>NC_141174.1:81060000-85860000 GCF_055505025.1 Bos grunniens | reverse complement strand
GACTCTGTGCGACCCCATAGACGGCAGCCCATCAGGCTCCCCCATCCCTGGGATTCTCCAGGCAAGAACACTGGAGGGGGTTGCCATTTCCTTCTCCAATGCATGAAAGTGAAAAGTGAAAGTGAAGTTGCTCAGTCGTTCCGACTCTTAGCGACCCCATGGACTGCAGCCTACCAGGCTCCTTTGTCCATGGATTTTCCAGGCAAGAGTACTGGAGTGGGGTGCCATCGCTTTCTCTATATACCTGAAACTAACACAATGTTGTAAACCAACTATACTTTTTTTTTTATCTTTACAATATTGTATCGGTTTTGCCAAATATCAAAATGAATCCGCCACAGGTATACATGTGTTCCCCATCCTGAACCCTCCTCCCTCCTCCCTCCCCATACCATCCCTCTGGGTCGTCCCAGTGCACCAGCCCCAAGCATCCAGTATCGTGCATCGAACCTGGACTGGTGACTCATTTTGTATATGATATTATATATAATCAATGCCATTTTCCCAAATCATTCCACCTTCCCCCTCTCCCACAGAGTCCAAAAGACTGTTCTATACATCAGTGTCTCTTTTGCTGTCTTGCATACAGGGTTATTGTTACCATCTTTCTAAATTCCATATATATGCGTTAATATACTATATTGGTGTTTTTCTTTCTGGCTTACTTCACTCTTCCAGTTTCATCCACCTTATTAGAACTGAATGTATTCTTTTTAATGGCTGAGTAATACTCCATTGTGTATATGTACCATAACTTTCTTATCCATTCGTCTGCCGATGGACATCTAGGTTGCTTCCATGTCCTGGCTATTATAAACAGTGCTGCGATGAACATTGGGGAACATGTGTCTCTTTCAATTCTGGTTTCCTCAGTGTGAAATAGAACTGCCTTATGATGCAGCAATCAACTATACTTAAATTTTAAAAAGTGATGTTGCTATAGTTTTAACTCCGAATCTTCTCCAATTTATACAATTAAATAAGTCATTCCTGAACTTTGACATCTAATTGTCAGTAATATCATTTGCACCATACTTCACAGCCCATAATTGCCTATCAGAGGGTCCCCATACCTCAACCTGTAAATTCTCCTTCCAGGTGATTGAAGGGTTAGAAAAAAATAAAAGATGGGAGGATGGGTCCTAATGTTGGCCTCTAAGTACTGAAGCTTAGTGCATTTTTCAAAAGTTAATTTTTTAATGAAAACATTTTGTGTTTTGGTCGTGCTGGGTCTTTTTGCTGTTCACCAGCTTTCTCTAGTTTCAGCCAGTGGGAGCCACCCTTTGTTGTGGTGCGTGGGCTTCTCATTGTGGCGGCTTCTCTTGCCGTGGCGCACAGGCTCTAGAGCACGTGACTTCAGTGGTCGTGGCACAGGGACTCACTTGCTGTGGTACACGGGGCTTGGTGGCTCCATAGTATATGTGGGATCTTCCCAGACCAAAGACTGAACCCATGCCCCCTGCACTGACAGGTGGATTCTCTACCACAGGACCACCAGAGAAGTCCAGCTTTGTGCACTTTAAATCATACATGGACAGCATGTGTGTGTGTTTGCATTTCGAGACTGCCTGAAAGAGTTTTGGCAGATCCAATCCTTGACCTCTGGCCACTTCTCTGGGTGCAGATGGAGAGCAGGTGCTGTGACTTCAGAACAGAGGGAACCAATTATAGTTTTTTTTTCCCCCTCCTTCTTCTTCTTCAAGGAGACTCGCTTTTAATTTCCTATGTGATTATCCTGCTTATTGCTAAACATAAGCTGATGGCTGGTTCTTCTTTGATTTCTCCTTTCAACAAGTCACCTTTCCCACCTCTTTTCATTTTCATTGTTTTGTATTTAGCCCCAGATGGTAGAGAAAATATGCAATGCGTGCAACCACGCAAGCCTCACCACTTGTTTTGGGTTGATGTCAGGCATTGGGGCAGCATCTTTTTGGCTGCTTGGGAGATGAGAGAGGCTGGAGCATTAATGGGCTCAATACTAATCTCCAACTTTGGGGGAGACAGAAGACTCTGTGTTTAACAGTTTGAGTTGAAGCGTCCTAGGAAGGCCTCTCGGAGAAGGCAATGGCAACCCACTCCAGTACTCTTACCTGGAAAGTCCCATGGGTGGAGGAGCCTGGTGGGCTGCAGTCCATGGGGTCTCTAAGAGTCAGATACGACTGAGCAACTTCACTTTCACTTTTCACTTTCATGCACTGGAGGAGGAAATGGCAACCCACTCCCGTGTTCTTGGCTGGAGAATCCCAGGGACAGGGGAGCCTGGTGGCCTGCCGTCTATGGGGTCACACAGAGTCGGACACGACTGAAGCGACTTAGCAGCAGCAGCAGCAGGAAGGCCTCTGCTCCTCCCCATACCAGTTTTGCATATTCTGTTGCAGTGACTGAGATTCCCATTCATTCATTCAACAAATATTTATTGAACATCTGCAGTTTGTCATATCTGTGGTTGGCGGTAGGTATTCAGTGGTGAATAAAAGAAGCCGTGGCCCCTGATGTCAAGCACCCCGCCTCCTTTTTTTTTTTTTTTGACATGCTATTCAGCATGCAGTATCTTAGTTTCTGGCACAGGGATCGAACCCGTGCCCCGCATAGGAGCATGGAGTCTTAAACACTGGACCGCCAGGAAAGTCCCCCAGTCTGCCTCCTTTTTAATTGCAAAACCTTATTGAGAGGTTGCCTGTACCCCACTTTCATGACTTGATTAGTTTAATGGCTTTTGGGCTGTTGCAGAATTTCTGCAACAGAGCAGAACCTGGGCTGGGCTGGGCTGGGGGCCTGGCAGGTTGTAATGATGTGCTTAAGGACATGAAATCTGCAACACATGGATGAAGGGCTGGGCAGCTAGGAGGGAGCATGAGGGTGCAAGGCCCCTGGCAGGGCATGGGGTACCATAGTTGAGAAAACTGAAGCAGAAAGGACCTTTGAGATAATTGAATTGATCTCTTTCATTTTCATCTTGAGGACAACTGGGCTAAGGGCAGGTCCCGCCGGTCGTGAGTGTGACCCCCTCCTCTACCCTGAATACTCTGGTATCACGTATTAAAGTCCCTTTCCAGCTCATGTAGCTGGCATCTTTCTTTGTTCACAGACCTCAATTATGTACAGCTGGGCTGCTGGGAGAGCTGTGAGCAGAAAGGTCAGCCATGTGGTGCCCCTGGTTAGTTCTGACTCAATGGCCCGGCCGCTCCATCCACTGGTCCCTGACTGTGGGCTCTGAATGAGCAGCGTGTGGGCTTCTCCCTGGGCTCCAGCTGCCTGGGTCACTGTGCTTCCTGGCACTTAGTGACATGTGTGTGCATGCTCAGTCATGTCTGACTGTTTGCGACCCCATGAACTGTAGCCCACGAGGCTCCCCTGTCCATGGAATTCTCCAGGCAAGAATACTTGAGTGGGTTGCCATTTCCCTTTTCCAGGATATCTTCCAAACCTGGGGATTGAACCTGGGTCTCTTGCATCTCCTGCAGTGGCAGATGGGTTCTTTACCACTGTGCCACCTAGGAAGCAGAGATCACTCAAATCTTGGGCTCACAAAGGTGGCTCCAGCTGCCAACGGGAGCAACTTGACCTTGGACTTGGCTCAGCACCCCCTCGGAGCCTGGTCTGGAGGAAGGACTGGGTGCCTCCCGGAGCACAGTGGGCCATTTTCAGGGTTCACTCTCCTGTTGCAGCCAAACCCTTCTGCTGATTCCTCCCATCTCATGCTCTGAGCTGAGGGCCTAAAGGGCTTGTCCAGCCCCTTGCTACTTCCTCAAACCCACTGCCCTAGTTCTGTCTGCCATCTGTTTTGTGTTCTGTTTTGTCATCTGTGCTGGTAATAGTTGGAGAGAGAAGTTCTCTGAATATCACCTAGAAAGGGGCTTCCTGTTGCAGTGTATTGGCTTTCTAGGGCTGCCGTAACAAAGCGTCACAAACAAGAGGGCTTGCAACAACAAACGGATTCTCTCACGGTCAAGGTGTCGGCAGGACCCCACTTCTTTGAAGAGCTAGGCAGAATCTGTCCCAGATTCTGTCCCTAATCTGCTTTAGGCTCTGGCGATGCAGGCGATCCTTGACCTGCAGCTACAGCCCTTCAACCTCTGCCTCCCTCATCACTTGACTATCTTTTCCCCTTGGGCCTGTGTTTCCCTTCCTCTTCTTATAAGGACACCAATCGTATTGGATTATGGAATAGGGTCACCCAACTCCAGCGTGACTTCATCTCCACCAGTGGCCCGTGTAACAACTCTATTTCCAAATAAGGTCCCATTCTGAGGTGTGAAAGTGTTACTCACTCAGTCGTGTCGGACTCTTTATGATCCCATGGACTGTAGCCCGTCAGGCTCCTCTGTCCCTGAGATTCTCCAGGCAAGAATACTGGAGTGGTAGCCATTCCCTTCTCCAGGGAATTTTCCTGACCCAGGGATTGAACCCAGGTCTCCTGTGTTGCAGACAGATTCTTTACCGTCTGAATCACCAGGGAAGCCCATTCTGAGGTATAGCTTCAACATATCTTTTGGGGGGACATAGATTAATCTATGACCCATAACAGTTGGAGCTCACGAAATGGATGGAGGGAATGTGGGTGGATGTTTTGCCCTCAGGTGTATGTATCTCTCCATTATCTGCACCCTGCAGCCAATGATCACCAAGGTGTGTGTGTGTGGGGGGGCGGGTAGCCAGGATTTTGTAGGGATTGAGGCCCATGCTGCTTGAGGCTGTCTTTTTTTTTTTTTTTAAAGTTTTATTGTCGTCCATCGGTTTATAATGTGTTTATTTCCACTGTGCAGCAAAGTGATTCAGTTATGCATATACACACTCTTCTACATACTTTTCCACTATGGTTTATCACCGGATATTGAATGTAGCTCAGTGTTCTGTACAGTAGCACCTTGTTGCTTATCCATCCCATATATAACAGTTTGTATCTGCTCATCCCAAACTCACAATCCTTCCCTCCCCATGGGGGCTCTCTCTAAGAAAAAGAATACACAGTTATGAATACAAAAATAGGTATAAAGTTGTACCTGTACCTATATCTATCTATAGTTTATTATATTTTATGACGTTTTGACATCTTCCAAAACCTTTCTGGCTGAGGAGAGACTGCCATTCCTGGGGGCTAGCCAGTTCTTAGGCCTTTGATATGTGAACTCACCAATGCAGACTCAGACCTTCTCTGCCTGGCCCTTGTATCCCAGAGGTGATATTTCTCTGCCTTAATCAGTCAGGTAGGTAGGGACAGACCTATGGCCCAAACCTGCTAGAATTACTTACACTTGCCAATCCTGAGCCGCTCACCCTTCCCTGCCTCGCCTTTCCCATGGAAACTTCAATAAAGGCCGTGGTGTGAGCACTCCCTCATTCCTGTCTTCTGAGCCTGGTGCTTCCCGTGTGGCCCTGCATGTGAACCCTGCCTCCTGTCCCTAGGACACAGGAGAACAATAAACTGTTTTCCTGAGCCTCTTCTCTGTCTCATCTTGCGGCCACACCTGGCTGACCGTTTCATAAAAAGAATACGAGAGTGAATGTTTATTTAGAATAAGAGAATAAATTATAATAAAACAAAAACTAAAAAAGTTGACAAATACCATAAGCATCACAAAATCCAGAATAATAATATGGACACTGTTGCCCTGTGCGGATGTCCTTTACCAGGTGAGGATGGGAGATGGTGGGGTGGCTAGCCTAGCGGTATTCAGAGGAGGCCTGTTGTTGTTCAGTTGCTCAGTTATGGCCAACTCTTTGTGACCCCACGGACTGCAACATGCTACCAGGCTTCCCTGTCCTTCACCATGTCCTGGGGCTTGCTCAAACTCCTGTGCATTGAGTTGGTGATGCCTTGGACTCATTGCGGCCTGGGGGCAGTGGTTATTCATGGAAAGTGAAAGTGTTAGTCATTCAGTTGTGTATGACTCTTTGCAACCCCATGGACTACAGCCCACCAGGCTCCTCTGTCCACGGGATTTCCCAGGCAAGGATACTGGAGTGGGTTGCCATTTTCTTCTCCAAGGGATCTTCCTGACCCAGGGCTTGAACTTGAGTTTCCTGCATTGCAGGCAAATTCTTTACAGGGAAGCCCAAAAGCCACGGCAAACCTAGCACGTGTGCTAAGTCACTTTAGTCATGTCTGACTCTTTGTGACTCTATGGACGGCAGCCCACCAGGCTCCTCTCTCTGTCCGTGGAATTTTCCAGGCAAGGATACTGGAGTGGGTTGCCATGCCCTCCTCCAGGGGATCTTCCCGACCCAGGGATTGAACCTGTATCTCTTATGTCTCCTGCATTGCAGGTGGGTTCTTCACCACTAGCACCATCTGGGAAGCATCTCAATATTTTATCTGGTATGGCTGCATTGCTATATTTGGGCCACATCTTCATGCTGGATATAAGAATAGCTCCTCCTTGCTCCCACATTGGCCTCCCCTTAGCCCAAAGGTAGGTCAGTGGGGCTCTGTGTGGAAGGCTTGGTGGTACTGGCCATGGCTACAGGTGGTGGAGAGGGAGCTCACCTGGGATGGCTTTCTGGGGTTTTCTATTCTAGGGAGAGGCAGTCTGCAGCAGACTATATGAGAAAACTACATTTATCCAGGAAATCAAAAGAACTGAACTATAATTCAAACATTATGAGGGGAGGCATGTAGGTCTTTAAAAGTCAGAGAGAGTTGGGACTTGATGATTTAGAAGGGAATGCAGGGACAGCTGTTTCCCAAACACGATATTAGCCCACCTGCCTGGCAGCGAGTAGGGGCAGTTGAAAAGGGAAAAGGTGAGGAGGGAACTTACAGATTCAGCTTAGACTCATCCAGTGTGAGAGCTGGAAGGGAGTCTGATGGAGAAACAGAGGCCCAGAGAGGCAAAGTGACTTGCTGAACGTCGTATAACTTCCTATTTTGACTCAGGCTTCTAATAGAATTTCTCACTAAGATAGCTTTGGGCAATCCTTAAGGCAGGCTGCGAGAGTACTAGACTTGGAGTTTTTTCTCATGTCCCTTTGTCAAGAACTTGGACACATGGTCACACCTAAGTGTAGAGGAGCCTGGGAAATGTGGTCGAAACCAGGTCATGGTATGCTGGGCTATACTGCTAATACTCTGGAGGAGGGGAAAGGGATTTTGACTGACAGCTGGCATTCTCTGTCATGAGCTAGAAGAAGGTATGTGCAAAAAAACCCGGCAAGGTCGTGATTGCTATTAAGCTCTTCTAGGTTTGATTTGATTCATTATCAACTTAATGGTGACGCACTTCAGAAAACTCAAAAAAACACATTAGGGGCAAGAAAGGGGAAGAATGAACTGTGTGTTTATTAAGCACCTACTATGTGCTACCCAGCCCTGTGCTATCAACTGAGGGGATATCTAAGGAAAAGATGTTATCCCCATCCTCATGGGCCCTTACAGTGTATAGTTTCCAAAACACACTTGGAAAATAAAGGACATCCAAACCATTTGTTGCAGACCAGGAATGCAACAGAAATCTTGGGCCAGACCTCATTTCGGCCCATCCAGGCATCTGAGCACATACCAGGCTGGTTCTGTGCTGAGCTCTGGGAATAAGAGAAGTCATGAGTCCTGCCTTCTGGGGACACATAGTCTTATAGGGGAGGGTCACCCAGGAGTGTGACAAGCTATAAAACATAGTGGAGAGACTTCGGTGTCACCGGAGAGACCCAGATGGCATCACAACTGGATTGGGGATGGTGGAGGCAACCAGGGAAGGCTTCCTAGAGGAGGTGAGGTTTGCTGATGTTATTGGAAGAATGATCCAACTGGTTGTGAGGAGGTGAGGCTGAGGGATCCCATGGGGAGAGAAGACAAGAGCAGAGTTGGGATGACGGGAGAGCACTGAGAGGATGGGGCATAGGAAGGAAATGTTGATTTAGCTGCGGGACAGGCAGGATGTCTGGAAAGTGAGGGCTTTGCCTCTCCCTGTGGAAGCAGAGGACCAGCTCCTTTCTCCCTGGATGGTGGTGATGAGGCTGCAGAAGGAGACCAGGCTCTGTTGGTTGGACACTCCCACCTAGGACTGGGAGTCTGGAGGTTGACATGAGGAGGTGGAGACGCTGAGGGGTGGTCATGGAGGCTGCAGGGATGTTGGATGATGGCAGCAGGGGTGGTGTCAGCAGTGGCATCCTGGTTGCACCACCCCCTGGTCCACGTGAGTTTATTTCTGCCCTTTGCTGGCTGACCTCCCAGTTTCCCATCGATTCTATGAGTGCCCCAGTGTCCTCAGGAAACAAGGTCCTTCTGCCTTAAGTCAGACACAGTCACTTTCTGCTGTTGGCAACCCAGAACCCTGATGCAGAATGGTCAGCTGGAGCCATGGTCAGACATGGGGCCTTTAATGCCAGGGTGAGGAGGAGTATGGACAATGGGGAGCCATGGGAGGTGCATGAGTGAAGTAGTGCCTTGATTGACAGATCCAGGAAGAGTCAGTAGTAGACTGGAACAGGGAGGAACAAAACTTCAAGGGCACAGAGGAGACACTGTGAGAAAGTATCAGTGGAGGAGAATTGGTCAGATTGACAGGTTTTTGCAACTGGCTGGATATGGCAGGACAGTGGGGAGAACTTTCCATAGAGACTCCACATCTATTTCCTCTCAATGGTCTTCTCAATAACCATCTCATCTGTTTCAATTTATGGTTGTGGAGGGAAGGTTGTAGATGGAGGGGGGCCAGCCTAGCTCTCCAGCCTCATCTGGGAGGTGGACGCCCCCTTGGAGCTGTCCTTTCCATGTAAGCAGACAGAAGGCTTAGGAAAGATTAGCTTTTAAGGGGAGGGGAAGAAAGTGACCCTTAATTCCTCTTTAATAACATGTGTCAGTAGGTAACGTTTTCAATATGTCACTGTGTCTGCAGCTCCGGTCAGCGGGTCACTATCATTTCTGAGCAATAAACAAAAGACTGCTTTTAATTACTTCTGTGGAATTGCCTGACCCGTGCATGATTAAATATTCATTATGTAGAAAGAGGCATTTTCTTTGTATATAGATCTATATTAAATTTAGCTGGCAACCCGCTGACAGAATGGTACTAATAAATTTCTTGTAACAGGTCGCAGCTTGTCCTGGTTTCCCCAGCTCTTCTCTCTCCATCCCTCTCTCCAGATCCCTGCTTCTGTCTTGGCCCAGCTATCTCTACATCACTTAGAAAAACTGTGGTGAAATTCATACAACTTACATTTAAACATTTTAATGTGTGCAGTTCAGTGGCATTTAGTGCCTTCACGCCTTCACCATGCTGTGTAACCCCAGCTCTCTCTAGTTTCAAAAATTTTCACCACCCCCCTCAGTAGGACACCCCATGCCCATTAAGTAATCACACCCTGTTCCTTCCTTCTCCTATCTCCTGTTGATCACTAATCCACTTTCTGTCTCTACGGATTTGCCTATTCTGGATATTTTCCATAAAAGGAATCATATAACTTGGGAACTTCTGTGTCTGGCTTCTTTCACTCATGTTTTTGAGGTTCATCCAAATTTTAGAACGTGTCAGTACTGCATTTCTCTTTATAGCTGAATAATATTCCACTGTATGGATGTACCACAATTTGTTTAAATTCATCTACTGATGCATACTTTGGTCGTTTCCACTTTTGGGTTATTATGAATAATGCTGCTGTGAACATTCATGTACAAGTTAGATGTGGACATGTGTTTTCATTTTTCTTGGGTACACAAGAGTGGAATTGCTAGGTCACATATTAATTCTATGTTTAACTTTATAAGGAAATTCCATTCTGTTTTCCGCAGTAGCTGGGCCATTCTGTAACCCTAGCCCCCTGTGTAAGCGATGTTGTGAGGGTTTCTATTTCTCCACATCCTAACTAACTGAAAAATACTCATTAAAAAAAATTCTAGTAGTGGGTTTGACTTGGTATTTCATTGAGGTTTTGATTTGCATTTTCTGAATGACCAATGATGTTAAAAATCTTTTCATGTGATTGTTGGCCATTTGTATATCTTTTTTGGAAAAATGCCTATTCCAATATCTTGCCCTTTTATTTTGTAATGGTTTTCACATTTAAAAATTATTTATTTGGCTGTGCCAGGTCTTAGTTGCACCATGCAGGATCTTCGTTTTGGCATGTGGATCTAGTTCCCTGATGAGGGATAGAGCCCAGGCCTCCAGAATTGGGAGCATGGAGTCCTAGCCACTGGACTACTGGGTAAGTCCCTTTTGCTCTTTTATTAATTGGGTTGCTTATCTTGTTGTCCTTGTGTCAAAGTGTTCTTTATACATTCTGGATATTTATCAAGCATATGATTTACAAATACTTTCTCCCATTCTATGGGTTGTCTCTTCACATTTTGATAATGCCTTTATGCACAAATTTTTTAAATTTTGTGAGTCAAATTTACCAATCTTTTACTTTGCTATTCATGCTTTTAGTGTCAAGTCTAAAATTTGTTGCCAAATCCAATGCCATAAAGATTTACCCCTATGTTTTCTTCTAATTGTTTTTTTTAATAAAGTTTTGACTCTAATATTGAAGTTGTCCATCCATTTGAGTTAATTTCTGAATATAGAGTGAGGTGGAAAGCCCTGTGGTTCAGCAGTAAAGAATCCTCCTGCTAATGCAGGAGACGTGGGTTTGATCCCTGGGTGGGGAAGAACCCCTGGAAAAGGAAGTGGCACCCCACTCCAGTATTCTTGCCTGGGAAATGCCATGGACAGAGGAGCCTGGCGGGCTGCATGGGACTGCGCAGAGTGTGACACAACTTAGCAACTAAACAGCAGCAATGAATACGGTGACGTAAGGCTCTAACTCCGCCCTTTTGCATACGAATATCCAGTTGTCCTGACACCTTTTGTTGAAGAGACTGCTCTTTCCCCCACTGAACGAGCTTGGCATGCTTGTCAGACATTCTGTCAATAGTAATCTCTTTGTGTTTCTTTGTCTCCCTGTCTCTCTCACAGGATCTCCCTGTTTCCACTGTTCTCTTGTCTTGTAGACATATGTCTACTTACCTACATTCCTTACCTGTTGTCTTCCTACTCTAGCATTTTAAGTGGAAGGGAAGTGATGGAATTGGGGTGTGCCCTGGCGGAAGTGATCAGCCAAATGAAGAGATGCCATGTAAGGAGGGGGCCTGCCATTCCTTACCAGATAAGTGCTCTGGTACAGAGAGGAGGAGCAGCCTCAGGGCTGGAGTGGGACAGGAGGGTAGGCTTGGTCTTTCCTTTTAAAACTGGATCAGGACTACCGTGTATATATGTGTATTATTTCATTACATTCTGAATCTACCTCTTGATTTACCATTTCTTTTATACACTATGGAAAATTAACTGTATTAAATCAATAGATGATTTGAGTTTCTTAATTTTTTCCTTTCCTCTTTCATTCTCTCTTGTTCCCCTTGCCTATAACAACCTATTATTCAGGTATGGCCATACAGACAGAATGAAAACCACAATTACAGAAAACTAATCAAACTGATCACATGGATAAGAGCCTTGTCTAACTCAATGAAACTATGAGCCATGCCTTGTAGGGCCACAAAAGACGGGTGGATCATGGTGGAGAGTTCTGACAAAATGTGGTCCACTGAAGAAGGGAGTGGAAAACCACTTCAGTATTCTTGCCTTGAGAATCCCATGAACAGTATGAAAAGGCAGAAAGATATGACACTGAAAGATGAACTCCCCAGGTCGGTAGTTGGCCAATATGCTACTGGAGAACAGTGGAGAAATATCTTCAGAAAGAATGAAGAGACAGAGCCAAATCAAAAACAACACCCAGTTGTGGATGTGACTGGTGATGGAAGTAAAGTCTGATGCTGTGAAAAACAATACCGCATAGGAACCTGGAATGTTAGGTCCATGAATTAAGGTAAATTGAAAGTGGTCAAACAGGAGATAGAAAGAGTGAAATTCGTCATTTTAGGAATCAGTGAATGAAAATGGACTGGAATGGGTATATTTAACTCAGATGACCATTATATCTACTGCTGTGGGTAACAATCCCTTAGAAGAAATGGAGTAGCCCTCATAGTCAACAAGAGTCCGAAATGCAGTACTTGGGTGCAATCTCAAAAATGACAGAATGATCTGTTTGTTTCCAAGGCACACTATTCAGTATCACAGTAATCCAAGTCTATGCCCCGACCAGTAATGCTGAAGGGGCTGAAGTTGAATGCTTCTATGAAGACCTACAAGACATTCTAGAACTAACACCCCAAAAAGATGTCCTTTTCATCATAGGGGACTGGAATGCAAAAGTAGGAAGTCAAGAGATACCTGGAGTAACAGGCAAATTTGGCCTTGGAGTACAAAATGAAGCAGGGCAAAGGATAATAGGTTTGTTAGGTCAGCAGCCAGAGAAGGCAATGGCACCCCACTCCAGTACTCTTGCCTGGAAAATCCCATGGACAGAGGGGCCTGGTAGGCTGCAGTCCATGGGGTCGCTAGGAGTTGGACACGACTGAGCGACTTCACTTTCACTTTTCACTTTCATGCATTGGAGAAGGAAATGGCAACCCACTCCAGTGTTCTTGCCTGGAGAATCCCAGGGACGGGGGAGCCTTGTGGGCTGCCGTCTATAGGTTCGAACAGAGTCGGATACGACTGAAGCGACTTAGCAGCAGTAGCAAAGGATAATAGAGTTTTTCCAAGAGAACACACTGGTCACAGCAAACATCCTCTTCCTATACATGGATATATACATGGACATCACCAGATGGTCGATACCGAAATCAGATTGATTATATTCTTGGCAGCCAAAGATGGAGAAGCTCTAAACGGTCAGCAAAAACAAGACCAGGAGCAGACTGTGGCTCAGATCATGAACTCCTTATTGCAAAATTCAGACTTAAATTGAAGAAAGGGGGAAAACCATTAGACCATTCAGGTATGACTCAAATCAAATCCCTTATGATTATACAATGGAAGTGACAAACAGAGTCAAGGGATTAGATTTGATAGAGTGCCTGAAGAACTGTGGACAGAGGTTTGTGACATTGTACAGAAGGCAGGGATCAAGACCATCCTCAAGGAAAAGAAATGCAAAAAGGCAAAATGGTTGTCTGAAGAGGCCTTACAAATAGATGAGAAAAGAAGAGAAGCTAATGGCAAAGGAGAAAAGGAAAGATATACAAATCTGAATGCAGAAAGGTCAAAAAAATGACAAGGAGAAGTAAGAAAGCCTTCCTCAGTAATCACTGAAAAGAAAAGAGGAAAACTATAGAATGGGAAAGACTAGAGATCTCTTCAAGAAAATTAGAGATACCAAGGGAACATTTCAGGCAAAGATGGGCACAATAAAGGACAGAAATGGTATGGACCTAATAGAAGCAGAAGATATTAAGAGGAGGTGACAAGGATACACAGAATAACTATACCAAAAAGATCTTCATGACCCAGATAACCACGATGGCAATGATCACTCACCTAGATTCAGACATCCTGGAGGGTGAAGTCAAGTGGGCCTTAGGAAGCATCACTATGAACAAAGCTAGTGGAGGTGATGGAATTTCAGTTGAGCTATTTCAAATTCTAAAAGATGATACTGTGAAAGTGCTACACTCAGTATGCCAGCAAATTTGGAAAACTCAGTGGACACAGGACTGGAAATGGTCAGTTTTCATTCCAATCTCAAAGAAAGGCAATGCTGAAGAATGTTCAAACTACCGCACAATTGCACTCTTCTCACCCGCTAGCAGAGTAATGCTCAAAATTCTCCAAGCCGGGCTTCAATAGCTCGTGAACCATGAATTTCCAGATATTCAAGCTGGATTTAGAAAAGGCAGAGAAACCAGAGATGAAATTGCCAACATCCATTGGATCATCAAAAAAGCAAGAAAGTTCCAGAAAAGCATCTATTTCTCTTTATTGACTATGCCAAAGCCTTTGACTTTCACAACAAACTGGAAAATTCTTAAAGAGATGGGAATACCAGACCACCTTACCTGCCTCCTGAGAAATCTGTATGCAGGTCGAGAAGCAACAGTTAGAACTGGACATGGAACAACAGACTGGTTCCAAATTGGGAAAGGAGTACCTCAAGACTGTATATTGTCATCCTGCTTATTTAACTTATATGCAGAGTACCTCATGCAAAATGTCGGGCTGGATGAAGCACAAGCTGGAATCAAGATTGCCGGGAGAAATGTCAATAACCTCAGATACACAGATGACACCTGCCTTATGGCAGAAAGTGAAGAAGAACTAAAGAGCTTCTTGATGAAAGTGAAAGAAGAGAGTGAAAAAGTTGGCTTAAAACTCAACATTCAAAAAGTATGATCATGGCATCTAGTCCCATCAGTTCAGTTCAGTCGCTCAGTCATGTCCGACTCTTTGCGACCCCATGGATTGCAGCACGCCAGGCCTCCCTGTCCATCACCAACTCCCGGAGTTCACTCAGACTCACATCCATCGAGTCAGTGATGCCATCCAGCCATCTCATCCTCTGTTGTCCCCTTCTCCTCCTGTCCCCAATCCGTCCCAGCATCAGAGTCTTTTCCAATGAGTCAACTCTTCGCATGAGGTGGCCAAAGTATTGGAGTTTCAGCTTTAGCATCAGTCCTTCCAAAGAACACCCAGGGCTGATCTCCTTCAGAATGGACTGGTTGGATCTCCTTGCAGTCCAAGGGACTCTCAAGAGTCTTTTCTCCAACACCACAATGCAAAAGCATCAATTCTTCAGTGCTCAGCTTTCTTCACAGTCAACTCTCACATCCATACATGACCACTGGAAAACCCATAGCCTTGACTAGATGGACCTTTGTTGGCAAAGTAATGTCTCTGATTTTGAATATGCTATCTAGGTTGGTCATAACTTTCCTTCCAAGGAGTAAGCATCTTTTAAATTCATGGCTATCATCATCATCTGCATTGATTTTTGAGCCCCCAAAAATAAAATCTGACACTGTCTCCACTGTTCCCCCATCTATTTCCCATGAAGTGATGGGACCAGATGCCATGATCTTCATTTTCTGAATGTTGAGCTTTAAGCCAACTTTTCACTCTCTTCTTTCACTTTCATCAAGAGACTTTTTAGTTCCTCTTCAGTTTCTGCCATAAGGGTGGTGTCATCTGCATATCTGAGGTTATTGACATTTCTCCCGGCAATCTTGATTCCAGCTTGTGCTTCCTCCATCCCAGCGTTTCTTGTGATGTACTCTGCATGGAAGTTCAATAAGCAGGGTGACTATATACAGCCTTGACGTACTCATTTTCCTCTTTGGAACCAGTCTATGGTTCCATGTCCAGTTCTAACTGTTGCTTGCTGACCTGCATATAGGTTTCTCAAGAGGCAGGTCAGGTGGTCTGGTATTCCCATCTAGTCCCATCACTTCATGGCAAATAGAGAGGGAAACAATGGAAACAGTAGGGGACTTTATTTTCTTGGGCTCCAAAATCACTGCAGATGGTGACTGTAGCCATGAAATTAAAAGACACTTGCTCCTTGGAGGAAAAGCTATGACCAACCCTGACAGCATATTAAAAAGCAGAGATGTTACTTTGCTAACAAAAGTCCATCTAGTCAAAGCTATGGTTTTTCCAGTAGTCATGAATGGATGTGAGGGTTGGACTATAAAGAAAGCTGAGCACCAAAGAATTGACACTTATGAACTGTGGTGTTGGAGAAGACTCTTGAGAGTCCCTTGGACTGCATGGAGATAAAACCAGGCAATCCTAAAGGAAATCAGTCCTGAATATTTGTTGGAAGAACTGATGCTGAAGCTGAAGCTCCAATACTTTAGCCACCTGATGTGAAGAACTGACACCTTAGAAAAGACCCTGATGCTGGGAAAGACTGAAGGCAGGAGAAGGGATGATAGAGGATGATGTGGTTGGATGGCATCATCAACTCGATGGACATGAGTTTGAGCAAGCTCCGGGTGTTGGTGATGGACAGGGAAACCTGGTATGCTGTAGTCCATGGGGTTGCAAAGAGACATGACTGAGTGACTGAACTGACACAGCATTTTGGGCAGCTGAGCTAGGATTCATTTTAATCCAGGTCAGGTATGCTGTTTACCAGTCCAGCTAGGGCAGGGGATACCACCTTTCTGGGATTTGGTTTCCTCATTTGTAAAATGAGTAATGGATATGAAAGTGCTTTACAAACTGCACAGCAAGGGGATCTTATAATAATTATTATAGTACAAATAATTTATTGTTGTTTTAAAACCACAAAGATTGAATGAAGGAGTGACAAGTTGCTGAAAATTGTGGGGCATTTTCCTTCAGTGAGTGAGGACCCTGCAGAGCAGTGCTATGGACAGGAACCTCACTGCCACCAGAGCCTGGTGACTCCACCCACACTCTCTCCATTTGCCCAACCTCTAACTTCCTTTATAGTTAAAAGGCCCTAAAGACCATTGAGTCTTAACTGCTTATTTGGCAGAGGCAGAAACTAAGGCCCAGTAAGGGCTTTGTCAGGGCGCCACAGCCATCAGTGATGGAGCCCATCTTCCTACTCAGAGATCTGACTCTGGTCAGGAGGCCCCTCTGCCTCTTTAGACAGTTCCCTGGTGGTGGTGCTCAACCTCAAGAAGCATTCTTTACATTTTGGGAAGTTGGTATCTTCCAGGGTACAGAAAAGTGATAGGCTCTCTATGGGGCCAATAAGAACTCAAAGATTGACCCCTCTTCCAATTGTAGTTGGAAGAAAGTTACATTAGCAGGAGCATATTTTGGGCTCAGGGTATTTGTTTTTTAATAAAATATTCCAGACATGCAAAACCATATACCCACCACCCTGCATGAGAAAGAAAGAGGGAAAAACAAATTCAGCAAAGTTACAGGATAAAAAATTAACATGCAAAAATCATTTGCATTTCTACCCATTAACAATGAAAAATCTGAAAAGAAAATCAAGAAAACCATTTATTTAAAATAGCATAAAAACTGAAAGTGAAAGCATAAAAATTACTCAGGAATAACTTAGTGCAGTTCAGTTCAGTCGCTCAATTGTGTCCGACTCTGCAACCCCATGAATCGCAGCACACCAGGCCTCCCTGTCCATCACCAACTCCCAGAGTCTACCCAAACCCATGTCCATCGAGTCGGTGATGCCATCCAGCCATCAAATCCTCTGTCGTCCCCTTCTCCTTCTGTCCCCAATCCTTCCCAGCATTAGGGCTTTTTCCAATGAGTCAACTCTTCTCATGAGGTGGCCAAGGTATTGGAGTTTCAGCTTCAACATCAGTCCTTCCAATGAACACCCAGAATTGATCTCCTTTAGAATGGACTGGTTGGATCGCCTTGCAGTCCAAGGGACTCTCAAGAGTCTTCTCCAACACCACAGTTCAAAAGCATCAATTCTTCGGCACTCAGCTTTCTTTGTAATCCAACTCTCACATCCATACATGACCACTGGAAAAACCATAGCCTTGACTAGATGAACCTTTGTTGGCAAAGTAATGTCTCTGCTCTTGAATATGCTATCTAGATTGGTCATAACTTTCCTTCCAAGGAATAATCATCTTTTAATTTCATAGCTGCAATCATCATCTGCAGTGATTTTGGAGCCCAGAAAAATAAAGTCTGACATTGTTTCCACTGTTTCCCCATCTATTTCCCATGAAGTGATGGGACAAGATGCCATGATCTAGTTTTCTGAATGTTGAGCTTTAAGCCAACTTTTTCTCTCTCCACTTTCACTTTCATCAAGAGTCTTTTGAGTTCCTCTTCACTTTCTGCCATAAGGGTGGTGTCATCTGCATATCTGAGGTTATTGACGTTTCTCCCGGCAATCTTGATTCCAGCTTGTGTTTCTTCCAGCCCAGTGTTTCTCATGATGTACTCGGCATAGAAGTTAAATAAGTAGGGTGACAATATACAGCCTTGACGTACTCCTTTTCTTATTTGGAACCAGTCTGTTGTTCCATGTCCAGTTCTAACTGTTGCTTCCTGACCTGCATATAGGTTTCCCAAGAGGCAGGTCAAGTGGTCTGGTATTCCCATGTCTTGAAGAATTTTCCACAGTTTATTGTGGTCCACACAGTCAAAGGCTTTGGCATAGTCAATAAAGCAGAAATAGATGATTTCTGGAACTCTCTTGCTTTTTCCATGATCCAGTGGATGTAGGCAATTTGATCTCTGGTTCCTCTACCTTTTCTAAAACCAGCTTGAACATCTGGAAGTTCATAGCTCACATATTGCTGAAGCCTGGCTTGGAGAATTTTGAGCATTACTTGACTAGCGTGTGAGATGAGTGCAACTGTGCAGTAGTTTGAGCATTCTTTGGCATTGCCTTTCTTTGGGATTGGGATGAAAACTGACTTTTCTAGTCCTGTGGCCAATGCTGAGTTTTCCAAATTTGCTGGCATATTGAGTGCAGTACTTTCACAGCATCATCTTTCAGGATTTGAAATAGTTCAACTCGAATTCCATCACCTCCACTAGCTTTGTTCATAGTGATGCTTTCTAAGGCCCACTTGACTTCGCCCTCCAGGATGTCTGAATCTAGGTGAGTGATCACACCATCATGATTATCTTGGTCATGAAGCTCTTTTTTGTATAGTTCTGTGTATCCTTGTCACCTCCTCTTAATATCTTCTGCTTCTATTAGGTCCCTACCATTTCTGTCCTTTATCGAGCCCATCTTTGCATGAAATGTTCCCTTGGTATCTCTAATTTTCTTGAAGCGATCTCTAGTCTTTACCATTCTATAGTTTTCCTCTTTTCTTTGCAGTGATCACTGAGGAAGGCTTTCTTACTTCTCCTTGTCATTTTTTGGACTTCCTGCATTCAGATTGGTATATCTTTCCTTTTCTCCTTTCCATCAGCTTCTATTCTTTTCTCAGCTATTTTTAAGGCCTCCTCAGACAGCCATTTTGTTTTTTTTGCAATTCTTTTCCTTGGGGATGGTCTTGATCCCTGTCTCCTGTACAATGTCATGAACCTCCGACCATAGTTCATCAGGCACTCTGTCTATGAGATCTAGTCCCTTAAATCTATTTCTCACTTCCACTGTATAATCATAAGGGATTTGATTTAGGTCACCCCTGAATGGTCTAATGGTTTTCCCCCTTTCTTCAATGTAAGTCTGAATTTTGCAATAAGGAGTTCATGATCTGAGCCACAGTCAGCTCTTGGTCTTGTTTTTGCTGACCGTTTAGAGCTTCTCCATCTTTGGCTGCCAAGAATATAATCAATCTGATTTCGGTATCGACCATCTGGTGATGTCCGTGTGTATGTCCACATATAGGAATAGGATGTTTGCTGTGACCAGTGTGTTCTCTTGGCAAAACTCTATTATCCTTTGCCCTGCTTCATTTTGTACTCCAAGGCCATATTTGCCTGTTACTCCAGGTATCTCTTGACTTCCTACTTTTGCATTCCAGTCCCCTATGATGAAAAGGACATCTTTTTGGGGTGTTAGTTCTAGAATGTCTTGTAGGTCTTCATAGAAACGTTCAACTTCAGCCCCTTTGGCATTACTTGTCTGGGCATAGACTTGGATTACTGTGATACTGAATGATTTGCTTTGGAAACAAACAGATCATTCTGTCACTTTTGAGATTGCACCCAAGTACTGCATTTCGGACTCTTGTTGACTATGAGGGCTACTCCATTTCTTCTAAGAGACTGTTACCCACAGTAGTAGATATCATGGTCATATGAATTCAGTTCTCCCATCCAGTCCATTTTCATGCACTGATGTCTAAAATGGTGATGTTCACTCTTTCTATCTCCTGTTTGATCACTTTAAATTTACCTTAATTCATGGACCTAACATGGACCTAACATAGGAACCTCCAGGTTCCTATGCAGTATTGTTCTTTATAGCATCGAACTTTATTTCCATCACCAGTCACATTCACAACTGGGTGTTTTTTTCGCTTAGGCTCTGTCTCTTCATTCTTTCTCTGTCTCTTCATTCTTTCTGGAGCTATTTCTCCACTGTTCTCCAGTAGCATATCGGCCACCTACTGACCTGGGGAGTTCATCTTTCAGTGTCATATCTTTCTGCCTTTTCATATTCTTCATGGGATTCTCAAGGTAAGAATACTGAAGTGGTTTGCCATTCCCTTCTCCAGTGGACCATGGCAGTTTTATTAAAAAAAAAAAAAAGAGAGAGAGAGAGAGAAAATAAGTGTTGACAAGTATATGGGGAAATAGGAATCCTTGAGAGTTCCAGAAAAACATCTATTTCTGCTTTATTGACTATGCCAAAGCCTTTGACTGTGTGGACCACAATAAACTGTGGAAAATTCTGAAAGACATGGGAATACCAGACCACCTGATCTACCTCTTGAGAAATTTGTAGGCAGGTCAGGAAGCAGTAGTTAGAACTGGACATGGAACAACAGACTGGTTCCAAATAGGAAAAGGAGTACATCAAGGCTGTATATTGTCACCCTGCTTATTTAACTTATATGCAGAGTACATCATGAGAAATGCTGGACTGGAAGAAGCACAAGCTGGAATCAAGATTGCCGGGAGAAATATCAATAACCTCAGATATGCAGATGACACCACCCTTATGGCAGAAAGTGAAGAGGAACTCAAAAGACTCTTGATGAAAGTGAAAATGGAGAGTGAAAAAGTTGGCTTAAAGCTCAACATTCAGAAAATGAAGATCATGGCATCTGGTCCCATCACTTCATGGGAAATAGTTGGAAACAGTGGAAACAGTGGAAACAGTGCCAGACTTTATTTTTCTGGGCTCCAAAAATCACTGCAGATGGTGACTGTAGCCATGAAATTAAAAGATGATTACTCCTTGGAAGGAAAGTTATGACCAACCTAGATAGCATATTCAAGAGCAGAGACATTACTTTGCCAACAAAGTTTCGTCTAGTCAAGGCTATGGTTTTTCCTGTGGTCATGTATGGATGTGAGAGTTGGACTGTGAAGAAGGCTGAGCGCCAAAGAATTGATGCTTTTGAACTGTGGTGTTGGAGAAGACTCTTGAGAGTCCCTTGGACTGCAAGGAGATCCAACCAGTCCATTCTGAAGGAGATCAGCCCTGGGTGTTCTTTGGAAGGAATGGTACTAAAGCTGAAACTCCAGTACTTTGGCCACCTCATGTGAAGAGTTGACTCATTGGAAAAGACTCTGATGCTGGGAGGGATTGGGGGCAGGAGGAGAAGGGGACAACAGAGGATGAGATGGCTGGATGGCATCACTGACTCGATGGATGTGAGTCTGAGTGAACTCCTGGAGTTGGTGATGGACAGGGAGGCCTGGCGTGCTGCGATTCATGGGGTTGCAAAGAGTTAGACACGACTGAGTGACTGAACTGAACTGATGCATTGTTTTGGAGAAGGCAATGGCACCCCACTCCAGTACTCTTGCCTGGAAAATCCCACGGACGGAGGAGCCTGGTAGGCTGCAGTCCATGGGGTGGCTAAGAATCGGACATGACTGAGCGACTTCATTTTCACTTTTCACTTTCATGCATTGGAAAAGGAAATGGCAACCCACTCCAGTGTTCTTGCCTGGAGAATCCCAGGGACGGGGGAGCCTTGTGGGCTGCCATCTATGGGGTCGCACAGAGTTGGACATGACTGAAGCGACTTAGCAGCGGCAGCATGCATTGCTTTTGGGAATGTAAAATGGTGTGTCAATTGTGAAAAGCAGTATGGCAAGTCCTCAATAAATTAAACATAGAATTATCACATGATCTAACAATTTCACTCCGGGTATATACCCCAAAGAAGTGAAAACAAGGTCTCAAAGAGATATTTATACACACATATTTATAGGAGCACTATCACACTAGTCAAAATGTAGAAGAAATCCAAGTATTCCCTGATGGATGAATGGAAATACAAATTGTAACATATGCATACAATGGAATACTATTGAACCTTTAAAAGGAAGGAAATTATGACACATACTACACCATGCACCATGGATGAATCTTCAAGACATTATGCTAAGTGAAATAAGGACAAATATTGCATGATTCCATTGTATGAGGTACTTAGAAGAGTCAAATCCATAGAAACAGGAAATGGATGGTTGCTAAGGGCTAGGAGGAGGAGGAAGGGGAATTTGAATTTAATGGATATGGCATTTCAATTGGGAAAGATGGAAGAGTTTTGGAGAGGGTGATGGTTGCACAAGAATGTGAATGTACTTCATGAAACAGAACTGTGCACCTGAAAACGGTTGCAATGGTCAATTTTATGTATGCCCACGTGTGCCCAATCACTTCAGTCACGTCCAACTTTTTGCCACCCATGGACCATGGCCCTCCAGGTTCCTCTGTCCATGGGATTTTCCAGGCAAGAATACTGAAGTGGGTTGAGATGCCCTCCTCCAGGGGGTCTTCCTGACGCAGGGTTTGAACCCACATCTCCTGTGTCTCCTGCATTGCGGATTCTTTACTGATGAGCCACTGGGGAAGCCCAATTTTATGTATACTTTACCACAATTTTTAAAAACAGGAAAAAAAAAAAAAAACAAGCAGAAGAGGAGCCCATTCTTCAAAAGTGGAGCCTTTTCTGCAATATTCTTCAGGTATTGTGAACGTACTGGTTGACTAGGACAGCAGTACTTACTGGGGGAACTGGGCAATCTGGAGGCAGTGTCTAGAGACCTCTGGGGATGGGTCAAAGACATGTGAGGAGCTGGTGGGGCCCCTGGAGTCAGAAGCGCTGACTCAACATGCCCCTACTTCTCCAGAGGTGTCAGGAGGTTCAGCTGGACTTCAGCTCCTATCCTGGTTCCCCATGGCAGCTTCCTGGAGCCTTCCGACCCTCAGACCATTGTAGGAAGACATTTTTAGAGGGTCTCTGTTTCTTGCCTCAAACAAATTTTTAAAAATTTTAATTTCTATTTAAAAACAAATAGTTCCTCCAGTTATTGGAAAACTTTAAAAAATGTTTGGAACAACTTGGTTTCTTGAATTTACTTCTTTCACTACAAATTTTACAAAATCCAAGTCCAGATCAAAGGCTTCCAATGCTGATTTACAGTGTGAGTTAAGATGTACTGGGTAAAGCATGTATCAAATTTTGAAGACTTAGTATGACAAAGTGTGAAATAGCTCACTCATAATTTTATGTACTGTTACATGTTGACATAATGTTTTAAATATATTGGGTTAAATAAAAATATTATTAATGTTGATTTCACCTTTTTGCTGTTTTTTTGGCCTTGGAGTACAGCTTGTGGGATCTTAGTTTCTCGACCAGGGATCAAACCTGTGCCCCAGTGGAAAGTGGGAGCACAGAGCCCTAACCACTGGACTGTCAGGGAAATCCCTGTTTGCCTTTTTAAAAAA
Organism: Bos grunniens; assembly: GCF_055505025.1. Lineage (NCBI taxonomy): Eukaryota > Metazoa > Chordata > Mammalia > Artiodactyla > Bovidae > Bos > Bos grunniens. The sequence goes on along the minus strand of NC_141174.1, from coordinate 85,836,837 downwards.
TGAAGCTACTAGAAAATTTAATATTATATGTACATGGCTCATATTATCTTTCTATTGATAGTACAGTATTCTGAGGAAACTCAGGTTAGCTGAGAAACTTACATAGCTGGTAAGTGGCAGAACCAGAATTTCAACCCAGATCCCCAAAGCTGGAGTTCTTTTTGGTTAATTGGAAAACCTTGCTGGTTTGATCTAGGATCTCCAACAAAACCTGCCTGGAAGGGAAGCAGAACCCAGCATATGAGCCCAAAGAACACAGGAGAGGGGAGGGCTGAGAGACAGGTGGGGTGGATAAGCTCTCCTCTTCACTTCTGTAGACAACCACCAAACCAATCAACTAGAGAGTTCTGCTTTTATTATTTCTTTATGCACTGGGCCTGAGATTTAATTTGAGAACACAGCCTCTATCTACATTTAAAAAGTCGGAAACCTTTGGTGAAGAGGGAAGTCTTTGAATTCAAACACATCATGTGTTTGTGAACTGCTTGACCTAGGGCAAGTTCAATGCTCTGAGCCTCAGTTTCAACATCTGTAAAATGGGGATTGGTGTTACCTGTCTTGAAAAATCATGCCAACAATGAGATGATGGCGGATATCATGCATGACTCAGAGCAGGTGTGCAATGAATGTGACCCCTCTCTCCCCCTCAAGGCTGCACTGGACCCAGTTCTGACTCAGTGTGTGTATGTGTGTGTAGGTGGGATAGTGGGGTGACTTAACTATGAAGTAAGTGGTGATATTTGTCCCCTCGGGATTTCTTGTCTCATATTTTCCCTTATGAGAAAGCCAAAGCCCTTGACTGTGTGGATCACAACAAACTGTGGAAAATTCTTAAAGAGATGGGAATACCACACCACCTTACTTTCCTCCTCAGAAATCTGTGTGCAGGTCAAGAAGCAATAGTTAGAACTGGACATGGAACAACAGACTGGTTCCAAATTGGGAAAGGAGTATGTCAAGGCTGTATATTGTCACCCTGCCTATTTAACTTAAATGCAGAGTATATCAGGCGAAGTGCCAGGCTGGATGAAGCACAAGCTGGAATCAAGATTGCCGGGAGAAATGTCAATAACCTCAGATACGTAGATGACACCTCCCTTATGGCAGAAACCGAAGAACTAAAGAGCTTCTTGATGAAAGTGAAAGAGGAGAGTGAAAAATTTGGCTTAAATCTTAACATTCAAAAACCTAAGATCATGGCATCCATCCCATCACTTCATGGCAAACAGGGAAACAATGGAAACAGTAAAGGACTTTATTTTCTTGGGCTCCAAAATCACTGCAGATGGTGACTGCAGCCATGAAATTAAAAGACACTTGCTCCTTGAAACAAAAGCTATGACCAACCTAGACAGCATATTAAAAAGTAGACCTTTGCTAACAAAAGTCCGTTTAGTCAAAGCTATGACTTTTCCAGTAGTCATGTATGGATGTGAGAGTTGCACCATAAAGAAAGCTGAGCACCGAAGAATTGAGGTTTTTGAACTGCGGTGTTGGAGAAGACTCTTGAGAGTCCCTTGGACTGCAAGGAGATGCAACCAGTCAATCCTAAAGGAAATCAGTCCTGAATATTCATTGGAAGGACTGATGCTGAAGCTGAAACTCCAGTACTTTGGCTACCTGATGCAAAGAACTGATTCATTGGAAAACACCCTGATGCTGGGAAAGATTGAAGGCAGGAGGAGAAGGGGACGACAGAGGATGAGATGGTTGAATGGCATCGATAGATGGACTGACTCGATGGACATGAGTTTGGGCAAGCTCCAGGAGTTGGTGAGGGACAGGGAAGCCTGGTGTGCTGCAGTCCATGGGGTCGCAAAGAGTCGGACACGACTGAGCGACTGAACTGATTTTCCCTTATCTTCAGAATTATTTGTTTTCAGTGGTAGTTTCATATCCACCTGTGGACAGTGAAGGACTTGGGAGAATGAGATAAAATGGGGGATGACAATGCATGCCAAACCCTCCACACACAACTGTGTTTAATCCAATAGGCCTTTTCTTTGCTTATTTGATGAGAAAGGGAGGCCTGCAGAGGGCAGCACCTGGCCAGTCCTTCACCATGAGGGACTGGCTCAGGGGCCTATGGACTTTGCAAGAAATCAAGAGACTCCCCAGGCACAGGGGAGGGGTGAGGATTTCTGGAAGGAAATTTCTAGAAGGAACCTCAGTTCTAGTGTTGAGACACTCATGATTCTTCCCTGTAAGGTAGTAATGCTGATTAAACTGGGCTCCTGGGCTTCTTCGTCCCTGTGATTCCAGGCAACCTCTTTTCCAGTCCCTCAAGGAGTCACTTATAAAACCTCCCAGTTTCAGACCTGAGAGGAACCTAGATGGAGATCTAACCCTAATACATTTTAACCAAAGCAGGGGGCGAGCAACCTGGTAAGGCAGGTGTGTGTGTATCCCCATTTTACAGAAGAGAAAATGGAGACTCAGAGAGGTTAAGTGGCTTTCCCTAGGTCCCACAGATAAGACGTTACATTTCTTTTGTTTGCAGACTACAGAAATGACTAGGTAACTTAAGCAAAGGGGAGGAAAGTGAATCCTGGGGCATATTACAGAATGGCAAGAGAGTTGACTGGCTTGGCCCAGAAGGCTGGGGCCCGAGGCTGCACAAGAACCACAGGTGGCTGGCAGGCTGTGGCCCTTTGTCTCCTGGAAGCCCGTACCTGACTAAGCCCTGCCTCCAGGTCCTTCTAGGCCTCGTATCTCTTAGGTTTAAGATACAGGTCCCTGGGAGAGAGGTCCTGAATGGACCCTCTGGGGTCACTCAGCAGTGGTCAGGGGTCAGCATCACAAGGAGGAGTTACTACGGTGAAGCCCAGACACAGGTGTGCACCTCTGGTCTAGGCCGGCCCCCTGACTCTCAGTCAGCGCCTTTGCTCTGTCACACACCACTGTCGGGTCACTGCAGCAGTCTAATCCCAGTGACAGCCCAGCCAAGGAAACTAGGTGCTATTTGCATGTTAATGAAGGATGTCCAAAGACCAAAGGCCTTTGTTTGATTCCTGAAAGGCTGATTCTCCCATCTGATGGCAACTCTAGGCTCTGTAACAGATAGGGTACCAGGGACAAGGCACCCACTCCTGGTACCTCCTGTCACATCACACAAGGGTGCCTCCAACTCGTGAAGTTCCCCTGTTTATTTCTCCCGTTTCCCCAACTCCTTTCCATCTCCCTCTCCAAGGATTTAGTAATATGTTGTCTAGACACTACTGCTGCCGTTTCTCCTCCATTAATCCATTTTAATTGGAAAGTTATCATAATGCAAACTCTCTTCGGTATTATTTGCAGCTCTGCATTATTAGAACTTCACCAACTCGCTTTCCCAGCAAATTAAACTTGCTATGGAAGCAATGAGATCAGCTGCTCGTATTAAATCAGGCTGTGCGTTGTTAAGCGGGGTTGGGAACGAGGCTCCCTCAGCTGGGTGGGGTGCCGTTGCTGGAGGCATTTACAATGGCACTACTGTTTCTATGCTGGGGATTTGGCCTCTGTGCCCAATTCTCCTCTTTTTGGCTGAGTGCTCTGTGTTGGAAATTAGAGATGAGAAGAAAGAGGGGACAAAACAACCTCTGGTGGTATCTGGCCCCTCACCCAAAACCCAGGGCAAATGGCAGTGATCAGAATGTACATGGGACTAGCACTCAACAGATTATAAAGCACATTCAACTAGTCCTCAGAATGCTGTGAAGTTGGAATTCTCACAAAGAGGATAACTGAACTTGCTCTGGGTTGCACAGGCAACCCCGTGGTCCAGGCTCGTGTAGCTGATGTAATAGAGCAGGGACTCCACGCCAGGCCCTCTGCATCTGAAACCATGCCACCCCAAGGGACAAAATCAGAGCAAAGTAAGCGAACACCTTTCTCAGGGCAGAGCTTGGAAGGTGCACGATTGGTCCAAGCCAGTCATAGAATTCCTGTCTGCCTTTGCCAGGGAAGGTCTGGAGGCATCTGCCTGCCTGATTTCCAGCCAATTGCACCCGATGAAAAGACTGCCAGGGCCTTGTGTGAAACTTCTCTGATGACAGAGTGGTCCCAGCTGAGGTGAAATGCCCCCAAACTCTCGTGGTCTGCTTCTTGTCGCCAGTGCAGAGGGGTCAGTGGGAGTCTCTATTGCTCTCTCAACCTCAGCCTATGCTCTTGAGCAGAGTTCACTTTCCATCTGGGTAAAGGGTGCTGTGTGAAGCTGGCTCTACATCTCTGTGCGGCTCTAGGCAATGAACTTCAGGAAGAAGTTTCTGGACAAAATTCAGATATTGCTACGGGGCTAAATGGTATATGTGCATTTATATCTTGGGATGGAATAGAGATAATATTCCTCCCCTAACTGCAGAAGGTCAGGCACTGTGATGGCCTGGGGGCTCTTGGGACCCAGGATAGGAGACTGTGGCAGTCCATGGATGGTATGGAAATAGCCACTCACTGAAAGGCTGACTTTCAAGTGGTTCATGCTCTGCAGCCACCAGGACGGTGGGTCTGTAAGGCAGGTGGACTCAGAGGTGTCATGTTAGCATAGCCCCAAGGTGACTGAAATCTGCACAAACTTCCTGCCCATTTCCCACTCCAGTGCTTTCTGGAGGATGGGGAACCCATGGATCTGGCGATGGGTATTGCCCCCCACTTACCCTTATCTATGCAAGTTAGTTAACTCCAAGAAGCTACTCTTTCCTCAACTGAACGTGGGCAGTAAGACCCCAAGGCAGTAGGTATGGAGTGCCCTGCAGACTTACAGGAGGGTGTCAGAAGTGTTTCTCAAGAAGGCATACCAGGTGCATAGATCTGGGGTACATCCATGGCATCAAGACTCTTGGGACAAGGCCTAGGAATCCACATTTTCCTATAAGTGCTCTGGGTTATCCTGACACACTCTGCACATTCAAGTGCCACCTGAAGAGCCTGTTGTGCCCTGGGAGGGTTCAGCAATTGGGCAGGCAGGGTAGTCAACTGACATGAGAGAGCTAAAGAGGCCAAGGCAATGCCCAGGGTCACCTGAGGCAGGGTAGAGTCTGGAACCTTACTCCCTCACCTGTCTCCACTGTCCTCATCCTCCTAGCTGCAGGTGGGAGGCCTTGGAGCTAAGGAAGCCCAGAATCAAGGGATGATAGCTATTAGGAGAAGCAGGAGCGCTCACTCATGCCATCCATGGCAGTGGGCTCTGGGCCTTTCCCAGGCCACATTCCCGCTTCTGGGAATATTAATAAAAATAAGACATGTTTATATAATGAGTCTGGGCTTTCCAATGGTTCAGGGGTAAAGAATCTGCCTGCCAGTGCAGGAGACACAAGAGATGCAGTTTTGATCCCTGGGTTGGGATGATCCCCTGGAGAAGGAAATGGCAACCCACTCCAATATTCTTGCCTGGAGAATTTAAGGGACAGAAGAGCCTGGTGGACTACAATCTATGGTGTCGCAAAGAGTCAGACACGACTTAGCGACTAAACAACAAAACGACATGCCTGGGCACTGGCTGAAACGCTTTACATGGACTAAATCAATCCTCACAATTAGCCTCTGAGATGGGCACTATCATTCTCCTCATTTTACAGATGAGGAGACTGAGGCACTCAGAAAGTACTGGCCATCCAAACAGACTCTCAGGCCCTGAAGCAGCAAGTGGGAATTTCTTCTGGGAACTTCTCCAAGCCCTGGTTTTACAGAGAGACAGCCCAGAGAGGAGAGGGCCAGGGAGAGCTACACCCAGTCCGCAGCCGAGCTGGGCCGGGTTGTGGCTCTGGCCTCCAGGCCACGCTGCCTTGTTTCGAAACGGGTGCTTATGGGCTGTTCTGGCCACAGGGCTCATTACTGAGGCTACAAATTGAATGAAATAGCTGCTTGGTTACAAATTAATAACAGATTTGTTTGTCATTAAGGCAGCATTGTTTAATAAAATTAGTTCAGCTGAGCGTAATTACCTTCATATAAAATTCTCCCTTAAAAATTACTTTGATAAATCTAAGCCAATTAGGCGGCATAGCAACTAGGGTGTGGGGTTTGGCTCTGAGCTTAGGTTGGGTCCCTACGGGACATCCTGGGTCCAGAATTCAGTTTCATGCCCCTGGGAACCTCGTGAAGGCCCAATGGAGAGCACGTAACTCAGCTTCTCCAAGGCAAAACCGTACAGGGCCTTGGACAGATCTCTCACTAAATCCCAAACGACTTTCCTCCTAAGCAGGCTTGCCTCCATTTTTCTTGCTACCCTTCCAGCCATTCATGCTCATTCCTAAACTCTGGGTTACCAGGGCATTTGTCTCCTCAAAGAATTTCAGGGTCTCCCTATTTGTCCATAAGCCTCTGTTGTATCCCAAACCTTGATCTTATTATTCAAGACCCTTCGAATCTGGTCTCCTGGTAATGTAGGGCAAATGATCACAAAACTGGGGGTCAGCCCATGCTGAGTCCTTGCAGGCCCCTTTGCCTCTTTGTCCTTCCGTCCGTGTGTGCGTTGGTAGATCAGCCGAGCCCGACTCTTCGCGACCCCGTGGGCTTCCGTGTGCTCCCTTATAAAATGAGAAGCAGCAGTTTCCTGCTCAGACAGCTGTGAGCATCACAGGAGATTATGACTATGGGGCTTTGGAAACCACAGCCCCCCGCTGAGGCTTCCCTGCTGCTCTCGCCCCCTTGCTTAGCAGCTGGTCAGCTTTCCCGGCCTGGCCACTCAGCTTACCACCATTTCTGGATCCCCCTTGTTGCTGGGGCCGTGCAGCCCTCTCTGGAACATCCTACCTGCTCCTCTCGGGTTAACTGGCTTAGGTTTTCAGGCTCAGTCAATGCCCACCTTTCTAGATGCTTCTCCTATTTGCTCTGCTGGCCCCTGGGCCACCTCCCTGAGCACCTTGAGCCTGACCTTGGAATTGTGTTCCCAGCCAGGAGTGGGGATGGGTATATGGAATCACACTCCACGTGGTTAATTTATAAGGCGTAAAACATTCTAGTTTTATGTTGTTGTTTCTTTCAGGGATTGTCTGGAAAATCTGCTGTAGAATCAAAAGACGTCTCTTCTGGGGACTTCCCTGGTGGTCCAGTAGTTAAGAACTTGTCTTCCAGTGCGGGGGATGCGGGTTCGATCCCTGGTTTGGGGAACTAAGATCTCACATTGCATGGAGCAAGTAAGCCTTTGGGCTGCAATGAAAGATCCTGTGTGGCTCAACTAAAACCCAACACAGCCAAATAAATAAATAAATATTATTTAAAAAAAAAAGATGTTTCCCTTGGATGGGCTCTCAGAGATCAGCAGGCCCAACACTCTCATTCATGGAGGGGGAAATGGAGTCATGAAGCCACTTAGTGGTGGGGTCAGGCCTGACTCCCTCATCTCTTCACTTCTGGGCCAGAATTTACCCCAGACTGTATTTTCCATTGTTTCTCTTCTGTTCCAATTCTTCTTTGCCCTTTGCTGAGCCTGCTGAGCCCCCTGAGCCTGAGCCTGTCATTACTTGAACAATACTCTGGAATCCAGCTGCCTGGATTTCCTGTTCAACTCACAGGCCCAAGATCCCCAAATGGCCCAGCAGGAAGCCAGTGGAAGGTAAGGACTCTGAGTAGCGAGTGAAGAAGGAATTCATAGGGCCTGGACTCCATTTTAGGCCTGTTCATGCTGATCATGCTCGGCCACCTTTCCAATGGACTCTGAACTCTGTGTTCAGTGCCTATGAAAACAACAACAGAAGGATAAGACCCCCTGAAGACAGGGGAACCTGGAAGATCGTATCTAGGTTACTCATCGCCTAAGAGAAAACATACACTAATCACCCCTTTCTCTAGACAGGCCATAAATTTTTCTGTATCTATTGGAGTGTAACCTCGGGTTTATCGATTATTGGCTAATTGTTTGACTGTTTGAGCACATGAGCACATAGCACGTGAATGATGGGTTATTGGGATTGTATTTTCCTTGGTTTATGTAAGTCTCAAGGAATTTGGAGTGGTGGGTTCAGACACATACACATGAGGTATAAAAGATTTTCACAAATGTTGGTCGGGGTCCTTGGCTAAGAGGAGACTCTGCCTTGGGCCCACCAGTGTACTAAACTGCACTCCACTATCTGCATTGTCCTTCTGAGTGAGTTTGTTTCCTGGAACACATGGCTACAACAGGAGGACAGTCAGTCCAGTTCAGTTCAGTCGCTCAATCGTGTCTGACTCTTTGAGACCCCATGGACTGCAGCATGCCAGGTTTCCCTGTCCATCACCAACTCCCGGAGCTTGCTCAAACTCATGTCCATCGAGTTGGTGATGCCATCCAGCCATCTCATCCTCTGCCATCCCCTTCTCCTGCCTTCAATCTTTCCCAGCATCAGGGTCTTTTCCAATGAATCAGTTCTTTGCATCAGGTGGCCAAAGTGTTGCACCTTCAACTTCAGCACCAGCCTTTCCAATGAATATTCAGGACTGATTTCCTTTAGGATTGACTGGTTGGATCTCCTGGCAGTCCAAGGGACTCTCAAGAGTCTTCTCCAACACAGTTCAAAAGTATCAATTTTTCGGTGTTCAGCTTTCTTTATGGTGCAACTCTCACATCCATACATGACTACTGGAAAAACTATAGCTTTGACTAGATGGACTTTTGTCAGCAAAGTAATGACTCTGCTTTTAAATATGTTGTTTAGGTTGGTCATAGCTTTTCTTCAAAGGAACAAGCGTCTTTTAATTTCATGGCTGCATTTCAGGGAGGGCATAGTGCCACATGGAGAAGGAAATGGCAACCCACTCCAGTGTTCTTGCCTGGAGAATCCCAGAGATGGAGCAGCCTGGTGGGCTGCCGTCTATGGGCTCACACAGAGTCGGACACGACTGAAGCGATTTAGCAGCAGCAGCAGTGCCACACAACTCCAGGGGGCGCCACTCATAGACTATTCTGTCCCCTGGCATTGCACACGGCACAGCCCACACAGCTATACATGGTGCCTTGCAAACCAGTGGGGATACATACGCATGTAAAGAAAAGACCCAACCCAAGTGCAGGGAGTAGCTAAGAAAAGGAAAGAAGCTGGAAAGAACTCAGGCAGGAAATAAGACAAGACAACCTTTCTTTCAGAGAGCCCTGCATCCGGCTTGTCATAGGGAGCACCTGGAGTCTGCAGGGGGGCACAAACTTACCTTGCAACTTCTGGGCTCAAGTTCCTCATTTGTAAGATGGTGAAAACAACATGTACTTTACAAGGGCAGGTAATGAGAAAATAGGTGTGGAAGTGCTCAAGAAGTATTGGGTTGGCCAAAAAATCCTTCTGGTTTCTTGTACAATCTTATGGAAAAACCCGAATGAGCTTTTTGGCCAACCTAATACAAACTAATGATCTGATGTCACAGCACAGGGGTATCTGGGACAGAGGTTTAGGGTCTGAGGAGCGCTCCTTCTGCCTCTCTCCGAGCCTGAGGACTGAGCCAATGGCCGGTGGAAGACCCCATCTCTGGGTGGAATTCCAGCATCCACCAGGGAGCGAGAGGTTTTGTGACAGTGGTGAGTGTTGTGGGGGTGGCGGGGAAAAATGGGGACACTGGCTCCCTCTGCAGAGAGAAGGGAGGACATTTCCCTTTGCCCCCAGGCTCTCCACATTCCCAGGGTCCAGACCCCTGGGGTGGCCCCTCCTGAAAGGCCTCACCAGCCATCCACCCAGCGGGAGGGTTTGGGAAGGGGAGGAGGTGGGGGTCTGCAGCATGCATGGGCTGAAAAGTTCTGAAAACACGCTGCCTGGGTGCCAGCCCCCTCCTTGGCCCCCCAGCTCCCTCTAAAGCCCCCTTTGAAGGGGACCTCGGAGCTCTAATGAGTTGAGAGCTTTTATGGGAGCCCAGGCAAACCAATTAGGTTTGCTTAAAAATATTGTATTCATTAGCATGAAAATAAAGCTGAACTTTTTAGAGATAATTGCATCTTTTAAAATGTGGTAGTCTTTGTCTGGGCTTGTCTCATAAATATGCATGCTGCATAATCCTTTTGGAACCGTGGTCGCAATCATGAGTAACACACAAATGCATCCAGGGTGTTAATATTCTGACAAGAGTGGGGCCTCTTGGGCTGGCGGTGCCACCGGTGGTGGTGGTGGCCTCCGGAGGCGGCTCTGTAATCCCCCAGCTGCAGCCTATGCCTCTCACAGGGGTGGAATGCTGTCTCAGATCCATGATACCATAGACCAGGGCTCCAGTTCTAAATCGCTCCCTTTTGTGCTGAGGTTTCCAAGGAGGTGGGTTGCAGGATTCTTGGGCTTGGCTCAAGATGCAGAGAAGGAGGGCCACAGAAGCTGAGCTCAATTTACAGCTGGGGAAATTGAGGTCCCAGGGGTTAAGTGGGTTTGCCAAGGTCACCTGGCATGGATGAGGCCAAGATGAAGCCTGGTTTACCATCAGAGGCTGGCGCTTGTTATCTAAAATCATTGGAGGGTTCCTGCCAGGGAAAGGATTGCATTAACATTTAGCCGTTAAAGAATGCATTTCAGGTTGTGAGCCTGGATGGCTGGGGGAAGGGTTGCTGGCTCCAGCTGCAGTTTCTACCAGCTGCCCTCCGAGCCACCCCAAATAAACATGCCATCTAAGTTAAAGCAGTCAGCTTGCTATGTCCATGTGGCTTTGAGACAAGTTCTAAGCAAACCCCTTCCCAACTGGGAGTGCCCCTCAGTTCTCTGGATAGAAATTTCTGAGCTGCCTCTGGTGCCTGCCTACAGGAGTTCTTTTATCTCCCTTCCCTGCTCCCTCCCTTCCTCCCAAGCGGAACAGCTTTATAAGATCAATATCCCACTAGGATGATAGGACTGGCCCCCAGGGAAAACTGTGAGCTCAGTGAAGTTTCATTTCAGCAACTGTTTTCTAAGTCCTTGCTCTGTTCCAGTCACCAAGCTAAGCCTTAGGGGGCTACACAGGTGGTACAGGGGTCTGCATGTCCTAGTCCACCATCCGTGGGGAGGCGGGCACACTTGTCAGTGGGTAGAGATCCTGGCCCCTTGCAAAGCCATGCTATGGGGGTGTGGGGAGTGAGGCATACATCCAGGGGGTGGCAAGGCTGAATGTGGCCTGGTAAGTTGCCTTTTGAAGACCAGCTGGGATTTGGGCAGGCTTTGGGAACAACTGGAGCAGAAGAGGCTCAGGGTTTAGGATGTGCTGGGGCAACATCCGAGCTGAGAAAGTTTTCCTTTGCTGCTTCCCAGGGTCCCTCCAGAGACTCCTGTCTCCTGTCCTCAGGTTCTCAACTGCCCCCTGGCTGCCCCTCCTTCCTATCCCCAGGTCACTGCAAGGTGTGCCAGGCCTCCAAAGTCACCAAATAGAAAACCATCTATGTCCAACAATGACTGATGGGATAGGAAGTGAATCACCTTCCCAAACTCGTTCTGTGAGGCCACTATCAGCCTAATACCAAATCCAGGCAAAGATACCACACACACACAAAGAAAATTACAGCCCAATATTACTGATGAACATAGATGCAAAAATTCTCAACAAAATACCAGCAAACTGAATCCAACAATACATTAAAAGAGTCATACACCATGATCAAGTGGGATTCATGCTAGAGATACACGGATTTTTCAGTATCTTCAAATCAATCAGTGTGGTACTCCACATTAGCAAACTGAAGAATAAAAATCCTTTGATCATTTCAACAGATGCAGAAAAAGCATTTGACAAAGTTCAACACTGGTTTATGATAAAAAACTCTCCAGAAACTATACAAAGAGGGACCATACCTTAAAATAATAAAGGCCATATATGACAAGCCCAGAGATAACATCATACTCAATGGTGAAAAGCTGAAAGCATTTCCTCTGAGATCAGGAATAAGGCAAGGATGTCTACAATCACCACTTTTATTCAACATAGTTTTAGAAGTCCTAGCCATGGTTATCAGAGAAGAAAAACAAAAGGGATACAAATGGGAAAAGAAGTAAAACTGTCCCTGTTTGCAGATGACATGATACTATACATAAAGAATCCTAAAGATGCCAGCGGAAAACTACTAGAGCTCATTAATGACTTTAGCAAGGTTGCAGGATACAAAATCACTACAGAGAAAACTGTTGCAATTCCATACACTAACCACAAAAGATCACAAAGAGAAATTAAGGAAACAATCCCATTTACCATTGCCTCAAAGGAATAAAATACCTAGAAATAAACCTATTTAAGCAAGCAAAAGACCTATACTCTGAAAACTGTAAGATGCTGATGAAAGAAATCAAAGATGACACAAATAGATGAAGGATATACCGTGTCCTTAGACTCAAAGAATCAATATTGTTAAAATGACTATACTGCCCAAGGAAATCTACAGATTCAATGCCATCCCTAACAAATTACCGATGGCAAGTTTTGCAGATGTAGAATAAAAAATCTTAAAGTTTTAATGAAAACACAAGAGATGCCAAATAACTGAAGCAATCTTGAGAAAGAAAAATGGAGCTGGAGTAATCAGGCTTCCTGACCTCACTGCTGCTGCTGCTGCTAAGTCGCTTCAGTCGTGTTCGACTCTGTGCGAGCCCATAGACGCCAGCTCACCAGGCTCCCCTGTCCCTGGAATTCTCCAGGCAAGAACACTGGAGTGGGTTGCCATTTCCTTCTTCAATGCATGAAAGTGAAAAGTGAAAGTGAAGTCGCTCAGTCACATCCGACTCCTAGTGACCCCATGGACTGCAGCCCACCAGGCTCCTCCGTCCATGGGGTTTTCCAGGCAAGAGCACTGGAGTGGGGTGCCATCGCCTTCTCCACCCTGACCTCACACCATGCTATAAAACTACAGTAAACGAAACAGCCTGGTCGTGGCACAAAGACAGACTTAGAGATCAACAAACGGGACAGAAAGCCCAGAAATAAACCCACACAGTTACGGTCAAATAATCTGTGACAAAGCGGGTAAGAATACACAGTGGAGAAAAGAGTCTCTTCAATACATGATGCTAGGAAAACTGGACAGCTACATGTAAAAGAATGAAATTAGAACACTTTTCTAACACCATATACAAAAATAAACTCAAAATGGATTAAAGACCTAAATGTAAGACTGGGTACTATAAAAGTCTTAGAGGAGTACTTAGGCAGAACACTCTTAGACGCAAGTCACAGGAATATCTTTTTGGATCCACTTTCTAGAGTAATGCAAACAAAAACAAAAATAAGCAAATGGAAACGAATTAAATTCAAAAGCTTTTGCAAGCAAAGGAAACCATAAGGAAAATGAAAAGACAACCCACAGAATGGGAGAAAAAACATCTAAATAGACATTTCTCCAAAGAAGACTTACAGATGGCCAAAAAGCACATGAAAAGATGCTTAACATGGCTGATTATTAGAGAAATGTAAATCAAAACTATATCAAACTATCATCTCACACCAGTTAGAAGAGCCATCATTAAAAAAATCTATAAACAATAAATATTGGAAAGGATGTGGAGACAAGGGAACCCTCCTACACTATTGATGGGAATACAAATTAGTACAGCCACTATGGAGAACAGTATGAAGCTCTTGAAAAAACTAAAATAGCAATACTGCATGACCCTTAAAAAACTAAAAACGGAGAGCTACTACATGACCCAGCAATCCCATGCCTGGGCACATACCCAGGGGAAATGAAAATTCGAAAACATCCATACACCCCGATGTTTATTGCAGTACTCTTTACAATAGCCAGGACATGGAAACACGCTAAATGTCCATCAACAGAGGAATGGATTAAGAAGATATGGTACACAAATACAGTGGAATATCACTCAGACATAAAAAATAATGAAACAATGCCATTTGCAGCAACATGGACGGACCTAGAGATGCTCATACTAAGTCAAGTAAGCCAAAGACAAATAGCATTGTATCCAACATATGAAATCTAAAAAATGATACGGATAAATTCACAAAACAGAAACAGACTCATAGCCTTAGAGAACAGACTTGCAGTTACCCAAGGGGAAAAGTGGAGGGGGCACAAATTAGGAGGTTGGGATTAACATATCCACACTACTATATATAAAAGTAGATGATCAATAAGGACCTACTGTATAGCACAGGGAACTCTGCTCAATACGCTAATAACCATCTAGGAAAAGAATCTGAAAAAGCACAGATATAACTTAATCAATTTTCTGTACACCCGAAACTAATACAACACTGTAAACCAACTATACTCCAATAGAAAATAAAAATTGCACAAGAAAAGAGAAAGTGCGCCGCCTTTATTTACAGCCTGCTGTGGTTCGTTGTTTTTTAGTCGTTAAGTTGTCTGACTCTCTTGCGACCCTGTGGACCATAGCCCACCAGGCTCCTCTGTCCATGTGATTTCCCTGGTAAGAATACTGGAGTGGGTTGCCATTTCCTTCTCCAGGGGATCTTCCTGACCCAGGGACCGAACCCATGTCTCCTGCACTGGCGGGTGGAGTCCTTACTGCTGAGCCACCAGGGAAGCCTCATAGCCTGCTGACTTTTGTCAAAAAAGCAGTTAGGTTTTTTTGTGACATGAAACTGCCACATTCAACCGTTTAGAATAAAATAGTGATTTTAACCTCTATGGGAGACACTGTGACGACCACTCCTATTGCACAGACAGGGAAACTGAGGCAAAAAGAACTGAACCTTCCTAGGTCTCATGGAGCTGGGCTTCATTCCTGGCTATCTGGGCCACATGGAAGTGTCACAGAATACAGGCACCATGGCTTGGAGCTCACCAGACAGAATAACAAAATACAGAGAAAAAGGAGGTAGTTGGGTGTAGAAAACTGCATCCCGTAACTCTGACGAGACTTCTGCTGTTAAAGGCAACGTATGATTCCGTGCTTCCTAAGGGAGGAGGCTGGTGGGGGAGGGGAGGGGCGCCAGCAGGGGAAGGCAGTTCTCACTGCTAGAGCAAGGGACAACCCAAGAACCCAGCACCATCTCCCCAAGGGGCACGCTGACCAGGAGGGACCTCTTTGGATTCAGTTTTTAGAGCAAAAGCAGAGGTAATAGTCATGAAGGTCAAATCACACCGTTAAGGTCAGAATTTGGTTTGGGGGAAGAATATCAAAGACTTGACCCCAGGAGTGCAGCTTCCTGGTGATTTGTCTTAACACAAGGAACCTAGAAATGAGAAAGTGCTTTGAGGCGTCCAACGATCGGATCTGAATTTGAATCCCTGTCTGCCCCTCACCTGGTGGGTGACCCTACGTCGGCTAATTAATTATATCATTTTACACCAAGGCTAAGTGGCCCCTGGAGCCCTTTTCTATGTTTAAAAATTCCAGAAGAACTAATATTGTAATTATAGGGACTTCTTGAAAAAAGCCAAAATTGATTTCTAATTTGTAAAGAATCAGGTCTGGCCTCATGGGATGTGGCTGGACACTTCACTGAGTCCTCTCACTCCACATCATTGTTGATACAGCTGATCTTACTTGGATCTTAGGATTCTTTACAACTATGCTAGAAATTGGAGGGTAGGAGGGGTGATCAGCGAGTTCCAGAAACCTCACATGATAAGTGTATCATGAACATTTTCTCATGCCCATACTTATAACACTACCTCACACTTTTAATGCCAGCATAGTATTTCAAAGCATGCAGGTACCATATTTGTTTAAAAGCAGTATATTTGTCTTTTTGTCCTTTTAAAGGTAATACTTTTGGGGTTTCCCTGATGATGCAGTGGTAAAGAATCCACCTGTCAATGCAGGAGACACGGGTTTGCTGCCAGGTCTGGGGAGATCCCATATGTCTCGGAGCAACTAAGTCCATGTTCCACAGCTACTGAGCCCATGTGCTGCAAATACTGAAGCATGTGAGCTCTAGTGCCTGTGCTCTGCAACGAGAGAAGCCACTGCAATGAGAAGCCCTCACATTGCAACTCAGGAGTAGACCCAGATCACTGCAACTAGAGAAAAGCCCATGCAACAACAAAGACACAGCACAGTCAAAAACAATACATGAATTAATTTAAAAATTTTGTTCTAAAATTAATACTTTTTTCCCATTGCTGGTAATTCTGTAATGATCAGCGGGGTCTAAATACATTTGTAAATAACATTTTGTATGATAACATTGTGCACTACACATTCACAGACAGTATTTTGTATGAGGACTTGGAGGAATTACTGCATGAAATGTATGTACGTTTGACATGTTCATAGGTACTTTCAAACTACTCTTGGAAAAGAAAAAAAAAATCACTTTACTTCTAACAAGTGTATGAACATGTCTATTTTTCCAAATCTTCTAAATAAGGCCATTTACCCTGTGCCTATTATTCTACATACTGATTCTTCTTATTGATTTTCAAGAACTTTTTGTATATTATGGACACATACCCTTTGTCAGTTATGCATGATGGTACAAATATTTTCTCTGGTCTATTACTTATCCCTTATCTTCATTTATATTTTGACATGCAAAAGTGTTTGTTTTTTTTTATGGCTTCTGAATTTAATGCCTTGAATAGGAAGTCATCTTCCTTTCCAAGAGTAAAAGAAAAAAAAAGTATCCTGTATTTTTCTAATGCTTTAAAAAAATTAAAAGTACTTTTTTGAGGGATCAAAGCATTAACTGGGGAAGGCAGTACATAGTCATTGTGCTCTTCACCACAGCACCCTTTCGGTTCTCTTCTCTTCACAGCATATGGTAGGATTTCACTTCCTGCACTCCTTGTGGTCAGGTGGGGCTGTGTGACTAGCTCTAGCCCTAGTTGTGAGCAGAATCGATGGGGTCACTTCAGGACCAAGCACTTAATTGCTAATGTAAGACCTTCCAGTCCATGCCCAGCCCTTCCATGGCAACGTTTGAGATGGTGGCTGCTTCATCAGCTGGTGCCTGTGCTATTTTAACGAGCAGAGCCACCCTACCAACATGCGAACAGACATGTGCCCCGAGCCATGCCTCAGCCTTCAGTGTGTTAGGTCATTGAGGTTTTGAGGCAGTGTATTACCATGACGCAGTATAGCCTATTGTGGCTGATATCTTTGCTTTTTTTCATATGAACAGCTGATTATTGATTTTCTATTTTTAAAAAATAGGCCATCTTTTCCTGCTGATATAAAATGCCATGCTTATCACTTCCTCGATTCTCATATATTCATAGGTATATATTTTAGTATATACCTATGGCACCCCACTCCAGTACTCTTGCCTGCAAAATCCCATGGACGGAGGAGCCTGGTGGGCTGCAGTCCATGGGGTCGCTGAGAGTCGGACACGACTGAGCGACTTCACTTTCACTTTTCACTTTCATGCATTGGAGAAGGAAATGGCAACCCACTCCAGTGTTCTTGCCTGGAGAACCCCAGGGACAGGGGAGCCTGATGGGCTGCCATCTATGGGGTCGCACAGAGTTGGACATGACTGAAGCGACTTAGCAGCAGCAGCATGAACCTATGAACCCTCTGGTGGCTTGGTAAAGAATTTGTCTGCAATGCAGGAGACCTAGGTTCAATCCCTGGGTCAGGAAGATCCCCTGGAGAAGGGAATGGCAACCCACTCCAGTATTCTTGCCTGGGTAATCCCATGGACAGAAGAGCTTGGTGGGCACTAGTCCATGGGGTTGCAAAGAGTCGGATACAACTGAGCAACTAACATATATTAGTAACTGGACTCTTGAGTTACATTCATCAATCCACTTGCCCACTCTTCTACCAAAATCAATTGTTTTAATCGGTAAAGCCTTATAACATATTTTGATGTTTTGAAGAATAGGTTTTCAAGTTTATTTTGCTTTTTTTTATGAATTTACTCTTTAGACAAACTTCAGAATTAAAACCCCATTAGAATATAGGTTAGAGTTACATTGAATTTATATATTAATTGCAGGAAAATTTCTGACTTTACTTATGGAAGCTTCCTCACCTATTTTTCATGTATTAATCTGCTTATACTTTAATATTTTTTGAGCTTCTATGTGTGTCAAGCATTTTGCTGGCACCAAAGATAAAAGATGAACAGGGCACAATTCTTTCCAGCTAGGTTCAAAGTCTAGTGGGAGACACAGACAGGCAAGACCATCAATACTAGTCCTAAAAGGAGGTGCAAGGCGTGGTAGAAGCCCAAAGACAAGGTGTAATGAAACTGTCCTGAGTCTGAAGGGGAGTTAGCCAGGGAAAGGGCCTATTGGGCAGGTGGAAATGTATGAACAAAGATTCCAGGTGGGGCTGTGGCAGGAGAAGGGGGGGAAGGTGGGAGCTGCCTCCGCTGTGCATAGTGTTACATATTTTAGGCTTGGTCTCCAGAACAGTAGGGTGAGGCTGACCCCATGGCCTTAGTGTCGCCTGTATTTGGGGGCATGGTTTGCTAATTTACCCGAGAAGGAGAGGAATATCCCATAATTCCCATATTGAGGTGCTTCCCTGGTGGTCCAATGGCTAAGAGTCCACGCTCCCAATGCAGGGTGCCCAAGGTCTATACCTGGTCAGGGAACTAGATCCCATGCTGCAAATAAGAGTTCCCATGCGGCAAGATCTCGTAAGCTGCAACTAAAGATCCCACAGGCCTCAACTAAGACACAATGCAGCCAAATAAATAAACGTATTTTAAAAACGTCCATATTTAATCACTTGGCCAGTTTGGTGCATGATAAGTCGTTTCAGTTGTGTCAGACTCTTTGTGACCCTGTGGACTGTAGCCTGCCAGGCTCCGCTGTCCATGGGATTCTCCAGGCAAGAATATGGAGTGGGTTGCTATGCCTTCCTCTAGGGGATCTTCCCAACCCAGGGGTCGAACCCACTTCTCTTTTGTCTCCTGCATTGGCAGGTGGGTTCTTTACCCCTAGCACAACCTGGGTAGCCAGTTTGGAGCATAAGCCAATTCAAATGATATCAAATGGCTAAGCAAAAAAGAACTAAGACCTACAAAAAACTAACATCTGTTGAGCACCTACTGTGTGCCAAGAATCTTCATGGTATCAGATTCATGTTGTCAGTGTCTGGACAGATATTTTCACATAACAGAAAGCCTCGCGATAACCCAGTTTCTGCAGGTATGATTCCCACTTGACAGAGAAGACAGACAAGGTTCTGAGAGTGTAGGTGATTCCTCTGAATCACCTAGTTCTCAATCAGGTCCAAGAACTAGTGAGCAGCAGAGCTGGGACAGGACAGCAGGATCTTGCCTTTTCAAAACGAAGAGTCTTTTGGCCCCTCCACAGCTGCGTCTCGTTAAAAAAGGAGCTAGTTCTCAGCCTGGGGAGGAGAGAGAAGGCTCCTTCTTGGCCAAGTTTCATTTAATTTTCCATCAGTAGGTGTCAACTGTGAACTAGTCAGAAATGCTAAAATAACAGCTTAAAAACATAGGAACAGAAATGGAAATGTAATTTTAGTGTGCCTCACCAACCCCCTCCTGAAAATAAGTGCAGCTTTTGGAGTATCTGTTACAGAAATGTAACACTTAAGGACTAAACTCACAGGAGTTGCTGGCGATGTGCAATTTAGCAAGTTGGGCTGTTAAAGAAGGAGGAAGAAAAAAAAAAAAAAGACTCCACAGGCAGAAAATTGAAAACAAAAGGAAACAGAGAAAAAAAAGCTACAGAGCACTGCTTCCTCTGATTGTAGTCGCTCCTAATGGCCTGGGAAATAGCCTGTTGAACTGAGACAGTCTTGCCTCTGAGAAACATTAACTCAAAGATGGAGCCTTGGATGGAAAAGGAGGCTGGCTTTGGTCAATCAAGCATCAAGGCCTTTGACTGACAAATTACCAAGGGCTCATTCAGTGCCTACCCTGGACTGGGAGATGTTCTTGGACCAGTGGGGTGTTTCAGATTAAGGGAAGGCAGGGATTCCTCCCTTAAGGGATTTGCTGTTTGAATTTGGATACAGCACCCATTAGGACCAATGAAGTGATAATACAAATGCAGGACAAGATCCAGAGACACATAGGAACACATCTCAAGCTGAGAGGAAGGATGTCGCACAGCTCTGGTTTGGGCCACTTGAGGAAGGGGACATGGAGAGAAAACATGGGGTCATGGCTTAAAAATAAGATCTATATTCCTGTCTCAGTTCTGGCCTGGATTTACTATGTGAACGGGGCCAGGCTACTTCACCTTTCTGAGTCCCAGATTTGTTACATGTTGAATAGAGGAAGTTGGGCAGATGGCTTCTAAGACTCCTTCAGGCTCTGACACCCGAGTGTATGAATGAGAATGATTAGTAAGGCTCTTTTCAGTTGCCGGTAACAGAAATCCAACTTCAACCAGCTTAATCAAAAAGGGGGGCATTTATTGGAGTAATTGTGAAGGCCAAGGGAGTTCTACGATCAGGTTTGGATGGATCCAGGAGCTGCCAGAAGTTCCTTGAGCTCGGTCTCCCTCCTGCTCCACAGTGGTTTGTGTTTTCTTCTCCGTGTGCTGGCTTGTCTCTCCATCACGGGGAGACAGTCTTTTTTGGATGGTCCCTAGTGGCTCAGCCCCATCTAAACCAAAGGGAATGGGTTTCTTCCAGAAGAGAAAGTTTCAGGTACCAGCTGAGTCGAAAGGAGATAGGATTCATGGCAGTTTAAAGTGACTGATGACCTCCACGTGGGCCTTGAGTGCATTTCGGGTTCAGATAGAGGTGGAGAAGGGGAGGGGCATCCCTGCAGGAGGGCAGCAGAGTTGTACCTACGGCACAGGCCTGACTGGAACCTTTGTGGGGCCCAAGACAAGAGCCCAAATGGAGGCCACAGGCCATATGGCTAAATATTAGAGAGTCTTAACTCCCACTATCAATCTGTTAAACACACCTCTCTGCTCATCTGGACCCATGGGCCTTCATGATGACCTGAAGGCAGGTTCCTGTTCAGAATTTTCACCATCTTTGGAATTTTGCACTGGGGTGAGATGGAGCAGAGGAAGCCTGTAGCCTTTCACTTTCTCTTTTCACCCCTGACTCCCTCCCACATCGAATAGACACTTCAGCACACACACATCCAAAGTCTGAATCCTTGCAAATGGCTGGCCTGAAGTGCACATGCTGACCCTCCCTATTCACCTTCAGGGGATTGCCTGGAAAGAGGCCTGTGCAGGCTGTGGAAGGAGGTTGGGGCTGTCTGAGCAGTGAATTCTGCAGCTCCAGATGTTGAAACGTGGCACTGAGATAGGCTAAGACCTGAGATTCTCTACTTGTGTGCTTGCACCTGGACAAACGTCTCCTCAAACAACAATACAAAAGAATCTATAAGGGACTACAAATAACTGCACGCATGCGCAGTCCAGGCAATTATGAACAATAAGATACAAAAAGGCCATAGACGAACTCCCATTTCTGAGATGCGGGGAGCAAAAGCAGGGTGCTGTGTGTGATCCCTGCGCTCAGCACCACCAAGGGGGTGGGAGACCACCTAAGCCGCCCCTTCACCTGACCCAGACCCACCGATTCACCCCACCTTTATGCCACTTAAGGAAGGAGGCCGCCCTCCTCAGAGAGTGGAGAGCAAGCAAGGGCGCCTGTTGCCTGTTTTTGACCCATCTGCAGCATGAGTCCCAGGAAAGCCGAGCCTGAATTTCTTGTCTTGCCTCTTATCAATTGCTATTGACTAAAGAGCCCAAGGACCTGGGTTGGTAACAGCATTGAGGGGGTATGTGGGCTCAGGTGGACACTTCCTTGTGATCCCATAGACTGCCCACTCCAAGGAGAGGGGTGTGGGCAGAGAGGGGCCACAGGAAGAGCTGAGTCCAGGGCAGCGGCCTTCTTGCCCAGGTGGAGGGCTGGTCCTGGCGGGGAGCCAGGAGTCGATGTGTGTCCACGTGGTGAGTTAGATCTGGAAGGGAGAACTGGGAAATAAAATTGAAAATATATTTAGGCTTAAATGAGGATGGCACTGAATTTCAGGCTACAGAGACCGCATTTGTTTCTATGGACACTGGGGAGGCTACGGGGACTTGAGGACCCAGGGCCAGAGTGACCGCATTGATCCCACATCTGGGAATGTTCTTCTCTCCTGCCCTTGGGGACTCACAGGGGCTGCTTCCTGCATCTGCAACATCCTTCACCTCAGGTTCCTTGAGATTTAGCTTTGCTGTGAGAACAAGTCCTTTGGGGGAACATTTCCCTGAACCCCACCCCCACCCAGCCTGAGTGGTTCTTCCCTTGGACTCCTGGAGCCCCTGGGGTTTTCTTCACCAGAGAGCGTATCACATGGACCCAGCCTCATTCCAGCAGCATAGGGACTTCCAGCCACCAGTCTTCTCCCCTACCCCCACCAAATGTTGGCAAAGGAAGGAAATTACTGCAAGAAATACACGGGAGGTGAACTTAACAGAAAGCATGTTGTGAAAAGTAGCTCATGTACTTATCTCCTCAGAGACTTGGTATTCCTGCTGCTGCTGCTAAGTCACTTCAGTCGTGTCCGACTCTGTGCAACCCCATAGATGCCAGCCCACCAGGCTCCCCCGTCCCTGGGATTCTCCAGGCAAGAACACTGGAGTGGGTTGCCGTTTCCTTCTCCAATGCATGAAAGTGAAAAGTGAAAGTGAAATCGCTCAGCTGTGTCCGACCCTTAGCGACCCCATGGACTGCAGCCCACCAGGCTCCTCCATCCATGAGATTCTCCAGGCAAGAGTACTGGAGTGGGGTGCCATCGCCTTCTCCGTGGTATACCCGCACTCACCTTTAAAAATATGTTTAGAATCCGACTGCTTTCACAACCTCTATCGTGACCGGCCTGAGACCAGCAGTTGCCATCTTTGTTCACCTGGATTGTAATCAGGCCTCTCTTAATTGGCCCCCATCCCCTCTCAATCTATTTTCAACTCAGCAGCCTGTTAAATGCTAAATCATGTCATGGGTGATGGTTTCCCAGCTCAAAAGGAGTGTCAGAGTCCTTATAAAAAGGTCTAGAAGATCTTTATCTTCTAGATCTCTAGACTTTTTATAAGTGGGGGGGGAGGAAGGGGTGAATTAGGAGATTAGGATTTTAAGATTGACACATATACATTCTTGATAGTAGTGTTAGTCGCTTGGTCCTATCTGACTCTGTGAGACTTCACAGACTGTAGCCCGCCAGGCTCCTCTGTTCGTGGGCTTCTCCAGTCCAGAATACTAGAGTGGATTGCCATTCCCTTCTCCAGAGGATCTTCCTAACCCAGGATCAAACCCAGGCCTCCTGCATTGCAGGCAGATTCTTTACCGTCTGAGCTCTAGGGAAGTCCACACTCTATTGATATCATGTATAAAATGGATAACTAATGAGAACCTACTGTATACCTCAGGGAACTCAGTGCTCTGTGGTGACATAAATGGGAAGGAAATCCAAAAAGGAAGGGATATATGTATACCTATAGCGGATTCACTTTTCTGTACAGTAGAAACTAACACATCATTGTAAAGTGACCATACTCCAATAAAAATTAATTAGAAAAGATGTCCAGAAGGAGCTTACGTGCAACGGGATTCCCTGGGGCTCTTAGGAAATGCAGATTCTGATTCAGGAGGTCTGGGGCAAGGCTTGAAACTCTGCATTTCTAATAATAAGACACCCCACTCCCCATGGATGTGATGCTGCACAGACGAGGACCACATTGTGAGCAGTGAGTCTCCGGGAGGGTGCCCCCTCTTCTGAGTGCATCTACTACTACCCTTGCCCTCATTCCAGGGTAACATCTGTCCCTGTTTGCCCGGGACTGCCTTGGTTTTATTTATTTATTTACTTTAAAAATTTATTTATTTATTTATAGCTGCACTGGGTCTGCATTGCTTCAGGGGCTTTTCTCTAGTTGCAGAGAGTAGGGGCTACTCTATAGTTGTGGTGTGCGGGCTTCTCATTGAGGTGGCCTCTCTTGTTGCGAAGCTCTGGCTTTAGCAGTTGCGGTTCCTGGGCTCTAGAGCACAGGCTCAGCAGTTCTGCAGGGGGTTAGTTGCTCTGTGGCACTGCATGTGGGAACTTCCTGGATCAGAGATTGAACCTGTGATTCCTACATTGGCGGCTGATTCTTTATTACTGAGCCACCAGGGAAGCCCCTGCTTTGATTTTAAAATAGAAAGTCCTACTCCTGGGAATTCCCTCCCTGCAACTATCTGGTCACTCCCCAGCCCCTCCTCTCAGACTTACTTCCTCCCAGGCCTTCCCTCCATCACCACCTCTCAGCAAGGCATTCTCCTTGTAACTGCTCCCTCCCCGGCTTGCATCCTCTGCTTGTTGCTCTTCCTGTTCGTTTTTCCTCTTAAAAGTTATCACCCACTAGCACGCTCTTTTATATATTTATCTCATTGTGTTTCTCTCCGCTAGAAAGTAAGCTGCACAGAGCTGAGGCATTTTCTCTTGTTACTAAAGTACCTGCGAAGCCTATAACACAGCCAGGCACAGAGCGGAAGCTCCATAAAAATTTTGAAGCATTAGGGTCTTCCCTGGTGGTCCAGGGGCTAAAACTGCACAATCCCAATGCAGGGGGCCAGGGTTCAATCCCTGGTCAGGGTACTAGATCCCCCGTGCTGCAGCTAAGAGTTCATGTGCGTGGTGGCAAGTCACTGCAGTTGTGTACGACTCTCTGAGATCCTATAGACTGTAGCCCACCAGGCTCCTCTGTCCATGGGATTCTCCAGGCCAGAATACTGGAGTGGGTTGCCATGCCCTCCTCCAGGGATCTTCCTGACCCAGGGATTGAACTCGAGTCTCATGTCTCCTGCATTGGCAGGCGGGTTCTTTACCACTTGCCCACCTGGCGTGCCACAATGAAGGATCCTGAAGGCTGTAACTAAGATTCAGTGCAGCCAAATAAACAAATACTTAAAAAAATTTTTTTTAAGGATTAAATAACTGCCTGAGTCTCCAAATCAGTGCTTCTTAGACTTGGATGTACACATATATCCTCTGGGGAAATTGTTAAACTGCAGATTCTGACTCAAGAGGTCTGGGGTGGAGACTGCATTTCTCATGTGCAAGGCTTCAGGTGATGGCTGGAGGCTCTAAATGCTTGTTCCTTTGCTTCAGTCCCAGGTGCCCCCTCCTCTCTCTATAAGGAGGGTGATCTGGATTTGGAGGTGGGACAAGGACTCCTTGGCAGTGAGAGGAGCAGGTGGGATGATCCTAGTTCCCGTGATGAGGGGTGTTTGGCTCTGGTGTGGCTGGGTGGCCATCCAGCTGGCCCATCCAACTGATTGACTCAGTGATGAAAAAGGCCCAGACCAAACTTGCCCTGCTCTGAGCTGGCTTTCAGGAAGAACTGTTCCCCCTCCCACTTCTCTTCACTGTCTCTACAGCTGGCTTGACGAGTAAAAGATTTCTCTCCAGAGCCGGGCTCTGTTTGGCGTTGCACCTGCTGCCGGCAGCTGTCGCTGAAGTTGCCATTAATGGCACAAATGGAGTCTCTAAAGGCCGGAGCCTGAGCCCTGGTTGGCAGGGGGCTGGGGGTGTGTGGGCTGTGCAGACAGATGGGAATTCTGCCAGCGACCGGGATCCAGGCTGCACTGTCAGTCAGCCGGACGGCCAGACAGTGGGCTGGCCAGCCAGACTACCAATCAGCCAGCCGGCCAAGGCAGAACATTTACCCAGGAAGATTGTTTCAGGGGACTTGGGGTAAGCGTAGATAAGCTCTCAGCTTCTTGGAGCTCAGGTCTTAGTTGAAGTAGGAAGATTTCAACACAGAAAAACTTGAAGAATAAGACAAGATCCTGGATAAAATTTTGGGCTTGACTTATGTCTGTGGAACCAACCAGAAGGGCTACAGGAGTTCTGATAAATGGGACTATTTCTTCTTCCCAAGACTTTGATTCACTTTAATACAATGTTTTAAACTGAAAACAGAGATGCTTTCTGGGATACTGCACGTACTCATTAGAAAGCTGTGACATGTAAAAGTTTTTAGTTTATGGAAGCAAAATAGAATTATGGGTGGTACTGATTGGCCATTATCTAAAGCTGCTGAGAAGTTTTAAAGGTATTGAGGGTTTGTATATACTTGGGCTGCCAAATTATGGAATTTCTAGCTTTTAAAAATATCAGTATGCTCAAATATTAACTGAATAATGCTGATACTGAGGTTGGTGCTGGCGAGAGTCACATTTGCTGAGAATGTTCTATGTTTAAGGCACATGTTCTCACTGCATCCTCATGACACTCCACGAGGTCGTGGTGATCGTCAACTCTGGAGCCACCCGGGTTCCATCTGCCACTTAGCTGGTCACTGTCCTGCCATCCTCCCCAACTGTCATTCCTTGTGCTTCCGTAGGTGACTCTACCCCAGTGCAGAGGTGTGACATATGACTCAGACCTGGCCAATCAGAGCATTTCCCTGGCCATGGTGGTTGTTTTAGGGATGGTCACATGACCCAGGGAGAGCCAATGATGCTTGGGAACAAGATCTGACTCTTCCCTCAACTTCTCAAGGATGAGAAGTTGAAAGGATAGACCAGGAGTTTTTGCCTCCAGTTTGTGACCATGAGAGGAGAGCCTCTCTGAGAGCTCTGGGTAGGCGATATCTTCCCAAGGGGGAGCTCAGAGCATGAGTCTGAAGGTAGAAACCAAGGCCTGGTGACCCGTTTGCTTGTTTTTGCTGGAACCAGTTTGAGTAATTTGTATGTTACTTGCAACTCAAAGTGTCTTAGCTGATCGAAAGACAAGTATCACTCATGTTTCCATGTTGCAGACAGAAAGGTTCTATCTGTTAAGCAAGGGATGATGACAGTTTGAACTGCTATGTACAGGGTGCCCCACGAGACATGGGGCTGAGTGAGAGGGCAGGAGAATGGAGGATAGCATGGTTTCTAATGGCGTGGCTGGGAGGATGGTGGGGCCCTGCCCTGAGAGAGAACTGGTTTGTGTAATGCCCAGGTGGGAATGGAATTTGAAATTTTAAGGAAAACATGGATTGGAGACAAAGGTTTGGATGCAAAGCAAAACCAACCAACCAACAGCAACAAATCAGCTACTCTGAAGGGAGCTGTGTAGTAGACAGGGTCACTCCAGGTCACCCAGCTGTAGGGAAAGGGGTATCTTTCCTTGTGTGAGGGGCATAAGGAAAACTTTTGAGTCTCAGGGGCAGAGGATTGAGTTATTTATTTCTTAGGTAATGGCACACCTCTTACCGGTCCCCAAAAAGCCCTATGCATTTGTTTGCATTTGTTATTTAGTCCCGTTAATCTCCATCCCCAGGGCTTCTTTGTGCTTCCACTACAGAGGGCACAGATTCTGTGCCTGGTGGGGGGACTAAGATCCCACATGCTGTGCAGCATGACCAAAAAACCTTCCATTTCTCTTTTCTCCCTGTGCTCCAGGCAGCTATTTTTGATAGGTTTAACATGTATCTTGTAGCCTGTATGTGTCCCTGCAAAATGTTTTGTTGTTTTAACTGATGTAAATGGAATGGTGCTATAGAACTTACTCTATAGTTTACTTTTTTTTAAACAAAGTACCATGTTTCTAAGATGCATCCATGTTGCCATGTGTTCATTTAATCCCTTTCTTTGACCTGCTACACAGTACCCATCATGCACGTCCTCTGCATCTCCTTCTCTGCCCAGAGCACTTCCACTCCTGGCCACCCTATGTAATGTTGCAGTGAACATCCTGGCATACGTCAACTTATGATCCTGGTGAGGATTTTTGTGGGATATGTGTCTGCATCATTGTCATCCTTCAAGACGGCCCAGTGTTTCTTGCCTCCTGAAATTCACACCCTCCCGCTTTGAACAGGACTGGCCTGTGTACCAGTAGGGTTTTGCAGAAAAGCTGGAATGTGACTTCCAAGGTGAAGTCATAAATGATCTTACAAACAGGCTTCACTCTTGGATCACTCACTTGGAGGACAGCAGCTGCCATGCTGTGAAGGCACTAGCTTCATCTGCATGTGGTGAGAAGCAGGCATCCTGTCAACAACCAGCATTGGCTTGCTCTTTGTGCGAGTGAAATGCCTTGGAGCTGGGTCCTTCAGCCTCAGGCTAGCCTTCAGATGATAGCCTCAACTAATGTCTTGACTGCAAACTCACATGAGCTAGAAGCATCCAGCAAAACTGCACAAAACTACCCTGACCTACAGAAACTGAGATCAAGGATGTTAATCATTGTTTTAAACCATTAAATTTTGAGGCAGTTTGTTATGCAGCAGTAGCTAACTAATACAAACTAACAAAACCCAGGAAGGAGTTGCTGGCTCATAGGGTGTTCCTATACAGGTTTAGATCATGTGCATAGTTCAGAGAATCAATATGTTTTAAAGACTGTCATGGAGTTGGCTATTATTTGTCCAGCCCTTTTCCGTCTGGGTCATAGGCAGTAGGTGAATAGAGTCCCTTAGGCATAAGGCCCTAGAATGGAGTCAGACTACTGTGGGAAGATTGTCTGTGCCCGGAGCCAGCATTTCTGGAGAAATTTCAAAGGATTGCCCCAGGAGACTATCTGTTGTGGGTCAAAGCATAGACCCTGGTTGGGCCAGCAAGAGCCTGGAGGCCCCTGGGGTGAGCTGACCCTTCTGGAGGGGAGCTCAGCTAACATGACCTGGCTGCATGATAGCAGACACAGTGCAATTACTCTTGGCCAGGTTGTTGAAAAACTTCAATTTGCAGATTGGAGGGATGGAATTTCATTTTCTCTTATTTTTCCAATCTTGGTCTGTAAAATAGATTCCTGCAGTGTCAGTTCTCTGATCACTCCAATCTTTGTTAAGGAAATGAGCTGCTGGAGTTCAACGTCTATTTTATTTCGAGTGCTTTAGCAATCCCCAGATACTGGGGCCACATTGATGTCCCAGGCCATTGGAAATTGAGCTGCTCCAGCCAGGGATTTTTCCATTTTCAGTTGTGTTTCATTTTGCAAGTTTTATTCAAAAAACATAACAGAGTTCCCACTGAGGACAGAAGGGCCGGAACAGCTAACTCACACATAACAGCAATAATATATTCTCACTGCAATATCCCTTAATGACCCTCAGGCTGAATAGCACTTTGTGATAACAGAGTTATCAAAGAGTAACTTGCCCAATGCCACCCAGCTACTGTGGGCCATTCTGCCCAGGCCATTTGACCCCTAATGCTCTCTGTACTCAGGCCTGATGCCATCTCTATGACAAAAACTTCTGGATATATATAGTGGTGATAGATATACAACATTCTGAATATACTTAATGCCAGAACACTTAAAAATGGTTAAAATAAAATAAGGACTTCCCTGGAAGTCTAGTGGGTAAGTCTCTGCTCTTCCAATGCAGAAACGTGGGTTCAATCCCTGGTCAGGGAACTAAGATCCTACATGATGCACAGTGTATCCCCCTCCAAAAAACCCCACAAAAATGGTTAAAGTAGTAAATTTTATGTTTATGTATATTTTACCACAAAGTAAATAAAGTAAAATAAAAAGTAAA
The DNA here is from genome assembly GCF_055505025.1 of Bos grunniens. Lineage (NCBI taxonomy): Eukaryota > Metazoa > Chordata > Mammalia > Artiodactyla > Bovidae > Bos > Bos grunniens. The sequence continues at coordinate 85,807,637 of NC_141174.1, read as the reverse complement.
TAAAAAGATGTGCCTCAGTCCACACTGCATTGTAGCTTTCTGTTTGGGAGAGGGTCTTCTAACCAAGGGTCATGGGCTCCTAGAGGGCAAGACTATCTTGTCTTGTTTTCATCTGTGTTTGTGCTGTGGCTTTCAGTTACTTCCCCATTCCTAAATGTTGTAAAAGGTCCAACTCACAGCCTGGAGGCTTGACCTCTTCCTTGTGGGCGGTGGATCTGGTGAGGTAACTAACTTCAGAGCCAAAGTAATGCCCCTCCCAGTAATGGCCAAAAGAGCAAGGTTTTGGCCCCCACATGCTCAAGTGACCAGGAGCCCTGCCTCTCAGATTCCCTTCTCTCAAATGTCCAGGCATCCCCCAGCCTTACAAGGGGCCAGGCCAGTCTACTCTCAGAGCTGGAACAAAAGGGCCAAAAGCTGCTCCATGCATCTAAAAACTGCAGTACCACCCAGACACTCCTCAAGTCAAGGACAGCTGAAGTCTGGGGTGGGGTCTAAGAAGATGCTCTGTGAGCTGCAGCTGCCTTGCTGGAGTGTGGTGCCCATGACAGGGCTGATGAGCATCGCCTGAGACTGGACCAAAAACCCTGGAACTGTGTCCTGACCCAGGGCACCTTCCAGATCAGAGTTCTGGATGCAAAGAGGGCTAGTGCAGTCATCCTGAGGTTCTATTCTTTAATACCCCATCTGGCCAAGGACGTTGTCAATGCAAATCAATGAGGAAATTGTTGGTTTCAAGTTCAAATCCAATTTATTTGAGGACAAGGGGGAAAAGAATGTACTGGCTTATGTAAATGGCCATGTTTGGGGTTGACTTCTGCAGAGGGGGCCCAGGGGTCAGTTGAATCATCAGGACTGTCTCTCCTCCTCCTTCCTGGCCTGTGTGCTCTCTGACTGGTTCTATTTCACACACAAGTCCCTTCACTATGGATCAGGCAAGAGGGCGATGGGTGGTTTCAGACTCATATTCTCTCAATTTAGCAACAACAATTGAGAGAATTTATTTTCCTTGTTAGCTCTGGCAGAAACATCACAGGACAGCCTCTAACTGACCAGACCAGGAGCATTTGTGCCTCTTTGAATTAATCACAGTAGTGCCTTGTGGAGGGCTATTCTGATTGACTGGGCCTGGAGCCTCATCATTACCAAGGGAAGGTGGATTCATATGATTGACAGGTCCCGCAGGATCCCCAGGGATCCGGGAGCAGCACGTCATGGGAAAAGTGGCCTCAATATCAGAGAAGAGAGATGGGAAAGTGGGAGGGGTCCTCAAAGGCTTTAAGAACTGGAGTCCATAAAAAGTCCCACATATGCAGGCTCCCAATGTGGCTCTTTGAAGTCATTCCTAGGTCTTCTTCCAGAAGAGTCAAGCATGATGAGAGTTATGTGTGGCCCAGAGCTGGAAGCCTAGGCAAATGAATGGGTGAATAAGTGAATGAATAAATGAGTGAGTGCATAGCTGGACTGACCGATTGTACCAAACTTCAGAAGGAAGTGAAAAAATAAGACTATTCCCAAGAGGTATCGGCAAAAGGCGTCTCTGGCCAGCTCGAGTCTGGAGCTATCATATCCCAAATCAATTTTCAGACTTGAACAAAAACGTGTATCTATCTCCCTCTGGTTCCCTCTGCCTCCTCTCCCCCAAAAATGTGTCTGCGGGGACAGATGGCCCTGTGTCAGCGTCCCTGTGTGATATTGATGTGAACAGCGAAGGAAGGCGACATGTCTCATGGCTGTAAAAATAGACGTGCATTAGAAATGCATGAAGTCAGACCCCTCCTCTGGCCATGCCAGGCGTGCTATTCTAAGCCCAGCACTCATGGGTTTGGTATCCAACCACCCGGCAAGGCAGAGCAGTGGTCTGGAACTTGACATTTAAAGGGTTTGAAAGAAATAGAAAGAGGCATGGAGATTTCTTTTTTTAAATCAGTCTGGCTATTTCTGAATGGGACATGCCAAAGAAACCGGAGATCAAATTCACAGCATATTTGAAAGATAGCGTCTGAGAGATGGAGGGGGCTGAAGGAGCTGTTCTGTCTGGTCTCCCTCCCCGTGCAGGGATTCCTTTCATGAAACCGCTGATGATTGTCTAGTTTCTACTTGGATACCACACATGAAGGGGAGCTCTGTACCTTGATGGGAGGCGTTTCATCACCAGGCTTTGTTGGATGCTACTGGTTGCTACTGCAAAGTGCTTTTAAGAATATATTGAGTTTTTGTCTCTCTGTAATGCCCTCTCGTGACCTTGGGGTTTCGGTCTATTTTATGGTCTGCAAATGTACGTCTGCTGGTATTCCTTGGGTCCCTGCTATCTGCTCAGCCCTGCACAAGGAGCTGTGGAGGCTAAAAGAGAAGACACAGTTTCTGAAAGCCACTAGCACACAATCTGGGGAGATAATGAACATGTGTGGAATAATGAGATAGTGCCTGGCGACAGGATATTATTAAATCTGACATTGTGTGATACTGCCTGTTTCCTTCCCAGTCAAAATCAGTGGCAATTTTTGCCACCCCCATGTCAGCTAATGGCACCTACGCTTTAGCAACCTCTCTGCCCTGGGAGCTTGGAATGACCTTGGCTTATTCGTACTTGCTTCTCTCCCCAACTAGTCCCTCTCGAGTCTTGCAGAGTGGTGGCTCACCAGTGCCTCCCACCTTCCATTTCCGCTCTGCTCATCTCATCCTCACAATCTTCTATTTGGGATTTGAGACACTCTTAGTTTTAATTCTTTATCTTTTGGCCATGCTGCACGGCATGTGGGATCTTAGTTCCCCTGACCAGGGATCGAACCTGTGCCCCGAACATTGCAAAGCGGAGTCTTAACCACTGAACCACCAGGGATGCTTATGGTTTGACTGCGCATCACTCCCCTCTGGCTTTGTGTTTTACTTACAGCTCCTCCACAAGCCCAGCTCCAGCCATGCTCTCGGATGGTATCCACCATCTGCCTCGAATGCCCCTGCTTGCTCCCTTCTATGCTTTTGCTCCTGCCGCTTCGCCTCTGACTTCTCTTTTGATCCAGATTCCATTACTTTTTTGAAGTCTGGTGGGAAACTTGCCTTCTCTGCGGTCCCTGTAAAGACGGTTGTCGTTTCTCTATAGCAGAACTGGCGGTCATCCCTTGAACCCACTCTTGGTTTTGAAGGCTCACAGCCCCATATGATGGGGAAAAAAAAAAGAGTGGGCTTCTGAAGTCATAAGATCTAGGTTCATATTTTGACATTGTCACTTACTGGCTGTGCTCTCAGGCAAATCACACACTGGCTGTCAGTTTTCACATCTGCCTTGTGGGATTAATTTCACTTACCTCCCTGGGTTGTGGATTAAGTGAGATAATACATGTGGCATATCTTTTAAATATGCAATGCCTTATAGGTATTGGTTACAGCTATGATCATGTCTTTTAAAAGAGGAGGAAACTGGGATCAGACCTTTTTAAAATCCCTGGGATTTATATTAGCAAATCTTTATATTGGGCACCTGCTGTTTGTCTGGCTCTGTGCAGTGCATTTAGCGGGTTAAAAGAGAAGGCATAGTTTCCAGCCAATGAACTCACACTCTGGGGAGATAATGAACACATGCAGAGCAATGAGACTGCAGGCTTGGACAGGGTGCTATTAGGTTTGAAGTTGTGTGAGCCTGCCTGAAAGTGAGAGAAGGTTATTGAGAGGGAGGTGGTGTGGGAGAGCTAGGGTAATGGGAAGGCTTCCTGGAAGAGGCAGCCTGGAAGCAGAGCTTGAAGGGTGGGCAAGCCCTGTGAAGACGGAGAGGAAGCAGGAGGGCCATCTTGGTGGGGAGATTCCTCTGTGGACTGCTGACCACCCTGGCCAGTGTTAGATAGGAGAGGGAGTTGGGTTCAGGAGGGGCTGTGCTGACAGCTACATCTTGTCACAACCCAGGGTCTGGGGTTCGAAACTGGAGAATTGCTTGTCACAAATGTGCTGTGTGTGCTTAGCTCTCAGTCGTGTCAGATACTTGCTTACTCTTGCAGATGAGAAAGCTGCAGCTTGGGGTGCTAACTGGTTAGGAGGGGAGGGACAGGATGCTGGCACGTGCTAACTGCTTTTGATACACTGAGAGGAAGTATACTTGAGATCCAGCATTTTCGGGTTTGACTTCCTCTTGCTTCCTGGAGAGTCCCCTGTGTGTTGACCCATGTGAGGAGTCACCCATGTGAGGGTTGTTTCCCCAGGGCGTGAATGGACATTGGGGGCTCCAGACTGTCTCTGAAGAAGGAGCTCAGGGAAGGTACTCTGGATACCTCACACGCTGCATTCATAGGTAGATTAGATCTTAATACAGAGAGGCTTTGCAGAGGGGGTGATGACGGTGATGTGGGGACCAAACTCCTTAGCTGTCTCTTGGTGAGATCTCTGACCCACCCACCACTGGGTCTTGCTGTTATCAGTTCCATCCATTGTAATGGGTGCAGAAGTCATTTACCTGCTGTTATTGCCAGGGTATCATCATTTTCCCAGTTCCTGGTGGATTTAAGATATGCTCTCAGGAGGCCTATTCAGAGAATGCCTCATCTCCTGTCCAGTCCTGATGGCCCGTCTCAAGCACCACAGGCTGGAAGGGGATGGGGTGCTGAAGACTGCTGAGCTCCCAGTGAGAGAAGTGATGGCAAAGGCTGGGGTGACACTCAGAGCCGCCTTTGTTCTTGTGTTTGCACAGCCTTGAGCAAACAAGTCCCAATAAACTACATGACATGTGGATATTGAGAATGCAAAGAGAAAGTGTCTCTAGAACAATAAAGGAATTACAGCCAAGGTTGCAGTACAGGAGGAGGTTGCATTGTTTAATTTCCCTCAAAGGCACAGGTGGTTTGGTTTCCCAAACAAGGAATGGTTATCTGAAGCCTGGGGGACAGAGCCTGGTGTCAGGGTTTCCTTCTTACAACATTAACTTTATGACTGGATGCTGACTTTATAGGCAGGACATATGCACCCATTTTATTTAAACCTCTTGAATGATATGAGAAGACACCAGCTCTTAGAAGTGCCAGGCTTGCTGGGGAGGAAAATCAGGCAAGAACAAAGCAACCAGGGAATAAAGGCCCAAACTGAGACACAATGGCTCCATAAACTCAGACACCTCTTCCAGGAAGCCTCCGTCCTTCCTTCCCCTGGCAATCAGTTGCTTCTTCCCTCCCATCTGCAACCCACAGTTTCGGGCTAGCAGAGACTCAGGTTTTACCTTCATGTAGTAAATTCTTTATGTCTATCTCCGTATTAGACCAGGGGTCTGCACACTATAGCCCAGTAGCTTCTGTGAAATGAAAGTTTAACGGAGCATAGCTCCACCCATTCATTTGTCCATGGTCTCAGGCTGCTTTTGTGCTAGAAGGGCCCAGCTGGGTTCTTGCCACAGAGATGGTCTGCAAAGCCATACACAGTTACTATCTGGCCCTTTGCAGCAAAAGGGTGCCAATTCTTGATTAGACAGTCGGCTGGTGAGGGTAGGGACTAGGTCTTATTCATATCTTACCCCCTGAGTAGAGTACTTCTCACAAGGTGGATTTCTGTTAATGTTTAGTTAAAGGAAGCAGTGTCCAAGCAGGAGAGAATGAATTGCATCAAGGGGAAACAGTTCAATTACTTAAGAGCAAGAGCCGTTTTCAAGAATTTTAAAAGCCTTCATTTCCATATACAGACTTGAGAAGCTAATTGCACAACAATCTTGTCCTAATGTTAAAGCAGCCCCTCAGGTCTCGTTAGATAGCACCTTGTTAACCCAGTTCAAGGAAACCTGCTGATTCTTGATAATAAAAAAGTTCCATTTCTGTAATCCAGACTGCTCTCTCCTCACCACTCTAATCTCCCTCTAGTCTGAATTAGACGCTAGATAGATATTTCCTCTGAATTGGAAAGACTATGAAAATAATCTAAGGCAGCATTTCTCAAACTGTTGAGACTGGAAAGTACAACACCATTAAAATTTTTTTTTTATAATATGGAACTTTTTTAAAAAAGATTTTTTAAAAGTCTTCATTGGATTTATTAGATTATCGCTTCTACTTATGTTTTTTTTTTTTTTTTGGCCATGAGACACGTGGACTCTTAGCTCTTCCACCAGGGGTCAAACCAATACCCCCTGCATTGGAAGGTAAAGTCTTAACCAATGAACTGCCAGGGAAGTCTAATACAGTACCATCTTATGCGTTGTGTATTATAGGCCTGGTACTCAGGGCCCCTAGCTTCCCCAGGGCCTGAGAAATGATGGCCACATGGAAATGCAAAAAATGTTGCCTCCAAAATTAACATTCCATTCAACTGAGCAAGACCAATATGAAAGAATGTTTAATTAAAAGTCTACTAAGCAAATGACATTATGCTATCTCTGACTCAACTCCTAGAGTTACTTATAAATTACATCAAAGGGAGGAGGGCTGTGAGTGCATTTTAAGATGTTTGGCATAATATAGGAATGGGGCCTCTGGATGTGGGAATAAGCTCAGAGGAGGATGCACATTTTGTGGGGTCCAAAACTCGTACAATTTTTGGGGTGCTCTCTAAGAAGATAGAGACAGCAAGATCTTACTTCTTTGAACGTTACATAAACAGATGATCCGATGAACACTTTGATAGGATCCTTCTAGAGCCTAGGAATGACCTAGGAAGATGAGAGGCTCTGAAGTTTAAGTTCCATGAATCTGATGGTAAATAGTCCCATGAGTGGGGGGGGGTGGGTGGATTGATGTAGTCAAATAAGCTTGGAAAGTGGTGTCTGAGTAGCCGTGGAGAATCCTGGTAACTCTTCAAAGGTTCTGAGAAGTCTTGCAATTCAGAACATTGACTTTCCTTGAGCTGGAGTTTCCAAAATTTGCTTTTGCTGTAGAGACTCTGGGTGAGTATTTTTTAAAAATTGTATTTAGTTTTGGCTGTACTGGGTCTTATTGCTGTACGGGCTTTTCCCTAGTTGCAGTGCTTGGGTTTCTCATTCTCTTGTTGTGGAGTGCAGGTTCTAGGGCATGTGGGTTTTTATAGTTGAGGCACATGGGCTCAGTAGCTGTGGCTCCCGGGCTCTAGAGCACAGGCTCAATAGTTGTGGCTCCGGGCTTAACTGCTCCTCGGCCTGTAGGATCTTCCCAGATCAGGGATCGAATGTGTGTCTCCGGCATTATAGGCAGATTCTTTATCACTGTGCCACCAGGGAAATCCTGGGTGAATATTTTTGAACAACTGAGAAGCAGGCTGGCAAAGACTGACTCTCCCCGACTTTGACTTGCAGATACAACAAGTCAGAAAGGTGCTTTCCTGACAGCAGCTGTTCAGGAGAAAAGGGCTTAGTTTGGAGGACAGGTTCAGACTTGCTCATTAGGAATTTTTCATGCAATAAATTCTTTTCTTCAAAAAGGGATTCTGCAGCTCAGATGTTCTTTTGCTGAGAAATGTCAAAGAACGGAGCATTTTGACTCAAATGATTGCAAAGGGGCTTGATGTATGGATTCCCATGTTTTGCTTTCTCTTAGCGTTGTTGTTTTTTTTTTTTTTTCCAATAAGAGTTTGGTGCAAGACTGGTGACATCATTTTGCAGGTCCCAGTGCAAAGTGAAAACGCTGGGGGAAAATAATTTCCCTTCTCAGAAATTATTAAGAATGTCCCGAGAGTGACAGCAGAGTGTTAAACCACATGAGGGGCCTTCTGAGCTCCAGCCCTGAGTGGCTGTGTGGGTCACAGACCCATGACTCACGAGGTCAGTCCTGGTTCAGTGAATATTTGTATTTACTTACTTCCAACTTCAAAGTTCCGAAGATATTTAGAATCTGTATGGAAGGTTCAGTGGTTTAAGGCGAGATTGTGATTTTAGTATAAAGCACCAGAGACGGACAGAGCCGTGGAGTACGTTTTTACAGAAGTGAATCATTAATTGAACATTCTCAGCATCACTCCAGCCTTTTCAATGATTCATCAGCAGTGCTGCTGCTGAGTAGTTGACATTATGGTTGTAATTAGCTGAGGCTTCTCAAGTGAAAACCCTCTTCTAACCTGGGTGCTTTCAAAAGCAGTGCTAGTTACTATGTATTCAGGTAGATGGGGGTCTGCTTACAATAAGTCCCTCTTTTCCTGGCTCGTAATAATTAACCCCTTCTATCAGGGGAGTCAGTCTAATTGCCTTTGCTGTAAACAGTTGGTAATTATGAGTACAGCGATGGCAGGAGACGGTGGGGACATAGAAGGGAACCGTGGCTCCTGTTTTCAAGCCTGCATCTTCAGCAGCCCCAGGAATGTGGCTTGTGCTTGGAGACACGGCAGCAGCAGAATCAGGGGGCGAGGTTTTCCCTTTCTCTTGATTTAGGCTTTCAGAGAGGGTGGTCCCTGCAGGTGAGACAAAGCAGGCACCGGATAAAGACTTTCTGGGCTCCTGTAACCAAACGTGGATGGAGGAGGGTTTAGAGCAGGGGTGCCAACTGGCCAGCCATGGACCAGTACCTCCTGTCATATCAGCAGTGGCATTGTATTAGAAATAAAGAGGGCATGGTAACCGACTCCAGTACTCTTGCCTGGAGAATCCAATGGACAGAGGAGCCTGGTGGGCTGCAGTCCACAACAGACTGACTTAGCACTGGCATAAAGTGCACAATAAATGTGATGCACTTGAATCCTCCCCAAACCATCTCCCCTTCCCCTGGTCCGTGGAAAAATTGCCGTCTATGAATCAGGTCCCTGGTGCCAAAAAGGTTGGGGACCGCTGGGTTAAAGACTTGCTCTGAATTGTCTCTGTTGTTGCTGTTTAGTAGCTATGTCGAGTACGACTCTTTGTGATCCCATCGACTGTAGCCCGTCAGGCTCCTCTGTCCCTGGGATTTCCCAGGCAAGAATACTGGAGTGGGTTGCCATTTTCTTCTCCAGGAGATCTTTCTGACCCAGGGATAGAACCTGTGTCTCCTGCATTGCAAGTGGATTCTTTACTGCTGAGCCACTGGGGAAGCTCCTGAACTGTCCCTATCTTTTCCTTAATCCAATCTGGGCTGAAGTGCCCAGAAACCCTTACCAAGTTCATGCTCAGCTGGCCTTCTGCCTCCAAAAAGAAGCTCTGCCACGTCTGCACAGCAGCTGACATCTCCCCATTCAGGAAAGGAGGACTTTGCCCAACAGAAGTGAGAGTAAGGGCTGGAACCTGAGGATGGTTAGGGCAAGGGGTCGGGGTGATGGGTGTGTGCCCTGGTTCCCTACCACTAGGCCAGAGAGGATATGGTTCCTGGGCCTTGAAAACAGCAGTGGTTTCACTGAACAAGTTTCCCCCTTTTTACCTTTAATCATGTCATGGTTCTGAAGAGCTGAGGGGAGAGAGGGGAGGAAGGGACAGTGGGAGTCCAACAGGGACCTGGAACCTTGCATCCTCTGCCTGAGCTCCAGGGCCACTAGGGCAGCCCCGGCACCTGAGGTCTGGGAGGCGGGATGGCTGTGGTGGATTTTGGCCAAATTCATGACATCGGCTGAGAGACTTCTCCTTAATGGCGGGGGGGGGGGGGCGGGGGGGGGATCTTCTGTATTTGGGTTTTCTGGTGGCTCAGATGGTAAAGAATCTGCCTGAATGCAGGAGATCCAGGTTCAATCCCTGGGTCAGGAAGATCCCCTGGAGACGGGAATGGTAACCCACTCCAGTATTCTTAGCAGGAGAATCCCACGGACAGAGGAGCCTGGTGGGCTACAGTCCATGGGGTCGCAAAGAATTGGACATGACTGAGCAACTTTCACTCACTCACTCTTCTGTATTTATGTCATGTCAGGCCATGCAGATTTGGGAAATCTTGTTGTCACTACTTAGGAATATGCCCCGGCCTTACTGTGTCCCCGTGTTATACTCTCTGTTCCCAAAATAAGTGGTCTGGGGACAAGCTTGTGGGTACAGATGTGTCACTGAGGGGGGTTAGTCACCAGGGTGAGGCAGCCGTGTCAACACAGGGGTAGTTCACTTATTTGTTTCTAATTGCAGTTAGGGAACTCTGGTTAATTAAGAACTTTCTGGTGAGGGGAATGAATTAGGTCACCATCCACTCCTCTCTGAAGGCCAGCTCTTGCTTCTCCCCGATACCCTGTCAGTGTTCCTGCCTTAGAAGACCCAGTCTAACCACCCATTTCCTGATTGTTACAGATAATTTGTTGGGCAGCTGCTTAGCTGCATCGACCTTGTTTATGACTTTGGGCAAGTCCCTTCCTTGCTGGGAGCTTCCTCTGCCGCATCTCTAATCAGAGGATAACAGAGTGGCTCGTTTCTCTTAAGCACACTTTGCCTCTGCAAGCAGCCTTCTGGCTGCCTAGAGTCCAGGTGGGGCTGAGCGTGCAGGAGCAGGAGGCCTTGGAGTATCTCTCTGGGGAGCAAGTCCATCTGAAAAGCTCTCCCAGGCTGTGCTCTTAGAAACTTAGCGACTTTCCTGGTACAATTTCCGTGCTCACCCCAGGCTGACAGTTGGTTTTGCAGGCAGGACTGGTGGGCTTCCTCACTGAGAAAAGGATGTCCTCCGACAGTCACATATGGAGAGAGACAGTGTGTTCTCCCTAGGGTCTGCCATGCTCATGTCACGGAAATAATGAGTCCCTACTATTTTCTGAGGGGTTACATAGGTGAGGGGCTGCACCGAGGAGCCAGTACACAGTAGCCCATTGAATCCTCACAACAATCCTTTCAGGGGTGTGTTAGTGAGACAGGCTGGGACCTGGGACCCTTTGCTGCAGTGCTGCAATGCTCTCACCTGGACACACCTCTCCTCCAGCAACAAAATACAAAGAAACCATATGGGACTGAAAATAACTGCGTGCATGCACAGTTGGGACAAATTCTGGACAAAAGATACACAGAGATCGAAAAACCCAACTTCCACTTTGGAAGAGCCAGGAGCAAAAGCAGGGTACTGCCTATCTGCCCCCCTCCCCAACAACACCACCTAAGGTGTGAGCAAACCACCTAAGCCGCCCCTCCAACCCGACCCCTGGACATGCCATTATCCTCACCCCAATGAGGAACCAGCTCATCCCCAGCATGCCTTGGGGAGAGAGCAAGCACGGGAACCTATTTGTTTTCACTCCCTCCATGCTGCAGCAGGATCCTCAATTAAGCCTTGCCTGAATTTCTTGTCTGGCCTCCCATCAGTCTCTGTTGATTGAGGAGATCAAGAACTCTGGTCAGTATGATTACTATTTCCATTTTACACGGAGGAATATTACATTCAGAGAAGTTAAGTAACTTACCCAAGATCACACAGCTAGTGAGTGGCAGAGCTGGGGGTCCTACCCCAGGCACTCTATTTTGATGCCCATCTCGCTGTTAACTACTTGGCATCCTACAGCCTTTCAGTAAGTGTCTGTTTAGAGATTCATTAGTAGCGCTCCCTTCTCTGAGCCATGGCCTTCTTTGATTCTTCTCATCACCATGAGGCCAAATGCCAGAAGTCAGAGATGGCAAAATGGTTTATAAGCTCCTTTTACTCTTCCATATTCAATGCAGTGAAAAGTAATACCTGGGATTACCCACACTGCTCAAGGCCTCCACTGAAGACAGGAATGAGTCCTCTGAATAGGCTAAGACCCAGCATAGGTGGGCCCTCTCTTTGAATATGCATGGCTGAGGCAGGTCCAGTTTCAAGGGGACCAGACCAGTCTGGGAAAGGTTTTATTCTTTCTGTGACTCTTCTTAGAAGTTGTGGACCGATAGTGACATGTGATTCCAGCCCTCTTATGTCATTTGGACACTGAGGAGCAGGTATTTCCCACTCTGTTCTTTTACAGAAATATTAAAAGACAAGCAAGCGTGGTTTTTAGGTTTTCAAGGAATGTGCAAACGTTGTGTATTTCCTTCTTCCTGCCCAACTTCTAGGATGGGTCCCCCAGGTAGCCACTTGTCTAAAACAACAGATGATAGCCAAGGCTGTGGTCCATTCCATTCCACGGTGATCTCAGAGGGTCTTGGGGCCAGGAAGTACATCCTTCAGGGTCTCACAGCAAACAGCCCAGTACCTTACACGGAGGCAGTGTTTTCAGGCAAGAATGTCCTCAGAGTGGTCTTGTCTAACCTGAGCCCTCCTGTATCCCTAGCAAGGTCTGCTTCCTCTACTTGGAAGATGCAGGAGCTGAGGCCTCAGGAGGTGATGATAGAAGGCCCAGCCAGGTGGAGCTGGCAGCTACAGCCAGCCCTTGTTTCTTGGTACCAATTCCATGATTCTTTCCGTTCGACCAGCTCCCATGCATGGCCAGTCCATGGGTCAGAGAAAGAACCTTTATTTCTGGATTTTCTCCTCTCTGGTAACCTACAGACTAATGTTCAGAAGATCTGCCTCTTCCTGGCTTGGAACCTGCACCTAGAAAGTTTCTGTGTGAGGCTGTTACCTCCAAGAAGATCAGAAAGTCCCAGTTGGGCTTATGAAAAATGAAATCAGTCCCAAGCCCCGATCTCTCTGAAAAGTTGTTATTAAATTCTGCACGTGGCCCTGACCTGGATTTAAAGATTTGCAGGAAGACAAATTCCAAACAGATGCCCATTAGGGCCCTGACAACCGCAGCTTAAAAATAACATTTACATTCTGCCGGGGTTTGTGTGTCTCTGCTCCCTGCTCAGCCCCTCTTCGGCCTCCAGTGGGATCAATACCTCGACTGAGGTTACGTGGAGGTGGTCACATTCTTTTAAGCTGTTTGCTCAGCGTTGGGTTTGCTCTGCTAACACGCCGGGCACTTCTTCCAACAGGCCTGTTTGCCCAGTATTAGGGCTGTTTGCCGAAACACCTACCCCAATCCGAGGGGGCTCAGCTTTCCAAACAGTTGGTCCCCGCATCTGTCAATCAATACGGCCAATCGGGTTCCTGATACGGACAGCAAGTGTGGCCAAGTCCAATATTTGCCCAAATGCCTCCCCCTCCTGCTGCACCTGACTCTCCTTGGTTTGACAAGATGGACATTCGCCAAGAGCACAGGATACTGGGAAGAGGTGATGGCAGCAGACAGGGAACTGATTCCAGGAAAGCAGGGCACATGAGCAAACATGATAGCTTCTTTATGAGAGGTAATTTACTGCAACACACAGCGATTACCTGCTCATCCAGCCCTGGTGTAATTAAAAATGGCCAGCTTGGGGCTCTGGTTTCCCCAGCCCTTGCAAAGGAAACTGGGTTTTATCTTATGAAGCTTCAGGTTGGATCCAGGGGTTGACTTGGAGTCATAGGTGATCAGAGGGACATCAGGATATTATCAAGCACAGGAAATAAACTCCCAAGAAGAACAAAATGATAGCAAGAGAAAATAAATCCTGAGGGAAGGATGACGGAAGGGATGATCAGGGAGTTTGGGATCACAGGTACATGCTGCTATATTTAAAGTAGATGACCAACGAAGTCCGACTGTATAGCACAGGGAAGTCTGCTCAGTGTTAAGTGCAGCCTGGATGGGAAGGAGTTTAGAAGAGAAAGGATACGTGTACATGCATGGCTGAGTCACTACGCTGTGCCCCTGAAACTATCACAACATTGTTAATTGACTATTGTTTCTGTGGCTTAGTTGCTAAGTTGTGTCCAACTCTTTGCCACCCCATGGACTGTAGCCGTCCAGGTTTTTCTGTCCATGGGATTTCCCAGGCAAGAATACTGGAGTGGGTTGCTGTTTCTTTTTCCAGGGGATCTTCCCGACTTAGGGATTGAACCTGCATCTCCTGCTTGGCAGGAGGATTCTGTACTCCAATATAAAATAAGTGAAGTTGCTCAGTTGCGTCCGACTCTTTGTGAGCCCATGGACTGTAGCCCACTAGGCTCCTCCATCCTTTGGATTCTCAAGGCAAGAATACTGGAGTGGGTTGCCGTTTCCTTCTCCAGGGGATCTTCCCGACCCAGGGATCAAACCCGGGTCTCCCGCATTGCAGGCAGATGCTTTAACCTCTGAGCCACCAGGGAAGCCCAATATAAAATAAGAAGTAATAAAAAGAAAAAATATACCCTTAAAAGAGGGGGCTGTGTAATGGGTACAGGCTTTTCCCATTTTAGAACTTGCTAAGTGTGTGAACACACTAAATGCCACTGAAGTGTTCACTTTATAATGGTTACTTTTATGTTACCTGACTTTTCACCTCGTGGAAAAAAGAAAGAGTGAATCCCAATGAGCCCAGAACGTTTACATTTGAGAAGCTCCAATGTCCAACTCAGGCTTTGGCTCAGAGAAAATGCTTAATAAATGTTTATTGAAAGAACAACCTAACATTTGCACAGTCAACAAAGCTCTTTGTCATACATGAGCTCACTTTGTCCTTAAAGACAGAGAGCCCTGTGAGGTGGGCAGGGGTGAGTGTCCTCGCGTTGTAAAGGGGAAACTGAGGCTTAGAGAGTATGCACAGCTGCCATTGATGGGGCTGGGGCATGAACCCCAAAGTCTCTGGCTTCAAGGTCTGGGCCTGTAAAACTGTCCATTGTGTGTACCTCATGGCTTCCAGGGTGGGAGGGAAAGAGTCCTACAAACGTTACCTGCCCCCTTGCTTCTAGGGCATTTATTACAAATACTTAAAAAAACTGGACTGTCCAGTGAAGCTGCTCGTCTTCCCCCACAGTTGCTAGCACAGTGCTTGATAAATATTTGCTGATTCATTCAGCGGCCGAGGCTAACCTCTGGTTGCTGTGGTGACCATCTAGAGCAAAGCATGGACAGCTTAGGGTATCAATGACACCGTGCCTGTAAACAGTCTAGGAGGAGGAGGAGCTGGGGTCTATGAGTGGGGCCTCCCAGAAGCCTTTACATGTGCAAGGAGTCCTCTGTACACCGTGAGCAGGGGAGCCTGGTGGCGGCTGGGCCATCTTGCTGCTGTCATTTGACAAGGTGGGGGTGGTGTGGCTCCTTATTCAAAAATTAAGAATTTCCAGATGGCCACAGCAGAGCGTGAAAGCCCAGCAGGTGTCCCTCTGAGGACAGGGCCTAAGAGACTGCTGAGATTGCTGGCTGTGCAGTGACCCTGGGGTGGGCACTGTTGGGCCTCCTGGTGATTATTTATCTCTGCAGGAGCTGTGTGGAGCCAGGAAGTGGTGGGGGCACCTCTTCCCTAGGCATTCCTGCTCCCTCTGAGAGAATTCCAGTCCTCTTCCACCCTCATCAGAGCAGGCTCCAGACCCCTCTGGCTTTCTGTCCTATTTCTGTGACTTGGGATGAGGTGTTTCACTCCTTGGAGCCTTGATGCCTCACTTAGAGAATGGTACCAGTGCTTTTCTCAACAAGTTATTGAGGGGTTAAATGAGAGGATGCAAAAGAGCCTGGCATGGTGCCAGATACACAGTGCCCCTCTTTCCAGATTGCGGCATGTCTCACACCAGACTGAGTTGGACTAAGTTCCCTCTCCATTCCACGAAGGAGAGGAATTGACTTGCAAAAATCTATAAACAAGAACACACACATGGGTTGTAAAATCCAAGGCTGTCAGAGGCTAAGCAGAGAACGTGTGAAAGAGACAGGCTACAGGGAGTGGTGGGGACTGCGGCAAACCGGAGGTTGCGAACCCCATCTAAAGCCACTGAGATGCAAAAGGAAAAGTTCAAACAGAAGGAGGCTGCACGTTAATGAGGCTGTGTGGGAAGTGATTTTGAAGACTTGGAAATACAATAGTAAGTTGAATATTAGAACTGGAAAGGTATACATTAGGTTGACATCTAAGCACTTGAGGGGTGGAATTAAAGGGGAGAAGTTAAAATTCCGTAAGGTCCTCCAAGGTGTCTCATGAATTTGGTTCTGAGCTTCTTGGTGCCAAAGAAGTAAGGGCAACACAATCAGTTTCATGCTTTTCACTGTTTACGAAGGAAAAATGCATAGCAGTTCCTGCCAGCCGGCTCTGAAAGACTCCTTGGGGGCTTTATTTAGGGCCTCTTGGTCTGTGCGCTCAGGGTGGGGCGAGGGGCACCATCCTCCAGTGCAGGCGATAAGCAGGTCCAGAGGAGTTTTATAAAAAACAATACATGTGACTGAAATTTGGTCTGCTTTCATTGATTGCCATTGTACACTGGCAATTGTAACCAACGTCAGTGATGAAATTCTCCTCCATGAAAAATCTTTCCCTGGCCTAAGCTGTAAACAATCGTAGTATGGTGGAGTTTAATAATAATAATAATAAATCCTTCACATTAGGACAGTTTCATTGCTTGTCCCTTAACAAACATTTTATTGTGCACAGAAGTTAATCTGGAGAACCGGTTACAGAGCCAGCTCCCCAAATGTGGACCCACCCACAGGCTACAGAATGGTTTGCTTTCTCTGCGGGTTCAGTTTTTTCCTCTAGCCTTCTATGGTATTGCACACACATGTGCTTAAGAAGTAGATCGGAAATGAACCCCCATGATGCAGTGATTGTAAAGATAGAAAAAGGTAACCTGAGTTCTTGAATTCAGCCTTTCTAGATGATCCCTGGTTTATTTTTGTTGAAAATTTGAAACAGCACAAGAGTGTGAACTGTGAGTTGTCATATTTTTGCTTAGTAAGTGCATATTTTAGCTCATGCTGGAAATATTTTACTGAGTTTTGATAAGATCTTTTAAAGTGAAGCTTATTTTTTAATTATTTTAAAAAGACAGAACAAAATCCAGAAAGTGGATTTATCAATAAACTGTACTTTTTTGTTGACATTTTAGCTTTATTAAAATGCTGTTATCGGTTACTGGATAATTGTTTACATAAATTGTTATTATTACGTCAGCAACCAAAGGATTAAAGTTCAAGCTGGTAGGCATGTAGAAAAACCACTGCGTAAATAATCGTTCCTTTTTGTCTCAGGGATTTGGAGTAACTTGCAATGTCTTGCATTCCTGTGAAAATGGCAACTGGTTCATCATTTTACTGAAGGTCTAAAGAAATTTCAAGTGGGCCACCTGTGCCAGCCATAAATGACATGAATTCAGTGGAGCTCAACCAAGAAAAATGAAAAGAACCAAAGAGGAGGCGATTGAAACCATGACTGGAGGTATTAAAAGTAGGTACTGCTTTCAAAATCATGTGTAGTTAACAAAATTCTGAAGAAATGCTAATGAGCCTGCCTAGTGTACCTATACTATTGTTATTCATTGCATTTCATGTTTCTTATGGGAAATAATTATGTTGTATGGAAGAGGTTCAAGTTAAAAACATGATCGGATGTCAAGCAGCCTAGTTACAGCACTGATTTGCCATCTCTGTTTGGACTACATGGGCTGCGTGGGGGCCGGAGGTGTCCTTAGTCAGGGGCCAAGGCGGGGCAAAGTCAGTTACCAGGAGACCCTCTTCCTTAACTGGCTCCAACTCCCTTGAGAAGAACCTCTTTGGGGCTCTTTTGTTATGAGGAGCAGCAAACCATGTAGCCTGGCTCAAATCAGTGGTATTGGGCTGCTCAGAATCCTCTCTTCTCCTGCGGCCTGGCCCTGAGGGGACAGGGCAGGGAGACCTGGGGGGGTGTCACCTGTCCCTGGGTTGCCCAGCTCGAAGTAGCCCCTCCGTCCACCTTTAGTTAGCAATGTTTAGAAGTAGGCAAACAGAGGCAAACAGGTCCACTACTTCTCCACAGGCCCCTGGGACATTTTAAAAACAATTTATTTATTTATGTGGCTGCATCAGATTTTAGCTGTGGCACACGGGCTCTCTAGTTGTGTAACTTGGGCCCAGTAATTGCAGTGCATGGGCTTAGTTACCCCATGGCGTGTAGGATCTTAGTTCTCTGACCGGGATTGAATCCGTGTCCCTTGCATTGGAGGTGGATTCGTAGCCACTGGACCACCAGTGAAGTCTCTGGGAAATTCTTATTAACTTTGTCAACACACTCAACAGACCCCTATTACGTATGTTCTTTAGGCCCAGTCCTTGTGCTGGCCAAGGGTCAGCAAAATCAGATAAGATCCAGGACTGCCTTCATGGGGTGCAATGACATTCAGGAGCGTGACTGGAATTAGAGAAAGGGCAGAGGCAGTTCCAAGAGAGAGGCTGGTGGGTGATGGTCTGGGCTGTTAAAGGAGGGTGAGAGAACTTGGCCCGAAGGGTCTCACAGAAAGCTGGGAGCCTTTGCAGAATCTGAGACAGAAAGAGAACCTTTGGAGGCTGACACGCTGCGCTCATCAGCTGTGTGACCTTGAGCAGGTCCCCCTGCATTCTAGGACTCAGAGCTCCCTCCTCTGAGAAACTGAGGCAGGGGGTTCTAACCCAACCTCCCGGTCAGATGAAGTGGGGACAGACTAAGGTGACTGTAGAGCTCCTGCCCCTCCCCAGAGGAAGTACTGATGTCCTGTTCCCAGGTCTCCATGACACTCCCCTTCTCTGGTGGTTCTTGACCCTGATGCATGGTACAGTCAAGGGCTCAACTCCTACCTGCACTCAGAGACAGCCTTTCTGCAGGGACTGAGTTGACCTGGAGCACGTGGGTCTCTGGGAGTGAAACTAACCCAGACTTGGAATGCCTAGAGGGACAGACAAATGCCATGGCCCTTGTACAGCTTCCTCAAATATAAATCGTCTCAGTGGAACTTTGGGGAGAAGGTGGATAGCTCTTATAAGCTATAAATTGTCATTTTTATTGCTAATAATAATAATAACAATAATTCCTGGGCTTCTGCCCTAGGATCATAGTCTGTCTATGGGTAACTTTAGTCATTCACCCAAGGACTGGCCCAGCATGCAGATTAATAATTCAACATTCCTTATCCCTAGAGTCTCATTCAGACTATGCCTATAACCCCTGACTCATCTCTAGATTGACACCTGTACCAGGGCCAATATTTCAGCAACTTTGGTTGTATCACTCTATTGAATCCCAAAGCAACCCTGTGAGGGAGGTCACCTTATCTCCACTTTACCGTGGCTCAGAGAAGGTAAGTGGCTTGCCTGAGGTCACACAGCTTACAAAAGCCAGAGCTGGGATTTGAGCCCAGATCCATCCGAGTCCAGTGTCCAGGTTTGCAAGCCTAGCATCTTTGCTAGTTGATAAAAACAGTTCTACCTCTGGGAGTTGTAGATGAAGATGGTCATCTATAGAATTCTAAGAAACAGAATTCTAAGAAAAGGCAAGAACATAAAGTAAAGGTCTTGACCTAACTCAGTGAAATAACATACTCAGTTACTGCCGAGTAAGAATTTGTAGAAACCCAGTCAGTCCTGCACCCAAATTGCCTGGAGGGCTCTCAAGGTAGGGAGAAGCTGTTGAATTAATAAAATGCATTAAGATGATTGCAGGAGAAACACTTAATCTACAGAGGATAGTACACTGTTTTCAAGTACTTTTCAAGACACCCTTTCCCACACCAATAATTGATAGACTAACCTCAAATTGTTCTTATTTGTTCATTAACATGAGTCCCCCAAGGGCTCACCGTGCAACACTTTATTAGCCTGGATTGAGTAATATATTTTAAAGTAATAAAATGACATTATTTTTAAATTATTTTTTAATGTGGACTTTCCAGCCATTGACTGCCCTCTCTGATAGGTCTGAATTAGTGAGTTTTAATTGTGTGTGAAGAAGCAATAAAATAATAATTACTAAGATGATGGGGTGCTTCATTCATGGCAGACACTGAACTGGGATGTCATGTGCATCATACCGTTGAGCTTCACAAAAATCCCACCACAGCCTGGGCATCACATGCCCCACTTCACAGACATGGAACTCACTCTCTAAGGGGTTAAACTCCCTGCTCAGGGTCCCTGGGCTAATGGGTGGTGGAGCCAAGGATGAAATCCAGGCTTAACACCTCTTTCAGCAACATCCACTGACTGTGGTCAAGGGATGAACAGTGAGTGCTGCTGAATGGGGCTGAGTCTTTGACTCAGGAGACCTGAGTTATTAAAAATGGGAAGGTAAGAAATATTAGAGCAGAGAGAAGTCAGGACATATCCTGGCACCCTGAGGACTCCTCACTGTTTATCTGTTCAAGCTTGGCCACCCCTAAGAGCCAGGTGGGCACACAAAAGTGAACAAGAGGTAGTGTGGATGGTTAATTTTATGTGTCAACTTGGCTGGGCTATGATGATCAGCCATTTGGTCAAACATCAGTCTAGATGTTGCCGTAATTATTTATTAATGCAATTAACATTTAAGTTAATGAGTGAAGCAGATTACCCTTCATCCAGTGGGTGGGTCTTATCCAATCAGTTGAAGGCCTTAAGAACAAAATTTGAGTTTCTCAGAAGAGGGAATTCTCAAGACTGCACTGTAGAAATGCTGCCCAAGTTGCCAGCCTGATATCCTGTGGAATTTAAATGGGAGATTGCAACATTAACTCTTACCTAAACGTCTGGCCTGTCAGCCTACTCTATGAATTTTGGACCTGCCAGCCTGTTACTATATGAACCAATTCCTTAAAAGAAATTTATTTCTCTCTCTCTCCCTCCCTCACTTCCCCAGCCCTCAGTATATATAGAGATACACATATGCACACATATATGCATATGTGTCTATCTATCTACCGCACAATTGCACTCATCTCACACGCTAGTAAAGTAATGCTCAAAATTCTTCAAGCCAGGCTTCAGCAATACATGAACCGTGAACTTCCTGATGTTCAAGCTGGTTTTAGAAAAGGCAGAGGAACCAGGGATCAAATTGCCAACATCCGCTGGATCATGGAAAAAGCAAGAGAGTTCCAGAAAAGCATCTATTTCTGCTTTATTGACTATGCCAAAGCCTTTGACTGTGTGGATCACAATAAACTGTGGAAAATTCTGAAAGAGATGGGAATACCAGACCACCTGACCTGCCTCTTGAGAAACCTGTATGCAGGTCAGGAAGCAACAGTTAGAACTGGACATGGAACAACAGACTGGTTCCAAACAGGAAAAGGAGTTCGTCAAGGCTGTATATTGTCACCCTGCTTATTTAACTAATATGCAGAGTACATCATGAGAAACGCTGGACTGGAAGAAGCACAAGCTGGAATCAAGATTGCCGGGAGAAATATCAATAACCTCAGATATGCAGATGACACCACCCTTATGGCAGAAAGTGAAGAGGAACTCAAAAGCCTCTTGATGAAAGTGAAAGTGGAGAGTGAAAAAGTTGGCTTAAAGCTCAACATTCAGAAAATGAAGATCATGGCATCCGGTCCCATCACTTCATGGGAAATAGATGGGGAAACAGTGGGAACAGTGTCAGACTTTATTTTTCTGGGCTCCCAAATCACTGCAGATGGTGACTGCAGCCATGAAATTAAAAGACGCTTACTCCTTGGAAGGAAAGTTATGACCAACTTAGATAGCATATTCAAAAGCAGAGATATTACTTTGCCAACAAAGGTTCGTCTAGTCAAGGCTATGGTTTTTCCTGTGGTCATGTATGGATGTGAGAGTTGGACTGTGAAGAGGGCTGAGTGCCGAAGAATTGATGCTTTTGAACTGTGGTGTTGGAGAAGATTCTTGAGAGTCCCTTGGACTGCAAGGAGATCCAACCAGTGCATTCTGAAGGAGATCAACCCTGGGATTTCTTTGGAAGGAATGATGCTAAAGCTGAAACTCCAGTACTTTGGCCACCTCATGTGAAGAGTTGACTCATTGGAAAAGACTCTGATGCTGGGAGGGATTGGGGGCAGGAGGAGAAGGAGGAGAAGGGGAAGACAGAGGATGAGATGGCTGGATGGCATCACTGACTCGATGGACGTGAGTCTGAGTGAACTCCGGGTGTTGGTGATGGACAAGGAGGCCTGGCGTGCTGCGATTCATGGGGTCGCAAAGAATCGGACACGGCTGAGCGACTGATCTGATCTGATCTATCTATCTATCCTATTGCCTTTAATTCATTTTCTTTAGAAGACCTAATATAGATGGAGATATGATTCTTGCCCCCAGGAAGCTCACATGTTACCAAGTTCTTGGGGGATCATCAGCAGAGAAGCAGACAATGATAAGAAACAGCCTAGGGTTTCAATGTGATGGCCAGTTTTTGTGTAAGCAGTGGCAATGTTGCGTTATGTGTTAGGACTCTCAAAGGAAAGACAGTAGGGAGGGAAACAGGCAGAGATGGTTCATCCATGCAACATCATCTATTCCCATTAAACCTGGATGAGTGGTGGTGAATTCTTCCCCCCACTCTGAGTCTTAAAGGCTCTGATGTTTTGTTTTATCATTCCAAGCAAGTATTCATTCTGGAAGGGGCCTCAAAGACAATGAAATGCAACTCTTTCATTGTTCAGATAGAGGAACCATGTCTCTGAGAGCTTTTTATCAAAGTGACAAAGGTACCAGATCATGGTGACTGGCAAGACGTATCCACAGAAATAATGGCAATTATTCATACACATTTGAGTACATTTTTCTATGGCTGTGGTACAGTGAAATACTGCCCCTATGCAACTGAGATTTTACCATACTTGACCATTTTGAGAAAGAAACCAAAGGAACGAAGAAATTATGGACTCAGAACTAGCTGCCATGGAAATCTATCCGAGCTCCAGGTCCACTTGGCACTGTCTTCCACAGTCACCCCTTGGTCTCACCCTGGGAAGGTGGGCCCTGGGCAGAATCCACACCAGCAAGGCCATCTCCAATCACAACCCTAGAAAGGCTCTCTTTCTGGAGTAGAAGGGTTTGTAGCCACAAGAGTTGTAACCAAAAGAGCTTCTAATCATTTAGAAGACTTGGTTCCCCATGGGGCTTCCCTGGAAGTCCAGTGGTTAGGACTTTGCTCTCCAATGCAGGGAGCATGACTTTGATTCCTGGTCAAGGACTAGGAGATATGGCCAGAAATTAAAAAAGAAGATTTGGTTCCCTAGAATATTCCATGGAATTAATTTCTCCTCTGGAATCCTCTTACTACGTAGCATTGAGGTCACTCTTGCTGTTACCTTTTATTCAGTTATCACCTCTATAAAAAGACCAAATCCTTTAAGAAACTGTGGCTCGTGTCCTTTTGTCTTCCTCTCTGTTCCTGGTGGAGAACGGTGACAGGAAAGTGGAGATCATCCCCATTTTACAGATAGAGAAGGCTGTAGAGAGGTGCAGAGAAGGGTGCAGCTAGCTTCTGACCGTGCCAGACTGGAGTGCAGAGAGGAGAGGTCTGCAGGCATTGGTCCTGGGAAGTTCTGTCACTGGGGGTGGACAGAGTACCACTTGGCCTGGCCTTGCAAAGAAGAGCCAGCTCAGCTGCTCCAAAGAGAGCCAGGCCAGTGAGAGGAGAGCATGTGGACAGGCCTTAAAATCTTTTTTCCCCCTTTTTATTACAGTTCAAAAAGATCCAGGTGACTCATTTTGTGGTGATGCTGTGACCCTCTGTCCCCTTTCCCAGGGAAGTGAGGGGAGGTTATGCCCTAAGTCTATTCTTACTGAATCTGGCATAAAAGATGTTCTTCCTGGGGAATAAGGATTGTGGCCATCAAGCTGGGGGTATGGGAGAGACACCATTTGATTAGGTGGAAGGGGTACTTGGTCTGACTACCTGAATTTTAATCTCAATTATTATTTTTATTACTAGCTGTGTGATCTTAGACAAGTCACTTAACCTCTCTGAACCTCGGTTTATGCTTTTGTGAAATAATTACCCTTTTGGGGTTATCAGTAGTCTTAAATAAAATAATACATGTGGCCATGTTTCATAGACTGAAGAGCATTGTGCCAATATTAGTTACTGTTATTCTAAAAACGATTTTATTTATTTATGTATTTTGGCTGTGCTGGGTCTTCTCTGCTGCGTGGGCTTTTCCCTGGTTGCGCCGAGTGGGGGCTACTCTTTGCTGTCGTGTGCAGGCTTCTCATTGCAGTGGCTTCTGTTGCAGAAGACAGGCTCTAGGGCTTCAGCAGTTACCATTCCCAGGCTCTAGAGCACAGGCTCAATAGCTGTGTATGGTCTTAGTTGAGCCATGGCATGTGGGATTTTCCCAGACCAGTGACTGAACCCATGTCTCCTGCACTGGCAAGTGGATTCTTTACCAATGAGCCACCAGGGAAGCCCTATTGTTATTTTTTGATACGCCCTGCAAAAGATACTTGCCAAAACCCGTGATGGGGCTCTGAGCGCAAGGACACACGGACAGTGCACGTCATCCCTTGTATGTGACTTCTGCTTCGGAAACAGGGTGAAATAAACATACACAGCAGATCTTCAGACTATCACAGACCAGGGAAGGAATGAGTCTCCCGAAGAAAACCCCCAGCAATCACGTTCCCTGAGGTTGGGAAATGTGGGCTGTAATAGCTTTGCCATCATCAACACTATGCCGAAATCACTTCTGGGTAGAATTTAGAAGACAGGGGACAGAGAGTGCAGTGGGCACCACGCCCACACACATGGTTCAAACGCAAGTTTACCACCGAAAATGACCCGAGGATTCTGGTAAAAAGAGTTGTCATTCAAGATCAGCCTTGACTCATTTCTCCCACAAAGGAGGAAATGGAAAGTCAGCAAGGGAGAGCAGACTTCATATCTAGGTGATCTTGAGTGCCCCATCTCTCCCCTCTCCCTTCTACTGAACTATTTCCCTTTTCACCTCTCTCACAGCTAATTTCACTATTAGAGATGAATTCTGGACTTCCCCAGAGGTCACAGACTCTGCCTTTCAATGCACAGGGTGCAGGTTCGATCCCTGGTTGGGGAACTAAGATCCACGTGCCCCGGGGTGTGACCAAAAAGTAAAGAGAGAGAGAAGTGCCTTTCTCTGGTTATTCAGTCTCTCAGAGTTCTCTATTACAAATGCAAAACTTCCTGAGAGAAGTGACAGGTAAATCCAGACTGTGTTCCAGTTCAGGCAATCCCAGAGACCGCAAATGTTTCCACTGGGTACCTGAGGGAGCAAAAGGGCTGAGTGGGGAAACAGAGATTGTTGTCCCATTTTCCAGATGGGGAAACTGAGACTTGGAGAAATAAAGAAAACAATTAGCAGTCTGAGGTGGGAGAAGGCCAAACCCCGCTTTCTCACCCCTCATTGTGTGTTTTCTTCAGAGTCATTCAAAGGCAACTCCAAGCAATTTGTCTCAGAGAAAATAAGCATCCATTGTCTTCCCTGTTCTTATCTCTGGGGCAACCCAGGCTATGTGGGCAGCATGTGGTCCCTTCTCAAGCACATCCATGCATAAGCTGGAGGGTAATCATGACTCCTGTGCCTGGTTCTAAATAACATAACTAGGCCAATCAGGCCCTCTCTCTCTGGAATTCAAACTGAGATCTAAGGGACGTTGCAACTGTGTCACACTGGAACTCAGAGGTCCAGTAGATGCAAGGGTGGTGTGGCCATTACAGGGCTATAAACACCCCAAGTTTCTGAGTAAGAAGAAACCCAGGGAGCCAGTCAGCCAGGGGAGAAGGGGCACAAAGAACCACAGGAAGAGATACCCAAGGAACAGTCCCAGTCCCTGAGCAAGGAAGATGCCCCAGTCCTAGGGCAGCGACCCTTAAATGTCTGCCCGTGGGATGTCAGGATAACTGTGGAGCAGCGTCTGCCAAGATGTGTCTCCCAATTACGCTCTTTCTAACTGGGCGTATCGCTGACATTACCTTGTCCTTGCTGTTTCACTGAATGTTGAATTTAAGGGAGGCAGATAACTTTGATTTCCAGGTAACAACCTGAAATCAAGAGATGCCCCGTCTGTGAGTGATACAGGAGTTATGGCATCTCATTGCTGATGAGGATACCCCAACATGCCACCCTGATACTGTACTGATGGTACCTGTGCTGCTAGTATGCCAGAGGGGAATTGGGGGCTGTACGGAGGGAGAAGGAGCCAAATGTTTGGTGACCCTAAGAGTAAACTGACCTCTAGTCATCATGTTGTTCTCTGAATATTTCCAATGCCTGGACTTCTGCAGGTTACTGCAACCTGCTAGGGTTGCACATCCAGGCTCCTTGTGTAGGGCAGGGCCGTGTGACCTTATCTGGACAACGAGTTATGAGTGAAAGTTTTAAAGATCTACAGAGGCCCCTCAGTCTCCTGCCTTCTCTCACTGGCAACATTAAAGACAATGGCTGTTCCTTTGTTCTGGATCCTGGAGGAAGGAATAAGGAGCATCACCCCAGACAACCCAGTTCCAAGAAATAGAAATTGTTACAAGCTGTTCCAGATTGGGGAGTGTTTGTTACCATGATGCACCCTGGTACATCCTGACTGATATGTCGCCCTTTCCGGGGCTTATGCGTGGCGTTTGTCCTGGCTCCTTTAGGGAAGGTAGATGGAGGGGCTGCTGTGAGCTAGGGCAACCTCAGGGACTGGTGACTCCTTGAGTGTCTCCCCACAGCCTCAGGGCTGCCCCCCAGGCTGTGGGACAGGAGTGCTGAACGGCAGAGGGCGCCAGAGGCCCATGTCAGCTCTCTCATCTTGGTGCCATCCAGGATGTTGGCGTTGGGGGAGCTGGCCCTGGCGGCAGGTGGCGATCTCAGGGCCTGCTCCTCTTCCGTGGCACTGCAGTTGTGGGCAAGTGTCTGCATGACCCAGCCTCACCCCCCAGTAGGCTTCAGAGAACATCGGGGAACAGCAGGCAAGGGGCCTCACTCACTGAGGCTTCTAGAGAGCAGGTCTTCCACTCACCTCTTCTCTCTTGGCCCAGACTCTGCTTTAGTTGTTGGACATCAGGCCCGGCATCAGGCTGGAAGGGGCAGCTGGGAGAAGGATGGAGCGTGCTGGGCATGGCTTACACACAGCCACCCACACGGCACAGGGCAGGGTGCACCAGGCCTTCCCTGAGGCTGCTGCTCTCCAAGCCTTGAATCCTCCAGCTAGACTTCCGTCTCTTCATCACACGGCTTTTGTTTGTGCTCAGATGCAGCCCTGTTTGTCTTTTTGGTGGAAGGAGGCAGTGGTGGTTGGAAAGGGCAGGGTGAGGAGCAGCTGTTCCTAGACTCGCAGTACAGTGAGGGGGGGACCTGGGAGCCTGATCGGTACAAAGCGCTTTAGCCTGTGGGGGTGGGCAGGCAGCTGTGTGGTGCCTCCAAGTCCCTCCCTGGGCCTCAGTTTCCTTGGCTATAAGAAAGAGATTGGGGCCATGAAACTTTGCTTCTGGGAGCAAGTTTTGCCACTCAGGAATGGGGACAAAGCCCAGCGCTGGGGAAGGGGTAGGAGGGAGAGAAGAGAGAGCTACCAGGAAGGAAAAGGGTGCGGACGGGGGGTGGGAGGGGGGACCTGGGCCACTGAGAGTCACTAGCTGAATGTGACATTTTCCAGGAGCAGTTGGATTGCCTGTGTCCACTTGCTTTCCTTTTGTGTTGGCGTGTTTCAGTGTTTACATTCCTCCAGATATAAAGACTGAAGTCACGTCAGACCATTACATCTCACCTTGGCTGGCCCAAAGTCAAACAGAAGAGGTCGCCAGGGGCACCTAAGTCTCTAGCCTTCCTCCCAGCCTCTTTCTTAACTCTTATTTATTTATTAAATTCCGCCCCCTACCCCCCGTTTTTGGTTGTGCTGTGTGATATGTGGGATCTTAGTTCCCCAACTAGGGATTGAATCTGTGTCCTCTGCGTTGGAAGTGCAGAGTCCTAACCACTGGACAACCAGGGAAGTCCCTAGCCTCCTTTAGGTGCTACTCTTACCTCCTGAGTCTCCTGGTGCTGCTTCCCTCCCACTTGGACAGGGGATCTGGCCTGGTCTCTGGAACCCTAGTCAGACCTGTCTTCTAAAAGGTCAAGCAGATGAACTCTAAGCCATGACCTTGAGGGGAACAAGGGGGTAGGGAACGTCCCCATTATGCTTTGAAATGCCTTTTTGCCCCTTTCCTGATCCTTACTAGCTAGTCAGGCTTCCAGGTGAAAAGGAGACACCAAGCTTTTCCCAGCAAGAGTCCTGGAGTTCTGGCAAGTGCCTTCTGGGTGGGATTTCCCTGGAGAAGCACTGTCTCCTTCAACCCTTCAACCTTCATTCGGTTCAGATTCTGGAAAGCTGGGGTGAGGCCCAAAGACAGGCCACTTCTGAAGACTTCCTCCGCTCTCCCCAGTATCTGGTTCCTCTGAGCTCTAGAGGGAATCAGCACACTGCCTGTAAGCTAAGTGCTGCTGCTGCTGCTGCTAAATCGATTCAGTCGTGTCTGACTCTGTGCAACCCCAGAGACGGCAGCCCACCAGGCTCCCCTGTCCCTGGGATTCTCCAGGCAAGAACACTGGAGTGGGTTGCCATTGCCTTCTCCAAAGCTAAGTGCTACCTGTAAGCTACTCTGGTGCATCAGATGTGTTGAGAACCTGGTCTCCCACGAGCTGGTTGTAAACTGCTTAGGGCGAGGCAGACGGTTTGGGCATTTCTCCCTTCTCCTGATTGCTGGTGCTGTCATATTCTGTCCCTAGTGAACAGCTGTGTGTCCCATCAAGTCCACCCACCTGGATTATTCATTCATTCATTCATTCTTTCATACATTCATCGAGGCCCCATGGGTATAACATTACCAGGGACTAGACACAGAGATAAAGGAGCAGAACACAGTCCTTGAAGGGGTTGAGTTGAGTGGGTCTTGCGATTCAGGGTGCCCTGCGTGTAAGGGGCCTGCGGGCGGGGCTCTCACAAGAAGGTGAGGTTTGGACTGGTTGTTGAAGGAAAAGCAGTAAGAGTTGGCGGTTGAGGGCTGGGAGAGAATTTTCCAGGAGAGCGGTGAAATACACAGCAAAGTTGGGTGTGTTCTGGGACTGAAGCGTTCATTGCTGCTGGAGCAAATGCATGTGAGTAAGGATGAGGCTGAGAAGAAGGTGGACCTTGGATTAGAGAGGGCCTTGGGATGCAGATTAGAGCAGGCAGTCTAGAGGTGGCTGGTAGGCCATATGGAGATGAGTGTTCTAGCTCAGAAAGGAGGAGGAGGAGATCATTTAAGGCGGGCAGGGGGTGAAGTTGAGGAACAGCTCTGAAAGACACTGGGTGGGTAGAAGCCGTCCAACCAGATGACCTTTTGGACATGGTAGGTAATGAGGAATAAGGAGAGGCTGAGGCTGACCTCCAGGTTCCTGACTCTAGTGGCTGATGTTTGGGGGCTACACCTTCCTCACCAGACTAGGGCAGAAGAGCAGCAGGTTGGGTGTGGGGCCTGAGGATGGATTCAGGTATGGATGCAATGGATTTGGGATTCCGGTGGCCATCTCAGGAGAGGCCACCTCTACACCAACAAGCATTTGGTTTAGAGTTTGGAGAACTGACATGGATGTCCTCAGCATCTGGGAAGTGTCTGAATCCCTATGGGGTCAATGAAATGATTAAAAGGGGATGAACAAAGGGAGATAAAAGAAAAGGGCCAGGTCAAGCTCTGAGAAGTGCTGGCATTTAACAAGGGGATAGAGGATGCAAATAGGCTTCCCTGTAGCTCAGATGGTAAAGAATCTACCCGAAATGCAGGAGATCTGGGTTCCATCACTGGGTTGGGAAGATCCCTTGAAGGAGGGGATGACAATCTACTCCAGATTCTTGCCTGGAGAATCCTCACGGACAGAGGAGTCTGGTGGGCTGCAGTCCATGGGGTCACAAAGAGTCGGACATGACTGAGCGACTAAGCATAGAATATGCAAGGAAGAGAGGGGGCAACAGAGTCTGAGGATGGTGTGATGGAGGCCAAGGTGAAGGAGGATTAACATGTCCAAAACTACGGCAGAGAAGCTGGGGTGGAGCTCTGGCAGGAAGGTCATTGGCACGCCTGGCCTGAGCAAGACAGTGGAGTGGCAGGAGAGGACGTCGGCTTCAGGCTGACCCCCACATGTAGGGCTGCCGTGTCCACCCTGCCTGCATGGCTCTGAACACAGCACCGGGCAATCAGTCCCTGGGGGAACCTGTGGTCAGGAAAACTTTGATGAATGAATGACTGTGGGATTGAAGAAGAGACGTTTTGTTTTAAAGATTGATGAGAATTGAATGGGCAAATCTATAGAACAAAAAGTAGATGAGCGGTCATCTAAGGCTGGGTCATCGGCTGGGACACTTGGGGTGACACTAAGGAGTGTGGGGTTTCTTTTTGGGGTCATTAAACTATGAAAATTGACTATAGTGATGGCTGCACAACTCTGTGGAGATATTGAAAGACACTGAGTTGTACACTTTATGTTTTTCCTTTTTTATAATTAAATTTATGTATTTTAATTGAAGGATAATTGCTCTACAATATTGTATTGGTTTCTCCCAAACGTACTCTTTATTTTTATTTGTTTTTTTAATTTTTATTATTTTTTTGGATGCACTGAGCAGCGTGTAGGATCTTCTTTCCCCAACCAGGGATCGAACTCACACTCCCTGCATTGGAAATGCAGGGTCTTAACCCAGTGAACTGCCAGTTCAGTTCAGTTCAATCACTCAGTCGTGTCCAACTTTTTGTGACCCCATGAATGGGAGCACGCCAGGCCTCCCTGTCCATCACCAACTCCCAGAGTTCACTCAAACTCACATCCATCGACTTGGTGATGCCATCCAGCCATCTCATCCTCTGTCTTCCCCTTTTCCTCCTGCCCCCAATTCCTCCCAGCATCAGAGTCTTTTCCAATGAGTCAAATCTTCGCATGAGGTGGCCAGGGAAGTCCCAAATTGTGTACTGTACATGGATGAGTTGTGTGGTCTATGAATTATATCTCAATAAAACTGTTTTTAAAAATATAAAGCCATCAGGAAAAAAAAAAAACAAACACCCCAAAGACTGGTGAGACTTGAAACTTGGGCATCTCACCCCTCCCACTTCCTTGCCCCCAGAGTGAGTCAGGATCAGAGAGGTAATGGATGGGGGTGGGGGGTTTCCGGTCTGCATCTGGATCTGGAAATTATGAGCTAACTTGGGGAAAACATGGAGGACTGTTTGGAAAGTCAGAAGTACTCCCTGGCCAAGAGGTGAGAACTCCTTTTCTCTGGGGGCTTTCCTGTAGTTCCAGCCTCCTGGGTGACCTCTGGTGGTGAGCTGGGTGACCAGGGATGCTGCAGCTTGCTGGGCTCTGGAGGCAAAGCTTCTCTCTTTGGAGATCGTAGCCCAGGTCAGCAGCCAGCATAGGGAACCCTGGCTGGGATTCTAGGCCAGACTCTGTCATTAGCTCATGTGAGATGGTCCTTGCTCTGAGCCTCTGTCGTCCCATCTGTATAGCAGGGATTTCAATACTGCATTCACCTGGGTATCCTGAGGACAAGATGGGATAATGGATGCGAAGGTGCTGTGACAAGGAGGACATGCTGTATGTAGGCCAGAGTTTTCTTCATTCATTCATGGATATGTGCATGCATTCATTCAACAAAGAGTGGCGAGGTGTTCACTGGATGCTACGATTATGAAATACTACATGTTTGTGGGCAGAACAAGCCGGCAGAGTTTGTGATAAGAGCCTGTCTCTGGCCGTATTTATGCCAGTTCCTCACTGTCTGCAGCAGAAGGGGAGGGATGGAGCTGATGGGTCGGCAGGCATCAGTGCTCCAGCCTGGGGGAGGCCACCAGCCCTGATGTTGCACTAGAGTCAGTAGACCCTGTTGCATGGGATTCTGTGAGGCTGGGAATTCCTTCTCTGTTCTGGTGGGGAAGAGTTTATACTAAATAGGGTCTAGGATTGTTTTCCTGCTTTGTCATCTTGACACCAGAGGATGCCTCCTTTGTTATCTGGTGCCTAGCAGAGGCACATCGGTCTTTGACATGGGCCAGGTCACTGTCCTTTGTGGATGTGAAAGGATTCCAGGGTAGAAGGTGGTCACCTGGGCAGCTGGGTGGACATAGATGGCTCCCGGATATGAATGTGAAAGACTTGGATTCAAATTGGGTAGGTGAACTTGGACAAGGTATTTACCTTGATGGGACTCACCCTCCCTTTCTGTAACATGGGACTCAATACCTCCCTATGTGCCTTGGGAAGATAAGGTGAGGTGGTGAGAGAATTTTGAGTAAAGAGGCCTCTTCCTCTACGTCCTCATCTTCCATTTACATCAGCCCGTCAACACTGTCATCACTGGCCCACCATTTGGGCTCCATGCGACACTTCCCTTCTTCTGATGGGCCCTCTGTAGTGTCTACTCAGTAGGAGTGCGTCCCCCACTTATCACCCTGTGGATCTAAATGACCGCTGAGTGGCTGGCTGGGCAGGATTTGCTGACTTAATGCCATGACTCTATTTTACTGTAATTTATGGAGGCTTCCCTGGTGGCTCAGATGGTAAAGAATACACTTGCAATGCAGGAGACCTGGTTCAGTTCCTGGGTCAGGAAGATTCCCTGGAGAAGGGAATGGCAACACACTCCAATAGTCTCACCTCATTCCTCCGTGGAGTGAGGAGCCTGGTGGGCCCCAGTCCATGAGGTTGCAAAGAGTCAGACATGACTGAGGGACTAAACAAACAAAAAAAAAAAAACGGGAGGTTGTAACCCAAAGGAGAGGATTCAGTGCCTCAGAATCTCAAAACATCGGAGCAGGAGGAAGCCTTGGAGAGCATGCACTCTGGGTGTAAAGAACAGGTGGATAAACGATTGCTTAAATGATTCCCCTTGAGTGTGAGTAGCTTTGTCGGTGGGTCTGCCAGCCTTCTGCACTGAGTGACTCTGGAGAACCAAGGTGGGTGCGGTCCAAGTGCAGGACCCTGCAGAGGTGCACCCCGTCCATCCATGGCAGCCAAGCAGATGTTCAGATTCGGATGGACCAGAAGTTTAAGAGGTGCAGAGGATCGGTGGGTTTTATAAATTAAGCTCTGAGGTTTAACTATCCATAAATGACTTCAAGGTCCATTTCGTGGGTGGCAGAGTTGCTTCTCATGGGATCAGACCTAAGGCCTCCCTGAAGGCACCCAGGCTTGCCCACATCCCCTGACATCACGTCTCCTTGGAGCCTCTGTGGCACCTGGAGGTCTCTCCTGTGGGGGGCGGGCGTAGAGGGAAGAGGTCCGCTGCCTGGGAGCTGTGTTCTCCTCCACCAGACTCTGCACACTCTGCTGGCCAGTGGACAGCCTTCCAAAATCCATTTGCTAAAAGCCAATTTGCCAAATGACTCCAATTTGCTGAATGACTCATTTGCCATAGGACTGAGGATTCAGTTTTTAAATTTCAGTTTCCCTGAGCCTTTGCACAGCAGTTTTGGCAGCAGAATTTTGCATGAGTGTAAGACTTTTAATGCTGAGCCTGACTCCAGCTCCCAGGGTTTTATGTGGAAACGATAGGCTTGCCCAGCCCCTACCCCTGCCTCCAAATCTGCCTCCGCCTGCTTTGCTTTCTGGGGGGAGGGGGTTTCTTTTCCAACACAGTGTCTGTTTCTCTCTTTCTGCAAGCCTCCTCCGTGTCTGCCCTTGAACACAGGCAGTAAGAGTGGATCCATGATGGAGTGGAGGCTCAAACCCTTCCTCCGAGGAGGCTCAGGACCCTGGACTGGGGTCATGAGAAGAACGGAAGAAAGTGGCGCTTCTTGCACACTTTGGTTTCTGATTTAGGATTCATGCCTTTGTTATTCTTTATTATCATTTTAATTCACGTTGCAACAGACATTGGAGTAGCGTTTCTCAGTGAAGAGCTTTAACTTTGCTTGTACGTATTATTTACTTATTTCTGGCTGCGTTGGGTCTTAACCTGTGGTGCGCAGGCTTGGTAGTTGTGGAACGTGGGCTCAGTTGCCCCTCAGCATGTGGGATTTTAGGTCCCCAACCAGGGATCAAATGCATGTCCCTGCATTGGAAAGTGGATCTTAACCACTGGACCACCAGGTACATCCCTAACCTATTTATTTATTAAATCTAAGAATTGAAATTTAGTTTAGAACCTGCTCATTGCTAGCACATAGGATCATAAAATTTGCTCATCACCCAAAATGAGCAGCTTAAGATTTAGAGGTTCATTTCCCAGGTGACCCAGTGGTAAAGAATCTACCTGCCAATGCAGGAAACTTGGGTTTGATCCCTGAGTCAGGAAGATCCCCTGGAGAAGGAAATGTCAACCCTTTCAAGGAAAACCCCATTGACAGAGGACCTTGTTGTTCTACAGTCCATGGCATCACAAAAGAGTCAGACATGATTTAGTGACTAAACAACAACAAGATCTAGAGTTATAGAAAAAAAATTAGTTCTTTAAACTCTTGATATTCTACAGCTATTTTCTATTTCTACATCTGTACCGATATCTGTATCTGTCCCTATATCTATATTTATTAGTGGGCAATTCAGAAAAGCAGATTAATCCTGAATATTTTCATTTGTTTTGGAATGCCTGATACTTTCTATTGCTTGGTAACATTTGGTAGTTATCTTAAGCAGAACGCAGTGTAGGTGACCTCTGGGCATGCTCATGAATTTCACTAAATCTTAACGTCTTCATCTGCAAAGTGGGGCTAAAAATGCCTCCTTGATGAGGTTTCTGTGAGTATGGAAAGAGATAAGGGGTGGCAAAGTGCTGTAATCATTGATGGAGTGGTGCAGATGTAGGCTGTTAACGTGGTTTGATTTCAGGTTGGGAAGAGCAAGTCCCAGTGTCTGTTGCCTTTTAGAAGAGGGATGGTTTAGGCCAGGAGGAAAATTTGCCATCAGTCAGTTCAGTTCAGTGGCTCAGTCGTGTCCGACTCTTTGCGACCCCATGAATCGCAGCACGCCAGGCCTCCCTGTCCATCACCAACTCCCAGAGTTCACCCAGACTCATGTCCATCGAGTCAGTGATGCCATCCAGCCATCTCATCCTCTGTCGTCCCCTTTTCCTCCTGCCCCCAATCCCTCCCAGCATCAGAATCTTTTCTAATGAGTCAACTCTTGGCATGGCCAAGTGCAAAAGCAGAGCACTGTTTCTTTGTTAAGATTCTTCATGGGCTCCTCACCCACCCACACAAGATTCTTTGTTGCTATTCCAGCCTCATCACAGCCCCCCCCCCCCCCCCCCCCCCCCCCCCCGCCCCGTCTTCCCCTCATGGCTCTGAGCTCCAGCCACACAGACTCTCCACAGATTCTAGACTGTCCCCTCCTCCCTCCTGCCTCAGGGCCTTTGCACAGTTTGTTTCTATGTTGCCATCTCCTAGGTCTTTGCTAAGATCTCTCTTCTTCTGTGAACTTTCTGTGACCCTCGCACAGGTAAACTCCTCCTGGCAAGCGTTCTCTCTTAGCACCTGCCCTTACTTATTCTTCACAGAATCAGTTACAACAGCACTTAATTAATTCATTGTGTAATTATTTGTTTAACATCTGCCCTTCTGACTGATCTATAAACACTATGAAGTCAGAGGCTGTGTCTTGTTCTCTGTGGTGGCCCAGCACTTAGCACTGAGCTTGGTACATAGAGGGTGTTAGGTAAGCACTTTTGAATGAATGAATGAATGAAATTGGGACAGCAGGGCAGGGGAGGATGAATGTCAGCTGGATGCTTCTCTTTTTGACTCATCCCGGCACTCCCCAGGAGAGCTTGGTTTACTTTCCCTCTTCGGTCTGTCCTCAGTTTAGGTCTTGGCCTCTACTCTGGGTCTAAGTGTGTCTATCAGCAAACATTCCATGAGGCAGAACAGCGGGCAGCCTGGGGGGCACACATAATATAAGGTGCTCTGAGGAGGGGAGCTGCTCTGGGCAGCGGGGTCATTGGGAGGGCCGCACGAACAAGGTGGGACTCGCAGTCTGAGTGAATAAAGCTCAGAGGGAGGCCTGCCTGGCTCGGTCAGCAGCCCCATGAGGACCTCACCCTGTCCCAGTCACAGTCAGCATGACGGCTGGTTCAGGACAGGGCAGCCTGGGGGAGCAAGCCCCCTAGCTTGGCAGAGCCTGCAGTTAACCTGGCCCTTCAGGGAGAGGGGCTGCCTGAGCCTGAGCAGCCTCCTGCCAGTACCTGAGTATTGGTGGGTGAGCTGGGTGGGGAGTGGGCTGAAGCCCCATGAGTCTCCTGCTTCAAACCCCCCGAGGACTGGGAAGGAGGAAGACCTCATTTTCTGGTTTCATACAGGCCCCTCACCTCTTTAATCCAATTCCTGGCCTTCAGCTGCTTCAGAGGGCACTGAGCTGACCCCACATCAGCTCCCTCCCCACCCCTGTCTCCCTGGATATAAAGAATATGAAACATGTAAAAAGTAAGTGGGTAATGTATAGAACTGGTTACGGTCCCCTCCCCTACCCCCTTAAAAAATATTTTAGAGAACCAGAAAAGACTGGAGCCGAAATGAGACTAGCTCAACCTGATAGTTACATGAGAAGGAGGCTCAGACCCCAGGCAGTAAACCGAGATCCCTGAGCCACACATCACACATTAGTGCTGCATGCCTTTGGTTCAGAAATATTGGACCTGATGCCTTAAGCCATTGTTAGGTACCATATTTTGGGGGGCAGTTATGGTCAATGGGCTGGAGAAGGAAATGGCAACCCACTCCAGTGTTCTTGCCTGGAGAATCCCATGGACGGAGAAGCCTGGTAGGCTGCAGTCCATGGAGTCGCACAGAGTCGGACACGACTGAAGCGACTTAGCAGCAGCAGCAACAGCATGGTCAATGGGCAAGCAGCTGAGAGTCAGACCCCACAGGAATGAGAAGTGGGGCATAGCCAAGAATCGAAACAGCATGAGACTCCTCACAGGCTTCTAAGAGTTGTCCTCCCTTTCAGAGCCTCAGTTTCCTCATCTGTTGAATGGGATAATAGTCTTGTGCCTGGACCACTACTCATCAGGGAGGCTGTGAAGGGTTTCATGATGAGATAAAGGCTGAGCTGCCTGATTTCTGAAGTCACCCTGTAATCTTAGGTGTGTCTGCTTTGGAGCCTGGGAGGGAAGTAATGGGAGGCTCTTAAAGGCATCCAAAAGTGAGCAGTGTGGGAGGGGTCTCCCCCGGCAAGGGGGAGAGACATCAGCTTCTCTTGGGCCCCTCTCTGACTGGCTGCCTATCCCAGCCTCCCTGGGCCAGGCTGACTATTTGTGGATCCACCTCTCATTCAAAGTAACAAGGATTCCAAGCCCCGATGTCCAACTCCATCACTAGATTCCTGTTAGAAAGCCCTATTGGGAGGAAACACACTGAGCTGTTCTCTCTTAAGACAAATTCCACATTTCCTCTAACATTTGGTGAGGGAGTGAGGGAGTGACTGTGTGTTTCTCGGCACCATGGGAATCTTTTGTCCTCAGCCCTGAGGTCTTGCAAGTCCTGGCCTTTGAGAGAAAAACGCTGTCTTCGCTCAGCATCACTAAGGGTGAACCTAGCTGCACCCTGTCTCCAGCCTCTCCTCTGTGATCATATATCTGCCCTGATCATCTCTTCTTTCAGAAATAGTTTGAGTCCTGCTGGCACCCCTAGACATCTGAGCAGGAAGGACCCATTGGCCTGGCCTCATCAGCCTCTCCCTCCCACCCAGCCTGGCTCCCTATTCTCTGTAGCACAGGAGACAGGAGTGTGGTACTAAGGCTTGCATTGTGGCACATCTTTCTCCTGCCTGTTCCATAGTCTACTCCCCCTTCCTTCTCTCCTCCCAGCGCCCCTCCCCGACCCCCAGGAGATCAGTGAGCCAACTAATGTGTGAAGAAACAATGGGAGTGGGCTTTGGGGAGAGGCCAACGGGGCTCCAGTAGTCAAAGCAGCCTTCCTGGAGGGGGAGGCCCCAGGTTGGGCTTTAAAGGATGGACAGGGAATGAAGAAACACTGAGGAAGAGGGATAAGCCATAGAAGAGCTCAAGGATGGGTGTGAGGAGCCCAGTTTGAGACAGTGGTGTAGGGGGGGTGTAGTGGGAGGGCTGGGTGTGTGCCTGCGGGACCAGGAGAGACCGGCTAAGAGAAGGTTGGTAAGCCAAACCCGAGACATTTTCTTTAACAAAGAATCCAGTGGTCCCCAGCTGCGGTTGCTTTAGCTAAATAAAGCAGTCACTGTGATTTTGAAACCACAGTGGGCTTGTTCCACTGTGATGGCAACTAATTATGGATTGTAATTGTTTAAACACAGGGAGGTGTTTTGACCTGAATAGCAACACTGTGACAGGCCTCCTTAAGTGTCTTCCCAGGGCTGGCCCATGAGCCATCATGGGCCTGTCTGTGCATCCCCACCCTGCTCCAGATGTTTGTGAGGACAAAGGTCAAGCAGGGGGCAGCGTTCACCTAGCACAGGGAACTGTCTTTTCTGGATTGCCACGGGGCAATCCGTCATGGTGGAGCGAGCTGAGAGAAGGCCAGTCAGTTCTTCGTCCGTGACCCGGGGTGAACAGCACATACCTGGAAGGGCCGTCATGGACATGCAACGCAATGCCAAGGGGAGGGTGGTTGCACGTGGCAGACACCGGAGGCACCAGAGCTGCGACAGCTGTAAGCAGGAAAGGAAACTGACCCCATTATACAGATAAGGAAACTGAACCCCAAGGGGAAGCTTAATCGAAGTCACATGGTCCTGGGAAGAGAGCTGGGTTTTCAAAAGACTCTCCCCACGGTGACCTCACCAGTGTTTCCCATCACTCTGAATCATCAAGTGAACAAATGACTTCTCTGACCCTCCACTTTCTCATTTGTGAAATGGAAATAACTCACATGTATCCAGTAGCTCGACTGGAAGGATGACATGGGATGATAAATGCAAAGCTGCCCAGTGCCCAGTCTGCAGAATATGCTTAGGAAGTGGTGGTCCTCGCCACGCCGCCACCACTGTCCACCCCAATGTGTGGCATCATCTAGAATTCTGTCAAGTGGAGGCCCTCGGTGAGGCCTGCAGCCTTCCCGGCCCCCTGCAGACAGAACCGTGGTCTCTGCAGTGGGAGGTCCCAGAGTGGATGTGAGGCTGCCGTTGCTCAGATGTGAACTCCTCTGAACCCTCCAGTGAGGCTGGGTTTCTTTGCCTGATCCAGTTCTCCCCTGACAGCTTTCAGATTGCATGAGTTTCCTTTAACCGCCTTGTCCGAAGGCCCCGAGAGAGTGGGGCTACGGTATAAAGTGGTGCGTCCTCTTCCTGCCCTAGTATAACCCGGCAGAGGCCTGATCAATATTTCATAGGAGCCTAGTGCAGAGTGCTCACTTTACAGCTGGAGAGGCTCAGAGGGGGAGGTGCTGCTCCCCAGGGTCAGGACGTAATGCCATGACTTCTGATCTCACTTCAGGCTCTCCCTGTGGCCTTGCGGAATTTACAGCAGGGTTGTTCATTAGGTTGAGCTTCTGGCCCTCTGCTTGGAATTCTTCTCCTACCCTTTGCTTATTTTGCTCCCCTGTATTCTTTGGGCCTCAGCTTAAACATTATGGCTTTGAGTTCCCTCCTTGACCAGGTAGAATCTCTCTGTGTTTTGCTCTCACAACATCATCTGGGGCAGAGATTGCTGGTCTTTTCCTGATGTACATGATTACCTTCTTGTTTTATCAAATCCCAATTTAACAGGGAAGCAACATGTACAGTTAAAAGACTTCTTCTTATAGCCTTCCTGACAGGAAATTGCTGGGTAGGGCTTCTGAGAAATTGAGAAACAGCTGACTATTTTTTCCTTTGCATTTTGCCGTTTGTGTCTTTCCTTTATTATTTCTGGAACAGAGATGTAACGATTAGAGCTCTAGTAGCTATCTTGGACTTTTAGGTTAAGGATATTAAGGATGCTCATATGTTAGATCAGAAGCATAGCAAGAGTTTGGGTCCCTGA
Organism: Bos grunniens; assembly: GCF_055505025.1. Lineage (NCBI taxonomy): Eukaryota > Metazoa > Chordata > Mammalia > Artiodactyla > Bovidae > Bos > Bos grunniens. The sequence goes on along the minus strand of NC_141174.1, from coordinate 85,768,304 downwards.
GGGCTTTATGGAAGCCATCATTCCAGCCCTGGGATGCCTACTTCTAGACTTATTTTATGTAAGAGGTAAAACCTTCATTTGCTTTCATCACTATTGTTGAATTTCTATTCCCGGCAGCCAAACTCAATCCCGATTGATGAACGTTCTTTGTTGTGCTTATCATAGTTAATGCTAGTTATGCACAGACCTTTTTAATATCCGATCATTAGACAGTATGCTCGATGAGGGCAGAGACTCCATCTGGCTTGTTTACTCCCGTATTCCCAGCAACCAGCACAGTGCCTGACACTGTTTGTGCCAGCAGGGACTTGGTCAGTTTTCTTGCGTGAATACATTCCAATGAGGATGTGGTGTCCTCACATCCTCAGGATGTATGTAGCGAGGGTCCTACAGGGTGGTTAGAGGAAAGAGTGGCTCTGACAGTGGCCTTTGCAATAATTATGAGAAGCAACTTTAACTGCTCAGGTTGCCAGGGACTACTTTTCTTTTCCTAGTAAACTGGCTGTCCAATATCATCATTTACAAATATAATTTACATTTTCTTCCTCTCTTTCTCTTTGAGGGGACTCTCCTATAACTCACTACCTATACTAGATAGCTACTTAAAATACACCAGGTACAAAATACACAAGAAAACTATTTTTCCCCCTTCTCGATCTTGCTTCTCTGCAGCTAGCTGCTTTTCTCGCATAGTTTGGCTCATATAAAAATTGGTATCTTTTCCTCCCCTCCAGTATCATAACAGAATCTTCCCATTTATTAAAAGCTGGACGGAACTATCATTCTTAGTGGATCACCCACAACCTGTCTTCCGTCCAGGGGAATCGTTGGCCTGCCCCCTTGTCTGGCACTTTTGGGTGGAATGATGCTATGACGACCATCTTTGAGCCCAAACCTTTCCTGTGCTTAGGATGACTATTTCCTCAAAGGAGAGTCTCAGAAAGGGAATTATTTGATCAGGGGAGATAAATATATCCCAACGGCACTTTGTAAAGCAGGAGTCAGTGTAAAATTAAAGAGCAAGAGAGACTCAGTCCTTTGGCTTTTCTTTAGGCTCAGTTTCTCCAGCTGTAAACTGAGCGGGTCAGACTACAGGGCTCCAGATCCGCTTACAGGATGAGAGTTCTGCTGATGGGTGGGGATGAGGCCTCTGACATCGTTCAGGGAACAAGGGCATGAGATGGGGTGGGAGGCAGAGACCTGGATGTCTCAGCCAGCACCTGCTGCTCATCCCGCCTGGAGCTGATCCTGCCTGTGAAATTGTGTCACTGGAACTTCCAGGCCCCCTTTCTGTGACTTCCTTACCTTTACACTTTTCCCAAACTCCCAGCAAGCATGTACGTCATTGCAACCTTGACCCTTCCTGGGAGGGAGGAGAGCTTCTGATCCCCATTGGGTTTGAGGGCCTGTGTGGGGTCTCCTTTGCGGGTGAGGATTCACCTTTGAAGGCAGACTTTCCTGGTGGCTCAGATGATAAAGAATCTGCCTGTAATGAGGATGAGGGAAGGGAAATGCCCAGATGTGATAGGAGGAGTTCTTAGCGAGATGGGAAAGGAAGCTAGAACTGGGACTGGAAGGAGTGAGAGGGAACAAGCGACTGTAGGAAAAGCCCTGGGCTGCTCCTTTCTCTGTCAAGGCCATGTGAACTGAACCAGCCCCAGTTCCCTGAAGGCTGACCCTTCTTGTGTGCAAGTTACAGAGTCTGGGCATGGCTGTCTGAGGAATGAGCTCTCAAAGTACATACTTTGGTCAGAGTGGCAGAGAGCTATAGGTAGAGGGGAAGGAGGGGCAGAAGGAGGAAGCTGGGGGCCCCAGTTGCTCATTTGTTCATCACAAACCATTCGTTCATTTATTCAGTCATTTTTTTCACCCAATATTTTTGAAATCTGCTCTGCGTTACGTTCTGTGTCAAGTGCTGGGTGTTCAAAGATAGAAAAGAGAGAGATGGCCCCTGCGAAGGCTAGAGCACCCTGGGGAAATGTTGGGATCTAGGAAGGCAGTGGTAGCTGATGGGCATGGGTAGAGCATGCAGGCAGGAGGGATGGTGGGCAGCAGGCAGCAGAGAGAATCCCTCCCTGCTGGAAGGAGTCTTCTTGGCTGGTCATTGGGCTCTGGGAGAAGCAGTGCAGTGCCATCCTGAAGCTCTACAAGGGCAGAGGCACCAAACAGGAGCTGGGGAAGCAGAGGAGGAGAAGACAGGCACCCCACGGAGGCATGACTGGGCGGAGCTGTTAGTGGGTTGGGAGGTCACGTACGGGAAACACAAGCCTGGGGAACATCACTTACGCATAGAAAAGTGGCAGATAAGACCAAACAGCAAATCACAACCTGATATGTTTGCTAGGGTCATGTCTATGTGAAAATACTACCTGTAGAAGGTAATATGAAAAAAAAAGATTTTATTGCATTAAGAGCAAGACTGATGATTTGTTAGGTGGTTTTATCTTACTATGTTAATGGTTATAATCTTATCATAATAATAATAAAATTGAGACATAGAACAATACTACATCTTGTGGAGAAGGGAGATGTTTCCTTGAGATTCCTTATCACATAATAAAAGGATACCCAATAAAAATAGGATGGATGAATGCCCTGTAGGTCTTCTTCTGTTGGCAGAGGTCAAGGCAGTGGGCAGCCCCTGAAGGAAGCCCTGATACTTCAGGTGGTACAGCTATATTTCCACTGATCTTGACGATTAACTGGCCATGATTTGTTTCTCTTCGTGGGCAACAGCAGCTAACACCCCTCCAGAGTTAGCAAAGAAAAAGCTGTGCCCGTGTTGTCACTTCTTCTTCCGATCGGATGGTTGGTGTAACATAGCTTTTAGCCGCATTAGGGCTGATAGCACATCTGAATTTTCCTCTTCTGTGACAGGAAAATGGAAAAATGTGCTTACATTTGCTCTGTGGTCTTTAAAAGTTTGTTTGTGTTTTCAGCATGTCTTTGGTGGGGCTGGGATATAGCTTGATGGATATTTGTTGAGTGACTAATTATTGACTGGTAGTCTAACAGCCTCTATTGAAGTAGGCTGAGCAAACAAAGCACTGAGTGGAACGTGGTGTCTAGGTTACACAGCTTATTCATCTGCTGATCACCGAGGCACACTGTGGGTTATTATTACCCAAGACACTCAGAGGAAGCATGAGAAATCTCCATGGAAATCCTAGGAGAGGAAGGAATCAAATTAGAACAAGGGTGGGGAAGAAGATGGGGTGAAACGCTCAGTGATGAACAAGTTTAGTCCAGAAAACAGGCCATTTCTTAATAGGTGTCTTGGTCAATAACTGTTTGCTGCAAGAAACAGAGTTATAGAATTAGCTTTCAGTAATGATGAAAATAATTTTTTTTGGAAGGCTGTGAGGAATCTCAGTGAACCCAAGGGTAGGGATGACACCAGTCCCCATGAGAAGCTCAAGGTGGAACTACTGGAAAGTTACCAAAGCCCCAGACAGCTGCTTGCTCCATGTCCCTTGTTCTCTGGCACCTTCTAGTCTTTTACCTCAGTCTCTTTCATTTGGTCTGTTTTATGTTTTTTCTCTGCAGACTGGCCTTCTCTAGGTCCAAAAATGTTCACCTCAGTTGGGAGGTGATCTCTCAGCTCACAGACCTGATATCAAGAGTCTAAAGCCTAAGTCCCAGAGGGAGGAATCTGATTGGTCAGTGGCCAGCCAATGAGGTGTCTCTGTTTAGTCAGGTATCTGCCTCTGTTCCAACAGAGTGCATTCAGGTGATAAATATGGCAACACAGAAGGCTCCCCTGGGTGGGAAGGTGTTCCTAAGAGAAGGGGGCACAGACCTGGCAGGCACATTGGCTAACATGCCTGCTTTAGGGGAAGAGTGGAATGACTTGGCTGTAGAATAAAATATTCCACCATGTGAAGGATAGGCCCAGCATGCACTTTTAAAAAAATGAATAGTTTCTGAAGCTTAGAGTTTGGGTCATCTTAAGGGCCTACGTGATAACTGATTTTTTGAGAAGTTTCCCTTTTCATTTTCCAAGTCTTTGGAGAGAGCAGTTAGTAGAAAATGTTAATGACTAATTTTAGTAAATGACCATTTTGGTGCTCCCAGGCCACTAGGGCCAGCCAGAGTTAATTTTCAGAATGCCCCCTTGATGATTCTGGCAACTTGTTTAATGTTGACCTAGAGACATGCCATGGGCGCAGATCCAGACGTACGGCTAAGCCTAGATTTGCTTTACTGTGGACAAGGAAAAGCTGCCCCATTTACTCCATGTGGATTTCTCATCTGTGAACATTCTCTGGCTTGTCTGTTCTTACGAGGAGCTGTTGGTTGCGGTTGGGCAGGTGGTACAAAACCATATGAGTGGTCATGATCCTCATTAAAATCCCCCAGGAGCCCTGATCCCACATCAGTTTCATAGTTTTGTTTCACTCCCCTCTGGGATGCCGGAGATATGCCTCCTCTTCTATCATCCACGTGGTTTGTGCAGACCTGGCTACTGGTTTCTCTCCCGTGTTCCCTCTACCCCTCCTAGACAGCTCTCAGGAAGAACCTAACAACCATCTCCTTACACCCAGATATATTCAAATAGAGACGACTGTAGCTCCTCTCCTAGACTTAGTTTAAGGCCCCTCTCTATGCCATTTTCACCGTTAGTGCTAGTGATATTGCTAAGTCGCTTCAGTCATGTCTGACTCTTTGCGACCCTGTGGACCAGAGCCTGCTAGGCTCCTCAGTCCATGGGATTCTCCAGGCAATACTGCAGTGGGTTGGCATTTCCTTCTCCAGGGGATCTTCCCAACTCAGGGATCGAACCTGCATCTCTTCTGTCTCCTGCATTGCCAGGCAGGTTCTTTACTACCAGCGCCACCTGGGAAGTCCAATATATTCACTGTTGGCTCCTGTTAAGGGGACTGGAATCCAGCTGGCAAGGAGACTGTTTGCTGAGGACCAGGTTGCTCTCAGTTCTGAACTCATGCCCAGTGGCTGGTTACTCTGCTACAACAAAGACCAGCCCCAAGAAGGAGGCTGTTTTCCTAGGCCTTCATCGTTCCAACATGGCGGCTGCATCGGCTTGTTCACAAGGGCCCTCTCATTCCAAGCTTCTGGTCCTAATCCGCACAACGTCTGACACCTGGTAGGCCTTCACCTAATGGGAGCTTCGTTGATGGATGGATTCACCATCATACAGCTTCGTCACCAGAACCGAAGGACCCTAGTCCCTGCGGGCCTTTCCAACCACAGGGTTTGGCATATAGCCTGGGGCTGCCTCGCCATCATTTTTCACTGCCCTCCTCAAAGGTTAGCCTCCCCTGTAACCTTTTCAGTTGCTCTAGCTTCCCTGGAGTGTTGACTTAGGCGGAGAGCAGAGAGCGTGCTCCCTCGCTAATCTCTGTGTGTTTGCTCAGCAGAGGAGCAGGCATTAGGTCCGCTTGACTCCACGAGCACACAGGTTCCTCTGTCTTTACAGGAGTGTCCTCCGGAGGGGGCGCGGCTGGGGAAGGGAGGGTGCAGGAGGTGGCAGGTGGAGGGGGGTGCCTGCAGCTTCCTGTTCTGCTGCCGGTTATCACAGGCTGTTCTAATGCTGCTCAAACAATATTGAGAATAACCCCGGCTCAATAGCACCAGTGTTAGGCTGCAAAGTCAATATTGGCTGAGCAAACAGGGTGAGTAAGGAGTTGCTATTTGCGTAGCTATGCGTACCTGTGGCTCGGGCTGCCTCGACAGGGCCCTTGGAAATGAGCGAGAAAGGAGGTGGTGTCTGGAGGTGGAGGGGCTTGGGGGAGGGCTAGGCCAGAACTATTGACAGTTGGGGCTGGATCTTTCTTTGTTGTGGGTTGCCTGTCCTATGTGTTATAGGGCGTTGAGCAGCGTCCCCGGCCTCCACTCACTAGATGCTGGTAGCTCCCCCTCCTCAGGCGTGAAAAATGAAATGTCTCTGCTGCTGCTGCTGCTGCTAAGTCGCTTCAGTTGTGTCCGACTCTGTGCGACCCCATAGACGGCAGCCCACCAGGCTCTCCCGTCCCTGGGATTCTCCAGGCAAGAACACTGGAGCGGGTTGCCATTTCCTTCTGCAATGCATGAAAGTGAAAAGAGAAAGGGAAGTCGCTCAGTCGTATCTGACTCTCAGAGACCCCATGGACTGCAGCCTACCAGGCTCCTCCATCCGTGGGATTTTCCAGGCAAGAGTACTGGAGTGGGCTGCCATTGTGTTGCCAAATGTCCCTGAGGGGCCATCTCCTTGTGCAGAGACCCAGTGGAGGAACGGGAGGGGGTGAAGGATGAGGTCCTCCCTGTCTCCATCTCGGGTGGCCAGTCTCTCGTGAGTGCCCAGAAAAGGCAGCTTCTTTAAGAAATAAACGCCACGTCCAAGTGCCTTTTCAGTGCAAGAGGCCTTTCAGCTGCTGGCTGGGTGTCTGTGGCTGCCTCCTCACCCTTGCCCTGTCTTGGAACCCTCAGTTTTCCACCCTGAGAGAGACCTTGTTGGACACTCAGATACTTTACATCTGTCTCTCTCTTATAGAGTTTCTGGCATGTTTCACTCTGGCTGGTGACCTTCTCAGTCACACCTGCCTATTTATAACACTCCATCCCTTGCTCCCCATCCTGCTCTTTGCCACCCAGGAGTTGACCTGTGGGCTTTTGAGTCCTGCTAGAAGCCAAGGCTGGGCCCCCGGGGAAGGGTACACTGACTATAGGGGCCTCCCTGGGCACAGGCTGCCCTGCAGAGTCACCTCCAGGCTCGCCTTTGGTCCTCCCTTGGGAGGTCGAGAGAGGAAGTGTTTGTTTACAGCCTGGGGCTCGAATGGACTGTGTTGGGGGCTTTCTGTGTCATAACCACTGTTCTTGCTGCTGGCCTTTAGGGCAGGAAGATGGCCAGAGAGCCCATGCAGAACAGCTCTGGCCACATCTGGCCATGCAAGCCAGCCTGGAGCCTTCTCCTCCAGTCTGGGGTCTCAATATGGCATGGCTGGGGTGGCTGAGCAATGACAATGATGACACCTGCCATTAAGTGAGTCTGGGGGGACATTCCTTTCCTGCATGTTGATCCCTTTACTGTGATAGGGGCAGGAGGCAGAAGACCATCCCTGGGCAGCCAGGATGATGTGGGTCTTGCCCACCATACTCATTGGTTTTGGCTCCAGGGAAGTGGCATCTTAGGAGGGATGGCTCCTATGTGCTCAGATATTTCGAAGGAAGGAAATATTTTTAGTTAGGAAGGAAGACATGGGCAGTTAGAGCAGAGTTGGAGTCGAGCAGTTTCAGTGTGTTTAAGCAGCTACAGAAGGGCAGAAAGGTTTTGTTTTGGCTTTTTTTCTTTTTCCAAAGTCAACACATGCACTTCTCCTTGCAAAACCCCAAGAGAGGGGCCTCACTCTCATCCCCTGCCTTCCTTCCTCACACCTCTGTCCCTTAGATGGGACAGGAGAAGGGGTGCGAGAATCTTGCTGAATACATGGACATCCCAAAGGGTGATGTCTCATAGGGCCATGGAAGTCCTTCAGAATTTCTCAGAGCCGCTGCCTGATTTCTTTAGAAACTTGGCTGGAGACAGTTTGGCCGGTGACTCCCTGCTGGTGAGTTTCTCTTCCTGTTGGGAAGGTCATGTGCAGAGGGGTTGTTTTGGGACTTCTTTAGTAATCCACTGGTTAAGATTTTGTGCTTCCACTGCACGGGGCACCAGTTTGATCACTGATCAGAGAACTAAGATCTCTTGTGCCACTCATTGTGGCCAAGAACAAGATGGCAGGTGGCACTGTGGTCATGGATGGAAAAGCCTCGGAGCAGGTAGCAAAGGGGATGAGGAAGGCGGCTCTGGGTTCGGCATGATGGCTCCAGGCAGAGACCCTTGCTCCTCTCTCTCTTGCATCCTGAGATTCCGTGTCAGATTTCAGCTGAGTAGAGGTTTCTACTGTTTAAAAAAGAGTAGTAGCAGTTGTAGTAGAAAATGATTTGACTCTCAAGCCAGGGGTAACTAAGTTCTAATCCATGTCCCTCCACTTACTGGCCATATTCCCTAAGGTGATCTAAGTGTTCTGAGCATTAGTTGTCCTGCCTGCAATGTGAGAGTAGTAACATTCAGCCCACGAGGCTGTTATGAGAATACAATGAGGTGGCCTGTGTATCTGGTAATGGTGCTGTGCGTAATGTCACAGGTGCTCAGTAAATGTTCATCCTCCAGGCCCCGCATGCGTTACCTGCCTGACCCTGCCCAGCTTCACGGTTCAGCCTATGTTCAGCTCTACAGGGAGTTTCACTTCTCCAGCCCTCAATCAACCCTTCCTTCTTTGAGAGACAGGGACTAATAGAAAGAACACGAGATCAAAAGACTCGGCTTTGAATTCCAACTCAGGCACTTGATAGCTGTAAGACATCAGGTCAAGTAACCTCTCTGAGCTTTTGTGTCTTCATCTGTAGAATGGGCCCAATGATACTTTCCTCAGAGGTAACAAGACCTCAGGGCAAAGCAGTGCTTTAGAGAGGCTGGCATAATGGTGCAGATTTCTTGGCCATTCTGCCCAGAGCTCCTGAAGCCGTTGGCCTGAGTGGAGCCTGAGAATCTGCATTCTAGGTAAGCAGGTGAGGGGCTGTGACGTGGACAGCCCACTGAGAAATGACACTGTGTGTGTGGCCTCAGCATCCCAGGGCCCTCACCAAGTGGCACCTATGAGAATGCCACACAGCACCCCACTCTCTGTCCAGGCGCTCAGGCAGCGCAGCCGGCAGTCTTCTCAGGCTTGCCTGGGGTCCCCTGTGCTGACGTCACACTGCACTCACTGCTCAGTTCCTCCAGCCCCACCCCCTCATGTCCACGGCTGCAGCCGTCGTCTGTGTCGAGGGTATTGCCCCCGGGTATGTCTGTCCCTAAGCCGTGTCAGGTAGGGGTGAGACCCCAGGGAGAATATGGGGCGGCTGCGCTGGGCAACTTGGTTTCACAGTTGCCACTTGGCCCTAAAACTGCATAAAGTGCTAGGGAGGACCTCAGGCTAAAAGCTCCTCAAGGCCTCTGGAGGACACCTTATGCTACTGGAGCTGAAAACTGTCCAAGGACTGGACAGGACGCAGATGCTATACCTTCCCCACTAGATGCGATGCTCCCAATGCAGTGCCCACATGCTCCCTTCCGGAAGCTCCGTGGGATCCCACAAGGGCTGGTGCAGAGTCTACACCTTGTATGGCCTTGTGGGACTGGCTGTAACTCTGAGGGGATGGCAGCTCTGCATGATGCTGTTTGCCTCCTCTCAGCTCCATCCTTTTGTGGAGGCTCAGGCTGCAACGACACTTCCCATCTCCACCATCCCTGTGATTATATGCCCCTGTATTCATCTAGGGCTTTGGCACCTGATCACAGTCTTTCTCCTCCTGAAGGCCTGCTATCATCCCAGGGGCCTTCAGCATCCTTGTGTGTGACATCACCCACACCTCCTGGGTCTCTTAAACCTTTTCAGATCTGATGGCCATCATCACCACTTCATGCCACCACTCACACCTTCAGTTCTACCCTAGATGCCAGGAATTCCCAAAGCTGGCGACCATCATCACCACTTAAAGGTTATAAAATAGATTCCCAGGTACCAGAAACTCCAGAAATGAGACCCTGGGTTTGACTTGGCATGCTGGCGGTCAGCCAGGTTAGGGGCTGCTGGGTCTTGCCATCCTCTTTTGCGGTGATTTCTGGGACTCAGCCTGGCAGCAGCCTATCCTCTACCCCATGGGCCGCTGCCAGGTCCCTTCCTGACCATACTCGGTCTCCTCAAGTCTTCCAGGCTTCTGATCCTTTCTCGTCTCTTCTCGCCCCTCAGTTTCCTCCTGTCTTAGTCAGTGTCTGCTGCATCAGCCTGGACTGTGGGAACCACATGTCGATACTTGTATACCCATACCCTGGTCCTTTATCCCTGCTTGCTTCTCACTGCCCCTGTCAATGGAGCCAAAGGGCAGCCCTCTCCACTCTTACAATCCCCTGGAATTGCTGCATCACAAGCATGCGAGGAGTCCACATTCCCTTGGGTTTTTTGGGCTGCCTGGCAATCCTCTCCTGAGCAGTCAGCCCCATCTCCTAGTCCCCTCCACAGCCATTTCTAGCCTCCAGTGTTACCTTCAACGCCCCCATCCCAGCACCCCACACCTTGTGCACCCACTGTGTCCTGAGCAAGTCAGACAGGGCCCTGCCCTACAGGAGCCTGAAGTGAGGAACAGACAAGCAAGCATCATCCGTCTCTGGTTGTAAAGAAGGCCAAGTGCAACGCCGGGCTGCCTGCCTCGCAGGAAAACGAAGCCATTAGGTGGAAACTGCTTTCAACAACCAGCCCCACTCTGTTTGCACACCTGTGGGGCCCACAACCCCAGACTCATTGCTTGTTTTCTTGCTGGAGGAGGAGCCCTTCCTCCTTTACCATCACACTCTCCCTCCTCTGCCTCCTGGAGCTCCCCTTCCCTGCCAGGCCTGTCAGGGATCAGGTCCTCTCTCAAAAGTCCAGCCTCTTCTTTTTCATTACCTCGTCCCTTTCAGCTCCATCTCTTCCATTTTTTTTATTGGTCATAATATTAACTGTTTGCTGAACCTCATGCAGGTCGGTCTCATGGACACGATTACTCACAAAGAAAAAAGGAAAGCGAAAGTATTAGTCACTCAGTTATGTCCAGCTCTTTGTGACCCCATGGAGTCCACCGGGCTCCTCTGTCCTTGGAATTCTTCAGGCAAGAATACTGGAGTCAGTAGCCATTCCCTTCACCAGGGGATCTTCCTGACCCAGGGATCGAATGCCAGTCTCCTGAATTGCAGGCATATTCTTTACCATTTGAGCCACCAGGGAAGCCCCTCACAAAGAACCAGCCATAAATAAAATGGCTCTTTACCTTTGTGGGTGGGGTGGACTTGGAGGGGGCAGGTAAAAGGGCAGAGAAACAGGATCCTGGTAGGGGAGGAGAGGGTGGCCAGGCCAGAGCAGAATTACTGTGTATTCCAAGTATGAAGGGTGTTCATTCAGGGCATTAGAGGCTGAGGCAGCAATGCCATCCCTGAAGGTCATCCTGCAGGTTCCAAAATGGACGGTTCTCCAGAACCGGTCTGGAAGCTGGGTGGAATGTCCTGAAGGCTCGTGCTGACCCCTCAGCTGTGGTGCTGACCCCTCAGCTGTGAGGAGGTGGGGGTGGCGCTGGCTGGGAAGTGTAGGCAATGCTCACATCGCCAGTGGGTCTGCCTCCCGCGCCTCCAGAGAAGAATGTCCTCTCCCCTCCTTCGCTTCCGGAAAAGCACATGAGGATATCGTTGGCAGAGCAGCTCATCCAAGACCCCGTGCAGAAGGGGAACCTGGGAGCTCCCTGTTCCTGGGGGAGACTGTGTGTCAGGGTGGCAGGATGTCTAAGTGATAACGGACAGTCCAGTGTGGCTGCTGCCGGGCAAGGCTGGGGTCTGAACTCAGATCTGCAGGGCTGCGCATCCTTTGCTTCATTTCCCAAACCACACTGACCCCTGTCCAACATCCTGTTAAGGAACTTGTGTCTTTCCTGCCCCTGCCTCTTGAGAATTGTCTGAAATCCTGTCAACCATCAGAGGATGTGAAAGGCTGTGGGCCACTGACTGTGGACGAAACCTTCATGCCCTTTCCTTCTTCTGAAAGAACACTCACTATAGAATCAAACTCAAACATCAGAGGTGTCAGTTTCCAACCTGTGGTTTTTGAGGTTCTTTTAGAAGCAGAATCCTTCATTCAAATATTATACGTAATCCCACTGTACATGGAGAGTCCTGAGGGGCTGCTGGGTACCCTGCTGACCTCCCCTCTTCTGTCCTCCCTGGGCAGGGATGGGTAACAACAGGTTCTGGAAAACAGCAAGCAGAAGGGTAGTGGGGGTGAGGGCAAGATGCTTCCTATCAGCACAGAGAATCCTGGCAAGTGGCAGAGGACTGTGGGAGAGACGTGCCAACCAAAAATAACCTTTTCTAGGGCAGTGACCATACATCTTTGGAAAGGAGTGGGGCCTTGAGGTGTAATATCTAGAAGTGGAGCTAAAAAGACGGTTTTGTTCCTTTGGCTACATCTTTTCCTAGAACAGCTTTGGCCCGAGGACTGCGGACATTGCTGATGACCAGTGTCCTGGTGCGGGAGGGGCCTTCCTTGGGATTCTCAGAGTCCACACTTCAGTGCTGTGTTCCTGCTCTAGCTCCTGCAGACCCCAACCAGGATCTGTGTGTGTGTATATTCATTCAAGTAAGAGAGACACTGGATCATAAATTTTTCTTCATAAATTACAAATACTATGTGATGTATTAACACTCTGGGCCAAGACAAATGTAATTTTGGATTATTAAGTCCACATGACAAATGAGTGCCTATTAATTTTTATTTATCTTGAGTGAGTTAACAGGAACTAGCAATGGAAAAAAAATAATTGTCTTTCTGCTCCTTTGTAGGGAACAGCTGATTTGGAGAAAAGCCTAAGAAATAGTAGCATAAAATCATAAATGTTGAAATTGAGAGAAACGTTTATTTGCTCTCATTCAACAAACATGTATGGAGTATTTCCTAGGTCCTAGAGATTAAAAAGCAAACAAGAAACTGTTTCATTCCTCAAAGAGCTCAGCTCCCTTGTAGGGATAAGGATTACTGGGGAAATTACAACAGTGGGAATTTGGTCAAGGAACATATGTTGTATGAAGTTAAAGTGGGCTCTTATTAATCCTCTTGTGGTTGGGGAGAAAGTCAAGGAAGGCTTCCTGGAGCAAGTTATATCTGCATTGGGTTTTTCTATATTAATAGGAGTTTGGCAAAAAAGAAAAAAAGTAGGGGAAAACACTCTTGTCAGAAAGAAGGAGAACAAGGGTTTATTCAACTACGAGATGAGTTCAGAAGCCAGCAGTCTAAAGGTATTGAGGTAGATGGGGAGAGACAGGGGTGGGGTCCAACCCAGAAAGCTGAGCTAATAATGAGTCAGGACTTTACCTTCATGATGCGGGGTATCCAAGGGCATGGAGGAGGGGAAAGACAACTTTGTTGGTCTTATGGAGGATTCAAGGCTGGAAGCAGAAGACTCTCGTGGAAAGATTGCAATGGATAGAGGATAGGAGCCAGGCAGGGGCAATGTGAAAGGAGAAAGTTGATGGGCTGTATTAGTTTCTTTTTGCTGCTGTAACAAATCACTCCACATCATGTCAGTCTCTGCTTCCATCATCACTTCATCTTCTGTCTGACTCTGAGCCTCCTACATCCTGCTTACAAGGACAGTGGGTATCCTACAATCCAGGATTATTTCTCATCTCAAGGCCTTAGTCACATATGCAAATTCCCTTTTACTATATCAATTAAAATTCACAGGTTCCAAGGATTAGGAGGTAGATATATTTGGAAGCCTACCACAGGATGCAAGGGATTTTGTGAGATGTATACAGTACATTTGGTGACTGACTCGGGCATGAGGGGAGCAAGAAAGAAGGGGTTGAGATCAAATCAGTTGCTCAGTCATGTCCAACTCTTTGTGACCCCATAAATCGCAGCACGCCAGGCCTCCCTGTCCATCACCAACTCCAGGAGTTCACTCAGACTCACGTCCATCAAGTCAGTGATGCCATCCAGCCATCTCATCCTCTGGCGTCCCCTTCTCCTCCTGCCCCCAATCCCTCCCAGCATCAGAGTCTTTTCCAATGAGTCAACTCTTCAAATGAGGTGGCCAAAGTACTGGAGTTTCAGCTTTAGCATCATTCCTTCCAAAGAAATCCCAGGGCTGATCTCCTTCAGAATGGACTGGTTGGATCTCCTTGCAGTCCAAGGGACTCTCAAGAGTCTTCTCCAACACCACAGTTCAAAAGCATCAATTCTTAAGCCCTCAGCCTTCTTCACAGTCCAACTCTCACATCCATACATGACCACAGGAAAAACCATAGCCTTGACTAGACCGACCTTTGTTGGCAAAGTAATGTCTCTGCTTTTGAATATGCTATCTAGGTTGGTCATAACTTTTCTTCCAAGGAGTAAGCGTCTTTTAATTTCATGGCTGCAGTCACCATCTGCAGTGATTTGGGAGCCCCCCAAAATAAAGTCTGACACTGTTTCCACTGTTTCCCCATCTATTTCCCATGAAGTAATGGGACCGGATGCCATGATCCTCATTTTCTGAATGTTGAACTTTAAGCCAACTTTTTCACTATCCACTTTCACATTCATCAAGTGGCTTTTGAGTTCCTCTTCATTTTCTGCCATAAGGGTGGTGTCATCTGCATATCTGAGGTTATTGATATTTCTCCCGGCAACCTTGATTCCAGCTTGTGTTTCTTCCAGTCCAGCTTGTGTTTCTTCCAGTACATCTCATGATGTACTCTGCATATAAGTTAAATAAACAGGGTGACAATATACAGCCTTGATGTACTCCTTTTCCTATTTGGAACCAGTCTGTTGTTCCATGTCCAGTTCGAACTGTTGCTTCCTGACCTGCATACAAATTTCTCAAGAGGCAGATCAGGTGGTCTGGTATTCCCATCTCTTTCAGAATTTCCCACAGTTTATTGTGATCCACACAGTCAAAGGCTTTGGCATAGTCAATAAAACAGAAATAGATGTTTTTCTGGAACTCTCTTGCATTTTCCATGATCCAGTGGATGTTGGCAATTTGATCTCTGGTTCCTCTGCCTTTTCTAAAACCAGCTTGAACATCAGGAAGTTCACGGTTCACATATTGCTGAAGCCTGGCTTGGAGAATTTTGAGCATTACTTTACTAGCGTGTGAGATGAGTGCAATTGTGCGGTAGTTTGAGCATTCTTTGGCATTGCCTTTCTTTGTGGTTGAGATAACCCCTCTGATTACTGGCTTGGGCAAGTAGATGGTGGGGCAACTGACAGAGAGAGAAGGAAGAAATGCAGATTTGGGGAGCAGGGTGGGAGAGGTCGAAAGCAATGAGTGCTATGTTGAACACATCAAATTTGAGATGTTTTCTGGGCTTTCAGATCTATGGAATTCAGGACAAGAAAGAAATCCTAGTCACTAACACGTAGTTGGTAATTGAAATTGGGGACATGGATACAGTAACTCAGGAAGAACACAGAAAGAAAGGTCTTTGAACTTAATGGTACATCAGAGTACTCTTGCCTGGAAAATCCCATGGACGGAGGAGCCTGGTAGGCTGCAGTCCATGGGGTCGCTAAGAGTTGGACACGACTGAGCAACTTCACTTTCACTTTTCAGTTTCATGCTTTGGAGAAGGAAATGGCAACCCACTCCAGTGTTCTTGCCTGGAGAATCTCAGGGACAGGGGACCCTGGTGGGCTGCTGTCTATGGGGTTGCACAGAGTCGGACATAACTGAAGCAACTTAGCAGCAGCAGCAGTAGCAGCAGAATCCTCTTGGGATAGGGTTGGTGGATTTAGCAAATGAAAACACAGGATACCCTATTAAATGTGAATTTCAGACGATCAACAAGGAATTTTTTTAGTATGTCTCCAGATGTGGCATGTACCTTTGGACATCCTAAATTTTATCTGCAACTCAGCTTTGAAACCTTGTTAACAGGCGTTTTCATGGGCTCCATTTTCAAAGAGTTTGGTTCAGTAGGTCTGAGAGAGGGCAAGTTCTGGGAACCTGCATTTTAACATGCTCCCCTGCAGGGTCTCACACCGTGAGACCTGTGACACACACTGAAGGAGAGTGAAGTGGGGAGAGGGCTCAGGGCCGACCCCAGGGATCTCAACACTCAAGGGTGAGGGAAGACAGAAGTCAGCAAACATATTCGAGAAGGGACAGATGAGCAGGAGAAGATGGGCCTGGGGTGGTATCACGGGGGTCCCGCGGTGGAGGCAGATGGGGTCCCCTGGGGTGGCAGTTCAGTGAGGGCACACAGAGAAGAGAACGTTGGTTGTCATCTGGGGTCAGTGGTGACCCTGGCCAAGTGGTAGACTCCTTACCGGACCCTCTCTGGGTTCCCCGAGTCGTCTTGCTGCTGTAGATTGTTCCTAGAGAACGGTGATAGCGCCCGGCGGGTCTCTGCTTCTCTGCCCAAGGGCTGTCCATAGCATAGATTGACTGCAGGCAGGTACAACCTGGAGATGCAGGGAATGTCCGCAGGCAATTCCCACCACTGGGGGATGCCATGGGGGTTCAGTGTCCCAGCCGCCACACCCCTTGGAGTTCAGTCCACGCAGTTCCCCAGAGGGGACCCACAGGATGGCTCTCAGTTGACCATGGTGGGGACCAACTCTTTAATTCGCTTGTTTGGCTTTTCTTCCTTCCCTGTCCCGTTCCTCCTAAACCCCTCACTCCCATCCTCACTTTATGGGATCACTTCCGAATTACGTACCTGTGTCCTTGTCCAGGATCTGCTCCTGTGCGTGCTGTGTGCTTAGTCACTCAGTCATGTCTGACTCCTTGTGACCCCATGGACTGTAGCCCACTAGGCTCCTCTGTCCAAGAGATTCTCCAGGCAACAGTGCTGGAGTGGGCTGCCATTCCCTTTTCCAGGGGATCTTCCCAACCCAGGGATCAAACCTGTGTCTCCTGCATCTCTGGTATTGCAGGCAGATTCTTGACCGTTGAGCCACCAGGGAATCTCTGGTCTGTTTCTTAGAGGGACCCACACCAAGACCTTGGAGATGACGGTTTCAGTGGAGCCACAGGGTTGATCTGAGGGTGATGGCATAGTGGGCGGGGAGGAGTGATGGGTCCTTGAAGGGGTTCTGAAGCAGATTTGTCTTCAGTGAACCCTGACTCCCTGGGCCCCCCTCCTCACCTGCAGCATCCAGTCCTTGGTACTTGTACCTGGTGTCCCTCCTGATAAGCAGATGCTGGCTACCCCCTCCCCCACAGTCCTGCTCTTCCTTTCAACACAGGCCTTCAATGTCTTAAAGAACCAAGGAGAGTCGCTGTATTGAGCACTGCTGTGTGTCCAGCTCTGCCGTCTCTTTTAACTTTCACAACAACTCCATATTCCATATTGCAAATGGAGAAACTGAGGCTCAGGGAAATTGAGTAGCTTGAGGAGGTCCTCTGGCTCAGTGGGGGTGGAGCTGGCATGTGGATGTGGGTTGGCCTCTCTAGGCTGGCTCAGGCCCATGATGGGTATTTGAAGATGGCGCTCACACTCAGGGGCTTCGCAGGTGGCTCAGTGGTAAAGAATCTGCCTGCTGATGCAAGGGACACAGGTTTTACCCCTGGGTTGGGAAGATCCCCTGGAAAAGGTAATGGCAACCCACTCCAGTATTTTTTTGGTTTCCCAGGTAGCACAGTGGTAAAAGTATCTACCTGCTAATGCAGGAGATGCAAGAGATGTGGGTTTGATCCCTGTGTGGGGCAAATTTCCCTGAAGTAGGAATAGCCACCACTCCAGTATTCTTGCTTGGAAAATTCCATGGACAGAGGCCCCTGATGGGCTATAGTCCATAGCGTTGCAAAGAGTTGGACACGACTGAGCGCGCGCGCACACACACACACACACACACACGTACTGAACCATGCTTTTCCTTTCCCTGTCCGGGCCTGTGATTGAATTTTCTCTAGCTACTTTTTCAAGAAGCCAGATTCTCTTGAGACAGGCTGAGACCTGGGCCCTGGGCCCTGGGCCCCTTTGCTGCGGTGCTGCAATGCTTATACTTGGACACACCTCTTCTCTGCCAACAAAATACAAATAAACTATATGGGACTAAAAATAGCTGTGTGCAAGCAGCTTCCACAGTGGCTCAGTGGTAAAGAATCCACTTGCAAATGCAGGAGACACAGGAGACACCTGTTTGATCTCTGGGTTGGAAAGATTCCCTGGAGGAGGGCATGGCAACCCACTCCAGTATTCTTGCCTGGAGAATCCCATGGACAGAGGATCCTGGCGGGCTACAGATCATAGGGTGGCGAAGAGTCGGCCATGACTGAAGCAACTTAGCACACAGGCATGTGCAATTAGGGCAATTTCTGGGCAAAAGATACAAAGAGACCAAAAAACCAACTGCCACTTTCGAAGAGCCTGAAGCAAAAGCTCATGTCCTCTGCTCACAACACTATCTAAGTAAGTGAAGTCGCTCAGTCATGTCCGACTCTTTGCAACCCCATGGACTGTAGCCTACCAGGCTCCTCTGTCCATGGGACTTTCCAGGCAATAGTACTGGAGTGGGGTGCCATTGCCTTCTCCAGAGGATCTTCCCGACTCAGGGATCGAACCCGGGTCTTCCGCACTGTAGACAGATGCTTTACTATCTGAGCCACCAGGGAAGTAAGGGATGGGCAAAACACTTAAGTCACCCCTCTGGCCTGACCCTTGGACACACCCCCACCCTCACCCCATATAAGGAACCAGCTCACGTCTACTCAGGGAGCAAACCAGCAAGGAAATCTGTTGTTTATTCTTACTCTCCCCTGCTATAGCAGAAGCCCCAGTAAAGCCTTGCCTGAATTTCTTGTCTGGCCTCTAGTCAATTTCTATTGACTGGGGAAGGCCAGAACCCTGGTCAGTTACACTCTGACCTCTCACCTCTTGGGTGACACTCTCAGCCTGTGTTCCTAGTGAAATGGTAATTTTCTAAACGAAGTCCACAGCCCAGACTTATCACCTCTGTTGGCCGAAACTCTATACCTCTAACTTCCATCCCAGGATGACATTCACTTCTGAAGAATCCCTGAGTGGGCTCA
The DNA here is from genome assembly GCF_055505025.1 of Bos grunniens. NCBI lineage: Eukaryota > Metazoa > Chordata > Mammalia > Artiodactyla > Bovidae > Bos > Bos grunniens. The sequence continues at coordinate 85,749,737 of NC_141174.1, read as the reverse complement.
TGTGATACTTTGAGGCTGCCTAAAACCCTTGGGTCTTTTTCACATGGACTGCAGCCAAGTCATGATGCTCCTGGGGTTGTTCATCACTTTGAACCCAAATGCAGGCATTGACATTCATTAGGACTGTGGTTTTCATAGTTGGAGCCAATATTACAAGGTGAGAGTGTGACAGCTCCTGACCCCCATGTCCATCCACAGAGCCATCTACAGGGTTTTTCTAAAACTCAGTGTGGTCAGGCCCCACCCTAGCTCAGGATCCCCAGGGTCTTTCCATTCCTGGAGGATAAGGTCCAGAGAGACCTTCAGAGGTCTGTTGGCCACAGTTGCCCATGTTTGAGGGGCCATCAGAGCCTCCTCTGGGCATTTGCACATGCTTTTCCATCTGCCCCCTTCCCACTCCCTGTTTCTGGATAATTCTTTCTTTTCCTTCCACTCCGAGAGCATTTCCTCCTCTCAGCAGTTGTCCTTGATACCCCTCCCCCAACTCTTGCCCCAGTTGACGGGAGTGAGTCCCCTTGTCCCATGTTGTCAGAGCCCCACCTCTTGTCTCAGCTCTAGGGCCTAGCCCTGAGTCGTGAGTCACAAGTCTTTCTTGAGTCCTCCAATCCCTAGTCTTGACCTTGAGGACACAGAGATCAATGCACCACCTTCCTGGGTCTGGAGGAGTTTACCATGAGATTGAGAGGCAGGATCAGGCCAGCTGGAGTGGTGTGCTGGCCAAGTTAAGCCCGGATGCTCTGGGAAGCAGCACAGGGAAGACAGGTAGTCAAGGAGGGCTTCCTGGAGGAAGAAGTGTTAAAGTGGAGTTTTAAGATCTTGGTAGGATACATGATTATTGAATGATCATTCTTGCCTGGAGAATTCCATTGACAGAGAAGCCTGGCAGGCTACAGTCCATGAGTTTGCAAAGAGTTGGACACGACTGAGCACACACGCACACACAGGAAACACGAGGCCAGAAAGGGAAGGAGGAAGATGTTTTCCCGGCTACAGTCCTGAGGAAGCAAAGCAAACCTGCAGGAGGGTTCCCAACAATCCTGCACCAGCGTGCTTTACAGATGAGAACAGGGAGCTCTAAGAGGATGGAGGACTTACTGAAGGCCATGCAGCACCGGTCAGAGCCTGGGGCACAGTAGTTACTCTGTACAGAGGCAAGAAAGGGCTGCTGACTGACCACAGGAGTGAATAAGTGAGTGAGTGAGTGAATGATAGAATTGAAGCCCAACATGTCTGTCTCTCAGCTCAAGCTCCGGTCGGTCCTGAACAAGGTCATCTGAATTCTCTCCACCTCCATAAGAATAACAAAATCCTAACTATGGGGAGAATAAATTCTACTACTTTCCCCTGTGCTGGGTATGTGAGTTGCTTTCAGAAAAGCCATCTCTTTCCTCAGTCCATTCCTCTGAGCCAGGAGCCCACAGGCCACACACTTCCCCTGCTTCTAGAGCCTTCTCTAACTGCTCCTGGGGCAGCTCCGCACCACCTCCACAGCTGCCCTTTTGAAGATGCTGTTTGGTTTCCCTGCCTTCACTTCTATCATTTTCTCCAGGAAAATATTTATCTTCCCATTACTTTAATCATGCCTCCCGGGTCCAGCAGGGAGACCTTGGAGGGGAATTAGCCCTGTTTTTTGTTTGCTGTACTGGGAGAACAAACAGGCTTGTTTGACTTAGCTGCGTTTTCCCAGTAGGTGGACCCCTTGGAGCAAACACGGAGTAGCCTTGCCTCCTGCCCCTTGGACCTGAGTTGACCGTGGAGTGTTTACATCGTTTAAAGGGAAAGGGCTGGGAAGCTGAACTCTGGCTGCGACCCTCCCAGAGGATGTTGACTGTCCAGAATCCCAGGAAGTCTTGGTTAGCAATGAGGTCTGCTTGCAGTTTGGTATAGGATGCCTCTCTGGGGCCGCGATTGCCTCCTTCCAGCTCTGGCTGCCCTCGCCTGCCTGTCTCTGGTCGGGGATATACAAGCAACTCCTGCAGCTCAATTCCAGAAAAATAAAAGACCCAATCAAAAAGTGGGCCAAAGAGCTAAATAGACATTTCTCCAAAGAAGACATACAGATGGCTAACAAACACATGAAAAGATGCTCAACATCACTCATTATCAGAGAAATGCAAATCAAAACCACAATGAGGTACCATTTCACGCCAGTCAGAATGGCTGCTATCCAAAAGTCTACAAGCAATAAATGCTGGAGAGGGTGTGGAGAAAAGGGAACCCTTTTACACTGTTGGTGGGAATGCAAACTAGTACAGCCACTATGGAGAACAGTGTGGAGATTCCTTAAAAAACTGGAAATAAAACTGCCATACGACCCAGCAATCCCACTGCTGGGCATACACACTGAGGAAACCAGAATTGAAAGAGACACTTGTACCCCAGTGTTCATCGCAGCACTGTTTATAATAGCCAGGACATGGAAGCAAACTAGATGTCCATCAGCAGATGAATGGATAAGAAAGCTGTGGTACATATACACAATGGAGTATTACTCAGCCATTAAAAAGAATGCATTTGAATCAGTTCTAATGAGGTGGATGAAACTGGAGCCTATTATACAGAGTGAAGTAAGCCAGAAAGAAAAACACCAATACAGTATACTAATGTATATATATGGAATTTAGAAAGAAGGTAACAATAACCCTGTATGCGAGACAGCAAAAGAGACACAGATGTATAGAACAGTCTTTTAGACTCTGTGGGAGAGGGCGAGGGTGGGATGATTTGGGAGAATGGCATTGAAACATGTATAATATCATATGTGAAACGAATCGCCTGTCCAGGTTTGATGCATGATACAGGGTATTTGGGGCTGGTGCACTGGGATGACCTAGAGGGATGGGATGGGGAGGAAGGTGGGAGGGTCGTTCAGGATGGGGAACAAGTGTCCACTCATGGCGGATTCATGTTGATGATGGCAAAACCAATACAATATTGTAAAGTAAAAAAAAAAAGTGTAATATATAAAAATAATATGTGTAGAAATTTAGGAAATAGTTTAGTATAGCTACCATGTATGGCAAAACCAATACAATATTGTAAAGTAAAATTAATTAATTAATTAAAAATAAATTAAAAAAATAAAGGGAAAGGGCTTCCCTCAAGCCAGGCCGGTGTGGGTCAGGCCGTTCTTGCTGGTTCACCCCAAAGCACATGTTCCTATCTCCGCATGAGGTGCCTGAGCTGCTGGGCCTGAGGACCTCTTGAGGTTAGGAAGTGTTCCATCTTCTTCAAATAGCAGCCTGACCCTGTAATACCTCAGTGGACCGAGGTAAAGAGTGAGACTTCAAAATGAAAGGGTTCTAGAGATGACGGGTGGGGTTGGGTGGATGGGCTGTGACCAGGAAGGAAATGGAATTTGTGGGTGTGCAAGGGCCCCGGGTCTGGAGCCAGACAGATCCGGTGAGCTTGAGTTACGGGTAAGCTTCTGGTTATGCGTGTGTTGCTAAGGACTGAGCTGACACTTCATTGATTCTAATGTGTTCAGTGAGCACTTCCTCTGTGCTGGGTATGAGGATATATCAGTGAACCCAACAGGTAATGGTCTCTGCCCTTGGAACGACGTTCCACTGGAAGAAGTCGGGCAAACATAAAACAAGAAAAATACGTAGCAAGCGAAAAGAGGGCTGAAAAATCAAGCAGGATAAGGGTGAGAGGAAGGTCTTATAGAGGGGAATTGCAGCATAAACAGGGTGGTCAGGGTAGGCCTCCTGGAGAAACTGAAATTTGAGTAAGGACTTGAAGTGGGAGAGGTGCTTGATTCTAGGCATGTCTGCTTCCAAAGCCCAAACTCATAAGCCTACACTCCCTCGTTGCCAGATGAATGAGACCAGACTGTTGGGTGCATAATAGTGCTTGGCAAGTGTTTGTGCGTTTCGCTCCCATCCTTCTTCCTTGTAGGATCTCCTGGGCACTCACCCACTGGAGGGGGTGGGGAGGTGGCAGATGTGGGGGCAGGGCTCATCTTTAGAGAAAGATGTGGGCCAAAAGTGGTGGGGAAGGGGAGTAGGCAGCCCCAAGATGGACGGCTCACCGTGAGGGCAGAGTGAACTCTGGTGGGGCAGTGGGGTTAAGCCCGAGAGGGATGGGTCCAGCTGGAAAGGTCAGGTTCAGACGGCCATGTTCACTGTTCTCTGTAAATTTGTCCAGGAGACAAATGAAACAAACAAGTGTTTATTGAAAGCCTGCTAGGGGACCCGTGCTTCAGGGTGGTTTCCCATATATGTCATTCTCACAACAGTTGTCTGAGGCAGGAAATATTATCTCCATTTCACAGCTAGGAATACTAAAGCTCTGAAGTTGAAAAGCTTATGTGTTCCTGACTGTCTGGGATATAGATCTGGACTTGCCTGATTCCACAGACCAGTCAGTTTTCACATCACTGTCATTATCAACTTCCCCATCTGAACAACCACCGGCAACATCACCGTCATCGTCAACATTACCAAGAGCGTGAGCATCGTTATCACGGTCAGTACCACCAAAGTCTCCATCTACCTCATCTACGACATCCTGTCAATGGCCCCATGATCACTGGCAGCTGGGGAACAGTCTGATAGGTAACTAGGCTTAGGGGAAATCAGATCATCTCTCTCAGCTTCAGCTTCCTTATCTATAAAATGGGATAATCGTATTTCCCTCGGAAGGTAGGACAGATGCTAACATCAGTCTTCTGCTTCCTGCGTCCCACTGAAACTGTTCTTGTCGAGATCATCAATGACCTCCGAAACTGTAGTCACGATACTCACCCCCCCTGGGGAATTGAAGGCGACTGACCACTTCCTCCTCCTTTGCTTCTCCTACTTCTTATGACATTCACTTCTTGGTTTTCCTTCTAACTCACCGATTCCTCCTCTTTTGCTGGCTCCATCTCTTCTACTGGACCTCTGAATGTTCAAATATTCCAAAGCTTGGATCTAAGCCCCATACTGTCTTCATCCAAATTCTTCAACTGCTTCCTCCCTGGTCCATACAACCATCGTGACCCCCTGGGGAACACTATAACGACCCTCACATGATCAGGGGACGGCCAAGGAAGTGGACCCTAGGGGCTCCACAGCCCCTCTGAGGAAGGAAGACCCCTTCCCAGGTCCGTTGGGACTAAAAGCAACCTTCTCAAGGAGGAGTTGTAGGGCTAATCCTGAGCAGAAGTGTTTGCAGGTAGTTTGAGGGGCCTCCGCCTCTCAAATCCGAATCCTTTTGACTTTTCTTGCTCATTCAGTATGCATTGTCTCAGGAGATCAGAGCCCTTGGGCTCTTTCCTCCCCCAGACGTGTCCCTGAGATGCCAGGGACAGAACCTCTTAGAAAGTGGCCCTCACCATCCAGGGGGCGGGGCTTCCCATTTAGCAGAGAACTCAGCAGAGAGCTAAAGAGAGACCCCCCATTTAGTGGCTGGGGATATTCACCAGGACTCTTTCCTGGAAACTCTGAAATAGCACCCCTTGGGGGGCTACTGTTTCCTCCCACACGTTGGCCCTATCCTGAGACAGATGGTCCCCACTGGGCTGTTCTCATGCAAATGAGCAGAGGTATGCTTTTAGGGCCTCTTGGCCTCAGGAGCATGATGGATCCGATGCCAGGAGAAGCAGATTGCTTACCCCTTATTTTGGGGGCTGTGGGTGGACGGCTTTGAGAGGAGCTCTCTTCCAAGAATGTGTTTTCCCTTTCATCTTCAGGACACGATGCACTTCACTCTCTGCTCTTTTGAGGCTGACGTGAGTGTGAGATTGCTTGGGGGAGAGTGGAGGTAACACCTGGGCTGCCTCCGCCCTCTCCGCTCACTGGAGATGGGGGGTGGCTGAGTCACTTTTGGCCTCATCCTTTGCGCCCTTTGCTTAGGGCTGCCCCACTGGAAACACTGTGGTCAGCTCCCCTCAGCCAGATTATTATTCCTAAAATGGCTCGGTGCTGTTGGGCCATTCCCTGGCTTTAAAACAATCCAAAATCTCTCGTCACCCCCTGGAATAACGTTCCTGGCTTCAGTTTCACCTTCAAGCTCCCTACAATTTGGCCTTCATCAGCTTTTCCAACCACATCCCTCGTTCCTTTTCCACCAAGGTCTTCCCTCCAGGCAGAGAGTCTGCCTCCTTTCACAGAGGGTGCTGGCATCACAGCTCTCCCCACACCAAATTGTGGTTAAAAGGCCCTCTCCCATCCCCTTCTTATCCGTCTAAACTTCTTGTTTTCCCAGACCTCAAACTTTGGTCCTGTTCCCTCCTTCCTTGGTCCCTTTACTCATTCACTCCCGGCCCCACTGGGCCACCCATGCCTTCCATGGGTCAGTCTGACCACCTGTGACTTCCCCCATTGAGGAGGGTTATTTACAAAGGGGCCATTTACCAAGGTGCTGTCAGGGACGCGAGAACCACATCGGGTTTTACAGTTACCTAGGGCTAGTCACAGTAGGGCTGTTGCCATTCCTAGGGCTGCAGAAATGAGGGGAGGAAGCTGCTCACAACACTTGCAAGGGGAGAGTCCCGTGGAGAAAAAGGGGTTGTGAGTTTCCGGAAGAGAGGCAGTCTGCTGGGGGAGAGCTCTTGGGGAGTGAGGAGGAGATTGAACACTTAGACCTCTGCCTCCATTTTCCGGCCTCCTGCTGAGGCTTCATGGCTGAGGCCATGAAGAATCCAGAGGGCAAGGGCGCCCATTCTGTAGTCCCCATAAACCCCCCCAAGGACAGGCCACTGAGTGGGAGGGCAGAGAGGAGCCTGGACTATGCTTTATACCTTAGACTTCCAATGGTAAGTGGTGAGAATGGTGAAAGTTACGAAGAGAAAGTTTCCTAAGATCAAGCTGTTCAGCTTCACTTTACAGATGGGAACGTGGAAGCCCAGAGAGGATTGACGCTGTTCTGGGACCACACAGTAAGAGAGTGTCAGGGATGAGCTCAGAGTGAGTGTGAGCCTCGTAGTTCATTAATAAGTTGGTTCCTTGGAATCACTACATAATAAAGTACATTCTAGGATTCTGGGTTGAAGTCTTACTGGCTGCAATAGCCATGCTTGGGGACCAGTAAGATGCCCTAGTTGAGGGGGGTCTATTTTTAAGGGGTGGTGGACAGCTCCCAGGGAAGAGATTCATCATGAAGGGACAGAGCATTAGCAATGCCTTTGACCCAGCTGTAAGTGATCAGAGGTTCTGGTTTCTCAAGCCTGTTCCATACCTTGCTCCCTGGACACATACTTGAGTCCCATGGAGGATAGTAGGCTTGTGTGTGTGTGTGTGCGTGTGTGTCTGTATGTTAAGGGGAGGGCTCTGCAGTAGAATGTGATGGAGCTGTTCCATTAAATTCTGAGACACCTTGGATCCCAAGTAGTGCTGCAGTGGGACCCCTACGAGAGTATCCCCCACAAAACAGAGAGAAGACCCTCTTTTACCCTAACATACCTCACTTTGTTTTAACTCTCCACCCGATTTCCCTCTACTTTTTAATGAAAAAGTAATTGTTGTGTTTCACAATTTTGCGACATTCATATATATTACTTTTACACAACATTCTTGTGATAGAGCCAGGGCAGGAATTATTGCATCCAATTGTCTGATGAGGAAATGAATCCAGGGAGGTCAAATAAATGGTCCAAGCTCCCAAATGTGGAAAGTGATGGAACCAAACAGCCGGCTTGACTCTGAAGACCAGGCCCTTTGGATGGGACCACATCTGGTCCCCTCCCTCCACAAACACTGCTTCTTTCCGTATCTTCTCCTATTTTTCCTCTCCCTCCTTCTCCAGCTCTTCCTTCTCCTCATCTCCATTCTCTCTTCCCCATCTCCCCCTCTCTCCTTTTCCTGAAAAGCCAAACTTCTCTCCAGTCCGGTATACCCAAAGCATTGTTTCAGGGACTTTCTTGCTTGTTTCTTAATATTAAGAGTGGCTACGTGGATCTATTTACTGGCAGACCCTCTGCCTCCATGGAGGGAGCAACTAACTGGGTGCCTTTCTGCTTCTTGTACCCACCAAAGTGTTGTTTGCAGACAATACACAGAAATTACAAGCAATGTAAGTCGTTAAGCAATCTTTCCTTGAAACAATTAGATTCTGACATCTGCTTACTGTTTAATTATCTTCCGACTGAGGAAATGGAAAAGTTGACAAATAGTTTAACCCAACAAGAGTCAGGTTCCTTTTTTTTTTTTTTGTCTTTGTAAACGTGTTTACAGAGCGCCGATCTGCCAACCTCTTCTAGTCTCTCTGGGGCACTGGCAAAAAAACATAGACAAATATTTATATTCCATGAACTCAAGATGGTTTTCATATTGTTTCCATGTTTAACTGATTTCAAATGAACGACAATGGCCCTTAATGTGGTTTACAAGAATTTGCCATTAATTTTCACTTAAAATTGGATCCAGCTGGTATGTATGCCTACCCTTTATTCCAGTTCTTAATGATTTGCCTTCCTAAAACATGGGCTGCTTCCCACTGGCTGATTGGCACCACAAGTTGGTGGGGGCATCCGTCTCCTATTACATGTGAACAAAAATGAAGTTCAGCAAATTGCTCCTATTTCAGAGCTTCTTGCACATTGATTTGAGGCAGGCGACTGGGGAAGCTGGGCGAAGGCCGTGAGAGTGAGCCTGACTTGGCACACCATCCATCCTTTGCTGGTAGCAAAGATGCCGGCTCCAGCTCTCAGCAGGAGACAGGGCGGGGCTGCCCGGGCATGTAGGAGAGGTTCAAGGTCTCGAAGCATTTAAAAAAACTTCCTGTTGTCTTTCTAGCTTAGTTTTTGAGTGCCTCAGTATGATGTCCTAGGTTCTTTGTGAGGTTTCCAGTTTTCCTTCCCATGGTCTGAAGCACTGATGTGAATGGGGAAACAGAGATGCACCTGGACAAAAAGAGAAGCGTTGAGCCAGATGAATAGGATTCTCCACTTTGGGGCTGTCATTTAACCTTGGTGGCATTCAGTTTCTGTTGAATCAGTGTAACTAGACAATTGCGTATTTTTGTAGGCTATAAATGTTAAATTGGTTGGAAAGTTGGGAAAACAGCCTTAAAAGGGAGATAAGGTCCACCTATGAATAAAGTATGGTGGGAGTGGGTAGGAAGTAGGTTTCATGTTCATATTAAGTCCAAGAGAAAGAGTGAGTTCCTGGAGGACATCGTGAAAGATGAAGCAGCTCCTTCTGAACTCAGTGACAAAGAACTCCCTGAGTGGTTAGCAACGTCTGCCCTGGTTGCTGGGAGTGGAGTGGCAGCACCCATGCCAGGTATTCCCCATTCCTGGATTGGATGAGCTTTAGAGGACCTTTGATTCTATTTTTGTGATAAGGAATAATTGCTAACCTCTCTCTCTGGAGGTTGAGATCTAGAGAGCCAGACTACAAGGCCTAAACCAGTGCTTCTCAAACTTGAATGTGCACACCTGAACCTTGTTAGAAAGGAATCTGTGGGTCTAGGGCAGGGCCTGCATTTCTAACCATCTCCTGGGTGATGGTGATGCTGTTGGTCTGGGGGCTGCACTTTCAACAGTGGATCCAAGGCAGCGCTCTGGACCTGCGGCTGTGCCCCTTCACTGCGGCCTTAATGGCTTCCACGTGTAGCCGACGCTCATTAAGCACCTTCTGTGTATATGCTCCTTTCCAAGGATTTTTCACAGATCATTTAATTTATTCCTTCAGACAGCCTTTTGATGTTGGATAGATTATTTCCCACCCATTTTTTTTTTTGAGTTTTAAGTTATTTTGCAGGTGCAGTGGGTTTTACCGCTTAGCCCAGGGTCTACAGACGGCAGAGCTGGGACTCACCCCTGCACCTACCTGGCCCTTTGAGGACCTAACACAGAAAAGCAATCGTAGGACTAATGGTGTGAGTGCCCTCAACTCAAATGGGGCATCTCTTGGAGCTGTGCTAGGGTATTGGCCTGATGCCAAATGTGCCCTCAGATTACATCAGAAAGCCAAGTTCTGCCTCGGTGACCGCTGGCTCCACCATTGTCGACGGTCATTAAGGCTGGCAGGAAACATCCCGTGATCCTGGGTTCCTGGGAAAGAGCCCTCTTTGACCTTATGAGGGTTTTGGAGCCAGACAGACCCAGGTCGGAATCTAGCCATATTATTTGACCTTGAGCAAGTTGCTAAACCTCCCTGAGTGAAGGGCCTCTCACTTGCTAAAAGCGGATGGTAAACACTCTTGCCTTTCAAAGTTGTTGGGAAGATGGAAATTAATAATGCAGTAAAATGGATGATATGGTGTATAGTGCAGATGGAATACTCAATTTCCCCCTTTTGCCCTTCTGAAAACTGTGATGGTTTAGTTTTTGCTATTCACTGCACAAATATAACCATTTTAGATTCTCTTTCAATGCAATGGCATTATCTGAAAAACTGGGTTCAACGTAGACGTTTAACGTGGCACCTTACCCACATACAATAAAACAGGAAATTGTATTAAGCACTAAATACCATTCTTTCCTGTAGAACAAAAAAATAACTATTTAAATAAACGTCAAAACTTATACTCTAACGTAAAACATGTCAGCACCGTGAGATATTCAGTCAATACAGACAAATTTGAAAATGAGAAGCAAACTTCGACCGTCTGCATCGTGACATTAGCAAAACCATCGACAAATTTCGCAGCTCCCGCTGGCTCGTGTCTGCAGTGAGTGCTGTTGCTTCTGTTAAACTTTGTTGTCACAGTGTTCCTTAAATAGCTTTTAATTGGTTTTAATTTGGAGAAAGAATGTTCTGCTTAAGATACAGGGGCAGGGATTGTCAAAAAGAAAAGGAACAGATGATATTCTATGGAAAAACATGTAGACATGCTGTACCATTCTTTATACTTCCTTGGCAAATACGTGGATATTTTCAGTTTTGTTGATTTCACTGGTTAATGATTTTTCACAAAGCAGCGCTTTAATTGGTAATGCTTCTAATGGATCACCAGGACATTTATTTTTCACCTTCTGTGTGTTCTTCACTGTGGACTTTTCACCCACGTGAATTAATTAGCATGGCAGAAAAAATGCAAACAAGTCAGCCATTGCATTTAGCCCTGAAATTTTAGGTCTATTTAGGTAATTAAGGTTATCAATTAACTTGTGGGAAAAGGATAAGCCTTATAAGTAAGTGAAAGTCACGTTCAGTCATGTCCAACTCTTTGCGACCCCATGGATTATACAGTCCATGGAATTCTCTAGGCCAGAATACTGGAGTGGGTAACTTTCCCTTCTCCAGGGGATCTTCCCAAACCAGGGATCAAACCCAGGTCCCATGCATTGCAGGCGGATTCTTTACCACCTAAGCCACAAGGGAAGCCCAAGCCTTATAAGATCTTTAAAAAACATTGCTGACAATCAAAGTACCCTCATCTCAACAGTCAGCAAATAAACAGGTGGAAGAAAATGATGCAAAAATTTTGCTATCATGGTATTTTGGCACAATATCAGCCAAAGCAGTCTTTCTTTGTTTTTTTAAATTTGAGAAATACAGTCAGAATTTTTTTCACTTGTCTTTTAAGATATTATCATAGCTCTGTAAGCATGAATTCATGATTCCATTAAAGAATTCTGTGTCCTTTCAGGTAAGGGAGCAATGGTAGCTCTGCTAGCCATGTCTCTGCAAATGCCAACTCAGGTGCCCACATTCTCTGAGCTATGAAGGCAGCAGAGGTCACTGTGCTTTCCTAGGAACTGCTGTGAAAGAATGTATTTGTCGCTCACTTGTGTTTGACTCTTTGCGACCCCATGGACTGTAGCTCGCCAGGCTCCTCTGTCCATGGAATTCTCCTGGCAAGACTACTGGAGTGGGTTGCCATTTCCTTCTCCAGGGGAACTTCCCAATCCAGGGACTGAACTCAGATCTTCTGCATTACAGGCAGATTCTTCACCATCTGAGCCACCAGGGAAGCCCAGGAGCTGCTAAGTATGGCAGAAGAATAGCCCTAGACTCATTACATGTAACGTTTTAGGCATGCCATACTCTGTTCAAATGGCATCTGGCATAAAATATGTATTAGAAACATTTTTTTTCCAAACTGAAGTAGATCTGAATTATGCAGGGGAGAATTGACAAGTACAGTGATCACGGTGATATATCTATACTTAGGTGCTATGTAATGTGTTTTTGCATTTGCTTAGCCAATAAGATACAAAGAGGCAGGATTTGAATGTTCCTGTCTAACAGACTGAAGTATCTATTTATGACTCCATAGGTAATTGGCTACGGGATAGATAAGCTTGAATATTAATGGAATTTTTCTCATTTGATTGTCATGGAAGCCAGAGAGAAAATCTATTCAACTAGAGCTTTGTTTATTCACCAGTTGGGTCGTGTGTATATAAAAGCCACAGTTGTATGGTCACCCAGCTACATCGTGAGACTCTTAAAGGGTTGGTTCCATGGAAACTTGCAAAGCACAGGGACCCTGAAATATGGCCTTATCCTAGTTTGACATGGGTCCCTTGGTTTCCCACTCTCGCAGTTCTGACTCCTATGATGAAAGCCTTCCTTGCCCGGTGGAGCAGCTCCAGCTCCAGCTCCCCTGGCCCAGAGTCCCTTTCCAGGGCTTCGCCATCCTGAGCAGGACTTTGACTGTTCTGCCTCTATTCCTCTGTCTGGTCTTCTGTTTTCTGAGTTTCTCTTCTCTGCTGCATCTATCCTGCTTCCTGAGCAGGACTTTGACTGTTCTGCCTCTATTCCTCTGTCTGGTCTTCTGTTTTCTGAGTTTCTCTTCTCTGCTGCATCAATCCTGCTTATCCTTTAAGACACAGCTACTGCTGCTGCTGCTGCTAAGTCGCTTCAGTTGTGTCTGACTCTTAGCAACTCCATGGACTGCAGCCTACCAGGCTCCTCCATCCATGGGATTTTCCAGGCAAGAATACTGGCGTGGGGTGCCATCGCCTTCTCCGTTAAGACACAGCATAGACCCTGTATCAGTCAGGGTCCTGGCAAGAAACTGACAGATGATGCATCAGACAGAACAGTTGAAGAGCACTAAAGAAGGGACCATTTAAGGGGGTGGCTTGGGCTCAGGGGAAGAGCAAGAGCTACTGCAGCCCTCAGGGTGTGCTGGCAGCTGGGAGCTGCTACCAGATGCTTCCAGCTATCCCTGGCTGGAAGGGGCGAGAGGAGGGAGTGTTTCCTAGAAGCACGAGAGAAGCTCGGCTGCAAGTACGACTCACACCTTCACTAGAGGAAGCTGGTCACTGCCAGCACTCTACCCAGCAGAGGAGGCCAGAGGAACATGTAGACCTGCTCTGCTCTTCTGCTCTGCTATGGTGCAGCTCGGTGGCGGAGGAAGCCAGGTCCTCAATGCTGCCTTCAGAGGTCAGAGCAGGGCAGAGGAGGCTGGAGCCTGGCCAGGGAGTGCCCTCGCCCTCTCCCAGGGGAATCCAAGTGAGGAGGTGGCTGTCTTGTCCCTCCCCACCCCCACCCCCCGTCCCCCTGCCACCCAGGAGCATGTTTGCCCCTGGAAGAACTGGAACACCTTTTGGTATTTTCAGTGTATGCTGTCTCCCCACTTACGCCCTGACATGGACACCTTCGTTTATCCTTTGTGCTTTTCTCATACGGAAGCAACCAAACATCCTGGGATTTCTTGGTCACATCAGTTTTGAGTGTTGTGTTCCTTTGTTGCCTCCCCAGGGAGTCTGGACCTGGGCCTGGGATGTTGGTGGATATTCAGGTAAGGCTGAAGATTCTGAGGGTCCTGGGCCTGGTTTGGGGAACTTTCACCAGACACAGCAGGAAGCCAGAGCACAACAATTGGTAGAGAGAAGCTAAAGATCAACTCAGGAGGAGCAGTTGGTGTGAGGGGGGCGGGGAGCGTCACCAAAAGCCAGGGATCGGAGAGCGGTGTTGAAATGGGATGTGAGTTGGGAACACAGGGCCAGGGGGCACCTGAGCAAGCAAGTCACCATCAGGGCGACATCAGGAGGGCTGGGGAGGAGGTATGGATGCAAGTTTGGAGAGGGTGCCAGAGCTGTAGTCTAGACCTTGATATTCAATATGGCAGCCACTGGCCATGTGTGGCTATTTCCATTTAAATTAACTAACTTTACTAAAATTAAAAATTCAGTTCCTTGGTCTCATTAGACACATTTCAAGCGCTCTCCTATGTTGTTCAGTGCAAGTTAGAACATTTTCACCATCATAGAATTTTCTATTGTACAGCCTGCTCCAGAAAGTCCTGGAGATTTTAGGGTCTCAGCAATGCCAACCCCTCATAAACTTGTTTGTTTGCTTTGATCTGTTCATATCTGTCTTACTATTACACAGACCTGGTTTCAAATCTTCACTTTGCTAGTGAGTCAGCACATGATGAGGCTCGAGTTTTTTCATCTAGAAAATGAAGATAATAATAGAGGACTAACTTGATTGAGGATTCAAAGTTGTCTTAAGTAGTCAGATGTGCTACATGAGCTGTTTAATAAATTTCAGTTCCCAATCTCCCTCGCGACAACAATGCTGTTAAAATCGTTAAGAGCCTTCGTTTATTAAGATCTGTTTCTGCTGGCGCTGTGCTGAACAGTTTATTGTGATTGTCTCACTTAATCTGCACAATAACTCTGTAGGCAGATAGCATCATTGTTCCCATTTTGCAGATAAGGAAATGGAGCCTCAGAGAGATGAAAGCATTTGCCTGATGTCACGCAGTGGTGAAGCTGAGTTTCTGTGTTCTTGGTTAAAACTGTCACACATTGTTTTTTGCCGTTTCCTATGTCTTATCTAACCAACCAGGCTGCTAAGAACATCATCTTGGGCTTCATTTGAATCCTGCTTCAAGCTAGCATGAGCCCAGACTGATGCTTGGTTGTTAATTGGCACATCAATTTTGATAAACTATAATAAAAACATCGATAATTTCTTCAGCCCTGATTATTGACTTTAACATTCTCGCCTCCACGGTGGTCTTGAAAACAAATCCAGGAACGCTCAATCTTTGTCCTTAATTAAGAGCAGAGCTGGTAGAGGACTAAAATCCAGGAGATTTTAGGAGCACCATGACCTTGGATGCAGAGGGAAGAGATTAGTTCTTGTTTGAGGAGACTTAAAAAACTCAGAAAGGAAGTAGTGAGACCATGCCTGGCTTTTGACTATAAGCAGCTAGAAAGTAGAATCTATGTCCTGGAGAAATCATTTGTATGCTTGGAATTTCAGGTTCTTTAACTGAAAGAGACTAAGCCCTCCCTGCCCTGTGGGTAGTCTTGAGGATTGAATGGGAATTTAGGACCCATAACACAGGGATGCCCTCAGTAAACATGCCTTGTTCCCACTCCAGATAGCTTCCTGGTCACCCTGATCTTTCTGTTAGTGAAAGGGAAGGAACTCATGGTCTGCACCACACATGTTCAAGGAAACTGAAGTTGTGTCCTGGGAGTTATACAACTGATGTTAATTTCTACATTGATTGGAAAGTCTCTTATTTCTTCCTTAATTTACTAAGATAAACTAGAACTGCAGAGGGACAGACTCCCAAACCTCATCACACCTCCCAGCCTCCCCAGAGTTGGATCCTGGCTCCCTACCTCCTTGGTGACAACACGGTCTGCTTGCCAGCACCTGGATGATAGTACAGGGGAGGGAGGTGCTGAGATGGTTTAAAGGTTAGAGAACAACATGTGAGAACCCATTTAGGACTGGGGTAGTGGGGAGGTGATGAAGACTGGGAGGCTCCCGAGGCAGTGAATCCCAGTTCCTCTGCAGCCTGAAGTTAGTGACATCAGCCTGAAGAGAAACCTGAGTTCACTGGTCTCTCCCCACCTCCTCCTCCAGTCTCTCAACAGGTTATTTCCTCTGGTGAATCCCATCATGAGCTGTTTTTCCCTGGGTTATTATTTGGGGTCTGTGGGGGAATTTTGACTACCCTGGGTGGGAGTCACCACATTGTCTGAAAAGACCATGTTGACTAAGTGTTAGGTTCAGTGACATTATCTCCAAGCAGGTCGGGTGTGGCAGTTTGGTGTGGGAAGTTCTGATTTTAGACTCAGATTTCCCTGGTCTCCAGTCTTGGCTCTAGTAGGAGCTGGGTGTCAGCTGGGCAGGTCCTTCAGCTCTTTGATATTTGGAGCACCAGCTCTGTACTGCTGTTTCACAGAAGGTATACCTTCTATTCTCACAACAAGCCTGATGTGGGGATAGTATTCCCATTTTACAGATGGTGAAATTGAGTCTTTTGGAAGTGAAGTGGCTTTCTCTCTCCTTCCTTCCTCTCCTCCCACCCTCCATCTTTCCCCTTCCCTCCCTCCCTCCTCTCCTTCCTTCCTTCCTCTTCCCTCCCTCCCTCTTTCCTCCCCTCCCCTCCTTTGTTTCTTCTCCCTTTTAATTTTTACTGGAGTATAGCTGCTGCACAATATTGTGTCCTTTGCTACTGCACAGCCCAGTGAGTCAGCTGTAGCATACACATATCACCTCTGTTTTGAATTTCCTTCTCTTTAGGTCACCACAGAAGATTGAGTAGAGTTCCCTGTGTACACAGTGGGTTCTCATTAGTTATTTATATCTTATTACATCCCTCCTCTTCTTGGTCACCCTATCAGTCTTCCAGATATGTTTTGAGTGCCTGCTAGTTCCACCTACATATCTACCTTTAAATATGCTTTTGAGTTCAAAGACCCCTACTTGGACTACTTAATGGTCTGCACCAGAGACACGCTCCCTTTGGCTGTAGGTCAACTTTGTTCTCCCCAGGGAGTGGGATGGCCCTCACAGGAAGGCAGTCCTGTGTCCCCTCTGCAGAATCAGGCATGGGTGCTCACAGCCAACTGAGCTCCTTCCCACCTGACTGTGGACCCCTGTCTAAAGTTCTACATCCCCCATGGTGGAGAGACTCTGTGGCAAGTCCCTCGTGGAGCTATGGCCCCTGGTGTGACTGCTGGTTTTCACCAGGCTTGACCATCACCCAGATCCCCTTGGAGCAGGAGATGAAGGCGTCATCTGGACTTCGGCCAGGATCTAAACCAAGGCAATGGAGAGAGACTGCGGGGAGACTTTCCAAAGCCGGCGTTCTTGACCTTCGTCTAGTCTTTGAGAATGTTCTGTTTTGAGGAGAATCTAATTCCCGAAGTGGATTTGGGGTTGAGGCTGAGGCTGAGAGGCTCAGGGAATGTCAGTGAGTATTGATTGCTGGGCAGGGGCAGGCAAGCCTGTGGGGAAGGCTTCATTCCACTAGCTCCTTGAGTGACGCAGAAACCCCAAAGTAAGGTGTGATTTTTTTTTTCTTTTTTAATTGAAGTATAGTTGAGTTTTAATATTGTGTTAGTTTCAAGTATACAGCAAAATGATTCAGTTGTACCTATATTTCTTCAGAGTCTTTTCCATTACAGGTATTACAAGATATTGAATCCAATTCCTTGCTGTTGTTGTTGAGTCATTAAGTCATGTCTGACTGTTTACGACTTCATGGACTGAAGCACTCCAGGCTCCTCTGTCCTCCACCATCACCTGGAGTTTGCTCAGATTCATGTTCGTTGAGTTGGTGATGCTATCCAACCATGTCATCATCTGCCACCCCCTTTCCTTTTGCCTTCAATCTTTCCTAGCATGAAGGTCTGTTCCATTGAGTTGGCTCTTCACATCAGGTGGCCAAAGTATTGGAGCTTCAGCGTCAGCATTGGCCCTTCCAATGAATATTCAGGGTTGATTTCCTTTAGGATTGACTGGTTTGATCTCCTGGAAAATCTTGTCGTGTACGTATTTTATCTTTTATCTCAAACTTCTAATCTATCCTTTTCGCCATCCCCTTTAGTAACCAAAAGTGTGTTCTCTATGTCTGTGAGTCTGTTTCCGTCTTGTGAAGAAGCTCATTTGTATCATATTTTAGATTCCACATATAAGTGATACCACGCAATGCTTGTCCTCTTTCTTTCTTTCTTCACTTAGTATGATCATCTCTGGGTCCATCCATGTTGCTGCAAATGGCATTATTTCATTCTTTTGTTTTGGCGGAGTAATCTTTCATTGTGTATATGTGGCACATCTTATTTATCCATTCATCTGTTGATGAGATGTGTGTGTATGTGTGTGTGTTTTAAACATCTAATGGCAAGAGAGTAAAGAGAAAGTTCTAGGATCTCTTCTCTCTCCACATTGAGGAAAAGCTGGGTATAATGGTCCTTCTGATTTTCACTTCTTTAGCACTTTAGCATCACAGGCACTTAGAGGTTCTCAGCTGATTGGTCAGCAGTCACAAAGGGTGTTGTTTGAGCTTCAGGCTGGGTTGGTGGGAAGGAGCTAGAAATCAAGCTCTACTCCCAAACCAAATGAAATGCACACCTCACCCCACACAGTTGGTTTCTAGAGGAACCGCCCTTCAAACTTCCTCCTGCCGTAGCCCCATTTTCTAACAACCTCCACTTATGCTGGCAAAGCCTTAGGATCTGCTTCCAGAGCTTCCACTTTGCCTAGAGCTTTGTTCCTACCCCTCTTCCTCTCTCTCTAATTCTTTGAAAGGAATAAGGTCTTATTCTTATAGTTATGGACCCTCATTCAATATGGTGAGGTAGACAGGTAACTGAGGAGTGGGTCTAGAGAGGGGAAGGGACTTGCCCAAGGTCATACAGCTTATCAGAGCCAGACTTTCTCTGAATCTCAGAACAGGGGGTTTTCCTCCAAACCATCTAGAACCATCTTGACTTTTCAGACCTCACTGAGAACAAAAGAAGCAGAAAAGAAACACAAACAAAGCAACAAAACCAGAAAGTAATAAAAATCTCTGTTATTCCCAGCCCTGACCTGAGCAGCCTTTACTGCACAAATCAGAGAGAGGCGTTTCGCCACAGGCTGCTCTGCCCAGGATCACTCTGCAGGATAAAGTATCACATCTGGGGATCTCACCCCATCCCGCCTTCATGGGTGCTTTATGTTTGTCTATTTAGGTTAGCCACCTCATGTGAAGAGTTGACTCATTGGAAAAGACTCTGATGCTGGGAGGGATTGGGAGCAGTAGGAGAAGGGGACGACAGAGGATGAGATGGCTGGATGGCATCAACTCGATGGACATGAGTTTGAGTGAACTCCGGGAGTTGGTGATGGACAGGGAGGTCTGGCGTGCTGCGATTCATGGGGTCGCAAAGAGTCGGACACGACTGAGCCACTGAACTGAACTGAACTGAACTGATTTAGGTTAGACTGTCTTCAAGTGTGCCAGCCCTCCTACTTGTTTTTCTTGGATGGTTTTCATTAAGGCTCTGCCTCCCCCAGGCAGAATCAGGAACTTGATTGTAGCTCAGGGACGTTTATCTCCCCAAACTAAATTTCATCTCTCTTTAGGCCACTTGAGCCCTCTCTACCAGCTCTCTTTAGATCATCGGCCAATCTGTCCTTTTGCTGGGAGATGAGGCTACCAGGGTCTGTGGTGTCACCCACACTGATAACTTGCAATGCTTTGTGAGAGTAGGCACCCGCCATGTGGCTCCCTGGTACTTTCTGGAATGCTAACACAGGTTCTAGCAATTCAGGGCAGAGATTGTGTTATTCACCGTAATGTCCCTAGCACCTAGCTTGGGCGCAGCCCCACAGAAAAGATATGTTGAGTTAGAATGTAATTCCCTGCACTTCTGTTCCACTTAGGGTGGTCAACCCACTGGTTCTCAACTCTGCAATTTTGCTTCCACACTTTTATTCAAGCTGTTCCCCCTGCTCGGAATGCACTTCCACCAACTTTTGACTATCCAGAATCTTTTTGACTTTCAAGGACTGATTCCATCCCCTACTAGATGGCACACTCCTTAAGACAAAGGTTGAACTAGTTTACATTTGTTACTCTAAGGCAGAGGGCCTCAGCACATGTCTGTTGCATGAATGAATGGATGAATAAAACTTTATGTTTCAATTCCTTTTTAACTTCCTTCTCAGAAACCCCTCCAGCCTGTTGGACTCTCTCCCATTGGGCTGATCTCCTGGTTGTGCCTCTGGATGCTCTGATCTCTACCTGGCTTCAGCCTCCCAGGCTGTGCTTAGATATGTTGGAGAAATCCTCTCTTTTAACCCTCTTTGTCTTATTTCCCCCAATTAAGTTGGTCCTAGAAGAAGGGCCATAAGGAAAGCTGGCAAAGGTTATTCCAGAGGGGCCAGCTGAGGCAGAGGACAGATGGCATCACTGGTCCAGGTAGAAAAGGAGTCAGGTACTGGAAATGAGATCAGGCAGGAAAGATCAGGATTTTAGAACTGGAGTCAATCGGTTTTTCCATTTAGATGGTACAGCATTCCCAAGGGCTAGCATTGGAAAGAACCACCATGCCAAAGACAGTAGCACTGGCATCTGGAACTCAGATCCCAAAGCAAAGGCTGGTACCTCTCAGTGGAGGTTGGTTGCTCTGGGCTAGGCCTGGGGGCTCTTGACCAACAGAAACAGGCAGTGGCCAGAGGATGGACAGGGGCCTTCAGGTGAATCCTGCCTCTAAAAGAGTCAAGGGCATTGCAAGCTCCTGAGGGCTGGGATCATATCACCATCTCACCCTAGTGTTTGTCTAAGTTCTATTGAATTGAGATCTATGATGAGGAGTTTAGGAAGCTTCATCTTTAACAAGTCCCTAAGGTCCTGATTAATCACTAAAATGTTATGGTCACTGCCTTCCCCTTCTGAGTTGGACACGTAGAAGGTACAACATAAATATTTCTTATGATTGAAATCAGATGATATGTTATGTGTGGTCTTCTCTGCCTCTTGAGATCCAGCTAAGATTGACTTAGACCTCCAAAGCCCTCCCTGTGGAGATAGAGTGACCCCCAAATTCCTGAGGTCCTCTGGTAGATCATATGCTTGGCTCTTGCTTCCCCAAGCCTCCTGCTTTCACACCTACTCTCTTCATCCCACGGTTCACGGGCCCAGAAAGGAAGTTCAGCCTCGTCTCATGTTCCAAGGAACAACTCTGGCACAAAGCAGTTGTGGGTCAGGCAAGGCAAAAAACTTCAAGTTGAACATTAGGTGTTTCTGATCTTAAAATGCCCTCTGGCCATCCCACCACTGATGCTCTCCCTTGCCTTTTACTCCAGGCAGCCACAGCTTATGCGGACCTTCTGCTCCCCAATTCCTCCCATCTCTGATGCTCTCTCTCCCTTTCCCTGTTTTAAGCAATCCTCAATCCTTACCTCATTTCCTGCAGAACAGGCTGATCTGTGCCCCCATGGCCTTGGATCTGGCACATACCCATGCCTTTCAGACCTCACTGTCTGCTCTTTAAGGTGTCTCCCCAGATAGAGACCTTCTGTGCCTTAGAAGAATTCTGGTACCCGCTGTAGGTGATAAAGCTTCACCTCATTGCCTGTGTGTGTAGCACAGAAGCTGGAAGGGATCCTGGAGAGGATGAGTCAAACTCAAGTCAGGCAGGTGGTGGCCCAAGGTCTCTGGCAGGTGAGAGGCAGAGTAGAAGCTAGAAGATAGGCTCCTGGCTCTCATGCTCCCGTTGATTAATTGATCCCTTGAGTAATTCAGGATGCCAATGTACTTACAAGCATCGCAATTTGGAGCAGGCTATGAGGTCAGATCACGTGGTCCAAGCAGACTGCCTGATGCCACCCTTATGGGTGCTTCATCATCACCTCACCCTGACTCAGGTCATTCTTATGGGCATAGCCCACCCACCTCCACATCACCCTTGGGCTGACAGATGGCCGGGATTCCCATTCATGAATATGCTGCTTGATCTTGACCCAGAATCGTCTTCCCTTCAGGTCTCAGTTGCCCCACCCTTAAAAACAGGTCTGTGTTTGGCACTGTCCTAGAAATTTGTAGAAATATCTCAGGTACCTTCAAGGGGTGGCATACTTGACTCCAAGTATGTGTGTGGCATTAGGGGTGGGGAGGAGGGGATTCAGGGCTTTTCACTTCCAATCCAGGTGGCAGCAGCTTCACTTACATCTATCCGTTCTAACAACTGAGATTTCATACAGGCTTCTAATCAAAGAATTATTTCCATTACTTAAAAAGTACTTGACAACTTCTGGTGTAGCTGATGTCTGGGGTCAAGAGTTCTGGAGAATTATATGCCTTCCTGGCTACAATGAAAAGAGCCATCGTTCAGGGCTCCACATGGCTGTGTCTTCCATGGGGCCATCATTAGCAAATTGGGACCTCTACCACGAGGCAGCTGGGGCAGCTGGCTGGATGAGTGAGTGGGTCCCAGGCTGTTTTGGGGACTTTCTGAGTATTGGCAAGTGTGAATCAGGCCCCAGGATTTCCATTTCCTCTGCCCAATACGCTCTTTCATAAGAAGTTATAGGTGTGTGCTTCAGCGAAATGCAGATGCTAGAAGTTCCACAGTCCAAAGGGGATGTGGGTGAGAGTGGAGGGCTGGGTGGGCACCAGCATTTCCAGTGTGGGCGGTAGGCTGTGGGTGAAGAGACTTCCTGCCTGCAGCGCTTCCTAGGAACGTGTCCCTGGTCAGTCCATGTGCTCTTTGGCCCTTCCATGTCTCTTCTTGCCCCAAGTGTCTGAGGTTTGGAGAGCAGCCAAAGAAGGACACAGGCAGCACTTGTGTGGATAAGGTCACTCCTGTCAGCAATGTGCGTCTGGTTCCTGCTCACATGCAGACGTGGCCTGGCCCATCATTGGCTCCCTCTGGCCTCATTTCACAATCAAAAGACACAATAAAGTCTATGCACAACACTTCCGAGTTTGCCCAATGCTTTCCCATCCATGATCTCATGCCACACTAGGAGGGAGGCAGGCAGGGAGCACTCCAGGTCTTTGAAGTCTAAATCCAGTACTCTTCACTCTCCACTCCAAGACCTCCCAACTCAGTCTGCTCCTCATTTCATACTTCTCTCTCGCTGAAAAGGGGACCATTACTGATGATGTTTCTTTGGCATTTCTTATCCTGCCTGAGTTATTAACACAACAGTTTAATGACTTGTTCCTATAGACATTCATTTATTCTCTCATTCTCTGAATCACTCCTTTGTATACATACTCACTCCGTTTATTCAGCTGCTCATTTCATCATTTAGCAATTCATTCATTCATTCATGTCCTTGAATATTTACTATTTGGCTGCTTCAGGAAATAAGAAAAATGCTAAGCTGTGATTCTTGACTTTGAGAATCTTAAACTCTGAGCAACTATGGGAAAGAGTATAATACACGATTTCCCAGTCACAGAGGATATATTTTCATTTGTTCTTACCACTAAGCGCTGATCAATACTACTGGCTTCTGTAAGTCATTAACTTCCTGAAGTCCCAGATGTGTTTTGGTGGGAGAGATGCAGAGTTTTACATTTCTGCAGTGCCGGGATCCTGTGGTTCTGCAGGAGTTTAGAGAAAGGAAGTTTCTGACAGCTGGGGTGGTCGGGGATGGCTTCTTGGAAGAGGTGAGATTTGAACTCAGCTTGGGAGGTTGGGGGGGATTTGTGAAGGTGAAGACAAGGGGAGCATAGGCCAAGGATGGTAGGAGTGAGGGTTAGCGCATGTTTGTGGGGCTCTGGAGAGGGGGCTGGGCCAGGTATGTGCGGGAAGTGGGGAGGGGAAGAGGTGAGCAAGTGGGCAGGCATGGGGAGGGCGTGGGGAGGGGGAGGTTAATGGTCAGGAGACTGTGTTGGAACCTGCCTCTGGCCCTTCTGCACTTGACTGTTTGGTCTTGAACCTGAAATGTGAGTAGATAACAGCTTAGTAATTTTCCCTCCAGCTTAGACAAGAAATGTGGGTGCTGCTCTTTGGGTGAAAAATGGCCTTGGCCTCTTTCAGTCTTTGGCGATCCAAACATTATCAAATTATTTTCTTTCTTCATTTTAATTTTCTTTTTTCTGTAGGAAAGAGAGAAAGTAAAAAATGAACTGTGAAGAGGCAGAGAGAAAAAGAGAGGGGAGAAGGGAGGAAAAGAAACAGGTGATGTAGGGAGAAGTTAAGATGTTGAAGTCGAGGGAAGACAAAGCAATGGGTAGAGAGGTGATACAGGTACAGGGAGGCTGGAAGAGGGAGAGAAGAGAAAAGGAAAAGGGAGGGGAAAGGAGGAAGAGGAGATGGGAATGTATGTGCGTGCGTGCTCAGCTGGATCCGACTTTTTGCCACTCCATGGACTGTAGCCCTCCAGGCTCTGCTGTCCTTGGGATTTCCCAGGCAGGAATACTGGAGTGGGTTGACATTTCCTCCTCCAGGGGATCTTCCCAACCCAGGGATTGAACCTGTGTCTCCTGCATTGGCAGGTGGATTCTTTACTCCTGAGCCACCTGGGAAGCCTGATGGGAGATGGGGGAAGGAAATGGAGAAGAGGGAGAGAAGAGAGAAAGGAGAAGAGAGAAAAGGAGAACAAGAAAATGAGAGAAAACAGAGAATCAAGAAGGGTGAAAAGCCACTGGCATCTGCTTCATCCTCCTGAGAGCTTTGACTAATTCTTGCCCCAAATGCTTGGGATACATATCTGGATCTCTCAGAATCAAAGTGTCACAGAAAGACCAACTTCCCAGAGTTAATCACAAAATCAACTGCTTTTCCAGATGCCTCTTTCTTTTTTTTTTTTAACATTTATTTTTATTTTGGCTGTGCTGAGTCTTAGCTGTGGCATGCAGAGTCTTTTGTTAGGGCTGTGGGATCTTTAGGTAGCGTTGGGATTATTTGCGGTATGTGGATCCAGTTTCCTGATCAAGGATGGAATCTGGGCACCCTGAATTGGGAGCTCAGAGTCCCGCCCACTGGACCACCAGGAAAGACCATCAGATGGCTGTTTCTGCTTTTGGAGAGAGACAAAGCAGCAGCGGTCTGGGGCCCTCTCCCTCTGGTCCACCAGCATGGTCTCCCTGGGGATCAGAACACTCCCGTGCTTCCTCTGTAACCCGCAGAGGCAAAGCTGCAGCAGTTGTCTGAGACTTGCTTCCCTTCCTTTCCTACTGAAATGACCATGGAAACATCCATTCTCAGTGGGGAAAAACAGGAGACGTATACAACTCAAAAGAGCCAGGAGAGAAGATAGGAGAAGATTCCTATCTGAAGATAGGAATAAGACAAAGACATCCTCCATCAATAATATTGTTTAAAACATTTTCCTAGCACTTTTAGCCAAAGCAAAATTTCATAAAGTGGGGTGGTGGTGGTGGTGGTGGTGGTGGAAAGCACATTTTTCTCTATTGAAAAAGAGAAAATTATTATAGATTCTAGGGTATATAATCATATATCTATAAAACATGGAGAATCAATAGAGACCCCTTTAGAATTTATAATAGAGTTTACTAAAGTGGCCAAAGGAATGGTAACATTAATAATCTCAGGTTCCATGTGGCTCAGTCTCAGAACACAGTTATAGTCGAAGGAAACCTAAGTTTGACTGTAGGAACCTTGAAGAATAGTGCAGAGTTTTATTGCAGAATTTCTTTAGAGGGCTGCTGCTGCTGCTAAGTTGCTTCAGTCGTGTCCAACTCTGTGGGACTCTATAGACGGCAACCCACCAGGCTTCCCTGTCCCTGGGATTCTCCAGGCAAGAACACTGGAGTGGGTTGCCATTTCCTTCTCCAATGCATGAAAGTGAAAAGTGAAAGTGAAGTCGCTCAGTTGTGTCTGACTCTTATCGACCCTATGGACTGCAGCCTACCAGGCTCCTCCATCCATGGGATTTTCCAGGCAAGAGTACTGGAGTGGGGTGCCATTGCCTTCTCTGTTTGGAGGGCTAGCTATGCCCAAAGGACTTACACATTCAAATATACACAATGTTTTCCAGAAATTCTCTAGACGTTCTTTCCTCTTCCAGAAGCTACACCTTCATGGTGGCATTCATCCCCTGGCACTCCTCCATTCAGCTGGTGCTTTCATGGTTGTGGTCTCTTCTCCCACCTACATTTCCTCCTTTGCCAGTGGACCCCACTGCCCTGGGTCTGAGGCTTGACGATGGCTGGAGGAGTGGCATCTTGTGCCTCTGGTTGTCCCCACACCCACAGCAAAGCAAGGACTGAATCCCTTGGGAGCATAACCCTTCTTTGCTGTCACTGATCTTCTTGTGAATAATCACTGGGGACATTGCTAGTGAATATAGTCTCCCCCCTGATATGCAAGCTAAAATATACAAAAACAAATCAATTTCTTATATACTCACAATAACCAGTTTAAAGATAAAAACAATCAAAAACATCATCTGCCTTTGAATGATTCTCAGAATTCTGTGGGACTTTCATGCAGAAAGCCACAAAACTCGACTCATTTTGTGTAAGAGAAGATTTGAATAAATGGAGAAAGGTAACATGTTTTTGGTTGAGAAAAAGGAACAATGAAGAGACATTCATTCTTCCTGAATTAATATGAGAGCTAGCAAAATCACAATTAAAATCTCAATGGAAACTTTTGGCAATTTGGTAATGAACCTGATAGAATAACAAGCTAAAAATAGCTAAGAAATATGTGAAAGAGCAAGAAAACATGATTTGTTTAACAATATTCAAGTGTGTTTCAAAGCTGCAGTGACTGTACAGCCAGGCACTGGCTCCAGAGCAAGCCAGGATCAACGGTACATAATCCATTGCTGCAAAAACAACCTTTCTGTGGGTATAAAAGTCACATGAGATAAAAAGAAGCATTGCAAATCAATGCGGAAGGGTTAGATTAACAATTACGTTGAGAAAATTTACTACTTGGTAGACAATCACTTTAGATCTTTTCCTCAAGTAAATTTCAGATAAATTATGGCATTAAACACAAAGAATCCCACCACAACAGAAGTAAACAGAAGTGAATATTTAAATCATCTTAGTGGGAAACACCTATCTAAACTTAAAAGAAATGGAAGAAATCACAAAGGAAATTACCTACACAAAACTTCCAAAAATACATTTTAAAAGACATTAAAAAATAAAAACATAAATGACAAATTGAAAAAAATATTGCCAACAGATATGACAAAAGGTTAACAGCCTTCTTATATAAAGAGCTCTTACAAAGTCTAAAAAAACCCTCTAAAATCCCAGTAGAAAAATTGGCAAAAACATTCACAGAATAATACATGCAAATGACTAACATTATGAAAAAATGTTTAATTTTACTGTTTGCCAAAAAAATGCAAAATAAAACAAGATCCATTTTCACCAGTTCAATTGTTAAGATTGATGATGATGAGGATGAAATAAGTATTAGTGACCATGTGATGAAACTGGAACATAAATTGTCACAGTCTGGAAGAATTTCAACAGTCTTACTATTTTTTGACTCATCAGTCCTATTTCTAGGAATTCATCATAAGAAAACACTGATGAGTCAGAATTTTCATCATAACTTTATTATTGTTGTTCTATTTACTTGGCTGTGTGGGGGTTTAGTTCCAGGTGTGGGGTTTAGTTCCCTGACCAGGGATTGAACCCGGGCCCTCTGCATTGGGAGCTCAGAGCCATAACCACTGGACCACCAGGGAAGTCCCCACCACAGCATTATTTATCAGACTTAAATATTGGAAGTCACTGAGGCATATGGCAACAAGAGATTGATAAAATAGGGTATATTTATATTGTAGAATACATTTTAAAAAGCATGTATCAAGAAGTTAAAAACATGGGAAGATGCTTACAATGGAATGTTAAAAATGAAAAAATAATCAAAAGTGTGTGTGTAAGGATGTGCACGTGTAAGAACAGTGAATCTCAGTTTTCTACTCTTCTGCACGTAGTATGGAGGAAAGGCAGAATAGACATGGCCTACTACTTAACTTCTGGCCCTCAACCTTCCTATCTGTAAAATGGGCTCATGATGCTTGACTGAGAGCTGTGTGAGGATAAATGAGACAGCCTATGAGAACATGATGTAAGTTCTGATTTTTCATGCTCCTGTATTCTCTCTCTCCAGGAGGCTGGATTTCCCAAAGGGCAAGAGCCAACTGGCTCCTTTACCCTGTAAGAGGAGGAATTAAATTGGTTGGTGTTCATTGAGATCTGCAGGTCAACTTTAAGTTCTGGAACTGTGTTCTAGCCTTGACTCAACCTCATGCTCCTTGCATGACCTTAGACAACTCACCATCCACCTCTGGACTTCAGCCCCTTGGGACCTGACGAGGGCATGACTATGGTCCCTTGGAGAGCTGCCATGATACAATTCTCTTTGAACCTCACAGTTAAAAGTCATAGTCATCTCATAGTTCATTTGGGTCAGGAGTGGTCTCGCAGGGTTCTTTGGCAGGGCTACTGCCCACAGTCAGATGGATTGACCAATCAAAGGATTCAATCATTATGTTGGCACACGATGACAGGAGTCTTCTTCTGTTTCATTTGCTTCTGTGTCCTCAGTGCCTGGAACAGAGTTTGGCACCTAGTGGGTACTCAATACCGATCAACTGAATGAAGAATGGATGGGGAGGTGAATTGATGGGCAATCCCGAAAGAAGGTTGGGTGGTTGACTTGAGATGGGAGTCTTCAAGACCTCTCCCATAGGCCTTGGAGCCATCAGAAAAGGGAGAGGGAAGAAGGTAAAAGTTAAGGTGGTGCAAGAGAAGAGAACGTGCAGGGGGCTGCAGCCTCCTGGGTCTCCACTAACAGCTGAGGCTGGGCCTTGCAGCTTCTACTGTGTGCACACTGAACAGGTTGTGGTGGTGGTCCCAGGACCCCCAGTCTGGCTCTGTGCTGTATGTTTTAACCTGTGTTATTTCATTTGAGCCTCACTTTAATCCTGGAAGATTAGTATGATTATCCCCATTTTTCATGCAAGGCAATGATTTCAGAGAGATGAAATTTTGCCCACGTGTCACACAGCTTTTAAATAGAGGAACTAGAATTTAAACCTGGGGCTTCCCAAGTGGTGCTAGTGGTAAAGAATCCACCTACCAACGAGATCCAAGACACACAATTTTGATCTCTGGGTCGGGAAGATACACTGGAGGAAGAAATGGCAATCCACTCCAGTATTCATGCCTGGAAAATTTCATGGACAGAGGAGACTGGCAGGCTACAGTCCATGGTGCCGCGAAGGGTCAGACATGACTGAGCAACTGTGCACAGAATTTAAACCCAGGATTGTCTGAACAAAACCTTGACCTTGAAGCCATACTCTAAAAGTGTTTCTCTCCTCAAACTTCTCCCTTTAGTAGAAAGGAAAAAGTCTACTTTTGCTGTGTGTGCATCTTTGGAGGGGTCCCAGCTCTGCCCTTAAATCATCTCCTGGATATGAGTGTTGTGTTGGGAATGGGCCATCAGCTGGTGATGGATCCCCACCGTCTATCATGCCCCTACAGCACTCTGACACGCAGTACTGGAGTGTAATCAGAGTGATGGTGTCCTGATCTATGGGGGGCGTTCATCATCCCAGGGCTGGTACCTTGACATAGTACCTTAGCTTGCTGTCAGCGGGACGGCTCCTTAATGTATTTCTGTAATATATTACCCACTGAAGGTGGCTAAGGAGGAACGCTGATGCCAGTCGGCTGGAGCCCTTTCCATAAGTGTCCCTGAGATCTTGGTCTCTTAAAAATTCATATGTATTTGGGAGTTTGAGCGAACATAGAGAGAGACAGCATAAGAGAGGAAGGCAGAGACAGACGGAGAAAGGGTGAGAAAAGACCGGCAGAAAGAGATGAAAAGGAAAAGGAGGAGGAGAGAGTTGGAAAGCAACCTAGGTATGCCAGCTTTGGAGTTAGCAGAGATAGCATGGGGAACCTCTTTACCTGGCCTTAGTGGGGGACTTGTTCCCCGGGGAGGAGGGGATAGAGGGCTTGGGTGAGGAGGTGTGGTTGCTGGAAGGACATGGGTCCAGGACTAGCAAATGGGGAATCTGTGGTCTGCCAGGAGTTTTGGCCGTCTGTCTCGTTTGCTCCAGAGGTCACCTTGGTAGGAAAGATTTCTAGGCTGCTTCTTGGGCCCCAGCACCCCATGTCCATCTGCCCACTAGACAGCTTTACTCAGGCAACCCAACAGCACCACAGCTTGGAGGATACCAAGCTGTGGTCACCTGTCCACTCGTCTCCCCCTGGCTTCTTTATTACAATGAAAGGTCTCACCAGTCTCCATGCCCCAAATCTCATGGTCATCTTGTCCCATCATTCTTTTCAAGGGTCCCAAGCTCTGTCAATTCTTCTGTTTTTGTTGCTTTAATTCTAACCCCCATCAGCAATGTGATTGATTGGGTCAGAAAGTGAAAGTGTTAGTCCCGAAGTCACGTCTGATTCTTTGTGACCCCAAGGACTGTAGCCCACCAGGCTTCTCTGTCCATGGAATTCTCCAGGCAAGAATACTGGAGTGGATTGCCATTTCCTTCTCCAGGGGATTTTCCCCACCCAGGGATCAAACCTGGGTCTCTCATGTTGGAGGCAGACTCTTTACCAACTGAGCCACCAGGGAAGCCATCAGTCAAATATTTACTGGGATTATAATCTGTACCAGACACTGTGCTAAGTGACAATTTGTACTCAGTGGTAGGTCTCTCTAGTCAGCACATCACTATCCAAAATTGGCCTTCCTAAGACACCCTTTTGTCTTCCTAAGACACCTTACTTTTCAGTCCCTAAAATTTGTGCCACCTTGTGGACTGTAAAGGTCTGAATGGGAGCGTGATTTGCAGGTAGATGGTTCTGAGGGTCTAGGTCAAGCCTGGAGGGGTGTTGTCTATGTTGATGATGGCCCCTTGACTCAGCTGTAGCACGGAGCAGTAGGGAGGAGGAGGTGTGAAGGATGTGTAGTGCTATTTTTAGGTGGGGTCTCACAGCGCCCAGTATCACCATGATATTAATTCAAAGAAAACAGTCCAGAAAAACAAAAATAAAAGCAATTCCAATCTAGATTGCATTTCTCATAGGGCACTCGAGGAGAGCTACATGGTGACCCTTCTGAAACATGGTGACCCTTCTGAAACATGGTGACCCTTCTGAAAATCCCACTGCCACTCTTCCAGTCTTCTTCAGGTCAGATCAGCTCAGTCACTCAGTCGTGTCTAACTCTTTGCGACCCCATGAATCCCAGCACGCCAGGCCTCCCTGTCCATCACCAACTCCCGGAGTTCACTCAGACTCACGTCCATCGAGTCAGTGATGCCATCTAGCCATCTCATCCTCTGTCGTCCCCTTCTCCTCCTGCCCCCAATCCCTCCCAGCATCAGAGTCTTTTCCAATGAGTCAACTCTTCGCATGAGGTGGCCAAAGGACTGCAGTTTCAGCTTTAGCATCGTTCCTTCCAAAGAACACCCAGGGCTGATCTCCTTCAGAATGGACTGGTTGGGTCTCCTTGCAGTCCAAGGGACTCTCAAGAGTCTTCTCCAACACCACAGTTCAGAAGCATCAATTCTTCGGCGCTCAGCCTTCTTCACAGTCCAACTCTCACATCCATACATGACCACAGGAAAAACCATAACCTTGACTAGACGAACCTTTATTGGCAAAGTAATGTCTCTGCTTTTGAATATGCTATCTAGGTTGGTCATAACTTTCCTTCCAAGGAGTAAGTGTCTTTTAATTTCATGGCTGCAGTCACCATCTGCAGTGATTTTGGAGCCCAGAAAAATAAAGTCTGACACTGTTTCCACTGTTTCCCCATCTATTTCCCATGAAGTGATGGGACCAGATGCCATGATCCTCGTTTTCTGAATGTTGAGCTTTAAGCCAACTTTTTCACTCTCCACTTTCACCTTCATCAAGAGGCTTTTGAGTTCCTCTTCACTTTCTGCCATAAGGGTGGTGTCATCTGCATATCTGAGGTTATTGATATTTCTCCTGGCAATCTTGATTCCAGCTTGTGCTTCTTCCAGCCCAGCGTTTCTCATGATGTACTCTGCACATAAGTTAAATAAGCAGGGTGACAATATACAGCCTTGACGTACTCCTTTTCCTATTTGGAACCAGTCTGTTGTTCCATGTCCAGTTCTAACTGTTGCTTCCTGATCTGCATACAAATTTCTCAAGAGGCAGGTCAGGTGGTCTGGTATTCCCATCTCTTTCAGAATTTCCCACAGTTTATTGTGATCCACACAGTCAAAGGCTTTGGCATAGTCAATAAAGCAGAAATAGATGTTTTCCTGGAACTCTCTTGCTTTTTCCATGATCCAGCGGATGTTGGCAATTTGATCTCTGGTTCCTCTGCCTTTTCTAAAACCAGCTTGAACACCAGGAAGTTTACGGTTCACATATTGCTGAAGCCTGGCTTGGAGAATTTTAAGCATTACTTTACTAGCGTGTGAGATGAGTGCAACTGTGCGGTAGTTTGAGCATTCTTTGGCGTTGCCTTTCTTTGGGATTGGAATGAAAACTGACCTTTTCCAGTCCTGTGGCCACTGCTGAGTTTAGCCCTGTAACGTTTTCAGCTCCTCAATATCCCACAACACTCTTTTCAATACCCAGCTTTTCTGTCTCTCTTCTTTCTCCTCTCCTTCCCTCAATCCTTTTAATTCTGTAGAGCGGTTTATACACTTGGGCTTCTTATCATGTTCTGTTTATTTCACGCATTATCTAGATTCTCTAAAAACCCAGGAAAGTCTGGAAGCTGACCCAGTAAGCCTACGGATATACAGTTGCTCCAGCACCGTTTGTTGAAAAGGCTGTCTTTATTCCATCAAATTGCTTTTTCATCTTTGTCAAAACCACTTCGGCGTATTTGTGTGGATCTATTTCTCGGTTGTCTGTTTTGTTCTATTGATACAATATGCCTATCCTTCTGCCCTTATTATATAGCCTTGATTACAGTGGCTATATAAGTCTGTAATCTGGTATATCGATTCCTTCCACTTTATTCTTCTTTCTCAAAACTGTCTTAGCTGTATTAGTTCCTTGCCTTTTCAAATAAATTTTAGAATAATCTTGTCTACAAAAAAATCTTTCTGAGATTTTTTTTTCACTAAGTCATATCCAACTCTTGCTACCCCATGGACTGTAGCCTGCCAAGCTCCTCTGTCCATGGGATTCTCCAGGCAAGGATACTGGAGTGGGTTGCCATTTCCTTCTCCAGAGATTTTAATAGGAAGTGTGCTAAACATATATACCAGTTTGGAAGAATTGAAAGTTTATTGAATCTTCCTCTTTCTGGGAGAGATTGTATAGAATTGGTGTCAATTCTTCTTTAACCATTTGGTAGAATTCTCTTGTGAATCCATTTGAGTCTGGAGATTTTTTTTTCTTGGGAATTAAAAATAAATTATGGATTCATTTTCCTTGAATAGTTTTAGGTTCACTATTCAAATGATTTATTTAATATTAGGTGGATTGTGGTAGTTTGTATTTTTTAAGGAGCTGGTCCATTTCATCTAAGTTATCAAATTTATTTACATAGATTCATTGTAGTATTCTCTTTATGCTTTTGATGTCTGTAGGTGTGTAGTGATATCTCTTTGTTTCATTTCTGATTTTGGTAATTGGTGTTTTCTCTCTCTTTTTCTTTGTGAATTTTTCTAGAAATGGTAAATTCTATTGATTTTTTCAAAGAACCAGCTCCTTGTTCATTCATTTTCTCAATTTTTTTCTGTTGTCAGTTTCATCAAATTTACTCTTACATTTATGATTTCCTTCCTTCTACTTGCTTTGGGTTTACTTTACTCTTCGTTTTTCAGTTCTTGAGGTGGGAGCTTAGATTACTGATTTGAGACTTTCCCTCATTTCAAATGACAGCATTAAGTGCTACAAATTGACCTTTTGGTATGGCTTTAGCTGTGTCCCCCCAGTTTTGATATGTTATATTTTCATTGAGTCCCATGTATCTTTAAATCTCCTTTGAGACTTCCTCTTTGACTTATGGGCTATTTAAAAGGGGCTTCCTTAGTTTCTAGATGTTTGGAGATTTTCTTGTTATTTTTCTGCTACTGATATCTAGTTTGGTTTCATTATAGCTGGAGAACACACTGTGTATTTTCTCAGTTGTTTTGCTTTTGAGGTTTATTTTTTTAGCCCAGGATATAGTCTATCTTGGTATATGTTCTGTGGGCAACTTGAAAATAATACTTAGTCTGCTCTTGTTGAGTGGAGTGTTCTATAAAGGGTGGTAAGAACCTGTTGGTTGACAGTCTTGAGTTCTATATTCTTGCCTGTTTTCTGTATATAATTAATATATATTATTGAGAGGAGGTATTTAAGTCTTGTTACAATTGTGGATTTGACTATTTTACCTTTTAGTTCTATCAGCTTTTGCTTCAGATAGTTTGCATCACTGGTTTTTGGTGAATTCACATTTAGGATTTCTATGTCTTGTTGGTTTTATAATGTTCTTCTCTTGTCTCTGGTAATTTATTTTTGCTCTGAACTCTACTTTGGTGGTGGTGGTGGTGGTGGTTTAGTCGCCAACTTATGTCTGACTGTTGCAACCCCATGGACTGTAGCTTGCCAGACTCCTCTGTCCATGGGATTTCCCAGGCAAGTATACCAGAGTGGGTTGCCATTTCCTTCTCCAGGGGATCTTTCTGACCCAGGGATCGAACTTGCATCTCCTGCATTGCAGGTGGATTCTTTACCACTGAGCCACTAGGGAAGCCCAAAGTCTACTTATCTGATTATTAACATAGCCCCTCCTACCATCTTTTGATTAATGTTTGCATGATGTATCTTTTCCTTCTTTTACTTTCATCCTGCCTATGTTATATTTGAAGTGAGTGTGCTCTGGTAGCATTTGGTTGGGTCATGCTTTTTAATTCACTCTGCCAATCTCTGTCCTTTAATTGGTATATTTAGAACGTTTATATTTAATTACTGATATTTCAAGGTTTAAATTTTATATTTTCTGTTTCTTGTCTATTTTCTTTTCCCTGACTTTATATGAGGTATTTGAACGTTTCTTAGAATTCTGTTTTGGTTTACCTGTAGTATCTTGATCAGATCTCTTATAGCATTTGAGTGGTTGCTTTCAGTATTACATTATATATGCATAATATATCACAGCCTATTGGTGTCATCATTTTTCTCATCCAGTGAAGTGGAAAGTTTACCTCCTTTTACATCTTTTTACTCTCTCCTATTTTAAATTGTTTTGTTTCCTCTCCTGTCATTTAAAACCACATCAAATAGTGTTATAATTGTTTCTCTGACAAATGTAATTTAGAAAATCTGGTAACAGAAGGAAAGCCTTTTTTTTTTTTTTTTTTTTTACCCACACTTATGCTCAGTGTTCTTTATTCCTTCCCAGTGATCCAAGTTTCCTTCTTTTATGGTCTCCTTTGGACTTAGAGAAATTTATTTCTTCCTTCCTTCTCTTCCTTTCTTTTGAGTAGGCATGTTGCAAACAAATGCCCTTTATTTTCCTTGATCACTATGCATCTTCATTTTCTAAGGATATTTCTGCTGAATATAGGATTCTGCGTTGGTCTTTTTTTTTTTTTTTTTCCTTCAGCAGTTGAAGAACATTGTGCCACTTTTTCTGGCTTCCGTGGTTTCTGATGAGAAATATGTTGTTTAAATAGTTTTTCCTATGCAACTGAAGTGTCATTTTTCTCTAACTGCTTTCGAGATTTTGTTTTTACTTTCCAGAGTCTTGGCATAGGCTTCTTTGACTTTGTCCCATTTAAGGCTTACTAGGATTTGGGATGGAGAAGGCAATGGCAATCCACTCCAGTACTCTTGACTGGAAAATCCCATGGACGGAGGAGCCTGGTGGGCTGCGGTCCATGGGGTCGCTACGAGTCAGGCATGACTGAGCGACTTCACTTTCACTTTTCACTTTCCTGCACTGGGGAAGGAAATGGCAACCCACTCCAGTGTTCTTGCCTGGAGAATCCCAGGGACGGGGGAGCCTGGTGGGCTGCCATCTACGGGGTCGCACAGAGTCGGACACGACTGATGCGACTTAGCAGCAGCAGCAGCAGGATTTGGGAAATTTTCAGGCATCATTTCTTCTAAGCTTTTTCAATCCTGCCCTCTCTCTCTTCCTCCCAAGACTTCCAGGGCCATGAAATTAGATATTCTGTTATAGTCCCACAGGTCTGCAGGGCTGTGTTTATTCATTTAGTCTATATTCTCTTTTATTTTCAGGTTGTGTGTATTATTCTATCTTCCAATTCACCAATTCTTTTTCTCCATTTCCTCCACCCTGCTGTAGAACCCATTCGCTGAATTTTAAATTTTGGTTACTGTATTTTTTAGTTATAAAATTTACTTTTATTTCTCCTTTATATCTTCTATTTCTTCACTGAAGCTATTTTTAAAAAATAATTTGATTTATTTTTGGCTCTGCTAGGTCTTCGTTGCTGCACAGGCTTTTTTTCTAGCTGCAGTGAGTAGGGAGTACCCTCTAGTTGCCAAACTCATTGTCGCTTCTCTTGTTGCAGAGCACTGGCTCTAGGGTGCATAGGATTCAGTAGTTACGGCACGCAGGCTTAGTGGCTCTGCGGCATGTGGGATCTTTCCAGATCATGGATCAAACCTGTGTTTCCTGCATTGGCAGGCTGATTCTTCAGTACTGAGCCACAGGGGAAGCCTAAGGATATTTTTTCATGTCTTTCAGGCATGTTCATAATCTCTCATTGAAGCATTTTATCATAATTGCCCTCAAATCTTTGTCACAGATAATTCTCACATCTTTGTCATCTTGGTGTTGGCATCTATTGATTGTTTTTTCCGTGAAACTTGAGATCTTTTTTGGTATGATGAGTAAATGTTTATTAAAATCTGGATTTTTTGTATTATGTTATGAGACTCTGGATCCTACTTTAAGCCCTCTGGTGTGGCTGAATGTTTTGGACACCACTCCAGCCAGGGCAAGGTGGGAAGACACCTGCCCTGAATAGTGGGGAAGAAGTCCAGATTCTGCACTCAGCTTCCATTGATATGTGAGGGGGAGCCCCATCACCCGTGCGTGGGGTTGGTTCCGGCAGTCTTCACTGCTACTGAGTGGTGGGTGGCCGTGTTACCTGAACTCTGGCTTTCCACTAGACCTTCTCTAATACCACGTCCCAGTGGGGAGATAGAGGGAATGCCTTGTTACTATCAAGTAGGGTGGAATTCTAAGTTCCCCACTTGACCTTTGCTGGCATGGGTAGGGAGGGGGGCACAGTTTTTTTTATTCTGTAGTATTTGGCTAGAGTAGAATAGCTAGTGTTTAACTGTTTTCTGTCTTTCTAGGCTGCCCCTTTGGGGCTTCCCTGGTGGCTCAGAAGATAAAGAATCCACCTATAATGCAGGAGACCTGGGTTCGATCCCTGGGTTGGAAAGATCCCCTGGAGAAGGAAATGACAACCCACTCCAGTATTCTTGCTTGCAAAATCCCATGGACAGAGGAGCCTGGCAGACTGCAGTCTACGGGGTCTCAGAGTCAGACACAACTAAGCGACTAGCACTTTCAGGCTGCCCTTTTACTTGTCCTGTGACAAGAGAACAAGATTTTGTTGGGACTTTTTAAAAATATGTGGTCATTGGAGTTTCTGGGTTGTTGGTTTCTTCAGCTCCAAGTCTGGGATGTATGAAACACAACAAAAATCCAGGGAAATCATCAGTGTGTAGTTCCCGGGGCCATGGTATCCTTAGCTGGTCTGCTTTGGTCTGTCCACCTCTCAGCGTCTGCCTGTGATTGTTTCATATGTAACATCCAGGGATCCAGCTCAACTTAGCATGAGGAATAGGGGAAAGCGCGTCTGGTTCATCTTCTGGAACTAGAAGTAAACCTGAACTTTACTTTTAAGCTGCTGAATGCTTCTAAAATATTGTAAGTGGATGCCTAATACTTCAAGGAGAAAAATGGAGATGTTTCAATTGAAGTGAGGGTGGAGATTGCTGCCTGACCACTAGTTCCTGGGCCTTAGTAGCCATTGAAGTATCTCCTAGAGTCCTGGATGTCCATGGGGAAGGCAGCTTGAAAACCAGAGTCCTAAATGACCCTTCCTTTTCCTACATTCTGGGACACCCATGGGGAGAAATTCCATACAGGAGGGAAAGCTTGAGGACTTTGGGGTATAGGTAGATTTTGGAAAAATAGGAGTTGACTGACTACCTCCCAAATGAGCTGCTGCCTACTCACAGCGGCCGCTTGCCCATTAATACAGCTGGCACTGGTCACCTTCCCTTCCCCGCCCACCTCCTACACTGCCTTCTTGGTGCTTCCTTCGGTTATATCACTGTCGTGTCTGACTCTTTGTGACCCCTTGGACTGTAGCCCACCAGGCTCCTCTGTTTATGGAATTCTCCAGGCAAGAATACTGGAGTGGATTGCCATGCCCTTCTCCAGGGGAGCTTCCTGACCCAGGGATTGAACCTGAGTTGCTCACATTGCAGACAGATTCTTCACTGTCTGAGCCACCGGGGAAGCCCCCTCAAATGAACTACTTTTCCTCACATCCTTGTCTCAGGGTCTTCTTCTGGGAGGAGTCACACTATGACAGAACACACACACACACGCTTTTGATTAATGTAATCAGTACTGTGTGTGTGAGTGATGGACTGACCCAGAAATGACAAGTAAGAGTGATCTGTCCCCCTTGCATCATCCTCTTCAAAAGGACAATTGATCAGAGGATGTTTTACCCTGAGGCCAGCCTGTTCTTTAGAGGGGCTGTTAAAGAGGGGCTGTTCTCTGGCTCAGGCTGAAGGTGGCTTCAAGTACAGGAGCCTGGATGAAGGAGAGAAACTTAACTCATTTGGTTAACAAACATCTTGTTCCTGTTGATTAGTGGGGACAAAACAGTTCACCTATCTTTATAGGAAAGGGAGTGGAATTTGGAGAGTCTGTGTCTGCTCTGTAATGAATAAACAGGGGGACATTATAAGTCCTATCTGAGTCACATGGGGAAGGATGGTGATGAACTATCTTTTCCAAAACACAAAGAGATGGGGGCGGGGCACGGATTTCTTTTACCTTGCTGTTTTCCAGGATCACGGGTTTAGGACAAGTACAACATTTTCAGTCCTGTCCTAAAAACTGAGTCGAGCCCTGCAAGAAATGTAAAACAGACCCAGCATTTCTCCATGAGGACAATTAGGGATCTTAGCAAAGTGGATTCCCTACATGAGCTGCTCTCAGCTAAGCAGGAACTCCCTCCAAGCTCTGTGGGGGTGGGCCGGGGTGGGGGGCTTCCCAGACTGAGTTCCCAGGCGGCTGCTCCTAGCTCAGAGCTTAACTTCCCTCCTCCTATTCCCCCACCCTCCCAGCTCCCCGCCACCCATTTTCCTGCCTGCCACACAGCTGTTTTGCCAACATCGATGCCTGATTATCTTTCAAGTGGCTTCTTGGAGCAGATGTTCCTGGCTTCTTGCTGCATCAAAAACAAACAGGCGCTGTGTTGTCATTTGCTCTCCTGGGGAAAATCCCTCTGCTGCCACAGATTCTTCTGGAGAGGTTTGGGGAGGGCTGTGAAGTCTCTGCATGCTGCTCCTTGCCAGGAATTTGCCTCCAGATGGATGGCAGGGGCTTTTTGGGTCTTCTGAGGTGTGTGTGGCCCCTTGGGGGCATAAGCTGGGGAGGCATACTTGTAACAGAAAGAAATTCCCATGTAGGGGAAGCAAGGGTGGGCCTTGCTCCTGCCACTACCTCCTAATATTATTTAACCTTTTGAAAAGCATAAACACCCTCTTCCCAACTTTAGATTTGAAGGATCACCCAGGGATTGATCCTCAGTCGAAAATCTCTTTTGTTTCTGGTACCTCCATCAATAAGAAAATGCTGTTGACTTGTTTTTCTTTCTTTTTGAGGTTTGTGTTATAAAAGCGATGGGTTTTTGGTTTCTGTTTTGTGAATATGAAAGTCTAATATGTAGTTGAACGTATCTTTTAAAAGGTGCCTGTTTCATCACTTATTGAACATCAGGGTTCTAGGTGGACTGGGCAGCTGCTTAGGGGGTGGTCAAGAAGATCTGTGTGATGCCAGGAAGGCTCTCTTGCCAAACTTGGCTGTCTTGCCAATCTGCTGTGTGCAGCCTTAGCCATTCACTCCTGGGAGGTGGGGCCCAAGAATACAGATCACAGTGGGCCCTTAGCATCTGCACAGTTGGCTGCAGCCTGTAGAGTGCTCTAAAGAGGAGGGGAGAGCCACCTGAGGGAGCATGCTTAGGGAGAGAGATGGGACCTAAGGGAAGTTCTCCACTGTGTGGTCTCTCAGGAGGAGAGGAACATCTGAGGATGCTGAGCCCAGTGGGAGAGAGGTGGGAAAGAAGCCCTGCTGGTATGTGTTAGCATATCTACTCCCCTAAGCCAGAGGACTCCAGAAGCTGTGACCAGAGAGGACAGAATCACATGTGTGAAATGAACTTTAGGGTCTGTCCTCAAATGTTCCATTGCCTTGGATAATAGATCTTGCTTGTTACCCATTCCATGCTCCCACTTTGTGATTGGAGCGTCCTCTTCGTGTCCAGTCCACTCTGGTGTGGCCCAGTACCCCTCCCACCACCAGGGATGTGTGCATTTCCATGTCCCATGGTCACCCTCCTGGGCTCATCCTACTCAGCAGAGCCTGCAGGCTCGGTTCATCACCAGGTCCTGGCACCCCCTCCTCTCTTGGCCTCTGAGACACCACCCTCTCCTGACTTTTCTCCTATTTCTCTGGCTATCTTCTGTCTCCTTTGCTGGCTTCTCCTTCTTGATGTGCAGATGTACTCCTTTCTCAGTAATGGGGCTCTGCCCTCCACTCCTCTCCCAGATCAGTGTTTCACATGTGTTAGACGCCATCCAAACACTCCAGGGTGATTGCTAACCATGCAGACCCCTGAACCCCATCCTTGGAGATCCATTTTAGTGGCCTGGAGGCCTAGAAATATGCATGTTCAACTGGTACCCCAAGGGATTACGATGCAAGTAGTCCACGGAACACGCTTTGA
The DNA here is from genome assembly GCF_055505025.1 of Bos grunniens. NCBI lineage: Eukaryota > Metazoa > Chordata > Mammalia > Artiodactyla > Bovidae > Bos > Bos grunniens. Next base: position 85,709,202 of record NC_141174.1, on the reverse strand, counting down.
TAAAGTTCTGCATTGCACGACTGCATGTATGATTCATCCAGTCCCAAAGCACGCACAGTATTTATATGCCGACAACTCCTCAATTTAGACCTCCAGCTCAGAGCTCCAGGCTTCTGTCTCCGAATCTGCTTAACATCTCTATTTGGACCCAACCTAAGCATCTGAGCCTTAGGATTTAAAAGAGAACTTGGTTTTCCTCCTTAAACCACCTCTCCTTAGCATCATCTCAGGTAATAGAACCACCGCCCCCCGGAAGCACCTTCAGATTGTCCTTTCTGCCAGCCCCTCATCCAAAACATTGGCAAATTGGCAAATTGGAGAAATATTTGTAAACATTGGCTGTGTTTACAAATATTTCTCCAGTTGGCTGCATCACTTCCTGCATCTCTTCCCTTTTGGGGCCACTGCCACCCTTCTCCTAGCCACTGACATCGCTACCTGGTCGACTGTAGTAGATGGCTACACGGCCTCCCTGCCCTCATTCATTCCTTTACCACAGTGAGGAGGAGGCACTGAACACGCTGTAGTTACCAGCCCTGCAGTTGCTTCTCATTACACTTAGATGGAACTCCAAACTCGCACCAGGCCCTCTGATGTCGGGCCCCTGCCTGCCTCTCTTGTTCCTCCCCTGTCACTCTAGGACTTGCACCATGAGCTTTGTTCACATCAATATTCTTTAAGCTTCCTGAACAGGCGAAACACTTTCTCACCTCAGGGCTTTCGTACATGCTGTTGCCTTTGCCTGGAATGCTCTTCCCTGCTCCTGCAGTTGTCTCCTGACTCCTCCTCACATTTTAGGTCTTAGCTTTCCTGACCTCCTCATTATGAATATTATGACACCCATCCTGTTATTCTTTTTTTATTAAAAAATTAATTTATTTTATTTTTGGCTGTGCTTGGTCTTCATTGTAGCGTGCAGGCTTCTCATTGCAGTGGCTTCTCTTGTTGCAGAGCACGGGCCTTACAGTGCACAAGCTTAGTTGACCCATGGCATATAGAATCTCTCCGGACCAGGGATTGAACCCATGACCCTGCATTGACAGGCAGATTCTTAACCACCGGACCATCAGGGAAGTCCTATCCTATTATTGTTAATCATGGCCACCTGTCCATTCTTTCATGGTAGTTCACAGACACTTATATTTTGTAATTGTGTATTTATTAATGCTTGCTTATGTCTTTTTTGGGGTCTCTTTCATCAGACAGTATGTTCTACAAGGGATGGGACTATGTCCATTTTTTTCTCACCTAGCAAGGATTAGCACCCCATAAATATTTATTGAGTGAATAGAGTGAATTTTATTTTACCCAGTTATATTAACATTTAGTTAGCCACAGTCCAGCTGTTCTGTGGTGCTCACTTCTGTTCAGACTTGTTCCAGTGTCTTGCATACTATTGTTGAATTCTATATATTATTGTGTTCTACCCTGGACTGGCCTTTCCGTTCCATTCTGTTCTGGCCTGGCCTAATCTGTTCCATCTGCTTCTGTTCTGTTCCATTCTGGTCTGTTCTGTTCCATCTGCTTCTATTCTGTTCCACGCTGGCCTATTCTGTTCGAGCCTTCCATCGTCTAGTTCAGCCTTCTTTCATTCTGTTCCATTCTGTTCTAGTCCATAGTTCTGTTTTTTCCTCCTTGTTTTCACCTGTGCCATCCTATTCATTTTGGTTCTATTCCATTACATTCTGTTCCAGTTCATTCCCTTTGCTCTCGTCTGAGAGTTTAAACCTCATTTTGACCTATTCCATTTCATTTTACCCCAGTGCTCCCTCGAGATTTTCGGAGTACCTGCTTTGTGCTCAGTATTTTGATAGGAATCTATGAGATTATAAGAGAAGAAAATATCACTCCAGGCATGAACTAGTCCCTCTCAGGGGTGAGTGAATGGGAAAGAGGGAAGAGATGGCCATAGGGATCGAAGCTGACCCACGATGGAGAGCGTTCGGAGGATGCTGACACAGAGAAAGCAGGGAATGGTCCTGGGGGCAGTGATACACTGAGGACACCGGCCTGGGAAACTTAGGAGGGAGCCTAGGGTTAGGGCAGGCGGAGGGTGCTGAGTAATGTGAGATAAAGGGGCTAACCCAAAGGCCAGTTAGTCTCCTCCCATGACTCGATCTGATACTTAGATGTTTTCCAGCAAGAGAACTCCCGTAGTTTGGCGATGGTGACTGGGACACCATCTATCCCGCGGACACCAGGAGAGGCAGGGTGGGTCCTGTGGATGAGAATTCTTGGGTAAACTGACTAGCCTTTCTGATTCTCAGTTCCCATCTCTGTGAATTCAGGACAATCACCCTCACCTTGAGTTTTGTGAGGATGAATAGCCTCTACTCCTGTGCAGAGGGATGGGCAAGCATTCAGCACTGCACCTGGCCCATCGTAGGCGCTCAGTAAATGCTTGCTCTCTTCCACCAGTCCATCCCAACTCTACTACATTAGTGCTGAGCCTCACTTTCCCCAACAGTGAAATGAGGACCATGTGAAACAAATATGAGGTATCAGGTACTGTAGAGTTACTATTGCTTGGAGTTGGAAGGAACTAGATACATAACCAATGTTTGTTGATCAAAGGATTGATTGTGTTGATATCAAAAGCTCCCTTACACCCACCATGATGACACTTAGCACAGGGATGGGAAGACTAGGAGCTTAATAAACACCTTTGACTTGAAGCCAATGCTGAAAGAACCTGGAAGAGTGGCAGATGGGTAACACCCTTTCCAGTGCAGCCCAGACAGGGGGATGCTGGGGATGAGCTGATGAAATTCACACCAGACCTCCAAATATATTCAGAATCAGGGAATTAGGAGACAACAGAGGAGGCTGCCAAAAAGAATTTATCTCTGAAGTGGAGCTTGGGGAATAGCACTAATATTTTCGGAAATTGAAACTCCAACCATGAAATTGCCTATCATTTATCATACATGGTCTCTCAAAGGGGAAACGGAAAAGTGTTTAGTCTTATTGCTTTTTAAACACATGATTGCTGAGCACAGTCATCCGGGCTGTGGTTTTAAGAGATGATGTGTCTGAAAATGTCCGGCAAGGAAGCCTGTCCAACCTACCGTGGGGCTCCTCTCTGCACACTCTCCTGTGTCAAGAGGCCTGAGCTGTGCACACTGAGGGTCCCACTCACGTGGGCTTGAGCAGCTGGGTGTGCTCAAATTCTGACATGCGTAGAGACCCCCGGTCTTCTCAGATCTTCCCCAGATCCTTCCTAATGCCCAATCATCACATCACTGTTAAAGTTATTAATGCTTGAATACCTTGAAAGGGACCCACGTTTGTTTCCTCTTCTACCTATATGCTGAACTGATGGCCAAATTTCTCTCTTTTCCCTAGGCCCATCAGGGGTTTTGGACCCCTACGTGCAGCTGACCCCTGGGCCTCTCCATCCGAAGCATCCACACTCTCATCAGATGCGGCATGCTTGGCTGTCGATACCATCTTCCCAGGTAAGTTGTTCAAGGCCATAAGGCTGGAAGTGAAAGTGTGAGCTCCTTACCCAGGTCCTCTGGTGTCCAGCACCAGGTTCTTTCTTCTGAACAGGGAAGGGGCCTAGGACGATGGCGTACCCTGACCGAGAGTCAGAGGACGTGATCTCTTGCTCTTGCTCTGCACCACACTGCTGCCTCCTGCTCTAGTACTTGGATGGGCCCTGGGGAAATCGAGGTGCTTGTGAGGTAGTGTTTCCTGGGACTCTACCCCCATCCTGCCCACTGCAGTCTTGCCCATGACCTTGAACACCATCTCTGTGTTGATGGCATGCAGACTCCCACCGCTCACCAGACCTCTCCCCGGAGCTTGGGAGCAAGTTGCCAGCTGCCTCCTGGATGGCTCTGGAAATTCTAGGGGCACTGAGTGAACACGCTTTTTGGGGAATTCTAAATCCCACCCTGGAGATCATCTAGACCTTATTAACTTGACTCCCCCCAGAAAGGCTTTCCGGAGTTAGGTTTGATTGATTTTCCCCTTAGATTTCTTCAAGAATCACCGCCACAAGTGGCTATGTAATGAACACGTCCGTGCACACTGTTAGTCTTCTACCTTTGTAGAATAAATTGTCCTTTACTCTCTGAATGCCTCTGGTAAGAATTTTCAAGGCACATGTCTGTTATAACCAGCCCTGGCCAGAGATGGGAGTGGGTAGACTTGATATCTCCTGAAATACTTTTCAATAAAAATCTGTAGTATTTTTTCATTCATTAAACAGCAAGATGTAAAAGTTTCCCTTTAAGTCTTGGTTACTAGGAAGCTCACAACTTAAAGAAATATTCAGTTCTAGTAATTTTATTAGCCCACACTGTCATACCTATTTTCTGTCTTTCTGTACATTTTAAGAATTATGGTAAAACAGGCACAACATAAAATTTACCATTTAAACCATTTTAAAGCACACAGTTCAGTAGCATTAAGTACATTTATACTTGGTACAACCATCACCACCATCCATCTCCTGAATTCTTTTCATGTTCGTAAACTGAAACCCATACTCATTAAACAATAACTCCCCATTCCCCATTCTCCCCTGACCCTGGCCACCAGCATTCTTCTTCCTGTCTCTGAATTTGACTACTCTAGGTACCTCGTATTAATGGATTCATACAATATTTGCTCTTTTGGGACCAACTTATTTCACTTAGTGTAATGTCACAAGTGTAATATCTATGTGGTCAAGGGTCAGAATTTCCTTCCGTATTAACGCTGAATAATCTTCCATTGTGTGGACATACCACATTTCCTTTATCCACCCCTCCATGCACTGATGGACACTTCCATCTTTTGGCTACTGTGAGTAATGCTACTATGGACCTGGGTGTACGAGTATCTGTTCAAGTTCCTGCTTTTATTTCTTTTTTGTCTGCATCTGCACGTGATTCTCCATTTTCTATTTCAATAGCTGCGTTGACTCTACTCCTACTGAGAGAAGAAACAAACGCACCTAACCTGTATTGAGCAGCATAGCACCCGTGGCCCGGTTCTAAGTTCTTTATGTTTTATCTTCTGATCCATTGTCATCTCTACAGTTGAGACGTTGCCTCTTTTAGGAAGAAGGCAGAGTGACAATGATAGCAAAGCCATTGACTAACTAATCAAGCTGCTTCTACATTCTTATTCCTGACTCACGCCTCAGCTGGGAGCTGTGTGACTCCTTCCACACCATCACTTGATGGAAAGTGCTTTGCCAAAGGTCACCAGTAACACCATACTGCCAAATCCAGTGGAGGCTTCTGGTCCTTCTTCATTTACCATTGATATATTTAAAAATTCATTTGTTTTTTGCTGGGTCTTTGTTGCTGTGCAGGGGCTTTCTCTAGTTGAGATGAGCAGGGGCTACTGTTTATTGCAGAGCACAGACTTCGCATTGCAGTGGCTTCTTTGCTGCAGAGCTTGGGCTGTAGAGCACGTGGACTCAGAGTTGTGGTGCATGGGCTTAGTTGCTCCGCATTATGTGGATCAAACCTGTGTCCCTGGGACTGGCAGGCGAATTCTTAACCACTGGACACCAGGGAAGTCCTTGCCATTGATGTCGACCCCACTGACCACCCACTGTTCCTTCCTCAACCCTCTTCCTGGTACCTGCGATACCACTCTGTCCCCATTTCCTCCCTGGTTTCCTTGTCTCCTCTGTTTCTTTGTAGGATCCTTTCCCTCTGCCAGTCCTCAAAGCTGGGCCCCATGGCTCTGTCCTGGAGCTGCTGCTCCGTTCACTGGACATGACCTACCTAGGTGACTCCCTGATCATCCAGTCACTGTGGTCACCACCCTTCCTTGCTCACGGCCCCCAAACCTCTCTCTCTTTAGTCCTGGGTCCCACCCTGGGTGTCATACTCACGCCTCCACTCTCCAGTCTAGTGCGTTTCTCCCCAAATGGTCCACAGTTAACCTTCAACTCAACATGTCCAAAGTGAGGTTCATTACAGCACCCCCTGCCATTGCCCCTTCCTAGCAAGTGACACCATCTACCCAGCTGCTTAAGCCACCAACCAATGAACCATATTCCAGTTTATCCCTCTACCTTACCAATCTGACATCCTTGGTATTTCTAAAGCCAAGCCTTCTTCTCTATTCTGTCTCCTTTCCCAAGATCAGGCCTCATCCTCCCTTGCCTGGGATATCAGCACTGACTTCAGCCTCTAGTCTCCCTCTTTCTCTAGTCTTGACAATGAACTTGAATTCATTGTCCACAGCTGTCAGTTGGGTTTATCTCCCACACAGAGCTGGCCCTATCACTTCTGTACTTAAAACCCTCTGTGTCTCCCTGGTACCTAGTTAGGGTGAAATTCAGGCTCTGAGGCAGGCATTTACACCTCCACAACCCTTTGTTCCTCTCCAGCCCATTCTTTCTTCTGTGTCATCCCCTGTTTCCCTGACTGTGTGTTAAGTGCCCACCGTGTGCTAGCTGTGAAGGGCAAGGTGAAGGAGCTTGAAGGGCAATGGTGAGAAGCCACTGGCAGTGCAGTGATCACAGCTAGTGCAGGAGGAAGAAAGAAAGAAATAGCGCTAAGTCGTGTTTGACTCTTGTGATCCCACGACCTGCAGCCCGCCAGGCTCCTCTGTCCATGGGACTCTCCAGGCAAGAACACTGGAATGGGTTGCCATTTCCTTCTCCAGGAGATCTTCCCAACCAAGGAGTTGAACCCAGGTCTCTCACATTGCAGGCATGTGCTTTACTGACAGATCTGTAGACACCGAACAAACCGAGAGTCACTCAGTCTGGTCCATTTCCTGATGAGAAAGTACCTGGAGATAAAGAAGCCTGAAAGGAGTAGGGGGAACTCGATTCTGCCTCTGTTCCAGCAGAGAAGGTCAGTCCTGATCTTTCCTGCTGCTGGAAATGCTAACTGGCCCATTAGTCCTGCTGATGATCACACTCTCACTCTGTCGAGAATTCATCCTTCCCTCTCTCCACTGGCTGCCTGATTCAGGCCTTCCGGATTTCTCACCTGGATCACTTCGATGTCCTCCTAATTGTCACCTCTCTTGACCTCTAGCCCACCCAACCCAGTGCTACCAGAGTATCCTTTCTACAACACAAATCTGAAGACTGCTACAGGAAACAGCTCACTTCTTTCTGTGACCTCTGAGGTCCTTCTCTCTTAGGGTCTTTTCCTCTCCATCAGAGCTGCGCTCCCCTCTTCGTCTTAAGCACTGGCCATGCTCACCAGCTCCGAGCTGGGGTTGTGTGTGCACATCTCTAGCTGTAGGGACAGAATACCCAGTGAGAAAGAGGAGACAGGGACTGCAGACGGTCCTTACAACACGTTCTGCAGTGAAGAGGAGCAGGAAAATGGGCTGGGAGCTGGGGACAGGCATGGAGATGGATGGAGTTGGATGTTCGTTACAGGAAACCCTGGAGCAGGTACGCCTTCTGCCATGGATGACATGGTGGGGAGGGGGAAGATGGTGATGCAGAAAGAGGGGGCCCCTGGATACTGGAACAGGTGAGAGATCTAGGCCCTGCTTGCGGGGGTGGTGGGGAGCCCTGGGCAGAGCAGCGACCTTCCTCCATGCATTGAGCGGGAGGGAGGCAGAGTGTGGGTGCAGATGTGGGAGGCCTGCCAAGCATCCTCAAGGGAAGATGAGGGAGTGCTTTCTGATGGGGACCATGTTCTGAACAAAGCCTGAGGCTAGTGTGGGTGAGGATGGTGTGGGGTGTGTGGAGAGGAGAAAGGATGAGACACTTGTTTGGGAGAACAGAGAACATGCACAAGGGCAGTTAGACAGCTAGCATAGTGCTGCTGAGTGGTGGCAGGGCTCTTTTGAGATTTGAGGTTAGGCATTTAGAGGAAAGTCAGCTCTCTTTTCCTCCAGCCGTGTTCTGCTGCGTGGGTGCAGGCACCGAGGAGGGTGTGTGGATTTACCAAGTTTGGGCGTGGCTTCTAAGAATAAAGAAGGGAGAGAGAGGAAAGAAAGTGGCGGCAGAGGGGCAGTGATCCTGAGCCAGTGGTGCTCAGTGTCTGGAGGGCTCAGCAAGACTGTGGGAGTGCAGCCTGGAGGGATAACAGGTGATGGGCGATCATCTAGCAGGAGGCTTGAGGTGGAGATGGTCTAAACGGTGCCATTTCCATGATGGTAAGGTCAAGGGTGGGACACCCATGGGAATAGGTGGATGGGGGCTTCCAAGTGGAGAACAGAGAGGCCCCGATGTTGATGGATGCTCAAAGTGGATGTTGAGTCACCCCAAATGATGCCATTATGGGGGTGGAGAAGACAGAGAGTGAGGGTGTTGTTTAAGTCTGTAATGAATGAGGGGTGCAATGCAGGGTGGGGGTTGTTTCACCTTTCAATGGGATGAAACGGACAGTGGTGAGAGGTAAAGTCTCTTGTCCAGGATTCAGAGGAGCTGGAGTTTTGAGTTGGGAGGGAGGATCAATCTTTTGGGAGGGCAGTGGGGAGAGGGCAGAGGGGGCACCTCACCTCCCGGCCCCAGGTGGTGTGGGATATGGAAGAGAGAGCAGCACCCGCGCTCTGGGAGGCGGCAGGAAGTGGCATGTCAGTGGACAGCCAGGTGTCAAAGTTCAGGAAAGACATTGGGGAAGTGGGGTGTTTGGGATGATAGACCCTGAGTTTCCAGAGCTGAGAGGTGGTGCTCCCAGGAGCTGGATGTCTCAGGGTCTGTGGGAGGCTTAGCTTCTGCTCTGTGAAGAAGGCACCAGCCCCATGGCCCTCTAGCTTCTGGTCGTCAGTAGCAGTGGCTAGCTATGGTCACTTGCTGATGAAATGATAAGGATGCTATGAGACAAGGGTCTGGGCCTGGCTTCACGCTGGCCAGTCAGGAGCTCTCTGATCTTTTGGGACTGATGGGTGTGGGGTGTCCAGCCAAGCAAACCCACCAGTTGGTGGCAGGAGGTTGATGGTCTTGCTTGCTGTGGAAGGCCCCACCCTCCACGCTGTCCAAGTTTTGCAGGTAAGAGCTGAAATGCATTTCAAGGGCGACTGAGCACTGGATGTGCTGTGGCTTGGCAGGCGCTGGAGACACAGGTGTCTGCATAATTGTGATACATGAGTTGTACAGAGATGCAGCCATGGGCTGGGCTGGGGCAGGGGCGGGTACGGGACCACCGGGGTGGGTGGTTTCACCTTGCAGTGGGAAGAAATCTCAGGGCACAAGCCCAGGCAGTTGAAGACTTTTGCATTTCTTTAAGTTAATTCGGCCTCCAGGTCTCTATCCTATTAGAATGGGGGAAATTTAACCTAGTAGCACTAGTTTGCATGGGGATGCCCACTGCCTAACCCTTTTAGTCCCTCTAGACCCCCAATTTTCCTAACAGCTTTGACTAGGAATGTGATACCTGGGGCCCCAAGGGCATGGCATGCCTCCCCTGCCTGCCCATTTTACTGATGAGCTGGTAGAGACCCAGAGAGGCCAAAGGCTGCTTAGCTCTTAAATAGCAGCTCCTCTACCCAGTGCGTCTAACCTGGAGCCAGATCACTAGTGGACAGAGAAGGAACCCACTTGCAGTCAGGGAGAGTGTGGGACTGCGGGCAGGAGAAGGCATTTCTGTTGCTGAGGAGGAGGAAGAAGGGCATTTTGGAAGCAGCAGCAGCTAACTTGCACCTGGGAGGATGGGCTGGACCTGGAGAGGTGAGAAGGGAAGGGCATTCCTGGGGGAGGGAGCAGCGGGGACAGAGGAGTGGTGGGAGGATGAGCTGCCAGGTCAGAGAATTAATTATCTAAATTGGCTCTTTGTGTGTAGCTGGACTGAGGTGCCTCGAGGCTGGTGTCCCCCCAGCCACCCCTCTTTAGACTCTAAACTTAACGGGAGGGAAAAGGACTCTCCATTTGCTCTTCCCTGGTGCCCTGAGCTAAACACACAGGTGGGTTCACTTAATCTTCTCATTGGCACCGAGGGGCAGATGTTTTTGGCTCTGTGGTGCAAATAAGGGAAATGAGGATGGCCAAGGGCCTCAGGATGCAACCTCATGCTTCTCACCACTCACGTGGCCACAACAAAACAGGGGTGTGTACCCCTGACAAAGCACCAGGAAGAGGGGAGAGGGTGCCTGGTAATCCCAAGGGAAGCCCCCAGGAGACTGATGGGCATTGGTCTATCCCTGAGGCTATCCTGAGGGGAACTGTGAAGACAGAAGCTGGGGGGACCTCAGCCCCTTCTCTCATTGAGGGCCATCTTGGACCATGGGTTCCCTCTCCCCCTCTCTAGCAGAAAGGGTTTGGCTGAACAAACTCCGAACCCTCTCACCGCCATCAACTGAGCTAGTTGCGCTTCATCTGTTGCCTCCCACCTGCTTGAGGCTGAGAACTTGCTTCATCCTTGCCTCCCTGGCCCTCCCCAGCCATGGATTAGCTTAAATATCTCAGAATCTGAGATCTGTCTCAACACAGCCCCATCTGAGTGCTGTTTGTCTTAAAATGGGCTCACGGGGACATCTCTCATGGTCCAGTGGTTAAGAATCCACCTTTCATTGCAGGGAGCTTGGGTTCAATCCCTGATTGGGTAAATAAGATCCCATATGCCTTGGGGAAAATGAGCCCACGAGCTGCCAACTACAGAGCCAGTGCACTCTGGAGCCCTCCGGCCACAGCTGGAGAGAAGCCCGCATGCCACATGAAGATCCTATGAGCTACATCTAAGAGTTGACTCGGACAAAAAAAAAAAAAAAAAAACTAAAATAAAGGAAATAAATATTAAAAAAAAACACCTTTCTATTAAAAAAAAGGGGGGGGGCTCACCTATGGGTTCCTGCCCCTTAGGAGCCTTATGGTTCTGAATTCCCCCCTGAAAGCAGACATTCACCCAAAGTACATGTGATGGACCCACTGGGGCTCTGATAACAGGACTGCCTACAGTGTGCACACCCATGGAGCTGTATCCATATATTAGTTCCCATCCTTACACTCTCCCTGCCTTGTTTATCCATTTTATAGGTAAAGAATCTGCAGCACAGAGAGGTTAAGGGGCTTAACAAAGTTCTCACAGCTTACAAGAGGCAGAGCTGGGATTAGAACCCAGAACTCTGTGACTTCAGGCTATATAACCTATCACTAAGATGCCCATCTCTGGCTGAGCTCAAGGATGCAGAGACATTACAGGAGTGCCCCTGCCCGAGGGATGGGCCCAACAGCTTCTCCTCCAGGCTAGAGGCTCTGAGCCACACACCACCAGGGGCCACTACCCAGCAAGGACAATCAGCCCTCCCTCCACCACCCCCCACCCCCTGGTGGTCGCTCCATGGTGCTGCTGAGCGGGGGGAGCCCCCTCTCTGGCTGGAGTCTCCAGGCAGCAGTAGGATGCATAACTGATGGTGATTAGCTAAATCATAACATGCATAAGTGATGAACCAACTGGTGCCAGGCCGCGCTGAGAGGCAGCGGGCACCCCCACCCCCGCTACGCCCGGCCCAGAGAAGCCACCACAGGCTGCCTCCCTGTGTTATCTGGCACATCAAGTGCTGCGACAATGAATATAGATTGACCTTATTATAGCAGCCGGCTGCTGGTGCCAGGCGCAGCCAGGCATCCTTTGCACAAATTAAAGGTGTCAGCATGTAATTTACGCTTCATGGCGAGAAGGGGTGCAGGGGGTTGGGGGAGGCACCGAGGCAGGTAGAAAGCAAGGTGGGCTCCCATCAGGCTTGCACCCGGAGCCCACGCGCCGTGATGGGAGGTGCAGCCCACGTGTCATTTCCTCTGTCTTTGCACAATTTTTTTTTTAGCTATTCCTTGCTCAAGGGGAGCAGCCCCCTCTCCTAAGCTCCCCCCTTCCCACGCTCTGTGTGCGTGTGTGTGTATTTTTCAGCTAAATTACTGGTTTTACCTGAAGAGCGTGAAGTAGGTGTGCTAATTTATGGCTCGGCAGCTGAAGCTGTGGTGCGGGGCGCTGTCTGGGAGGGCTGTAATACGACATCATTTTACTAGCGCACCCCAGAGCAGCTTGACATCTCGAGTTGGGCCTGTGATTAAAGTTGTAGTCTTCTTCCCCCCTCCCTCTCCCTTCTCCAACACGGAGAACAGATTAAACTCTAAGTAATAGATCTCGGGTTTCTTGCCATCCCACTGATATTCACAGTACACAGTTTGACACAAAGAGTAAGTTATACATCACAAACAACAGCCTCTGCTCTTTACCGCCCAGAATTAATTTTCCATTTGCTAAGCTCCCTTCTTCTCCCAGCCCATTTTCCTGTCGAGAGGGCCTCTCTCTCCCTCCTAGAAAAGGCAGAAGAGGAAAAGTCTCAGGTCAGAATTGGGAGACGTAGTCCAGGACAGCTGGTTTAGCCCCGACGGTTTACAGAGGAGGAGCGAGGCCTGGAGAGGGAGGGTGGCTTGCTGATGTCACCCTGTGGCTTTGTGGCAGAGAGGGGGCTGTATCGAGCGTCCTCCCACACCTCTGCCCACCACCCCCTCGCCTGTAGAGTGGAGAAAGTACGTAACTGCCAGGCTGCCCGAGAGCTGGTTGTCCTCTGATTGTCCCTCTGCTCTTCCCCCTTGCCTGCAAGACTCTCTCTGCCTTCTCTGCCCTGCTCTGTGTCCCAGGAGGGGACTACTAGGGGCTGCTGCCACTGCCTGGACTTGGCCTATAGAAGGTACTAGAATGAGAAGGCAGGGTGGGAGGCTACTTCTGTTCTGCTTCTCCCTAGCAGGATGCTGTGTCTGGGGAACGGCTGCCTCCCGCTGGCCTACTGCTCTTGAGGGGAGGAAACTTCTTCCATGGCTCCAGCTCCTGGCAGGCTCTGGTGATACCACTGGTTCCTAGCTCTTTAGGTTTGGGATGCTAACAGCCATCTGTCATCGCTGGTCTCTAGGAGCCTCACCACGCTTTCAGATTCCCTTCACCCCGCCCTCCCGTCAGTGGTTCCTCCACTGGCGTCTCTTCAGTTGAACCATCTGGGGGATTCTGTTTTCTGTGGGAACTCTGAGTGACCCTGTTCTTCTCTGAGGACCCATGCATGCTAGCGCAGTCCTGCAGGCGCACAAGGGTGGCTGGCTTCCTAGGGAGTCAGGCAGCTCTGGGAGCATTCTGCCATTAATCCAGCTGTCCTGCCCCCTCCCCTCCCCACCAGGACCCGTGATGAATGCCTGCAAGTCTCCCTTCAGGGCAGCTCAGGGCGGCCCAGTGAGGTAATGTCTCTTTAGGCCCATCTCAGATCTGTGGACCTTGAGGCTTGGAGAGGTTAAGTCTTTTCTCCAGGATCTCCCAACCTTCGGCAACAGAGTACAGCTGGGAACCTGGGGCTAGCCGGCTCCAGGGCTGAGCGCCTTCCTCTGTGCTGTCTGGAGGCTAACTTTGTTGAACTCACATAGGAAACACAGGCACACACCTGCATACACATGCATGGAGGACAAAATGCCTTTGGGGAGCAGTAGATGAACATGAGTAGAGAGCAGGGCCAGGAGTGATGAGGACTGGAGATGACAGATGGGGTGGGCAAATCCAGGAGGGCTTTCTGGAGGAGGTGAGCAGGTACTGAAGAGGAATTAGAATCTGAATAAAACTGTGTACCTGAGCACCCCTCAGTAGACTAGGTTAAGGGTGCTGCTGGGGAGATGCTTTAAAAATACAGATTCCCAGACTCCTGTTTTTATGAATCTGAATCTCTAGGGGAGTCACCTAAGAATCTGGTTTGTTTTGTTTTAAGGTGATCCTGAGATGCAGCCAGGCTTGGGAACTGCGGGTCCTCCCCATCTTAAGAGGAATGTACAGTCAGCTTCAGGACCCAGAGCCACCAGTCCAGAGCCAGGGCTAGAACCCAGGTCTCCTGGCTCCCAGGACAGTGCTCACCCCACCACTGATCCGAGGGGCAGGGCAGAAATGTAGCCCCGCACCACGGTCTCACAGCCCTCCCCCCACCAGCCGCTCTGCAGCCGGTCCTCAAGATGGCAAGCGGGGGGTGGATGAAGGTGGTGGCAAAGCGAGAATGCGCCTGGAATAACATGACATTTAGAAATCTGAATCAGCTGGCACTTTCCATTTTCCCTCCTCCCCTCTGCACTACACTCCCCCCTTCTCCCAGCCTCTCTCTAAGGAGCAGCAACAGGCCTGGACATCCAGTGGGGAGTGGAATCTGTAGAGGGGCACCCACTTGGAAGGGTGGATGGAGTCTGAGATGAGAGCAGAGACCTGGGCTCCAAACCAAGGGCTGCCCCTTCTTGCTGTGCGACTTTGGGCAAAGCGCTGTGTGTCTCTGGGCCTCACCATGCTCTGCTCACCGTAGTCCTGTAAGCACCCTAGGACATCCATACGAGGGATGACCCTGCCAGACTTACTCTATCCAGAACACTTCCTTCTGCCGTGCTGTCCTGGAATTCCATTGTACCATTCTACTCCTTTGGTCCTGAATAACTGGAGCCTGGGATGGCGGAGGTATGAGGGTGCTGAGGCTTGGGGAGGAGACTAGAGGTGGGAGGGATCCAGGCAGGGGCAGAGAGTAGACAAGTGAAATGCTGGCAGCTTAGACAAGTCTCAGCCCCCTCCTCTTTCACTCTCAACTCCGGAGCAGAAGCGGAGGCAGCCCCCACGTCATCAGCTCTGGGATCCACATCAACACGCAGGTGGGGTGGGGTGGGGTGGGGGAAGTGAGCAAACGGTACCCCAGTCCTCAGGTGGCTTGTGCCCTCCGCAGTGTGGAAGATGGCTGGGCATTCCTCAAGTCTGGCTGGGGTAGCCCCTTGGACAAGGGTGTCTGGGCTCTGTCTCCAGGGCCTCCCCAGCTCCCTGCACAGCGGGCAGAGTGAATCAGCTGTGTGTGTGTGTGTGCACCCCACCCCCAGATGGAGCCTGACTCACCACATGTCCCCGCAGTCTGACACAGCACCGGATGCCCAGCAGGCATCCTGGGGACATCCACTGGATGGAGTCCATGTGCCCTGCCAGGGCCCTCTTAGCCCTTCAAGGCTGGAGGCATGGTCCTAAGAAGGGCACCCTCGAGCAAGGCTCCTTCCTGGGTGGGAAGTGATCACATCTGGGTAATGGGGACAGGGGTGGTCACCCTCTCTGGCCTTGCCCTCCGTAGATCCCACCACCTCTCCTGCCAGCAAGAGAGCAGGCAGAGGGTGGCGTTAGAGCATGAGATAGCCATGCCTGTTTCATTTGCTGCCGTGTATGCAGTGACTCAGTGGAGAAGGAAATGGCAACCCATTCCACTCTTTTTGCCTGGGAAATCCCATGGACAGTGGAGCCTGGCGGGCCGCAGTCCATGGGGTTGCAAAAGAGTCGGACTTGACTTAATGACCAAACAACAACACAGTGACTCAGGCTGACCTTTGGTCGATGCTCCTTTAAAGTCTGTGGGGAGAGACGAGGAAAGAAGGAAGGAGAGGAGGGAGAGAGACAGCTGGGTCAGGCTGGGATGTGCAGCCCCATTAGCTGGCTCTGCCCCTGGTCTATGTCCTCCTGACCCAGTTGGCGCCTGCCCAGCCCCACCCCTCACTTTCCTTCTCTGGCCATGGCCCCGCCTCCTGATGGAGGGCCTCCTGGAAGGGATGGTGGGGAGGAGTGCTGGAGGAAACTCCCTGCAAAACAGAGCTTCATTCTAGAGACTAGGGAAATTCTGCCTCAGTTCTCCAGACCTTCTCCTCCAAGGAGCCCTCCAGGTAGCAGGAGGTATCCCAAGCCCCGAACCTTGGCAAACCACCCCATCCCAAAGCCCCACTAAAGGTGTGTGAGCTGTAGACCGCTGTCTAGGAAGGATTGGATTTAACTGGTCCCTGACTGAGGGTATGGGTGTGGGAGGGTTGTAGAGAGTAATGCACTCCAGAAAGCAAGAAAACAAGAGTGAGGAGGCTTTCCATGCCCAGGGCCCATCTGTGGCTCTCTGCCTGGTTTTTGCCCTTATGCCATCTGCTTCTAACCACAGGTCAGAAATCGACCTCTGCTCACCCTGACGTGTGACCAGCTGTGTAGTCAGAGCACCCTGCCTGGACTGGGGCTGGTCTTCACCAACATCCTGGCCTGCCCTGCCCCCAGCCCAGGCAGGAAGTGCGCTGAGTGGCCTCTGCAGGGAACAGGACTCTGCCATCAGCCAGCTGGGAGACCTTGATTTCTGTCTTGGGGTTTTTTCCAAGGCAAATTCCTCTTTGTTCTCTGTCCCTCTTGTTTCTCACAAAGGCCATCTGGGAAGAGGACATGGCCCAAAGCATTCGTTGCCCATCCTGGACATGAATACTGTTCCCTGCGGGTGCGGAGTCTTGGCTGGCATGTGGTGTGGGGAGGACATTGGGACAGGCTGGGCCCTAGCTTAGGACCCAAGCATCAGGGGACTTTAAACTCAAGAGGAAACTTTGGAGAGCTGTAACCAGGCCATTTAACTCTGGAGGAAGTAGGGATCCCACAGAGGCTGTGTGACTCACCCAGTGACTTTCACCCAGTCCCACTTCACAGATGAGGAAGCAAAATTTTAGAGATGGAGCATGACCTGCTCAGGGTCTCACCACAATGGCAGAGCTCTGCCTGGAGCCCAAATCTCTGGGCTCTTAGCTCCTAATTCTCTTCCATGACAGTGACAGTCTGCTGGTCACCTTTAGGTGCTTGGTTATTTAGAAAGTGGTTATGATTATCCCCATTTTACACAGGAGGAAACTGAAGCTCAGAGCAATTATACCTTCACCTCAGCTGAGATCAGATGCCACAGTGGAGACCCAGGTCCCCACCCCTCCAGGAAGCCTACCTGGAGTGCTTTCTTCTCCAAGGTCTTAATACACTTATTCTGAGGGCTGGAAAAAGAAAAGAAGGATAAGGAGGAAGCAAGGAAACCTTCGTGACCAAGGAAACCTTCATGAAGTGAAGTGAAGTGAAAGTCGCTCAGTTGTGTTCGAGCCTTTGCGACCCCATGCGTTATGCAGTCCATGGAATTCTCCTGGCCAGAATACTGGAGTGGGTAGCAGTTCCCTTCTCCAGGGGATCTTCCCATCCCAGGCATTGAGCCCAGGTCCCGTGCATTACAGCTGGATTCTTTACCAGCTGAGCTGTCCTTGCCAAATACTGTGCAGGCACTCTCAGGATCCTAATGGACCACCTTGTGAAGGGCTCATTTTACAGACACTGCTGCTGCTAAGTCGCTTCAGTCGTGTCCGACTCTGTGCGACCCCAGAGACGGCAGCCCACCAGGCTCCCCCGTCCCTGGGATTCTCCAGGCAAGAACACTGGAGTGGGTTGCCATTTCCTCCTCCAATGTGTGAAAGTGAAGTCGCTCAGTCGTGTCCGACTCTTCCCGACTACCAGGCTCCTCCGCCCATGGGATTTTCCAGGCAAGAGTACTGGAGTGGGTTGCCATTGCCTTCTCCGCATTTTACAGATGAGGAGACTGAGATTCAGAGAGCTCAGGTCCAAACCACGTTTGTCTGATTCCCAAGATCAGTGCACTGTTCTCCCTTATTCAACCCCATAAAGACCCTGAAGCTGGGAAAGATTGAGGACAGGAGGAGAACCAGGCAGCAGAGGATGAGATAGTTGGATGGCACCATTGACTCAACAGACATGAGTTTTAGCAAACTCCAAGAAATAGTGAAGGATAGGGAAGACTGGCTTGCTGCAGTCCATGGGGTCAGAAAGAGTTGGACATGACTGAGCGAGTGGGCAACAACAACAAATTCTTTTATTCTAGAATGTTTCCTGGGTGCCGTCTTGTCTCTGTGATTCAGCGCTAAGTTCACTGACTCTGAAGAGCCTGTCCTTGTTTATGCCCTGCAGATGACCCAGGGCTTGGTCCCAAGGGATGGTCAGCAACCACTCAAGGCCTTGAGAAGGCAGCAACGTGACAGGGGCGGCATGGGCCACGGAGCAGGCCGGTGGATTTCACATCCCCTGTCTGCCGCTTCCTAGACCTTGGACTCTTAATTCACCTCTTTGGGCCTTGGCATCCACATCCATAAAGTGGGGGTGGCCATGACCCCGAGCCTCAGACTCACTGAGTGAAGTTCGGGGCAGGGGCTGAGTTCTGAGCATCAAGCATCCGGCAGGAGACCTGACAGGTGGGTGTGCACAGACGAGGCGGTGACCGCTCTCATCAGTTCGCTCCTGTCAGGGGCGTCTCTGGGGTGGCCCCCACCCCCAGCTACCAGCTGGCCCTCCCCTCCTTGTGGACGCCTGCCTCCCCTGGGCCCCATATGTGCGGGGGCCTGGCTCTAGCGGATGGCACACGGGGGCCTGTTTGCCTTTGCGTCGCTAGCCGTGGGTGGTAGCTGTGAAAACTCCACTCCCAGCGTGCCCCCGCCCCGCCTCCAGGCTGTTCATCCTGAGTGCTGAGCCAGGTTCCGTGGCACCTCCAGAGGCCCAGAGGGAAGCAGGGAACTCAGAGAATGCACTGACCTCCCCCTGTCACCCGTTCTGAGCAGCAAGGGGCTCTGCAGGTGAACTCTAGGCTTCATGGCCGAGGGGGCGGGGGGCGCTGGAGCAGAGTACTGGCCAGACACTTGGTGCAGATGCACAGCCTGCCAGTCAGGCCTCAGTCCCCAAGTGTCAACTGCAAGACCCTGGTTCCGATGGAGGAGGAAGCCGCTCAAGTCACCATCAGGAGGTGGGATGGGGAGGCCCTGTTGCACAATCTAAGCTTCTAGCTAGCTCCCCAATCCTCAGTCTTCAGTGGCAACATCTCCCTTGGGTTCTCAAACCAAGCAGACCTCTCAAAGGGCCTGTCGGAGGCTGGAGTGCTCATAGCTCCGAATTTTCTTCTTTGCACTGCATTATCATCTGGGGGAGGTTAGGAGTGGGTCAGAGATTCCTCCCTGTAGCAGCACTGCTAGATCTATGGTTCTGTTTGCTCCTACCCACTTACCTGGCCTCTCTGGCCAGCAGCTGAGTTCTTCCCTTTGCTTCAGCTACTCCAGCCTTTTTTCTGTCCCATTGAATAAGCCAAGCCTGTTTTCTCCCCTGGAAATGCTCAGAACCTGTTCTTTTCACAGGGGACGCTTTCTTATCAAGACCACCCAGCTCTTATGGACCCTGTGCACTAGGGCAGGTGGTCCTCTTTTATAATCTTCAGAGCACATATGTATAGCAGGAGTTATGTGTTTTTTTTTTTTAATTTTAATTAAGTATAGTTGATAAAGAAGGCTGGGTGCCAAAGAATTGATGGTTTTGAACTGTGGTGTTGGAGAGTCCCTTGGACTGCAAGGAGATCAAACCAGTCAATCCTAAAGGAAATCAATCCTGAATATTGATTGGAAGGATTGAGGCTGAAGCTCCAGTACTTTGGCCACCTGATGTGAAGAGCCAACTCATGCGAAAGCACCCTGATGGTGGGAAAGATTGTAGGCAGGAGGAGAAGGAGACGACAGAGGACAAGATGGTTGGATGGCATCACTGATGTGAGTTTGAGCAAATTCGGGGAGATGGTGAAGGACAGGGAAGCCTGGCGTGCTGCGGTCCATGGGGTTGCAAAGAGTCAGACACGACTGAGTGGCTGAACAACAATAGTTGATTTACAATGTTGTATTAATTTCCTCTGTACAGCAGAGTGACTCAGTTATACATATATATGTGTATGTATATATACACATATTCTTTCCATTATGATTTATCTCAGGATGTTGAATCTAGTTTCCTGTGCTATACACTAGGACCTTGTTGGTTAGCCATCCTATATATAGTAGTTTGCATCTGCTAATCCCAAACTCCCGGGGGTTATTTTTATCAGATTGTTTCTTGCTGCTTTTTCGTCTCCTCCATGACAGTGGAAACTCTCCCACTTAGACTGTGGATTTTTGATCTGTGCTGTAACTGCAGTGCCTAGCACTGAAGGTGCTCAGGAAATATCTTCTAAATGAATGCGAACCCTCATCATCCTGCCATGCTGTGTAAATGATGACAGGACTATAAGGAGGAACAGGAGGCTCATTTAGAAAGCTCTTCTGACTTTCCTAGGGTGTTCATGTCATCTAGCTCATTAGGTCCCCTGGAGAATCAATAATGGGATCACGGCCACTGCCTGCACAGCCTGTCTTCTGCCCTGGAGATGCTCAGAACCTGCTCTTTACACAGGGGACTCTTTCTTATCAAGGCCAGCCAGCTCTTGTGGGCCCCATGCCCTGGGACAGGTGGCCTTCTTTTGTAACCTTCAGAGCACACATGTGCAGGTGTGAGACCTAGGGAAGGGAAGCGTCACAGTCAGAGGACACAGGACTGCAGTGCAGGCGTGTCTGTCTGTCCTGTAGTTGGGTCAGCTTTAGGAAACCCCACGCAAGGAAGCGCATTTCCACCTGGGAATGGAGCCTCAGGCTTCCAACTCAGGACTACCCCTCCTGAGGGTGCAAGACCCCTCGAAAAAGCCCCTCATGCCCACAGAAGAGGGGCTGCAGCACAGAGGTCAAAGTGCAAATAACAAGTGGTGTTCAATTTCATTTCCATCTGTTTCTTCACTCCTGCCTGGGAGGGCAGGCTGGAGATGTTATGTTTGCAGCTACAGGGGTCTCAGGTGAGGGTCTCCTTTTTGGATCCCCTGGGCAGGGAGGGGTCAGGACAGGAAGGAGCAAAGAGCAGTGGTCTTTAAACTTGTCAACTTCTGCCTCACTATCAAGAAAAAAACAGATCCCACCTCCACCAGTATATGTATGTATATTGTTTATTCATTATGCACATTCAAATGTAATAATATATTATGTATACAATGAACATGTACAGATATGGATGATTTGAAATGCAATTTTAAAATGTAAATAACATTCCTATACTTTTCTTCCCAGCCTATTATTTCTTCCCATTTGCCAATGTCCAGCCTGGGGATTATGCACCCCATTTGGTGACCACTGACTAAAAACGTGGGCTTTGGAGCCCAACAGACCTCTGTTTGAATTCAGGCTTTTGTTGTGAATTTCTATATGGCATTAGACCAGCCTCTCAGCCACAATTTCTTTTTCTGTAAATTGAGTTGATAATTTCTAATTTGCTGTGTGGCTCAGATGAGGTGGTGGGTCCAGGGTCTTGCAGGGTGGAGGAGCCCACATATGCTAACTATGGTGCTGATGACCATGATTGGGTTTCCCTTTCTAGTTTAAATTATTTAAACTCAACCCCAGATATCACAGGCTATGGGCTTGTTTTCTGAGCTGCCGCATAGTCACCAGAGATGGTGAGTCATGCCCAGTGTAGGATGGGCCTAAGTCTTCTGTCCCCCTAATCTGATGACCCCAGATTCCATGCAGATGGATGGACCTGGGACCTGGATGAAGCAAGGTGGACTTGGTGACCCCGCAGGTTGGATGGAACTGAGAGATGGGTCAAGTGTCCGCTTTCTCTGTGTTCCTTATAAAATAACGGAAGTGTCAGCTTGGGTTCATGGGCCGGTCACAGTTTCAATCCCTCCCTAACTTCATAAGGCAAGTCCATGAATTATACAGTGCCGGAGCAGACGGCGCGAAGTACGGATGCATCACAAGCCGGGCTTAATAAGGACACTCCAGCTATTCTTGGAGGCATTTGCAAGTCAAAAATATGGCGCATGAGGATTTGATGCAGACTTCAAATTCTGAAGATTTCAGCTGGGTCAGCAGTATTTTATGTTAAATTCCATCAACGAATAATACAGAAATGGCAATGAGGTGGTCACCGTATTTTGTCTTTTTTTAAAAATTTTAGTTCTTTGGTGATAGCACATGTGGTCAAATGGGCCTGCCACCCCTTCCTACCAAGTAATGTCAACGTACACTGTCCACCTTCCCAAGGACTCATGGTGAGCATGGGACACTCCCTTGCTGAGGATTTATAAAGTGTTCCACCCCTTATAGTTTTGTGCTAAATAGAGAGAAGATGAAAGCTTTTCTATTTTCTTTCTTCTTTTTCACCAAGATTTTGTATGACTGATTCCTGCTATTCTCTATAATATGTGTACCAGCTGTTAGAGACTCAGGCAAGAAGGACGAGAAGAGAAACCGGTATTTTACCATTTATTGAAAAACGGGGACTGTTTAAAAGATGATTAAATTGCACTGGAGGAGAAGAACCATAGTGAAAGAGGGAAGTTGGTCTCCTCTCATCCAGGAAGGTGGTGCTTCACAGAAACAGAGATGCTGGGTCCTGGCGAAACAGCGCTCCAGCCATGATGGGTTCATGCATAGGTTTCTTTACAAAGACAATATTTAAGGGGCAAGGCAAGCAGGCATCATGTACCACAGATGATAGAGGAATGAAAGTTATAACAGCCAAGAGGCCTTTGTGAACCTCCTTCTCTGAGTATTGATGACATCCCAGGACCATAACTTCCCTAACTCACTTTCTTGGATACTGGAGTGCCAATAGCATCTTCGGGTACATGAGGGGCCAGCTGCATTTTAGGAAATCCCAAGTGTAAACTCACTAGGGCAGTAATGAAGGTATTTAAGGCAGCAGCAAAGCATAGGAACAGCTTGTAGATTAGAAGACTTTGAGGCTGAAAAAAGTTCCAGTACTTGAAAGGTAGATAGACCAGCTTTTCTCAAATATGCACAAGAATCCCCTGGTAGTCTTGTTAAATTAAAAACCCTGATTCTGGGAGGTACCTGAGTTGTTGCATTTCTTAAAGGGCCCAGGTGAGGCTAAGGCTGCTGGTCCATGACCACACTTTGGGTACTGAGGGTGTAGACCAGGGTCATTTCTCCAAGAAGGTGTGCACTCAGACTTCTGTGTGTGGGCCCTGAGCTCAGGCGCTGGGATGGGGACATAGAAATGCCAACACTCGGTTCATGGCTTTAAGTCTGCTTCACCCAGGATCGTAGTTGGTTGGTCCACTTAGGATGCAAGGCCAGGAGTGCTGGACAAACACAGGCAGAGCACAGAGCATGGGACTGAGAGTCAGGGGAAGCTCTGGCTTCTCCTAAGACCTCCCCTACTTAGCTGAGTGACATGGGCAGCTTGCATAGCTTCCTTTTCCTCATCTGCATGTGCCTGCTATGCAGTAAGGGGGCACCTCTACCATGTTCCATAAAACTGAGTGGGATAGAGAATCAGGGTCTGGACGACACTCTTAGCAATAGCAGCCATGGAAAGAGAACTGCATAAGTATGGGTGCAAATCCCGGTTCTGCTACCAGTGGTTGGTCCTTGGGCAATTTGCTCACCTGCTTAAGGCTCAGTGATTAGGACACTGGCATGAACCCAGATAATCTCGATAGAGGGATGTGGGCTCTGCTCTGTGGCCCCAAGAGGCCACAGAGCTGGCTTCCCAAAGATCAGATCATGGCACCATCAGCATTGATTGAAGCAGGCCTCAAGCATAGGACTCCCAACCAAAGCCTTCCAGCATGAAGGCCAGATGAAAGCGAAAGTTGTTCAGTCATGTCTGACTCTTTGCAATCCCATGTACTGGAGCCTGCCAAGTTCTTTTGTCCATGGAATTCTCCAGGCAAGAATACTGGAGTGGGTAGTGGTTCCCTTCTCCAGAGGATCTTCCAACCCAGGGATCGAACCCAGGTCTCCTGCATTGCAGGAGGATTCTTCACCGTCTGGGCCACCAGGGAAGCCCAAGAATACTGGAGTGGGTAGCCTATCCCTTCTCCAGGATGTATTCATGACCCAGGAATCAAACCAGGGTCTCCTGCATTACAGGTGGATTCTTTGTCAGCTGAGCTACCAGGGAAGCCCAAAGGCCAGGTAGGCTGGCATCAAATTCCACGTCCACCCGGGATGAATCCTCTGGCTGGCTCATCCTACAGCTTTACAAGGAAGTAACTTCTCATCTGGGCAAACCTGACAGATGGATATTTTTCTCCACTTTATCTCTCAGAGTTAAAGTGGGAAACGGAGTGAAGCCCTTGCTCCCGTTCTGCTTAGCGATCATGTGAGCCTGAAAATGAGAATGCAGACTTGCTAAGCAAACATATTTGCAGTCCCGCTGAGACTTCTTCAAATACCTTCTTTCACGGACATTTGTCTATCTCCCTATGAATTTATTTCTTCTTCTAACAAAAGCCACAATTTTATGTAGGGTTCTATCCTTCCCTACTCTGGTTCACAAAGTCTGGTTGAGACAGCCTCAACTCTGGGAGTGGATCCTACAACTCAAGCCCCAACCAATCAGAATGAGCACTCCTCTGGCCACAGTGATTGGTTCAGTGGCGTTGGGCATGTGACATGGGCTGGTCCAATCAGAACGAGTCCCTGGATATTTGCTGGACGTGTTATTTTCCACCTCCACTGTCATCCATCAGTCCTTACTCCAGTGAGGCACATTTGTCAGCCTCCATTCCCACTGGTGTCTGCTGAGATTTGCCATCCAGTCTGGTCTTTGGACAGTTGTCTCCCACATGAGCTGAGACATGACTGTGTCCTATTTTAATGCCATAGGGAATCCCTTCCTTTTGCTGAGAGTCCCCTAGGAGGAGACTTTGCTTCTCAGGTAACCCATCTGCTCTCTGCTGTCATGGAAACACCCATCTATTTTCTGTACCAGGCTGGATGGAGTGGGACTCTTGGGTCCATGTGCTTGTGCTCCTCCCCTGGACAGGTGTCCTTCTCCAAGTTTTGCTGCATCGCAAGGCCCTTCCCTTCTCATCTCTCAAACATTTTAGAGACTGATTTTATTACTTCTTCTCCCACTGAGATTTGAAACTCAAGAGACTCAGGAACGCGGCTCCTTTTCCCAGCCTGGAACATTAGCAGTACCCTTTTGGGTTCGATCCCTGGGTTGGGACAATCCCCTGGAGAAGGGAAAGGCTATCCACTCCAGTATTCTGGCCTGGAAAATTCCATGGACTGTATAGTCCATGGGGTCACAAAGAGTCGGACATGACTGAGCAACTTTCACTCTCATTTTTCCTGCTTTCATCGCTGTCTCCCACCCACCCCCACCCACTTTGCTGATTCATAGTTAATCTCCAGCAGCTGGGAGTTTAGCTTCCATCTATCCTTTCCCCAGTCTACACTCTATGGCTCAGTTCCTTCAGAGCTTTGCTGCTAAGCTAAAAATTAGGTGTGTAGAACTTAAAAAACAGTTCTGAAAATCAAAAGCATTAACTTTCAAGAACTTATTTCTGCTATGAGCATTAAAAACCTACTTGAATCTATCTTTTCTCTTTGCATTTCGCATTCCTGGTCTCTCTTGAAGCAAAGCTTCCTTTGATGAAGTGTACAGACTGTGAGGGGCTTCCCACATAGTGTTAGTGGTAAAGAAACTGGCTGCCAGTGCAGGCGACATAAGAGATGGGGGTTCTATCCCTGGGTAAGAAAGATCCCCTGGAGGAGGGCACAGTAACCCACTCCAGGATTCTTACCTGGAGAAACCCATGGACAGAGGAGCCTGGTGGGCTATAGTCCATGGGGTCACAAAGAATCAGACATAACTGAAATGACTTGGCACGCACACATAGGTTGTGGGGCTTCCCAGGTGATGCTAGTGGTAAAGAACCCACCCGCCAATGCAGGAGACACAAGAGATGCCGGTTCGATCCTTGTAGACACGCACACACAGGCTGTGGGAGTCATGCTCATCCTACCTTCATGTCAGTGATAGTCTGAGCTCTGTGGAGCTAAGGTTCTTGCAGTGGACCAGAAGAACTACTTTTGGAGTCAAGGTACCCGACTTCCAGTCCCAGTTAGGTCACTGAATTGTCGTACAGTTCAGAGAAATCACAATCTTTGTTGAGTCTCACTTTTCCTCACTTATAAAATGATATTTGCTCCTCACCATAGCCTTTGCTCCTGACTAATAGACTGCATTTGGACTAATTTAGAAAGTACTCTTGCATAATTGGGGATATATGAGACCTCAGTGTGTCTTCTTTTCCCCTTTAAACTGGTTTGCAGAGGGCTCTCTGGGCTGTCATGGCTGGAGAGAGACGCATGTAGACGGTACTCAACACTGGATTTGTCCATCCGGGTTCTCTGAGTTCAAGGAGTCAGGAGTCATTGTGGGAAGGACCATGGCAAATAAATTAAGGATCCAAAAGTTCCCTTCTCATTGCTGGTTAAGGTAAATACAACTTCACAGAAAGATATCAGATGATTCTATTTATTTAATTACTACAAATGTCACTATTATCACAGATGACATTAATTTTTAAGAGAAAAGGAAGAAAACATGTCACATTTCTGTTTTGTGCATATGCTGATTGAAAAGTTTATACCAGATGCCAACTTAAAATAAGGACATATAAATATTTAATTGTTTGCATGTGTATATACATTTCTGTATACACAATATGTGTCTATGTAGACACAGATTCTCAACCCAGGCCAATTTTTGCTTTCCAAAGGACATTTGACAATGTCTGGAGACATTTCTGGTTCTCCCAAATTGGGGGTGAAGGTGCCGTTGGTATCGAGTGTTTAGAGGTTAGGGATGCCTCTAAATATCCCCTAATAGAGAGAACAGCCCAAATCATCTGGCCCAAGTGTCCGTGTTGCTGAGGTTGGGAGATCCTGGCATAGATGTTCATCGGAGGCCAGGAGTGTTGGGCAGGTGTGGATGAGGACGTGGAATGCTGGCACTTTTCTTTAGACCAGTGTTGACACACATCTGCTTGATTCATTTCACATCCCCTTCTTGACTGACTCCTCTAGAAGAAAGCGCAGGTCACAGCCAGGGGGAGGCTGGCCCCATGGCCCAGATGAGACACAGGCTCTGTGTGTCCTGAGAATATGCGCAGAGTCAGGCACAGCTTCCTGCCAGCTTCACACGGTGACCATTGTTGATTGACACCTCATGTGTTGTGTGGTGCCCCCTGGACTGGGAGTTGCAACTGAAAAAATGGGGTGCAGGAAGAGGGGAACTGGAGAGGGGCAGGCAAGGCATTTTACGGTTTTATGAAGACATTAGCACATCATTTAAACCACTGCCTCCAAAAGAACCACTTAAGTCTGTTTTGTGTGTGTATGAAGGCATGAAGATAGACATGCTTTTATACCTGTATGTAAAATATTTATGTATACATATAAATGTGTATACAGGCTTCCTTGGTGGCTCAGTGATAAAGAATCTGCCTACCAGCGCAGGAGGCTCAGGTTCAATCCCTGGATCGGGAAGATCCCCTGGAGAAGGAAATGGCAACCCACTCTAGTATTCTTGCCTGGGAAATCCCATGGACAGAGGGGCCTCATAGGCTACTGTCCATGGGGTCACAAAAGAGTCAGACATGATTTAGCTGCTAAAAAACAACATAAATTTATACACATATGCATAATGAGGCAAAACATTTATTGTCCTAATGCTGACACCAAAATATCACACTCAGTGGGCACTGTCTGGGAAATTTCCTTGATAAGCCACTGGACTGGAGAAAGAGAAAGAGGCTCTGAAGGCAAAGTTGTCAGCTGAACTCCCAAATAATAAGCTAGGCTGCAGGTGAAAATGGAAAAATTTTAACCCTTGCTCCTGAGATGGGGGAGTATGAAAAATAAAATAGGAAGACAAAAAAAAATTGGTGAAACACCAAAACTAGTGAAAAGGGAGGAAGATAGAGTTGATGGTAAGATGGTGGTTTGTTCAGTGGTGGAACCCAGAAGGACTGTGTGCAGTGGGGGTGAAGTTGAAGTGTCTTTAAGGACTCAAAGTGGAGCTCTATACTACTTTATTATACCATTTTTCTAAGTTAAAAAAAAACAACTGTGTGACTTTGGGGTGTTTGTGACTCTGGGATATTAGGACATCTGTCTGCTGCTTTGGTGAGCTGGTTTGTGCAGCTGGGGAGGAAGCTGGGCTTCATGGTGGCATCTATAGCTGTGTGGATCAAAGGGACAGTGGGGAGGAAAGGTTGGAGGCCTTGGAGATCCATAAAACAAGGATTCATGGTTGCAGCCACACTGGTCAGGATTTTAAAGGGGCTAGGGGAGCTCCAGGAGACAGCTGCTGCTAAGTTGCTTCAGTCGTGTCCGACTCTGTGCGAGCCCATAGACAGCAGCCCACCAGGCTCTGCCATCCCTGGGATTCTCCAGGCAAGAACACTGGAGTGGAGACAGCTAGGACACATAACCACTCTACCAAATGATAAGACCAGCTGCCAACTTCTTTCCTGATCTTGGTGCCAGAGATACTAGAAAAGCACTTAGAGAAAATAAAGCAAAGAATCTGAGACAGACACAAATTCACCAAGTGGAGATTCCAAACACAGTTCTAACAATAAGGGTAAAAATCTAAGGGAGGCACATTCCTGAGCTGGATCACATACTTACAGTTTCAGTCTCCTGAGATTTCAGAGTCTGGGGTTGGGGAAGAGAAGTGAGACTTGGTCACACGCTGCCCTGGGCTGCCTAATTCTCCTGAGGGTGCTAAATGGATTGGCAACAAGTGTCACCCCAGCCTCACTCGGCACTGTGGGCAGCCTGGTGAAGGCAGAGCTCTGTGGTGTGGGTCCCTGCCCAGGTTAGCCCAGGCTGAAACCCCAATCCTTCATTCTAACAATTAGGTCTTGTGCCCCTCATTTCTCTTGGCTTGTCTCTGCAGGCCCTTTCATTAATATACTGGGACACCATTCACTGCCCTCAGCATCCATTTTCACCTCCTTCAAAGATGCCTTCCTCTGCTTCCAAGTACAGAAAGATAAAAACAACATCTCCCAGACTCTCTTGCAGCTAGACTTCTGCTAGTGAATTTAGTTCTGCTAGTTAGATGCCACGAAGCTGAGATCTGGAAGCAGAAGTGAGGCAAAAGCCACCTTCCTGTTGCTTGTAGCTGGTTTCTGTGGGCAAACAAGATCAGGAGGTCTGGGACTGGCTCACTTGCCACACTGTTTCAGCATTCAAGCTCCAGCCCTATCAGAGTTGAGAAAGGCAATGGTGATGGCTCTGTGGCTCTTGGCTCCTGATCCTTGGGCTGCAGCATTAAGGCTGTGTTCCTGAACACACTGAGTTCCTGACTCTCCACCTTCCTGGCTGAGTCAGAGGCAGCAGCTCCCTGGAGGGTCAGTTTTGCGATATCAGGATGGCATTCCTGGGGGGCTCAGGCAAGAGCCTATCACTCCTCCAGCCCTTTCTAATTTTTTCTTTTTTAATTCCAATATCAATCCCTTTCTGCTTAAAATAGCTATGCCAGTTTCTGTTTCCTGCAGACTGACACAGGACTTTACAGAGACATGAAAGGGCTGACTGAGAATTTAGGACAGAAAGCCCTAAAGGAGGGAGAGTGGGCTCCAGTCTCAGTTGGCACTTCCTCCTCACCCAGATTCTTCTAGACAACAGGATGGTCATTTCTGCTTGGGACCCGACCCTGTCCCTCTCTTCCAGGCTGGCCTGGGGCTAGATGAGGCAGATAAAGGTGCCGAGGGCAGAATTTCAGGAGGCGCTGTCCCCCAGTGCAAGGTGGCCGCGGAAGGCAAGTGCCTCCTTAAATCTTGCATCCTGTGTGCCTCGCTTGCCTCTCCCTTGTGCTGGCTCTGCCCATGGGTCGGACCTGGGTGGACCTGGTTGATCTCAATGCAGGGTACAGAGAATCCTTAGCCCCTGTGTGTGCTCTGGCTCAGAGCACAGTCTGTGAGCACCTTCTCCGATGGTCCTCAAGTCTGTACTGCATGGTGCGCTATGCCTGTGCCCCAGCTCAAAGGCCCTCTGCATTCCCTCTGCGGAGTCATCCGACCACGAGGTGGGACGAAGAGAAACATGGAATGGAACATGATGGAGGGAGAATTCTACTCTACTCCAGCTGGATAGGTACGCCCAGAGGGGCTGTACTTCCACAGGGAAACCACAGTGCTGGGTCCTGGGAAGGCACCTGGCAAATGGCTGATCAACAGACACGTGTGGAAAGGATGCCGAACTGGGATAGAGAGCCGGAAAGTGAAAATTCAAGTAGCAGGGCAGGAAGGTACTTTTTTTACCTATCAGATGGCCAGAAACTAAAATGATAGATAATATCACTAACTGGGACTCGAATGAGTGTTCTCTCTCCTCCCAGCACCATTGGTACCACTGACTGATACCTGGGAAAGCAGGGAGGGCAGCAGCAGGAGCATCACCAGTGTGTTTTAGGAGGAAAAAGAAAGTGAGTTCCCGTCTCTTTGGTTCATGATGGCCACGGACCTAGTCGGAGGCAGACACAGAGCCAGTAACTTCCCCGTCTGCCCTACTTAAAGTCATCTCTCATTTGCCTCTGAGGTTCCCTGGAGGAGCTCAAGGGAGCAGTTGCTGAGGCTGGCCTTTCAGAGTGGCAGAGATAGGGCTACCAGCCTTTGAACCTATTCAAATGAGCACTCTGTTCTCCTTGATCCCAAACCGGGTTTCGAGGAAGCCCTGGGAACCTCTGGAAACACATCTGGAGTGGAGATGGAGGAAGTCAGCCTGAAACAGCCTGCTGCTGGCCTAACCTGTTACTAACTGATAGAAGCGTAGCCCCTGGGTGCTACGTGGGCTTCACCTCACTCCATTATCTGACAGCCTTCAGTGTTTCAGTCCCTGTTCCTTATCCCCTATTTCCCCAATCCAAACACTCTTAGAGCCAAAAGATTTTTATGATTCACTTGGTGGCAAGTCCTGGACTAAGGTGATATGAAGTTATTTATGGTTTATCCCATTTATGCGGCTTTCCAGGTGGCTCAGTGGTAAAGAATCTGCCTGCCAATGCAGGAGACACAGGAGACCTGGGTTGGTCTCTTCCCAACCCAGAGACCCTGGAGGAGGACATGCAACCTTCTCTAGGATTTTTTCCTGGAGAATCCCATGGACAGAGGAGCCTGGCGGGCTACAGTCCATGAGGTCGCAAAGAGTTGGACATGACTGAGTGACTGAGCATGCATCCCATTTACAGTAGATGTTTATATGTTTCCCTATAGGTACATTAAAGTGTTTGATTACGGGGTATTCCCCAGAACCCATTGGATATTATATAATATACTGTTATGGACCCTCTAACTTTTCTAAAGTCTAAACATTTTTGAATATTTAAACATCTGGCCCTAAGATAAACTATAGTGAGCCTGTTGGTTTTTTCCCCCCATTTTACGTATAAGGAAAACTAAGGTTCTGGGAAGACTAAGTTGTCTTGCCTGATGCCACAAAACCACTAAGGGATGGGCTGACTTGAACCCAGGGCTCTCTGACAGCCCATCCTTCATACTCCACCACTAGGAACAGGCCTTGAACTTCTTAAGTGCACATGAATGCAGAGGTTGGAATGACTGTTCACTAATTGTAGTGTGGACAGCCTTTTGAATCCTCTCATTCTGAGGGGAATTAGGGAGCACTACTCGGATTCTGAACCCTGCACCAGCCCAGTCCTTTATTGGATTTGGCACTTGAAATCTTTGTAGAGCCCTCTCAGTTATTTTTATAATAAACTTCAAAAAGCTTTCTGTGCTTTGGATATTTATTGTTTCTGGACAGAGTGGCAACTGGAGATTTATCCCCAGAAAGCCTGGAGTTTAGTAAAGCCTTTTGTACTGCAAATGTGTCCATGTGACTGAAATAGAATAAACTCTTGGGGGTTTCTCTGCATTGTCCCCCTCCACATCATTCGTTCCTCCCTCCAAACCCTTGCTTTATCCTGAGCCCTTGCCAGTCCTTCCCTCTGATCCCATTCACAGCCAGCAATTAATTCATTTGACAAACATTTATTGAGTCCCTGTTGCTGCTGACAGTGTGGTTGAAGAGGTTTTATGGCTTATTAGAAGCACACTGTTCTGACAAACAAAGATTGAGGTCCTGGTGCTCTAAGAGTTTGGAGGAAGTCCTTCCCTGCTCTGGATCTCAACTTAACTATGTGTGAAGTAAGGAAACAGAAGAGAGGATGCAAAAACCAACCAACCAAGCAACTAACCAACTGCACAAAAAGCCATCCATCGCAAGGTATCAGAACATCATACTAGTAGGATTCAACAGTAAAGGAATACAGATCTTGGCATGGTCTGACCAAGCGCTCTTAATTCAGCCCTCTGCTGAGTATTCTTCTAATCTTCAGGGTGTCTGCCTTGTGATCACAAAGGGGTTGCCAGCAGCAACTGCAACCATACACTTCACAGCCAGGGAGAAAGAGGTGGGGATACTGAAGACATTAAGCGTGGCTAACAAACTGATTGCTTAGATCTAGGTTTGTTAGGATTGAGCCTACGTTGGTTCCAGAGGGTCAGAGCCTCACCTAGAGAAGTTATCCAAAATGTTGACCATCACATCTGGAAAGAGGGTGCCACTTCCAAAAGTCTAGGATTTCCAGTTGATAGGCTTAAGTCTAAGTTCCCCAAACCAATCCCCATGACAAGGGGCTTAGAATCACCTGGGTTTGGAAGTCAGACCCCCACTGGAGCTGGGGTTGAGGTCAGCTGTGCTCCACAGCATGGTTCCAACATGAGGAGAAGAAATGAGTCTTCCCGCTTGCATGCAGGGTGACAACGACAGTGTCTTCTACCAGGTTCCTTCCTACTTGAACTCTCTTTGCTTCTAGGTTTCTACCCATGCACCCAGCATGGCAAAGGATAACTCCCATTTTTACTGATCCCTTGCATAGCTCTTTTAGGGTGATCTGAGGGCTGCTACCACGATTGAGGATTTTACCATCAGCTTCTAATCTTATGAGAAGGTCCCTCTGAATCTGCAGACAAGCTGAAGGGAAATCTAGGTATGGGGACTGTCGGTTTATGGTGTCAGCCTGGGCTAAGCAGGGAGAGCATCGCTGAGGACAAAAACATCTGTGTATCCGAAGATATCCCCTCTGCCTGCCACGAAGACAGTGCTGAAGACATGCGTGTTAATCATTTTTTTTTTTCAAAATAAAAGGGTAATAAGTGGCTTGTTTTTAAAAACCTCAGAAAGCTATGTTCAAAATACTCTTTCCCATCTAACACCTTGAATTCCCAACTCCCACAGTGAAGTGCAGTCATCCACTTTTTCTGTGTATTCTCCCAGTCATGTTCTATACATATCCCCAAAGGTATAAACAGTATGCCTCTGTAAATACATAAAACAAAATCCTTCATCCTATATGTACAACATAGAAATTATAGTCTAAACACATCTTTGTTGAA
Organism: Bos grunniens; assembly: GCF_055505025.1. Lineage (NCBI taxonomy): Eukaryota > Metazoa > Chordata > Mammalia > Artiodactyla > Bovidae > Bos > Bos grunniens. The sequence goes on along the minus strand of NC_141174.1, from coordinate 85,676,388 downwards.
TAAGAGAATGCCCAAAATCAAAAAGGGAGCTCTGACTGTGAGAATCTCAAAAGGGATGGCGTTGACTTTTACCTACACCATGCACAATGATCAGGCAGAAAATAGAGCCCCCATCAGTTATGTTCAACAGAGTTGTTTCTTTCAATGTTGGAGTATAGTTGATTTGCAGATTTGTATTACTTTCAGGTGTACAGCAAAGTTACTCCATTATATGTATATCTATTCTTTTCCAGATTCTTTCCCCATGAATGTTACTACAGTGTATTGGGCAGAGTTCCCAGTGTTCTACAGTAGGTGCTTGTTGATTATCTATTTTGTGTATGTAGTGTGCATATGTTAATCCCAACCTCCTAATTTATTCCTCCTCTTCCATCTTTCCCCTTTGGTAGCCACACATCTGTTATCTAAGTTCATGCGTCTGTTTCTGTTTTGTAAATAAGTTCACTTGTATCCTTTTTTAGATTCCACATGTGGTATCATGCTATTTGTCTTTCTCTGATTTACTTCTCTTAATAGGATAATCTCTAGGTTCATCTATGTTGCTACAAATGGCATTATTTCATCCTTTTTACAGCTAAGTAATATTCCACTGTGCATATGCCCCGCATCTCCTTTATTCATCTGTCAGTAGACATTTAGGTTATTTCCATATGAATAGTGCTGCTCTGAAAATTTGGGTGCATGTACCTTCTTGAATTATAGCTTTTCCCCAACTATACATCCAGGAGTGGGATTGCAGCATCATATGGTAGTTCTGTTTTTAGTTGTTTAAGGAACCTCCATACTGTTTCCACAGTGGCTGAACCAATTTACAGAGTTACACAGTAGGTTCTTGTTGATTATCTATTGTATATGTACTTTGTCGTGCGCATAACCTCATAATTTATCTGTCCCCCCCTCCCACCTTTCCCTTTTGGTAACCATAAGTTTGTTTTCAAAGTCTAACAGAGAGATTGTGGTGTAGGGAATTGATCAAAAAGAGTTGGCGGTCCCCAAAGGCAGAAAGTGGTCACTGGGAATGTACACAGATAACTGTGAAAGAGATGTGTGGGGGGAATAAAGAAAGAGATTGGGTTGTTAGCACCTGGAAACTTGGAGAAGAAACTCTGCAGAGCTGGGACCTCAGTCTCAAAGGATGGGGTGCTAGTTGACTGGTCTAATGTGTCTGAGGGGGTCATGCTGTGGCTGGTTCTGAGAAAGACAAAATGAGACGAGAAGAAATCAATGGTGGCTGCTGGTTTAAAATGAATGGCAACCAGGAATAGGAGAGATCCAGCCCCTCTGCCCTCGTCTTACCTCCCACTGTCCTCCCAGCAACGAGAGGAAGCCCATCAAGGAGCAAAGGTGAGCTGCGGTTTGCAGAGTTCCTTCTGCTGCATGCTAAAGTAAGGAAGAGACGGCTGGATTTGGAGCTGAGAGACAAGAGTGTAATGACCAGGGTACCTTGTTCGTGTTCATTTGGAGGCTTTGTACAAATTAGAGAAAAGGACTTGCTCTGGGTGGAATTGGTCCTGTGTCTGGGTGCATCAGAGAAGGCAATGGCACCCCACTCCAGCACTCTTGCCTGGAAAATCCCATGGACTGAGGAGCCTGGTAGGCTGCAGTCCATGGGGTCACACAGAGTCAGACACGACTGATGCGACTTAGCAGCAGCAGCAGCAGCAGGGTGCATGGTTTGGTGAGCAGAATTAGAATGAAGTGACTCTAAGAAGATGCAAGGCCTAAAAACATGGGCTGGATTTTGGCCCCCGTTGTCCTCTGGGCCAGGTACACCTGTATAGGACACAACCTGTGCGGCCATGTCCAGCGGCCCCACCCCCATCCCATTATACACACAGGGCATCGTGTTACTCACAGACATCACACGCTTGAACACAGGTGCAGGCGCAGATGAGGACACATTTTTCACAAACACAGTCACACGTGTGGCTACAGAAGTACATGTGGAGACAATTTGCTCTCACCACAGAAGATGCTGTCGGTGCTGTTTTCTTCATATTCCCCACCCTCCTCGGGGCCCAGGGGTTTTGGATGGCTTATCAAGAGGCCTCTGTGGTCCCTGATGTGTCTTATAGCTCACTGGGTACCTGTCCCTTCTCAACATAGGAACCAGGGTCTCAATTATTACAAGAGTGCTTCTATAGATAAAGTCACAGAAAATACAACCATTTTCACAGCAAACCTAGGACAGGAAGCTGCTTCTGAGGGCCTGTGTGTTGGGAGTGGACCAAGCCGAGGGAGCTGGGAGTCTTAAGCTAGTAGGAATTAGACAAGGTTGAGAGGCTATTCCAGAATTCACAGCAGAGTTTTCAAGTGCATGGAATCCTAGAAATGATCGAGCGATAATGATGATAATAATAGCAGTCCTAGATGAGGTTTCCTGGAACCAGACTCTGAGGCAGGTTGTAGAGCCTGGAAGGTTATTCATGGGAGACACACAAAGAAAGAGATGGGGAGACCAATAGGGCAGCAGGGAAAGCTGACAGCAAGGCAGCTGCTGGGCCGGAGGCCCCAGTCGATCATCCAGGAGGCTCTCCAGTGGAGGTAAGAAGGCTGGGCCTTGTATCCACACATCAGCCAGTCACTGGCCGTGGGCCCCCTTCGGAGGTGGTGTAACCTTGGGAGGGCAGTTTGCTGTGGTCTAAGGCAGGTTCTAATGAGGGATGAGCTATGTGCTTCTGGTCAGCTGGAGGACTGGTACACTGGCTCTGAAGAGGGGATCTGGGCAGAGCTCCATGGCGTCCATCACCATAGGGATGAGATGACAATAGTCAGCCTGTTGATCACCTACACCAAGTCTCTAAACCTCCCTGCGTCTTTCCATCCCAGTAAGGAGCACTGACATCCAACCTCACTGTTCAGGACAGAATCATAGGAGTTGTCCTTGATCTTCCGCTTCCCTCCTCACAGCCTCCCCATCGGCAGAAGGATTTATTGGCTACACTCCCAACACACATCCTGAATCTACTGCATTCCCTCCTCTCCCATCACAACGTTTTAAGCTGTCACATCTTCCCTGGTCAACTGTCGTCACTTCCCAACAGACCTTTCTGTTCCCACCCCGGTAGCCCTGCCATCCATTCTCCACATCACAGCCAGAATGATCTCAAAATACCACTCTCCTAAGTAAAGCTCTTCAATTGCTTCTTATTGAACTTAAGTTTAAACTCTTTTCTGTGGGATGCAAAAGGCCACACAGTTGGTCCCTGTCTCCTTCCCAACCTCTGTTTTTCCCTCTGATGTATTACTGTGAATACAACCTCCATACTCCAGCTGCACTGGCTTTCTCTTAGTTCCCTGAACATGTCAAACTTGTTCTTTCCCCAGAGCCTTTGCAATAGCTGTAGCATCTACCTGGAATGATCTTCCCCAGAACCTGCCATGGCATGGTCTTATCATTCAAGCCTCAGGTCAAATGTCACCTCCTCATTAGGCCTCCCCTGGCCGCTGTAGTGAAGTTCTTACTGGAGACATCAGACCAGCTGAGTTTGAAGGGCAAGGCCCTCTTCTTACAGCCTGAGGGCTATCTGTACCCATCAAAGCTCCCTTTGTACCACACGACCTGGCGACCTGGCAGTGGGGTGTCTCCTTTGAAGGAACATTCTCACATGGTCTGTCTTCAGGATCCCATAGCTGTGTGGGTGCAACCCAGCTAAACTGAGTGTTGAGTAGGAGGCACTCAGGTAGGTATGTGACTTAGCCCCACTCTTCCAAGAGAGGCAGCTAGCAAGTGGAAAAGAGAAACTCCTTCACCGCTGAATGTTTAATTGCACCGGAAGCTGCCCAGTTCTTTGGTCCAATGCTGAAGGGAAATTTGGTTACTTGGTTTACAGGCAGGAACAGAGATGAGGTTGGAAACATTCTTAACATGTGTGTTTTCTTCTGTCATTAAAGGAAACAAAACAAGCTCTTGCAACGTCTGAAGGAAACCATCATCTAATTTATAAGTAGTTATTGGGTTCTGACTGTGCTTGAGACGTCAGGCTTGGGTGAGGCCCTGGACCCGATATGGTCCCTTTTGTTGTGGAGTTTATCTCGGAGTGGGGACGGGGCAACACTCACTGGGATGCCATGCTCCATCCCAACTGGGATGGGCTTCTCAAATGTGCAGGGCTCCTCTCAAGTAGACAGCAGGTTGGAGACCTGAAGCCAAGAGGCTGGGAAGGCAGTGAAGCTAAAGTCCAGGGAGGGGAGCTGGTGGGCTCCATGGGGCAAAGACCACGAGAAAAGACTTCCCCTAAGAGGTAGACTTGGAACCAGCTCCAGAAGGACCTTGGGCTCTACACATAATTTGCTGAAATAATGGGCCACTGAATCCAGCTTCCCAGCACAATTCTGCTTCTCTGTCTCCTCTCCTCTCCTCATCATTTCTCTCCCCAGCTGGGGAGCACTCAGGAATAACTTGCTGTGCCCCGGAGGCCACCCTACCTGGCTAGCATGTTACAGTCTCCAGCAACCATACTCCAAGGGTGTTGGAAGCACGTTGGCACCTTGGAACCTCTTCTTAGAAAAAGCAAACGCTTGGGGTTTGAACCCCCTCATGGATTCTTTTGGAAGGGGGCAGAAACCACCGCCCAGAGGGATGAAGGGATGAAGTGGAAAAACATGGGCTGGCTTCAAAGCAGAGCAGAGGGAGGCTGGGAACAGCTCTGTTTTGTGAACAAAGTCAGGCTAAAAGCACAGAGAAAGAGAGAGAGTGAAGGAGCTTGAGAGCAAGGCGGGGAGGGAGTCAGCTCTTGGTAATTTGAAGTTAATTTTGAATTGCCTTGAACATCACCATGCAGCATCCAGTTCTGCCTTTGATGGTCGAAAGAAACCAGCTGCTTTTATTCCTCTTCAGGACTTGTTTTGCCCCCAGCAGTGAAGCAAATTAGGCAAAGCAGCAGTAGAAGTTGCAGTTGGTGTAATTTCAGAGGAAAAGGTCAGGCTAATTGTTGGTTAGGAGCTAAGAGGGATGAGGCATGTTTCTCCTGCTTGCTCTGTCCTGCTCCCTATAACGTCTCACTGGCATCTTCAAAGACAGGCACCCACAGAGGCCTTCATGACTCACTGAGGCCCCTTGTCCTAACACTGGTATGCTTGCACTCTGCTAGGCATCTGGGGGGCCAGGAGGTGGGTGGCATGTGGTCTGCTGGCCCGATCAGGGTCTCCAGGAGCAGCAGAGCTTAGTGCCTGCACCAAACTGCCCTGTAATACTGCTCTCAGTTCACAATGTCAGAAGTGTGGAACCAGGGAATGGAGCCTGGTTTTCTCCTGTTGCCTCAAGTCTCATCAGCTCAGCAGTAAAAATTAATATCACGGAGGCTCCCTTGAAGGATGCACAATGCACGCTTGTCTCTGGCAGTCGAAAATGTACTTCTGTACCACATTTAAGCAGCCGTCTGGGAAGCTCACCTGTGCTGTTTGGGGCCCTTGTAGAGCTGTTTCCTATGAGCCGCAGGCTGGCGGGTTGCCAGCTGCCTGTGAGAAGGACTGGGGAGGGGCTTGACCCTGTGATGGATAGAAGATGGAAAAACTGTCATCGCAAAACAGCAAGTGGTTTCTCTCTTGACAGAGGTGCAGACGCGAATCTTTAGGGCCGACTTTTCCTTTGTGCTGATGAAATGAGCAGAACAGAACTTTGGGTCCATAAAGTGCTTTTTCTCCTGCTCTTTGGGGGGAAACCTGAGAAGGACCCTGAACATAGGTGTTGTCGATGGGATTGTGGGAGATGAACTTGTTGCCTAGGCCTGTGCCAGAGCTAGGGCTCTCCTTTTTCCTCTCTCCTCTTTCCTCCTTCCTTTCCTTGCTGTCCCCCCTCCTCACCCCTCCCCCTGGGCCACACACCGTAGTCCAGCAGTTTGACCACTGGATGCTGCTGACCCAGAAAGCAATTGTGTCCCCTTGGCTGCTTCCTGAGTAACGATTAGGGTGTAAAGGGTGGGTGTTCTTCAGATCCCTTTGGGAAATTCAGGATCCCGTCCCTGACCATTCCTGGGCACGGTGTGTCTTTCTTTCCCAGCAGCAGCCCCAGGGCAGCCAAAGGGGGACCTGGGGGATTCAAACTTAATGCCTGTTCGGCCACCTGGCTTCTCTTGTTGGGTTGCCCTGATCTTAGAGCATTAGCAAAGTGACCTCCTACCCTGGGCCGTGGGGGCCAAAGTGAGACCCATGACGGGTCTCTGTATGCTTTATGAAAATGCTCTTGTCAGTCTTGCCTCTGAACCTTCTGCACTAAAGGTATGAGTGTGAGCAGGAGATTATTGGGAAAGGGTGATGGTCTCCACGGATAGCATTGGAGTATGGCTAGCAACCCAACCCCTGGGAAGGGAATGTTTAGATTTGTACTCAGAGGTATGGGGGAGGGAGGGACTAATGAGATTAGCCTTTCAGAGCGGCCCTGAAGCTTCCCTCCCAAGAGAATGTCCTCATGCAGCCCTCCCACCCGGCACGCATTCTGCCTTCCCCGACCAGCCAGCTCTGACCATGATTTGGCCCCCACTTCCCTCAGGCTCACTGAAGAGTCTACAGGTACAGCAGGCAAGACTGCCACCCCTCCCCTGCAATACACGTCTGCCCCTCTGACATCTTCTCTCCCCCCATTCTCATGGCTGCTGCACAGTCATTCCATGGGGCAGGCGACTGTCACCCAGCTGGGGTGCACACAAACAGAGCAGGCTGCACGGGCTGTCCTCAGTTCCCCCCAAATCGAGGACTAGACTAGACTCACTCACTCACTCCAGCTGAACTGTGAATGCTATGGCTTACCACCCACTGAGGGGCTGGTGGAGGCACCATCAACCTGTATCCCCGATAGATGTGGGCTTCACTTAGGGCACCTCAACAATTGCAAAGAAGACCTTCTTTCTAGGGCCTCCGTATGCACCATGGGGTTGTGCTTCGTATGTGGAAATCAGACATTAATTAGTCTCACCGCTGGCCTGTCCTGCGGGAGTCACCACAGGAGACTAATGTCTAAGTAAACAGCACCAGTAGATCACTCACCCCTAGATGACTGCAGCGACCTGGGGTAGCTTCCTGGACAGACAACCGACTCATCACTGTGTGTACCCTGTGGCTAGTTATCCCTGTAATGGGGGTCCTCTACGTAGAAAAGGTGGCACAAAATTTGCCCCCGATTTCAGCAGACCTCACCTCGCCCTGGAAGCATGCATGTCAGCCTCAGCTCACCAGTGTGGCCTGTTCTAGATCACAGCATTGCCCTGCACTGTTTCCTGGCAGGCCCAGGTGGAGCCTATGCAGCCCCTAAGACATCCTGCACTACTTGGGTCATTGCTTTGAATCAAGGAGAAAGGTCAGTACAGAAACATCAGGGAGACATCTATAGCTTTCCCTGATTTCTTATGGCTCTGCTCATATGACCAGTCTGGGGCCCTGGAGGGGCAGCGCGGGATTGCAGTTAATACTGTAGGTTTCTCTCATCTCACTGCTTGAAGTTCTGCTGGTAGTGGCCTTAATTAAATGCTGTATGAGACTCACTGAACACATTTGGTCCTATTCTGTCAGTCAAATTAATCAGAGTAGCTGGCAGAGTGGTGTACTCCAGGGGAAATTTTCCAGAAACTGAGACTTCAAACAAGGGGTGCCGATTGTTGGGAGACAATTCTCCATGGACTTTAGCATTTCTGCATGTTTGGTGAGCACAGGTCCCATCTGCCTTTATTCCAGACCATTTTTCCAAGAATGCCTTATAGCAGGGGTCCCCAACCTCTGAGATCTAATGCCTGATGATCTAAGCTGGAGCTGATGCAGTAATAACAGAAATAAAGAGCCTGATAAATGTAAAGTGCTTGAATCATCCCCAAACCACCCCCAACCCCCGCCGGTCTGTGGAAGAATTGACTTCCATGAAACTGGTCCCTGGTGCCAAAAAAGTTGGGGACTGCTGCTATAGCAGTCTTGGAGGACAATGTTCCCTTCAGGAGCAGATAGCAGACAGCCTCACTGTTCCTTATAAAAGATTCTCCTTCCTTAAGATGGGGGTTTCTCTCTCGTAACGCAACCCACTGTGGGTGGGTGCAGGCATCCTCTGGTCCCTTTCATGTTGCCTTATGGGATTTGGGGCTTGGAGAAAACCGAGGCAAGAGAATGCTGCCATTTTGACTCTAGCTATTTCTGTGAGGAATGACGTCCTCTGTCTCTGACCCAGGAGCCTCTGCTTCTCTGCCAACTGCCATGAGAGGAGGGCGAGCTGACCCATTAGCTTGTAAGCATGGACAGTCTTGGGGACCTCCCAGTTCTCAACCGCCATGTCTGGCCTGGACCACTTTTGAGCATCATGGGAGGATGAAAGTTGGAGAGGTTGCTGCTCTAGTCCGTGGCAGCTGTGCTGCCTGCTGTGTGTGTGCGTCACTTCCAGCACTCTCCTTTGTCCAGCCCACAGAGGCAACTCTCCATCCAGACCAGGAAAGCTGCCTGGAGAAGTCTGGGAGGGGCTTCTGCAGCCAAACCACGTGGGTCCCTACCATGATGCTCCACACAGCACAGCCTCTGTTTCCCATCTGCCAAGCAGGGATGATGGCAGCACCTGCTTCAGAGGGATTTGGTGGGGATGCACCAGGCAGGCTCAGCCCCAGGAAGCCCTAATGAAGGTACCACTCATTTCTGCTGTTACTGTTGCTCTCACAGATAACATTTATTGCCTCGACCTCCACTCATTCTTTGTAAAGCTTGCCTCTCTCTCTTAACAGCCTGTCTGCAATCCGAGTTTCTTGTTTCTACACCAAAATTGGCCAATTTACATGGCGCCCCTCACCACAGTCACTGAATGTGCCTCTAATCTAATTAGACTAATTTCAATTTCCTGGATTTAATTACTTTTAATTTAATTAATGTAGAATGCAGTACACAGGGTGATTAATTAGGAAACTCTACCGAGGGACTGGGAAGGTGTACCGCAGCATGCAAGTGTTTAAATATTATTGTGCTCATGTCCACCCGTTGCGGCTTCACACCAGAGGCTGCCGCGGCCCTGGGAGGGTTGGAGCTGAGACAGCCCAGGGAAGGGGGCGAGCGGAGCTGGGATTCTAATGGAAGTCAGTTGGCACCAGTGAGTGCCCTGTCATTTCATGGCTTTCAGCGACAACTAGTGACTTTTACAAAATCTATTTATCTTTGGCTACACTGGGTTTTCGTGGCTGTATGCAGGCTTCCTCTAGTTTTGGGAGCGGTGGCTTCTCTCGTTGTGGCGCATGGGCGCTGGAGCGCAGGCTCAGTAGGTGGGGCCCCCAGCCTCAGCTGCCCGGCAGCATGAGGAATCTTCCCAGACCAGGGATCGAACCTGTGTCCCCTGCATTGGCAGGTGGATTCTTGACCACTGGACCACCAGGGAAGTCCCAAACTGGTGACTCTTAGGGGAAGCAAAGGAAAGACAGCTGATTCCAGTGAACTAAGTTTGAACTGAGGTAGGAATCCTGTGGGGTGAGGACGGACTTTGTTCCTTCAGAGAATACAGTTCACTGTTTTTCACGCACTTAATAAATAAGCAAATCATAGGCTCCCACTGAGCTCTCACACACTGCAAATTTTTTCTGCACTCATGTATTGAATATCTGGAATAATATTAATGTTAACAAACGCATATGTAGTGCTACATGCCAGGAACTCTTTTAAGTGCTTTTATATTGATTAGCTCATCATGGTCCTGGGAATTAAGTACCAAGCATGTGTGCATGCTCAGTCGCTGAGTTGTGTCAGACTCTGCGACCCCACCAGGCTCCTCTGTCCGTGGAATTTTCCAGGAAAGGATACTGGAGTTGGTTGCCACTTTCTCCTCCAAGGGATCTTCCCCAGATCAAACCCGAATCTCCTGCATGAGCAGGTGGGTTCTTCACATGGCAGGGCCCTGAGATATACCAAATATGGACTCAGAACCAGGCAAGGCAAAGTGAGTTGTCAAAGGAAACCCAGAAGAATGCCTCATAAAAGTTGATTCAAACTACCGTGAAATGCAACCCTCTCTCTGAGGCTACCAGTGTGTTTATCCAGCCATACTCTTTTCCTCCTAAATACTTTACTTGTTTCACTACGTTCCATCTCTATGTGGAAATTTACTTCTACAGAGCTGAGGGGCCAGGGCCTTGTCACGGACCACTGGCTTAGTGGCTAGGATTTAGCATACTAACTGCTGTTGCCTGACCTCAATCTCTGGCCTGGAATTGAAGTCCTGACTTCAAGCTGCTGCAGACCGAGGCCACCCGAGATCAGTGAGACTCTGTTGCTCTCATAGCTGGGCCCCAGATTCTGTGGTTCAGGAGGGCATGGGCTGTGTGCCAGCTGTGTAACCGAGGTGGTGGGGCAATGCCACCAAGAGGCGGCACCTGGGCCATCTTTGGAACTACATCAGCATGCCGATGCTTGTGTGTAGGTAAATAAACACGCCACCCCACCTCATCTGCACACACGCCTGTTCTGAGCCCTTCAGAGGTCATAGAAAGGTCAGGAAGAAATGTGAACCAGGGCAGCCAGAGACTAGGTCTCTCTTGAACTTGGAGGGCTTGTTTAAGACTGAGCCAAAGCCCCTCTTAGAACCCTCCTCCCTTGATTTAACAAAGGTGGGGAGAGTCCCGTCTTGCGGTTTTGAGGGGGGATTCCATTTCTATTAAGATCGCTGCTCGCCCCATAAGATTAACTCGCAGTCACCTCCGTGAAAGCTGATCTGAGTGGAAAATCAAGTTAGAAAATTCCGCCTTCCCTTTCGCTCACACCTCAGCAGATTAAGGGAAGGCCTGATGCTGAGTTATGGGGATTTATGGGAATGTGCAGTTGCTGGCTGTTAAGCGCTCACTCTTCGGGATGTTGGCACCCTCGCTTCCTATAAATCGTTGCTGGTATTTCTTAGCCTTTCCTTGCCAGCAACGCGGAGGCCTGCAACACCTTTTCCGTGCAGTAGCCTGTGAAAATATTGAAGTCGGGCCCAGAAAAACACCAGCCTAGAAAGGGGAAACTTTGATGTTTGCTAGTTATTTTCAGACAACCCTTGCCAAATCTTAATTTTTCTAGTTTACAAGTAAGGGATTCTGACCATCTGTCTGCTGTCAACCGATGTTTGTTTGGAAGAAGATTTTATTTTTTTTTCCTCCCAATGTAGTACTCCTGTTCTTACAAGTAGTTTATTGGACTTCATAAATGTCAGCTTTTTGCAGGCATTTTGTAAGCAGCTTATGAGTTAGTGTTTAATCAAAATTGAGCAGTCAGTGTCTGCAATCAATCGGAAGTGAAAGTAACAATGAGATTGAAGCTTAAAATCCACCAAGACCCTGACTGATGCCTCTCAGACTATCTCTGGGATATCTAGGCTTGCATCTGAAGGTGTGGGGTGAGTAGGGTGATTGATGGAGGAAACACACACATTTTGGGTACCTATCATGTGTTATTTTTTGATTGTGTCAGTTACTGGTTGCCAAAATAAGACAAACCATCCCAAACTCAGCCTTAAAACAAAAATTTTTCAGCTCCTTGACTTAACGAGTCAGCTGGGAGCTCCTTCTAGCCTTGGCTGAACTCTCTAAAGGTCCAGGAATGGGTCCCTGTTGGTTGATCTTGACCCCATCTGGGACAACTGGGGCGACTCTGGCAATAACTGGCCTGTGTTTCTTATCCTCTACCAGGTTGGCTCACGCATATTCTCGTGGTGGTAGCAGAGTGCAGAATCATGCAAACTCCATCATTCAGGTGCTTTCCCAAACTTCTGCTTGCTTTCCATTGCAAACACCCCATTAGCCAAAGCAAGTGACATGGCCTAACTCCATCAAAGAGGGGAATAGACTCCACCTCTTTATGGTGAAGGAATTATAAACTCAGAAGCATAGACCATGGACACAGGGACAGGTAAAGAATTAGAGCCCATAAAGGTAATCAGCCTACCACAGTGATGCTGGGAATCCCACGAGGAGGTAATTGTGATAACGCCAACATCCAGATGCAGAAAGAGAAATTCAGAGATGAAGTCATTTGCCTAAGGTGTCTCTGCAGTTAGCAGTTAAGTTGGAAGTCTTTATTGGCTTAGCTTCTGATTTACTTTTGGCTCCCTGACTCTTTTTTTCCTGGGAATAGGTAAAGTAAGCACAGTGGGAGATTCTTAGAAATTATTGATCCACCTCCTCATTTTGCAGATGGCATAATTGAAACCCTGTTTGGGGAGTGGTCTCAAGGCTTCACAGCAGAGCAGCGAGACATGAGAAGGCTGGGGCTCTCAGGAGGTGCTCTTTCAGTAACACCCATGCCCCTCCAGTCCCTTGTGGGACCTTATTCTGCAGGAAGCCTGCTGAGAATTCCAGGCCCTCTCCACTAGCCATGAAAACAGTACCTCCCCAGCAGGCTCTGCAGCATGGCTTTGTCATGGATGGCAGCCTCAAGAGAATACTACTACTCTTTAAGGGATTCCCAGGTGCTGAAACCTTTGCTAGGTTTGCTAGAGAGGAATGTTAAATGCTGAAGGCCTTTCATGACATCATTACTAAATTCCTTCCTTGGTCGGTGGTGTGGACTGAATTGTATCCCTCCGAATGTGTATGTTAAAACTCTAACCCCTAGTTGACGCCATCTGGAGACAGGGTCTTTAGGAGGTAATTTAAGGTTACATGAGGTTAGGGTGGGGCCCTAATCCAATAGGACTGTGGCCCCATAGAAAGATAAAGCTCTCTCCCTTCCCATATACACACCGAGGAAAGGCCATATAACATACAGGGAGAAGGCAGTCATCTGTAAACCTGACCACAACAGCACCTCCAGAAGATACCATTTTGTTGTCTGAAAAATTTTGTCTATGGTATTTTGCTATGGCAGCCTGACCTGCTTATTCAGTTGGGGAATCAGATCATTAGATGGTTGTTCATGCATTTGCTTAGGTGTTTAACCAACATTTACTGAGCATATACTATGGGTAAACTTTCCATATTCCACTGGGTAGGAGCCTGGGACTCCTCCTGGAGGGGTGTTCTGAAGGCAGGGACAGCCTTTCATGCTGCCCACATTGGTTCCCCGTCCATTATGTAGGCAGCCAGCCTTTCATGTGTAGGGTTTCCTCCCAAGGTAACAGGATGAAGGGCCCGGAGGAGGAGGCAGAATCGCCTGGCTGATTGTCCCAGCAGCTCTCCACCTGGCTCCCAGAGGGGTCAGGGGCTGTTGAGGGGTGTTTGCTGTACCACTTGTAACTCCCCTGCAAAGTGTCCCAAGAAGTCACATGGACAGTGACATCCTAAAGACTTCAGAATCCTGAAATCCAATGTCTGGTTAAATGATCCTAACATCTTAGCTCTATTTTCCCTTGTTCTTCTATTCCCACAGGAGCATCATGAAAATGTTCTCCAGCATCTGGAAGGGCATTTTTGGCCAAGATCTGTGAGCACGGATTGGCTGGACCAGGTGGGAAGGGTAGCAACTGGAATGGATACAGGAAAAGGAGAGGTTGTTCTGTTTCTCCTCTGCTACCTACTTCCTGCCTCTAACAGACCAGCTTCATGTTATGAGGGTTGGTAAAAACCATCAGGAAGAGGTACATCCCTGGTGGTCAGTGATTAAGAATCTGCCTGCCAATGGCAGAGCATGTGGGCTCGATCCCTGGTCTGGGAAGATTCCATATGCCCCGGGGCAACTCAGTCCATGCACCGCAACTGCTGAGCCTACCTGCTGTAAGTACTGAAGCCCCTGTGTCCAGTCTGTGCTCCGCAACAAGAGATGGTACGGCGATGAGAAGCCTGTGCACAGCAACTAGAGAGCGGACCCTGCTCACAGCAATGGAGAGGCAACACAGCAATAAATCAATCAACAAAAACTATGTTTAGAAAACCCTCAGGAGGAAAGCGAAGGTCATGAGAGACACTGAGGTACTCCTAAGAATTGATTTCCTGGCTTCTCCCCTCCCCTCTTCCCTCTTGCTGACCCCCCTTAGCTCCCCTGAGTTGCCCTCCATCCCCTTGTCTTCTCCATCCTGACTTCTTTAGGCAGCATCGTGCCGAGGAAAGAGCCAGCCTGCCCTCAGTTAAACTCCACTCAATGTCTGTTTATCCTTGACGGTCAGTAAACACCCCTGAATCTCAGTTTCCTGCTCTGTAACAGGAAAGACCTGGATTTTTCTGAGGTTGCTATAAAAACCACACAGTCATACCCAAGAGAATGTCATACTCACGGACATTCAATTAATATCCTTTCATCATCCTCCTGCTCCCTACTCCTGTTGACCTGAACCTTCATGGTACTTTCCTTTCCCTTCAATAATTTAACGTTAATGGTTTATTAAACAGAGGCTTCCTAATGGGCTGTTATTGACCTGGCCAAGAACAGACCTTCCCCTGTGGGGTTTTCAGGCCCCCGAAAGAAGAGCAGCTGATGGGGAAGGCGGGGGAGGCTGACGGTGATGGCATCCTCTTTCCAGGAGAGAGAGTTGGATCCTTCAGGCCTGGGAAAACTCCTGAAATATCAGTTTTTGCTAAATAAGGCTCATATTTCCTTTCCTATATGGTTTATGTGGAAATTGAAACAAATTACATGAAACTTTCAGCTCCTCACCCCTTCCTGCTCTGCACCTAAGACTCAGGCCAGCTTCCAATTTGGGGGAGGGGGTAAGTTACTCACCTGGTCTATTTGTAGTACCCAGGTGTTTCCCCAGAATTGGTTGTATTGCTTGAAGCATCACCATTATAAATTCATTCCTTTGGATCCTTATGGGCAATCTCACCTCCGAGAAGTCTTGTGCTAAAAAGGCAGACCCTTGGGATTCCAGCTGCTGTTTCTGGCTCTCATACTGCAAAGTGTCACTGTGTGACTTTGGATAAGTCACTTCCCATCTCTGGGCTTCTGTGTTCTCCAGTGCAAAATTAAGGGCTTCGGTTGTATGGAATCTAGGATTTTGATTAGCTCAAAAATTTAACTGTGAGGTTCCTAGCAGTGTTCCAAGAGATGGGACTCCAGATGGGTAGGTTTGGAGAGGGTATGTTGAAAGGGCAGGACCAAGGGATATGGGGTGGGTCAGGCAGAGGTGGTCTGCTTGGTATGGAGCCTGTACCCACTCAAGCCTGTTAAACCTGATGGTTCAAATCGAGGCCCACTCATGGACTGACTGATAAGTGATTCATTCATTCTCTTCATAAGATTTTCTTTGAGCCTTCCAGCCCAAATGCTCTCTCCCTCCCGTGATCTTCAGTAGCCCTTACTTACAGCCTGACTGCTACCTCTTTTGATGTCTCCTCCACTATCCCTTACTGGCCCTGGCTGTCCCCTGATGGCCTTACATGTACTGTTCCATGCCCTCTGTGCCTTCACACTGGAAGGCCTTCCTTTCCATCTCTACCTCCCAAAGTCCTGACCATTACTTAAGGGCCAGCTCAGAAACCACCTCCTCCAGAAAGTCTTCCCAGGCATCTAATTCAAAACTCTCCCTGTGCTCCCTCTATTCTTATTTAATGTCCTTCAGTGTCTACCCATTGACATAAGACAAGGCCAAGCCCCTGTCTTATCTCCCCGGCCTCAACTCTCATCTTTGCCCTCCCCACCCACCAGCCAGCTGGAGGTCGGCCCAGCGTCTCTTACTCCCATGCATGTCTGAAGCTGCTTCTCCCTCCTGGGAAACCTGATCCCCACCCTGTCCCCACAGTGAGGACACTTAAGGACTCTAAAACTCTGCTCATATCCCCTGTACTGATGAAAATTTCTGAACTCATTTTTTGGTCTGTATTCTTTGCTTTGTGAAGTGAAGTGAAAGTCGCTCAGCCATGTCCGACTCTTTGCAACCCCATGGACTGTAGCCCACCAGGCTCCTCTGTCCGTGGAATTCTCCAGGCAAGCATACTGGAGTGGGTGGCCATTCCCTTCTCCAGGGATTGATCCCAGGTCTTCCACATTGCCATGAGCCAGACTTATGCATGAGTCTGATGACCTTGGGTTGTTTGTCTTTGAGTGCATAGTGCCTTGCATAGGGCCTGGCACATAGCAGGTGCTCAACAAATATGACATTGAAGAGAATTTTCCCATGTGTCCTTCACAGAATCTGGCAGCAGCTGGGGCCCCAGGTAGGTGTGTTGACAGGATCCTTGGCTCAAAGCTTTGTTTGTAGCAGCTCTGGGGTTTTGGATGGGGCCTTGGAGCTGGCAGAGCTGAGAATACAACTCCAGTGGTGAGGGTATGAGTGTGTGCAAGAGGCGGGCATGTGGGCATGCCTGCTGGGGTCTTGGTGGTCTACCGTGCACGAGGGAAGCTTTAGCTTCCAGGATCTCTAGCCTCTACCCTGACATCCTCTCCTCCTGGGCACCCGACCGTCAGCCTACCACTCCAATCAAGGCCAGAGCTGCTCGTGGGGGGCTCTCTGAAGTCATGTAAGGAGATGGTGTTCTGTAGGAGACTGGGCACAACCTTGAGGCTGCACAGGCCTTAGCTGGCTAGCCTTGAGAAGGCCCCTGATGTGAGCATCCTCTGGGGTACTCACTCACGCAGGGCTGCCCCTAAAGACCCCATGTGGAGATCTGGTTTAATCTTTGCAACCACCTTTGTTTGCAGAGGGGAAGCTGAGGCATGGGGAGGTTAAGTTACTTATCTTAGACCAAAATGTAGCTGCATGGAGAGTAGGGGCGATAAAGCTGCACAGCCTTAGTTCACAGCCCACGCCTGCGGCATGGCGTCTGCTCCCTGGGATACCATGATGTCTCCTTGAGGGTATTGAACTTGTGTAAATAAATGACATTTCTGACTTGCCTGGAACAGAGCAGGCATGCAACCAGTGGAGGTTGATGCTATTGATGTCTAATTTGACCCTCTCATTTTAAAAGCGAGGAAACTGGGTTACAGTGTGTGTGAGTGACTTGATAGCCAGATTGTGAACTGGGGGGACTCAAAATCAGGTCTCCTGATGGCCAGTGGCATTTTTCATTATGCTGTGCCCTGGAAAGGTGGGGTAAAAATTAGAATGAAAGAGAACCTAACGTTTTGGAGAAATAAGGCAGAGAGGGAGGTGGGCCGGGAGGGTGGTTGAAGATTTAGGAAGAGCTGTGTGTATGTGCATGCTCAGTCACCTCAGTCATGTCTGACTCTTTGTGACCCTGTGGACTGTAGCCCGCCAGGCTCCTCTGTCCATGGGATTCTCCAGGCAAGAATATTGGAGTGGGTTGCCATAGCCTCCTCCAGCAGATCTTCCCCACCCAGGGATCGAACCCATCTCTTACATCTCCTGCATGGGCAGCTGGATTCTTTACCACTAGCACCACCTGGGAAGCTCTTGAGGGTCCTATGCTAGTGACAGGAAATGCCTCAGAGATCTTAGGTTTTATTTTCAAAACATGCAGACTTTGCCTTCTTTCCCACAGTGTATCCACCTGTGGAAATGGAATGAATGAATACAGCTACATCATGAATACCTGGCTGACCAGCCTAGATGGGAGCGTGTCAAGGGGCTCTATCTTTGAGCACATCTTGTTCAACACTTTTACCAGTGGCTATGCTGGAATTACAGCTATAGGGAGAGGATGAACATTTATTGTGAATCTTTTAAGTATCAACAAGCTCTGTAAGTATTTTACATAGATTATTTACTCCCCATAACATTTCGGTAAGAAAGGTCGAATTACTCCTTTATAGACCAGGAGAGGGTGAGTCCTATAGCCATTGATGTACTAAGATCTGGGTCCCAGATGGGTCTGACTCCAAAGGCTGGGGCACTGAGTCACCCACGGGGCTGAACTGCCTTGTGACTAGGGGCTTGTGAGAAGGTGGAAGGGGTGGGCAATACAGGGAAGGTGAGAGGCAGGACCCAAAAAGGCCTCAATAGGGCTGAAATGAACACTGGGCTACGCTGAGTGCCTACCAAGCTTAACAGCCTGAGACCTCTGTTCACACTGGGGTTCAGAATACCCACCGGACACATACAGGATGTGGGATACCTGGGTCAACAGCACAAGTGAAAGATGTTGGGTTTTTAGTTGACAGGAAGTCTTTATGAGTCAACAGTGGGAGGTGGCAGCCTGCAAAGCTAATGTCACTGTAGCTGCAGCAAGTGGAGGGCAATGAACGGGGAGGGAGGAGAGACTCTTAAATCAGGGTGCATGCAGGAAATGCAGTCCTGGAAACCTCAGTGGGAAAGGGGCACCGACTATCTGCTGGTGGCTGGGGTGGGAGGGGGCTGTTGGCTATTGCTGCATCCCTCTCATCCTTTGTCCAAAGTGTGCTAATAATATATTTCTGAGCAACTATAACCCCTTCTTCATTTTTCTGCATTTGCCTTACCTGACTTGGGAATAAGCTACTTCCTATGTTTTTATGCTTAAATTAATGTACCCTGAGTAAATGCAGGGATTCCTTGTGACCGAGTCTCTACACTGTCACATTCAAAGAAGCACAGTCCAGCAAGGAAATGAAAGGAAGAGATTTCAGCCTTTCACACAGATCTCTCAAAGACATGAAAAAAGGATGAGGCCTCCTTTTGCTTCTCTAATTACCTTGGGCTTCAAATCTCTAGAACCTTGCACTTTACCAAAGCATCCCAAATCCTCTTGACATCAATCCACCCAACAGGCCACCTTTCCTTTGTCCTTCCACATCTCCCTTGTATATACTAGATGGACTTAACCTCTGTGTCTCCTTTTGCTAGTCCCTCCGTCTCCCTTCCTCTTCATTCTTTGTTGGTTTTCTTTCCATTCTGTTGCTGACCCCAATTTCTCACCACAAACAAGGGCTCCAGAACTGATTCAAAAAATTTTTCTAAGTCTCAGAGATGGCTTCATCTGGAAACATTACAAGAACCAAAGGTGCATTTGCTAGTGTACATTCAGACTTAAGGTGAGATTTCAGATGAATCAGATTGAATCTCTGGGATCCTCCTTCTGTACTTTCCAGTGATATTGTCACTGGGTCTCTGTAGTAGGTAGTACCCAACCTGAGCATTTTTGACATGTGCTTCAGATCAGTGAAAGGGCTTACATAATTTAGACTCGTCTGAGATGGTTGGAGTAGGTTCTCAGAGTAAAATGCCTCCACAGAACCCAAAGACAGCATCAGAATGACTAAACCTCATAAGATTCTAAAAACAAGCAAACAATAGAACAAATCAAGCTACTCCCCCCATCCCCAGCTCAGTCTCTCCAGTGCTGTCTGTCCATCCCTATTCTCCCAGGATCTGGGATGGCCAAGCTCAAACTCTTCTTAGGGGGCTGGATGAGAAGCAGAGCAGGCAAGAACTACATTTTTAATGGGAGAAGTAGCAATGGGAGGTGGTAGAGAGGCTGGGTACACTCTATGTCTGAAGCTTGTCCTCATTGCGTTAGCATATGGTCACCGTGGGTGGAAGAGCCTGGCCACCCATGCACATGAACCCACCACAGATTGCCATGTGATAGCTACTTGCATGAACAGCAGTCAGCAGAGGCCCTTCTTCACCCATAATGTCCCCCCTCCCGTCACCTTGTGTATTTCCTTCCCATTACACCTCACTGGGCTCCTTTTTTTTTTTTTTTTTAGAGCTGACTCTCGTTTCTTTGATGGCATAACCTTCGATGTGCTGGCAGAGACAGCATTCACCCACACTACAGGGTTCTGCTGCCCTCCCCACAGCCCTCTCTGCAGCCAGGTGGGGGCCCTGTGGCTCCTGTTGACTGAGAGCCTGAGACCCAGGCAGTTAAGAGCTGGTATGCCTCCTCCTCATTCCCCCTTGGCTGTGCTGACTTTGGAAGCCCTCTGTTCCAGATGGCATGCAAAATGGGGACAATTCTCCCAACTCACATTGCACTTTACAGAAGCAAGAAATAAACTTGCATTGTATTAAGCCCCTGAGAGCTCAATGCTGTTACTGCAGCATGGTCCAGCCTAGCCCCGTGAATACCCAGAACATCAGAATGAACGGAGTGATTGCCACTCTTGAGGTCTGTCATGTAGCTGAAACAAGAAGCTGTCTCTGGAGCCCCCCAGGGCAGCTGATTAACACTTTTTCTTACTGTCATCACCCAGCACAGATGGCGCTTCCTGTTTGGTAACACCTCACATGGGCTCCTCGTCCCCCACCGACTCTGCCAGTCACCATCCCACACAGTCAAGCATGCACAGGATTACAGGTTTGTCAAGAACACATCCTCATGTCTGCCAAGGAGTGCCTGTTGGAGGAAGAATTCGAATAGAGGATGTTAGGAGGTGAAATGGACTGCCTTGGGGGTGGTAAACTTGCCTCTGATGTGAGCAAGTGGAAGTTCTGTGTCCATTGGGTTTGATGAGAGGGGAGCATGAAGAGGGGGTGTCAGCCCTGAATGGGGAGAGGTTGGGTTTGGAGGCACAGGATGGACCAGATGACTTTCAAATCCCATCCAACTCTGAGAGTCCCCAACATAGAGTCTAATTCTTTTTTTATTTTTTCTAAAGGGGATGTATAGATATGTTTTGGACACTAAGAAAGTAAAAAACTTATGAAATCAGATAGCAATAGCCTGGCTTAACAAGCAAGTAAGTATCAGAACTCTGACATTATCCATTCTTAAAGATCGAGCCTCATGAGATCAGCATTCTCAACTCTAAGGTTGACAAACAGGGAGGGGTGAGTGGTCCCGAAGGCCGGTGAAGCATATCTGTAATCTACACGTCAGCTGCGAGGAAGGCCAAGCCGTGGGTGGAGTCGGAGCCTTGAGACAGACCAAAGCCATCGTGATAACAGCCCCATAATGGGGACACTGGTGTCTTATCATGCGCAAAGCATTTTCCCTGACATCCTGAGTGCTCACAGATGACTATCTCCGAGCTGATTATCCTGTACCATACATGATCGTATATCTGTGACTGTATTAGTGTAGCCTCAGGAGAAGAAGTGCTGCCATTTTCATTGTACAGATGGTCAGGGAGATTTTCAGAGATTTATCCCCCCCCAAGATCATGTAGCAAATGAGGATGAGATGTCAGACTTGAACTCAGATCCTTTGACTCCAAGTGATGAATTTTAAAACAAAAGAGCACATCTATTCTGGGCACTAGAAGCTAGGGCTGAAATCAGTTCACACGCTCCTTGGTCCCTGAGGAGCTTTCACTTTCAGCCTGCACGCTTGTGTAGGGGGAGGTGTTACAGGGAGGGGAAAGCTCTGAACTGCTTCTAGGCAAGAGGGGTTTTCTGGGGAAAAGCCAGGGACCAGGGGATAGAATGATGGAGTGGAGGCCTCAACTCTTTGACCCACCTCAGCTTGCTCATCTGAAAATGGGAGGAAAGACATTGATATCCACCTTAAAGGATGTCTGTGAGGACCCAGTAGAGGATGGGATGAAAATGTTTGGACAACCCTATGAAAGCTGAAGCTCTCATTTCAAGTAACAATGCTTCAACTGCAAGTAACAGAACAGACAGCTCCAGGGGTTTTACCAGCCAAAGCTTTCTTTTTCTCATGAAATAAGAAGTTCCTGGTGAGTCGTATAGGGCAGGGCAGAAGGCAAATAATGCCATGGAGGGCGTGGCTTCTTTCTGTTTTTCTGTTCTAACTTCATCCTCATGCAGTTACCTTGTAAGCACAAGGTGGCTACTGCACCCCCAGGCCTCATGTTCAAGTTCCAAGCAGGAAAAAGAAGGGGAAGGAGAAAGAGTTGGTGCCTATAGTGGGAGTGTAAGCATTTTCTTAGAAATGCTATAACTCACTGGCCAAAACTGTAATCAAAAGGCCAGCTTCTATACACAGGAGCCTGGGGATGTGAGGATTTGTGGCCAGGCACACCATCACTCTGATCAAATCCAGGGTTTGAAAGGAAAAGGAGAAGCCAGAATCCATGATGGATGGAAGCCGACAGTAGTGCCTGTTATAGCTTTGCTACTGCCATGGGTGCTGAATTCACGGGATCCTTTAACATTCAGTCGCTGGGTTGGGGTGAAGGCAAATCAGTAAATCCTTTGAGGAAATAATGAAATGCAGTATCCTAATGTCAGAATGGGAAACAGAGTCAGGCTGGGTGAATGCTGAGCAAGCAGAAGCGTGAATGCCACTGCAGGTCTAGGGGGCCGAGGGATAGAGGTTCAGGGCCCCCTCCCTCCACCCGTCCTTCTTCTCATTTGCTCAGTTTCATGAGTCCTGTTGACCGGGCTGGGAGAACTGAATCCGGGGAGCTCATTTCTAGCCACTGTGTTTGTATACGTCTCCACCCGAAGATGTCTAACCACAGACTTCCTCTCGACTCCTGGCAACAGAGAGAAAACAAAACCACAGCAGCTTTCATTGCTGAAAACACAAAACTGACTCGCTTGCCTAATAAGCCCTGATGGAAGGGTTTTATTTCTGAGAGGAAATGCTGAAGTCTCCAGTCCAAGGAGCCTCTGGTGGGCAGTCAGATCGCCACAGACTGAATGTGATGTCCAGGTGGAAGGCAGCCACTAGCCCAGGGGTCAGGAGCCCAGGGGCAGGGGCCACGTCGCTGACCAGTGGGGCCTGGCCTGACGGACATACCTGCAGAACTGGGCCCTTCACCCAGCCCTGCAATCCTGTTAGTCTCTTCAGCCAATTTTGATTTTGTGGAATCTGTGTATTTTCTTTTCTCTTATTTTCCATGTTATTAATTTCAGCTATTGATTAACTCCCATTTCGAACTTGCTTTTTCTGTTTGCTTTTCTCATTTCTTATGACGTGTCTTCCGGTTTGTACATATTCCCCTGGAGCTGAGCTTTTTTTCCAGATCTCATAGGTTTTTGGAAATAAAATGTTCCACTTTTCATCTCTTTTTAGATGATTTTTAATTTCAGTTTTAATGTTTCTTTTGACCCATGGGGTATCTAGAAGAATGTTTATTAATTTCCAAGTAGTTAAGAATATTTTCAGCCACATTATGTTTTGTATTTAAAATTTTTGGATTATAGTAATTGACTGTGGCCTGTTAAAACCTCCAATTTTAAATTCAAAAAAAATTTCTTTTTCTTGTGTCCAAGTATGTGATCACAGTTTTTAAATGTTCCATGGAGAAGGGAAAGCTGAGCTGGTCAGATTGATACAGAAAAAAAAGTTGAGTTTCAAAGTGTCTTGTTTCTGCAGACAGATGGCTCAGTTTGAAATCTCTGTCCCTTATCAGCTGCTGTGCATCTGTCCATGAAGAAGACAGAATTTTTCCGCACTTACTTTCCATCTTTAAAATGGGGACATTCCACCTTCTCACCTTGCTGTGACGATTGTTATGAGATTGTGTATGTAAACATGCCTGGCACAGAGTAGGCACTCACTAAGTAGAAACACTGCTGTTTTTGTTGTTTTGTTATTTTTGCAGAAAGGGAGGAACCTTTTCTGTCTGTGTGTTGAGCTTTATTGCTAACCCAGGACTGTGGTTTATGCTTATAGTGGGACTAGAAGGAAAGAGGAAACGGGTGGCTCAAGGCAGCCGTCGCCCTCCTGTGAGGGGAGCACCTGCAGCCCAGAAGAATGGGGCCACTTGAACCAGGAAGCACAGCCCTCTGTGGGCAAAGCCAGGCTTCAAACCCAGGCCTCAACGGTCCCTCCCCCTCTGCTGGCAGCTGCTCTGGTTTCTCTCTTGAAAGAAGAGACAGTTGACCGAAGGTTGGCCTCTGAAATGCAGGGAGGACTGGAGGCAGTGGTGGGGTGACGACTTCTGGGCTTGTCATGTTACACCGTCATCGTCTGGAAGAGTAACTCCGAGGTCAGGAAGTTCCAAGGCAAGATGCAGAAAAGTCTACATGGTTGGGTGCTTTGGTCATTACTGTTTCTTTGCTCAGTGAGGAGGTGGGGTGAGGGGCGGGGAAGCTGGGCTTGATCTAGGAGAGGGCACCCCAGGAGGTGTCTGCACTCCTCTGGGTCTCACTCCTTCATGCCAATCTGCCATGCTGCCCTAGCCCAGATACTGACCCCAGCAAAGGCTGGTCCTCCCCAGGACCCAGTCTTCGCTGCAGGAGCTATCAGGGGCAGGAGTCTGATGTTATTGACCAGGGTGGCTCAGCTGCATGGATATGCTTATGGAAACTGGAGGGACTGGGGTACAGCTTGAGCTGCACTGTGGAGGCTTAATTAAGAAGTAAGGCAAAACGGGATATGGGGTTGGCTGTACCCACCAGCTGACATCTGAGATGGGCTGGCACTGTGCCCTGGGGGACACAGAAGGCATGGGACCTTCTTTATGGTGGGAGGTTAGGGAGGGGAGGAAATTGCAGGACAGGATTACAAGGTAGAGGGTGGCTGAGTCTTCTTATTGGGGCCAGGGCATTGAGCTTACAAGAAAAGGACCACTTCTTGGTCAAGGATTCCCTGTATCTGGACGCATCATGTAACTATGCTGTGCATGGACCACGAGTGGACAAGGATACAGACACAGCAGCACATATGTGGACATATCTGGGCAGCCGGTCTCTGACCTTAGACATGGTACATGTTGTGGGTAAGGCTTGGGATTACAGGCCGATTCTAGTGGCTCTTCCATATGCAAATTAAAATATACAGCTCCCTCATGATGATTATAAAAATTAAGTCAGTGTGTGCAAAAGTGCTTTCAAAACATCACAAACACAGAAGAAAGTTATGGTGTGTAGAATTTGGTTAGAAATGCTTGCTGATTCTCTCATCTGGCCACAGCCCTTTGTTAGAAGCTGTAGAGGAACCAGGTGCAGTTAGGTCTTGCTGCTGCTGCTGCTAAGTCGCTTCAGTCGTGTCCGACTCTGTGCAACCCCATAGACGGCAGCCCACCAGGCTCCCCTGTCCCTGGGCTTCTCCAGGCAAGAACACTGGAGTGGGTTGCCATGTCCTTCTCCAATGCATGAAAGTGGAAAGTGAAAGTGAAGTCACTCCGTCGTGTCCCACTCTTAGTGACCCCATGGTCTGCAGCCTACCAGGCTCCTCCATCCATGGGATTTTCCAGGCAAGAGTACTGGAGTGGGGTGCCATCGCCTTCTCCGGCAGTTAGGTCTTAGGCTTTCTCAATTGAAACGCTTTACAAACATCATCTTCCCTCCTTCTCCCGTCAACACACTTTAATTATGCACCTAGTATACGCCAGATTTTGGTGAGGAGCTGAATAATCTAGTGATCACTGTATACTAGGGAGAGACATGAGCAAGTGGGTGGGTCTGAAGCCCAGTGTGGCAGCCAGGGACTGTCACAGACAGACGGAGGTGTTCTGTGGGCATGAGGCAGGAGGCCACAGGCAACAAGTCCAGGAAGGCTCCTGGAAAGCTTCAGGTGAAGGGGGACATGGAGGTGGATCTTGATGAAGAAGGCAGAATGAGGAACTGAGTCCTCACAGGGAACCAGGGCAGAAGAAACAGCATGCACGGAGGCACGGAAGTGTGAAACTCGTGTGCACCAGGGCATCAGTGAACCTCGCCCCTCTGAACCTCAGGGCTGTCGTCTCTAAAACAGGGATAGGTGACGAGCATTCTCTTGGGAATCTATGTCCTTGGTTGGAAGGAATAGCCAGAAGGTGGCATGGGTGGGTGGACAGAGGCCAGTTGACACTGAATCTGGCACTGGAGAGACCCAGAGAATAAGTTGTGATCCTAGCCGTTGCAGAGCCCACAGTCTTTTCTTAGAAATCAAGGAAGGAAAATCTGGTCTGAGTTTTGATAAATTAAGCAAGATCAGGAAATATGGGAGGGCAGGGGATGAGCCCTCAGCCCAGCCTGTGAAGTTAGTTTTCCTGGAAGCGATGTGTGCGGAATTAGTGGCCTTCCTGAAAGTCAAGAGGAGATGAGCACAGCAAAGAAGGAAGCACAGGAAAGTCCAGGCAGAGGGAACAGAATCGGCAAAGGCATGGAGGTGAAAACCAAGACACGAAGTAGAAAATGGGGGGTGGGGTGGTGTGGGTGATGGGGCTGCAGGAAGTGGACATGAACGCTGTGTCAGGGAACTTGGACTTTATCCCATATGCAGCAGGGAGCGTTTGAGAATGAGGCACAAGGGAAAGGATTGCTTAGGCTCTGCCACCAGTAAGGCAGTTGTGAGTGGGCCGAGGGGAGGCAGGTTGCAGAAGCCCTAGACGCCAGAATGTCTAGATGGGGCCTAGCATGAGCACCACACAGATTCTGCTCTTCCCCACACAACCCACCCTTGATCCACAGAGGGTGGGGCCCAGGTCCCTGAGAACTCCCTCGCAGGGCGGGATCTTCAGAGCAGCCCTCTGGGAGGATTCTTATTGTTGTTCAGTCACTAAGTTATGTCTGAGTCTTTGTGACCCCCACGGACTGCAGCATACAAGGCTTCCCTGTCCTTCACTATCTCCCAGAGTTTGCTCAAACTCGTGTCCATTGAGTCAGTGATGCCATCCAATCATCTCATTCGCTCTGAGGAAACTCTCCTCGAATCCTGATGGTCTAGCTGGGGCCCCTTGGCTGCAAAGGACTACTGTTTTCTTAAGGAAATTGATGACTTCATGGGAAGGATATGCCCATATTTCCAAAAAAACCCAAGGGTGAAAAATTCATCCCTGCCACTGAGGAACTAGAATCAGGAACTGCAAAGTCATGTCTGTATCTTTCCCGCCTCACTCCCCCAAGCTTCTCTTCCTCTTTTTTCTTTCCATTTCCAGCCAGCTTCCTCTGTTAGCAGGACCACAGAGCTGCCCCAGCTCCTGTTTCCCACTGCCCAGTGTCCCATAGAGGTGGAGGGGAGGATCTGGGTTCTAAACTCCCAGGGGAGTGTCTGATTGGCTGAGATCAGGCAGCAGTCTGGGGACCTCGGGATAATGCCCCCAAAGGGGATATCTCCTGGCAGCATGGCCCCAGAGACCTGCCCCCCATGGGGGTGTTGGGGGTGGTTCTTAGGAGAGGGGTACTGGCCCTGGATTAGCCCTTAAAGGTTGTCTATTCTCTGTAGACCCTTACCTTGGAGACTGGTGGTGGTTTGTTGTTAAGTCATGTCTGACTCTTCTGATCCCATGGACTGTGGCCTGCCAAGTTCCTCTGTCCATGGGATTTCCCAGGCAAGGATACTGGAGTGGGTTGCCATTTCCTTCTCCAGGGAATCTTCCCAACCCAGGAATCAAACCCAGGTCTCCTGCATTGCAGGCAGATTCCTACACTGCAGGCGGATTCTTTAGCAACTGAGCTATGCGGGAAGCCCCACATTCAGTAATGTCAGTCAAAGGGCATTTGGGAAGGGTGCCCTCAAGATACACAGTGGCTGGAATCCACAGAGACTTCAATTTACCTCTTCAGAAAGAGAGACAGAGACAGGGAAAGTAAAACTCAGGAATATGGTCATGTTTGCTACTGAAGTGGATCAACTTAGAAAGATTCTGGGGGAGCTGGTCTTTGGGGTGGGGGCTGAACTCCTCTGCTGCAGGCCTGGAGAGCACATTCAGAGCCCAGGGATGCTGTGGGAAGGGCAGCTTTTGGAGGAAGCTGAGCGGCTTGGACTGGAGGCTAACCAGTGAGTGGCCAGCAGCCTGGGGCTGAGGAGGGGCCCGGGACTTCTGCGGGAGTGGGGACTGGAGAGTTCCTTTGCTTCAGATGCCTCTAGGTTTCACCATGCTCTTGGACCAGAAGCCATTTGATTGTTTTCCCCGAATATGAGGATGCTTTCCCATTTCCCCTTCTTACCTGTTGCCAGAAGCTGGCTTCCTGTGAGTTCTCCTAAATCAAGAGGATCTACAATCATTTTTGTGGAGAAGGGTTTCCTTGAAAAGCCAGGGAGGGCAGCTGTAGCCAATGGGACAGAAAACAGCAGTGGCTGCTGGGGGGTGAACGTGGGCTCCTGTTTCCGCGCTGACAGCCCACCTCCCAGGAGAGGATGTCACAAAGCAGTTAAGCCAGTGGCCTCTGGCCTCTGCATCACCAGGTTCTGCTCCAGCCACTGTTACCTACCAGTTAAGATCTCAGGCAATTTACTTAAGCCTGCCATGTCTCTGTTTTCTCATCTGTGAAATGGGAACAATGAAAGCCCAAAGAGAGGCTGTAGCTTGAGGATTTAATGGGCTTCTAGAAGAAAGCTCTCAGCATGGTGTCTGGATGGACTCAAGGCTGTTAATCATTTCAGGGACTATTGACTCTGCTTTGACACCCAGAGTAGGACCTCAGCCCAGTCCCTTGCAGTTTCTTTGTTGGTTTTCAGTGGACAATTATAATGCATTTGATGTGCTAGCCATCCCTGCCTCCCCAGGATTTTCTGAAAGGACCCCAAGTCTTGCCAGCTCTGGGAATTTACTCCTCCTCTTTTGAGGACAGCTTGGCCAAGATGTCATCACTTCCCAGGCAGCTCCCATCTGCCCTTCTTCATGATAGCTTGCTGTGGACCTGGGAAAGAATAGGCCTCTCCCTCTCCTACTCCCTGGACTTCCTAGGGGGCGCTAGTGGTTAAGAACCCACCTGCCAATGCAGGAGACCTAAGAGATGTGGGTTCGATCCCTGGGTCGGGAAGCTCCCCTGGAGGTAGACATGGCAACCCACTCCAGTATTCTTGCCTGGAGAATCCCGAGGACAGAGGAGCCTGGGGGGCTACAGTCCATAGGTTCACAAACAGTTGGACAAGACTGAAGCAATTTAGCACACACACACATCTCCCACTACCCAGGTTCAGAATCTCAATGAACCTCTGTTAGAGAGAGGCAGCATCCTGCCGTGCGTGACAGTGCATCTCAGAGGTGCCAGTTCAGTGCTCATCTCTACCTGTGTGACCTGGGCTTGTCTGTGCCTCAGTGTCCCTGTGCATCAAATGGGGAAATTACAAAGATTGCTTTTGGCATAGGGCTGTGAGAAGTTGAAACATACAATACCAAGATACCTCCACGTGGTACCTAGGAAGGGCTTGCTAAAGGTTGGCTGTTTCTATAACAGACTCTTCAAAAATGAATTTTAATGGCTGTGGCATCTTCCATTGTGTAGGTAGATCATGATTTATCTAACGACCCCCTTGTTGCTGGGCATTTAGACTGTTTCCAATCTTTCCCTCTTATAAATAATGCTGCAGTGAACATCTTGCATATAAATCTTTCTGTTTATCTCTGATTGCTTCCTTAGAAGAACTTCCCAAGTATTGCTTGTCTTAGAACAAAGTCCAGTCCCCCCGTGACTTTTCAATGATGCCCTTTGAAATAAAAGTAAGCCTATTTTCCTTCAGAGAAAGAAACATATGGAACACATTAACCAAGAGGTGGTTCAGGAGGAAGGTAAAAATCGGTTCAAGATGGGTTTGGATCCATTCAGAATGTCTGACACACAGTCAGTTATAAAGCACCCCTTGAGCCCCCTTCCCAGAGGAGAGGCAGCGTCTTGATCCTCGGGGACCACTGCTTTCTTTCTTTGAGGCAATTCCAAGGGGCTTTGATGTTTTCGGCATTGGAAAGGCAGCAATGACAAATAAATGAAGCCAGCGTCTGTGGGCAGTACAGGACTCCTCCAGCCAGTAGGGGGCGATTATCATCTATCTGCCAGCCAGTTGGGCCTTAGTGGATGGCTTGCTAAGGAGGACTGGCTTTGTTGTTCTCAAAACTTCGGCTTACATTTTATGTTTTGCCTGCTTTTCTTCCCTTCCTCCCCCCTCTGCACTTTTCAGATTCACTTTGGGTTCCCATCTATTCGCCCATTCATTTGGGAGAAATCCCTTGTGTGCTTCCCCTTGGCCAGACATCAAGATGGTTTTCAGACACTTAAGCCCTAAACACATGTTTTGGAAGTATGTTTGGTAAGTTCCTGAACATATCAAACTTGCTGAAGTTCACCCATATTCTGTATTAAGTATATTTTTTTATGTTTAAAAAAATTATTTTTCTAATCTTGCTTTTGAAATTATTTGGCCACAGTAATTCATTCAATTTACACTTGGCTTTGATTTCTCAGCAATGATCGAGGTACTCAAGAATTCTTGCAAAGTGAGAAAATCTAACCTACACATCGTTGTCAAATATAACAAAATTTTTATGAATACTCAATGAAACCATTAATGAGGTTGATGTAATGTTTTGTTTGGTAGATGTTTCGTTAAACTTTTCTATTGTTTTCATTATTCGTTTCTATTGCAAAGTTTTCCCTTCAGGTCTTGGATCCAATCCAATTTTGTTTTGGGTATTAAACTCTCTGAGAGATCTCTCAGAAGTTCTCAGGCCCTGTGGTGCCTGGTGGCTAGCAGAGTCCGTGCAGTTTTCAGAGTTCCCAGGCCTTTGAGTGACAGATGAACTACTGTCACAAAAGAGTGAAGTATTGATGTATAGGAAAGTATCATCTCCCCTAAGTCTACTTGAAGCAGGAGGGGGTCACTGAAGATTTTAGGGGTGAGACATGGCCCAATCCAGAATGTCAATAGCAAACAGGAATTTTCTAAGCAGAAAGGAGGAACTGTAGGCAGAGGAAACAGCACATTCAAAGAGACTGGCCTGGGAAAGGACCAAGCAGTGAACACTTGGTGGTTGGGACTTAGCTGACCACCCAGCTCAGCCGACACTCATCTCTAGGCCCTTCTTGCTCAGACCAGCAGCATTGGTATCATCTGGGAGCTTGTCAGGAAGTGCAGTTTCAGTCCCCCCACCCCACCCCATCTAGGACCCTCGAATCAGAACCTCCATCTTGATGGTATTCCCGGTGATCCACGACCACACCAAGATCTGAGAAGCTGGCTGTAGTGTCAGCTGGATCAGAAACAGAACTCCTGCAGGGATTGGAGGTGTGGGAGATAGGAGGTCTTGGAGAGGTGGCTGGCCTGGGGAACTGTAGCCTGAATCGAGCTGTACTGGTGCTTCCAGTTGTTTTCAAGTCTGGCCTGAAAGTTCATGTCTGAAAGCCCGGTTTCCTTGTTGGAGGGTTTTCCACTTAAGAGATTTCCACCCACTGGGTCTCCACTGCCCCTTCCATTGGCTGTCGCTCCAGACAGCCTGTCTTGCCTTCTGGCTGCTGGGCCAGCGTCCCACTGATTACCTAATAGACTGTACATTGTGTGCATAATTTATTTCTGGGAATAACTGATCACATTAGGATGAGTGAGGGGAGGTATTAGCAAGAGAAGGGAGAATAGGCATCGATCACCAGGGGAAGAAAACCTGCTATGAACAGTTAATTAGATGTTTCTCTGATGTAGCTCTTTCAGCATAACTGTCTCTCTGGATGTTGTTGGTTGACCACCTCCCTCTCTTGCCCCTACACATGTCTGGGCTTTCAGATATGTGAGGAATAGTGGAAAGAGCTCTGGACTGAGCCAGAAAACTCGACTTCTAGACCAGGTGGTCTTAGGCCAATCACTTCTCTTGGAGGACTGGATTTGAATTGACTATAAAACGAGAAGGACTGGATCCATGGTTTCCAAACAAGGCGAATATCAGAATCACCAAAGATACTTACAAATATAGTTTCCAATGTTGCATCTCCCCAGTGCTGATACAGTAGGTACAGGGGGAGGCCAGGAACCTGTGTTGTAACAAGCATCTCATATAACACTGACACGGCTGGTCCAATGGGCAACTGGGAACCACTGGGTTGGAAAGATAAACTCAAAGCTCCTGTCCAGCTGTGACATTTTAGATTGTTGGTAAGGATGCATTTTCCCATAACTGCTTACAAAGCAACAGTATAGTCTTGTGGAAAAAGAGGTGAGAAAGGCAAGAGGCCCATCTTCTTCTCTTGACTCTGTCACTAATTCACTACCTGATAACACTTCCTCCTTGAGCCTCACTTAACCCACCCACACACCCACTGGCAATGCCATAGTGCTTTTATCTGAGCACCTGGGGAGATTTTAAAAGCACAGCTGCCAGGCCCTCTGTTTCAATACATCCGGGGTATCTCAGGATGGTGTATGTTTAAAGGCTGCCAGGTAATTCTAAAGATCAGTCAGCTTGGTAAGCCAATGACTTGTCCAAAGGCATTGCTTAGCAGGACAACTGGTGCATCATGACAGAGGGCTGGATCCAGTTCAAGGAGGCCACCACCATGTTGACAGGAAGCATGGAATGTGAAGAGACCCAGGCAGATCCTCACTCATCATTTGGCCTCCAAGTGAGCCTGGATGAATCCTGCCAGTGGAGCACTCCATGGTGGTGCTCCAGAACGAACAGAAGACTTGTGTTCAATCCTGGGGCTGTCACTCACAGGGTAGCCCTCGGGCAAGTCACAGGAGCAACCTGTAAAATGGAGTCAATGGTAACTCCATCCTCCCAGACCAGTTGGAAAGATTAAACTGAACAACTTGGAGGCTGTGCTCTGGGAGTGGCCATGCTCTGCGCAGACTGTCCACCGCCTCCCAGCTGCCCTCTGGCCACTTGCACTGGGACCAGTTGGAACCAACCTAATGGAGTGTTAATCTCTCCCCCTGCCACTGAAAGCATGACCTGGAGAGGGTCTGCTGGTGCACTGGGCCAGGAGGCCAAGGTCCAGTGAGGAAACAGACTCCAAGCTATTGGTCCAGGTGGTCATTTCTGGAATTAATCCTCACAGCCAGCTGCCTTGCCCAGTGCTTTTGTTTTCTCCAACCTTTTGGAGCCTTGTTCGGTACCCCTGGTTGGTCAGCAGGGGTCTGAATGTTGGTTAGCCAGTGAGACTGAAATCAGGTCCAATGGGGATGACGTTTCCACATCTGTCAACTTTCCCTCCATCCTCTTCCCCCATCACCTGAATGCAGGGCACCTCCAAGGGACCATCTCCTCAGAGCTCTTAAGATATATTAAGCTCTTAAGATATATTAAAATCAGATCATTGATGTGGACTGGCTTCCCCTTCTCACTGAATAAGATGCAAACTGGTGTGGATGGAATATCCTGGAATGTCTGGTCCGTCATGGGTCAGGGCAGCATCCAACTGATACTTCCTCCCCTGGTTTACATGATGACCTGCACGACCCGGCCATCTACTTCTCAACTCATGTCTCACCACCCACCCTTACGCACTTTGTGAGGCAGAAAAATGCCATGTGTTCTCCTAACCTGTTTATTATCCTGCTTGTCATGTAGCTGGACTCTACCCTCAGTCCCTCTGCAGTCGGGCAGCGCCATGCACTTCAGTTCTGGTGAATGGAATATGAGTGGAGATGACATACACCACCTCCAGGCTTGGCCTCCAGAGTGTACCAGGAGCTTTTCCTCTTTGCTCTTGGCTGCAACTGGAAGATGCGGTGGACAATTCCAAGAAGACCCTAGCGCAAGGATCCCCAACCTCTGGGATCTAATGCCTGATGATCTCAGGTGGATCTGATGTTAATAATAATAGAAATAAAGTACACAATAACTAGATAAAGTGTGCTTGAATCATCCCCAAACCATCCACCTCACCCTCGGTTCATTGGAAAAATTTATCTTCCACAAAACTGGTCCCTGGTGCCCCAAAGTTTGGGGACTGCTATCCTAGAGTACAGCAGAACAGCTAACTAGGAGTTTAGGTTTTGAAACACTGAAAGACTACCTACCTGATGGGCTCTGACAAGGAGGAGGAATGAACTTTTACTGGCTGAAATCACTAAGATTTGGGCTTACTAGTGCTCTATGGAGAAGGCAATGGCACCCCACTCCAGTACTCTTGCCTGGAAAATCCCATGGAAAGAGGAGCCTGGTGGGCTGCAGTCCATGGGGTCGCTAAGAGTCGGACATAACTGAGTGACTTCACTTTCACTTTTCACTTTCATGCACTGGAGAAGGAAATGGCAACCCACTCCAGTGTTCTTGCCTGGAGAATCCCAGGGACGGGGGAGCCTGGTGGGCTGCCGTCTATGGGGTTGCACAGAGTCGGACACGACTGAATCGACTTAGCAGCAGCAGATGTGCTCTAGCAACTAGCACCATTCACCCTGACTAATGGCCTGTGCTCGGCGCCTGAAATGTGTTAAGATTCACTCTGCTTCTCCCATACTGTTCCCCTTGCTCGGAACGCTTTTCTCTATTACTCCTCACATGATTTCTCGTTAGCCTCTAGATTTTCATTTAAAAGTCACCATGCAACTCTTTATCCTATATCTGAGTTCTTGTCTATTTTTTTAAATAGAATTTTTACAACCTGTGTTTTGTTAAAAATTTTGTCTTTCTTGAGTGTTTTCCCCCCTAGAATGTAAGCCCCCAAGGGCATGAATCAAGTCTGTCTCATTCCCCTTCGTATATCCTATGCCAAATAATGTGTCTGACAGAAAACAGTCACTTAACAACTATTAGCTGATGGATTAAATGAATGAATCAACCAATTATGTACGATTCAGTTCAGTTCAATTCAAATATTTACTGGATACTAACTTTGTGCAAGGAACATATAATGCAGTCTCTACTCAATTGTCATTAAATCCCAGTGGGTAGGTAAGTTTATTATCCCAACTTCATATAGAAGGATCAAGAGGCGGTGCTAGCAACCATACACCATCACATTCTGGAAAGGTAGGCACCATTAGCTGCATTTTATAAAAGGAAAAACTCATGCTCAGACAGACCAAGTCTCTTCCCCAGGGTCACGCATCTAATGAGGTCATGGAGCTGGGCTTGAAACCCTTGCCCAGGGGGAGGGGATGGGGGAGAATGGGGACGCTCCTTCTCTTATATTCTTTCTGAAGTCTGACAGCCTCATTAGAAATCCCCAGGGAGTATCCCAAAAGTGGGTAGAAACAGAGACAAGGAATATCTCTAGAATCCTGTGAGTTTAGTTTGCAAATGTGGTTTCATTTCAAATGCAGGACCATTTCTCCCGCTGAGATGCCTCGGATTGGGGGGTGCCGTTTTGCATCCGGGGAATGCAGTTTCTGTGGCACGTCCGAGCCTGGCTGGGCTGACCACCACGGAGAAGCTGGGGCCAGGAGTGCCCAGCTTCACGTGGAGAGAGCAGCCGGAGAAGCTGATAGGCAGAGAAAAATCTGTGATTAATTATGGCAGATGAAAGTATGAAGTAATGGATCCTTTCTGAGGGCTGTGCGAGCTGAAGCGTCTCGCTCTCTGAAACCATTTGGAGACGGCGAACCCCTTCTGAAACCAGCACTAAACTTGAAGGGCCGCAAGTTCTGTGACTTGGCGGGCTGGGGATTGGATGGCGGCTTGAACTCATGAATTTTCTGGGGTGGGAGCTAATTAGGGTACAATTTTTCAATTACGGAACACTGAGTGAGCATCTCCCTGGTCCCCCCCACACCATCCCTCAATGGCTAAACTCTATTTGTCCATTTTCCTTTATTTCTTAATCATTTGATAATATGACAGCAATTATTTGTCATTTGGAAGAGAAAATCGCCACGGAATTATTGTTTGCCTCTTGAAACCCCAGCTCTTCTGCCGAGATGGTGACGTTTGATAAATGTTGGGCATGCCCGCCGCCCCTTCCCCACCCCCAACCCAGGGTTGGTGTGGCAACCGGAAAACATTAGCCTGTGACTCGGGCCTGCTCTGATTCAAACGCCATTTGCACAAAAGCTTGGAAAAGAGCAGGATCGAATTTAAAAGCTCCGCAGCCTAGAGCGCCGGGCCCACCCACGTCACCTAGGTTGAGATTATGGCACATTTGCTTTGAGAAATTTGGTCATTTCTCTGAGCTAACAAGCCAGCCTCAGGATCAGGAATGCGAAACAGAAATGGAGAGAAAAGAAAAAAAAGGCAAAGAAAAGAGCAACACCGTCCACCCCCGACCAGAAACAGGCAAACTTAAATGACTTTGTTTAAATGTCATGGTACTCTCAGCACCCTGTTCTCATATATATGCAAGTTAATTAAATGGAAAAATGTCAAATTAGTTGCTTAAAATATTAATAGCAGGAATCATCCCAGATTTTAGAGCAGGCAGAATCAAGAAATGGAAGCTTTTGGGGCTTAACCGTTTTCTTGGTCATCCTCTCATGAAATAAGGGTGTTGATCATCCACGAAGAGCTTGGTGACTCTAAAAGGTTTGGTGGGCTTCCGGACTGGAACTTTCCAGTGGGTTTGTAACCTACCATTGCCTCTGGTCCTCAGGACTCCCCAGGGGGCATTTATTTATCTGCTTTGCATAGGGGTTTTGAGGTCCCTGGAAACCCAATGATTATGAATATGTCCTTATGTTCTGGAGTTTGGGTAATTTGCCATTTTTTCTTTAGGTTTCTGAAGGGTATTTTGGTTTAAGGAGCCCACTAAAATGCAAAATAGGAACTGATTGCACAAAAAGGGGTGCCAGTGTTCTCCTTGCCAAATGTTGCTTCGGTACCAATGGGGTCC
This sequence comes from Bos grunniens, assembly GCF_055505025.1. NCBI lineage: Eukaryota > Metazoa > Chordata > Mammalia > Artiodactyla > Bovidae > Bos > Bos grunniens. The sequence continues at coordinate 85,640,396 of NC_141174.1, read as the reverse complement.
AGAGCCTGGGCTGAACAGAACGGTGGGAAAAGGGAGAGTCACAGATGTGAGGGTTTTGAATGTGGTAGGGAGAGGCCCTGGGGCACTTGATCCAGTCTTGTATTAGCACAGGGGGAAGACAAAGCCCCAGGAAAACAAGGACTATTCCCAAAGCCACACAGCTATTGAGTGGTGAGTCAGGCTCATTAACCCCTGCAATCCCGTTCCTGCTCACCTCCCCCTGGGTCTTCCATAAGTTAGGAGAGGACAGGACAGAGAGACGAAGGACAGTGCACGCTGCGTGCCTAACACTGCAGAAGGAAAAACCGAGGGTACAAAGCGGGGATGCGGGTGTCAGGGAGCTTTTACCTCCACCAGCCAAAGAGCATTTTCTGTCCACCATGGCAGCCTGCTGTTAGTTTCTCTCTGCTTCAGCCCAGGCAGGCAAGGAAGGCAAATGCCATTTATTTAGAAGTTATGGCTAGTCCCTATATAACACACTCAAAATTATTTCCTATAATTCAGTCAGTTCAACTCTGACAGATGACGTTATTGCTATTTACAGGCTAGGAGAGAAGACCACCAAGCAAAGAAAGCGGCTGAACTGAACCTGTAGGAATTTATAATCCTATAGTAGGTACTGGGGTACCCGTTTATCAATAACTGCAGATTAGCGACAGAACTGGTAAATAATCGAGGAAGGCCCAATTTCCAAAACTGGCATCCTCAGGAGAAGGGAGGAGATATTCTGAGATGTGGAAAAAAAATTCAATTAATTTAGGGAAAACCTACACATTCTTACGTAGGGTCTGCCCCAGTGGCTCAGACAGTAAATAATCTGCCTGCAATGCAAGAAACCCAGGTTTGACCCCTGGCTCAGGAAGATTCCTGAAGAAGGAAATGGCAACCCGCTCCAGTATTCTTGCCTGGAGAATCCCATGGACAGAGGAGCCTGGCAGGCTACAGTCTGTGGGACTGCAAAGAGCTGGACATAGCTGAGGGACTAACACCTCACTTTCATATATTCTTAGCCTTTTTTATATCATTCAGGGTGATGAACTGAGTAACACCCCCAAATGACCCACATCCTACACTTCAGGATTTATGACAGTCACCTCGTACGGCAAAAAGGACTTTGCAGATGTGATGAGGTTAAGAATCTTGAGATGGGAAGATGATTCTGAATTATTCAGGTGGCCCCAATGTCACAGCAAGGGTCCCTATGAGAGGGAGGAAAGAAGATCAGCATGAGGAGGAGATGTCGTGACAGAAGCAGAAACTGGAGTGGTGGACTTTGAAGGTGGAAAGAGGGGCCATGAGCCAAGGAATATAGGTGACCGCTAGAAGCTGAAAAAGGCAAGCAAGGGGTTCTCTTTTGGGGGTCTCCAGAAGCAACCAGTCCAGACGACACCTTGACTTGACCAGTGAGACTGATGGATTTCTGACCTCCAGAGCTATAAGAGAATAAATGTGTGCTGCTTTTAGCTACTCAGTGTGTGATATTTGTTACAGTAGCAGTAGGAAATTCATAGAGTCAGTTACAGATAAGTAACCAACCATCTCAATTCTGCTTTCTCTTCCCCAGGCCTAGGGGCTGCCTGGAGTTGCTCTGGTTCTGATCGGAGCCAGTTTTTATTTTTTTGTTTCTTAATTAAAGTATAGTTGATTTACAACATTGTATTAGTTTCTGGTGTATAGCGAAGTTTTATCTCTCTATATTCTTTTTCATATTCTCTTCCATTATGGTTTATTACAGAATATTGAGGAGCTTTCTTGGTAGCTCAGATGGTAAAGAATCTGCCTGCAATGTGGGAGACCCAGGTTTGATCCCTGGGTTGGGAAGATCTCATAGAATATTGAATATAGTTCCATGCGCTTTACAGTGGGACCCCGTTACTTACCTGTTTTACGATAGTAGCTTGTATCTGTTAATACATACTCCTAATTTATCCTTCTCCACTCTCCTTCCCTTCTGGTAACCATAAGTTTGTTTTCTATGTCTGTGAGCCTGTTTCTGTTTTGTATGTAAGCTCATTTGTGTCATATTTTAGATTCCACATGTAAGGGAAACTTAATATATGGTGTTTGTCCTTCTGACTTGCTTTACTTTGTATGATAATCTCTAGGTGCATTTATGTTGCTGTAAATAGCATTATTTCATTCTTTTTTACGGCTGAGTAGTATTTGATTGTATATATGTACCACAGCTTCTCTTATCTGTTGATGGACATTTAGGTTGCTTCCATGTCTGGCTGTTGTAAATAGTGCTGAACAGCTTGCTTTTAAGTCTCTCCACCAGCTACCTTCTGGGATAGCAGGTGCCAGGGCTGTGCTCTTTTCATGGCAGTGGTGAAAACTGGAGAGAAAGCCAGCAGACACTTGCCACGCCTGTTTCCATTTCAGCTCTGAGACACCCCACTTCCACCCACCCTCCACCGGCCAGAGTCAGTCATGTGACGAAGGTGAACATCAGTGAGAACTAGAAATATACATGGCTTAATCTAGTGGGAAATGCTGCAAGGTCATATGTCAAAGGGCAAGGACATATGATTCCAAGATTGGGAGGGTATAGTAAAAAGTTGGGACCTGCCACACTTGGAAACCCTACATGAACCTGGTGTGAGCTCTGAGAAGCTCCGAGTAAACCAGCCTGTCTAGCTCTGTTAATACAGGGTCCTGCAAACTTCTTTGAGCACAGACTCCTCCTTCTCCATTTTACAGGAGTAATGCTTTGTCACGGACTCATGGAGACAATTCATCTTCAGAAGTTCAAGGGAGGGTAAGGCAATGGACTTGACTGAGTCCAGAAGAACAGATTCAGCAGTCAATGAGGTGTTCCCCACGGCAGAGCAAAATTGAAAAGTTTTCATATGAGTTAAAGTCCTTTTCCTTAAGGGGTTCTTTCTCGTGAGAATCTCATCAAATCCTCCATTTCCCCATGGACCAGAAGAACCCAGCATGATATCTGTGTGTCGAAAGAACACAACTGTCTTGGAGTCTGTTCTTCACTAGCCCAAGGGCTTATCCGAAGTGCCTCAAAAGCATTCCCAGGCAGCCTCCAAGGCCTGGGGCATCTCCTGCCAGCTCGGCTTCCTGCAAACATGCGTGGATTGGAAACGGACAGATAGAGGTGAGTGGGACAGGTTTCCTACCAAAGTCTGATCATCTCAGGCCTGCCACTAGAGGTTCTCCTGGAACGCAGATGTGCACCCAGTCTCTCTTCCTGTGAGGGGTGTAGGCATCTAAGCTAGGCACAAGCTGAGGAGCGGACGTGTGGTCCCCAGCATGGATGCTTCAACTCTGACTCGTGCTGTTGAACAGAGAACACCCAGCGGGGCATCTCACACCTACTCCGGGAGGCACCCAGAGCAATAGAGTGAGGCCTCAGACACACGTTGGGGGTCGGGGGCGGGGGGGGTGGCTCTCCCTTCCTCTGAGAGACAAGGGTGAGGAGGACACGCTCTCCCTGAGCCCTGCCTGTCTCTCTCTGCTGCGAGGCACCGTGGCCCTGCCCAGGGAGGCCCGGGCCCTCTGTGGGACGGTGACTTATTTGACATACTTAATTAGCCTATTTCCATGTAACATGTTTTAACGGAGGCCATTACAGCCTAATAAAAGGAAACAATAGTACCATAAATCCCAAGATCAATAGAAGGGAAAGTAGCGAGGCTGGAAGCGGCTTCCTCTGAAAGACCCAGAGGGACTTCAAAAATGAAATTCCCCTTCAAACTGAAGGACAAGCAGACTGAATGTTTGCTGGCTCACTCACTGACTTGGCAAATATTTAGAGGGCCCAGACCATGGGCTGGGAGAACGACAAAAGGCTTGGGCTAGTAGGGGAGAAAGACAGAAGAATGGGACTGTCACAATTCAGCATGGCCGACGTTATGAACAGGAGCTAGAGGGAGAGACTTCCCAGAGGCAGAATATTTCAATGGATTTTGAAGGATGAACAGGAGTTTTCTGGCTGAAGATGGCAGAAGGGCCGGACAATGCTAAGAGGAGGAGGAAGGCTCAGGGTCAGGAGAGGGGTGTGGTGAGTTTGGGGACCAAGAAGTGAGAGAGGAGCAGAGAGTGTAGATGTGGGGAAGGGAAGGAGATGTGGCTGGAGAGGTGTATGGAGGCTAGGTAGGGATGGGGAAGAGCCTTAAGTACCAAGCTCAGTGTTGGATTCTTTTGAAATCCAGAGAAGCTGCAGGAGATTGGAAGGCACAGTAATAAGACACAAGTTCGGCAGAGAAGACTCTGTCCTGGTTCCTTTGGGACCCCAGGAGGCTGTCCTGGTACCCTGTCGCTTTGCAGGAGTCATGTGTCCTGGTCTCCCAAGCAAACTTGGTAGGGAAACCGTAGCTGCTTCTGCCTGTAGCTGAGCAGAAGTTGGTCTCAGCACAGTGGTGAGCACTGAAGAGCTCACAGGATTGAAGGCAGGACTAGAGGCAGGACTGGAGGAAGACAGCAGAGGAGGGACCGATCCATTCACCTAGAATGAAGCCACTTGATTGGGAGATGTTTGCAAAGGTGTTTTGAGGGACACATGAGATATTAACACTGCAGGTGGCTCAAGGAGACGCTGCCACTCTCTCTGAGATACCATGCCAGTGTGGAGTGCATGCCTGTCCTGGTTAGCTTAGAGGTGGAAGCCTTATATTGCAAGGTCAAGGCCACCAGTTCAGGCCACTTCCCTATGAAAGGTGATCAGAAATCTCACAAGTCCATGAGTTGTGTGCAAGAAGAAAGTGGATTCTTAGCTCGGCTTTGCCATCAGCCAGTGACTTCACTGCAGATGACTCACTCCATCCGAACTGGATTTTTTTTTTTTATGGTAAATGGATTTTCCTCAGAAACCCCTATACCCAAGCATCTGATCTGTTTCCAAGTCCAGCTGATTTGGCCACCACAAATGTGTATCCTTTCCCTTGGTTGAGGCCACTGTCATATCTCACTTGGGAACTCTCAGAGTCCCTGACCTGTCAGTCCTTCCAGTCCTGTCTTCTTGTTCTCTAGGCTCTGCATCTAGTGTGTGAAGAGCTGGACAGTAGCCATTTAGGCTTTGGAAGCCATACGAATCTATATTGCATATTCTTCTCTGGTGGAAACAATACAAATATCTATCAACTGATGCTGCTGCTGCTGCTAAGTCGCTTCAGTTGTGTCCGACTCTGTGTGACCCCATAGACGGCAGCCCACCAGGCTCCCCCGTCCCTGGGATTCTCCAGGCAAGAACACTGGAGTGGGTTGCCATTGCCTTCTCCAATGCATGAAAATGAAAAGTGAAAGTGAAGTCGCTCAGTTGTGTCCAACTCTTAGTGACCCCATGGACTGTAGCCCACCAGGCTCCTCCATCCATGGGATTTTCCAGGCAAGAGTACTGGAGTGGGGTGCCATTGCCTTCTCCAATCAACTGATGAGTGGATCAACAAAATATGGTATATCCATTCAATAGAATATTATTTAGCCACAAAAAGCAATGAGATCCTGATTCATGCTGTGACATGGTAGAACCTTGAAAACATTGTGGTTAGTGAAAGAAGCCAGACATAAATGGCCAGATATTATAGATTCCATTTACATGAAATCCCCAGAGCAGGCAAAGCCATAGAGACAGAAAGTAGGGCTGGAGGTGAGTGGGGGAATGAGGTGTGTTAGCTTATTCAAAAGGAAGAGGATTTCTTTTTGAAGAGATGAAAATGTTCTAAAATTTATAGCAGTCATGGTTGGACAACTCTGTGAGTATGCTAAAAGACATCGAATTGCATACTTGAAATGAGTGAATTATACGTCAAGTATGTGAATTATATCTCAATCAAGTTGTAGTAAAAAACTATCATAAAGAAAAAAAAGTTTACAGGCCATTAAAAAAAAAAAGCTGTGGATTAGATCTGATCCATGGGCAGGGGTGTATTGATCTGTGAGCTTTATGGTGCTACCAACATAAATGGTCTGAAAATTCAGAACTGGTTTTGTCCCTCCCCTTCCAGGAACTCTTCTATGGCTCCCCATCACCCACCGGGTAAAGAACAAATTCTCTGGCTCTCACTCATGGCCTCCACACTCTGTTCCCAGAGAGATAAAAGTGTGGCTTTCCATCCCTCTCACACTATAACCACATAGATGAGTTTTCATACCCACTGAAACTAACCTTTGACTTGGTTTCTGCTGTTCCCTTTGCCTTCAGTAATTTGGAAAGTTCTTATTCATCTCTCAGACTCTCACCCAGGTATCCCTCCGTTCCGTGGATCTTTCCCCAGTCTCCCTGGGAGAATGGATTGCTACTGTGGGGTGTACTGTCTTATATTATACATATTTGATTAAATATGTGCTTCCCTTCATAAGACTGTGAGCTCCTTGGCAGCGTTGAAACAGGAGCCATGACTTTTCTTCTTGGCCCAACCAGTGCTCAGCACAAGTGCCTGGCATGCAATTGACATTCAGTTAACTGCTTTTTTGAACTGAAGCCCTTTAAGAAGCAGGCTAGCTCAACTCTATGAGAGAAATGTAGCAAAATCATACTGCAGAAAAGGCTCCTAGAGGCTCTCCTGTAGCCTAAGTCCTCAATTTTTCATGATAAAACCAAGGCCCAGAGAAGGGCAGTTACTGGCCTAGGGCCACACAGCAACTAGAGTCTGAGTCTCCACCCCACCTTGGGCCTCTAGTGAACACATCTTTGTGTCTTTCTACAATCCCTTCCAACGTTCGTACTGAGGAAATTGGGGTGGTTTGCCACAATCAGGTTTTCTCGCCATCTCCTTGGCTAAGCTGAGCCAAACCTCCCATGGCCAGCAGCCCACTTCTCTCTTCCCTCTCACTTCAGCCACTCCCAAGCTCCCAAGAAGGGTCAGCCACCTCCGGAGTGGCCCAGGGAGTTGGCTAGCACCTCCTGGCGGCATCACTGGCTGTCAGAACAGAGAGCAGGGCCCAGCCTCTGATGCAGCTGGAGCTGGAGCTTGGACCCCGGCTTGGATTTGGATCCCACAGTTTGATTTATTGCATCAGGTACTTGTTCTGCACGTTTTTCCAATGCCCGGGGACGCCCCAGGCCAACTGCTGTTTTCTCTTTCTTTCTGTGTGTGTGTGTGTGTCTGAGAGACAGACAGAAAAAGATGGGTGTATTTCTGAGCCACATGCAAGATTAAGGTCCTTCCAGGCAGCTAAAGAATGCAAGATTCCAGAATTTCACTAAGGCTTATTCCTCCCACACAGGTGCACATATGGCCAACTTCGGCCTCCATAGTTGGCCGCTGGGCCCCTACTGTGTGCCAGGCACTCAGCTCTTTTCGGCCTCATGATAGCTCCAGGCAGTAGCAGGGATTGCTCTTGTGTTAAAGAGGAGGCTTGGAGAGATTACACAGTGTGCTTAAGGCTCCTGGTTAACAATGATGGCCCTGGACCTAGACTCTAGCCTTTGTTTCTACCACACTAACACTCACACTCTCTCTCCTTTAGGAATGGCCGCCTTCGCCTGTGCACTGGGCTTCAGTGATAATAAACACGTGGTCCCCATCTTCCTAAAGCTTCATTCATATCTGTCTGGTGCCATGTGACTGTCAGTCTTGTGGACAGCTTTACTAAAACTGAGCAAATGCCAAGCTTGTTTCTTGGCCCACTTTTATGTTCCCTATTTATTCTCTGACTTTTGAGCTTAGAGATCAGCTGTCTCAATGTCTCTCATTTAGCAGAGGAAGAAATCAAGGAGCTGGAGGTCAAGCAACATCTCAAGATCAGCTAGCTAGTTGATGACTGAGCTGGGATGGGAGTCCTTATCTCAGCTCAAGCTCTTTCTGTCCTCCTGATTTGCTTTCTTGTGACAGGCTCTCTTCCTCCATGGAAACTTATTGGACCATATCCAATCCTATCTCCTTGGCTGTGGGAAGTTCTATGTGTTAAGTCGCTTCAGTTGTGTTCAACTCTTTGTGACCTATGGACTGTAGCTCAGCAGGCTCCTCAGTCTATGGCGTTTCCAGGCAAGAATACTGGAGTGGGTTGACACCCCCTTCTTCAGGGGATGTTCCCAACCCAGGGATTGAATCCACATCTTCTGTGCCTCCTGCATTGCAGGCAGGTTCTTTACCACTACACCACCTGGGAAGCCCTTCATTCCCCTTTGACTATGAGAGTGGTCTTCCTCATCTCAGGCTGTGTTTATATGTTTGTGATGCTCTCATGTCCCCATGGGTGGAGATCACACGCCAGATCAGTAACCAGGAAATGCAGATTCTGTTCCTGGTTTCCAAGCTGCTGGCTTTCAGAAACCTCGAGTTCTTGCCCGTGTCTTCCCTGGCATGGACGTAAGGACAGATTTGGAAGGGGCCTTAGACTCGCTCTGTCCAGACTTCCTCATCTTACAAACAAGACTTTTCTGGTAGATGTAATGAACGCACGCATATACAGAGATCAGAGTCCTATCTTAGACTAGAAATGGCTGCCTCTGCCGCAGGTTGTGGTTGCAGTTTTGAGGAATTGTTTGCTTCATCCTGTGTGTCCCACACGGAAGAATGAGAACTGCCAGTGAATCTCATGAACAGGGAGGCAGATGGCAGCTCAGAGGAGGAAGCACATCCCAATGCCTAATGTTTTCTGAATTGTGAGATTATCGGAGACCGGTAGTGAGCTCCCTGTGGCAGGAGATGGTCAAGCAGAGGTTATGTAAGCCCCTTAAGGGAATGTGGAGCTGGGATCACACTGAAGGGGGCTCAGTGGCTTCAGTGCCTGACCCAAAGGGCCCATGACTCCCCGGGACCCAAGACTCCTGCCTTTCTATCTGGGAGAGTGGAGGAACGGGAAGGGGCAGGGCTTCCATGATAGAAAAACCCTTCTGCCTAAGGAGGTCTCACTGTTGGCTGACAACCCATGATTTTGTGGGATGTTTTCTGAAATGTAGGTCTGGGCCTTCTAATTTAATTTTCACTCCCAAGGGGGTGTCTAATTAGATGAAAGGCCATCACACTTAAGAGGATGTTCCAGAACCTCCTTCTGGGGAAATGAGCCCAGGAAATGGTCGAGGAGTGTCCCAGACACTCAGCTGGAACTGATGGGGAAGATGAAAGCACAGGAAAGTCTGTTGTCCAATTCTGGGCAGACGCCTGGACATCTCCAAGGACCAGAGTCTATGGACCTCAGTCTTCAGGGGTTTGTGCAGAGTGGGGTCCACAGAAGTCTCTTCCAGTGGGAGAAGCAGATCTGATTGCCTCTCTCAGCCCTGCCTCTCACTAGCTGTTTCCCTGGGTAAGTCACGTGGCATCTGCATGGGTGTTTGTGTCAGCATCATGCGAGGATGGCTCCCCTCCCTCTCGGGCTGTGAGCACCGCCCCAAAGCAGGTAGATGATGTTCCTAACACAAAGCTGGGGGAGGAAGTGGTTTGAATCCCACATCTTGATTTACTGAGTGGGGTAGTCAGTCTTCGAAGTTTCTTCCTCAGCTCGGGGCCAGCCCAGACCGAATGTGGTTTCCTCTCGGTGTGTATGCACGTGTGCTTGCAAGTGTGCGGGCAAGTGTGCGTGTGTCAGAGCGACTCGCCTTTCATGGACCTGGGGTTCATGGCCACCTGAGGAGCCCAGGACTCCCTCTCAGACCTGCCCAACATGCCAAGACGTTTTGGGACCCAGATAGACACTCATAGACCTGGGCAAGTACCTGGTGAGTGTTAATATGGTGCGCCTCTTGTAAAGGTGGGGGTGGGGGTGGGCGGGGGGGCTTAACCCTGGGAAAAATCATATAGTGATGTGGGTCATAGAACATAAAGCAAAATTCAGTGAGCAATAGAGTTCCCTTCATTCTGATTTTGTCTCCTACGGATTCTGTTTGTTTTAATTTTTAATTGGAGGATAATTGCTTTACAGTATTGTGTTAGCTTCTGCTGTACATCAACATGAAACAGCCACGGGCGTACATATGTCCCCTCCCTCCCACCGCCCTCCAGGTTTGAGCTCCCTGAGTCATACAGCAAATTCCACTGGCTATTTTATATATGGTAATGCATTTGTCTCAATGTTACTCTTTCAATTCATTCCTCCCTCTCTTTCCCCCATTTGTCCCACAGGTTCATAAATCTTCGATGCCTGGCCTTACCTCTATGTTAGAATATGGTATAAGTTTGGATTTGGTTTAACACCAAATCAGCTAATTAGTTACTCTCTTTAACTCTATGTCTCTCAGAGAGCACTTTCACTTCCAGACCATCTACCCCCAGAAAGCTTTGAGAAGCCCCTTAGAGCCACAGCTCCAAAAGGATTATTCTTCAGAAGTGGGGAGGCTTGAGATCTAGCTGTGGTTCTCTCTGCAACCTGCCATTAACAACCCTCTTGAACTTGCTGGGTCTCAGTTTCCCACTTCTGCTTGGAGAACAGCCGTGCCTACCTCATCCTACCTCATGGGTTGGTATGAGGCTCAAGGGGATGGAAGGGTTGTGAAATGCAATGTCAACCCATTCCAACTGATTCTTACATGAATAAATTCCATGATGACTTGGGTGCAGAGTCTGTGCAATTGTCATAGTAGGCTCTGGGACCCAAAGGTAGCAGGACCTACCCTCTGCCACCATGAGCTCACAGACTATTCTTATTTCTAGAAGCGGACTTCAAGACTGTGAGCCTTTTGTGCCCACATGGCATAGTGTCTGCTTGCCTATGAATTTTTGGTAAGGGAGTTCTTAACATGCTTGTCCCTTTCCCTACCCCACACAATCGCTCTGCAGGAGAGAAGGAGGGGGCCAGCTAACACCCTCTGTCCAGATGGCAGTTGGAGTCAATGAAGCTCAGAGGAGTGAGTGATTCACCAGGACCGAGTAGCAAGACGGCAGCTGATGGGAGATCAGGACTCCTGCCTGCCCTTTTTAAAAAATCATATCAAGATTTAATGTACATATACTCTTTTTTTAAAAAAATACCTATGTTCCTAACATGTGGGACATACAGTATAAAGATTTCATACTGGATAAATGATGCTCATTAAGCCAAAAGAGAGAAAAAGGAGGACTTTGCCTTGCTTCAGCTACATTATTTGAAATACAAATATGCAGATTTTGTTACTGGGAAAAATCTGAACTGTTTATCAGGAACTTCAACTGAATCTAGAATTTTCCACACCTTAATTATAAAGAAAGCACAACAATAACAAAACTCAGAAAAACTGGACTAAAACTTCCTTAGCTCCTGAGACAGGACTGTTTCACATTGTGTCAAGAGAGACGACGTCCAGCAGGAGATTGAATGGCTGTGTCTCACTTTCACAGGTCACCCACTTGCCAAGTTGTGATACTATAAAAGAGTGACTGGGAGGTGACCAAACTGTGGAGACTCAGAGGGTGTGTGCAGCAGGAGCGTCATACATGCAGATCACAGAGCTCATCGCTTTCCCAGGAATGAGTTGCAAGGCAGAAAGACCAGGGATGCTCAGAGCTTGAGTGCCCCGGGCAGTTGCTGTGTCCCTGGCATGACTGGGCTGCCACTGGAATCTCATCACCTGCCAGGACTCGGGAGGAAGTAGGGAGGACATCTTGGGTGGGATGGCAGGGGCAGCGGGGCCTTCCAAGCCTCTGTGGACAAAGCCTGGAGGGGCCAGCACTAGGGAGGACCTCTGTGTGGTCTTAGGCCTGTGCAAGGCCCTGCCCTTGCATAGGAAGAGATGATCCTCATTCCTGGCTTTCTCCAAAGACTGTCTCCTTGAGTTCTTCCACAGCGGTCATCAACTGGAGACCTGGGGGCCTTGTGTGGGCTGCAGACAGGTTTTATTTGATTGAATTGTTTTCAATAACTGCAATAGCAGTCAGCATTGAAACACTGATTTCAAATCAAAACTCTGGGCCTTTTCTGAGAACGTGGGCCATCTGGCCACCCAGGAGCCCAGCCCTGTGTGGCCACTATTGCTGGGGCCAGTTGAGTCCCTGCTGCCCTTTAGCACATGTCCCTGGGTTCCCACCCAGCCAGCCTCCCTCATTTTCATCACCTGCCTGGCATGGGTCCTGGGACCCATCCCCAAGTTTGTATTTTATTGATGGTGAAGCCGGAGACCTGCCTTAAAAGATGTAGAAACAGAAACTCTGAGAGTCCTCCCCATCCCAGCCCTTTTGAGCAGCTTCAGGTTTCTGTGGGCCAGAAAGAGCTGGGCCAACAGAAGAGGAGGTGACGGTGGCCCTCACTCCACCTCCACCGTGGAATGTGCCCCTCCCCACCCCCAACAGCCATTGCATTTTCCAGATTAAAGATTCCAGGCAGGCTGGGGCTTATTTCCCACTCAGTGTCTGTGACGTATTTTCTCCTTCAAGTCATTACAGGTTCGAGATCTCCAGCAACCCCGGGTCTTGAAGGCGGGGCTGTCTTTTCTGACAGCCCCGGGGTGCTCAGACACCAAGCTTCCTCTGTTCCCTTTCCATTCGCCCCGCTCTAGCCTTTGGTCTGGGTGCAGCCTGTCAGCATTAAGTAAGCACTTCTTGTGGTTCGCTTATAACAATTCTTCAGATCTTGGGAGCCGGGCTGTGGGGCTCTGCATATGTATAGATCTCATTTTCACACAACAGGCTGCTTAGCATATGGGGACCCAGACCAGCCTCCAACATTTAGCTCTGAGTTAAGACGTGGGAAACTAGGTGGCTTTTAACCAGCCCATATTGCTGCCAGTGCTCAACCTTAGGGAATTTTCACAGGGAAAAGGAAAAAAAAAAAAGACACAAAAAACCAACAACAACAACACACACCACACACACATATAAAATCAACAAAACCACAGTTTTCCTTGCTCCCCCAAACCAGATGGCAGATGGTATGGAACCAATAAAACACAGATTCAAGCGTTTGTTTATTTAAGTTTGAAAGTAATATGGCTTTGTGGTCCGAAACACCAACCTTCCAACCAAAGAAATGACGGATTACAGTCCAACCTCAGGGTGGCAGTTGGAGGAGAGGTTTCTGGGGAGGCAATGGAAGGAGGGGCCAGGGACAACTCATGGCAGGACCCCAAGCCTCATGGCCCATTTGCCTTGTTGGGTGAAGGTCTAGGAAGTCTTCCTGAGCCCCGAGATGCTTGGTTTTTCTGGTTGGTCTTTGGTTGAGATTCAGTCCAAAAGGCAGCTAGCCATATGAGGAATGTTTCTGCGTCATTTCTGAAACAGCTGTGGGAGATGTCATTCTGGGCCACCAATGCAAAAGTCCATGAGAAAAAGGCCCGAGTTCTTGAGTGAAGGCTCTCATTCTTGATGCTTTGGGTTTGTTATATCAGTGGAGGGGAGCTTTGTGAGGCAATGTGGTTCCCCTTTCACTTTGGCTTCCGAGAGACCCAGATCTCAATTACATGCTCAGTTGAAAAACCTCATTCATTATTAGAAATAACATCTACATTCATTGAAGATACTTTTGGTTATGAGTGGCAGAAATCCAACCTCAACTACTTTAAATAAAAAGATAATTTATCAGGTCAAGTAAGTTGAGATGACTTCAGAGAGGGCTGGATTCAGGAGCTGGATTCAAGGATCCCTTTCAGATAGGCTTCTTCCACAAGGCAGCCCCAAACTATCCCAAACTTATATTCTATGAGCTTAGCAACCCCAGAAGAAAGAGAATCTTTCCCACCACCTCTGGCAGCAAAGTCCTATTGGAGATTCTGATTGGTCCTGCTTGGTGTGTATGCCCATTTTTGAACCATTTACAGTGGCCAGAGGCTTGAGGTACTCTGATTGGTCAAATCTGGACCAAATGACACTCCCATAGGTGGGAAAAGGAGCCCCACCCTAAGGAGATGTGGGGAACAGCTATGCAAGCAGATGTCTACTTCAGCCTGGGATTCCCACATAGCTTTCTTTCCCTCTCCCCTAACTCACTGTATGTCACTCTTTTAATGGTGTTAGTAAATGTATGTTCTACGTGGTTAGTAGTCCTAAGAGTTATTGAAAGGGGAATGAATGAATGAACAAGTAAAAGACTGAGCATACTCTAAGCTGTAGAGTTCCTTGGCAAACTTGAATTGCCATTCACTGAGAAAGCCAGAGCCAGAGGGAGCTGTGGAGCTCAGACTGTTTATACCACTTGGCCTGCAGATGAGATCACAGAGACCCAGACAGAGGCTGCTTTGCCCAAAGCCTACTAGCAAACCATCTGCAAAGTCTGGAACCCAGAACCTGACTTCAGGCCCAGGGCTCTACCTGTTCCCTGTCTGACTGTGTGACTCTCATTTTTCTAAGCCTCTCTCTCACTCTCCCCAGGCCTAGCCCCGTTTTCACTCTCCAAGCCCTTGTTCTGAAGTCTTGCTATGAGTTGGCTGGCAAAAATTTCCTGCCAATGCATTGACTGATTAGAGTGAAACTGAATTTCCCCCAGATTACTTGGGACTTCCAGATCCCAAAGCATGTGTCTTTAAGAGCCATCTATCAGTTTGTTAACCACTGAGTAGCAGAGTAGATCAAAGGTAGTAACTTAAAACAACACAAACATTTATCATCTCACAGTTTTCATGGATCAGGAGACCAGGAATAGCTTAGCTGGGTCTTCTGTGTCAGATCCCACAGGTTCACAGTCAAGGTCTTGGCTGGATTGCATTCTCATTGGGAGGCTCAGCTGGGATGGATCCAATCTAAGCTCACTCAGGTTGTGGCTGAATTCATTCCTTGAGGCTGTATGACCAAGGACCTTGCTTTTTGCTGGCTGGGAGCTGGAGGCTGTCCTAGAGCTGCCCACCTTCAGTTCCTCGCTATGTGTCTTCCAAAACATGGCTGCTGCCTTCATCAAGCAGGCAAGGAGGATCTCTCATTCTAGGATGTCAGCACAGAGTTTTCTATAAAGCAACATCATCGTGAAATTGGCAGCCCTTTACTCATGCTGGATAATGTAACCAAATCAAGGGGGTAACACCACATCACCTTTATCCTGGCCTGTTGGTTCGCAGCAAGTCACGAGTTCTGCCAGGGATAGGGGTTATTAGGGTGATATTAAGGACTTCCTTCACAATTTCTCACACCTGGGTGAATTATCCAGCATGTACCTGTCTCTATGTAACAGGAAGCCCCTGTTCCATGACGGGCAGCATGCTGGTCTCTGTAAACAGCCAAGTGGGGATGATGAGCCTAAGAGCACAAATGGCCTTATAATAAGGTAAATGCCCAAGGCTGTGTGTTTGAAGGATCCAGGAGTCACAGAGATTCAGAATACCTCCTTTGTCTGGGAGGGCAGGGCAGGGGGCTCAGATGGGCTTTCCAAAGGAGTTGATACTGGCACTGCTTTGATGTATGTCTAGGAAATTGACAGGAAGAAGAAACAGTTGGCAGAAAAGGCCAAGACATAGAGGCAGAGGGCAAGGGGCATTTCGGGAGCTACAAGTAATCTGGTAGGACTGAAGGAAACACACTGGGGTATTGAGGGCGAGGCCGAATCACTAAGGGACTTAGAAGACAGCTTTAGAAGTGTGTCTTCCTTCTGCGGTCCATGGAGAGCCACCATGAGGCCACTAGAGGGGGGCTGGGGGCAGAGGCATGATGAGCTTTGGGCTGCAGGGAGAGCAGGAGCCCAAGTAGAGAAGGGGCTGTGAACGGGGGACAAGCCTGGCTTGTCTCTACTAAAAAGGTGCCCCCTGCTCCCTGCCCTCCCCCACAAAAGCTCTGGGAAAGGCAAACCTTCTTCGAGCCATTTCAGGCAGGCAGGCTGTCAGAATGATGAGTTCTGCAACCTAGAAGCTGAACGAAAGAAGAAAAAAGTCCCAACAAGCCCCATTTCAGTGCCCTTGACCTTGCAGTAGAGCTCTAAGTGCAAAATCTGTCATCTATTAATCTGTTAGAAGTTGACAAAAGGGACTTTGATCAGAGGTTGTTTTTTCCCCCCTTCTTAAGTTTCCTGATGACACATAATAGCCCATTTCAGCCCGGGGGCCGGAAGCACGGCCATCATTCTTTTGCTCACTTCAACCCCAGCAGCCTCCCCGCCCTGTGGCTTTTTCCCTGCCTCTATATTAATTGGCCTGTAAGTGGTTACATGTGTTTCTTTTTATGTGTCAGTTGGAGTCTGTTATTTGAACTTCACAGCTATTTGGGAACGCAGGAGTGATGCTCCAGGCCCCAGTGCCAAGTCACACTCGCTCCCACCTCCAATCTTTGTCTTCTATCCCTGAGGCCTGGGGGCCTGGGGGCCTTCCATCCTCACCCCCACTCCCACCCCATCTCACTCCTCCGAGTTAGGTCCCGTACTTTGCAGTCCAGCTCTTGGAACCGTGGAAGTTCACAGGCAGGAGAAACCTTCAGAGCCGTGCACTGTAGCTTCTGGTTTTAAAGGAGTTGAAGACTGGGTGGGATGGGGAGAGGGGCAGAGGATGTTTTTTAATGAAAATAACATTTGTTGAGACTCTATTATGTACAAGTTTCTTATGTATTCTCTCATTTCATTTTCAGAATAACTCAGGGGGATCACATGGCCATTTTTTTCATATGGGGAAACTGAGTCTCTGGGAATCCAAGGAGAGAGGACTCTAGAGACGACTTGCCCTGGACTGTATCCTGCCTCTGACACCAGCTGTGTGGTCTTTGGCCAGTGGGTTCTCTTCTCGGTGTCTCAGGTCAACATCAACAATGAGTCTAGTAATAGTACTTACTTCCAAGGGTTGTTGTGAGGATTAAATAGATTTCATGTTTTTAAGGGTTTACAACCACGCCTAGTAGACAAAAAGCACCTAATAAATGCCAGCAGCTGTGGCTGCAGTTCTGTGAGGCAGGGTAACACAGTGGTTTAGAACACTGATTCTGGAGTGAGGCGTCCTTGGTTTGAATCTCAGCTACCCCAGCTCATGTGAACTTGAGTGAGCTGCTTATTTTCTTAGTGGCTGCTCCCCAATCTACAAGTGAGGGTATTCCTAATGGTTGGGGTTCCCTCAATGAAGTGGTTAGTTCCCATGTGATTACCTTGTAGTGAATTTCACCAACTGATAAGCCCTATTCAACCCCACAAGAGGTTTTCATCTGATCTTTAGTGACCTAAATACATTTTTTGGACTTCAAAAAAATATTTAATATCAGAGAGATTAGAAGATACTCCATATCCAAAGCCAAAATCAGAATGTAAAAAGAAACGGTGGAAGATCAAACCAAACAGACCTCTTGAAAATGAAAATTAAAAGACCAAAAAAAAAAGTTTTAAATAACACAATATTTTGAACATGAGGTTAACAGTGAGAAAGTAAAGCAAAAGAATAAATAGACTGAAAATAGGAAAGAGAAGAAAATTGCAGGATCCATCCAGGATAGTAAGGATCCAAATAGTAGGAGTCCCCAAAAGAGGAAAAAAAAAAAAAAAGGATAAAACACAAAGGAGGCCGTATTCAAGGAAATAATACAAAAATAAAATTCCCAGAACTGAAATCATGGGTCTCCTTGTCTGAATCCTCCTCATGCTCAATACCCACATCAAAGCATATTATTGTGAAATTTTAGAAAACCAGGGCTAAAGGGAATATTGAAAACTTTCAGAAAGGAAAAAATGATAACTAAACCAATATACATATAAAGGATCAGGATATGGGATGACATTGGATTTCTCAACAACTGTCTTTGAAGATGATTTACACCCTAGGATTCTATACCCAGCCAAACTATTAATCAAGTGTGGGCTTTCCAGTAGAAGCACTGAAAACCAGAAGCAAAAAAGCAATGTCTTCAAAATTTTGAAACGTGATTTGCAATGCAGAGTCCATACTCAACCACACCACGCTCCAGCAGAGGCTGTTAAGACATTGCTAAAAATGCAAATTCCCCCCAAATTTGCCATCCATTTCCCTGTCTCACAATGCTACTGGAGGGGGTGTTTTGCTAAAATGAAGAAGTCCACTGAGAAAGAGGCAGATGTGGGTCCCATGAAATAGGTGATCCAATGGCAGAGCAAGAGAAGGGATTCCTAAGATGATGTGGAGAGATGCCAGGATTGCCACTGTGGCCCAGACACAGGGCTCCATCTCTTCCCCTCACCTTAGTGTGACTGGTGCTGTGTATCCTGACAGCTGACTGACCCTCATTCAAGGCCCATTTGGCTTCCCCAGGTACCCCTCTCCTCCACTGCAGTTCCTGGGCCAGCCTCCTCCCTTTCCCCCGCTCCGGGCAATTGAGACTTGGAGCCCTCTGTGCCCCACAGGATTGAGGAAGACTCTGGTTCTGCCATCTGTGATCTCAGTTTGAATGCTCCACCCCAGTTGTCTCATCTCCTAAACATAATAATAATAGCACCAATGCCACAAGATCACTGTGAGGATGAAATGAGTGAATGTTTGCCCTGAGGATGAAATGAGTGAATGTTTGCCCAGCACTTAGAATGGCATTTAACCTGTAGTCACACATTATTGGTACTTGATAAATAGAACACATTATGTAGTGACGTGAAGGTAAGCTTCTAGCAGGTTGGAAACACATCAGTTCAAACTTCAATCACAGCCGAGGTGAATTCACCAGCTCCCTCTTCTCCTATAAAGCCAGACACTCCCAAACATATTATTCCAGAGGCATCTCAACTTGTGATGCTAATACAAGTCTGACCACATCAGTTCCTGCTGAACATGCTTTAGTGGCTCCTCATTGCTCTGAGGAAGGAGTTGGAGTCCTCTCCCGAGTCAGCTGGGCTTGCTCTCCTGTCCTCTCCAGCATCACCTCGATCCAACCCTCCCTTCCTGCCCATCCTCCACGCCAATGACTTCCTCCATTCAGCCCTTCAGGAACTGTGTCCTCTTGTGTCTGGACCTTAGCCAGTTTCTACTTGCTCCTTGAATCTCAGCTGGGTCATCATTTCTGCAGAGAAGCCTTACCTGGACCCAAAGGTGACCAGTGACACATTCTTATGGCCCCGGATAGGTTCAGTTCTTGCACTCAGCATGACCTCTGCAATTGTTTTTGTCATTCACTCATTCAACACATGCTTATGAAGTGCTTACTTATATGCCAGGCACTGTTCCCGGCCTTGATGATACAGCAAGAGGCGAATAGACAGAAACCCCTGCCTTTGGTGGGGCGAGTGTGTTATCTAGTGATTATTGGATGTCTTCACCTTACTAACCATCAGCTCCATGGTTAATGCATACCTGTCAAAAAACAGGCTTTAAATAAATATTTGCTGATAAAGAAGCCACAGGAACAATGCCTCCTTCCCCTAGAGAGTGAAGACGGGACTGGGGCCACCACCCTCCTCCTATTAAGCCTGTAAAGCCTCCTAGCAGGCAGGAAGGAAGCGGAGGTGCTGACAAGCAGTTTCTCAAACAGTTTAGCGAGAGGATAAAAGAAGAAATGAGAAGCCCCACCTAGATGGAAGGTCACTGCGGTTTCCTAGGCCACGTCCCTCCCCCAGCCGCTGTTCATCTGGTCTTGCTGGTGGCCAGGCCAGCCTTCCAGATGAGCTGGGGCTGAAGGGGTAGCCTGCTGAGGCGGGTGGGGGGCTGGGGAGACGTTGGTGAATGGGTAACTGTGACTAATCCGGAGAAACAGTTTTGGCCCAGCGGTTCACCCCAGGCTTGTTTGTGTCTAATTTCCTGGGGGCAAATGGGCCCCTTATTTTCACTTTGAGGTTTAGGGTTTCCCCTAGAGCTGGTGGAGGAGGGGGGTCTGTGGAGACAGTCCAGGATGTTTTGCATAAGTGCGGAAAGTCTTGGAGTTGGAAGTTAAAGATGAGGTCGAAGTGAAGGGGTGAAGGTGAGCCAGATAGGGGGCACTCAGCTGAGCCTTCCTCTGAGGAGCTTGGCGTAAGCCTCGTACTCCCAATTGTTTCTTCCCAGGTCATTCTGCAATAGAAATTTAACAGTAACACCAAAGGAGGCAGCAGGATTTGGCTTCCCCCCCTACCCCGCCACGGGAAAGTTGAGGAGGAGAATAAGAATTAGGATGCACAGAGCCCTAAATAGGCTCCTTCTTTTGTACCCAGGCCAGGAATGGAGTGTGGCATAGAGTGTGCCTTTCACAAATGCTTTATTGGTGAGCTAGGGGAACTGGGCATCTCAAAGCACGTCTCCCAGGTTTTGTGCCCACCCAGCTCTCCCACTTCTGCCCTGTAAACGGTGGACTTTGCTCCTTCAGGTGTCCACTCTGTGCTGGGTTCCAGCACTACAGACATAAAGGAGATCATCTCTGTGCCTTTGTCTTTGAGAAAGTCCCTTCATGTCCCTGACCCTCTTTTTACCTAGATATAAGTTTCCTCTGCCCATCTCAGAGGGTCATGAGGCTCACACGGGGCAGTGCTCTGCCCATGACAAAGGGCTGCAGCATGGGTGGTTAAACAGCAGAACCTTCTTAAACAATTAACCACTTTGTCAGATTGCTGGAGGCTCTCCATGCCCCTCAGCAAGCACTGTGCCCCTACCCAGAACACACCAAACCCTTGAAGCTAGAAGGTTCTCTCTGATTTTCCCAGGCACATCTGTTCCCATCAGTGGATTTGTGTGTGCTTATCAGCTGTTACTTGTGTTTGTTCTCTACCTGTTCCTATCACTTTAATTAAACAGCTCAATTATTATTCTATAATGAAATATGAGTGCGTAAAAGTAGAGTTTGTTTCTTCATAAGCTAAGTTGAGTGCTTGAAAGAGAATCAATGCATGTGATAGCTCAACAACTTTCTGGTGAATTAGTTGTAAGTGATACAACTTCAAAGGTTAGAGGGGGGAGAAAACCCTGTAAAACTGAATTTTTTGACATTCCGTTTTATGTTCTCACTCCACTTGAAGCGAAAGAGACTATAAAACGTCAATGATACCTTGTGGGTGTGGTTTGCTTGGGAAAGATAACAAAGGGTTTAAATCAGAGAACCCAAAGGATTCCCCACTTTCTAGGGCTGTTTAGGCCAAGTGACCCTCATCAAGCCAGCTTTCATCAGATTCAAAACAGCTTGTCCTGTACATTTAATGACTCTCCATGAGCTGAAAGGGGAGAGTGTCGGGGCTGACTCAAGCCACGTCATTAGCTGCTCAGAGCTGAGAGAGGCTTCATGGTCATTGGGCCCAGGTTCTTCCTGCGGTGGGCATGTCCACCACAGCCTCACTGCCAAGTGGCTATCCGTGCTCTCTATGAACGTTCTCAGGGACTCACCACCACTTAGACCAGAGCCTGGCTCATTTTGAATTGTATTCTGGTAAGCATGTTTGATGGAGAAGGCAATGGCAACCCACTCCAGTACTCTCGCCTGGAAAATCCCATGGAAGGAGGAGCCTGGTAGGCTGCAGTCCATGGGACACGACTGAGCGACTTCACTTTCACTTTCCACTTTCATGCATTGGAGAAGGAAATGGCAACCCACTCCAGTGTTTTTGCCTGGAGAATCCCAGGGACGGGGTGCCTGGTGGGCTTCTGTGTATGGGGTCACACAGAGTCGGACATGACTGAGGTGACTTAGCAGCAGCAGCAAGCATGCTTGACATCTTTTTATCTCTTCTTTTGGCACTTCTTGAAGAGCTCTCCTTTGCCTACAAGTGAAAAAGCTCCTTTATTCCCATCTAGGTAGCAGCAGCAGCAGCAGTTAAGAAAGCAGGTCCAGAAAGCAGCTAACACTCTAGTATGAATTAGTGTCAGAAAATCTCCAGGAATTGTTTTCCCACCAGAAGCAGGGTCTTCTTATCCCTTCTGATTATTCTTTATTCTTGCCTTGGGTCTTTCTACCTCTCCAACCCCTGTTTCTGAAAGACTGACCCTTTGTGCCATTTCTGCAGATTTCTGGCAAGATTCTGCCTGACTCCTGTTTCAAGTATATAGGGGAAAATATTGTACTCTGGATCAAGACAGAGTCTAATCCTGAGGGCCCTTTCTACCTCTGAGAGCTTAGACTGTGTACTCAAACTTTTCTGAAAGCTGTGGTTTTCTCATTTGTATAATGGGAAGTAAAATAGCTTATTATGATGGTTCTCTTATTTAACAGTTTTTTTCTAGTACTTACACTATGCCATGCACTCTGCTGCTAGGTGCTGGGAATACAGGACTGGGGGAACCAGAGATCTACTGGAACAGCTATAGGAATGAAGCTTTGCCGGGTGATTGATGGGCTGAGATAGGAGTTGGAAAACATTTTCTGTGTAGGGCCAGATAGTAAATATTTTAGGCTTTACTCTGCCTTTTAGCACAAAAGCCAAGCAGCATAAACAATACATAAACAAGTGGAGGTGGACACATTCCAACGAAACTTCACAGAAACTGGCCGCGGGCCAACTTTGACCTGCAGGCAGTAGTTTGCCTACTTCTGGGCTAAAAAGTCAATGCCTTTGGATGGGAGGCCAGTTTCAGATCACTCCAAAGACAGCGCCTTCCAACTTGTCTGCTTGTGGATTCAACTTTGAATGTAGGGAGTTCTTCTGGAGGGCCTCCAAAGACCTTTCTTTCCTTCCACAAAAGTTTTCTGTCTTTTGCTTCTATGGAGCTGGGTGGATTAGATCACAAGCTGGCTTATTTAGTTTTGCAACATGCTTCCCTAACAGGGAAGTGTGAATTCAATAGGATTCAGTAGTCCCTTTCAAGAGATTCAACAGGCATGCCAGAGGCAACCACCCCTGTGCTTCTGGGCTGGGAGGGCAAAGGCCCTTCTCTCTATACTTCAGTTTATCTCTCTGAAAGTGAGAGTTGGACTAGTGGTCTCCCAAACTTGAACACTCACTGAAGGATGCACGGTGCTTATTAAAATACAGATTCCGAGCGCCCTACTTTGGCTCCACTGTCTCAAATTCCAGAGATGGCTTGGGGCTCTGGGCTGCTCTCATGTGTCTCAGTCGACTGTTGAGGGGACACCCTGAGGAGCAGAGAACTTGGTCTCTGGTAGCTCTGACATTCAGTGGATGTCAACAGAGTCGAGGGAGGCTGTTTGTCTTCTCTGGGCTGAGCTGGGCTGTGGTGGGACAGAGAATGGCGGTGGTGAGGATCGTTATCTTGTCTGCAAGGACGTGGCAGGATGTGGTTGACCTGAACTTCCTGAGAATGGGGGAACCAGAGAACACGGGGAGAGATTCACACCCGGGCAGGAGGCTCAGCCCACAGGCCTCGAGTGTGCTCAGCAGGCATTGGGAAATGAGACCTTGGCCCTCTCTCCTGTGTCTGATCTTGGCAGATCATCCCGCCTCTCAGAGCCTCAGTCCTCTCATGTGTAAAATGGGGTGGCGAAGGGTCCTTGCAAGGACACCCTGAGGAACAGTAACATTTATAAAACCTCTCTCTCAATTAGAGGTAGAAAATTCTCTCAGTGAAATGAGTGTCCCCCTGAAATTAATCAAAGCCAAGGTGAGGAGCCTGCTTCAGGGGCTGAGTTTTACTGTTTGACTGTAGAATGGGATGCTGATGCACTTAGGCTCCTCTACCCGCTTCCTCAGGACTCCTGAAGGCTGGATGAGATTAAGAGATTATTCCAGGATACTGCACTGGAAGTATCCTGGTGCAGTCTGGGACTGTGGCAAAAATGTTCATGACCTTCCTTTTTAGGCAGGGATGTGTCTGACTAAAAATGTCTTTGCTTTCCATTTGTTCTTTTTTAGACAGAGGGACTAAAACAACAGGATCTCTGAAAGGCATCCTTGTCAAAATACAACCTGCTTCCCTTCATTTATTTCCCTCTGAGTTTATTGGTGGATTGAGAACGTCACTGGATGCCAACTGTGTGGCTAGTCTTGTACTAGGTATAGGAAGAGAGGGGTCTCTAACTATGAGAGACTCACCATCCAGTTTGGAAGATAACACATGTGAAATAGCACTTGCATGATAATCCTGATGATGCTGGAAACGATGGGCAGAATGAAGATGATGATGGTGCTGATCATCCCTCACACATGTGAGCCGTGGTGCAGTCACAAAGCATACTTACTTCCATCATCTTATTTCATATTCAAAACTCTCCCAAAAAATCCATCTTCAGGGATGAACAAACTGAAGTAATAACTTCTCTGAGATCAGATAAGAAGGAGATAGCTGAGTTGGATTCTACTTTCTGTCTTTTGGCTCCAAGAGTGCCATTGTTCCCAAGATATCCTGACTTTCTTCAAGTTGTAACATAACATTGCAAAATGCACGTCATTAGATGAAACTTGAGTAACTGCTACAGGGGACATGAATATGACAAGAGCTCAGAGAGCAAGTAGGTCATGAGGTGGTGGGACTCTAGTGATCAGAAGAGGCTTAGAAGAGAAAGGGACAGTTCAGTGGGACCCAGGAGGATGCCCAGTATTTGGATAAGTGAGCAGTAGAGATGGGAGATGGGGTGGCATTCTTAGCAAGAGGAAATGTGTAGGCAAGAAAAGAAAGTTCAAGGTGTGTCAAGAAACAACAGACCCTCATCTGACCAGAAGGGGGGCACATACAATAAATCTGCTGGAGTAGAGAAGCTAGGGATGGTTTCTTCCAAAGTCCTGGAGCGTTTCCCTCCATTTTGCCGTAGATGAGAGGCCCACTCATTGTCTCTCTGACATCACTGTCCCCTTCAACCCCAAGTCCGTTTGTAATCAAATCAAGGAGTAATCAAATCAAAGGACTGTCTGCAGTTTTAGTCTAAAGACAAAGCCTGCCACTTCCGACTTTTTTCTTTTAAAGATGTCAGAGTGCTGCTGAAACAGGAACAGGATTGAGGCAACAGTAGCTCTGACTCACAAAGAGCACATCAATGGAGCGGCAGTGATAAGGGGCTGGCAGTCATTGTGTGTGTGAGCACAGTTCTGACACTCTGAGGCCTGGAGGCCCCTCTGGGCAGCCTCGTTGTGGAAAGAAGCCTGTGGCTTTCAGAAACAGGATGACTCACCACATAGGCAGGGTTTGGGGGACAGAGATAGAGTCTTGGTCTGCTGGGAGTGTCAGCCAGGAGCCCAGGCCTAGGGCTCTGGGTCGCTGCACATTTCAGGTCTCCAGCGAGCTGGGATTCATCTGTTCCTCCAAGTATTCAAGCATCCATGCATCAGTGATGCATCTGTCTGTCCATCCAACAAACACTATGAGCACACACTTTGTGCAGGCCCTGTGCTAGGTGCAAAGTGATATAGTGGTGACCAAGATACACACAGTTCCTACCTTTCTGAGGCTTACAGTATAGTGAGGGAGAGAAGAAACAGTTACATGGGTAAATGAATCGCTACTGCGACGAATGCCAGGAAGGGAAACACAGAGTGTACTGAGAGGGCGCGTCATAGGAGAGCTGACCTGTTCTGGGGAAGCCAGTCAATGAAAGCAGGGGCAGATGCTGGAAGATAGGTTAGACTAATACTGTACAAACAGCCTGTTAGTATCAGCTCTCCCACCATTAGGGACCTTAAGAGTGTAGAACTCACTCTCGCTTTTTCAAACTCTTTCTTTCTCCCCTTCCTCTTCCCTCCCTCTCCCTGCCCGCCCCGCACCCCCTACACACACACACACACACACACAAAGAACCGATGATCAGTTGATGGAACAGTCATATACTTTTGATTCTAATAGACTTGGGTTCAAATCCCATATTCTCAACTTCCTATCTCTGTGGTTTTGAATAAATTGCTTGCTTTCTGATCCCCAGTGTCTTCCACTATAAAGTAGGGAAAATAATGGCCTTCAAGAGCTAGTTTAGAGTACATAGGTTGAAGGAATTTCCATCAACTTTCTAGCCTAGAGTAGACCCTCAGCAAGTAAGCTTAGTCAGATTTTTAATCTGCTGTCACCTTTGTGTGTGCGTGTGTGCTAAGTCACTTCAGTCGTGTCCGATTCCTTGCGACCCTATAGACTGTAGCCTGCCAGGCTCCTCCGTCCATGGGATTCTCCAGGCAAGAATACTGGAGTGGGTTGCCATGTCCTCCTCCAGGGGATCTTCCTGACTCAGGGATTAAACCTGCGTCTCCTGCAGCAATTGTATGCAAATCTCACAGTAGGTTTTTCCTCCAGAGATGGTCAGAGCTCCAGTCCTTTTGTCTGAACTGGCTGGTGGAGTTCTAGAACATACCTATCTTTGAAGAAAGTCTGAATTTGATGATCTCTGAAGTTCCCTGTTGCCCCAGGCTTTTAAAATTCTAGAAAGCCTTCATAAAAAAGCAAAACCCCAGGCCAGGAGCAGTACACCCAGGTTCTAGTCCTGATTCTGCCACTGATAGCCATGGTATCTCTCTTGCCTATGTGAATTCTCAGTTTCCCCATCTGTCCAATGATGGTGTTGGACTCAAGAATCCTTCCTAGTTGACAGTCTAAGATTTTGTGATTCTCCAGGAGGCAAGGTCCTGGCAGATCCAATCATGGCATCAGTAGAGTTTTACTTCCCCCCTTGTCCTTCCCCAACCGTGCTCTTTCTACTGTCTGGCTCCAGGTGCCAGAGCTCTCACCTGCCCAGGTTCCTCCAGAAGGGTAAGGAGCAGGACCAGCCAATATCTCAGTCAATATCGGCCAATATTACAATACTGTGATCCATGGGCATTAATGTGCTTTCCTTCCCGTGAGGAATGTGTCTTTGGAGAGATAAACATGGGGAGGGTAATGCTTGCCTCTATTAAGTCCATCAGTAATAGGGAACACCAGGGCTTGAGATGGGGAAACGTATGGCTTCATTTCATATCACACCCAAGAGGGGCTACTTATTCTATGCAGAGGTAGGGTACCAATACTTAGGCTAGGCAGAGACAAGAGACCTGGGAGTCCGAGACGGCAGAGCTCTAAGATGTATCCTGCCTTGTGGAACTTTTCCCAGTGGAGAGGAGCAGCATCAGCTGAGGTTGAGGCCTCTCTGTTTTAAGGTCTGGCTTCCAGGAACCAGCAGTGTGGACCATGTCTAGCTGCATCTTCTCCTAGACGCCCGTCAGCATGAGTCAGTTTCCTTAATATTATATCTAAGTCTATTCAAATTTTCTATTTCCTTGTTATTCAGTCTTGGTAGATCATATCAATTTTGTTGATCATTTTGAAGAACCAACTTTTGATTTTATTAATTTTATCTATTGTTTTTCTCTTCTCTATGTTATCTCTGCTCTAGTCTTCATTATTTCTTTTCTTCTGCTAGCTTTGGGTTTAATTCTTCTTTTTCTAGCTCCTTTAGTTGTAAAGTTAGGATATTGAAATCTTTTTTGTTTTCAATGTAAGTGTTTGTAGTTATAAATTTCTTCCCTAACACTCCTTTTGCTATGTCCCACAAGTTTTGGCATGCTGTATTTTTAAAATTTAATTTGCCTCTAAATAGTTTCTAATTTTCCCTTGTGATTTTTCCTTTGATCCATTTGTTGTTTAGGAGGACGTCATTTAATTTCGGCAAACTTGTAGATTTTCCAGTTTTCCTTCTGTTATTTATTTTTAACTTCACCTCATTTTAAAGATATTTTGTGTAATGTCTATATTTCTGTCTATTGAGAAATCTGTGGCCTAACATATGATCTGTCCTGGAGAATGTCCTATGTGCACTTGAGAAGAATATGTATTCTATTGTTGGCTAAAGCACATGTAAGATTTGGTGGGTTTATTATGTTGTTCAAGTTCTGTTCCCTTACTTTTCTTCTGTCTGGTAGTTTTACCCATTCTTGAGAGTGAACTATTGATTGCTCCAATTATTATCATGGGAGTATTTATTTCTCCCTTCCATTTTGTCAATTTTTGCTTCACATATTTTGATGGCCTATTATTGAGTGCATAAATGTTTATAATTGTTATATCTTCTTGATATATTGAAACTTTTATTAATATAGCCACTCCCATTTTCTTCTGGTTTCTATTTGCATGATATATTTTTCTACACTTTTCACTTTTAATCCATTTGTATCTTTGGATATCGGAGAAGGCAATGGCACCCCACTCCAGTACTCTTGCCTGGAAAATCCCATGGATGGAGGAGCCTGGTAGGCTCCAGTCCAAGGGGTCGCTAAGAGTCGGGCACGACTGAGCGACGAAACTCTTCACTTTCATGCATTGGAGAAGGAAATGGCAACCCACTCCAGTGTTCTTGTCTGGAAAATCCCAGGGACAGAGGAGCCTGGTGGGCTGCCCTCTATGGGGTCACACAGAGTCAGACACGACTGAAGCGACTTAGGCATCTTTGGATATAAAGTAGCTTTTGTATATTGTTGGGTCATGTTTTTTAAATCCATTCTGCCAGTTTCTGCATTTTTTTGTTGCGTTTAATCCATTTAATGATCTCACTAACAATGAGGCCTACTTCTGTCTTTTTGCTGTCTTTTTCCTGTGTGTTTTATACCTTTTTTGGTCCCCATTTCCTTCATTACTATCTTGCTTTCTATTTAGTGGTTTGTTTTTTATAGTGAAATGTTTTAATTCCCTTCTCATTTCCTTTTGCATATACCTATTTTTTTTGTGGTCACTGTAGGGATTACATTAACATCCTCAATTTATAATATTCCAAATTGAAATGATACCAGCGTAACTTCAGTAACATACAAGAACTCTGGCCCTTTATAACTCCATCACCACTCTTTTGATTAGTTGATATTACAGAATTATATGTTTATACATTGTGTATCTAAAACCACAGTAATAGTTGTTTTTTAGTGTATTGTGTGTGTGTGTTAGTCAGTCATGTCTGACTCTTTGCGACCCCATGGACTGTAGCCTGCCAGACTCCTCTGTCCATGGAATTCTCCAGGCAAGAATACTGGAGTGGGTAGCCATTTCCCACTCCAGAGGGTCTTCCTGACCCAGGGATTGAACCCAAGTCTCCTGCATTGCAGAGCTTTACTGTCTGAGCCACCAGGGAAGCCCCACTCTTTTTTAAGCACATTGGTCTCAAATTTTATAGAAAGCATAATATGGAACTATGAACCAAAAGTTACAATAATATTAGCTTTTAGATTAATAATTTAAAAAATTTTAACCCCTTAAGTCATAGAGAAAATAAAAAGTGGTGTCAGAAACTTGTTACAATAATACTAGCTTTTAAAATTTTCCATACATTCACCTTTAGTGAGATCTTTATTTCTTTGTACAACTTAGAGATATTATCTAGTGCTCTTGTACTTCAACTTGCAGGACTCCCTTGAATGTTTCTTGCAGGGAAGTTCTAGTAGTAACAGAATCTCTCAATTTTTGTTGATCTGGGAATGCTTTAATTTCTTCCTCAGTTTTGAAGGACAGTTTTGCTGGATATAGAATTCTTGATTGATAGGGCTTTGTTTCATTTTCTTTTAGCACCTTGAATATATCAGCACAGTATCTCTGGTCTCCAAAGTCTCTGATAAGAAATCTTCTAATAATCTTATAAGATCCTTTGTGAAGAATCACTTTCCATCTTATTGCTTTAAACTTCTCTGTCTTGCAATAGTTTGATTACAATATGTCTTTGTATGGGTCTCTTTGAGTTCATCTTGCTTGGAGTTTATTAAGCTTCTTGAAATTACATTGATGTCTTTCATGTAACTTAAGATGTTTTGGACCACTTTTTCTTCAAATAATCCCTGCCCCTTTCTCTCTTCTCTTTTTGGGACTCTATAATGCATGTGTTGGTGTGCTCGATGATGTCCCATAGATCCCTTGGGCTCTGCTCACTTTTATTTCTGTTCCATAGACTCCATAGTTCCAATTACTCTCTTTTCAAGTCCACTGATTCTTTCTTCTGCCTGCTCAAATATGTCTTTAAAAACTTCCAGTGAATTTTTCAATTCAGTTAATGTCTTTTCAGCTCTGGAATTTGTTTCTGGTCTCTTTATTGATATATCCATTTTGTTCACACATTGTCTTCTGGACTTTCTCCATGTCTTCCTTTGGTTCTTTGAGCATCTTTGATACAGTTGTTTTAAGTCTTTGTCTAGTAACTCTCTTTTGGTCTCAGTGACATTTTCTGTTGGCTTATTTTTTCCTTTCAATGAGCCATACTCTTCTGTTTCTTTGCATGTCTTGTGATTTTGGGGGTTGAAAACGGGAAATTTAATCTAATAATGTGGTAACTGAGAATTAGATCCCCCAATTAAGGTCTACTGTTTACTTTTTGTTATTGTTTTTATTGTTATAGGCTCTCTCTGTACTAAGTATTAGTCTGAGGTATAAATCTAAGGTCTTCTCAGGTCTTTTATGAGCCTATGCCTTTCCCTGAGTCTGTTCAGTGAAAGTTTGTTCTACTTTCCCCTGTAAATACAATGCTTTTGAATATCCTAGTCTTTAATGTCTGGTTACCAAAAAACAGAGAGAGAGAGCGCGCAGAGGCATTGGTCCCTGTAAATCCCCTAGATGTTGCTTCAGCTGGAGGTAGAGAGACTTGCAGCAATGGCAGGGGGTGCAACAGCAACGGGAGCACACCTCTGCGTTTGCACCTCTATGAGCAGAAGCAGCAATCAGTTCAGATCCATGGTATATGAATCTTCTGTTTGTCTGGGACCGTCTTAAATTCTCCCTCATTTTTGAAGGACAGTTTTGCAGAATAGGACTCCTGATTGAGGACAGGGTCCTTATTGTCCTCTCACAAACGGTGTGCAAGCTCCTCCTGGTACGTGTGTATAGTGGCTTGCCACGGGGGTTTGGGTGGGGATAGGTAGCCACTGCTGAGCTAAGAGCTGAAATTGCTCAAGATTAACTGCATTTTACCATCAGACCCTTCTCCTGGAATTTGCAAGCTTTCAAAAACCTCCAGAGCTCCAAAATAGTTACATTATATACTTTCTGCAATTGTTGTCTAAATGGGAAGATAAGACTCCTGGTACTTCCTACTCTGCAATTTCCCAGAATCCTCTTTGTAGCATATATTTTTAAAATATCAGATCATATATGCTGTTTTTAACTTTTTTCATCTAATCAATAGTCAGCCATGTCTTCAGTTTTTGATGAGTGAGTGATTTTTCATTGTATGACTATACTGCCATTTCTTAACTAATCTCCTCTTACATTTCAGTGTATTTCCACTTTTTCATCACTGTAAACCACATTGCAATATATGTATTTCATTGTTTATAGGCATATATATATATACACACACACACATTTCACCACACATACATACTTTCTTAGATTAATACATATATTTGCTCACTTGCCAAGTATTTCATTAGGAAAGAAGAATGAGTGATATGGATGTACTCTTGGAAGATTAAGGGGGGCAGTAAGTACTATCGGGCTTCCCTGGTAGCTCAGCTGGTAAAGAATCTGCTTGTAATGCAGGAGACCCTGGATCGATTCCTGGGTCGGGAAGATATGCTGGAGAAGGGTTAGATTACCCACTGAAGTATTCTTGGGCTTCCCTGGTGGTTCAGCTGGTAAAGAATCAGCTTGCAACTGGGGAGACCTGGATTTGATCCCTGGGTTGGAAAGATCCCCTGGAGAAAGGAACACCTACCCACTCCCGTATTCTGGCCTGGAGAATTCCATGGACTGTATAGTCCACGGAGTTGCAAAGAGTCAGACACAACTGAGTGATTTTCACTTTCACTTTAAGTACACAAAGGAGATAGGGCTTTCCAGGTAGAGAGAAAATCTTGAGCAAAGATCCTGAGAGTTGAAAGTGTATCTCATGTTCAGAGACTGTTGAGAACTATAAAAATGTCTATGCTCTTCTTTCTTTCAAAGCCCTCCCTGACCACTCCAGTCCAAAGGTGCAATACCCATCTTCTTGGATGTCCTGGGTCATGATGACCAGGGCTCCTCGTCAAGCAACTACCAACTCTCTCAGAATCCTGGGCTACAGCCTTGGTGACTGCAACTCCTATGTGACAGCCAGTTCCTCTAAAAACGCAGGCAGCCATAAAGGGCTGGGAAATATTTTAAGGACCTTCTCCTAAATCTTAAAATAGCACCCAGCTAGAAGGAAACATATTCCATATGTGTCTAATTCACTTGTGTAACAAAATACAAAGGTTGGAGGTCTCCCCTTCTCCTTTGTTTTTGATGTCCCGGAAACCCTTTGAGGCTTTTTATTGCCCTTGTAGACTTAACAATAAAAGAGTCTAAGAAGCAGAGTGTTGGTAGTTCAGGGTGAAAAACCAAAGAACCTAAAGAATGTAGTTAGATGTAGGTTGGGAATCTCAGAGTTTTGGAAGTGGTTCAGGCCAGGCTTCCAGGTTAGTGTTCAGAGAGGGAGCAAGTGGCAAAGCTGAGGTCGTCCTGAGCTGCAGTTTATAGGGCACGTTGCCAGCTGCCGCCTGCCTTCCCCACAATGTCAGAAACTCCCCGTTATGACTTCAGGTGAAGACCAATAAAGGGAGACCGTGCCCTCCCCCCATCAGCATGTGTTTCTGTGCTTGGCAACACGTGGCAACTATAAGGGGTGGTTCTCACTAGGCCCATTTTGCCTCCAGGGCACATTTGGCAAAACATGGAGGCGTTTTTGTTTGTCCCAACTGGAGCGGGTGGTGCTGCTGGCGTCTACTAGGTAGGGGCCAGGGACACTGATTTACTTCCTACAATGCACAGGACAACCCCCACAACAAAGAACAATCATCCAAAAATATCCATAGTGCCGAGTTTGAGAAACCCTGGACTATGGGATAAATGTATCAGCTTGGAGCATCTCTAAAAACACTCATTTTACTCATTGGTAAATAATTTAAAACATTTGATATTAAAATAAGTACACCTATTAAGGTATAGTAAAGCAGGACAGGATTTTTTCCTTTCCCTAAAACCCTGGCTTCCCTCTACCCTCTCCACCCTCTTCCTGAGGCTTAAGACACATCACAACCCCTTGGGAGCCTAGCGGAGCTGGGATAAAGGAGAAGGTCATGTGTAATCTATCTCACAGAAGGCCTAAGAGCTCACTGGAGGACTGAGTCAGGCAAGAGGGATAGCCCCGTGTGTGTGATGGAGAGCAGTGTGGGCTCAGAGGTGAGACTCAGGTGAGGGCTGCATGAAGGACAAGAGCAGGCTGGATCCTGACGGGAGCACAGGGAGTGTCAGGAGGGAGAGGATGAGGGAATCTATCCCAGCAGGTGAGAGTAGAGTGGTACTTGAGACCACGGTTAAAAAGTAAGTATCCGCACTCCTGAAAAGCTGAGAATTACTCCATACATCAGCTGGAAAGTTGTGAGTATAATGGGGGCATGGGAACAGACAGAAAACATCCAGATTGAATAGGATGAGACAGGCTACTCAAGGAGTAACCCTTCCTCCATCCCTGATCCCAGATGCCCTGGGTCCAGCCTGCCTGCCTGGGGACTTTGATGCCTTGGGCTCGTCTGGCTGATCAGGCTCCTCTCCCTACTCTCAGCCTCTCCCTGCCACTCTGCCATTCTTCTGGGTCCCCCTTGTTCAGTACCACTCTTATGCTCTACTCCCCTGCTCAAAAGCCACCAATGGCTCCCTATGGCTCCTGTTGTCACATCGAAATGCCTTGCTGTGGCTTCTTAATCCAATTACTAATTTGGTAAGTCTTTATTTTCAAATTATATATTGAAATTGAAACTATAACATGTGAACACAATCAAATAACCCAATAGTAAGGTGGTGCAGTTGGTAAAGAATTGGTCCAATGTAGGAGACGCAGAGATGCAGATTCGATCTCTGGGTTGGGAAGATCTCCTGGAGGAGGGCATGGCAACCCACTCCAGTATTCTTGCCTGGAAAATCCCATGGACAGAGGAGCTACAATACATGGGGTTGCAAAGCTGGACATGACATGAGCACACACGCATGCACCTACATTAAAGTGTAAATAATGAATGTTAACTCCCATTTAGGTCCTCAAATACCCAGATACCCCCAAGGACACCAGAAATATGCTATAAATATCAGATGATAAATGTACATGCTTTTTCTTACAAAAATAGCACATTGTAAACTTTGTTCTTCACCCTGACTTTATCACTTATAACTCTGTCTTTGAGATGAATGTATTTTAGCACAGTCTTCCAGCAGATGAAGGCACCAGGGTTTATTTAATTAGACCCCTACTGAAAATGTGACTTCTAATCTTTTTCTAAGATAAGCAACACCACAATAAACACCCTCGCACACCCCCTTTTGCAGATGAGCAATGCACAATTACTTCTGAGAACTAATTCCTAGAAGCAGAGTGACCGTATCAAAGGGCACGTGTGTTTTCAGTTCTGACAGATACTACAAACCACTCTGCAGGGTGGGCAGAACCCGCTTCCCTTCAGGCTAGTCATCCTGTGTTCTCAGCACACGTTGTGATCTTCGCCAACCTGCTAAGTGAAAAATAGCGCTTTTTTCTTTTGCATTTCTTTGATTATAATTGAAGCTGGGTATCTTTTCATCTGTTTAAAAGTCATCTGTGATCCTTTTTCTGCAAAGTGGCTTCTTTTCAAGATCTTTGACAATTCCTCGGTAAGGGTCTGGAGCGAATATTTATAGACATTCACTTATGTGGCAGAGAAGTCAGAGATGGCCCCTGCCCAGCCCTCCGTAATTAGCCTACTCCCTAACCCACTTAATCCCCCCTCTCCCCAAACCCTGGCTTCCATCCCATACTTTTGCCATCTCCCATACATGATCTGTCCTCACCATAGCCTCCCCTGCTAAGGCAAAAAGATGTATGTTCCCAGGAAGGATGAGTACCTCTGATTTTGTTTATAGAAGTTAGTAAAGTCAGTTGCTCAGTGGTGTCCGACTCTTTGCGACCCCACGGACTGAAGTCCACCAGGCTCTTCTGTCCATGGAATTCTTCAGGCAAGAATTCCTGAAGAATTGCCATTCCCTTCTCCCAGAGATCTTCCCGACCCAAGGATTGAACTAGGGGCTCTTGTATTGCAGTCAGATTCTTTATCGTCTGAATCACCAGGGAAGCCCTATTGTGTTCATATTATCCTTCAATTTCTAAAACGGCTAATTATAAGAAATAACACATATCCTTGTAAAACACATAAATAGTATAGGAAAGTATAAACATTAAAATTTTTAAATCCCATGTGATTCTAGTTATACTGAGGTAAACGTCTTTGGGTTACTTCCTTTAATATTGTGCTCTGCATGTATGTGTGCCTATAAAACTGAGACCATACTGTATCAATAGCTTGTTTTTGTCTTCTCCCACTTAATATTATGTTACTGGAAAATTTTTAGTTATTCAAACACTTCATTTTTATTGGTCAAAAAACTTTCATATGAATGTTCTGAAACATATTTAACCAAGCCCCTGTTCATGGATTTGTTTTTCTTTACTCTTTCTCCCTCCCTCTCCTCCTCCCCCCACCTTCCTCTACCAGGGGCAAGAAAGACACAGAACAATGCAGGAACTATTCCAGACTAGGGAGACCGAACAGGAAATACATAGTCCTGATCCTGGATTGGATCATGGACCAGGAAGAAAAAAATTTCTCTAAAGGACATTAGAGGTACAATTGGCAAAATCTGGATGCAGGCTGCATATTAGAGCATTACACCTCTGTTGCATCGTTAGTTTGTTGATGTAGATGTATAAGAAAATATCATTGTTTCTAGAAAACACTAAAGTAGTTAAGGGGAAAGAGAATAGTCACAGCAATAGACAGCGTGATGTGTATCAATAGAGAGAAAGCTAAAGTGGTGAAATGCTAAATTCGTCAATCTAGGTGAAAAGTACACATGACTCTGCGGTCCTATTCTTAACTTAGGTTTGAAAAATTAGGGAAAAAGATAGTGCTTCTTCCTGGAATCAATGCTGTAAGCTGTGGACGGGAAGGATAAACAGGCGACTCCCGCTTGTAGAGGGCCTGTGAGGCGCTGGGCACTGACTTCCACATTTAAATTTCCACAGAGCCCCTGGGAAATGGTGCTGCTCATGTCCATTTTACAGATGAGGAAACTGAGGCACAGAGCCCCTAAGGAACCACCCTAGGGCACATGGCAGTTAGTGGCCGGGCAGGCTTTCAAGCCCACAGTTGACTGACTACCCACCACTGAGCAGAGGGGCAGTGGAGGAAAGGAAGGGGTGGGGTTGAAAACATTGACATCTGGTCCCAGGCTGGTTCCCATGGGCCCAGAGGGCAGAGACCCTGGTCACTGGAGGCCACTCTGGGAGGATGACCAGTGAGGCTAGAGAATGTTGGGAGGGGGCCAGGCTTCCCATGCCCGCAGCCAGAGGCACAGCCCCATTGCCACCCAGGCTTTTTCTGAATGGGGCCACCAGAAGGAAGTAAGAGGGCCAAGGTCTGAGCTGGCAGGAGCTCAGAGCTGCTGGCTCTTTGGGAAAAGGGCAAAGGCTGGCAGCAGCTGAGTCTGAATCCAAGTCTCAGCTGCCTTTAATGGGTGGAGCCTATCTTCTCTTACTGAGGTGTTAAGTAGTAAAATGACATGATGGATAAGTGATATCACCCACCCTGTTGATGTGAAGTAATTTCATATTTCACCATCTTAATTCTTGGATCTAGTATTGCTGTTCCCATTTTTCAGAGGTGGGGACTAAGGCTCAGTAAAGCCTATGTAGCTTGCTTAATGTTGCACCACTCAGGAAAAGCAGAGTTGGGTTTTACTAGGTTTGGGTGGCCCCAAAGCCAGCCCTGGTGCCTTGGCCCTGGCCCAAGACCCCATCACGGGGAAAACACCTTTGGAAACCAGTATGTGTCTCCTCTTATTTGGCATTGGCGGGAGCTGGGCTCTGCAGGGAGAAGCAGAGACATTTCTGAGGCCCACTGCCAGGGAGCAGCCAGCCAGCCGCAGTGGCCAGGGCTCCGGACTCCTGGTCCTGGCCTTCCTTTGAGAAGAGTAAGGTGCCTTACAGAAGCTGGGCTGTTGGAGCAGGCGGGGTCACTGTGGGTCAAGCTGTGCATTGGATGAGTGTTTCTGATGGTGTACTCAGCCACTTCTGCTTTCTCAGCTCCTCCTGTGCCCTCTGCTCTCTCATCACAACCATACCCAAGCACACTCTTGCTGCACATTGCCTTCTGAATGATAAGGGCCTCATGCTATGGTGACCAGTGGTTTGGTAACCATTGCCCCTAGTCATCTGGGAGAAGGATCTGCTAAAGAAGTTCACAGAATCAGCAAGTGTAACACTATGTAACATCCCTTTATTTAGCAGGCATCTTCAGGAAATTGTGATGCCTTACTTCCAATGAATAACGCTCTAATGGTGGAACTTCAGGCACTATGGTAAGTTCCCAGGGAGAAATGTTGAGATGAAGTCACTTGAGAGGAGACTCACACCGTAGTTTGAAAAACCACAGTATCATAAAGCCTCAAGTCATCCAGTGTAATCCCCTTCCCAAACCTGAGGCCAGAATCTCCTTAAAGTATCCCCACCAGGGGTCATCTGGCTTGATTACCCCTAGTTCCACAGAGCTCACTACTTGATGAGGCAGACTATTCCATCCTGAGCAGCTGCTCAACAGCTTCGTTGTGTAACAGCTAACACAATCCATTTTTTTTCCAGGGCTCCAGCTGGTCTATCCGAGGGCGGCTGGTCAGAGTTGACTGTGTTCCAGCAGGAACAGGTGTGCATTTCTCCCTGTGACAGCATGGAATCGGTCATCCTCACACCCGAGGTCAGACATTTGTCACCTCCTCGTGGTGGCGGCAGCCAGCCTGCCTCATTTTTCCATGTCGGAAGAATCCAGTTATAGCAGGACCTTTCTTGGGTTACGTGTCACACAGTCCTCTGACATCAGGTCATATTTAAGGGCTCGGCGCCGGGACTGTCCCTGCCACACCCCACCTGGCTGGCCTTGTTTCCCATTGGTTTCTTTGGGTAACATGGATCTCTGGGTCTCAGTTGAGTGTCATATGCTGTGAATGCTGGCAACAGAGGTCTGTGACCTGACCCCGCCCCCCCCCCCCCCCCCGCAGTGGCATACGGAACTATCTGGAAGGTATTATGCCAATCAAAGAGACGCCAAACCAACTGTGAATCAGGTAAGGTCACATAACCCAAATCAATAGCCATCTTTCCACGCTTCCTGATGTGTGCCATGCTCTATATTGGAACAAATAACACTAAATAAAATTGAATTCAGTGCATCAAGATTTGGTCTAGGCAGCGCATTCTTGGATGGATGATGCGGTGTGTGAAGCAAGATGTCATTGGTATATAATCAGGGGATACTTCCTGAGAGAAGTGGCCTTTGAGCAGGTTTTGAAGAATGATGAGAAGTAGTTACACAAATTTAATGAGTTCAGCTGCTATAGGCCAAAGTAACAATGGCAATTTATTTCTCCCTCATGTAGCAGTAATAACTTAAGAGACCAGATTAAATATAGCAGTTTCATGGTTTTGAAGACCCAGGATCCATCTGTCTTATTGCTCTGCCCTTCTCTATCAGCAACTTTCATCATACGGCCCATTATAGTTGCTATAGCACCTGCCATCACATCATGAGTTCAGTTTATAGAAAGAGGAAAAGTGGAAGTTGAGGAAATGCCATCTCCATTAAGGACAGGCATGATCTAGAACTTATATACACCACTTCCCCTCATATCTCATTGATAGAATTTTTTTCCATTGCCACACCCACCTCCAGCCTAGGGAACAGTCTTTAGTTATGTTCCCAAGGCCATGGGGAGAACAGATCCCACAGTCTTTGCCACAGGGAAGAGCCAAATTCAGGCAGCAGGAGATTGGTTATGAATTTGACCTGGGAGTGAGGGGAAGAGTCTATGAGGAACAATATTTCCCCAAATATGGAATGGTGGAACACTGGACCCTCATATTGACCTATGAGAAAAAAACAACCCTGTACCCCAGTAAGTCTGGAAATTGATGCACAGTTTATCTATTTCTATTTGGAGATCCACCATGCACACCAGCATATCGGTGGTTCTGGTAAGTCCTGCTGAATAGAATTTGATAGGCTTTTAAGTCATTATAGTCTCCCAGACTTTCATGATCAGAGAATAGTCTTCTGTCTCTGGCCCACCAGGCCACTTCTCCCACTCCTCCCATCCCTCTTTGATAGGGTTCTTCCTGCTGGAAAGAGGATGAAGGTACCTCCAGGGTACCCCCAGGTACAGTCTTCGATTATCTAAGTTGCTTAACATTTCTTTTGAGGTTTTGGAGAAACAACAAACAACACCCCTTTCTCTTGCCCCACTTGAGTTCAGGACATGTTGAGAGGTGACTGCAGGGTCG
This sequence comes from Bos grunniens, assembly GCF_055505025.1. NCBI lineage: Eukaryota > Metazoa > Chordata > Mammalia > Artiodactyla > Bovidae > Bos > Bos grunniens. The sequence continues at coordinate 85,601,595 of NC_141174.1, read as the reverse complement.
CTCAGAGGGAGATCAAAATTTCAGCTTTATTCTGATAAGTGCTATTCATGAGTATGAGGCTCAGGCCCATGGGCAGAGGGGCTGCTCACAACCCTCCTGAATCAGCCAGAATTTCCACCCAGGCACAGGCCCAGTGGGCTGACTGCAGACCCCATTCTCAGTAGTGGGACTACGGGATGCTCGCTGTAGGCAGACGGGCCCCTAAGAGAGCGAGCCCAGAACAGTAGAGCCACAGGGCTCAGGTCCTTCCCAAACTCACCCCTCAGATAAGTCACTGACCCCTTCCAACATACTCCATGCCTTGGTTTCCTTCCTTGTAAAATGGGATTAATGAAACCCATGCTATCTGCCTCTCTGGTTGTTGTGGAGAAGCCACAGAGGGTGATGGGGAAATGTCTTGAAACACTGTAAATCCAAAATTTTCTTATTTAGTATCTGTTCTTACACATTTTTCATTGGGTTGATGTTTATGTTAAATCATTCGATGACTCATTCATTCAGTCCAAGAGTACATAGATCAGGTGTAAGCTGAGTTTTGGAGAATTAAACACAGATTTTCGGCTCAAGAATAAAGAACATGTTGGGCTCATCTGGCCCAAGCCTCCATCTGTGGATGAGGAAGCAGAGCTTAGAACCATGAAGGATTTCATCCAAGAGCTGCGGCAGCTGGGGCCTCTGAGCCTCCAGGTTCTTCCAACCCACCACATCTCACCCACCTCTGTGCCTGCCTGACACCTGGAATGTCCCCTCCTCTCCATTTATACAAATTCTATCTATTCTTCGAGATAGCTCCAGACCCATCTGTCGGCTGTGCCATTGTTTATTTTAGCCATCCCCGTTTTGGAGCTCAGCAGACCCTTCTTATCTGCAATGCTCATCTTAGCACTCAACTTTCTCCTCCAGTTTTCTGAGGCTATGTGTCATCTCCTCCTGTAACTGCGCCATGCCCTGGTCTCAGGCGCAGGACTGGACACTCAGGAGGAGTCAGTGAAGACTTGGCGACTGACGGCCTGCTGACAGATTTAGCCAGCCGGGGAAGGTGGCAGGGTGGCCATGATCTCATTTTCCCCTTTCACTGACATGTTCCTAATTTGGCTTTATGAGATTTTTTTTCTGGAGTGTCAGCTGTGCTGTTCTGAGCTGGGCTGTGGAGGGCAGAATGTCCAGAGGCAGGGGATGGCATGTGGGAAGGGCTTGGCAGAGGGCAAGGGTGTCTGCAGCCTTTCCCAGCCTCCATGGGTCTCGGAATGTTCTGGCCCACTCTGGAGTCTTAATGGGACGTGTTGAGGGAAAAAATACTCAGAGATTTGGAAATGTGGGCCGCAGGGAAAACATAATAGAGGGCCAAGGGTAAAGTCCCCTGGGAGAAGTCAGGGTCGGGGGCCAGGTAATTGCAATGCCATCCCAAGATTAGTGGTGAGAGGACAGGTGACCTGGAAGTGGGATTCCCAGAAATGACTCAGCCATGCCAGACCTGGGTCTGTGTGTGGTCTCTTTGTGACTCAGTTTCCTCAGCTATTAAATGGAGCTGGAGTTGGACACCATCGCCAGTTGTGAGTTAGTCTCGGGTGTTTCATTTTAAACTTGAATTGTTTCTCTATTTAAAAGTGGGAATATTTCACATTAAAAGTTGTATTTTATAGATGTCCTTAAAGTCAGAATGTCCAGAAATCCTGAGCGGGCAGAACAGCAGCCTGTGTGGCTGTCACCCCCTCCCCCACTTGTCCTGGCTCTCCTGTTCCTCTGACGTGACCTTGCGGCCCTGATGGCATGTGGATTTGTCCCCAGCTTGTGCCTGAACCCCTTGCTTCCTGTGCATTGTTCCAGTGACAGCACCGTGTGATGCGGAGTGGAAAGTGGGAATGGTGGTGCCCAGGGGACTCGGGTTCCCGGTTCTGGCTCAAACTCTGTGCTGACCCAGTGATTGACCCCAGTGACCCCCCTTCCCCTCTCTGCCTTCATCTTCCTTAGCTATTAAAAGTTGGAGTCAGTCAAATCCATCAATAAGGTCCTTTCAAGTTCTCACAATCTGTGACTCTTTGAAAATGCCAATTACCAGAGTGAAATGGAACTATGATTTAAACCTTGTGGAATTTGGCCTCCCTGCTCCCTTGGAAACTTCAGGATGGGGTGTGAGAGGGGGAGCAGAGAGGGAAAGAAGGAATGGGGGACAGGGCTTGGGACAAACCACCCTAGTGAGATGGAGCAAGTCTTTGACTCAGGCAGACCTTTTTGTCTGTGGGTAGAGTTGAAAGAGGCAATACTGTCTTCTGAAATTCCTTCCAGGTCAATCAAATGTCTTGGAATTCCCTCAACCCCACCCTTTCCAGAAGTCTGAGTCTCTGAGTTAAAATTGATGGTGTACAAATCAAGCATTCACAAGGGTGGGTGCAGAGCCAAATTCTCTGTCTAGTCTGTGCCAGGGAGACTTCCAGATAAGGCCTGGGTCGAAGGACAATGTGAGCCATGGCACTCAGCAGAAGGGGTCACTCTGGACTTGGCAGCCATCTGTATTCACTCCAGCTCTTTCCTAACCGGCTATTTATTACTTCACTTATTTATTTATTTTTGGCTTCTCTGGATCGTTGCTGTGAGAGGGCTTGCTCTGGTTGCAGTGAGCTCTCGTTGCTTCTCATTGCAGTGGCTTCTCTGGTTGGGGAGCAGGGCTCTAGGCACACAGGCTTCAGTAGTCGTAGCTCCCAGGCCCTGTTGCCTCATGGCATGTTAGATCTACCCAAGACCAGGGATCGAGCCCACATCCCCTGCATTGGCAGGCAGGTTCTTAACCATTGAAACATCAGGGAAGCTTGCTATTTATCTGAGCCTCGGTTTCCTCATTTGTCAAATGGGATTGAAACAAATCCCAAGTGAACCTGTGCTGTCTCCTAGGGGGAGAAACATTAGACAACAGAAACCAAACTCTTGAAGAAGAGATGGATGTTCCAGTTGCAGGCCTTTGTGGTTTCTTGGGAATCCTTCCTGTGGTTTCGGTACCACGGCTCTCCGGGACCGTGGGGGGCTGCCTGGCACAGTGCTCGTGGACAGCTGTCTTCCCCTTGAACCCTTCTATCAGAGAGGCCCTCCTGAGCAGCAGGAGCCCTGAAGAAGGACTCGCCACCCAGGGGGCCACACACACCCACTACCAACTCCATGGTCTGCTTTGCAGCATCTTCACTGCCTCGGGACACCTCAGGAAGAGAGTCCCTGCTCAGTAACTGGGCAAGATGGCTCCTGGCCAGGGGACGACCACAGAGAGACCTGCAGAATCCTGGCAGGTCTTGGCACCAGAGCCCTGAGGCAGGCAGTCCTTATAAGTTGGCCATTGTGAGCCACAGAAGCTTGAAGGTCTGCAGAGGTATAAACATATCTGAGTTGACAGGTGGTGCCATGAGGTGTACCAGAGGGACACTGGATTTAGAGGTCTGGGTCTGTCCCATCCTTTCCCAGATGATGGGTTGTTGATACTTAACCATTTTGTTTTCCCTGAGCCTCAGTTTCTTGACAGTAAAATGGGATAACAGGCCTGCCTGATCTCACAGCATGGTTGTGAGAGCAGACGAATAAGGCATCATTCAGGCTTGCAGGGTGGCTGCTGCCAACAGGGGCATGGAGCTGAGTGGGCTGACCTTTGAACAAGAGCAAGAGTGTAGTGGAAATGCCTCGGTAGGAGGTGGTGAGAATAGGGAAGGAAAAGAGGGCCTGCCTGATGGAGGGGTGCCCCATCTCCTTCCCACAGAGGCTGCCTGGTGAGAGGCTGCAAGTTCGGTCTATGCGATCTGCTGCACAGAAGCTGAGCGGCCCTGGGTGAGCCACTGCCCCTCTTTCAGCTCTCACTGCCTCTCTATAAAATGGCGCTAGTTATTCAGACCTCTCAGGGTGGTTTGAAAGATACAAAGTGAAAAGGGTGAACCTGTGTAGAATGTCTAGAGCTGAGTCTGGCACACAAGTTGCCTGATAAATGTCACTACTAATATTTTCTATGGCTTTTTGCTTCCTTCTGCGAGGCAGCTCTGGACAGGCTTCAGCCTGAGCCCAGCTTCTGATCCAGCAGAGGGGACGTGAGATGCTTCCTGCTGGGGCAAGAGTCACTGGGGCCAGTGCTGTGTGTTGCTGCCTTGCCTTCTCACTTGGTGGTGGGTGTCTGTCTTGCTTTGACCATCAGCATCTGACACCCCCACTCCTGACCTAACCTATTCCTTCTCCATTCATGGACCTATGGTGGCCATTACCCTTGCAGCCTGCTTCACTTCTGAGTGACAGGGCTTAGGACCCAAAGGCCTCGGTCCTCTAGCCTTGAAGGAATCAGAGGAGGTGGCTCCAGCCCCCTACTCTCCAGCCCCTATGGAAATGAACTCATAGCTGCCCGGGCAGCTGGTTTCCATCCACCTGAAACTTCTTCTGCAGGAGGCAGCCTAACAGACTACTTTGAATTCTTGTGAGTTTCTCCTGTGGCATCATGACCAAGTACACAGGTAAGCTCTGGAGCCAGACTGACTGGGTTCAAGATTCCAAGACCACAGCTATTTAGCTACATGACCTTAGGTAAGTTCTGTAACCTTTGTGCATCTCATTTTCCCCAGGTTTAATTTTTTTCTCACAGAATCCTCATGCGAATTCAATGAGATAATGCGTTCTTAGCATATAACAAGTATACTCATCATTCATCTTGCCCCATCCTTCTGGGAATATCCACCTTAGATTTGTGTCCAACTCCTCTCCCTCACCAACCCATTTGGTGCTTCTTGGAGTGTTTAATTCTCCCATGAACTAAGTCAAACCTTGGATCTGGACTGGAAATGGCTGAGGACTGAGCTAGAGAGAAAATGAGGGGTGGGGAGTTGAATGGGTGGGGTCAGCCACGCAGGGGAGTGAGCCTGAGCAGCTTGCTTGCCTTCATCTGGGTGTAGAAGGCAGAGAGGTCATCCATTTGGACAGATTTAGGTATCTTGAGTTCCCTCCCTTCTGAAGCACCCTTCTTTCTCCCTGCAATGAAATGGTGAACTAAGCTCAGTGGTAAAGAATCTGGCTGCCAGTGCAAGAGACATCAGAGACACAGGTTTGATCCCTGGGTCAGGAAGGCACCCTGGAGAAAGAAACTGCAACCCACTCCTGTATTCTTGCCTGGAGAATTCCATGGACAAAGGAGCCTGGTGGGCTATACAGCCCGTGGGGTCGCAGAGAGCTGGACATGAGCGGAGCAGGCACCCAGCACCACCACCAGATACCTTTGTATTGCTTTGATTCTGAAAAAATTCCACAGATGTCCTGTGATCAGTCCAACCAATCCCCTCTTGATGGACAAGCAGGTTCTTTCTAACTTCAATGAGTATTCCTGAATTCAGATATTTGAATCCATTCTTTATTATTCGGTTGAGAGGGACCCGACAGTAGAACTGATGGGTCCAGAGGTGAGTGCCTGCTGTGAGCTTGCCTTGCACCCATCCTAACCCCGGGCCTCCCCACACAGAGGGTCTGCTGCTCTTGATGGGCACCCACTGCCCTTGGTTCTCACGGAGTTGTACCTCTTCCCTTTTCGTATGTGCCAAGGGCACCACTGTTTCATTTTGGTTTCCTTGCTTTTTACCAAGATGTAAAATATGTTCACATGTTCCTGGTCACTCTGTTTCTTTTGTGAATGGCTTGTTCATTGAGCTGAACTTCATGGGGTTTGCTTTGCTTTCTTTCTCTTGCCTGGTAGGAGTAGCTCCTGGCTGAACTGATGGCTAAGAGTTGAGGCAAGATATGGGCATCCTAACTTCCAGGGGGTCCTAAGGTGGAAAGAAATGAGCCAGTTGGCCTGAAAAACTTGGGCATGCACCTACCTCCACTCCCTACAGGAAGCTGGGTGGGACAAGCTTTCCACAGGTAGCTGTTTTCCAGGGAGGATGGATTACTTGCCTTGATAGAGAGGCCTGGACCAAATGATTCTGGTGGTTTCTCTGGTCCCCAGCTTCCATGAAAGACAGGGAATTCAGAGGTCAAACTCAGATATGACCTGGCTTTCAGATCTGAGTTCTGACCTGCTTTGGAATTAGCATGGGGGTGATGGTCAGAGTGGGGGCAGGAAAGGCTAGACAGGCAGGAGAAAAGCAAACTCATTAGGATCCCAGAGGAGCGGGAAACACCCCACGTGGAGCCTGACTCACCGCTTATCACCACGGTATCTGTGGCCCCATGGCACCGTTTTCCCTTTCCTTGGAATTTTTCTGCTTCAGAAATAAGATCACCAGAACAAAAAGGTCCTACAAGATCTTTCAGAGTTAGGACAGGAGCCAAGCAAAACAAAGAAGAGTAAAAAAGATGAGCACACAAGCATATGACCACATTTATGCACTTATAAAATATTAAATATATTTGTGCAGGATATCTAAAAAGAAAACAACTGAAATATTTTTGACAGAAGATTTCCTTCCTCTAATTATTCCACTAAAGCTCTGTTATCCCATTTTTATTTTTAAAACTTTTAATTTTATACTGGGGTATAGTTGATCGACAATGTAGTCAGTTTCAGACATACAGCAAAGTAATTCAGTTACACATATATATGCCTCAATTTTTTTTTCATGGAGAAGGAAATGGGAAACCACTCTAGTATTCTTGCCAGGAAAATCCCATAGACAGAGGAGCCTGGCAGGCTGCAGTCCAGGTGGTCTCAAAGAGTCAGACACAACTGAATGACTAATACATACACATTCTTTTTCAGATTCTTTTCCCATTTAGGTTATTACATAATATTTAGCAGAGTTCCCTGTACTGTCCAGTAGGTCCTTGCTTGTTATCTGTTTTAAACATAGCAGTGAGCACATGTCAAAGCTCTGTTTTTTAAAGAAGGGTGATGGGAGGGATGAGAATGTTTTGATCCACCCTGCCTATCTTACAGAAGGGGGAACTGAGGCCCAGGGCAGGCACACTCTTGCCACACACAGCAAAAGGCATTTGATCCTGAATCTTCTGCCTCCAGGGCTGGGCTCCTTTCTTGTGAGGTCTGGTTCTGCTGTGTGTCCCTTGAAGGACTGCTTCTGGCCTAGAGAAATAGTCCTTGGGATTGAAAAAGAAATCAGAGCATAGGCTATGTCTGCAGGTGTACACCCAAAGGGGAAGGACTCCGTTTTTAGTCTTACCTCCTTCGACGGGCCACGTTTTCAAACTGATGGAAAATTGCCCTTTTTCCTTCATTTTATATATATACACACACATACATACATACACATAAAACTTTGAGATTTTCTTTCTGCACCTCACATGCCATCACTTCAAAGCTGACGACACATATCACACGGATCAGGACAGACAGGGCTTGGGGGTGGTCCCAGAGCTAGTGTCAGAGTCAGGACTTGCTGGAATCTTTCTTGCTCACTAAGAAGCCTTTGAGACTTAATTTTTCTTTTCTTCTTATAAGTAAGATGCTGGCTTTCTGACATTACTCCCTCCTCCTCTATCCCTGTTCTAAAATAATCTTTCTTTCTTTCCACTTGCTATGTCCTTAGAATCCTCCTAACCCCCATCACTTTATTTTCTTGGGCTCCAAAATCACTGCAGATGGTGACTGCAGCCATGACATTAAAAGACACTTATTCCTTGGAAGAAAAGCTATGACAAACCTAGACAGCACATTAAAAAGCAGAGACATTACTTTGCCGACAAAGGTCCATCTAGTCAAAGGTATGGTTTTTTCCAGTAGTCATGTATAGATGTGAGAGTTAGACCATAAAGAAGGCTGAGTGCCAAAGAACTTATGTTTTTGAACAGTGGTGTTGGAGAAGACTTGAGAGACCCTTGGACTGCAAGGAGATCAAACCAGTCAATCCTAAAGGGAATCAACCCTGAATATTCATTAGAAGGACTGATGCTGAAGCTCCAATACTTGGGCTACCTGATGCGAAGAGCCAACTCGTTAGAAAAGACCCTGATGCTGGGAAAGATTGAAGGGAGGAGAAGGGGACGACAGAGGACGAGATGGTTGGATGGCATCACCGAGTCAATGGACACGAGTTTGAGCAAACTCCCCAAGGATGGTGAAGGACAGAGAAGCCTGGCATGCTTCAGTCCATGGGGTCGCAGAGTCAGACATGACTGAGTGACTGAAAAGAACAACAACAAACCCCCATCACTGGATCACTTTCTTCTTTGCAGAGCACTTTACCACTGAATGCCTCAGTCTGATGTCACAGAACTCTGAGAAGGAAATGGAGAGATGGGGCCAGGTTTGGAGGGATTCCTCCCCCATGGAGACCTTGCCCTAAGATCTTAAGGGACGGTCACCAAGCATGTCAAGGTCAGAACTTTAGATTTGTGACTGCAAAATCAGCATTTTCTCCCCTTCTCCAGCAGGGGCATGGAGGTGTGTTTCCAGGGGTGGAGCCGAGCCTCAGAGGTCACTGCATCCAGGGCAGACTTTCTTGAACAGTCCATCCTGGGGCCGAGCTCTGGGGAACACAAGGGATAGGCTGAGGTGGCAGCCACCCTCTACATCTCCCAAACACTGCAGTTCACCTGCTTGCTGAATCCAGCCTCATTAGAACTGCTGGGGTTTCTGGGCTGACAGATCTTTATTTTCGAGAGAAGTCCTGAATGTGCAACTCCACTGAGCAAAGCTCTTTCTTCATAGGCCACCAGTCTTCCTTGCCTGGTACTATTGTCCCCTTTTGCAGAATGAGAAAGTTGTCTTTGCTGCCTGCTCACTTCCCTTTTGGCCCCATGAGCCTGCTCTGGGTCCTTACAGTGACCCAGTTTCCTTGAACTCCTGGTACCTTGCATCTGGCATAAGCATCCTCCAGGCAGCCATGCCCTGTGCGTCATAGCTCCGTGATGCTGCAGATTGACATGAAATTCACAAGGCTGAAACTGAGCCGGCAGGCTCTGGTGTAGCCAGAGTGCCAAAAATTCAGCTTGTGTAATTGCCAGCTCTCTGTATAACTGGGCACCACCATACCAATGGTCAGATGCCCTGCCTCTTCTCAATATGGTACCTCGAACTTCCTTCTTGGTTCACCCTGCCAAAAGTTTGCATGGGGGGTGGGGGGGGTGGGGGAAATTTGCTTGAGCAGACAACCAAACACAATCAGCTCTAACATTTGTACCTCAGCTCTCCTACATGTCTGTCTCTCGTAACTGTCATCTCTTTATCCATTTTTTTCCCCTTGCATCCCAGGAGAGCTGGCCAAGTTCTTTCTCTACTTTGCTGATTTGTTTTTCTGGGTCATCAAGTTTATTTTTCATTACCTTCTTCCAAAGTGGTTTTTAATTCACCTCTTATGTTTTTAGTTATTTTATAATTCTGCTTTTCGCCTGTCTCCCTTTTCCTATTACCTCATTATTTCATCTTAAAATGAAGTCTATGTTCTCTCCCTAAGGCTTTCTGCTCCTCTTTTAGGCAGATCACGTTTTCTCTTCTGAGCTCACTGAGAATGGGAACACATGTTCCTCTCAGATCTACAGTTGGCATAGACCAGTCTGAGGGCTCCCAGCTCAGCCCCTGACTCCTGGCATATCCATGCTGTGCTGGGTTGGCATTCTTTCACTCCTGTCTGGCCCTTGGACACTCAAAGCTACTGTTGGGGTGCAGGGAACCCCAGCACACGCTGGCTGTTCTGGCTTCTCCCCTCTGGCCCCACGTCTAGCTGTCAGTGAAAAGACTATGTCCCAGGAGACATTTCCCCACTTGCTCCCTACTTTCTGTTTTCTATCATTTGCTTGCCTGGTTGTGGACAGATGATGACAGAGAAAGAGAGGGCACTGCTGTGAGGAGAGGTTACAAAACTCTTCAAAGAATAGCTCTTAAGATATGGAGAAGGGTAGCTGGCAAATTTGTGATGGGTCCAACCCTGGGTCAGTGAGACAGGACTCAGGAGAGGCAGGGTGTGAAGAGTCTTCCCATATCTTCCCAGTGGGCCCTTCTGTGCTTGATGGAGGGCGTTCTAGGTAGGTTAAGAGACATTAGTGGGAATTCTCCTAGACATGCTAGGTGAGAAGTTCTAAAGGCTGACTGGTGAGCCACTCACGATTTTGAGCTAGATGCCTCATATTCAACTTTCAGGGCACACTTACTGCTTAATCCCCCACCTCCCTTCATTGATTTCTTCATCTTACAACAGCTGAGTTTTCACTTGGCACTAATCCTGGCTTAGCCCAGGTCTCCTGCGTAGGCCTCTGGAGGCAGAGCCTCTGACCTCAACCTCAGTTAATTGGTACTTCACATTCCATAGTCACAGTAACTGGCTTAGAGGTGGGCATTGACCAGAGGATGGCACAATCAAAATGAGGTTCAGGACTTTTGTGTAAACTCTTGGAAAGGATGCTCAAGTTTCCCTTCTAGACTTGAACCTGAAGGCTTGTGAGCTAAGCCCCGGATGGCATTCTGCAGCCTGAGAATGAAACTCAGGACTAGAGAGGGGCTATAATCCTGAGAGCAATGAAGAGCTCCTGATCCAGCTTTGTCTGAAGCTAGATCTGCTCTTAGCTCTTTATCAGTGAGAACCAATGAATTATTTTATGTTTTAAACCATTTGAATGAGATTATCTGTCACTTGAGGTAGAATGAGTCCTCATTTACACAAGTGTGACCACAGGATTAGGAAAGAAAAGACCAAATATAAGGAGGTATGTGTTACTGCTCACTCAGTCATGTCCAACTCTTTGCAACCCTAGGGACAGTAGCCCACCAGGCTCCTCTATCCATGGGATTCTCCAGGCAAGAATGCTGGCCATTTCCTTCTCCAGGGGATCTTCCTGACCCAGGGATCAAACCTGCATCTCCTGTGTCTCCTGCATTAGCAGATGGATTCTTCACTACTGTACCACCTGGATATGTTCCCGAATGTTTACTGTATTATCTTTGGGTGGCAAGATCATGAATTATTCATCTCTTCATATATTTTATTTCATTTTCCTACTTTTTTGTAACAAGGATGTTTTGTGAATAAAGAACAAACAAAGAAAGAAAACCTTCAGGAAATACTATATTAAATACTTCAGTTTGGAAAGGCAAGAGGCTGAAGGAGCCAGTTCTCAGGCCCTGCGGAAGCCATGGGTCACTGTCAGGCACTCCTGGAGGGCTGGAGGCAGGCCTCCCACCCAGCCCCGTAGCAGACCTTTGAGGAGTTCCCCTTAAAGTTGGACGAGGAAATCCTTCTTCACACAGTGAGAAGCAAACTTAAAGCAGCTGTTCTCTCCAGAGAAGGCTCAAGTTGAAAATAGAAAGGACTTCAAGTGGTTTTGAACCATTCTTGAATGGCAGTTCTGTCGCACACTTGGATGGAGTGTGGTACGTGTGGGGCTGTCTATGGCCTTGGGGTGGAAGTCAGGGAGGCCCCTAGGAGCCTTGGGGGCCAAGCCAGGGCCATCTGCAAGGCTCGGTAGCCACACCAGCCCTATCTGGTCTCCCACGTTAGGGTTTGGGCAAGGTGGGTGGCGGCACACTGCCCACAGCCCAGCTGAGTGCCCAGAGCTCAAGAAAGCACACGTGTTTTTGCACTTGCTGCATCCTGAGTGGCACAGAGGACAAATGAGCCATGGAGCATGGAAACCCCAAACCTTGAGTCACCACTGACTGTTGCCTCAGGCACACAACTCCGACTGCAGGCACTCACTGCTGCTTATGTCTGTACGTCCAGGAAGCAGAGCGACGGCAGTAAAAAAGAAGTTCAGATGGAGTCAGGCTGAGCCAGGGAATTCCTGTGTGTGCGTGAGAGAGAGGGAGTTTTGGAAATCATGCAGTATTATAGTCTTTCCTTAAGTGACACCTGGCATTGAGTTTTCTCAATGTGAGTTCCCTTGTCATCTAGTTCTTATAATGGGCATCAAGGAAACGTGTTTGCAGCAATATTCCTTTGGGAGCTAATTTATGAGCACTCTAGTCCTGTGTTGGAGAATCACAATGTACACCAGTGTATTAAAGTCTCTGAGAGGTCTTTCAGTGAAGGAACCTGGCTGATTGAAGGATTCCAGGACTCATTTGGGGGGTGGGCATCACCCACAGGCTGGATGGAATGAGGTGTAAGGCCAACTGTGCAGAAGGACTACTCCCTGAAATGTGGACAGGGGCCATCTAGAGCGTGGTGGAGTTTGGGGCATGGATGTGTGGACCAGCCAGGTAGATGGGGTCATTCGGCCCCAGAGCATTAAAATAATAGGATAGATGGCAAAGATCTTGGATTTCCTCTGACTTAGACACCTCACATTATAGACACAGCCACTGAGGTTCATAGAAAGGGGCTGAGTTACTCCTTGTCACCAGAGTTCTCGGCTGTACACCACTGATGCTGATGCTGGATAAGCCGGGAGGAGGCGATTCGATGGGTGTACTATTAGGGAGCCTGCCCACCCACTGGAAGCTTGGAGAACCACGTTCACAAAATAGGCAGGAGCCCAAGGCAAGTGGGTTGCTGAGCCCGTGGCCAGGTATGACCCGAAGTTGGGTCAGGCAGCTTCAGCTAGAGCCAGGATGCATTAGAAACCAACCCACAGCTCCGTGTCACCCTTGGGGGGAGCAGCCGGTTGACTCAGCACAGGCCGTGTGCCCTCCTCAGCTGTAAGGTCTGGGAGAACACGTGTCTGGCTGGCTTGGCTTCTGTAGCTGAAGCCTGGAGCCTGTCTTTCCCCATGACTGGCAGAGGAAAGCAGCCCAGGCGTTTGGCTCAGGGCAGAGCGAGGTTACATACCCCATCTCCTCGTTTCCAGTTCACATGATTCAGTCATGTGTCCCGTAAATATTTCAAATCCGGATTTAATGAACAACATGGACCTTGGTGAACCTCTACCTGCCATGGTAGGATAAAAGTTTGAAATCACTTAAAAATTCACTGGACTGTTCTTCCTCGGTTGTCTCCTACACTTTCCTTGGTCTTTACTCCCAACCTCATGATACAGTCGTCATGGCAGAAACAGAAGAACAAGCAATCACGTAGATTTTGAATTTCATGGCAGAGGAAATAGTTTGGGGAGGTCTCAAAGTCTTTCCTTTGGAGTATCTAGACCCTAAGTGTGCACAGCTCGGGAGGACAAGGGTGTGGTAAGTTAACCTTTTTTTTTTTTTTTTAATCCCACTTACCCAGAAGGGGGTTTCAGAAAGACAGACTTAGATGCTGACATGGAATTCTGGCTGGGAACGGTCCTGCCAGACACTTCATGTCCCCAGACCCGAGAGTTGAGGGGGAAATAGGATACTCAATAGTTTGGGGGCTATGAGAACAGAGGGGACAGGCGCCCCACTCCCTGAGACAAGTTGGGGGACTGGAAGCTTCAGAGAAAAGCATCAGCATTCAGCAAGGGACCAGCCTGAGGGCCCAGGCTACATCACAAGCTTGCGTCTCATTGGGATGGGGCGGCTGGATGCCTTTGCTGATGGCCCCGAGGGCCTCATGCTTGGAGAAGAGATGTGCCATCAGGAGCAGGCACGGACCACCAGCACCAGAGTGGCAGAAACGAGGACTCCTCACCAGCCCGTGTGGGTGTCCACGAGGGACCAACGCCCTGCTCAGCAGAGGCTGATGTGCACAGGCGACCAGAGAGAGCCAGGCGTGCTCCACGGCTGGTCTGATACCTGTTTCCTGACCCCAGTCGCGTGCCACATCTAGAAAACGAGAAGGGGGCCCCTGAGGCAGCTAAAATGGAGATTCTGCCAAAAGTAGAATGGCGGGGGAGGTCAATGGGGAAATAAGCTTTTCTTTATTTCGCATTTGAATTTGTGGCCTATGAAATGAATTCTAATATAATACAGTTAAAACTAATCCACAATATTTTAACAAATAAATGTTTTAAGCATCTCTTTTTTTGAATTATTCCCACACACTATGTTATGCTGGTTTTTCCTTACCCATATTCTGGATTAAAATGATGGATGACACGCTGGCACTTATTTTTTTATATAAAATAGGGCTGACCCTGGTGGCTGCCTCTTGGGCTCTGCTGGAGAGTCCCACCCACAGCCCACCAGCGGCTGAGTGTCCAGGAGCAGACCAGGCCCCTCATTCAGCCCAGCCTCCTGGGCCGAACACTCCACGAGTCACTCTTCCTGGTGGGCTAAACACTGGTGCGATGATGCTGATGAGAAGACACTCACCTTTGGTATCTGCTGGGGGTTGGCCCCAGGACCCCTGTGGGTACCAAAATCCTCCGATGCTCAAGGTCCTCATAGTTTGCCCTCTGAATACACAGTTTTGCACCCCAGGATAGGGAGGAACAACTAAGCATTTATTGAAAAAAAATTTGAGTCTAAGTGGAGCAGTGCAGTTGAAACCCACGTTGTTCAAGGGTCAACTGTACTGTGAGAACCCCAAATATCTGCCTGTGACTGGGCCTTCCCTTGGGGCTCGGTTTCCTCATCTGTAAAGTTGCTTTGCTGCTCACAGCAGTCCAGCTCTCAGGCTTCCTGTGACTGCCACAGGCAAGTGTCTTTCCATGAGCCTCTTGTTTCATCTTCACAACAGCCCTGCCAGTTTACAGATGCTGAAAATAGATGCACAGAGAAGGGACTTGCCAAAGGCCAGACACTTAATTCATCGAATCTAGGACTTCACTGATGGTAAGACACACCATGATCTTATAGAAAGAAAGAAAAAGAGCTGACAGTTATAACTGCAAGGGGTCGCAGATCCTAAGACCATTCTAACATCAGAGATGTTAAAATGTGTGAAAAGTGAGCCTTACAACTGACAGACTGCTGAGATGAGCAGACAAGGGTGCAATCCTGAGTCTGAGGGATGCAAAGCTCAAGGTCTTTACATTCGGACCAGCTGCCAAAGGCTGATGTGAGTGAGACTTGAAAGAGCCACAGGACACAAGAGAACTTCTAAGCTTGTAACGTGCGGTGCAGACACAGGAATCATCACTGGGAGGGATGTGGCAACAGCTGGAGTGGAATAAATCCCTGGCTCTTACAGAAGTCACCTCGTTTAGACAGATTTTCAGTGAACTGGAATTGGGGTGGGATTTGGGTGGAATTTGGTTACAAGGCCAAAAGCTGATTCTTGCCTAGGCGTCTGATACAGTGTTATGAGTCAACACATCCAAGAACAGCTTGGCTTACCCCAGACCCAATTCCCTACAGGGGCTGGACTCCAGATTTGTTGGAAATCTAAGAAGTCTTTTGGTTGACGCGACAGACCAGAATGAAGTCCAGAAGACCAAGAGCGCCTGGACTCCCTCAGGCTCTGCCCTGGCCCCGAGTCTGTGGCTGCAGGAGGCACTGGGCTCTGCATCTCACCAGCCCTCTCCTTGGGTAGGCAAGTCCCACCTCCCTGGGGCTCACTTTATTAAACATTTTTAGTTTATTTCTTCTTGGCTGCCCTGGGTCTTTTTGCTGTGTACTGGCTTTCTCTAGTTGCAGTGAGCTGGGGCTGCTCTCTAGTTGTCCTACAAGGGCCGCGGCTTCTCCTTTTGCGAGCACAGGCTCTAGGGGTGCGGGCTTCGGTAGTCGCAACGCTTGGGCACAGCAGTTGCGGTGCACGGGCTTAGTTGCTCTGCAGCACGCGGAACCTTCCTGGACCGGGGATCAAACTTGTGTCCCCTACATTGGCAGGCAGATTCTTAACCACTGGACCACCAGGCAAGTCCTGGGGCCCACTCTTGACTGGGGATGTGTTTGGGTCAAATGGAAGGTCAAGCATTCATGGGCCCTGGAAACTGCCTTTGCAGTGAAACCCTCCCCCAAATTATATCTTTCCCCTGGACAGAGCCTGAGTTCCCATGGCTTGGGACACTGGGATCCAGACCTTGAATTGCTTCTCAGGGTGTAACCAAGTCTGCATCTGGGCCTGTCCTTTCCTGGCTCCCTTGCCTCCTCTGCCATTTTCCTAGGTAAACATTTGACACGAGTTACTGTTAACACACTTGGGCATGACCTGTGCCAGCTCTTTAGGGACCTAGTTTTATCAATTCTACTCAATACTCTCTAAAGTAGAAATTATCCTCCCATTTTAGTTTTTTTTTTTGGCCAGACCATGAACGATGTGGGATCTTAGTTCCTTGACCAGGGATTGAACCCTTGGCCTCTGCATCCCTGTATTGGAAGCCCAGAATTTTAAGCACTGGACCAGCAGGAAGATCTCTCATACCCATTTTAAAGATAACAAACTTGAGACTCAGCAAAGCCAAGAAATAAGACATCCAAGGCCACACAGCCCTTTAATAAGAGAGGTCCTAGCCAAGTCTCTACAGCGTGCTGAGAACAATGCCTAAGTCAGCGGAAGCGCCAGCTACTTGTTAGATGACAGAGTGAAAACTCCCTGATGATAATGATGCTAAAAATCTTGCTGTGAACTAATTGTTATTTAATTTTATTCATCTGAGCACCTGCTTTTGTACCCAGCATGGACCTACAGATGAAGTGGGTTCTGGGCAACCGAGGTTGTAACATACACACACACACACACCCCATCCTCCCTTAATGACCCGCCTGCAATTGATCTACTGCTAAGTAGCATTTCGTGTACTGGGGAGCTTCTATTTCCACACTAGCAGCAAATTTGACCTTTGTGTCAGCTGCCAGCTGCTTATAATTCTGACAGATGCAAGCACATTTCTGGGAAGCTGTAGCCTCTCAGGACCTCACAGATCAACAGGCAACGCTGGCGGCTTTGGTAAGATTGATCGGCCCGCGAGAATCCCATTTACAGCCTGAATGGAACCTCGGTTTACCGTGGCCTGGGCTCTGATGACTTCGACAGCTCCCTTCTAAATCTGTCAGCCGGGGCTGGTGGCGATATTAAAGAACACTCTATTTATACGAAGCAGCAATTAGAGGAATGCTCGCCAGTGGGGCACCGCTTCCAAGTAAATCCCCGGCCTTCCAAATGGTGTCATGCTTGTGGTTATTTTAATCCGCTTGGAATTTCAGGGATATTAATGTGACGGGCCATCGCAGAGGATTAGCCAGGTTTATTTCTGCTGACATTTCAGAGAGCACACTCAGGTTCCCAAGACGGCCGCACCTCCCTCCAGGCACATCCACATCGCTGGGGCGGAGGAGGGGCGGCGCCGGGGAGGGAGGGGCAGCTGCAGAGAAGCTCCCCTCTCCTGCTGCCCGTCGTTTTCTTCCTCCCCCTTTTCCTGGGGCACCCCCATTTTCTGCCCACCTCCTTTTGGGCCCCTCCACTCTCATGTCCTTCTGTTCTGTCCTTTTCTTATTCTCTCTAGGAAATCAAGCTGTGTCTGAGATGGTCTTTCAGGCATAAGTGTCAGGGTCCCATTTGACAGTTAATGGAGCACTGGTTATAATAACTTGACCTAGGAATGGGGTTGCCACATATTGGGTTGGCCAATAAGTTAGTTGGGATTTTTTCATAAGACATAATGGGGAAAAAAGAACTTTTTGGTCAACCCAACAAATGATGGCTGCTGCTGCTAAGTTGCTTCAGTTGTGTCCGACTCTGTGCGACCCCATAGATGGCAGCCCACCAGGCTCCCCCGTCCCTGGGATTCTCCAGGCAAGAACACTGGAGTGGGTTGCCATTTCCTTCTCCAATGCATGAAAGTGAAAAGTGAAAGTGAAGTCGCTCAGTTGTGTCCAACTCTTAGCGACCCCATGGACTGTAACCCACCAGGCTCCTCTTTCCATGGGATTTTCCAGGCAAGAGTACTGAAGTGGGGTGCCATTGCCTTCTCTGACAAATGATGGCATGCTCACTTAAATCTAGAGTTCAGATAAGCACCTAAGACCATTTTTCAGCACATGTCCCACACAATATTTTGAGACAGGCTTATAACACCAAAAAATTCATTTCATTATTTATCTGAAATTATTTCACAGAGTGGCCTGAATTTTTATTTGCTGAATCTGGCAAGCCTATATGGAGAGGGCAGGTATCAGGTAGAAAAACCACTGGTGGACCAAAAAGTGTCCCACCTTAATGCAGGGGCCGGGCTTGTCCTTGGACTCGATCACCTTGTTAGAAATATTTCCATACCAGCTCAGAAAGTTCCTCATCTCCCTGAGGGCCTCCCAGGACCCTCCCAGATGTCCCCCACAGGGCCCTGGGCATCCCCTTACACAGCCTTTTAACTCTCTGATTTTTTTTCCTGCTACACTGTAGGTCTCCTGAGGACACAGACGAGGCCTTATTTCTCTTTAGATCCCCAGGTCCTGACAGGTGCGACATTTGGAGACAGTCAATAAATATTTATTGAATGAATGGATGGATGAGTAAAGGCAGGTTTTACTCCAATAACGATGACGTCACCTATCAAAGCATTTTGGGAACCTTTTTAATTTACTGATGAACTAACTTAGAAGAGCAGGCTGCTGGTGCTGGTTATGAACTTAGTTGCAAGATTGTAGGGAACGTCTGGGAGGGTCCTGGGAGGCCCTCAGGGAGATGAGTTGGTATGGAAATATTTCAATGTTTTAGCCATAAGCCTGGCTGCATTACCAGGGAATGAAGGAAATGAATGGCAACCCACTCTAGTATTCATGCCTGGAGAATTCCATGGGCAGAGGAGCTTGGCTGGCTACAGTCCATGGGGTTGCAGAGACAGACACAACTGAGAGGCTAACCCTTTCACACACTTTCATAGGCTGCATTGTTGTATACAGCAGCTGAATATTACTGCTTACCTGTTCTGGAAACAGAAATATTTTCACACACACTCCCCCGGCCCCGACAGGTAAGCAAACTGAGACACAGAGAGGTTAAGAAGATTTTCACTGGACTCACAGCTCAAGCTGCAGTGCTAGGTTTGAATACAGGCTGCCTGGTCACAGCCTCCATGCCAGAAGCTCTTTCCCAGTGATTTCTGCCCCTTTATTATGTTAACATACCTACTGTTGTTTAGTCTCTAAGTTATATCCGACTCTGCCACTCCACGGACTACAGCTCGCCAAGCTCCTCTGTCTGAGGGATTTCGCAGGCAAGAATACTGGAGGAAATGGAGTTGCCATTTCCTTCTCCAGGGGACCTTCCCAACCGACGGATCAAATGCCTCCTGCATTGGCTGGTGGATTCTATACCGCTGAGCCACCCAGGAAGCCGAACATACCTATGCTTCCAGGCATAGGCTAAACACTTTATTTTTTACATGCAGTCTGTCTTGGTCTGCTCTGGTTGCTATAACAAAACACCATGGACTCTGTGTCCTAAACAGCAGAGAAGTTTCGCTCAGTTCTGGAGGATGGAAATCTAAGATTAACATGCCAGGTGATTCAGTTCCTGGTGAGAACTATCTTCCTGGGTGGGGGAATGCCTTCTTGCTGTGTCTTCCCTCACATGGTAGGCAAGAGAGAGAAGGAGAGAGCGTTCTCTATGTGTCTTCTTGTAAGAGCACTAATCCCATTACAGGGGCTTTACCCTACAGATCTCACCTCAACAATTATTCCGTAAAGGTCCCATCTCCAGATCCCAATGGGGGTTAGAGCTTCAACACATGAATTTGGGGAGGACATAAGCATTCTAGAACCCAGTCCACACAAGAACTCTATGAAATAGGTCCTCTTAGTAGTCCCACTTTACAGATAAGAAGTCAAGCCAACCTGAGGCTAAGTTACTGGGCTAAGGTCATGCAACCAACCTGGGAGGTAGGAACTATTGTTGAGACAGGTCTCCAGGTATTTGCATATTCAAGTCTCTGGTCCTGTCCACTCAGACATCACCTCCTCCAGGAAGCCTTCCAGGACACCCAGACCGACAGCTCCCTCTCCTGTTTCTGCAGCATTGCCTATATCCCTGTTGAATTAGAATTGCCTGGTAACTTGTTGCCCATCCCCACTCCCCACTGGGTTTCAATGTCGTTCCCTTTACTGTGTCTCCAGTCACCATTCTTGGCACAAGGTAGATGCTTTGCCTGTATCTATCCAGAGGATGTCTCCAAAACCCGCATTCTCCTCTGCCATCAGGCCCCAGACAGCCTGGCTGGCCAGCGAGGAGGAACCTATGTGCTGGGACATGGGCCACCTCCCTATCAAGCCAGGCCTTCCAGGGTGAGAATCACTTGGCTTTCTGTGACTTGGACTGCAGCTGGGCTGCTAGGAACCCCGCAAAAGCCCACCTGAGCCTGTGGAAATGTAAAAGTCAGAGAGTTTTATTGCCCTTTTAGGAGTCTTTAGACAGTTCTTTCTGGAAATAATTTTAGACATCAACAAAAGCCTAGAG
The DNA here is from genome assembly GCF_055505025.1 of Bos grunniens. Taxonomy (NCBI): domain Eukaryota; kingdom Metazoa; phylum Chordata; class Mammalia; order Artiodactyla; family Bovidae; genus Bos; species Bos grunniens. The sequence continues at coordinate 85,581,514 of NC_141174.1, read as the reverse complement.
GTATCCAGAGCTCGGCAAGGAACCGAGAGGGAGGCAGGCCTGGCCTCTGCGACCAGCTGCTCCACCCAAGCGTCGGGCCAGGAGGAGGTTTATTAGGCGCTGGCTCTCCATCCTGGAGACCTGCTCATAACTGTCCCCAAATTTGTTCCTTGGGCTGAGTGCCTGTTCCTCCAGAGTGGGCCGTGGAGGGAGAGGTGGATATGGAGCATTCTATCTGAATTCACCCAGGGTGTGTGTGCTTGGACGGGCTGGAGGCTACTGATGGAGATAACACTGATGTTCGCTAGCAGCCCGGGTTTGAGACCCAGATCTGCCACTTCCTCGTCTAGCACTTGTGAGCAAGTCTTGACTCTCCAATTTTCGTTCCCTCATCGCTTAAATGGGGATCATAGTATCAGAGGGTAACGATGCAGGTTGTCAGAGAGTGGAACTTTGGAAGTGTCTGGATAACTCAGGCATACCACCGACAGAGTTCCTCAGGCTATGATTGACGGTCTAAACAAACTCAGGCCTTGGCATCAAGAATAATAAAAATATGAACTTAGGCCCTGCCTTCTAGAGGCTATACCCTAACGTGCCTTCACCACCCTGGGAGCGTTTCAGGCATCGTGTGCTGAGCCGGGACTGGCTGGGGTAGGGATAGAGAGGTGGGACAGAAGCCATCAGAGACTTCTCCTTCCAGTGCAGGGTAATGGGGGCCTGGAGCAATGCTGCAGGGAGAGGCGGGACTGGGGGATGCTGAGGGCCGAGGACCGATTCTGGAAAGTGGGACTGGACAGCACAGGGCCTCTTAGCTGTCGGCAGGAAATTATTTTCCATTTCCTAGCATTTTGTAGAGGGTGGGGGATGGGGAGTTGAGAAGTGGAGTTGAGGCCCCCATTTCTCTACAGGCCCTGGGAAGAGCACCCTCAGATGGAGGGACACTCAGGCAGCTCTGAAACCATGTCCTTCGTGTCTATCCACCCTTGTTTTCTTGCCCAGAAATCTCCCTGCTTGGTTGTAATCACAGTGAGCCTGTTAAGTGTTGTCTTAGGTATCTCAGTCAATACTCCTTTATTTCCCATCCACTTAAAAAGCGTGGCTTCCTAGGTGGCTCAGTGGCAAAGAACCCACCTACCAACGCAGGAGATATGAGTTCAATCCCTGGGTGGAGAAGGAAATGGGAACCCCTCCAGTATTCTTGCCTGGAAAATCCTATGGAAAGAGGAACCTGGTGGGTTATAATCGATGGGGTTGCAAAGGAGTCAGACATGACTTAGCAACCAAACAACAAAAACAGGCACATGTTTAGAGGGCCGAGAATGCCGCTCCTCTCTTAGACCTCAGCATCCGGCTTAATTTCCTGGTGTGTGTGTGTATGTAAATATATATAATTTTAAAAAACTTTTCTCATGAGAGGGAAGGCCTATTGACTTTTACTCTTGGAGTAGATGCTTCTATTCAGAAAGAGACGAGGTTGGTCTTCTCTGTCCCCATCCTCAACTCTGCCAAAGGCTGCGGGGCAGGCTCCTCGTGGAGACAGACCTGCCCTGCCCAGAGCCAGGTGATGCACCTGGCGCCCTGTGCACAGGCCGAGGGCCACAAGCCCTGGTGCTAGGCCCCTCAACCTCTAGTCAGAGAGCCCACACCTCGTGCAGATCGTCTGGCTTCTGTCCTCAGAGGAGGAGGGGATGTGGTGGTCTTTCTCCCTCTCCCTCCCACTGCTCATCCCCCCTTCCCCCGCCCCTCGCCCCCACCTCACGGGCCAGCTTTGCTCTGAGTGCTGGCTGGAGGGAGGGCGCCAAGCCACACGTTCAAGGGGTCCCAGGATATAACTGGCTTTCCTTTGAAATCCTTCAGCTGGCGAATGTTCTCAATACAACCAGACTGGGATTGGAGCACAAGCCTTCAGTAACACTTAGCTCATGAGTGAAACCAGACAGAGGGTAATACTATTGGTTCCACGTGGGGAATCTGGATTTTAAATCAATTTGAAATCCCATTCGGAGAATTTCTTCTGGGTGGAAATTTGAGCGCTGCCTTTGAGAGAGTGAGGTCAGGTTGGCCCAAAGAGGCCAGGAATGACTTTGATAGGAAGCCACCCGTGGGATGGAAAAAGTTCACAGGAGCTCATAGCAAGGGGGGAAAGTCCGGTGAGAATGCAATCCAGTCTGGAAGACTGGCATAGGGCTGTACCAGGCCAACTTGGGCTCAAATTCCAACACAAATACTGGAAAGAAAGTGTTTACTACCTCAGAGCTCAGCTGAGAGAAGAGTAAGAAAGGTGGAAGGAGTAAGAAAGAAAAAAAGGAAAGCAAAACACGCGCGCCCCTTTTCTGACACCACGTGTACTATGTAAATTACCTGCATTAGCTCCTGGAGGAGTGAGCGAGTATGCATGCGCGCGTGCGATTATGCCTGTGCTCACAGGTGTTCATTTGTACTGTTCTGCGCTTAGTTGCTCAGTCGTCGCGCCTGACTCTTTGCAACCCCATGGACTGTAGCCCACCAGGCTCCTCTGTCCATGGGGATCCTCTAAGGCAAGGATACTGGAGTGGGTTGCCCTGCCCTCCTCGAGGGGAACTTCCTAATCCAGGGATTGAACCCAGGTCTCCCGCACTGCAGGTGGATTCTTTACCAGCTAAGCTACCAGGGAAGTCCCATTTGTACTGTATCCACTGATAAACCTTCACATTAGTTAAATATCCATTATCTCACAGCCCTACAATGGGCCTCTTCACCTCCCGGGATTCTGTTTCACCATCTGTCCAATGTAGATAATAAAAAGAGTTTCTCCCCATCCAGAATCCACATAGAGGGAGGAAACAGGCAGGGTGTTAGTATCTATAGCCACGGATCAAATCCAGTGTTAACACAGACCGGCTGTGTGAAATGCTTTCCTCAGTCATCCAGCAAGTCTAACTTCATCTTTCTGGCTCTCGGTTTTCCCACACATCAGATCAGATCAGATCAATCTCTCAGTCGTGTCTGACTCTTTGGGACCCCATGAATCACAGCACGCCAGGCCTCCCTGTCCATCACTAATTCCGGAGTTCACCCAGACTCTTGTCCATCGAGTCAGTGATGCCATCCAGCCATCTCATCCTCTGTTGTCCCCTTCTCCTCCTGCCCCCAATCCCTCCCAGCATCAGAGTCTTTTCCAACGAGTCAGCTCTTTGAGGTGGCCAAAGTACTGGAGCTTCAGCTTTAGCATCATTCCTTCCAACGAAATCCCAGGGCTGATCTCCTTCAGAATGGACTGGTTGGGTCTCCTTGCAGTCCAAGGGACTCTCAAGAGTCTTCTCCAACACCACAGTTCAAAAGCATCCCACACATAGAATGGGTCAAAACCGGGGGCACACACTGTGGGGCGTTCGCTGAAGGTATGCAGAGCAGTGGTTTCTGTCCAGCAGCCACCCAGGCCGGCACAGCTAACAACGAGGAGCTCGGACAGAGGGTGGTCTTAGGAAGGACAAAGGCAGCCGACCCCCTCTTCTCTAGGGATCCACTCTGGGTTTGTTGGTGAAAATGATGAACTATGGAGTCAAAGACAAGGTTCTTGCACAGCACAGCAAATACAGCCAATATTTTATAATGACTTTAAATGGAATATTGTTGTTGCTCAGTCTTGTCGGACTGTTTATGACCCCACGGATTGTAGCCCGCCAGGCACCTCTGTCCATGGGATTTCCCAGGCAAGATTACTAGAGTGGGTTACCGTTTCCTTCATCTGGGTATCTTTCCAACCCAGGGATTGAACCTACATCTCCTGCATTGACAGGCGGATTCTTCTTTACCATTGAGCCACCAGGGAAGCCCTTAAACAGAGTACTCTGCTGCTGCTAAGTCATTTCAGTCGTGTCCAACTCTGTGTGACCCCAGAGACGGCAGCCCACCAGGCTCCCCCATACCTGGGATTCTCCAGGCAAGAACACTGGAGTGGGTTGCCATTTCCTTCTCCAGTGCATGAAAGTGAAGAGTGAAAGTGAAGTCGCTCAGTCGTGTCCGACTCCTAGTGACCCCATGGACTGCAGCCCACCAGGCTTCTCCATCCATGGGATTTTCCAGGCAAGAGTACTGGAGTGGGGTGCCATTGCCTTCTCCATAAATGGAGTATAATCTATAAAATATTGAATCATTATGTTGTACACCTGCAACTAATATTGTAAATCAGATATTACATCAATTAAAAAAACAGAAAAAGGTTTAAATGTCCCACCTTCTGTCTCTATGACTGCTTTGGGCAAGTCTCCTAATCATTCTGGGCCTCAGTTTTCCCATCAACAGAGTGGAACTAGGCACATCTCTATGTTCTGGGAATGCTTGGAACAGGGCCAGATGTGAAAGTTGCCACTGATACTATTCAATTAGAGTCTGTCTTAACACCTGCCACCAGAAAGAGAGGCTCAAAATATGGGGGAAATGACTGTGTCTCTGGATTTGGTGACAAGTGATTCCCTGAAACATGTGACACCCTCCCTTGGCACAGTATAGGGAACACAGTGAAATTTTAAATGAAGTTTGGCTACACACAGCGTGATTAAGTGCTCAGGCAGGTCCTTCCCTCTTTCCTCCTGGAAAGCCTCACAAATCTAGCCAAACAGCTTACATGATCATTACAGTGCATTGACATCCAACGCTGTTCCCATTAAATGCATCCATTAGCTTGTAAACGTTCAATAAAAGCCCTTTGGATAGCTTCTTACTCCTCACCCCTCCCTGGGTTCCCTATCAAAAGACGCCCCCAACTTTCCTTGCTGTTGTCAAAGACCTCCCCCAGATGTCCCCCCCTCCCTCAGACTGTCATTTACTAGGCTGGAGTTTCTGCCGCTTGGAGAAACTGTCTTCAGAAAGATATAAATAAGGCTAATTTAAATATCTTTGTGACTGTGGCTCCACCAAGGACCGAGGGACAAGATAAAGAGATTCCTGAGACTTTTCTTTAAAAGTGACTTCATGTCTTAGTTATCTCCTCTTTGAGAGCAAATGTCTTTCAATTATGCCAAGCCTGCGAGCAGGAGACATGGGATTTATGCTTGAAATTTCCCCCATTCACCAGTGATTCAGGTTTGTTTGTGCCATCGACGAATCTTTGTGCTGGCAATGCTGATGTGCAGAGAACACGGTTTGATTTCACATAGAAAAGCTCCCCATTCAGCGTGACTTTCCAGGTGTGCTGTAGCACAAAGGGCTTTATGTTCCGGTAATTTGTTATTGAAACTCAGAGTCAATCATGTGGCTTTTGAGGCCCCTCTGCCTGCCGTGCTCATCCCCACTCTACCCGAACGCCGCATTGCTGTAGAGGCAGGGCATGGAGGTCAATGCCAGAACTCCTGGGCCACTGGCTATGTGAGGTGCCCTTGGGCAAGGTGCCTGACCTGCCCACAGGGCTGCTCTAGGATGAAACAGAAGTGGATGTTGTCCTGGGAACTGTGCAGTGCTACACAGATGAAAGGTTTCTCTATCTTATCTGCCCGCTGTCTACTCCTGTCCACTTGGCTCTCTGATGTTTTAGTCTGAATCACAGCTAACACTCATACCAAGCAAGAATTGAGGGACTTCTGGACTGTTCTTTCTGTCCAAAGGACTACATATTAGTTTGTGTTACCCATGGTTTTTCCTGGTGGTTCAGAGGTAAAGGACCCTCCTGCTAATGCAGCAGATGCAGGTCCGATCCCTGGGTCGGGAAGATCCCCAGAGAAGGAAGTGGGAATCCACTCCAGTGTTCTTGCCTGGGAAATCCCATGGACAGAGGAGCCTGGTGGGCTACAGTCCGTGGGGCCACAAAGAGCTGGACATGATATAGCAACTGAACACCGCCACCAGTTTTTCCTAGAGGGTTGGTTTGTGCTTCATTTGCCTCAAGGGCTTCAGGGACCCACGGGACTGAATGAAAGAAAACTTCTGGCTAGTCTGGCAACCCCTGGAGGACGAGGGCCTGGGGGAGAAAGCCCCTCAGTCTGCTGAGGAAAGGGACAGACTCCAATGTTGGCATGAAGGATATTACTCCCAACTAAGGATTAGTTAGATGAAAGCTCAGAATTCTGCTGGTCTCTAGGAGGAGACAAGGAAACCTCTGGTTTCTGTCGGCAAAGCCCCGATTCTACCTGCGGAGCCCTTGGTAACAAGAGCTCTCTGTTTCCCTGATAAGACTTGGGTAGTGATGGGAAGTTGAGCTTCCTGTCCCCATGGCATAGGTGACAGGAATGCAGAGAAAGCTCTGACCCTCTGAAGAGGCCGGACTGGCTGGTTCACATTGCTGATTAGCAGGTGTGTTGACAAACTTTCTAGAGCATTTTCAGGGTGAGAAAGTTGTGGAGTGGGGGGAAAGACTCCTAATGTTAAGAATAGCTAATAATTCAGGCATTCGAAATACACATGTCTATCATCTTCATATAAATCCCATGAACTAATCATTTTTATCCTCACTGTGCTCACACTTGCAGCTCAGAGTGATGAAATGACTTTCCCAGGATCACATAACACAGGACAGACAAGATCCATGGCAGGGCCTTTGCCAGGATTCTACAATAGCCATCTACTCTAGCTGGTTGTTATTGTGGCCAGTGTGGCTACAGTTTGGGCATCAAGGGACAGCTGAGTGGCCAGGTTGTGGCATGGGACAAGCTGTCCCACAAAGCCAAGGGAAAGCCCTGCTGAGCCCTTCCAGGTATCCCACCTGGAGGCTGTGTTGAAACAGGGCACTCAGCCTATATCACACAGGTACAGAGAGGGGTGAGCTGCAGGCAGGGGTGTGTGGACCGGGCTCCCAGCAGCAGAGGCCTGAGCCTTGTGAATTGTTGTTGTTTAGTTGCTAAGTCATGTCCACCAGCCCTCCGGGCTCCTTCTGTCCATGAGATGTCCCAGGTAAGAATACTGAATTGGGTTGTCATTTCCTTCTCCACCCCTCCTGGGGCCCTCACACCCCAAGCACAAACCCTGGCAGGATCCAGTATCTTGTGGGAGCAGAGCCTGGGGCCCCTGCTTGCTGCCTTTAGCTTGGGCTCAGGGCCTGAGTGAAGAGAGAGGGCAGGGACTCTGGCCTCCCACACTCCTGCCTTTACAGTGAGGACCTTCATGATCAACAGGACCTCTACTGAGAATCACCCCTACAGGAACTTAAAGGGCATTTTCCGAGCCCCTGACACTGGGGTATACTGTGCACTTGAGGGGTTCCCAATAACAAGAGATGAGGAAGATGGACCTCCCCTCAGCCAGTCACACGCATCCTGGGGAGAGGAGTGAGGAGGAGGATGTGTGTGAATGGTGCCAGAGAGGCGTCCCCTTGGGGGTTTTTGAAATGCATTACAAGCAGTGGAGACAAAACAGGAGATGGTGTCAGTGCCTGGAGACAAGGGCTCGAGCCTTTTCTCTGCCTGGATGCAGCTCTTACAACCTTGTTGTTTTATCTCAGAGTCATGTCCAACTCTTTGTGACCCCGTGAACTGTAGCCCTCCAGGCTCCTCTGTTCATGGGATTTCCCAGGCAAGAATGCTGGCGTGGGTTGCCATTTCCTCCTCCAGGGGATCTTTCAGATCCAGGGATCAAACCCTCGTCTTCTTTGTCTGCCAATGCAGGCAGATTCCTCACCACTGAGCCATCTGGAAAGCCCCTCTTATAACCTTAAGAAGTCACTTTAAGCTCTTCTGTGCTCCATTTTCCAGTCTGTCAATGATGGTTTTCAATTAGAACAGAGGCCTTCAAACGTGCGATGGGCTCAGCAGCACACGCTTTGGGAGGCAGAAGGATCTATGAGCTGATGTCATTGCTGATCTGGAGGCAGGAGCCTCCCTACTCCTGGGAATCCAGTCTGCAAAATTGTCGGGGAGAGGGTCTATGAGGTGCTGGGCCAGCCCAAACATCCTGAACCCTCTAGCAGAGATGATACAGTTTCAGAGGTACTTGGAGTGTCAACCAGCCTCCCACTCTGCCTCGTCTGGTTACATTGCCTTGGCCTTGGGGATCAGGTAAAGATCTTTGGGTGCAAATAATGAAAATGGCTCTGGGTGACATAAGACAAAAGGAAGACATGGGGGCACCACAGACTTGAAAGAGGTGCAGAACCTCTGGATCTCAGTAGCTTTGGAAGCTTCAGAAGAGGAGGGTGGTAGAACATCTCTGAGTGTTGCCCCCAATGTGCCTTGACCACAAACGTCACCAATCTCTGTGGCTCTTGTTCAGAGTCAGGTCCCCACAAGAGAGGATGTGATTGGTCCAGCAGGGGCAGGTGTTCATCCCTGGCCCAATCAACTTTAATCAGGGCTGTGGGATGCCACTTGCATATCTTGGGAGGCGTCCAGAGAAAGAGAAGTCCTGGTATCATGGCAGCATTATCACTGGCTGGATATACTGGTATATATACTGGATATATACCACAGTTATACTGTCCATTCCTGGAAGATAAAAATCATGGCTGAAATCTACATTTTAAAATGCCTCTCCCAGAGCAAAGCAAATTGTTCCAAGTCCAAAATACAGGCACAGAGGCTCTAGAGATTTGGTTTCACAGGTGTGGGAGCATTTCTTTCTCTGTTTCCACAATTGCAAAAACCCACAACTTTATGATGTGGGCAGAGCAATTTCATCCATTTTATAGACAGTCCAAACATACACCTCACTGGTCCTGGGAGTAGTGAATTTGAAAAATCTGAGTGTGCCTTTGAACGAGGAGGAAAGGGTGTGTGCTTGGTGTCCACAGAAACTAAAAGCATATCCAGACAGGCACCAAAAAGAAGAAATGACACTTATTATTTGAATGTTTGCCACTTTAAATGTCCTGTGTTAATAAGAATAATAATAAACCAATGGTTCAGGGATTTCTAATTTTCTCTTGCTCTCAAAAATTAGCATATTTTTTTCCATTTTCCTAAATTGCTACCTTTTAGATAATGTGTATATAATTACTGAATGCTCCCTGATTCCACCCAAACTCACTCTTTGTTAGGCTGGCTGACTTTGCCTGTATGCTGTCAGACGCTGGTGAGATTTTTTAAAGCACTGTTATGATTGATGTAATTAAATCGAGACAAGGCTTCCATCTTGCTTTTTCCCCTCTTTCCTTTCCTTCCTCCCCTCCCCATTGTGGCAGAGTTGAGAGAGAGAGAGCATGAGTTGTCTTTGATTTGTTGGAACCGCTTTGGCAGGAGGCGCAGTATCCGCGTTTCGCTCAAAGAACTTAATAAAACACCCAGAGCAAACTTCAGGCTGAATTGTTCTCGTCAATTACTGGTGCGGCCTAGGGTTTCTCCTCGTTAATTGCTGCGAGCAGGGAAGCCTTTCTCAGTGCACAGTGTACCCAAGCATGTATGGAGTTTAATGAATCATAGTAACTCTGCACTCCAAGCAATTAGGTAAATCTAGCTGTTAGTTAGTGAGGCATAAAATAAATTTAATCTCTCTTCTAAAAAATCAATTATAGTGCTGTAATGTATAATTCAATTTGGGTCATGCTACATAAATTTTCTGTTTTTAGTATGTTTTTAAACTGGTGGTTATTAGATTTTGCAAGCTGTGTGTGTGGTGTGTGTGTGTGGTGTGTTTGTGTGTGTGTATGTGTGTGTAGGCTGGAGGATGGGAGAAAGGGACAACTCAGAGTCTGGATTTATTAAGGAAATGGTGTCTCACAGGGTCTCTGTCCATTTGCTTCGATGTTTTGCTTGAGTACCTACTGTGTGCCAAGTCTCATGGAAGATAGAGGGGAAGTAATAAACATCTGCCCTCACAGACCTTACCATCTAGTGCAAAACCAAACCAAACCAACCAAACAGAAAGTGAGAAAATAACATGAAGCTGGATGAAACCGACACAGGAAAAGGGTGTTGGAGAAAGAATTGGAGATACCTGGGCTTCCCTGGTGTCTCAGTGGCAAAGAATCCACCTGCCAATGCAGGAGATGTGGGTTCCATCCCTAAGTAGGGAAGATCCCCTGGGAAAGGGGCAACCCACTCCAGTCTTCTTGCCTGGGAAATCCCATGGACAGAGAAGCCCGGCAGGCTGCAGTTCATGGGGTTGCAAAGAGTAGGACACGACTGAGTGACTAAACACCACCACCACCAATGTGGACGTTTGGGCTCTATTTTTAACTCTGCTACTGACCAGCTGTGGCCTCAGGGATGTCACCACCTGTCTGAGCCTCAGTTTTCTTATCTGTAAAATGGGACCTAATAATCCCTTTCCCTTGGGTTTTTGAGATGGATCTGGGTGATGCTGGCTGGGAAAACACTCTGTAGTATCTTAAGTCTGCTGTCAAGCTGGAGAAAAGAGGATGTCAGTATCTGGCTTCCTCAGTTCCCTGCAAATGCCCAGAGACAGGGACCATGTCTTGCTCGCTCTGGCATTGTTCTCAGCCCCAGCCCTGGCCTGGCGAGAGAATGCTCCCGTTCTAGGAAGTGGAGGAGAGGTACACGGTACAGATCTGAGTGGGCTGCCAAGTGAATATTTGGAGAGTAACCAGACAGGTATCCATCCCAGGCCACTTTGCAGCAGGCACCATGCTCATCATCCTGACCCTCAGAATAACACCACATGGACAGCCCTAGTTTCAGGCAAGAAACCTCTCAGAGAGGTTTAGCCACTTACTTAAGGCCTCATGCTGAGAAAGCAGCAACATGGATATTTGAAAACCCCTTCTTTCTTCCCCTATCCTGCCTTGTCTATCCCACATAAATGACAGGCATGGGTAGGAAAGAAGGCACTTACACCCCAGAGCTTTGCTGAAGTCCTGAGCCTAGAAGCCAAGGTCCAGAAAGCTCTCCATCCCCCTCCACCAGCTTCTGCCTCTGTCTGCCCATTTGATTCTGTTAATGGAATTCTTAGGAAAAATTACACACCGTTACATTTCCTTGCTAATCTCCCAGCCACAGCCATGGTACGAACATTATTAAAATAGTTAAGACTCCATCCCAGCTGTCTCTTTCCAATTTTCTTGCTTCCAGGGGGTGCTCAGCAAGGCAGCGAGCAGGCTTACCTACCGAGTGCTCGTTCATGGAGAGGCAGAGCCCAGCAGTCAAACCTGGAGCTCCCAAGATGCCTGGGGGGTACGTGGGCACGTGCAGCGTGGGAGCAAGGGACAGAGGTGTGGGGATTGGCGAGAAATGGTATTCTCAGCCTGGGTTCGGCCAGTCTGCTGGGAGGCCCTGAGCAGATCGCTTTCCCTCTCTGGGCCTCCATCATCTCCAAGGCCTGCGGGGTTTCCCTTCCTGCTCAGAGGCTCTCTGCATGCGATCTTTGTGACTTTGATAACAAACTCGCCACTGGCTGTGCTTGAAAATGGATGCTCTGGAGTGCATGCGGTGTTACTGTCTAATAAGCCGTGAGTGGCTTGGCGCCATCAGCTGAGTCACTTTGCAGAGCCTATGGGTCATTAAAAAAAATCTAACCTAGTGTGTGTGAAGCAGCTTCCACAAAATGATTCCCATCACAAAATAAGCCTTTAATTAACAGAATATCGCACTCAGTTGAAGCACAACATTCACAGACATATACCCAGAGATGTTAATTATGAAGTGAATTTGCACATGCATGATTTATGGGCCTTTGACTTTAAAGAGAAGAAAAAAAAAAAAATATCGGCTGCCTACTTTATTTATGCTTTCTGCCCTCTGAGAGAATTCACAAGAGAGAGATACCATGGACGGTTCCAGTGTTTCTTGGAAGCTTAACGTCCCTTTCAGTGACTTTTATGCTTTGCTTACATCAATCAGCTAAATATTTATTGAATTCTCAATTGCCCAGCACAGAGCCAGAGACTTGGCGCGGGGAGGCGGGTGGTTCAGGATGAGTCACAGCTCTGGTGCTGTGTGTAGATGAGTTATGTACCCTGGAGGAGACTTGCAGAATGTAGGGTCTGCTTTCCTAGTTTTACGGACTAGGAGGCTGGCCAGAAGGGGGACTAACTCCCCCAGAATGGCTCAGTGATATTAGGCCCAGCTCTGGCCTAATATCCTGGCTGGATGCTTCCATGGTACCCCAGCCAATGACAACAGCACTCTGCTAGGCCCGGGAACAGTGAGGAAGTACTGCGTCCTCGGGGGTAGGTGAAACCCGAGTTGCACACACACTATAGACACCCCATGGAATCTACAATAACAAGATGAGTGGACTGCAGGGTGGCACCTATTGAGGGTCCTAGCACTGTGGGAGCTCTGAAGAGGGGTCCTCAGGGTCTCTCCTGAGGCCTTGGACTAGGTGGTCCTTGGTTTGGCCCTAGAGGAGAGGGAATGGGATAATCAGCACAGGGGCCACTCTTCCTGCTGGAAGCCGGCAGGGTCAGGAGCATCTTGAGGGCAGAGGGAAGGCAGATTCTGCAAAGCCTTGCTCCACAGGTGCTTTTCTCATCCTCCTTCTGCACACATGCCCCATCTTCCTCTGGACGGCTGGACCAAGCTGCCAGGGAGTGACCACAACAGGTTCCTGGTTTTTTGAGCTTCAAAAACTGAGAACGGTGTATTTGGAAGAGATGCTTGCTTTTTCTGATTTCCACTCAAGGGGCAATGTAGGTTTAGGAGGAGAGGAGTCAAGTCATGAATGGGGAGCAGAAGATAATGCGAGAGAGAGGGGCTCTGTGGGTGCCCACCCTATGTCACACTGCACCAGAGAGAGCTAGTCAGCGTAGACCCCACCCCTCAGGTAAGCCTGGGGATCTGGACCCTTTTTCCTGCCACAGCTACACAGCATCGGAGGGCTGGGCAATGGTCGCAGAGGAGTAGGTTACTGGGGATGGGGTCTGAACAGATAGGACCAGGTATATCAATGGCATTCCCCAACCCAGCAGATAGAGAAGGCACTGGCACCCCACTCCAGTACTCTTGCATGGAAACTCCCATGGACGGAGGAGCCTGGTAGGCTGCAGTCCATGGGGTCGCTAAGAGTCAGCTACGACTGAGCGACTTCCCTTTCACTTTCCACTTTCATGCATTGGAGAAGGAAATGGCAACCCACTCCAGCGTTCTTGCCTTGAGAATCCCAGGGACAGAGGAGCCTGATGGGCTGCCTTCTATGGGGTCACACAGAGTCGGACACGATTGAAGTGACTTAGCAGCAGCGGCAGCAGCAACCCAGCAGAGCCTGCAGCCTGGTAACCTGGCAGGGACCTCACGGTGGGGAGAGGGTCCAGCAGACGGTGGCTGACTTTTGACTCTATATCACCCTCACCCCACCTACATCAACCTAGATCAACCATGAAGGGAGGAGTGAAGAGAGCCAGGAACACCCTGACCTGACTCAGAAAACACTGGGATGACTGAGAAGACTCAGAACTGACCAGCTACTTTTTCTGCCAACATAGATTCTAAATTGATATAAGGAAACTGATTTACAGAAAAGTGAGTTGAGATAGTTGAGGTACAAGCACCTAAGTCTGTGGGCTCAGAGTTCCAACCCCAGTGTTTATCTGGAGGCTGGGGAGCAAGAGAAATGGCAGGGAGGTGGTCAGCAGAGGATCTTAGCACTGCGCAACAGGGGTCTCAAGTTGTCCCATTGCCTCCATGGCCCGGCTGGGCCTTCTTTCAAAGGGGAAGGATGACAAGATAAAGAGTTGTTGACACTCCAGGGGACAGAGTCCATGACTTCTTCCTTAGCTCTGTCACACTTGCCGTGTGACCTTAGGCAAGTGGCTCAGCCTTTCTGTGTTTTGTTGTCGTTCAGTTGCTCACTCATGTCCAGCTCTTTGCGATCCCATGGACTGCCACACGCCAGGCTTCCCTGCCCTTCATCATCTCCCGGAGCTTGCTCAAACTCATGTCCATTGAGTTGGTGATGCCATCCAACCATCTCATCCTTTGTTGCCCCCTTCTCCTCTTGCTTTCAATTTTTCCCAGCATCAGGGTCTTTTCTAATGAATTGGCTCTTTGCATCAGGTGGCCAAAGTATTGGAGCTGCAGCATCAGTCCTTCTAATGAATATTCAGGATTCTGTGATTTAGGTGCCCCGTTTTAAAATAAAGAGGGTGAATGAGAGAGGAGAGTGAAAAAGCTGGCTTAAAACTCAACATTCAAAAAACGATCATGATATCCTGTCCCATCACTTCATGGCAAATAGAAGGGGAAAAAGTGGAAACAGTGACAGATTTTATTTTCTTGGGCTCCAATATCACTGAGGATGGTGACTGCAGCCATGAAATTAAAAGACACTCACTCCTCAGAAGGAAAGTGATGGCAAACCTAGATAGTGCATTAAAAAGCAGAGATATCATTTTGCCAACAAAGGCCCATATAGTCAAAGTTACGGTTTTTCCAGTAGTCATGTACAGATGTGAGAGGTGGACCATAAAGAAGGCTGAGTGTCAAATAATTGATGCTTTTGAATTGTGGTGCTGGAGAAGACTTTTGAGAGTCCCCTGGAGAGCAGGGAGATCAAACCAGTCAATCCTAAAGGAGATCAACCCTGAATATTCATTGGAAGGACTGATGCTGAAGCTCTAATACTTGGGCAACCTGATGCAAAGAGCCAACTCATTGGAAAAGACCCTGATACTGAGAAAGATTGAAGGCAAAAAGAGGCAGCGATGGCAGAGGATGAGGTGGTTAGATAGCATCACCAACTCAGTGGATATGAATTTGAGCAAACTCCAGGAGATAGTGAAGAACAGAGGAGCCTGGCATGCTGAAGTCCATGGGGTCACAAAGAGTTGGACACAACTTAGCGATTGAACAACAGCAACTTGTTGGTTCTCAAACTTCAGAGTACCAGACACTCATAGGGGAATTGTGTTAAAATGAAAGTTTCCTGTCTTGATGCTCAGAGATTTGGGAATGAGGGTCTATTCCTAGGGCCCATTGTGATGACTGTTTTACCTACAGCTGGGTGGGCCCAAAGATCCCTTGACCCTGGGCTTACTTCGTCTCTATTGCTCCCCTGCACACTGACCTCTACCCCAGCCAGAATGCCTCCACACCCCCAAGGTAATTTGTTCTGTGCCTGGAATCTCTTCTTGGGACAGGCCTTCTGGTCTCACTTCCTCCTCCTTGTGGGGCATTTCCCCCTCCCCTCCTGCCTCATTCTGTGCAGTCAGCTTCCCTCCCCTCCCTTTCTCCCCTCCCCTGAGAGCCCCTGGGCACTGGGGGGTGGTGCTGAGATCCTCAGAGATGCCCCACACCAGCCCTTTCCGCTCCATCTCTAGACTCGGGCATCCCCGTGGACTCCAGCCTTCAGCCTTCATCAGGCTCTTCCTCCTGCTCAGAATGTCTTTCCTCTGCCCTCTGGCTTCATGGATCTGACCCTCTTTTCTAGTTCATGATTTATTTATTAATCATATTTTTCTTCCACTTACAAATATAAAAGAAAGCATGGTGAACTTTTTCAAACATAGCAACAAAGAAATCATAAAATTCCTTTGGAGATTCTCCTCCAAAATAAAAAAAAAAAGTATCAACATTTTGTGACATTTTCTCCCCAGTGAGCAGTTGCATGCCTTTACTTACAGAGGCTCTGTTATGTGGAGATCTTCCATGTTCTTTTTCATAACTATTATTACTCCATTGAATTAATTTATGAATTCCCCATAGATCATATTCAGGTATTGTCTGTAACCATGAAAAATCAAACATCACTGCAACTAACATCTTAGCAAACGTAACTCAGTGCCTTTGAGTGGTTGTAGGATGCCTTCCTAGAAGTAAAACTGCTAGAGGAAAGGTAAAAATACTTTATATTTAGTCTATATTGCCCATTTGGTTCTCAAAAATGTATTACTTGGAGTCAGCCCTCAGTATCCTTGGGGAGTTGAGGTTCCAGGACCCACCCCCCAAAGATGCCAAAACCCATGGATGCTCAAGTCCCTCATATAAAATGTTGTCCCATAGTCAGCTCTCACACCCGTGGGCTCTGTATCTGTGGGTTCCCCCCATCTGTGGGTTCAACCTGCTACAGATTGAAATTAGCTGAATCTGCATCTGCAGAACACACAGATAGGAAGTGCTAACCTTACCAACTTATTTTCCCACCAATATTCTCTAAGTGGCTTTTTCTTCATACAACACTCCCACCCCCCACCAAGTCTAGATACTATTCTTCTAACTCTTTGCCAAATAGATAGGTGAAAATACCTTTTCATTAGTTCCTTTGCAGCACCAGTGGTAAAGAATCCACCTGCCAATGCAGGAGACATGGGTTCAATCCCTGGACTGAGAAGATGCCCTGGTGCTGGAAATGGCAAACCACTCTAGTATTCTTGCCTGAGAAATCCCATGGACAGAGGGGCTGGAGGGCTACAGTGCATGGGGCCACACAGAGCTGGACCTGGCTGATCACACATGTGCAACTATCAGTGAGATCTATCTGTTTGGGACTTAACTTTCCAAGTAGTTTTAGAAAAGAACGTAAGGCATTTGTTTGCAACATGTATACCTGTGGCAGATTCATTTTGATATATTGCAAAACCAATACAATATTGTAAAGTTAAATAAAATAAAATTAAAAAAAAAATGCAGTGGTGTAATAGGACCTGAAATGAGCACGGGAGCCCTCACCCCAGGCCCGAATCTGTCCCCGTCTCATGCTTGAACAAATTGGCACATAGCGCTGGCTTTGAGGAGTTCTAGGCTCGATGGCACCCCACTCCAGTACTCTTGCCTGGAAAATCCCACGGACAGAGGAGCCTGGTAGGCTGCAGTCCATGGGGTCGCAAAGGGTCGGACACGACTGAGCAACTTCACTTTCACTTTCCACTTTCATGCATTGGAGCAGGAAATGGCAACCTGCTCCATGTTCTTGCCTGGAGAATCCCAGGGATGGGGGAGCCTGGTGGGCTGCCGTCTATGGGGTCACACAGAGTCAGACACGACTGAAGTGACTTAGCAGCAGCAGCAGGCTCCTCGCAGCCCAGGAGCCTAGAACTGTCTGCCTAAACTAAGTTCTGTCTGCCTAGAACTTCTGCCAGGGCTTGTCTGTCCCTCCACACAGAAGCACAATTACAGGGTGCTGCCCTCCTGGTGGGCACACTTCTCCCAGGCTGTAACTGTGGCCAGAGCTGCAAGAAGGGGTGACCATGGGGGATGTGAGCTGGGCGGCAGGAAGGCAGCCGGGGCTCAAGTCCCAACTTCGCAGTTAACTCTCTGAGACTGTTTAAGTACCCGTGACTCTTGGCCTACCTGCTTGTAAAAGGCAAGAGTGATATTAACTTCAAGGGCCTCTTGTGAGGCTCAAACCTGACTGCACAAATAAAACTGGAGCTTTGTTGTGAGTCCTGGAGGTCGATGCCTGAAATTCCGTCTATAGATCACCTTCCCTCACAGCTTGTATATGGCTAACTGCAGACGGCCTAATGCAGGGGCCATTTTTGCTAGTTGTTCCATACGTAACACAGTGGTTAACAGCATGGACCTTGGTATTGAAAAGAGCTCGGTTCAGCATGCTTGGTGGCTGTGTGACTCTGGGCAGGTTACTTAACCTCTCTGAGCCGCAGTGTCTTATGTCAAGTGGACATCCCCACTTCTTGGTTTATTGTGAAGAGTTAATCAGCTGTGTTGAAAGGCTGGTAGAAGAGTTCAATCAATGTTAGATATGTTATTATGATCCTCAATCAATTATTAACAATACTGACCTTAACCAAGAGTAGTGTGTTTCTTCTCCTTCTTCCTCCCTTCCTCTCTGAGCTTGTTAAGAGCAGACTCACAGAGAACCGGATCTTGCTGACTCCACTCCATTTTCCCTTTCCTCTATCACTGTCTGGGTTGAATAGAGTCAGGGTCTCTATGCCATCACCTGACTACTCTGCCAGTGTTTATCCTGCTTTGCTTTCACTCGGCTCCCTGTGGGCTGGCACAGATCTGGCTGTAAAGGAGAAAGTAGAAGAGGTCCCTTTCATGGCATGACTTGACTCATTCTACAGTCTTGTCTCTCTTCATCTGCTGTATATCAGTTCAGTTCAGTTGCTCAGTCGTGTCCGACCCTTTGTGACCACATGAATTGCAACACACCAGGCCTCCCTGTCCATCACCAACTCCCTGAGTTCACTCAGACTCACGTCCATCGAGTCAGTGATGTCTATAGTGGTGACAAATCCCACCATTTGTGGACAGCCTTACATTGGGGTTGACGCTTTTGAGATTAGGAAACTGCTCAGGGCTCTGAGCTGCAAGATGGCCCCTTGTGCCCACCTGTTTTCTTGCTGGAAGACCTTGGGGGGCATATTTCATCTGTCTCAGTTTCCGCATCTGTGACATGGGACATAGTAACGCTGACCTCAGGTGAGGGTTCACGAGATAAAGGGGCCAGCATGGCCTTGCACACAAATATACACTCAATGACAGCAGTGGGGAGTCTCACCTCCCAGGGGTGGGTCCACCCTCTCTGGTGGATGCTCAGTCTATAAAAGTCCCTTCCTCTGACTTCTGAGGCCTCAGAGCCAACCCCCCATCCTTGATCTCTTGAGGGGATCAGATGGCCTTGAAATCTCAGCACAGGAGCAGGGGGATGGAGGGTGAGGGAGTACGCTTAGGTTGGACCTTGGGAAACCACCTTGGAGGGTTGTCTGTGACAGCTCTTCAGCAGGCAGTGCTTTGGGGAGGCTAAGAAGCCAGAGGCAGGGCAGCTCCCAGAGGAGAATGTTGGAGTTGGGGCAGCACCAGGAGGGTGAGTGTTCTGGAAGGAGAGGAGAGGAGAGATGGTTGGAAAACCCTGCAGTCAAAGAATGGCCTCTCACCCAGCTCTCCCAACAAAGCTGTGGGCCTCTGGGTTCATCGTTTTCTGGACTCCAGTTGCCCAGTCTGTGGAATGGGAACATGGTGCTAGGAGACGGTTACTGCTGATAATGGATGAGGGGACTCGCAGGGCAGGTGATGGGACCGTGGTGCAAGACGGCTGCAGGGGAGGGAGGTGCTGATATGCGGGTGGGGGAGGCTCTCCACTCCTGCCCCACTGCCTCCTAGCTGCTCTGTGTCCAAGCAGGTCCACCCCTCCCCTCGGGTCCTTTACACTGGGCTCTCTCCTCTCCCCACAGCTCCCCTCTGTGCATTTTCTTAACACAAGACTTCTATTTATCTCACAGTTTTGAGGCATTCAGGCAAGGCTCAGTGGGTGGCTCTTCGGTCTCACAGGCTCTGGGGTCTTTAGCAGGTGGCTGGAAGGGGACATCTGAGCTGCTTGCATGCCTGCCAGCTGCTTTGGAAGAGCATGCGAAGGCACGCTGCACCTGATGAGCTCCTGTATGTGGCCTTGACAACATGCTTGGAGTTGGACTTTTCCTCTGGAGGCCCAGGGCTCCTGGGTTGAGTGCTTTAAGAGGTACAATTGGAAGCTGTGAGAGTTCTTTAGATCCTGCCTGAGAATATAACTTCTGCCTCATTTTATAATATCACCAAGGCCAACCTGGATTCCAGGAGGGGAACAGACCCCATCTCTCAGTGGGAGAGGCGTCATCTTCAATCCAGCAGCACATGCTTCCCAAGAGTAGAGTCCCTAGGGTGTTTTGTTCACTGCTATACTCCAATAAACTGTGGAAAATTCTGAAAGAGATGGGGATACCAAACCATCTGACCTGCTTCTTGAGAAATCTGTATGCAGGTCAGGAAGCAACAGTTAGAACTGGACATGGAACAACAGACTGGTTCCAATAGGAAAAGAAGTATGTCAAGGCTGTATATTGTCACCCTGCTTATTTAACTTCCATGCAGAGTACATCATGAGAAACGCTGGGCTGGAGGAAGCACAAGCTGGAATCAAGATTGCCGGGAGAAATATCAATAACCTCAGATATGCAGATGACACCACCCTTATGGCAGAAAGCAAAGAACTAAAGAGCCTCTTGATGAAAGTGAAAGAGGAGAGTGAAAAAGTTGGCTTAAAGCTCCACATTCAGAAAACTAAGATCATGGCATCCGGCCCCATCACTTCATGGGAAATAGATGGGGAAACAGTGGACACAGTGCCCACTTTATTTTGGGGGGCTCCAAAATCACTGCCAATGGTGACTACAACCATGAAATTAAAAGACGCTTACTCCTTGGAAGGAAAGTTATGACCAACCTAGACAGCATATTAAAAAGCAGAGACATTACTTTGCCAACAAAGGTCCATCTCGTCAAGGCTATGGTTTTTCCAGTAGTCATGTATGGATGTGAGAGTTGGACTATAAAGAAACCTGAGCGCCAAAGAATTGATGCTTTTGAACTGTGGTGTTGGAGAAGACTCTTGAGAGTCCCTTGGACTGCAAGGAGATCCAACCAGTCCATCCTAAAAGAGATCAGTCCTGAGTGTTCATTAGAAGGACTGATGTTTGAAGCTGAAACTCCAATACTTTGGCCACCTGATACGAAGAGCTGACTCATTTGAAAAGACCCTGATGCTGGGAAAGATTGAGGGCAGGAGGAGAAGGGGACGACAGAGAATGCGATGGTTGGATGGCATCACTGACTCAATGGAAATGAGTTTGAGTGAACTCTGGGAGTTGGTGATGGACATTGGAGGCCTGGTGTGCTGTGGTCCATGAGGTTGTGAAGAGTTGGACATGACAGAGTGACTGAACTGAAGACTCCAAGTGCTTGGCACACAGTAGGTGCTCAATAATGTACTGAGTAAATGAAAGAAGAGACACAATCTTTATGGTCCAGCCAGGCCTGCCTCTGCCAGGAAGCCCTCTACCCGCTCCCCTTGGACTATGGGCTCCTCTGCTTCCTCAGCCTCCCTTTCTACCTGCTTTCTGTCCTCTCTCCTTGGTGGATGACCCTACAAACCAGGCCTCGAGCTCCGGAAGGGCAAGCTTGGGCTCCATATCATGTAGAGAGGATTTCAGCAGTTTGGAACTTCTAACTGCACATATGATATACACACCTGTTTTCTACACCTCTGGTTCATGAATCACAACCACTGTTGAGGTGAATGCTGTTATCCCATTTTGCAGATGGAAACACTGAGGCCTGGACCAACTGAATCATTTGCCTCAGGGCACACAGCCAGTCTGGCCTGCATCTAGTCTGGTGTCTCCACAAATGCAGGTACACTGCCGCCATAGACGGATTGTGCCAGCCCCATGATAGGGATATGAAAATGAGATGCCCAAGTCTTCCTCTCGGGTTCCAGGACACTAAAGATGGAGTTCGGGGCTGCCACTCCTCTCTCTCTTCCCTGGAGGCCGTGGCTTCCCACCACTGAGATGCTCTAGCAGGGGAGCTGGGTTTAATATTCATGAGTCAGCCAGGCATGAGTGATTAGCGGCTGCGTGCTGGAGGTGGAGGAGGAAGAATAATTGAATAAGGTATTTACATAACAAGTTAATGCTGTCGCCTGCGGGGCTCCTTGGCAGCCCCCTCCCACCCCAAGGTTTTCCCTTGCCTCCGCCCCTCTGCACCCCTCACAGCAACTGGGCCTGACATCTAAATTATAATATTAGAGGAAGAAAATTCAAGTATCTGAAAGAGGCCAGTAATAAGCTGGTAGGCAGCCCATGTAGAGGGCTGGACCTCCCAGACAAACAAAACTCTCTGTAGATCCTGAGAGTTGGTAAGGCCCAGAGCCCCAGGGGTAGATGGTGAAGTTTTTCTTCCTGGCTTGCCTGCCACAAACCCTTGGGGACCTAGGCCCACCGCAACCCATCTCAGGGCTCGTCTCCTTTTCGGCAACAGGCAGGGCCTCAGTGGGACCCTCTGTGGTCTTGGACTCTTCCAGCCGCTGGGTAGTGACAGCAGCCCAGGAGAGGAGCCAGGGCACCCTGCCATTAAAAAGAGAATTCTTTTGTGGCTGCAAAGCCGAGGTGAGTCCCTGGCTCCCACGCCTCCCCAGGAGCTGCCTTCGGGGTTACCCCTGGTCAGTGCTCACTTTGGGGTTCTGGAACCCGAGGTTATTAGCTTATAATCACCTTGTTCGAGGTTGGCTGGGAGATGTGAAACGCGTCTGACCCCGGGCAAGGGGAATGCAGCCAAGTTCTCTGATTGCAGTTAAGAGGGTTCACCAGCCTCTCCCTGAAGGTGAGCTGCAAAAGCCTGGGTGGGGATTTTAGAGGCAAAGAGGAGGCATTAACCATTGTGAGGGCCAGCGTCCCTGCCTCCACCCTGCAAATGCAGCAAGCTGGCATCATTCAAGTCCTTGGGTTTGGACGGTGTCCTGTGAGGGCCAGAATAGTCCAGTTTTTCTCCAGTACAGAAGGGCAGACCTATGCAAGCCGGCATCTTTTGGTCATGGAACATGGGCAGCCTTTGTGACTTCCGATGCTGAGGCCCTCACCTGCGGAACAGGGAAGACGGCAGTGGTCACCTCACAGAGCTCAGATAAAGAGTTGCTGCATAAACCATTCCTGGGGTTTCTTCTAGAAAGATCGTGGAGTACAATATTAAGACTTGAATTCTCCTTGGTGACTAAATTATAAGAAACCTCAGATAACTTTCATGGCTCTGAACTTTAGTCTTCCCAACTGTATGATGGGTATACTGAGCCCTGTCTGGTGAGCTGGCTGGGAGATTACATGGCAGACGTACTGTGTAGAAGATGCCAGACTCTGCGCCCGGGCACAGACTGGGTGCTTACTGAGCAGTCTACCAGGACCTGCTGGAGGCTGGGACCATGGGTTGTAAAGAGAGGAAGACCTAGGGGCCCAGGACAGCTGGTTCAAATGGTTCAAGGCTCAACTTCCCAGAGGGAGAGAGCTTCGACTTGTGTATCTCAGGAGCGCTGAACTGGGTCCAGGGACTAAGCATTGTAACTAGAAGTATTTTAACCCAAAGTGAAGAGCAGCTAGAGGGCTCGATGGTCAGGCAGCTGCGGTGGGCATGAGTGCCCTGTCACTGGATGTATCCAGCATGTATCATCGCTGGGTCGAGGGGCTCTGGTACCTGGGAGGGCGGAGGCTCACTGGCTGATTTCTAAGGTCCCTTCTGTGATCACGAGTTGGGAGGAAGTGCCCTTCTAGGATCCCAGCCTGGAGGGTGTGCAGTGGATTCCTGGCTCCTCGTGCCCTAGGGGTGCTCTGACCTGGGATGCTAGGGGCTGGGGCTGGGGCGGTGCAGATTGACTTCGCACAGGCTCAGGTGTAAGGCAGAAGCAAGGTGGACTTGCAGGAGCCTCCTCCCCTTCATCCCAACGCCCAGGCTCAGTAGCTGGAAGTTCCTGCCTGAGGCCGTGCTAGGGAAGGGCTGCAATTGTCTGGGGTGCTCCCTGTGCGGGGCTCTGGGAAGCTAAGTGGAGTGTTCAGTGGGGTTCAAGGCCCCTGCCTCTCCCGTCACACCCCTGCTCTGTCCCCTGCTCTTATGGTAGTAAGGACTCCAGACAGTGCAGAGGTGTAGGTCAGAGAGGTGGTGAATGCAGGAAGGGCGGAAAGCAGGAAGCAGCAGCTCTCCTGACTGCCCACCCCTCAACCCTCTGCACCTGCTCTGTGCCAGGGCTGCACAGAGCCTTCTGGTTTTCACATACATCATATTGCTTGCAAGGAAGGGCTAGAGGGTCAGCATTCCCATTGTACAGATGAGGAAACTGAGGCATGGAGAGCAGCAGATTCTTGGGCTACAGGACCCATCCAGGACCTGAGCCCACGTTCAGCCCACTCCAAGCTGCTTTCTCTCACCTTCTTCAGGCTGCCTGTGCATTCCAGCCCCCTTCCAACCCCCTCATGCCTGGCCCCAAACCATCGCTGCCACCTTTTCCCTCCCCTCTTAACTTCCCTGAAGTGAATATCATTATTAATATTATTTGCCTAATTAACACGTTGGCTGAATGACAGAAAACATGCAAACAGGTTTTGCCAAGGAAACTCAGTCTGATTAAAACTGCAGCCTGTCTAATTAGATGGAGATTCCTTCATTAGTTTCCCCATTTTAGATGAGCATCCTCCCCCCTCCCACAGCCGCCTTTCTCTGCTCTCAACCATCTTCTTCATGGTCTGCTAGTACCCGCTTTTCCTAAGGCAGCTGGGGGCAGGGCTGACCCGATTCAGTCAGAAGCTGGCCAGAGGGCACCGCCGCACGGGACAGACTGCAGATCTTGGAGATGAAAGGGCTGAGCCCTCGCCTGGGCTGAAGCAGTCATCGGGCCTGAGATCTGATTTGGGGCTGGGGCTCCTGGGGGTTTCTGAAACTCCAGGTTAACAAAGCAAAGCAAGACAAGGACCCCAGTTAGAGGCCATGAGCAACAAAACACATTTAATAAACCATAGGAAAACCACCAGGAGCAACTGAACCACCACCACCAATGCTGCGTCGTGTCTGACTGCGACCCCACGGACGGCAGCATGACAGCCTTCCCTGCTTTCCCATCTCCCAGAGTTTGCTCAAACTCATGTTCATTGAGTCAGTGATGACATCCAACCATCTCATCCTCTGTCACCCTCTTCTCCTCTTGCTCTCAGTCTTTCTCAGCATCAGATGTCTTTCTGAGTCAGCTCTTCACATCAAGTGGCCAAAGTATTGGAGCTTCCGCAACAGTCCTCCCAGTGAATGTTCAGGGTCGATTTCCTTTAGGATTGACTGGTTTGATCTCTTTGCTGTCCAAGGGACTCTCAAACGTCTTTTTTCACACCACAGTTCGAAAGCTTCAATTCTTCGGCGCTCAGCCTCACGGTCCAACTCTCACATCTGTACATGACCCCTGTAAAGACCATAGCTCTGACTAGACAGACCTACTAAGTGTCAGACCCCCTGCAAATGGTCTCCTTAAGAAACCTACAAATAAAGAGTTATCACCACTTTACAGATGAAGAAACCGAGGCTCAGAGGAGGCTGGCAAGGAGTAGAGACTGGACTCCAATCCAGCACAGTCTGGGCCCATCCCCTGGTGTCCCCCTCTTGGGGGCTTCCCCAATTTGGTCCCTGAAAGCCCCACCCTTTCATTCTCTCTTTTTCCCCAGTATAGTCCTCTAGAAAGCAGCAAGGGCTGGCAGGCAGGTCCTGAGTGCTCCGGGGCAGTCCAACCATGCCCTGCGTTAGGATGTCTGAGCCTCTGGACTGGCTGGGGTAAGAGGAGCCAAGATGAGGAGTGGCACGCACTGTGACAGCAGGCCACTCACGAGTGGGGACTGGGGGCTGGGTTACCCGAAGGAGCAGTCCATAACGTGCTAAATGGTTGTGTGTACCTGTGTCTATCTTTAAAAAGAAAAAACAAACCAGGAAGGTGTTGTCGCCTCCACGTGTTATAGAGGAGAAAACTGAGGCTCAGAGAGGTTGAGAAATGTGGGTGGAATCCCACAGCCAGGAAGTGGCTGTGTCTCCTGTGGGTACTGGCTCTGGAGACTGAGGGTACAGGGCCACGGAGGGTGATGGCAAGAGGGGTGGGATTCAGCTCAGGGTACGAAAGAGGCACTAACCACCATGGATGGGCACCACAGGGTTCAGTGAGCTCTTTGTCATTGGAGAGGTGCAAGCAGGGTGGATTTGAGCATCTCTAAGGGGTCTGAGGGAGAAGGCAATGGCACCCCAACTCCATTACTCTTGCCTGGAA
This sequence comes from Bos grunniens, assembly GCF_055505025.1. Lineage (NCBI taxonomy): Eukaryota > Metazoa > Chordata > Mammalia > Artiodactyla > Bovidae > Bos > Bos grunniens. Next base: position 85,556,179 of record NC_141174.1, on the reverse strand, counting down.
AATTGCATGGATGGTGGAGCCTGGTAGGCTCCAGTCCATGAGGTCACTAAGAGTCAGGCACAACTGAATGACTTCCCTTTCACTTTTTACTTTCCTGCATTGGAGAAGGAAATGGCAACCCACTCCAGTGTCCTTGCCTGGAGAATCCCAGGGACAGAGGAGCCTAGTGGGCTGCTGTCTATGGGGTCGCACAGAGGCGGACACGACTGAAGCAACTTAGCAGCAGCAGCAGAGGGGGGTGGTCTGAAGGCTTCCCTTGTGGCTCAGCTGGTAAAGAATCCGCCTGCAATACGGGAGACCTGGCTTCAATCCCTGGGTTGGGAAGATCCCCTGGAGAAGGGAAAGGCTACCCACTCCCATATTCTGGACTGGAGAATTCCATGGACTGTACAGTCCATGGGGTTGCAAACAGCTGGACACAACTGAACAACTTTTGAGTCAGGCTGCTTTCCTCTGCCCCGCCAGTCGCTCCACTGGTATTTATTGAGCACTCACTGTATGCCAGGTGCGGTGTCAGGCAGTGGAGAGAACAGGACAGGCGTGGTCCCTCCACGTGGAGCTGGCTATGCTTGAGAGCCTCCCATCTCCTTTGGGTGATTCTTCCCTCCCTTCTCCCAGGTGGGCCCATCTGCCTCACGTCCCTACCTTAGGTCCCACTTCCTTGGAACCCAAGACTCCTGACACTGCCTGCCAGAGTCTGCACGACTCCACCTGAATTCCAGGATTCTTACCCTGGGGGTAGAAGAGAGTGTAGATGGGACGAGCTGCCCCTCCCTCCCTCTCCTCCGCTTATACCACTGCTACTGCTAAGTCGCTTCAGTCTTGTCCAACTCTGTGCGACCCCATAGATGGCAGCCCACCAGCCTCCCCCGTCCCTGGGATTCTCCAGGCAACAACACTGGAGTGGGTTGCCATGTCCTTCTCCAATGCATGAAAGGGAAAAGGGAAAGTGAAATCGCTCAGTCGTGTCCGACTCTTCGCGACCCCATGGTCTGCAGCCTACCAGGCTCCTCCGTCCATGCGATTTTCCAGGCAAGAGTACTGGAGTGGGATGCCATTGCCTTCTCCACCTTATACCACACCAGCCCTCAAATGATCATCAGGAGCAATTAGCCTCGTAGGTGTCTCTGGGAACCCTCTTCCTGGGCAAGCTCACTAGGAAGGGCAGGAGGCCTGTGGTCCTGGGGACAGAGTGTGGGCACAGCTGATTAGCTAATACAGAAGCCTGACTTGGTGACTCGGGTCCTTGAGAAGCTTCTCCAGGATTTGGGGCTTGAGCCCTGTGTCTGTGTGAAAGAAAGGCTGCCTGCCCTCAAGGAGCTTTTAATCTAAGCAGGAAAACAGCTCAATGCCTGGGGGTCCTTTCCACCCCTGTTTCCATAAACTGTGAATTCCAGCTCTGTTCTTGATAGCTCAGTGACCTTGGGCGCCTTTCCTAACCTCTCTGAACCTCTGTTGCTTTGTCAGTGGGATGTGTAAACAGTAATACTTCAAGATGGTTGCAAAGATTAAGTAACTCCGTGTGAACAAAGCACCTCTTATAATCTCTGGCACGGGGACAGTTCCATTCCAAGGCTCTTCTAGTAGATGAGTGAAAGGTCATTCACAGATGCAGCAGCAATGTTCTGAGCTCAGAGCAAGGTCTTTATCACCAAGGATGGGAGGATGTCAGCACTTTGACCTGTGTTGGCTGAAGTCCCTTCCCAGAACCCCAGTTTCCATCCAGCTCTAACTTGCCTGTCTCCCCCCTGGATGGGCCTTCATGGACTCCCAGAGTCAGCCTCAGCCTAGGGCCCGGACGACACCCGGTGGCTTCTCTAAGGCCTCAGTATGCTCTTCTGACAAACGGGCATGGACCCAGCACTTCCAAGGTGGTTCAAGGCCTGTTGCCAATTTCCCCAACAAGCCCAAGACCCACAGGAAACATGATCAGAGGGCAGGGAAGCACACCTCATTAGACAGGCCCAAGCCCGGCCGCCTCGGGTCCCGTCACCATGGCAGCCAGCCCTCCGAAGACCAGGTGGTTTTTATTACTGAAGTTGGAAAAGTTTACCGCGGCGCCAACAATGAATCTTTATTCTGTTGTTAATAGCATGTCTCTTATTAGCATGTATCTTTTCCCCTTCTTAATAACCTTTCCATTTCCAAGCCGCATTTATAATTAAGTCATTAATCCCTTACTAGAACTTGTTTTTCCAAAGCTGCCAACCAGAGGCCCTGTCTGGCAGGCGTGAATGGGAGGGCAGACGCTCCCGTGTGTTGCTCCAGGAATGTCATTCTAATTACTGGATCCTGACCCAGCAGCACACTGATAAGCTCTGGATTGGAGACGCCCTATCTCACAGGAGCTCAAAGCCTGTTCAAGGCCTTTTCTCCCCCTGTGACATCCCTGCCAAGCAATTAGCCTCTCAGCTGCCCGAGACATGGCACCTGGAAAAGGTGGGTCCCTGAGGGCTGTGGTGGGGAAAGCCGAGGGGTCAGGAATGTCCTCTGGTTGTCACCCCATTGGAGGCAGCCCTGGCTTGTCTGGATTCCCCTTGGCTTTCCCTCCAGTGCAAGCGCTGGGTTCCAGTCTACATAATGGGCCTCAAGGAGTGAGGTGTCTACATGTTGATCCCCAGCTTCTGTGATGGACTGACTCATGTCCCCCTAAGTTCACATGTTGAAGGCCTAACCCCCAAGACTTCAGGATGTGACCATATTTGGAGATAGGGTCCTTAAAGAGGCAATTACATTAAAGCAAGTTTATGAGGATGGCCACTGATCCGATGTGATTGCCGTCTTTCTAAGGAGACATTAGGACCCATGTGCAGAAAGAGGGGGCTCCTGAGGTAGTGCTATGGTAAAGAACCCACCTGCTAATGCAGGAGGCATAATAAGAGATGTGGGTTTGATCCCTGGGTTGCGAAGATCCCTTGGAGGAAAGCATGGTAACCCATTTCAGTATTCTTACCTGGAGAATTCCATAGACAGAGGAGCCTGGCAGGCTGCAGTCCATAGGGGTCACAAAGAGTCGGACACGAGTGAGCCACTTTCACTTTCACCCTCAAGTACGGGGCTTTGTTATGGCAGCCTGGGTGGACTAGGACTGTGGCCAGCCCACTGTAACATGTTCACTGATGGGCCTTGCGAAGCTCTGAGGGTCGGGGAGAGGAAGCCAAGCCTCCTGGCTCATGCTATGCTCCAGGGACAGTGCTCACCTGGACACACTGAGAGGTGCAGAGAGGTCTCCCTTCCACAATTTCCACTAGTTCTGGCCTCCAGGGTGGGCTGCTAGAGGCAAGGACTGGGCCAAGGCATCCACCCAAGACCTTAGAAGTAGGTCCAGGCCAGAACCCTGCAGGCAGAGCCCAAGCCCTGTGTGCCAGCCTCCCAGTGCCTGGGGGCCAACATGCAGTCAGGAGCTGGGGAGCAGAGCAGGTACAGGCCAGGCTTGGGCAGGATCTGTCAGTCTTGGGGGTCTGCCATGCCCCAGTTAGTCACACACAGCCTGGCATGGGGTAGGCTGAAAAGATCTAGAGGATGGACAGACACCTAGGGACTTGCAGTCCACATCTTGCTGTCTCCTGGCTGTCACCTCCTCTCATTGTTTAGTTACTAAGTTGTGTCCGACTCTCTTGCCACTTCATGAACTGGGGCCCACCAGCCTCCTCTGTCCATGGATTTCCCAGGCAAGAATACTGGAGAGGGTTGCCATGTCCTTCTTCAGGGGATCTTCTTGACCCAGGGATCGAGCCTTGCGTCTCCTACTTTAGCAGGCAGATTCTTTATCACTGAGCCACCAGGGAAGCTGCCCCAGTCCTAAATAAACTCATTAATCTCTTCCCTAAGAGCCTTCACAGAGTCTCTGCTTTGCTCTTGGCATGGCTTTCCATACTTTTCCCTACTTTACCCAAATGGTCACATGCCCTTCCCTCCTGTCATGCTTCTCTCTCCCTGTCCCTATCACGACATGTTCCTTCACACTTCATTTGTTCGGCCAGCCATCCAAGTATCTGCTCAATCTCTGCCATTGAATACTGTGCAAGGCTCTGACTATGCAATAGGGAGCCAATATCTGCAGTCTCACCCCGATAAAGCTCACAGTTTAGCGGAGGACAGGGGCTAGACAGCAACCCTATTAAATGACTTACACCCAAGGTTATAGACAAGAAGCACCATGAAGGGAGAGAATGGGGAGTGGTGAGCCTCCAGAACTAGGGGGTTGACTGGGTTGGTGTGGAGATGGGCTCTGAGAGGAAGAGGTCTGTGCGCTGAGACCTGGACCTCAAGTGGGGGTCAACCAGGGGGAGGGAAGGGAAGAGCATTCTCATCAGAGGGAGCAGCACTGCAAAGTCCCTGAGGTGGCAAGGAGCTGGAAGAAAGCCCGAGGGGGCACGGAGCCAGGGGGAGAGGGGCAAAGCTGAGATGAGAGAGAGGGGCAGGGGCTTGGTGCTGGACCGGGAGCTCCAGGAAGGTCAGGGCTGGATGCATAAGTCTTCTTGTTCCTAGGACACTCCCTAGTTCAAGCTGGGAGCCAAGTATCAGAGAAACGCCTGAGGCTCTAACCATCCCCGGTATGGGGAAGTTCACGGTCTTCTGTTGCACACGACCAGACCCCTCTCGTACACACTACCTTCAGGGGGTGCTGTTTAACCTCATCTGTCTACTGTGGGCTCCAGAATCCTTTCCCCTGCTCTTCCACCATGAGTGTTTTGATAGGTTTTGTCCACATGTACTGGGTCATTCAGATTTCTGCAGGCCACCCCACCTCAAGGAGTCACTTTGTTTCTCTGGCTCTACTTGTCAGATCATACACACAGACACTTGTGCACAAACACACACACTACACACTTCTTGGAGTCCCATAGAGGTATCTAGCATGGGTCACAACCCAGGCTGGCCTGCTATCAGCCCACACCCGGGGTGTTATAGTGCTGCCCTGGGAGAGACCTCCTCGGGCTCACGTGCCTCACACCGGCTCTGACACTTCCAGGGGCTCAGGAGGCTGCAGCCAGCCAGCACGAAGCTGCCACACGGGTTTCTGCCCAGAGGCAGAGAATGTGCTTGTTCTGTATTCTACATGACAGCACCGGATGTCCCCAACCCATGCAGCTCTCTCCCCTTGGGGCTTAGTCTGCGGAACAGTTTACTGAAAACAGGTGATGCTGGGTCCCCAGGGTCCTGCACCTCTGGGGCACACACACTCACAGGCATGCCCACTTCCAGCCTTCATGCATGCCGGCAAGTGCTGATGTAGTCCTGGGTGCCCACCCCGACAAGCTGACCAAGCTTGCTTAGTATCTGGATTTCATGCAGACGTGACTGAGGCTCAGGCTTCACTGTAGCATGTAGGTTTTTTTTTTTTTTTAAATATCACTATCAGCATGCATTCAATTTCTGGTGCTCCCCACCCCCACTCTACATTGTAGGAATGTCCACATTATCACAGTCCTCATAACTCCTAACAGCTGATGGGCCCTTAAACGGTCCTCCCCCCATTACCTGAGCACTCCCCTATTGCTGGATATTTGTCTAGTTTCCAGGTTGTTATAAATGTCATAACATTTGTTATAATGTTATAAATGATATGAATGGAATGTCTCCCTATATTGATTAGTGTATAGTTTTGGAAAAGAATGGCCAGATTAGGAAGTTTGAAAGACTTTGATCCATGGAGTTCAACTGCCATTCAGCTGGCTCATGGCCGCTCACGTCTCTGCCACCAGGTTACATGGGTAAGCACCAGGCCGTGAACTGGAATTGCTGTTGAGTCTGCCTGGTTGGATTCCTGTCCCTTGATAATGCCAGGAATGATTCTTGGCTTTCTAGAAACAAAAGCAATTGGCCAAGGGCTGAATACAGACCATAGGGTCACTGTGTAGAGTTTCTAACCAAGGATTTAAGCATAAATATGAATCAAAAATTATAGGGACTTCCTGGTGGTAAAATGGTTAAGACTCTGCCTTCCAATTCAAGAGGCGTGGTTTTGGATCGCTGGTCGGGGTATGTCAGAAATAAACTAACAAAGCTATCTTGCATTAATGGCGGTCTTGCCTCTGAGGTTGCCTGACTGGGAGGAACCCCGTACTCAGCTGGGTCAGGTGAGGCCCTGGGTTGTCTTCCGTCATCTAGAGCAAGGGTCATCCCCTACTTCTCTTCTCACCTGGCCCCAGTTTGGACTGTCCACACTGTACCAGTGGGTGTACCTCAGGGCTGGCCTGAGTGGGGCAGAAGAGTTCTGATGCAAAACCCGTATGTCAAGGGTAAAGTCTTCATCAGCTGCGTATCCAAAGTCTTGCCTGTTTCTGCTCCTATTTTAACCTGCTGCGTGAGCTGAAGGTGCGCCTTCTTCCCATGCAGTGCTTACGCCTCCTATAGGCGTTGGCGTAAAATGGCCATCTCTGCCTGCATTGTGGTGGTGGGTGGCGCTTACGAACCTTCTAGACTTTTCACATGGAAAGAAAATCTACTCCATGTACAGGATCCCTAAATTTATACTTTGGCCATTTTCTAGTTTCTGTAAGTAAGTACACTTGCTCGCCCACCCCACCCCACACAGGAGCCACGGCTGAAGTTTCCACTTGTGTCCTTGTGTGGTTGAGGAGAGATGTTTTAACTCTTTCATATAACACTTTCACTGTTAAACCAAGTTGATACCTTCTGAGTTAACAAGAGCACCCTTTCCATGGGGCTATTTGTCTGAATGGGACAATTTTTATAATCTTTAAGAACAAAAAGCAAAGCTATCATTTGAGAATGGCAGGCAGAGAGATAAGGGTCTAAATCACCCATGGGGTACCCTTCTCCTTTTCAGTCATCCCTGAAGAAAATCCTTCCTATTTGGGGGGTCGTATCAGAGACCAAGACTCAGAAACAGGTGGGTATTTTATTATAGTGACGAGGTCAGACTGCCTGGGCTCAAACCCTGGCTCTTCTGAGAATAGCTGTGTGACTTTTGTAGAATCACTTAACCTTTCTGGGCTTCAAGTTATCTCATATGTAAATCTGAGATAATAACAATACTTACTCAATAATACTGTAAGAATTAAATGAGATGATTCATGTAAAGTGCCTAATGCCATACCCAGCACATAGTGGGCCCTCACTGCTGCTTGCTGTTCTTGTAATTCTGAGCTCTTCATTTTCAAAATCCCCTCCTGGGAGACAGATTACGTACAGTGTCTCCCAACTCCAGGGTGACGCTCTATTAACCCTTTGAATTCTCACAATTACCAGGGGAGGAGAGTCATTTTTCTTGCTCTAGACCTACCATCCTCATCACGAAAACGTGAACAATTCCTCCTCCACACCCTCCTTTACAGGGCTGCAGCGAGAACCCCACAAGAACGTCAGGTAGAAAATGCTGTAATCACAAGAGCGCACAGATGGAAGCTGTGACCATTTGCGCCTGTACTTCTGCGAAGCTAAATCTTTCATCTAACCGCATAATGAGTTTCTCAGACACACTCTGCAGCCCTTTGTCCGCGGTCTGCCACTTAAAGGCTGCAAGGCAGACTGGAACAAGGAGGGGCACTGTGGTCAGACAGACTTGGGTTTATTCCTCCATGACTTTAGGCAAATTACTAAACCTGAGACTCAGCTTCCTCTGCTTTACAATCAGGTGGTTCTGTCTCCCAGAGTTGTAAAAATTCAGTGAAATAATTTAGATAAAACACCATTTATTCAACAACTAACAGCATGTCTCTGTGCTAGACACGACTGTAGGGTGATATGAATAGGTGCTGAGCAGAGACCAAAGACCTGCCCTCTTGGATTGGAGAAAGCGGACCCAAACCGCGTACAGTCACGGTGCCAGCAACATAAAATTGGCCTCCAAACAGCTTCAACAAACCAGGTATTTAAACATCCTACGTAATGTATCCAAGGACAGGACTCTCCCAGAGTGCTTATTCAGAACCCCTGCATAATCAAGGCTAATTTTTCCCACCTTCCTGCTCTGCCATCCTCAACACACTGATGTTTTTCTCCAGCCCCCTGTCCTCATGGTCACAAGATGGCTGCTGAGGCTCCAGACTGGCACCCTCATTTGACACTAGGAAAAGGCCAAGAAGGCAAAAGTTCCTCCTTGGTGTCCTTTTTTCCCTTGACATGAAATCCACATGACGGAATTAACCATTTTGAATTGTTCCAGGCAGTAGTATAATACACTCTATATTGTCCAGTATCCGGTTCCAAAACATTTATACTGCCCTAAAAGAGAATCCTTGTGTCCATTTTTAAAGAAACCTTTCTCAGAAGCTCAAAAGACGTGCCTGAAAGTCTCATCAACACAAATTGAGTTACACGATCATTCTTAAACCAGTTATTGGCAAGGAAAGTGGAATTATGCTGCTTAGCCAATCAGAAGTCCCTCCAGTTCAGCAACCCTTAAAATACAGGACCATGAGATTCCTGAATAAAGGAATAAATGAATAAGATTGTGAGCACATGGAGCACAGTAAGTAGATGTCCAGCGCTTGCCCCTTTCCCATAGTAATGGCTGTTGGATGAGTGTACAGAGCACACCCCAGCATCTCCAACTTGCCAAAATAAAAAGGCAAACGACAACAACAAAAAACAATAGATGTAGCCAACCCAGGCCTGCCAAGGGAATGCCCAGTTACTTTTCGGTGCCTGGGGAAGGCATCTTTGCAATCAGAGAGCAGCTCACTCTGTTTCAGAGATGGCAGAGGAAACGGCATCTGGAGCCTGGATGCCTTGCCAGCCTCTCGTGAATTACCCAATTACACTGCTTTTCTGATCTTTTTCACTACCCCAAACCGACTGCTCTTCTTTTCTTTTTTAAAAATGTTACTCAAACAGTAGACCATATTATGCGTTTTTGAGACACCTGTTTGCAATCACATTGCCTTTTTTGGAGCTATTTTGAAGCTTGTCTTCAGGAGCTACCAACAAACCAGAATGGTGTAGCTGACACCTGCTTGGAACATGCCGCTCTGTGATGCCTGCTGGGGGGCATGCTTCCCACTCCTCCTGGTGTCAGAGTGACTTGCGAGGATGGCGGCGCCCTTACGCATCTGATCATGCCTCGGGTTTAGGGAGCATCCCACATCACTCCTTATGGCTCCCACCAGGATGAAGGGCTAAACTGGCACCTTCTCTCTCTCCCATCTCTTCTAGGGTGAGGCCACCCATCCTTGGTTATTCCAGGTCACAGGGTGGGCCAGAGATGCCCATCACAGGCAAGCAAAGGGTTGCCAGGACGGGTTAGTGACTCATTTCACGTCTCAGAGGTTCAGTCCTTCATTCACGTAACCAACACTGATGGAGGTCAGATATGGCCCAGAGCTGTGATAGACACTTAGATACACAAAGCTGCCGTGTGGACTCTGCCTCCAGGGAGCATAAAGAATAATCTTCCAAATACAGTTACACACTGCAGAAACTCATGTTTGCAACATCCAACTGGCCCGGCCCATTACCAGGAAAAGACATGAGGGTGATAGTAGTTTCACTGTCGGGCAATTCCAAACACACACGCAGCCCAGACGAAGCGAGGAAAGGGACCGTTTACCTTATCTTTGGACTTTTTACATCCCTTCAAGGCCTCCTCAAAGAGAGTCCAGACCTTCCTTCTCAACTTATTCTGCATGTGAATCTTTTACTAGTATCTGCTTTGCAAATTTTTTCAATAGCTGGATTCGTAATAAAGCATGTGCAGTAAAAGAGTTGTAGAATTTGAGTAAAAAACTTTCTTAAAGGGCCAGAGTATTTTCTTACATCCCAGATATGGTCTCTTTTGTAACTACTCAGCTCTGCAGTTGTATCATGAAAGCAAATATACACATTTGTAAATGAATGGACCCATTTCCAATGAAGTTTTATTTAGGGATGTGGACAATCTGAATTTTCATGTGTCATAAAAACACTTTTTTTTTTAGTTTTCTTCAGCAATTCTAAAAGCATAAAACTCACCCTTAGATTGGAGGCCATACCAAAAAGGAGACAGACTAGATGTGGCCTGTGAGCCATAGTTTGCCCTTCCCTAATCTAGGTGCAGGAACTTAAGTATTCTTTCAACTTCAAGGGATATTGGAGAATCTCCACATAGCAAAGATAATTTCTCAATGTTTTAAGTCAATGGCTTGTCTGTCCGTTTTGTTTCGATGGCCATACTGCAGTACTTTATAACCAGATTAGGCAATCTCTTGTGGACTGTGAAGTTTGTACCTCGTTAAGGAATCATTCCCCACCCTGACGTTATATAGATACGCTATGTGATGATAGATACCATAGAAGTATGTGATGTGTCTGTGGTAGCCTGGGGTTCTATAATAGAATCCAGCTGGACACAGCTGTGTGTGTGATGAGAGCTGCTTGTGAGGCCACTAAGCCTCCAGGTGTTCTTGATCACTGCTCATCCCTTCCTGACGATTGGAGGTATCCTCAGTCACCTGCCGAGCTCCCCTCATGACAGGTCTGTTTCTGGCAGTTTCCATCATCCTTTAGCCCATCCCTGAGACAGGTCTCTTTCTTCTTGTGTCCCCTCTCTGATGGGTCTCTGAGTGGTGACAATGGCCTTCCTGACTCTGGGTAATGGTCCTCACAGTTCACCCTGAGATCCATTTCAGGGAAGGCTACCCACATCTTTGCTGCAATATTGCTTGGCTATTTTCTTTAGCTGACGAAGTGTCGGTCTTCACTTTACTTTGCCTTTTCCAGGACCCCTCCCCTTCCAAGGGCAAGAAGGAGAAAAGGAAAGGGACTTAAGGTGGGAGGACAAAGTGCCGGTCACTCCTCGGAAGGAAGCGAGCAAGCAGGGAGGTCCCACCCCTTCCAGCAGCCTCATGAGGCCTGGAGAAGGCCCGGCTTCCAGCCTGAGTTTGCCTCTCCCCCAGAGGGATCCCAGGCAGGCTGCTTTCTCAAGGCTCCTGTGTCCTCATCACTGAGAGGGAGGGACAGGTCTGGGCTTAACTCAGAACCCACCCCTCAACGTTTGCCCTGGACTGGTTGAAACTGCCCCCTTCTAGTCGCTGGCCTCACTCTGTAGCCTCCCCGGGATTTCCCAGACTTCAGCCTCCCTCCTGAGGGCAGAGTCAACCTGGCAGGTGCCTGCGGAGTGACGGCCTCATCGCCGCTTTTCTGGCTACTCTTCCTCTTTGTCCCCTTGGGTTCCAAGTCCCCCGCCCCGCATCCTCACCATACTCCTTGCTTCCTCCAGCAGCACCCACGTTCTTGTTTTAGTTTATAAACTGCTCCCCCCAGTTAGAGGGGCCTCAGGGGACACAGCAGGCCCTGGCATTATTAAATCTCCCTGTGACCTTGGGTAAGACCCTTTCCCTCTTCTGGTTAAAGAGGATTTTTCACCCAGATGATGTAGAATTCCAGGTCTCAAATGGTCCTCATTGCAAACCTGAGCTCGTAGCCACCCTCTCTCACATGGAGCCCTTTTTGCCTTCAGACAAGCTGACTTCCTACACCATCGCATATTGGGGAGGGGCCCTGGAGTTTCCATGGACCCCTGAGGTCGTCTTGCCCAGCCTCCTCCTGACACGGCTACATTTCTCCTGGCTTTGTCTCTAAATTAAAAGAGGTGCCTCAGCCCCCACAAACATCTGGGCACAGTCTACCTGGGGCACAATGAAGGCAGGCGGCCCTTCCTCACCCAGAGGGTCCCCTATGCTGTCCACTTGTCTCTTCCATTTAATTTGGAGTAGGGTCACTGCCACCAACCCAGCTCTTCAGGGGTAAGACTTATCAAAACATCTGCTCATTTAACTGCAAAGAGAATGTAGTTGGGAGAAGCAGTCATAGTCTGGGAGCTCAGGGGAACGGCTTCCCGTCCCCCACCCAGTTTAGCCAAGGTCCCAATGGCTCCCGGACTCACCCCTTTCCTGCCTCCCCCTTGGGGCCCCAGCCTGTGCCCTCTGCCCCCTTCCAGAGCATCCCTCACATGGGAAGGCCAACCTTCATGCCCTAGAAGCCAGGGGGGCAGGCCTCCGTTACAGCAAGGCTGGGAGCTGGACTCAGGCGGCCCTGTTTTTCAGTGAAATCAGTGGATTCCAGCTTTTGATGCCATTCTTTCTCAGAGGCAGGAGGGAGACCATGCAGCTGGATGGATCATGGGAGGGGAAGTGGTCCTGGCAGGCCCACACAGACCTCCCGGAGGCAGCCCTGGCCAGAATTGGGGGAGAGGGACACCTTCTCTGGGGGGTTTTGTTCTCAGGGTTAGACAATCTTTTTTTAAAAAAATGTAGAACCTGGAGGAGTTGTTGAGACATGATCAAGACAGGCCTGAATTCAGCTCCAGCTCTGCCCTTAACAAGACGGGAGACTTTAACGTTTTAGACTTTAACAGGGGCAAGTCACTTAAGTTTTAAGCTCAGTTTTTTCATCTGTAGAGATACTATTCACCTTATAGGGCTTCAGTGGGGCGTGAAAAATGAGATAATACATGTGTCACAGTAACTTTGGTCTGTTCTCTAGCAGCTTGTTTTCCCAGTCTAACCCAGGTTCTCTGCGAGGGACAATGAAAAGGGCTCGATTTTGAGAGTAACATGAGGAAACCGAGTGGAGTTGCCCCACATGGGGGTGGGTCCCCAGGTCATGAGCACCTCCCTCCAACTCTAAGAGGGTGGACCCAGAAGCCGTAGCCCTGGGCAACACACACGAGGCTGGGCCCTGGGTCAGGGTTTCCTGTCCAGCAAGGACCTCTCCCCTTCACGTAGCCTGGAGGCAGAAAGTGTCTGGGTGCTGGGGTCATAGGAGCTCACCCAGCCTAGAATGTGGGGATGCTCTGCCCTGGCCACACAGAACCTCCTGGAACCCAAGGCTCCCTGGTGGGGTGAGGGAAGGGTAGATAACAAAGATTCCCCCTTCCCTGACAGATGACAGATTTCTGACTCAGATTTAAGATGGAGAGGAGCACGATGTTTCTTGTGTGTCTGCCCTGTGGGCGCAGACCCCACAGTCAACCTGGGTGAATAAGCCAGTAGCTGGTGGGGCACCATTTCCAGCAAATGGGAGCTGTTCCCGGTGTCCCCTCTCTCAACTGGGGATCATCAGGGTTGTTGGGAGGATTACGGAGGCCAATTTCGAGTGCTTAGAGCGGCAGGACACAGAAATGAGCACCATGCCATTTAATAGCTGAATTCTAACTTGCTTTCTCCCGCGCGGGGAGGGTCTGAAGATGGTGGGCCGGCTTTGCGGAGATCACAGGCATGTGCCGAGGGACCTGCAGCACCGTGTCCCCACCACAGGGGCAATGCCATCGTTCCAGGTTCATCTAGGGGGTGGAGCCGGTGAATGTCAGCAGCATCTTTGGCCACTGCCCACACACCCGAGAGGCAAGAAAAGTTACAAGCACCTAAGGATAATTTTTAAACAGGCTGAGTTTGTCTCCCAAAGCAGCCTAACAGTTTATTCTCCTATTAGGTGAAAGGAATGGGTTCAGAGAGTGATTAAGTTCATTTGCCCTACAAGCCGCTAGCTGAGTACTGAACCACTGAGACTTGAACAGAGAAGGGTTTGCTTAAGGAGACACAGAAGCAAGAAGACAAAAGAGCAAATCTCAGGCCACCTCCCAGAAGGCCAGGGGTATTTATGAGATGAGGGAGCAGGGTGGTCTTAGGCATGAGGAGTGCAGCGGCGGGTGGCGTGGGGATAGGTGACTGGAAATAAGAAAAAGGTGAGGTCATCGCAGTTCTGTGCAGGTGTAACTATGCTACAGGTGTCTTCACGGGATGCACGCTCAGAAGACGGTGGTGAGCATGATCTGAGGGTGGACTTTTGATCCTCTGATGTCAAAAGGTCACGGAGAGGACTCTTGCACATGCCCAGTTGGAAGGTCCATGGTCCCAACCAATCTTAACTGCTCTCACTCAAATTGGACACAGCTGACTCTGAGTTTCTAAAAAAACAACTCAGGCAAGTGTCTTGTTTAGGCTCCGTGCAGCTTGGAGGACATGCAGGTTCTTGTAGTAACGAGTAAAGCGAACTTGATTAGCTGAGGCGTTACAGGTGTAATGGATGTAACTGCTGATTCCCCAGGTTTCAGGAGTGTGGCCTGCCGTTACAGGGGTTTCTCATGCCTTTGCCACTCAGTCCCATCTGTCAGTGCACACAGGCATAGGTGGTGCTATGAGTCAGCATCAGCCAAGATGAGGTCTGGAGTGGCAAGGAGACCAGGGGTGAGCAGGGACCTCTTTGTGCAAAGATGCTGAGAAGACATGAAAGGCATTTGGGCAACAGGGAGACACAATGTGAGCAACAGAAGCCCTGGAGTGTTTGAACCACAATCAGCTGGGAGCCTGGAGGGGAGAGGTGTGAAAGTGGAGGTCAGGGGACTTCCCTGGTGGTTAAGAATCTACCTTCCAAGGCAGGGGACACAGGTTCAATCCCTGCTTGGGGAACTAAGATCCCACATGCTCAGGAGCAACTAAGTCCACATGCCACAACTGGAGAGTCTGCATCCCCAAAAGAAGATCCCACGCCATGCAAGGGCGATGCCATCTGCTGTGAGTAAGACCTGACACAGCCAAGTAAACTTCTTTTTTAAGTCAAAGCTATAGTTCTGAATTTAAGAAAAAGGTCTGTGTGGTCAAAGCTATGGCTTTTCCAGAGTCATGTGCAGATGTGAGAGTTGGACTATAAAGAAAGTTGAGTGCCAAAGAATAGATGCTTTTGAACTGTGGTGTTGGAGAAGACTCTTGAGAGTCCCTTGGACTGCATGGAGATCAAACTGGTTACTCCTAAACGAAATCAGTCCTGATATTCTTTAGAAGGACTGATGCTGAAGCTGAAACTCCAATACTTTGGCCACCTGATGCGAAGAGCTGACTCATTGGAAAAGACCCTGATGCTGGGAAAGATTTAAGGCAAACGAGAAGAAGGTGACAGAGGAGGAGATGGTTAGAGAGCATCACTGACTCAGTAGACACGAGTTTGAGCAAGCTCCGGGAGACAGTGAAGGACAGGGAAGCCTGGTACGCTGCAGTCCATGGGGTCGCAAAGACTCAGACATGACTTAGCGACTGAACAGCAAAAATAAAAGGAAGTGGGGATTAGGCCTGCTGGGGAAGACATCAGTCTGGGGGTTATGAGGGATGGGAACCCAGAGACAGGCAGAGCCAACCTTTGGGAAACAGTCCTGACTCTGTCCCAGTTTTCAGCCCCGGGCCCCTCCACAGCTCAGCTGAGTCTCCGGCTCTTCTTAGAGTCAGCTCTCTCCTCAGCCCTCCTGTCCCAGGATGCTTTTGCAGGTCTCATTCCTGAGGAGTCCTGCCAGTCACCACATTGCCCAGCCTTGGCTTGAGGTTTCACAGACCAGTGGCATTCCAAATGTAGATGTAACAGGAAGTCAACATAAGGGGCAGGATGCTTCCTTTGCTAAGCAAAAACTCAGTTATTCTCATTATTCCAGAAAGTAAGCATTTTTTTTCCTTTTTTAAACTACCTAAACATTGGAACAGAGAAGGCAATAGCACCCCACTCCAGTACTCTTGCCTGGAAAATCCCATGGACAGAGGAGCCTGGTAGGCTGAAGTCCATGGGGTCGCAAAGAGTCAGACACGACTGAGCGACTTCACTTTCACTTTTCACTTTCATGCATTGGAGAAGGAAATGGCAACCCACTCCAGTGTTCTTGCCTGGAGAATCCCAAGGACGGGGGAGCCTGGTGGGCTGCCATCCATTGGGTCTCAGAGTTGGACACGACTGGAGCGACTTAGCAGCAGCAAACATTGGAAAGATAAAACCCTGAAGTCAGCATTGACCACCTTTATCTTGCACCCACACCCAACCTGCCAACATGACTCAGCTGCTCTGCTCAGGAAGAAAAATAATATTAAGTTTCAAACACAAAGTTAGGTATCAGAATGAGTGTTATTTAGAAAGAGAAATCACAACAAATCACAAATCACATCTCAGAAAGCCAACATTTGTGGGTATTTACCCACAAATATGAGCAAATTCAGGGGAAAAAAACCTCACATTATTTAACAGTTGACTGCCTGACATGCCTTAAAGAAAAATTTTTTCTACATATTCTTTAATCCCCTCTTCACATGTTAACAGTTCTATCATTTTCTATAGATATTGTCAACTGGATTTTTTTATTATTGTTGTTGATCACTTAGAGAAATTTCTCCTGGCTTCATAACTAGTTGCTATTAGGTCATTTAAATTTTCAGACTGTTGCCAAATTTGGGGAAAACCTCTACCCAATTTCCTGCACAGATGAGCTGTCAGTGTATCCTGTGTTCATAATTGTATACATGGGATTATCAAGGATATTCCAGACAGGAAGGAACTTCCGTTTTGACCAGACATGATGAGAACCAGATTCTCCACTTAGAAGTGTACACAGCTGATGACAGGCAGAATTTACTTTAGACTAGCTTCTGGCTCTGTATGTTCAAACCTTCTTTCCCCTCCACTATCCACGGACAGAATCTGGTTAGATCCCAAACTTCCTACATCCTTATTTCTCTCATTTGGCTGTGGGCTGGCTGTTAAAGGACCTTCATTGACCATTTGGAGACCCTAAGTACCAGGTGGCACCCCTGAGATCCTGCCAGTTAATCTGGGCATTAGACTATCTCTCCAAGGCAATCACCTCTCAACAAGGGCAGGGGGGAGGGGTGGGGACTGTCCCTGTGAATTCTGAGCATAGGAAATTCTGGTGGAGGAGAGAGTTCTGAGACAGAAGGATCCTGCCCACCCGCATCCCAGCTTGTGGATACCCCCTGGCTCTAGCTGGAAACTGTCAGAGTGATTGTCCCAAGAAAAGAAACCCCTAATGAGGCAGCCGTGGATGGACCCCCCTTCCCCCACCTCCACCCCAAAATTTTGGAGATTGATTTCTGAGCCTGTTCTTTTCTCTATAAAAGCAATACCAAGGCATTCTCACTTGGGGGGAAAAGATGATTAAATTTCAAATTACTCTGCCTGCCAGATAAGATTGAAACCTTGGGATCCAGGCAGGCCAGAGACTTGCTCTGCACACAGGAAGCTCTCCTGGCAGCTTCTCTGCCGCATTTCGGGGTGACTGAAAGAGCAGCATGTTTAAAATGACATTAAGGGCTGCAAGCATGGTAGTTAGGGCATTTGTTATTACTGTAAGGAGCTTTCCAGAACATGGAAATGATGAACATGGCGATTATGGTTGTGAACTTGGTGAGGGAAATCGGATCCCCCACAACCAACCACTGCCCTGCCCACCCCGCACCAGGGCCCTTCTCCCCTTATGAAAAGGCAGAGGGAAGATAGGGGAGGAACAGGCGGCCTTTCAGGGTCCTGGTGAGGGAGGGGTCATGGAAAGTTATTAAACACTTTAATAATGCCAGGAGTTGTGGCTTCGGCTCAGGTTTGTGGAGGCTTTGATCAAATCCAGCTCACAGGCAGGGCCTGCCTCCCTTGGGGAGGCCCACGGAGGAAAACCGCAGGCGGGCAGGGCTGGGAGCCCGGACTCAGATTTCAAAGCTGCACTGACGATTCCTGGTAACGGCCGGCGGGTCTCGTTTTCTTCAGAATGCCTTGCAGGCAGGTCCTGGCATCTGCTTTGCCATTCAGGCTTATCATCACATTCAGACTAGAAGCAGGTGTGTGTGTGTGTGTGTGTGTGTGTGTGTGTGTGTGTCTAGAAGCAGGTGTGTGTGTGTGTGTGTGTACACACGCGCATGCATGCACAGCCAGCATCTACGATGGGTGTAAATTGTGAGCTTTCTGTGCAGACAGGCTGGCGTGTGACACCCTTACACAAACATGAAAACTAGGCCGTGAAGGGTGCCCCCCAAGCCCACTGAGCTCAGAGTTGGGAAAACTGACACTTAATCACGACAGTCACACTAAGCATAATACACATATTACCTTTGAGCCCCGGTTTGTGCTCAGTTGCTCAGTCACGTCCGACTCTTTGGGACCCCATGAGCTATAGCCCGCCAGGCTCCTCTATCCATGGGATTTTCCAGGCAAGAGTACTGGAGTGCGTTGCCACTTCCTTTCCCAGGGTCTTGGTTTACCCATCTGTAACTTTATCTCCCTCCCTCAGGGAAGCCTCTGACCCCTGGCATTGAGCTCTCCATTAACAAGTCTGCACTTCTCTTTAAGTAACGCCTTGCCCCTCACCCCTTCCTTGCACGCTGCCATCATCCCCAAGCACATCCAAGCTCCAGGCGGCCAGCACCCCACAGGGCCAGTCCTCTGTCAATGGTTGAGTGAGTCCCTGATCTGTGAAAGCTATTTTTTTTTTAATTAAAAAAGTCTACTTTAAGCTGGAGTGTTTCAAAAGTCTGGTTTAATGAATTGGTCAAAACGCCGGGGGTGCTAAGGCATCTTCTGTCCCCTCCTGTCGTTTGTATCAGGATGGGAGACCCCTAACATTTGCAGTGCCCAGAGCAAGAATAGAAAGAGAGCCTCACCCGCTTCTCGGGCCAGCCCCACACTGAGAAGCCTTGTAGCTATGCCTGTGATTGCTCGGCTTGCCATCAACCCTCCTCTTCCTTAAATAGACCCCCAAAACCAGATCACCTCTTGGGCCCACACTGGCAGTGTGGTCAGACTTCAAGGGAGAAGAACACCAGAAAAGAAAATTTTCAGACTCCAGAGCACAGTCAGGACCATTTGGACAGGGAACTGTGGGGTCTTGGAAGGAGAAGGCCATCAGCTTGCAATGGACATGGCCCCTTTGCCTTGTGGCCTGCTCGCCCCCAGGGTGGATCATAGCCAGAGAAGGCCTTTGGCCCATTTCCCTTAGACCCATTCAGGTCTAAGGACAGAGCAGATTTGAGTACAGGGAAGGACACTGCTCCATCCCACCCCTTGGTCCAGAATGGGCTGTGAACCCAGCACTCTGCTACTGTAGGTCATCCCTTTGGGTCCAGGACGGCTTCCATAAAGCCTCCCTTTTCAAGTGCAGCTCTCTCCTGTTCTTCCTCCCAGCCCATCCCTGCCCATGCTGGAAACAGAGTCCCCAGCCCCACCACCACCATGGAAGAAGACCCGAGCCTACTTCTTGTCAGAAACTGGTGAAGACGGAAGGCAGAATAAGGACAACATATGTTTTTCCTTGATGCTGACCTTAGCTCTGAGCAGTGTTTGGGGAGTTGCGGCAGCGGGGGGCGGGTGGCCAGTGGTGGAGCACATTGAACAAACTGGTCACAGAATTTCAGAGCTTACAAGGAGCTGGGCATCTTCTGTGCAAAGCAGAGTTTCTAGCCAGACAGGAGAGGCTCCACTCAGATCTGGGGCCTTGCTGGATGCTTTGTCCTTGCCCGGGAGCTTTCATTGTGGAAGTTATGAGGATCATTTAAAGTGTCCACACTTGACCTGGCACAGAGAAGGAGTTCAAAAACTGCCTGTTAAATAGAGAAACACATAACCCGTGTGCAGTCTAGTGTGTGTTTCTCTTTCTAGATGGAGCTTCTGTTCCAAACCAGCCTAGCATCCACATGTGAGGGACCCTTGGTTGTAACCCAGCTTCCTGTTGTAAAGATAAAAGGCTATTAAAATTTCCGGTAAATTGCACCTGGGCTCCAGATCAAAGGGCCCTGCAGGGACCGCTATTTCAAACCTCAGTCCTCTTCGCAGAGAGCTCCCAGGGCTTGGGTGGTCGATACTGACAGAGGGAAGCCACAGAGCCTCCCTCTACTGCTGGTACTAACCTTGGCACATGGTAGGAGCTGATGAATAAGTCTTAATGGATTATGTGGCTGATCCCATGCCCTGTTGGGCCCCTTGGGCTCTTACTTTGCACACACCTCTAATGAGCTAGTCGAAGGTTTGTTGATCTTACGGCCCATTGCTGTTGTTCAGTTGCCACGTCATGTCCGACACTGTGCAACCCCACGGACTGCAGCACGACAGGCTTCCCTGTCCTGGTCTGGTATCCCCATCTCCTGGAGTTTGCTCAGACTCACGTCAATTGAGTCAGTGATGCCATCCATCATCTCATCCTCTGCTGCCCCTTCTCATCCTGCCCTCAATCTTTCCTTCCCCGCTCTTTTCCAATGAATTGGCCACATCAGGTGGCCAAAGTATTGGAGCTTCAGCTTCAACATCAGTCCTTCCAATGAATATTCAGGGTTGGTTTCCTTTACGATTGACTAGTTTGGTCTCCTTGCAGTTTAAGGGACTCTCAAGAGTCTTCTCCAAGTACAGGGTGGGATTGAGTTGAGAGAATAGCATCAAGACATGTACATTACCATATGTAAAGTAGTTAGTGGAAACTTGATGTATGACACAGGGCACCCAAAGCTGGGGCTCTGTGACAACCTGGAGGGATGGGGTGGAGAGGGAGGTGGGATGGGGATTTAGGATGGAGGGGTTTCAGGATGGAGGGGACATATGTATACCTATGGCCTATTCATACTGATGTATGGCAAAAACCACCACAATATTGCAATTGTCCTCCAGTTAAAATAAATAAACTTAAAAAAGAAAACAATTAGACTTATTTGTCAATAAAGACAATCTTTCAAGCCTCAAAAAAAAAGAGGGTCTTCAGCATCACAGTTTGAAAGCATCAATTCTTTGGCATCAGCCTTCTTTATGGTCCAACTCTCATGTCCATGCATGACTACTGGAAAAACCATAACTGACTATATGGACCTTTGTCAGCAAGTGATGTCTCTGCTTTTTAGTACATTGTCTGGATTTGTGTCATAGATTTCCTTCCAAGGAGCAAGCGTCTTTTAAATTCATGGCTGTTGTCACCATTCACAGTGATTTTGGATCCCAAGAAAATAAAATCTGTCATTATTTCCACTTTTCCCCATCTATTCGCCATGAAGTGATGGGACAAGATGCCATGATCTTAGTTTTTTGAATGTTGAGTTTTAAGCCAGCTTTTTCACTCTCCTTGTTCACCCTCATCAAGAGACCCTTTAGTTCCTCTTCACTTTCTGCCATTAGAGTGGTATCATCTGCATGTCTGAGGTTGTTGATACTTGTCCCAGCAATCTTGATTCCAGCTTGGGATTCACCCAGCCTAGCATTTCACATGATGCACTCTGCATATAAGTTAAATTAGCAGGGTGACAATATACAGCCTTGTACTCCTTTCCCAATTTTGAGCTAGTTAAGTTTTTCCATGTCCAGTTCTAATTCTTGCTTCTTAACCCTCATACAGGTTTCTCAGGAGACAGGTAAGGCAGTCCGCTATTCCCATCTCTTTAAGAATTTTCCACAGTTTGTTGTGATCCACACAGTCAAAGTCTTTAGCATAGTCAATAAACTAGAAGTAGGCGTTTTTCTGGAAATCCTTTGCCTTCTCCATGATCCAACGAATGTTGGCAATTTGATCTCTGGTTCCTCTGTCTCTTCTAAACCCAGATTGTACTTCTGGAAGTTCTCGGTTCACATACTGCTGAAACCTAGCTTGAATGATTTTGAACGTAACCTTGCTAGCATGTGAAATGAGTACAATTGTATTATAATTTGAACATTTTTTGGCATTGCAATTCTTCAAGATTGGAATGAAAACTGAACTTTTCCAGTCCTGTGGCCACTGTTGAGTTTTCCACATTTGCTGACATGTTGAGTACAGAACTTTAACAGTATCATCTTTTAGAATTTGAAATAGCTCTGTTGGAATTCCGTCACCTCCACTAGCTTTGTTGGTGGTAATTCTTCCTAAGGCCCATTTGACTTCACACTCCAGGATGTCCGGCTCTAGGTGAGTGACCACACCATTGGAGTTATCCGAGTCATTAAGACTTTTTTATATAGTTTTTCTGTGTTTTCTTGCCACCTCTTCTTAATGTCTTCTGCTTCTGTCAAGTTCTTACCATTTCTGTCCTTTATCGAGCCCATCCTTGCCTGAAATGTTCCCTTGATATCTCCAGTTTTCTTGAAGAGATCTCAAGTGTTTCCCATTCTATTGTCCCCTATTTCTTTGCACTGTTCATTTAAGAAGGCCTTCTTATCTCTCCTTGCAATTCTCTGGAACTCTGCATTCAGTTGGGTATATCTTTCCCTTACTCTGTTGCCTTTTACTTCTTTCCTCAACTGTTTGTAAAAGCTCCTCGGACAATCACTTTGCCTTCTTGTGTTTCTTTTTCTTTGGGATTGTTTTGGTCACTGCCTCCTGTACAGTGTTACAAACCTCTGTCCATAGTTTTTCAGGCACTCTGTCTACCAGATCTAATCCCTTGAATCTATTTGTCACCTCTACTGTGTATTCGTAAGGGATTTGATTTAGGTCACACCTAAATGACCTACTGATTTTCCCTACTTTCTTCAATTTAAGCCTGAATTTTTCAATAAGGAGCTTATGATCAGAGCCACAGTCAGCTTCAGGTCCTGCTTTTGCTGACTGTATAGAACTTCTCCATCTCTGGCTGCAAACAACACAATCAATCTGATTTCAATACTGCCCATCTGGTGATGTCCACGTGTAGAGTCATCTTTGGTTGTTGGAAAAGGGTATTTACTATGACCAGTGTGTTCTCTTGACAAAACTCTGCTAGCCTTTGCCCTGCTTCATTTTGTGCTCTAAGGCCAAACTTGTCTGTTATTCTGGGTATCTCTTGACTTTCTACTTTGGCATTCCAATTTCCTATGATGAGAAGGACATCATTTTTGGTGTTAGTTCTAGAAGGTCTTGTACATTTTCATAGAAGCAGTCAACAGCTCCTTCAGCATCAGTGGTTGGGGCATAGACTTGGATTACTGAATGGTTTGCTTGGAAACAAAACAAGATCATTCTGTTGTTTTTGAGGTTGCACCCAAGCACTGCATTTCAGACCGCCCATTAGCGTAAGTGACTTAGCAGCAGCAGCAGCAGCAGGGAGCTCACAGAGGGGAACCAGTCTGGGAAATAACCAGTGTCCTGGGTGTCAGGCTGCAGGAACTGTGGGCAAAGATGCTCTGGGACCTTCCCGACCTTCTCACCTGTTCCAGCAGCAAAGCCCTGGGAGGGGTTGTGGCCTGGGGTAGCCTGGGCCATGGGTCTACTCCTAGCTAGGGTAACTACCCCTCTCCTGAAAGTCTCTCTAAACCTGTACCCAGAGGGACAGCCTAGGCAAGAAGGGTGTTTACTGGGCAGCTTGGAAATCATCAGAGGTGAGACTCAGGAAGGGCTGTCACTGGGGGCCTCTTGATTGACTGCAAACTGAACAAAAAGCATAAGCACCACCCCCATCCCCAATTTATTTTATGGGCAAATGATGCACAGTTTCACCAACGAGCATTTTGGGGACTGTTCAGTGGCTGCTTATAGGTAATCCAACACATCCAAGTTAGCCAGGGGCCCTCAAGATAGGTACAATTTTTATTACTTTACCTTTCCAATTATTATTGTTATTATTTTATATTATTATTATTACTTTGTTAATAAATTTTTGTTATTATTAATCAGGCAGGTGAGTCATGGACTTTGCCCACCCAAGCAGGACAAGGTCAGAAAACTTCAAAGCCCTTCACATTCCAGGTACCTTCATTTCTATAGACTGAACATTGGGTCCCCCAAATGCCACTTGTTAGAGCAGGAAAGAATGATGTTTTAGAATGATTTCCATATGAAATGGCTAATACTTTTTAAAATCAATGTAGTCCTTAAAGTGAGAAAGTGCAATTGACTGGAAGTTGGCTTTTTGGTCAATTTCCTTGCTCTCCAGGCCAAGGGGGATTCATGGTGACTCTGACCAACTGAGACTCCAAACTGAGGTCTGGTGAAGGCAGGCACGGACCTTCCTTTTCTTCTTTCCATCAGACCAAGGGCTATCAGCAAGAGAGCACCAGGCAGGGAGCTGAGAGGACCTGAAAACTAGTGTCATTTCTGCCAGTAAGAACTGGCAGGGGACTGCACACAAGTAACTTCAACCATCTAGCCTTCAGCTGCTACATCTGCAAATGGGGTTGAAGTAACCCTGGGCAGCCTGAGAGTGGGATGGAGAGAAATAACTTGCTGTCAGTTCTGGGGCTTCTTAGAGAATTAAATGAGATATGGCATGGAGATTCCCTACCGGAAGGCCTGCTATAGGGGAGGCACCAGTGAGGTTCATTGAACAGGAAGGTGGGGTGAAGGAAGAGGATGGTCTGGCTGCATCGCTGTGGTGTGACCGCATCCCAGCTCCAACTGGACTTGCCAGCTGCTAGCTGGAAAATGAAAGTGAAGTGAAAGTCGCTCAGTCATGTCCGACTCTTTGCGACCCCATGGACTATACAGTCCATGGAATTCTCCAGGCCAGAATACTGGAGTGAGTAGCCTTTCCCTTCTCCAGGGGATCTTCTCAAACCCAGGGATCGAACCCAGGTCTCCTGCATTGCAGGCAGATTCTTTACCAGCTGAGCCACATTAAAACCTTCTCCTTCCAGCCTGAAGCACTGATCCCAATTAAAATGATAATTATCTCCAAGGGTTCTACTTCTGAATTTTTCTTTTAACTACTCTGCCATTGACCCCAGAGTGTGAGTGAGGAATCTGAGAGTGGCATTTCATAGATTGAGGACAGAGAAGATGGCCCATCCCCCCGATGCACCCATCTCCGCTACCCTTTCACCATCATTTCCTGTGTGGCCTCTACTCTAGTCAGATGCTCTTCTCACTACCACCTGCATTTCGCAGGCCCATCCCCATGCTATGTCTTAGGTCTTGTCCTTCTCTCTGACTGCAAGGCCCTTGTTGGTCCTCTCTGTCCCACCATCCAAGGCCCAGGTCAAATCCCACCTCCTCCAGCTCACACGGCGTTCTTTCCTCTTCTCCTCCAGGGTTGCCTCAGTCCCATACACTTCAACCCTTACTGAAGGATGAATGTGTGCTGAGATGGCGATTCTGGGAAAGGCTTGCATGTGGACAGGACTCTCAGGTTTTACAGGCAGTCCATGCAATGGAGACAGTGCAGCCTGGAAGGGAGAACAAGGTCCTCAGCGTTAGGCAGACTTGGGGTCACATCCCAATTCCACCACCATGGGACCATGAGCATTCATCAACGTCTCTAAGCCTCAGTCTCCTCCTCTGTAGAACAGAGGAATCCGCACAAAGGACAGCACAGTGATGTATTGATATGTAAAAGTGAAGTGAAGTCGCTCAGCGTGTCCAACTCTTTGCGACCCTGTGGACTGTAGCCTACCAGGCTCCTCCATCCATGGGATTTTCCAAGCAAGAGTACTGGAGTGGGTTGCCATTTCCTTCTCCAGGGGATCTTCCCGACCCAGGGATCGAACCCAGGTCTCCCACGTTGTAGGCAGATGCTTTACCATCTGAGCCACTGGGCTCCCGGTATATGATAGGGTCTCAGGCATATTAGCCGCATCCTTTGTCTTGTTCTTCCATTTCCGTCGATTTTCTATTAACTCTATGAGGTAGTCTAAGCATTATCACCTCATTGTACAGATGGATAAACTGAAGCCCAGACTGATAAGGAGGCTCGTGCAAGGTCACATGGCAATGAGGCCCATCCTGGTCCCCAGATCACCTGATTTCCAGGCTGGTGCCTCAGATAGTCCCTACTCAGCTCCTGCCACAGGGGCTCAGGCTCCTGCTCTTACTCGAGAGGAGCTGTCTGGGGCAAATCAGCTAGCCCAGAGGATGGTGATGACAAGAAAGCAGCAGCTGGAAGGGTACAAATCCACAGCCCTGAAGAGAAAGCTCTTCTCTGAGAAGTAATTAAACTGTGATTGTCATTTCTAGCAGGCATTCCAGTAAGCAGGCATTTTCAACAAGGTTCTCTGGCTCCTGCGGTTTTTCTGGAGTGGAGTTAATCTCAGTTTCTTGCTGCACTTCAGCTGTTGACACTGAGGCTGCTGACGAAGCGGGCGGCTGTCACTTTGGGGGAGTGGGAGCTTGGGTCAGAACGAGGTCAGCCCTGGAAGGGTCTGTGCTCCTTCTATTACTGGCCGGGAAACTGAGTCTGGAAGGGACCAAATAGAGCCCTCTTGGCAAAGAGCTGCGCCTGCCTGCTAGCCAGGAGCCAACTCAGGCAGGGGAAAGAAAGAGCAGGACAGAAAAGAACACATGAATGACCGAATCTATTCCTGATCTCTCATTCATTCCTGTGGCCAACTCTCTGCTGGCCTGGGAACCCGGCTGGGCCCAGCAAGCTAGGAGCCTTTCTTCAGCTGGTGTGCTCCTTGCTGAGTTTTGGAGGGCAAGCCCCTGTCATCTAGAAATTCTCGGCCTGGGCACGGTTGCCCTTCAGGATGGATACCTCCTTGTGCAGGCTGTGTTGTGCATAACAGATGTTTGGCAGCATCCTTGGCCTCTTTCCTCTGGATGCCAGCAGCAACTCCAGCCCTGACTAAGTGGTGACAACCAGAAATGTCTCTAGATGTTACCGAACGTCCCCTGGGGAACAAACTTGCCTCCACTGAGAACTACTAGAGGAAGAAAGGAGAGGCATCCTAGGAAGAGTCCCCTGGTCAAGGTTGGACACATTTGGGTACCTTGCACCAAGTGGGATGTCCTGTGAGGAATGGAGGTAGGTGAGGCTGCGTTCATATTCAGGGCCCTGAGGAAAGGCTCCATATGCTCAACTCAGGCTTCTGAAAATTATTCCGGAAGTTACCGTCCTGCTCCCCCGAGCCCTTCCAATGGCTGCAGATTTCTTGCCTTATCCACCTGTACTGAGGCCTCAGCAAGGCCCTGAAGTGGAACTTCTGCCCTGGGAGGCATTCTGGGCTCTGTTGTCTCTGCAGGAGCTGCGCTCACAGTCAGCAGGCTCATCGTTTCATTGAGAGCAGCACAGATCCTCCCAGGTCCTTTAGCGTCCCTTTCCTGACTTGGTCAGTGTGAACAGAAAGCTCATTTACTCAAGAGATACAACGAGATGACACACAGACGAGAGAAGGGAAGGGTGCACAAGCAGCTCATGGCATCCAGGCGTGAGGACGCGAATGCACTCCTGCTCAACCTGCAGATTCTCTCTTCAAGGAGCGCATCCATTCGAAAGCTGCCTGTACCAAATAGATAAAGGAGACAGACTTGTTTTGTTTTATTAATTTTTCTTGCAATGTAATTGCTTTACAATGTTATGTTAATTTTTGCTGTACAACAAAGTTAAACAGCTTTATGTATACATATATGCTCTCCCTTTTGAACCTCCCTCCCATCCCCCTATCCCACCCATCTAGGTCATCACAGAGCATTGAGTAGAGTTCCCTGTGCTACACAGCATATTCCTACTAGCTATCTGTTTTACACATAGTAGTATATACATACACACACACACACACACACATATATATGTCGATCCTAATCTGCCAATTCATTACACCCTCCCCTTCTTCCCATATTGTATATTATCTCATATATGTGGATGTGGAATCTAGAAAAATGGTACAGAAGAACATATTTGTAGGGCAGGAATAGAGACACAGATGTAGAGC
This sequence comes from Bos grunniens, assembly GCF_055505025.1. Lineage (NCBI taxonomy): Eukaryota > Metazoa > Chordata > Mammalia > Artiodactyla > Bovidae > Bos > Bos grunniens. The sequence continues at coordinate 85,528,912 of NC_141174.1, read as the reverse complement.
ATGGACATGAGACAGACATTTTTAAGCCTCAACAAAAGATTACCCCTTAGAGTTCTTTAATGGACGCCTGCCTGAACGCATGTAAAATGATGCTCACTCCATAAGGGGCCAGCTTGCCCGTGATGTTTCCAGGCAAAGTTATTGCTTAAAGCAACTTACCTCATGTTTATCTGTACCTAATTCCCAGCCCAAATACATTTGACTATTTTGGTCTAGACCACACTTGATCATTGCAAACAGCCACCAAATGCCTCTCCTCTCCTATTTACGGATAGAAGCAGCTGCTGTATTTGCATGCCCTGCTCCTTAGTATAAACACAACTCTGATTTCCTAACTTTCTTTGGGGAATTCCTCCTAGGCGCCCATGTTTATTTATGAAGCTGGTTTGGAAACACAGCAGGCATGACTAATTTCTGGGCTTTAGTGGACGCTTGCTGGGGAGAGCTGGATGAAGATCAAGCAAAAGGTGAGGTGGTGAGCCCCACCCCTGAAGTATCAAGCCTGGCCCCACCTCCAGGAAAGGGTCAGATTTTCCTCTACAAGGATCCCCAGATTGCCCATTCTTTACCTTCCTTTGACTACTTCATTTTGCTTTGGCTGCCAGGAGTCTCAGAAGTAAATCAGATCTTATTCTAGGCTCCTGAAGGGTTCTTCTTCCCAATTCTCTAAATGGCTCTGGAAATCTCTTTTTGGTTTTACTTTTGGCTACCTTATTATACGTTTGAATATTGTAAACTCCCTGGAATATTTGCAGGAAGTAGGTGGGGTGTAAGTCACAAGAAATAAACCCCAAATGCACCAAAGTTTTCCTTCCACCTCCATTAAAATGCCTCTGTGTCTCTTTTGCTGGAGGATCTCTCTGTATTCGATGATTGAAAAAAAAAGATAAATAAATAACCACCAGCAATGTTGAGACTGGGTGAGTTGGAGCTGAAATGGACCACAGGTCTCAAGGAAAGGAAGGACTTAACATTCTTAACCATCCCAAGTCCTTTCATAATATTTACAACCTAAGGATGAGAACACCAACACCTAGAGAAAAAGGAAAAGGCATTTTCAGAGCCTGCATCTCCCAGCCCCTCCCAGCCTGATGCTCCTTGCATAATTGGCCCGCTGCATCCTTGAGGCTGATGAGGGCACGCCAGCCTGTCAACAGCAGCTTTTTCAGGCCAGCATCCTGTTTTAGAGGTGAGTCCCTACCAGTGGGAATGCCAGTGGGAAATCTGAGATTTCAGTGGCCCTGTCTGCTGTCTAGGTTCTGAGCTCAGGGGAGAGCCTCCATAGTGGTACCCAGACAGATCATGTTGGTCTTGGGTAATGATCCACAGGGCAAGCTGGAAGACAAGAGGCCCATGCATTCAACTTAGCAGGAGGGAGCATCAGCTTCTAAAGGTCAGGTGAGGTCAAGAGTCAAGACCAGAGAGGACAATCATGGCTTTTCTGGTTGAAACATCTGGACTTACCTTCTGTGTGATACTTGAATTTAATCCTGCAGCAGGGCTTCTCTGGTGCCTCAGTGGTAACGAATCCACCTGCCCAATACAGGAGGCATGGGTTCCATCCCTGATCCAGGAAGATCCCACGTTCCACAGAACAACTAAAGCCCGTGTGTGCCAAAACTACTGAGCCTGTGCTCTAGAGCCCACGCTCTTCAACAAGAGAAGCCACTGCAATGAGAAGCCCAAGCACCGCAACTAAAGAGTAGCCCCCACTTGCCACAACTAGAGAAGAGCCCATGCAGCAAAGAAGACCCCGCAGAGCCAAAAATGAATAGATAAATAAAATAAAAAACCCCTGTAGCAACTTGGCCATGTGTCTGTTCAGCCTCACCTTGAATTATCTCCAGAGATGAAAGATTCATTACCTACAAAGCTAGTGAGACAGGGAGGAAAAGACAGATGCTAAATGCCCTAACTCATGGGGTTCAAGCTCCCAGAAGTCAAAAAGATGTGATAAGGGAGTATAAAGGTGGTATAGAATTCTGAAACGGGGGCAGCTCCTTGACTGTCTTCTGGGAATCTTACAGATCACACAGGAACTGGCAAGACCCAGAAGGGGGCCCATAGGCAGGTGAATGGTCCCTCTGAAGAAGGTAGTCAGGGGTACTTGGTCACCTCTCTGGGGAGTCCACTGTGCAATGTCTGGCCTGCCTTGAGAGATGAGAATGGGATGCCAATGGCTGTAGCCCTGAAGATTCAAGACCGGCTGGAAAATAAGGCTGCTTTCTCTCATAAATATCTTCTCTGTGAGAGATGAATCTGAGTTAGGTTGGGCTCATTCCCATGGTGTAAATACTCCACCAGAGTCAGCCTCCAATTGGTTAAGCTGCCTATGCAGGGTCATTGAGTCGGGGTTGGGAGAGATTCTAACAGTCATCTTATAAGTTGCCCTCACCTCACAGGGGAAGAGCATTACCTGGTCTAAGTTGCTGCTCTGATTCTAACCTGCCCTATAGCTTCAGACCTCAGTTTCCTCATCTGTGTAATGGGGTGAAGAATAACTGCACATGCCCCACAGGGGTTATCAGAAAGAACTGAGTAAAAGGGCTTTGCTCTTAGAGAACTCTTAGAAAAGAATCAGAGCGCTTTAAATCATCACCAATTACGATCTTCTGGGGCTAAAAAAGAGAAAATGCATATGCCCAGGACTGATAGGACGAAATAGAGAGGCCTGGGTTTTGAATCCAAAACCCCAGGCTGGAGTTCCCGTTTTGCAGGCTGTGTAACCTCAAGTCTCGGTTTCTCCACGTGTGAGATGTGGTCCAATTTTACACCCTGGCACCTCCTGGGGTGTGGTGAAACCCAGGGGTATTGAAGAAAACACATTCTTCCAGGAGCCCCACACAGAAGGAGATGGTGTATTACTGTGACAGAAACGACAAAAAAGAGGGCCGGCCCAGTCATCAAAGGGACAAATTATGCTCCAGAAAACTAATCTCTAATTATTCCTTTCAGTCCTAAGGAGACAGGAGCCCAGAAGAGAAGCCAGCAGCTCATCTTTCAAGTAACTATTTAAGCCCGAACCAGGAAGAGAAACAACTGTACATACACAGGCTAGAATTTGAATATCTAATTTGATGAGGCATATAAATTGGCAGTTATTCAAATGAGTACATTTACATATATAGGGTTTAAGGCTACATCATTCCTTAATATTTCTTCCATAGTGCAGAGTAAGGACTTTAAATCTTTCTCCCTCTTTTCAAGGGTTTTAGGAAGGGATTACAAAGGCAGCTGAATAGAGACCAGGCTCTGAGTGTGCCAGGATGTGGGTGTGGGGTGAGCATCCAGGGGTGCTGAGAGTCCTCCTCAGTCACTTTCCTGGGCATCTGATCAAGCTGTCCAGCTTGGCAGTGCCAGCCAGGGGCACCTCCCCTGCCTCTGAAGGGTGGCAGAGGCTCCAGGATGGCTTCCCTAGGTCCCAATAGGGCAAACCCCTCAGAGTGTGACCCCCTGACCAGCACCATCAGCAGCACCTGGGAGCCTGTTAGAAATGCAGATCCCCAGTCCCGCCCCAACTCTACCTATAAATCAGAAACTGTAGGGGTAGAGCCTGCAATCTGTGTTTTAACAAGCCCTCCAGGAGATCCTGATGTCCACTCAAGTTGGAGAGCTGCTACCCTGGGACATTCCCACCTGGGGAGTCTGTGTCACTTATATTGAGTTTAACATAGCAGGACTTGGGGATTTATTTCCCAAGGCCACTCCAGGTTCTCATCCAGTGCTCTTCAGGGATGGTTCTGGCTTCTGGTGAAGGAGGAGGGAAGGTCCTGATTTCCTCCAGGAACAGAGGGAGATCCCATTCTTCCAGTGTGCAAGAGCCTGGCCATCAGCAGGCAGCAGGGGGCACCTCCAAGCCCCAGTGCCTGTGCCAACTTCCTCACCAGCACGGTTGCTTAACCCCAGGCTGGGCTGCTGTCTCAGATGGATGGAGGCAGCACAAGGTCACAGCTGAGGGACCCAGAAGTTGCTGGAATATCTCAGCCCTCTCTGTTGGATCCAGGCTCTGGCTCGTGCCCTCTATCACTCAACAGAGAGCTTCTGAAGCCCACCCTGGGCCAGGGTCTCAGCCAGATGGTGGGCACAGGGTGCAGCCGGCAGGCTGAGCCCCTCTCCAGAGTGTGTGCACAGCAGGGGGGCGCCTGACGATGAGAGCAGGGATGCACACGGGGTGTTGGGACCCAGCGCCAGGAAAATTCCACCTGGTCCAGAGGTTAGGGACGGTTCCCTGAGGGTGGTGGGAGGGAGAAGGGCAGTCAGCATAGACAGAGTATGACACATAACCAGGCGACAAAGCCCCAGAAGCCAGCGAGTGTAGACGGGTAAGCGAAGAAGGAAGGCAATCGGCTTTATGTTCTGCAAAAACCATATTGACTGCGGAGTGGAGCTTGGGTTGGAGACAAGTAAGGTTGCAGGGAGATATCTCAGGGAGGGGCAATTGGGACAGTCCAGAGAGAGGGCAGCAGCCTGCCCAGGAAGTGGCAACAGGGTGGAGCGACGTAATGCCTTTTGGGACTGGTTAGCAGTTGGAGTCACCTGGATATGGTGGTCCTTTGAATGGTGTGGTAGGAGGTGGAGGGTGGTAAGAGAGGGGCTTTCTCCCAAGTGTCTGGCTTGGGCATCTGGGAAGCCACATGAGAAAGCCCTGGGCTAGGATCAGTTTGGGGATCCCAAATTTGTGCTCCAGGACCAGGGTCATGCCTAACAGCCTTCACAACTGGATTTGTGGATGTGGTTCTAGCTCTCAGTACAGGGATCTTGTTGGCATCCAACCTGGGGTGGATGTGCCAAGCAGGAAGGATGGGCTGTCTCCAGGGATGGAGAATGGAGTTAGTCAAGGAGGGGAGTGTCAGCCAGGAAAGCAGATTCAATGGGATGAGAAGGGATGCTTCTGGGTCTTGTGGGTAGATCCCAGAGAGGAAAGCATCTGGATACAGGTCAGAATAAAGGAACTGGTACTGAGGTTCCCCAGCCTATACCTGAAGTAGAGTTGGTAGGCCCAGGTAGGCCAGAGTGAACCATTTGCTGACTGTTTAGCATGGTCCATAAGTTCATCAGGGACCCAAGCTCCTTACAGCTCTCTGCTCCACCAGCCTGAAAGTGTGAGTCCATCTTATTCACAAAATGGCTGCTGTAGCTCCAGCCATTATGCCCATGTTCCAGACAGGAAGATCCTAGGAGAAAGGAAGGAAGAAAATCACCTGCCAGTCTAGTCAGCCCCATTTATGGGACTTTCCTGGAGGTCCACCCAATGATTTCTACTTTCAGCTCTTATAACCACTGGCAGCTGCAAGATAGTTTGGGATATGTACCTTTTTAGTTGGTCATACTGGCACCACCAAAATATAGGAATTCTATTATGAAAAGAGGAAAATGAATATTGGATAGGTAACTAGAAATTTCTATTGCTAAAGAAATAAATAGGAGAAATTAGCATCCTAATCCTTCCATTATGTTCCTTTGAAATTGAAAAAAAATTATACACATCAATAAATGAGGTCAAGTTATTAAGAAAATGATGAGTGTCTTAGGTAGAAATCATTTAGTTGCAAGGAATAGAAAGCTACTTGAAGGCCTTGAGTAAAGCAGAGATTTTATTATAAGGATTCATGGGACTCTCCCAGGGCCAAGTACAGAAAGCTGGTGGGCCATTGAGGGAAACTGGCCCTAGAATTTCTCTTCCTTTCCCCCTTCTCAGGGTCCTCATCATCTCCTTTCTCCAATTGCCTCTGATTTTTTCATCTGCTTCAATTCTCTCTCTGTCTGATATTTGCCTTTCTCTTCTCTATGTACATAGCAGGAAATGGTCATCCTGACTTACCAGTTCAAGTGCCAACAGGAACAACCCAAAGTCTCCATGATCCAATGCCAACATCCCTGACATGTCATGAGTCAGTCCAAGCTTGGGTCAGATGCCCACCCACTCTGATGGGCAGAAGCAGCCAGGGAAGGCCCCTTGGGGCAATCACCTGAAGAGCTCAGATGAGCAGTCAGGCATTTGGGTCATATGTCCCTACAAATACCCAAGGACAGCATTGCTCTCTTCTCACCATCCTTCATGCAATCCTAGCCTTCCATGCAGACATGTGGGGAAAGCTCCCTCCAGTCTGTATATGACCGGACTTCCCTGGTGTCTCAGTGGTAAAGAATCCACCTGCCAATGAAGAAGCCGTAGGAGGCTCAAGTTCCATCCCTGGGTCAGAGAGATCCCCTGGAGAAGGAAATGGCAACCCACTCCAGTATACTTGCCTGGGAAATCCCATTGACAGAGGAACCTGGTGGGCTACAGATCAAGGGGTTGCAAAGAGTCAGGCACAACTGAAGTGACTGAGCACCTAACACCTAGCACTAGTCTCTATATGAGGTGCCTTCTTTCCAGAAATGCTCTGAGGTTCAATGCCAGACAGCATAGAAACTTTCCTTGACGCTTGTTGCTATATTTATTTTCTTCTCCCAAAGCCTGGAAAGTCAAAGATGAGCAGAACTGTGCTTGGCCTCAGTGGGTCATCATCTGGAGAAGAACGACCGACATGTAAACCCATGACTCCCAGGTAAATCACGTGGTGGGCTAGCCTACTGCATCATGTGTCCAGGTGGAGTCTGAACATGTTGAGCATTTGGAGAACTGAGAAGAGTCTCCCTGACAACTTCTGGATGCATGAGATAGCAACAAGAGCAAAGGTGAGAGATGCTGCGTCTAGCCAAGAAGAATAGCTAGAGCTGATAAAATTAAGAAAACTGGCCGAGACTGGGTAGGGGACTGTGGGGGGTGGGGAAGGGGAAGGTCCTAGCAAATGACATGACAAAATTTTAAAAGATCATTTGGACTTCAATTTCCCAACATCTGAGGGAGTTCCCTGATGGTTTAGTGGTTAAGACTCTGTTCTCCCAATGCAGGGAGCTGGGGTTTGATCCCTGGTCAGGGAACTATATCCCATGTGCCAGAGCTAAGTGTTTCCAGGCCACAGCTAAGGATCCCATGGGCCACAACTAAGACTCAGCATAGCCAAAACAAATATTTAAAAAAATTTCCCAACATCTAAGAGTAAATAAGACATGATAGCCCCAGAGCCAAGAAGAGGCCTGAAGCCTCTAAAGACAGCTGAATAAACCACTCCAAGCTTAGAAAGGGAATTTCATCTCATTGAAGTACCACTATATGCTCTTTGCCCTTAGAAGGATTTCTTAAAATTGAATTTGCATAATGGGTAATATATGCAAGTCATTTCAAATTATGTATAAATAGAATGAATTTCTGGTTTATTTTTCCAAATGATTCAAATTCTTTACAAAAATTTCAATGAGTGGAGGCATATCTGTGTTCAGCTTTTTTTTTTAAGTTATTTTTCTTTATAGAAGGAAATTCTTCATCTATCTACTTTACCCTATGGAAGTACAGATGACAACTTCATGACCAACACCAGCAGAAACCAGGAGGCAGAGTAAGAACTCCTAGCTTCCCAACTGCCACATGCATGATGGAAACATTGTGAAACCTTCCATGTCCCCTTCCACACACATTAAAATAGTAATACACAATGCTGGTGAAGTTGTGGAAAAACACACATCCTTATCCAATTGCGTAGCCCCAGCATAAATTCCTCTGGAGAGAATTTTAACAATGCACACTGAGAACCATAAGAATGCTTTTTCTTTTCAAGTCTAGGAATTTATCTTAAGGAAATAATACCCCACCATCACAAAAGAAAAAAAAATGAGAAAGTATCTATTATAAATAACTACATTTATTAGAATGGAATTTGGAAGCATGTGTTTTCTTTCTTTTTAATTTAGGCCAAGTAAGAGGCATTATTTCCCCTCCATGGTTGGAATCTACCAGGTCATAGAATTGGTATTAACTGAATGCCAACTGTGTGCCCAGTGCTTCACTTTCCTGAGCTCAGTGACGCCCCTCCCTGCACCTGTTAGGTGGGTAGCATTGTCCCCTTACAAACGAAGACTCCCTGTGCAAGTTACTGGGAGTGGCAGGATTGATTTCCAGCCCAGTGTTTTTCAAAGACCTGCAATCCACTCCTTTATTCTTGGAAACTCTGCCCTTGGCGTTGAGGCATCCCATCTGGGATTCCACTCAGTTTTGAAAGGAGAGAATATCATATCATTTGATATTTTACCAAAGTGTACTTTACAAAGAAAAAAAAATCCCAAGTTCAAATGCAGAGTTTTTCTTTTTCTTTCCCCCCTTCTTCTATTATGCACTTCATATTCTCTAAGAAGTTGGGACTCATTAATTACGGCGGTGGCAATTATAACCCACTTGTACTTCTGCAGAGCCCTTCTGAGGAGCTGAGAGTCCTTTATAAACACGAGCTTATTAGTTGTCCCAGCAGCCTGGCAGGTAGAAGGCAGCCACTGTCTTAAGAGGATGGGGCTCTGAAGCTGCCCAGACTGGCACTGCAGGTGCTGTGGTGCCAGGGGCCTGGGCTGCCTGGAGCCCTTTGCAGGGACAGTTATTTGCCTGAGACACCAAAGTCTAAAAGCTGCCTGGTCACTGGCTTTAGGGCATCTTGCTATCTTGGAGTTCCACAACAAAACCCCCTGGAGTTCCACAGCAAAAACCTCCAGGCCCCTTTTATAGGGCAGGACTAGACACCCAAGTCTGTATGCCACAGCCTGGCTCCAGAGCCACGTGAGGTTTCCTGATCTCTACTCCTTCGCCTGTGCTGTGTGCTGTGCTTGCTATGCTTCCCTCCTCTTTTCTAAATTAGCCCACCCTTCAGCTGAGGTTCTGGAGAAGGAAATGGCAACCCACTCCAATGTTCTTGCCTGGAGAATCCCAGGGACCGGGGAGTATGGTGGGCTGCCATCTATGGGGTCGCACAGAGTCGGACACGACTGAAGTGACTTAGCAGCAGCTGAGGTTCTGCTGGTTGTACAGCATCTCTCCCTCCCTGACCTCAGCCAAACTGTACAGTCTGGGCCGTTTGTTTTTCTGGTAACTCCAAGTAGCGTGGCATCTCTTCAATTGCTTTCTTGCATTGCCCATCCTTTTCTGAATCACTCTTTGGCAGCCCTTTAAAGCATACTCTGGGCTTCCTCTTGACTGAGAGCCTCTTGGGATATCTCTTCCCCATGTATCTGGGACTTCTGGTACCTAGAACAGGCTTTGGTATACAGCAGGGGGTCAAGAAATGTTGACTGGGCAGACGGGGTCCTGAGTGGCTGTTCTCCAGGGAGCACCAACAGAGGAGATGAACCTTACTGTCACCTCCCCTGCCTCCACCCCACCCATTGGGCTAAAATCCTGAGCCAGAGAAGCATACTTGCTGCCTCCCAGATGCCTGCATTGCACAGCTCCACATTTTACTTAGGCTGCTCCTTACCTCTTCTGCCAGGCCTGCCTATAATACCAAAGCATGCTCATCCTTCTAACCTTTGTTCAAATGTCACCTCTGAATGAAATCTTCCCGAACTCATCCTTCCTCTATGAAAAGTCATCACCTTCTTCTCTGGGCCCCACAATATATTGCATAAGAAATGATCCACACTGTGGCTCTGTCAATTCCTAGCTGCCTGACCTTGGACAGGTGCCCACCTGCCCAAGCCTCTGTGACCTTGTCCTTTGATGGTAGCCATATGTGAACTGGATAAGTGTGTCATGAGAACGAAAGGGGAGAGCCCAGTGCCTGGTGCTTAGTATGTCATCACCGCTCAAATGTCTTTTTCGGCTGCTCTACAGAGGGGAGTGGTGCCACCTGTTTCACTGTTGGGAGTTGGTGACCCCCAAATTTCTTGTTTTTAAAAAGCTTATAAAGTGATGTACTTTGGGGTCAGAGTTTTATTTGGGAACCACAAGCCTAAACTAGACTCTCCTGTGAGATGGGGAACCAGGTTCCAGAAAGCGGAGGCAGAGCAAGGGTTGGAAAGAAACTTCCGCATCATCAAAACATACCTGATGCTCAAATCCTACCAAGTACTTGCTAAGCCTGATCACTCGTTTTTCTTTTTCTTTCTCTAGTTCTATTCAAATAAGGTCTGATGACATCCTCATTATAGAATAACCATCCCAAAGAAAGAATTTCCCTTGATGCCCATTCTGACCCCTCCCCATGAGCACTGAGTTTTCTGTGTATCCTTCCAGAACTTTTTCTGGATGTTCAACTATTTTTTATTTCAAAGGTACATGAAGGACTTTATAAAAATTATGCTATACAATGAATTTTATTCTCAAGTTAATATTAACCCTGACTTCTCAGTCTATATCGGGTGATGGGCAAAGTTACTGACTGGGGTGGGGATCCCAGGCAGTCAGAGCCACAGCTGTTGCTACATTGATGCTCTGTTTGGGAAGTGATGCGGAGTGTCTTGAGGACAAGGCACTGGGCATTAATCAAACACTAAACTCAGGTTCCCAAGGTTCCTGTCTGCATTTCTCCATCTCATTCATCAGGATGTCCTGAGAGTCCATGACAATTACTTTATGGAAATTTAGATCTATTACATTTATTGTGTTTTTGATTACCTTTCCAGTAACCTTGTCAAAGAGTGCTGCTTTGACATCGGCTTATTTTGATTCAGCTATTCATTGTAAAGCCACCTTGAGCTCTGATGATCACCATGCCATTTTTCAATTACTAATAAATCATGGCTTTAATCACTCATGCTACAATCCCTCCCTGGATCAATAGTAGGCTAATGAATACATAACACTCCTATTACCATTCAAGTTGTCTCATCCCCATGGTTCTCCTAAGATCACCACTAGCTGTTTGATGATCTTCTTTGCTAGGAGCTCTCAGGATCCAGGGCATAGCTCACTGGCCTTGGGAGACTGGACTAGGTTCAGGGTCCTGACTTGCCTCCATCACAGCTGCACCACCAGCTCAGGGAATTCTTTCCTTTCTAGTCTGAAGCTCACTTTTCTGGCCTGAGCAGAAATTAGCAGTAGAAAACATCCATTTCCTCTTCTTCCTCTGACATCAATATGAGGTATAGTGGGAAGGTAACAGACCTTGGGAATCTGATAGAGACCTTGTTCAAATCCTAGCTCCACAAGTGGCCAGCTCTATGACTTGGAGCAAGTTGTTGAACCTTGATAATCCTTGCTCTCCAGTTCTGTAAAATGGGTAGAATTAGCTTAAGATTGGAAGTAATGTACTTATTCCATGAATGACAGTTACGATTACCATTATCATCCCAATTGACTTGAACAACCATCTCTTGAAGCCAAGAAGTAATACTTTTTTCCTAAGTTAAGCCACTTACCAAAGCAATCAGCCATCACTCCCGTAAGTCCTCCCCCAGCATGGGTTGTGACTGATGGAGAACAGAGATGGAGTTCTGAACTTCTGTAATAAACACCAAGAGAAGAACAAAGTAACTCAGGGCACTTTGGAGCTGAGGGTCGTTCTCCTCCTGAGTCCTTTTACGGAAGCTTCTCTCCTGGTCCCTGGAGTGGGGAACACTGTGATTTGTCCAGCTTGCCTTGCTTTTCTGCCTTTCATGGAAAAGACCCTAGCCACAGCTTACTTCAAATCCTGCTATCATTCATCAGGACTTGATGAGATCTTTGCTATCACTACTTAGTCAAACTCCTTTCAGGTGAGGAAACTGAGGCTCAGAGATGGTGATTTAATTAAGGTTCTCAAAAAATTTACTTGTGGGGTTGAAGCTAGCACCCAGGAATTCTGAGGCACCATTTCTTTCTCTGAGTTCACTCACCTTTAATCCAGCTCCTTCTAGCTGACAGGGAGCTTTCGTTAATCCTGAAGGCGTAATGCAAACTTGCCCCTGCTCCTCCTTCTTCATGCCCCAAGGGATGTGCTGGGAGATTGGCCTATGCATCAAGAATCCTATCTCTGCTGTGTGACCTAGGGCAAGTCATGGTCCCTCTCTGGGCCTCTGTTCTCAATGAAGAAGACACCCATCCTCCAAAGTCACTTCTATGCTGATAGCCTCAGATTTGGAGCAGGTGAGGTCCACCGCCAGGTTTGAATGATCCCCACACTCACCCAAGCCCACTGTGACATGTGAACATTCCTTTCCAGTTTGTATGCAGGTTTCAGATCCCAGTCACTGAACTCAGTGGATATGGGGTAGCTGTGGGGACCCATGAATGCCACGATGTGCACACAGTGAGCTTATGTTGCAGTCAACTAACCAAACTCTCTGCAATGCAGAGTTTAGTAGCAAAGACCCCAGGAAAGACACTAGGGTCTTTCCTGAGTGCATTGCCCAATTCCCCCTAAAACCGCCTGGGCTCCTTTGGGGGACCCTCAGAAAGGCCATTCAAGAACTGGAGCTTCCTTGGCATGATCAGCATCTGGTCATTAGCTGTTAAGAGCCAATTCTGGAAGATGGCCCCAGTCTCTATGCGCACACAAACCTCCTTGGGTATCTTCCCCCACAACCCCACTTCTCCCCTTTCCTGATTAGCATTTGGAAAGTAATAGAAGCAGCTCCTACTGGGGCCCAAGTGACTCCCTGCCCAGGAAACCATATCCCGCCAGCACCTCCCACGCTCCCCTGGGGCCACACCTGCAGAAGGATGATAAGGGAATCGGATTCTCCAGCAACACCAGAGGCACAGTCCAAAGATCCAGAATATTTAGCTGTGTTTACCCGCAATAATCAGCTTCTCAAAGACATGTCGCTGGGCAGCTCTTGCTACATTGATTATGCCGCCTCATATTTTTGGCCCCCAGGGGCAAACAGCTCTGATTAATATTTCACAACACAGGGGTTTTTTTTTTTTTCATATTCCTTTCTTCATGTTGTTGCTTTTCTCTTTTTTTATTTTTTTTCTTCCTCCTGAGCCCCTGAGAGCTTGATAGAGAGACACGGAATATTTTACCGTCTCTTGTGTCTGCCTGCTCCAGTAATCAGCGGACTCAATCACGCTTGCAGTGTTTTTATGAATTAATAACAGGCACTTTGGAGGGCTGGCGGGGGAGGCAGGAAATGCAATCTATGGAAGCTTAATGAGCGCCGTGGGGAACAGCTACCGCACCGCCTCCAGCCCTGCCACGCCAGGCTCTAAATCATCCTTCCTGAGATTACCCCCTTCCAGAGCAGCCTCGACAGCTTGTGTGGGGCTTCCGAGTGCCCCTTGGTCCCTGCCAAGTCCTCCCAGGAAGAGGGGTCTGGGAGAGGCAGCCATAGCACATCTCCATTTTAATTTGAAAAAAGAAGGGAGAGCGGGGATCTGGCTTGGCTGGAGAAAGCATCCTGCCCTTGCAGACTGTTTGCATTAGTTGTTCTTTGACAAATTGGGTAGCCAGGGGTGAGGGTAGGGTGTGAGGATGGGCAGATGGCCCAGGCTGGCCCCCATAATGGATCCTCAGCCCAGACCAGGGTCTTTGCAGAAGTTCTTCCTGCTGGTCTAGAAATTTGATCTTATTACAGCTGTGCAGTGTGTGTTCAGTCATGTCCAACTCTGTGGCCCCATGAACTGGAGCCTGCCAGGCTCCTCTAACCATGGAATTTCCCAGGCAAGAATACAGGACTGGGGTGCCATTTCCTTCTCCAGGGGATCTGTCTCACCCAGGATTTGAAATTGGCAGGCTCATTCTTTACCATTAGCACCACCTGGGAAGCCCCTTTATTAGGGCTATCCTTGACTAGATTCTAAAGGACTGACTGATGCCACTGGAAATCCCGAGGACTTAAGCTGTGTGTTGTGACACATCACTTAAAAGTTCAATTCCACTCCATCATGGTCTGATGTACGGTCCCCCTGTGCATGATCAAGCCCCAGTTCACACCACACGACCACTTGAACTTACGACATTCAAGCCCCGTTCACAAGACCCATTCACTGACCCTGAGCTTGGATGGTAGGGCAAAGTCAATGGCTACAGAAGTTTCTAAATATTTACTCTTGATGACCTTGTATTCTGGTAACAATTCACACACAAGCTCTGATCCTCATCCCACACTCAGAGCAGTGCTGATCCAAACTTGAATGCCACAGTCTTCATTTGCAAAGGGAAATACAATCACCAAGTAAACCAGGACCATGCGGCCAGGGTCAGAGCCGCCTTTACCAGCAGAAAAATGGGTCAGTTCAGTTCAGTCACTCAGTCGTGTCCGACTCTTTGTGACCCCATGAATCACAGCACGCCAGGCCTCCCTGTCCATCACCAACTCCCGGAGTTCACCCAGACTCACGTCCATCGAGTCAGTGATGCCATCCAGCCATCTCATCCTCTGTCGTCCCCTTCTCCTCCTGCCCCCAATCCCTCCCAGCATCACAGTCTTTTCCAATGAGTCAACTCTTCGCATGAGGTGGCCAAAGTACTGGAGTTTCAGCTTTAGCATCATTCCTTCCAAAGAAATCCCAGGGTTGATCTCCTTCAGAATGGACTGGTTGGATCTCCTTGCAGTCCAAGGGACTCTCAAGAGTCTTCTCCAACACCACAGTTCAAAAGCATCAATTCTTCGGCACTCAGCCTTCTTCACAGTCCAACTCTCACATCCATACATGACCACTGCAAAAACCATAGCCTTGACTAGATGGACCTTTGTTGGCAAAGTAATGTCTCTGCTTTTGAACATGCTATCTAGGTTGGTCATAACTTTCCTTCCAAGGAGTAAGCGTCTTTTAATTTCATGGCTTCAATCACCATCTGCAGTGATTTTGGAGCCCAAGAAAATAAAGCCTGACACTGTTTCCACTGTTTCCCCATCGATTTCCCATGAAGTGATGGGACCGGATGCCATGATCTTCGTTTTCTGAATGTTGAGCTGTAAGCCAACTTTTTCACTCTCCACTTTCACTGTCATCAAGAGGCTTTTTAGTTCCTCTTCACTTTCTGCCATAAGGGTGGTGTCATCTGCATATCTGAGGTTATTGATATTTCTCCCAGCAATCTTGATTCCAGCTTGTGCTTCTTCTAGCCCAGCGTTTCTCATGATGTACTCTGCATATAAGTTAAATTGTAATCAGAAGGTCGTATGGGAAACACGACTTGTATTGATCTTTCTTTCTTTTCTCTTTCTCCTTTCCTTTCCTTTAAAGCAATTTATTTTTAGCTGTGCTGGGTCTTCGTTATTGCACAAGGGTTTTCTCTAGTTGTGGTGCATGGACTTCTCACTGTGGTGACTTCTCTTATTGTGGAGCACAGGCTTTAGAGCGCAGCTTTCAATAGTTGCAGCACGTGGGCTTAGCTGCCGCATAGCATGTGGGATTTTCCCAAACCAGGGATCGAACCTGTGTTCCCTGCATTGGCAGGTGGGATTCTCAACCACTGGACCACCAGGGAAGCCCTCTCCTTTCCTTTTTATCTTGGAAAATGCCATCTACACAAAAATAGAGAGGATAGTATGATGAGCCCTCATGCACCCATCACTTTGCTCCAAAAGTCAAGTATTTGCAGCTGTACCTTCCCTGTAAGAGCAGGTCTCCCCTCATCAGGTACCATGTGTCCAGAATGCTGGGAGACCAATGTCTCAAGCAGTGGGGGGAACAAAGGAGCATTTAGCCCCCCTCTTCAGAGGTACCATGAAGCTCATTCCCTTCTGGTGGCCCAGGCTTCCCCCTGGCATTAGCCTCACCCCAGTCATTCTATTTGCAGAAAGCACCAGCCATGCAGGTGGGAGAGGTCCTTCAAGCACACATCTACAGACAATCAGCTGGGCTCCCATTGTCATAAATGACTGGAATCACTGTCTTCATTTGGAGTCTTCCTTATCCATCCTTGAGTGGTAACTTCCATTATCTGGGAAAACAAGCAAGCCAGAGTTTGGGAGCACTGTCCACTTCTCCTGGGCCTCGGAGCTGCCTGTTATGAGACCTGCATGCCTGTCTCCACAGGCAGCTGTTACAAGTAGTGGGAAAGCTCTGAGACCTCTTGGTCCATGCCTGGTTAGCGCTGTGGAGCTCCAAACAGAGAACACCCACGTCTTCCCTCGGGGGCTCATCATCCAGCTAAAATGCCCAGGACTGCAGGGGAGTAAGCACTGATCACCTGGTGAGTTGATACATCACCCTTCCTCTGGGAACCAGCTCTGGGAGAGGAAACACAGAGACAGTGATTCGATGAGGAGGAGGAAGAGGGCAAGGGAGACGCAGGGAGAGAGGAAGAGGGGATGATTGACATAGATAGAAATATATGTATATAGATACACACCACTCAACATGCACAGGCGGGTTAGAGCCCAGAGGCTTAAGAAAACCTGAGCTGGGGGGAGATGACAAAGCTCGGGTTGGGGAGAGTGGAGCAAGGGGTGAGGGTGGGCAGGGAGATTTAGTTCTCACTGGACTGCCAGGTGGGAGGGTGGAGCTCAGCAAGGTCTCAACACCCATCCTCCGTGTATGTCTTAGCAGTTCTTAAGAGCACAGCTCACTAACCAAGTCCACGTGAAACTGTAGATTCGAAGTAACAAACAGCATCCTCGTGTCTCAGTCACTCTCCTCTCACAGTGGAGAGGTGTTCTTGGGAGAGTTGGACTTGCTGTTAGTTACTTTTGGTATTAATATACTTGTACTCCAAATGTGGACCTCAGACTAGCAGCATCAGCATCACCTGGGCGCTTGTGAGAAGCGTCAGTAGATCCTCGCACCCCTCTCAAGGCCCTCTAGATCAGAATCTGCATTCTAGCTCCATCCCCAGGTCATTTGTGGGCACAGTCAAGGGTAAGAAGCCCCTAGTCTGTCACACTCTTGGGGACCGCTTCCTGGAACACCAACTTCTCTTTATCACCTCCCCACCCCGCCTCAGCCGGTTTGCGGCCAGCCTGGACAAGGCCATCTCTTTGGCCGGGCTCTCAGGGACCCAGAGATAATGGTTTCCTATTAATGCCTCCCAAATGCATTTTAGTGAAAATGTCTAAAAGATCTAAAAGCCTTTAACATCCCAGAGAATGCATTTCTAATGATCCAATTTCAAGCCCCTTGACAAGCCTTGACAAAAGATATTTCAAGATAGGCAAGGAGGCCTTCCTGACATTGTTTAAATGCTGCTGTAATAATAACTGGCATTTGTGTGGCATCTTAATTTTACATGTGTTTATTCCATTACTACTTTAATGCTTCTGACACCTGAGATAAGCAAGGCAGCTTTCAGGATCCTTTTGTATGGTGAGAAAACTAAAGTTCAGAGAGGTTAAGAGACTTGCCTGTGGCCACTCAGCTGCAGAGAAGCAGAGGGAGGCGTGGGCCCCCAAGTCACCTCCCCTACCCGAGGTTCTTCTGGACAGCACCACGAAGTATAGGACAATCCTGTCAGAAAGAGCTATGTGTGAACTACGGTTTACTGACTTATTTCACTAGAATTCCTTCTTGAAAGACAGGAGTCAAACGTCCAGTTCAGCAGAACTCCTTCCCTTGGCTCAGGGCTCCCCAACCTCTGGCATGTAGCCTGATGATCTGAGGTGGAATTGAGGTAATAGTAACAGAAATAAAGTGCACAATGAATGCAATGTTCTTGAATCATCCCAAAACCGTCCCCCTCCCATGGTCTGTGCGAAAATTGCTTTCCAAGAAACTAGCCCCTAGTGCAAAAAAGACTGGTGACCACTGCCTCAGATCCTCAGCCCTAAACTAGCAGGCAGGCAACAGGGATCCAGCCCTTGCCTTTGGGAGCTCGCATGTTAGGACTTCATTAAAAAAAAATAAAAAACCCTTTGATGGAGCAGAAATGTGTTCTCAAATCATGGCATCATTCCCCCACCGCTCAAAAAACACAATATTTTTTTTCCAAAAGGAAACAGAAATCTCTCTCACCTTAAAAAGGAGTAAAAAGAAGATTAATGTTTGAAAATATGATTTGGAAGATCACTTTCAAGCTATCACCCACAGAAATTTTGTGTGGCTAAAGAAGAGACTGATAAAACAATGTAACCCTACAGATAATAAATCCTTAAATGACAGAAGAAAATTCCAGTGGTGCAATTTTCCTTCCTTTCAAATGTGCTGGGAAGTGCATCTGGGGGCAGGCGTCTTTGTGGAACCCGTGAAACCACAGAGCATAGACAGCATGCTCTGTCACTCAGCCTGAGGTTTGACCTCTGCCCAGTGAACCTCAAAGTACAGTCCTGAAATGAGAGCCCTTCCCATTACATTGAAGCCAAGGACCCTCTGAGGGAGGGGATGTTGGCAGGTGCATCCTGGGCTTCTGTGTGAATAAACATAAAATGTGTACAAACTTCAAAAACAAAACAAAACAATTCAACTCCCTGTTCCAGTTCCCCCTCCCCCCATGCCTAGCCAACAGATGTTTCCCATGATGCCTCTGGCCACGTGTTGCTTGCAGGGACACGGGCCCCCAGAGCAATGGGTCAGCTCCTTTATGGCTCAGCTGAAGAGCTCCTGGTGTCAAATCTAACTTCTCCAAAACATGAAACCTCTTTTGTGTTTTTTCAGCAACATATTTAAATAAGCTTTTCTCAAGTTGGTTGTAAGGTGGTTTCACTTCCCTCTGCTCTCCTAATCAAAATTTACCTCTGCTGTGTCCCATTTCCTCTGAGCTTTCCAGATGATTTAAAGCTAAATTTTGCAAACCACTTTGCATTCTGGAGGATTTAACCAATATCAGTATAATATTTTACTCCTCCCCAAGGAAACACACTTTTCTAAACACATCACAGTCACCGTCTAGTATTTTACCAATTGTGTCTACAGACACCTATTAAGGGCTTGGTGAACTTATTTCTCTAGTCTGTGGGGCTGGGAAATCCTAAAGGCTACAACTGATGCCCCCACAGCACATCTTGGATCATTAGCACATTAAAGGCTCTGAGAAGTCCTGCAAGGTAGAAAAGTATGTTTGTTTCAATCAGCATTTCCCAAACTTCTTTGGGCACAAAGCCCTTTCACCTTTTACACATCCTAAGAATCTCATGCTCCACCACCTTCAGGAAATTTCATCAAAACCCAATGGCTGACTCTCCCCAGAAGAATTTCAGGTCTCCAAATGGGTGAAGCAAGACCTCCTCAGTCCCTCGTTGACCTGAGCCCATGCCATTCTCTTCAGACTTTCTTCAGGGTCTGTTGCCTTTGTTCCGGAAAGACTCCAAAGCACCTTTCCACTTTCGGCTGTTTGACGGTGGTCTGGTGACGCAGCCTCTCTGGTACTCTCCTGTGAAATGGGAGGACAATGCCTGTCTGTTGTATCTCATGGGGCTCAGACACAAGTCATGCTTCTGGGACACCCCAATACACATCACCCTGGATTCCACAGGGTCCCCATAGCTGGTTTCTCAACCACTGAACAGTGAGGGATAGAGTGGGCCTTTCCACAGATTGTCTATTCCAACTCCCCAAACTCAGGATGACATTTATGTGCCCTGGTCTCTCCTACAGAGGCCAGTCTTAGAGCTATAACACTGCCTGCAGTCCCAGATTTTGGCCACAGGCTGGCAATTGTGCCTTGCGCTTGGTCTGGGAGGGGGACCGGGCCAGGCTGTGGGAGAGCGGGTGGCGCATGCTCTCTGCAGTCTTCCACCAGCTTCTGCACAGTCATCCCACCTGTCCTCCCCCTGAGTCACACCTGTTGGCAATCTGCACTGACATGTGTCGTGCCTGTGTGCACGAAAGCCTGGCTGGAGAGATCCTGGGGGATTTATTTTTGTCGCATACATACATACCTTGTGTGCAGTCAGACGGGGGTGGTGTTTATGTCTCAGTTCTCTTTTGCAAAGGGGATAAAACACAGTGGAGCTATAAATGTGTACATTTTGAACAGCCGCCCTCATGCACTGTGTATGTAACTCGATTGCAAGAAATTTAAACATAAACTTGAGTTTTGCTGAGATGGGATGGAGGAAAATTTGGCCATTGGCATCTCAAAACTATTTTTCTGCACCCAGTGCCAAAATCAGGCATTAAAATGCAACACTTCCGCCCCCAGGAAAAAAACAGAAAAAACACATACACATATATACAACCTAATTTTCTCTGGGGAAAAGGTTGCTGTTGTTGATATGACATGTTTTTGTAGCACAAATGTTGGCTCTTCAGCTCATTTTGCTCTTTTATAGACGCTCAAAATGGGAAACATCTGAGCACACAGGCACCAGAAGCCCAGAGCACTTGCCCCTGGCCCTGCTGTGCGGTTTCCTTACAGGAGAATCTGCTCCAGATTCCAAGGCAAGCTCTCCAGCAGTGGAGACTGTTCAGGAGGGTTTATTAATGGGCACTGAAGAGGAAGGATCTCGTGCTCACATAGGGTCTGAGAGTGGGCAGTCAGGAAAAACTGTAAAAGGTGGGGGTATGAATGGGACAGAGGAGGGGGAGGTGACAGGAACAGTGGAGGTGAAGGAACGTGACTGTTCCATGGGCAGTGGAGAAATCAACAAAGCTAAGGTCAAGTATGTAGGGACTGAGAACCGTCCTTGTGTACAGGAAAGGGATTTGGTATGGATCAGGCAAGCAGGCTTCGGACACAGATGGGCCTGCATTTGAACTCTGACCTAGGAAAGGTTCTCCCTGGGGAGCTGCCTCCTTTCTCCTGGGAGCCTGTGAAGATGCTGAGGCAGCAGTCTAGGCCTGAGTCCAGGCAATCTCCTACTGGTAGCCCCTATGCCTCGTTCCTAGTGTTCTCTGCTGCTGTTTTGGCTTCTTTCCTCCTTCATAAATAGCTCAAAGGCCCTGGTACTCCTTGCTGCCCCAGTCCCTCCATTCACATTCGCCCTTGGGACAGGCTCTGTCTTCTCCAGCTTCCTGGCTACGCACATGTAATAAACACTCTTAGGGCCAGGGCCCTAACGGGGCACAGTGGGGAAACAGGGCAGGGTTAGCCTTGGTCCTCAAGCCGAAGGAGTTGCTCCAGGGGAAGGGGCAGGGAGGCACACAACCCGCAAAGCTGCAGCCCAGCGGCCTTTGGACCCTCTGTCCAAGCTTGCATTTCTATCATCACAGATGTGGCTGGCTCTCCTGCCCTCCTTCATGAAACAGCACAGTCACTCTCTGGGAAGTCTGCACTGCCAAGTACTTCCGAGGAGGCCCAGGGCAGTTTCCCATGTGCCTCTAAACCAGGATGGCAGGTCCTCTGTACAGTGAATGCACTCACTCCCTGTGGGTTCTGTGGATCTGCCAAGTACCGTGGCCTTTGTCGTCAGTCGTTGCCAAGTCCTACCCAAGCTGGCAGTCAGTTCCCTTGCGGTCCCTTGCTATTCTTCCATCTACCACGGCTGAGACCTGGGAAGTTCAGAAGCCCAGGCTGCTTTTATGGCGTGAAGAAGAACTTCATTTTTCATTACAGCCTGGCCCAAAAGCCCAAAGCGTGACTGCCTGCACCCAGAGTCTCATTCAGCTTAGCAAAGCTACTTCACCTGCAACCATTGTGCCTCAGGTGTGAATTCTTGAGGGACAGGGCCCAGCTGGCAGGTGGAGGGTTTATTCTTTTACAAGGGTGTCTTCCAGAAGCTTCTGAACTGACCAACCAACAGCAACACCTGCCAGTCATAAGGCTGGCCTTCTGTGTTGCTCCTGGGTGCCCAGTGTTCAGTAGGTTCTCCAGAATTGTGTGTCAAATGGGCCATGGAGTATCACTGTCAGATCTGGGGGCGGGGGTGGATAGAGAAAACATGTTAAAAAGGTTATTCTCTTAAATTCTGTCAACTTTTATCATATACATTTTTTTTAAGTTTGGAAGCTACTAAAAAGTAGGGGGAAAATTTAGACTTAACCCACTTAGAACCCCATTGCCCAAAGGCAACAATTTTGAGTGTTTTTCTGTATTTCCTTTTAGCCCTTGAGGACCAGTTTTTCATGAAGATCCTTCTGCAGGGGCATCAGGCTTGTGTTGTGAGCCCGGCAGATACACCAGAGGGACACAGGAGGAAAAGCCTGAACAGGAATCCAACAGGGAATGGAGAGGAAGGAAGGGTTGGGGCCACATCGCCTCCCTCTAGTCCTCAGAGACCAAGTGAGCGAGTTTTCTGGAGGAACAGAGGTCAAGTGGGAGATGGGAGGCTCTCAAAGCACCAAAGCCAGCGTGCAGGGTTCGGGTTGTGGAAGAACTGTGTGGTAGCCTCCCGGGTGGGGTCCAGGAGCAGGCGGGAGAAGCACGTATGGGCAGCGGCTCACGTCCCTGCCCCCTGAGAGCAGGTCAGCCTGCCAGGAGCATGGCGAACTGCTCAGACAATCTGGAAACTAATGGCAGATGCCTCCTATTAAGTGTTTGCTCACCTGTCTTTCTCTCCTTTTACCCCCTCACTCTGTCTGTGCAGACCCAGTCACTCAGCCCCCGAGGGTCTCCCTGAAGACTAGAGGGTCTGTGTGATCACCCAGAGTGCCCACCTCCCATGGAGGAGCCTATCAGAACTCGAGACCAGCTCCTTGACCATGTCTGTGACCCCAAAGAAGAAACTTGCTAAAGCTTGGCCTGCATAGGGTGATTTGAGGGAGATCAAGTGTCCCCTTCCTGCCTGAGGCCCCCATGCCTGTATAGCTGCTGCCAACCAAGTGCTTTAAGGGGCAGTGAGATGATCTGAGAGCCCAGGGGGCAGTCAGGACACAGGGTCCTTGTTAGGGTCTGTTTTTGACCCTCTGAATTATGACCTGAAGACATTCTTTCACATCTGGGTTTGCTTTTCCCATTTGGTTAAAAAAAAAAAGGAAGACTGGTATGAGGCAAACCAGAAAAGCCAACTCAAAAGACGTAGTCTGGTAGTCAAAGGCGATCCTGCAGAATCCCTGTGGGTCAAGGCCGCTTTGGCATGAGCAATGTCCCCTCTCCCACCCTCTTTGGGTCTGTTGAGCCACTGGGAGCATCTGTTCTCAGACTTGAGTGTGGATGAGTATATCAGACCCTGCCTCAGAGCCAAGGAGCCTGGAGGAAGAGAAACTGTGCTCAGAACCACCTAAACTCAGGAACAGGAAAAGGAGATGGGGAAAGTGGGATGGGGTGCCTCAGCCCCAGGGAAAGAAACCCGCCAAGGCCCAGGGCTTTGCACCAGATAGACAGCTTCAGCATCGCATTTGATCTTCAAAACAATCCTGCAAAGTATTATTATTCCCATTTTGCCTTGGAGCCCTTCCAAGGCTCAGAGAGGGAAAGTGACTCACCAGAGGCCACAAAGCAGGAGGAGCCAGCTCTCAGAATTGATTGCCTGACTCCAAACTCCAGGTTTCTTCCAAATCTCTGCACTGTGGGAGCCCAGGGGCGGGCGGGGGATGCTCAGGCCCCTAGGTGTGCACATGACCCCCACCCTCTCCCACCCTCTCAAGTTAGCCGCATCGTGACCCCATAGCTGTCACCAGGAGCTAAAACTGACCTGAAACTGCCATTTGTGGAAGGGCTTTGGGGAAATCTCTGTGCAGAGGAGTCATTTTCCTTTCTGCAGGGGCTGCCTTCAGTGGGGCAAAACAAAAAAACAGAAAATCGGGCTGCTGGCTAATGAGAGCCAGACGCAGTGTCCTGGGAGCTGGATGGGGCAGACCGGTCTCCCATCCACAGGGAGCAGCTGAGGCTCAGGACCCCTCACCCAGACTTTGTGTCTGGACTTAAGAGCCCACCCCTTAACACCTGATCCTTACCACACCCTCCCCTGGCTCCCATAACATTCTTCAACACCCCTTTAAAAATTAAGGGTGAGGCAGAGGTGGGGGCAGCTCCTGAAACAGATAAGAGGTAATTGCCTGCCTCTGACTCCTCTTGATGTGAAAATGGGATTGGAATGACTCACTCTGGTTGAAAGGTTAGTTGAAGGTTATTACAGGAAAATTGTTATTCATACATTTTTTCTGTGCGGCCGGATAGCCTAAAAGATTAAATTCACAGAGTGCATAATGACCCATCAGGGCGGACAATGGTAGGGGCGTCCCCGGGGAGGGGAGATAACGGAACAGAGACTTCTCTGAATAATTCATGCTCCAGCAGACGCGGCACTAACAGATTACACGAGGGTTTTCATTAGGAAGGAGAGGAGAGAAAGGTGCTTTGAAAGCAGCTGGGTGTGTCGCTTAGTGTGACGGGCAGTGCCAGCCCAGTTTGCTGTGGCTTCAATCACTGCCAGTCCCCACACCTCGGGGGCCCTGGGCAAGGGGTGGGGCCAAGTAAGGTGAGGAGCATCATTGTTGTCACAAGGCAGACGGGTGACAGACACCCCACTCCTGAGTGGGTCTGTGTTACCTGGCCTCATTGCAAGCCCTGGAGCTCCCGAGAGGCCGAGGCCAGGTTCATCTTGTGGGGCTCTGGATGCATTAAAAGTGGAGATGGGTATGGTGATGTGACAGACATCTCTCCCCATCCCATCCATACCTCTGAGCATAACCTCATCTGCAGATGGAGCCAAAAGTTAGAACGAGAGGCTTTGGGGGAATGAGGGGGTTGGGTCAGAACATCATCCCTCGGGGAAGCCCCGAGTCCTGGATGTGACCCTAACTGCAGGTGCAGCCTGGGCCTAGACCCTTTCTCAGACCAATCAGAAGATAACATGCCAGAGCTGTCAGTGGCAGAGCTTTTCCACCCTGGTGCCGCTGCTGTCTCCGCAGTGAACCAGAGCTGCAGACCCCCTTCCTGGGCAGCCCCCAGGCCCTCAGGCAGTGTACTTGGCTTCCCCAGTCTCCAGTTTCAATGAGCCCCAGGGAAAGTCATGCAGGTAAATTGTGATCTTTTTTTTTGTTTGGCCACACCCTGCAGCCGGTGGGATCTTAGTTCCCTGACCAGGGATAGAAACCAAGTCCCCCTGCAATGGAAGGGAGAAGGCAATGGCACCCCACTCCAGTACTCTTGCCTGGAAAATCCCATGGGCAGAGGAGCCTGGTAGGCTGCAGTCCATGGGGTCGCAAAGAGTCGGACACGACTGAGTGACTTCACTTTCACTTTTCACTTTCATGCATTGGGGAAGGGAATGGCAGCCCACTCCAGTGTTCTTGCCTGGAGAATCCCAGGGATGGGGAGCCTGGTGGGCTGCCATCTATGGGGTCGCACAGAGTCAGACACAACTGAAGCGACTTAGCAGCAGCAGCAATGGAAGTGTGGAGTCCCAACCACTGGACAGCCAATACCTTTTAAAAGCAGATGGATCCCATTCTCTCTGCCACATGAAGGCTCACATGGGAAGAACTGTGAAACAACTCAGGTGCCGGGGAAGGGGTGGGGCTGGGCTGAGAGGCCATGCTCACCTCTGCAGAGCTGGCTTTGCACTGTCCACTGCTCTATCCTGCCCGGGGCCAGGGATCCACTCCACGTGGGGGGCCAGGAGCCTGGGACACAGCATTCTGAGGCTTATCTCACCAGGCCCCCAGACGCAGGGCAGAGAGGGTCAGGCCACTGTCACCTGGGGACCCAACCAGACTCTGTGTCCCCAAACGCTCACCTGATGTCACACGTGCTTTGATTCTGGCGCTCAGTGTCCTTATTGTCCCCACACAGGCGGGGTCAGCAGTCAGGCCGCCTTCAGCAAATGTCCCATGGCCTTGCTTCAAGGCACCAAGTAGATGCCTTTGCCTGAGTCAGCGCCATGCATCTCTTGGGGTCTCCCAACCTCACAGAGCCAGGTACACAAGAGGAGACCCTCCCCCCTTCTGGGGAAATGCAGAACACAAGACCAAGGGAAATCGCACAGGGTGCCCTAGTCTCAGTTCTACCCCTCACAAACTGTCACCTTGATCTGGTCACTTCACCCCTGTGTGTCTCAGTTTCCCGGTCTGTAAAAAGACGTGAAATGCCATGGTTACCCTACGGAGGGGCATGTCAAAACAAACTGTCCTGAACCAAGCAGTCATTACCATTACTGCTTAATTTATTAGCAGCCATGGGTCACACCCTGTACAAAACACTCTCCATGGTGGTTTAGGTGGTTTACTTGCTAAGTCATGATTGACTCTTGTGACCCCATGGACCGTAGCCTGCCAGGCTCCTCTGTCCATGGGATTCTCCAGGCAAGAATACTAGAGTGGGTTGCCACTTCCTTCTCCAGGGGATCTTCCCAACCCAGGGATTGAACCCGAGTCTCCTGCATTTCAGGCAGATTCTTTACCAACTGAGCTATGAGGGAAGCCCAAAACACTCTCCATGGCTGATTTCTAATCAAGCAGTGGACAGCCTTATCTCTGTTTTACGCCAGAGGAAACAGAGACTCAGAGAGGCTAAGGGACTTGGCCAAGATCACACAAGTGGAAGAGCTGGAGTTAAAACCCAGTTGTATCTCATTCCAAAGCAGGCACCCCTCCCTCTTCCCTAAGGGCGCGGGGCAGCCCCCAATCATTTCTGCTCAGTTGTTGGCATGGGCAGGGGCTCTCCAGGCCACATCGGCAGAAAGGATGCTGTTGATGCAGACAAGGGGTTCAGAGGCAGTGAAGGCGCAGCCCCGTCTCCCTCAGTGGCGGGGGTGGGGGGAGAGGGTGGGGTGCGGATCAAGGTGCTGGCTTGGGTGGGTCGGGATCTGACCCCGGCTGTGTGGCCCTGGGCACTTGGCATTTGTGTTCCCTGCTCAGTGGAATGGGATGGAACGACTGCGCCTGCTCCAGAGAAGGGAGGATGGTGGTGGGGGAGAAGGCTGCACACAGTGCTGCCTCTCAGCAAACAGGACCTCAGGCACGTGGGCACTCGTTCTCAGGAAAAGGCAGAGCTTCTGGGCTCCCTGGGGTTTGGGGCTTCTTTTCCTGAGAGTTATGATCTCTCATTTGTTCCTTGCCTATTTGTTATTTCATCCAGTCCTTAACCCTCCCTTCCCTGAGATGCCCACTCCCTGCCTGCCGTCGGGTGGACGCTGGTCACAGAGGACTCAGCCCCACGTGGGTCTGTTCTCATGGAGCTGTGAGCACAAGGCAAACACAGACATGGGAGCCGCCATGGGCCTTTCCCTCCTCGAGCCATAAAACCCAGAGTGGCTGGCGAGAGACCAGAAAGGGCCAAGAGAACATGGGAGAGGCTACTCTGGGGAGCTTACATGGCTTTAAACAAAAGGAATTTGGACGGTATTTCTTCCTTTTGAAACTCAGGCAAAACGCTGAGAGCTCGGTATGACTGGGCATTGGCACCACTTTCCAGCTAGAAGAGGCCTCAATCGCCACTTCTCAGATGAGGCCATGGAGAACCTGGAAGGGGAACTTACTCAAGGTCACACAGCTAATAAACCAGCAAGACCCTGGTCTCCAGACTCCTGGTCTTAGCATGTTTTGCTTCTGCTCTGTTTTCTATCTCCAGCCTCATCCAAAGGTGTGAGATATTAGCAATCTTTCGCTTAAGAATTTGGAGAGATCGCTCCTGCCATTTAAATATGGTTTATCGTGCATCTTCAGTTTCTGGAAGCTTATCTTACATGGGTGCAGCATCTCAGATAGGTAACTGTGGATCACGAGCTGTCGTCTGCAGTTGGTGCTCAAGATAACGCAGCTGTTTAAAGCCCTAATTAAATCCTAACTCAAGCAATTAATTTAGCCCCCTAATGCTCAAGATCTGAGTATACGGATTCGAAGATCTTTTGCTGCTCCTTCCCTCCCTTCCTTCCACAACTACATAAGATGCAGCTTCATTATGTCAACCACGGTGCAAGTGCATTTAGTGATCTGAAGACAATCACAGTTCTGCGGCTGGGAGGATAAGCAGGACTGAAGCCTGTCCCGTCCACAATGGAAGCAGACTTTGGAAACCAGCAGACCTGGGCAGAATCCCCCTGCCCGTCCCTGGCAGTTATATGTCCTCAGCCTCAGTGCAGCTTCTCTGAGCCTCTGTTCTGCCCCTTAGCAGTGGAAAGGAGCCTGGAGGATCACATGAGGCATCACCTGACCTCATGCAGGATCCCCTGAAAACCTCCCCAGAGTTGAAGAGAGGTAACATCTATAAAACCTAGTAAACCAAAAATGAAACTTTGGCGGGTTGATTCTCTTCAATCCACCCCCACCTTCTGCCAGGTATAGCCAAACCCAGAGAAAAGATCATTTACGCTCTGAAGAGACCATGCCACTCAGCCTGTTTCATCAGTTCCTCAAAATGAAGGGTGCAGAAATAAAGCTCATATATGTGCAATGTAGGTTTCCTGGATGTGTCCTGATACAGATAAAGATCAGTAGAGGGTATGAACACACACCCACACACACACACAGCCAAGTGCAAAGGCCTGCCCATTCTCCAGCTTGTCTGCATCTCCCCAGTGTATCCCTTCCTCTTGATTTCCACAACTTTGCCGCAGTCCTTGGTCGCCTCTCATCTTAAGTAGCACTTTTGCTTGCTAGGTGTCTTCCTTCCTCCAGCCTCCCTCCCTCCGAAGCCACCCTAAACTCTGCTGCAAAGTGTAAAATACTGCCCATGTATCTCCTCTGTACCTGCTCTTGTTGTTCAGTCACCAAGTCCTGTCCCCATGGACTGCAGCACGCCAGGCTTCCCTGTCCCTCACCATCTCCCAGAGTTTGCTCAAGTTCATGTCCATTGAATCGGTAATGCTGTTCAACCATCTCATCCTCTGTTGCTCTCTTCTCCTTCTGCCTTCAATCTTTCCCAGCATCAGGTAGCCAAAGTATTGGAGCTTCAGCTTCAGCATCAGTCCTTCCAAAGAGTATTCAGGGTTGCTGTACCTTCTGGGTACATCCAAATCAGTGCCAGTTGAGAACCTAAAATTTGGTGTAATTTACAGACACAAATAGCCTATTAATATTTGGTCACAGAGATTGTCTCCACTCTCCCTTCAAGGGGTGTGATCTAATCGGATCCCAGATAATTATAGGAAGGTATCTGGACACAGAATCTTAGGAAATACTGCTCTTATAATGAGCATCAACATCAAGCTCAGCTCAAAGAAGTAACTGTAGAGAAAAATGTATACAGATTATAAGCCAGTCTTCAAGTGAGTGCAGGTAAAACCGGTGAAACCAGAGTAAGATCCATGGGTTGTATCGGTGTCAATTTCCTAGTAGTGACACCATACTGTAGTTATACAGGGTATTGTGTTGTTGCTGTTCAGTCTCTAAGTCATGTCTGACCCTTTGCGACCCCACAGACTGTAGCATGCAGGCTTCTCTGTCCTCCACTATTTCCCAAGTTCACTCAAATTCATGTCCATTGAGTCAGTGATGCTATTTAATCCTTATCTCATCCTCTGCCTCCCCTATCCTTGGGGAAACTGGGCAAAGGGTATAAAGATCACTATTATTTCTTACAGTGGCCCATGAATCCACAATTATCTCAAAGAATTAAAAAGAAACACACACAAGCAAAAAAAACCACATCTTTCCCACAGAAACATTTCCCCTCACAGTTCCCTATTAGTCCCCTCTTTTCTGTTTTCCATTATCCTAACAAACCATATCCCATGACAAAAACTGAGGATATTTTCAGGAGAGATCAGAGGAAAGAGCCTATAAAGCCACTATTAACCTTAACCTTGGAGGTTTATTATCAGAGACCCGTTTAGTAATTCCACATGCTTCTGAGCTCTTAGCATCTTCTGGCAGGATGCCACGAGCCCATGAGCATTGGAAACATTGCCAGATGGATTCTTGGAGTCCCAGTATCTTAGCACCCCCAAAATGTGCCTCTTCAATGTCCCGAAATGTTCCTACTCAATGTCCAACAGTCACAGGCAAGATGAACACTCGGATATTGTGGTCGGATATTATGTGCACACAGCCCTTTCTTTGGGGGGGATTGTCCCTTTCACACACCACGTGGTCCAGGAGGTACCACAACGTGGTGCCCTAGACTCTCCTACTTCATAGAGGTAGAAGCTGACCCAGGCTAGTCCTCGTTGCAGTGATTGGCTCAGGGATGTACACGTGACTCAAGCTCAGCCAATCAGAATCTTGCAAGGATGCAGCCGCTGGATCTGCTTTTTTTGCCTGAGTCTTCGTGCCAGGGAGGTTTGAGGCTGAGGCTGCTGGGAGTCATCTTTCTTGACCACAGGGGTAAAGATTAGCCTCAGCAGGAGTGAATGGAGCCAACACACAGAGGACATCAGCTGAGATAAGGAGGGTAAAAGAAAGCCTCAAGACACTTGATTTCCTCTAGACACGGCCGTGTCTGCCCTGACCCTCCAAACGCTTGTCAGTTATAGTGTAGCGTGACATGTCCCCCCTTTTAACAAGAAAGTCTGAATTGATTTCTATCACACATAACTCAAGAGTTAGGACTTCTACAATACCCTGCTTAGATAATTTTTTCATAGCAATTAAAGAAAAGGAAAAGAATTCAGGACTCCTAAACCTTTTATGCCAAAGGGTTATGTAGATTGTCCAGAAAGGGAAATGCAGGGTGTTAAGGAACCATAAAATGCCTCTCCTGGAAAATGAAGGAAAGGGTGATACAGTCTAGGGAAGGTTGCAAAGAACTGCGAAATTCTGATTTCTGCTCTTTAAGCTTCCTCTACAGAACTCAGCACAGTTATCATTCAGTCTCCCTCAACATTTTCTTTAGCTAAAAAATAAGTTATTCTCCAACAATGTCCTACTGTGCAGCACAGGAAACTCTGTTCAATGTTATGTGGCAGCCTGGATGGGAGGGGAGTTGAGGGAGAATGGTTACATGTTTATACATGGCTGGGTCCCTTTGCTGTTCACCCGAAACCATCACGATATTGTTAATTGGCTATACGCCAATACAAAATAAAAAGTTTAAAAAATAGGTTATTCTCTTTGTAGTACAACTTTTTTGAATAATCTTCCCTGCCATTCAATCCCTTATTGTTATTTAGTTCATTAGTCATGTCCGACTCTTTGCAACCCCATGAACTGCAGCCCACAGGCTCCTCTGTCCATGGGATTTCCCAGGCAAGAATACTGGAGTGGGTTGCCATTTCCTTCTCTAGGGATTGAACCTGTGTCTCCTGCTTTGGCAGGCAGATTCTTTACCTCTGAGTCACCAGGGAAGCCCTTGTCGTGGTTTAGTGGCTAAGTTGTGTTCGACTCTTTGTGACCATTGAACCCCTAACTGCCCCCAAATAAACCATTTTGTTAAAAGTCATTTACCATCTAGAGCAGCAGTCCCAAACCTTTTTGGCACCAGGGACTGGTTTCGTGGAGGACAATTTTCCCATGGACTAGGGCATAGGAAGTTGGGGGGATGGTTTTGGTTTCACCTGCTGCTCACCTCCTGCTGCACGGCCTGGTTCTTAACAGGCCATGGACAGCTAATTGTCCATGGCCTGGGGATTGGGGAACCCTGCTCTAGAGTAAACCACAACCATTTTATTTTTCTTATTTTTACAATTCCATGACCTTCTCTGCAGCAAATCTGATGGTGTCATATTATCTCACCCATGAATCACCAGGCCCTCCAGCTTCTGATATATTTTTGGACATGAGGTTGCTTAGACAGGGTAGAAACTTCAGGGTAGACAGGGTACCTAACTTCAGGCAGACCATTCAATACCACTGTCCAGGACTTAGGAATTTTATCCACAAGACGGCATAAGTGAGATAGACACTCTTTGTGTTGTGGGGTTTTACCTTCAACATGCGGCCTGATTCCTGAAGCTTGGGATTGTCCATCACCATGTGGGCCAAGGAAGGGGTCCAGCTTGAAGAGCAAGAAGCAAATAAAGCTCTTATTAGGGACCAGGGATGGAAGAAGAGCAAATGGCTTTTTGTTCTGGCCTGTTTCTGAGTTCAGGAAGCCTGCTTTCCCTTGGATTCTGTTAGAAATCCAGTGTCCTAAAAATAAAGTTCCCCTTTCCCCTAAGTTAAATCCAGATGGTTTCTACCCCCTTGTAACTGAAGAATCCTTGATAATACATTCAGGTTCTTGCTAAACTGTAAAAGGTTTCCTCCATCCTTCTCTTCCTTCCTTGTCTCCTTCCCCCTTCCCAATCAAAAGTGTGATTGCTGACACATGTACATTATGCAGAATATCAAATATAGGTCAATGGATGTCACCATGGTAAAACAAGCAAAAGAAAAGCTCACCCTTCTCCATGCTTGTTAGTAAAAGGATACAACAATGCGGTCCTCCCCGCTGTTGCTGGGGGGTCGTGAAGGTCAGCACGTGCTTTGGCATGTGAACTTTTTGTTCCCACCAAATCAGCTGAAGTGGGAATGTTTTATTTAGGCAGACATGTGTCAGCCTCCGTTTGAAACAAAGACACTCTGCCAGCACGGGCCATCACAAAAGCAGGGCTGTGTGAGGCGTCTTTGCTAAGGCAGTGATTCTTCTCTATTGCCAGGCACCATTTTGGAAAGTTGCTATGGGAGGTTGGTCTGCGCTTTAATGACGCCTGAGACACATTCAGGGCTGACGCTTTTGAAAAACAAAGCGCTGGGAAGGTTTTGGGACAGAGGGAGGTGGTGAAATCAAATGACCCATGGAGCCTAAATTACCAGCCTCACGGAGCGTTTTTTAGAAATGCCATTCTGCCTCGGCCTGGGGCCACCACTCTTTCGCTTGCTCTTCCAATTAATTATTGTGTTTTAACACTATCTCCAAAGATAATTGCCTGTCAGTGTATCAGTATGTAACACCTCAGGGTGAACGCTGCTCTTGCACTCCGTCTGTCAGCACTAATAAACAAGGGGCGGGGGAGAACCCACCTGCTCTCCTGTGATCAGCTGAGATCTGGAGCATCTCACCCTTCTCTTCAGCAAAGATGCCACCTCCCTAGCTCAGCATAGCGCAGCCCCGTGTGGGGGAGGGGTGCAGAAACACACGCACTCCCTGGTGGTAGGAACCTATGCGATCTCCTGATCTCTACCCTAATTCTGAGGATGGCTTCTTTCCAGCAGATCTGTGCTTGTTAATGTAATTTTGAAGACCACAGAATAGATAGCAAAGAAGGATTTGTTTTTTTCGCCACCTATCCCATCGCCCTACTAAAAGAAAAGGTATAGATCAATAGGCTTTGTAATTACAGAGTTGGTAAAAAAAAAAAAAATTTTCAAAATAAATCATGGTTAGAGGGGTCTTTTGCACTCTTTAAAGCCAAGCGGAAGAGTGATGGAATGCTAGGCTGAAGCTATTCAGCTTTCAAGACTGCCGCATTAAATATTTCAATAGGAGAAAGAAAAAAATTCCCATTTCGAATTAAATTGAACCCATTCGGTGAATGTATGAGCATCATATGGAGTAAGTGTCAATTAAAGTGATAAGTAGTGGGTCTGGCACTGAGTTCTGGATTGTTCTGAGGTCTGCTTCCCCAGTGCGGCCGTTCGGTGCTCTGGGGGAAATTGAAACTGATCCACCAAGTACGACCTGGGACTCTTCTGAGACATGGATTCTTGTCCAATACCTCTGAGTTAATTGGCATTTTATTCTCATTTAAATCTCTGTCACAACCTTTTATTTTATACTTTTTTTTTTTTTGTATTTCTGAGGAAGCTCCGACTGCAGTGTCTTCCCTGCAGGTTTCAGGGAGCTAAGAACAAATTAGGCAGTGTCTTATAATCTCACCCACCGACTGCAGAGCCCTCCAGCTTGTCAGGACTCAGTGGGGCGGGAGGAGGGGGTTGAGGTTGCCTGCCAATTGGGCTCTCGGTTGCAAGATGAAGAGGAAATGGAATTGCTAAGGGCATTGAAATGTTTCTCCGAAGCCCAGGTTGCTTCCTACCTCCTGGGTGAGCGGCTACCTTGGCACGCAAGACCTTCCCTGAGAGGATGGGGGACTTGCCTGAGACGGGAGAAAGAGGATCTGGAATAAAGGATACAGTTATGTGCAGATTTGTAACCTGGGCAAAAGAAACACTGACTAGGGGGAACGCTCGAAATGCCCATTGGCACAGAAGGCCAGCGGGCTGCTGGATCCACCTTCTTAGAGAGCCCTCCACAGGGAAGTCCCTGAGGTCTTGGCCTGAGTTCCCTGCTCACCTCCAGATGGCCTCGGTCCGTGGTGGCCTTCCCAGGAGGGTTCGACCTCTCCCAGTGCCTTGGACAGGTGGTATGATTAGGGCCAGTGGTTTCCACACAGGCCCCACTCACTGTGGGTGCCATCAAGTATTTCCTTTCAGAAGGACTTTCAGACTCTCCATTAACCAAAGAATGTTGCTCTAGGAACCACTGGGTTAAGACTGCTGTTTCTGCCATCCTCGGCAACTCCCATATCTACAGACGTCTTCACTCACTCTTAGCCCTACCTCTCATACCCTGCCCCCCATACTCTAGTTCTTTGTGTTGCACAGTTTTCCCAGCTTCATCAGTCTCTTGTTGACCAGTCACTCAGTTATGCCCAACTCTGCAATCCCATGGGACTGCAGCATGCCAGGCTTTCCTGTCCTTCACCATCTCCTGGAGTTTGCCCAAACTCATGTCCATTGAGTTGGTGATGCCGTCAGTTTTTTGGTACCAAATGACCTCAGTACTTAACGGCCTTAATTCAGATTGTTTTGGTTCATTGCATTCACCTGCTGATACAGGATGCACCCCCCCCCCCAACTCCAAAGATATCTCCTCCCAAGTTTAAGCTTATTTCTCCCACTCCCCTTCCATCCCCAGGACTTTTCATAATTTTGTAAGTATGGGAATCCACAAAGAAGGTCTCAAGTGAATCCCCCAGGAGTCCATCCTATTCCCAGTTGAAAGGATCATCCATGATCACCAGGCATCAGCTCTCCCACCAAGTTCCTGCTGAGAATCACATCCACAACCTAATATCAAGTTTCCCTGCTCTCACTGTTCACAGATGGCCATCATGCTGCCTGGGGTCCTCCCAGGACCCCTGCAGGGGAGAAATGCATGCTTCC
Organism: Bos grunniens; assembly: GCF_055505025.1. NCBI lineage: Eukaryota > Metazoa > Chordata > Mammalia > Artiodactyla > Bovidae > Bos > Bos grunniens. The sequence goes on along the minus strand of NC_141174.1, from coordinate 85,494,405 downwards.
AGGCCACTTTGTCCTCTAGAACCTGACATATCTGCTCTCGCCATCTATGTACAGACCTCCCTCCAACACTCTCTCCCCCAGGGCAGCAAACTCTCCCCAGGCTCCTGCCAGCTCACCATCTCAGCAGACAGTGAGATACTGACTCCCTTTAAGCCCAGCTGGAATCCCTGCTCAAGGTCTGTGTCACATTCTGCAGTTCTCTCAGCTAGTCCTTGACAAAGGCTGGCATAAGCCTTTCTGTGATCTCATAGCCCTTCCACCATGTAGCTTTCCCTGGCTTCTCAACAGCACGGCCTGGCGAGGACCGTCATTCCATTGCCTTCAGTTCACTCATGAATTGTAATTTGTCTTTTTTTTTTGTCTTGTCTTTGAGTTTCTTGAGGACAAAGCCTGTGTCTTAAATAGTTTTGTGCTCTCTCATAGCATGTGGCCCATCCCCTGGCAGAGATGCTCAGTGGTTATCAAGAAGTGACCCAGAGTCAACATGGGACACTTGGAATAAGAGGACAATCTGGAAGTCCCCAAAGGCCCTTATAAAACTGTATTTTATTAGATTCTGATTCAGGAGGTCTTGGAGAGGTGCCTGAGAAAAGTGAAAGTGTTAGTCGCTCAATCATGTCCAACTCTTTGCAACGCCCAGGACTGTAGCCTGCCAGGCTCCTCTGTCCATGGGATTCTCCAGGTAAGACTACTGGGTGGGCTGCCAGTCCCTTCTCCAGAGAATCTTCCTGACCCAGAGGTCAAACCTGGGTCTCCTGTATTGCATGCAGATTCTTTACTGTCTGAACCACCAGCAAAACTGCCTAAAGATAAGTATATTTAATAAGCATTCACAATTCTGATCAGTACCATCCTTTAGAACCACTGACTTAGAACACAGCTCCTGCTCCTAGCTCACCTGATTGCTGGCTAGGTGAAGGATGTATGGGTCACTTGGTTGGAGTGGGATGTGTATGGACTCTCTTCCCGGCTATGTCCCCCTAGAGATCCCTGGACATCTCCTCCCCCAAGGTTCCTATTTCAGCATCCTCCATCTCTTTGACACTTCCATCAAATTCCATTGTGAGGTCTCCTTTGGTACCTCAGTGCCACGGCTGCCTTCCTGGCCTTGAGAGATGCCAGCTTTGGCTAACTGGGGATATTACCCTGGAGCCTCGAATCATCTGTGGTTGACCTGGCTTTGGTTTCAAGTCTACATGACTCCAGAAACCTGGCTACAGAGATTGAGAAAAAAGAGAAGAGGTTACTAGCCGGCAGCCACCTTGGGCTCTGGTATGTTTAATTCAGCTCAAGCAAGGGACTAAAAAGTTTAAAAATACTTTAAACTTATTTCTCCCACTCCCCTTCCACCCCCTGACAGTGTCCCAGGACTTTTCATATTTATAATTAACCATCCACTGAAAGATGATGAGAGACTCCTGGGAGATCTGTGACAGAGTCACAAATGACAACTATGGATGCACCTTGGGTTTGACTTAAAATTGTAGGGTAGTTTTGTATCCTACCCTTCCATATAATTATTCTTTTAATATTTAAATATATATATTTTCAATTAGCTACCAGTGAAGGACACTGATGCTCCACTAAGATGCACGTATTTATTTTGTGGTGTTCGCACTCCCTGACATAGCATCAGGGAACCCCATCCCAGTGTAAGAAGCCTGGCCCTACACTAATAGAGCAGCAAGATCGCCAGGAAACAGAAGTCAGCAGAGAGTGGAGATGCGCATGCCCACCGTCACCTAGGCTCTGGGCCCCTGAGAGCAGTGGCACAAGGATGGTGACGCCCTATGGAGCAGAGATGGAGCCCCATTGAGGCTGTGATACCTGGGATATTGGGCCTATGGGTGAGAAAGCAGTGGTACCCATGAATTGGACAAGGCTCCCTAGCTGATGTCTTTGGACAAGGCAATGGCATAGCAATATGGCTGGGAATGTTGGACTTCTTTCTGAGCAAGAATGAGGCATTGTCTGAGAACTTGATACCAGACGAGAGTGGAACGTTTTCAGAAGTTGGGGGTCCTTCATCATCAGCTGGGGCCAAAGAACTAGAGAGGTCTGGGGAATTACTATCAATGCAATCTTATTTGTCTCCTGGTAATGTTTGGTTTGCAGACTTAGCAGAAGCATTATAGGAGAAAGGCTCGAGCAATCTAGTCTAATGGTTTTAAATACCAACTGTATACTGATGACACCCACATTTATATTGGGTTGACCAAAAATGTTCGTTCAGGTTTTTCCATAAAATCTTACAAATTCTTTTGGCCAAACCAATATTTCTAGCTCAGACCTTTTATCTGGATTTCAGTCTTATGTAGCCTAAAACCCACTCAACATCTTAGAATTCTAACAGGCATTTCAAACTCAACATATCCCAAATTCCTAATCTCCCCTCCTCAAAACTGTCTCCACCAACAACTCTCCTCAACTGAGCTGTTGCACCTCCGTCTTTCCCCTCGCTTAGCCCAAAGCCTGGGAAGTGCCTTCAACATCTTTCTCTTATGCCCCACATTCAGAGAGAAGCAGACCCGGAAGTCCCCTACCTTCAAGCAGATCCAGATTCTGGCCACTTCTCGCCACTTCCCTGACCCCACGCTGCCCAAAGCCACCACTGCCTCTCCTCTGTGTGTGTGAGTGCCAAGTCGTTTCAGTCGTGTTCAACTCTTTGTGACCCTATGGACCCATCAGGCTCCCCTGTCCATGGGATTCTCCGGTCAAGAACACTAGAATGGGTTGCCATGACTTCCTCCAGGGGATATTCCCAACCCAGTGACCAAACCCACATTCCTTCTGTTTTCCGCATTGGCAGGTGGGTTCCTTACCACTGGCACCACCTGGGAAGCCCCACCTCTTCTCTACACCGTAGCAAAGCTTTCCTAAGGGTCTCCCCACTCCCCTCCTTTCCTCCCTACCATCTCTTCTTAACCAGAAGATTCCTTTGAAAAGTGAAATCTCATCTCTCCTCTGCTCAAAACCCTGAAATATCCTTCCACATCATTCAGAGTCAAACCTCAAATCCTTACAATGGCCACCGAAGCCCTGTGGGGTCTGCACTTTCCCCCCTCCATCTCAGTGACTTTTTCTGTCCCCTCCACCCCATTATTCTGGTCCCAGTCACACCAGCCTCCTCCTTGTTCTTGAACACTACACAACAGCTTTGAAATTCTGTATAATCATCCCTTTTGCCTAGGAAGCCCCTCTCTCATCTCTGCTTGGCCAACTCCCTCACCTGCATCTCATCTTTGCTAAAATGTCACCCCGTCTGTGGGGTTTCTAGCCCACACCTCCCACTACATTCTCCATCCCCCTTTCCCAGCTCTACATTTCATTTCCCCTTAGCACTTGCTGCTTTTAACAACTGTATAATTTACTTAGGTACTATAGTTACTATATCTCTCCCTCTACGAGAATGTAGTTCCACTGGAGTATAAATCTTTGTTTTGTTCACTGATGTGCCTGCCATACAGATAATGTAGGAGCAGGCACTCAACAAATGTCGAATGTTAAACGACGAATGGAGAGTTTGGTAGCATGTATCAGATAGCAAAGTAAGGGGCACTGAAAAATATGGATGCATAAACAATGGCTTAAAACCAGCAGTTCTTGGAGTCAAACACACCAGTTGTTTGAGGGTCCAGTTTAAAAGGTGAAAAGAAGGTTCTCTGAGGACAACCAAGATGAGTGGAATCCACTGGAGATCTCAATGTCTTAATGCTGAATAAAGACATTAAATAATGATCATGAAAACTCTACTTTTCTTAATATAACTTCTTTCCTAAAGAGTCATTTCTCTCACCAGTGATTCTACAGGATAGATTCAGGAATCCTATTTTATAGTTAAGGAAACCAAGACTCAGAGAGATGAACAAACCTGCCCGGGATTCCCTACCCAAGAAGTAGCTAAGCCAGTCAGGTCTGGCCATCTCCCAGTCTCAAGTTCCCTCACGTGTTGCTATGGCAGTCAGAGAAGGAGCAAATGAGGAATGCCTCACTGCTGGTTGAGCAGACGGATCTGGGCTCATCACTCTTTAGAAATGTCCAGCTTGGAAGGATTCTTTCAGAGACTGAGGTCATTCCAAGAGATGCCAACACACATTTCTCTGCACAGCTGAGCTTCCCACTTGAGCATGAAGACCTCATTCCCCAGAGTCTTCTGGCAACCCCTACCTCCTCCTCCCCATTCCCACCTGGAAACAACATCCTTTCCTCACATGTGGGCTAGGGACTTGCTCAATCTCCATTCTTCCCTCCTCTTAAGAGGATACAGAATTAGCGGTGATCTAGAGATCCATTCTGGCATTTTAATTGGAACAACAGAAATGGAGGCCAAAGGGCTCTGTGTGGACCAGACAAAGGCCACAGGGAAGGCTGTGGGCAGCCAGCAGAGAAGAGTTATGACGGTCCAGCTTCATGGCAGCCAGACACAAAAGAGGTTATTCACCCAAACTAAGCTTTAAAGACTCTTCAGTGTGCCATCTGGACCCTGTGGGGGTTGTTTTGTCTATTTCTGTGGATGCCGGTCCACCCCTCCCTTGACAGAGCCGACAGTGCCTCCACAGCTCACTCACAGATGTCCCGCGGTGCCATCCCACCCCTGGGCTTTATGCTCACTAACAGACACAACTGGGAATTCTTTAGTGGTTGCAAAATGGGTCATTTGGACCCAAATTCCAGTCTCTGAGTATGTTCATATGGTGGATTGTTGAAGCTCTTTTGGCTGGAGGAGCCATGGATTTCATCATTATGCCTCTGGGATTGAAAAGGCCCTGCTAAAGACAAGTGACAAGTTCTCAGATCCTCTTAGCTGGAGCAGGTCTTAGGCAATGTCTGGTCCATGCCCACGTGAGAAGCCATGGCCCTCAGATGGGGGCATGGTGCCATGATGGGAAAACTCCATGGGCTCATTGATGAACCCATCATTGAAGCTTTCTTTTTTTTTTTTTTTTTGGTCCCTACAGAAACTGTGAGGCCTTGGTCACGGCACTGGGCCGTTTTGTAGGCAGCAAAGGCTGTTACAGCCCTTGACGTTTCTGTTCCTGTCTGGTTCTGTTGGGTGCTTTTTAGGGTTGTGTACTTGGCAACCTCAGTCCTTCATTCCACAGACAGGTATTGAACACTAACCGCTCCTACATTTACCAGGCACTCTACCAGTAATAATAACTGATGCTTCCAGAGCATTCACTGTGCAACAGGCGCTGCTATAAGAGCTTTATCCACAAAAGCTAATTAATCCTTACCACAACCCCGGGAGTAGATGAGCTAGTGATAACATGTAAGAGGAGAAGTCTGAAAATCAATGAAAGCCAGATGCTAAGTTCCATGGTTTCCCAGAGGTTGCCTTGACAGCTGTAAAAAGTTAACGAGGAAATTTCTATTTACAAACTCAACCTGAGCACCTGCGAGACACCCCCAGTCTCTTCCACGTTGCAGATCCCCTCCATCCTATTCCTTCCCCAGATCCTGGAATCAAACAGCCTCCACAGGGGAAGAAACATTTTCTTGTTCACAAGATTGCCAAATGTCACGGGGCTCAGACTACAGTATGGTTCTTAAATATGAGCTGCTCCCAAAGAGACCCACCTGAACATTTCAGGCAGACCTGCTGGTCCCAATGAACTGGAAGCACCTCTCTTAATCATCATTGTGTTCTCTTCCCCCAGTGCTGCAGGCATGGTATTTGTTCAGCAGATCCTAGTGCTGATTCATGCATATCAGTGAATGGATGGATGGAAGGATGGATGAATGGATGAATAGAGGGATAGATGGGTAGATGGATGGGTGAGTTTGTCAGATTTCAGAGGCCTTGAGAAATTCCTGCCCGTAAGAATCCCTGGAATGCCACCTCTGCAATATGCCTAAAATTCTACTATAGGGGACTTCCCTTGTGGTCCAGTGGTTAGGTCTCTGTGCTTCCACTGCACATGGCACAAGTTTGATCCCTGGTTGGGGAACTAAGATCCCTCATACCACAGTGCAGCCAAAAATAATAATAAAATAAAATTCTACTACTGAATTTTTATCATCTTAGGCTGCATGATCCAATAGAGTAGCCACCAGCCCCATGTGGTGATTTAAATTTAAATCTCAATTAACTAATGTAAATAAACTTACAAATTCAGTTTCTCGCTTGTTCTGTCTTATACTGCAAGTGCTCAGCAGCCATGAGTGGTTAGTGATTCCGCAGTGAGCAGCACAGATCCGAAACATCTCCTTTATCACAAGGAGTTCTACTGGACAGCACTGCTCAAGGGAACCATATCTTAAGTCTTTTTTGATTCATAGACCAATAACAAATCTGATCAAAGATATGGCTTTTCTCTCCCTCAAGAAAAAAAGAGTGTGAGCACATGAAGTATATCCCTACCCAATGAACCCAGGTTGAGAACATCTGCTCTAAGTTTAAATTTTTCTTAGAATTGAAATAATCTCTTGGAGAAATAACACATCAAGTGGTTATCAGTTTTCTCTGATAACCAGAGAAAACTGGTTCTCTGAGTGTATGTGACTCTATCAGACGCCCTCTGGAACACTGTGCATCTGGTTTGCACCAGGAGGAGGAGGTGAATGTCCTGAGGATCTCAGAGGCTGGGGAGGCAGGGATAGAAGAGACTGAGGAAAGAGAGAGGGCATCTGGGCCATGAAGATACTTGGGCACCGTAGAGTGGTTCAGGGGACCAGTTTTTCCTATACTGCATGGTTCATCATAAGCAAGATTCTGATGACAATCTGACATGATGTAAACACATAATAGCTGCTTAATGAACAAAAATGTCGAATTTTCTAGATTCCACATATATGCATTAATATGCAATATTTGTTTTTCTCTTTATTACTTACTTCACTCTGTATGACAGACTCTAGGTCCATCCATGTCTCTTCAAATGGCCCGATTTCATTCCTTTTTATGGCAGAGTAGTATTCCATTGCATATATGTACCACATCTTCTTTATCCATTCATCTGTCATTGGACATTTGGGTTGTCTCTACATCCTGGCTATTGTAAGTAGTGCTGCAGTGAATATTGGGATATATGTATCATTTTGAATCATGGTTTTCTCAGGATATATGCCCAGTAGTGGAATTGCTGGGTCATATGGTGGTTCTATTTTTAGTTTTTTAAAGAACCACCATACTGTTCTCCACAATGGTTGAAACTAACACAACACTATAAATCAATTATACTCTGATAAAAAAAAAAAGGAAAAAAATAAACACACACTCTCTGACAGTCCACCAAAAGGAGTTGGATTTTTGTAACAGTATTGTATAATACAGAGCTGAATTTAAAATGATCACTGTCCTCAAAGAATTTAGTCTCCTGTGGAAGAGACAATTATATAAACTGGCGGCTGACAATAACTAAGCAGATGTAGTGTACCTTGTTATATATTACATGGGGATTCCCTCGTAGCTCAGTTGGTTAAGAATCTGCCTGCCATGCAAAAGACCCAGGTTCGATTCTTGCGTCGGGAGAACCCTGGAGAAGGAAATGGCAACCCACTTGAGTGTTCTTATGTTACATGAGGTTATATATTTTTACACATTCAATCATCCCAGCAACACTGTGAGGCTGGCACTTTTCTTATTCCCATTTTACTGATGATGAAACAGCTTTGGGAAGGGACATACTCGTCCAGAAATGGAGCTGAATTCAAATCAGGTCCCCTAACTCCAAGGCCAGTGTTTGCTTCATGGAATCAGGTTCCTCAGGTCTGGGCACACACGGGCCCAGGTCAAGCATCCCACATCCCAGGACCGCTGGGCAACTCTAGGTGGGATTTTTAAGTAGGTCCAAGTATGGGCTGGCCAGTGGGGAGGTGTTCAGTCTGGCCTCCACAAGACCTGGCTGTCTGCCTGTGCCCTCTGCCTGGGAAGGGAGGCCTCTCACAGCCTCCTGCCAGGAACTGACCACTGGCAGGGCCCCCCGGGAAGTCCAGCCCCGCCTGCACTGCTGAGGGAGACAGCAGGTCAGCCTTCCTCAACCAGCTGCCTAGCTTCTCCTCCCCTTGAGGTCCCCTTTGCAGACAGGCCTCCAGACACACGAGTCAGAGTGGAAATAATGATCAACCCGAAAGTGTGGACTCCCCCTTCCCGTGACTCTCCGTGCCAGAATCCCCTTGGCAGGGCCAGGCTCATGCACTGCTGTGGGCAGTTTTACTACCCACGCCATCTCTTTGAAGCCACACAGCCTTGTGCAGTGCTGGGCCCTCCCCCTATGTCGGACTTGAGGATACCCAGACCCTCAGACTTGACTCACTTGCTGTGCTCAGAAGGGGGCCTGCTCACCTGCCCTGCGTTGGGAGTTTTCCATGGTCCACCGGGCATTTTCTAAGGCACCAGGGGGATCTGGAGGCGAGGGGCGTGGAAACAGAAGAAGGTGGTGCCCAAGACAGACATCCTGAAGGTGTCTGACCCATGGAGTCACTTCTGCTGTTCTGTCCCTGTGGCTCTTCCAACTCTCAGAGGCCCCTCAGTCTCTCTCTCTCATTCTCATATATACACAAACACACCCCCACCATCCCCACACTGTCACGCCAGGCCCCTTCCCTGGGCTGGCCTGGATTAGAGGAGGACCCTACAATGTAGCCCTGGGCAGGGTGCATCCCCTCACCACACATACCCCTCCCACTCTCCCCTCACCGCAGGGTCGCCTGTCCTCATATACCCTGCGTGGAGGCCTCCTCCTGGCCTGTCCAGAGCCTCACCCACCATGCCCTGGTCTGCCCCATGGGGAAGGAGGCTGCTCATCTCAGGGGCAGAGAACACTGCTGGAAGGACACAGAAGAGAGGCCAATGCCCCACCTGCCGCATCCTCACCTGGCAGGCCCTCAGGTTCTGTGCAGAGGGTGAGACAGTGTGTGTGTGGGTAGGGGGGTCCCCTCTGACCATGCCCATCTTCTGCTGCAAAAGGTAGGCCTTGGCACCACGTGGCCATGCCTGTTCTCTCACGAAGGTGTGTTGGTGAGAGGGAGCTAGTCCGGAATAAGGGTCCACGACTTCTGAGTCTCCCCACCTCTCTGAGCCTGAGCATCCCCTGCAGGGTGAGGTCTATGGCCTGCTCCGGCTCATTGGAGAGGGGACACGCAAGGGTCATGGGAGGTAAGCCATTCAGAAGGTACTTGGGAAAGCACGTTGCTGTAAATAGCAAGCTTGCTCTTTCTCAAAGAAGAATATGGAAATGCACCCACGCTCGCACGCGTGCACACACGCACACACAGTTTTAAGATCGAGTGGGGATTCTTTAAACACGCAATTGTGTTCCCAGGATAGCACCAGGGACACAGAAATCCCAGGCCTGGCTTCCCCTCCATGGAAGAGCCTGGTCTCGTCAGAAGAGCAGGAGAACGTTCTCCCAGAGGGCGAGGACAGCTCCAGAGCCAGCCGTCACCTGGGCTGGGAGGAGATGGCCACGGCTTCAGTGTTGTCTGAGAGCAGGTGCAAACCCGGCAGCCACCCTCCTGCCCATTTGAAAGCCAGGGAAGGGGCAGCCCTGAAGAATTCAGTGATTGGCCTGAGGATCAGCAGGCAGAAAGCTGGAAGATCGGACAGGACAGTGCGTGTGCCTGGTGTACCTCCAGAGGCCTGCCCAGCACCCCAACCCTGTTGTCGACATGGAAGGAGCACACACACGCACACACGTCCCTCCTTCACTGTGAAGTGAGCCTAGTCACAGTAGCCGCTTGTCATGGGAGGGTAATGAGGTACAGCTTGCACTAGAGCTCAGGCCTCACGTGAGTTGTTGTTCAGGCTCCTTCCGTTGTCTAGTAAGAAGAGAATTCCAAAAAGGTCCGCCCAGTCCCCTCAGCCGGATGCGAGGATAAAACAGGGCCTTGGCCTCAAGGAGAGCACTAGACTAAGTACTTTCAGTACTTCTTTTATTTAGCAATAATCTCATGAGGTCATCACAGTCATCTTCATCATGGGGGCAGATGGAGGTCCAGAGAGGTTAAGTAACTTGCCCCAGGTCTCCCAGCCAGGAGGAGGCCCTGCAGAAATTGGACACAGGCCCGTCTGCCTCTAAAATCAAAGAATCCTTCTCCTACTCTATCCGCATCTCCAGGAAATTTCACCTTGACTCTTGGCAGGGAGATGGCTCAGAGGACAGATGCTGCCAGGTCACAGACCTGCCCTCTCCAACCGTCAGAGACTGACCAGCATTGGCCTGAGCTTACCGGTTTGCCTCCAGGCCCAGGGCCCGGACTCCAAGGCCACCTCAACACCACCCAGAGGGGCGGTAGCTGTGCTCCCCGCTGCAGGCTGGAGTCACTGTCAGAGGGTTCCCCTCCAGGGTGGCCTGAAGCCAGGACTGAGTGGGCCGCGAGGAGGCTGCCTGCAGGCTCTCTCAGTGTTGTCTTGAGGTCTGAGTTCAGGGCCCCCAGCTTGCTGCCCCTCAGCCAGTCCCAGACTGTGCTGACCCAGCTCCAGGCTGTCTCAGTGGTGGGGTTGGTCGGGGGGGTGGTGGTGAGGGGGGATGGGGGGTGGGTGTTGTCGGCATTCTTTAATTATTTTTTAGGGCCTGACTGGACTAAAGCTTCCTATTAATCCAGAAAAACAGGGTTTTCGGTCTGAAGGGAGGAGACGAATATTTCCACCGTCCACATCCCTGAGGCAAAGTCTCCCTCTTGGTGGTGGCGGGGGCCAGGCAGGAACAAGGGTACCACCGGGCAGACTGGAACTGGGCTCCCGGCTTTGCTGCTCCCAGCAGAGCGACCTGGGCAAGTAGAGCTGAGCTTCTGGGCTTCAGTCTTGCCGCCTGCAAACTGGGAGTGGTGGGACCTGCCTCACAGGGTCCTCCCAAGGGTCAGTGAGACTCAGCAGAGGAGCGAGGCCGCTCAGGACAGGGCTGGCCACAGCGTTGGGGGCTCGGGAACTGGGACTGCCTGCCCTCCTTCCCAGGGATGAGTAAGGCCAGCCCTGGCAGCTGAGGATGTGGAGGTGGCCCCATCACCACAGCTCCCTCTGCCCTGAAATGAGCCCCCAACCCTCACACCACCACCCCCGCCTCCAAACCCCGAAGAGTCATTCCATGGAGATTCAGAGCTGAAGAATGCACATGTAATCTTGGCCAGTGATCTAAGCCTCAATATATGTTCCCTTTCTTTTCATTTTTTTTTTAAACTTTAATTTCATTTAGCCTGGCTTCCATACTAAAAATACCAACCCTTTGAGATAAAAGCGTGTGCATTATGATTGCGCCTTACTCAACCCTCCATGATACCAAGAGTGCCTGAATAATGGAAAAGGAAAAAGCAGATGCTTCTTGTGATGCTCCCAGCCTGCTAGGGCTCTGTCTGCTGCCGCAAAGGGTCTTTGTGAGGAAATTGATCATTTTCTCCCAGAGCAATAGTGTCGGCATTAGGGAAGGTCAGCTACTTCTCCACCTCTGAATACAAGGGAACTTTATTCCAGATGAAATCTCGCTGTGGTCCCATAAATCATGACCCCTAATATACTTCATGCATCTGTAACAGGAAGGGCCAGCACTCTCATACTCCCCTCCCCCGGCAGGGGCTCGCCATGTGCAGAGAGGCCATAAATCCTCATCCTGCCTCCCTTCTGCTCTCAGAGGTTAGTGTGGGGCGCCGGACCAGGGGAAAAATCGGGTTTCAAAGCTTTTGCTACCTTACATGGAATCAAAGGGCTCGCTGTGGACAGAGGCTGTGCGGCGTGAAGGCAGCCCAGGTAGCGGCCTGTCTCCTGCACTGTGGCTGGCCTCCAGGGATGGTTTGGAAATACAAGGATGAATAAAGGGAAATGGACAACACTGTTCTCTCTCCTCATATGACAGGTAATGATTTTAGGGAAGAGTGTCCCTGCTTTTCTACGTGTGGGTCTGGACTCTGAGTCCCTGGAGATGACTGTTGGTCCCTGGAGTGGTATCTGTGTGTGTGTGTGTGAGTGGGGAGGCAGGAGGCCTGGAGCAGAGCCGACTCGGAAGTGCCAGGGCCCCTCTAGACTCTCCTTCTGTTCTCTACCTCTCCCCGAAGTCAGTTCAGTGTCATTTTTTTTTTTTAGTTTTGGCTGTGCCGGGTCTCCATTGTGGGGCACAGGCTCTTCATCAAGTTTTCTCTAGTTGCAGCGAGCAGGGAGGCTACTCTCTGCCTGTGGTGTGAGGGCTTCTCATTTCAGTGGGTTCTCTTGTTGCAGAGCACAGGCTCTAGAATGTGTAGACTTCAGCACTTGCAGTGCTCAGACTTAGTCGACCAGCAGCACATGGGATCTTAGTTCCCTGACCAGAGATCAAACCTGTCTCCTGCATTGAAAAGTGGATTCTTAACCACTAGACCACCAGGGAAGTCCCCAGTCAGTGTCATTTTAACCCAGATCTCTCTGGCATTGAGAAGGGGACACTGAGGTATAATACTGTCCCTCCCTCTGTCTGGCAGGAAGGGGGCTTCATCTGGAAGCAAGTCGAGCCCCTATAGGCAAGAAAGGTCTGTGTGAGGTTGCTTTAGTCATGTCCGATTCTTTGTGACTTGATGGACCACAGACAGCCTGGTTCCTCTGTCCATGGGATTCTCTAGGCAAGAGTACTGGAGTGGGTTGCTATGCTCTCCTCCAGGGGATCTTCCCAACCCAGGGATCGAACACAGGTCTCCCACGTTGCAGGTGGATTCTTTACCACTAGTCCCACCTGGGAAGCCCGGGCAAGAGATGGAGTTCCATTAACTGGAGGGTCACCTCATGGAGATTTCTCAGAAGCAAGCAACACTGCTGGAGGGGAAGGAGCATCCTGGGGCCCAGGTGAACAGAAGGAGACCAGAGAGCTCACTATTCCACTGTTTCTGCTATTTTCTCTCCATGGGAAGTATCCTGCTTACCTGTGCCTGCAATGTCTTCCCCTGTGTTAGGATTCCTTTGAGATGTCCACAACCCCTTGTCTCTGCCTTGGCTCATTTAGGGGGTGGAGGGGTGCCAGGAAGTGTGGCTCTCCTCCTCACCCCTCCATGAAGGTCACAGTGACACAGGCAGGACCACATGGAGGACAGAAGTTCCGGTGTGGTCAGAAGTGACTCCCAAGGGCATGGAGGAAGCAGCCTTCCTACAGATAGCCCATAAGCAGCTCTGAGGGTGATGCTTTTCCCCAAGTATACCACAGGAAGGAAGTCCTCCAGGGAACAAGATGTCTTTTTTTTTTTTTTTTTTTTGCACATGCTGAGAAGTTTATTGAATTTTTAAAATTAAAAAAAATTTGTGATTGGAGGATAATTGCTTTACAATGTGGTGTTGGTTTCTGCCATACACCAACATGAATACATATGCTCCCTCCCTCTTGAACCTCCCTCTCACCCACTACCACTTTCTAAAGGATGTCTTTAAATTATGCCTCCAAAGGGTCTCCAGAGCATAGCTATGTAAATGGCATTTTGTCCCAAGTATAGAGACAAGTCTTCAGATTTTTCTTTCAGTGAAAATTCTCTGCTCTTGGACTCACATGTACAGAAAAAAACTAGTGGTTACCAATAGGGAGAGGGGAAGCCGGGGCCACACGGGTGGAGAGTTAAGAGGTACAAACAATTGTGTATAAGATAGGCTATAAGCATGTATTGTACAACATGGGCAATATGCCCAATATTTTGTAAAAACTGTAAATGGAAAGAAACCTTTAAAATTACATTAAAACTTTAAAAAATTATAAAAAGACTGCAAAAAGAAATTTCTGCTCTTTCTTTGTTTGGACCCATATAGAAATTGGCCGATAGGCAAGGTTCTCATTCATTCATGCATTCATTCACGGAACAAAGGTGTACTGAGCACTTAATACGTGCCTTGTACTGTTCTAAGTTTCTAGATATGGTAAGATACACTGGACATTGGAAATCCCAGCCCACAGTCCCAACTTTTGGCAAAGCCTTTTCGAATTTTCTTGGAATCACATGATTTAATCAAATTTTAGCCAATTAAAAAATTGATGGGCACCTGTGAGTGTTATTTTTAATGTGTCAACTTGACTGGGCTAAAGGATGCCCAGACAGCGGCTAAAACATTCTCTCTAGGTGTGTCTGTGAGGGTGTTTCTGGAAGGAATTAGCATTGGAATCAGTAGTCTGAGTAAAGGTCACTGTCACCAGTGTGGGTGGCTACCGTCCAATCCATGGAGGGTCTGAACAGAGCCAAATGGCGGAGGACGAACAGATTCACTCTCTCTACTTGAGCTAGGACATACATCTCCTCCTGCCCTTGGACATCAGTGCTCCTGGTTCTCAGGCCTTTGGACATGCACTGGGACTTACACCCTTGACTCCCCTTGTCTCAAAGTTGCCAGGCCTTGAAGTTTGGACTGGAGCTTACCACTGGCTTTCCTGGACTTCCAGCTTGCAGACGGCAGATCGTGGGGCTTCTCAGCCTCCATAGTAATGTGATCCGATCTCTTACAGTAAATCTCTTTCTATATACATCCTAGGGCTTCCAAGGTGACTCAGTGGTAAAGAATCCACCTGCCAATGCAGAAGACACAGGTTCAGTCCCTGGGTCAGGAGGATCCCCTGGATGGGGCGTGGCAGCCCACTCCAGTATTCTTGCCTGGAGAACCCTATGGACAGAGGAACCTGCTGGACTACAGTCTATAGGGTTGAAAAAGAGGTGGATGTGACTTAGCAACTAAACAACAACAAATATATATCCTATTGGATCAGCTTCTGGAGAACCCTAATATACCATTCATGCTTACTTACACACCTATGCCATTTCTAAGTTACTCTATTAGAAAGTTAGTGATGAATTCTGTCCTTCAGTAATTTCTGTGCTCTACACCCTCCAGAAGTTTCATCAGTCTTCTTTGAAATTGACCCTCAGAAATGTGATCCCTGGATCTGCTCATCTTTTGACTAAGCATTCCCAGTTTACCCACCATACCCCAGCGGATATAGTTTCTAGGCCCCTACCGTACCTCCCTCATGATTCCCTTTGCAATGCACTCTCTAATTCAGTTGTTCCAAACTCTAGAGCCCAAGCTTCTGGGAGCCTGATTTCAAAGCTTCTATGAATCTCTTGGTTCGGCATTCCTTAGGTTTAGATTCAACTGCATACAATGGGAAACCAGCAGCAGCTTAAAACAAGATCAGCATTTTTTACTCTCTCACATAAAAGAAGTCTGAGGGGAGACAGTCTGGAGCTGAAGCAGAATTTCTATGATTATATGAGGAGCTAAAACTCCTATCTTTCTTCTTTGCCATCTTCAGAATGGTTTCTATCTTTATGGTCCAAGATGGCTGCTGAACTCCCAGCCATCAGCCCTCTCTTCCAAGCAGAAGGAAAAGAGGAAAGAAAGGTATATATCCTTCTCTTTGGAGGTGATTTTTCAGAAGTGCCACACAAAGCTTTCATTGGCAGAATTTGATCACATGGTCCACACCCAAGCTGCAAGGGAGGCTGAGAAACAGTCTTTTATCATGGCTGGAACATGTTTAGCCAAAGCTAGGGATTCTGTTAACTAAGGAAGATGGGGAGAATGGACGTGTGGTAATCAATTAAAAAATCTCTGCCATAAACTCCAAGTGTTTATTAACTTGGGGTCTTTATCACAGGGAAGTGGGAGAGAGGGAGGCAGGAACATCTCTTTATGTCATAAAGAGGCCTTCCCCACAAGGTTGAGAACCATGATGTCATGTTAAAATATTTCTCTTAAAGGGCATCACCCAGGGACTACCCTCATGGTCCAGTGGCTAAGATTCCATGTTCCCAATGCAGGGGGCTCAGGTTCGATCGCTCGTCAGGGAACTAGATTCTGCATGCCGCAACTAAAAGATCATGCCACAGTGAAGACGGAAGATCTCCAGTGCTTCAATTAAGACCTGGTGCAGCCAAGTAAATAAGTTTAAAAAGTAGGGGAGCATCACCCAGAGAAGAAAGAATAAACCTGGGGAGGTCTGATATCCTGGGAAGTGGACACTCCCGTTACCTCTGTCCAGCATCTTCCCCTTCTTCTGAGAATGCACCTTCCGTTGGTCCATTCAAGAGTTGGTAGATGGAGGACTGTATCAGAGGTCCTGCCCACCAGCCACAGGTGATTGGGCCAGAGCTGGGTGCCTAGATCCTTCTGATCCAATCAGAGACCTGGCCCTTTCCTTTCCTCCCCTTTCTCCCAGAAGGAGACAGTAATCCTGGGGAAGTGTGTCCCTCTGCAGATCCAGAATGGGACTGGGAGGGTCAGCACTGAAGCCACATCCTCCAGCCTAGCTTCCATCAGTAATAAGGCTGACTGCTTGGAAGAGAGAGGGGAGTTATTTCTAGGTCCCTTCAACCCCCAACACTGTCAAGTAGCAAAGGCAAGTTGCAGAGTACTAGGTATCATGGAACTTTTACAACGACATAAAAGGAAACAAGAACAGCACTGGCTGCCCTGCCTGTGGAGCACTGTGCTAAGGTCCACAGATTGGCTGGTGAACCAGCTGGGAATACACGTGGGGAAGATGGCACTATAACATCACTCACAGCACAGGGGCAGGTGTTAGAACCCGAGGCACAGAGGACCACGGGAGCCTAGAGCAGGAGGTCTAGCCCCACCCTGGGAGGCCTTGCTGACAACGGGGTCCATGTTACCTAGGTAAAGGGGAGTGTGGCTGGGATAGGGAGAAGGGGAGGAAGAATTCTGGCGGGAGCAAGGGTCTGTGCTAACACTTGGGGTGAGGGTGCAGTGGGTTCAGAGTCATAAGGGAGACTCCCTAGGGTGCACCTGTCAAATGCGGAGGGTCAGAGGTTGCACTGGTGTCAAGGCGTCATCACTGCTGGCCTGGAAAGTGTTGCTAAAGAGGGTGGACTTCATTCTGGAGTGGGAATAAAGTGGGGGATGCCACTGAAATTCTCAGTGGGGAAGTGGGATGCTCAGATCCATAATTTAGAAGGATCATTCTTGTGCTGCTGCGGACACCATATCTGGGGGAGCCTGGGGATGGTGGGGAGTGGGGGTCTGAGAAATGATGGTGACTCAGACCTAGGTGGTGGCTGAGGAGCCCAAGGTGGGTGGACAGGAGAGTTATTTAGGACCTAGAGATAGCAGTCCATGGCGATGGGTTGGAGCTGGTCAGAGGGAGGCGTCCAGGTGACTCCCAGATTGGACACCTAAGTCAGGGAGGTGTCATTGCTACCCTTTATCAGGTTACTTCTCCCTGGACATTCATTTCTATAAAACAGAGGATTTGGGTTTTCCAGGTCCTTCACATTACTTCCTGATGCCCCAAAGCCCCTAAAGTTGTAAAGGAAGGGCTCAGGTGAGCTAGAGGAGTCACAGAGAACTTTGGGAACAGGTCAGATATGAGCAGCACCCTGGGAATAAGGATTCAGATGGACAGATGGGACCAGGGAGAGAAGAAGAGTCAGGACCATAACACACACCCAGGTGGGGTAATGGCAGGATTTAAGACCAACCAGAAGACTCATTGAGCTTCCTACATAGCTCAGTGGTAAATAATTCACCTGCCAATACAGGAGATCCAGGTTTGATCCCTGGGTTGGGACGATCCCTTGGAGTAGGAAGTGGCAACCCACTCCAGTATTCTTGCCTGAAAAATACCACGGACAGAGGAGCCTGGAAGGCTACAGTCCGTGGAGTCACAAAGAGCCAGACATGACTTAGAGACTAAACAACTACAAATGAGACTGTGCAGGACGTGAGGGTCATGCCGAGGGCCGGATGCTAATCTCTCTAGGTCATGGGAGGTAGTGAGAGCTGCTCAAGAATTATATCTGACATGTCAGTGTTTGGAATAGTGCCCATGACTAGCCATCTCCCACACCTCGCTATCTTCTCTGTGCCCAGAGTACCCCTAACAGACTTCCATTGACACCCATCAGATTGTGTTATGGTTGTTCAACTACATGCTTGTGTCCCTATGAAGAAAGTTAATTGTCTGAGGACAGGGATATGTCACAGTCAGTTCAGTCACTCAGTCATGTCCAGCTCTTTGCGATCCCATGGACTGCAGCATGCCAGGCTTCCCTGTCCATCACCAAATCCCAGAGCTTATTCAAATTTATATCCATCGAGTCGGTGGTGCCATCCAACCATTTCATCCTCTGTCATCGCCTTCTCCTCCTGCCTTCAATCTTTCCCAGCATCAGGGTCTATTCCAGTGAGTCACTTCTTTGCATCAGGTGGCCAAAGTATTCAAGTTTCAGCTTCAGCATCAGTCCTTCCAATGAATATTCAGGACTGATTTCCTTTAGGATTTACTGGTTTGATCTCCTTGCAGTCCGAGGGACTCTCAAGAGTCTTCTCCGACACCACAGTTCAAAAGCAAGAATTCTTTGGTGCGCAGCTTTCTTTATGGTCCAACTCTCACATCCATACATGATTACTGAAAAAACCATAGCTTTGACTAGACAGACCTTTGTTGGCAAAGTAATGTCTCTGCTTTTCAATATGCTGTCTAGGTTGGTCACAGTTTTTCTTCCAAGGAGCAAGTGTCTTTTAATTTCATAACTGCAGTCACCATCTGCTCTGATTTTGGAGCCTAAAAAAAAGTCTCTCATTGCTTCCATTGTTTCCGCATCTATTTGCCATGAAGTGATGGGACCAGATACCATGATCCTAGTTTTCTGAATGTTGAGCTTTAAGCCAACTTTTTTCACTCTCCTGTCACTTTCATCAAGAGGCTCTTTAGTTCTTCGCTTTCTGCCATAAAAGTGGTTATCATCTGCGTATCTGAGGTTATTGATATTTCTCCCAGCAATCTTGATTCCAGCTTGCACTTCATCCAGCCTGGCATTTCACATGATGTACTCTGCATATAAGTTAAATAAGCAGGGTGACAATATACAGCTTTGATGTACTCCTTTCCCAATTTGGAACCAGTCTGTTGCTTCACATCCAGTTCTAACTCTTGCTTCTTGATCTGCATACAGATTTCTCAGGAGACAGGTCAGGTGGTCTAGTGTTCCCACCTCTTGAAGAATTTTCCACAGTTTGTTGTGATCCACACAGTCAAAGGCTTTGACATAGTCAATGAAGCAGAAGGAGATATTTTTCTGGAACTCTCTTGCTTTTTTGATGATCCAACGGCTGTTGATAATTTGATCTCTGGTTTCTCTTCCTTTTCTAAATCCAGCTTGAACATTAGGAAGTTCATGGTTCATGTACTGTTGAAGCCTGGCTTGGAGAATTTTGAGCATTACTTTGCTAGTGTGTGAGATGAATACAATTGTGTGGTAGTTTGGACATTCTTTGGCATTGCCTTTCTTTGGGATTGGAATGAAAACTGACCTTTTCCAGTCCTGTGGCCACTGCTGAGTTTTCCAAATTTGCTGGCATCTTGAGTGCAGCACTTTCACAGCATCATCTTTTAGAACTTGAAATAGTTCCTACTGGAATTCCATGACCTCCACTAGCTTTGTTCATAGTGATGCTTCCTAAGGCCCACTTGACTTCAAATTCCAGGATGTCTGGCTCTAGGTGAGTGAGCACACCATTGTAGTTATCTGGGTCATGAAGATCTTTTTTGTATAGTTCTTCTACATATTCTTGCCACCTCTTCTTAATATCTTCTGCCTCTTTTAGGTCCACACCATTTCTGTCCTTTATCGAGCCCATCTTCGCATGAAATGTTCCCTTGGTATCTCTGATTTTCATGATGAGATCTCTAGTCTTTCTCATTCTATTGCTTTCCTCTATTTCTTTGCATCAATCACCGAGGAAGGCTTTCTTATCTCTCCTTGCTAATCTTTGTAACTGCATTCAAATGGGTATATCTTTCCTTTTCTCCTTTGCCTTCTGCTTCTCTTCTTTTCTCAGATATTTGTAAGGCCTCCTCAGACAACCATTTTGCCTTTTTGCATTTCTTGTTCTTGGGGATGGTCTTGATCCCTGTCTCCTGTACAAGGTCACGAATAATGACACAATAATGTATGTCACAATAATGTCAATTTTAATAATAACTTAGCTGCCACTTAACTGAACACTTTCTAAGTGCCAGACACAGTCCTATGTATTTAGCAGGCGTTTTGTCTTTATAGATGTCCTGGGAGGCAGGTACCACTATTATCCCCACTTTACGGATGAGAAAATCAAGGGCCAGAGAAATTACATAACAATGTGCCCAAGGTGACATACTGAAGCATGAGAAAATCTGTTGATTGTGTTCATCTCTGTGTCTTCAATGCCCAGTGCACACTTGGAATACAACAAGTTGCCATGGTCCAGTGGGTGAAGAGACACATGGACAAACACAGCCTGGAGTTGCCAGGCAAATGTGTTGGGGCTAGCCTGTGGATCGCTGTAAACATTTGTATCTTGGCTCACCCTTTGCTCACAAATAGCCTCCCTTCCTAGACCTGGCCCCAGACAAAATGCCACAATGGGACTTTTTTTATTTTTTGTTAAACACACAAACAAAAATCCCATGGCTGCTGAAACAATCCATCACCAGTTTAGTTGAAGGGAGGACAATGGATGATTTCAGAGATAAAATGGTGCACAAACCATTTTTAAAGGAATGATAAGCAGAAGTAGCCAATGATCTGGCCCAAGAAGACCCAGCCAACCAACCAACAAGCCAACCAGACACATGCTATCTATCACTTAGAATCCAGACTTTTCCAAAATTTATGTTGAAAATTCAAGCTTTGAAAGTTGGAATGAAGCTCACTCAAATCCAATGTGTATAAAACAAATGATGGGATTCGAGCCTCTCTCAGCCGGTCTCCAGGCCAAGCTGATCTTCAGATCCACAGCAGATGACGGCCTAGAGCATACCTGTTGGCATGTTGAACTTTCCAAATCCTACTCATACTGGCAGGTCACACATATGCGCCCAAAACTTCTTGCTCCGCAGTCTTCATCATCTCAAGAAATGTCTGATTTCTCGCTCCTCCCCCTCCTGCGTCCAGTGTACAGTAACTCATGTGAACCCTCCTTTCAAGGTTCATGCAGACCCCACCCTCTTGCTCCCATCTCCTTCCCCCACCACAGTTCAAGCCACCATTTACCACTCACGTGGTCTCTTACATCAGCCTCCTCTTTGACCTTCCTGCTTCTACCTCTGTTCCCGTATCCTCACAGCAGCTAGAGCTGCTCAGGTCACTTTGCTCCCCAATGATTTTCTATCCTGGAACGAAACCTGTACTCCCCATCTTCGTCCTTAAAGCCCTCCAGGTCTGCATCTCTGTCTGGTTCTGGCAACCTCCCCATTGCTCACGTGGGTACAGCCTCGATGGCCTTTGTTCTGGGCCTCAAGAGCTGAAGCTCCTTTTGTTCTCAGAAACTTTGTCCTTGTTGATGCCTCAGCCAGGAAAGCCATCTCTCAGGTCTCCGCATGGCTTCCTCCTTTCTGCCACTAACAGAGGCCTTCTTGGCTCACAGTTTAAGGAAGCCCCCTCTTTCCCAGTTGCTAATGTTATCACCTATTTTCACCCTGGTGTTAGCTATTTTTCTGAAACCAGAGCTTGAGTAAATTACATTGACTGTTCATTTCCTAATTAGTCAGGTCTCTTTCTATTACAGAATTATTGGTCTTAATTTAAAGGATGAGGTGAGGATGGGATTTATTGGATGATAAAATTGGGAGGTTCAAGAAGCAAGTTCAGTTTATGCCTGCTAAGTCACTTCAGTTGTGCCTGACTCTGCGACCCTATGGACTGTAGCCCACCAGGCTCCTCTGTCCGTGGGATTCTCTAAGCAAGAATACCAGAGTGGGTAGCCATACCCTCCTCCAGGGGATCTTCCCGACCCAGGGATCGAACCCACCTCTCTTACTTCTCCTGCATTGGCAGGTGGGCTCTTTACCACTAGCTCCACCTGGGAAGCCCCCCAGTAAGAAAACAGTCCCAAATAGACTCACCTGTGTTGTTGCATGAGCGTGCTCAGTCAGGTCTGACTCTGTGACTCCATGGACTGTAACCCGCCAGGCTCCCATCCACAGGCAAGAATAATGGAGTGGGTTGCCATTTCTTACTCTAGGGGATCTTCCCAGCCCAGAGATGGGATCCAGGCCTCTTGCTCTGGCAGGCAGATTCTTTACCACTGTGCCATCTGGGAAGATACCAAGTTCACTTCCAATACTGCTAAATCGCAGGTTCCATCAAGACACCAGGAACCAGGCTCTTTCCCTTGTCTCCTGACTCTACTTTTCTCTGTTGGTTTTGTTCTCAAGAAGGCCCTCCACATACTGGAAAAATCAGTCACCAACAGCCTTGATCATCATCATCACTGGCTATTCCTGAGAACAGAGGAGCTGCTTTTCCCAGAATCCCAGAAAAATCCTGAGAGGGCTCTGATTGGCCCAGTTGCCTAACTCGTTACTGGATAGAGAACTCTCATTGGCCAGGGCTGGTCACATGCCCTCTCAGGTGTGTCAATTGCCTGCCTGAACTACAGACAGAAGGAGGAGCCTGGTTTCCCCAAAGAGAGGGTAGGCAGACAAAACACGTCCCTCCCCACTGCCTGTGTTTCTCCTTCCTCCTGCCTTCCTTCCTCCCAAACACACATCACCAGAGGGAAGTGAAATGTGGGTTATCTCCTCATATCTTTCTCTTCCGAGGCTGGCTCCTATTCCAGACATTTCTTTTTTTTACCATTCTTTAATCCATCTGTATTCTATACTGAGCACCTCCAAGGCATCAACCCTTTTGCAGAGAACTGCAGGAGGTGATTGGCTACTAAACTATGGGCCTTGCCAGGAAGAGAAGGTGACCTACAACAATCTGTCATGAAAATAATTAACCACTTGGTTGTATGGTCAGAGAAAGGGAAGTCAAGGAGTTGCAGAAAGCTCTAGTGAGGGGTCAGAAGTCAGATTGGACACTTGGGTGCATTTGAAGGGGCAGAGAGGTCTGCTTCATGCCGTCAAGCCTTCTCTTTATACCAGTTGTGTCTACTTGGTGTGTGTGGTAGTGGTAGGGGTGGGGATTGTGTCTTCACAAATGCAAGCAACCCGGCTCCACTGTGATATTCAAAGGAGAACTGTTCATCCCTTCCAGTGTAAACAAAACCCCTCAAGGTGCACATGGTTCTTGGTCATTTGAGGCCAAGCCTACTTTTTGTGAGTCTTTCCTCGTGCTGCTGTTGTTGTTTGGTTGCTCCGTTGTGTCCGACTCTTTGAAACCCCACGGACTGCAGCACTCCAGTCTCCCTGTCCCTCACCATCTCCTGGAGTTTGCCCAAGTTCATGTCCATTGCATTGGTGATGCCATCCAGCCATCTCATCCTCTGACACCCTCTTCTCCTTCTGCCCTCAGTCTTTCCCAGCATCAGGGACTTTTCCAGCAAGTCGTCTGTTCACACCATGCCATCAAGCTTTTTCTCTGCCAGTTGTGTGTCTATGTCGTGTGTGTGGTAGTGGTGGGGGTGAGGACCAAAATACTAGAGTTTCAGCTTCAGCATCAGTCCTTCCAGTGAATATTCAAGGTTGATCTCCCTTAAGATTGACTGGTTTCATCTTGCTGTCCAAGGAACTTTCAGGAGTCTTCTCCAGCACCACAGTTCAAAGGCAGCTATTCTTTGGCATTCTGTCTTCTCTACAGTCCAGCTCTCACAACCTTACATGACCACTGGAAAGACCATAGACTTGACTATACAGGCCTTTGTCAGCACAGTCATGTCTCTGCTTTTCAACACACTGTCTAGGTTTGCCATAGCTTTCCTGCCAAGAAGCAATTGTCTTCTGATTTCATGGCTGTAGTCATTATCCGCAGTGATTTTAGAGCCCAAGAAGAGGAAATCTGTCACTACCTCCACATTTTCTCCTTCTATTTTCCATGCAGTAATGGGGCCAGATGCCATGATCTTAGTTTTTATTAATATTTAGTTTTAAGCTGGCTCTTTCACTCTCCTCCTTCACCCTCATCAAGAGGCTCTTTAGTTCCTCTTCACTTCCTGCCATTAGAGTGGTATCATCTGCATATCTGAGGTTGTTGATGTTTCTCCCACCTATCTTGATTCCAGCTTGCAACTCATCCAGCCCAGCATTTCTCATGATGTGCTCAGGGTATAGGTTAAACAGACAGGGTGACAGCAGACGGCCCTGTCGTACTCCTTTCTCAATCTCGAATCAGTCAGTTGTTCCATACAGGGTTCTAACTGCTGCTTCTCGATTCTCACTGATGTATTGCTTCATTTATCTCCAGTCTGCCTCCGTCTCTCCAACTCTGTACAAGTTGGCATCGTAAAATGCTGCTCCTCTTCATCTCTTTCAAGAACATCCCTGTCCCCCAGTGTGGAGACCCAGTAGCCCTTATAGCCCTTACCAGAAATAGTTGGCCCCACAGCTCGGGAACACTGCTGCCCTTCCGTTTCTACCACTCACTGCAATTAGTTCTGTTAGGGCTGCAAGGCCAAGTAATATCTCAGGGGCACCACCCTCTGAATTTCAATCATTCATTCATTCAAGGGTACATAGGATTGCAAAGGGCACATGTCCCCATTTGAAGAAAACCAAGTATTCTCTAATAATTTGGTCCAAACCAAGCACTTCTGACTCCTCTCCTGCTGTGCAAATGCACAAAAACAGATGTGGTCACCCCAGGGGATTCTTACCTGTTGACTGAGCTCATCACCAATTCTGCTTCAGCTCGTACTTAGACCTTAACTTCAGGGGCTGGCATTTCTCTCTCTGCTTAGAATCAAAGCCTTCCATTACTTCACTAACAGACCTCTGCTGAGAGCCAGACCCTGGCTTAGTCAGGGAATGAGTGAGAGAGATGAATGGGTAAAAATAAGAGAACAAATCCATCTGAAACAATGAGAGATGCTTTGAAACAAAAGTGAACTCTGGGGAAGGTTTTGGAAGGCATGGGGTGTGAGCTGGCCTTTGAGGATTAGTAGCCTGGATTGATGGTTGTCAAAATATAAAACTAAAAGGTCACTGATGGGGTCTGGGCCTATGAGTAGAGTCCTCCTCCTGGTGTCCAGATAGGGCTCAAATTTAGTCAGTCAATCAGCCAACAGTTAACATGACTTACTTTGCAAAAAGCCCAGGGAAAGTAAAAATACCCACAATTTTTCTCTCCAATATTTTGTGGGTGATGGTTCCTGCCCTGGATAAACTGACAATCCAGAGAGACTGATAGTAAGTGCTTCCAGAGTGTGAAGCAGGAGACAGCCCTCGGTTCTGTGCAGGGAAGGAACACTTCTGGAGAGGGTCAGGCATGGGTCTGAAGGATGGGAAGCCCCACCATTAGCCTGTCTTTCTTACAAGGGCATTGAAAGAGCAAAAAAAGAGATCTTTCCTTAAAACAATTTGCAGTAGAAACCCCACCTACCTACCTTTCTTTCTTTCTAATTTTTAATACTTATTTATTTGGGTCTCAGTTGCAGCACCAGGACCTTTTAGCTGTGAACTCCTAGTTGTGGCGTGTGGGATCTAGTTCCCTGACCAGGGATGGAACCTGGGCCTCCTGCATAGCGAGCATGGAGTCCCAGGGACTGGATCACCAGGAAGTCCCTTCCTTTCTTATTTTTGCAGAGAAGAAAGTTACGTCTAAGACAGGTTAAGTGACTTGCCTAAGATCACACAGGTAATAAATCATGGAGTACGACTCAATCCAGGTCTTTCTGGATTTGATCAAATTAGGAAACTTTTACTTCTTTTCTGGAAGAGGGAGCATATGTATTATTGCCAGCCTTTTAGTGAAGGCTTAGTTTAAATTCATTTGCCAGATCAATATCAAGGACATGGGACACAGATAAGTTTTGCTGGTATTCAGAGGTGAGGAAGAGTCAAGAATATGAGCACCCTCAGAAACGGAGCTATATCAGGGGAAACGGGAAACTGGCATGTGGGGAGCACACAGTAGATGCTCAGTGTGTGTTAACCTGACCCACAAACCATTGCAAACAGGAGGACACACACAAAAGTGCTTGTCTCCCCCTGGGTGAGCCGGGAGGGCCCCCTGTGACCCCACTGCTGTATCCAGTGGGCCCACGGTGGCTGGGCTGGGCCCCCATCTTGAGTCACATCTCTTCACACAGTCAGCAGAGAGGTGGGGAGGCGCTTTTCAAAGAGCAGATGGAGAAGCAGCAACTTGCCTCTGCCTGCGTCCTTTCACTTGGGTAGGAGGAGTATTGGGGCACGTGTTTGTCCTCCAGGGAGTTCCCAAGCACCTGACAGGTGACGGATGGCCCAAGCTTAGTGCTCGGGACTGGGGAGTCTGGCAATCCCAGGGTGCCATTTGGCCTCTTCACTCTTCAGCCCGGTGACTTTCGACCTTCAACCTTCTAGAAGTCACTCAGCCTCCATGAGTGGCAAGTTCTTCTTCTTTTTAAAAATACTTTAATTTCTTTTTTTTTACAGTCTCATGTTATCTATTTTTTACAGTCTCACGTTATCCAGTTCTCATGTTATCTATTTTATACATAGCAGTGTATATATGTCAGTCCCAATCTCCCAATCCATCCATGTCCCCTTCCCCTCTTGGTATCCAAATGTTTGTTCTCTGGGTCTTTGTCTTTATTTCTGCTTTGTAAATGAGTTCATCTATACCATTATTCTAGATGCCATATATATGCATTAATAAACAGTATTTGCTTTTCTATTTATGAGTTACTTCACTCAGTATAATCATCTCTAGGTCTGTTCACGTCTCTGCATATGGCACAACTTCATTCTTTTTTATGGCTGAGTAATATTCCATTGTATATACATACCACAGCTTCTTTATCTATTTGTCTGTTGATGGACATTTTGCATCCATGTGCTATTACAAATAGTGCTGTAAGGAACACTGGGCTGGATATATCTTTCTGAATTATGGTTTTCACGTGGCAATTTCTTTATCTGTATCCCAAAGACAGCAACTCCTCACAGGCTGAAGAGAACAAACTAAGGCATATGAAGCTCTAAGTTGGGCTGTGTGCAAGTTGGCTTCTCAGAACAGCTTACCTAAAATCACAGCATTTATTATGCTCCAACCTTGTGTGTGAAACTCGTCCTAATCGGGTCTTCGCTTCCTCTCTGTAAGGTAGGGATTCCTACTCTTCCTACTTTGCGGAGCTGTTGTGAGGGTCAATAAGGTGATGCCTGGTAAACTAAGCTTCAAGAAACATCACCCACTATCCAAACACAAGGTGCTCTTTCGTTTTGATGAAAGATCTAAAAACTGCATTTTCCAGCCCACTAGCAACAAACCATTTATTCACAGACCTCTACTCCCTGTTCACAGTAGGAAGCATTCACAACCCCAGGAATATTTACACGATTACCCAGCAGAAGTCATAAAACTGGGGGTGATAAAGTTTAAATCCACTCTGCTTGATGAAATACTATAGCTCTAAGTAAACCACCACCACGGAGAGGCACATGGATTTCTTTAAAAAAAAAAAAAAAGACCAGGAGACAATAAAACCTCCCCTCTCAAATATTTAGAATCAATAAATATGTTATGGAAATAATACATTAGCCATGCAAGGACTGCTGATCTGCCAAGACTCTTGATAGCTCAAAATTTGATAGCTTAAGATAGCGCAGTCAGAGATATAAAATCCTGAAACCTGGTTTTTGTGTCAACACCATCTCAGTGTGACTACTGAACCTCTCAACCCCAGCTCCCACCAGCCCCCGGGAACCGTGGGTTCTCATGAAACAAATGGAAGGAAAGCTACTGGCGGGAAGAGCCTCTTGAAGCGGGGCACCCGTCCTGACTCTACCACCAGCGAGCGGAGGGAAACGTTCATGGCCTCAGTCTCTCCACCTGCGAAATGGGTTGAATGAGAGCAGGATTTATTTCTCCTAGTGTTGATTCACTTTACATATGGTTAAAAGCAAACTGGTAAAACACCAATATTAAACAACACAGAAAAGAAAACCAGAATTGCTCTGACCACCATTAAACGGGAGCCATGACTACCTGCCCCCCCCCCCCCGCCTCTTCCCTAGAACCCCAGGGCTCCAAACGATATGGTTCCAAACCCACTCTTCTGGTGACCTTTGGAGACCCTTGAACATGTGACTTTCTGTGGTTTTACAGTTCTCTGGGCGATTTTTGACTCTTCGAGCCCTCTTTGGTCCTCTATGACACGTGGCCTCGCTTCCTGAGGCTGTGTGTGCCCGACAAGTTCTGTCTAGTCTGGAAAGCACCTCTTATGACACAGAGTCACACAAGTGGACATGCCTGGCGTGGGACCTGGTGTCCAGCAGGGGCCCTGGAAGAGCCTCCTCTCTTTCTGGCCCCCAGCCTTGCCAGAGGTGCCAACTCAGGCGACTGGGCTCCAGCGAGAGTCCAGATCAGCCCTTTCTGCGAAGACTGTAATAGCTGTGTGCTCCCCCGTGGGGTGCGTGCGTGTGTGTGGGGGTGCCCATCCTCACCGCCACGCTGGGGCCAGTCCTGTAGGGCTGTCTGCATGCCCCTGCCTCTCCCACTAGGGCCTGAAGGGGCGTGTGTGCACAGTGTTTTCAAATAACCTGAATGATTTTTTTTAATAAAACTGTTTTTTTATTGCTGTTCCCAACCCACCTAGCACCAGCTGTGATGAGAATCACTTGTATGGTAAAGTGCAATTGATAAAATTGCTCCCACCGGAACTTAGCTATGCGCTCATGCGGCTCTATTGGCTCCTTCCCCGCTCTGCTCCTGCAGCCTGCTCATCCCCACCCCTCCCTGCTCCTTCCCAGCCGGTCTCATCCCCTGGCTGGTCCCTCCTCCCGCCTCCACTCCTCCTCCCTCCTCTCCTTCTGGCCCCTTCTCTCTCCCAACCCTTGCCTCTTTCCCTCCACTCTCTCTCATGCTGCTTTTCCCTCTAGCATCCTTTGCATGTCTCCCTTCTGCTCCCCTTTCCTACCTCTGCCTCTCTCCCTTTTCTCTCCCTCCTGCTCCCACCACCCTCCCTCCTCACTGTCTCCCAGTGTCTGCACATTTAGGGCCAGTTCAGCTCAATGAGACCCACTAGAAGATCCCAGGCTTCTCTTCAGAGAGTGGCAGATCCAAGCCCAGACCTAGAAAGCCAGCTCTAGTTTAGGCAACTGCCTGTGCTTTGCGGATCCCGCCACCCCCAGATATGCCTCTGAGATATAGAAGCGGCAAGCAAAGGCAGGCAGATATTAAAACGTATGGGAGGTTCAGGGAACTGTGTAATCTGAAGGAGCCACATGACAAGGAGCTGCTGAAGGAGGTGATGAACCCACCTATTTTTGAGGAGGTGTGTAGGGAACTAATTACACATTGCGGAAGGCTTAAAAACTTGGTGAAGAAGTTTTGCCTTGATCTACGTTCCTTCCAGTCACTAGAGTGCTCAGAAGTGCTATAACACAAACTTAACTTACTTTATACTGAAGCACACGCTGAGGAGTTTTATCAGGGCTCCAGGCTCAATCATTTCTGGTGATTTTCTCAAACAGACAACACATCTGTCTACATGTCTGCTTGCTTATCATGGGTACAACAGGTCTGCAAACAGCAGTTAGGGCAAAGGACCTTCTTGTTCATCTCCCATAAGAGTGAGAGAACACAGGTTCCCATGGTTCTCTCCTGAGAACAAGAGGGGGCTTCCTGAGAACTGTCTAGTCTCATGTCTCATTGGCCAGAATTGGATCACACGCCTCTTCCTGAATCAATCACTGGCAAAGATTAAAGGAATCCCTTTACACCAAACAGGTGCTCCATCTGGGCTGAGGGCAAGCTTCTCAAACACAGGCTGCTACTCAAGGAAACAGAGTGGATGAGATGTTGAAGAGTCAACCACAACATCCTCTGCAGCTTAAGGTCCCCCCAAGGGAATATGTGGATTGGGCAGAGGGTACATGAAACCCTGGGCCAGCAAGGAGCATCTTCCCAGAGTAGCAAAACATGTTACATTAAAATGAACACAGATTTAGTTGTGACTTGGATGCAAAATGTACCTGCAGCTTTAAATTAAAGCATGAGTCTTTGAAGACGTTTTCTGCTTAATCAAGCTGCAAGGAGGTCAGCTTATACTGGTTTGGATTATTACTGCATTTCTAACACATGGAAAGTGCACCAAAAAAAAAAAAAATACTTATTGGATGAGTACTTGAATGAACGAGTGATTGAGCCAGGAAATTTCAGGCTCCTGCCAGCCCTGGGGGGATGATCCCCTCTCCTTTTCTACTGGGGTGCTTTGGCACAAATGTTTGAGAAACATTGTGATAAACAGAGGGGATGCCAAGGGAGCTGTTTTTCTTTTCTTTTGAGATATAATTGAGATATAATTCATATCTCAGCCTTATTGAGATTAATTCATAGACTATAAAACCTGCCCCTTTAAAGGGGAGTAGAATTCAGTGGTGTTTAGTATACTTAGAGTGTTGTGTGACCATGACCCGCTCCTGGGGAGTTTTAGAGCCAGGTATGGGGAGATTCACACTCATAAAGAGTGAGGGCTCAGGGCTGTGAGGGGCTGGGGGCAGATGGGGGCCTAAGTGAAGGAAAGTGTATCTGGTGAAAGCAGAGAGAACCACTAGAAAGCTATAGAGATAATAAAGTGGAAGGGATGGAAACCTCAGTTTTGGGGTGATAATAGCAAGATAGGAGAAGCGAGGGCCATGTCAGAGAGATTGCAAAGTTTGAAAATAGAAGTTTAGGGTCCACCATGGTAGGCAGAGTGACTCCAGGACAAAGATGACCCTCGTTTTCCAGCCATCGGCTGTCTATAGCTCGAGCCAGGCTGCACAGTTGCACGCAGGCTGCAGCCCAGAGCAGTGGTGTCTGTCCCTTTTTCCCGCCTGGATCAGTGATGCTGGGGACATGGGTCCCCAGTGCAGGCCACATGGAGACGCAGGGCTGGCATGACCTGCCCACATTGCTGGGAGTACAGCACCCGGTGCCACCCTTCTTGCCACAAGCTCCTGAGCTCAGCCTCTCATAAGCAACGTTTCAAGGATAGAGCTGATCCAGTCAAGAGAAAGCAAAAATGAATTTATGTTTCACCCTAGGCGTGGGGGTCTCCTCAAGAGCTCTAGAAATTCCTGTATCTGTGCCTGGGGGTGCGGGAGCGGATATCCAGCCCCATCTAGCGAGGCAGGCAAGGAGTCCAAGAGAGTGGCTTACTGGAACCTCTCAGCAAAGTGGTCCCTGGCAAGGCCTGACTAAGCAGCGTTTTCAGTACAAAGCAGGAAAGTGGTGTGAACACCTGGGCAAGAGAGCAGAGACCCAGCCCAGGACCCATCTCTGGCTCTCGTGAGCTGCCTGGACCTTAGACTATTCAGCCCTAAAGTGAATGGGTGAGACTAATTCAGAATTGCCTCGAATGGCTTTCTCTGAACACACGGTCCTCTGGGTATCCCAGCGGGAAAAGTTAGGGGCATGCCGAACGCTCTGTTACCCTCCTAGAGATAGAAAGGCCCCGAGTTTTACAGTCAGGAAAACTGTTGACCTTTTCTCAGTTTGGAATTTCCCCAAGTATCTGATGGATGGACTTAAAGTAGGGAACTTAAAGTATCACTTTCTAACTCCACTTAAAAGAACTCTTTTCTTCCAGGTGAACCCTACCTTCACGGGTTTGTTATGTCATTTGGTCTCTCAGTCTCCCGTTAAAATACAAGTACTTTTTTTTAATTAAACTTTTTATTTTGTATTGAGTATAGCCAGTTAACAATGTTGTGATCGTTTCAGGAGGACAACAAAGGGACCCGGCCATACATATACATGTATCCATTCTCCCCACAAATCTGCTCCCCGCCAGGCTGCCACATAACGCTGAGCAGAGTTCCCTGTGCCATACGGTAGGGCCTTTCAGCATATTAATATTGCAGTGTACTTGTCCATGCCAAACTCCCTATCTCTTTTTCCCATCCTTCCCCGCTGACAACCATAGGTTCTTCTCTAAGTCTGTGAGTCTGCTTCTAAAACATGAGTACTTTTAGATGGAGTAACATTAAGCCATTATGAATTGACATTTTGGCCGGGACTGAGCCAAGAGTGGGCAGAGCACAAGCTAGGCCTAGGGGTGAAGGGCCGGATAGGGTGCCAAGGGATAGGAGATGGGTTCAAAGGGGTAGAGGAAACAGCAAACACCTGTATTTCTCATTTAGCAACTCAGAGTGTTTCCGGGGAGGGAGATTTCACATTGTATCATTCACGCTGCAGCCAAACTCTCTTTTGGAAGAAGTTGAGACTTTTACCCCCAGGTAAGACGTTTCAGATGAGGAAAAATCCCCACGACGTCCAGATAATGGCATGACTTGCCCCAGATCACACGGACAGTAGCCAGCAGGGAGGACAGGCCCCCAGGATCCCAGGTCAGTGTTCTCTGGGAAGGGCCAAGCTAACCAGTGTCCGTGGCTGCCCTCCCCATATACACAATGCCTGACTCCCTGGCCCCATGTCGATTCTGTTCCCAAGAAGGCTTTCTCTTGACAGAAAATGGAGCTGAAAGGGCAAGGGAATAGTTCCAAATGGTTGATCTGACAGCTGCAAATTTCATTTTGTGTTACGCGCTGACCTCTAATTGTTGCCCAAGTAGCCTGGGACTGAGAGATCAATAAATCCCAGAGATAGTTAATATCCCCTCTGGCATCCTCAGCTTTAGTTAGAAAACAGTCAAATTCATGGCTTTCTGCAAATTTCAGCTTTCTGCAGGACCCGATGAACTATAATTCAGCCAAGGATCAGATTGGGGTCTGAGAAATTCGTGGTGACCCAGAGGGCCAGGACCGAGAGGGAACTCAGAGTTGCTGACCCAATCTCTCCTTGTCCAGGTGGAAGGATCCAGGACAAGAGAGGTCCACGGTGGCCACCAAGAGGGCGAGAACTCCAATCCAGCCTCCTGGGCTCTTTCTACTCCTCCAAGCTTCCTCCGTTAGTTTATTAATAGAACAAGGGAGTTGGGGTCTTTTGGTTAACCTGTCCCCAGAGATCTTCTTAAAAGAAGGCTTGGATGTAGTAGAGGAAATATCAGATTTGCAATGATAGAAGCTATTTCCCTTCTTCCCCTTCCTCTGCCTCTTAACAGCCAGTCGACCTTGGTCATGGCACTTTCCCTGCTGAGCCTCAGCTTTCTCAGATGCACAGTGGGGATGGTAATTGTCCCTGCCTACAAAGATTATTGTGAGGATTAAATGAATGGGTGAGTGGAAGTCCTCACCCTGAGCCTGCACAAAATCAGTGAGAACCTCCCTGAGTGTGAACAAGGTTCAGGACTGGTCAACTGAGACCAGTTCTGCTCAGACCTGGTCTGCTGAGACTGAGTCAGGAACGACTGGCTTACAGGTCAGCTGAAATTGACCACCCGCAAGGACCATGCCCTGGCCAGGGTGTCAGACATATGTTGATTCCCTCATTCGATTGCAGGGTGGGGTTGGGGGGATGGTTGCTGGTGGCATGGATGGGACTATAAACTCCCTGGGGTCCCCCAAGGGTGCTGAGCTACAAGCGGGTACCGGTAAACCTTGGCTGAAAGCACATGCATGAGGCAGTCTGGTTAACATGGCAAAGACAGCATTTGGGTCCACAAGATGCTGTTAAAAGAACAGCTGGGTATAGAATAGCCCAGCGTGCACACATACACACACACATACACACATGCACACACACACACACACACACACACGCACACGCACACACGCACACAATTGGCCAAGAAGCCAAGGTCAGTATTGGCCTCACAGTCTTCGTCCCATGGCCAACCAAATCTGAGCACCAAAAATCCTCTGACCCTCTTACATGTATGCAGTGTCAGGTGGGAATCCACTGAGAGACCAGGTCTTTCTCCCAGCCCTATCCTGCCTCTTTTGCAGAGAGCTTCAGCAGACAGAACCCCCACCTAGAATGCTGTTTGATCTTAGCATCACACCAACTAGTTGTGTGAGTCTGTGAAACTTACTGCGCCTCTCTGGGCTTCCATTTAACCACCTATGAAAGGGAGAGATGGTGCTACCCATGTTTGTCTATCCGACAGGATCTCTGTGAGACAAACCACAGCCCACGGGAGATGGGAAAGGCATGGCAGATCATTGAGTCTAATGCCTTCAAATATTTATTTTAGCAGATGAAGCTTTTAGTTTGTTTGTTTGTGTTTTAATTCAGAACCCCAGTTTATAAGACAGAACTGCTCGGGCTGTGTTGAAGAGCAGGGCTGGCCTTTAGGCTTCCTCCTTCCTGGTGAAACATTGTTTGAAGAACACCTGCCTCGTTTTAAAGGTGAGGAAACTGAAGCCCAGAGAAGGCCCTTGATAAAGGTCACAGAACCCCAAATCTTTGGAAGGCTCTTAGCTCCCTGGGCGGGAGAAGAATCTCCAGTTTCATGGTGCGGCCCGAAGGGCCCATCCACCACCTGAGGCCCCTGAGAGCCTCCACGGTTACCAGGCAACCAGCACCGTTGCCCAGCGCTCCCATCAGCACCTCACAGCTGTCCTCGCGGCCAAAACTGGTGCAGAAAAGGCTGCCCGGCTGGCAGGTAGGAACAAAGGGATTAGGCCTCGTTTGACAGACAGTATCCCTCCCATTTGCATGTCATTAAACAGCCGGCCAGTGAGCAGAGAGGGGCACATAGCTTCAGATTCCCTGCCAAGCAGGGGCACAGAGGCACTGGGCTCCATTTTCATGTGGGACACCTGCCCTGAGCCACAGGAGTGGGTTTGAAAGAAAGAGTTTTCTTGAAAGAGATTGGGGGGCTGGGTTCGAGCACCCACTTCGATGGTGACCCCAACTTGTCCCAGTCTCCCTCCAAAAACTGTGACAGCTGGGACAGACCTTTTTGGAAGGGACAGAGCTTTATTGCTCTAAGAGTTCAAACTTGGCAACAAACAACAACTTGGGAGAAGACAAGTAAATTCTAACAACCCCGGCTTATCTGGGTTTTTCCCAGCCAGCATCCCCATGCCACATAAACACACACCAGACTAGCAGGGAAAGAAAAAAAAAAAAAGAGGGAAGAAAGCAACACAGGCCACATTTTCTCTGCACTCCTCTTCCTTGGCCTCCTGGGGTACTCCTGATCGACAGGATGCTAAATGCAAGAGGTTTCCTGTGATAGAGAAAGAGATTTTCTTGAAGCATTCAACTCCTGACCTTTAAGAGCTTGGGGAGCAAAATGATTTTCAGTCACTTAGGTCTGAGTGAAAGGTATGCGAATTGATCGACTGCAGGGCTCAGGCCTCCCGAGGTCTCAGTGTTATGTCATTAAAATCTTACAATCGAGTTATCCTAATGTATTCCAGCAGCCACCTTCTGAGAGACGACTGGTAAACAGACTCAAAGTTCCAGCTACAAAATGCTTTCTCCAAGGGCTGCTCCAGACCTGGGAAGGCCAGGGGGCCTGGGGCCAATCTAGCTTCAGCCATTTGGGGTTTTATTTTTTGATCCTCTGTTAGATTATGGTAATCATTGTTGTTACTTCCTTCATGTTTTTCCTCTGTCTCCCTTGGTCTTGTAAAGATGCTCACACATCTGATCACAGGTGGCTATGTATGTAGGCCTAACTAATCACCTTACCTTGTGTATGTTAGTAGCTCAGCCGTGTCCTACTCTTTGTGACCCCAAGGACTGTAGCCTGCCAGGCTCCTCTGTCCATGGGATTCTCCGGGCAAGAATACTGGGGTGGGTTGCCATTCCCTTCTCCAGGGGATCTTCCCAACCCAGGGATCAAACCTGGGTCTCTTGCATTGCAGACAGATGCTTTATCATCTGAGCCACCAGGGAAGCCCACCTTACCTTGCTCCCTGGAAACTGCAATGGATCTGTGGGAACACCTGACTCAGGCTGAGCCAATCAGAATCTTCCCTGGGATTGCTGTCCTTTTACAGAGAAGCTTGGGCAGAGAGAGTGGGAATGTGTGTTGATGGGGGCCACTTTTCCTGCCGTACATGGTCTGTCTGCAGAAAGTAGTTAGCACAATAAGCAGAAATGAGAGATGGACAGAGTGAGAAGTCTGATGCCCAAATCTCCTTCTTCAATTCTTTTGAGTTACACTCATTAGCTTTCCTAGCTCCGTGAGCCTTAAAACACCTCTTCTGCTTAAAATATAAGTTCCTTTCTATTGCTTGCAAGCAAATTCCTGTCCAGTAGTGGGAGCTGATATTCCCATAGTACAACTGTCTGGGCCTTGGGAAGGATTAACTTGATAGGGAATGGAACTAACTGTGACAATGCAGCCTGTCAGGGTCAGCCCACTAAAATATAAGCTGCATGAAGAGGACTTTGGTCTCTTCTCCAGCTTCTAGAGCAATGCCTGGCACCTAGCTCCTCTTAATACCTCTCTTGTGGGCTGCATTGTCTTGCCTCTCACACACTACATTTACTGTCTCCTGACTTCCATCCCCTTTTTGATTCTCTGCTCCCTCCTAACTTCAGTTTGTACGTAGTCTCCATGGCCCAACTCTCCTTCACAGCCTTTACTGTTAACTGATTCTTTCTCTCCATGTTCCTTGGTACCCAGTCCAAGTGCAATTCCAGGGTCAAAGAAAAACAGAATGCCATTGGCTCAGCCAGCTTTTTGTGCCAGGCCACCTCCTAGGTAAGTCTGATGTCTTTGAGTCGGGTGTCCATGCCTGAGCCAATCAGCTGAGGCAATGGGGCAGGTAGTCTCATGGTATAAAACATGGCCAACTGGGCAGCAGAGGTCACAGGTCAACCAGTCCTCCCTGTCAGGGAGGCAGTATTTCTAGCATAGAATTTCTTGTTCAAACTAGGCTGGTGGAGGCCAAGGTCTATCTACACCTCCCCCTTCCCTGTTCCAGAAACTTCGTCTGAGGCACAGGATTTTTTGTTGGCAGTGGAACCCTTCCCCCATTCCAGGGAGCTGGCTCCCAGGTGCCTCTCTGCTGTGTTTCTTGCTTGAATTGCAAATGGAATCGCTGCATAAACCCTACATAACTCAGAGCCCCATGTTGGCAGTATCTTATTTTTCAATTTCTTTTTTTTTTTAATTGAATGAACATATTTTATGCAAGCCGTTCTACCTTGGTGAAGGCTGTTCCCCTGTGATTCATCAGAGTAATAACTAGAAACACCATTATTTGGCTCCATCCTCCTGCTGAGAACATCACATAACTGAGAAATGTTGATGCGTCTCCCAGACTTGTGGGGAGAGGGAAAGGGGGGCAGTGAGAGGAGGAGGAGGAGGAGAGGGAAGGAGGAACAAACAAATGGTTGTGTGCACACATGCAGATGGGCAGGCGTCCGGAGCCATGGGGGAAACACAGACCCACACGAGGTGGTCGATCACACACACACCCCTTGGAGGCACAGAAAGAACCACACACACTTCTCTGCTCAGGTATCTCACCCTTGAGGAAAAGAAAAGAAAAATAAATAAACTCACAGTATTTCAAAATGAGAAGGATGTTGGTGAGCTGCTGCAACTGCCTTATTTAACCGGTAAGAAAAATAAAACTCAGAAAGATAACCGATACCCCTACACCTCCCATTTACAGACACCCATGTTCCTGGGGGTTTGCCTAGAAATATATAAATCAACTCATCTGAGATGCAAAGCATATCTTTTTAAAAATTTGTTTTTGGCTACGCTGGGTCTTCTTGTGATGCGCGGACTTCCACTGCAGTGGCTTCTCTTGTGCAGAACGGTCTCTAGGCTCACGGGCTTTAGTAGGAACAGCACTCGGGTTCAGGAGTTGTGGCTCTCAGGCTCTAGCGCTCAGGCTCAGTTGTTGCGGTGCTTGACCTTAATTGGTCCACGGCATGTGGTATCTTCCTGGATGAGGGACTGAATCTGCGTCCCCTAAATTGACAGACAGATTCGTATACCCTGGACCACCAGGGAAGTCTCAAAGCATATCTTTATGTATGATAATTGAGCCCTTGCCCCTGAGTTAATGATTTTCAGACATTATCACTTTGATCAGAGGTGTGGCTGAAATAGTGTTGCTCATGTTTTTTTGTTTTATTTTTTAATTACCTTTTATTAGTTTGGCTGAGTAGCTGAAAGTGTTTTCAAAAGGTTCTCTTTAGGACAGAGAAGCCCCACAATTAATGTCTTATAAACTCTAGTGTGCACTCAGGGGCTATGTGATTAGAGGCTTTAAAGCTTAGACAAGTGAGGCTTCCAACTCAGGTTTCTGGGAACCTTCCTGTGCCTTCTCTAGTTGCATTGTGTGTGTGTGTTAAGTCATTTCAGTCAATTGGCACTTCCTTAATCCAGCCCTCCAGGACAGCTCCTTGCCCACTGCCTATTTCCAAACTCTCCCCTCCTCAAACCTCTCTTCCTCTCACCACTA
This sequence comes from Bos grunniens, assembly GCF_055505025.1. Classification (NCBI taxonomy): domain Eukaryota; kingdom Metazoa; phylum Chordata; class Mammalia; order Artiodactyla; family Bovidae; genus Bos; species Bos grunniens. The sequence continues at coordinate 85,456,351 of NC_141174.1, read as the reverse complement.
GGTTAATTTTTCTAAACTATGACTCTTACTTGTCCTTCTTAGAATAACCTCCATCCACCTCTGCACTGGTCAGACATCTTCTGGCTGCAAAAGTGAAAATATCCAACTCAAACAACTTTATAAACCTGCAGGGAGGATGGAATACTTACAGGTTCATATAACTGGATATTCAATGCATAAAGCCTGGATTTTAAGTTTTAATTGATGCCATTAGCAATGTTTCTTTTCTCTATGTCTCAACTCTGTTTTCTTTGGTAGCAGCTTTTTCTACCTTTTTGCTTTCAACTTTTCAGTGTCCTTAAGATTTTTGCATGTTGTTTAAATAATATAGAGATGAATTTTTTTAAAAAAATCCAATCTGAAACTCTCTGTATTTCAATCAGAAATTTAAATCCATTGAAAAATATTGTGATTATCAATCTGTTTGGATTCATTTATAGCATTTTCATTTTTGCATTCCTTTTACTCTGCCTTGTCTATGCTTCTTTTTCCTCCTCCTCTTTGATTGACTGATCTTTTTTTCTCTATTTTATTCTTTTCCTTTTACTGGTTTGTGGCTAACACATCATTTTAGTGGCTTCCTTAATTTTTTAATGTGTATAATTGACTTAATAAAGTCTGAAGTTAATAAAAATCCAAGTCACCCGACAATATAAGACCATAGAATACTTTAATAACTCTCAGTCCCTTCCCATCTTACATGTTATTCTTAGCCAGTACTTTAGTTTCACAGTGTTTTATATCTCATAATTGTTTTACAGTTTCTCTATATTTTAGAAAGGAAATACATTATTTGATTCATTCACATTTTAACCATTTTCTTTCCTTACTAGTTCTTTTTGCGTCTCAGTCTTTGCTTCCAGAGAGAATTTTCTTATTCTTTAAATAATCTTGCTGTAGATCTTTTGAGGAGGATCTATCTATAGGAGGGCTTCCCTTGTGGCTCAGCTGGTAAAGAATCCGCTTGCAATGTGGGAGACCTGGGTTCAATCCCTGGGTTGGGAAGATCCCCTGGCGAAGAGAAAGGCTACCCACTCCAGTATTCTGGCCTAGACAATTCCACGGACTGTATAGTCCATGGGGTCACAGAGAGCTGGACACGACTGAGCGACTTTCACTTCACTTCACCTCTTAATAGGACACCCTGTTAGTCTTTGTCTGAACTGTCTTTACTTTTTATCCTGGCTCTTAAGTAGAATTCTAATTTGGCTGGGTTTTTCCCTCAACTCTTTAAAGACATTTCATTTCCTCCGTATCTCTACTTGTATTGAAAGTTGCTTATTGTCATGCCTTTACAATAATCTATCTTTTCTCTGCTATCTCTCTTAAGACCCTTTTTTGGGGAGAAGGGGTCTTTGGTGCTCTATAGCTTCAGTACAATGTGCAGTATTCAAGGAATGGGTTTATTTTTATTTATCTTGATTGGGATTGTCTGTGATTTCCAAGATTCCCGTTAGATTGTCTAATATTGCCTCTCCCTCCTTCTCTGTAACTCCCATTTGATGTACATGGGGCCTTCTTATCCCATCCCCCATATCTCTTAGCCACTCTTTCATATTTCTATCTTTTTAACACTCCACATCCATATTTTCCTCAAATATACTTTCAAATTCATTAATCCTCTCTCCAATTGTGTTTAATCTGCTTTTTAACTTATCTGCTTTTTAAAATCTCAATGGCTATATTTTTTTTCATTTCTAATAATTCTATCAGGTTCTTTTTGCAGTGTAAAAGTTATTTTCTCATATTCTCATGGTTTTTTCTATGTTATTAACTCCTCTTTTTACGTATTCATTCACTTTAAGCACACTCATTTTTTTTACAGATGAGTAGTTCTGCTACCTGGAACTTCTGTGGGTGGAGGATATTAAGATCTAATACTGCTCTTTGTTTAGTCACCTGAGTCTCATTCAACGTGGATAGATTCTTTGTGTATTTTGTTATATAGGACTATAAGGGTACTTTCTTCATTTTTTTTAAAGGATACTTCCAATGGAGATTTATCTTTGGAGAATACTTTGGGCTGATGGCACATTGCCAAGAAATCTGAGTTTGCTTCTGAGCAATCCCCCAGGGTCTTCTCTATCTATCCTAGCATAATTTTTATGTTAATTTATAGATTGGGGGATTCTCATACCATGCAGGTAGTACCATGATATACCTCAAACCCTCATAAAATGTAGACTTGCATTGTAAATTATCAGGGGAGACGTTCCCTCTCTAGAGCTCAGGCCAAGACACACATTTGATATAAATAAATAAATAAAGTAATTTTTTAATACACACACAGCTTTCCTGTTGTCTCCCTGTGTAAGATCTTTTTCCAGTTTACCCTCTTGCTCTGAGCACAATACTTTAAAAATCCCACTTTTATGCAGGCTTCTCATTTCAAACTCAGCACAGGCTCAAAGCCTTATTTCCTGCTCCATTCAAGAATCCAACTACAAGTCCAAGGGCAGCTACAACCTCAATTTTTGCTCTGATTTTTGTCTTATCTTCATTTGGGACTCTGTGTGATTCCCCATATATTTTGTGAGTTCAGTTAGATGTTTTATAGATATCTTATACATAATCTTTATAGCACATTTGTTATAATTTATATGCAACTTTTTGAGAAATTTTCTGAGGGAGTTTCTGGGTTGTTTAGACAAATGTTACCAGGAACAGAGAGCTCTGCTTTTCTCTGTGTTAGCTTGATTGCCTGAGTTGCCTGCTCTATGTGACAATATTAATGGTCCCTAGCAATTCCAGGCTTACCTGGGCCTTAAAGACAGAGAGACCAGAGGACAGAGTGGATCATTCCTGAAATAAGAATAACTATCATTGACCTGACTTGGTCACATGCCTATCTGTGAACCAATCATAATGACTCAGCCGCCCTTCAAAGGAGAGACTGGCATAAGGCCCACTAGAACCACATGAATGCCAAGATCAAAAAGAGGAAAACAGGCGTTCGACAAGCAAAAATAACAAGTGTCAACCACAGCCAACTTAAAATGCACAAAGTGTTATCCCATGTAATCCTTACCCTTTAAAGTAAGATCTATAATCATCTCTTCAGTTCACAAGGTTACTAAGGGGGAGAACTGGCACTGGATTGTGGGTCACCTACCTCCAATCTCAGACATTTATGATCAAGGCTGAACACCTGGCCTAGCAGATAAGGCCTCACATTCCTCAGTCCTGCTTCATCTGTCTGGCTTCACTTCTCTCTGGTTCTCTACTTGCTCACCAGTTTCACCTCTGCGTTTCATTCAGGCCATCATCACAGGTATAGACCTGTGATGGCCCCACTTAGTCTTCCAACCAAGCCAGAAGAGGGCAGGACCTGGAGCAGGAGTGGCCCTTAGGTTTTCCTCCGCAGGTCAACTCTGATCATGGGCTACACGAGGTTCTGTGATAAGCCCGTATCCAGGCTCTGTGGGTATCTTAGGTCTGATTCCTAGAAGCAGAACCTGAGGCAGGTATTCCCATGTACTTCATTTGTGAAGAGAGTGGTCTCCAGAAAATCCTATAAAAAAGTGAGGGATGCAGGAGAAGCAACTTCATGAAGAGGTAGTTTCAGTTGAAGCCTGATCTACAGGAAATGAACGGGGCCACAGAGCTGTCCCTCAGGGAGGCAAAGCTCTCACACCCCTGTGTCAATCAGTCACTGGCTGTGGGCTGGCCCTGAGCATAGGTGGGAGGAGACTTCGACCTCCCAGGCATCTCCTGGCGAGGGGTCTCCTGTCTGCTGAGCAAGATGCTCCAGAGAAGCGTGCAGCTGTGAGCTTTCATCAGTGAACTCTCACAACAGCCCAGGGTTGGGAGCATGAGGATCTGGGCAGGGCACCAAGGGCATCTAGAGCAGTAGGAAAGATTGTCGTCATTGATTAATGACAACAATGAGTTATGAAAGCTGTGTCCTAAATACTTCACATCTGTCCTCTCATTTAATCTTGACAATGAGCATTTAAGCTGTGTGTCTATGCTCAGTCGTGTCCAACTCTTTGTGACCCTCTGGACTATCGCCTGCCGGGCTCCTCTATCCATGGGATTTTTCAGGCAAGAATGCTGGCGTGTGTTACCACTTTCCTACTCCATGGGATGTTCCCAACCCAAGGATCGAACCCCATCGTCTATGTCACCTGCATTGGCAGGAGGATTCTTTACCCGTAGAGCTATCAGGGAAGCCCGAACAGATAGCTAAGTACTATTATTTTCCAAGATTGTAGTTAAGGAAGCTGAGGGAGGAACAGAAAATCTGATTCCTTAAGGGCATATGGTAGACAGGGTTCACACTGCACCCCAGAACCTGAACATATCACTCTAATGAGTCCTGGTGTCAGTGTGAGAGGCAGGAATGTTCCACTTTGAAGATGTTAGACTGCTTTGTGCGGTAGTCTTCTCCCTTCAGATGCCTCTGGGCACTGTCCAGGCCACATGTAGAGGATGGTGTCTCCTTCCAGAAGCTTCCATTTGGTAACTGACCACCTAGAGTTCATTTGGTCTGGAACATCCGGTCAGGGTGGTAAGAGATTGGGGAAGCAGGATGTACTGAGAATGAGCTGGGGATGCTGAACCTAGAAGGACATCCTGAGAGGAGCTGCAGGGCCTTAGAGCAGGATAGGCTGCTGCGTTCACAAATTCAGATGATTGAGGGTAGGCACCCTAGAGGCAACATGACTTGTCCCAGTTCAACTATCTGGTGGCTTTAACCCAAGGCCTCTGATTGAGTGGCATGCCAGTAAATGTTTAACAATCAGCTCTCTGGGAATACAGAGCCCTGATCTATAGTGTTTGCCGGTTTCTGTGGCATAACGCTCCCACTGTGGCCAATTTCAAGCTCCCTGTATGCCATCACCGAATGCAGGGCTGGGAGAGATGTGCACATTCAGCCAGTGTGAGTCGGTAGAAGCCAGATCCTGCATACCAGCAACTCCCAACACAGAGCTCGTTCTGCAGGTCCAGTAATTCTCCAACACTAATCCCTAAGACACCCACTAAAGGAGCATGCTAGGGTTACACAACTTCGAAAAACACAGCATTAGCTAAATCCTATTCTCAGAGCACGATTTGGTGCATTAGTTTATTAAAGTCCCCCAAAGTCCCATAGTAAAGAAACCTGGGCAAGTTCAATTAGCTCAGCATTCTCCAAACCTGTTTGACCACCCAACCATTTCATCACATACCTCTTAGCAGCATCCCTTGGAACCAGCACTCGATGGGACACACTTTGGACAATGCCAAACAAAACATTGTCTTCATGCAAACAAAGGGCCATCGTCGAAGAGGAGGGTCAACTTGTTATTTGGTTTCAGGGAGTGGAAATTGGACCAAAGAGTAAAAATCAGCGAGGACAGAATTCAAATTAGTAAGAAGAGATCTTTTCTAATAATGAAGTAACCCACCAGTAGCATGAGGCTAGAGTTTGAAGGGAGAAGGTCACCCTTGGCCTAGAGAGTGGATAATTACAGGTCAAAGCATGCTGGAAAGTGGCTTCCTGCATCAGGAAGGCAGTTAGAGAAGATTCTTTCCAAGGACTATCATGTGAAGTCCCAGGATTCTATTAGTTTGACGTGCATAGACAACCCCCCTGCCCCGGGGCCTCAGAGTAAGGCCCATCAGATTGGGGAGCTTTCGGGGTGGTGGGGGACGTGCAAAGAGAGAATCCAACTCTTATTTGGATGTGTGATACAATTTTACAAGGACTAGAATGTCATCGGGCTTCCTAGATGGTGCAGTTGGTAAAGATTCCATCTGCCAATGCAGGAGACGATAGAAACGTGGGCTCAATCCTTGGGTGTGGAAGATCCCCTGAAGGAGGAAATGGCAGCCCACTCCAGTATCCTTGCCTAGAAAATTCCATAAACAGAGGAGCCTGGTGGGCTACAATCCATGGGGTCCCGAAGAGTTGGACACAACTGGGCGCACACTCACATGTGCACACACACACATGCACACACAGAATGTCATCACTTACCCAAAGACACTTCTTTAAGGTCTAGTTTCTGTGTAATTCACTTTAGAGATTTATTTCTTTAGTTTAATGCTTTATTCTACGTCTACACACACATTGCCCTGGGAAAGGACTACCTTGATATAAGCTACTGTGGGCCGATTATATCCTTGCAGTTAGGTTCTCATTTCCTTCCCAGAGAGTGGGTATTGTTTGGAGAGGGAGGGTGGAGGAATGGGAGTAGGGGCCAAGGGTCCTGGGTGTCTGGGCTGGAGGCTAGAGACACCACAGGACAGGAGGGAATCTGAGCATCAAAGGCAGTCTTGACTGCCTGCATAAATGTGTTTGGGGCTGGGCCTGTCCTAGAGATATCCCAAAACTATTTCAGGAGGCAGCAAATTTAGCTGGTGATTGGTTTGCAAATCATCCAGATATGTTAGTATTTCTGTTGAGACAATCTGTCTCAGAGTAAGACATTTAAAGCCTTTACAACCAAAAGGGATTTGCCTTTTGGAACACTGTCATCCAAAAAGCACAACCACCTCAGCCTATTTCGCTGGCCGAATCCAGTGGTGGTTAAAATGTTTAGTGGCCTGTTTGGATGAGGCAATGGCACCCCACTCCAGTACTCCTGCCTGGAAAATCCCATGGGTGGAGGAGCCTGGTCGGCTGCAGTCCATGCGGTAGCACAGAGTCGGACACGACTGAAGCGACAGCAGCAGCAGCAGCATGTTAGCTTCACTTGTACAGAGTTTTTCAGGTGAAAACTTGCTTCCATATTTATTGTCTGGAGGAATTCTCAACACAGTCTGAGAAAGCAAGTGGTCTGGTTTTTATTTTATAAATGGGGAAACCCAGGCACTTACCCATGGTTCCCCAGGGAGTAGATGGCAGAGCTGAGACTTCAGCCCAAGTGTTTCAGATTTCAAATCTCATCAGGATTAAGTTTTTAAGTTGATTTGCATTTTAACAAGGTAATATATAAGTATTAATTTAAGTTATCAAATGATTCCATGAGGCTTTTATTGAAAAGCAGCAGTCCTCTGCCCAAAACTCTACCAACCCTGATTTCCCAAAACTTAGTAGCAAGCACTTGCTATTTTTTGGCTATTTCTTATATTTATAGTCATATTTCTAAGTAAAATGTTTAAACTTCCAGTTCTTGATTTTAAAACATTTAGATATATAGTAAGCCCTCTGTATCTATGGGTATGCATCTGTGGATTCAACCAACTGTGATAAAAAATATTCCAGAAAAAAAAAATATTCCAGAAAGTTCCAAAAAGTAAAATCTAAATTTGTCACAGTGGCAACTATTTACATAGCATTTACATTGTATTTACAACTATTTACATAGCATTTACATTGTATTAGGTATCACAGTAATCTTGAGATGATTTAAAGTATATGGGAGGATGTACATAGATCATATGCAAATACCATGCTGTTATGTATAAGGGATTTACACATCCTTGGATTTTGCTATCCATGGGGGTTGAGGGGAGGGGCACTGCCCTGAAACCAATCTTCTGTGGATATTAAGAGATAACTGTAATCTAAAATCTTCCTTCTATGAAAGATGAGGGTTTGTTTTTTTTATGCCCCATTCATGTACACTCATACATACCCCTACACACACTTTACTTCCTCTGCACAGCACAATATCTTAACGTCACAGTTTTTATTTCTGCTATGATACATTTAATTTCCAAAGTCTTCTGACTGCTCCTTTTGAATAGCATCTTGGTTTTGTTGCATAGACAATATGTCTTTTCTTAGATCCCTGAGATTTTACTTTTTCATCTGAAGCTTTCATTTTCTCCCCACGATGTTTCTATTTCTCCGGAGTTCCTTTTTTGTTGGTTCCATGTTGACATCTGTCTTTCAAGTTAGAGATCATCTTCAAACATCTAATAATCCTTGTTTTTTTACATACACATTTATGCATAAGATGCTAAAAGGCATCAGACGCTCTCCGTGCCTGGGTGGGTGGTTTCACTGTAGGCTGATGAGTAGCAACCAGCCACTTCCTCGTGGTCCTCCCGTCTGCCAGTATCTGTCAGAATTATCTCTTGGACCTGCTGGTTTCCCCAGAAAACTCATCCAATCTGCTGTCACTGGGGAAGGAACAGGGAGAAGGAGACTCTAAGCTTGGCCTCCAGCACTCTGGAAGCCAAGTAGTAGAAAGTCTCTCCACTTCACTTTCGAGACAGACACCCAACCTCATTTTCAGTGGCGCCTGCTTCCCTAGGCTGGGGCTCTCCTGTTTAGCCTCTCCAAGAGTGAAGCTTTTTTCTGCTGGCGGGGAGAGAAATAGTAGCCTGGTGGCACTGAGAGGGGAGGAAATCATGGTCAAATTTTCCTGTTCCTGGAAAACAGACTCTGAGTTTTGCCTGCAGGAAGTGTACTGGGGCATGCCTCCAGGATGAGTGATGATGGGGGGTGTGAGAGGTCAGACAGAGGGAGCAGAAACGCTCAGCCAATGCCAGGGAGCCCACAGCTGAAGTGGTTCAGCAGGGCTGGCTTGCCCTGAGGCGAGAGGGCAGGGCCTTTCTACTCCCTCACTGACCAGTCGTTGGAACTGGGCTCCTCCAGAGAGGGGGGCAAGAGGATTTTTTTTAACTAGGAGCGATTTGCTGGAGAGAGACAGGAACTGAGGGTCACTAATACCCCCAGCACACTGGAGAAATGAGTGCCTGAGGCCCAAGGGACCCTGGGCAGCACATCACCACAGGCACAGCAGCGACCTGCCTCCTCAGTGTGTTTGTCACTCAGCCGTGTCCGAGTCTGCAACTCCATGGACTGTAGCCTGCCAGGTTCCTCCATCCATGGAGTTTTCCAGGCCGGAATACTGGCGTGGGTTGCCATTCCCTTCTCCAGGGGATTTTCCCAACCCAGGGATCAAACCCAGGTCTCCTGCATTGCAGGCAGATTCTCTACCGTCTGAGCCACCAGGGAATAACATCTAGAATTCCAGTTGGTCCTTTTCCCTGGGGAGATACAGAGGAGAAAGGGATTCTCCCACCCCAACACCAACAACCACTGGAGCTGTATCAGGCTGTAATGATACCCCTCATCTTTTTTTTTTTTTTCCACTCCCCATTCCAGATATATCTTACCTCACTGGGTGTTTCTGCTGGACCAAATGGGTAACTTAGGGAAGTGACCCAGATCATTATCCCTGAAGGCCAGAGTCCTCATCCTCAAGCCCTTCTCAAGCTGTGGACATTGCTCTTGTCTGTTATCTGCAGACATTGAGCAACAGAGGGCCAAGAGACTCCCCAGAGTACTGCCTGAGTGCCACCCACAGACCCCACCCCAGCCCTGTTTTAGAAGAGGAGCCCCACCTTGTCTTGATGGTCAGAGTCAGCTCCTCCTGCCAGGATGGGGTCCCCTTTCTCTGCCTGCTGGTCTCTTGGCACAAAGAACTCAAAGTAATCGGTCATCAGTAATTGATGAAAGTTTAATGGAATTCTCACTATGTATCTAGAAGAAATAGGCTCCCTCAGGAAGCCAGGATTTTGAGACCCACTAAGCCTAAAGTTGTAGGTAAACAAGCACAAACTCCCCATGGGGGTCACGAAGCATCACACCCTGCAGGTCCCCTGCTCCCACCATTTCTGGGTCCTCAGAAGCATCAATTCCACTTGCCAGGCACATTGCCACTCCTCCTTTGCTGTTGTTCAGTCACTAGGTCATGTCCAACTCTTTGTTACCCTGTGGACTGCAGCACACCAGCCCTCCCTGTCCCTCACTATCTCCCAGAGTTTGCCCACGTTCATTTCCACTGCATTGGTGATGCTATACAACCATCTCATCCTCTGCTGCCCTCTTCTCCTTTTGCCTTCAGTCCTTCCCAGCATCAAGATCTTTTCCAATGAGTCACCTGTTACAGTATAAAAAGGATGAGTCCTTACCTTTTTTTGCTTCAGGTCCCTTCTCTCTCCACACAAAGTGGCTGGCCAACTGCACAGCCTGAAACTCTGCTCAGGGGAGGACTGATACTCACGGCCAAAGGGCAGTGGGGCTGCAATTCCACTGTCCATTTCCAGCCTGCATCCCTTTTCCAAGTCAATCCAGCCATGAACCAAACTGGGGCTTAGGCCTTCTCCATCAGCTAATCCTAAGTGCTGGTCACAGTGCCAGCACAGTAAAAGGGGCCAGTGCTACAGTGAGGCAGAACGCAGGGTCCGAACCACTTGCTCAAACATCTTCTTGCTTCCTCTGACCTGTCCCTACCTGATCCCAGAAGTACAATTTCCCTCTTATGGGGGATTGTTGCTGGACCCACCTGACACTGTGAGGCACGTGTCTGGCAAAACTCAGCTCTCAAAGGCCAGTGCTGGTTACATGGATGCTCACTGTCTTATGGGTTAGGTGCTTTCTCTCTTTCAGGGCCTGGAGCACACCAGGAGCTGAGGTTTTCTCCACTGCAGTCAGGATGGCTTTGTTCTAGAACCCTAGATGTGTGCTATGTGATTCCCTTCTTGATGCCTTCCATAAATTCCACCTGACATCTTGCCCCAGCACCCACACCTCTAGTATCATAGGGACTTCTGGATGCTGTGGCCCAGATCGCAGGGCCACTGACACCATAGCCTGCTGGCTGCAGAACCCTCTCCTGGACTCCACTTAAAGACACCAGCCTCTCACGTCATACGGCAGATGGGTTCGAGCAGTATTTTCAAGTGTATAATACGCTGACTCCAGAACCCAACCAGGCCTCACAGGTGTCATACTTCTTTCTTAGTGATGAGAGACACACGATGACTAACATCTGGAGAGCACCTCCTGGAATGTTCCAGACCACTGAACACTAGACATTGCCATGGCAAGGCCCTGAAGCTTTGTAAGTTTTATCTCCCAACCTCGGAAGCACATATGCAACCCAAGCCTCCAAAATTCTTGCTCAGTCAGTCTCATTGGCACCATATCACCTGTAGGATGAGCCAAGGTGATATTCAGAAGAATGTCCAGATGGTTCGGGTCCCTCTGGACTAAATTATGACAGAGGGTGGAAAGTTATCACAGCTCTGGGATAAAACCATAAATGTACACTATTATCCAGGCTTCCCTGGTGACTCAGTAAACAATCTGTCTACAATGCAGAAGACCACCTGCAATGCAAGAGACCCAGGTTCGATCCCTGGGTCAGGAAGATTCCCTGCAGAAGGAAATGGCAATCCACTCCAGGATTCTTGCCTGGGAAATACAGAGGACAGAGGAGCCTGGAGGGCTACAGTCTGCGAGGTCCCAAGAGTCGGACACCACTCAGTGGCTAAACAACCAGCACCACACTATTACCCATTCCAAGTGAATGCAAACTGTTTCTGATCCTCATTCCTGATACAGCTGGAAAAGAAGGCATTCACCAAATCAATGGCTGTATACTATGTACCTGAGGCTGTGTGAACCTACTCTAACAAAGTCACATTTGGCACTGCAGCTGCAGTTAGGGTCACTACCTGTTGGAGTCTTCATAGAGCCCACTGTCATCAGGGTCAGACTACTGAATATAAAGGGAAACGATGCAGACCACTGCCCACCTTCCCTACCCCCAAATCCTCCAGGTCTGAAGACCTAGATGAATCTCTTCCATTCCTCCTGGGATGGATCAGTTCAGTCGCTCAGTCATGTCTGACTCTTTGTGACCCCATGGACTGCAGCACGCCAGGCTTCCCTGCCCATCATCAATTCCTGGAGCTTGCTCAAACTCATGTCCATTGAATCAGTGATGCCATCCAACCATCTCATCCTCTGTCGTCCCCTTCTCCTCCTGCCTTCAATCTTTCCCAGCATCAGGGTCTTTTCCAGTGAGTCAGTTCTTCTCATCAGGTGGCCAAAGTACTGGAGTTTCAGCTTCAGCATCAATCCTTCCAATGAATATTCAGGACTGATTTCCTTTAGGATTGACTCGTTGGATCTCCTTGTAGTCCAAGGGACTCTAAGAGTCTTCTCCTACACCACAGTTCAAAAGCATCAATTCTTCAGCACTCAACTTTCTTTATAGTCTAACTCTCACATCTGTACATGACTACTGGAAAAACCATAGCTTTGACTAGATGGACCTTCATTGGCAAAGTAATGTCTCTGCTTTTTAATATGCTGTCTAGGTTGGTCATGCTTTTCTACCAATGAGCAAGACTCTTTTAATTTCATGGCTGCAGTCACCATCTGCAGTGATTTTGGAGCCCCCAAAAATAAAGTTTCTCACTGTTTCCATTGTTTTCCCATCTATTTGCCATTGTTTCTCCATCTATTTTTTGGAGCCCCCAAAATAAAATTTCTCATTGTTTCCATTGTTTCCCCATCTATTTACCCGATGCCATGATCTTAGTTTTCTGAATGTTGAGTTTTAAGCCAGGCTTTTCACTCTCTTCTTTCACTTTCATCAAGAGGTCCTTTAGTTCCTCTTCACTTTCTGCCATAAAGGTAGTATCATCTGTGTATCTGAGGTTATTCATATTTCTCCCAGCAATCTTGATTCCAGCTTGTGCTTCATCCAGCCCAACATTTTGCATGATGTACTCTGCATATAAGTTAAATAAGAAGGGTGGCAATATACAGCCTTGATGTACTCCTTTACCAACTTGGAACCAGTCTGTTGTTCCACGTCTGGTTCTAACTGTTGCTTCTTGACCTGCATACAGATTTCTCGGGAGGCAGGTAAGGTGGTCTGGTATTCCCATCTCCTTTAAGAATTTTTCACTGTTTGTCACAACAAACTTGGAACAAATTTGGAACTTGGAACAAATCTACACAGTCAAAGGCTTTGGCACAATCAATAAAGCAGAAATAGATGTTTTTCTGGAATTCTCTTGCTTTTTCTATGATCCAGTGAATGTCGGCAATTTGATCTCTGGTTCCTCTGCCTTTTCTAAATCCAGCTTGAACATCAGGAAGTTCACCGTTTATGTACTGGTGAAGCCTGGCTTGGAGAATTTTGAACATTACTTTGCTAGCTTGTGAAATGAGTGCAGTTGTGTGGTAGTTTGAACATTCTTTGGGATTGGAATGAAAATTGACCTTTTCCAGTCCTGTGGCCACTGCTGAGTTTTCCAAATTTGCTGGCATCTTGAGTGCAGCACTTTCACAGCATCATCTTTTAGATTTGATATAGTTCTACTGGAATTCCATCACCTCCACTAGCTTTGTTCATAGTGATGCTTCCTAAGGCCCACTTGACTTCAAATTCCAGGATGTCTGGCTTTAGGTGAGTGATCACACCATTGTGATTACCTGAGTCATGAAAATCTGTTTTGAATAGTTCTTCTGTGTATTCTTGCCACCTCTTCTTAATATCTTCTGCTTCTGTTAGGTCCATAGCATTTCTATCTTTTATTGTGCCAAACTTTGCATGAAAGGTTCCTTTGGTATCTCTAAGTTTCTTGAAGAGATCTCTAGTCTTTCCAATTCTATTGTTTTCCTCTATTTCTTTGTATTGATCACTGAGGAAGGCTTTCTTATCTCTCCTTGGAACTTCTCTTTATTTGGAACTCTGCATTCAAATGGGTATATCGTCCCTTTTCTCCTTTGCCTTTTGGTTCTCTTCTTTTCTCAGCTATTTGTAAGGTCTTTTCAGATAAGCATTTTGCCTTTTTGTATTTCTTTTTCTTGGCGATGGTCTTGATCACTGCCTCCTGTACAAAATCAGGAACCTCCGTACATAGTTCTTCAGGCATTCTGTCCATCAGATCTAATCTCTTGAATCTATTTGTCACTTTCACTGTATAATCATAAGGGAGTTGATTTAGGTCATACCTGAATAGTCTAGTGGTTTTCCTTACTTTCTTCAATTTAAGTCTGAATTTGGCAATAAGGAGTTCATGATCTGAGCCACAGTCAGCTCCTGGTCTTGTTTTTGCTGACTGTACAGAGCTTCTCCATCTTTGGCTGCAAAGAATATAATCAACCTGATTTCAGTATTGCCCATCTGGTGATGTCCATGTGTAGAGTTTTCTCTTATATTGTTGGAAGAGAGTGTTTTCTATGACCAGTGCATTCTCTTGGCAAAACTGGGATATGATACTGCTTTTTATTTCCTGCTTTGGCTCTGGGTGGGGAGACAGTTTCAGAGGCTTTCACTGGGCCCTCTCTACAATAAGTCTCACCCTACATGTCTAGTAGTTCTGCCAACTACTGAGTATGTCCATTACAAGTATTCATTTGAAGTCTAGATAATGGATGGGTAGGTCTGTGGACCTAGCTGATCCATTATGACCTGGGTCAAGTTGACCTGGGTCAAGACTCCATTTTATTAGCCACTCCAATATGCCCTCACTGTAACAGATGTGTCATGATTGATCAGGTGATCAGGAAGGGAGATGGAATTCAATCCTGAGAAAGGCATGCATTGCCTCACAGGGGAGAGGCCTTTGTACTACTTTCAAGAAAGAGAGAATTACTATATTTTAACAGAAAAAAAAAAAAAAAAGAGGGTACTACAAAGTTTAGAAGGATCTGGAGATTCAAGGTGTTTGAGTGCATCAACCTAAATGGCCCCACCCAGTCCTCAGCATCCCACTCCTTCCCAATCATGGCCCTGATCTTGGCATGACCAGCTTCCTGAGGTGGGGAAGCCAATCTCTTCTTGAGTTCTGCTACCCCTATAATTAAGTCCGGCATCTGATCCTCAGCTTTTCCTGCCCTCCAGTTGCAAGAGTTAAAGTTCCTTTTATAAGCTGCCAACTGGGCTCACTGGCTTTCAGACTTGGTCTTTAGTTGGGGAATAATCACCCTTGGGCTTTGACTTCTTTCTCCAAAGCATTGATTGTCCTTTGTTGCTGTTGCTAAGTCACTTCAGTCGTGTCCGACTCTGTGCGACCCCATAGACAGCAGCCCACCAGGCTCCCCCATCCCTGGGATTCTCCAGGCAAGAACACTGGAGTAGGTTGCCATTGCCTTCTCCAATGCAGGAAAGTGAAAAGGGAAAGTGGTCGCTCAGTTGTGTCCGACTCTGTGCGACCCCATGGACTGCAGCCTACCAGGCTCCTCCATCCACGGGATTTTCCAGGCAACAGTCCTGGAGTGGGTTGACATTGCCTCCCCAGATTTCTCAACTGCCTTGAATACTGCCCCCACCAGGGTTCTGCCTTCCACTCGTATGCCCTTTCAGTGCACTATTTGTGAAAGTGGTAACAATCGCACCACAACAGCCCACCAGGAGGTACCTATACTCCACCAGTGATGGAAGTATCATCACTAGCCAACCTGTGAAAGGCAACTCAGCTCCACAATCCCAGTTTAGAGTCTACTATCTTGGGCTTCCCAGGTGGCCCAGTGGTAAGGAATCTGCCTGCCGATGCAGGAGACACAGGTTCAACCCTGAGTTGGGAAGATCCTCTGGAAGAGGAAATGACAGCCCACTCCAGTGTTCTTTATGGAAAATCCCACGAACAAAGGGGCCTGGAAGGCTACAGTTCATGGGGTCACCAAGAGTTGGCCATGACTGAGCACGCACACAAGGTGTTTCCCTAGTGGAGGGTGACTCTTGGTGAGGACCTTCTGCCAGAGCTGTCAAGCAACAGCATTCCTGGAAGCGGGGGACATGAGTTCTGAGGGAGGCTCTGGATGACACAGCACAGCACGAGCCACATATCCCTGCCGTCATCAGTCCCAGCCCACACCTCAGCCTCAGAGGTCCCGAGTGCCTGCCACTCCTGAGTCTTTCTGGGGGGCTACACTGGGAAACAATTTGCTTCACACAATCTCCACAGCTCCCCACCACTCGCCCGCCTTTATATGGGCCCTGGCTTCTCTCATCTGATGAGTTATCTACTGCTGGTTCTTTTACTCCCCAGCTTCAGCAGTCTCACTGGATCCTCTTGCCTGGTGTCATCCCGTCTGACTCTTTCCCCAGTGTGGATTTCTGCCTCTTTCTCATTCCTTTGTTGTGATGTTAGTAGGGATTGGAGAGAGAGTGAAAGGAAACATGCGTCCACTCTGCCATCATTGTGATGTCCATCGCTGCAGTTTTATTAATCAGTAAGTGGTCTGAGTCCTGCCTTCTTCCCATCACCCTTCCTCCTTGGACTTCCAGGAGCTCCCATCCTATGGTCTGTGAATCTTACGCCGACATCATCTGTGGCAGAGCCGTCTCCTGTGGTTAGACTTGGCCTGTCACCTCCCCCTGGAGAGGAGTTGTTCTCAGGCCCACATTATCTGACCTATCCAGAAGGGTGGAGTGTGTGAAGCCCCTCCATGAAATGACTCCTCAGGAGCTCCAAATTTCCACACTGGGGGTAGGGTCTGATCCCCTCCTCCCAGCCTCTCATAGCTCTTCTTCCTCATCTGAAAGGTCCCCTTCTCTCCCTATAGCCTCTAGTCTGGGGCACCCACCTCCTGGCACCAAACCATGATGCAGCCTGGTCAGACCCTCAAATCATTATTTCTCAAAGAGAAGCACAGTATATCTTGGGGTACATGCCATTGTTTCAGGGGGGAACAAGGCCACGGGATAAATATGGGGCATTATCTGGAGTCTGCCTTGTTGAGTGGGAAAAACTTACCTACGTACATTCTCCTTACCCAACAAATAGGTATTGTATTCCAACAATGCAATGGGATAAATATGGGGCATTATCTGGAGTCTGCCTTGTTGAGTGGGAAAAACTTACTTACGTACATTCTCCTTACTCAACAAATAGGTATTGTATTCCAACAATGAAATGGGAGATAGATTCTAACTTTCACAGATGAAACTCTGAATAACTCTTCCCTTGAAGTGGTTAGATACACTGGGCAGGGTCCAGCCAACAGCGATCCCCTGCCCTGTGTGTGTACCGAGCACTATGACAAGCAGGAGATAAACAGGAAACAAGACTGACGAGGCCCCTGCCCTCGTGGGGCTTCCATTCTACCGGACAGAAGCAGCCGCTACTCTGAAGAGACAAACACCCACCTGGCTACAAAAACACTCCTTTGAATGAGTAAAAAGAAAAACTGATTTAACAACCAAGAAATTTCAAAAAAAAACTCTCCTTATTAATAGTCACATCTTTTTGTTGTGAAGGGAAAGAAAAGCTGAGGCAGAAAATTCTGAAAGCCCATTAAGGGACTGAAACCAAGAAACACAGCCTCATCGACTAGAGATTCAGGATGGGCTTAAGAAACACAACATCAGGACTCTCCAGGGAAATGGGTAAGTTGGAGCCAAAGGCATTAGCACTAAATTAAGAGGAGCTTGAGCTAATGAGAAGGGAGCAGGATGTGGAGGAGCCTGGGGAGGGGAGGTGACTAGGGATCAAGTGCTGGACTGAAAGGAGGGAGGCAGGAGGCCAGGTCCCCTCAGCCACCGTCATTGGCACACTAAGCATGGCCTCCTTCTCTAGTGGGAGGAGCAGGAGCAGCTGCCAGGGGAGCCTCGAGTGGGAAGTGAAGTGTGGACCTGCGAACAGCCCCTGGGGTCACTCTGGGGACTTCTGAGCTCTGGCCAGGACCCAAGCAGCCCGTGGCCAGGGACAGAGCCAGCCAGACACTAGGGTTCTACAGGTTTCTATGGCCAGGCGGTAGTTTGCTTCATTTGCTTCTCCATTCCTGTTGGTCCAGGTGTGAGCTGCTGTGTTTCCTCCTTGCGGGGAGGGGACAGCTGCAGCTGGTCTCTGAGTGCAGGGAGCAAGTCCTCGTTCTCTGTTAACTGAGTTGCAGGAGGACCCTGCACCCAGGGACAGGACAAGGGTGGGGGGCATCTTGTCAGGATCCCCAGACTTGCCCCGCAGGAACTGCCACCTGTTGCAGCCCAGAGTATGTCACACTTTAGTATGGCATGCCTCTTTAGTGAACGAGTAGTGGTCGCCACAACTTGTTACTCCCCAGCTGGGCTACAGCACAGCTCAGCCACAACTTAGGAAGGGACCCATCCTTCCAGCCAACTTGTCCTGCAGGCTGGCTCAGCTCCAGGCCCAGAGATGTGCAGGGCAATTCCAGGCTCTCACAAACTTAGCCAGGACCACAGACAGACAATCACCCTGTTCTGTAACACATGATCCCATTCCCCCAACTCCTCACTGTGGCTTTTGATGCCCACAGATGAAGGCCCTCTGGGGGAGAGTTGGAGGGTCTCATAAACACACACACAGAGGGCCTGGGGCGCTGAGCTGAGTATCCAGCCCCTGCCCGCACCACCCAGGCCCTCACCCCAAGCAGGTGCTCCCTGAAACTGACAAGGACAGAGACCATTTGGGTAGGAGCAAGTGAGTTATGGAGCTGATGCCTCGTAAACAAGTCTGGTGCCCGCCTGTCTTCATGAATCACCGCTGAGCCTAATCCTTCATTAGAACATTCAGCAGTAATTGCTGGCGAAATGCCACTTGCCTTTTTCTCATTTTAACAAAACATTTATGCATGAAAGATTTAATGCCAGGTATCAAGCATATCATTGTAAATTTACCACTAATTAAGCCTAATTAAAATAATTAAATGGCTGTGGAGTCACCATGTGAATTGAAATCGCTTCTCCTCCACCAGCCTGTTTCTCACTAGCCAGGCCCCGGTTTCGTTGACAAATATATCTCTTTCTCTTGATTTTTTTTTTTTTCCAACGCCCTGCTCAGCTTCACGCGGGGTATTTGCACGGCCAAGGAGATTTGATAATTAAGATAATGCTGTGATTTGACGGTGCGGTTTTTCAATTTCGGGACCCCAGGAGATTTTCCTTTATCTCGGTGAAGTATAGACAATTTGACAAATCTGTTGCTCGGAGCAGTCGCTGGCGTTTGCATATTCATTACTCACTGGATTTTTAATCAAAGTAGCTGATGGACCCCTTGCACCACAAATAACTCGGTCATGAATAATTTATCCGTGCTCACTTGGCGGGGCCGTGCGCACCCCCCAGAGCCCGGGGGCCCCTGATTGGCTCACCAGGGCTGGCCTGCCCAGAGCAGCACATGGCCGCTCCAGATGTTTGGGTATCCATATGTGCACAGCTCATCAAAAACGGCAACGGCCCGCACCCAGGGGCCTCGGCTGTCCCCAGATAGGCCATCTGGAGTTGGAGGGGAAGACAAACCACGGTGAATTGTGGGATGCGTGTTTATCTTCAGTGGTGCCGGCTGTGGCTGCAGAGCAGCGCACAAGAGGCCCCTGAATGCGGAGGATGCGAAGATTAAGGGCGGTCAGAAGCATCGGTGCTGGGGAAGCTGGGAAGCTACAGGCAGGAGCCTTCCGGATCTTCCCCACTTCTTGGGCCCCTGTCTGCGCAACCACGCCCCACAACCCCCCCACACACACCGGACAAACAGACAAGTGTTCCCCCAGGGCCTACGGACCCGACAGGGCGAGCTACTCCCCACCGGTGGCGGTGGCCACGTTGCACCTTTATCTGCAGTCTTCAGCCCCCTCGTGCTACTCCCAGCAGAACTGGCTTAGAATTTCCCTCCGCCTCAGGCGCTCTTGCAGCACTCACCCCTAATCATATCAAGCCCATTTAATTTACCCACATGCCACATTAACTGTATGTTATATTTAAGCGTGGAAGAGGTGAGTGGAGATGCAGTCGACTGAGTGACATCATAGCGCGTTTTGTAGACATTTAATGGGCCATTTACTCCTTCTGATTTTGCATTTTTCTTTTCCTTTGGAGCCCATGGTGATTGGCTCCCTGTGTCTCTGCTTCTGCAGGCTTCTGACAAGCAGGAAAAGGTGGCATTGGGTCTCCAGTGCCCAGTGGTTTCAAAGGCCCTGGTCTACACCTTAGCTTTCACCACACACAAGATGCACTGAATGGAACCTTCCATGACCCCCACCACCGAGGCTGAAATGATGTCCCTTCCCAGTTTCTGAAGCACCCAATTCCTTCCTGGGTCCACCACACATGTGGCGTTTGCTAGTTGGCACAGCCCACTTTTCCATGATACAGTGAGCTTGGGCAGACAGTATAGTGCCTGTCCATCTGTTCCCCACACTTAAGCTCAGGTTTGAGAGATGAATGACATTGACTTCTTGTTTCCAGGAAGAGGATCAATGACTTGGAAGGGAAAGGAAGCTGGAATCGCAGTCTGAAATTGTGTATGGAAAGCAGACAGGGACAGCCCTTCTCACACAGCTGGGAATGACCCCAATCACAGATCTCTGTACAGAGGGGGTGAAGGAGGGCACTTCCTCCCCTGCCTCCAGCTGCTTCCTGGCCACTTCTCAGCCAACAGCCTTATCCGTGATGGCAGGGTGCAGGTACCCTGGGCCTCTATCTGCTGTACCACACAGGGGTCTCCCCCACCCCGAGATCAAAGGAACAGCCCCTGCCCAGGAGACAAATCAAACCTAGGTCAACCTCAGTTACAGACCCCCTTCTCAAAATTGGGGCACAGGTAATCACACGCCCTCTGTGAGGCGGCAGGTGAGACAGCATCATTGTAATTGCTTCCCCCTCCCCAACCCGCCCAGCTCCACGCGCCCCAGGTGCTGCTGAAGAGCTGGAAGAAGACTGCAGCCTAATTATCAAGCAGACAGGAGAACCAGCAGGCCATGCTATCCCTGTGACAATTAAAGTGGAAATATTTCTGGATATTTTCGTCTTTTTCTTAAGATGAAAGGGAAGGTGTGATTATACAATGTGAGTATATTTTATGGAGAAGGAGGGAGTGAAGAAACAGGCTGAGCCCTAAGCAGGTTCTTTCCCAGAGCCTTTCACGGATGGTGATGACCCCCTGTTGCCCCGAGTGGCTCTATCAGGGCCCACCTGACATACTCATGCCTTCCCGTGTGAGGCTGGAAACTCCCCCACCGAAGCCCACTTACACCCCATGTCATTGGAAAGAGCTGAGGTGCCCTAGTCCTCAGGCCACTACCCAGCCCCCAGCTCCACCCTTAGAAACACCAGTCAAAATTTCAGATGGAGACACGCAGGCAGGGTTCCAGAAGCAGAGTCACCAACCGACTCCTCTCTAGAGAACAGTGAAGACTGTTTGCCTGGGAGGGCCAAAGGACAGCAGGGAGCTGAAGAAAGACCAACACCATGCTCACGCCAGAACCTTCCTCCTCCACTCATGGCCCTCCCACCCTTTATCCCCTCTCCTTGGGGAACCACCCACCAGCAATGCTTATTAACTAGACCAGACATGTCAACTCCGGACAGGCACTCTGCCCCACCTGTCACCCTCCTGAGGGAAGCAGAGACCAGGCTGTGGCTTAAGCAAAGGCCTGTCCCTGACTGAACCTTGGTGGGGACTGGAGGAGGGGGCTGGAGGGCTCCTGACCAAGGAGCAGCCAATGCACAGACCCAGGGTAAAATCAGGACAGTTCAGGGGTGGTGTCACTCAGACTTTCCCCTCTGGAATTTGAATGGGGACACAATGGAGAGAATGCCAGGTGAGGCTGGAAGAAAGTTATGAAGACGCAGGGAAAGGAGCAGTTACATTAATGGTAGAGCTTGGAGTGAAACTTTACCACTCTGCTTCTGAGGGAGGAGAGACATTAGTTGTCCCTTGAGATGACTGGGCTGTGGGTGTGGGAGATGGTAATTCCTGGGAGCCGAGATCCTTGTCGCTCTCGCCACCAGAGTGTATAAGGTCACAGAAGTCCTTAAGGTCACTCCACAATTGGGGTTTATACCTTTTGACCGAGCGACTTCACTTTCACTTCACTTTCTGGAAGTGCCAAGCCATCACTGCTCATCCCCACCCCCACCCCCACCCCCAACCCTACCCCCGGGGGTTCCCACCTTGCAGATCTCCTTCCCACTGACAGCCAGGAGCACGCACTGGAGCACAGTGGTGCAGCAGCCGTCCAAGCAGATGCAACAGTACTGCAATTATGCACCTCGCTCAGAATTCCCCAGGCAGCCATCTGCAGCCATAACCATTCTTGGGATACATTTTAGATCCCGGAATTATGAGTCTTGTTTGTTTGTGTTGTAGTCAGAACAATAATGTGTATTCCCAATTCCTTGACAACAAACTTTGTTTTTATTGTCTTTGTGTTCTATTGTTGAATTTGCAAAAATATAGCACTGTTATCATTTGCAACTCCAAGGAATATTTTTGCTTGTGTTTCCAGCTCAGCAAACATCTTTGGAAGAGCTGCTGGGTGAAAGGCCCGATGGTGATGGTTGTAGTGGTTTAGTCCTTAAGTCGTGTCCAACTCTTCCAACCCTATGGACTGTAGCCCACCAGGCTCCTCTGTCCATGGGATTTCCCAAGCAAGAATACTGGAGCGGGTTGCCATTTCCTTCTTCAGGGTATCTTCCTAACCCTGGGATCGAACCCAGTGATTGAACACAGCACTCCTGAAGTGCTGCAGTCTATGGAATCACAGAGTCGAACACGACTTGGTGACTGAACAGCAACAAATCCTGCATTGGAGGAGGTGGTCTCCTGCATTACTGTTGCTGCCGCTGCTAAGTCGCTTCAGTTGTGTCCGACTCTGCGACCCCATAGACGGCAGCCCAGCAGGCTCCGCTGTCCCTGGGATTCTCCACGAAAGAACACTGGAGCGTGTTGCCATTTCCTTCTCCTGCATTACAGGCAGATTTTTTACCTACTGAGACACAAGAGAAGACCTGAAAGGCTAGATACTAGGACACAAAGATGATAAAAATAATAAGAACAGTGGCTTGTATTAAGCATTTACTCATTTAATTCTCCTAATGACCCTATATATTAATACTGTTATGATTCCAATTTTTACCAGTTTACCAATAAAGAAACTGAGGCCACACAATTATTAAGTGGGAGAGCTATTAAGTGATAGGGTTTGAATCTCAGAAATCTGATTCTAAGATACATACTCATAATCACTGCTAGAAAAAGAAAATAAAAACCTGTGGAAAGCTTACTATCTAATAGCAGAAGAAGACCCATAAAGAGACCATTTGAATTCTTACGTTAAGCGCTAAGAGGAAGTGTACATTGGGTGCCTACAAGCTATAGCTTCATATGCCATGTATTTCCATTAATTCCAACTCTAATTTTTCATAACTTAAACTGATTGTAGGTGACAACTGTAATCACAAAGGCTACCAGGCATAGAAATGCCTCTCTCTTGAACACTGGCTTTCTTTCATGATGGGACCTGGCTTCTGTGCTAGGGAAATTGCGAGGAAGTAAATCAGGAAAGCTGAGCACTGCTGGTGTCTGCCATCATATTGATGACACATGGGTCAGAGCAATCTAATTGATCTTCTGTTGTGTTGTTTCATAGCCCCAGGAAAGCCCCCTGAGGACAGTATCTGTGAATTTCCATTCATTAATTCATTCCTCCATTAAAGAAAAAAAAAAAGACACTATTCTGAGCACCCACGAGGTGCCAGGCATAAGCTAGAAGTCAGGGATAGAGAAAGAGGGCTTTACATTCTGAAGGAGAAAGATGGCAAAAGCGTTAATGAGTGACACATTGCAGCCAGGGCTGGATCAGAGGTAGAAAAGGTGCCGAGAACCTAGAGGAGGAAGCAAGCAGCTCTGCCCAGTTGGAGGCTATGCCAGTCCACACGGACGGAGGGTTCCTGTTGCTGTAAGGTTTAAAGGAGAGTAACAGTGAAAAGTAGCTAGTCCTTAAGGAATTCTATTATCACAACTATGATTAATGAACATACTTCAGTACGGTAAGTCCCCTACATGCAGACGAGTTCTGTTCCAAGAGTGCATTGGTAAGTCTAATTTGTTCCTAAGTCCAACAAAGTTAGCCTGGGTACCCAACTAACACAATAGGCTGTATGGTACTGTGCTGTAACGGACTGATAATACCTATCACTGCTGCCTTTACTCTTGCTTCTGCACATCTTGGGTTTGAAAGAAGGACACTGCACTACTGTACTCTATACAGAGCTGTAAAGTACACAAAAGCACAACCACTCAGGGAGGAGGCACACGTGTGACAGTGTACACCAGACACCTGAACTAACTTACAAGACTGAACACGCGAACACACGTTGCGTCTTTGAAAGTTCACAACTTGAAGGTTCGTATGTTGGGCACTGAGTGTGCGTGCAAGGTCTTGCACACACAGTCTGCGTCTCCTCTCTGATTCAAGCTTTTTACCCCACTCTCCCTCCTTTATTCTCTCTCCTTCTCAGTGGCTCTTTCTCTGCTTAACTTTCCCTCCCTTCTTCATCCTACCATCCCTTTCCTCTAGTGATCCTCTTAGCATCTGCCTCTTTTTCCTTCCTTTCTTAACTGTGGTTAACTGGACAGGATAGGAAACTCAGATTCTGGAAAGCATGGTATTAATACTAGCCTGGTTCTACTTGGGTTACATCCTTCTCTCTCCCAGATTCCACAACCTCCTCCTGGAAGTTTTTCTCACTAATCAAGAAGGTGCTTGAGTGTTTTACATGTGAATGAGTTATCACTTTCAAAATCACCCTTAGATTTCACCCTCATTCATAGGGCAAAACCTCATGAGTGGTGCTAACACATGTATCCACTCATGTGTTCATTCATCCATCTATCTATTCACTCGATCCATGGAACATTCTGAATCCCTGTGGTAATCACCAGGGAGGTTGAAATGAACACAGCCCACTAGCAGAGCCAAACACATAAAAGCCTAAATGATAATAGACTGTAATATAAATCAGAGTTGAAGGCGCTGGCCTGTGGAAATGGAGCCTGAAAAGGGGATAGAAGAATAGATAGAAGCGCTCCCCATAGATCTGACCACAGGAAGTTGCTGGTGACCGTGGTGGGGCAGTTTCAGCAGGCAGGGATGGAAGCCAGGGGCTGGTGGGTCAGGGAGGAAGCGGGTGCTACAGAAATGGAGAACTTCAGTGCACAGAACTCCGCAGAGGTTTGACTGGATGGATGGAAGAGAGAAATAGGGCAGTAGTTGGAAAGAGACAAGCAGATAGAGAGTTTGGGGATTTTTTTTAGGATGAAAGAAGTTTGAGCAATATGACAGATTCCACTGCCTCCACCTGGGACAGGGAAAACACCATTCATTTTCCCTCTTTCCTTCCTTTTAGAGGGTCCCAGTTCCCTCATCAATGCCTGTCATGTGGAGGGTGGGCAGGCAGCCTCTGCTATTCCTGATTCTGCTAGGGGATCTGGAGCTAGCAGACCACCCAACCCAAAATTGGCTTTTTAAGTTCCAGCTGCTGGATCCAGTAAGTGTGTGTCATGGTTGGTTGCAGAGGGCACCCAGGCCCCAGAAACATGTTGGCTAGGAAGCCTGGTAGTCCTTTTCCATGCAGAGTGACTCTCCAACACACCTTGGCTATTCGGGCGAGCCCTTCAGAAGGAGTGAGATTTGCAGGATGCTTCTTCTGCAGGCCCCACAAACTTGACTGCTTGGTTCATTTCATGCACAGACCTGAGTATCACCACATGGGAGCTTCTCTCCTGGGTCACTGTCTCCACGTAGCTTCCTGAACATTTGACAAATGCACAAAGACTGGCTGGAGCCAGCAGAGTCCTGCCCCTTTAAGTCACAGACCCTGTAAATATTTGGCTGAGTCAATGAAAGTGAAGAGTTGCGGGGAGGGGCACAGGACAGGGACCTGGGGACAGAGCCCAGCGTGGACCTGTGAGTGCACTCATGGAAGTGTGCTGTGTAATAGGGAATCCCCAAATCCTAGAATTGAAGTCCACAGCATCGTCAGCTCTGAGGATCCTCTTTCTACAGGTGAAGAAACTGGAAGGCCCAGAGAGAGGAGGAGACTTGCCTGAGATTGTACAGAGGGGTTTTATAGCAGAGCTGGGTCTAGCTTGGGCTTCCAGAGGGGTGACCACACTCAGCTTTGGACAGTGTTACAGGGCTGGCTGGGAAAGCACACTTGAATTCAGGATAATGTTTCTGGAAAAGCAGTGTGACTCAAGGAGTGACATGTAACTGTAACCTTCCAGCCCACTATGAAAGATAGAGATGACACCATCATCAGGACCTCGGGGAAGCACACCCTGGGCCCCAGCATAGGTTCCTGGGGTGCATCCCGAACACCCTGCCTACCCAGGTAAGAGGCATGGCCCTCAGCAGTTCTTGTCCCATAACCACCACACACCTGGACCACACTCTGTGGGAACCTGGATCTGTTGGTCTTCTTCACTGCTTTGCCCCAACACTCAGCCAATGACTGGCCCAGCATGCAGTTCAATTAGTATCTGTTGAAATAATTAGTTAGTTAATTAATTATACTCTGTAGAACCAGCTCTCCAGGTGGAAAGGTGTTCAGAATTCTGACCTCGAACCCGAGGGGACTGTCTTATCTCCGAGGCAGCTACAGAAGCGCCTCTCCTGCTGTTGCCCCTGAAGCAGGCCTGGGCCGGGCTCCTCCTCCAGATGTCGGCTGAATAGCAAGCACTAGGTACGC
Organism: Bos grunniens; assembly: GCF_055505025.1. Classification (NCBI taxonomy): domain Eukaryota; kingdom Metazoa; phylum Chordata; class Mammalia; order Artiodactyla; family Bovidae; genus Bos; species Bos grunniens. Next base: position 85,430,174 of record NC_141174.1, on the reverse strand, counting down.
CTCCCTCCACCCACATTTGGATGCTGTGCTTCTCTTAAAGCTGCCCAACTGGGCCCTCTCTGTTGATAGCCAGCTAACAGTGGACTAACTGCCACCCCAGCCCCACTTCTCACCACCCTTGCTGCCTATTTTGAACATGTACCCCAGGATTTGTGCTGTTGGCTATGAGTCCCCAAATGTAGGGCTTGGTGTCTGTCCTTATTAAATGTCTTAATGGATTTGCCCCTTCAATCTAGACTATCAGGATGCACGTGCCTGCTACGCTTCCTCCAACACACTTAACTCTTCTTCCCAAATTCAGGGCAAGCAGTTGTTCTGTCTTGATCAACTTAATTGGTTAGACTGATCAGCATTTAAGACAGAGTCCTATGGCATATCACTAGAGACTCTACCCATTAGGTTGATGACTCTGTCGTTAACTGCTGCTTATTGAACATTCTCCCTTACCAGTGAGTATAACCCCAGAGCAGTGAGAATGAGGGCAGAAGAAAAATAAAGAAGGAAACTGTTCAATAGTGTCCCCCAAACTCATGTCTATACAGAAACTCTGAAGGTGATATCATTTGTAAATAGAATCTTAATTAGTTAAGATGAGGTCACACTGGACCACTTGTAAGGGTGGTCCTTACACCCAATGGCTGGTATTCTTATAAGAGAGGTACAGAGACACACAGGGGAGAAGACAGATGAAAAGGGAGGCAGAAGCTGGACTGATGTGTCTACAAGCCATGTTGTTGCTGTTCAGTTGCCAAGTCGTGTCCGACTCTTTGCGACACCATGGACTGCAGCACGCCAGGCTTCCCTGTCCCTCACCATCTCCTGGAGTTTACCCAAGTTCATGTCCATTGAACTGGTGATGCCATCCAACCATCTTATCCTCTGTCGCCCTCTTCTCCTTCTGCCTTCAATCTTTCCCAGCATCAGGGGTCTTTCCAGTGAGTTGGCCGTTCGCATCAGGTAGCCCAAGTATTGGAGCTTCAGCTTCAGCAAGCCATGGAAAGCCAAATGTTGCCAGCAAATACCTGTACACAAAAAGAGGTTGGGGAGTTTTCCTGGTGGCCCAATGGTTAAGAATCTTCCTGTTGGTGCAGGGGATCTGGGTTCAATCCCTGATCTGATAACCAAGATCCCACGTGCCATGGGGCAACTAAATCGGTGTGCCACAACTACTGAACCCTATAGCCCTGTGCTCCACACAAGAGGAGTCACCACAGTGAGAAGTCTGCACACCACAACTAGAGAAAGTCCACGTGCAGCAATGAAGAAGACCCATCACAGCCATAAATAAGTAAATAAAACTTTCTTTAAAAAAACAGTTGGATGATCAATTTTATGTTATGTGTATTTTACCACAATTTTTAAAATTAAGAAAGAAAAGGAGACTGGCTACATGTGGAAAGGCTATTTGGCACCAGTACTCCTTGGAACGCAATGGCAATCCACTCCAGCACTCTTGCCTGGAAAATCCCGTGGATGGAAGAGCCTGATAGGCTACAAGGCTACAGTCCATGGGGTCACAAAGAGTCAGACACAGCTGAGCGACTTCACTTTCACTTTCTTTCACTTTCACTCCTTGGAATGGTCTGTCGGCAGGAGAGAAATAAAAGGAGTTGATTTGCTGTTTCCTTCCCAGCTACTCTTTCTCATTGGTCAGAATTTTCCACCCACAGTGCTAAATCCTGCGAACCTCCAGACTGTGTCATTGACGAGCAGTTGCTGGGGGAATGAAACCTATGTCTGTGTCTGGGCTCTTCCATTGAGCCTAGAAACGGTGCTAAGAATCAGAGCCTCTGCTCTGGGCAGATCAGGCTCCAAGGCTGGTGACAAGGGGTGTGCAGATCCTGGTCCTCCAACCCCAGGAAGCTGAGACTAGGGAGGTGTGGAGAGTGTCATGAGCAGCAGCTTAGGTACCAGAGGGAGGTGAGGCAGGCAGACCTAGAGAGGCTCAGGCAGTGACTTCACAGTAAGAGGAAAAACCACTGAAGAAATGGCAATACTTTTTAAGTATTAAAAGAACTCAAAAACCATGAAGGAAAAAAATTGATAAATTTGATTATAGGAAAAAATATCTTAATGGCAAAAGCCATTAAATTAAAGACAAAAATAAGTGAGTATCTGGTAAAACACAAATACACACACTTCTATCTCACATAAAAGACAAAGGACAAATAACCTAATATACAAAGAGCTCCTTTAGAAAAAAGACAACACAAGAGAGAAGTTGGCAAAGAATATGAATAGAAATCCACAGAAAGACGTTAATCCTTACTCATAATATGAAAACTTCAAACTAAAACTCTGATGAGATACCAGTTTTCATCTGTCAGATTGGCAAGATTGAACATTTTGCTATTTCACTCTGCTGATGAAGGTGTGAGAGAACAGGTTCTCTCAGAGACTGGCCATGAGAGTATAACCCAGTCCAGGCCATGGTGACAGACAATTTAATAACACCTTCAAAGTTATAAACACTTATACCCTTGACCCAGGAACTCCACTTCTAAAAATTTATCCTACAAATACATTCAAATGCTTGCAAAACAGGTCATACAAGTTGCTGCACCATTGTTTGTAGAAGAGAAAAAACTGGAAACAACCTAAATGTTCATCAGTGGAAGTCTGATTAAAAAAATGAAGATCTCTCCATAATGGTACAGGCTTCCCAGGTGGCTCAGTGGTAAAGAATCTGCCTGCAATGCTGGAGACACAGGAGTCATGGGTTTGATCCCTGGGTCGGGAAGATCCCCTGGAGGAGACTGTGGCAACCCACTCCAGTATTCTTGCCTGGAAAATCCCATGGGCAGAGGAGCTTGACCGACTACGGTCCATGGAGTCGCAAAGACTCGGACACGACTGAAGCAATCAAGCATGCATACATGTCATTCAGCGCCGTGTGGGCACCTAACAGACCGTGTAGCCTGAAAACGATGTGGAAGCCCTGTGTCAACATGGAGAGGTTGCCAGAACATATAATTGTATTACTCAAAATAATGAACACAACGAACACACAAGAGTTAGGTCTGGCTTGAGAGCTGCCAGTTTCCAATCCATATAGAAATGGTATTTGATTGTATGATCAACGTGACAAATTCTATCAGTGAGACAAGTGTAGACTATTGAATAAATGGCGTTGGGAAAACAGAGTAACCACTGGGGCAAAAAAGTAAAGTTAGGCTTCTTATTTCACACCAAGCTCCACAAAGAAATCCCTATGGGTTGAAGAACTAAACATAATAAATGAAACAATAAGAGTATTAGAAGAAAAATATCATCTTGGGGAAAGAATATATCTTTGAAAGATTCAGGACTCAATGGCAACTGATAAATTTCACCACATAAAAGTGTCATAAAAATGATGGAGGAGAACATAAAGCCAAAAGACAAGAGACAGACTAGGAGAAAATATTTGCCACATGAATAAAAGACAAAGAAATAATAACCCTTATATATAAATCGTGTGTATAGATCAATAAGCAGATAGGCAAACAATCCAGTAGAAAAATGAGCAAAGAATGTGAAAGGGATTTTCACAGAAAAAGAAATGTCAATAAATCATGAGAAGATGTTCATGCTTGCAAGTAGTCAGAAAAATGCAAATTAAAGCAGTAATGGGATATTGCTTCTCACCTATCAGATCAACAAAAACTGGGGAAAGGGAAGAGGAACATATTCTGGTTGGAGGTGGACTGAAGAAATGGTCTCATGTGTTGCTGGCAGGTATGTAATTGGAATATCATTTTGGAGACAACTAGGCATAACTTCGGAGAAGGCAATGGCACCCCACTCCAGTACTCTTGCCTGGAAAATCCCATGGATGGAGGAGCCTGGTAGGCTGCTGTCTACGGGGTCGCATAGAGTCAAACACAACTTCACTTTGACTTTCACTTTTCACTTTTCATGCATTGGAGAAGGAAATGGCAACCCACTCCAGTGTTCTTGCCTGGAGAATCCCAGGGACGGGGGAGCCTGGTGGGCTGCTGTCTCTGGGGTCCCACAGAGTTGGACACGACTGAAGCACCTTAGCAGCAGCAGGCATAATCTATCATATTTTTAAATATGGTAGATTTTGACCCTTTGACCGAGAAATTTTGAGTAGCCTTCCTAGAGAAATACCTGCACATATACACAAAGCAATATGTCTAAGATAGTCATTACTGTATCGCCATAGGAAGGAAAAAAAGAACCAAACTAAATGTTTATCCACAGAGGGAGGTCAAACTGACACATATGTATTATACAACACTTCACAAAAGATCTGGTTTTTAACAGAATAGATCTGTAACTGAACAGGACCTAATGGGGCCTTCCCAGGACAGGATACTCCACCACTTCTTTCTCCCGCCTCTAACTGTAGAAAAACTTTAACTTCCTAGGCTTTCCCTGAGATCCAAAGAATAAATTCAATTCGCGAAATGAGAATTTGCAGAAATAAAGGAAACTAGTCAAGTAAGACAAAATAGTAATAGCTTAGCCATTAAACAAAGTCAAGGACTTTTAGTTCCTTCTGGAGGGCCACAGATAATATTCTAAGCCACGTCCTTTAAGCTCAGATATTGAATAAGTGGAAGAAGTTAACTGTAGGCTGCCCATAAGCATATAGACCCCAGACGGGCTGGAACCAGAAGGTTGATGATATTGACTCCCAGTTACCTCACCACCAACCAATCAGAACATCCAGGAGCTTATCATGTACCCTGAAACTCTCTCACCAGCACATAGCCCTTCTCTTTTCCTTATGTAATTCCTGAGTAAAACCTGGAAAATGAGGAGTTGGTTCTCTGGGACATGAGTTCACCTTCTCCTCAGGATTGTCAGCTTCCTCAGTAAAGCTATCTTTCCTTTTACCCAACACTTGTCTCTCAATATTGGATTCTTGAGCGATGAGTAGCTGAACCTGAGCTCAATAACAAATCTATGTAGAAAAAAAAAAAGGTATCTACAAAGATATATTATTAAGCAACAAAAAATAGCAGATCATAGAAGAATACATATACCATTTTGCAAACAGAACAAACCATGTTATTTCTATATTAGCACATGTTTGGCATTATCTTGTTTAATTCTCATGACAATGTTATGCCATAAGCCCTGTTATATTCCCATTTACAGATGAGAAAGCTGAGGCCGCTGCTGCTGCTGCTGCTAAGTCGCTTCAGTTGTGTCCAACTCTGTGCAACCCCATAGATGGCAGCCCACCAGGCTGCACCAGGTTAAATCAATGGGCTGAAGTCATGCAGATAGAAAAAGGCAGAGCTGGGATTCAAATGCAAAGGTGTTTGACTTCAGAGGCCGTATTCTCAGTCTTGCTCTTTTAAGAATATATTTAGGTAATGACACCTGGAGTCCAGTTTCTTCCAGCTCCGTGGCTCTGCAAGGTCCTTGGGTCAGCTGGACATGCCAGGAGAGGGAGCCAGAAGTGCCGCAGGGGCTGGCTCTCTGCAGCTGGCCAGTTCCTGGAGGGGCAACTCCAGCCCGTTAGGCTAGGGACCCGGTACTACCCATCTTTCAGTTGATGCTGAGGGCCTGGGCTCACAGATGGACAGCTTTAGAGCAGAGCCCTCAGGGCCCTCACTGCAGGGCTGCCTTCTCCTAATATAGATGGAGAAACCGAGGCTCAGAGCAGGAAGGGGCTCCACTTCACGTGGAGGCAGGGCCAGAATTGGGATGGGATCCCAGCTGGTCTCACTCTCTCCTCCAATGGCTGCCAAACCCTGTTGCAATATCTTTCCCCATTAAGTAGAGGTGGAGCGGTTCCACAGTGGGGGATGGTAAGGGCCAAAAATGACAGGGCACAACCTCTTCTAACTTCTTAAATCAGCCATGTCTGAGGGTGGCTCTTGTACTCCAAACCTACCTTGGAATAAACAGGCTCATCCATTCCTGAAGAAATATCCACAAGTACTCTGGTGTTGACAAGTAGCAAGAGATGGGCAAGGACTGAGCTGGCCCTCTGAGGGCCATAGGGGCTGGGTTGCACATGAGATGCCACATTTGGGCATCTCATCTCTCTAGCTACCTATCTCTTTTTCTCTCTGTGTCTCTCAAATTCTCTCTTCCCCCTCTCTCTCTCTGTTCTGTCACCACTCCCCAACCCCATCTCTGGTTTTATTAATAAATCACCTAACTGCTCCTGGGTTGGACAAAATAATTACAGCCAATTGACCTGTGATCTTTTAGGCTGCAGGGAGAGACCTCCTGGGTTCATCAAAAAGGCCCCCAGTGTCCCTGGTGGGAGTGTCTGACTCATCTCTGGGGACTAAGGTGATGGCACCAGGCTCACTGGATCTGGAGACTTTGTTCTCAGGTGGGATTAAAGGACTGTCTCCTAAAATCCAACCACCCTGCCCTGCCAAGCTGCCTCCTATCTCCCTCCTTTTGGGCCTCTTTGCCTGTTTCTCTCTGTCCCCCATTTCTTCCTTTGCCTCTGTGTCTATTTCACTTGGATCTCTCCTCTCTCTCTCTCTCTCTGTCTCCCTCTCTCCCTTTCTTTCTCCCATCACGTTTCCACGTCATTGTCTGGACCTCTCTGTGTCGCTATAATAATTTATCTGTCTCTGATTGACTCCCCCTTCCAACTCCCCCCTTAGTCATAGAGGACTCTACTTGCTGATTGCCAATTACCTACCCCACTATTTCCCTCTCATCTTCCTCATCTTTTCCCTCTTTTTCCCTTCTCCTTTCCTCTCTGGCCTCCCCCAGCCCACTGGGAGCTACAGGAGCTGGGCATCCTGGGACCTGCGGATGAGGGCCATCTGGCTCTGGGGGTGGGCATGTGGTTTGTGACCTGGTCACAAGGCATCATGGCCTCCACGTGTGATCCCTGGGCCCGCGGGGCCGTGAGCTCTGTCACCCTTCCCCTGGCTGCTGTCAGTCAGCGCCATGACAGGCTGTGGTGCAGTTTGTCACACACCACTTTCAGATGTGTTGCCAGAGCCTATTTTAAATGTTTGAGTCCAGTGCTAGGATGATGGGGTTGATGGTGCAGAGGAGCACAGCATAGGACTGAAGATAACAGAGAGCAGTACTTCCTGCAGCCGGGTCTCATGGTGTGCCTTGTGGGGCTCAGGGGGACTAGGCACCCTGGCACTCTCCAGCGTGAGGCCACTTCGGCTCTTGGGCATTGAGGAGGAGCCTGAGGCCTGGCTGGCTGCCAAAGGAATGTCTGCTCTGGACACAAGCTGGGACCTGGGACCCACACTAAGCTAAGAGCAGTTACCCTGGCCATGGTATCTGCCCCAACCAAAGCCCAGGCCTGGCTACCATGAGACTGGCCAGCAAGCTGCAACGGGGGCCGAGTTGGGGTAACTGTCTGCTCGGTCAGTCTGCAGGGACATAGGCGCCCCGGCTCACTACCTGCAGGCCACCCCTCTCCCCCATCCCCCGCCACCCCTTACCACCTAAAGACTTCTTTCCAAGAGAACCATGGGGAGGCTGCCCTGGACACCAAGGGCTTGGTCAGGAAACAGTGCTTGAGAGAAACACAGCACCAGGGGCAGGAGACCTGAGGCCGCCCAGCTCACTGGCACACAGCAGACCACGACTTCATCTGAGCCTCAGTGTCTCATTTATAAATCTAGACATCCACTCACAGGACAGTGGCTGAGGAAGTACAGATACAGCCACACAGCAGAAGGGACTGTCACTGTGGTCATCCTGGCCAGAGGTCCATCCCCCTTTCTTTTGGTCTTAGCCTGGCTCAGGAACATGCACCTGGAAACTACATTTCCCAGCCTCCCTTGCAAAAGGGCAAAAACTTAGGACAGAAGAGACATCGGAGTTGTAAGCAGAGTGACGGGTGCATTTTCTGGACTGCACACTTAAATGGGAGCTGTTTGCCCTTCGTTTCCTCTTTCCTCTTCCCGAGGTCTGGGTCTCCCTTTTCTGAGGATGATGAGCTAGCTTCTGTGATGCAAATAGGGACTACATATAAGGGCCACCTGTAATGCTGGAGACCTGGGTTTGATCCCTGGGTTGGGAAGATCCCCTGGAGGAAGGCATGGTGACCCACTCCAGTATTCTTGCCTGGAGAATCTCACCGACAGTGGAGCCTGCCAGGCTACAGTCCATGGGGTCACAAAGAGTCAGACACAACTGAGCGACCTAGCACAGCACCGCACAGCATAGGGGCCATAGGGGCCACAAGACAAGAGCAGCCTGGGCCCCTGGAGGAGATGGTGGGGCCGAGCTGCCCACCCCTGGATCACCACTGCTCTCACATGAAAACCATACCTCCTGCCTTGTTTAAGCCTCTGCTATCTGGTCTTGTTGAAATAGTCAAACCAATAGCCACACTAGTGGCCAGGGAAGAGTATGGGGACATGAAGAAGGAAAATGTAGCTCTATAAATACCTCTATGAAATGATCTCTAAGACATACTATTGAATGAAAAATAAAAGTTGCAAAAAAACACATAGATGCGTGATTCCATTTAGGTTGCATCATGTGTGAACCTCATGTACATGGAGAAACATGTAGATCTCTATATGTCCACATTCATACATGGAAAAGCACAGAAAAAGGATAGAAAGGATACATGCTAACTGATAGCAGAGCCGTTTCTGCCGAGGGCTCTAGAATTGGGTCCTAGAGGGTCAAGTGAAAATTGTGATTGTTTCTTCAAACCACTCATAATGAGATGGCAGGCACTTATTTTTCAGCCCCCTTTCAGCCATGGTATCTTATGCTCTTAGTTGCATGGAATTTGAACTTGACACGTCCACCACCTCTCATTCTGAAGAAGTTCTGAGGACACCCTGGTTATCAAATGGATTTCTGCCCCATCCCACCCAGAACTCCCTCTCTGACAGCCAATGCTCCAGGTCTTTCTTCCTCCACTCCCTTTATTAAATTTCACCTCTCCTTATTCACTTTCCTCTCTGTTGATCATGAGCTTGGGAAATATGTGAGAGGCTAAGCCCTGTTATAAGCTTAGTGCCTGATATCTCAGCTGACGGCGTTTACCTGCCCTTTTGTCAAATCTCCTCAGTGTCCCCAGGCCCAGGTGTGGAAGTGCCATAGAGCAGGTGTACAATAAATATTCAAGGAAACGGCCACAAGGCTTGAACACATTAGGAGAAGTGAAGTAGACCAAACAAAAGGACATCTACTGTATGAGTCCACTCATGTGAGGTACCTGGAGTAGCCTAAGATAGAGAGAGAGAACAAGGGTGACCAGAGCCTGGGGGAATAGGGAGGGGCAGTCAGAGTTTAATGGGCACAGATTCAGTTTGGGAAGACAGAAGTGTTCTGGAGATGGACGGTGGCGATGGGTATGCAACAATGTGAGTGTACTTAATGCCACTCAAATGTACACTTAAAAATGGTTTAAAGCAGTAATTCTTCTGTGTCAGTCAGTTCAGTTCAGTCGCTCAGTCGTGTCCGACTCTGGGTATTTCACCTCAATTTAAAAAATCAGGCAAAAAAAAAAAAAGAATAGAAAGCAGAAGGGAAGGAAGAAGCAGAAGCCTGTGATGGATGATGTTCTGAGGATGGAGGGGGCTTCTCCGTAGTACCCTTTGGAAAACACCCAAAGCATTTTACTATTGGCCTTAAAATCCTTAGTCCTATAAAATTCCTTTCAACCCACACTGAGCTAAAAATAAGTGATAAACTGTGGGGCTTTAAAATTTTACATTAAGTGAAAGTGTTGCCTTCCAAAACCGAATTATTGCTGGGATGGAAGAAAGGAGGAAAAGAAGATGGTCATGGAACTCTCAGGACAGAGGGCACTTTAAAAGGCATTTTAAGGAGGCTGGATGTCAAGTATTTACATGAAGATTGAGAAGTGGCAATGAATTTAGTGATTAGGAGGCCAGAAGTGGCCTTTCCTGTATAGGCACGTGGTGCAGCGGGAGCAGAAACCTGATTTCAGTGGATTATAATAGTCAGTGATCTCTCACATCACTGAGATCACTGTGTGATCAATCTTTTATCACTCCAAAGATTGTGGTGTGATACTTAAGGCACTTTGTTAATTAAAAAAGCTGTTACAGAACTATATCTATATATCTATATCTTTATATATATATACACACACACACATATATGTACTATAATATATATACATTATATTATATAATATATATATTTAGTACTATACATAGAGTATGATTTTATTAGGTTAAAATCAAAACAGTAGCCAAGACTAGAGGAAACATATCAAAATAGGAACCATTGTGTTTTTAGTATACTTTATCTTCTTTCTCTATTTATAAATTTAATCTGATGAACATGTATTACTTTTATAACAACAGATAAAAATCCATGCCTTGGTGGAGCTACATTATAATGGTGGGGATTGGGCCATAAATAAATAAACAATGTGTCAGGTGGTGATAACACAGAAGAAAAATAAAGCACTGGGAGGGGTTAGGGAGTGACAGGCAGAGGGGTTGTTTAGTAGAGGGTGTTCAGGGAAGTGGCAGGCAGCAGAGACCAGAAAAAGTGGAGGGGGCAAGTCTCATGGATATATGGGAGAAAGATAAGACATAATCGACGATGTGAATAGTTTATGTCCAAGGATATTCTCTGCAGCATTAGTTATGATCGTGAGATGTTAGAAACAACCTCGAGGATGGGTAAAAGGGGCATAGTTAAATGAAACATGGCACGTCCATATCGCGGATTATCCTACAAAATAAAACCACAGAAAGTCACAGCCACCTTTCACATTCATAGGACTGATCTGATGATAGATCAGAGACAGCCACAGTCACCCAGGAGAGGAGTGCTCAGAATCACTGCTGGGCAAAGCGTGTCTTGCTTAGGACTTGGTGATTTCATTGCCGAGGGCATGGGTTCAATTCCTCTTTGGGGGACGAAGATCCTGCAAGCTGAATAGTGAGGGCAAATAATAATAATAAATTTAAAAAAAATGTTTTTTAATGGACAAAGCAAACCACACTCACTTATGATGCTGAAAAGCTGGAAGTGGTCTAAATGTTCAACAGATAGGTATTTAAATATAAATCCATGTGATTTATATTAATTACATTCAGTTCAGTTCAGTTCAGTTCAGTCGCTCAGTTGTGTCCGACTCTTTGCAACCCCATGAATTGCAGCACACCAGGCCTCCCTGTCCATCACCAACTCCCGAAGTTCACTCAGACTCATGTCCATCGAGTCAGTGATGCCATCCAGCCTCTGTCGTCCCCTTCTCCTCTTGCCTCCAATCCCTCCCAATATCAGAGTCTTTTCCAATGAGTCAACTCTTCGCATGAGGTGGCCAAAGTACTGGAGTTTCAGCTTTAGCATCATTCCTTCCAAAGAAATCCCAGGGCTCATCTCCTTCAGAATGGACTGGTTGGATCTCCTTGCAGTCCAAGGGACTCTCAAGAGTCTTCTCCAACATCACAGTTCAAAAGCATCAATTCTTTGGCGCTCAGCTTTCTTCACAGTCCAACTCTCACATCCATACATGACCACAGGAAAAACCATAGCCTTGACTAGACGGACCTTTGTTGGCAAAGTAATGTCTCTGCTTTTGAATATGCTGTCTAGGTTAGTCATAACTTTCCTTCCAAGGAGTAAGCGTCTTTTAATTTCATGGCTGCAGTCACCATCTGCAGTGATTTTGGAGCCCCCAAAATAAAGTCTGACACTGTTTCCACTGTTTCCCCATCTATTTCCCATGCAGTGATGGGACCAGATGCCATGATCTTCATTTTCTGAGTGTTGAGCTTAAAGCTCAACTTTTTCACTCTCCACTTTTACTTTCATCAAGAGGCTTTTTAGTTCCTCTTCACTTTCTGCCATAAGGGTGGTGTCATCTGCATATCTGAGGTTATTGATATTTCTCCCGGCAATCTTGATTCCAGCTTGTGCTTCTTCCAGCCCAGCGTTTCTCATGATGTACTCTGCATATAAGTTAAATCACATTAAATCCATGGGATGAGATGGGCTTCCCTGATGGCTCAGCAGGTAAAGAATACACCTGCGATGCAGGAGATGCTGGAGACTTGGGTTTGATCCCTGGATCAGGAATATCCTCTGGAGTAGAACATGGCAACCCACTCCAGTATTCTTGCCTAGAAAGTTTCATGGCCAGAGGAGCCTGGTCAGCCACAGTCCCTGGGGTTGCAAAGAATCGGACATGACTGAGGACTGAGCACATATGATGAAATACTTTAAAAGTATGTTTTTGAAGTTCTTCTTAATTATATAGGAAATTGATCATGATATAATGTTAAGCACAAAAAGAGATCAACAGTCAAAACTGTATACAGTTTTGTACAGTATCATGAAGAAAAGAACAAGTACTCTTAGGGAAATGTGAAATAAATGTGTTCAAACTGTCATTCATAGCTGCCTCTGGCTAAGAATAAGGGTAGTGTTGTTATTAGGTTTTCTTTAGACTTCTTTACTCTTTCTTGAACTTTAGCAGTTTTAAAACATATTACAAATGTGCATATTATAGAGCACATATTAGTTCGATAACTATAAAAATAATACAATTAAAAAACTACTCTCTGGGGAGAAAACAGAATGAACACCTATATAAAAGTAAAGGTAATATGTGTAGAATATTCTTTTTTAAGATTTTTTTTTTAATGTGGACCATTTTTAAATTCTTTATTTAATTTGTTACAATATTGCTTCTGTTTTATGTTTTGTTTTTTTGGCCACGAGGCATGTAGGACCTCAGCTCCCCAGCCAGGGGTTGAACCCACACCCTCTACATTGAAGGCAAAGTCTTCTGACCTGCCAGGGAAGTCCCTAGAATATTCTTTTGATAAAACTGGTTCTCAAATTATTTTGTAACCAGATGGCATAACAGGGGCCCAGAACTCAGGGTAAAATTATGATTCATTCTTAGCTATTGTTTTTTGTTTGTGTTCTAAGTGATGGGAGAGATTTGAACATCGCCTGGTTCATCGCCTTTGAATAAAGCACCAGAAGAGAGAAAGTAGTTGAAAATACAGGACAGAAGAGCTTTGAGTGAAGGTAGGCCTTTTTCAACTCACAATGAAAATGTCTCTACTGATAAAGAAACGCCACCCTGGACCCTAAGAGAAGAACTGGGCACACCCCCGATTGTGAGCAGTGAGTCTTGGCAGTGCTGAGAAAAACAAATGAGGCTGCCCCCGCGCTACTGTTGGAACAACATCTGACACAGTGGTAAGGAATCCGCCTGCCAATGCGGAAGACACGAAAGAGACGTGGATTCAATCCCTGGGTCGGGAAGATCCCCTGGAATAGGAAATGGCAACCCACTCCAGTCCTCTTGCCTGGAAAATTCCATGGATAGAAGAGCCTGACGGGCTACAGCCCACGGAATCGCAAAGAAGTGGGCACAACTGAGCACGTGTGCACATGTAGCATGATGATTATGAGAATCCATACTTGTGCTCAAATTCATAGCACGAGTGGGAAACAAGCACATCGGTGGAAGAAAAGGCAATTTTAGTGCATGGCCACTTTAAAAATAAAGTGAATAATTAAAGAAATAAATAACCTGGAAGAGAATAACATATTAGTGGCTGCCAGGAGTTGATGGTGGGATGACTATAAAGGACCTGCAAGAGGGAATTTGGTCGGGGGGAGGGCAGGTGACAGAAACATTTTGTGTCTTGACTATGGTGGTGGTTACATGTCAGAGCATTTGTCAGAACTCATGAACCTATACACCAAAGAGTAAATTTTCTTGTATGTACATTAAAAAGCAAGTAAGTAAAATTTTAAAGCTTTAATAAAAGTTTTTTTTAACTGGGTCAGGGGCACATAAGTGTTCCCAGATCTAGATTTTACCAGTTCCTTGAAGAAAAAAACTAAGCCAGTGGAGTGAAGACTAATCAAAATTCAAAAATCAAAATTCAAAACTAATCAAATTCAAAAGAGAAGAAGCCTTTTGTTTTCCATTGTGTTATAGCAATACCCAACAAACAGAGACTTCTTATCTTAGGGATAGTTTTTAAAATTTAAAAAACTAAAATATGCCTTAGGAGCATTCAAGATGAAAAAACCAGTTGAACCTCAAGTTTCTCAAAAGAACCATACATCAGAAAAAAAAAAATAGAGCTTTTTTTTTTTCTCAAAGAATCTTGATGGGAAGGGAAAAGTGAAGCCCAAGAATTTGCTACCTACCCAATTTGTTTTTTCACTGGAAGGGCAACACAAAGACAGTTGCAGATTTGTAAGCCTAAGAAAATATATCACCCACATGTTCCTGCTAGAAAAAATGATATTTCAAGACATGTGTTAGTCCTCTGAGAGATGAATCAAAATGGAGAATTCAAGAAAGGAAATGAAATAGTACTAAAGAATTAGGGACAAACTTTAAAATCAATTAAAACCTCAAATACAATTAACAAATTAATGCAAAAAGAAGCAACGGTTCTTCAAAGGGGCATTTTTTTCAAATAACTGAGAAAATTAAACTAGATTGCTAAGCTCTGATTAAATTAGCACATCTAAAAAGTGAATATAGATGTAAAAATTCAAAGTACAATACAAGCCACTACATTCAACAGTCTACCAGGAGAACAATTCTCTGCAATTTACTAGGCTTAACATCATTTAATGTGAGGAGGTCTGATGATATAATCCAGCACTTCAGTGTCAAATTCTTAAAAGATCTACTTAATGTTTGCTAACAGTTTCTCAAGGAAAGCTATGACAAACACAGACAGCTTATTAAAAAGCAGAGACATCCCTTTGAGCTCCTACTGTGTACCTGTCTGTGCTGGACGGGGCCAGCATTCCAGGCTGTGCTGTGTGCTCAGTCATGTCCCGACTCTTTGTGACCCCACGGATTGCAGCCCACCAGGCTCCTCTGTCCATGGGATTCTCCAGGCAAGAATACTGGAGTGGGTTACCACTTCCTTCTCCAGGGGATCTTCCTGACCCAGGGATCAAACCTGTGTCTCTTGTGTCTCCTCTTCAGCAGAGAGCAACTACAAAGAAGGCAGAGCCCTTTGATGGAGAGCTGGGACCACCCTGGAAGAGCTCTGTCCTAGACATTGTGGGGAGCCCATGAGGGTTTATGAGGTGGGGGTGGGGTAAGAGATGTATGCTAAATATTAGAGGCTGGAGGAAGAGGGAACAGCACTGACAACATTTCAAACTCTCTAGTTCAATGGCAGAGAGTTGGGGGTGGGGTGAGAGGCTTCGTAGGAACAAGGACATTGGCAAAGGTGGCAGAATCGGGAGGGCTCACGGAGTCATAGGATCTGGGGTCCACCTGGAAGGGTGAGCTCCACAAGGCCGGCAGAGATCCCCAGGGGGAGGATCCTGCATCACAGCAGCTCTCTAGGGCTTGTGAGGGTGAAGGGTGAAAGTTACCAACCAGCCATCTGTAAAGACTATATACACCAGGGAACCGCCTTCATATACAACACTCTGCAGAGGTTTGAAAGGACTCAGCAACAAACTTAGAACAGATCTTAAATTGAACCATATGAAATTGCTGTTTTGTACTTTTATAAAACAGTCACACATCAGCAAATTCATACGGCTCACTCTGATATATAGTGTGGTCTCTCCTTGTTTAAAAGGAAAGGAAAAAGCAAGTGAGCATGTTCAAGCACACGAGGATAACAGGGAACACTGGAGCACGGATAGAACTGAGTGTGTTGGGGAGGTGGGAGCTTTTATTTTCACTTTCACAGCATACTTCTATAGGGCTTAATTTCATCACAATTCGTATGGCGATTTTTTTTAAATGAAGGAAAATTAATTAAATGTGAAGGTTGAATTAAGGTTGTTTAACCCTCAAGGCTGACCTGGTTCTGATATTGGTTTTATATCCAATGTATGACCTCAGTCACTTATTTCCTCTTTTGCGAAATGAGGGGGTTGATTAGGTCAGTGAGTCCCAAACATAGACAGACTCTTAGAGACATTTGCAAAAAATAGAAAGAAGAAGAAAGAAGGCAGAAGTCCTAAAAAGACATTTCTACAAAGAAGACATAGAGATAGCCAAAAGGCACGTGGAAAGACATTCAGCATCGCTAACTGCTGAAGAAATGCAAATCAATACTACAATGAAGTATCACCTCACGCTGGTCAGAATGGCATCATCCAAACGTCTACAGATACTAAATGCTGGAAAGGGTCTCGAGAAAAGGGAACCCTCTGATACTGTTGGTGGCAATGTTAAGTTGGTACCCCCATTATAGGGAACAGAATGAAGGTTTCTTAAAAAGCTAAAAACAGAGCTATCACATGATCCAGCAATCCCACTCTTGGTACATATATCCCACTCTTGGGCGTATATCCAGAGAAAAACACAGTTCAAAAAGATACACGCACCTCAGTGTTCATTGCAATGCTGTTTACAGTAGCCAAGACATGGGAGCAACCTAGACGTCCACTGGAGGATGAACGGATAAAGAAGAGGTTGTAGACATATACAACAGAATATTACTCCATCATAAAAAAGAATGAAATAATGCTATCTGCAGCAGTATGAATGAACCTAGAGATTAGCATACCAAGGGAAGTAAGCCAGAGAAAGACAAATATCATATGATATCTCTTACATGTGGAATCTTAAAAAAAGGGATACAAATGAACTTATTTACAAAACAGAAGTAGATTCACAGACACAGAAAGCAAACTAATGGTTACCAAAGGGGAGAAGGGGAGAGGGATAATTAGGAGTTTGGGATTAAAATATACATACTACTATATAAAATAGATAACTAACAAGGACCTACTGTACAGCATAGGGAACTATACTCAGTATCTTGTAAAAACCTCAAATGGAAGAGAATGTTAAAAAAAAATATGTATATATACATAGATATGATATCCCGGGTAGGTCAGCAGTAAAGAAACTGCCTGCAATATAGGATATGGGGGTTCATCCCTGGGTTGGGAGGATCCCCTAGAGAAGGGCATGAAAACCCATTCCAACATTCTTTCCTGGAGAATCCCCATAGACTGAGGAGCCTGGCGGGCTAGAGTTCATAAGGTCGCAAAGAGCTGGACACGACTGAAGCAACTTAGCACGCACACGCACACACATATATACATAACTGAATCACTTTACTGTACATCTGACACTAACACAGCATTCTAAATCAACTGTATTTCAATTAAAAAAAAAAAGCTTTTAAATGCCAAAAAAAAAAAAAATGAGCAGGACTGGAAACCTGCATTCTGACCAGGCCTTCCTCAGGTGACTGATAATCGACCAGGAAGCCCCTGGCCAGAAGACTCCATGATTTTCCTTCCAGCCTTAACATTACCGTATTCCATCTCAGTTGTTCCCTTGAGTTTAGTGCCAACCCAATGAGACATTCAACTCCGTATCACAGAAGTGTCTTAAAAAAAACCCTTCTAGCACCCAGTCCCTTCAGCAAAGAAGAACTGGAGCCAGAAAGGGGGGAACATGTTTTTAATGCTGCTCAAATGCTTGAAATGGATTAAGCATTTGGTTTTACTTGGATTATTTTTTTTTCCCATGAATATAAACCATTTTGCATTTTGGAATCCTTTTGCAAACAGAGCAGTTTGTCTTTGTGTTTGCTCATTTAAAAACAAATATTTGCCTGCCAAGCAAATACTGTCTCTTAGGATGTGCTATTAATAGGATAATTAGGCAGCCGGTAATGAAAAGGATTGCTGGTAATTATGGCAAGATTTGTTTTGGCATTTGAAGGCAGCAATGGAGGCTGGAGTGCTAAAATCTACCTTAGAGTTAATTAGTACAATTAGAACACACCTGAAAAAATAGCCCAGCTAATGAACACTTCACTCTACTTTTAAAGTGACAGCACTCAGCGTTCCCTAGACTGCCTGGGCAATCTCAGCCTTGATGTTTCCAACATGACAGGGGACTGTGGACATGACAGAGAGCTTGAAGTTGCCCAGCCTCAGTTTTCAAAAGACCTCACTGTTCATGAGCTCTTTCCTCTCACCTCTACTCATCACATGTTCTGTTTGAACGCAAGTTTCCTTGTATTTTATTATTTGGGTTTCATCATAACCCTTTGAATATATAAATGAGGTTAGGGTTTTTTAAGGGAGGGCGTTTCCTGCCATTTGGGGGATAAGGAAGTTGAAGACCAGAGATGCCCAGGCTTTGCACAAGGTCAGAGGAATTGATGAGGTCAGAAGTCACAGAATAGGTCTAAGTCAAATTAGAGAATGACTCAGAAGAAAGCAGTTTTCTAATTCCTGTTGGGCTTCCCACATCTGCACAAAATGCCAGACTTGCTGGGTCCTCTTCAAAGCAGGCACCATCCAACTTGCCACCCTGGTTGACTTCCCTATAACAGGTTAAGGTTCCAAAATAATTAAAATCACTCTGCTCAGAAAAGATTCTCACATGTACCCTTCTCCCGCTCCCCTGCTGGCCTTCTCTCTCCCGTGGCTCATTCGCAGGGAGGTTTGTCTCCATGAGCAGGTGCACGAGTGGCTGCGCTGGGCCTGGAGGGCACGCTGGCTGGCGGGTGTGTGCCTGCATGAGCGCTGGGGGCTGGCCATGGGAGCACACACACATTCTCAGGGGAAGAGCATTCGTGCAGTGAAGAGAAGACAGAAACTGTCAGCTTATCTAAGGAAAGCTCTACAAAATGTGGTGAGTTATTCCACCTCTTTACAATCTTAGCTACTTCATCCCCCAAATGGGAAGAGAGTTGGCATCCACTGTGTAGGTTTGTCATTAAGGATACAGGGAGAAAAGTATGAAGCATGCCCAGTCCACTGTCACCACCCTAGTCATCGCCACGATGGAGGCTGCTGTAGAACCTCCTTTCTGCTCACCCTATGTAGGGTGGGTCACACACTGGCGTTGTCTCATTCAGACCTCTGGCGCAGTTTGGTGAGACAGTGAGGAAAGGAGTGCTGGAAAATCTAGGGAGATCACGCCCTTAGATTCACGAAGCCTTTTCTCTATGCAGGGCAAATCCAAAAACAGAATCCTGCCAGAACAAATGCAGAGGCTCAGGCCTGAGATTTTAGGTCATCTCCTGCATTGTATCCTCTAGAATCTTTCTCCTCCCTTGCAAATGACAACAGCCCCTAACAGTTCACAGGGACTGTGTACCTCAGGCACAGCATTTGTTGTTCTCGGCATCTCCGTGAAGCAAGTCTCAGCATCTTTTTAAGAATGAGGAATCCGAGGCTCAGAGAGGTTAGGTAACAGGTCCTACACCACACAGTCTGTCAAGGATCAGGCCAGGATTGAACCTGAGCCAAGTGGCCCCAAGCCCAGCCTCTTTCCACCCCATACAAAGTTGTGTATTGTCCATGATCCAAACTCTCCTGCTGAGAATCTGAGGATTTAGGGGTCAGTATGAGGACTTTCCTGGGAATTGTCAGACCTCTGGACCACCCCATGGCTATGTACAATAGAAATCATGGGGACAGGACTTGTATTTTGTAAACTAAACTCAAAGAAGACTACCACTCACATAAAAGCTGAAATTTATGTCCCCTGCAATAGCTAGATTTGCACTGATTAATTAGAAAATTGCATTTATATAACCCTTTAATCTGTACTTATGTGTCACTAAGGGTGCAGCGAGCTGGGCAGGGAATTACATCCAGATTAGCTCTGATCCATAAGCAGCCTGGATTGGAGCTGCTTTCTGTGCTGAAAGGGAAGAATCAAAGGGATTTGGGGCAGGGATCCCTAGTGAGAACTCTACCCCCTCTCCTGTCTTGGACCCAACGAGTTCAGGGCCTTCGAGAGTTCCCCACTAAAACCCACATGGCCTCCTTGATCAGAACAGGGGGTGAGATTACCCAAAGAGCTAATTTCCAGCTGAGTTTGGCCCTTGGTTTCCTAAACAAAATTGGTATTATTCTTCTCAACATGTGTTTGGCAAGATTAAAGATCCATCAACCTGCACAGCTTAATTTAAGCTGTCCTGGGAGCAGACCATGTCCTCCCAGAGTGGGGGAAGGGAAGAGGGAGGGCCCAGGACATGAAGTCGTGTTTATTGAATTAGAAAGACCCTTAATGGATAAGGGGTACTGATGTAGGAATCTTCACACTTTATGATGTTTTGAGGAAGTTACTTGATCTCAAAAATCATTTGAAAGCATCTCAGGTGTGATTTTCATTTTCTTTTTCTTCTTTTTCAAGTTGGATCAACAGATGGGCGTGGATGGGGAAGATGCAGCTGAGAGGGTCAGTTCTCTTCTTCAGCGTGGGAGGCAGTCTGACTCTGGGGCTGTTTGGTGTGGGAGTCAGTGAACATCTTCGTAGGTTACAGATGGGGTAGGGGAGGGTCTAGAGAGGCTCAGAGATACTGTGCGGAGGAAGGCAGCATGGCTGGAGTTTGACCCCAGGGCAAGGAGCCTCCCACTCTTGCAGCTGTTGCCAGGAAGCTCAATTCCTTTTGTCTGGCGGGGCCAAAATTTGTTGACCTTCACCAGACAGTTATCCTCGCTGGGCCTGTCCTTCATCAGTTATGATGAAGGGAGTGGACTGAATGACTCATGAGGCTTATCCCAGCTTTAATATTCTGATCTTATAAGCATCTCCGTGGATTTCATAGCCAATCAGAACAGCAGTTTCCCGAGCTCCCCAGTGCTCCATAGCGGGAGTAGAACGCTGTGGTTTAAAAGTGTGTGTTCTGTAGTCAACCTGCAGGGGAGAAATCCAGCCTGGCTCACTCTCTTAAGCTCCTTAACCTTTGCTCTGTTTTCCTCCTCCGTAATTTGCACTGGAAGTAGCAGCACCTGCATCACAGAGATGAAGTGAGAAGTAGATGAGTAAACAGGTGCAAAGCTGCTGCAACAGTACCTGGGGCCCAGCAGGTACTTGATAATGGGAGCTGTGATCATCGCCCTCTTGACACAGACCACAGCCCCCTCCCACCAGGTGCCACTCACTGGGGCCTGAACGCACACACCTTGGAGAGCTCCCAGGTCGCTCTGCAACTTGACACGGGCTGCCTGGGCCAGGTTTCCTGGAGGACACGCCAGGCTCTCACCAAGGAGCTGTTGAATGGACAGTTGTGTGCAATCTATGGCCCAGAAGCATGAGCGGCATGTCAGTTTCTACCCTGAGGCCATTTTACTCCGCTTTCTTTTGTCTGGTCCTTCAGGGAAGATGAAAACCAAAGATTCTCCCCACACCCAACATTCCCGATCTCACTCACACTCACACTCCCTCTTATCTTGTGTATTTTACCCGGAAAGTGCACATTCTATGCTTTCCAAGGGGCCCAGTGGCACTTCCAAATTAAACAAGCTGGCGTCTTGTAGCGGCAGATAGTTTCCTGCGGTAGATGTGAGCAGGGTGGTGCTGTGGGAAGAGCCCCAGGGCAGGAGACAGAGGACAGGGGGTGGGGCTTCTGCTCCACCTACTCGCTCGGTCTGGGGCCTCCCTGTCCCTGTCTGTGCAGTTAGCTATACTGGATTACGTTTCCTAAGGTGAGTTCAGCAGGACACCAGTCCCAAAACTGTTCTGTCAGGGGGAGAAAAACAAGTCTGCCCTATATATGTGTGTGTGTGTGTGTATGTGTGTGTGTGTGTGTATATATATATATCTGTATATTTATATGTGGGCTTCCCAAGTGGCTCAGTGGTAAAGAATCTGCCTGCCAATGCAGAAGTCGCAGGAGATCCTTGGGTCAGGAAGATCCCCTGGAGGAGGAAATGCAACCCACTCCAGTATTCTTGCCTGGGAAATCCCATGGACAGAGGAACCTGGCAGGCTACAGTCCGTGGAGGGTCACAAAAGAGTCAAACACAACTTAGCTACTAAACAATAACAACAACAATGTATGTGTATATGTATTGGGTTGGCAAAAATGTTCATAAGATGATGGAAAAACCCAAACCAACATTTTGGCCAACCCAGTGTGTGTGTGTGTGTGTGTGTGTGTGTGTGTGTGTGTGTATGTGTGTGTGTGTGTGTGTGTGCATGCTCAGTCACTAAGTTGTGTCCTACGTTTTGCAACCCTGTGGACTTGAAATTGGGGTTAACCTAAGTCTCCTCACTGGCTGCTGCTGCTGCTGCTGCTAAGTCGCTTCAGTCGTGTCCGACTCTGTGCGACCCCATAGATGGCAGCCCACCAGGCTCCTCCATCCATGGGGTTTTCCAGGCAAGAGTACTGGAGTGGGGTGCCATTGCCTTCTGCATCCTCACTGGCAGGTGGATTCTTTACCACTGAGCCACCTGGGGAGCCCACATATGTGTAGATATTGGGAAATGTGGCTGTTATATCCCCTCCTTGATGCTGAGCAAAGCTCATTAGTATATTAAAGGCCCCGAGAAGTTCTACATGATAAAAACAAAATTGTTTAGTTTCACTTTACCTCGGGGTTTACTAGAGCTTCTGCCAAGAGTTCTCTTTTCATGTGACTCCTCCCCGCTCATTGGCCTCCTATGGAATTAGACGGAGCTCTCTGATCCTTCATGGCTCCAACAGCCAGTGTCTCCTCCCCCAGGAAACAATAGATAAACATGCAAGATGCAGCTGTCCCAAGAAGTATTTCAATGTCCTCATTTCTTGGCCCAAGGGAGGAAAAAAAAGAGAAAACCAAAACCATGTGACTACCCTTGCACACTGTCATCAAAGGGCCCCATGGCCCCCGACCCAGGGCATCGTGGAGACAGGCGAGAGGGAGTTCAAGGAAGAGTCAGGAAGCCCAGCGTGAGTCACCCAGCATGAGTAAATAAATCAGGGGGCCACCCTCGAAGCAGGTTGTGTTGTGTTGTTTGAGCAAGGCTGCTAGACATCTGGATGTTTCTGTCAGCCCCCACCCCTCCTGTTGCCATAAATTTAAGCTAATCCTGTGGGGCCGAGGATCATAAGAGTAATCCTCACATCTGTGTGGGCTTTTCAGCTTTTGAAAGCTCATTCACAGCATTATCTCATTAGCTCTCCTCAGTGCCTATGGGAGGGCCTCAGATGATCATCCCCATTTGGCAGAGAAGATGCTGCAATTCGGAGAAGGAAAGTGACTTTCACAAGGTCACACAGCAAGACAGTAGAGGGCTAAGACTAACTCAACTGTCTCCTGGTCCCCAGCCCAGGGCTCTCTAACCAGCACAGCGCAACCATCTCAGAGAACCTTCAGAGGCACAGACTCCATCCCCCTGCTACCATATGAGAATGGAATGTAGGTAGAAACAACAGTGGGGGGACCATGGACTTTAGAGTCAGACGGCCGGGTTCACATCTCTGCCCAGCTTCTAGGTCGTCAAACCTCAGACAGCGTGGTCGAGCTCTCTGCATCAGCTCCTCAGCCCAAAGCAGGGAAGACACTCTGCCTTGAGTGCCACCTGCTTCATCTGCTCTCCGTCTGTCTCCTCTTCTTGTCCTCTCCTTATAAGGACTCTCCGTCTATAAGAAACTGTTCTTCCCGCAACTCTAACCATGTAGTTCTGAAAGAAGGGGCCCATCACAGTGGTCCCACCTGTCTGGCTTACAGGAGTGGGCACACAATCCAGCCAGGTCAACTGGGGGCCCCTTCGAGAGTATTTTCAAAATGAAATAAAGGAAGGTACCCTTTTCCTTTCTGGGAGTAAAGCTGAGAAGATGTGACCCCAGCCTTATGGAGAAAACTGGCCTGAGAGACTGAAGTTGGTGTGCAGAGGGAAGCACTTAGAGATGGGGAGAAAGACCTGGGATGCAATCAACACCGAGGCCCTGAGGCCCCTGCCCTTCCCTTAGGTGGGTCACATGAGCCTGTGAAACTCCTATGCAGCCCCTCCATCCAGTTTCTAAGATCTAGACTGTACTGAATGCGTAGCAAATGGAAATTACCACCCACACCTCTCACTTGGAGGGGCCCTACTGACTCAAATGCCGGGAAAACAGGTAGCTATGTAGGAGGTCCCCAAATAGCATTCCATATAATGAACAAAAGATTTGAGTTCCTCAGCTTTTATAGACTCATAGAAGCTCAGAGCTTGAAAGAATTTTAAGACTGGAGTCCTGACCTTTCTGTTTTAACATAAAGGTGAGAAAATCCTTCCTATGTGCCTGGATGTTGGACCCTAGGGCCCTCAGCTAGTTAGAAAGTCTCAGGACACAGGAATCCTGAATCCTGGGTTCTCCTCCATCTGCTGATCACACACTTCAAGGAAAAGAGGTGAGAAAAGGACTGGATGAAGTGAATATACCTGGATGCTCTGCTTTTCTCAGAAAGGGTTGTAAGGATCAAGCCAGATTATATCACAGGTGACTATGAAAGGATTTATCAAAGTCTAAGCACCACTGAAAACAAGGGATTATTGTTATTATGAAATTGCAGACTCAAGATTCCCTACACATGAAGTCAGACTTTCCCCAGGGAATTAATAGTACACCAGACTGTGCACAAAGGGCGGAGAAGGCAGTTAGAAAACTGAGCCAAGTCACCTCCCAGCGAGCCATCAGCTCAGTCCCCTGCCTCTTCTGCCCTCTAGCCCCTCAGTCCTCCAGTTGCCTGAACTCAGGGCAAATGGGTAACAGACCAACAGTCCTGGTTTGTCTGGGACTGAGGGATTTCCTGTGTTAAGAGCTGTCTGGCAAGACTCACTAACACCTGTTATCAGGTCCTTTTCTACTTCTGTGTCCCCTGCCCTGAGCCACTGTATTCACTCTCGCTCCAGAGTCTGGCAAGTGCTTCAGTGCAGTTCAGTTCAGTTCAGTCGCTCAGTCGTGTCCGACGCTTTGCGACCCCATGAATCGCAGCACGCCAAGCCTCCCTGTCCATCACCAACTCCCGGAGTTTACCCAAACTCATGTCCATCGAGTTGGTGATGCCATCCAGCCATCTCATCCTCTGTCATCTCCTCCTCCTGCCCCCAATCCCTTCCAGCATCAGGGTCTTTCCCAATTAGCTCAGCTCAAATACAGCCCTATCCTGTGCCTCTGTCCGTGGTTCTGAAACTTTTTTTTTTTTTTTTTAAGTGCACTGAGACAAGGTTAGTTCTCCTAAGATTGAGATTCTTGCTGTTTCATCCAGGTTCAGTTCAATTCAGTGACTCAGTCATGTCCGACTCTTTGTGACCCCATGGACTGAAGCATGCCAGGCTTCCCTATCTATCCACCCAAACTCATGTCCATTGAGTCGGTGATGCCATCCAACCATCTCATCCTCTGTCATCCCCTTCTCCTCCCACCTTCAATCTTTCCCAGCATCAGGGTCTTTTCTTTGCATCAGATGAACAAAGTATTGGAGCTTCAGCTTCAGCATCAGTCCTTCCAATGAGTATTCAGGACTGATTTCCTTTAGAATTGATTTGATTTCCTTGTAGTCCAAGGGACTCTCAAGAGTCTTCTCCAACACCACAGTTCAAAAGCATTAATTCTTTGGCACTCAGCATTCTTTATAGTCCAACTCTCACATCCACACATGACTACTGGAAAAACCATAGCTTTGACTAGACGGACCTTTGTTGGCAAAGTAATGTCTCTGCTTTTTAATATGCTCTGTAGGCTGGTCATAGCTTTTCTTCCAAGGAGCAAGTGTCTTTTAATTTCATGGCTGCAGTCACCATCTGGAGTGATTTTGGAGGCTAAAAAAATTAAGTCTGTCACTGTTTCCATTGTTTCCCCATCTATTTGTCATGAAGTGATGGGACCGGATGCCGTGATCTTAGTTTTCTGAATGTTGAGTTTTAAGCCAACTTTTTCACTCTCCTCTTTCACTTTCATCAAGAGGCTCTTTAGTTCTTCTTTGTTTTCTGCCATAAGGGTGGTGTCATTGGCATATCCGAGATTATTGATATTTCTCCCAGCAATCTTGATTCCAGCTTGTGCTTCATCCAGCCCGGCATTTTGCATGATGTACTCTGCATGTAAGTTAAATAAGCAGGGTGACAATCATACAGCCTTGACGTACTCCTTTCCCGATTTGGAACCAGTCTCTTGTTCCATGTCCAGTTATAACTGTTGCTTCTTGACCTGCATACAGATTTCTCAGGAGGCAGGTAAGGCAATCTGGTATTCCCATCTCTTTAAGAATTTTCCACGGTTTATTGTGATCCACACAGTCAAAGGCTTTGGCATATTCAATAAACCAGAAGTAGATGTTTTTCTGGAACTCTCTTGCTTTTTCTGTGATCCAACAGATGTTGGCAATTTGATCTCTGGTTCCTCTAACTTTTCTAAATCCAGCTTGAACATCTGGAAGTTCACAGTTCAGGTACTGTTGAAGCCTGGCTTGGAGGATTTTGAGCATTATTTTGTTAGTGTGTGAGATCAGTGAAACTGTGCAGTAGTTTGACTATCCTTTGGCATTTCCTTTCTTTGGGATTGGAATGAAAACTGACCTTTTCCAGTCCTGTGCCCACTGCTGAGTTTTCCAATTTGCTGGCATATTGAGTGCAGCACTTTCCCAGCATCATCTTTTAGGATCTGGAATAGCTCAACTGGAATTCCATCATCTCCACTAGCTTTTTTAATAATGATGCTTCCTAAGGCCCAGTTGACTTTACATTCCAGGATGTCTGGCTCTAGGTGAGTGATCACACCATCATGGTTGGGTCCACACCATTTCTGTCCTTTATTGTGGCCACCTTTGCATGAAATGTTCCCTTGGTATCTCTAATTTTCTTAAAGAGATCTCTAGTCTTTCCCATTCTATTGTTTTCCTCTATTTCTTTGCATTGATCAATGAGGAAGGATTTCTTATCTCTCCTTGCTGTTCTTTGGAACTCTGCATTCAAATGGGTATATCTTTCCTTTTCCCCTTTGCCTTTAGCTTTTCTTCTTTTCTCAGCTATTTGTAAGGCCTCCTCAGACAACCATTTTGTCTTTTTACATTTCTTTTTCTTGGGAATGGTCTTGATCACTGCTTCTTGTACAATGTCACAAACCTCCGTCCATAGTTCTGCAGGCACTCTATTAGATCTAATCCCTTGAATCTTTGTCACTTCCACTGTATAATCGTAAGGGATTTGATTTAGGTCATACTTGAATGGTCTAGTTCACCCAGATACTCATTTCATAAATATCTTCAGTTAGCTTTGCTTATATAATAAACCATCCCCAAACTTAATAGATTAAAAAAAATTTTTTTTTTTTGCATAATTCTATGGGCTGCCTAGGCCATTTTGGTTTGTGTCATCCTGGCTGATCTGTGGTCAGCTTGGCTGACACTGGATGAGCTAGGATGGCCTCATTCAAATGTCTGGTGATTGCCAAGCTGTTAGCTGGGGGCACTTCAGTATTTTCCATGCAGTCTCTCCAGCATGTTAGCTCAGGCTTATGTGTAGGGTGGACTCAGTGCCCCAAGACTACAAGAGAAGGCAAGCTCCAATACTCAAGTTCTTTTCAAGTCTCTGTCACATTTGCTCATGTTCTGTCATCCAAAGCAAGTCACACGGTCAAGCTCTGAGTCTGCGGGAGGGGAGTCCCCAAAGGCTCAGACACAGGGAAAAGAATAATTGTTTTTGAAACACTCTGCCACTTTCCCCATTATCCTGCATCCCCAAAGCACTCTAAATTTACAAATAATGGGATGACCCTCTGGTGAACCCATGGAGAAATGAATTTGCCTCTACAACTGTGTTAAGCTGAGTGTCCACTTGGCCTCTGCTGCAATCACTTTCATAATTGTATCAGGAACAATTAAAAGTCTTTCTGAGCTCTCCTGCTGACACTCAGGGCCACAGTATCAGGTCTCACTGTATCAAAAAAGAACTTTTTTTTTTTTCATTTCTACATTTTTTAAAAAAGTCCTTTTGAATTGCAAATCTTTTCAACAATATTCAGCAACAATATTTTGAGTTATGTGTGACTGGGCAATAAATCCTTAGTTACCTTCTTGCTAAGTGGTTTTAGTCGTGTCTGACTCTTTGCGACCCTATGGACTGTAGCCCTCCAGGCTCCTCTGTCCATGCGATTCTCCAGGCAAGAATACTGTGGGTTGCCATGCCCTCCTCCAGGAAATGTTCTTGACCCAGGGATCTAATCCACATCTCTTACATCTCCTGCATTGGCAGGCAGCTTCTTTGACACTAGTGCCCCCTAGGAAGCCCCTAGTTACCTTCTTGGATGAATATAAAAGTACTCTAGAGTATGGCAAAGTTCCCTGGCCCCCAACTCTCTGGAAGGGAGGAGGTTATAGAGAGCACTATCTTGGGGCCAGATCCTTACAGAAATTCTCACTGAATCCCCATGACAGTCCCTCCTTCACAGTGGTGCCATCTCCACTTCAAGGAGAAAGAAACTGAGTTCGAGGAGATTAAGTTTCTTGGTCAAAGTGCAAGCAGTGACAAGTTGCATGGCAACAATTCAGACACAGGAATTCTGACCTCAGAGTCACAGCCTGTTCCATCAGCCATCCCCTCAGGGCTGCAGAGCTCTTAGATTCAGGATCTGGGGCACAGAGGCTCCGCTTCCATCTCTGCCCCCAGCTCCTGTGTGACCCCAAAACACCCACCGTCCTCTTAGAGCTGCCGTCCCATCTTCCCATGGGCACCAGAATACCTGCTCCTGCCGATCTTGTCTCAGACGGGACAAATGCAGACATCTTTGGGCTGCCCCCTGCCTTCTGGAGAGAAAGGTCAATTGGCCTTTATGGAGAGTGATTTTGGCAGCATTTTTCAAAGTTTTAAATATGTGTGTTGTGATCTGGCAGTTCTACTTCTAAAAACTCACGTTAAGTGATATACATCTGCATGTGAGTTAGAATATATGTATAAAGATGTTCATTTCACCATTGCTTATTATAGCCAAGAAAAGCCTAAAAATAATGTAAATGCCCAAATAAATTATCCTTACCCATGATACAAAAAACAAAAAACAAACTACCATTTGAAAAGGAAGGGAAAGACCTGATAAAAAAAAATTAGTCCAAGATATATTGTGTAAAAAGAATAAAGTAGATCTATATAGGATGACACAGGAAGATCACTGAAATATATTTTTCAGTACAAAACCAATTTTTAAATTTTTATTAGGTTAATAAAACTTACATGTGCTTATTTTGAGAGAGAGAGAGAAAATCATTTGGAAGGAAACATACTGAACTATTAACAACTTCTGCCTCTAACAATGGTAAGAAGATGATGAGCTGGGTTTTTTATTTGTTTGACTTTTCATATTTCTATGTTGTTGAACATGTTCATAACAAATGTGTATTATATTTGTAGTGTAAAGAGAGACCAGAATTCTAGACCTGGAAGAAACTTTGAAGGGCACCACAGCCCATGGAGAGAAGCTGGCTTGCTGCTGTCACATAG
Source organism: Bos grunniens (assembly GCF_055505025.1). NCBI lineage: Eukaryota > Metazoa > Chordata > Mammalia > Artiodactyla > Bovidae > Bos > Bos grunniens. The sequence continues at coordinate 85,401,091 of NC_141174.1, read as the reverse complement.
CCAGCCACTGGTAGAGTCAGGCTGAGACCTTGACCTCTAGATGCCCAGTGCAGGCTGGTTTCAATCATAAGAGCAAATCCTTCGAGAGCATATAAGCCATAAAAGCCTGAAGAATCACTGAGCTAGCATGAAGGGAAAATCCTGGGCAAAGTGCAGAGAATGGTGTTGGGTCTTAGCTCTGTCATTTACCTACAAGGCAAAATCACTTCACTTCTCTGAGCTCTATTACAGCATCATAAGTTGGGACTGGTGATGTCTATCTCCCACAGTTATCAAAGCTGCAAATAAGAAAGGCAGGAGGTCCTGACAGCAAACACTTGAACTTGAACTCTATACAGGTCTGTGTTCAATTATTCAGTCTCCTTCTCTGAACACTGAACCTAGCAAAATGCACCTCACCCGACTGTTGGAGAACTGAAGTGACGAAAGCATGTCAAACACCTGTCATGGTCTAGGGACTCAATATAAGAGCCACCATCATGATATGAAAGCTCTGTGAAGACTGACTGGGGCTTTGCAGGGCTTGCCACTAGACAGCCAGTAACAGGGTCTTGTGATAATTGGGCTGGCTTCACCTTCTGGCTTCCTCTTCCCGTTCTTCCTCACCTCCCTGAAGTGAAGTGAAGTCGCTCAGTCGTGTCCGACTCTTTGAGACCCCATGGACTGTAGCCTACTAGACTCCTCCATCCATGGAATTTTCCAGGCAAGAGTATTGGAGTGGGTTGCCCTTTCCTTCTCCAGGGGATCTTCCCGACCCAAGGATCAAACTTGGGTATCCCGCATTGTAGGCAGACGCTTTACCCTCTGAGCCACAAGGGAAGTCCCTGAAGCAGGATGCAAATGTCCTGATGCCCCAGAGCCCCAGTCTTATGGGAGAGCTACTCCCCTAACAGAGCTGTTTCATGGCCCAAGTTCAGAAGGCAGCTATACACTTACAGTCCTCACAGACTACAGAGCCTCACCTGTGGGAAGACAGACACTCTTGGGGTCTGGAACCAGAGACAGATTCAAATCCTGAATCAGCCCCTTACAGGGTGTAGGAGCTTTTGACTTCATTCTGCAAGCAATAGAGAACCATGGCCTGATGTGAGAGATTGGATTCATTTCTCTGTATATGAACTCATGTTTCTGTTCACAGCCTTGGAAATGGAAGAAAGGCAACCCTTCCCGTGCCTCTCAGGACGCAAGAAATCCACACTGCGCCTCTCCTCTATCCAGTCCAGAACAGACTAAATGAGAGAGGGAGGTGGGAGACCGGTAGGAGGATACAAAACATCAGAGAATCACCATTCCAGGGGCTCAGAGCGGCACGGGGTGGTGGGGGTGCCTTTACAACCCCCTCCTGGTGCTCAGTGTGAACACTGCCCCGGATCTCTGGTCAGGCCTCTGCTCAGCACACAACCTTCAAGCCCCTCCAGCAATCCTCCCTAAACACCCCCAGGTCCTGGCTTTGCCCTCCATTCTCAGCATCTCAAGCACACCAGAGGCACTGAATTCTACAGGGAGGCCAGGAATTGCTGGGTGGCATGACCTGCCACTGCCGGGAAGGGAGGGATGCTATCTGGGCTCAGGGACTGACTCAGGTAGGGCACAGCTTGGCGTGCAGCAGGAGCTTTGTTATTCAGCCTGAGTGCAAGAGCAATCCGTACCAGTCACCGCAGAGCCATGAAGACAGCCTCCTCCACACTTGCCACCAAGTCAATTTCTCTTTCTTTCCTGGACTCAGATGTTTGTCAAGGGCCTGCCATGGCCTCAGCCCTGTATGGGTCCCTGAGGAGCAGCCTTGCTCCCCTCTCCGCTTTCCAAGCACCCCACACACCCCCACACATACACCAAGTACTACTAGAGCTTATGACTCCCCGCCCCTAGGAAAACATGAGATGAACCATGAAGCTGCAGTGAGTCAGTGGTTGGTGTGTGGTTCTGATTGTGAGCTGGGCAGGAGGTCACAGAAGGGGAAAGCCCAAGCAGTTGGGCCTCCAGAGCCCCAGGGTTGTGTCTCTCTGCAAGAGCCAGGCCCCAGGCTGCAGGCAAGGCTGGCATGATTTACAATCAAGGTCCCCATTAATGGTGTTCTATACTCAGGTCTCTAAGTAAAGGTGGGAGGTGTGAAGACAGTCACAGCTGTTTAATCCCTGAAGCTATGAGCAGAGACAACTAGTTCTAAGCGCATAAAGATAAACTAAACATATATTTAGGAGAAAAGAAGAAATAACATCTCTCTGAGTTTTCTGTTCCTATTCAGGCTTTGCTTCTAAGTTTGGCTATGGGGCTTTGCATTTCACTGCAAACGTTCTCAAGAAGATCCGCTGCTTTGTTTCTGTTGACATTCTTGTCCTACCCTAGGACATGAGAACTGGAAAGCCCCGTGAACCCTCATTTTTTTACAGTGGGGTATCTGAAACTGGGACCTGACAGCTTGTTAGAAAGGCCGAGCCTCAGGCCCCACCCCAGACTTCCTGAGTCTGAGTCCCTATTTGTTTATTTATTTTTGGCTGTGCTGGGTCTTTGTTGCTGCACGGGTTTTGTCTAGGTGCAGGGAGCAGCGCATGCTTCTCGTTGAGGTGCACAGGCTTCTCATTGCCGTGGTTTCTCTTGTTGTGGAGCACAGGCTCTGGGCACACAGGCTCCGGTAGTTGCCCCGTGACATGTGGAATCTTCCCAGACCAGGAGTCAAACCCGTGTCCCTTGCATTGGCAGGCAGATTCTTAACCACTGGACCACCAGGGAAGTCCCAGAACCTGTGTTTAGTAAGTTCTCCAGGTGTTTCTGGGAACACTGTGTATGAAGGGCTGCCTCGGCTCCAGGATGGGGGTTTCGCTCCGTGGGATGCACTCACGCCTCGAGCAGGCACGTCCACTGATCTTTAGGAGGCATGAGGGTGAACATTCACTCTTTTAACAGCTAACTTAACTGTCCGTTTATAGCAAATGATGCATCATTTACAGAAATGGTAGAGTGACATGAATTGGTGTGTTTTAAAAGGTGAGTCGACTTAAAGGAAATACTCACTGACTAATAGCAAAGGATGTTCAGACAGGATGATGCCTTCTGAGAGGGGATGAGTATGACTGTCTCCAGAAGGGCTGATCCAGGGCAGGCCCTCACGTGGGTTGCAGTGAGGAGACAGTGGCGCAGAGAGACAGCCGCGGACTTGCCGGTGAGACTGTGACAAGAGAGGCAGGACTGGAGCCCAAGGCCCCATCCAGGTCATCAGCGCCCTGCCCTCCCTCTACCCTGGCTGGGTGGCTCAGCCAATTGCCAGTTGCAAACCTGAGCCTGAAGCTGGAGCTGCAGCCACAGTGGCATCAGGGACTGGGACATTTGCGGGTGACTCTAGGCAAACCAGCAGTGTAAATCGCTGTCGCTGAAAATGAAGGAGTCAAGTGGCCCGTGAAAAGTGAGGACCATTTCAGGGTGAGCTGTCTCCCTCCACCCAGGAGCCCCCAGTTCTTCACAAATGAATGAGCATTTTAAGGACTTCCGCATAGGCTGAGAAGCCAAATGAGTTCTGGTTGTCATTTGGAAAGGTTTTGCAGAGAGGAAATCCAAGAAGTTGAAAGGAGTTGTCAATTACCTTCCCAACCCAGCTCTTAGAGGTTTGTTCAGATCTCCAAGATAAGGATGTTCAGCTGCTTCACAAGATCAAAACCAAAACACTTCACAATATTTTTTAAATTTTCACAGCCCTATTTAAACTACCTGTATTGTCAGTGTCTGTCCATTTTCCAAGTTTTCCTCCAGCACAGAATTAACATGCAAAACTTGTCGAGTCTCCAGTCCGCTTTCCATTACTTTGTTTCGAGCTCTTGCCTCAGCATTCAGGACTACCATCCGTATGGCCTCAACCTAGCTTTCCAGCCATCATCTTCCAACCAAAATACCCCACCTTCCGCAAACTTCCCACCTAGCGTTCTCCAGAAGCCCTGCTGTCTTTCTAGACTACTCTTGAAACCCCTCTCCTTCAAGGTACAGTTTAAATCCCTCTTCTCCAGGAAGCCTTCTTGGATTCCCCAAGCCCTGCTTGGAACTCCCATAGCCCTCTCTTTGCTACCTTGTTATGGTGTTAGAACAAGTTTCCAGAGCTAAGGGTGGGTTTTTCCTTACCTCTGTGTTCCAGGCTTTCTATACCAGAGCCCAACTCCCAGAAATCCAACCAGGATTAAAGTCCCTGGACCTATACAACTTCTGGGTTTCATTTCCAGTTCTGCTGGTAATACTAGTTAAAGTGTGATGCTGGGCAAGTTTCCTAACCTGTTTACTCAGCTGTGAAATGGGGACATTCATCCTGCTTCATTGAGACAGCATGAAAATAAAATGAGGTGACGTTCCCTGGTGGCTCAGACGGTAAAGAATCTGCCAACAATGTTGGAGACCCATTTACGATCCCTGTGTCAGGAAGATCCCCTGGAGAAGGGAATGGCTATTCACTCCAGTATTCTTGCCTAGAGAATTTCATGGATACTGGAAGGCTACAGTCCATGGGGTCACAAAGAGTCAGACACGACTAAGCTACTAATTACTACTTTTTTATACAACATGCTTAATACTGCCTGGCACCTACTAGCGATGAATGTAGCTGTTGTTATTGCCATAGACAATGATAAAAGTTAACACTACTTGGATTGGAAGGTAGATTCATGAAATTTGGAACTGGATGGCCCCTGGAGGTGTCTGGACCCTGGCACATCCTGTCCACCTTTCACTGGCCCCTCTGCCAGCTGTGCCTCCCTCACATTCTAGCCCCCAGATCCACCCCAAACCCTCCCCTTTTCCTTCACCCTTTTGCCTTCAATAAAGACCACAGCCATTTAAGGGGTCTGCAGTCTTGGCTTAAGAAACAAAGATCTGGCCCTAGTTCTCCTTTCCTTGGGGGAAAGAACTCAGGCCAAAGGGCAGGAGGCACTCGGTGGAGGTCTCATTCACCCAGACCTGTGGGATTCTGTGGTTCCCAGAGCAGTACTTCCTCCCCCACATCTGACACAGGTGCAGCCACTGAGATGCTACTGGACTTCTCCCACCCTGGGGACCCTTTCTTCCTTTACACATCTTCCTTTACAAATGCACTCATATGACAGAAATGTTACTTTCAAGTCTTTCTTCCCTGAACTGGGAGGAGAGCTCAGGACAAGGAATCTTCCCAAATGCCAAGCCCCAAACAGAACATGGAGCTGGTGGTCCAAGCCTGCCCAGGATGGCGCACAGGTGACCCCTTCTGAGAGTGAGTGGGTTCTTCCTCTCCCAGCTGTCGGGCCAGCCCTGCAGATGAGAAAGGAGAAAGCTAAGATGCTGAACAGGTGTGTCAGACTGGAGTTCAGCCTGAAAAGCAGAAGCAGGGTAGGGAAGTCTGAGCCAGACACCAAGGAACAAAGGAGAGAGGAATGGATTTGAACCAGCCTCTTTAGAGAGCCCCTGGATAGGAGGCAGAGAACAGGTCCATTAACAGCTATAGGAATAAACTAGGAGGCAGGACCTCTCAAGAGTTCTCCTGAAGCACCTGAATGAGGGTGGCTCTCTTAGCATCCCCACTTCACCACTGGGGTCAAGGCAATACCCATTGGCTCCATTTCAAACACCACTGAACCCCACTTGGTCTAAAAGAAAGAAATCCTGTTCAATTGCTGGTGGGATGGGGGAGCGGGGCTGCACAAGCCCAGTGCAAAACACTCATGATAAAGTCACCCCTCTGGGTTAAAGAACTGAGTAACCCCATCAGAATTCAAGGAGGGGAGGGGAAGAACACGCCATCCTAGCTCCTCCCCAGGATGGGCATGATCACGTATGACTCCTGCCCTTGCCTAGCAGAGTTCTGGGGCTCTGGGTTAGGTCCAGATACAAACAGCAGGGTCTGGCTCAGGAGCGTGGAAAAGTGTTAGTGACTCAGTCCTATCCAACTGTATGCAACCCCATGGACTGTAGCCCACCAGGCTCCTCTGTCCATGGGACTTCCCAGGCAAAAATGCTGGAGTTGCCATTCCCTTCTCCAGGGGATCTTCTCAACCCAGGGATCAAACCCAGGTCTCCTGCATTGCAGGCAGATTCTTTACCATCTGAGCCACCAGAGAAGACCCCATGGAGACCATACAAAAAAATCCTTAGAGGCCCTTGGCTATGGGAAGGATCTGGGTGGTTTTTCTTTATGCTCAGGGAATTCCCTATTTGAGACCAGGATCAGCAGACAGGGTGAAGATCAGAGCTGTCAGCTCAGCCTGTCCCAGCAGGAATTTACCATGTATTTTACTATTTCAGTGGTGCCAGATCAGGCAGAAGTTCATGGAGGAAGTAGATTGTAAAGTCAAGCACCCTATTATGTTGTAATGGCAGACTTCATCTGGAGAATTCCTGATTTTAGTTGGTATAGCAGACTGATGGCTTCAACGGCCCCAACTGGACACACACACATACCTTGTATCCACAGCCATTGTCACATGACTTTGCAGTTCCTCTCACCAAAGAGCTGGAGGTGATGTCCGTATCCATAAGTCTGGGCTAGCCTGATGACTTGGCCAGCAGAATGTAGTAGAAGTAACGGGTTGTCATTTTAGGGTCAAAGCCTCAAGAAGCCTTGTGTCTCTGCCACTGGCATGAGTGGACCTCCAGGCTAGCCTGCTGCAGAATGAGAGACACAAGAAGCCAAACCCAAGTACCCCTAGTTTCCAAATTTCCACGGATGAGGTCATCCTAAATCAGCTGACAGCCAACCAACCCCAGACATAGGAGAGAACCCACCAAGAATACCAGAGCCTCCCGCCTCCCTGTATACCTGAGAGCAGTAAGCAGTTATCTTGTAACCGTGAGGTTTTGTGGTTGTTTGTAATGCAGCGTTGTTGGGTAATAGACAACCAAAACAGATAGTTCATTGGTTTTCATCTGATAGTTTGTCATGAACAGTTGTGGTCCCTAATGCACCCTCATCTCAAGTGTGGATTTCAAAGAAAACTTAGCCAAAGAGGAGTTGGAAGAAAAGCTATCTTCTGACTTCTGAATGTTAAATTAAGGCAAAGACACTTTCTCTTCATTCAGACACACAATATGACCTAAAGAATCAATTTTACATTCATTAAATTTTCTTAAATCAATTGGATTCCCAGCTCATCTCTGCTTCCTCTCAAAAACCTTATTAAAATTATAGTAGAGAGGTTTTAAAAGGATAAGAACCCCCCAAACAGGAAAGATGAAAGAGAAGACAGTAAACAAGAGGTTTCAAGAAAATTTTGGAAGATAAGAAATAGCTGAACATCTGATGAAATGACTTAGATTTCAGCTTTTTTCTCTCTTGAAGTACCTATCAGGGCTAAGTGAGAAGCAGCAAGCTGATTTATATACTAGAACCCTAGGAAGTCTCGGAAATCAAACACCAGCGTTCCTAAAGGCAAAGGTGCTGGAAGGGACTGAAAATTACAGATGTCATTAGAAACGATGCTCAACCACAGTGAAGAAGAAAAGAGAAGATACAACAGGGGAGCCAGCGTAGAAGAGAGGCCCCTGAATAAGCCACCAGGACAGTGGAGGGCGGCCAAGGACAGGAGCCACATGGCAGACTTGGAGACCCCCTTCCAGACTGCAGCAGAGGGTCAAGAGTTCCAGAGAGGGTGTCTCCATGTGGGAAAAAAAAATAGAACTGAACTACTATCTGATATGTCTGACCATATTTAGAGGAGTTCTACAAATTTTTTGGAAAATCTAGAGATAAATTAGGATTCCCTGGTAGCTCAGCTGATAAAGAATCCACCTGCAATGTAGGAGTTCCCAGTTTGATTCCTGGGTCAGGAAGATCCACTGGAGAAGGGATAGGCTATCCACGCCAGTATTCTTGGGCTTCCCTGGTGGCTCAGCTGGTAAAGAATCCACCTGCAGTGCAAGAGACCTGGGTAAATTAGTCTGGGTAAATCAGAGATAAGTTACTGACAGAAATATAGAAAACCAAGCAAACAAACAAAAAAAAAAGCAATTATTAACGACAGAAAAAAATTAAAGTTAAAAAAGAAAACTAATCATAGTACACTACCCGGCTCAGCCATAAATAATATTCAAGTTTCAGGTTGTCATAATAGAATAAATGCTGGATACTGATGTATTATCAAATGCTGAATACCGATGTATTATCGAATGCTGAATACCGATGTATTAGCAAATACCGAATACCGATGTATTATTAAATGCTGAATACCGATGTATTATCGAATGCTGAATGCTGATGTTTGTGATAGATAGAACTGTATTGGGAGAGTGTGAGAAAAAAAATGTGTGCATGTGTCTGTGTCAGAAGGCTAAATTCTATCATGTAAAGCCAGTAGACAATATTTAAAATGGAAAAATCAGAAAATATAGGCATAATCATATTATTTTAAAATATGGAGATAAAAATACAGAGAAAAGAGTTGAAATGATTGCCTCAAGAAAGCAAGACTGAAGATGTAGGATGGGAACTGCTTTCTTCTGCTAGAAGCCCTGTCATACCAGTTAGCTTTCTGAAAAATGTATTGAGTTGGCCAAAAAGTTCATTCAAGTTTTTCCACAGGATATTATGAAAAATCCAAAAAAACTTTTTGGCTTACCCAATATTGAGGTGTTACTGCAATAAAATTTTAAATTTTTTAAAGACCAAATGAAGACCACATATATTAAAATTACAGATTATAATATATATTCATTAAGCAAACATTCAATAGTCACCTAAAAAAAAAAAGAGCAAGGCATATCCCCCACTTCCTCAGCTAAGTGCCTAGTAGGGAAAACAGGCCTACTAAGGCTGAGTGCCAAAGAATTCATGCTTTTGAACTGTGGTGTTGGAAAAGACTCTTGAGAGTCCCTTGGACTGCAAGGAGATCCAACCAGTCCATTCTGAAGGAGATCAGCCCTGGGATTCCTTTGGAAGGACTGATGCTAAAGCTGAAACTCCAGTACTTTGGCCACCTCATGCGAAGAGTTGACTCATTGGAAAAGACTCTGATGCTGGGAGGGATTGGGGGCAGGAGGAGAAGGGGACGACAGAGGATGAGATGGCTGGATGGCATCACTGACTCGATGGATGTGAGTCTGAGTGAACTCCAGGAGTTGGTGATGGACAGGGAGGCCTGGCGTGCTGCAATTCATGGGGTCGCAAAGAGCTGGACACAACTGAGCAACTGAACTGAACTGAACTGAAGTGTCTGTGACTCTATAGTACATCTAAGGACACAGTGTCAGAGTGGCAACAATTGGGAAAGCTTTGCAGATTTCATCAGTTGTTCATCTATTTCCTATCCTCTAAAGTTTTCTTGAAATCTCTTGTTTGCTCTTTTCTCTTTCATCTTCCTCATTTGGGGAGCTCTTATCTTTTGAAAACCCCTCTATTGTAATTTTAATAAGGTTTTAGAGTGGGAACAGAGATGAGCTAGAAATCCAATGTTAATTCTGGGTGTTTTTCTTCTACTGTTCTGCTTCCTAACAAAAAAAAAAACCCTTAAAATCTCTTTATCTGCTGTATCACCTCCTTAACACAGTTTGCACAAAACAAGGGCTGATGCTCATCATCATAGAGTATCAGCATTATGAGTGAAGTCCCTCCCCATCTCTAAGAAGAGGAGCTGGAGTAAGCTTCCAGGCACAGAGGTATCCAGGCTGAGCCCCAAAGGTCAGTACATATTTCTCAAAATGTCTAGGAACAGGTGAGTCGGGTACACTGCCTGGTGAGAGACTGGACCCATAGACCCCAGGGGCCTCTGTGGACGGGAGGGTCAGCACAGGCCACACAGAGCAGCCTGCCCTCTGCCATCCCTGACAGTTTCTGAGAGACCACCGGGAGAGGCAGCAGCTCCGGACCACCAGCCCTGACCAGAACAGCGGCAGGTCAGATTCAACATCCCAAAGCTGTCCTCCAGTTCACTTCAAAATCAGACATCCTCCAATTGATCCTTCCTGGGGAGCTGTCAGGCCAGCTGCTTCCTGATGACACCAAGGGAAGGGAAGCAATTCATTTGCTGGGTCTGACTGTGTCTAAATGAGACTGAAGGCAGAGGGGGCACCTTCTGCCAAAGAGACCGTTCACTCAGGGCAACTACGAAGAACCTCAGAGGATAACAGGAAGAGAAAGCATCGCAGGAAGGGAGGGCCCTGGAAATCCTCAAAGCTGTGCCTCCTCACTCCACACATGGAGAAACCCAGGCACAGAAACGGGGGTCGATTTGCTCAAGGTCACACAGTAGTTTAGGAGAAGACTCTGACTTAGGGTGATAAAACCCAGCTTTTCTAGAATGCTTGTGGTGTGCTCAACCTTTATCTACACATACTCCCCAGAACCTGTGAGATAAGAATCCTTGTATACTATATGAAGATCTCCATTTAACAAATTAAGAAACTGAGGCTCAGGCTGGTGGTCCAGTGGTTGAGAATCCACCTTCCAATGCAGGGGACATGGACATGGGAGAACTAAGATCCCACATGCTGCCGTGCAATTAAGCCCGTACCACGACTACAGAGCCCACACAGCGTAGCTACTGAGCCCATGCTCCACAACCAGAGAGACCCACACGCTGCAATGAAGAGCCTGTGTGCCACCGTGAAGACCCAGTGAAGCCAAAAAGCAAAAAATAAGATAAAGTAAAAATATCAACAATAGCCTAGGAAAATAAACTTTCCGTTTAAAAATAGAAAGAAAGAAACTGAGTCTTACATGTTGAATTAAGTAGTCCAAATCACAATCGTACATGAGAAAGCTGGGACTTGAACTCATTTGATCATTTCAATCTAATTCCTAACTGTGGATCTTAACCACTGGACATTACTACCTCTTGGAGTCAGAATCAAGGTCCCTTATTGCAAACGAGGGCCCAGCCTGCTGCCCCCTAATGCACAATCATGCCCAAACTCTGCTTGTTTATGCAAGTGCCCTCCTGCTCTGAGGAGTATCAGTTTTTCCCTCCACCTCTGTCTCTCTTCCCCTTGAGTGTCTGCTCCGTCTCTGTCTCTGTGTCTCTGCATCTCTGTTTCTGTGTGCAAACGTTAGTGGCTATCTTTGTTCCGTGTGTTCCTGTCTCTGGGTATGTATGTGTATCTGTCTCTCTCATGAATAGCTGAGACACAGAATTCCACAGTGGATGGATGTATGGATGGACAGATGGATGTATGGATGGATGAGGGACCGCATCCATCCTCAAACAGAAGACATGGTAATGAGCAAGCGCATCCCAACCTGAGCATCGCTGGCCGTTCAGTCTCTCAGAGCTATTGATCTGCCTCCCCATCTAATGCCCTCCCTCCCCAAGGCCTGTGCATTCCATTTCCGTCTTAACCCAAGGCTGCTTCCCTAGGGTTTGGTGGCTTGTATCCAGTTTTATTGTTAATACAGATCTTTATCTGCCTTGGGCTTATAACTGACATTTAAATTACTCTGCAAACAACGGATCAATATTTATGGATTCTTGGGCCAATGTATTTGCCAAACCTGATGTCCCAAGTTTCTCCCAGGCCATGAGTCAAGGTCAAGACTTTGTCTAATTAGAAATGGGGGAACTGGGTCTGCCTCTAAGCAAAGGTCTCAAATTAGAATAGACCAAAGCAGCTCCCCATTGGAAAGTCAATTCACTTCACAAACTCTGAGCATTTCCTGTGTGTGCAAAGCATTATGTTAAACCTCAAGGAGAGACCAGAACGAATAAATCAGGTCCCCAGCCTTGAGAGGTTCTCACACTAGGAGGAGACAGAGGCACACACAGGTTACTACAAGAAGACTGAACCCAGGGTTGCAGCAGAGATCCAAACACAGTCCATGAAAGGAAAAAGTAATTCTAGTAAGTGGAACTTCTTGGAGGACTCGCTGGAGGAGGAAGGGCATTCCAGGAGGGGAAAACAGCCAGGGTCAACAAGAACTGGAGGTACAGTACAGGTTTCAGGGCTGGAAGAAAAGGTTCACAGGAAAGTATTCCTGAATGGTAACGGAAGGCTTGGTGCCCGGAAAGCTCTGGAGACCTACCTGAGGCCTGTGGCTTTCCTCCTGCAGGCAAAGGGGAGCAATCACAGGTCTCTGAGTTAGGGAGGCACCCCAGTAGAGCTGAACCTCTGGGAGCTCCCTAGGAGCAGCAGGAAGCTTGTGAATCAGAGGGAAGCAGGGCCTTAAACTGCGAGAATGAAGGTAGAATCTGTGAGGCGCCCCAATGTGGAATCCAGCATCCCAGGGCCTCCCTCCCGAGGGCGCAGCAGGATGGCTTGGCCATTTTTTTCCTCACTCTTTTAAGCATGGCCCTCCTCCACCTTGAGAAAAACAACAAACACGAGACCGATGCTCCTGGGCCCTCTTTGGTGCTGTGAGTTATAGAGGTGGCCTTAATCGTGGAGGCTAAACCATTTATCACCCCAGTGAATTTAAGCTCTGGTTCCAGGAAAACAGACAAGCAATCGCTTGTCCCTGCATCAGCACAGACACACGTTCCCAGGCAGTGATTTATCTGCCCAGCTGCCCTCAACAGCTCCACTGCAGAAACCCCGCCCCCAAGATAAAGCTTCCTGGTAGCATCACCCCCTGCATGGGGCATGGTCTGGGCGTTTTGGCGGTGGGATGTGAGCTCCTGGAGTTTGGGGAGGTGGCCTTGGGATCTGAAGGAGCTACAGAGCACCAGTGAGGGGTCAGCAGGGCTGCTTCTCCACCAGGCACCAGAGTCCATGATGCACTGGGGGTCCATGAGCATGTTGTTAATCTTTTCAAAATCAGGAGAAATGAACATATTCATCTTTATAACACCACGGTCACAAAATATAATTTTCAGTAATTTTTTTAATGGAAAAATGGGGCCCATGAAGGCAAAAGGCCCAGAGCCCATGAAAGCCACACCATGGCCCTGCAACCCTGAGCTAGGCCCTGGGTTTCCATTTCCTGGCACTGGAAATGGATAGTCAGGCAGAGCCAGGGGCAAATCCTACCTACATTACTCAATGGCTCTAATTCCTGCTCTGTACCTCAGTTTCCTCATCTGTTAAATGGGATGATGATCTGAATCTTGCAGACAGATTGAAAGGGCAGGAGATGTGTGTGATGTCTAGCAGAGAGGCACTGGTACCTACAATTATTGACCAAACTCAGTTTACATTCTGCTTTTCCTGGGAAGTCCTCTCAAGTCTTGGCTTCCCATGCCAGGCCTCCATGTAGCCTCCTCCTAAGCAACTGTGCTATGGGCCACAAAGAGGCCCCAGGAACCTCAGCATTTCTCTGAAGTTTTCAGCCGGACCACACTCAGAAGGTGCTAACTGTGAACAGGCTGTTCAGGCCAGGGCACTGGTCACTGGCTCGAGGTCAGGGACCATACCTTATACTTTATTCTGCCCCCCACAGCATCAGGCACAGGGCCATACCCAGGAGGGTTCTCTGAACACTAATTGGTTGAGAATCCTTGTAGTTTTCTCTTGTTACTTCCACTCTAAACTCTAACAACTGATATTCACTGGTTCATTCAACTTCATCCTCATGGCTGCACACTCAGGCTTGCCTAACTTAGCCTGCCTCATACCACTCTCTCCTCCTCCTGGCCACATGTAAACCTCAGGATTCTCATACACGCTGTCTGCTCCAGCCAGACACAAACCCCAGGACCCTTGCACATGCTAATGCTGTCTACTCTTCCAGGAATCCTCTTCTGCCCACAGTCTGTGTGTCAGATTTCTCATTCATTCTTCAGGTAGCACTTAGACATCACCTCCACAGGTAGGCCTTCCCTGACCACCTCCCTAAAATGGGTTTTTCCACTGTTTCTTTTAGCTCTGAACCTAACTTCTCCATGTGCTTAACCCAAATTTCTTGTCTCCTATCTCTCTCAACACATATAAATTGCTTGAGAGTAGAACACTTGGCCAATTCAACTCATTCCTGTGTTATACAATACCTAGCACAGTGCTGGACTCTGAAGAATGCTTGCAAATGAATGACTGAGTGGAAGGATAGATTAATTATCTCATTAGGAAGTATTGAGTGCTCACTGTATACCGGGCAGGCACTGAGGGGCCAGCAGAGGTTTCTGTGACTCAGCAAGGTGACTCTCATAGCCTGGAGTGGCCGGGTGTGGCGGAAAGAGCAGAGCACCCCTGTGGGAGATTCAAATAACATCCAGACAACTCACTTAAGGAGCTGATCCCCCAGTGGGGAACACAAGACATCTTTAGGGCCTAACGTCAGCCTTCCGTGCATGGAATGTAACATTGGGATTTCCATCAAATTTTACCAGAGCCCTAGCCTGAATGGATTATCACATACTTTTTTGAATGAATTTTGTTTACTCATTCAGACAACAAATATGCATTAAGCTCCTCCAGTGTGCCAGACACTGGTTAGGTGGAGTGTTCAATGATAAACAAAAGCAGTCACTGTGTGTGGAGTGAAGAATAGAGAAGAACACATAAGCTAAAAATATATACTTTTAATAAAAATTAAAGTGGCACAGTGGTAAAGAATCCTCCTGTCAATGCACAACATGCAGGAGATGCAGGTTAGATCCTTGGGTTGGGAAGGTCCCTTGGAGTAGGAAATGACAATGTTGCAGGAAGGGCGACCCCTTCCAGGGCCCAAGAGTGGGTTCTTATCTAACACTAGGAAATGAATTGTCTGAGAAGACATATGTGCAGACAAAGCAAGGGATTTTATTGTGAAGGGGCACCGGGTGGAGAGCAGTGGGGTAAGAGAACCGGGGAGAACTGCTCTGCTATGTGGCTCCCGATCTCAGGTTTTGTGGTGATGGGATTAGTTTCCCGGTTGTCTCTGACAGATCATTCTGAGTCAGAGTCCTTCCTGGTGGCGCACGCATTGCTCAGCCAAGACGGATGCCAGTGAGAAGGATTCTGGGAAGTGGTCTGACACGTGGTGTCTCCTTTCGACCTTTACCAAACTCTTCCGCTGGGTGGTGGCTTCTTAGTTCTGTGTTCCTTACCAGGACCTCCAGTCGTAAACAACTCATGCAAATGGTTACTATGGTGCCTGGCCAGGGTGGGCGGTTTCAGTCAGTGTGCTTCCCCTAACATCAACCCGCTCCAGTATGCTTGCCTGGAGAATCCCATGGACAGAGGAGCCTGGCAGACTACAGCTTATGGGTCGCAAAGTGTTGGACGTGACTGAATGACTGAGCACGCGTGCACAAAGTAGGGCCAGACGTCTAGAATGTCAGTTCTAGAAGGAATCTTAGACACTCAACTAGTATGCACCAGGACCACCGGGAGGGCCTGTGACCCTCTGGGTAACTGCCTCGCCCAGTACGTTCCACCTGAGGTCACTAGACCACCAGGCGGTGTAAAAAGAGGGCGGTGTCTGATAGCAGGGTCAGAGGGCACATCGGAGGCATCCACGTGCCCCACCTAAGGGAGGACTGCCCTTTGAGGAGGAGAGAGCCACTGCCTTGCGGCCGGGGGGTGCTCTCCGTCCTCCCACCCAGCCCAGTGTTCTGCCAGCGTGCGGGTGGGGTGGCGGGCGCTTCCGCCCCTCTGCCCTCAGCATCTGCTACCTCGGGACACACACAGATCAGGCAGAGGGTCTTGTCCTGCTTCTCAGAGACAAATGTTGCCTTAGTCCAGTACCACCTGATGCTAAGAGCCGACTCATTGGGAAAAGCCTGATGCTGGGGAAGATTGAGGGCAGGAGGAGAAGGGGGCAACAGAGGATGAGATTGTTGGATGACATCATCAACTCAGTGGACATGAATCTGAACAAACTCTGGGAGGTGGTGAAGGGCAGGGGAGCCTGGCCTGCTGCAGTGCATGGAGTTGCAGGGTCGGACACAACTGAGCGACTGACAGCAACAGTCCACTGCACCTCTAGGTGTACGTGCAACCATGTACGTGTGGGTGCAAATGTGTCTGTGAATACGTGCAAAGGTGTCTGAGTGTGACTGCACGTGGAGGCACACAGACGTGATAGTGAGCGTGCGAATGTGCGTGCATGTGGCTCTGAGGGTGTGTGAGTAGCTATGGATGGATGCGTGTGACCATGTGTGCGCTCAAGGCAGTGGGCGTGAGTGTGCGCCTGGCTCCGGCCCAGCTGGGCCCCGCCCTCGCTCACTCCCTCCTCCCTGGAAGGAAGCTGCAGGGAAGGGGCCAGATGGTCTCCTCTGACCTGCTATTTATCATCCCGGCAAAAGCTTATTCAGTTTAATGCTCTTCGGCAATTCATTTAAGGGCTCTGTTTGTTTCTGCTGATGAGGACTGTTAATTTGCACAGCGGTCTCATTAGGCCTAAACCACCAATTAATTCCTTTTGTTCTCATTAAATGGCTGATTCCTAAACATTTCGTGGACAACAATGGGCCGCTCTGGCCCAGCCACAGCTGAGAGGGTGGGGGAGCAGGTATGATGGGGGCTCTCCTGGGCCCCCGCGGCCCTGACACAGCCACCCGGGGCCACCCCGGCTGAGGTCTGTAAACCCTTGGGTCCTGCCACCCACGCACTGGGCGGCAAATCAGGGCCTTGAAGTCCAGCGCCTGGAAGGGTCGGGCAAGCCAGGCTGAGCGGGAGCCTTTGTCTGCTGGAGGTGCCAGCTGGCTCCTTCACCGTCTGGAGTCCAGGGGTGCAGAAGTAGGTGGGTTGGGAGGGTGGTGTCCCCGCTGTACAGAGATGCACTTGAGACCCCACTGCACCAGCAAAATCAGCCCCCACCACCCGCTTCAAGGGAATCCGTTTCCTTCCTGGAAAAGAAGGGCGCTGGGCTACCAGCAGAGTGTGTGTCTCCAAAGACACTGAGCCGTTTTGTACTCAAATACAGCCTCTCACAGGGGCCCAGGACAGAAGCGCTTCTCTAGCTGGAGTCCCACCACGGTAGGCCTCCCCTTTGCGAGGCCCTCCCCGTCTCTCCTCTCCGTGTCTCTCCCCTCCTCTTCAGTTCACCCCTCTCCAGCCCCACCCCACGAAGCCAGGACCCTAAGGGCTGCCGAGTGCCCAGTGTGGAGGCTCTGGACTCGCTGTTCTTTGAGAGTCCAAGGGCCACATTTTTAAGGAGCTTAAATGGCCTGGGTCTCTGCTCTTTCTCTCTGTTCTGGCAGCTGTGTGACCACCAACCCTGCCGGGTCACAGGGAGCTGGTGAAGGAGACAGGGCACAGCTGGATTTACACCAGAGTTTGAATTCCCACTCTACCACTGCCTAGCTGTCATTTGGCCTCATCTGCAAAATGGGTATAATATAAGCACCTCCCTCCTGGCGATGGAGATAGGATGACAGGAGTCAGTATTGGAGTTCTTGGCACATTGCAATTGGCCCCAGTAAATGTTAGATAATAGCTAATCCTGATTCCTATTAACTGGACAATGACTTATCTGCCTTGCTTCCTCTTCCAGCCTCACTCCCCTCCTCCCTGCTCCCCACACTCCCTCACTCACCTCCCTGATCAGATCATTTCAGCTGCCAGGCTGCTCCCAGCTCCCCAACCCTAGGGCTTTCCTATGTCAACTCATTGCACACACTGTCTTCATCCCCACATAGGGTTACCAGATTTAGCAAATAAAAATGTAGAATGATGTATTTGAATTTCAGAGAGACGACAAATAATCTTTTTGTTGTGACTCTTTGCAACCCTGACTCTTTGTGACCCCATGACTGTATAGAATTCTCCAGGCCAGAATACTAGAGTGGGTAGCCTTTCCCTTCTCCAGGGGATCTTCCCAACCCAGGGATCAAACCCAGGTCTCCTGCATTGCAGGCAGATTCTTTACCAGCTGAGCTACCAGGGACCCCCAAGAATGCTGGAGTAGGTAGCCTATCCCTTTTCCAGTGAATCTTCCCAACCCAGGAACCAAACTGGGGTCTCCCTGTATTGCAGACGGATTCTTTACCAACTGAGCTATCAGGGAAGCCCCAACCTTTTAGTACACATAAGTTTCAAATATCATATGGGTTGTACTTACCCCCAAATGATTAGGTGTTTATCTAAAATGAAAATTTAACCGTGCATCTTGTATTTTAATCTGGCAGCCCTACCCCCAACCCATGTCTAGTGAACTTCTACTCATCCTTCCAGACTCAAATCAAGCACCATTTCCTCCAGAAAGCCCTCCCTGATCCCAAATAATGTAGCTGCCCCCTCTCCCCTGTTAGTACTGTCATAGCTCCCTGGGCTGGACAACCTCGACCCAGCTCTGGTCACACTTTTCACAATGTTTTGTGATCAGTAATGCACATATCCATCCCTCCTTCTATCTTATGAATCCCTTGCAGTGGTGGGGAGGGTATTTCATCTAGAATGCCCTTCTCCAAACCTGCTCTTCACTATCTCCTCTCTCCCCAGTGAGCACTGTACTCAGATGAGGAACTCCTTCTTGTCCCCACCAGCAGACAGGGGAGGGCAGGCAGGAGGTGGGATTGGGACAGACGGGCAGTTGCCACCCAACACGTCTGTTCTCCCGCTTCCTTAGTAACAAATCGCTGGGGCAACCTTGCACCCAGCTCTACGACATTTCCCAGCCTCCTTTGCAGGTAGGTAAGGCCATGCATTGGGCTTCCCTGGTAGCTCAGATGGTGAAGAATCTGCCTGTAATGCCAGAGACCCAGGTTCAATCCCTGGGTCGGGGAGATCCCCTAGGGAAGAGAATGGCTACCCACTCCAGTATTCTTACCTGGAGAATTCCATGGACAGAGGAGCTGGGCTGGCTAGAGTCCATGGGGTGGCAAAGAATCGGACACGACTAACAAACACTTTTACTTTTCACTTTTCAAGGCCGAGCATTAAGTGGTGGCCCATGAGTGTTGTGTAGGAATTCCAGGAGAGCTGGGAGGTGGTGACTTTGTCTTTTTCCTTTGCTCTTTTCTGCTGCATGGAATGCAAATGTGCTAAATGGAGCTTTACTATCCTGGACAGCAAAGAAATCTCCCTTTGACGCAGAGAATGGTACTGTATCTCTTCCAAATCTATGCACTATAAAGCACCCATAAAAAACATGTTCTGAGAACAAAAGCTGGCTGTGGCTCTGCTTATAAGATGCCTGAATACACAGGAGGCCTATGGAACACTGTCTTCCAGTGCGGCAACCTCTCCACAGTGTGGACAGCCTGCCCATCTGTGAATATATGGTTCCTGATTGGGCTTTAAAGAAACTAGGAATAATTCAGGAAAGCCCCATTGCAACTCTTCTGACACTCCCCTGCTGTGTTACCTGCCTGACATTCCCCTCTTTCTGGCAACAGTATCCTCACTTCTCTGGGGAGCTCCCTCCCTCTCACCTACCCACCAGTGAGGCTGTGACAGCGGCCACCCTCCAGAGCACCCACCCCAGCCACAGAAGCCAACATGGGACTCAAGCTGGCCCAAGTGAGCCATTCTCAAGGGTCTTTCAACTTGGGACAGAGCTAGAAAGCTCTGAATGGGAGTTACGGGCAGTCAGGATGCTCCGTGTTGCAGAGAAAACTGGCAGAGAAACACACTGACGTGAGATGTGATACAAGTGGAGTTCGTATTGGTGGTAGTGATCTGGTGCCTGGGAGCCACTACCTCGTTCCTTCCATAGCTCAGTCCCTCAAATCAGCGAAGTCCTTCTTTGGCCCAGCTGGTTTGAAATGGGTTGTCATGAATCATAACTTGGAATCCAAACGACCACTTCCCCAGTTGGGTCTGGAGACCTTAGACCAATGGGCCTCTTATGTGTCCACTCTGTGTCAGCCTTTGGGAGAAGGAAAAGTAACACCCAACCGGCCCACCCATCTGGACCATTCACACACAACACCATAGAGACCCACCAGAGGAGGGTGTGCCTCAGAGCACACGGTTAAAAGAAGATCAAAAAGCCCCTGACCCTCCTCCATCCCACGGCTGGACTGAGCCAGCTGAGGGAAGCAGGAAGCAAAGCCTCAGCTGACCTTTGCTACCTGCTGGCGTGTGAACAATCTCAACCCGAGCCCCATCAAAGCCGCCCCAGGAAGGCAGGTGCCGCCTGCCCTCGCCACATTATTAGAATTCATTTCCATATGTTCGCTTCGTCTTCTCTCCAGGATAATTGTGCTTCTGGGGCTCAGGGTGTGGGAGGGCAGGAGTTGCACTCCTGTTTATCAACTCACTAAATGCTTGCTTTAAATTAAAACCCACACCACATGCTGGCTCATACGGGAATAATACGAAGACCGACTGTTTCCCTGCCTTCTGCTCTCAGTGCCAGTTTGATTTACACCTGCTCTTCTCACCTGGGGACACCCATTCTGGAATCACCCAGCAACAACCTAGTTCCTACAGCTCCCAATCCATTTTCCCTCTTCAGCAGAAGAGGACACACGGACTGGCCGGAGCCTTTGAACCATCTACCCTGGCAGCCCACCCTGTTCAAACAGGGTTTGTTTCTATCAGCCAACAAGCCATTATTGTCCCTTCTCTGTGCCAGGCTTAGTGCTAAACCCTTCACATACATTATCTCATCTAATCTGATCTAATCTTCCTAACAAGCCTGAGAGAGGTATGATCATCCCTTCCCCAGAGGAGAAAGCAGAGGTTCGGAGGGGGAAGCAGAATGACCCAGACAAGGTCAGGCAGCTCCCAGGCAGTGGAACCAGTGCTCCTGCCCAGGACTGTTCCACTTTAAAGCCACACCCACCACACAGCTTGTTGTTCAGTCTCTCAGTCATGTCTGACTGTTTGCGACCCCATGCACTACAGCACACCAGGCTTCCCGGTCCTTCACCATCTCCCAAAGCCTGCTCAAACTCATTTCTATCGAGTCAATGATGCCACCCAACCATCTCATCCTCTGCCGTCCCCTTCTCCTCCTGCCCTCAATCTTTCCCAGCATCAGAGTCTTTTCCAGTGAATCAGCTCTTTGCATCAGGTGGCCAAAGTATTGGAGCTTCAGTTTCAGTATCAGTCCTTCCAGTGAATATTCAGGGTTGATCTCCTTGCTATCTGCACAGCTATTTATCATCAATCTAGTCTCCATTATCCAACTGCTCCCTTCCTGACCTGTGGCCACCAGCACCAGATCACAGATGTTTTGTATGCATATTGGATCCACCCTTCTGGCCACTCATCTAGCAGGGTTTGATCAACAGGAAGAAGGATTCTGCTTCTGCCCCAATCTGCCTTCCGTTGACTGAAATGTGCCCATTAATCCCTTGCGTTAAGGCATGTGGTCCCTAGATATCCCCCTTTAAATGTGCATCTTCCCAGTGTATTAGTTATCTATTGCTGCCAAACGAACAAGCCCAAAACTTAGTGGCTTTAAACGACCACCCTTCTGTTTGCTCATTAATCTGAGGGTCAGCAATTTGAGTTGGACTTTTCTGGGCAGGACGTCTTCTGGTTTCATCTGGCCTCGCTCACACAGCCACACTCATCTGGCGGCTGTCTGGGGCTGGATGATAGAAGATGCCCTTGAAGTGGTGGCTGGCACAGGTGATTGCCTGGAGCTCTAAGCAGGTGACAGTGGAAGCTGCAAGATCTCTTGAGACCTATGCTCAGACATGCCATAATATCACTTCCATTGTATTTGGTTGCTCAAAGCAAGCCACAGGGGTGAAGAAGTAGATTCCCCTGCTTAATGGGGTAAAGAGACACACACACAGAGATGGGAGAAATTTGCGGCCATTTGTTTGCAATCTGCCACACTTGGGAAGGTTAGTGAATTAAGGTGCCTCTCAGCCAGGTTTTCTCCACCCAGTACTACTGATGTACTGGGACAGATGACTCAGATGATTCTTCTATGGAGTGCTGTGCTGTACATTGCAGGATGTTCAGAGCATCTCTGGCCTCTGCCTACTAGACATCAAGAGCCATCCCCACCCCCAATCCAGCTGTGACAACCGAAATGTCTGCAAACGTTGTCCAACATCACCCTGAGGGCAAAGTCCATGTTTGGGGCCCACTGCTCTAAACCGAGAGCCCCAGAGAGGCTGTTTCTGAAACCCCTCTCCGCAGGCCCCTTTGGATCCTGTGATAAGCTCTTCTCAGTGCTGAGCAGCTGACAGAGGGGGTGCTTTGAGAGTGGGAAGCAGGAGGTACAATTTGGGAACCCAGCCCCACCTTTGCCAGCCCTGCTCAGCATAGGCGCTCCTAGTCAGGCCAGGGTCACCAGAGTGTGCTCAGTCCTGCCAACCCATGGCAGGCAGAGGAGCCCTGCTGCAGTGGGTCTGACTCCAGCCTGTGTCCTTGGTCCCCATGTGCTCACTGAGCTGTGGCCTTTCCTCAGGCCACCCTCCTGGCTCACTTGGCAAGACCAGAGCTAGTCCAGCCAGAAGGACTGGACCTCGCACTTGCCTGGCTCCTGCCAGCCCCCTCCCCAGGGGGAGATGCTTTCTAAGTGCATAGACCACTGGAACCACAGACCTGTAACCCATCCAGCCTGAGCAGCACTGCAGCCTGAGACACCCCAGCAGATCTCCAGGCAAACAGCCAGCTACACATGCTTTCACACTGTACCCAGGATCTGACGACCTCGCACTCCGCCTGCTGCTACCACCCTAGACCAGCCACTGGTACTTCTCACCTTTGTGGCCCCTCCCCTGGTCTCCCATTCTACCCTTGCCCCAACAGTCCAGGCTCCACGCATTAGCAGTGTGATCTTATTAAAACACACGTGCAATCCTGGCATAGCTCTGCTTGAATCTCCTCCAGCTCCTGTGTTCTCAGAGGCAAAGCCCAAGTCTTTGCTGGATACAGACTGTGAGACCATATGGGATCTGGCCCCGGCTGCTCTCAGCCTTGTCTCCCACTGCTCTCCGTCTTGCTCACTCTGCTCTAGCCATGCTGTCCATTGCTGCTCCCGAGACACACTCCTGACTCAGGGCCTTTGCACCTGCCCCTTTGTCTAGCGAGCTCTTCCTCTGCTTATTCACAGGCTTCCCCTTCATATTTTCCAGTTCTTTTCTCTAAGGGATCATTTCCAGGGCATCCTCTGGTCATCCATCCAAAAATATCAGCCCCATTGCGCCTATTCCCTCTCTTTGCTTTATTCTCTCCAAGCACTAATCACATTCTATGTTGTGACCAATTTTACCTTATATTGTTTATTGTCTATTTCCCACACTTATTGACTCTTTGTGATGCTATGGACTGTAGCCATATCCTCTGTCATGGGGTTCTCCAGGCAAGAATACTGGAGTGGGTTGCCATGTCCTCTTTCAGGGGATCTTCTTGACCCAGGGATCTAACCCACATCTCTTACATCTCCTGCACTGGCAGGCAGGTTCTTTACCACTAGCACCACCTGAGAAGCCCTTCACAATGTATACATATATCAAAACAATACATTGTATACCTTAAAAATTAATAAAATTAAATACATTCATCTTGTCAACCATACCCCAATAAAGCTGGGCAGAAAAAAAATCTAATGTTGGTTGGGCCCTCAGCCAACCTTCAAGAAACACTGAGCTAAGATGTGTGGCTAATGCAGCTCTATAGTGGACTGAGTCATTCTCCCTGACCATGGAGGGTGGTCTCACACCAGAAAGGGTCAGTCTGAAGGCTTCCCAAGGCAGGCAAGGCTGGTGGCTGAGCTAAGATGGATGAGTCATTTGCTGTGCCCATCACACCTCCTACCCAGGGAGCTTGGGACAAATGGATGGGCCCTGGGACACCTGGACCATTTGAACAAGAGTGTTGGGCTTGTGGTCTGAAGAGGGATAGAGATCACCAGGATTTTACTCGGCTGTTTCAGGAACTCAGTGATGACCACCATGTGGGCCTGGGGCCTGGGAAGGTGAAGAAACACAGCCAAGTTCCAGGAGAAACCAGGGCAGTGCCTTCAGGACAGGAGGACACTACCATCAGAGAGTCCTTGTGTGGTTCCATGATCTACCCCTACCGTCATGCTTTCCTTTTGATGCTTGCCAAGAACTTACAAAAGCTCCTTTTGAGAGTTCCCTCTGCTTTTTCTGCAAGGCACTAACCACGGAGTTATTTAGTTAAAAATTTTTGTAATCAGTTGCTTAGTTGAAAGTGAAGGTCTGCTCACTCACAATCCATTCCCACCTCCTGCTCCAAGGGGTCCTTCCAAGAGAACAAATGCCTACATGCACAGACTCCCTTGCAGCTAGGGTTCCACGCTGATTTGGGTTCTACCAATTAATGTACTCATCTGAAACTCAAATTCAGAACCAAGGCAAGAGAGGAGAGAGACAATCATGAGGCTCCTATTTTGTTGAAGAGGCATCAGGATTCTAGAACACGCAACACTGGCAGCAGCTGCCCAGATGTGGCCTGAATGGGGCATTCTCAGTGGCCTGGGAACTCAGCCTAATTAATGCCTGTTTCCCCAGACCTTGCAGCAGTTCTAAAAGCCATTTTAATAATATATTTTAATAAAACAGAATTAAAACAATAAAATTAAAAATAAAATTTTGTATATATAGATAGATAGATATAGGCTACTTAATACCCTGCATTAAGTCCCTTTCTGCATAAATAGCCAGAGAAGATTCAATTCTTGGCAGCTAAACCCTGACTGATTCAGTCATTCAATGCCAGAGTCTCCAAGAAGACAGTCCACAGGTGTCTTGTCCACCATTGAATCTCCAATCTCCATCTGGAACCTGGAATACAGTAGGTGCTCAGGAAATACTCATGATGCACTGACTAGATGAATGCATTTCCAGGCTACCTTACAGTTGCTCAGTGAAGTCCGAAGAAGGGGATGTTGCTATCCAGCCAGAGACAGCCCTCGGGGTCTGAATGGGACAGCTTGGCAACCAAGCCTTTCCACCTGCTGGCTTTGCCCCTTACTCACTCAGCATCATTGGCATATATGAGATTGTTGATATTTCTCTGAGCAATCTTGCTTCCAGCTTGTGATTCCCTTAACTTCATGGAAAATAGAAGGGCAAAAGGGGAAATAAAATAAAACAGATTTTATTTTCTTGGGCTCCAAAATCACTGCAAGATGACTACAGCCATGAAATTAAAAGACACTTGCTCCTTGGAAGGAAAGCAATGACAAACCTAGACAGCATATTAAAAAGCAGACACGTTGCTTTGCCAACAAAGGTCCATACAATCAAAGCTATGGTTTTTCCAGTAGTCATGTATGGATGTGAGAACCGGACCATAAAGAAGGCTGAGTGCCAAAGAATTGATTCCTTTGAATTATGGTGCTGGAGAAGACTCTTGAGAGTCCCTTGGACTGCAAGGAGATCCAACCAGTCAATGCTGAAGGAAATCAATCCAGAACATTCATTAGAAGGACTGATGCTGAACCTGAAGCTCCAATACTTTGGCCACCTGATGCGAAGAGCCGACTCATTGGAAAAGACCCTGATGCTGGGAAAGATTGAAGGCAAAAGGAGAAGGGGGCGACAGAGGATGAGATGGTTAGGTGGCATCACTGATTCAGTGGACGTGAATTTGAGCAAACTCTGGGATATAGCGGAGGACAGAGGAGCCTGTGTGCTGCAGTCCATGGGGTCACAAAGAGTTGGACGTGATTGAGCAACTGGACAACAACCCCACCAAGCATCAGCCTCCTTGTGAGAGCTGAAGGATATGGAGTGAGGAAAGGAACCAATTCCTCTCCATCCCTGGTCCCTGCTCCTCCTGCTACCCGTGAGTGACGGTCTGAAATGTTCGATTTCACCTCACCAAAAGTCTTCTTCTCACAGGGAGTCCTTCAGGGCCCCCAATAACTTTACAACAAAACAAACCCAGCCAGGGTGGGTGCAAACTAGTTCTATTGATTTGCAATTAGAAGAATCAATTAGGAAAAATATTACAGCAGTATCTAATCCCTGCCATTAAAAAAAATCACTCCACTTGGAAGGTTCTGAGTGGTCACAACCTTCCCTGGGCTTCAGAACTACTCTGTGTGCGGCTGTACTCAGAGACACTGCCTGGGAGACCTCAGCTTTCCCCCTGGAGCACTTCCTCTAGTCATCTAGAATGATAATAAAAGCCCGACTCTCTAGGTCTTGCTCCCACCTGGTCCTCAGGCATGTCCCTTCATGCTTGCAAGATGCCTGCTACAGCTCCAAGCATGAGAGGTGTCCTGAACAATTCTTGCATTCTCAGAACACTCTGGGCCAGAGTGTCCAGAGGCAGGAAGCAAGAAGCCACTTCTTGGCACAGGTTTTTACCAACAAGGTATCCACTTTGAGAAGGCTCCGCAGAGTCTCTGCCCTGTGGCCAGAACTATCACAGGGCCCCTTCTTATCCACCACTGGCAGTGGGCTTGAGCAAAGCTCTCTACTCTGTGGGCCCGAGAGGGACCCATACCACCCCTCAGGGCAGAGGCTCCCACTTGGCTCTGCCAGCAAGGATTGAGCAGAAGGGATGGGTACCGGTAGGCCACTGGTGGGTGGTCCTCTGACTTCTGTGCCCCAGTGGGAAGAGCCTGTGACTGTTTATTTTCCCCAGGCCAAAAGTTGCTTGGGGAAGCCCACAGTCACACCCAGAGGCAGGCCAGAGTGGGCTCTTGGTCTCTGATCAGATCTCCTTCTCTTACATGATGGAGCACAGCACTTTCAGGGTATAAGGGCAGGGGCAGGAAGTAAGCAATGACACCTGACCCCCTGGATGGCAGGAACCATAAAGTAGAGAGGGTTACCCCAGATACGAACACACTTCACCCAGACACCCCTGACAGGTGGAAAATACTTTTTTGAGGAGCACTGAAAATTCCTATTGTCCTAATGAAACAGCCTAACTTCCTTGCGTGGATGCCCTGCCCACCCTGCCTCCAGGCTCTGCCCACCCTGCTTCCAGGCCCCACCGACCCTGCATCCAGTCCTCTCATGCCCTCCCAGGGAATGTGTCTCTGCTTTGGCTCCAGCAAGCCGGACAATGCAAACTGTCCCCTGGTACATTAACGTCCGCCCAAGCAGTCATTAACAGAGTCACAATCAATTTCTCCAGAATGATTGCTACTGCACAGGGAACTTAATGGAATCTCAGGGTCATTTGTCACTTAAGAAAAAAAAGATGGGGAGGCGGGGTGGGTAAAGGGAAAGGAAGGAAAGCACGCCCATAGCCAGCACAGGGCTGCTCCAACCACCCCTCCCATGGCGATCTCCAAGAACCTGTGACGGGAGTGCATGGTATTCTAGCTGGTTAATCACCCAGCAGAATGGAGACAGAGGCTTATTAGGCAAATGAAGCATGATGGATGTTTTATTTCTACAGTGGAATTGGGAGAAGAAGGGAGGCAAGGGGGGGTCCTGCAGCAACAGCTGGATAAAGTGAGTCAGTAGGGCCCAGGTTCCAGTGTCTGGGCAAAGGGAGGGGGCACTGGGGACCCTAGCACCTGGGAACAGCAGAATTGGGAAGGTGTAAACAG
The DNA here is from genome assembly GCF_055505025.1 of Bos grunniens. Classification (NCBI taxonomy): domain Eukaryota; kingdom Metazoa; phylum Chordata; class Mammalia; order Artiodactyla; family Bovidae; genus Bos; species Bos grunniens. Next base: position 85,373,910 of record NC_141174.1, on the reverse strand, counting down.
CAGGAATTCTAGGTCCAGCTCACAGCAGTACCAGATCTTCTTTACTGAACAGGAAACCTTCCAGTGATACTTTGGGCCCATTATATACCTGTCCCAGGAGGTAAGACCTAAACCAGACCAGGGACAACACATGCTGAATACCCCTTGTTCCCCAAGAAAACCCGAATGGAGTTATCCCCTCCAAGGAAGGAGCCCTGCCCTGCCAGAGAACCCTTCTCTTCAGGAAGTGGGACAGCTCTGGGTTGCAGTGAGCTGCGGGGCAGACATGGAGGTTGTGACTGTGGTCTTGGGCCAGCCAGGCTCCCCGCCAACTGCCTGGACTGCGGTGACTGAAGTCTGCGAGAGGCGAGCCCTCAGTAGCATCTTGGGATGGCCTCTACTGGGTGCTGGGGGTTGCTCACAGATGGCTGGAGGAGCCTGTTTCCCAAGGGCGCAGAAAGGCTGGCAGGAAGTCCTCTGGGGAGGGAAGCAGGTCAGTTCCAGCTGTCCCTGAGCACCAATCAGGCCCTATGTCACCTCACTGAGTATGCCCCAACCCCCTGCCAAGTACCATGGCCATCTGAAAGATATCATTATCCTCATTGCACAGATGAGGAAACCGGGGCTCTGAAAGGTCAAGGGACTTGCTCAGAGTTCCTTGGCAAGTGAGTCTGGGCAGAGGCAGTCATGGGCCCATGACTCTATCCTGGGCACAGATGGCAGGGCAACCTTAGCAAGCCCCTGGCAGCAGTTCTTAATGAGTTCATCTTTTCCTTCCATGTCTCCTTTGGGAGATGTTGGCCCATCCAAGAGAAGGATCCTGTGGCTTCTGCTCTCGTGCGTCTTTGTTCATTCAGTAAACTTGAACTGGCCGAGTGCCACTTGAACTGGAGTGTGCACTTAAAGTTGAATCAGACACAGGCTCTCAGGGGCCTCCGGGGTCTGACAGCCTAGGAGGACTTCAGAGGGGACTGGTGTGGGATCTGCGATCGGAGGCGGGGACTTGAGGCTTGGCTCTGCCACTGAAGATCTGTGGCATCCAGGACAAATTCTCTAACTCCTTGGAACCTTGATCCCTCTGTCTGTACAATGGGAATAAAGTTCACCTACTTCCCAGGACTATTGGAAGAATTGGAAAAGAGCTCAGGGCCACAATCCCTTATCTGAACTCCTTGGGGCCAGATGTATTTCTGGATCCAGAATATTCTTTTTGGAATTTAAAAAGGGAAGATGGTGGAAGTATCACATACTTCATATCACTCCAGCATGATCTGGGACAAGGCCCCATAATCAAATGCATTAGCATTTCTTCAGGAAAGCTAATGAATATTCACAGTCCATAGGTAAATAAAGACTAAAAATAGTTGCCAGATGAATCTTTAAAAAGCTTTTGGTGTTCAGAGTGTTTGGGATCTTAGGCCCGTGGATGAAGGGTCTGGATAGTAATGATAGTAATAGTTATGATTTACTGAGCATTTTCTGATTAACATGGATTAACTCATTGAATCCTCACAGAACTCCATGAGAGAAGGGACCATGATTATCCCTGTTTTGCGGTCAAGTCTGACAGACCAGATAGGTTGAATCACTTGCTGTTAAATACACAGATGTGAAAGGGTAGGGCCAAGTTGGACCCAGGCAGTCAGGCTTCTGCATCTGTCTTTGCTCAGGTTAGAAATGAGCAACTAATTACAACGGATTACTAAGGGTAATCCACCAGGAATTCCTTGGCAGTCTAGTGGTTCAGACTCCGAGCTTTCACTGCAGAGGATGTGGGTTCAGTCCCTGCTCAGGGAACTAACATGGCACAAGCCATGTAGCATGGCCAAAAAATATAAATAAATAGTTGTTTTTTAATTGAGAACTGTGGAAGAGCTGCTGGAGGACTTCAGACAGCACCGGACTGATCTCCCCGATGTAACAGGCTCTCCTGCCCTCCTTCTATCTGAGCTGGGAATAGACCCATGTTTCCAGAGCACCTGTCCACTGTGCTTCACGCACGTACACACACGCTCCCTCTCTCGCGCCCTTTCTCTGTCTCTCTCTCTGATCCCACTCTTTCGGTCTCCACGTTTCCAACAACCACGCCCCGTGCTCCCCCCCAGCACCCCTGCAAAACATGCTCACCCAGACTAAGGTGTTAGGAAGGTAAGCAAGCATGTGACATGCACAGCACCTGACCTCCTTTCTGCCTCTTCTCTCCCCCTGTGTGACACGCCGCTGTCTCCTGAGACACCCACCTGCATTCCCCAGGGATCAAAAGCGGGCGTTGGCTATAAGGTGACCCCAGGCAGCAAAGGCCTCCCTGGCTCCTGACCCATGCAGCCTCACTTCCGCCAAACCACATATACACAGATTGAGGTGCTGGAGGCCCAAAGATCAGACCTTGACTCACACAGGCCTGAGTTTAAGTGATAGCTCCTCTCACAAGGCTGCTGACTGCTGACAGCCCCCTGAGGCCTTGAAAGAGTGACAAATACCTCTCGGAAGTTGGAGCACATTCATGAGGTGGTGCTTGTGGTAAAGAACTCTCCTGCCAATGCAAGAGACCTAAGAGATACGAGTTTGATCCCTGGGTTGGGAGGATCTCCTGAAGGAGGGCATGACAACCCACTCCAGTATTCTTGCCTGGACAATCCCATGGACAGAGGAGCCTGGCAAGCTACAGTCCCAGGAGTCACAAAGAGTTGGACATAACTGAGCATACACACACACACACACACACACACACACACACACACAAGTTAACACGGTCAGCTGGAGCCTCAGTGTCCAGATTTTTCCCCAAGGAGACTTCCTGCCAGCTCCTGTGAGTGCTGGGGAAACAGGTTCCTCTAGCCTGAGCAACCCTTGGAGCTCAGCCCAGGTCTTCACAGGATGTTGCTAAGGCTCCCCTCTCAAAGCCTCAATCACTGTTGTCCCCCCAGCCTGCAGGGGGTGCCTAGCCAGCCACAGTCCCCTTCCCCTCCAGCTCACTGCCACCCAGAGCTGTCCCTCCTCCTGAAGTGAAGGCCACCACAGGAAGGCAGGGCTCCCCGCCCCTGGAGGAAATAACCCCAGGGGGGATTTCTCTGGGGAATGAGGGGTATCATTCAGCAGGTGATGTCCCAATTTGGTCTGTATCATCCAAGTGATGGTTTTCTCCAGTAATTATGTACAGATGTGACAGATGGACCATAAAAAAGGCTGAGCACCAAAGAATTGATGCTTTTGAACTGTGGTGCTGGAGAAGACTCTTGAGAGTCCCCTTGGACTGCAAGGAGATCCAATCAGTCAATCCTAAAGGAAATCAACCCAGAATATTCATTAGAAGGACCGATGCTGAAGCTGAAGCTCCAATACTTTGGCCACCTGATATGAAGAGCCGACTCATTGGAAAACACCCTGGTGCTGGGAAAGATTGAAGGCAGGAGGAGAAGGGGGTGACAGAGAATGAGATGGTTGGGTGGCATCACTGATTCAATGGACATGAGTCTGAGCAAACTCTGGAGATAGTGAAGAATAGGGAAGCCTGGCATACTACAGTCTGTGGGGTCATAGAGTCGGACACAACTTAGCAACTGAACAACCACCACCACCTGAGACACGTACGAGGTAGGCTCGGTGGTTCCCCAAGTCCGTGACCTGTCAGCCCAGGGCCTCTTGGTCATTGGCTCAGTGGTGCTCCTCAGAAAGCTGTGAGGCTGGCTTTGGGGACCAGCCCTCACCCTCTCAAATATGGTGGAGTGAGCGCAGGGCCGTGAGCCTGAGAGCTGTGGTCCCAGCCTTCTGTCTGCCAGGAGGAAATAGCTCTCTGGCAGGATGGTTGATGGTTCACAGTCCACAGTCAGGAGCCTGAGTGTGAACTCCAGTTCTACCACTTCCTTGCTGCATAACCTCGTTCATCGCTCTGAACCTCTGTTTCTTATCTGTAAAATGGGGATGATGAGTTCTCTTACTTCAAAGAGCTATTGTGAGGATTAAACAAGATCAACGACTGAACAGCAAAGATACATTGAGCCGCTACCATGTGTCAGCGCTGAATGTTTTGAGTGGAGGGTTCAGCAAACAGACACGGCTCTGGCCTCCCATGAAGCTTTTAGCCTGGTCAGTGAGTGGATAGTCAGGGTGCAGTATAACAAAATATGATGAAAAGAACTTGGCTTCATAAGTAAGAGCTCGTATTATCTGCCTTTGGGGGTGTGGCTGTGCTTATTTCACATTCATTTATTAAAAGCATTGCTATATATCAGTATTCATTATTTATTTGTGGGCTGTTAGGAAAGTTAAATGAATCCAAGGTGGCCCTAGTGATAAAGAACCCCTGCCTGCCAATGCAGGAGATGTAAGAGATGCAGGTTCAATCCCTGGGTTGGGAAGATGCCCTAGCAGAGGGCATGGCAATCCACCCCAGTATTCTTGCCTGGAGAATTCCATAGACAGAGGAACCTGGCAGGCTACAGTCCATGGGGTCACAGAAAGTTGGACACGACTGAAGTGACTTAGCATTCATGAGAGTAAAATGAGATTTTATATATAAATACATAACCATGTATTTTGTGTATGCAGAATCTCAATGAACCTTCATAAAAACCTCATGCATTAATATTTTCTCCATATCTCAGGTAAGGACACTGAAGCTTAGAGAGGTAGAGAGACTTTAGGAAGGTCACACAGCATGTAAAGAGTGGGACAGAGACTCCAGCCCAGGTCAAAAGTGTGCCCCAGAGTTCGTGTTATTAGTCTGTAGGGATGCTGCCTCCTCTTAGCTCCAAGGCCATGATGATGTGAATGGGTTCTCTGCAAATTACAGAGTCTTGGGCAAGTGTAAGGGGTTGTTATGGCTTCATTCCCTGAGTCACATCTGATCCCTTGAACACCAGGCAGATGAGCCCAGGGTGGGAGCCAGGAAGATGAGTCACATGGGGATTCTAGTGGAGGCATTGGTTTCTCTTGCCAGTGGGGGTCACTTGGCATATAGAGGTGGCACCCTCCTAGTTGGAGCTTCTTTAGGGTTCCTTAAAGCTGCTCAGCCTCAGAAGAGCCATCCCCAGAGAAATTCATGTTGTCCACTGAAGAGCCTTCAGTTGGTCACTCTCTCCATCATTGCAAAGCCAGTTCCAATCCCAAAGAAGTCCCTAAACCCTAACTCTGCCATCTGGGAGGATGTGTGAGCTTTAGTGAGAGACCCACCTGGTTCTGAATCCCTGCTTAGCATTTCCCAGCTCTGTGACCTCAGGCAAGTCACCTAACCTCTCTGAGCGTCAGCTTCCTGGTCTGCCAGGTGGTGAAAATGTTGTGTCTGCAGGGCTGTTGTCAGGATTGAAGGTAATGTCCCCCAAGCACCCAGGATGGTACCTCACACCATCAAGACTCAATAGATGGTAGGAGATAAAGTGGCTTGTGGTGGGGTGCCACCAGATAGAAGCAGTGCTTCTCCTGGCTTATCTGCTATGCATACTTGGAAGAGATGGGGATGACATTGAATCCAGCCAATTAGGAGGATTTCTCATAAAATTTTAATTCTTCAATAAAAAAAGTGCAAAATGACATAGGTGAAGTATTTTTAAACTGTAAATTAATGATCTATGTTTATAGCCATAATAATAATAATAATAGCTACCAATTATGGAATACAGAATCTGGACCAGGAGCTACATACACAGTGCCCAGACCCACCCTCCTTCCGACACAGGGACTCAGGCATTTTGTAGGCCAGGGGAGCAGAGCTTAGTGAGGTCAGTGGTTTGCCCACCACCCCACTGACACCCTATGGCAAAGCTTCTCTCTCTCTCCAATGACCAGGCATCTTCAAATACACTTACAACAAAAATCCAAAGAGCAAATAGAACAAGAACCATCTCTCATTCAGTTTAACTCTCTCCAGTCTCAGTTTAAATGGAATTGAATCTTTCCTCTCCAGACCTCTCTTTCCTCAAATCAGTTCTGCTTCTGTAGCCTCAGGCTCCTCCCTGCAGCCCCTGAAGAAGGTCAGTAAAAGCTGTTGAGGTTTTTCTCCTGCATCTTTGTGAAGTCAGAAATCAATAGCCCAACTTCGCATGTATTCCCCTCAAGATCCCCCCTGACCCAGATAAATGTGCTCTCAGGGCACCCTTTAGAGTCTTCTCCAGTCTCTTGTCCTCATGACTCCTCTTCAGGGTCTAAAATAGACAGGACACTGCAGCTGGGAAGCACCTGAATTCATGCATGCTGGAGACAGGCTAGAGGTTCACTCTTTGACTTGGTACTTACTGTGTGACTGCAGGAGGGTTACTCAGTGTCTTTGTGCCTCTGCATCTCATCTCATCTATAATATGAGGTTGATAATAATAGCACTACCTCCCTGGATTTTTGTGAGATTAAACAAATGCAAAGCACATAGAACAGTGCCTGGCACTTAGGAAGCACTTAATTATTTCCCACACCTTAAGTGTTTATTGTCACCCATGGCTACAGTGATTTCCTTCCAATACCAAAGATGAGAGGCCGGAGAGCTCCCCTTGACAAAGCCAAGGACTTTCATGGTGGCCTAGTGGATAGAAATCCACCTGCCAGTGCAGGGGCCATGGGTTCGATCCCTGGTCCAGGAGGACTCCACACACCACAGAGCAACTAAGCCCATGCCCCATAACTGCTGAAGCCCACACACCTAGAGCCCACGCTCTGCAACGAGAGGCCACTGCAATGAGAAGCCTGCGTGCCACAGCTACAGAGTATCCCCCATTCCCCACAACTAGAGAAAGCCTGCATGTAGCAATGAAGACCCGGTGCAGCCAAACATGTTTTTTAAAAGCTCAAATCTAAAAAAAATATAAAAAGCCAGACACATTACAAAGCTCTTTAAATGCATCAGCTCCTAAACGTGCCAAGCACAGTGAATGGGCTGTTGTAGGTTCTCAGTAAATGTCAGGCTCTCTGAGACCCAAGTTACTTTCTCACTCAATTAACTTAGAGCCCTTTTCCTTTTTTAAAAAAAACATAATTCAATTAGAAACAGATTATATCCTAGAAGAGAACATAGACAAAACATCCTCTGACATAAATTGTACCAATGTTTTCTTGGGTCAGTCCCCCATGGCAATAGAAATAAAAGCAAAAGTAAACAAACTTATAAGCTTTTGCACAGAAAAATAAAAAAAAAAATGAAAAGACAACCTATGGACTAGGAGAAATACTTGCAATTGATGCAACTGACAAGGGATTAATTTACAAAATATATAAACAGTTCATACAACTTAATAACAAAAAAGCAAATAATCCAACCAAAAAAGAAAAAATGAGCAGAAGACCTGGATAGACATTTCTTCAAAGAAGACCTATAGATGGTCAAGAGGCACATGAAAAGATACTCAATGTCTCTAGTTATTGCTGCTGCTACTGCTAAGTCCCTTCAGTCGTGTCCGACTCTGTGCGACCCCAGAGACAGCAGCCCACCAGGCTCCCCCGTCCCTGGGATTCTCCAGGCAAGAACACTGGAGTGGGTTGCCATTTCCTTCTCCAATGCATGAAAGTGAAAAGTGAAAGTGAAGTCGCTCAGTCGTGTGACTCTTAGCGACCCCATGGACTACAGCCTACCAGGCTCCTCCATCCATGGGATTTTCCAGGCAAGAGTACTGGAGTGGGGTGCCATTGCCTTCTCCCTCTAGTTATTAGAGAAATACAAATCAAAACTACAAAGAGATGCCACCTCACACCAGTCAGAAGGGCCATCATTTAAAAAAATCTATGAATAAAAAATGCCAGAGAGGGTGTGGAGAAAAAAAGAACCCTCCTGCACCATTGGTGGGGATGTAAATTGGTGCAGCCACTACGGAAAACAGTATGGAGGTTCCACAAAAAACTAAAAGCAGAATTGCCATAGGATCCAGCAATCCCACTTCTGGCCATATGTCCAGATAAAACTATAGTTCTAAAAGATGCATGTACCTCTATGTTCATAGTAGTACTGTGGAAGCAACCTAAATGACCACCCAGAGATGAATGGATAAGAAGATGTGGTGCATATATACAGTGGAGTATTACTCGGCCATGAAAAAGAACGGAGCAATGCCATATGCAGCAACATGGATGGACCCAGAGATTATGACACTAACTGCAGTCAAAAAGAGAAAGACAAGTACCATATGGTACTACTTATATGTGGAGTCTGAAATGCACCACAAATAAGCCTATCCATGAAGCAGAAACAAACACACACACAGGGAGCAGACTTGCGGTTGCCAAGCGGACTTGAGGTTGTTGGGGAGAGATGGAGTGGGGGTTTTGGATTAGCAGATGCAAACGATTATATACATGTATAACTGAATCACCCTGCTGTGTACCAGAAATTAACACAACACTGTAAATCAACTGTACTTCAATAAAATATTTTTTAAAAAGAAGCAAATTATTCAATGTTTGAATCACAGTCTTTTGTTATCACCGAATCCTTCTCCTGGAACTTCAACAAGGTCTTTTTGCTCTGCACAGCTTTGAGACTATTTAGCTGGTAAGATTTAGATCACATTTGCTATGTGCGTCCAGCTATTTTTCTTTACAGCTTGTTTCTTGAATTTACCCTTCGGATGCATCTTTATCTACAGTGACTTCTGTTCAGGAATTGAGTGTTATGAATTTCAAGGATATGATTAAAGAAATTCTTCCTTAAAAATAGGTCATTTTTTAAAAAGCAAATTACATTTTGATTGCCTTCAACAATGTGTTTCTTAAAGAAAACAAAACTTTACATTTTGGGGGATGTATTTTTAAATGGATAGAATCGTTTTACAAGTCATCCAATGACTGACTCACCCAATGATCTCCCAGGGTAGCCTTTCTTTGGGGGACTTCCTTTCTCCTAAATGTTGCTGCCCACAGATCCAGTATCCAGCCAGCTTCCAAGGCCTATTGATTTCTCTTTAAATGTCCCTCCTTCCCAGGTTTTGTCCAGGCTTCCCCTCATCTTGAACTGTGACAAGTCCCTCCAGGGCTTCCCCTTCCCAACTGACCCCACATAATCAGTCTCCCGTGTCTGGGGATCAGTTCCCTCCACAGAAACCATGGGTGGCTCTTCAGCCTGCTCCACCCCATCCTTAGCCCTCTACGGTCTGTTTTCTGCGCAATCTCATTCTGGGTAGTTCTTCTTGCTTTCCCGAGCCCGCTGAAAACTCGTGGAGGTGCCACTGTGTTTTAGGTGCCACGTGGACCCTCCAGCTCTGGCAACCAGCACAGGGTGAGCACACTCCTGGTGATCCACGGAGCGATGGAGTCCAGGCTTCCAGATTCAGTTCAGCTGGCTCTGTTTCTAGTTTGAGAAATATTCTGGGACCTGAGTTGCCAGTGTGAGTAACTAGGTGTGGTACCAAATGTCAGCAGCTAATTACTTTTAACCATTATTAATGGGTCTGCACTAATTATCCCCTGCATCTAGGCAAGATTTTACAGATGAGACTGAGCGCGAAGGAGGCGCGAAGGACTGTGCTTGAGGCCACAAGGTGAGTGGGTTGTCAGAATGGGGCTGAAACCCCTGGGGTCCTATGCAGGGACCTTGCCCCCAGAAGAGGGAATGGGGCAGAGAGACATGGCATTCAGACTGCAGGGCTGAGAAAACGGGACACGGTTCCGCCTGGGGAGATGGAACCACTGTCTCGCCTGTCTCCTCCCCCACTCCCAGAATGCAATCTACCGAAACCTCTTATTAAAAGTATTCTGGAGGTGATAAAAGTGTCACCAAAGATTTGCTCATTTTCTAAACTGTCATTAAAACAAAATTTATTGTCAGGGGAAATATAGGCAGTGGAGGAGGAAGGGTGGGCAGGGAGAGGGGGAGGATGATTTAAAATCAGTCCCCTAATAAATTAAAGACATTCACTCACAAGACGGGGGCTTGGAGAGGGAAATTGCTAAAAGGTCATTGCTTTCTCCATGCCAGCTGGCCGGGTCCTCACAGGCTGTCATATCCTGCAGTCTCTTCATCCCTCCCTATGCTCCATCCTGCTCCTAACCCATCTACAGGGCCAAATCCTCGCTCCCTTCAGGCCTGCCCCATCCCTCTCTCTCCTACAGGGGTCTTCTCCAACACCCCACCGCAGAGCTTCCGTTGCTCGACTATCTGACCACTAACTGGAACCCAAATTGGCCTGGAAGTTTACATGGCTGCTTCTCACCCACACTGGACTGTAAGGTCTTTGAAGGCCGGAGACTGGCCTCTAAGTGTCACTAGATTCTGATTCCTCGGGATGTCCTCAGGGGGAGGGGAGAGAGGGGTGTGACCTAATTCCCTTAGAATGAGGACATGTCAGCCGCGAAAGGGAACACAGAACCCAAAGAGTTCAAACCCTCATTATAGAGACCGGGAGCCCACACCTCAGGGGGAGATGGGACTCACCCAAGGTCACATAGAGAGGTCGCCGGCCACTTCTCTGGCTTCCAACTCAGGGGCCCAGGAGCCTGCTCAAGAGCTGGGACCCTGGTTATAGTCCACCTGAATCCAACGGAAGCCCCCTGCACTCGCTAGCGGGGTGACCTCGAACCAGTCCCTGAGCTCCAGTGCCCCAGGCACCTGTCTGGGTTGTTATCAAGATCAGTTGGGAGAATGTATGTGCTTTGCTCAGCGATGTTGGCATTTATCATCTTCTTTGTCATCATCACTCTCATGATGAGGGGAGGGCAGAGCACTTCCAAGCTGTCAGGGTTTCTGCCTTTTGTCTGGGTCCATGCCACCTGCTCAACAAGTACCCCTGCATCCACTGTGCCAGCATTTCAGGGAGATAAATAGGCATGGCCCCAGCCCTGAAGATCCTTCAGCCTGGCAGGGGGAGATCGAGGCTCTGAACGTGGCAGTCACTGGGGCTGCTCAGAGATGTCCAGCCCTTGCTGCTTCGGGCTGGTGGCCGGCTTGCATTGCCCCACCCTCTGAAGTCAAATGGCCATGTGTCTTGCTTCGGCCAAGCAGGACCAGCCCAGAAGGAGGTCTCTGGGGAAAGGAAGAGGGTGTGGCTGGCAAGGGTGGGAGCGAGGGTGTAGGGTGCGCCGCAGGTGCTGACCCACTGAGAAAGGGAAGTGAGAGCAGGTCAGGGCCAAGTTGCAGGCCCTGGGATGCGCTTTTGGGTCTGGGCCAGGCCAGGAGGGGCCGTGCCCCGGTACCCCTTCCCATCCCCTACCCCCCCGCAATGAGGCCCCTCAGCACTTGTCTGGAGCGAGGCTCAGGAAGAGGAGCTCGGGGCAGGGGAGAGCCTGTGGTGTAAACGCGTTCTAGGACTGGATGCGCTCACTGCACACCAGCTCCGGGAGCTTGGCACACTGTCAGCCTGAGCCTCCACTCCCCTCTGCCCACGGTCACGCTGTCCTCTGATTCCGGCGCTCCACACTGAGGACCAAGTGCCAGCATCCACAGGAAAATAGCCAGCGCAGTAGGAATCCAAGTATAATAGCATACATTTCAGAACCTCTGGGGCATCTCTCTGTGCACACGCCCGGGTGGGAAGAGGGGAGGAGATGATGGGGAAGAGGATTTTCACATCCAGGAGGGATGGGAATAGAGAATTTACATGCAGGGCAGACCAAACAAGTCCAGAGAATTCCCTGGGGCTGTTGACTCCTGTGGGCTTCTTGGAGGAAGAGGAGCCTGGCTTGGGCTTTGAAGCCATGGTGAGCACAGGAGGAGTGGAGAAAGGAAAGTGGGGGTGGGGTGCAGGAGGAGCCTGGGCACATGGGGACCGTGGACTCTGCAGGCGAACTTGCCCTCTCTGAGGCCTGAGGAACCAGGACGCTGCGGGCCTCCCAGCCTGGGGAGCCCCCTCCAGCCTCAGTGGGGGCTTGGTTCTCAGCCTCTGCAGGAAGAGTCCTTTCCCTCCAAAGACCACAGCTGAGGAAGAGAGAACAGCAGGGCCAGCAGGCTGGGCACTTTATCTAGAAAGCGGGTCAGCATCCACATGGAGAGAAGGAGGCCAGGTCAAGGGGCCGTGCCAGCTCCACAGGGGTCCTGCCCCAGCGCCAAACCCTTAGTGGCAGTCCTGCTACTCCAGGCTCTCCCTGTGCCCCCCTCATTCTCTGTTTCGGCGTCTGTTCCCTGTCAACACTCTCTTTGCACGCCTCAGTGCCTCTCTACCTCCTAGGGCTCTGTCTTTGTTTTGCTTTCTGTTGTTGTTTTTATCTCTGTTTCTCTCTCTCTGTCTCTCTCTATCTCCTCTCTCTCTCTGTGTCTCTGCCCTGCCTGCCTCTCTGGATCTTGCTCCCTCTGCCCCTCTCTTCACTGTCAGCCCTTCTCTTTACCTCTTTCAGGCTCCCCTGCCCTGCTCCACATGTCTCTGTCCATCTGTCTGTCTCTGATTCACTCTCTGTCCCACAGCTCTCTACCTGAAAGACACTGGGATTCCCAGCTACAGAGCTTTGCCGAGGTTGGGCAGGCCTCCTGCAGACTCCCACCTGCGGGGAGCTGGCTCCTCTTGCTTTAATCCAGGGCTGATCTGACTTTGGCTTCTTTTACCTCCTTTGCTTTTGATCTTTATCTTTCTTTGAAACCCTATGTTGTGTTAGAAACCTCTTGACTTCAGATGTCCTCGTCCTTTCCGGGTAGCCGCCGAGGAGACACTGAGGGAGGGGATCTGACTGGGTTATTCCCCAGAAATCACGAGGGAGAATCCTTTCAGAGCTTGTGTTGCAGCTGGATGCCTCCACCAGATTGAATGAGAGGTGGCTCAGGAAGCCTGCAGCCCTGGGGTCCTGGAAGACTGTGTGGTTGGTAGAGGTGGATGGAGTGCTACGCTGGGGACAAGACGAGAGAGGGCGACAGCATGGGACAGAGGGCTTTGCATGATCTGGGGAGCTGGGGGGTACAAGGGGCACAGAGGGGGGTTAGAGGAGCACTGTGGCGTCAGAAGACAGACCTCCCTGAGCTCTGCCATCCCTTCCTGAGTGCCTTTGGACAGATCATAACTTCGGGTTTCTGTTCTTTCTTCTGGAGTTTTCATCGCTCTCCTCTCTTGGGGATAACACCGAGTATGAGAATTCTGCATAGCAATATGTGTGAGATACATGTACCCAGTGGATTACTTGGTGCATAGCAAGTGCTGTGCTTGGCTTCTATCTTGCCCTCCCTAAGCAGGCCTTCATGCAGGACCAGGCTCATGGCTGCCACATGACATCCCCGCCACAAAGACAAGGACTCACTCACTGCCCCACTGAAGAGATGAGCCAACTGGGCACAAGGATGGTAATGTTCGCAGGCTCATCCCCACACCCCTGCCCTATGCATGGGGACCTCAAGACTGTTCTCCCAGCTGCTCCCGGGCTCTCACATCTGCAGGTTTATTAACCAGAGGCACCAGCAGAAGTAAAGGACAAGTACAAAAGCGACAACCACCATAATCACCACCACCTCTACCTCGTGGAGAGCCTTGGAGCCGCTCCTGGACATCCCTGTGCTCACTTCCCATGAGACCCTCAAGGTGAGAAGGTCCCAGATGAGCGGCCAGACTGACTCAGGTGACCTAGCAGGTCAGGACCAGAGCTGGGTCTGAACCCTGGTCTGTTGAAGCATGGACCAGCCCCCGGTGGGTATACCAGGAGACCCCAAGCACAACCCTCAGAGACTGGGACTCAGCTTGGGGGGCTGGCGCCTGGGACTCTGAATATCAGTAAGCCCCGGGGTGCTGTGACACAGGTGGGTTCCCCCAGTCTGAGAACACCTTTCCCCAACATCTGCATGGAAGGCAGTAACCCTCGCTCAGCTGTCTCCCCAAAGAGGCAGAAGCTTGGTTAACAGTTACTCACCCTGCCACTTACTGGGGGCAATTTGGGGTCAAGGGCTTATTAGACAAGCTGGAGGGAGACCAGGTGGGCCTGGAAACATGGGCTGTGTATCTGATGCTGGGGTGCCCCCTGTAATTCACTCTAGGGCTTCCTTACGTGTGATGAAATGAACTGAGAGACACTAGTTGTCAATCCTGAGTGTAGACTGAAGTAATCTGGGGACTGTTAAAAATATGATGCCTAGAAGGACTTCTGACAGTCCCGTGGTTAAGACTTCACAATTCCTCTGCAAAGGATGTGGGTTTGATCCCTGGTCAGGGAGCTAAGATCTCACGTGTGGCACAGGGCAGCCGAAAAATTGGAGGGGAAAAAAAAAATTACGCCTGGAGCCAGCCTGCAGAGAAGGCGATGTGATTCTTCTAGGGCGTGGCCGTGGCTCTTGGCATTTGTTAAAAGCTCCCCAGAGGATTCTAATGTGCAGCTAAGTTTGAGAAGCAGGCCACGGGGGTCAGCTCTATAAGGTCAGAGCCTGGAACTGAGGGGAGAGCAGGTGTGATGCAAGAAGTATTGTTTGCATGTGGGTGAGTCTATGTTTGTGAATGTGAGTCTGTGCGTGGGCCGGGGTGTGTCCATGTTTCGGTGCGTGCATGCACGCTAAGTTGTTCAGCTGTGTTCGACTCTTTGCGACCCTATGGACTGGCTCCTCTGCCCATGGGATCCTCCAGGCAAGATTACTGGAGTGGGCTGCCCTGCCCTCCTCCAGGGGATCTTCCTGACCCACAGATCTGAACCTGTGTCTCTTAGGTCTCCGGCAGGTTCTTTACCATGGGGCCACCTGGGAAGCCGGTGTCCCTGTTTATGTGTTTGTAAACCCACGTGTGCGTGTCTATGTACCTGCATCTGTGTGCATGTCTGTGTCGACGTGTGTCTTGTGTGTGTGTGTCTACGTCTCTGTGTGTCAAGTGGGCAGCTCGTGGGGGAACAGGAGGGGCTGTAGAAGTGAGGAAGGATCCCTGGGATATGTTTCCTCACGTTACAGACACGTGAGAATAAATGGCTATTCCAGGTCACAGGCCCAGGCCTCCACACCACCATATCCACACCCCCAGACTGAAAGACGAGGAAAATTCAAGCTGGTCTGTGGCTCCATGTCTTGGCTCAAGCGAACCTTTGTGTTGCTTCTTTACCTGCTGCAAATCGCTAGGCCCAACCTAACTGAGCCTGTTTGGCTGACCTGGGAGGGCTGGACCAGCCTTTCTCAGAACTCTGCAGCTGCTTCGCCACCAGCGACTGCTTCCCACTGCCCACGCCCAGCAAGACTCCCAGGCCAGCCAGGGCCTCCTCCTCCCCTCTGGGTATTTCGTCATGTGCAGGATTCAAGCGTGAGGAGCAAGCATAGCCCCCCACATTCCAGGTGACCTCCCCATCTTGGTGCTGAGGGTTGAGATCCAGAGCTCACCCCATGGTTACCTGGAGAGACCCTGGGAGCTGAGAGTGCTCTGGGTCAGGGCCTGGAGGCACTGCCTCTTGCCAGCTGTGCCAACGGGGCACAGGTGAGCCCTGCTTTCCTCATCTGGCAAATGGGCCTGCAGGACCTGCCACGCCTCAGGGAGCAGGTTGGCTGGGGCACAGACAGAAATGCAGGTGAAAGTACTCAGCAGTCGACAGCATTGGCACCCAGGCCAGATGATTCAGGCACCATGGGAGGCGGGTTCAACCCCTCCCGCCCCCAGATGTCTTCCACACTCGCCGCAGATACTGTTGTTGCCACCATTGGGTCCTACCTCCTGTGTGAGGGGTATTCAGAAGGTTTCTGCTTGGAGGGGCAGGGGCAGTGACACACCCACGGTCCATCCTCCACACCCGTGTGACTGGCTGTTGGCGCTGCAACAGCAAGTGACGCCTAGGAGGCAGCGGCTCCTGCAGGCACAGGGACCTGGAGGCCTCGGGAGCAAAGGCCAAGGGAGGGGGCGGCTGGTCTCCCGGAGGCTTTCTGGACAGCAGGGGTGGGGTGCTGGCTTGAGTGCCCTAGGCACCTGGGAGTGACTGGTGGGGAAAGGAATCTTGAGGGATCAGATTCCTTTCTGGGGGGACCCTGTGAGTCCAGGGCTTGCTTGACCTATGGCAGCTGTCTCAGTGGAAATAATCCAGGATCTGGAGCCTGACAGATCAGCACACACTTCTTAACCTCTCTGAACATCATGTTGTCATTAGTAAAAGGGAGATAAAGAACAATTCGATTTTGGAATCATTTAAGGATTAAAATTCTTCCCACGTTGCTCAGTGGTAAATGAATCTGCCTGCCAATGCAGGAGGCGTAAGTTCTATCCCTGGGTCAGGAAAATCCCCTGTAGAAGGGAATGGCAATCCACTCCTGTATTCTTGCCTGGAGAACCTCATGAACAGAGGAGCCTGGTTGGCTACAGTCCATACGGTTGCAAACAGTTGGACACAACTGAAGCAACTTAGCATGCACGCACAATTTTGTTGGGGCCTTCGCACAGGCAGACTATATATTCTCCCCCATATTGGGGTATTCACTGCATCCTTGCTGTGTTATCTCCTCCAGATTGGAATGCAGTGCGGCAGACGGGATGTGGGGTTGGTGGTCAGAAGATCTGGATTCAAATTCCGCCCTTGTGCTTGCTGGCTAAAGGACCTTGAACAAGTCCTCTGGCCACTCAGAGCCTCACTTGTAAAATGAAGGTAAGGAATGGGACAATAGTCACTAATTCATTCAGTTGTTGTTGAGAATGACACATAAAACAATATATCAACAATAGTACCCACCTGTCCAGCACTTACAGATGTGCCAGACATTAGTTCAATGGACCCTTGCTACAATCTTATAATTATCTCTGCATCTATGGGTGAAAAAAACTGAGGCTCAGTGTGACTAAGCAACATGGCCAAGGTCACCCAACTTGCAAATGAAGGAGCTTGAACTTGAACCCAGGCAGCCGCTACTTCCCTACTTTACCAGGCACAGGGTCTAAGCACATTCGAGCTGGAAGAAGCCTTAAAGCACACACGGCCAAACCACATGTTTATTGCCTAGGAATTGCCCCTTGACCTTGACGTGCATCATAACATCACTGATGAGTCCCTGTATCTGACAGGTCTTTATCAGCCTTACGGCATCTACAGAGCAAGTTATGGTTCCCTTTCGAGGGCATTGAAACCCAGAGAAACCAAGTGACCCGCCCAGGGCACATAGCATGTGTGAGGCCAAGCCAGGGGTCTCACACCTTCTGCAGGCTCTGGCTGCAATGCCTTATGCCGTGTGTTCTTGGTGGTCTTTGGGGCTTTTGATGCTGGGCGAGGGGTGGTTAGTGTTTCTGAGACCTCTCTGCCTTTCTAAAAGCATGACACTTTGTGGTCTATGTTCTGATGAGATGTGGGCAGGACTTCACCCTCCTCTTTCAAGAGCTGGCCCGATGTGGGGCTCTGCATAGTAACGGCAGCATTCCTGCTGCGTCCATCCCAGTGCTACACACAGCCAAGATAGCACAGGGGTATAGCACACACTGTTGATTGCCCACTCAATACTCATTCAGATTTGTGCTCAGATATAGGCATCCCCAGCCCCAAGTGGCAAATCAGTTATGGTAATCCTTTCCTTCTGCCAGTGATTGGCTGGGCAGTGGCAAATGACCCACTTCCAACCAACACAAAGGAAGGGAAAATCTACTGGGAAATTTCCCTCCCTAAATAAGGAGGGAACCTAAGCAAAGAGCCCTTCTGCTCTCCCTGTCTCAGCTTCACCTCCCTTTCCGCTGACAATGCTCTTGGATGAATATATGATGCCTGGAACCATGGTAACTCTTTTGTGACTATGAGGCAGCATCTGCTGAAGGTGGTAGCGCAGGCGGATAAAGAGAACCCAGATGCACTGATGACGCCATTACCTGATACCTTGTTACTTGCAACCAGGATCATCCCAACTGCAGACAAGCAAGCTGGCCAGGGGCATACAGGAAGACAGAGATACATCCTGACTGATGATGATGATAATGGTAACAATAGGATCCAGTGTGTGACATGGACACTCTGAGATCTGTTTTATAGGTGAGGAAGCTGAAGTTTAGAGAAAACACTGAGTTTTCCCACTGTATATAACCACCACTACTCGCAAGTAGAAGAAACAGGATTCAGACCAAGGTTCATCTGACGCCTACACCCGTGCACCAAATCACCTCACAATCCTACCTCAGAAAGAACTGGGTTCCACAGGAAGGACGTCAGAGAAAAAGGTGATATCTACTCCTCTCCTAGAGCTGTCTCTAAATAGCCCCATTTCCAAGGATTCAGTGAGCTCTCATGTTGAAATGTGGCCTGTCAGACCAACGATGTGTTTCAGAGCTGGAAAGAATTGAGACAGTGGAATTGGGTGTCTGTAGAATGAAACCACGGAGAAGGCGATGGCACCCCACTCCAGTACTCTTGCCTGGAGAATCTCAGGGACAGAGGAGCCTGGTGGGCTGCCATCTATGGGGTTGCACAGAGTCGGACATGACTGAAGCAACTTAGCAGCAGCAGCAGAATGTAACCAAGCAGGCCCTTCAAAGACTTGTGTTGTCTTTAAAGATCTGGGATGGTCATCCCATCCCATGAAAAAGAACACATCTTCTGCTTCTTCCAGTTGGGGTCCTTCAAGGCCAGTTCAAGCGCCCCTTCATCCAAGAAGCCTGCTCTGACTGTCCTGAGCAGACCTGTGAGATAGTGAGGGACAGGGAAGGCTTCCTGTTGTTGTTCAGTCACTATGTCGTGTCCGACTCTTTGCGACCCTACATAGACTGTAGCACACTAGGCTCCCCTGTCCCTCACTATCTCCCAGAGTTTGCCCAGATTCACATCCATTGAGTTGATGATACTATCTAACCATCTCATCCTCTGCCACCTTCTTCTCCTTTTGCCTTGTTTGCCCAATTCTTGTCACGAGCAAAGTTTCCAAAGCTAATTATGTATACACATACCCTTCCTGCCAACTGAATATGAGCACTTGGGGAGCAAGACTGCATCTTACACACAGGTGACCACCCTGTGCCTAACACAGTCTGGAGTGCCCAGGAGGCATTGAGGAAAGGCTTGCTGGATTGACATGACTTCATTTAGTGCCAACTACATGCTCTGTAAGGACAGCCCCCCAGGTCAGTTTCCCACATGGTTGCAAACCCACTCCACACTCAGCTAAGTCTTTGTCCACCAAAGGGAGCTTCTTTCACCAAAATCTGGGGTATTCACTGTGGGGCGCGCCAAGGAGTGTGATGGTCATGTGACCCTCAGAGGGACCCCACAACATCAAACAGTCCAAAAAAGTCTGCCTGGAGGGACAGGGACTTGACCTTGCCTGGAAGGGTGGGCAAGGGCATTCCTTGAAGGGAGCCCTGCATGAACAAAGGTGCAGAAGTGACCCCATAAGGAGAGCATAAGGGACCATCGGGGTGGGTCCAGAGAGCTGCCAGGCACGTAGAAATGGCAGCTTTCTTCTCTACTCCTGCCAGGTGACACCACCTTGTTGATCCAGGCCTGAGGAATGTTCTAGAAGCTGACAATGTCTGTTCCCTCTGGCCTCACTACTCCCTGGAACATAATGGCTTGTGCTTGAAGAGCTTTGCAGGGGTGGGGTGGGTTAGTGGGCGGGGGGGTTGGGGTGGAGGGGGTTGGATTTCTTAAGTCAGCTGAGAATCAAGAGCTTCTGGGGGCTGCCCTGAAGAGGCCCCTCTCCATGGGTATTTTTAGTCACATTTAATTTGGCAGCACTGAGCACTTTTGATTTCACAATGATTAGTTAGAGCTTGTGTGTGCACTGTTTTTCTTCTTCCCGCCCGCCTGTCTCCCCCAAGGGGACTGGGTGTTGTTTTGACTTTTATGTGCTACAATAAAAACTTTCATTGTAGCAAAATGTTTGCTCGTCAAAATTAGCTTGGTTAATTCCAAGGAATTGTTTCATCTTGGCTCCATAGGCACCAGGGATCTTTTTTACAAGACGAATTGGCCACCAGCCAGCTATCTCCGGGACAATTCCTCTGTAGTGTTCTTCCCCCTGGAATTTACCTTTAAAGAGGAAAAACCTGCCTTTGCTTTCCAGCAGCTCCTGCGAACACATTACCAAGTTCATGTGCTAGGCACCAGGGCAGGGAAAGGAGGCCAGGAGTGTGGGTTGGGTGGTATTGATTTTAAAGTCACGGACAAGAAAGAAAACACATCCCCCACACCACCATCCTACCCCCACCCGGGCACAGAGACAGACACTCATGGGTGTAATCCAGGCATGAATGCATGTACAGACACACACACACACACACTCAGATATGCCAGGTCCAAGCCTCCACCCAGAGATGTTACATGCTGGGCACACTCACAAATGTACAGACACACCAGGCACAGACACTGCAGACAAGCAAGCTGGCTAGGGGCACACAGGAAGACAGAGATGCAGAGAGACGCACAGACCCCACTCAGTGGGTCCAGATGGGGGACTCTGGAGCCATCCTCTCTACACGCTGGCAGGGGTCAGCAGGCAGGCTGGGCCCAGAGATGACCTGCATCAGGGAGGGGACTGTAGGTGCCACCTCTACACGGCGATGGTTATCCTGGGCCCGGGGTCAAGGCCCACCTCCTTCTGGAGGAGATGAAGTCCTGCACCAGAGAAAAACGGCTCTCTTGAACCGAGAACCCAGGTCAAGCCAACTCCCTGGGGCAGCTCTCCCACCCACCTCTCCCCTGCTCCCATTGAAGTCTGTTAGCAGAGGGGGTGGAGGCCTGTGAGGTCAGCTGCCCACCGTTAGGCAGGAATCTGCTCAAATTGTCAGGAAAACAAACTCCTGAGAGGTAATGGGAGAGGTGAATGTGCAGTCTGAGCAGGGAAGAGGGAAGGGGACAAGAGCAGGTGGGTGGGAAGGTGATTCTGGAAGACCCTCTGCAAATGGACCATTTCACCTTGGCTGACCTTAGGATGGTTATTAAATGACACAGCCCCTTCCTCCCCTCTCCTCTCTACACTGATTGGGTTTACAGACAAACAGTTCTGGGAGACAGGCAAAGTTACTATTATCTGAACACCCCCATGTGCCAGGCCCTGTGCCTGGCATTTTGAACAGTTGAGCTTCATTTACTCCTTCAACAATCCTACAAGGTTGGCATATTTATCCCCATTTTGCAGAGTCAGGGTAATGAGGATGGGGCTCAGTGTGGGCTCGGAGATAACTGCTGTCTCGCTCCTGCACTGGATGGATGAACCGTGAAGCTCAGAGAGGTTCAGAGACTTGCCCAAGGCCACCAAGCTGGTACTGAACAAGCAGGATTTGAGCTCAGGGCTGACTCCAAAGCCAGTTTGGGGATAGGCCTTTAGGACCTGCTGCCCTGGAAACAAGATGGCATGGTCAGGGCCCCAGATGGCAAGCGCTGGCCACTGTGTGGGTGGCAGACTATAGGGGAAGATTCACTGGGCTTCGGGGTGACCTGGTCTGAGAGCCTGACCTAGCGACACAGTGGCAGCAAGGCGGGTAGGAGGGGCAGGGAGGGTGGCATTCAGTTAGTAAGTTGGAGGAGCTGCGTCTACATGGATTAGACACAAAGGGTGCCCAGACAGGAGCAGCTGCCATGGCCAACAGAGCCCCTGATAATGCCGCTCTGTCACTCTCCCCTTTCTGCCCGAGCCTCCTCTCCACCCTCCCCGTCAAATCCTCTCCGTGGAGAAATGACACAGCTGACATCTTAAGCGGAAAGTGGCCTTCAGGCCATGCATTCATTCCATAAATTTTTATCAGCTGCCCATCCTGTTCCAGGCACTGGGACTGCAGCAGAGAACAGAACAGCTTCTGCCATCCAGCGCTTGCAGGGGAGACAGACAACCATGGACAAAATAGTAACGTCCAGCAAGGAAGGAGATAACAAAGAAGCAGCAAGAGCCAGAAGTGGTGATGAGTGCTGAGGGGAGGGTGGGACCAAGGGGAGAGATGGGGGGCTGAGCCCAGAAGCTGTCTGGGAAGAGCAATTCCAGCCCTGGGATCAGAGCAGATAGTACCACCAAGGCAGGAGCAAACTTGCTCACTGCACTCTATGGAGGCCAGTGAGGCAGAGCGAAGTGAGCAAAGAGAAGAGTGGGGGAAATGAGGCTGGAGAAGTGGCCAGAGGCAGGGCTCATAGGGCAGTGTGGGGCACGGTCTGGGCTCTTGAGATCAGCCTTCACCTGTAGGCACCAGGCGCCACCCGGAAGGCGGCTGACAGCATCCCGAGGGGAATCTGGCCTCCTCTGCAGCTGCTGGTGCTCTTCAACCTGGAGTCTCTGTAGCCAGAACTTTGGGTTCCGTTTGGCTTAGAGATTAAGTTCTCCTTCTCGGTCCCCATTGGAGAAGGGGTTTGCAGAAGCTGGCTGGGAAATTCTTGCTACACTGGGGCTTCCCTAGTAGCTCAGTGGTAAAGAATCTGCCTGCCAAGGCAGGAGATATGAGTTTGATCCCTGGTCCAGGAAGATCCCACACGCCTCGGAGCAACTAAGCCCATGCACCACAACTATTGAGCCTGTGCTGTAGAGCCTGGGGTCTGCGACTGCTGAACCCATGCGGGACACCTACTAAAGCTGGCACCCTAGGGCCCGTGCTCCTCACCAAAAGAAGCCCCTCAATGAGAAGCTCTGGCACGGAAACTCAAGAGTAGCCCCCACTCGCTGCAACTAGAGAAAATCTCACTCAACAACAAAAGCTCAGTGCAGCCAAAAATAAATTAATAAAAAATGTAAAAATTCTTGCTACACTGCTGGATGCCAGCCAGGCCTGAGGACATGGACAGGCATCTGGCCCCAGGACCTAGCTGGGTAGGGAGATAAGAAGAGCAAGACCTAGAGTGAAGTCTGCTGGTGTCCCCTGGCCAGCTGTGTGGCCTCGAGGAAATCACTTACCCTCTCTGAGTCCCAGGTTCCTCCATTGTCGAATAGAGAGACATTCCACCCCAGAGCTGTGCAGATCAAGTAAGCAACAGTAGTCAAAGGACACTGCAAAATGTAAGAATTCTGCACACATGGAAGTTTTTACTTAAAATTATTTCTTGCCTGTGTGGGGACAGGGTGGTGACAGCCATGGAAAGGAAGAAGAAGGCTTTGCTGGGAGGGGCTTGGGCCCTCCTCCCTGTCGACCTCGCCATTCTCCCCACCCTCTGGCCAGGCCACTTCCAGAGTCTCTCATCCTGAAAAATGGAGAGGCCTCACCTAGACCTTGAGGCCCAGCTCACATGCAGATTTCTCACCCAGGATTTCTGATCAGGCGGGTCCTTCTTGCTCTCTCCAGAGAGGAAGCTGCAGTCTGAAGAACAAACCCACCCCAGGAGCCCAGGCCCCTCCCGTGACCAGGATTCAGAGATGGGAGGATCTGCTGACAGGACCCACCAGGGTTCTCCCCAAATGCGCCAAAGCCTGCCTCCACCCCACACCCTGATTTCAGCTTTGGGCCATCTCCTCTCTGCATTCATCAGTTACTTTTTAATAAGTCTGGGAGGAAGCCTCTTATTCTCCAAGTCTCTCCACCTGCCTCACTTACCTGGGCTTGGCCGACCCTGGCATTCACCTGCCCTCCAAGCCTTTTGGTCAGATGTCAGCCCCTATTAGACCCCTGAGTAGTCATATCTCTGGCCAAGGAGCCATCTGCTTTTCAATGTGAGGACACCCTGGACCCTTTGCATGGGTGCTCAAGGTGGAACTGGGGTTCTTTCTTGGGCTGGTTTTGCACTCTTGCCTTCCTGAGAAAAGAGTTCTTGTCTTCCGGGCCCAATTCTCCTTTGCTTCTGGACCACCTTTCTCTAGACCCATGCCCACTTTCCTTCACCCACCAGCTTCTCCTAGAGGGTCACCATCATGGCACCCTGGCCTGCCACCGAGTGAAGCTGCCTGTGACACCCAGCAGGCCTGGACAGGCTGTGTGAGATGATGGCCGTCACAGCTGCACCGCTGGGCCCAGGCCAGGTGGACCCAGAACAGCACAGCGGCTGAGCTGAGCCCTGCCAGCCAAGGGCACCTGTCGGGGCCAGGAGAGATGAGCTTCCCAGAATCCTTCAGAAGCAGCACAAAGGAGGGACCAGGCAAAGCACTCACTTGGAGTCTTGCTCAGACCCTGCTCTATGATCTGGGATACCTGGTAAATCTGCCAGCCTCAAACGGGAGTGCAGCAGACACCTCCAGGGCAGCCATGCGGATGAAGCCGACAGTTAGCAGGGGTAAGGGAATCTCAGAGGTTCCTTTTCAGCTCCAGCAGCGGATGATTCTGTGAAAACCAGGCAGGGAGTCAGGCTGCAGCACATCTCCTGAAAAATCCACAGATTTCTAGTGATCACTCAGCATGTGTCACGAGGCTCTCTTAAAGAGGACTCTCTGACTCCATCCCCAAGCCCCCTCCCCTGTGCAGGAGCCACGGTGCTGGAAATGCCACCATCACAGAGCACCCCTGGGACTTAAGTGCTGCCCTCTTTAAGCATCTCTTTTTATTTTTTTAATTAAAATTTTTTTTAATTTATTTTTAATTGGAGGATAATGGAGGCTTTTAATTTTTAATAGGAGGCTTTACAATGTTGTGTTGGTTTCCACCACACAACAACATGCATCAGCCTTAAGTATACATATATCCCCTCCTTCCTGAACCTCCCTTCCACCCCTCACTCCATCAGTGGTTGTCACGAAGTACAGGGTTGAACTCCATGTGTTATACAACGACTTCCCATTAGCTATCCACTGTACATATGATAACACATGTTTCAATGCTACTCTCTCAGTTTGTCCCACCCTCTCCTTCCCCAACTGTCTGCAAGTCTTTTCTCTGTCTGCATCTCTATTCTTGCCCTGCAAATAGGTTCATCAGCACCATTTTTCTAGATTCCATATATTTGCGTTACTATATTATATTTGTTTTTCTCTTTCTGACTTACTTCACCCTGTAGAACAGGCTCCAGGTTCATCCACCTCACTAGAACTGAATCAAATTCAGTTCTCTTTATGGCTGAGTAATATTTCATTGTACATATGTACCACATCTTCTTTATCTATTCGTCTGTCGATGGACACTTAGGTTGCTTCCATGTCCTGCCTGTTGTAAATCGTGCTGCAGTGAACTCTGGGTTACATCTGTCTTTTTCAATTACAGTTTTCTCAGGGTGTATAAGCATCTCTTTTTAAAAGAAAAAGTTTCCAGTTGAGCATCTTCTCTTACCAAAGGCAGCCCCACAGCATCTTGGTCCCTGGGTGGGAGGAAGGCACAGACCTGAAAGCTAAGATGAGATGCAAAAAAGAACCAAGTTCAGAAGACAAACCTCACCAACTACCATTAGCATCGGCAGGTCAGCTTGGGGCGGCTACACACCTTGGAACCTAGGAAGGATCACAAAGCACATTTTAGGTACTCTTCTCAAACCTCTCAACCTAGAGAGGTAGGTCTATTTAGACCCATGCCACAGATGAGGAAACCGAGGACCAGAGATATGGACTTCTCCAATGTCACCAGCGTATCAGCGGCAGATCTAGGGTCGACCCAGCTCTGGCTCCAAGCCTAGTGCTCTGCCCGTTCCACCACCACCTGAAGCACCAGGAATAAGCCATGGTGAGCAGCCCAACCCCACCAGTGCCATTGCATCCACTATGGGGAAAACTTCAGGGGGTTCAAAGCCTAGGCCAGCAACTATCTGGCTAAGTCACAGTAGTTAGGATTCTAACAGGTCCAGGTAAAAGCCCTGATCCCTGGCAGAAGTCTTTGGTACCCAAAGTGAAGGAGCAAAGTCCCCTTTGGGTCAGGACAAAGGGAGGGCAGGCTAGGCCCCCAGAGAGCAGAACCCACCCCTAGCCCTGGAGCAAGCAGCAGAGTCGCTGGTGGGCAGGCCCCAGACTGGGATGGCAGGGGGCCCATCAAGCACTTTGACTGCAGGCAGAGGTCTGTGCAGGCCCCAGGAAGGAGCAGCATCAGAGCAGCTGCCGGCTGAGCATCAGCGGCTCCTATGGGTCACCCATGTTTTGGGGATGTCTTAGTCCCCAGGAGCCCCACAGCTCAGGGATCCACATGGTCTTCCTAATGAGACAGGAGAATGGCTCTGCTTCAGCTCAGAGGCCTCGCCAGTGAGGTCCAGATGAGCAAGCCCGTCACAAGGCAGTGGGCTTGGAGACGGGGCTGCTATGCTGCCGGGTGGAGAGTGTGTTCACCCATGTGTGCACGTGCAAGGGGGGAGTGTCTGAGGGAGAGATGAGTGGAGAGAGTCCAGCTGTCCATGGGAGCCCTGAGGTATGTCAAGTGTCCGGGCCTGCGGCTGTTCCTGAAAGGCAGAAACTGTTTGTCTCGCTCACCCTGCCCCGTGTCTGTCACAGAGCACCATCACCCAGCTGTGCAGCCCTAGGCAAGATGCTTAACCTCTCTGTGCTTCAGATGCCTCTTCTGTAAGATGGAGCTGGTACCAGGCTGCGGGAAGGACTTAGCATGACAGTGAAAGAGCCTGGTACGCTCCCGGTGCTGGCATCCTTCGTGGCCCCCGAGCCCAGAGCATCTGAGCTCCTCCTGGTTCACCAGCTGTTGGGAGAAGGAACTTCTGATCCTAGAAACTGGAACCACCCTCCAAAGAGAAGGTGAAAGGAGTGGAAAAGGTGAAGCCTGGGGAATGTTGTTTACAGAGCACACTTCACGAAAGTCATCATTGTTTTCTCTGAGAAGCTGTTACAGAGCACACGTCACGAAAGTCATCATTGTTTTCTCTGAGAAGCCGTTTTCTAAAGGGCCCTTGAAATACCTTACCAAGAACTACTCCAAGAACAATCCCTGCGACTCACTTGGAGGGCTGCTTCAGACAAGGAGACTCACAAACCTCATTCATCCAGATCCAGAGTGAAGGTGAGTCCAAGAGCAAGGACGAGGCCGGCTCCTTTCCCAGAGCTTGGCTTTAAAGCACAGGGTTTGAGACACCAAGGCATCTGTTTGTGAATGAATTGTATTTTGTCCGTGTAGAAATGTGCCATGCTCAGTCACACACAAAACAAACTAAGCCCAAAGCACAGTGCTTAGCACATGCCAAGTCTCCGTAGTGGCAGCTATAGGCATTTGATCACGATTTATGTGTGATAAATATTATTCGTGTGTCGATGCTGCTGCTGTTGCTTAGTTGCTTCACTTGCGTTTGTGCGACCCCATGAACTGCAGCTGACAGGCTCCTCCATCCCTGGGATTCTCTAGGCAAGAGTACTAGAGTGGGTTGCCATGCCCTCCTCCAGGGAATCTTCCCTACCCAGGGACTGAACACAGGTCTCCAGCATTGGCAGGCAGATTTTTTACTGCTGAGCCACCAGGGAAGCCCATATGTGTGTAAATGCATAGATGTAAGTAATATATTTATTTTAATAATAATATTATCATGCAGTAAAAAAAAATGAAAGATGCTACCTAGAAGAGTGGGAGAAGCAATCAGGTGACACCCAAATTCTTCACTTGGGAGGTGCTTGGAGGGGAACTTTGGCACAGCTAGACCTGCCAAAGCTATGCAGAAATTCAAGGACAGGTCTAGAATAAGCTCCTACTTCCAGGGGCTTGTCCGTCACACTCCAGCCCTGCCCACCCCCACTGTGGGGACAGAGCCCTCTGGGGTGGGGGCGGAGCTCAGAAGGACCACTACCCCCATCCTCTGACCTATGCTATCTCTGAGCTGGTGACCACTAGCAGTCTCACCAGAGCCTATCCTGGCTCAGGGCAGGAGACGTGAGAGCGCTGGGAGCCAGGAGACCCCAGGGTCACATCAGCTGCCCACCACCCATCCTGCAGAGAGGGACCCAGAGACCACTTGCCAGAACCAGCAGAACACCCCTGGGAATTCTCCCTTCCCTGCTCACTTACACGTGGGGGCCACGATTTACCTATGGCCTTGGCCTCTAACTTGGAAGAGAGAGCCGTGCACAGGGCTCTGTGAATCTGGGAGGTCACAGGTCCCAAGTGACCCCCACCCGCCCATCGAGGGGCGTGGCGGCTGTTTTTCCAGAAGAGATCTGGTTCCAGCACTCACTTTCCCCTGCTGAATGCCGTCATGTGGGAATAAGAAAGAGCTTTAAAGTTCCAGAGCCAGTTTTGCTTTTCTCTTGGGCCCCAGGGGTTAGGGAAAGTGTAGAGAGAGGGATGTTTAAAATCCATTCATTTAATTTGCCAGGGATTCCCTGGTAGCTCAGCTGGTAAAGAATCTGCCTGCAATGCAGGAGACCTTGGTTCAATCCCTGGGTCGGGAAGATTTGCTGGAGAAGGGATAGGCTACTCACTCCAGTATCCTGGCCAGGAGAATGCCATGGACTGTATAGCCCATGGAGTCACAAAGAGTGGGACACAATTGAGTGACTTCATTTTATTTGCATATTTAGCAGGGTGCCAACAGAAACAGCCGCACCAGGGTTTGAAACAAGGCAGCCCACTTACTAGCTCCTTGCGTTTGGGAAGTTCTTTGAGTTGTCTGAGCCTCAGCTGCCTCCTCTGTGAAACGGGGTAATAAGGCACTGCCTCTGGGAGCTGCTGGTAGAGGTGAGTGAGGCCAGACTCATAAGGAATCACTCAGCACAGATGTCAACAGCACTGTGATGGGGGAAGCAGGCCACAGCTGTAACTGCTGCTGCTAAGTCACTTCAGTCGTGTCCGACTCTGTGTGACCCCACAGACGGCAGCCCACTAAGCTCCCCCGTCCTTGGGCTTCTCCAGGCAAGAACACTGGAGTGGGTTGCCACTTCCTTCTCCAGTGGATGAAAGTGAAAAGTGAAAAGGGATGCGACTCAGCGACCCCGTGGACTGCAGCCTACCAGGCTCCTCCATCCATGGGATTTTCCAGGCAGGAGTACTGGAGTCGGGTGCCATTGCCTTCTCCGACAGCTGTAACTACTTACCTGTAAAAGCCTGAAAGAATCTTCACCAAAATTTAAGTGGAGGTAGGGGTGGGGAGGAGAAGGCAATGGCACCCCACTCCAGTATTCTTGCCTGGAGAATCCCAGGGACGGGGGAGCCTGGTGGGCTGCCGTCTATGGGGTCGCACAGAGTCGGACACGACTGAAGTGACTTAGCAGCAGCAGCAGCAGCAGGAGTGGGGAGGTGGAGAGGGGAATGGACTGGGTGCGGCAGGGGAGGTTATCACTGAGGGGCAGGATTTCAGCGACTCCTTTTCTTTCTTTACTTTTCTTCTGGCTTATCCGAGTTTTCCAAATATTCCACAGTGTTTCCTGAATTCATTGTCATTCGAAAATAATAGAGTGAAAAATCAACCTGCTCCCCGCTGTGATGCGTGGCCGCCTCCATGCTAGGGATGGGGGTGGGAGTGCGGTGTGGGAAGGGAGCCCCCGGCAGCGGAGGGGCGAGGTCCCCCCCTCCCCTGTCAGGGAGGAGCCCCCCTACCCCGGCGGGCCGGCCCCACGCTCCCGCTCGCTTGGGTTGCGCCTGGCTCAGACAATGCGAACACACAATCATTCATTATAACTCAATTACAGTGATTAAAGCTGGTGGCATGCAGAGGCAGGAGGGAGTGTTGCCAACAGAATTTACACTCCGTGTCATCAGCGAGAGATAACAGCAGCTGACGCGGCCGCTCGCCTCCCCTGCCATCTGCTCGGCGCGGGGGCCGCCCGAGGGGCGAGGTGCTGCCGGCGGACCACGCGGCGGGGCGGCGGCGAACTGCTGACTTGGGCTGCCCCTGGGCTGGGGCCGCGACCGCACCGCGATCGCTGAGGAAGCTGCCCTCCCCGCAGACAACGCGGCCCAGAAAGCCAACATCTGGAATGGGGGATGTGGGGAGGCGACGGTACCGGCTCTTCTGGGTTTGTGCCCGCCCATGGCAGAGGGTGATACTGGAACATCTCACTTTTGCCCCCGTGCTCCTGATGGGTAAACTGAGGCCCAGACCCATGAGAGATGACACACAGGAAGGCAAACCTCATCTGTTTCGCTCTCCTAGGAACTGTGCAGAGAGGAAAGCTGGAAAGTTGGGCCCCTAGCCCTCTGGACTCCGGGGAGGGGGAGAGGCCAGACTTAGGCTTGAGACCTGAAATGGTCAAAGGTGGTGACAGGAGGGGCCCCAGGGGCAATGCATGGGACACCAGCCACAGGGCAAGGACGCTAGGGGCATGAGGTGGGGCAGTGAAATGGCCATCAGTCAGCAGGCAGCGGATCAGACAGTGGTGGGCTCTGGGCAGGGTGACTCAGAGGGACTAGGAGGATGAGACAGGCCATGGCCTGGGCATGTGTCGCCATAAGGCGGGGGAGGGGGACAGGACAGGGCTGCCTTTTTAGGGGCAGCAGTGTCACCCCAGAACACCAGGCCTCCAGGTCTGTCAGCACCAGGAAACAGGAACCTGTCTATTGGACTTGCAGATGAGTGAGTCCCCTATCTGGAAAAGTCTCCATTCTGAGCCCCTGTGGAGTAGGGGTGGGGTGGGGGAAAGAGAGCTCAGGGCTCTCATGTCCCAGTTACTCTGTTACTTGTTCAGCACGTTTTCCAGCTATGCTAAGCTCTAAGGCCATGGTCACCATGGGTAGCACAATACCACAGCTAGAGCTCATGCCTGAATCCCACCACAAGTCTCATTTGCTAAACTGTCAGCAGCTCCTTGGGGGCTTCCCAGATGTCTCAGTGGTAAGGAAACTGCCTGCCATGCAGGGGACACAGGAGGCAGCAGGTTTGATCCCTGGGTCGGGAAGATCCCCTGGAAGAGGGCATGGCAACCCATGTCAGTAATATTGCCTGGAATATTCCATGGACAAAGGAGCCTGGTGGGCTATAGCCCATGGGGTTGCAAAGAGTCAGACATGACTGACTGAGCACACACATACACAGTGGTTCCTTGCTTCCTCCAGGATACATCTGACACCCCGCAGGTGTTCTCCCTTGAGCCTCATCTTTCTCCACCGCCCCAGGGCCTTTGTACGTGCTGTTCCACATCTCTGCCCCCTTCCTTTGGCCTTCCTCATCCCACTGGTGCCTCAGAGCCCAGCATAGGCCTCCCAACCTCCAGGAGGCCATCCTGACGTCGGAGCCAGCTGAGTGCCCCTCCTCTGGATTCTCATCCCACCCCCAGCCCTGTGCTAGTCCCCTTGGAGCACTGACCAGGGAATGCTGGGGTCACCTGGGGAGAGGTCTGTTTCCCACCTGCAATCCCAGTAGCAACTGGTGAGCAGTGGCCGGGTCCTGTGCCTTTCCGGAGTCTCAGGGCTGACTGGATAGAAGCTTGAATGTGGATGAGGGGCCCAAACAGGAGCTGACGCGGTGGCTGCCTCACAAAGACTGGCTCAGGAGAGCACACAACCAAGCCCACAGGCTGGGACAGAGGTCACTGTGAGAGTGAAGAGGGAGGGAGGGGAGCTGAAGGGGTAGGAACCCCGCTTCTGCCAGTCCAGACCTCTCCTGCAGCCATGAGGGCCACTCAGTCCATGGCTGACAAGCCCGCTCTGTGCTGCCTCTCTGGCTCCCAGGCGGGTCAGACAGGGCAGGGCTGATGGCCCAGGGTGAGGCTTGGAGCTGCTGACTGCTGAGGCCAGAGACAGAGAAGATGGGGCTGCCGCCTTCCCTCTCCACGTCCCATGTCAGGCCACCTCGACCCTGAGTGGTCAGCCACCGGGGAACCTTGGCGACATGGTACAAGAGCGAGGTCCAGGCAGGACCACATCACCCTGCCCGGAAAGCAGTCCCTGGAATTCCCCAAGTAGAACCAAAAGAGGAAGCTGAGGAGAGGTGTTGGAGGTGGGGCACGTGGTCGGGGAGCCTGCGATACAAAAGACACGCAGAGTCAAGAAACCTAGGTTTTAGTTTCAGTCTTGACTGGGGCTGCGTGAGGGACACAGAGAGTCCAGTGTTCTGTGGAACTTCCATTCCAAGTCACTTGTGCTCTTGGGGCCTCAGTTTTTCCATCTGTCATGGGAGTCATGGACTTGATCTGGTTGGGGGAGGATTCTTTTTAAGCAAGGTGAAGACGCATTGAAAATCATTGCCAACGATAGGCAATCTCCTGGCATAAACCATAATGAAAAAGAATATAAAGAAGGAATGTATATATGTGTATAATTGAGTCACTTTGCTGTATAGCAGAAATTAGCACAACATTGTAAGTCAGCTATACTTCAATCAAAAGAAAAAGAAAATCATTGCCCACAGAGCAAGAAAGTTTTTCTTTTCTAATTCTCGAGGATGCTGATGAGTCCTTAGCACCTCTCAAACACTGCCCCATGTCCCTTTCAAGTAACAAAGTGGGAGTCAGGAGGACTAGAAGAGAGGTGTGGTTAGATTTATTGACATTACACTTAGTAGTATGGAGACCTTTTTAAAAAGATGAGTGATACCCATTTGCTGCTGCTGCTGCTGCTAAGTCACTTCAGTCGTGTCGGACTCTGTGTGACTTTAAAGACAGCAGCCCACCAGGCTCCGCCATCCCTGGGATTCTCCAGGCAAGAACACTGGAGTGGGTTGTCTTTTCCTCCTCCAATGCATGAAAGTGAAAAGTGAGAGGGAAATCACTCAGTCGTGTCCGACTCTTTGTGACCCCATGGACTGCAGCCCACCAGGCTCCTCTGTCCCATTTAGGAGAATGATATAAAGCTTCTTTCTTAAATGCTTATATTTAAGCTTTAAAAGTGAATTTTTTTAAAGAATAACTACGAAGTAACTCCCTGCCTGGTGAGTTTTAGTAAACCAGGGCACCAATCACCAGATGATAATTTACAAATGACTGCAATTCCTTGACCCTTGGGTTCAGAGGGTGCTGCATCAGCAGTGTAGCTCTGCCCATGTTGGGGCAGGGCTCGGAGGCCAGACAGCTGTAGGTCCTGGAACCGGGCCAGCAGGGTCAAAGGCAGGTATTACACCCTGATAAAAGTGAGCCAACTGGTAACATCGGTCCTTGGGGCTTCCCAGGGACTAGGGAGTATGTCCCCAAACAAGCTTAAATGCAAATAACTTTCATTGACACGCTGATCTACATCATGCATGCACAGCACTTGGCGCTGGTTTCCAAATAGTGCTCTGCAGAGAGGGCCGCCTCTCTGCTGTGCTCTCCAAAGTGACTCAGGCCTGTGGGCTCCCTCTCTTCCTCCTTCCTCCCTCATACTTTGTGCCTGCCCTCCTATAGCCCCCTCATGGGAGATACTGAGGGTCCTCCCGGCAGCGGTCGCCAACCTCTGGGACCTAATGCCGGATCATCTGAGATGGAGCTGATGTAATAGAAATAAAGTGCACAATAAATGTACGTGCTTGGATCATCTGGAAACCACCACAACCCCAGGGTGGGGAAAACTTGTCCCTGGTGCCAAAAAGGTTGGGGACCATTGCTCCAAAGAGTAGCCTCCAGCCCCAGCATAAGGGATCTGTAAAACCTTTAGCCATCCAGGAGCAAACTAGCTCATCACTACAGAGGGGCAGGCCATTCAAGGGCCAGTGTGTCTAAAATGCCTTGCTTTCTCTCAACCCACAACTCCTGTTCATCCTTAAATACTTGGGACAAATGTGATCTCCTTTATGGATATCCCGTTCTGACCCTCTTAGAGCTGCCTGATCCTCCTCACGCCCATAATATGCTGTCCATACTACTTATTAATAACACGGTTTTATAACTGCTCTAATTGTTCAAGTTTGGTTTCCCCACTGATGAGTGCACTGCTTCAAGCATGAACAATTCTCTTTGTACTCCATGTCAGTCCCTAGCCTCTGACACTGGCTATGCTCTGTCTGTGTATCTATTCAATCAGTCGGTGGGTGGATTGGCTTGGCTTAAAGTTCTGAGCTAGTTTTCAGTTTCCATTCACTCTACTTCTCTATTTAAGGAGAGGGAACTTTATGTTGAAAGCATGGTTCCTTCAGGCATTTGGTAACTATTTACTAAGCACGTATCATGGGACATGTACTCTGTTAGGAGCCAGGAGTATAGAGCAAACCAGATTTGATCTGTACCCTCAGAAAGTTGACAGTCAGGTTGGAGAATGAGGCAAGCGACACATGGAGAACAAGAGAAGGATTTCAACATCATAATTACTTAGATGTAAACCACTCAGAATTTAATCTACTTTGAAAGGAAATTCAGGTAGAAGATCAATGAGGTTAAGTAAAAACCTACAACCCTGAATTTGAAGTATCAGTAGATAGGGAATCATATCAATATCTTGTAATAACTTGTATTGGAAAAGAATCTGAGAAAAAATATATAATACATATTATATATCTATATCAGTTTAGTTCAGTTCACTCAGTCATGTCCGACTCTTTGTGACCCCATGGACTGCAGCACG
Organism: Bos grunniens; assembly: GCF_055505025.1. Lineage (NCBI taxonomy): Eukaryota > Metazoa > Chordata > Mammalia > Artiodactyla > Bovidae > Bos > Bos grunniens. The sequence goes on along the minus strand of NC_141174.1, from coordinate 85,339,975 downwards.
CCAGGCCTTCCTGTCCATCACCAACTCCTGGAATTTACTCAAACTCATGTCCATAGAGTCAGTGATGCCATCCAATTGTCTCATCCTCTGTCGCCCCCTTCTTCTCCTGCCTTCAATCTTTCCCAGCATCAGGGTCTTTTCAAATGAGTCAGTTCTTTGCATCAGGTGGCCAAAGTATTGGAGTTTCAGCTTCAACATCAGTCCTTCCAATGAACACCCAGGACTAATCTCCTTTAGGATGGACTGGTTGGATCTCCTTGCAGTCCAAGGGACTCTCAAGAGTCTTCTCCAAAACCATAGTTCAAAAGCATCAATTCTTTGGTGCTCAGCTTTCTTTATAGACCAGCTTTCACATCCATACATGACTACTGGAAAAACCATAGCCTCGACTAGACGGACCTTTGTTGGCAAAGTAATGTCTCTGCTTTTTAATATGCTGTCTAGGTTGGTCATAACTTTTCTTTCAAGGAGCAAGTGTCTTTTAATTTCATGGCTGCAATCACCATCTGCAGTGATTTTGGACCCCCCCCCCACCCCCGCAAAAAAAAGTCAGCCACTGTTTCCACTGTTTCCCCATCTACTTACCATGAAGTGATGGGACCAGATGCCGTGATCTTAGTTTTCTGAATGTTGAGCTTTAAGCCAACTTTTTCACTCTCCGCTTTCACTTTCATCAAGAGACTCTTTAGTTCTTCTTTGCTTTCTGTAATAAAGATGGTGTCATCTGCATATCTGAGGTTATTGATATCTCTCCTGGCAATCTTAATTCCAGCTTGTGCTTCATCCAACCCAGCGTTTCTCATGATGTACTCTGCATATGAGTTAAATAAGCAGTGTGACAATATACAGCCTTGACATACTCTTTTTCCTATTTGGAACCAGTCTGTTGTTCCATGTCCAGTTCTAACTGTTGCTTCCTGACCTGCATACGGATTTCTCAAGAGGCAGGTCAGGTGTTCGTTTCCAAGGCAAACCATTCAATATCACAGTAATCCAAGTCTATGTCCCAAACTGTAACGCTGAAGAAGCTGAAGTTGAATGGTTCTATGAAGACCTACAAGACCTTCTAGAACTAACACCCCAAAAAGATGTTCTTTTCATTATAGGGGACTGGAATGCAAAAGTAGGAAGTCAAGAAACACCTGGAGTAACAAGCAAATTTGGCCTTGGAGTACAGAGTGAAGCAGGGAAAGGGTGACAGAGTTTTGCCAAGAGAACACACTGGTCATAGCAACACCCTCTTCCAACAACACAAGAGAAAACTCTACACATGGACATCACCAGATGGTCAACACTGAAATCAGATTGATTATATTCTTTGCAGCCAAAAGTGGAGAAGCTCTATACAGTCAGCAAACACAAGACCAGGAGCTGACTGTGGCTCAGATCATGAACTCCTTATTGCCAAATTCAGACTTAAATTGAAGAAAGTAGGGAAAACCACTAGACCATTCAGGTATGACCTAAATCAAATCCCTCATGATTATACAGTGGAAGTGAGAAGAAGATTTAAGGGACTAGATCTGATTGATTGTCTGATGAACTATGGACAGAAGTTCATGACATTGTACAGGAGACAGGGGTCAAGACCATCCCCAAGAAAAAGAAATGCAAAAAAGCAAACTGTCTGAGGAGGCCTTACAAATAGCTGTGAAAAGAAGAGATGTGAAGAGCAAAGGAGAAAAGGAAAGATATACCCATTTGAATGCAGAATTCCAAAGAATAGCAAGGAGAGATAAGAAAGTCTTCCTCGGTGATCAGTGCAAAGAAATAGAGGAAAACAATAGAATGGGAAAGACTAGAGATCTCTTCAAGAAAATTAGAGATACCAAGAGAACATTTCATGCAAAGATGGGCTTGATAAAGGACAGAAATGGTATGGACCTAACAGAAGCAGAAGATATTAAGAAGAGATGGCAAGAATATACAGAAGAACTGTACAAAAAAGATCTTCATGACCCAGATAATCACGATGGTGTGATTAGTCACCTAGAGCCAGATATCCTGGAATGGGAAGTCAAGTGGACCTTAGGAAGCATCACTATGAACAAAGCTATTGGAGGTTTTATATATATATATATATATATATATATATATATATATATATATATATAAAATTCATGTATATAGCTGAGTCATTTTGCTATACACTTGAATGGTACAACATTGTAAATTAACTATACTTGAAAAGCTATCAGTAGATTTCATGATGTATTTTATCTTTAACAAATATACAAACACACACATATCCTATCTCTGCTACGGGAAAGAGCTAAATACAGTGACCAATCCATTAGCATCAAGCTAACTCCCAGTATGGCTTCTAAATACTACTTCCCACTAAAAGGAACTAGGGCTTCTTGGAGGAATGGCTGGCTCCAGATTTCAGACAGAAAATGTACAAGATGAGAATGTTGTACCAGTAAGCAATGAAGCTATCAAAGACTACCACTGCTGCTGCTGCTAAGTCACTTCAGTCGTGTCCGACTCTGTGCGACCCCATAGACGGCAGCCCACCAGGCTCCCCCGTCCCTGGGATTCTCCAGGCAAGAACACTGGGATGGGTTGCCATTTCCTTCTCCAATGCATGAAAGTGAAAAGTGAAAGTGAAGTCGTTCAGTCGTGTCCGATTCTTAGTGACCTCATGGACTACAGCCTACCAGGCTCCTCCATCCATGGGATTTTCCAGGCAAGAGTACTGGAGTGGGGTGCCATCGCCTTCTCCAAAAGACTACCACAGGCATATCGAAAAGACTCAGAAGGTATCTTCAAGAAGTTGTCTAAAATAGGATGATTTGAGAAGCAATAAGGATAGCTCAGTTGATAATGAATCCACCTGCAATGCAGGAGACCTTGTTTTGATCCCTGGGTAGGGAAGATCCCCTAGAGAAGGGAAAGGCTACCCAGTCCAGTATTCTGGCCTGAAGAATTCCATGGACTATATAGTCCATGGGGTTGCAAAGAGTCAGACATGACTGAGCAACTTTCACTTTCAAGGATAACTCCATTTGACTGAAATGTATCAAATATTTACAAATCCACAAGTTAAAAGTGATATTTTAAAAGAAGAAAATCTTTGAGAATACTAGGAAACTAGCTTATTACTTTGAAAACTGAAAAATAAAGTAAAATAAGTAGGCATTTATCTTGCATTTAAACTCTACCTTAAGATAACCAAATGGTTCATGAGGGGTGGTTTCTTTTTATAGCAGTATCCAAGCAAATAGATGAAGGAGTAATAAAATACCACATTTTGTACCCACTAATGAATTCATGCATCTAGACAATGATCATCCATGCCTGCTGTCATACAGAAAGAGAAACATCTAGATAGTATGTGCCTCCTAATGGGTCAATGAGATACTCTTGCTGTTCCTCGGCCCCCCCAACTCCCAATGAAATCTGGATCTAATCAGGCTCCAAGATCTAACTACAATTTAGTGATCAGCACAATTCAGACTATGAGAAGCTTTGGGGACAAATAATTTTGTTTCTTCAGTACATTAATGTGTGTATGTATGTGCAGGAATGTCAGAGAGAGAGAGAGACACTGAAATATGAAGAAGGAGCCTATAAGACATATCAATTATAATCACTTTGTATGGACTTTATTTGGGATCCTAATTCATATATACAATGTTTTAAAAAAAATCATGAGGCAGTTGAGGAAATTCAAATACAGAGTGGGCCTTTGATGACATTGAATATTACTGTTAATTTTTGGGGTGGCTTAGTGGTATGAATATCACAGCTATATTTTTAAAATAGATTTTACTTTTTGGAGATATTGAAATGTTTACTAGTTAAATGATGAAATGTCTGGGATTTGCTGCATAATATTCCAGTGGTCATGTATAAATAGAAGGAGTATAGGGATAAAACAAGGTTAACCCTGAGCTGATAACTGTTGATGCTGGATGATAAGTATATGGAGATTCATGATACTGTTTTCTCTATTTTTGTATGTTTGGCATGTTTCCTAATAAAAAGCCAAATGGATTCAATCCATGATGTCTCTGCATGAGATAGTTGCCCATGCAATCTACAGAATCATTAGAATCACAAAAAATCTAGGCTGGAGAAGATTCAGGGATTGCTCACCCAGCCTTCAAGCATGACTGCATAGATAAGACCAAGATCTGGGGAGGTCTGGTGACATAGCCAAGGTGACATGGTGAGCTTGGGGCTGTGCTCCTCTGCCTCTGGGCATGTGCACCTATCCCCCCCACCCCACACCCAAAGTTCCCCTCCTAGTCACCAGAAACGATGGTGATCCTTATCAAGGCCTGATTTTTCTGGCTTTCTTTCTTTAGTCTTCAATTATGAAATATTTCAAACATATAGAAGATATTCAGTTCAGTTCAGTTGCTCATTCGTGTCCGACTCTTTGTGACCCCGTGACTCACAGCACGCCAGGCCTCCCTGTTCATCACCAACTCCCGGAGTTCACCCAAACTCATGCGCATTGAGTCGGTGATGCCATCCAGCCATCTCATCCTCTGTTGTCCCCTTCTCCTCCTGCCCCCAATCCCTCCCAGCATCAGGGTCTTTTCCAATTGATACTACTAAAACTACCACATAGATTTTTTAAAATGGCTATGTACCAGTTGTGGTGAGCAGGGGACGCTTTTTGCCGTGGTGCAAGGTCTTCTCACTGCGGTGGCTTCTCTTATTGCGAAGCACAGGATCTAGGACATGTGGCTTCAGTAGCTACAATCCCGGTCTCTACAGCACAGGCTCAGTAGGTGTGGTGCATGGGCTTAGCTGCTTGTGGAATCTTCCTGGACCAGGGATCAAATCCACGGCTCCTTCATTGGTAGGTGGATTCTTATCTACTGCACTGCCAGAGAAGTCCAACCACATAGATTTTTTAAATGTGAATATTTTGAGATTTTCTTCGGATTTTTTTTTAAAGGTAACAGAATGTGATGATGGATAGAGCCAAACTCCCACCTTCCTCTCCCTTCCTTTCCTCCTCACAGATACCAACATCTTGGTGGCAGGCTGTGTTCTTTCCACTTGCGTTTGATGTGTATACTCAAATTTAGAATTGTTTTGTGTGGATTTATATTTGACATAAATAGTATCATATCATATATTTCCTTTTGCAACTTGCTCTTTTCACACAACATTGTGTTTTTGAAATTTATCCAAGTTGATGCATGCAGATCTAGCTCATACATTTTAAAGCCTCCATACAATTTCTTTATACAAAAATGTATAGATTTTTCTTTATTCATTCCTCCAATAATGCGTTATTGCATTACTGGTTATTTACAGTTACTTTTGCTGCTTCGAACAATGGGGCCATGAAAAATCTCTGCATGTATCTCTTTGTGTAAGAGCTTCTCCAGCGTGTGTACTTGGAAGCAGAATTATCAGGTCATAGAGTTGTGTTGCTTCTACTTTGCTGTTGCCAAATGCTCTGTGAAGTGGGTGACCCAGTTATGCTCCCACAGTGTCTGACGATACTAGTCATTCCACATCCTCATGGAAGCTGCATGTTCCTAAACGCAAAACTTGCCAATCCAACGGGAACGAGTTGTTCTCTTTTGCTTTGGCTTTTGGGTTTGCATTTCCCTGAGGACTAGTGAGGCTGGGGCATTTTCACCTGCTTCCTGGCCGTTTGTGCTTCTCCTGTGCATCGTCTGTGTTCTTCCCGTTTTTCTGGGTTGTTTACTTCTATGTGCCAATTTGGAAGAATTCTTTACCTATTCCAGTTACTATTTCTGTGGCAGTTATTGGTGTCACATTTGTAGTTTTCCGTGCTTTGCAACTTGATGGCATCTTTTGTGGTACAGGTGTTTTAAATTTTAATACAGTCAAATTGACCTCCAATTTTTTCTTTATAGCTCTCAATTTCTGTATTTTGTTCAATGATCCTTTCCCTACTCAGATTTCTAAACGTGTAAGGATTTTAATCCCGCCTGAATTTCTTTGTGTACGCTGAGTAAGGCAGAGGTCCACTTCCCCTCCATAAAGATGGTCTATTTGTCCATTGTCCCAGAGCTGTTTGCTAAAAGCCCTTTTCTTCAGTGATACATAGTGGCGCCTAGGCCATAGTCACCTCTCATCTCTGTGGAGACTTACTTATAGACTCTGTTTTGTTCCATTGGCCCATTTGTCTATGCGTGCACCAAGAGCATATTTGCCTGCCGACTGTAGCCTTGAGTCCCTAACAAGTCTTGCTATCTGGAGGACAAGCTCTCCTTTCTTTTTCCTCTTCACAATTATAGTTGCTATTTTGAGTCCTTTATTCTTCAGATAAATATTAGTATTAGCTTTTCAAATTACATAGAAATCATTCTCTTTGGGTTTTGTTTGATATTATAAATTGATTGCTGGGAAAGAGAGCTTTAAAAATGATACTGAATTTCCTTATCAATGAATATGGTATAGCTTATGATCTGCACAGGTCTTTTAAAAAAGACCTGCAACATTTTTCTGTAACATTTAATGTTTTTCTTCAAAAACGTCTTGTGTAGTTTTACTTAGTTTTACTCATAGGTCATATTTGTTGCTATTTGTAAAAGCATTTTTATTTCTTTACATTATGCTTTGAAATTGGTTATTGCTTATGAATAGGAATGCTATTGATTAATGAATATTGATTTCAGATCTAGCAATGTGGTTAAGCTCTCTTATTTAATTGCATATTTTCTACATATATAGTCACACTATCCATAAATAATCATAGTTTTTCTTCCATTTCAATCATTGCATTCATTTTTTTTTTATTGTTTTATTTTGTCCAGCTGGAGGCTGGTAGAGCCTCCAGTCCAATGTTGAATAGAAACAGTCATAAGAGGATTCTTGTTATGTTGCTGACTTTGAAATCATGGTTCTAAAACTTAATTTTTATCTATTATTGGGTTGCTGCTCATCTGGTTTAGCTGTCCATCATAGGATTAAAGATATTTTCTTTTATTCCTTGTTTGGTACATTAAGGAAAATCATGAATGTTGAATTTTGTGAAACATCTTTATTTCTTTTGACTGATGAAACTAGATCTTCTAGCTGTGTTCTTCAATAGTTGGTTGTAGGGTTCTGTGATTCAATTATGTTGTTCAACTCTTCCATATTCATATTAATTTCTCTCTCAGCTTGATCTACCAATTTCTCTTAGCGGTTTGTTAAAACCTCCCATTCCTCTTTATAAAATTCTGTCCACTTTTTAGAATTTATGTAGTGTTCTGAACTTGGGAGCTCCCACTCTACCTTTAAAGTCTTTTATCTATGACATTAAATGAGTCCCCTTTTTTTCATGATAGGCTATCAAAATTGTTTTATTTGCTTTTTATTTTTGGCTGCACCTTACAGCTTGCTTAGTTCCCTGAGCAGAGAGTATTGAACCTGGGCCCTGGCTGTGAAAGTGCTGATTCCTAACCACTGGAGCTCCAGGGAATTCCCTATTTTACTTTGATTTTATCCAACATGGCTGTCTGTCCACATGGTTAAAGGGAATCCTAATTAGCTTGCTGTTTCATTTGCCAGTATTGGACATTCCAGACCTGCTTTTTCTGAGTCTTGTCAGCTATTGCCAGCAAACACTTGCATGGGTAGCTTCCCTCTGTGATATCCAGGAGAGACAAGACCACAGCCCCATCTCACTCTTGCTCCTGGCCTCAGTAGTACGGGAGACCTCCAGGGCCCGCTTCTGAGCCATCAGCCCTGTGCTGGTTGATCTGCTTGGGAGGGGAGTTCGGAGTCAGGGTCAGAGTGAGCACGCTGTGGAGCTTTCTAGGCATTGACAGACATGCCCTAATGGATGTGAGGAAGGCCTAAGCTAGGCAGTGGACATTTCTGTCTTCCATCTCTCCTTCCTATGTTCTTCATCTCGAGATCACTCATCCCCTGCTCTACCTGTGGGGTCAGTTCTTTCCAAGTTTCTGAATCAATCCTAATGGTCCACCACCCACCCACCCATTCATCCATCTACTCATTCATTTGTCCAGCCAGCATCAGTATTGTACAAATACTACAAGCTGTGTGATCTTGGAACTTCAGCGACATCATCTATAAAATGAATATAGTAATAGCATTGACCTCTTAGGACAGTTATGAGTTTGGAATTACACAATGCTTAAAAAGAAGTGGCAGACACATACTAAGTCCTCTATTAAGAATAGCTATTATCTTCATCCCACACTCACTGATTCAGTCAACTAACATTTCCTGAGCATGTACTATTGAGTACCAGAGATACGAGACACAATCCCCGCTCACTTCCAGGTGGACATCAGGAGAGGGTGATACCATTAAATTAACAGCCATGATGCACCATGCATAGTACGTTCCCCAGAGAGCTGGCAGAAGACACTCCAGCAGCACAAAGGAGACACAGCCAGTTTAGACTAAAGGAGTTGGGGGCTAGGGAAGGGCTCCCTTGAAGTGAAACTAAAGTTGAATCCTAAAGAAGGAACAGGGGTTCAAAGAAAGATGCAGGGCATTCCTGGCTGGAAGAGAAACACATAAGTAACCTAAAATCCAAGTGGCCTCTCAGGGCATTGGAGGCGTGTGTGACTGGTGTGAAAAAGTGACTCCAGAGGTACAGGGCTGCACCTGGAAACCAGTTAAGGAGTTCAGACATAGTGCTGTGCACAGGGCCATCGAGGGGCTCCAAGCAGAGGACTGGTGGGGACAGATGTGCAGCTTAACGTCCTACACGACTGTATGCACCAGATAAGCGACCCAGGTCATGTCCAGTGCTCCAGTGCACAGAACCCCGGTCTCTGCATGTCAGTTGAGGTGGGGACCTAGAGCCTGGGGCTCAACACAGGCAGTCTCAACCCTCTGAACTGCAGCTCACCCCCTAATATTTCCTCCTCCTGGCTCAGGTCAGAACCCTGGCCTCTGCAGGTCTCTCCTGAGTTTCACCAGCCTGCTTGGCCTGAATCTGAGCCTAGTTTCTGCACAGGAGGCGACTGGCCAACGAGAGGCTGCAGGAACGGGGACTTCAACAAGCTGGAGTGTAGCTAGATCAGGGCAAAAGGGAGAACTAGACGGGTTGGGGGAGGGAGATGGAGGAGGATGTGCCTCTTACTCTGGGCCTTGGCACATGCTGTTCCTTCTACCTGGAACACTCTGCTCCACACCTCCCTTGGGCATGGCACCTCTTTGTTCTTTGGGCCTTGGTTCGGCTCACTCCTTCCAAGAAGCCTTGCTCTGACTCCACTCCCTGGGTAACATCTCTACTGTGTGCTGTGGCATCTTCCGGTTTGTGCCTTCTCACCCAAGTTACGGGCATTAGCATTAACCTGCTGGTATCTGCCTTCCTTTTGGGCTTCCCTGGTGGCTCAGACAGTAAAAGAAGCTGCCTGCAATGTGGGAGAGCTGGGTTTGATCCTGGGTCGGGAAGATACCCTCTAGACAGAACTGGCAACCCATTCCAGTATTTTTGCCTGAGGAATCCCATGGACAGAGGAGCCTGATGGACTATAGTCCATGGGATTACGGAGTTGGACAGGACTGAGTGACTCACACACACACACACACACACACGCATCTCACCAAGTGGCAGTTGTCACTTTACGTGACTGTTTCTCCCGGCTGGCTGAGCACACTGTGGAGAGGGCAGGCGTCATGTCTTACTGATCTTTGCATCCTAACACCTAGAACCATGCCTGGCATATGTTGGGGTCTCTCCATAGAAATGTTGGTGGGATGGATGGGTAGATGGAAGGATGATTGGAGAGATGAGAGGATGAGTGGGTGGGTGGATGGATGGATGGATGAATGGGTGACTGGTGAATGGATGGAAACATGGGTAATGTGGGTGGGTGTGTTCTAGAATGTTCTCAAGGCAGGATACTGGTTTCCACGACTCTTGTCGGCCATGGCTCTTCCATGAGAAATTTCCTCACCAGTCCTCTTAAAGAAGAGGCAGGAATCCTCATGCCCTAGATACTAATCCTTGAGACAGTACCGCTCAGTCCTGCCCACTAAGCGGCTCCTTCACGGAGGCTGTGGTATGGGTTTAGGGGAAGGGGAGGTGTGAGTCGCAATGTCGGCTCAGGCCGTGTGACTCATGGTGAGTTATGTAGCCTTTATGGGCCTTCACTGTCCCATCTATCAAACGAGGGGCCAAGGACAGACGTCTCTCCAAGTACAAAAGTTCCAATTTTGGTGTAATATTTAAAAATACTTCACGAGTATGGTACATTTTATAGAGTACATTTCCTACTGTTGTCACAAAAACATCAAATGATGCCCAACCGTGCAAATAAAATAAGGCTCATGTTTGTTTGTTATACTTTATATTAAAAATAGTTCATTCTCCAACACTGTGTTCTTATAAAAATGTACACCCCATCTCCATGGGAGAGTCCATGGCCAGTTTTTAACATTTAAGTCTTGCCGATCACACTTCCACCTCCAGCTCTCTGTATCTGTTCCTTGGTGCAGACCCTATGATTTAGGACGGTCACTGCCTCTGCTGGGGTCGGGGCTGCCTAGGGGTGGGGAATAGGGATGGGCAGTGACTCAGAGAGGCCTGAGAGTGAATGGCTCTGCCATTGTTACAAATGGCCTGGACACTTGCACATCATCTGATGTGACCTGAAACCACGAACTTGGTTTCTGGCCAGAAACTCTGGCTTCTGACGACTATGCCCTCTCTGTTTCAATGATCTTGCTTTGAGCAAAGGCAGAGTGACCAAGCTGGAAGACCCTCAAAAGCCAACCTTTTCTCTGGGCTTCAGGGACAAGCCTCAGGACAGTGCACTTGCCCTGAGAATCAGGATAACCTCAAGCCAGGGAAAGCTCAGCCTTTATTCACTGGTGCTGCCCTGAGTCTATGAGGTCCTGGGCACTATCTTCAGTCAGCGAAACCAGTCTAGCTGTGTGGACAAGCAAACAGGAGCACTGAAGAGTTGCAAATGCTATGATCAGTATGAGCCTGGATTTTTGCAGGAATGGTTAAGGGGTGACTTTGAAAAAGGCTTGGAAAATGGGACATCCCTCGTAGCTCAGTTGGGAAAGAATCGGCCTGCAGTGCAGGAGTCCCCCTGCAATGCAGGAGTCCTGGGTTCGATTCTTGAGTTGGGAAGATCCCCTAGAGAAGGAAATGGCAACCCCACTCCAGTATTCGTGCCTGTGAAATCCCATGGACAGAGGAACCTGGCAGGCTACATTCCATGGGGTTGCAACTGTCAGACACAACTTAGCAACTAAACCACCACAGGAAAATGGTATCAAGGTTTTCTGCTACTTTGTTGATGAGGAGGTAGGGGCAATCTTGGGGGATTAGAGACGGAAATTGGAGTGTGTACAGTATTTGGGTTCCTCCCCAAAGATTCGAAGAGGCCTCCCAAGCCTTCAAGTGCAGAGGAATCATCTGCAGAGTCGCGAGAGGTGGATACGGCAGTGGATATGGCTTTAGTAGGGCTGAGTCGGGGCTGAGGTTCCGTAAAGCGGAAAGTGCGGGAGGGGAGCGGTGGTGGGGTGGGAGGCAGTAGCGAGGCAAAGACAAGCATGCGCAGTGAAAGGCTCGGGGTGGAGAGGCTTGTGAGCTTCTTTCTGTCAGGACAGCCGCAGCGCGGACAGGCAGGGTGGAGGCACCAGCACTCAGAGCCGAAGGATGTGTTCCCAACTGCACTTTCACAGGTCAGGTGTCTCTCCCTGGCCTCCACTGGGAGCTTCCGGGCCCGAAGTGAGTCTTGGTCGTCTCCCCATGCTCAATTGTGCCGAGAACCTCTTGGTAGAAGAGCCTTTCTGAGATGGTCTCCCCTTCTCAGCAATGGGCCTCACATTGACCTTCACTCCCAGGAGCCAAGAGTGGAGGGGAGCATTCTGAGACATTCTTCCTTTCTACCCACTGGGACCTGCAACCCTCAGGTACAGAGAGAATGTTCTGGCCAAAGACTCCCCCATTTGGCCCTGCTAGCCCTCTGCTGTGATGATCAGACTTTGACAAGCAAGGAAAGCATGGTTCAAAGGGGTGTTCCTTTACTCAAGTTTGTGCCACCAGTACAAGTCAGAGATGTCAGCCAAACATAGCCGCAGACGGGCCTTCTTCCTACATGCTGGAAGCTTCTCTTCTGCAAGCCTGACAGGAAGCCCAGCTCCAGCTAAGTGACCCTGGTACGTGCAGTCCAGCTGTCCTTTCGAGGCTTAGAATAAAGGCTGCTCTATCTGGATGGTCACTCCTTTTTTCAAATGTTCAATCCTTTCTTGAATGAAATAACAGCAGGCAATCGTTTTTATGTGCTCATTTGCAGTGACTTTGGCAGGACTTGGAAACCACATTAGCCCCACATTCTGGAAATTTAGCTCATGGCTGCATGATGCCCAGGAACCTGGGAACCACCACCCCAGGCCAGTCCTGCACCCTCAAGGGCACTGCCCCCATTTCCTCTCTGTAAACCCCTCCTAAGTGGGGTTGCCCCACAGCATCTGAAGTTAAGCTTAAAAAAAGAGGGTAGAGGTTTTCAGGGTCCTGATGGTCATAGACACTTTGCAATTTCTCCGCAAGTTCATCCCATTTCATCTTTTTCCGCAAAGAGTTGGGCAGTGGCAGCTACACAGGACACGGGTGTTAACTGTGGACTTCCCCTCTGGGAACTGCCCTGAGGAGACCCCCCCACCCCACCCTGCCTTAAACTGGGGAGACAGCACAGGGCTGGGGTCATGAAGACACTCCCTTTTTAACTGTTCCACATGATCACTTTCTAGGGGTGTGGGGGCAGTATGGGAACGCTTTAAAAAAAGAAGCGCTCACATTTATGGATGACAAAGGAGATCACCCAGGACGTGGGGTAGACAGCACCCCACCCCTCTTCTTGGGAGCCTGAGGGGAGGGAGAATGGAGATAAACTACTGGGGTGGGGCAGGGGGAGGAGGAAGAATTAAAACGCAACAATCAAACCTTTAAATAGTAACTTTTAAAAATATAAAAACAGGTCATTACAATGACTTTTCATTTTCTTTTTTTCTTCAGGAATCAATTTGTCTTCTACCCTCGCCTTCCCTTGTGGCAAGAGCCTTAACAACAGGTGGTGGCTAAGCATCCGAGACCCAGAGAGAAAGAGAGACTGAGAGAGGAATAGAGACACAGACAGACTCTGGACACCCCTCCCCAGCCTCAGAAAGGTTAGGGCACCCACCTTGCCCTTCTCTTCCGCCTCCAGAGCCAGGTATGTGGAGGGGCTCACCTGGGAGCAAGAACATTGGAGAGGGGTTCACTGGGAACCCCCCTTCCTTCTAACCAGACAGGATCACACATTAGAAAATAACCCATAAAAATGCAGTATAAAAATTATCTTCCATATGCTACATCCACGGAGAGCCCACCACCAGGACTCATAACGGCCTTTAGCTTTTCCTTAAGAAAAAAAAAAAAAAAAAAGACCAAAGGAAAACCAAAACAAAAAACAAAATTCTAATACCTCAGAACATTTTGGTACCAAAAAGTGGCACCCGCAGGAGCTGATATTCTACCTGTAAGCTGTTTGGGCTCCTAAGAGAGACAGGAAGCCAGGAGAAGTCAGCACGGTGCACCCCCAGCCCAACCCCAAGTCCCCTCTCCCCGCTGCCCTGCCTGGGGTGGGGGGGCAGGGAGATCAACCTTAGACTCCGTCCTGCAGGCTAAATACACATTTTCCCTCTAAGGAGAGAGTAAGGGGTCAGAGGCAGGAAAGTGGGGAGAAGGCATTTTATGAAAGGACATCACTTCTAATTCCTTTTATTCAAATTAAAAAAAAAAGCACCCACATCAGTTGCTATTTTCCTCTGGTAGCTCCCTGAGCTGAGTTGCTATGCGTTCTTCTACCTTTGTGTCCTTTTCAGGTTGTGTCCGAAGATTAAGTAGGGCTGGAGACAGAGTGCCTTTGAACTTCCATTTCTCATCACGACAACCAAGTGTGCACCAAAGAGAGATGGAGGCGGGGGTGGGATGGGGGAGACAGACAGACAGACAGCTTCAGACACCCGAGAGGGGAGCCAAAGGGCTAAGAGGCAGGTGGAACTCAGGAGGCCACAGAAAAATTCACTGTGTTTCTGCTGCCGTCAGCCTGGGTGGCACCCGTCTCGAGCTCTGCCTGTCCGTCAGTCTGTCTGGAGCTGGGTCCTGACACGCCTTAAGACGATTTCCAGGTCCACAAGGAGACACACACCCAGGGGTACCTGATGGCTGACCTGGCCGCCAGCCATACTGCCCCTCCTCCACCCAGGAGTCTTCTTCCTCTCCCACTCCCCTCTCCATTCTGCCCCCCTCCCTGCCTCCCCTTCCCAGATGGGAACTTCTGTTTAAAAAAAAAAAAAAGCCACCACCACGAGTGGATTACGAATACAGCAGGCGAAATACACGGCTGGCACTGCCGGTGGGAAGGGGCCTCCTCCCCCGCTGACCAGTCCGAGATAGGAGTCTGTTATTTACACTTTTCACAAACCTTGTGCGCTGCACAATCGGGGACGTGAAACCCTCCCCCACTCCCTGGTACAAACGTGTGGTCCACACTCCAGTGTCCCCGGGCTGGGGAAGGAGGACACATCAAAAGAAAGGGGAAGGAAAGAGATTCATGAGGGTGTATGTGGAGAGCCGGAGCCATGAGCCTCCAAATCTACGTGCAGCCTCTGCCAGCATCGTTATGGGAGGAGGAGGGGAGAAATCCATGGGAGTCCGTGAGACACAGGAGTCCCGACGTGACGGGCGTGTCCTCTCAGCCCGCCGGAGCGCGGTGCTGGGCCGCTCGCTGCCTGTCCTCCGTGTCTGCGGGGTCTCCCTGGCACAGCCGAGTCAGGGTCTCCCAGAGCTTGACAGCCCCGTCACAGTCCTTGCTTAGTAGATGACCTCATAAACCGTGGCCTTCTTGTCACCAGAGCCTGTTACGATATATTTGTCATCCGCCGAAATGTCACAGCTCAAGACTGACGAGGATTCCTTAGACTGGAGGAGGAGAGAAAGGACAGAAATTCACTCTCTGGGGGTACTCAGCGCTTTCTTGGTACTCGTGGGATTCACCCGCCCTCTGCCCACCCTGGAGAGCATGCTGTGAGGCCTTCAAACACAGCCCTTCCCATCAGTGGGGCCCCTTCTGCCTGCTTCCCCATAAGGAAAAGCTCATTAACTGGGCCAGATGTGATCTTTACAGTCAGCTCCGAGCAGCAAAACACAACACTTGAGTGTGAGCTTTGCATCCTGAGTTTACAAATAGGAAGAAGCGTTTCTGAGCTGAGAGCAGGTGTATCCAGTGTAACTAGAGACTCTTGAAAGTTACATGTGTGATGCACCAGATGCCAGACTTCCAAACTGCATCAAGAGAATGTCTTACTGGCTCTGAAAGAGAGTGTGTGTGACTGTGTAAGTGTGCAAGACTGTGTGTGTGTCTCTCTCTCTGTGTGAGTGTATATGAGTGAGCGAGGGAGAGTGCAGTGTCAGGCCCCAGGCTTTGAAAACCCACACACAAAAAAAGCCTCTTCCCTCTCTCATACCTCTTTCTGGATCCTTCTCTGGCCCCATACCTCTCTCCTTATATTGAAGTGTTGAGATGGAAAATGAACTTACTTTAATACCAGACAACACTGCTCAGAAAAAAAAAGCTGCCCAGTTTGCTCATACGCCCGGTGCGCCTCCTGTGAGGGCTCAGTGTGCAGGCCAGAGCCAAGAGCATGTTTTCATTCCTCCTTGCTCTAGAAATCCTACAAGAGCCCCTGCTAAAAGCCCTCGCCCCAATCGGTCAGATGCCACTAGCAGCAGAGTATGGGTCCCACTGATGTGCCCAAGTCCAAACCCTCGCCGCTGGAGAAGCCGTCTTGGACTCCCAGTAGGTAGGGGTCAGGGCAAGTCCTGCTCTGCCTCCCCCATCCCTGCCCCATCACCGTGGCCAGGCCCAGACTCTCAGCAGAATCAAGAGGGGCACTTGGAGGGCAGGTAGTACCTGGAATATGCTGGCTCCATACGGAGTCCTCCAGGCGTTGAGAAGGTTATCTTTCCCAGTGCTCACAAACCACTTGCCTGCAGGCAAAGGAAACATCAGGTTGTGGGCTGCTGCCCTCTAAAGCAAGACCCGCCCCACATGGCCAGCTACCATGGAAACGCGGTGTGACCCGCTAACTAGTGCTGGGCTGACTCTTCCCTTGTGAGAAGCGTTTTGTAATCAAGACATACCACACACACACGGACACACACGGACACTCAGATACTGCCTTTCTCTGCAATCAAGGGGAGGGGTGGACAGGCTGGGACAGAGAGGGGCAGGATCTGCAGTTAATCACAGGGATTACACTTCGCCAGAAGATTCTTTTTAAAGCCACTAAGCTCAACTGGCCCATCTCGATTCTACTACTGAAAGATGGCAGGAAGGACTGGGGATGGCGAAGCTCCAAGCAGCTAGAGACCCAGCCAGAGGTGGTGCGTCTCTGCAGGCACGCCACCAGAGCTTTGCCTGCGTTAAAGCTCCAGGGTTCCCAAAGCCCTGGGGGGGGTGCCTGCTATTCCTGGTCCATAAAGACCTGTTGGGGTTCAGAGAGGCTGGGACTGTCCTAAGCTGCATGGCTAGTCAGTGGGCCGGCACATACTCCAGTCCAGAGCTGTGGCCACCAAAGCCCATGGTCCAAACCACCTGTAGGCAGGTGCTCTGCTCCTGCCCCAGGCCAGCAAGGTCTGGCTCTGGCCTGGTGTCGCAGGTGCTTGGTACCCTGTGGCAGTACCTGCATCCTCAGATGCGGGGCGGGATGGGGGTACTGGTCTGGGTCAGGAGGCTGGTTCTGAGACCATGCTCACTTAGGGGGGCTCTGGCCCTTCTCCAAGCTCCGAGCGGCATCCCTGCACAGAGGGCTGGCCAGGCTCCCGCTCCCCCAGGCTCACCGCAGTAGGCGAACTTGAGGGACAGCACGCAGCTCTCGTGCAGGTGCAGCTGGTACTTGTCGGGCTTGGTGTGGTGCAGCACCTCCACGTTGCTGCTCTCCATGCCCACGGCCAGCCACTCCCCGGTGGGACAGTAACCCAGCGAGAAGATCTGCAGGGGAGGGGAGGACAGAGATCAGCATCCTCCAAAACCACGGCAGCGGGGTGCCGGGGGCAGTGCGGCGGGGACAGGAGGAGGGAGAAGAGGGGCGCTCCTCCACGGCCCTGCTCAGGAACCCTGTGGGCTCAGTCTTACCGACTCCCTCCCCTAGCACCTCCCCACCTGCCATGTGCAATGTAAAGTCCCCCTCTCTCCCCCTCAAGGGAATAGGATCTCATGTTTTATCCCCAATCAACTTCCCAGGTGAGGAAGCTGAGGCTCAGAGAGGTTGCTGACTCTAAAAAGTAAAGCGGCAGAGCCAAGATTCAAACTCAGAGGTGACACAGACATTTCACTTTCAAAGTTATTCTCTGTCTCAGTGACTTTCACCTTTCCTTAAGAAAAATATGAGTAAATAAAACACTAATGTATTAAACGTGCAAGATTAAAATATTAACACAAATAATACAATAACAAAAAGTAATAATACTTAGCATTTATGGAATGCTTTCTATAGCCAGGCTTACAGCCAAGGCTTTCAGAGGGACCATTGCAGGTACTCACATCAGACCCATGAAGTAGCTATGACTATTCCCATCCCATGAATGAGAAAACTGAGGCCAAATGCTCAATGGCAGAGGAGCTGGGAATCAAGGGGCAAGTGCGACCAACTCCAAAGCCTTGTGAATTCTGCTTCATGGCCACTTCCTCCAGGAAGCCTTCCTAGATGACTCAGCTTGGTCTCAGGTCCATTTGTAATGACTGCGTGTGAGGACCCCTTGGTCCCCTGAACCAGCCCCTGAGACCCAGGGAGGGAAGGCCCCATGCTGCCCCAGTGGACGGGGAGGGTCCCAGGCACACACCTGGGAGGTGAAGTCGTGCTGCTGCAGCTGCCGGCCCTCCCGCAGGTCCCAGGAGCGCACCGTGTTGTCCAGGCCCCCCGTCCACAGCTTGGTGCCGTCATGGGAGATGTCTATGCAGCTGGCCCCGTCCGTGTGGCCCTGGAACTGCCTAGGAAGGCCAGGCAGGGGTGAGGGTGAGCCCCAGGGAAGCACTGACTGCTATGTTGACAGCTGTCCCAGGGAGACGCCAACTCTGCCCCAGCAGAACGGGAAGCTCGAGGGCCATGGTCCTTCAGGGCTCCTCTCCCACGCGAGCGTCTCGGCCAGGGCCAGTACTTGCACGAGGTCACAGGGAGGGAGGACTCAGACCCAGCAGCTTAAGCTCCTCCAAACCGGTCTCAACGCTGCCTCTTCTCCCCACATCTCTGCGTGTCTCAACTTATCTGAGTTCTGCCCTGCCAGGTCTGCCCCAGGCCCCCTCTCCCTGGAGCCTGGTGCAAGCTCCTGGTCCACAGAGCCCTCCCGCCTCTGTGGGCACCTGGTACAAGCCGTCCTTTCACCTGGGTGCCCTCACCTGTGCCACCCCGGCCACCCCACAACACCTCAGACCAGCTGGTCGCAGCCACGATGCCAGCACGGCCTCCCCAGGGCGAGGACACCCCCGCTCCCCCCCGTGCCTCACCTGACCAGCGTCTGGTTGTGCAGGTCCCACACGGCAATGTTCCCATCACTGCAGCAGGAGAAGCAGACTTTGGCGTCAGGGCTGATGGCCAGGGCGTAGCAGGCCGGAGCCGAGGACGTCAACTCAGCCTTGATGCGGGGCGTGGGCGAGGCCAGGTCCCAGATGGTGAGCGTGCTGGCCTCGCCGCCCACGATGAGCGTGCGCCCATCAGGGAGCAGCTTGCAGGAGCGGATGTAGTTGTCCCTGTTCTGAAGGGGGAGGGGACAATGCTCAGCGCCACCCACCTCTCCTCCCGGGGACCGGGAGAGTCACATCCAGCAACACTGAGCACCCTTGCCACATCTGCTCTCTTCCTGCCCTTAATCGCGGCTGCCAGGCTGACCCCACTGCTCACTCGTGACTTTTTAAACTTTCACTTCTTCACAGACCCCTGGAGACCAGCATCATCTCCCCAGACAACGAAAGCAGGGTTCAGAGAAGTTTGCCAGGTTGCCCAGAGTCGCTCAGTCGATACAGGGCTGCGCCTGGCCAGGTCAGTGGGGCGCTGCCCCAGGCCCCAGCTCTCCTGTAACAGCTAGAAGGGATGCCCGCAGCCCTAGGATCCTCACCAGGCAGTCCAGCTGGGAGATGGGGCTCTTGCTCCCCGGCTGGCTGATGTCCCAGATCTTCACGCAGCCCTTGCCTCCTGTGTAGACGTGGCGCGTGGGGTTGCTGATGGTCACCGCACACACCACCTCCCCGTGGCTGAGGGTGTTGATCTGCCGGGCGTGCCTGGGGATGCCAGGGCCTGCCAGGGCGTCGTGGGGGAAGGGCACGGGCTGCATCTGCCCATCAGCGCTCACATGGAAAGAGTAGGCTCTGAAAGGGGGAGAACCACGCTTCTGCCATCTCCAGTCCTCTAACAGTTTCTCCTAACTGGCCCTAACCCCTGCCTGGCCTGCCTGCCTCCAAGGTGTCCCCTGCCCTCATCTTAGGAAACCTGGTAACCCTAACCTCCTCGACCTGGTTCCACCAGGACGGAGACAGCTTCATAGTCCTGCCTTGACTTCTGCCCCTGCTTATAGATCCTCGCTCCGAACCACGTCACTAACCCCTCGTTGCCTTGGAACACCCTCTCCCGCCATCTATACAATCCCTAGCACTCTGACTTTGGAAAGGGCCCAGCTTGAATGCCACCCCTCCTCTAGGAGCCAGTAGTATTAGGGAAGAAAATCTGCTTGCCCCCCATCCCTGAATGAATCACAGAGTACACATCAGAGCCAGGGGTGAGCCAGTGTAGTCTGCCCGCTGGTTCAGGTCATAGGAGTGCCAGCTGCGGCTAGAACCCACAGGAACCCCCAGGGCAGGGAAGATCCGTGGCATCTGGTTGGGAAGCCCAACATGTGAAATGTTCCTCCCCTCTCAAGTCCAGGGATCACAACCTCAACCCCAAACCTTCTTCCCCTTTCAGAGGGAGCCTGGGGGCGATCAGGAGTGCAGCCAGGCAGCCATCAGTGGGATTGCAACCTGCCCCAGGGGCACCCCTAGAGAGGCAGACACCTTTCCCCAGGAGAGGCCCATCAGGGCAGGGGATGGGTGAGTGGGTGGTGTGCTCTCTGCCCTCCCCAACAAGCAGAAAATAAGTAGTCAAGGCTTACGGTTTTCCACCAGGAATGGAGGCGAGGCTTGAGGGCAGGCCTGTGGCCCGCATGGGAGGGTGAGGGTCAAAGCCAACCTGTAAGGCAAGACAAGGCCAGCCCTTAGTGAGGGGTGCCGCCCTCCGTCCCCCTACTATACAACGCCGCAACCCCAGCTTCCTCCTCCACCACGTCCTGTCCCACCAGCACCACGCTGCCTCTTCAGAGCCCAAGATGGCTGAGCAGAGCAAAGCCCCTGTTCCAGCGACAACACAGGCCGGGGCCCTCTCAGTAACAGCAGACACGCCTTGGTATAACACGTGGGCAGCCCCACGGGCCGAGGCCCTGCCTCGTGAAATCTCCTGACTCACCATGGGAGTCCCACCCCAGAGCGCCCAGAGAGACGGGTGCCAGCCCCGCTTCCCAGATGGAAGGGCAGCCCAGGGCGGCTGCTGGAGGTCACGTGGTGACCAAAGGGCAGGGGTGGGAACCAGGCCTGTGACCCCAAGAGTGTTCCCTTCTGCTTCCTCATGAACACTCTCCCCCAAGGAGCTGCCTGTCACTGGACCCAGAGGCGCCCCCTGCACGCAGGACGGGTCTCTCTAACCCCCTCCACTCCCCTCCCACTCCTTGCCCAGCCCCCCAAAAAGGAGCCAAAAGGTCTACGTACAGCTCCAAAGCTCACCATTGGCGATCGGCCGTAGGCGGCGGCAGCGGCGGCTGCAGCCGCGCTCATCTGGGGCGGGATGTTGTGGAGGCCTGCGTAGGCGCTGGGGCTGGTGAGGGAGCCATTCATCTCGTGGTGGCTCATCATGGCAAAGGGCGCGGCGTAGGAGCTGGTGATGGAGATGGGCGTGCGCAGGGCCGAGGCTGCAAGGAGGTGGACGTAAGCCCGGACGCACCGCCAAGGGGAGAGGGTCCCACCCCCTCCATCCAGGAAAAGCGCAGGCCACCAGGCTGCCTCTGGCCCAGAAGAAATCTTTCCTGTCTTCTCAAGCTATCCACTCCAGGCAGTCCTCCTGGGCTGAGCTCACCTACCAGAGATCCCCATGTTCACAGCCCAAGAAGGTTTGAGGTGAGAGATGTGCCCACCTTTTTTTAATAGAACAAGATTCAGAGGCCCAGAGAAGAGCATTTTTCAGAATCTCACAGAACTAACAACAAAGGCAGACAGACATTGATGGTGTCCCGAGCTGTCTGAAGCTCTGTCCACACGCTGAGCTCAACGGTGGCCCCAGTGAGCCCTGACATGAGTGCTGAAGCAGCAGGCGTTCACCTCGGTGTCAAACCTGACCAAGTCCCGCAGAGACAGGCCCTGGGACAGCCCTCACTCCGACTCCCTGCCTGGTGCTCTGGCCCATCTGTGAGGCTCCAGCCCTGGCCCGGGGCAGACCCTCCCCTCAAGCACAGTCAGCTCAGCCCCATTGTGCCTACCCATTATACCTAGCGGGTCCATGCCTGGAGGTTTGCCTGGCATCGACCGGAGCCCCGGGGTCGTGCTGGTGCCAGGAGTTGGGGCATCATTCCGCGGGGTTGGTGTGTTGGACTTGAGTCCAGGGGTGGAGGATTTGTCATTCTGCAAGGGGGAAACGCAGACACCAAGGGAGGCTATGAAGATTCCTTTCTCCAAGAGCTAGACACCACATGAGGCCTAGTTCTCAATCTTCTGCCACACAACCCCTTCATTCTTGCCCAGTCTTGTTTGGCAGGGACTGTGTTCATTGCTCCCATTTTACAGATGCAGCAACCGAGGCTCAGAAAGAGTAACTAAGCACAGGGTTCAGCCTGTACGTGGTAAAGCCAGGATGTGAACCCAGGCCAAGCCCCAATCCATGTGCTTTCTGCTCCACCCCTCCACCTTCTAATCAGCAGCACTCCAGGTGCAGCCCCTTTTCCAGAAACTTTTTCTCTCTGCCCCAACCCTCCCTAGCCCTCTCCTAGTCTCTGCGGTGCCAGGAGCAGACCCCACATACATGACCAAGGTCTTTGGTCTTGGAGGAGGGCGTGCTGCTGGAGGAGGCCACCGAGGCGGGGCTGGTGGGGGCATCCTTCTTCAGGCCACGGGCCTTGTCCAGCCCATTTTCAGGAGGGGAGTGTGCCGGGCTGACCCGGGGTGTCGCAGGGTCCTAAGGACACAAGTGAGGCAGAGATGTGCTAAGAGCTACGATGAGCCTGAGTCTTCTCTGGTCCCAAGGGGAGGCCACCAGCTCTTAACAACCTAGTCTGACCCTTCCTCATCCCAGAGACGGGGAGACTGAGGACAGAGCGGGTGGGTGGACGGGATCTGCTCAAGATCAAACATTAGTTCAGGCCTCCATGCTGGGCAGCTGGCCCTCTTGACTTCGTGTAGATCCCTTCTAGCTCCTCATTCCCAGCTGAGGCTGACCCACGGGGCTCACCACCCTAAAACCCTAGGGATGGTGCGGAGAATAGAGCTGACCTAGGGGACCAGGGGAGCCGGCCCCCCACTGGGATCTTCAGGGGTCTCTCTCTCTGGAGACCCATCCTAGGAAGCCAGCATGCTGAATGACTCCCCAGCCACCAAGCAGCCAAGCCCTGTCTTCCTCCTCCTGACCAGCCTGATGCCCCCAACCCAAAGGCCTCAAACCCAGCTGGGGCTGCCGGTAAGGGTGCAATAGCCGAGACACAACAGCTCCCACCTGGGACAGGAACCATCTCCAACTCCCCACGCAGAAAGCCACCCTGCGACCGGGAACTGCCCTCACCTCATTGGAAACGTCCACCACTAGATCATCACTCTTGTCCCCGTCACTATCCTGCATGGAGAGAGAAGCCAATGAGAGGCCACACCCACCCCAGACTGAGCCCAAACCATCCCATTTCCACCAGCCAGGAGCTGAACCTCAGCCAAACCCCAAAGTGCACACTGTCCCCACTCAGCCCCACCAGCGGCGGCCTCCTCTTTGCTGCTTACTAGTGCAGCCTCCCGGACCCAGGGTCTTTCGGCTCCCACAGCCACCGGCAGCCTCACCCACAACTGCCCCATTATGTTTCTAAGATTCCTTTAACTTGTCCCTCTGGAGCCAAACACCTCTCTCCAGCTGGCCTGACATCCGCCATCACTTGTACATGCACTGGTCTCGTTCCATCATTTCCATCACAGTGTGGGAAGGGTGATTAGCCTCATCTCCCAGAAATGCAGCTGAGGCTTTGGCTGCGCGATACGCCCAAAGCCCCAGAGCAGCCAAGGAGCTGGACAGGGAGGGCTGGGCCCAAGGGCACTGGCTCCCACACCACATTGCCCCCTGCCCTCTGCCCCAGCTCTCAGCCCTGCCCAGCCTGGCATAGAGCAGAAACCATGACCACCTGCAGGGTCAAAGTATGAGGGCACCAGGGATGGCACCTGGAGCAGACCACAGATTCTGAGGGGGCCGTGATGGTAGCACGGGGTTGTGGGTCCATCTGGGGGGGGCCCCTAACTCTCCCGACTCCACAGGGCCCAGGGGGACCTCTCTGCTCACTCCCTCCTGGCTGTGGCCCATATGCTCACAGCGCACTGATCTATGCAGGCTTCCCATGCCCAGGCCACCTGCCCTCCTCAGCGGGCCACCTCTCCTCCCCAACCTGTACCTGACTCTTCCACGACCAGGCCCTGGGGCGGGGGAGGGCTCCTCCTTCAGCCTGGCCGACCCAACACAAACCCCAGCAGAGCCCCCAGACGTACGTATCGGCTCAAACTGTCCTTCTCTTCTGCTTTCCGCTTCTTGGCTTCCATGCTGTAGTCTGCAGATCCCCGGTGCTTCTCACTAGCTCGCAGGCTTTCCGAGGGCGACACTGAGTTATTCTGGAAGCAAGGAGGAGACTCAGTGTGAACATTTCATTCGTGCATCGATATAGCTCAGTGGGGTGACCCAGAAGGTCAGTTGAGGTGTCGTGTGTGCCCTGTAGGTCTTGGCTCCATCAGAGCCTCACCAGGGAGGGACGCCCTCCCAACTCCCCAGATTTGGTTCCTCTGGGAGAGGCCCTGAGAGCATGACAATTCTCTTTTGTAGCAATGTCGCTGCTGTTAGATAATTAACCTTGCACGAGCCACTGGCTTCTGGCCTATTAGCCTGTGCGCTTCATGAAGGCGGGGGTCGCACCTATCTCCTTTTCCACCCCTCTGTGCTCAAAGAATGGATAAACTGAATTTGTACAGAGTCTTGAAGACGGATCTGAGCCGACAAACTGGGGCTATGCACAATACCTCATCTGCTAAACCTGACAGGAAGAGGGACTGACAGGCAGGGGAGCTGCCAGGTGCCAACAGGTCTCCCAGTGTAAGTACGCAACGGGGCATTTTGTGTGAATGCCCCTCCATGACGGCTTGGCCTCCCGCAATTTTAGAGAGAAACACCAGGGTTGCAATGACGCAGAAAACACAATGTCATGAAGCCTCTCCCTCTGAAGATGGGAAAAGGCATAGAGGGCAGGTGGAATTCCCCTCCACTCTGTGATGATGGCCAAGTCCAGGTCCCGAGACGACGGGAAACGTGCCCAAGGTCCCCCAGCAGGAGGCCACTTGAAGAAAACCCGAGGCTTTTATGCCTGGAAAGAACTAATGAGTTCTCCCTTCAACTACAAAGCAAGTGAGGATGAGAAGAGTTTGGAATGTAAGGCCTGGGAAGAGGGAAGGTGGGCTAACAAGGTGAGGCAGGAGAAACAATGACAGTGGGTCTGAGGATGGAGCAGTCTTGGAAGTTGAGAGCTTCTCTCAGAGAAGGACTCCAGCTGGTGGTGCGATGGGTGAGTAGGGAACGACAGGCGTCACGTGGCCTCCAACACCAGGCTGGGAGCAGACAGGGAGGTGCGATGGGCAGGGGTACCTGCCAGCAAACCTCTGTGCCAAGGGAAAGATACCACAACCCCCTCTAGGGGACCACTGAGGTTTGTTCCTTCCTAAGAGACTACACTGGTGGCTCAGTGGTAAAGAATCCACCTGCCAATGCAGGAGACACAGGTTCATCCCCTGGGTCAGAAAGAGCCCCTGGAGAAGGGAATGGCAACCTATTCCAGTTTTCTTGCCTGTAGAATCCCATGAAGGGGAGGAGCCAGGCAGCTACAGTCCATGGGGTCGCAGAAGAGTGGGACACAACTGAATGACCAAACAATAACACGACAAGAGACCGCACCGCACCTTCCCCTGCATCCCTCGGCACCTTCTTCTGTGCACCTGCCCTGGATCAGGCTTGAGGCTAGATGCAGGTGTGGAGGAATGAACAAGATGCAGTCCCTGCCCTCCAGCAGCTGACCGCCCAGCTGGGGCAGAGCGGGGAGCAAAGTCCAGTCCATCCTCGTCCCCGTGCCCAGGGGTGTGTGACAAGCCTACATGGGGACCTGCAGAGATGTCTCCTCAAAGGCGGAGGCCTTCCAGAGGCAGATGGAAAGTCTCCCCACTTCCCCCAGAGGCAGGGTCTGGCGTTCTGCGGGGAGCTGTGCGGGAAGGAGCCACAGAACCTCATTTCCTCCCCTAAGCCGGTTTCTGGGCAGCCCTTCCCTGCCAAGCTTCTGCCTGAAGCAAATTAAAATGGCAGAGTTATCAAGCCTTGAAGAAAATATGGAGGTTATAATGGAAGTGCAGCTTCAACCTTCCCCGCAGCTGGGCAGGCGCGGCAGCGATGCGCGCGTAGCCGCAATTCAATTAGCCGCGGCGAGCACCGGCAGAAAAATCACTGTCATTTCATTTCATTTCCTCCGACGGCGACCACCCCGTGCTAAGCAGAAACGCTCCCAGCCCCTCTGCTCTTGCGCGGCTAGCAAGGAGAGGGGGGCGTGCGGCCGCTCCTGTTTCTCCCCGCGACCCAGGCCGCGGCTCCGAGAACAGCGGGCTCTTTCTTTTGCAGTCAGCTGCAAAGCCTCGCTGCTACCGGAGGAGAGTCATGTCAGGCGTTTAGCGGCATCGATCCAGCCCGCCTCTGGCTGGCAGGCGGCCAAAAAACTAAGTATTTTTTATTGCTTCGGCTAGGCAAGGAAATATGAATGAAGCTACCTCTAATTGGACTCCAGACTAACCCCTCCGGGACAGCTTCCAGCCCGGCCAGTCGGCCCCCCTCCCACTCCGACACGGCCCTGTCTTTCCTGCCGGGGCCTCATCTGTTGACAGCCTGGTTTCCAAAGGGCTGATTACCTTCGTTTCCACTTCCCGCGACACCATGGCTGCGTGCACACGTGTGAGCCCCTACCGCCTACCCCCAGGGCCGGCCCACAGCCCTCTGGGGCCAAGGACGGTGACCCCATTCATTTCCATTGAACTCTCCAGGGGCCCCTCTGCCCTGTCTCAACATCGGCGAGCGCTGTAAAGAGCCCCGATCTTGGGGGCTCCTCGTGGGATTCTTTAGCAGAAAGCATTCACAGAGAGGGCGCAAAGCCAAGGCCAAGAGAGATGAGGATGAGGACGTGTGAAGGCAGTGAAGGGATTGAGCAGCCACTGCTCTCTGTGGCAAGTCCGTGGTAAGCAGGTAAGCTGGGTCCTGGGTCCTGTGCTAAGTGGGGTCTTCCTAACTAAGGAGAGAGGCTGGCTGAGCAGGAATATTCCCATATTACAGATGGAGAAACTGAGGCTGGGAGAGGCCAAGAGGGCTACCCAATGCCCCATGAAGCCGGGACCAGGCTGAGCCTTGAGGTGTCTAGCCCAGCCCTCTTCCTGTCTAGGTAAACTACCTCTCCAAAAATGTCACCTCCTGGGATCAACACGAAAGCAATCAAAATGGATTTGCAGCTTCAGCTGTTCCTTTCTTATGCACCTAGCCATTCCTGGGCCCAAATGACCTGGATTTCTGAGCACACAGGCGAGAGCCTCGGGGACGGATGTGAGCACTGCTGCTGATGGGAGGTTCAAAATCAGCCCAGTGGAGGACTGGGGAGGGGACATGGGTCGAGATGGAGAAGCCACCCGAGGAAGCTGCTGTTTAGATGGTTAGTTAACTGCCTGACCTTCCAAGTCCTACTTAACACGAGGTAATAACCAAAGCCATCCTAACAGATTAGATGGCCCCAGATACAAGGACAGTGATGAGGAATAAAATAGCTTTGCTAATCGCTGGAGGATTTTTTTATCCAGACTCCACTGCGCTCATTCAGAAGGCTTATTCACTTGAAACAGAACCTCTGAGCCTCAGTGTGATCAGAAAGATTTACGGCAAATCTCAGAGCTGGCAGACACGCAGGCAGCCTGGCCTTAATGCTCGCTTGTGAGCACTTCTTAAACCAAGTTAAAGCCTGCAACAGGGAGAAACCTCAGGTGTTGGGAGGAAATAAAGACGATACAGGATCATATAGGAGACAGCCAACCTAGGGGACAGGGAGGGAACTCCGGCCCCAAATGAGGGAGGGACACCAGGGTCCCGAGCTCTGGGGTCAGCCCCGTGACTCCACAACCCCCCTTGTACGACCCAGGGCTGGCCGGCTGACCTCTCCAGTAATCACCTCTTATATAAAAAGGGGGTTAGTTACAGCTCACTTAGCCCAAATCTTCATTTGACAAACGATGGCCCTAAAGCCTGGAGAGGTAAAAGCTTGCCCAAGTGAAGGTCAATCAACAGGTGATAACAGCTCTTATTTCATGACAATACCCGGCCACCCCCAGGAGCCCACACAGGGTACCCCAAGTACCCTGCACCCCGAACGCACCCCACAGGCCCCAGAGTGCCAGCACTTACCGCACTGGATTCTCTCTCTTCAGGGACAGAAGGCCAGGAAAGGAGGGTCAGGTCCCACAACACAGAAAAACAAAAAGAAAGCAAGGTCAGTCTCGTCCATCTGGCTTTTATGCTTTGCTAGTTCACGGGTTTTAAAATGGGCAGTGGCCTCGCTCTCTGAGTCACCCCGGGTCAGCCAAGGCAGAGCCATTAGGTGACGTCTCTCAGTTTGGAAATTAACCGCCCCAATTCCATCGCTTCGCCGGGCCACCAGGCCTGGGTGGGGCTGCAGGGGGCTCTGTGGCCTAGCTCTCCCTGCCATGCTGAGAAGGGTGCCAAGATTACTGGTCAGCAGTTTTTAAAGCCACGAGCCTGGGAAGGATCGTGCTATGTAAAATATCCATAGGATCTGAGAGTTGAGAACATTACTGTTATTTCTTTTTAATTAATTATAGGAGTGGTTTTTTGGTATGGTGGTGTTTTTATCACCCTTCTCTGTTTCTTTGCCAAGAGCCCCTGGAAGCAGAGGCCTCTGATTATCTGCCTAGTCAAGCACTAGCTCCCTGGTCCTCCTGTCTGCTGCAGAGAGGCCCTCTTCCTCTGTCGGGAGGATCATCCTAAGGCAGAGACAAAAATCTTAGTCTCAGTTCCCAGGACCTGCTACCACTCCCCAGCCTCGGCCTGGGCAGGATGGTGACGCTCCAAGGCCCTCATGCCCATAAGGCATTGGCATGTGCCACAGTGAAATCTAAGCATAAATCAAACCATCACATGGTACACCTTGAATGTGATGTTATGTGTCAATTACGTATCAAAGCTAGAAAAAAACATCTGAGGGCAGACCACACAAAGTGGTCCTGTTTGCAAAGGGTCTGCTAGGAAGCCAGGCCCTTTCCCATCCCGATAAAACGAAGCCCTCCTGATGCCCTCCAGCTTCCTTGTGGGAAGGGCTGAGTAAAGGATGGGGGGCATTCTCATTCCCCATCTTCCCAGTCCTCTCCCTGTAGCGGCACCAGCACTGTCTCTATGTAGCGTACAGCCCCCTAACACGTCTTTACTTGAAAGTCAACTGGGTACCTTTTCCAAGGATCCTTGATGGGTTAAACACCTGGGAACTTGGCCTCTGTTCTCAGAGGGCTAATGA
The DNA here is from genome assembly GCF_055505025.1 of Bos grunniens. NCBI lineage: Eukaryota > Metazoa > Chordata > Mammalia > Artiodactyla > Bovidae > Bos > Bos grunniens. The sequence goes on along the minus strand of NC_141174.1, from coordinate 85,311,111 downwards.
TCTCTGTGAGGATGAAACGTTTTCCAGGGAAGGATAGAAGATGATGGCAACAGAGGTCTTGGGACCCCGACTCTTAAACTCCCCTGGGAATTTGGAAAAACCCTCAGCTTGGCCAGGAGGCCCGCCTGAAGGAATGGGACTGGGGCTGACCCTTGGAGAGTGGGCAGGGTGTAGCTAGGAAGACGGGAGGGTACTCTAGGATGAAAGGACCAGATGTCTTCCAGGGCAGAGCAGAGTGGGTACACTCAGGGCAGAGCAGAGTGGGTACACTCAGGGCCTGGGGGTGGGCCTGGGGGTGGGCCTGGTCTCCAGGCACCAGGAGCTTCACTGATGGACGGCTCCAAGGCTTGCTAACTCCTGGTCCTCAGGTGGCAGCGTCCGCGGTGTCCACTCACAGCAGGGCCCCTACAGCCTCTGCCCACACCCCACCCCTGCCCTTGCCCCTGCCCCGGCCCCGGGTCGCACCTCTGTGGTCCAGCTCATGGTGGTTCTTCTCGTCCTTCACTGACAGGTGGGCCTGGCTGCCCAGTGCACCAAGTGCCAGCAGCCCCGAGCTGCTCCCCGTCACTGGGGGGATCCCTGGAGGCTGGAGGCCTGACGGGTGGGGTGGCAGCTGGACCGGGGGGCCGTGTGTGGCATGGGAGAGGTGCTGCGCCTGGAGCTGCTGTTGCTGCAATGAAGTGGGTGGTGAGCACGGCCGAGCCAGCAGGGCGGCAGAGGCCTGGGCCGCCCTCTCGCTCCTCCAGGAGGCAGCAGGGGAACGCGCACCCCCCCAAAGCTTCATCCCCAGCTCAGGCCACATGCTGTCATGCTGGAGGAAGTCTGTTAATGGACTGCAATTTAGACACAAGATTTATGATGGCAAACACCACCTCCTCCCCAACCAGGACAGAATTTCTCAATGTATGATTCCCAGCCCAAGATAAATAAAGCATGCATTTAAAAACCACAGTCATCAGGGCTCCCTCTCTGTGGAGGGCGATCCACTTTTAAGCTCCCAGCGGTCACAGTTTTGCTCATGCTTACATGCCTGCCAACGTCAGCAGCCAGCGTCTCCCACCCTTAACCCCAACCCTGGGGAAGACTCCCTAATTCTGAAGAACTCCACGCCTGTCTTACAGAGCAAGAGCAGCACACAGCAGAAGAGTCCTGGGATCAAGAAGAGTTTGGGGCCAGAGGAATGAGAATCAATGTCACTGAACAGGAGAGTGGAGAACAGGGTGAAGAGGGGGGCTTTGGAATTAAGACAGATCTGGATCCAAATCCCAGCCCTGGCACTTACTAGCTGGGTGACCTCAGGTGGGTCACTAAGTGATCTCTTAACAATAGCTAACATTTACCAGAGGGCTTTTCATGGCCCCCCTTCTCCCCCACTTTCCCCAAATCTAGACAGGTATTAATTCAGTTATTATCATCAATAGATGGAGAAGGAAATGGCAACCCACGCCAGAATTCTTGCCTGGAAAATCCCATGGACTGAGGAGCCTGGAGGGCTACAGTCCACGGGGTCCCAGAGTTGGACAGGACTGAGCATGCATGACAACGACGACCATCAACAGCAAGGACAGCAATCCCTAGTCAAGGATTCTGCTCTGTGGATGTCTCGAACACCTCAACCTAGCACTGGTCTCAGGGTCTTCTCTTCCCCTCGTCCCCTTGTTCTCCCCCAGCAGCCGAGACAAAACACCCTTTATCAATCTTAAGATCGTGTCAAGAACCATGGGCACTGTGCCGCTGACTACACCATGACCAAATATTTCATAGAGATTGAAACATTTCTTGGGAATGACTGGGGCCTCGGGTTATACATACATCTTTCCTTTCAACAAGCACGAGGGGAGGGAATGGAAATTTACTGAATGCCTGAATGAATGCCTGGGCCCTTTCCAAAGCTTATCTCTGACCCTTTCAACTACCTGGCAGAAGGGTTGTGCCCACTTTAAAGACGGCAAACTGGTACTCAGGGGCTGGAATACGGTCAACTACCAACATCATCCAAAGAATGTTCCGAAGGAGACCCCCTGCCCCAGAGCAAGAAGAGTTTATGGGGGTGACAGAGAGCCAAAGCCTGACAAGCTCACCTGTCAATGTGAACCGTGGCTCTCTGGCCACTGCTGACAGACGACAAAATACAGAGAAGGCCCACAGCTCTGGATGCACATGCGGCTCCAAGAGGCAGTTAAGTGTATCTGAGATCGGGGATTAAATGCTTCCCAAATGGCTTACCAAGTAAAGAAACTGCCTGCAATGCTGGAGATGCAGGAGACTTAGGTTTAGTCCCTGGGTTAGGAAGATCCCCTGGTGGAGGAAATGGTACCCCGCTCCAGTATTCTCACCAGGAGAGCCCCCTGGACAGAGAAGCCTGGTGGACTAGAGCTCATGGGATCGCAGAGAGTTGGACACGACTGAGTGTCTGAGCACAGAGCACACATTAAGAGACCTGCTCTTCCTCAACTAAACCACAAACTGCCAACCTCATGCACCCCCAAATTCATGATCCCCACTTTGCAAATGAGGAAACTGAGGTACTACACTCCTAGCCCTGCAGGGCTCATTTTTCAGCGTAGGGGGAAAAGGCTGGGATTACAGCCATCGCTCAAGACCTGGGACGTCTCTTGGCGGGAAGTTTATGGAAGCTGCTGGTGGCCACTGGTCCGGGTTGTCTGCCCTGAGACGCCAGAGCAGACACAAAGTGGAGGTGTCTATCCTAAAGCCATCCACCCCCCAGAGGCAAGGCCCATGGAGGTGCAGCTCGAATGGTTAGTTGGGACGAGGAGTGTCAGTGGGGCAGCCTGCTTCCTGAAAGGTGAACCAGTGAACCAGCACCAGAGTCTTGCAACAGAGTCTATATCTGCAGTTGCAGTGTCTGTATGGAAGACACTGGCTTTCAAAGCTGTTTAGCCTCCAAGAGGGAGATGGTGGTTTTCTGGAGTGGCCCATGAAGCAGGTATGTCTTCTTTGCAACAGAGGAAAGGCAGCTTCCGCGTACTTCTCATCTAAAAGCACAAAAGAGCAGGACCCCCTGCACAGCCAGAACTTCCCCCGAGGTCTGCTCTGGATGGATGGAAGGCAGGGTCAGGAGCAGTCCAGCAGGCTCCAGGAGGCAAGGACAGACAGCCGACCCCCAAGGCTTCTGTCTCAGGGCGAGGACAGATGCCAGGGCTCGTCAGGTCAAGGGGCTGCTGACAAGCATCCTGGTTGTGACAGAGAGTGAGAAAAAAATCTCCGCAGCGGGGCGGCTGGCAGTGTTCCACCTGTCTCTCCATCCCAGTGTCACAGGCAGGGCACAGCCATCCTCAGGCTGCTTTCCTGTCCCCATGACACATCTCTGACTTCAGAGGACGAGGGGAGGAAACACAGAGACATCCAAGTGGGAGGGTGACGGGGTTTTCAACCGGGGAGAAATGGGATCGAGGCCCCCATCCGAGGAGGCACTGGGCTCAATTCTGCAGCAGCCTGTCTCCAGCTTCCACTGTCCCCTCTAAGACCAGGATCTCTCTGTCCATGAAGTGAAAGGAAGTCAACAAACCTCCTCAAACCCCCAACCAGGGGGCAAGGCCCCTCGTGAGCGCCCCCTCCTCTTGCCTTTCACATTTCATGCCAGAACAGCAGCCTGTCAGAGAAGACATCCTGGGGGCAGGCGTGTGTCCCTGCCTTCCTCATGGGGCCAAGTGCCAGGTCCTGGGCTCAGAACACAGGGCCACTCATTCACAGGGGACACTGACGGGAGGCCCTTGCTGGCCAAGTCTGTGTGACTGGATGATGCACATCATGCTTCACGCCTCTGCTACCTGATTTAATGCTTCGCTTCTCAGGTTCATGATGTGGGTTAAACCTAGTGAAGTGGTCTAAGCCTTTCCAGGGCTGAGACCCACTGAGGACGTCCCAGCTGTATGAGATGGAGACTTCTCGACTCCCGGGGGAGGGGAGAGCAGCCCCGACCTCTGCCTGGTCCTTCTACTTCTTGCCCACAGAAGAGGCCCCCCAGCTCCAGGTGAATTGTGCGTCTGTGCTCTACTGCAGCTTGGAGGGCTCACAACAATGCTGTTACTCCATTTCAGAGACAGGGACAGGCTCAGGGGCGGTGAAATGACTCTGCTAAGCCAAAGAGACCAGAGCCAGAACGCAAGCCCAGCGTGACTTTTCTCTACCATGGCCCCCGGCTGAGAGAAAAGGATGCGTTCATTCTAAGGCTCCCTTTCTGCACCATCCATCCCCCTGTCAACCGAACCCAGCTCATCAGCACTGTGGAGGGAATGCGAGAACCTCAGGACTGGCTTCAGCACACCCTGTGCAATTTGTGACAAGCTACAACCTCCCTCTTCCTCTTCCTCACCCCACCCCTACCTAACCTGAAAAAAAAAATAAGTAACCACCACCAAGGACCCATTGTGTAGCATAGGGATCGCTGCTCAATATTCTATAATAACCTAAACGGGAAAAGAATTTGAACAAGAAGAGATACACGTGTATGTATAACCGAATCACTGCTATACACTCGAAACTAACATAACACTGTAAATCAACTATACTCCAGTACAACTACACTCCAGAAAAAAAGCTACCAACACTTTAAATCTCTCCCACTAACAATTTTCAAGGGGACACAGCCCAAATTGTCAGTGGACAAGTGGGGTGAGTTGGCCACTTGACACGAAGAGCCGACTCATTGGAAAAGACCCTGATGCTGAGAAAGATTGAGGGCAAGATAAGGGGGTGGCAGAGGATGAGATATATAGGTAACATCACTGACTCAATGGACATGAGTCTGAGCAAACTCCAGGAGATAGTGAAGCACAGGGAAGCCTGGTGTGCTGCAATCCATGGGTTCTCAAAGAGTCGGACGTGACTGAGCAACTGAACAGCAGCAGCAAGTGGGGTGAGAACCCCTCCACCTGCCAGGTTCAGTGACCTGGAGCCAGCGTGGAGCAAACTGAAACGTGAGCTCTGGAAGTGGTGGGTACCATCAGTTCACTGTGTCTACTCTGCCTAGAGAAACCTTTTGCAAGTTGCTGACCAAGGGACAATACTCTGCCCCCGCCCCCATGCTCAGGAACCTTTTGACTGTCTAAGGTTCCCTTAATAACCTGGATCCAAGAAGAGAGGGTGTGGATCAGGTCTGCAGTAACCGGGTTTTGTAGGCCCTCCACGAGCACACACACGCCTTCAGGCCTGCTTTCCCCAGATGGACATGAGTTCCCCGCAGACCAGCAAGCCTGGGCCTCCGTGAGTCCCTCCATCCCCTCTCACCTGGAGGGGAGACCCTAGAAATCCTCTAACTCGTGTGATAAACATGCCCCTCACTGCAGGCACACCAGTGACCAGGCTTGCCAGATACCCGATCTCTCACCTCTCTCTGACATAAGCCAAGGCACGAAGGCAGAATCCTTCCACCCCATGCCCAAGAGAGCCCCAGATGACTGACTGAAGCGGGCACATCATTCGACACTTGCCCAGCCCTTCACTTTTCCACAGATGAAGAAACAGGCCTGGAGGAACTAGGTGACTTGCCCAAGGCCCCTCAGGTCCCAGACCAGGAGGCCAGGCCACTCCTCCCCGCAGAGGGGCAAATCCAGCTGTGCCACGGGGCAGGTACCAGCTGCTGTTGGGACCTCATGGGCCCTCCCTTCCCTTTACTGCTGGGGCAGGACTCCAGGCCCCTCACCACCTTCCTCCCATCACTCTCCTGAGTCAGCCGGCCACAAGCCCGCTCTCCCTCTCCCTCCTTCGCGGGATGCCCCAGCTCGAGAGCCTGTCCGTAATTCCTGCCTTGTGAGGCTCTGGCAGGCGCAGCGATTAGACGGCTGCCTGCTTAATGACAGGGCGACGGCTGCGTTCACTCAGAGCTAGAGAAGCAATTACCTCGAAAATGGGGGTCACAGGCCCCACTCGTTGGCTTTAATTGAATTCCAATATCTGCCTCGAGCTGCCTTGACCTAACGCGTAGCTTCCTAAATACTCCTTGAAGGAAGCAGAGCTAATCCAAGCAGTGCTTCTTCTCCTCAATTCCACTCTTTCTTAGAACTTTTTTTTTCAAAAACTATTTTCATAAGAGGATTTTAATTCCAAAGGGGGAGGCGGTCGGGGGAAGAGGGGACCCCACTGTGGCCATGGCAGGGGTGGGAGGGCTGGGCCTACAGTATGGATGGGGGCGAGGGGCTGGGAGAGGAGAAACTTCAGAGAAGGCACTTCCCACCTTGAGCCCTTGCCTACCACTCTCAGCACGGCCATCCAGCTGTGAACTGCCACTGAGGAGGAGGACACTGGCCCCACACCAGGGCCGGACTGGGCAGGGGGTGGCAGGGGAGGAGCCCTGAGCTGAAAGCCAGCCTGGGGCGTCTGGCCTGACTTTGCTCCTGAACGCTGTGTGACTGGCTGTCACTCCCAGCCTCTATAAAGCAAGGGTCAGTTGAATCAGTCGCTCTCCACCTCGGGCGCTTTCATGCACTGCCCCCGGCCCCTCACCAGGACATTTTGCAATGTCTGGAGACATTGTGGGGTGTCACAACTGTGTGTGGAGGTCACCGGCATCCAGTGGGTGGGGACCAGGGCTGCTGCTGAACACCCTCCCGTGCATCCTCACAAAGCACCCGGCCTCAAAGTTCATGAGCCTAGAGGCTGCACGACCCTGGGCTGGGTGGTCTCTGAGGAGACCTCAAACTGTACAATATGGTTTCCCTGCGGGGGGCTCTGCCTCCCAGATCACTGGCTAGAAGCAGTTACCACCCACTCATGTTCTCCTTCCCGGCCTCCTCTCCACTCCTCCTGCACAGCAGGTGAGGGTCTGCCCCTTCCTCACCACTCCCAGGATTCAGACCAGGCTAACACTCCCCTGCCCAGCCCCCCGCAGGCAACTCAGACCAGAAGGACAGAAGCCCATAACCATCACAGGTGCCACTGACATGATGAAGGGTGAGGATCCACCAGCATCACTCTGTCACTCCAACCCTGCCCTCCCAGCAGTCCTGGCCCAAAGAGATGAGCTGATCCACCCCTCTTCTGTAACAGATGCAGACACTAGGGTGCGAGGAAAAGACGGGATCTGCCTGAGGTCACACGGGGAAAAAGTGGAACTAGAACAGAGGGCCCCAGGTTTCTCCCCAGAATCAAGAGCCCAGTGACATCATTCACCCCACCAAGCCAGAACATTCTGCACCTTTAATTCCACCTGGAAATAATGACTGCACTTAAGGACAAGGAGAGGAGTGAAGACCAATCAAAGGGCTGGAGAGACCCTGGCCAACCCGTCTACTGCTTCCCAAGCCAGACTACGGTTCAGAATGATCTGGAAAAACACAAAAACATAGAGGCCCAGTCCCATCCCAGACTGATGGAAAAGAATTCTGAGGGGGGTGCCCTGGAATGTATATTGTTCAGAAGTCCCTTTGGGGACCCACACTCAGGAAGACGTGGCCAGGGGTCCTGGCTGGACTTCACACAGGTCCATGATGGATGCTCAGCCAGGCAGCTCAGCACACGGGACAGCAAGGCCCAGACCCGAATGCCACAGCACGCTTCACAGCACAGAACAGCAGAGACAGTTCTGACCTCAGGAGGCCAAAGAAGGGCGGATCTTTGCCAGGGAAGGGACAGGCCCCCAGGGAGGTGGGAGAAATCAGGCTGGCCTCCAAGGTGATCCCAGAGCCCACCCCTTCTCTGTTGGAGATGCCAAAAGCCAGGGTAGGATGGGGCTGATGAATTTAGAGGTGGATTAGGGTTGGGTCAGATACCCCTTTAATCTGGGGACTGGGAGGCAACTGGGGAGCCACTGGGGAAGATATCTAGGTGGGTCCAAGCCCGTGAGACGCTGGGGGCACTGGAGCCCTGGGGCCGCACTCTTGGAGGCCAGCTGAGGTCAGGGTCTGTCTCTGGTTACGGTAAATGGGAGGAATAAAAGGGCTATACACACGGTGAGAGGCAGACTGGGGAGTCCACGTACCCCGATGATGGCGTTCAGCTCTGTCATGGTGACCTGCTTGGCTCGCTCCACCGCCTGCGCCACTTGCTGCTGGTGCTGGAGGAACGAGGTCCGGGTCAGAGGTGGCGGCTTCCCTGCCCGAGGAGGCATGGGGTGCGGGGACCACACGGGACGGGCAGGGTCACCGTCCTAACAGGAGGCAGACCAGGGCCACGAACCCAAACAGGACTTGGGGGACGGGGAACCCTTTAAACCCTTTTCAATGAGCATGTATTACTTTTGTAATGAAACCGTCCCATAATTTTAAGCCAAAAGATGGCTATTTGTCAACTGTCACCCTCTACCACAGGAAAAAAAATCTTTATTTGAGGCCTCTGAGAAAGAGCCAACATCAGACGATGCTGCTGCATGATTACTCCCCTTCTAAATGCAGTGACAGTGTTGTTGTCCATACAACAGGAAGGTGTCCTGTTTTTAGGAGAGGCAGCCTGAGTACGGAGAATGCTGTGAGTTTTCAGGATGTTTGCAACTACATTCGAAGGGTTCAGAAGAAAAGTACATGTATCTATACTCAACCTGTATCTATGTAAACAGAAAACAAACCAAAAAAGCATGTGTCTAAACGTGGGCAAACGTGGCACAATGAACCCTGATCTAAGCTATGGACTCGGGTGCTGACGCTGAGATGCTGGGATGCTGATGGCGTGTGAGGCAGGTTCATCCGTTACTCCAGGGTGGGGTGCTGATGGTGGGGAGGCTAGGGGACAGCTCTGTACTATCCATTCAGCTTTGCTATGAACCTCAAAGCACTCTAAAAAATTAAGTCTTTTTTTTTTTTTTTTTTTAATCTTTTTTAGAGCATTCATTCCCTTCAGCCTTGGGGTTGACTGGCTGCAAGACCCGAGGGCATCACTTACATCCTGCTTTTACAGGAATTCAATCAGGTAAGGGTCAGTACTCTCGCTCAAGACACCTAGCACCTAGGAGGGAGTGCAGGTGGAGGGGGCCTGGAGGGCAGGCCTGTCCGAGCTGCAGTAAGCTCTACGGGCCCCTCTCGGGCAGCCCACCCGTCTGCCCTGCACCAAGGGGCCTCCTTGGAGAGGGTTTTCTCCTACTGCCCTCCAGTCCAGCCCTGTCTCAGGTAGGGGCCAGGGGGGAGTCTCCTGGAAAAAGCGCTTAAAGATGACGTGACTGACTCGGTTGTCCCTGATGAGTCAGAACCTTTGGGTAAGTGGTTCCCCCCAGAGGGTCTGGCTCCTGGCACTGACTGGGCAGGCTTCCTTGCTCTTAGATGTCTCCAGGCGTGGATGCTGGGGCATGGGGAAGCTGAGGCTGGGAATGCTGGCTTGGACAGGCTGAAGGGTGGAAACGGGAAGAGGCAGAGATACCCACTGCCCATTGTGGCTCCGTCACAGGCCGGGACCCTCCTCTTGGGGCTCAGCAGAAGCAGGGAACAGCTTCCACCGGAAGAAGGAGCAAACGGCCCCTCTGATTTGCCAGAGAAGGTTGTAAAGCCCCAGGCTGTCAACTTCTGTCCACGTGAACGGATGGACAGGGGCCGCTCTGGCAAGGCACAGAAGACAAAGCGAAAGAAGGTCTTACCTCTTGTGACAGGAAAGGCATGATCTGTGCTAAAATCGTGTTCAGCCTCTTCGCAATCTCTGTCTGCAAAGGGAAAGAGACTGCGTGAGGCTCAGGCAAATAAATCAAGTCGCCAAAATGTCAGACTGTGGAAGGGCAACCCCCCGCCAAACCACAGGCCCTCGACAGGCTCCGTCCTTCCACCCTCTATGGACCTCCTGCCAGGAGGCCTCGCTGAATCCACAGCGTGAAGCAATTCCTTCCCACTCCCTCCAACCAACCCAATTTCCAGGAGCTCCAATTTCCTATCAGAGGTGGTCTCCGTGTTTGGTTCAGAGTATACAGTTCGCCTCCTCTGGAATGGAAGCCCTAACCAAAACAATGCAAAGCTAAACAAGAACAACCCCCATACCACCCACTGCGGTGAAACCTCTCATAAGAGCGGACGCAGCGCGGTAAGAAGGAACTGCTTTGCCCAGTGGCCCCACGGGCAACTGCAATTCAGACTCTCAGACGCCCAGACACATCAGGAGGTGGTGGAAGACCCCCGGATGCATGTGCCAAGTGCTCCCTGGGGCTAGCCTCATGCCCACTGATGTGCAGTTGAGAGGGTTTCCCTCACTCCCACTTCCCACTGCTGCCTCTCCCCCTGCAGACCAATCCCTCGCCCTTCTAGTGCTGTCCAGCCGGAAATCCCACCATTGATGCTTCCTTCTGGGGAGAGCAAGCCTTGCCTTCTCTAAGATGCTGCTCAGAACGTAACTATCAGAACCCTAGCCCTTCATCTAAGCTGATCACAGAAAGGCAGATCAATTCTCTGCCCCACCCCTAACACCCCAGAAAAGATCACACTCAGAAAAACATCAGCTGGGGGCTTCCCTTGTGGTCCAGTGGCTAAGACTGCGCTCAAAATACAAGGGGCCTGAGTTCAGTCTCTGGTCAGGGAACTAGATCCCACATGCCGCAATGAAGACTGAGGATCCTGCATGTTGCAATTAACACCCAAATAAATCACAGCCAAATAAATATTAAAAAAATTAAAAAGAAGAAAGAAAAAATCAACTGTTTTTGCCATCCATCTATGTGAGCCATCTCAAATGAAGAATGGTTTAAAAAAAAGAAAAAAGAGTGGGGCTAAATGGTTAACAGTCCAGACAGGAAAGCTGAGGACCACTGACAGACAAGTCTCAGAATCGCCTCTCTTATCCCATTCTGAATCCCAAGGCTGCCGGGACTGAGGTCCCAGAGCTGGCTTCAGAGCTCTCATCAGCACATAGCAATCTTTGAGAGACAAAACCGTGACAACAGCCTTTAAAAATCTGTGATCATCTGCATGTCAAATGACTCCGGATGAGAAATGCTTGTGCATTTAAAGTAAAAGCAATGCTGTCTGAAGGCTTACAAGCAGACCCGGGCCCTAAGGAGAATTCGTGCGGCCAGCACTCCTACTACCCCAACCCCCCACCACAACCCGTCCCCAGCCACTGATGAAGATGCCTCTGGTTGGTGAAGAGATGGGTCTCAGGCTAGGAATCTGTGGGCTTTTGTGGGCCCACATCCCGGGGCTGCTGGCTGCAGTGCAGGTTCCAACACAGACCCCCCCTTGTCCAGAGCAGCAGGGGCTCCTGGGTGGGGATCACAGATCACAGCTCTCTCCCGGAACACTCTAGATTGGGCACTGGGGGTAAAGCAAGTCTTTGGTGCGAAAGACTGTCCCTCATATCCTGGACCAACCAGTGCCAATAATGGTCCCATTTCCAAACGCATCCTTGGCTGAGTTCCAAGGGAGGGACCACAGCCATATCTGTACTTTTGGGGTTTACTTCAGCAAGGACACTGTACAGGAGGGTTTGTCACAGCATCCGTACTAGCCACATATGTGCTCAGTCGTGTCTGGCTCTTCGTGACCCCATGGACAAGAGCCTGCCAGGCTCCTCTTGTTCACAGGATTTCCCAGGCAAGAATACTGGACTGGGTTGCCATTTCCTCCTCCAGGGGATCTTCCCGACCCAGGGATCGAGCCTGAGTCTCCTGCATTGCAGGTGGATTCTTCACCACTGAGCCGCCTGAGACGCCACGCTACACACATTTGGGGCCAGAGAAAACTCTGTTGGGTGGGGCTGCTCCGGGCACTGTAGAGTTTTTAGCAGCAGCCCTGGCCTCTGCCCACTAGATGCCCATCATTCATACTTATAAGGCTCCTGGGACTATTACTAACTATTGTATAAATTAATCTAGGTAAGTGGAAAGAGTTCTAGTCCAAAACAGGGCCCCTTCTCATTTCTTTTCACTTTTTCTTCTCCCACATTGATTGATAGTGGGAAAGGGAGATGAAATTATAAGAGTCAGAATTGTATACGTCAGGAATTCTGGAAACAATCAGCTCAGTCCAAACCTGTATAGAACAACATAATCACTCACCTGTCACATGTTTATGCGCCAAATAAGACTAGAAAGTTTTATTTAAAACACAAAGCAAAGAGAAATAAAATAAATCATCCTTACCAATGAGCTTAGGGAGCTCACTGGTCCAATGTCTCTTACCTCAAATGACTGGCATAGCAGAGACTGGTACATGATAGATGCCCAGTAAAATCTAGAGACAAAAGAATCTCACTGGTTTCCCTGCATGTGTGTTTCAAGACTTCATATTACAGTGTCCCCTGGCTGGGGATGTGGGCCTGCCTCAGTGTGGGCAGCATTAGGGAGAGGGACAGTGGTGGACAAAGTGCTGACCTACAACCGGGAGATGGAGCAGACAGCCCCTCAAGTAGTGGTTAAGCCAGACCAGTCACAAGGCACCCAGCGGGTCCCTAGCTATTGCCCGCTTCTCAGCCAGGAAGGCAGGCGGCAGGCTCTGAACCTTCCCTGTCACTTTGGCCCACTCAGTAACTATAGGTCTTACCATCTTTAAGGTGGGTGGTTATCAAGGAGTCCTGTGTGTGCATGCTAAGTCACTTTAGTCGTGCCTGGCTCTTTGTGACACTTTGGATTGAAGCCCGCCAGGCTCCTCTCTGTCCATTGGATTCTCCAGGCAAGAATACTGGAGTGGGTTGCCATGCCTTCCCCCCAGGGGATCTTCCCCGACCCAGGGATTGAACCTAGGTCTCCTCCATCTCCTGCATCAGCAGGCAGGTGCTTTACACTATCGCCATTGGAAGCCCATAAAGGAGTCCTAGCTTTTGCTTACTTCCTCTAGCAAACAGGTCAAGTGTCAATATTTTGTTAGGTGAAGGGACAAAATAAGAAGTAGCCAGCCAGCCTTGCCCTTCCCCGCATCTTTTAGCAAACGTGTGGCCATAGGCTGCCTCCAGGTGGAATCTTCCCCTGCAGGGCCTGGTCCAGAGCCCAGCATCCTCTGGTTATGAGGAACAACCTACTGGGATTCATGGAGCTCCAACTGGTTCCAGGCTTGGCATCCAGGCTACAAGATGACCACAGCTGGGTCGCTCAGAGCAAGTCCCCTCTCATCTCTCCTTTCCACCACGGGGAACAGTTCTTGCCTCCCAACCCCACATGTCAACCAAGAGTCAGCAGAACAAGATACAGAATATTCCAGAGGCTTGGGATATCAACCTTCAGGCTCTCCCCTGGGGCCCAGACTCAGTGAAGACCAGCTTCTCTGAGAGGCCGTAAGGACTCTGGCCCATCATGGGTCAGGATCCATAGGGCTGAGGGGCCGTAAGGCCTCTGGCCCACCATGGGTCAGGGCCCATAGGGCTGAGGGGCCGTAAGGCCTCTGGCCCATCATGGGTCAGGGCCTATAGGGCTGAGGGGCCGTAAGGCCTCTGGCCCATCACGGGTCAGGATCCATAGGGCTGAGGGGCCGTAAGGCCTCTGGCCCATCACGGGTCAGGGCCCATAGGGCTGAGGGGCCGTAAGGCCTCTGGCCCATCACGGGTCAGGATCCATAGGGCTGAGGGGCCGTAAGGCCTCTGGCCCACCATGGGTCAGGGCCCATAGGGCTGAGGGGCCGTAAGGCCTCTGGCCCATCATGGGTCAGGATCCATAGGGCTGAGGGGCCGTAAGGCTCTGGCCCATCACGGGTCAGGATCCATAGGGCTGAGGGGCCGTAAGGCCTCTGGCCCATCACGGGTCAGGATCCATAGGGCTGAGGGGCCGTAAGGCTCTGGCCCATCACGGGTCAGGATCCATAGGGCTGAGGGGCCGTAAGGCCTCTGGCCCACCATGGGTCAGGGCCCATAGGGCTGAGGGGCCGTGAGGCCTCTGGCCCATCATGGGTCAGGATCCATAGGGCTGAGGGGTAGGGAGGGGGCGGTGTCACCCTTGGTCCTTGTTCTTGGGTCTGGGGACTTCTTTCTGGGGGGAAGTGGGGGTGGAGAAAGTATGCAAACCCCATCCCTCCCAGCTGGGACTGTCCCCTGCCATGGGCAGCACCGCCCTCCTGGTCTCCCCACCACATGGAAGCAGGAATTGAGCCTTGGTCATCTCTAAACCCGTGGCTCGGTGGTAAAGAATCCTCCTGCAATGCAGGAGACAAGGGAGAAGTGGGTTCCATTCCTTGGTTGGGAAGATCCCCAGGAGAAGGAAATGGCAACCCACTCCAGTCTTCTTGCCTGGGAAATCCCATGGACAGAGGAGCCTGGCAGCTACAATCCACGGGGTTGCAAAGAGTCAGACACGACGGGGCAACTAAGCACACAGGCCAATCCAAACCTGAGTTCAGCATACAGCAGAGGGCCAGAGAATGAACAGGAAAATTGTTCCCTAAATGACTTTAATTCTTTAATGTTTATTTTTTTGAGGGTGGTAACTGAGGACGGGAAGCTCTGCAAATACAAAGTTGGCCTAACAGAACCACTCTTAACAACAATAATAATGGCTAACATCCACAGATCCAGCTGTTCTGAGCATTTTACATGTGTGAGCTCACAAGAACCCTATAGGAAAGGCACTTCCTATAAATCTCCAGTTTTCAGATGGAGAAACTGACGCCTGGTAATTAAGCAACTTCACTAAACGACTTCCTACCAAGAAGCCAAATTTCGACATTTTGAGAGAGCTCAGAGAAGCATTTTTGAAAGAAAAACTACTGTCAGGGTTAATAATTGACAGCATTTCCGATTAGAACAGCTGTTAAAACAGCATTTGATCCAATTCAAACAAGCTCTAAACATTCACTTCCAAGAAAGGAAAGAAAAAAAGAATCAAGACGTGTGGCTTTAACAATCAGGACAGGTCACAAATCACAAATTGGAACTAGAGCCTATTTGTGGCATGCCAGGCATCCCGTTATCAATATGGCAGCTGGGGCTCGCGGGGTAGACCTCCACCCTCCCCTCCATCTCGGCCTCAGCAAAGCCTCTGCCTTCGAGTCAGAGCCTTGGAGGGGAACCTGGGAGGAGGCGAGTGCCAGGCAGCTGGAGGATGGCTTCCTTTGGAAATAGGTGTTTGGGGAGCCTGGTACTGCCTTTCAAAGTTTCTTTTCAAGTGTGGTTCAAAGAAGGCAGCTTTGCTGGTGGAAAAACATCATTCCTCAGAAGGAACTAATCTACTCAACACAGAGAGGCGTGCACAGAGATCCTGCGAAATCCGGAGTCTGCGCTCCCAACTGGCTCTGGCTGCGGGAGGAACATCTGCCCCACGTCTCCATCGAGACTGTTAAGCAAATAAATGTCGGAACACAGGATAGTAGGGGGCGAGTGTAATTTCCCCAAGAGCTGCCTGCTCAGTGTGCCTTAGGAACTCCCATTCACGCAATCATCTCCTCACTGTAGCAGGATCTCGGAGCATCCTGCTATAAAGAGAGGGCTTTCTCAAAGTACACTGCTCCAGTCACAGCCGGCCACTCACATTTGCTGCAGTTCCCATCCTTCTGACCTTTGACCCAGGACACTTAAGGGAGATGGAACCTACTCTTGCCCCACACCCTCAGCAGCCTCTTGCTCCTGGCCTGCAGCCTTTAGCCAGTCTTTGGCTTTTCTTTTAATTTAAATGCCTGCTCAAGAAACAGCTGACAGCCACTTCCCTGAGACTCTCTCTCTGGTACTTAAACTGCCAGGTACTGATCAGGTCTAGAAAATGCAGACTTCATTCTAACCTCAGCCAAATACAAACAAGGAGAGAGAGGAACCTGACTGCTTTAGAGTTCTGAACCCTGAGCCACACAGAAATGACCTGCATGGCTTTGGGCAAATCCCTTCCCTCATCTGGGCTTCAATTTTATTGTCTGCAAAACAGGGGGACGATAATAAGATCCAAGAGCCATCGTTTAGAGTTTGAGAATACTAAATGCTCCCAAGTTGCTCTGTGACACAGGGATTCCTCCAGAAAGCTCAGAAAAGTAGAGCCGAGCATGAGTTTAAAGGACGAGCAAAGAGGCAAGCCACCTTGAAATGTGGATGGACCTCGAAATGTGGATGGATGCTGAGTGGTGTGGGCGAGACTGGGGCTAGCTGGGGCTTGGTCCTCAGGACCAGTCTTCATGGCACGCGAACCATTCGAGTGTGTCCATCAGCCAAACTGCCCACAACAGTCACAGAGCAGGCAAAAGCAGGGATGTCCTATCCTATCTGTGAGTGTCCAGCTGCTCCTGTCTGGGTTCTTTGCATGATTCACAAGGAGCTGCAGCCAGCCAGGAAAGGGTTCAAGGTGTTTCATTCAGCAGGAAGAAACCACTGCCTCTCTGTGAGGCAGCCAAGGGGCGGCTCCTAGGTCCCTGCTTTCGCTTCTAAAACAAGGACTTCTTCACCGGACAACCATGCAGGCTCTTGGAAAGAGCTGTGTGATTCTGGAGATGCGTTTGTGGATGTGTGTGAGAAAGATGAGCTGAGGAAAAGATACCTACGTGAGACCCTGAGTTATATTCCAAGCCATGTGGAATGCTGGCTTTCTCACCAGCTCCCTGTCTGACAAGCCATGTGACCTCTGAAAAGTCACACCCTGGTGGCTGGACCTCTTGAAGCATGTACGTTTGAGGTGGCCACTTCAGTCTGCTCTGAGGTTCTTGAATTTGAATCGGGTTTTACCTAGCTCTCTGACATATGTCCTGGAGTGTTTAAAGTTAGTCTATCTCACCTTGAAGTAACATCACAAGGGCAGAGGGAGAGGTTGGAGGCTGCGCAGAAGGCCTTGGAAGCGCCAGCGGCCAGGTGCCACAGTCACCCAGCAATCAAATATTAGAAGATTCCAGAACAATGCATCCAAGCAATTTTACCTTAAAATATCCCATTGCATTTCCTAGGCAATTCTAAATTGATAGGCCCTCGATTATTGGACTACAAGATGAAATTCCTTGCCAGGCAGTTTCTCCTCGAACCAAACTCAGAGAGCACGGAAATAAAATAAGTGGGTGTTTTATCACCAGAGAAAAGGAAGTCCAGGGAGGGATGAGGCCTCCAGCAAAAGCTGGGGCGGGGCTCCCAGGCCCCACTCCATCCCTACCATGTACAGGCTCAACAAGAGAACAGTTCCACGGTATCTTTAAGAAGGGGGTGAATAAATGACCCACTTAGCAGCCAGGGAGATAATGACCCCTGCTCCTGGAGGGGCCGGGGAGGTTTACATCACAGATCACTCAATGATAGGTGAGCCTCCTTAAAGGCCCTTTTAGCACTGACATATTGATCAAATTATATATAACTACAACGCCATTAAATATTTATGCTTCCGAGGAAGCCTGCTGAATTCTTTATGCCGGGAGGGCTTGGAACAAGAAAAGGCCCAGCCCTGGCATGACCCTGAGGATCTGTCTCCTGGGGGAGGGCAGGGACGCTGCCGGGGGCTGGCCTCTGACACTGGCCCCCACGCCCTTCACACAGAGAAAGGATGGCAGCCCTCATCTGGCAAGGGCAGATGAAAGGCGAGGGAGTCTGGGGGCCTAGGCGTGACGTGACCCTGCCACATGCTCCGCTGAAAGGAGCCTCACCTTCCTTTTCTGTGCTCACCAGAAACCTTAGACATTTTCTGCCAAGAGTCCAGGGAGGAAGGGAATTGGGAATGGTGATGCTAAGTGAGGAAGTGAGGGAGTGGTGCGGGGTGGTGGGTGGCGGGGGGTGGAAGGGACAGAGTTAGTGTCTAGGCCACTAACCCTGGAAAGAGCTGGCGATGCAATGTCCAGAGACCTGCATGCCTGCCCCAGGTGTGTCCTGTGCTAGGACCTCAGCTTCCATTGCATAAATGAGGCAGATTTGGGTTCAGGATAATAGTCAGTGCTCTCAAAACCAAATTCAGTGCTGTATGCAAGTGAGTACCCTGTCCTGGACAGCATTCAACTCCAACCCTACAGACACACGGGGGTGGACACCACTCCATGGGAGGGACCTGGAAATCTGACAGCCAAGTCCCTCTCTGCCTCTAAGGCTTTCATTTCTCAGACTCTCAGTTTCCATCCACCGGGCTTCCTGTTAACAAGATCCAATAATCTTTAAATATTTGTTCACTTTAATTTCTTGGTTTCTAAAACACATTAAACTCTGCCTGCCTCCCACCCCCACTCCAGGGAATGGTCCTCAAAGAGCCTGCTTGTGTAGATGAACAGGGAAAGTCTTTTCAAATTACAGCTTCTCCCAACACTGTCCATTCATCCCAGGCACGACCAACCGACCAACCCACCAACCCCCTCCCCATCTCTCCCTCCCCTCCCCATCTCTCCCTCCCTCCCCTCAGATAACCCCCAGCCTCCCTCCCCCACCTTCCCAGACTCCATTGGCCAACTCCTGCCAGGAGGAAAAATTCTCAATTCATCCCTGTGGGGTTGCCATGGCAACCCCCAGCCACCTAATCCCCCTTGGAACATTATGCAAATCTCCCTTTGCCCCTCAACAGGCTGTAAAAGTCACATTACCCTTGCAGAGGCAGCTCGTTAAATTTTGGGGGTCTCCCTGTAAGGTCAGTGCTACAAATGAAGCATTGGCTATTGGCTATGAATTTTAAGGATGGGGCTCTCTGGGAAACCTGGGGGGCAGGAAGGGGAAAGCAGGATGTCAGAGTATTCCTTAACAGACTGACCGTGGGCAGAAACAGCCCCATTTTACCCTCACCACCAAGTTCAAAACCCAAGAGCACGTCCTTTTCCTAGTTTAAAAGTGTCAGAGGGGCCTCGCTTCCCCAGACAAAGATGGCAGAAGTGGTGGCATTTCATAGGCCTTAAAAATCAAGATCAGGTATTTAAGAACTTGTTTATATCATCGGCTCGCTCTCAGGCTGGCCTCCTCCCAAACCACCAGCACATTCACCGTCTCATTTCACAGATGAAGAAAACAAAGCCCAGAGAGGGCCTGGCTGCCCAAGGTCACACAGCAAGGCAGTGGCCCTAGAGCCAGACTTCCTCCTCCTCCATCATGGGTTCTCAAGCACAGCAGCTTTGGCTCCCCCGGGGACATTTTGGGGTGTCACAACTGAAGTGGTGCCACTGGAATTAGGAGGTAGAGCAATGCTGCTAAACACCCCAGGGCAACCCCACCACGAAGAATTATCCGGCCCCAAATGCCAACACGGCCAGGGTGGGAAACCCTGGTCTATGCATCACTGACACTTACATTTCACTGAATTCTTAAAATCTCTGAGGACTTCCCAGCACTGGAACTGAAGCCCTGACGCACAGGTGGGTCTGGAGGTGGGCCAGTGGGCAGACCACAAAAGACCACACCTTGATGTGGCCTCTGGATAAAGATCATTGGTCCAAATGAAACAAGCCTAGTTCTCACTTCTGAACCCACCCCTAGTCTACCGTAAGACCGCAATCCAGCCACTTAAACTCTTGAAACATCCGTGTTCCTACTGTGAGGTGGGGCTTAAGGTGTCTACACAGTAGGGCTGGCATGATGGAGCCAACCAGTCACAAATGAGAAAGGGCTCTGGGAAGTCTTACAACATCAGCAACACCAAGGAGCTGGTCCTCGCTCTCTGAGGCCTTGGCAGCTTTGGGGACTGTCCTGTTTTGAGAAGCCCTTGTGAGATCTCCCCACACACAGAGGACTCAATATACATCATCTCACATCATCCTCAAAACACTCTATAAATGCACAGGCCCATATATGATGCCTCCAGCCACACATGGCTAGTGAATGTTCACTAAAGTTCAACTTGACACTCAGTTCCTTGATCACAACAGACACATTCCAAGGCTCAAGAGCCCCATGGGGCTGGTGGCCACCATACAGGCATTTCCATGACTACAGGAAGTTCTATCAGACAACACTGCTCTAAAGGGAGGCAGGCATCCTCATCACCTCTGTTACAAATTCAAGTTCACAGAGGACAAACGGGCCGCCAAGTTGCACAGCCAGTAGACCCTGATTGAGGACTCAAACCTAAGTTTGTCTCACTCCAAAGCCTGTCTCTTAGCCACCAGGTCAGGCCAGCTCCCAGATCCTGGTCCTTTGCCCCTAACTTCCCAGGATTCCCCCTTTGAGAACCAACTGACTTCTAATGAAGAAATTCTGATTCCACTGGCACCTTTGTGAAAAAGGGTTTATCAATGATGCATCACCTGGAGGCCTGGGAAATGCCCAATATTCCTGCAAAACCAGAGGACTGAGAAAGGGATGTGGTCCAAGGGACAGAGAGGGAGAGCCAGGGAAAGGTGGTCCTTTGAGAAGGGTGGGTAGGAATCAGGTAAGAGATGAGAAACCAAAAAATGGCTAACAGAGGGATTTCCCTGGTAGTCCAGTGGCTAAGACTCCAAGCTCCAATGCAGGGAGCCTCAGTTCCATCTCTGGTGAGGGACCTAGATCCCACAGGCCAAAACTAGGTCCCAGCACAAATAAATAAATTAAAAAAAAAAAAAAAAGGCTAAGAGAGACGATCACACACACACACACATGCCACCACCTTAAGGAATTCCTGCAGACTGAGCTCCATGGTGCCACACACACTTCCCAAGTGACACGGCCAGAGGCAAGCCGACAGGGGGGAGGACCCTGGCAAGGGCAGGTGCCTCTCTGGGGCTCTAATGCTCCTCATTTCTGGCTGGCTTCGTGGAGAGCTGTTTCCCTGGGATGAAGTGTGAGGCCCTGGGAGACAGGGTCCCTGGACCTCAGTCCCTCCAGAGTCATGCCCTCGGACTCCTGCTTTTAGGCCAAGCAAGACTCTCCATGGGTGACGGAGCTCTGAGGAAGAGTCCCTGTCTCTTCTCAGAGGAAGGGTTTAAGGAGATGCCAAAGTACCCACTGACCGATCAGGCCCTGGCCAGCTCACCGCCTCCATCTGCCCCATCTCATCTGTTTGTCTTCCCACCAGACCATTCAGCCCCTCACTCTAGACCATGTGGTATCACCTGCAGCTTCTCCACAGGGCCACACAGAGTTGGACATGACTGAAGTGACTTTAGCAGATGCACACAGCTTCTCCCAGGCCCGTGAGTCTGCCCGACGTCTTCCTGGGCAGGAAGTCTGACAGAGCCTGTACCCGGCCCCACCCCAGCTGGAGGACGGACTCCTGTCCTGGTTCCCCAGTCCACGCTAAACTGCCTTGCTCCTCCCCAGCAGATATCACCACTGATTCCCAAACATCTGCCAGGATGTTCAGTTTCAAACCAGGAGGAGAACAGATCTGTTAACTGCTCTCCTTTAAGAAGCCCTGGGAGACTGGGTAGGGGCCCCTCCTCCAACCCTTCATCACACCGTCCTCACCTGGGTGGGTGGTGAAGGCGTTTAAAACCAAAGAAAGCCTCCCTAGCTGACCAGGCAGGAAGAATCACCTCCCCTGCCCCTTGTTGCAAAGAGTTGGAAAGAACTCTCGCGTTTGATGGAAGACGCAGCCTTCCAGTGCAAACTAAGAAGCTCTCATTTGGAATTAAAAGAAAAAAAAAAGTCGAAGAGCTGTGAACAATGGTTATCAAGGATTTAAAAGGGCAATGAGATAAGGCCCTGGCACTTGGAACTCCAGGCCCATATAGATAGCTAAGGCATGACAAGCATCATTGACTAAGTTACCTCCAAGCCATTAACCCTTGCTTCCTGCTGCTCAGGTCCTCCTATAATCTAAATGCAGCATGCTTTCCTGGCTCTTCCCCATTCCTTATCCCCTCATACCTCTGCTTTATTATCCTTCCCAAGTATCTGGTTCTTCACCCCTCTCCTTTCTTCCCCTCACACTGTCCTGTCATGTGAAAGGAGGGGGGGAAGAGCTTAAGCCTATTAAAGACACGTTAAAATACAGGTTTATGACATATTTCTTTCTACAATCACGACTTTCGGAGCCACAGGCCTCTCTCAGTAACCTGAGAAAGCCTGCAACATTCCCAGAATGATGTTACACAGGGTCAGCGAGCCCCTCCAAAAAAAAACTGGAATGTAACAGTCCTGGTCTGTGCATGCTTGTGCGTGCTCAGTCGCTAAGTCATGCCTGACTCTTGGCGACCCCATGGACTGCAGCCCATCAAGTCAAAGTTGCTGTCATGTCCAACTTTGCAACCCCATGGACTACACAGTCTATGGAATTCCCCAGACCAGAATGTGAGAGTGGGTAGCCATTCCCTTCTCCAGGGGATACTCCGTACCCAGGAATCGAAGCAGGGTCTCCTGCACTGCAGGCAGATTCTTTACCAACTGAGCTACCAGGGAAGCCCTATAGCCCACCAGGCCCGTTCTCTAGCCACAGGATTTCCCAGGCAAGAATACTGGAGTGGGTTGCCATTTCCTCCTCCAGGGGACCTTTCTAACCCAGGGATCTAACCAGGGTCTCCTGTGTTGCAGGCGGATTCTTTTCCTGGCCTGAGCCGCCATGGAAGCCCAACAGTCCGAGTCCCCCACAAAATGCACACTGTGCACCCACGACGGGCTCAGGAGCCTCTGTGATACAAAGTGGTCTTGTCCCTCGAGGCGCTCACAGCTCACTGCTGCTCCACACGCTCCCCTCCCACCCCAGCCCCAGTTTAGGAACACAGCCTGGTGGCACCCTGAGCATACAGGTCATCTTCACACCCCAGGCCTTTCCTGACACGCTCTGACGCTTTCCTCCTGGTGTGTTTGTCCTGGACCCACATGGCTGTGAGTTTAGGTTTCTAAGACAAAAATGTCTTATCCGCTTTGCAAACAAGTGCTCCACAAATGTGAAAGCCTGTATTATTATAGTCTCTAACTATAGATCAGAATTTTCACTCTGTCTTCATAAAGGCTTTCTCTTGGCAGTGTCTAGAGGTGGCGGCAGCTGCCCCAGGATCCCACCTGTGTCCCTCGCATGGCAGGTGAACAAAATGGGGCCCCTCTAAGGAGCCAAGGCCAGACTCAACCCCAACAGGGCTCCCCGGTCATCTCAGCCCCACTGCTAGGAACTTTGTTCTTCCTTCACCCTGTACTGGGTCAGGGAAGGTTTTGGCTACAGCAGTGAAGGGAACCCCTTCTCAAAAAGATATTGCACCATTAAAGTCATGATGTCGTGGGGTGAAGTGGAGGGAGGTATTTGTTCTTGGGCAGAATCTTCAAAGCTGAGTCAGTGGGTCCCCCTGTTAATCCCCGAAGCTGGGATGAACGTCCCCTGCAGAAGGCAGGTCCCTGCCCTACTCATCCTCATGATTTTCAGAGGAACCTCTGTACAGAAGGGCCTCCTAAAATCTGCTTTCAAGGGCTTAGAGGGTTCTAATCTGACTCCCCAAAGGCTGACCCCTTTCTCCCTCAGGTGGTCTCTGCCTGCTCATCCACGGTGACAAGGTAACATCTTGGAAGCCTGCCCCCCTCTACCCTCACGCTCACCAGGCAACATCCTTACCCACGGGAGAACTCTACATCACTGCTGGGGAGAACAGCAACTCCCCCGGTAACCTCCTCCAGAAGACCCTCAGGGGAGGCACCCCACCCCCACCGCATACCCCACAGGCTGCCTGCAGTGGATGGTACCCAGACCTTACTTCTGTGGCGGCAGGAAATCCCCCCTTCCCTAAGTTTCTCCTTAGCCTCAACTTGAGAGGGAACATTTCTTTTGAAAGGCAAGAGGTAAAAAAACAAAAGCCAAGGGAAAAAAGCAAAGAGAGAAGGGGAGAGAGCGCATCTTGGCTGTGAGTCTCAGAGAGCATTTGTTGAAAACAAGATATTGTCCCTTTAAGCATATAAAAACAAGGCCCTTGAGCGTGCAGTTCTCACTCTGGTACACAATTATGGGTGCTTTCAGCTGTCTAGCACTACTTCAAGTGCTCTCTTAAACCAGACTGTCAATGGCATGTTGAAAGCTATTTTGCTGGCTTGCTATCATTAATAGCAAAGTGGAGAGCTGGGCTGATGAGAATTAAATATGGGGGAGGGGGCGGGTCATAACCAGTCATTACAGAATTACCAATATGAGCGAGAAGACAATGCCACTTTGGGGGATAAAGTTCAAACCAGCAGATGATGGTGGGGTAGCCAGCAGGGGAGGGAGACAGACTGCAGAGAGCGGCCCCCACCCCACCCCCCAGCCCGGCAGATGGACGCGGGCCAGCCTTAGAGAGCCATCTGGGGACGGAGGAGCCACAGAGCAGCGAGTGTGAGAGCCGAGAGGCCTTGGAGATCACTTCGCTGCAACATGTCACCACCTCGCCTCCCACCCCAAGTGGAGGCCCTCCTCCCCTCCCCCGCCACTGCCAGTTCCCAAGACTTGTGGACTTGTGGCTTCCGGGACACATAGCCCCGTGTTTCCAAGGGCTGCTGCCACCCCAGAGGAGCCTCCGGGGGCGCCTGCCTAATGAACCCTCGTTTTAAGACTCGGCTCAGGTAACAGCCCTTCGGTGTAGTCTTCGCTGGTGTAGTCTTCTCTGACCTGACTCCCCTTTCCCAGGAAGAATGAGCAGCTCTGTCCCAGGGTGCTCCTCCCGTGACACTGGCCCTGTTAGCACTTACCTCACTGCATTGCAATGACTCATTTAGATGCCCAACTCCCCCTGAGGAGGGAAGGGTGTCTGTGAAACCAGCCCCAGCCCACACCCAGCACATCCCAAGCCCCTAATACCCGTTTTGGGAATCAGTCCAACCCCCTCATTTGACTGATGAAGAAACTGGATGCTGAGCCAGAGGAGGAAGTAGCAGGAAGCTCCGCAAGAGCAACTCCCCCTCTCCTACTCACAAGGCTGGGGGAATGGGAATTCCACCCTCTGACAGTAATCCTGAGCAAAGAAAAAGCAATGTGTTTACTGAGCACCTATTATGTGCAAAGCACACACAGGAGACCTCAAAAGAGGGGCTCCCCACAGACACTGAGACTTTCTGCATGCGGATCAGTGGGACACCCCACTGAGGTCTGGCCTGGGCTACCTTTCCCTGGTATCCCAGGATTTTGTACAAACAAGATGAAAAACATCTTGCCCACACAGGAAGAAAAAGGGAATCCCTCCCTTGACTGACTTCAACAACAAAAAGGAAAAAAAGGACCTCTGACACAGACTAGGCCTTCCTGTACGAGGGGGAGGAGGAAGCCACAGACAGAAAGAGGAGCTCTGTGCCCCTCCAGGAGCTCCTGGTCCGGCAGGATTCATGAAGAGTCTTCAATAAGGTCCCCACCCAGGACCAGTACCCATGATCGGTAGGGACCACGTGCCCATCTCCCAGATCATTTCAATAATAGCGTGGATAAGAAGGAAAAGAGCCAGAAAGCACACAGACCCTCACTCTGACAGCTCCATAAACAAGAAGCAATGGGGTCCAGAGAAGGCTGGAATGGACGGCAGCCTTGAGGGTCCAGGGGGCAGATTCTTCCTAGGTGGTCAGGACAAGGTGAAGGGAGCTTTCAACTTGGTGGACCCCAAAGTGGAGCGAGGCAGATACCCTCCTCCACTGCCGAAGAGAATGAGAGCAGAGACAGCTCTGGAGAAGAGCAACAAGGCAAAAACACCAGAAGGAAACTGAGGCTTTAGAGGGGTTCCCGGATCCCGGTATTCTGACCAAAATAAATGATACTCAAAGGTATTTTTTCTTAGCTCAATTCAGATGCCACAAAAACAGGGACTGCCCTAGTATGAAGAAATACATCCCCTTCAATTTGAGTGTCCCAGCTTCTCCCTACCCAGACTGACTCGACTCCTGGGCAGGGTTTTGGTAACTTCATCACTTGCTGGTCCCCTCTCGCTCCTCACACCTTTACAGTGGCCACAGAACTTCAAGATGTTATGCCTGAAGGTCTTCCAGCCCAAGCCCCTTTTTATGTGGGTGTGAGGGCCCAGAGAGGGGAAGTAATAAATGAAAATGTTCCATCTTCCTTTTCAGCCATGTCCATGGCCACCCCCATGGCCATACCCATCCTCAGGTGCAAGATTCACAGGTTCTATCACCTTACCCTACCTGTGAACCTTATCTCCGGGATTGCTAGTTATACATTGTGTTTATTACCAGGCGCAATGAATCATTAGTTGTGCAAATAGCTGGCGGTTCAGAAGAGGACCCTGGGCAGGCAGAGAGATTCAGCTGATATGGTTATACAACCCGAAATGGGGGACTTTGGACTTCGGTGTCGCCAGGTCTGTAGCCTTAACCTCCTGAGATAATAATGCAGAAAGCAGCAATGGTAATTAAAGACACAGAGTGCTATTAGTTAATACACGAGCACTCTCCATTTCTTGAGTTTTGCTAAGAGAGCTGGGTCGGGAGGAAAAGCGGCAACAGCAGCTCCTCTGGTAACTTACTGGACTGGATGGATCTGGAAACCTCAGCTCCCCCTGCCTGGGCCTTAGTTCCTTCATCTGGACCTTGAAAGGTGTGCAGTAGAAGCCAAAGGGCTCTCCCAGTTAGAACAGAAGGTCAGAGGAAGGGCTGCTTGGTGATGGGAAAGTGGGGGCATGACACATTCCCCAAATCAATAGGCCTCCAGTGTTCTTCCAAAACCTCAGTGATCACCAGCAAGGGGTGAAGAGGCAGCCTGGCCCAGCTTTTCAGAGCATCAGTGCCTCAAACCCTATGCACTACAATCGCTCTGGAATGCCTGTTTCTACGCTGGCTTTGTGATTTGTGGCTGACACTGGAGAGTGTCAGCCTCTGTGGGAACAAGATGGGAACTGATGAGCTGGCCAGCCATCATCACCTCCCTGGCCTTGCTGAATCACCCTTGACATCCTGCCTAGAAGCAGAGGCTTGGAGGAGGTGGGTGACCTCTTGAAATCTCAGGCCAGGCCCATGATTCTGTAATCTCTGCTTTGCCACAATTAGGGAGGGAAACCAAGAAGGGGAGGAGAAACCATCGACTGTGTTCTCTGGGATTCATTCGACAGCTTGGAGAAAGAACACAGAGGGAGACAGAGAAACGGCCAGGAAAGGAACCAGCCACAGTAAGTGTAACCTCTCAGTAAAATAAAGACTGGCTGCACGTACCTCATCAGCTGCCCTCTGTCAATACTCAGGCCCGTCTGGCAGAACCTGAGGTTCCGAACTAACAGGCATTTCCCATTGAGCCAGCAAAGAAGGGCTTTTGAAAAAAAATATGTGGTGGTGTTGGTAAGAGGGGTGCGTGTGTGCACGCATGTGTGTATGTGTGCATGTGTGTGTGAGCTGGCTGAGGGCTGCCACACTTCCCAAGGTGCTAGCTCTGGAGATCATCTATTATATAAAAGTACAGACAGTCCCCACCCCCACCCCTGAGCTTCAAGATGAAGAATCCAGCCTGTTTGTTCCAGGCAGATGTAATCACACGAACAGTCAAGTCTAGAGGGCAGGACACTGCATGAATAATTCAAGCACTCCAGTCACTTGATTGTGTGTGCAGATAAAACACCAGTCAACCGCTAAACAGGTCAGCTGATAAACTTGTTTGCTCAGGCCTAACCACCATCCGCCAAATGCACCCAAGACCCACACTACAATTAGTGGCCGGTTTTCTTCTGCAGAACCCTAGCAAGCCTAGGGAGGTGGCCAGCCCCAGGAGGTCAGGACTGCATTTCTTAGTGCAGGGTTTCTTCACCTCCTTGCCTCTTTGTTCCTACACAGCCACAGGGCGATTTCACCCAACTCAGAGGTTGCTGTAAATCCAGCAAAGGCACTGTGCTCAGAGCACAGACAGTCCTGCTGGGAAGCAAGTGGGAGCTGAGGCTCCAAGGCAAAGGTGAGTGGCAAACAAGGTAAAGTGCTCGGTCTGGAAGCCAGAGGCCCACGTTTAAGTCCCACCTCTGCCCTCCTGGCTTCCCTAAAGCCTCGGTATCCTCGCCTATAAAAAGGGGGCAAATAAGACATCTATCTCCCTCTGACAGCTCAGAGGATTAAATGAGATCATGTCGCCAAACCTCAGGCATTCTCCTCCTAAGAACCCAGGGTCTGGGGACGGGCCAGAAGCCCCAGATGCACACAGCTGCTTCTTATGTAAACCCCACCACTGAATGCACTAGGAAGGTGAATAACTCTTCCTGGGTTCAGAGTGGCCCAGGACTCCAGGAGCAGCTTCGCTCCAACAGCCAAGGTGGATTCTTTGTGCCAAAGAACCATCCACTTACAGACACAGGGAACACCACCCATGCAGACCTCAACATGCAACGACATATTACACCTTAATTACGAAGCTTTTAGAAGAACGGCTGCTATAAATTTTAAACCTGGGTGCAATTACCCTCTCTAAACACACCCAAGATACCAAGCACTGAGGACAAAAAAAGAGGGTTGGAGAATGGGAGGCGGTGGCATCTTGCATAACAGCCCAAAGTCCTCGAACACCTGGGACCCCCGTTTCACTTCACACATTCTTAATGGACCAGTCAGATCCAGCCAGTTCCACTTCAAGTTAGGCAGTCTCTAGCCCATACTCCCGGGGGCAAACATCTTTACTTACAAACTGGTGTCTGTTTATGATTCTTGTGGGTCAAGAAGTAAAAGCCTGGTAGCCTTTTCCCGTGTCTCCCTAAAAAGCTAATCCCTGACTGCCTCCCCACATTCCTCAACAAAATCAGGCCCCTTTCTGGCTGCCCTTCACCCAACACTGGGGTTCCCTCCAGAAGGGGGAAGGAACCTGGATTCCAAAGGCTCTCTGTGAAACCACTGGAGCGGGCAGGCAGGAATCTACAAGCATTCCAGAGGTCACCTGCCCTTCTCACCTGCCCTGGGTCCTGCCCTCTTAAAGAGCAAAATTTAAACCTTGTAAACCACTGTTCATTTAGAGCAGAAAATCCATTCAAGTCACGGTCACCAAAGGCTAGAATGAGTCAACAGCCTTCTGAGATTTCAAGAACACCAATTGTTAAAAAGAACCACCGGCCCGCGCCATTTCTCCATGCCAAGTCAACGCTAATCGCTGGCCAAGCCAAACTATAGGCGGCCTCTCCTCGGAATACAAATATACAAACAGGCCTCTCCCACAGCCCTGCCCAGCGCCCAGGACAGAGTTACTGATATGCACTGAGATAAAGGTGTTTGTATTTGCCCAGTTTGAGGTATACTGTTATTAGAAGAGTGACGATACAGGGTAGTTTACATATCCATCACACACCAGCTAAACTGGTTTGACTTCAGGATTTCAAAGCTGAGCTCAACCCCCAGCCATCTCAGAAGTCCTAGCTAGGCTGCCCCTGGGCTTGTTACTTCACCTCTCAGCTTCCCCCTGGAAAATGGGAATGACCGAGGCAGCCTTTACATTACGATGGAGATGAGAAAGTTGCCTCATATACGTAAGGTACGGGGCTGTAACTCATCCTGGATTTATATTTTTAAGCGGTAGGTAGCCTGTTCCCTTAAATTTTGACAGCTCAGCCTGGCTTTTAAGACTCTTGAAGTTTAATCTTATCAAGGTAGAACATCACATTTTTGCACATGCGCACACACACACGCATGCACATACAAACACACACACACACACATACACCCTCCTGCCCTTCCTTTTGTAAATTTTACATTAAAACAGATTAAAGCAGCCAGCCACCTCTGGGTTACAGGAGTTTGTAAAGCGGATCCTGAACGGGCAACTTGCCTTTTGCTCCTTACCCCTCCACCAAGATCCAAGACCAGGACAAACTTCATAAGCTCGGATTGCTAAAAGCTCAACATGTCTGAGAACTCAACCAAGCCTCAGACCCTGCCTGTCAAGAGCTGGATCTGTAATTAGATACATATCCTAAAGCACTTACCTGCTTGTGCATCTCAATGTTCAAACCGTAGGACATCTCGTAGTACTAAAAGTAAAAAGAACTGCCGTTAACTCACAACACCAAAATCTGTGTTCCAGAATCGGCTTTGGCCAAATGGTACTTTTAGGATACATTTGCTAAAGAAGTTTAAGTCAAACCCCAAAGCCAGCTAACAAAGGGGCTGAAGAGATGAAGGACTCAGGAGTGTTGTTCTCATCTTACAGAATACCCTATGTGCAATAATACCCTATGTGTAAGAAGAGTTGGGCCCTCCCTCCCACCAGCCCTGCCTGTGCCATATATCCTGTTTATACAACGTTCGGGTTCAACAGGGAATCAATCCTGTGAACACTGGGGCCGCTTGCCCTATCAGAGTTCTTTAGCAATGTGTCCAAGGTCTCTTATGTGGACAGCAGTGCAGGGAGTCCCACATATGGACCTCCAGTGCCCTCCTCACCATCAGAAGATTAAAACTTGCTGGAAGAGACACTGGGAAAAGGGAGGACACGTCTACACACTGCCCCAGGGTCCATGAGATTCTCAGTGGGGTGATCCCTGAGTGAGGGTGGAGGCAAAAGGCTCCTCCACTCTCAGGAACCCCTGGGGAGAGAGAGGGAAGGGGAGAGGTCTTATGCCCCACTCTGGCTAAATCCCAGGGCTGCAGAGCAGAGAAGTTTCTACACACTCCCAGGAGGTCTCTAAGAACGACTTTTATCCAACCCCGAGACAGGACAACCAGCCCTCAGGGAAACCTTCAGAACACAAATCAAAGGCGCACAAAGGTAGTGTACAGGGAGAGGGGTTGGGTTTCTCTTTCTGCCCCTCCTCTCACCCACCCTCCTCCAAGTGGCCCAGGCTGACAGAGGCTGGTGAAAAAGGGTCGGATGGCACACCCGGACTACACCCGCTGCGGGGGCCGCCCCGCGGAGGCTGGGCAGGGCTCCCCAGGCCCCCGCAACCCTGGCCGAGTCCCAGCCGCCTCTCACCATCACATAATGGCGCTGCATCTCCGTCTTCTCGTTCGCCAGCTTGTCGTACTCCACTTTGAGGCTACGAGGGCAGGAGGAGCCGGCTCAGGCCTGGGGCCTGCACAGCCTCCTCTGGGACCCCAAACCCTAGGGCGTCTCAGAGCCACTTGGCCACTTTCCTGACACCCACCCCCGGGGGTACTCCCCTCATCCCGCAGCCTCGGGCGGAGGGGGACGTGGGTCCCCGACACAGGGAGGGGGAGTGTAACAACTTGAAACTTCCCGCGGCCGAACGAATGAACTTATCCCGGGCTCGGGGTGGGGTGGGGGCCGGGACCCTGACGTTGACTCGCGACCCCCAGAACCCGGAGCGAGCCGGCTCGCGCCCGGATCCCTCAACTTCCCTCACCCCCGGAGCGGCACGGGGAGCCGAGAGGCTGCCGGCAGCAAAGGGTTAAGGCGCCGCGCTCGGAAAGGGGAAACAAAAGGAGGAGGCCCGGGCTGCCCCGCCGCCCCGGGGTCGAGAGCCCGCTCAGTCCCCGAGGGGTGGTGGCAGGAGCCGCGGCGGGGATGCCCCCGCCCTGCCAGCCCCGGGGCGGCCCCCACAGGCCTTACCTGTGATATTGAGCTTGAAGGAACTGGAATTCGTCTTTGATCCTGTCACAAGACTCAGCCACCGTGAATTTAAATCCTGGCTGCCCTGGTTGATGGGGAGCCTGAAGCCGGCCAGGACAAGACAGGGGAGGGGCGGGGGCGTCAGACCCGGCTCCAAGCTGCCCAGGCCCCTCAGCGGCTTTCCCCGGTCTCCCCCCGCCCCCACCTCTGCCAAAGGGGCCTCCCACAAAGCCCAGAACCTTCCCAACAAGTTTCTCCGGTCCCTGACGGGGAGGGGGGCGCCCTAATCTCTCCCTCTCGGCCGCGGGGCTCCTATCCCTTTTACGAAGGGGCTCCTATTCCCAAGTAAGACGGGGACAGAGGAGACACAACGAATGAGTTGGGAGACTTAGGTGAGGGGGCGGGAGACAGCATGAAAACAAACAGTTCCCCAGGAACACTGGGAGCCCCTCACGCCATTAGGGCGGAATTAACCTCCTCTCTCTACGGCGCCCCCCCATCCCCATCCTTTGTGTGAGCGCGCGCGCGCGCGCACACACACACACACACACACACACACACGCACGCACACACACACACATACCATAAAGGTAGCAACAAGCAAAATGGAGGTGCCAGATAAACTGCCTCGTTTACCCTGCCATGATAGATGCTTAAATAAACCGAGTTGCAATTACTCACCGGATGTCTGCCTTGCGGATACATGGCAGGGAGGGGTCGTGATTCCGAGAGCGTGGAAGCGCAGAGAGCCCGGGCCGGGGAGGTGTGGGGGAGGGGGGAGCCAAACCCGAGCGGGGGGCGGCCGGGAAACCGAGAGCTCGCCCCCGGCCCCCCCAGCCCGATCTCGCACCGAAATCCCAGAGTCCGGCGCCCGCACCAAGCGGAGACAAAGAGCCGAGGAGCAGGCGGCAAAGTCGTCGGCGGGCGCGGGCTTTGTGCACCTAGGGCTCCGCGAGCTGCGGCCGGCCGCCTTCCCCCCGCTGCGTGGAGCGCGTCAGAGCCGGGGACTGCGCGGACATCGTCGTCTCCCCGGCGGGTCCGGCGCGGGGTCCCGACTCTGGGGGCCCCTCTTGGGGCAAGCGCGGGCGCCCTCCGGTTCACTCAGCGCGTCGCGCCGGGAGTGGGGGCGCGCCAGGGCAGCCCCAGCATCCGGGGCGCACGGGTCCGATCCCAGGGGCGGCTCTCGGCGAGAAGAGGAAGGAGGCAGGCACCGAGGTGGCGGCTTGGGGCCGCAGGAGCGCCGGAGGGTGAGGGCGGGAGCCCGGCGCTGGCGCTTCGACGCCCCCCCTCGGAGAGGAAAGCCTGCTGTTCCGTCTGCTACTGCCGCCGCCGCCGCCGCCGCCGCCACTGCAAGCCCTTCCCAGGGCCGAGGAGGAAACTCCGGGTTCAGTGGGTGGGAATCAACCGCCCTGGCATTCTAACTCCAGTAGGCACTAGAAGCCGCCGCAAGGGTGTCCTCGCTGCTCCCAGTTCGAGCGCCGAGTCCCCAGCGAGGAGCGCTCGGTGCCGCCACCGCCGCCTCGGAGCGCGCAGGCAGAAGAGCGCTGGAGGGGAGACGCAGCTCGAGACCCGGGAGCTCTGCGGCTTCCTTCCTTCGCCTCGGCCCGGCTCTCCTCTCCGCGCCCCGACACTCCCCCCCACCCCCAACACACACCCAACGCGCGCGCGCACGCACACACACACACACACACACACACACACCAAAAAAGTACCCCGAACCTGCGGATACCACACACAGACAGGCGAGTGGGACGAGCACGAGGTCTGAACTGCCGCGAGAGCAGTTCCAAATAGGGACTGAAAAGTAACAAAATAATGTGGCAGCTTCGCCCAGCGCTGGCCAATGGGAGCTCGGGGCCCCCACGTGGGGCAGCCGGACTCGGCCTGCGACTGGGCGCCGCCGGGCGCAACGTCACAATGCCCTCTTGTGTCTAAAACTATGCATGAAAAGTAGCAATCAGGCCCTACCCGCTGGTGACTTTCGCATGGGAGTGAAAAACAGCGCTCCTCAGATCAGGAATTAACCGAAAGACATATAATAAATAGATATATATTATAGTCCAGGGCTGCTGGGGTTTTTTTCCCCCCCTCTTCTTCTTTTTTTTTTTTCCCACGATATACTAGCAAATAATCATTTGGCGGGAGGGGAAAAGAGGAAAGACAGAATAACAACAAAAGAAAAAGAGACAAGCTGTACAGTCCTCAAAACCTGTGGCTGGTAGCAATGTATCAGTTTATTCTGCAGTGGCGGCGAACGATTCCTCCCTCTAATCTCATTAGGTCTGCAAAGCAGCCCAATTAGATACTATAAAACAAACAGAATCACTTTGTCACTTTAATGTTTTCACTTCACAAGATTTAGGACCGATAAAATGGTGGCTCCCAAAGTTGCCTCCCACCTTAATTTTGCTGGGAACTGAGAGTGTCCCTTTCTTTGCCCCTTCTTCTGCTCACCCACCCCCATCCCCGCCCCCGCGGCCCCCAGCTTTTCTTCTTTGTTCATTTGTCCTTTACGGAAAGCCAAATAAACAGCGTCTTTGATGTGCAGCGGCTGCCCGCGAGGACATGTCGGAGGAACTCTTGCTTGGCGGGCTGCGCAGATAGAAGGGCCCGTCTGTCCGCGGACACCCTGCACAGTCCGCGCTGTCCCCACTCGGGGACTCTTTCTCGGTGTAGACCGCTACGCCTTCGCCGCAGCTGCCCAGTGAGCGCCGAGGCCAGGGAAGCGGAGTCGGGAATGCGGTGGCGGCCTTACCCCACCAGCCCGGGGGCTTCGAGTTCCGACCCGGTTTTCTCAGCCTGCCCCCGGCAGTGTCACGGCGTCGGCGGAAGCCTGCAGAGGGGCGCGCGTGCGAGCCTGTGGGCGTCTCGGCCGCCAGCCTCGACGCCCCGGGAGGCGCAGACGCTCACCCGCCCCCGTTCGCTCCTCTCCCACCCCCACCTCCGCGCCTCCGGGACTCCCCGCGCGGTCGCACAGGCCACTCGACTCCGGGGGCCAGTTTGCCCGCAAACCCATAGCCTCCATCTACTGAGCTCGGGGTTACGTCAGGGCAGACGGGCCGGGGGGACGCGGCCCTCGAGCGTCGGGGGGCTGGGGGGGGGCCGCGCCCTGGGCCGCAGGGGCACCTACGGGCGGGGGGCCCACTTGGGCCCCCCTCCCCAACATCTCCGCGAACCCGCACGCACCCGGGGGCCGGCGGCGGGCCCGGGATCTATATTTTCCCCTCATTAGGAGCTGGAGTTCGCTTTTGCATTTTAATGAGGAGCTGAGAGCGAGCGGGCGCTCGGAGGCCGGTGCGCTGGGAGTTACACGTGAGCGCCCGCCTCGGAGTTGAGCCTCCCCGCGTCCCCTCCGGCCGCCAGTCCCGAACCGCGCTCCTCTCTTCATTTATTTATTTTCCTAAATAAAAACATAAATCGTGTGCGCCACGCACTGAAGAGGGGGGTGGGGAGAAGCCCGGCTCGACAGATGCGAGCATCTGGCCGCAGCATTCATTAGACACAAAATGGCTCCTCTTTGGAGCTTCCTTCCCCCCTCCCCCTTCTCTGCCCTCCCCCTTACGTCACGGGTGGGCGCACCCGCTTCCCACCCGCCCCGCCCCTTTCTCGCCCCTGCCCCCACGTGGGGGCCGCAGACCCCGCCCCCTAGCGAGGCTCAGAAGACCAATCAGAGACGGTTGATGAGAGTCTCAGTTACTGATTGGTTAAATTGCCGAGCCCTGTCAGTCGGCGACCAAGGCTGTCAGTCAAAACCACGCGGGGTGGGGGAGCGCTGACAAATGCCGAGGCTTCTGAGCCTCCCGCTTGCAAATAGTGCTTGGAATGGCTGCTTAATTAGCTTTGAATGGCTTTTCCTTCCAGCTCAAACAATCTGTCACTACCATGTGGTATAAAGGAGCCATGCATAAAAAAGTAAGCAGAGGCTAAATATCAATTTGATTTTGTGTATCAAAGGAATATTTTATTTTTCTCCCTAGTAATGAAACGTATCAATTTAAATAATAAAAGGTAAAAACACACACACAAACCAAAAAAAGAAAAAAAGAAGGGGGGCTGGGCAGAAAGAAAGAAGGGGAAAAAACCAAACTCCACGGTTCTCCGACTCCTGTGCAAGCCTTAAACAGGTAATTTCTACGGTACACGTTCAGGAGGAAGCCTAAAGAGTACACCCATCCTCACCTCTTTCAAACTTGCATTGTGTGTTCTGTTGTCGTCCAGAGGTCTAGAAGGAGTGATGGGGGAGGGGTGGCCCGTAAAAGGGGAGGTGGGGGCGAGGAAGGGGGCAAACTTTAAAGGGAGCTCTTTGAAGCTGCTAATCAAAGTGGAGGGGGGTTTTAAAACCCCATAAACTTGGGATCCCGCAGCAGGTCTCGATTTGGGAGCTGAGAGGGAGTGAGGGGTCGGGGGAGAGAGTGGGTGTGCGTCTCGCCGGGATTTATTAAACACAATGCCTTCAAGATGCCCGGGATGCGGCGCTTGGTCCGGCCTTCCCTCTCTCCGTTCTCACTTAAGACTGGCTCCATTGGCGTCCGCCCGCAGTTGGCCAACAAACGTAGCCCCTAGGTCGGGTCCACTTGGATCGGGGCCAGAAGAGCGGTCTGGGGTTTGGTGTCGCTCCTAGCCGGACGACCACTCTCCGGGTCGTTGAGCCAGTGCCCTCCTGCCTGGTAGACTCACGTCGAGTTCACCTGTGAGCCTCAGCGCCAGCCCTGGAACCTTGGAGCCCTCGTGCAGAGAGTCGCCTTCTCGGCAGGATTCCACTGGAGGACCCCACCACCTAGTCTGAAATAATAGCGGCGCCAAAGCCCTTTCTATGTACAAGGCAGGACACTGCTACCCAGGCACTCCCGAAGGAAGCGGCCTGACTGGTAGCCTTGTTTTATAGAGTAAAGGAGAAGACCTAGAAAGTCCAGTAATTTACCCCAAGCTGGGCATAGGTGTCAGGATTCGAGTCCAGGGCAACCGGTTCAACAGCCAACTTCAGCGTCCTCTTTGATAGCAGGAGCTGGACCCCTGCGAATATGTGCTAAAGGAAAGGCATTCACTCATTCATCTTCATTCATTCATTCATACTGAGGGTCTGGCGATGAGGTCACAGGCCCAGCTCCCCAGCGCTGGGCTTCCACTGGCTCCTCACAGAGCATCATTCCCAGGTCTGCTGGGTGTCTGGCCTCCAGCATGTAGAGGAGCAGAGAGGTAAAAGCAACTAGCCCAGCTCTCCTTTCAGATGGCCACTGCTTTACCCCCCACCTTGCCACACCACAAATTAGGAAAAACAGGGAGAAAAATAATTCTTTATGCTCGAGGTAGAAAAGAAAAAAAACATGTATAGGACACCCCGCCCAAAGTGCTTGACAATTATTTTTCAAGAAGGAGGAGAGTGGAGAGAGAGTTCAAACGTCTCTGTCTCCAGTTCTAATTGGAAACGTTTCAACTGTTTATGTTACAAGAAGTGTCAGGGTCATTTGCTACTGGAGAGCTGACTTTTCATTGGCTGCTTAATTGAGTACCTCGGAGTCCACCCCACGTGGGAGAGGAATTCCTGGCACACACACATACACACACACACACACACACATATACAAAAGTCACCCGGTGAGACAGAAAGCCTGGCCTGGATTTGCAGAGCGGAGGTTCCCCAGCCCTTCATTGGGGGGTGAGAGGTGGTTGGTGGGCAGTTGTTCACCAGCTCCAAGAGCTGCTTTTCTGGCTTTTAAAAATTAACTGTCAAGCACGTTAGAGTGTTAATAAATGGTTTCTCCTTTTCCCAGGAATCAAAGGGCTTGACTCAGGTCAGCCACAGGGCTGTGGCCTCCAATTTGAGGAAGAACTCAGTACCTTGCAGCTTAGATGGTAAAGAATCTGCCTGCAATTCAGGAGACTAGGGATCCATCCCTGAGTCAGGAAGATCCCCTGGAGAAGGAAATGGTAACCCACTCCAGTATTCTCGCTGGGAAATCGTACTGGACAGAGGAGCCTGGCGGGCTACAGTCCGTGGGGTCGCAAAGAGTCAGACACCACTGAGTGACTACACTTGTACTTTCAGTACCTTGGGTGGGTTTCAGATCACTCCGTGTTATCCCTTCCCCCACAGCCTCCACTGGCTTTGATTTTCTCAAGGTCTGTCATTGGGACTGCACAAAGGGAAGAGAAATCTTTCTCTGTCCTCTCCCATTTGGTTGATTCTGTAAGTCTCCTCTGATGGTTGGCCCTTGACTCCATTGCTAGGGCAGTTCTGTCCCCTCACCATCACCACCCCTATCCACCAGTCATCCCCAGCCTTCCTCCACAAGTGAGCACCTCACCACAAAGTAAAAGGAAAGGGAATTTTTATTTATTTAACAAACTCTTACATAGTGCTTAACTCTGTCCCAGACACTGTTCTAAGCACTTGACAAATATTAACACACTTAATCCTCTCACAGTGAATGA
Organism: Bos grunniens; assembly: GCF_055505025.1. NCBI lineage: Eukaryota > Metazoa > Chordata > Mammalia > Artiodactyla > Bovidae > Bos > Bos grunniens. The sequence continues at coordinate 85,273,634 of NC_141174.1, read as the reverse complement.
AGTGGGTACTATCAGTATCACCCCTGTTATACAGGGGGTTGGGGGTGGGGGGCAATTGACATGCTATGTACAATGACTTGCCCAAAGTCACTTCAGTGGCTGATGGACTTGAACCCAGGCAGTATGGCTCCAGAGTCTTCACCCCCACACTCCACTGTCTCCAAAAGCTTGACTTTCCTGGGAATGCAGATTAGGGCCACAGGACAGACCACAGGAAACAGGAAGGCCCCTAGGAAGTCCCAGACAGAGCCCCTGTAGAGCTCATTCTGCAACCACCTTATTTCAGGGACAGGAACTGAGCTCTAGGAGGGCGGGGAACTTCCCAGGGTCTCCTTATCCCCACTTCCAATTCTCTGGCTGGTCCCAGCTATGTGACCTGGAGGGATGTATTTGATCTTGCTAAGCCTCCATTTCCTCATCTGTAAAGTGGAGATAACAGTCCTGTCCACCTCAGAGAGTTGTTCCAAGGATGGATGGAGATAATGCATGCAATGTACTTAGTGCAGAGCCTGGCTCATTAAGTGATCAATAATAGCCATGTTGGCCATGATGATGATGCAGAACCATCCTTACACATTCTTCAACTCCTTACACATTTCCTGAGTGCCTGCAGAGATGAGGGAGGTCTAATGCCCCAACCCTTGAGGGGAATAATTCAGGCAGTAGCCAAGCCCACGTGGGAACATTGAGCTCACTGAAGCTCACCCGCCCCCCACCCCACCCTGGCCCCACGCCTCATCCCCCACAGAGGTCATCAGGCCTTCCCCTCACTCTCTGGAATTCCCGTTCTTTATCATGGTCCTATGATGTCCTTGGATATCCCTACTGCCCAAGGACCCTTGAGATATGTGTGGGAGGGGGAGGGCCAAAGGCAATTCAAAGCTAAGCTTTGGGGGGTTGGTGGGTGGGGAATTCTGGAGGCAGAGAAATTTGATAAACAGCAGTGGAGTCCGTAGCATTTCTGAGAAGGCCAGCCACAACAATGAAGTATGTGAGGATAAAGTAGTCCGGCTCTGAGGGAGAACAGGAGTTGTGAAAGGGGCTCCTGGGAGGGCTGCCTGGGAGAGTGGAGCTTGAGCTTAGCCCAGAAGGATGGACAAAAGTTCCAGTGGGTAAAGGGGACCAGGATGAGCAAATGCTGCTGACAGGGACCTGTCCCCTTTAGCCTGCGCCTGGGTGCTTTCTGCTTCCCTGAATCCTTTCTGTGTTTTGCCACCTGAAAGAGGCCTTTGGCTCCCTTCCCTAAGGCCCCTGCCATCATCCCCACTTGTAGTTCGGGCTCCAGTGAAATGTCTCTAAAGTCTCCTAAGGTCAGAAGAGAGGAATCCACTCAGTATGCCTGGCAGCCCCAGCCTGAATCAAGAGGCCTGAGGAGCTGCCAGATTCTGGGGAAGACCCGGAAACTCCTAGGGTCTCAGTTTCCAGATCTGTAGAATGGGAATAGTGACCCTTAATTGCTTACCTGGCAGGAGTTTACAGAAAGTCTACTCTAAGACCTTTTTGGAGGTACCAAAGTCTAAGGGAAACCTTTGGAACATACACAAGCACAGACAGCCTCTAATTCCAGGCTGTATGTGGGCCCTAAGAACTAAATAGGGTCTATGCAGGGGAGCAGTTTTGGGTAGAAGGGATAGATAGAAGTAAAATCAGGGAAGCTGCCTGTAGAGGGTGGTGCTTAGTGTGGCTAAGTGCAGAGGAAGGGGAAGAGTTCCAGACAGGGACAAAGGTGGTCAGCCAAGACATTCTAGAGAATGCTGGGGATGGTTTGCTTTGCTTGATGGTGCAACTGGCAGAGGAGGCCACCACATCTCTCCAGAAATCTAAGGAAGCCAGGCAATAATTTAATGAGCCCCTGGTGTCCACCTGGGACTCTGTACAGAGGAGGCATGGAATGTGTTTGTTTACCTCTCTTTAGGAGAAGTGTAAGACTGGAAACATTCTCCCAGCATTCCATCCAAAGCCGAATTCCCCCGCATCCTGCTGTTCCCAAGGCGCACTTTGCTGACCTCCATTGACTAAGGGGGCAGGGTTTCTGTGCCTCATGCCGGAACTGGGTAAATATTTATCGAAGTGATTGGGCGTCCTAATTAAGAGATTTGTGCCATTTCTTTCTTTCCTTTTTCAGGATTCAAAGTGGAGGCTTAGGAGATTAAGAAATATTTTGCTGGTATTATGCATCCAACTTCACAAGGGTGAGGCTCATGCCGCAAGAATTATACGGGCCAGCAGAGCCAGCAGTGGGGAGTGCTCTGGGTCAGGCTGAAGGATTGAGAGAGGGGACTGTCGCCACCTGGTCTGTGATGGTGGGTGCAGATGTGAGGAGGTCTGTATTTGCCTCAGAGCTTTGATGTTCACTTCCAAATCTGGTCTCAGCTTTCTATCCTTTTAGTAAATGAATTGATAAAAGTGGGCTTGTCACATACAGGCCATAATAGTGAAGAGTTTGTTTATACAGTGTATTCATGTATATCAGTGGTCCTCAACCAGGAGGGATTTTGCTCCTAAGAGGATGTTGGCAATATCTGGGGACACTTTTGGTCGTCAAAATTGAGGGTAGTCATGCTACTGACATCTACTGAGTACAGGCCAAGGATGACTCTAAACATCCTGCAGTGCACAGAGCAGCCCCCACAGCAAAGAATGACCGAGTCCCAGATGCCCATCACACTGAGGTCGAGGAGCCCTGCAAACCTGTCTCATCTAACTTTAACGAGCAAAGGAGCGCTCTCTGCTCCTCTTTGGCAGATGAGCAAACAGAGATACACAAAGGTATCACGTGTGTAGGACATGAAGAAGCAGTTGTTGAACTCAGACCCTCTATCTTCAAACACTGGATCAAGGTCTTTAGACCCCCTTTCTACTCTTTTCTCTATTCTTAGTGCTGTCTCTACCAGAAAGTAATTAGAACCAACTAGCTCTGGCATCCTCCCTTGTGTAGAGTTTAAGCCATTTTAAAGGTTGCCCTACAAATCAGTAATCATGTAGTAGTTCTAATAAAGTCTCTCTATGAAGGGCTGGCTCTCAACAAGGTCCTGGGATTTCCTGGTAGCTCCTCCAAGTGGGGACATTAAGCCTGGCCCCTCTGGCCAACTGTGTTACACTGGGAAGTAGTCAGGAAAGTAGATGTTGGCTCAGCTCTGAAAGAAATCCAAGTGAAAGGCTAAATAGGATGAGATTGTGTGGAGTTCAACGACGGAGGGGTGGGCCAGTAATGATGTATGTATGTATTCTTTGGCTTTGGAGGTTCCCTTCCCGGAATGAAGGTCCTGCAGGAGGGAGCCTGGAGCAACTTAAAAAGGGTGGGCTGGGGCAAAAGTAAGGGTATAGAGGAAAGAGAGCTGGAGACTCTGACGGTCCAGACTGCTGGTAGACCCAGAATTCTGGAAACATGGAGATGGGGGCAGGAGAAAAGGGAGGGGGCTCCTGAGGTAAGAAAGAAGGAAATAAGGCAGAAAGACCATTTCAGATTTTGAGGTTGGAGTAGAACTGTAAAAAAACTCATTTTGAAAGTCTGAAGGACCGACATTGTTTGACTCCTGAACCCCTACAAAACATCTATAGGAAGAGGTAAGGTACAAACAAAACCAAAGCTGTGTTTTCAGCTTACAGTACTGTCATATATATGGACTTGTAGGCAAGATACAACTTGTAGAGCAGGGAAATAGCCCCATTTGGCAGATGAGAAAACTGAGGATCAAAGAGAGAAAGTGGCTTGCCCGCTACCATACAAGTTGATAAATGTGAGTTTGCTCAGAATTAGGCCTTCTGGCATTGGAATAAACCAGTCAGGGTTTTCAACTGTGCTCTAGGGTGGTCCTGGGATATGTGTAAGTCCCAGGGTGGGAAGAAGATGGGGAAGTGGAGAGGGTGGTGACAGGGATCCCCTTTCCCACTTCCATTGGAAGAGCTCCAATTTTTATCTGTTTAATACATTAGGTTCTACAAAATACTTTGAGGAAATAAAGAAGAGGTTCTTGGGCTAAAAAATAAGTTTTAGAATCGCTAAACTACATGATATCTTTCCAGACATTCTCAGCTGTGACTACAGAATTTTTTCCAGCTCAGTGGGAAGTGCTCTGGAAGCCTGGGAGGGGCATTGCCAATGCCTCACAGCAGAAGGCACCTAGGGAGCCCTTAGTGCTAATTTGGTCTCCCATTTGCTCTTGGAAAATGGCCTAAGAGGACATGGAGACTCTGGGAGGCTAAGGGCCACACTCACACCCTCAGAGCAGATTGAATGGCTCAAATTCTGAGGCTGAAATTCTGGGCCACCTCCTTCCCCACCACCCACATCTGCCCTTTTACAAAGAATGGAAGGGAAACCCAGAGAGACCCGTGATCTGCTTAAGTCACTCAGCTCAGTCATGGAAGACCTGGGGTTGCACACCAGCCCTGTCCAGCTGCAGAGTTAGCATCCATGAGCACTGAACTCCTCCACCCAGGACCACCCTGCTTCATCAACCCACCATTCTTCTGTTCTTGGAAAGTCACAGTGAACTAATGCTCCACTGTTGGCTAAGCTGGGGTCTGGAACTAATATATCATCTACTGTATTACCTTGGTCCCCCCACCCCCACCCCACCCTGCCCAGTGCTCATCATTCATTCCAACTTACTTACTGGCCACCTTTCTATACTGCAGAGACTGACAGCTAAACATCACACTTCTAGACTCCTTCACTGCAAGGGCCGTGAACAAAAATACAGTTCCACAATTAGATGCTCTTGAGCAAGACTGGAAAGCAGCAGTAAGGCAGAGTCCCATCGCTGGCTACCCCAGTCATCTCTGACTGGGGATGTGTTTGTGGAGATGGTGGTTTTTTCTGCACTCATGTTCCAGTGTCTAATCACTAGCTTCATAAATGTCAAGAGTAAGTTGGTGGGGTGCGGGTGGGGGTACAGATTTCTGAGCTCTGACTCTTGGTAACAGCAGGTATTCACCAAGTCAAAGATACTAGAGGTGGATGTCTATTTCCCCATCTTCCTGACTGTGCCAAGCAGCTCTCCCCACGAGACTCCTAGAGGAAAGCATGGGGGGAAAACCTTCATAACATTGGATTTAGCAATGATTTATTGGAGATGACACCAAAAGAACAGGCAATAAACACAAAAATAGACAAATGGAACTATATAAAACTTAAAACTTCTGTGTGTCAAAGGAAACAACCAACACAGTGAAAAGGCAGCCTATGGAGGGACAGAAAATATCTGCAAATCATTTATCTGAAGAGGGGATAATATTAAGATTTTCCAGGAACTTACACAACTAAACAACAACAACAAAACAAATAACTGAATTTAAAAATGGGCAAAGAACATAATAGGCATTTCTCCAAAGAAGATATACAGAAGGCCAACAAGCACAGGAAAAGATATTCAACATCATTAGTCTTTAGAGAAATGCAAACCAAAACCACAACAGTATATCTCAACCTCATTAAGATGACCATTGTGTTAAAAAACAACGACAACAACAAATGTTAGTGATGATGTGGTAAAAGTTGAACACTTGTACACTATTGGGAGTGTTAAATGGTATAGCCACTATTGGAAATAGTGTGGAGGCTCTTCAAAAAATTAAAAATAGAATTGCCATCAGATCAGATCAGATCAGTCGCTCAGTTGTGTCCGACTCTTTGCGACCCCCTGAATCGCAGCACGCCAGGCCTCCCTGTCCATCACCAACTCCCGGAGTTCACTCAGACTCACGTCCATCAAGTCAGTGATGCCATCCAGCCATCTCATCCTCTGTCGTCCCCTTCTCCTCTTGCCCCCAATCCCTCCCAGCATCAGAGTCTTTTCCAATGAGTCAACTCTTCACATGAGGTGGCCAAAGTACTGGAGTTTAATTCCACTTCTGGGTATATATCTAAAAACCATTGAAAGCAGTATCTTGAAAAGATATTTGCACACCTATGTTTATTGCAGCATTATTCACAATAGCCAAGAGGTGGAAGCAACCCGACTGTCTACGGATGAATGGATAAACAGAATGTGATATATATGCACAATGGAATATTACTCACTTATAAGAAAGAAGGAAATCCTGTCACGTGCTACAATATGGATAAAACTTGACATTAATGCTAAGCAGAGTAAGCCAGTCACGTAAAGACACATATTGTATGATCCCACTAAACTGATGTATGTAAACTAGTCAATTTCATAGAAACAGAAAGTAGAATGGTGGTTGCCAGGAGGTGGGGGGAGGGGAGCGGGTACTGAGTTTCAGTTTTGCAAGACGAAAATAATTCTAGAGATCTGTTGCACAACCATGTGCATTTAGTTAACACTCTCAAACTGCACACTTAAAAATGATTAAGATGGTAAATCTCATGTGGTTTTTACGACAGCTGAAAGAGACAGCCGCCTGGCAGACACGTTCTGTGGAGCTGGAGGTGCGCTTCCCAGAGGGCCAGTCCCAGCCCTCCGCTCTAGCCCTTCAGTGGTGTGTCAGATACCAGCTCCTCCCACTGGGTGCTGTGGCTTCTATTCCCTGCACCTGACTGCTGGCGGGTACCCTACTGCTTCTTTCTGCCAGCCTCCTGACGTGCCAGTCACAGCCTGACCTGGGCTTTGGGGCTGTTTCATCTTTTTTTGCTGTTTACCTGTTCACAAGAATAATGATATTGAAAATAACAATGACTCAGGGCCACTGAGCCTGAACAGAAACAGATGAATCTGTGCAACCTATCAGAGGGTACGTTCTCCTATTCAGAGCCCAAGTGCTATTGGCAGACAGGTATGGGTTGGAATTCTGACTCTTCTGCTGCTGCTTTTCTTTTTTGCTGTGGAACCTTGGGCAAGACACTTGTTTTGCTAAGCCTCAATTTCCTCATCTGTAGAACGGGGATAGTAATGGTGCCTTCCTGACAGGGGGCTGTGAGAATTAAGTGGGATAACGTTGGCTGGCAGCAAGCTTTCGGTGACTGTTAGTGATTCTGAATGAATGAGGGCATGTCAACTGCTTTGTCTCAATATGTTCAGACCCCTTAGCCTCTTTATCTAAATCCAAACTTAGATGCTTTTCTACTAGAGCTAGATTCTCCGCTCCCAGAACCTAAATATATCTCACATTAGTGGGAGACCTGGAAAGAGGGGAAGCTGGGGGCTCAGAAGCCCAGATGCTAGAGGGCAGTCTTAATCAGAGGGCCCTGGGAGTCCTTGCAAAGGGAAAATGCAATGGTGGTGGGTTTTTGGTGGGTAATGGATGTGTGCGAGTGGGTAGGTGAGATGGGGTTGGGGACTTGCTCACCCAGAGCTAGCAAGAGCCAGACATGGATGCAGTCCCTGCCCTCCTGCCTGCAGCCTCCTACCCTACAAAGACCAAATCCAGGAACTAGAGCCAAGTGTTCCCCACAATTACAATTCAGGGATCCCCTTTAGCCAATGAGGAGTATTACCATCCCAGGCCAATTAACGGCAGGCTCATAACTCCTAGGGCTTTCCAGGTGGTGCTAGTGGTAAAGAACCTGCCTGCCGATGAAAGAGATGAAAGAGAAGTGGGTTCAATCCCTGGGTCAGGAAGATCCCCTTGGAGGAGAGCCTGGCAACCCACTCCAGGATTCTTGCCTGGAGTTGCCTGGAGAATCCCCGTAGACAGAGGAGCCTGGCAGGCTACGTTCCAGAGGGCCACAGAGAATCGGACATAACTGAGCAACTGAGCACATACATCATAACTCCTCCTAACCAAGATGAGAATGCGGCTAGAGCCAAACGGAGGAAGACCGAAGCCCCCATGACTATGACCAGGAGACTAGGCAGGAGACAGACTCTTGAGACCAATGTTACGCTATTGGTTGAGATCTCCAGAATCGAAGGTTAGAGCGGATCTGGTTATCTGTGAACAGAGTCTCCCTCTCCCTCAATCAACAGGACTGACTTTGGAAAGGGTTCTCAGAAAGGAGCTGAGGGGAACTGGAAGAGCATGTAACTTGCAACTGGATAATTGATAGCCTTGACGGCCAGGCCACGTGACCTGGCTTTTATTTGGGAGATGCTAAAATCATTGACTACTAGGTGTCAGGTCCATGCTAAGCTGTTTTCATAATCATCTCGTCAAACTGTGTAACCACTGGGTCATGGTTGCAGGGTGGGCCGTGGCCCAGACTCCCCTGGGACCAAAGCCCCATGCCTTAGCTGTGGGGAGTTTGGGGAGCTCCCAGAACTGCCTTCAGCAGAGGACAACCCCCTTGCCCAAGCTCACACCCCATCGGGCCCCACCCTGCCAGGGAAAGCCAGAATCCAATGCGGGTGGGCTATAGGAGTATAAAACCCAGTGCCCTAGTCTCAGCTTGGACAACTCTGAAGGCCACGCAGCTCCAGCTCCCAAGCGTCCCTGCAGGTCGACTGAGACCGCTGTGTGATGTTGTCCCAGCGCTAAGGCTTCTCTCTCTGCCCCTTCTTGCTCCCCTTGCTTAGGTATCACCCTTCAGTAAACCCCTCGAACATTCTCCACTTTACAGCTGTGGGAGGTCATGAGTAAAAACACAGGATACTCACTGAAATTTGAATTTTGGCTAAACAAATAATTTCTTTTTAGTCTAAGTATATCCACAGTGTTGCACAGGATATACTTATACTAAACAAAATCCTTCATTTATCCAAAAATCAAATTTTACTGAGCATCCTGTATTTATTTGACAACCCTGCTCCACCTGAGTCCGTCCTTGGGTGAATCTGACCTGTAACAAAGCCTGTGAAGCGGTACTCTCATTGCCCCAATTTAGAAACAAAACTGAGCCTGAAAAGAATTACAGTCACATATGTGACCCCAGTTATTACCTGAGGGTGAAACCACATAAGCAGTAGGCTTGGGAGCTGGAGCCACTGGAGTGGGTTGGGGTGGCGAGGCAGAAACTCCTCGGTCATTTTTGAAGCCCCACCACTCACTGGGCCCGCAGCTCTGGAGGAGATGGTTCCTCCCCGGGTTTTCCAGCGAGCCTTCCCAGGGCAGAGCTGAACAACCCGGGAAGAACATTTTAATCAGCCACCCTGGTCTCTGCCTCTCTTGGCCTTTGCTTTCATTGTCAGAGTCTGTGTCAATAGCTGGAAATCCAGGCAGCAGCGCAAGTAGACAGCTTGCTCCTTCCTAAGCAGAAATCTCACAAAGGGCAGGGCTCCCCTTTTTACAAGGAAAACAAACAGGCCTCTAGGCTCCCAGGGGGTGGGGGCGGACTTGGGGGAGGGGCTGAGGCCAGGCAGCTGGCTCAGCCCGGCCCAGGCTTCCCACTTCCATCTGGCGGGGGGAGCCTCGGCGGCTTCCCCTCTCCTCTGGAGATTGTGGCTGGCTCAAGCCTCTGACTCGCTCAACTGAACCACAGTGACTTCACTCTGTCCCTCTCTAGGAGCTGGTGTGACCTCTAAGACAGATAGCCAGTGTGAGTTTGATATATGATGCAGAGCACAGAAGCTGGCGCTCTGTGACAACCTGGAGGGGTGGGGTGGGGAGGGAGGTGGGGGAGGTATCTGGATGGAGGGGACATAAGTATGCCTATGGCTGATTCATACTGATATATGGCCAAAAAAAAAATCACAATATTTAATTATCCTCCAATAAAAATTAAAAGACAAATCTGGTCTGTCCTTCCCCTGCTCAAAACCCTCCCATGGCTCCCCATAACCATAGGCAGTGTAGATCAGGGGTCCCCAACCTCTGGGATCTAAGACCTGCTGATCTGAGTTGGAGCTGATGTAATAATAATAGAAATAAAGTACACAATAAATGTAATGCGCTTGAATCATCCCGAAACCATCCCCTCACTTCCATCCGTGGAAAAATTATCTTCCATGAAACCGGCCCCTGGTGCCAAAAGGGTTGGGGACCACTGGTGTAGATCACACCTCTAGCCTCTGCCCATGTGTTCCCTCTGCCTAAATGCCCTTTCTTCTGTGTTTGAGCTCATGGAATTCCATCATTCTTTAAGGCCCCCTCCCCCTTGGTCAGAATGAATCACTCCTCTGGGGCTCCAAAGCATCCTTAGGTCGTGTCTTATGTCCGAACCTCAGGATGCCCTGCCTTGTGGTTAGCTGAGCGTGTGGGTCTCTATCCCTCCTGGGCTGTGAGCATCACCTGACCTTTGTACAGTGATGTCCAGTATATAAGGTCATTTTCACATTCCTGCTCCCTTGCAGCTCCCTTGGTTAGATATCACAGTCCCCATTCTAAAGATGATGCAGTAGGGGCCTGGAAGGTTTCCTGGTGTGCCTGTGACTGCTGGCTAATTACGGAACAGAAGTCAGCTACCCAGATCATCTTGGTCACATGCCAGTGCCATTTCCGTTAAAGGCTGGACTTATGATCTTAGATGCTAATGACACCTATTCCATGGGTAGGCACATAGTAGGAGCTCATTAAATGCTGAATGAAATGCAGCAAGGCAGAGATTTTACAAAAATATCAAGGAGGGAGTCATTTGGAGATGTCTAATGGCTTTCAATAACGCTGAGAGAAACACCTTCCTCTGCTGTCTCTCCCCACCCCCACGCCTGCCGGCTCCCAGTAGACTGTGGGGTTGCTAGGGCAGAAGTCCCACTTCCCGTTCTGCCCCCTTCCTCTTTAACTGGAATGCTGGGGCTGGGTGATCCGGAGGTCAGCCTCCGGGCGTGCAGTAGGAAGCTACCATCAATGTGCCACCGACGGTAACAACAAGAGGAACTGGGACTGGGGCCCATACAGGCCAGGGGAGGGGGACATGAGGGTGCTTTCCACTAATGGGGAGGCCCCAGCATCACCAGCCTACCTGGGAAAGAGGCAGACCTGGAATCTCCCACCTCCTGTGGGCTGCTTGCTCAGCTGCCCCTGAAGACAGGGCCTGGGGAAAGGGCTTCTACCCCAAATCTTTCCCGTGAACAGCTCCCTTGGGGAATCATGATGGTGCCACCTGCCAAGGACACCCTCCACTGTCATCTCTGCCTCTTCCAGGCTCAGGTGGAGTTGGCGGTAGAGGAGGGAAGGTCCCCCAGGCAGAAGAGTAGTGTGGACCAAGTCCTGGAGGCTCAAGAAGGAGTAGATGCAGGTGATCTGGCTCAGGGGAGGTCAGGTGTGAAGGTCATGGGTGAGGCTGCAGAGGCGGAAAGCAGGATGATCCCTCTAGAAGTCACAGAAGGATGGCTGGGGGGAAGGGGAAAGCAAGCTAACAGTTATAGCAGCAAGCTGGCCCCAGGGTGATTTTTCTGGGGTCACTCCAAGAACAGGGAAGAGTTGGACTATGGAGTCTGACAGCACACGGTGCGAATCCTTGGAAAGTGGCTTGTCCAAGTTCACACACTGGCTGGCTGTGTGACTTGGAGCAAGCCACTTAACCTCTCAGTTTCAATGTGTTCTTCGGTAAGGATGTCTATCTCTCAGGGAGATCCTAACGTTAAAAATAAGTGATAAAAATTAAGAGGATCTGGGGTAGGAGAGACATGAACTGTACTTAAGCCTCTAAGGGAGGTTCAAGATGAAAACAGTACCATCTATAATTGCCCAGTTTGGAACAAGGACTCTTTGACACAGACAGTGCTAGGTTTGAATACTGGTTCCACTTCTTAGTAGTGTGCAATGTGGATCTAGCCACTGCATTTCTCTGAGTCTCCTCTTTAGCATCTGTAAAATGGGCATAATAATATCAGCTCTGCAAGGTCTGGGGTGGGATCATGTGAGATGATTGTCAGCACCTGGAACACTGAGAGTGTTCCAAAGATGAGAACACTTATCAATATCATCATTATTAATAATATCCTTAGAGGAATGGAATGAAGAATATTTTTTCTCTTGATTTTCATTATCAATTTGCTGCATATACAGTAATTATTTTAATAATGAAAAAATTAACTCATCAACAAAACAAGAAGACAAGCCACAGAGTGGGAGAACATATTTGCTAAAGACAATCTGATAAAGGAATGGTATCCAAAATATACAAAGAATTCTTAAAAGTCAACAATAAGACAATTAACAGCCAAATTAAAAAATGGACAAGAGGTTTGAACAGACAGTTCACTAAAGAAGATGTTCAAATTGCAAGTAAGCATATAAAAAGATACTCCACATCATGCTGCTGCTGCTGCTGCTAAGTTGCTTCAGTTGTGTCCGACTCTGTGCGACCCCATAGACGGCAGCCCGCCAGGCTCCCCCGTCCCTGGGATTCTCCAGGCAAGAACACTGGAGTGGGTTGCCATTTCCTTCTCCAATGCCTGAAAGTGAAAAGTGAAAGTGAATCGCTCAGTCGTGTCCAACTTTTAGCGACCCCATGGACTGCAGCCCACCAGGTTCCTCCGTCCATGGGATTTTGCAGGCAAGAGTACTGGAGTGGGGTGCCATTGCCTTCTCCGACTCCACATCATAGGGAAATGCAAATTAAAACAACAATAAGAACACTGTCTACCTATTAAGAATGGCCAAATTGTAAACGCTGATGACACCAAATGCTGGCGAGAATAAGGAGGAACACGAATTCTCATTCATTGCTGGTGGGAATGTAAAATGACATAGCCACTGTAGAAAACAATTTAGTTTGGAAAACCAAACATATTCTTACCATACAACCCAGCAGTTGCACTCCACGTTGTTTACTCGAACGAGATGAAAATGTATGCCCATATGAACACCTTCATGTGGATGTTTGTAGCAGTCTTATTCACAATTGCCGAAACTTGGAAGCAGCCAAGATGGCCTTCAGTAAGTGAGAGGATAAAGAAACTCCCATACGTTCAGACAATGAGATATTTTTTGGCACTAAAAAGAAATGAGCTATCAAGCCAAGAAAAGACATAGAGGAAACTTACAGCTGATCACTGAGCAACAGAGGCCAATCTGAAGAGGCTACATACTATATGTTTCCAACTATATGACGTTCTAGGAAAAGGCGAAAAAGGAGACAGTGGCAAGCTCAGTGGTTGCCAGGGACAAGGCGGTTTGACTAGGTGGAGCACCGATGATTTTTAGGGCAGGTTTGAACTGGGAAAATGAGGCGGTTTAGGTGCAGGCGCCTTGTCCGGGGTGATGGGTTGGGTGGGAAGTGAAGGTCCCCCGACCTCAAGGCCCCGTCACCTAGTCCTGCCCTTTTCAAGCCTCCCCCTCCTCCTTCCTATGAGTGGTTGATTCCCCTGGGTGCTTGAAGCCTGGGCAGCTGTCTACCTACCATTGTCACTTGGTCCTTCTCTGCCCTGCTCTAGCCTTTAAAAAGGCAGTGGAAGGACTTCCTAGGGGGTCCAGTGGCTAAGACTTGGTGCTGTCAATGCAGGGGGCCCAGGTTTGATCCCTAGTTAGGGAACTAGATCCCACATGCTGCAAGTAAGAGTTTGCACAGCATAACTAAAATGTGGCACAGCCAAATAAATAAATAATTATTCTTTGGGAAAAAATAAAATGGGAATGGAGAGATGCTCCGTAATCTCAGAGCTCCTGGGACTAGGCCTTTGGAGAGGCACAAATGGCATCTCACCTCTCCACCTGGTGTGCCCCCCACCTTCAAGCGTAGCTGTCTGGCTGGACCTCCTCAGGCAGAAGGGATGTTGAACCCACCATTTGGGTCTTGTCAGCGACAGGAGGGGACAGGTACTTCCAGGGGCGTCCCACCCATGGCTAAAAGAGTGCTGGCCCCTCCTACCTGATGAAAAGGTCCTGTGAGGAGCTAATGAATTACTTCTCTTTTTGCTACTTAACTCCAGGAACTCCAGGCCCAGGCACAGCTCTGAGGGGGACAGGAATATGATGCAGAGACCTGCAGTCACAGTGTATACAAACTACTTGCTGGCCAACACCCACACCCCCTCCGAGGCCAGCAACCTGCTTGGGTTCCCCAGTTGGGCGCCCCTTCTTTCAACCAACCAAGTACCTGCCCACCTGCCTGAGACCACACACACCAGTCAGGGGCTGCAGCTAGCTCCCCCTGGCTTGTGATCATCCACGTCTTGCTGTGAGAAGAACGTGTACATCACGAAAATCAGCAAACACCGCCAGTCAACAGCCCCCTCCAGTTATTATTATTACTATTACTATTATTAGCCAATAATTAAATTTCTAGCACATACTACACGTACCGCTCCTTTTGCCAGAAACAAGCTCCCCTCCCCTTTCATACCTCAGGTCTCAGTGCAAATGGGACTTCCCCAGAAGAGGCCCTCTCTGCTTCCCGACTAGAGTGTGGGGTGCATAGCAGGGACATTTGAAGGATGTGGAGGGGCGCACGGGACCAGCCAAGTCAGGACAACTGTGAGAAGGGAAGGACCTGCATTATAGCCTGCACCCCCTCCGCCTCCCCACAACCCCGCTCTCCTTAGGAATGGTGTCTTCTTCCTGAACCCAGCTTCCCAGGGACAGATCATTTCCATTTTTCTCCCTTGATAGCCTCAAACTGCCGGCTGTCTCTGGAAGGGCTCAGAGGGCTTCCTTCTCACCAATGAGAGCTTCTCCCAGAGCCCCCAAGCCTGCCTTTCTGGTTTTAGCAAAGCCCTTAAAAGTTACAACTCACATCCTAACCTCTGCAAGGCCCCTCAGCCTTTCTAAACCTTCTCCTTCTCTACATCATTCTTCCTTTCTGCTTCCAGGGCCTCCACACTGCCCTCAGATACCCTCTGCCCTTCTATTTACACATCTTGCTTGCAGTCTGGGTTCCACAGTCAATCAATTATTATACTTTAGTGAAAATTAAGACATAAGGCAGCTGGGAGCCATGGAAAGGCACTGGCTTTCTGTCACCTGTTATCTTTCAGGACTCAGCCCAGATCTTAGTGAAGTCTTCTCGGAGCGACCTCCTCTTTAGTTTTTAGATTTGTTGTTTTTTTTTTTTTTTTAGTTAGTTATTTGGCTGCTCCAGGTCTTAGTTGTGACTTACAGGATCTTTAGTTGCAGAATACAAATTCTCAGTTGTAGCACATGGGATCTAGTCCCAGGGATCAAACCCAGGTCCCCTGCATTGGGTGTGCAGAGTCAGCCATTAGACCACCAGGGAAGTACCCCTCCTCTTTAGTTTTTATCATAGAATCCTGCTTATTTTCTTCACAGCCTTTACTACAAGCTGCGATCTTTATTCATTTACTCACCTTTTCCTGGCTCATTGTGTAAGAGGTGTTAGCTCTAGAAGAACAGGTCTCTCTCGTGTCCTTAGGGCCTGGCCCACCCATGCTCAGCACACATTTCTCGACTGCACACATGATTTCTCATCCGTATTCAAATCTATGCTCTGCCTTGCCTAGCTGGATCACCTAGACAACTCCCTTGTTCTTTGTGATTCAGTGTTCTCATCTGTAAATGGGGGGAGCAGGACTTGTGTTTTTGGATTTCAGCTTTGTTGTAAGGATCACATGTAAAGCTGATGGGGAGTTCTGAACACCTGTAACGTGCTGTTGTGCTGGCAGGGCTTATTTTTAAGTCACAGTGTCTGTCTAAATTCATCTGCCATCCCAGTCTGCCCCGCCTTGTGTGGTGAAAGGGTTAAAGGAATTCTAGGAGGCAGCAAACAGGTGAAGAGAACAATAACTGTGTAACTAATGCTGATGGTAATTAATAGCCAGTTAATAATAAAAGTCATAATAAATGACAAAGTACTTTCTATATGTCAGATGCTGTTCTCAGCTCTATAGGAATTAACTCGTATCACTTAAGAACAACTTTATGGGGTAGATTCTGTCACTTTCCCTGTTTTACAGATGAGGAAACTGAGGCAAGGAGCGGTTAAGTGATTGGTTCAGATATGGAAATGGGATCAAGTTTTAATTTTTGGTGAGACTTCTCCAAAATCTCTTCTATCTAGTAACTCCACATGTTCAATTTTATGGTTACTGGATTGCAAACACCAAGACTTTATGTTGGAGTGTGGCTTCACCCCTGTGGCAGGCACTGGGGGTCCAGAGCAGAGTGGGGCCCACCCCTGCCTTCAGGGAGCCCCCTAGAGAGGTCCTGCTTCTGAGGGGGCTTCCTTCAGAGCTGCCCCCAGGGCTTTCCCAGTCAGGGAATGACTGGAGGGCACAGCCTGGTTACCTGGGACCTACAGACTACCTAAATGAGAACCCTAGAAAGTCAGCACCAGAAAGGCCCTTAGAGTCAACAGTTACTGATGACTTGTGCTGTGCCGGGAACCGGGCTCCATGTGGCCAGCCACCCTCAGGGGCCAGGTATGTGGGGTGGGGTGGAGATCCTGCAGGTCAATTCAGAAAGCAAACCTCAGGGCAGGACCTGCAGAGCGAGGCCCAGAAACCTGCACTGCTCCCTGCCACTCTGACCATCTGCAGATCCTGGCCCTCCACCCCTACCCCAAGCCAGGGGCCCCTGGGGAAGTCTGGTTCTCCCTTCCTCCAGCATCTCAGGTTGCTGGCACGGACAGCTGCCTGCGGTGATAAAAGGCCTCCCAGCCTGAGGCTGACCCAGGTCACACACTGTTA
Source organism: Bos grunniens (assembly GCF_055505025.1). Classification (NCBI taxonomy): domain Eukaryota; kingdom Metazoa; phylum Chordata; class Mammalia; order Artiodactyla; family Bovidae; genus Bos; species Bos grunniens. Next base: position 85,257,267 of record NC_141174.1, on the reverse strand, counting down.
GCTCAAGGCAGCTAGGGTCTGCGAAGTGGAGGTGCGAGGGACCCGCCCCTCATCCTCACCCTGGCCTCCCTTTATCACCTTGTTAAAAGATTTTTACTCTCCATTTGGAAGCTGGAATTTCCTTATCCCACCTCTAAAGCTTAAGGATAACAGGTTGCTCCTGGAAGGCTACCTTTCAGCTTCAAAGCCACCCCCTCTTCCCCCAACTCCTCCCCCTCCCCCAGCAGACTGTTAATTAGTCCTCTCTTGCCCGCCTGCCCCTGTGACAGACAGAAGTGTTCTTGGGCCTGGAGGGAAACCCAGAGCAGGCTGAGGGACTTCCCTGAGCAAACAGCTGAGGAGGACAAGGAGGAGCCCTGACTTCTGGAATCTTCTACTCCTGGATTCCAAGCTCCCGGGCTCCTCCTCCCCTCTTAGGACAGCAGCGTAACTGAGGGTGGGGACCGGGGCAGAGTCCTCCGCAGGAATGCAGCAGCAAGAGGCTTCAGGGCCAGGCAGTGCTGACCTGGAGTCCCAGCCCCCACCAACAGCAGACCTGGATCATTAATGCCTCCAAGCCTCTGTTTTCTCCTCTGTGAAATGGGGATAATAATAAAGCCTGTAGCCAGCTGTTGGATTGCGTGAGCTATCCCTCTGAGCGAGGGTGGTGCTCACTATGAGAGTGAATGAGTGAATGAATGGGACTATTGGTGGGTTGGGGTGGGGGAAGATGAGAGGTACAGAGAGCCGAGTTGGGGGTCTAGATAGGAGGGAGGGGCTCCTTTTCTTCCTTTGCCCCTCCTTTTCCTTACCCCCATGACCAAGGGCTCTATTATGGCCAAGACCCCCATGGGGCCTCACAAAGTTAGTCAAAGAAGTGGGGGCCTTTGACATTCACAGCAATGGAGAGCTCTACCTAGGAGTTAGCAGGTGAGGATACCTCCATCTGCTTGGCCTACCCAACCAGGCTGGTGTGAAGGCCAAACCAGACAGCTGGTACCACAGCCCTGGCTTCAGGGTCTCCCAGATCTGGGCTCAAACTGCTGCTCCACTCTGCTGGACACAACATTCCAGCTCAAGTGGGGAAATCAGCCCTACCACTCGGGACGGCTGTGTGAGGCTCTGCGGGCTGTATGTGAGCCCCAAGCAGCTCAGTGCAGGGTAAGTGATGGCCAGAGCTCTCTCTGCACAGACAGTGTGGGATGAGGGGTATAAAGCATGAATGCACTGACAGGTGGTGGCCACAACGGGACAGGGAGTGAGGCTGCCCCAGCCAGCTGGTCACCTCTGCATCCTCGCCATGGATGTGCACAGGGTGAGACAGGAGGGCTGAGAGATGTGTGCAGTCTGGAAAAATCATTTCTTAGCATTCTGGTGTCCTCTACATTTCTGTGCCAGGGACCCCTGTCCCCTTCTTGCTCACCCTACTTAGGGTTCCCATGGAAGTTACTTAATGATGGATTTATCCTTCCTGCCTTCTCTCCAAACCCACAAAAGTGGGGCCTATATTTGAGGTGTGTCTGGGCCCCAGTGTCTTTGTTGGTGACAATGATAAAAGATGGGGTTTGGAAGGTCGGGGATCAGAAGGACATCATTTCACGAGGACTCAGAAACACTGATCCTGCTTCCTGTCTGGGGTCAGAGGGTGAAAGCATATTGAAAGAGGACCAAGAAAGACACCCATGGGAGAAGTTGGTACAACCTGGCTGATGCTGCTGCCACCTGCCAAGCCCTCTTGACATAGGGGAGGGGTTGCAGGGGAGTACAGAAGGGCTTCCAGACAGATAACAACAGTGGCTGGAAAAAGCACGCCCCTCCCTTGATCGAAATCCCCACCGGCTCCCCGGGGCCTGCGCCAGGAGTCCCTGTAGTTGTGGAGGTGGTTATGTGGGTATTCTGTAGGTACTTTCCATTCCTTCAAAAAGTTTGATACCAGATATGAATGGTCCTTTTTCCTGCGATATTGCTCTATGGGTTGACCTGAAATGGCACATCAGATTCACTCACTGAATGGCCTGCTCATTACTCAACCTCTAATGAGCACCACTGTCTTCCATGGTGCTGGCCACTAAGGGGTTTGGATATGAAATCCCTGCCCCCAGGGGTTCACAGCCTCCCAAGAGAGACAGACAAGCCCACGGAGCATGCCCACACAGTGTGATCGGAACTCAGCAACTAACCTCTATGTGGGGTCAAACAACTCTGCCTGGAGGAAGCATTAAGGTTTGAAAAGCCAGAAGATAGGGAAGTGGGCAAGAATCAGAGGCATCCATGTAGAGCAGCAGCATACTCAGAAGTCTGAGGGGGAAATATCAGGTCTGAAGAACCACGGGTCATCTGGTAAAACCCTGTAGAGAGGTGAGAGGCCGGAAAGCCAATGACTTTGCATGTTGACCTTTGTCCTGAGAGCAATAGGGAGCCATTGAGGAGTCTAGAGCTCTAGAGTGAGATGTTCAGAAAACTTTTCTTTTTCCTTTCACTATATAATCTCAACTGAACCTACATTGGTTATACTGTGAGAAAACATGTAGGTTACTGTTTAATAGCAGGGTTGTATTCAGCAGGGCAGGCCTCCTAAAGATAGGATCCTTTGAGAAAGCTGAACAAAAAGTCTTCAGTGGGGATAACTTTGGTGGCGTCAGGCCAGCAGGGTCATGTCAAACCTCACCCCACCTCACCCTGGCTTTGCCTCCACTGCGTCAGCAGACCCTTGCTCCAGCTGGGACACGCGTGTGTGGTTTGTGCCTATGATGTGGCTTAGGGGTCACCCTGTCTGTTTGTGCCACAGGCCTCTCCTCCTTCCTCCTTCTTCCCTACCACGTCATCTTTCTAAAACCTCAGTCTTGCCACCTCCTCTAGGAAGCCTGCCCTGGTGTCTATGAGCCCCTGAGATTATTAGCCCTTTCCACTTTGGAAGGATTGTAGTAGGGTTTTCTAAGGCATTGTATCCTTGGGTAGTGTGGTAGAGCCACCTGTATCCAAACTGAATTTCCAGGACTTCCCTGGCATTCCAGTGGTTAAGAATCTGCTTGCCAACACAGGGGACACGGGTTCGATCCCTGGTCTGGAAACTAAGATCTCACATGCTGTGAGGCAGCTGGTCCTGCGAACCACAGCTGCTGAAGCCCATATGCCCTAGGGCCCATGCTCGGCAAAAGAGAGGCCACCGCAGTGGGAAGCCCATGCACCACAACTAGAGCGCGGATCCCACTTGCCGCAACTAGAGAAAGCCTACCCGCCACAGTGAAGACTCAGCCAAAAATAGATTAATTAATTTAAAAAAATTTTTTTAAGGCTGAATCTCCATGGTTGGAACATCAGCAATCCAGGGGCAGGGCTTTGCCTTGTTTCTCTCTCTATCCCTCTGTCATCTAGCTCTGTGCCAGGCAAGTAACCCATCCATGGTAAAATGTCTGTTCACTGGAATCTTTCTGAATTGTGTGCATTCCAAACTTGCCCAGAAATGTTGGGGAGTAAGTGTAGGATCCCCTCCAAGTTTCGGCAGGTCGATTTTCTGCAGTGCCTGGTAGCCCTGGTTTTGCCTTTCTGAGCCGTCCTGTCTTACAGGTGTAGTTAACCACCCTTTTTCAGGGCTCCCCAAGGCCTTCTGTGCTTTCCTCTATTATTCTCCTTTATGCTCCTTACGACACTGGGTCAAAGTCATTTTTCAAAGTGTCCACTCTCCCCACCTTTCTGCCCCTACACACAGTAGGAGATCAATACATGTTTGTCAAATGAAAAAAAAAAAAAAAATGCCCTGGCAAGAGTTCAGAGTCACTCCTTAGGCATATTAATGGGAACACAACCACTGATTGAATTTGTTTCCTTCAAAAGAGCCATATATCCTGGAAGCTCTAGTCCAGACTCCCAGATGCCAAGGCCTAGGAGAATTCAGAATTATTCCTATTGAAACGGTTTCCTCCAGAAGGTCCAGAGTTCAAAAGGGAGGCATTTGCCATGAACAATTGGGCCAGTGTGAGAGGATGTGGGTGGCATGGTTCCAAGGCTTTGGTGGGACTTTGAGCAGTTCCCAATGCAAATATAAGAGAAAGACTTTCCCCTGGGGGGCAAATGTGATCACCCAGAAATGGAGCCTTTGGCAACAAGAAGGAGAAAAAAAAACCAGGCCAGCCACTGTGTGGGGCTGTGGAGAGGCCTCTGGACTAGGAGCTAGGAGGCCTAGGTTCTCAGCTGGGATTTGGGTTTCAGATCAAGGTTTCTGATAATCTAGGCCCAACCTTATTCCCCTGAGACAGTTTCCAAGCCAAGAATGAGATGCAGGACACATCAAAGGAATGTTCCTCATTTGCGAAGTATTGTGGTTAACACAGGCTTCAGAATGAAGCCCCCTTTCTTATTCTTTGAGGGGACACCCCTGTTGAATATAGGACTCTCCCTGCAAAACTCGACTCCCGTGAAGTTCATCTCAGCCTTCTCCGTACACATCTTACTCCCCAGCCTCACTTCCTTTGTTCATGCCTCTCCTCCTCTCAAGTGTCATCTCTTGATATTGTAGCATCCCCTAAACTGGGTTTGACTGTTGTTTTTCCTTTGAAGGCTTTCTTTGGTCACCACAACTTATAGAGATCCAGGAAGAGATCCAGTTCTAAGTGACTACACAGGGTTCCGCTGGAATCTCCAGTTAGCATGTACTGAGAACCTACTGAGTGGTTAACACCAGCTGAGCACTGGCCATGGGCCAGGCACTGTGCTAAGCTCCCTATAAGCTGGATCACACTTAACTCTTCCAACAAACTAGGAGGGAGATCATTCTTGTTGTTATTGTTCAGAAGCTAAGTCATGTCTGACTCTTTGAGACCCCATGGACTATATCACGCCAGGTTCCCCTATCCTTCACTCTCTCCTGGAGTTTGCTCAGATTCATGTCCATTGAGCCCATGATGCTATATAGCTATCTCATCCTCTGTTGCTCCCTTCTTCTTTCACCCTCAATCTTCCCCAGCATCAGGGTCTTTGCCAATGAATCGGTTCTTTGCATCAGGTGGGCAAATGATTGGATCTTTAGCTTCAGCATCAGTCCTTTCAATGAATATTCAGGGCTGATTTCCTTTAGGATTGACTTGTTTGATCTCCTTGCAGTCCAAGGGGCTCTCAAGAGTCTTCTTGTACCATGTTTCAAATCCATATTCATGGTAGTCATTAGACCTGTCATCATATACTTCTGGCTCTCCTCTTTCTGAGTACCAAAAAGAATTTCACTTCCTCAGCCCCTTGTGACAGAGTAAGGCCATGGGAACAGTCTGACCAATGCCGTGTGAGAGGAAGGAATCCCTCATTCCAGGTTGGAAAACATTTCATTTTCCTTCCAACATGGTGATGGGCCTGCCAACAAGGTGGTGGCTTCATCAGCCTGCTTTTTATTGAGAAAGGACAAGAGCAGATACTCTGGCTGAACCAGGATGGCATGGAGCATGAACAAAAAGTAGATGTTGATTGTTTTAAGCCATTGAGATACTGGACTTGCTTGTTAGCACTGCATAATCTAGCCTATGATGACTAAGACACTGTTTCACAGATGAAGCAATCAAACTTGTATATGGAAGCATGGATGAGCCTGGGAAAGAGGTAGCTGGAGCCCTCATTGTGCCCAGAGCCCTGACTGACTGACTGTGAAAGGCCCAGAGGGCCTGGCAAACAGCTGGACTTTACATTGCTATCTCTGGAGTGAGAGGGAAGGGTTTGAAAACAGGAACCACACAGCCGTCATACTAGGGCTTCAGAGGATCATGTGACAGCTGCTCCAGGCTGAGAGCTCACTCTTTATTTGTCCACCTGGAAAGATCAGTCCTGAATCCCATTGAAAGCCCAGCTCCACCAAGCATCCATCATGACACCCACAGGGACCTCCCTGGTGCTGCAGTGGCTTGAACTCAGAACTCCTAGTCCAGGGGGCCTGGGTTCAATCCCTGGTCAGGGAGCTAGATCCCACATGCCACAACTAAGAGTTTGCATGCTGCACCTAAAGACCCACATGCTGCAACCAAGACCTGGTGCAGCCAAATTAATTAATTGATTGATTAATTTAAAAAGACATCCAGGGCCAGTCTGCAGAGTGACTGTGTTTCTCCAGGACCCAGTGTGGACCACCCATCCCTCTCCAGAAGGAGCCAGGCGGGGTGGAGGAGAGAACTCCCAGGAGGGCCTTCTCCCCACTGAGGGAGGCCTGTCTGCTCGGCTGTCTTTTTAAATGACCATAAAACAGCACAGAAATGAATGCCAGCTAACAAGGTTAAAGGATCCTTAAAAAACAAATGACGCCATTTTTTCCCCCAACTCACTGCTGAGTAAAAATTTGTCACTTCAGTAAGCATTTTATTGGTAATTACAGAGTTACTTTATTTGCATATTACAGAGCTGCTAGCAGCCCTGGTGAAAATGCTTAATGTCGTTGAGCATCTTGGAAGGAATTACTCAACCCAGGGAGGGAGAATTCACTAATTATTTCCTTAAAACTGGAGTTTGCTAATAACTTTGCAGTCGATCACTTTGTGCTCCCCAATAAGGCAATTAAATAATAAGCAATTAAGTGCCAAAGTGACTCAGTCATAGGACATACCCCCTCCCTCTCCACTCCCATAGGGCCTCTGCTTCATTTCCTTTGAAAGGGGAGTCAGGTCAAAGTTAACCCTTTGACTCCAGAACCACAGGGGAATAGAGTCCTCTTAGTCCAGTACTCTTGCCTGGAAAATCCCATGGACAGAGGAGCCTGGCTGCAGTCCATGGGGTCGCTAAGAGTTGGACACGACTGAGCGACTTCACTTTGACTTTTCACTTTCATGCATTGGAGAAGGAAATGGCAACACACTCCAGTGTTCTTGCCTGGAGAATCCCAGGGACGGGGAAGCCTGGTGGGCTGCCATCTATGGGTTCACACAGAGTCGGACACGACTAAAGCGACTTAGCAGCAGCAGCAGCAGAGCCAGTTAGGGCTGGAGGCCAGTCATCTCTTCATCTTCAGAGTGGTATCTGGGAACCCAAAGAATGCACGGGGATCCCATGTGAGGTGAGGGGTGGCTGGGATCCTGGGACAGAAGTGAAGTGTGGGGATGCTGAAATCAAACAGATCGAGTCTGTACATGGGGCTCAGTGCTCACCCTCTGGGTATCTGGGACAGATTACTCACCCTCCCTCAGTCTCAGTTTCTCAACAGTAGAGTGGTATCTCATCATGGTATCTACTTTAAAAATTTTAAATTTATTTTTGGCTGTGCTGGGTCTTTGTTGCTGCGCTCAGGCTTTCTCTGACTGCAGCGAGTGGCGGCTGCTCTCCAGTTGTGCATGGTCTTCTCATTGCAGTGGCTTCTCTTTTTGCAGAGCACAGGCTCTAGAACTTGCAGGCTTCAGCAGTCGTGGAGCACTGGCTTAGTTGCCCCACGTCATGTGGAATCTTCCTGGATTAGGGATCAAACTCACGTCCCCTGCATTGGCAGGTATATTCTCAACCACTGGACCACAAGGGAAATCCCATGGTGTCTCCTTGACTGATGGTTGTGCCAATAGAAAGCTACATGCATCAGAACAATGTAAACTCAGTAAACACTCAGGGTGTGTGAATTGCCTTGGCTTTGCCCAGAGCCCAGGGCTCTGCCTGCTATGTCAGGGGATGGGATTTGAAAGTAAAGTCAAGCATGATCACAGGCCAGGTCTCTCTAAATCCCTCTGCCTGCACTTGTGAGATGCAACAGTGGGGGTGGGGCCAGTGTTTCCCATGTAGATGAAATCCTGCCCCCCACCTCCTCGACATGCATACTCAGTAGCCATGTGACCTCGGGGCACTGGCACAGCCTTTGAGAGCTCCAGGTCCTTGCTGGTAAACTAAGGAGAGCGATACCCATCAGAGTGGCGAGGGCACCAGGGGTCTCATGTTTAATCATGTGCTTTAGCCACTTAGCTTCCTGCCACGCAGGTTAAAAAAATCAAGTGGACATGGCCTGTCCTTAAAAAGGATCATTACAATTTTTTGACTTGCTCTGTCTTAATTCCTGATTGATACTTAATCAGCAGTAGCTTGGAACGCTTTGGCTTTTAGTCTCTCCTCTGTTAAGTATTTAATGATCTGAAAACAAACACTGGAGAGGATGCTACCTGCAGGGGCCCTCCATCTTCCTGCAATCCGAGGGATCCCTCTTGAAGAGGCTGAGTGTACCCTCTATTTCATCTGTCTGGAAGATCTGCTTAGGTGTGGTTTTCTGTTGAATAATGTAAAATGCTATTCCGTGGAGAGGAGAATGCAGAAATGTATATTTTCAAATATTCACCTCTGGCGTCCATGCCCAGGCTTTCTCTGATGCCAGGTAGGTTTATTGGGAATATCTAGTGACCTTCTGAGAAGGAGGATGAAATGAGCTAGTGAAGTCTAGCCCCCAGCACAGGACCTGCCACTGAGGCCTGTAAATTCTAGCTCCCACGTCCACCTTGGCAGTGCCTGATAGTACATCTTGTAAGTCTTCTCTTTAGCTTCAGCCACTGGTCTAGATTAACATCTCTTCCCAGCCTAAGATGCTGAGAGGGTCTCACAGTTATTGGTTATTTACATCTCAGCCAGCGGTTTTTGGAGACCATGCTTCAGAGATGTCTATGCATCTCAGGGCCAGGAGGAGGAAGCTTGGCTGGGTTCTAACATCAGAGGAGATAAACCCACAGGAAATGCCACCTTTTGATTTCTTCCTGGGGCCTTTAGCTCCTGTGGGGGTAGAGTAGTGGGTGGAATGGGGGGCTCTGGCCTATGTGTTGGTGGTGGAAATTTAAAAACATGGCTGTCTTTGACCAGCGCGACCTTGTTTTTGTCAACTTCAGAGGCCTGGACAAATGGCCTGGGCAGCTCTAAAAAAGCCAGGGCACCTTGTCAAAGCTGTGTCTGCCTCATGGATACTCTCGGTTTGGCTAAGTTCTGCTCTCCTTGACACACAGATGATGAATTCCATGTCCATGTAGTGACTGTTCAACTTCCAGAGTATGTTCCTGGGCTCAGAACCTCACCAGACCCAAGGATACCTAGTCCCTAAGCCTTCATCCTCCATCCTGTGGCCTGGCTTTGGTGTGTAGCTGGTTCACTGCTCTTGGACCTACTCTAGTTTATTCGTGCTGCCCCTGAAAATTGGGCTAGTTTTTTTCTTCTGTGCAAGTGGACCCAAGTGGAAGCTGGTTAGAGCCGACTGGGGAGGTCATCCACTGCTGCCTGGCTGGGGATTTGTAAGGAAAGAGGCTTTGCTGGTCAAAGCTACATGTGAATGGGAGATAGAGAGGGGAGGTCTGGTAGGGCTCATGGAGGAGGCTGGCTCTCTCCTGGGTCTCTCACAAGAATGTCCCCAAAGGCCCAGCAGGGGCATTTGGCTAGGGCTCCAGGGAAATGCAAAAAGGGCCCAGAGGACCAGAAGCATAAATCCACACAGAAATGTCTGTAGGGCCATAAAATAATATGGAACCCAGTCCTCCCCTAGTGAGATGACCGTGGGTGACTGGCAGTTGGCAGCTTGATAGCTGCCGGCCTGTGTGGAGCCCCGTGTGTGTGGCTGGCACACCATAGGACAACCTGGGCTCTGAGGTTCCCTCATTTCTGCTCACGGGCACCCCTGTCTTCCATGATCACCTAGCTCTCTGCCCTTGGCTTCTCTCCAGGGGCTGGGGTCCTCCAGAGCCAACACCTGAATTATAGCCCCTGTGGTCCCTCAAGGGCCCCAGAGACCAGAGGCTGGCCAGGGCAGGCTGCTATAGGTGGCAGGTGATGGAGGCAGGAAAGCCACTCAGATAGACAGAGAGCACAAAGGTCTAGGGCAAAGGGACAGAGATCTTCTCCAGCCTGGACACAAGGAGCCTTGGAGCAGAGCCTGTCCTGGGATAGGAGACATATGGATGAAAACTCTGCCCTAAAATGGCAGCCAGACCAGAAGACAGCAGTGTTCTGGTAGACATTGCATGCTTGGCTTTGGTTGGGGTGGGGGTTGATCTATATCCTAATGCATGCCCACTTCTGTGGTATACATCTCACCACAGCTAATTTTGAAATCAATGTGAGGCACTGAGCAGAGTCAGGAAGAGATGCCTACAAGTAGCCCTTCAGAGCCCGCCAAGCTGGCCCCAGCCCACCACTGCCTGACGACCTCTAAGCACCACCCCCCTTACCCTCCCTGCAGTGCCTGACACCTTTCCTGGCTCTAGAGGCTGCGAGGGTCTCCCGCTCCTTCTCGCAGCTGCCCTGCACTCCTCCGGGGACCTGTCACAGCTCTGCCCCACAAAGCCATGGTTCTCAGTCCTGACTCTGAATCAGACTCCCTTAGGGAGCGCTGGAAACTCCTAAAGCCCAGATCTTTCTCCAAACCAATGAATTAAATCAGGATGTCTAGACGTGCCACGGGCCATCAGTAATTTTTGAAGCTGCCCAGGTGATTCCAATATGCAGCCAAATTTGAGAACGACTGTTTCAAAAAAGATAGCAGTGCTGAGTCCCACTACAACCCAGTCCAATCAGGCTCCTTCAGAAGGGGCCTTGGCTTATTTTTGTGACTGCCAAGCTATCCAGATGAAGCCCAGGTGTGGCTGTCTTGGAGGACCCCTACATATGGGATAGATTCTTCCTCAGAAAGAACCAGTCTTGCTAACACCTTGATTTCAAGACTTGTGAGACTACACATTTCTGTTGTTTAAAACCAATCAGGTTGTGGTACTTTGTTACAGGAGCCAGAGCCAACTAATATAGTAGGTAACTCGTGTATCCTAGTGGGATTCATCTTCCCACTTTGCTGTCCTTGAACTTCTTTTCCAGTTGGGGAGACAGGCATTAAATAAACAAAAAGTCAATGACGAAAGTGCAAAGGGTCCTGGGATCCTTCTTTTCATGCTCTTCTCCTTATTTAGGTCGTGGAAACTCACTGATAAATGTTCCATTTCTGAGTTTTGCTTCCATGGGGTCCTTAAGAGAAAAATGAGATTTTAATAATCAAAGCATCTTTTGTTTTCCCTCTCTGCCCTCTGGTTAAAAATGGGCTAATAGAACAAATGAAACAAATCCTTTATTTTTATTCATGATAAAAAAAACCATTCAACATATTCACGTGGAGCCATGCGCTCTGCAGGATGTGTGGTAAGAGTGATTCTCCCAACCTATCAGGATGTGGTCATTGGATGTGGGAGAAGAGAATACTCACTGTTTGATGCGGAAATGGGCTAAAAGGCCTCGGGGAGCTGAGACAAATGAGGGGCGGGCATGTCACTCTGGCTGGCTGGAGCTCGAAGCAAAAATCTTCCCATGAGGCCAGGGAGCCCTTCCCTTCTAGAAACAAGGTTTCAGCAGGGCCTAACTGCTGCCTAAGGAGCCTGGGCAACGAGGGGGTGCTTCAAATCCAAGCCTCTGGTTAATTTTTTTTTTCTGGGTGAAGAATCATAAAGACTCTAATTTGAGAATCTATAGAATCGTAACACCTCATTTAGCCAGTGTCATTAGGGAGTGAGGAGTTCCACATAAGTGAGTTTTCCAGATAATTGAACTTTATTCCCTTAAGAGCCAAAGCTTAAAAGAAATTAACCATTTTGAAAGCGTTCTAGAATATGTCCCTCTGCTTTCAGATCCTGGGTACCCAGATATTTAGCCCCTTCTTGGTAACTCTTGGGGCTTCCCTGATAACTCAGTTGGTAAAGAATCCGCCTGCAATGTGAGAAACCTGGGTTCGATCCCTGGGTTGGGAAGATCCCCTGAAGAAGGGAATGGCTACCCACTCCAGTATTCTGGCCTGGAGAATTCCACAGACTGTAGAGTCCATGGGGTCACAAAGAGTCAGACACGACTGAGTGACTTTCACTTCACAGACTTGGTAACTCTGATGATGTGACCCTGAATGCCTATTTCTGGATGGGGTTGGGTTACAGTTGCCTCCAGAACAGGGGTTCTCAGGCCTAGCTTTATTAGAATCATTTGGAGAGCTTAACACTTGGTCCAACCTCAGGCCATTTAATTCCAAGTCTCTGGGAGGTGAAGCCAGGCATGAGTATTTATTAAAGCTCCTCGGATGATTCCAGCCTGTGCAGACAAGTTTGAGAACTACTGCTCTAGGATGGGTTGAGTTTCCTCCAATAATTAAAAAAAAAAAAAAAATGACATCAGGACTTCACTGGTGGTCCAGCGGTTAAGAATCCACCTTCCAATATAGAAAACGTGGGTTAGATGCCTGGTCGGGGAACTAAGATCCTACGTGCCTGGGGGCAACTACGCACAGGCGCCACAACTAGAGAACCTACATGCTCCACTAGAGAAAGTCAGCATGCTGCAACAGAGACCCATGCAGTCCAAATAAATGAATGAAATGCCGTCAAGCACAGTGATCATGAAACAAGTGTCAGACACTCAGCTGGTGACCCACATACCCTCCTTTCCTTCCTGTCGGTGGCCTCAGGCCTGCTTTTTGATGGTGATATGGAGTCTCAGAGTAGCAGGAAGTTTTCTGCCCTCCCAGCAGAGTCCAGAGGCTCAGCTCTCTCTCTGCCAAAGCTGGCCTCTGTGAGACAGCCCTCACCAGCTTCACAGCTGGAGCACTTCTGTGCACCTTGCTGTGGTGGTTCCGGCCCCTTCTTCGTGGTTGTTTTTAGCAGCCCCTCCTCGTGGTGTGTATGTTTGTCTTTAATCCTTGCCGCAACTGAACCAGAATTTCTAGGCCACCTGGGGATGGGATTCCAGGTCACTCAGGGTCAGCTGACTCCAAGTGGAGGCCTGACAAGAGGTCCCTTTCTGTGGGAGATATATGAGCCCTAGGACATCAGCTTTGGACTGTCTGCATTGTGGCAGATCCAGCCTTTCCTGGTGGCTCAGACAGTAAAGAATCCGCCTGTGATGCGGGAGACCTGGGTTCGATCCCTGGGTTGGGAAGATCCCCTGGAGGAGGGCATAGTAACCCACTCCAGTATTCTTGCCTGGAGAATCCCCATGGACAGAGGAGCCTGGCAGGCTTCAGTTCATTGGGTCACAAGGAGTCGCACATGGCTGAGCAACTAACACTTTCACTTTTTCAGGAAATGGCTGTATGAATAAACCAGTTCCCTTCTCTGCCTTTCTCATCGGGGGACACTCAGGCACTGGCACACTCAAGGCGCTCAGCCATTATTTGCTACTATTTGCTACTCCTCAGCGGAGAAGGAAATGGCACCCCACTCCAGTACTCTTGCCTGGAAAATCCCATGGACAGCGGAGCCTGATAGGCTGTAGTCCATGGGGTCGCTAGGAGTTGAATACGACTGAGCGACTTCACTTTGACTTTTCACTTTCATGCATTGGAGAAGGAAATGGCAACCCACTCCAGTGTTCTTGCCTGGAGAATCCCAGGGACGGGGGAGCCTGGTGGGCTGACGTCTCTGGGGTCGCACAGAGTCGGACACGACTGAAGCGACTTAGCAGCAGCAGCAGCAGCAGCAGCAGCAGCAGCTACTTCTCAGACAGGGAACCTTGGCAGGAGAGGTGGAGGCCCTTCTTCGGTCAACTCCTGCCTCTGTTCTGTCCTCGCCTCCCCAGTCTCCTTTCTCTCCTGCCAAACTGGGCTTCTCACAGCCTCTGAATTCGTCCCAAACATCTTGCCTTGATTTTCTTGGGCCGGCTTCCTCCACATTCCCTTTTCTGTGAGCCTTTCCCCCACTTCCTTTCAGCCTGCACTTCCCAGAGCCACTGCCTGTAAGGGAGGCCACAGGGCCCTGTCCTCGGAGCCCCTTCCAGGGTCCTGGTCCTTAGACAAGGATCCCAATCTGTTTGAGCATCAGTCTCCTTGTCTGTGACACGGGGATGACACCACCTCTCACCCAGTTTAAAGTAAACAAGGCGTGTAAAAACACTCGGCCCAAGTGACCACCCAGGATACGGTAGTTCGTCTGTCCCCTAGAGGACCAGCTCCACCCACGCCGTTCACAGCAAGTCGGCCTTGCCTCTCTCACTGGCCCCTTCTACCTCTGCTGCTGGACAAAATGGCTACTTCTTAGAGCCCTGCAGCTCAAATAAACATCCATTCCTCTCAAACTAGCTCTTGGCCAGCCTAGAATATATATTATATATTATATAATATATATTATATATTTGTGTGGGTGAAGAGGTGGGGACAGGGGGATGGAAGGGGGGAGGGGCTGGAGGAAGCTAGATGGGTGGGGTAGGGGTGCGGACCAGTGGTATTTCTGCAGATGGGGCTGCAGGAGGCTCACTTTTCACTCCAAGTCTTGCTCTGAACCTTAGCCTTATTCTGTCCTTGCATTTACGCTTTGGTCTCTGAGTGTCTTTGCCTGCTCTCCCCACGCAGCACGAGGACCCCCCAGGAGGGCGGGGCTCCCCATTCCACCCTGGGACCTGGGGCCTGCTGCCCTCCGGCACTGTGCTGCCCAAATCTGGGACCACACAGCCCCTCCAGCCTCTCTAAAACAGGCCCTGGGGGACCCGAGCATGGACAGACTTCCGAAGGCAAACAAGCAGTGAAGTATTTCAAGACCTGGTATTTCACCAGAAACAGCCCTTCAGAGGGGCCCAAAATACACAGCTCAGTGTTTGCACTTAAAGAGTGGGAGGCCCAGCCCAAAGCTCAGCGGCCAGGTCTTCCCCGAGTCAACAAGGGAAAGGAAAACAGCCTGGCTATGTCTGGGGCCACCTGACAAAGGGGTTTTCCGACTGGGGCTGGAGGAGAAGGGAGGGGAGGGGGGGCTGCCAGCTCTCCTGAGCACTTCCTGCAAGGAGTGTGGAGACCCTGGGGCTTTCTTGTGAGCTCAGGGAATAACCTCCCAGGGAATTCCCTAATAATAATAATAATAGTTCCCAGTTACTGTGATGCGCTTTCCATGGTTTGCTGCTGCTGCTGCTGCTGCTAAGTCGCTTCAGTCATGTCCGACTCTGTGCGACCCATAGACGGTAGCCCACCAGGCTTCCCGTCCCTGGGATTCTCCAGGCAAGAACACTGGAGTGGATTCCATGGTTTAGCCCCCCTAATCCTGATGAGGTCATTGTTCCCATTCTGTAGATCAGAAAACTGAGGCTTGGAGAAGCTCCCACGTTGATGAATTGTGTCGTTGATTGCAGTGAGGGTGGGTCTGGCTCCCAGACCTGTGCTCCAAGCAGTGTGTAAAGTTTGCCTGCCCTCCCTCCAAGGTCGCTGAGCCCCACCATGGTCCAGGCACTGAAAATACTGAGAGGAGTGAAATACAGCCTCACAGAGCTGCCAGTTTAAAGGACAGCTCTGTGGACAGGGCAAGGCCATGTGAGAGCATGAGGGGCTCTCCCCAAGGTTTATTCCATGTCGTGGGAGTGGAGAGGGAGGAGCTCGCCTCTGCAGGGCCATGTGTGGAATTGGGATTGGGGCTGAGAAGAGCTGGCATTGCCAGGCTGACAGGTAGAGGTGGGCACTGCAGGCCTGTGCCCGTCTGGCCAGCAGGGTGGGTGTCGGGGGAGAGATGGAATGAACCGCTTCCTTCGGGGGTCTGGAAGTGGATGAATTCCGTGGGGCTGGGCATCGGTAGAAATCGGAGGACTTGGAGGAGCCCAGAGGATGAGCTGGGCTGCTGCCGTCCTGGATGGCCAGGGAGATGTTGAAGGTGACAGAGCACTGACCAGCCTGTTGTGAGCTCTCTTAACACATCAGCCCCCAAGAGGACCCTAGTGACAATGTCTCCAGGCCCCATGCAGGTGGTATGGGTAGTGATGACACAATGGTATGTCCCAAATGTGTTACGAGTGTCACCTTTTGACAGACCCGTCCTTAGCACAGGCTGAGATGCAGGGGTTCTCACTTCCGAGGTACCCATGAGAAGAAGAGTGGGGTGGGCTGGCCCTGGGTGAGGTGCCAGGAGACAGGGGCACTTTACAGTGTGCTCTTGGGAAGGTCCTTTCACTTCCCCCCTCAGTTTTTCCAACAGAAAATGAAGTGGATGGGATGACCCCTGAGTTCTGGCTTGAATGGAAGCTCCTGTGTGGTGATGAAGGGAGTGGGTGGCTGGCATCAGAGAGTCTGCTCTGTCTGCATCAGGAGGTGGGACAAGCCTGGGCCAGGAGACCAGACATGAAGGAGGCTCAACTCTGTCCCATGCAGGATGCATAACTGGGGGCAAGTCATTTCCCTGCTATAAACTAGAGCTAATAGTCCCTCTCCCGGCTCACGCATGGGATTCTTGTGAACATCAAATGAAGTAACAAGCAGGGAAGTGTTGTTTAAGCTGTAAGGTGTGACATAATGTTGAGTCACCTTCTGGTTTGGGAACCATAAGGACCACTTAACCCAATTCTCTTATATTCCAGAAGAGGAAACGGAAGTTCAGAGCGGCTGTGACTTGTCCAGAGTCCTCAGGGCAGAAGTGAGACCTGTTTCCTAGATACAGTCTTTTCCCTTTAACCCCTGCTGATGCTACTGTGATTCATTGTGCCATCAAAACAAATGTTACCACCACCCTACTGACCACTGGTGTGGAACATCTCAAAAGGAAAGAAGAAAAAAAAGGATTTCAATTCCAATAACCAGAGAGCAATTTCTTCTCGGGGAAAGCCACTAGGTATGTGACACAGTAGAAACGGCCTCACTGCCTGCCACCAGACAAGTGTGGCCTGTTCCGATGGCTCTGTGGCTGTGTCTTGCTGTCACCAAGCTCCTCCACGTCGCTGGGGGAGGTTGTTTGGATATTTGATTAGCCACAGAGAGTAACTTGTGAGTGCTTGAGTGAGCCAGCTCCAAAGCCCATCACCGCGTTGAGTGCTGTAGCCTGTTAGAGATACCACTGTATCAGAGAACGTAATGGTGGGCAAGGCTCCAAGAGGAAAGATAAGTGGGCTGTTGGGAGAAATTAATACGAAGAAAGGAAGTGGTGAATGAAGTCGGATGAAAACAGGGTCCTGTGATATCCATGACTCATAAATTTCACTGATACTCGGGCTGCGAGTTCCCAGCTCTCCCCTAAGTTAGCAAGCTGCTTGTCCTCGGGGCGACCCTTGGGGAAGAATCACGGTGGGGGTGGGCTGCGAGGTGGGAAGGGGTCGGCCCTGTGAAACCTGGGTAACTTAGAGGCCAAGCTCACATAATGTTTCTCTTCTCCCGCAGGGGCAATCTGGCCTAGGAAGGTCGGTCCTAGGTAGGAAAGGGAGGTCAGCCCAGGACAGGATTCAGGGGGGGAAAGGCGCTAAGAAGAGAAGAAGGGAGGTGATGATGGTGGGGGTGGGAAGGGAGGTGGAAGAAGTATGGCTGAATCCCAATTTCTTAGCCAAGTTGTTCAGACTCACCTACTGTAAGCTGTTTATTGCAAAAAGCTCCTTTTATTATTTTTAACTATTTTGTTATTTTTAACATGATGTGAAAGATTGTGTCAGCCAAATGGATTCATTTTTCCACTTTTTTTATTTTTTTCTTCCAATCAGAAATCTCTCTAAACCCCTGCTCAGAAAAATCTGACCAGGTCTCGAATCCTTGGTTGTCTGAGGAATGAGGTGGTCTCAGCCAAGGTTCAGTCCTTGGAGTTCAGTAAGCCCTGCTGTCAAGCTTAGGTCTTCGTGGGATTCCCAATAGAGGTTTGGAAATGTTGGAAATCACTTGGGCACCCCTTGCTTTCTGCAAGGCTTAACTCAGATTGGCAGCTGTGGGTGCTGTGCCATCACCCCCACTCCCACAGCCCAGTACCACATGGCCCCGGAGTCACACTGGGAGGACCCGGCTCCAGGATGGAGGAAGAGCTGTGAAGTAGATGGGGAATAAGGGAGGGCTGGCCTTGGAGGCTGGGAGAGGTCCCGGGACACAAGCGGGGAGGAGTGGGCTGGGCGTCGCCCGAGGGGACTTCCTGGAACCCTGGGTTTGCTGATGCTGTCCCGTTGTCCTCGCAGGCCAGGTGTGTGGTGTACTGTGGCCTTCCTACGTCGGTTAAGCCCTGCGGCCAACGAGAAAGGTTGTTTCCCTGCTGAGGAAGACCCCTGTTTCAGTGTGCAGGGCCCCATGTCAGAGTCCTCAGGCACGTACCCCTGATAAGGGCGATGGAGGAACACCAGGACCAGATGGGAAGATCCCAGAGATCCTGGAAAATGGGGCCTTTCTTGAACCCCAGAGGCAGGAGCTGCCATCGCGTTGCCCAAGCCCACCTTCCAAACATAACTCGGCAGGGCGACACCTCCCATTCGTCCACCTCAGGGCTGGCCTTCCAGAGCTGACTGAGTTGGGTGTCTTAGTGCCAATTTACAGGCAAAGAAACTGAGGTTCCCGGAGGTGAAGTCATTTGTCCAGCATCACACTCAGGGCCTGAGTCCAGGTTTGCCGGACTCCCAGCTGGGCTCGTCAAAGCCACCCCAGGTGCCGCATGGGGCTTTAGTGCCCTGCAGGCTGTCGTCCCAGTGAGGCGGGAAGCACTTAGAAGGCAGAGCAAGATTTTTTTTGGTTCACCTCATTTTGACACACATTGATGGAGGGCTCGCTTCATGTAGGCACCGTGCTAGGCAGGATCTGCTATGCCAGACGTGGAGCCTGTGTTCCAGAACATCAAGATGGCGACTGCAGAGTGTTACCCCAAGCACAGGCCTTCCTGAGTGAAGCCCGTGAAGCCAGTCCAGGCCCTGAGAGAGCAGAGAGGAAACAAAACCAGAAGCCACTGTAGTGGACAGTGGTGAGCATGGGGCTACAGGAGAGCCAGGGAGGGTGCTGGGCCCAGTGGGCCCTTGGCTCAGGGCCTGTGCTGCACATTTGTAGATTCTCAGCAAGAGTTTCAAGAAAAGCCCCTTGGCTCACATCATCTCACAGTGATGCCACGAGGCAGATATCATTTATGTAACAGAAGGCCATGGCATATAGTGTGCACAGATGTCTTCCTGAGCACTTTGCTTTTAACAATCTTATGATGGAGTTGCTTTGTTCTCCCCAATTTCTAGATAAGGAAGCTGAAGTTCACAGATGTTAAGTGACTTGGCAAAACTCAGCTAGGAAATAGGAGTCAACCCTAGATCAGTCTGCTTCTAAAACGAGAAGTTTCCTGGAACATATGTACAAAGGAATATTACTTAGCCACAAAAAGGAACAAACTCAGGTCACATATAGAGATGTGTGTGGAGAGTGTCATAGAGAGTGCAGTAAGCCAGAAAGAGAGAAACATCATATATTAATGCTTATATGTGGAATCTAGAAAAATGGTACAGTGAACTTATTTGTAAAGCAGAAATAGAGACACAGGGGCTGGGAGAATTCTTAGAAGAAAAAGGAGAAAAACAAAGACATTTCTCACTAGACTTTTTTCACTGTATAATCTTCTAACCAACTCCCTTGCTGTATACTCCGTGCTTTGCAGGCCACCCCAGCCTGGCAGTGAGAATGGGATCATGGTCACATAGTACATGGCAAACCCCCAATGCCAGCCCCTGGCAGAGTTCAGCCTGGGAGTCAGCCTGCCACTCATTCTCTTCCTCTGCTTCCAAAGCCTTTGTGGTCTGCCCAAACCAGAGTCCCATTGTTGAAACTGAAGGTGCCATCCCCAGCCATCCTCAAAGATGAGGGAACCCGATGGAGCCTGATGGGGTCCACACCTGGTATCCAGTTTCTGCTTGCACGGGCTGAATGAAGGCATGCCAACCTGGCCCCATTCCTTGCCTCTGCTGGGGATTCAGAGTCCCAGGAGAGAGTCTCACTGGTCAAGTGTCCATCCTCGGGCTGAACCAGGGCGGTGGGAGGGGTTCCAGCCAAAGAGCCTCTGGAGTTATGTTCCCCACCAACCCCAGAGAAACACAGTTCTCCTGTGTTTCCTGTAAACTGAGGCTGTGCTCTGTGAGCTGGGAGGGAGGCTAGGAATGCCCCCGAAAGGAAACTGGGGACTGCTGAGGGAGGGGAATAGGTGCTGGAGTGTCAAAAAAATCAAATTTCTTCTTTTCACTAACCCCACCCCCATGTAGAATTTAGGAAAATAGGCTGGTTTTACTTAACATGCTTTTGGTTGTAAGTGACAGAAACCAACTCAAACTAGCTTTATCAGCAAAGAAAGCTTTCTCCTAAGGAAACGAAGGAGCAGGAAGAATTTAAGACCTTAGGGAAGATCTTTCGAGGACCTGGCTTCTCTCTTGGCTTGTCTTTCTACTTGAGAATACATGCTCTCTTGAGTTGGCTTCCTCCTGCATGTCTTTCCCACTCCAGACTGACTGTCTCCCCTTCATGCCCATGGAGTTGGAAGCTTTCCAGCCCACAGCGCCTACATTTATATTTACATCTGCTACTCAGGAGAGCATCCAGCTGTCTGACTCTTCGTCTCAATTATAAATTTCCCAGGGAGAATGGGATTGGCTCTGCTTGGGTCATGGGGTCACCCTTGCTCCAATCAGCTGGGGCTAGTGGGCAGGCTCGAGGGATGTAGATGCGATGCTGGGGTCTTCACCCCAGGCAATAGGAGCCAAGGGAAGAAATGGAAGGAAAAACCTTAATAGAAGCACTGAATCCAGCAAACCAAGAGCATCTCTGCTAAGTCATTTCAGTCGTGTCCGACTCTGTGCGACCCCATAGACGGCAGCCCACCAGGCTCCCCCGTCCCTGGGATTCTCCAGGCAAGAACACTGGAGAGGGTTACCATTTCCTTCTCCAATGCAGGAAAGTGAAAAGTGAAAGGGAAGTTGCTTAGTCGTGTCCGACCCTCAGCGACCCCATGGACTGCAGCCTTCCAGGCTCCTCCATCCATGGGATTTTCCAGGCAAGAGTACTGGAGTGGGGTGCCATTGCCTTCTCCAAGAGCATCTCTAAATCCACCTATAGTCAAAAAAAGGAAAAAGAAAAAACCAGCAAATAGCCATCCTATATGGAGCTGGGGGTATGGGGTGAGGGATCGAAAGTGGGAGAATCAGGTTGGGAACAAGCAGGTAGCCAGAGTCTTGGGAATGACCAGAAAGCGCCCACGGTCTTGTAGAGGGCATGATATGGGACTGGGTTAGCTTGGCTTCAAGAACTGACAGTTGTGATCTACCTGGGGATACAGTTTTGAAAAATTAATTTTACTTTCCCCAAAGTAATATATGGGCATAGCTCTAAAAATCCAAGTAACTAAAGGCCAAATGTGAAAAGTATCTGTTTCCCCAAGTGTTCCTCACCCCTCCCCCACTCCCATGAGGAAATGCTTCTATTATTAATTTGCATATACTTCTAAATAATTTGTTATATTGCCATTTTCTTCCCCTTATCTATTGATTTCTTGTTCTGGCAGTTGATAATTGAGCTACTCTACAAGCCCTACCTTCCCGCCACCTTTTCTTCTTCTCTCTTTACCATACTGTGTTATATCAGTTTGGGTCTGTGCTTACATTATCACGGCTGTCAAAACACTGTTCGCCATGACTCAAGTCAGGCATTATGATCGTATTTCCCTTTTTGTATAACGTTTTTTTTTCTTGGTATTAATGCCTTTGTTTTTTCACTGGCTCAGTTCTCTGTGCTTCAAGAGAGCTAGCAAATGTTTATCACTATTGCTTCCTAAAAATTTGAAATGGGGCTTCCCTGGTGGCTCCGTGATAAAGAATCCACCTGCTGATACAGGAGACATGTGTTCAATCCCTGGTCCAGGAAGATCCCACATGCCTTGGAGCAGCGAACTCCTTGTGGTACAGCTGTTGAGCCAGTGCTCTAGAGCCCAGGGACCATGAATACTGAGCCTGCTCACCCCAGAGCTTGTGTTGCACAAGAGACGCTGCAATGAGAAGCCTGACCACTGAAACTAGAGAGTAACCCCCTGCTCCTTGCAACTAGGGAAAAGCCCAAGCAGCAATGAAGACCTGGCACAGCCAAAATAAATAAAATTATTTAAAAAAATAAAATAAAAAATTGAAACGATTTAATCTCCATGCTCCTCCCTCTCTTACCCCTCATTTCGACTGGCTGCTGTCTGGACCTCTCTAGGGGTTCTGGGCCCTGTGCTTGGTACTTATTGGAAATTGTACCAGTTTCTTGGGTGAGATCCCCTCTTTCCTATATCCCATGTGTTACTATTTATTGGTTTATTCTCCTGTTTGGCTGAAGCGCATGCTTAGTAACTTCCTAAGAAAAGGTGCAGAGGAGGTTAGTTTTTGCATGTCTGAAGGGTATGTATTCATCGTCACACTTGAATTATAATCAGGCTACATATTGAATAGTGTCAGAAATGGTGTCCCTCTCTTCTTTCTGCAGACATGTGTTTCCATTGCCTTTCCTTTCTCAAGTTCTGGCTGAGGTCTGATACCAGGAGGGTGCCGTGGAGCGTGGAGAGGGGTCTGGGAGCACAACGGCTCCAGAACCACTGCGGCCTTTCACAGACTTGGACTGGCAAGCGCTGAGCCTCTCAGGAATTCAGGACAAATCCATCTGCTGCTCGTTGGTCTCCTTCTGCAAGTGCTTTCTGTCTTAGCTTTCTCCACTCTGCAGAGTCATTACCACCCAGAATGACTTTTCCAGAGCTGGACATTTGCTGAAATCTCGTATCTCCTGATGTCACAGACCGCTTTGGGCTTAGGATTTTATACGCCTTCCCCTCTATGTCAGTTTAATGAGATGCTGAATGTGAGAGAAGACCAAGTGCATTTAATCCACATGTTCAATCAGATTTAAATCTTGATTCCACCCCCCCCCCCATAGTTAGAACATACTTACTTTTCCATGTTACCCTAAGTGTTATGGACTTGTTTTGTAATTGCTGTGTAGTATGTTGTATCCCATCAAGAAGATGTGAGATGGTTTACTTCACTCACCCCTTACTGCTGGGTGTTTAATTTGCTTTACTTTTTCTTTCTTTCTAATATTTATTTATTTATCTGTCTGCAACGGGTCTTAGTTGTGGCATGTGGAATCTAGTTCTTTGACAAGGGATCAAACCCTGGGCCCCTGCATTGAGTGCAGAGTCTTACCCGCTGGATCACCAGGAAAGTCCTGAATTTGCGTTTTCACATCATGAATATGCCTATGGTTCTTTCTATACTTGGGATTATTTCTTTAGGATATATTCTAAAAGATACATATCTTTAAAAATCCAGATTAATTTTGTCAAACTTTCCAATTCTGTTCTCTTGGCTCTTGGTTTGTCCCTGGTTTACTTGCGGTCAGGAGAGGGAGGCAGGCTGCTGTAACTGCCCGGCTAGTCTTCTACGGCTGTGAGCATTATATTGAAGCTCAGGTCTCCACCGGTTTCCCCAACACCAAGTTCCAGTGAATCTGTGTAAGCTGACAAAGGCATTCATTCTTGCTAGGAAATGTCCACTTGCTTGTTTCAACCAACTAAAAAAACCAAAACAGTGCTGGTGAGGGAAGAAAAGAATGTAGATTCCTTTATTTTTTTCCTTAGTCTTTCTTCTGAGGAAGGGAGGGAAAGTACAGGAAAAGAAAAAATACGTGTTTCAAAAGCTATTTAAAAAATAGCATGAATTAAAATCAGCCAGGATGATTAGTAACTGTAAATTGAGAATCTCACTACTTCACCTTATTTCTTCTGGAGCAAAGGTGTTTGAGTGAACCAGTTGAGTCACCTTCTGAAATCTGCTTATACAGACCTGTGGACCTTCGGTGATGGAGGAACTGGCAAGGTCCTTAATTCAGGGTCCCGTTTTACAGAGGAGACAGAGCCCAGAGAGGGAAAGGGGCTGGTTCATGAGCACAGAACAAG
Source organism: Bos grunniens (assembly GCF_055505025.1). Lineage (NCBI taxonomy): Eukaryota > Metazoa > Chordata > Mammalia > Artiodactyla > Bovidae > Bos > Bos grunniens. Next base: position 85,233,703 of record NC_141174.1, on the reverse strand, counting down.
CCAGTATCAAAGCTGGGAAAAGAGCTTAGGGCTATGCAGACTAAGCTGTTTCCTCTGAATTAGTGAAGTTGCTCAGTCGTGTCCGACTTTTTGCAACCCCATGGACTGTAGCCTATCAGGTTCCTCCTTCTATGGGATTCTCCAGGCAAGAGTACTGGAGTGGGTTGCCATTTCCTTCTCCAGGGGATCTTCCCGATCCAGGGATCGAACCTGGGTCTCCTGCATTCCAGGCAGATGCTTTAACCTCCGAGCCACCAGGGAAGCCCTCCTCTGAATTGGGCATGTCTAAATCATGGCTGGGATTGTCAGTGTCTTGTCTGACAAATAGGATCTCCGTGGTTGCACAAGGTGGTCCATGGGCTTCCCTTCAGTGCAGCTCTGGAGGAACCATGGCAGTAGCAGCTAAATCAATATCACTCTCTGCAGGAGCTGTGAGTGGCTGGACGTGGGGTGAATTGTGGCTCTTGGCTGTCTGGGGCCTTCCAGCGGGGAGGGTAGCCATCTGAGGGGCTGGATAAACATCAGAGTGTGAAGTTTGAGTCCTGGGGTCCCCAAGGAGCCTACCAACCCTCAGAACCTGCTGTGCAGAGTCCTGAATGCCCCCACTGGGCCCTCTCTACATACAAAGCCTTGCTTTGACCCTTATACTGAGTATTTCCAGACTTTTAATTGGGTCTGACCAAGTGTTTCTACAGCCACTAGGCTTGAATTAGGGATCCTGCTATCAAAGCAAGACAAGTGGCTATTGTCCTTTATTCCCAAGGCCGGGCTAAGCTGACCAGCTCTGGTGTCATCTGCCAGGAGCCTATCTCATCTCCACCACTGGTCCATGTGCCTGATCTGATCACATCAGCATCCTGAGCCTGACTGCCTCATCAACAGAATGGAAGATGTTAGGCTGAACATACAAAATTACTGATCTTCAACCAGTTTGAACTATGAAACCAACAAATTTCATCTGGCTCAATCTGCTAATAGTATCTAACTTATAACATTTTGAGGATGAAAATGAGATTATTCATATGCAACGCTTGGCACACATCTGAAATGTAATAACCATCGAGACTAGTGCTTTTTTTCTAGGCTCAAGGCCTAGGCAAGGAAGAAGTGAGCTAACGTGGGTTAACATGTACCATTTACTAGGTACTGGGAGCCTGGTGGGCTGCTGTCTGTGGGGTCGCACACAGTTGGACATGATGAAGCGACTTAGCAGCAGCAGCACATACATCATATCATTTAATCCTCTCAGCAGTCCTAGGGAGGGTTGCCATGACTATCTCCCTCCACATGAGAAACTGAGGCCCAGGGAGGTTAATAAATTGCATGGCCAGTTGGTGGCTAAGGTGACACTGAAGCCCAGAGATTTTTAACTGGAGATCATCCGCTTTTGCCACTTTCCGAGTCTTACTGAAGAAGTCCTGAGTGTTGGGCACTTAATGGTCTTTCCCTAAAATTGAAACTAGGAAAATAAAGAGGCTATTATGAATTATCTTCAATGAATTGATAAGCTTCATGCATATAATGTTTGTTTGAATTAATAAAATAACATGAAATATCATTCATTCCACAAAAGACGAACTCTCGTTTCCATTTACAAATAAGAAAACAGGCTCAGAGGGGTTATAGGATTTGCCTAAAGTCACACAGCAGAAAGAATAGCCAAGATCCACCTCCAAGTCTTCCGGACTCCAAAAACTTTGCTTTCTCTATGTCGGGTGAGAGCCATGGCTTCCCATGTCCTGAGGAAAGGGCTACAACATAGCCGGTTGCTGGAATCTTCTCATCTGGGGTGGAGGCAGTCCTTCTCCCCATCCTCCCTGTCCTGTCTGCCCTTCTCTCGCCTGCAATGGTGCAGGACCCAGATTTGTGGGCAATATCACTTTGCTGAGATCACCGTGAACCGCAGCCTCCCCGCAGCACCCCCTCCCCTCCTCACATCAGAGCTCTGGGGGTAGGTAGAGGGCTCTGCTCGCTCAAAATAGCTCTGTGTTATTAGCTGCATTTAATTGAAGGTGTTTCGAGGGCAGCCTCCACCAGGCCCAAACCAAATGGAAAATGACACACTGTCAAATTAATGTCCCCAGACCATGATAAATGGCCGGGGTGGTGAGTAATGCTTCCATTTCTTGTTTTAAAGGAGAAGGATGCAGCCGGGCTCTGTGCGTCTGTCCCTGTTGCGCAGGGAAAGGTCAGGGCCATCCTCGGGATAAATAGCCCTTCTTGGCTAGCCCGCCCATCGGGATGGGCTGCTTCGGCTTCTGCTGAGCTGTGATTCCCTCCCTTCCTGTCTCTGGAGGCTGGCGAGGTTGCTGAACAGCTTGCAAGTCTCCAGGCCAATGTCCAGGGAGGAAGGAGCAGGAGATAAGACTAATCCTTCACCATCCGCCTGTACTTTATACCTTCCAGAAAGCAGCCACCTCAGTTATCTCATTTGATTAGTTGGCATTCGAAGCCTGCTCCTGATCTCCGGCTGTATGCTCCCCGCTCTGTCCTTGGTTTCAGCCACGCTAAGTCCTCAAACCTGCCCTGCAGTGCGCCTAACCTCTCATAGGATCAGGACACAATTCCTGGGCGCCAGGCACTGGGCTCAGTGCTGGAGAGGCAGGAAAGGAAAGGACAAGAGACGGGCCCTTCCCTGGAGGAGGCAGATAGCCCCTGAGAGCCGGAGCTGGCCTGGCACCCCAGCCGGACTGCCCTTCTCCCCTGCAGAACATAAACAATTTCCCAGAATATAAACATCAGACAAGGCCATGAGCAAGACAAAAACAAGACCACTCCATAATCGTGTCTGAACACAGACAAAAACAAGAACATTTTCCAAACCACAAAAATCACTAAGCATTCCCCTACTCTGGCTAATATCAAGGACTACTGCTTTTTAAGCAATTACAGCCTTTGCTGTGCTCTCTTCTTCCCTCCAAGATAAGATTCATTAAGTTACTCAGGCATAGAATTACTGCCTGCCCCCCTGCTCACTTCCTGACGGCATTCAAACTAGAACAGGACTCTGCTTCCTCGAATTCCTTCAAATTGTACATCATCAGCCCCAGTTGTAGAACTCATTTCTTATATCCTCTCGTTGATAACCCACCATACCCCACGGTTCAGCCTGTTGCAACAGGTAACACATCCACTTTTGTTCAAATACAGGTGTGTTCTTCATGATCTTTGGCTGAATAGCGATAGCACCATTGACCTTGGCCACAGGGCAGGTAGAATTGTGGAAGGGCTAAAATGTCCCGTAAATAATTTGTCACGAGAAACGAGGGTGCTGGGACCATTCATTCTGGATGAGGAGGCTTCTTGGAGGAAGTGGCATGGCTGGTTATTAGAGGAGGAGAAACGTGAGCAAGTGGGGCGCAGGACAAAGGGTCACAAGGTCCTGAGCAGAGGCCCAGAGGCGGGAACTAGCCCAGGGCAGCATCGCGATTCCTTCCCGCTCCTGTTGCCTGTCCGCAAGGGAAATTCTGCGCATCCTCCAAGGGCACATGTCACCTCCTCCAAGGAGCCTGCCTAGGAGTCCCTTCACCACTCTGGGCTTCAGTTTCCCTGCTAGTAGAATGTGAGGATTGGACTAAACCTGTGCTTTTCAGTTTTCTTTTTAAAGGAATGCAGCCTTTTGCTCAAAGGTGATCTTACATAGAAGATCAACAAGAAAGAAAAGGCATGAGGAGATATAAGTGGAGCTGTAAGGGAGTGGGAGCCAGAGGCCTCGTCCTCACTTTGGCAACTCACGGGCAAAGGGGCGCTCCTGGAGACTCTAGGGCAGGCATGAGAGGGGAGGGCGTCTGTGGTCCCTCTGACCTTTTCACTTGGCCTCCCCCACTCTTTGGGGGCTCCCCAAGGCCTAGAGCCATGTCTTAATTGGCTCCCTTTCTGCACGTGGAGGATAACGAGTCCTTGTGGGCCTCGCATCAGCCCTGCCAGATTCATGCTCTCCCATTCTTTCGAAGTGGCTGGTGAGGCCCCAAGGACCCCACGTTAGGCAGGGGCAGTGCCTCAGGCAGTGTGGTTTCTGAATGGTCTGCCTGAGATGCCCTGATCGCTCTCCTGCATCTGGCACATCCCTCGCTGTGTAGAATCCAAGGCTCCAGGCACGCCTTGTCTGTCCATCTGTCCATCTGCCTCTGTGGGCCCAGGCTCCTTTCCTTCCCCATGACAGCCTGAGACAATATTGAGAGCACAGCATGGCTCTCTTGGCTCCATTATCGCCAACTCCCCTGCTGCGCGAATGGACCATCAGTCCCTGATGATACATCACAGAAAATTGGTTGTCAGGCCAATAAATGTATCCGATTGGATTTTTGACATCCGGGTGAACCCATCTGTAAGGCATTTGATTAAAGTGCTAAAAGGCAGTGCAGCGATAGCTGGGCAGAGCTGCCCTCCGTCTGGCCTAAATAGGGTGCTGTCTTCCCCCTGGGCACGACGCTCCCTCCTTCCCTGCCTGCTCCTTCTCCTCCTTCCCCATTTTCATCCTTCACTGCTCTGAAAGTGCCACGCTCAATCAGCACTTCCTGGGGGTGGGAGGGACAGCCTGGCTGAGCGGGAGAGGGATTGCCTTCTCTTGGCTGCCCGTTCACGAGGCTCGGGCCTCCAGGAGCTGGCTGACATCCCGGCTAGAGCCCCACGGGCGCCTGCCCTTCTCTGGGGCTGTCAGCAGGTATCAGTCATTGAGTCATCCTAGCCGCTCCTCTTCCTGGGAGTTGGGGAGTCTGTAAAATGGGGACGATGAACACAGACACAGTTTCACGTGCACATTCCAATAGCTTGAGGTGGAAACGGCACAGCCCTTCCATTAGGGGACATGATGCTTGTTACTGGACTTGCTATCAGTTGCACCTCCCACACGGGACACACGCTCTTCCTTACTTTTGGCTCGCAATCACAGCCTGCAGGTTTGGCTATAGGACATTGTAATTATTGGAATCACTGCAGAGAAAATGACCTTGTGAGTTCCTTTTGTTCATCCTGCAATCTCTCCTTTCCTATCGACCCACATGATGTTTCTTAGGAGGCGGTTGTCCCATGGTGTCAGCAGTTGAGAAGATGAGACGAGATGTAGAATGAGACTTAGTAGGTCCAGTGTTCAGCCCAGGATGGATCTTCAAAGAGTCCTTTCCCCCGTCCACCGCTCCCTCTTACATCCTTTTCTTTCCAGCATCAGAACCACCACTCTTGTTCAAGCTCTCGTTACCCTTCTAGGGTACACACAATAGCCTCCCAACTAGTCACTTTGCCCTGTTTTCTCTTGCCCCCAAATCTGTCTTACAAGTGGCCCCTAAATTAATCTTCCTGGAATCCAGCCCAATATTGTCACTCCCAAGTTCCAAGACTGGGGGGTTCCCAGGACCCTAGGATACATGATTCCAGTCTTATCTTCCGAAGCCAGTCTCTCTACATGAACCTCCTTCCAGTTGTCCCTAAGCCCCCAGAATGCTTTCTTGCCCACATCATTGTCCCCTGATCTCCGCCCTCCAGGCCACACTCTCTACGTCTCACAGTTTCTACTCAGTCTATAGCCCCCGACCACTGAAACAATGTCCCAGGCCTGTCTTTCCCCACACTGTCCCTTTCGGAGCCAGGCCAAAGCACGCAGTAAACTAGCTGACTAGCCAAGGCCTCACCTCCAATGATCTGGAGTGAGAATGGTCTTATGTATTCACTGAGGTATTCCCAAGACCCCAGATCTGAAGGCATGCTTGGCAAGAACTCTGATGATATAACATGTCCCGAAGTGGGGCAGATCTGCCAAACCTGGACTCTGGGGCCCGTGCTCGGGCTGGGAAGGAAAGATGGTGATCCTGGACTGTGTTTGAGCTGCACTGGGAGGTTCTGCCGTGTCTCCTGATGCTGCTTCTGAATCCTGATTCACTCTGCCCTTCTTTCTCTGTCCTTAGGTGCAGAAGGAATTGGTTTGATTGTCCTCAATTCCTTTCAGACATGGCCATTCCAACTAATGGAGTTGTATTGTTGTTCAGTTGCCCAGTCGTGTCCGACTCTTCGTAACCCCATGGTCTGCAGCACACCAGGCCTCCCTGTTCCTCACCATCTCCTGGAGTTTGCCCAAGTTCATGTTCCTTGCACTGGTGATTCTGTCCAGCCATTTCATCCTCTGACTCCCTCTTTTCCTTCTGTCCTCAGTCTTTCCCAACACCAGGGACTTTTCCAATGAGTCATCTGTTTGCATCAGATGACCAAAATACTGGAGCTTCAGCTTTAGCATCAGTCCTTCCAGTGAATATTCAGGGTTGATCTCCCTTAAGCTTGACTGGTTTGATCTCCTTGCTGTCCAGGGACTTTCAGGAGTCTTCTCCAGGACCACAGTTGGAAGGCATCAGTTCCTTGGCACTCTGCCTTCTTTATGGTCCAGCTCTCACAACAATACATAGCCACTGGGAAGACCACAGTCTTGACTATACAGACCTTTGTTGGTAGAGTGATGTCTCTGCTTTTCAGCACACTGTTTGGGTTTGTCGTTGCTTTACTGCCAAGAAGCATTTGTCTTCTGATTTCATGGCTGCAGTCACAGTCTGCAGTGATTTTGAAGCCCAAGAAGAGGAAATCTGAAACTACTTTCACCTTTTCCTCTTCCTTCTCACATGAAGTGGTGGGATTGGATGCCATGATCTTAGTTTTTTTAATATTGAGTTTTTAACTGGCTTTTTCAAGCTCTTCTTTCACCCTCATCAAGAGGCTCTTTAGTTCCTCTTCACTTTCTGCCATTAAAGTGGTATCATCCATATATCTGAGGTTGCTATATTTCTCCCAGCAATCTTGATTCCAGCTTGTAATTCATCCAGTCTGGAATTTTGCATAATGAACTCTGCATATAAGTTAAATAAACAGGATGACAATAAACAGCCTTGTCATACTTCTTTCTCAATCTTGAACCAGTCAGTTGTTCCATACAAGGCTCGAACTGTTGCTTCTTGACCTGCATACAGGTTTCTCAGGAGACAGGTAAGATGGTCTGGTATTCCCATATCTCTAAGAGCTTTCCATAGTTTGTCATGATCCATGCAAAGGCTTCAGCATAGTTGATGAAACAGAAATAGATGCTTTTCTGAAATTTCCTTGCTTTCTCTACATTCCAGCAGATGTTGGCAATTTGATCTCTAGTTCCTCTTCCTTTTCTAAACCTAACTTGGACATCTGGAAGTTTTTGATTCACATAATGCTGAAGCCTAGCATGCAAGATTTTAAGCATGACCTTACTAGCATGGGAGATGAGCGCAATTGTCTGAGAGTTCATTCTTTGGTACTACCCTTCTTGAGAATTGGGATGAGGACTGACCTTTTCCCATCCTGTGGTCATGGCTGGGTCTTCCAGATTTGCTGATATAATGAATGCAAAACCTTGATGGCATCATCCTTTAGGGATTTAGGGAATAGTTCTGCTGGAATTTCATCTCATCCACTAGCTTTATTAACAGCAATGCTTCTTGAGGCCCACTTGACTCCAGAATGTCTGGCTCTGGGGGACTAACCACACTATTGAAGTAATCTGGTTCATTAAGATCTTTTTTATACAGTTCTTCCATGTATTCTTTCCATCTCTTTTTGATCTCTTCAACATCTACTAGGTCTCTACCATTTTTATTCTTTATTGTTCCCATCTTTGGGTGGAATGCTCCTTTGATGTTTCCAAGTTGTATTAGCCTGCTCATTTGTCTCTGAACTGGAAGACAGGCTTGCAGGAGCTACTGTCTCCCAGAGCTGGAGCCACCTTTGCAGAAAAACCTCCCTCCTTCCTGGGAGTATCTCTGCCCTCAGCCTTCTGCCTCAGGGCGGGCCAAGCAGGCAGGCAGGAAGCAGGTTGCCCCTCACTTAGGACTCCACATCCAGCTGGGCTGAGCTGCCAGAAGCCTCTTAGATGCCTAGAGCCAGTGATTATGGAGCCAAGATCCTGCTAGAGTGGGTTGGATGGTGCCCCTTGCCCCCAAAGAGATATTTACAGCCTAATTTCCAGAAACTGGGGATTTCCTTATATGGTAAAAAAAAGGTCTTTGAAAATGTTATAAAGGATTTTGAGATGAAGAGGTTAATTGGGTGGGCCCTAAATCCACTGACTAGTATCCTTACAAGAGAGGAGAAAGCCACTGAAGCCTAGAGGCAGGGATCAGAGTGAGGACAAAATACTTTGGCCAACTGATGCAAAGAGCCAACTCATTGGAAAAGACCCTGATGCTGGGAAAGATCGAAGACAGGAAGAGAAGGGAACAACAGAGGATGAAATGGTTGGATGGCATTATCAACTCAATGCCCATGAATTTGAGAAAACTCTGGGAGTTAGTGAAGGACAGGGAAATCTGGAGTACTGAGGTCCTTGGGGTTGGAAAGAGTTGGACATGACTGAATGACTGAACAATAACAAAGAAACACAAGGGATCCCCCTGGTCATGGGAAGGAGGCCCAGAGCGGTCAAGAACCCCAGCCCCTGGCACCAGGCCCTATAGGGATTCAGAGGATCAGGGCCTGGTCTCCAGGAGGCCAGTCCCTGTTCGTTTGCACCACATTCTCTATCCTAGTCCCTGCAGGGCCTTCCATTGACCTCGCTTCCTGAAGAAATGTCTAAGTTCTGTGCATTCCAAAACGTACATCTCTTCCTGATGCTGGAGTTTCTTCCCCTATTCCTGAGCTGGAACACTGCCCAGGGTCTCTGGTTTCCTGTGAGACCAAGTGCACAGAGCTAGGAGGATGCTCCCACCTTGTGACTATGGCCTGGACTACTCAGACTTGGGGGAGGAGGGGGCGGGGAGGGGGCCTCTGTCTAAAGCCAAAGGCAGACAGGGGGTAGGTGCAAGTAGGCACCGTCCTGTCTTTGTCACTGTGCAACATGTAGGAAGTTCCACATCCTCTCTGGGCTTTGCCTTTCCCATCTGCAAAAGGGGCAGGGGTTAAATTGTTACCTGCCTCAGTTGAAAGATTGAAAGTGAAAGTCTCTCAGACGTGTCCACCTCTTTGCAACCCCGTGGACTGTAGCTTGCCAGGCTCCTCTCTCTGCCCATGGAATTCTCCAGGCCAGAATACTGGAGTGGGTAGCCTATCCCTTCTCCAGGGATCTTCCCAGCCCAGGGATTGAACCTAGGTCTCCTGCATTGCAGGTAGATTCTTTACCAGCTGAGCTGCCAGGGAAACCCAACCTGCCTCAAGGTCAGTAAGAAATGAGGGATTAGGGGCTTGAACCAGAGCAGGTCTCTAAGGTCCCTCAGGCCCTCAGCATTCCATGTGATTAGGAGTCAGTTGATAAGAGCAAAGCATGCCTGCACCCTCAGTCGTGTCTGACTCTTTGCAACCCCATGGTCTGTAGCCCTCCAGGCTCCTTTGTCCATGGGATTCTCCAGGTAAGAATACTGGAGTGGGTTGCCCTTTCCTGCACCAGGTGGTCTTCCCAATCCAGGGACCGAAACCTCCCCGCTTCTGTCTCCTACATTGGCAGGTGGATTCTTTACCACTGAGCCATCAGGGCAGCCCCAGGCGGGAAAGGCAGGAAATGTTTAAATAGCTAATGCATGTGTAATAGGGCCCCTAAACCATGTGATCTCAAAGCCCTGGGCAAATGAGAGTTAATCTCTCCAGCCCTTATTTTCCTTATCTGCAAAATGGAGATACTAGCACTGCAACCCAGGGTCACCGTGAGGACTGAATAGAAGAATAGAAGTAAAGCTCAGAGCACAGAGGTCTGAGTGGATTAAGTGCCCCAATGATTAATCCCAAGGGGATTCACAGAGCCTGGCTCCTGGTATATAGTAGATATGTAACAAATGCTTAAATCCCCTAGTGAGAGCCATAGGCCAGGGCTGACTCATCCTGAAGTCTCCAGCATTTAGTGGAAGGTCAGTCCTGAAGGTCACACAAAGGAATGAAGGAGGACATGTAGCCAGAGGATCATCCAGAAATTGGGAAGAGGGTATGTTTCTAAGAGCCACCGTGGAGTGGAAAGGGTTTGGAATCATGTAGACCTGGATTTAAATCCTAGCTTTGCCAGGCACGAGCTGTGTGACCCCAAGGAAGTTACTTAGCCTCTCTGAGCATCAATTTTTCCTCTGTATAACAATGAGTAATGCCCACCCCTCAGGAGGCCTGAGAGAAATCAGATGTGCTGAAGGCACCTGGCACAGAGACTTTTCAACATGCAAGAGTAACATCGTGTCCTCTTCTGCTTTCCTGTCTACAAAACCGAGAATGAAGGGCCACTGGCAGATTGCAAGAACCAGGGAAATCTCCCTGGAGGAGGTGGGCTTGCCCAGGCTCTAACGAGGCCAGGAGAAGCTGAGTGTTGGATGGCAAAACTCCTGTCCTTTTCCAGAGGGCATCTCCGTGTCATCGTGTACGGGGACAGACGGCTGCCCCATCAGGGTGCCTCTAAAAATAACCTCCCATCTTGCTCCCAGTGTTGGCACAGGCTCAGGGCTTCCTCCTGGCACTGGCCGTGCCCTGGCTGGGTTCTGCTTATGGCTCAGTCTCCATGCAGGGCTTCTGCACACCAGGACCAGCAGGATGAGAGGCCTTGGGGGAGAAGGGGTGCTTCTCAGAGCAGTGAGCCCCTGGGCATTGAGGGCACAGTGGGATCTGGACCAAGCCCAAGGGTCTTCTGCTGATTGAATTCCAACCTTAGACCTGAGTATCAGGGGGGACTGTAGGGGGAGACTCCTGAGTGGTCACACGAGGGGTCTGCCAGCAACCTCTCTGGCCTCTCTGCCCACCCAGGCCTCTCTGTCTGGCTGAGCAGAGGCAGGTCTGCGGGAGGAGAGATTAGCATTTACCGGTGCTTCCCACCCTCCATCTCCCCTGGCCCTTGACACCTGCCCAGTCACCTGGGAGAGGAGGGCTGTGCCTTAAAGTGTCTTTCTAAGGTGCTGACACACAACAGGTACTCGGGGAAGACACAGGCTGAGTGAGGGGGTGAACACAGGTTTCATCTTAGGACGGGCTAGTTCAAATTCAGACCCAAACGCTTACCAGCCTTGGGACATTTAGGTAAGTGACTTCATTTCTCTGAAATCTATTTTCCTCATTAAAAAATGGACACAGTCCAAGTCCCCACTTCTAGGTGAAACCCTTTCTACCCCTACCTCTATTTAGGCTCATTTGGGAGGCTCAAGTTGGCGGGAAAAGGCAGAGCAACACCTAAGGAGTCCCAGGCACAGACTGAAAAAGTAAAAGTGTTAGTTGATTAGTCATATCAGACTCTTTGTAACCCTGTGGGCTGTAGCTTGCCAGGCTCCTCTGTCCATGGGATTCTCTAGGTGAGAATACTAGAATGGGTTGCCATTCCCTTCTCCAGAGGATCTTCCTGACCCAGGGATTGAACCTGGGTCTTCTGCACTGAAGGCAGATTCTTTACTGTCTGAGCCACCAAGGAAGCCCAGCACAGACTGGGCACCCCCAAATATTTGCTGGCCCCTTCCTCCTGCAGCCCCAAGGCCCTACCTGGCTTGTTAGTTTCGTTTTGAAGACAAGTAAATTGTCCAAGGTCACTCAGCCACAGGTGAGTGGAAATTGACATTGGGCCTTGAACCTCTAGAACTGTGCTGTGCCCTCTCCCTTTCTGGGTGAGGAGGAGGAAAGCTGAGAAAGAGGGGAAGGGAGTGTCGTGGTGAGGGAAGAAGGTGAGGGCGGGAGGAGGTGAGGGAGAGGGGGGTGAGAGAGTGAGTCTGCTGCGCAGGCTCCGGCTGCTGGCTTGACCAGAGACACCTGCATTTCACAGACAGCACTCAATGGTCAAGATGTAACTGGACTCTCAGCAGCATGCCACAAGGCTCAGATGGGCAATGAGTGGCCAGGAAGTAGGGAGAGCTAGATGAGCCAGGCTGGTGTGTTGGAAGCTTTGGGGAGAGTGGGTTGGGAGGTGGGAAGGAACAGCTACCTGAATGGGTTGCATTTGAAGGGGCATCAACACCAGTGGGGTCCTGGCCAGGTGAGAGCCACACTCAGAAACAGAAGCAGCTCCAGGCAGCCAACTCTTGTCTCTGACACGTGTGAGATGTCACATCCACCTCTGAACCTTCGTATTCTCTACATGACCTAGAGCATCATGCTTAAGAGCATCAACTCAGGGGCCAAAGGAACCTGGGCTTGGCTCCTGGCACAACCACCTATCAGCTGGGTTGTTGTTGTTGTTGTCATTTAGTCGCTAAGTTGTGTTCAACTCTTTGTGACCCCATGGACTGTAGCCCACCAGACTCCTCTGTCCATGGGATTCTCCAGGCAAGAATAATGGAGTGGGTTGTCAGTTCCTTCTCTGAGGTGTCTTCCCAATCCAGGGTTCGAACCTGCATCTCCTGCATTGACAGGTGGATTCTTTACCACTGAGCCACCAGGGAAGAGGTCACTTAACTCCAGGGGGCACCCATTGCTGTGTGAGGTTGGGACAACACGGTGGGAGTGGGGGACTCCGGAGGGCTGTCTCAGGGGGTCATGAGAACAGGAAGTGAGACCACACTCCGAGAGCATTCGGCACAGTCAGGGCACACAGTGATGCTGCTGCCTGTGTGAGCGCTGCAGGGATGCTGTGAGCTACAGCCGTGAACATCAGAGCGCAGAAACCAGCGCCTAGGTGTGCTCCATTTATTAGTCCAACAGATCTGTATTGAGGAGCATGGATTCAGCCGCATGGGAAGCCCTTGCCCTCCTGGAGGGGGCCGTGAGTGGGCCCTGCAGGCCTGTTCTCCGCAGCCCCTGCTCCCTCACCAGCTCTGAGGCGCAGCCCTGCTCTGCAGGCTGAGTCTGGAGCACTTGATGAGGGCATCGGAAACATCTAAGGAGGGAAAGGAAAAAGTGAAGCCAGTAATTAGCTGCTGAGAAGGCTGGGAACATCTCTTCCCCAGCTCCTCCAGGGGCTCAGGCTGATGAGGAACCAGCCCTGGGGGCCCGGCCTGGCTCACTCTCTCCTTTCATTAATGCAGTTTCCACTTGGTGTTTCCACCCCAGGGTTTCTATGCTGGGCTGCCAGCCTCCCCTGAGGGAGCCCAGGTGGTGCAATGGAAATGGCGTGACTTGGAGGGCAGAGGGTCTGGATTCAAATTCCACTTCTGACATAGACCAAAGGTGTCTTCTTGGGCAAGTCACTTAGCCCCTTGGGGCCCTTGCTACCTCATTTGTGACAGGGGAGTAGCCACATATCCACTGTGGGGTTGTTGTGTCAATCAAAAAGGGAATGTTTACATCATTAAATGTTAAAGTCCATGGAATTCTCCAGGCTAGAATACTGGAGTGGATAGCCATTCCCTTCTCCAGGGGACCTTCCTAACCCAGGGATCGAACCCTGGTCTCCCACACTGCAGGCAGATTCTTTACCAGCTGAACCACAGGGTAGCTCAGTTGGTAAGGAATCTGCCTGCAATGCAGGAGACCCCTGTTCAATTCCTGGGTCAGGAAGATCCGAAAGGATAGGCTACCCACTCCAGTATTCTTGGGCTTCCCTTGTGGCTCAGCTGGTAAAGAATCCTCCTGCAATGCGGGAGACCTGGGTTCCACCCCTGGGTTGGGAAGATCCCCTGGAGAAGGGAGTGGTTACCCACTCTGGTATTCTGGCCTGGAGAATTCCATGGACTGTATAGTCCATGGGGTCACAGAGTCAGACACGACTGAGTGACTTTCACTTCACTTTGTATTGTACCAGGCACCTGTTTGAAAATCTCAGGTTTGTTTCCTGTCTGCCTGGTGCTCAGCCTATCGGGAAAGGAAAGAAGGAGGGTTATCCTCGAGGAGATGGAAAGAGAGGGGATGCTGGCCAAACAGGAACAAAGGACCAAGGAAAGAGAAAGATGAAAGAGAAACTAGAAGACGGAGGAAGAGCTCCATTATAAGATGAGCCTTGGGACTCTGCCATTGCTGCATCTGGCCCACCCTCCTTCCTGTGTGTTTCTGGTTGCAGGAGGCCTCAGAGAGGGGCTGGCCTTGCCACCATCATCCCTCCCACCTTATCCCAAAGAAGGCTGGCTAACTGAACCCTGGGGTCTGCTCTGCCCCACTGTTGAGGCTGGGGAATGGCTCCAAGGAGGACAGCCATTGCTGCATCAGCACCAGGACAGAAAGACCAGGCGGGCTTGAGGGACAGGCCTGGACTAGGAATTGGGAGACTGGATAAGGGCTAGTTCTTTCTCTAGGTCTTGGTTTCTCCATCTGGTAAAAGTAGATCCAATGGCATCTATTTCCAGGGCCGCCATGTAAGCATACACATTATACAATTCTGAGGGGTCCTCCCCCTGGATGTTCTTTCTGGGGCTTGTGTTTCAGCTCTTTCCTCTGAGTGACTGAGGATGTGAGAGGCAGAAGATGGGCAGATTTCTGCCACAGTCCTCGGGAGCCCTGACTGGGTGAGTGACCATGAGCCTGGGAATTTCCTTTCTTTAGGGAGAACAGAAGCAAACCCTCTGTGCCAGACACTACTCTAGACACTGTACATGTATTTCTAGTAACTCAAGTGTCATAGAATCAAACAAGGAAATTATGTTATTACTATCACCCCCATTTCACAGAGGGAGAAACTGAGGCACAAAGAGCTGAAGTGACTTGTCTGAGGTCACAAAGCTAGGAAAGGGTAGAGCTGGGATTTGAAGCCAGGCTGTCTGCCTCCAGAGACCACACTCTTATCCACTGCTCTGGATTGCCTCTTGTGAGGTACACCAAGAATACTCAGAGTGTGGCTCTGGAGTAAGATTGTGTATCAGTCAGCTATTGCTGCATAACAAGCACCTCTAAAAATGAAGTGGCTTTTTTCTCCCAGTTCTTCTGGGCTTATACACTCAGTTTCATTTTGCTGGAGCATCGGCTGAAGAATCTGCAGTTCCAGAAGGTTTACCACAGCCTTCTTCACATGTCTGATGCAGGCTGTTTGCTGGAGTGCCTTGGTTCTCCTTCACATGTCCTTCATCCTCCAGTAGAATAATTCAACAGTCTCTGAGCAGCATTCCAAAGGGCAAGAGTAGAAGCCATAAGATCTTCTGAAGCCCAGGCTACAGAACTTGTATAGTATCTCTTTTGCCACATTCTTTTTTTTTTTTTTGAGTACTTATTACCTTTATTTTAATTAATTTCTTTGCCTATATATTTATAAATAAATTTAATTTTAATAATGGATATGTTTAATAACATACTCAATCAGCAAAATTCCTGAAAATTTATCAGTTGCCTTCTGCCACATTCTATTGGTCACACCGAGTCCAGATTCAAGATCCCATCACTTATTTATTTATTTGTGACTGTGCTGGGTCTTCACTGATGCATGCGGGCTTTCTACAGTGAGCAGTGAGCAGTGTGCAGGGGCACACTTTCTGCAGTGAGCAGGGGCTATTCTCAGTGAGTGTGGTTCTCATTATGGTGACTTCTTCTTTGTGGAGCGCAGGCTCTAGGCACTTGTGTAGGGGTTCAGTTCTTGTGGGTCTCGAGCTGTAGAGCGTGGGCTCTGTAGTTGTGGTGCCTGGGCTTAGTTGCCACGCAGCATAAGGGAGCTTCCCAGATCAGGATCAAACCCATGTCCCCAGCATTGGCAG
Organism: Bos grunniens; assembly: GCF_055505025.1. Lineage (NCBI taxonomy): Eukaryota > Metazoa > Chordata > Mammalia > Artiodactyla > Bovidae > Bos > Bos grunniens. Next base: position 85,218,203 of record NC_141174.1, on the reverse strand, counting down.
GTGGGTTCTTAACCACTGGACCACCAGGAAGTCTCAAGACCCCATCTGTTGATGGGAAGAGCCTCAAAGACTTTATGGACATTTAATCTGTCAGACTATACCTGGGTTCTACCATTTGGACACTTATTAGTTATAAAGATGGTTTGTTTTTTTTTTAATATTTGTCTGAATCTTCATTTCCTTCCCCATAAAATGGGACAGTGGTAATCCCTTCTTGTCAAGTATTATGATAACTGTGTGAGAAAATGCCCTGGAGGGTTTGTGCAGTGCCTAATATAAAAGATTGTGCTCTTCCTTGAACTTGGAGCAGGAAAGGACTTTGAGGAAACTCTGGGAGTCCTGGTGTCCTGCCCAAGGGAACTGATGACAGAGCCATGACATTCATCTGGGTCTCCTGACTCCCAGTCCAGTGCTGTTACCATCACACAAGCTGCAGCTCTTAGACTAAAGCAGAGAAGATACAGATTCCAGTCCAAGGACGGCAAATTGCTTTTCTCACACTTCCTGGGTAGGGTTGATTGGTAGCGGCTGCCTTGAGTCCTGCACCAAGAAAGCCTGTTAAGGCTGGGCCCTGCTCAGTGGCAAGGAAAGCCAGAATCACCAGTGCCGATGGCCCCAGGCGAGGGATGGGGAGTAGCTGCCCATGTCAATTACTTGTCACCCCTCTCTGGCCTTAGGTTTGGCCTCATTGTCCCTGACACTGAGAACAAAGTGAATCATGTGCTCTGGGTCTTTCATTTTACAGAGGTGGACACAAGGTCCAGAGTGGTCAAGAAACTAACCCGAGGTCACACAGCAGGACCATTCTCTCCTTAGTGACTCTCCTGCGTTTCCCTTCTTCCCACATCCTTGGGAAGTCTGGACAGGTTTGTGTCTGGCTCTTTCTGCCTGAGTTTTCAATCTCCAACCCAGAGAGGATGTGATCCAGGGCTTCCTGCTCAGACCTCAGGGGTCCCGCCAGATGCAAGGCAGGCTGCGTCAGGCAGAAGGCTTCTCAGCTCTTTGTTTGGATTCAGATAAGGGCATTTTCAAGTTTCTTGAGATCACCTCGGAGGCCAGCCAATTCTATTTTCACCCTAGGATCCATCATCTCTTTCTCTGGTCTTGTGCACACGTCAGCTGGCATGGACTCAGACGGGGCAGGCACACAATTAGGAGTGGTGGAGGGGGGCGTTGGTGATTTAGGCGCTGAGGGCCAGCAGGTTTAGAACTCCCTTTCTGAGGCAAAGACGTGACACAAATCTTCCCACCGCCGGGCCAACTCCTTCTCGTGGATCTGCCGGGGGTGCCACTCAGACAACGTCTGCACGCGGGGCCCAGCCATTAAGGAATTCATTAATCAGGATCCTGTTTACAGCTCTCTGGCAAGCGATCATAATTTACTGGCTCACGCCAGACCCTGGGCCTTCCTGCAAACTGCTGTGACATTTGGTGAAAATATCAGCCAGGGACGGGGCCAGGCCGGGAGGTGTGTGTGCAATTCAGGCTGACTTGTGAAATGCAGGCATGATGTGGGTCACAGGCACTGGGGAGTGCTAGAAGACAGCCTGTCACTGGCTCGAGGTGTCACCGTGGACCAGTCACTTCTCTGTCATCTCACAGCTGCTTCCTGAGAGGTTTGGAGTAGTCAAATGGCAAAATCTGTCGGCCCACACACATGTCCGCGTGGCCTGCACAGAACGAGCCCGCATTGTATTAAAAAAAAAAATCCCTTGCCAACATTTACAAACTACAGATTCTCAAAACCAGATTTCTAGTATGACAGTGGGCAAGCACTCCTCCCCGGAGATGATGACCTGGGAGAGCTGAGTAGTCCCTGATATCTCCACATGGGTCTGAGGTTTGTGGTTTGCCAAGGTTAACACCAATCCCTGATACTGCACAGGGGCCCAGGACCTCCAAGCAAAGCTGTACAGGTTGTCTACCGCACAAAGCACCTTGCTGTGAGGCTAGATGGGGACTGCATTTCTAGAATAGGCTTGCCGTGCCATGGATGCTGGTGTGGGGCTCTGTTTGGCTGGAGGAAAGGATACTTTTATATAATTCTCACCAAGAATTGTATTCTATTGTTTGGGCCAGTATTTGCATTCTATAAAGATTGAGGGTGGGGCTTCCTCAGAGGCAGGATCAGGGCATAGGCTGTCAGGCAGGATAACTGCTTGTGACCTGAAGGAAGTTGCTTCCTGTCTCTGCGCCACAGTTTCCTCTTTTGAAAAATGAAAGGATTAACTAGGCGATCTTGAAGGCCCTTTGGCTATGGCAGAATGTGGCGCACAGAAGCGAAAGAAGCCGCAGATGCAGCCAGGGGAAGGGTGAACTGGGTTGAGCGCCTTAGCACCGGGGGAGAGGTTGGGGAGGCCAGGAGGGTGGGGAAGGGAGGGCTGAGGACACAGCACAGATTGGGCACAGATCTGTCCCCAGCTTCATCTTATGATATTCCACGAGGTGAACTCTGGCTTACAGGGAGGCCCTGGGGCTACGGCTACCTCTGCATCCCCAGACATAAGGTCACATATCAAGGTCTCAGCAGAGGTGGACCTAGAACCGAGTCCCCTGTAGGCTCTAGGATTGTGCTTCTACCACACACTTCCCATCCAGGCACCCTGAAAGTGGGTGTGTTTCCCTTTGTGAAAGTGTTAGTCCCTCCGTTGTGTCTGACTCTTTGTGACCCCATGGACTGTAGCCTGCCAGGCTCCTCTGTCCATGGAATTTTCCAGGCAAGAATCCTGGAGTGGGTTTCCATTTCTTCCTCCAAGGGATCTTCCTGACCCAGGGATCAAACCCAGGTCTCCTTCATTGCAGGTGGATTCTTTACTGTCTGAGCCACTAGGGAAGCCAGGCACCCTAACCTGAGCCCTATACTTGTCAAGGGTGTGGATGGAATGGGAGAGACCCTAGGAGTTGAAATGTGGAAACCAGGCTGGAAGAAAGGGGAGGCATTCTAGGCTGAGAGATGACTGGAGCTCAGTCACCAGCATTGTGGAGGGGGACCCCACTGGTTCTTTTTGCCTCCTCCATCATCTTTCCCTGGGCTCAGAACCTTTTCCATTATCCCTCCTCTGTTGGCCTGGTTCTGTCTGTTCTCACTACCACTTCCCTTGTTCTGGCTCTGACATTCTCTAGATCAGGAGTTGGCAATCTAGAGCTCCCAGGCCGATGACTGCTTATTTTTGTAAAGTTTTATTAGAATACAGTCACACTTGTCTGAGTACATGTTGGCTATGGCTGTTTTTGTGCTGTAAGAGCAGAATCAAGTGGGCCCAACAGAGATTGTAAGTATGGCCCCCAATATTGAAAAAATTTACTATCTAGCCTTTCACAGAAAGTTTGCCAATCCCTACCCTAGATCTATCAGTGCCTGTAAAACTGGAGTCCTGATAAAATAATCAGCTTATTTCCCTTATTTTATAAATGAGGCAAATGAGGCACAGAGAGATTAAGCAACTGGCCCAACATCACACAGCTAAATGAGAAATAGAGCCAGCCTTTGAACACAGAGAGGCTGACTCAAGAGTCAGTGTGCCCTTCCTGAGGAAGGTCACTCTGCCAAGGCGATAAACAAACCAATGCCCAGCATACAGATCAGAAGGTGGACATTTTATGGCCTCTGCATTGACCATTTTCTTCCAAGCCACTTCTTTTCCCAGAATATAATGGACTACATATTTTTGGTTGAACTGTTGGAAAAAGGCTTGTATAGGAGTGCCTATATAATTAATTTCTTTTTCTAAACCTTAGAAGTAGAACCATGAAATAGTACTTGTCTGCTCGGCTTATCTAGAATGTGGTCAGTTGCACATGGTGGAACCAATGTTTGCAGTTGCTCTAACCAAGGATAGAAAGGCTTGCTAAGTGACTGCCCAGGGTGTGAGATCGCAGGAGGAGTATTTAGCCAACTTGGGAGACTGAATGGGATACGAGCATTTCTGAAACAATCGCCCCACAGTGCAGGTCCTTATAGAGTAGCCTTTGTTTTGTGTTGACAGATGAACTGATTTCATTTCCTTAAAGCCCAAAATCTATTCTTTGAGACGAGTACATAAGGAATACCTTAAAAATTTGTATATACCGGGTTTCCCAGTGGTCTCGTGGTTAAGAATCCACCTGCCAATGCAAGGCACATGAATTCGGTCCCTGATCTAGGAAGATGCCACACGCCTTGGAGCAGTTAAGCCTGGGCAGCACAACTACTAAAGGCTGTACACGCTGGAGCCCATGCTCCCCAGCAAGAGAAGCCACTGCAGTGAGAAGCCCTTGCATCACGACCAGAGAGTAGACCCACGCTCTGCAACTAGAGAAAGCTCTGGAGCAGCAACGAAGACCCAGCACAGCCCAAAATAAATGATAAATCTTAAAACATATGCACATATCTAATGATTTTTTAATTTTTATGTAAAATAAATTTTTTACTTAATACTATGTAACCTTCTTACCATCAGGTTTTTTTCAGAATACTTTCATTGTTCATGTAAAACAGGTTGATGTACTGGATTGTTCTAAGCCTGTTTTATATATAAGGAATGTATTACTCCTCTTGAATGCTAGGGCTCCCTCATCCTGAACAATATAGAAACATGTCTGAAGAAAGAAAATACCCTGAAGAGCAGTTAATACCACACACCCAGCTGACTTTTAAAATCAGCACCAGATACCTGAGTACATGCTGCACCTTTTCCAGGAAGTTGCTCTTTTTGATTGTGATGACTAAAGGCATGCCCATAAATCAGTGGCACCAACAGGGAAAACCCAGCACTGTCTGGAACAATCACTTTTGTTTTCTTACTGAACCAAACAGGTTCATGTCATTGACAATAGATTTAATTACTGTCAAATAGCAAGACGAATATCAGTCAAGGCATAGATTGGAAATATAAAAGCAAACTTGTAATTTGATCATCTTTGGGTGTTCTGGAATCATCCTGAAAAATCTGGCTCTCTGCACAATTGTTCGTTTCTGGTTTGCCCAGAACTTACTCATATATTATGGCACAAAATGCACTAGCCAAGTGTGGTGGCCACGACCTCCCCACTTCACAGCTGAAGAAACTGAGGTCTGGGGAGTTAGGTGACTTCACACTGCTGTGCTGTCCACAGGTGGCTCATTTAGCTCCTCAAGTCTGCTCTTTAGATTGTGCCATCTCTTTGCCTGAACTTAACAATAATTGTGCTTTTTAAATTTTTTGGAGTATAGTTGCTTTAAAATGGTGTGTTAGTTCCTAGTGTACAGCAAAGTGAATCAGTTATATATGTATATATATACACATACATACACACACACACACACACACATAAACATATATCCCCTCTTTTTCAGATCGCCCTCCCACTTAGGTCGCCACAGAGCACTGAGGAGCTCCCTGTGCTCTACAGCAGGTTCTCATTAGTTATCTATTCTATACATAGTAGTACACATTTGTGCCTATATGTCAATCCCAATCTCCCAATTCATCCCACCACCCCGCTTCCCCTCTTGGTGTCCATACATTTTTTCTCCACGTCTGTGTCTCTATTTCTGCTTTGCAAATCGGTTCATCTGTACTTCTTTTTGTCTTGTCTCCAGTTGTCATTCCCTTCAATAGAGTCGAATGAATACATAGCCCATGGACAGTATGCCACATGGGCCCTTTTTAGGGGGTGGGCTGGTGGTGGAGGGTGCAGGGAGGGTCCTCCTCAGGAAGGCGTCAGAGAGGATGAAGAACGATGAGGGGGTTGGGAGCCAAAATGAGAATCTTATTCCAAATCCTAGCTCTGCCCCTGGCTAACCAGGTAATCTTGTGGGTTATACACTTTCTCTGTGCATATAGTACGGATATACCCATCCCATCACTACGCTGGGGACTGTAGCTCTTGGAAAGTTGAAATGACAAAATATACGTAAGGCTCCTGCCACTTAAGCCACTTAAGGACAGTGATTACTATGATCTAGGCCAGTTCATTTGCTCCTTTGCCCCCCAGAACAGAATCACACACCCGGTCCTTCACTTAATGACTAGAATTTGTTCCTGAAAACTCTGCTGCTAAATGAAAAGCCGTTAAATGAAAAACCCATTCCATAAATTTTAATGGGAAAAATTATGATGCCTTCTATCCCAAAGCACTGTTTCAAGACTGCCCCTTGGAGCAGCCTCTCCAAGGAAGTGATCAGGGACTTTATGCCTCTTCAGGGCTCCACAGGTGATACTAATGCAGATCCAGGCCTGAGAACTCCTTCTCACCCCTTCTTTTCACTGCAGAAGAGCCCGAATCTCCCTCTCTGTCCCCACCCCCACCACCATTGCTGGGAATGGGCTCTAGTCAGAGGGTTACACTGAACTAGAGCTTTACCATCACGCACACTAGCTTTCTGAGCCCCATTTTACAGACGGACAAATTCAGCAGGAGACCCACTCAAGGCTCCCCAGGGAGTGAATGGCAACACTCTCTGCTAAATTCCAGGCCCATCCTTCCTGAGGCTCTGAGCTCTCCGGCCTGACATGGAGGAGCGTGGCCTCGCTAGTACAGACTTTCCTGAAGTTAGACCCTGGAGTCTCAGATAACCATCTGCCAAGGATTAGAGGCTCCTAGCAGGGCCTGACCTTGCTGCTTCTCCCACTTACACAGCCCAGCTTCCCAAGCATTTTGACATGGGGTCCATCCCGCATGTGGGATCTCCTGGTTAGTAAGTCCCAGGCTTTCTTGGTGTCAGTGGGGAGACAGTGGGTGCCCCAGGAGCACTGGTTTGGTGAGGGGGGGTGGTGATTCAGGGCAGCTGGATAGAAGCAGGGGTCTCTCCTCCCCAGACAGCAGGCACCTGCCAGGACATCAGAGGCAATGGGAGCTTATAACATTGCTCCTTCTCAGAGGAGCTGTACTGGTCTTGTGTATCAAAGAAGTGAGGGAGACCTCTGTCCCCATAGAGCCTTCAGTCTCCCTGGGGAGACTAGAACATGAGCTGGAAAGGGGATGGAGGAGGGTTGTGTGTTTGGGTGCAGAAAGTGCCTGTGTGAGCCCAGCTGTGAGACAGGAGGGGAAAGACTAGGGAGAAAGAGATGGAGAGGGAAGGGGAGAGGAGGCAAAACATGCAGGGAGCCAGAGCTGGCGGCATCTCCTGTCTTTATTCTCTGGTTTCTCCGGTGGCTGGATGCAGGGTCAGGAATATTCATCCAGGCCAGTGGTCATAGAGGCAGCAGAGCCCAGAGGGGCCCAGCAGGTGTGCCAGAGCCAGGTGGGCCAGCTGCCAAGTCAGAGAGGAACCTGGTTCCCTAGAGAGGTTTTTCCCAAGGTCTGGGCTTCCACGTAGCTCCAGCTAATCACTGCCAAGTGGAATGAGGGCTCCATGAGGCCAGATTTCCCAATTTTCCAGTCCAGAGCTGGATTTCTGTAAATATTTCCATTTTTTAAGGCCTCACTCAGGCCAGATGACGTGTACCCCTGGGCCACATTCAGCTGGGTCAGTGTCTGACCTGGTCAGTCTGCTCCAAAAAGAGTATGACCTTTGGGGTCAGGTGAACTGAGTTTGCATCTCAGCTGCCTGGAGGGTCCAGGACGAGTGATTTAATCTCTGAGCCTGTTTTCTTATCTTCAAGATGTGGATCAGAATGGTGGTGGTGGGATTAAAGATAGCCCTTGCTAGAATCTTCCTCCAGGGAACCAGCACACAGCAAGTGATCAACCATTATCAGGCCCTTTTATCTGCCGCCTGCTTTCCCCAGGCCAGATTTCTTAGACTCACCCTCTTTGACATCTTTCTTCTTAGAAACCGTCTCCTGGGTTTAGGATGAAGACGTGGATAGTCTATTGACTCTGGGATTGACTGGATTGGAGCTTACTGGCCTGCTGAGCTTGAGGACAAGGCTTTCTTTCCCAAAGGGAAGGAAAAAAGTATGAGACACATCATGCAAGTATCCTACCTCCCTACTCTGTCTGAAACTGATGCTTGGAGAAAGGAAGGGGCTTGCCAAGGCCACCTGGCAAGTTAGTGGCAGAATTAAGTTTAGATGAGCAGTTTCGCAGCTTCCAGCCCCATGTGCTCGGTACCCCTTCTCTCAGCTGTGGAGGGGTCTCCAGAATTAGGGGGAGTTTAGGGAGGGTCCAGGTTCTCTCCCAGAGGAGGCTGTTAGGTGGCATCTTGGTGAGCTGGAGCCTGGGAAGCTAACTCCTTCATGTGGATTTGGGAGACTCTCAGGCAAGCTGGGGGCTTCCCTAGTGACTCAGTGGTAAAGAATCTGCTGCAATGCAGGAGTCCTGGGTTCAATCCCTGGGTTGGGAAGATCCCCTGGAGAAGGGAATGGCAATCCACTCCAGTATGTTTGCCTGGAGAATTCCATGGACAGAGGAGCCTGATGGGTTATAGTCCATGGGGTCACAAACAGTCTGACACGACTGAGCGACTCCCACACACACACAGGCAAGCCGGAGCTGGGCAGGACAGCACCTGGGCAGAGTCCAGCCTGAGTCACTGCTGGCCTCTGCCCTCCCCGCCTTGCCTGTTTCCATCCTGACATTTTGCATCATCACCTCTCCAGGCACATTCTTTCCCTCCATCTCCTCAGCTGGAGTGTACACTAGTTCAGATCGAGGACCTTGCCTTAATTAGCCAGCTCAGTTCTTCCTGGGACAAACCAAGCACCTGAGATTTAGTGGATATGCCTTGAAAGCCGGCTGAGGAACTCCCCTGGTGGTCCAGTGGATAAGAATACAGCTGTCAATGCAGGGGACACAGATTCCATCCTTGCTTCGGGAAGATTCTACATGCCACGGGGCAACTAAACCCGTGAGCTGAAATTACTGAAGCCCATGCACCCTAGGGCTTGTGCTCTGCAACAGAGAAGCCGGGGCAGCCCTACTACAGAGTAGACCCTGCTTGCTGCAATAGAGAAGGCCCGTACATAGCAATGAAGATGCAGCACAGCCACAAATAAAATAAATTAATGAATTAAATAAATACAAATTAAAAAAAAAAAGAGAGCTGGCTGAATGGAGTCGAGTTGGAGAAAGAGGAACTGACCTTCTGTCTACCAAACTAGCTAAAACAATTTTAAAACAATACCACTAAATGCTGGGAAGACGGCGGTGAGAATGATACACTCAATGGGATCAGTGATGGTGGGTAGCGTCACTGTTTCTTGTTTTTAGGAAGCAATTGCACAATACATAAGATATACTTTACAAGTGCTTGTGCCTCTTGACCTAGTAATGCTGCTTCTGGGAACACGCAGATGACTTCTGTTTCCTTTTGTCTCTCTGGCTCCACTTTTTGAAGAACCTTTTCCTTTTTTTCTCCCTCTGTGAATTAGAAGAGAGAATTCTTGAAGCACTTTTGCTGTTCTTGTCCAAGCTTCTTTTAAAGGAACATTAACTTATGAGCAAGTTGGGGACTTTTAAGCCCATTAACATTAGAAACACATGACCGTAGCTCTGTGGTCCTAGAAGCCACACTAGGCCAGCAGGGCTATTGTTGTTGTTCTGGAGCTGCCCTTGTGGTCATGGAGGGGTCAGCCACGTTTGCCTATGTCACCCCCCTGCCAACCCCTCTCTCTACCCTCCCTCTGTCTTTTGAAATCTCCTAGCCGATGAGAGCCTTGAAGGCATCAGCTGAAAGTGGCTCAAGATGGATTCACTCCTTAGGGAACTGGTCTCCAGGGATGGTTGTCTGGATTGTAGAGAGGTAGATTGTGTAAGTATCAGGGACCCTGCAGGAGGCAGGTATAGCTAGAAGGACCTGAAGTATACTTGCAAATGGTTCCAAAGGGATCCGGAATAAAGCCTGCCCTGAAACAGAGTTGCCCAGCCAGATAAGAACCCAGTGTGAGATCCAGAGAGTAGTTCAAAAGATTTCTGTCTGGCATCATATTGTCATCTGAGATCCTCTTGTGGAGCCCAGGACAGCTTCTGATCAGACTGTGTCTTGCAAACAAACAAACATGCTTCTTAGACCCAAAGGAATGTTTTTGTGGGGCCAGATTTTACATTGAGGCAGTCTGGGGTCTCTCCAGTTTCACATCCTATGCATGATGGAAGCCTATCTCCTCTCTCCACAAGGACACTGCTCAGATGCATTTACATACAGGGGTACTTATTTCTTTCTGCTTCTTACTTATCATAAAATGGTATTTCTTTTTCTAAGTGTATCTAGTGCTTGCTTCCGATTGCTACAGAGTCTTCTAAAATATACACCGATCACATTCTCCTTAACTTTTCTCAAAGGTTAAGGTGACCTACGCATCCCATACTAGAGACATTGCTGTGAATGGATGTCCTTGGATGTGTACCTTTGTGGATTCCTTGTTCAGCTACCACAGAGACCCGGAATCTCTGCCCTCCCTGAGACATTGACCCATGTGCATGTTGGTACTGGAGAGAACCTCACAGATGGCTTCCAGGTGAGAAGTCTAGGGTGTGAGAGTGGGAGTGACTTGTCTCTAGTCATCTACCCAGTTGATAGCAGAGCCAGAGTTACAGCCTTGGTGTGCCTGCTCTTCCTTTCCAGTTTGGAAAATTATAGAAGTGGCAACCAGGTGAACGGGGAAGGCAGGGTATGCACGGATTCCAGGGCAAGGCAGGATCTCGGCTGGATGGCAGGAGGGGGCACACGTGAAAGTCATTTTCCATCCAGCTTCCACTGTCTTATGAAGAAAACGGGAATCTGGCTGATGTTGCCTGTTGGTTGAAGGTAAGGAAGTGTGTATATGGCTTCTGTCTTTCTTTCTGAAAAGACAGTAGTGTCAACAGCAATGTTGTCTCTACAGACAAGAGCAAAAAGCATGGAGCAGGGGCAGAAGGAAGACAGCGAGGAACAGTCAAGCAAAGCTAGCTGTCCTCCGAGCAGGGAACATGGTTTCCAATCCATGTGCTGCAGCCCCACCTTGAAGCCAGAATTGATCGCTGTGAGCGAGGCTCAGAAGGGTGTCTCCTAGACTGTTGTGTCACCAGGAGAGTTGTAGTGAAAATAATCACACAAACCATAGAGGACTCTGGGCTTGTCCAAGGGCCTTATCTCTTATCACTTGTTTTCAGGCCAGGGTGTAATCCTACATGCTTTAAAAAAATCATAAAGAGATTATGTGCTTATAGTTAAAAATCTGAAAAACAGGCACAATGATAAATATAATAATCCACAGTCCCTAAAGTATTTGTTTTGCACTAAATATTAGAATATTTGAATCCTGCTGCTGCTGCTGTTAAGTTGCTTCAGTCGTGTCCTACTCTGTGCGAGCCCATAGACGGAAGCCCATGAGGCTCCCCCGTCCCTGGGATTCTCCAGGCAAGAACACTGGAGTGGATTGCCATTTCCTTCTCCAACAACAAATGTATTTTTTCACCTGATGCTTCATTGTCACATTTCCTTTTGACAACTTTGTGGCTCTCTTTTTATGTTTCACTCTTGAAGCCTTTACAAGTGAAGATCTGAATTTATTTAATTTTCTAAGTAGTTAATCAATTGCCCAGCACCAATGAGTAATTTTTCCTTTCTCTATTGATAGGACTCATCACTGGATCATCTACTGACTACTTATGTACCTAGCATGTTTATATCCCGAGGTCTGCTTTTAAGGATTTTTTTTTTCTTCCACTGGCCTATTTAGTGCTATTCTGAGATGATGACCATACCATTTTATAGTGATTATAAATTTGAATTATATTACAATGTTTATAGGGAAAGTTTCCCTTCATTATACTTAATTCTTAAAATCTTCTAGACTAGACTTACCTTTTCATTTTTGCAGATGAAACTGAAAATAGTTAGAAATTTAGAATAACTTGATCAAGGCCTAGATTCCATAGCTGTTTTCTTTTTTAATTGCATTAAACATACATCATTTGGGGGAAGAATGAGCATCATTACAGCAGTTGTCTTCTACTCTGGGAACATGCTGTATGAGAGTATTGAGTCAAATTTTTATATCTCTGAAATGTTTTCTCTATTTCTTCATGTTGTCCTGCACTTTTATGGCTTCCCTGGTAGCACAGCTGGTAAAGAATCTGCCTGCAGTGCTGGGGACCTAGGTTCAATCCCTAGATTGGGAAGATTCCCCTGGGGAAGGGAACGGCTGCCCACTCCAGTGTTCTGGCCTCGAGAATTCCACGGACTGTATAGTTCATGGGGTTGCAATGAGCGGCTTTCACTTTCAATTCACAATTACAATATTTTCAGCTGTTGTGAATGGGATCTTGCTTTCCAAATGTAATAAATAGTCCTGATGGTTCTTGTTGGTACATATAGGATGTGATTTTATAGATACATATATATTTATTTTGCATTTAGTTGTTTATTACTAGTTCTAATAGATTTTACATTTGTTTATTTGTTTTTGGTTGCTCTGGGTCTTTGTTGCTACTCTCGGGCTGTATCTCGTTGCCGTGTGCTGTAGCTCCTCTTCGCTGCAGTGTTCTGGCTTCTCACTGCCATGGCTTCTCTTGCTGCAGAGCATGGGGTCTAGGCAGGCAGGCTTCAGCAGTCACAGTGTGTGGGATCCGTAGTTGTGGCTCGTGGGCTTAGTTGCTCTTCTGCCTGTGGGATCTTCCTGAACCAGGGATTGAATCAGTGTCCCCTCGCTCAGCAGGCAGATTCTCATCCAGTGCACCACCAGGGAAGTCCCTAACAGGATTCTAGTTTTTTTTCTTGGAGAAGTTTTTTAGGTAGGCAATTGTGTAATCTAATAATTGCATCTGCTTCTTTCCAATAGCTACACCTCATATCTTTTCCTGTCTTACCATATCTGTGAAGTCTCACCGACAGTGTTAACAATGGGAGTGTTTCAGGAATCATTGTCTTTCAGATCAGATCAAATCAGTCGCTCAGTCGTGTCCGACTCTTTGCGACCCCATGAATCACAGCACGCCAGGCCTCCCTGTCCAACACCAACTCCCGGAGTTCACTCAGACTCATGTCCATCAAGTCAGTGATGCCATCCAGCCATCTTATCCTCTGTCGTCCCCTTCTCCTCTTGCCCCCAATCCCTCCCAGCATCAGAGTCTTTTCCAATGAGTCAACTCTTCACATGAGGTGACCAAAGTAGTGGAGTTTCAGCTTTAGCATCATTCTTTCCAAAGAAATCCCAGGGCTGATCTCCTTCAGAATGGACTGGTTGGATCTCCTTGCAGTCCAACGGACTCTCAAGAGTCTTCTCCAACACCACAGTCCAAAAGCATCAATTCTTCGGTGCTCAGCCTTCTTCACAGTCCAACTCTCACATCCATACATGACCACAGGAAAAACCATAGCCTTGACTAGACGAACCTTTGTTGGCAAAGTAATGTCTCTGCTTTTGAATATGCTATCTAGGTTGGTCATAACTTTCCTTCCAAGGAGTAAGCGTCTTTTAATTTCATGGCTGCAGTCACCATCTGCAGTGATTTTGGAGCCCAGAAAAATAAAGTCTGACACTGTTTCCACTGTTTCCCCATCTATTTCCCATGAAGTGATGGGACTGGATGCCATGATCTTCGTTTTCTGAATGTTGAGCTTTAAGCCAACTTTTTCACTCTCCACTTTCACTTTCATCAAGAGGCTTTTAGTTCCTCTTCACTTTCTGCCATAAGGGTGGTGTCATCTGCATATCTGAGGTTATTGATATTTCTTCCGGCAATCTTGATTCCAGCTTGTGCTTCTTCCAGTCCAGCGTTTCTCATGATGTACTCTGCATAGAAGTTAAATAAACAGGGTAACAATATACAGCCTTGACATACTCCTTTTCCTATTTGGAACCAGTCTGTTGTTCCATGTCCAGTTCTAACTGTTGCTTCCTGACCTGCATACAAATTTCTCAAGAGGCAGATCAAGTGGTCTGGTATTCCCATCTCTTTCAGAATTTCCCACAGTTAATTGTGATCCACACAGTCAAAGGCTTTGGCATAGTCAATAAAGCAGAAATAGATGCTTTTCTGGAACTCTCTTGCTTTTTCCATGATCCAGCAGATGTTGGCAATTTGATCTCTGGTTCCTCTGCCTTTTCTAAAACCAGCTTGAACATCAGGAAGTTCACGGTTCACATATTGCTGAAGCCTGGCTTGGAGAATTTTGAGCATTACTTTACTAGCGTGTGAGATGAGTGCAATTGTGCGGTAGTTTGAGCATTCTTTGGCATTGCCTTTCTTTGGGATTGGAATGAAAACTGACCTTTTCCAGTCCTGTGGCCACTGCTGAGTTTTCCAAATTTGCTGGCATATTGAGTGCAGCACTTTCACAGCATCATCTTTCAGGATTTGGAATAGCTCAACTGGAATTCCATCACCTCCACTAGCTTTGTTCATTGTCTTTATCCTATTTTTTTTTTTTTTTGCTGTGGATGTGACATGCAGGGGTGGGGGGTGGGATGCTTCCCAGGTGGCACTAGTGATAAAGAACCTGCCTGCCAATGCAGGCGATGTGAGAGATGTGAGATCGATCCCTGGGTTGAGAAGACCCCCTGGAGGAGGGCATGGCAACTCATTCCAGTATCCTTGCCTGGAGAATCCCCACGGACAGAGGAGCCTGGACCAGTCCATGGGATCGCAAGGTTGGACACAATTTAGCAACTGAACCACCATATCTTCATTTAACAGCATAGGAGACTGAGACTCAGAAAGGCTAAATCACTTGCTCAGAGTCACACAGAAGGTAAATTGCTAAAGTTGTTCAGTTGCTCAGTCGTATCTGACTGTTTGCGATTCCATGGACTGTAGCCCTCCAGGCTCCTCTGTCCATGGGATCTCCCAGGCAAGAATACTAGAGTGGGTTGCCATTTCCTTCTCCAGGGGATCTTTCCAACCCAGGGATCAAACCTGTGTTTCCTGCATTGGCAGGTGGGAAGCCCAAATTGCTAAGGAGATGCACTTTTATGTCTTTAAATTATAGGATAGTATGGTCCTATCTCTCATAATTGAGATCCATTCACAGTTCCTCAAGTGGCCAAGCTGTTTGATATGTCCCTGCCATTTATATGCAACTCCTTTTGTTCTGAAGAAGCTTTTTTTTTTTTTAATCTGAAAAACTACATATTTTTCAAAACCCAGAGCAAATATCTGCTCCTCTGTGAGGCCTTACAGTACTTCCTCCTTTACATTATTGTCACACCTAATTGCTGGAAGAAATATCAATAACCTCAGATATGCAGATGACACCACCCTTATGGCAGAAAGTGAAGAGGAATGAAACAGCCTCTTGATGAAAGTGAGAGAGGAGAGTGAAAAAGTTGGCTTAAAGCTCAACATTCAGAAAACGAAGATCATGGCATCCGGTCCCATCACTTCATGGGAAATAGATGGGGAAACAGTGGAAACAGTGTCAGACTTTAATTTTGGGGGCTCCAAAATCACTGCAGATGGTGACTGCAGCCATGAAATTAAAAGACGCTTACTCCTTGGAAGGAAAGTTATGACCAACCTAGATAGCATATTCAAAAGCAGAGACATTACTTTGCCAACAAAGGTCTGTCTAGTCAAGGCTATGGTTTTTCCAGTGGTCATGTATGGATGTGAGAGTTGGACTGTGAAGAAGGCTGAGCACCGAAGAATTGATGCTTTTGAACTGTGGTGTTGGAGAAGACTCTTGAGGGTCCCTTGGTCTGCAAGGAGAGCCAACCAGTCCATTCTGAAGGAGATCAGCCCTGGGATTTCTTTGGAAGGAATGATGCTAAGGCTGAAACTCCACTACTTTGGTCACCTCATGTGAAGAGTTGACTCATTGGAAAAGACTCTGATGCTGGGAGGGATTGGGGGCAAGAGAAGGGGATGACAGAGGATGAGATGGCTGGATGGCATCACTGACTCAATGGACGTGAGTCTCAGTGAACTCCGGGAGTTGGTGTTGGACAGGGAGGTCTGGTGTGCTGCAGTTCATGGGGTCGCGAAGAGTCGGACACGACTGAGCAACTGAACTGAACTGAATTGACTGAATATTTATATTATTGTATTCTCATTTCATTTTGCAGTGGTGTCATTTCCCCATGTCCCAGCTGCCTCCCAGTGAGGCTTCACCCCAGTCTGTTTGTGAACCCCAAGTAAGAAGCAGTGTGGCGCAGCAGAAAGGGCCACACTTTGAAGATGACTGGAGCTTAAATCTTAGCTCTGCCAAAACTGGCAACTTGTCTTTCTTCCATAAGCCTCTCTTGCCTTTGCTATAAATAGGAATAACATCCCCACCCTCACAAGTCTGTTGGGAAAATCACGAGGGTAAAGCCGTTTACCCAGGACTCAACACATAGTAAGTGCTCAATAAACATTGCTTTCCCTTCTCCGCTCCTCTCCTCTGATGCCCTCTTACCTGAGCATGGACAGGCCAGGGGGATTTCTCATACCTGCCTCTCCCCACTAGCACCAAGCACCAGCCAGACTAGCCTGAGTCTCCCTACAACCCTTTAGGCGAGGCAGGGATTTGTGTTTACTCACTTTGTAGATGGAGAAACTAAGACCCTGGGGAGGAAATGGCCTGCCCAAGATCAGAGAGCTCAGTAGCTACAGAACTAGCCCCAGAACCCAAATTCCTTGATCTGATTTCAATTCTATGATGTGGTTTCTCTGGTCTCACAGCGGAGGAATGCCAAAACGGCATTCCTCAACCTGCTCCCTCTTGGAACCATGTCAATATGAAGAATTTGAAAGGAAGTTCTGAGGTTAAAAACTCTTCCTTCATTTTGGTGTTTAATTATGTTACCCTTACATAGCATGAGGGGTTCAGCAGCAGGGGTCTCATGTTAGCCAGTTGCGGAATTGAACCTGGTTCTGCCACTAGCTAGGGGATGAATATACAGTAATAAGTGAAGAGTCAGGAGTTTTCCAAACTTAGCAATATAATCAGTAAGAACAAGAACAGCCACAGCAACAGCAATAGCAGTACTAGTCTAAGATCTTAACAGGAAGTATTAGGTTGGCCAAAATTTCCTTTGAACTTTTCTGTAACATCTTACACCCAAAAGGACCCAAATTTTATTTTTTTATTTCTGGCTGTGCTGGGTCTTTGTTGCTGCACGTGAAATTTCTCTAGTTACAGACAGCAGGGGCTACTCTCCAGTTGCGGTGCACAGCCTTCCCACTGCAGTGTCTTCTCTTATTGCAGAGCCTAGGCTCTCGGGCGTGTGGGCTTCAGTACTTGTGGTGCATGGGCTTAGCTGCTCTGCTCCTCAGCAGGTAGGATCTTCCCTGAGCAGGGATCGAACCCGCATCCCCTGCATTGGCAGGCAGTTTCTTAACCACTGGACCACCAAATGAACTTTTTGGCCAACCCAATGTTTTTATGCCCATTTTACAGGCGAGGAAACCAAAGTACAAAGACAACAGGTAAGCTGCCCCGATATACAGCTATGGAAAATGCAGGCTGCCAGATGCAGAAGCTGCTTTGGTTTTTTTGAAGGGAGGGCTAGAGTTCAGAGGAAGAGTCAAACCAGTGCCATTCCCAGCCCAGGAGGTCAGTCTCCCCACTCTGGCCTGTACTTCTGTGAGAACAGAAGAGGCACCGCATGAGTATTTCTGTACACGCATGCGTGAACCATCTCAGCTTCCCTGAAGCAGAGACAAGGGCTCCAACGGCAGCGCTTCATTTGGGCAATGGGAGTAGAGAAGTCAGACTGGGAGGGGAGATGCCCCACACAGGCAGGGTCTGTTATCTCAGGGACCGCATGACCGTGGGCACGTGGAATGGAGTGTCTCAGCCACACATCTGAGGGTTTAGGGGGCTGGGACGCAGCACCAATTCCTGTCAGCCATTGAGTGACTGCTGCTTCCCTGGGACAGTAATTGTTGACAGTCCCAGTTTTTTCATGCTTAGGCAGGGCTGGTTTCAGTGACCATAAGAAGCCCATCTCAGAGGATGGTGGTGGACGGGAGCTGGCAGGGTTGGGTGCTGACAGTACCTGCTACATCAGTGGGTCTCCCACTGGAGGGGGTGTCAGCATCCCCAGGAAGGCTTGATAAAACCCAGATTCCTGCCCAAGCCCCCCAAGAGTTTCTCCTTCAGAAGGCCTGGCGTGCAGCCTGCAAATGCGCATGTCTAACAAGTTCCCATGCCTGGGCACCAAATGAAGTCCAAATGCCTCTGCCTGGTGTCCAAGGCACTCTGTCACCTCCCCAGACACACTTACAATGTTCTCTCCCAAGGACCCCTGCACATATCCGTGTACTGTTTCTGCAAACTGCTCTAGTGTTTCTAGCCTCTACAGCTTTACTCTCTCTGTCCCCTGCTGGGCTAGACCTTCTCTGCCGTTTTTGTCCGTCAGGATTCTATTCATTCTTCAAACTCAGTGCTTTTCCTCTTCCTCATCATCCCAGACAGTCCCCTCTCTCTCGCCTTGCCTTTTTCTCATAACCCCTTATCTGCACCTCTCGAACTACACTAATGACTGTCTACTTTGTATCTCAATGAATTAAGTCCTTATCTTCTTAACAACCTCCAACCCCCTTTGTCAAAGACAGTCTCTTGATTCTCAAAACCATCCTAGGAGATAGGGAAGTGGAAGGGTATCATTAGCTCTGTTTAGAAAATGAGGTTCAGAGAGGCCAGGGGTCCAGCCCAAGGCCAGCTGCGCTCTATTTCAGGTCTTCCAGGTGGAAAGTCTGCATTCTGCTCTCCCCGCTGTCTCCTCCCTCCTCCTGAGGACAAAGATAGGGAATACCTTCAAACAGCATTTGTTGCATGAATGGATGGGATGGGTTGGGATGGACTGGAATACTCCTTGAGCTGTTTCAGAGTAGGGTCTTACAGGAAAGCTCAGCCCCTGGCTGACAAAATACCCTAGGTCCCTGGTGTCAGAGAACAATCACTCCTCTTTCCCTTTGGAGACCAGAAAATGCCAAGGATCTAAACTTGTCTTTGAGCCCGGACCACCCTTACCCAGATTATGCTTGATCTTAGACCGACATCTTCAATTCTGACACTAGTTCTGATGTGTGGGATTTTCCCCCACAACAAGAAATTCTGATACCAGGTAAATGCTTTACAATTCAACTCAATTCTGACGCTATCTGCCTAGAGTTAGAGTTGAATCCTACAGGTTAAATTCTCAGTCCTATGAAATTGCCCCCCTACCCAACTTCGGGCACCAATCACAAGTACAGGTTGTCACCTGGACTACTGACCAACTGGCTATCAATCAGAGGTTTCTGTGACCCTGCTCCTTGGGGTGAATTAATTTGCTAGAGTAGCTCACAGAATTCAGGGTAACACTTTGCTTTCCAGCTAAGTTACTTCAGTCATGTCCAACTCTGCAAACCTATGGACTGTGGCCCACCAGGCTCCTCTGTCCATGGGATTCTCCAGTCAAGAATACTGGAGTGGGTTGCCATGCCCTCTCTGAGTAACACTTTACTTACTAGATTTTGTTGTTTAGTCACCACGTCATGTTCAACTCTTTTGCCACCCCATGGACTGTAACCTGCCAGGCTCTGCTGTCCATGGGATTTCTCAGGAGTGGGTTGCCATTTCCTTCTTCAGGGGATCTTTCCAACATAGGAATTGAACCTACATATCCTGCATTGGCAGGAGGATTTTTTACCACTGAGCCACCTGGGAAGCCCACTGACTAGATTGAAATGGTTAGAACTCAGAATGAAAGGCTAGAGCTCAGGAACAGACAGAGGGCAGATACACCAGGCAAGCTAAGGGGAACCGGTGTGGAGCTCGCTCCAGATCTCCATGTATTCACCAACCCAGAAGCTCTCTGAAACCCTTCCTATTGTGTTTTTATTGCATAAAACATTTTAATGCAATTTTTTATGGAATTCTCCAGGCAAGTATACTGGAGTGGGTAGCCATTCCCTTTTGCAGGGGATCCTGACCCAGGGGTCGAACTTGGATCTCCCACATTGTAGGCAGGTTCTTTACCATCTGAGTGACCAGGGGAGCCCCTCCTATAAACTACCATATTGTAAAGGTCCAGTGTGGGTTGGGTAGCCTTCTCACCTTGTTGTACACCAATCAAAATACATATCATCTTACTAACTCATCTGTAAAATGGAGTCAACGTCTAGGTAATACAGGTTGTCAGGAGAATAAAGTTGGTTAATGCAGATAAAGTATCTATTATGATACCTGATACTTAGCAATCGCATAATAAAAGACAGCAAATATTATTATTATAGTTATTACTACCCTCACTGAAATGCCAAGAGAAATTAAAAATAAGCAATTAAAAAAAAAAAAAAAAAACTATCACCAGGGCAAGGGAAGAGAGAGATGGAGAAAGGATGTTTCTTTCTCCATTCTTGACCTGGAAGCCACAGTCCATGGGTCAGAAGTAGTCACATGGCCCCAGCCCTTTCACAAGGGAGGCTGGGACAAGGAGGGGAACATAGAGATCATCAGTGAGCGTCTAACTACCCCTACTAAAGGTACTGATCTCCAAATGCCAGGGGAGACCAAAACCATTTGGAGACAGTACTCTGTTCTCAAGAAGGTCAACACATGCAGGCCAGCCCAGATCTGCTCTGGGGTCTGATTAAGAAAGGAATCATCCCAGAGCAGTGGTGGGAGGGCTTCTGAGGGAACCCTTCCTAAAACACCCGGGGTCACAGATGGTGGTCATTTCCATGAAGAGCCCACTGCAGAGGTAGCAGTGGAGCTGGGTAAGATGAGAGAGCAGGAGGCAGAGATGAAAAGCAGGGGGAGGTGATGGGGAGGAGTGGAGAAAGAAAGAGAGCCACGTGGAGCCCTATACGCCTATCTCAGTGGGCTGGGCTGGGGTGGGGTGGAGGGTGGTGCTGGAAGGCAGGCCCTCCCCGCCTCCCTGGAGCTCTGCAGAAGATCTCTGCGCTCTGTGGTATCTCAAGGGCCAGGCCTGGGAGGCAGAACCTGACGGGGCCTGTTAGATGCATTACAGACCCAGTGCGGGAAGCTGTTTTGATTAAATTTGGGAGCATAATTGCAGGGTTTGTACTGTGGTCTCATTATGGCTTTTTTAATCTTGTTAACCTCTCCTCCCCATCTCCCAACCCCCCTCCACTTCCTCCCACAACCACAGGCTGTGACCTTAGAACAATACCAGGAATATTTTCCATCTCTCTGTCGTGGCTTTCTCCTGCTCCCCTGATGGGATCTTGGAGGCAGGACGGAGTGGGGAAGGAAGGGAAGCCCGGATCGAGGATGTTATGTGGCGGAGGCGCCCACAGGGCCTCTCAGTTCAGTTCCCACACGTTCAGCACAGCATTTGGTTTTCTGAGCAACACAAAGGCAGCTTGGGACTGATTTTCGCTCTAAGAAGCCCACAGTTCAGGTGGGGAGGTGGAAAGACCAGCTGATGTGACAATGTAAGGGAGTGTAGAGAGGGCTTCTGGAGTTCAGGGCAATAGAGGATTGGGGAGCTTGGAAAGGTGAAGGTGGGGTGAGGGGGTGATGGTCCCCACTGTCCCAGCTGGGGGAAGTGGAAAACAAGGGGCTTGCTTGGTATGGTGTCATTGCAGCACAGGGATTATATTAGTCAGGACAGGCTGGTCGATGGTGCAGTAACAAATAAGCCCCAATGACCTAACACAAGAATGGGGGTTTCTTGTTTGTAGAACGTCTGTCCTGGGTTGGACACAGCAGGATGGCTGTGGAGGGGGAAGGGAAAGATTAGGGAGATGTTTGTTTGTGCCCAGTGTGGGGGGGCGGGAGGCATGCTGGTACAGGAGGCCATCGGGGTGGGGTGAGGGGGCTGCTGAATCTCCTGGCCTCAGCCTGCAATGACTGCAGTGGTTTGGCCAGGAACTTGGCTGTGAGCTCCCTGGCAGTTTTGAACACCAACCCCTACAGGCTGAGGGGGAAGGATTGTTGCCATGGGAACAGTGTGGGGGGTGGGGAATGATCATAAATAAGCAGACAGTTTCTGAGAGGCAGAGTACTGATTTGCAGGGTTAGAGAGCAGGCGGGGGTGGGGCGTGGGGATGGGAGAGTCCTCGTATGCAGGCCCTGTCCCTTCTGCTGTCACTCCCAACTGGCACCTGTCTGGGTCCCTCATCTTCTCCTCTGCTTCCCTCCCACCTCATGACTCTCAGCCACCATCTCCAGGGTCGACCTCTTTCCTGAGCTCCCCAAACTCCTCTCCCTGCTGTCTCCTCCAGCATCACACACTTCCAGCCAGCCAGACGCTGCAGCAAGAAAGGTGGGCCCCCAGCACTCCTACCTTTGTGATCTTGCCCCCTCCTGCCCCCAACCTTGCCACAGTCACCAATTCTGTCACTTCCATTGTCTACCTGTCTCTGGAGTTTGCTTCCTCTCTTGTACCCTTCTCAGCATCGCCTGGGCTCTCTCTCTCCCCTGGGCCATTGTAGTCCCCTCTGTGCTGGTCTCAGCAGCTGCCCTTTACCCTCCCCTACCCCTGCCTCCGTCCCTCAATTCTTGACCCTGAGGCTGGAGTGATTTATTTTCACAAATCTAGTCGTATGACTTCCCTGCTTCCTGCCCCTCTCCGGCTCCCTACCCTGCCACCCAAGGTCCTTCATCCCTGCTTCTTGCTTCTCTCATCTCTAGGCCCTTCAGGCAAATTCCTTGCACAGTTAAAATCTTCCTAATGCATCTCGATGTATTAGGCATCAGACGGTGCCGAGCCCCATGCATCTGTCTCTAGGGCACGTGCTACCTCTCTCAGGGAGCTGAGCTGGGTCTCACTTGGAGAACCATCTCCTCATCCCTTAGCACTTCGCAGGAGTACCCGCTTTCCAGCCTGCGTTGCAGTGAGTCACACCCATGTTTTCTCTGTTCCATTGACTGCCGGCTCCTCCTCAAAAGCAGGACCTGTCTCATTCTGAGTCAACGTCGCGGCCCAGACCCTGCATGGCTTCCTGAGAGAGGGTGTGATGTAGGTGGACTGGCCTGGGTTCTCTGAGGTTGCTGGAGGGGAAGGGGTCAGGGCAGAGCCCGGGCAATGTAGTGGACGCGTGTTCTGTGGACATGGAGATCTTTCCATCAGAGGGTGGCGAAGACCCACGCAGAGGAGGAGGGCCAGGTGCCGCATGCATGTGGACGCACACGCCGGCAGTCCAGCTCACAGAGTGGGAGGAGACTGAGCTCCCGAGGTGAGGTGAGGTGGGGTGAGGTGAGGTGAGGTTTGGGAAAGATGCTTTCTCCCAGTGCCATCCTGGCAGTGCAGGACAGGATTTCAACAGCCATCTTGGGAAATGCTGGCCTCAAGGGCCGCCAGAGTGCCAGGGACATTCCCCCGGGGTGCAGGGACAAGGGGCAGCCAAGACTTCGTAGTCCCCACCCCATCACAGAGTATTCGGGCTGCCCCTGGGGTCCTCTCTGTCCTTTGAGGCCCCTGTCTCTACTCCTTGGCCTGTCACTCGGCTCAGTGGGGAAAGCCATCTTCCTTCCTGGCTTCAGCCCATGTACCTGGAGACCTGTGTGCTGAGCTGGGCCTGATCCACCTCACAGCCTTTCCTCCAGGAAAATTCACTGGAATTTTCAGTGTGCAGTCAAGCTGCTGTGTCCCGGGGCTGCGCGGCTCTCTGCACATTTGTGAAGCTGAGCTGGGAGCGGCAGAATGAGCCCTGGAGTGGCATCAGGGCACCTGGTCCCAGGCCCTGCTCTGTTGAGGTCCTGGGTAAGCTACCTCCCTCCTTTGCTTTCAGTTTCCCCATCGGTAGAGTGAAGGCATTGCACCAGCAGCATTGCTGAACAGAGAAGCCAGTTGCAGCCGCAGCCACTGGTACCTGGTTGGTGAGAACCTGTGGACCTGGTTACCCCAGGCAGGGTCACGAGCTCCATGGGCCCCTGGCCTGGTGGTTGGCACAGCCTCTGTCCCCTCCAGTGTCCCACATACAGAGTGGCCTGAACCTCCCCAGGACTGAAGATTTCCAGCTCTAGCCCCTAGGGCCTGGCCAGGAAAGAAGGACCAAAGGCCATCGGGGCTCCAGAGGCCAACAGTAGAGCAAAGGGTTGAGCCAACTGGCTTGCATTTGCCAACCCAGGCCAGAGGGAGAGGGCAGAGAGCTCTGAGCAACTGGGCCAACCAGAGAGGCCTTGAACTCCACACAGAGATAGGCCTGGTGCAAGTTGGGCCCCGCCATGTATGTAGCTGTATAAGCTTGGGTTGGTTGTTGAAGCTCCACCAGGCTCAGATCCCCTCCGTAAAATGGGGGAGAACAAGACAAGGCTGTTGTGAGCACGAAATGATGGTGCATACTTGGAAGACCTTAGGGCTAGCGTCTGTGCCCAGCACAGGGTGGCTGCCTGAGGCACCCATGTGCCCTCTGACCCCTATCTTCTCCAATCTTCATCAAACACATCTGCCGAGCTGGTGCCAGTGAGTTGGGTGAGACTGTACATCAGGTCATCCGCTCAGGCCCCCAGATGCTGGCTGGGTGAGCTGTAGTTCCAGCACTGCGCTGCACTCAGTCTTCTTGGGGTCTGGTATGGTCCTCGGGGGTCTGGAGTTGCCCCCTCCTTTAACGTGCTGACAGTATGCTAGAGAAACAGAACCACACTCACACCTACTCAGACCATCAGGAAATACACATGGAGAATTCTGAACTTGGTGGTCTCATGTGAGCCATAAGCATCAGAAATGGGGTTTGCGGGGAACAGGGCTCAGTCTGGAGGGAAGTGATCAGAGCTGGGAAGAGGTGAGGCTGCTCTAAGCCAGCTGAAGTGAGGGTAGCGGGGTAGAGGGGACTGGAATGGGACAGACAGACCATGTAGGCAGACTATGAAGACTGAGGATCTTCAGGACGTGGTGAGGTGGGTTGCGGGCTGTCAGGGTGAGCCTCTGTGGGTGAGTCCTGGGATGATGGGTTCCAGGAGTCTAGCTCTCAGAGCTGAGTTTCCCAAATTCAGGCCAGTGGAGGGTGATCTCTTTCTTCCAGTTAGTGGGTGGAAGCCTGATCTTTCAACTTCTGTAAGGATTGGCTGGGATAGACAAAGCTCCTGGGGGTGACTGTGGTGACTGTACTGGGAGAGGCTGGGAGGGTGGGCCAGGGACCCAAGGTGGGGGCTGCATGTATGTGCGTGCTCAGTTGCTCAGTCGTGACTGACTCTTGCAACCCCACAGATTGTAGCCCACCAGGTGCCTCTGTCCATGGGTTTCCTAGGCAAGAATACTAGAGTGGTTGCCATTTCCTCCTCCAGAGGATCTTCCTGACTCAGGGATGGAACCCATGTCTCCTGCGTCTTCTGCATTGGCAGGTAGATTCCTTACCACTGAGCCACCTGGGCTGTGTGCTGGACAAAAATCCAACTCCAGGTCCATCCAGCACAGATCTACCACTTGGGATCATAAAGGCAAAGAAAAATAAGATGGACGTTTATTGGAACACCTATACTGCGCCCAGCCCATGCTCTGCACTTTGCAGCCGGAGGCTTCTTTTCGCCTTGCTAGCCCCATTCTCATCAGTTCCCAGATAAGGAAAGTGAGGCTCGAGCATCCAGGCCTGAAGTTTCCCAGGGATTGGTTGATGGAGCCCTGTTCTCTTCCTTCTGCCCCCGCCGCCTCTCCAGGACTGGAGATTATATACTACGGCTTAGGATAGGCTCAGGCGCTCTGGCATTCACCTCCCACATTTGAACTCAGTCTGTCCAAGTTTCAAGACTAGATCTTGTTTCATCTCCTGCTGCCTGGAGGGTCACACGAGGGAACACCTGTTACACAAAGAGGGCTTGGCTTCTCAGCCCCACGGTCACCTCCCTGAGGACAGCGGCTCAGTCTCACTCCTGGCCTCTCACAGACCTCGGCACCATCAATTTTCAGAATGATGCCGGCAATTAGGATGAGTGGCGGGCAGCTGCCCGACCTGGCTGTGTCTCTGGGAGCCACTGATGAGCTGGGTGCTGACAAAGTGTGGAGGCAGGGGGGAGGGCCTTCTCTTCACTGCCGTCTGCCTCCCTGAACCGGAATTGCTCCTCTTGGGCCCGGTTCTCAGCGGATGAGAGAGCTGTTCGACAGGAGCCTAACAAGAGAAGGCTTTACATGCAGCGCCGGGTGAGTAATTAGACGCTAATTAATTTGCATTTCACAAGAGAATCGGGGATGTTGAAGGAAAAAAAAGCTGCAAAGATTAAAGGCCTCGTGGAGAAGGGAGATCTGGGGGCGAGGAGAGACCATGGTGCAGACAGAGCTGAGAAGAGAAAGCCTGAAGCTGTGAGCACTCGTGGAGCAGGTGCAGACGTGGCAGGACTGAAGACAGGAGGTTACCTGCCGTGCCCACGACTGCTCCAAACAGCAGCCTGTGCTCACCACCCTGGGTGCAGGGTGAAGACGCTTTTGATCGTTAGTTGGAGTGTGGGGAGGGACGCAGGGCGAGACGGACAGAGATGTGCAGACACAAAGCCTGTCTCAGACCGGAGTGAGAGAGAGCTTGAGACATGCACGCTCCAACAGAAAGAAAGCTCCAACAGAAAGAAACACACACACACACCCTGGAAACAGAAAAGCCAGGAGGCAGGAGGGGCGGGGAGGAAATCAAAGAAAGTGGGAGGAAGAGAAGGGAAGGAGGTGGGTAAAGAAGGAAAGAAGTCAGGATGTGGGAGGAAGGGGCAGAGGGCTGCCTCAAACACCAGGAGGGCTCCAGGGAGAGATCTCAGCACCCCGCATCTTCCCCTGCTGGTGGTCCCTCTGGAGCAGAGGTTGGGGAGAGTTTTCTGCAAAAGGCCATGTCATAACTGAATAGGCTTTGGGGGTCATACAGTTTCTGTTACATGTTCTTTTTCGTAAAAGAGGCAAAAATCACCTTTAGCGCAAAGGACCTATGAAGTCAGGTGCTTACTGGATTTGTTGCCTGGAGTCGTCCTACCCCTGGGATAGAGCATGCTTCTCAGATGGACCGTGGGGTCCAAAACAGCCTGCATTTCTCACAGCTTCCCAGGTGGAATCTGGGCTACCTGTGCACATATCCCATTTTGAGTGGGGAGGGTCTTGGCCACTGGGGAGGGTGGGGCTGCAGTTTGGCAAGCCATCCAGGCCCTGTTGGGATACAGCCCTTGCTTGTAGGATGCCTGGGAGTGCTGGGCTGTGGTCTGCACGTGCCGGCCCTCCATTAGGGAAGGCTTTTCTGCCCAGCTGCAGGGAGGGCAGTTAGCAGGTGGCCCCCCATGGATTTCACTGCAGAGACCCACCCAGGTGGAGGTCATGCCCTCCTCAGGGCAGCGGGCACCTGGTGACTGAGCCAGATGGAAGTGTTGGGTCTGGGCTGCTCTAGCTGGACAACTCCCTGCGGGGCTGTCGGAGGCTTTGTCAGTTCTGCACTACAATTCGATTCTCCTTCCCAATCCTACGTCCTCCCCAATCCCTTCCCTGGTGTAGATCCTTAATAAAGATCCAGCATCCCAAACTCTGAGTCTTCTCCCAAAGAACCCAACCTGTGACACAGTGGACATCTGGGCAGGGGGCATTGGTGACCACAGGGACAGCACTTGGTACTAGCTCGTCTCACCCAAGGGCAGCAGTAAGTAAAGATAAAATCACTATGGCAACCAAGGATGTCCAGGGCAAGGGTCTAAGGCCTCCTAGGGGGAGGAAGCTGGGCAAGGGAAGAGGAAGCACAGTGGGGCAGGGATCGGGTAACTCGGTCTGGCCCTGGCCTTGAGGCTAACATGCTGTGTGGCTTTGGGTGAGTTGCTACTGTTCTCTGAGTCTAGAGTTCCTGTGAGTAAAATAGGCTAGAATCTATGACCTTGGGTGTATTAGTTTCCTAGGGCTGCTGTAGCAAATCACCACAAACTTGGGGGCTTAAAACAACAGAAAGCTTTTCTCTCCTAGCTCTGGAGGCTAGAAATCCCTAATCAGTACCACTGGGCCAAGACGAAGGAGTCAGCAGGGCCTCACTCCCTCTGCAGGCTCCAGGGGAGAATCTGTTCCTTGCTTCTTATAGCTTCGGGTGGCTGCCAACATCCCTTGGCTTACGGCTCCATCACTCTGGTCTTCAATGCCAGCACTTTCAATTCTCACTCTTCTGTCTTCATATCACCTTCTCCTCTGTTTTTGTGTATCAAGTCTCCCCCGTCTCTCTTTTTAAAAAGTTTTAATTTATTTTTGGCTGCGCTTGGTCTCTGTTGCCATGTGAGGACTTTCTCTAGTTGCAGTGATTGGGGGCTGCTCTTTAGTTGCCGTGCATGGGCATCTCATTGCAGTGGCTTCTCCTGTTGCAGAGCATGGACTTCAGGGTGCTCAGACTCAGTAGCGGTGGTGCACTGGCTTGGTTGCCTTATGGCATGTGGGATCTTCCCAAATCAGGGATCGAACCTGTGTCCCTGCTTTGGCAAGTGAATTCTTAATCACTGGACCGCCAGGGAAGTCCTGCCTGTTCCTTAAAAACACAGTTGTGATTGCATTGAAGATTCACTGGACAATCCATGGTAACCTCCCCACCTCAAAGTCCTTAATCATACCTCCACCTATCCTTTTTATTCAAATAAGGTCAATTTTATACAGACTTTAGGGGTTAGGACTTGATCTCTTTGGGGTCCATAATCAGCCCTTTGCATCTGCCACTTGTCCTTGTGTGGGCTTTGACTCAAGGTCTCCCTTTCTGAGCTGCAGTTCTTCTTCTTCTTCTTCTTTTTTAATTATTATTTTGTTTATTTAGGCTATAAATAAATGAGGGTCTTTGTTGCCATGTGTGGGCTTCTGCTAGTTCCAGTGAGTGGGCGCTCCTCTTCATTGCAATGCACGGACTTCTCATTGCAGTGGCTTCTCTTGTCGCAGAGCGCAGGCTATAGGCACGAGGGCTCTGGTAGTTGCAGCATGAAGGTTGCCCTTGGGCATATGGGATCTTCTTGGACCAGGGATTGAACCTGTGTCCCCTGCACTGGTGGGGGGATTCTTACCCACTGGGCCACCAGGGGAGTCCTGAACTGCCGTTCTAGGTTCCTGGTCTATACCATTTGTTGTCACAGTGATGGTCTCGTTCTGCCAATAATTATCTTCAACAAGTATGGATAAGCTGTTCTGCTCACTTTAGCAGTTTCATTGGCAATCACCCCCTCCACAAATACTATTTACTGAGCACAGACTATATGCTTATTTGCAAATTATCACTGACTACCACCCAAGGAAGTGAGTTCATTACGGTCTCCACCATGCAGATAAGGACAGGGATGGAGAAATTCAGCAATTTGCCGTGGTCCACAGAGTGGCTCTGGGATTCCCCCTTAGCTTGTCTAACTTGAAGGCTGTCTCGTCTCCTACCATGTATCTCCTCCCAGGCATAAGGACTGCTTCTCTTTGAAACTATTTACAAAGTGTGGTCCCTTTTGAACTTTGAATCCAGTCTCTTATCGGATCCTACAAACTGCAGACATAACACAGGGAGCGTTGTTCGAGAAAGCTGCAAGTCCAGTTATGAGAGCCCAGGAATGAGGCTCGTTTGGGCTGTGCTTTTGTGAGGTCTGCCATGAAGCAGAGCCTGGGCGGGGGCAGGGGAGGGGGGGTCCCAGACTCCCATCTCAGCTGCGCGTTTATTATTCTTCCAACTGAACTGTCTGGGACTTTGAATATCAGCCCTTGTTCCTGATGAATCCATGGGTTGAACTTCTTGATTACGTTATTTATTCATCAGCCAATGGGTCACTGCACACTGCTAGACATTGATGCTCATAATGACCCTTTCTCATGACTTTCATTTCAAGCCCCAGAAAAACTCTCGACATAAAAAAAGTTGTGTGAGCCTATGGAAGGAAACCACCATGGAAGGATGTTTACAAATGATTCTCTTGTGTGTGAGGGTTTCCCAAAATCCAGAATAGAAAGGAGGACTTGAGAACGTTTCTGTCGAAAGGGAACTGGATTTAAAAACCAAACACAAAAGCCAAGCTTAAGGTAAAAGTGTATTCAGCTGGCCCACGCACATCTCATCCCTCTGGACAGAAAGATGGGTGGAAACGAATTATCTAGAAGCAAGGAGCCTTTGCCCAGCTACTGCCGAGATGGAGTGGGCATGAAGCAGGTGGGGGCAATGCTGGGCAGATGGGACTGGCCACGAGTGTCCCTGTAGACCATATAGACAGCATGAACTTAATTTTCAAGGCCACTGGGTAGCTCTGCAAGATTTTAAGCAGAAAAGCCACCTGTTTATATGCTTTAGAAATATTTTATTAGCTGTGGTAATAGCCCTAGCAGCGGGGTGAGGAGGGCGTGGACTCTTGTTGATAAAGGGATAAGATTGTATTGGAATGAGTCAAATCCAGCCAGCGGTGGCCATGGAGAGTACTGGGGGGCGGGGGGGGGGGCGGGGGGAGGATGCCTGTGTATAACCTGGGTAGATGCTGGGACCTGCCATGGAGCTATGGAGATACAGCTGACCAGCAGGACTGCTCATGGGGGACCAGCGTGAGAAGGTTTTACTAAGAAAGGAGTCTTGAGGAGGGAGCAGGTTTTTCCTGGAAAATGCAAGCTCCCTTCCATCATGAACCCTGAAGACTGCGTCTACACAGGGACATGTATTAAGAAAGCGACAGCAGCCAGGTGCCCATGAGAGAACCCGTAGAAGCCAGCAGTCTCAGTCCAGTTCTGCCCTGACTCATGTGGACCTCTGGGAGTCCATTCCCCCCCAAGTTTCCCTACCTGTAGAATACAAGAGTTGGATCATCGCGGGGCTTCCTTGATGGCGGGGAGGGGAACGCCTCTGAGTCTCCGGAATCAGTGTGCACACCTGGTACAAGGGTCTGCTTGCCCAGGGGTCGGCAGAGTCACTGAGAAAGAAGATCTGATCTCTCAGGCCACGCCCATAGCTGGAGCCCAGCTGGTTAGCACTGCTCTTGAAATATGCCAGGGGTGAGCCTCGTCTCACCCAACCAGTTCCTGGAAGGTTGAGGCTGGGTCATAGGTTTCACACATGTCCCTCCTTGGTGGGTGTGTCTTGATGTCCCCCAGAGGGCTCTCCATACCTGCAGAGTCACCTGTGAGGAGCACCGAGGCTCCTCCCTACGCCCGAAGGTTCTGGAAGAGCCTCCTAGCCCCCTGGTTGGCCAGGGCATGGGGCCTCCATGCCCTTTCTCTCACTTTACCCTGCAAACTCCTGCTCATCCTTCAGAGTCCTCGGGCCCTCCTCCAGGATGCTCCACTCAGAACTAATTTCTCACTGAAACAGAATCCTCTAGGCAAGGTGGCCACACCTCTCTTCAGCCTATTTTACACTTGTCTGGGATGTAGGCACCCTCCTCCACCTCTGCCCCATGAGACTTTCTGGCAGAACTTCTGCACCTCGGTGTTACCAAGTGCCACCCCCAGTGGTTGGCACTTACTTAGGACTCAACAAAGTTAGCTTCTGTAGCCATACTAATTTGTGGAATGATCTTCCTGTTTGTGACCTCTGGCTCCTCACTGGATCAAGCATGTGTGTTGAGGTGGGAGGTCTGGGGGATGGGTGAGGTCTGCCCACTCCCCCGGGGGTTGCTGGGAGGACAGGAGCACAAACGCCCGCCCAGCACAAAGATCTCGGCACCGTTTGCAAAGTACCTTGTACATCCCTTCCCACAGGCTCCCAGAATGAGGAATGTGAAATGAGAAGGTTACACAAAGCCTGTTGGACTCGTGCACGGAATGGAAAGAAATAATCGTGTCTGGAGCATTTTGGAGCAGGCCTCCTGCCAGCCAGCCCCTTTAGAGAGAAAGTTGTGTGTGTTGTGTTGTATTACCCTGGCCGGCAGGAGCAGTTGTGCCCATTTTACAGATGTGGGGAGAGGATGTGAAAGCTGCCAGCTTCACTCAAGGTCACAGCCTTCCTCAAGGTCGCAGTGCAGCTCTCTCTGGCTGGCCGCCTCCTAGGCTGAGAGCTGCAGCGTGGCGCTGTGTTTCTCTTGGACGGAGCAGATGGTCTTGCACCCTACCTGCACTGGCTAACCGTATCTCGCCCTCCCACACATCCCGTTTGAAAGTCCAGCCAAGATCCACTTCCCTCTCTAGCTTCCATGCCCCCGTTGGGCCTGAGCCCTCTCTTTACACAGGACTTGCTCTAAACCATTGGGGGCGGGGGCCCGGAGCCTGGCAAGCAAGCTGTTTACTCTGGGAGATGAACTCTTCTTGGGGGCAGGACGGGGGCTCTGGGGCTGGAGCCAAGGAAATCACCACAGCCTGGCCAAGGGGAGGCTTGAGGTGGCCAGAGGAATTTAGAAGTGGCCTCTGATCTCAGGGGAGAGGGCAGCAGGCTGAGAAAGAGGGCAAGCACCGTGATTGAGCTGTGGGGAGGCTGGCCCGAGCCCCAGGGCTGTGCTGATGGGTTTGGGGGGCGGGCTGCTGGCTGCTGAGGTACCCCCAGACATGCCAACAAAGCCAAGCTGACTCTGGGGGAGGGCGCTCACCCTCCCAGATTGTGGGAATCAGGCTGTTGAGTCACCCGGCCAGCTGGACACCACCACCACCACCACGGAGGAGCTGTAAGCGGGAGCATGTTCCCTGCCAGGGCCGCAGGATGCCCGGAGTTAACTGGGCTCGTCAGACCCCCAGATCTAGACTTGGCCGCCTCTTGAATCACTGAGCTGAGGCATACTTGTCAAATATTTGTCATATTTGAGGCTATCAGCTCTTGAGGGAGTTCGGGCCAGGCACGCGCCCCTGTGGATGGGACGTTGGACCCGAGGTTGGGGCCCCGGACTTTGGCAAAAGACGGGCATGGTTGTAATTCAGAGCAAGTTATTTCATTTTCCTTTTCCTCTCAGTCGTACGGTAGGGATAAAAGGGAGTGTGGGAAAACTTCACATACTGCCCAGCACACAGTAGGGCCTCATGTAGGGGCTGCCTGTTCTAGGCCTTTCCCTGAGGACGGGACCAGCAGTCTGATCTGGGTCTGCATCATCCACAGCCAGGGCTCCCCTGCAGAGGGTTGGAACAGGGGCTCCGGGTCGCCTCATGACCCCCCGGGGCCCACCACCAGGAATCCTGCCTGCACCTTGGGTGGTGGGCAGGGGGCAGGGGGAGGCCTGGCTCTGCTGATACAAGGCCCCCCCTCCCCGTGAGCACCAGGGACTCCTGCGGAGCCAACCTGCCCAAGTGTTGTACAACTTGAGATCAGAAGCCCGGACCCTCTCTCCAGGACAAGTGTCAACAGGAAATCTCCCGACTTATCTTGTTCACATTCCAGAGGTGCACTGGCTAGCTCAGAGACTCGGTAACAAGACACCACTCTGGCTGCACCTGCCAGAGAAGCCAGCAGGGCTTTCTCTGCCATCTCCGCCTCCCAGCCTGCACCCTAGGGATGTACCTTCTGCCCACGGGGGCTCTCCAAGCCATCTAAGAAGGACGATCCCCCTGAGCTCTTCGCACACTTGGCTAATCCTTGTTAAGCATTGGCCAATCAGGGGAGGAGCCTCTTGGTGGGAAATGGAACTCAGCAGAGGACCCAACCCCCAGCAGGCACTAGGAGAAGACTCGAAGTAGTTCATTGAGCAGGTCACATTCTGGGGATGGAAGCAAAGAACGTGAAGCAAAATGTGGTTAGGTGGGCCCCACATGTTCTTGGGGGAATCACACACATGTACACACAACCCTCCAAGTTGTTTCCTATGATGAGAGGAGACTGCTGCAGCCATAGAAAACCCAAGCCTTCTTTTATCTGACGGGCCCAGATTGGGCAAGGGGCTCACACAAAGTCACACAGCAGCTTAATGGCAGGGCATGATTTTTGTTATCTTTTATTTTCCCATACCATTTCACTGGACAGGTGTCCTCCATACTCCATCCCACTCTGGACCACCTGCCCCCAGCCCCCTCACCCACTCCCCACCCCTGCCATCCCAGCCCCTAGCTCCGGCTGATGTGCTTGAAATGCTTCAGGCAGTGGGTGGGGGGTGGGGGTGGGGGGAAGGGGGCACAGCAGAGGGAAGAGCATGTGGGAGACCCCAGAGGCACAGGGAGCTGATGATGTGAGTACCACCTGGGTGAACGGGGAGAGGGAAGCGGAGGAGGTGTGGGGGTTGGGGTGGCATTCCAGCTTTATTACTTTCTTTTTCAGGATGTGGAACTGGCCAACCATGGGGGCAACTTGCTCACCCCCAGGCAGGTAAGTCTCAATCCCACATGACTCTGAGGTCCTGAGGCACCAAGAATAGGAACTTGCTGGGGTGTGGGGAGGGGACACGTGAGAAAACCCACCTCTCCTGCCTCCTGGGTCAGGGCACCAAGGAGGACTTCCTGGAGGAGGTGAACCTATTTGGGACCTGGAGGAGACCAGGCTTGCTAGGGCACTGCAGGCCCCCCTTCCCCAAACTGCTTGGTCACTTCTCAGAGAGGGGAGGAGCCCTTCCCCTCCCCTAGGGAACTGGCTCATGAGCCCTCGATGAGCTCTCCAGATCTGGGTCAGGACCAGTGTAGGATGTCACCACAGGCATCTTTCTAGGCTGAGCTAAGCTGCCACCAGGTATGACTAATATGTCCCAGCGTGACATGTCTCAGCTGGGTGGTCTCAGCCAGGCGTAGGTGGGCACTAGGGGAAACAGGGAAGGAGAGGTGAGCTCCCTGCTGTGACCTGAGAGATTCCTGTGGGGCCAGCCCTCAGAACCCCAGCTGCTGCTGCTGCTGCTAACTCACTTCAGTTGTGTCTGACTCCAGGAAAAATGACAATAGAGCCTTGCTGGCTGTAAAATGAGGCAGAGTCTCCATGAGAGTCCAGAACAACAACAGAGTCAGCCACAGAGCCTGTTTCTTGGGGACCCAGTGGTCAGTGCAATTAATGCACACCCACACACGCTCTGCACACCTGCTGTGCGCCAGGCATTCCAGGGAGATGTGGAGCCTGAAGATGAGGCAGCAGCTCAGGATCCAGTGGGGGAGATGACAGAACAGAAAGCAGCATGTTGAGCACTTGAGGAGCATTATTCTTAAGACGCTACAGAAGACGTGTGGTGGGAGAAAGTCATCCTGTTGAGGATGGTAAGGTGCGAATGTGTGAGATGGGCCTGAACAATCACAGGGAGAATGGACTCTTAGGATTCTCCATCTGGGAAGGATCTTCAGGCATCAGCTGATCAGGACCCACCATTCTCAAACTCGCACTGAAACACGAAAGGACCTGCTGAAACAGGCCCCCAACACACACACACACACACACACACACACACACTCTGAGATTCTGATTCACCAGGGCCGGCTGG
This sequence comes from Bos grunniens, assembly GCF_055505025.1. Lineage (NCBI taxonomy): Eukaryota > Metazoa > Chordata > Mammalia > Artiodactyla > Bovidae > Bos > Bos grunniens. The sequence continues at coordinate 85,183,261 of NC_141174.1, read as the reverse complement.
AGCCCAGGCATCTGCCCTTCCAACTGGCTCCCAGGTGCTGCTGCTGCGGTCTGCGGACCATACTCTGAGAGCAGTGATCCATTCACTCCCTCCCATTTCCTGGGTGGGGGCCAGCTCAGGGGTCGGCTCACTCATCCCAGTTGTTCCTGGGACTGTCTTTGGTGCTCAGAGACCTTGTGCAGGGGAAGTGAAGGAGTACAAAGTCCTCATCTCCACCTGCTGGGCCAGGCTCTGATGCCCAGAGATGGAGGGCAAGCTCATGGTGGGTCACCCACGGGTCAGAGGCCATGACAGAGTCACTTGAAAACAAAGTTTTCTTTTTTAAAAAACTTTTTTTCATTAGTTCTTTCTTTCTAGTTGCACTGGGTGTGCGTCGCTTCCCAGGGGGTATTTTCTAGTTTCGGCGAGTGGGGGCTACTCTTCGTTGCGGTGCTCTGCTTCTCCTTTCAGCGGCTTCTCTTGTGCAGCACGGGCCTTAGAGCACAGGCTCAATAGTTGTGGCCCGTGGGCCTAGTTGCTCCACAGCATGTGGAATCCTCCTCGACCAGGGATTGAACCCATGTCCCCTGCATTGGTAGGCAGATTCTCATCCACTGCGCCACCAGGGAAGTCCCCAAAACTAAGCTTTCTGACTCTTTGGGGGCCTGGGGACACTCTAAGGACAGGGCTGGGAGGGGGGAAACTCTGGGCTCCAACTTCTTGCCTAAAATGCTGGCTAAAGTGCTTCAGAATGGGGTAAAGGAGCTTGGAGACCCAGTTAACAAATGGAGAGATGGAATGTAGGGGGATGTGTGTGTGTGTGTGTGTGTGTGTATGTGTGTGTGTGTGAGGGCACACACACACACATGCAGCTCAACAACCATCACAAAAAGAACTAGGGACGTACTTACACTTTGAGTTTCTACCCCTTTCTGAGTGTCAGTTTCCTCATCTGGAAAAATTAAATGGGTTGAATTAGACAGTTCCTTTTGAGAGAAACAGGGCTGGGGGAAAGAGGGAGGGAGGCCCTAAGGAGCATCCCGGTAACAAGGCCATCATTTGATTAGCGCCCAATTTAAAGCCGCTAATAGACATCTGAAATTTTGCAAAGCTGCGCAATTACCAGGCACAGCCTGAGTGGCGCTCTGTCTGTGGGGAACAGTCCATCTATCAGGGTGTCATCAGCCTCCTCATCTTACTCCAAAGACCTTGAGTTTGAATAACATTGACCAGAGGAAGCTCCTGAGACAAAACAAGAGAAGCCCTTGGCCCAGCAGCTCTGTGGGGGGCTTCAGAGGCAGTTTCCTTGGGCCCCCGCCAGGCTTGAGAGAGAGAGTTGTCCCCAGGGGTTCTGGGGTGCTGGCAGAAGGCCGGCTGCTCTTCTCTCTCCACCTGTCTCCAGGGCTCTGCCTGCTGACATCAAGCCAGTTACAGCATCCTTCTGAGAGGCCGGCAAAGAAAACAAAGGCTCTGCAAGAGGAAAGAGAGACCCCCAGTCAGCACTTGGGCTGTGGAAGCTTTAGGAATAACACTCAAAAGTGTGGGAGCCAGCCTAGACTGGAATCCCGGTTCTACTTCACAAGCTGTGTGACCCTGGACAGTGTACTTAACCTCTCAGTTCTGTTATCTATAAAAACCTCTTTGGTTGGTCCTGGGGATTAGCTAAAATGACAGAAATGAAAGCACTTTGGAGGAACAAAAAATGGAATCCACTGAAGCCTTCAGCTGTGCTGTGTTGTAAATGAAAGCTGCTTAACCGAGAGTGGCATATGGAATCTCAGACATGCATCTGAGTCTCAGCTGTTTACTGTGTGACCCTCAGATACTCACTCAACCTCTCGGAGCCTTGGTGTCATCTGTAAGAGGCAAGTGTTTATGGTATTTTCCCTAAAAGGTTAATGGAAGGAAAATCAGAAAAGAGCCTGTGCAAAGGGCCAGCCTCTCAATAGGCCTCAAAAAGTTACGCTTCTCCTATTCCCCAGACATCCTCATTCCAGAGCCAGGGTAGCACTACCATTATCCACAGGTGTGTATGTCACTCTGCCACCCTGGTGGCCAGGCCAGGCTGCGGGGCACGGCCAAGCCCTGGATGACCCACAGCAGCCTACCCACCCAGTGGTTAGCTCAGGAAAGCCTCAAATTATACAATTTATGAAACCCAATCCAGTTTTCCGACTGGAACGTGTGATTAGAGAGATTACACATTCACTGTTGCAATTATGGTAATGTTGATGTGTGGACAGATAACTGGCAGCGGGGCTGTTCTGAACCGTCTATTTATAGGTTGAAGATTCTTGCTATCTCAAGGCAGACATATGGGCCATAAAGGCAGGCGACAAAAACAGGAGGGGAGAGCAAAGCTCCCTCGAAATGAAAAGACACGAAAGGAAGCGGTAATTAGGGCTGGGACCGGCTTATGTAAATCAGGTAATACTTTCAAAACAGAGATGAGATCTGGTTTTAATAAAGCGCATTGGAACAAATGGTGGAATAATGACTTAATAAATCTAAATACAAATATTTTGTTCCGTCTCCAAAATGAACAGCCCTGGCATCTGCCGAGCCCGGGCCGGGCGAGGGGGCGGTGCGGTAGTGTTACTGTATTCTTTCTCTCCCTCAGCAGGCTCGAAGATTTTAATTTTTAGCCTTCTGCTAAATTACACGGGCTGTCAGTCAACTGTGGGAGATATTTTGAGTAAGGAGATTTATACAAACACACAGAGCACACTCGGAAGGCTCAGCACAATATCTTTTACACCGGCTGGGATGTAAATCATAGGTTGTTCAGAGCCCGAATTACAGCTCTTTCGGAAATAGACTGCGGAGAAATTATTCACCAGGAGGAATTCAGTGGCTTTTTTTCTCAGTGCCCCTCCTCGACCCTCATCTTAATCAGAGAAGCTCTCTAGTGGTCCCTTTTGGTGCTTTTTCCACCTCCGCCCATCCCAACTCTGGTATCTAGAGCAGAAATTGCAAACCCATGACCCATGGACCAAACTGGATCCACAGGTGTGTGTGTGTGTTTATTGATTGGACCAAGGCTGATAGCCTGGAGACAAATCCAGTTTAAAAAATTAGTTGCAAATACCTGTATTTATTTATTCGGTTGTGCTGGGTCTTTGTTGCTGTGTGTGGACTTTCTCTAGTTGCAGCGAGTAGGGGCTACCCTCTAGTTGAGGTTCGTGGGCTTCTCATGGCCGTGGCTTCTCTTGTGAGCTTGGGCTGTAGAACACAGGCTCAGTAGCTGTGACTCGCCTAGGCCTTCCTGTCCTGTGGCATGTGGGATCCTAGTTCCTGGGCCAGGGATGGAAACCCATGTCCCCTGCATTGGCAGGCAAATTCTTAACCACTGGGCCACCAGGGAATTCCTGGCAAATATTTTTCAATCATGCGGTTCATCAAAAAAGTCATACATCCAACTTCTCTCAATATAGGTCAGAATATCTAGCCAGCCACCTTGGGTTTGCCTTGTGTGGTGACAGTCGGCTGGGGCTGAGGCTGCCCTGCTGTCTCTCGGGGAGTGTGGACTCTCAGGTTTTCACTGTCCCTTCGTTCCCCAGTCCACACCACACCCGCTTCAACTATGGTACCTGCCTGGACTCAAAGGCAATGAGTGTTTTACCCCTGGTGTAAATTCATTCCCTTTTAGTTATTAGAGTCTGTGGCTCAGGAGATGTTATTGAAAACAACACATGTTATCGCTCATTCTCAAACCTGCACCAATTAAATAAGAAAAATGTGGACAATATCTAAAAATACTAACGTAAAATGAATGTCAAAGAGACAGAGGAAGAGAGAGATTATTGATGATCCCTGCTTGGGAATGACTGCTCTTTATTTCATTCTGACCTGTTTCATCTGTTCCAATACGTGGTAGTTATTTATACTGATGTTCTTAACGACAAAATGAGAAGCTGGTAACTTTATGTCAATGCCCTAGATTTTAATGATCTGTGAAATCCTGAAGACTAGGTAATCCTTGCCCAAATTACCATGTAATTGTAGAACCTTGGAAGCCATCCATCTATCACCCATATATCTTTATATACACACCCATTTGTATGTCCTTCCCTCTATCCATCCATTTAGATGTATTTATCCATCCCACGACACCTTTGCTGAACTCTCCATATATACATACATACGTCTGCCAGTCCATCCATCCATCATCCATTCATCTATCCAACTACCGCAACCACAGAGCCCTCACTTCGGCTAGTCCACAATCTCCAAGTGGATGTCCAGCAAGACATCTTGTTCTTTTGCCAGGTCTGGCTGACCCAGAATTCTTCCTGTAAAAAATCTGTGTCTTCACAAAAGCACTTGTCCCTGTGAGTTCCACACATCAGCATGTATGAGGGCTCTGCAGATATCTGAACCTCACTTTCTTGTCAACTCATTTACAAAACTCTCTCCTCCCTCCCCAAAGACCAGCAGTCTTGTTTTCTGGAAAAACTCCCTGGATTCCTTCCATGAATCCTCCTGAAGTAAGAATGGCAGACCTTCTTTGTGGTCAGACTCCCTGTTTTCCCTCAATACGGTGATTCACTGTGGGCCTTGAGCAGCTCAGAGCTGGGCGGGGCTCTCACTCATTGTGGATGCTGTTCCTATGGGTTCATCTGGGGTCTGATGGCCTTTTCTCGCTAATGATATATAGTGGGTGGCCAGGTCCCCCAAACCACCATGTTATCTTCACACTTTCCATTAATTCCCCATGTGAACCTCAAGAGTGACTGTGGATCCAGCTGGAAAAGTGCTTTGTGAGGTTATCTTTTCCTTCTAGAAAAGATTTAAAATGTCTCCTTCTGCTAATCATTACTTCCAATCACTCACCACAGCGAAGTGGTTGACTTTCCTACATGGAGGGAGTTTTAGGTCTAAGCAGGCCTCTCTCCATCCTCTTTTGTCTGGAGGATAATGCCTGATACTTCCCTACTGGTGCTTTATTGATTTTATAGGACTTTAATCCTAGTTAGAATATCCATGCCCTTAGAAATAGGGAAGAGAGGATGTCACACTATTCCTGGTCATTTATGCCTCATTCAGGGAAATTGAGGTTTTTAAGAACGAGGTTCAACAGGAAGTAAAAGGGGAAGTTCCAGTCCTGAATTGGGATGGGGAAATGGACAAAGGAGGGCACAATGTCAGACTTCACTCTTTGTCTCAAATAAGCTCCAGCATGAAAATCTCATGCTTTTCAGTTCCTACTCTACAACCCAAAGGCTTTCTGCATGTTCTGCCTTCCTTGCTGTACTCAAAGCTTCTTAGCTTCTTTTGCATTCCTCTCTAAGCCTCAGCCATGCCTGGATACACGTAGGTATTTCCCTCTCCGATATTCCTTGTCTGGGACCAGATGCTCCATGGAACTTGTAAAACAGCAGTAGCCCTTGTCCCACTAGAGGAAGCACTCTGCGATGGGATGGCATGATGGCAATGATGGTGAGGGGGCCTTCTGTGCAATGGGAAAGGCAAGTGGGAGACAGCAGATGGGCAAGGGGGTGTGCCGGGGCCAGAAACACTTCCTGGGAGATGGGAAATGTTGCAGGAGGAGCCAGGGTGGCACTGAGGAGGGAGCAACAGTGGGTGAACCAGGCAAAGGCATGATGGGTGTGAGGGAGATGGTCAGATGGGAGAGGGAGATGGGAAAGAGGGCTTTGTGGCGGCAACAGTGGGATAATTCTGTGTGAAAATGCAGGCTTGAAAAAAGTAAAAGTGTTAGTCGCTCAGTTGTGTAGAACTCTTTGCGACTCTGTGGACTGTAACCCACCAGGTTCCTATATCCGTGGAATTCTCCAGGCAAGAATACTGGAGTGGGTAGCCATTCCTTTCTCTAGGGGATTTTCCTGACTGAGGGTTTGAACCCAAGTCTTCTGCATGGCAGGCAGATTCTTTACCATCTGAGCCACCAGGGAGACACAACAACAATAATGGCTCTCACATTTTCAGCACTTCCTACATATCAGACTCTGAAAGCGTGAAGTGAAAGTGTTAGTCACTCAGTCGTGTCCGACTCTTTGCAACCCTGTGGACTGTAGCCCGCCAGGCTCCTCTGTCCATAGGATTTTCCAGGCAAGAATATTGGAGTGGGTTGCCATTTTCTTCTCCAGGGGATCTTCCCAACCCAGGGATCGAACGCAGGTCTCCTGCATTGCAGGCAGATTCTTTACTGTCTGAGCCACAACTGACTACTTACTACAAATAATCTAATATCAGTTTCCCCATAGCCACTTACAAGTGACAGGACAAAGCTTATTTATTTCCTTGGAAATATTCACAGCCCCCACTGACCCGACTTGTTCCTGGTGAATAGAACTCTGTTGTGCACTCTGAATTTTCTTCCTCCAACCCTCTCCTAAAAAGGATGAATTCTTTTTGGAGGGAAGATAGGGTGGGGAAGAGGAGGAAAGAAGTCCTGTGTAGCTGAGGCTTGTGGGACTATCTCGTGGCTGCATGTGTGAGATGCTCCAGAGCAACTGGGAAGATGGCAAGAGGACTGAGGAGTTTTCCACAGGAGGGGTGATTTTAAAAATATTACTTTGAATTATTTGAGAGAAGGCAGTGGCAACCCACTCCAGTACTCTTGCCTGGAAAATCCCATGGACGGAGGAGCCTGGTAGGCTGCAGTCCATGGGGTCGCTAAGAGTCGGACACGACTGAAGCGACTTAGCAGCAGCAGCAGTACAAATGGAATTCTTTGTAAATTCTTTTTGAGTGCTAAATAAAACTGGATCACATGGGCCCTTGGATTTATAAAGTTTATGTAAGTATTTTCGTTTGCAGATGAAGTGAATAGAGCTAGGAGCAGTTAAATAATCTGCTCAAGGCCACACTGCTGGAAGTGGTGGTACCAGGGTTTGCTGCCTGCCTCCGATGATGCTCTCGTTTGCCATACCGTGTGTTCCCCAGGCCTGACTCATAGATGTGTAAAAGTGGAAGGGACAAGGGACCATCTCAGTCAGTTGTTGGCTGAGTATAGAGACTGAGGACTAGAGAAGGGGGGTGGTCACCCGAAGTGAAACAAGGAGGACTCGTCAGATGAGACCCTCAGCTTCCTGCCTCCAGCGAGCCTTATCCTTTCTCTTTACTGAGTGCGTACTACTAGGAATACTGTGCTGAGAGCTTTATGACCGACATCTCTTTAAAACCTGACAATCCCCAGAGGCAGGCATTATTATCTCCATTTTACATAGGAAGAAACAGAGTGGCTTGTTGGTATTCATACACTTCAGGAAGATCAAGACTGGAATTCGAAACTAGGCCTGTTTGGCTCAAACTTATGCCCTCAACAGCTCTTTCCTCACAACTTGCTTTCATGCTTCGGTTACTGAGACACTAGAAAGCTTTGGTTCTTTAATTCTGATGTCTTAAACAAAACTCTGTTCTATTTATAGTTGGGTCAAACATCTAGGTACAAGAGAAGCATTTTTCATGCAAAATTTGACATTGTTTACAATTGATGTTGGAGACAAAGATGAGGGGGAGGTTGGGGTGTCGACACGACAGGGAATCACCTGTTGGGTGAGGTTTCTGAATCAACAGTGCAAAACTGAACAGAGAGAGGCCTCTGGGGATTTATTTGTTCCCTCTTCTTCCACTGGAATCAAACTGACAAAAATATTCCACCACTAAGGTAGGGTTATTGTTAGCTGCTTTACTCTGGGGACACTGGACATCAATCCTTGCCCACCTGTGCACGCACACACACATTTAATTTACTGAAGAGTATTATGCGCAAAACACCCCGTAGGCATGCACCCATTGCACATAAACAATTCATTGCCTCATCTCCGAAAGATGTTACAACCCAGCAGAGCAAATGCATGAGCTCACCAGGAACTTCCAGGTAAGGTGGGAATGGTATGTGCCTCCAGAGAAGGGTAGATGGGCGGGGGTGGGGGAAGAGTTCAGAAGACCAAGTCATCCTGTTTGGCCAGAAATCTAGAGAGCTTCCTGGAGGAGGTGAGGTTTCAGAAGAACAGGAATTTCTTGCCTGTCAGAGATGGAAGGAAATAGATAGTTCGATCTAGGGATTCTACGTTTATGTGTATATTTCTCCCTACAAAACATTCCCTTTTCTATCTTCTAGTTAAAAAACCTATCAACCAAATTCCTTCAAGTGTGTTTGTTATCCTAATTTCTCTGATTTCCTCCCCTCCTTCGCCTAAGTTTATTGTTGACTCCCTGTGAAATAAATCATAATTGCCTACTGTCACAACATGAGAACCACTTGACAGGCAGTTATCCTGAGATACTGTCACCGCCCGTCAGCCAGCTGGCTCTGGGGTTGGGGGAGGGGAGGGAAAGAGCCCAGCAGCCAGATTCAGGGTCCCAAGGCCCCAGAACATCTCCCATAATCAGGCAGGATGGCCCCTTCCCATGCATGCCCAGCAGCAGGAGAAGATACATGTGCTATAAGATGCGGGGGGCAGGGGGGGACATTTAAGAACTCCCACTCCTTTAAAAAAAAAAGATATTTCAACAGCCCAGTTTTCATCCTCCTTCTGGCCAATTGGCAGTTTGTAAGTCACCACCACCAGATGACAAATTATTACAGGGAATGATCAATATATTTTTCAGTAGAGCTGGCATTTGGGAAAAACAGACTGACATACAAAGAGACAGTCTTGGAAGCATTAATGTTCAGAGGCTACCAATTAATCAATAAGTAAATATTTCTTGAGTGCTTATATGGATAAGAGGCAGCATAGTGCAGCGATTAACAGGGCCAACTGTGGAGTCTGATGGGTCTGGGTTTGAATCTTTGATCCACTGCTCACAACCTGTGATATTGGGCAGGTTCCCTAACTACTATGCACCTCTGTTTTCTGTAATGTGTGGGCTGCCTGCCAGGATTAAACAAGATAATATGCTTAGCACTTAACATGCTTATGACAGTTCCTAGTACATGATGTGTGCTCAGGAAGGGCTGTTGCTGAGGTTGATGTCATTGTGCTTAGGCTCCGAGGGGAGTTCAAGAGATGACAGGGCTCCTTGTTTGCAGAAGTCTAAAACTGAGCTGAAGTGACCAAACACCACCATCACAGAAAATGGCAAAAACTTCAGGTCGGAGGTGGCTGATTTTGATTGTGGGAACAACGGAAGGTTTGAAGGCAATCGCTTACTCCATGTGGCTGGATTGATCAGGGAAGCTTTCAGAGAAAATGGAGACTCAACAAATGGGCCATAAAAGAAAACATCATCTGAGCCTCTACTACAGGTTGGGTGCTTCCAGAATACCTTCAAGAGAGGTGTGACTTATTCCCATATTACCCACAAGGGATCTAAGACTTAGAAAAGTCAAGCTAGAGAGTTAAAAGAAATAGTAGGGGTACTGTTTATGGGGTTTGCTGGATACCTGAGGCTTTGTATGCAGCGTGAGGCTGCAAGGTGCACTGGAAGGCTCGCAGACCGGAGGTGTTTGTGTCATCTTTGAGTCCTCTTTCTCTGTTGCCACCGCCTGAGGCAAGTCATTGTCTCCCCAGTCTGAGTTCTTGCAGCAGCTCCCAGCCCTCCCTTTAGCCTTCCATTCTTAGCAGAGAGTCAGAGTTGAGTCAGAGTGAGTCTGCTATTGGGTCCTGGTGCACCCAGAAGGACAGTTGGCTGAAGGTGCCAATTGCAAAGAAACCAACAAGGGATGGGCAAACTCCTGGAGCAACTGGGACCCAACAGAGCTGGGATTATCGAGGGGGCGTGGTCTGTGGTAGGAGCTGCATTCTCAGGGGAAGGACAGGGCCACCACATGGAAGTAACTCACCCTGGCTTTTCTCTGCTTCTCCCCTCTGATCTCCTGTTGCAGTTGCTATTGATTGAACTCTACTGGGAGCCAGAGGGCAAAGGAGAACCCGTGATGCAGTTAAAGGCAAGCTTAGGACGATGCTAAGGAAGCTTGGGCCCCTAGTCTCTCACTGGCCCAAGTCCCTTCCCAGGTTATATGTTTATAACTTTGTGTCATTTTTCTTGAGCAAGACTCCCCAATTGTTTAAGCTTGAGGCCCCACAAGGTCTGGATCTGTCCTTACATTAATTACCAGCCTAGTAGGACTCAAAGCAAGGTGGAAGAGTCTAAGTGGTTGCTGGAGAATTTCTAGCACAGACATCCACTGAAAAGACCTAGTCATAGCTCATTAGTTCTCTGCCCGAAACCTTCGTATCATTCCTCAGCAAGGCCGAGGATGTGCTGTTCCTCCCAGGCCCTACCTGGTGGCTGCACTGTCTACTTCTCCTGCTGCCCCCCTGCTCACATGGCCCCAGCCACAGTGGCCTCCTTGACGGTCCCTGCATGACCCTGACACACTTCTTGGCCCTTGCTCTCCTTGCGCCTGGAACTCCTGTCCCCACAGGTGCCCGTGACTCCTTCAAGTCCTGGTCCTAATGTCATCTCTCCCCAGGTGGCACTTCCCTGACCTTCGTATTTCAGTTACTCTTTGCCTGCTTTATTTGTCTACAGAGCAATACTCTTCTAACTATTCTCTAGTTTACTTATCTACTTGGTTTTGCATCTCTCTTGCTTCATTGAGCTGTCAGCTCTGTGAGGGCAAGAGTTTGTTCATTTGACTCCACAGCTGCATCCCTGGTGCCTGGAAAAATACCTGGCACATAGCAGGTGCCCAGTAAGTAGTAGAGGAACTAGCAGATGTTCCGTAAGTGCTGGAGCAGATCGTTGGATGAAGGAAGGGCAATCCAACCAAGCCCTGAGTGTGATGGGGAAGGCAGACGTGCAGAAGTTGGATTCCGAGGCAGGAAGGTCCACACTGCGTGAGAGCACCGCAGCGTGGGTAATTGGTGCTCAAGCCTAGGAGTTTCGATACCAAAGTCCAGGTCTTTCCATCACACCCACGTTTTCCAGCTTCCCTCACTTTTCGGGGGTAGTATACTTCAGGGACAAAGAGCATGTCCGCTTGCTCCAGGCAGAGTGGGTCTGCTGGATTTGTTTTACACATAAGGTGTCTGAGAATTGTTTTATTTAAAGAATGAGCTCTGGGTTTGAAAAAGATTGAGCCTTCCTTAACACCTCTCCGTGTCTTGAAGGGAACACCCCCACGGTGGGAACTTGGCATGAACAAAAGCCTGAGGGTCAGGAAGGAGAGGCAAGTAAAGCAAGCAGTTGTGGAAAGATCCTGGGAAAACCCACCGGGATGGGGATGCAGGTGGGTGCTGAGCAGTCTGGACCATGTGCAGAAGACACCAAGGAGGCGGGGCATCTCAGGGAGAGACAGGTGATGAGAGCAGCTGTTGGAGAATGTGGCTTGGCCTGGATATCCAGGAGGGACTAGAGCAGAGAGGGCAGGGAGCAGAGGCCAGAGGCAGTGAGGATTGTGGAGGGGCTCCAGGAAATAGAGAAGAAAGGGAATGGGCCAATATTTTCCAGGACGACTGTAAGCCTGTAGTGCAAGCCTTGCTGGGACTGCATCTGGCATCTGCTCTCCCCTTAGCTCTCACCTAGTTTCTCCAGCTCCTGGGTCTCAAGCCGAATAGGTAAGAGCAGGGCTGGTACCTGGGCGAGAGGAGTCAGGCACTCACCTCAGTGCAACACTGAAAGGGCACCCCAAACTCAATATCCAGATAAATAAAACTTTAATGTAATATATTTTTTAAAAAAAGCAAAATTAATGCAAAAAAATCTTTAATAAAAAGAATACTGAAATTTCAAATGAAGACAGAGATTGGAGGCAACCGCAGTGCCCATTATTAGGTGAATAGATAAAGAAACGGTGGTACATCCAGGCAATGGAATATCGTTGCTGTTGTCTAGTTGCTAAGTCATGTCTGACTCTTTACGACCCCATGGAGCACGCCAGGCTCCCCTATCCTTCACTGTCTCCCAGAGTTTGCTCAAAGTCATGTCCATTGAGTTGGTTGGTGACGCCATCCAATCACTTCATCCTCTGTCGCCCCCTTCTCCTCCTGCCCTCAATCTTTCCCAGCATCAGGGGCTTTTTCAATGAGTCAGCTCTTCACATCAGGCGGCCAGAGTATTCAGGGCTAAAAAGCAGTGGCTCTCAAGCCAAGAAACGACATGGAAGTACCTTAAATGCATAACACCAAGTGAAAAAGTGAGCCTGAAAAGGCTATGTATTATATGATTCAAATATATGACTTCTAGAAAAGGTAAAACTATGGAGGCAGTAAAAAAATCAGTTTTGCCAGGATGGGGGTGGGGTGTGTGTGTGGGAGAATGAAGGGGTGAACGGATGGAACACAGGATTTTTAGGGCAGTGAAACTGCTGTATATGATGCTAAATGGTGGAATCCATGTCATTATTCATTAGTCAAAATCCGCAGAATGTAAAAACATCAAGAGTAAACCACATGGTAAACTAGGGACTTTAATGCTAACGTTTCAATACTGATTCATGAATTATAACATACATACCACATTAATGTAAGTAATTGGGGAACTGGACATGGAACAAGAGACTGGTTCCAAATCAGGAAAGGAGTACACCAAGGTTGTATATTGTCACTCTGCTTATTTAACTTATATGCAGACTACATCATGAGAAATGCTGGGCTGAATGAAGCACAAACTGGAATCAAGATTGCCAGGAGAAATATCAATAACCTCAGATTGCAGATGACACCACCTTTAGGGCAGAAAATGAATAAGAACTAAAGAGCCTCTTGATGAAAGTGAAAGAGGAGAGTGAAAAAGTAGGCTTAAAACTCAACATTCAAAAAACTAAGATCATGGCAACTAGTCTCATCACTTCATGGCAAATATATGGGAAAACAATGGAAACAGTGACAGACTTTATTTTGGGGGGCTCCAAAATCACTGCAGATGGTGACTATAGCCATGAAATTAAGACACTTGCTCCTTGGAAGAAAAGTTATGATCAACCTAGACAGTATATTAAAAAGCAGAGACATAACTTTGCCAGCAAAGATCCGTCTTGTCAAAGCTATGGTTTTTCCAGTAGTCATGTATGGACGTGAGAATTGGACTATAAAGAAAGCTGAGAGCTGAAGACTTGATGCTTTTGAATTGTGGTGTTGGAGAAGACTCTTGAGAGTGCCTTGGACAGCAAGGAGATCTAATCAGTCCATCCTAAAGGAAATCAGTCCTGAATATTCATCGGAAGGACTGATGCTGAAGCTGAAACTCCAATACTTTGGCCACCTGATGCAAAGGACTGACTCAGTGGAAAAGACACCGATGCCAGGAAAGACTGAAGATGGGAAGAGAAGGTCAGACAGAGGATGAGATGGTTGGATGGCATCACTGACTCAATGGACATGAGTTTGAGTAAACTCCAGGAGTTGGTGATGTACAGGGAGGCCTGGCATGCTGCAGTCCATGGGGTCACAAAGAGTCGGATATGACTGAGCCATTGAACTGAACCAAACTGAACTGGAGAAACCACAGAGGGAGAGGAGAGTATGTGGGAATTCTATACTTTCCTCTCAGTTTTTCTATAAATCTAGAAGTGTTGTAAGAGCGAAGACTATTAATTGAAAAAAAATCAAAATGGAAGCAAACAAATCTATAATAAACAAGGTATCAAATTTCAAAATAAAGGCAGGACCTTTAGGCATGGCTGAGGGTGAGACTACGGAGGCATCATTTTCAGGGCTGGGCAAGTCCAGTATTCCACACTCTGAGCTGGAAGAGTCTTTAGAAGTCACCTTTTATTTTTAAAAGTTATTATGCATTTATTTATTGTTTTCGGCTGTGCTGGGTCTTCACTGCTGCTCGTGGACTTTCTCTGGCTGCCGTGCTCGGGTTTAGTTGCCCCGCAGCCTGTGGAATCTTCCCGGACCAGGAACTGAACCTGTGACCCTGCCTTGGCAGGCGGATTCTTAACCCCCGGACCACCAAGGAAGTCCTATCCTTGTATTTTTCTGAGGAAGAAACTAAGGGTGACTGGGTGAGGTTGTGCTTGGCAGCGGGCTGGGTCTGGAGCAGAACTCTGGGCACACTCTCAGCCCAGCATCCGGGAACTGGGGTCCCTGTTGCAGGCGGGGTGACTCACTGTCCCACACATGCTGTGTGGCAGGGAAAAGGAAGAGGTGGCTGGAGCCTAAAGGACTCCCCAGTCACAAGTGAGCTGACCTTGGGATCTCACCGAGGGTTGGGAGTTTGGTTTATGAGAAGGCCTTCTTTACGTCTCTCTTGGATTATCACATCATTAATGAAGACGTGGGACCAGTCCCACAGAAAGCACATATGGTGGGTGGTTCTTGACATCTTCCTGGGCTCTGCCTGAGCCAGACGCTCCTAGGAAAAGCACCAAACCTGCTCAGAGATCCCTGCCTCACCCCGCCGGGAGCCCTCCTGCTCTCAGATGGGCCGGATGAGCAGTGGACACGCTCCCTCCTTGAAGCTCACTTAGAGCACTCTTAACAGTAGATGCCTTGCCTCAAGTGGGCTTTGGATTTTCCCCGGACTCGTGTGGGTTTCCTCTCCCCTCCGACCCCCAGGCCTGTCCCAGCCGGACTCCAATGCCTGGACACTCTCCACCCTGCACGTGCAGCCTTGGAAGCGGGTGGGATTAGGAGAGGGGGGCAGTGGGGCCTGAACTTGACCTCCGAAGGTCAGAAAGCTGAGACAGGAGGGTACACGTGGGTGGAGTCACATCAGAGTCCCTGGGAGCTGGTGAGGTGGGGCCTGGGGTTGAGGACTCATTCTGCAGGACCATCTGCAGGCATTCAGGCCTCTGCTCCCTCCAACTGAGGTGAATGTGAGCTCAGAGGGCATCACGTGGCAGGCTCAGCCAATGCCTAGAGGAAGACAGGAGGGTCAGAAAGCGCAGGGACAGTGCTACAGCTGGACTCTGATCGCACACTGTCCTAAGAAGCCAAATTTGGAAGATCCCACATCTGCAAAGCCAGCATGGATTCGCAGGGATGTCAGAGGAGGGGAGGGCACAGGACCAGGGGGAGGGGGAGGGGTGGCCCCGGGGCCTCCCCTTGAGAGGATGATGGATGCTCTCTGGCTCTGGAGATAACAGATGATTCTAGAGGTAAAGAGCCAAGTATGAAAATGAGCGTAAGACAAGAGGTGGGAAGGGCCGCGGAGGAAGGGTGTCTGAAGGCCTCTCGGAGGGAAGGTGCAGTAGGCGCTGATGCGTGGAGCAGGATTCTCGCCTGAGACCAGGCTCTGCCCAACCCAGCTTCCCAGCTGTGAGGCATCTGCTGCTCCGGATGGCTGTCTCCCTGAAGCCCCTTCTCTAATATTTGCTCAAGTCTGCCTTCTTGCTGACTCAGGGGGTAGGGGGTGGCTCAGCCTTCAGAAGTGTGATTCCAACACCGTTTGTTCAGTAGCTCCTAGTGTGGGTACCACTGTAATGGCCATTGGGTGTGATGGCTCGGAATCTGTAGGATGTGTGATCGTCCCCATCATTAGGACAGAGACATGGTGGCAATGGGGTGTGCTGAGAGGGTGGGCTTGAGGTCTGGGAGGTCTGGGTTGAGTGCCAGCTTATCCCTGTGTGATCCAAGTCCCTATCCCAAACCTGTCTTGGTTTCTGTGAAGGGGTTGAAGCAGCTTTTATTTTATAATATACAATCTATGGAAAAAGATATTACTGAGAACACAGCAAACAGCTAAGCCCTACCACGTTGGCCCATGTCTGCTCCAGCATTTCTCCTTTCTCCTTCCCTTTCAGATGGTGTTGAGGGTCCCTGGGCAAACACCACCCCGCCCTACCACTCCCCACCTCAGTTAAAGTCCCCACCTTGCAGACGGCTATTAGGTTGACATTGTGTGAACAACAGCCAAAGTTTCTCTAAAGATTGCAATCTTTTCAACACCCTTTTAGAGGTTGTGGGGCCTCCCATAGAAAACCTCCAGCCCAGAAGTTCTTCCATCATTCCCAGGCTGCCCCCTGAGAACAGAGATCACACCCCCTGGGTCTTTTATTTCTTTATTTTTAACTACACTGGGTCTTCATTGCTGCACATGGGCTTTCCCTAGCTATGGAGAGCGAGGGCTACTCTCCAGCTGCGGTGCACGAGCTTCTCATTGCAGCGGCTTCTCGTTGCAGGGCACAGGCTCTAGAGCACGCGGGCTTCAGTAATTGCTGTGTGTGGGCTCCAGAGCGCAGGATCAGTAGTTGAGGGTCCCAGGCTCTAGAGCATGGACTCAGTAGTTGTGGTACATGGGCTTAGTGGCCCCAGCATGCGGAATCTTCCTGGACCAAGGATCAAATCTGTGTCCCCTGCAATGGCAGACAGATTCTTAACCACTGGACCACCAGAGAAGTCTGTTCCCTGGGTCTTATATCCCCCACCCTGTCCACTGGGGCTAGTGAGTGTGTAATCTGTGCCTCTTGACTTGTGGCTGAATGATTTGGGCTGATGGCCCCTTGTCTAGGCCCCTCCTCCCTCAAACCCCCCAGAGCCTGGCCCTGGGCTGCCGATAGAGGGGAAAACAGCTAATAAATCAGCCTCAATTCCAATGCGATCAGGTAGCAGCTCCTAAATGCCGGCAGCTCCTCCCAGACCTACCTCAGGACTCCCGGGTAGCTGATGTCACAGGGGCCACTCTCCTGGTTTACCCCCTCTCTCTTCCTAGAGGGGGTGTGGCTTTAGTCCTCCAGAGCTCTCAGATGTCTTAATGCAGCGTGTAATGTAAAATTCACACAACCAGTGATCTCACACACCTGGAACCTGGCTCTCAACCCAGCTGTGATCCAGGGCTGAAGGGCCCACGGTGTGGTCTGTTAGGGCATGTGTGTTGGGAGAGCCTGAATGAGCTAGGAGAGCCTGAGCAGACCAGAGGTAGGGCAACCAGAAGGGACCCAGAGTCACTGTCAAGAGCCTGAGGGCACCAGAGGCAGGGCAACTGGGAAGGACCCAGGGTCATTGTCATTGTCATGGACCCAGACTAACATCTCCAGTACTCCTGGATACCTCCATAGGGGGAACACTGCTCCATCTCACAGATGGGAAAAGTGAGGTTCAGAGAGGCTGCACGGCCTGCTCATGGCTTTGCTTAGATACTAAGTCATAGACTGATTATTCCCCCTAAAGCCATCCATCTCCGGGTCACCTTTCTCCCTTCCCATTCCTTCTTCTTGGGTCACAAGGACAAGAGTCACTGAGGCAGTAAGACTGGGTCTGGGGCCTGGTTGTCCTGGCTGATTATGACATGGAAGGTGATATTTCAAGCCTCCCTTTGCTCTCTGGTTCAAGGGAACACTGAGCCCTGCATCAGGAGGCTCATAGGAGGTGAGGTGTGTCACTCCAGAGATGCTGCCTAAGCAGGAGGGGATGAGGATTATTGCCACCAGGCTAGCAGGAAGATGCCTGGGCAAGAATGATGTAAGGCTGAAGGGCACAGCAGGCAGAGCAGCCTGGCCAGACCAGTGATGCCTGGGAGCTGTGCTGGACAGCAGCCTCCTGGGTTATGCCCAGGGAAGGCCTGGAGGCTGGGACCTGAGCATGCCCTACATTGCGTGGGTTTCCAGGGATGGGTCAGAAGCCGTGATGGCCCACACTGGGAGGACGTGGCCTGTCCCAGCAGCCAACCTAGACCAGCCTCGGAGGGCTGGAACCTCTGGGCTGGAACCTCTGTTGAGAGCTTGTTCATGGAATGTTAGGGCTCCATCTGGGGTGATGATTGCTCTGGCTTGCCTGGGATGTGGGACTTTTAGTGCTGAAACTGACAGTCCTGGGCAAATTGGGATGGTTGGTCTTTCTAGGACCAGTGTTGTCTGGCCATTGTTTCCCTGGAGAGGGAGCACGTGCCGGATTGGGGAGCTGGAGAGTTTGGAAGGGAAATGTTCTTCCCCAGCCGGCCCCTTCCGGCCCTGGCCTCCAGCCCAGCCTCCTGCAGGGAGGGGCCTGTGATCTGATCTTAAATGTGCTGGAGCTGTCTCTGCAGGGGGCACAGGGGCTGAAGTTTTGTAGGGGTTCATTCAGAAGGAATTATTAGGAAACATTGCAGCCACCCCTCTAAGCCACAGCCAGCTTTGTTATTTTGGACATTTTATTTTTCATCACCTGCCTCCTGAACCCTGTTTTATGAACTTTAGACCTGGGAGGGGATGAGGGATGTTATTGATTGGCCTTCTTAACTCTCCAAATGAACACTGAGTGGTATGGATACAGAAAAAAGCACCAGGCCTTAAAAGTGCTGAGTGACCCTGGACACAGGCGACAGTGACAAGTCATACTTGAGAGGCATGCGGTGCAGCCAGGCCAGGCGCACAATAGAGACGTGCGAGTCATCATTACTGTTCTTGCTTTGCAATTAGACTCCGTGACTTTTAACTTTATTATTTCCTTCCTTCTGCTGCCTTTAAATTTTGTTTGTTCTTTTAGGAGGTAGGTTAGGTTGTTTTGACCCCATGGCTTTTATTTATTTAATTTATTTGGCTGTGCTGGGTCTTAGTTGAGGCATGTGGAATCTTTAATATTCATGTGGCATGCAGGATCTTTATGGAGCATGGGAAATCTTAGTTGCATCATGTGGGATTGAGTTCTCTGACCAGGAATCGAACCTGAGCTCTCTGCATTGGGAGTGCAGAGTCTTAGCCGCTGGACCCCAAGGGAAGTCCCTTTATTTTTTTTTAAGACCCCATGCCCACTATCTCATGGCTGTCAGACAAACCCCAGAGTGTAGCTGGGTTGGGGTTGCCCCATTTAGCAGGTGAAGAAACAGGCTCAGAGAGGGTGGAATAGTGCTTGGAGGGCATGTGAAGGATTAGTGGTGGCCCCGGGTGCCAGCTCGGGTCTCCTGACTCCTGGGGTAGGACACCCTGCACTTGTCTGGTTCTCACTGGGTGGATATGTCAGCGTGGTGTGTGTGTGTGTGCCTGTGCTGGGAGGAGAAGGGAGACAGGAAGGAGGGAGCAGTTCTTTGAATCTGCAATTAGTATCATATTAAGAAGAAGCCACACCTGGCTCAGAAGGGGCATGGCTAATGTCAGAGCTGTCTAGGCACCAGGAGGAGGCTGTGTATTGATCTGTGCAGGCAGTATCCCCCCTGCCTGCATGGGCTTTGGTATCAGAGGGACCTGGGTTAGAATCCTAGATTCTGTCACTGAGTAGCTCTGTGACCTTGAGGAAGTGACTGCAGCCTGTGGGGCCTTGGTTTCCTCACCTGTAAAGTAGGGTTAATCACATCTCTCTCGGAGCTGTTGTGAATATTAAAGTATCCAGCACACAGTAGTTTCTCAACACAATAACTCTCTTACTTCTGCTTCAGTGTTCCCTCATGGGCTGAAGTGAACCCCCCTGGTTCTGGGGAAAGAACGGGATCCTGGCCCTGTGTGGTGGGAGGCAGGCAGTTTATGGCAAGCATTCACCCCTCCGTTGGGCTTTAACCCTCAGGAAAGTCCCCGTGAACGTTCTGGTCTATCAGCTTAGCCAAGGAGAATTGAGGGAGAGGATATAGATGCGCTTCGATTTGGACCTCAAAAATAAAAACTGGACTTCCCTGGTGGTGCAGTGGACAAGCCAGCGCGAGGGACATGGGTTTGATCCCTGGTCTGGGAAGATGCCACATGTGGAACAACTGAAGCCCGTGCACCGCAACTACCGAAGCCCCAGGCCTGGAGCCTGTGCTCTGCAACGAGAGAAGCCACTGCGGTGAGAGGCCTGCCCACCGCAACGAAGAGTAGCCCCAGCTCACAGCAACTAGAGGAAGTCTGTGCGAGCAACGAAGACCCAGAGCAACCAAAAATAAACAAGTAAAAAAAAAATCTCATTAAAAAGTTGCCATAGCCTCTCACAGGGTGTCCTCAGCAAGAAGATAGTATCATTGGTCCAGATTCCCTCCTTCCTGCAAAGCTCTGGGTTTATCTGCTGAAGGGATGTAGAGTCTCCCTTTCCATTGCCTGCTCCCCCTACATGACCCCTACACAGCCCCTCTGCCCAAAGCGGGAGAATCCTGGATTCTGAAGTAGCGAAGTCCAGCTGCAGTAACCATCCATTAGGCAGATGAAAAGACATTTTTCTTCACTCCCGTTACACTGCCCGCCCCAGACAACACACTCATTACAGTTCTATCTCATTCAGCTCACCTAGAGAATAAAATTAGAAATCAAGTCAACTCCCTCGAGTCTTGTTATATCAATCTGACTTACACAAAACAGGCCAGACAGAGTGTGAGGTTTCCATAAAATTAGGCTGTGTCCCCAGGGGCTGCCTTGAAGCTACCCAACGTTTCAGAAAACTGCCAGGCGCCCTTTTGCATAATTTATCAATTACATACAATTCAATTCATTGCAGGCAGAGGCAGGAGACGGTGACTTGGGCAGAAGGGGACCCTGAAAGTAGCGTGTGCTGGGAAGAGGAAACCCCATTTCTAATCTCCTCTCCCATGCTGACTAGATGAATGAGCTCAGACAAATCCTTCACTCTCAGGGGACCCCACTTTCCCCAAGCATTTAGACTGGGACAACTAACTCTCCTTTAGGCAATTCTTGAATTTGTTTGAAATTTGTTTGCTGAAATTCTCTGTTGGTGGTATCCGAACACTGTGGTGGGTGGAGAAAGACAGGTTCAGAGCTTGGGACCTGCTCGGTGGTGCTGGGTCATTGAGAGGCTAAGGTTGGCACAAGGGCTGTGGATGACCAGATGGCCAGACAGAGGTCTGCTTCTCAGATTTGCTTGGTGCTTCTCTCACTTGTAATGCCTCCCTTTACATCAGGCTGCCATGTTAACTACCTCTGTTCTATTTCAGTAGATGATCGCAACTCCCTAGGGGAGGAGGCGGGGCTTCCACGAGCAATGGTGCTTTACTGATGGGTGCCCAGGGAGTGGGAGTGATACTGGCCAGGGCCACTGAGATCAAGGGTCATTGGTCCAGTGCCCTCTCCCCACCCCCAGTACCTAATCCCTCCCTCTATCCCTTCTGCTCCCAATCCCCCTCTGCCCCAGAGCATACTTTTTTATGATATTACTTAGATATTTGTTATACTCACCTAACTGCTTCCCCAAAGGTAGAGAATGGGCTGATGCCCTTGATTTCAGTCAAAGGCCTGCCCCCATCAATGGATGCTCAGATCATGTTGTTGGATGAAGGACTAAATGAGTATTGAAGACCAGAGAGTGACGGCTCAGTAATGCAGTTTACTGATCCTGACCAGAGCTCCTTGCTCTGGGTTCTGACAGGCCATTTGCTTGCTACCGATGTCTGTGCCATGACTGAATTCCCCTCTGCAGGGTCAGATGGACCCTGCTGCTGAGTCATTGCAGAGGAACACAATGTCTTTTGCCAGGCTCAGCACCCTCTCAGTATCTCAGAGCCTGCACTTGGCCATGATGTATGTAGCAACAGGACTGTCACCTGTGAGGGGCATCCTGCCTTGAAGGAACTGATTGAAACTGATTGGCCGGTGCGCCCACCCTAAGTTCAAGGAGAGATACCTGAGGCTCAGGTAGGCCACGTGCCTAGTCTAAAGTTTCCAGCTGGGGTGAGGGAGCCCTGGGATTTGAACCTATTCCTAGCTGATCCCACAGTCTACACTCATACTATGAAGCCACGATTTCATGAACACGGTGAAACATTTTTAGAGTGCTGTCTTACCTGCAATCTCTCTTTCATCCTTCCAGAACCATAGGTATAAAGGTAGGTAGGGCAGGGATTGTCAGCCCACTTTAAGGAGAAGACTGATGCTCAGAGAGCAGGGTGACTCACAGGAGGCCACGCAGGTTGTGGCAGAGCTGGGTCCAACCGCACTCCAGACAAGGGATAGAGGTTCAGACAGGCTCAGGGACCTGGCTGCAACTCAGAACTAGCAAGCTACTGGCTTTTTTGGTTTGTTTGTTTGTTTTGTTTTTGTAAAAGGGCTGAAAAGAATAGGCAAGTATCATCCCTTAGAGAGGCGTTCCATATGGCAGGGGCGATTGCCCGAAGGAGACTTCCTAACTGAGCTAAAGGCAGGTTGGTCCTGCTGAAATAGAAATTATCTGCCTAGTGAGCATTGCCTCAAATAATGAAGCCCCACACTCCTTGGACTGGGGGGTCCACAGGGCGGGGAAAAGAATGAGGTCACAGGGGTCTATATGTTGTCCCCAAACAGGAATGTCAGAAAGGTCAGGAGTGGCTCTGGGAGGAGAGGAGCTGGGGCAGCCCCCAGCCTTTTGCTGAGATGATGCCTGCCTGAGAAGGCTCTGGAAGCACCTGCAGAACTGCTTTTGTTCCCGGGGGCTCTGAGCATGCTGATGGGTTTCCAGGGCAGTGCGTGCGGCCTTCACTCAGCCAGGCCCCTTAGGCCTGTGTGCGCAGCAGCCGTAGGGCGGACCACGTGGGGCAGTGCCAGCCCCGCTTCGAGATGTCTGCAGGGTAAACGTCTGCTGCTTTTGTCTGGAAGCAAAACCCTCAGCCACTGTTTCTCCAGCCTCTATGGAAATTAAAGCCAGGAAGCTAAGCGGTGGGTGATTATGGGGTTCAACTTGCTTATTAACAGCCCACAAAGGATTATCATGGGGCTTCTAGGCGAAGCCCACAGAGGCTTGGAAAAGGGCTGCTTCCTGGCTCCAGGCACTGCTCTTTGAAAGCACAATCTTCAGGCAGAAGAGCTCCGCCTCGCTGGCTGGGGGCACCCCCTCAACCCACAGGACATTCATAGGAGCCAACCATAGAGGGTGGGGCAGTGTGGGGTGGCACAGCTTTTTGTGATCTGCACCTGCAGAGGCTTGTGGGATGAGTAGGGTGAGAAAAACGCCTACCCCTTTATAGTACAGAGTTGGAGTATTTACAGTTGTCTCCTTGGAGAGGGAGACCATTTAGGTAAGTTGTTAGAACAGGATCGGGCAAGGGTCAGCAAACCCACCTGTTGCCTGTTTTTATAAATAAAGTTTTATTGGACACCATCGCACCCATTCCTTTCTAGATTACCTGGGGCTACAACAGCAGATTTGGGTAGTTGAGGAAAGACTGGCCCACAAAACCATAAAATATTTTCTATCTGGGCCTTTACAAAGTTTGTCCACTCATAGGCAGGGGAAAGAGTATGGATTTCAGAGTTGACTGGATATGGATTGGAACGCTACTTTTACTTTTGTTCCATCTAATTTTGGACATGTTACTTCCCCTCTGAACCTCAGGCTTTCCCTTTGACAAAGAGGGATGAGCATCTATTTAACACACGCTTACAATACTGGGTTTGCTCAGCATCAGGCCCTGTCCTAAGTGTTTTGTGAGCACTAACTCATTTAATGCTCACAACAGCTTTGTGAGATGGGTTCTCCTATGACCATACCACTCTACAGAGAGGGATGCAGAGATCTGGAGGGGTTAAGTAACTACCCAGGACCTCACAATACTGGGCTTTTGAACACATACGACATGGCTGTGTTCTTAACCAGCCATTGCTAAGATTAAGGAGTAGTGGATGAGCAGAACTAAGCCACAGGGGCTGGGGTGCAATAGGGACTCAACATCCACTAGTTCACTCCTCCCTTCATCCTCTTTGCCAAATTGTTTGGCTTCCCACCTCTGTCTGGAATTAGGGTCTCAGCCTCATTGGATCATAGTTTCTGAGGTCATCCTATCCCCTCCTGCCTTTGCCAAAGTCCAATATCATGAAAGCTGCCTTGGCTTCTTCATTCAGCATGCTGCCCCCTTTCCCTTCTTGCTACCATCTCCCTCCCACTGTTTAGTTAATAATAACATATCATGTTCTGTCTGAGATGCATATCAGTTGTGTGTAATTATTGATGGAGAAATAGACAGATGATTCTCTGCTTGGACCGTTTTCACAGGCACCCATACCTATCATTTAGCATCTTTCTCTTCCCTCCGCTAATAACACTGTCCACTTTAGATCCTGGGGCCTTGATTTATTAGGTAATTTGTTTCTTCTCTGTGGCTTGGGCCTGCCTGTCATCAATATAATGGGATGATGGAAGCACAAGCTATAGACACCAGACATTAAAAACTAGGCAAATATTACCCATTTCAGCTCCTTGTCCAGCCACAGCCAATCCTCTGCTTATTGGAGGAGAGGAAAAAGATTACAGAGGGACACCTGGAGCCTGATTCTCACAAAACAACTCTTTGAAAATGGGGCTGGTTGCCCTGCTGTTTTGTGCTTTTGGGAAAATGAACCAGGAAAACACATGCATGTGAATGAATACACACGTGTGTGCATGCACACACACACAGTTAAGGAATCGAAGGTCCCTTCCAAAGAGATTGAGTATACTGTAGAGGGAAAAAGACTGAACTGGATGCCAGGAGCCTTGGCTTCCCACTCTGGCTGTACCACACTCTTCAAACGGGAGAGCGGAGGGCATCTCATCTCTCTGGGCCTGAATTGCCTCATTTGTCAGACCAGGAGGTGGATTAGATGGGCTCCGAGTGGCCTTCCAGCCTTAACCTGATGAAATGCAGCCAAGGTTACACAGACTGTCATAGGCAGAGTGGGAAACTGAACCTTTGCTGTTTAAGTGGGTGCTTTGAGCACTCCACCATGCCGTTCCCATCGATCATAATTGTCATCAAAAATGATCAGTCTCTTCACCATCAATAGCCTTATCACAATCATTGAAATAATATCACCAATAAATACTCTTTAATTGCACCATCATGAGAATCATCAATGCCATTATCTCCAGGAACATCTCACCCCATCACCATCATCATCACACTCATTTCACTGCCTGTTTTCTCTATGCTAGGCGTCACATGCAGGATGTGATTTCATCCTGACAGCAATCCTAGAAAATAGGCACCCTTAAAATCATTCTTATTGAATAGAGGAGGCAACTGAGGCTTCAAGCGGCACACGGTAGTAAATGCCAGACTTTGGATTTGAACTAGGGTCTCTTTGGCTGCAAAATAAGCTTTCAGCCCCCACGCTACATATCATCAGCATTGTCATCACAAGTATTCTCATCAGTGTCAGCACAACCATTATCCTCTACATCAGCATCACTGAATCACCCAGCATCATCTTTTGAATTGTTCCCAGTATCATCGCCAGAATCAACATTGTTGCTAATGTTAACATCACCAGTATCAGAATCAATCTCGCCCATCTCGTTATTGCTAATTTTGTTTTAAAATAAATGCCACCATTAATTATTAGCAATATGGTTGTTGTCACTATCGTCAATGTAGTCCATACTGATGTCATAAATGACATGTATCCGTATCACCAACATTGTTTTTGGAGTTGTTTCTAATACAGATGTCACTGTTAACATCACTATGGTCACTAGCAATGTTATGGTCCCTGGCATCAACCCAGTCCACATCAATATCGTAAAAGCAGAATCATCTGAGCCATCATTAACCTTACAAAGGATTACTGATAATGCCAACAATACAACCAACATCTTCAGTAGCATCATTACCAATATCATCATTCCCAGTTCACCATTATTATCCTAATACAACTAAAATAAAAAGCACACATCTTCAATTCAGTAGACATCACAGATGTCAATCTACTTGCTATTGTAATTTGCCACCATCTACTGAGTTCCTACTTATGAGTTGAACTGTATTTGGTCTTTTGTCCCCTGTAACTCTTCTGCCATCCTACGAGAGATGTGGAAGGCATAAATATTTGTCTCGCTGTCACATAACCCAGGCAGATGCTGCCAGGGTCATCGGGAATCTGAGACTTCTACATCTCCAGCGTGAGGTGATTCCTGGCTCAGCAGTTTTAGACCATTAGATATCCTTAAATTCCACCCATCCTTCCCAGCCAAGTTACCTCCCAGTTCCCCAGCAGTATTCCATCTCTTACTTCCTTGTGCTTCTACTGACTATTGTTTTAATTCAGTTACAACATTTATAGCCCATCTTTTGTTCTGGTATGTGTGTGTCTGTCTCCTTCCTAGCATGTAAGTTCCTGGAGGTGGGACCACGTTTTTTTCCATACCCCTTACAGGTTTTACACCAAATGTTCTCAATATATATGTCTGGAGGATTAAAGGAGAATGTTGGCTGGTCCACAAAAATCACGTGATGAAGTGTAAAGAACATCAGACTGCAAACCAAGACATCTGGAATTTAGTCTGAATTGTCCCTAACGGTGCACCTTGGATCATCCATTTTCCCCTCTCCCCTTCTTTCCTCCGTCTCCAAACTAAAGGGTTCTGGGGCTCTATCTTCCAAATATACTCTCAGACCACCCTATCCTCACTCCTTTTCTGCCGTTGCCTACTTCAAACCCCACATCTCTGGCTTGAACCACTACGGATATTTGTTCATTGGTCTTTCTGCTTCTACTCTACCCCTGTGTGGGGGCCAGAGAACGCTCTTTTTAAAAATTCGTATTTATTTACTTAGTTTATTTTTTGGCCACACTGGGTCTTTGTTGCTGCATGTGGGCTTTCTCTAGTTCCAGCAAGCGGGGGCTACTCTCTAGCTGCAGTGTGAGTGCTTCTTGCAGTGACTTCTCTTGATGCAGAGCACAAGCTCAGCAGTGGTGGCTCCTGGGCTTAGCTGCTCTGCGGCGTGTGGGATCTTCCCAGACCAGGAATGGAATTTGTGTCCTCTGCATTGGCAGGTGGATTCTTAACCACTGGACCACCAGGGAAGTCCCAGAATGTTCTTTTAAAATCCGTTTCCATTAGTCCCTTACTCCACCACACGGCTTCGTCCTTCACTTACAGTAACATGCAGCTGCTTCTGTGGTCTGCAGTGGACACTCTCCCTGGCCGCCCTCTCCTCTCTCACCTCATGCATCATTACCTCACCTCCCTGTTCCCAGACACATCGTTCTTCTCGCAGCATCTTGAAAATCCTGACCTTGTTTCTGATGCGAGGCCTTCACTCTGGCTGGCTCCTCTGCCTGCAAAGTGCTTTCCCTGGAGCCTCACATGGCTGGCCCCAGAACATCATTCAGTTCTCCAACCAAGTGTTCCCAGCTCAGAGAGGCTTCCCATGAGCACCCTCTGTGAAACACCGCCCCCGCCCCCACCCCCACCCCCCGCCGCATCAGGCCTCCTCTTCCTGCTGATCCTCCCACTCCGCAAGCATGCATTGACTGTCTGCTACAGGGTTTCTCAACTTCAGTACTCCTTGTGCTTTGGACTGGGTTGTTCTGTGCTGTGGAGTGGGAGGGGCTGTCCTGTGCATTGTGAGATGCTGAGCAGCATCCCAGACCTATATTCGCTGGCTGCCAGAAGCACCCCTTCCCAACTGTGACAACTAAAAATGACTACAGAGGACTTCCCCAGTGGGCCAGGGGTTAAGACTCTGTGCTTCCACTTTAGGGGGCACAGGTTTGATCACTGGTCAGGGAACTAGGGTTTCCCAAGTGGTGCTAGCAGTAAAGAACCTGCCTGCCAATGCAGGAGACATAAAAGATATGGGTTCGATCTGTGGGTTGGAAAGATCCCCTGGAGGGCATGGCAATGAACTCCAGTGTCCTTGCATGGAGAATCCCATGGTCAGAGGAGCCTGGTGGGCTACATCCTTAGGGTCGCAAAGAGTTGGACATGACAGTGATTTAGCACATACACATGCAGGGAACTAAGATCTTATATGCTGCGTGGCATGGCCCAAAAAATAAATATGTAAATGAAATAAAATAAATAAGCTACAGGGCAGGGGTATAAGAGAAATAAAAATAAATGCCTGCCGACATCGTCAAGTGTACTCTGGGGATCAGCCCTGGTTGGGAACCACACTCTTCAGGAAGCTTGGGACACATCAGTGACTAAAACAGATCCCATCATCAGCATCTCTCTGCCCCAATCCCCTGGCCTTCATGGGAGGAGACAGACAATGAATGTAATGAAGTCAACTGTGTCTACTCTAGAAAATGACAAGTGCTATGGGAAATAACACAGCAGCTCAATGGTGCTGGAGCAGGTATGGTTTTAGAGGGCTGTTAGCGCAAGCTTTGTCCAAAAGGTCCTTTCCAGTGACTGTTATTTTCTGTTTAATCACTGCGTGTATCATGACATTAAATTATATCAGAATCTTGTTTGCTTGTTTGCTATCTGCCTTCTCCCCTAGAAAGTAAGCTCTATGAGGGTCGAAAATGTTTCTTTTCTGTTCAACATTTTACAGCCAATACCTAGGACAGTGCTGGGCCCAGAATCATAGTTATAAATATGTAGGTCAATTTTAGGGACTGGGAACATGAGGCAAATGAGAGCTAAGCAGACAGCGTTTAGTCCCGGCCCTGGTGTTGACAGATATCCCTTACCTCCATGTCCCACCCACAGGCAATACTGAGGCTTTCCCCGTGCTCATTGATTCCACTGGTAATGAAGGAGTTCAATCATTTATTTAGTTTGTACTCAGAGATATTCTTAAATACCTAATTCTTTGGGTAGAATATTAGCCTTCTTCTGATCAGGGCTAACCTGACCACAAAGCCTCTTGCCAGGGAAAGTGCCCTTCATCCTGACAAATCACTTTCCACCCTGACATCCTCTTTTTTCGAAGAGAAGGCCAAGGCTCCCTGTCGGTAAAGGTGTTCAGGGTGGTCCCCACCACTCCCCTATGACTACTCTACCCTGTAGAAGGGACTCGAGCCCTGGCTGGTGGTGACAGAGGATGAATGATTCAAAGTTTTAGTGATCATCAGAATCACCCGGAGGGGCCCACCCTGAGATTCTGACTCAGTAGCCTGGAGAGGTGTGCCAGTCCAGATGGTGCCCTGTGTGGCTCTTCCAGGGGCCAGTGTGAGCAGCGCTGCTCTAAAGGACCCACAGCTTCTCTCGCACCCGAGGTTCTGCCGATCCTTCCTTCCAGGCCCAAGATGCAGCTCTCTAGGTCCTGCCCATTCCTTGTCTTCTGTTAACTTTGAATTTGTCTTCTCCTGACATCTTCCATGGCCTTGCCTGGGGTCTTAACCATCTCATTTTCCCCTGGTATCCTCTCTCCTTAAAAAAAAAATAATTCCAGTCTTAGTCACAAAGTAAGGGATTCTTTTCAAAGCCAAAGGTCTATACTGACCTCTGCTGTGAAGGATGTGAGGCCAGGAGACCCTCTGCTCCCAAGGAGGTACCATTTGCATGGAGAGACTGGCATATGGATGTGGAACCCTAGAGAAGGGTCAGAGATATCCCGTAAGGAATTGACAAGCACAGAAGGAAAAGCTGGCCTCCTTCCAGGGAAGGAGTGCACTTTGTGATGTGGCTAATCTCGGAGGGTTCCAGGGGAAGGTGTGATGTGAGCTGAGCTCTGTACAATTAAAAAAAAAAGCAACTATGGGTTGAGCCATATGAAACTGCTGCTATGCAAGACCTGTTGGCCCACAAAGCCTGAACTTTTGTATGGCTCAATCTAAGAGGATTATTTTCATGTCTTCTATGTGTCAGTTATATTATCCTCATTTTTGTGGATGAAAAATTGGAGCCCAGAGAGATTAAATAACCTGTCCAATGACAGAGAGAGAGAGAAACAGGAACCCACTGATAAAACTCCATACCCTTGCTGTAAGGTTGCTCTAGCTCGGTGGGTCTCAAGCTTTGGAGAAAACATCCAAATCCCTCCGATCTCTCGGTCCCCTCCCACAGAGGCCCAGTGCCTTCAGGTGGTGGTGCTGAGAATCTGCATTTCGATCAAGCTACCGGGGAAGACTTGTGCGGCTTGATCTATGGCTTATACTTGGTGCATTACTGGTTTAAGTAGACAAGATAGAAGAGGACACCCTTGAAGGGGTGAGGGAAGGTGGAAGGATGGGCAGAGCTCCAGAAGTGGGAGTGGGCATGGTTTGTGCCAGCAAGAGCAGGGACAACGAACCTGTGTGGGGGTGGAGGGAGCAGGTTGGAACCCTGGCTATGGAGGGTTTCAGGCATGGGCTATCTCTTTCCTTCTGGTCCCCACGTCTCTACCTCCCACCTTGCCCCATCTGAGGAGGTAGCATCCAACAGCATCAGCCCACAGGATCTCAGAAAGGGTTGTTAGCCTAGATAATTTCCCCAGAGCCACTGATCCCTTCTGCGGAGCATGATAGACCCTATTTCATAAAGAAGACATGAATGGCTGTAATCAGATACAATGTTTGCGACGCTGAACAAAATGAGCAAAGGAAAAAAATATGCAGCCAGGCTATAATTATGGGTGTAATATTTCAGCCCATTAGCAAAAAATATCTCAGAAACCTGCTGCCCCGCCTTCTCAGCTAAAAAATTGGATGCTAAGCTGGTGAAGGCAAACAGAGAGAGCAGAGCACTGAAGCAGAGGCCTAATTAATTGCATATACAGTGTTTTTTTTTTTTTTTTGGCTGGCAGTGGCTTCTGACAATTCTGGGCCTTTTGCTGCATCAAGTAAAAAGAGATTGTTTTTCCTAGCAGGGCTGCTCTGAGGACTTGTAGACACTGGTCCCTCTTCCTCAACCCAGCCCAGTACTAGTCAAGGACGTGTGTGTGTGTGTGTGTGTGTGTGTGTGTGTTAAGTCGCTTCAGTCACGTCCGACTCTGTGCGACCCTAAGGGCTGTGGCCTGCCAGGCTCCTCTATCCATGAGAGTTCTCCAGGCAAGAGTACTGGAGTGGATTGCGTGCCTTCCTCCAGGGGATCTGCGGAATCAAACCTGCATCTCTTATGTCTCTGCAGGGGCAGGCAGGTTCTTTACCACTAGCGCCACCTGGGAAGCCCCGTCAAGGACATGCCACTTACTAAACACTTGGCAAATTTAGGAGTTTTGGTATAATAATAACTATACTTTGTTGCTTGCTTTGTACCAGGTACAGTGATAAAGCTTTACAAAATCTCATTTTTCCCTTTGGGAGCAAGGTAAAGTGATGCAATGGATATTGTTGATGAACTTCAGGTCCCTTGTCAGCAGCACCTGTGACTATCTTTGGGTGCCTACTTGTGAGTCATCTTGGCCCAGTCCAGAGAGCTCCTAAACCCTGGGGGCCAGGTGTTGGATTGTGGCCCAGTCCCCTCAGCTTGCATATCCTCTATGGAACTTTGCAGGAACTCTCCACCCTGCCTGCCTCCCTGCCTCCACATCCTGATCCCCTACTCCCTGGGGTCTTCCCTGGAGTTGTTTCTTGATAAATCACTTGCACATTATTCCTTAGTTCCCACTATGCTTCCGGGGAGTCGGCCTCAGACAGGGAGGATTAATTACCACTCTTTTTCCAGAAAGGAAACTGCAGTTCAGAGGGGATTGTAACCCAACTCAGGGAACTCAGTAAGAAATGGGGGATCAGGGTTTGACTCCATGTTTTCTGATCCAATTTGGCCTCCACGTGTAAACGTGGCACGTGCCCCTGTACCCTAGTCCCTTGTCCCTAGGATCTGTATGTGATTGGGGCAAGTTGATGGTTCAGCAGCCGCCGTCCTAGGTTCTGGAACTGGACAATGTCTGGGTAAATCCGATAATTAGATCTATGCCTTTGTTCCTGAGCCTCTCTAATTACCCGCCTTTTACCTCAGGCTCACCAAACTCTGCAGGAGTCCTGTGCATGCATGTATTCATTTAGTCATTTATTTACTCTTGCAGTCACCTACCCTCTTAGATAACCTCTTCCATTCGACTAACCCCACCCATTCATCTACCATCTATCCATCCATCTGTCATCCCATCTGTCCATTCATCCATCCACTCTCTCATCCATCCATGTATTCACCTATCCATTCACAGCCCCCAGTAACATTCTAGCAGGGGACATGCATTTATTCAGAAGCCAATCGCCATACCTTGGGATCTGTGCTCCATGGGAGAATGTACAGGCTACTAGGGGCTCATAGGAGGGATATCTGATCCAGTCAAACTTCCCAAGGCATCTGAACTGGGATCTGGCAGGTAAATAGTGAAGAGAAGAGAGGAATAGGTAGATTGTCCCAGACAGAGAGAAGAGCAGGTATGATACAATCCAATGGCCAGAGGTGCGTGAGCGTGCGGAAGGTTCTAAGGAATGAAGCACATTCACCTGGCTGATCTTCTGTGAGGGAAGGAGGTAAGAGATGAGGCTAGAGTAGCTGGCTGGGGCCAGTTGTGCAGGACATTGCTTTTGAGTAAAGGAGAGGATTGGGAGTGAAGAGCAGTGGGTGCCTCCAAAGAGGCTGTGGTGGTGTTGGTTTAGTTGCTCAGTCTTGTCCAACTCTTGAGACCCATGGACTGTAGCCTGCCAGGCTCCTCTGTCCATGGGATTCTCCAAGCAAGAATACTGGAGTGGGTTGCCATTTCCTTCTCCAGGGGATCTTCCCAACCCAGGAATGGAACCTGGGTCTCCTGCATGGCAGGCAGCTTCTTTACCACCTGAGCTACCAGGGAAGCAGTAGAGGAATATCAGGAGCAGGTTTGTATGTTTTAGAAGGTCACTCTGAGAAGAAGGAATGGGAGGGAGGAAGCCAGCAGTGGGACTGTGGTTGGGGAGGGGGTACCATTTGCCAGGGTGGCAGTGCCGCTTGATGCTGATGGAGACAGGGGCTGCTGCTGTTGCAGGGGGAAGGAGAGAAGTGGGGTTTTGTGCCAAGAGGAGAGAGAATTAGAAGTGGGTGGTATTTGGTGATTGATTGGGCATGGGAGGCAGGTAGAGAGAAAAGTGAAGGGTGATGGCCTGTTTCCGGACTGTGTGGTGGGGTGGGCTGAAGTGGAACTGACCAAGTCCCAGAGGGAAAGCAGGTAGGTAATGCAGGAGACCTGGGTTTGTTTGCTGGGTCAGGAAGATCCCCTGGAGAAGAGAATGGCTACCCACTCCAGTATTCTTGCCTGGAGAATCCCATGGACAGGGGAGCCTGGCAGGCTACAGTCCACGGGGTCATAAAGAATCAGACACGACTGAGTGATTAAGCACAGGGCATGAGGTTGGAGGTTTGGTGCTTAGTTTGGGGCAGGTTGAGTCTGAGAAGCCCCTGGGGCTTTCAAGTCGGGCTGTTCAGAAGATAATTTGATATCTAGGCCTGAAGCCCCAGACAGAGACAGGCACTGAGAGTAGAGATGTAGGTAAGGGACTTCCCTGGTGGGACAGTGGCTAAGACTCCCTGCTTCCCAGGCAGGTGGCAGGGGTTTGATCCTTGGTCAGTTCCATATGCCCCATGGTGAGAAAAGAGATGTAAGTATGACCACCGCCCCTCGGAGTAGATGGGAAGGGCCAGGGGGTGTGTGGACTGAGAAGGAGAGAGCCCGCTGTCTTCTGACAGATACCTCAACGCTGACTGCCTCCCTGAGCAGTGGGCATCTCCCTCTGGACTCCACTCCACACATGGACCACATTCCTAGGCTCGCTCCACTCTCCGGCAAGCACTGGGTGCGCCGTCTACCTGCATCAGGTCTTCCTCCCATCGGCCCCTTCCCCCAGAGCCTGCTGGGCAGCAGTTATGCGGGTCAAGTCTGGATGTGTTTCTCTGCTTACTGTGGAACGGCCTCTCCTTCGGGAGG
Organism: Bos grunniens; assembly: GCF_055505025.1. Lineage (NCBI taxonomy): Eukaryota > Metazoa > Chordata > Mammalia > Artiodactyla > Bovidae > Bos > Bos grunniens. Next base: position 85,150,078 of record NC_141174.1, on the reverse strand, counting down.
GTTCTTTTGCATGGAGGAAGAAAGAGAGATTGTTCTTCCCTGTGTGGCTGCTCACCAGAGCTGGAGGGGAGTAAGCATGCTTGTAGACTTGGAAGCTCAGGGGTCGACCTCCCTCCACCCCTGCTTTTTAGAAATGTCTTTAATTGTTAAATGACTATGGGCGCACTGTAAAAAAGATATATAGCTCAGAACAGAAACAAATAAATATGATAGACTCCCTGCCCCTCATCCTGCTAATGTCTTTACACCCTAGTGACAATTATCTTTCCAGATTTCACACACATACACACACGCACACACACACACACACACACTATGTCATGCTCATCAATTGATTTTTTGGGTTTATAAAAATGTACTAGACATATTTTTACATCAAAATGTATATAGCTCAACTTCCCATTTTTCCTTTTTCCTATAAAAATCTTACAAGTTTATGGTAGAAGATGTGGAAATTCAGAAAAAAAAAAAAAAGAAAGAAAACCCAAATCTGCCAGTATCCTAAAATCTCATTACCCAAAGATAATGATTAACATTGAGGAAAACACAAAATTTACTTTCACTGGGCAATATTAGAAGAAGAAACTAAAGTTCAAAAGCACTATGGAACTTCAAGTAGATTTTTCTTCAAAATAAGAGACATTAATCCTTACACATTTCTTAACTTTAAGTTAAATTGAGAAGTTTAAGCTGTAATGTTTTATTTTAATGATATGATTTCTAGTTTCTTAATGGTTGCTAGTTTAGGAAGAAAATAAACATTTCTCTGATAAAAATCAAAAGGTACAACTGATTTCTAAACAAACAGACTAAACTCTTCTACCTATGCATATATTTTTAAATTAAAAATAATTTTTTTTAAAAAGTAGGCCTACTGTTAGGATAACTTGTCAAGATAAATTATTGACATATTCAATCACTTTCAAAAAGAACAAACACATCAGGAGGAAATAATTATCACTTACTCCTGATACAAAACCGCACAGATGATGTGTGAGCCCCAAGCACTCAACAGTTACCAGCTTCTTCCCACACCACCTGACCAATGGCAGCCTGGCTCTGTGGAATGAGAAAGCAGCATTTCCTACACGTCTTTAATGGCTCAGAATCATGCCACAGTTTAGATCACATTTTATCTGGGGTGTGACTTTCATGTCAGCTCATTGCCTTTCCCAGAGTCACTAATTACCTTTATTATCCTTGTTGCTCAGAAGTGCTGCATGCCTTAATTCCATGATGGTGCTTAGCATGCTAGCGTATTCCTCATAGGATTGACTAGCACTGTTTTCTTTGAGGTTGTTCTTCACAGACTCTTCTGATGTCTCGTTCTGATTGGAGCTAATTGCTCATTAGGTCAGCTTCACAGCTGTCCTACTGGTATTCCTGTTCGTTGTTCTCCTGGATTAGTTCTATGACTTTTGGAGTCTGTTGTCTTCTTTCTTGGATTCTGTTTTCATTTTTCTGGGGTACATCCTCAAGGAACTTTTTCAGAAAATGTGGAGTCCCACTCCAGAGCCTGGGAGCAGCAGCGCCGTATGGGGGTGGGGAAGATAGATGTGAGTGGAGAGGCCACTTCCTGTTTCTCTGCAGTTTTCCCCAGCTTCGGGTGGTGGCCGTTGTTGGGCTCCAGCTTGCAGTTGGTGAAGGGAAGACGAGGCGGTGTGGACCGTGGCCCCAGGCACCCTGTCCTCCACCACCCTCAGCCTCACGGTGAGCTCGCTGCTTCTTGCCTCAGTGTGTCTGCCGCTGGGCTCAGTGAGCGGTCCAGGGGCAGGCCATCAAAGGCATGGTGGTGGGAGAGCTAGCTACAGGGAAAACCTGCCTACTGATCAGTTATTCAAACAATGAATTTCTTGAAGACAATATCCCCACTGTCATTCTGCTAATGTCACGATAGATGGAAAATCAGTGAATCTTGGCATATGGGATATAGTTGGTCAAGAAGATTTTGACAGATTATATCCTCTGTCCTATCTACAAACAGGTATTCTCTCCATTTGCTTTTTTCTTGTGACATCCGCATCACTGGAAAATGTTCGTGTGAAGTGTTACCTTGAAGTGTGATATCATTGTCCCTACACTGCTATCATCCTGATGGGGGCTAAACTTGATCTTAGGAATGATAAAGCCAATGACTGAGAAACAGAGGAGAACAAGCTGATTACTGTCACCTACCTGAAGGGTTTAGCTACCACAAAAGAGATCCAGGCTGTGTAATACCTGGAGTGCTCAGCACTTGAGACAATGTTTTTGCTTGTTACTTTATAATAGTGTTTAAAATTTAATTAACTTATTTTAATTGGAGGATGATTGCTTTACAATATTGTTTTGATTTCTGCCATACATCAACATGACTCAGCCAAGGTATACATATGTTCCCTCCCTCTTGAACCTCCCTCCCACTTCCCATCCCATCTTACCCCTCTAGGTTGTCACAGAGCACCGAATTTGGGCTCCCTGCATCATACAGCAATCACTGGCTATCTGTTTTACATATGGTAATGTTTATATTTCAACACTGCTCTCTCAATTTGTCCCACTCTCTCCTCCCCCTGCCCTGTGTCCACAAGTCGGTTCTCTCTGTCTGCATCTCCACTGCTGCCCTGCAGATAGGTTCATCAGTCCTCAACATCTTTCTGTATTCCATACGTATGTGTTAATATATGCCATTTGTGTTTCTCTTTCTGACTTACTTCATTTTGCATAATAGGCTCTAGGTTCTTCTACCTCATTAGAATTGAATCAAATGCATTCCTTTTTTATGGCTGAGTAATATGCCATTGTGTATATGTACCACAACTTCTTTATCCATTCATCTGTCAACAGACATCTGGGTTGCTTCCATGCCCTAGCTATTGTAAATAGTGCTGTGATGAACAGTGGGGTACATGTGTCTTTTCAGTTATGGTTTTTCTCAGAGTATATGCCCAATAATGGGATTCCTGGGTCATATGGTAGTTTTAGTCCTAATTTTTTAAGGAATCTCTATACTGTTCTCCCAGAGAAGGCAATGGCACCCCACTCCAGTACTCTTGCTTGGAAAATCCCATGGACGGAGGAGCCTGGTAGGCTTCAGTCCATGGGGTCGCTAAGAGTCAGACACGACTGAGCGACTTCACTTTGACTTTTCACTTTCATGCATTGGAGAAGGAAATAGCAACCCACTCCAGTGTTCTTGTCTGGAGAATCCCAGGGACAGGGAGCCTGGTGGACTGCCTGGTGGACTATGGGGTCGCACAGAGTCGGACACGACTGAAGCGACTTAGCAGCAGCAGCAGCAGCATACTGCTCTCCATAGTAGCTGTATCAATTTGCATTCCCACCAACAGATCAAGAGGGTTTCCTTTTCTGGCATTTATTGTTTATAGATTTTCTGATGCTGGCCATTCTGACAGGTGTGAGGCAATACCTCGTTGTAGTTTTGATTTGCATTTTTCTAATAGTGATATTGAGCATCTTTTCAGGTGTTTATTAGCCATCTGTATGGTCAGGGAAGCCTGGCGTGCTAAAGTCCATGGGGTCACAAAAAGTCAGACACGGCTTGGCTACTGAACAACAACAAGACATTGTTTGATGAAGTTATCTGAGACATCCTCTGCCCACCTCCTGTTAAGAAGAGGAAGAGGAAATGCCTGCTGTAAATGTCCAGACCCTCTCCTGCTCTGTCCCAGCCCCTGGGAACCTTTATAAACTTCGCTCAAACCATGGAGCCTTCACATTGAATGTCAAATTTTTGTTACAGATTAGTTTTTCCATAAAACCATGCTGAACCAATCAGTAACCTTTAGGTTTTGCTTGTTTAAAGTGTAAGGGTTCAAGCTTTCACATTCTATTAAAGTTCAGCCCTAAAATGGCAAACTATCTTAAAGCCTTATTTTTCAAAAGCACTTATTCTTGCTCAGATTAAAAGTTGCCAAAATATCTTGTGGACTAAGTTGCATTTTTGGGCTAAGAACACTGAGCACTGAACCTTTGTCCTTAAGAGGACTGCAGCTTCCAAGGTTAGGAAAGGCAGACACTTGCTAACTTAGTTTAAGATATGAAGAGCAGTTCAGCCTCCTTCAGAAACATTGCCATTTAATGCATCATAAATGTATTAACTCATGTTCATGACCTAATATTGCACTGCATGTCATAATGCACGAGTGTAATCTCAGCTCTTTGGATCAAGCTTTCTGATTTCATAGTGAGATTTTGTCCATTCCTGCAGAAAGCGGCCCAGGTTCCTACAGGTCCTTGGAACAGTCAAGGAGGGACTTCTACACCTCTAGGGTAGGCTAGGGTCAAATGGCTCCTGTCCAGTAGGAAGAAGTTGTAGGAGAGACTTTCAGCTCCTTACTTCTTAAGTGTAAGAGTGTAGATTCTCTCAGCAGGGAGTGAGACAGGCTGGGACCTGGGACCTTTCCCTGCAATGCTGCAATGACAGCACCTCGACACCCCTTTCCTCCCGCAACAAAATACAAATAAACTATAGGGGGTAAAAATAACTGTATGCATGTACTTTTGGGGCCAATTCTGGACAAAAGATACAAAGATACCAAAAACCTAACGGCCACTTTCGAAGAGCTGGGAGCAAAAGCAGGGAAAAGGGCAGACGCCACCCCCTCACCCTGCTCCCCCACTATCCACACCACAATACCACCGAAAGTGTGGGCAAACCACCTAAGGCACGCCTCCAAACTGACCCCTGGACAACCCTCACCCTATGTAAGGAACAAGTTTGTCTCTCCTCGAAGAGGTGTGCCAGCAAAGGAAACTGTTACTTATTCTAGCTCTTTCTTGCTGCAGCTGCTGCTGCTGCTAAGTTGCTTCAGTCGTGTCTGACTCTGTGCGACCCCAGAGATGGCAGCCCACCAGGGTCCCCCGTCCCCGGGATTCTCCAGGCAAGAACACCCAAGTGGGTTGCCATTTCCTTCTCCAATGCATGAAAGTGAAAAGTTAAAGTGAAGTCGCTCAGTTGTGTCCAACTCCTAGCAACCCCATGGACTGCAGCCTACCAGGCTCCTTCGTCCATGGCATTCTCCAGGCAAGAGTACTGGAGTGGGGTGCCATTGCCTTCTCCACTCGCTGCAGCAGGGGCCCCAGTAAAGCCTTGCTTGGAAAAAAATCAGTGTATTAGCTTTGATGAGATTTTGAAAAGAATTTTTACATGTCCCCTCTGGCAAAGTATCCTCTGGTTGAGGGCACTGGAGTGGAGTGTGTGGAACACTTGTTATTATTAAAAGGTGAAAACACTATTTTGACAAAATATGGAGATAAATTTATACTAATTAAATTATTGAAAGTATCATGGGTAAAACTTTGAAAAGGTTAATTTCTGTCAAATACACTAGATGATGAAGAAATGTCCATATTAACAGTAAGTGTTTTCTTAAGCTTTTCTTTTTTTAAACTTTCCCATCCCTTCTGAAGTTGGGCATTTAATTCATCTCTGACCTGGTCCTTCTCAGAGTTGCTAACTTAGTAAGTGCTTTTCTTGTAGAACCCCTTCTTAATGAGCAATATGCTTCCTTATATTATAAAATCTTTATGGATATGCCTTAGAAAAAATTTTTTTGCAGATTAGTAAAAGTGTATTCCAAGAATGCTCAAACTACTGCACAATTGCACTCATCTCACATGCTCAAAATTCTCCAAGCCAGGCTTCAGCAATATGTGAACCGTGAACTTCCAGATGTTCAAGCTGGTTTTAGAAAAGGCAGAGGAACCAGAGATCAAATTGCCAACATCCGCTGGGTCATCGAAAAAGCAAGAGAGTTCCAGAAAAACATATATTTCTGCTTTATTGACTATGCCAAAGCCTTTGACTGTGTGGATCACAATAAACTGTGGAAAATTCTGAAAGAGATGGGAATACCAGACCACCTGACCTGCCTCTTGAGAAATCTGTATGCAGGTCAGGAAGCAACAGTTAGAACTGGACATGGAACAACAGACTGGTTCCAAATAGGAAAAGGAGTACGTCAAGGCTGTATATTGTCACCCTGCTTATTTAACTTATATGCAGAGTACATCATGAGAAACGCTGGGCTGGAAGAAGCATAAGCTGGAATCAAGATTGCCAGGAGAAATATCAATAACCTCAGATAGGCAGATGACACCACCCTTGTGGCAGAAAGTGAAGAGGAACTAAAAAGCCTCTTAATGAAGGTGAAAGTGGAGAGTGAAAAAGTTGGCTTAAAGCTCAACATTCAGAAAACTAAGATCATGGCATCTGGTGCCATCACTTCATGGGAAATAGATGGGGAAACAGTGGAAACAGTGTCAGACTTTATTTTTCTGGGCTCCAAAATCACTGCAGATGGTGACTGCAGCCATGAAATTAAAAGATGCTTACTCCTTGGAAGGAAAGTTATGACCAACCTAGATAGTATATTCAAAAGCAGAGACATTACTTTGCCAACAAAGGTCCGTCTAGTCAAGGCTATGGTTTTTCCTGTGCTCATGTATGGATGTGAGAGTTGGACGGTGAAGAAAGCTGAGCGCCAAAGAATGGATGCTTTTGAACTGTGGTCTTGGAGAAGACTCTTGAGAGTCCCTTGGACTGCAAGGAGATCCAACCAGTCCATTCTAAAGATCAGTCCTGGGATTTCTTTGGAAGGAATGATGCTAAAGCTGAAACTCCAGTACTTTGGCCACCTGATGCGAAGAGTTGACTCATTGGAAAAGACTCTGATGATGGGAGGAATTGGGAGCAAGAGGAGAAGGGGATTACAGAGGATGAGATGGCTGGATGGCATCACTGACTCGATGGATGTAAGTCTGGGTGAACTCTGGGAGTTGGTGATGGACAGGGAGGCCTGGCATGCTGCGGTTCATGGGGTCGCAAAGACTCGGACACGACTGAGCAACTGAACTGAACTGATTTTCATGTTAAAAAAAGAAAATGTGTATAACATAGGTGGAGTTACAAAGCTAGTAAATTTGAGTCCTTGAATATTTTGAAATGTCTTCACTGTGACCTTGCACTTAAATAAGAGATTCCAACTCAGTTTCCTTTCTGATTGCTGTAGTTACTGTTCAGTTGCCTTCTAGAAAGTTCTTTTGTGTAAGAAAAAATCTAATGCAGTTTGATTGCTATTTATTTTTAGATATTTTTGGTTTTTTCCCTTAAGGTTTATGATTTCTTCTTGATCATTGGGCTTCAGAAACTTTCCCAATTTGTTGCAAACTGTGTATCTTTTTTCCCTGCACTGGCTCTGTACTTGGTGAGAATAGTAGAAGGCTCCTGCTTCTCCAGTTGACCTGCTTCCCTTTCCCTTGGGAACTACCACTGTCTCACTCTCTTCACCTGACTTCTGTTAATGAAGAGGATCCAGTCTGAGGGTTCTTTTTCTCCAGCCAGGAGATTGGTTGAGGTATGGACATGTGATCCAGGTCAGGGCAATCAGAGTACTTTTTAGAGATGATTTAGATGCTGAGAAAGAGGATTATGCTTTTTTTACCTGGGTTTGGTGGAAGGAAGAAGTAAGACTTGAGCTTCTGGAGGACTTCTTGGCCACAACAACTAAAGATCCTGCCTGGGCATGAACCCAACCCAGGGAGTCAGAGGGGAAGATGAGAGTGAAAGAGAGAAAGGGAGAAAGAGAATGAATGAATGTCAAATCATGAAACTCTGGAGGCAGGGGAGACAGGAATCATATCAGACAATACATTCATTTTGTCTTTACAAGATTTGATTTGGTTTCCCTCAAGATAAACAAAAGAATCTTGATAATGGAATGACAACTTTTAACCAAAAAAAAAAATTTTGTCTTTCAACAGCCAAGGAGAATTTCCTTTTATTACTTGATTAATCCTTGGCTCTTGGACTGCAAGGAGATCCAACCAGTCCATTCTAAAGGAGATCAGTCCTGGGTGTTCTTTGGAAGGAATGATGCTAAAGCTGAAACTCCAGTACTTTGGCCACCTCATGCGAAGAGTTGACTCATTGGAAAAGACTCTGATGCTGGGATGGATTGGGGGCAAGAGGAGAAGGGGACAACAGAGGATGACATGGCTGGATGGCATCACTGACTCGATGGACAGGAGTTTGAGTGAACTCTGGGAGTTGGTGATGGACAGGGAGGCCTGGCGTGCTGCGATTCATGGGGTCGCAAAGAGTCGGACACGACTGAGTGACTGAACTGAACTGAACTGAACAGCTGATCAAGAATCTTTCTGCAATGCAGGAGACCCAGGTTCAGTTCCTGGGTTGAGAAGATCCCCTGGGGAAGGGAATGGCAACCCACTCCAGTATTCTTGCCTGGACAATTCCTTGGACAGAGGAGCCTGGCAGGCTATAGTCACAAAGAGTTGGACATGACTGAATGACTCACATTTCCTCCCTTTTATGACTTCAGTTCTCGTCTAAAATTCCTATTGAGTATTGGCTCTCTGGGATCTAGCCTCCATCTCCTTTTGTCTTTCCTCATCTTAAAAACCACTTTGACATTTTAATCTATATTCTGATACAGTTCCTAGACTTTATTGTTTGATTTGGTCTTTCTACTCTTCAGCCCTCATATTAAGTTCTTCATTTCAGCCAGTGTGTTTCTAATTCTAAGAACTTTTAAATTTTGTTTGCTCCTGTTTCCCCCTACGCCACCCCCACCATGGCAAGTTGCTTTTGTTTTATGCATGTAACCGTCAATGAATTAGCATTTGTTTTCTGTTTGCTGTGTCATCTCTGTTTTTCCTTCTCAGTTGCTCTGTTCTCGTTGATCCTTCTCTTTTCTGTGGTTGTTTTCCTCAGAACTTAGTCATTCTCAGGCATCCATTGGTGTGTGTGAATGACAAGCTACAGTGATAATTACTGGCTCAGATGGGACTTTCCTCTGTGTGGGTCTATGTTTATGTAGATCTTCTGGGGTAGGTCTCTGTCCTACATGGGTCTGGGGTCCTGGAACTGTCTGGGTGAGGTTTGCTGACAGGGAGCAGAAACGCAGGCTCCTGACCTGCCACCATTGCTGAAGTAAGATGACTTTCCTCTGAATGTGGAACGCCTCAGTTACAGAGATTTTGATTTATGAGATGCCAAAAATCCTTAAATTCTTCAAATTGCACATCAAAAAGAAGAGGACTAATGGGAAAAACAGGGGTAGGGATAAGTTACTCAAAAGTCAAGCCACATTATCATCAGACCATTCACAAAAGTAATAGCAACCCAAGTTGTTGAAATGCTGGGGTTTAAAAAAAGTACATGATAAATTGCTAACAAAAAAAAATTACAGTAAATATAAGGCTTAACTTTTTTTTTTAAAGCAAGAGTATCATGATAGAAGGAGATATAAGGTAGATTGCAGGCTTTCTTTTTGGTTTTGGCTGGCCCTTATGGCATTTGGGATCTTACCCTAACCAGGGATCAAACCCACAGCCTCTGACTTGGAAGCACAGAATCTTAACCACTGGACAACCAGCAAAGTCTGGTTGTAGGTTTCTGAGTTATGAAAATGAGAGCAAAATACACAGAGAACACAGAACACCATGTAATAAACCCTCCCAAGACAATGCTGTGACCATGAGCAGGAGTGTGGTTGCACGCCCTGTGCTCTGCGCTCCGGGGTTCAGCTTGCGTTGCATTCAGCTGCCATCACTTGGTGGCACATATCACAGTATGCGGGGAAAAGCGCTGTCTAAACCAATGCAACCCCGACACGGTACCAACATCATGATCCCATGTATCAGTCATGGATATGCTAATACAGATATAGAGACACATTGTTAGAACAGACCATGATTTTTCCCCCACCCTGGACTCTCTCTCCTTCGATTTTACCCCCTGAGTCTGTGGAGGAGGTCAGGAAGGGCAAACTACAGAAATCCCTGCAGAACCCCCCATTTTGACAGTGTTCTTGACTTTTTCCTGGGGTTGAATGCCAAGACCAGTGGTTCTGTGCTTTTAAGAAGGGCCTAGAATGATTGGCCCAGCTAGGAATCCAGCAGTTTCATTTGCCCCAAAGCATCCTTGTTTTTGTAGCTGTTTCTCTGAGGCTCCAGCTTCAGTGACAAGTCCCTCTTGGCCCTGCAAGGAGTGACATGTTCCTTGCTCTGGTTCTCAATCTATTGGATCCCATATTCCTTTTGAACTGTGGTGTTAGAGGAGACTCTTGAGAGTCCCTTGAACTGCAAGGAGCTCCAACCAGTCAATCCTAAAGGAAATCAGTCCTGAATATTCATTGGAAGGACTGATGCTGAAGTTGAAACTCCAGTACTTTGGCCACATGATGTGAAGAAAAGTCCCTGATGCTGGGAGAGATTGAAGGCAGGAGGAAAGGGGGTGACAGAGGATGAGATGGTTGGATGGCATTACTGACTCGAAGGACGAGTTTGAGCAAGCTCTGGGAGTTGGTGATGCACAGGGAAGCCTGGTGTGCTGTAGTGCATGGGATCACAAAGAGTTGGACATGACTGAGCGACTAAACTGAACTGAACTGATGATTCCTGCAACCTTTCAGAAATTCTTCCATATTTTGGTTCACTAATAGCATCCTTTCTTATTGTCTAATATGAATTTACTCTTTCTCTGAGTATCTTTTCTGACTCTTTTCCAGTTGGACTTTGGTAAGGAGAGAATTTAAAGTCTATGCACTGTCTACACACAGGTTGAATTGGGAAATCTCTCCACCACTTTTTGTCCTTTTGACTTTGGCCAAGGCTTTTCATAATTTTGAACTTCAGATTATTTTTTGGAAAAAGGGAATGATAGTAATATCCATCCTGCCTGCCTCCCAGGGGGTGGGACAGGATGAAGGGACATGAAAGTCATCTATGAACAAAAAGAGTGGCATAAATTTAAGTTGTTATTAGCTCATGGAAAAGAACCCCCTAATTTGGCAGATGAGAAAATGAAGCCAAGAGATGGGAAGCAATTTTGGCCCAAGGTTACCCAGAAACCTCCAGCCTCTTGGCTACTGGGCCCCATTTTCTTTCCAGGCCCCGTTACCCTGCAGTCTGCAAACGGCCAGGGATGCATTGCTGGGGGCAGAGCAATTGAGGATTCGGAAGAGGCAGAGATGGCATAAATAATTCAGTGATTGCCGACCACGGGCCATTAAATTTTCCATGATCTGTTTTATTGTATCTGTTCTGCAGTGATACTCTCTTCCAGTTCAGATGCAAAGTAGGCATTTCACTGTGTCTACAGGAGCTGGCCACTGCTCCATCTCAGTGATCCAAGACCACAGAAGCCTTGGCCTTGGGCCCAGCTGGGCCCCTGTCTTAAAAGGTGGCCAAACAGAGGTTCGCATCACTGAGGCCTGAGAGTCAAGCCTCTTTCCTCCTGCTCCTGATACTCACTGAGCCACAGCAGAAGGTGACTCTCACCTTCAAGTTCAGGATCCACTTACAAATGACCTCCACTTAAGAGTCTTACTGTTGTCATGGATGATTAGTAGAAATGTAGTGGGTTGGGTGGGGTGAGAGGTTCAAAGGATTAGTTTGTTCATTGTAAGAATTAAAGCGCACCCTGATTTTTGTAACTCTGTTTTGGCATTTTTGACATTTCTTTATATACAGGGAGCCTCAAAACCTGGCAGTGGCTTGGGCCCCAAAGATCATGCTATGCAGAATCCTAAAGGTGGTGGGGACTCCCATACAGATGAAGAAACAGGCTCAGAGAAGAAGATGGCCTTGGTCAGAGACTCAGCCAGCTGGTGGTAGGGTGAGCCCAGGGTCAGGTGTCAGGACTCTCAGAACAGAGCCCGTCCCTTGGGTACGGGTCTTGGGTGGGAGAACTTCCCCTACACTGATCATCTCTGGTCATCATCTCTGCTCCTCAGGGTTACTGTGGCTTCTCAGATTTGTTTGTAGAATAGGTCGCTGTCCCCAGTGTCCTGAGGACCACACAGTTTCCTGAGATGGCATTTCCAAGCATGCCTTCCACCCACGGTGAGGCGGAGGGCAAGGAAGAAGAACTGGGCACTGCGGGTGAGCTTCTCCTCATTGTCTGTGGTTCAGGAGGCTTGGCCAATGGGCATGGCCTCGATGTCTCCCTTCTACTCACTGACATGATAACGGGGCAGGATGGTGCATGGAGTCAGCCAAGGGCTAGAAGCCAGACATTTGCCTAAGAATCCTCAGCATTCAGTGAAGTGTGGTAGAAAGAACATAGGCTATATATTCTGTAGGCTGGCTCCAAATTCCAAATTTATGGCTTAATGGTTATGGGCATAAGAGAAACCACATCCCCTCTTAGTGTCCTGCCACATGAAGTGGAGATGCCAAATCTGAATCCATGGAGCTTTTGAGAGGCTCTCTGGTAATGACCATTTTGAGCTGCCAAAGTCCTTTTGGCATTGCCATCAATTAACCACTGCTATCTAACCAAGCACTCCAAACAAAACCTGATGGCTTAAAGCAATCATTCATTATCATCCACAACTATCCAGGTTCACAGGCACTCATCTCATCTCACCTGTGGTCAGCTGGGTAGCTCTGCTGATACAGGCTGGACACCCTCGCATGTGTGGGGCCACTTGGTTATGAGCTGGTCTAGGGTGGTATGCCTCAGCTCTCTCACCCTCCAGCAACCTAGCTTGGGCTAGTTCACGTGGCAGGTGCCTGGTTCTAAGAGAAAGCACAGGAGTGCATAAGCCTACTGAAGGTTGTACTTGAAACTGACACATTGTCACTTCCATCACATCCTACTGGCCAAAGATAGTCACAAGGCCAGCTCAAATTCAAGGTAGGGGTTGAGGCTGTATCCCCTTCTTGAAGGGAGGAGATACACAGTCACATTATAAAGAAAGTGGATGCAGGAAAGAGTGCAGGATTGTGTCCAATTATACAATCAAATCTGGGGCTTCCCAGGTGGTGCTAGTGGTAAAGAACCCACCTGCCAATGCAGGAGAGATAAGAGACATGGGTTCGATCCCTGGGTCGGGAAGATCCACTGGAGGAGGGCATGGCAACCCACTCCAGTATTCTTGCCTGGAGAATCCCATGGACAGAGGAGCCTGGTGGGTACAGTCCATAGAGTTGCAAAGAGTCGGACATGACTGGAGGGACTTAGCATGCACGCACATACAATCAAATCTTCACAATCCTCAGGACCACAATCTCCCTCAGTGAGTTTGAGATGGACTGAGACAGGCACAGAACGACAGCACTAGGTGTGATTTTCAAGATGGGGAAGTGGCTCATCCAAGGCCACGCAGTTGGTGAGTGGGTATGAGAACCTCAGACTTTTAGAGTCAAGTACCATATGTCAAAACCAGTCTCAGGGTCATTTATTCTACTGAATTTGTTCTTCAGAAAACCCAGTAGATGGTGATTTGGGGATGTCTACATGTGTGTTCCTCTTTTTTCATGCTGCAATTTTAAAAGGTCAAGGAGGATCTGAGATTATATTTTCTGGCTCTTCCTTCTGGAAGGAAACCCTGAGGAAGAAGGACAAGCCCCATCATGAGACCTAGATTCAGATTCCAAGGCTTGAAGAATGTTACCCCTGCAACTTTTTTCTTCTTTTAGAGATGCATACAGAGAATTTTTATCTCTTGTCCCTGGGCTTCTCAAGACTGTGATCTCACCCTAGTGAAGAAAGATCCTCATGACTTGTCATCAAGACAATTGCTACCATCTCCTAATTGGCCTTCTCTTCCCACTCTGCCGTCCCCAATCCATCTTGCTTATGGTGCCAGAGTAATCTTTCAGATACTTGGCTCTGATTGTGACATCCACCGGGGAGAATATCTTCTAGGAGAGTGTGTTCTTTTAGTTTTTTAAATATTTATTTTTTTGGCTGCCTGGGGTCCCAGTTGCAGCATGTGGGATTTTTAGCTGTGGCATGTGGGCTCTAGTTCCTTGCCGTGCTATGCTGTGCTTAGTCACTCAGTCATGTCTGACTCTTTGCAACTCCACAGACTGTAGCCTGCCAAGCTCCTCTGTCCAAACCTGGAGCCCTGAAATTGAGAGCATGGAGTCTTAGCCATCATGAGCTTAAGAGTTGGGCAGATCCAGATTTTTTGTTTTTGGTTTGTTTTTTTGGCCTTGTCATGCAGCATATAGGATCTTAGTTCCCCAAACAAAGATTGAACCCATGTCCCCTGCATTGGAGTATAGAGTCTTAACTAGACCTTCAGAAGTTACAAAGTCACTTCTGCTGTTATTCTATGAGTCGAACAAATCACAAAAGCCTGCCCAGTTTCAAAGGAGAGGGAACATAGACTCCACGGCTTTCTGGAAGGAATATCCAAGTCCTATTATAAGCAGAACATGTAGGTCAGGAGATTTGGCTTTGGAGATCCAACCAGTCCATTCTAAAGGACATCAGTCCTGGGTGTTCTTTGGAAGGACTGATGCTAACACTGAAACTCCAATACTTTGGCCACCTCATGCAAAGAGTTGATTCACTAGAAAAGACTCTGATGCTGGGAGGGATTGAGGGCAGGAGGAGAAGGGGACAACAGAGGATGACATAGCTGGATGGCATCACCAACTTGATGGACGTGAGTTTGAGTGAACTCCGGGAGTTGGTGATGGACAAGGAGGCCTGGCGTGCTGCAATTCATGGGGTCGCAAAGAGTCAGACACAACTGAGTGACTGAACTGAACTGATCTTGGAAAAGCATAGTCTGCCACACCAACCTTGTGAAGGGCTCTGAGGCCAAGAGAGGTGGGAAAGGATGTTTTATAATCCTAGACTCTAGGACCAGGCTGCCTGGCATCCCACCCTGGGCCTTCCACTGCCTGGCTGTGTAACTGGGCAAGTTCATGTACTGTAGTGTGCCTCAGTTTCCTTCTCTGTAAAATGAGGACCACGGCAATCTCTACCTCCTGGGGTAGCTGTGAGGATTAAGTGAGTTAATAATGTAGGAAAATGACCTAGGATGACACATAGTAAGTTCCATGTCGGTGTCTGCTGTTACCATGACTGATGTAATTACCATCAATATTTACTGATTGATTAGACAAAGCTTTCAAGGTGAGGAAGAGGAAAACATCACCACTTATATAGTCCTGAATAGCTGTGGCATGGTTCAGTGTTCTATGGAGCCCAGGGGGAGCCTGACTTTCTACTCACAGATCCAATTCCTCCATTACAGCCCAAGCTGCTGATTCTGGAGATCCAAAGTCAGGAAAGAATCTAAGGAGCTTGGGACTTAGAGCAAATGAGACACCAGCACGTCTCACCACCACCATCATCATATCATCAAACCTGCAGGGTTTGGTCCCATTACGTATTTTTATTGCCTGCCAATGCCAGGTGGGTTTTCAATATCCTAGACAGAAGTGTGTCACATACAGCCCCACACTGCACTTCAGAAACAACCCTGGAGTTCTGAGAACTCAGCTTTCAGGAGCAGAGCTTGCAGTCTATGAAAACAGGCCAAAGCTTCCTTTTCCTCATTGCAGGGTGCTGTGGACATGCTATAGAACAGCAGGCTGCTGAGGCTTCACTGGGATCCCTCTCATTCCTTTTTCCACCTCTGGCAAGCCTTTGCTTTCATCTGCCAGCAGCTCTTTTTTCAGAGGTTAGCAGAGAGCCAGAAGTGCCTGGGAATTTAAGCCCCCCACTGGTGGCTCTTGACTGATAATGGATGGTAGGGACGTATGGAAGCTGAGCTCTCTTGTCTGAATTGAAATGACTTTCAGGAGCGACTCACACGGCAGAGTTCCCTGCAGGATCAGACTAAGGTTACCCTCTGTGGGGCTCTGCCAAAGTCATGTCCCACTCCAAGCTTGGCTTGCTCTCCACCCCGTCCGGCTTCCCCCAATCCTTGACTGATTTCTCCTGTGAGGGAGAAATCAATTACCTAATCAATTACCTTCCCATGAATCCTCTTCTCAGGGGCTGCTTCTGGAGAACGTGAACTGAGAGAGACAGGATGCACAGGACCTGAGGGAGGGAGACAGTCATGAGCTGCACCTGATGTGGGAGGCTGCTGGCCCCAGCCCTAGTGTTTCTGTAGGGTCTTAACTCCTGCAGCCTTTTCGTTCTCCAGCGATGATGCCTCCCCGGGTATTGAGGGGTGACCTGTTTTCACATCAGCTCTGCTTCCCAGGTGGCATAGTGGTAAAGAATCAGCCTGTCAATACAGGAGATGAAAGAGACGTGGGCTACAGTTCACGGGGTCACAAAATGTTGGACACGACTGAGCAACTGAGCATGCACAAGCATATACATTACTTTCTGTTCTTCTCAGAGCCGCTTAGTCTTGCTGTTCCTCCCGGCCTTGGCACTTGCTCAGTGGAAAATCCCAGCCTCTCACTCTTCAGCCCACCTCCTGCCTCAGCCTCCTCTGCGGGGAGGGCCTGGCTTTGGCATGGACTCCATCATGTTCACTGCGGTCGGAGCTACGGTGGCTCTGGTGCCCACTGAGTGGACCCACAGGGGTCTTCCCATCACTCTGTGCTCAGATGCAGTGCTGAGCCATGGGGTGCAGGAACCTGGCTTTCCCAGAAACTGTTTGGAAAGTTCCAACGCAGCCCAAATTTTCAGGGGAGTATTAATTTCCTGGGGCTTCCCAGGTGGCGCTAGTGGTAAAGAACCTGTTTTCCAATGCAAGAGACATGAGATGTGGATTCGATCTCTGGGTCAGAAAGATCCCCTGGAGGAGGGCATGGCAACCCACTCCAGTATTCTTGCCTGGAGAATCATGTGGACATAGGAGTCTGGCAGGTTACTAGTCCACAGGGTCGCAAAGAGTTGGACATGACTAAAGCGACTCTGTCGACTTCGAGAGACAGGAGCCAGAAGATAGATCCCTCCCATCCATCTCCCCTGCAATGGCTTGTTCTCAGGCTCAGCAATTCCACATGCCGAAGATACACCATGTGGCTGGGACACACTGGGCCACCCCACCTTGTATTGCTTTTCCTCCTTCCCTGCCTCATTTCCATGTTTCCTTCACTCTTGCTACCCTGGGGTTGTGCCTCTCAAGGAAGACTGAGTTCACTCCCACGGCTGCCATTTGATGTGGTTCTTGGCTGAGAGCTTGGCTGGAGCTGTCCTCCCAAATGGTCACAAGTAGCTCCCCCCTCCAAGTGCTTGGGCTTCTCACAAAATGGGGTGCTGAGAGGGTGTACCCTGAAACCAAGAAACCCCTGCAGAAGCTGCAAGGCATCTCATGGCTTAGATGCAGAAGTCCTGACATGTCACTTCCACTGCATTCTAGAGATCTGTTATTTGGTCAAGTAAGTCACTAAGACCAGCCTAGATGTAAGGATTACATTTCACCTTTTGATGGAAGAATAAGCAAAAAAGTGTAGCTATTTTTAATCCAGCACAATGAGGTCCTGCACAGACAGCACAGTACCTGGCATGTGATGTGTGCTCAGTAAATGTTAGTTCAGGGTGTGCCCTCTTCCTGCATTCATTCAATGCGTGTCCAGCTCAGGAGAGGCCAGTTCCAACTCTCTACCAGCTTCTCCTTGGCTAGCCAGCTTCCCAGGTAGCCATCAGTGTGCAGAAATGACAGGCAGGCAGGGTGACAGTTCTGAGCCATCCAAATTTGAAAGTAGTCTGATGTGGCAGAAAAATCTAGGAGACTGGGTTTCTGCCTCTAATTACAACACTAAGTTTTTAGTTGTCTCGAGCAAGTCCATTGCCGTTTCTAGACTCAGTTTCTCTGCTTATCAAATGGAGGATTGGACTAGATGAATTCTAAGGTCCTTACTGGCACTGCTGTTTGAAGATTTTGCTGATGCTCTGGAATGTTCCTCAGCACTCATAAACTGATGGCCAGGATGTGGGGCTTGATGTTTTCTCTACCCTCTTGGCAGGGACTGTCCCAATTCTCATCTTTGGTGTCACACCTGGGCCCCAAACCTTGCCTAAGCTCTCAGAGGCCTCAAAGGTGTCTGACTTCTAAGCCAGTCCCAGCCTGACTTCCCGTCATAAGCTCAGCCTCTGAAAGTCCCTTCTGTACATGAGATGTTGGCATCATGTCCACGCCTCCCCTGCTCCTCCAGGGAACCTCCAAGGCCTTACTTAACTCGGATCACAATGTATAGCCTCCCCTGCCCGGAGCCGAAGCCCAGCCTCCCGGTTCGTGCTCAGCAAGTTTTCCAGTTCATTTCCTGGGAGCTTTCTGGTGAAGCGAGATGTGATTCTCAGCAGGGCTGACAGCATTTGGAGATTTCTTAGACCTCACCCCCACTGTGAGTGGGAAAGTTTCTGCCTCTGGAAATATGACCAGAGCATATGCTTTTATCACTCAGCTTCTTGTCTAGCAGGGACCACAAGGCTGTGGGGAATTGAGTCAATTTTCAATATGGGGTAGAAAAATGTTTCAATGCACAATATCCCCTGCCAGCCATCCTCCTGGTGATGGTCTCATGATTGTTTCTTGGAATGTAACATGAACCAAGACTTGGGTGAATTTAACCAGGTACTAGGAAGATGGGTATGTGCCAGGTGGCACAGTGGTAAAGAATTCACCTGCCAAAGTAGGAGTTGTGTGTTCAATCCCTGGGTCAAGAAGATCCCCCAGAGAAGGAAACAGCAATGCATTCCAGTGTTCTTTCCTGGAGAATTCCATGGACAGAGGAGCCTGGTGGGCTACAGTGCATGGGGTTACAAAAAGTTGAACATGACTGGGCACACAGACACGCACCCATGCATGTATTTTTCCAAACAAGGGATGTCTCAGGTTGCCAAGGTGGAGATGAGTAGGGGGATCCAAGAGATTTCTATATGGTAAAATGACTGGTTTGGAGGTGGTTTGGCTCTGGAGCATGAAGAAGGAGATGTCTGGCTTTCTGTGGCTTGGGTGTCTTGGTGGATGCTGTTGCTGGTTACAACAGCAAGATGTTGTTGATGGGGAGGGCTGGAGAAGAAGTTACCCAGGGGATTCACTAGAGGAAATTTTAACCTTGAGGTGGGCTGCGAGGTACCCAGAGGAGTGGCTCTCTGGGTTCCAGTCTTGGTGTGACTGTGAAATCTGCCAAGAGCCCCCTCTGAGTTGTCTGATCTGGGTGGTCACTGAGCTATTGTCTCAGAAGCAGTTGATGAGGAGCCTGTCCCTCCTCAACAAGGCTGAAGTGGATGGAATGCACTCAGGTGAAGTAGGGGTGGGCATTTACCACTCAGGAGGAGGCCTGGCCTGCAAAGGACAATGAGAAGGAAACACAGACCCCAGCACTCAGTGGTTTACCAAGAGGAAGTGGTCACCGCTGCTGGGTTCTGCGAAGTCAAGGAAGTGGACATCAAAAATTTTTACCTGGTGTCACGGCAGCCTCTCAGCCCACACACTCGTCATTCACTCACAGCATGCCGGAAATCTTCTCCTTGCCCATCACACCCAAATGTCCTTCTACAGGTCCCAATTTTTCCTGAGCCAGAGCTTAGCCATTGGGTGCTGCCAGTACTCATGGGTGCCACCTACAATCAGAACAAAGGAAGGACCTGCACATGGCTTCTATTTAGCTTCTGAGCATGAGCCTTTCAGGCATCTTTCAGCTCAAATTGAGAGTATGTGGGAGGGTATTGCTGGAAGGTGGTATTTCCCAAAGAAAGCCAGCACTGAACTCCACTCCTGTCCCCCACCTCCCTGCTGCCCCTTCACTTCCTCTCAAGAAGGAGATGGAAAGAAGGGGCCAAAACTGGAGCCTTTTGTATCTATGGATTTATTTATTTTTTAAAAATTTATTTATTTATGTGGGTGCACTGGGTCTTAGTCGTGGCATGCGAGATCTTTAGCTGGAGCATGCAAACTCTTAGCTCTAGTATGTGGATCTAGTTCCATGACCAGGGATCAAACCCTGGCCCCCTGCATTGGGAGCACAGAGTCCTAGCCACTGCTCCACCAGGGAAGCCCCTGGACCAGCATTTAGAAAAACCAAATTTCTACGGGTTTTGATGAAGCCTGTAATCTGGCATCAAAGTCAATTCACTTCAATTAGATTCAAGACGAATCAACTCAACTCCTCTGTCAGTTCAAATTAGTCCAAGAAATTTACGAGAGGCTACCTGGGCTGGAGAAGATGGGAGAGATGAAGACCTGAAGGGTTTGGGGCCAAAGTGATCTCAGAGAAGCCCGCTGGTCTGTGGGTAACAGACTGGGTCCGTGGGACAGAGGGTCTCCTCTTCTGGGAAGAGAGGGGACCAGGGCCAGCCTTTCACAGAACCAGCTTCCTGAGAAGAGGTCAGACATCCACTCATGAGTTGGATATTCATGAGTTGCAAGAGATGATGCAGCCTAGCCCATCTGCCTCTTTCTCAACAAACTCGTCTACTGCTCACATTTCCAAGGAAGGAAAATGGGTCAGTTTTCACACAAAAAAGGCTATTCTGAGAAATGGGAACATGGGACACACTTCTATGGGATGGATGAGGGAAGCAGCCTGCAGGGCCACCCTGTGAGACTGCTCCCCCTCAAAATTGGACTGTCCAGACCGAAGACCCCCTCCCGCTCCCACTTGATCTGCAGCCATCAAACCTAGGACCCTGAGGCCAGAACACCCACCTGGAAGACCAGAGACAGTGGGCCCATTGTGCAGATTGACAACTGAGGCCCAGGAAAGCTAAGGGATCTGCTAAACCATGAGAGCAGAACTGTTTCCTATTCGTTTTCCTGGCCCCCACTCCACTCTGCTCTAAGTCAGCATTACTCAGATATTTTTTGAATTATTGAGGAATGGATTTACTCATGGACCCACAACCAAATGGGGGAGAACCAGGGTCTAAACCTACTCTCCTTCCTTCTCCTCCCCTGGAGGGACATGTCCATGCACCCTGGGGGACACAGACGAGGCAGCTGGAAGTGAAGTGCCCACACCAACCAGACTGAAGCGTGAGATGGCAGCGAGGCCATTTCACAGATCAACAAATTGAGACCCAGTGGCTCGTCCACAGTCACACTGGGAGTTTAGGGGCAGGAGAACAACAGCTTCATGGAGAAGGCCTAATCCTTCCAGATGGGTCTGCTCACCTCTGCCTTTTCTGTGCTGTGTGACTTTGAACAAATGATTCAGCCAGTCATTCTGATCTGGGAAACATAATAATCCTATCTCATGCAGTGGGGAGGAGGATTCTGTGAGGCAGGGAGGGGAAATGCCTTGCCTAGGCCCTGTCATAGGTGGGCACTAGATCCATGGGATGGCAGAAGGTATCAGAGAAGGCCAAGACTCATACAAATAGCTCATGTTGAGAGTTTCACAGGTATTCGCTCATCTATGGAATGGAAACTGTTATGTTATCTCCATTTCACATGAAGAGACTAAGCCACATAGGGTAAATCATGTGCCCAAGGCTGCTCGGCCTGGAAAGAGTGGAGCTGGGACTCCCCACAATGCTGTTTGGCTCCACAGGCTGGATTTCCAGGCCAGTGCCTTCTGCTGTCTGCCTCTGGCTGCTGCTTCGCCCGTGACCGTTATCTGCTTCTAGTCTTCCTTCCCCAGCAGCCACGAGATGAAGGAAAGCTACCAGAATGGCCTGCCAGCCGTGGTGGACTCTGAGAAGCCAGGACCAGATGTGGGAATGGTCCCTTGCCTTCTCCCTCATCCCCTGTCCCCTGCTGCAACAAGGCCAGCTCTGACCCCCTAGCCTCTTCCCGTCCATGAGCAATCTGCAGAGCACTAAAGCAGATGAGGGCTTTGGCCCTGCGGAGGAATCTGGCAGACAGAGGCAATGAGCTGCTGGCTTTGCAGAAATGGAGCACCTGCTCAGGCCCAGAGGCCAGGGGGCTGGGGAGGGAGATGCCCTGGGAGCTCTTCAGCTGCTAAGACTGTCCCTCTGCCTGCTTCCACCTACTCCCATCCACTCCTTGCCCTCTACCAAGCCTGGCCTCCTCTCTGGGGCATGAAATGTAAATGCTCCTGCTCAGGGAGGAATTCGAGGTGAGCTTGAAGCAGGGAGGCTTTTGCTCTGGGGAAGGGCTCTGGCTAACATGATCTCATTCCCTACTGGCCCTTCAGATGTGTCCTATGGCAAAGCGGTCCTATGGCAAAGCAGTCAAGTTCAACTTCCTTGCTGAGCAGTCCTTCCCTCTCTAGTCCCTCTGATCCCCTCACAGAGGGAACAACCTATACACCCCCATTACCTGTTACCAAAAAGGCATGCGTCAGGGACTTCCCTGGTGGTCCAGGGACTAAGATTCTGTGCTCCTAATGCAGGCGACCACGGTTCGATCCCTGGCTAGGGGACTAGATGTCATACGCTACAACTTAAAGATCCCACATGGACTTCCCTGGTGCCAAGGCAGGGACATAGGTTTGCTACCTGGTCTGGGATGTTCCCACGAACTGTGGAACAGTTAAGCCTGTGCACCACAATTACTGAAGCCTGCGTGCCATTGAGCCTGTGTTCTGAAATAAGAGAAGGCACCACAACGAGATGCCCTGGAACTGTAACAAAGAATAGCCCCCACTCGCGGCCAGCTAGAGAAAGCCCAAGCACAGCAACAAAGACTCAGGGCAGCCATAAATAAGTAAATAAATTATATACGGGAGTGGGTGGCCTTTCCCTTCTCCAGGGGATCTTTCCAACCCAGGGATCAAACCCAGGTCTCCCGCATTTCAGGCGGTTTCTTTACCAGCTGACCCACGAGGGAAGCCCGAGACCACTGGAGTGGGTAGCCTATCCCTTTTCCAGCGGATCTTCTCGACCCAGGAATTGAACTGGGGTCTCCTGCATTGCAGGTGGATTCTTTACCAAGTGAGCTATTAGGGAAGTCCATACATACATTTATATATATATATATATATAAATCCCACATACTGCAACTGAAACTGGCGCAGCCAAATAAATAAACTAATTCGTTAAAAAAAAAAAGGCACTGAATCACAGTGAGTAATTTCAGAGTGGGATCCTTTCTTAGGCAGCCCAGGCCGGAGGAGGAGATTATCCAAGGGGCCTCCTCCAGGCCCCAGACAGAGTCCTGCCCCTGCGTGTTGTGCTGTGCCCCCTCTCTATGATTCCTGGGCCCGGAAACTTTTCTGGTTCACGTGACAAAGGTAACAGAGCAGTAGCCGGGGCCAGGTCCTGGGCTGGGTGCAGCGTGTGGAAGACAGTGCTGTTCTCAGGATTTATTCAAGGACACGTCGGGGACCAGCCTGGGAAGGAAGGCCCGGCCCCTGTGCTCAGCCTCCATGGTGGTGGTGGTAGTCGGGGGGCGGGGGAACAGAGCTCAGACGGGCATTATCTGTTGAGCAGTGGCTGCTGCCCCTCTCGCCCCGCTTCCCTGGGTGTGTCTGTGTAGACGGTCCCTGGCTTCTTCATGTGTCTGGAGGCAGCACAGCGGAGCCCCCAGGGACCTGCTGGAGAGTGAGCTGGGGTTGCAACGGGTGAGGGTCAAGTGTACACATGGAGCTGGACACAAGCAAGGGCTCTGTGGATAGGAACGCATCCTATCACTTCAAGGCCTCGACCCAGGTGTGGAACAGGACGATGCAACGGGGACCCCGGGTTCACATGCTGTGGCTGCCCACGGGAGGGGGCCCCCAGCTTCTCCCTCGAGTGGCTGGGCCTCAGCCTTCTTTTCACAGGATGATGTCGGGGCCTGGATCTCTGGATCCCAGCCAGGCCAGAGTAGGGTTTCCCAGGCCACCTTCCAGGGCCAGCAGCTCACCTGTGCCCTCCTAGCAGGACTCTCAAGCCCAGGGCTGGCAGAGGCCTCCATGGTTACAGCCCTGAGTTTCCAGGCCCCTTTGGATTTTGGCTGGCACTCCAGGCCCCTTGCTCCCTATGCACTGGGGGGAGGGAGTGTCATGAGCCCGCCAGAGGCAGCACTGAGGTCGGCTACCCATCTTGTCCACCCGCTTCCTCTTTCCAGCCCTGTCCTGCTCCAGCCCATTCCCACCACCCTCTTGGTGCTCAGAGCCTCTTCGCCGCGGGTCTGCTCGTTCAGAGCTTAGACCTCGATCTCAGACCAGTGGGACTGGGAGGGATTTCAGAGACCACTGATGCTCCCACCCATTTTATAGATGAGAACATGATCCCAGGGAAGCCCCCGGCCCACAGCCACACTGGGGATTAGGAACTAAACTCATTCCTCCTCCCAAAGACCTTTCAACTTTAAAGGAGGCCACAGAGGATAAGCACGGGGTGACCCCAGGCATAAAGACAAGCAATCAACGGAGAAACAAAACTGCAGCTCCTATTGCAAAGATATGACTAATGTCTTTAAAGGGCCAGGAGTTCCCACCCAGCAAGGAGAAAACACTAATGCCCCAGTTCTAGAAACGGGCCCAGGATAGGAAGACAGTTTTTGAAAAAATATGTAGATGGCTCTTAAACACATGAAAAGTTCGTCTTCCTCATAAGAGAAATGCAAATGAAAACTTCAAGGAGAGACCCTCTTTCAACCGTCAGATGGGAAAGATCAAAGTGCGGCAGCTCTGTGCGCGGATGGAAAGGGAGGGTGTGGGGGAGGCAGTGGGGGGATGTGTGGGCAGGAAAGGAGGCAGGGCCGCCTTGGGGGAGGGCAGGTGGCAACCCATCACAGCTGCACATGCTCTTCCCCTTGACCCAGCAAACCCAGCTCCAAGCCAGCATCCCTCAGATAAATGTATGAAGTGTGGACTCTGCATTCATCCTGGCATTACTTATAAAAGGAAAACGTTGACAGTCAGCTGAATGGGACTGCCCTGGTGGTCCAGTGGCTCTCTGCTTCCATTGCAGGGGGCTTGGGTTCAATCCCTGGTTGGGAAACTAAGATCCCGCATGCTAAGTGGTGTGGCCAAAAAAGTAAAAAGGAATAATACTGGTGTGAGTTGCCATTTTCTTCTCCAGGGGATCTTCTTGACCTGGGGATCAAACCCACATCTCTTATGTCTCTTGCATTGGCAGGTGATTCTTTACCCCTAGTACCATCTGGGAAGCCCAAATGATCAATAGAGGGGGGGTATTAAAAAAACTGTGGTGTCCACACAACAGAATTCTACACCCAACCAGCACAGGGGACCCTGAGCCACACCACATGAAACAGGCACCCTCCCAACCATATGCGATCGACACACAGAAGGACACAAAAGAACTACTGTTCTTTGAAACCGCTAAAAAAGGGTGTGGCTTCTGTGTTCTGATAGCCAAAGGCTCCAAGATCCGCTACCGTGTGGGTGAAAAGAGAGGAGAAGGATATGCGCATGCGCACACACACGTGCACACGCGTAGGTAGTGTGCACAACTGTGTTGGCAAATGCACACATAATAGTATCCGGAAGGCTTTAGAGAAACTAGTCGAGGTGGAGGCCTGTGCGGAGGGGAGTTGATGAGAGGACCTGGGGAAGAAAGGAACTTGGTTTGCGTGGCATATCCTTCTGCGTCTTTTGACACTTTACAGCGGGTCTGCACCATCGATCCTAAGGATATGCCACATACTTGCACCAATAAATGGACCAAAGGGGTGCACAGCACAACTGCTGGGGCTTAGGCAGAGACACCCTGGGTATGAACTCTGGGCCGCAGCCCTCCCTTTGTGGAGTCAAAGGGTCAAGGGGTGTGGCCTGGGGTCTGGACTCCAGGCCCGGAGGTTCCCACCCAGCCTCCCAGGCTCTACTCACACAGGGTGGCGTTTCGCTTCCTGTGGTCTTTGTGAAGTCATCTATCCTCCTCCCTTGGGGATCCCCAACTCCGCTGGCTGCTGAAATCTCAGCTCCCCACCAGGCCTGCTCTGTCATCATCTGGGTGTCTCGAGATCCTTCCTCAGACCTCACCAGCAGGACTCAGACCCTGAAATGCCATAGCAAAGGGTCTCCAGCCCTCTCAAATGCTGTCGTCTGTCTGCAGTGTATTACCCACCTCAGCCCTGGGCTCCCGACACAGATAAGGGGTGCTTTGATAACTGCTCAGAATAGTCCCTTCCAGGCTTGGAGTTGATACCAGAACCAAGGGCTGAGTGAGAAGCCTGGGTAAGCCATTTCCTGTTTTCCTGGCGGTCCTGGGAAGGGGCAGTTGGTTGTGTGGCACAGCTTTGGGCTAGAACCCCTGCCGTCCTCCACCTCCTTTGCCTGGCACAGGTTGGATGCTGTAAGCCCATTCTATAAATGAGGCAACTGAGCCCAGAGCTGTTCAGCCTCAGCTGTGGTGGCAGGTGTCTGTCTGAGGAGACCTGCTCTCCTAGGCTACTTCTCGACTGAGTGACCGTGGGCAAGTCACATCCCCATTCTGAACTTTGGTTGTCTCAGAATCACTGGCCCTCAAAGGCCTTGGCTGGCAGGTACCACTGTGAAAGGCCCTGTGTGGATTATTGCCACATGCTGCCTCTTCCCTAACTTTGATGTGCCTGCTTATTGGGGAGTGTGAGCTTCCAGAGCGTCACACTCCTGATCAAGAAGGCACCAGTATGGACAGGGGCCAGTCAAACCTACTGAAGAAGCTGGTGAGCGGGTTAGTTTCTTCATCGACACCAGGATGCCAGCCCTAGGAGAGCACAAAACCACTTCCTGGCCCAGCCATTTCCTCTTTAAATGATATTAATCGGGGCCCAATCCTTGGCCACCACTGAATAAGAATCGCCCACTTAACTACACCAACAGGTCCCATTTGGGTACCGACTGGCTGCTTTACATGGATTAGCTCATTTTCTCTTTGCGGCCACCCTAAAGGAGAAAGGCTCGGCAGACCCATTTCATAGAGGAGGAAGCTGAGGCACAAAGAGGTGTGAAATTTGAAAGCAGGTGGCCTAGGTCAGAGAGGAAGGAAGCTGGAGGTGTAGTCAGCAAGGGATGGAGGCTCCAGAGCCTGGGAGAAGCCCGGCATTCTCTCTGCTCGCTCCAGGGGAAGATGTCCTATCTGCCCAGGGCTTTCTCCTTCTCAAAGCCACCAGATTTCCCTCAGAACCTCCCAAGCGAGGAAGCAGGGGCTTCTGCCGGCGGCCTTGGGCTGGTACGTGCCTGCACTGTCTGCTTGGCCCACATGAGCCTCTAGAGTCGGAGGAACCAGGCTCAGTTAGGCTCGATCTGCCTACCAGGTGTCCTCACGCCCACTATGTCACCTGCTGGGACCCGTGGGCGTGTGACTTCATGACCCCCATGGGAATGTCGGGTCTCCTGGGTTGAAGCAGAAAGTCCATCCGGTGCATCAGGAGGACCACCACACCTACCCTCCTGTCTCTACTGGTTTTGAGGAAGCGGGGGTCCAGAAAGAGGTAACTTGCCCAGGAGGCCTGGTGTGTGGGAGGCAGGCCCAGAACTGAGATTCCAGCCCCGAACACAGAGCCTTTGCATCTCTGGGTGCCTGACGTGAAGGGGCTGAGCTCACCATGTTCAAACTAACCCCTGGCCTCTACTGGCTTCCCACCGCCTACCTGCCCACCAGGGCCTGAGAAAGGAAGCCTTGCTCCCAGGTGCCCTTGTCACTTCTTCCATGCTCGTTTGCATGAGCTCGGGGTCGCCGTGGGGGTGACCTCAGGCGGAGCTGCCTGTGGTTGGCTCTGTTGTCTGCTGAAAGGCTGACCACGAAAGCCACACCAGGTGGGGGAGTGTGTATGGAAGGGCTGTCACACAGCCACTTCCGTGGCCTGCAGCATCTGGTGGTTGTGGGGGAGGATGGGCCCCGGGGACCCTCTGCCTCCCTTCCAGGTCCCCCTTATGCCACAATAACAGAGGTCTCAGAGGCAGGATGGACAGGTCCCCTTCTTTCGCTCCTCACCTGCCCAAGAGCCCGTAGGGGGCTCCCCTCACTTCCTCCTGCTGACAACCTTAAGTTCAGCCTCGGTTTCTGGGTCCTTTGAGATCTGTCATTGCCATGTAACCCTTTAGGCCAGGCTTGCTCCTCCATCCTCCTGCTCCAGCCCCACATCTCCACCTTTGCGTTAGCCACTGTTTCTGCTTGGGCCTTCAGTCCCTGCTCCCCACCTCCATCTGCTCAAGTCAACACTTGCCGGATTCCTTTAAGCTGAGCAGAAGCTCCCCCTCTCTCCAGGGCTGGCTGCAGTGGCAGCAGAACCCTCTGCCACCGCCACGTGCCGCTTTTCCAGTCTCCGCCCACACCCAGCGCCTTTGTACACTCCCTGCCAGGGCGACGGCTGCTGGAAGCAGGAATCAGAAAGGCTTCAGGAAAGCTCTGAGTGAGAAGCCACTCCGACTGAAACAGCTTTGGCCTGTCAAGGCCACCCACAAACTCCCAGTGAGAGTGGAAGCAGGTCACAGGCACAGCATGGGGAGAGGGTAGGCTCCTGACCATAAAGGTTGTGAGACCCATGCTCACCAGAGGCCCGTCTGAGATCTTGGAGTGTCGTCTGACAGTCCCAGCGCTCTGGCTGGCCCAGATGTAGCCCTCCCTGGGCAGAGGAGTCATTGCAACCATCTCTAAATGACTTCAGCAGCCAGGTTATTATTCTAACAATTAGGATTACCATGCAGAGCCTCAGGCTTCCCAGGTGGCTCAAACAGTAAAGAATCTGCCTGTAAGACAGGAGACCCAAGTTTGATCCCTGGGTTGGGAAGATCCCCTGGAGAAGGGAATGGCAGCCCACTCCAGTATTCTTGCCTGGAGCATTCCATGGACAGAGGAGCCTGACAAGCTACAGTCCATGGGGGTCACAGAGTTGGACACGACTGAGCGACTATCACACATGCACAGCATCAGATCCTAGTTTAAGACATTAAGTACATCCTTACAACAGCCCATGGGGCAGAGCAGATGTCAAAACCACTCTTCCCTCCTGAGTCATCTGTTGGGCAGCTCCCTAAGGCTGGTCTCCAGGCTGGATCCTTACCTCCCAAATCCCATTCTCTGTCTGTTACATGGGCTTCCCAGGTGGCGCTAGTGATAAAGAACCTTCCTGCTAATGCAGGAGATGTAAGAGACATAGGTTCGATCCCTGGCATGGCAACTCACTCCAGTATTCTTGCTTGGAGAATCCCATGGACAGGGGAGCCTGGTGGGCTACAGTCCATAGAGTCACAAAGAGTCAAACTTGACTGAAGCAACTTAGCACGGATGTACGCAGAGACCTAACATCACATAGGGTAGTGGCCTGAGAAGCTGAAGGGTCTCAGTTAAAGTTTCTGCACCTGCAGGAACTTAGTTACCAGCTTGGTGATCATTGGCAAGTCCTGTTACCTCTCTGGATCCCTGATGGTTCATCTGAAAAGGGGTGTAAGGAAAGCCAACTTGAAGGGTCAAAGTGAGTTCCCGGAGTGAAGTGGCCCTTTGGTACACTTTGCACCTGGCAGTGTTTGGTCCATGCTGACTGTTAGTGTATTAGTGAAAGTGTTAATCACTCAGTTCAGGCGTGTCCAGCTCCTTGCAACCCCACGGACTGTAGCTATCCAGGCTCCTCTGTCCATGAAATTCTCTGGGCAAGAAAACTGGAGAGAGTTGCCATCCCCTTTTCCACAGGATCTTCTCAACACAGGGATCAAACCCAGGTCTCCTGCATTGCAGGCAGATTCTTTACCGTCTGAGCCACTAAGGAGGCCCTTCTGTTAGGATGGCCTCTGGTTAGAACACCTTTTATTGTGGGGACAAATCCTGGTCCCTTCTCTGAGGCTGGACTCGTCCTGCCTCGTGTGTGTGTGAGGAACAACAGCCTCTTCTGTTTGTGGGGCTTCTAACTGATTGTTTTTGTGTGCTGGAGCTTCCATCAGCCCCTTGGGAATTTGAGGCAGTAGGATTATTTTCTGTACTTGACAGATAAAGGAGACAGAAAAGCTTGGCAAGGGCGTCAAGTCACCCAGCAACAGCAGGCCAGCCAGGACCCAAACCAGAGTGTCCCGTGCCAGTTCAATGGGGATTTTCCTGCAATATTTCCCCGGTTGCCTGTTCATGCTTCACTTGAGCTCTTTTCAAAACCAAAATCAAATTCCCGAGACTTCTCAAAAACCACACCAAATGGACATTTCCCCCCGCTGCCTGGGGCTAAGGCTGTGGGCCCCAGATGCCAGCGCTGGGTGTTTATTTAAGGCAACCACACCTCCCGCGCTGGCCCATCTTTCTCACTCTGCATTTGTGGTCTATGCAGCTCTCACTCCCCGACCCAGCTGGTTCTCTCTGTAATCTAATGCTCAGCCTTTCCTCTCTGGGCCTCACGATCCCCGTGTTCTAGAAGGTCTCTGCGGTCTCATGGGTTTTGTTTCTCCACAGTACCCTTGGGTACAAGGTAGCCAAGCTGTCACGAGGGAGCAGCTTCATCATTTCCATAGCCTGCGGGACTCCCCCGAGGTGGGTACTGAAGCGAAGCTGGCTTGCTCTGAGGCCCTGAGGAAGCCACTTTCCTTTCAGTGGGGGCCAGTTGGCTAGAACCAGCCTCTAATAACAGAACCCTGCGCCCCCTACCCCCGCCAGGACCTCCTCCTCAAGGGGCAGGAAAGAGGGAGCGGGAGGGGGAGCCAGGTGGAGCAGAAGCAGAGAAGCGTGAAACATAGCATAGTGTCTGACTCTCTGTAACCCCATGGACTGTAGCCCACCAGGCTCCTCTGTCCATCGGATTATCCAGGCAAGAATACTGGAGTGGCTTGTCATTTCCTTCTCCAGTGGATCTTCCCAATCCAGGGATCGAACCCACGGCTCTTGAGTCTCTTGCATTGGCAGGTGGATTCTTTACCACTGCGCCACCTGGGAAGCCTCAGGAGCAGAGAAATGCCCCTCCAAACTCCAGAGCTGCTCTCTTCGCCAGGACAGTTTCTTTGAGAGGCAAGAGACTCAGGCCCGACTGGGGCCTGACCCACAGCCCTGTCTCCTTTAGAAGTGGGGCTGTGGACACCTGCTCCTCTCTGAACTGTCCCAGGAGAGGGAGATGGAAACGGCCACCCACGTCTTTCTCAGGGGGCCTCCCACAGCCTCCTGCTCTGCTAGGAAAGTAAGTCAGCCTGATCAAGTCCCAGGAGTCCCAGACAGGCTGGGGTGTTGTGGCAGAGCCCTCTGGGCCTACTTCCTGGCTCCTGGCCTTTGACCCCCTTGACTTCTCTTCCTCAGGGAATCCAAGGCAGCTTAGACCCCTGGCTGTGGGCCAGGAAGACCTGAGTTCTAGAAGACCCAACTCCGCAAGTTGCTGTGTGACGCTGGGCAAGTTACTCAGCCATGCTGAGCTGGTGTCATCTTGCCTGAAAAAGAAGGTTTGAGGCTAGAATAAGACAAGAAAGACTACGGCTTGGCTTAGGGTGAGTCCCTGTAACCAGTAGCTACTATGTCACCTCCACTTCACAGGTGGGGCACATGGGGCCAGATCTGTGGCCTAATAAGTTTCATTTCCTGGCTTGTTTATAGAAGGCTTCCGCCCACTATAACGGGTGAGCTCATGACCACCCAAAGCGGGTGGGCCAAGCGTCCGGCCAGGATGCTGACAGGTAGATTTCAGTGAGAGGTTGGTCAAGACCTGGAAAAAAGGAAACAGCTACTCAGAAAGAAACTGCAGGCTCTGATGAAGTGCCTACACAGTCAGAGAGAGGAGGAGCCAGTGTGAGCCCAAGGACCGGTAGGCAGCTCCCTGGAGGCTACAAGCCTGGTTTGGGGTCAGGACGTCATTTAAGGACCAGAGTGGGGAGGGTGCTTCAGCAGGGTGGGAACAGCATAAGCCAAGATTTGTTTGGAATACATGGTACAGAAGAGAGGAGACCTAAGTGACAGCCAGGACCCCCACGGTCCTTGTCTTGAATTCTTGCCCTCCCTGGGCCTCAGAGGAAAGAGACCTAGCTGGTCATGGCTTACATTCACTGAGTTCTTCTTTTGTGTGGGCACAGAGATGACTTTACTTAATCCTCAGCACATCCCTATGAGGACCCACATTTTGTGGACAGGGAGCTGAGATGTAGAAGGGGATGGGCAGCTTGCCCAAGCTCACAGAGTGTTCAAGGACGCAGGAGGCTGGGGCAGCCTGATGCACTGCTCCGCTGCTCATACCTCTTGGGGTATGGAGGGCAGAGACCTAGCCCAAAGGAGTAGACCACTGGTGCAGGCGCTCTGGGGCCTTGTAATCTGTGCTGCTGACTGCACAGAGCAGCCATTAGCTCTGTTAATAATGGCATCTCCGTGGCAACCTGCTGGGCCTGCCCTTGAGACCATGCTGGCAGGCAGCTCCCGTCAGTCTGCACAGCTGCCTGGTTCTCCACACGGACAGGCAGGAGACAGCCTGGGATCGGAGAAGGCTGGGGGCTTCTGTCCAGGGTCTGAGGGAACCGGTGCCACTTAGGCCTCAACTGTCCCCATCTGCAAAGGGACATCTCGTGCCCTCTTGACCCATGATGCAGGCTGGGCAATGCTGGGGTTGACGGAAGGGCTGACGGATAGTTGGACTGACTCCCAGGAACAGTGCTCTTTCCCACCACCTCCCAGGAGGAGGAACTGTCCTCAGCTTCAATCTTCAAAAGCCACGCTGGGCTTCCAGCGTGGATCCTGCTTTCCAGGGCATGTGGGGCTCGAGGTGTTCCAGAATGGCATCCTCATGGGCTTGGGCTGCAGAGAGGGGAGGGAGATGCATGAGGGATCGGGGAGTCGGAGGTGACCCCAGCCAGCACTAGGGTGTCAGGGGCTGAGGGGAGCCTGCAAGGGTAGGGTCCCAGATTACAAGGCTCTGCTAATTAGTTCATTTCATTTTCAAAGTGGAAAACAACCTTACAGCTGGCCCTGGCATTCCTCTAGGGAAGAGAACAATCTCTGTTGAGAGAACTGTGTGGATGAACCTCCGGGGTAGGAGGGGAGCCCTTCAGAGGAGGAGAAGGTCTCCTGGTGGAGGAGAGAGGGGATCCTGGGGCTCCCGAGCCAGCAGTGAGGGTGGGACGTACGGGACAATGCCCAGACATTCCATCATTTCCTGCCAGGTCTGCTGCACAGCCTGAGGAGTGAGCTGTGGCCATGGAGAGCCTGAGACAGAGGGGCTGGACCCTGGGCCCCCAGCGAGCACCCAGGAGCTGGCCAGGCTTTGGAGGAGAGCTCTGAGCCCCTTCTCATCATTGTATTGGGCACTAAGACCAGATCTCACAGGACAGGAGGGCAGGTTATGCTTAACCCTATTCTGCAGGTGGGACCCAGCCCGAGACCACCTCACAGCTGTTAAGTGGTGGTCAGGGGTTCCCTGCCTCTAAATTCACTGACCACTGTGGTTTGGTCAATGGCAAACGGTGGCAGCTGTCCACGTTCATCTTCAAATCCGCCTTCTCTCTCCTTTCCTTCTTCCAGTCCCTCAATAACTCCCTCTCTTCCCCACTTTCCTTCCCCATCCTCCAAGTCAGAAAGGAAAGGATGCTACAGATGCTCCCAGTGAGGCCTTGGTGACATCCCCCTTCAGCCCTGGGGTAGGGGAGCTACTTTAAAACTGGCCCCTGAAGAGGGCAATGCTGATCCCCAAGGCAGAACTCTCTCCGGGGCATCGCAGCTCTGGGGATGGGGAAGAAGAGGCCAGAGGGTGGGGGCAGACATTCTGATGCTGAGAAGCAAAGCACAGGCATGCCAGGATGCCATAAAGCTCAGTCTAGCACAGCAAAGTGGCAAAAAGGAAGAATAAAACACCCGTCTATTTAAAAGAGTAACGACAGGGAAAAATACATTTTCATCAGCTCGTCTTCTTGCGGCTGAGTCCCCGCAGCAAGTTCCAAATTCCGACGTTAGGAAATAAATCAAAATAACTTTGCTGTGTTTAGCCTCATTTTGCCGCATCGCTCAGCTCTGAGTTAAAAAGCAACAGGTACCGTGATGTCTCTCCCAGAAACACAGGAACGGTTTTAAAATGCAATTATGGGGGCTGGTGGAAGGGAAGGGGAAAAATGTTTTTCTTCGATTGATGTATGATTGCCCCCATGCTGTTTGGAATCGTATTTTCGCTGAGCTCTGCTAAGAAGTGCTATTTGCAGGGAGCCTGACAGACGGAAGCGATTGGGTTTGGCAGGTCTAAATGTATTATTTTAGCAGGTCTCCAAGGAAAGATTCTGGGAGGGGCGCTGGCCTTTTAAAGTGCAGAGGACAAGGGGCTGCTCAGCCTCCATCCTGCTTGTCAAGACCAATCAGCCAGCCTGGAAACAGCCCCTGAGCCTTCTGGAGAGGCCTGCCTCCCCTCTCCCCCTGCCTCAGCCTCCCCCCTCCCTTCCCTGCAGCCCTCAGCTCCCACTTGACAAATCCCATCAGTCATTCCCTTAGCCAGCAAGGACTTCCCCAGTGAATGGAAGAGGCCTGGCTCTCTGCTAGGCACGGGGGGGCTGATGGGAGGGGGCTTGGGTCAGAGGGGGGCTGGGGGGCTGGGCCTGGGGGAGCCCAAGGAGAGAGAAGAGGGGCAGCACAGGCTGGAAGTCTGGCACATTTGGCACATTTGAATGTTAGGGAAGACATCCGTGACAGGAACTAGGTGGCAGCCACAGTGAAAGGCAGTCATGCTTTCGAGATAGAAATGTTCGGGAGGAAAAGGGACAACCAGAGTGCACGCAAGCAGAGCTATGGTGTGACGTGAGTAGGGTAGTCATCTAATGATCAGTGTTCACTCTGCGTGAGCCCCTGTGATTTAACAGGCGCTGCTCTAAACACTTTGCATGTATTAACTGACTTCATCATGAGAACCATTGGTAGGTTTGGCTGTCATCCTCATTTTAGAGAGGGACCTGAAACACAGGGAGATGAAGCATCCTGCCCAAGGTCACTCGACCTGTGAGGAGCAGAGCTGGACTTGCTCCCACTCTCCTACCAGCTCTACTGTAGGAAATCCAACAGGGACCCACCCTGGGGCTCACACCCAGGCAAGACTGGACCAGTCTCCTTTACTGGGCTCTTACAGTGTTCCAGGCACTGGGCTCCTCTGGGAATAAGGAAATGAATAAAACCCAGTCCCTGCTTTCAAGAAGTAGATGGTCACAGGAAGAAAGTACTCCTTTAAGCAGTTAAAAAAAATACAATGGAAGGCGAAGGTAGGACAGTAAAGAGTTTGCAAGACACAGAAACAGCACAAAGGGGTAGCTGATTTACATCAGTCTTCCTGGAGGTTGAGGCAGGGAAGGCTTCCTGGAGGAGGTGATGTCCAATCTGAGTTTTTAAGGATGACTAGAGGTTGCTATACGAACAGGAAAAAGTTGGCTTAAAACTCAACATTCAGAGAACAAAGATCATGACATCTGGTCCCATCACTTCATGGGAAATAGATGGGGAAACAGTGGAAACAGTCAGACTTTATTTTTTGGGGCTCCAAAATCACTGCAGATGGTGACTGCAGCCATGAAATTAAAAGATGCTTACTTCTTGGAAGGAAAGTTATGACCAACCTAGATAGCATATTCAAAAGCAGAGACATTACTTTGCCAACAAAGGTCCATCTAGTCAAGGCTATGATTTTTCCAGTGGTCATGTATGGATGTGAGAGTTGGACTGTGAAGAAAGCTGAGCGCCAAATAATTGATGCTTTTGAACTGTGGTGTTGGAGAAGACTCTTGAGAGTCCCTTGGACTGCAAGGAGATCCAACCAGTCCATTCTGAAGGAGATCAGCCCTGGGATTTCTTTGGAAGGAATGATGCTAAAGCTGAAACTCCAGTACTTTGGCCACCTCATGTGAAGAGTTGACTCATTGGAAAAGACTCTGATGCTGGGAGGGATTGGGGGCAGGAGGAGAAGGGGACGACAGAGGATGAGATGGCTGGATGGCATCACTGACTTGATGGGCGTGAGTCTGAGTGAACTCCGGGAGTTGGTGATGGACAGGGAGGCCTGGCGTGCTGCAATTCATGGGGTCGCAAAGAGTCGGACATGACTAAGCGGCTGAACTGAACTGATATGAACAGGAGGGGGAAGTGTACGGAATAGCAAGTGAAAACACTTGGGTGAGAGATGAGCCAGGGTGGAGGGAGATACTAAAGGATTTGTGAACCATGCTGGAAGGGTAAAGTGAGTTCAGTAATGGAGAGGTTGTGAGCAGGAGGGAGCAGTTAATTCAAGCTTGGAAGTTTAGAAACGCTGGGGTAGAAGCCCAACAGATCAATCACACTCAGTCGTGTCCGACTCTTTGCAACCCCATGGACTGTAGCCTACCAGGCTCCTCTGTCCATGGGATTTTCCAGGCAATAGTCCTGGAGTGGATTGACATTTCCTTCTCCAGGGGATCTTCCCAACCCAGGGATCGAACCCGGGTCTGCCACATTGTAGACAGATGCTTTACCGTCTGAGCCACCAAGCGAATTCAGATCAATCCCAAGGGGCAAGAAATCCGTGTGTTCTCTGGACCTTATTTCTCAGGCACTATTAACAGTTTGGACAGATAATTCTTTGTTTGGGGGGCCTGGTCTGTACGTGGTAGAGTGCCTAACAGCATCCTTGGACCCCACCCACCTCATGCCAGTAGCAGCCACTCTCTCCTCTCTCTCCCCACCTTCTGGCATTTTGACAACCAGAAGTGTCTCCTGACCTGGCTGGATGTCTCCTGGGTGGCACACTACCCCAACTGAGAACCACTGCTTTCAACCCTCATCGTCTGGGAGAAAAGGAGAAATGAATGAGAAATAGAACAACCATACTATGGTTGGAGGCCAGGGAGAGTTCTGTTTAAACAGTGTCTTCCCTGACAGATCCCTTTTTCTAGGGAACTTTCAAGGAAAGGAGACCAACGGGGGACAGGGGAGGGAAGTGAGTATGTCTGGACCTCTTGAGCATGCATTCAGATCCAGAATGGCAATACAGGCCATGTATGTATTTCGCCCACACCCAAGGCAGACATCACTAATCAATCCCAGCGTTCCTTCCCACTAAATCAGGGACTATTTTAGAATTCTCAACATGGGGTTCCAGGCAGACACCACAGCTCAGCACAGTAACCCACACCCAAAATCGACTGCCCTCCCAGAGAAAGAATCTTCTCTGAGAAGAATGATTTTTTTCTGACTCAAGGGGACCTCTCTATTCAAAGCGCTGCCCTTCCCGTGTAAACATCCTTGATTCCAACAGGAGAGAGGCCTTTTCCTGGTGAGGCTAAGCTTTGCCTACTTCCATCTTCCTCTCTTCAAAGGAAGCACTGGTCCTAGGACCACAGGGCCCAGAGTGGGGAGGGCGCATGACTGCTTCCTCGGGGCAGGAAGGACCTGGGTGATGAGGGCACAGCAGGGCACGTAGGAACAGAGGCAGGAGGTGGTCTCAGTGGGGCCCAGAGAGGGGTGAAATGTGTAATGCCCACCAAGGACAGCTCTGTGGAAGAGGAGGTTAGACTCCGGCATCGCCCAACCCTCTGGGTATCCAAGATTCTCTGAGCCTGCTGAACTTGCTTATCCCAGTGGCCATCTGAGGGGGACAGGCCCGAGTGCCCTTGGTCCTACATTTCCTGCCTCTGGCATGCCCCAGCACCTACCACTTATTGCTTCCACAGACTCCCTGTAGATAGTCCTCCTTGTCCTGTATTGTGGGGGAGGAAGCTAAAGTTCAGAGATGTTAAGTAGCTGCCCAAGGTCACACAGCCAAGAGAAAGCAGTGTGTGTGAGTTAATGGCTCAGTCGTGTCTGACTCTTTGTGACCCTCTGGACTGTAGCCCTCCAGGCTCCTCTGCCCATAGAATTCTCCAGGCAAGAATACTGGAATAGGTTGCCATTCCCTTCTCCAGGGCATCTTCCCAACCCAGGGATCAAACCCAGGTCTCTTGCATGGCAGGTGGATTCTTTAGCACCTGAGCTACCAGGGAAGCCCAGAGAAAGCAGAGCAGGTGTCAAATCCTAACATCACCAACTATGAACAGTTTCTTCCACCACCCCACAACTGTTGACCCCTATGGCTGCCATCTTTTAGAGGAAAAAGTAAGAGGGACAGAGGATAAGCAGCCCCAGAGGCCACATGACAAAGTGTCTAAGAGTCACCAGAAAGGCACAGCTTGTGGTTTGCTGCCCACTCCCACCCGCTTCCTGCAAGCCCTAGAGACCTGCCCCAAGGCAGGGGAACCCCTGGGCAGGTCACATGGGGCTGAGAAAAACTGGGAGGGAGGGGTGGGGTCGGGGACAAGACTAGGCTTGGGGGGCCGGAGTGTTGGCCTGTCTGTCAACCTTGGGTTAGCAGCAACTCCCCTCTAGGAATCCTGGTTCTTGGGTCCCTGCCTCCGCAGGGCAGCACACTAGTTTTGCAGCCTCCTCTGCAGCCAGGGTGCAGCCATGGACCTGGCTCAGCCCAACAGATGCTTCCACACGAGACACGGATCTAAAGTTAGGCGTGCACAGAAGCATGTGTGGCAAGGACCTGTTTTGGCAGAGATGCCAGTGGATCAGTCTTTTTTCTAAGATGGTGCTGTGGGCAGGGCTCAGGGTTGGCACCAATCGTGCAGGCTCCATGGCCAGTCCTGGAGGCTGGCCTTCAGCTTGAGTTTCCTGGCTGTGAAGCTTCCATGTTTGGGTTTCTGGTCCCCCCAAAAAGTGATTTTGTGATCCAGATAAAATCCTATAATAAATTCCTTTTCTTCTTAAGCAGACTGTTGTTTCCTCTGCTCTATGTGCCCTGACCCCAGCCTCTAACAACTAATAGATGTTTTTTATTGGAGTATAATTACTTTACAATGTTGTGTTCATTTCTCCTGTACAATGAAGCGAATAAGTCATATGTATACATATATCCCCTCCCTCTTGGACCTTCCACACACCCCCACCCCCATCCTAATGGATTTTCTGTAGGGGAATCCAAACAGGATTCTAAAGAATAGCTCCAAGCTCTGCTTTTTCTGCCTGACATTTATACAGATGAGGTCAAGTTGAAATCATCGCCGAGGGAGGTCTTGGCATGTGTGTGTGTGTGTGTGTGTGTGTGTGTGCCAAATGAGAATGGGCAGCCTCAGAATGAGGTCTGGGGAGATAGGGCAGTCCCACTGCCTGGTCTTGGGGGCAGATGGGTTTGGGGCTGAGTATGTGAATCTGTGTCCTTCCTGCCCACCTGCTCCCTCCCTACTTTGCATCCTGGCACGGGATCTCAGATGTGTACCTCCCCACTGCCTGCCTGGGCTTGAGCAGTACAACCATGAGAGGGCAGGCAGACGACAGACAGACCAGGAGTTCAGAGGCTTAGGCTCTGGCCATCTCTAGCCCCTCTGTGGCTGACCCACTCCTTCGTGCCAGGCCTGTATCAGGCACAGCGGAACAACAAGGAAGGATTCATCCCACTACAGGATTCTGGGAAGGGAGGGCATCTCTGTCGTCACATGCTGTTTCAGCCACAGTGCTCTGTAAAATGAAATGCTGCCCACCCAAACCAAAGTTCTGGGGGTGCCACCCCCGACCTCCCCAGGGCACTGCACGCCGGGACCAGATGCTGCTGAAAAGGAAACTGCAGCGCGCACACACTCACACACACACGCGCGGGCGTGTACAAACACGTATCCTCGGATGCCGACTGTGCAAAGGGCCTTCACCCTTCATCAGCTACAGAGTGTGCTGTCGCCACTCTCAGCCTGGGGGCTGATCCACTCATCTTGCTGCTGAAGTTCAGAGACCTTGAAGGCTTTCTCAGGCAGGCTCCCGTACCAGCAAAGGAAAGAATGTTCTGGAAGTCTTGTGTGGTCATCCTTGGGTGGGAGTTCCATGTGGGTTGGAACGTCTGGTTCTAGCACAGGAAGAGAAGGGGCCAGAGGCTGTGTGGGAGGACACGAGAGAAGGAGGAGCTGAAGTGGAAATGGGAGGAGCCCTGGGCCGGCAGAGCTAAGGAGTGAGCAAGATGAGTGCTGTGAGGTGGGAGGCAAGGGAAGATGGCCGGGAGACCTCGGGGCGAGGCTGGGCATGCCACGTGAAGTATGGGGGTCACGCCCCTCCCCAAAGACAGCCCAACACTCACAATCCCAGCCAGCCTGAAGCCCTGAACACCCCGAGTGTCAGTCGTTCAGTCGTGTCCAACTCTTTGCAACCCCATGGACTGTAGCCTGCCAGGCTCCTCTGTCCATGGAATTCTCCAGGTAAGAATACCAGAGTGGGCAGCCATTCCCTTCTCCAGGGGATCTTCTTGACCCAGGGATCGAAGCCTGGTCTCCTGCATTTCAGGCAGATTCTTTACCATCTGAGCCACTGGGGAATATCCCTTCCACACCAAGGTATGGGAACAAAACGGACCCAGTAACCACTAGGTTCTGAATGCAGTCCTTCAGGGGGTCTCCAAGCTCTGAACCTTGAGCCGACTGAGTCCTTCTTGACTCTTACAGGTGCTGCTGATGACCTTTACTCCCTGCACAGAGTGGACACCTCTAAGCTCCTATATCCATGGCCCTGGAACCACTAGGAATAGCTGCCCTAAGCATTCTGTGTGTTTGTGTGTGTATATGTGAGTGTGTCCAAGTGTGACTGTGTAACCCTGTATGTGGTTGTATGTTTGGGTGTGAATGCATATGAGTGTGAGCACGGTCACCCTGCTAATCTGCATTATCTCTCTGAAAGCTTGTTTGGCTGTAAAACTGAACTGGAGTCCTAGGTTGGGTTTGAGACTGGGGAACATGGGATTGGAGGGGCAGGGGAAATGCCCGGGCCTCTCTTCCTCCCAAACCATGGAGCATCCACAGGATAGGAGGTTGGGAAACACCTGCGCAGAGCTGAGGGCATGGGTGGAGACAGAAGTAGAGGCTTTAGTCCCAGACTTCCGATGGCCCCCTGAACACCTCCTCCTGGTGGCTCACC
This sequence comes from Bos grunniens, assembly GCF_055505025.1. NCBI lineage: Eukaryota > Metazoa > Chordata > Mammalia > Artiodactyla > Bovidae > Bos > Bos grunniens. The sequence goes on along the minus strand of NC_141174.1, from coordinate 85,109,688 downwards.
TGCACCCAAGCTGAAGATATCCACCTCCAAACACGGGGCCTGTCCATTCCTTTCAGCTCCTCCTCTGTCCTCTCCATGTCAGGGCCTGGCGCCACCCGCCTGGTTCTCAGACGGGGAGGAAGGCAGTGTCTCCAGAGCCCTTACCAGCCTCACCCCACTCCTCTAGAGTCTGTGCTGTGCTTGTGGCTATTGCCCTTTTACCCTAAAGTTGAATAAAATGAAAAGGCAGTTCCTCAGTTGCACTGGCCACATCTCAAGTCCTCGTCCACCACACGTGGCTGGTGGCTACCGCATGGATGGTGCAGATGCAGAAAATTTCCATCATGGCAGAATGCGCTATAGGACAGCGCTGTCTCTAGCCGCTCACAGGTCTCAGACCCGGGCTCTCACACCCCAGGAACCTCCACTCTTGCTGGAGCACTGCTGGGCCACCTATCTCCCCTTGTCCTCGCCCAGCCGCAGCTTCCCCTGGAAACCCCGCAGGTGCAGCCAGCCTATGTTGCCCTTTCCTCCATTTCCCTGCCATGCCTGGGTCTCATCCTCACATCCTGGCCATCAGCTCTTCTAGGACAGGGGTCTTGGCTTACTGATTTATTTCTCTTAGCACACACCCCTTTCCTCTTGCCAACCATCTTTTCCTTGTCCACCTACTCTCTTCTCTTTCTTCCCCATGCCCCAGGCTTCTCTGCCACACTTCTGGTCTTCCTTGCCTCCTCTTGCATTTTCTCTCTCTGATTCCCCTCTCCCTCCATCTCCTCTCCCTCTACTTTGCGAGAGAGATGCTAATTGCACCTGCAATTACCTAATTGCCATGGCAATTAGCCAGTTGCACTCTATTTGGAAGGTGCAAATGGCAAATTGCAGGCATAAGGAGATAATTTTAGGCACACTACGGTGCCGGGAGAATTTGGCCTCAGCCCTGGGGGTTGAGCAAGTGCGTCTGGTGGTCTGGTGCATGAAGGTCTCTCCCAGCCCCAGGAAGATCCCAAGGTGATGGACTGGGGAGGGGTGGGGCCAGAGGGTGGGGAATTTCCTCTGAGGCAGTCACAGAAGCTGCAGCACAGAGGAAGACCAATCTGCCATTTTTTTAAATTAATTGATTAATTTTGGCTGCTCTTTGTCTTTGTTGCTGCGTGGGCCTTTAGTCGTGGTGAGCGGGGGCTGCTCTCTAGCTGGAGCGCGTGGGCTTCTCATTGCGGTGGCTTCTTTTGTGGAGCAGGGGCTCTCGGGTGTGCAGACTTCAGCAGTTGCAGCTCCCCGGCTCTAGAGCACAGGCTCAGTAATTGTGGCACACGGGCTTGGTTGCTCTGAGGCATGTGGGATCTTCCTGGATCAGGGATCAAATCCGTGTCCCCCTCAATGGCAGGCGGATTCTACCAGGGACTGTCAGGGAAGCCTCCAAACCCGCCATCTTTAACTGTAGCGATTTTCATAATATCACAATGCTGATGAATCCTGATTATTGATATTCATCAAGGTCGTTCAAGGTGCTGAGAGTGGGCAGACACCTGACCCCATTCCCAGACTGGCACAGAGGGCTGGACTTCAAGCCTGCTCTGGGAGGTCATTTATGGGATGCAAGGTGGAGCCCTGGGGCAGAATGGGAGCTGACCTCTATCCTGAGCAGGGGCACAGTGTGGCTTGACGAGTAGATGATGCTGGAATCCTGGGGTGGGATCCGGGACTATCCCCTTCCAACCCCCTTCCTCTAGGAGTCAGCCTTGCTGAGGGGAGAAAGAAGCATGTTGTGGCCCTCCCACAAGAGCCATGTCCTGAGAGCAGCCTCTCCCGGGGAACCCATGCCAGGATCAACCACCTGCTTTGAAAGCAAGTGATTGTAAAACTGGACACTGGGTGTCTGGGACCTCAGGCTCCCAAGGGGCTTGTGGGAGGTGATGGGAGCTCACCCCTGTGTGTGTCCTGGTCCAGATGCCTTCCCTGGGGTCTCTAGACCCTGGGTGTTTGGGGATGGGGGGTACTCTGGGATGCAGGAGAATCCATCTAGGGGAATGGGGCTGGGAGCATGTGGAGGACGCTTGTCGATGCTGCACCGACAAGGCCACGGTGCCCTTCCCACATAATCTGTGCGTGTTTAGAGGGGCCTTGGGCATGCTGACGGGGCAAGAGGAAGATGGTGTGGCACCGGTTGTAGCGTGGTCCCCAGGAGTAACCTTGGACAAAGAAGTCCTCCAACGATAACTCACCCCTACAATGTGCCAGACCTGGGACAGGGGTAGCTTGGTGGACACTGCACACCAGCTCCTAGTGAGACACGAGGCAAAGGCGGCATTGTGGGCATTATGGGGACAGAACAGGGTGGCCTTCATCCACAGCTGGGGACTTCATAAATAAGTGTTGACGGAAGGAATGGCTGGCTGGCTGAATGAATTAGTCAAATGCTGTCTCTCTCTGGCCCTCAGTCTCCCCATCTGTGAAATAGGAAGCTGGGCTTGAGAATTCCGTCCTACAGGGTCCCTCATGCTCCCCTGTGCAACTCTTCTCCCCACCTTTGCTCACAGGGGCCCTGTGGGGGTGCCCTGCGTTCTCTGTACCACCAACCAGAATCTGCCCCCACCAGCCTCCCCCTCCCACGCACCCCTGCTTGTGCGCTTCAGCACCCACCCACCCACTTACTGCTCTAGGACGAGGGAATTTTGAAGTCTTGTAGCTTGGGCCCTTGCTTCCCTGCTGAGGGAAGGGGATGTATTGCGGACTTTTTGCCCTCAGCCTATTCTCAAATTCTGCAAATGGGGACAGACTGACTGGGGCCGGGGATGTTCTGGGGAAGGGCTCAGAGCTGCAGTGGGAGAGGTTGGGCTGGGGGTTGCAGCCAGCAGCCCCACCTTCCCGCCCATTCCGGTCTCTCTACATGCTGGCCTCAAAGGGACATCAACTAAACACAAGAGCGAGAGTCCGAGGCCCTGAGCACAAGTTAATTAATTCACCAGAGGGAAGGAAGACTATAAATAAGTGGTGGGAGTGGCGGGACGGGAGGGGGCAGGTTTGTTCACCCGCCGGCTTTGCAGTCTCCGCTCTAGCAGTACAGGTTAATGAGCACAGGCCTCCTTGCCAAGATAATAGCGACTAAAAATAAAAAAAGAGAAACGAGTCACCCTCCCGGGTGAATCAGACGCCTCCAATTGTAATTTCCACGCTGATACTGTAATTTTCCTGTTCCTCTTGCTCCCTGGGGGCTGATGGAAACGGAACCCCTCCCCCCGAAGGAGAGACAGGTCCTATTCTGGTTTATTCCCCCCTCCTCCCCCAGGAAGGGGAGGCAGGCGGGAAGGGGAGAGGAAGGGCAACAGGAACCCAAACCTAGGCCTGGGTGACCAGCCAAGAGGCTGGGGCTGAGCGGCCTTCTGTTGAGAAGTGAAGTTTCGATGCATCCGATGACCTGACTGAAGTCACAGAGCCGGTGGGTGGATGGCAGAGCCTGTCTCTCATGCTTCCACATCCAATCATCCCTCTGGTTCCACCTTCTCCCTCCCTTTGGGTTTGTCAGACAGGGAAACTGAGGCATGGGGATGGAGAATGATTTGCCAAGAGCCTCCCCGGAGAGCGTGGCAGACCTGGGCTGGCAGCCAGTGCTGTCCCCTGCTCACCCTCCTTCCTGGAAGCATGAACCTGTCCTCCTGGACCTTCCCCAAGCTCCCGCCTGCCTCCCCCTGACGCCACACACCCCCGCCTACCCTTGCCCTTCCAAGGAGCCTGCAAGATGAAAACCCTCCGATTCCCAGGTCTCCTCTGTGCCACCGGAGCAGCAGATCCAGATTGCCAGAAGGTTATTGTCACACACCTCTGTTGGTGGAGGTCACCCTGGCTGGGGACAGGGGTCTGAAAGCCTTTCTGGGCACTCAGGCGGCCTACATCGTGCCTTTGTGTCAACTGGAAAGCAGAGCCCTCGCTCGGCAGACACGGCCCGGGCAGGGCTTTAGGCCTGGCTGATGGACCCAGGGTGGGTTTCAGGTTCCACTTGCCCCCTAGCCACACCCCTATTCCTGCCAGGGTGCCTTTGAGCAGTGTACCCCTGGCACAACCTTCTCCAGTGGTCCCACCTCTGCCTTTCTGGAGGCCAACCAAGCCCCGATCCTGACCCAAAGTCTTCGACACAGTAGAACTTTCATGAAAACGAAATGAGGCTTTCCCTCCCTCCCCTCAACCTGGCAGATGCTGGGAAAGGAAAAATAGTTACATAAACAGGAATCACAGCTACGCTTTCCTAGAGAAGGCAACAGGACTTGGGGACCTGGCTCCTGAGTGGTAAAGAATCTGGCCTTGGGAGGTGAACACAGAAAACGATTACAGCCAGAAGGGCAGCTTCGTACCAGACCCGGCTGACCCTGGCCAAGCCCTGCCCCCTGCATAAGGGGATTTGTTTTGTCCCACTGGGCCCCGTGTCTGGTGGCTTCTGTGGGAGGAGAGAGGCCTCGTTCTGGACAATGGAGAAGGGAGGTGGGCAGGGGGAGGGTGCGATCGGCTGGCCCAGGACGACGCCCATCTGGGGATCCATTCCGCCACACAGTCATTCCGTGACATTTTGCATGGCAGATGTCAAGCACAGATTAAAAACCAGTCCGTCTTGCTATTATTATCCCTAATTACTCACTCACGAGCTGAAGGCTCCCTGCAGAGGAAACTGGCTCCATCTCAGGCCCTGGGCCTCATGGGCCTGCGAAGAATTCCTTTTTCTGGGCTTTTGTGCTTTTTTGTCCAACCCCCTGCAGTGAAACTCCTTCCCCTCAGCCTCCCCAAGCTTACATGCATGTGCGAGCACACACACACACACACACACACATGCTCTCTGGCGCCCAGCTCACTGACTCCCTGCTGGCTCTCAGCAATGGGGCTGATACGGGTCCTGGCACAAAGGGAACCAAGGAACAGGGCAGTGCCAATGGCACAGGAGCCCAGGACTCAGCTTCTGCGCAGTGGGACCCACACGCCCTGTCTTCACTGCCAAACCTGCAGATGGGTGTGTCTCCATGCCCATCCCTCCTGCCTTCTCCCTGCCTCTGCCACAGAGGTTCCCCTGCCCAGCCCAGACCCACACCTCCGCAGACACCCGTTCAACCCATTAGGCCCTTATCTGCTGTGTCCTCAACCTGGCTCCTGGCGCCTGGACAACAGCCTCTTCTGTCTTGGAAACATCCCTTTCAGGGCCAGCTATTACCTCGCCCTGGCCTTCCCTTCACAGCCAAATCTCTTAACCAGGGGTGTCTGCACAAGCGTTTCTCACTTCCTCACCTCCCACCTCCCTCAGTCTGGCTTCGGCCCCTCCAGGCCCCAGGGGCTGGCCTTTCACAGCCACCTCTGACCTTTTTGTTGCTAAATCTAGTGGACGCTTTTAACTCCACATCCCACATGGTCTGCGGACGGGAGCCGAGGCTGCCGACCACTTCCTCTTCCTGACACACTTTCTCGCCTTGGCTGCCGGACACCACACCACTGTCTCCCTGCACGCTCCACCCCCTGATGCTGGCAGCACCATCCAGATCACAGGCACAGCATCCTCTCTTCCTACACGTGGTGTTGCTTAGAGGTCTGCTCTTGGCACCCGCATCTTTACTTGCCATCTCTGAGCTGATATGACCCCCACACCTTTGCACGTGGGCCTCTCTCCTGCCCCTTAAGTCAGCATTCTGCTGCCCTCCAGACATCTCACCAGGTGCTTCGCATTCAGTGGGTCCGCAGCTGAGCACATCATCCCTCCTCCCAAAGGTCTCCCATCTGGGCCAGGAATGGGTACCACCTCCCCCATTTGCAAAGGCCAGAAACCAGAGCACCGTCCTGGATGCTGCTCATGTTTCACAGGCAGATCAGCAATTGCTTCTGATCCTTTCCTTGCCTGGCCTGCTTCCCTCATCCTTCCCAGTCCTTCTCCGGCTGGTGGCTTCCATTGCCCGGCCAGACTCCTTCCTTCCCTAGGGCCCTGCAGAACAGCTGCAGTGAGCTTTCAAAATACCTCCTGGATTCTAACAGTCTTCTGCCCAAACTTTCACTAGCTCCCTGTCACCCTGAGAAAGCAGTTCAATGTTCCCAACATGTCCTGCGCCTTGGACAGGTGTACTCCCCACTGTCCTTCCACACACACACGCACTGTCTGCCCTGGGCGTTCTAATTCTCTCATGATCCATCTTCCCCATCTCGTGGCCTAGCTGGTGAGTGCTCTGTTCACCCTCAGCTTCTAGCTCAGCGGTCCTTCGCCCTAGGGGATTTCCCAGAGCTCCCATCTTCCCTAGCTGTCTCTCGGGCCAGGCACTTCTCACAGCTCCATACAGGCTCGCTCAGTGCCCTCTTCCCATGGCCAGCCTGTCCAGGGACCACCCTGGAGCTCAGAGCCCAGGGTGCATCACTGTGTCCCAGGAACATGCCTCTAGGGTGCTGCCTTGCTGCTGGTGGACGGCCACAGTGGAGACCCAGGCGGAATCCCCACATCACCCTCATTTTACTTTCCCTTCTTACTTTGGTGAGACAATCGAGGAGCACTTATTCCAAAAGTCCTGCCCGAGTACTTGTAGTACTGGGGCCACTGTCTGGTCCTGAGGGCCACCACCCTGCCCTCAGGCAGCTTCCAGGCCACATGGGTAGATGGGTCTGCAGAGCCGCCACCCTAAGTCTGCAATCCGGAAAGGGGCCAAGCCATCCTTGCCTAGAGAGTTCCATATGTCGCCACTGGGGCCTCGCCCGCCACCTGAATCTGCATCCACAGAGTGTCCAGACCTTCGCTTCCTGAAGGGTTTCTGGGTGGTCCAGTTCCCAGCTGGGGCCAAAGGCCGCGGCCGGGTGGATGGGGGACGGGCAGAGGCTGTATTCTCATTTTTCCTAGTTGCTCAAAGGCATCAGGCCTTGTGTGGTTGGGAAAATAGAGCTCATGCAAATAAAAAACAACTCCAGTGAGGTACCGACCAGAGGCCCATAGTCCTACAGGGTAAGGGGCCCCTCTAACAGGCCATGACCCGCTGCCACCTCACTCTGGTCTGATACCCCGTAGGGCTCACCATTCCGAATCATAATCATGATGGGATCCTCATCCTCAAAGCGAGAGTAAGACCACTGGCTCCTTCAGAAACTGGTGAAAAGCTTTGATGAGAAGGTGCACAAGGCCTCTGCCTGGCGCCTGGCATCCAGTAAGCATTCAACAGACAGCAACTCTCAGAGTCTTATTATTCATTACAGACATTCCCATTAAGAGGACAGGCAAGCTGAGGGTCTCAGAGTGTTTAGGCTTCCCTCCAAGGTCTATGGGGTCACACAGAGTCAGACACGACTGAAGTGACTTAGCAGCAGCAGCAGCAGCAGCCAAGGGAGAAGCACATTGTTTCCTTCTCCGGGCACTTCTTTTCCCTTCCGAACTCAGCAGGTCATGTACACCTGCAGAGATCCCAGCTCAGGTAATCAAACCTCAAATATGTAGTCTAGGGGCCAGAAATACCTCTCTTGCTCTCAGCCCAGAGACTCTGGCCTTCCTTCCCTGGCATGTCTCTCTCCACCCAGACCTGCATGAACCAGAGGTGGCTGAACAAAGGAGGCGGCTGGGGCTCCCTCAGTCAATGCCTTCCCCACCCTCAAGAGATCAACACAGCTAATGCAGCAATCTGGAGTGCTGTCGGCCTGGACATTGTCGCGCGTGGACCTGCTGTTTATTTTCCTCCGAATCGCTCTTCCTGCCTCCGGCCCTCACGGCTACCCACACCTGCTGCCCCAGGTGGCAGCCAGCGCGACTGCGGGCCTCCCTGGAGCCGTGACCCTGGAGGGCGAGCGGGAGGAGGGCGGGCTGGGGGGCCGTCAGCCTTCAGCCAGCTGATGCGGAGGTCTTAATGAATATGAATCGTCTCCCCCTCCACGGAGCCGGCCCCATCAGATTCCTTCACACCTCGCCGAGCCCAGAAAGGTTACTCAGAATTAAATGTAAATCACATATTTACTGGTATGAATCAGATCACAGTGTCACTTTCTCACAACACAGAGTTTAATCACGCCGCAGCCCTGAGGGTTTCTGCTTTCTGGCGGCTGCACCTGGGCTCACAGAAGACCAGCTCACAGCCTTTCTGATGTGGGGGTGGGTGGGTGTGGATGCCTCTGGAGCCTGGGAAAGGGCAGCAGGCACAGCGGGAGACCCGACACTGGTGTGTCCAGCCCTTTGGTGCCCAAGTCACGGCTGCCTTTTAATATCACGTCAGTCGGAGGTGGTCACCACCAGCTAGTCAGCACTTTACACGCTGTGGCTACTTAATAAATGTTGGAAAACCGCAGGAACATCACTGTAAAAGACTGCTGGCAGTGACCTCCTTGCCCAGGCTCGGGTGTGTTTCAGAAGCCAGGCCAGAAAGGAGACACGCATGAAAAGGTTTCAGTGATGTGCCTCTGTGCTGGAAGCAGCGGCAGGGAAGGTCCAGTGGCTCTGCAGCCAGGAGATCCGGCTGAGAGCCTGACCGGGCCACTTGTTTCTCAGAGGGACTGGGGCGATTCACTCTGGGGCAGGTTCTTTGTCTCTAAAGTGGAGATACAAGGCAGGTCCTGCGGCTTCATGGATGCACTGCATGGGGAGTGGTTTGTCCACCGTGAAGCACTCTGCAAGTGTGAGGCGTGATGACCACAAGCTCAGTGCAAAAGCCACACGACATCAATAAGGGAACCAGGTTTCACCCTGGTTCTCCCACCTAATGGCTATACGGTCCTTAGAATAGCCTTCAGCTCCTTTCAGCTTCAAGTTCACATGAACAAAATGGAAATCACTATTCTCTCCTGATGGAGAGAGGCTCTAATGAAGGCAAGACAGGCAGGTCTTTGTGCAAACTCTAAAGCGCTGAGCACAGGGAAGGGGCTCTGAGTGGGTCATTCCCCTCGGCCACGGCCACCCGCTAGGGCGACCTGGTTTTATGTCATAGACTCCCCCACCCTAAGCTGCTCACTGGGAGTCTGGTCTCCAGGCTCACAGCTGAGCATTTGGAGAGTTCTTTATAGTTTGCAAAGCACTGTGCAGAGTCAGAGTTTGCTGTGTTCTTAGGAGGACATGTCAGTGTTGGGGGCTCCTTGGTGGTTACAAATCCACATGAGGGTGCTTGCTGGAGGAGCTGGCCCCTCTGCCAACCTTTGTGCTCAAGTGCCCTCCCCATAGCTATATAAATGGCCAGAGTTCTCGACTGGAGAGTTTCCTAACTGGATAACTGTTTCCCGGAAAACTGAGCCCATGTTGTCTGCGCAGGAAACAGTACACATTGTGTGTGTGTGTGTGTGTGTGTGTGTGTGTCTGTGCGTATTTAACCTGAGAAACAGATGTCACTTCTTCAGGTATCAGGAAACCTCTTTTCACCAGTTTTAAGGAACAAAGCTCTCCTGGGCTTAAAGTCAAGGGACCTTCTTTTTATAGCCAGTCCCAGTCTTGGAAAGGCCCTGCCTTTGTTATGGACTCAAGGAAATCTCTTCTGGGTTTAGAACTCATCTGTTAACCGTTAGCTGGACATGAATAGGAGGTGAAATCATGATTTTAGGGAAATGAAATTCTGTTCCAGTCATCTATTTTAGTTACCTTTTGTTTTATAAAAAAGACACACCAAAACCTAGTGGGGTGAAACAAAGCACAATTTATTAATATTAAGTTCAGAGCTTCTGGAGCTTAGGGACTCAGGCAGGACACAGTGGAGATGCTTGTTTCTGCTCTGCCACATCTGGGGTCTCAGCCTTTGGCTGGGAAGATTCAAATCCTGAATTTCTGAGGGCTGCATTCAGCTGGAAGCTTCTTCACCCACCTGTCCAGTACCTGGGCTGGGATATCTCAAAGCCTGGGCTTAGCTGAGCTGATCATCAGAACACTCCCATGTGGCCTCTCTGTGAGTCTGGGGCTTCTCATACCCTGAGGGCTAGATTCTGAGGGGGCTAGTCACAGTGAGAGTCAGTGTTCCAAGAGACCAAGCAAAAGCTTCAAGGTTTCCTATGACATAACCTTGGAAGTCATGCAGTATCATTTCTGCCATGTTCTGTGGATCCCAAGGGAGTTACTAAGATCAGCCCAAGTTTAAGGAAGATGGATTAGGGATAGGCGAGTGGCAAGGCTGCATTGCCCAAGAACATGTGGGGTGGGAGTTACTGTTGCTACCATCTTTGAAAAACATACCCTGCTAAGGTCTGTTATTGCTTTAAATTAAGCAACCGAGACATTAATCAACCAATCACGCTGCTGCCAAATACGAGCTATCTGTCATGTGCAAGGCAATGAGCCCACTGACACGGCAGGGAGAGGACTTGGACTCCATTTCTCAAAGCCTCAGATCCCACATGGTAAAATGGGAGCCAGTCTGGGATTTTGATGACAAGAAACAGAGGCTCAGGGCAGGCAGCTCAAGTAAAGAAATGCTTATTGTCAGGTCACTGAGATGTCTCATGGAAATCTAAGGATGGAATCCTAAATTCATCTCCAGAAATCCTGAGGCTCAACTGGAAAGCTACCAGTAGTGGACACAGCTCTGGATCACATGAGGGAATCGCTTCTTTTGGGGAATCTGTCCAGTTTCCTCTGCTCATTCAGAACTTCCCTGGGCCTCCATCACAGCTCATAGCTGCTTTATGGCTCACAATGGGCCACCATGGCTCAAATTCTACTTCTTGACCTTCCAGCTTTGCATCCCCTCCACTCAGAATCCCACTCCCCAGTCCTGACTGGCCCAGCCCAGCTTTTTCAGCTATTTCTCATAGGTCATGGGTTGCTGAGCAGTCTTTAAGTAAGGTAGCTTTGTATCAGGTACCTATCTCTTGGTCCAATCAGGCAAAGGACATGGGGAACTCCATAGGATGAAACACAGAAACACAGCCTTGTTCTTTCAGCAGGGTCTACAGGTGAGATGCTAGTGTATCAGTCTTTGTGCAGAGTAGGCTCTCATCATCTTCTCTAGCATCCCCTCACAAGACCTCAGTGAGGATGGAATTGCTAAAACAGAGAAAAGTACTCTTGTATCTATAAAACTGCTGGACATGTGGGTCCAGCACCACATTCGATCCGTCCATTCATTCATCCACTCAACAAATATTTATTGAGCCTCAGTTGGTAAAGAATCCACCTGCAATGCAGGAGACCCCGCTTCTATTCCTGGTTTGGGAAGATCCGCTGGAGAAGGGATAGGCTACCCACTCTAGTATTCTTGGGCTTCCCTGTGGCTCAACTGGTAAAGAATCTGCCTGCAATGCAGGAGACCTGGATTCGATCCCTGGGTTGGGAAGATCCCCTGGAGAAGGGAACAGCCATCCATTCCAGTATTCTGGCCTCAAGAATTCCAGGAACTGTATGGTCCATGGGGTTGCAAAGAGTTGGACTCGACTGAGCGGCTTTCACTTTCAGTATGTGCCACAGACCATGCTTGGAACCAGGGAGAGAGCCACAAACGAGTTAGAGCTGGTTCTTGCTCTCCTCCTCATTTCTGAGGTTACACATCAAGACATAAGATACAGAGTCTATGGAAGCCCAACTAGCTTTAAATCTGACTAGTGATGCAAGGCACAAACCACCAGAATTTGATTAAATAGCCTACAAGCAAATTAAAGTACATTGGAATAATATTTTTTTTTCCTAATCAAATTGACAAAGATGAAAACACCCCTGAGAGTGGTGGTGCACAAAAATGAGCACACATCTGTGTTACTGGTGGGAGTGTGAAGTAATATGAACCTCAAGTGGAGTCATTTGAAAATTACACATGCACACCTCCTGGGAGGCTGGACTTCCATGTGGAGGGAGTTATGCAGTGTGGTCCTCTCTGTGATTCCAAATAACTAGAAACAACCTACATGCCCATCAACAGGAGAATGGTTAAACTGATGATCCACTGAATGGACTCCCAGACAGTTTGGAACTCAGTGAGGAACCTCTCTATGTGCTGTTGTGTGAAGGGGTCTGACTATACTGTTGAGTTAAACAAGTCAGGGATGGAACTGTAAAGTATCAGTTATGTTGCTAAACGGTGGGAGATGGGAAGATATACATACACACTAGTGTGCACATGCTTCTATTTGCTTTAGTGTGCATAAAAGATCTCTGGAAGAATTCATCAGAAGCTAGACACGGTGGTTTTCTGCTGGAAGGGAAATTAATGGTAGAAGGGAGGCTTCTTACTATATATCTTTTTATATCCAAAGTTAAAAATCCAATGTTTTTAACCTTTAAACTACTTTAGTGTCTTATTTATTTAAAAATTATATTTTTAAAAAAGCAACATAAAATTAATATCCTGTTAGGTCTGGTAAGTTGCACATGATTAAAGCAAAGTAACCTTCTGAGATCAAGACAAGGCTTGGCTTTGCTGTGCATCCAGACTCTGGTTTGAGCTGCCTGTCACTGGGTCCATCTGACCCAGAAGGTCCAATGTTGCTAGAAGGTCAGGCAATGCTAGAAGGCATTCTCCATGGCAGAAAAGGATGCTGGGTGGAGTCTCTGGGGACAGAACCCTGGGATTCCAGAGCAAGGCCATTCCTCTTATTGCTGAGACGTCTTGTTCTGGGTACCGCTTGAAATTGACGTGGGAATCTGAGTGACTGTGGGACTGGACCTTACTATCATAAGCTGGTATTGGATGCACCAGCTCATCAGGTTGGGTAGTGTGATTATGACAGAAATGGTACATTTGGGATCAAGCCCAGTCGTGTCCAGAAGACATGAGTAAAATACAAGAGCATGTGACTCAGGCTGCTACACACGATGCATGTGCTTCAACATGTCTCACTGAACAGACTTCAAAGGGGCAGACACAGCTCTGATCATCTGATGGGGAAGGAGAAAACTTGGGCCCGGTTCACAGAGGGGTTAACACGATGTGTCATCATGAGTTGAAATGCTAATTTCAGACCATGCTACAGACCTAACTGGATGGCCCAAGGGAACAGAAATGAAAGGAAAGCCCCTGTGGGCAGAGCTGCAGGGAACCATGATCTGAGGAAAGTACTCACAAAGATGCAGCAGTAAATGGCTTGGCTCATTAGTCAAGGGCTAGGCAAAACGAACATTGGAAGACTAGGGGGGAAATGTCTGAGAAAAAGGTACAGGAAAAAACCCACAGGAACAGGCACACAATGGGAGGTGTTGGGGGTCTTGCATTAATGCCAACTGTGAGGGAGATGCTTAACAACTGGGAGAGCAGGACGACTCAGCCGTGGGTGTCAGCCACCCTTTCCCCAGCCACCTCATCAGCCATGATGGCAAGGATGGGAGCCATGAAAACCCCCGGCACTGGGGGTCCCTCTCTCTAAGGTGAAGCTCATGACTGCCACTGTGGGATGTCCAATCTGCCAACAGCAAGTGGTGTTCCTGAGCCCTCGGCGTGAAGCCATCTACACAGAAGACTAGCCCACCGGTTATTGATGAGCTGGCATGCTGGAGGCTTTCTATCCCTGCTGCTGCTGCTGCTGCTAAGTCGCTTCAGTCGTGTCCGACTCTGTGCGACCCCAGAGACGGCAGCCCACCAGGCTCCCCCGTCCCTGGGATTCTCCAGGCAAGAACACTGGAGTGGGTTGCCATTTCCTTCTCCAATGCAGGAAAGTGAAAAGTGAAAGTGAAGTCTCTCAGTCGTGCCCGACCCTCAGCGACCCCATAGACGGCAGCCCACCAGGCTCCTCCGTCCATGGGATTTCCCAGGCAAGAGTGCTGGAGTGGGGTGCCATTGCCTTCTCCGTTCTATCCCTGAGACAACAGCAATTCATCCTCACTGGACACGGGGGAGAACCGTTCTGTCTACCCTCGGCACTCCCACCAGCACCGCCACAGGAAGTCTGATGGAATGTCTTACCCACCCACAGAGTTTCCCATGTCAGTGACTCCCATCAAGGAAATCATTGTGATGAAAGAGGTGCGACAACTGGCATGTGGCCAACGGATCCCCGGTGCTATCAGGTACCCATTACCCAGAAGCAGGGCCCGGTTACAAAGTGAAGTGGCCTTTAAGGCTCAGCTAAGGAGGCAGCTTGGGGACAGTGCCCTGTGGGGTTGGAATACTGCCCTTTAGGATGCGGTCTAAGCACCCAAGCAATAGGGAGTGAATGGTGCTGCTCTCATTGCTGAAATTCACGATCTGGCTGTTCAAGGGCTGTAAGTTCATCTGCTGTTGCCATCGCTCCCTGACCCTCGGGTAGAATTCACACTCCCTATCTCAACAAAACCTAGGCTCTATGAGTAGAGGGGTCTTGGTCTCCAGGCAATTGACATTTCTATTGTGGGGCTAATGCTTCTGCAGGTGACAGTGTAAGAGTCCCACTGGACTTAAAAGCTGTGACTGCCAGCTGTCACTTTACGCACTCATGTCAACGGACCAGCAAGCGAAGAGAGGAGTTCCCACACCGGCAGGGTGATCGACACTGATGGCTTTGAGGGGCAAGGGTTGTTTCTGCCAAAGGGGACAGGATTCTCTGGGGCTGTCTTGGTGCCCCCTTGCCTGATGAAGAGAGTTTACAACTGAGCAATTGCAGCAATAGCAGCTCAGACCCCTCAGGATGATGGTCTGGGTCATCCCTCCCCCACTTCCTGCCCTGGTAAACAACACAGATCAGCCAAATTGCTGCTTGAGAATGAGGGACATGAAGATTGAACAGTGAAGGTGAGAGGCAATGAATATCCATTAGGGTCACAGCAGCCCAGACTGTGCCTCATTTCAATAACGCTTTTGCCTTAAAATTTCCGAGATTGGAAGGAGACTCTGTAACTAATCAGATTTATATCCTCTTCTTGGATGGGACTGAAGCAAGAACAACCCATCTTCACTGAAAGAGGAGGCCCCAGGTGTAGTACGGGAGCAGGACACAGGAAGGTGGAAGAAGATCGGGGGCCAAAAGGGTCGATGTACAGATACTAATGCGCCAGTTAGGAGCTTCCAGACACACCCATCTCCAGGGTCTTGGACCCTTGTTCCTACCACATTCCACCGTAGCTGCCAGCTCTGTGTGACTCTGATAAATTAACGTAGGCATGACTCCAAAGCATGTCATCTCAAGTCCGTGCCATACACATACCACCGATGCTCTGGGACCCTCCTGTTGATGCTGAGTCCTGAAATCAACAAGATCCACACAGCATCCATACTGGTTCCACCAGGAAACATGTAAGAATAAACACCCGCCAGGCAGTCCTTTGAACAATGGGATACAGGAGCTTCTGAGTACCTTCTTCTCCCTTCCTCCCCAGGATGGACCATTCTAAGATGCAGTCACTGTATAGCCTTTGGAAAGACCTTTTCATGGGATCAGCCAGTCAGTTGCATTTGACACCACTGATCCACAGTCCTTTGTACACCTGTTGTGTTGTTTAGTCACTAAGTTGGGTCCAACTCTTGCCACCCCATGGACTGCAACTCACCAGACCCCTCTGTCCATGGAATTTCCCAGGCAATTATACTGGAGTGGGTTGCCATTTCCTTCCCTAGGGGATCATCCTGACCCAGGGATCAAACCCACGTCTCCCGCATAGGCAGGCGGATTCTTTACCATGGAGCCACCAGGGAAGCCCCTGTATACCTATACTCTCTTGGTTTTTCCTATCTCTAGCTTTGCTCATCACTGCCCTCACTCCTGAGTCCCTGGAGTTGCACTCCTTAAAAAAAACCTTGTGGGACACAAAGCTTGGCTTTAGGGTTTGCCTCCAGCGGACTTAGGTTAAGGCAAAATTATCAGGTCCTTTTCATCTTTACCCCAGAGCCAGGCAGTCAGTGCCATGATTATCCCAGTTATTGATCCAGAACCATAAAACAAGAAGGCAGCAAAGACAGAACTTGATTCTGGCTCTCATTTCAAGCCTGGGCTCATCCCAGGACACTGAGATCTCTGCATCTGAGCAAGGCTTCATGTAGGGGCAGGACTGGAGTGTGTTGGGAAGGAGCGATGTTTGGAGGAGCCTGTTGGGCTAAGGGGAAGCAGAGCTTGGTTGGGCAGTGAGGCTGGGTGTGGTGAGCATTGGTATGGTCAGCCCACATTTCCTAGTCAAGGAGCAGCAAAATCAAAGCCCTGAGATGGATATTGAGTTCATAGGGCACTCCTAACAAGAGCATGGTGATGTGTGGGGGCAGTGAGTGCTCCAAATCTTGAAGCTAAGAAGATGTCTTAAGAGTGTCTCCTTTATTTTTTGTCTCTCAGAATCACAGAAGCCCCCAGGAGTAAGGGCAGAGTGAGACCTTTCCATTCCAGGGTTTCCCACTCCATGCTCCTTGGAACTCTGGTGCTCCAAAAGACACTGACAAAGTGCCATAAAAAGATAGCCTCCTCTAAGGCAGTCACAGGTGCTGTGTTTACATTATACAGGCACAAGGTCCCCATGTCCTTACAACAACAAGCAAACAAAAGCAACTTTATTAACCTGAATCCAGCATTATCCCAACTTACTAGGCCATGTAACCTTTCAAAATTTTTTTCTTCTGAATAATAAATATTTACAGCTTGTGGCATGCTCTGTTTTACAGAGTAGCTTATAGAATAGTGTTTGGAAAAACACTGAGATAAGTCAATCCCCTCATTTGACTATGGAGGAAAACCACAGACCAGAGAGGTGACTCAGCTTGTCCGGAGACACACAGCAAGAGCTAGCAGACACCCTGATTCCCTGGCCGAGGTTCTTTCTTCAACCTGGGAGAAATTTCCACTGCATGATTGTTGCCAAGCTATTAATGAAAATGAGACCTAAATTAGCTTCAGAAAATGAGGTTTTAGCACTGGAAAGTTTTTGACTATTGAAATCGGGAATGCAGACGAGTGTATATGATAGAAGTCAATTAGCAAGTAAGAAAGATGCCTCACATATTCTAGTCACTGTAGTTCATGGCACCCCTTGGTCCTCAGTACCCCCTTTTGTGAGGGGCCAGGCTAGCCAATAGGAGAAGGCAATGGCAACCCACTCCAGTACTCTTGCCTGGAAAATCCCATGGACGGAGGAGCCTGGTAGGCTGCAGTCCATGGGGTCGAGAAGAGTTGGACACAACTGAGCAACTTCCCTTTCACTTTTCACTTTCATGCATTGGAGAAGGAAATGGCAACCCACTCCAGTGTTCTTGCCTGGAGAATCCCAGGGACAGGGGAGCCTAGTGGGCTGCCGTCTATGGGGTCTCACAGAGTTGGACACGACTGAAGCGACTTAGCAGCAGCAGCAGTAGCAGCAGGCTAGCCAATTGCCAAGCTTCTTCCCAGATGTGATGGCATTCTGTGATTTCAGAGACAACTGTCAAATAGCAGAGAGGGTTGGAGATTCAGGTGGGGGAACCTGGAAGGGTGGGGGTGATCAGCTGGCCCAGCATACAGCCCCTGGCAGGTTTCTCAGCTGCCCACCAAGGAGGACCCTTGTCCCCAGATGCAAAGTGAGCATCTCATATTAGCTTGCAAGGCAGCATTGATTAGTAATTAAACCGCTTAAAAAAAAAAAGAAAGAAAGCCATTAAAGCTAATGCCATCAAAATCAGAACCTCAGACGCTGGCTCATAATTACGAGTGTACCTCGAGACCCACAAGAGAGGACATTTCCATTTTAACACGCACACTGCACAGCCATTACGATCTCCCCCACCCGCCCCTGCTCCCACCATTAGGAAACCCGCTGCTGAATTCATTCGTTTTCCAGTTTTACTCCGATCCTAGAGAAAGCAGTTTATCCTGCAGGAAGGCAATGGAGAGGAGAGAAGAGAGGCTTGGCATTAGGTTGGCTTTAGCCCTGCCATGACTAGCCACATCACTTTGGGCAAGTTACTAATCACCTTGGCAAATCTCCCCTTACTTATCTGTAAAATGTGGGATTAAATGAGTCAATGCATTTCTGAATAACACATGCTGATGCCAATGCTCAGTTGCTCAGTCGTGTCCAACCCTTTGTGACCCCATGGACAGTCTCCTCTGTCCATGGGATTTCCCAGGCAAGAATGCTAGAATGGGTTGCCATTTCATCCTCCAGGAGATCTTCCCACCCAAGGATCGAACCTGTGTCTCCTGTGTCTCCTGCATTGGCAGACAGATTCTTTACCACTGAGCCACCTGAGAAGCCCGAATAACACATAGTCCCACTTGATGGCTGATAACCGTCATTAGATTTAGTACCTAGCACTCATCAAGTACTTACTCAAGGTATCCTGAATCTAACACGGACATGTGGCCAGCACTATACTGTACACTGCTGGGGACCAGGGAGGAGGACATGGAACTCAGGGAGGTTCATTCTCCCTGGGATATGAGATGAATGATCACAAAATCTTTAGGCTCATTCAAACCTGGGGTTCTTGGAGGCTGGTCTGAAGTGAAGGGCAGTCACAGCTCTAGCCCTGCGGGCTGGGAAGAAGAGCTGGCAGCCCTGGAAGGACAGATGGGATTCATAGCACCTCTTGCCTGGCTTCATCCCGGGTATCTTATACACATTATCTCACTTAATGCCCACAGCCATTGCCATTCCCATTTGACAGATGAGGACACTGAGGCTAAGAGAAGTCAGCCAGTTTATTCAGCACCACAGAGCTAGAAAGTGGAGGAGCCAATGACCACTGGGATCTGTGAGGTCTGACAGCCCATTGCTTTTCCACAACTCTGACTGCCTGCCAGGCAGGAGTGATGTGAATCTGCAGCAATCCTTGGCATCGGGCTGCAGAAAAAGAAAGGAAGAGGGTCTGAGGCTCTAAATGACAGGCTGAGAGGCAGACATGGCCCAGAAGGTCTAAGCAATAAAAGTCAGCTCCCAGTTCTTTCTGGACTTCACACTCTTGCATCTGAGCCAAGGCAACTCCACTCATCCAGAGCTTGGGCTGCCACAGGAAGCAAAGCTCCTTGTCAGTCATCCTGGCAGAGACTTCCCTGCTGGTCCAGCGACTGCAATCCACGCTCCCAGGGCAGGGGTCTGGGTTCAGTCCCTGGTCCGGGAACTAGATCCCACATGCCATGGCTGGGGATTTCAAGTGTTGCAACTAGAAGGATTCCACGTGCTGTGATAAAGAGCCTGCCCACGTCAGCGGGGATTCTGTGTGCAGCAGCTGAGACCTGATGCAGCCAAATAAGTATTTTTTTAGAAACTTATAAAAACATCATCCTGGTAACTTTTGTGGACTCCAGAATAGGGAATCCTCAGGCTTTCCCTTCAGCCTCTTGGAAGAGAAAACCAGCTAACGGCCTGGTGAACCAGACAGGCCTGAATCCTAGACTTCTAGAATGTTCTTCATTGCTGTGTGACTTTGGGCCAGTCGCTTCACCTCTCTGGACCTCTACTTCTATTCTACAAAATGAGAAGAGAGGACGGGAGATGAGCCAAGCTCTGCTGCCCCTTCCAGGCTTCATTCTCTGATTCTGTGTGAGCTTTTGCATCCCCCCAAGCTTTTTAAAAATAAAATGCCTGCCCTTGGTACATGGACTTACTGTGAGGTTCACTCTTATGATTTCTCCCAGAGACTGAACTCTCTAAGGGCTTAGACACAAAAGTTTGGGAGTCTTTTTAAAAAAACATAAAATATCAGGACCAGACAGGCCATTTTCAGACGGTCCCTGGGGCCCAGTCAGCTATTAAGGATAGAAATTATATATTCATAACACAGGATATTGCTGCTTGCTTATTTATAACTTGCTCCATTTCAAGAATATTTATTCTAGACGAGGAGGCTTGATAATTTTCATCCAATCTACTCTTCATAGCTTAGGGCAAAAGAAAGAAACAGCTCAATTGAAGGAGAGGATTTCTATTATCGGCAGGTAAGAAAAGAACACCGCCCCTCTTCCTGCGGGCCAGGAGCACAGCCAGATTGGGGCCGGCAGCCAGGACCTCGGTCTACACCAGCCGGGACCTCACCGCCTCTGGGCAGAATCCTCTCTAATGAGGCAAAACAGAACACAAAACGGGTCAAAGTGTCTCAAATTCAGCTGTCTCCTTTGACTTGGCAAGAGGTTGAGGCCCAGAAAATGGGCCTGAGGTTACTCAAGTTCACAGGGATGGAAGGACACACACACACACACACTCAGGCACAGAGCCGGGGTGTGATCCCACCGAAGTCTCAGCCCAGCACTGTTTCAAGGAGAGTAAAGGAACTATTGAGTACCTACTCTGTGCCAGTCTCTGGGCTGGGTGTTTCACCAAGTCTTCAAGATTTTATTAAGCCCCAACTGTATGCCCCATCCTGTCAAGAGGAGGAGACGACGTCTAAAGAAAAATTGCTTTGAGAAGGTGAGAGCAAAGCGCACTGCAGCCCCAGCTGCTCTGTCCCTCCCCCTGGAGCCCAGCCCCAAGCCTGTAGGGTCATCGGCATTATTCGCATTGGGATGAGCGAAGAGGACAACAAGGAACTGGGCCAAGTTCACAGGGCTGCCAAGGAAAGGCAAGGGCAGAGTCTAGATTGAAACCCACTCCTGTCTGACTCAGATCCATGCTCTTTCTATCACCCCCCAACCCTACTCTGGTCAAATCCCAGACAATTTAGTCTCTCTCTCTCCTTTCCCGTGGGCACTCACCTCTGAGCATGGCCAAACCCTGAAGCACCTGGAGGAGGGCTGTATTCCAGGGAGAAAGACTCAGACTCCCAGGTGCTGATGCATGACTGTTGGGGAAAACCGTGGTTCCATCGAGTGCAGCCTCTGATTACCGTAGCCTGTGTGCAGGCACACACACATTCACAGGCACAGAAAATATGGCTGCCATTCTGTACTTTCTCAGCATCTTCAATTACACGTTCCCTTCCTGCTCGCTTGGTGAAGCTGGAAAACCTCTTCAGGGTAAGAATTGCCAGCACTGTGAGTCTATGCTGTGTCATCTATTCATTCTGTGAAGATTTATTAAACACCTATTACATGGCAGGCCCTGGGCAGACGTGTGGGTGCCAGATAGGGGAGTGAGCAGAGCCGACCCATCCCTGCCCTCCTGAAGCCTGTGCTTTGGTGGAGAACTTTGGGTTTGTGCCTGGGGCACTGAGAGTTGAGAGGGGTAGTTGACTGAGAGGGTAGCAGGGATTTGAGCTCAGCCAGGTGGGGAGATGGGCAAGAGTGAGCAGAGCAGAGAGAACTGCCCCTACAGGGCCCTACAGTGTGGGAGAGCTTCTGGGTGAGCCCCTCAGGGGACCCAGCCCCACAGGTCTGTATATGCTGCTTTAGGGATTAGGGTCTCAGTATCTGGGCCATTGAATGAAGGAAAGAACAAAATCAGATTGGCTTTCAAAGAATGTCTGAGATTTAAGCCACCTAAATGTCCATCAAGGACTTCCCTGGTGGCTCAGTCAGTAAAGCATCTGCCTACAATGAGGGAGACCCGGGTTCAATCCCTGGGTTGGGAAGATCCCCTGGAGAAGTAAATGGCAACCCACTCCAGTACTCTTGCATGGAAAATCCCATGGATGGAGGATTCTGGTAGACTACAGTCCATGGGGTTGCACAGAGTTGGACACGACTGAGCAACTTCACTTAGCTTCGCTTAAATGTCCATCAACAGAGGAATGGGTAGAGAAGATGTGGTGCATATACACAATGCAATATTAGCCTTAAAAGGGGATGAAGTGGGTCATTAGTAGAGATGTGGCTGTCAAGCAGAGTGAAGTAAGTCAGAAAGAGAAAAACAGATATTGTAGATTAATGCACATATGTGGAACCTAGAAAAATTATATAGATGATCTTATTTGCAGAGCAGAAATAGATACACAGACATATAGAACAAATGTGTGGATACCAAGGGGAAAAGGTGGGGGTGGGAGGAATTGGGAGATGGGATTGACATGTATACATTTTTGAGACTATATATAAAATAGGTAAATAACTACTATACAGCACACAGTGAGTGCGTGTCAGTTGCTCAGTCGTGTCTCAGTGTTTGGGACGAACTCTATTCAGTGCTCTGTGGTGACCTGAGTGGGAAGGAAATCCAAAAGGGAGGGAATATATGTATACATATAGCTGATACAATTGGCTGTACAGTAGGAACTAATAGAACGTCATAAAGCAACTATACTTCGATAAAAACTAGTTTAAATTAAAAAAAAAAAAAAACCAACCCACAGTGCCTGAGAGTTGAGGAGAAGAGGTGGGGGAAGCTAGGGTTTCCTAAGCAGATGTTTATTCTAACCCAGCCTGTGGTGTGCATGTGAGCTGGATATCGTTCTGCCGCTTAAGCCTCCATCGCTGGATCCCAAGACCAAGGACCACCTGTGTCAGCACCAGGGAACTGGGAGCTGATTTAAGCGGCAATTTCCAGGTCTGGGCCAGACCACTGTAATCGGAAACTCTAGGGTGGTCCTGAAGTCTATTATGAGTGCAACAGGAAACTTGGAAGCAGAGTGATAGCCAAAGACCTCTAATTCAGCCTCCGTGAGACTTAGTCTATAGTGCAGAGGTTTTCTGGCCACTAGGGCACCAGTTCTCAATCCACGCTGTGCATTAGAGTGATGCAGGAACTGTGAAAATGCAGATGGACAGACCTCATGCTTGAGATTCTCGTTCCCTTGGTCTGGGGGGTCTGGACAGCTTTACTTGTAAACAATCTCCAGGTGATTTTGTGGTGTGGCCAAGGTGAGAGAGATGGACAGACAGAAGGGTGGCTCGGAGTCCTAAATCTGGGGAGCTTCTTCATGCACATGTTCCCACAGCTGTGCTCCAAGCCAAGCCCCGGGCCTCTGCTGGGACCCTGACATGCTTGTCCCTGTCCTGGAGGAGTGTCCTGTCTAGAAGGGAACATGGTGGGGTGTGACAGTTCCCCAACCATGTCCTGGCTCCCATCCACTCACCAGGGAAGTGAGGAAGCTTGCATGTTGAGAATATCAAAGCTGGGGTCAGGGGAGGAGCAGGGGCTGTCCCAGGGTCACCTGGTGTAAGGATGAGCGATGGCTGAGCCCACAGCAGAGGAAGGGCTAGGCCTCCTGAGGGAGGCTGGAGCTGCATGGGAGCAGCAGGAAGGACTTCCGTTGGGAAGCAAGGAGGATGAAAGATCAGTGGGTGACCTTCCAGAGCAGGAGAGGAAGACTAATCCTGTCAGAGGCCCCACAGGACAGTTGAGCATGCCAGTGCCCACCAGGAACCTGGATTCATTTGGGCCTCACCCCTCAATTTATAATTGTGAGGATGCAGTCCAGCAGCAGGGCACATGTCCAAGGTCACACACACACACACACTCACTCACTCACATAAACACATGCACTCATGCACATACACACAGACACATGAACACATGGACACAGGCACCTACTCCAGAGACTCATAGACACACAGAGACATGTATATGTATATGACATAGTATATACATATACACTGACACACATGAACACAGACACATTCACTCAGAGACACACATACTTGAACACAGAAGAACACACACACATACAGATGCACACACAATAGACACGCATATGCATATACACAAAGACACACATACAACCTATATCCATCATACATACAGAGATGCACACAACATACACACACACACATATAACATGCACACACAGACACACAGCTCCTTAGTCATATGACCTCCAAAGCTCTTTCCACATACTGCTTCGTGTCTCAGCCTGAGAGTTCATTGATTCTTTGGTATTGAAAAATTTATTTCTGCATTTTTTAAGCCACAGTTCTTGCTCAGGATATCCTAAACCTTAATATCAGATAAATCATAGTGACATGAGGTTTTGGGTGGGGGAGAGGGTGATTTTCTTTTCACATCCTTTTAATCAATAAATCATTTATAAATGCCTTTAATAGAGATAAATGAAAACCAACCTTTACCTTATTATAAAATTGGTATTTTTAACCTTTAAATACCGGGTTTGTCAGCCCAGGAGTCTATAGACTCTCTAAAAATAGGAACTTCAGATCCCTTTGCCTTCCTGTAGACCCCCACCCCAGGCACAGGGTGCCCTTCTGCTGTGAGTAAAGCAGTGTAAACTCCCCTTTGCTCCTTGCCTGGTAAGGTGCTCCCCACCAGAGCCACTAGGGAGTCAGGCTCATTCTCCTTTACATCTAGAAGAAACATACTCTTTTCAGATACCCTTCTAGGAAGCAGAGCCCCAAGAGCACCAGATCCAACACCAGTCCTTCTTGGGAACGACTAGGAGCCAGCAGGGCTGGGCAGGGTCCTGGACCAGAACTTGGTGGTGAAATCACTGTGCAAACACAGCCTGCACTGATCAGTAGGAGCTTGGCCCCCATATCCCTGGGGTCCCTTCTGACAGAGGTCAGGTAGTAGGCTATGACACAGGGAGGCTCCAGGGGGTTCCCAGATGGCCTATGCCAGGACCAGTCTAAAATGCATGACCCATAAGCTTTTAAAGGTTATTTATTGTCTGAGACTTGACAATCTATCTCCTCAAACAGGGAGTGAATGGATTTACTGCTTGAGTTTACAAAGCTGTTTAAGACGAGGCTTTCCCTTAAGGCTTCCAACACCTCTGTGAAGAGCACACAAGTTATTTTTATCCCACCTCTGCAGATGAGGAAACAGGCCCCAGAGAAAGTGAACCCTGCTCCAGGATACGCTGACAAGAAGTGGATGGGGCCAAGACACAGATCCGATGCATGGTCTGTGATTTCTTGGCTCAGAACATTCCAAAGTGGGTCAGAATAGAGGTGGTATCCTCCCAAGTCCTGCCCGGATGGTGTGAAAAGACTGACTCTGAGCCTGAATATAGTCATCTGTCCTTTGCCAAAGGTACCACTGCCCCACCCAGGGCACGGGAAAGGCAAGGCCTGTCATCACTCAGTTCTTGGCATCTACACAGTACCCGGCACAGGACAGGGGATCAGATCATCTTTGTAGAATGAATGGAGGAATGTACATGGCTGGCTGATTGGCCGGACACATATGTTGACAAAGGGTGGTTAACTGCTTTGGAGTTTTACAATCTTAAATTTTAATCAGCCTCCATCTTCAGATATGCCTCTGGACAAAACCCAATACCTCTGGGTTTCCATTCCTTTGTCTGGAAACCAGGTAATGGCATCCACCTCATAGATGTGATGAAGATGATTTTAGCTATCCATGCAAAGCCCATTAAATGGCACCCAGCATGGTGACATGGTTCCATCATGGGACTTATTTCTACTTGTTTCTGCTGGGGCTGGGGTTGCCCACCAAGCTCCCCACCTACTTCAAGTCCTGCCCACTCTTGGTCTCTGTTAGTCTGTGGGATCCCTGGCCAAGACTGGCAACTGGCCAGTCATTACTCTCTGGCCCTGTCTGACCTAAGTAGCTCATGAGCCAGGCCCTGCTTCCCTTTCCCTATACCCCATAGGACAGCCGGACCAAGAAGAGTGACTAGATTCAGTCTTTTAGGATCCAGGCAACTGGGAATATCTGTGCTTTAGGGGAAACCTAACTCTGCTTAGCAACAGGCATTGGAAGAGAAAGGGGAGGAAGATTCTTCCCTGTCTCTGCTCTTCTTCACCTCTACTCCTCCAGGAGGCTGGTGGGTGATGAGTAGAACCTACTTTATCAGTCAGGATGCTTCCTGCTGCTTGCAACAGGGAACCCCAGCTCAAGTGGCTTAAACAATAAGAAAGCTGTGATTCAGCAAAAGGTCCTGAGATAGAGCAAAGCCAGTGAGATCTCCACATGGTCACAAGATGGCTGCTGAAGCTCCATCCATCACATGTAGATGCGACTGACACAAACAGAGTGGGAGGTTATTTCAACTATGAGAGAAAACTTCCCCAGAAGAAACATCTTCTTCTATTCACAAACTTTAAGCTCACACAACCTAGGCTGGCTGGACTTGGCGTCTCCTTGATTTGTAGGGTCCATGGCCCCCGCCTGACAGGGCAGTGGGCCTTGGGTAAGGACCCCAGAGCCCTACTTCTCATAAAGGTGATACAGACACTTTATTATCTGCTCAATATGTCCTTTGATGGGGACGGACCTGCTGGGCTGGCCTGGAATATTAGCTGGGTTAATTGTCCCTTCAAATGAACAACCAGTTTAATCAAGGACTTAATGCCCTCAGCCATTCAATTATGCCTGCCTTTGGACATGCGATTCCATTACCGCCTCGGAGCCTTCCCTGCAGGAAGAATGAGATTGGCCCGTGTGTGTGTGTGTGTGTGTGTGGTCATTGCCCACAGGCATTTGTTAAGAGCAAACTGTGGGCTCCGAGCCCAAGCTGGCAGGCAACATCTGACCTTGGCTGTTGGCTGCACGGCTTCATCAAGTACCCTGCCCTGCTCTGCTCAAGAGGATTTTGTCACCACCTCTCACCTCAAATGCTGTGTGTGTGTGTGAGAGAGAGAGAGAGAGAAAGAAGGAGAAGAGGCTTGATAAGATCTTTATTGGGTTAAAATTCTTCAAATTAAATTATTTAAATCAAATTCAACCCACAACTCAAGAAGGGAATGGCAACCCACTCCAGTGTTCTTGCCTGGAAAATTCCATGGACAGAGGAGCCTGGTGGGCTACAGTCCATGGGGCTGCAAAGAGCTGGACATGACTGAGCAACTAACGCTGTCACTTACACTTACAATCCACAAAGACCCACATTTACACGCATACATACACACACTCACATATTCCCACATCCAAATTCAGCCATTGTTCACTCTATAAAAACAAAGGCAAACCAATAAACTTTACTCCAGAGATTTTCATAGAACTACATTAGAATGTTCATTTTCCAACACACCAAAAAATGTAGTTAGAAACAAACCACATGTCCATCATCAGGAGAATGGCTACATGTTTTCTGGCACATGTACACAATACTCTGCCAAGACTGATGTGAATCTCTATTCACTGACATGTACCTGAAATATTATTGAACTGAAAAGAGAAGATTGCAAAAGTACATGCTTACAGCATGATCTATTGATGGAAAATTGTGCTTATTTGAATCTCTATGAATATTTCTGGAGAGAGAACTGTCTGGAAGAATAGATCCTCAAGTTTGCCTATTGTTTATATCAGATGGTTAAGGCTTCAGGAAGCCTTAAGAAATAGAAGAAAACAACAGAATGGGAATGACTAAAGATCCCTTCAAGAAAATTAGAGATACCAAGGGAACATTTCATGAAAAGATGGGTACAATAAAGGACAGAAATTGTATGGACCTAACAGAAGAGAAGATATTGAGAAGAGGTGGCAAGAATACACAGAACTATACAAAAAAGAATGTAAAGACCCAGATAATCACGATGGTGTGATCACTCACCTAGAGCTAGACATCCTGGAATGTGAAGTCAAGTGGGCCTTAGAAAGCATCACTGAACAAAGCTAGTGGAGGTGATGGAATTCCATTTGAGCTATTTCAAATCCTGAAAGATGATGCTGTGAAAGTGCTGCACTCAATATGCCAGCAAATTTGGAAAACTCAGCAGTGGCCACAGGACTGGAAAAGGTGAGTTTTCATTCCAATCCCAAAGAAAGGCAATGCCAAAGAGTGTTCAAACTACTGCACAATTGCACTCATCTTACATGCTAGCAAAGAAGTGCTCAAAATTCTCCAAGCTAGGCTTCAATAGTATGTGAACCAAGAACTTGCAGATGTTCAGGCTGGATTTAGAAAAGGCAGAAGAGCCAGAGATCAAATTGCCAACATCCGTTGGATCATAGAAAAAGCAAGAGAATTCCAGAAAAAATATCTACTTCTGCTTCATTGACTATGCTAAAGACTTTGATTATGTGGATCACAACAAACTGTGGAAAACTCTTAAAGAGACAGGAATACCAGACCACCTTGCCTGCTTCCTGAGAAACCTGTATACAGGTTAAGAAGCAACAGTTAGAACCAGACATGGAACAATGAGCTGGTTCCAAATTGGGAAAGGAGTACATCAAGCCTGTATATTGTCACCTTGCTTATTTAACTTCCATGCAGAGTACATCTTGCAAAATGACAGGCTGGATGAAGAACAAGCTGGAATCAAGATTGCAGGAGAAATATCAATAACCTCAGATATGCAGATTATACCACCCTTATGGCAGAAAGCGAAGAGGATCTAAAGAGCCTCTTGATGAAAGTGAGAGAGTGAAAAAGCTGGCTTAAAACTCAACATTCAAAATCTGAAGATTAAGGAATCTGGTCCCATCACTTCATGGCAAATAGATGGGGAAACAATGGAAACAGTGACAGACTATTTTCTTGGGCTCCAGATCACTGCAGGTGGTGACTGCAACTATGAGATTAAAAGATGCTCCTTGGAAGAAAAGCTTTGACCAACCTAGACAGCATAGTAAAAAGCAGAGACATTACTTTGCTGGCAAAGGTCTTTCTCATCAAAGCTATGGTTTTTCCAGTAGTCACGTATGGATGTGAGAGTTGGACTATAAAGAAAGCTGAGCGCTGAAGAATTGATGCTTTTGAACTGTGGTGTTGGAGAAGACTCTTGAGAGACCCCTGGCTGCAAGGAGATCCAACCAGTCCATCCTAAAGGAAATCAGTCCTGAATATTCATTGGAAGGACTGATGTTGAAGCTGAAGCTTCAATACTTTGGCCACTTGATGCACAGAACTGACTCATTAGAAAAGACCCTGATGCTGGGAAAGATTGAAGGCAGGAGAAGGGGAGGACAGAGGATGAGATGGTTGGATGGCATCACCAACTCGATGGACATGAGTTTGAGCAAGCTCCGGGAGTTGGTAATGGACAGGGAAGCCTGGAGTGCTGCAGTCCATGGGGTGGCAAAGAGTTGGACATCACTGAGTGACTGAACTGAACTGAAGGTTTCAGGTTACTTTGCTCTATTTTCCTTTTTCTGCATTACCTGACTTTTCTACAAAAGCCTGTATAATCAACTTAGAACAATGCAATCATTTTTATTTGGGGACATTTTTTAACACCTTTCCAGAGTCTCATCCTAGAGATAAAGATCACATTTCTTTTTTAAAATCAATTAATTTGCCCTTAGCATGCAGCATTCGGGACCTTAGTTCCCGGATCAGGGATCAAACCTGGGTCCCCTGCATTGGAAGCATGGAGTCTCAAACACTGGACCACCAGGAAGCCCCTTGAGAGGTCCAAAGCCCAGTGTGGGACTCAGGAGACTGGTGTGGCTCTAATTTGGTCACTCACTCCCTTTGGATGCTCTTGGACTCAATTTGCTCCTCCAGAAAATGGAAAAGCTCTTTACTTCAACAACTTGAAAGAACTTTTATTTGCTCATAATGACCAGCACATACATGCTCACTGATCAATCAAACCTTGGAAAATGCAGAAAAGTATCTGGAAGAAAACATGACCCACAATCACACCAGCTGAAGAGATCCATCATTAACATTTTGGTGCATTTCCTCTTTGTTTCTTTTTCTAGGCATCATGGGGCTCAGGACTTGGAGGCAGGCATGAGCATGTGCACTGAGTCTAGAGTGAGACGCTCCACCTCTGGACTCAGCATGGCCTGTGCCTGGCTGGTGGCCTTGAGGGCACTCCCCATCTCTCAATCCATTTCCTTCTTGGTACCGGGGGAGTGAGAGCTGTCATGGTTTTCTCATGTGGCATTCAGTGAGATGAGGGCTCTACAGCTCAAGTACTGTCCCTGGTACTGGGAAAGCTTTATGAAATTTTTGGCTGATCCAATATGATAAACACTAATTCCATAACCCCTTACTCCTCCCCTACCCCAGCACCTGATCAGTTTCTCTCATTTCAGAAGATGCTAATCAGGATAGTCGGTAGCTCCTGGCCCTGATTTCACACTAGAATCATCTGGAGAGCTTATAAAATACCATGTCTAGACTCCACCCCAGAATAATTAAATAGGAATCATGGGGGTGGAGCTCTGACATTGGTATTTCTGGAAAGGTCCCCAGAGGGTCCTAATGTGAGCAGGGCTAAAAACCACTGGTGTGCATCAAAGTGCTTTATAAAGGCCAGCACTACAGAAGCGGAAGAGGTTATTATGAAAATGTTTCTCAGGGGGTGGAAATGGGTTCCGTGACTCCTCCCCACTCCTACCTGATCCTGCTAGTAGGCAACATCATACTGTCTTGCTCAGAGTGGGGTTCTTAGTGGGATCCTAAGCATTTTCCTATGACTTCTGGAGCTGGGGCTAGTGTGGCTTTAATGAGAGTCGACCCTGTGCCAGGCACTGTGCTAAGCTGAGTGTTTAGAGGCAGACCAAGGGAAGACGCACGCCCTGTTACCGCACCAGCCTCTGTGCAGGGCAATTTGGCAATATTCATCACAATTGAAATGAACATAGCCATTCCACTCCTAGACACAGAACCAATGGACAGGAGCCTTAAAATGTTCCCCCAAAGAATGTACATAGCAGCATTATTAGTAAGAGTCTAATACTGGAAACAACCCAAATGCCCATTGGGATTTGAATGGATAAGCGAATTGTGGTATATTCATACAAGGGAATACAAACAGACATGAAAAAGAAAGAGCTGCAGCTGAACACACGGATGAACCTCAGACATACTGTTGAACCAAAGAAACCAAGCTCAAGAATACATTCCTTATGAAGAAAATTCTAATTAGAAAATAATTGAATTAGAACATTTGAACATTCATGCTATGAACACCCCAATGTTTACAATGGCAGAACATCCCTATTCACAATAGCCAAGATATGGAGGTAATGTCAGTATCCATTGACAGATGAATGGATAAAGATTTGGCTTATATATATATATATATATATATATATATATGTATATGTATCTATCTATCTATATATATATATATAAACTGGAGGGTGGGATCCACTAGGACAAGGCACGTGGGGATGCTAGAAATATTCTGTGGTAACCTATCTGTTGATCTGGGTGGTGGTTATACAGGTGGATACATGTGCAAAGTTTATGGAGCTCCACACTTTACCTTTGGAGAAGGCAATGGCACCCCACTCCAGTACTCTTGCCTGGAAAATCCCATGGATGGAGGAGCCTGGTAGGATGCAGTCCATGGGGTCGTTACGAGTCAGACACGACTGAGCGACTTCACTTTCACTTTTCACTTTCATGCACTGGAGAAGGAAATGGCAACCCACTCCAGTGTTCTTGCCTGGAGAATCCCAGGGATGGGGGAGCCTGGTAGACTGCCGTCTATGGGGTCGCACAGAGTCGGACACGACTGAAGCGACTTAGCAGCAGCAGCAGCAGCACACTTTACCTTTTGTAAACTAAACTTCAATTAAAACATTTTTAATGCAAATAAAATTTATACATCCTTTGCCTCATTCATTCCACTTCTGACAATTTTTTTCTATAGATGTATTTGAACATGGAAGACGTTACACATGCATAAGATTATTTATTGTAACATTTACTGTAAGAACTAAAGATTAGAAAAAACAAAACATTCATCAATGTGTGGCTGTGTGTTAGTCGCTCAGTCATGTCCAACTCTTTGCAACCCCATATACTGTAGCCCACCAGGCTTCTCCATCCATGGGATTCTCCAGGCAAAGATACTGGAGTGGGTTGCCATTTCCTTCTCCAACATCCATCACTAGGGGCTGGTTAAGTAAAGCACAATTCCTCTTAACCATGCAACATGATGCAGCCATGCAAAAAATGGAGAAGATTGCCAAGATATATTATGAAAGTGAAAAGAGTCAGGGTGTGGAGATGCATAAATACTGTGCTGCCTTTGGGGTTAGAAAATGTAAAAGGAAATAAAAGGGGAGAGAGAGAAGGTAGGGGAGAGGTTCGTTTATATAAAAATAAATAACATATCTCTAGAAGGGCGTGTGTGAAACAAAAGAGATTGGTTGACCGTGGGGAGGGAACCTGGGTGGCTGGACTGGGTTGAAGGAAATTTTTTACTATATACCTTTCATGCTTTTGGAATTCTGAACCTATTACACATTTCAAATAAAAAAATTAAAACAGCCAGGCCTTCATTCACCTCCTTCAAGGTCTGTTGCTACAGAATAGAATTTGAACGTTGACCCTGGCCTGTAATATAATCCCAAACCTAACTGCCTTGCCCTTCCTCTGTCACACTTGCCACACTACCTCTCAAAGGTGTCATGATTCTCACCCTTGCCCTGGAGCCCTGCACCGGCCATTCTCACTTTGGAAAACGTTCATTCTCTGCTTGGTATCACCTCCTCCATGAAGCCTTCCCAGACTTCCCCAGACTTCTGGGCTCCTGCAGCCCGCATTTCTTGTGTATCATTTCTCATGTCCCATTCATCATACGGCTCCTAATAATTAGTTTCTAGGCTTCCGTGCCCTACTGTAATGTTGGCACACAGCCTGGTGCCTGGAAACAGGGTTTGTAGAATAAAAGATGGATAATTTTTACCAGGTTCGGAACTGATGACACCTTTTGTCTTCTACACAGTGCTGTTTAGTTTCCACATTCTGTGGAAGCATGAACTGTGCCTCAGTTTTCTCATCTGCAAAATGGGATTAATAACGATACCTATCTTGTAGGATTACACTGTGAGGATTAAGTGAGTTAATATATGTAAAGCACACAGAAGTGTATATGATATCACTAGTTATTTTTGCTTCCATATTGTGAAGAAACTATATTCTAGTAAGTTCAGAAGGCCATACGACAGCAGGTCTGTATCCAGACTTCCCAGGATAGTCACTTTCCATGACTAGCCATTCTTCTATGTGAGGGAGTGCTGGGCAGGTGTGGAGCTGAGGGATGTGGGCGTGGTCACAGCATCTAGTCCTCCATGCCCAACCCCACCGTGGGCTCCTCTGTATCCTTCTTCACGATGGGACGTGCTCACAGAAAGGGGAGGGAATTCGTTTATGAAGGAGAGAGAGGAGGCACATTCTGAATGAAAACCCTAGTCAGAAAAGGGTTGGCTGCCTAAGCTAATGACTGGCTTAGGCAGTCATATTTCAACCTTCAAACCTGATGATGGGTGCAGAATTGGAGGCAAGGACCTCTCTTTTCATCTCTTCAAGCCACCTCCCATAAATCACTGCCTGAAACAAGTCTAGAGGACATCGTAACCTTGTTAAGGTCCAGTTTTCTCATCTACCAAGTGGGGATAGTTACTGTAAGGAAGGAAGGAGATGATAATTCCGTGAAATTATGTGGAAAAGAGCTTTGGAAATTGTCATGCATTAGCAGATGTTGGCAAACAGTCAGCCTGAGGCCCAGCCACAATTTCCTTCAAATCACATGAGGCATAGCAGGATCCTCCAGTTGCCCTAGTCCCCACCATTCCCTATTGTTACTCCAGTTTGTCCCACACTCTCACTGTACTTATCTCATCCCTGAAAGCCTGTGAATTTGCCACCCCTTCTCCACAACGTTGGTTACCAAGGCGCCTGCTCTTCTGCCAGCTGCCAGCGTGGATGGCCAGCTAGCTGGGGAGAGATGGTGCAGCTCTTTAAATAACTGGGATCTTGCTACTCGGCCCAAGTCATCAGACTCCACCAAGGTCCAGGCCAGAGCCGCATCAATCAGTCCTAGTACTTTTCCATGAGCTGAGAAGAAGCCAGACCTGCATGAGCCCTTGGACATGCCTCCCTTTAGCCTTTAGGTACAGAGAATAAATCTGCAGCCTCCTAAACATGCCAAATTCCTGGTCTGCTGGAGCCTGGAAGGCCAGATGCTGCTTACAACTCTGACTCCTGGATGCCTGAAATT
Organism: Bos grunniens; assembly: GCF_055505025.1. NCBI lineage: Eukaryota > Metazoa > Chordata > Mammalia > Artiodactyla > Bovidae > Bos > Bos grunniens. The sequence goes on along the minus strand of NC_141174.1, from coordinate 85,076,244 downwards.
CCACCATTATCAACACATTCCTCCCTGTTAAGCTGTAAAGTTGAAAGATCTACTGGGAGGCATAGCAGAATGAGTTCAAACTAGGCTGGAGCAGATCTTTAAGGATAACCTTGGTGAGAAGACAGATTCTGTAAGCAGGCGAGGGAAGGGTTGAGGGGTGTCAGGAAGGACAAGGAAAGAGAGGCAGAGAGGTGCTTGAAAATGAAGTTTCCTTTTAGAAGCAGGAGTGGATGCAGAAGGGAAGGAGAAGGGGAGAAGAGCCTGGAAGCAGGGTGGACACTCAGGCCAGCAGTGGTCCTGGAAAGAGGGTGTGAACAGCCAGCTCCAGCGTGGGAGGGTGCAGCATCCTCTCTGAACAAACCTGCAGGAGAAGGAGGGATGACAGCCCCCTAACTACTCACCCCTTCCCCCTCTGTCGTCTTTCATCCCAACCCCCATAGACACAAAGGAATGTCAACCTTTCCTGGGCTGGAGGATTCTGCTCCCACTGGGAGAGGAACAAGGATGAATCAGGTCTCCCGATCAGAAAATATAACCTGATCCGTCTCATCAAAGGCAAGGGACAGGTGCATAGGACCTCTGGTCTTATCACCAGCTCTCATACCCAGAAAGAGCCACCTCCATTAGGGCCAGTTCTAGGAGGGCTTGGGAGGGGTGAGGTAGAGAGACTTGGACGCCTCCAGATCCCCCAAATTCACTGTGTGACTTCAGGGGAGATGCTTAACCTCCATCCTCAGTTTCCTCATCTGTAAAATGGGGACAGTGATGGGACCTGCTTTACAGGGCTGCTGTGAAGATTCAATGAAAGGATGCTAGGGATGAGTTTTGAGCTGAGCCTTATAAGGTGTATTAGACTTTGACAGGTGTTCCAGGCAGAGAGCAAAGGTCAGGGGGTGGGGTGGAGAGTACAGGGCATATCTGGGCACCGGTAAAGAAGCTGGTGAGCTTTCCATTGGTGCTAGTGATAAAGAACCCACCTGCCAATGCAGGAGACATAAGAGATGTGGGTTCAATCCCTGGGTCGGGAAGATTCTCTGGAGGAGGAAATGGCAACCCACTCCAGAGTTCTTGCCTGGAGAATCCCTGTGGACATATAGCCTGGCGGGCTACAATCCATAACATTGCAAAGAGTCAGACACAACTGAAGCAACTTAGCACACACGCACACACAGAAGCTGGAGTGTAGCTTGTGATGGGAAAACTCATTCTGGAAAGCCAGGCTACGGCTTGATGGTGGAAGGCCTCCACAGCCCATACAAATTCCAGGCTTCGTGCTAGAAGCTGTGGAGAGCTACTGAGGTATCAGGCATGTAAGAGAGGCCCTCAGTGGCCAGAGAAGGGATTTGTCCCAGGCTGCAGGGGTTGCTGGGTTATGCCCATCTGGCCAAATCATGCTCAGAAGCAGCTACCTCCTTTAGGTCAGCTCCTTACAGCTGATCCCAACTGCTTTCCTTCCGCCCTTAGACCCTTTCTGTTTCTAATTTGGGCGAGGACTTGACCTTGAAGTGAGGTAGACTTGGTCTCAGATATTTGTCCAGTACTACTAGCTAGGTCATGGAATAAGACCCTGAACTCACAAACCTCAGTCTCCTCATCTGAAATAAGGGGGCAAGGCAAGGATTTCCCAGAGTTATGAGGGTGAAATGAACTGGCACACATGGGTGCTGGGCCCCGTTGGCCCTTCCTCTGATCTGTAGGCAGGACCGCCTGCGGGCTGGGTGTTTACTCAGCCGCCATGGGCATCTTCCAGCTCTAACTGCTCACAGCCTCTCCCCTCGGTGACTCTGAGAGCAGCAAAGGGGAGAACAACTTGTGCCGGGAAACCTCGAGGCCAGGCTTAAGCTTATTGGAAGAAACTGAGACAATTATGAGCCATGAGGAAACTGGTGTTCTCTGCTTTCTTTGGCAGAGAGCAGAAAACCCGTCTTGAGCCTGGATTTAAGCTGAGGAGAGGCAGGAAACTGCTGTGCCTGCAAAGAGTCTTGGGGAGAGAATGCAGGCTTTCTGTGGACCTACTAAGGGCCAGGCATGGCGCTGGACACCTTCATCCATGCAGTGACAGCTCATCATGCCTCCTGTGTGCAAGTACTGATGTATTGGGTTGGCCAAAATGTTTGTTCAGGTTCCCCATAAGAGGGTAGAGCAAAACCTGAATGAACTTTGTGGCCAACCCAACAGGAAAAGGGACACAGGCAAGAAAAGACAGACGGGGTCCCTGCCCCAGGGAAGGGGTGGGTAGCAGATAAGAGGAAATGAAAACAAAAGCACAAATCATCTCATGGATGGATGTCATGATAAAGGAAAGCAAAACAAAAGTATAAGGGGACGGGCTTATTCAGAAAGTCCTCTGAATGAGGAGAAATGACCTGCCAAAGGAGATGAGCATTTCAGGTGGCAGGAACTCTGCCTGAACGATCACCTACATCCTGTCTGCTCAGCCTCACCACAAGTCTGAGCTCTGAACATCGTCTCCATAGTACAGGTGACAAATCTGAGGCTTAGGGAGAGAAAGTGGCTCACCCCAAGATCAGGGCAGTGGGAGGATTCGAGCCAGCCCTTCAAAGTCCACGCTCCTCCTTGCAACCTGGTCCTCCTGCCCTGGACACAGGCCGAGTGACCCAGCCTTTCACACTCTTCCCAGACTCAGCGAGGTGAAAATGTGAGCATGCCTTTCTCCAGATCCCTTACAGGGGTGGCCTGTAAGCCCACAGTGACAGAGAGCCAGGAGCCGAGGCGGCTAATGTCTTACCATTCAGAATCACCCTAAAAGGTGTTTTCCTGGGACATCCCCTGTGAGCCTGTGTGACTGGGAGCCACAGGGGAAAGCCCATCTGCTTGAGCAGCAGAACCTGGACAACTTCCTGGTGCGTCCTCCCATCTACTGAAGGGCTCCCAGGAGACCTGTCTGTGCTCACTGTCTGTGGTCTGAGAGGGGCAGGGACACCATGGGACTTGTGAGCTGCCGTCCTTGTTGCTAGGGGTGATAGGCTGAACAGGAGCTCTGCCGGAGCTAACAGCCATCTCTCCTCCCACTCCTCTACAGCTCCCTTCATCAGATTAGTCCAGGGTTGGGAGCCTGTGAGCTCACAGGGCAGGGGAATACACAGAGGCCTCTGCAAACTTGTGGGGTTCACATGGTGAGTGATGTGGTGAGATCCAAGGTCAAGGGCTGGCCAATTTCTGAAACCTTATTCATGCCTTCATACCAGGACGGTAAGTCCTATGACACGGCCATTTAAAAAGATCTCTAACATTCTTTGTGATAATGAGTTAATCTCAAGGTATAGGTAATAATTAACTTACATACACGTTTTATTATGGGGGTATTTTATTTTATTTTTTAATGGGGAACTTTTAATTTTTATTTCTTTATTTATTTTCGGCTGTGCTGGGTCTTCATTACCACTAGGGCTTTTCTTTAGTTGTGGCAAGCAGGGGTTGCTCTGTAGTTATGGTGCGTGGGCTTCTCATTGCGGTGGCTTCTCTTGCTGTGGAGTGTGGGCTCTAGAGCTCAGCCTCAATAGCTGTAGCTCAGAGTCTTAGTTGCCCCTGGGTATGTGGGATCTTCCCATACCAGGGATCGAACCTGTGTCCCCTGCACAGACAGGAAGACTCCTTACCACTGAGCCACCAGGGAAGCCCCCTGGGAGTATTTCAAAGTGAATCATCACAAGAGTAGTTTGACCCCTAAGTGCGTTCATGAACCAGCAGCATGGGCGCCACCCAGGAACACATTAGAATTGAAGACCCTCAAGCCCTTCTCCAGACATGGAAGAGAATCTGCACTTTAGCAAGATCCCCAGGTGATTTGTATGCACATGTGGAATTTTTAAAAGAAGGTATAATCATAACTCTCATAAAACATAAAATGAATCTGTGTCAAAGATTTTATTTAACTCATTAATTAACGAGGAAACCACTAAGATGTTCTAATCACTTAGAGGAGAATGCAAAGAGTAGACACAAATATAGGTCATCAGGAATCTGAATTAATTTACAAATAGGTACATTACTGGAAAAAAAAATCCACAGAGCAATAATCAATTGCATTGCATTAGATACAATTTACATGTCTATGCTGCTGCTGCTGCTAAGTCACTTCAGTCATGTCCGACTCTATGCGACCCCATAGACGGCAGCCCACCAGGCTCTGCCGTCCCTTGGATTCTCCAGGCAAGAACACTGGAATGGGTTGCCATTTCCTTCTCCAATGTATTAAAGTGAAAAGCGAAAGTGAAGTTGCTCAGTCGCCTGGACAAACATAATTTACATAGCCATCAATTTTTCTACAACTTCAAAGTTGTAAAATATCTGAGATAATGAAAGATGGAAAAAAAAAACAAAACAAAAGCCAGAAGCATCTTTGGACAGGATACCCCGTAATCTCTGTCTTTTTTTCCCCTTTCTTTCCCTCCCTCCCTCCCTCCCACCCTATCTTAGTCTTTCCCAATTTTTCTTGACACATAATAAAGTTTGATAAGCCCTGTCCTACACCAATTCTGTCTTCCGGCATGCCCGGACCCGATAACCTCTACAGATCATGACTAGAGGGAACTTTTTAGCAAATCTCAGTGCTTTCAGGGCTCTACTGGAGAATTAGCAGGTGGGCCAGACCAGGCTTCAGAGCAGCACTGGCTCAAATAACAGAGCAGAAATTCAGAGGCCTATAGGATCTGAGGTGCCACCTACTGCTGGTAGAGTTAATCTGTGTTCTCTAAAACACTTCATTTGGGACGCAAAGATAAAAATGTGTGTACTTCTCAGCTTTCATTTCTATCCTGTTGTTGTTGTTCAGCCGCTAAGTCATGTCTGACTCTTTGCGACCCCATGGACTGCAGCACGCCAGGCTTCGCTGTCCTCCACTATCTCCTAGAGTTTGCTCAAGTTCATGTCCATTGAGTTGGTAATGCCCCCCAATCATCTCATCCTCTGCCGCCCTCTTCTTCTTTTGCTTTCAATCTTTCCCAGCATCAGGGTCTTTTCCAATGAGTCGGCTCTTGACACCAGGTGGCCAAAGTATTGGAGCCTCAGCCTTAGTATCAGTCCTTCCAATGAATACTCAGGGTTGATTTCCTTTAGGATGGACTAGTCTGATCTCCTTGCAGTCCAAGAGATCCTCAAGAGTCTTCTCCAACACGACAGTTCAAAAGCATCAGTTTTTCAGTGCTCTGCCTTTTATATGGTTCAACTCTCACATCTGCACCTGACAAACAGAAAGAAAAAAAAAAAAAACCCTAACATTTCTACCCTAGGCAGGACCAATTGCACCAATTGGAAATTCATCTGCAGAGGCAGTGACTCCATACTCCAGCTTCTCCTCAGTATTAAGGGTCTGTTAATTAGTAGAGTGGATGTTAAAAAGGGGTTTTCATGGCACATGGGTAGTGAAGATACGTGAATTAGCTAGAATCTGGTGGCAACATTTCCAGCCTGAAGGAGGTATGAGAATGCAGTGAGCCAAGCAAAGGCTCCCCAGACTTGGTTCCTGAATGGTCTGTGTGTAGCCACTGACAGGGCAGGTTCTTCTCTGGCTGTTCTAACTGGAAGCATAGCCGAGCATTACTGTTGTCACTGTTGACTCAGGTAGAACTTTCATTGATGATGCCGTCAGAACATCTGAAAAGACAGAGACCCAGGTCCTCACTGAGCTCATGGGAGTTGCCTGGCTGGCTGGTTACTTGCAGCAACTGCCCACAGGTGGGAGTCCATTCTGCCTGTGACTTATCTTAATGGAACCTGGTGTTGAGGCTGAGGGAGACAATCTGAGCTCTCATCTGTCCCTTAGCTTTTGCCTATCAGTATTTACAAAAAAGAACTACTCATTCTGTTTAAGTAGAGTGGCTTAGGGGCCTGGAGAATGGAGCAAATGGTTAGGATTTGAGGCTAGTTTTGTCGTTGCTCTTCTAGGGTAGATCATCGCAGAGGCTGAGAAACAGAATGGCAGAGAGCAGGTCTGGAGTTGAATCCCGGCTCCATTCCTCCATGGCCCTTAACTGAGCTGCTTGTTTACACCCTGCTGGGCACCAGGAATGGGGCTGGGGTTGTGAAAAACCCAGTGGATATGAACGTTGGGGGTTCATAGAATCAGGGAAGAGCATGAGATGAAACATCACAAATATTGTGTTGTAAGTTACCATCATGATAGCACCATGGAAGGAAGATTTATTGTGCAAAGGACTATATAGGGGAAGACCTTTCCTTGTCTGAAGAATCAAAAGACTTCCCAGGAGAAGCAGAGACTTAAGAGTGAGTTGGAGGTAGAGGGTACTAATCAAGCAGAAGAAACAGCAGAGACAAAGGCCTTAAGGTGGGAGGGGTTTGGTCCACTCTAGAGATGCAAAGGGGCTTCCCAGGTGACGCTAGTGGTAAAGAACCCACCTGCCAATGCAGCAGACATAAGAGATGTGGATTCAGTCCCTGGGTTGGGAAGATCCCCTGAAGGAGGGCACGGCAACCCATTCCAGTATTCTTGCCTGCAGAATCCCCATGGACATAGAAGCCTGGTGGGTTATAGTTCATAGGGTCACAAAGAACTGGACGTGACTGAAGAGACTTAACACGCATGCACACACAGAGATGCAAAAAAGGCCCGTGTGAGCAGTGTCCCTCAGTTGTTTGTAGGCTGGCAAGCTACCTGGTGCACTGCTAAAAATGGACCTTCTTGAATCTCACTTCCAGAAATTCTGATTCCATGGGTTTAGGGTGGGGACCTACAGATCTGCATTTTTAACAACCACATCAGGAGGTGTCAGAGAGTAATGTTGCTTTGGGCCACACTTTGGATGATATTGTCATAGAGCCCGATGAGAGTGGCACAAAATAAATACAGCTCATTTAACTTCTCTATGTAGCTCTCAGTTCAAATCTAACACTGGGGGTGTAAGATGGCAAGAGGATTAGAGCAGTGGTATCCAGGGCCGAGCACAGAGCCTGACATGCGGCAGGTATTCAACAGATCATTGCATATCTGTTATTGTCCTTCTCTGATGTTCTGGAGGAGTGAGGACAAGGCTAGGAGTCAAATGATCTATAGTCCAGCCTCAAATGGGTCACTGACTTACCACCTCACCTTGGGAAAACCCCTCTCTTTCTGAGTGAGTAAACCACAGTTTCCCTATCTGTAAAAGGAAGAAAGTATGATCAGGTGACACTTAGCTCAACTATCATCTGCCATCTTGGATTGCCCACCTTGTGGGGCCCAGGGCTCCCACACCAAATTCAGTGATCCTTGACCTGGCTGCTCATTAGAACCATCAAGAAGGCTTTAAAAATACCAATTAGGGGACCTCCCTTGTGGTCCAGTGGTTAAGAGTCCGCCTGCAAATGCAGGGAACATGTGTTTGATCCCTGGTCTGGGAAGATCCCACATACTATGTGGGTCAAGTAAGCCCATGGGCTGCAACCTCTGGCCTGTGTGTGCTCTAGAACCCACATGCCTATAACAGGAGAAGCCACCAAAAGGAGAAGCATGTTCACTGCACCTAGAGAGTAGCCTCTGCTCACTGCAACTAGAGAAAGCCCGTGTGCAGCAGTAAAGACCCAGTGCAGCCAAAAATAAATTAAAAAATATATATATACCAATACCAATTAGGGACTTCCCTGGCAGTCCAGTGGTTAGGACTCTGCATATCCAGTGCAGGAAGCATGGATCTGATCCCTGGTCAGGGTAAGATTCTGTATGCTGCGTGGCATGGCCAAAAAAGTTTAAAATAAATAAATACCAATTAAATCAGAATCTCTTGAGGGTGAGTCCCAGGCATTGGTAACTTTTCAGCTCCCCAGGCAAATCCAATGAGAACCAGTGATCTAATTCCTTGAATCCCCCTTACTTACAGAAGGGTTTAAAAAGGGGCTTCAGAGAGCACCCCAGCTAATAAGAGCCTTAGACATTATCCAGCACCTCACCCCGACCCTGTTTTTTAAAAACAATTTTGATATAAAATTTTAAGAATCTTGTCTGAGAAAAATGAATATTGTTTAAACAAAATCAGGTAATTCAGAATGGCTTCTCACCTAACCCTGCCATCCCCAAAGGTCACGGTATTTGGTGTAATCAACTTTATTGAGGTATAATTTACATGCCATAAAATGCACACATTTAAACTGTATGGTTGGATGAGTTTTGACAAATGTATTTCCCTCCCCCTCACCCACTCCTCACCTCCCACTTCCCACCAACTCCCATGAGACAACACTTTAAAGAGTTTTCATTTTACCCTCTTGGGTGGTTTCCCCATGTCGTGATCTTTTCTTGATACTTTTTGATTTATCTATTTTAGATTTGGGGTCATATCATTAATCCTCAACCCGCATACTGCTGAAAGCAAAGAGGAACAGAACTAATAATTCCACAGAACAACAGGTGTTAACGGGTTTGTCCTGGGTCAATTGGGGGGATCTGGTTGAGCAAACATTCTCTATTGATGCCTATCATTGATGGCTGAGGATTCAACTTAGCTACCCCATCTCTAGCTCACTTCCTCTCCCCAAGTGTTGCTAATTCTGTTCCTATTTCAGTTTCCCTGTTGCTTAACTTTGAAATTTTAACTAATATTTGTAACCCTATATTGCTGGGCCCATTTGATAAGGATAGCTCTGTTTCCTGCCCCCCACTCCCATTTCTGTTCCCTTTTACCTCCTAATTTCTTTTCTCTTTTCTCTTTGTGTTTATCCTATCAAGGTTGATAGCATTTACTTCTATTTTGCAGTCATTATCAAGCCTTTCCTATTTTGTCTATGAAAGACCCAAGGCCCAGGGTTTACATTATGTTCATGATGCGACCTTTATCCTGTGAGCCTACAGTGTATATTGTGATTGATCATAGCTTCTGCATGTTTACACTATGGTTATCCCTGAGTCTCTCCCAGGAAGATGCTCCCAACATCAGCACTAAATGAATTCTCCTTTCTTACTCTTTATCAGTTCTTCTAAATCACCTCAAAATTTAGTTTCCTTCATATGCGAACCATTGATTACTGGTTGGAATTTTTTTGGGGGCGGATTTTCTTTTTTCCAGTTGGATTTTTTTTTCTTCCTCTCTCCTTCTTGGTGTTTCATCTTCCTCCTTGGTGTTTCTCTTCCTTTCTCCAGTAAGAGAAATACTTGCCACTTCACCATATTCCTAAAATCATCCGGCCTCCTTTGATATACTGCTTGAAATCTGTTTCTTTCTTCTTTCTAGTTTTATTATACATGGGTCCCTGATTCTTTCCTCTTACCGTTCTGAGTGTTTCATGGGCTGGCTGCCTACCAGTCATCCTGGAATTCTTTTATATTAGATTGCTGGATTAATGCTACTAGTTTTTATCCTTCACAGTTTTCAAGTTGTTTTGCTGAAATACATGTTCAAATAACTTCTCAGAAAGGCAGCATGGGAGGTAATTTCTGAGTCCTTGAATATCTGAAAATGAGGGGTTTTTGGCCTTCACTCTTGACTAATAGTTTGGCTGGGTATAGAATTCCAGGTTCAAAGCCATTTATACTTAGCACTTACAGAATATTAGCAAAAAGATTAAAAACAGTCTCTGGCATGAGGCAACCAGTGTCAAATAAAAACTTTACAATCTACTGGACCCAACAAGTCACTGAACCTCTCTGTGCCTCAGTTTTCTCATCTATAAACAGAGATAAAAAAAAAAAAGTGCTAATTTATGGAGTTGTGATGAAGATTAATTTATGCATGAAAAGTGCTCAAAATAGTGCCTGCACATAGCAAACATAAATTTTGTTGTTGTCTAGTCTTTAAGTCATGTCCAGCTCTTTTACAAACCCCATGGACTATACCTGCCTGGCTTCTCTGTCCATGGAATTTCCTAGGTAAGACGCCATTTCCTTCTCTAGGGGACCTTCCTGACCTAGGGATCAAACCTGCATCTCCTACTTTGGCAAGCGGATTCTTTACCACTGAGCCACCAGGGAAGCCAAGCATCAATAGTAAGCTATTATTCTTCTGTCTTCTATTGAAACTGATGAGAATTACAGCATCAGTCTGATCCTGCTTCACTGTCAGTCAAAGACACATGTTCTGATTCCTTGTAAGTCAATGTTCTGGTCTCTGTAGAAATGTTCAGAATTTTTTCTAAACTTTGATTTTTGATTTTTTAAAATTACTTCTTTGACTACTACTTCTGCTTCATTGACTAAGCTAAAGTCTTTGACTATGTGGATAACCATAAACTATGGAAAATTCTTAAAGAGATGGGAATACCAGACCACATTACCTATCTCCTGAGAAACCTGTATGCAGGTCAAGAAACAACAGTTAGAGCCAGACATGGAACAACAGACTGGTTCAAAATTGGGAAAGGAATTCAACAAGGTTGTATATTGTCATACTGTTTATTTAACTTTTATGCAGAGTACATCATGCAAAGTACTGGGATGGATTAATCACAAGCTGGAATCAAGATTGCCTGGAGAAATATCAACAACTTCAGATATGCAGACGATACCACTCGAATGGCAGAAAATGAAGAGGAACTAAAGAACCTCTTGATGAAGGTGAAAGGGAGAATGAAAAAGTTGGCTTAAAACTCAACATTTGAAAATTAAGATCATGGCATCCAGTCCCATCACTTTATGGCAAATAGATGGGGGAAAGGTGGAAACAGCAACAGATTTTATTTTCTTAGTTTCCCAAATCACTGCAGACAGTGACTGCAGCCACAAAGTTAAGACACTTGCTCCTTGGAAGAAAAGCTATTACAAACCTAGACAGCATATTAAAAAGCATATTAAAGATACATTGCTATGTTGCAAAGGTCTGTATAGTCAAAGCCATGGTTTTTTTCCCAGTAGTCATGTACAGATGTGAGAGGTGGACCATGAAGAAGGCTGAGCACTGAAGAATTGATGCTTTTGAGCTGTGGTGCTGGAGAAGATTCTTGAGAGTCCCTTGGACAGCAAGGAGATCAAACCAGTCAATCCTAAAGGAAATCAACCCTGAATATTCATTGGAAGGTCTGATGCTAAACTGAAGCTCCAATACTCTGGCTACCTAATGGGAAGAGTCAACTCATTGGAAGAGACCCTGATGCTGGGAAAGACTGAAGGCAGGAGGAGAAGCGGATGACAGAGGATGAGATGGTTGGATAGCATCATCGACTCAATGGACTGAGTTTGAGCAAACTCTGGGAGATGGTGAAGGACAGGGAAGCCTGGTGTGCTGAAGTTCATGGGGTTGCAAAGTTGGACCTGACTTAGTGACTGAACAACAGCAACAATTTATGCTAAGCTTTAGCAAGGATTATTTACTTAGTCCTCATGCAAATTGGGTTGGTCTTGTTTTATCTCCATTTTATAAGAAAGACCTTACAGCAAGGAGGTGGCTAGAATCTGGACTCAGAGGATTCTTATGTCTAATGTCTAATGTCTTAACTCTCAGATCTGACTCTTCTCTCTGATTTTTCCAAATGCCCCTGGAGGCATTTCTACAGGGGACACCCCTGTAAGCACAACCCTGGCCCATGGCCTGGCACAATCCTGGACCCATTCAGCTCCCATCATCTTGATCTTGGCTCCTCAAGAGCCACATGGGCATGTAGCTCCTCAAGGGTCACTCTCCCCTCCTTCTTCTGTCTAGCCCACCCTCTCTGAGCATGGCACAGATCGAGCATGCTGGCAGCTTCCCAGGGACAGTTCATAGGAAAGACTCAGGTGCTGCCTGATCACAGTGAGTGCTCCCTAATCATCAGGGAGCACTGTCTTTACTGTAACTGAAGTCTGCTTCTCAGGAAAGGGGTGGTGGCAGCACAGGCAGGGCCCAGGTGTGCACACGAAGATCTGTTCGGAGACCCAGTGCATCATTGGCTGGTGGTATAAACAGCTGCTGAGGCCTTGCCTGGAGAAAGCTGGGAGATGGAGGAGGTGAGAAGGAAGCCCACATCTCTGGGCCCAACAGGAAGCCCGGCAGGCATATTCAGATGGAAACCAGCTATAACTGGGTAGTACCTCTGGGGCCCCCTTGCAGGGTGGCTGGCTCAGTGGTGAGAGGCCCGTGGCCGGAAGATGAAGTGGTGACGAGGTGACAGACAGGAGGCCCTGCAGGCGGGGAGACAGGCGGGTGATCACAGTGCGTGTTTCATTAGCTACCAACTGAGGATTTGCGGAACTTTCCTTTGCTGTCTCAGCAGGTAGCTAGATTTTTAAAAATAAATTCCAGGACATCAAGCTCAAATTTCCAGAGCAGCGTCCCCAGGCCCCAGGCTGGCACAACTGTGTGATGAGCAGAGTTCATTCACCTAAGCCTTACCTTAGGTGCCCTCCTCCCCTGCTCAGAGCTCTCACCTCTCAGATCTTGGGCATTTCCTTGTATTCCCCCAGGAGCTTTTGTCCAAGCAAATCCCAGTCCTTCTGTGGCCTGCTCCCAGCTGCCAGCTTCAGGTCTTCTCAGCATCTCATACCAAAGTTGCATGGGGCTGGGGGAGCAGTGCCATGGAAAGGCCAGGTATAGAACAGAACCGATGGGTCAAGGCTCGTGGCTTAAGGTTTCACCATCCCCAAGGACATCTGTGAACCCCCAAAGGAGTCAGATCCTCTAATGGTGGGACATCCAGCAGCTGGACCATCTCTACAGGAAAACACTCAGCACAAAGCATGCTTGTCCATGACAGCGGGTCCCAGAGCTAGAATTCCAGAGCCGAGAAGAGCCCGCAGGATGTCCTATCTCACTCCTTCCATTTTAAAAGATCTGGGGACCAAGCCTCAGGGAAGTGAGGTGACTTGCTCTCTCTCTCTAACACATCTAGGAAGCTGCTGAGACACTGAGCCAACATTCAGTTTCCTGGGGCGTGGCCCTGACCGGCCACAGGCAGCCAACTGAGCATGGGCAGCTTTCCCCAGCCAGGGAACCACCAAGAATTCCATGCAGGCCACCCAGATTCCTGGCAGCTGCCAGCCCCACCTCAGCCCTGACCTGGTGGCCTGGGCCGCTTCCCTGCCAACTCCATGTTCCCACTTGGAGCTGAGCAGTCTGAGTCTCCAATCGTTCCAGACACAACAAGGACTGAGCAGTTCTACTCTGGCTCGCCAGGAGGGTTTGCAGCCAAGCCAAGCTCCTCCAGGGGCAGAGAGCTGAGCGGGACGTCAGACACAGCTTGCCTTTGGCTATCCCCAAGGTCGTGTCTGCTCTACTCTGGCTGTTTTACCAGCTCAGCCACCCCTGTCAGAGTCTCCTCTCTACCTGGGCCTACCCCACCCTCCAGGTCTCATTGTTGCTTTATCCATGGAGCCACTGCTCCCTTGGTCTGTAACATATTCTTTTGCTGTCCCCTCCAGCTTGCCTTTCTACATCATCAAATACAGTAGTGCTGTATCCCCATTCAACCTTCACCTTCAAGTTCCAATAGCACTTTGTGTGCTCTGTATAACAGATTTAGTGCTTTGTTTTACTTTACATACTCCATTCTTGACTGTGAGCTGTCACTGTGATTTGGTTTCAGTTACTTACACTTCAGAATCTAGCTCACTGTCTGAGCAAACATGCTGTTTGGTGAATGAGAAAAAAGATGGACAGAGGGATGGATGAATGGATATTGGATGGATGATGTATGTCAGTTCAGTTCAGTCGCTCAGTCATGTCCGACTCTTTGAGACCCCATGGACTGCAGCACGTCAGGCCTCCCTGTCCATAACCAACTCCTGGAGTTTACTCAAACTCATGTCCATTGAGTCAGTGATGCCATCCAACCATCTCATCCTCTGTTGTCCCCTTCTCCTCCCACCTTCAATTTTTCCCAGCATCGGGGTCTTTTTAAATGAGTCAGTACTTTGCATCAGGTGGCCAAAGTATTGGAGTTTCAGCTTCACCATCAGTCATTTCAATGAATATTCAGGACTGATTTCCTTTAGGATGGACTGGTTAGATCCCTTTGCAGTCCAAGGGACTCTCAAGAGTCTTCTCCAACACCACAGTTCAAAAGCATCAATTCTTCTGTGCTCAGCTTTCCTTATAGTCCAACTCTCACATCCATACATGACTACTGGAAAACCATAGCTTTGACTAGAGGGACCTTTGTTGGTAAAGCAATGTCTCTGTTTCTTGATATGCTGTCTAGGTTGGTCATAACTTTTTTCCCAAGGCGCAAGTGTCTTTTAATTTCATGGCTGCAATCACCATCTGCAGTGATTTTGGAGCCCCCCAAAATAAAATCTGTCATAGTTTCCTCTGTTTCCCCATCTATTTGCCATGAAGTGATGGGATCAGATGCCATGATCTTAGTTTTCTGAATGTTGAGCTTTAAGCCAACTTTTCCAGTCTCCTCTTTCACTTTCATCAAGAGGCTCTTTCTTCTTCACTTTCTGCCATAAGGGTGGTGTCATCTGCAAATCTGAGGTTATTGATATTTCTCCCAGAAATCTTGATTCCAGCTTGTGCTTCATCCAGCCTGGCATTTCATATGATGTACTCTGCATATAAGTTAAATAAGCAGGGTGACAATATACAGCCTTGACATACTCCTTTCCCTATTTGAAACCAGTCTGTTGTCATGTCCAGTTCTAACTCTTGCTTTCTGACCTGCATACATATTTCTCAAGAGGCAGGTCAGGTGGTCTCTTTAAGAATTAAGTATGTATGGATAAATGGATGTCAGCTGGTGGCTGGCTGAATACAAGAATGAAAGAATAAAAGGATAAATGGATGGATGCTAAATAAACAAATAGGTGGATAGATGTCGGACAAATGGATGGGTGGATGTTGGCTAGCTGGCTGGCTGGCTGGCTGGCTCTATAGATGGATGGATAGAAGGAAGGATAGAAGGGTGACTGGGTGAATAAATGGAATGATGGAAGAAAGAATTAGTGAATAGATGGATGGATGGGTAGAAGAAAGAAAGGAAGGATGAGTGGATGGATGGATGGTTCATCCATTTGATAGGACAGCCAAAGACCTCTTATCTCATATATGTGGGATTTCTATTTTCCCATTGCAGAGCTACTGAAGGTCCAAAGTACAAGGTTTTGTTTTGTTTTGTTTTCCAGAGAAGCTCTCTGTCCCTCGTGTCCTCCTAAGTCAATTCAGAGAGAAGAAAGCAAGAGTTTTTGGCCCCACTTGATGGATAAGGAAGTTGAGATCTAGAGTCATTTAGGATTCATTCATGGATACCCAGCTAGTTTAAAGCAGAGTGAAAATCAGACCTCTAGCTTCTCGACTCTCAGGTCTGAGCTACATATGTATGTGTACATATATAACTTTAATGAAGCATCTGAGAGTAAATTTAGAGACTTTTGCCTCTAAGTAGTTCAGCATGTGTTTACCCAGTCTTTCTATTTTACAATCATGGTATAGTTATCAAAAATCAGGAAATTAGCCATTCTACAGTAGTATTTCATCTGCAGACCTTATTTAGACCAGCTGACCCACTAATATCCTTTTCCTATCCAGGCTCCAATGCAGGGTCCCATGTGCATTTGGTTGCTGAATTACTTTAATCTCCTTTAATTGGAAACTGTTTCTCAGCTTTTAAAAAAATTTTCATGACCTAACATTTTTAAGAGAATCAGCCAGTTATTTTTCAGATGCCCCTTGATATGGGCTTGTCCGATGATTCCTCTTGATGAGATTTGGGTTACTCAACATTGGCGGGCTGCCACAGAAACGATGCTCTCCTTCCCGGGGCGTCATCTCAGGAAGGACACGATGATTCGTTCCCTCACTGGTGAAGTTATCCTTGATCCCCGAGAGGTGGTGTCTGCCAGTTTTCTCCAGCGCAAAGTTATTCTCTTTCCCTTTGTAAAATGGTATCATATGAGAAGCTATTATGAGACTACGTAAGTGTTTTGCTTCTCATGATACATTTGCCCACAAGTTTAGCATCCATTGATGTTTCTTGCCTAAAACAGCTATCATCCTGCCGCTGCTGCTGCTGCTAAGTCGCTTCAGTCGTGTCCGACTCTGTGCGACCCCATAGACGGCAGCCCACCAGGCTCCCCCGTCCCTGGGATTCTCCAGGCAAGAGCACTGGAGCGGGTTGCCTGCATGAAAGTGAAAGTGAAGTCGCTCAGTCGTGTCCGACTCTTAGCGACCACATGGACTGCAGCCCACCAGGCTCCCCCGTCCCTGGGATTCTCCAGGCAAGAGCACTGGAGCGGGGTGCCTGCATGAAAGTGAAAGTGAAGTCGCTCAGTCGTGTCCGACTCTTAGCGACCCCATGGACTGCAGCCCACCAGGCTCCTCCGTCCACGGGAAAGGTGATTGTCTAATCCAACATTCCTTCTACAGGTGGAAGAAGGAATAGACTAGAAGGACATTCCTTCTATTAGGTGGAATCCTTTTTTAAATAAGAGTTTTTTCTTCTCTCTGATTTATTCAGTCATTTATCTATATCAGTAGAGAGTCAGAGGTTCCTCCTTTACTGTGGGTTAAAATATATTACTATAATTAATTAGTAAATTAACATTTTATCTTGAAATAATTCTAGACTCCCAGGAAGTTGCAAAGACAGCATATAAGGTCTCGTGTACCCTTTGTTCAGTTTCTTTCAATGGTTGTGTCTTACACAACTGTAGTGCAAGGTTAAAGCCAGAGAACTGCACTGGTGCAATATGGGTGCATAATTGTGTCATTTTATCATGTGTGTGCATTCATGGAACCACTGCAGTCAAGATACAGCTTGACCATCTCGAAGATCTGCCTGGGCTCTTCTTCTACACTCAGGCCTCTCTGTCTCCCCAACCATCCCCTGCTCATGGCAATTATCCATTTGTTCTCCATCTCTGTACTTATATCACTTCAAGAACATTACATAAATGAAATAACTCAGAGTGTGACCTTTGGAGACAGGATTTTTTGCTCAGCATAACATCCTTGAGGTTCATTCAAGTTATGTGTCTCAAAATCTCATTCACTTTTATTGCTGGGTAGTGTTCCATGGTATGGAGTTACCAAGTTTGTTTAGCCATTCACCTTTTGAAGATATTTGGTTGTTTCCAATTTGGGGCTATTACAAATACAGCTGCTGTGAAGTCATGTACAGTACAGGTTTTTGTACGGACATGTTTTCCTTTCTCTGGGCCAAGTTCCCAGAAGTGTAATTGCTAGGTTGTATGGTCAGTGTATGTTTAGATTTGGAAGAAACCACCAAACTTTTCCACAGTGGCTATGCTATCTTTGTTTCCATCAGCAGTGTATGAGTGCTCCTGTTTCTCTGTATTCTCGACATTAGTATTGTGACCTTTTAAAAAAAGTTTTAGCCATTCTCCTAACTGTGTAGTGATAATCTCACTGTGACCTTAATTTGTATTTCCTTATTATTTTTAAAATTTTTACTGAAATATAGCTTATTTACAATGTTGTGTTAGTTTCAGGTATACAGCAAAGTGATTCAGTAATACATGTATATGGATATATATTCTTTTTCAGATTATTTTCCATTACAGGTTATTATAAGATATTGAGTATAGTTTGCTATGCCATAGAGTAGGTCCGTGTTGGTTATCTACTTTATATATAGTATTGTGCATATTTTAATCCCAAACTCCTAATTAATTTGCATTTCCTTAATGGCTAATGCTACTTCCCTGGTGGTTCAACGATAAAGAGTCAGCCAGCAATGCAGGAGACCTGGGTTCAATCCCTGGGTTGGAAAGATCTCCTGGAGAAGGGAATGGCAACCCATTCCAGTATTCTTGCCTGGAGAATTCCCTGGACAGAGGAGCCTGGTGGACTACATTCCATGGAGTTGCAAAGAGTCGGACACAACTGAGAGATGAACATTTCATTTCATTTCAGTGATGTCTAACGTCTCTTCATGTGCTTATTTGCCATCCATGCCTCCTTGTTGGTGCAATGTCTCTTCACGTCTTTTGCCCACTTTGTACTTGGATTGTTTCGTTACTTACTGTTGAAAATGAAAGTGAAGTCACTCAGTCATGTCCGACTCTTTGCGACCCCGTGGACTGTAGCCCACCAGGCTCCTCTGTCCATGGGATTTTCCAGGCAAGAATACTGGAGCGGGTTGCCATTTCCTTCTCCAGGGACCGACTGTTGAGTTTCGACAATTTGTTATATCTGAGTAGGAATCCTTTGTCAGATAGGTGTTTGCAAATATTTCTCCCTTATTACTTATTTTAGTGTTCAACTTGCCCTTATTGACCTTTAAAAGAAAGTTTTCAAGGTGTTTGAAGGTTGTTTTCTTTAGACCTACCATGCGCTTGCTGGCACTTGTCAAGAGCTGTGAATATATAAGACATAAGGCAGGGTCCTTGCCCATGAAGGGCTCAGTCTAGTGTCCAAGAGCAGAGAACAAAACAGATCATTTCAACACAGTGCAGTCAACGGCACGGAAAAGACATGGATGGTGTGGGACCACCAAGGTGAGGAAGATTGGTCAGGGGAGATGGGCGGGAGCCGGAAGGATGAGTCTGCTCCTGTGGGCGGGAAAAGAGCCACGGGTGATCAGAGTAGAAGAGCTCACACAGACGACCTTGAGTAGTTCAAGTACATCAAGTTCAAGTAGTTCATGGCAGCAGGGCTAGGAGGCCAGAGAGCACCGTGGGGCAAGTGCTTTGTGGAATCCCTTGGAATTGGGTTGGCATCTCTGGAGGCCCTCCCCTGTCCTGTGACCTTGGACAAGGTCAGTTAACATTTCTCAGGCTCAGTTTTCTCACAGGCAAAATAAGTTTGGTAGTGCCTACTTCCCGAAGACTCTGGGAGGACAGGAAATAATGAACATGAAGCATTCAGCTCTGTACTAGGGAGGGAGGGAGGGCTAGGTGCTTGGAGAAGCCACTGGAAAAACTGAGCTGGATTGGCTCGTGGGAGGGAGTTCCTCCCGGGTCCTGGCCCTTCCTGAGGGCCTCTCCCTTGGGCCCATCCGTCCCGTGGTTCATCTTGCTGAGGGAAAGTGCGAACCTTGCCCCACGCCAGATGCCTCTCCCTGCACCCAGGGCCGCACCAGGGCCCCGGGAAGGTCTCCACCACTTCACACACACTTCCTCTGGCTCCTCCCGGCAGTGCGGAAGCCTCCCTGGGCCATCAGCCCAACACTCTCTTTCTCAGCAGCCTTTCTTGGAAGTGTTGTTTATTTTCCGTGTCTCTACCTCCTTGCCTCCCTGTCACTGTTTCAGTCCCTGCGGTCTGGCTCCCCGCCACCCACACCCCAGGGACTTCCCTTGTCAAGGTCACCGTGGCCTCTGTGCCCCTGACAGGCTTTAACTCTCTCACCTGGCCTCCCTGCAGCATTCGAGAAGGCTGACCACTTCCCCTCTTGCGCTTTTCTTCCAGCCTGGCTCTCAAGGCTGAACCCTTGCACGACTTTTCCTGCTGTTGCCACGGGACCCTCTGTTGAGGTCCCCCTCAGGTTCCTCTCTGTACCCACCTCTGACAGGATGCATCTCCAAGGGTCATCCCCCAGCTCACTGTCCTCAACATCTTCGCATCCCTTTCTGGTGATTATCTGATCTCTATTCAAGCTTCCTGTTAGTTTCTTCAGTCTGAAGCCTCTCGGGTCTCTACCATGAACTCCAGACCATTGCATCCAACTGTCTAGTCAAAATCTATCTATACCTCAAACCCATCGTGAGTACAACTATGGTCACCCTCCTCCCCAGACCAGCTCCACCTCTGCAGTATTCCATCTTTCATTGAACCCACATCACAGTCTTCTAGCTGTCACAAACAGAATGAAAAAACACAGGGAACGGGGCAGTTGGAGAGGCGAGCAATGACTTTGTTGTCCACTTAGGCACCAGGGATAGGGATACCAGGGAGCAGCTGTCAGTGTGTGGCTGGGGTGTGGGTAAGGAATCGGGAAGGAGACATGGTTTGCTGACATTCTGGAAATCACAGCCCTTTCCCAGGAGCCCTTCAGCCAGATCACCCTTGCAGGCTCAGGCCTCCCACCTTGAGGACTGTAGTGAGGGTGCAATGATCTACGAGGGCAGAGAAGGAAGGAAGGAAAGAAGGGCTCCTCTTGGTTAAGCAAGAGGGAAGGAGATAACCAGCTGAGAGGGAACTGGGAGGCTCGCAGGAAGAGCTCTGTGGACTTAGGGTTGGGAGGCAAAGGATTAGGCACCAGAATAAGAGGCACCTTATTCTGTGTGTTTACGAGGTTTGCAGAAGAAAGACCGAGTTACCCTGCACCCCACTCCTGATTATGAATGTGTGAATTTCCACTTCCTGCCTTAATCTGAGAAAGGCAGGCGGGAGGGACCATTAATGACAAAGGTAAGATAAACGACAACAAAAAAAGATAATAATGAAAACTACCTTTGACAGGAAAAGAGTGAAAAGGGGGTGTTTGTTATGCAAAAAAGAGAAAGCAGGCAATTGTCCTATTTGACTGATGCACAACAAACATTTACTGAGGACACACTAACGCTTAGCCCTTCAGATTCATGTCATTTTATCTTCACTGCTCTTGTGTGTGGTACATGGTTTTACCCCATTTTACAGATGAGGAAACTGAGGCTCAGGAAGATGACTTAATTTGGTTTTGGTGGTGGTTTATGATTCTGACAACTGTGTTCTTTTTGTTGTAGTTTTGTTCAGGATTTATCTTTAAAAATAAAGTGATACAGTCATGTAGTTTAAAAGTTAGCTAGTTCCACAAGATGTGTTAAGGAGACTAGCATTCCTCAGCCTCACTCCCTCATACACAAGTACTTGCAACTTTTTTTTTTAAATAACTTTTTATTTTGTATTGGAGTATAACTGATTAATAATGTCGTGATAGTCTCAGGTGAATAGCAAAGGGACTCAGCCATACACATACATGTATCCATTCTCCTCCAGACTCCGCTCCTATCCAGGCTGCCACATAACACTGAGCAAAGCTCCCTGTGCTATGGTAGGTCCTTGTTGATTATCCATTTTAAATATAGCAGCGTGTACATGTCCATCCCAAACTCCCCAAGGATCCCGTCCCCCATCCTTATTCCAGCAATCATAAATTCACAACTTTTTAAAATAGATTCATTCAATACTTACTTCTGTATCTCTATAGAACATGCTTTCTATCGCTATGTCTTGATGCTTCTATTTCAGCCATTGTTAATTGACTTTCCTTCATGGAAGAGTGGGTTTTAGCTCTTCCCCTCACACACATACAATCAGTATACATATTCACACATCCTAGCCTCCATCCTCCTAATACAGTCATGCAGTTAATTTGCTTAGATCCATCGTCAGTAGTGACACTATTATGACTAAGTCACAGCTACTTCTCAGAGCTGATTCAAGTAGTAAACTAGAATCCACTTCCTTTTCCTGACACCTTTTGTTTTCTTTGGAGCTGATCATTGCTTTTGTTTTCCCTGCTTGTTTCCACAGTTACCTATTAATTTATTAATTCAATGGGTGCTCCGAATGGCCACCAGTTATCTAACAAGAGTCCGATACACGGATGTACACCATTTTCCCACCAGTTTCATTTCCATGAACAAGTGTGTTTCATGGTGTTCTCCCCAGTTGGGATTGGTCATTGTCTCGGTCTGGGTCATGGCTGCAATCCTGAGCTCTCCCATAGTCACCATTAGGGGGATTCCCTTTGCCTCCCACTACTTCATGTCTTCCTCTTTCTTAATTCAATTCCAACTCCCACTTTTGTTGGTACTTACATCTTTCAGGAGTTTCCTCACCAAAGTGTGTAGGACTAAATGTTCAGCCCTATGGGTCTTTCTTCCTGGGTTATTCATTTTCCTCAGGGAAGAGGCTCCCAGTATCTTGCCTGGATGGTGTACATTGAGATGCAGTTTACTAGGGGTAGCTGCTTGTTTTCAGACCTCCACTCTCCGCTGTGCCTCCTAACCCTCATCTCAGTACAGAGATTCTGTCTTATCTCCAGGCTATGGTCACAGGAAGAAATGGACACTTGCCTAGCCATAAGGAGCAGATTCAAAGATGTAGGGTCCTTATTGCCTGTGAGTGAATTACTTTCACTCTGAAATTCATATTTTTGCCCACTCCCTTCACTCACTTCCAGAAGAACATGATGCTTCCAGTTCCTAAGACTTTTGAGGGTTCTGCTGTGTAAACTGGCAGAGAAGGCAATGGCACCCTACTCTAGTACTCTTGCCTGGAAAATCCCATGGACGGAGGAGCCTGGTGGGCTGCAGTCCATGGGGTCGCGAAGAGTTGGACACAACTGAGCGACTTCACTCTCACTTTTTGCTTTCATGCACTGGAGAAGGAAACGGCAACCCACTCCAGTGTTCTTGCCTGGAGAATCCCAGGGATGGGGGAGCCTAGTGGGCTGCCGTCTATGGGGTCACATGGAGTCGGACACGACTGAAGCGACTTAGCAGCAGCAGCTGTGTAAACCAGGGTGGGTTTCAGGTTTTCCCAGTCCCATTTTAGAGATCTTGATATTTTCCTACTAAGGTGGTTGCCACTTGTCCACTTGCTTTCCAGCCTCCAAAATTTCGTGACTTTTGTCTCTTCTCTTCTGCTCCACATCTTTATGCGTTTATGTCTTCTACCATCTAACTCTACCATTACCTGGGAATCTGAGGCTGCTGCTCTCTCCCCAGATGCAGGTGTCTGTTTGCTGATTGTGGGCAAGTCCTGTATGCGTGAGTTACTTCTCAGCCACAAGAATCTCTCAGAGAGAAAGGAAATGAGCTTTTTGGTGCGAAATCAACACATTTCCCACATAGGAGTCAAGACACCTAGACCTCAACTGACTTGGTTGCTACCTTCCTGGGCAACCTCAAGTGGGTCATTTTACTGTTTTGTTTTGTTTTTTTCTCTCTCTGGTTCTCAGTGCTCCCATCAGTAAAACATTACAAATGTCAGCTGCAAGCCCGCATGAAGATAATGGGAACTGAATGAGATGCAGAAATGCAGGGAGATACAGTTCTCTGCATAGTTTCAGGCAATACAGATGATCATTTCTAGTCTCTAATTTAGGAAGCACCGAGTCTGTGCTAGATCCTCCGAATTCAGGAATGGGAAAAGCAGGTCCTTTTCCCTGGAAAAGCTCATGGCACAGTAGAGGAGACAGTGAGCATGCAGGGTATACATGAATTCACAGCAAAGGGAGAGACCAACTCTGCCCACTGGGGAGGGGATTAGAGAACTTCGTAGGAGCTGGGAAAGACTGCACCATTCAGAGAATAAGAAGAAAGTGTTCAAACAGAAGGACTAGGATGAGCAAAGAAAAGAGACACGAATCCGCAGGGCAGGAGAAGAGAGCTGTAGTGTCTTGGGGTTGGAGCTATGTGGCTGGAGGGCCTGGCTCAAGCATGCCATCTATGCCCTACTCTTCTCTGTGATCCAGAGATGGTTTTCCCCTGGGAAGAAGCATGGTTGCTTCTTCCTGAGGGCAGGTCCCCTGTGGCAGCAACATGAAAGGTGGCCCAGAGATAGGCCAGCTGGAGCCCAGAGATCTGTCAGCATGCTGGTCCCACATACCAGGGTAAGGGTGATGTGGCCTCAAGTAGGGCAGGAGCAGGGGAGGTGGAGAGGAGACTATCAGCTTCTAGAGATATGTTGGTGTTGCTTAGTCACTAAGTCATGTCCAACTCTTTTGTGACCCCACAGACTAATACTCTCCAGGGTCCTCTGTCTATGGCATTTTCTCGGCAAGAATACTGGAGTGGGTTGCCATTTCCTTCTCCAGGGGATCTTCCCTATCCAGGTATTGAACCCGCATTTCTTGCATCTCCTGCATTGGCAGGCAGATTCTTTACCATTGAGCCAACTTGGAAGACCTCACAAGATCTATGGGCCCAAATCATCAGGACTTGGTAATTACCTGGGTGGAGGGGATGAGAGAGGTTGAGGAGTCTAGACTGACTCTTGGGCATTCAGCTCTGCTGGCTGGCTGGCTAGTGGGGCTGTCCCCCAAGCCAGGGGTGTACAGAAGGGAGAACAGGCTGTGCAGAGGAAAACAAGAGAAGATAAAGGGATTTGATGTGGGCACTGGGAGTGTGACAGGCCTGAAAGACACAAGAGAGGATGACAATGAGGGAGCTGAATGTGTGAGTCAAGAGAAGGACTAGAGCAAGAAGCCATCTGGGCACAAGTCATCCAAGCAGAACCAAGACCATCATCATCACCATCATTATACCAATATCATTACCTTCATCATGACTGCCAATTGTACCACCATGACCATCCAATCCACCATCTGCACCTCCACCACCACCATATCCACCACCAGCCTGCTCTCTGAAGACTAGTTCTGTTCTCCCAACTTCCCAGAAATGATTTCTTCCAAGACAGAGATAAATCACCTGGGCCCAGGCCTGCCCATAGCAGACTTTCAGAAACTCTGACCATTACAACCAACTAGTGACAAGCAGACATCAGTGTCAGGAAAAACAGGTCCCTGGCTCCGTGCCCACCACATCCAGCCTGCCCAGGGTATCACTTGAATGGCTGGTACATCCACTCTCAGCCAGGCCCTGGGCCTGCAGAAGCTGTCCTCTGCCATCACGCCAGCCAAATATACTGGGCCAGGGCCAACCTTCTCAAAGTGGCCAGACCACTGTGATCCATGCCTGTGTTGATAGTAAGTACCCAGCGTAGAAGTCTCCCACACTGTCACGTGTTCTTCACCATGCCTTCACCCTCCCTGACTCTGAACGTCTATCCCCTGCAGAAGCCCTCCTCCCTCAGCTTCCCTAGTAGCCCTCCTGTGTGCTCCTCCTCCATGAGGAACCTCGGTGGTGGTGTTGTGTTTGTGTGGTGAGCTCCTGGGTCCTCCTTAAGCTTCTCTCAGCTCCCTCCAGCCATAATCACACTTCATCTTCTCATAGATGATGTGCTCTCTTCCCTTTTGGAGTTAGATTTCAACATGCACTAGTAATGAGTCCGTGAGAAAACCACTGACTTTGAGTCTCAGTTTTTGCACCTGTAAAATGGGCATAATACCGTCTCCTTTACAGAGCTGTCATCACCCTTGACTGACACAGCACACACAGACGAGTCTGCTGGGAACCTGCCTGACACATCTAAGCGTTGGTCCATTTTCATTACCTCTGCATTTTTCTACACCACCACCTGTCACCTCCAGAGTTCGTTTTTGTTGTTGTTATATATGGTCTTGATTAACCTATCCTTATGTGGCCTTGGGCTTCCCTGATGGCTCAGATGGTAAAGAATCCACCTGCAATGCAGGAGAGCCAGATTCTACCCCTGGGTTGGAAAGATCCCCTGGAGAAGGGAATGGCTACTCACTCCAATATCCTTGGACTTCCTTGGTGGCTCAAATGGTAAAGAATCTGCCTGCAATGTAGGAAACCTGGGTTCGATCGATGGGTTGGGAAGATCCCCTGGAGTGGCTACCCACTCCAGTGTTTTTGACTGGAGAATCGCATGGACAGAGGAACATGGCAGGCTACAGTCCACGGGGTCACAAAGAGTAAGATGCCTGAGTGACTAAGCACGCAGGCCCGTTATTTATCTAGCAGTAGTTAGATAAGAGCAGAGTCTGCATCATATGTGTCTTTGAATCTCCTGTAGCTCTGTGCCCATCCTAGGTGTTCCATCCTAGGTTAAATGACCAAGTGAATTGACTTAGTGGCTATTTAGCAGCTGCAAATTCTTGCTCACTTGGGCGTTAGGCTTAAAGAAATGAGAAGGCACACCTTACACCCTTTTGTGTGTTCTCCAACCACACGACACTGGTTTGAGGGAAATTTGTCCCCTACTCCCATCCAGTTGTGTGGATACAGCAGGGCTGGCTAGGGCATGAGACAACATGCCCTGTTTCTGCTGGGCCCTTGAGTGGGCCTGCACAAATCAGGGGAGGCTTCCTTGAGAAGCAAAGATTAGACCAGAAGTTCTCCAGCCCAGCTGCTCCTCAGAACTACTTGTAGGCTGTAAAAACCCAATGTCCACGGGCCAGACCGCGGGCCAATGAAATAAAGATCTCTGGGGATGGGAGCCAGATGTCAGTGATGGTTATAGCTCTCAGGTGACTCTTATGTAGCTGAGTTGGAAAAGCTCCTGGTCAGAGGCTGTTTTTGAAAGACTGAGGGGAGGCGGGGGCGAGACGCTTTCGGGCCTGGAGGTCTGACGAGATGCCCAGGGCTGTTGCCGCTCTGCTCGCCTCTGCTGCCGGTGTTCTCTTTCCCATTTTTTTTTCCACTCACCTCCAGCTCACTCTCCCCACTGACGAGATGGAACATTTCCTTCCAGTGCCTGCATTAATAACATCATGTATCCCCGGGGAGATTATGAGTCTCTCGCTCTGTTCAGAGCCCCCTCGCCCATCAAAGGCCAAGGGCGCAGGGAGAGGACAGGCGGGATTTACATGGGTAACTCCAATTAAGACAAATGTCAGCTCCCTCTCTGCAGGCGCCCGGTTGGGTGGCATAGGCTGGCAGTAGGAGAGTAAGAATGCTTTGCTGTAACTGTCAGGCTCTGACAGGAACAGCCAGAAGGAAGCAAAAGGAGAGCATGAGCAGGAGGGCAGTCCTGGCCCAGGTACCCACTGGGAGGCAGCGCACACATCCCATCCCCCCTTAGAAGCATCCTTGAAGGAGCCATTTTGGAAACATGATTGGGCTCGCAGGCCCTTCCTGTGGGGGGTGACACCTAGAAGCAGCTCCCAGCCCAGGGACCCCAGGACTGGCTGTTCATTTCTCCAAGTCTGTGCCAGGGTTCCCTACCTGCTGAATGGAACAACCCTTCCTATGCCAAGTGAGGTTCCTGGACCAACAGCATCTATATCACCTGGAGGACAGATAGAAATGCAGGGCCTCAGGCCACCCAGCCCTCCTGAGTCAGAACCTGCAGGTTAACAAGATCCCCAGTGACTGGAACACACACTGTAACGTTTGAGAAGTGCTGGAAATGTAAACCCGGACTTGAAGGGTGACAGAGCAGGGGCTGATGGGGACAGAAGACAGTGGTGTCAGGGGCTCAAGGCCTGGCTTTGCCCAGGAGCTCCTGGGTCTCCTTGGACAGGTCACTTTGGCTTCAGTCTCCCAGTCTGTGCAGTGGAGACAAGGATACCTCCACAATGAGCAACTCATGGAAGCGCTTACAAATGTAGGTCATGATAGTGCTGGAGGAAGAAAAAATACTAGTGATATTAACAAGCATGTAGTAGGCACTTGAGGTGTTCTTGGACTGTGCAAATGGCTTTATGTCAATTATCTCACTTAACACTCATATTTCACTAAAACACTATCATTATCCTCAATTGCAAATGGGAAGTGGTGACTCAGGAAGGCAAAAGAATCTACCCAAGTGTACACAGGTAATGAAGGCTGGAGCCATCCTGGACCCTATATGCTTATATAGTACAGTTACAGAAGCTCTCCTCCCAAGGCCACCCTCTAGTCCCACTTTCCCCAAAGCAAAGAAGGCTCCCCTCTCCTGGGCAATATGGGTCTGACTCTAAACCGTAGGGACAGCACACTTGGGATTGCCAAGTTCTCCCAATTACAAGCCAGAGAACAGGGTCGTATGCCTTACCTGGCTCCCAGTAGCCTGTGATCCTGCTCACATCACTCCCCCATCAAACAGCAGAGTTCTGTAATCTTGGCCTTCTATCTTCCTTCAAGACTTCTCGAGTCAATAGAGAGATTTAACAGTGTGAGTCCTTTGAAAGCTACGGAAATAGATCCCTGGAAACAATGAACTTTGTAATCAAGAGAGAACAGGGTTCAAATTCCAGTCTTGCTATTTATTGTGACCATAGGCAGTTTATCTCTGTGGGCCTCAGTTTACTCTTCCATAAGATGGGAATAGTAACAATCTGCTTCCTAAGGTTGAAGAGATTAAAGGTGGGAGGTTTCAAGGTCTAGCACAATGCCTGGCACATGGCAGGCACTCAGGAAAGAGCAACTGCTCTTTATGGTCTTCATCAAACTTTTCCTATAAAGGAATATTGTGGGTAAAATGGGAAGGCTCTGGTACTGAGGACATCAAAGAGGGATTGAGTGCACTGAGCCAGCTAACTCTCTTGGGGCTAGGGGTCCTCAGCCAGGTGCCTGCAGATGTGTCTGGACATGCAGGGAGCTTGGGGCTTTAGAAAGTTCTGCCACCAGCCACCACCTAGCTCACACAACATCAGAGAGTCTTGTCTGGAGGAAAAAAATAATCAGTGGCTTTTTTTTTCTTTTTCTCGGTAATTTAAGCCACTTTAGATGTAAATTACTCCTAGAATTTTTTTTCTCCTTTCTCTGTCTTGAACAGAGCGCCCCAAGTCTTTCCCTGGTGACTTGCAGTCATGCTTATGAGCAGTGCCGGCCGCTCTCTGCTGTGACATGGGATGCCCTTGGGGCCTGGGACTGAGGCCAGAGCCCCACGTGGCCACAGGTGGCTAATAGCACACCCACCCCGGCTCCGGCCTTGCGGTTCAGACACAGAAGGCCCCTGTTACAATGGAAACATCTGAGCGGGAAGCACATTAAGACGTTGTGGTCCATGACCTCTTCCTCTGAGCGAGCAAGAATTGATTTCTTGGATTAACAGCAGGTATTTGGCAAGGCCCCAAGGTGGGGGTGGTCTCAGTTTAAGAAACAGTGAGAAGGGGGAAGGACAAGACTTGGCCCTGGAGCTTCACCTGGTGCAGACGGGAAAGGATTCAGATCTGCCCAGGGGATTTGCTAGTTTAGAGGACACCCCAGTCAGGGTGGCTGAGCAGTGAACTCCCCTTGTCATCACTGAGAACATTCGGGAGCCAGGGGCAAATACAAGTGCGTACGAGGGGGTGCGTACAGAAAAGGTTTAAATGTCGATTCAGGGCTGTGAGCCCCCTGCTGCCCGCATGATAAACCCCAGTGCTCAACCTTACGCACACGGTCCCCTCTTGTAAAGCGGCCTATATCTCTATCTCTATTTTTATCCATATAAATAGCTTTTCTAAGCCAGCAATTTGGATGAAGACATGGAAAGCATGTGCACCAAATTTGCAGATGACTCAAAGCTGGAGGGGATGAGAGAATTAAGGTTCAAGATGATCTCCACAGTTAAGAATGCTAGGTCAAAAGCAACCAGATGAAATTTAGCATCAATAAATCTAATGTCTTGAATGCAGGTTCCAAAAATCAATTGCACAAGAAGGGGATGAGGGAGACCTGGCTTGACTGCAATTCACATAAAAAAAGATCAGGAGGTTTTAGTCGGTTTCAAGTTCAACATGAGCCAGCTGAGCAAGAGGCGGTTTGGGGAGGGAAAAGGAACATGACGGTCACATCCTCAGGCTACGGCGGCATTAACCCTTAGTGATGGGGGCGGGGGTGCTAAATGGCAGGCCTGGGAGGGGTAGTAACAGAGTTAATACTCAGCAGGTACTCAGGACACGGACAGTGTGTTCGTCGCACTCACTTACCCAAGTTCACACAGCCAGTGAGTGTTGGATCCATGCTCTTGACCACTCCACTCTGCTGCTTCTCCAGCAGACAACAGCCTGTCTGCTCTCTCTTCTGCATTTTACACATGAGGAAACAGGACCGGAACCGAGAGCACGCTCTGTCCACAGTCACCCAGGGAGTGAACTGAAGACTTGGGCTCTCCTGGGACCCTCTATTCACTGCTCCTTCCCTCCGCCACGCTGGGTGGCTGCCAACATCTCGAGATGGCTGAATGCTTACCTTTAAAGCATGAAAGCCTGGGTCATAACTTGTGTGGCACTTATTCCACGGCAGACTCCACCCTACCCTGCCCTACTGAGCTGGGCATTGCACAAGATTTAGCTGTTTCTTTGTCACCAGGAGTCACACTCAAAGTTAACAATTACCATGCCTGATTCAATCACAGCAGGATATATATATATATATATATATATATATATGTTTACTGCGGAGAACCTGAGATTTTGTATTATGTCCCTGTTCATGTTCCCATGTTTTTCAGTTGTTTTCCAGTTAAGCTGCTCATGGCCTCATCTGAGGGCTCTGTCGTTGTTTAGTCACTAAGTCATGTCTGACTCTTAGCGAGCCCATGGACTGTAGCCCACCAGGCTCCTCTCTCCATGGGGATTCTCCAGGCAAGAATACTGGAGTGGGTTGCCATTTTCTTCTCCAGGGGATCTTCCCGACTCAGGGATAGAATCCATGCCTCCTGCTTGGCCGTTAGATTCTTTACTAGTGAACCACCCGGAAAACCTACTCTCAGGCCTCTCTACTTCTTTCTGATTTCCCAGAATCAAGGGGGCTTTCACATTAAGAGACATCAAACTGAGTTTCTGCTATGGGCCAGGCATAATGCTGGATCTTTCACATATATTATCTCAGTAATAATGAGATTATTATTATTATCTGCCAACCCGTGAGCTAGGTTATTGCTATCTTCATCTGCCAGTGAGGAAACTGGCTTTATAGGGTGACCTACCTCCCAGCTTGCCTGGGACTGAGGGGTCTCCCAGGACATGGAAATTGGCATATTGAAACCAGGACAGTCTGGTATAAATGGGGGAGGGGGGAGGCGGGGAGGGTCACCCTAGGCTCAGAGAAGTTAAGAAACCTGCTTAAGGTCACACAGTTAGAAAGTGATTGAGTGAGAATTCAAAATCAGTTCCCCTGATACCGAATAAACCTTGGTAGAAATGAATGTGAAGTCAGAGTGAGTAGAGTCTGGCCAACTCTCTGACATCTGACAGATCCCTGGAAAACTTGTTTTGCTTCTGACCAGTTAGGATGTGTGAGCCGGGCGAGAGAGGGTGACCTTAGTAGTGAAAGGCCCACAAATGAGGTCCACCAAGAAGCGGATGAAAGAACCGAGGAGAAAGAAATCGTGGAAGAGAGAGACAGGGAGGCTGATGTGGGACCACCATGAAAAAATTCCCACAGGAAAGAAGATACTCAAGCAGTGAGGTCCTGGAGGTCCATCCAAAAAAGGAGCAGAGTCACTAGGAGGCCACTGTGGCTCCATGTCAGAACTTCCCAAAGATCGGGTCACTGGAAGGAGATTGCTCAGAGGGTGGGGACCTTCCTTCTCATCGCTGGAGGTGTTTAAGGAGAGGCAGGGGGATCCTCTGCCGATGATCCTGCAAAGGGTTCTCCTCTAGCACACGTGAGGTGGACCAGATGAATTCTCGGCTCCCTTCCCATGCTGGGACCCCCTCTGGCAGATGTGGGATCTCTTTCGACATCTGTAAATATTTGCGCATTCCCAAGTGATAAAGCGGAGCTCTTGGCTCACAGAGGTCAAGACGGCAGGCTCGTTGGGAGAACAGTTTGCTTAGTGTTTCTATAGGCTGTGTTTCCAAGATTTCTTGTCATCTGGGTTTGGAGTGGACACAAGTGGCAGGGCTTTTTGCTTTTTTTTCTTGCTGAGAGAGGATTGTTCAAGAGGAAAGGATGCAAATGGAGATCATTCAAGAATGTAGAAGCGAAGCTGAATGGCAAGGACTTTACGTGGCTACAGTAGAGACACGCCCCCACCCTGCGTCTTCCAGTACAGGATCAGCCTGGGGGTCTCTTGTCCCATTGCGTGGCATTTCCTGGGAGGAGCTGGAAGGGTTACCCCACCCACTGCACTGGGTTTGGTCCATCACCTGTTTACAGGTGGGTGAGGAGGTGACAGATCATCAGGTCTTTTTTTTTCTTTAATGTATTTATTTTTGGCTGCACTGGATCTTAGTTGAAGCATGTGGGTTCTTTGTGGTGGTCTGCAGCGTGGCTCCCAGGCTCCAGAGCTTGTGGGCTCTCTAGTTGTGTCACACAGGGGTGCCCCACAGCTTGTGGAATCTTAGTTCCCTGAACAGGAGTCTAGCCTGTGTCCCCTGCATTGGAAGGCAGATTCTTAACCAATGGACCACCAAGAAAGTCCCTGGTCATCAGGTTTTGACACTCATAGCTGGTGTGGCTATTTCAGCTCCTTCCCCAAGGAGCTGGAGGCAGGGGCGCAGAGGTAGCGAGATGCTCAGATCCCAGGTTAGTGGAGAGTCAGAGGGGAGTCTTATTCTTCTGTGCAGGTCACAGCATGAGTTTCATCATGGTCTCTTGTTCTTCACATTCTGTCTCGTCTACTGCATTGACATCCCCCTGAAAGCACATATCGGAGGTGGCCATCTTTCAGAGGGCTCCATCCGTGAACATGCCCCACTTGGTCACACGTGTGTCCTTTCTCACACTGGCCTGGACTTGGCTTCCCTTCTCCATGCTTTCATTTCCATCTGAGAAGAGGGGAAAAATAGCATCTGTCTCATAAGATCATTGTGGTAATTTAACGAGTTACTCTGTGTAGGATTCTCAGAATAGTGCTTGGTATTCCAGGGTAACTGTTTCTGTCTTTATTTTATTTGATGGCCAACTTCTACTCATCCTGGGAGAGCCTGGGTCATTTGCTCTGTGAAGTCTTCCTTGTCTTCCCCAGAGGTAAATTTGTTTTTCATTGATTTTCAGGTTTGCGGTTCTGCTGTTAATTTGGAGTCTCTGGGGGCAATTACTGTTTGGGACCAGCCCACGTGCTGGTCTCTCCCACTAGACCTAGACGAGGACGGGGACTCCTGGCCAGTCGTATCCAACTCTGTGCCTAGTACACAGTGTCTGCTCTGTGGTAAGAGCTCCAAAATTGTTGTTGCCCAAATGAATGGGAGGATGAGTAAGTCAGAAAAAAATGGTGGTCCTGAGAGCTGACCTGTTGGTTCCTATTAGGATGACGTTGTCTTAACCTCAGGAGACCTTGCTCTTGGCTTCCCTGCCACCCCCCACCCAGCTCTCCTCCCCACACTGTTGGACAGACACCTCATTTTCCCACTTCTCTAAAACGTTTTGGATTCAGAAAATAGCAATCGTTTAGGAAAATGGGTAATTACTGAGGGCTCAATCACGGAAAACATGTAACTCCTGGAGTCTTTAGTGAAATGTCAAGGACTTGATTAGAACAAGCCCAGTCCCTGGTGATTTGAAGAAAATATGATCTGTTTGTCCTAGAGGGGGAAGAAGGATCACTCTGTGTTTACAAACCAGCCTGGCTAATCCCTTCTGACAATATGGGAAGTCATTCTGCTCGGCTGAAGTATTATTTCAAGGCTCCCTTAAGGAAGAACTATCTTCTACTCAATTAAAGCAGAGCCTGAACTTGCTCTGACCCCATCATTCCACGGCCAGGAAAGCAGGCTTGGCTCCTTCCAGCGGGGTGGCTGCCCGGGCTCCAGGCCGAGTGCTGTTACATCAGGACGTCTCAAGCATTTACTGGGGTGAGAAACAGGGGAGGGGAAACCACCCCTCCATGGCTCCCTTCAGCCCGGCCCAGGGTTGGGTGCTGTGCAAGAAAGAGGGTGCTGAAGAGGGAAAGGCCCAGTCCTCCCAGCACTGTGGTCCCCAGGGTGAACCCTGCCGGCCCAGCTGTCAAAAGTGATGAGCAGTGCCCCCTACCCCAACCTAGTGGCAGGTAAGGGCTCCTCAAAGACCTTTGAGTCCCCACCTACCTCGCAGGAGAACTCAGCTTCTGCCATGCTGTTCTATGCAGGTCCGTGACTCCTAATCTGAACCTTCCTGCCAAGCGCCGCCTCTGTCTGCAGGAATGAGCGGTCTCGTTATTTCGTGGAGACCAAACCAAGATGCATGATCTCATTGGAAAAGCACACGCTCAGAGTCTCACCCCCCTCTTCCCCAAGCCTCACCAAGCCCTGGGGGAATCAGGAGGGGAGCGGGCTTAGCCAGACCGACTGCTTAGGAAAGGGTATGTTAGCTCAGAAGATCATCTATGCAGGAAAGTGTAATTTTCCTCTTGCTCTTCTCAATTACAAAATAATAAGATTGTTAAAAATCCAATAGTATGAATGTCAATATTGGCAGGAGCAGCCGCAGGAAATTTAATTGCATGATGGGTGCCAGTTAAAGATGGTATGTGTTCTTCTTGGCTTTTCTTAATTCTAATTAGGATAAAATTTACCAATCTTACAGACTCACAAACAGAGGCTTGTCACCGGGCCAGGCATGGGTCCTAACAACGTTGGCTTCCTTTTCTGAGTCCCGGGCCTTTTCTTCTCTCTAAACATCGTCTCTGATTGGGGCTTTTTGCTGGTTGTGAACATCGTCAGCTCTCCAGTTTCTTTGCCATGTCAGAGGACCAGATGTTTTTTATTTGAGAGCAAATTGACACATTAAATTACACTGTGCAAACATTAAAGCCAGCCGCGGGTAAACAGGCCGAGATTCATTGAATTTTACGGGTCACAATAATGTTTATGTAATTTAACAAATTCCTGCCCTGCTGCTGAGTCTCTCCCAGAAGTATTAATTTAAGAAAGATGGGACCCGCCCAGAGGCACCCCATGCCATCCTCTTGCTGAGGCCCACTGTATTTAGATCTGGGCATCTGAATTTCCCATACAGAGTGGGGAACCACTGGTAGGTCTCACTTTGTCTTTAGTTGTCTACTATTTCCATGTACATGGAACCTTATGAAACATTCCTGGTTGTGGACATCTGTTGGATTTGCCTGTCCAGGATCCATCTATTCTTTCTCTTGATAACTGCACTGTGATTTTTCTCTAGGAACCATCATTTCTGTCTTTTTATCCATTTCCAAGCTTCCTGTGGGGGCAGAATTCACGCTAGCAATATGGGCACATGGTGTACTCCATTCAAGGCATGGCCAATCAAAGCATTCCATTAGTTCCTGGCCTTGTGATTGGTTAAGAGGTGGGAGTGTGATCAAATCCAGGCCCACAAGCATCAGCCGGCCCCAGTGTCTTTAGAGAAACTGGCAGAATAAGGAGCTCTCTTTCCACTGGTCTCATGAAGTGGTAAAATTAAGTTGGGAGTTGCTGGGCACTGTTTGCCACCAGGTGGGAAAAGGCAGCCTGGGAATCAGACCAACACAGAAGAAAGCCAAAATGGAGAAGGGCAATTCCCATGAAATTTTTTTGAGCCCTTGGATCCAGTTGTGGTTGAAATCTACACCTGAGCTTTGGGGTTATGTGACTTAATAAACCCACTGTTAAGGTTAAGCTAAGCTGAGCTGAATTTCTGTGACACTGCATATTCAATGAAGCAAGACATCACCCCCACCTCTGTAGAAATAGGACCCCTTTCCTAATTTCCTGCAACACTGGCATTGGCTCCCATGGGTGCCCCTCTCATCTCTGATTCTCTAGTACTCTCCTAGGAGACCCACCACCCTCCACTCCAGCCAAGTTCTGTTTCTAAACATACCCTGCTTTTTGCTCCTGCCTTCCTTCTCTCATTTTCCTCTTATTCCCGACAGTGCCATTCTCCCCCACCCCTCATCTACCTGTCCGTCCTTCAAGGCCAAGTTTAATTCTGCCCGCAACGCCCCCACCCCAACAAGGAAGCCACTCTACCTATTCAGAACCCTCTGCTCTGAAATCCCAGATGCCTTCAGTAGGCTCCACATCTTTTGGCCTTTATAAGAATTAAAGAGTTATTGTACTTTTATTGTTTCTTGTATTATATGGTTGATTTTCCTCATCTGTTCTCTCTAACCTATAAAATTCCCGAAACAGTGCTGGACACAAGAAATCATAGATAATTAGTATTTGAAGGTATATTAAAGATTAAAAAGATCACCCTGCCCCACAGCTTACAGGTGAGGAAACTGAGGCCCAGAGAGGTGTGCTGACTTGCCCAAGGTCGTGCAGTTAATTTATGGCCAGGCCAGGGTAAAATTCCAGCTGAATGTTCTTTTCACAACACCAAGTTCCATCAATTTGGTTGATTTATTTTCTGGTTAAGTGTATGTACAGCTTGAACTGGCATCGTACCATCTATTAATGGTCCTGAGTCAGCACCTGCCGAAGAAATGAAAGGTGGACTTGCCTGAATCAAAAGATCTGGTTTCAGCTTCCAGCTGGGCTGTATGACCTTGGGCAAGTCCTTCTGCCTCTTTTTTTTTTTTTCTTTCTCATTTTCACAACTACAAAAATGAGTCTTGGCCTAGATCTGAGGACAAGTTTTATTTGTGGCCTTCTCCCAAGAACTGGAGGTCCTGTCTGCAGCACTGTGTGGGAAGGATCTGACGTGGCATTCAGCTCAGTAGAAAAGAGGGCCATGACCTGTTACCACTGGCTCAAGTTCAAGAACATGGGTGGAGGCGTGTCAGATACTGCCTCACATGGACAAGATGCTTTCTTTTTTTTTTTTTTTTTAATATTTATTTATTTTTGATTGCATTGGGTCTTAGTTGCAACATGCAGGACCTTTCCTTGCAGCGTGTGGGCTCTCTGGTTGTGGCTCGTGGGCTCCAGAGTGCCTGGGCTCAGTAGTCGACCTGCTTAGTTGGGCTTAGTTCGGGCTTAGTTGACCTGCAGCGTATGGGATCTTAGGTCCCCAACCTGGGATCAAACGTGCGTCCCTTACATTGGAAGGCAGATTCTTAACTGCTGGATCACCAGGCAAGTCCCATGGATGAGATGATTTCTGAGGTCCCCTTCTATTCTGTTATCCTAGGCAGTTAAGTACTGATGCCAATGCAAACACAGAGCTCATACTCATCTTTGGGGCCCCTGTCAGGTCCCATCAGCTCTGGGCTGCCTCTCTGTGTAGCCTTCTGTGCCCATGGCGTCATGAAACTTCCTGACTCCAAGATCCACATCTCTACCCAACAGAAGTTCTCTTGGACCCTACCCTGGATCCACTGAGTAAGATAAATTTGGGGTGTGAACTTGGCAGATCCAGGAGGTCACATGACTGAGAAGAGGTATGAGGTTATGGAGAAAAACTTATGGTTGGGGAACACAAGGGGACCGAGGAATCTATTTCCATGTTTTCACTGGTGTCCTTCTGGCAACAGACATCTTCCCAACACCCAAGGGGAAATAGGGACCTGGAGCAGTAATCCATACAACTCTGGTGTGGGTTCCCCTGGAGGGCCAGGGGCCAAGAATCTAGGGTCAGCTGGGGGATCTTGTCTGCCAGTCTACTCCTTCTAGGGGATGTCTGCATGTGGTCCAAATTCTGAGATGTCAGAAAAGTACCCAACTTGGAGGCTTATATGCTGTCCTGTGTCTGAAGTTCTGACCTTTCACTAGGACCCCTTTCTTCCTCACTTTACCCCTCTTTCAAGTGGAAATAATAGTCCTGATATTGCAAGATTGTGATGAAAGAGTCCACTGAAATAATTTACATGAAGTGCCTGGCACACAGGACCAGGTGGTATCTGGCAATGTACCTTCCTCCCGAACCCCAAACCCATTCTCCTCCAGTCTAAGGACATTCAGACACTCATTTAACAAACTGTCTCTGCATGCTGGGTGCTAGTAATGCAAAGATGAGAGAAACTTATTACTTGGCTATCTTTTAGTCACAGGTAACTGGAATAAAGTCCAAAGTACTTATGGAAAAAGGAAGTAGGATGGAGATCTTCTGGGTTATAGAAGTAACTGCCTACAGGCATGGCTGCATCCAGAAACTAAACTGATGGCATTGGGTCTTGACCGCTCTCTTCATCTCTCAGCCTGGTTTTCTGCATGTAACAGGCAAGATGGACATTGGAAGCCCAGGTCAGTTTAACAAACCCAGAACAGATGGAAGGAAGTCTTCTGATTGGCCTGGCTTAAGTCGTGTGCCTGTGATGGATCCAATCATGTGGTTAGGTAAGATGTGTTGGTCAGGGTTGGGTCATGTGACCAGGGAAAAGGCAGGATGGATGGCCCACCCCCAGTGCTCGTAGAAGAAGCTTCCTCTGGGAAGGAAAGGGTCTTCTCTCAGGAGAAGCTGGATGGAATAAAACCACAGGGGTCTGTATAGAATGGCTTTTGGACAGGCGTGGGGGAGGAACACATCCTCTTCTAAGAAAATGATTAAAATGTTCCCTGGATTCTTTCTGGCTTTCCCTTGGGATTTCATGCACAGCAGGCTTCCTGTGCCCCTTGCTGGGCAGGGATGACAATTCCTCGGCACCTAGTCCCTGCCTGCTGCCCTGTCCGGGGGCAGGGAGCCAGTGGCAGTGTAACCAGAGGTCTCTAGGTCTTTAGTTTTCTCCAGAGAACGTAATGACATGATGCTGACCGCACGGGCCATGGACTGGGGCCTGGCGGCAGAAGCTTCTGAGGCTTGTGGTTTGGTTCCTGCCAATGTCAACTCCTTTCTGTCTAACTTTAGAAACCCACGGTTGGCTTCCCTTGCATCAAAGAAGTCAAAGTAGTCAACTCCAGAGGCTGTGTATTTTTAAAACAACAACAACAACAAAATCAAAACAAAACCAAAAAGGAAGAAAAAAAAATCCAGTGATCTTTCAGAGCCAAGGAGACTCAGCACATACACCCCTAAGCTTCAGGGAAATGCCCAGTGACTGTGGTCAGCCCAAATTAAACATATCTACTCTGTTTTTAAAGCTAAAAAAAAATTCTAAATGACCTTTAATTAGTAGACCCACTTCTTTCCTTCCCATCAAAGCCAAGTGTTTCATGCAGAACTACATTTCCTAAAAAGGCCTAGAGCTGGAGGCTAAGCTCCCTCACCTTGCACGGGATAATGACCTGCAGACAGCATTCCTGCCCAGCTTTGTGGTCCCCGGCTGTACTGCGTGGGGTGCTGTTGCTGGAGCAGAGGGGTAGGAGAGTGGCCAGGCCATGAAACCTCAGTAAGGAGGCCTGGAGTTCCCCAAATCTCCACTCTGTTCTTTTTTTAACTGTGCAACTTTGAGCAAGTATCCTAACCTCTCTGGTCTTCATTTCCCCATCTATAAAATAGAGGCCCCCGATACCAGGTAGCCACCTCTGAGTGAGAGAAGTGGGCTTTACCAAAAGCCCCAGACCCTCTACAAAAAGATGAAATTGTTACTAATCTGTCAAAATGCCTTGACTCCTTTTCCCCCTTTTCTTCTTCCTCTTCTTTTTATTTAAACATGTTTCCCCTTTTCTCTGTCTTTGCCCCTCTCCTTGGATCTTCTTTCTTGGTCCGCTCTTCCCTTGTCCCCGGGGGCACATCATTCATCTGGTTTCTAAGCAACAGGAAGCTCAAAGGTGATGTTGGTACTAGGGAGAAGGGGGGTTTCCCGAAAGGGCCAAGCTGGATTTGTATAGGCATCATCACCCAGACATTCTATTTGTGCATCTTTTCCAGGTCATCTGTCCAGATCCAGCCCCTTGGACATAGAGCTGTGAGAAAACATTCGTCCTTTTAGATCCAACTCGTGGTGCAACCCTCAGGAAATTTCCCTCTGCATGCTGCCCAAGTTGGCCAGACAACTTATCCTCTGATCAGGGGGGTCACACATCATCCCAAGAGAATGGTTATTTTTTTCTGAAGGCTGTAGGGCAGTAGAAGGAGAGGGAGGAGGCTTAAAATAAAATACACACACACACACACAGTAGACCAGTGAGTAACACTGATGGGCTCACACAGACTTCAGGATTAATTTATAGATGCTTCTTAAGCTGAAGTGACTTGTTCAGGCAACTGGGACAGGCCAGACCACATTCCCTCAGCTCTCCATCTGCTGAACCTTTCTGTCCTCAGCCCCAGCTAATGCAGAGGAAGAAAAGCAGGGGCACTGGCCACAGGCCCCGGTGTGATCATGCTCCAAGTCTCTGCAGTCAAGCCTCCCAGAATGTTAGAGTCCTAATACTTGTTTTCAAATTTCTTTAGTTTTGTTTTTTTCAATCAAGGCAAAGTTTACAGAGAGTGCAATGTACCTGTCTTTAGTGTGCAATGCAATGACTTTTGATGAACCTATATACCATATCAGTTTAAAAAATACTAGATAGCATGTTAAAAAGCAGAGATTTTACTTTGCTGAAAAAAGTCCATATAGTCAAATCTATGGTTTTTACAGTAGTCATGTATGGATGTGACAGTTGGACTGTAACGAAGGTTGAGTGCTGAAGAATTGATGCTTTTGAACTGTGGTGTTGGAGAAGACTCTTGAGAGTCCCTTGGACTGCAAGGAGATCCAATCAGTCCATCCTAAAGGAGATCAGTCCTGAATATTCACTGGAAGGACTGAAACTGAAGCTTGATGAGAAGAGCTGACTCATTAGAAAAGACCCTGATTCTGGGAAAGATTGAGGGCGAGAGGAGAAGCAGGTGACAGAGGATGAGATGGTTGGGTGACATCACCAACTTAATGGACAAGAGTTCGGGCAAACTCTGGGAGATAGTGAAGTATAGGGAAGCCTGGTATGCTGCAGTCCACGGGGTTGCAAAGAGTCCGACACGACTGAATGACTAAACAACAACCGTATCAGTGACATTATAGAACATTTCCAACACCCCAGAAAGTTATTTTGTGTCCCTTACAGTCATACCCACCCCAAAGGCACCACTCTCCTGATTCCTATCACCATACCCGAATTCTGACAATTCTAGAATTTTATGTCAAAGGAATCCCTCTATATTTGTTCTCTGTGTATTGTTTCTTCACTCAAATTCATGTCTGTGAAGTTCAGCCCCACTGTTCTGTGCATCAGTATTTGAGTCCAGTTTCCTCTGACTCCTATCCCCGCATGTGAACACACTACTGTTTGTTTGCCCAATGCCTCTGTTCATGAATATTTCTCTCATTTCCAGTTTGAGGCTACTGTGGATAAAGTTGCAACAGCATCCATGTACAAGACATGGTGTGGACATATGTTTTCGTTTCTCTTAGATAAATACCAAGGAGTGGAACTGCTGGATCATAAGGAGTCAAATATTTAAATTTAGAAGAAATTTATAATTGATGTGGTTTGTATCACTGACCCTCGCAACCAGAAATGTATGAGGGCTCCAATTGCTCTTCATCCTCACCAACATTTTGTGTTGCTGTTTTTTTTATTAGTCACTCTTGTGTTTGTGTAATAGTGGCTCATCGTGGTCTTCATTAGCATTTCTCTGATGACTAATGATGTTTGCCACAGCTTACTGTGTGTATTGGCCATTCATATGCCCCAAGGCCCCAAAGAGTTTCTCCTAGATTTTTTCTAAAAACTTTGTAGTTTTATTGTATACCTTGATGTCCGTAATGTAGCTCAAATTACGTTTGTCTGTGGTGAAAGGTAGAAGTCTGTTTTCACCATATACATCCAGTTATTTAATAGTGTTGCAAAGACTTGCTTTGTCCCATGAAATTGCTTCAACACCTTGGTTGAAAATCAATTCATTGTGTGTGTGTATATATATTTCTGGTCTTTCTAGTCTGTTAAATTTATATCTTTGCTTGTGCCAATGCCACGCTGTCTTGATGTAGCTTTAAGTATTGAATCAGGCAGTGTAAGTTCTCTAAATTTGTCTTTCTTTTTCAATAGTGTTTTGACTGTTCTATATCTTTGCTTTTCCATATAAATTCTAATAAGTTGTTTCTTGTCATTTGCTACAAAAACATCTGTTGAGATTGTAATTGGGATTACTTTAAAGTTGGAAAGAATTGGCATCTTAACAATATTGAGTCTTTCAATTCATTAACATGGAATATCTCTTCATTTGTACAGTTTAAAAAATGCCTGTCAGTGTATTTTGTCATTTTTATGACAAATATTATTTATATTTTGTTAAACTTATTCCTAACTATTTTGTGCATTGGGATATTAATGTAAAAGAGCACTTAAAATTGAATTTTCTAATTTTTTGCTGCTGGTATATAGAAATACAATAGATTTTTTTATTTAGACCTTGTGTCCTATGATCTTGCTAAATTAACTTATTAGGAGTTACTTTGTAGGTTCCTTAGGATTTTCTACATAAAAATTATATTGTCTATAAAGAAAATTTTAATCCTTTTGTTCACATTTTGATGCCTCTATTTTTGTTGTTGTTGTTCAATCTTAATTCATTATCTGGGATCTCCAGCACAGTGCTGAACAGTAGTGGCTAAAGCCTTATCCCCATCTTAGGGGGAAGCATCTAACATTTAGATTGGTTATTTTTATGGTAGGGCTTAGTTTTTCATAGTTACCCTGCAAGAAATTGAAGTAGTCCTTCTCTATTCCCAATTTCCTGAGAATTTTTTATTATGAGTAGATGTTCAATTTTGTCAAATGCTGTTTTGGATCTATGATTATATAAATTTTCTCCTTTATTCTATTAGTATGGTGAATTACATTGTTTGGTTTTTCAAATATTAAACCAACCTTGCATTCCTGAGATGAACCCCAGTTGGCCATGATGCATTACCTTTTTTACATGTTGCTAGCTTCAGTGTGTAAATATCTTATTAAGGAATTTTGTATCTGTGTTTATAAAGGATATTGGCCTGTATAGTCCACTGAGGATGCTGTAACAAAAATATCATAGTCTGAGTGGCTTAAACAACGAACGTTTATTTCTCATAGTCCTGGAGACTGCAGAGTCCAAGATTAGAGCACTGACAGATTTGTGTCTGGTGAGAA
Source organism: Bos grunniens (assembly GCF_055505025.1). Lineage (NCBI taxonomy): Eukaryota > Metazoa > Chordata > Mammalia > Artiodactyla > Bovidae > Bos > Bos grunniens. Next base: position 85,034,127 of record NC_141174.1, on the reverse strand, counting down.
CCCACTTCCTTGTTCCTAAGTGGCAATGGTCCTCTCTCTGTGTCCCCACATGATAGAAGAGAGCTTTGGGGGTCTCTTTTACTAGGTGACTAATCCACTCATGAGAGTTCCATCCTCATGAACTAATGCCCTCGCAAAGGCCCCACTTCCAAATACCATCACATTTGGGGTTAGGATTTCAACATATGAATTTTGAGAGGACACAAACATTCAGTCTTTAAAGTCTGTAATTTTCTTTTTTTTTTATGTCTCTCAATTTTGGTATCAGGATTAGCTAGCCACATAAAATGAGCTAGGAGGTGTTCTCTAGGTCCTCTGTTTTCTGAAAGAATTTGTGTAAGATCAAACTATTTTTTCCTAAAATATTAAAAGACATGTGAGTGCAACCATCAGAGACTGGAACCGGGAGATTTCTTGCAATTGTCACTCTCTTTAACAGACAGAACTATTTAACTTTCTATATTTTTTTGTGTTTCGATTGGTAAGTTGCCTTTTTCAAATAATTTGTCTATTTCACCTAGGTTGTAAAATTTGATAGTAATAATGTTGTTCATAACTCTCTAATTTATACCAGACATTGTGGGAAAGATATTGTAGAAACTCTGGATTCTATTATCTTCTGAAAAATGTTGAAACTTGTTATGGCTGTCAGTGTTAAGTTACTGAATAATCACTTTAAACTTGCAGAGGTTTGAGTTTGTACTTTCTTAAGGCATGTAATAATTGCTTTACCTTAGTTTTAGGGTAAATTCTTTGGTTCTGAGACACAGATTTTATTCTGCTAACTTGGTGAAACTCAAATCTGTAGCCAGGCCACAGCTGAAATCTCTGCTCAGCTTTTCCAACCTCTTGGTTAGTGCTTCCACCAGGCATCTTTTTTAAAAAAAATTATTTATTTTTTGGCTGCATTGGGTCTAAATTATGGCATGAGGGCTCAGTAGTTGAGGCACATGGGCTTAGTTGCTCCAAGGCAACTAATGTGTGATCTTAGTTCCCTGGCCAGGGATCAAACCCTTGTCCCCGACATTGGAAGGCAAACTCCTAACCACTGGACCACCAGGGAAGGCCTTCCACTGAGCCCCGTGATGTCACCCCCATGCATGTACAATTCAGGGGTCAGTCAAGGATATGAGGGCAGTTTACATGCAGATTTGGGGGTTCTCCTCTTCTCTCCTTTCCAGGATTTCTCTCTCAGGTTCCAGTTACTCCAGCAGACTTGAGCTCCAACCTCTGACACCAAAGATCAGAAATACTTTGGTTTTCTACGTGAGTCCTGGCTATCCCATGCCATGCAGACAGGGCTACAGTGCACTCAGGGGAAGAGTCGTATAAACATGAATCACTCAGGAGTGCTGTCTTCTTCCAAGGACCAATCTAGCTCCAGTTTCTGCCTGGTTTTGGCAGCCTTCCAATGCTTTCAAATACTTGTTTGTACATTTTATTCATACATTAAAACTACATTCTGTGAGAGAGTTAGTCCAACATAGCTACTCTGACATTACCAGCACAGGAAATTAACCACTTAACTATTAAAGTTGGGGAAAGCAATGCCCAGAGAAGAATAGAAGAAGAACTCTGAGCCAAGTCTCAGGTCAGGTTTGCTGGCTCCTCTTGCTGTATCTTGGTGGTAGGTAACTTTTGATGCTTCAGAAGGAGCTATTGAATGAGATTCATGTAGCCTCAGGGAGCCTCACTGCAGGCTTCAGGTGGAGAGCAAAAAAGAACATGGGAAACTATGAGGTCAAGAAATTATGAGGCCACCAGAAAGCCAAGCATTATGTCTTAGAAGCAGAGGCCCAGCCCGTAGGCAGGCTCAGAGGACCAGGGATTTCACAGCAGCTTCAAGTACCACCTGCACAGTTCTACCTCTGTAGTCCAGACCCCCTGGAACCTTAGACTCAATTTGTCTAGAACCATTACGAGGCTTTCTATCCATGACCCATTTTCTCTTGTGTTCCCTAGCTCTGATCACAGCCCTACCACTGGGACTCCTCATTCCCAATACAGGGGGCCTGGGTTTGATCCCTGGTCAAGTAACTAGATCCCATGTGCCACAACTAAGAACTCACACAGCCAAATAAATAAATACTTATTATTTTTTTAAGAGGCCCTACCACCCATCTTCCTGAGTGTTCATCTTCCCAGAATATAAGAGCTAGTCCTGGACTCTGTCCTTATGCCTTATAGAGACTCACACAGATCCCACATCTTGTAAAACCCAGGAGTCTGTCTCCTCTCTCTGGTCCCTGTTTTTGTTCAAGGTTTCTTCCCTTCTCCCTGGCTTGCAGCTGTGAAATCTGAACAGGCCCCAGCTCTGGTGAACTCCTATGCTCACCCTCCCCTCGACTGCACTTTTTCCAGAATTTTGTGCGGTTTCCCTGGCCCTCCCCACCCCCACACCTTAAGCCCTAAATAAGACCCTTCCCCTTCCTATCTACTTAGGGAACTCACAGCCTGGTGGGGAAAACAGGCAGATCAACAACTGGCTATAATACAAAAGATAGATGTGAATAGTAATTGTGAACTTGGAGAGCATCACATCCTTTGTAAGGGCCACCTTCTCATCTGCCTGAAGAGGACTTCTGAGGAGACACTAAGGTAGACAGAGGCACATTGTCAAAACCCCCTGGGCTCCATGCCACTCCCACCCCACACTCCACCTATGCAAAATCAAGAGGTCTAATATTTATTAAGGTTGGTGAAAAAGTAATTGCATTTTCCAAATTGTGGTTTCGGATTGTGAATTTCAAATCATCATGACTAAGCTCAAACACATCTTTATTAATCAGAATAGGAACCATTACAATCAACATATTGCTGCCAATGTGAAATAAGTTTGTTTATTCCTGTAGCATAAGAATACATGCTTTAGGATTTGATAAACTCTTGGAAAGCATTTTCTGCCTTTTGTTAGTTGAGGAAGTTGTCAAGATGTTTGAAGAAGTGGTAGTTGGTTGATGAGAGGCCAAGTGACTATGGCAGATGAGGCAAAACTTCATAGCCCAATTTGTTCAACTTTTGAAGTGTTGGTTGTGGGATGTGTGGTTGGGCTTTGTCACGGAAAAGAATTGGGCCCTTTCTGTTGACAAATGCCAACTGAAGACATTGCAGTTTTTGGTGCATCTCGTTGATTTGCTGCGTATACTTCTCAGACGTAATGATTTCGCCAGAATTCAGAAAGCTGTAGTGGATCAGACTGACAGTGACCATGAACCTTTTTTGGTACAAGTTTGGCTTTGAGAAGTGCTTTAGAACTTCCTATCAGTCTAGCCACTGAACTAGTCATCACTGGTTATCATAAAATCCACTTTTCGTCACAGGTCGCAATCTGATAAAGAAATGGTTCATTTTTGTTGCATAGAGTAAGACAACACTTTAAGACAACTTTTTTGATTTTTGGTCAGCTCATGAAGCACCTACTTAACAAGCTTTTTCACTTTTCCAATTTGCTTCAAATGCTGAATGACCATAGAATGGTTGATGTTGAGTTCTTTGACAATTTCTCCTGTAGTTGTAAGAGGATCAGCTTCAATGGCTGAGGATGGCTCTCAGTTGGTCATTACCAATTTGTAATGGCTAGCCACTATGCTCCTCATCTTCAAGGCTCCCATCTCCTTTGCAAAACTTCTTGAACCACCGCTGCACTGTACGTTCATTATTAGTTCCTGGGCCAAATGCGTTGTTGATGTTGCGAGTTGTCTCTGTGGCTTTATGACCCATTTTGAACTTGAACAAGAAAATTGCTTGAGTTTGCTTTTCATCTATAGTCTAAAATAAACCAAGTAAACAGCAAGTAATGTCATTAGAAAAAAAACACAAATTGAGAAATGGACACTAAAATTATGTATAGCATAGCCATATTTATTTAAGAATGTATTCCAATATCAAACAGCAAAGTTTAACAATGCAAAACCTCAATTACTTTTGCACCAACCTAAGCATTTTGGTTTCAAAGGAGGAGGAAAAAAAGTTCCCCAAGCTCACGTTTTCAGAAACGAGACTAAAGAACAAAAGGAGCAAAACAAAAACAAAATGTTAAATAAGATGTTTAAACTTTTGCAATAACTTCTACTTTAAAATAAAATCAACTTCTCAAAATATGGGGGAGGAATTCCTCCCAATCACCCGCTCCAAGATTCCCATTTTAAAACTAAAGATGTGAGTTGCTTCATTTGCTATTATTTTCTCCCAAATGAAGCAACTGACAAACAACTAATCTCAAAAATATACAAGCAACTCCTACAGCTCAACTCCAGAAAAATAAATGACCCAATCAAAAAATGGGCCAAAGAACTAAATAGACATTTCTCCAAAGAAGACATACAGATGGCTAACAAACACATGAAAAGATGCTCAACATCACTCATTATCAGAGAAATGCAAATCAAAACCACTATGAGGTACCATTTCACGCCAGTCAGAATGGCTGCGATCCAAAAGTCTACAAGCAGTAAATGCTGGAGAGGGTGTGGAGAAAAGGGAACCCTCTCACACTGTTGGTGGGAATGCAAACTAGTACAGCCACTATGGAGAACAGTGTGGAGATTCCTTAAAAAACTGGAAATAGAACTGCCTTATGATCCAGCAATCCCACTGCTGGGCATACACACTGAGGAAACCAGAAGGGAAAGAGACACATGTACCCCAATGTTCATCGCAGCACTGTTTATAATAGCCAGGACATGGAAGCAACCTAGATGCCCATCAGCAGATGAATGGATAAGAAAGCTGTGGTACATATACACAATGGAGTATTACTCAGCCATTAAAAAGAATACATTTGAATCAGTTCTAATGAGATGGATGAAACTGGAACCTATTATACAGAGTGAAGTAAGCCAGAAAGAAAAACACCAATACAGTATATTAACGCATATATATGGAATTTAGAAAGATGGTAACAATAACCCTGTGTACGAGACAGCAAAAGAGACACTGATGTATAGATCAATCTTATGGACTCTGTGGGAGAGGGAGAGGGTGGGGAGATTTGGGAGAATGGCATTGAAACATGTATAATATCATGTATGAAACGAGTCGCCAGTCCAGGTTCGATGCACGATTACTGGATGCTTGGGGCTGGTGCACTGGGAGGACCCAGAGGGAGGGTATAGGGAGGGAGGAGGGAGGAGGGTTCAGGATGGGGAACACAGGTATACCTGTGGCGGATTCATTTTGATATTTGGCAAAACTAATACAATATTGTAAAGATTAAAAATAAAATTAAAAAAAAAAAAGAAAAAACTAAAGATGTGGAAGTCACTCAGTCTTTGAGACCCGATGGAATTCCAGTCCATGGAATTCTCCAGGCCAGAATACTGAAGTGGGTAGCCGTTCCCTTCTCCAGGGGATCTTCCCAACCCAGGGATTGAACCCAGGTCTCCCACATTGACAGTGAATTCTTTACCAGCTGAGCCACAAGGGAAGCCCAAGAATACTGGGGTGGATAGCCTATCCCTTCTCCAGTGGATCTTCCCAACCCAGGAATCAAACTGGGGTCTCCAGCATTGCAGGCAGATTCTCTACCAACTGAGCTATCAGGGAAGCAAAACTAAAGGTAAAGATGGGCTTAATATTTCCAAACTTCAGAAATTGAAAAGTGCTGAGAGTGAGACGTTGGCCAAAATAGAACTTCTCGGCACCCTCCACCCCTCCTCTTTAAGGAAGAAAATGATCATTATCATCCTAGACAGCTTGCAGGGTTGCTGCTTGTTGCATATTAGACAACAAATGCGAAGGCCCTTTGAGAAATTCAGAGTGCTATGACACAAGGAATTACTATCCCAGACACATTTATGTTCATTTTGCCTTCCTTGCTTCAGTGCTCTCAGGCCAATTAATATTCCAGAGACACAGAATAACTTGAAGAATTATAGGTAGGGACAGGCCCAGAAGGCAGAACTCTTTCAAATTCCCAGGAGACCATGGGAGTCATCACTATTTCTAGCGGGCAACAGGACCACACAGGGATCCTCTTAGCCTCATTTGACCATCGATGATGGCAAGTGCCAGGCAGACCATGAGCACGGGGGGAGGGCTGAGTGCCAGGCAGACCATGAGCACGGTGGGCAGGGCTGAGACCTGGGCCCTCACCCAGCCCCAGGATAGCGCCCACGGCAAGGATCCTATGTGCAAATCAGAGGGAAGTGTCTTGGCTCCACTACCTCCCCGCTGTGCCATGTTGAGGACTTCACATCTCTCCTCTGAGTTCAGTTTCTGACCCAGCTCTCCCCTCCACCCTGTGTGCTGGAGTGGCTGGGAGGGCGAGATGAGCTCAGGGATGCAAAAGCATCCTGGTAAACCTCATGAACTGCATACATATGCACTGCTGCTGTCATCATCATCCATGCAGCCCGCATTTGGTGGAAGAAGTCCTTCTGTGCAAGCAAGGCCTTTGAAGGTATCCTAAGTCTGGCAGGCTTCCACCGAAGCCAGTAATGGAGTGCGGTTTTCTTCAGGAAGGCTGGCGGGAGACCAGACACCACGTAGCCTGTGAAGCCTCAGGATGCAAACTCTGCCTCTGCTGGACCAACGCTCTCCCGAACCATCCACCTCCTGTCCTGGCCTTTTCAGGCCTCCGTTTCCACACGGCACTTACTTTTAGGGTGGCCTGTGGATGAAAGTTTTTTTCTTGTTTTTTTTTTTAACTTTATTTTCAATTGGAGGATAATTGCTTTACAATATTGTGTTGGTTTCTGCTATACATCAACATGAATCAGCCATAGGTATACATATGTCCCTTCCCTCTTGACCCTCCCTCTCACCTCCTGCCACATCCTACCCCTCTAGGTTGTCACAGAGCACCAAATTTGAACTCTGCACCATGCAGCCAATTCCCACTGGCTGTCTATATTACATATGGTCATGTATATGTTCCCATGCTGCTCCCTCCGTTCGTCCCACCCTCTCCTTCCCCAGCTGTGCCCACATCTCTGTTCTCTATGTCTGTATCTCCTCTGCTGCCCTGCAAATAGGTTCATCAGGACCATCTTTCTTTCTTTAGCTGGGGACTCTTAGGAAAGGCAGTAGGATTCAGATTCCCAGCTGGAACCCCCGGCTGTCCCCTTCATTGATTTCCTTTGTTTGCTTTGAGTCCTCAAAAATGTGTCGACATCCGTTTGGAGCTGCCTTCCGCCCGGCGCACGCTGGCCAACTTTCTTCAATTAATGAGCTGAGACTGGAATTGAGAGCCTCACTTTTCACAGCCACAGCGGGGACTGACCCTGCTGTGGTGATAAGATAAAAAATACACTGCCAGTGCTACATCTGTGGAATATAAGTTAATAAAAAGTGGCCACGCCAGCTTGCAATGTATCCTCACGATGACTGTTGGTTTGGCTGTGGCTGGACTTCCTCCTCCCTCACCTCTGAATTTGGCTTGCCGGCTGCCTGCGCCTTTGCTCAAGCCTGTCCCCCACCTAGCATGCCCTCTCTGTGAACTTTTGGCTCATTACAACTCAGCCAGCCTTCAGGGCCCAGCTCCTTGGATTTTTCATTCACTCAACCGATGTTTGCTGTGCGCCTACTTTCATGCATTAGAGAAGGCAATGGCAACCCACTCCAGTGTTCTTGCCTGGAGAATCCCAGGGACGGGGGAGCCTGGTGGGCTGCCGTCTATGGGATTGCGCAGAGTTGGACACGACTGAAGTGACTTAGCAGCAGCAGCAGTGTATACATGTCAGTCCCAATCTCTCAATTCATTTTCGTATATTCATTCTAAAAACATTTCTTAGGTGAGCAAGATAAATGCTGCTCTTATCCTCGTGGAGTCACAGACTTGGAGGGACACAGGAAATTTCAAGGGTGACTCTCATGCGACATGGTAGGTACAGGGCAGTAACAGACATGCGTATGGGCTTTGTAGGGGATACTGGGTAGGGGTACTGACTTCTGGAGAAAGTGGTGTGATTTTAAAACTTTTTGTAATAACAAATTTCAAATTCAGAAAAAATTGTATAATGAACACCTATGGAAAATCCCATGGATGGAGGAGCCTAGTAGGCTGCAGTCCATGGGATCACTAGGAGTTGGACACAACTGAGCAACTTCACTTCCACTTTTCACTGTCATGCATTGGAGAAGGAAATGGCAACCCACTCCAGTGTTCTTGCCTGGAGAATCCCAGGGACGGGGGAGCCTGGTGGGCTGCCGTTTCGGGTCGCACAGAGTCGGACACGACTGAAGCGACTTAGCAGCAGCATGGACCCTGTTCTAATACCTATCATCTCACAGCCAATCTTTTCACCTATATTCCTATCTATCTCCCTCAACGAAATCTTGTGCTGTTCTTAAGCAAATCCCAGGCAGCACTGTATTTTATTCATGAATCCACAGCCCTCCTTACCTGCACCCCTCGTTGGCTTTAGGTTAGTATTATAAGCATTATGATTAGGGAGCCATCAAAGTATTGAAAGATTATTTACTGGCCTTGGCATTAAATAAGCCCGAGTTCAAAACCTACCTCCCATATGCACACACTGTGTGATATCAGTCAATTTACCTAACCTCTCTGGGTCTCACATTCTTCATCTACAAAATAAGGATGATATGACCTAGCTTCTAGTGTTGCTCTGAAAATTAAATGAGATGTAAAGTGCCTAACATGATACCAGACACATAGTAGGCGTTCTGTAAATATTTCTTTCCTTGTCTAGGTTTGCCCTGGATGAATATGAAAGTAAAATAAAGCGACTGAGTAAGCTTGACAATGGCATTCCACTTCTGATGTTCTAAGATGCATTGGAAGCTGTTGGAGGGCGGACGCCTGACCATACATGGTGCAGGTCGAGCCCAGACAGCTGCTATGAAAAGCACTTCTCTCTGATGCCAGCCTCTCTCGCCGACTCTTTCTACCACAAGGACCTTTCACCAGCTGCACTTCTACCATTGTGTGGGTTCATCCAAGACAGACATCGCATAGGTTTTGTGAAGTTCAAGTCAAGAACTCAGCCATGACTCTCACCTCTCTTAACTTTGGGGAGAAGGGGGCACTCGGCCAAGGTGAATGTGTGCACCCAAACCAAGCCCCCTAAGCTTGCTTGTAAAAACCCTGACCTGCTCTGGCAACTGTTGCAAGCACCAGATTCCTCTCCATTCTGGGTGGCAGCAGGCGATAAAGCCCCTAGAACTCAGACAAATGTGGCTGACGCCAGAGAGGAGTCAAGGGCCTGGCTGCGACGTCTGGGGCCAGCTCGGTCTTGGACCTCGCTGTGTGTTTACAAGTTTCTCTTTGACAATTCAGTTTTGAAGACGGGCTTCATTAAAGGGCAATTATAGGTTAAGTAACTTGTTGGCTTCCTGCCTAATGTGAAAAACTCGACTGTGACAATCAGATAATTTTGAGATTAAGCAAGACAGCAATTGCTACTGAAAGAAGAAGCTTAGCAAGAGGATGAAAGACTCTCCCCAGTGATGACCTCATCCCAGCTGCCCCATCTGGGCAAGAAGTCTGAATCCAAGGAACCAGCAGGCTCTGGGAACCTTTGGCATTGAGGGTGACCTCTTCTGGGAAACGGGATTGCAGAAGGCAAAGCGCTTTCCCATCTGGGTGGCAGCATGCCCCCCTTCCTCCCAGGCTCAACTCTTCTAGAGGCTTCTCACTGGGTCCTTAGGCCTTGCCTGCTGGTCTCTGCCATGACCTCTGTACCTTACTCTTCCCCATCACACATTTCTGCTATATCGTCCAGTGTCCCAACTATATACCTAGAAGGCTGTCTCCTCCCACTTTTCTTACTATCTGTGTAGCTTCCTGACCCAGAAAGGATGGCACACTTCAAAATTCCTAGCACACTTTGTATCAAATAGGAAACTTTCTATCATATGTCAAAAGTGAAGTCGCTCAGTCGTGTCCAACTCTTTGCGACCCCATGGACTGTAGTCTACCGGTTCCACCGTCTGTGGGATTTTCCAGGCAAGAATACTGGAGTGGGTTGCCATTTCCTTCTCCAGGTATATGTCAAAAACCCCACCCCAAAATATGGGCTACGCTCAAAGTGGGTTTATTGACTCAAGTAACTTTTGAGTCTTTTCGATGGGCCTAAAGATGACTGGCTTCAGGGATGGCTGGATCCAGAAGGTATAGATGTTAAAAAGGAAATCTGGGTGTTGTTATCAAAATGGAGAATAGATACCAAGAAGACCAAAACCTTTTGTTTTCTGTCATGCATGTAAATGTCAACTCCTTTAAAACTCTATCTCCAGAGAGGTTTTTAGTTCCAACAGGGCAGTGGTCCTGAGTGACCCCAATCCCTATGAGGCATGAGCATCACCTGGCAACTCATTAGGAACCACTTGTTCTGGGTGAACCCCATCCTGGTGAATAAGAAACAATAGGTCAGGGCCCAGGAATCTGTGTTCTAACAAGAGGTCCAGGCACCTCTGATGCTCTAAAGTTTGAGGACTACTGCTGTAGGTCAAGAGCTGTATTTCACATTCCCTCATCATTGGCATTTAATAGTCACTATGTGAAATAAAAGTAAACAAGTGAACGCATAGAGGGAGGCGCTGAGCTGTTCCTTTGAAGAAAGGCATTCACTACTCAGGGTTCACTTGGGTGCCTGCACAGAACGCTGGCTGATTTAGGCATCTATTTACTCTCCTTCCCCTATTCTATTGGCACGTGGTAAGTGCTTGAGAAAAAAACAAACAAATCAACGGTTTTGATTCCTATGTGCCAAGCACTGTGTTATGTTCCAGCGATGGGTGGCAACCAAACACAGACGGGATCTCTGTCCTCTGGAGCCACAGACTAGCAACCACGGAAAAGTCAGACAAATGAATGAAAATGGGACACTCTAGGAAGTGCCCCAAATGAGAGATGCTGGTAGAATACCAGGGCATATCAGGGGAGGGGAATCTGATCAACGCAAGGAGGTGAGAAAGGCAGAAACTGAATTTGCTGGGAAACTCTGGAATCCAAGAATCAAAGGAGATCTGAGCTCTTGGCCCCAGGAAGACCATACCCAGGGCTGCCCTGAAGACCACAGCAGTCAGGGCTGGTGGACTCCTTGCTCTGGGCTCTGCCTCTAAAAGAACTCACTGTCAGTGTTGTTTTCCCTCCACTCAAGCATCAAATTCTAGAGAGGAAGAAACTGCTTGGCCCAGCTTAGCCAGTTGCTCCATGCCCAGGACTTACTCAGCCCCAGCTAGGCAGGCAGGAGAGCACCCCAGACAAGGGTCCCGGGGCATCCTCAAGAACCAGCATTGTAGAGTGGTCAACTCATTCTGATTTTCATGAGGCTTATTCAGTTTTAGTGTTGAAAGTCCTTGTCCAGAAACCCCTCACTGTCTGGCTCAATCTGGCTCTACTTAAGCCTCTGAAGCCCCTTGGGATGGAGGCCACACGAGCCAAGGCCTCCCTGCCTCTGCTCCTCGATCAGGGCCACCCTCATTCCACCCAGTTCACAGTCACACAGGCAGCAAGCAGGAGGGTAAGGAAAGATGACCCAGGGATGATCAGAGCCAGAGCTTGTGCAGGCCTTGCCCAACTCATTGGACCTTCCTGGGCCTTTCTTCCTTTCTAAATGAGAGTCTAAGGAGTCTGGACTCTGGAATCCTTGCTCCTCTGAAACTTTTGGGTGTGCAGACCTCTCTGCTCAACTCTGAGTTGGGGCTGGGTCAGTACAGAAAAAAGAAAGGGTGATCTCTGCTCACACTGATTTATAATCCAGCTACACGTCATTCAGGTGACAAAAAAAAAACAAAACAAGCCAAGCTGCTCACATTTCCTAGTCCAAGTGCAGGACATAAACACCAGGGCCCCAGTAAGCCCCAGGAAACTACTGGGGGCTTCCTGGAGGAGGGGCTGAATTTAACTCATGTACTGGGTAACAGTGTTGAGACTCCCTGGTTCTCCTGGCTTATTCCCCTACATAATGCAAAATCTTGCTTCTTTAGCCTCAGAGAGCTGCAGATACTTTGTTAGAGGGTGCACTCAGATCTGGGTGGGCACAGGGAGTGGATGCGGGCAGAGGGCAGTGAGTGTGATGCTGTGATTAAATTCACCTTTGAGGCTGGTATTTAAGAGGCGTTTGGGGTGTGGATCTGGACTGTTGAGTGGGGGGCTATGGAGTACACCGTAATCTAGTGCAGGGAGAGGGAGGGAGGCTGGCATCTCTCGTCAATTTGTTCATTCATTCTATGAATATCCAAACCTTTACTGAGCTCCTGCTCTGGGTCAAGGACTGTTCAGGGCACTGGGACTGCAGAGACTCCGTATGTTCTGCAGTCAATGCTGGACATTTAGAGAATTTCTCCAACACCTCATTTTACAAATGGGAAAAATGAGGCCAGACCCAAGGCACATAGAGGGTCAATGACCTGCCCAGGACATGTCAGCAGTAGGCAGGTCCGCACCAGGAAAATGGGAATGACTCTGGGACGCTGGAGCCTTAAAGGGCCCGAGCCTCAACATGTAGGAGAGGGATGCAGGGGCAGCTGCTGCAGGTTGGGTGCAGCTTCTGGGGCTGGGAGGGAATGAAAATATCAGCACCAGCTGAAATTCAGACCATTAGCCACAAGGCAAGTTCCGCATCCCTCCACCCCAGGACAGAGGTGCCCGGGAGTCTGGCCAGAAGCAGAACGCAGGTCAAGAGGGCTAAGCCCCAGCATTGTGATTTCCAGCCTTGGAGAGACTGAGGTGCGAGGCTTGGTCCTGAGTGACTCAGGTAGGGCTGCAGCATCATAAGAAGAATGACAAGAAGAAGCTTCCCAGAAGGTACCTGGCATGCATTGACTGGGTAAATCCTAGCAACAAGTATATCCCCATATCACAGATGAGGAAACTGAGGCACAGGAAGGATAGGCTCTGGTCCAAGGCCACAAACCTAGCACCTGGTTGAGCAGGACTTGAAGGGAGGTAGTTGGATTCTAAAGCCCATGTCTGAATAGCATCCCCACCCCCGCCCTATGTTTTGTCTAGTACACACATTTTCAAACATGTACAAAAGTGGAGAAAGCAATTATATTGATCCCAAGTGTACCCACCACCCAGTTTTAATGTGGATCCACATTTTGTAATCTTATTTAATCTACGGACCTACTATATTCAGGAGGGGGCTGGAATATTTTAAAGCATATTACAGACATCATGTTTCAGCACTAAACACTTCAATATGCTTATCTAATGGACAAGACTATTTTTCTTTTACATAAGCATTATGCCGTTGTTCCACCTAAGAAAGTCAACATTGACCTCTGGAGGTCATCTATTGCAACCTTCTCTAATTAGCTCAAAGTTGCCTTTTTTTAAAAAATGATTTTTTGGATGTGGACCCTTTTTAAAGTCGTTATTGAATTTATTACAATATTGCTCCTGTTTTTTGTTTTTTTTTAACGTTTTGGCATTTTTGGTCCTGATCTTAGCTCCCCAACCAGGAATCATACTTACACCTCTTGCATTGGAAGGTGAAATCTTAACCACTGGACCCCCAGGGAAATCCCCCAAAGTTGCCTTTTACAATTGATTTGTTCTTATCAGGACCCAACTAAGAGCTACCCGACGCATCGAGCTGCTTGCATCTATCAGATGCTAGTTTCCCTTCTATCCCCCCAGCCAATGATGTGTCCTTCCTTTTATAGGTGGGAAACTGAGGCAGGGTTCAAGGGGCAAGGCCAGGACCATAATGCAACTGACTCGGGTCCACAGGTCTCCCCGCTGACAGTTTAGAACCCCTCTCATTTATTCTCTTCTATTTTTGAACCAGCAGAGAAGTTAGCAAGAACGGGCATCCTTAAGCACTGTGAGTTCTCAGGATATAATTCACTTTAATCTTTTAAGCATTTGACAGTATTTGCTCGAAAGAAGGAGCAACAAGTACATAATTATTGCACTAATTAAGCTGCCAAAAACACAAGCGTGCAGCAAGAGCACCTTTGAAACGGGGAGCCCACGACGCATTAGCATCTGCTGTAAGCTTATTAATCACCTAACAGGCAATTAGCAAGCTGTTACTGTTTGAGGCTGCTATGTAAATAAATTCTTGGGTTAATTTCTTCCTCTGATAATAAAGAAAACATTATGAAAATTAGCTAAGCGACAATGTAAATGATCTTCACTGTTAATTATATGACGGTGTTACATATGCAAGGACCCCAGTGCTGATAAGGCCCCGGCTCCCTCCCTCCACATCGGCCACCCCCAGCCCCCACCTTGGCTCTGCCGCTTTAAAAATAAAAGTGTTGACACAGGTAATGGGGGCGGGGGAGCCGTGGGGACTGAAGTCACAGCTGTTTGCTTGCAGCTTGCCCAGAGCAATTGCCAATGCTGCAAACCAGGATGGGGCTGTTTCCTCGCTGGGACCTGAGGAGGCCCTGGGCTGGCCTGTGACCCCAACTTGCAGCAGGGGAGCAGGGAAGAGGTAGAAGATGAGACCAGGGTCCTCCCCAACCCGGGGCTGCCTGGTTCCACAGGTTCCTGAAGTGTTGAGTTAAAGCTTCCTGGGCTCCTGCATTGACACAGAAAGGCAGTTCCTCTGTATGTGGTATCTGGTAGGCTGGGACCTCCTGGCTCATTCATCAGGCATGAAGTACAAGGTAGGTAAGAGCCCTGGCTTCAGAGTTCAAATTAGGTCTCCACCACACAGGGGCTATGTGACCTTAGAAGAATGATCAAAATTCCCTTGGCCTCAGTTTCTTCATCTGCAAAATGGAGTCGGTGGTAATAGCACCTACAAAGAGTTGCTGTGAACAGTGAAATGGGATCCTCAGAAAGTCCTTAGCATAGAGCCTGTCTATGGTGAGTACTCAATCAGTTCTGTTCAGTTGCTCAGTCATGTCTGACTGTGACCCCATGGACTGCAGCATGCCAGGCTTCCCTGTCCATCACCAACTCCCGGAATTTACTCAAACTCATGTGCATCGAGTCAGTTATGCCATCCAACCATTTCATCCTTGCTGTCCCCTTCTCCTCTTGCCTTCAATCTTTCCCAGTATCAGGGTCTTTTCAAATGACCCTTAAAAGTCAGCTCTTCACATCAGGTGGCCAAAGTATTGGAGTTTCAGCTTTAGCATCAGTCCTTCCAATCAATCAATCCTTTAACATCAGTCCTTCCACTTCAGGACTGATTTCCTTTAGGACTGACTGGTTGGATCTCCTTGCAGTCCAAGGGACTCTCAAGAGTCTTCTCCAGCACCACAGTTCAAAAGCATCAATTCTTTGGCACTCAGCTTTCTTTATAGTCCAACTCTCACATCCATACATGACTACTGGAAAAACCATAGCTTTGACAAGATGGACCTTTGTTGGCAAAGTAATGTCTCTGCTTTTTAATATGCTGTCTAGGTTGGTCATAGCTTTTCTTCCAAGGAGCAAGTATGTTTTAATTTCATGGCTGCAGTCACCATCTGCAGTGATTTTGGAGCCCCCAAAAATAAAGTCTGTCACTGTTTCCATTGTTTCCCCATCTATTTGCCATGAAGTGATGGGACCAGATTCCTTGATCTTAGTTTTCTGAATGTTGAGCTTTAAGCCAACTTTTTCACCCTCCTCTTTCACTTTCATCAAGAGGCTCTTTAGCTCTTCTTCACTTAACATATGGGAACCCTTATGGCAGAAAGTGAATACTCACTACATGTTCACTATTACCTCCAGCACTGACCTGGTAACTGATTGTGTGCCAAGTGCCAGGAACCCAAGGGGAAAGGCGCAAAACTGCCACCCCAGAACTGAGACAGCCAGCAGATGGGTGTCAAAATAACCAGCCCGCCAGGTACCACAGGCCACGAGCTGGAGGACAGAAACAGACAAGAACTGACCTGAGGAGAGAGGAACAAGGCCAGTGTCTCATTTCCTGGGGATTGGGTCTTGGATGTCGGTTCTAAACAAGTTCACTGGGACATTGTGTAATGGCTTTGAAATCAGATAGCAGTTTGTCTCCCTTTGAGAAAGCTCTCTGCTTGAGTCTGGGTTATAGGGTTTCGGGAATGGAAAGATGGATGGGACAGACTCACACAAGGCCTGACACTGATGGATGCATGATAAGAATGGGTCCCTTAAATTATAAAAGAGATGCCAGCACAGAAAGGCTTCTCACAAGGCTCAGCCCCTGAGAGCGTCAAGGTCCCCTGGGCAGAGGAGAGGGACCTTGTCATACTATTGAAAGTTGCCCAGATGTCTGCATCTTGATGACCAGGTCCAGATGCCCGCTGCCTTATACCGGCCTTTCCCAATCTAGTCCTCTGAGATTGTCAAGGAAGAAAAAGGGCTTATGGTCCATTTAGGTAGGGAAACAGTGACACAGGTCGCATTTACTGTGGGACTCTTCTGAGAATTTAAACGCGTATATGTCCAAATCGCAAACAAAGTGTAATTTCTCACACACTTAAAGAGCCCCTACAATCAATAATAAGATCAGCAACTCATTTTTTAAATGGGTGAAGTTGTACTTTTTTATACCCTAAAAATGCAACTACCCATGAGCAAGCAATTCCAATCCTAGCTACACACCCTAGTCTGGACATTTTTGCCCCTGTACACTGTGTTCCAGGATCGCAGCTCCTGATTAAGAGCCCGGAAGGCCTCTAATCCCCACTCTGCTCCTGGGGACTCAGGCAAGGGAGAATCCTTTCATATCTTTAGATTTGTCCCATGTGATATATCAGACATATATCTATATGTCTAAATGCTGAGATACCTTTGAATCGCCAAGAGGGGTGTTGACATAACATGTATACATTTTCTACTCTTATTTGACTCTGGCCCCTTTTCTCAGGGGACACCTGTTGACCTCCTGACATTCCAGGTAACTGGTAACCACAACATGCCCCCTGCTACTTGAAGTCCCAGTTCTGTCCTCTGGGCCCACCCCGACGATCTTTACCCCATGACAACCTCCTTGTAAATGGAAGGCCTGGCTCATGGCCTTTTCTCCCCCACCCCTGTTTTTCCCCCAGCTAAGGGTCTTCATCTTCTTCAATAAGGTGTTTGACAGGCTCCCTAGACCCTTCACCAGCTCAGCCCCTCTCCTTTCCATAGTCTGCCAACCCTGATACGTCCTTTAATCTGTGACATCCAGAAATAAACACATCTCAGAAAGGTGCCCACAAGCACAGAGGACTGTCAGGTCATCAGTCCCTAGGTTCTGGGTGCGTTGCCTCTGCCTAGGCTGTCCACGTAAGAGGAAGACTTCTCTGTGGGCAGCTGGATCATGCCACAGGCTTCTGTTGGTCTTGTGGTCAACAGAAGCCACCCCACCCCCCTCCTCACCCCAGGTCTTTTACACAAGACGGCTGCAAGCCAACCTCCCGCATCCTGTACTTAGGCGATTGATTTTTCTGAACCTGAAACGGAAGGTGTCGCATTCATCCCTGTTATGCTCTGTCCTGCTAGAGTGGCCGCTGGCAAGGCCTACAGCATCACGTGAATCCTAAATTGGGCTGCACGGGCCAGTGGAAAAGACAGCCCTGGGGCTGGCTCTGCCACCTGCCAGTGGTGTGGCTTTGATCAAGTCCCGTCTTGTCCGAAAGTGAGGAATGGCCCTGAAACACCTGGGTTGTGGCTCTCCCTTCCAGCTGTGTGACCAGCTTCTTTCTGTGTCTGCCTCCACCCAGCTGCATACACTCTCATGTTGACAGTTTCAGGGCTCGGGAGAGAACTTGAAGGCCACCAGTGACCTCCCTCTTGGTCAAATGGAACCATCTGTCAACCCATCGGGGTTATGCCTATTCCACGAGCCCTTTACTGATTTATGATCCAGCCTAGGTTTGGGTCCATCTTCTGTTTATTATTCTGCCTTTTCTCCTGCATTGCTTCCTACACATGGAAACACCCAATGCTGTGTCTGATCTGAAGTCTAAGCAAAGTATGTATCTGTTTCCTTTTTCTTCCATCTCAACCTTGCTATGACAACGGTCTTTGCTTCCTAAGTCCAGCCTTCTTTTATACTTGATAATATGGCTTTGAGAAATGAATGAGGGCTCTGTGGCAAACCTGTTTCTCCAACTGATCACTAGGGGCTCACTGAGTCGTCCTAGGTGGTCCCCAGGTCCCCGACTCCATATTAACTCCCATTGATTTGGAACAAGGGAAAAAAAGCATTGAACTTGTTTTGCCTTAGTCTTCCTTGGTTAGGAAGTGGGTTTTATTTCTACTCTCTGTGTTACTATATCCTAGTTCCATTGGAAGACCATTCCAAGCACCTCAGGAATCCTTTCTTGCAGATACACAGGAACCCAGATCCAGGAGCAATGCCCTTTTTACAAAATAAAAATAAAATGGAAATGTATCCTCCAATACATTTATCTAACCACTGAACAAAAAATACTAATGTGACTAAAGGAAGAGATAAAAACACTAATCCTTAGCCATGAAAGGGAGAAAATTCTCTCCCTGTTATTGAGATGATTAAATGCAACAGTTGATGTGGTCTGTCCCAGCATGTTCTAGGTATTTCATCTTTTGATTTTTCTCTTGTATGCCAGGGATATTGGTTCCAATTATTCTGGTGTTAGGACTGGAGGGGGCCTTAAAGCTATGCTAACTGATACTCTTTTTACACTGAGACCCCGGCAGACAGGCTAGTGGCAGAATCACTTGTTATCTCATCTTTCTCCTACCCAGAAACTTTGCACATTCATAAGGTGATAATAAGAGCTAACATGCATTGAGGCTGACTACATTTAAGCACATAACTCTACAATAACCTTATGAGGTTATTTTATAGTAACAATTTAAAAAATTATTATCTTCCCAGCTTTGCAGACGAGGAAAGAGAGAAACAGAGAGGTTAAGAGACTTGCTTAAGATCACACAACTAGACGTGGTAGGGCACGGTTTAGAAGCCTGTAGGCTGGAGAAGGCAATGGCACTCCACTCCAGTACTCTTGCCTGGAAAATCCCATGGATGGAGGAGCCTGGTGGGCTGCAGTCCATGGGGTCGCACAGAGTCGGACACGACTGAAGCGACTTAGCAGCAGCAGCAGCAGGCTGGCCTATGCTCTGACCATCATACACAGTAACCTCTTTCATAAACTCCGAGGCTGCAAACCCTCCAGGACCCAAGGGGTCAAAGCAAGGACTGGAAAAGAGCAACTGGATTCTCCTGCTATCATAAATGTGCACATCAGTGTGCTTAGTGCATCCACAGGGTTGTGCAACCGTCGTCTCTCTCCAATCCCAGAACGTTTTCATCAGCTCCAGAGGAAACCCCGATGAAGCAGCCCTCCCCATTTCCTCCCCCATCCAAGCCCTCAGTCTCTGGCAATCACTTTCTGTCTCTACAGCCTGGCCTTTTTTGGACAGTTCGTCTAGACAGAATCACCCTGTATATGACCTTTTGTGCCTGGCTTCTTTCACTTCGCATCAGGTTTCTAAGGTTCATCCATGATGTAGCATGTGTCTGTGCTTCATTCCTTTTTATGGCTCAATAATATTCCTCAGCAGCACTTCGTAGTCAACATGGAAGGCAAGGGTCCATTCCACCTTTGAGCAGAGGCTTTTCAGGAGACAGGCAGGTGGACACAGGTGCCCGTGAAAGGAAAAGGGAGACAGAGAGAAAAAGATAAAAAAGAAGAAGGCGAGGGGGGAGGGGGGAAGGGAGGGAGAGAGACCACGTTTGAACAAGGATGACTACAAGCAAGCAGGGCTCAAGCAGATGCAGCTTTCAAGCCAGAAGGGTGTGTTTTGGTGACACTCAAGTGTCAGGAAATAGTAGACACCAGAGCTAGGTGGCCCGGCTGGGGACAAGGTGTCAGAAATCACACAGTTAGTCCTGTGCTTCCCCGTCCACCTGCTTTTCTCACGCCCTTCTCTCCCTCTTTCACACGTGTTCTTAGGCGTGGCTGGCACCCTGCAGGCCTGTGAAGTCCCCAGGTCCTCTGACTCTGCCCCCGGATTTGGAGCAAGCTTTTTCCTTCCCTCTGTGGGGGGAAGTGGGGTGCAGTTCAGGGTCACCGCAGGACTGCCTATGATCCCTCTGCAGGGATCAGAGAGGCTGGGACCCCCACGACTTAGCTGCAGGCCAGGGCTATGTGCCCACCCTCAGGACTGAGGAAACGCACCAGAGCAGGCGTGCCTCCCACGTTAGGTAGGGAGATGGGCTTGGGGCTGGGGAGTGCAGCCTCCCTCACTGCAGGGCACAGGACAGCGCTTCCCTGAAAGGGTTCAGTCAATAAAAGACCCTAGCTCTCCCCTGAGCTCAGAGAGTCACACTGGGTTTGGCTTCTGTTAAGCCAGGGAGCCAGACCAACAGAAATGTTGACTAATGTCAGGTTTAAAGGCTTTTGATGTTCCAGGTTTGTTTTCGTTTAATAGTTCAGGGAATTAGAGATTCCCTTCCGATTCAAACTGGTTTGCTGAGGGTCTTTCATCCCCCTCTCTGCTTTGTTTTGAATGTAGCTTTGAAAAGTGGCTCATAAGAGAAATTCATATTTGGCTTTGGTTCAAAGATCAACAAGTAGGGGCCGTTAGTTCTGATCTGGGCTTGAGGCTTTGGTTCAGAGACAGGGCAAAGCCACCCTTCACACAGCCAGGGAAGGACACAGTCACCACCGCCAGGCCTCAGCCACCCCAACTGCAGGTTGACCTCCCCCCTCTCCACTTCATGCTGCATGTGGTCCAGGAGCCCCAGCCCTCAAACCCCAGTGAGTCTCCGGAGGGCAACCCTTTGACTGATTTTGAAACTGTGACAGTAAAACAGTTAATAAAAACCTGATAGATCTGTACAGAGGTGCTTTCCGCATGGCGCGGGCCTGGCTTAAATGAGCGCCATTCCCCACGGCTGGGGACCGGAAACAAAGGACGGGGTGTGTCCGCGCTGCCAGGAGCTGGCGGGGACCCCCGACTTCCCCGTCTGCTCTGGGCTCCAGTGAAAACGGACATGTCTGTCTCTGGTGACCTCGCTTCCTCTTTCTCTGAGGCAAAGGTTCTCAAAGTAGGGTTCCCAAACCAGCCACAGCATCACCACCTAAGATCACCAGATCTGTTAGAAATGCAAATTCTCAAACTCTGTCTCTCCTTGGGGACCTCCAAACTCTGGTGGGGCAGAGGGTGAGTCCAGCTCTTGTTTTAATCTCCTCCAGAAGATTCCAATGTAGTCCCCAGTCTGAGAACATCAGCTCTGCAAAGCACCGCCTCTCTGGCCCCTCCAGTCTTCAGACACCCTGGGTTTTCAACCTTATATTTCCTCTCTGTCGAGAAACACCTAACAAATCCAGGAAACACCAGGTCTGAAAGTCTCATCCTCTGTGGACAGGGGTTCACCCTTGGACAGAGGGCAGAACCCTGATGCTGCAGCCATGGAGACTGATGTCCCTGCTGACTTATGAGTTCTTTTCTGGGGTGGGGTGGATGAAGGAGCGCTTGTGGCCCCAACTCTTCCTGGTGGTTAAGAGAATCAGAATGAGAGGGGTAGAGAAGCATGGAGGTTAGAAGCCTGTGTTCTGGAGTCAGTACACCTGGGTTCAGGTGCCAGCTGGGTCCAGTACTGGCTGTGTGACCTTGGGCAAGTCATTTCATCTCTCTGTACCCTTTAGTTCCTGCATATGAAAACTGGGGATGATGATAGGATCTATCTCCTAGGGCTGTTGTGAGGATGAACTCATTAGCGTGTGCACAAGTTCACGCTGTGGGCCCTGCCCCTCTCCCAGGCCCCACCCGGGCACTCTCATCCACCCACTTTGGGCCCAGGGCTCGGTGCTTCTATAGATGCCCCCACCCCAGTGCTCCTGTCCTTGGAGAAGCAGGAAACCCAAGGCAGAGGCTTGAGGATGGTGACAGGGCTCTGTCACCACCACTTCTGCCCTGAAGGGGATAGCAGATCCTGGCAGTTACTGGTCCCCTGTGGGACCATCATGATTACCAGGGACAGTGGCCCCAGTGAGCTGGCCTGCTCCCCAGAGGAGAGAGCAGAGGGCAGTGAAGAAGCAAGAAAGGACAGCAAGAGGGAGAGAGAGGAAAATAGATGGCGAGAAAGAGAAAGGACATGAGAGAAAGAAAAAAGGGGGAGAACGGGGGAAGAAAGATGGGCAAAGACAGGAGAAGAGGGAAAAGGAGCCATAACTGGGAAGTAACCAAAAGGTGACTCTGGACAAGGCTGAATGCAGCCCACCCAAGTGTTTTCTTTAGCCCAATAAGGTTTTATTTCTTCCATTCAAACCCCGTGTCTTCAGATGAGAATGTGCCCTCCTGTAGGCCGCAGCCCTGACCCCTCCCTCCTGTCCTGCCGGTGTGCCCCTGCAGGCCCTGGAACTTAACTCATATTCTAGAGGAACCAGTGGCCTCAGGCAGCCCACTGGTCTCTGGGGAAATCATTCAGGATGCAAGCATTTGGTCACGCCCAAGCAAATGTCCACTCAGGCCAACAACTTCTAGCTCAGCATGTGGTCCCAGTCTGGGCTGTTTCTGCTTTTCGAGGTGAGGCTTCTGGGGAAAAGGGGTCTGCAGAGAACGGAGGAAGGAGTGAGCCTGTCCGGGGGTAGGGAGAGCCAGGAGGAAACCAGAGGCCAGCAGGGATTCCAGGCTGGAGTCAGGGACATTAAGATTTCTGGGATCTTCTCCCCATGGCGTCCCTGCTCCCAGTTTGTTCTTTCTGTCCCCTCTGGCCAATTCCCTGTGCAGATTATCCATACAAACCCTCAAACCCCAAGACCTGTGTGTGTGTTGTCCCAGATTTGAGCTGGGGTAGGGAAGGGGCTGGACTCCATTCTGCACAGCACGGAGGGGATGGCTTTAGTTCAGAAAGAAAGCAGATTACAGCCACAGAAAGAACAAATGGGGTCAGTGTGGGGCCACCAGGGATTGAGGGGAGGCACAGGGGCTGTGTGCAGAGGGTCCTCACATTCCCAGACCCTGGGATGGGCGGGTCCCTGCAGACACTTTTGACACAGACTGTCCCACCCATGACAATGCTTGCCCTCCCATCAAAGCCCAGGGCCAGGTGCATGTTCCTGAAGGCTTCACGGTCTCCTGGTGTACAGAGGGGTGAGATAGATATCTCATCCATTGTCCCCTCCCCGCTCACCTCTGCTTCTGCAGAGCACCCCTCACCCAGGCTCACAGACCCCTAGTATTTACCAGGCGGTTCTTACGGTTGCCTGGATGCACATGTTTTTATTTGATCTGTACTTTTATTTTTGGTGTGCATCAGAAAAGTAGATTGAATACATCAAACAGTGTTTAATGAACTTATTGCCGGGGATGGAGCTAAGTTACAGGCATTAGTTGGTATAGGCACATCGTGTTTTATTTAATATTGCAATTTGCAGATATTGTGTGTGTGTGTGTGTGTGTGTTTACAAATTGATGGTGTATAGCAACTCTGAATTGAGCAAGTTTATTAGTGCCATTTTTCCAACACCATTTGTTCATTTTATGTCTCTGGGACACATTTTTAAAATTCTCATAATATTTCAAACTTTTTCATTATCATTGTATTTGTGACGGTGGTCTGTGATTTTCTTTTTTTGATCTGTGATATTTGATGTCACTATAACAAAAAGATTATAACTCGCTGAAGACTCAGATGATGGTTAGCATCAGATGATATTTTTAGCATCAAGCACTTTTTTCTGTTTTAAAATTTAAAAGTTTAAATATGGATGATAAAATAATCAGAACGAAAGCTGATCTCTCAAGAAGACATACAAACGTCCAACAGGCACATACAAAGATGCTCAGCATCACTAGCAACAAGGAAATGCAATCAAAACCACATGGAATGCCACTTTACCACTTCATACCGAAAAAAAAAAAGGTAAAGTAACCAGTGCTGGTGAGAATATGGAGAATGTGAAGAAACCGGAACCGTGTATGCTGTTGGTGGGGATGTTAAATGAGCACAGCTGTTGTGGAGACAGCCTGGCAGCTCCTCTAAAGGTGAAAGAGAATGATTCAGTAACTCCAGGTGTATCCTCAAGGGAATGAAAGCAGGGCCTGGAACAGATACTTACACACCTGTGTTCACAGCAGCATTGCTCACAGTCACCAAAAGGTGGAAACAACCCAAGTGCCAATCCACAATGGATGGACACACAAAGCATGGCCCATTCACACGATGGACCACTCCTCAGTCTTAAGGAAGGAAATTCTGACAGGCTACAACATGGATAAACGCTGGGGATACCATGCTCAGTGAAGAAATCTAGCCGCAGAAGGGCAACACTATCTGATGCCATTCACAGGAGGTTCCTAGAGGGATCAGATTCATAGAGACAGGAGGTAAGACAGTGGGTGCCAGGGGCTGGGGGAGGGGCTGGGGAGTTAGTATTTGATGGGGACAGGGTCAGTTTGGGCAGATGGACAAGTTCTAGGGACGGGTGGTGGGGAAGGTAACACACCCTGTGAATGTGCTTAAAGCCGTGAGCTGCATGCCCTTGAAAATGGTTAAGATGGTGAATTTTATGTTATTTTTTAATTATAATTTTAGAAACTTTAAATCAAATGCACTGCAATAAAACTTTAAAAACCGCATAGAATTCTATATGCACAAGTGTATGTGCACACGTGCGTGTAAAACTGAACTGTGATCAGCTCTGTGGACTGCATTGGTATCCATTTTCATTATAATAGTTGATTATAAATCAACTATACTGTTTAGTTTGAGGTGTAATACTGTCTTACATTTCGGAGAAGGCAATGGCAACCCACTCCAGTACTCTTGCCTAGAAAATCCCATGGATGGCAGAGCCCAGTAGGCTGCCGTCTATGGCGTCGCACAGAGCGGGACACAACTGAAGCAACTTAGCAGCAGCAGCAGCAGCAGCAGCAACTGTCTTACATTTATGCAAAATATTGGGGAACTGGGTGAAGGAACTCAAAATCTACCTGTACAATTTCTTGTGAATCAATAACTATTCCAAAATAAAATATATTAAAAAAAAAAACCTCAACACGAATGAGTGATCTAAATGTAAACCATAAAACCATGCAGGTTTTAGAAGAAAATACAGGAGAAAGAATAAACTGATGTTAGACAAAGAAATCTTAGGCATGACATCAAAAGCACACACAAAGAAGGACATAACAAATGGGGCTACTAAAGAATGAAGGGCCAGCTACAGACTTAGAGGAGGAATTTGCAAATCATATCCAACAAAGGACTTTGTGCCAGGACCATATAAAAAGTTGTCATAACTCAACAATATAAAAACAAGCCACCTGATTTTTTTAAGTGTAAGAAAAGAAAAACACCCCACTTCACCAAAGAGGATGTTGGTTTCATGGCTCCTAAATGCACAAGAAGTTGATCAACATCATTAACCGTTCTAGAAATGCAATTAAATTCATAATAAGACACTGGCTAAAATAAAATATCCTGACAACGGCAAGTACTGACAGGGATGAGAGATGACAGGAACTCCGAAAGAGAGCTGGTGGGACAACAGCCACTCTGGGACGCAGACGGCAGCCCCTCAGATAGGGAAACAGACACTCGACATGCGACGCATCAGTCCCTCCGCGATATTTGCCCTCAAGAAATGGGAGTTCAGGTCCACACACAAGTTTCTACCAGAAGGCTCTGAACAGCTCCACAAATATTCGCCCCAAACTAGATACACCACCAATGTCTTTCAATACTGTCAATGGACAGATGCTGGTACATCCACCAGGAACGCCACTCACAATAGAAAGGGAGCAGGCATTGGCATCACAGAGCTCAGATGAATTGCAGAGGCATCAAAGGTCATGCACTGTACAACTGCATTCACAGGAGATTCTCCAAGATTCAGAACCCTGATGTTGCAAGGAGAACAGACGATGGTTGCCGGGGGTCAGGGCCGGGAGAGGGCACCCCAGGGAGATAGAGGGCAGTGGAATGGTTCTGAGCCTGACTGTGATGTCTGGAAGAGTATGAAGAGGGGAAACAGCTCATAGACCACACAGATGCAGAGCCAAGCCTCCAGTAAGCTAGATGAGGTCTGGAAACTGGACCACCTTTAGCTTGTGTGATGCCAAAACGTAAGAAAACCAAAGTACTGGCCACAGTACCTCTCTTGATGTTGCAGTCTGTGTCTGGTGGCATCTCTTCCAGCAGAGTGCCATAGTCCAGCACACTGGTGAGGATGAAGAGCACTATTAGGGTGTGGGCTCGCCAGGAGAAGGTGCTGGTGCCTGCAGGCATCCTAGACTTGCCACTCCAGTCTGTAGCAGCCTGGGTCTACCATCCGGACACTCCTCCAGGGAGGCCTTGCCCACAGGCACAGGAGACCATGGCTTTGGTCCCTCAGCACCCTGGGATTCAGCCCCCTGCATGGTGCCTGGTCCTAGCCCCTCTGCCCTACCCCTTGACCCCACACACCAAGTCATCTCCAGACCACTACACAAAGGATGCTGGGACTGAGTCTTGGTGCTTGCTCTGCAGTCTCCCACAATCAAGTACTTTCTATTCATTTATTTTTTAAACTGTTTAGTCGGGCTTTTTGGTCTAACCATGGTGACATGTGGAATATTAATTTCCCAACCAGGGATGGAACCGATGCCCCCTGCATTGGAAGCTCGGAGCCTTAACCACTGGACTGCCCAGGAAGCCCTTCAAGTATTTTTTGCAGTATATACATATTTAGACATGATGCTGTTGCACATTTAATAGATTTCATTCTGGTGTAAACATAACTTTTGTGTGCACTGCCAGGAAACTAAAAACTCATATGATTTCCTTTACTGTGATATTTGCCTTATTGCAGGGGTCTGGAATCAAGGGCTTGATATCTCCAAGGTGTGCCTGGATAAGCAATCGTATTAAGTAAACAGTAGTACAGGTGTCGGTATGTGCTCAAGTTCTTCAGACATGTCTGACTCTTCCGTCATGTGACCCCATGGACTGTAGCCCACCAGGCTCTTCTGTCCAAGGGATTCTCCAGGCAAGAATACTGGAGTGAGTTGCCATTCCCTTCTCCAGGCGATCTTCCTGACAGGGCTTGAACTCAGGTCTCCTGCATCTCCTTGCATTGGCAGGCAGATTCTTTACCACTGAGCCACCTGGGATAAAGCTAAAAATGGTGATGGAATACAAAAGACTGAAGTTTGGGAAAGCCTGTGTTGTCCCAGACACAGGCAGAGCCCCACCTGGACTGCAGACTGTTCTGACCCCATTCTGCAGCATGTAACACAGGCTCAGCCCAGGAGAGGTGGCAAAGGCTGGCACTAAGAACATGTGCGGGGGACGTAGTGTGCCCAGGCTCCTCCAGGACAGAGGAGATGCTCAGGGCGCCTGGGTTCTGGGGCTTGTGTCCACATCTTTCCTCTTGTAGCCATTACCCTAGTAACCCTCCCCTCTGAGGGGTGTATCTTGGGAAATTTGGTTTCCTGGGGGAGCTTATGACCCTGCTTTCCAAAAACTCCAACTTGAGAGAGTGGAGCTGCAAGTGAAAGAGGTTTCATTGATGTGCTACCTCTGGATGATTCCCTCCTCAGGAGTTGGGAGGTCCCATAGCTGGCGGGGGGCAGGGGGTTGGAGCTGAAGCCCTAAAATCCCTCAGAGGCTCACTGTCCTCCTCCCTCAAAAGGGTGTTACCCTGTATCATATCAGTCCTCACTCCTGCCCTGGGTGAGGAGTGAGATGATGCAGGGAGGGCGGTGGGAAGTCCATGGCACCATGGCAAGGGTCTGACTTGTTCCCTTTCCCCGGCTGTCTGAAGGTCAGCCCTGACTCCTCCAACCAGCCAACCAGGGCTCCCAGGAAAACCCAGAGAAGGGGACCAGTGGATGAGGAAACAGCCCCTGCAGCATCTCTCAGCAAGCTCAGCGCTGCAAAGGTAGGCTGTCCACCATGCAGCTGCTGGCTTTGTCAGGGAAATTACTTTAGCCCAGCATCATTTTTTATGTGCCTGTTCAATAAAATAGTTATTGATGGCCTCATCCATTTAAGTCACAATCAAAATAGCGGCCAGGATGAGGCAGCCCTGTATTATATCGCCAGAGCGAGAACTATTTTCTATCAATTCGCAAATACATTCACATTTAGGTGAAAAATTATGCCATCTAAGATCAAATATATCAGAGGCTGGGAGCCAGGAGGGAGCGGGCTGGGGTCTGAGGGCTTCTTCATCATTCATTAGTGAAGCCTGTGGGAGAGCAAAAGAACAGCCGTCTGCCTGCTAGTGGGCATCAGCGGAGGGTGATGAAGCACTGCCAGTGCCCAGTGGTCTCGAGGGATGCTGGCCCCATCCAGGAGCCCAGCGGACCAAGGACATTTCTAAGGAAGGAAGAATGAATATGTGTGAGTTAGACAGGGGATAGGCCCCCAACTCCCCAGGTGTTAGCCATGTGCCAATTCTGGAACAATTGTCAGCATCCAAGATGGTGGCACAGATGGGGAGAGAGCCAAAAGGTGGAACCTGAGCCAGAGTAAAAAGTGAGAGGAGAAGAAAAGAACACTCACCAAATGCTGCCATGTGCCAGGCACTGCGTTGGGTTCTTGGCATTAACCATCTCATTGAATCCTCCAACAATCCATGAGACAGTCAGTAGTATCCCCACTGCTGAGCGGAGGACGGGAGGCTCAGAGAGTGACACTCACTCTTCCAAAGGTACACAGCTTGTAAGGTACAAAATCCAACTTTCACCCTAAATCTGCCTGAACCCAAGTTGTACTATGGAACATGGCCTCATTCAGTACCTTATTGGTATGTGTGTTGGGTGTACAGAATTGAGCTTGTCTGCCTGCTTATTAGGGGGTTTCATTTGGGTTTTGGAAGGAATGTGTTAGACCAAGGAATCAGCACTGCTTTTTTGAGAACTGGAAAATTGGGAAGAAATAATGGATAAGTAGATTTGTAGCTGCTGCAGGGTCGGGGAGGGGGGCTGTTGGGAGGAATGGGGAGTGCCTACTAACAGGTATGGGCTTCTCTGGTGGGGGTGATGGAAGTGTTCTGCAGCTGATGATGCTGACGGTTGCACATAGTTGTGAATATGCTAAAACCATTGAATCGCACTCTTTAAATGAGTAAATTGTATAGTATATGAACGATATCTCACTAAAAGTGGTAAAAACCAATCATGGCTATGCTCATTTCTCGGCCACCAAGGCCTCTGACGCCTTGCTTGCCCTTCCCGATGGCAACCTTTCACCGGCTCTTTAACCCAGTAAGCCTCAACATTTTTGGCTCCAGAGACCGGTTTCCTGGAAGACAGTTTTTCCAAAGATGGGTGTCCGGGTGGGGGTAGGGGGCCATGCAAGTGATGGGGAATGGATGTAAATACAAAAGCTTGGCTTCACACCTCTGGCTGGCCACCTTCACACCTTCACACTTCTTAACAGGCCACAGACCAGTCCCAGTCCATGGCCTGGGGTGTTGGGGACCCCTGCTTTCATCCTTGCACACAAATCTGTCACCTTGTTTCCCACTCTTCAACTACCCACCTTCTGCTACGTGCAGCTATTTCTGCTTACCCCACCCTGGGCTCCCCACCCAGGGTGCCCTGTTTTCCTGATCTACGTCACTGGTCTCATCAGTCACCTGAGCTGAAGCCTCCCACAGCTGGAGCCTGTAGGAGGCCTGCTCCTCCAGGGCCTGAGAGTATTGCCTGGGGTGGTCTCCTCTGTCTGGAATCAGGGTCACTCCAGGGGCCAGGGCCACTGACACCAGCCTGCTCGTCCCTGCCTGGTTGTGCAAATTTCACACTGTACCAGTCTAGAGTGTGACTGTGAGACAGAGCACTGGGTCTAAGTCCTGGCTCTGCCTCTTATTAGCTGTTCTAAGCTCAATCGTGGTCCCCACCCCAAATTCTAGTGTTAACGTCTGAAGAATGTGACTGTATTTGGAGATAGGGTGTTTAAAAAGGCAATTAAGGTAAAATGAGGTCATTAGAGTGAGCCTTCATCTGATAGGAGCAGTGTCCTAATAGCAAGAAGAAATTAGGACAGAGGCATGAAGGGACGATTTCATGAAAACATGGGAGAAGACAGCCATCTGCAAGCCATCGAGAGAAAAGTCTCAGAAGAAACAGCCTTGGGACTTCTGTGGTGGTCCAGTGGCTAAGAATTCATATTCCCAATGCAGGGGGCCTGGGTTCTATTCCTGGTCAAAGAACGATCCCACATTCTGCAACTAAGGAATTAGCATGCCGCAACTAAAGATCCTACGTGCAGCAACAAATATCAAAGATTCTGCGTGCCTCGACTAAGACCCAGTGCAGCCAAATTAAAAAAAAAAGAATTTTTTAAAAATAAGAAACAGCCTTGCTGAAACCTTGAGTCAGACTTCTAGCCCCAGAGCTGTAATAATTTCTGTTGGGTAAGCCATCACGCTGTGGTACTTTGTTATGGCAGCCAGAGCAAACTCATACACTATGAGTTATGTAACCTTAGGCAAGTCATTTCACTTTTCTGTGCCTCAGTTTCTTTTTCTGTCAAAGGGGGATAATACTAGTACCTACTTCCTAGACTTGCTGTGAAAATTAAATGAGCTAGACAAGTAAGGGTCTAGACAGTGTCTAGCACATGGTAAGTATTGTATGTGTTACTATTATTATTATTCAGGGACACAGCTACATATTTTCCAGGGTCAATAACTGTAATCAAAAGTCAGAGCTTTACTTTAGTAGTCACTCCTTTAGATTCACAGAGGTATGCCAAAATATATGGCAAAATTTTAGGATATTTTGCTGCCTTATTTGACAAAGGAAAAGCTGGACACAATCTCTCAGCAGTGATCAAATAACATCAGAACATTATACAATGGACTCTATGCAGCTGTTGACTAAAAAAGTCTGTTCTGAAGGCTAGAATATGAAAATACAGGAATAAACAGATATATAGAAACTCAGACACATGAGGATTGCAACGCTTAGCACAATGGGTATTGGACAACCCTCTTTGTGTAAGTAAATAAGTATGATATATTATGCACAGATAGAAATATTGAGGGTGGTATGCATACTTTTTTTTTTTTAGAAAAGCCTATTGACAGAGGTTATCTAGGAGAGAAACTAGAGTAGCAACGAGGAGATTTTTTTAGTTTATACCATTTTGAAATGAATGGCTTCCTTTATTAAAAAAGTAGTATCACAGGATTACTTGGGTAGTGGATTGTGGATTACTTGACTTTCTAGCCTTTATTTTTCCTTGTTAAACAACACAACCACCAAGGCCCTAACAGGAAGCTCTTGTAAAACGGCCCTCTGACTCCAGAGGTACCGCCCTATCCAAGTCCAGGCATGGATTTGCTCATTACTGTTCCCTGCTCTGCAAAGGTCAAAAGCCTGGGTTCCAACACCCATTCTGCCCCAGGAGGGCTAAGTCCTTAAACTCCCAGAGCCTCAGCCCCCTCGTTTGTAAAACAACACACACCCTGACTGCCCTACCTTGCAGGTCATTGGCGGGATCCAAGTCACCATGGGAACTCAGCTGTCCCTGCTTTGCGTTCCTCCCCTAAGGTCAGTTCCAGAGCTTTTTATGGCAAGGAAAACTGCAGGGTCCCAGAAATCCCAGAGATGAAGCCCTCTGGGCACACTCTGCTTATAAGACTGTCACACCACTAACCTCCTGTCACTGGGGCATTCAAGCAGCTGTTAAGTGCCTGCTGTGTACAAAGCAGAGCTATGGACTCAAAGGGGATGTGAGCTAAGGCGGAGACGCTGGCTCAGGGGGCTCCTAACCTGGTGCACAGATGCTCCAGGGCAGAGTTAAGCTCTACAAGGATGCAGAGAAACAGGGAAAGGCTCCTTCCAGCTGAAGGATACAGCCAGGAAAAGCTCTTTGAAGTGATGAAAGAGGGTCCTATTTGCTCCTACAAAGATGTGAGGGAGGGTATTTCAGAAGGAGAAAGCCGGAGAAGAGGCTCAGGTTGGCAGAAAGAGTGAGAAAGAGCCTCCTCTGAGGTTCTTGGGAGGCTGGGGCAGAGACTGATCCAAACAACAGCACCCACTGCCCAGGCAGTGTTCCAGACCACACTGAGTGCCACTAGTCTCCAAGTCTCGGCACGCTCCTGGGACGGGCTTCCTGTGCCTAGTTCTGCCCCACTGGGCCCTTGGCTGGGGGTCCCAAGGGCCCCTTTCCTAGGCCTCTGCCCCCTTAAATTCGAGGCAACACCCTTTTCCCTTCAGGGGACTCACACACACTCAAAGTCCACTATGCCTCTCGTGATTGCCCTCTTTTAGGGCAGGCATGTCTGGAGGCTTGCTCATTGTCCCAGCACACTTGGGCCAAAGCCTGGTGTCCTCCAGTCTTATCTACCAGACGAGACCTGGCCTGTGATGGAGAAGCCAGTCACAGGAAGCCGGGAGCGGCAGGCACCACCTCAAAGCCCCTGGGTTCAGGAAGGGAAGACCTGCCCAGCATCACGTGGCTGGTTGTGGGCAAACCAGGTCTGGTCTCTGTGCTCCTAATCCATCCACCAGAGAAGGGTGCGTTAATTCCCTCCAGCTTCCCAAAGACAGCCTCTCCTGCCCTCGACACCCTAAACCTCCACTATTAG
The DNA here is from genome assembly GCF_055505025.1 of Bos grunniens. Classification (NCBI taxonomy): domain Eukaryota; kingdom Metazoa; phylum Chordata; class Mammalia; order Artiodactyla; family Bovidae; genus Bos; species Bos grunniens. The sequence continues at coordinate 85,001,778 of NC_141174.1, read as the reverse complement.
TGACTCTCTTTTACAGACAAGCAGTGACAGCCCCTACGGAAATGGAATTAGGAGGACCGAGTGAGGAGGAGTAGGGCCTGGCAGGCATTATTGCTTAGCACCTTTGCAGGGGAGCAACACTCTTGCAAACCCTGTTCACAGAGCACTTTCCCACCATTAGCTCCTGCCTTCAGGAGTTGGGCAAACGCCAGCTGGGTTTGGGTGGGAGAGAGGTTGGGATTGGAAGCCTGGCTCCGCAGGGGCAGAAAGCCACTGGCAGCCTGAAAATAACAGCAGGAAAGAGAGAACAGCTTGGGAGCTGAGGGCGATGGCTTCCCCATAAATGTCCCAAACTTGCACAGCTGGCTAAAGATGAGAATGATGCTGGAGTGAAGCCTCTTGGCCTTCTTAGGATCCATGGTTGAGTACCAGGATGGCTCAGGCAGGGAGGCCTTCCCAGCTCTGAATCAGATTCCAATTCCAGAGTCTCCGTTCAGAGGGGTGAGCCCCAGCCAGGCAGGAGGGCCAACCCCGGCTGCACTCAGAGGGCTCGCAGGTACAGAAACAATTCCCTGAAGTCAGGAGATCCCAAGACGGCTACAGGTGCAGGATGTAAATCTAGTGACTGAACAAATACCAGTCTGCACAGAGCCAAGGTGGGGCTGGAGTCTGTAGAAAAAGGCACTGCTGAATCAATAAACACGGGCTATTTGTAGCTGCCTGGGGGTTTGGTCTTTGGCCCTCCAGACACGGCTGATAGGATGTGGTGAAGGTGCAGTGCAACTGTGGGGTGTTCCTCAAACCGCATGGGGCAGTGATGGGAAGAGAGGGAGAGTGAGGGGACCTACCTCCCCCGAAGGGTGAGGAACCCCAGCTGAGTCCCAACAACACTGCTCCAGGCTGAGCCTCTCCAGTGGGCCTGGGATAAAGTGACTGAGCAAAGGCAAGTTTGTAAAGGGAGGCCTGTCTGCCCAGAGGGGGTCCATGTCCTTTAAGGGAAGGACCCCAAGCAGTGGGACCCACAACGGAGAGAGTATGAGGCAGCACGAGGCCCAGCCTGGAGAGGGAGGAGGACCAGGAGGAGGAAGGGGTTCATCCCCCACCATGTGGCCGCCCACCCCACTGGCCTCCAGACCCAGGGACCCAGCCTCCCGTAGGTGGGTGGCAGGCGCTGGGTAGGCCCCAGTGGCATCCAGAGAATGACTGGGGCCCGGGAGTGAGTTTGGGGCATCTCCTGCTTTCTGGGGGGGTGGTGGGTGGGTCTTGCTCCCTGTGAGCATGTGTGTGCATCCATACACAAGCACACACAGACACATTCATTCGGGAAATACTGCCCCCCAGAGCTTGCTCCAGGTGTTGGGAATACAGCGAAAGTGTTAGTCACTCAGTTGTATCTGACTCTTTGCGATCCCATGGACTGTAACCTGCCAGGTTCCTCTGTCCATGGCATTCTCCAGGCAAAGAATACTGGAGTGGGTTGCCATTCCCTTCTCCAGGGGATCTTCCAGACCCAGAGATCGATCCTAGGTCTCCTGCACTGCAGGAAGATTCTTTGCTGGGAATAGAGTACTGAGAGCAAAACAAAACAACAACGCCAGCCCCCAGAGCATGTACAGTCTTAGCAAAAGGCGGGCAAGCAGAAAGGAGACACTATCTGGTCTTGTAACACCCACCATGTAAATTCAGTTCCATGCGCCATTAATTTTACTCCTCTTTCTGCCCAGACCTGCTGCACAGCCTGGAGGCCATGACCAATGGCTCCACCCTGTCCCCTCCCCCAGCTACCTCTGCCTCAGGTCTTCTTCTCTCTCTTCATCCTTACCCCGCTCCCTCCATGCCCCCCTCCCTCACCACCTCTAGGTCTCTCCACAGACCTCCCTTTCTCTCCCAGCAGGGGAAGCTGACCACAGGGACCTAGAAGGCCGGAGTCAGCTGATTTCCAGAACTAACACCTGCCCAAGCACCTCAGGGAGGAACTCTATCCACCGCGGCCAAGCTGGCGGGTGACCAGCTTGGGAGCGAAGCTGGCCCCCCTAGAGAGTCAGCCAGGTGGGTCTCCTGTGTCCCCAGACATCCCTCAGGCCCTCCTTGTCCCCAAATAAGAATAGCTGGCATGTAGAGACTGAATCTTCCCATCCAGGCTCTGGCTGAGCCCTAAGAAGCATCATTTCATTTAACCCTCCCAACACTCATGTGCAGTGGGTAGCATTACTATAACCTCACCACCCCAGGGTCTTTCAGAAAGCTCAAGAGGACTTACTAAGGTTACAGAAGAGGAAAGTAGCAAGGTCTAGACTGGAATCCAGGTCTGCCTGATCCCCAAGCTCATGCCATTGACCCCACCTCTACTGTTTTCCTCAACCTTTCCTCCATGGGAACTTCTCTCGTCTTCCAGTGGTCACCAATAAAGCCCGCTGTGTTTGTCACCTAGGGCTATTTGCACTTCCTTCAAATAACTGAATATCTTTCTAGACCTAGATAATGTATCTGTGACAGTAGAATTTCAGACAGATGGGGGTGAAGTGCTCATCTTCATTTGGGAGCAGGGCCTTCCCAGAGGCCCCACAACCAGCCCACACAGAAAGTGGCCTCCTTTCTCATAAGACTGCACCCTCCCCATTCTGGGTGAAGCAATCAGACCCCTCTGTTCCCTTGCTCACTACTCACCTAGCTTGGCTCCGAGGCAAATGTTCTAGACCTATTAATTATCACAGGATAATTAGGCATGGGGAAATCCAGGCACAGATAAAATCAAGGCCTTCCCCCACCTGCCCCCACATTTCCAATCTGGAAATCCTGGGATGTGCTGTGTTTGCCTGTCATCTCCACCCTGTGGCTCCCACCAGACCAACCCGGGCCGGCGCCAAAATGCCCGGAGGAGAGCTAAGCCCTGCCTGGGCCTGCTCAGTCTGCCAGTTACATCGACAAGGGATTCCCGGAGAAACCCTCCCTCCTGCCCACCCCAGAGGGCTGAGACCTGAAACCGCCTCATCCTTGCTCCTCATCCCCAAGGCCTGAACTGTCTTTCACCCTTCCCACTTCCCCACTCAGAGGGTAGAAAACCCTGGAAAACCCTGGATAGAGTAAGAGACTTTAATCAGGCATCCATGCACCTAAGAATGAGTCTCTTAATTTCAGGTCGGGGACACCCTCACCCCTGAGATAGTTGGCAAAATCTTCATATGTGAACATAGCTGAATCTATCTGGGAAGACCCCACACCCTGCAAGAGATCCTTTTCTAAGAAATATTTATGTATCTATTGAGTCTTGGTTGTGACACAGGATTTTTGGTCTTCGTTGCGGCATGCAGAATATTTAGTTGTGGCATGCAAACTCTTAGTTGTGGCCTGCGGGATCTAGTTCCCTGCCCAGGAATTGAACTCAGGCCATCTGCATTGGGAGCTCAGAGCCTTAGCCACTGAACCACAGGGAAAGTCCCACAAGAGGCTCTTAAAGAGCCTTGGAACCTCCCTGAGACCCCCCCATAGAAAAGGGGTAAGAATCTGCAGTAAGGCTTCATAGAGACCACCCCTTAGTATACTTTACAAAGAACTTAAGTATCATGAACTCCTCTAAGTCTTACAACTATGCCAAGAGCCAGATTATGACTTAGTGGTTGGGAGCACCACCCTGCAGCCAAACTGCTTGGGTTTCATCCCAGTGCTGCTAATTGTTATAGCGCCTCAGTTTTCCTATCTGAAAAGTGGGGTCACAGAGGCATGGGAGCAGGGAGAATTCGAGGAAGACAGTCAAAAGGTACAAGCTTCCAGTTATGAGATAAGTAAGTACTAGGGATATAATTCACAACATGATAAATGTAATTGGCACTGCTATACTTTATATACGAAAGTTAAGAGAGTAAATCCTAAGATTTCTTATCACAAGGAAAAAGTCATTTTTTCTATTTCTTTAATTTTTTTATATAGATGAGATGAGGCATGTTCACTCAATGTATTGTTATAATCATTTCATGATACATGCAAGTGTAGTCATTATGCTGCTACTGTTGCTGCTGCTAAGTCGCTTTAGTCGTGTCCGATTCTGTGCGACCCCATAGACGGCAGCCCACCAGGCTCCCCCGTCCCTGGGATTCTCCAGGCAAGAACACTGGAGTGGGTTGCCATTTCCTTCTCCAATGCATGAAAGTGAAAAGTGAAGGTGAAGTCACTCAGTCGTGTCCAACTCTTCTCGACCCCATGGACTGCAGCCCACCAGGCTCCTCCGTCCATGGGATTTTCCAGGCAAGAGTACTGGAGTGGGGTGCCATTGCCTTCTCTGAGTCATTATGCTGTACACCTTAAATGTAAACAGGGCTGTATGTCAGTTATATCTCGATACACTGGAGGGAAAAATGGAATCACAGTTTTCTCTACCACACAGAATTATCATAAAGAATAAAATAAAAGTGATTCACCAAGATAGTTCTAAACACTCTTTCTGGCCAATAGTAAGTACTCAATTAATGTTAGGACTTCCCTGGTGGCTTAGATGGTCAAGAATCTGCCTGTAAGGCAGGAGACCCATTCAATTCCTGGATTGGGAAAATCCCCTGGAGAAGAAAACGGCAACCCACTCCAGTATTCTTGCCTGGAGAATTCAATGGACAGAGGAGCCTGGCGGGCTATGGACCATACGGTGGCAAAGAATCAGACACGACTGAGCAACTAACACTTTTACTTTCATAGATGTTAACTACGGTTTATCACCCCATTTAGGAAAGGAGCCTGGAGCTCAGAGAGGCTCATTGACTTGCCCAGGGTCACATGTAGCACAGCCCCAGGTGGGAGTCCTCTCTGGAGCAGAGTCTGGGATGGGATTTTGAGAACACTGGTCAGGCCAGCAGTTGCTGGAGGCTGATGTGATACTGGGGGTGTTGCTGGGATCATGTGGGCCCAGGGAACAGAGGCGCCTGCTGAGGGGCTGGAGACAGGGGAGGAAGAGCTCAAGCCTCACTGGACTTACGAACTCAAGGGAGCCAAGCTCTAATTCTGGAGCTCCCCTACGGGCTGGGCAAGCTCCTCCCCTCTCAGGACTTGAATTCCTCATCTATGAGATGAGGTGGAGGCAGGAAAAATCTGCAGGATTTTATCCCATAGATAGGAAACAGACAGATGAAGCTCAAAATTCCCAGGCTCTGTGCAGGGTCAGACCCATCTGAGATGAAATGAGCTGCCTTGGGGCTGCTACCAGGTCTGGAAAGAGTTGGGCAGAAGTTGGATGACCACCTGCCCAGGAGGCAGTCGAGTTTGGTCAAGTCCCACATCCACTCATCTCCAGTGAAACCTCCTAAACAGCCTGGGGTCAGCTGGGGATGTCCAGGATCCAAAGGCCAGCCTCAAATAAACCAAAGGACACACAGCCTCTTGGTTTCTTCCTTGGAACATACAGCCTGGCTGCTCCAATTGGAGCTTGTCAACCACTGGCATGCTATGCAGCTTCAGTTGTGCCCAGCTCTTTGCAACCCTATGGACTGTAGCCTCCCAGTCTCCTCCGTCCATCGGACTCTCCAGACAAGAATACTAGAGTGGGTTGCTATGCCCTCCTCCAGGGGGTCTTCCCGCCCAGGGATAGAACCCCCATCTCTTACATCTCCTCCATTGGCAGGTGGGTTCTTTACCACTAGCGCCACCTGGGAAGCCCGTCAATCACAGGAGGGACCCCTAGTCATAGTCCAAGGGGAGAGCCACAGCCATGGACTCAAGCTGAAGTTAGTTACAGTCAATATCCACTCTTTCAGCAAGACCAGCACACTGTGTCTCCATCGCCATCCTATATACACCCCAGGGAGGAGGAAGCCCTACGGATGGCCCTGAGCAGCCCTGCCTCACTTCTGAAAGCATGGTTCAGAGCTGTGAGGAAGCACCCCAGTGCCTCAGAAGACCTCCCTGCCCTGGAGGACCCCAAACACCCCTTGAGCACAGAACCCAGCCCAACAAGGTGGACAGTCACAGCCCAGGGAGCTCACCCAGACGCAGACCCCTGGAAGAACAGGCACAGTGATCTGGACATCGCTGCAGACAGGGTTGGGAGGGCTGGTTCTGCCCATCCAGGATGGCAGCCTAGCACCAAGATGGCCCAGCAGAGACTTGGACAGAGGCCAAGCCTCCTCCAGAGGTCAATGGCAAGACAGGCTGCTTCAGGGAGGGATGGAGGAGAGAGAGAAGTAGGAGAGAAAAAGAACGAACGGGGTTGGGGGGGCAAAAAGAAGGGAGGGGGAAGGAGGAAGAGGGGGGCCCTTCACGCCTCTTCAAACTCCCCACCCCTCCCTCTTCCAGGCAAAATATTCTTTCTCTAAAATAAAATAATCATCACCACTCCCCCTTCATCCCTTCCCTTTCTGAACAAGAGCTTTGTAACACTAGATGGCTGATCCGAAAATAACTATTTTGCCCTTAGACGGAATCATTTTTTTTCAACAGGAGAAGCTGAGATATTTTGAAAGCCACCCCCGAGGCAAGAAGGTTGTGCATAAGGCACTAATTGTGAGCGCTCCCCAAGGGCGGCCTCAGGTTGGCAGCGCCCGTTCCCCGGGGGAGTCAACCTCCCTCACTCAACCAGCCAGGCCAGCTCCCCCAGCCGGGCGCGGAGGAGATAAAACACGGGAACACAGATGATCTTACATAACTGAAGCGGGACTGAACATTTTCAGCAAATTACCTCTGTTATGAGCTCTGCCATAAAATCGCCTCACAAGTGAATTTAGTTTTTCTTCCCTCCGTGCCCAATCAATTAGCACATGAGTAATACGAAGCCCATTAGGACAAACCGATGCCGGGGGAGTTGTGTCATCTGCTATAGAAATGATTGCTTAATATACCAGTTGGCTCCGAGGAGCTCTTAGCCACACACAATCTTGCCATAATCAATAGCAACAGTCAAGCGATGCTGTTTCCAACGAGAACACTGCTGGGCAGCGCCAGAGCCTGGCCCAGTGTGGGGCGTGGAGCCGAGTGGGCCCAGAAACCAGTGCCCCTCCCTCGCCTCTGCCTCCCTCCCCTCTCCCCAATGCCCTTCCAAGCCAACCGGAGCAGCCTGCGGTGACTAAGAGAAATGGAAACTCAGAGGGAGCGAGACAGAGAGGCACGGCTGCACAGGGACCGGCGGGCACTGGGGGGATGCGTTTCCAGGAGGGAGAAGCATCAGCCCCGCCTTCCTCTTTCCTCCTAGCAACCACAGAATGGGCTTTCCCTGGGAATATCTCCAGGCTCCTGGGAGACCAAAACCTCCATGGAGTTGAGCCTGTGAGCTGATACAAATGCCTGCGTGTGTGCACACTGGTACCCGAGAGCATAAACAAGGCCAAGGACCTACACCTACTTGTGTGTATGTACACGTGTATGCTGGTATGTGCATGTGAGCACACACCTGAGTGCAGGTGTGTCCATGTGCTCCCGTTACTCCCAGTGGTCCTGCACAACTAGCCAGCCTGCCACGCCAGTCTGTTCTGTCACAACCCTGGGTTGTAGGAACCCCGAGGTCAAAGCTAAGAGCATCTTCCCTGATTGATGGACAAGGGAAGCGGTGAGTCATGGTGGTCTGTGACCGGTGTGCAGCATCCTGGAAGGATACCAGCTTTCAGAGCTCGATCACCTTCCACCAGGGTCTGGGCCCTGCCCTGTCACCTGCAAAGGAGGGTGACTTGAGCTCCCCGGGCTTCAGTTGCCTCGTCTATAAAATAGAGATGTCAACATGTCCCCAGAACGCACTCAGCATGGCTGCTGCGAGCTCCTCCACTAAACCGAAGCCATGGTTACTAACCTCTGCCCTCCTGCTACCTCCTTGACTGCCAAGACCGAGAACCCCAGTCTCTCCCTGCTCCTCGGGATCCACTCAGGAACCAGGCCTCAGGACTTTCCCATTTCCCTCCCAGATCCTCTGGGAAGATTTGTCAAGTCCCAGGGATCAGGCAAATCCCAAGGGATTGAGGGTTTACAGCCTCAACCCCTTCTCCCTTGCACAGACTCCTCACCCCTACCTAGCAGGAGGGGCTCCCTGGCAAGGTAATTATTAGCCCCCATCATCAGGTGGTGCTGCATTCAATCAATCACAAGATCCCAGACCTAAGGGGAAATCTTGCAGGGGTAAACCCAGTGGGCCAGCATCTCAGACACACTGTAAGGGCCACAGGCCTTGAAAACCATCTAGTTTTGCAGAAAACCATCTCCTTTACAGATGTGGGTCTGTGGTTATTGTGCCGTTGCTAAGTTGAGTCTGACCCTTTGCAACCCTATGGACTGCAGCATGCCAGGGTCCCTGTTCTTCACTATCTCCTGGAGTTTGCTCAAACTCATGTTCTTTGAGTTAATGAATCATCCAACCATCTCATCCTCTGTCGTCCCCTTCTTCTCCCGCCCTCAATTTTTCCCAGCATCAGGTTCTTTTCCAATGAGTCGGCTTGTCATGTCAGGTGGCCGAAGTATTGGAGCTTCAACTTCAACATCAGTCCTTCCAATGTATATTCAGGGTTGATTTCCTTTAGGTTTGACTAGTTAGTCCAAGGCTCTCCAAAGGATTCTCAAGAGTCTTCTCCAGCACCACAGTTCAAAAGCATCAATTCTTTGGTGCTCAGCCTTCTTTAGGGTCCAACTCTCACATCTGTACATGGTTACTGGAAAAACCATAACTTTTTGATTATATGGACCTTTGTCGGCAAAGAGATGTCTCCGCTTTTTGACACATTTGTCTAGATTTGCCACAGCTTTCTTCCAAGGAGCAAGAGTCTTTTAATTTCATGGTTGCAGTCACTGTCCACAGTGATTTTGGAGCCCAAGAAAAAGTCTGTCACTGTTTCCTAGCAGTGGGATTTTGCTCCCATGACAGCGGCAGGAGAGCAAGTGGGCACAAAGCACCAGACGGGATGGACTGGGGCCTGTAAGGAGGTGCTGACTGATGTCTGGGTGTCCGGGATTCAGGGGAGCGCGTGTGGAAGTGAGTGCCCAGTCCTCTGAAGTGCTGTATTTCCAGAAGTACACTGAGAAAGAAGCCTCTTCCCCTCCCTGGCCTCAGTTTACCCATCCTTACAATGAAAGAAAGGACTGTATGAGCCCATCGTCACTCCCAGGTCTGATGCCCTGGGATTGAGTTGCAGGCTTTCTGGGGCATGTTTGATGTGAGCTAGCATCTTCTGAGGATGGAGAGGAGGAAGTGGAGAGAGTCTGGGAAAGTGTGAGTGCATCCCCAAGGCAAGGAGGCACTCCTTGAGCCCCACCCCTACCCCCTACTGTGAGTGCAGAGGGAAAGGCTTTCTTTCACTTCCCTAGTCACGTGGGCAGAGGTGGGATGTGCTTCCCGATCTTTCATTCACTGTCCAGCCTCACGTGGTTACGTGGTCTCTCTGAGCCTCAGTCTCCTCACCTGTGAAATGGCATTAAGGGTGGCACCCCCCACCAGGGGTAGTCAGTGAGCATGCAGCGAGGAGCTGCTAAGTGCCAGTCACTGCAGGGAACAAAACAGCCAGGTATCCTGCCCTCACATGTTGGTGATTGGGTGGACGACAGATCAATAAGAAAAACAGAAAGAATGTCAGGGGTGGTAAGCATTGCAGAGAAAAATCAGAGGGAATGGTGTGTAGGGGAGGGGTATGGGATGGGGCGGGTGCAGTTTAGTGAACAGGGCTGGAAGAAAAGACATCTATCTCTGGACCTCAATTTCCTCATTTGCAAAGTGGGTATAAGACCACCTACCTAACCCTCTCCTGGGTTGTTATTAGGGAATAATTATGGTCCCTTTAAATTATGGGATTTAAAGCCTGAAGGGTGAAACAGAACCTAGGGGTAACTAGTATGAATGGGACCAGCCGCATGTGAGCTCCTGTTACAGTGAGTCAGGGCCACCACTCAGGGTTGGGATGTGTCCACCCCAACCCCCGCCTCCCTCCCTACTGAGCTGGGCTAACATGGAGACTCACTCCCACGCCATCCTGTTTCTTTACCCACCCTCTGTGCCATGGGGAGCACACAGCCTTCTCTTCTCCCTCAGGGCTGTCTCCAGCCCAGAGCTCCAGCCTAAGCCCTGTGCCCCGACCACCCTGTCCCTATGCATAGCAGAGAGGACTGGAGATACTCAGGCCTCCAATCACTGCACAGAGAGGTAGGATTTTTGGTGAGTAGAGCATTAGACTTGAAGACGGGAATACTGAACTTTAGTGCCAGCCCTGCTTCCAGCTGCAATGACACCATGAAATTCTTGGGGTCTCAGTTTCCTCATCTCTAAAGTGGGCATAATACCACCTACTCTATTATATCACAGAATTATTATTAGAGAAGAAACAACTTAAAAAAAATTATGTGGCTGCAGCATCTTCGTTGCAGCATATGGGATCCTTTGTTGTGACATAGGGGATATAGTTGCCTGATGGTGAATTGAATCCAGGCCCCCTGCACTGGAAGCAAAAAGGCTTAGCCACTGGACCACCAAGGGAGTCTCAGGAAGAATCATTTTTTTAATGTAAGGTAGGAATTCCAGTGGAGCTATTTCAAATCCTGAAAGATGATGCTGCACTCAACGTGCCAGCAAATTTGGAAAACTCAGCAGTGGCCACAGGACTGGAAAAGGTCAGTTTTCATTCCAATCCCCAAGAAAGGCAATGCCAAAGAATGCTCAAACTACTGCACAATTGCACTCATCTCACACGCTAGTAAAGTAATGCTCAAAATTCTCCAAGCCAGGCTTCAGCAATATGTGAACTGTGAACTTCCAGATGTTCAAGCTGGTTTTAGAAAAGGCAGAGGAACCAGAGATCAAATTGCCAACATCCGCTGGATCATCAAAAAAGCAAGAGAGTTCCAGAAAAACATCTATTTCTGCTTTATTGACTATGCCAAAGCCTTTGACTGTGTGGACCACAATAAACTGTGGAAAATTCTGAAAGAGATGGGAATACCAGACCACCTGACCTGCCTCTTGAGAAATCTGTATGCAGGTCAGGAAGCAACAGTTAGAACTGGACGTGGAACAACAGACTGGTTCCAAATGGGAAAAGGAGTACGTCAAGGCTGTATATTGTCACCCTGCTTATTTAACTTCTATGCAGAGTGCATCATGAGAAACACTGGGCTGGAAGAAGCACAAGCTGGAATCAAGACTGCTGGGAGAAATACCAATACCTCAGATATACAGATGACACCACCTTTATGGCAGAAAGTAAAGAGGAACGAAAGAGCCTCTTGATGAAAGTGAAAGAGGAGAGTGAAAAAGCTGGCTTAAAGCGCAACATTCAGAAAACGAAGATCATGGCATCTGGTCCCATCACTGCATGGAAAATAGATGGGGAAACAGTGGAAAGAGTGTCAGACTTTATTTTGGGGAGCTCCAAAATCACTACAGATGGTGACTGCAGCCATGAAATTAAAAGACACTTACTCCTTGGAAGGAAAGTTATGACCAACCTAGATAGCATATTAAAAAGCAGAGACATTACTTTGCCAACAAAGGTCGGTCTAGTCAAGGCTATGGTTTTTCCAGTGGTCATGTATGGATGTGAAAGTTGGACTGTGAAGAAAGCTGAGCGCCGAAGAATTGATGCTTTTGAACTGTGGTGTTGGAGAAGACTCTTGAGAGTCCCTTGGACTGCAAGGAGATCCAACCAGTCCGTCCTAAAGGAGATCAGTCCTGGGTGTTCATTGGAAGGACTGATGCTGAAGCTGAAACTCCAATACTTCAGTCACCTCATGAGAAAGTTGACTCATTGGAAAAGACCCTGATGCTGGGAGGGATTGGGGGCAGGAGGAGAAGGGGATGACAGAGGATGAGATGGCTGGATGGCATCACCGACTCGATGGACATGAGTTTGGGTAAACTCTGGGTGTTGGTGATGGATAGGGAGGCCTGGCATGCTATGATTCATGGGATCGCAAAGAGTCGGACACAACTGAGCGACTGAACTGAACTGAACTGAACTGAAGCAGCTTAGTGGACTTCCCTGGTGACTCAGACAGTAAAGCGTCTGCCTATAATGCGGGAGACCCGGGTTCAGTCCCTGGGATGGGAAGATCTCCTGGAGAAGGAAATGGCAACCGACTCCTGTATTCTTGCCTGGAAAATCCCATGGACGGAGGAGCCTGGTAGGCTACAGTCCATGGGGTCACAAAGAGTCAGACACGACTGAGCAACTTCACTTCACTTCACTTCAAGCAGCTTAGTAAAGCAAAAGGTGTATGAACTTCTAAAACAGAGGCTTGAGTTCTAATCCTAGCTAAGGAGCTTCCATGCCCCTGGATCTTGAACAAAGTCTTTCCTGAGGCTAATTCTTCCTCTGGGAAGTAAAACTTGACTGGTAACTGATGTAAAGATTAAATAAGCCGGGTAGGTGTAACTTCTACTCCCTTTATTGAGCCCCTGACACAAGAGAGGCCCCCAGAAAAGGGCATGGAATTACCAGCTTTTGCAGTAACCAGCCCTCAAGAAAATCCTCAAGGCCTGCAGGTACCCCTCGCAGATTGAACAGGCAGACCTTTGTAACCCACTGCGTTTTCAGAACAGATGGGGTATGACCTCCAAGGCTAGGTCGATCAGACTTTCCTGCTGCTTCTTCTGCTTTTTTTTTTTTTTAATATGGACCCTTTTAAAAGTCTTTATTGAATTTGTTACAATATTGCTTCTGGTTTATAATTTGGCTTTTTGGGTGCAAGCATATAGGATCTTAGCTCCCCAGCCAGGGATTGAACCCACACCCCCTGCATTGGAAGGTGAAGTCAACCACTGGACCGCCAGGGACATTGGACTGTTTTTGCCTTGTCCCCCTGGGATCACTCTTTGTGGAGGAAGCCAGCCCCCACATCATAAAGACTCTGAAGCAACCCTATGGAGTGGCCCCTGGGGCAAGGAACTGAGGCCCCCAGCCAACAGCCAGCATCACCTCACCAGCCACGGGAGACAGCCATCTTGGAAATGAATCCTACAGCTCAGTCAGGTCTTCAGCAGCCCTGCAGACATCCTCACAGCCACCTCAGGAGAGGCCTGGGGCAGAGCCACCTAGCACAGCCGCTCCTGAATATCACTATCCTGAGTCACCCGCACACCTAGCTCTGTTGAATACAGTTTCAACACTTATCAGGAAAGCTAACGCTACGTGGCCCACACACGTCAAACACAGCACTTCACGTCAACATCATTGAACTGACTAATTCCCACTCCCCCTCCGTTAACCACAGAGTTCCAGGATCGCTGACCCGCAGAAGCTGTAAGAAATCGCACATGTTTAGAGCTGTGTTCGCAATTGTGACGGCCGGCGCAATAGCTAACTGATGCAAATGTTAGCTATTTAACCTGGTTTAATAGCCCTCTTTAACCTGGTTTCAGAGGAAAAGAAAGTGCACGGAGAGGCAGGAACGAGAGGCAGTGTGTGGTCAGAAACCAGCCCATCACATTAGGATCTTCTCTGTGTGCAAGGCCCAGGGGATGTGTATGATTATTCCATTTGAAGGCTTGGGAGGTGATGGATGAGAAAGAATGGTGGAATACAACTGTGCTTCCTGTCCAGAGGGGAAGGGTTATGACAGGAGGAAGGCCTATTACAGCCCTGAGATGCAGATCCTGGGCCCTGGCACCAAGGAGCGTGTGAGCAAGCATGCTCACATTTCAACATCTGCTGTGTAAAGTCTGATGCTGGTGCCCTGCACCCTTGCCTGGTACTCAGATCCACAAAGTCTCCCAGGAAGGGTTACTTTACTGTGATTTTCAGAAGAGGGGAAAATGGGCTCCTTTGCTCTCCCAACAGCCTTGGCCGCCCTCTGATTTTCACAGGTAATGGGGCAGGCAATTGCCCGTGGTGAATGCGAGGGACCTGTTACCTGTGGGTGGAAATGGGTAATGAGAACTTAAACCCAGAAGCATCCCCTGATCGCATTAGGGAGGCAGCTTGCAAAAATGATTAGGATGGTTTTAATATCCACCGATCGGATGGATACCCATCTCCTGCAGCGACCTCAGACTCATTAACCTAGCAGTCCCGCTCAAGCAATCAATCTCTCATGCTGGTGGAGTGGCCTCAGTCCCAGACCTCTCCGGGGGGGCCTCCCAGAACCCAGAGATTTGAAATAATTAAAATCCTATGTGGCATGCTGCAACCAACTCCCCTTAAGCAAAACTTGGATAACCCTTCAGACCTTATGTGAGCGAATAGCTTTAACCTTCCAGCCCTGAGCTGGAAAGCGGGGCCAGGGCCAACCCACTGGGGTGTATTCTGTTTCCTTTTACCTCCTTGCCATAGAAGTGCTCCTAAGAGGCAGTGTGGTCCACTGGGAGGAGCACCAGAGCCCTGGCACTGGCTCAATGGCCGGTGACCATCTCATCAAGTCACGTCAGAACCTGTGTGTGGGGACAAGAGGACCAGCCTGGCCCGGCTTACTTCTGGTCCTCTATCACGGATGGCCCGTAGAATTTTCCCATGTGTTCCTGAGTTAAGTGCCTTGTGTTTCTCCTTCCAAAACTCACCTGCTCCTACCTGGCCGCTGCTGTTCTTCTGTACTCATGTTGGCACTTCTTTCACTTTATGTTTCTTCTGCAAATCCTATCATCTTATCTTTGCAAAACTTCACCCATCCCATTGCCTGACTCCCGGTTGGATTACATCAAGCTCCTCCTCTTAAGTTTCCTACGCCAGCCTCTTCTTTCCCCTTAAACACAGCTTTCAACACATCGTCCTTCTGCTCCTAGACCAGCGGGGCCTCCACAGAGCACGAAGCTCTCCATAAATCCCCCATTATGGCCTTGTCTTCTGGCTCCCCGACACGAGCCCTTTATCACGTGGCTGCTCTCCTTCCTTAGCACCCCCATCACCTGCAGGCTCCGCTCCTCCTCTCAGCTGGCTGCACATCATTCCTCATGCCTTGCCATCGCCCTCCTGCCCAGCTCTGCCTGTCATCCTCGCAGAAGTTGGACCTGCCTGTTTGTCTCCTTCTGGTCCCTAAATCCAGAGCTCCTGCCGCCCCTACATCACTGACCTCCCAGCGTCACACAGACTCTGACTGACTTGAGGATCACTTGCTCATTTCACTTTAATTTTTCTGTTTGAATGGTTTGTTTCTGCAGTCTGATGGGATCTTTGAGAATCCCGTCAGCCACACCTCTGCGAGGCCTGGAGCGTGTCTTGACCCGTGTAAGTACACAATTAATGTTCCTATTCTTTTAGTGCTAAGGTGTCTGCCCTTGAGGCGATACCCTGAGGAATATTTTGCTAAATTTGTACCCAGAGAATTTAGAGCTCAAAGGGACCCAAGAGACCTGTGTCTAGATAAAGAACTACGTCCAGTCCTTGACCCACCTCGAAGGAAGACTAGACTGTAAGGTGAGAAGCAACATTCACTTTTTTTCTGAACCTCAAACTTTAGATGGGGAAAAAAAAACTTAAAAAGTGTTAGCTGGGGGACATCCTTGATGGTCCAATGGCTAAGACTCCACAATCTGAACGCAGGGGGCCCAGGTTGAATCCCTGGCCGGGGAACTAGCTTCCACCTGCTGCAACTAAAGATAAGATACTATGTGCCACAATACCCCCCCCCAAAAAAAAACAGCATTGGCTGGGTAGCAGGAGAACTGGATTAGGGTTTAAGTGATGCCATTTGCTTGCTGTGTGACTTTGGGCAAGTCATTTGACCTCTCTGGGCCTCAGTGAGGAATTGGTACAAAATGTACCCCAACGTGTGCACTTTGCTTTAGAATACACACACACACTATTAGTTTTGCTTGCAGAACTTTGTAGGGCATTGTCTCCAGGCTGAGCAGGGGAGAAAGAACTTCATCTTAGAGGAAAACATAGGCAGAACACTCGATGACATAAATCAAAGCAAGATCCTCTATGACCCACCTCCTAGAATAACGGAAATAAAAACAAAAGTAAACAAGTGGGACCTGATTAAACTTAAAAGCTTTTGCACAGCAAAGGAAACTATAAGCAAGGTGAAAAGACAACCCTCGGAATGGGAGAAAATAATATCAAATGAAACAACTGACAAAGGATTAATTTCCAAAATATACAAGCAGCTCATACAATACCAGGAAAACAAACAACCCAATCAAAAAGTGGGAAAAAGACCTAAACAAACATTTCTCCAAAGAAGACATACAGATGGCTAACAAACACATGAAAGGATGCTCAACATCACTCATTATTAGAGAGATGCAAATCAAAACCACAGTGAGATATCAGCTCACACTGGTCAGAATGGCCATCATCAAAAAGTCTACCAATAATAAATGGTGGAAAGGGTATGGATAAAAGGGAATGCTCTTAAACTGTTGGTGGGAATACAAATTGATATAGCTACTATGGAAGATGGTATGGAGATTCCTTAAAAAACTAGGAATAAAACCACCATATGACCTCAAAATCCCACTCCTAGGCATATACCCCGAGGAAACCAAAATTGAAAAAGACACATGTATCCCACTGCAGCACTATTTACAATAGCTAGAACATGGAAGCAACCTAGATGCCCATCGACAGATGAATGGATAAAGAAGTTGTACATATACACAATGGAATATTACTCAGCCATAAAAAGGAACTCAATTGAGTCAGTTCTGATGAGATGGATGAACCTAGAACAGATGGAAGTGAGTCAGAAAGAGAAAGATAAATATCGTATTCCAACGTGCATATGTGGAATCTAGAAAAATGGTTCTGAAGAATTTATTTACAGTGCAGCAGTGGAGAAACGGACATAGAGAATAGACCTATGGACATGGGGAGAGGGGAGGAGAGGGTGAGATGTATGCAAAGACTAACACGGAAACTTACATTACCGTATGTAAAATAGATAGCCAACGGGAATTTGCTGTATGGCTCAGGAAACTCAAACGGGGGCTCTGTATCAACCTGGAGGGATGGGATGGGGAGGAAGATGGGAGGGAGGTTCAAAAGGGAGGGGATATATGTATACCTATTGGTGATTCATGTTGAGGTTTGACAGAAAACAACAGAATTCTTGAAAGCAATTATCCTTCAATAAAATAATAAATGAAAAAAAAAAAAAAGAACTTCATTCACAAGCCTCCTGAATCTAAGCTGTTGAGAAGTGGCCCCGGTGCCTCAGCAGCTTCGAGTTGCCCACACCACAGCTGCCTGCTGTCCTTTCCTCCTCATGCTGTCCCTGAGCCAGTCAGGTGAGCCCCTTTCAAGCCCAGGCTGGCACCTCAGCAAGCCCTGGCTGCTCCCCTACCTTCCCTGAAACCTGGCAAAGCAGGGCCATGGTGGGTCTGGCTCCCTTCTAGACAGGACTCTCATGGAGAATCACCTCGGGCTGGCAGCTTTAGCATCATCTGGACAGGTGGCAGCCGACTGAAGTTTCCCTGACGCCTGTCAGAGGAGCCTGTCGACCTATCCTGGCCCAGCCCTTCCCCTGGTGTGGCCTCAGAGCCTCCACCTCTGTCACCGTGGGAAGCCAAGCCCCAGGTCAGGACAACAGCCTTGTTCTCTGAGGGCACACAGTTTTCTGGAAGAGTCTTGGAGGTTGTGGGGTTGGTGTGGATGGTACCCAACTTGAAGGTATGAAGAGAGGCACTGCTGCTGCTGCTGCTAAGTCGCTTCAGTCGTGTCCGACTCTGTGCGACCCCATAAACAGCAGCCCACCAGGCTCTCTGTCCCTGGGATTCTCCAGGCAAGAACACTGGAGTGGGTTGCCATTTCCTTCTCCAATGCATGAAAGTGAAAAGTGAAAGTGAAGTCGCTCAGTCGTGTCCGACTCTCAGCGACCCCATGGACAGCAGCCCACCAGGCTCCTCCGTCCATGGGATTTTCCAGGCAAGAGTACTGGAGTGGGGTGCCATTGCCTTCTCCGATGAAGAGAGGCAGAGTAAGAGGAAATTCTGAGAGGAGGCCCAGAAGCAAGTTCCTCCCCCAGGGACAATTCAATCGTGCAAGTGCATGCTAAGTCACCTCAGTCGTGTTCGACTCTTTGCCACCCCATGGACTGTAGCCCTCCAGGCCCCTTTGTCCATGGGATTCTTCAGGCAAGAAATACTGGAGTGGGTTGCTATGCCCTCCTCCAAGGGACCTTCCCGACCCAGGGATTGAACTCACATCTCTCACGTCTCCTGCATTGGCAGGTGGGTTCTTTACCACTAGCGCTACCTGGGAAGCCCCAATTCAAGCATATCCTTGGGCAATACTAGGCCAGGGTGCCTACCAGTAGGTACAGAATACCCAATAGACAAGAGATCTCTCTTCTTCAACTCTTTATTTTGACAGAGACAGCCACCCATAATCAACAAGGAGAAGACCCCTGGACACTTTCTAAAACAGCCCCCAACTTCCAGAAACATGGAAGGCCATTAATTATTGATCCTTTGGCAAGGCCTTTGCCTCTGTGGGAAGAAGCAGCCCTGAAATGCTCTCCTACATAGACCTGTAATAACCCCCTGTGTTATCACCCACTGGATGGATGAGGAGGGGCCACGTGCAGGCCAGCATTACAGTCTCAGCTCCCTGTCCTCCCAGCCTCCCCTCCAGGTGCAGAGGCCTCAAAGCCAAATAGTTAAAATACTATCACCGTTGCTGTTGCTCAATCTCTCATATTCAGCTCTTTGCAACCCCATGGACTGCAGCATGCCAAGCTTCCCTGTGCTTCACTATCTCCCAGGGTTTGCTCAAACTCATGTCCATTGAGTCAATGATGCCATCCAATCATCTCGTTCTCTGTGGCCCCCTTCTCCTCATACCCTCAATGTTTCCCAGCATCACCATTATCGTCTAATTAAAAGAGCCCCAATCCAGGCAGCCCACCTTCCTAATCGGGGCAGCTCATGAAATTCCCATCACGAGCAAGGCCAGGGCTTGAAGATCAAGAAAAACTCAGCACTGAGAAAATAGATACCACCTCGTCCTTGTTTATGATACAGAGCATTTTATATATAAGAAAAGCCGGCCATAATTTGCTTATAAATAATTGACTTCTCCAAGATTAAAATCTCTGGAGGGACTCAGTTTATTCACAACAAGGCGCTTCTGCCTACAGTGCAAATTAGGCCCTTTCAAACCTGTCTTATCTCCACCCCGAACGTTATGAAGAGTGATTTTTTTTTCCCTTCATCCCCTGTAATAACCTTCAACTAACCTTTAAACCAGAGTGAATAATTTAAATCTTATTTTCATATCAATGGAGGAGTCAAGCCAAGCAATTATCTTTTATCTGTATATTCTGTCGTCAGAGCGGCAGGCATAATCAAGTTTTCCCAAGCGAGCCAGATGAGAGAGAGAGAGGAAGACTGAGAAAAGTGAGAGATGGTATCTGAAGACATTAACGCAACTATGAATTATTCAATAATGAGTACAAGATCTGTCATAACATACACACACACACACACACACAGCCTTATATCTGCCCATTGTCCCAGGCAAGCCAAGGCTGGCGGTCTGGAGGAGGGATACCAGGAAGGGGGCCCGGGCTAAGCATGACAAATCGGCAGATCATCTGCTCAATTAGGACCGAGAGCAGGTGCACGGGTCGTTTTTGCAGCCTAGGATGGCACTGTTGTGGGCCAAACAACAGGCGGAGGGAAAACACCTCATTTGCGTGACAGTGATTTAAAGCAGCTCCAGCTATGATTTTGCTAAAAGGGGTTGGGGGAGCAGAAAAAATTTCAGGGAGGGGGTGTGGGAGAGAAAAGGGAAGATAAAAAATAAAATGGAAGTCGAGAAAAGGTTGAAATTCCCCACGGTGCTCATTAAAATTCTACAGCACGCATCGCTTCCCGGGTCCCCCTGGACGGCCCATGATCATTTTTATTAATTCATAAAATATCACACCAGTGATTGAGGCCGATGATTAGTGGGACCGACAAACAGAGGAGTTAGTGAAATATTGCAGCCGCTCCTATCGGGTCCCTCCGAGTGAAAACACAGACGTCACGTGAAAATTCATCCTCCAACTGGGCGGTGGGCAGCCAGGCTGGCTGGCTGGCTGAGGAAGCAGGCGGAGGGACCAGGGTGTCTGCCATTGCTCCTGCCGCCCCAACTGTCTCCCTCATTCAGACACCCAGTGGTATCGGCAGACATTTCCCGCCCCCACCTCTTGGATTACGGGAAATGCCTGCCTGAGACGGAAGTGTCCTTTAACCTCCCGTGTGAAATGGATTGTCAAGCATTGGCAAGAAGCGGCTTGGAGGTTTGCCCTAGAAGCGAAGCTCCTGGCTTGGCAGCTGTGAGGGCTTGTGTGGGATCAGCAAGAGAGCCGAGATCTCCCACACTCAGCTCAGGCTCTTTTTGAAACGTCCAGGCGCCCCTCCCCCCATCCCAGAAATTCCGTTCAATGGCGATAAAGGAACCCCTTCCCTGTGTATCATGTAGTACCACCCCCACTGAACAAGTGTGGAGCTCGTGGTTGGCTATGTTCAATAGTAAGAGTGATGTCTCACGGGTACCAAGGGCAGAGGTCCTGGCTGCAGGGAAAGCAGTCAAATTTTGTGTTCAGTTCTACTGTAATTCTTTTGCCTTCTAGTTTCTGATACTATTTTTACTATTTTACTCTTCCTGTGAGTCCATATTTTAAGACACATCAGGGACTTCCCTGGCAGTCCAGTGGTTAAGACTCTGTGCTTCCTCTTCCTTCCAAGGGGCACATGTTCCATCTCTGGGCAGGAAACTAAAATCCTTAATGCCATGCATCTCGGTCACACACCATATACATACTCTGTGATGCTAGGTAGGAAGAAAGAAAGACTAGGTTGGCTTTTCTCAACACTGGCCTCACTCCAAAGGCTTATTAAATGTGAATCTCAAGGAGCACATGAGACATGGGAATCTGTATTTAACCAGCTTGCTAGGTGACTCTCCCTCACTCCCATCTGAGAATCACAGGCCCAGAGAGATCAGAGCTCAAAGTGCAGCCCTGGGTGCGTTTTAGAATCACCAGAAGACCTTGTGAACAAAAAAAATGGTTCCTTTGGGACTTCCCTGGCAGTCCGGTGGTTAAGACTCCATGCTTCCAATGCATGGAGTACACAGATTTGATCCCAGGTCAGGCAATTTTCATCTCATATGCTGAGCAGTACAGCCAAAAAAAGAAAAAAAAAAAAAAACACACAAAAAAATGTGATCCCTAGAGATTTAGATTCAGTTGATCTGAGATGAGTCCCAGGCACTGGTGTTTGTTAAAAGATTTCCAGGTGTTTCCAGGAGCAGATAAGATTGAGATACACTGAGAAATGACAATACTAGAATCAGTCAGTTCAGTTCAGTCACTCAGTTGTGTCCGACTCTTTGCGACCCCATGGACTATAGCATGCCAGGCCTCCCTGTCCATCACTAACTCCCTAAGCTTACACAAACTCATGTCCATTGAGTCGGTGATGCCATCCAACCATCTTATCCTCTGTCGTCCCCTTCTCCTCCTACCTTCAGTCTTTACCTGCATCAGGGTCTTTTCAAAGTAGTCAGTTCTTTGCATCAGGTGGCCAAAGTATTGGAGTTTCAGCTTCCACATCAGTCCTTCCAATAAATATTCAGGACTGATTTCCTTTAGGCTGGACTGGTTGAATCTTCTTGCAGTCCAAGGGACTCTCAAGAGTCTTCTCCAACACCACAGTTCAAAAGCATCAATTCTTCAGCACTCAGCTTTCTTTATAGTCCAACTCTCACGTCCATACATGACTAGTGGAAAAACCATAGCCTTGACTAGATGATCCTTGGTTGACCAGACTACTAAAATAGTCTCCCTGATTCTACCCTCCCAGATCATCTGTATCTGATTCCACACACAACCATTTATACAGTGCCCACTAACCTAGGCAGAAAAAAATAAATAAAAGAAGTAGAATGAATTACTTTAAATATATATTTATGATCCTATTCATTTTATCCCTGGACACAGAGTCCAGGCTAATTTGCATGCACAGATGAAATATTTCAGTTTTTACTTAGAAAATAGCGATGCTATCTATTATGTGAGAAGAAAGATGCACTAAGTTCTTGCATGATACACTCAAAATCCTTTCCCTCTCAATTAGCTTGTGTAGACATCAAGCTTGCTGGGTATACATTCTGCATTTAATGTATTTGTATAGCTTCTACTGGGATCATTTTAGGATTCTGAGCTCCCAAATCTAGAAGTATACAAAGGCAGTTTTCATCTTATAGGCTTGATTTCAAAGTAAAGCCTTGTTTCTCCTGAGCGGGTAGCTTAATTTTAGACTTAGTGCCAGCATGAATTGTAAAACTGATTGGGTGGCCTTCTTTGCTTTAGCCACTGGGGAACTCAGGGCCAAATGTATATGCTGCGTATATTAACCTTTATCTCCTCTTTCTGCCTTAGGATGTAAGAACACAAATACAGATAAAGAAAAATTAAGTAATAGGAGCTTATTTTGATACCTGCTGGATACTCATCTATCATCTCCTAGACCAGAAGGTCACAAACTCAAATGCCTTCGGGGACCAGGCAGGCTGCATAAGTGAGTGGAATGGGCTTGGGGCACCCTAGAGAGAGGTTATGAAAACTGGGGAGCAATGTCCCATTATCCCATTTAAAGGCTCAGAAATTAAAAATAAAATGAGTAACCACTTCATTGGTCAATCAAAGCACATCTGCAGGCCAAATCTGGCCCCCTAATCCATGCGGGAATGCCCAGGGCCCAAGCCTCCAGGACGTTTAGGTAAGGGACATGTACCTCATTTTGGAGAGTTTGTTTACACAAGCAGCCAAATTTTCACTTTGGAATAACCATTTCAGCCTGAATGGAGGAAAAGTATTAGATTCCTGATTGAAGAGAAGTCGGAGCCTGGGAAACGTTTCATCAGTTCAGTTCAGTTCAGTCGCTCAGTCGTGTCTGACTCTTTGCGACCCCATGAATTGCAGCACGCCAGGCCTCCCTGTCCATCACCAACTCCCGGAGTTCACTCAGACTCACGTCCATCAAGTCAGTGATGCCATCCAGCCATCTCATCCTCTGTCATCCCCTTCTCCTCCTGCCCCCAATCCCTCCCAGCATCAGGGTCTTTTCCAATGAGTCAACTCTTCGCATCAGGTGGCCAAAGGATTGGAGTTTCAGCTTAAGCATCAGTCCTTCCAATGAACACCCAGGACTGATCTCCTTTAGGATGGACAAATACTGCATAGTAAATGGGAGAGTCACAAAATCTCTTCCAAAACCTTCTTAATTAAGTGAAGAAATAAAATAAAATTGCAAAAAGAAAACCAGAATAATATTCCACAAAATTTTAGAAGAAAACTTTCCTGAAATTAAAACTTATATCTACACTTTTTTTACTTTTTATTTTGCATTGGGGTATAGCTGATTAACAATGTTATGAGAGTTTCAGGTGAACAGCGAAGGGACTTAGCCGTACATATACATGTATCCATTTTCTCCCAAACTCCGCTCCCATCCAGGCTGTCACATGATATTGAGCAGAGTTCCCTGTGCTAAACAGTAGGTCCTTGTTGGTTATCCATTTTGAATATAGCAGTGTGTGCATGACCTTCCCAAACTCCCTAACTCTATCTCTCCCCCCACCACCCCCAGCAACCATAAGTTTATGGTCTGTGAGTCTTTCTGCTTTGTAAGTAAATGCATTTGTATCATTTCTTTTTAGATTCCACATAAGGGATGCCATACAGTATTTGTCCTTCTCTCTCTGACTTACTTCGCTCAGTGTGATGCTCTCTGGGTTCACCCATGTTGTTACTATTGGCACTATCTCACTCCTTCTAATGGCTGAGTAATATTTCATGTGTATATGTTCTACATCCTCTGTATCCATTCCTGTGTCAATGAGTATTTAGGTTGATTCCATGTCTTGGCTATTGTAAGCAGTGTTGCAATGAACACTGGGGTGCATGTATCCTTTCAGATCATGTTTTCCTCTGGATATATGCCCAAGAGTGGGATTATAGAATCATATGGTAGCTCTATTTTAAGTTTTTTAAGGACCCTCTACACCGTTCTCCATAGTGGCTGTACCAATTTACATTCCCAAAAACAGTGTAGGAGGGTTGCCTTCTCGAAAAATTACATCTGTACTTTAAAGCAGAAAAAATGCAGAACAAATCATCCCACAATATATCTTGATGAAGTTACTAAAATGATAAAAATAATATCAAAATCTCAAGTTTATTCAGGGTGAAAATACAAATCACATCTAAGAAGCAAAGTCAAATGACTTAAAAATTCTTCACAGAAATATTGTATACCAGAAAACAATGTAAAAATATTTATAGAGTTTGGAAATGGGAAAATAACCTGTCAATTTTATGCCTGAGCAAAATTTCCATTCATGTATTGGGTTGGCAAAAAAGAAAAAAAGATACATCAAAACCAAAAGTTAACATGCAATCTATCCTAAACCTCAACCTAAGAGGAAAAACTTAGAAGTTCTAGAAAAGAACATAGGAGAAAATCTTTGCAACCTGTTGCAAAGTTCTATTAGATAATAGTTCACTAATAGTGAACTATATTAGATGATAGTGAATAGAAATGAAAGGGAGCAATAAAGAATTGGAAAAAATGTGTGCAATATGAAAATAGACAAAGGATTTGTGTCTAGAATACAAAAAGAACACTTATGACTCAATAATAAAAGATAACCTAATTTAAAATGAGCTCATATTTAAGAGATCCTTTACCAAAGAAAATGTCTGAAAACTCATATAAACACATCAAAATAATAAGCACAGAAAAAAGGCTCATCCTCATTAGTTATAGCAAACACAAATTATAGCCACAAGGAGACAGCACTTTATATCCCTAAAATGTCTAAAATGGAAAAGACTGACAATACCAAGTGCTGGCAAGAACACGGACCAAGCAGAACTCACACCCACTGTTGGTGTAAGTGTCAACACAATCACTTTGTTCCAACAGTGTCAGTTGCTCATAAAGCTAAACATACATCTATTATATGATCCAGTCATTTGAACACTAAGTATTTACCCAAGAGTAGTGAAAACAGTGTCAGACTTTATTTTGGGGGGCTCCAAAATCACTGCAGATGGTGACTGCAGCCATGAAATTAAAAGACGCTTACTCCTTGGAAGGAAAGTTATGTCCAACCTAGACAGCATATTCAAAAGCAGAGACATTACTTTGCCAACAAAGGTCCATCTAGTCAAGGCTATGGTTTTTCCAGTAGTCATGTATGGATGTGAGAGTTGGACTGTGAAGAAGGCTGAGCGCCGAAGAATTGATGCTTTTGAACTGTGGTGTTGGAGAAGACTCTTGAGAGTCCCTTGGACTGCAAGGAGATCCAACCAGTCCATTCTGAAGGAGATCAACCCTGGGATTTCTTTGGAAGGAATGATGCTAAAGCTGAAACTCCAGTACTTTGGCCACCTCATGCGAAGAGTTGACTCATTGGAAAAGACTCTGATGCTGGGAGGGATTGAGGGCAGGAGGAGAAGGGGATGACAGAGGATGAGATGGCTGGATGGCATCACTGACTTGATGGACGTGAGTCTGAGTGAACTCCGGGAGTTGGTGATGGACAGGGAGGCCTGGCATGCTGCGATTCATGGGGTCGCAAAGAATCAGACACGACTGAGCAACTGAACTGAACTGAGTGAAAACATATGTCCACATAAAGATTTTATACAAGCATGTTCATAGCAGCTTTATTTGGGGTAGCACCAAACTGAAGACAGTCCAACTATCCATTAACAGGTAAGCAGTTCAACAAATTGAGATATTACCATGCAATGGGACACAACCATTGATTAAAAAAAACAACAACAATAACAACTCCTAATAAACACAGCAATGTGGGTAAATCTCATGGACATTATGCTAAGCAGAAGTTGTATGCAGAAAAATATAGACTTACTATTCCTTACATATGAAGTTTTAGAACAGACTAAAATAATAATTGTGATGATTATTTTAAGGGGTAAGCGGTGAGGGGAGATTGACAGTAAAGGGGTACACGAAAATTTGGGGGAAGATGGAAATGTTTTATTATCTTAGTTGTGGCAATAATGGTAATGTGGGCACAGACTTTTGTCAAAGTCAACAGCTTTTATACTTAAATCAGAATGTATGAATTTTATTGAATGAAACGTATACCTCAATAAAAGTA
Organism: Bos grunniens; assembly: GCF_055505025.1. Taxonomy (NCBI): domain Eukaryota; kingdom Metazoa; phylum Chordata; class Mammalia; order Artiodactyla; family Bovidae; genus Bos; species Bos grunniens. The sequence goes on along the minus strand of NC_141174.1, from coordinate 84,975,796 downwards.
TAATTTTGTAAAAAAAAAAAAAATTAGTAAACCTGGAAATACAATTATAATACATATAGTGGATAGTAAGAACTATTTTTTCTGAAAATAAAAAGATCTCTTGAAGCACAGTGGTTAAAAATCTACCGGCCAGTATAGGGGACACAGGTTCCATCCCTGATCCAGGAAGATTCCACATGCTTTGGCATAACTAAGCCCATATGCCACAACTGTTGAAGCCCACACACCTAGAACCTGTGCTTCACAACAAGAGAGGTCATCTCAGTGAGAAACCTGTGCAGTTCAACAAAGAATAGCTCCCACTCTCAGCAACTAGAGAAAGCCCTCAGGCAGCAATGAAGATCCAGTGCAGTCAACAAATAACTAATTAACTAAAAAAGGAAAGTTCTTTTTAATCCCAGTAGATCATCTGGAAGTGGATGTGAACCAACAAATGAAAACAAGTCAATGAATTACAAATAAAATGTGAAAAGATGCTCAATCTTACTTATTAAAAACACATAAAATAACATTCATCATTTCTCATCCACTATATTTACCAATATTCACAAGATTTATAAAACAGTGTTTCTTGGGGTACATGGAACCCATGCTCGAATATACCTCATCATTTTTTTATGAAACTGATACATTTTTTTAATAAGAAATTTCAAAAACAAACTCAGTTCATCCCCTCTTTGGTTCCAAATGACTTCATGACTCATCATTGCTTGTGAAAGTACACAGTCCTTAGCCTGGCAGCCAAACCCTCCATGCTCTGGATCAGTTTTACAGCATCAGCAGTATTTTTTGATGCACATTCCCTCACTGAATCTTTCCAACAGCCCTATGAATTTGGGTCCAGCTGGGCCACTTTGGACTCCTAGTACTTAGCCTAGTGTCTGGCACACAGTGGGTGTTCAGTAAATACTCAATATTCATCACTTCTACTACCTATGTCAAGGGTCATCTATCTCACCTTTATGATGTGCCTAACCTCTGTAAAATGTCTCAGGTGAAAGAGCAAGAAGACTGGGATGCAAAGCTGAAGTCATGGTCCCTCCTTGTGACTGTGGAAATCAAAGAGTTCAGCTGTCGGATGTCTGGCCTCACAGTCACGCCACTCCACCCTCGCATCTGCAAAGTGTGGCCAGGATGCCAAGGATAGCACCAAGATGACCTGGGACGAGTGGGACAAGACTTCCAAGTTCATCTTGATTTCTTCCTTGAGTTCCTCTCATTGTCTCCCAATTCCCACACTCATCAGGACCTCAGGATGTTATCCTGGCATCACCTGTTCCCCCTTTCCTTATATATCAGGAGCCACCAGAATCTGTCTCCAAAGCCTGGTACCAAATCCAGGATCTAGAAGAAAGGGTGTTAACTAAAAATGATCCTTAACTAGGGGAATGAGTCCCTGCTGGTGGTGGTGGTGGGAGGTGGGATCTCTACATATAGAGAACTCCTTTCCTCCTATATTCCTGTGGACACAGGCTATATCTGATCACCACAGCTCACACCACTGAGCACCAGGATTAAGTCAGGGGCACTGGCTGACTGAACAGTTGTCCCCACTTCTCACATTTCTCCCTGAGCACTAAGCCCAAAGCGATGGAAGAGAGGGCAAATCCTTCAGAGAGTGGAGGGCCTGTCCTCAGTCAAAGAGCTATGAGTTAACCGGCAGCTCTAGTAATCATACCACTGCATGATGTCCGCAATAGATTGAAGATGCCCCATTGGGAATCGTGTCCCGAGCTAGACTGGCTGCCAGCTTCTCCCAGACTCATCCGAATCTTCTTGGGGAGCTCTTCTGGGAATGTAAAGAAAAGAGGATGAAAGGGAGCATCAAGGAAGTTCCCCCACAAAGGCAAGAGTAAGTCATTTCGGGCACTGGTGGTTTACAGACACTGAAATCTGGACGCCCAGGAGGAAAACTTTTAATGAAAACATCTCTTTCAAATACCATCCAGGATTTTATTTAAAGAAACGATTCCTTCAGAAGTGTAAGTAGGGGGTTCCCAGGGTCTAGGACGCTTAAGGCCAATCAAAGAGGAGCCTCAGGCTGTAGGTTCAACAGAGAGACTCCAGAGGAAGGCATCCCTCAGAGAAGGAACAAGGCACTTGCATTGGGAGCTGGCACTGATTCAGCTGGAGAAAACAAACAGCACAGCTCCAACCCTCCAGATGATGTCGAAACAGAGAGAAAGACACAGAGGACAAGTGCCTCCTCCTCTCTTGGAGTCTGTCCCCTCTGGCAACCTGCTTTCCCTTCCAAAGACCCCTGCACACACAAGAAGCCCCTGTGGGGGCTCCCACACCACAGCAGACCCTGGTGCCTGCTCTCTCCAGGCACCAGGCTAAGCTGGCCAGTCACTGACCCTTGTTTTGTCATTCTGGGCTCACAATCATCTGTGAGGTAAAGACCATTACTGTCCTCATTGTTATGATCAGAAACCGGGCTCAGAGTGTTAAAGAAGTTTCTGAAGGTCATGTGCCCTGTGAGAGAGAAGACGTGAACCCAGATGTGTTCAGGTATGTTGGGTGCCATGTCGGTGGCTCAGATGGTTAAGAATCTTCCTGCAATGCAGGAGACCCAGGTTCAATCCCTGGATTGGGAAGATGCCCTGGAGAAGGGAATGGTTACCCACTCCAATATTCTTGCCTGGAGAATTCCATGGACAGAGGAGCCTGGCAGGCTATATAGTCCATGGGGTCTCAAAGAGTCGCACATGACTGAGAAACTAATGCACATGTGCACACACACACACAAACACACACACACGCTCTCCCAAGAATCATATCTGAGGGGATCTTGGGTGAAAGCTGGAGATCCCACAAGATTCATTCTGTTCAAGGGTACAAGTCAGGCTAACAACCCAGCTATACTCCAGCAAGGTTTGAGGGGCATAAAATCAACGTACTTGGAAAGCATGAAATGAGGTACTTAATTAAGTTGGCAACAGCAGCACAGAGCAGCATCATTTTTATTCTCCTATCAGCTTATTATGGGATGGGGTAAGGTGTTCTTTTCCAACAGAATTTTAGAAAAGTAACTTCCGATCTCAATTCTGCTCCCATTTGCTCTGTGCATGGCTTTGAGGCCCAAGAAGGAGATGAAACATAAGCTGGGTCTAGGAAGATGGCAGCATTTGGGGAGGATGGGATGGAGGGCAAGGTCTGGAGGTGGGCAGTCCCCTCCTCTGAGAGCAAGGGTCTCTATTTCCAGAAGGAGACAAGCTGTGCCTATAACACTGTCTGGAGTGTGATCATTTCTGCCAGGAGATGCCCCCTTACTGGAGATGTTCACTGACTCCTGTTGAAGTAACACCTATTATGCTGATCCCAATGCACAAAGCTTGCCCATCATGTTCACCTCCCATCCTCAAGCCAAGCTGGTGTATAACAAAAAATTGTCACTGTGTATACAGCATTGATTCTATGTATAAAATAGATAGGGCTTCCCTGATGGCTCAAGTGGTAAAGAATCCACCTGTAATGCAGGAGACACAGGAGACTTGGGTTCAGTCCCTGGATTGGGAATATCCCTTGGAGGAGGAAATGGAAACCCACTCCAGTATTCTTGCCAGGAAAATCCCATGGAAAGAGGAGCCCGGTGGACTATGGTCCATGGAATCTCAAAGAGACACAACTTAATCGACGGAGCACGTATGCATGCATAAAATAGATAACTAATAAGAACCTGCTGTATCGCACAGGGAACTCTATTCAATGCTGTGGTGATCTAAATGGGAAGGAAATCCAGAAAAGAGGAGCTATATGTATACCTATAACTGATTCACTTTGCTGTACAGTAGGATCTAAAACAGCGCTATAAACAACTATACTCTAAGCAAAATTAATTTAAAAAAAAAGAAAATATAAAAAAGTGGATATGTGGATATGTGTAACTGATTCACTTTGATGTACACCTGAAACGAACAAGTACAGCCTTGTAAATTAACCATATTCCAATATAACTTTTTTTTTTTAATTTTCCATCTGACTTTATTTTCAAATACACTTTCTTTAAAAAAAAAAAAAAACCAATACACTTTCTGTGAAGATGACAAATATCAGTATTAGGAAATCCAATTATACAAAAAATACTACATCTAGTCTGGGGTAGATATATTTATTTTTGGTATAACTTTTTTAAATCTAAAAAAATGCTGTTCCCGTAGGGAGTGGTGGTTGTTTTATTAAATGGATCCAACTCAAAGAAAATCATTCATTTTGACAATACTCACATGGGGTGTTCCAGTAGGAAATAGTGCCTCCCCATCTGACAGACACCCCCAACATAGAGGGAGATGGCAGGGACCAAGCATCCCTGACAATTACAGTATGATATCAGGTCTCGGGAACTGCTTTACACTTTCAAGCAAGAACTAACTTGGATTCTCAGAGCAAACAAACATAAAAAAAAAAATCATTCCCTCAACTTTGGGAACACACCCAGTCTCCCAGACCTTCCCTAATTTCTTCAAGAATGGTCTCTATGCCAACTTAAATATTGCATTTGGTTGGGAGAGGAGGACCCACAAGCCCAGAGTGGAAGTCAAATTATTCCACAAATACTGCCTACTTAAATAACGTTTTAAAAAAATATATCATGTTCAGTGGTGAAGAACTAGTAAATTATTGAATTCCCTGAAGCATCCTACAGGCTTTAAAGTAGCTCATGAAACCCCATAAAAGAACGTCATAAATAGTCGAAAAGGAATGCTGGGCTCCATGTCAGAATGCCTCTACGAGCCAACGCTAAACATCTTCATGTAATCTTTCCACTTAAACCAATGATTAAACAGATTAAACAGATGATTAAACAAATAAAGATTAATGGAACAAGTAAAGTAATCAAATCTGTATGGGTGTATAAACGAATGATTCCAGACAATATTAGAACAAATTGTCTAAAACTAATAGCGAATGCTTCAGTTCAGTCCCAACAGCTTTTGTTGGGCTCTCGCTTGGATGTAATCAAAACATTTGTTTAAACTAAGATGGATATGAGTCTCTAAGATGTCAGTTTCTTGAAAGGGAAAAATAAAACAAAAGCAATGTCTTCGGTAGGGAGGTCGGTATTGCCAGTAGGGCTGCACGCCTGAAGGGCTTGTGAACCTTGTGTCAGGGATATGTGGAAGCTTCACGTTGACCTGTTTTGTCAAAGAGGCTCTGCTCACATGATAAATATAAGTGAGTCAAAAGAAGGTGGATCTGAGAGGAAGAGAAGAAACTGTTCAAAATCCTCCAACTCTTTTGTTGTTGTTTAGTCGCTAAGTCATGTCCAACTCTTTGCAACCCCGTGGACTGGAGCACGCCAGGCTTCCCTGTCCTTCACTATCTCCTGGAGTTTGTGCAAACTCAACCATCTCATCCTCTGTCTCCCCCTTCTCCTCCTGCTCTCAGTATTTCCTATCCTCAGGGTCTTTTCCAACCAGTTGGTTCTTCATGTGAGGTGGCCAAAGTATTGGAGTTTCAGCTTCAGCACCAGCCCTTCCAGTGAATAACTCTTTAGAAGCGTCAAGTATTAGTTGCTCAGTCGTGTCTGACTCTGTGACTCCATGGACTGTAGCCCACCAGGCTCCTCTGTCCATGGGATTTCCCAGGCAAGAATACTGGAGTGGGTAGCCATTCCCTTCTCCAGGGGATCTTCCTGACAGGGATTGAACTCAGGTCTCCTGCATCGAAGGCAAATTTTTTACCATCTGAGCTATGAAATCTCTTTTAATTATCAATCACTGATATGCTAATTACAGCATTTGCTTATCTGTTCCTTCTTTCCTGGAGAGTAGGCCAACTATTCCCAATGCACTGTGGGAAAGAATAAAATGGAATTTCCTAGCAAGAATGCTCTATTTAGATTTTTTTTTTCATTAATTAAAACTAGTGAGCTTCTTGCCCCTACTTAGAGTAGTTACTTGATTTCAGCCATACTGGCTGATTCAGGGGTTCTAATGTGCCACTCATTTGTAATTCCTAGCATAGGGAATCTAACTCCTTGTTAGTCCAAGTGTGGCCCTTACGTGGGAGCCCCAACCTGTTGCATCGGGATCTACATTTTAACATTTATCTCACGAAGGGTTTGAGAAGCACTGACATGTGTAGTTTGGACCCTGTGAAATTTCCTAGGCAAGTTGACAAATGGATGAAGAACAGGGAGGGCCATTTTCATTCTTGAAGGTAAAGCTTGTATAAAATGCTTTGAAAAAGTTGCTTTGGAAAGAGTGGCTCTGAAACAGGAGGGAAGGGGGCAGGGCATAGCCTTTAAAAGAATGACATAGCCGTAGGATATGATGAAAACTGATTAGAACCAACTAGGTTCAAGATGGTAGAATATTCAACTTCCAGTGGACACTGAGCCTCATCACACACTCATTGTAACGCAGCAGCAAGCTGAATTACACACCCACCAGTGCCATGGCAGTTCCAAGGCCGACCATCAAAATGTGGCGATGGCCCATTTCCTGGAAATCTCTGCCCTTCCCCAAAACAGTTGGAATAATCCTCCCATTCATTAGCCTATGACCTTATCCAGTCCATTGAAACTAACCATGTGGTGTTTCGAAGCCACTCTCACCTTCTGAGATAGCCCATATTCTGTCTGTGGAGTGCATTTTCCTCTAAACAAATCCACTTCTTACCTTTCTCTTTTTCTCTCAATGAATTCTTTCTGCGATGAGACATCAAGAACCTGAGTTTCGTTAAGTCCTGAAACTGGGTGTCTGATCTCAGTTAAAAGACCACGGATTCATGTCCCAATCTGAGCTGCATGGTTTCAATTGGAGCATGGGTGGGTGACATCTACTGCAAAGTTTCAGCCAGGACCACAGAGCCTATCACTGTAAGTAGATCTCATGTATGCTGTCCACTCAGCAGGGCCTGTCTACTGCCATACCTGCTCCCGACATGCATTCAGTGTAACGGACAGCTAGGTGGAATGGCTGGATGGCAAGCAACAGAAATTAGACAAGTCTAAGCAAAAAAAAAAAAAGGTGAGTTATTTGCTCATTTGTTTTCTATAAAAATACAGAGTGTCCTTCCCCGCAGACCCCACAGACAAGATGCTGCTTCAGGAAACCTTGGGCTATAGTCTGGCAGCCCTCAGGACTCCCCCTTTCACCATTTTTCTGCTTCTCCCTGAGTCTCTACTTCATGCTCTCTGCAAACCAGCTCTCTCTACAGTGGCTGCACAGATCACAGCTGCCTGCCAGCAATACCCAGGGACACACAGTATTTCCAGCCACCTAGAGGCTTTGTCTCCGAGGCCAAATTACAAGTGCAAGGTGAGAGAACCTGAAATCTGTTTGGATGGTGACCACCTGATCTAATCAGCTAGGGGGTAAGAGTGCACAGAAGAGCCATGCCTGTGGGGAGCCCACTCCAGCGCATGGCTGGGTGAGGGAGACAGAGACACAGGGACACTTGTGTCCCTGAAGAAGGGAAGCACAGCAGCTTGCCCAAGCTCACACAGTGCTGACGCCAGAGTCTGAACCCAGAGGTAGGCTATGACAGACCTCAGCCTGGATACCCAGCAGGCCCTGTGGGGCTCCTGGGCACAAGACCTCTGTGTCCCCCATTCCTTTGATTAAGGGAAACAGCCTCCTTTCAGCCTCCATGACCTTCTCCGGGTTCCAATGGGCAGATTCAAGCAGTTGTTAATCAGGAAAGGGAGAGGACATAAGACCAGGGAGAAACAATCAAGAGCACCCTTGGGGCAAGGTCCTAGCTTCCAATCAAGGAATATATGACCATATCTTTGAGCTATTTTGCAGATACTGAAACCCCCTCCAGAAGGGAGAACTTAATGATTAACAATGATATGCTGACCACAAGCATGTTGACGCCAGACCAGTTGGACCTGAAGTTTGATGATGCTGACTACTACTTACCTCACTGACAACCCATCAGAAGAATGTCCATGGGCTGATCATGCTCTGTTTGAACAGTTACTATAAAAATTCTCACTGTCGTCCCCAAATGGGGACACATGGTTTTGAGAGCATGAGTCCACTGTGGCCCCCTCTGCCTGGCAAAGCAATAAAGCTCTCCTTTTCTGCTTCACCCCAAATTCTGTCTACGAGATTTGACTAAGCACCAGTATCCAGGGAAGCTGAGTTTTCAGCATCAGCCTCCTCTACTTCCTTATTGATATCCTCCTGGATCCCGGCCCAGCTTGGGTCAGTGTTAGGCAAGCGAACCTTGTCATGAGCCACCTTCCCCTCTCTTCATGCTGGCCTCTCCCTTTCAACACCCAAACTCTGGTCTTCAGTACTCATGGGATGGTCCCTCATGGCTCAGAAAACACCCCAGCACTGGGGTCCCTTAGCACTGACATCCTCAGACCCTGATCTCTGAAGGTGATTTGCTCCCTGATACAGGAAAGCAATCTGTGTGATGTTATGGATGCTAAAGTGATGACACGTCAGCCTCTGGAGTACCTCACTGGTGTTTTAAGAGGCCTCTTTGGAGATGGCTGCTGCTTCTGCTTAGTTGCTTCAGCAGTGCCCGACTCTGTGTGACCCTATGGACTGCAGCCTGCCAGGCTCCTCTGCCCAGGGAATTCTCTAGGCAACACAGAGATAGCACCTGCTCTGAAAGGTGGAAGGTGCGGAGCTGTTACAGTTTCTAGGGGAGATACTGGGAATGGAATTGCCTCTTAGGAGTTCCTATCATTCCCAAATCAAGTTATTGAGAGAGAAAGAGAGATCAAGATAGAGAAGGAGAGAGAGAAGCTTGTTAAAATGTGAGAAATGTGGGACTCCCCTGATGGTCCAGTGGTTAAGAATCTGCCTTCCAATGCAGAACCAAGTTTGATCCCTGGTCAGGGAACTAAGATCCCGCATGCCTCTGAGCAACTAAGCCCCAGAGCCACAACTACTGAGCCCGCGTGCTCTGGGCTGCATGTACCACAACCAGAGAGAGGCCCGTGTGCCACAGCAAAGAGCCCAAATGCTGCAACCAAGACCAGATGCAGCCAAATGAATGATTTTTTTAAGTGAGAAATGAGTTAAAAACACATAAGTCCAGCATGTCCTTGGTATGCTGGATCAGAATCCCAGGAGGTGGAACTGGGAAACCAGTATTTTTAGTGAGTCTCACTCCCCCACCCCACCCTTGCAGATGATGGTCATGGCCAACCCAGATGAGCACTTGGGAACCACTCAAGTGGCCAAATGGGTTAGAGGAGGTACCTTGTTCTATGGTCAAGCAGCAAGTTGATGGTGGGCTTAAGAATGCTGGGTCTGTTGCCTTACATTCTAGTAAGTAGCTCCTAAAGCAGGGTCAGGTGCAAAGAAAAACCAAGGGGAAAAAAACCCAAGAGCAAAACAGAAAATAAACTTTCTTAGGCAGGAAGATGTGTCCAGAAATAACCAATAGAGAGACTTCAGTGTGAAGCTGGTAGCCTCACAGCAAGGATTCCAGAACCACCCTCTTCCCTGGGCCAACCAGAGTCCTCCTCCCCACCCATCCCAGGGCACCAGCTCAAATGGGTCAGCCTGACATACTCCTGACCTGACATTAATACTAAATGCTAAGGAAAGGGAAAAGGCAAAGATTGCAGAGTCAAAGCATCTCATGTTCAACCCTTGGCTCTATGGTCTGGGTGAGCTGAGTATAAGCTCCACATCTGAGTATAATATCTCTACATCTCAGTTCTGAAGCCTCAGTGCCCCCAGAAGCAGATCCCAGGAAGCAGGCCCACAGGTCATTGAATTTGGAAGGAATGAAGGAACTGGAGAGAAGGACCAGCCAGTCAAACAAGCTGGAATCCTATATCATGCTTACTGTGCTAAGTCTCTTCAGTCAAGTCCTATTCTGTGCAACCCCATGGACCGCAGCCCACCAGGCTCCTCTGTCCATGGGATTCTCCAGGCAAGAATACTGGAGTGGGTTGTCATGCCCTTCTCTAGGGATCTTCTTGACCCAGGGATCAAACCCGTGTCGTGTTTCCAGCATTGGCAGGCGAATTCTTTACCACTTGTGCCACCTGCGGAGCCCTGGAATCCCATATAATCCTGTATAGTCCCATATTATTGTCAGCCACTGCTGGGTGACCTTCTGAGCAGCCTTATGAAATATGTCGTACAACTGTTGCCCTGGGGGAGGGACAGAGACAACCTTCCTCCCCTGGCTTCTACTCCTCACGGGTCAAGGGCAGCTCCATGGCTGCCTTCCTGCACACTGGCTTCCTGGACGCCTCATGCTTTAGCATCACAGAAGGCCCAGGGTAGGAAGTGAGAGTTCCAGAGCCAAGCTGGTAAAAACCTACTCAGAATTAATCATCACAGTGCTTGGAGCAAGATGAAGACAAAGATCTTCAATGACACCAAAAAGTATAGATTGATAGAGTTCCCCAGAGGGTTGTTACAGGAATTACAGGATAAGAGCAGTGTTTCAGCCTGGAATCTGAACTGCAAGCAACAGACACCAGCTTTGGTTACCACAAGCAGAAAGGACCCTCCGAGTTCACAGGAATCTGAAGAATAAGACTTGGAAAGTGGGAGAAAACACTAAGGTAGATGCAGATGAGCAAAGTGCAGGAGGCACAATCAGCTCTTTGCAAGGACAGGCTGCCTAGGGTACTTGCCCCACAGCCATGGCCACTGGGCTCCGTCATGAGTGCGTTCAAATGGTCCCTTTGTCTTTGATAATTTGCTCATTATTCAGAGTCCAGACAGGAACAGCTGACTGATGAGATCTGAGCCACCATCTAACCTTAAATATTCCAGGATGGCTAGGGAGGCAGCATTTTGCCCTATTTGCTTTCCTAAAGATACAACTGTGCCTTCCACCAAGCCTTCCCCAGAGGAATCTGGGATCAGGCACCCCAAAGAATGAAAACCAACCCACCACCTACCATGTGGGAAGTGTTCCCAATGCACAAGCTGACACTTGGTAGATGCTAAATGAATAGCAGTTAATGGTGTGTGATGAAGTTGTCATTCTGACTCTCTGTACACCGTGCTGAAGTCCATCCCATTCTCATACCTCAGCTGACTGACCAGTGGATTTCTAAAAGGAACAGCAGCCCTCATTAAAGCAAAGCTAAAGCCCCCTAGGGGAGACTCCCTATGGGAAAGGGTGGCTGTGCTGACAATTTCTCAGCTGTTTTCACTCAGTTTTTCCTCCCTGCAGGATTCACTTTGATTTCGGCAGCCCAGGGAGATGTCGAGTCTCCCTCAGAAGTCTTTGATCCACTCAAGCCCTGGAGAGTTTGAGGCTTTAGGCTTTGTGTTAAAGAGGGAGGCGCTGGGGACTTCCCAGTGGTTCAGATCCAGCGCTTCCATTGCAGGGGGTGTGGGTTCAATCCTTGGTTGAGGAACTAAGATCCCACATGCCATGTCCTGTGGCCAAGAAACAAAAAAAGAAATCTCTCTCTCTCTCTCTCTAGTTCCTTTATTAAGAAAAAGAAAGAGGGAGGTACTGCTGCACACCATCATGGCGTGGGTCAGTTCAGTTCAGTCACTCAGTCGTGTCCAACTCTTTGCTACCCCATGGCCTGCAGGTCGCCAGGCTTCCCTGTCCATCACCAACTCTCGGAGCTTGCTCAAACTCATGTCCATCGAGTCGATGATCCCATCCAACCATCTCATCATTCTCCCCTTCTCCTCCAGCCTTCAATCTTTCCCAGCATCAGGTTCTTTTCCAATGAGTCAGTTCTTCACATCAGGTGGCCAAAGTATTGGAGTTTCAGCTTCAGCATCAGTCCTTCCAATGAATATTCAGGACTGATTTTCTTTAGGATGGACTGGTTGGATCTCCTTGCAGTCCAAGGGACTCTCAAGAGTCTTCTCCAACATCACAGTTCAAAAGCATCAATTCTTCCATACTCAGCTTTTTTTGCAGTCCAACTCTCACGTCGATACATGACTACTGGAAAAACCATAGCTTTGATTAGATGGACCTTTGTCAGTAAAGTAATGTCTCTGCTTTTTAATATACTGTCTAGGTTGGTCATCGGAGAAGGCAATGGCAACCCACTCCAGTACTCTTGCCTGGAAAATCCCATGGACGGAGGGGCCTGGTAGGCTGCAGTCCATGGGGTCACTAGGAGTCGGACACGACTGAGCGACTTCTCTTTCACTTTTCACTTTCATGCATTGGAGAAGGAAATGGCAACCCACTCCAGTGTTCTTGCCTGGAGAATCCCAGGGACGGAGAGCCTGGTGGGCTGCCATCTATGGGGTCGCACAAAGTCAGATACGACTGAAGTGACTTAGCAGCAGCAGCAGCAGGTTGGTCATAGCTTTTCTTCCAAGGAGCAAGCATCTTTTAATTTCATAGCTTCAGTCACTATCTGCAGTCATTTTGGAGCCCAAGAAAATGAAGTCTCTCACTGCTTCCATTGTTTCCCCATCTATTTGCCATGGAGTGATGGGACCAGATGCCATGATCTTAGTTTTTTGAATGTTGAGCTTTAAGCCAATTTTTTCACTCTCTTCTTTCACTTTCATCGAGAGGCTCTTTAGTTTTTCTTCACTTTCTGCCATAAGGATGGTGTCATCTACATATCTGAGGTTATTGATATTTCTCCAGGCTATCTTAATTCCAGCTTGTGCTTCATCCAGCCCAGCATTTTGTATGATGTACTCTGCATGTAAGTTGAATAAGCAGGGTGAAAATATATAGCCTTGACATACTCCTTTCCTGATTTGGAACCAGTCTGTTGTTCCATGTCTGGTTCTAACTGTTGCTTCTTGACCTGCATACAGATTTCTCATGAGGAAGGTAAGGTAGTCCATTGTTCTATCTCTTGAAGAATTTTCCACACTTTGTTGTGATCTACACAGTCAAAGGCTTTGGCATAGTCAATAAAACAGAAGTAGATGTTCTTCTGGAATTCTCTTGCTTTTTCAATGATCCAGCAGATGTTGGCAATTTGATCTCTGGTTCCTCTGCCTTTTCTAAATCCAGCTTGAACATTTGCAAGTTCACAGTTCATGTGTAGTTGAAGCCTGCCTTAGAAAATTTTGAGCATTACTTTGCTAGAGTGTGAGATGAGTGCAATTGTATGGTAGTTTGAATATTCTTTGGCATTGCCCTTCTTTGGGATTGGAATGAAAACTGACCTTTTCCAGTCTGTGGCCACTGCTGAGTTTTCCAAACTTGCTGGCATATTGAGTGCAGCACTTTCACAGCATCATCTTTTAGGATTTGAAATAGCTCAACTGGAATTTTATCACCTCAGGTGGCTTTGTTTGTAGTGATGCTTCCTAAAGCCCACTTGACTTTGCATTCCAGGATGTCTGGCTTTAGGTGAATGATCACACCATCGTGGTTATCTGGATCATGAAGTTCTTTTCTGAATAGTTTTTCTGTGTATTTTTGCCACCTCTTCTTAATATCTTCTGCTTCTGTTAGGTCCACACCATTTCTGTCCTTTATTGTGCCCATCTTTGCATGATATGTTCCCTTGGTATCTCTAATTTTCTTGAAGAGATCTCTAGTCTTTCCCAAATGGTATGGTACCCTGTGAGTATTGGCAGGGAGTCTAGAGAGTTTCCTTATTGGATGAGGATGCCGAGTTCAGAAAAGTTGGTCCAACATCACACAACTAGTGAACAGCACGCAAGGACAGGATTTAATTGCGAAATCCCCTCTCCTCTTTTCTTTGCATGGGTCAGCTACCTGGCCCTACCTCAACATAATGCTTTAACCCAATCACATCTCGAGAAATTGCCTTTAAAAAGGCTCACTAGACACAGGAACGGGCAGAGCCCTACGTCACCCCATCACTCACTCCTGAGTAACAGCCCTTTCCTCTCTATAGGCATAAGGTTGATGACACAATACTTCAAGAGATGATTGCATGCATGCTAAGTCACTTCAGTCATGTCTCATTCTTTGCAACCCTATGAACTGTGTAGCCCACCAGGCTTCTCTGTCCGTGGGATTCTCCAGGCAAGAATACTGAAGTGGGTTGCCATTTCCTCCTCCAGGGGATCTTCCTGACCCAGATCAAACCCTTGTCTCTTACATCTCCTGCATTGGCAGATGGGTTCTTTACCATTAGTGCCACCTGGGAGGCCCCAAGAGACTGTTACAAAGAGCCAGTTCAAAGCCCACGAAGCTCTCCAAATGTGTTAAGAAAAAGATTTCTCATCTGGACACAAAACCAAGTCCTTCGGGAAAGAATTTAGGAAGCTGTTAAGTTCAGTTACCTTGTTTTGACAAGGAAGAGAAAGCCAGAGATGGATAGTGACCTTCTCAAGCTCACACAGCCAGTCCGTGGCAGATCCAGGCCTAGAGTTTAAAGCTGATTCTCCAGGATTGGTGACCCTCCCATTCCACAATGCTGGAGAACATTTCCAGAGCCAAATCACTCGGCGGTTTTGTCATCTCTGGTAAAGCCCTTTGGCCAACTTTCACCCTTCCTTTGTCTTCAAAAACAGCATCCTTCTAGTCCCCTTTGCAATTGTCCACTGGCTGTCCTAAAATTACTGCAGTCTCATTTGCTTATTTTAGCTACAGTGGGTCTGAAATTTACACTCAGCTTGTGTGAGCTTCTCAAAGCCAGAATCAACCCCCACACACGCTTGTCTTTGAGTGTAGGCCACGAAGTGCAGGCCAGTTATGGCCAAAAAAATCAAGGAGGAAAGGATTTAGTGAGCTTCTGCCCTCTCTACATTTCCTGGGTCACTAGAGAAGCTACTTCCATTAAGAATTCTCACTCGTCTGTAACACAAGAAATAAATCAGATGCTCAACCGAACCACACTGCCAGGGTGGCCTCCCCACCAAGTGTCAAGGAGTTGGCACTGTGGGCACCAACATTTATAGATCAGGTCAAGCAATGACACATTAAGGATGTTCTAAGAAACAGAGGTCTTCACATGCTTGACATCAACAGGGGAGGATAAAAGAAATGGAGCGCTGGGGATCTGTAGAAACTTTCCAGCAGCCGAAAGGACCTGGAGGGCAGCATGGGAGGCAAACAGGAACTCCCAGGGGGTTTTTAACACACATCCCATTACCCACTAGTCCCTCCAATTTGCAGTGGTTGTTTGAATTGTAGTGTTTCAGCAAACAGCATACCTCCCAGCTTCAATCCATCTTCGTATTCCTACAGCACCTAGCACACAGCAGGTACCCAGTAGCTGCCTGCTGTATGCTCAGTCATGTGACCCCAAGGACTGCAGCCACCAGGCTCCTCCTGTCCTGGGATTTCCCAGGCAAGAACACTGGAGTGGGTTGCCATTTCCTTCTCCAGGGGATCTTCCCAAGCCAGGGATTAAACCTGCATCTTTTGCATCCCCTGTATTGGCAGGCAGATTCTTTACCACTGGCGCCACCTGGGAAGCCCCAGCTCCCTGCTGAAGGACTTATTTCATGTGGTTAATGGCATTAGGCACTTTACAAAATAAAGTGAAACACATTTTGCTCACAGAACAGAGTTGTCCCCAGCCAGGGAACACTTAGAGTGACCAAGCAGACACCACTGAGTGACAGGGCGTGCTAAAGGGGGTCACCAGGCTCCCACCTTCGAGAGCAGACAATGTGGCAGAGGACACAAGTGGCACACACACACGTGGTTTGGCTGATGCTTTTCATTTTTAACGTACTTCCTCTTTTGCCTGCTTGGAGGGTGACCTTCCCGTCCATCCCAGGGAACCATCTGCCCGGAAGCAGATTAGCCTTTGTTTCAAAAGGGATGCAGAAAGAAAGATTGAGGCAATTTTCAGTTATTGACACACAAAATAGGATTATGCACTGGGGCAATAGTTTTGTAAGCCAAGCTATTGTCTCAGAGAGGATTTCTAAATTCCTTTTTAGCCTCCGTGAGCATACCAACTGCCCCAGAATCCCCCTAATGAGTGGACAGATCCTGGGACCTATTTGCCATTAAGGTTCAGCAAAGATTTGGAGTTAGAAAGGGAGAAGCTATGATGAGTGGAGGCCCTCAGTGTCCCCTGCCACACACACACACACACACACACACACACACACACACACGCACACACTACATGGCCCACTCAGCAGGGAGGGTGAATCGCTCAGCAGGGAGTAGACCACAGGGCCAGTGGGCTGGACACAGATCTGGCTGTCCCTCCCCCTCCCCCAACAGGACTGCATCCCAGGAGAGGTAAAGAGAGACTGAGTCAGCCAAGGGTGTCCTTGGGACCCGGCCAAGGCCAAGCTAAGGTCTTCACTTGCCACTGGCTCTAGCAATGAATGCCCCCAGGCAGACAAAGCAGGGAGCACAGAGGAAATGCTTCCTAAGGACTTGGACTCAACCCTCACCTCCACACAGCTTTTTTTTTTTTAACTTTACAATATTGTATTGGTTTTGCCATATATCAAAATGAATGCACCACAGGTATACATGTGTTCCCCATCCTGAACCCTCCTCCCTCCTCCCTCCCTATACTATCCCTCTGGGTCGTTAAGATTTTATAAATCCCTCTCTATATATACACCTGGACCCCATCTTAGCAAGTGCAACAGCTAAGTATTTTTATTCACATGGGTAAAAATGTTCCTAATGAAACTGTTTAAAATGATCAAAGCCAACTATATTCAATCATATTAGACAATTAGTTAAATTTTCTTTTCCCACTGTTCAAGATTGGGAGGGAAGTCTGGTTAGGTATGGGGGAAAAAAACTAGTTATATTTTATTTGCAAATATTAATTGTGTGAATAATCAGATCAGCCATATACACATCTCCTATATAAGGCAGAGTGTGATTATAGCCAAATGAATGGAAAGATAGGAAGCTAGTGAAAATCCAGAGAACCAGTCAAGGATAGGATGGGCATTTTTTGTTTCTCTCTAACCAACTCCCCTTTCTCACTTCCTCCAGTCATCCTGCTTTTCCTTGAAGGACTGTACCTCCCCCAGTCCACATGGTCAAGGTGAGGTTATCAGTCACAGCCCCCCTGCTCCAATCAAGGCTTAGACAGATGCTCCTCTGACCAATAAGAGAAGTGTTTATCAACTTGAATGCAGTGATTGGTACAGGATAAATACCCGATACTGATCCATGGAGGACCAATCAGTCTTCTCTGTTCTTTCATATAAAGATGCTGGAAAGAGTGGGGTTGGGAGGAGAGTACATTTTGCTTTTAAATTTCTAGCCATAAAGAACCAAACTTGGGGCTGCTAGGGAGAGTGCATACTTTTTTTCTTTTCTTTTTTTTTTTAATCCCATATGAGGAAGAGCCCTGACATACAGAAGGAAACAAAGAAAAGAGATGGATAGGGAGAGGCAAAGTTCCAAATACACAAATTGTATCCTGGATCCATCTGTGTCTAAAGTTAACCTTAGATTTCAGAGTGACATGAATCACTAGTTTCCATTTTTTTCTCCTCAAGCTAGTTTGAGATGAATTTCTTATCATTACCATCAAAAGAGAAGACTATTCATACAGAAATGCCAAGAAAGTTACCTGGAACAGTTAGGTCTAAAGCTAACTCTTGGAAAATGGGAAGTCTCTTTGAAGTCTATTTGCTTAATTTTTTTGTTAACACAGATAGAGAACAGAGAAGTTAGAAGAGAGAAAAATGAATGCAGGTGCCAGCAGTGGTGGGCAGTGTGTGCAGTACTGGGGAAGACTCAGAGGGCAGAGGGAGCAGTGGGACTAGGGTCAGAGGTTAGGCTGGGCCCAAACTATCCAGATGCTGAATAGCAAAAAGAGGAGTCTTCTTTTTTCCTACAAGCAGTGGAGGTCCATAAACAGTATTTGAGCAGAATATGGCAAAACAGAAACAGTCTCTTGGGAGGATGGCTCTGACCTTGAAGCTAGAGATCTCATCCAAAGGAAGCTACAGCTCCCTGGTGGTCATCCCCATGCATTTTTATGTCAGTGGCTATAATCACAGTCAGAATGAGCGTTCTATGAGAGACCTTAAGGAGCATGGAGTCCCAGTGCAACTTTTACAGAAGAGGATATGGAGTCCCAGAGAGGGTACATGTTTTTCTTGAGATCATCATTAAGCAAGTCAGTGGTAAAAACCTAGACTAAGGTCTGAATCCCCACATGCCTAGATTGTGAAAGAAATGGTCAAGTGTCTCTATGCAGTTTTTCTCCTAGGCCAGTTAGGAGACTTGACACTTACATCAGTTTTCCATTGTTGCATAACAAATTAGTACCAACATGGTACTAATAACTTCCAAATGCATGCATATATTAGCTCAGGGTTCTGTAGGTCAGAAGTCTGGCACAGCATGACTGAGTTCTCTGCGCAAGATATGACACAGCCACAATCAGGTATCGGTCAGGCTGAGTTCTCATCCAGAGGTGCTGAGGAAAAGTCTACTTTCAAGCCCATTCTTGTTGGCAGAATTCAATTGCTTGTGGTTGTAGGACTGAGGATACTGCTTTCTGTCTGGCTGTCACAGGAGAGCTGCTCTCAGCTTCTAAATCTCACCCCAATTTCTTGCTATGTGGCCCCTCCATTTTTAAGCTGTAAATGGTGTGTTGAATCCTTTCCATGCTTCAAATTTCTGACTTTCTCTTCTGCAACCAACTCGAGGGAACCTCTCTACTTTTAAAGGGAGATTAAATGAAATGAGAGATTAATTAAATGAGATTAAATGACCTGCAATTAGGTCAGCCCCACCCAATTATCTCTATTTTAAGGCCAACTGATTAGAGATCTTCATTCCATCTGCAAAACCCCTTCATAGCATTACTAAGATTAGAGGCTGATTGAGAGGAGTTATGAGTCCTGGGCTTCCCAGGTGCTGCTAGAGGTAAAGAACATGCCTACCAATGCAGGAGACTTAAGCGACTCAGGTTCAATCCCAGGATTGGGAAGATCCCCTGGAGGAGGGTATGGCAACCTACTCCAGTAGTCTTGCCTGGAGAATCCCATGGACAGAGGAGCCTGGTGGGCAATGGCCCATAGGGTCACAAAGACTCAACACAACTGAAGTGACTTAGCACACACACGCGCACGTGTGTCCAGTAGCCATGTAGCCATGTCACACTACCTGTGCACGCTCAGTCGTCCTAACTCTTGGTGATCCCACGGACTATAGCCCACCGGGCTCCTCTGCTCATGGAGTTTTCCAGGGAAGAATACTGGAGCAAGTTGCCATTTCCTCCTCCAGGGGGATCTTCCTAACCCAGGGACTGAACCCATGTCTCTTACATCTCCTGCGTTGCAGGCAGATTCTTTACCACTGTGCCACCTGTCTAGGGGGTTATCTCAGAATTTTATCCCCACAGTACCGTAGTGCCTCCTGGAATGGACGACTCATGAGGGGAGTCTGACAGCTTATTTCACTGAATTGGAGTGTGTGTGTGTGCGCATGTGTGTGTGTTGGGAAGGTACATAAATACACACAAGACAAACCCACCATCTCAAATAAGAAAACAAAGTTTAAGGTCAAAGCAAGAGGAACAGCCCACCCTACATCTGTGTGGTACACCTGCGCTGTTCAGCGGCCTCTCCTCATAACTGACGACACTGTAACCCATTCAGGTGTGCCTGTAAAATTCAGTGTAGCCACTAGCAATTCCTTGAGAGCTCCCCCATTTGTTATTTCTGGAACCTCAATGTCCTACTATCTCTGGCATGGCCGCCTCCACCCCACTCTTGCAATCAACCCATGAACCTCAAAAGAGCCGCACTATCCCTCACTCTCTTGGGCCAGCCTGCTTTGGTTTCTGGACAGCCTGGAAAAGCCATCAGAGTAGTGGTCTGTGCACTTGGCCTGTCATTAGGCTGCAGCAATAGGTGGCTCAACATCCGGGTCACTGGCCTGGGTCATCTGCCAGGGACCCAGGAGGTTCACCCTGGGTCCCATCCAGCCCACCCAAGCACCTTTATGTCAACAGATTTGTCCACGAGCCATGTGGTTGGTCTTCAAAAAGTGGTTGGCACTTAGCTCATTTAATCAGTTCCTTTGCAGAGAGCTTGGAAGAGCTGAGAGGGAAAATCTGCTCAAATAGAGAATTCCAGAGGGAAACAAGGTAGAAGGGAGAAGACACTGGTGTTCTAATTCTGGCCTCTGACTTCACTCCCTTGCCCTTTGGAGCACCCCACTGCCCACCCCCTGGAATCTCAGAGCGCCTGATGGGCCCCACAGCAGGAGCCCCGCTGTCTAGGAGAAGCAGCAACTGCCACACCGCCTTGTGCTCCAGCAGAGCCTGACTCTGATCCTCCCAAGCTCCAGCAGTCGGCTCAGCTCCGAGCAGTTTGTTTTTTGAAAAGTCTCATAAATTTCCAAGAAACTTCTCCAGACAACTGTCACGAGGCTGCACCTGCCAAACAAACACAAACAGAGCTCTCCTCCACCAGATTAGTTACTTAATTAAGAAGAGAAAGAGACAAGGCACATAATGTGGAGATAATTACCCATCTTGCCAAGTCTCCGAGTGTAGCGTGGCACACGCCGGCAAATTGCAGCACTGCCGCTAATGCATATTCATCCAAAGTTGTAACTGCTGTGAACATTTTCCACACAGACAGCAATATGTTCAACCAACAATCTGAGCTCTCTCTCGGATTCCAGCATCTTCCCACACCCTTCCCCTGCCTTCCCCGGCTCCTTCCTTGTCTCTCTGTGAAGGAATTTGCTAAACAAAGCAAATAGCAAACAAGTTACAAGCAAATGTGATCAAAACCCTCTCCAGGGAGGCTGCTGGAAACAATCAATTCTGGACCCCAAAACGAAGTGTTTGGATTTTTTTCCCCTAACCTACTGACTCATTTCATTTAATCTCATGTAATTGAATGATAAGGATTTATTGAGGGTTTGTGTGCCCACCAAGTGCTGTGGGGGCACAGAGATGAGTATGAGGAGGTCTCAGCCTAGAAGGCTCACAGTCCGTGGAGAGAGGAGCTCTCCTCTGTGAACTAGGTAGGGCGGGCATTATGTCAATCCTACTTGACAGATGAAAACACAAGACCAAAGAGATTAACCCTACTGCTAAAACAACATAGTAACTACATAGGTGCTATGGACCTTGAACCAATATTGTATGGTGTGTGTTTAGTCGCTCAATTGTGTTTGACTTTTTGCAACCCTTCGTACTCTA
This sequence comes from Bos grunniens, assembly GCF_055505025.1. Lineage (NCBI taxonomy): Eukaryota > Metazoa > Chordata > Mammalia > Artiodactyla > Bovidae > Bos > Bos grunniens. The sequence continues at coordinate 84,954,825 of NC_141174.1, read as the reverse complement.
GGCCACCAGGCTCCTCTGTCCATGGGATTTTTCAGGCAAGAATACTGGAGTGGGTTGCATTTCCTCCTCCAGGGGATCTTCCTAATCTAGGGTTTGCAGTTATGTCTCCTGAATTGCAGGAGGATTCTTTACCCATCATACCTGTATTATCTGACTCCAAATCCTATGTACAAGGCAAACAAGGGGAAATTCTGTCTTGGGGACAAAGGAGGACAGAATAAAAATCAGAACCTGGGAAGGCCCAGGAGATGGCAGGGGGAGGGGGTGTGTCCGCTCCCAGCTTTGTCACTTACTAATTCTACTACCTCTGTCAAATCACTGAACCACAAAGTTACCAATTTTCTCATAAATAAAATATAGATGGGACTTCCCTGGTGGTTCAGTGGTTAAGAATCTGCCTTGCAATGCAGAGAACTAAGATCCCATATTCTGGGGAGCAGCTAAGCCAGAAAGAAAGACAGTGAGATCAAGGAAATAGAAATGCTGGTAAGACTAAGTAAAATCAGAATCCTAAAACTGCTCCCTGGGATAGTGCCTGGATAGTGCTTGAAAAGACAAGCAGAGCAAAATGGAGGAACACGAAGAGAGAGGCAGGAAGTAAGATGGGAGCCTCACGCAGGAGATGTTATTTAAGTGTGGCTTAATATATAGCAAGACATTCTCAGAAAGAAATGGAAGCCAGGACATTTCAAGTGCAGATAAATTCAGGATAACATTGAGGAGATAGAGTCAGAACCTGGGATGGAGTGAAGAGGAGATCAGGAGGGAAGGTTAGGAAGCCCCGGGTGCTATGGGGCCTCGAATGCCAGGGTGAGACATACACACAAAGGCATTTGGAATATAGTTTGAAAAGTGGTGCTAAGTTTAACAATTGGCAGTCAGGCCTTTGAAGAAGAAAGTCCATGAGGAATCCAATACATCCAGAGAAGAAAGAATTTGGCCTGTTTCCAGAACATGCTCAAGTGGTCGGGAAATTGACAGTGTTTGACAATGTTGTCAATTTTGTTTGAAAGTACATCCTTATCTGATATCCTGCTCTCTCTACTCAGCCTTCTTCACCCTAGGCCACCCAAGAGAGCCCATGAGAAACCATATGCAGTGTATTTTAAAAAATGAATAAATTAACTCACTTCAAAGAAACTCTAAACTGCCTTTATCATTTCAGGTTAGGCCCTGAGAACCTCAAAGGATATTTAACAGATGACGATGGTCGACCTCCTTGGTATAATCAAAAAGCTCAAGACATAATATTTACTAACCCTGCTTCTCTTTTACTCTATAAACCTCTTTAAACCAAAGATAACAAATAGGTTTCAACTGGGATGCCAGATCCAATTCACTGGAGCTGCCTGGAGTACAGGGTGGTGAAGCACCGTGAGGACACTTTTGATTCAGAGGGAAACCGTGCCATGATTGATTAGTGATGCCTGTCAAGGACATGGTACAGAGGAGTGGCTACTTAGATATTTGCATCCCTGGCAGTGGTCCCTGGGCTTTGGGCTAGTTTAAGCCTTCATGGAGTCTTGGATTATTTTTCCCATTCTGAAAGGAGTAGAGAGCAGGCAAGAGCAACAGAAGCTACCAGATACGGAACTCTTATAGTCTTAGAATGCAGGGGAAGTGGTTTTCTTCTCTAATTGCCCTTCCATGGCTAAGGGTGAGGAGCAGTCTATTACAATGGTTCTCAATCTGGGATGGGGTGAAGAGGGGGATCAGGGGGGAAGGTTAGGTTGGGGCCAGGTGCTATGGAGCCTTGAATGCCAGATTATTCCCTGTGCATCAGAATAACCCAAGAGCTTTTGAAACGATGCAGTGGCCCCACAGAGATTTGGTTTCAGTTGGTCCAGGGTGGGTTCAGGTGTCAGCGTTATTCAAAGCTCCCCAGGTGTTTCTGATGTACAGTCAAGGCGGGCACCTTTGTGCCAACTGTAAGCCCAACTGAGGAAGCAGCATGACTTAGGCCCTGACTTAGGCCCCATCGTGAATCTTCTGTTCCTTGGGACTTCCCTGGTGGTCCAGTGGTTAAGAATCTGCCCTGCAATGCAGGGGAAGTGAGTTCCATCCCTGTTCGGGAAACGAAGCCCCCTCATGCCGTGGAGCAACTAAGCCCCCGTGCTATAACTACTGAGCCCACGCACCACATCTTGAGAGTCACAACAAAAGATCCCGCATGCCACAATTAAGACCTGATGCAGACAAATAAATAAATATATATATTTTTTAAAGTTCCTGTTCCTTGAAGACCATGTGAAGGTTCTAGTCCTCTCCTGGGAGGTGCAGGAAGCTCAGTTGGTGACATGAGGCCAAGATACAAGGATGTGAGACTCGTTCTGTCGGTATTAGATTTCACAGAGACGGGTCTGAGCCAAGCCTGGGGTCAATGCGCAGACTTTGGATAGATGGACTAACACGCATAGGATGAAGTATGGGGTCACAGAACGCAGACAGCAGCTGGAGCAAGCCGGAGCAGAGGCTTTGGAGGGGGAACATGGGAGAGGGAACCACAGTCGTCCTGGGACCAGGGCCACGTGGCCTGAGAAGAGCTTGCTAAGAACTGAGGTCGTGAACCTGCCAGGTCCTGCCAGGTGTGAGCTCTATCCAGACTTTCTGCCTGCCAAGTCTTTCTTCTGGGAGCCCCACCTCTAGCCAGCTTCTGGCCCCGGTCACTGCTTTCTCCGTTTGTATTTTCTATTCAAACGAGTTACTCAAAACCAAATTTTCCTTCTGGCCACAACGTCTTTCAATATAGTCTAATTCCAAAACTAGGCTTTCAGAGTGGACTTAAAGAGCCTGCCCGTGAGAGTTTACTGGGGCCTCCTCCTTCCAGATGGAACAGTGGTCTCCCTTGGCTGGCATCTCTGCCTGAGCCCCAAGAATCATCCCCACCAGCGTGCACTCCAGGGACTGCCAAGAGCCTGTTGTTTCAACTTGGCACCTGCCCATGTTGCTTCTCTTGTCCCTTCCTGTCTCCCACCTGTTCACAGGGACTTCTAAATTAGTCATCTGTTGTCAAGGAAACGTTCTGTTTCCTCTGAGGTGTGAAGCCTGAGGGACTCAGTTATGGGTGAGGGAAAAGTGATTTACCAGGGCTGGCGTGGAGCCTACATTCATCAATACCTGGGTGGCAAAGGCTAGAATTCTCTGGAAAGGTGTGGTCCTCCTACTCCCGGCATTAGCATCAATGGAAAGGTTTGTTAAGACGCAGATTCCTGGCCGCACTCTGACTTCCTAAGTCACCACCTCTGACAGTGGGTCTTGGAACTGCTTATGGTGTCAAGAGACTCATTGTGGGAGCAGAGTCTGGAGGTCAGAAAAGAGCATCTCCGGCTTGGCCAGCGTGCAAAAAGCTTCGGAGGACTGTGGCATTTCCTCGAACTTGACCACATTTGGCTGTTTCTAAAAATTATGTCTTTATCACTTGATATTTGTAGAACTCTGTGTGTGTGTCCCAGAGCTGAACACAGAGGTGGAGAGGAAGAGACTCAAGGATTAAATAATAGAGAAAACCAGAACTGTGCTTTGGAATATTTCCTTTGTGCCCTGTTAAGCAACTTCCTAGTTCCTAGCAAATCCTATGAGCTCTCCCAGTGAAAAGTGCATTCCCAACTTGTTCAAGAAAACTCAGCATTTAATTAGATCTCCATTCCTGATTGAAACAGAACTAAAAGAACAGCAAAGGTCAGAACACTTTTGTGCTGGAATCAGACACGCACAGCTTTGCCTGCTCCCCAGAGATTCACAGAAACTATTCCCCATGGTCAGAGAGGCCAGAGGCTCCCTCTCTATTTATGTATCCGGTGACCATTGCCACTCAGCCCTGTGACGTACTAGAAACTGCTTTGAAAGCTGTGAAGTCCTATTCAAGTACGGGAAATGTTATAGGTGTTTGCTGTCCCCTCTAATACTGCTCAAGCATCTGCTCCAAGTCTGCAGCTTCACCGTACTGAAATAGGAGGGAAGCCGGTAGGGCACAACCCTTGAAAGAATGACATCGCCCAAGGACATGACACGAACTGGAACCAAACAGGTCCAAAGTGGCTGACAGGTCCACTTCTGCTAGAACTTGAACCTCAGTGTACACTCACTGTAACACATCCACAAGCTAAATGACACACCCAGAGGTGCCCAAACAGTTTCAAGTGAAGTGAAACTGTTAGTCTCTAGCTGTGTCCAACTCTTTTGTGACCCCACGGACTGTAGCCTGCCAGGCTCCTCTGTGCATGGAATTCTCCAGACAAGAATACTGGAGTGAGTAGCCATTCCCTTCTCCAGGGCGTCTTCCTGACCCGGGATCGAACCCGGTTCTACCCACAGATACTTTACCGTCTGAGCCACCCGGGAAACCTTGTGGTCACCCATAAAGACCGCAAAGTAGGTGGTGGCTCAATTCACAGAAATCTCTACTCCTTCCCCCAAATAACTGGAAATAATTCTCCCACTCATCAGCCTATGAAATTACTCAGCCCATAAAAGCTCACCACACCATGTTTCAGGACCTCTTGCCTTCTGAGAGGGCCCACACTCTGTGGAGTATGTTTCTCTCTAAATAAATCCATGTCTTACCTATCACTCTGTCTCTCACTTGAATTCTTTCTATGATGAGACATCAAGAACCTGAGCTTGAGTCCTGAGACCAGGTATGTGATCTCAGCTGAAAGATCGTGGATTCAATCCCAACCTGAGTTACATGTTTTCAATACGTCATCTCATCCTATATTCTCATCCCTATTCCACAGATGAGACAACGGAAACATAAATGACCTGCCCAAGTCATACAGTTAGTGAGAGACAGGGTTCTGTGTGCTTCTGAGAGGAATCCCCTTTCCATTACCCATCATCCATCCCTGCAGTCTTTTTAACTGAAGCCAGGATCCTCTGCATTGATACTGACTCACACCATCCAAGGGGACAGCAACACTTTCAAACCAACTCATTTTAATTTCTTCTGATGAAAACCACCCACTGGTATATACACTTGGAGACTGTTAGGAGGAAGAAGGCAACCATGGGAGAAGCAGAAAGCTCTGGGATGTTGGGCAGTGATGCCCCTTGCTGTAGGGACTGTCTACCCATCTCCTTCCTCCAACACGTGTTCACCAAACCCCTACCTGCTCCACAAAGTTTCAGCAGTTGGGGGGCGCATGGGGGAGAAACAGAAAACACGCCCTGCTCCCCAAGAACTCATATTTTGACAGCTTCAGTGTGTGCCTGATGCTGAAGCTCACCTATTCTGTACACTGGTACTGAGTCAAACTTCAAAGACAGAATTTTGGGTAAAATAGAAAAGGATAACTTTATTACTTTGCCAGGCAAAGGGGGCCCACAGCAGGCTAATGCCCTCCAAACTATGGTGTCCCCACTTGGAGACTTTATAGTAATTGTTCAAAAAGAGTGTGATCAGCTGGTGGATATTCTTCTGATGTGTTGGTGGTGAGGTTAAGTAGGAGTCAGCATCATCAAACTTCAGGTCCAACTGGCCTGGCGTCTATATGCTTGTGGTCAGCCTTCCGTCGTAAATTGTTAAGTATTCCCATCTGCAAAATAGCTCAAAGATATTGTTGTGTGTATCTGTTGATGGGGAACCAGGATCTTACCCCAAGGCTGTTCTTAACTGCTTCTCCCTAGTCTCTCATTCTCTCCCTTCCCTAATTAAAAACTCCTTGAATTTGCCCATTGGAACTCAGAGAAGGTCATGGAGGTTGAAAGAAGTCTATTTACCATAATCAAAGAAATGGAGGATACAAGAAGGCCCCGTGCCTAGAAGCCCCACAGGTATCACGCGTAGTATCGTGCAGAACCCAGCCCTTCATCCCTCCTTTACAAGAAGGCGAATGGAGAAGACCCTGCTGTTTTTAAGGAGGGGGTTATTGGCAGGAGGATGGGGGCATCTCAGTGACAATGGAGATGCTCTAGGGGACACATCTAGGTGGACCTGGAGGCTCATTCTCCAGTCAGTGGACCAGCAGATAGATTCAGCTCCTCTTCTTCACACAACTGATAAGCTTCCCTCTGAACCCCTTTCTCCTAACAAGATGAAGGATTATGGAGACAGGAGTCTTTGCCCAGCACATCCAATCCTGTGAGCCTGGCCTGAATATGCTCTGTGAGGGAGGTCATGCAGGCTCTGGGGCTGGGAGAACCCTGCTGCTTCTCTGCTTGGAAGTTTTATCCCAGGGTGCCCCCCTTTACACAAGACCGTCTGGCACTGGATGTGTGGACGCGGGGAGCTTGCTTTGGAGAACAATGGCTATAATAAAGGTATGGGTCACACTACATGATCTTTGTGTTTTTGCAGAGTGGGATGAGAAGACAGGATGCAAAAATAATGAGACTCTCTGCATCTGAGCTGGTTCTGAAGGGTCAACGATTGCTGTGGAAAATCCTTTAAAGCCAGCTGTCTGGGATAGAGAACACAGGTGCAGGGCCTGATAACAGGTCTCCAAAGGCCAGGTATCTCCCAAGGGAGTTCTCAAAGGGCACCCTGAGGTGCTACAGCGAGGCCTCCAACCCAGAGAACACTTGCCCAATCAAGGGCATCCTGACAAGGACCTACAGGTTCTGTCATGACTGTTGCAGGAAGGGCACCCTTTCCAGGACCTAAAAGTAGGCTCTTGTCTAACACTGGGAAATGAATCGTCAGAGGAGACATACGTACTGACAAAGCCCTTTATTAAGAAAGGGTGCTTGAGTGGAGAGCAGGAGGGTAAGGGAACCCAGGAGAATTGCTCTGCTACATGGCTTGAAGTCTTGGGTTTTATGGTGATGGGATTAGTTTCTGAATTGTCTCTGGCCAATCATTCTGACTCAAAGTCCTTGCTGGTGGTGTGTGTGCAGTGCTCAGTAAAGATGGATTCCAATGAGAAGGATTCTGGGAGATTGGCAGAGCATATGGACTGAAGTCTCCTCTCTCCTTTGACCTTCCTCAAATTCTTCTGGTTGATGGTAGCTTGTCAGTTCCGCGTTCCTTAGCAGGACCTCCTGCAGTAAGATAACTCATGCAAGTGGTTGCTATGAGACCTGAACAGGGCAGGCAGTTTCCGTCAGTGGTTTCCCTGACTTGACGATGGAATGTTCTCTTCTCCAGGTGTCAGAAACAGACGCCGATCCCCCGCCCTGGGAGGCAAACAGAGCTATGTCTGCTCCCTTCTGCCTTTGCCCTAGACACTCAGTCTACCATTTTCTGTTTTCTTCCTTTCCTGGATTCACCAGGAGACTGAAATGTCAGTGAGCAGAGCCCCATCCTCCTCCAGCCTCATTGAGGGGTCTTCTCTTAGGGAGATGGGGTTCATGCTCTGTGAGCAGAGAGGCTATGGCAGGCCTAAGCTGGTATTTTATTGTCTTATTTAATCCTCTTAACCGCTCTAGTCACCTACCATCCATACCCCTGTCTGTGTCCTCTGTGGTCAGACTGCATTAATTCTTGCCTCTATCACTTTCTTTTTCTTTTTTTAATGACGTATCTTTTTGGTTTTGTGGGTTTGTTTTTTTTTTTTTTTTTTTGGCTGTGCCAGGTCTTAGTTATGGTGCATGGGATCTAGTTCCCTGACCAGAGATCAAACCTGGGCCTCTTTCATTGCGAGCATGGAGTCTTGGCCACTGAACCAGCAAGGAGTCCCTCGACCACTCTTGAGTGGTGTGATATTGGCAAAGATTCCTAACTCCTGAGCCCCCACCCCTGCCTCCATAAAAAGTCCTCTTAAACACACTGACCTCTTCCTGTGTTCTTGTGAGGATTCAGAGAGATGATGCCAAATACAGAACATGGCACCCCGTCTGGCACAAGGTGGACACATTTGCACCTTATTATTTTGTGCATTGTTATTATGAGCTAAGGGAGTTATGAGTGACTTCCTAAAGGTCACACAGCTGATAAACAGCAGAACCAGATTTGAACTTAGTTCTGACTAATTCCAGATTTCATTTACCAGAACACCTTATGGCTGTGGGTCTCAGATGTGGTCCAAGACCAGTAGCATCAGCATCACTGAAAATGCAAATTCTCTAGTCCCATTCCTAAGGAGTCAGAAACTGGGGATGCCCCCAGTGATCAGCCTACCCTCCAGGGGACACTGAGAAGCTTCAGTGTGGGGGAATACAGCAGGACAGTCCCTCAACTTCCCAATGGCCTCAGCCCACCCCTCACTCAGATATAACTTCAGAACTTTTAAAGCTCCATGCAGGAAGTACCAAGCAAAGCAAATCCTTAAGAACTGAGAGGATGAGGCACAAAGGAGCAATTAGAATCAAGGAGGAAGCTAGCACTAACAGGAGGGTAGTTATTTTGAGTGAATTTTTTAAAAACAACAACAACAACATAAGGTGAGTCACATTTCAGAAATTCACGAAATCCCTCTCCTTCTCCCATGCCTCCTCTGTGCATTCTCTCTCCATTCCTGGTCCTAAGGAGGGCCACAGGGACCTGCCAGGTGTATGATCTTCACCAACTGTGTTTCTCCCCCCGTGGAACCCAGGCTCTTAAGAACAGGCGTGACTGGGCGTCAACAGCTGCCACAGTGAGATCTAGAAAAGAAAAGGGGAAAGAAAGACATGCCCCTTTTCCAAGGGAAACTGGAAGAAAAAGCTCGGGAGACCCCATGTGCTTGTCAATGGAGGGACTGGGCAAGCCAGGTGCCTAGGGCATCAGATTGAAGGAGACACTTGCCAGACCCAAGAGTATGTACCTCTTGAAAGTTTGCACCCTTGTCCTGGCCCTACCTGAAGGTAAACCTATACTTTGACATTAAAATGTTGGCTTCTCCCAGATAAGTCACCTGAGTCAGGAGAATCATTTTATTCTTTGATTGGAAAGAGCCACCTGGACCCACACAATAGACAGGTGAGGGCCCAGAAACCTCAGCTAACACCTGCTTGTGATGATCATGAATGCGGAGCTAGCCGGTCTCACCACACCGAGGTGGGACCCATGCTGATGGTACAGCACCCTAGGGACCCCTGTCTGGGCCCTCCCAGCTGCCAGGAGGTGGTGCCCGCCCATGCCAGCTGCCAGGCCAACCTCTTTGTGCTCAGGAGCCCTGCAGAATCTGAACAGACAGCAGGTGGGAGCCCCACCAGGGAAGGCAATGAAACTCACAGCCATAAACGAGTTTATTATTGTTGTTAACTCAGGAAATAAACGTCTCGAGCACTAATAAAATGTTTTGTTTTCTGTCTTTATGTCTCAGAGCTGAGGTTTTTCCCATCACCACAGCTGCCTGGAGCTGGCATGGCCCTTGGTGACAGGGCCAGGGCGTGCCAACGGGGGTCTCGGGTGGCCCCTCCTCTGTCACTCAAGCCCCACCTGGTTCTTTCAGGAGGTGTCAGGAAAGGTAGGCACAGTGGAGGGGTTCAACCAAGGAGGAAATTTCGTATGAAGGAAACACACACACACCTCAGGTACGTAAAGAAGCATGATCAGGAACTTCCCTGATGGCCCAGTGGTTAAGAATTCGCCTTCCAATGCAGGAAATATGGGTTTGATCCCTGGTCAAAGAACTAAGATCCCACATGCCACAGAGCAACTGGACCCACATGTTGCAATTACTGAGCCCCCACGTCGCAGTGAAGATCCTGCGTGCTACAACTAAAATGAAGCCAAAAAATAAATTCATTAAATTTCAAATAAAAAAGAAGCATGATAATTTCCTCTCTGTTCCAGTGTGGTGTGTGCTGCATGTGTCTGCAATTGTGTATGCCGAATGCCCTTTACATTATGAACACTCAGCGTGGAATTGTGGTGACAGGCCAGTTTCAGCTTTCTCTGAGTCTCCATAGAGATTATGCAGAGACCCTCCCGGAGCTGACATTCTATAAATTCATGACTGGATTTTGAGGACAGGGTTTCCTTGACCAGGTAGGCATGGACAAATGCAAGTGAGGACAAATCCATTGGGAATCTTGGGTTTTTTTCTGGCCATGGGTCATGTTTTGGTCGGGTCAAATGCTACTTACTGTATCAAGTAAACTTGAAATCATTAGGGGCTTAACACAAAATAAATGTATCTCTTGCTCCACAAGAGTGTTTCTGGTTGATGGGCAGCTCTCCTCCACGTGGTGACTCTGGGATCCTGGTTTTACTCATCTTGTGAATCTGACCTTCTCCAGGAGTCTCTGAGTTCTCTGAGAGAAGGCAGGCTCCTACACCATTGGTAAGAACTAGTCTTATGGCCCAATGGTTTGAAAGGGAGCCTGGGAGATGTAGTCTCTGATTGAGGAATGGCCTTAGTATATGAAATTCTGGTAGACAGCTGGTGGCAGAGACCAGCTTGTTAGAGGGATGAGCAAAGAAGCCAGTCTCAGGCTCCCAGCATATAGGGCTGAACCTGGCTGCCCCAAGACCTTCTGGTGGGGCATCTACCCCACCAGAAGGCTTCACTGTCACCAAGGTCGGGGGAAAATGGAAGGAAATTGATGGGTGACTCTGCACAGATGCTCTCAGTTTCTCCAACGGCAAAACGGCATTTCTAAGAGTACTTATTAACACTTTCCTGGTTGGGTCAGGATTAAATGAGATGACACATGTGAGCACCCTCACCCCATGATACCTGCACTGTGAATGTTAATTAATGAAAAGGGAGTCTCCATTAGAGCCAGTGAAGCTGGGAAAGAGGCAGTTTCTGTGGCTGTGGGAAGGAGACAGTCTACTCTGCCCCCTGTCCTAACAAACATCCCCAAATCTGATCCTGCGGTCCTTACATCTGAGCCTGGCCAAGGCCTTGTAAGTTAGAATCACGTGTGTCTTCTTGATTTAAAACCACTCAAGCAAAACTGAACTGACACCAAACACCTTCCCTTAGACAATGACTGTGGACACAAAAATCACACAGAGAGAAGGAAACAAACTTTAAAAAAAAAAAAAAATGCAATTTTAGCTATAGATGCTATACAGCTATATTTAGTGCCAGTTTAGCACAATTTTATACTGCCTTACATTATTTGAAGGTTTAAGTGAGTCCACCAATCCAAAATAATTACCCTGCTAGAAGTTTAGAGAGAGAGAGAAATAAGAGATGTGATGTCCTATTCTCGAATTGCTGACGACAGTGGGGACGTGGGAAAGGACAGCCATTCTTCTTTAAATGAGAACCCCTGTCCTGATAATAATCAAGGGCCCCACAGCTGGGATGGCTCCAAGGGAGGGCAGGGGTCACCTTGCTGTGTACCCTACCAGGCTACAAAGTTGACTCTTCCTCTGTGGTCCCTTGATGGGCGTGGGCGTGCATTGGTGGGGATGTGAAATGGGCCTGGCTTCCCCACAGGCAGATTGGCTCTCCTATCTTCACTGAGCCCCTTGAAAACTGTCTCGACAGATGTAAAGAATCAGAATTGAGCTGTGTACACAGTGCATCCAAAGGCCTCCTGCATGGTTAGCCCACGTACCACAAGTTGCATCAAACTTGCACTTAATGCAAAGGGAACAAGATGTTCTCTTCAGCTCTTGGGGGTGGCCCACATGTTCTACAGACTCTGCTGGGTGCATGGTAAGGGCTCAGGACATCATCAGATGCAATCAGTGATGCTGCTGGCATTCCCCCCTCCCTGCCCTTTGCCTTTTCTCCCCACTCTCTCCCTCTACCCAGGCAGCTGAGACACTCAGTCTGCAAAGAATATTCTTTGCTTTACCAGATTCTCCTGCACTAATCTGAGGGCTCTAACCCAAGAGGAGGCTAATGGTGTATGCGTGTGTGTGTGTGTGTGTGTGTGTGTGTGTGTGTGTGTCCCCCCTTGGCCTGATTGAATGGAAAGAACACAGACTTGGGGGTCAGGCTGGACTGGGTTCCAATCCCAACTCTGCCACTTACTCAATGTAACTGTGGGCTAATTGTGCAACCTTCCGAAGCCTCACATCCCTGTGTGCAAAATGGAGGACATCCCCACCAGGAGAACTATTGCAAGGGGTAAAGGATGACTTAGCAGATACTAAAGAGCTGTTAGTTTCCTTTCCTCATGCATGTTTGTGTGCTAAGTCACTTCAGCCATGTCTGACTCTTTGTGACACTATGGACTGTAGCCTGCCAGATTCCTCTGTCCATGGGATTCTCCAGGCAAGAAAACTGGAGTGGGTTGCCATGCCTTCAAGGATATGGGTAGCCATGCAGCCTCGCTTCTGTACTCCACTCTGGAATGTCCACCATTAGAACTTCATCTCTTAAGCCTTTGATCCTTGTGAAAGTCCAGCATCCACCGGGAGAAAATCTGCATAGTAGAAAGATCACAGAGGGACTGGGAGACACTGGAAGCGAACATAGAGACATAGACTCCTAGGCTGCATGGCAGGGAGAGCCTAACTCGTTCTAATCTAACCGACTGGCAGCAGGTACTGGGAGTGCTGTGTCGAGGCTGCTGTGCTGAGGACTCTGAGGTCACTTTTGGCTTGGGGGCAGGAGGCATGCCTGGTCAACTGGTGATGTCCGTGAATGAAGACAAGGAGGTCACTGGGTCTCGAAGGGTGTGGGAGAAGAGGGCTAGCAGCTTCCTAGGTGTTTTTATTCCTGGGTACTCAGTTGACTTGTTCCTCTGCCTGCCACAACCCAGATTATTCCTCCAGGAGTTCCTCCTGACTGATCTTCCTAAGCTTTTCCTGCCCTTTGCTGTCCTTTCTCTGGACCAAAGAGCGGCCTGACTGGCTACTGAGTGTTGTTATGCTTTACTGTAAGCCCAGCTGCTTCCAGCCAGAGCTGGCTCTTGCCCACAGAGGAGAGCAGTTTTGAGCATGCAGCACCGTGCCTCAGCATTCTTCTCCCCAGGCCTCATTACGATATTGTCGATATTCCCCTCGAAAGGGCATCTCTCCCGACGCCTTCGCCTTTTTATTAATGTGTGTGAAGGCAAGTCAAGCCTGATTATCATGAAGACAATTGCTAAATCCCTCCTGGAGAAGGCTCATCCAGACTGTGTAGGCGGTTTAATTTCAGAGACCCATTAATTGGCAAAATTGCTTAAGCAGCTGCTCTTGATGTCATTTCAGGACCACGTTGTGAGAAGCAAAGAGGAGGGGATTGGGAAGGAAGGGAGGAAGAGGGCTTCCCAGTGGCCAGCCTGCTCAGCCTTGTGAAGCAGGCCATCAGCCCAGCATCTGCCAAGGTCCACTCTCCCCAGGTAAACAGATAACAACATGAGGAAGACTATATCATGACCTGTGTCTGTGAGTGTGCTCAGCCGCTCAGTTGTGTCCAACTCTTTGCAGTTCCATGGACCGAAACCCATCAGGTTCTTCTGCCCATGGAATTTTTCAGGCAAGAATACTTGGGTAGGGTGCCATCTCCTCCTCCAGGGGATCTTCCTGACCCAGGGATTGAACCCACATCTCTTGCATCTCCTGCATTGGCAGATGGATTCTTTACCACTAGCGCCACCCAGGAAGCCCCCGGCACATAGAGCCTGCCATAAATAAAGGGCTAAATAAAGTTTTGTTACAAGGAACGTGCAAGGTTTATGTGCATGGAATATAAAGTTCTCCATTCATTCAATAAACATGTGCCAGGCATGGTGCTGAGTAGAGTGTGGGCCTCATTAGAGATAGAAAGTCTGACAAGCTATCAAGGGATGTAGACCTGGGGAGATTCTGAGGTGAGTGTAGCACTTCCATTGGAGACTGGAGAAATTTTTGCAGGGAAAGACTCAGAGCTGGAATATGGGAAAGGGACATAGCAAAGCTTTTTGACACCAAAGCCTTCCAGAAAGCAACAAATACAAAAATAAATATCTAAATGTTCTGATTAATATTCAGAAGACAGACAAATCCTGGGATGAGCATGTTTTCTAAAAAATTACTGAAGCATAACACATGCAGAAAAGAGGATATATGTTAAGTAAATGCCTCACTAAATTCTTATATTATTATCCCCCTCATAACTGCCACCCAGATCAATAGCTAGAATATTTCTAGCTCCTGAGAAAGCTCCCCTCCCTAATGCCTCCTCCCAGTCACTGTAACCATTTTTTTTTTTTAAACTGTGATCTCCACAGATTGGTTTTGCCTGGAATTGTAGAGAAATCTTTCAGTTCTGGCTTCATTCACTCAACCTTATATCTGTGAGACTCATCCATGTTGTATAGAGCTATTGGAACAAATAGGCTTTTAATGAATAGGCCCCTGTGAGCCCAATTCTGGCAAAGACTTCTCATTACCTATCACACATCCATTTCCCATTCTTACTAGCAGAACTCCAATTTATATAGGGTGGTTACACACACACACAACTATAAGACTACATTTCCCAGACTTCCCTGCACCCCAGAGTAGCCAATGAGACATCAGTGAAAACCACTCAGTAGGGCTTCTGGGAAGCTCTTTACAGGGGACTGAGTCAGCCAGGAAGCCTCCTCCACCTCCCTCCTCCTTATGCCTGGTGTGTTGACATGATTGGAGAACCAGCGGCCATCTGAGGCCCTGAAGAGACTTGAAGATAGGGCCACATGGTAAGGAATGCAGAGCAGAAAGCCAACAGAGTCTGGATCCCTAATGACATCCTGGAGCCTCCATATGAACCCTGGATTGCTTTCCTCCAGGCTGATACTTGGGTTTTCAGTTACAGGCAGGAGAACTGAATCCTAACAACTAGACCATATTGGTGCCTGAAACCTCCTGGTTTCCATATGGTGCACATGCAATAAAATCCAGATTCTTGGCCACGTCCCCCATAGCCCTGTGTGATCTGGCTTACTTTCTGAGTTCTTCTTCCATTCCCTCCCTTGCTTTCCATTCACAGGAACCTTCTTTCTCCTCCTCCTCAAATACCCAGAGCTCTTTTTTGCCTCAGGGCCTTTGCACATGGTATCCCTCTGGCAGGAGCTCTCTTTCCAACATCTGCCTGGTTTCTCCCATTGTTCAATCTCACCACAAGCACCGTCTCTTTGGCCTTCCCCAAGTACCTGATCGAAACTAGATGCTCCTGGTATTTTGCATTTGGGCACTTACCATACTTTTTAATTATACAGTCATTTGTTTATTTGTTCAAAGCCTGTTTACTCCCACTAGACCTCAGTTCCATGATGGCAAGGACCATGATTTTGACATATGGCAAGTACTTCAGAAATATTTTTGAGTTATTTGAGGGAAATAGAAAGGAAGTTACAGTCCCTAGCTGAAAAATCAAGTAGACTACAGACCTCGGCTCTACAATAAAATGAAAGCAATAATATATAAGATACCAAGACGAGTCAAACAGAGAACCAAGAAACCAAGGCCAGATTGGTGGGGGGACGTCAGGGACTCATACAAACAGGCAGTGTTCTGAGAATCCGCAGAAGAGGACTTGTGTGTGATCAAGGAAGGCTTTGTAAGATGAGGACAATTATAAGAAAAAGAAAGAAAGTAAAAAACAATCAGTAGATGGAGGAAAGTCTATTCATTAGAATTGAGTTCAGTTGTGACAAAAGTATCAAGTTAGCAATGGCTTAAATAAGATAGAAGTTTGTTTTACTCTCACATAAAAGACCTTAAGTCACCAGGGACATTTGTGCTTTCTGCCTTGCTTCTCTGCCATCTTTAGCACATTACTGGATGGTCTGATTTGGCTGCTCAGGCTCCAGCCACTGCATCCAGAATCCATGAAGCAGGAAGAAAGAAGAGAAAGGGACAAAAGATGCATGCCAGTTTCTCTTACCATCTCATTGGCCAGAATCTAGTTACATAGCCTGTCACAGCTTCAGGGAAGTCAGAGATAGGCAGTCATGATTCTGAGCCCAGATAAATGCCAGGATTCCATTATTAAGGAAGAAAGAGTGGATATTGAGGTACGCCATCGCAGTGTCTACCATAGGACAGGGAAGGCATTCCTTCTGTCAAGGTGTGGTAGATTGCAAAGGGGCCGTGGTACACCGAGGCTCCTCCCATCTGGAGGTGGAGCTTGTTTTCCCATCCTTCATAGCTGGACTGACTGATGACCTGCTTGGACCAACAGCATGTAGTGGAAGTGACAGTAGCAGGGAAGCCATTTCTAAGCCAAGGCCTAAAGGGACCTTGCAGCTTCAGCTCTTGCTGCTCTTCTAAAACTGCTGCCACAAGAACAAGCCTGGGCCAGCCTGCCAGAGGAGGAGAGACCAAGAGAAGAAAAAGCAAGGCATTCCTGCTGACCGCTGAATGATCACCAGACACACAGGCAAGGCCAGCCAGGGCCAGCCAGCCCCCAGCCCGTACTCTTTCAACAGAGTACAGACATATAGGAAAGCAGACTAGTAGAACTAACCGACACATGCGTGAGCTGTAGCAATCGTTATTTTGAGTCATCAAGTTTTAGTGCGGTTCCTTACACAATCTTCTTTGGCAACAGACATCTGACACAGGTGGACAGGATGCAGGTAAGGAAGTGTGGGAGGCTGAGTGGAGAGGAGGCTTCTTGGGAGGCTGAAGTCAAGTCTGCTTCTCCCAAATAGTCCCAGTGAGGTTTGTTTATTCCAAATGAAGAGTCTTCCTGAGAACCAAAGTTCTTTCAAGGTGCTTTGGCTGGAAGAGGGAGTCAAGAGTCCCAGACTCCAAGATTCCACCGTCTCTAGCAACTGTGTGGGAAGAAGCAAGTCCCACCCCTTCTCATGTCCCCAGGCTCACCATGCACCAGTGATGGTGTGCACTTAAGCCTCAAGGCACCTTCAATGTTTATAAGGACAAAGTAAGCTAATGAGAAAGCGAAGAAGAAGAAGCTGGAACGTAGAGAAATGGGTCATGGGACATGGATTGTTGGAAAAACTGCAGTGATCTGGAACAGAAACATTGGCTCAAGGTAGACAGAAAGGGCTCAGTGCCGCCCCCAAGTGGCCATGGCCTTCCTCTGAGGGTCTTTCAGGTTCCTTAAAGAGCTATTTGCAACCACTCCTTGTTCTTCCCTGGCAGAATCACAAGACCCCAAAACAAAAAGTAACTTTGATCTGCCTAAGCTCTCTCAGTGAAGAGGTGACAGCTGGAATTTCAGCCCAGATCTCTGGGTTTTGGTCCTTTGCACTTGCTACACTGATTGCCCTGACACCGTATAAGTCAGAGGGGCTATGGGTGTGAGACCTTGGGGCCGCAGATCTTGGATGTCACCAGGTCATTCCCTCCATCCAGTTGTGATTGTTCCCTGGACCTCTACACCTCCTCCACATCAGAGGAGCAAAGAGCTAATGGATGCCCCAGGTTGCACTGAGCTAAGACTGCTTTGGCATGTTTTTATGATCACACAGCTCCCCTCCCAAAAGTGGGCAATGGTCAGTCCCCATCTCCCCCAGTACCACTCTGAGCAAGAAATACTGGCCGCAGAATGCAATTGTACTGCCTTTCCACACCCAGGAGGGGAGTGGGCACCTCTGCAGCTCTAGTGCCCAGCAACCTGCTGGTGAACTCGGCCCCTGGGGACCACTTGGGTTTCAGATGCTCCCCACCCCCAAACCCCACTCAGAAGCCTCATCTGCTTTCCTAGCTTCTGCCCAAATCACTGGTTCCTGCTGGGACTGGCCACCTGGTCAAAACCTCAGCTCAACTGAACCCAGTGACCAGCAGTGCCCCCAAGTAAAAAGGAGCAGATGTTCCGGGTTCAAAGATCTGCTCTGCTATTTGCTGGCTGTGTGATCCTGGGCATCTTAGTTAACCTCTCTGAGCTTCATACCTGAAATAGACATGATAAACCTCCCCACCGCTGCCCCCCACAAAAGGTGGTTGAAAGAATCCAGAGTAAACTTTTAAAACAAATCATGTGTCTATCTATCCAATTGCCTCTGGTCGTTCTGAAACCTAGGGGGTACATGTGGTCTCTCAGAGCCCAGTTCTACAATCTCCAATCCACCCCTATCCCTGAAAACTACATTTCCCAAGCTCCCTTGCCTGCTGGCTTCTCATTACGCTCAGCCAATAGGAAATACCAGGGGGAGATTGAAAAGCAGGAAAGAGGGAGTGGTGGCTGTGGCCCTGGGGGCTACAGCAGTAACGGAAACAGCAGCATCTGCAGACTGGTGGCTCAGACAGTAAAGAATCTGCCTGCAATGACTGAAAGGCAGGAAAGAGGGAGCGGTGGCTGTGGCCCTGGGGGCTACAGCAGCATCTTCAGACTGGTGGCTCAGACAGTGAAGAATCCGCCTGCAATGCGGGAGACCTGGGTTTGATCCCTGGGTTGGGAAGATCCCCTGGATGAGGGCATGGCAACGCACTCCAGTATGCTTGCCTGGAGAATCCCCATGGACAGAGGAGTCTGGCAGGCTACCGTCCATGGGCTCTCAAAGAGCCAGACAAGACTGAGTGACTAAGCGCAGCACAGCTGCAGAAGAGCAGACCCTCAGGTTCCCACTGGGTGGCTGCACCCAGTCATGGCACTGGGGCTGCACAAGGGCTGTGGGTGAAAGGTCCCAGGACAGGAGCGGCTTCTTGGTGCAGGGTCAGGAGGCTTCATTTCTATTTGCTCTCTGACCTTTTAGCCCCTTATAACCAATCCCTTGCATTATATCCCTGAAACATTTAGAGCAGCTCTGGTCTCCTGCCTGGGTCCTGGCAGATGCCATGGACAGCAGGTGGCCCACATCTGGAGAATTTCTCACTTTGTGCTCCTTACTGAACTCTAGCCCAGGCCCTTTGGGTGGACTAGACCACCTAGGTACTCCCCCCACCACGTACATACAAACACACACAGCCTGACCCTCAGACCAGTCCCAGACTTGGGGCTCAGTTGCTGTACCCCTCAGGTCAATGAATTGAAACCTTGCTTCTCCAGTCTGTAAAGGGATCCAGCCCCTCCATTCTATTTAATTTCCCCACCCATCCCTGCCCCAGGCCTTGTCTTGGCCCCGGCAGTCCTCAGCTCACTCGTTACCCACCCCTGCCAGGGAATCCCAGCCACCCCAGTAAGACAGAACCCGACAATGTGCTTCGTACCCACCCCTTGGACAAAGCAGAGGAATGAATGGTTTCTGCTGCCAGCACAGCTCAGATGTGGCTCTGGGGCTGGAGCAGCCCCATAAACATCTTCCAATCTGGCCTCTGCTCTTCAGAATTACAAGATATGATTATGCCCATTGTACAGATGAAAACAGTGTGTCTCAAAGAGTTGAAGTGACTCGCACATGGCTTTCTTCTGGGAAAGGCTTCCATCTGACATCAACATTCAACTTTTCCCATTGATGGTTCTTGCAACTCCTCTGCCCTGTCTTAGGTGCTCACAGAGGTCAATGCCCCTCACTCCCATCACACGGAGCCCTCAACTCGTGTCCTGAGACCCCAAACAAAACACATCTCAGATTCCATGTCTGTTAATTGTTATTTTCTACCAGAAAGGGGAAAAATTAATCTATACTAAAGTGTCAGTGAGCTGAAGTGTCTTCTATTTCTTAGAAACACATTTCTTCTGATTCAAGGTCTTCAGCCCATGCGGTCTCCTCCCTGGTAGGCGCTAGCTGAGTGAATAGCCATCTACCCACCACCACCTGGAGTCATGCAGAGCACATTGAGACAGTGGCCCTGCCTTTCCAGAGACCATGTTTAATCCAAGAAACACCCTGTTAGAAAGAACTCATGACCACAGGTCAGAAGACCTGGATCTGATCTGGAATCCTCCACGAGCCCCTGACTCTCTCACTATGGAATTCTGTCTTCTCTCCAGAAATATCAGGGCATATGTTTGTGCAAAACTGAACACCTATATATGCACTATCTCATCCAATCACATACTAGGGAAGGTGAGCCTCCCCTGTTGCCAAAACGAGGGGATGGAGGGCAGAGAGTTAAGGACTTGCCCAGTATCTCATGGTTTAAGAGAGGCAGACTCTAAGGGATTTCCCTGGCGGCTGAGTGGTTAAAACTCTACGCTCCCAGGGCAGGGGGCAGGGGTTCAATCCTGGTGGTGAAATTACAATCCTACATGCTGCAGGGTGTGGTCTATAAAAATAAATGAATAAAATTTGGGGACTTCCCTGGCTGTCCGGAGAAGGCAATGGCAACCCACTCCAGTGTTCTTGCCTTGAGAATCCCAGGGACGGCGGAGCCTGGTGGGCTGCCGTCTATGGGGTCGCACAAAGTCGGACACGACTGAAGCGACTTAGCAGCAGCAGCAACAGCTGGCTGTCCAGTGATTAAGACTTAGCCTCCCAATGCAGGGGGTGCTGGGGTCAGAGAGCTAAGATCCCACATGCCAAAAAAAACAAAGCATAAAACAGAAGCAATATTGTAACAAAAATTCAATAGACTTAGAAAGAGAGAGAGCGAGAGAGCCAGAGCCTGACCTTGGACCCTGTTCTCAGGCTCTGCCTCTGGTCCTTCCATAGTCACTTGGGAGCAGGAAACTCTGTAATCTGTAAAGGCTCTTGAGGGTTTATGCCTGAGCACCCATGAGATGACATCTTGGGTGGCGTGGCGGGTGGTGTCACAGGGCCGCCGAGGCCCATGAGCTCTGTCCATCTGGGTGGACCCTTCTCCAGCTGAAGCTCTGAGCTGCCTCCTCAAGGTGCCGGGTGGAATCCCAGTGTTTCCCCCGCCTGCCTGGGCCTGGCAAGCGGAGCCTGAGAACAGATGCCCGGCACCTTGTTCTTGGCGAGAATGACGGATTTGTGGGTCCCCTTCCAGGAGCTGCACTCACTCCCCCGGTACACGCTGTGTCAGCCCATCCCCAGCTAGTGAAAATAAACAGAGCCATTATCCCTCCGCTGACTGCCACGTAGTCTATTTATACCACTTAAGACGCGAGATAAATGGCTTCTCAGTTTCATAATGAAAGGAATATTTCATTTCGCAGAGCTGAGGAACTGTTTATTGAGTATAAAAACAACATTTATACTGTGTTTTGATAATAAACTGATCTGGAAGTTGGTTCATTTAGGCAATGGCTTGCATCTGAATTGGTTGTCTCTGCTGAGATTGGTGTGGGTAGGGGGGATGGGGGTGTGGGTGGGGGCAACAGGGGTGCAAAGTGCCTGTGGTCAGGGGAGGCTCAGGGCCCTAAAATGCCCTTTCCATCGACCACATCAACTCACCAGTCCTCGCAGCACTCTTTTAGGTGGCTATCGTTATTATCCCCATTACACAGGTGGGGAAACTGAGGCACAGAGAAGCTTGGAAGCTTTCCCAGGTCACAGAGCCAGTATTAAACTGTATTAAGTTGTACAGTTTAAATTAAATGCAAGCAGACTGGTTCCAGAGCCCATCCTCTTAACCACCATGCCAAAGATTTGCTTTCAGCCTGAGAAAGGTTTAGAAGACGACTTCTCTGGTGGGCCAGTGGTTAAGAATCTGTCTTCCAATGCAGGGGATGCAGGTTCGACCCCTAGCCAGGGAATTAAGATCCCACATGCCACTGAACAACTAAGCCTGCACTGCAACTAAAGAAGCCCACACGCTGGAACTACTGAGCCCACGTGCTCTAGGCTACAGTCCATAGGGTCGCAAAGAGTCGGACATGACTGAGCTATTTCACTTCACCACAAAAGATTCTAGGCCTGTGGTACAAGGATAAAGAGGACCTTATTCTGAGTTTGCATCATCATTCCACTTTCCAGCTGTGGATTTTTTTTGATGAGGAAGAGATAACAGTAAATATTCACCCAAACCAGTTCACATTCCTCCTGGATATGACCCCTGCATCTAGGCAGAGCCATGTGACTAGCTCTAATAAATGGAATGTAGTAGAAATGAGACTTGCCACTTGTAGGCTGGCTCCTAGAGCCTCCACAAACTCCTCTTTTTATGTCTACCTTGCTCATTTGCTGGCTGAATGCAGAAGAAGATCCTGAAGAGGACTTCGAGGGCACTAAAGTGTTAATTGCTCAGTCATGTCCAACTCTTTGCAACCCTATGGACTGTACTCCACCAGGCTCCTCTGTCCACGGGATTCTCCAGGCAAGAATACTGGAGTGGGTTGCCATTCCCTTCTCCAGGGGATGTCCCCAACCCAGAGATTGAGCTCAGGTCTCCTGCATTGCAGACAGAGTCTTTACCATCTGAACCACTAAGGAAGTCTCTGAGGGCACTAAGGTACCCTCTCAAGCTAAACAAAAAGGGGCAGATACTTGAGTCACCTCTTGGAAGAGAGGTGCCCAGCAGAGCCATCTGATGGCAATACCCACACTGGGCATTCCATCAGTGATAAGAACAGTGAACTCTCATTGGGTTAAATCACCGAGAATCATATGCTTGTTACTGCAGCATAACCTAGCCCATCCTGACTAACACAAATGAAAAGAGGGTACCTGATGTCTCTCATGTGTTCAACAAAAATAATTACTGGAAGAGCTCTTAGAAAGGAACTGATTCTCTGGATAAATATCAGATGGGGTCTGTGAAATAAGTACCCATATATCATCTAACTATATCCTTCTAGCTCCACCTATAAATTCTCAAAAAGACTGAGCGTTAATAATCAAGAGTAGCTTTAACATTCAGAGGAAAATAGCTTAGCAACTTTTCCACCAACTGGTAATTTCTTACCAAACTTACCACTGCTTTGTACCACTTGCCTTTAGACACTGCTCCATCTGGGAGAGTCTAAGGCCAGGACTGAGGTTCCTTGGTCTTAGCTTGAGTATTTCCTGGTGGGATTTTCCTGTCCACTGCTCTTGAGGGTCTTCTAGTAAAGACAAGTGATTATTGGAGAGAGGCTCAGGCCCTAGGAGAATTGATGTGGCCTAGGAAGGAGACATGGGAAGAGAATAGAAGGACTCCACCTCTAGAGCAAGAAGAAACAGCAGGGTCTGTCCAGGCAAAGTGAGGCATCAAACTGAGAATTCCCTTCACCTCCACATATTCTCTTCTTTAAGAGATGCCATCTAAGACTTTGGGAAGTAGACCCAAGCCCAGCTAGCTCTAGAGGACAAGTGGCCAATGACCATACAAAAATATGGCCACCTTCCCAAGGAACCTGAGAAATAAGAATTAGAACCACAGTACATTACAGGAAGCTTTAAACTGCTGCCTTTTTTCAATTATAAAACATGTTTCTTTTCACATTTTGGAACTCAGAATATGTCTTCTAGCCCACAGCATATCACAGTATAATTAGGAGCATGGATGAACAGTGCTTTTTCTTTTTCATGCTACATAACAGAACAGTGTCTTAGATCAGATGAAATGTAGTAGAGATGTGGTCAGAATCATTTATTAAAAGTGCATTCCTTTGTTCAACTAGAAATTTTAGTGCCGTGTTTAAGTCTTGAGGTACAGGTTAAGATCGCAGGAGATAAATCCCCGAGTTACCAGCTGGAGGAGAGGTGCCCAGCAAAGCAAATATCAGATTTTAAAAAATACCTACTAGATGGTGCTTAATCACCCAAAATACCAAGATTCCAGGATTTCAGAATAGAATGACATATGTAGTCCTAGAGTACTGACCATGAGAATTGCAGTCTTTATATTGAAGTTATCTTTGGGTGAATGCAGAAGACTGTCCTACCAGGATATGTCTGACACATTGCTGTTCAGTCACTCAGTCCTGTCCGACTCTTTGCAGCCCCATGGACTGCAGCACACCAGGCTTCCCTGTCCTTCACTATCTCCAGGAGTTTGCTCAAATTCATGTCCATTTAGTCGATGATGCCATCCAACCATCTCATCATCTGTCACCCCCTTCTCTCACTGCCCTCAACCTTTGCCAGCATAAAGGTCTCTTCCAGTGAGCTGACTCTTCAATTAGGTGGCCGAAGTATTGGAGCTTTAGCATCAGTCCTTCCAATACATATTCAGGGTTGATTTCCTTTAGAATTGACTGGTTTGATTCCCTTGCTGTTCAAGGAACTCTCAAGAGTTTTCTCCAGCACCACAGTTGGAAAGCATCAATTATTCAGTGCCTAGCCTTCCCTGGTGGCTCAGACGGCTAAGCGTCTGTCTACAATTCGGGAGACCTGAGTTTGATCCCTGGGTCAGGAAGATCCCCTGGAGAGGGAAACGACAATCCACTCAAGTACTATTGCCTGGAAAATCCTGTGGACAGAGGAGCCTGGTAGGCTACAGTCCATGGGGTCACAAAGAGTTGGTCACAACTGAGCGACTTTACTTTTAGCCTCCTTTATGGTCCAACTCTCACATCCATACATGACTACCAGAAAAACCATAGCTTTGACTAGACAGACTTCTGTCTGCAAAGTGATGTCTCTGCTAGACACTTAAATAGTCGCTGAATTAATCAGAGTCTAGGACTAAGGAGTGACCTTTCTTTAATTCTCTTTCTCTTACATTTTGTTTCTCACCCTAGCCTCCCCTATTCCTCTCTATTTTCTATTATAGGGATTCATGGGGGTAATTCTCAAAATTATAAAACATTCACAGCCCATCTTTCAAGTCTATTCCCTTTCTGTGCCCCAGTCCTTCTTTAAAATATACAAGTAATGTTAACAACTGTTACCAAACTCAGTATTTTTCATGTGTCGGGTCTGACACTCAATACTTTTCATGCACTGTAGCATTTTGTTAATATTTTCTTATGGTTTTTAACTCATCATTCTTTGGAATGTATTTGTCTGCTTCTTGTAAATCTCTTTTCAAAAAACTAAGAAAAGATTCAGAAAACAAAGATCATGGCATCCAGTCCCATCACGTCATGGCAAATAGGTGGGGAAACAATGGAAACAGAGACAGACTTTATTTTTCTGGGCTCCAAAATCACTCCAGATGGTGACTGCAGCCATGAAATTAAAAGATGCTTGCTCGTTGGAAGAAGAGCTATGACCAACCTAGACAGCATATTAAAAATCAGAGACATTACTTTGCCAACAAAGGTATGTCTAGTTAAAGCTATGGTTTTTCCAGTAGTCATGTATGGATGTGAGAGTTGGACGATAAAGAAAACTGAGCACCAAAGAACTGATGCTTTTGAACTGTGGTGTTCGAGAAGACTCCTTAGAGTCCCTTGAACTGCAAAGAGATCCAACCAGTCCATCCTAAAGGAAATCAGTCCTGAATATTCATTGGAAGGACTGATACTAAAGCTGAAGCTCCAACATTTTGGCCACATGATGCGAAGAGCCGACTCGTTGGAAAAGACCCTGATGCTGGGAAAGATTGAAGGCGGGAGGAGGAGACGACAGAGGATGAGATGGTTAGATGGCATCACTGACTCGATGGACATGAGTTTGAGTAAGCTCCGGGAGTTGATGATGGACAGGGAGGCCTGGCGTGCTGCAGTCCATGGGGTCGCACAGTTCCGCACGGAACTGAACTGTAAATCTCTTAAGAGGGGGATTAGGTCTTTAACTCTTTGTCAGCCCCTGTCCCCCTCACCTGGGACTGAAACTAACATTTAGCAAATATTCACATGATGGAGTAGATGAAAGGATGGATGGATGAACATATGGATGGACAGTTGGATACAATTATTTACACATTTTTTATTCTTGTGCCATTAAGAAATAGGCCAAAAGAGAGGTTCCCTGCAATAACAGAGAGTATGAGGTCACCGAGGCAGGGATAGATTTCACAAGGCACAGCCGATTTATTCAACACTGCAAGTGAGTAAAAATGATAAAGTTCCCCCAAAGTCCAGAAAACCAGATGTGCATCTGCGCCTGGTCAAATACACATGATATATGCTTATTAATAAAGCCAGACTAGTGTCCGAAAATTATCCAAGGAAAACATTCGCCCACCCACAGTGATGGGGGAAGCGATTACTTATTAATAAAGCAATAGCTAAATCTAATTATATCCCCATCAGAGGCAGTTGGTAATAAAACCGGGCTGGTCTTCCAGAGCTCTGTGACCTCGCTGACCTCAAATCAAAGTTTAAACCATCCGTCAGCTTCCAATACATTCCCAGCACACCTACCAATTATCAGCACCCTGGTGCCGCTGTCTGCCGGGGGTCAGAGGTCACCGCATGCACCAGAGAGCTGGGAGCTGGAACGGGGCTTTAGAAATCTCATTATCCTGTTAACCATACATTTATCTGACAAGATAAAAGAGACTAGGTGACCAAGCTATCATTAAAGATTAATAGAAAGTATAAAAAATTCAGCTGCAACCAGCATTGCTGTTTAGAGCTTGTGATCGGCATGACAGGGTTATTAATCAGAGCACCAAAAAGATTTAAGTCTTGCTCTTGATATTTTCTATTTTTGTTTTTAGTTTAGTTTTTTTTTTTCTTCCCTCTGTCTCAAGTCATTACTTCGTCTCTTACTACCCCAAAGCAGAGGTCAAAGGAAACTCCTGCTAATTGGCTCTTCTGGTTTCAAATCATAACCCATTGGGCCAATTATAAAATTGCCAGGACTCAGAGGTGACAAGGGATGCAGCAGAGGGATGCTGGTGAGCTAGGGCAGCGATTCAAGCTGCCTATGGGTCTGCCGCCCTTTCTCACGTGCCAGGCCTGTTAATCAGTGGGGAAAATCAATAGGTTTTTAAATTAATTCAGCCCTAGAAGGCACACCCAAGCCCCAAGATGATTTCCCCTCATTTGTGATTCCATTTCAGTTTTACACAGAAGATTTTCAGACCACACCTACCCGGGAATCAGAGGGCAGCCTCTGTAGTAAGGCATAGGGATTCTTAGTCTCCGCAGCTCTCTCCTCATCACCCACCCACCCCACCACCCTGCTTCTTCCCTGGCATTGCCCTGGCATCGTCCTAAAAGGACATAAATCAATGTCCTTTTCCTATTAGCTCTGGATGGTGTGCACTCAGATGACCACTCGGCAGGCTCCCCTTTGGCCTGGGGCCGAGGCCGCAGAGCTAGGAAGATTATGTAGGGAGAGAAGGAAGCGGTGTCCAAAGTGAAAGAGAGGCTCCAGTTTGCCCTGTGGAAGGGATTTGTGCCTCACAGTCCCCACAAGCCTGTTCAGCAGAAGCCCTGGGCTTGGCGCAAGCTCAGTGGCACACACAGGATGTCCACCAGGCCTGCCTGGCCTCACGTCCGCAGCCTCTCCACCACTCACTGGCTGACCTCAGGAAAGTCTCTCTGTGTCTGCTTCCCAGACTGGGAAACGGGAACACCCCCCTCCTTCTCAGGGTTGTTTGAAGATCAAAGGGAAACCTTGAGTCCAATCTCTTCTGTTGTAATCACTTCCTGACTTGCTCCAGCATCCTCTGGGTTCCATTAAAGCTAATCTGATAAATCAATTAAGAATAAAATTCTATTGACCAGCCTCTGGCGAGTTGCCAGAGTTCAAGGACAGCATTTTATTCCTCTTCAACTTCACTCTCCCCACCCACTCAACACTCCCTGCCAACACACAGAGTAAGTGAGTTGTCTGATGACCTCCCCTGCAGATCACAGCACTGTTCACGCCTCATGAGCACAGCCCAGCATACGCCACCTCGACTGCTCCACATGAGTTTGATGAAGGAAGGAAGGAATGCCTGGTCAGATGGAAAATCCAAATCCCCGGCTAGGAGGGACATCCAGGTCAAAGACAAGCCCATGGGGTTGAGGATTCAGCTCAAGGATCCTAGGAAGGTGAAACAGAAAGAAAAATCAGGAAGAGAAGATACTGGTGGGAAAGAGGAGAGAAATGTAGTCAGAGAGAGTGGCTTGGGATTGAAGTCAGGCACACACTTAGCCTTTAGAAAGTTAAGACTCCAGCTCTGTGGCTTAGAGCTGGAGCAGTCGGTTTCTAGAATCAGGCAGCTCTGAAAAGGATGGAAATGTCACTGGCAGATGCACGCCGGGAGAACCACATCCAAAGATTGCCTCGTTTTCCTGGGAAGTCAAACAGGAAGAGGGGAAGGAGGGAAGTCTTCCAGCAGGAGGTTCTCTTGAAAAAAGTGACATTTCAAGGGACAAATTTGTCATGATGTTACACAGAATAGAGGAGGAAAGAATGGGGTTGGGAACTGAGAGAGAAAGCTAAAGGAATCGTCCAGGGACGACTCCACGAAGGTCTCCCCCGGGATGGTGATGCTTGGACATGATGGAAGACCAACCAGCAGCCCACCTCTCATGTTCCTGCTCCTTGCATCCAGGCACAGCCTGTCTGGTAGGTCCCTCCCAGACCCACATTCCGGGGCCAGACCCAGTTCCACCAGGTAAATAGAAAGGAAGTTAACAGTTACTTCCTTCATTTCTCTCTCCTGCCTCCCTCTGATTGCCCAAATCATTGTCTCATCTGCAAAAATGTGCTGTTTTATATTCAAAGCATTACATGTCTAATTATGTACTAGATTATTTACTAGCTGTGCATCTAATACAAAATTTCATCTTAAAGTGTCTTTTCCCCCAGAAAATAGTTTTCCCTTAAGCTTCAACGCCCATTGTTTAAAGATCCTACACTTGGAAAACAAATCCAGTGAAAGATAAAGAACTCACGACAGTAATCAGGTGAGCAGGCTGGCTTTGCAGACAGAAAGGGGGGAACAGCGTCCTTAAAGCCACACCCTCATAAAAATCTTCTGAAAGACTCTGGAGCTAAGAAAGGGGTGTGTGTGTGCGTGTATTTGTCTGGGTGTATTTGGATGTATGTGAGTCTGGGTGCATCTGTACTCACGTATATGTGAGCACTTATCTGTGTGTTGGAGGAAAAAGAAAGAAGGAAACTAGTATTAATTAGCAGCCTACCATGTTCAAGTGTTTTGGGCATTAACTTTATTTAACCCTCTTGTAATGTACCCATTTTACAGTTAAGGAAAGTGATACTTAGGGCAATAAAGAAACTTGCTCATCTGCCCGTGGCAGAGCTGTACCCTCAGGCATAGTCAAACCCATCTTTGCTGAAAGTACTGAGGGAATCAAAGTAAAATGGTTTTTTTCCCAGTGGCATCTCCATACTTTCTCAGATCTATTCGTATATATTATAAGCATTTTATGAGTGTCTTCTTCCTAAGCATAGAGGTAGAAACTTTACATATGTTGTCTAATGCCGTGCTCACAACATTTCTGTGAACAAGTTTACTATTCCAATTTCAGAGATGAGAAAAACTGAAGCTCTGAGAGATTAAGTGATTCCTCTATTTGTTGTTGCTATTGTTTGTCCCTAAGTTGTGTCTTACTCTTTTGCAACCCCCAGGACTGTAGCCCGTCCGACTCCTCTGTCCATGGGATTTCCCAGGCAAGAATACTGGAGTGGGTTGCCATTTCCTTCTCCAGGGGATCTTCCTGACCCAGGGATCACATTTGCATCTCTGCAGATTCTTTACCACTGAGCCACCACGGAAGCCCAATTCCTCCATGGTTGGTGGCGGTTTAGTCACCAAGTCATGTCTGACTCTTGTAACCCCATGGACTGTAGCCTGCCAGGCTCCTCTGTCCATGGGATTCTCCAGGCAAGAATACTGGAGTGGGTTGCCATTTCCTCCTCCAGTCAATTCCTCCATAAGGAAAACAGTTTTGTTTGACTCCAAAGCCTGAGCCCTTGACACTCTATCATACTGACTTGCTTCATTACAGCCAAGTTTTAAGCCTTGAAAATTCAGAATATAAGTAGATAGGAAAATCATACACATATAAAAACCAGAGTTGTCTCATGATGATCTACATATAAAAGACAGCAGCTACCCTACATCATTAAAACCCATATTCTCCTCATCTTCCCACTTTGTTACCACCCTCAGTCTATTGGCTGCCATGGGCCAGCTTTCCTCATGGTCACAGGATGGCTGCCACAGTGCCACACTTGATACACAGTCCTGACAACAAGCAGGAGAAGCAAAGGCACCAGTTAACTCCTGTGTTCTCTCTTTTATACCTTTATTTTCATTTCTATTATGTTGTGTCCACTATTCTAATCTTTTCTCTGTGCGTATGTATGGAGACATGTTGGGAAGACATTCACATAATGTTCCAAAATTCTTTTGGTACTTCGATGCATTGCTTGATTTGTTTTTGTAATAAACAAACATTTTTTTCTTTTTTTAGAAATAAAGTGGTGAAGTCAAGATTTAAAAAAACACAACCACACAGAACTTATGATGTCAGTCACCTGCTTAAGATATACCATTGTCTCTCCCACTGCTGACAAGATAAAGGCCCAACTCCTGAGCAGAGTACACAAGGCCTGCTGTGATCTATGATCCCATGGTCTTGCCATGGGACACTGGTCCTCAGAAGTGTTGGACACTTCTTTGGCTCTGGCTGCTCCCTCTGGCTGGAGGACCTCTGCTCCCCTGCTCTTGGTGAAAGCCATTCTTTCCTCAAAACCCAAGCCAAATGATTGCTCCTTGGAGCCTCCCCAGAAAGTTCCATCAGAGGATATTTCTCCCCTGTCCAGGGGTCATAGAATTGTATAGAGAAATATCTTTCTTTTTAGGTATGCTATACAAACTAACTTGGCCCATGGTTAGTTTGGGACAGTGGTGTGCTGGAGTTGGCTTCCGCTCTCAAGACCTGATTTTCTGCATCTCTGCCAAAGATGCCACACTGGCACCTTGAGAGTGGTTATGGTGAAAACATGCATACCGTGGGAACTGCCAAATGCTGTGATAGGGCATCATGCTTTCCCTGTGGAAAGCTGGTTATTAGACATTCACCAGCATACCCCAGTTTGGGTAGGTATCCTTTCTGTTCCATCCCAGATACAACTCACTGAGGTCAGCCTTACTCCCTCCAGCACGGTGCTTTGCTCAGGGCAGGAAGTTAACATCTAGATGATCAGTTTCTGGAAATGTGGTGTAAGCAGAAGGGCCATCCAGAAATATACTCATTCCCCAGCTGTGGGCGTAGCCCGCCCTCAGCCTTGCTGCGGGCTGTGCATTGCAGATTCCTGTATTCTTCCTAGAGAAATCCTTCTCCACCTGCTGAGAGGGAACAGGCAGGGCAGGGGAGCAGGTGATGTCAAAATGCCCCAGGCCTCCCTAGATCCCTAAATCTTACACAACAGAGAGACTTCAGTGACTCTGGAAATGTGGGAATGAGCCAGATGGTTCACAGGTCTTGGAAAATGCAAGAGAAAGGTGAAGTCACTCAGTCATGTCCGACTCTTTGCGACCCCATGGCCTACCAGGTTTCTCCATCCATAGGATTTTCCAGGCAAGAGTACTGGAGTGGGTTGCCATTTCCTTCTCCAGGGGATCTTCCTGACCCAGGGATAGAACCCAGGTCTTCTGCATTGCAGGCAGACACTTTACCATCTGAGCTACCAGGGAAGCCCAATGGCTGGTTAATCTGGCCCAAGTAGCATTGATCATGTGCTTACTGGGGGTGTCCAAGGGGTCTATCCAGTTACCCAAAGCATTGTCTCTGCTTTCCGAGGGAGATTGTGAGTGACAGGAGATCAAGAAACGGGCCTGGGTGACAGTCTCACAGGGTCCCTAAGCCCCCAGGTGTGCAGCCGTGGCCCACCACACACCCAAGTCTATGCGGGGCACTAGGGGCTGTGGGGGTCCTCAGAGAACTGGCAGGCTCAGCCCTGAGACCAAGCCACTCACACCACAAGACTGTACAGCCGTCCAAACTCATACCTGCGTGTGCCCTGGAAGCCCATACGAGAGGTAGGGGCTGGGTTCCCGTCCCCATCATGGTGCCAAGTCTGCAAGTCATTCTGAATCATGTTTGTTGAAGAAATCAGTCTGAGTTCTGGTCCTTTGCACTGAGTTTCCCCACACCAACAGTGAGGTGCCTGGGCTTCCTGGGCTCCCACCACATCAACGTTGCCACTTCCTGTTTCTAGGTTTGAGCCAGCCCAGGGCTCAGGAAAGACTGAGTGTTCAGTGAGTTGTCCCCGTGACGGACCTGCCCCTCCTCCCTGAATCAGCCCCTGTGCAAACCAGAGTCTGCTGCCTGGAGCCCGCCCAGCTGGCTGGGAGCCCCTCCAGTGCCTGCCTATGGGAGCCGATGACGAGCTTGAGATGAGAGGGAAGCTCAGCACATGTCCGCACCACTATCACTCGGCTTCCTCGAGGGGAAGATCATCAGAGGCACGTCAACACCCTGGCGGCTGCTCTTCCAGGCAGACGAGACGGGGAGGGCTTGGGGACGCCTGGACCCTGCAGAACCAGCCTGTGGTGGATGAGAGTCAAACCACAGGAGGGGAGCATGCGGGCCTGCACTCCACCTCAACAGGCTTCATGAGTCTGGGGAGAAAGGGAACAGAGAAACATTTCTTCCTGCCAATTTCTAACTAGATGCTTTACAATTTGTTTCCTTTCCTCTCTAACATGACTCCATGGAGAGATGCTCTTGCCCCATTCTTCAGCTGAAGCTCAGTTAAGGTGGCACGTCTTGCCCAAGGTCACTCTGGCCTCCAAGGCCAAGATCGTTATGGATGACAGCTAAAAGGGACTGAGCACCACACTTTGAACAAACCTAGAAGTAGGAACCAGCCATACAGCTGTTCACCACACCGATTTTTACATGTGAGTCCAGCCCTCCTACCCCAACTAGGGGTGCTTTGGGGCCAGGTGCTCCCTGGCTGGCCAGCATCTAAAGCATCCTGCAGGGAGGTGTCCACTTGTTGACAGCTGAGCTCTTTAGTCTAGGAAGCCTCGAAGGGGTGTGGGTGGGGTTTCCATTCATAGGAAGCTGGGGGCAGGTCGGGGTGGGCAGGCTGATATGACCACTCCTGGGTCGGGGGGGAACCAGCCTGGGACCCAGACTCAGGCCAGCCTTTCTGGGACACAGCCCCACCGGAGACCCTTCCTGTCTTTGACTCTCCCACCCTCTGCCGCTTCTCCAGTCCCTCTGCTGGTCTTTCTCCAGACCCCCACTCTTACCGACTTTGACTCTCCCCCAGAAGAAAGCCCCAGTCTCTTTCTTTCTCCCATCAGGTTCCAAGAGTTCATATGGAATTGCTAGAAGGTACATTAGACTGTAGCTCCAGTGTCAGTAAAGACAGGCTCTGCTTCCCTGAAAACCAGAGCCTAGATGCTCTACCCGCACACCCTACACACGGCCCACGCCACGCGCTCCGAAGACTTTTCTAGAAGGGAGGGGGACAGGAGACACAAATAAACTAACACAGTTTCAGTTTTCTTATCCCTACCCCAGGAAACTCAAAGAGGCTGGCTAACTTACCCGAAGACACCAGGGAGAATTGCAGGCATCGCCGTCTGAGCCAGGTCAGCACCAAGCCTGTGTGCACCAGACCCTGCCCGCCTGGGTCTCCTGTCTATGTTAGACAGCACTTGCACTTCCGTGCATCCTCTCCTCTCCCAGCCTCTCACAACCCCATCCTTCTCCACAGTTAGCATCTGCCTGGGGCACGAGCCTGGGACCTTCTCAGCCCAGGTGCAGCCCCATCACATCTCTCTCCTTGTAATCCCCACCCTCTACTTGTCAGGACTCCTGGCTGCCTCTCCCTCCATTTTCAGAACATATTTATCTCAAGCCCAGGACAAGCCAGGGACTCTGCTGGGCACTGGAGAGACAGAAGTGAGTGAGCAGGACAAGGTGAGGGCTCCCTGCTCTTATGAGCCTCAGACAAGAGACGTGCTGGAAAGGCTCACTGGGAAGGCAAGCTCACCCAGCCTGTCCCTCGTGGTCCTCCATTGCATTTGGTCTGACTGGTCCCCTCACTTGACCTTGAGGAGCAGACTGGGGGCAGGGAGACCTAGAGGAAAAGACCAGCTGA
This sequence comes from Bos grunniens, assembly GCF_055505025.1. NCBI lineage: Eukaryota > Metazoa > Chordata > Mammalia > Artiodactyla > Bovidae > Bos > Bos grunniens. Next base: position 84,921,453 of record NC_141174.1, on the reverse strand, counting down.
GCCCTTTTGAGTGTGGCATTGTAGATTTTCTCATTCACCCTGGAAGGTCGAGATTATCCTCAGGATTGTCCCCAGGTACAGATGACAAAACTGAGGCTTTGGGAGGTCGCTCAGAGACAAAGGAGCCAATGTAGACCCATGTTGGAAACCAGCTCTCTTTACCTCCAGCCAGCACTATTTCCAAATTATGCTGCCTCCCAGACCAAATATGAGATGGCAGCTTCCCCCACTACCCTCACCATATGCTCCCCTAACCTGCCTCAGCCTCCCCTCCACCCCACCTACCTCAGCTCCTGCCAAGAGCACAAACCAAGGAGTTCCAGAGACAAATCCCACTAGAAGGCATTCAGGAGTTGTCATTCATGGCATAGACTGGTTGCTAAATTGATCTCAGATGAGAGCTTTTTGGGCTTACTAGATTGCTCAGTCATAAGGAATCTGCCTGTCAATGCAGGAGACACAGGAGATTGGGGTTTGATCCCTGCGTGGGGAAGATCCCCTGGAGTAGGAAACAGCAATGCTCTCCAGTATTCTTGCCTGGAAAATTCCATGAACAGAGGAGCCTGGCAGGCTACAGACCATGGGGTCGCAAAGAGTTGGACACAACTTAGCAACTAAGTATGCAATGGAGATACAGACATAGAGAATGGACTTACAGACAAGGGTATGGGGGGAGGAAAGAGAGGTGAAGTGAATGGAGAGAGCAGTATGGAAGAATCTACATTAACGTATGTAAAATCAATAGCTGATGGAAATGTGCCGTATGACTCAAGGAACTCAAACTGGGGCTCTGTAACAACCTAGAGGGGTAGGGATGGTGGGAGGTAGGAGGTAGATTCAAGAGGGGAGACATATGTACACCTATGGCTAATTCATATTGATATCTGGCAGAAGTCAAACCAATATTCTAAGGCAATTATCTTTCAATTTAAAATAAATGATTTTAAAAAATGCTAACCACACCACATTTCAAGGCCGCTCTCACCTTCTGCAATAGCCCACACTCTGTGGAGTGTGTTTCTCCCAGGGCCACACTCACCCTCTGAGATGGCCCACACTCTGTCTGTGAAGTGTGTTTCTTTCTAAATAAATCCACTTCTTTCCTATCACTTTGTCTCTCACCGACTTCTTTCTGCAATGGGACATCAAGAACCTGAGCTTCACTGGGTCCTGAAACCAGGTCTGTGAACTGGGTTGGGAGACCGTGGGATTTGGCCGGGTTCAAGAGCCAGCCATGTGGGTTCAAGTCCTAATTTGAGGTGACAGGTTCAAGTCCTAATCTGAGGTAAATGGTTTCATGGTGAGCTCTAGAACCATGGTGAGCTTCCTCCTCTTTCATGGAGGAAGCCAGCGTGGCTAGTGTGACTCTGAAGCAGAAAGAGCAGGCTTACCAGGGCTGTCGGCAGGGCCACACCAGGTGGTGAGTCATAGGATACAGTAAGGCATTTGCCCTTGATCTGAGGCAGTGAGGAGGCTTCAGGGCTTTCAAACGTGTCCGCATAGTGAGGAAGGGGCCAGCAAGTCGGGGGACAGCTTAGTGGGGCAGAGGTGGAGGTGGGAGACCCACTGGAGACTGTAGCAGGGTCCACATGAGTGACCTGGATGCCTTAGAGGCAGGTGGTAACAGCAAGAAAAAGAGAAGCAGGTACATTCCAGGATACGCCAACAGCAAGGCTGAGCGATGCCCTGCGGATGGGGGTGAGACACGGAAGGCGAGGCTGGTCCAGTTCCCACTCTATGGAGACCTGGGAGGAGAAAACCTGAGCTTGGGATCTGATTGATAAGACCAAAAGACATGCCCAGACCTCCCAGCCAGCCTCGATCTGGGACTCCTAGTCAGTTTCTGAACATGCAGCTCGTGCTGAGCAAAGCGGGGTCCAGGTGAGAAATGGGGGGTGGGGGCGCTGCCTTCTCTCAGTCCCCTAATGAGATCCTAGAGACAGACCTGAGGCATCAATCTCACACAGCCTGTGATGCATGGGGCTCAGATGGTTAGCCAGGGGTACTGAGAATATTACACCTCCTGGAAACTCAGATTCTATCTCCATTTAAAGTAGTCTTGCTGACGATAGAATGCTATCAGGTATGCAAAAACTCTATGGATAGTACTAAGCATAAATGAAAGCAAAATATTTTTATGACAAAGTTTGGGGTGGGGTTAAGATGTGAGGATGAGAAGAAAAAGCATCACAGGCCTGAGGATGGGAGAGGGCAAGGCCATCAAAAGGGGAAGGTGGGGAGACCAGCTAAGTGCTTTCATACACGTTATCTCGCTGTGCAGTCATCACAGCATTCTTATTAAGGTAAATATCATGTCCTCATTTTTCAGATAAGGGAACGCAATGGGGCAAGTTGTCCACGCTCACCAGTTACTAAGTGGCCAAGCCAGCTCATCTCACTCCCAAGCAGCCTGGCCCTTAATAGATGAAAAATCGCTTTCCAGGTTAAAAGTTAAAAGTGGCTTTTAGAGGATGACAGCCTTCCCAGGAACTAGTCGAGGGGAGAAACTTTTAGTGGCCAGGACCTCTGAAGGTCAAGTTTAACAACCCAGGGCAATTCTGAGAAAGAAATTAGCCTTTCTCAAAATGGGCCCCCGCAAATAAACGTGCTCTCATTTCAAAAGTCCGAATGTCATGGAGGCAGTGGGCAGGCCAGAGGGGTGAGGCTCTGCCTATGTGACTCTCTCTCCTGCAGCTGCTCCAGAGGAGCTGGAGACATGGAAGACACTGTCTGCTGATCAGCAACTTGGGCAAAACTTAATTGCTTCCCCGAACCTGAAACATATCAAACTGCATAAATAAATGTGCTTTAAATTATTAATAAAGGCATTTACATCTGAAGCCTGAAAATTAATTTAATTTCTTATGCTAAACTGGCTGGCGTGGTATGTGATTTGAAGATTCAAAGACACAAAGAGCAAGGAAGGAAAAAATGGGAGCGGTTATCTTGGGCATTTTGCATTTATGATCCTGGGGGATAATAAGAAAGAAGGAAGGCGTGGAAAGAAAGGGTGGGAGGAAGTTCTCCTGCAGATCCAGATGAAAACCACTTCATCATGAAAAGGAAAACAGACAGGCCACCTTTCTTCAGGGCTCTTGCATATTGAAATGCACTGGAAAACTCAGGGAGTCTGAGTTTCCAGGGAGGCTGAATTGCTTGGCTTTCTCAAGGGCAGACATAATTAGAGCCAAGGTTGGGATGGATGTATTAGATGAGCTTGGAAAGTAGGCTAGGAAGCATCAGCTAATGCCTGTGTAGCTGGGGAGAAAGAAGCCAGAGACCCCTGCGGGTGGGTACCCACAGCCCAACCCGACACTGTCAGAGAGTCATCCCTTCAGCTTCCAGAAGCAAGGTGGTACCAAACATTCCTGCATCAGAACCCTAGCTCGGCCAACTACTAGTTGAACATCCTTGACCCGACCTCTTTCCTCTGAGCCTCAACATCTTCATCTGCAAAGTGGGTTAATAGTATCTATCTCACAGCGTTTTGGTAAAGATGCTGTGTGGCATTGGGAATTGCCTGAATCCAGACACTATTTGGACAAGTGACAGTGCTACTGCGCTCTCTAGTACTTTTAATATCCACTGATAATGCCCAGATACTTTTATTTTTTAGGAGAGAGAGTAAAGGAGATGTTGGACTGGGGGCTTGGTCTAGGGAGACAGCAGAAAAAGAGAGGTGATATAGGACCTCTTCTCATCCAGCCACTGGGACAGGGTTGAGCTCTAAGATCTAGACGATGGAGAGTCAGAAGTCAAAATGGGGCTTCCCTGGTGGTCCAGTGGTTAAGAATCCGTCTTGCAATGTAAGGGACACTGGCTCGACCCCTGATCCAGGAAGATCCCACCTGCTGTGGGGCAACTAAACCCATGTGCCACAACTACTGAACCCGAGCTCTAGAGCCCACAAGCCTCAACTACTAAAGCCTGATAACTCCAGAGCCAGTGCTCTGCAACAAGAGATGCCACAGCAATGAGAAGCTCGTGCACCACAGCTAGAGAGCTGCGCAACTAGAGAAAGCCTGCGTGCAGCAACGAAGACCTAGCACAACCCCTCCCCCTATTGTTTTTAATAAAATAAATTTTTTTAAGTCAAAAGGTTTTGTAAGGTTACTGGAAGCAGAGCTGCCCTGTAGCCCATGGAGGTGGAGAGGGGCACCATCCTCTGTCTGCCTGGAAGGGTCTGTGTGCCAGTGTTCCATGCCCTGGTGGAAGAGGGTGGGTGGTCCCCTCACAGAGCAAGGGTCATGCTTGGATGGGGGAGTGGGCACAGACGTGGGGATTCAAGCAGGAGAGGAAGGGTGTGGTGGATTGCTTGAGTCACGAGGCCCTGAAATATCCAGAGAACACACAGATCTGGCACTAGGGGACAGTGAAAGCAAATGAGCCAAGACTTTCTAGTTACAGGTTTGGGGGCTGGAACACCTGGAGTACATCTCTGAAATGCCCATCATTAGGCAGGCATACAGTAGGCGTCAATACAAAGTCAGCTCCCTTCCCACTCCTCTTCATTCCTATCTTGTGCATTTATCGGGTATTGATCTTTTCCCTTATCTGGTCTCCAGGAGAGTCAGGGGTTAGGATTCTGTACTTCAAATCCCAAGACTCTGATGCCGGGAAAGATTGAAGGCAAAAGAAGGGGGCAGTAGAGGATGAGATGGTCAGATAGAATCACTGATTCAATGGACGTGAATCCGAGCAAACTCCAAGAATTAGTGAAGGATGGAGGAGCCTGGCGTGCTACATGCCGTGAGGTCACTAAGAGTCAGGCATGACTTAGCAACTAAACAACAACTTTAAACCCCAAAGAGAACCAGGACAAATCCAAACACACCAACCAACACTTGTTAAACATCCGCTAACAGCTGACTCTGCATATTACTTTTAGCAGTTGAGTCAATGTTTTTACTTCAAATTCCCTTGAGTCGCAACAACCATCTTGTAAAGCAGTGTCCCCACTCTACAGTAAAGGCAACTGAGGCCCAAGGAAAGCGACTTAAGGTAATGCAACTTGTAAACAAACCACAGAGCAGGGATTTAGCACATGGTGCCCTGGCAGTATGGAGAGAGTCAGGCTAGCTGGGACTAAAGCCAGCCTTTCCTCCTCACAGCGACTATCACTGGCATAGGGTCAGCCCTTACTGAGTGTCATGCACTGCGCCAAGAGCTTTGCAAGCATCACCCATACATCTTCACCAAAGCCCAATCACTGAGACACTCCTGTTATCCTCTCCTGTTATCCCCGCGTGTAGAGAGTACACTGTTCTTTTGAGAAGCTAAGTTTCATTTCCTCTAGTCTAGTGAGTAGAAAGTCAGGATTCCAGCAGCTCAGGCCAGAGGCCACGCCTTTAACTCTGAGCCCCACTGCCTCTCACCTAACAAATTCCGCTTCCCACCCGTCCAACAGACCTAATGACACAGAACATGCAGAGCTACTGTGCAGACCAACGCGGGCCACGGCACCCCCCCACGGCGCAGAGTGAGCTCTCAAAGGACAAGTGTTCCCTTTCCCAGGCCACACGGCTCCCCAGGCTGGTCCCAGAGGGCAGGAATGAAAAGACAGACCTGAGACGGGTGACTGAGCAAGGAAGCCTCCCTCTGCTGCCCGATGAGACAGGTGCCGGCCTCACAGTCTGACACCCACCAGGGACCTGGGCATCTGCCTCAGCCCTGCCCTGGATCTCTCAGCCTAGCAGGGGGGAAAAAGCACAGCTGGTCCTCTTTTCAACAATTCCCACTTTTGTTGCAATTAATTAATGCCCGAACAGCCGTGTGCTGTTCACTTCGCTATTTCTACTGGTAGGACACGGCTTAGTTGAGAGAATGGTGGCTCTAGCGTGGCTTGGGCCTGCATTTGAGCCCTGGGGGGCCTTGAGCAGGTCACTGTGCTTCTGGGCATGTCAGGTTCCCAGCTTACAATGAAGGGATCCCTGCCCAAGGTCCCGGCCAGGTGCAGGTCGGGGCTGCGTGTCACTGACAGGGCATCACCGCTCGCTCCTCTAGGGACTGCTCTGGATGCAGCCTCAAAGGCAGCACCATGGAACAGAAGGTCCTGTTTGCCATGAGAATTTGTCTCTAAAAAAAGGGGATACCTGCTTCAACTTCTTTTAGTCATTTTTGTTTCTCAGGTATTAACCTTCCTAATTGCCTTTGAAAATGCTTCTGAATTGCAACACAATAAAAAAATGTTTCTTAAATAATGCTTATGAAAGATAGTATATTAGTTTTAGGTTGAATTTACAATACAGGTGGACATTATAGTATCTTTAGATTTTAGAGCAAACGGGGGCTCCTTTTGTAATCACAGTATGAAGTCAACAGGTATGTGCATGGTACAGGACCTGAACAATAGCTTTCTATGTTACATGACAATAGAAGTTTACAGGTGTTACCTCTTTACCCCATGCTGTTGGTCACGGCTTTGATTCAGTGTCGCTGGGACATGTGCTGCGGATATCATTGTCAATGACTACATGCCACAGCATAGTTGCTAAGAACAAGAACAGGGTATTCCTGAATTCCACATGTTCTGTGTTGGGCTTGAGAGGAAAAATCCCATTTATTCAGAATTGTTTCGCCCTACTTTCTTTTTTTTTTAAATTTTCATTGGAACATAATTGCTTTATAATATTGTGTTAGTTTTTGCTGTACAGTAAAGTGAATCAGCTACGTGAATACATATATTCTCTCTTTTTTTATTTCCTTCCCATTTAGGTCACCACAAAGCATTGAGTAGAATTCCCTACACTGTACAGTAGGTTCTCATTAGTTATCTATTTTATATTCAGAAATTGCTTTCACCCTGAGTGAAGAATTACACTTGGAGGACAAGAATAGCTGAGCTACCCACTGGCTTCAATACCATCCTTTCTTCCTTCCTGGCTCCCATCTCTGTCCCATGCGAGCACCTCTGAGCTTCCTGAAATTGTATGTTAACCTACATATGCCATTTTCTGGGAACGTATAAATAGCAAAAACCAGACCCCTGCTCCTGCTGGCTGTGGCTGTCCTCAACCCCAAATTCCTATGGAATGATCCCACCCTCAACCTCCTGGCCCCCTTCCTCCTCTCCTGCCTCCCAAGAGTTCAGAGCGTGGTTGGGTTGCTGCTGCTGCTAAGTCACTTCAGTCGTGTCCAACTCTGTGCGACCCCATAGACGGCAGCCCACCAGGCTCCCCTATCCCTGGGATTCTCCATGCAAGAACACTGGAGTGGGTTGCCATTTCCTTCTCCAGTGCATGAAAGTGAAAAGTGAAAGTGAAGTCGCTCAGTCGTGTCCGACTTTTAGCGACCCCATGGATTGCAGCCTACCAGGCTCCTCTGTCCATGGGATTTTCCAGGCAAGAGTACTGGAGTGGGGTGCCATTGACTTCTCCAGTGGTTGGGTTGGGAGTCTCCTAATTCTCATACCATGTGGCCCTAAGCAAGTCTCCTTTTTTCCTCATCTGTAAGACAGGAATGAAATAGTTATCTGCTCCATGGGTTTGATGGGACACGCATATATGATCTTGGAGATGACAATATTCATCAACAGTAAAGAGCCATTGGTCATTATCATTACTCTGTCTCAGCTAGGTGATCAGCAGACACTCATCGAATTGGATTCATTTCTCCTAAAATAGCAGTGGTCCAAATGGAAGGAGGAGCTTGGGTTTCAACAGATGAAATTGTAGGAGAAGGAACTTATCCCCTCCTCCCCATCCCTACCTGTTCACAGAAAATGGGATGCCACTCCTCCCCTACTTAGAAGTGAGCTGGGGAAGGGACTTTTCAAGGAGCTGCTGATCTGAATGGTGAGCCCACCCATCCTGGGCTGGATCTCAGTTGGGCAGGGGCAGAGTAACCATGAGCCATCCCCTGCCTTTTACTTCCTGTGCTCAGGCGTGGGGGGCACCACACTCCCTTCCCCAAGGATGCCAGGTGCTCAGCTGGCCTGTGATGTACTGAGACTGGGCATTCTTGGAACTGTGGCTTGGGTAGGTAAGCCTCACAGGTTGGACCTAGAGGGAAGAAGGGGTATGGGGTTTCTGAATCCCTAACATGATTCTTGCTGAGCCTACCATATCTTCAAGTAGTAAAATGTCAGACCCTGATTGATTTCTTTGTTCAATGTATACACGCATGCTCAGTCACTTTAGTCGTGTCTGACTCTTTGCAACCCCGTGAACAGCAGCCCACCAGTCTCCTCTGTCCGTGGGATTCTCCAGGCGAGAATACTAGAGTGGTAGCTGTGCCTTCCTCCAGGGGATCTTCCCCACCCGGGGATCAAACCCACATTTCTTACGTCTCCAGCATTGGTAGGCATGTTCTTTACCACTAGCATTACCTGAGAAACACTATTTGCTCAATTAACATGTCCTTCCACTCTTGCCTGGAAAATCCCATGGACGGAGGAGCTTGGTGGGCTGCAGTCCACGAGGTCGCTAGGAGTCGGACATGACTGAGCGACTTCACTTTCACTTTTCACTTTCATGCACTGGAGAAGGAAATGGTAACCCACTCCAGTGTTCTTGGAGTCTTGGGGGTCACACAGAGTCGGACACGACTGAAGCGACTGAGCAGCAGCAGCAGCAGTTACTGGGCTTCCCAGGTGGCGCTAGTGGCAAGGAACCTGCCTGCCAAAGCAGGAGACATGAGACGCAGGTTCAATCCTGTGTCAAGAAAATCCCTCAGAGGAGGCATGGCAACCCATTCCAATGTTCTTGCCTGGAGAATCCCATGGACAGAGGAGCCTAGTGGGCTATGGCTCATAGGCTCACAAAGAATCAGACACAACTGAAGCGACTGAGCACACACACAAGCAGTTACCATCAAGCGGTTTCTATGACGGTCACTGGGAAGAAGATCAGAGGAGGAGGAGAAAAACCTAGACTCATGGTCACATCTCCTCTCTCACATAAATTCTTCCTGTGTTATACAGGGTTTCTCTCCTCAGCACACATATACTTTCTCTCTCTACACACAAGCACGCACACACACCTTAGCCTCCGCTCTCCCGAGAGGCCCCTTGTTAAAGCTGTTTTCTGGAAGCCAGAGGGAGCTCCGTAGGAAGAACAGGCTGATTCAGTGGGCAGACTGGCCTGTCCCCTCCTCCAGCCCCCGCCTCCCCTCTCCCACCCGGGGACCTGCTCAGGGCTCCTCCCCTTGCCGGATCAGCCTCGATGGCTCAGCAGGACTTGTGTGGCTTCACTTCAGTTTCTTAGATTTAGAAGACAAGACAGAAAGGGAAGCGTGGGGACAGCCCAGCTGGAGGCCGAGGGGGAGCAGAGAGGAAGGGCCGTGCCGCACCCCCCCCAACCCGCCCCCCTCGCACGCCCAGGCCGGGCTCAGAGCAGAAGTCGCTGATGCACTGCGGTCGCCTTGCGGTTCAGGCCCAGGGGCTTAGGCAGTCGGTTGTGGGAAGCGTGATAACCGGCGAGCCGATTTGCAGAACTTCGAAGGTTTTGTAACAAAAGGTGACAGCACAAAGCTGGAGATGACAAGGTGCCATGGCACTGTGCCAAGAAGCTGGGCAGTGGTGACGAAGGAGGGCCGGCACGAAGGCCGCTCCTCTCTGGCGAGGGAGGGCAAGCGGGCCACTTCCGAGCCGAGACAAGGGAGCCCCTTGGAAGAACTCACTTGGGGGCTGGGGCGGGGCTGTGACAAGAACAGAGATGAGCTCAGGCCATCCCTTCCTGCCGAGCCGGGAGCCCACGCATGTCCCAGACCACAGGCCCCCTGCCATGGGGGTCTCCTCACATGCTTGTCCTCTCAGGGTAGACGTGACCCTGGCCTGAGTGGCAGCCAGACTGATAAACACACGGGGAACTGACGCCTGGGAGGGAGAGCCCGACAGAAAGCACAGCCTGGTGCCTCAGACACTCTCTGAGTGCAGACAGAGCAGCTGCAGAAGGGACCCACTGATGCCCTGTGGTCATAGGACCATGTCCTCCTTCCTCACGGTGGCATTCAAGGCGGCCTCACTCTGGGCCAGCCTACTTTTCCAGCACCACCTCCTACCCTCTGCCCCATTGACGGAGTCATCTCCCCAGACCATTTGCCAGGCACATCACACGCTCAGCTCTTTGAGGCCTGAGCGCCCCTGCCCCTGCCAGCTCCTTTGCCTTTAATGCCCTCCCCTCTCCTTCCCGCCTGGATGATCCTTCAGGAAACTGCTCAAATATTTTCTCTCCTGGGAAGACCTCCTCTGCCCCTCAGGGGAGAATTCAACCCTGCAGACCCAGCCCCTCCACCAGGCTTGCCTATATAGCCATCTGCTTTTCACATGCCTCCACCTAGACCGTTTGTTTTCCCATCGGTCTCTCTTCCAGGCTGTGAGGAGAGGGACTGTGTCTTAATTTACCTTTCACTCCCAAACTCGAGGTCAGAGTCTGGCATTTAGCACTCACCTGATGCTGATAGATGGATGGATAGAGGGTTAGATGCATGGACGGGAAGGATGAGGGAAGGATCCAGGCAGGTGCACCCTGGTGGGGCAAATACTTCAGAACCCCTACCTCAACTGAGGGCCATCCTAGAACCTGTACTTCCTCCCAGGCTAGAGGCCTGGGGTCCTCTTCCTACCTGAAAGCCCCTTCTTCCTCGACCCTCACACTCTCATACCTTGGATCCCAAGTAAGTGCTTGAGCCCTGCAAAGTGGTTTGAACCCCAAAGCCTTAGAAGGGGTCATGGGAAACCATCTTTCCCCTTAGGAATTCCCCCAGGGCAAGTCCTAGCCTGCTCTGTGCAGAGAAGGAGGGTGGGAGGGTTGGTCAGCCGTAGGTCAGTGCCATTCCTCAGCCCTCACTCAGGCCCGGCTACTCACTGCTGTGTCCTTGCTCCCACACCCATAGTGTCCTCTGGCCCAGGACTGGAATCCCCAGGGCCCCTCCCGTGCCCTGCGGTGACATCAGCGCCCAGCCCCAGGAGAAGCTTCACCCCCAGAGGCATAGACATGAGCCTCTCAGAACAGACACCAGCCTCGCCCAGGGGCCAGGAGGTGGGCAAAGGCCGACTGAAACGGGTTTAAACCAGACTTAGCCGGTTTTGCTCTGAGCGGTAGAGGAAGTGAGTGGTTCACACCTAGTGAGATGGAGCAGCCAAGGCTATCTGGAAGCATTTTCTACAGCCAGATCCCCTGCAGATTGCACAGGAGACACAGCCCCCACCCTGGGACTCCTCACGGGACAGGGCCCTGCACCCACAAGGGACACTCCAAAACAAGGCTATGACCCTGTCTCCTCAGCCCAGACCTGGCCCAACCCTGTTTGGTGGAGACCGTTCAGAGAAGGGTGTGCATGTGTGCTAAGTCACTTTAGTTGTGTCTGATTCTTTGCCACCCCATGGACTGTAGCCCACCAGGCTTCTCTGTCCATGGGATTCTCCAGGCAAGAATACTGGAGCGGGTTGCCATGCCCTCCTCCAGGGGATCTTCCCCACCCAGGGATCCAACCTGCATCTCTTACGTCTCCTGCACTGGCAGGCAGATTCTTTACCGTTAGCGCCACCTGGGAAGCCCTTCACAGAAGTAGGGGAAGTTCTATCAACTCTCCTTCCCTGAACTCACAAGGGTTTACAGAGAACTCTGTCCATCTCTGTGACCTTTCTCTAGAGTCCTTTAGAGAACTATTTATGCTCCTGGCTTGTGGTGGGTGTCCTCCCTTCTGGAAACTTCCATCTCCACCCTCCTCCATGGACCATCAAAGCCAGGTTGCTATACCTCCAGGGAGGCAATGCCCACAGCAGCTGGGGTCCTCAACTCCTTGCCCTGTTTGCCCTGGGAGACTCAAGCTTGCAGAGATCCAGCCAGGTCTCTGCTGGACTGCCCACACAGGCCACCACTCAGCCCTGCCTCTCTTCCTGGACAGAAGCAAGCCTTTTCTGCTCCTCTTACCCATGAAGCTGAAATATTCTTCAGAGAAGCCAATGGAAGGGGAAACCCAAACCAAAGACACCAACAGGGACTCTCAGTGCTGGAAAGAAAGGGCTCAGCAGGGACCCCTAGCAGAGCTCACTGGAGTCTGGCCTGTTTCCGGGCTGCGCTGTGTTTAGGCAAGCCCCTTCTCTAAGACGATCCTGAGCATAGACTGCCTGGGCATGTGGCCATACGGGAGCATTTGGTGAGATTTGGATTCTGAAGTCAGGAGGCATGGCACACGGTAGGTGTTCAACAGACCACAATCCCCTTCCTGCTCCTTCACTGCCCATGTGGGTTTAGGGTCTCCACCTGGAGTGCTCAGGCACTGGGAGCCCACCCGGTGGATCTGAATCCTGGCTGGTTATGCCTGGGGAACTAACCTAGCCTGTGAGACCCACCCTCTCCTTTTAGTGACATGGGCTTGGCCATGGTTGTTATATGGGAGGGCCGTTAGGGGCTGTATGACAGGACAGAAGCAAAGCATTTAGCGCAGTGACTGGCATAGAGTTGGTGCTCAGAAAATGCCGGTGGCTCTGTGGTTAATTTTTATCCCATACACCCACACATCAGCACACAGCTCTCCTCCTTAATGCTAGAGCCAGAGACACCACGACCCCAGGAAGAGCCAGGTCGGGGTACAGCTTCAGCCTGAACCCTCAGAAGCTGCTTCATCAACCATATCTCCCCGCTGAATCAGCATCACCTGTGGGGCTTTTGGTACCACAGTGACACCCACAAACCCTGCTCTGGGGGGATGGGGTCCGGTCAGGAAAGGTGCCAATGAGTTCCCAAGGCAAGAGAACACTTCCCTACAAGCTCACCACCCGGGCCCAGTACACTGGGAAGTGTGTGGAGAGGCAGGCCTGCTCCATGTGGCCAACCTGTGACCAATGTACCTTGTGGGAAAGCAAAGGCTTGGAGCTGCAGCCGTGGGACCTGGGGAAAACCCAGAGACTATTTCACAGCGAGAAACCCAGGTTCAAGAGGGGAAGTGAATGTACCAGGTCACCTGACAGCCAGTGCTAGGTCGAATCACCTAGTGATTCTCATCACTGCTTTCGCCTCCGGACCATGGGCCAAGACTTCAAGAGATCTTCCTTCATATACAGACCTGTACAGTTGTAATCACTCTTGAAAAGGCATTGTTTCTATACCCGATTGCTTTGTTAAAAGTCCTTATTGAATTTATTACAATATTGTTTCTGTTTTATGTTTTGGTTTTTGGGCCACGGGGCATGTAGGATCTTAGCCCTCCGGCCAGGGATCAAACCCACGTCCCCTGCAAGTCCTAACCACTAAACCACCAGAAAAGTCCCTATACCTGACTTCTGACCATTCTGTTCCTCAACTTTTTGTTGTGATCAACTCTTCTGAGGTGAAATTCACATAATATACCATTAACCGTGTACAATTAAGTGCATTCACAATGCTGGGCAACCACCAGCTCTCTACTTTCAAAACTTTTTATCACCCCATAAAAAGTCCCACACCTGTGCGGTAATCCCTCATCCTCCCCTGGGAACCTCTGGTCTGCTTTCTGTCTCTATGGGCCTTCTGGAGTCATCATATAAAAGGAGTCATACAACGTGTGGCCTTTGGTGTCTGACTTCTTGCATTTAGTATAACATTTTGCAGGTTCATCCACTTATAAGATACATCAGTGCTTCATTCCTTTTATGGCTAAATCATAGTCTACCATTATAGATATGCTATTCATCCTGGAGGGACATTTGGACTGGTTTGGCATTTCTAAACATACAGGAAGCCTGAAAGAATAGTGTAATGAGCACTCCTTTTCCCATACCCCTGACTCAGCAACAGAGTCTGGACCAGAGCGAGGCATGACATATGGATAATTGTCTCTTTCACATTAAAATGGCCAGGATTTCCCCCTCTGCCCCATGGCATAGGCCTTTTAAAGACTGCAAACCATTTTATACAGAGTGAAATAAGTCAGAAAGAAAAAACCAATACAGCATATTAATGCATACATATGGAATTTGTAAAGATGGTAACAACGACCCTATATGCAAGACAGCAAAAGAGACACAGATACAAAGAACAGACTTTTGGACTTTGGGAGAAGGCGAGGATGGGATGATCTGAGAGAATAGCATTAAAACACATATATTACCATATGTGAAATAGATGACCAGTCTAAGTTCGATGCATGAAACAGGGCACTCAAAGCTGGTACACTGGGATGACTCAGAGGGATGGGATGGGGAGAGAGGTGGGAGGAGGGTCCAGGATGGGGGGACACATGTACGCCCATGGCTGACTCATGTCAATGTAGGAGGCAAAAACCACCATAATGTTGTAAAGTAATTAGCTTCCAATTAAAATAAATTAATTAATTTTTTAAAAAAAAGAGTCCAAATCTTATAGTCTTTTAGAATGGCCCACACCATGGATTTGCCTGATTGTTTTCTCTTGATGTCATTTAACTTGTTCTTCTGTCCCCTGTAGATCCCATGACCTGGGATTTGGGGCTGGAGATTAAACATGTTGGCAAGAATACTCCATAGGTAAGGTGTGTTCTGCACATCATCTCACATTGGGAAGCCTGTGATGCCAGGTGGTCCTACTATGAATGGATGATGCTAAATTTGACCAGTTGGATAAATGCATGGCCACCATAGCTGTCTGTTATAATGGTCATTTTTCCTTTTTTAATCAGTAAGTAAGCTGGGGAGACTCTTTGCAGCTGCACAAATATTCTGTTCCCCAATAACCCTTCACTCACTGGCCTTTAGCACCCATTAATGATCCCTGTTGTTCCATGTCCAGTTCTAACTGTTGCTTCCTGACCTGCATACAGATTTCTCAAGAGGCAGGTCAGGTGGTCTGGTATTCCCATCTCTTGAGAAATCTGTATGCAGATCAGGAAGCAACAGTTAGAACTGGACATGGAACAACAGACTGGTTCCAAATAGGAAAAGGAGTACATCAAGGCTGTATATTGTCACCCTGCTTATTTAACTTATATGCAGAGTACATCATGAGAAACGCTGGGCTGGAAGAAACACAAGCTGGAATCAAGATTGCCAGGAGAAATATCAATAACCTCAGATATGCAGATGACACCACCCTTATGGCAGAAAGTGAAGAAGAACTAAAAAGCCTCTTGATTAAAGTGAAAGTGGAGAGTGAAAAAGTTAGCTTAAAGCTCAACATTCAGAAAACAAAGATCATGGCATCCGGTCCCATCACTTCATGGGAAATAGATGGGGAAACAGTGGAAACAGTGTCAGACTTTATTTTTCTGGGCTCCAAAATCACTGCAGATGGTGACTGCAGCCATGAAATTAAAAGACGCTTACTCCTTGCAAGGAAAGTTATGACCAACCTAGATAGCATATTAAAAAGCAGAGACATTACTTTGCCAACAAAGGTCCGTCTAGTCAAGGCTATGGTTTTTCCAGTGGTCATGTATGGATGTGAGAGTTGGAGTGTGAAGAAGGCTGAGCACCGAAGAATTGATGCTTTTGAACTGTGGTGTTGGAGAAGACTCTTGAGAGTCCCTTGGACTGCAAGGAGATCCAACCAGTCCATTCTGAAGGAGATCAACCCTGGGATTTCTTTGGAGGGAATGATGCTAAAGCTAAAACTCCAGTACTTTGGCCACCTCATGCCAAGAGCTGACTCATTGGAAAAGACTCTAATGCTGGGAGGGATTGGGAACAGGAGGAGAAGGGGATGACAGAGGATGAGATGGCTGGATGGCATCACTGACTCGATGGACGTGAGTCTGAGTGAACTCTGGGAGTTGGTGATGGACAGGGAGGCCTGGCGTGCTGCGATTCATGGGGTTGCAAAGAGTCAGACACGACTGAGCGACTGAACTGAACGGAATGATCCCTGCCCAAATCAAGAATTACACTGGAGGTTGTGAAATGGTGACTTTCTAGCTTTATCATTCCTTCTACAGTTCTCAGCTGGCTTTCTTTTGAAAAGAAGAGCTCCCCTCTTCTGCCTCACCCTCTCTCTTTCTCTTACACACACACACACTGAGTTCATGGATTTCTCTATTTGTCTCATGTGAAGTCTCAAGCAAATTTTCTACTTGTTTCATTAACGATAGCCATTTTTCTTCCTGATGCTCAGAAGCCTCAAATTTTGCCAAAGGGATCCCTTCCAGTCTACTTCTGGACTTTTCTGACATGACTTCACTAGTTTTTAAGCACGTCCTCACTTCTTGGGAAAGATTGAAAGCAGGAGGAGAAGGGGATAACAGAAGATGAGATGGTTGGATGGCATCACTGACTCAATGGACATGAGTTTGAACAAGCTCTGGGAGTTGGTGATGGACAGGGAAGCCTGACATGCTGCAGTCCTTGGGGTGGCAAAGAGCTGGACACAACTGAGCAACTGAACTGAATTTGCTTCTTGGAACAAAAAGATGTCCTAAACTTACCTTGTACTTTCCTTTCCTCGAATCTGGAATCAACTGCTTCTCCAGAAAGGTTTAGTTCTTTTTGATGGTTAGTCGTCTTAGAAATCAAGACTGAACACTGCGTGGTCTCATTGCTCCTGGAGTTCTTGCTTCTAAGCTCTTCTGTGGACAAAGGTGGGGAAACTGAAATCAGTTTATAATATTATCAGTTCAAATTTAACCATCTGTTTCTTCTCTTAACTCTTTTGCTGTTGCTAATTTAATACTTGAATTTCTTTTCTCTCACACAGACTTAGTTTCTAACAGCATTAATATACATATTTATTCACTTGATTTTGTGATATACATAAAATACTTCCAAAATTACTGTATCATCATCACTACTAATAATAAATGTACTAAGGAAACTAAAGACTTCTTTAGTTTTATTTGTCCATGGAATATATCCCACCTCAGATGTATGGTCAAGGTGTTTTTTTCAAGTTTCTTGAAATTATTCTTTTTGTTGTACAGTTAGGTGCTTAAATTAATTCACAGTCAGGTTTATTTGTTTGCATTTGTGAACAATTTGGGAGTTTTCTCTTTTTTTTCCTATTTGTGATGTAACTTTCAGTTCAGTTCAGTTCATTCACTCAGTCATGTCCAACTCTGCGACCCCATGAATCACAGCACGCCAGGCCTCCCTGTCCATCACCAACTCCCAGAGTTCACTCAGACTCACGTCCATCCAGTCAGTGATGCCATCCAGCCATCTCATCCTCTGTCTTCCCCTTCTCCTCCTGCCCCCAATCCCTCCCAGCATTAGAGTCTTTTCCAATGAGTCAACTCTTCGAATTAGGTGGCCAAAGTACTGGAGTTTCAGCTTCAGCATCATTCCTTCCAAAGCAATCCCAGGGCTGATCTCCTTCAGAATGGACTGGTTGGATCTCCTTGCAGTCCAAGGGACTCTCAAGAGTCTTCTCCAACACCACAGTTCAAAAGCATCAATTCTTCGGCACTCAGCTTTCTTCACAGTCCAACTCTCACATCCATACATGACCACTGGAAAAACCATAGCCTTGACTAGATGGACCTTTGTTGGCAAAGTAATGTCTCTGCTTTTGAATATGCTGTCTAGGTTGGTCATAACTTTCCTTCAAATCATGTACCTGGTTAAAAACACGAAACTATATTAAAAACCATATTTGGAGCAATTTTACTCCCACATCAATCTTCTCCACCTTGTTTCCATGCCCCTCTATTGGTTTCTGGTTTATTCTTCTTGTGCCTTTTTATATATGTGTGTGCATATATGTTCATGTATATGTATTATTACTTCCCCTTCTTTTCTACAGAATTTATGTTAGGGTGCAGATGAAAGTCCGGAGAAGGCAATGGCACCCCACTCCAGTACTCTTGCCTGGAAAATTCCATGGACAGAGGAGCCTGGTAGGCTGCAGTCCATGGGGTTGCTAAGAGTCAGACACGATTGAGCATCTTCACTTTCACTTTTCACTTTCATGCATTGGAGAAGGAAATGGCAACCCACTCCAGTGTTCTTGCCTGGAGAATCCTAGGCACGGGGGAGCCTCATAGGCTGCCGCCTATGGGGTCGCACAGAGTCGGACACAACTAAAGCGACTTAGCAGTGGCAGCAGCGGCAGATGAAGGTCTAGAGTTCTGTGAGATATAACAAATTTAAAGGGTTCACATTTGCTTCTAAATCTCAGACCTACTCCCTGCTAGCTGTGTGGCTTGAGCTAGTCACATAATTCCTCTGAATCTCTGTCTCCTCATCTGTAAAATGGGATAACAATCCCTGCCTTGTATGGTTTGGGCTAGGATAAAGATATTTCTCATATCATATTAAAATATTAAATTCTAGATAGAATACAGAGCAAAATGTGAAGAACAAACTAAAGAATGTTAATATATATATATTTAATATTATGCCTTCCTGGATAAGACACATCCCCAGAATACATAAAAGATCAAAGGTTGTTTTATAGAGATGCAAAACAACTCTATGACAAAGGACACCCTAATCAATGTTAAAACATAAGCCACAGACATGGCAAAAGTGTTTGCAATATATTTAAAACACATCGGGCACAATCACTTTGAAAAACTGTTTGGCAGTTTCTAGTAGAGCTTAAATATACACTCACCCTATGACCCAGTTATTCCACTCCAGGGTATTTACCCAAGAGAAATAAGAACACATGTCCACACAAAGCCCTGTGTACAAATGTTCATAGCAGCTTTATTCCTTATGGCTCTAAACCAGAAATGACCCTTATGTTTATTACCCAGGACAGTGGGGGACCCCTGTGACAGTGGGGCACCACTCAGCAATTGACAAGAACCAACTACAAGGGGCTTCCCTTGTAGCTCAGCTGGTTAAGAATCTGCCTGCAGTGCAGGAGACCCGGGTTCGATCCCTGGGTCAGGGAAGATCCCCTGGAGAAAGAAATGGCAACCCACTCCAGTATTCTTGCTTGGAAAATCTCATGGACACAGAAGCCTGGTGGGCGGCAGTCCATGGGGTTGCAAAGAGTCGGGCACGACTGAGCGACTAACACTTAACACTAACTACAGATAACATGGATGAATCTCAAAAATAGTTTGTTAAGCAAAGGAAGACAGGTATGAAAGTGTCTGCTTGTATTGGATCGCCAAAAAGTTTGCTCAGGTTCTCCCAAACATCTTGCAGAAAAACATGAACAAACTTTTTGGCCAGCTAATATGATCTATTTACAGGAAACTCAGAGTCAAATCTAATGGATTGTGATAGGAATCAGTACGACAGTTGTTCTTGAGGGGTACTGACCAGAAAGGGATCTGAGGGAAACTTCGGGAGCAGGGAGATGTTTGTGCCATGATTTGAGTGATGATCACATGTGTGTGTACGTTTGTCAACAATCTGCAGACCCTACCCTTAAGATCTACATGTTTTGCTATATGTAGAATACACCTCAATTAAAAAGACAATGGGGACTTCCCTGGTGGTGCAGTGGATAAGAATTGGCCTGCCAACACAAGGGTCACAAGTTCAATCCCTGGTCTGAGAAGAGTCCACATGCCTCAGGACAGCTAAGTCTGTGCTCCACAGCTACTGAGCCCACCTGCTGCAAGTGCTGAGGCCCACGTGCCTACAGCCTGTGCTCCACCACCAGAGAAGCCTCTGCTCTCTGAAACCAGGGGAAGTCTGTGCACGCCAACAAAGATCCAGAACAACCAAAAATAAATAAGTAAATAGAGTTTTTAAAAAAAAAAAAACAAAAGTGGATTAAATAGAGGATATATAAAGAGTTCCTAGAAATCACTAAGAAAAGGTTGTGTGTGCTAAGTCGCTTCAGTCATGTCTGACTCTTTGTGACTCTTTGGTCTATAGCCTGCCAGGTTCCTCTGTTCGTGGAATTCTCCAGGCAAGAATTCTGGAGTGGGTTGCCACGCCCTGCTCCAGGGGACCTTCCTGACCCAAGGATGGAACCCTTATTTCCTGTGGTTCCTGCATTGCAGGTGGTTTCTTTACTACTGAGCCACCAGGGAAGTAAAAAAAGGGGTAAATACTGTTTTTTAAAAAAAAAATGGGCAAAGACTGTAAACAAACAACTTATTATTAAATACATATTCATGTTTAACCAACAAATGAAGAAGAGATGCTCAGCTTCACAAGGAAGCTAGGAAATACAGGATTGTATTTTTGCCCATCAGGTTGGCATAAGTTAAAAAGATTAATAATATCAAATGTTGGTAAGAAAAGAAATCAGAGAAACAATCACTCTTATGAACTATAAATTGGTGAAGGTTATTAAATGCCAATTGGTTAGTGCCTATCAAAATTTTAAACGTACATATCCTTTGACCTCGCCCTACAACTTCTGGAAATCTATACAAAAAAGGAATTATTTTAAATCACAATATTTCTGTACCATGGTGTGAAGTAGTTCTAAGAGTACCAATATGAAAGGACATATAACTAAACAAAAGCACAATTCAGAACAATATACAATATAAAGCACAATCCCACTTACACAAAAAACACCTAAGTGAGTAATTATATGCAGGCATGCATGCATGCTCAGTCACATCCGACTCTTTGAGACCCCATGGACTTCACCCCGCCAGGCTCCTCTGTCCATGGAATTTTCCTGGCAAGAATACTGAAGTGGACATTTCCTCCTTCAGGGGATCTTCCTGACCCGGGGATTGAAATTTTGTCTCCCGAGTCTCCTGCCTTGCAGGTGGATTCTTTACTGCTGAGCCACTGGGGAAGCCAATACAGATAATTACATGGAGAGAGAGAGAGAGAGAGGCATCCCTGGTAGCTCATCTGATAAAGAATCCGCCTGCAATTGGAAGACCTGGGTTCGATCCCTGACTTGGGGAGATCCCCTGGAGTAGGAGGGCATGGCAACCCACTCCAGTATTGTTGCCTGGAGAATCCCATGGACAAAGGAGCCTGGCAGGATACAGTCCATGGGGTCTCAAAGAGTCAGACATGAATGAGTAACTAAGCACAGTCCAAAGAGTGAACAGGAAATATTTGCTTTAAGTGCTGACAGGGTTATTTCCTGGGAAGGGTATCAGGAGTGTTTGGTAAAGGAGAAGTTTCCTATGTTACACTGTATGTTTTGAGTACTATTTTTATAATAAAAGTATATTTCTGCACTGTTTCTGCCATTGTGAAAACAAACATAAAGGTTTCTTGACAAACTTTTTGACACTAACTAAGGGTTTATGAAGGAGTCATTGAAAATCCCATGGGCAGAGGAGCCTGGTGGGCTGCAGTCCATGGGGTCACGAAGAGTCAGGCACGACTGAGTGACTTAACTTTCACTTTTCACTTTCGTGCACTGGAGAAGGAAATGGCAACCCACTCCAGTGTTCTTGCCTGGAGAATCCCAGGGACAGCAGAGCCTGGTGAGCTGCCGTCTATGGGGTCGCACAGAGTCGGACACGACTGAAGCGACTTAGCAGCAGCAGCAGCACTGAATATATATATTTTGTCCTCTTTACATGTCCAGCATTGTCCAAGGGGTGAAAGAACCCCCAAAGAAACATATCCCACTCAAATCCCTGTACATTCACCTTGTGATGATCATGCAATGCTAATCATGGAAATACAGTCCCTACTGTCATCCAACGGGCACCATAAACATTCAACAATTGTGTGTTCAAATGTATTCTTACAGGTGTGGTGCTTGTGAGAGTAGGGGTTGAGGGAATCTTTTCCTTCAAACTTAATCCCATAGGATGCCAACCCTTACAGGACCCTGACAGCCATGCGTGTTTTGGAAGTCAGAAGTTTTATGATTTTAGTTGGTGCTAGTGGACAGAGTCTATATCTCATACAGTGCATGCATGTATGCTAAGTCGCTTCAGTCATATCTGACTCTTTGCAAGCCCATGGACTGTAACCCACAGGCTACTCTGTCCATGGGATTCTGCAGGCAAGAATACTAGAGTGGGTTGCAGGCCCTCCTCCAGGGGATCTTCCCAACCCAGGGATCAAACTCGCATCTCCTGTGGCTCCTGTATTGCAGACAGATTCTTTACCACTGAGCCACCGGGGAATATAGGAGATTTAGCAGAATCTGGGGCAGCACCTTATGATCGGGCACATACCCAATATTTCTGTAGCAAAATGCATGAATGTCCATATCAAATATGCAGACTAGTTAACCACAGGTCAGTCCAAGTCAGATTCTCCAGTCAAATGAGCTCGTGCTAATCTGACAAAATCAGCTTTTGATGTTTGAGATCTCTCTGGATTTTGGAACTGTGGAGGAGGGACTGTATTGCAAGATGCTCTCTAAACCTTACCTTATTTTTGTTTTATTGCAGAGTAGATGACTTAGGGTTCCCCAGGTGGCGCTAATGGTAAAAAACCTGCCTCCCAATGCAGGAGACACAAGATGCTTCACTACAACTGAAGCGCCATAGCACACACATAGATGATTTACTAAGCTTCACTTTGAAAAGCGATTTCTGACAACATAATGTCAGCGTGATGTGCCTGTATTTAATATCATTCCTCCCCTCATCATTGAGCACACAGCGGATGCCATCACATTAAGGGAGTGATGGTGTCCCTGAGGCTGGCCTTAGTCAGGCCAGATAATTTGCATGTTTAGCCCAGCTGTACTAAGATTAAGGAATCTACTGTTCCTACAATAAGTTTTGCATTTTTTAAATTTTCTAATTACTTCTAGGAAATGATGTAGGACAAAATACTATAGCATAGTCACATTCACGCACACATGAGGCAGGGTGGACTGAACGGAAGTCATACTCAAGCCACATTTGTTAAGTCCAAGCTCAGCTCTTCACTCAGTAGTTGATGTAGAGAAATCCAAAGCCAGCAAATGGATGTCGGCTCCAGCTCATCCAAGTCTAACACACAAAATTTCTTATTGCCGATTCTCATGGAAGTCTGGGGTTTGAATATATGCTACCTATGTGACGCAGAACCCCCAAGCCAGAATAGTGAGCGAATTGGTCCCAGGTTGGCAGTGCCCCCTGGTGGTTAGAAGAAGCAAATACAAATCCTCGAGTAAAGTGTTCTCACTTTGATTTGCCAAACTCCAAAAAACAAAACCCACTCCAGTACTCTTGCCTGGAAAATCCCATGGACGGAGGAGCCTGGTGGGCTGCCGTCGCTAAGACCCAGACACGACTGAGCGACTTCACTTTCACTTTCATGCATTGGAGAAGGAAACAGCAACCCACGCCAGTGTTCTTGCCTGGAGAATCCCAGGGACGGGGGAGCCTGGTGGGCTGCCGTCTATGGGGTCGCACAGAGTCAGACATGACTGAAGCGAATTAGCAGCAGCAAAAAACAAAAAAAACCCCAAACTCAAAGCAATGAGTCACCATGAACTAGAGTCAGCAGAGACAACAAGCCACAGATTTCAACCAGGATTTCTCAGCCTCAGAGCTATTGGCATTCGGGACCAGATAATTATTTTCCATAAGGGCTCTCCTGTGCATGTTTAGTAGAATACCTGGCCTCCACCCACTAAAGGCCAGAAGTGTGTGTGCACACTCACACACACACACACACACAGAGATACCACCAGTTTTGACAACTAAAATGTCTCCAGACATTTCCAAATGTCTTGAAGGAGAAAAATTGCCCTCACTTGAAAAACATTGATTTAGATCTTCAAAGACTTAAAATATTAGAATAATAAGATAGATCATAAAATAGCTGTGTATGAAAAACCTAAAGGCTTAAAAGACAGAACAAAGACAAATGATAAAGGGATAAGAAACTACCAAAATTTACAGGCAGGTGTTTATGAAGGCTCAAATAGAACTTCTGGAAATGAGAAAAATATAATCTATGAAATTAAAAATTCAGTGGATATACCAGACTAGATAAAGAATCACTGAATTAGAGGAGAGATTTAAAGAAATTGCCCAACTATATTGGAAGAGAAAAACAAAACAGAAAATGGAACAGAGAGGACAAAAATAAAAATCAAGGAAAATATAATGTAGAGGTTAAGCTACAACCAGCTGAAGCTCCAGAAGGAAAGAATAAGGAGAATGAGAGATAGGCAATATATGCAGAGATAATGCCTGAGACTCTTCTGGATCCATACACACAGGAACTCCTGAAAATATCAAGCTGGGTGAGAGTGCAAGTTGTTATGTGCTAGATGGAGGAAAGCTGAAGACTAAGCCTCAAGGGCTTATCACTGAAACTGGTACACCAGTCCAACCCAGGGGCCACATGAAGGCCATGCTGGCATCAACGGTGCAGATGTGGGAGACCCGAAAAGGGAGTGATACTGTGGCAGTGGCCTGAGTTTGGCCTTGAAGGATGTTGAGGGATGTTCACCCAATGTGACTTAAGAGACCTTAATTTGAGCCCTCTATTTTATAGGACAACCTGCAAGATTGATTGGAGGTGGAATGTAGAAGGGTAGAGAGGAAATGGGAAAAAAGGGGAAAGAGCATAAGCAAAGTTTTGGAGGCAAGCCTAACACTTCATGAGCCAAAGACCAAAAGGAGTCCTGTTCAATGGATTGGGGAATATTTGAGAGAGGAATTACAAAACATATTGAATGGACAAAGTGAAACCAGCCTGGGGAAGTCCCTTGGGAGATAACCAGGTGTGTTTAGTCTTGAAATTGTAGGCCAAGGGTTGGTCAGCTGCAGCCTATGGGCAAGTCTGGCCCACAGCCTGTTTTTGCCAATGAAGTTTTATTGGAGCACAGGCACATCAGTTCATTTACAAACCATCGATGACTGTTTTTGCACTACGATAGCAGAGAGGAGTAGCTGCCATAGACACCACACCATGTGGCCTGCAAAGCCTAAAATATTTACTCTATGGCCCTTCACAGAGAAAGTCTGCTGATCTCTGATCTAGGCAGAAGCAGCCAGGCAAAGAGGCCTTGCAGCCAATAACCAAGATTAAGAGGATAAACCTAGAAGTGGCTGGAGGACTGTGTGTTTTGTACGAGGAGGAAGATAAGTGCTTAACCTTTACTGAGTTCCTACAAATGGCACCCACTCCAGTACTCTTGCCTGGAAAATCCCATGGACGGAGGAGCCTGGAAGGCTGCAGTCCATGGGGTCGCTGAGGGTCAGACACGACTGAGCGACTTCACTTTCACTTTCATGCGTTGGAGAAGGAAATGGCAACCCACTCCAGTGTTCTTGCCTGGAGAATCCCAGGGACGGGGGAGCCTGGTGGGCTGCCGTCTATGGGGTCGCACAGAGTCGGACACGACTGAAGCAACTTAGCAGCAGCAGCAGCACATGTGCCATCCCTCCTCCCACATTATCATTATTTTTCACAACGACCCTGACTAGAAATTGTTACTATTTTATTTTTTTCAGAGATGAGTCAAACGGGATCCAGAGAAGTTAAGCGATTTACCCAAGGTCAGCCTGAGACTTAATTTCAGGTTAGTCAGATTCCAAAGCTGATGTTCTTCCTACCACACCTCACTGCCTTTCCAGGCGCTGTGTATCCCAGACAGAAGGTGACAGCCTCAGGCTGATGAGCTGGCTACTGTGTGTCATAGCCAGCAACAGTTTAAATGGGGGTGGTGGTGGTGTGGTCAGTGTTAACCTCTTCCCTTGAAAACAGATCCAGGGGCCTACTCTGACCCAAAGTGAGGGGGACCTCTGGCTCAGGGCTCCTCCAACAATTGCTTCCAACTTGTCCAAACATTGGCTCCACCTTGGCCTCCTCCACCCCACCCTGCCAGAGCCATTGGCTCGGCCAAGAATGCCTATCATACAACTTCCCTCCAGCTTCATCTCACAGCACGATGCTGAAGGCAGTTGGGCCATGTGATAGCATCTCTGTATCTATGAAAAAAAACACACAAGGGTTGGCAGTCCTGCACAGTGCCACCCACAAGAGATGGCCCAGTTGGTCTGCAGTGAAATTGCAACACAGCCTCTGCTTCTGCCCCAGCTGGATCCCAGGCCCTGGAGCACAGCCCATCGGGGCTTGCTTCCACCCCCAGCCTGGCTCCTGTTCCTCCCATGACTAATTTGGATCCCCATCTGACAGCTACCATGACCACTCTATCCAGATAGGGCCTAACAGACCTGCTTCTCGGTTTTGTGGTCAAACTGGTTCTTGAAACTTCCCCAGAGTTCCAGCAGGCTTGGGTCTGTCTGTGGGGAACTGTAACTGGCTGCCCCTTGGGGTTGAGCTGGTTGAGGGTTTGAGAAACCAAAAGAAAGAGATTAGGAAAGTACGAATTCTACCTAAGGCCTTGGTTATCTACATGGTTGTGGGACGAAATGGAAGTCTCCCCAGTGGATCCCAGTGGCTGGGTCTGTACCTTGTCAGCTCTCCCCTTTATAGTCAGATGCCATGCCACATGATCTCTAACCTCCAGCTTGTCCATGGGGAAATGGATGTAAACAGAGGCAGACAACCTTCCCAGAGGATATGGGAGGAACCCTGTGACCCCAGGCCTACTGACAGCCTCCCATGGACAGTTGCTACACCCTCCTACTCCTCTGGGAAACAGAGATGTGTGTCAGCTCCAGGGACACTGGGCCCATGCCTGCTGGTGTGCTGAACTGCTTGCTGGCTGTCCCCGATGCAGAGGGACAGAGGGAAGTGTGAGACACCGGCTCAGGCTTATCCCACCAGCCTTCCTCAAACACAGCCTGTTGGCCCCCTTGCTGTAGCCATAAGGTGTGTCCACACGGGGGGCAAGAAAGAAAGGGGTGGGGGAGCCAGAAGAGGACAAGGAGGACAAGGAAGGTTTAAAGAGCATCTATTATATGCCAAGCTCAGCACAGGGCACATACAAACATCATTACATTTATTCCTTATGTGGGAAAGGAGACATAATTTATTAGACAAACATGTGCATCCCTGAGACATAGCACAGCTATAAGGACTATAGACCTGACTCCTCCTGTATCCCACCTCTGCCATAACTGCTTGTGTGATCTCACTTAACTCATCTAAAATATAGGGGTTCAAAACTATGACTAATGTCGTGTGGTTGTTACAGTGATTAAATGAGATAATGTGTATAAAGTACTTAGAACAACGCCTGATCTGAGCTCCCTGTGTTATATAGCAGCTTCCCACTAACTACCTGTTTTACACACGGCAGTGTGTACACATCGATGCTGCTTTCTCAATTCGTCTCAACCTCTCTGTTCCCCTCTGTGTCCATTCTCTATCTCTGCACCTCTATTCCTGCCCTGCAAATAGATTCATCAGTACCATTTTTCTAGATTCCATATATATGCATTAATATACAGTATTTGTTTTTCTCTTTCGGACTTACTTCACTCTCTACGACAGACTCTAGGTGCTCTGTGATGACCTAGAGGGATAGAAGAGGGGGTGGAGGGGTAGGCGGAAGGCTCAAGAGGGTTGGGATATATATACAAATGGCTGATTCGTGTTGTTGCACGGCAGAAACTAACACAACATTGTAAAGCAATTATATTCCAATTTTTTTAAGTGCTAAAGGAAAAAATATAGACCTAGAAAATATAGCCAGCATGTTCTCCAAAACCTAAGACAAACAAAGATTTTTTTTTCAGACAAAAATATATATATATAATACCTGATACAGAGACAGTAAAGTCATAGTGTTAACTAATTCTGATTTTTTAATCTTTATTCTTGTTTTACTGTTGAAGAAATTGAGGCTCAGAGAGGAGCAGTGACCTGCCCAAGATCACACAACTAAAGAATAACAGATGCTGGCGTTCACCTCTGGGTCTGTCTGATACCACTACCCCCATTTGAAGATTCTGAGTCCACATGGGGATTGAGATAGAAAGAGAAACCTGAGCGCCCTTGGGCAAGATAACTGCTGCAAAGGCAGCAGCTGGGGCTGTGGCTGGCCTCAGGAAGGGAGTGAGTCAGCCTCACAAGGTCGCGGGGTGAGGTCCCCTGGGAGGGGCTCAGGGTTTCTTGGCACCCTCAGGCCCTGAAAGGAACCCAGGTGGGGAAATGGCTCTGGGTGACAGGAGTCTACCCATCCCTGAAGAAACCAGCAAACGATTATGCAGAAAGAATTGAGAAGCACGCTCGGCCTCCAGGAGGGCAGGCTTAATGGTGGTGAAAGAGCCCCTGGCAACAGATAAACAGGAAGTCCTGTTGCCCAATACCAGATAGACACGCAAGCGGCCCCCACACACGAATGGTGGTACCGAAGCATGGCGCAGCAGCCCAGGATCCTGCCTCAGCCAGTCCACACACAGCCACAAAGTGGGCCAGGCCTCTGGCAACCGGGGAAGGTACACAGCCTCCCTGGGCACCCCTTTTTCCAGGCATGAAGTGCAGATGATGAGACCCAACTCCCAGGGCAGTTCTAAGGATTGAGGTTAGATTATGGGGTGGGATGTGGTGTGAGTGCCCTTTCTCAGTACAGAGTTCATGACCCCCTGCACCCTTAATGCTATGCCCAAACTGTCTCCCGTTCCCTCAAAGCGCTGGACTCAAGACAGGTTTCTACTGAGCTTCTCAGGTTCCTGGAGGGCAGGACTGAGCCTTTTCATATTTACAGCAACCCCACCCCTCTCCCACACCTGCTGGAAAATAATAGTGCTACTTCAATATCTCTGGGGACTTCCCTGGCTGTCCAGGGGTTAAGAATCTGCCTTGCAGTGCAGGGGATGCAGGTTCAATACTTGGTCAGGAAACTAAGATCCCATATGCTGCGAGGCAACTAAGCCTGAGCGCCCCAACTTCTGAGCACGTGCACCTCAACTAGAGAGTCTGTGCGCCCGAACGAAGATCCTGCCTGCCACAATCAAGACCTGAGGCAGCCAATAAGTAAATAAATATTTTTTAAAAAAATATCCCTGGACAGGTGCAGCTTCTGGCCTCATCCCCATGTCCCTGGAACCAACCAACCAATCCGAGCTACCTCGACACATAATCACTGGCTGCCTATGAAGGTCTTGAGCTCTGCATCACCCGTGTTTAGAGAGGCCAGCACCACTTGGAGAGGAGGTTACAAAGGGGATTCAATCACTGACTAGGAGTCAGATCTGCAGCCTTTGAAACCCTCACGGGCCAGCCAAAGCCTCTGTTCCTGTGTTGTTGGACTTCGTGGCTGTTTTACAGACAGAGCCCAAAGCCTCCTTGATAAAAAGTGCTATCTACCTAATGAATGTATTTCTAGGGCGTTTAAGTTCAAAGCCAGTACAATACTGGAAGGAAGGAAAGACGAAAGAATGGAAAAAACAGGATGGGAGCTAGGGACCCCTGAGCCCAGCAGATGTTTCTACCAAAAGAGTCTCCTCACTTCCTGGGATCCCTGAGACTGAGCCCTACGGTCTAAGCAGGCAGGTCTGTGATCCCATCCAGCCCGACCTGTCCTAAGGCCTGAGGCACACCAGGCATCTGAGCAGAGGCTACATCACACGCAGTCTTTGGATTCCCTAATTGTTGCTCTGAAAATCTGTCAGAAGCTCCAAGGGGCACCAAAGCAGTTCTTTGGAAAACAAGCGGACAGCAGAGAAGGGAACCAAAGCCTCAATTACGCTGGGGACGGAAGCCTTTCAAAAGAGATGGTTTAATGAAAAGGTGCTGTCAAGAGCTCACTGTGTGGAAAGCAGCCTGTCCTTAGCTTCCTTTCTCCCTGTCCCCACCCTCCCCCACCTAGTCAGGAGCCAGCACGGCAGGCCCAGGACTTCAATGCCTAAGGATTAAGCCTGGCCAGAGAAGGCAATGGCACCCCACTCCAGTACTCTTGCCTGGAAAATCCCATGGACGGAGGAGCCTGGTAGGCTGCACTCCATGGGGTCGCTAAGAGTCAGATACGACTGAGCGACTTCACTTTCACTTTTCACTTTCATGCATTGGAGAAGGAAATGGCAACCCACTCCAGTGTTCTTGCCTGGAGAATCCCAGTGACGGAGAGCCTGGTGGGCTGCCGTCTATGGGGTCGCACAGAGTCGGACACGACTGAAGTGACTTAGCAGCAGCAGTAGCAGTAAGCCTGGCAGGGTTGGGAAGGAAGGAGCTGCCAGGCCAGTGCACAGGTCAGCTCTCTCAGGTCCTGTCCCCTTACCCAGCCTGTAACCTGGGTTCTGGACCCGTGGTTCTGTGACCCAGGCTTGGAGAAGACAATGCAGCCACGGTAGTTTTCTACAGCACTACTTATTGTTTGATGAAGGGGACTTTGAGCATAGATTTAGTCTTTATTAGTTACCTTGACAAGTAATTTCTAATCTAGCCTTTAAACAATCCTTTAAGTTGCTTACTCCATGATTCCCATTTTACAGATGGAGCAACTGCGGCACAGGGGATCAGGGGAAGCAACTTGCTCTTGGTCACATAGCCAGAAAGCAGCAGAGCAAGTGTTTAAACTAGGCAGTCTGGGTTTACAGCCACCTTTTCACAACTTTCCTCCTAGTCTTGCCCTTTCTAGTGTTGATATGCTTTCTTGATTAGCCTTCCAGACTGAGTCCAAGCTCCACCTGTAATCCCCAGGTGTTTCCAAGTCAAGCCTGCTTCCAGGCTCAACCCCTCTCCCCAACACAGATTATCTTCTTGGGTCCGGGAGTCGCTGCCACCTACAGGCCTCATGTGCAAAGACACTTGAGCTCTTAGAGGTTCCCTGGGCAGAAAGGTGGCCTGGGGACCCAGCACCCACTGCGCTGCTGTGCTCCGCCATATGGCTAAGCAATGGGAGAGGGTGGGGAGCTTTAGCTCTGGAGAGTTCTGCATCTGGCCCCTTCTGCAATGACAATCTGGACCCCACAGGAAGAAAAAGGGTGGTGGGCTCTACAGGGAGGCAGACACAGTGGTGGGAGATGAGCCCCCACGGAAGCCTCACCACCTGGGATGAGTCAGCCTCCTGGTGCAGTCCCGCCTAAAGACAGGAATTAATGGAGCTCAGAAAGAATATTTATCATTTCCGTGCTACCTTTCTTTTGTAGCTTGCTAAAGACTTTAATGCCTGCACCATAATCCTGCCGGAGGAAACCCACGAAGCTCCGAATGTCCCTGTGTTTCAGAACTGTGCCGGACTCTTCTCCGCCAAGTAATTGGTAGGTATACACAGATTGAGGAGGGATTGAGAGAGCCAAGACCACTGGGGACAAACAGATTTAGCCGAAATGCAGTCAAAATGTAGACCGAGCAACAAAGATACGCATTTTCTGCCAACCCAGTCTAGTCTGAGGCTTTATTTCTAGACTGATCACTGGCTTGCTGCGACAGCCGCAGAAACCACCTCCCTGGGCCTTAGTGCTAATCGATACATGTGAATGGGGAAGAGGAGAGGGGAAAGAGAATGGTGGTTAACTTTGCACCTATTGAGAGGTGGGCACCGTGCAAGGTGTGCATGCGTGCAAAGTCGCTTCAGTCGTGTCTAACTCTGCAACCCTATGGACTGTAGCC
Organism: Bos grunniens; assembly: GCF_055505025.1. Taxonomy (NCBI): domain Eukaryota; kingdom Metazoa; phylum Chordata; class Mammalia; order Artiodactyla; family Bovidae; genus Bos; species Bos grunniens. Next base: position 84,890,312 of record NC_141174.1, on the reverse strand, counting down.
CCCCAGACTCCTCTGTCCATGGGATTCTCCAGGCAAGACCACTGGAGTGGGTTGCCATGCCCTCCTCCAGGGTATCTTTCCAACCCAAGGATCAAACCCATGTCTCTCGTAAGTCTCCTGCATTGGCAGGTAGGTTCTTTACCACTAGCGCTACCTGGGAACCCCACTGTGCAAGGTGCTTTATGTGAAATACCTCCCAAGACCCCAAGTGGCAATTTTTATATCCCTGTTTTAAAAAGGAGGAAATGAAGTCAGGTAAACCCAGAGTCACATAGCTAGAATGCAAAGCAATGACAACAATGGTAACCAATACAACAATCATAGTCAGTGTTTATATGGTGCTTGCTGTGGTCTGGGAAATACACTGACATGTTTAAGCCTCACTGAAAACCACGGGGCTTCTCCAGTGGCTCCGTGGTAAAGAATCTGCCTGCAGTGCAGGAGGTGTAGGAGAGGCGGGTTTGATCCCTGGGACAGGAACATCCTCTGGAGGAGGGCGTGGCAACCCAGTCCAATATTCTTGCCTGGAGAATCCCATGGACAGAGGAGCCTGGTGGGCTACCGTTCATAGGGTCGTACAGCATTGGACATAACTGAAGCAACTGAGCTCGAGCTCACATTAGGTTGGTGTTGTTATGCCCATTTTGCAGATGAGGAAGCTGAGCAGAGACCTGTATGTCCCACCTAGTACCAGCAGCACCACCTTCCCTCCTGTTCATGCCACAGAACTGTTGTGAGCACCAGCAGTATTGGGGAGCAGAAACAATGTTCCTGCTGAGGAAAGGCACCCCTGGATCCACCTTTACTTCCTTCCTGGAGAGGGTCCCTCTCTGGCAGCAACAGGCACTTCACCTCTCTTGATGAGTTGAAAGCCCCAGGGCTTATACATGATTGTTACAATTTTTCCTGTGTCCCCAGAAAACTGGAGTGGGTGGTTTCAGAGGTGCAGAGCACAGTTGGGAAGAATCGTGGAAAGAGGGACTGGAGAACCGATTTAGTCATGAATGAGGAATGGATAAGAAAGTGGGAGAATAAATCTAAGATGGGCAATCAAGAATAGAAAGGTAAAAAAAGGAGGGAAAGAGCCCCTCCTCAAGGAGCCCCCCAGTGCCTGAACACCTGTGCCTACAGCCCCAGGCCCTGACCCTTCTCTTTGATCCCATAGGAACAAGAATGTACAGGCCCAAGGCTTAGGCTGGGCAAGGAGAGAACTGAGAGGAAGTCAGACAGACTGAATTTTGAGACCCACCTCTTCCACTTACTCACTTTGTCACCCTGGATAGGTAACTTAACCTCTCTGAGACTTAACCTCTTTCCTCACCTGTAAAAGGGAGATTACATCCTTGCCTTACAGGGATGATGTGTGGATTAACCACGGTGATGTCCAGACAGTTCTAAGCACAGAAGTGACTGGCCTCCGGCAGAGCTCGGTAAATTTTGGCTACAATTATAAGCTGTTTTAAAAGCACTTGGCATGGAGTAAATACTCCACAAATAAGCACCATACAAGTGTAAATAATTATTAATTATTATGATGACTAATCATCATTATTGTTGATGATAAACGTGAGAACTGCTACCCAAATGCCAGCTCCCCCACTCAATCTGTCTGCAGTTTTCACTGCTCAGCAACAAAGAAATATCCTGAGACTCAGAGCAATTGCTGGTCCCATGTAGGCAGACAGGGAGCACTGACACTGTCTCGGTCCCCACCCCCCGACTCCCCCTCCCCTTTCCCACCCCACCCCACCCCCAGCAGCACAGCAGGGTCTGGTCTCACCCAGGCAGGTGACGTTCAACCAAACGCACCCATCTGGTTGTGCATCTACTTAGCTCCTCTGCCTCTGCATTGTTAAATATTTTGGATAGCACCTAAACAGAGTACCTCTTTGCAATTCTTTGAGCCCTGGCTCATGTGCAACAAGGCAGACCTGCATACAGAAAGTGAACCGAGGAAATCCTGGTTCCCGGAAGCTCTGCCTCTGAGATGAGGCTGGTAGGCAAGGAACAGGCTCTCCTGAGCATGCAGATTTCAGCCTCGTACTGAAGAATCAGAGCAAGGCCTACAGAGGTGCCTAAGTCAGCACCCCGCATAGCAGAAACTCAATAAATACATGGATGACTGGATAGTCAGATGGATGCATGGATAGATGGATGAGTGAGAGTGAGCATAATAATCATGTCTTTTTTCCCCCTGACTTTCTGATGCTTTGAAATCTGGGGCTTTGCTGGCCCTGAAGAGTCTGCAGCTCCCAAGGCTAGTAAACTCTGAGATAGTATGAGTTTCATATGCAAACCAGCCAGTCCCTCTTTCCACCCATCCCCTTACCCTGCCCCCCAGCTACCTCCTTTTTCAGGCTTTCACACTTTGGGTCACTACCTACTTTCCCTCCTCACCCCAGGGGCCAGGTACCAGATTGTTAGGGTCAGTCCCTGCACCCCAGAGCACTGCTGAAATCATTCTAACTAGCAAATCCTAAACCTGCTTAGCTTGCCTCATTTGTTCCTTCCCTTGGAAACCACAGTAAAGACTCTCGCCCACATTTTCCCCTCACTCCTGCCTCCTGATCTACCCTGGTACTTCCCCACATAGCCCCTTGTGGCATGGCCTGCCCTCCTCTGGGGAACTGTGAGTAATAATCTACCTTTTCAACAGCAATCATCTTCTGAACTGCTGGCTTTACCATACCTGAAGAATAATAAAACCTACATTGTAAAACAGGAGGGGGAAGGATAGAGGGAAGGAAGGGAGGAGAGAAGGAAGGATGGAAGGAGAAAGGGAGGGAGGGAGGAAGAAATTAACCTATTGATTTCAAGTTTCTGTAGGAATGATCTGATCCACAAGTTTGCTCTATGCTTTGAAAGAAGCAGCTTCCTCCTAGCAGATTCTGGATGTGTTGAGAGAATGATCCTCCACAGTGCCATAGGCCAGCAGTTATAACACTCTACCTTTGGGGACATACAGGCTTGGCTTTGAATCATGACCCTGCCTTTCACTGGCTATGAGACCTCGGGTAACTGACTTGACCTCTCTTGATTGTCTCATATATATATATAATAACCATGCACCATCTCACTCTAGCATCAAAAATCTTGGAAGGTAGGTACCGTCCAGTAGATAGATACCTCCCAGTACCCAGTATCCAGCTTACAGTACACATTCCACAAATGATGAATATTATTACTTGGCCATTCTGCAGTCCTGCACCCCGAGTGCTATCTGGTAGCAAGACTGTTATCAAAATGTCATCTTTACCCAGAAATTCCTATTTGGGTCTCTTGGTTTCAGCATCCCAGAAAGGTGTCTCAAACTCCCTGCCCAGTCCCTGGCCCAGAGTTTGGGTTCAGCAGACGGAAGGCTGGCTGTGCTTAGTGAAGGAACTAGAGGGGCCCTGTATCCCACCTTGTGCTTCGATTTCCACAGCCCTGGAGTCACACTGACCCCCTTCCTGTAGAGATGCTGTTTGGCTTCCCCTGCTGATTTCAAAGTGAGGAGCAGGAGGACCTTTAAACTGGAATAGCATTTCCATTTTCCCATCTCCCCCGTACACCATCACTCAGTAAAAATAGCTAATTTTAAAATGGCTGCTCTTATGATGGACGAGATTAATGGATCTTGAAGAGCAGCCAGTATACCAACTGCTCCTGCAGCCATGATGAAAGCTAATAATGTAGAAAATTCTGCCAATTCCTTTAATTCATGAATATTTAAGCCTGTGAAAAATCTGTCAGATTATATCATTTTTTTCTGGTGATTTTCCGCCTAAGTACATTCGTGGCGGCCTGCCAGTTGCTCAAGAAACTTCAGCGGGAGCAAAACTGTTCTTGTTGTTGTTGTTGTTACCATGGGTTGTCGTCTTCCTGCTGAAATGATCCCCCCTCCCCATCCCAGGATGGAATCAGGTTCACCTGACAGAGCCAAAGGCAACCCCTAGGATTTTACCTCAACAGGCACAGATTCTTCTAACCCAAAGCCTGGCACAGACCTATGAGATCCGAGCCCACGGTTTTCAAATGGTGTTCCACGGTACCCAGGGGTTCCTCCAGGGTCCCCGAGGTCCCCTAGCTAGAGATGCTAGGTGGTTGGAGTTGGGGGATGCAATCTCCACCTCCATCCAGCAGTTCTGCTTTCAGCAGTGAGGTTCTATCTAATATTTCCCTGGGAAGACATTTCAATGGAGTTTGGAAACCACCTTGTAGCCCAACCCCCACCTCCCGAAATAACAGATGGAGGAACTGAACCCCCCACAAGGGTAAGCAGTTTGTCCATGTCACTAAGTACATGAGCGGCGGCCTCTGAACTGTAGCCAGGGTCCCCAGCTCCAAGCCAGCTCGCTCTCCTTTCCAGCACATTCTGGCCGACCTCTCAACGGCCCAGCACAGCCTGGGTGGGGGAAGCAGGAAGCCGCCGGGCTCAGATGGGATGGCCGCCGCTCCCCAGCCAGGGTGGACAGGCCTCTCTCGGAAGCCAAGCTGTTTCCTCGCAGAGACAAGAGACAGACAATGAGCGTGGTTAGCGGCTTGGGAGGGAGGGGCGGCCCACTTCAGAGATGATTATCATGTGGGGACTTGGCTGGAGGAAGGAGCGAGCTGCTTTTTATAGGAACTCCAGTTCCTCGTTTTGTTCCCCTCGGGTGATTCTCCAAAGAAAGCCGACTTGAGTCAGCTGGCAGTGGCAGGGCGAGGCTGAGGCGGCCGGGCTGCAATGGCCCTGGTTCAGCACCTGCCCCAGCTGGTCACGTCCTCACCGGGGCGGCCCGCACTCTGCCAGGAGCCCAGGTCAGCCCCCATCCAAAATCAACAAGTCTTTTGTGCTTCTCCTTTAGGCACGGTGTAATTACAGCAAACACGCATTGGCGGCGAGCAGCAATCATGAGACAACTGTTGAGGATTTCAGATGCGCTTGGCGGTGGCTCCTGGAGCGCAGCGCGAGGAACCGCAGCTCCAGTTGGCCCGTGCTGGCCCGAAAACAAGGGATTTGCAGAAGTCGGGAGCGGTGTGTTGGCACGGTGTCCACGCCATGTCGTTCATCAGCTATTTCCTTGATAGCGGGTTGCGTCTTACCACCAAGCCAACCGACTGACTCATGAGTCAGTGACTTAAAAAATAAATAAATACTTGAGGCCAGCTGTGCCCGCCGAGCAAAACCTGTCAGGCTGCAGACAAAGTGGGCCCCTGCCACTTTCCCGGGTGGTTTCATTTTTCCTCTTTTTGTCTTCTTGTTTGAAAACTATGAAAGTGAAACTGCACACCTCCCCCTGAAAGCTGCTGTGTTCCCACGGCTGGAGGAGGTGGGTGGGGGCGAGTCTCCGGCTAGCATCAGCATTGCCCTTCCGCAGGCCCCAGGGTCCGGCCACGCGGCTGGAACCCAGGCCCTACTGTGCCTGGCTCTGAGCAAAGGCCTGCACAGGGAAGTGGCCAAAACCCGCTGTTAGGTGGCTACAGTACATGGCCAAGAACCCACCCAGGTGTAGCTAGATTCGTCCTCCCAACAGGTGATGAGGAAAATAGTGATGTGTGTGGGAAGTGTGTTAGTCGCTCAGTCACGTCCGACTCTTTATGACCCAATGCACCATAGCCCTCCAGGCACCTCTTTCCATGGGGTTTTCCTGGCAAAAGTACTGGAGTGGGTAGCCATTCCCTTCTCTAGGGGATCTTGCCGACCCAGGGATTGAACCTAGGTCTCCTGCTTTGCAGGCAGATTCTTTACTGTCTGAGCCACCAGGGAAGCCCCAAATAGTGATCAGTATCCTCAATTTATAGATGAGGGAATAAAGGCTTCTTAGTTTAAGATTCATGCTCTGGTCCCACACTTAGTAAGTGGCAGAATTGGGTTTAAAACCCAGATTTATCTGATTCCAATGTTTTTCATATTCTCAGATGTATCATACCATGAATATGTAATACTATAGGGTGATTAACACTGACATGGCCCACTCACACCCCTCCCCCCAACCCCAAGGCTGACATTTAAGCTTGGGAAGCACAATCAAGGATGAATTAGACAATTGATGGTTTCACTGTAATTGTGGTTAACACCCTCAAGGAAGAAGGACAGGGTGTTTTCATCAGTGGACAGAGGGCCTGGCCTGGCCTGAGAGGCCTGAGAGGGATGAGGAGGAATTAAGTGGGCAAACATTCCTGGCAAAGGGAAGGGCAGGAACAAAGACCCTGAGGCCAGGAAGACTGTGTGCTGGATGCTGATGGAAGGGCACAGAGCTTGGAATGAGGGGGCCTTTAATGGTGGAGAACTTGGTGGGGCATTGAAGGCCAAGGAAATAATTAGGGGCTCTATCCTAACGACATGGGGTAGCCATTGATGGGTTTTAAGTAGCGGCATACACAAATCTGAGATTTTTTTTCAAGGATCCCCCTGGTTGTTTTATAAACAATTGGCTGAGGGACAGGAGAAGGTGCAGGGAGAGTTACCGATCGGCCAGCAATGCTGGTGGCTCTCAGTTTCCAGACTGGCTGAGGGCACAGGCGCTCTCCATCACCTCCCCGCACTGTGCCTCAAAGATGCTCCAAAGGCTCCATCAGCTAACAAGACAATCTCATAATCAGGGACTAACTTTACAGATGTGAAGCCAGAAGGACTACTGCAGCCTGGCAGCGTGGTTCTGGGGATCTCGTCCTCCTCCCCCAACCCCTCCAGCTGAAGCCAGGGTTGGGGTGACTGCAAAAGCAGCACCCCTTTCCTCCTCTCCCTCCTGGTTCCACACTGTTCTAAGTCATTCTTTTGAGCAGTCCCAAATATTCCCTGGACCAGTCCCAGGACCTTGCAAAGGACACCGCCATTATCTTCATTACCTCCACCATAGTTTGGCCTCAGGTCAAACAACAGGGAGGGAACACAACCCTGCCCACCAACAGAAAATTGGATTAAAGATTTACTGAGCATGGCTCCACCCATCAGAACAAGACCCAGTTTTCCCCTCAGTCAGTCAGCTTCCATAATCCTCTTATCCTTATCCATCAGAAGGCAGACAGGAGGAAAACCACAATCACAGAAAACTAACCAATCTGATCACATGGACCATAGCCTTGTCTAACTCAATGAAACTATGAGCCATGCCGTGTAGGGCCACCCAAGACGGACAGGTCATGGTGAAGAGTTCTGAAAAAACGTGGTCCACTGGAGAAGGGAATGGCAAACCACTTCAGTATTCTTGCCTTGAGAACCCCATGAACAGTATGAAAAAGCAAAAAGATAGGACACTGAAAGATGAACTCCCCAGGTCAGTAGGTGCCCAATATGCTACTGGAGATCAGTGGAGAAATAACTCCAGGAAGAATGAAGAGACGGAGCCAAAGCAAAAACATCACCCAGTTGTGCATGTGACTGGTGATAGAAGTAAAGTCTGATGCTGTAAAGAGTAATATTGCATAGGAAGCTGGAATGTTAGGTCCATGAATCAAGGCAAGTTGGAAGTGGTCAAACAGGAGATGGCAAGAGTGAACACCGACATTTTAGGAATCAGTGAACTAAAATGGACTGAAATGGGTGAATTTAACTCAGATGACCATTATATCTACTATTGTGGGCAAGAATCCCTTAGAAGTAATGGAGTAGCCCTCATAGTCAACAGAGAGTCCAAAATGCAGTACTTGAATGCAATCTCAAAAATGACAGAATGATCTCTGTTCATTTCCAAGGCTGCTGCTGCTGCTAAGTCGCTTCAGTCGTGTCCGACTCTGTGCGACCCCATAGACGGCAGCCCACCAGGCTTCCCCGTCCCTGGGATTCTCCAGGCAAGAACACTGGAGTGGGTTGCCATTTCCTTCTCCAATGCATGAAAGTGAAAAGTGAAAGTGAAGGCGCTCAGTCGTGTCCGACTCTTAGCGACCCCATGGACTGCAGCCTTCCAGGCTCCTCCATCCATGGGATTTTCCAGGCAAGAGTACTGGAGTGGGGTGCCATTGCCTTCTCTGATTTCCAAGGCAAACCATCCAATATCACAGTAATCCAAGTCTATGCCCTGACCAGTAATGCTAAAGAAGCTGAAGTTGAATGGTTCTATGAACACCTACAAGACTTTCTAGAACTAACACCCCCAAAAGATGTCCTTTTCATTATAGAGGACTGGAATGCAAAAGTAGGAAGTCAAAAGATACTTGGAGTAACAGGCAAATTGGCCTTGGAGTACAAAATGAAGCAGGGCAAAGGCTAACAGAGTTTTGCCAAGAGAACGCACTGGTCATAGCAAACACCCTCTTCCAACAACACAAGAGAAGACTCTACACATGGACATCACCAGATGGTCAACACCAAAATCAGATTGATTATATTCTTTGCAGCCAAAGGTGGAGAAGCTCTATACAGTCAGCAAAAACAAGACCGGGAGCTGACTGTGGCTCAGATCATGAACTCCTTATTGCCAAATTCAGACTTAAATTAAAGAAAGTGGGGAAAACCAGACCATTCAGGTATGACCTAAATCAAATCCTTTATGATTATAGAGTCGTGTCCAACTCTTTGTGACCCCATGGACTGTAGCCTACCAGGCTCTCCCATCCATGAGATTTTCCAGGCAACAGTACTGGAGAGGGTTGCCATTTCCTTCTCCAGAGGATCTTCCCGACCCAGGGAATTGAACCCAGGTCTCCCACATTGTAGGCAGACACTTTACCATCTGAGCCACCAGGGAAGTCAGGAGACAGGTCTATGATTATACAGTGGAAGTGACAAATAGATTCGAGGGATTAGATCTGGTAGACAGAATGCCTGAAGAACTATGGATTGAGGTTCATGACATTGTACAGGAGGCAGTGATCAAGACAATCCCCAAGAAAAAGAAATGCAAAAAGGCAAAATGGTTGTCTGAGGAGGCCTCACAAATAGCTAAGAAAAGAAGAGAAGCGAAAGGCAAGGAGAAAAGGAAAGATATACCCATTTTAATGCAGAGTTCCAAAGAATAGCAAGGAGAGATAAGAAAGCCTTCCTCGGTGATCAATGCAAATAGAGGAAAACAATAAAATGGGGAAAACTAGAGATCTCTTCAAGAAAATAAGAGATACCAAGGGAATATTTCATACAAAGATGGGCACAATAAAGGACAGAAATGGTATGGACCTAACAGAAGTAGAAGATATTAAGAAGAGGTGGCAAGAATACCCAGAAGAACTGTACAAAAAAAGATCTTCATGATCCAGATAACCATAATGCTGTGATCACACCTAGAGCCAAACATCCTGGAATGTGAAGTCAAGTGGGCCTTAGGAAGCATCACTAAGAACAAAGCTAGTGGAGGTGATGGAATTCCAGTTGAGCTATTGCAAATCCTAAAAGATGATGCTGTGAAAGTGCTGCACCCAATATGCCAGCAAATTTGGAAAACTCAGCAGTGGCCACAGGACTGGAAAAGGTCAGTTTTCATTCTAATCCCAAAGAAAGGCAATGCCAAAGAATGTTCAAACTACAGCACAATTGCACTGATCTAGCTAGCAAAGTCATGCTCAAAATTCTCTAAACTAGGCTTCAACTGTACGTGAACCGTGAACTTCCAAGTGTTCAAACTGGACTTAGAAAAAGCAGAGGATGCAAAAATCAAATTGCCAACATCCGTTGGATCATCAAAAAATCAAGAGAATTCCAGAAAAACATCTATTTCTGCTTTATTGACTATGCCAAAGCCTTTGACTGTATGGATCACAACAAACTGTGGAAAATTCTGAAAGAGATGGGAATACCAGACCACCTGACCTGCCTCCTAGGATATCTGTATATAGGTCAAGAAGCAACAGTTAGAACTGAACATGGAACAACAGACTGGTTCCAAATTAGGAAAGGAGTACATCAAGGCTGCATGTTGTCACCCTGCTTATTTAACTTATATGAAGAGTACATCATGTGAAATTCTGGCCTAGATGAATCACAAGCTGGAATCAAGATTTCCAGGAGAAATATCAATAACCTCAGATATGCAGATGACACCACCCTTATGGCAGAAAGCAAAGAAGAACTAAAGAACCTCTTGATGAAAGTGAATGAGGAAGATGAAAAAGTTAACTTAAAGCTCAACATTCAGAAAACTAAGATCACAGCATCCAGTCCCATCACTTCATGGCAAATAGATGGGGAAACAATGGAAGCAGTGACAGACTTTATTTTTCTGGGTTCCAAAATCACTGCAGATGTTGACTGAAGCCATGAAATTTAAAAATGTTTGCTCCTTGGAAGAAATGCTATGACCAACCTAGATAGCATATTAAAAAACAGAGACATTACTTTGCCAACAATGGTCCATCTAGTCAAAGCTATGGTTTTTCCAGTAGTCATGTATGGATGTAAGAGTTGGACCATAAAGAAAGCTGAGCGCTGAAGAATTGATGCTTTTGAACTGTGATGTTGGAGAAGACTCTTGAGAGTCCCTTGGACTGCAAGGAGATCCAACCAGTCCATCCTAAAGGAGATCAGTCCTGAATATTCATTGGAAGGACTGATATTGAAGCTGAAACTCCAATACTTCGGCCATCTGATGCGAAGAACTGACTCATTTGAAAAGACCTTGAAGCTGGGAAAGATTGAAGGTGGGAGGAGAAGGGGATGACAGAGGATGAGATGGTTGGATGGCATCACTGACTCGATGGACATGAGTTTGAGCAAGCTCCGAGAGTTGGTGATGGACAGGGAAGCCTGGTGAGCTGCAGTCCATGGGGTTGCAAAGAGTCGGACACTACTGAGTGACTGAACTGAATGTAATTGAAGGTATTTCCTTTAACCTGCTTTTGAAATCTGCTTAACCAGTTTTCATCAATATTGAAAAGCTCTTCTGGTTCAGGCCTCCCCTCCTCACCCTATTAATCCCCCAGGAGGGCCCCTCCAGGTCACACCATATCCAGCTGGGGCTTGGCTGCCCCTTGGAGACCCCGTTTTCAGGAGAGCTCAGAAATCCTTCCCCAATTCTGACGCGCTCTGCCCACCCCTCCCTCCTGAAAGATGAGAAGAGGGTGGTCTGGGGCAAAGGAAGAGCTGCTCCTCCCCTCCCTCATCCTTCCTCGGTGTCTGGGCCAGACCCTCTCTCCTGGCCTAGAGGGCCTCGGACTGGCTGGGCTACTAGGTTCGGTGCCACAAGGAGGTGCCCTCTCCTGCCTTCTGTCTGCCCCCTGTCCCCCAATTATTCCCACCCCTCTTACAGGACAGAGCAACACTCAGATCTGGGCCCTTGTATAAGTGAAGGGCAGGGATTCCAGGAGCCCTACACCTGCCCAGGCACCAAGGTGCCAATGCTGTAATGTATCCCTTTGGCCATTTTGTCTCCTTTGCCATGAAGACCCTTCAGGGCACTTGTGGGGAAGGGCCATATTTTGACCTAACACTATCCTCAGAGCACTGTAATCTCACCACAATTTCAAAGCTCCATTCTACAGATGGGGAAGTGGAGGTTCAGAGGGGCTCAAGAGCTTGCCTGCTGCTAAGCGGGAATCCGCAGATGAAGCCAAGCCTGTTCCTTACATGCGTCCTGGTTGAGTGAGGACAGAGAGAGGGACCCTGAGGGGCTTTGTCCCCACCGGCAGGGCTGTGGCGACACCCCCAGGACCTCAGCACACACCGGCCCCGCACCACATGCTAACAGTCAGCGTGGGCCAGGGTCTGGAGACTGGAGGTGCATCACTGAGGTCCCACAGAGAGCCACCACCACGCCCCAGTGATGGCTACGCACCCCTGCTCAGGGTCCTCAAGGACAGCAGCCCGGAGGACATCAGCGAGAGAAGGTAAGGCATGAATGCAGTTTAGGGTTTTCAGCCTTTCCTGTCAGCTCCAGATGGGAGCACCCCTGTCCCCCTGCCCTGCTGGCACCCCTCCTCCAGTCTCCCACCCCAGCACCCCACCACCACGCAGAGCAGGCCTTGCTCCATCTCCTGGTATCAGGGCAAACTTACAGCTAAGAGCGTGGTGGGAGGGACCACCAGCGGGATTAATGCGCCAGCAGCCCCGGAGGGGCAGCTGCCAAGCTCACCAAACACACATCATGAAAAGTTATTGCTCAGAAAACATCAGGAGCGGCACTCACTCATAAATATTTAATGCCCCCACCCCAGGCAGCCAGAGTTCCTGCAAGGCGGTTAATTGCCTCCAGGACAAGGAGGCCAGGGTCTCAGTGCCAAGACAACTCCTTCAGCCCCCTCCTCATCCTTCCACCCCAGCCCCACAGTCCCCCATCCCCTCATTCCCCAGCCCCCACCCGCCCACCTTGCCCAACAGCTGAGCAGGTCCTTTCACTTCCTGGCTCTGCTGGCCGAGGATGAAGAAGCCCCTTAAGTCTTTATTTTTTTACAAATTTTTTTTAATTTTAATTGGAGGCTAATTACAATATTATAGTGGTTTGTGCCATACATTGACCTTAAGTCTTTAAATGTCACAACACAGGTTCTATCCGCTCTTCCTACCCGACCTCCAAGAAATCTTCCTTACTGGCTTTACACTCCAGTCATATTGAGTCCGTGACTGTTCCCTAAATAAGCCAAATTTTTACCAGGCAGGAGAGAGATGGTCCCTTTCCCCCTGCCCCAGGGTAAAGCCATTGGAGATTCACTCCCTGTGGATTAGAATAGCAGGACAATTAAGGGAGAGGCTGGGCCCTGCCCAGACCACATATTTCTTATTCTCAGAGTCAGAAGACCCCCTGAAACACACGTGTGCAGAAAAGTTCCTTGGAGATCAAAGGGAGAGTGATGTCAAGAGATGCTCTACCCACAGGCCTTTTCAATAAAATCCATCTTAGCTAAGAGGTGCCTCCACACACATGGAAGGAAAATGAGATACACCAAATATGGACTGCTGCTGCTAAGTCACTTCAGTCGTGTCCGACTCTGTGCGACCCCATAGACGGCAGCCCACCAGGCTCCCCCGTCCCTGGGGTTCTCCAGGCAAGAACACTGGAGTGGGTTGCCATTTCCTTCTCCAATGCATGAAAGTGAAAAGTGAAAGTGAAGGCGCTCAGTCGTGCCTGACCCTTAGCAACCCCATGGACTGCAGCCTTCCAGGCTCCTCTGTCCATGGGATTTTCCAGGCAAGAGTACTGGAGTGGGGTGCCATTGCCCTCTCTGAAATATGGACTGAGAACCAAGCAAATCAAAACGACTGACCTCAGGAAACCTGGAAGAAATGCCCCATAAAAGTAATTCAAACTGCCATGACAGTGAGACTCAGGGACTTTCCATCTGAGTCTGCCCATGTGTCTAGCCACAGGTTGTTTTTGCTGTTTAGTCACTAAGTCATGTCCTCTTTGCAACCCCATGGACTGCAGCACACCAGGCTTCTCTGTCCTTCACTATCTCCCAGAGCTTGCTCAAACTCATGTCCATTGAGTCAGTGATGCCATCCAACCATCTCATCCTCTGCCTTCCCCTTATCTTGCCTTCAATCTTTCCCAGCATCAGGGTCTTTTCCAGTGAGTCAGCTCTTTGCATCAGGTGGCCAAAATATTGGAGCTTCAGCTTCAGCATTGGTCCTTCCAATGAACATTCAGGGTTGATTTCCTTTAAGATTGCTTGGTTTGATCTCCTTGCAGTCCAAGGGACTCTCAAGAGTCTTCTCCAACACCACAGTTCAAAAGCCCCAATTCTTTGGTGCTCAGCCTTCTTTGTGGTCCAACTCTCACATGTACTGTACTCTTTCCCCTCAATAAATAATTTACTTGCTTCATTACTTTTCATATTTGTGGGAATTCCCACAAAGTCCCCGGTCCACCCCACTCCCAACCTTGTCCTCCAGGGACACGTCTAAAGTCCCAGCTCAAGGGTTCTCCCTGTGTCACAGGTGCTGTGCGTGTTTCTGGTGGAGTACCATGCAGGATGGCACCCATCTACTGACATGGCACAACCCCCACCAAGTCAAGTTCCTGGAGGGAAGAACCTAGATTTGCCCTATTTAGAAGCATCCTGGCTCTCTCTCTCTCTCTCTCTCTCTCTCTCTCTCTCTCTCTCTCTCTCTCTCTCTCTGTTGCTCTGTCTGCTGCCCCCAAGGAGCTCCCAATAAAGATGAAAACACCAAAGGAAGGAAGCAGATGGAGAGAAAGGGAGAGAGCTTCTCATCTGGAAGATGGGATAAGTGCCTCTTTGTCAAGATTGGCATAAAACTGAAATAATACATGCAAAGCACAGTGCCTGGGATGTAATAGATGCTTCAAAAATATTTTTGGACAAAACTAAAGAATGAAGGAGGCAGTGAATGGTGTCCACAAGGAGAAGAAATTGGAGAGGAAAGAAACTGGGGGCAGGAAGGGAGAAAACAAATTCTTAATGAGCATCTATTTCATACCAGGCACGATCCCAGGCTCCAGATATACTCAATGATGGAGAAAAAAAAAAAAAAAAACACCACCATATCACTGCATCCATGAACCTACAATCTAGAGGGAAGACAGAGCTCGGTCTTAGCCCCAGTGTGGGGTATAGGCACTGCCATTCTAAGACTTTATTATTCACTTCCCATGGCCTCCAAGATCAAGGTCAATCTCCTGAGCTTGCATTTATGGAGTCAGGATAGATAGACCATGCTTGTGTGTGTGCATGCCTGCTAAGTCGTTCCAGTCGTGTCTGACTCTTTGCAACTCTATGGACCATAGCCCACCAGGCTCCTCTGGTCAATGGATTCTCCAGGCAAGAATACTGGAGTGGGTTTCCATGCCTTCCTCCAGGGGATCTTACTGGCCCAGGGATCTAACCAGTGTCTCTTACATCTCCTGCAATGGGAGGCGGATTCTTTACCACTAGTGCCACCTGGGAAGCCAGGATGGACCATGCTATGTAACAAACAGCCTCCCAGATTTCAGTAGCTTACAGGAGTTTGTCATTCAGGCAAATCCACACCGGTCCAGGCATGATCTAGCCTGTGTAGACCCTGTGTTTTGGGCTGCTCTGCTCCAGTGACACCTCCATGTGTCACCGCCCATGTCTTTTCTGCTCAGGTTGGTAAGGTTGAAACCATGACCCATTCCAGGGCCCTTACTCTGAGCCTCTGCACATCCTCCTCTCCCTGGACAGAAGACACTGCCACCCGCTCCCACCAGCAGATCCCGGAGGATCCCACAATTCTGACATACGGAGCTCGGCCGTGCTGTTGGTTCAGAAAGAGAGGAGGAGAGCAAGGCACTCGCCACGTTTCCCTGAGGACTCATCCTCTCCACCTGAGAAATGGGTAGAATTGTTCCTGCTGCTGTGGATGGGGAGTAGGATGCCTCTTTCTGCCTCTGGGAAGAATCCACCCCCTGGAATCCTCACAGTCCTTGAAGACAGTTTCTACCCAAGGGCAGTTGTAGGCTGTGAAGCAGAGAGAGGAAAGAAATTGGCCTTGAGGTTGGAAGCCCTCAGCCTGTGGCCACAACATGTTAGCTAAAGGGGAAGCAAGCCATGGAGTTCAAAATAGAGAAAGAAGAGGAAACGAAACCAGCTCATCTCCGAGTCCCCACCGCCCCCTCCCCTGCAGCGCATTAGAGGATGAATCAGCTTGTGCTCTTCATTTCTTTTCCTCTTGGAGGTAGTGGTAGAGCTGGGGGTGAGTAAGCCGTATGGTTCCCCAATGCGGTCGCGGTCAGGGTCACTGGACACTTGGTTCAGCCCCCTCTCAGGCCCGTGAGAATGAGTTCCACATCCTCTCACACCAGCTCCATTTCCCCTCCGCGCCCCCACCGCCCCTGGCAATCCCCTTCTGGCTTTTGCTTCCCTCTCCCAAGTCCAAGTCAAAGCACAGTCCACCCCAGCCCCCAGCCCACTGGCCCAGCCAGCCCCTCACAGAGCACAGGGCATGGTCCGAAACCACATCGTGCAACGTGATTCACTTCATCTGTGGAAAGACTGATGCAATTGTGGGTAAGCAGTCATTTCTGCTGATGAGGAAACCACAGTAACCCAGCAGGGGTGAGAGGGCAATCCATCAGGGCAATAGGGACCCACCCTGAGAAAGCGCACTACCCAGAGGCCTCGGGCTTCCCGGAGCAACCCAGCCACACTGCAGCGGCAGCCAGAGAACAGAACAGAACCCCCAGAGCACGGCTCCCGCTGGCTGAGGTGCAGCAGGTGTGGGGCTGGGAGGGAGGCCGGGCCCCTGGCAAGGGTGGGCCTGGTTCACACACACCAGTTCTTCCAGGGCCCCGGGTGAGCCACCTTTCTGGCTGTACAATATAGAGGCAGATGTGTGAGGTTCTCAGAGGAGGCCAGGGAGCCACGATAAGAGAAGTCTTCTCTGGATCCAATGCCTGGACCAAAGATGACGACCATCTTGAGGCTCACTCCACTGCGCTGAAAGCATCTGCGTCTGTCTCTAGTGAATGAGCCCTGCAGCCAGAGCGGGTGCCCAGAAACACCCTGAGCTGAATCTGAAGTCCCAGGAGCCAACAGCCTGTGTGCTGTGACCCGGCTCCCCGGCACACCCGCTCTGGTTGTCTGATCCACTGCTCATGTCCATGGGCCAACAAGCCCAGTCAGCCTCCTGCCCAGTGAGCCCTGAGCTTGTGCCCCCAGCTATGAGTGATCAAGCCAGAGCCCTCTCTGGGCGGTGGCACCCCGACCCTCCTCACAGCGTTGTGCTTACTTCCAGAAGTTGGCAAGGGATCACGTGGTGTCTCGTCATTGCCCCCACACTGGGTTCTTTTCGTCTATTCTTTATCATCTGGGTAGTTTGTGCTCGGGGTGGGTCTCCAGCTTCAAACATAAGCCATTCTAGACAGATGCTAGAGACATTAGCCCTGCCAGAAAGCGACACATCACCTCACCAGATCAACATACCCGTGAAAGGGAGGCATTGTTTCTTTTTTTAAAAAAAATATTTTGTTTATTTTGCTGCACTGGGTCTTAGTTGCAGCACACCAGATCTTTGATCTTTAGTTTCGGCATGTGGGATCCAGCTCCTTGTCCGGGGATCGATCGCAGGCCCCTTGCGTTGGAATTGAGGAGACCTAGCCACTGAAAGTCTAAGGGAGGCAGGGAAATCCCAAGTGAGGCATTCTTATCCCATTCTACTGCAGAAGGAGCCAAGGCTCAGAAGGCAATATAACCCACAAAGACACCAGTAACTTGGCAGAGAGCAGCCCAAAGTCTCTTCAAACTCCCTGCTCAGAATTCTCTCCAGATTCCAGCTACCTACTAACTCAGCTTCCTTCATGGGGGTCTCTAGATGAGGGCCAAAGAGATGAGGAGTCCTCTAAGAAGCACCAAGCAAAATATAAAAGGAGAGAGCAGGGCAGTTCACCCTCCACATCTGTAGGTCACTGCCCCACAGGGCCAAGAACCATGTCAAACACAGGCCACTGCCCCATCCTTATACCCCCCAACCCCCACGCGCCCCCAGGCTGAAGGGCCCCTGGGGCACCATAAAGGCTGAGCTCAGCCATCCATGTGCAAGCCTGACCCCTGGTGCCATAACCTGGAACTGCATGGACAGCCAAGGAGGCCCAAGACGTCAAGAAGCTTGGCACTCACAGTGGAGCCAAGCGCTGAGGCTCAGAGCTTTTGAATATGGCCACACTCCCAGCCCCCCAGTCTGGGTGGCTCTGGAACCCCACGCTACAGGGTCTTGATAACCCCCTCACATGGCCAGTTCTTGGAATATGCTCATGAGTCACGAATCTCATAATGACCTCTGAGGCAGATAGAGTTTTAGCCCCTTTCTATAGATGAATGAACTGAGGCCACAGCAGTGAGAAAAACTCCCCAACTTACAGTTAGGAAGTCAATGACAGATCCTACACTTGAACCCAGATTTTCTAATTTAAAAGACCACCCCCTCCAATTTTCCTAAAGTCTCCACCCCTTGGGTCACTAAAGGTAGAAAAGAGATAGGAGAACATGGCTTCTAGGACACCCCACATACATCAGGTAGATTTATTTTGGAAAAATAAATGTATTTAAAATTCATGCCTTTACTTGAAATTGAAGAGTTTATTTAAAATAATTGTACTTAAACACGCTTATGTAAAATAACATACTTGCAAGATAGCTTTCCACCTGCTCCTAATAGCCCATGAGCACAGGACAGTTGATCTAATAAATATCATGTCTAGAGGGAGTGGGCAATGGCACCCGACTCCAGTACTCTTGCCTGGAAAATCCCACGGATGGAGGAGCCTTGTAGGCTGCACTCCATGGGGTCGAGAAGAGTCAGACACGATTGAGCAACTTCACTTTCACTTTTCACTTTTATGCGTTGGAGAAGGAAATGGCAACCCACTCCAGTGTTCTTGCCTGGAGAATCCCAGGGACAGGGGATCCTGGTGAGCTGTCGTCTATGGGGTCGCACAGAGTCGGACACGACTGAAGCGACTTAGCAGCAGCAGCAGCAGCAGAGGGAGTGGACAGGACTAAGATTGCTAGATTTAGCAAATAAAAGTACAGACTGTGCAGTTACATTTAAACTTCAGATAAGCAATGAATCTGCTATTTGGGACACATTTATGCTAAAAAAAAAAAAGAAAAGAAAAAAGATTTGTTGTTTATATAAATTCAAATGTAACTGGATGTCCTCTGTTTAATCTGGCAATCCTAGATTAGGTGCTACTGGAGATGGGAGAGAACTGCAGCTAGATTGGGGGTTCCAGGAACAGTTTGGAGGCCTGTTAACCAGCGAGGGATGAAGAGGGAGGGAGGTGGTGAAGTTGGAGATCCAGGCAGAAATTTGGAAGCTGCTCAGGGTTTTGGGTTCAGGAGTGGCATGGTAATGTCCTTCTTTTCTTACAGATTATTCTGACCCCACATGGAATATAAGAAAGGGGGAGTAGGGACTTCCCTGGCAGTCCAGTGGTTAAGACTTTGCAGTTCCACTGCAAGACACATGAGTTGGATCCCTGGTTAGGGAAATGAGATCCCGCATGCCATGCGGCCAAATTTTATTTAAATAAATAAAAATAAAATTGACATCTATAATTTAAAAAAAGAAGAAGAAGGGGGAGCAGTCCGTCAGGGAGGGCCAATAAGGATGCGTGTGAGGGCATGTGGTTCAAGCAGGGTTGCTCGCCCGGTGGGGGTGGTGGGAAGTGGTAGGTTCGGGACATGTTCTGAAGGCGGAGCCCACGGAACCCCACCCTCAGGGCCTGGAGGCCAGTCTCTTCTTATCGTGCTTTGTTGCTCAGTTGTGTCCGACTCTTTGCAACCCCATGGACTGTGGCCCACCAGGTTCCTCTGTCCATGGGATTCTCCAAACGAGAATACTGGATGGGGTGCCATGCCCTCCACCAGGGGATCTGCCCAATCCAGGGATCAGACCCAGGTCTCCCGCATTGCAGGCAGATTCTTTCCTGTCTGAGCCACCACCAGGGAACCTTCTCATCTTAGCCCTTCCCAATCCTGCTCTCTGCACCACGCACCCTAGGTTTTGCACCCTCAGTTCTGACTTCCGCTGTTTTCCTCCTCCCTCCATGAACTTCCCACCCGGGTGCCACCTGATGGGGCTGTCCCTGCTCCTCTTGGCAGGCAGGTCCACAGAGGGAAGAGAAAGAGAAGTCATTGTGTTGTTTTTCTTGTCCACCTCAAGGCCACCGTGCCTCCCCCAAGGGACCCAGCCAAGTGGCCAATGTCAGGTTTTCCTGAGAGAAGCCTGTCCCTCTGCACCCAACCAAGGACCAAGGCAGGATGGGCCCCCTGCCAGCCCTCCCCTGGAAGCAGGGCCCCTAAAGGACCCCTGAAGAGGCTGTGTTCACCCTTCAAGTTTCAGGTAGGGTAAAGAGACCAGCACTCCAGGCCCTGACTCAGCACCTACCAACCCCACTGCAGGGAAAAGCTCCTGGATGCAGAGCAAACCACCCCCCACCAGCACCACCACTGCATATTCTTTCCCTTACAGACCTCAGAAGGACAAAACGCTGGTCTTTCAGCTCAAGGTCAGTGACTTTCAAACTTATTCCCAAATTAGGCCATTGTGGAGGGGGAGAAGGGGAGGCAAATCCAGGAACTAACTGTCCCCCACATCAGCCACGTTTTGTAAACTGGGGCTTCTGGTAAAATTATTTTTTTAAATAACATTTTTTAAACATTAAACTTTAATTTAACGTTAAAAAATGTTAATTAAAATTTAAAAATAAATTAATTTATTTTTATTTGGCTGCACTGGGTCTTCGTTGCATCATACCGACTCTAGTGGTGCAGGCTCCAGAGTGCGCAGGCTCAGTAGCTGCAACTCTTGGGCTTAGTTGCTCTGAGGCATGTGGGTTCTTGGTTCCCCAACTAGGGATCAAACCCACGTCCCTTACATCGGAAGGCAGATTTTTAATGATGGGACCACCAAGGAAGTCCTTAGAATTCTTCTTTCAAAGGATGCTTTGGTGAAAAATACTCCCACCTGTATGCACATGTTGAGGCCTTGTTCTCCTGTATAAAGACTCCTGGGTTCAGCTTTCCCAGTACCGTATCATCTAAGCCTGGCTCCCTTAGCTTTCATTCCTGTACTGTCATTCCACCTGAGACTTTATGTCCTGGTACTGCCTGAACCTCTCTCCAAGGGTCTCCATATCAGAATCCCCACAGCAGCCTCCTAACACCACCTGGGCTGAGGATGATATGGCCCATTTTACAGATGAGATCACTGAGGCCCAGAGGCAGCAGAACCTGAAATGGATGCTGGGAGTCTGACTTTGGATGCTGGCCCTCAGCAGGCTCCTACTGAGGCCCCAACCCCAGCTCCCTTCCAGGATCCCCATCCAGGCCACCAGAGTCCCAAGTCTTTGGATGGATTGACTCCTGCTGGAAGTCTGCCTCAGAGCTGGAGGCCATGATCTAATCAGAGCAGCCCAGACTGGCCTGTGCAGAGAAAAATATCGTCTCTGGGGTCTCAGCCCTGGAGTCCAATCCCTGGGTGGCCTTCTCTTGGCAGCACCCAGGGGTTCACTGCCTGTCATCTGTTACACAGCAGGAGAGAAATGCTGGGGAACACTTCCAGCTGAGATGGATGGCCAACCAAAGCCAAGAGGAGATGTAGAACCCTATACACAGCAGCCTATTGAGAACCCATGCAGCTCAAGGACCCCCTCACCCCCCAATCACCCTTTGCTGGGCATCAGAATCAAAACCACAGATGCTCAGATGGAACTCACTGAATTTCAGTTGACTCAGGGTGAGCCTTGGGCCTGGGGATTGTTTGAAAGCTGCCCAGGTGATGTTCTGGACAGCCAGGGTTGAGAACCACCAGCTGGTTCAACTTCTCCCTTCCACAGAGGAGAAAGCTGAGGCCCACAGGAAAGGGCTGGTGACACCTTAGGACTAGGATCCAAGACCTACGACCTAGGACTAGGACCCTGGAGCCAGGAGTCTTTGCACCCTCAAACCAGTACCCCCCACAATATTCAGACCTGGGTCATGACATGTACAAGGGAGAGGGGAGAACATACACTCTGGCCCCTGGCCCTGGAGGAAACTCTGGCCTTCACTCCTGTCCTCCTGGACTCTTCTGTGAGTCAAACAGTGTGAAGGTGACTCTGGGTAGGCAAACACAGCTGTGTCAGCCTCAGTTAGCAGTTCTGAGCATCTACTGTATGCAGACACTCTTGCTAAATACTTTGGTGGCATTTTCATCTAGTAGATCTGCAGGTTTCTGGCCAGAACTGTTCCACATTCCCCAAGAGAAACAGGAAGCTGCTGTCCATCACCGGATGAACTGGATAAAGAAAATGTGCTTTACATACATGGAATGAAACATTCCATTGCATTGGAATATTGTTCAGCCATAAAAAGGACATCCTGCCATTTGCCACAACGTGGATGGATCTTGAGGGTATTAGGCTAAGTGAAATAAGTCAGATGGAGAAAGATAAAAGCCGTATCATTTCACTTACCTGTGGAATCTAAAACCATCAAACTCATAGAAACAGAGAGTACAAGGATGGTTTCAGGGCCTGAGGAGTGGGGTAAACAGGAAGAGTTGGTCAACAAGCACAAACTTTCAGTTATAAAATGATTAAGTCCCAGAGATGTAATGCACAGCATGGTGAACTATACAGTCAAGTAATACTGCATTGTGTACTTGAAAAGTGGCCAAGGGAGTAGCTATTAAATGTTCTCACCATAACAATGACAACAATAAAATGGTATTTATGGGAGGTGAAAGATGTGTTAACTAACCTTATTGTGGTGAACACCTTATAGTATATGGGTACATCAAATCATCATACTGTGCACTTGAAACTTACAATATTTTTTTAACTTTTTATTTTATATTGGAGTATAGCCAGTTAACAATGCTGTGACCGTCTCAGGTGGACAGCAAAGGGATTCAGCCAAACATATACATGTATTCATTCTCCCTCAAACTCCCTTCCCATGCATGCTGCCACATAACATTGAGCAGCGTTCCCTGGGCTATACAGTAGGTCCTTGTTGATTATCCACTTTAATATAGCAGTGGGTACATGTCAGTCTCAAACTCCCTAACTATCCCATCCCTCTCCCTTCCTGCTTGGTAACCATCGGTTCAAAACTTACACTATATTATATGTCAGTTATATCAATAAAGATGGAGAGGGGAATGTAAGTAAGCTGGGTTTCCCCTACTTTAGTAGTCACGTCCTGCTTAATAAAATCCAAAAAGGCCTTGCTTGAAATTTCTGTCTGACAAGGAAAGAGCTTCCACTCTTACTCTAGGCAGGCAGCTCCTGGTCCCGCCTGGCCTGAGCTGTGGTGGGCATGAAGCACAGAGTTCAGAGTCAGGACACGTGAGTTCTGGGCCCAGCTCTGCCATCAACTGCTCGTGGAGCAAGTCACTCTCCTTCTCTGAGCCTCAGTGTCACTATTCATTAAACAGGGGGGTGAACTCCATCAGGATACTCAAATTTGTTTTGTGCGAGCCAACACTTTCTTCCCATAAAACTGCACGTGGGTTCCACAGCTTATCATGCACCCAGTAAAAGCAGCAGCTGGACCTTCAGAATGGGCACATGCAGCCCGTCCATCCACCTAACCACCACCCCGCCCCCACACACACACACACCCCAAGGAAGCTCCCCAGAACTCCCTGAAGCTTCACTCTGCTTGGCCAATAAGGTTGCCTTTGGTTCTGTCACCTGGAATTGATGGGGGACAGGGGAGTTGGGGTGGTGGTAAGGCATCTGAACAGCAGGGTCCAGCATTCCTCTTTCCTAGAACAGAGAAAGCAATTTCTTATCCCTTTGGCATGACTCCATAGCTAAGGAGGTAGCATGAGAGGGAGGAACAATGCAGGCCAGGGGCTCTAGGGCAAGGGGAGGGGGCAGCAAGGGGACTTGGGGGGCCTGGTAGCACCTCAGCTCAGAATCAGAAGATTTCCCCTCCTCTCCAGGACGCGGGCCAGATTTGTCCCACCGGTAGCTCCCTGTGACTTTTTCATCTATTTCCTAATCTGTGAAATGGGCACATCAGGGCTATTGGGAGGGTTGGCCAAAAAGTTCATCAGGGTTTTTCCATAACATCTTACAGAAAAACCGGAACGAACTTTCTGGTCAACTCAATAGAAAGCATGCAAAGGGCTCAGAGCAGGGCCCAGCACACCCCCAGCAGTTACTACTTGTTAACTGTGGTTTTCTATGTTGTTATTTTTCTGCCTGCGGTTTGTACGCGCCTTTGATTGGGTGGGGGCGGGGGAGAGTCATCTAATTCTTAGAGCTGGTGGAAACGGTGGAAACCTCCTTTGAGAGATAAAGAAAGAAAGTGAGTCTCAGAGAAAGAAGAGGGCCTTGCCCAAATTCACGTGGTGAGTCAGAATCGAGCCGAAGACTGCGGCCTCCCTCTGGGAGCCCTCCGCGCAGGCAGAGCGCACCGCCAGTTTCCCTCCTCGGCTCAGGCCCATTGGCCTTCCTCGACTCGTCCGCCCACAGGCCCTCCGCCCACCGGGCGGTGGGGAAACCGCGGACCCCGAGAGCCGCCTTGGGTTCCTGAGGCCCCATTCGGCCTCTCCCTCAGAGCACACACCCTCCCTTTCCTGCCCAACCAGGGCCTGTAATTGCACTAACTGCCCCCTGGGGAAGGGGAGCCTCAGCTTCGTCCACATGAGTCAGGTTTCCAGGGCAGAAACCACATCGAACAGCCTCAGCCTCGTCACTGCTCCCCACAAACCACTTCCTGCCCCTTTCCTGGCACCGCCAGCCTGAGGCTCGTGGCAGCTGCCGGGCCTTGGTCTCTGCTGCTCCAGTCCTAGCCCTCTGCAAACCCAGCTGCACACGCCCGCTACCCCCACCCCAGCAGCAGGAATCTGTCCAGGTGGAGGGGCCATGCGCTGGGTCACGGAGACTGTGGGAAGTCCCACCAGGATAATCTAAGCCCTGACTGTTCCTGACTCCTCAGTCACTGTCTGTAATTTGATTGTTCAAGCAGCCCCATGTCTCCCACTGCAGAGGGAGACAGAGATGCAGGGCTGGCTGCCCCCTGCCCGTCCACCCAGGGCTGTGGCCCAGCTATGCCCATTTCTCCACAGGAGGTTGTAGGGAGAACAGAAAGAGCATGGGCTTTGGAGGCAGACCGATCTAAGTTTGGATTCCAGCCTTGCCATCGCCTTACTGTGACTTGAACAGGGACTTCATCTTCCTTAGCCTCAGTTTTCCCACCTATAAAATGGACAGCATAGCATCACTTCTTCCGGATGTGTCAGGAGGAGTGACTGAACTAATACACACAAAAGCCTACAAAGTACACTGTTCATAGTAGATGCTCAGTAACTGCTGGTGTCCTTCCTCCACCATAGCAGTTCTGGTGAAGGATGACAGGCGGCCCAATGTCAGGAAGAGTCCTCCAGTGGGAATCAAGAGACTGGATCCAACCTTGGTGCTGCCTCTGACTTTCTGTGTGGCCTTAGGCTGGCTGGACAGCCTCTCTGGTCCTCAGTTTCCTTGGGCATAAATATGAGGGTGGGTTAGATGGTTTCCAGGGTCTCTCTGACACACCTGGGGGCTTGCTAACAGGATAGTGACCCTGGGGGAGGGGGACGGTGAGTGGAACAAGGTTATTACATCGTCGGGGTGATGGTTCAGCTTACAGGTGACAATGACACAGGGCTGGGGATTTGAGCTCACTCAGATGGTGCCAGAAGATGGCCCCCAGGGACGCACTAGGTTGGGGGCAGATCATCCTGCACCCAGGATAGGTGAGCTCCCAGCACCTCCCTCCACCTGGTCAGCCTCACCTGCCGCTCTCTGGAGACATGCCCAGTACGTGGGGCACCAAAGATCCCACAAAAAACTAAGGCTTGTTTCTGCCTTTAGGGAGCTCCGCTGGGCAACGACAGACTTCCCGGAGCTTTTGCTGGGGAAGACAGACTTTCCAATGCATGATCAATAACTGGATTCACAAGAGACATCATGATACTTATTCACTGATTACCGCAGAGCACACCCTGTGTCACACCCTTAATGAGCATCATCTCATTTAATTCCCCATGACAACCCCAGTGAGGTCTTTATTACCATTATTTCTGCTCTACAGGCGAGGAAAACAAAATGCAGAGAGACTACGTTCCCTGGCTCCAGGGCATGCAGCAGTATGCACCAGGCTCAGGCTCGGGCACCCTGACAGAGCAGAGGTGTGAACAAGGTGCCAAGGAGCCCAGAGGAGAGGCCTCCCCCTGTCGGTCGGGGGTTTGGGAACATGGCCCAGAGGTGGGGCATTTGAGTCAGTCCAAGCTCCCACTTATTCAGTACACCCGTCCCACCCCTCCGCCAGGTGCTACCATTATTCCTGTTATAAGGAGGCACAGAGAAGTCAAAGCCTTTGGCATCGGGGTGGGGGGGGGCATGGGAGCAGGGGGCCCAACGGAGGGAGCAGCTTAGAATAAACGTGCTCAGGAAAAAGCAGGCATAACTGAAGCCTTAGGTGTTGGGAACAGAGGCTAGACAGGTAAGTGAGGCCAGGTCCTGAGCCTCCACCCAAGCACACAAACACCCTGGCAAGAGGGGACCCAGGTCCTCACCTCATGTTAGAGCATGGCGTTTGAGCTTCAGGGCCTCCCCCTCCTGCAGTTCTCAGGAGGTGGCCATTACCCATCCTGTCTGTGACTTACACACACAGACTCTGAGTAAGCAAACAGATCATGGGGCTCCTAATCCCATCACACCCAGAAAGCTGGGGAGAGGCTGGGGTGATGGGCCTGGAATCTGTGCCCTCCGGGAGAGACGAAGGCAGACCTCATTCCACCCTCCTCAAACCAGTAAAGCAGAATGCCTGGGTGATTCATTTTTCTTGAAGACACAGAATAAACACAGCCTGAGAAGAAATTTGGTCTTTGTTCCCCAGGATGAAAGACAGTTGGAAAGCAGGGTTGAAAATGCTGAAACCCAGGCTTGGCAAACAGAAAATTAGTGGCAGATTAATTTCACTGTCTCACTGGGGAGTGGAATCTTGTACATTAAGTATAGGATTAAAGGGAATTAATTTCCCATCTCACCAGGCCTGGAGGGAATTCACAGGAGTTCTGTGCCTCTGGGGGACAGGGAGGTCAGTTCCAGTGGAGGAGAGGCAAGGTTCGTCCCAGGGCTTGTGAGGTGGGTCAGGACAGGCTGTGGGGTCCCAGGCCCCTGACAAATGGGAGGGAAGCTCTGACCTTTCATAAAACTGGAGCCTCTACAGTCATGACCCCTCTAGGTGCCTTTCCTGCCCTGCAAGGTCATATTCAGAACCATTCTATCCTATTTACAAGCCCTCTGTGTACCCATTCTGTCCTTCCTTCCTTACAATAATTAATCTTTATAAGGTGATCACTAAATGCCAGCACTTTTTTAAAAAAGAATCAGTCAGTTTATCCTTGCAAAAAACCTAAGAGGAATTACTATTATCATCCCCATTTTACAGATAAGAAAACTGAGGCAGAGAGAAGCAAACTGGTAACACTGGTAAATAGCAGAGCCAGGATTTGACTCCACACTGTCTGGAAACTGAGTCTTGTGTTCTTCACTCCAGCCTCTCCAAGGACAGGGTTTGCTTCAGTGGAGCAGGCCTGACCTACGTGGTACTGTCTGGGCTATTCCGGTCCCTGCCGCAGTGGCCAGTCTCAGAGGGAGCCCCGCCCTGCTCACATCCCTCACTCACACAAGCACCATGAGATTCTGGCCAAATTGGAATCATCTTGGGCGAGGAAGGTTGTTACTGGGCCTGATGTGGTGGACCTGGGCTGCAGTTGCTACAGGTGGAGAGAAAGCCAGACCCAGCAGAGGGATCCGCCCACCCACAGAGTCAACCCTGGTTGGGGCTGGGTGGTACTGCTGCCTTCGCTGTGGGGAGGGTGGGGTGGACCAGCCTAGGGCCAGCCAGACCTCAAATGGCAGGCTGCTCCAGCTGCCTCCTAGACCCGCGGTTAGGACATGGACCCAGAGAAGTCTAATCTAAAGGAAGGAAAGACTATGGCTTGCCAGCTCACTGCAGCCCAAACCACAGTGTGGCAGAGACAGGAAAGGTTTGATAAGACTCCCCGCTGGAGGCAGGGATACATGAGTGGGTTCTGGAAGGACCTGTCTCTAGTCCTCACTCAGGGATGGCAAATAGCCTTCAGCTTGCAGGTCAGTGCCAATCAGGTGGCTGGAGAATTTGCCCACAGTGTCAGAGTCATATTCTGGCTCAGCAAAGAAGAGGTCTGTGATTGATTAGCAATGTCTGCGATGGGTGAAGCATCCGAGAGTGGCAGCATGGCCGTGGTGTACTAACGATCCCTGTTAGCTCTATCACATGGCACCTAGGATCCACTCCAACAGTTTTACCTCCCACTCCTCTCCCATCCTTCTCACCTCCAGCCACTCCCAAGTGATTAAGGTTCTCTGACCACATCCTCGAAAACAACACATTACTATACGCTTCAGGCAGCCTTTGTACAGCGTGTTCCCACTGCCTCCATCCTCAACTGCCTGATGAGCTCATTTTCATCCTTCAAAACTCTGTCCTGGCATCACTGCCCCGATCTTGACCTTCACGGAGTTCGTCACTTTCCCTTTTGTACATCATGATCCACAGAGCTGACATTGCTGAGAGACTCCCGGGGCCGGCAGTGGTGCATCAGCTGCAGCACTATTTAGACACCCTGCCTAACGTCCTAAAACGATCCCATTATACACACGGGGACCTGATGCTGAATGATCTTAGGAATTCTCCCCAGGTGCCCAGCTGGGCCGTGTTGGAACTGAGATCTGACCCCAGCTTATCCAAGCCCAAAGCCCATATTTTAATCATCATGCTGTGATCTGCCTGTTGCCTTCTCTCTGTATACAACACCGAGGTGTAATCTTTTATTCACTTGTCTGTCTCCATCTCTAAACAGTTCCTTCTTAGATGGCAGAAACCATGTCTCTCTCCCATATCCTCGGCAGCTAGCCCGGGGCCCACCATGCAGGAGGCACTCAATAAATGTTGGTTAAACTGGATCCGACAAAAATGGTGGAGAGTTTACTTATCCTGTCCCAATCCTCGTCCAGGGACTTGCCTCAGCCCTGCCTGTCTGATGTGGGCATTAGTCTCTCCACTGTGTCCCACTTTTTGCGACCCCATGGACTGTAGTCCACCAGACTCCTCTGTCTGTGGAATTCGCCAGACAAGAATACTGGAGTGGGTTGCCATTTCCTTCTTCAGGGGTTCTTCCTGACCCAGGGATTGAACCCCTGTCTCCCTCATTGCACCAGATTCTTTACTGTCTGAGCCTCCAGGGAAGCCCTGTCTGATCCAGGCAGTGGATGTTTAATAGAACCTATGAGAGGACAGAATCATGAGTCTTTTTGATGTGGGTGATTTGTCTCCCCAGAGAGATTATAAACTCACAGTGGAAAAGAATAAGGTATGCATCTTTCTTTTTTTTAATTTTCTTGTATATTTTTCTTCCTGTTTTTCACTTCTTATTTACTGAGTGCTTCCGTTGTTTCAGGCCGGGGCTGGGTCCGAGGGAACATGTGCCCTCCTGACGCATTGTGTGGGCTCTGTGGACAATCCACTGGTTTAAAACACAAGTTCCCTGACTCCCCTCAACCCTCCAGATTCTGACTCTGTAGGACCAGGGCAAAGCTGTGCACTACCCAGCTTTATCATTATTATTATTAATTTATTTATTTGGCTGCACCAGGTCTTTGTATGACATACGGGTTCTCTTTTTCTTTTTTTAACTTGTAGCATGAGGGATCTTTTAGCTGTGGCACGCAGAATCTTTAGCTGTGGCATGTGAACTCTTAGTTGCAGCATGTGGAATCTAGTTCCCCAACCAGGGATCAAACTCAGGCCCCCTGGATTGGCAGCATGGAATCTTAGCCGCTAGACCACCAGGGACGTCCCTGCACTGCCCAACTTTGACTACATTTCTGATGCAAAGCCATCAGCAGCCGCCAATCTGTTGAAATTCCCAAGTTCTCATCTCACCATCAATGGTGCTGGCAACCCAGTGATGAACTGAAGGTCTGGTTGTGCAGGGAAGGCGGTACATTGGGTGTCCTGGTCTCCCCTCTGCCTGCAAGAGGACTGAGGGTCCTAATTCCATCTATTCTTCTTTCAGACTCAAACACCTCTTCCCTGAGGAATGCTCTCTGGTCCCTCAGGCTGGGTTCAAAGCAGTCACTTCTCCCATCATAGACGAGCCTCCCTGAGATGGCCTGGTTATTTGCCTCACACCCAGCCTAGACTATGAGCCCCCTGAGGGGAAAAGATTCTTATTAATTGATTTTGTCCACCCAGAGTTTGTTGAATTGTCACTGGCTTTTCCATGCCCATGACTGAGGAAAAATGCTGACTGGTGATTTCGTTAGCAAGCCAACCATAGCCAGAACTCCAAGGAGCAGTAGCAATGACGCAGGCCTTGGAACCAGCTAGACCTGGGTTCCCCTCTAGGGTCTTGCTATTAGTGGCGTGACTTGGAATGCATACCGTACTTCTCTGAGCCTCATTGTCCTCGCCAGTAAAATGGAAGTAACTACATCTGTACCTCACAAAGCTGTGAAAGTGAAAGTCGCTCAGTTGTGTCCAACTCTTTGGGACCCCGTAGACCATACAGTCCACGGAATTCTCCAAGCCAGAATACTGGAGTGAGTAGCCTTTCCCTTTTCCAGGGGATCTTCCCAACCCAGGGATCAAACCCAGGTCTCCCGCTTTGCAAGCGGATTCTTTACCAGCTGAGCCACAAGGGAAGTCCAAGAATACTGGAGTGGGTAGCTTATCCCTTCTCCAGCAGATCTTCCCGACCCAGGAATCAAACCGGGGTCTCCTGCATTGCAGGCAGATTCTTTACCAATGAGCTATGAGGGAAGCCCAGGAATAAATGATAATAAATGTATGTGGAATCTAGAAAAATGGTACAGATGAGCCTATTTGCACAGCTGGAATAGAGACACAGATGCAGAGTACAGACATGTGGACACAAAGCCGGGTGAGGGCAGGGATGAATTGGGAGAATGGAATTGATATACATACTCTACTATTTATAAAATAGATAACTAGTGGGAACCTGGTGTAGAGTGCAGGGAGCTCAGCTCAGTGCTCTGTGATGACCTGGGGGTGGGGGAGGTGGGGTATGGGATGGGGAAGGTGGGGAGGGAGGGAGACCCAAGAGGGAGGGGATATATGTATACACAGAGCTGATTCACTGCATTGTACAGCAGAAACTAGCACAACATTGTAAAGAAACTATATTCCAATTTTTTTTAACGCATGTAATAGAAAAGGCCCCAAAAATTATAAAACAATTCTAGAGAGCCCATGACTCCTCCTGCCCTGCCCTGCCCTGCCCTACCTTGACCAAGTCCCCCTTCTTGTGCTGAGACTCTCCCAGCTGGCCATGCACCTGCCTGAATGTCCTCTTCCAACAGGCTCTTACTTGGTGAGGTCAGCCTGCTCCTCTGGGTCCTGGTTAAGGCAGAGGTTTTCTGTCCAGGCTTTTAGATGAATCATCGTTTCATTAAGGCTAAAATGTGCCTTTTCTAAGCTCCGGGCAGCACAGGATACGATTCCCCAAGAGGTCCCAAGCTCAATAAGCAAACACTGGGTTTGTGACACATCTGAATTCCGGTCGCACTGCCTCCTGATGGAGCTCAGGATGAGGGTGTCCTCTTCTTAGTTTTCCCAGGTTCCCCTCAGAGCCTGTATGCTACAGAGCTCACCACATCAATTGGCATCTTGGAATGCGGAGGCGCCTTCCACACGCACTTGATGAGCGTCGTGGGCTCTTCCTAGGCCTGGGCAGAGCAAAGGGAGACCCTGTCCCCGCCAGCAGGGGCGGGTGGTCTCCTTCCTTCCACAGAGCTGTGGCGGGCACAGTGGACAGTACAGCAAAGTGAGGTACATAGAATTCAGAGGAGCATTGCTCCAGACAGAATTTGTGGAGAGGAACGAATGTGCTGTGAGCGCCTCCCGTGCGCCAGGCTGAGGCTGTTCACAGACATCAGTGTCTTGACCCTGGTGTTGATCCTAACAGATAGCCTCGTTTTACAAATAAGGACACTGAGATGTAAGAATGTAAGTGGCTTGAACCTGGCATGGGGAAAGTCAGCGACCATTCATGATCCAAACTCCCCAACTTTGACTCCAGAACTGTCTCCCCCCAAAGAAAAGTAAAGGGTCTCAGTTCTCATGGGCTGGAATGTGATCTTCCAGCATCTTCCCAGTCATCCCACCCTCCCCCGAGTGGGTCCCACCCAGAGCCAAGTAAGGACAGTCTGAGTCCCCAAGCTAGCAGGCCAGGAGCCAGCATGTTCCAAACCTGACCCCCTCACCCAGAAGCTGCTAGCAGCTATTGCTCCCACAGGAAGCCACATAACACAGTGCTCTCAAACCAGGCCTTGGTGGCACAGAGACTCAGGTTTGAATTCCAGTTCCTCCAGCCTCTGGCTGTGTGACTTTAGGTAAGTCACTTGACCTCTCTGAGCATCTTGTGAAACTGGGAAAAGAATCTTCAGAGGATTTTTGTACAAATGCAGACAATACAAAGCACGTGGCTCATGGGGAGGGCTCAGTCAATGCTGATTATTCTCATGAGTTCCTCAGAAGGCAGCACATCCTCCAGAGAATGAATCATCACCCCCCTCCGCTGCTTCCATCTTCTCCCAGTCCCTTATCTCCCACCAGGAAGAGAGATAACTAAATATCTCTAGGCAGGAGAGAGAAAATAACTAGGTAGGAGCTGGCTGCCTCTGCATAGGAGTTTAAATTTTTATGAAGTGAGGAAATTTCCTCTCCCCTTTCCAAGCGCCTGGCTTAATGAGCCCAGTCAGAAGGAAAACATTCACTGGTTCTCTCAGGTGGGCACCTGGGCAGGAAAAGCAGGTCGTCCCTGGGGCCCACCTGTCCCAGGCCTGCTGAATGAGAAGAGGGCATTTCCTCTGTGATGCCAGGCATCAGAGGTGAAAATAGATTGAATTTTCTTATAATGGGTCTTTAACACTTAAATGTACTTCTAGGCTCTAGGGATAGCCAGGATTTGAAAAGCCCAATGTATAGAACAAGTCTTTTCTTTTTAATTGCACACGCCAAGGATTAGGTGTTTTTCTGTTTTGCTTGTTTGTGTGTGTTTTAATATTTACTTATTTGGCTGCACTGGGTCTTCATTGCAGCATGCAGGGTCTTTTAGTTATGGCATGCAGAATTCTTAGTTGCAGCGTGTGAGATCTTTTCTTTTTTTTTTTTCAGTTGTAACACGTGAACTCTTCTCACAGCATGTGGGATCTAGTTCCCAGACCAGGGATCAAACCATGGCCCCTGCATTGGGAGCACAAAGTCTTAGCCACTGGACCACCAGGGAAGTCTGTATAGTTTTATCAGGAGACCAGGAGGTCTCAGCGATTCAAGGCTTAGGACCCAAGAGCATGCGCATAATTGCTTAGAGAGTCCCCCGAAGTCAGGAGCACCGGCGGGCCTGCTTCATGTAGCCTTGTGACCACTTGTCAGGCCAAAAACCTTGACTCTGTGTGTCAGAGTCTTGAATCTCACAGACCTGCCTCTGCAAACGTGTCTTCCAAGATCACACAAGCAGCCTTTTACCAAAACTTGTGAAAAACAGTTCTTTGTCTGGGGGCAGTAGATGAATAGACGCAGTCAATGCTTTCACCTGAGAGGTGGGCCAGGTCCTGCGTTTCAGACCCTCTTTGCCAAGATCCTACTCCTCCCCTTCACGAGCCCATAGAGTTACCACGGTGACCGGGTGTGCCTAGGGGTGCAGGTGTGAGCAGGTGGAGGAGAAGGAGACCTATCACCTGCTGGTACTTCAAGAGCATGAGGCTCCCACACAAACAACCCAGAGGCACCCCAAGCCCTCCTCATGGAGCCAGGCTGGCTTCGGATCCCAGCTCTGCCATTGGGTGTGTAGCCTCCAGCAAGTCACTGAACCTCTCTACGCCTTGGCTTCCTTTGCAGGGCAAGGAGGAATATAAATGCTTCACTGGATTAAATAACAATGACTGTGCCTGTGGTACCATTTGAGATCAAGATCTGGAATCTATTATTATTCACAATAGCCCTTCTGACCAAGGAGGAGGGTTGGGTGCCCATCCACTTCCTCCTCAAAGACACACAGCTGCTGTCGGTGTACATTCTAGGGGTTCTTCCCTCATCATAGTGTCCTTGTCCCCAATATCTGCTTCACCTGGGTGCCACCTGCATCTTCTGACCTCCCTTGGCCTCATCTTACCTCCAGAAAGCACCTGAAATGCCCCAGCACTGACCAGGTGTGTTGGAGGGAAGGCTCAGGTCTCCAAGAAGAGACCAAGGCGGCGGGGGGGGGGGGGGGAGGGGGGGGTTGGCTTTGGGAGAAATTAAACTAAACTGGAAGAGACTTGGGACCTGGGGAGAGGAGATCTTGGAAGTTGGGGCACAGGGGTTCCAGCCCCAGTTCTGCCATCAATCCGCTGAGTGACCTAAGCAAAGCCCTCTCTGCTGCTGCTGGTGCTGCTGAGTTGCTTCAGTCGTGTCTGACTCTGTGCGACCCCATAGATGGTAGCCCACCAGGCTCCCCTGTCCCTGGGATTCTCCAGGCAAGAACACTGGAGTGGGTTGCCATTTCCTTCTCCAATGCATGAAAGTGAAAAGTGAGAGTGAAGTCGCTCAGTCGTGTCTGACTCTTAGCGACCCCATGGACTGCAGCCCACCAGGCTCCTCTGTCCATGGGATTTTCCCACTGGAGTGGGGTCCCATTGCCTTGAAACAAAGGGTTGGAGCAGAGCTGAGAATTTCCATCTATACTGTTTGGGGACACGTCCATGCCCAGCAAGGACCCAGGAGGGCAAGGTCAAGATGGTGCAGCTCTCTCTGTATCTTTTTACACATTAGGAGTCCATGGGCACTTTAACTGAGAAAAACCAACTCTTGCAAATCAGAACTGCCAATCAACCAACCTGGGCATCTGCCTAGACCCTGCGTGGAGTAAGGAGGAGGCAGTCAGTTAAGTTTCTGAATGAATGAAGGAAAGAAAGGGCCTCAGAGATGGGGAGGGCAAGCCCAATGGAAGGGAAGGTCAAAAGGAGGAAGGAGAAAAACTGGCAAACAGGAAGGGGGAGTGTCTAGAACAAGAAAGGAGATGAAAGGAGAGGGGTGGGTACAGGCTTCCAGGGCACCCACAGGCGGGCCCACACATCAGCCTCATGGAGGGCTGGCTAACCTGAAGGCCAGGAGGGGCTGCTTTCCCCGGCTCATAGCTCCACCATCTTCTGCTCTGAATATTTGATGGCTCCACCCGAAGGATAGTGCTTCCTGGGTTGGGAGCATGGAGAGGTGGAAGCAAAGCCAGTAATGAGCCCTCCCAGGTCCTCTCATGCAGTAGCCGTGCCTGCATCTGGGAACCAACTGGGCCCTCCCTCCACAACACAGCCCCCTGCACCCAAGTGCTGCTTGTTCGTTCTGATGGAAATCCGCAGCATAAGAGCCGAGGGTCTCACACAGCTAATGGCCAGAGCTGGGGCACCGGGCTGGATGGCCTGGCCTCCATCCCACCCATTTTCTTGTTAGACTCTCAGCCTGCTATGGAGTTCACCCAGGTTACAATGCTCAATAGTTCCAAGGCCTGACATCTGATACCTCCATCATCTGGGAGACAGGTGGACTGATTTTACAGATGAGAAAATGAGGTTTGGAGACAGAAGCTTGCCCAAGTCCACACGGTTACTTGGGGTAAAAGCAGCCCTCGAGCCTGTGATTTCAAAACTGGTGCTCTTTTCAACAATAACAACCACTTCATATCAGTCATATCATGTCAGTCTGTTATTCGTTTGCACCACAAGATTAAAAAGGAACAAAAAGCCAGAACAAGGAACAAGCTGGAGGGCTTGAGAAACGAGTCTTCCCAGTGTCAAGTCCAAGGAAAGAAGGGACCGTATATTTGTCCCCATTTCCTAGATGTAGGGTGGGCCACCTACATCCTCACTTTACAGATGAGGAAACTGAGGCTCAAGAGGGTTAAAGAATTTGCCCCAAGCTTCATCACTGTAGCTGTGTCCATAAGCCATGCTCGTCTGACTCCCGACTCATCTCCCCAGGCTTCACAGAGCACCACTGGGCCCCCACTACTATGCTTTTGTTGGGAAGACACCAGAGGGCTAGATCTTGAGGTCCCTAACCTTGAGGAACCAGTGGCACTTAAGGAGGGGGTAGAATAACGTCACTCCCTGTAGGAGAGTTCCCTGCTTCTCCCAGCAGGCCAGGACTCACACACACTATTCGCCCTCGTGCTTTCCCATTATGGCCTGAATCACAGGCCTCCTGGGATGATGGGGAGAGTCTCCATTTGAAGTCTCTGCTGTTTTCTAGAACATGCAAGACCCAGGTCTGGCTGGCCCAGAACAGAGCCTGGGACATGGAGGTGTTCGTAAACCCTTGATCAAGGAATGAGCGCATGGATGGATAGATAGATGGAAGGACGAATGGACAGACAAACAACTGCTTGAAGCAGGCAGGGCAGTGGGAGGTCAGAGAATAGAGAGACAAGAATATAAACTCGGAAGCCCAGGGGAAAGTGTCAAAGAGAAAAGGTTCCTTGTATGTGCTGTGAGGAAAACAGCGGAGCAGCAGCCTATATCTAGGGCAGAGTTTACTGGAAAGAGACAAGCTCTGGGGCCACGTGGAGAGGTGGCCAGGAGACCAGGGTCAGTTTCCTCTGTGCTCACAACTCGCTGGCGACCTTATTTGGGATCTTGGCCCCTCTGAGCCTCAGGCATTTCTGCTGTAAACAGAGAGGGTGGGGTTGACCTCACCAAAGTTTGAGTTCCCTTCTAATTCCAAAACTCTTTATGCAGCCCAGCCAGCAGCTCTCACAACTTTCTCCCTCGGGCCAAAAGCCCCAGCCCCAGTCCAGGGGCCCTGAAACCCTGCCTGGACTGACCCTGAAGTGACCACGCGGCTGCAGAAACCTATGATTTTCCCTAAATCACCCCAAGCCCACATGGGGCCATGGGGCCCAGCTGGATCTTACAGCCACAAAACCCAGCTCTGCTGAATCTTGGTTCTGTGACTTTGGGCAAGTCACCGTGAACCTTGGGGCCCTCATCCGTGACGCAGGATAGAAGCTATGTACCCACTCCCACCGCCCACCCCCACCCTCAGGTACCTTGAGCTCTATGAAAACCAGGTTTGTGTAAGAGTTTAGGCTCAGTGAAGCTCTGGAGGCAAAGGTCAGACAGCCGCATGGAGGAAGTTGTCTTTGAGTTCTCCGCTCGCCGGGCCCCTCTTGCTCCCACAAGCGCCCTGAGTCCTGGAGCTGCGCCCCCTACAATGATCCTAGTCCCAGTGGCAGTGACTCCAGCGTTACTTCTGTCCCTGGGTGTGTTAATGGAGGAAATCCTCTGAAAGCCAGATGCGGGCTCTCTGATGGGGCAGTTTCCTGCCAGCAGTGAAGGGAGCTGGCAGGACAAGAAGCCATTCAGAAACTATCATTCAGCTGCCCACTCCACATGCTTCTGCGAAATGCCTGGAGTCCAAACATCCCGGCGACAGGCGCACCTCCCCAGACTCCAGCATCTGACCCTTTTTGGGGCTGTTCTGGCTGGTAGGAGTGACAGAGCCAAGACGCCCGAACATCCCTCAGGGCACCTCTCGTCCACCCGTCACTGCACAGACAGGGCCTCCCAAGGGGTGGGGGAGTCAGCCCCAGGCCCCCGCCTCTTAACTGCACATGCTGTGTTCCCAAGGCGCTTCCCAGCTCCCCAGATCACGGTGATGACTGTGGCAGAGGGGACAGCCCTGCAAGATTCCTCCACCTGGGGCATGGGGGCATGTGAAGGGCCAGGGGCCTGAGAACTGAACCTGGCCCCCCCCATCCTGGCGGTGGGGGGGGTGTTCAGGATGCCACATCCTCACTAGGAGGCTCAGATTTGGGTGCCAAATTCAAGCCATCTGCTCTCCAACTGCAGAACACCCCCATCCCTAAGGAAGTGTCACGCCTTCACTTTCCAGCCCTCAGGTTCTCCCCTCAAACCCAGACACCACCCTCTAGCTTGGTCTTAGACACCAAAACAGCGACCCCTGCTGGTGGTTAGATGTTTGTAACGTCAGGCTCCAGCATTCAGATGCCTCAGGGCCATCTGGGCAGCAAGATGGGCATTGGGCACAGACAGAGGAACCTGGA
The DNA here is from genome assembly GCF_055505025.1 of Bos grunniens. Taxonomy (NCBI): domain Eukaryota; kingdom Metazoa; phylum Chordata; class Mammalia; order Artiodactyla; family Bovidae; genus Bos; species Bos grunniens. The sequence goes on along the minus strand of NC_141174.1, from coordinate 84,852,862 downwards.
TGCCCGTTCTATCCCTCGGCCTGGGGGCAAAGTCCCAGAGGGAGACCCCTGGCTCCCGGTCTTCAGGGGCCCTCCTGAAAGCCTCCAGGCCTGCCCGCCCCAGAGCACTTTCTTCTGCTCAAACAAGGCCTTTCAATGCCAAGGGCAGCTGTCTTCTCATCCTTACACTCTGCTGCTTATACAGACTGATGCAAAGCTGAGTGATTCTGAAAGGCAGGGCTCACTAGAGCTTCTTGAGTAATCTAGGCCCTTACTCTACTTCAGTCAAAATCCCCTTCCTTTGGGGACAGTGAGGGGGAGAAATCTGATTAAGTCATGCGCACTTGGGTGTGGCTGACAGGACTACTGAAGGGGTGGGGAGAGCTGGGGAGGGTGACTGTCTGGGTACCTTGCTGACTCCAAATAGAGGGAGAAATCTGAGACAGCTGACCAACCCATGAAAGCAGACCTGAGGGTAGTTCAAGAGAGGATCCAAGGGATTTGAAAGGTCCCTGACATCCCTGACAAGGTAAGGACCTCCACAATCCATTACGCATTTGCAAGGTTAATCCTAGAGTTACAGACCCTCAGAGTGGAAAGGACCTTAAAAGCCAAGGGGACACTTGGGGTTTGTGAATCCAGACACACTGACACACATTCGCCACTTCAGAGTCAACCTGCAGGGGAAGGTCTGGGGAGCAGAGCTGGGCTGATGGTGAGCCCTGTGCTATCCAGTTATCTTCTGCTGGAAACGCCCGAAGGGGCCCTGGAGAAGCTCCAGAGAGGGCAGAGTGGCTGGCCTACTGGACGCAGCCTCAGTGGGCCAGCTGTTCCATCTCAGCCAACAGAGAAATGCGGGGAGAAAGAAGTGTCAGTGGTTTGAGCCCAGGCCGAGGCGTTTGTGCAGCCGCTCACAGCAGAGTCCCAGCCATGGGTTTTAGTAAAGGGTGCATGATGAGATGATATGAAGCAAATTACTGAGGCAGGGCCACAAAACAAATCCCCCTCTGTTCTTAGGGTAATGAGCCTATGACCTTGGCAGAGCCTGTGCAGAGAGAGGCTCTGAGGGAGTGAATGGCTGGCATTCTCATCACACTCAAAGGCCCACTGCCACCATACTCTACCCCCCACAATTCAGAGGTAGCTGTCTTTTCTTCTCCTTCCCTCCCTGCTTCCTTCCCCAACCTGTTTCCTTGCCTTTAACTTGAGCTACACAACTTGAGCGGTGCTCCAGGCCAGGCACCTGTGCTGGGTATCACGGGGGCACCCAGCTGTGACTCAGGCAGGGTTGCCCCCCACGCAAGGGGCTGTTGGAATCACATGCATAACCCTGAGTCAGCTCAGAACTCAAACTCACGGCTTGGGATGCCAAGAACAGCACTTTGAATTATCCTCTATTGCTTGTGTAGACAGGGCTAAGCTGAGTATCAGACCTCAGGGCAGGGCCCGCCCTGCCCACAGCACTGCACTCACTGGTGTTAAAATCTGCCAAAAAGTGGATTTGAATGGAGGGGTAGGAAGATTGGTTTTTACTGAGCCTGTAGCATGAGTCAGGCCCAGTCAATAGGTATCTCATTTACTCACACTGGCCTGCAGAGGAAGGGATTAGCATCTCCAATTTGCTTTGAAGAACTAAGATTCAGAAAGGTTAAACGACTCATCAAAGCCGCACAGCCAGAAACTGGTGTGACCTCAAAGCCCCAGGAGGAGGGAGGGGGAGTGGAGGGAGCTGAGGTTGGAGTGGGTGGTGTCTGGTGGTGTGACTTCTGGCTACCCTGCCCCCAGCCTGTGCTGGCCCCGCCCACACACAGCTTGCACACACTTCAGCCCTCCCATCCACACACGTCTGGGGTGCAGAGCGCAGCCAGGCCCGCCAAGCATGAGGCAGGGTTGAATTCTGCCCCCACACCAAGATGCAAAAGAGGGAGAGTCAGGCATAGAGGCCCCTCCCAGCTCCTCCCTCACCTCCCCCAGTCTGCCGCAGCCTCAGCCTCCCCAGGGTCAGCATCAAAGATTCATCAAAGCTGAAGCCCAGCAAAGTGTGCGCTTCACATCTCTAAATGTGCTTCTTCCCAATGAAAAATTCAGTGGGAAAACGCAGGGAGTTAAAGGCAGGGAAACAGGTTGGGAAAGGAAGCAGGGAGGGAAGGAAAAGAAAAGAGACCTACCTCTGAATTGTGGTTCTGCTGAATTCGCCCACATTTATGGAGCATCTGCCTCAAGTAGGACCTTGAGCCTGACACCAAGGCAGGGCTGTAAAATACAGTTGCCCAGGCTGTGCACTGCACAACTCCAGAAGATTCATTCCCAGAGACAACAGAGGTGGTTCTGCAGAGGAAGCAGGCTGGCTCCCACCCAGATGGTGTGGGAGTCAGGAGGCCTGGCTTCTGCTCATCTAACATTCTGAGTCTTAGATTTCTCATGTCCAAACAGGGGTTTACAGTACTCACACTTCTCATCTCCCAGTGTCTCAAGGAAGACTCACAGGGTGTTAATTGATGTGATAAAAAGAGAGAAAGCAGATAACTCCTCCCACAGAAAAGCCCAAACAGTGGATTCAGGAATAAAGAGGAAGAGGGAACTGCTTCCAGGTGGGGAGACTGGAGAAGGTAATATTTGATACAGGTTGTAAAGAATGAGGAGGCATTCTACAGGCAAGCCAGTGGGGTCAGGGTGCAGCATTGCAGGCCAGGCAGGGGGACAGCGTGAGCTAAGGCCTGGAAGTGGGAGTGAAGAGCTGGGGCAATGGAAGGGAATGTGTGGTTTGGCCTAGGAGGAGCTGGCGCAGGGAGTAAGGAGGGGAGAGCATGGGTTTAGTCTCCAATAAGATAGCAGAAGACCCCAGGGTCCCTGCAGGGAAGGCCTGGGGTAGCCCAAAAGTGTGCTGAGAAGTCAGAAGCCTGTTCCCCTCTGCCCCTCGCTGGTTTTGTCATTTGAGATGAGTCACAGCCTCCCTCAAGTCTCAGTTTCCTCATCTGTAAAATGAGGATTTCAGACAAGTTCCTCTTGTGGCTAATTTGGTCTGTACTTCTAGTTCTAAGAAGCTGGTTGTTGACCATGGGGTGTCACAGGAAGCTTAGACTGACAAGACCTGCCCTGTGCTTCCCTGTTCCCCAGAGAGCACTCCCATCCTTACCCTACACCCCCATTTTGAAACAGCCTTGGGTTACTGTGCTGCACGGATGCGAGCCTCCCTGGAGTGAGGCTGCACCTTCCTCCTGGCTGAAGACTGAGCTCAGCAGGACTCCAGCCCCACCCTTCAGATAAGCCAGGAACACCCACACCTGGAGCTGCCCCTGAGCCAGCAAGCAGCCTCACAGCCCTGGTGTCATTGGCTGAGACCCAGGAACCCTCAGGGAGAGCAGCTGCTCACCACATACCACACATCCTGCACACCAGCATCCCTAGTCAGACTGAACCAAAAGGTAAGCCTCCACTTCCTGGTCAGGCCTGATGGCTCCCTGTGAAAAGCAGAGCGACCCCCATGGAATGGCAGTTCCATGACACCTGGTCCCTGGGCAGGGTTAGTGGGCTTCTTGCTGCTCGGCCAAAACCCTCCCCTTCCCCACAAGCACTGCGATGCTTTCTCAGCTTGATTCTGGGGGCAACACAGAGAAGTAGTGGCTTGTGGCTTGGACTTTGGGGTCAGTGGTGCGAGTTGAGATTCTCAGCCCCACTCCTTGCTAGTAGAATGATCCTGACCTTGAACCACTTCCCTATTTTTTCTAAGTTTCCACTTGCTCCCCTTCATAAAATAGGAATAATAACATCTCCCTTCTAGGGTTATTGTGAAGATGAAATGTAGTCATGTTTTAAGGTACCCTGCCTAGGTGCCTTAAGGCCCCGAACATAAGGGTTGAGTTGTAGAAGATGGTAGAGTTTGCTGGTGGGGTGCCCTTGGACCAAGTGGAGGACTTGCAACATACCAAGTGGGTCTCCAGAGGGGCTTCCCATGAGGTGCAGTGGTAAAGAATCTGTCTGCAAATGCAGGAGACTCAGGAGACACCAGTTCAATCCCTGGGTCAGGAATATCCCCTGGCGTAGAAAATGGCAACCAGCTCCACTATTCCTGCCTGGAAAATTCTATGGACAGAGGAGCCTGGAGGGCTACAGTCCAGGGGGTCGCAAAGAGTCAGACATGACTGAACGACGGAGCACAAGGTGAATTCTTCAAGGTGTGACTGGCAGGGGCAGAAGTTACAGTGTTGGGTTGCTTGGCTCCACAGCGCCCCCTTCCTACCAAGCAAGGCCACTACCACCAAGCAAGGCCACGACCACGACCGGCGCAGCCACGACTTGAGCGCCCTCCAGTGGTCGCTCCTCTGCCCTCGGGCACCACAGCTTAGTCCCCACAACACTCAAGACTCTGCCCGACAGCAGCAGGTGCCTTTTGGCCCCAGAAAAACAAAACAGCCCAATTGCAATACCTTGCAGGCTTCTCAAGCTTATAGTCCCCCAGATTAAGCGAGATCAAATTTTTACCATAGGCATATGAGTTATGTTAAAAAATACGAAGAAACAAGGGCTGCCCTGGTGGCTTAATGATAAAAAAAAAAATCTACTTGCCAATGCAAGAGACATGGGTTCAATCCCTGCTCTGGGCAGATCCCACATGCCTCGGAGCAACCAAGCCTGTGTGCCACAAATATTGAGCCTGTGCGCCACAACTATTGAGCCTGTGCTCTAGAACCCGAGAGCCACACCACTGAGCCCACAGGCCTGGAGCCCATGCTCAGCAACAAGAGCAGCCACCGCAATGAGAAGCCACGCATGGCAGCTAGAGAGTAGCTCCTGCTTGCCACAGCTAGAGAAAAGGCCGAGCAGCAACAGAGACCCAGCACAGACAAATAAATACGTTTTTAAAATATGAAGAAACAAATGATTTGTTTTTAAATAAAAAATACAATGGAGATGGAAGGGGGGAAGTTAGGGTGGAAAAAGAGAAAAAAAGGTCCATTTTTCATAAGCTGTGTTGTAGGGATGAAATGAAGTAGAGAACAGGGAAATTTCAGTTCCTAAAACCACTCCTGCAGTGCCTAAAAAAAGAAGAAAGTCCAGTTGGGACAAGGAACGTGAAGCTGTGGGGGGAATGCAGCCCGGCAGGCATGTGTGTGAGCAGAGGGGGCCCCAGGCAGGAGTGCAGCTCATCCAGCCCCTGGTTCTCAGGGGTGGGAGCCCACAGCACCCCCGCCTCTGGGATCTTGGCTGCAGCTGGCTCAGGGCCCTCCCGTTAGTCATGTCAAGTACCTTTAAACTCAGGGTTTTAGAGCCGCCCACAAACGCTCAGGTGAGAATAGCTGTGCATTTCCTGAAATGAGGACGGGGAGATGCACACTCGACCTAAGCAACCCAAATGCCTCCATCCTCCAGATTTCTGGGGTCACCGTTCCTTTAACAGTCCCATAACAAGTCCAAGCATCCATCTCCTGTGACGGGGGAGGGTGGGGGCAGTGCTTCCCAGGATTCCTCTCCGTGGACTTCTGAGCCTCCCCGCAGAATGCAAACATGTTCATAGGACTCTGGTCATTTCTTATTATGTGACTCCCCCTCTCTACCACCCCACACAGCTCCACACAGGGGATCACCGCCTACCAGCTCATAATCTGATTCTCCAGCCACCGCACCCACCACCCTCCTTAGTGTGTCTTCTCAGTCCTGGACGCAGGCCAGTGTCTCCACCCTCCAACTCATCCAAGACCAAACTGATACCTTACGACAACTTTACTGAAGGTGGAAACTAATTGCAACTGCTACCAGATGTTTTTGGTCTTAAAGCTCATAGTCAAAATCTGACCTAGAGTCTGCCCAGCTCCTAGCAGGATTCCAGGTAGGGGGAACAGTCCTAGGAGTCTCCAGGAGTCTGCACAACTCAAAGACCACTCATTTTGGCCCCAGAGAGAGAGAAGAAAATCCGCCTCTCCCCAGTGCAAAGCCTGTGTCCTTTATGTCCTCGGGACACACCTCTCCTTTTGGACAGCTCTGAGCCACACGCATGTGGCCTGAACAGCAGGGCCCAGATGTGACAATCAGAAGGACTCTAAAATACAGCACAAATGAATGTATCTGAGGAAACAAAAACACAACAGACTTGTGGTTGCCTGGGGGAGGGAAGGATTGGGAGTTTGGGATTATCAGATGCAAACATACACAGGATGGGTGCTGCTGTGCAGCGCGGGGAACCATTCAGGATCTTTAATAAACCATAATGGAAAAGAAAAAAAAAGAATGACTTCCCGTTTTCGGAATAACTCTGTTGGGTGAGGGAAGCTCAACAGTAACTCATGCCCAGTTCCACGCACAGTCACCCCGCCCCCAAGAAGATCTGTAGGTTTGGGGGAACGCAGCTCCCACACCTAGTGATGCCTGGTTCTTGGCTCCAGATATCTCGGGAGAAAACGTAAGAAAAGAGGACAGGAACAAGCCACTGTGAGAATATTGTAAATCCAGGTGTTGGATGGGGAGTGGGGTGTAGGCAGGACCCTAACTGCACGGGACCAGACTCTCCTAACGTACCAGGTACGTCCTAAACAAGCCAGAACCTTGCAGGCTGCAGATGCTGATGCTGGTACACTTCACCCATGTTTCAGAGATTCCCCAAGAAAAATGGACAGGCACTTGCTGCCCTGATGAAGAGGTCACTCCCAGAACTGTCCAAGAGATGAATTCCAGTCTTACACTACACTGCTTCAAACGTTCACAAGCCCCCAGAGGAGTTTTTCCAGCTCCAACTTTATTTTAAAATCCAGGCTCTACCTACCGGGTACTCCATATAAACATGGAGAATTGAGAAACCCCTCATCAAAAGTAGGGAGGGAAGAGGCAGTCCACCAAAATTCTTTTGTTCTTCATCATCTAGCTTCTTTCCATCCGGGATTCTCCTCTGGATCCCAATCTATCCATCACCAATCATCTAACTATATGTCTCTATATCATCTATCTGCTTACCTACCTACCAATCTACTACCCCATGCCAATCTTAGCTGAAATGGCCACATTTTGCATCAGAGAATTTGCAGGTGCTCTCTGTAGTTGCTCACAGGCTAGTCCTTCAATTCCGAGTCTCTACCCTGCTGATTCCTACAGCATTAACCCCTTCTCTTCTGATCACTTCCAGACTTTAGTCAATATCCCAAACTAGGATCATTTGCTTTCCTTCAAAGTGTGCCTTCTGCAAAATGTTTATTTCTTTCTTTTTATTTGCATCACTTTCTTTAATTTAGGATTTTTTATTTTTAAAAATTTGAAAACTACAGGAAAAAGCAATAGATAACTACTCTTGGTATCTATTCTTAGGAAAAAAATAGTATCCCGTTACCAACACTCAGAATTAAAAACACTGTTAACTTCTTGGTATGGTTATGTTCAGGGGTTTCTACAACAATAAACAGAAAAGAAAATCACTGTATAGTTTTGATTTTTAAAAATATACATATGTTCATCATAAAGAACTTAAGCAAAGCAGAAAAGTACAAGATCAAAGCTAATTATCAACCAGAAATAACCATTATTAACATTAGGTAAACATCATTGCAGATAACTTTCTCTGCATTTATATGAAGAGAAAGCCAAACAATTGGATACATATGTAGAGAGAAAGTCAGAAATACTTTAATAAAAATGGGATAATGCTATATATGCTATTTTAATAAAAAGTATTAAATTTAATTTTACATGAATTTATCAGCAGAAAAGGAAACTGAAATGAAACAGAAGAAATCGTTGAACTTCAAATAAATGTTCTTTACCATAAAAAAAAAATTTAAGATTCCTGTTCAGTTCAGTTCAGTCGCTCAATCGTGTCCGACTCTTCGCGACCCCATGAATCGCAGCACGCCAGGCCTCCCTGTCCATCACCAACTCCCAGAGTTCACCCAGACTCACATCCATCGAGTCATTGATGCCATCCAGCCATCTCATCCTCTGTCGTCCCCTTCTCCTCCTGCCCCCAATCCCTCCAAGCATCAGAGTCTTTTCCAATGAGTCAACTCTTCGCATGAGGTGGCCAAAGTACTGGAGTTTCAGCTTTAGCATCATTCCTTTCAAAGAAATCCCAGGGCTGATCTCCTTCAGAATGGACTGGTTGGATCTCCTTGCAGTCCAAGGGACTCTCAAGAGTCTTCTCCAACACCACAGTTCAAAAGCATCAATTCTTCGGCGCTCAGCCTTCTTCACAGTCCAACTCTCACATCCATACATGACCACAGGAAAAACCATAGCCTTGATTAGACGGACCTTTGTTGGCAAAGTAATGTCTCTGCTTTTGAATATGCTATCTAGGTTGGTCTTAACTTTCCTTCCACGGAGTAAACGTCTTTTAATTTCATGGCTGCAGTGATTTTGGAGCCCAAAAAGTAAAGTTTGACACTGTTTCCACTGTTTCCCCATCTATTTCCCATGAAGTGATGGGACCGGATGCCATGATCTTCGTTTTCTGAATGTTGAGCTTTAAGCCAACTTTTTCACTCTCCTCTTTCACTTTCATCAAAAGGCTTTTTAGTTCCTCTTCACTTTCTGCCATAAGGGTGGTGTCATCTGCATATCTGAGGTTATTGATATTTCTCCCGGCAATCTTGATTCCAGCTTGTGCTTCTTCCAGCCCAGCGTTTCTCATGATGTACTCTGCATATAAGTTAAACAAGCAGGGTGATAATATACAGCCTTGAAGATTCCTGTAAGGTTAACTAAAAGTGAAAAATTGTTAGTCACTCAGTCATGTCCAAGTCTTTGTGACCCCATGGACTGTAGCCCGCCAGGCTCCTCTGTCCGTGGAATTCTCCAGACAAGAATACTGAAGTGAGTAGCCATTCCCTTCTCCAGGGGATCTTCCCGACCCAGGGGTTGAACCCCATTCTCCTGCACTGCAGTCAGATTCTTTACCATCTGAGGCACCATGAAAAAGCACTATACATTATAATGAGTATTTTCTCAAACTGCTGCTGCTGCTGCTGCTAAGTCACTTCAGTCATGTCTGACTCTGTGCGACCCCATAGACGGCAGCAGTCCATTAGGCTCCCCCGTCCCTGGGATTCTCCAGGCAAGAACACTGGAGTGGGTTGCCATTTCCTTCTCCAATGCATGAAAGTGAAAAGTGAAAGTGAAGTCGCTCAGTCGTGTCCGACTCTTAGCGACCCCATGGACTGCAGCCTACTAGGCTCCTCCGTCCATGGGATTTTCCAGGCAAGAGTGCTGGAGTTGAATTGCTGTTGTGCTCAGTCAGTCGTGTCCGACTCTTTGTGACCTCATGGACTGTGTAGCCCACCAGGCTCCTCTGTCCATGGAATTTTCCAAGCAAGAAGACTGAAGCGGATTGCTATTTCCTACTCCAGAGGATCTTCCCAACCCAGGGATTGAACCTGCATTTCTGGGGCCTCCTGCATTGGCAGACGGGTTCTTTACCACTGTGCCACCTGGAAAGCCTGTTTGAATAATAAACAGTATCAACTGATCTCCCACTTTGTATAAAGACATTAGTATTTTTTATTTTATGTTTATAAGGTTTAAGAGTTCATGTTTGATAACTGTAACTCTCATAGTTGTTTGAAACTTTATTTTTAAATGCATTTGTGATCACCATCAATATTTCTTAATTCCTGAATTCTTTACTTTTATTCATAACTTATTTGGCTGGGTTTTCTTACCAAGTAGAGCTCAACTAAGCGTTCATGCCTGATATGTTCACAAATTCTCTTAGACTTGAGAATGCCTGTCTGCCTGGTCTTTGTACTTAAACAATAGCATGCCTGTGTGTTTTATTCTTAGATGACACTCCATTTCTCCCAGAGTTTTGGAGACATTATTTTATGGTCTTCAGGAATTGATGACTATGACAGAGAAAGCCCATAGTCAGCCTGATTTCCTCCTACATCACTCCCCTCCCCCACCATCTCTCTAACTCCTGTTGGTGATTTGCTTTTTCTTTCCTAATATCCAAAGATACTGTTGTTTTTATCCTGGAAGTTCAGTAGCCTACCTAAGCTATGTTCAGCAATGAGTGTTTATAATCACCTATGCTCTTCTGATCTGCAGGATTATTCCTTTCTCCATCCCAGGGACATTGTCTGGTCCAACTTTAAGTACATCCTCTTTATCCTTTGATGCATTCTTAAATTCAGGCAATACCTGAATTTAACATATTGGAGCATCTCCCTCTCAGTTGATATCTAGTAACTCCGCTCTAATTGCTGTAATCTCTTTTTCTTCTACCTCATCAAGCCTGTTCTCTGTGTCCATAATTTCAGTTTTGTCTGTGTTCAAGGATGTCAATTCCTTCCTGGCTCTTTCTAATTTATTCAGCATACATGAAGATTTTGGTCTGGCATTTAATTTTGGGGTTTTGCAATCTCTATCCCCTTCTGTTCCTCTCTCTTGTAACTTAGGGCTAGAATTTATGGGTTTATGAAACTAGTCTGGGTAGTCTTCAAACGGGTATATGAAGCAGTAGTGGAGAATCCCCTTCTGTTTCATGATCATCTTTTCTTCTAAGTTGGGTACTTTCCTCTCTCGGTTATAACACAAACTAGTTGCCTTATCTTTTCTGTTTATTTTCTTTCCTTTGAATAGTTCTGGACTTCCTGTTTGCATCAATATAGTGAACATGCTTTTCAGCACTTTAAAAAAAAAAAATTATTTGCCTACCCCGGGTCTTAGCTGTGGCATGCAGAATCCTTAGTTGCCACTTGGGAAATCTAGTTCCTGACCAGGGAGCGAACCCGGATCCCCTGCACTGGGAGCACAGCGTCTAAACCAGGGGATCACCAGGGAAGTCCCTCCTCAGTGCTTTTTGCCACACCTGAGACCAGTGGTTTTGTCTCCTGGCTGAGGGTTGGGGAAAGCATTTCTGGCCACTTTTCTTCATCCTGAGGGATGGTGGACGGTACGGGGTGGGGAGGAGCTGAGCTCAGGCAGGACACACTCTTGGTTAGAGTAACTGGGTTCTGTTTTCTCGTCCAAAGTCTGCTAAGTGGCCTGGCCCAGGTGTTCCCCACCTGCTTTGAGGATGTGCTCCATCACCATGGGGAACAGCCTGAGCCAAGATCTTCCCTGTGGTTCAGAACGTAGCCCTGAAGCCTTCATGTCTGTTGGAGGGGGTTCCCCTTCCTCACTACCATCTCCCACTTCACGTGCCCATGAAGCCTTCCCACTACTCCCAAGACAGATTTGGAAAAGGGAGAGGAACCCAGTCATTTTGCATCTCTCCAGATTAGAGGTCTTCTTGGGAAAAAAAAAAATCTAGATTTTTATCCATCAAAGAGGAGCCTCACTGTACTGCATCTCTCCTCCCCACTTGGAATCCTCTTTTCTTCTCTTCACCGTCAGTATTAACATTCATGGGACCAGGGCATGTCTTTCCTCATGTAGCTCCTGTCAGTGGTTGCTTGCTTACTGGAGTTCGCAATTTTTAATTCACTTTTTTAGTATTGCTGGAGGGAAATTCTGAGAATTGGCTTCCATTTATTTCCTATATTCCCCAATCCTTTGAACAGTTTTTGTCACTTTCTCAGTTTTAATAATAATAATTAATATGCACCGAGTGTCTGTTATGTTCTAGACTCCAAACTAAGCCCTTTGGTATTCACTGCCTCACCAAATGCTCCAAACGGTACTTTAAGGAAAGTATTATTAATTAGTGCTATTTTAAACATGAGAAAACTAAAAGCCTTAAAATGTTTAAATAAGTTACCCAAAGTCACCAGCTAATGGGTAACACCTAGACTAGCTAGTCATCAGCCAGCAGGAGTGTTAAAAGAATCTCCTTCATTTTGATCTCTCTGCATCTACACCGGGACAGCAAGAGACATTGCAGGCAGACTGGGCTTTTATCTAAGGAAAAGGACAACTTTCAGGCTGATTATGAGCTGGAATGACCCCCACTTTTTTCCTGAGTAACAGGAAAGCCTGTGATTTCTTGACGCTTCTTGCCATGTGAAATGCGCCCTGAGATGTAGCAGCTCAAGGGTTACTGAGTCATGGCCTCAGGCTGTGGTGTGTCTCCTCCTTCTTGATTTTCTGCCTGGAATTTGGACACTTTGTTGTTGTTGTTCAGCTCAGTTCAGTCGCTCAGTCGTGTCCGACTCTTTGCGACCCCATGAACCTCAGCATGCCAGGCCTCCCTGTCCATCACCAACTCCTGGAGTTCACCCAAACGCATGTCCATCGAGTCGGTGATGCCATCCAGCCATTTCATTCTCTGTTACCCTCTTCTCCTGCCCTCAATCTTTCCCAGCATCAGGGTCTTTCCCAATGAGTCAGTTCTTCGCATGAGGTGGCCAAAGTATTGGAGTTTCAGCTTCAACTTCAGTCCTTCCAATGAACACTCAGGACTGATCTTCTTCAGAATGGACTGGTTGGATCTTCTTGCAGTCCAAGGGACTCTCAAGAGTCTTCTCCAGCACCACAGTTCAAAAGCATCAATTCTTTGGCGCTTAGCTTTTTTTATAGTCCAACTCTCACATCCATACATGACCACTGGAAAAACTATAGCCATGACTAGATGGACCTTTGTTGACAAAGTAATATCTCTGCTTTCTAATATGCTATCCAGGTTGGTCATAACTTTCCTTCCAAGGAGTAAGCATCTTTTAATTTCATGGCTGCAGTGATTTTGGAGCCCCTCAAAATAAAGTCAGCCACTGTTTCCACTGTTTCCCCATCTATTTGCCATGAAGTGATGGGACCAGATGCCATGATCTTAGTTTTCTGAATGTTGAGCTTTAAGCCAACTTTTTCACTCTCCTCTTTCACTTTAATCAAGAGGCTTTTTAGTTCCTCTTCACTTCCTGCCATAAGGGTGGTGTCATTTGCATATCTGAGGTTATTGATATTTCTCCCGGCAATCTTGATTCCAGCTTGTGCTTCTTCCAGCCCAGTGTTTCTCGTGAGGTACTCTGCATATAATTTAAATAAGCAGGGTGACAATATACACCCTGTCATTCAATTGTGTCCAACTCTTTGTGACCCCATGGACTGCAATATGCCAGGCTTCCCTGTCCTTTACTCAATCCCAGAGTTCGCTCAAACTCATGTCCATTGAATCGGTGATGCTGTCCAACATCTCATCCTCTGTTGCCCCCTTCTCCTGCCTTCAGTCTTTCCCAGCATCAGGGTCTTTCCCAATGAGTAGGGCTCTTTACATCAGGTGACCAAAGTACTGGAGCTTCTGCTTTAGCATCAGTCATTCCAATGAATTTCCTTCCAATGAATTTCCCTGGTGGCTCAGACAGTAAAGTGTCTGTCTACAATGCAGGAGACCTGGGTTTGATCCCTGGGTTGGGAAGACCTGCTGGAGAAGGAAATGGAAATCCACTCCAGTACTATTGCCTGGAAAATCCCATGGACAGAGGAGCCTGGTAGGCTACAGTCCATGGGGTTGCAAAGAGTCAGACACAACTGAGCAACTTCATTTCATCATCATTTCCAATGAATATTCAGGACTGATTTCCTTTAGGATTGACTGGCTTGATCTCCTGGCTGTCCAAGGGATTCTCAAGAGTCTTTTCCAGCACCGCAGTTCAAAAGCATCAATTCTTCAGTGCTCAGCCTTCTTTATGGTCCAATTCTCACATCTGTACATGACTACTGGAAAAACCATAGCTTTGACAAGATGGACCTTTGTCAGCAAAGTGATGTCTCTGCTTCTAAGTATATTGTCTAGGTGTGTCATAGCTTTCCTTCCAAAGGGCAAGCGCTTTTAATTTGTGGCTGCATTCCCCGTCCACAGTGATTTTGGAGCCCAAGAAAATAAAATCTGACTTAGAGGCATGGCAATAGTTCAGTTTTGTCCTTAGAGTGGTTCTGAGCTCCAGAAAAGAGATTAAAATCCAAAGTCTATAGCTGCAGTTATAAGTTATAGCCCAGTAACCAACCCCCCACGCACATACACACACACTTCTAATCCAGAGTTACCCAGATTTATCTATGAAAGTAAGTCTTAGGTGGAAGTGAGTGGGTACTTCCACAGGCTGCAGTATAACTGAAAGTTCCCTTCTAACTGTGAAAAACTCGCAGATTTTCATCTAAAAAATTCATGGGAATTTTGCTTTCCAACATGTTTGAGTTTTGTATTAGAGTTGATACTAGAATCTTCCAGGAAAATTAACTTTCCAGGAAAATATGCTAGGCTTATCTGGGGTTTGCTGCCCTGGAACTTTGCCTCTTGTGGGGGTGGTGGGTGAGAATAAGCATCCTTCTCTACACCCATCTCAGCAGCTCTGTGTCTTTACAGATTCTTGGTTCAGAATAGAGAACACTAGTGTTAGTCAACTTGCGGAAGTGAGCAGGGGTAGGCTGCTTGCCTAGGTCTGCCTGTCATGGCTCACCAGCCCTGGCCAGCTGCCAGAACACACCAGCCACACCAGACAGGGGAGCCTGCCTTCCCAAACGCATCTCCTGCCCTGACCTCAGAGCAAAAGGACTTTCACAGCTGGGCCCTGCCTCCCAAGAGGTGTTTACCCAACAAAAGCTGACCACCAGGCAGACTGAGCAGGAGCCAGTCACAAGACTTTCCAGGTTATTTGTATTTCCCTCCAAATTCCAAATGTGGTGGAGTTCCCAACCACATTCTCCAGCCCTAAGTCTTAAAGTCATTTATATGAAGTGAGGCATGTTGAATGTATTACCTTTAATCTCAGCAACCCTCAAAAACAGGTGTTTTTGTGCCCATTGTGCTGAGTAGAAAACTGAAGTGAAGAGGCTTGCTTTCAGTCACACAGTCAGTAAGGGGCCCAGTGAGATTCAAATGCGTGGAAGTTTTACCTCCTGCCCCACAGTGGGGATTCTGCATCTGAGGTTCAGAGGTGTGGGTGCTTTACCTCCTTGGGAGTCTGATCAGCAGACAGTGTGAGGTACACTTTGTCACCCACCCCTGCTCTGAGAAGGGTCACACCTGTGTGCCCCTCCTCTTTCCCTTAGGGTGAAATTTTTCCCATGAGAACCTCTGGTCTTCATGCAAATAGACCTCTGGTGGCCTGAGTCTCCAATTCTGCAGGCTGACCCTCTTTCTATGGCCTTGCCCAGGATGGATGTGGACTCACAGGGCAGCACAGTCCTTTTCCATCAGTCAGTTCTTACCTGTACCCATTAGAGGGTCCCTCTACCTCTTCGCAGTCATCCTGGACTCCCAGTCACCCCTTTACATCACTAAAAACCGTGCTGGTGCTACAGAAGCTACAAATGAATGATGCGGCACTGGAGCCCACATACCAGGATTGTAGGGAACACACACATGCACATAACACACACATACACACACGCTATGAGAAGCTGAACAGCACTAGGGGCATCTGTCAGCAGTCTTTGCAGGGAAAGAGGAATAGAAGGGGAGATAAGACTGAGTTGGGGTGGGGGCTAATCAGGGAAGGCAACAAGGAAGAGGTGAACTTGAACTGAGCATGAGGAGCCCCATCAGTCTTACACTGTGGTGAAAAGTGAAAGGACAACCAGGCGAGCCAAGGCTTGCTTTCAGCTGCACAGTCAGTAAGGGGCATGTGTGTTCTTGTGTGAAGAGTCATGAAGATGCTGGGAGCTGCATCATCCAATTAGAGGAGGGAAGAGAAGGAGATGCCATGCAGGGGGAGATCAGGCTTGCCTCAGGGGCTGCAGCTCCACTTCTCTGCATGCCCTGCTTCTCCTCACTCCCTGCCGCACCCCGGCCACTAGGAGTGGTGTAGTGGGCACCAGTGGGTAACTGCTTCAGGACTCCCATTCTTTAGGCACTGCCCTTGAAGGATGCAGGAGAGGACTCCCAGGATATAAAGGTACTCCAAGACCCTGCCCTGGGCAAGGATGACACCCTCGTCTCCCAAGCTGGGCCAATCAGACTCTCTCCCCTGATAGATTAAAAAAGGAGATACATGGTGGTCAGGGAATGCTTATGCTTGAGGCAAAGCGAAGGCTCACCAACCAGAGGCTACAGAGCACAGGAGCAGCTTGGCTCCTGCCCTCCTCAAAGAAACTCGCCTTTGACTTCTGGAATGCTCCCAGAGTCTTCCCATGAAGTTCCTTGTTTTGCTTGAGTCCACTAAAATTGGTTGCTCGTGATAAAAATAACCACAGTTGATACAGAAGGGGAGGTGAGAAATTTTCTCATTGAGCACCCACAAGTGTCAAGAAAATTAACCATGTCATCTCTCTTCATCCTCTCAATAACCACATGCTCAGTTCAGTCGCTCAGTCATGTCCCACTCTTTGCGACCCCATGGACTGCAGCACGCCAGGCTTCCCTGTCCATCACCAATTCCTGGAGCTCGCTCAAACTCATGTTCGTTGTGTCGGTGAAGCCATCCAACCATCTCATTCTCTGTCATCCCCTTCTCCTCCTGCCCTCAATCTTTCCCAGCATCAGGGTCTTTCCCAATGAGTCAGTTCTTCGCATCAGGTGGCCAGAGTATTGGAGTTTCAGCTTCAGCATCAGTCCTTCCAATGAATATTCAGGACTGATTTTCTTTAGGATAGATTGGTTGGATCCCCTTGCAGTCCAAGGGACTCTCAAGAGTCTTCTCCAACACCACAGTCCAAAAGCATCAATTCTTTGGTGCTCAGCTTTCTTTATAGTCCAACTCTCACATCCATACATGACTGCTGGAAAAATCATAGCTTTGACTAGATGGACCTTTGTTGGCAAAGTAATGTCTCTGCTTTTTAATATACTGTCTAGGTTGATCACAGCTTTTCTTCCAAGGAGCAAGTGTCAAGTTAAGTAACGTGTCTTTAACCACATGTGAGTAGGATTATTGTTCCTATTTTACAGATTAAGAAACAGACTGGGCTCCTAAAGCCATAACATTGCCCAGGTGCAAACTGGGAATGAGTGGGGTTGATGATAGCCCACCCATGGTCTGCCTGATTGCCAAGGCTATTCTCTTTCCAGCCTTCCTAGTGTCTCCCCACATGCATTAACCCAGGCCTGCTGTTGATATTATCTTGGGGTTAAACCCAGTTCCCTTTGGAGTAATCAGTATCTTTTAAAAAATTAGTTTAGGGGTAAAATGTGCATAAAATGTATCATTATTGACTTGTAGCACATTCACACTGTTGTACAATCCTTATCACCGTCTAGTTCCAGAACATTTTCATCGCATCAAAAGGAAAGTGTCTCCCCATTTCCCTGTCCCCCACCCCAACATGGCAACCACTCACCTACTCTCTGTCTCTGTGGATTTGCTGACCTTGGACTTTTTATGTAAATGGAATCATAGAATATGTGGCATTTGCACTTGGCTTTTTTTTGCTTAGACTTAGGTTTTCAAGGTTTAGCCACACTGTAGAGTGGTACATTACTTCATTTATTTTCATGGCTGAATAATATGCCATTGCCTGGTTATGCCACATGCTGTTTATCCCTTCATCAGGTGATAGACACTTGGGCTGTCTCCACCTATTGGCTACTGTGAAGAATGATGCTCTGAACATTCATGTATAGGTTTTTATTTGAACATCTGTTTTCAATATGTTGAGGTATTTACCAGGAGTGTAATTTCTGGGTTCTATGGCAATTCTATGTTTAATTTCATGAGAAAATGATATAGTTTTATGTCTTTCTCCTCTTGAAAATTTCCGCAGCTTTCTCCCCAACGTCAAGGCACTATGATAAAGGACAAAGAAAAGCTGTTTTCAGAGAAATAAAGAAGCTCCCCATAAAATTTTGGAAAAGAAACAACTGTTCTACAACTGGTTGAAGGTTTACCAAAGGCAGGCACAATACTGAGCATTTTGTGCAACTTTCTCGAGTGTTCAGGACCTGTGCGACCAGAGTGAACTCTTACCCCAGCCTGGGGCCTGAGTGGGGGCTCTGGCCAGGGACATACAGCATCAGTATTCATCCAGGTCCTCACCACTCCAGCAGAGTGTGAGCGGGAGGGGGTTGTGGGTAACTGCAAATTTGCATTTCAATTCCCAAATACAAATTAAACCCAAAGTTGTCATCAAAGAAAAGATGAAGATGAGGATCAAAGTGATTCCACACTCCCAGAAAAGAAGAGATTAAAGAAGGTGAATTGAACACAATTTTAAAGAGGTTTTTAAAAGGTGTTAATGCAGGCTAATGCAGTTAATGAAGGTTAAAAAAATAAGTATTGCTCAATTAGCATTTTCAGCTAGAAAAAGGAGAGCTTTTTTGCACCTTCCCTTATATCAAAGCCTGGATTCTTCTTCTTACGAAAAGACAGCCTCGATTATTTTAAAAGGAAGGAGAGATTAAAAATAGATTTATGATAATTGCTTCATCCATAATAGTAACAATTTATTTCTCGGCTTCTAAACTCAACCTCATAACATATGGTATATTTGCCTGCCCCCAAGCAGTCTTTGAACCAGCACTGTGAGAGAGTGAGGGTGAGCTTCGAGGAACCAATGATTAACTTCTAGGATCCAGCTTTCAGCTAGACTCTCCTCTTCGCTTGACATCACGGGAAGTAAAACAACCACAGATGGACCCAGAAAGTCCTGAATTTGATCTTCTGTCACATTTTTACTGCTGAATATCAATGCATTGCTGTTGCTGTTCAGTTGCTAAGTCATGTCCAACTCTTTGTGACCCCATGGACTGTAGCACATTAGGCTCCCCTCTCCTTCACTATCTCCCGGAGTTTGCTCAAATTCATGTCCATTGAGTTGATGATGCCATTAAACCATCTCATCCTCTGCTGCCCCCTTCTTTTGCCTTCAATCTTTCCCAGCATCAGGGTCTTTCCCAATGAGTGGCCTCTTCACATCAGGTGGTCAAAGTATTGGAGCTTCCGAATCAGTCCTTCCAATGAATATTTAGGGTTGCTTTCCTTTAGGACTGACTGCTTTGATCTCCTTGCAGTCCAGCGGACCCTGGAAAACATCAGTTAAGATGAAACTTTTGAAAGTCTAAAACTCGTTCTTTTGGCATGTACAGTCAGAGAAAGTTTGCTTGATAAAATATTTTATTCAGAATTCTGACCCTGAATAAAGGAGTCTGGGAGCCAAAGAGGCACTTAGAAGACCTATGGGAGGAGGTGGCCATCCACCCCTCCAATCCTGACCTTCATGGGTCAAAAATAATGGTGGTGATGATAAGGGTGGTGATAAAGATGAAGACAGAGAGAATAACAAGGTGCTGCTGCTGCTACACATCTGTTGAGCCCTTACTATTTGCTAAGTAGCATACATGCTCTTCTCATTCATTCCCCTGTGAGACCCATTCTACAGATGAACAAACTGAGGCATGAAGAGATTTGTTTCTTCCCCCAGTTTACACAGTTGCCAAGTGCAGAGCTGAGATGTTTACACAGGACTCCCTCCAGAGTCCACAGCATCATTGACTACCAAGTTATCCAGTTAAGATGTCTGCAAAACTAAGACAATTGCTCAGCGCAAACACTATTGGGACTTTCCGAGTTACCCACAGGGTGTAAGGGTCTAAGGGCAGGAACCAAATGAAAACTCTCCTCTGCTCCCTACCCCTAAGGAATTCCAGCACAAACACTCTGCATCCCACAAACAGATGCATCCTTGTCATTTGCAAATTTCCTATTCCTGATTTGGGTTGTTGACTGGCAGCCCTTGAGTCCCAAGGTCTGTAATCAGGGGCAGTTCTGCTGAGTCACACATTTAACTCCCAGGCCCTGCAAGGCCAGAGTGGAGGACGAGATCACTGAGTGGGCATGAACAAGAGCCTGGTTCGGGGCCCTCTGGCTCCTATTTCTTGTCCTCTTCACTTCAGATACAATGGCCACTGGAAAGTGATGGAGAGTTTGCTCCCTTTTGGCAAATGCCCCAGGAAGGAAGCCCGGAGCTTGTCCTATGGTGATGTTCATAACTCTAGGCCTCGTGCCTATTTCACAACTCAGCCCTCCTAGGGTCTTCTGCATTCTGCTAATCTTTGCTTATGACAATAATAATATGCTTAGATTCCTGCTCCTCTCCAACTGCCCCCAGGCACAGAAAGCTGCCACTATCTCTTACCCCTCCCTGCCCTCCACTCCCGGCCCTACGTTCCCCAGTCCTCACTGATTCCACCGTGGTGGGCATCACATCCACCCCATCACATATGTTCGTATGAGCCACAAGCTGCTCAAGGGCAGGCCTGGTCCCACTTGTCTTTGTTTCCCCAGCACCTAACACATCAAGGTGCCATGGGAAATGGTTTGTTGAATAGATACGTGCATTAATACTTAGTGAATTACAAGTGAAAATAACACTTACCTTTACACCTCCGCTGTGATTTGACTGCGAAGGAAACTGAAGGCCAGAGAGGGTAAGTGACTTGCCCACGTTCACACAGTCCCTGAATCCCTTACTCCTGGTAAAGAGTTATTATGCAAAGCATCAAGCCTGATCCCCAGAACACAGAAGAACTCAACCCACTCTAATCTCCCCGCCTCTGCCCCTTTGCCTGAGTGGTTTGGCAACAGAGCTGAGGCTAATTCCCTCTTTCACTGTTACTCCTACACTTGCGGAATTTGCATCAAGCACCTGTCTCTTAGGGCAACCAACCCACCCGCAAACTGAAGTCAATCCTCAGGGCTTCTGTTTTGTTACAAGTGGACATCCAAGCCGTGCCTATGGCACCAGCAGCCGAAGGAAGTCAGTGACTATATGATCAGTTCCCTCCAGCACTCCTCCAACGGTGGGAAACTCCGTCCCATTTTCAGATAACGCTAATGTTGACATTTCTCCAACTCATTCTGCCTCCCCGCTCCCCTCCTGGGTCCCAGTGAAGCCTCTGAGACTCCAGAGAACCCACTCAAACCCTCTGCCCACATGGCTCCCCCCAAACTTGAAAACAATCCCCTTCCCGACAGCCATAGTCCTAGAGAACCTCGTACTCTTCCTGTTGTATCAGTGGTACTCTGGCTGGAAATGCTTAGTTTGGTGGAGAGGAGACATGTTTATGTTCTTTATTCGTCTCCCAGGCTGGACTCAGAACCCTCACTTTATGTCAAGGCCATGTCTCTTTTCAGTTTCAGGTTCCCTGGGGCCGAGGTCTCTGCCTTCCCCTTAATGAAGTCCATATAGCATCCAGGTCTCTGTGGGGCCCACGGCAGAGCTGGACCCAGCCCCTGGGCACAGGCTGGCGAGCAGAGGAGCAGCATCTCAGTTGGGAGGCAGGCCACCTCCCCCTGTGCCATCCAGACTTTGCAAATCACCCCAATAACTCTCTCTATCCAGGAGCCACGTCTTTACTGGGGGAAGGGAGTTTTAAATTGGTAGCTTCTGAACATAACAAGCTCAAGACCAGACAAAGGCTGTGCAACAGCCCCCGTGGGAACCAGCGGTTTTATGAGCCCGTCATATTTACTATTATCCAATGAGTCATCGGTGGCGTGTTTTCATTTTGAGGCTGCTGGACAAATAGGCTCTCATTGGAGCCACGCTTAATCCATTATTTACGGGTTCTCCTTGTCCTCTCCAGCGCAGCTTTGCGGACGGGACACTCATTCTTCATCCACCAGCCACGCTCACCAGCCTCAGGCACATCCTTCATTTCAAGCACAGCCCGTGATGTTTAAAAATAGCAAACTAGGCAAACACTCTGGTTATGAAATTTCTAGCTGATATTTCCCTTGCCTTTCATTAGGGAGAAAACGAGCATGAAGTGAACCCACAAGGCCCATGGGTAGAAATGAAGAGCACTGTGTTTATGACTTCTGCTCAGACCTGCTTCTCAGGAAGCTTCTGTTGGTACTGGAACAAGTGAGACTGAGGCTTGAATCTGGCAGTTGTGCCTAAAGTTGGCGTCACTGAAGCCCAGGAAGGAGGAACAAATCGCTAATTAGTAAATTGGTCTCAGGTTTGCACTTAAAAGAACAAATCGCTTGTGAGTTTTCAGAATCAGACTATATGTTTTGTGCCAGGGGAAAGGAAATGTAAGGTTTATGAAATTTAAAGTGACTCATTGAATCCAAATTTGCTTTATGCTATTGGCCACCAATGACCCGTCATCTTGGCTAAACAAGTAAACACTTTATTTTCGAAGCAGGAGGACAGCTGGTGTCTAGCTCTCCTGCTGCTGCCTGCATTGCCACTCAGAGGGCTGTGTCACTGGGACCAGGCAGAAGGCTGGAGGGGGCGACTTGGAGACCCCTCATGAGCAACTGTACAGGACTGGAGGGCGACTAGTGACGGGTGGAACTGTGAGTTGTGGGCTGGTAACCAGAAAAGGATCAGGGGGCAGGGCAGTGGATGGCAAAAAGGAAGCACATTCTAGGTCCAGTTGGATTCTCCTTGGAGCTTAAATCTGGACCAGAGCAACAAAAAGATGAAAATTCATTGGCACGTTCTTGCACCAGCAGCAGAAGCAGCAATAGCAGCCTTTTAAGATCTGTCCTTTTATCAATCCTTCCTGTTTCTGAGACCCATATGTGACTTCATATGTTGTTCTGGTTCCAGGCCCTCTGGGCTGGCTCTCCAGTGTGCCCTTCAATTGCATGAGCTCAGCTCCATCTTTACAATAAACTCCTTGTGTTGACATTAGCCAAAGTGCTTTCTGTTGCTTGTACCCAAAACTTCCTAGCAGATAAGAGCTGAAAAATGAAAGCAAAAAGAAACACACACCAAAATCAAAGGCCCAACAGTCCTGGGGGAGGGTCAGATCAGAGAAGGAGACCCCGTCCAGGGCCCAGGGCCCATGAAGTCAGAAGGAGCACTCCAGGGACAGGCTCCAGCAGGCCTGAAGTCCAGGCATCATTCTACTGGCAGCTGATGCTATTGCCAACATCTTAGACCCATGGGTGTAAACTGTGAGTCACTCCCAACCTTGAGTCTGAAAGGTGCCAGATAGAGCGTGACAGCTCTTAATCTTCAAAGCTCTTATTCTAATTTTGACCAATGGTGGGAGGTCAGGTTACAAAGGTAAATATGCTTTCTGCCTAGGATGATTTGAGTTCACTGGAAGACAGCAGGGCGTTGGATTTGAATTATGTATTTATTCATTAAACAAACATTGATTGAGCTCCTGTTCTCTGCCACTATGTGCTCTGGGCCCTGGGGACATTAAGGTGACTAAGTCATAGGCCCTGCTTTTGAGCTTGAGTAAGGACAGCATGCAAACGGCACTACACAGTCGTGTATGATACATGCCAAGAGACCGGAACGCATGCGCAGTTCAGAGAGGGAGCCTTTGAATCAAGGAGAACAGGGAAGATGATGGGAGACGCTGACGTTGAAACTGCTCCTTGAAGGAGAGGGAAGGTCTCACTGAGAGTGACTCCAGACACAGGGCCACACACAACATTTGGCTAGACTATCCTCAGTGCTGCTGGGAAGTGGGCTGACGTTAGACTGTGGAAGGCCAGGCTGGGAAGACTGGATTTTACCTACACTCAACGAGGAGCCAGTAAGGACTCGGAGCCAGAGGAGAACAAGATCAAAGCAATGACCTGCAGAGAATCTCCTGGCAACAACCTGAAGAGCAGACAGGAAATGGGGGAGAATCTGAGCATAGGTCAACCTAGTCCTAGGGTTGCAATGGTCCAAGCAGGACCCTTCACCTGAGTCTAAGAGTGGAAATACAGAGGAAGACAGAAAGGAAATGTCCTGACAGTGGGAAGGTCAAGAGACGTGGGATTGGAGAGCAGGCAGGTATGGAGGGAGAAGGTAACCCAAGAGGGTCCGCAGGGTTTGGATCAAAATAGCTGCTCAGTTTAATTAAAAGAACACCCATTTCCTGATCACCTGCTCTGTGCAGAGCAGGGGTTAGGGATGGGGAGGAGGTGCTGAGGCATTAGCATAGGAGAGGAAAATCAAAGGTCCTGGAGGACCTGTGATTCCATGCTGAGGAGCTGGACTGCTTCCCTAAGACCAGTGATTATCACAATGTGCCCCGTGCTCCTGCATCTCCCTTCAGCAGCAGCGAGCGGACACTATGGCTCTCGGTACTCCACTGCCAGCTGACTTGAATGAAGTCTTAGGGGCAAGAAAAGGGAATTGCAACCCAGAGGAAATGTATGACTGTTACTAGCAGTGGCTATACCTTAAACCTCTTAAGTCTTAAAAAGTCAGTTCTTAAGTGATGTAAACCCAATCCCAAACCAAGGCCTTCATTGGGGTGGTTTCTGGCCTGGTTTCTAGACCACCTCCATCCTCTATCCAAAGGATTAACTTCATCCCAAGACACTAAATAGTGCCAAGCTATATTTGTTTCAGAGCAAAAAAAAAAAAAAAAAACAAAACCGATCAGTGTTTAGCCCAGGTAAGACATTCATAAGACTATTTGCAGATGACATGATCCTCTACATAGAAAACCCTAAAGACTCCACCAGAAAATTACTAGAACTAATCAATGATTATAGTAAAGTTGCAGGATATAAAATCAACACACAGAAATCCCTTGCATTCCTATACACTAATAATGAGAAAACAGAAAGAGAAATTAAGGAAACAATTCCATTCACCATTGCAACGAAGAGAATAAAATACTTAGGAATATATCTACCTAAAGAAACTAAAGACCTATATATAGAAAACTATAAAACACTGGTGAAAGAAATCAAAGAGGACACTAATAGATGGAGAAATATACCATGTTCATGGATTGGAAGAATCAATATAGTGAAAATGAGTATACTACCCAAAGCAATTTATAGATTCAATGCAATCCCTATCAAGCTACCAACAGTATTCTTCACAGAGCTAGAACAAATAATTTCACAATTTGTATGGAAATACAAAAAACCTCGAATAGCCAAAGCGATCTTGAGAAAGAAAAATGGAACTGGAGGAATCAACCTACCTGACTTCAGGCTCTACTACAAAGCCACAGTTATCAAGACAGTATGGTACTGGCACAAAGACAGAAATATAGATCAATGGAACAAAATAGAAAGCCCAGAGATAAATCCACGCACATATGGACACCTTATCTTTGACAAAGGAGGCAAGAATATACAGTGGATTAAAGACAATCTCTTTAACAAGTGGTGCTGGGAAATCTGGTCAACCACTTGTAAAAGAATGAAACTAGAACACTTTCTAACACCATATACAAAAATAAACTCAAAATGGATTAAAGATCTTAACATAAGACCAGAAACTATAAAACTCCTAGAGGAGAACATAGGCAAAACACTCTCTGATATACATCACAGCAGGATCCTCTATGACCCACCTCCCAGAATATTGGAAATAAAAGCAAAAATAAACAAATGGGACCTAATTAAACTTAAAAGCTTCTGCACATCAAAGGAAACTATTAGCAAGGTGAAAAGACAGCCTTCAGAATGGGAGAAAATAATAGCAAATGAAGCAACCGACAAACAACTAATCTCAAAAATATACAAGCAACTCCTACAGCTCAACTCCAGAAAAATAAATGACTCAATCAAAAAATGGGCCAAAGATCTAAATAGACATTTCTCCAAAGAAGACATACAGATGGCTAACAAACACTTGAAAAGATGTTCAACATCACTCTTTATCAGAGAAATGCAAATCAAAACCACTATGAGGTACCATTTCACGCCAGTCAGAATGGCTGCGATCCAAAAGTCTACAAATAATAAATGCTGGAGAGGGTGTGGAGAAAAGGGAACCCTCTTACACTGTTGGTGGGAATGCAAATTAGTGCAGCCACTATGGAGAACAGTGTGGAGATTCCTTAAAAAACTGGAAATAGAACTGCCTTATGATCCAGCAATCCCACTGCTGGGCATACACACTGAGGAAACCAGAAGGGAAAGAGACACGTGTACCCCAATGTTCATCGCAGCACTGTTTATAATAGCCAGGACATGGAAGCAACCTAGATGTCCATCAGCAGATGAATGGATAAGAAAGCTGTGGTACATATACACAATGGAGTATTACTCAGCCATTAAAAAGAATACATTTGAATCAGTTCTAATGAGGTGGATGAAACTGGAGACTATTATACAGAGTGAAGTAAGCCAGAAGGAAAAACATAAATACAGTATACTAACGCATGTATATGGAATTTAGAAAGATGGTAACGATAACCCTGTGTACGAGACAGCAAAAGAGACACTGATGTATAGAACAGTCTTATGGACTCTGTGGGAGAGGGTGGGAAGATTTGGGAGAATGTCATTGAAACATGTGAAATGTCATGTATGAAACGAGATGCCAGTCCAGGTTCAGTGCACGATGCTGGATGCTTGGGGCTGGTGCGCTGGGAAGGCCCAGGGGGATGGTATGGGGAGGTTGGGAGGGAGGAGGGTTCAGGATGGGGAGCATGTGATTTTTTTTTTAAATATTTAATAAACTTAATAAAAAAAAAAAAAAGAAACCAAAAAAAAAAAAGAGTACACAGTCCAGTGTCCCAAATCATGACCGCATAGCATCCCTCACGAGGGGTCAGCAACCCAGTCAAAGCTGAGCTGTGCCAAGCCCAGCTCTCCCTTCCATCATCTGCACCGTGAAGGGCCAAGGGCAAGGACTATGTGTCCCTTTGGCAGTTTTCACCTCCTGTCTCCTGAGAGCAAAAGCTCAAGCAAGAACAGACAGACCGATACACACACACACACACACATATACACTCCACATACACACACAGAAACACCACCAAATGCATCCCTGTGTGTTTAATCCCTCAGTTATGTCCGACTCTTTGCGATCCCATGGACTGTAGGCCGCCAGGCTCCTCTGTCCATGGAATTCTCCAGGCAAGAATACTGGAGTGGGTACCCTTTCCCTTCTCCAGGGGATCTTCCTGACCCTGGGATCGAACCCCAGCCTCCTGCATTACAGGCAGATTCTTTACCGTTTGAGCTACCAGGGAAGTCCCATACATCCCTAGAAGAAATAATAATTCGCAGATGGGGAACAGAGTCTCTCCACATTTAGAGAGAATGGTTTTCTTTAACTCCATAGGGAAGCAGTTTAGTCCTTTATACTCAACAGAGTACAAAACCGAACATTTAACACCAGCTTGAAACCACCTGCGACTGGGGCTTGCAGGAGAATGCTGAGTGCGTGTGCGCTTGGCTTTCAGCCGCCGCTCGCAGACTCTGTAGCTGACAGAGCTACTTAGAGTCTCTACAGTGGTGGCACTTCTAGCTCAGAAGGGTTTCCATGCCGTCCCCGTCGGTCACCATGTAATGGAAGATAAATATGCTGAGCCTCAGAAAACATGAATAAACCAAAATGTCCAACACCCAAAGCCAGGCTGGGATTCAAGCTCAAGTCCACTTGGGCAGCCAAGTGAACTCAACCAGTGAGCGTTTGGCCTCTCCTGTGAGGTGCTGATTGGTACATGATGAGCTGTTGAACATTGAAGATGACCTCTGGTGGGCAAGATGTATCTAACGTGATGTGGTCAGTCAGTTATGAGATTAAACAGGTAGAAACATGTTTCCTCCCTGCACTTGGGACTTGGTGTCTAAGTCTTTCTGATTCAGGATGTGGTCAACTCTGGGCCTTGTAACAGCTGGGCCTGGCTTCCTTGATCTTGTATGAGCCAGCCCAAATAAAACGGACAAACTTATTCAGAATTGAGTGTCAACACCACCATGATGACCCACATCAAAGACTCATATCAGCCCTGTCAGCATATTTCCCTTGGCTTTTCGTTGAGGAGAAATTCAAAACTGAGATCTTAAATAGAAATAGGATTCCCTCTCCCCATCTCAAAAAAACTGTGGAAGAAAAGAGAAGCAATCATTTTTATTTCATTTTTTCCTATTATGGAGACAATGAGAGGGGAAGACTCTGTTCTCAAAAGGTCAATTGGTTAGCAGGTTGATTTGTTTCATTTCCAGGCTATAAACTCATAGGGGCCCAAATAGGTCAAGTGACTTATCCAAGGTCACACAGCCTGCAGAGCTGGAATCCTGCTGCCTGTCACGCAATACATGATTCTTGCCTGCTTTCCACTTCCTGCATCATTACCTTGAAAACCACACACACACATACGTACACATGCATGCTCACACACACATAGCCTCCCAGAACAAATTAGGTAGACTCTGGAGTGACTTGTCATAGCATCACAGGTGGGAAGTTCTTGAAAGGTTGTTAGCAAACTAATGAATTCTGTAATGACTGCTCAATAATTCCCAGGGCTAAGGAGAGTCCTGAAATATTTTTCGCTTGAAGAAGATTCAATTAAAACCACGTGTATGGTGCCGTTGACGAGCACTGCCCTTTTTCCTGAGATTATTTGCACTATGAAGAACCCGTGGAGAGGGAAGACCAAGGTTCCCTGGGGAAGCAGACCTAGGGAAAACACCTGCGTCAGGTGATTAAAGGGTGAATGCTATCTCCAGTTCAGCACTAAGCCCCCACCATCCCCAGGACCACCACAATGGTTCTAGGTTGTCAGTAAGAAGTTCTGAGGACCCATTGTGTGCAGGGCTCAGTCTTGCATAGTACGAGAGGGAACAAAATGAGATATGTGGTCCCTGGAGGCAAGAAACTCTTGTTTTAGCTGGGAGACACTGTCTCTGTTCTGGGAAACCTCCCAGGGAAGCTGGGAGGTTCCCTGCCCTTGGGAAGCTCTCAAATTCTTTTAAGACACAAAAACTTCTGAAGCTCCTGATTGGATAGAGAAGACAAGGACTGTACCCTTGGGAAAGACCAACCCATGTGTAGGATGGAGGGAAGGGGAAACGACTGAGTTAGACTGGGTTTGTGCTTGGGAAACCTCCAGACCAAAGGGGAAGAGAGAGTCCCTGCTGCGATAGGGAGGGACCTCTGGTCTCAGGGGGAGTCCCCACCCTAACAGGGAGTTTCATCCCAGTTTGGTACCCACACATCGTATACATCTACCTTGTAGGATCTTGCCTGGAATAATCTCTTCTGTGGCTGCCTATGACTATTCATGATTCTCTTAAATGTTCATAACCCAGCTCGGAACACCACATTTAGCCTACGTATCTCCATCTGCATTTGGCACCTGATTTATCCCATGAAGACTTCATTTACCTGTCGGTGGAGAGGCCAGTCCCAGGAGGGCCAGATGCCGAGGCCTCATTCACGGACACTCCACAAGCTCTTTCATCCAGAGCAAGTGGTCCAGGTGCCTGGTGAGTCCGAGAGATGCTGGGCCATGGTGAATTTCTCAGCAGTAATAGGGAAGATGGCCAGCCAAACCAAGCTTCAGAAGGCCCAGAGCAGACAGGGGGAGAAGTCTAGGGGATGACTGAAATCCACCTCTGCTTCTTCCCAATTTTCTCTTATGTGACTCTTGCTTCCCAGATCCCATCAGCCTTGGGACCAGTGGTGACTTGAGTGAGAATCACAGAGGTTTCTGGATTTGAGCTCCACCTTGTTCCCTTCCTGGGCCCCAGGTCCCAGGTCCTGCTGGGGCCTGTTAACCACACACGGCGTGACAGAGGTATGGGGATGGAGAGGAAACTAGCTCTGCCCTCTGGCTCCTCGCAGCTCCTCTGTTGTCGCACCGACAGGCAGGTGCACCTCTTCCCACCATCCTTGACTGGCTGCTTCTACTGAGCTCAGTCATTTCCAGGGCCCTTGCTCAGCTTCCCAACCCACTTTCCCTAGGGACTTAGGGCAAGGACCCCCAAGGGTGATCAAAGGGCCTTTTGAGAAATGCACTCACTGGCCAGTGTCAAACCTGAACTCGGCACCCATCCAGGGTCTTAGGGACTTGACTTTCTCCTATTTCAAGTTCAAGTCCCAACCTTCAAGGGACCTGGTAACCTCCTCCTGACCCTGAGAACATAGTGGAAAATTTCCCTTTTGCTTGAAAGTCCCAGTTCCAGTGCAAACACAACAGCTCCCATGTTCCATCATTTCTGAGAGGTGGTTTCCTGATTAGATGCCACATCATGACTACACTACTTTATTTACTTTATTAAGAAATTTATTAAGAACTACTACCTGGAAAAAAAAATCAATAAACAATTCAATAAGTCAGGCAATGTAGTCTAATCATCATGAGTTAAGGTTCATTTGGGGAGGAAAGCTGTTCTAACTTGTTGACTAATCTAAATTCTGAAATAGTTTTAAATAAATACTGATTTGTAGCTCACGGACAAATCCTGACCATCTCTGCTACCACAAGGCATCAGGGTCTTCCTGGGCCAACTCCCACTGTGAGCATACAGTTGCACGTTGCTCTTTCAGACTCAAATGCACAGCGGTCACTGATCTGAACTGCGCTTTCTGAGTAGAGGGAGCAGGTTGAAGGTCTCTGGGATTTCAGAAAGACGGAAGAGAAGATGAAAAGACTGAACCTGGAGTTGGAGGATGTGATGTCAGACTATGCAACTCCAAGGAAGGCATTTCATCTTTCAGTTTCTTCATTGATAAAAAGAGGGAAATGATAATTGTATTTTGGATTTCTTCAAGGTTTGTGAAAAGAGACACTAAAGAGTCAAATCAAGAAAGACATCAGATAGACCATAGCCAATCTTTCTCCTCCTGACAAAGTATCTGTGATCATTGAAGTGATAATTTTGGGGAAGAAGAAGGAGGAGGAGGGATGGAAGAAGAGAGAGAAGAGAAATCAGAGGAGATCTACTTCTACCAACACTGAGAATATGAAGGAAGGAAAGGAGGGGGGGTGAGTGGAGGAAGCAAACCAGAAATTCTGAGGAATTCCTGCAAAAGAGTAACCAGAAAGCACTGAGTTCACTGAGCTGACAGAGGAACAAGTGCAGAGAAAAATTGTCCAACACACGACGAGTCTCGCAAGAAACAGAGATTCTTACGTGCAAATGTGAAGAGACCACCAAGAACCACTGAACATCTAAGGAAAACCTATGCTGTAAAAGAGAGGACCTCACCTCACCTGACCTCACCAAGGGGGAGTGACTTCCAGAGAGGAAACAGAAGACAAATTTAGAATAAAAATGAACATGTTCAGAAAGAGTCAAGATGATGACACTCATATCCAGATTAAAAAGTTGCAATGAAAAGCAGCAATTCTTGGACATGGAAAACGTGACTATAAAAATTAAAATCATAATCAATAGACTGAACAAAAGAATGAACATAGAGAATCTCAGATAAATAAGTTGAATGGTAGAATTGGAGAAGTCTCCCAGACCCACAGGGGAAGGTCAGAGACAACTGGAGGCAGAAGGGTCTGTGGGGAGGGGAGTTATATCAATGCTGGTGGGATCTTAAAGTTGTGCGTAGGGGAAGAGGCAGCCTGGCATTACAGAAATGATTCTTTCATCGTCACACTAACAGTTCTTGTGAGCAATTAAGCCCTTTTCTGTGTGAAATTATGCAAGCATAGCCTTCAGCCTAGTCCAAGTCAAAAAAATTGTATGTTCAGAATCAATGAGATCTGAGTTAGCCACATTTGAGTGCAAAGAGCTCTCCAAGGACACACACACACACACACACACACACACACACACACACACACACACTCAGCCAAACCCCCTGAGCTTGCTGGTGGAAGGCCCTCCTCCTAGGGATCCTAGAGCCCAATGCTCTCTTTGCACAGATGAGAAAACCGAGGCTCAGAGGGGCAGAGCTAGTTCCCACTCCATCCCCATACCTCAGTCTGTCTTTTCCAGAGTCTCCTTGGTGCCTAAGTTTCTGGGCTGTGTGTGTGCCTCTCCTTGAAGTCTGCCCTCCTCCCCTCTCCTTCCCTTTGGGTTGGGGCAAGCCCTGGGGCCTCAGGCAGCAGTCCAACCAAGTCAGCAGTTCTGGGAAGGAGGACATACTATGAGGAGGAGTCCTGAGAGCTGTCTTTCTGTTGGTTTGGGCAAAAAGGAGGCCAGCTGCTCCTGTTTCTCCCACGTATCAGCTCACTGCATCGGCTCTGCTTGTCTGTCAGGTGGCGTCTGGACCCAGCTGGTTCTTATTGCCCCTGACCTTGACTTCTCCAGAGGGTGCCCTTGCCCTTCAGTGTTTAGTCCCCCTAGAGCATCATCCAAGCCCACTGTCTGTTTGCTCCTCCCTTCTGTGGGTTCTCCCAAAGAAAAGGAATCTAAAATTGATAAACCCCTCCTATGTACCAGACCCTTTGTGGGGCACTTGACATACTTCTTTTATTTTCTTCTTCTTTATATTGTGGTAAAATATGCATAACAAAAATTACCATCCTAGCCATATTTAAATATACATTTCATTGGCATTAAATACATTCACACTGTTATGTAACCATCACCACCACCCATCCCCGTAACTCTTCACCTTGTAATACTGACACACGGAGAAGGCAATGGCACCCCACTGCAGTACTCCTGCCTGGAAAATCCCATGGACGGAGGAGCCTGGTAGGCTGCAGTCCATGGGGTCATTGAGGGTCGGACACGACTGAGCGACTTCACTTTCACTTTTCACTTTCATGCATTGGAGAAGGAAATGGCAACCCACTCCAGTGTTCTTGCCTGGAGAATCCCAGGGACGGGGGAGCCTGGTGGGCTTCCGTCTATGGGGTCACACAGAGTCGGACACGACTGCTGACATGGGTCAGCAGCAGCAGACCCATGAAACAATAACTCCCCATTCTCTACTCACCTCTGGCCCTGGCAGCCACTGTTATTTAAACTGCTTTACGTACCTCATGCAAGTGGAATCAATCGTACAGTATTTGTCTTTTTTATGATCTGCTTATTTCACTTAGCATAAAGTCCTCAAGGTTCATCCATGCTACAGCATGTGCCAGAATTTCCTTCCTTTTAGAAGCTGGCTAATATTCCATTGCGTGGATATACCACACTTTGTTTACCCGCTCATCTGCCTTGAACACAGTTTGTTTATACCTTTTACCTATTATAGTAATGCTACTATGAACACGGGTGTGCACATATTTCTCTGAGATTTTTTTCAATTCCTCTAGGCATGTATTCCTGGATCATACGGTAATTTTATTTCTAATTTTTTGAGGAAACACCATACTGTTTTTCATAGGTTGTTTCATTTTACAATCCCATCAATAGTGCACAAGGATTTCCTTTTCTCTTCATCCTCACCAACCCTGGCTGGAATACAGGAGACACATGTTTGATCCCTGGTCAGGAAGATCCCCTGGAGAAAGGAATGGCAACCCACTCCAGTATTCTTGCCTGGTGAATTCCATGTACAGAGGAGCCTAGCAGGCTACAGTCCATGGGGTGACAAAGAGTTGGGCACAGCTGAGTGACTAACACTTCACCAACACTTATTTTCTGGTTTTTGATCATATTCAGAGCAACTATGTGATACAAGCATCTGTCCTCACTTTTATAGATGAGAGAAAGAGTTCAGAGAGGTTAAGTAACCAGCAGAAGGCCACACAGCCAACAGATGCGGAAGCCAGGATTAAACCCATGCCTCTCTGACTCCTTGCTCCTCCTGTCCTCAGGCCAGGAACTTTGGGTCTCATAAGACTTCTGGGAAAGGGCATTTGAACTGCAGTGACAAG
This sequence comes from Bos grunniens, assembly GCF_055505025.1. Lineage (NCBI taxonomy): Eukaryota > Metazoa > Chordata > Mammalia > Artiodactyla > Bovidae > Bos > Bos grunniens. Next base: position 84,819,636 of record NC_141174.1, on the reverse strand, counting down.
TCACCAACTCAATGGACATGAGTTTGGGTAAACTCTGGGAGTTGGTGATGGACAGGGAGGCCAGGCGTGCTGCAGTTCACGGGGTTGCAAAGAGTCAGACACAACTGAGTGGCTGAACTGAACTGAATTGACAAGTCATATAACCAAGGGACTTGAATTATCTAATTCCAGGTAACAGGTAAGTAATGGCTAAGTGGGGGCCTTGCCATGAAATTCCAAGTCCTACAATCAGGGAATCTTCATGGAGGAGGCAGACTCAGTTCATTCCTACAGGGCAGGCAGGCAGAATTTGGAGAGTCAGAGAGGAGGAAGGAAGACTATTCCATGATTAGCAGGCAAGATTTTAAATCACTTTAAAAAGTAAAAGACAGTGACTCCATCTGTCTTTAAAGAGGCCAGGGGTGTAGGATAATTTAAATCAAGGAAAGAATACATCATTGTCTGGATCCCTTTACTGATGAAGTCTGGTGGTGGGGCGGGAGCCACATGGACAATCTGATGATAGCGAAGGGAAGCTAACATGTGAGACTGTCTGCTGGTTCCTGCCCATGCTTTTCATTTACAGAAACAGGCCAGTCCAAGTAGAGGCTGGAGAGCCAAACATAGCTCTTTGTAATAAAGGGAAGGAATCCTGAGCTTCTGAGGGCAGCCCAAGAGAGAGGAGTGAAAGGGGAAAGAGAACAAAGTGAGAGAGAGAGAGAGAGAGAGAGAGAGAGAGAGAGAGATGGAGAGGTCCCACGGGAGTGAGGAGCCAGGAACCCAGGGGGCAGATGGAGAGCCTGGGGGAGGAGACAGTGGGGAAGGAGCAGCCCTTGGACCTTCAGGGCAGCCATGAGTGACATCCATATTGGAGTTCCCTGTGCTGTGATGTGACTTCCCTGGTGGTCCAGTAGTTAAGACTCCAAGTTTCCACTGCAGGGGGCACAGGTTCGATCCCTGGTCAGGGAACTAAGATCCCTCATGTTGCATGGAACAGGAAGAAACAAAACAAAACAGAAAAATCCCACGAACAAAAATAAACATCCCATGACCCAAAATGGAACAGACAACAGTCTAAAGTTGGGTGCTGTAGGGAGGATTCCAGGTAGAAGGAGCCACACTATGGGTTTTCCATTATTCATGAAATAAAATGGGGACCTGCAGCAGTTTTAATTAAAGAGCAAAAGGAAACCCCATACATGGGAAATTTTTGTTGTTGTTCAATTGCTAAGTCGTGTCTGCCTCTTTGCGACCCCATGGACTGCAGCACACCAGGCTTCCCTGTCCTTCACTCCTGGAGTTTGCTCAAACTCATGTCTATTGATTGAGTGATGGGAAAGTTTGGGGACAGTCAAATGGCTCACATACAGTTTACAAAAGCAGAGAGAATTGTGGAGACGTACTGTGTGAATGACGGAGAAGGCAATGGCGCCCCACTCTAGTACGCTTGCCTGGAAAATCCTGTGGATGCAGGAGCCTGGAAGACTGCTGTCCATGGGGTCGCTGAGGGTCGGACTCGACTGAGCGACTTCACTTTCACTTTTCACTTTCATGCATTGGAGAGGGAAATGGCAACTCACTCCAATGTTCTTACCTGGAGAATCCCAGGGATGGGGGAGCCTGGTGGGCTGCCATCTATGGGATCGCACAGAGTCGGACATGACTGAAGCGACTTAGGAGCAGCAGTGTATGAATGAAGTCGATGGCTTTCATTCACAGGCAGAAGCTTGCTCCTCATCCAGCCGTGCTGGCTATTTTCACTTCATTTCATTCAGTAGGTATGCGACGCCATTCCTGTGGCCTGGCAGCAACCGAATAGCAACTGAAGCTTGTACACTGACAGTGCTGTCTGTCAGCACTGTTCTGAGCACTTCAAGTATCAAGTCACTTAATCCTCACCACCACCCAATGACTCTGCTTGTCCCCATTGTGCAGATGAAGAAACAGAGGCACGGAGAGGTTAAGTCATCTGCTGAGAGTATGTAATAAGGGGCATGGCTTTGATATTCTACCCTTGACTGTCTGGCTCCACAGTCTCACTCTTAATCGCTTCATTATACTACTTCTCTTTGGCTCTCCAGTTCCAGTCACTGCCTTCTTTCCTTTGCTACTATTGAATAGATAGAGGAACTATTGAATACTTGGAGAGTAATAGCAGAAAACCCATATACTCTCATGATTCATTAAGATCTAAATTTGTCATCAATCCAAAGGATAATATCAGGATCAATAACTGGAAGAAACAAGGAAAAATATTCCAGCTCAGTGGAAGGAAGGAAGACTGCCAGCATGATAAGCCATCCAAATGAATGCATGGTCTTGAGAGGTAGTGAGTGTCCTGTCATCAGAGGGATGCAGGCAGGACTTCCCAACAGCTTGATGCAGATGCACGTCAGCTATGAGAGCTGTTAAGGTTCTCTCCAACCGGAGATTCCATGACTCCAGGAAATGTTGCTGATCTAGAAGAAATCATTCAAAAGAATAAGACACTAGGGATCATAAGAATCCACAGGCTTTGGGTTACCCCAAGTCTATTATGTTGGCCATTCCTGAAATCTTCCTCTCTCCTAGTCCACTTGGTGAACTTCTACTTATCCTTTAGAGCCTAACTTGAATGACACCTCCTTCAGGAAGCCTTCCCTCCTCACTCCATTCCTACTAGGCACCAGGCTCACCCAGGCCCTCCTCACTCTCTGCTTCTCTCAGTTACCTGTCTTGCTTCTCCAATTACATCTTTCCGACTACAGGTCAGTCCCTGCGTCTAGACGGTGAGCACCCAAGGGTGGAAACCAAGCCCTATTTATGTCTCTAAATCCACAGCTCTTGGCATGAGGAAGGTGGTCAGTGAGATCAATTCAATTCAGCAAATATGTTTTTATATCACCAGTCTATTCTATTCCTCTCTGGTCATCTGTGTTTACAGACAAGGCCCCTTGAATGCCAAACACACTTTCTCTCTCGCTGTCTGGCCTGTGCACATTCTGTAAATGATTTATGAATGGGCAATGTCAGAGGCTCTCTTGGTTTATTTCTTCTGGGTCCACATGAGGTGATGTGGCCACATTTCCAATGGCAGAGCCCCTCGACATTCCACAGCCCAGAGCCCCACGAGCACATCTTACTCACCTCATACCTGTGTGGACACTTGGATGCAGATCCCCCCATTAATGAAGGTCTTGCTGGGGGGCTGTGGCATGCAGGCTTTGGCAGTCAGAGGGCTGCCACACCAAGATCTCATCTCCTCCGCTGAGGACCACAGTCAATGATATTAGGGTGGAGAAAAGAGCATTAAAGGTTGACTATAAACACCCAGAGCTGTCCTCCTTTGAAGGCCTGCTGGCCAGGCTGACCCCCACTTGGCATCTGGGAACTGGGGTTTTGGAGGGTCCCCTCCATTCCCTGATGAGAGTGGCTCACTCTCCCTACACTGTGCAAACATGCTTCATGCTGAGCTCCTGCCTTCCTCCTGGGAGTCAGGAACTGTGGTGCAGAGCAGACCGAGGTGCCTGGATGGCCAGTCCTCGCCCCCAACCCCCGCCCAACAAAAGCCCTGGCTCTGAGTCTCTAATGAGCACCCCTGGCTGAGAACAGGTCACACGTGTTGCCACTATTTGCTGCTGGAAGAATGAGTATGTCTTATATGACTCCACCAGGTGAGGGGTCTTGGAAGCTTGTGCCTAAGAGGTTTATTTGTTTATTATCACTGTAGTAAACAAACCATTGCTGTGAGGACCACTATACGCTGAGTCCTGGAAGTCCTTCCAGTGGATCATCAAACGTGGGGACCTCCAGCACAGGGTGTGAAAGTTCACTTTGGCTTCAGAGTTGTGCGAGAGTTGGGGACACTCGCCCTCTGACCACAGCTGCTTCTGCCTCTTTCCTTCCAGGACTGTTGATCCCCAGGGCATACCCTAGCTAGTATCCTGACTGCTAAACTCTGACTTGAAGCTTGGTTTCCTGGGAGCCCCATCTTCAGCAGATGCAAATGCAGCACTTCAGGGCCTACAAGTCACTGGGCATTTTATTGTATGTTAATTTCATCACCACAACATCCCTATCAAGTTTTTCCAAAGGAGAAAATGGGAGCTGAGAGGCTAAGTGACTTGTCCAAGGTCACAGAGCCAGTTAGAATTGAGATGGATCTTGGGCAGGATGTTTCTGAAGTCTGCAGCCTCTCCTGAACCAAGCTGCCTTTCACGCATGGCTCTGAATGTCCAGGATTCTTCCAGGCTTTAGGACCAGTAAGCAAGCCCTCTCCCACTAAGTTATTCACAGAGGCATCTGGGAACCAGATCTGGGCAGTGTTGAGTAGGGGACAATTCCAGTCCCAGGAAAGAAGGCAGAATGCTGTCTCCCTGAAGGACTCGGAGGAGAGGATGAGTAAACAGAACTCCTGTACGCGAGACACCTGGAATGCTTACACCCACCCGCCAGCACACCTGCACGCCCTGGCCAGACCTGGGACCCCCTGGGTCTCAGAGCGCAGCCCTGGAGTCTGGGCAGAGGACACGAGTCACGCGGGGCCTCATCAGCCGTCGCAGCAGCCTCAGGAGCGGCCCAGAGAGTGACGGCGCTGAGAGGAACTTGGCTTCAGGCAGCTGAGGGGCTGCCACTCCGCACAGGCAGCCAGCCCAGCTGTCGGCTCCAGAGAAGACGGGGCGGCTGGGAGACGTGACAGACGGAGTCCCGGGGAGCTCATGAACCCCATCTGTCCATGGCAGGTGGGGGAGAGCCGCCCTCCCCCATTGAGGTGCGGTAACACTGCTAACCATTCTAAAGTCGCACAGGGGCCCTGCAAACTCTGTCCTGCAGAATTGCCACAGGTGCCACGTGCCTCTCTCCTACGCCCTGTCCAGGGAACAGCTCCATGTCTGTGCTCTGTGTTACCACCGACAGGCCTGCCGATGGATAGCGGGGTGGGCGTGGATTGCTCAAGTCCCCAGTGGAACAGCCCAAGGGGCCAGGGGTGTCCCAGGTTTGGAAAGGCTTTCACTCCCGGAGTCTTCCTTGCTGGGAACTCCTGCCTCCAGGTCTCTGTCCCCATTCCACACTGAGTCAACAGGAACACCAGAAGTAGCCCCTTTACCCTATTTCACAAAATACCTAAGTAAATAAGCAAATAATTGCATAAATAAGTAAATATGCTTGCCCAGTTAGTCACATACACAACTAAAGTTAATGAAGACCATGGCAGGGGCCGGGGGTCGAGGGTGGGAGTCCCATATCACAGGCCTTACTGTCAGCAACTTTAAAAGCTCCCCTCCCTTTCCTGTCCCCCTGAGTCCCCAAATTCACATGCAAATGTAAGGGATCCAGAAAAGCATAGACAATCCTTAAAAAGAAGAAACAAAGGGAAGGACTTACATGCCGGGTTTCAAAACTTATCATAGGGTGAAGGAAATAGGGAGACACGGGTCAAAGAGCAAACCTTCAGTTATAAGGTGAACACGTTCTGGGGATCTAATGCCCAGCCTTGTGACTACAGATAGCAGTACCGTATTGTGTAATTGAAAGTTGCTGAAAGATTACACCTCAAATGTTTTTACACACACATACACACACACAATTGTAATGGTGTGAGGTGACGGAGGTGTTAACTAAGCTTATTCTGGTCATCATTTTGCAATGTATATGTGTATCAAGTCATCACACTGAACACCTTAAACTTACACAAAATTATATGTCAATTGTATACAAATAAAGCTGGAGACAAGGTTTTTTAATTTTTTTAAAACTTACTACAGGAGAAGGAAATGGCAACCCACTCCAGTATTCTTGCCTGGAAAATCCCATGAATGGAGGAGCCTGGTAGACTACAGTCCATGGGGTCGCAAAGAGTCGGACACGACTGAGCAACTGCATTTTTTTTTTCATTTTTGTGTGGTGGGCCCTGGAGGAAAAAGCCCCTGGATGGGGACTCACTTAACCTTGAATTAGGATACAGTTTCTTAGATATGGGACTTCCCTGGTGGCTCAGCAGTGAAGAATCCGCCTGCAATGTGGGAGACCTGGGTTCAATCCCTGGGTTGGGAAGATCCTCTGGAGAAGGGAACAGCTACCCACTTCAGTATTCTGGCTTGGAGAATTCCATGAGGCCACAAAGAGTTCGACACGACTGAGTGACTTTCACTTTCACTTTCTTAGATGTGATACCTAAGTCACAAACAACAAAAGAAAAGACAGATAAAGTGGACTTCTTCAAAATTAAAAACTTTGTTTGTGTCAAAGGGCACTATTAAAAATGAAAAGACAATCCACAGAAGAGGAAGAAATATTTGCAAATTATATATCTGATTAGGATTTACTCCTCAGAATATACAAAGAACTCATACAATTCAGCAATAAAAGACAGCCCAATTAAAAAATGGACTAAGAATACAAGTAGACACTTCTCTAGAGAAGATATGCAAATGACCATTAAGCATATGAAAAGATGCTCAACATTATTAGTCACTAGGGAAATGCAAATTAAAACCACAATACCACCTCACACTCATTAGGATGGCCATTTTCACAAAAATGGACGTTGCTGATGAGGATGTGGAGGAATCGGAAGCCTTACAGATTGTTGGTAGGAATCTTAAAAAGTCTGGCACTTCTTCAAAATGTTAAACACGGAGTTGCCACATTTAATATTTCTTCATAAGCAGGAGTGTTCTTGGGATTAATACCTAGGGTTGTGATTGGGATGAAGCAGAAGTCCGGGGAAGAAATGAAGCTGGGACACAGGCCAGTGGCAGGCCCTTGGCTGACTTCGTGGGGAGCTCTGGGTCTGAAATGGCCCATCAGAGCTGTCCTGCACTGGACTAAAATAACTGATCCTTGTCCTTCCTCATGAATCAGTCATCAGATGGGGCGCCCTCCCTGCCGCCACCGGAAGGACATGACTATGTGTGAGGCAGCTTCTGCAGCTAAGATGGCCCCCAGAGGTGGCCTGTTGACCACCCTCCCAGCAGCCTAGGCAAGACCTAGGGCGTCTGGGTGGTGCGACCATCTGTCCATCTTGCTGGTACTGAGGTATCTGTTGTTGTGGAGCAGAAGCACCCAAGCCCCAGTGGAGGGGTGTGGGGTTGGGGAGGTGGGGTCAGGGTCAGAAAGGTGCCAGCAGTAAGGGACAAGGTCACAGCAATGACAGATGCTGGGACCTGCCCTGTGGAGGCAGTGCCTGGCCAAAGGGATGGGGCAAGATGCTGACAGTCTCTGGGAGGCCTGGGGGCCTCTGCCGTGAGCTGGTCAGCTGATGTGCGCATGGCACCTAAGTAAGGCTAGTGAGAGTTCTGCTGCGGGCTAGAGGTCCAGGGGTCACGGCGTTGTGCCCTCAGTGACCCCCAGTGCTGCAGTAGGGCAGCCAGGTGGGCTGTTTGCCTGTGTGGGGGGGGTCCAGCCTCTCTGGATGCAGGTGGTTGATCCATCCAGGGGAGGCTCTGAGCTATTTCCTGAATAAAGAACCCTTGGACAGTTTATGTATCTAAAGGCGAGGTATGTGAGTAACATGGTTCCAGAGACACTGCAGAGGCTCGTCTCCCAGGGAACGCTGGCAGAGCAAGGAGTCACCCCGAGCACGGCAGAGGAAAACAAACGCTCGGGCTGCAGCCCCCTGATCAGGCTTTTGATTAGCTGTGCGACTGTGGGCAAGTTCCTTGACTTACCTGGTCTTAGTCCCCCCACAGTTAAATAAGAAGGAAGGGACTTCCCTGGTAGTCCAGTGGGTAAGAATCTGCCCGCCAATTTAGGGGACATGGGTTCGATCCCTGGTCTGGGAAGATCCCACATGCTGTGGCGAAACCTAGCCGTTACACTACAACTACCGAAGTCCATATGCTCTGGAGCCCATGCTCTGCAATGAGAGAAGCGCCACAAACAAAAAACTAGAGTAGCCCCTGCTCTCCACAACTAGAAAAGGCCTGCACACAGCATCGAAGACCCAGCACAGCCCAAATAAACAAGTAAATAAATTTCTTAAAAAACTTTTAAACGAGATGGGAAACGTAGATAACCTCACAGGTATATTCAGTGCGAATCCACGGGTTCATCAACCCAGCAGGAAGCTAGTCAGGGTGGCAAAGGTTCTGAGGCTTGTGCTTCCCTCCACCCAGAGTCCCCCAAAGGCAAACCAGGGCCTCCCAGGATGCTCACCACGTCTGAGCCCACCACACCCGGCTGCTCCCACTCTCTTGGGCTCTAGCTGCAAATTGGTTCCCATGATGAACACAAGCTGCCCAAATCACTCAGAGGATGGCTCGAGAAAAAGCAATTAAATGCTTTCTTAATTGTGGGATGGCAAGAGGTTAATGAGTTACTATAAAAACCAGTCCCTGCCATCTGGTGGCTGTCACCAAAGCCCACATGCAGGGAGCAGTCCCAATTTGTAAGACAGGATGACGGGATCACTCCAAGTCAGGAGAAGGGGTGGGACTCAAGAGCCAAGTGAGGCTGGGGGCCCAGAGCTGCAGAGCCCAGCACGGCCCAGCCAGCCTCCAGACATCCCCGAGCTGCGTGGAGCTTCAAAACCAAGTTGGAGGGAAATCAGATGGGGAGCCAAAATCTCTCATCAGATCCAACACTGGTCGTCTCTGGGATTCAGCTCTAGTGAGGGACGGCTGACAGCCACTTGCTCAGTGCTAGTCAGGAGGAGAGGAGCGAAAAGCGACAGATGAGAGAGAAGCCCGCCAAGGCGGAGGGAGAGACAGACAGAGGCAGGGACACAGACCCTGCAAAGACAAAGAGATGCAAACCAGCCTGGACAGACGGAGAGACAAAAGAGAAAGGATGAACTCTGAAATGCCAGGAACTGGAAAACGACAGTGACATAGATAGGCTGGGAATGTGAGAAGCCGATGAAAGGGCAGGTCATTTTTTAGAATCAGAAATGGGAAAGAACCTTTGAGGGATTTGCTTTGTTCTGGGCGAAAGTGTTCTCTCCGATATTCTGCATCTCCCAGGCATCAAGGAGAATGCCTTCTCCCTTCGAGGATGTGAAGAGCAGGCATTCAGCAGAGCCAGCCTCGGCTCTGCGCCCCACCACCAACCACACACACACACTCACATATACACAGATCCACACCTAGGCACAGCCAGTTCTCACCAGTCAGGAGCCACCTCTTCCTGTGTGCAGGAGGTCATGGGTCTCAGGCTGTCTCTCCCCTTAGCTCTGGTTCCAAGGTCCCATCTGCAGTCCCAAGCCTGGCAGAGGCAGGTCTGGTTTTCTGGTACAAAGAGGAAGGAAACCAGAAAGTTCACATATCCCAAGGGCTGCAAAGCCTGTGATTTCCGTGAGACTAAACTCACTACTAGTCCTTTCTGTCATTTTCCAGAAATTGGCTGAGAAATACAGAGGTCACTCCTCACCTGTTCCTTCGGGTCAGACTGTTTTTCCAGGGGGATTCCCCAGTGGCTCAGCAGTAAAGAACCTGCCTGTACTGCAGGAGCTGCAGGAGCTGCAGTTTCGACCTCTGGGTCAGGAAGATGCCCTGGAGGAGGGCATGGCAAACTGCTCCAGTATTCTGAAGAATACCATGGACAGAGGAGCCTGGCGGGCTACAGTCCATGGGGTCACAGAGAGTTGGACATGACTGAAGCGACTGAGCATGCATGCACACACCCCTTCTTCCAGGATGAGACCTTGAGATAGTCACTTCCCAGGATTCTGGAAGTTTCCCCTCCCAGAGAAGGTTCTAACAGGCCATAGCAACAAAACAGCAACCAGCTTTCAGTGAGAGGGTGGGAACTCCTCTTCCGGGTGTTACCCACTCCACAATCACTGCTTCCCAAATTTGAGGACCATGACAGCTTGCTCCTGAAAGTCAAGATCTCAGCTTAAACAGAACACCTATGGCTCAAAGTACAAACAAATAAACAAGTAGGGATGTAGAGCTGGAAGATTCCAGTATCTTCATTTTTCACGTTATCTTGAGTCCTTACTTTCCCTTCTCCTCTCTCCTACTCCATTGCCACTTGGCTGACCCATTATCCGGAAGACTCTGTATCTGATGAACTAGAGACACAGGAAAATCTTGTTGATCTATCCACCTTGTGTGTGCGTGTGTGAGTGCTAAGTCGCTTCAGTTGCGCCCAACTCTTTGCAACTCCATGTACCACAGCGCCAAGCTCCTCTGTTTGTGGGATTTTGCAGGCAAGGATTCTAGAGTAGGTTGCCATGCCCTCCTGCAGGGCATCTTCCCAACCCAGGGATTGAACTCATATCTCTTACATCTCCTGCATTGGCAGGCTGGTTCTTTACTACTAGCACCACATGGGAAGCTCCCATCCATCTTACTAGGGGTTAGAAATCACCCTAAAATCTCTAGGGAAATTTAGGAAAGGGATTGCTGATGTTTCAGGGTAAAATTAAAGTTTGAAATTCCTTGTCTATACTTGGTGCCCGACTAGCACAAGAGTTGACCGTAATTGTATCTTTTACTTCCAGCAGTAAACCCAAATCCCAAGGCTGCCTCTAGCTGGCCCCACCTAGCCAGCTGGTGGGTCTCTTGAGGACTCATGTCACCTCTAAGTCTCCCAGCTTCAATCTGCCAGGTCTATGAAAAGCTCCCCTGATTCTGGTCTGGGCAGCAGCCAGAGTCCAGCAGCTGCAGGCTGAAGTGCCATTGGGTAACACCCAGGAGCCAGCAGGGCATCGGCAGTGGTTCTGAGAAGTGTTTGCCTGTGGTTCTTCCTTCTGTCCCTGTGCCTTTGGAAGGTCCCAGTATTTCTCTTCCTGGCGATTCTGTAAACCACTCAATTGCTTTTCTGCTTCCAAAGAAAAAGAGCGGATAGGCAAACACATGGGAGAGAAACCGAAACACAAAGCTAGGGACACAGAGACAGAGAATGGAAACACTCTAATCCTTGGAACTGCCATTAAGCCACGAGCACTGCTCTCTGTTCCCCTTTGGCTTCCTTAGACCGAGCCTTCCATCCTCAAGCACACTCCTGGCGGGCCCATGAGTTCAGAGCCCCAGGGTCATCCCGTGGCTTCAAACTTCACCTCTCAAGCTGGAAGAATTACCCAGTTCCTGCTCATTATTAGTCACCCTCTCTCTGCCCACTGCCCACACCTCCTCTGACACAGAGAAAAATATACACACGTGCACACACCCCACACCTTCCCCACACACAGGACTGTGGCTTGAGTTCCACTCTGCGTTTTCCAGAAGCCATTGCTAGAAGGAAATGCCTTCTGTTCCTTCGCCCCTGGTCTGCTCGCGTTCAGTCTCGGGACTGCAGGGCCAGTGAGCACAAATCAGCGTTTTCAGTCCGAGCTGTTACACAGAGACAAATCGAATGCTGTGGATGTCTACTCCATTATTTTAAACGGTGGGAAAATCAGCACCCCAAATTTGGACCCAAAGGTTTTTCTTTAACTTATTTCTCCTCAGGGGTAATTTTCACTCAAGTATGACATGTACCCAACCAAGGAGCACCCCCCAAGATATTGGAGGCCCCTCAGTTCCTTTTGAGCCACCACCCCGTCTTCTTCTTGGGTGCTGCTTTGTTAAGAAGGGTAATTCAACATCATTTTGAATGAACGAATGAATCAGAAGAAAGAGTTCAGGATAGAGGACTGATAGTGAACATGTCAGGAACTTTAATAAGCTCAGCCCTATGAGAAAACAAACGGAACAAACCACCAAAGGATAACTCGAAAGCAAAATAATGTACAAGCAAACGCAAGACTGAGGGAACATTTTGTGCTTACTCAGAATGTCAGGGCAGTCAGAGGAAAGGACAGATTATCACTGGAAGGGGATGTCAAAATGTGTGTGTCCCCCAGGTCTGAGTGCCATGGTGACTTGCTCTGGGCAGCTGCCACCCCCTCCCTCACAACAGTGTCCCAGTCAGTCACGACTGCCCCATCCATCTGAAAGCCTGTCAGCTATCCTGCGCTGGCTACTATCTACACAGCTGTCACCCTGCGAGTCTCTGCGGTAGCAGCTGAGAGCATGGGCTCGGAGGGAGAAGCCTTGTGGTTTGAGACCTGGCTTTGCTGCTTGCTGGCACTGTTCACCTTCTCTGGGCTCCAGTTTAAAATGAGAATCATAACAATGTTTTTGAGCGGATTAGATAAATTGATCCATATGAAGGTATATTGGTCCAGGTTCAGCCAAAAAATAAAACCAGCAGGAGATACATACTAAGCGGCTTGTTGCAAGGAATTGGCTTATGAGATTGTGGGGCTGGCTGGCTGAGTCAGAAATCCACAGGGGAGGCCCTTAGGAAGGGCAGGCTGGAACTCAGACCCAGCTACAGGCCCCAGGCAGAATTTCTTGCCCTTCAGGGAAGCCTCAGCTCTGCTCTTAAAACCTTTAAACTAATGGAATCAGGCCTGTCCGGGTTGCCTTGGATCATCTCCTTTACTTAAAGTCACTGGTTTTGGACTTTAAGGACATCTACCTTCACAGCTTCCAGGTAACGCTAGTCGTCAAGAATCTGCCTGCCAGTGCAGGAGACTTAAGAGATGTAGGTTTGATCCCTGGGTCAGGAAGATCCCCTGGAGGAGGGCAGGCAACCCACTCTAGTATTCTTGCCTGGAGAATCCCATGGACAGTGGGCCTGGTGGGCTATGGCCCATAGGGTCACAAAGAGTCGGACACAAATGAAGCAACTTAGCACACACACGCCTTCATAGCAATACCTAAATTAGCATTTGATTGAATAGCTGGAGACTCAGGTCTAGGCAAAGTGATATATAAAACTGCCCATCACAGAAGGGTAAGCACCGTATCTGGCTCCTAGTAACCCACCGTCACTCAATAACATACAGCTTTTTTTTTTTTTTTTTGAGGTTTCTAAAGCATCTACTGTGAAGTTGACATAATGAGTCTAGCTTCCCCCTTTTTTACCCTCCATCTTACATGCCCCATAGCATCCTCTTCCTCCCCTCTAAACCTTCTTCCAAAGAAGGCTGAAGACTCACTCGTGGGAACTGAAAGGAAGGTGTGTTGTTGCTCAGTTGCTAAGTCATGTCTGACTCTTTGTGATCTCGTGGACTGAAGCAACCCTCTTTTATTCATTCTCTTACCAGATGCTGCCAAACCAGCCCAGTGCCAGGTGCTGTACATAAAATACAGGTACAAGTCAGCCCCCACCCTCCTGGAGGCTGGATGCAGCAGCCCACTCTCCTGGGTTCCTCATCTCTGGTCACACAGCCCCACCAGCCCCGTGATGGGTCTGCTCTGCAGATGTCCTACATCAGCACCTGGCCTATGTCAACACCCGGCCAAGCCGAGGGGGCAGAAATCCAGCCCAAGCTCTGAACTAGGCACCCACCCAGAGGGCACTTTTTTCTAAATCACTCAAAGAAGCCAAGAAGCTAGTGGTCCCCTGCAGTTCATTAAAGCACATACATCAGCAGAGGGGATATGCTCCCCTGGGGGTCACATGTTATTTTACATGGGACATTCCATTTCCCCATCACAGAGCACACAGGGGATGCAGTAAAGAACTCAGTCTCTCAGAGCTCTTTCCACTCCTGTTCTGGTCTGCAGGCCCCTCTCAGGCGGCCTCTGCCCTCTCTTGCTCACTCCCAGTTCCCCCAACTCTGTCTCCTCCAATCCCCAGAGAGGTGATGTCCTGTCCAGTGGCCACTCTGATCCCACTCCTTCATTCTAGCCTGAAGCTGCCCTGCTCAATGGCATGGTGATGCTGTCCACTAACCTTGGACTAACCTGTCCCAGGCATGTGGTTCTCCTGCCACTCTACCCTCATCCAGACCTCATCTGCTCTTGCAGAACCCATGACGGCCCAGAGAGCACCACCCCACTGCCCCCGACTCAAATATTTTCCAAGAGCTCAACTTCCTACATGAGCTTGGACAGGTTAATAAACCTCTCTGAACTTGAATTCCTCCTATGAAAAATAGATACTATCATAAAACCCATTTCAAGGAGTTGTCTTGAGAAACAAGTAAAATAATGTATATGAAATGCCTGACACATGAAATCCAGTCCATTTCCTGAAGGCCCAACCTCCCTGGCCAGCCTTTGCTGCCCACAGTCCCTACAAAGAGATCAAAAGAGGCAATTCTAAAGGAAATCAACCTTAATTATTTATTGGAGGACGGTTGCTGAAGCTCTAATACTTTGGCTACCTGATGTGTAGAGCCGATTCATTGGAAAAGAATCTGATGCTGGGGAAGATTGAAGGCAAAAGGAGAAGGAGCAGAGGGTAAGATGGTTAGATAGCATCACCAACTCAATGGACATGAGTCTGAGCAAACTCTGGGTGATAGTGAAGGACAGGGAAGCCTGGCATGCTACAGTCCACGGGGTCACGAAGAGTCAGACACAGCTTAGCAACTGAGCAACGAAACAACTTCCTCCAAGCTTATAAGACACATATCAGGTATGTGAAACCCACACCTAACCCATCTGATGTCATGGCATCCTAGCTCCAGCTCGCCAGACTCCAGGAAACCACAGCACTGGGAGAAAGAATCTGTTTGCCTTCACATCTGCTGGGGAAGGCCTCCCACCCATAAGGGGAGCCTGGAATAACAAGCAGGGTTTGCACTGTCAGAGTTGTGATCAAAGGGAGACTCTGGGGAGTTAATGACAAGGAACTCGTTTCATGGGAGAATGAGAAGCAGATGTAGCCTTTCCCCTCTCCCAACCTGTCCATGACCCCAACAATATGGGGGGGGGCATGGTACAGAGGACCCCAATCTGTATGAACCCTAGCACAGAGGAAGCACTTTGTCACCTGTCAAGCACTGTATTAATGTTAGTCACTGTATTATAACTTAATTCCTCCCAGCTCCTCAGAAATGCAGTGCCCCAGGGAGGACTGGCCTGGTTATCTCCACCTGTCCTTAGGGCAATCTGCCTTTCCTCTAGAAGGAGCACATCACCAAGGAATTTCCACATGTGGGGCCCTCAGGACCCCAGCCTTCCTATAGCAAGACCAAACACGGAATCTAATTCCCGGCCCCATAGAGATTTGTGAAAGTGTTAGTGGCTCAGTCGTGTCTGACTCTGTGACCCTGAGGACTGTAGCCTGCCAGGCTCCTCTAACAATGGGATTCTTCAGGTAGGAATACTGGAGTGGGTCGCCATTCCCTTCTCCAGGGGATTTTTCCCACCCAGGGATCGGACTCAGGTCTTTTACATTGCAAGCAGATTGTTTACCATCTGAGCCACCAGGAGCTGGATAATTCTTGCTTTGTAGATCTTCTCTGGTGGCTCAGCAGTAAAGAATTCCTCTGTCAATGTAGGAGACATGAGTTCAATCCCTGGGTCGGGAAGATCCCCTGGAGAAGGGAATGACAACCCACTCCGGCATTCTTGCCTGAAGAATCCCATGGACAGAGGAGCCTGGCAGGTTACAATCCATGGGGTCACAGAGTCAGATACAACTTAGCAACTAAACAACAACAATAACAATTCTTGGTCTGTAGCATATTCAGAGCCTTCTTTACCTATCCCTCCCTGGATGCCAGTAACACCCCCACCCCTGCAGTAAGAACTAAAAGCGTCTCCAGACACTGCCAGATGTCCCTAGGAAGCAAGATCACCCTCAACTGAGACCCACCGGTGAAGAGCTGTCCAAGCTGCTTAAATGTGGCCTCATTAGGTTCCACGGCCCGGCTGCCCACTGCTTTCCAGCCATGGCACTGGCCTCTGCTTATACCAGACAGTCCATAGAGCACAAGGCTCCTGCTGTGTCCAGGGTCCCCTTCTGAGTCCAGTGGCTGGAGGTCTTGTGACCCTGGGACTCTGGCCACCAGCAAATGGACATCCTAGACCAGCTCCTGCGACATCCCTTGTCTGGGTTGGAGCTCTTCAACTTCACACTGACTCCCCACCCCAAGCAGGCTTGCTCTGGGTTTGGGGGATTAGAGTAGGATGTCATGGCAACAAGATGCTGGGAAGAAAACAAGGAGAGAAATGAAATAAATCCAGCATGGACCGTGGAACAGGAGGTCCCAGCTTCCCCAGCTTCCCAGAACCCACCAGATGACCAGTTCACTCTCATAGCTCTATAACTCCACCTTTTCTACAGTGATGACATCCTACCTTTTAAGTCATTTTTAAAGTCTTTATTTAAAGTAATATATCTACTGCTAAATATGAACTATCAAAAGCTAAATTTCCCAAACTGGGATTTTTTATTTCTGATGTGAACTGGATATAATATTTTTCAAGGATATATTTTTGTTACAAAACCAAATATGGCTATTTTTATTTCATTCAAATCAAGTGGGCATGGGTAATAAAATAAAAGAAGGAAACTAAACAGCTAGCTTTATTGTTTTTTTAATACCATCCCTTTTTTCAAGAAAATAAATCAACTTACTCTCTCTGCCTGTTCAGTCACTCCTGCCAAATTAATTTTTCTATAATTACTGTAATGGAAACACACATATAAATAATACATATTATATATGTAGTCACATGTATTTTCATCAAAAGGTTATATCTTTCTGCACCTTGGTGTGTCACTCAGCACAACTTATATCAGTGACCCCCTTCCTGGTTGGTGTCTCAGGAGCCTCACTGCCCAGTTCAAATACCAGCTCTGACTTCTCTCAGCTGTGTGATCTTGTGGAGGTTAATAGCCTCTCTGTGCCTCTTCTGCAACGTGTGGGTGATGACAACATTGTCTACTCGATAAAGTGCTGAGTGGGTTCAACAAGCTCGTGTATAGCAGCGGTCTTTAACATTTTTAGCACCAGGGACTGGTTTCATGGAAAACAATTTTTCCTCTGATGGTGGGGGGGATGGTTTGGGGATGATTCAAGTGCATTACATTTATTATGTCACCGCTGATCTGACAAGAGGCAGAGCTATAATACGAGCAATGGGGAGCAGCTGTAAATACAGATGAAGAGTCACTCACTCAACCAGCCCACCACTCACCTCTTGCTGTGCAGACCAGTTCCTAATAGGGACAGGTACTGCTCAGTGGCCCGGGGTGGAGATCGGAGACCCTGAGGCATGGGAAGCACTCAGAACAGCGCAAATGCTCAGAAAAATATTGCCTCCTATGCACTGTGATTCCACTACACAGCAAGACCATGCTCTGCCACGGAAATTTAAACTTTTTAAAAAACTTTGCTCTTATAAGCCATGATACAATGAATGCCCTTGTACTTACATCTTTACTCATTCATGCCATGATTTTGGAGGATAAATTCCTAGAGAAGAGACCACCGGGTTATTCAATAAGCGCTGTTTAAATTTATGTGAAAGTGAAAGGCAATCAGTCGTGTCTGACTCTTTGTGACCTCCATGGACTGTACGGTCCAAGGAATTCTCCAGGCCAGTACTGGAGTAAGTAGCCTTTCCCTTCTCCAGGGGATCTTCCCAACCCAGGGATCAAACCCAGGTCTCCCACACTGCAGGTGGATTCTTTACTGGCTAAACCATAAGGGAAGCCCATATCTATTGACAAATTACTCTCTTTTAAAAGGGTGTGGGGGTTTTCACTCCTACCCAACAGCGTGTGAGCGCTCACCTCTTCACTCTCGGCTCTGAAGGTTATCACTCTTTTTCACTGGATGGGCAAGAATAAAAACAATGCCACAATGTGGCTTTCATTCAAACTTTCTTAGTTATTTGTGAACTCAAACAATGATTTTTCTCCCAGTTTTAGAGGTCAGGTAATTTAATATTTTTCCTCTTTAATGGACCATTTGTATGGTGTGTGTGTGTGTGTGAATTGCCCATTTGCCCATCTATGTTGCTTCTGATTGATTTGAAGGAATGCTTGCTATGCTATGGATATTTACAGCTTTCCTGATAGAATGTGTATCAAATACTTTCTCCCAAGCTGTCATTTATGTATTTATGTTTTGGTTTATTTACGGTGCTTTTCACAGTACAGTTTTGTTTTGCTTTGTAAAATTTTTATGTCGTCCAATCTGCCACACTTTTCTTTTTTTTTTTTTTGACCTCTGGGTTTGCCACCAAACTTGGAAAGGCCCCAAGATATAGATATAGAGATACAAAGATCAAGACTGAAGCATATGATGTGTGTCTTCTGCCTGGCCTTACAACACTATATGTGAGATTATCTGTATACCTGCATTAGAGAAGGATGACAGCTTAGCTTATATGTCTTACATATACATAGTCCTATATTGTCTTTTAATTTGTTGATATTTTATATTTAATGCACAAACCTGTAATCCACCTGGGACATGTTACTGTATACATGGTGTGAAGCAGGTACCTAATTTTATCCTCTTGCAAATGGCTAGTGATTTCTGCTATGGTTCAAAGTGTCTTTGACTTCCAAGTGGTTCACCTGAAGGACTAAGGGTCTCTAAACTTAAGTCAGTCTTGCCTGGAAGAAAAGGAGCTGGAAAGGGAGTGGTTCTTTCCTCCTCTCTACCCACTCACTCTCTACCTGTATCACCTCCCTCTGTGACAGCAGGTGTCAACGAGGCTCTTCCATTCAGAGGGCAGGGCCAGGTGGGTGGGCAGGCTGCCAAGGGGGCTGTGAACACTCCATCACTGAGCATGGCATTCAGGGAACGGTAAGAGCTGAGCTATGGTTATCCTGGGACCATAGTGACTTATGTGCCCAGAGAAATCATTTTCATGGAAGATGCATTTTAGGCAGAGTGGAGGCTCCAGTGACCTTTATATCATCTGTTCCCAGGTTTCAGTGAATTTACACATGCTGGCTTCCCACAATGGAAAGAAATCTAATTACTGGTGGAATAACTTACAGGTAAGGGGACCTCCAGCATGCACCCACCAGGCTATAAATCCTTAGAGCTAGATTCCAAGGAAAGTAAACTAGTTCTCAGCCCAGGATGCTTCACGGGCTGACATTCTTCCTAACCCAGGTGTGGGCAGGAGAGCAGGTGGCTTTAGCAGAACAGCGTGTTATCAGGGCCCAGAAAATGGATCACAGCCTTGTCTAACTCAATGAAACTATGAGCCATGCCATGTAGGGCCACCCAAGATGGACAGGTCATGATAAAGAGTTCTGACAAAATGTGGTCCACTGGAGAAAGGAATGGCAAACCACTTCAGTATTCTTGCCTTGAGAACCCCATGAACAGTATGAAAAGGCAAAAATATAGGACACTAAAAGATGAACTCCCCAGGTCAGTAGATGCCCAATATGGTACTGGAGATCAGTGGAGAAATAACTCCAGAAAAAATGAAGAGACAGAACCAAAGCAAAAACAACACCCAGTTGTGGATGTGACTGATATTGGAAGTAAAGTCTGATGCTATAAAAAGCAATATTGCATAGGAACCTGGAATATTAAGTCCATGAATCAAGGCAAATTGGAAGTGGTCAAACAGGAGATGGCAAGTGTGAACGTCGACATTTTAGGAATCAGCGAATTAAATTGGACTGGAATGAGTGAATTTAACTCAGATGACCATTATATCTACTACTGTGGGCAGGAATCCCTTAGAAGAAGTGGAGTAGCCATCATGGTCAACAAAAGAGTCTGAAATGCAGTACTTGAATGCAATCTCAAAATGGCAGAATGATCTCTGTCCATTTCCAAGGCAAACCATTCAGTATCACAGTAATCCAAGTCTTTGTCCCAACCAGTAATGCTGAAGACACTGAAGTTAAATAGTTCTATAAAGACCTACAAGACCTTCTAGAACTAACACCCCAAAAAGATGTCCTTTTCATTATAGAGGACTGGAATGCAAAAGTAGGAAGTCAAGAAATACCTGGAGTAACAGGCAAATTTGGCCTTGGAGTATAAAACAAAGCAGGGCAAAGGCTAATAGAGTTTTGCAAAGAGAACACACTGTTCATAGCAAACACCCTCTTCCAATAACACAAGAGAAGACTCCATACATGGACATCACCAGATGGTCAATACTGAAATCAGATTGATTATACTCTTCGCAGCCAAATATGGAGAAACTCTATACAGTCAGCAAAAACAAGACCGGGAGCTAATTGTGGCTCAGATCATGAACTCCTTATTGCCAAATTCAGACTTAAATTTAAGAAAGCAGGGGAAACCACTAGACCATTCAGGTATGACCTAAATTAAATCCCTTACAATTATACAGTGGAAATGACAAATAGATTCAAGGGATTAGATCTGATAGACAGAGTGCCTGAAGAAGTATGGACAGAAGTCCATGACATTGTACAGGAGGCAGGGATCAGGACCATCCATAAGAAAAATAAATGCAAAAAGGCAAAATGGTTTTCTGAGGAGGCCTTGCATATAGCTGTGAAAAGAAGAGAATCAAAAGGCAAAGGAGAAAAGGAAAGATATAAGTATCTGAATGCAGAGTTCCAAAGAATAGTGAGGATAGATAAGAAAACCTTCCTCAGTGATCAATGCAAAGAAATAGAGGAAAACAATAGAATGGGAAAGACTAAAATCTCAAGAAAATTTGAGATACCAAGGGAACATTTTATGTAAAGGTGGGCACAATAAAGGACAGAAATGGTATGGACCTAACAGAAGCAGAAGATATTAAGAAGTGGTGGCAAGAATACCCAGAAGAACTATACAAAAAAGATCTTCATGACCCAGATAATCATGATGGTGTGATCACTCACCTAGAGCCAGACATCTTGGAATGCAAAGTCAAGTGGGCCTTAGGAAGCATCACTATGAACAAAGCGAGTGGAGGTGATAGAATCCCAGTGGAGCTCTTTCAAATCCTGAAAGATGATGCTGTGAAAGTGCTTCACCCAATATGCCAGCAAATTTGGAAAACTCAGCAGTGGCCACAGGACTAAAAAAGGTTGGTTTTCACTCCAATCCCAAAGAAAGGCAATGCCAAAGAATGCTCAAACTACCACACAATTGCACTCATCTCACACGCTAGCAAAGTCATGCTCAAAATTCTCCAAGCTAGGATTCCACTGTACGTGAACTGTGAACTTCCAGATGTTCAAGAAAAGGCAGAGGAACCAGAGATCAAATTGCCAATATCCGCTGGATCATCAAAAAAGCAAGAGAATTCCAGTAAAACATTGACTTCTGCTTTGTTGACTACACTAAAGCCTTTGACTGTGTGGATCACAATAAACTGTGGAAAATTTTTAAAGAGATGGGAATACCAGACTACTTGACCTGCCTCCTGAGAAATCTCTATGTAGATCAGGAAGCAACAGAACTGGACATGGAACAACAGACTGGCTCCAAATCAGGAAAGAAGTATGTCAAGGCTGTATAATTTCACCCTGCTTATTTAACTTACATGCAGATGAGAAACGCTGGGCTGGATGAAGCACAAGCTGGAATCAAGATTGCCAGGAGAAATATCAATAACCTCAGATGTGCAGATGACACCACCTTTATGGCAGAAAGCAAAGAAGAACTAAAGAGCCTCTTGATCAAAGTGAAAGAGGAAAGTGAAAAAGTTGGCTTAAAACTCAACATTCAGAAAACTAAGATCATGGCATCTGGTCCCATCACTTCATCACAAATAAATGGGGAAACAATGGAAACAGTGATAGACATTATTTGGGGGGCTCCAAAAATCACTGCAGATTGTGACTGCAGCCATGAAATTAAGACTCTTGCTCCTCAGAAGAAAAGTTATGACCAACCTAGACAGCATATTAAAAAGCGGAGACATTACTTTGCCAACAATGGTCCATCTAGTCAAAGCTATGGCTTTTCCAGTAGTCATGTATGGATGTGAGAGTTGGACTATAAAGAAAGCTGCGTGCCAAAGAATCGGTGCTTTTGAACTGTGGTGTTGGAGAAAACTCTTGAGAATCCCTTGGACTGCAAGGAGATCCAATAAGTCCATGCTAAAGGAAATCAGTCCTGAATATTCCTTGGAAGGACTGATGCTAAAGCTGAAACTCCAATACTTTGGCCATTTGAAAAGACCCTGAAGCTGGGAAAGATTGAAGGCGGGAGGAGAAGTGGATGACAGAGGATAAGATGGTTGGATGGCATCATTGGCTCAATGGACATGAGTTTGAATAAACTCTGGGAGTTGGTGATGGACAAGGAAGTCTGGCATGCTGCAGTCCATGGGATCACAAAGAGTCGGACATACATGAGTGACTGAACTGAACTGAACTGAGAAAATGGTAGGACATCAAAATACCTGAATTCTTCCTTCTAGTAACCACCAGGATGACTTTAGCCTCTTTTTTAATGTCTTCAGTTTCCCTGTCCCCAAACATGGGTAAACATGTGTGAAGCCACAACCAAGGGACTATGCTATGAGTTTTAAATACAAATCTCCAACTTTCACAAGGCTGGAAAGTAGGAATGAGTGGTCCTGTTTTAAACATGTCAAAAAAATTTCAAAGAGGTTCAGGAAATTTGCCTGGAGTGACCTTTCTGGAAGGTTGCAGAGCTAAAATTGAAACCCCTTGCCAAGCCCACACTTGACCACCATCCCAGCATCCAAGTTTCCAGCTTGGTGTGTAGACACCCAAGGGTTGCATGCAGGAGGTTTTCCAGGCTTCCCACAGAGGCCGCTGGGGAGGCTCTTAGGGCCCTTCTCTCCCTTGGCCTTGGTGTGGCCTTGGCCCTGGGGACACTGGCACACGGAATCAGCTGGGCCCTGGTCCACATGACTGCCGGGCACTCGCTCCACACCAGAACCCAGGCCCTTCTAGAACTGTGTGCAAAGAGGGGAGGAATGGGAGTAATATGTACACCACCATGTGTAAAATGGATAGCTAGTGGGAAGCTGCTGTACAACACAGGGAGCTCAGTTCAGGCCAGTTCAGTTCAGTCGGTCAGTTGTGTCCAATTCTTTGCGACCCCATGAACTGCAGCACACCAGGCCTCCCTGTCCATCACCAACTCCTGGAGTCCACCCAAATTTACATCCATCGAGTCGGTGATGCCATCCAGCCATCTCATCCTCTGTCGTCCCCTTCTCCTCCTGCCCCCAATCTTTCCCAGCATCAGGGTCTTTTCAAATGAGTTAGCTCTTCGCATCAGGTGGCCAAAGTATTGGAGTTTCAGCTTCAACATCAGTCCTTCCAGTGAACACCCAGGACCGATCTCCTTTAGGATGGACTGCCCTGTAAAGACACAGAGGGGTGGGTTGGGGGGTGGGGTGAGGAGGCTCAAGAGGGAGGGGATGTATGTATACATATAGCTGATTCATGCTGTTTTACAGCAGAAACTAACAAACACAACATTGTAAAGAAATCATCCTCCAATTCAAAAGACAAAAAGCATATAACATATTATTGATAGCTTACAGTGAACGGTTTTGGATTCCTGATCTCCGAAGAAGATTTAACTTCGGGGCCAGGGACCAGGCTTGATCACTAAAGAGCTTTTGTGTAGTAGAGTTTTATTAAAGTATAAAAAAGGACAGAGAAAGCTTCTGACCCAGACATCACAAGGAGGACAGAAAGTGCCCCCAGTCCCTAGTCTTAGCAAGGGAATTATATACTTTTTAATTGGTTATTACAATAAATCAAAAGAATGTCTCAAGGCTGTAAAGATCTTACTAGACCCACTCTCACAGCATACATTTTAAGATAACAGGATCAGTCAGAAGGTTTTCAAGAAGGAGAAACATGTCCTCTAGCAGGATACATTATTGTTATATAATCCTTACTAAAGAATGTAGGAAAAAACATTTGTCCTTTCCTCCTCCTTGAGAACTCCAGACCCCTATCTCTTCCTTGAGAGCCCCAGACCCCTTTCTCCTCTTCGGGGACCCCGGACTTCTTATCAACCTGCCTAGGAATTTACTCTCATTATTTACAAAATGTAATCAGAAAAATAAAAAGAGGGGAGGAAACAGGCCTGCCTGTGCCTGGGGGCCCCACACCGCATGTCTACATGAGCAAAAGCTAAACCACAAGCCAACTGCTACATCAGCTATAATGCTCTATGCTCTACCTCGACAAAAACATCTTCATAATAAGACATAAAAAATTAATAAAGTTGTGGCTTTTATATGACTGAAAGCCTTCCATCAAAGACAAACAAACCTAATTATTACTGTGTGTGACTGGGTGTTCCATTAATGGGCTGGTGATATTCAGATAAGCATTAAAATAAAGATAGCCATAGCTCATGTATTATTTTATATTTATTTCATTGATTTTTTGCCATCACTTCAGCAAAATCTCCAAGCATGTCCATTTATACAAAATGTCATTCTATGGACAATAATTATCTAATAATTAAAAAATAAAATGTACATTCAAGGGAATAACTGTGAATGTACTTTCATTTTTTAAATACCATAAAAATATGTGTAAAAATTGAAAAAATTCAAATTATAATTCAATAGGAGTTCAGTGAAAAGTTATTTATTTTCTATAATATTTTAAATTGCTACCAAAATTAAATGGAAAAATATAAATCATAATAGTGAATATAAAATATTTTAATCAAAGATACTTAAAGCTGAAAATCTTAATTTCTTGAAAATTCAGATATTTAATATTTTTACAAAAATTAGACAACTTGCAGTTCTATGATTCAGCATCTAACTAGTCACCAATGTAATGAGCTGTCACACTTCGCACGTGCTGTGTCTTGAGCAGCATATACACAAATTTAAGAGCCATATGAATTGTTTCCTACAGTAAAATATGCTTCAGTATCTACGTGCAAGTGTTGTGAATATTGTGCTTATCCTTATCTCCAGAACCAGGAGCTGGAACATGAAGAGAAGCAAGAAAATGAATGTTTGGCACTGCTGAGAAACAATAATTTGTTATACAAGAATCTACTGCATTCAAGCTGAGAGGAAGGATTTGACAAGTTAATTAATTTGCCTTTTCTCTTACCCAAGCACTTCTGCTCAGATCCTTCTGCTTTCTGAGGCGATGTCTGCCTCTGACATTCTTGGAGGTGTTCAGCACACCACGTTCATGCAGTTTGATGAGGTTTTCCAGGACATAAAGCAAGAGATATGCAGAAGTGTTTCCTGGGGGCCTGAATGGTGATAGAATGAGGGCTGATGTCTAGGGTTGCAGATTGCTGGGCCAGCTCTGAGCTCCAGATCCCAAGTGTCAGAGGCGTGTGTATGTGGTATGTATACGTGTGCATGCATGTGTGTGTGTGTGTGAGGTAGAGATTCAGGGCCCTCCAAAGTATAATATAAAGCCCAAGCCAAGGCCCCTCTGTTCAGGTTTCAGAGTGGTACAGGAAAAAGGAAGGTTTGGAAGAGTATCAGGATCCCCAAGACTGGTCCCAGGAAGACTCAGAGGATTCAACAGTCCTACTCACGTGAAAGTTAAGTATTATTCACTTAGTCATGTCTGACTCTTTACAACCTCATGGACTGTAGCCCGCCAGGCTCCTCTGTCCATGGAATTCTCCAGGCAAGAATACTGGAGTGGACTGCCATTCCCTTCTCCAAGGGAATCTTTCCAAAGATTCCCAGGGGCCAAACCCAGGTCTCCTGCATTGCAGGCAGATTCTTTACTATCTGAGCCACCAGGGAAGTCATACTCAGGGCTATGACTTATAACTGCAAAAGGATACAACGAAAAATTGGCAAAGACAAAGGTGCATGGGGCAACCTCCAAAGAGATGGAAAGCAGGCTCAGATAACAAGAGTCTTTCCCCAGTGGAGTCACAGAGCACGCACTTCACACCCCAGCAATGAGCTATCACGACACACGTGAAATGCTGTCTACCTGGGAAACTCATCAGAGCCTCTGCCTGTGATTTTTACTGGGGGAAAGTGGGAAGGGGTGCTGGCCCCCTAGGCACCTCTGTCTGCCATGTACCAAGATTTCAGCTCCCAGGGGGAAACCAGGTGTTCAGCATGAATCATACTGTTTGGACCACTTAGGCAGAGTGAGTCTCTCTTACCAGGGGATGGTGGGGACACTTCCCAAACCCAAGTTCCCCCATGCCAGCTAAGGACCAGTCTTGCCAGCAGGCCTTCTAAAGAGAGCAGTTCTGGGCTTCTTTTCTCCGCAGGAAGTAACTGGGGTGCAAAAGGTGGAGCAAGGGAAGTCCTTTTCATTTCACCTACCCTTAAATTTCTCATAAGGTGAGGTCTGAGCAGAATGAGAGTTGATGACCAGCTTCATGCCTCACAAGGTTAATCCAAGTGGTCTCATGCCAGTATGAAGTATTCATTTTCACTTGAAATAGCACTCTGTTGGATATACATACCATAATTGATTATCCAGTCTCCTAGCAGATACTGAAACTATGACAGCATTTTTATAAAGCTCATATTCAAGCATATCTAAATAACATAGTGTTCAGGAATGCCATATGTGGTTAAACTATTTTCAAATGTAAAGGAATTCAAGACAATTTTTACCTGAGATGGGGAGGAGAGAGAGGTAAAGACAAGAATCAGAGAGGAAGCAAACTCAATAGTAATGTTTCTAAGAGAGGATAGGTTCCCAGATTCATTTTATATTTATGATTTGTAATATCACACAAAGGAAGTTATGAACACATATATTCTTTTACATGTACTAATAATACATACTTTTAATGCTTTTGAACTGTGGTGTTGAAGAAGACTCTTGAGAGTCCCTTGGGCTGCAAAGGGATCAAACCAGTCCATCCTAAAGGAAATCAGTCCTGAATATTCATTGGAAGAACTGATGCTGAAGCTGAAGCTCCAATACTTTGGCCACCTGATGCAAAGAACTGACTCATTGGAAAAGACCCTGATGCTGAGAAAGATTGAAGGCCGGAGGATAAGGGGACAACAGAGAATGAGAAGTTTGGGTGGCATCACTAACTCAGTGGACATGAGTTTGAGCAAGCTCTGGGGTTTGGGGATGGACAGGGATCTCTGGTGTGTCGCAGTCCATGGGGACGCAAAGAGTCAGACACAACAGAGTACAACAACAACAACAAAAATAACATACACAAAAACATTATAAAATTTACCTTCTGGGCAATGGCAAGGTGTCCTTTCTGATGGTGGGTGCATGTGAGGTGGAATTTTTAGGGCTGATCACTCTCAAAACTGAAAGACGTTATAATTTAATTGACACAGAAACCCATGGTCATATTAAATCAAATGACATTAAGCTTAATATCCTTTTATTATTGAATGGTCATAGCCATTCTGTTTCTCTCACTGAGCATCTCATTTTTGTGAATCAATTAGATTCTGTGAATCAATTTGATTTTCATTGCTCTGCATTTCCTTGTTCATTTAAATTTTGGGGGGACTAACATTGTTTTGCTTTCAGTGTATTTATTTTTACAGTTACATTCTGTTTATAATAAGTGATGTTGATTTCTATTTATGATACAGATGCAGTATTTCCTTTTAAAATAAGTTTCTACAAGTTAACATTTGAGGCAAATTATATACAAATGTTAATAAAATGATATCACAAGTGGTATAGAGATGTGACAAAAGTCATCTAAGAGGTGAGTGAATGACACAGCTTGGAAAGCATGGTACAACTAATCAACATCCAAATATCTATGTCCAATAAATATTTGGTGATAAATTTAAATTTATATTAAATAGATCAATCTATTTACTTTGTTAGGTTCTCTTGGAGGCCAGAGAGTTACAAGGATGTGGGGTCTGTGCGTGTGTGTGTGTGAGAGAGGACCTTTATTGTTAGATTCTTTTCCACCTGGAAAAGAATGGGCTTCCCTGATATCTCAGTTGGTAAAAATCCACCTGCAATGCAGGAGACCCCGGTTCAATTCCTGGGTCGGGAAGATCCACTGGAGAAGGGATAGGCTACCCATTCCAGTATTCTTGGGCTTCCCTTGTGGCTCACCTGGTAAAGAATCTGCCTGCAGTCTGCAACGCAGAAGACCTGGGTTCAATCCCTGGGCTGGGAAGATCCCCTGGAGAAGGGAAAGGCTACCCACTCCGGTATTCTGGCCTGAAGAATTCCATGGACTGTATAGTCCATGGGGTCGCAAAGAGTTGGACACAATTGATCATCTTTCACTTTCCACCTGGAAAAGCAAAGCATAATGCTGTAGCTAAGGAAACAGGTATTGGTGAGGTTTCAATGCCAGTGCATGAGGGGGCCACACAGAAAACTGAAGCAAGGAAGGGCCAAGGTTTCAAGACAATTAAGTGTGAAGTTATGAGTCACACTGCCTTTTAAAAGGCTTTTTCTAGACATTTGGTTACAACCATGCCCCACATTTCCAAGGGCTGTGTACAGATTCACGAGCCTCCAGTGGCACCACCAATTTATTGTACTAAATACATTTTTGCTTTCCTAAGACAGGGAAACAGGGAGTAACTTTAAAATTGTAAACCAACATCACAAGGCCATACATAATACAGTCTGTCCCTCTTCTGTATTATGTTAGGTCTTGTGGGAAAAGGCCCTACAGAGCAGATGATTCATCTCACCTGCCAAGGGAAGCAGAGAGCACTGTCTTACCAGATTTGAATGGTGCTGTGCTACCAGAGGTGGTAGATACAGATGAGCCATGCTTCGATGACACCAAGAAGTAAAGCCCTCAGGAAAATGTGACCCAGGAGTGATGAGGACAACAGTCTTCTAATGTCTCCACTTCCTCTTTCCCACATTCCTCCCAAAGCCAATGGCCAATAGAAATGACTAATGGGAAGCATTGAAGAAACAATTTATATAACACTTCCAGGGATGGAGCAAAGTAGGACAGCATATGCCCTCAACAGCTATATCCCATCACCCAGACGCAAGGAGACGACCACCAATAAGGCCAGACCCTAAACATTTAATTCTGAGACAGAACTGTATTATTGGAGAAGGAAACGGCATCCCACACCAATATTCTTGCCTGGAGAATTCAATGGACAGAGGAGCCTGGCAGGCTATAGTCCACAGGCTTGCAAAGAGTCGGACACAACTGAGTGACTTTCACATAGCATCCAAGGAAATTAGAAATATATTTAGCAGGAATGCAGGGAAGCCATAAGAGACTTGTTCATTGATTTAACAAACCTTCACTGAGTCCCATCTAGCATTAAGTACAAATATAAGTAAGTTAGCTTAATCTTCAAGGGGCTCATAGAAATGGAAAGGGACAGGCACGTAACAGTGATACAATGTGATGATCATGCTATGTAAAAATACCACATTCCAGGAGGGAAAGCTTCCCAGGTGGCTCAGTGGGAAAGAATCCACCTGCCAATGCAGGAGACGCAGGAGATGAGGGTTCTATCCCTGGGTCAGGAAGATCCCCTTGAAGAAGAAATGGCAACCTACTCCAGTATTCTTGCCTGGAAAGTCCCATGGACAGAGGAACCTGGTGAGCTACAGTCCACAGGGTTGCAAAGAGCAGAACATGACTTAGAGACTGAACAGGCAAGCACCAGGAGGTAAAGAGACGAGATAAGGGTCAATCACCCTGAGGGCTAATGCCTCTGAAAAAAACACTCTTTATGAACCTCGTTGCCTAGAACACAGCCCAGCACACAGTAGGTGCTCAATAGATATTTGTTGAAGTGTTGAATGGATAAGAAGCCTGAGATAGGCTAGATAATGGTCCCCCAAGATATCCACTTCCCTGGTGGCTCAGACAGTAAAAGCATCTGCCTACAATGCGGAAGACCCGGGTTTGATCCCTGGGTCTGGAAGATCCCCTGGAGAAGGAAATGGCAGCCCACTCCAGTATTCTTGCCTGGAAAATCCCATGGACAGAGGAGCCTGGCAGGCTACAGTCCATGGTGTCACAAAGAGTCGGACACACTGAGCGGCTTCACTTTCACTTTCAGATATCCACACCCTAATCCTGGGAGCCTGTGAATATCACCTCAGTTGGCAAAAGGGATTTTCCAGATGTGATAAAGCTAAGGATTTTGAGATGGGGAGATTATTCTGGATAATCCAGACTTGCCCTAAGTACAATCCCTTTAAGAAGCATATTTGATACACAGACAGATCAGGGGAAGACAAAGTGACCTCAGAGGCAGAAAGATTGACTGCAGAGGCAGAGGAGTGATATGGCCACAAGCTGAGAACATCAGTGGCCACCAGAAGCTGCAAGAGGCAGGAAAGGGATTCTCTGCTGGAGCCTTCCCAAGGAAGCGCAGCCCTGCTGACACTTTGATTAGGCCCCTAAGACAGTTCAGATTTCTGGTCTCCCACACTCTAAGAGGACAACTTTGGGTGGTTCTAAGCTACCACGTTTGTGGTAACTTGTTACAGCACCCACAGGTAACTAATACAGCCACTGCTCTGAGAAGAAATTAAGGCAGTGGGAGCTGCAAACGCCATCAGGGCGATGCCAAGTGCTTTGGAGAGTCTGCAGAATTTGAACTGAGGCATCCTAAGACGCACATGGAGCTTGAGAAAGAAGAGTCTGGCTTGGATTGAAAACGGAGGGACCAGAGGCGGGGAACTCTGCCAAGAGGTGCTGGAGGCAGCTCGGCGTGCAGAGGGAATGAGAGCCAGGCCTCGGGGATTAGCAGTGGGAACGAGAGAAGGGGCGGGTACAAAAAAATTTCAAAGGCAAAATTGATGGAGCTTAGTGAAAGACTGAATACAGCAGATGAAGGAGAAATTTCTTCCAGCTGTGAGAGCGGAGACTGGCAGAGAGGAGGAAATTGGAGGAAAGGGGAGACATTTCTAAATGTTTCTAACAATAGCCAGTTCATCTCAAAACTACCCGAGTGCTATGATTTAAGCCACTCATCCAGTGAAAGAAACAGCTAGGGGATCCACACTCTTCAGTGCTGGTCACCAGTGGCTGAAGGAACGTGGTATTGCCAGAGCTGCTTGCTATAAAGTATGGAAGAATTCCTTCCAACCTTCCTCCTGATCTCCCCTCAACCTAATGCCTCCCAAGGCCTAGCCTTTCAGAGTAAGGATGGGTAGGGGAGGAGGGAGGAGGAGAGAAGCAGAGGAGAAAACTAGAGCTCAGGTCAAGCTCCCCACACATATCATTCAGCTGCTGTCTGTTGGCGTCCCTGGTGGCTCAATGGTGAAGTATACGCCTGACAAACAGGAGACATGGATTCAATCCCCGATTCAGGAAGATCCCCTGGAGAAGGAAATGGCAGCCCACCCCAGTATTCTTGCCTGGGAAATCCCATGGATAGAGGAGCCTGGTGGGCTATAGGGTCCATGGGGTTGCAAAGAGTCAGACATGACTGAGCACGCACACAAGCACACACACACTGTCTTGCTGGGGCACCAACCAGGGTCCAAACCAGCCATCAGAATGAAATTTAAGCCCTCACATCTCCAACAACAGGGCCCGGTTCTCACTTGCTGCTCTATTTTCATCCCTGAGGACCTGGAAGTGAACAACCTTCTGGCCAGAAGCAATCCCAGTCCTGAGAATAACCCTGAGAACACCATAATTCAAAAAGACACGAGTATCCCAGTGCACACTGCAGCACTGTTTACAACAGCCAGGACATGGAAGCAACTTAGATGCCCATCGACAGATGAATGGGTAAAGAAGATGTGGTATATATATACAATGGAATATTACTCAGCCATAAAAAGGAATGAAATTGAGTCAGTTGTAGTATGTGAATTAACCTAGAGCCTGTCACACAGAGCGAAGCGTCAGAAAGAGAAAAACGAATATCCTATATTCACATATATAAATATATATATATATGGAATCTAGAAAACTGGTACTGATGAACCCATTTACAGCACAAAATAGGGCACAGATGTAACGAATGGACTCGTGGACCCTGTCCTTGTAGAAGGAAAGGGTGGGATAAGTTGAAAGTGTAGCATGGAAATACATATATGACCATATGTAAAATAGAGAGCTAGAAGGAAGCTGCTACATAGCACAGGGAGCTCAGCTCAGTGCTCTGTGATGACCTAGAGGGGTAGGATGGGGGTAGGGGTGGAAGAGAGGCTCAAGAGGGAAGATACATATATATATATATATATATATAAATATAAATATATACACACACACACACATACGCTTGATTCACATTGTTGTATAGCAGAAAATAACACAACATTGTAAAGCAATCATATTCCAAAAAAAGAGAGAAAGAAATACATATGGATTCTAACATCCTGGGAAATTGCAAAGCACAGAAGGAGTTAGTGGTTGGGACAGTACCTGGATCAGAGGAGGACATCTATTGCGAACACCAATCATGAGAACATGATCCCCCAGATCCCACTAGGCAATTCTGCATGCGTATCAGCTACCTGTCCTGACAACTCTCCAACCAAGACAGCTGCCACTCTCAAGTCCCACTTTGTACAGAAGCCATCAAAGCTCAGTGTTCATCTTGGCTTTAGAGGTGGGGATGGGGGTGTGGAGAGAGAAAAGAGAGAGAGATTCCTGCATTTACTTATTTCTTATTTACTGAGCATCTCCTGTGTCAGCCACCTGTTGGATGCTTAGAACGCTCCGTGAATAAGACAGGCCAAGGCCCAGTCCTCGTGATGCTTATAAATATGACTTAAAAGCCTTTGAAATGAGCCCGAGCAGAAACTTGAATCAGAACCAAATCTCCCTATTTTCCAAAAAGATTGAACTGTCAAATGTGCAAATGTTCTCTGGACCAAACCAAGGCTTCTTTCCATTTGAGTCTCTCGTCTCTTTGGGATCTCCAGCAACCTGCTGGACCACAGAAACTCACGCAGCCCATCTCTTCTGACAAAGTCCCCTGAGGAGCGTGCTGCCATTCCTGAGAAGTCAATTTCATTTCACCACTCTCTAGCAGTATTACCTTTTTCGTTACGTGAGCCCCCTCATAGGCTCATTCACTCATTCGACCATGATTTATCAAGGGCACGGCAATGTGTGGACGCCAGGTGTGGACAAAGGCTGGCCACCCCAGCAGGTGCACACCAGCCAGTATCTTTCCCTCCCAGCTCGGCCGCTGGGCAGCACAGAAACGGCAGCCCCAGTCAGACAGGCCCACAAAAGGAACTGGCAGGAACTGGCACCGAGACCCAAGCTTGGCAAGTGGTAGAGCTGAAAACATAGCCCCAGACCCCTAGCTCCTATTTTAACAGGTTCTCGCACACGCTACCCAGATTCATCACTGAGAACCTGCCTGGCAGGCCTTTTCAGCCCCATTTTACAGACAAAAAAAGTGGAGGCATGAGACATGCCAGAATTTGTCCCAAGCTACACAGCTTGCCAAATTGAGGCATGATAAGTCCTGATCTCATGACTTCGACATCTCCTTTTCTCCTGATATTGAACTGTTTCTCTCTGTTCCTGGTATCTTGTCCTCCACCTCCCCCGAAATCACACACATACACCTCCCCCAGCCAAAATAAAAAAAAAATAAATAATTAAGTTAAATTAAAAACAGAAATGTCTTTTCGGCTCTCCAGAATCTGGCAGCAGGCAGCAGCCAAGCCTCCCGAGAACACTTAGTGATTTCCAGGGGAAATCTGACCATCGCTGACATCCAAAGATACAGCGGTGTTTTCAATTAGGGGGCTGAGTGCTCTAGCTTTAGAGGCGAGGGAACAATGCAGAGTGCTCTGGGAGGGGAGGACTGACCTCTCTCAGAACCCCCTCTGTTCCCGACTAATATGTCAATAGCTTCTTAAATGGAACGTTGTGTGTCTGGGATTTTACTGTCAGACTCATCCTTTTTGGGTAGGGTTTAGGGAGGTTTTTTTTTTTTTTTTTTAATCTAAAGTTGATTGCCTCTCTCATTATCAAAGCCACCATCCATCTGTTTCCACTTTTTTAAGGGCTGCAGCAAGGAATTGAGCTGGAAATGTGTTTTTACTTGAGGTTTCAGGATTCCCCTCCTCCTGCCTTGTTGAGGGTTGTTCAAGTTTTAATGTTGTCACTGCAATATGATCTTCCAGCAGTGGGTGGCCCGGCTGCGCCATTTGAAACTCATTTACAGTTTCATCTGAGACGATCGTCACTTTAAATTAATTAACCAAAAAGCACCAAAAATCATATGCTGGGAGAAGGAGGCGAGGAAGGAGATGGAGGAGAGTTTAAAGCGGTGAGAAACGAGTCCCCAGCCTGACTGCTTACTGCCCTTGGGTACCAGGCCCATCTTCCCTTTCCTTCCCACCAACTTTTTGAAACTAAAGCACACACATATACCATAAAAAATTCAGTATGCTGTTTTTTGAAAGGTTTCTTTGGGAAGATAAGAACTCTGTGTTGGCATCCACAAAATCAAGGCAAAGCTGTTACGGGGAAGAAAGGTAGGCCTGCCCCTGGCTCGTGGAAACTTGTGCAGCACACAAGGAACCCTGGATCTGAAATGATGGTGAGAGCTGTAGGGGTGGGCCCGAGGACAGGGCAGGCAGGGGGCATTCGCCTCGCTCCTCCGCAGGAGCCGTTCCTTCCCACATTGTAGGAGAAGATCATTTGTTCGTCTCATTTGATAAGTCTGTGCGTGTCTCCTGAGTCGTTCAGTTGTGTCCGAGTCTTTGCAACTCCATGAACGGTATAACCTGCCAGGCTCCTCTGTCCCTGGGATTCCCCAGGCAAGAATACTGGAGTGGGTTGACATTTCCTCCCCAAGGCGATCTTCTCAACCCTGGGATTGAACCCATGTCTCTTGTCTCTTGCACTGGCAGACCAGTTCTTTATAATAGCGCCACCTGAGAAGCCCTGGTAAGTCTGTTTTAACCCCTTATTCTGTGGCGAGCACTGTGGGTGAGAAAGATACTTCAAGAGGCTTATACGATTCATCAAAATGACAGCCAACATCTGCACGGCTCCTGGAAGTCTCACATGTTCACACTTCAGTCTCACCACAGCCCTATGAAGCATGCAGCATTATCAGTCCCTTTAATAAGGGAAAGAACCAAGGCTCAGAGAGGTCAGGAGGCTCACTCTTGACCACACAGCTATGAAGTGACAGAGCAGGAGATCAAATCAATGTCTATGGTTAAACCCTATGGTTGGGGATCATAAAATGCAAACCAACAAGGACAGAGGGGGCGTTACATCTATGGGTGCCTCTACACAAATAGAATTGGGGGTCAGCAGGCTCATTGGAGTGTGTGTGTGTGTGTGTGTGTGTTGTGCAGTCAAGTGTTCTGGCCCCTGCCATCTTGAGACATGAGCTGGTGATGTGGTCAAAAGAGGTGGCTCTTTGACCAGCTCTAGAGAGTTCTGACCCCTCAACACAGAGTGAATCTATTGATGACAAAACAATGCACTTCAGCTCTGGGTTCAATCTGACTTTCTAAAGCTGAAACACTGCAGAGTGTTTGGGCAGCAACAGATTATAATCTGTCTGCTTTTCCATGGCAACAAGTATCTGAAAGTAATTTGAGAGCCATTAACCGATGCTTGCATAATGCCTGGCTCACACCAAATATCCAAAAAACACTAGCTAGGATTGTTACTCCCCAAATATTCCCTCTTTCTCACCTCAAATCTCAGAGTTGGAAGGAAGAGACCTTAGATACGAAGGTTGGTCCTCAATCCAACCAAAACTATGAATGCTGTTCTTTAATTGTGTCCAACTCTTTGTGACCCCATGGACTGTAGCCACCTGGTTCCTCTGTCCATGGGAATTTCCAGGTGAAAATACTGGAGTGGGTGGCCATTTCCTTCTCCTATGGACTCCACCCAAGGATGGAACCTGCATCTCCTGCATTGGCAGGCAGATTCTATACTGCTGAGCCACCAGGGAAGCACAAAAATATTGATATCTGTTACAGAATTAAGTAAACTCTAGTAACATTTAGCACTTAGTGTATAGGAAGTGCTGTTGCAGTATTTACTGAAGTTAAGTCTCAGCACAATTCTGTGAGATTTTTGATGATCCCATTTTATGGACAGGGAATCTGAAATAAGGATGGGGGAGACATCCTCTTGCATAACCAATATCCAAACCCATGCAGCTTGCCTCCAAGCAGGGACACTTAGCCATGATACTATTTATCCTGCCCAAGTCCTCGCTACCGTGCTGAACATATGGTTATCTAGCTTTTGCTTGACCATCTCTGTGATGGGATGTTCTTGTTGCCTTTGAGGACAGCTCTGTTTGACAAAAAGTCCATCTTAAAAAAAAAAAAAAAAACACCACACACACAAAGCTTGTAATTTGCTTATTTGGCCATGCCTCTTGGCATGGGTGACCCTAGTTCCCCAATCAAGGGTGGAAATAGCAAACCCTACATCAGAAGCATGGAGTCTCAGCCACTGGACTGCCAGGAAAGTCCCAATAGAAAGTTGATGTTGAGATGAAATTTTGCTTTCTGCCATTTCTACCCTTTGTGCGTGATTCTGCCCAGATCTCCCCAGAATAACTCTAAACTCTATCCTCAGACTTCTCTAGGCCCAGGGGACTTATTAAAAAGCATATCTGTTTCTAGAGATCTGAGGTGGGGCCTGAGATCCTGCATGACTCACAAGACCCCAAGTGATGGCAAGTCCAGGATCCCACATTGAGGACTGAGGTCCTAGATGAGAGCAGGGCACCAGCCTGCCACCTGTCTCTACAGACAACACTTGATGGCAGTACTTCCATGCCCACCTGTTTACACCTGTCTCCAGGTGCTACTGTGCTATAGCACAGTTGAGCAGTTACAACAGAAACCACAAGGCCCATAAACCCTAAAATAGTTAACCCTTTAAAGAAAAAGTGTACCCACCCCTGCTAGGAGCAGCGATGCCCAGCCTCTTAGGCCTCAGGGACCGATTTGGTGGAAGACAATTTTTCCATGAGCCAAGGGGTAGGGGATGGTTTGGGAATGATTCAGGCTCGTTACATTTATTGTGCATTTTATTTCTAATCTAATGCTACTGCTGATCTGACCGGAGATGGCCTGGAGGTTGGGTACCCCTGCTCGAGATGACGGCCCTGCAAACCTGAAGGAGCACTGCCCTGTCCGCCGCCCAGCTCAATGCAGGCCTCGCCACCTCTCCCACCAACCAAGCCTCAAGTCCCACCAGCATCCTGGTAACTGCTGTCACACTCAGGTTTGTCAGAAGCCACTGAAAGGAGAAGCATCACCCGAACCCTCATTGGCAGGAGTGGGTCAGGCCCATCCACTCCCTGATCTCGAGTTTCTATTCTCTGTGGGAGGGTCAGTGCTCAAACCTTCTGCCCAGTGCCTCACGCCTCACCATCTGCTTCTCCTCCCTGGAGTCCCACACTCCCTCCTAGCACTCCCTCCTCCACCCACACTCCACGGCTCCACAGACTCTCCTTGGGCTTTCTGCTTAATAATTGATAAAACTGTGCAGAATGTCAATTGTTGAGTACATTAGGAATTCTGCACCCAGGCCGACGCAGATACAGCACAGACCTCCCTTTCCTGCAGGCAGTGGAGAGTAGCCGTGACTAGCCAGAGATATCTGACCATGCACACATGCATCCCAGAGCCAGACGGCAGGGAACCGGGCCTGGGAGGGGACCAGGGCCCTATTAATTTCACCACAGGACCACTGCTCCCGTGACCTCAAGGCCTGTGCGCACTGCAGGGGCGTCTCTAGTGACTGGGAATGGTTCCGAGGGGCCTCCTTTCAGCTCAACAAGGAAGCCTTAAAGGTGTGGCTTCTCTTGGCCAGAGCCCCTAAACAAGGGTGATTCAAGATTGAAGAAAGTTCCTGCTACACCTCAGACCTGCTTTTAAAAAAATGCCTTTTCTGGGGCTTCTCTGGTGGTCCAGTGGTTAAGAGTCTGCCTTGCAATGCAGGGGACACTGGTTTGATGTCTGGTCCAAGAAGATCCCTCACACCACAGGGCAACTAACCCTGTGTACCACAACTACTGAGCCCGAGCTCTCGAACCCATGAGCCACACCACGGTAATCAGAAGCCCAGGCACCACAGCTAGAGTGTAGCCCCCGCTCTCTGCAACTAGAGAAAGCCTGCACACAGGAACAGAGACCCAGTGCAGCCAAAAATAAGTACATTAATTTTTTTAAATGCCTTTCTTTTTCTCAGTATTGTCCAAGAGAACTTTCTGAGATGATGGAAATATGTCCCTGCATGCCAATATAGGCACTGGTAGCCACACGAGAGATGTGGCTGCTGTAACAGGAACTATACTGAAAATTGAATCCAGACCATGGCAATGAAAGACCAGGGAACTCTGCAGTGCTTCTGAATAAAACAGAAATGCCAGGACTGGGAACATCAGTGGGGGCTGAAGAAATTCTGGAAGGAGAGGGAGTCGACTCAGGCCAGGCAATAGGTAGATTTAGTTTTGACTAAACAAAAAGAAGGGGCTCCCCAGGTGGCACAGTGGTAACGAATCTGCCTGCCAATGCAGGAGGCATAAGATAAGGGTTTGATCCCTGGGTTGGGAAGATTCCCTGGAGAAGGGAATGGCTACCCACTCCAGCATTCTTGCCTGGAGAATTTCATAGACGGAGGAACCTGGCAGACTGCAGTTCACGGAGTCACCAAAGAGTCAGACATGACTTATTCAATAACTAACAACAACAACAATGGCAAAGAAAAGGCACTCTGGGCAAGAAGATGGTCTCAGCAGATTGCAAAAGTGGGCTGAGGAGGCAGCCTGGTGAAATGGGCAGCAGATCCCATCCACCTGGTTAGGGTGACAGGCCAGTAGCAGGGAGAGGACTAAGGTGGGATGCTGGTCATGAAGCCCGACTTGGGGGCCTGGACAGCTCCAAGACAGGAGTTTGGGTTTCAGTTGTTTTCTTGCTTTCTGAGAAAGGAGTGGTCCAGGGTTCCTACAGAGGTGCCTGGAAAGGCCCAGAAGCAATACCAAGGGTCAAGGGTGGGGAGAAGCCAGGGGCTGGACACAGCAGGCACTGGTACCATTCATGCAGGGTGCCAGCTCTGACCAGCAAATAAGATGCTTCCTGTCCAACCTCTGCTCCTGCCCCCTCTTTCTCACAGGTGTTGGAACCCTGCCTGCTCCTCATCCCTCATCCTCCACAGGTGTTTCCCCCAGTAAATCGTTTGCACCTCTAACTCTATCTTGGGGTTTGCTTTTCTTAGAGCCTGAAATAACAGAGTAGAGTAAGAGATAGAGAATCCCATTCTCTCCTAAGAGATGACATGTGCCTTGAAGGTTGAAGCATCCTCCTAACCACACAGTCCCTGACAATGTCTCTGAACATAGGATGCACTCAGAACACATCACAGTGTGAGTATGAACAGGCCCTAAAGAAGGAGTCAGGCTGCCAGGGGCTGGGGCATGGCAAAACCAGTCACACGCTCACCTGGGTAAACCCCCGAGACCACCCCCAATGTCTTCCCCATCCCATTCTCACTCCCAGAAGGGAGGGACCCCCAAAGTTATGAGCGGTGTGCATGCTCCTACATCAGAGTCCCTGGAGGAAGAGAGGCAAGCGTGCTCACACCTGAGATCCACCCCCTTCACTGTCCTCAAATATGGGCACCAAATGTTCCAAACTTTTGATCCTGGAGTGATAACAGAACTGTGAGGAATGAGGAGAGGGGGAGGGAAACCACAGGAGGGCCGAGTAACTGGTAATGTTTTCCAGGCTTGGGGAGAGAGTGGGGGAGCAAAGAGGGCATCTGTCACCTCTGGTCCCTCCCCACCACAGCCTGCACTGTTAGGAATCGAGGCCAGCAGAGAAGGCACTTCAGCAAACATCACTTACTCTCTGGGTTCACCCATGCATTCCACTGTTTAAATCTGGGCTTTTCAGCCTCTGCACTAACAACATTTGGGGTCCGATTTGTTGGGATTGGGGGGCTGTCTTGTACATTGTAGGGTATTTAGCAACATCCCTGGTCTCTACCACCCAGATGCCAATAGCACTCCCCACCCCCCAGGTTGTGAGAACCAAAAATATCTCCAGATATTTCCAAATATCCCCTGAGGATCAAAATTATCCTGGCTGTGAACCACTGATATTTTTAAAGTTTTAAAAAGTTTTTACTGGTTATTTACTTTTGGCTGCCCTGGGTCTTCATGGCTGTGCTGGCTTTTCTCTAGTTGCAGTGAGCAGGGGCTACTCTTCATTGTGGTGCTAGGGCTTCTCGTTGCGGTGGCTTCTTTTGTTGCAGAGCACAGGCTGTAGAGCACAGGTTCAATATTTGCAGTACACAGGCTTAGCTGCTCTGAGGCATGTGGGATCTTCCCAGACCAGGGTTTGAACCCACGTCTCCTGCATTGGCAGGTAGATTCTTTACCACTGAGCCACCGGGGAAGCCCCAAAACCACTGATTTAAATCATCAGCAGAAATTTCACTTTGGACAAAATAAAATAAATCCAAGTCCTATGGACTGTTTCTCTCCCCATCAATCTCCCCACAGTAAATGTTCTTTTCCAATCCTATCGAGTCTCTGCTAACCTGAAACTCCTCAAATGACTCTGTCCTGACCTGGTCATGAGGGTCTTCAATACCTTCCCAGACTCCAGGACCTTCTCTGTGTGTCCAGCCCCATCTTACCAAATCCCATTGGCCAGGCAGACCAGCCAAGCCTAGCAGACAGACACAGTGGTGCTGCCTGGCTAGAGAATCTTGAGATTGTCTTAGTTATGTATGCTAGCTCTTTCTGGGGTGGATCAATAATGTAGCTTTGCTTACCCTCGCTGCATTTAAAAAGAACTAATCCTAGCAGGGATTACATTTGCTGCCCATCACTGAACATCTCTTGATTTATTTATTTATTCAAGAAATAGTGATTGAGTTCCTTCTAGATGGCAGGCGCTGTGTCAGGAGCTAGGGTTATAATCATGCATCAGACAGACACACCCCTGCTCTACTGCAAGCTCTGAAGTCACACTGCTGGGGTTTGAATCCTGGCTCCACCATCTAATTGCCTGACTATGGCACATTTTTGACCTAAGGCTCAATTCCTCCTCTAAGATAGAAATAATGATAGCTCCCACCTCAAAGAAAGGTGAAAATTAAAATGGTGGGAGGCATAGAAAATGCTTAGCATGGTGCCTGGTTAAGAAAGAGCTCACTCTGTTGTGGGGTTGTCATTACAATTATGCAAGACACTATCTTCATGGCGTTAGAGGCCGGTGGGAGAAACAAATTTAACATGCAATTATACAGAGTGTGAGAAATGCCTGGAGAGAAAGACGCAGAGAATTCAGGTGGGAGGATAAGGTTCAGGGAAGCTCTGTCAGAAAGAAATGCTGCCTAAGACCTGAAGCTTCAGTGAGATGAGCCAGAGAGAATGAGGAAGCCGGAAGTGTTGCAGGCAGAAGAAAGGCATGTGTGAAGGCTCAGATCAAACCAGTCAATCCTAAAGGAAACCAACCCTGAATGTTCATTAGAAGGACTGATGCTGAAGCTGAAGCTCCAATACTTTGGCCACTTGATGCAAAGAGCTGACTCACTGGAAAAGACCTTGATGCTGGCAAAGACTGAGGGCAGGGGGAGAAGCAGGTGACAGGGAACGACATGGCTGGATGGCATCATGGACATGATGGACATGAATTTGAGCAAACTCCGGGAGAGAGTGAAGGACAGGGAAGCCTAGTGTGCTATACAGTCCTTGGGGTCACAAAGAGTCAGACGTGACTTAGTAACTGAACAACAAAAAGACTGAGACCAGAGCCCGGGGGTGGGGTCCTGAGTGTTCAGGGTGGCTGGAGCATGGATGCTGTAGGAGTTAGCTGGAGTCACACCCATCAGTCCTGTGGGCTATATCAAGGTGTTTGACTTGACTCTAGACCCATGAGAAGCCATAGGGATTTTTCAGCAAAGGACGGGCACGATTAGGTTTGATTTAGAAAGCTTGCTCTGCTGGAGAAAGGAGAAATGTGTGGAGGACAAAGTTGGATGCTGCTGTAGCTGATGAGGAGAGATGACAGTGGCCTGGCCTGAAGAGTGACCACAGGAATGGGAAGAGGTGGGTGGGGTCCAAGTCCACAGAGCAGCAGGCTTTGTGATTAGCACAGCTCCAGGCATAAGGTAAATGACCCACAAATATCTGAAGGATAAGTGAGTAAGTGAGGTACAATAATCAGGCCTTTGAGGGATCATGATGAGTTCAGAAGGGCCCCCAGAAATTCCTGTAGCATCCAGCCCAGGGGCAGCTTCAGGAAGCAGATTAGAAACAAAACTGGAAACATCTTCCTCTCTGCCTAGTCCTCCCCCGTTGGCAGCCATGACCTGTGCCAATGGAGACAGAAGGAGCAGAGACAGAGAGAGAGAGAAAGGGAAGGAATGTCAGGGCAGCCAGAGAAGAACAACAATACACAGCCTGGCTCGACGGGCTGCCGTCTGCGGAGACACTGAAGAAATTAGGTCCAGAGTCTGGAAGGGCAGGAGCTGAGAAGAATCAGATCAAAGGCTCGGGGGCCGGCCGCAGGCACCCAGGGCTGGCTGATGACACGTGCGGTCACTCAGGTAAAGTGCCTGGTATGCAAGGTGTTCTGCAGGTGTTTGGGTTTCCAAGATGGAGCACTCCCCACGATGCAGAACAACAGCTGGGAGCTTAAGACAGGTAGGTGGCAACCACCAGAAAGAGAAACTTATTTACATATCAATTTTTAATTAGACAACTAACTCTCATAACAATTGGAAAAATAGTACAAATAAGGCTAAAGTCCCCATGCACCAACCTCCATTCCAGCCCCTCCCTCCCCTCTCCCCAAAGACAACCACCCCTCAGCTTCCTAAGATCACCTCCAAGCCTCTTTCTATTTATTTACAAGTGCACATAATGTCGGAGAAGGCAATGGCACCCCACTCCAGTACTTTTGCCTAGAAAATCCCATGGATGGAGGAGCCTGGTAGGCTGCAGTCCATGGGGTCGCTGGGGGTCGCTGAGAGTTGGACACGACTTCACTTTCACTTTCACTTTTCACTTTCATGCATTGGAGAAGGAAATGGCAACCCACTCCAGTGTTCTTGCCTGCAGAATCCCAGGGACGGGGAAGCCTGGTGGGCTGCCGTCTATGGGGTCGCACAGAGTCGGACACTACTGAAGCAACTTAGCAGCAGCAGCAGCAGGAGCAGCAGCACATAATGTCCCCCAAATAAGCAAGTGATATTGTTTTGGAGGGTATCTGTTGCTTGCTTACTGTTCAGGCTGTGAGGAGCTGTGCCCTCCATCTATAGTTGGCTTTTCTGGTTCATAACCTGTCTGGAGACCTGCCCAGGTTTGTCCACAGGGATCTGCCTCACCCTTGCTAACAGAAGCAACATATGTATATTATACAGTGGATTTGGCCAGTGGACACTTCAGACAAAGGTATAAAATCCAAAACACCACATTCTTCTCCAGTGCATGAAAGTGAAAAGTGAAAGTGAAATCGCTCAGTCGCGTCCGACTCTTAGCAACCCCGTGGACTGCAGCCTACCAGGCTCCTCCATCCATGGGATTTGCCAGGCAAGAGTACTGGAGTGGGGTGCCATTGCCTTCTCCCCCTTTAAGGATAGTGTGGGCTAAAAACCAGAAGTATCTGGGGGGGTTTGTCATTTTTCCAAAAAATTATTGTTTATTTGTTTGGCTGTACCGGGTCTTACTTGTGGCATGTGGGATCTAGTGCCCTGACCAGGGATTGAAACCGGGCCCCCTTCATTGGGACCACCGAATCTTAGCCACTGGACCACCAGGGAAGTCCCAAGAAGTATCTGTTTTTTAGGACCTACCATATAGCATAGGGAACTATAATCAATATCTTGTAATAGCCTATAATGGAAAAGTATATCAGATCAGATCAGATCAGTCGCTCAGTCGTGTGCGACTCTGCGACCTCATGAATCGCAGCACGCTAGGCCTCCCTGTCCATCACCAACTCCCGGAGTTCACCCAAACTCACATCCATCGAGTCAGTGATGCCATCCAGCCATCTCATCCTCTGTCGTCCCCTTCTCCTCCTGCCCCCAATCCCTCCCAGCATCAGAGTCTTTTCCAATGAGTCAACCCTTCTCATGAGGTGGCCAAAGTACTGGAGTTTCAGCTTCAGCATCATTCCTTCCAAAGAAATCCCAGGGCTGATCTCCTTCAGAATGGACTGGTTGGACCTCCTTGCAGTCCAAGGGACTCTCAAGAGTCTTCTCCAACACCACAGTTCAAAAGCATCAATTCTTCGGCACTCAGCCTTCTTCACAGTCCAACTCTCACATCCATACATGACCACAGGAAAAACCATAGCCTTGACTAGACGGACCTTTGTTGGCAAAGTAATGTCTCTGCTTTTGAATATGCTATCTAGGTTGGTCATAACTTTCCTTCCAAGGAGTAAGCGTCTTTTAATTTCATGGCTGCAGTCACCATCTGCAGTGATTTTGGAGCCCAAAAAAATAAAGTTTGACGCTGTTTCCACTGTTTCCCCATCTATTTCCCATGAAGTGGTGGGACCGGATGCCACGATCTTCATTTTCTGAATGTTGAGCTTTAAGCCAACTTTTTCACTCTCCAGTTTCACTTTCATCAAGAGGCTTTTGAGTTCCTCTTCACTTTCTGCCATAAGGGTGGTGTCATCTGCATATCTGAGGTTACTGATATTTCTCCCAGCAATCTTGATTCCAGCTTGTGTTTCTTCCAGTCCAGCATTTCTCATGATGTACTCTGCATAGAAGTTAAATAAACAGGGTGACAATTTACAGCCTTGACGAACTCCTTTTCCTATTTGGAACCAGTCTGTTGTTCCATGTCCAGTTCTAACTGTTGCTTCCTGACCTGCATACGAATTTCTTAAAAGGCAGATCAATTGGTCTGGTATTCCCATCTTGAAGAATTTTCCACAGTTTCTTGTGATCCACACAGTCAAAGGCTTTGGCATAGTCAATAAAGCAGAAATAGATGTTTTTCTGGAACTCTCTTGCTTTTTCTATGATCCAGCGGATGCTGGCAAT
Source organism: Bos grunniens (assembly GCF_055505025.1). Classification (NCBI taxonomy): domain Eukaryota; kingdom Metazoa; phylum Chordata; class Mammalia; order Artiodactyla; family Bovidae; genus Bos; species Bos grunniens. The sequence goes on along the minus strand of NC_141174.1, from coordinate 84,775,166 downwards.
TTGACCTCTGGTTCCTCTGCCTTTTCTAAAACCAGCTTGAACATCTGGAAGTTCACGGTTCACATATTGCTGAAGCCTGGCTTGGAGAATTTTGAGCATTACTTTACTAGCATGTGAGATGAGTGCAATTGTGCGATAGTTTCAGCATTCTTTGGCATTGCCTTTCTTTGGGATTGGAATGAAAACTGACCTTTTCCAGTCCTGTGGCCACTGCTGAGTTTTCTAATTTGCTGGCATATTGAGTGCAGCACTTTCACAGCATCATCTTTCAGGATTTGGAATAGCTCAACTGGAATTCCATCACCTCCACTAGCTTTGTTTGTAGTGATGCTTTCTAAGGCCCACTTGACTTCACATTCCAGGATGTCTGGCTCTAGGTCAGTGATCACACCATCGTGATTATCTGGGTAGTGAAGATCTTTTTTGTACAGTTCTTCTGTGTATTCTTGCCATCTCTTCTTAATATCTTCTGCTTCTGTTAGGTCCATACCATTTCTGTCCTTTATCGAGCTCATCTTTGCATGAAAGATCCTTTGGTATCTCTGATTTTCTTGAAGAGATCCCTAGTCTTTCCCATTCTGTTGTTTTCCTCTATTTCTTTGCATTGATTGCTGAAGAAGGCTTTCTTATCTCGTCTTGCTATTCTTTGGAACTCTGCATTCAGATGCTTATATCTTTCCTTTTCTCCTTTGCTTTTCGCTTCTCTTCTTTTCACAGCCTTTAATAAACATGTATTTTTATTTAATTTTTAAAAATAGATTAAATCTAGAGAGAAAAAATAAAAACACACAGAAGTACCTTCAAAAAGCTCAAAATAAGGCCCAGATTGGTAGATTCAGGAGCAGTCTTGAAGCTTGGAGGGAGATGGGGTGAGTGTCCACCTTCCACAGTGAAAACCATATTTAGGGAACAGTTCAAATGGATGATTGAAAAGAGCTGCCATGGGTGAGAAGCTGGGAGGAGAAATTGCTTCCAGCCTTGCACATGCTTGGTTTAGCCAATACCACACCCAGCTGAGGTCTTAAAAGAAGATTGTCTTAGCCCTTCCTTGGGGTGGAGTTGCAGTCCTACACTGGGGCCCAACCTGATTTCTGAGCTCAAGCAGAGACCTCCATCTAACATGCTGGCAGAAGGGAAGACAGAGGTGACTAGGAGTCAATGGTTTGTGCATGTCTTCATCAGAGCGCACTGACCTGACTCCTCACCCACAAGCACACATACGACTAAATTCTTGGAGACAGACGGGTCTTGGATCATTGTGGCTTCTGTACTGGGTCCCTTCAGATCAACACCTCAGCTTGGAGGACAGTCCAGGCTAGACTTCATAGACACATCAGGTCGGAGGGTAAAAATCAATGTAAGGCCAAGGACGCTGGGGTGGGGCAGCGAGACCTCTTGAGTGACCCTATCCACAGGTCAGCACACTCTGACCCATGATGCCTGAAGTTCCACACTACAGTTTCAGAGCTTGCTCAAGGCCCTCTCCTTCATCCTCTAACTCCACTAGCCTGAACTTCAACCACCTGGGCTGAACACCCACTACTCCCACATGGATGAGCTGGGTGGGTTGAAGACCCACAAGGAGATGTCTGTTCTGGGCTGCCACCCTGTCTTCAGGTCACTGGCTTTGATCCTTACAGTGGGTTTCAGGCAAGTGACCTGCATTCTCTGGAGCACACTGCCCCCATGATGTAAATGGGAGCCCAACAGTGCATTGCCTGCCTTCCAGGGCTACTGATGGCTCAACATAAGCTCTGGTGTGCTGCCCAGATGAGCATGGGATGGGCGAGCTAGTAACATAACTTTACAGTAAGCTTCAGTCCTCTTATCCATGAAATGGAATAACAAGAGCCTCCACCTAATAGACTGTTATGGAGACTGCTGTAGATGCTGCAGGAAGCACCCAATACAAGGAAGGTGCTACTAACCATAACCAAAATAATAATGATATGCAATGAAGATTATGAGCATGAGAGCCTGGGCTGCGTCCCTAGCATCTCACTGAGGGTTTAGCCTCTAAGCAGACAGAAGATGCTCAGCTGATCCTGAAGAAGATTCCAGGTTCTTGACTCAGTTCTTCTGATAAGAGGGCAGCCCCACCCTATCAAGCCTCCACACCACACCCCCCACCCACGCACCTTATCTCAGTTCTCCCAAAATCTCCTGACCTGGGTCACCTGGGCACTGTCACAGCTACGTTCAGCTGTAACTAACTCTCGGGTTCCAAAATCACTGCAGATGGTGACTGCAGCCACAAAATTCAAAGACGCTTGCTCCTTGGAAGAAAAGCTACGGCAAACCTAAACAGTGTATTAAAAAAGCAGAGACATCACTTTGCCAACAAAGGTCCATACACTCAAAGCTATGGTTTTCCCAGTAGTCATGTATGGATGTTAGGGTTGGACCATAAAGAAAGCTGAGCGCCAAAGAATTGACGCTTTCGAATTGCAGTGCTAGAGAAGACTCTTCAGAGTCCCTGGGACAGTAAGATCAAACCAGTCAATCCAAAAGGAAATCAACCCTGAATACTCATTGGAAGGACTGATGCTGAAGCTGAAGTTCCAATACTTTGATCACCTGGTGCAAAGAGCCAACTCACTGGAAAAGACCCTGATGCTGGGAAAGATTGAAGGCAAGACTGAGGTAGAAATTACTAGGCAGTTAGTGTAGAACTCTGAGACCTCAGTCTTGTGTTCAATAAACATCCCACTCCTTTGTCTTGAATTCCTGGAATGTGTCTTTAGTCTGATAAATTATCAGCACTCAGATCCAGGGAAGGGCAATAATTAAATTCTGTTCCATATGCTTGAGGGAAAAACAACTGGTGATCATTAATCTTAAGCTCATACATCTGGTCCATGGTAAAATGGCCAGAGGGTATGAAAAAGGGTGGTGACTTAATCCAAGGATCAAGAGAAGCCATAAAGATGTTAAGTATCTTGACCTTTAAATTGATTGGTTAGAAATAATGTGATTTAAGGAAAGATATAAAAACTGCTGTAAGTCCCACCTTGGGGGGACTCTTTATCCACCTCTCGGTGTCTATGCTGAGAGCTTTGTACTTTCCTCCTCTTTAATAAATCCTATTTGCTTGCTACCATGAGTGTTTGTGTGTTCATGGATTCCATTCTTCAGCTCTGTGGATAAGAACTCAGATTCCCGTCTCAAAAGGAGAAGCGGGCAGCAGAGGATGTGATGGTTAGATAGCACCACTGACTCAATGGACATGAGTCTGAGCAAACTCTGGGAGAGAGTGAAGGACAGTGAAGCCTGGTGTGTTGCAGTCCATGGGGTCACAAACAGTTGGACACAACTTACATTCTGAACAACTCACTCGGTTACCCCTACCCTGGACTGCAGGCAGGGTGGGCAAGACAGAGTGTGACAAGCAGGCCCCTCCCACAGTTCACACCGCAGGTTAGTGCCCACCACTTACTACAACAACGGCTGATGGTCCTGGGGTGGCAAAGGGTCTTGCAGCAGGAGGTCCTAAGGAAACCTCAGGATGGTGGGCCAGGTAGGAGAGTAGAGTCTTTGCACTCCCTCCTTTGGTTGTTTTCATTTCTTTTGGTCCCCAGGCAGCACTCACTGCGCCGTACTCCCTCTTCCTCCTCCCCTGGGGCCTGACACCACACCAGATGTCTGAATTTTATCTTTACCTCCTCTCTAAAGCCTGACATCAGAGGCTCTCTACCTCCCTTACACTAGACTGGAAATAACTTCCAGAAAAACTCCTAAGCTACCCACCCCAATCTGCTGCTGAAACAGGTGGCCTGAGCTCAACTGTGTGGCAAGGAGGGTTGTCACTTCCAGAATCTCAGACGCTCCAAGCTCAAAGGCCAAGTCCCAGCCGCATAACAGATGAGGAAGCTGAATCCCTAGACAGACGCAAAGCGCCCAAACCACTGCTAGCAAGGGACTACCAGCCTTTCGGCTTTCACCGGTCATGCAAAATAAACTGCGCCTGGATACCTCCATCACGCTTCTCAGCAAAACGTGGTTATAATCCTGTTCGCAGATCTTTCTTAAGTGGGATCTCTTGTAGCTGTGGCCTTGGTGAGAATCATCTGGGCAGATTCCACATTAAACGTGGCCTTGGAGGTGGCAGAGCCCTGCGGTCCCCCATCACAGACCCAGGAAAAGCGGGACAGGACACCCCTAGAAGTCCCAGCGTCTCCACGTGACCATGCCACACGCTCAGGCGGCCCTGTTCCTGCTGGGAAGCCCAGGTCTCCGCTTCCTGCCGTGAATGCACGCGCTCGGCTGTCCTCGCTGCTCTGGAAATTCGGGGAATTTCCTGTGAAGTCTGGAAGCCCTTTCATTCCGGCACCCTGTTCTCTAATTCCTGCCGGAGCGCTGAGTTTGGGCAAGCTGGTCGAGAGCCCCACCCCCAGGCCCGCGGCCAGCACTGTGCCTTTGCCTGGGTGCGCAGCGCCACCTGCGGACCGATCGCCGAGCCCTCTCCAGCCGAGGGTCCGGTCCATCAGCCGACACCACAGCAAAGGCCGAACTGGGCGGGTGAGCACTGAGAAGGCAGTCGGTCCGGCAAGCACAGGATTCCAGGGGTTCTGAGTTCGAGGTCAGCCGGACGACTTGAACCCAGGTCACCTGTGAGGGTCACTCAGTGCACAGATGAAGGACCGCCAACCTCTCGGGCTGCTGTGAGGCCCGCAGCTACTGAGGTAGCGTCCTTGGCAGCGCAGCGCCTCCTCTCCTGCAGTCTTCAGTCTCCCTACACTCCTTTTTGATGCCCAGTGGCTCACCCCTTCCCCTCCTGAGCGGCCTCTGCCTCCTTGCAACCTCTCTCAACCCTTACCACTGCAGCCAAGTCTAGTTGCTGCTAAACCTCAAAGCCCCTCAGCAATCCTGCTCCCCAGGACAGGGTCTCCTTTCTTCCTAAGGCAACAGTCAAGCCAACTGGACGGACAGACAGACAGACAGAAAGGTACAGTCCATGAGCTGAGTGAACACTGATGTAGGAGGCAAGAAACTAGTTCAGCAAACATGTGACCCTTGGGGAATTTCCTCAACTTTGAAACAGGAGAGGTTCTGTTCATATCTGAAATGCCTTGATTAAAGTTCTCTTTCCAGAATCCATACACAATGGCAAGAGATCATCTGGCCTCACCCTCCCCGAATTACAGCCCCTCTCCCCTCCCCCGCTCCTGGGTTGAATTAGTATGGAGCACCACCACAGACTCATCACCTGGACAACAGACCTGGGGAGGGGGCAGCATGTACTCTGCCCCTGCATCTGAGAGTTTTGGGGGACCCCTTCCCTCCATCCCTTCCCTTGTGCAGCCTTCATTTCCCCCTGCACCCTCCCTACTTCTCTGCCTCCTGTTTGAATAACCTGTGCCCCCACGATGGGGCTGCCAGAATGGCCATCCAAAACACAGGTCTGACCAGGTCACTCCCTGAGCAGCACCCTCCAGTCACTTCCCAGAGCCTCGAGGATGCAGGCCAACATCCACATCCTAGCAGAGACAGCTCCTGACTATCTGCTCCTGCTGCTGTTTTCCATTTCCCTTCTGACCCTTCCCACCTTAGGCTTGAGGGTCCCCATACACAAGCCTATCCGTGATCCACTGTCGTAACATGGACTCTGTACTCACCCTCGCACTTCACTTACAGGGGCCCCTTGCCAAGGAGGGCCCTTCCCTCTGCACAGCCACAGACACACAGCCACATGAGCAACTTCTGCTCTGGGGCTCTTCCCCCTCCCCAGCCAAGCTTTCTTGCCTCTGTGCTCAGAGCCCACTGTGTTCACTTTGATCACTTCTTTTAACCCCGTTACATTAAAATGCAATTCAATGTTCTTGTTGTTCCAATTAGGTGCTTGTTTCCCCCCACTAAATTGTGAACTCCTCAAAGTCTGTCCTATTCATCTCCAAATAACTCAGACTGCTCCTGGGATCTCCCAGCCCATTTAGCTCTAGTTTAGATGAGTTTCATGGCAGACACAGCTAATTGCCTACCCAATAGCCATTTTCCAGTTCCTCCTTAATGATGGAACCAGGATTTTGCTCAGGGAGGCAATATGCCTGGCTGAAATAATCTCCTTCCTAGACTCTCTTGCAGCTAAGTGTGACCATGTGACCCACCCCTGGCAGAAGTCACTGGATGGGGCTTCTGGGAAAGCTTTTCAAAAGAGCACAGATTCATGCATCTGGCCTTTTTCCTTTCTTTCCTGGAACGTGGACAAGAGGTCTGTAGAAGAACAGCAGCCTTGCAACCATGAGGACAGAAGCCACACATACAGTGCAGTAAGACAGAAGGAACCTGGGTCCCCATAACTTGAGACACTGTACCAATTCTTTGTTTAAACCACTCCTTGGAGGGTTTTTTCTTAGTTGCAGCTGAATTCAGTCATAACTGATACAAACCATCTCCTCACACAGGAGAATGAGCTCACATTCTCATCATCACCACTGATATTCAGCTCCTACTCATTTTTCTTTTTCATCCTGGAGCCTGAAGTGACAAGCCACCAGCCTTCCATTTTCACAATTTCACAGTGGGAGGTAGGTTAAGTGAAAATATTTTCGGTAAAGACATAGACATGCTACATTGCAGCATCTCACATTTATTCAGACCAAAGAGTAGTAAGCTTCATTCTGAGAAGTCCTTCATTCACTCCACACCCCTAGGGAATATATTCTGACCAGGTCCATTCATGTAGTCCCCAGGCCTCTTGCCTCTTCTCCCCTCTGTCCCTCTCCTCTGATCTTCCCTCCCTAGCCCTCAAATGAGCAAAAACCAAATTCCTCGCATGTTCTCACTCACAGCAACTTAAACATCACCTCTGTGGCTTAGACTCCCATGAGCACCCTCACCTTCTGTCCCAGTTATTATTCCAAAGCTATTGTATTCCTCTCTACGATGAATTCTGTTACTAGAGGTTAAGAGCACTAATTTTTCACTCTCACTTCATTTATCTTGATACCATGTTTCGCACAATGTAAGGGCTCCATAGCATACAATTGACTGAAGGGAACCCTGAGATACACACCCTGCAATACTCAACCACTATTTTAAGAGGTGCACCAACTCGATGGACGTGAGTTTGAGTGAACTCTGCGAGTTGGTGATAGACAGGGAGGCCTGGCATGCTGCAATTCATTGGGTCGCAAAGAGTCGGACACGACTGAGCGACTGAACTGAACAGATAGCCTATAAATCAAAGGAAAAATTCTTCTGTGAGAAATGATCAGGCAAGATCAGGCAATCAACTCTTCTGTCCCTGTTCAAGTCACATTCAGTCTTGGAGCTCAAGTTTCCCATGAAGAACTTAGACCAAAGTTAGGAGGAATTTTAAATCTCATCTTTAAAAAGCTAAGAATGAATGAGACCCCTGTTCATACTGGAGAAGGGAATGGCCACCCACCCCAGTATTCTTGCCTGGAGAATCCCAGGGACAGAGGAGCCTGGTGGGCTACAGTCCATGGGGTCACAAAGAGTCAGATATGACTGAGTGACTAACACTTTACGTATTGGGGTTACTTTTCCATTCCTTCAACTGTGCCCCTTTTTTCTTGATCAATCTTGACAAATGTTTATTTTATTAATCTTTTCAAACACTAACTTATAGGATTTTTAAAATGACCTCTAGCTTATGTTTCTTTTCTCTTTCTTTGCTTATCTTTATGATCACTTTCCCTCACTGTCTGAGTTTATTCTAACTTCTTAAATTTGATGCTTGGCTCAATAATTTTTAGGCTTTCTTCATTTCTCGTATAATTACTTTTAAGGCTATAAACTTTCCTATACATAATGCTTTGGCTGCATCATCATGTTTTGATGTGTGATATTTTCATTAGGGTTAAGTTCTAAACATTTTCTAATTTATATTATGATTTCTTTAACCCATGAGTTATTGAGAAGTGTTTCCTTTTTCAGCTTTCAAAATAATGGGGTGGGGTGTGTATAATTTCCTGTCATTATGGTTATTGACATCTTAATTGCTTTGTGATTATATTATGTGGTCTGTATGACAGTAATCTTTTTGCAGTTTATGAGGCTTACTCCATGACATTTCTTATAGTTAATCTCCATAAATATTCTGTATGTACTAATGTTTGAAAAGAATGTGTGTTGTTTTTTTGTGTGCAAAAGTCAGTCCATTTCTATTAGGTCAAACTTTGTTTTGTTCAAATATTCTCTATCTTTGTTAATTTTTTATCTCCTAGAAAAATCATTTAATAGAAGGATGTTAAAAAATCTACCTTGGTCATAAGTTTGTGAATTTATCCTTACAGTCCTGTCCATTTTTGCCTTACATATTTTAAATCTTTTTTTTTGGCATGTCACTTAGAAGTGTTACATCTTTCTGGTCAAGAATGTCCTATGATTATGAGATACTCTGCTTCTGTCAGTTACACTGTTTCCCTTAAATACTATTTTGTCTGATAGCAGTATCACCACACCACTTCTTTGGCTTAGTACTTACCTTGCATGTATTTTCCACACTTCTACATTCAGTTTTTGTGTATCCTTATATTTTAGTTATGTTTCTTGTAGACAGCATATAAGCTGAATTTTGCATATTTAAGGAATAAATTTTTATCTTTTACCGAGATTTTTAGCTACTTTATGTTTATTGTGATTAATGACCTATTTTAATTTATTTTTTCTATCTTACTTTTTACTCTACAAATGTACCACTCTGGTGTGGGACATTGATTGTGGGGGAGGCTGTGTGTGTGTTGGGGTAGATAGAGGGTATCTGGAAACTATTTGTACTTTCTGCTCAATTTTACTGTGACTCCAAAACTTCTCTAAAAATTAAAGTCTGTGTTTTAAAAGAAAGGGAAGAGAAAGAAAATGACAGACCCAGATCAGGTAGCAATCAACTCAAGGTTCACTGTGAAAGCCAGAGGGCCTCTGCGGACACCTTCATCTCTTTTACTCAAACGGACTCCTGGGCTCAGACTCAGGTCCCAGATCTAATAGGAGAGGTGGCAATGCTACTAAGAGGACAAGTCTTTCAATCAAAGTCAAAACCTTCGTAGCAAGAATTGGACCCTGAGATATAGAACAGATGACATTGGGTGAACAAGCCCAAGAATGTTGAACCCCAGATGACCTGAATCCTCAGGATAAAAAAGAAGCTCCTTCCTCTTTGCTAGAGAAGAGTGGCCTCCCTAGGCCTGGAGACCACAGAGAAACTTTACCTGAGACAGACACCTCCCGAAATGATTCTTGGCTTTCTCAGGATCTTCATGCACCATTACTTGTCTTAAGCCAATAACCAGGGTCGGGGTTCAGCACAGCCCAAGAGGAGAAGCACAGTGCCTGCTCTGGGAGAAGACTGCTCACACATCAGAGGAGTGACAGTCCCTGGCTGCCGAACACCTGTAAGAACCATGGGACCACATGTGGGTGTGAATCCTGAGAGTCTGGGCTTGCTCTAGTTGGCTAAAGATAAGGCTGAATATCTTTTCTATTTATTAACATGGGAACATGTCTGTGTCTTGGCAAGGACTGAGGCCTTATTCAAGGCTGGGCTCAGTGATAGCCTATGGCCCAGGAGATAAAGATGATAGAATGTTGGCATGATATTGAGGAAGGGGTACAATTCTCAGAAAGGTGGGACTGTTAGAATGGGTCTATTATGTGAAAGAACAGAGCTCACTTTGTTTTATCAAAGCTACCAGAGCCTAACCTCATTCTAAGGCAATAAAGATGGCACTGGAAAGGGGTTCACCAGCATCTTTTAGCTCAGTGGTGGTTGTGGCAATTCTCAGCAGGACAGTGTTGAAAATAGCAGATACTGCCATGGACTTGGAATCCCTAGAATCCTAGTGGAGATGCCAGGATTCCAGGCAGGATGATGCTAAGGTGAGCGTTCAATCAGCAGGAGCAAGGTAGACATGATTACTGTAATAGGCAGCAGAGCTAGAGTAGCAATCAAGCCACCTTGTCCTGTGAGAATCTAATTGGTGATTGCTAATCGGTTATGCTGTTCTGAGGGGCATGGTAGATAGACAGTGGACTAGAGCATTATTTGATATATATAGCCAGAAAGAAAGGAAGGAAGGAAGAGGAAGGAAAAAAAGGAAGGAAGGGAGACTCCAAAAAAACAAAAAAACTAAGAGCTAGCAAGGAGAAGCTGTCACACTGAAATGCAGTGTTCCTGCATCCAGTTTCCATGGTTCTCAGGAACCCTGAGTTTGAAAAGGAGAGCCATGATTGGAGAGGAGATCAAATTGCCTTGAGAAAGGACCCAGCATTATGATCCCAAGTATAAATGGTAAACCATTTCCTGATTCCTTCCCCCAAAGTCCTGCAGCCAGTTCCTACAGTAACTGTGCAGGGAAAGGAGAACACTCAGACTTTTCAAGGAATCTTGGACACCGGATCTATCTGGCACTGATGCCAGGGGAGCTGAAATGGCACTGTGGTCATCCAGGTAGAGTGGAGACTTACGAGGGTCAGGAAACACAGGATGGTAAGAGGGGTGGACCCTCTCAGATCACGCCCTCGGTCTCTTCCTGCACAGTGGTGGTCATGATGGCACTAGCCACACAATGAGAGATCTGAATGACACCCTCACAAGTCCACATAATCATCTTGACCAGTGATAAGTGCCCATTTATTTTACAGCTTAATAATAAGAAAGCTGGCCCCTAAGCCAGTCATGGAAAAGCAGAAATATTTAGGGACTCCCCTGGTGGCCCAATGGCTAAGATTCTGTACTCCCAATGCAGGGGGTCTGGGTCCGATTCCTGGTCAGGGAACTAGATCCCACATGCCGAGACTAACAGTTCACATGCCACAACTGAGACCCAGTGCAACCAAATAAATAAATATTTTTAAATTTTATTTTTTAAAATAATAAACTTATAAAAAATAGTCTTCTCACTAACTAGTCTTGAATACCACTCAATACCCCAGGTTCCCCGTGAGAAGGGACTATGCCTTCTCATCAACCTTTCCCAGTTTCTCCTGGTGTCTCTACTCTCCGATTTAAGAGCTTATTTTCCCATAGCATGGATGTGGAATGGAGCACACTTGACTGGGAATCAGGAGCCAGGGTCCTAATCCCGGTTCTTCCCCAGCCAGCTGTGTGACCTGGGAAAAGTCCCTCACCCTATTCAATTCCCAGTGTGAAATAAGTGGGCACATTAGATGCCTACCAAGCCCTTTTGTTCATCTCCAGGGCTGCCGTCTATGGGGTCGCACAGAGTCAGACACAACTGAAGCAACTTAGCAGCAGCAGCAGCAGCAGCAGGACCCATAGACTTTACCAAGACTAAATTTCAATGCATACATCTTTGGGACCTCAGCAGTTCAAGGAAACTGAACTTAGTTACAATGGTCTCCTTGCAAAGACCTCTAGAGTGATTATCTAACATAGTGACCAACTTGCTTCTGCTGGGAGGTACCCTTCCAAGTTCCCAGGTAACTCAACCCAGAGCTAAGGAGTCTACGTGAGTTTTGCCTTGAGACAATCCAGGAAGAAATCTGTTTCCCACGCCTGCCCTCAGGCACACCATTCTTCGGCCATCCAGTCCGTGCTTTCTGCCATCTTGGAATTCTGCACGACCTCAAACTTGCCATTGTGTCCTCTTTATGATGCTGTTTGCTGCCCAGGCTGGAGGGGAGGTGGGAGGGAAGCAGGAAGCAGGGTGGAGTCCCCACGAGTCTCACTCCCAACCCAGCCGTGGGCTCCCTTTAATCAGAGACAGGCCTGGTTAGCCTAGGAATGCCTATCTTAGGCAGATGTCTGCTACTTCTAGAAACCTTTTACAGCAGCCACTTTCTCCTCGCAGACTTTTGGCAGCGCTCTCGCCATTTCTTCATATTAATAATGAAAAAAGAAAAACCCTCAACAAATGTGCAGTGAAATGAATCTGCAATTAATTTTAAATAAGCTTAAAATTCCATCGAAATGCCCTCCCTTGGTATTTTTATGGGAAATGGTTTTTGCTAGATATGCACACCATAAAGATCCTGAAACATACGATAGACAAAATCCTCTTAGGCATGCTAAAGGATAATTTGGTTTTTCTCAAAGCGACATTTAAAAAAATAATAAATAAGGGATAGAAATAAGCCAGCTTTTAAGGAAATATTAACCACTAACCTATAAACTGTCCCAAAAAGCAATCTTCCTACTCAGGAAATTTAGCATATGGTTCTCTCCCAGCTTAACCCTTTTGCTGTTTCACATCTTCATGCATCTCTGACTTAAGCCAAATCACTTAAAATTCCTCATCTCCAGAGGCCTAAGAAGTCCTTTTCTTGTGCATCTAAGATCAGCAATGACCCTGAGACCAGAGGATTCGCCAGGTTGGTCTGGCTGCAGGTCAGCCCTGTGCCAGCCAGGAGGGGCAGGCACTCCAAGGCACTGGGAAGCTTTCTCTTCCCTGGCCTCCCAGACATTTTCCAGATTCAGTTCTCAGGCATCCCCACCCCTCATCTGAGCCCAGGCCAAACCTTGGCTCCAATAATAACAAAGAGGCCCAGAAGATGAAAATCTGAAGTCCTCTCCCTTCCAGTTGAAACCAGGTGTGATGCTGGCAGGGAGCTGTCCCAAGCTCCAGAGAGCCAGATGAAACAGTGCTAAGGCAATAACCCGAGAACAAGCCCCACGTGGGGCCAGATGCCCAGACCTTTCACTCATTTCACTATAAATGAGTTTCCTTGGGCAAAATAATTCCTTCCTTCAAAGAAAATAACAGTCAAAGGCCAAAGAAAAGAATGAGGAGGGGGGGGGAGTGAAAGGGGAGGAGAGAGGGGCAGGAGGGAGGAGCCTCTGGGTAGATGGTTCAGGACTTCCCAGAGAGCTCAACCAGGCCTCTGCATTCTCCTGCTTGGAAACTCTTACCTTGATGTTTACAATGGGGAACAGCCCTAAGAGGATGGCCCAGACTTTGGGCGAATGATGTGTCCCTCAGCAGGGAGACATGGCTTTGGGATGGTTTCCTGGCCTCCCAGAGAGGTGGATCTCCTGGTGCCCTGGGGTTGGCAGAATCCCAAGGGAGGCATCTGAATACCACAGTAAGGCCTGGGCAGGTTGAGGAGGGGGCGGTGGATGCAGACAACAGGGTGAATTAGAAGGCTGCTCCCATCTCCTTGTGCCTAGGTGGTCACTCAGATGCAGGGACTTAAGGAGGCAGCATTCAGCCCGGACTGCCAGGAAACCTTTGACCTTCCTTTACAGTCTCAGGGTCACATATATTTGGAGCTTTTGGACTCAACCACAAAATGAAAGCCAGACACCCTGCAAAGCTGCTTCTACCTGATCATTTAGAGTGGACAGTTCTACAGGCTGAGCCAGAGCTGTAGTCACCAGTCCGGGAAGGGAGGTTTTGTGCAGTGACCAGATATGGAGACACAGAGAATGATAAAGGATCTTTCTTCATTGCCTTGGTAACAGCTCATTCAGGAAGAGAAGTAGGTCTGGCTGGTGGCTGCCATGCTTTCTAAGGCCTCAGCAGTCTCGTGGATCTTGAGCCACTATGTGGAACTCAGCACACTCAGTTCATGTCCGACTCTGCAACTCCACGGGCTGTAGCCCACGAGGCTTCTATGTCCATGGGGTTTTCTGGGCAAGAAGACTGGAGCAGGTTACCATTTCCTTCTCCAGAGGATCTTCCAAACCCAGGGATCAAACCTGTGTCTCCTGCATTGGCAGGAGGATACTTAACCAATGAGCCTCCTGGGAAGCCCATTCGGTGCCAGATAACCACCATATCCCTCTGGTCAGTTTTCTCTTTAATTGCAACTTGGAGAAGGCTGAATCCTCACTCCATCACATCCACCCTGCCAAGATGAAGGGAGGGCTTGAGGGAGTCATCTGTCAATGGATATTTATTGAACACCCACTGTGTACCCTGTTGCAAGCACTGGGGATGCTACAAGCTGAGAATAAAAAGGTTCTTTTCTCCAAGAAGTTGCTGCTTGGGGTCCCAGAATATGAATCTGCAGAAATTATCCAATCTAACAACCCCAATTGCCAAGGGGTAATTACCCAATTACCAAGGCCCAGAGGGTGGCAGATTCTGCTCAGAGCTGCCGCTAGCATGAACTGGGCCTCCCGCCTTCCAGACCAGTGTTCTTTCTGCCACCCCACACTCTCACTCATCAGTCTCACAGTCTTTATGGATCATCTACTTCCAACCTGGAAGACCTAGAAGATCCAAACATAAGGCAGGAAGTGGGTTTCAGAATTTATCAGATCTGTCATTGAACATGTGACCCTGAGTGAATCACTGAACTTCCTGAACCTCCTCCAAGAGTGGGATCTGACAGCTGCTGGCTCGTACTAGTGAAACTGTCATGAGTCTTTGGGAGAATGTTTGTCTAGCCTCTGTGGCTCAATAGCAGCTGTGTAAATGCCAGATGCTTTGTAATGTAAATGTAAATTACTAGGTCATGGCAACTGGCCTGTCCTCAGGGAGTAGAGAGTCTAGATGAAAAGATAGGACATGGGCAAAGCAAAGTTAGAATGCTGTCACTGGATATGTACTACATCTCAGTGACTGGTGCAGAGAAGGGAAAGAGCACCCCGTCCTCAGTTTCCTGAAGGTGATGGGCCTTGGCCTGAACTCTGATGACTGGGTAGGCTTTGGATCATTCTGAGCAGGCTGACTATTTCAGAGGGAGGGGCCTTCGCGATCACGTCATCATTCATTTATTCTTCCACTTGTTCAGTTGACAAATGTTTTTTGAGCAACAATTATGTGCCAGGCCCTGCTGTATGCATTGAAGGGATAATGAGAAATAAGACAGGTGGTATCCCGGCCTCCGTGAAGTTTATATTCTAGAAGGAGAGGCAGTCAACAAATCAGTAAACATGTAAATTAACAAGAGAATGTAAGAAACAGGTTGATGTAACAGAGAAACGTGGGTAGAGAGGAACCTCCTTTGGATAGGGAAGCCAGGGGACGGCTCCGTGATGCAGTATTTGGGGTGCGGGTAAGGGGCAGATGCAGTGACATCACTTGCTTAGGATCCTCCATGGAGAGGAAAAGAAAGCAAGGTATCAGGATGTTTCCTTAGTTTGGGGTTGAAGCAGTTGGATGATGATACTGTGTTTTACTGAAATTATGGGTTCTGTTCAGAGCATGCCCTGTTTGATATGCTTCTTAGATATTCAGGTCAAGAGAGACATAGGGCTGAAGACACACAAATCAAAATGGAAAACTAAAGACTCTGGGGCTGGGATTGATCACTAGGGAGAGGGTAGAGAAAGAGCAGAGGACCCAGGATCGGGCTCTGAGGCCCTTTGCATGTAGAAGTCAGGTGAGCAGAGACTGAGAAGCACTGGACTCTGAGAAGGGATGAAAATTAGAAGAAGGTGGGGGACTTCCCTGGCAGTCCAGTGGTTGAGAATCTATCTTCCAGTGCAAGAGACGTGGGTTCGATTTCCAGTCAGGGAACCAAAATCCCACACACTGCGAGGCAACTGCACCAGTGTGCTGCCAACTATAGAGCCCATACACTTTGGCTCCTGTACACTGCACCTATAGGCAGAGGTCCACTCACCACATCAAAAGGTCCTGAGTGCCACAACTAAGGCCCAATGCAGTCATAAGTAAATAAAGTTTTTTTTTAAGAAGGTGGTATCAGAGTAACTGTGGCTCATTTGGTTCCATTCCCACCTGCTTGCAAAGACCCAATGCAGTCATAAGTAAATAAATTTTTTTTTTTTTTAAGAAGGTGGTATCAGAGTAACTGTGGCTCATTTGGTTCCATTCCCACCTGCTTGCAATGAGCTTTCTGGCCTGCTAGGAGGATGCGAAGCGAAAGAATATCATACCCATGGCCCCTGCAGCTCAGGTCTGCATGTGACCTAGATTTCTTCATGCAGGCCCTCACAGTTTGGAAGATGGGCCAGAGCATATATCTGTCGCACCTCCTGACAGGCCTGGCCATGGGGGGCATTTGCTTTTTTGGAACAGTTATAGCAGTATTCCTTCAGTTGGCATGGACTACAGTGGGGGCAAAATGGACCAGTTGCAGCATCCTAGCCATGGCCGATGGAGAAGGCAATAGCAACCCATTCCAGTACTCTTGCCTGGAAAATCCCATGGGCAGAGGAGCCTGGTAGGCTGCAGTCTATGGGGTCGATGGGAGTCAGACACGACTGAGCGACTTCACTTTCACTTTTCATTTTCATGCATTGGAGAAGGAAATGGCAACCCACTCCAGTGTTCTTGCCTGGAGAATCCCAGGGACGGGGGAGCCTGGTGGGCTGCCGTCTATGGGGTCGCATAGAGTCCGACACAACTGAAGCGACTTAGCAGCAGCAGCAGCAGCCATGGCAGAGGCAGCAGATCCTATGGCAGGCCAGTTCTTCAGTGTTGTTCTAGGAGGTGTTTCTGCTGGTGGGTGACAATCTCCAGTGGCTTCTCCAATCTGTCCAACGCTTTTATAAGCACTGGACTCTCCTTATTAAATCTCTTTCTGCCTAAGCTAGCTGGGGTGGATTCTCTCATCTGCAATTGGTCCTCAGATGAGTCAGAAGTGAAGGGAAGTGGTGTGAGACTGGGAAAGCTATGCAATTTTTTGAGCTTCCTCTGTAAAATGGGAAGAATAATTGTCCCCTTGGAATGGAGTTGTAAAGGTTAGATAAGATTACACATCTTGCCTAGTGCATTAAGAAGTTCTTAATGAATAGTAGCTACTGAATCAGAATTCCTAGAAGAGGAGCATAGGATCTGAATTTTTAATAAAGTTCTGAGAGGTTATTAAGTGTTGGTTCTTGAGGTCTTCAAAAACAGCTTGTCTTGGGCTTTTTTTTGGGGGGAGGGGGGGCTTTTCATATGACCTGGAAGATAGTAGGAGCTCAAGAAGTATTTGTTGAGTGATTAGATAGATAGAGAAGAAGGAAAAGGAGAAGAAAAATACTGTCTTAGTTTGCTCAGGCTGCCATAAAAAAAATACCACTTATAAACAACAGAAATTTATTTCTCACAGTTTTGGAGGCTGCAGAGTCCAAGATTAAGGCACCAGCTTGGTTTGTGAGGGCTCTCTTCCTGGTTCGTGGTTGGTGTCATTTTACTGTGTAAAAGGTAGAAGCAAAGGATTTATCTGGACTCTCTTTTATGAAATATTAATCCCATTCAAGAGGGTTCCACCCTCAATATTTAAGTTCCTTCCAAAGGCCCCACCTCCTAATACCATCATCTTTAAAGGTGAGGATTTTTACATGTCAATGTGTTGGGGACACAAACACTTAGGCCATGATGGGTAGGTAGGCCAGTAGGTAGGTAAGTAGGTAGACAGATATGTAGATAGACAGACAGATATGAAAGAATGAACATAGATAGGTAAATAGAACTGGTTGTTAGGATTTCAAAGTATGAATGTGGTGGGGACACAAACATTTAGGCCATGATAGGTAAGTAGGTAGATAGATCGATAGATAAGAAGGAACAAACATAGCTAGGTACATAGACAGAACTAGCTATAAAAATTTACCAAATCAATTTGAAACATTAAAATTTAGACCCTTTCTTGTGACAACTTGCCACTCTCCTGTAAATAACAAGGCCATAGCACATGAGTCATTTCCCTCTTTGAAGAAAAATCTCAAGGGAGGGCTTTATAATCACATAAAATTCAACACCAGGCGAAGCCAAATGAGCCGCAGACTAAGTGCACACAGACTTTCTATCTTCAAATAGAACAGTTGAGGTTTTCAGCGACGTCCTTGCAAAGCTGATCTGTTTGAAACAAACATTTCATCTGGAAGCAGAGCAATTCTGCTAGCCCTCATTACACTGAATCCACTTCAGGGTGTGATTTCACCTCTCCATCCCGAGATAAGCCAGAACGCAGAGCACAGACAGCCGGAGAGATTTCTCTACCACGACCCCAAGCCCCACTAAGCCAGTGCTGACTCAGGCAGGAAGAATGACTTTTAAATTGGCCCCGATGCAGATTTTCACCAATGCCTTATCATTCACCTAATTTATTAGTGTCTGGAAACCAAGGCTTTGGAATCGTCCTAATTTCACTTCTTTCTGCCTGGCTGGCAACTCTCCTGAAGTTTAAATAAGCCAAAATTTAAGTGTGTGTGGGTGGATTGGGGGGTGGGGGAGAGCGGAGATGATGAGGAAAGAAAGTCCAAGAAAAAAAATAGCCTGCCTGACATTTTCTTTCAGGAGAATCGTTTGTTATGCCATTAAAGCTCCCTCTCTCATCATTCTTGGTGAATGTCAGTTTGAATATTCAACTTTTCATCAACCTTGATCTCGAGTTGATGCCTCTTCCTCCCTGCAGAGCAGGAATTTTGAAAGGTTAGAGGCAAACAGCCTTAAAACCATAGCCTATTAAAGGTTTGGAAGCCAGACTGCATCTCCTCCAACTCCATCTCTTTGGGCAATTGTTAAGTGTCCTCGGCAGCTGAGCCTCACTTGGAAAGAGCTCCCAATGGCTACAACAGACTGTTTTTGTTTTGTTTTTTTTTTCCAATTTTTCAGTGAACATGACATTTTGAACCTGAAGCTAGGGTATTAATAAAGTCTGCATATGGAATGGCGATCTGAATGACCTGAAATTTGCAGACTCAATTTCGGACAGTAATTGTTCCTACAGCTATTTTCTGCTGACTGCATTGGAATGCCAAAGCATCTTAAGAAGAGTGGGAGACATCTTTAAGACAAGCTCAGACAAACGAGCTGAAGCCCTAGTGAGTCCTGGTATAAAGCTTCAAAATATTTTTCAGTTTTTGTTTGAGTGTGGTGGCTCAGTGTGTGAAAATTCCACCCGGGATGGGATCCTAGCATGCTCATGAACTAGCTGTGTGACCTTGGGCCAACTGTGTTTTTATCTGTAAGATGGGTGGGAACGATGGCCTGCTTCACGAGGGCAAGTGTGAGAAATATTAATACAAGCCAGACCTCACAGGATACTGAGTCCAGCCCTTGACATGTGGTTTCAGCTCAGTCCAAGTTCATCTCTCCTTCCCACCCTGGCCCTCTTCCTAGGAGCCCTCTGCCTGGGCTCCCAGGAGAACAAGGGTGGGGCGCAACAGAACAGGTTCTTCTCAGAAGATGCTCACTGCTCAGAGAGTTCTCTTCCCAAGGTTTTATCCCTGCATAAACTCAGCAAGCAAAGATGCCTTTCATGCTGGACAGAGAACACTCTGTGTCCTCACCCTTGGTTATAGCTTGTTCAATATCAGCCCCTTATTTTACATCAAGAGAGACAAAGGCATTGGAATTTTAAATTCCTCTGAGTGCTACAAGATAATAATCGACACTTGCAAAAAGAACTGATGCATTAATCTTTTAAAACTTGAGGGATTTTTTTTTTTATACACAGTAAATGAACACAGATTTATTTTTCTTCCCTGAAAAGACCTTCACATACACTGCTTAGACCTTGCTAGCATCCATCTAAACAGTGGATATTTATTTTTAGGACACAGTTACACTTTTCGCTTAAGAAAAAGAAGCTCTAGATTTTCTGAAAATCTTTTTTAGGCCATGCATAAAATCTCACATGTGCTGCACCATGGGTTTCTCATGCAAAAATATCCCCCCATTAGACTGTCCTCTGCCAAAGATTCCACCGCTACCAATCCACTCTTTTTGGGTTAAGCATTATCTTTCCATTTGGCTCCTGGGAGTTAGTGAGTCTAATAGCTGCTAATGACAGTGTAGCAGGGGTGAATATCTACTTGTATATTTAAACATGCAATAAATATAATTATATTTTCCTCAACTCAAACTAATTCCAGACCCCTGAGTCCTGAATCCTTCCAGAAGGTCCCCCCTTCCTCCTGTTTCCCAGCCCCTTCTCTTATAGAAGTCCTGACTTCTAATTCTACTAAGGCTTGGGTAGAAAGTGGACCCCAACCAGTAGGTGTGTACCTCATTTGCCTGATCCAGTCCCCTGGGGATGGCCGTAGGTGCCTTCACATCCTCCCTAAGATAAGCAATACTATGGTGACCATCTTACATCCTAGTACAAGGGTTCCACTGAGGTTCTCTGGCTTTCGAGAGCAGATGGCTGGGCGCTAGGGTACACCTATGCCCTGCCAGATTACCCTTTAAAACCTTAGAAATCATGGTTTCTGGTTCCCCATCGCCTCCCCAACATTTGGCATAACACGGCTTTCTCATTTTTGTCAACCTGCTGGATGTAATGTGTATCTCATTTTGGCTTTATTTTTTGCTTTTTGTGATTACCAATGACATTAAAGATTTCTTCAGGTACTTGTTACCATTAGGTTCCCTTTCTGAGAAATGCCAGCTGTGTCCTTTGCTCATTTTTCCATATCGTTCATCTTTTTATTGTTGATTTTTCAAGAGTTCCTTGTATATTCTGAATGTTATTTTATTTCCACCTTCTCTAAATTTTTATTTTGAAATATTTCAAACACAATTACCATAATAGAGTTTCCAACTGTTGATATTGCTCCACATTTGCTTTATTTATCTTTCTTTCTCTGATATAAGCATGCTACTGTGTGTGCTCAGTCGTGGCCGACTCCTTTGTGACTCCATGGACTGCAGCCTGCCAGGCTTGTCTGTGCACGGGATTTCCCAGGCAAGAATACTGGAGTGGGCTGCCCTTTCCTACTCCAGGGGATTTTCCCCAAAGATCTCACTCACCTCCCCTGTGTCACCTGCACTGGCACATGGATTCTTTATCATCGCACCACCTGGAAAACCCATAAGAATAGATATAGATATATAAATATATTTTGCTGAAACATTTGAAAATAAATCGCTGATGTTCAGACACTTCACTAAATATTTCAGCATAAATCTTCTAAGAACAAGGACATTCTCTTATAGTAAAATTCTTCCACTCAATAAATTTAAAACAACACGAATGTCTAATTTAAGGTTCATATTCAACATTCCCCATTTGTCCCAATAATTTTGACATCATAAAATGACCCCCCAATCTGTCTTTATTTATTAGCATCATTTGTGAAGATCATTTAACAGAATCTTTAATAGTTATGCCATCAAATGCATTAATGTTTTTTCCTGAGAAGAGAAATTTTAAGGATCTCATTTAAGAAGTTTTTGGCCATCCTCAAATTGCAAGGATATGTTTCAACAGTTTCTCCTGTTAACTTTACAGTTTCACTTTTTAAAAGTAGATCTTAAATCTACGTGGGGGTTACTTTTATATAGGATAAGAAGTAGGGAGTCAACTGCTTGTTTTTTATAGAGTTTTTCTGATGCCATCTTAACAGTAGTCTGTTCTTCCTCCGTTGTTTGTGGCACTCGGTCACATACCAGACTCCCATGTCCAGGGTCTGTTTCCAGGGCCCCTCTTCTTTCCGTATATATCTATTTGCCCCTTCCTGCACAGGAACTGCTCTTGGCTTTGACATATGTTATTATATCTTTCTGTCTGATAAGTTGTACTCTCTCTTTTTACTCTTATTTTTCAAGCTTGACAGCTACTTGGGGATTTTTATTCTTCTACATCAATCTTAGATTATATCTTTTAAGCTCCACAAACATTCTGCCCATAGCCAGCCATTGTAATAACCTTGATACACAGCTGCCCTGATACTAAGTGGCAAAGTTACAAATGAAGGTTCTATCTCTGAAAACTCATTTCATATCATACCACAAAAATGCCAAAATTCATCTTGAAAATAGACAGATAAAAGCAAATATTTGTGAAGTGATTTTGAATCACTTCCCAATTCACAAGTTCAAAGATACAAGGAAGGACAGTTTTTCTAACATCTCAAAACTGACCTGTTTCTTTTTGGAGCTCTGCTGGAGTAGTAGAAACTTAACTTCAGTTAATCTGGGGGGGGGTTCTTCCCACTTTCTCTGGGATGGTGTTTGAGTTCCAAAGGACTTTCAGAGAACCAAGGCTTCAAGGGGCAGGGAGGTCTATTATGTCATCAATATCATTAAGTCAGGCAAGCATCATTAAACGTCTTTTGTCCCCTCTGCTCCTCAGTCATTGGTCTCCAAAGGTCTCTCTTTACTCCTGTCTGTTCCTTTCTCGGGCTCCTGACAATCATCCTGTAATTTCAAGGAGGGGACTAAGAAATGCTGTGAGACCCCGTCTGCCTAGGTGTTCCACACAACCTTCTGGGACCTTGGCACCTCTCAAAACTCTACCAGGAAAGCTAGCACAGGGTCCTTGTACTCTCAGATCCCACCAATATACCTGTTAAGGTGTCAGCAAGCTTTATTCTCCTCTCCCTGGGACCACCTTCATAATAGGATTCTCCAGAGAAATGGAACCAACAGGATGTATGTGTCTATATAGAGAGAAATTTATCACAAGGAATAAGTTTTGGAAGCTGGCAAGTCCAAAATCTTTACAGTAGGCCGGCAGGCTGAAGACCCAGGAGAGAAGTTGTTCAAGTCTGAAGGCTGTCCACTGTAGAATCAGGAAGAGACTGGCAGAGGAAGCCCAAAGGCAGTTTGCTGGAGAATTCTCTCTTGCTCAAAGACTTGTCTTTTTATTCTATGCAAGCTTTCACCTGATTGAATAAGCAACCTGCTTTACTCAAAGTCCACTGATTGATTATAAATGTTAGTCTCACCCAAAACGCCCTTATAGAAATTCTCAGAATAACATTTGACTACATGTTTGAGTATTGTGACCCAGCCAAGTTGACATGTAAAATGAGCTACCACACTGTCCTTGATTAATACTATAGCAATCAGGTTCTAGTCAAGTAATTCAACATAAAGTATTTATATTTTTAATGGGCATATAATTCACATACCATAAAATTTCTCCTTTTAAAGTGTAGGCAGGAAGGCTAGGGTTCTCCAAACGGAAGAAATAGGCTGCAAGTGTCAGACGTTTTCTCTCTCTCTCTCTTAAGCGGCAGGAGGAAACAAACCACCAGTGTTCCCTTCTCTATACAAATTTAAAAGGAGGTTTCTCTTAAAATTCTGTGTTGCCATGATGACACCTGGTTCCACCTGAACTTAACTTTTCTTGAACCTTGAGCTAACCAAGGTGTTCTTCTTATGGAAATGCTTTTCTTAAGCTGTGTTAATGAACTGTGTGTTTACCTAAGACTCTGTCTTTCTTCAAGCTGGTTCCGCTTAAGACTCAGAACCCATAAGGGCTCAACAAACCAGCATGTTTTACACATACATTGTTCTCCTAATCCATGTTAATGAAACTATATATTTACTTGGAAACCTGCCTTTCTTCAAGATTCATGTCAATCGTTTTATGGCCCAGGATGCCTCACCTTGTACCAATGTTATCTCAAAATGCATGTTGTGGGCGAGGGGCCTGGTACCAGTCTCTTGAGTTTTGAGACATTTCCTTTCTCTAATTAGCAGCCTGCTGGTAGCTATATAAAATCCAGCTGAAGACCAGCAGGGAGACACTCTTTCTGCCCCCTTCTGTTGTCTATATCAGAAGCTTTGTCTATCTCTTTTATACTTTAATAAAACTTTATCACACAAAAGCTCTGAGCGATCAAGCCTTGTCACTGGCCCTGGATTGAATTCCTCTCTTCCGGAGGCCAAGAATCCTGGCATCTTTCACGGCTCAACAACAACCTTTCACAACCATCACCACTGTCTAATTCCAAAAATGTTTCCTTACCTGAAAGGGAAAACTCATACCTATGAGCAGCCAATGGGAGGATTTAATATAGGAAATTGGCTGGATAGCTACCAAAGGACTGAAAAGGCAGAAAAGAAACTCTGATGTCATGCAAACATGTAACTTTAGGAAGCAGCTACCACTCTGAGCACTGGGGGCACAACGGGAAGAAGTTGGGGTGACCAGAACCCAGGACCCTGGAGGAGGGGTCTCACAGAACTAGGACTTGGATCTCCAAGAAGGGGGCATGAGCTAATTGCACTACAGAGTGCAGAGGAAAGGTCTAAGTGACCTCTGATGGAACATAAACACTGGAAACTGGACCCAAGTCTGCTGCCTGGCTGATGCTGACCAGAACAGCAAGCACATAAGACCACTTTCCAACCTCCTGCCTTCTGGGCACCCTTTAGTGCTCCTTTTTGGTAGGACTTGGCAGGGAACTGCTGGCAACAAGGAAATTGAGTTGCAAAGTTATAGCTTCACTGTCATAAAGCAAAGTATAGAAGAATTTGTGAGGAGTGGAGAGATGATAGCTTATACTCTCAACTCTGCATCACCCCAGTCCCAGGGGCAGGGGCAGAGAGAAGAAGTCTTATCTGGAGTTTGGACAACAGGGATAGCAGAAGTCTTGCTCTTCCCTGAGATATTTTTTTTCCTGTTTCAAGTACTTTCATACTGTATCCTCTCCCTGGTCCTAAGGCCTGTAAGCACAATTCCCAGAGATGCCTGGGGTGAAGCTTGGGCTGCTGTGGTGTGGAGAGGTGAAGGATGGCAAAAGGGAGCCTTGTGCCAAAGTGGACTGGATTATAGTGCATGCCCTTCGAGCCACATAGCACAGAGTGCCTCCTGAGACTGATGAGGGCCTCTGTCTCAGATGAAGTGGTCCTGGCACATCATCACGCTCACCCACATGCAGAGCTGCTCCCATTGAACCCCAGAACTACCTTGCTCAATGAAGCAGCTCTCATCCTAGTGACTTGGACCACACTTATCCTCAGTAGGGGCTTCCTCAGTACACAAAACTGGCACTCACAGGGACATTTCTTGCCCTGGGTTATAGCTACATGGATGCTCACTGTAGCTGCACATTTTTGTTTTGTGAACTTCAAAAAAGTCTGCATTGACCCTCAGACATTATCATACACAAGTGAGAACCCATTGTGTGGCCACCTCTGCCTGTCCCAAATAACGCTGCTTGTCTCTCCACCCTGTGTCCTGACTGCGTGGCCTCCTTCTGTTTACTTTAGATGAATAAACACTGTTTGATTTACCCAAGTAACGTCTGCGTCTGGGTTTTCCTTTCATCCAAGTCCACTGTTGGCTTTTGTCTTTTCAGTATAGTGGACGTGCAATTTCCCATTACCTGAAGGGCTGAAACTTTGAAATGCAAAAAGTCAGGGGGGAAAGGCTATTTTTAATTTGTACTTTTGCTATCATCTCCTCTCCAGAAAGACTCAGCACAGAATGGCCTACTTGCTTCAAAGTAGGTGGCAGAGTGGGAAAGAGATGTGTCATAATTGCTTTTTTTTTTTTTAACATTTTGATTTTGTAATATGACATACATTCTGTTCACAAAACAAAAATGTACAGCTACAAAGTGAGCATCCATGTAGCTTTAACTGAGGGCAAGAAATGTCGCCATCACCCCAGGAGCCCCCATGTGCCCCTCTATTGCTCTGCTGACCTCGGGGTTTGGATCATGCCAGTTTGACTAAACTGAGATGAGGCTCCCTGGAATCCCCGAGTCACCTGTACAACAAATCAGTCTCAGTTGTCCCCTCTCCTAACCTCCAGTTTTTTCTTGTGCAGAGTTGGAAGATAGAAGTGACGGAGCCGCCCCTACTTTCTAAAGGCCGCTGTGGTTAGATGTGCTGGCAGCCAGATGCAGAGGTCCCTGTGAACCCCAGCTTGTCCTCACCTTTCCCTGCCTGCTGAGCCAACAGCGATCCCCGCTGCAGATTCTCAGAACTGGCTGCCACACAGGGGCACTGGCCTTCTAGAGACTTCTCCCATCTACCTGTTCTAGTCCAGCAGCTGTCCACAGTGTCTGGTTTCTGGATCCCCTGGAAGGCTCTGAATATCCACTCCATGCCAAACAGTGCTTCAGGGGATTGGTCAGTAGTGTTTCTCTCTCTCCTTCAACTCAGATGAGGTGGTCCTGGCACATAATCCCACTCATACGCAGAACAGCACTAGCTTTCTTTATTTATTCTATTTGTTGCCTGTGCCAGACAGCATGCAGGATCCTAGATTCCCAACAAGAGATCAAGTCCACACTACCTGCAGTAGAAGCATGGTTTCTTAACCACTGGGCCACCAGGAAAGTCCTTAAATTTTTTATAGGGTTTACCAACAAAGCCTGGAGTTTTCTTTCCAGGAATTTTGTTTGTTTGTTTATTTTAACAGCAAATTAAATTTATCTAATAGATATAGGAACTAAAGAGCCTCTTGATGAGCATGAAAGAGGACAGTGAAAAAGCTGGCTTGAAGCTAACATTAAAAATAATAAGATAGTGGCATCTGGCCCCGTCACTTCATGACAAATAGGGTGAAAAGTGGAAGCAGTGACAGATTTTATTTTGGGGCTCCAAAATCACTGCAGATGGCAACTATAGTCATGAAATTAAAAGGTGCTTGCTCCTTGGAAGAAAAGCTATGACCAACCTAGACAGCATATTAAAAAGCAGAGACATCACCTTGCCAACAAAGATCCATATAGTCAAAGCTATGGTTTTTCCAGAAGTCATGTATAGAAGTGAGAGTTGGACCATAAGGAAGGCTGAGTGCAGAATTGGTGCTTTTGAATTGTGGTGCTGGAGAAGACACTTGAGAGTCCCTTAGACTGCAAGGAGATCAAACCAGCCAATCCGAAAGGAAATCAACCCTGAATATTCATTGAAAGGACTGATGCTGAAGCTGAAGCTGAAGCTCCAATACTTCGGTCACCTGATGCAAAGAACCAACTCATTGGAAAAGACCCTGATGATAGGAAAGATTGAAGGCAAAAGGAGAAGCGGAAGGCAGAGGATGAAATGGTTAGATAGCATTATTATACATGAAATGAGCAAACTCCAGGAGATAGTGAAGAACAGAGGAGCCTGGCACACTTCAGTCCATGGGGTTGCAAATAGTCAGAGACAACTTAGTGGCTGAACAACAACAACATTCTATTTTGAGTTTCCCCTTCATTTTGTGGGGCTTCCCTGGTAGCTCAGATGGTAAAGTGTCTGCCTGCAATGCGGGAGACCTGGGTTCAATCCCTGGGTCGGGAAGATGCCCTGGAGAAGGAAATGGCAACCCACTCCAGTAATCTTACCTGGAAAATTCCATGGGTGGAGGAGCCTGGTAGGCTACAGTCCATAGGGTTGCAAAGAGTCGGACACAACTGAGCGACTTCACTTTCACTTCATTTTGTGACACTTCTTGTAAATTCTGTTTTTTTGATTTACATGTCCATTTCTTCCATCGTGTTGAATTATTTGGCATAAAGTTATTTATAACACTTTCTTACTTTTCATGTTTGTGGTAATAAAGCCTTATTTATTCTTGATGTTAATCATTTGTCTTCTCTCTATATTTTCACGATAAGCCTAGCTAGGAATTTACGAATTTTGTTCTTTTCAAGGAAACAACTTTTGACCTGGTTAATCTCTTTGTTTTATTTGATCTTTTCCATATTAATTTGCCCTTTCATCTTTTTTTAAAATTTTATTTACTTTGGGTTTTATTTGCCTCTCTTTTTTTTTCCCCCTAACTTTTAAAACAGTACCCTTGGGCGTTTGTCTTGGACTTTTCATGTTTTCTACTATAAGCATTTAAAACTATACACGTCCCTCTAAATACTAGTGTAACTAAATCTACAAATTTAGTTATTTTATTTTCATTTTCATGCAGCTGGAAACATTTTTTAATTTACTTAGGGTTTCTTCTTTGACCCAGGGATTATATAAAACTGTGTCATTTAATTTCAATATGTAGGTGTTTTTCTGGGTGTCTTATCATTATTGATTTCCCATTGGAGTCAGTGTTGGTCAGAGAACATATTATGAGCAACCCCAATTCTGAATTTACCTCTTGGAGTTTCCCTTCTCCACCTATCCTCTTCACCATTACAACAGCTGCCTAAAGTCTTCAAGCAGATTTTAAAAAATAATATTGTGTCTGGCTTTTCTTACTATGCTGAGTAGGAGAATTAATCCAAATTACCTAGTCCTTCATTATCAGGCATCACTAGTTGCATTCACAGAAGTGTCATTCAGACTAAATCAATCATTCAGCATCAAATCTATGCTTTTGGTGGAGTTTTTCTGCATGGAATAGACTAGCTCACTTCTTGAGACAGAGTCAAAGTTTGGGCCAGAGGTACTTTCTCCCTCTCCTGGCACAACCTCCAGAATCAAACCTGGACAATCTTTTTACAAAGACTTCCAATAGGGACCCCACATTGGGGTCCTCTGTCTCAACCATTTTTCACTGCCTATTCAGTTTATAAGAATGTCTCTGGCATGTATTAGGTGGTAATTTCTGAGGAGGAAGAAACTTAAATTTCCTCTCTTCTTCTTCTATGCCTTGGTCCCTGTTTAATCCACTGAAAGGACTCATTTTAGGCTACCTTCTCTTCAACAATTAAAAATAATATTTTCTAGAAAAGTCTACAATGCTCTAGCTAGTCTTCCAGTTTTCCTCAACCCCCAAGGTCATTGTTGAGAGGAGAAGCCTCTCATGTCTCATTCTGCATGGAAGGGCACCATTCTTTGTAATACTCTTGGCCTTGCTCAGATTGGAGTGTAGGAAAGCACCAGCCCCTTCTGCCCTTTCTCTTGGGCACAGGTTGTCTTAAGGAAGCACAGCTTCTGTTAAACTGCTCCAAGAGCAATCATTCCCAAGCCAATATTTCAGGGGGCTACATCTATCCAAACATGAGTTTAGAAAGCCCAAATACCAAATTCACCACTCATCAAGGAGCTATTTTGGTGTTTATATACTTAATCTCTTGCCTTACTTCTCAGGACATTTGGAAACTAGGGTGGGGTAGCGATTAGCGTTTCCCTGATATCTGAGTTGGTAATGAATCCACCTGCAATGCGGGAGACACCAGTTTGATTCCTGGGTCGGGAAGATCATCTGGAGAAGGGATGGGCTACCCACTCCAGTATTCTTGCACTTCCCTCATGGCTCAGCTGGTAAAGAATTGTCCTGCAATGCGGGAGAACTGAGTT
This sequence comes from Bos grunniens, assembly GCF_055505025.1. Taxonomy (NCBI): domain Eukaryota; kingdom Metazoa; phylum Chordata; class Mammalia; order Artiodactyla; family Bovidae; genus Bos; species Bos grunniens. The sequence goes on along the minus strand of NC_141174.1, from coordinate 84,746,424 downwards.
TGATCCCTGGGTTGGGAGGATCAGCTGGAGAAGGGAACTGCGACCCACTCCAGTATTCTGGCCTAGAGATTCCATGGACTGTATAGTCCATGAGGTTGCAAAGAGTCAGATAGGACTGACCGACTTTCACTTTCTTTCACTTCGTAGGCTCTCTTGAACCCAGTAGATATGCAAACAAGTTCTCTTCCTAAAGTGATCAATCCATCCTTTATTTAAAAAAGACAACAGTCTCATGTTCTCCAGTATTCTATAGAGAGACTGTGGCTCTTCTCAAGTGGTTCCTTGGTGCAGAGACACATGGATGTAATTCATCCATAGAAAGGTTTTCCACTTTGTGAATCAGCTCACCAGATTTTTTTTGTCACCATGGATTACCTGGACTAACAAAAAGTTGCAGTTCAGTTCAGTCGCTCACTCTCGTCCAACTCTTTGCGACCCCATATACTGCAGCACGCCAAACCTCCCTGACCATCACCAACCCCCGGAGTTTACTCAAACTCATGTCCATTGTGTTGGTGATGCCATCCAACCACCTCATCCTCTGTCATCCCCTTCTTCTCCTGCCTTCAATCTTTCCCAACCCTTATTTCATCAATTAATTTAGCATAAGGAGTTTTACTTGTGACAGATAAGAAAAATCAAAAGTGGGGATGGGGCAGTGAAAATATGAGTGTGTGCAAGCTCAATCATGTCTGACTCTTTGCAACTCTATGGACTGTAGCCCACCCGGCTCCTCTGTCCATGGGATTTTCCAGGCAAAGAATACCGGAGCAGGTTGCCATTTCCTCCTCCAGGGGATCTTCCCGACCCAGGGATCAAACTCACATCTCTTGCTTCTCTGGTATTGGCAGGAAGATTCTTTACCACTGAGTGACCAAGGAAGCCTGAAAATACGAGTTGAGCATCTCCAGTGAAAGAAAAATATCACTCTTGACTCTTCAGTGTGATGTGATGGGACAGAACTGAGCTCAAAAATCAGCTCTGCAGCTTTGAGCAAATATTCAGTGCCTCTGAGTTCCAGCCCACTCTCTCAGGAAAACAGACAAATAATGTCCATCTTAGAAGCCTTTAAGTGAGGTAACATATTGGAAGGCTTGAAAGGTAATGAGTACTCAATAATGGCAGTTGCTTTTTTCTTCCAAAAAACCAACTGGATCAAATTTTCTTGACTATCATAGAAAGTCTTGGGGAATATTCTCAGTAATACTGAAAACTAAAGAAATAGGAAGATTGGCAAAAGCAAAATAGACAAAACAAAACAACAGATTTCAGAGAAGAAATAATTCGCTAAGGCAGCTTACATCTGTACAACTTAATGCTTTGCCAAAGGGCTCCCCTAACTGTTATTTGATTTGAGCCTTAAAATAGCTCTATGAAACTGATGGGGCAAATACTACTGGGCCCATTTGAATCAGGAGGAACTAAAGTTAAGAATCATATGTGATTGCTCATGGCTCTTCTATGTCCAATCTAGCATATCTCTCCCATGGTACCCTCTATGTGTCGCAGCCACTCTGAAATAATGACCATAACGATGCCACCTGTGTGCATATATGGCACTTTTCAGCATGCAAATTGCACATTCATTTTCTCATTTTGTTCTCACAACAAGGATTTCTGGATGTTTTACAGAGAAGAGCCACAAGCTTCAGAGAGGCCAAGCAACCAGCCCCAAATCACACAGCTCATGCAGAGGCTGAACTGGGGCCTTCTGACATGCACTGGGCTTCTGTGCTTATGGATATTAATCACATGGCTCAAGTGGTAAAGAATCCACCTGCAATGCCGGAGACACAGGAGTCGTGGGTTCAATCCCTGGGTCAGGAAGATCCCCTGGAGAAGGAAATGGCTACCCATACCAGTACTCTTGACTGGGAAATCCCATGGGCAGAGGGGCCTGGCAGGCTACATAGTTCATGGGGTCGCAAAGAGTCAGACATGACCGAGTACACATGCCCATAGATGCACTATCCTATCCTAAGGACATCAAGGGCAATAGGGAGATGGACTCATGTCCAGAGCGAAAGCAGAGCATGTGTTCTTCAGCCCTGAGGCTCACTTTGCACAAGGCCCTGGTACTTGTGGTCACAGCGACTGTCACAGCCAGCACTCTGCCCTGGTCATTTAGCAATCGGCAGCAATGCTGTGATTTATTGATGGCTTTCATTCCCCACTGGGATGGCATGGAAATAATCAGATGAATAATGAGCTCGTGAAGATGGATGCACTGTGAGCCAGCTCCCACAGAAGGGAAATATATGCTGGGGTTCTGCCCGGAGCAGCACAGGACGATGAATGTTTCTGCAGAAAGCTGGGCCTCATTTGCTCCTTTGGCAGAGAGTCACTACTCTCTGCAGACACAGAGAGGCTTAAGAGGTAATAGCACTGGCATTTCCCTGTTCCAGGAGTGGAGATGAGATGAGCACTGATGGGCTCTGGGATGACAAAACAGAGCCTCATCCTTGGGGGAAGAAGCTGCATTTAGCCCTGTGGTAGCTGGCAGGAAGGCCAGCGTGGGCTCCTGCCCTACTTGGTTATGAGCCATGGGACTGTCCTGCTGGTGCAGCCAGGTTGTTTTATTGCTGAATCACAAACCACCCCAAAACTTAGGGACTTCACACAACAATCATTTTATTCCTTACAATTCTGTGGGTCAGAATTTGAGTGGCTCAGGGGGAATGCTTATCTCTGCACCCCGTGGTGCTGTCTGGAGTGGCCTGACCGGGACTCAAGGACCCCAGGTGACCTCACTCCGTGTCTGGGGCCATGCTGTCCACTGTTGGCTGGAAGCCTCAGTTCTCCTCTGCACAGCCTTCCTCCAGTAGGACAGCCTGGACTTGTTTACATGACAGCTGGGTTCCAAGGGCAAAAGTGAAATTTGCAAGTCCACGTGGGCCTGGACTTCTGAATTCCCAGAAAATCACTTTCACACATTTTCCTGGTCAAATCAAGACAAGACATGAGGCCAGCTCAGATTCAAGGGGTGGAGACATGGACTTCATCTCTGCATGTCACTGCAAAGGGGTGTGGACATAAGAGGGGCCCCCCAAAATTCCTTGGGAGCCACTGGGAAGCAGACTCTGAGTTGGCATGTAGTGAGTGAGCAAGATATGTATCAAGGAGGGCCCTTGGAATGGTCACCAGTAGAAAGGAGGGGAAGGAGCAGGCGGGGGGGGAGGGAGGTGTTGAGCAGCAGTCAGGTCCACTGACAGCCCAGCCTACGCCACAGACACGCTAAAGGGAAAATGGCCCTTCAGAGCTGTCCCGAGGTAGGAAAGACGGCCAGGACTTCATACGCACAAGTCAAAGGATGTGGGTGCTTGGAAAGGGGCATGACCTTGGGTGAGGCAGTCCCTAAAGGCTGCACCCCCTGCATCTGGGAACAGACCCTGCACTGAAAGGCATCTGGGTGGCCCTCATGGTGTCCACCTTGCCTTCTACCATGCTTGCCTTCCCAGAGAATCTATTTTCCTCTCAGCTCCCCACCACCCAGAGGACAAGGCAAGACAGGGGAGGTCAAGGTAAGACACCCTGGACTCCCCTGGACCTCCCTCTCCAGGTCTACCTGCTCCACATTCCTCTCCCCACGTGTCCAGCCTCTCCCTCCCGACCCTACCTGGTCTGCTCTTACCTGGATGACTGAGATGTACTCCTACCAGAAGGTGTCCCCCCTTCTGCCCTTTCCCCTTCAAAACCCCTGTTTCTGCAGCAGCCCCAGCTGTCTTTCTAAGACAGAAATTGACCCAGGATACTCTCCCACTTAAAGCTCTTCCCTGATCCCTACAACCTCAGGACCAAACTCTGGCTTCCCACATGGCTCCCCAGGCTGCATGGCCTGACCGTGGCTCTGGCCACTTATCCCTTCACACTCCCCCTCACCCTTGGGAGCTTGGAGCATGCTCTTGTCCCTGCTCCGTCTGCCTGGACACTCCCCCAGTCCTGTGTATCCCCCTTCCCATGCCCCTCAGCCCCCCGCAGTCCGCCCCTCAGCCCACTCTTCAGCTAGCAGCACTCCTGTGCTGGCAGCCCTTCCAAGCCCCCAGGTCCACCCCAAGTATGTCAAGTGGCCCTTCCTCACACTCCTGTGGCCCCTCCGCTCCCCCACTTCAGCAATCTGCTCATGCGGGCAGTACAGGGGCCCATGATGTCTGTCCATCTCCCACTAGACGGTGAGCCCACAGGGGCCGGCCCCATGTTCACTTCACCCCAAAGAGGAGGACCAGCATCACCAAAACTGTGTGCACAGCACAGCACAGCACAGCGGCCCAGTCACGTGTCCTCTGGGTCACGTGTGACCTAAGAGCTGGAGGGGTGACAAGAGGAAGGGAAACAGGGGCTATGCCTGAGGTCTCAAATTAGACTAGCCCCAGGAGATGAAAGCCCTTGGGCGAGGATGGAGAGTGGCTCTGGAAAACGGGCCTGACCTACAGCATGTGCCCGGCCACAGGCCAGCGTTTGAGAGCCCCTCCTTGGATGCAAAGTTGACCAGGGCGATGGGAGCCTGGGGGATGCCCAGCGACAGCGGACAAGCTGTGGAGGGCACTACTTCCTTGAAAATGATGCCCATGTCTCTACTCCCTACTGGGCTTTTCCTCAACGTTTCCTCACAGCCTATCTTCCCCCCATCCCAGACAAATGCTGCCAACCCATAGCGCAAGAGGACTACCTGCCCATCATTCCTTGAGCTCGCACCCTGTCCAGCGTACTCTACAGGGATTATAGTCCTTGTGTTCCAGGTTAGGTAACGGAGGCTCAGAGGACATAAGTGACTCACCCAAGGTCCTTACAACTAGCACATGGCAAAGCTGGGGTTTGAAATCAAGCCTTGTGTCCTCTGAACACCTGAGACTTTACACGAGGCCCAGGCAGGGCAACCTGGAAGAAACCAAGCTAACGCCCCAGGAAGGCACCCACAACCAAAGAGGGATGGGGCCTCAGCGAACAGACCACCAAGTTCATATTCTAACCTCTGTAAACCACTCTACCATTCGCAAACACAGGACTGAAAGGGAATGTGGAGACAGTCTTGTCTAACTACCTCTGTTTGTATTTAATTTTATGTTGTGAGCCCTCTGGGTTATGGTCTTAAGATCCATCCCTGTTTCTAAATGAACATCTGGCCTGTTACTTTTAAGTGTTTCCAGTGCTGCATCAACCCTGGTTTACTGCCCACTGCCGCGAGGATGGACGTCCAGATTGCAGTTCACTACAGACTCCACCACGCTCACTCATAGTCTTGCTTCTGTTTTAAAGGTGAGAAAACAAGGACCAAAGAGTGGGGAATGGCTGGCAGCCATGTTCATCTGTCGTAGCCATCTCTAGTTAGCTCTATGCAAACCCAGGGGGTGAGGCATATCTGTCTCCTAATTTTTGCATGTCCTTTAATGACAGGGCTCTGAGTGATATTGTTTGCATGTTTATACCCTTTGCAATGGTGGAGGTGGTGGGGGGTGGGGGGTGCTGGAGCATTCTGATAGGCTGAGCTGGGCCATGTGACCACTTTGGTTAGGGGTAGGCTGGAGCCATTTCTTACCTCCCTACAGGGGACATATAGGATGGGGAAAGGAACACTGAATTCTTCAAAGAAAGGAAGAGTCTTGGCAGAGAAAAACAGCTGGTGTCCACCCACAGCCTCATGGTCACTGCTGGGTTGGGTCAGCTGTGCCAGTCACAGGGGTAGGGTCCTCTGAGGGGTGGGCACAGTGCAGTTCTCCTAAGAAGCAGGGGTCAGCACGTGGCCCTAGGCTGCCCACCAGGAATAGTTCATCTCCAGTGCTGTGCCACCACACAGGGTGAATAGGCCTGATCTGATCCCCCTGCTGTCCCTCTGAGATGCTGAGCAGTGAGAAGCAGGACTCCTTGTTTACCATACACCACTGTCTCCATCTTCGTCCCAACCAGAGCATGGAGATGGAGAACCTTGGCTGACACCCTCACCACATTGCACACAGCAGGCTCAGGGCAGGGAGAATCTCCAGACCCAGACCCATAAGGGAGCTTCATTCTGCTAAATGTAGAGTCCGGGCTGCGCTGATAATGTCACCTGTCTGTCAGCTGTAAATTGGCACTTGCCATTGGCACTTGCCATCGACCTCTACAAGGATTAAATCATGTGCTGCTAAAGCTGCTGATTTTCAACACCTTCTGAAAGGAGTTCAGGGTGGAGAGCAGAAATGAAGCACTCTGCTCAGGGAAAAACTGCCAGGACAGGTCTTCAGATAGATATTTTCAGGAGCTGATTTTATGAGCCCAACTCTTACATCTCCTCATATCTAGAAAAGCGCTAAAATTTTTCATGGTGAGGACTGCTCCTTATAACCAGCAGAAATATTCTGAAAAAAATAAAATAAAATAAAATGTGCTCAATTTCATGTACCCCTGCCCCCTTCCCCAAAATCACATATATATGGACCTTCCCAGTTACCTCTTTGGAGCAGTTTCTCAGAGCTATCTGAGGTGCTGTCTCCCAGGCTATAGTCCTCACTTTGTCCCAAATAAGACTTAACCTTGCAGCTTTCACATTGTACATTTTTTTTAAGTCAGCATCTCAGAACATAGAGGAAGGAGAGTGACTCCTTCATTCTGGTCCCCCAAGGACTCTGGTGGAATGGACAAGAAAGGAAATTGACCATGGTCACCCTAGCACATGGGTGTAGACTAGGCTGTGTCCACACCCCACACCCTCCACTGGGCCCAGGGCACACCTGAGACTTGGCACCAGGCCCAGGCAGGGCAATCTGCAGACACAGAACTAATGCCTCGGGAAGTGTCCATAAACACTGAGGATGGAGATTTGGTGAGTCAACCTCCAGCCTCCTTTCCCTCCTGTGGGGTGGCTTTGAGTCCCCTCTCCTGGGGCTCCCAGGGCTCCCAAAGGGATAAAGTTTTCCTTGACCACAGTGGATATACATGGGCATAACACACGTTCTAGGAGCTTCCTTCCTTTCTTGACTCATTTCTTCACTCCCTTATCCATGTCCCTGCGATAGCTTTTCAAAAAATGACTTACACACAAATCCTTCTCCAGATCTGTATCCAATTTAAAGGATACTTTCTCAATCTCAAGAATACTTGAGAAAGTAAATCTGGAAACCTGGAGATGCAGCAGTAATAGAGTGGATAACCCTACTCTGGGTTTGGAGTCATACAGTCTGTGTTTAATCTGCCTCTACTAGTATATAAATATTTAAAATTAAAATGAGTGTTGTTTATAGAATTTAGGAAGTAGATTTCAGGACACGCAGAGCTGGGAACTCTAGAGACAGGAAGATGTCTCAAAAAGGATGGGAGACTTTTACAAATTCTGAGAATATACAAATAATTCCTTCCTCAGAGGCAAAAAGGACAAAGGGCAAAAGAAGCCTTGTGGTAGGCTGAGAACAGAGACTCCACCCCCAGCCTGTAAGACAGGTATTGGGAGAACACACTTGCTAATATCCCCAGGACAATAGAAGGGGCTTTGTTAAAGTCCTTCCACATGAATTGGACATCAAGGAGATCAAACCAGTCCATCCTGAAGGAAATCAACCCTGAATATTCATTGGAAGGACTGATGCTGAAGCTGAAGCTCCAATACTTTGGCCATCTGATGCAAAGAGCTGACTCATTGGAAAAGACCCTGAAACTGGGAAAGATTGAAGCAGGAAGAGAAGGGGGCGGCAGAAGATGAGATGATTGGATGGCATCACTGACTCAACAGACATGAGTTTGAGCAAACTCAGGGAGATGGTGAAGGACAGGGAAGCCTGATGTGCTGTAGCCATGGGGTCGCAGAGAGTTGGACATAACTTAGAGACTGAATAACAACCACAAAAACATGAACTGGAGGAGGAAGGGCCAAGCTGGTGCTTGTGACAGAGTGGGACTTTCACAGGTGACAGCAAGAAAGCAGAGCTGCAAAAACCCCAATTTTACTCCTATCTTTCCTACCAAAGCAAAGGTTGTAGAACATAAAAGGTAAAGACAGACAGAGTTAAGAGAAATTAACACACTAAAGTCCAGGTGCTGGGGCTTGACAGGATTACAGGCTGGTAGACTTAGTGAGGCTGGGCTTGACTCCCCAGCTGACGAATCTCCATCCTGAGGGCAGTCGGCAGGTAGTAACTGAGGGGCTGCAGGATCCTGTGCTTCGTTTGAGCGTGTTTTCCACAAAGCATGACAACCCTAAGCACAGTGCTTGTCATAGAGAAGGCTCCAAACCCAGGATATTTTCTGGGTCAGGAAGACTCCCTGGAGAAGTGAATGGCTACCCACTCCAGTATTCTTGTCTAGAGAATTCCATGGATAGAGGAGACTGGTGGGGTCGCAGAGTCAGAACAACTGAATGAGCACATAAAAACCCCACTAGGTTGTCACAACTGGGGGTGTGTGGTGCTGTTGACATCCAGTGGCCAGAGGCCAGGGACGTTGCTTAACTTCCTGCAATGGGCAGGATAGCCCCTACCACAAAGGGTTACCTGTTCCAACATGTCAACAGAGCTAAGGTTGGGAAACCCGGCTCCACATGAATGACTGCTGAATGAATGAGGAGTTAGTGAGCGCCTGCAGATGTACAGATGATTAAGACACAGTCTCTTCCCTCAAGAGCTTATACTCCAGTACAAGAACTAGAGGCAGGGGGCTGTATAACAACAAGATGTTCTTTCATGGAGGGGATATGAGAACAGAGATAAAGGAATCACCAGTCCAACTAAGCAAAGTGCCATGTGAGCTGGGCTTTGGAAGATAAAGCTTGGTTAAGACACAAGGTGGAGATGAAGGGTGAGCAGAGGCGTGACGTGTGCCTGGTGTGCTGGGGGCACCACAAGTAATCCCACGTGACTGGTGTGCAGGGTTCTTAAGGAAGAACTTTGGGGACCAGGTGAAGGGTGGCAATGCCATGGTGAGGCCCCTTGACTCTCTGCGTTACAGGCACGGGGTTAAGGATGTTGTTAGGCAGATGTAACATGGTCAGAACCATCTAGTGAAAATAAGAATATATTCATTATCTCTTTGGTTAAAAAGAAATCTTTTACATAAAGAATTAGTGTAACATTAATCTCATTCACAAAGCCACCAGGATGATCTCACAAAAAACACATCGGAATATGCTAGATCCTCCTAAAGCACACCAGAACCCTCTGCCCTACCCACCCTCCTCAATCCCACCCTTTGCCCTGTATATGCACCAGATTTTTTTAAGTGTATGACTCAGTAATTCTCAGTAAATTTACAGAGCTGTGTAACCATTACCATAATCTGGTTTTAGGACATTTTTATTACCTCAGAGTCCCACGTGGGTATTTGTAGTCAATCCCCATTCCTACCCCTGGCCCCAGGCAACCACTGATCCACTTAATGTCTCTATACATTTGCTATTTTTAGACATTTCGTATAAATGGAATCACACAACGTGAGGTCTTCTGTCTCTAGCTCCATTCACTCAGCATCTTGTTTCGAGGCCCATCACACGGGAGCATGAATCAGCAGTCTGTTCCTTTTTATTGCTGAATGATACTCCAGTCAGATGTCTGTTTCAAAGAACGATGCTGGTTGTAGAAGGTAAGATGGATAGAGGAAGAAGAAATAGAAGCCAAGGGACAAGCTAGAAGATCCTGGTGGTTCTTCCGGCTGGAGACCAAGGAGGCCTGAGTTGGCCAAGTGGCAGTGGGCATGGAGAGAAGAAGGGAGGGAAGTGACAGGGTCTTCAGACAATTTGCTCATGTGAGCTGGATGGGGAAGGTGAGAAGCCTGGGCGAGGTCCAGATTCCCACTGGGTAAGGAAGGGGCGAGTGAGTGGATAGCACCTCTGGGCAGATTCATACCTGGCTAAAGGGGCCTAGTGTTCACAGATCCAGCCAGCCCTGAGCAGCCTCCTGGCAGCCTGCTGAGAGGTTGGGTCCTTGAGCCATCGGGATGACAACACTGAGAACATGCCTGTCCCTGTGCTGATGGCACAGAGCTATGAGGGACAGTGAATCTGTGATGACTCAATTCAAAAATCTTGGTGGGCTCAAATGATGGGCCATGGCAGAATCTGGGCAGCTCTGTGGTAGTGAGACCTACAAATGCCAGTGGACTGTGGTTTTCTGAACACCGATCTATCTTCCTGGCATGCTGTGAGCTGTAGGAACAAAGACAGTGCCTGAGGATACAAGGAGGATCTCATGAAGATGACCCCAATAGCTGGCTTTGGTTGTCAGGGCCTCCTCTTTTCAGCTTCCTATGGGAATAAAGAGCTCCTTTGCTTCACAAGACGGTTTGCCCTGCCCGAAACTCCCACAGGCCCCCAAGTTCCCACGTGAGGGGTGACAGCTTTCCTCACTGCTCCTCTAGTGCCTCTCCATTGAACAACAAGCCCAGCATGCCTCTCCATGGGATGCTGACAAGATGGGGAGCTCATGTCCCTGCTTCCTGATCTTTATTTTGGTGTTTCTCCCAATGAATTCTGCTCCTTAACCCTTACTGTGTATTGTGGAAGAATTTATGATGCTATTAATCACAGTAGCAACTACCAACACAATAGGGGTTTCTTCACTTTTGAATCCATGCACTGCCAGCAGAGCGTCTGACTCTCTGTGACCCCATGGACTGCAGCATGCCAGGTTCTTCTGTTCTCCACTATTCCCCAGAGTTTGCTCAAATTCACGTCCATTGAGTCAGTGATGCTATCTAACCACCTCATCTTCCGTGGTCCCCTTCTCCTTTTGCCTTCAATCTTTCCCAGTATCGGGGTCTTTTCCAATGAGTCAGCTCTTCACATCCCTTGACCAAAGTATTGGAGCTTCAGCTTCAGCAACAGTCCTTCCAATGAATATTCAGGGTTGATTTCTTTTAAGATTGACTGGTTTGATCTCCTTGCAGTCCAAGGGACTGTGTTTGATAAGTAGCTATGGGCAAATAAAAGCACAGACCACTTGGATGATAGGTACCTGCCTTAAAAGCAATTGGTTCAGAATTCCAGGTGTTAAGCAAAGATCCTATCACCACACTCTATTCATCGAGTCCTAGTTCTTGGAAACTGGAGATCTGATAACATTTACTATAATTTCCAATTATAAAAGTAGCATATGCTCTCCGAGGCAGATTTGGACACTATAAGCAATGTTAACTTTTTGATTGATTTCTTTCTCGATACAGAAGGAATGTTCAGAATATTTATTCATTCATACATATACATAGGATACATATACACATACCGCAGATCCTTACTACATAATTGGGATCAACAGGAGGATTTAAATTTCAACTTAAAAACATCTTTCTGTCATTAAAACTCTTTGGAAACACGCTTTTTAATCTGGCCGGGATAGTCTATCACATGTAGGTGACACGGTTTATTTGCCCATTCCCCTCTCACTGACCTTGTCGGTTGCTCTGGGTCTAGGGGCTGGCTTCGGTGATACCTAAGTCTGCAGGTGCCAGGTGGGGCTCCGGAGTCCTTCCCCACCACGTGATTCTGTTATGCTTTTTAGCCCACCTCGCTCAGCTCCTGCAGACTCTCCTGTTCTGGCTACCTTGCTCAGGTTTACGTGCAACCTTACCCCTGCCCCGCTCCCCACCCCAGGGGCCAGTTCTTTCCCAGTTTCCTGTTTCCTCCCTCCCAGCTGGTGTCTAGGACTCCCGCATCTTCACAGTCCTGAAGGCCATGGTGGTGCTTGTTCCTGGCTCTCTCCTGCCATCTCCTGCCCAATTGCAACATCTCTAGTATCCTAGCTTCACTCTTACAATGCTGGGCCAACTGGGAAAGGACAGGTCTAAATCAAGAGGACACCATTTAACAGGTTTAATTGTAAAGTCCCATACTTATTTGTTCTCAATTATCTGCAGAGTAACATTATGAAAGGCCTGATTTAATTGTATCTGAAGGAGGCAAGGGGTCGGTCCCTGGGTTAGAAAGATCCCCTGGAGGAGGAAATGGCAAACCCACTCCAATATTCTTGCCTGGCAAATCCAATGAACAGAGCCTGGCGGGCTACAGTCCATGAGGTCACAAGAAGTCAGACACGACTGAGCGATTGAGCAGGAGCACAAAAACAGTCCTAGAGGCTTTACTTGGTAATAAGCCCTCTAAGAATCACTAATGGAATGTGGCTGTCAAAAAAAAAAAAGAAAGTCATACCATTTCCAGTCACCTTTATGTACTATTTTGGGACTCAGGATCACCAGGGGGATGTCTTGGGAAGGCAGATTTCAGGTTAAAATAAGGAAAAAGCTTTGTAACAGGAGCCGTCCTCCAATGAAATGAACTGGCAGTGACTGTTAATGTTAAGAAAAGATGGGATCCCTTATGCCTCCAAGATTTTATTGCTGCCCACACAAACTCATTACACACGCTTCTTAAGTGACTGCAGGGAGATTGAACACCCACGCTAGCAGTGGGAGGTGTGAGCTCTGGGTTTACATGTGAGCCTTCATTATGCAGCTTGTTCCCTGCCATCACTGAGAAGAATTCAAAGGCTAAGTGAGGCATGTGGTAGCTCCCTGGGGTGGTAGCTCCCTGGGGCGGGGGGGGGGGGGGTCCTGGGCAGGCCCTGAGGCCAGCTTTCCACCGCTGCTAGGCTTTGTAACTGTGAGGCAGCAGCCAGTCTCATGAGCTAGGATAATGGTACCTCGGGTGGTGGTGGGAAAGGGAGGGTCCTTCACTCTCCCCAGCCTGGGCAGGCCGTGCCACAGGCCTCACCCTGCCTTCCCATCTACCCCAAGATGCTCTGCTGCTATCACTGTATCCATGCTTGTGCGTAGCCACCAAGCCGTGTCTGACCCTTTTGCGACCCCATGGATTGCAGCCTGCAGACTCCTCTGACCATAGGATTTCCCAGGCAAGAATACTGCAGTGGATTGCCATCTCCTACTCCGGATCAAATCTGTGTCTCCTGCATTGGCAGGCAGATTCTTTACCTCTCAGCCTTCTTGGAAGCCCTGTCTGCATTCATATAACCCACAGCAGCTCCAACAGACACTTGCCTGTTACTCATTGAACACAAATTTCCTTCCTCTAGGCCTGTTGCGTGGGTAAGTCTGCAGAGGAGGTTCATGACTGCATAAGGGAAAGGCTCCATTTCCCTTGGGGAGAGAGAGCAAGATAGCAAAGTCTTCAAGGGCCAAGGCAGAGGACATGTGAAAGGATGCTTGTGCCAGACAAGAGCAAGTGCAAAAGCAGAGGGGGCGGAGTGGATTGGGCTGGGGATTGGGGAAGAAATAATTCAATATGGCAAGTGGCTTAGCCTGGCTCGGACTGAGGTGATGCAAAAAAGGGTGGGTGAGAGATGAAGGTAGTTGGGGCTCCAAATAAGAACAGCCATACTAAGGAACCCGGATTCCAGACTGAAGGATGTGGGGAGCTACTGTCAGAGAATAGTACTAACACCCTGAGAATTCAAGGACTGTGAGGTGTGCCGCTCCTTTTAAGAGCAATGACCAGCTGAAAGAAAGACTGAACAGCTCTGAACCCTAAGTTCTTGATTTTATAAGCTCACCTTGCCAACAGTGACCAACCAGAGGCTTCATGGAGCACCCTATGGAGAGCGTGGTGTTTTGTCCTCACCGATACACACTCAGATTTGTGTCCACGCACATGATGCCTCTGCTAGCACACCCATCTGTGGACTCACCTTCTACACATTCTCAGGATCAAAGACCACCTTGCTTCTAAGGAATCCATCCTTTGTGCAAAATTAGGAAGTTGGTTGATAGATCTCATTCAAAAGTTTTTACCATGTACCAAATTATTCAGCGGCAACTGGCTTTATTGTTATTGTTTAGTTGCTAAGTTGTGTCCAACTCTTTGCTACCCCATGGACTGTAGCCCACCAGGCTCCCCTGTCCATGCAATTTTTCAGGTAAGAGTTCTGGAGTGGGATACCATTTCCTTCTCCAGGGAATCTTCCTGATCCAGAGATCAAACCTGCATCTCCTGCACTGCAGGCAGATGCTTTACCACTGAGTTACCTGGGAAGCCCCACTGGCTTTACAGAAGGGTATAAAACTCAAGTTGTAATGCCACTGGACAGATGACACCTGAGGTTACCACACTGACTTACAGCATATGATACATGCCTTGAAGCAGCAACTAATACTCAGGGCCAGGAACCAAGCCATGGAAGTGGAGGTGCTCACTTGTCACTTTCATAACTAATGACTCCCCAGATTTTTGCTTCCCATCCCTATAACTCAGGGCTCTGTTTGTTTTGAGATTTTAGTCTTGAGAGAATGTTTCCATCAGGAGACAAAAATAAAGGTTTCAAAAACTTGGCTGTTCACCACCTCATACTACTGTGGTGTTGTAACATAGTACGTAACGTAACCATTTGGAACACACTGCCCGTGGAATTCTCCAGGCAAGAATACTGCAGTGGGTAGCCATTCCCTTCTCCAGGGGGTCCCCAACATCTACGACATAATTCAGGAAGGGAAAAGTATAGATGTAACTTAGAAGATCCCCTGGGACTTCTCTTAAAAATGAATGAAAACAGTAATCGATGACATTGAATTGTATTGTTTGCCAATTTCCTTAGAGTAAAACCTCCTCCTGTGGCCAATTTCAAAGCATCAATATGACATTACAGCATTCTGAACAGGCAGTTAAGACAAACAGTAGCCCACCGTTATGTGGTTTTTATACAATACATACAAAGATAATAAATAACCCCAAAAGGATAGATAATATAAAATAACTAGAAAGTGATGAACTTGGGGTATTTATTACATTGTTTTTAATATAATTTATTTGACGGTGAGGGCTTCCCACATGGTTCAGTGGTAAAGAACCCACCTGCCAATGCAGAAGACACAGGTTCAATCATGGGGTCAGGAAGATGCCCTGAAGGAGAAAATGGCAACCCACTCTAGTATGCTTGCCTGGGAAATCCCATGGGCAGAGGAGCCTGGCAGGCTATAGTCCATGGAGTCGCAAAAGAGTTGAACATGACTTACCAACTAAACACCAAAGTCCCACAATAACACATCATCTCTTAAGGAAAACCAGGATACAGCACAATCGGTGACTGCCTCAGGCGTCTGACCAACTCTGTTCTCAAATGGAGGTGGGCTTAATTTGTCATCTTCTACTTCTGCAGCAGGAGGGAGGAATATGGAAGGAGGATGAAGCAGAGGAGGAAAGCAGCAGGCAGCCTCTTCAAGAGAGAGCTGGAGGCTCTACTCCTACGTCACTCACTGGTTTTCTCTCCAGATCAGGACAATTAGATGAGAACTGACTAACTAGGAGAGTTGCAGAATCATTGTAACTGCTCTGGAATCCCTGCACACTACAGAATCCAGAATCCTTTTCTTGACATTTCAGCTGGAGCTGACAGCTGCCCCCAGTCATGCCATATGGCAGCTAGGACATGGCCCCAGTTGAATCAGGCAGCGGGGACTTTCAGAATCACCATCCAGCTAGTTCTGCTATCTCACCCAGTTATTTTTAACACAAATATATTCCCCATTTTACAAGAGTTGAGTTTGGAGGGAATTTACTTATAACATTGCAACAGGGGTTTACTGGATTGGACACCAGAGGGAAGTTGGTGAATATTTGTATTTTGTTGGCTTGATTTTGGGCTTCCCAGAATTTGAAACCATTTACTTAATTGGGAAACTCCCACTGTATGAATCTTAGTATGAGGTGGTGCTGATGATGCCCTCAGCTCATCTTCCCAGCCTCCCTCACAATTAGCAGGTTAGGGGCAGCTGGGATGCAAACCTGCCTGTGGTCTGGCACTGAGTGGTATCAACAGTGGCATCTCCACCAAAACAATTCTGCAATGGGATTTGCTGTCCAGCCTTCAGATTCTGTCTTTCCATCTTTCCAGTGATTCCATGAGCTTCCCAATATTTGTTTCAATAAATTGCCTTTCATCTTGGGCTACCCAGGTGGCGCTGGTGGTAAAGAACCCACCTGCCAATGCAGTAGATGTAAGACATGAGGGTTCAGTCCCTGGGTTGGGAAGATCTCCTGGAGAAGGAAATTACCCACTCCAGTATTCTTGCCTGAAGAATCCCATGGACAGAGGAGCCTGGTGCGCTACGGTCCATGGGGTTGCCAAGTCAGTCTGACACAACTGAAGCGACACAGGCCTTTCTTCTTAAATCAGACAATTGTTCTTGTGACTAAAACTCTCGGTTGATATCATATAAATAATTCTCAGGGGAAGTAGCAGAGTCTTATTCTAACTTCTGGACTAACGACACAGGAAGTAGGGCTGTCCACTAACAGAGTTCTGTGCATGTGGTGGGTTGAAGCGAAATGATGAGCCACTTTGAACAACTCTGAAATCCTTTTTGAATGAGTCTATTTCCAGCCTCGATTTCCTACTTCTTTGGTGAGCTCTTTGAACTCTCTCTGCCTTTAATCTTTCCTGTCATATGGCTTGTCTTCCAGCCACCGTTGTAGAGGCTGGAAGGGAGCTCTTATACCCAAAGTGGCTTGATTCGCCCCCGTATTCTTCCTCTCTGTTAATACATGTAAGCAAGGACTGACTCCTTAACACCAGTGGTGAGGGGTTTGGGGACACACATACCAGCACACATACATCTCAAACCAAACTGAGTCAGAAAAAACAACCCTGAAGTTCATAATTCAGAAAAACCAACAATCATCCTAGGAGTAGAACTTTTCATAAAACTTTTATGCCAAGAAGAGCTGTTGTAATAATCAAAGCATTTCTCTTCCCACTCAGGTCTGGATATCAAGTCACACCAATCATCAAGAGTATACCTAGGAACCAGAACAAAATTTTGCTTACATCCATACATTTCACAAAACTTTATAAATTCTCATCATAAAATACATCCCAGAAAAGCCCATGGATAATATCTAACATGACCATATACACATACATGCATATAGTATCCAGTAAGACAAAAAGGCTTTCTATATAAAGACAAGTCCCAACTTCCAGCTAAGCTCACCAATTTCCAAAAGACATCCCTCACTTGATCTAAAGCTAATTTCTTCCCCCAGGACTTTAATCTCTTCTCCTACATGATGCCATTTTAGAAGATTCTCAGCAGACTTTGCACTTTGAAATTCTAATGTTTAGTTTTTCCATCATGGGCCCTGGCTTTTCCTGTTGACCAGCATAGCCAAGGCATAAACTGGGAAGTCCATGATCTTGAATACACCCCCATTCAAATGCAGAAGAGAAAGGATATGGGCCACTGCTGAATGTTTTCACTGTAACACAAAATAACAGAAAAAGTTCTTTGACCTACTCGGGTGCTAAAGGAGCTATCCTTTGGATTACAGTAGTAGCCCAGGGAAAGACACAGAAGACCCTAACAGAGCCACTTTTTCCTTTGGACTCCAGAAAGCTCAGAGCCAACTCTGCAGGTCAAGTTTAGTTATGCTATGAGGACATTACCCTCCCCTTTCTCTTCACCCTCAATTTCTTAATATAATTTTACCTTGCCATATATATTTCTTATTTTTCTGAGAAACAAGGGGAATTTATTTTTACCATATTTAAATTTCAAATAATTACAGAGTCACTGAAAGTTTTAAAGGTATTAGAGAGGCCCTGCTTTTCATTTCCCAAGAGCAAGAACCACACTGCCCTGGCTCTGCCACATTCCAATGGAAGGCCCCTGGGATCAGCTTTCCTTGTCCTGAGAAACCTTCGTGCTGAGGCAAACCAGGCCTGAGAACCGCGCATGGCTGGGTGGCTTTAGCTGTTTCAAAACAAGCGTGTAAAAGCCTGAGAGATTTGACAATGTGGATGCAAACTCTAATTCTCCAGCCAGGCCCCTCGGGATGCAGACCCTGTGTCCTGCATTCTATATGTTTTCCTTCCTGTACCCTATTCATTCTATTTTCTACATTCCCTTGCTGCTTTCTGGAGAAGGCAATGGCACCCCACTCCAGTACTCTTGCCTGGAAAATCCCATGGACAGAGGAGCCTGGTAGGCTGCCAGTCCATGGGGTCGCTGAGGGTCAGACACGACTGAGCGACTTCACTTTCACTTTTCACTTTCATGCATTGGAGAAGGAAATGGCAACCCACTCCAGTGTTCTTGCCTGGAGAATCCCAGGGATGGGGGAGCCTGGTGGGCTGCCGTCTATGGGGTCGCACAGAGTCGGACACGACTGAAGCAACTTAGTAGTAGTAGTAGTAGTAGTTGCTGCTTTCTTCATAAGACTCTTTTTTGAAAGGGTAGAAGCCTTCAATGAATTTTTCTGTATTTTTAGCTGTTTAGCCAATGGCAACCCACTCCAGTACTCTTGCCTAGAGGATCCCATGAATGGAGGAGCCTGGTGGGCCGCAGTCCATGGGGTCGCTAAGAGTCGGACACGACTGAGCGACTTCACTTTCACACATTGGAGAAGGCAATGGCAACCCACTCCAGCGTTCTTGCCTGGAGAATCCCAGGGACGGAGAGCCTGGTGGGCTGCCGTCTATGGGGTCGCACAGAGTCAGACATGACTAAAGTAACTTAGCAGCAGCAGTAGCAACAGCCTTGTCTTATGTTTGACCAAGAAGACCCGAAACCAAAAAAGCCCCAAAGAGCAGGGCAGCCTGTTTGGATAATAGGCATTTTTGCTTGTATGTTTATTCCCAAGATCCTCACTTGACTGAGGGGCATGGAGATTAAAGGTTTCATTCTGTACCATTTTGTATGATTTGAATTTTTACCCTATGCCTGTTATTAATTTTTTGTTTGTTTGTTTACAAAGGTATACTTCATCAACTTGTTGTAGGTCATAGCCTAAGAGATAAAGGTTTTCTGGGAAACAAAGATTAAAGCTAGTATATTTTCCCAAAAGTCATACAGCTGTAAATGATACTCATCAGTTCATTCAGCCCCATGTAATTAATTCCTATTGATCTGGATGAAGTAACCAGGTTTTTCAGTAGAGTTTTGTCATTTGTTGGGCTTTCCAGGCGGTGCCATGGTAAAGAATCTGCCTGCCAATGCCAGAGACAAGAGTTCAATTCCTGAGTCAGGAAGATCCCCTGGAGTAGAAAATGGCAACCCATTCCAGTATTCTTGCCTGGAAAATTCCATGGACAGAGAAACCTGGAGGGCTACAGCCCAGGGTGTCACCAAGAGTCAGACACAACTGAGCACAAGCTGCTTTTCACTTACCTAGTTTCTTCCAATGGTTTACACGTCATATAAATATAGTAAAACACCAAAACCAGGAACTTGATACCAGTACAATGTGTGTGTAAAACTCTAGGTCATGTTACCACATTCTTGTATCTCTGTAACCTCCACTGCAAGTGAGATACAAAAGCATTCCATCTCCAGAGACCTCCCTGTGCCGCCCCTTCCAGTCACACTCCCTCCCGTCCCTCCACGGGCCCTAACCCCTCGCAACCATTAATGTGTTCTCCATCATTACATTTGGTCATTTTGAAAATGGTATATAATCCAGAATGCCCAACGCCTGGCAACCACTGATTTGTTCCCATTGCTATAATTTTGTCATTTTGAAAATGTTGTATAATTGGGCTTTGTTGTCAGCAAAGGTGAATGTAATTTTGAAGTACAATTATTTGTTTACTCATCTCTTTTTCTCTAGATCATTTCAATTTTCTACTTTATTTGTACATTCACTTATTCAAGTGGAAGAGTCTGGGCTGGGGTAGCCACCACTTGGAAAGAGTTTTTCTTCCAGGATCTCTACTGTCCAGTAGGGCTTCCCTGGTTGCTTAGCCGGCAAAGAATCTGCCTGCACTGCAGGAAGCCGCCTGTGGTGTTAGAGACCAAGGTTCGATCCCTGGGTTGGGAAGATCTCCTGGAGAAGGAAATGGCAACCCACTCCAGTATCCTTGCCTGGAAAGTTCTATGGACAGAGGAGCCTGGTGGCTATACCGTCCTTGGAGTTGCAGAGTCCGACACAACTTAACGACTAAACCACCACCACGTCCAGTAGCTTATAAATGGTTCAGGAGATATTAATAAAAATCAATGAAACTTATTTTGAACTTCCATCTTCCTGAAGGTGAGAGGATAAATTTCTGTTGTTTGAAACCACTGCACACGGTAGTATGTTACAGTCATCAGAAGAAACCAATAGGACAACTAAGAACATCCCTTTCTGATACAAGGCAAGCACTCAAGAAATGTTTTGTGAACTTCTTTGTATTCAGAATAAAAGGAAAAACTCTCCCAAAAGCTAATTCCTGGAAGGCTTCATGGGAGTGAAGGTCATGGGAGTTTAAGTTATTTCTTAAAGTACTCTTGCCTGGAAAATCCCATGGATGGAGGAGCCCAGTAGGTTGCAGTCCATGGGGTCGCTAAGAGTCGGACACGACTGAGCGCCTTCACTTTCACTTTTCACTTTCATGCATTGGAGAAGGAAATGGCAACCCACTCCAGTGTTCTTGCCTGGAGAATCCCAGGGACGGGGGAGCCTGGTGGGCTGCCGTCTATGGGGTCGCACAGAGTCGGACACGACTGAAGCGACTTAGCAGCAGCAGTAGTAAAGAACCGGGTAAATTATAAAGGGAAGAAGTGGAGTGAGAGATCATTTTAAGTGGGAGGAATACAACGGGGAAAGCAAGGACGTGGGCAAGCCTAGGACTCTGAGGGCAACGACCCTGGCCCAGTTTATCTGGGATAGAAGAAGGCCCTTATGGGGAAAAGTGGGAAAGTACTGCAGTACAAATGCCCTGGTTCCCCCAGCCTACATGTGGGTTTTCACCGGTTTTCCTCCAATACAACCAATCTTATCAATAATCTTAAAGACTATTTGTCTAAGACCTGAGTGTAAGCAGTGGTATTCTGTGGTGTGCTGTCATAATCCAAGTGGGTTTTCTTGGGTTCCCTACCAGAAAGCTATCTGGAGTGAAGCAGGAAAGAAAGAACCTTTTTCTTCCCCTAGGAAACGGCTCCATGAATTACTGATCAACTGTTTACCATTGTCTTGGTTACCGTAACTCGCAGCTTAGTGTAGATCTGGTAATGCACATAGCCAACTGATGGACTTGCCATCTGTCTCCCAGGACCCTGACATTCACTTCACTCTCAGCACTCCAAAAGCAAATTCAGTCAGCTCTGCTGTATCCAGTATTCTGCCCAAGCTCTGTTAATGAGGACATCAGTGCGTCTAGAGCATAATGATAATTAGTGTCTGTGCTGTTGCTGATGATCCTGAAATACAATAAGGTCTTGACAGCCCTATGCATTCTCAAAGGCAAAGTCAAATTACTTCAATACACTTACTTCTTTACCAAAATTCTACATTAACCAGAGTATTCCATCTCCTGCTCACATTAAAGGACAGTTTTCCATAATGATGGTTCTAATCAATAGGTTTACCTCAATCCCTGCCTATTTATCCAATATTATTCTTTATCTTTCTTAGAGTAACTGCCAAAAGATTTGGAACTTGAGATAACATATAGATTTTTGAAGTGGAGGTTAACAGATATATAGACCCGTGGAACATAATAAAGATTAAAAAACAGCCACAAATAGAAACTTATTGCACTTTTGAGTGGAAAAATCAATATTATTGCATTGAATAAAAAAGATAACTGAATTAATTAGACAAACTGGATAGAAATATGGATAATAATTAAGCTGAATCTGTACCTCATGTGATAGCATAAAAAAGTACAAATGCCTTGTTTAATATAAACAACAATATAATTAAAGAACTAAATAAAATATAGATCCATATGTTGAGAAAGCTTAAGGTATGATATCAATGCCAGAAACCATAAAAGACTGACAAATTTGAATACAAAATCTAAACTTGCAAATGAGAGAGAAAAGCCAAGTTAAAAGGAAAATAACAAAATCAGAGGGGAAAAATTACAGCCTATATGGCAGAGAATTAACATCCTTTTGAAGGTGATTCTTAGGTTAAATTTAACCATAATTTAAACTTAAAGGAGTTGAGAGCAAATGCTTGCCTACATAGTCCAACTCAATTAAGCACTCTCAGCTTCAGACTCTTCAAACAATGGGAGGAAGCCTATTTATTGGATTCCCTGATCAAAGAAGGAAGTGCCCCCAAATGCTATACTATTATTGTTTTACAGGATAGTCTTCCTTGGAAAGGACACATACAGGAAGCCTGGAAAAGAGACAAAGCAGTAACCATGGGTATAGCAAGGTTTGGAAGGGTTGGAGGGTGAATTGTTTTTTTCCTTTTTCTTGTCTGTATTTTCTAAAAGTTTTCAAATTGAATATATGTTTTTTTGGAATAAGGGGGAAAATGTTTAATCAGCCCTGATTCTTATTTGCAAGCAACAAAACTCAATTCTGGCTGTTTTAAATAACGAGGGGATTTATTAAGAATGCACTGGATTAGAAAATTGTTTTACATAATTTTTAAAATGCATTTGGAAGCTCATTAAGTTATAGAGAAGGTGGAAACCAGACTTGGGCCTAAGTGGACAGAAAAATCTTCCAAATTATATTTGAAAGTCTGAGGAGAAGACAGCAGTGGTCCCATCAAGGACTAGATGGTAATCTTTGGGATCACCTCCATCTCAGCACCAGAAACTTGTCTTGGAGCAAACCCAACTGTCCCTGCAACCAGAAAGAGAGACCAGTGCCATCTCCCCCTCTTACTTTCAGTCCCCCAGTCAAAGTCAAGGGCACAGCTGGCAAAATTACCTGGCTTGGGTCACGTGCCTACATCACAGGATGCTGGGGGAAAACAAACCCTTGGCATTTGCAGCCTCTATAGTGGGTGGATATCTCTTTATCTCATTAAGATACACGAGGCAGAGAATGCCCTAGACACGGAAAAGTGGTTCATAGGCTGGTGGTCAAGGGAAAAGTAATTGGCCACTACATAATACATTTTGGAGATTTTCATAAAAAATATAGAGGGAGGTAGGAATCTGAAAAGCAATAGCAGTTTAGAGGGAATTGTGATGGGGTAACTCAGGCAGCCAAGATGGCTCCTCGTGTGAAAAATTATCTCCTTCTCCCCTTAAAAATAGAATTTCTTCCAGTTATTTTATTACTGTCTCTAAGATTATCTGCTAATAAATACATTATTTGGGGTTAAACATAACTTTTTTAAGTAAAACATTTTATATAGTAGTTAACATGTTATAAATAATTTACAAATATATTCCTTTGGTCATACTGCTTTTTTAACTCCTGTCTCTGAAAGCTTCACCATTACTTTTCTTGGAATAGAGGTGAGGGAGATAAAGGAAAATTGGAGTCCATGTGAGGCCTGGATAAGGGGGTGCAAAATGGAGGATTCAGGGTATGGTGAGAGCATAGGAGGCCAGAAAGGACACGGGCAGTGAATGCACAAAAAGAGCGGAATGGAAGGCAAAAAATACCACAGACAGACAGCGACTTTAAAACTTTGTTTGCAGTATCTGTCAACCAAGAAAAAGGAGAGAGCCATCTGTTAGAATGGCCATCACCGAAAAGTCTACAAATAGCAAACGTTGGAGAGGGTGTGGAGAAAAGGGAACCCTCATACACTGTTGGTGAGGCTGTAAATTGATGCAGGCCCCATGGAAAACAGTATGGACATCTCTTAAAGAACTAAAAATAGAACTGCCATATGATCCAGCAATCCCACTCGCGGGCATATATCCAAGAAAGATAGAAGCTCTAATTCTAAAAGATACATGTACCCCAGTGTTCACAGTAGCACTATTTATAATAGCCAAGACATGGAAGCAACCGAAGTGCTCATCAACAGATGATTGGGGATCTTCCCAACCCAGGGATCAAACCCAGGTCTCCCACATTGTAGGCGGATTCTTTACCAGCTAAGCCACAAGGGAAGCCCAAGAATGCTCGAGTAGGTAGCCTATCCCTTCTCCAGCGGATCTTCCTGACCCAGAAATTGAACCAGGGCCTCCTACATTGCTGGCGGATTCTTTATCAACTGAGCTACTAGCGAAGCCATATACGAATGAGTCTATATACAAACAGAAACAGACTCACAGACATAGAGAACTTGTGGTTACCAAAGAGGGGAACAAATAGCAGTACGGGATTAACAGAAACTATGTATAAAATAGGTGAGCAACAGGAATCTACTGTATAGCACAGGGGATCTCACACAAATCATGGAATCACCTACAAGGGAACATAATCTGGAAAACTACAGAATCACTACGCTATCTACCTAAAACTAACACAATAATGCAAATCAACAGTAGTTCAATAAGAAATATAAGGTGAAAGAAAAATACAAATTCTTCCTCATGGACCCAAGTGGATCCAAAATGTGGAGCATTACTTGATTCAGTCATACCATAGGTTAATTATTCCAAAATTTAGAAATTATTACAAAATAGCTTAAACTTTTACCATCAGGTCTGATGGAAGCACTTAGGAAGACGCACCCTGTGCATCCCACTGCATATCCTGGAGTTTTCACTCCAGTTTGAAATGACATGCTGCACACATGGGGGAAAGCCTGGCCAGCTTCAGAACCAGGAATAACTGCTCTACCTAGTGGGCACAGTGTCTCACATGTGTGATGTCCACTTCCTAACACTGGCTGCTAGAAAGTTCCGTCAAATTGAGGTCAGTTCAAGAAATGTAAGCAGAATATTATAGTGCTTATGGCATGTTTTCTAGATCCCAAGTTGTTTGTTTTTCCTGTCTTTTTAGTATTTACCACTCCTCTTTTCCTCTCCCATATTAAGAAAAAAAATTGCAAGCCACCTTAAAATCCTTTTTTTGTAATGAGGTAGGGCAAAAAGTAATAAATATGCATATTGACATTTGCTTGGGAACCTAAAATGTAAATTCAACGCACTAGCTCCCTATTCTGGTTAGACATCAGATCACAATTAAATCTTCCTCAGATTCTCTGTTGTCCTGGTAACTGCTCTCCGCTTGGAGAACACAGAGGGTGATGTCGCCCAAAAGGGTCTGTGGAGGGAGAGCAAGAGCGTACTAAGGAATTCCTCCTGATGTTCATAACCACACAGCAAGCTGTGGCAGAATGGTAGCATGGAGCGGAGACAAGCCCTCCTCAGGTTACTCCCGTTGCTGTGATGTAGTGGGGCTTTGCTGCAGTTAAGTGGCTATGTACGTTATAATAACAAGATTGGCTATGGCACACCAAAAATATTGACAATGAATAGTACTTTGGATAATCACAGATTGCAAATCCTCTTAAACGCATTCAACTCTAACAGATATATTTAGACTTAGATGAACAGTAGCTGGGGGAATTTCTCAAAGTGTCAACTGGTGTGAATGAATAAAGATGGCTTTAAAGGAGCTATACTGCTTAGGGATTAAGGCCAACTGGAACAATTCACTTTTACAAAATAAGCCTCCAAGCTCAAGAGAGCAGCCCTTCTTTGTTTGATTGAGGCGTATCACTTCAATCCTCAGGACGTGTGCTGGCAGTCCTGTGATGGCTCATCCCTGTCCATTTGTACAAGAGGTTTTAATTGTACATTGATGGGAACTCGCAACTCTGTTGAGGCAATCTTTGTAGCAACGACAAAGAGGGAAAATTTTTAAGTAGCCGTCATTTTTATTTTGGCTTAACAGATTTTAGCAGGAAGATTCTGAATATGAATCGGCTTCATTTTTAAATCCTAAAGAGAATTTCTGAAGCAGCCCAGAAGGTGCCACTTTAGTCGGAGGCAATTAAAAAAAAAAAGCCTAGAATAGCTAGCAAGAAAGAGAATCACACAATTTGTTTGGACGTTGTAGGGAAAAAAGTTACAAATTACATGAAGTCCTTTCCTCCATCCTCCCTGAGTGTATTTGCTCTTGTTTACACTCTTACATAAAATTCTTCCTCAGTGTTTGGAGGTGGGGATGGGACAGGAGGTATAATGTAAATAGTAAGAAGAGTTTATATTATTTAAGATACAGCTTGTCGCGTTTTAACTGCAACAAAGTCAAGTGTTGCGGGCACTTAACAAAAGGGCCAGTGCAGTGACTTTCCCGGTGATCCAGGGGCTAAGACTCCACACTCCCAATGCAGGTTTCATCTCTAGTCCGGGAAACAGATCCACGTGCTGTAACCAAGAGTTCACGGGCTGCAACTCAAGGTTCCCCCATGCTGCAACAAAGACCCTGTGTGCCATAACTGAGACCCAGTGCAACCAGTTAATTAATTATAAAAGGGGGGGGATGGTACACTTTTGGATGGTACAGAATCTCTTCCCATAGGGGAGTTGTTTTTCTCGAGTTGAATTCCAGCCTTTAGAAGGTAATGTGGGCATCAGTAGAGAAAAGTAGAAGCTGATTAAGTCATTTCTCTCTAGGTTCCCCCCATCCCCTCACAGTTCTTAAGGACCACCAGAGAATGCATTTTCAAACTTAAATTCTTTATAATGTTGAGCTACCTGAAACTACTAGACATATGGTTCCTCAAGGTGAAATGTCTACAGAGAGTACCCAGCTCCTGGGATTCCCTGCAGGTACCACTTTTAAAGTGGCCTGTACCATGTTCCTTCAGTTTGTGAGAAAGCTACTTAATGATGCATAAAACTAATTATTATAAAATAAGACTGAATCTGTATGGTAGCTGTTCACAATGTGGAAAATCACACTTTTTCATGGCTTATTTTCTTTTAAAATGTATGTCCTTTTCCCATCCTTAATGTGTTCTGTATATGTAAAATAAATACTCTTCGCAGCAGGACCCGGGCTTGGAGGCCTTAAAACCCAATAAAAGAATCCTGTAGTTTAATGGTCCTTAAATGCTCGACATCTTTTTCACTTAATGTAAAATCCATCTGATCTAATAGCCGTGACTGAATTATAGATATATAATTTTTTTCTATTAAATGTTAATCTTCTGACTTGGCAGAGCAATAGAGGCTCTAAATTATTAAGAAGGCAATAACCTCTCTAAACTCTTTCCTGAATTCAGAATATTCCCAGGACTGCTATCTTGAAAAAAAAAGAAACTGCAAACCTATTTAAAATATAAAATAAAAATTGGGCCAATTAAGTACAATTTGATGCTAAATATCAGTTATAAGGAACATTATTTTTATAGATGTTTATCTCCTTTATTATTTCACTATATATGTGTTTGTAGGTATGTGTACACAGATACACACTTATAACTGGAGAAGCAACCCTCACAAGTCCTGGCTCTTTTTCATTTACATATGACATTTTTGTAACCTTGCCTTTTTGGTGGAATTCATTCATCATCGATGTTTGTTCATGCAGGCATAAATAATGAAAGTGCCCTCTAATGCGTAAGTGATGCCACGCGTCCAATTATGCTAAACACAGTCTTAATGCCCAGAGAATCTTATTGGAGTGCCATCTTTGCTGAAGTTTTTTTCTTTAAATCTCTACATTTATGATTCTCATGAGCCAAAGATCCATACATGCAGTAGGAAACAGAGCCACGTTAAGAAGCAGGTTAGTATGTACCTGGAGAGGCTAGTATAGACACTCTTGTTTCAAACAGTCAAGCCCAAAACATAAGGAAGAATTTAATTTCCAACAACAAAGTCTTAAATCCAGTTTAGTTGGGAACAACACTGAATGAAGTGGGAGCTGAAATATCTATTTAGCATTTTGTGCACGACATATCTTCTGGTGCCGTTTGCTTTTTTTGTTTTTCTGAAAATTACTCACAGTAATTGTTTTTCCTCTCTGAAATTTATTCACAACATTCAGCAGCCAGGAGCAAGGTCCAGGTTCTTCTTCCCTTGCCATACGTGTGCAACCATAATTTGCACAATTATCACAGGCAATTCTCTTTCAATCCTTATTTTGGTGCCTTTACTTTGATATACAGAACTTGTAGGATGAAAAGGATCACCACAAGGTTGTAGAATCCAGTGATGAGGAAGATAAAGACACTGCAAGAAAGTTTTCTTCCACCATGGGGAAGCAGATGTCAAAAGAAGTCTGTAATCACTACTGTCAATACTGCCCACTTGCATTAGTGTGAGCAGGCACTGATGTATCTGGTCATCATGGACACCAAAAATTAATTGGAAACTCCCCTTTTCTGCTTTGAAACAAGCAAACTGAAAATATGAACCATGTTCTCTGTAGGTAAGAAGTGCGTGTATGAGACCAATATTCAGGTCTTTGTTAGAAGAACGGTGGTAACACTGGGGGAAGAAAAAGTGCTCATGTTCTAAAGCCGCAAGCTTTTTAAAGCACCAATGATCCAATGCATTCAGAATTACAGAAAAATTTAAACTGTATAATATTGGTTAGGGACAAGAGGAAAGGTTTAAATAAAAAACAAGCTATAAGAAAGATTAGCCTTAATTCCAAGTGGTGCTAGTGTAAGGAATCCACCTGCAAATTAAAGAGATGCAAGAGGCCCAGGTTCAATCCTTCAGTTGGGAAGATCCCCTGGAGTAGGAAATGGCAACCTACTCCAGGAATCTTGCCTTGAAAATCCCATGGACAGAGGAGCCTGGGGGGCTGCAATTCATGGGGTCACAAAGAGTCGGACAAGACTGAGCACACGCACACACACACAACACACACACGCACACACACACACACATCTGAAATTTCACAATAGCACAGGTGTAGCTAGTGCTTGATGCTGCAAAAGTGCTGCATTCAATATGACTACCCCAAAGCCTTATGTTCTTTGCAGCCAAAGATGGAGAAGCTCTATATTGTCAACAAAAACAAGACCAGGAGCTGACTGTGGCTCAGATCATGGACTCCTTATTGCCAAATTCAGACTTAAATTGAAGAAAGTAAGGAAAACCACTAGACCATTCAGGTATGACCTAAATCAAATCCCTTATGATTATACAGTGGAACTGAGAAATAGATTTAAGGGCCTAGATCTGATAGATAGAGTGCCTGATGAACTATGAAATGAGGTTCATGACACTGTACAGGAGACAGGGATCAAGACCATCCCCATGAAAAAGAAATGCAAAAAAGCAAAATTGCTGTCTGGGGAGGCCTTACAAATGAAAAGAAGAGAAGCAAAAAGCAAAGGAGAAAAGGAAAGATAAAAGCATCTGAATGCAGAGTTCCAAAGAGTAGCAAGAAGAGATAAGAAAGCCTTCCTCAGCGACCAATGCAAAGAAATAGAGGAAAACAACAGAATGGGAAAGACTAGAGATCTCTTCAAGAAAATTAGAGATACCAAGGGAACATTTCATGCAAAGATGGGCTCGATAAAGGACAGAAATGGTATGGACCTAACAGAAGCAGAAGATATTAAGAAGAGGTGGCAAGAATACACAGAACTGTACAAAAAAGATCTTCATGACCCAGATAATCACGATGATGTGATCACTGACCTAGAGCCAGACATCCTGGAATGTGAAGTCAAGTGGGCCTTAGAAAGCATCACTACGAACAAAGCTAGTGGAGGTGATGGAATTCCAGTTGAGCTACTTCAAATCCTGAAAGATGATGCTGTGAAAGTGCTGCACTCAATATGCCAGCAAATTTGGAAAACTCAGCAGTGGCCACAGGACTGGAAAAGATCAGTTTTCATTCCAATCCCAAAGAAAGGCAATGCCAAAAAATGCTCAAACTACCACACAATTGCACTCATCTCACACACTAGTTAAGTAATGCTCAAAATTCTCCAAGCCAGGCTTCAGCAATACGTGAACCATGAAATTCCAGATGTTCAAGCTGGTTTTAGAAAAGGCAGAGGAACCAGAGATCAAATTGCCAACATCCACTGGATCATGGAAAAAGCAAGAGAGTTCCAGAAAAACATCTATTTCTGCTTTATTGACTATGCCAAAGCCTTTGACTGTGTGGATCACAAGAAACTGTGGAAAATTCTTAGAGATGGGAATACCAGACCACCTGACCTGCCTCTTGAGAAATCTGTATGCAGGTCAGGAAGCAACAGTTAGAACTGGACATGGAACAACAGACTGGTTCCAAATAGGAAAAGGAGTACCTCAAGGCTATATATTGTCACCCTGCTTATTTAACTTATATGCAGAGTACATCATGAGAAACGCTGGGCTGGAAGAAGCACAAGCTGGAATCAAGATCGCCGGGAGAAATATCAATAACCTCAGATATGCAGATGACATCACCCTTATGGCAGAAAGTGAAGAGGAACTCAAAAGCCTCTTGATGAAAGTGAAAGTGGAGAATGAAAAAGTTGGCTTAAAGCTCAACATTCAGAAAACGAAGATCATGGCATCTGGTCCCATCACTTCATGGGAAATAGATGGGGAAACAGTGGAAACAGTGTCAGAGTTTACTTTTTTGGGCTCCAAAATCACTGCAGATGGTGACTGCAGCCATGAAATTAAAAGACGCTTACTCCTTGGAAGGAAAGTTATGACCAGCCTAGATAGCATATTCAAAAGCAGAGACATTACTTTGCCAACAAAGGTTCGTCTAGTCAAGGCTATGGTTTTTCCTGTGGTCATGTATGGATGTGAGAGTTGGAGTGTGAAGAAAGCTGAGCACCAAAGAATTGATGCTTTTGAACTGTGGTTGGAGAAGACTCTTGAGAGTCCCTTGGACTGCAAGGAGATCCAACCAGTCCATTCTAAAGGAGATCAGCCCTGGGATTTATTTGGAAGGAATGATGCTAAAGCTGAAACTCCAGTACTTTGGCCACCTCATGCGAAGAGTTGACTCATTGAAAAAAAGACTCTGATGGTGGGAAGGATTGGGGGCAGGAGGAGAAGGGGACGACAGAGGATGAGATGGCTGGATGGCATCACTGACTCGATGGACGTTGAGTCTGAGTGAACTCCAGGAGATGGAGATGGACAGGGAGGCTTGGCGTGCTGTGATTCATGGGGTCGCAAAGAGTCGGACACGACTGAGCGACTGAACTGACCTGAATCAAAGCTATAGTTCTTCCAGTACTCATGTATGGATGTGAGAGCTGGACTATAAAGAGAGCTGAGCGCCGAAGAATTGGTGCTTCTGAACTGTGGTGTTGGAGAAGACTCTTGAGAGTCCCTTGGCCTGCAAGGAGATCCAACCAGTCAATCCCAAAGGAAGTCAGTCCTGAATATTCATTGGAAAGACTGATGCCGAAGCTGAAACTCCAATACTTTGGCCATCTGAGGCGACGAATTGACTCATTGGAAAAGACCAATGCTGGGATAGATTGAAGGCAGGAAGAGAAGGCCGATGCGATGGACATGAGTTTGAGTAGGCTCCAGGAGTTGGTGATGGACAGGGAAGCCTGGTGTGCTTCAGTCCATGGGGTCGCAAAGAGTCAGACATGACTGAGCAACTGAACTGAACTGAAACTGAGCCAGTGCTTAGAGTCACTGGATTATTAAATTTTAAGATGTTCATTGCATTAATATTTTATTTTAAAGGTTCTTTATAATACTAACCCTCTGTTAAAAGGAATGAGCTTTTCTGATGAAGTAGGAGTGATTAAAAAAAAAAACAACAAGCAACAAACAGTAATAAAGCTTTCAACGAAGGGCTGCACTCCCATAGGGATTCAGTGATTCTTTCAGAGAGCACTCGTATCTTAGACAACT
Organism: Bos grunniens; assembly: GCF_055505025.1. Lineage (NCBI taxonomy): Eukaryota > Metazoa > Chordata > Mammalia > Artiodactyla > Bovidae > Bos > Bos grunniens. Next base: position 84,715,093 of record NC_141174.1, on the reverse strand, counting down.
GACATTCCTCTTGGCCTAAGTTCAGACTTCAGTCTTTCTGAATACAGAACAGCAAAGAGACCAGCATCACACATTGTATGTTTCATTTGTTAAGGCTTGTACGAGCTCTGCATTTGACATCCAGAGGTGAGTGAATGAGAAAATGAGGTTAATTCAAGGAGGTTACTTGATATTGCATTCTACATAGCTAAATGAAAATAGGTGTCATGTGATGAACATGGGTTTGAGTGAACTCCAGGAGTTGGTGATGGACAGGGGGGCCTGGCGTGCTGCGGTTCATGGGGTTGCAAAGAGTCAGATACAACTGAGCGACTGAACTGAAATGAACTGATCTGTACTTTGCACCCCATCATTCTCTACCCAAAATTCTCCAAAAATAGCAAATGGACTTGATCACCTTGTAAATCTCTTACAAGGATGTTCAAAACAATATTCCACAGAAAATTTTTTTTTTTTGGATGGCTGAAGACAAAATAAAACATATATAAACCCATACAGGGGTTCCCTTACCATCCCTAATAAGGAAAGTATAACACTGAAAATTATTCAGTTAAGAACTTCTCTATTCCAGAGCTTCAATAGGTGACTTAAAACTCATGAAATAGAGCTCATGCTGAAGGACAACATTTAACATAAAATTTAAAGAATCTAAATATTGCTTATGAAAACTGTGTATACTTAACTAAAGAATTAAAAATAAATCCATTTCTGACTTTTCGCTGTTGCTTCTATATTGAAGAACTATGATAGTTTATCCTTTGGTGGGATAAGTTATTCTGATGGTCCTTTGTCCTTGTAATTGACAAAAATGGGATCAAAAACCTGGTTCAGGATGCTCAAAGATTATTGCTAAGGCACATTTTGCAATTTAAAAAAAAACTTGCATTGAAATGATTCATTTGTGTAGTTTATTTGCTAATAGTCAAATTAGTAATTTTCAATCTGAATTGTAAATAAAATATTAATAAAATAACAAAACATATAAACTTTCCTTAAGGAGACAGAAATAATAAAAATGGTTGGTTATAATATTTACTATAAACATGTCCAATTGCATTATTTTCTTGCTATCTATATTCTTAGAGTTTACTATGTTACTGCACTTTGTCTAAATCCTTAAAGATCTGTCCTCTAAAATCCATTCTCGAATGCTAATTTTGCAAGAAAACTGCCTTTTACATTATTAATCTCATTAGTGCAATTTTCCTATAAATAAGTACAAAACATTTGGAGGATGCATACATAATGAGTGCTTGGTTACTATAGTAGCAAATGTCAGAGTAATTACTAAAAAAAAAGTCTAAAACTTTTGACACTTTGAAAAATCTAGTATACCATTAATCACAGTTTTCTACATACTCTGGCAAGAAAAGTCACCACAAGTGAAAATCAAGATACCATTATGGAGATTATGAGGCAATTTTATTATGAATTCCTGATATATTCCACCCTTGCCTGTTCTTAACCTAAATGTAATTTAGCACTGCAAACCATCTGTGAAATGAAATTTACTTTAAAAGGCATAAATGTTACTAGTGTAAAAAGAAAAAAAATGTGTATCTCCAAAAGAGGTCAAAGGCACTCATTAAGTTACTTGAATAAAAATGGAACTTGGCCAAGTTACCATGTGTTCCTTGAAACTTCATGAGGTCTCATGGCTTGACTGAAGACCTGAAAGATCTTCTGATGCACTTAAAAGAGTCTCCCAACCCAATTAATTTCTCTGGAAGAAACCTTTAAATAATTATTTCCGCCTAACCCCTCTTCAAATGGACCCACTCAGTTGGCTCAGGTTTTACTGGGTACTCAATCAATTCAAACAATCCAAGGCAAAGTGTTAATGTTGTTTGTCTAATTGTAAAATTAACATACACAGAATATAAGATTTGAACTCATATTGAAGAACTCAGCAACATATCTGTCTAAATTAAAAACCTACTGATGGATCAAAATACACTTTATTTTAATTATACTAGCACAGCGAGGCCCAGAAAGGCCATGAAGTTGCGCACAGAATGCTCAGCACCAGCAGGGAAAGCCACTGTGGGCTGGGGGGTGTCGACTAGCACACGAGCCCCTGCCGCATCTGTATGATCTGCAGTAAGGCGGCCTGCACATCCTCATCCATGTGACCCTGGGAGAAAGAGGAGAGGGGAGAAGTATTTTATGTCATCTTCATTCACACACAAATTCTTAAGACACAGGGCTTTATAACAGGTCCTTATTGGTTGTGATTCACCAAATGCTAAATCCTCACCATCGTGGTGACATTCTAAACATTTTATTGGAAAACAGAGTAGAGCTCTATCATAGAAAGGACAATCAATGTAAAAGTAGTGCACACCAGTGACTCTAAGTGTCTAGTATCAGAGAACAGATGGACAAACTTCTTTCTCTCTTTTTATTAACGGCTCAGGTGATAGAGGCAGCGTAAGTTACAGATGAGCAAAGTAAACTACTACAAGGAAAAGTTTCTTTTGCTTCTGCCAAGTTTTTTTTACCAGAAAAGTAATTAATGAAAATTCCTATATTTATATTTTTTACACAAGTAGGATCATATATATTATTTTGCAATTTGCCTTTCCACCTAGTGTTACAGAAATCTTTTTCAAGTTACTGCTTATTTTTATTCATTTATTTATTGGACACACCACATGGCTTGTAGGAACCCAGTTCCCCAACCAGGAATCGAACCTGGGTCCATGGAAGTGAAAGCCAGAGTCTTAACCACTAGAATTCCCTGCCTTAATTATTTTAAATTATTGTATAATATTCTACTGTGTGTATGATAATTTCTTTATTAATTCTCTCAAAAATAGACATTTATGGAGTTTCCAATCTTTCACAGCAGGTTCCTAGAGAAGAAATTGCTGGGTCAAAAAAGCAGCCTCAATTTTTAAATTTTGCCAAGTACTACAAAATTTCCCTCTACAGAGATAATGACAAGCTACACTCCTACCAACAGGGTATAAGTGTCCATTTCCCACAATGCCCTGGCCAGTGCTACAGATTATCCTTTTGTTTAATATTTGCCAATCCCAGCAGTGAAAAATGGTTACCTCCTTGTTTATTTCCCCTTTTACTAGTTATGTTGAGGTCTTTTAACATGAATGTTATCTGCTTATATTTAGAAAGAGCACTTTAAAGTTAAAATGATGGCAAGAGGTTGATTAAATGCAAGTCAATATGGTGGGCTTATAACAGCCACCCCCTTCCCTTTTCCTTTGCTTGAGCACTTGAATGGATTTCAGCATAACACTTCCTATTAATATAAAAAGTTTAGCTTCCAAAATCTGTTTCTATAACAGCAGGATGTTTAAATTCCAAACATTAGCCATAGTTGACTAAACTGAATTTCTTAGTTAACTTTATGATGCCAGAAGGCAAGACTATTTCATATGCCAATTGCTTTTGTTATGTTTCATTAGGAGTCAGTAGAAAAAAATTTCGAATTTCTGAAGCATACATGATAAAAAGTTGATAGGCTTGTTAGGTTTGCTGTCTTTCAGTATGCTGCTCCCCGCCTTGGCCAGAAGCAGAGCCAAGCAAGTTCCCCCTCACTAACACAGAGCTTCCATACTTTTCTACCATTTTCCCTCCAAAGAACTCCCCACCCTGCTACCCGTCAACAGTCTTCTCTAGTAATTACAATAATAACTTTCAAACCCCAGCTCATCTTCTATCTACTCAAAAGAAAGCAGCCAAAGAGACTTTTCCATATTATTCGTCCTTTTCCATTGGTTTCCCCTTTATCTCCTACAGAAAAGGCAGGCCTTTTTAAGAAATTGATACTGTAAAAATCTCTTTTTATTTTACCTAGTTCTTTTTCTAAAAATGACCTTCTTTTTTTTTCCCCAGTGTGAACACTTCAAATCCTAAACAATTTCTATTACATCTCACCTCCTATTGCTATTCTAACATTGTCTCGACTGTCTTCCCAAAAAATCTACCCTGAGAATTTTGGAGATGCTGATGGTGTTTCTACAGAGTATTAAGTATAAAACACTTCATATGTTAAACATATTTCTTAGTGTGATTTTTTAAATAGTGTTCTCATTACACCCCTCAAGAAGGCAATCTGTGGTCTTATGCTTCACTGAGATTAAGGCTCAAAAAATAAATACTACTGATATTCTAACAGAACCTCTCTTTCTTGTATTATTACAATTCTGTGCACACTTGTCACTTTTTTGGTATTCTCTACATTTCAAAGAAACACTTCTGAGCTACCAAGAAACAGTGAAGTTCTTCCTCCTCTCCTCTTTCAGCAACAGCCATGTGTGGATGTCAGGCACTCTCTCCAGCTAGCGATACTAGAACTGTGTGCTGCCGTCACATGTTGCCAAACTGTCTACAAAATGAGTGACAAGCAGATGGAGACAACACTAAATTTAAGATGCTGTGTTGCCACACAGCTTTGTAAATTTCTCCGGAAGACATGCAACCCGTGATTAAAAGAAACAATTATTTTAAAATAAGCATATGGGGGTACAACTACTTTAAACATCAGTGACTTTCACATAAATTTACTGGAAAATAAAGAATTATTTTCTCTAAAATGATATCCTATCCAAAGGAGTAGTTCTACTTTACCTGTGCAGCACTAAGAAGGTGTGTCCGATAAATTGCAATTACTTCTTGGTGCTGTCTGTCGGCATCCTACAAGTGTGGAAAGATGGGGAGGTCAGACTATCAGCATTCATGTTTTCAAACACATGGAGGTTTGTAACAATGCTGTCCTCAGGCCTGATGCTTCTAAGCAGTAGTATTATTAAAGTGCTCCTGCTATATTCTGATAACAAACCACCTTGGACCCACCAGATGCAAAATTCCATACCAAAACAACAGTATAAACTTTTCTAAAGAAAGTGTGGGAACATTCACAGTGAAAGCAATGCCACTCATCCTAGGTAATATGAAATTATTGCCTTAGATTACATCTAATGCCAGGAAATTATCCAGACACTTATTAACGTATGCTTTAGATTATTGCAAAAACTTCCCGTCTCATCACCTGTCTCTAGACTTTATTCCTTTCATGCTACTGAGACTCAAGTAACTCTGTCCTCACATCACTTTTCACTCAAAAATCTTGGGTGATACCTCATCAGCTAATACCTAATATTTCATATCTGTAAGAGGGAACTGGAATGCATCAGCTTGATTCTCAACAGCCTCCACAACTGGGCCTCAGACGCAGCTCCCAGGACTGGCCAACCTAGAGGCCTTTCATTGCCCTGAGGCACGCACGCCACTTGATTCCATTTCCAGGCCCTGCTTCACTCTGTTTCCTCTGCCTGAGGGAGGCTCTGCTTTCCTTTCACCTACCAAGACACCATCCGTATACAAGTGCAGCCCAGGTACTCCCTCCCTCGTTCAAACCAGCTCCACCACATCAGTAACCTTTCCTTCCTGGGAGTTCATATCCCTTAGATCCCGGGACTGTAGACTCAATTCTATATCTGATATTTTTGTCTCATTATTTTATTTTTTATGGAGATACACTTTGCCTAACTACCCGGAACCCTTGGGGACAGGGACTGTCTACTCTCTTTATCCCTGACAGTGCTTAGCACAGTGTCATGAACATAATAAATAATAAACAAATATTTCCGAATACTGAAAAATCTACCACATCCTTTTGGTAAGATCCAAATCAGCAATATGTCATCATTAATCTATAGGCCAAGAGTGTTATAAAATGAACACTTGAAAAAATAACTTTCTTCTATTCAAAAACAACTCACAACAAATTCCTATACATTAGAAAAATAGTATCCAACAATTTACATTTGATTGGGCTACATTTTACTTAGCCTCACAGCTCATTCAACTAAAAAAAGGAAACAAGCAAGCAATCAGTTCATATTATCCTATTCTAAGGATGAGGAAGCCAAGGATTAAGGGGAATGTATCATGTCACTCTCTTTTAAGTGGCAGGGTTTAGAACTGAGCTCCCAACTTTACCTTCTTAATCCAGATGTTTTCTTTTAATATATAAAGGAGATACATAACCACACAGGTATTTATGAATGTACATACAAACAGATATTTTCTTTTAATATATAAGGATATAATGTATAAAAACCATAAGAATGCCTACCTTTATTCATAAGGATAAAAGATTATTTTAAAAAGTGTGCCCTGTCATGTCTAACTTTTGTGATTCCATGAACTGTAGCCCACCAGGCACCTCTGTCCCTGGAATTTTCCAGGCAAGAATACTACCGTAGGTTGCCATTTCCTACTCCAGGGGATCTCCCTGACCCGGGGATCAAACCCAGGTCTCCTGCGTCTCCTGCATCGGCAGGCAGGTTCTTTACCATTGTGCCACCTGGGAAGCTTCCTTTAGTTTGAAAGTGAAAGTCGCTCAGTGGTGTCCGACTCTGTGACCCCATGGACTATACCATCCATGGAATTCTCCAGGCCAGAATACTGGAGTGGGTAGCCTTTCCCTTCTCCAGGAAATCTTCCCAACCCAAGGGTCAAACCCAGGTCTCCCACATTGCAGGCAGATTCTTTACCAGCTGAGCCACAAGGAAAGCCTAAGAATACTGGAGTAGGCAGCCTATCCCTTCTCCAGCGGATCTTCCCGACCCAAGAATTGAACAAGGGTCTCCTGCATTGCAGGCGGATTCTTTACCAATTGGGCTATCAGGGAAGAAGTGGACCAGTATTTTAGAGTCTGCAACAGTTGGAAAGCTATCAGATTTGGAGTAAATCCCAGGATTAAATCCTAGCTGTATGACCTCAGGCATATTTTCGTCTTTGTTTCCTTAAGAATTAAATGGGGGGCTAAATGAAACCTTGTAGGACTGTGAAGAAGATCAAGTTTAAAGATCAAGTACACAAAATGCTTAGTATAGTGCCTAGTACACACCAAGCACACCAAAATGATATCGTAGCACTGGTAGAAATAACTTCTGGCAAAAATGATTATATTCTTGGATCTGAACACAGCCACAAATTAATCTGATTTCTAAATAAGATTTTACAAACAAGCAAAGGTGACCCTGCACATCCCAGCATGAAGCCCTGCAGGTCCCAGGTACTCACCGCCAGCTGCTGCTGCAGGGACCTGACCTGCTGCTGCAGGCTGTCAATCAGCTGACTCTGCCTCTTGCTGGGACTCCCACTTCCATAGGTGAGCTGGGAAAGGCCATTGAGGGCCTGTTTTAATCTCTCCACATCATTGAGCAGTTCAGTTATCTTATGGAAAAAAAAAAAAAGATTGTGGGAAAAACACGTATTAGTCATCTATTCACTTATAAGGAACATCTTTACGCAGAGCTCATTCTCTGAGACACAAAGTTTACCTTTATATACCAGAAAATTGACGAATGAATACTGTTAAGATTGTTTCAACAGTATGTGCAGTATATGATTTCCTCCCAGTATGGGGAAAATCTTTCATAGTTAAGAAAATCAAGTAAAATCCTAATATATGTTTGGTGTATGGGTGTGCATGCTAAGTCACTTCAGTCATGTCCGACCCTATGAACAGTAGCCCGCCAGGCTCCTCTGTCCATGGGATTCTCCAGGCAAGAATACTGGAGTTGGTTGTGATGCCCTCCTCCAGGGGATCTTCCCAATCCAGGGATCGAAGCTGTGTCTCTTACGTCTCTTGCATTGGCAGACAAGTTCTTTACCACTAGTGCCACCTGGGAAGCTCCTTGGTATGTAGAATGTGCTTAATAAGTGGCAACAATTATAAGTGGAAATTAATAATTTGTTGTTATATTCATAACTGATTTCCAAACAAGGTGAGGGCACTAAAGTTCTAGGTCATATGAGCAGACATATCAGAAGGTCAGGACTTGTACCACTCGACTGGGCTGAAGCTGTGGCTGTGTCCCTGTATTCCCAGCACTGAACACAGCACCTGGCAGGTAGAAGGCATTTAATAATTATTGGAATGGGTAAAATAAAACTGCATCCAATCTCCCTGATTTCTCATCTTCCTAGTACATACTTTATTCAACTACCAGTTTTGAAAATGTTATTGAGCACCTGTTCTGTAAATTGTACAATGAGGATGAACAGTAAGAAGGAAAGAAAAGTTATGAATCTGCTCTTAAAAACTGGGTGGAAGACCACCCATATCATTCTGACATGGTAATATATATGCTGTAAATAGATGTCAAACCCAAAACACAACATACATTTTAGGAGATGAACCGTTTACTGTAGGCTAGATTGGCCAATGAAGGCTTTAGGAAGGAGAGTTAAGTGATGATGTGGGCATTAGGGAATGTAGAGAATTTAAGCAGGTAGAAAGGAGGCACAAAGACATTCTGTCTAAAGGAAGATAAAATGTACAGTGAGTTGGAGGGCTCAATTTACTGGTATGAGTGAGTTTCAATATTCTGGGAGGCTTCAAATTCTGGGAGGCTCTGCAGTGTCTTCAGCTTCTTGCAGCCCAGAAACATAGTTTAATTTTTTTTCCTTTCCCATTCTTTAGGTGGCCTAAAACTCCCTGGGTTTTGATAATTCATTTTTGAGGCAAGTGAATCTTGAGTCTCCCTATCCGTCCTGGTTCAGTTCTTGGCTGAACCAGATGAGAAAACAAAAAGAAAACTGCTTTTGATTTCTGTTTGTGTAACTTTACCTTCTTCTCAACTCTGTTTTGTTTTTGGCATATTCATAGCCAGACTAAAAAGGTGGCATTTAATGATCACTTTGTCAATGCTTTGGTAAACCTGTCTTGTGGAGCGCTACAGTAAAGAGTCCTATCATACCCTGGCAGTTCTGCCCTGGGGTTGCCAACACCAAGCCACGCTTCCCTAAAGTATTATTATTACCTTATTATCTTTTGCTTCGATTTGTTTGGCAGATTCCTGTATTCTTCTCTGTAGCTCCGTGATGGTTGTTAAGGATTTGTCACATCGTTCCTGCTGATCTTTGATTTCTTGCTCTATGCTGAAATGGAGCAATTCCTTCTCATCTTTAGCAGACAGTTCCTTCTTTTTGGCATGCAAAACCTCCTCACATACTTCCTCATACTTCCTATTCAGATTGGCCAATTTTTCGTTTAAGTCGGAAATCTGTGTCTCCAAATCGCTTTTCGTTGCTTTATATTTCGACAAATCAACCACCTCCCGAGTCTCTAATTTTTTTAACGCTTGTTTAGTATTCTGAATCTCAGACTGGAGTTTGGAGACCTCTTCAGTTTTGTTTTGGCTTTCTTCTTCCTTTTCTCTCAAGCTAGCTTTTATGATTCCAACTTCTTTCTCAAATGCTTCCTTAACCTGCAAATGCTCAGCCAGGGGCACAGAGGAGTTCTTCTGATTCTCCAGCATCTGCCGCAGTTGGGTCACTGTCTGCTGCTCTTTCTCATAACATCTCTGCTTAGTCTTCAGTTCTTCCTTGAGTGTCTCGATTGTACCACTAAGAGATTTTTTCAGGGACTCAACCTGCTCCAGCGGAACATGCTGCTTCTGCAAAAGAGTTTGTGCTGCAAGGATCTCAGAAGTCTGCTTGGCATTTTCCTCCACGAGCTTCTCTTTCTCCTTCTTTGCCTCTGTGTATTTCTGCAACAGGTCTTTTAACTGTCTGTTCAGCTCCTCTGTTTTTCTGCTTAATGCTCTTTCTGTTTCATGAGAATTCTCAATGTGAACATTCTTATCCTTTAGATCCTTCTGAAGAGTGAGGATCTCCTTCTTTAACTTGTCATTCTCTTGCTTGCACTTCTTGGCCTCTTCTTCGCTGGTATTATACTTCTGTGTCTGCTGGGATAACTGTTCTTTTAGTTCTTTCTCAGTGGCTTTAAATTTTCTCTCACACTCTTCCAAGCTGATGATCGGAGCATATTTTAGCTTGATGCATTCCTGTATCGTGTCGAGTTCTCTCTTCTGGGCTGCAATCTCCTCATGCAGGGTGACAATCTCCTCCTGGCTTTTTTTGTAGTTAGCCAGTATTTCAGCGCTGTTGTCCTGGACCTTCTTCATGCTCTTCCTTAGGCCACTCATCTTTTCTTCATGCTCTCTTAGGCTGATGTACTCAGCTTTTACTTGGTTCTGAGTGTTCTCCAGATTTCTTTTTAATATTTCGTTCTCATCTTTTATTTTCACAAATTCTTGATTTATATCTTCACACTTCTTTTTCACATCTACTAATTCTCTATTGGTTTTATCCAATGTGCTACTCAAGGCAGTTTTAATCTCTTCATGGGTTTTCACGGGCACATACTGATGACTCATGGTCTTTTTCAAATCATTGTTTTCAGACATGAGTGAATATATTTTCTCTTGGTCTTCACCACATTTTTTATTAAGTTCACACAGCTGCTTCTTAAGTTCAGTGATATTGGATTTCAGAGCCGTCATCTCTTTTTCGTGTCTCTCAGGAGGTATGAACACAGTTTCCAGGCGGCTGACATTTTTACTTAAACTGGCATTTTCCATAAGCAACTTCTCCATTTCCAACTTCTTTTCTGTATATTTGTGTGTCACATCTGAAAGCTTTTTATTCAAATCATCAACAATTACATCATGTGACTTTTTCATTTCTTCACTTACTTTTAAAGGGACGTAATGATTTTTCATTTCAGTTGTTAAGTTATTTACTTGTTGTGTAAGGAGCTTATTATCCAGGCAGACCTTTTCGATTTCCTTTTGTAACGTCTGATTTTTCGATGTTAACTCAGTGATCCTCTTCCCAAGTTCTCCTGACTTCTGCTCTAATCTGCTCTTGAGCTGCTCATGTTCCTCTGGTTTGACGTGCTGAGCCAGTTTGGCCTTCAAATTCTCAAGTTCTCTCTTTAATGGTCTAGTTTCATTAAGTGATCTTTCATATTCTCTTTCCACATCTATTAATTTTTTTGCCTTCTCGTTTAGTTCATTTGATAACAAGCTCTTCATGTTTTCAAATTTCTCTGCTGGAATAGAAAGGGCCAGCTTGGCTGACAAGTCCTTTAACTGGCCTTCCATCTCAGTGAGCTTCCTTCCTCTCTTCTCTCGCTCCAGTTCACACATGCTCAACTCCTTCTGCAGTCGCTTATTCTCTTCCATCAGCTTGCCCTCATCTCTCTTAAACTCTTCAACTAACATTTCATTTTGTTTGATTTGGTTTCTCAATTTCCCCACTTCTGCGGACGCACCTTCGTATTTCACTTTCATGTCTTTCAACTGATCCTTCAGTTCCTCCATCAGCCTGTGGTTCCCAGTGGCCGCATCACTTGTCAGGTGCTCTTTCAAGGCAAGAAAATGTGTCTGCATTTGTTTCACTTTACCTTCCGACTCATACATTCTCTTCTGCACGTCTTTCAAGGCATCTTCTAGTTGCTTTATCTGCTCATCTGAATCCTCTTTCACCCTTTCACATTCCAATGCTAAGGCCTTGCACTCCGCCACCTTGTGAGCCAGTTCATTTTGGAGTTTGAGTCTGTCTTGTTTTGCTGAATCACAGAAAGTTCTCATTGCTTCTAATTCTTTCTTTAAAATTTCGTTTTCCGAATATGAGGCTTGATTAGGTAAGGCTAGCTCCAGTGGTCTTAACATAGATCGGCTTTGCATATGGACTGGCATGCCTGTGGAAGTACACTGCAAAAATAATAGTAACACAATAAAATATCAATCCCAAAAGCCTAAAGAAGACACTTATTTACCAAACTTTAAAGTTGCCACATCATCAGTAGCCAAAGGGTTTCCAGGCTAGTATATTAGAAAAATATAGCAGTACTGATTTTTGAGGTAAGAAAAACAGTTCTAGGTATGATTTCCTTGATGCAGTGACATTTTGAAAGCCTGTTCACTTTACATGTATTTCTGGCAGACCAAAGAAGGAAACAGTTGTGGCCTCTGGGGACTTTTTTCTCTTTCTCTTTTCACAATATCTACGAATGAATGTCAACTGATCAAAATACATTTACTATTTCTATGTTTTACAGAACATGATGTGCTTAGAACTTCAAATTCTGAAGAAAGTCATCAGAGCCCTTGAGTAAAAACAAGGCTTTTGCAATTTTAAATCTGCAAATAACGATATATTATTATCTAATAACATATATTGACCTCTAAGTTCCCTCAATGCTAACTCAAGTGTAATGTTTAAATTATAAAAATAATACCAAAATAAACCTAGCTAGTTTAAGAATCAAGAGAATGATATTAATCAATTCACAAAATATAATCATGTTTTCTTCTTTCAAACAGAATGATAAATTAGAATTTAGCATACGCTCTTACTACAAAATTGAATCAACATCTTGTTTCTTCTATTAAATGCTAACAAAAAGAAGTATAATTTAAGTTCTCACTGAAATATTTCATAAGTACCAGAATACAGAACATATAACCATGAAATATTAAATTTAACTATTTCTATTTTTCCCTATCCACCATATTACAGCAAGGGCTCTTTTAAAGTACTGATAAAAGCCATGTGCTATGAGTGTGTCCCACTATTTTAATAGGCAGGTTTTACTGTTGTTCACTTCAATTAACACTGCCTTCCCATTGATGAAGAAGAAAACCATGCTGTGCTTAGTCACTCAGTCGTGTCTGATTCTTTGCAATTCTATGGACTATGACTTGCCAAGCTCTTCTGTCTATGGGATTCTCCAGGCAAAAATACTAGAGTGGGTTGCCATTTCCTCCTGCAGGGGCTCTTCCCAACCCAGGGATCGAATCCATGTCTCCTGCGTTGGCAGGTGGATTCTTTACTACTGAGCCACCTGGGAAACCCAAAGAAGAAAATTAACAACATGGAATAATTTCTCAGCCTCAGTCTGCTTTCAACTTACCAGTTATCTTTAGACTAAGACTACTATAATTTACCAACTAATTACTTACACAGGTTCACAATTTCCATACTTATTTTACTATAATCAAATGTTTATCTTATCTTCTTAAATATTATTCAGTTAATTGACATCCATTCTCTCAACTTAGAATCTTAGAAATTTCCAACTTAGAGTGATCCTAGACATCATAAAGGCTAACTCACTCTGCCCATGGATGATGAAGGTATATATATAAAACCTTTAAAAGACCAAATATTTATCAGTCCTGCAGTCCATGGAGGGTGCTAGGAAGGCAAACCTTGTATCCACTGGAAACTAAAAGTGAAGAGCAGTTAAGGAAGAGAATCAGACAACACTCCCTCTCGGAAGCTTTATTTTGAGATAAATTTCCCAAATATAGAATACACATTTGAATTCAAGGAACAATACCTCTCAAAGTCAAAAGAATGCTTTTTGAATTGTTCATACCTGTCTCCCCTGTAAATGGGCAAATACTTAGAGTTGGCCAACTGCTGTTAAAGAATAGAGGCCTACTATCAAAGACAATGAAACTGTAATTCAAATCTTTTAAGTCACTGTCACCAAAAATACTCTAGAGGGCACTAAACACAGCGTATCTGCTTTTATTAAACTCAAGACCACAAGACCAATTTTTCTTTGATAATGAAAACTTAATTCAATGTATATACAGATGATAAATAAACAATGTGGCTTTCCTCTTTTTAAAAAGGCACAAATATTTTTATAAATATTTTCTAAAACAAAACATTACCTGTGAGTCTGTCATGTACATTTGACCTTGTTTAAGAAGCATATCTTCTTTCCCTAAATAAATCCAAATAAAGGATACCTTAAATATCCATACCAAAGAAGGCTAAGCATTAATTTGGTGTTATTATCTCCTTTATTATTCAAACAAAAAAGAAGCATGACTTACAAAATAAAATTATCCTGTTATAAAATGGCCATATTTTTACTTATTTTTCTATATACATAAGGAAAGTATGTATAGTCTTTTGACTAGATACAAAGTTGGCTTTTAGAATTATGTAAAACTGTTAGACTAAATAAGTTAAATGATTATAAAACATGTATATTATAGTCAAAATAAAAATGGTATCATTTGCAATTTATAGGATGAATATTACAACTGCACTTAGCTAAGGAATAATTTAATATTCAATAGGAAGCAAAAAATTAGATTTTATAGAGAAACTTTAAAATTGGAGAATAAACACAGTGAAGATGAATTATGTAAAGTCTTAAAATAATAAAGAAGTATTTACGGAACATCTAAACAATTCTAAAATGCTTACCTGCATGAGGCCATATCCAAAGATTTTTCCAAATCAGAAAACTACGTTTATGTCTCTTTCAATAAAGAGCAAATCCCAAATATCACAGGTTAAATGTCTTAACAATCAATATGCAAATTTGGTAATTTGTACAATACACAATTTAAAAATTTAGGTCCTAAGGAAAATCAGAGCCTTAGTGATTACCAGATTTTCTGCTAAGAGACTATAGGAGTCATTTTAACCTCTTCCCTGTGCCATGCTGAGGTATAAGATACAAGCAGTTGATGAAGTTTTACAGCAGGAGTATCATATATAGTCAGACAAAATAAAGAGGCATAAACATTCTTTTTTGCTTCAACTGGGTGAACTGTAATGATAATCTATACTTTCATACTTACTGAAATGACTTCCTGATCCTAAATGATCACTCTGAAATCAGAAGAATACATTAAAACATTTTAGATGAATCCATTTTGTTAAATTCTGTATCTATTTCAGCTCTAAATGATCCAGCCATAAAACCATATTTTCAACATTCCTTGTTTCTCCTGGGCATTATTCTACTCGAACTCACAAAAAGGCAAAGCACAATTAGCGAGATCAGTTGGGAATAAACTACTTCACTAAGCATTTTAATAAAAGCAGACTAGTATTTCAAGAAAAAACTTTGACTGTTCAAAAGAAAAGCAAGCTCCAAACGAACTGAAACAACTCTGAATACGTACTCTCTGCTGCTTCTTTACCTCAAAAGGAAGGAAATGCCACAATCGCACCAAGAAATCAATTGCTATATCACGGTTGGGGAGCAGAAACCTTACCTCATCAACTATGAAACATTAGCCTAACCCTTTCTTTCAGATTTATAAAACACCAAAGAGCTGAGGCAAAGAGCTGCATACAGTTCATAATAAGCCCACCAATGCATCAGTTAGGAAAAGGAGAATAATAGAGAAAATTTAGATACTCTGAGTTAAAGTATACTTGGATTGCTCCCCATCCCAAGTAAGCCAAGTACAAAGAACCTAACAGAAAGTAAAATACTATACTGTCAAGAGTAAAGATATGCAGATGTACATCATGTTTCTATATTTTTCTATATTCATACTAATGGCTGTGTGTCAAACTCTGATAAGTGACCATGATAAAAACGGCCCACAGTTCAATAACTAAATTAATGTCCCACTAATACTTATTGCCCCAAGGGTATGGAAAAAGATCTGTAAACTAAGGTAAGCTCTGTGTTCTAAATAATATTTAATACTAGAATCTGCAATAGGTAGTAAATGGGCTTACACATGTATGGGTGAAGGGAGGCCATGGCACATAAGAAATTCAAAAAACTTAGTTTGGACATATTACCTTGCCTTGATGACTCAAATGACAACAAATGCATGAGTTACAACATAAAATTAGCATTGTTCTAAAATATCCATGTTTCCCAAACTTGTTCTATAAAAATAAGGAAAATGCCTACATAAAGTACCACACAGTTGCACTCATCTCACATGCTAGTAAAGTAATGCTCAAAATTCTCCAAGCCAGGCTTCAACAATACATGAACCATGAACTTCCAGATGTTCAGGCTGGTTTTAGAAAAGGCAGAGGAACCAGAGATCAAATTGCCAACAGCCGTTGGATCATGGAAAAAGCAAGAGAGTTCCAGAAAAACATCTATTTCTGCTTTATTGACTACGCCAAAGTGTTTGACTGTGTGGATCACAACAAACTGTGGAAAATTCTGAAAGAGATGGGAATACCAGACCACCTGACCTGCCTTTTGAGAAATCTGTATGCAGGACAAGAAGCAACAGTCAGAACTGGACATGGAACAACAGGCTGGTTCCAAATAGGAAAAGGAGTACGTCAAGGCTGTATATTGTTACTCTACTTATTTAACTTATATGCAGAGTACATCATGAGAAATGCTGGACTGCATGAAGCACAAGCTGGAATCAAGATTGCCGGGAGAAGTATCAATAACCTCAGATTGCAGATGACACCACCCTTATGGCAGAAAGCGAAGAAGAACTAAAGAGCCTCTTGATGAAAGTGAAGGAGGAGAATGAAACAGTTGGCTTAAAGCTCAACATTCAGAAAACTAAGATCATGGCATCTGGTCCCATCACTTCATGGTAAATAGATGGGGAAACAATGGAAAGAGTATCAGACTTTATTTTGGGGGGCTTCAAAATCACTGCAGATGGTGACTGCAGCCATGAAATTAGAAAACACTTGCTCCTTGGAAGAAAAGCTATGACTAACCTAGATAGCATATTAAAAAGCAGAGACATTACTTTGCCAACAAAGTTCTGTCTAGTCAAGGCTATGGCTTTTCCAGTAGTCATGTATGGATGACAGAATTGGACTATAAAGAAAGCTGAGTGCCGAAGAATTGATGCTTTTGAACTGTGGTGTTGGAAAAGACTCTTGAGAGTCCCTTGGACTGCAAGGAGATCCAACCAGTCCATCCTAAAGGAGATCGATCAGTCCTGGGTATTCATTGGAAGGACTGATGTTGAAGCTGAAACTCCAATACTTTGGCCACCTGATGCGAAGAGCCAACTCATTTGAAAAGACCCTGATGCTGGGAAAGATTGAAGGCTGGAGGAGAAGGGGATGACAGAGGATGAGATGGCTGGATAGCATCACTGACTCAATGGATATGAGTTTGGGTAAACTCCGGGAGTTGGTGATGGACAGGGAGGCCTGGGGTGCTGTAAACCATGGGGTCGCAAAGAGTCGGACATGACTGAGCAACTGAACTGAACTGAACTAAGGATTACACATAATACAGCAATGCTGGTGGCAGTTAATGAAGACTTTCAAGCGAGATGAGATAGCAGTGGATATTCCATACAAATTATGATTCCTTAGTTTTTAATAACGGCTTTCATAAACACTTTATAATTTTCTCTTGGATGGTTAAAAATCATTTCTAGCATAAAAATTCATTTGATTGGGGAAAATGTCCCCATTATACTGAATGCAAAAACTTATAAAATAGGATGTATAATAAGAATCCATCTAAAAAAAAAAAAAAAAAAAGAATCCATCTGATGAATTCATGTGTATAACACAAGTTATGTACAAAGAAGGGGCTTCCCAGGTGGCTCAGTGGTAGAGAATCCTCCAGTCAATGCTAGAGACACAGGACATACGGGTTTAACCCCTGGGTTGGAAAGATCCCCTGGAGGTGGAAATGGTACCTCACTCCAATATTCTGGCCTGGAAAACCCCATGAACAGGGGAGTCTGGTGGGTTGCAGTCCATGGGAGTCACAGAGTCAGACCCTACTTAGAGACTGAGCACACACACACACACACGTACAAAGAAAGGTTTGAAAGGATGGTCAGGTGCTAAGAATGCCGGATCAGCATAGATGGGCCTTGTATCGGCATAGATGAGCCTTGTATCGGCATAGATGAGCCTTGTGTCGGCATAGATGAGCTGTGCCTAGTTCTGCACTTCATAAAAAAGGAATGATGCAGTATGTGCTCTTTGCGTCTGATTTCTTTCATGCAACATTATATCTGTGAGTTTCATCCCTGTCTTTATATTCTTCTTCATAGCAGTACCCGTTCTTTTTTTTATTTATTTACAAAGAAAAAACTGACTTTTGTTATGTATTTTGGAGTTGTATCTCACAATAAAAAGACTCACATCGAATTGGCTACTCTCTTCAGTGACCCCAGTGCTGAACAACATTTATAAAAATATGTATTATGGTCTCGAAAAATACATCTATACAGTTGCAGGTGTGGAGAGTGGTCACCCTTGGTGCAGGGAGCATGAGGAGGCTTCTGGATAAAGGTGATGTGCTATTTCCTGATCTGGGAGGTTTGATTTGTGAAATTTGTGAAAATCCTTCAACTTTTAACATGTACTTTTTAACGTATATTGTATTTTGATTAAAAGTTTTTAGAAAAACATAGTCTTGGAAAAACTAAGAGCTAACTGAGTCAACAAAAGATAAGTATATGATCTGAACCTTATTAACACACTACCCTCACCAAACAAGTTTGTATATGCACAAGGCTCTTTCTGAGATAATCCTGGAATTACCACTATTCATTTAAATGATGCTTTTTATTAATACCATCAGAATCACTGTAATTTTACAGGTAAAAGTATGACGTTTTGAAATGGTAAAAATGGACAAAGAGGAAGGTTGGGGAAGAGAAACTGGAACTGAACTAAATGTTGGTTTAATCAATTTCAATTATTTCATTTAACCTTTACAACAACTCCCTGGGAAAAGGAACAATCACCCCAATTTTGCCAAAGCAGCAAAAAGCTCAGAGACTTTAAATGAATCACCTGAGGTCACACTATAAAAGAGAGAGTGATAATTCAAATTCAAGTCTGACTTCAAGCCCTTTACCACTTCCATTGTAAGTTACACAAAATACTTAAGCTTTCTGTACCTCAAAATACTTAAATCTACTTTTCAGAGCCTCAATAGTTCTTAGGCTTTCTTCATGCTGCTTTTCTTTGGCTGCCAAAAGGGACTTCAGCTTTTCTTTCTGAAATGAAAAGGAATAAACACAGCACAAAATCATACTGTGCTTGAAATACATGTGCGTGAAATGTATTACAGAAAATGTGCATTAGAATTACTTTGAGGACTATCATTAATGAATTCTCTAACCTGGTAGATTTTTTAACTATTAGTCAAACTTCATACCAATATACTAATAATATACAAAATATACAAACAACATTATGAAAAATTCAAATTTCTGTGGTTTGTTTTAAGTCATATTATTTTCAGACATTTTCTTTATAATGCTTAGAATTTTATATCTTTTCATGACAAGTCACATGGAAAATGAGACAGAACAAAATGCCTATAATAACCCATGCCACTATTCTCAAAACATAATTTTACAGTCACACATAGGTTTTGTTTTTCCCTTTGAACAATTAACCAAAAGATAAATTCTGTCTCCATCTCAATTTAGGACTTAAAACTTCTACTGCAATATTCTCTTCAATTTACATAATATTTTATAGCTTTAAAGTAAAACTTAATCATCCTACCTCACTTTCCAGATCATCAGCCACCATTACTTCCTAAATTTAAAAAGAAGAAGAAATACATTTTCACTCTTGAAAGTTTAAGAAGCATGAGCTTAGCAAATATCTTCTAAAAAGATGTGCATGTCATTAAGCGTGGGGTCAAGGATGTGAGAAGAAAATGCCTGTGCCACCACGTCTGTGCTCTCCACTGTTATTCATTCATCTCACTAACCTTGTTCACAAGCACTTTACACTCTTCTGACAACCTATCAATTCCTTACAACTCTTACTTGCTCTTCCTCCTCACTTCTGCCCATTCCTTCCTCTCCAATCCCACAACTCCAGTGTTACGACCATAGACCAACAGTGTTCTCTGTTCTTAGATTTGACATTAAGTTTCACACAAAGGTCTCAATAAGATATAAGTTTCCTCAAGGGCAATGACCTGATTTTACCTCCTTTAGCATCTGGCACCGTGACTTGCTGGGAGGGTTTGATCGTTAACAATTTGTTATTGACAATGATGAACACTCACAGTAAAATAGTTCTGGATGTTTTTGGTATCGTGCAGATTATTTACCTCATTCAGCTGTAGCTGTAAACCATTGACTTTATCCAATAATATTCTCTGTTCTTGCTGAATTTTTCTCAATCTCTCTTTCAGATCTTCATTTTCAATCTCCAGATCCTTCAACAGTAAAGATAACAGGCGCTAGACCAACTTTAAAGGAGCAACTCTTAAGGAAGAAATTTCTAAAAGCAGCTCACTATCATATACATATACAAACAGCTTTAAGTATAAAGATACAATAATTTCAATGACATTTAAATAACAAAATCTATACATGAGAAATAATGTAGAAAATTACAGTCCTATGATAACTAATAAACACAACTATATATATAAGATAGCAAATCATGATTCTAATAAATAAGAAATAAAAGCATCATCTAGAAATAGAAAATAGAAGAAGAATATGTCATTTTAACTTTTGCCAAACACCTCTCAAATTAATGAGCTTAAAAAAGTGAAGAATATTCTTACACTTTGTTAACCTAATCATCACTTCAGTGCTCTGATAAAACATTTAAGGCTATAGTTCACTTTCTTAACACTACTTAGTAAACTATAAAATCCTCCCAAATTGTTTTTGTTTCATTGTACAGAAATGGTTATTCAACTTATATTTTAATGGTATTTGTCACAAACTAAACCATTTAATTATGGCTCATCTTCCAATGCAACCCAAATAATAATTATTTTTTGAACACTTTAATGAACACAAAAGGTAAAATTACTGTGTGGATAACAAAAAAATTTTTTAGTCAAAATTTTAAAATTTAAGAAAATGTTCAGATTTTGTTTTATTCACAGTGATAATCATTTTGTCATTACAATTAATTTTCTGAAATACAAATGTATGATTTATGGCCTAAAACAGACATATTTATATCAACAAAAAGTTATATAAAGTTATTTACTTCCTAATGTATATTAAAACAATACTTACTGTAAGATAATACTGACACAAACATTCATATCAAAAGTCAATTCATTTAGAAGGAATTATGCAAGAAACAGAATCACAAAACATAACAAGCTTTTCTTTCTGCCCTTACTTATCCACACCACTTCCGATTTTTGCTTCCTTTCTTGTCCCAAACCTCACTACAAACAACACTGGAATTCTCTGCAAAGGAAGATACCAATGTTTTTCTTTTTACCTGAATGTTTTGATGCTCCCTCTGATTTGACTTCGTATTTACTTCATCTAGCATCTGAGACAAATTTCGCTTTGGTAAAACATATGAAAACACAGGTTAGCAAGTGTGAGAATAAAGAAAAGTACATTTTCCTCAATAGGAAATATACCCAATTAGTGATTTTCAGCTTATCCAAGTTCTAATTTTCCTGTGCAAAACACAAGGTGGCAGTGTTTCCACTTAAACTCCAAATGGAAAAGATTTAACACAGGTTTTAAATGAATCAAATGTAGTCTGTTTTTAAATACTAAAAAATAACAGAATTTAGAAATCTCTATTATTAACTATTTATTTTCACCAAAGTCACAAAATTTTAAAAAGAATTTATACTAGAGGCAAAACTCAAGTTATACTAAAAAGCATCAGCTACTATTCCCAAAACAAGGGAACTGGTATTTAAAAAGAGAAGGGAGAGTTATATTAATATTGAAAGAAAATATGGAAATTATTTCTTTGAGTACTGATGAAATAAAATATCAAAGGGTGTGATAAGAAAGAGACAGACAATGCACTGACGAAAGCTACATGAAAGACTTCTAAATGACTTGGCTGGTACATGATCTGTTTCTGTACACTTACTGCTTTGAAACTTTATTCCAGCTTAGAGACTTGCTTTAATAAAAACACAACACAATCATTAAACAAGAGAGAAAATAACCTTTTTTTGCCCAAATTGATCTGTAAATCTACACAATAATTTGAGAGCTAAAAAACCAAAAAAAGTAAATGCGTTAATTCTCTAAAGTAATTATGTTTTGCATTATTTGTTGAGTTTTGTTTAATCAAGTGTTTAAACTATCATTCAAATGAACTTGGATTTGGAATTAGAGTGAAAAAAAGTTCCCATTAAGATGATACTTCGTATCCACCGTTTGGCCCAAACTACATTTCTAGCTTCATTGCTTCTACCAAAGGTCCGTTCTCATGTGGAATCTGATCAGTCTCATCATACCATGTCCTGCCCTCGCCTTCCCTTCTGGTCCCTGGTTCCTGTCCCTCTGTCCCTCTACTGCCCCTTGGATGTGTTAGACACGTTCCCTCGTCAGAGGCTTGGTACTTGCCATTCCCTCTGCCCTTGAGGCTTCACCCACAGAGCTCCTGGCTCCCTCTTCACTTCCTTCAGACCTCTGCTGGAATGTCACTTCCTGACCACACCATCTAAAATAGCTTCCTGCCCTCTGTCTCTGCCTGCCTTCATCCTGTTCTGCTGGTCTTCAAAGCATCTCCTAGGATACTAAATACCTATTTGTTTATTATTCATCTCTCTCACTAGGCTAGGAGCTCCATGAGAACAGGACTTTGAACACTGATATTCCCAGCACTTAGAACAGTAATGGGCATAAAGTCAGTAACTGAATACATCTTATTTTTAAACTATAGGCTTCTTAATAACAAGGATTACATACCCTTTAGTTCAGAAACAAATCCTATTTATAACAGCTATTATAAAATGTATTGAATAAATAACTGAAATGTTTTGTTGTTCTTAGAATATTAATTCCATGAATTCATTTAGATAACTTATTCATTAAGATACCATTCCCATATTAATATTCAATAATTCTTTCTTTTAAATACCTGTATATTTCAGAATCATTTTTCTCTGAATCTGGGTGAGATGACTGGTACAGTTATAAGAGTATACATTTTATTTCCCTCTACCCCAACTTAGGTTATCTAAGGAGACAGCTGCTCCAGATGGAAAAAAAGTGACAGCAGACATGACCCATGCATGGACATATCACTTAATTCTGATGGACTGAAAGGGCAGCATGCTTTCATATAGCTTTCAGATTCAGGTGCAGGCTAGAGAAATGATGCAGAATGATGACAGGATGGCTGAGAAGGTACCTGATTACTTTCTCTTCAGGGTTTTGAAGTGTTCAGGTCCTTCTCACTAGAGAAAAGCTGAAAGCCTGGAAGGGAACAGCCAGCAGAAGAGGAGAGTTGCCTACACTAGCTTTGGGCAAGATGGTTAGAGTGCGTAAAGCAACCCCACTCGTTTTAACTCAGAGATCAGGGGAAATAATCAGACATCTACTGAGACACAAAACCAGGGTTAAGTAGTGATCTGATAATTAAGTTAGTGCAAGGGATGAATTACTTCATGTACTGTGTTTTTTTAAAAGTCAGTGTGAAAGTCGCTCAGTTGTGTCCGACTCTTTGCGACTCCATGGACTATACAGTCCATGGAATTCTCCAGGCCAGAATACTGGAGTGGGTAGCCTTTCCCTTCTCCAGGGGATCTTCCAATCCCAGGGATCAAACCCAGGTTTCCCACATCGCTGGCGGATTCTTTATCAGCTGAGCCACAAGGGAAGCCCCTTTTAAAGTCAAGTCCTCATTAAATTAAATACACACAGCAAAAAAGAAAACCAAAATGTTAACAGTGGCATTGAAATCACATACATAATCTTTGTTGAATTGTTTTCTTCACTTCTTGTTGCACTGACAGAATTTTCCCACATCAGGATATATTTGGTTCTGTTACTAAGCGAGAATAGGAAGCTGTCTACAGTCTGCCAGCCTAACATTCATCATCAAAGAATCTCAACAAGGCGCAACATTTCACACTTGAAAGTGCTGGATGTTCAGTGATCAGGAGGTTGCTTATTGCCCACTGGATATATTCACTGTAATTCAGACCCACTGTCTCAAGCTGAGTGACAGTATCTGTATAAAGCCTCAGGATCTCATGACCTAGGTTCTACATGGGATGATTAACTGAGAAGAGAGAACAACATTAATTTAAACTCAAAACAGTTAAACATAACTATTAACCAGGTTTGCTAAGCACTTCACTTAAATTGTACAATATACATAATTTTTAACCTGTTGTAAAGATGGTCCTTTCTTCCAAAGTTCTCTCCCTGAAGATTTAAAGAGAGGGAAAGAGAGGAGAAAGAGGAACAGTGAGACAGAAGGTTAACTCAGGTAGATTTCCATTCCCTAATTATATAATTAAGTCAATATTAAAGAAATAAATTTCTAAGTTTCTTTATAGCTTACTACCTTACAGTTAAACAATAGTGAAACATCACTTTTGCCTATCTAATTGGTACAGTATTTTTTTCCTATGATAACATCCATGTAGATAATATGCAATGCTAGGGAGGGGAGGGAGGTGAAAAATGAAAAATTGAAAACACTCCTAAATGAGAAGGCAACTTGTTGATATATATCAAAAGCTTAAAGAAATGTGCATAACCTGAAACCACCTGACTCAATTTCTAGGAAGTGATTCTGCTGCTGCTGCTAAGTCACTTCAGTCATGTCCAACTCTGTGCGACCCCATAGACGGCAGCCCACCAGGCTCCCCCGTCCCTAGGATTCTCTAGGCAAGAACACTGGAGTGGGTTGCCATTTCCTTCTCCAATGCATGAAAGTGAAAAGTGAAAGTGAAGTCACTCAGTCGTGTCCAACTCTTAGCCACCTCATGGACTGCAGCCCACCAGGCTCCTCCATCCATGGGATTTTCCAGGCAAGAATACTGGAGTGGGTTGCCATTTCCTTCTCCAGGAGATCTTCCCAACCCAGGGATTGAACCCGGGTCTCCCATATTGTAGGCAGGCGCTTTACCATCTGAGCTACCAGGCAAGTGGCAGAATGAGTGGCTAATTCTACTTGCTGTGTTTTTCTGTAATTTCCAATTTCTCTTTAATAAGCATAGAAATGTACTTGACACAAGTATTCAATAAATCTTGGTTGAATATTTTATATACACGTTTAAACAATGATTCTTTAAAACTTTTTAAGTATAAGACCTTAAATCCCTCACCCCTCATCAAAAAATATGTATTAGTAAAACCCTTTATTTGGGTCTTTCTTTTCAGTTCTTTAATTACTCCACAGTAGAGTAGGGTTGACTGGATAAGCTAGACAGTAAATGTAACACACACTGCCTCAAAATGAGTGACTAAAGTGTAAACCCGCACAGCTCAGGTAGAGAGGGAGATGAACCAGTACTGCTTAAGGTAAGGAGTGTTTTGCCCCTTACAAATACTGTAACTCTACCATGTAAATCTTAAAAAGCTATTCTTTATTAGCACGCTTTATTAACTAGCACTTTGCTAATGACAGAAAACTGCTGGTACCTTTGTTGGAATTTTCCGATGCAGTCTTCAGTAAGGTTAGAATGTCCAGATTGTCACCAATTCTTGCATAGTAAGAACTGTCATGGCCAAGGGCGTCCAGCAAGGTCACGTCAGCACCGTTTTTGATTAAGACTTCTACTGCATCTTTGCAACCATACTCGCATCCTAGCATGAGAGCAGTCCTACAAGGGAAGACGGAAGAATAAAAGACCATAAGGAGGATCCAAAAAACATTTCAGAAATCTCTTTCAGAGGCCCCATTCTTAAAGAACAGATATGACTTTAAAAAGCTATATTGTTACACACACAGATTTGACTTCATATTTTTATTTTATATTTTAACTCCATTGCATTATAAAAACATGTGCTTGTGTCTTAGTTTGCAGGGCTTCTCTTAGTTTACAGTGGCTCAGATGGTAAAGAATCCTCCTGCAATGCAGGAGACCCAGGTTCAATCCTTGGGGATCTTCCTGACCCCCTGAGAAGGGAATGGCTGCCCACTCCAGTGTTCTTGCCTGGAGAATTCCATGGACAGAGGAGCTCGGCGGGCTACAATCCATCAGGTCACATAGAGTCGGACGTGACTGAGCACAACACAGCAATGAAAAAGAGACAAACGTACTTGGAAAAACATAAGATCTATTAAATAAGACATTATATACATGGATCAGCCAGATCACACCTCTCTGATCTAAAATTTATTTTTATATCAAATTTTATTAATTTATATAATTTATAATTTATATATTTATATATAATATTTATATATTTATATAAATATATATATATAATTTATATATTTTAATAATTTATAAATTTATTAATCCATGCTTGGAGCCAGATTATAGTATCACAAAAACAAAGTAATATAAAAAAAGTCACTTTCTTAAAAATCACACTAATGATTTAACTGCTTAAGAATTTCCTCCTTTGGGATGCCTGAACAGTAAAAACGATCAGAGCTATAAAATCTGACATCCAAAGACTATTATACTTATCTACTTCCAGTGAACTGCAAGCAATAGAATACGTGTTTAAAAGAATAAAATTAACTGAAAAGAAACCAATAATTTTACTAGTAATCATCTATAAAAGTCTCAGAAACTTGTCATAAATTATTATAATGCTTCACCTGGTGAAATGGGCATATTTTAGATACTTTGTTGTCAGAAACTCTGTGACTATAAACATCAGAATTACAATATAGCAAGTAGCATGATACACTAAGCCCAGAAAAGAAGACAGGGAGAAATACAGACAGAAATTGTTAGTGGACATCAATTAAAATAACATCAAATACAGATGCAGAAGTAAATGAATGGAATCTGTACTGGGGTACAGAAATTTTTAGTGTACATCAATTAAAATAACATCAAATACAGATGCAGAAGTAAATGAATGGAATCTGTACTGGGGTACAGAAATGAACTCAGTTTCAGAGACGGAGGTGGCATGGTGCCCAGGTAGAAAGGAGAGAAAACAGCTTGAGAAAATCTACACTGAAACATGTCCATCTCCAGGACAGCCGAGAACTCCTTTACTCTCAAAAGATTCACTAATGAAGAAGTAGATTGTAGATGTAGCTTTTTATTCTTCTTCCTTATTTGAGCCCATTTCACTAAAGGTTATTTTAAAAGTTAAAAATAACTAGGATATAATTCCTCTTTCTTCAGTTCTTTGACTCAAACACAGGCCATAGTCATTGCATATATTTCGAGTTCACCCTCTCATCATCCCCTATTTCCCTCTCCCCTCTTCTGCAGCCAATTCTGAAGAAAAATAAGTAGTGAATGCTAATTCCAAGGAAGGGAGAACCACAGGGAGTGGAAAGGCCAGGTCACAGGATCACTGGGCATCCAGCTCGTGTCTAGGGAACCTTGATAAAAGAATTACCTGTTTTGTTTGTCTCTGGAATTAATATCCGCCCCTCTATCTATCAGCAGTTGACATATTGTTGGCCTACACATCTGGGTAGCCAGAACAAGCGGTGTCCGCCCATCCTAAGCAACAAAAAAATAAGACAGCATTAAGACAACAGATCTCCTAAAATGTGAAAGTTAGAGCCCATGAGTTGAAATGACAGTAAACATAAAGTGACTTACTACATCTTTGGCATTCACCGAGGCCCCATGGTCGCAGAGCAGCTGTATGCTAGAAGGACAGTCTGCCATAGCTTTGAGGGACAAAGGAAGATGATAAATGGTGAACATCTGCTGCTAACACGTGGTGTTTTGCAAGACCCTATAATATAAGGCCTAAATTCTTCAATCCCTAGAATACCAAGCTTTACATCCTCCACTCTCAGTTTAGCACTATAAGCATCGATTTTTCTATCTGAAAATGGATTAGACAAGATCATTTTGTAAGTTTTGTATAATTTATTAGAACCAAGGAATACTGTCATTCTTATAGAAGATAAGAATATACTGCTGTTCTAAGGGTAAACACTGACAATGAAAATCTAACTTAAATTTTCTATTTAGAGTATATTTTAAAATATGGCTATGACTGACTGGACCCTTAAAGTATTAGCTGAGGTTTCTTTTTTTTTTTTTTAAAGAATCATATCCTTTCTTTTTTTTTTTAAATAGAAGAGCTACAGTTAATAGAGTATGACTCATACAGTTCACATGCCCTTTTCAAAGCAGAAACTGCAATGTCTGACCTTAATTATGCAAAAAGCAGGGTCATTTTGCTAAAAATTATATTACAAAGTCACATCATGCTTCTCTGATTGACACTGGAGTTCATTTTTGTATCAGGAAAAAATGGTCAAATTCATAAAATGTGTTTATACTTCCCATGAGTTTTTACAAATTTTTATGAGTTGATATTAGGTTATCTGTACAAAACAACTAAGTTAATTTTCTTTTTTTTTTTTTTTTGGTAAAATTCAATAAAGTAAAACCAAACATACATTAAAAAAATCAAGTAAATTTTTCATTTCTGATGTCTTTAATCCAGCAATCTTTTATATAAAATATACCATCAACCTTTTAAAAAAGATAAAACTGAAATCAAATACATTAATTCCAGAATTATGAAACGAACAACCATTCAGGTCCAAATAAAAATGAACAAATGTAATGGATAAAAAACTTGAGAGTTATACCATACTGCATAAGTCAAGTCAGTATTAGAGGTGCTATGATGGAGAATGTTAGCTGTTCTCCGTTCTTCCGTGGTAATAACTGTGCCGGTCACAGCGTGGTTCACCTAGACCATAGGTCCCAGTCTCCTCTGCATGCAGGCAAGACTACATGAGTTAGGTAGTGCCAGTTGAGTCTGACTGGAGGGATGTGTGCTACCTTCTGAGGCTAGGGCTGCAAAATGTGGTTATACATTCCTCCATAATCTTTCTCTTTCCTGTTAGCAGGAAAACAGATACCTGCAGCCAGCTTCAGCCTTAAAAGAGGACAACACCCCAGGCAATGGCAGAACTGCAAAATGGAAGAAATCTGGGTCCCTGCAGGACCATAAGGAGCAGAGGAACAAGCCAATCTGATCATCAGGGCTGGGACATGAAAGAAACTGTGTTTTTTTTAAAGCCAATGTTATTTTGTCACAGTGGTAGAATCTTGTCCCTAATCAAGACAAAAATTGCTATTGGGAGTCAGGTGCCGCTAATAACTAAACAAATAACTAAATTATATGTCACCGGTTTACTGGATGGATACTAGGTAGTCAGTAAAATGTATTTCAGGCTAGGAACCTTGTGATTTTTCTCACGCTGTAGCAAAACATTTGCTAGATTTATCTTGTGTTCCAATTTAAAAGGTACACCATGCGACTATGGAACCTTTCTAGGTGAAGCAACAGAAAAGAGCCAAAATTTTAGTACATCTTGACAGCTGCTTACTGCTTTTAGTAAGGGATTTTAAGAAAGTGATGAGGTTAAGCAAGAATTAGTTATGCACACTGTTGGAAGCAAACAGAGTGCCTAGATATTTGGGACCTCACAGGTATAGGAAGCCAATTATTTCTCTATACCAAACAGCAAGATCTAAAATTATTGCTTGGCACAACTTTTCTCAAAGACTGTGCAATAAGGAAAATAAAGAAAGGGGGGGAAAAAAAAGGTCCAGTCCTGGAATAAAGATCAAATTGAGGATACTATATTCCTATACAAGACTGTTATTTCAGATGACTTTGAGACAGCAGTATTAAAATGAAGTAGAGAACAAATGAACTTATTTTCAAAACAGAAGCAGAGACACAGACATAGAGGACAAACTGACCGTTACCAGGGGATGGAGGAGAGGGGTAAACTGAGGTTGGAATCAACATATACACACCACTCTACACAAAATAGATAACTAATAAGAACCTACTCTATAGCACAGGGAACTCTACTTAATACTCCATAGTGGACTATATGGGAAAAAGTCTGAAAAAAAAAAAAAAAGAGTGGCAATATACATAACTGATTCACTCTGCTGTACACTTGTACACTATAAATCAACTATACTCCAATAACAATTTTTTAAAACCTTGTAAATTAATCTAATGTTCTACACTATATGGAACATTTTATAAATAAATAAATGTTCTAAATTTTGGCCAAAAAAATAAAATGAGGTAGAGAATCATGACTCTAGAAATAAAGACAAGAAATAAAGGAGGGTTAAAATTTTTATGTCTAGAAAATAAATGGTTTCTGGTATATGAAAGTGGCTGGCAACAAACAGGCGAGAAACTTACCAAGGTTTTGAGGGAATGAATATACTATCCCCAAATCCAAAAGCCCAGGCAGCTAAACCAATAACTCTTCCTGCACTTAAGCTGCCTTTATAGAAGGCATACCTTCCAGCATTTATTAGTTTATCTGTGTCTTAGAGGACAATAGACAAGTAAGAACCTCCGAGATGGCAGCGCTAGGGCCCACAGATGACAATGACAAGGGATTTCTCACAGGAAACAGAACCAGGGGGGCACATGGGGCAGTTAACCAAGAAATTTACTCCAAGACCTCAGCTGAAAGCCTTTGCATGTTTTGCTCAGCAGCATTTGATACCTGCTATTGATTAGTGATTGCTGTGTATTTCCCAGTTCTCCCTTTTCTGAAAGACACTTTAGTTTATTTATCCTGTTCTTGTTTCATCACTATCTATTATGAAGAGTAGATTTCTTTTCTTTGAGTTTACAAATTGTTGCACCAGGAAGAGCCATTTCAGAGCCAACAAGAGCACAGCACCCAGAAGCCCAACGTTGAGGTGGCCTCAGTAACTGGATTGGTTATGTATCCTCTCCTTGGGGAGGGGGCAAAGGTTCTATATGTGGGAAGTAGGGCTGAGGGAATATTTGGAAGGCCAGAAGGCTGGACTGTGGCGACTGTTACCAATCTGTTCTCCCCTTCTTCTACAGTGGAGCAGCTGGGCCGTGACTAGTTATCTAGAGATTACATTTCCGGGCCTCCTTTGCAGGCCACCAACTGACTTTTCTCTTGTTGATGGATTATGAATAAAGGGCTATTTACCACTTCCAAATCTGGGCCTTAGATCACGGGCATTTGCTCCCCCAGTTCTCCTTCCCTTTGCTGCTAGCTGGAACATGGGTATGACTACAATCCAGCTGCAATGACGTAGCTGAGAAAGATACCAGAGGAAAGTGGAGCAACAAGATGGAAAGAATTCAGTGCATGAAAGCACTGAAACCACGTGCTAACCTATATACCACTCAACATTTTTTTAATAAGCAGCTGGTACTGAAGTTCTTTTATTACATCAACTCAGTCTTCATTCTAACTTCATCAATATACCTAATGAATAAATATTTAGATTTCAATTGGTTAAGTTGTACCAGTTTTTTTTTTAATTTTATTTTATTTTTAAACTTTACATAATTGTATAAGTGTTGCCAAATATCAAAATGAATCCGCCACAGGTATACACGTGCTCCCCACCCTGAACCCTCCTCCCTCCTCCCTCCCCACACCATCCCTCTGGGTCGTCCCAGTGCACTAGCCCCAAGCATCCAGTATCGTGCATCGAACCTGGACTGGCATCTCGTTTCATACATGATATTTTACATGTTTCAATGCCATTCTCCCAAATCTTCCCACCCTCTCCCTCTCCCACAGAGTCCACAAGACTGTTCTATACATCAGTGTCTCTTTTGCTGTCTCGTACACAGGGTTATTGTTACCATCTTTCTAAATTCCATATATATGCGTTAGTATACTGTATTGGCACAAAAATAAACTCAAAATGGATTAAAGATCTAAACGTAAGACCAGAAACTATAAAACTCCTAGAGGAGAACATAGGCAAAACACTTTCTGACATACATCACAGCAGGATCCTCTATGACCCACCTCCCAGAATATTGGAAATAAAAGCAAAAATAAACAAATGGGACCTAATTAACCTTAAAAGCTTCTGCACATCAAAGGAAACTATTAGCAAGGTGAAAAGACAGCCTTCAGAATGGGAGAAAATAATAGCAAATGAAGCAACTGACAAACAACTAATCTCAAAAATATACAAGCAACTCCTACAGCTCAACTCCAGAAAAATAAATGACCCAATCAAAAAATGGGCCAAAGAACTAAATTGACATTTCTCCAAAGAAGACATACAGATGGCTAACAAACACATGAAAAGATGCTCAACATCACTCATTATCAGAGAAATGCAAATCAAAACCACTATGAGGTACCATTTCACACCAGTCAGAATGGCTGCGATCCAAAAGTCTACAAGTAATAAATGCTGGAGAGGGTGTGGAGAAAAGGGAACCCTCTTACACTGTTGGTGGGAATGCAAACTAGTACAGCCACTATGGAGAACTGTGTGGAGATTCCTTAAAAAACTGGAAATAGAACTGCCTTATGATCCAGCAATCCCACTGCTGGGCATACACACTGAGGAAACCAGAAGGGAAAGAGACACGTGTACCCCAATGTTCATCGCAGCACTGTTTATAATAGCCAGGACATGGAAGCAACCTAGATGTCCATCAGCAGATGAATGGATAAGAAAACTATGGTACATATACACAACGGAGTATTACTCAGCCATTAAAAAGAATACATTTGTACCAGTTTTAAAAACAAGGATAATAAAATCTATAATATACAAAAAATTATACACACTTAATGTATACATTTTGATGAGTTGGGACTAAAGCATACATTGTAATACCATCACCACAATCAAGATACTAAACATATGGATCACTTCCACAAGTTTCCTTGTGTCGTTTTGTGTGTATGTGTTTTTGGGGCTTGAGGGGTTTTTTTTTGGTGAGAATATTTATCAAAATATTCTGCCCTCTTAATATATTTTAAATTATACAATATTATGTCATTAATAATATGCAATACATTATTATAGTATATAATTATCTAAATTCTTGTATAATAATTATACCTCAGGTATTTAAAAAAGTAAAAATAACCGGGGAAAGCTGAACATTGAGATGATATTGAAACTATTTTCAAACACACCAAGTGTGATAATGATATTATATTTAGGTTACAAAATAGAATCATTATCTTTCAAAGATAAAAACTGAATTGTTTATGTTTTGGATTTGATTTAAAATATGTCAGGAGAGTAGAATAATGGGTGGTGGTATAAATAAATCAAGATTGGCCACATGATCACAACTGTCTAAATTGGATGAACAGTATAAGGTATTTTAATATGATAGTTAAACATTATGTTTGAAATTTTCCATAATAAAAATTTTTAATAATTTAAAAAACATGATTATTAATAAGGTTGGATGGATTAAAAAATAACTATGAACAGGTGGTAGGAGAAGACAAATATCACATGACACAAATTCATACTTCATTAAGCAGCAAAATCATTTTAATATTTCTATCAAGCACAATAAATTAGTGCTACAGAAATGAAGTGTATTTATTTTATGGTGTCAAATTTAAACAAATCTGGTGATTCCATTACTACACAAGCTGATAAGTATATTACATACGAATCTAGGCTTATTTTTTTTAATTACTTAATTATTTTTATACAAGTAGCAATACAAAATTATCATAAAAATAAAAAACTACAGAAACTCACAAGGGTCATTGTGAGGCTCAAATGATAATGTATGTAAAAATTCTTTGCAAATAATAGTACTCTGTTCCAAAATTTTAAAAAATGCACTGTGTAAGAGATTAAACTATCATAAAAATACATATTTTTTTAAAGGAAGAAAATCAAGTTATAAAAGTTTGAAGGAAATTTGAAGTATAATACATTTTTCAAGGGACCACTCTACCTACCACATTATTCCATATACATGAAAGGAAACAGTGTTTTTTTTTTTTTTTCCTCCTTTTCTTTGAACTTCTATTTAACTAGGAATTTCAGTCTTAGAAGAGTCCAGCCAGGGGTCAGACTATCTTACATTCCAAAACTCCTTAAATATTTAACTTTTTCCATTCATTTTCTTTAAGACACCTAAAGAATAATGCAGATAAACTTTGATATTAATAAAATCCTTGAAATTACTAATATAAATCTCTTTTAAAATAGAGTACACTGCAATGATATCAGATTCAGCACTGATACCTCTAAACCAAAACAAGCACCACCACCATTAATTGAGAAGTTACTACACGCCAGGCACTATTCATGATTCAGTTATAACCACTACTGGGCTTCCCTAGTGGCTCAGACAGTAAAGAATCCGCCTGCAATGCGGGAGACCTGGGTTCGACCCCTGGGTTGGGAAGATCGCCTGGAGGAGGGCTTGGCAACCCACTCCGGTATTCTTGCCTGGAGAATCCCCATGGACAGAGGAGCCTGGTGGGCTAGTCCATGGGGTCACAAAGGGTCAGACACGACTCAGCGACTAAACACACAAGGCAGTAGCATTATTAACTTCATTCAGTAGATGAGGAAAATGAGGCACAGACATGTTCATGAGGTGAACACAGTTTTTAAGAAAGAAAAAAGTCTTCCTTCTTCCATTTCTCCTACCAGTCCCCAAGCACACACATGCTATTTACAGCTCCTTGAGAACAAGGTTATGGTTTG
Source organism: Bos grunniens (assembly GCF_055505025.1). Classification (NCBI taxonomy): domain Eukaryota; kingdom Metazoa; phylum Chordata; class Mammalia; order Artiodactyla; family Bovidae; genus Bos; species Bos grunniens. Next base: position 84,681,180 of record NC_141174.1, on the reverse strand, counting down.
TTCATCTTTGGACTCTCAGTATCTAGCATCTTGGCCCGTAAATACTGTCTGAATGAATCTTTTTAAGCTGTACAATCTACCCAATTTCAAACTTGAGTAAATAAAAAATTCATAACATTCTGTTTCTCCATGGATTACAAAAACATATGTATGTTAAACTCTGAAGTCAGTTTAAATGCCCAGCCATTTTAACAAAGATTTATGTCCAACTGAAACCTTTGCTTACCTGCATCATGAAGTGCGGTTCTTCCCTGCAGGTCTACATGTTCAGTGGGACAATTGTACTGTTAAAACACAGAAATTTAGTCATGTAAGAAGTTTTATTTTCAAATTAAATATCGTGATTCAAATGAACAGCTGTTATTGCATCTCAAAAATACTGCATTTATCAAAAACTCTAAAGAGTACTAGACAAGTCATAAATATTTTGACATGTGACAAATACAATAACATTATACTATAAATTTAACAGTATTCCAGCAAACAGGAAAACATATGGTACATTACAATAGCATGGAATATAGAAACGGCTATTGTTTGGGTTTTGCTTTTTTTTCCTGTAACGGTTAAAACTTGAACAATTGAATCAGAAAAAAACAAATGAGCTCTGCTGTGAAACTCAATAGCAAACATGTTAAAGGAAACGTGTGACTAGACTCTTCAACTAAAAACTTAATCTAGCCCACTAGTTCATAGAACTTTGTGGTTGCCCAATTACAAGCTTAGCTAATGATGCTATTATACAGTCTGACTTACTGGTGTTTATACAGAAACATATAGATCCTACGCTGTGCCACTTCATCTCAAGTCATATACCAGACCACAGAAAATTCCAATCTCTAGCTAATGTCAACAGGAAGGTCAAGTCTTTGTTGTTTATTTTTAATACACTGAGTTATGCAATTCACTTCCCTCAGAGTTTTTGCTCTTTATTGTTCACATTCTTTCACAAACGATGGAAAAAATATTATGTAAGCTAACAGTCAAAGCTAGCCTACTATTTTCTTTGATCTCAAGTCCCAAAAATGCATTGAAAACACATCTACTATTTGCAGTCCAAGTAATAAAGTCAAAGTATTAACCACTTTTACTACCTGTAGAAGTTTTTGTAGACACAGTGCATGCCCATACTTTGCAGCCAGGTGAAGAGCATTCCTTCCTAGAAAAGAGATCATTTTAAACATAAGATAAGGGTTATTTTCTTCACATGTGAATTCCCCTTAAAAATGTGATTGATTTTTCCAAAATCAGTTGACAGACGACTTCATTTATAGGCATGCTTTGGGTTTGTGCTTTATTTGCACTGAAGGAAGGACGGCAAAAATCACTCAGACTATTCACTAGGCAAAACATCCAAAGCAGAAAGAACACAGACAAAAACAAGAAAGACATATGTCGGAGTTGGAATCAGCACAATACACATATAAAGTTTTATGAGTTCTGAAAAGGTATGGTTAGTCCAAAATTTCTAAAAATGAATATTCTGCATCAATGGAAAACACACACGTGTGTGTGTGTGTGTGTGTGTGTGCATCTGTGTGTAATAAACAGTTTTTTCTTCATTCAAAGGTGGCAAGTAAATAAAGTTTGGTCTTCAATTAAGAGTTTGATGTACCTTTAGGTAAAGATTTACCTCACTAACTCATCTGTGATGTCTCTCTTTCTCTCCCTCCCTGCATTCCATTTCCAAACAGAGCTTTATTGTCCACATATGAAGTCACAGGATAAAACACTAAAGTTGTTAAGGAAACTCTCTGCTCTAGGTCAACTCCCATATTTCATTGAGTAACAAAGTATAAGTTCTAGTGATTGTCTATGTGAATGGAAAATTAAAACATTCACTAAAGAAAAGTGATAGCTATATTCAAACACTTAAAGTCTTCCTGTGATATGCAAACAAACTTATGCTATAGTATTTTAAAAGACAGACATAGGTATGACTAAGTTTAAGCAAGCGGCCTGTCTAAAAGAAATAATTTTTTATAAACATAGCTAGCTAAACAGACCAGGTCTCCTCATGAGACCTGATGGTTAAGAACACCGACTCTGACTGTGACTCATACACAGAAGGACCCTGGCATGTGACTTAACAACTCAGTGCCTTGCAGACTCATTGGCTTGATGTGAGGATAAAATGAATTAGTACATGTAAAGTGCTTAGCAGAATAGCATCATCTATTATCATGTTAAAAAAGCATCATCTATTCTTGTTATGATCACTATTGGTGATGCTGTTATGAGGCAATTAGTTCCCCAACAAGTCTAACCAAAGGCCTTAGGACAGCAAGAATTTATATACTGAATAGTACATGCATGTGTGGTGAGTTGCTTCAGTCATGCATGACTCTTTGTGACCCCATGGACTGTAGCCCGCCAGGCTCCTCTGTCCATAGAATCCTCCAGGCAAGAAAACTGGAGTGAGTCACCATGCCCTCCTCCAGGGGATCTTCCTGACCCAGGGATCGAACCCACATCTCCTACGGCTCCCGGGATTGCAGGTAGATTCTTTACCACTGAGCCATGAATAGTACATAAGTATAAATTAAATGGCCCCTATAGATTCTTTTAGAATCCTGTAACACTACCAAGACAAACCCTAGACTTCAGGTCTCCATCTGCTAATCTGTTCAGTCATGCTTTCTGCTACACTGCCCTCTCCCCCACAATACCTAAACTAATTAGAAACAAAGTTACGGCCTTCGCTCAGTAAATCACATTTAAGTCTGACTGAGAGCGTTATCAGTGGACAGCGCTTGTCTTCTCTGTACTATGGAGGCAAACATACCTGCGGTGTCACTGGTTGTAATATCAACTCCATGTATGAGGATGGCATTCAAACACTCAAGATTTCCCTTTGAGGCCACAACATGAAAGCTAAACAAAAAGAAAATTTTGTTACGCCATGGAAACTACCCAAGGTCAACTTTAATGTTACATTCATGCCATCTTATATTCAATGCTCCTACATACACACACGTACACACATGCATTTTAAAGGCTACACTAAACACCTACATATTTAATACAAGAAAAAAAGAAACTTATTTCACATTACTGAAAAACTCATTTTAATCCATATTTATATCACTACCCCTATAGTTTATCATTTCAATAGCAGAGGCACTGGTATTTAAACCTTAAATGCACTGAAAATTTTCTATCAGATTATTTTACTTAATTTCAAATATACGGAAACTGCCAAAACAAATGAAGATACCACAGAATGCTAAGGCCAAAGAGAGATCAAAACACTTATCCATCTCTTTAGAATTATTATATTAAAGCTGGCATAGAAAAGTTTTCAAAACAAGCTAAGCTATACTTGAAAGCCACAAAAGATCTGGCATCATCTTCTTCCCCCAAAGTACTACCACATAATTCCTCCTTTCACTCAAGAGATCTGTGTGACTGGTTGAAATTTCACACAAACAGGCAGAATTGAACACTTTTTCTAATAAGGCAAGGAAAGCCTACTTAAAAACATAACTTTAAGTCATCAAGTATTCAAGATACAGGATAAAATATCCCAGTGTTTCTTTGATCATCTAATACTTTTTCTTAATGAACAAACACAGAAATACTTTGTGTGCATTAAGAACTGATACTGTATGTAAATACAATAAGACTTATTGGCAAAGGACGTTGAACTCAGGCCATAAACAAGTACAGTAACCACTGTGAAGATGCCAGGAGGTAAAGGCTCAGCAAGGTGCCTGGATACAGACACACTCGGCAGCATACCCTGCAGTAGGGGTCTTCCCTCACCATACCACTTAAAAATTTTATACTTTCCCACTCCCTAAAACCTTAGTACTCCTAGCTCCCTCATCCCTGCTTTCATTATTTTAAATGTAACTATGCATTTCCTAATATATATAAATTCAAATTTTATTTTCTTTATGGTCTATTAATCTCCTCTAAGAAAGCAGGGATTCTTGGCTGTTCTGCTTCCTATTATATTCCCAGAACCAATTAAAGTACCAAACAGATGTATTGTTTTTTATTCACTAAGTCGTGTCCGACTCTTTTGAGACCCCATGGACCACGTAGCCCACCAGGCTCCTCTGTCCATGGGATTTACCAGGCAAGAATACTGGAGTAGGTTGTCAATTTCTTCTCTAGGGGATCTTTCCAACCAAGGGATCAGACCCGTGTCTTCTGCATTGGCAGGTGGGTTCTTTACCACTGAGCCACTTGGGAAGCCCACCAGACAGATGATAGACCCTCAAATATTTGAATAACTGAATGCTTAGAGACAAAATGTAGAGATACCTTGCAAATTCATTTTCAGATATTCAATTATGCCTCCATTAGCATTATGATGAATATAAATGCAAACTAGAGACCAAGCACTAAGTAAAGTAAACCAGGTTTGTGTACAGTTTGAATGAGAGAGAGATACTTCTGATAAAAAGAATATACTGTTCTTAAAAGTCAGATAAGTTCTCCTTATAGTAGAATTAAACTGCAATAAGGCTGAGGGTATCAATTCTTTCTGCAGCACTGAAGTGGGGAATTATATTATGCAATGCACTGAGAGAACTTTTTGAGGAATGGTAATTTCCTTCAAGCAAAGGTTTTTCATCTTCAAACAACTTTGGAGATCTCATTCTTTGTCTACCTGTTTTCACTTCTTAGCTCACAAAATTGGAAAGACTTCTTTTCGCCAAAATAACTTCGCATTATACCAATGATGCACTACGAGGGCAGAAATCAGCAAATCTACAATGCATTATTAATATGGGTGTGCTATGAATAGATGTGCTTCAGAAAGAAGATACATCAACCATTACACTGTATGCAGAGTTGCAAAGGAGATCTGGAAAACTGCTTTATAGAAATATGCTTTTTCAATTAAAAAATCAACTTTTTCTTTTTAAAAACAAGACAAGTATTACTACTATAATAGGAGAGCCCCGTAATTTGGACAGTCCCCAAATCTGAAGACAACCAGAAAAGCATACAAAATAAGAAATCTGCCTGAAGGTATCAGTGAGCTAACATGATAGTGAAAAATTACTAAGACAGTATGCAGGGAAGCACAGAGGCCCAGAGAGCTGAACCTGGAATACAGGGCTACTTTTTCTCTAGGAGCATTTGCTGGTTAGAGAGAAAAGAACTAAGAGGTTGAACAGTCCTTTGACAGCCTGAGGGGAAGGCGAGTCAGGAACTGGAACCCACAGCTCTCCAACAGCCAATAGGGATTCTAGGTGAACTTGCCCCATTTTGTATTGGCAAAGGGCTACATCCCTGGGAAAGAGGTGACCAGGAATAAAATAGATTCTTGTAATGACTATCGCAAAGCCTCAAATATTTCATTTTTGAAACTGTATAGAGATCAAGAGCGGCTTTGCTGATGGCTCAGACGGTAAAGAATCTGTCTGCAATGCAGGAGACTGGGTTTTATCCCTGAGTCGGAAAGATCCCCTAGAGAAGAGATTGGCTACTCACTCCCATGTTCTTGCCTGGAGAATCCCACACACAGATGAGCCTCGAGGGCTGCAGTCCATGGGGTTACAAAGAGTCAGACATGATGGAGTGACTTACACTTTCACTTCAGAGATCAAGAAGGACTTGTTAATTTTGCCTTACCTTTCAAAAATTAAAAACCAAAAAAAAAAAAAATTCAAAATTAAACTATTTTTATAACTATAGAAAATATATTTGTAGTATGTCCTGTACTTAACTAAATATGAAATGCTTTAATTAAGAAACCCTTTGTGTATGAATAACAAAAGGAAAATATTTTATCCTGTGAATCCTAGAAAGACTTCTAATTCTATAGAGAATACCTCAAAAATTTACACTACTCAAGTATGTCATAAACTAAAGCTCACAGTTCATCATAAACTAAAGTTCACAGTTCATCATATTACACCAGATTTGCACAACTATGCAGGTCAGGAAGCAACAGTTAGAACTGGACATGGAACAACACACTGGTTCCAAATAGGAAAAGGAGTTCGTCAAGGCTGTATATTGTCACCCTGCTTATTTAACTTATATGCAGAGTACATCATGAGAAACGCTGGACTGGAAGAAACACAAGCTGGAATCAAGATTGCCGGGAGAAATATCAATAACCTCAGATATGCAGATGACACCACCCTTATGCCAGAAAGTGAAGAGGAACTCAAAAGCCTCTTGATGAAAGTGAAAGTGGAGAGAGAAAAAGTTGGCTTAAGGCTCAACATTCAGAAAACGAAGATCATGGCATCCGGTCCCATTACTTCATGGGAAATAGATGGGGAAACAGTGGAAAAAGTGTCAGACTTTACTTTTTTGGGCTCCAATATCACTGCAGATGGTGACTGCAGCCATGAAATTAAAAGACACTTACTCCTTGGAAGGAAAGTTATGACCAACCTAGATAGGATATTCAAAAGCAGAGACATTACTTTGCCAACAAAGGTTCATCTAGTCAAGGCTATGGTTTTTCCTGTGGTCATGTATGGATGTGAGAGTTGGACTGTGAAGAAGGCTGAGCGCCGAAGAATTGATGCTTTTGAACTGTGGTGTTGGAGAAGACTCTTGAGAGTCCCTTGGACTGCAAGGAGATCCAACCAGTCCATTCTGAAGGAGATCAGCCCTGGGATTTCTTTGGAAGGAATGATGCTAAAGCTGAAACTCCAGTACTTTGGCCACCTCATGCGAAGAGTTGACTTATTGGAAAAGACTCTGATGCTGGGAGGGATTGGGGGCAAGAGGAGAAGGGGACGACAGAGGATGAGATGGCTGGATGGCATCACTGACTCGATGGACGTGAGTCTGAGTGAACTCCGGGAGTTGGTGATGGACAGGGAGGCCTGGTGTGCTGCGATTCATGGGTTCGCAAAGAGTCGGACACGACTGAGCGACTGATCTGATCTGATCTGATCTGATTAATATAAGTAATTTCCCTCAAAACTGAACCTTTGATCAAAAAAGTCTGAACAAAATCTCAAGTAACCATTCATTCAAAACATGCAAAGCATGGGCAGACAAAACTGAAGAAATAAGGTTTCACTGAAGATTTTCATCACAAAGAAGATCCTTTGAACTCTTAACATCATGGCACTTGGGGGAAAAAATACAAAAAACAGTTTTGATATTAAATTTTTACTATTTATACTGTGAGCCCTATAAATGGCTTAAAATTTAGCAAAAATAGAAGCAGGACTCAAAATAACCAGTTTCTGCAGCCATCAAATTGCCTACTTTACAAAACTGAAACAGTGCAAAAAATTGGGACTTCTCAAACTTCAATGCTCTTATAAGTAACTTAAAGTCATGCTCTGCTATTTTTATTATATTTATGTATCTAAGCATTCTACATCAAACATTAACTATTCACTTCCTAATATTCATTTCTATATTTAGTATCTGGTTTCTAGAATTCTAAAAAAAAAAAAAAAACTCTCTAAAAAAAAAAACTCATGCAAGTATAAGGCAGAGAGGAATTTAAGGAAATGAGACTTTTCACCTCTAACTTTGGAAGGTTTCCCAGATAAGGTTTGAATTGCTGTATTTATAGAAGATAGGAACAGAATCTAGATCTACCCTTTAACCCAACCGCTCCCTATCCTCAACATCAAGGGAAATAATGAAGACTAGGAAGCGGTGGGAGAAAAGATACCTGGTTTATAAGCATATAGACAAGCCAGCAGCCTTCAGTAACACAAAAGGGCAGGATCACTGCCTGTATCTCCCTAAGTCACACCAGTTATTCTGCCTCTCTATTGTCCTAGACGTCTTCATTTAAATTAATTACCCCAATAGAAAAATGGATTGGGGTTAAGGGGGAAAGGCAAAGTAATTTATAGAACTCTTCCAAAATAGAAAACTTGGGTTTATACCCCAGGCTGTGAATTTTAATGAGACTAGACACCAAGTTATTTAGCCTCTGTAAACTTCTTTCAGAAGACCACTGTGAGGATCAAACATGATAAGGAATATTAAAAAAAAGCTTATAAACAAAACTGCACCAAATAACCCAGGCTGTGATTTGCCATAGGGCCCAAACAACTAGACCGCTGGGTAGTATTCTAGTAGTCTCTCTCTCACTTTGAAAATCTTTCATATTGAGGACAATTATTAGTCCAAATTGATGAAAGTCATGTCTGAAAGATTTTAGAGTGTGGGTTTTGATAAAGACTTTTTAAATTGCATGTTGATAACCGTAATCCACAAATTTCATTTGTATGCCAAGGGTGTCCCCTGGAGAGAATTACCACCAGTAATACTCACGCAGATCTGCCTTCTACATCTAGCTTGCCTGGATTGACTCCCTTTTTAGCAAGGATTGAGGACACTTTTTCTACATCTCCCCTTTCTGCTGCTTTCATCAATCGGTCATCGTATTTGTTCCAATCTGCTGCTTGCTACAACAAAGGAAAAAAAAGTAAACATAGCACACTACATACTGTATTAGAAAGGCTCTCCAAAGAGGGAACGAGAAGGGAAACAGTGCTGTCTAATGCATCATTCGGTTGTCAAATGTGTCTCAAATTCCTTTCTCCTCGCTATTCTAACTTGATGAAAAGAGCCTTTCCAAAACACACAATATACAAGAAATATTTTATATATTATATATTTGAGAAAAAGGGGGTTTCTCATGTTTTCTGCCCTGTTTTCTTTGCCTTCGGAGCAAAGAAAGGAAAGGAATTAACTGTTGAATACCTACCATGTGCCAGGTATAAATTACTGGAACAACCCTAGTCAACTAGATTTATCACCTCCATTTAACAGGTGAGAAAAATCAAGGCTCCAGGGATATTAAACGACTTAAGAGGCCAAGCCCAATTCTGACTTCTCATGACTTCCCAAAGCAGTGCGCTTGTTTCCTACTCTGTAATTCATGCTTTTGAAATTGGCCCTGGTTACCTATCGCCCAAGACCTTTAGCGGCAGTGGAATTCTGTACACATTTAAGAACACTCACCCCTCTCCCCTCAGCATCAGTTGCTTAAAAGGTACTACTGCAAATATAATTATAGAAGCAAACTGTACACACATACATGCAATTAGAAAAGCAATCCATTATGCTTATATATTAGGATAAAAAGAAACATATACACAGATTATTTTTTTAAAAGCTCTAAAAATATTAACTACTTAAAAACCCTAAAATTATAGGATCAGAGATGACTTTCATTTTCTTGCTTCTTTACATTCAACATATACTGCTTTTTATTAAAAAAAAAATGTTTGATTTCAACAAAAACAGTGCATATGTATTTCAAAGGAACATTAAAGGCAATTTTTTAAAAAATAGAAAAACATATCAAATGATATATATTTTAATTATATCAAAGTTATCAAGTTTTAATTGAAGAAAATACATTCAAGATATTAGATATTCTGAAGCCAATAACTTTAACCTTTTCTTAGTAAGTAGAAATGTATTACTCAGAACTAAAATATACATTATTTAAACAAGTAAGGTTTTAGCCTTTTAAAATTCTGTACAGTAAACTTATTGCTAAATTCTTCTTTGCTAAGTTCAATATCATTTTTAGAACAAAAAACAATGTACACATCTTTCACTTAACTTACAAAGCAATTCCTATGTCCACAAATACAATAACAAATCTCTGGAGGAAAAAAATGAATCACCTTATATAAAGCAAATGTTTGATCAACAGGATTATTTTATATCCACTCTTCTCTAAAACAAAACAAAAAAGTAACCAATCTTCTAGCTAAATAAGTAATGTATTCATTAAATACTTGAAGTGAAAAATATAAAAACTGAATATGAAAAAAGACAGATATATTAAAATTTTAACCCACCAATGAAATGTAACATTTCAATGGAATCTGGTTCAAGTATCTACACAGACTTCAGAATTGTTGTCTGCAGTCAAATTTGGAGATGAACTACTTCCTTCTAACTTGAAAAGTTCAAACTATCAACTATGATACGAGTCCTAGGAGCCCTACTTACTGCCTCAGTCTAAACAACATTTTCAGCTTCCCCTTTCTTTAGCTTTAAAACAAAACAATCAGTGTACTGGCTCTAATTTGGGGAGTGGTAGTAGATGCAGGCTTTTGTGTTTTCAAATGCCTAAGGGATTAAGTCACGTTTAGCAAACAAACCCTTGCTCTAAATTGATTAGTTTACCCTTGCAGTTAGAACAATCCCAATTTTATTTCCAAGTAAACTAGCCGGTGGAGAAAGGAGCTATCTAAAACACTAGAGCAATTGCAAAATCCCAAGGTAAGGCTCTTTAAAAGATAACTAAATGAGATTAAAGTCTGGTATTAATCCTGTGATTTTCAGTTCTTCTCTACCAAGCACTTTGGTCCACTGTCAGTTAACAGAAATACTGCTCAATTACTAAAATTCTATTATGAGCTTTTTCAATCCAGAAAAAGAAACAAGCACTTTTGTTTTCGATCACTAGCCCCAGCCTGCTAATCAAATAAACTAGAGAGAACAGAGTAAGACAAAGAAACCAAATTTTTAAAAAAAGTAGTACGTTTTAAAAGAATACAGTTCAGAAAGCCTGGCCAAGACGCTTTTGTTTCACTGACTACAGGGATACCTACTCTGTTCTTAGGAGCACAAGAAAACCAACAGCTCATCATAGACAGGATTTAGTTTCTTGTTGCTAACAGCAAATTAGTTCGCATTAAGTTACAAATCACTGTGGCTCACAAAGCGAGCCCTCAGAGAAACTCCTAACTAGTGACTCAGTCCTTCTTCTTAGAACTCTTCCTGTTCTGCAATCTTCATGCTGCACTACACTTAGCTTGGATCTCTAAGGATATTTTCTTCGTCTTCGGAATCCTTCTCCGCCTTCATAACGCTTGAAAATTATCTTCCTTGCAGCGGCAGCACTTGATTAAGAGCAGCCCCAAGTCAGGTACTGTAACTCCTCCTATTTGTTATTTAGAAGCTGTCTTTCTCTGCCTTCCCTTTTCGGGGACTCCACTGGAAAGCTTGAACAGCACTCTACATCCTGCCGCCTCAACACTGCGACACAGACCAGCGTCTGTGCACAATAAAGCTGTCCACATCCGAATCATCCCATAAACAGCGTGTAGACTGTCTCCCATTGGTCAGGATCTATTTTAGATTCCATAGGCCTTGACAGCTGAGTGATGGATAGAGAAGAGCAGCTAAGAATATACTATAAATGCATGCTTCTCCTCTGAGTAATAAACCTAAGGTCTGCGAGGGAAAAATGACTCAAACACATTGTAAAACATGCTTTTTATATCAAAGCAACTTGCGTGACATTACAACAATATTGTTAACAGACAAATTTGGTTATTCCCACAAAAAAACATTTTAAACCCGTTTCAGTCTTAGGATTGTCTAAACAGAAGTTATAATAACCTTGATAAACAGAATATAAAATTCTATTTTTGGCAAATAGAATCACACTTTAAGGAAACACACACACAAAGAAACATTTTCAGATTTTTCTCCATTTTCCTTGTACCCCCTCAGTCTCATTCTGCATGCAACCAGGTTTCAGCTTACAACTGCTGCCAGTCTGTCTCCTAACATGTTAAATGAGAAGAGCGAGGCACTGCCAAGACATTAAATAGTCTGCATTATGATGAATACTTTTCAACAAATTTTAAATTTAACTCACTGCTCTTAATTTCCAAGTTTAGCACCCTGCCTGATATAGCAAGTAAATATTTTATCAGTGGAAAATCAAATTATCTGGATTCAGGGATTTTAAAAAACAAATAAGATGATTAAATATTAAAGGAAGCAAATGCATATTAACCACTGAGCTAGACTGTAAATAAAACTCCACTTGGGGACAAAGTAAACAACCTCTCCACGTCCTCCTCCTGATGTTTTACCTGCTTGTACTACAACATCCCTTACATTATCAAGGACGGTGACAAATTTCCACAAGCTCCAGGGATTGTTTCTGTTCTAGTTCCCGCATTGGCACAAGAGTAATTTACACTTCCTCCAAAAAGTCAGATTTGGGAAAACCATTCCATGGGAATGAAAAACCGCCCAATACAACTGTGTACAGGAAGGAGGCAAGGGCTACACTGCAGAGCATGCCGCCAGCTAAACTCTGTTACGAATATCATCAAGAAAGCCATTTTCTACCATGCGAAATATTAGGCACATATTCTGAGATATATAAGATCATATGCCATCATGTATTATTTTTGAAACAACTTTTTTTTCCCCCCAAATCACGTTAGACATCACAATGGATTCTTGGCTGGACCCAGAGACTCTGCCCACTCCATTTCACCCTTCTTCAGAGGAAATCTGGGTGGGATAGAACTCAGGCCCCATCCTTTGGTTAACAAAGCAAGCACATCCTTTCTAGAAATAGGACAGCAAAGGCAAAGCAAATAGAAAGAAAGGGGGAAATCTGCAAGGAGTAATAACAGCTATATATGGAGCTGTCTTCTGTAATAACTAAGGCTCAGGAGACAGGATGATGGACCCTCCTACACTGTGGATATCCTGAACCTCCTCTGTTTCTCAATCTCCTTTTCCTACTCTCTCTCTCCTTCTCAGCTATTTCCCAAGAGCTCAAGACAAATTCCCACCTCTGCTGTCCCCTGTGCCAATAAGGTTCTTCCCTTACCTTCATTCTAGTTCTTAAATACCACTTCCTCAGAGAACTTCTCAAATACTGTATCTACAGCACTAGCCCCATGCTAGCCTTGCCGCTCTTTATCTTTCGGCCCTGGTTCATCCATCTTCATAATACTTACCAGTATCTGCCAGCATATCATATGTTTACCCATTTATTAGCCTACTTCCTATTTCTGGTATTTACTTCAAAAATAATCAAAATAATCAGGGGAACAGACTGAATTCAACAGCACATGGAAAGGATTATACACCATGACACCACATATACCAATGCAGGAGACATGGATTCAATCCCTGGTCTGGGAAAATCCCACATGGCCATGAAGCAACTAAGCCTATATGCCACAACTATTGAGCTCATGCTCTAGAGCCCAGGAGCCACAACTACTGAATCCTGCATGCCCGTGCTCACAAGAGAAGCCATGGCGATGAGAAGCCCTTACACTGCAACTAGAGAAAAGCCCATACAGCAATGAAGACCCAGCAAAGCCAAAGATAACTAAATCATAAAAAAAGAAGGAAATTACCTCAACATAATAATAGTTATATGTGAAAAGCACATAGGTATCATCATATCCAATGGTGAAACACTTCCTCTACCATCAGGAACAAAATAAGGATGCTCACTATCACTATTTTTATTCAACAAAGTATTAGAAGTTCTACCCAGAACAATTAGACAAAAAAAGGAAACAAAAGGCATTCAAATTGGAAAGGGAGAAGTAAAATTATTCTGTTTGCAGACGACATGATGGTATATGTTGCTCTTTGTTGTTTAGTTGTTAAGTTATATCTGACTCTTTTGCAACCCCATGGACTGTAGCCCGCCAGGCTCCTCTGTCCATGGGATTTCCCAGGAATGAATCCTGGAGTGGGTTGCCATTTCCTTCTCCAGGGGATCTTCCTGACCAAGGATTGAACCCAGGTCTCCTGTATTGGCAGGCAGATTCTTTATCATTGAGCCACCTGGGAACTTGATGTTATATGCAGAAAATCCTAAAAATTCCACAAGAATAAAAAATTTAGACCTAATCAATGAATTCAGCACAATTACAGGATAAAAAAGCAACACACAACAATTATGCTTCTATATACACTAACAAGGAGTAATCCAGAAATGAAACTAAGAAAACAATTCCACTTATAATAGCATCAAAAATAATACAATAATTAGGACTAAACCAATAAAGTGAAAGACTTGTATACCAAAAACTACAAAACATTGCTGAAAGAAATTAGAGAAGATAACAAATAAATGAAAAGACAGTTCATGTTAGACTGGAAGATTTACTATCATTAATGTCAATACTACTCAAAGCAATTCACAGATTCAATATAATCTCTATCAAAATTCCAAAGGCATTTTTTTTTTCAGAAATAGAAAAATTTATCTTAAAATTCATATTGACTTTCAAGGGAACCTAAATAGCCAAATAATCTTGAAAAAGTTTGAGGTCTCACATGTTCTGATTTCAAAGCATGCTACAAGGTTACAGTAATCAAAACAGTATGGTACTGTCATGAGAACAGATACATAGCTCATTGGGCTTCCCTGGGGGCTCAGACAGTAAAGAATCCGCCTGCAATGCAGGAGACCTGGGTTTGATCCCTGGGTTGGGAAGATCCCCTGGAGGAGGACATGGCAACCCACTCCAGTATTCTTGCCTGCAGATCCCCATGAACAGAGGAGCCTGGTGGGCTACAGTCCATGGGGTGGCTAAGAGTCAGACACAACTGAGCGACTAAGAACACACACAGCACAGATCTATGAAGTAGAATAAAGGACCAGAAATAAACCCTAATATATAAGGTCAAATGATCTTCAACAAGGGTGTAAGACCAGTTGACGGTGAAAGGACAGTCTCTTCAACAATTTCTGTTGAGAAAACTGGATATCCACGTGCAAAAGAATGAAGATGGACCCTTACCTTACACCATATAGAAAACTTAATTCAAAATGATTAAAGACTAAATTTAAAGACCTAAATTTAACATTCAAACATAAAACTCCTAAAAGAAAATACAGGGAAAAGCTTTATGACTTTGGATTTAACAGTAATTTCTTATATATGACAACAAAAGCACAGGCAACAAAAGCAAAACTGGAACTAGATCCAACTTAAAAACTCCCGTATGAAAGACAAAGAATGAGAAAGTATTTCCAAATCATGTATCTGATAAACAGTTAATAAGGAGACTATATAAAGAACTGTAACTCAATTATAAAGAAACAAATAACCCAATTAAAAATGGGCAAAGGAGTTAAATTAGACCTTTCTCCAAAGATGATATATGAATGACCAATAAGCATATAAAAAGATGTTAAACATCCTTAAATTAGAAATACAAATCAAATCGTAATAAGATATCACTTCACGCCCATTGGAATGGCTACGATCAAAAAATTAGGAAATGGTAAGTTCTGCTAAGAATGTGGAGAAATCTGAACCCTTCCCATAGATGGTAGAGAAATCTGAACCCTTCCCACAGTTGGTGGGAATGAACACAGTGTAACCACTACAGAAAACGAGATGAAGATTCCTCAAAAAATTAAAAATAGAACCACACAATCCACTAATCCTTTTTCTGGGTATATATCTGAATGGATTGAAAGTAGAGTCTCAAAGAGGGATCTGCACGCCCATGTTCACTGCAGCATTATTCACAATAGCCAAGAGGTGGAAGCAACGCAAATGTCCATTGATGGGTGAACTGATAAACAAAATGTGGTATATACGTGCAATGGAATAGGAATCAGGCATAAAAAGGAAGGAAATTCTTCACGTATTACACCACAGATGAATCTTGACATTATGCTAAGTGAAATAAACTTCAGCCCTCCAAAGACAAATACTCTATGATTCCACTTATGAGGTATCCAAAGTGGTCAAATTCAGAGAAACAAAACATAGAATGGATCTGGGGAAAGAGGGAAATGGGGAGTTGTTATTTAATGGGTGTATTTTAGATTTATAAGGTGAAAATTTTCTGATGATAATTTGCACAACAGTGTGAATATACTTAACACGACTGACATGTTCACTTAAAAATGGTTAAGATGGTAAACTGTCTGTGCTTTTTACCACAATTCAAAAGAAAACAAAAGGAATGCAGTCTCACAATATCATTACCATGATTTACATTAATTAATAAACTTTTAAAAACAAAATTAAGAGGGTGAAGATAGAGATGAAATGAGATTGACCACAGGTCAATAATTGTTAAAGCTGAGTTACAGGTTCATCAGGGGTTCACTAGGCTAAACTATTCTCTCAACTTCTGGTTCATGCACTTTTGACACTTGGTCCAATAAATGTGGTTGATGTATAAATTTTTTAACATGCCTCTCACCAAGGCCCTTCACTGATTCATTAATTTGGCAGGAAACACAGTATATCCTTTCCACTCAGTCCTCTCTGGATTAAAATGAAGCCATTTTCATTCACAGCCATATACTTACAAGATGAGTCCTGTGCTACTGAATGAAAGGATTCTGAAAAGAAGCAGTTTTTTTTTTAAAGCATTAAGAATTTACCACATATTATAATAAATGTTTCTGTACTTCAGTACTGTACTGTTTGAAAAGAAGCTATTCATTAAACTCAGAATGTACCAAGCCAACACATCTAAAAATCAAAATACAGTTGTTTCTAGAGAATAAATAAAACATTCTAACACAAAGATTCTAGGTAGACCTAAATAGATGATACCTTTAAACACTAAATCACCATAAAGAAAATCACTTAAAAGTTTCAACAGTGATTTCCTCATACTAGCATCAACTGCAAATTCATAACTTTTCAGAAATTAAATGAAATTTTAAAAATGTTTACATAATACATATCTAATGTAGAAAATTTGTAATACATTTAACTTTACATATAAAAATAGAAATTCCACCACACAGAAAAAAAATTACTAAAAATTTTGTATACTAACCTCTAATTTCTTCTCTGTTAAAAGGTCTGGTTAAGATTTTTAAACATAAATGAGTCCAACAGTTGCTTCATTTATTCAATATTTAGGAAAGAAGGTCTCTTGAGAAGAACTTTATAGAAGCAAATAAGCAAGTAGACTTTAAAATATATGCAAATTCATATAAAGTATTTATATATTTAAGGGGTAGACTCAATAGGTCACAGGTAATATTATTTAAAGACCAGTTTTAGCCTAAAGGCCATTTTAGATGCATTATCCAAAAGAGAAACATACAGAAAACTTTCACAGATTACCACAAAACTTTCATAGAAACTGCTTAAAACCAAGAAAAAGACATGCTAAACTAATTCACAGTTGTTGATCATTCTAGTGTCGCAGACCCCTTCAAGAATGAGATGAAAGGAATGGACACTCTTTTTAAATGTATATATAAGCACATAATCAAAATAATTTACATTTATTTTTGGAGGATCACTGATCTCTCTACAAATATGGAATCCAAGAACTCCAAGTCAAAAACCGCTAACACAGATAAGGAGAAGCAGCAAAGGAGTTTTGTCTTTCATCTCTAAAATACTGAATAACTGTCAGAAAATGGGATAATTTATTTTGTTCAGTAAAAATTTACCAAGCATTATGTGTAAAGGGATATATTTAAATACTCGACTCAGGATTTAAATACACATTATCATTTGGTATGTGCTATGCCACAAGTCAGGTGCAGGATATAAAATAGGGAACAAAACATACATGAGACCTGGCCTCAGGCAATTCACAGGAATAAAACCCAGTTATTTTCTTCAATTGCTCTCACAATATGAAAAAGACAGATACATATGTAAACATGCAAATAATCATAATACACTGCCATCTATGTTCTATGCTCAGATGCTCAGTTGTGTCTGACTCTTTATGACCCCATGGACTGTTGCCTGCCAGGTTCCTCTGTCTATGGGATTCTCCCTGCTGTAATACTACATTAATTACATGGAAGGTATAGAAATAGTTCCAAAGAGAGAAAATCAGAAAAAAAAAAAAAAATTGTAGGAAAAAAAGTAGATAGTTTAGTAAACTACCTACTAAAAGATGAGTAGGGAGACAAGATCAGAGGCCGAACTCAGGATCTAACAAGATGGCCGGGCTGCCCCACAAGATTATCAAGGAAACCCAGCATCTGCTGGCAGAACCAGTTCCTGGCATAAAGCAGAACCAGAGAAAAGCAATGCCTGTTATTTTCATGTGGTCGCTGCTGGCCCACAGGATTCCCCCTTTGAGGGAGGGACTTTTAAACTTGAGCTATTCCTTCCAGAAGAGTACCCAATGACAGCCCCTAAAGTACATTTTATAACCAAAATTTATCATCCTAATGTAGACAAGCTGGGAAGAATATGTTTAGATATTTTGAATAGGTGGTCCCCAGCACTGCCATATGAACAGTTCTGCCATGGATCCTGGCTTTGTTAAGTGCTTCCAAACCAGATAATCCATTAGCAAACAGTATAAGAGCACTGGAAGGCCAACGAAGCCCAAGCCATAGAAACAGCTAGAGCATGGACTAGGCTATATGCCATGAATAATATTTACATTGATCCGATCATCAAGTCTGCATGACTTCTGTTCTGCCAAGACGTCTTCCTTTTTTGTTTGCATTTAATGGACACAGTCTTAAAAACATTACAGAATAAAAGCCTAGACAGGTTCAGTCCTTTGGTGATTAAATACACATTAGCAAGTCTATGTCTTGCCCTGATTCACTGTTGTAAAGCCTGAGTAGAGGCTACAAGTATTATCTGGATGTTGTGAAACATTCAAAAGCAGTGACCCCTCTCTGCTTTTACTCATTTCCCCCATCATGGTTTAAATAGAAAGCACTGTGAATAAAGGTGGTGGTCAGGGTTAGCAGCAGGGGTGCGGGTGTTATACTTTTTTTTGGTGAGGGAGAAGGTAGTTTTAGTTTATTTAATGTGTTCCTTTCTCCCGTCTTATGGTGATCTAACTGCATTGGGTAAAAACAGCTAGCCAGTTTTTTAGAATATGCTCTCCAGCCAAGTCTAACTTTATTTAGACACTGTAGATGGACAAGCTCTATCATTTGAACTAAAATGGAAACATTAAACAAATATCACAGCCCTTATTAGTAACACTGTGACCTTCCTGTCAAGTGTAGAATTCTCCCTTCAAGAAAAACCTTGTGATCATTTTGTGTGGCTTGTCTGGAAACTTTTGTAAATCTTATGTTTTAGTAAAATATTTTCTGTCATTCTAAAAAAATTAAAATTAAAAAAAAAAGATGAGTAGAAAAATCACCAGGTTTGAAATAACACCACAAATTAGAAAATTAAACACAACTTGTAGACAAAGCACTTCATCATATTGTAATTAAAAAATCTGTTCACATACGACTGCCATATACACATCTGCAACCCAGGCTTCTCTAAGCTTCAGGCCCACATATTCAAATTTCTTCTTGACAATCCCTCTTCAGTGTCTTAAAAGTACCTCAATGTTTCAAACTATAAACATGTTCTTCCTCCTGAAACTTGATCTTACTCCAACTTTCACTAACACAGTAAATGATACTATTATCCATCTAGTTGTACAAGACAGAAATATAGAGATGAGTCTTGACACCAGACCCTCCTTGTTCCCCTGGCACCAAATCTCAGAGACTTTCAGTTCAGTTCAGTCGCTCAGCCGTGTCCAACTCTTTGCGACCCCATGGATTGTAGCACGCCAGGCCTCCCTGTCCATCACCAACTCCCGGAGTTCACTCAGACTCACGTCCATCGAGTCGGTGATGCCATCCAGTCATCTCATCCTCTGTTGTCCCCTTCTCCTCCTGCCCCCAATCCCTCCCAGCATCAGAGTCTTTTCCAATGAGTCAACTCTTCGCATGAGGTGGCCAAAGTACTGGAGTTTCAACTTTAGCATCATTCCTTCCAAAGAACACCCAGGACTGATCACCTTTAGAATGGACTGGTTGGATCTCCTTGAAGTTCAAGGGACTCTCAAGAGTCTTCTCCAACACCACAGTTCAAAAGCACCAATTCTTCGGCGCTCAGCTTTCTTCACAGTCCAACTCTCACATCCATACATGACCACTGGAAAAACCATAGCCTTGACTAGACGGACCTTTGTTGGCAAAATAATGTCTCTGCTTTTCAAAACGCTATCTAGGTTGGTCATAACTTTCCTTCCAAGGAGTAAGCGTCTTTTAATTTCATGGCTGCAGTCACCATCTGCAGTGATTTTGGAGCCCAAAAAAATAAAGTCTGACACTGTTTCCACTGTTTCCCCATCTATTTCCCATGAAGTGATGGGGCCAGATACCATGATCTTAGTTTTCTGAATGTTGAGCCTTAAGCCAACTTTTTCACTCTCTTCTTTCACTTTCATCAAGAGGCTTTTGAGTTCCTCTTCACTTTCTGGCATAAGGGTGGTGTCATCTGCATATCTGAGGTTATTGATAGTTCTCCCAGCCATCTTGATTCCAGCTTGTGCTTCTTCCAGCCCAGAGTTTCTTACGATGTACTCTGCATATAAGTTAAATAAGCAGGGTGACAGTATACAGCCTTGACGTACTCCTTTTCCTGTTTGGAACCAGTCTGTTATTCCGTGTCCAGTTCTAACTGTTGCTTCCTGACCTGCATATAGGTTTCTCAAGAGGTTGGTCAGGTGGTCTGGTATTCCCATCTCTTTCAGAATTTTCCACAGTTTATTGTGATCCACACAGTCAAAGGCTTTGGCATAGTCAATAAAGCAGAAATAGATGTTTTTCTGGAACTCTCTTGCTTTTTTGATGATCCAGGGGATGTTGGCAATTTGATCTCAGGTTTCTCTGCCTTTTCTAAAACCAGCTTGAACATCAGGAAGTTCACGGTTCACGTATTGCTGAAGCCTGGCTTGGAGAATTTTGAGCATTACTTTACTAGCGTGTGAGATGAGTACCTCCCCATTATTCAAATCCAACTGCTCAGCTCCATGTCAATCAACATCACCCTACTTCAAGTCAGCACCATCCTTCACCAGGATTACTGCATTAATTTCCTAAACAGTCTGTCCAGATTCATTCCAGCCCCTTCCCTTGTATTCTCCACACTGTAGCCAAAGGGATTTTCAGAATGCACACCAAATCACACCACCACCACTCCCTTTCAAACGCCCTCTGCCACCTCACTGAAAATCTTTCAGTAGTTTCCTATTCTTGGAGGAGAAAAACAAATTCCTTCATGTCCTGTTGTTGTTCAGTTGCTTAGTCATGTCCGACTCTTTGCAACCTCATGGACTGTAGCACACCAGGCTATGCTCATGTCTACAAATCCCTGAATAGTGTTATCCCCACTAACTCCTTCAGCCTCCTCATATTGAAATGCTAACTGATTCTCATATTATATATGCAGAAACTGAGTCACTGGGAGATTATGGGATTCTGTATAAGGCAATTGCAGTTAGCTGCAGAATGATTAGAGAATTCTTTTGTTAGACCTGTCCACTGGTTTCTACTAATTAAGAAATTTCAACTTCTCAAATCATCTGAAAATAAATCTTTGATGTAAAAAGCAAGTGTCTTTTAAAAATTTAAGCCTCAGAAACTTAGATGTCCTTTACATCAAAAAAATAAAAACTTCCATATTTGCATACACAAACTTCAATGAAGCACCTAATATATGTCAGGCATGGCACCAGAGATATAGAAGTGAATAAGACAGCCAAAATCTCTCTTTTTTAAACCACTTTATTAAAGTATAATTGACATGTAAAAAGCAGTACATATTTAAAGTACATAACTCAATGAGTTTAAGGCTTCCACAGTACACTACAATTATCACCATTCTCATTACTAAACCCAAGACAAGCCCCAACTGAAAATGGAGCGAACAGCAGAAAGCAAAGCTCATGAAGCATAAACATTCCTTGAAGATTAGGCTGCACAATTAAGAACTGTTCTACAGTTCACTGGATTGATGATAGTTAGAAATATTTCCCCCATTCCATTTAGTCCAAAGGTTATTTACTCTTCTTTCTTATATAACAGCAAGTTAGATCTTACATAACAGAAAAAGAAAAAAAAAAAAGAGAATGTTAAAATAAAACAGGAAAACAAAAGCTGTGCATCCAGTATCTTTCTCCTAGATGCCAGGCTCTCTTCCCTTTCTGATTTTTCCTTTTCCTTATTTAATTAGGCCCCATCTTATCTACTCAAGTCTTCCACTATGTCATCTGAAAGCACTATTTAGTCAGGACTCACTGGAACAATTAGAGGAAGGGGAAAATTTATCCTGTCAACCATTTTTCTGACCAAGACATTAACAGGCTAAATCCTGCTTTCCTGAATTTCTCTACATAAAAATGTCAAGAAAAATCAACAATAATTATTACTATTACTTAAATAACAAATCTAACATCTTAAATACTGAAGATGCTATAAAATTTTAAAAATAAATAAATAAATAAAATAACTTTAAACAAACTACAGTCTAAAAGACTCAGCACTGCCTTGATAAGATTTCCTGACCACTCCGTTTGATTCTATTCTAGTCTGTCGTATAAATACCAGACTGTCTACCACGAACTATTGCAGGTATTTGCTCCTTTATTAGAGCTGTCTAGGGGCCCAAAACAGGTTGTTTAAAATAGATAGGAAATTGCCTCTCCGATTTTAATATGTATCATTTTTTTCATAATATTACATATTTCACCCTTCCTGTTTTATTTTAACATTCTTCTGGTAACAGAAGAAGCGTCAAATTCTAAAGTAAATATATACACAGATCTTGAACACAACAAATTATAAATGTGTATCATACAAGAATAGAGCTCTTAGGCTGGATATAAAAGATCTTATTTAAGATCCCCTTTAAAATGCTAAGCAATTGGTTATTTGGGAGAAAAATTTCTCCCGAGAAAATTTTAGAGAAAAATGTATTCAAATTAGTTCTAACATCTAAGTGTCATGAGTGAATTTTATTCAGTATAAAGGTAAAAACCAAGAAGGGTCTATTATGCCTCCTACCCCACCTTACACACACCAAAGAACACAGTAATACTTCTGGTAAGTTTTAACAAACATTTCTGCTAATGTCTGAAAACAGGACAGATTTAGGAAACATTCTATGTTTATTCTTGACGAAGTAAAAAGCAAAACAGATACACTTATAAAAGAGCCTCTGATGCTATTTGACTACAGTGAAAAATAAAGAGATATTTTTGTTTCTTTGGTTTTCTATTTATTCTTGGCTTTGCAGAGAAACAGCTAAATAAAAATATGTTTGCTAGAACTAAAAAGACCCTTTGAGAATTAAACTGATAATAAATCTTACCCTACTAGCCAGTATTTTTAAAATTGAAAGTTGGAAATACAAAGATATGTAGACAGAGGGTCATAAGAAAATACATGTTTTTACAAACACATTAGAAGTTAACTGCTTTTCTTTTTAACTATGAAAAAGATAATAGTTCTACATATATGCCTAACTCTTCCTGCACAGTTATTTTACACAGGATTTGTTCCCAATGAGTCTTAATATGTTTCTCTTCATTAAAAATACATGACAAAATTAATAATGAGGACGAATGACTACTCTGATGATATTTAAGCATACAATAATAAAACACAGCATTTAAAATAAAGATTCAATTTCAAAATTCTTTAAGAAATACTTCGAAGTGCTTTACAGACATAATTGTTACACTATAAGAAAAACTCTCTAAGTCACATTGTTATTTCTACTTTCCAAACGGGGCATAAAGGAACTAAGCAACTGATGGTGTTAGCTTGGGCAGCTACTATTAATTCCCTCCTCTCCTGTAAACCCATCCTTTGCAATATGACTTTGCCATGATTCTCATCAAAAGATGGCATTTATTTCCTCATCCCTTAAATCTGGGCTGGACTTGACAAGTTGAACTGTGGCAGAAGTGATCTTGTAGAACTTTGAATCTAAGTCTCAAGAGACCTTGCAGCTTCCCCTCTGGGGCTGCTCTGACACAGTGTAAGCAAGCTAGCCTCCTAGAGCATGAGAGATCTTACGAGAGGAAGAGCCCAACCACCCAGTCATGCAATCTAGCAAAAACTGCCAGACACATTAGCATGGCCAACTTAGACCACCCAGCCTTAGAGGCACTACCAGATGACTTGGCAGCCACATGAGTAATCCCAGACAAGACCAGTGGAACAACCAAGCAGCGGAACCCAGCCCAAACTGCTGACCTATGGAGTCAGCAGCAAGTAAAATAGCTGTTGTTTCAAACCACTACATTTAAACCAAGGGCTGTCTGAATCCAGGACCTAGACTCTCTCTACCTACTAAAGCTGCAACTTATTATTTGGCTGGCAAACAAATGTATCTTGTAGTCTGATTCCATTTTATAGATAAAGAAGCAAATTAAAAAATAGCTTACTTTTTTTTAATCCATTATCTAAAAAAAGGGGGATGAGCTGGGCATAGAAATATACCTTTTTACCATCTTAAAAGAAGGAAAATAGAGACAAACAATGAATTCTGCAACTGTAATAATATGAAGCTGACCAAATTTTGTACAAAAAGTACTTTCTCTTCATTCCCAAAGATACACAAGTGTTCATTTAAAAACTAACAGCATTCATATATATTTTATCCATAAAAACTGAATTCAGCAAGTGATCTAAGAGAAAATTTGAATGTCCATGCAAAGAAAAATTAAGAAATTATTAAATTTTATGAAACTAGTAAAATCTGTGGCTTTCAACAACAAAACATTGCTACTGTAACGTTTAATAAGTATACATTCATACTTGAAGGGAAATATTGAACTAGGAATGAACCATAACAGAGAAGAACCACAAGCAGCATTTCTATGTACTCTTTAAGCACTGGCAAGCACTTTCTATACAGGGCTAGATGGTAAGTACTTCAGGGTTTGCAAGCCATGCAGTTTCTCTTATAACTGTTCAACTGTCACTGCAGAATGAAAACAGCCACAGACAATATACAAAAAATAAGTATTGCTGTGTTACAATAAAACTTCATTTATAAAAAAACAAGCAGTGGGCCACAGTTGCCAACCACTATTTTAGATGCTCAAACATCTTCAGCCAAAATACATCTAGTTTATTAGTTGTGATCAAACTAATTTGTTTGCTGCCTTATCATGAGATTTATTAGAATGTACTTTCTGTATTCATATTCCACTCTCTTCAAAACAGCACATGAGTCTAGATGTTGCTATGAAGGTATTTTGTAGATGTAATTAACATCTGAAATCAGGTAAAGGAGGTAAAGGAGATAACCCTTGATAATGTGGGGTAGGGCCTCATCCAATCACTTGAAAACCTAAAGAGCAAAATCTGAAAATTTCCAAAGAATAAGCAATCCTGCCTCATGGCTGTAACACAGAAGTCCTGCCTGAGTTCCCAGTCTGCTGGCCTGCCTTACATCAGATTTTTCAATCCCATATTCACGTAGGCTAATTCCTTAAAGTAAATAAGTATCTCTCTCTTAGATACAGATATCTTTGAGATAGAGATATATAAGTATCTTCTATTCTATTTCTCTGGAGAACCCTACCTGATTCAATAATGGGGTTTTCCTGGTGGCTCAGTGGTAAAGAATCCACCTGTAATGCAGGAGACCCGGATTTGATCCCTGGGTTGAGAAGATCCCCAGGAGAAGGGAATAGCTACCCACTCCAGTATTCTTGCCTGGAGAATCCTCTGGACAGAGCCTGGCTGACTACAGCCCATGGGTCGCAACGAGTTGAACATTACTGAGCAACTAACACTTTACTTTTACATACTCCCACTTTAGATGCCAATCACAACTCCAGTCTTTTCACCAAGTTGTCTAATATTTTACACCTAACCTTTTTGTTTACCACTACATTATGTGGTTTGCGCTTACAGTTTCCTTGCTGTCCCATGTCCCACCCCCTGGCCTCCATGCCTACATCATATATTTTTATTATTTTTGGTGGTACTGGTACTGAAGGTAGCACCCTACTTCTGGTTCCAGTTCCTGCAGTGTTCATTTTGTTGTAATAATTACCTCCGAATTTCAGTGGTTTCTCAAAATAACAAACTTGTATATCCTATTAACATTATGTTGTAGACTGTGGGTCAGCTCTGTAGAAATAGCCTGAGACGCCCCTCCAAAACCAAGGCTGAAAGAACAACCCTTATAGGAAGGGCATTCTTTTGATAAAGTATTGAAACAAGAAGGCTGGCCCAAATTTGGCCAAAGCATATGACATGAGCAGTCCCCAAATCAATAACCGTGGGAGGTCTAGTCTTTGTGAGATATGCAAAAGTCATACACGTGGGGATATATATTATACACACACACACACAGACACATATATGATCATCTTCAAGGAAGCAGGGGATTGGATAATCTGAAATAATTATACTGTCTACCACAACTTTCTTACAGAGTTTTGGATAACATACAAAAATCAGAGTATCCTTTTTAAAATTTAAGGTCATTATTACCTTAATGTTGCTGTTGTTTAGCTGCTAAGTTGTGTCTGACTCTTCTGCGACCCCGTGAACTAACCAGAGCCACCAAGTGGGAGAGGAGCATCTATAGTTCCACGACTGATCCCTGAAACTGTGAGGTCTGAGCTAGTTCTGGGTCGTGCCAACACTGAGTTATTGTATAAGACACCCAGCTGGTATCCAGAGAGAACTGCGTGGTGTGGGAAAAACCCACACATACTTGGGAATACAAAACTATTCAGTGAGTTGTGAGTAAAGGAAACAAATGTTTTCCTTTCACCCAGTAAACTCTTTCAGTGGAACAAAATGGCTTGGAGGGTAACTCCCCACAGGAAGAGACTAAGGATGTGGTGCCAGAGAAGCCTGATAAGCTCAAGATAATTGTACTGATGTCTAGAGAAAAATGCATTTCTCAAGGAATTGAGGATTAGTTCATAGCACATGGATCTGACTGAAATCAAATAGATAAAAAGACAAAAGACAACTTCCAAAACAATCCCTAGCCTGAGTTAACAGTCTATTACTCTCCTAGATCATCATGGGTCCCCACATTTCTACAGGTGAGAAGCAGGCCAGGAAAGCTGCTCACCATTTACCCATTCCCCAGCTGAGAAGGGTATACCCTCCAACACTCTGTTCCAATATGGATGAGTATATTAAAGGAAACACTTCACAGACGGCACAGCCAACGGCCACAGAAAATGATGACCTAGGGAGCCTCACACAGGAGCACAACCAGGGCCTAGTCAAGGAGCATCCCCTAGTGTGAAGAAAAGGAGGCCTCACTGTATTTACCCAAGAATATTCTTATAACTGGGGCTGCCCAGGTGGTACAGTGGTAAAGAATCCACCTGCCAATGCAGGAGACACAAGAGATGTGGGTTCAATCCCTGGGTCAGGAAGATCCCCTAGAGAAGGAAATGGCAACCCACTCCAGTACTCTTTCTGGGAAATCCCATGGGCAGAAGAGCCCGGTGGGCTATAGTCCATGAGGTCTCAGAGAGTCAGACATGACTGAGCTACTGAGCATGCGTGACACACGCAAGCAAGCGCGCGCGCACACACACACGCACACGCACACACACACACATACACACACTCACATTCTTACAATTGCTAGGATCCAGTGATTGCTGTACCCTGGCAATTCTAAGAATGTGTTGCTATGGCTTCCTGGTAGCTCAGTTGGTAAAGAATTTGCCTGCAATGCAGGAAACCCCGGTTTGATTCCTGGGTTGGGAAGATCCCTTGGAGAAGGCATAGGCTACCCACTCCAGTATTCTTGGGCTTCCCTGGTGGCTCAGACAGTAAAGAATCTGCCTGGAATGCAGGAGACCTGGGTTTGATTCCTGGATTGGGAAAATTCCCTGGAGGAGGGCATGGCAACCCACTCTAGTATTCTTGTCTGGAGAATCCCCATGGACAGAGGAGCCTGGCAGGTTGTAGTCCATGGGGTTGCAAAGAGTTGGACACAACTGAGCGACTAAGCACAGCACAGTGATTGCTGTGTGCCTCCATTCTCCCCCTTTCTTAACAAATGGGTTTACTGTGGACAGCCTATCCCTGCTCCATCATTGTACACTGGGGAGACAGAGGGTGGAAGATGACTTGTCTCTGGATCAAGAAAATCTACATACAGAAATGATGTAGAAATTTTAATGTGCTTCAAGACTTTAATATGATTGGAAGAAATTCATGAGCTATTTTTCTTGAGGAAAGGATAAATAAATCTAGTACGCAGAAAGGAAGAAAGTTAATATTTGTAATCAAGAGGCGAGATTGTGGCAGATTACATTACTGTTCACTCTTTACCATACCCATCCTTGGAAAAGGCTCTATATCCCTGCTCATTAATTCTAACTTGCCTATACCCTCCAGTGGGAACAATATTTGTCCCTGTGCCTCACTGACTTTGAACCTAATCATGTGACATGTTTTGGCAGTCATGAGGCACTCCACACCTGAACCGAAGCTTTAAGGGCTATCAGAAGTTTCAGTCAGCCCTCTGAGCTCTCAATACCATGCAAATTGCAAGTCCAGACAGAGGCTGCTCCTTCAGTCTGGGTCTTAGACTGAAAACAGGTGGAACAGGGCCACTCTGCACAGGCAGCCCGAAGTCTTTGTGTAAGATAATTTGATTATAAGCCACCGAAATCTGGGAGTTATCTATTTCTATAGCCAAGTTGATTAACACAGAAATCAAATGAAGCAAAAGGTAAAAAAAAAAAGGTGGAGGGATTCTGTGATGCGAAGCTATTACTTTAGTAGCTGAATACAGGGCAAGATACCTATGATTATAGGCTAGCACAGTTAGTGAAAGATGTGTATTTCTCTAGCAGCTGGGGGTAGGAGTAAATATAGAGTCCATAAAGGATAAATCAGTTCAGTTCAGTTGTTGGAAGTGAGGTTGCAGCAAAAATAAAATTAAAGTTGCAAACCCGATAAGTTAACATTTATTATTAATAATAAGCACTTCACATTCCCTTCACATAATCCTCAACTTGAGCAAAAAGACTTTTATTTACCATCTTCATTTTCCATGTAAAGAGAAAGAAAATTAGAGACATTCAGTAACTTGCCAATGTGAAACAGCTACCAAATGACAGAGTAAAAATTCAAATTCAAGACTCTCTAATTCTAAATTTCAATGTTTTTATATACCAATCTGTCAAAAAAAGGGCAAAGATTATCTAGTCATCAGTCCATAGAAGAGTTATCTTGGTTTTAAACTTTTTACATTTCTACAAAATGGATGCAAGAGAAAGGTGATGCCATGAGCTCAGTTCTAAATCCAAATCATATTAAACATATTATTCAGAATGAATTTTTTCTTTTATACTCTAAGATGTCCCTATTAATATGACAACCAAGAATCTAAAATAATACATCTTTTATTTCTACTGAATATATTTTCTTAAATGTAGATTATAGTAACTCAAAATTTTGAAGATTCAGGTTAAGTAATGGCCTAAATTTACCTAGTTAATATGAAAAAGATTTCCCAAGCAAATCAATAATGCAAGAAAATGGTGATGCATTTTAGATTAGAAGAGCATTTAAAACACTTTATGAACCATTTAATAGCTCTTATCTCACCCATATAAACAAAAAAATGACAGCTATTTTTATCATATAACACACAAGTTATACAAGACTAATATAAATTCAAGAAAAGGGTAGACAAATTATACAAGACTGATGTAAATTCAAGAAAAGCAGAAAAGACAACCCAGCAAAACCACAGTTAAAGAGATAATAACAACTTTACATTTTGTTACACATCCTTCCTCATTTTCAATACATAAACATTTACTTTTAAATCAAAATACACATATTTCATTTACATGGTTATTTTTAATATGAGTTCAACAGAAGTGCTTGTAAATGAATATTCCTAACTTGGAGAACTCCACTGTATTCAAATACCAGTCTTTCTGGCTCCCTCTGCTGGACACTAAGAGAAGCTTTTTATTATTATTCATTTTGTTTAAAAACTCACTCAGTCTCAGAGAAGCACTCATTTATCATTATTAAAAACATCTTTGACAACTTGTTTGAATGTATAATTTGGCCAGAAAGAGTACAATGGCCTATTACTGAGTGTGCTCCTATTAGCCAAAAGGGATTTAGCATCAGAAAATCCTCGACTGAGTTCCCAGCAAGTTCCCAGCTTGATAACTTATTTGCTAATGACCTTGGTCAAATTATTTATCCCTTCAGAGTTTCAGTATCCTCATCTGTAAAATGAAGCTAATATCACTTAGCATTTATAACCACCCAATTAGTTATAAAAATTAGAATCAATAGACTAAACGCAAGATACATGGCAGTTAAGTATTACTGCTATTACCATCACCACCACCACCAAGGGGTTAAGTCGGGATTAGACAACATACCCTCTAAAGAACTATTAATACTATACAGTTATCAAATTCAAATAGATTAACTTTTAAAATGTAAACGTACTGTACTTACTCTCCGCTACTTCCCACTGCTCTCAAGATCAAATTCCTTAAAATGATCGCTAAGATTCTTCATGGTCTGGCCCCTTCTAACTTCTGGAGTGTAATCTTGAACTTGGATACTCTCCCTTCAGTCCTCCAATCTCTTTTCATAGTGAA
The DNA here is from genome assembly GCF_055505025.1 of Bos grunniens. NCBI lineage: Eukaryota > Metazoa > Chordata > Mammalia > Artiodactyla > Bovidae > Bos > Bos grunniens. The sequence goes on along the minus strand of NC_141174.1, from coordinate 84,651,078 downwards.
GTTCTTCAAAAGTACCAGGTTCCTTCACAGAGTACCTAATTACAGCATTTCCTTCCTCGATGCTGCTTAACAATAACTCATTTTTTTAGATCTCAGTTCAGCTTTTGCAGAGACACTTGCTCTGCCTTCCCAGACCAAGTCAGACCTTTCCTATTATGTATTATCCCTATTACGTATTACCACACAGAGCTGTAACTGTATATTTAAATGTGTTAGCCCTGTAATACTGCCTCCTGACCCACCCTTGTCTGTCTACAAGTTCCTCAAGATCAGGGAGTAGTATTCTGCACCCTCATAGCCTTGCCACTTGGCTGCATAGAGTAGGCACTTAAGTATCTGTTGAGTGACTGAATAAACTTAATTAACAAATACTGAAATCAAAGAATTCTTTCTCAGCCTGACTACTTCACACAGAAAGGTGGCCATATAAATGTAAAACAACATTACGGATATTTTCCTTTGTATAACTTCTCAGGCAGGCTGCTTATAAAGCCTGTTCATGAAGTTAGACAATAATACACAGAAATATCTTTAACTAAGGTGTACACTTCAAAGAGAAGAATTTTTAAGAACACAGAAACCTAAATATATGATAATCCTTTAATACTTATGATTTAATTTTTTAATTAATGTCTGTGGCTTGCTTTTGTAACAAATATTCAATTGAAAATCTGTCTAAAATTGAGTGTTTTACACTGTATTAGAATTTTACTTTTCAAGGGAATTTGTGCTTGGCAAATTAGTTGAGCTAGCAATAACCAGCTAAAAGCTGTGCTTCATGGTTTCTTCCAGAAATATGTATATTGCTGCTGCTGCTGCTGCTAAGTCGCTTCAGTCATGTCTGACTCTGTGCGACCCCATAGACGGAAGCCCACCAGGCTCCCCCGTCCCTGGGGTTCTCCAGGCAAGAACACTGGAGTGGGTTGCCATTTCCTTCTCCAATGCATGAAAGTGAAAAGTGAAAGTGAGGTTGCTCAGTCGTGTCCGACTCTTAGCGACCCCACGGACGGCAGCCTACCAGGCTCCTCCGTCCATGGGGTTTTCCAGGCAAGAGTACTGGAGTGGGGTGCCATTGCCTTCTCCGAGTATGTATATTGCACTATTTTAAACCAACACCTACCTCCAATTGCCTTAAAGAGTGTGACCTTTCCATAGATTTAACTCCTTCCTTATATAGTAAACGTTCCCAAGTATAGAAGTTTTGCCCCAAACAGCTTTTCCTCAACAAGGAAAGCCCCAACCAAACAAAGCAATGTTTGCAACACACCTCCCAGACTCAAATCTTATTTGACAGAATATCTGATAAACTCATTTGACAGATGTGTTGGATAGATTTTTCTCTTTATTGATGATTTTAGCAGATCCTATGACTCCAAAATATGCTTCCCTGGTGGTTTGATCCCTGGGTTGGGAAGATCTCCTGGAGAAGGGAACAGCTACCCACTCCAGTATTCTGGACTGGAGAATTCCATGGACTGTATAGTCCATGGAGAGCAAAGAGTCGCACACGACAGAGCAACTTTCACTTTTCACTTTTATGACTCCAAAGCTGCATTATGACATATAGAAAATTAAAAATTATTTCCTTGTTACATTAGGGAAAATCAAATTTTAAAATAAGCTCATATATATAAAATAGAATCAAGCTGTTGGGGGATCATCCAGTTCAGGAATGGTAAATAATTAGCATTATATGTGGCCACTCCCATGGCAAATATAGATAAGTCAATCTTGGCCCTCTTTCCTTTAGACCAAAGATGTCCACAGACCTCCCTGAGAATAAAGCAGTAGTCCAAAATGTGAGAAAAACATGTGCTTTTAATTGTTACAGGAAACATTTGCTGCTGATGGTTGTGACAGGAGGGAGATAGCCAACAAATTCTGGTAAATCTCCCTCCTCCATGTTTGAAAAGGAAATCCTTCAACTTTCTTGATGGACTTTCAGCCTTGAGGAGGATCTCTGGTGATAGATCTCTTAATGCACCACAGTCTCCACAGAGGTGGACGGGCCGTGATCAGGCTCAACCGTGCCTTTCCTATGTTGTCATTTAACCAAAAAATAGGAATCAAGAGTGAGAGGCACAACTAAAGTCACTGTGAACAAACTGGAACAAAAGGAGAGGTGCATTAAGAGGGAAAGTTTCAGAAATTCAGGTACTGACCTTGCAAGGAAGATGACAGGACACCAAGTCATCAAAACACAATGGTGGCTTCAAACATTGGAATGGTATGACTCATTCCCACTCTTCTGATACTGCCTTCACCAAGAAAGCTTCTGATCAACTTGCTTCCCTATAGGGAAAGACTGGATGAAGTATCCAGCCCACTAGTCAGCTGCTTACTTCTTATAATACAATAAGATGACATTTAATACTTCAGTGAACTTTCAGTGTAACTCAGCATCTTCGAATCCAATCAAGATTGAGCTTCTGCTCAAACAAGCCTAATGTGAATTTATCAAGGTGACAAAAAGGCTTCCCCTGACAAGAGGAAACTGGGTCTCCCTTAACAAAACTTGAAATTCACACTTTTACAAGACATGTATGAGCAACACTGAGGAAATCTGTAAAAACTGAAAATAGCACCGATTTTCTCACTAGCTTAGAAGCATCCTCTTTGCTGCTCTTTTAAAAATAAAACTAAATCTCTCCAAAATTCAGGTTTTAAAAGTACATACCTACTAGTCTCTCCAATTCTCGTTTCACTTGGCTTTAATTTTCATCTGAAGTAGAAATAAGATCAGAGAGCTCAGTACACTGAAAAGGCATGCAAACATTAATCTAGGTTGTAAGATCACAATTTTAAGGAATAAACATTCAGAAAAATAATGAAAGGAAATAGCAAAACAGTTAACAACTATGGAATGTGGGATTAGAGAAGACCTGAATTCTTTATATTTTCTGTATTTTCTACAATGAATATTGTTTTATTCAAGCTTCTTTACTTGCAAGAAAAAAACACCCATTCAGTAGCCTTAAGAAAAACTGGATTTATCATAAAGCTATATAAACAAAGAGCTGGAAGAGCAATCTCACAGAAAATGACAGCTGAGCTGAGCTCTACAAGTCTGGAGCTAGGGTGAACCTGGCATCAATTCTGCTCCAGAAAACTCAAGAAGAGGTCTGAGTGAAGCTGCCTACCAAAGCTCTGCCACGTACATTGTTCAATTCTAGTCCATGCATGTCTTCCACTCTGTCAGCCATGGACATGCTTTCTTTGCTTCCACCTTAAAGTCCAAATTTCCTTCATTTTAAGCAGAAGGCTGTGTGTTTAGGTATAAGAAGGTTAGGAAAATAAGCAGCTTTTGCTTACGGACTGAATTGTACTTTTTTAGATTATGTGTTGAATACACACACATGGTTTTTAGACAGAGCCAACATTACAACTTTCCTGGTGGCTCAGTGGTGAAGAATCCACCTGCTGATGCAGGAAACAGAAGTTCAATCCCTGGGTTGGGAAGATCCCCCTGGAGAAGGAAACAGCAACCCACTCCAGTATTCTTGCCTGGGAAATCCCATGGACAGAGCAGCCTGACAAGCTACAGTCCATGGGGTGGCGAGAGCCAGACACGACTTAGTGACTAAAGAACAACAAGCCAGTATAGAGAAAGGACTACAAAAAGGAGAAGTCTCCCTCTCCTCCCCGACATTTGGAGGTGGGGAGGAACAACCAATAAAAGGAAAGTTAATATTTATGTTTCTAAAAATGGTAAAAATATTATTTAAGAAAGCACAATATCCTTAGTTTCTCCTTTTACTACATAAACAATGATTATACAACAATTAGAAAATGCACATAATCAAAACAGATTACTTTGAAATTATCTGATACTGCATCACATATATATAATATGAAGTACTATAAAACTGATTGGTTCCCTTTTAAATAGATATTTCTTCTGAACTTTACTGTCCACAGAGCAGATTAATTTATATTGGCAATCTATTTATAAATTATGTGAAATATTTCATCATGGTAGAAACATCTTCTTTTCTAACACACTTTCCCATCCTGCTCAGATTAAATTGATTAAAATGAAAATAACAGAAAATGTTCTCAAAAACTAAAAACTCCAAATATATGTAAGGTAGAAACATTTAAGTTTTAATTACTAAATACCCTCAAACTGTTCTAGAACTTCTACTTGATGTGGACAGCAATCTCAGATGGTGGTTTTCAAATCTTTTTAATTTCAGAAAAATTTTTCAAAGAAGTCCTGAAGTGAATCAAGAAGAGGAGTTTCTCTTTGAAAATAGGGTCCCTTTGCTGACTGTTTTCTTTCCTTTGTCCTCTACCACCTAAGATACTCACTCCATAGAGCAGTTCAGCCCTGCAAGCTGAGCTGTATGTAGCAGGTAAGCCATCAGCATCAAAATAACCTGGTACGTGAGTTTATTCAACACACAGAATGATACCAAATCTAACCCACCTCTTAAAGTGTGGTGCAGGAGTATCTTTGAGAACCCCATATTCCTGTACTCCTTAAATATAGGAAACTACTTTTAAGAGTTTAATAAAGAATTTAGTATATATTTTTCCAATTAAAAACAAAATTCTCTACTAACCAAACTGCTGCTAAGTCGCTTCAGTCGTGTCCGACTCTGTGCGACCCCATGGACTGCAGCCTACCAGGCTTCTCCGTCCATGGGATTCTCCAGGCAAGAACACTGGAGTGGGTTGCCATTTCCTTCTCCAACTAACCAAACTAGGATTATACTAATAGGCTATCCTCCAACTTGCTTTTTTCACAGAATAAATATATCTTGGATATCTTGACATGTCACATATATGTAAATATGATGATTTCACAATCTAAATGTTAATCTCTAAGGATTACAATTTTCTATAATCAGAGAAAACAAAGTTTTTAAAAAGGAATGAATAACAAATGCTTCCATTGGTGTTTCTGTTATTTTGAGTACTGTGAATTGATTTTAGAGTTTAACGTTAGGGATTATAACATTAATACTGTACTGGAAGGTACCTTTATGGGAAACATGCCTGGTTTGGGGTCTGGACGTTCACTGAAAGTGAAAGTGTTAGTCACGTCCGACTCTTTGTGACACCATGGACTGTAGCCTGTCAGCGTCCTCTATCCATGGGATTCTCTAGGCAAGAACACTGGGGTGAGCAGCCATTCCCTCCTCCAAGAGACCTTCCCCACGCAGGGATCGAATTCAGGTCTCCTGCACTGCAGGCAGATTCTTTACCGTCTGAGCCACCACGGAAGCCCTGGCAGATTTCTAAATTGGATAATTAGTTTAATTATAGTCTTCATGTTTTGGAAATATTTAATAACTCTTACTAGCAATTTTGAATTTTTCACATATTTTACATCAGTCATGTAAACATTTAAGTTTTAATTACTAAATACCCTCAAACTGCATATGAAGAATAATTTGAATTTAGCACGAATAAGTAGTTTTCAAATTAGTATGATTTAAGTATTATTTTATAATGAAATTATAGCAAACTATTCTAACTGTATTTCACTATACAATTGGAATTGGGATATTTTGTATTGATTTTAATAAAATAGTGGCATACTCAACAGATTTCAAATAATACTCTGTACTTATGAAATTATGGAGCTTAAAGTTCAGTATCTTTACTCTCATCTTAACAAAGGATTGTAGTTACTTCTATTGCAGTGATTATTCCAGTTGGAGTTAATAAATGTTTACGTTTATAACCTCTCAGTTGACAGTGACAAAGCTCATGACTTTGCTAACGGCAGGGCTAGGCGCTGTGAGCAGTAAGAGTTTCAGGTCACTGGTTCTCACATGTTGCCCAGTGATCCTCTCAGGCACTGTGAGAGGTACAAGGGTGGCTCATATTCATCACCATATTTTTCTGAATTTCAAGGATGTTTAATGAGGCGGAGATCTAAGATCTAGCACAGCTGCGGTGCTTTAAAATCACTACTGTTCAAAGCTGGGAAACAAATCTGAATAGGCAGCTATCAGGGCTCAGAGTGTGAGACTGAGAAGACTGTCTATCCCTTTGGAGTGCAGCAGGACCCTTTTTGGGGACCACTTTCATACTGTGAACAAATCAAGAAGAGCAAGCTATTTCATCTGAAGTCTTATATAAAACATACACATTAAAGATTTAAAAAAACCTGTATTCTCTTGAGGTAAAAATCTTAAACTTTATTACATTCTTCCTAATAAGTTTTATTCAGTTTTAAACTTGCACAGTATTTTTTTCCTATATTCAAAAACACTTGCTAAATCTACTTACTTATATGTATTTATACAATATAATTATTTTGTTAAATACGAGATGGTTCAATTCTTTTTAAGAATATCTTTTGTACTTCAATCACAGCCTTTTCCTTAAAAATGAAAGAATTTCTTTTAAAAAGAACAAGTTCAGTCATAGTACTTAAATACAAAGCAAGCCAAACTCAGAGGTTCACTCTTACAATAAAAAATTTGCTTAGACTTTTCCAACAATATAGATATAACACAGCCTCACACATTTTATAGTTTGTTATTCCATTCTCATCTTTCTCTTTAACGTTTGGAGGAAAGATGAGCTTTTAAATAAACCCATGAGTTTATTATTTTAAAAGGCCAATTTTTAAACATTTCATTATTTCTCAAGTGAGAGTATATGGAAAATACAGAAAACGTTTTAAATAGCCTACAATAAAATTGATTTCTATTAATTAATGGCAATAAGAAGAACTGGCACAGTGGTAAAGAATCCACCTGCCGATGCAAGAGACACAAGAGATGCAAGTTCAATTCCTGGGTCAGGAAGATCCTGTGGAGGAGGAAATGGCAACCCACTCCAATATTCTTGCCTGGAAAATCCCACAGACAGAAGAGCCTGATGGGCTCCAGTCAATGGGGTCACCAACAGTTGGAACCAACTGAGCCACTGAGCACACGCACATGTTACGGTTTTGCTCGGGAGTTTTGTGTTTTTTTTTAGTTTCTGCATCACTGTGGACTATGACGATAATCTATGAATTGGCCTCCCCACTCTATCTGTGCCCCTTGACTACTTGTAAGCTACAGTTTACACTCTACACAGTAGTCAGAATATTTTTTAAAATCGAAGTCAGATCATATCACTCCTTTGCTATTACTGGAGGCAGTAGTTAGTATTCTCAAATATTTAACCTGAAAGTGATATTAGGAAACAATCAAGACAATTCAAACTGTGGGATGTTTTGTAAAAAGCAAACAAACAAACAGAAGAATTGGCCTACTGGACTTTTTAGATTGGGATCCAAATACAATCCAAAATCCTTACCCATGATCTGTACCTGCAAGAGATCACTGACAAAATTTCCTTCCACTTTCTCCCCTTTGCTCACCTCACTTCAATTTTAATGGTCTCCCTGTTTTTAAATTACAAAGAAAACAAATACAATTGCATCTCAAGGCTTTTAAACAAGACATCTGCCTAGAATTATTAATAATTAGAAGAAAAAGCAGATACATTCATTCCCTTCAAAAAGCTTACTATGATAATTTATCAGTTTTCCACTGCTGCAAAACCAGACAGAGACTTAAAATAGCTACCATGAATTAATATTATTGCTCATGAGTCTACACGTCAGCGGGGCAGTTCTGCTGTGCTGGTGAGGCTGGGTAATCTCAGCAATGCATGTGTCTACCGTCAAATGGCCTGGCTGGCTGGACTGGGATGGCCTCTTTCCCATGTCTGGTGATTGCTGAGATGCCTTCTGGGACAATAGGAGCAACTAGTAACCAGCAGTCTAGCCAGGCAAGTGTGGGCTTGATCACAAGAGAAAACAGAAGCCATGAAAGGCCTTTTGAGACCTAGGCACAACACTGTGCAAAGCAAGGCGCTTGTACAACCTATATTCAAGAAGCAGGGAAACAGGCCAAGTCACATTGCAAAGACTATGGATACGGGGAAGGGTAGAGAATGGAACCATTTTGTAATCAGTCTACCACACATCACACCTGACAAGAGCACGATTTCAAAACGCTGGTTCATCTAAGATGTGGGGGTGAGGAGAATAAAATATACACAGGATGATATAAACTATGTGTTGCTATAAATCCTATAAAGCATGCTTTCTCAACCTTGGCACTATTGAAACTCTGCGCCAAGTAAGTATCTGTTGTGAAGGGTGTGTCCTATGCACTCTAGGATGCTTAGCAGCATGGCTCCCTGGCATCTACCCACTACACACCAGTGGTACACTCCCACGTTGTAGTAACCAAAAGTGTCTCTGCTGCTAAGTCGCTTCAGTCGTGTCTGACTCTGTGCAACCCCATAGACAGCAGCCCACTAGACTCCACTGTCCCTGGGATTCTCCAGGCAAGAACACTGGAGTGGGTTGCCATTTCCTTCTCTAATGCATGAAAGTGAAAAGTCAAAGTGAAGTCGCTCAGTCGTGCCCAACTCTTAGCGACCCCATGGACTGCAGCCCACTGTCCATGGGATTTTCCAGGCAAAAGTACTGGAGTGGGGTGCCATTGCCTTCTCCGAAAAGTGTCTCTAGATATTGCCAAATATCTCTCAGGGAACAGAAACCACTCATAGCTGCGAACCACTGCTAAAAAGGAATGAAATAAAGTATGGACAACTTGGTCTTATTCCTGCCAATATAACCTAATTTTACTTTAAAAGGCCATTCAAATGAGTCTAAAAGGTAAACTTTATTTACAGATATATAAAATGTATACCAAATTCTTAACAGTTTACATATTAAAAATTCAAAATTTCACTGATAATACTTAAGATTCCTGCTAATTTAACCAAAAACACAACCATATTTCAGCAATCAATATGAAAGAAGTTAATTATCAGAAGTTCAACTAAACTAATAGTACTACCTCTAGGATTTGGCAACCCACTGCAGTACTCTTGCCTGGAAAATCCCATGGACAGAGGATCCTGGTAGGCTATGGTCCATGGGGTCACAAAGAGTCGGACACGACTGAGCCACTTCACTTTCACTAGGATTTAGTATGGTGCATAAATAAATCCCAGATTGGTTTATTATTTATATTTTACAACAAATAAATACCAAGAAATGGTGATATTTCTCTCCCAATCTCCAAAGGTAAAATTCTGTCTCAAAACTACAGTTCATGTCCAATCCTCTCTCTCCCCATTTCAAGGCAATGGCAATATACATCCCATTTCCACCCCTCACTCTAACAGCAATTACAAAGATGAAACACACCATGAAAACCTCTGTCATAAATTACCGGAGTACAAAGTCTCAATAAAAGAAGGAAGAAAATAACAAATCAGAACATTCCTGGGCATACTGGAAGACCTTGCAGTCACAGTCACGAAATATTTATTGATCTAAACTGTTCTGACAATATTTATGTTCTGGAAATGCTACATACAAGCCAAACTACTTCAAATGCATAAACTAAATATCTTCTAACTTATATTCATATACATATCGGTGATAGCATTGGCCAAGTGAAGTCATATATACAAGAACCAACTTAAAGACCCTCCTTTTGGATTCTCTGGGCAAAAATCTAATAATTTCTCCTTCAGAGAAAAGAAAATGGGATAACTTGCTAACCCAGTGATGCACCAATGAGCAGGGCTGGGACCAGGGTAAGGGGAGTAAAGTGCTAAGGACACCAAATTTAAGGAAGGGCTCATCCTAATGGCCAGGTAATAAGCTAAAATGTGAGGAAAGCAACTGCTGTTTTAATCTTACCTCCGGTTCAGCAGGGATTGCACTTAACAGCAGGAAACAGCACCCTGATTTCCGCATCTCCAAGTTCTGTCCTGTCCTGAGCCTTGGCACTTATACCTTTCTCCTTATCTCTGAGAGCCCTCAAAGAACCACAGGGCCTGCCTAGACTGTCAGTCTGATGGTACCAAACAAGGAACTGGGGAATCCAGCAGAAAGAGTCACCCACATGGATACAACTGGAACACCTAAATTTTGAAGGTTGGGGGAAAAAAAAGGGGCATTTCAGGAACTCCAAGATTGTCCTTTATAAAGTTGGCCTTGCGTTTATAAGTGGTTTATAATTTTTAAGCATGTGTATTAACACTTTCAATGGAAATGTTATCATTTTCAACATCTTTTCCCAATTATCACTATTTAACTGAATCAGTGTTATCAACTAGAAACACTGAAAAGCAATAGTATACCTTGTGGTTAGCAAAATTAGTTTTAATAAATCAGTTTCAATCCAAAAATAACTATAGGGTAGGAGTTCATCTTCATGAAGCAATACTATTCTTTTCCTACTTATGGTCTTCAACGCTACTGAGGAGCAGACAAAGGAAATTTATCTTATAAGTTAGAATCACTGACAAGAAAAACCCTACATGATAGTCTCATTACATAAAACGAGACACTTTTTTGTCTCAGGAGTAGACCCAAACACACCACCACGCCCAGAAGTGTTTGTCAAGGGTCCTAAGTATAGTTCCTTCCTCTTTTGTGACTCACCCTTTCCCACACTATCAAAACAGTTCAACAGCAGGAATGCTATTAGATCTAAGCAATTAGGAAAACTGCTGTTCCATTTCCTCAACTGTGCAGAGAAAGAGTTCTGATAACAAAGCTTACCTTGCCCAACCCCCTGCAATAATGCCAGTTATTAAGGCTAGATCACTTTAAGTGCCTTGGAGACTAGTAATGTTTGGTACAAGTCCTTTCACATCTTTATTTTAAAGGCCACATGTAAGCAATTTAAATCTATCTTTTCAACGGCCACCTCATGACCCCTACACAGAATCTCTTTTCCAAAACTGTGCAGGCCTATGTGTTCCCCTCAACAACACAGGACAGCAAAGGCTACTTCCTCAGCAAATCAGTGATGGGGTGAATGCTAAGGAATATAGGGGTTTTAGCTTATTGCCAATGGGCTCTTTCTACCAATTATCTTAATTATATACATTCAATAATTAAGGCAAGGGAAACCACTCAGAAGCTTTTTACATGTAACACTTGCCAGCAAGAGTCTTTGAGGCCTATGGACTTACATGTTCCCAGTAGTAAATCCCCAAATAAAATTAAGCTGTTAGTTTTCATAAATAAGTGTATTAAAATTATATTAATATAAATCTATTTTAATTATAAAAATTAAAATCATAACAAAGAAGTGAAACATAAAACCTTCATAATCCATAACGATGATCACCTTTGTGTATTCCCCTGCTGGTCTTTTCCCATGTGAATTTTTATATGACTATTATCAAGTTGTACCTATATTTTTTATTCTGATTTCTTTCACTTATAAGATTTCCATTTCTTCCATAGAATTCATTTATATAGCAAAATAAGACTATGGCAAAAGTCTTACATTGTTCTACTGCTGTGTAAAAAAAATTACTACAAACTTAGAGGCTTAAAAACGAAACTTATTTATGAGTTCACAGGTCAAGTCCAGTGGGGTTGACTGGGTTTTTTACTTAGGGTCTCTCAAGGCCAAAATCAAGATGCCAGCCAGGCTGGGTTCTCCTCTGGGAAGAATTAACTTCCGGTTCATTCAGGTTATTGGTAGAATTCCGTTCCCTGAAGCTGTAGGTCAAGGACTCTGTTTCCTTGGTGGCTGTCAGCACAGAGCCTCTCTCTCAGCTCTTCAAGGCCTCTTGCATTCGTTCACACATGGCCCCATCCATCCTCAAGCCAGCAACAACATACCAAGTCCTTCCTGTCCTTCAGATCTCTCTGCTTTCCAATTCTGCTGTGAGCCAGAGAAAAATCTGTTTTTTAATTCTCATGTGATTAGAATAGGTCCACCTGGTTAAACTCCCTATTGTCTAACTCAAAGTCCAGTTGTTAGTAACCTTAAACTACATCTGCAAAATCTCATTTGCCATGTAACAGACATAACCATGGGCATAATATCTCATCAAATTCAAAGTCCTGGGGATTAAGGTGGGAAATTAGGGAAAGCCATTTTTAGAATTCTGCCCACTACCTCTCTGTCACAATAGAAAATGTATTCTAACTGTGGATAACAGTCAAACTTTAAGGTCCTTTCTAATCCTAAAATGCTTTTTAAAAATCTAATATTTAAACAAATTACAGAGATAAAGTGAAGGGCTATTTTAAAACTCATTAAGAAAATCAAATTATATGAATTTAAAAATTAGTTACATTAAAAAGGGAACTGAACTTTCCCCTAGTTTAAAAAAAAAAAAAAAAGACATGTAAGACATGTTTTTGCAAAATCATCACCTTTTGGAGCCAATTTTCTACACCAAAAGGCAAAGCATGGCTATAGAAATAAAGGTTAGTGCCAAATCATAATGACTGGGTAAACCAGACGTGAAGAACCCTAACACCAGTGACAGCTTCTATAGTACAAAACTCCAGTCTGATTCTTGCTCTAAAGAGCAGAGGAGTAAACCGGCCAAATGAAAACCTGGCTCTTAGGCTATTCCACCCAAGGTTCATTAAGGAAAACGACGACTAAAGATACAACCCAGGGATCAGGGTAGCAGCGCATCTCAGAGGGATTCAGCCAACTGACTTTGGTATGAGACAGTCATGCCCACCACAGAAATCTAGCCATAAAAAAAAAAGCAAAGGGGAGGAAAAGCAAAGAGGAAGGGAGAAGGAAGGAACCAAACCAAACCAAACCAAATCTGGCACAAAGAAAGTACTAAATAAATATGTGTTGAATGAAAGCATAACGTAATAGACAATAATATGTATGTTAGCCTTCAGGAACTTCACTCCTCTGAACAGAGAAGACAAGTCTTTTAAATCTCAGCTACTAATGGGCTAACCATTACCAATAGGCTACTGATAGACTGACAGTGGGGTCCAAGGTGGGGCAATCTGCAAGGGACTGGAGAGCAGTTCCTGAGAGTGAGAGAAGAAAATGAGGGCAAACAACAGAAGTTTTAAGCCCAAGAAAGAAAGTCTGACAAATATGAGCGGAACTGAAATTTTCAGTCTCAAAGTAATTATAATTTATACAATGGCGGATATATCAATACAAGTAGATATAGTATGTTCCACAACAGAATTCCAAAGATTTGTTCCCAGCAAAATAAGCCAGATTCTGCCTATCTGTATTAACCGGTGGGAAGAGTACACTGATAGATATGAATGATATCATGGAATGATAAGCTCATACAGTGGTAAATATAAAATACTAACTATAATGTGACGCAGTGAGGCCAAAAAAAAAAAAAAATACCAACTATAGCTTCAACTCTATCAAATACAAGAGTAATGTCTTCCACGGCTAGCAAAATGCTCTAAATTGAGGGTTCTTATAATGCTTATAAGAATTATACAAATTGCTTATAATGATTATTATAAACAATGTGTGCTTATAATGCTTATAATGTGCTTATAATGTTTTACTAACATAGCATGTTAAGCTTTCAAAAGTATTTTTCAAACAATATCATCAGAACTTTGAACTATTCATCCAAACTATGAATCAGTGTACTTTAAAACAAGGCTAAGATGTTAGGATACAGGAAGATGGAGATGGCATTCTCTCCAGCCACCCCTCCACTCCCACCTTGAGAGTTACTACCTCCAGTCTGGGACTGTACCTTCCCCACACTGCATCATCAGGGGCAGGGGGCTTAGTGGGACTTGCTCAAGGCAAGTTAACTGTATGACTGGCAAGTCACAGCTTCTCTGGTCTCAGACAACCCATGTTTCTCTAACGTATTCTCTCTTCTCTGTCCCATCCAGCACTGTTATGATTCAGGCCCTCACTAATCCTTGCCTATCCTATGGTAGTAGACTCATAGACAATCTGCCCACCTCTAAGACAGACCCCCTCAAATCCATCCTGAACACAGCTACACAGTAATCCATCTAATAAAACACCTGTGATCATATGATTCGCCACTTCTGCGTACACAGGACAAAGTCCAACACTAACAACTGGCCTATTTTAAGCCATTCCAAGATTTAGCCCCAACCGCCCTTCCTGACTAGCTCCCCTTCAATCCCTTGCTGATTATTTTGGTGGCAAAAAGCTGAGCTGACAATCCAACTGCCCCTTCCCCCAACTCCAACATTTCTTCCCTTCATGCCTCTGTTCTTGCTGTTCCCTCTGAAAGGAATGTCTTCCTTTCCTGGATCACTCCTACCCACTTCTTTTAGCTTCAGATGAAGAGGCTCATCCTGCAGACTGGTGGTTGGGGCTGCCAAGGGGTAGGTGAGAAGAGCTGGAAAGCAACTGCTTAATGGGTACAGGGTTTTCTTCTGGAGTGATGAAAAAGATTGGGAACCAGAGATGGTGCTAACACAATACTGTTACTATATTATATGCCATGGAATTGTTCACTTTAAAATGACTTCTGTTGTGTGACTCTCATCTTAATTTTAAAAAAAGCAGCAGCAGCCCAGCCTACAAAAAACACAGAAAACCTTCACCGACTCCTCAGCCCCAGACTGGTTCAGCACCTTGTAAACTCCTCTATCACAGCACTTATTACTTTGTTTTATCCATTAATAGAGTTCCCACACAGTATTTTGAGCCTCTTTATCTTCCTCATCTTCTCATCTCCCTGTGCTTAGCCTAGGCCCTCAAGAATTAATTTTTAATCAATAAAAAATAGAGATACCACTTATCTCCCTGGGGGCAAAAGGCTAGGGGCAAACAATCTTTTGAAGATCTCAGTTCTATAAAAAGCCTACAAGAGCATGTATTAATTGGAAAGAAAAAGATCAGGAAGACTGCTATTTATCTAGTTATAAAGGACAAAAATGGAATGAGCTCAGGTGAGATTTTTCAGGGAGTAATGAAAAGAACCACCATTTATTGAGTTAACTGCAATTATTAACCCCACATTCCAAATAAGGAAACAAAATATATCGAAGTAACTTGCCCAAGGTCATAAAGCTGATTATTGGGAGCAGCAAGATCCAAGTTCAAGTCTACCAGACTGCAGAGCCTGACCCTAGGACACTGCCACACCAGCTGCCCCTTCACACTGCTCCAGGCAAAGTTTCAAAAACTATGCATAGTTGGGCCCACAGTGTGCCTTTTCTGAGGCTGAGAAAACACTCCACATTCCACATTTATCTACTTATCCATTGCCATGAATGTTGTTTATATTTTATAAAGTGTTTTTAAAATACAAAATGTTAATTTTTTAAAAGAATCCAACAGTCAAAAAAATAGAGGTGAATCATAAAAAAATCTCCCATTTAAAAAAAAAAACTTCTCATGTGTCATTCAGCGAGTGTTTGTGAGCTATTTCTCATGTACACAGCAGAAAAGATCAGAGTGCATCAGTCTCACTAGAACCACAGGCATAAGACTCCCACACTAGAGAGGCTGCGGTATTTTCATGATACCCCAACCTCTACCAGGCTAAGTATCATGTGGATGAGAAAACCACAGAATAACCAGAACAAGCTAGAAGAAAATTTACACACACTTTTTTTTAGTTTAGAAAGCATGATTGTTTTATGTCCTTCCTCCCTTCCGCTCTTTAATAATACCAGAATC
Source organism: Bos grunniens (assembly GCF_055505025.1). Classification (NCBI taxonomy): domain Eukaryota; kingdom Metazoa; phylum Chordata; class Mammalia; order Artiodactyla; family Bovidae; genus Bos; species Bos grunniens. The sequence goes on along the minus strand of NC_141174.1, from coordinate 84,635,662 downwards.
TGGTAAGAAAAAAATTAACCAGAAGTCAATGAGACTTTTTAAAACATGTTTGTGCATCCAAAAGGAAAAACTTTACTACAGAAGTAATGTCGACCTTGACAACATATCAATAAGGTCAATATTAAAAACATATCTCCCCCCACCCCAAAAAGCATATACCCTTTTAGACACACATGTACACAAGCATGCACTCACATGCACACACATACACACACCCCTTTCCAGACAGTAAGCCAACAATTTTTAGTTCTATTGGACACTCAGGACTTACTTCACCCATACATCCTCCAACTAATGCTAAAGCCAAGGATGATGGGATAATCTATTGGGTGAACATACACATATATACAATAGCAAAAGGCAAAGAGGATACAATATGACAGTATTAATATCAACAATTCAAGACAAAATTATAATGGGACAAATTCAAGATTTTTATAATAACTAGTTAGACTTTACAACGAATATAAAGTAGCCAGGAACCTTAAAATATCAATTAAAACAAAATTAAGTACATAAAGCAAAAACTGTTTGAAATATAAAGGGGAGAGGACAGAAACGCAACTATAGTCAAAGATACACTACTCTCAAAGCTATGATGGGCCATAAAATAGCAAAAATAGAGATATAAAGCTCTCAAAGATCAGGCATCAACAGAAAGAAATGGTCAAATAACATGCAAGTGCAAGAGCCAATAATCACAAGAATATTGTCGCACTCCCTGGAAAATAAAGACACAGATTAAAGCAATAATATTTTGGCTGATAAATAAACATGTTTTAAATCATAGTATGATTATTGGAAGGGTATGGGGAATGCAACTGCTGGATAGAACACAAAATGGTTTTGAGACTTACCATAAAAGGTCTTGCTTCTGCCCAAATACCCTGCCTCCCAATATTTTAGGTCTTTGGCTTAAGACACAAATGTCATAGCTTTCAGTTTGAAATTATATCAGTTCACGATGGTTAAAAACATGGTTCCAGAGTCAGACCACCCGGCTCTCCACTTTTAGCCATAGCACCTGGGCAAGTAAATTATTTAACGTCCATCTATAAAATGATGGCAACAGTACTCACTTCTTAGGGTTAATGTGAGGAGTATGTGAGTTCATGTAAAGCACTTAAAATGATGCATGGACATCCACGTTCAATAAATATTGGCTATTGGCACTTGGACTTCTTGTATGTCATTTATTTTTAAGAAAATTCACTAGCATTTACTGAGTTCTTCTAATGGGACATTTGAATCTGCTCAAAGCATTTCAAATTATTTGTAGTTTTAAGTACAAAATGTCTTAGAATCAAGTATTATTCAAAAACATACACATATCATTACTGTGGCATTAAGGTCACTAAATGCTAAGTGGATAACAAAGAGGTACTATGGAATCTTTCAATAAATATCATTACCTGTGGTTTAAAATCTGATGAACAGAACTACAATTGACTTGTTTTGTTCTTTATCTTCAATTATATTTTGTTTTCTAAAATGAGCATGTGTGACTTTTATGGGGAAAAAAAGATTTTTAAAATCTATAGCCATTTATCCTCACTGGTTCAGTCTAATATCTACTCTCTCTCAAGGGCACTGCCAGTCTGATTCCATTACATAAACACAGCTCATCAAATCCCAGCCTCGGTCAGAGCTTTAGTCACGCAACTGCACTGGTTCATGTTTTACACTTCATTTTAGAGACTACACTCTGTGGAAATAAGTTAGTCCACATCAACAATAATCAGGATTCCTGAGAATAGAAAAAAGCCCAACAGACAAAACTGTTTTTGTAACTACAAACAAGTGAGTTTACCCTTGTGTTTTTGTGTTATATTTTTAAACCTTAAAGACCTATTACTTTTTCCAACTACATAAAAACTATGTAAAGCTTTTAAATGTTGTATGACTTAGGAAGAGACACAATGCATTTTATTAGCCTATCATTCTGCTTATAATTTCAGGAAGTACATTTCAAACATCTATTTTTAGGCAAATTCATTACAGAAATCAATTTGATTTCGCTCACGCAGATAGCTCACGCAGGTAGGAATTTTCACCAGTCTGTTAGATCCCTTATGTGAGGACAGACAAATGTTTGCATGATCTGTAACAGGACGCTAAAGGTTTCCATATGATACTGATACAGAGACCACATGAGTTATGTTTAAATCTAATATTCTGGGATCTAGATTTCTTCAACAAGGATACAACCATAAGTGAAACAGGGCTGATGAGAACAAAATTTTGCTGGCTGTTAGCTAATTCTAGAGGAGAGGGGATGAGAGGGAACATGAACTTGTTATTAACAGGATAATTTCTGAAGATGAAACTTAAACTGACTCTAATCTGAGATCCCTCTAAACAATGGTTAAAACTTGTCAAGAAATTCGAAGTTTTAATTCAAGGTAAAAAAAAAAAAAAAACGAAAAAAGAAAGAAAAATCTTCCTTTCACCCTCCTCGAAAGCTGTCACCCTCTAACTCCTGACTTGCACTGAAATCCTTCTCAGTAACTCATCTGCACCATCCTTTACACAAGCACCAAATTTTGTTTTCAAACCTAATATGCCCACAATTGGCTATATAATTTCACGACTCCAAAACATTGTGCTCACTTCTCTTTTGCCCTCAATGCCCTTCGAACTCTGTCTGACCGTGTTCAAGCTTCACCTTTCTACCTTTACCCTTGACCCCACCCTATACATCTGTGCTCTCACAGCAATGTATACACACCTATATTACGGCTCTTAGCATACTAGAGTACTATTTTATGTCTGGCTCTCTGAAAAAACTTCATGAAAATTATGATTTTATCTTTCTTATTACAGAAGTTTTAAAACATATACAAAATAGTATCACAAAAGTAAATACAACAGTATCATTATCCAACCGGTTACAATAATTATTAACTCACAACCATTCCTATTTCAGCTATATCCCCCACTTACTTCTCCCACCCACCCACAGATTATTTTGAAGCAAATTCCACACTCCACATCATTTCATCTGTAAATAGTATACTCTCAAATGTTTCTCTGAAAGACAGACCTCTTTATAAATGTAACTGTGTTGCTAGCGCTGTCACACTTAAATCTTTTAAAATAATAATATACTATCAACACAAATTCAGATGGTGTTCACATTTCTTCCACTGTCTTATAAACTTTTATTTTTACAGTTATTTAATCAGGGTCAAATGAGGTCTACCACCGTAGTTAGTTAATATGTCTCCCTAAATCTACTAATATATAGATTTCTCCCCCATTTTTTTTCTTCTTCTTAGAATATATGTTTTTTAAGAAACTAGGTCACTTACTCTAGAGTTTTCCACGATTAGAATTTTGCTCATTGCACCCCCATGTTTCTCTGTCCTCTGTATTTTCTGTAAACTGGTGGTTAAGGTCTAGAGACCGATCATATTCAGGTTTGGCATTTTTGGCAAGACAATTAGTAGCAATGAACATTTCCATCAGGAGATAAACTATGTCCAACTGCCTTTCTGAGACATTAGCAGCCACTCATACATGCCTGTCGGCACTCTATAGCCATTGATTCATGAGGAGCTAAAAAACTATGATATGATTCTATCATCCCATCTTAATCTATTAGCTGGGGTAAAATACCTTTAGTTACCCTGAGAAAAAGCACCAGTTTCATTCTTTCTCTTTATTTTAGTCCTGATCTTTGATGACTTCTTTGCCTTCTAGTGTGATGAAGGATGCCATGGTCATCTTGCACATTTTCTGCTCCCAGTTTGTAATTATCCATATCTTCAAAGAGGACCTAATTATTAATTCAGTCTTCTTGAGCCTAGCTTATGTGTGCCATAAATGTGCCACAAATGTAAAAAAGCAGTTGCCTTATTACTAATGAATTAAAATTTGAAAAATGTGTATGATGTGGAATAAATAAATGCACAATCATTACTCCACTGTTATTAAAAGAAGTAATTAAAATGCTTAAGTACTCATCATTTAAGTTCTTGGACTCATTATATACTAAAAGACATACCAAAGCAATTCAACCTTCCTGCTTTGGTATTATAATAAAGTTCAGCAATTAAAGTCAGCACGATGCTGAGCAAAACTGCTGCTGGGTTGAAATCCAAAAGTATAAAAAGAGGGCTTCTTTACTGCGATCTTCCTGCAAGAAATTCTTCCTGCAAGAAACCGCAAGAAATACAACACAGGAATAATCCTGGGAAACTATCTGAATAAAGTTTTAATTAAGGTAAACATTTTGACTAAAGGTTGGCATCTTTAATGAAAATGAGTAAACACTGCTCAATTAAGTATCATGAGTTTAAAAACAATTTGTGATCTTAATTTTCTTATTACCACAAAATCATCAATACAAAAATAACAATAACATCCTTTCAAACACACCCATATCACCAAGTGGAAAACACAAATGCCTCATTCTCAAAATTACAACTAAAACAAAGTAATACTTAATCCTTTATGCTTTTCAAAACATCTCAAACTTCTGCTCTTGGTGGGAACCAAAAGAAGGTTTTTGAAGATTTTTCAGTTGCTGTATTTATAACTCCAAATTCTTTTAGAAATACCAAAATATTTTTCAGGGTACTGAGACATTAATGAGATGCTTTAGAACATATTTGGTTGCTGATTTATAAAATTGATTGCCCCATTTTAAGAGCGGCCTAAAGAAATGGCAGCGAAAATTGTCACTGCGGAACTTCCCAGGTCAGAGATTAGTAGTATAGGTACAATTTAAAGCGGAACCTCCTTCCAAAATGTGTGCTTGCAATACGGGTTTGCAGTAGTCCTTTTAATTACTACTCAAATTTCCTAATCTGAACTAGGTAAAAATGGAACAAGCCTCTTCTCATTGTACATATAATTGTACACATAATTGACTGTACATATAATTGACTAGATCTGAAGTAGCATTTATAGTTATTTAATTATCCCTTTCAGAAATCTGAAACTCCAATTTAGTAATTAAAAATAAATCTGACAACAAAAATTGTCTTATGATTAAAAGATGCAGCTATCTCTAGATTTAGCTAGTAAAGGACGCTTACATGTATTCTATGCACAATTTAAAATTGTGAACTATATTTATTCATGTGTATAAACACACCCTCTTTTCGTGAACTCTAAACTCACTGACATATTTATAACCACGGTACTACTCAGAATATTTGAAATTCCTTATATAGCATATAATTATAATTTAGCATGTTATGTTAATATGCTGTATTTTTCATACTATAATATCATAAAATATTTACATAGTTCATTTCTAATGTGTCTCCAGATAAATACCTTAAATACTATAAATGCATGACAAAAACTATTTATGAAATACACTTTTTAAATCTTTAAAGTTGTACAAATTGTGATCATCTCCATAATGATTAAATGAATGCTTTAAGATTCAATTAGGCAGCCACAAGGGGGAAATGGAAGAGAAGGAAGAAAACAAGATGTATACCTCTTATCTTACACCAGAAAAAATTCTATATGGATTAAAGAGTTAAATATTTTTAAAAATGAAACAAAGACTAGATGAAACCAGGGAGATTTTTCTTTATTTTTGTTTAATATTGCAGAGTGGAAAGGCCAAGATAGAAAAAGTCACAAAATAAAAGGCTGATAAATTCAACTGTATAAAAATAAGCCACACTCTGCATAGCAAAAGCCACCATAAACAAACTCATTAGACAAAAAACCAATTAAGAAAAAAAATTCATATTGAAAAGGCTAATTTCCCTGATATAAAGTACATACAAATGAAAGAAATTGACAACCCAATAGAAAAATGGAAAGAGTAAACTCTTCACAGAAAAGAACATGGAAGGGGCTCTTAAAAACATGAAAAGATGCTCAACTTCACCCACAGTAAAAGAAATGCAAATTCAAACTATCCTGAGGTACCATATTTACTTATCAGGCTGACAAAACTTAACAATTTGAACAAACTTTAAATAAAAGCATGGGAAATGATACTTTCTTATACACTGGGTACATGATGCACAGAGGAAATTCAACAACATTCTTTAAAATCATACATGCACATGTCCTTTAATCTAGCAATTACACTTTCAGGAATTGATCCCGCAAGTATACACACACATGCTTGCATATACACAGGCTTACTCATCATAGCATGATGTACATTATAGCAAAGATTTGAATGGGGATGCTCTAAATGGGCCTAGATTCTACAGTTTAAAAAAATATATGGAATAGCAAGTACAGTGTATTACCATTTACATAAAGGGTGAATACTTTTATTAATATTTGCTTGTATATGCTAAACTCTCTCTGGTGGGATATACAAGCAATTGATAACACCAATGGCCTCTGAGGAATGGTGGGGGCAAGCAGAACTGAAGTACACAGGTGGGAGAAGGGCTTTCTGCTGTAAATAATTTTGTTCCTTTTAAATATGTTACATTATCCATTTAAAAACTAATAAATTTTAAATAACTCTGAAAGCAAAAAGATTTTTTAAAATGCTCAATCATAACAATACATACACATGGGACCAAATAGAACATTAGGGTTTATGGTTTATGCACTGAAAAGCAGAATTTATTTCCCCTGTTCCTTTATTAAACTCTATCAATGTTTAGTTTGGTTTTATTACTCATCACACTTACATATTTTCATTTAAATATTTTACAAAATGTATTCGAAAATTTAGCTAAGACTGAGAGATGTTCACTTTTTCTAAGCAGGTAGGTTCTATTTTTTTATACCATGTACTCTTCTTTATTTTTTATGACATTATTTTTTAAAAAACAACAATGCCCAGTGTAACAAGTGCTAAAGATTTACACTCAGAAAGATGCATTTTCTGCAAACCGGCATGCTGGTAATATCAGTAACAACTAAATACTCTGCATCTCTAGAAAACAGGCTAAAATTAAGGTGTACAAACTTAGTGCAAACCAAATGGGGTAAACATTGTGAATAATGCTAGAAAAGTAACTGTTAAAGCTGAAAACAACCTGCACTACAAAGAAACTGAATCTTCAACTCAGCTATGTACAGTGATCTGATATCACTAAATCACTAGTCTGTCAATTATTTTCTTTTAAAAAATCTGAAAGTAATCGTCCCTTCTATGGGCTACTTAAACGACTTCATGCCATATTAACCAACATCAAAGCATCAAATATCATGCTATCTGAAACTATCCCCTCTTTTTTTTTTTCAATTGGGAAGTAAAGAGCCAAGTTTCACCACAATTTCCTTTAAGCCCAAGTAAAATCATCCTAGAAGTAGTCAAGTAGAGAGAAGGGCATAATTCTGAATTCACTCAAAAACCAAAGCAGATTAATGAGTAGTCTCAAAAAATGCATTTAATCATTTGGTAAAACCTATGTTAAATTATTAAAATCTGTTTTATGACTCCACAGGGACAACCAGGCAGTTTGAGCATTACACCTCGTAAACGTTTCTGACTCTCAAGACTTTTAAAATAACGTTTATTCCAACAACATATAATGTGGAAGATATAGCCATTCTTCTACTTGCCAAATTATCTAAATCCCAACATCTGCAGTCAGGCTGTTTCTCAACATTTCTGTTCTCCTGCCAACTGAAGAGAGGCCCTGAGAACTTCTTAGCTTGCAAAGGCCGGGCTGCGGATCAGCGCCGAATGCAGGTCTGCCGGGGGTCTGTCTGTCCCACAGGTGAGACTTAATAAGACAATTTCCCAACTTCACCACCACTTTCAAGATCACCACCCATTTGGGGCTTTGTCTTTACAACTACGCCAGATGCATCTGCATCACTCAGAAATCAAACTTCTGCGTGTTTGATTCTGAGTCCCAGTGACCCAGCGACAGCGGCCAGCACACGGCGTCCACCCAGCCCAGCAGCGCTCACCCACGAAACGTCCGGAGTCTGGACGGGGCGACGCCGGGTCCACTGCTCTGCCCACCTGGACTGTGGGGCGCCAAGCCCCCGCCGGACCCGCAGGCCCGGGGACTGAGGGGCGTCCGCTGTGCCCAGCAGAGCCGGGACGGGCCTGAGCGCGCGTGGGGTGCGGGGGTCAGCCGGGGAGAGGGCAGGGACTAGGGTCACCGGAGAAGGGCCGAGGTGGTGGACAACCCCGAAACACCGACTTGAGTAAGAGCGAACAATTCGATCCTAAAGGCCAGGAGCTGGGAGACCTAAGGGTGAGGGGTGGGGAAAGGGGCCCGGAGAGCCCCGGAGGCAGCGGCGGGGAGGGTCCCCGGGGTCTCCGGGCCAACGCGGAGCCTTGGTGTGAGGAGGGAGGAGGAGTCGCCGGGGCCGACCCAGCGGGACACTGTGAAGGAAAGCCGAGCAGAGACGGGCTCTGCGGTTCGCCGGAGGGCAGCGCCGGGCGCTCGGGCGCGCACTGGCCATGGAACTCACCGCGCTGACGGCGGCGGCGGCGCCGGACGGCGCGGGGCCGGGCGCGTCCTGCCTCCTCAGGCGGGACTTCAGGCTCTTCATGGCCAAGACCTGGCAGTCCCACTCCCGCCGAGCGCGGCGCCCCCAACCTGCGCGCGAACCTTAAAGTCCGCCGGCTGGAAACGCACGGAGGCGGCGGCGGCGAGGGCGGTCCCGGCCCCACCTGCCACCTGGGGGCCGCCGGGCGGCCGTCGGCTCCAGGCCTGCGGCGGGACTCCACTCCCACAGCCAATCCGCCCATGATCCTGGTGGGGATGGGGCTGGCTCTGACCAATAGGAATCCGAGAAGGGGAGGGACTTCCCTTTCAAACTTAATAACACCCTTCCTCTCCCCTCAGGAAAAAGTTTGGAACTTCAGCTGGGGAAGCGGTGGAGGTGAGCAGCTAGCGATGTGGAGTGACTCTAGACGCTCCAGGCCGTGGGCGCCACGACTACCTGGATGATGGAGCGTCACATCTAGAGAGAGCATGGAGTCTATCCGACACCAGCTCTCATCTACCCGGACTCCCCTCCTCTTCCCACCCACGTGCTCTTTCCCAAGTAAATTTCTCTTTCTTCCGTCTGATCCCAGAAAAGACTCTTGGTCACCTGCACACTCACCGGCTTCCAAGAACAACTTCCCTTACATAGGTTGATGTTTCGCTAGACAGATCCCAGTATCTGGAAACAACTACTCGCATCCAAAACTCCTGGAAAAAAAGAAAAAGAAAAAACAGACTTTGAAGAATAAGGTAATAAGGTTGTACAGAAGGATTAGGAACAGACTGAAAACGTTATAGAAAATCAAAGCACGTGTCATGTGCTCAATAATTATTTGTTGAGTCCAGAATCTACTGCTTTGGAGGGTAAGAGTTGAAAGTTGGAGGGGGAGAGCTTTAATCAAAAATGACCCACATGGCCAAAGTGATACATAAAAAGCTGTCAAAGAAAAAAACATTGTCTTTTTTCGAAAAAAATGATGGTGTTTCCTGTAGAAACACGTTACAGGTGAAAGTATACAATGAAATTAATTCATCCTGTCCAGAAATCTGGATGGATAAACAGGCAGGTGAGCAACACCCAATAATTTGCTGTTATAGTGACATCTTCAGAAGTCTTCCTGGGAGTCAGTTTTTCCCAGGAAAATATTTATTCTAGCATTCACCCATTTGAAAAGATAAACAGTCCACATTTCCCACTAACAAAGGACTCTTTTTGTCTGAAAGGTCAGTTGCTTCTTTGGAGTTTCCTTAGAATAACTAAAGATTTTATTCAAATAGTGTAAGAAGGTTTTCAGAACTGTTTTGGAGAGACAACACCCCTGTGTTTACCCTTAACAAAACACTAAGTAACAGTTAACTTCTTTACTTTAAGAGAAAGTTATTAAATTTTCTCTTGATTAGTTCTATGGAAGTAAGTTTTCTTCCACCTCCTTCATCAAGATCTGCAGTCATTCAGTTTTGTTGGCTCTTTATAGTGTCTGTGGATGGCTAGTTACTCTCTGTCCTCATCTGCCACTGCAGATCCAAAATAATCTCACACCTGGATGTTATAGAAGCTTTCCAACAGAGGTTGCTGACCTCTGAACTACCAATCATCACAAAATTTTACAAAATAGTCCTTCTTCGTTCAAACAGCTTCAGGGCTAATAAAATTTAACTCTTTTACTTGGCATTTAAGGCTGTATAATATGTACCCAATCCTGTTCTCCAACTGATACTCCAAGCAAACTCTTCAGCCCATTCCTCAAACATGGATCTTGCCTTTTAATTTTCACATCTTTATGCATGCTAATCCTTCCTCCAGTAATTTCTCTCTGTCTACATTCATCTAACAAAATTCTACTGCCCCCCGCCAAGAATGATCAGAAGAGAGCACAATGGGAACTTCTGGAGTATTGTACTAGTCTATCTGGTTATATAACTAGTGTGCGGATTACATAACTAATGTGTTCAGTTTGTATAGAATCAGTTAGCTTGTAGTCTTTATGATATGTGCACTTTTATATATACTTGAATTTAAAAAGTTTTTTAAACTCATACATCCATTTCAAGTGTCCTCCCCTGTAATAGAGCATTTTCTGATCGCTCAACTGAAAGTGATTTCTCCAACTTCAGAATGATTAAATTGAACTACTCAGATGATACTAACACATATGTTCTGAACAAGCATTATTTCACTGCTGCTGCTGCTAAGTCACTTCAATCGTGTCCGATTCTGTGCGACCCCATAGACAGCAACCTACCAGGCTCCCCCATCCCTGGGATTCTCCAGGCAAGAACGCTGGAGTGGGTTGCCATTTCCTTCTCTAATGCATGAAAGTGAAAAGTGAAAGTGAAGTCGCTCAGTCGTGCCCGACTCTTAGCGACCCCATGGACTGCAGCCTACCAGCCTCCTCCATCCTTGGGGTTTTCCAGACAAGAGTACTGGAGTGGGGTGCCATTGCCTTATTTCACTACTAGACTTCAAACTCTTCAAACCCAGGGAGTAACTGATACATGTTTGAATTCCCTAGAGTGCTCAGCTGGAGAATCCCAGGGACGGGGGAGCCTGTTGGACTTCCGTCTATGGGGTCGCACAGAGTTGGACACGACTGAAGCGACTTAGCAGCAGCAGCAGCAGAGTGCTCAGCATGTGTCAGGTGCTTGATAAATATTTCTGAATAGATTGATGCATTTTTTTTTTGTTACTAACTGCATTACAGTTTGTTGTGTGTATTCATGTAACACAGGATTGGTACTTGCCCTGTGGTGAATGCTGGGTGTCTCTTGAGCATCCAAGTTCTCGGAGTCCTAGTAACTGGTCTCTTTTCAGTTGTTACTGGATAAAGCAAAGGAAGCAGACAGAGCCACAAGTACAGCTTACATCAGTTTCCAAAAATGCGTGGGCAAGTTATTTTTATAAACTGTCTGCACGATGTCCCCATGGTGTCTGTGTTCAGTGGCCTTTGTGGATTTTTCCAGGCTAGAAACTTGATAGCTGTTGTCTGCGAATTCCCATTCGAGAGCTGCTAAGTAAATAGCACTGGTTTGAATGTGCAGTACATCTTTTTTGTATTGATCTGGAAGCTCCCCACATGAAGTAAAGGCACTTTTATTAGTATTCAGCCAGATAGGTTTTGTGTTTTTTTTTAACCATTATCACTATTATTTATTTTTTTATCTCCCCTTCAGAGCAAAAGACACTTATCAAATCTAGATGGAATTTATTTGGTACCATGCTGAATCTATGTGATTTTTTGGTTGTTGTTTTGCTTCTTATAATATGTGAGATCTGGAAGGGAAATGCGTTTAAAATTATTTTAATAGGTTATACATTCATAATATAAAGACATCTCAAGTAATACAGAAGGGGGAAAGTGAGTCTCCTTACCACCTCTACTCTGGCTCCTGCAATCAAGGAACTTGTATTCTAGTCTGCGGGACAAAGCTAACATACACAGCTCAACTGGAGAGCAACTACTTCCTAAACTATGGTAGAGTGCAGATGTGGGTGGTATTTAGGGAAGGAAAGATCAGGAGAAAGATCGGGAGAATAGCCAAGGTTGGGAGAAGATTCAGTGAGTGTACTGAGAAGGAACACCAAGAAGGCAAAGGATTCCCTGGGGACCAGCCAGAGCAGATAAGAGAGTTCCGTTGGGAGATGCTCGTTGATAACCATGTGATGATAATGGCAACATGATGACAAAGACAAATTAAGCACAGAGAATCAAAAATTTACAGTTAAAATGATCTACTTTTAATCGCGAATTTTATGCCCAACAACTTCCCTCTTCATTTTCAGAACTTCCTGTCTCCCCTGGTAACCCCGGGGAACCCTGCCAACAAAGTCAGTCAGTAATTCCGTGGAGAATCCCAGGACATCAGTCATTCTCTCCCAGCTCAGATACCAAAGCAGATTAGTGGCAGACCCACATGTGGCCACAGGGTCATGAGGAAAGGCATCTGCACCCACAACTTACAGGGCAGCCCCAGGAATGAGAGACCTGAGGCAGTTCTCACACCCTCTTCTCTTGCCACAGTCAAGACTATAAAACACATTGCATAAGACAGCTTTAAAAAAAAATAAATAGGTCATCTTTGGCACTAATTTTAAACCCATCTGCATTTCTAGTAAGCTCTCCAATGACTCCATCCTGGAAAACTAGAGTGGGAAGAAGAAAAGTAGGGAGAGGCGGTAGCTGCTCCCCTCTTCAGAGACGCTTTAATCTCCTGCTGAGGGCTGTTTTGCGTTCTGCTGTAGCAAGCTTGAGCCTACCAATTATCTCCTGAAGAGGACTGCTTTCCATCTCCCTGTCCTCCTTGGCGTTTACAGACTGTCATTCATGTATGACACATCAAATGTGTCATGAGCTTCAATACTGAAAGAGGGAGCGAAAGAGCAGGGAGAGGCGTTGTCAGGAACAAAACCAGACTTCCCTGCCATAACTGAGCTTACACTTAAAAACAGCCATAACTTTTTCTCTGAACTCAGTCAGAGTTAAAGTGAGAAAATCCAACCCATCTCCTTTGGTGAAAAGTAGCCTTTATTATTGAGTCTTGATTACACAAAGCTCCAGAAATACCACTGGCCTCTCTCTGTGAGACTGATGGCCCTCAGTGTGAGTGGTAGAAGGTCTGGATTGCCTTTTTTAAAACAGGCTACTCAACCTGGAACCCAGATAAATGCAAGGCATTTGGTTCAGGAACCAGTAATCATCCGACTTCCATGATAAACTTTCCTGGATTCCAGACCCTGGATTTTTCTTATCTTGGCCAGCACACCAGGATATTCACAATGAGCCAAAAAACTCTCAAGACTTCAGCACTGTTGAAGAGGAATAGAAAGGTTTCTTGCTTTTAAATTGAAAATATGGTAAATAAAGAATATCTCTATAGAGTTTAAATGATATTTTTGATTGAATACTGACTAGTAAATTATGTTACTTGTATACCATAAGTTGTTCCATGCCAATCTTTGCTACTTAAGCTAATGAAAGAACATCCCAGACAATAAGTCAAGGTGAATCTCACATTCAAATATGCTTGGTAAAGGTCCCAGGCTTTATGATACATATTTAACAATGATCTTACAGTCATTTGAATTAAAACTATAGTGGTTTAGGTTATGCTGAAAGAAAGGTCACAGCAAAATGCTGGATAAATAGATGTTCTAAAAAAGTTATATGTAAACACAGCCTATTATGTATATTAGATACTATATCATTATATTTCACATTATACAAGATTATATTATATTATTATTTTTAAGCATTATTTAGGACCCATTTTTTTTGAGGCAAGTAATAGTGACTTTATTCAGAAAGTCAGCAAACTGAAAATGGAATTCTTCATAAAATAGCTTCACAAATTAACAAATCTTGATGTAAGTCCTAATTTTCGTATAAAAAACTGAACCATATTAGTGTGGGTAAATTTGTATTTCAAAAGGTTAATCTTCAAAATCAGTTACTTGCACAGTATCATACAGGATTTATGTATTATGTGTGTTTGGATTTGGTTACCAAATGACTCAGACTTTTGCTTCCTGTATGAGAAAAGCTTGCAAAAAATTTTTGTCTGTACCCTTTTTTCAAAACTACTTGCATCAATGTTTAAATTACTATCAAAAACTAAACTTTAATTTTGTATCAAATTTCTAAGTAATGCTTAATTACAATGCTTATTTGAGAGAAAAGTTTAAGTTAAGATACAGTTCTTGTGTACAGTGGCACTATCCCACCCTGCACATAAGCAGTAAGGGCAGTTTTAAAAGCATTCTTTAACTATTCAAAGAGATTTGTCCACCCTCATGCCCTCATGAATTAACCACGTATATATTCTTTACATCAGTGATATCAATTTACTATAAGCATCAAGATATTCAATAATAATGGATCAATTTATCCTTTACTTACATAATTGCTGTTTTATGAATGCTGTTGCTACAAGCAAAATACATAAAATAATTAATCAATTAAAATATCAACACACTCTGGACTTCAGAGTTACATTCTAATTTTGTAATACTAAGGAGAAGCATTACATATTATCTTCCATAAACTTCAAGACCATCCCTAGACCTAAATAACAATTAAGAACTATTCCTTTGAATCTTAGGAGGGTGTAGTTCATAAATTACCCTAAGTTCAAGGCATAGCATTTTAAGGCTAAACTGAAAGGCATCTTTCTTCCGCTCCTGAGACATGAAGAGAATAATAAACTCTCAAGTGCATCAGCTTTTTGGCTCATAACCCTGAAGTGACATTCATTGAGTCAACAAATACAAATAAGCCTGACTACCCTAATACCTGAAGGGTTGGGCTCTGATTAGCCAAGTAAATCCTAATTAAAGTGACCTTGGGGAATCCCCAAATATGAATCACAGCAAACCCCTAACAATAACAAAGTTCACACTGCCACATGAGCCCTTATGGCCAGAAAGCTCCCATCCAATATCTCATTGCTCCAAGTAAACACTAGATGTCCACGCTTTCAAAGCTGTCGTTTAAATCACACTTCTCTCCAAAAAGAAACTAAGGTGACATAAAAGCCTTCCCTGATGGTTCAAACAGTAAAGAATCTGCCAGCAATGCAAGAGACCCAGGTTCCATTCCTGGGTCAGGAAGATCCCCTGGAAAAGGGAATGGTTATCCACTCCAGTATTCTTGCCTGAAGAATTCCATGGACAGAGGCTGTTGGCTGACTACAGTCCATGGGGTCACAAAGAGTCAGACATGACTGAAAGGCTAATACTCACTTTTTCAACAAATCTCACTACCGTACTTTCCTTAAGAAAAGTAGGAAATAAACCAGAGGAAGGGACTGTTAAAACAACTATTATTGCTGGCCTGTTTTTTTTAATTCTTCTTCTTCTTCTTCTTCTTAATTTATTTGACTGTACTGGGTCTTCACTGCAGCATAAGGATCTTTAGTCATTGCATACAAACTCTTAATTGTGATATATGGGCTCTACTTCCCTGACCAGGGATCAAACCCAGGCCCCTTGCACTGGGAGCATGGAGTCTTAGCTAGCCACTGGACCACGAGGGAAGTCCCACTGTTCTGGGTCCACAGCTAGGGCAAAACAAAAGTGGAAACAATCAGTGACAGCTTTAATATGAGGAAAGAAAGAGGCACAACAGGTTCTTCCCAGAAGTCAAGTTTCCCAGATGCTGCATTCTAGAATATATTTCTCATATGGGTGTGGCGTCGCATCCAGAACAGTGAGCGGTGTGGTGGACAATCTCCTCACTTATGTCTACTCTTGCAGTATTTAGAAATACCTTTGTTAAGCATCCAGGATGTTCAATCATTCACTCAGCAAGTGTTAGTTAGTCACCGATGACGTGTGAGACAGTGCTGAGGAAACAAAGGGAAGCAAAGTGGACAAGGGACTCGCTCTCATGGAGCTTAATTCTCGCAAGAGTGGTGGAAGGGAGGAGAAAATGTAAACACACAAATAAGTGACCAAGATAAATTCAGATAGTGGTACATGAGGAAAATAGGAAGAGTCATGTGCTAGAGAATAAGGGAGGAGGGGGTTACTGCAGATTGGGTACTCAAGAAGGTCTCTTGGAGAAGTGAATTTGACCTCAAGTTTGCATGAGATCAAATTAAGCCTCCTCAAACAGGCTTAAAGGAGCCTGCCAAGTATAGATATGGACAGGACTTCCCTGGCAGCCTAGTGGTTAAGACTTCGCCTTTCGATGCAGGGGGTGTGGGTTCCACCCCTGGTTGGGGATCAAATATCCCACATGCCTTGTGGCAAAAAAAAAACACACCATAAAACAGAATGTTGTAACAAACTCAATAAAGGCTTTTAAAATGGTCCACATCAAAAGATCTTAACTAAAAAAAAAAGTGTAACTGTGGAGGCAGAGGGAACAGCAAATGCAAAGGCGGAGGTCCAGGTTAGTCTGCTGAAGGAACACACTGAAGGCCAGCATGACTGGCACATAATGGGGAAAGAATATGAGCAAGATGAGTGTGGAGATGCAGGCTGAAGCCAACACAAGTAAGGCCTCTCGGGCCAATGTAAGGCTTTGGATTGTTTTCTAACAGGAAGCTAATTAAGCAAGAGATGATGGGATCTTTTTTATATACTAAAAATATCTTTCTATTTATGGGGAAAGAACTGATCATAAATGACCAAGAAGGAAAGCAGGAGGGTATGAACAGGACTGGAACACAGTCTAGAGTTAGAACTAACTTGCTAGTAGACTGGATACAGAGAGGAGACATTAAGCGACTAGGTGGATGGTGGTGCCATTTACTGGGTGGGAATGACTACAGGAGTTCTGTTTCAAAGGGAAACTTTGAATGTTATTTGAGTGTTATTTTTTGGTCATGCTGTTTGAACTTCCCATTGGGCATCCCAGTGGGGATATATTAGTTTGGCCAAAAAGTTCATTTGGAGTTTTCCCATAAGATGTTATGGAAAAACCATGAATGAACTATGTTATGGAAAAACACCAAAAGAACTTTAACTAGACAATCTAAACAGCAGTATTTAACTAGACAATCTAAACAGCCAGAGTAAAACTCACTGGAGAGATGGGGCTGGAGACACAGATTTGGAAATTAAAAGCTAATAAATGAAATGTAAGGCCATGGGACCAGATGAGCTCTATTATGGAAGAAGAGGGCCAAAGGCCAAGAACATGGATACTGCAGCACTTAGAAAACAAGAGAGGAGAGGGTGAGGAGGAGGAGACTGAGAAACAATGGCTAGAGAGCAGGCAGAACCCCAGAGGGTGGCGATGCAGCAGCCAAGAGAGGATGGATTTCCAAAGGTCAGCTCTGCCAAACAGTGCTGAAAGATGGAGAAGCGTAAAGACAGATGAGAGACCATTGGACTTGGCATCAAGTACAGTAAGAATAGCCTTGACAAAACAATTTCCATCAGATTTGGCTAAAATAGGTTCAAGACAGAATGGAAAGTAATGGGGTGGAGATTATGACCAACATGGTGTAAAAGGGAGCAGAGAAATGGGAATAATAGCTAGAGGGCAACAAGAGGTCAGTAGAAGTCTTTTTAAGGTGGGAGCTATTGCTACTGAAGCTTTTCTGTAAGCTGGGAGGAGAATGATCCAGGAGAGGGGCAAGGACTCATGAAACAGAGAAGGGAGCTGTTCATAGGGATTACGTCCTTGAGAAGGTGAAAAGGGGGTCTGATTCCTCAGACAGAAGCCTGAACTCATCATCTGTATTAACGGGAAGGAAGGTAAAAAAAAAAAAAAAAATACAGGCACAGGTACACAGAGGTTGGTATATTTAGAGGAAAGAAAAATAGAAGGTCTCAAGTGGGTTACATCTATTTTCTTATGAATCATCATCAGTTAAAGGGAAGATGAGCAGTGAGGAAATGGGGTTTTTGGAAGTCTGAGGAGAAATGAGAAGGTGTGAAAGAGCCAATATCTTTCAGTCTTACGACTCCAAAATATCAATTTTCTCTGCCTGACCTGAGATCCTCAATGTTATTATGGGAGCATGAAATAACTATTCAACTGATAAATTTCTACTAGTAAAGGGACCCACTCAGACACGGTCCCCCAATATCTAAAGCACCAAGCAGCACATATTGGTTAATTTGGGTTCCCAGGCTGTAAAGCAGGGATGGGTTAAAATACTGAGCCACCAAAGGACCACATCTCACCTTTTTGTGTATGTACCCCACCGCACAAAGTGCTACTAATGAGTACTACTATTACTGTGCTCGTGTTTAGTTGCTCAGTCGGTCCGACGCTTTGCAACCCATTGGACCATAGCCCACCAGGCTCTTCTCTCCATGGGATTTTTCAGGCAAGAATACTGGAGTGGTTGCCATTTCCTTCTCCAGGGGATCTTCCTGACTCAGGGATCTAACCTGCATCTCCTGTGTCTCCTGCACTGCAGGCAGATTCTTTACCTGCTAAGTCATCAGGGAAGTCCAAGTGGCTTTACTACATGAGTCAAATGTATTGAGGTACCACCACGTGCCAAGCACAGTGCTAAGTTCCTTACCTATGTTGTTTCTTTTAATACTCCCAACAACTAAATGAGCAGCACATACTATTATTATCTCAGTTTTATAAGTAATGCATATGAAGCTTACAAAGGCTAAATTGTATCAACATGAGAGACGGTGAAGTTGTCCATGAGATGGGAGAGACAGAGAGTCAACCATTATTAATCATGCCATATAATTAGAAAAGATGTTGTGTAAATGAATGCAAAACCAAATCTATTAGTAAATAAGGTATTCGTGCTTGTTAATAATTTGCCCACAGGGGGGGAAAAAAACTATAAAGCCAAAACTGAAATAAAAGACCTATACCTATAAAGGTATACAATTTGCTATAGAAAGTTAAAATCCTTCAGAAAGTCCAACATGGATAAATGGGAATTTAGAAACCCCAGTTGATTCTACAAAGTCTGTCAAGTGACTTTGTAGAAGTGATTCAACTGGTGGTGCAGAATTGGTAAAATGTTTAACAGTTGGCTTTTTAAATTTTCTTGTGGGGTTAATGGGTTTGCAGTAATTGCTCAATCCCATAGTGTAAATAATCCCACTTTGGAGTTCAAGTCAGCATGGAGTTCAGCTTGTAAAAATTCCTTAAAATTTAAGAATCAGCTCTTATAGCACACCATTGGAAAAAGTTAGTAAGAGACCTTCTGGGACCATCAGACCTCGTGCTTCCTTGGGTATGTTTAGCAAGGATGACTTTGAGATCTCAAAAGTTCAGTTGTTCTGAGATTATAGCACCCCTTCTATGGGCTAAATGAATAAAATAAAAGGAAATCTCTCACTATAAGAGCACTGATTCTAATATACTTTTGATACTAGGATTAGGAATAGGTGTAAGAGATTATCTTGTTCCAGTGTTTGCATTTTGTTCAGATCTTCTGTCTTTTTCCCCAAAATATTGAAATAATGAAATGAATAAGGTATAATGACATATAGAGAGTCAGAGTGGTCACTTTCTGTGTTTTAATATATCTGTATAATTTGAGGCCTACAGCTTCCTCAAATAAGTGCTGAGAAGTTGGTGTTGACATTGGGTAATGTAAGCGACTGAGTTTTCTGTCTGAAAACAACTCACACACAAAGATTTAGGTTAATGTCACCTTAAACAAAGGATTCATTGACCATCTTGTCTCAGGTTTAAGATTATGAATACTCACCAAAGTGGTGCATTTATAAAGTCGCAGGTGATTGGTGATTGGTATGTGAAATTCCAAAATTATGTCTTCCCGCTTTCATTCCTGATTCATGTCAGAACAAGCAGGACTTAGAGTGTAGGGTTGAAAAAGACTGTTCCTGGTATTGTAGGAGCCCTGCATTCTTTTGTCCACTTTAAGCAAAAATCTAGCCAATGCTGTCTAAAATTGAGATTCTACATAAACATTTCAAAAAACAATTGAAATAGCAAAGAGCATCATTAAAAACAGGAAAAATTAGCAATATGAGAGTTTGTGATTGAGAAAATGGATTCACTCATTCATTCATTCAATACTTGCTGAGTACTTTTCAAGTGCCAGGCACTCTTCAGACTCCTTGAGATTAATCATTGTTCCTGAAGGACAAAGAACAGAAAGTAAAACGTGCCCATGTGACTGGAACAACATGAAAAAGGGCAAGAGATGGATATGAACTGAGAGAAGTAAGGTGGAGTAAAAAGTTACATCATGTAGTTCCCAGCAGGATATTGTAAGGGCTCAAGACTTTTCTCTGGTGCTGAGCTAGAGTTGCCTATAACGCATCCTTATCTAGCAGCACAGAGGCTATTCTGGTCTGGAACTAAAGATAAAAATCTCAGGTGTTGTCAGCAAATATAAATGATAATCTGAACCACAGGAATAGATAAGAAGGCCCAGGAGGTATGTAGAGTAAACCATAGGACAGAGCCTAAGGAATGGTAGTCTTTAGAGAATGGATTCAGAAATGTAGGCCAGCAAACTTTAGGGTCGAGAGGCCAAATGCCAGTAAATACTAAGTGCAAGTGATACAGATAGAAGTCAACAGCTACTTTTCTACTGTCATTCTCACAGAGCACAGCTTGTCAAACACTCAGAACACTTCTGAGCCACACCCTATCTTCAGTCCTGAGAGAACAGAGAAACCTAAGGCACCCAACATGGCCTGACATGGCAAGACTGAATTTGCAGTTGATCACAATTATTTGGGACATCTGTTTGCTTTACTTCTTGGTATTTCAATTAAACAATGTGCAGAGAAGTTATTAGAACAGTAAATCCTCTATTCTAGCAAACTCTCAACCCATTGACATAAGAACCACAGGTGTATCTACATGATGGAGGAGGTCCGTGCAATGATGTTTCCTCAAAGAGGCCACAGGAGATTCAGTGACTCTTGGAGGTCCTGCATGCTGGTGTCCCTGCTCTCTGTCCTACACGCATGACACATCCATTGCCAATGGACTGGCTCAGTTCAAAGCTGACGCTAGCCAATTCGGGGTCGAGGGACCATTAGTCTGTTTCTCACCTGTAGCCACATCTTGGACTATTTCCTTTGCACTTTATGTGCAACTTCTGTCCATGGTTCAACATTCGTCTCAAGTCCAGCTGCCATCACAAACCTTTGCTTGACCATTTCAGTCTTTGGATCTTTTTCCTTCCTATGAACTTTTATCACTGTTTCTGTTGTTCACCTGGTTCTTGATAATATCTGGTCTGAGATTAACTTCACTCTTAATCAAATAACTCTGAGTTATTTGCTGTCACCAGGAAGGATATGGAAGGCCTTGATAGCTTCTAGTCATTCTCCTGGAAGCTCACAGATCCACCTCTGTCCTTGGCATAGATATAACTAATAGCGAATGACCAATTATATATATATATATATATATTTAGAATCATATGTAAATTTATTCTAGATCTTACATGATTGTGGCATGTTTAGAGTGTTAAGGTCAAAGGTCATCTCACTCAGAAGTAGTTTCAGTCTGAAACAATTTGTTAACTATTGAGGAAGGCATAGAAAAATAAGCTGAGATCATGTCTAGGCTCCGTACAATACAGCTGATTCGCTTTTTCTCTTACATTTTAATGTAAAAACTGAACAAATCAAAGAGTCACACATTATATACTGATGATGTGTCAGTTATTGACTTATTGCTTCTCATCTCCAAATTCACCCTTCATTACCCAGCAAACTGGACCCTCTAAAACATCCCTCTTTATCTGACAGCATGATGGAAGCTTTGACCGCAGAGGGTTCTGGAGAGAGACCGTGGGAAAGTAGGGGAAAGGGACTTCTTTTCCTGGTTCTAGTGTGATTTCTTTCCTTTTTTAAATTTTCTTTTTTTAATCCTACTTTAGATCTTCGTTCCCCAACCTGGGATCAAACTTGAGCTCCCTGCAGTGGAAAGCTCGGAGTCCTAACCACTGGACCACCAGGGAATTCCCGGGTGTGTTTTCTTTTCTACTTACTCCTGAGGCTTTCTTGTGGAGACAAGGGGCTGGGGGCATGCTCACCTCAGGTGAGTATCAGGAGCGCCCCACAGGCACATCTGTGGAATTCCACCAGCACCCAAGCTGACTTCTCCGTGAGACAGGCAGCTCCTCGATGAGTTTTTCTAGTACCCCTCACCTGTCAGCCCCGTTCTGTAATACCCCAGTGAATCTCTGTGCCATTGGTCGGGATACAGCTAAAGGTCTTTATTTCAGCCTTGGAAGTGGGTATTCTCCAAATGTGTTCCTTCCTTGGGTACTCTGCCTCAGCCCCTGGGGCAGGCCCTAAGCTGTTCCTTCTGTCTGTGGTTCCAGTATTCTTAGAAGTTTGCTTTACCCCTGAGTTGCTAGTTCCTTGTTATTAGCCAATAAATCCTTATACAAAACCTTCCCTGTTCCTAGTACGGTGTGGTTTCTGTCTCCTACCTTGAATGACAAAGATAGAATGAAAAAGAATCATTTTATATAACTCCCTCACTTTATATGTAAGGAGATTAGAGCAGAGGGACCAGAAAAGTAAATGCCTTGCCCAAGTCACAGTGAGCAGTAGAATCAGAGGAAGTCACATCTCCCAGGGGTCTTTAAGTAGTGACTTCACTGTACTAAGCCAGCGAAGTAGATACATTTTGTGAGTGGATTCATGGATTCAGGCTCTGAGAATAAGGCTTCATTGGGGTAGATCAGGAAAGAGAAAGTATGAAGCCCAGGAGTCTTTGATAGTAATAAAGGAAGTTATCACTGAAATAAGAGAAGTGTACAGTTAGGAGAAGCCAAGAATTTGCTAGATACTTCACAATGGAACAAGCTAAACCAATGGCTTGACTTCAGGCCACAGATGCCCAGGGGATTGGAGGTAATTTCTTAAAGGTATTTGTCTTCCAGGTTCCTGAGCCTGGAGCATCCTTGGCCGTAAGTCCTGTCTGTGTATCCCAGTGACCACCCACTGTCTTTTCAGATCACCCAAGCTGCCTGAATATTCAGCAGATGGTGACAGTTTCCTTGGAAGGGTCCCAAACTAATTGGTTTGTGGTATCCTAAAGGAGGCAACCCTCTCTGTTGTGGGTGAAACCTAATGGCAGTGGAGAGGGCCCCTCCAGAAACACCCCCATCTCCCACCATGCTCATGAGATCCCCACAATCCACAAAGCAATGGTTTGGTTTTTGTATTAATAGTTTGTATTTTACAAGATGGCTTTGGCATAGTGGATGCCAATACACAGTCCCTTTGAAGCATTGGCCAAGGCCCAGAAGTTGCTTCTAATTTATAATTGGGGCATGTTCGGATAGCAAGAGAAGAAACGCATGTCTAGTACTGAGATTAGAAAAAGGAGGAGGTGTGAATGGTTAGCCTCAGGGAAACTTATACACATTGTTCTGGAAAGTTTGATAAAAGGGAGGGAATTCTATGGGTAACAGGATACAGTAGAAAGTACACTAACCTTGAAGTCCAGCTCCCAGGTGTCAAGTCCCAACTGTGTTACTAACTGGTTATATGATCCTGGATGAGTCACTGCACCATTCAGTTCAGTTCAGTTGCTCAGTCGTGTCCGACTCTTTGAGACCCCATGAATCGCAGCACGCCAGGCCTCCCTGTCCATCACCAACTCCCAGAGTTCACTCAGACTCACGTCCATCAAGTCAGTGATGCCATCCAGCCATCTCATCCTGTGTCGTCCCCTTCTCCTCCTGCCCCCAATCCCTCCCAGCATCAGAGTCTTTTCCAATGAGTCAACTCTTCACATGAGGTGGCCAAAGTACTGGAGTTTTAGCTTCAGCATCATTCCTTCCAAAGAAATCCCAGGAAGGAAATTCTGATCTCCTTCAGAATGGACTGGTTGGATCTCCTTGCAATCCAAGGGACTCTCAAGAGTCTTCTCCAACACCACAGTTCAAAAGCATCAATTCTTTGGTGCTCAGCCTTCTTCACAGTCCAACTCTCACATCCATACATGACCACAGGAAAAACCATAGCCTTGACTAGATGAACCTTTGTTGGCAAAGTAATGTCTCTGCTTTTGAATATGCTATCTCGGTTGGTCATAACTTTCCTTCCAAGGAGTAAGCGTCTTTTAATTTCATGGCTGCAGTCACCATCTGCAGTGATTTTGGAGCCCAAAAAAATAAAGTCTGACACTGTTTCCACCGTTTCCCCATCTATTTCCCATGAACTGATGGGACCAGATGCCATGATCTTAGTTTTCTGAATGTTGAGCTTTAAGCCAACTTTTTCACTCTCCACTTTCACTTTCATCAAGAGGCTTTTGAGTTCCTCTTCACTTTCTGCCATAAGGGTGATGTCATCTGCATATCTGAGGTTATTGATATTTCTCCTGGCAATCTTGATTCCAGCTTGTGTTTCTTCCAGTCCAGCGTTTCTCATGATGTACTCTGCATATAAGTTAAATAAGCAGGGTGACAGTATACAGCCTTGATGTGCTCCTTTTCCTATTTGGAACCAGTCTGTTGTTCCATGTCCAGTTCTAACTGTTGCTTCCTGACCTGCATACAAATTTCTCAAGAGGCAGGTCAGGTGGTCTGGTATTCCCATCTCTTGAAGAATTTTCCACAGTTTATTGTGATCCACACAGCCAAAGGCTTTGGCATAGTCAATAAAGCAGAAATAGATGTTTTTCTGGAACTCTCTTGCTTTTTCTATGATCCAGCAGATGTTGGCAATTTGATCTCTAGTTCCTCTGCCTTTTCTAAAACCAGCTTGAACATCAGGAAGTTCACGGTTCACATATTGCTGAAACCTGGCTTGGAGAATTTTGAGCATTACTTTACTAGCATGTGAGATGAGTACAATTGTGCGGTAGTTTGAGCATTCTTTGGCATTGCCTTTCTTTGGGATTGGAATGAAAACTGACCTTTTCCAGTCCTGTGGCCACTGCTGAGTTTTCCAGATTTGCTGGCATATTGAGTGCAGCACTTTCACAGCATCATCTTAGAACAAGGACTTCACTTGTATCTATAGAGGTATAAATGACCCAAAATGCTTTTTGTGCACATTCATTAAATTATTCTCTGAGCACCTTCCAGGCCTGAGGGAAGCAGTCAAGTTCTGATTACTTGAGGATTCATACTCAGAGCTCTCCTCTACAAAGCCTTCCTGCTCACTGGCACACTTTCCTTCTTTTCTGTGCTCTTACCTTTTAGTGTCTGTTCAACTCATTTCATAATTCGTCCTATAGGCCTGTGGAGTTTAGCAATCCAATTGTTACTTTATATCTCAAGCCTTTCTCTTAGAGCCTTCATTCATTAATCCATTTATAGAGACATATGTCCTGTCTCTACTAACTGTGAGACCTCACAAGTAGGAACTGGATCTTACACTTCGTATCTCCCACAGGATCAAGTTCAGTGTCCTGGATATGGTTAGTGCTCAATTAAAGATCCTTGATTAATTGGTCCATTTAGCATGGTGGATGCACAAAGGCATGTTAGAGGAAGTTCTTGTCCTCAGGGAGGATTCAGTCTAAATGAAGAATACAGTCCAACCTGAAGAGCTGTGCGACAATGCAAGCAGTACCCTTGACCTGTGATTCATTGCAAATAAATCCATAGACCAGTGATTCACAAACTTTGGACCTCAAATCTCTTGTAATTTATGGGTTGAACGAAGCCTCAGAAATCCACATATCTATAAGGTGACTTAGACACATCTCAAAAAGTACACATATTTACTTTTCAAATACATACTATGATTGGTGAAATACATAGCTATTTGCCATGCTATCCTTTGGTCATCATGAATTTTTATCATAGGTACTAAAAGAACAATTATTGTGATGTAGGTTATGCAAAGATTTTTTGAAGTTA
Source organism: Bos grunniens (assembly GCF_055505025.1). Taxonomy (NCBI): domain Eukaryota; kingdom Metazoa; phylum Chordata; class Mammalia; order Artiodactyla; family Bovidae; genus Bos; species Bos grunniens. Next base: position 84,610,019 of record NC_141174.1, on the reverse strand, counting down.
AAAAAGAGAGATGATCATACCCAAATAGGATTGTTCAAACCACTGGTATAGACAGACCCAAGTTTAGAAAAGAAAGTGAACATGTTAGCCTAGGTGGGTCAAAGGATTTTTTTTTTCCTACCTGAAAGAGATAGGATTTGAATTTATCTTTGAATAATGATTAAGTTTTTAACAGCAAGAGCATATCTGAGGTTCAACCCACTTCAGGAGTCCTGGTGTATGTGAAGGACTTTCGTGGTGGCTCAGTGATAAAGAATCTGCCTGCCAATTCAGGAGATACTGGTTTGATTCCTGGGTGGGGAAGATCCCCTGGAGAAGGAAATTGGAACCCATCCCAGGGTTCTTACCTGAGAAGTCCCATGGACAGAGGAACCTGGCCAGCTATAGTCCAAAGGGTCACAAAAGAGTCAGACATGACTTCTGACTAAACAACAACAATGCATGTGAAAGGAGAAAGGCCACAAGAAGCGCCCATACCTACATGCTGCAACTCCCTCCCTGACAGGTCATGATACTTCAAGAGCAGGAAGCACACATGTGGATTGGAGCATGGGTGGATGTAGACCTCAGGGTAACTTAAAGAGCATCCAGACAAGTTGCAAAGACATAAGAAATCATTCACCTTAGTAATGTATGCCAATCAGTCGGGAGGCTTTAAAATTTAACTTCTTTCAGATTTTCTTAAGTGCACCTTCAAAGAACTGTAGACAGCTACATACATCCTCAAAACTTAATGAGGGAAATGTATACAAGGAATCACGTATACAAAGATTGTGCTGAACTGTTACACAATGACTTTTATTTATCATCAACTGTGGATGGAAATATGGGTACTAGTCCAACATTTTCCAACAAACTAGCTGTGAGTCACTTCTTGGGTAAATCACATCATTTGTCTAGACTTTGATCTGACAAAATGAAGGATTGGACCAAAGAATTTTTCAGATCTCTTTCTTTTGGCAAGTTTCTGCCTTTTGGAAGGTGACTGTGGTAGGAAGAGCCATCTGTCCACAGGGGAGCTGACTGCTGTGCGTTATCCATAACGGTGAGGGGAGGAATAGCAGATGACTTTCCAAACTGATCTGGAAAAAGTCCCAAGAGTCTCATTCCTATGACTTTTTTTGTGAAAATTCTTCTCTCTGTGGGCTTTTCTGGTGGCTCAGACAGTAAAAAATCTGCCTGCAGTGCAGGAGACCCAGGTTTGATCCTTGGGTCAGGAAGATCCCCTGGATCTTCTCCGGGATTGTTGCCTGGAGAATTCCACGGACAGAAAAGCCCGGAGAGCCACAGTCCAAAGGGTTGCAAAGAATTGGACATAACTGAACAATTAACACACTGCAAAGATAATGCTTCACTTTCTCCCTTTCTGACTTTTTCCTTTAAGTTACTATTTGCCAAAGAATTTAATTTCTTTTTCTTTTTCTTTGAACTTGGTTTCACGCACATCAAAATGCTGACTGCACTACTGGGAGCAGATCACGAAAGATGACCCAGGTCTTTTGGAAAGCTTTTTGGCAGGAAGGCTCACAATGTTTAAGAATATTCATAGCCTTTTATCTTATAATCCTAAGATACCAATCTTAAGGATGTAATTCTAAATGTCATTAAACATTCAGGCATAAAGATGTTCATCATCAACTTGTATAATTTATAGTTGCAAAATATCAGAAACAACCTCAAAAGAGGGAGATGGAAGGAAGTCAAGATGGTTAAGGAAATCATAGTTTATTGAAGCAATGAAATACTGTGTTGACAAATGATTTTAAAGAGTTTGAAATAAAAACTTGGAGACTGCTTATTTTGCAAAGTGATAAGTGGAGAGGGTGGGAGACAAAATTGATCGTATGGTATGATTTTAACTCTGTAAGCCAAAAAAAGAAAAATTTTTAAATACCTTAAAAAATTATCGTGTTGACCAAAATGTTCATTCTAGTTGTTTTATACCATTTTACATAAACCAAAATGAACTTTTTTGCCAACCTAATATGTCAAAATATTAGCAGTGGTATTTCTGGGGGCTAGGATTCTTCCTTGCTCATAATCATCTTTTTTTATCAATAAGTTTTATTATTATCAAAATAAAAATATGATTTAAATATAAAGAAGCAAACCTGAACAAAATATTAACAACAAAACCTCCTAACAAAGGGAATGAATTGTTATTTTTTTCTTTATATTTTTCTGCATTTTCCAAGCTATATATCATTTGTATAATCAAAGGAAAACAATGCAAGAAAGCCCTTAGCTCAGGAGACCCTCTCGGGATGATTATCAGGAGGCTCCCACATACTCCCCACCCCGTTGGTGCTGAGAGATGGTGCAGTACAGCTCATCAGCAGCTCAGGGGCCTGCCAGAGTGACCCAGGCCGGAAGGTGCTCTACTGTGCTTGTCTCTAAATTTAGACTACAGGTGGCAGGAAGGACACAGGAGGAAGGATAAAGATCCAAGGGGGTGGCTGCTTAGCAGGTCTCAGAAACCTAAATCTGGGTTGTGCTGTTGAATGGAAACGGCGCTTGCAAACATCTTAGCCAACCAGTGCAGCTTGTTTATCCTGAGAACTGGAGGTGGACTCACTGATCCCCACAAATGCCCAGCCCAAACACCACCAGCAAGAGTCAGCTGAGGCCAGCTGCCAGCTGGACAGGTGACTCCACTAGAGATTGTCCCTTCCCTCTGCTGCTCCAAAGACTGTCAGACTCCAGCTGCAGGGAGGTCAGATTCCCAGCAGATTCCAGGCTGAACAAAACCCAGGAAACGCTCAAGGCTTCTGCTCTTCATCTCAAACATCTGGCCCTGAGGCGAAACACAGGGGCTCTGCAATGGGAGTCACGCTTGTCCTCTAGCTCTTCCATTGCCTAGCTGGGAGCCCTCAGACAAGCGGCTTTATTGGTGCCTCAGTTTCCCCATTTAACCTTGAGATAGGACCTGGCAGGTAGCTAGTTAAAGTGTTAGTCGATCAATTGTATCTAACTCTTTGTGACCCCATGGACTACAGCCCACCAGGCTCCTCTGTCCGTGGAATTCTCCAGGCAAGAATACTGGAGTGGGTAGCCATTCCCTTCTCCAGGGGGTCTTCCCAACCCAGGGATCAAACCCAGGTCTTCTGCATTGCAGGCAGATTCTTTACCATCTGAGCCACTAGGGAAGTAGTTGATGCTTGATAAATGGTGTTGAATGAATGACAAGGGTAAGGTAGGGTAGTCTCATCCAACAGGCCCTTGGGGAAGGCTATGGGAACCTCTCCCCTTTGAGAAGAGGCATATGGGCTGGTGCTCCCTTCCTTCCATACCCATACGCCACTTACTGCAGACCAGTTCTCTTCCATCCATGAAGGCACTTTTCTGGATTTCCTCTTGGTGGGCGGGCACAAAATGGACAACCTAGCCTACGAGTAGGCATTATTCAGTCTTGTCGCCAGTGTCACCAGCACAACTTCACTCAATACCTGCTCAAATGCATGTTAAAGGCAACGGTCATAAGCAGAGCTGGAAGCATAGATGAAAGACCCAGTCCTTGTCTTTACCAAGCTCATTTTTCAGTCCAAGGAGAGAAAACTAGTTATGATTCAAAATCCTAGGTATAAAGCAGAAGCCTGGGGACTTCCTTCGATGATTAAGAATACATCTCCCAATGCAGGGGACATGGGTTTGATCCCTGGTCAGGGAGCTAAGACCCCACAAGCCACAGGGCATCTAAGCCCACTCACTCTGCTGCTGCTGCTACTGCTGCTGCTAAGTCGCTTCAGTCGTGTCCGACTCTGTGCGACCCCATAGACAGCAGCCCACCAGGCTCCCCCATCCCTGGGATTCTCCAGGCAAGAACACTGGAGTGGGTTGCCATTTCCTTCTCAATGCATGAAAGTGAAAAGTGAAAGGGAAGTCGCTCAGTCATGTCCGACTCTTAGCGACCCCATGGACTACAGCCTACCAGGCTCCTCCATCCATGGGATTTTCCAGGCAAGAGTACTGGAGTGGGGTGCCAATTGCCTTCTCCAACTCACTCTAGAGCCCAAGAAATGCAACTAGAGAGAAGCCTGTGCCCTGCAACAAAAGATCCCTCATGCTACAACTAAGGTTTGACACAGCCAAATAAATAAAATAGTGTTCATTTTAAAATAATAATCAGTTCAGTTAAGTCACTCAGTCATGTCCAACTCTTTGCGACCTCATGGACTGCAGCACACCAGGCTTCCCCATCCATAACCAACTTTCAGAGCTTGCTCAAACTCATGTCCATTGAGATGGTGATGCCGTCCAACCATCTCATCCTCTAATGTCCTTCCCCTTCTCCTCCTACCTTCAATCTTTCCCAGCATCAGTGTCTTTTCCAATGAGTCAGTTCTTCAAATCAGATGGCCAAAGTATTGGAGCTTCAGCTTTTAGCATCAGTCCTTCCATTGACTATTCAGGACTGATTTCCTTTAGGATGGACTGGTTGGATCTCCTTGCAGTCCAAGGGACTCTCAAGAGTCTTCTCCAACACCACAGTTCAAAAGCATCAATTCTTTGGTGCTCAGCTGTCTTTATAGTCCAACTCTCACATCCATATATGACTACTGGAAAAACTATAGCTTTGACTAGACGGACCTTCGTTAGCAAAGTAATGTCTCTGCTTTTTAATATGCTGTCTAGGTTGGTCATAACTTTTCTTCCAGACACTTGTTCCTTAGAAGAAAAATAATAATAAGCTTAAAAAAAAAAAGCAGAAGTTGGCACCAAGTAGTCCCTGGAAACCTCGAATTGGGAGGGGTGGGGGAGGAGGATGGGAAGGCTGAGGCCAATCTTCACCTTTGAACAGACACTGGCAGAGAAGCGATTTGCCTGACAAATGATTCACAGTTAAATGAGAACTAAAGGAAGAGGACCTGGTGCCTCATGGCAGAAAAGGGGTAAGTCTGATGCTGAGAAAGGGAGAAAGTGCCAGGGATAGAGTGAAGGGATGCAGGGGCAAGGAGTGGAGACCCTAAGTGTCAGCAAGAGAGTGTGCTGGATCAGGAAGAGAAGCTGGAGCACCTGTCCAGGAGGCCAGGCACGGGAGATGGAGATGGTGCGGAGATGCTGTTGGGAAACCACTGCAGGGCTGAGGTGAGCCTCTGTTGTTGTCATGGGGCTAAACAGAGACATGCTGCAAGAAGGACTGCAGACATAGAGAATGGACTTGTGGGCACAGTGGGGGAAGGAGAGGGTGGGACAAATTGAGAGAGTAGCATTGAGAGTGTGTGTGTGTGTATATATACGTGTGTGTGTGTGTGTATATATATATACATACATACACTGCTGCTGCTGCTGCTAAGTCACTTCAGTCGAGTCTGACTCTGTGTGACCCCATAGACGGCAGCCCCATGTGTAAAACAGATAGCTAGTGGGACCCTGCTCTGCAACACAGGGAGCTCAGCTTGGTGCTCTGTGATGACCTAGAAGGTTAGGATGGGGTGGAGGTGGGAGGGAGGCATAAGAATGTGGGGGCATATGTTTACTTATAGCTGATTCACATTGCTGTATGGTCGAAACGAACACATTATAAAGCAATCATTCTCCAGTTAAAAATAAATTGAAAACAAAAATTAAAAGAAAGAAAGACTGCAGATGCAGGGAGCAGAGGAATCTTGGGAAATAAGCCCCAGGACTCTTAAGAAATCCCAAGGAGAGCTTTGTTGTCACAGGCAGAGGGGAGGTCAAGACCTAAGCTGGTAGAGTTGGGGCTGCAGAGCCTCCACCACTGGTGGGTCAGGTAGCTTTTCCCCATCTGTCTCACAATCTTGCTTTCTCTTATATACTGAGCGACTGAACTGAACTGAACATATTTCCATTCTCATCTTAAGCATGATGTTATTATATTATCTTTAAAGATGTGGAAAAGTCCCCCACCCCCATTTCCCACCAGCCCTACCCTGCTACACTGCTTCTGGTCACACACACAGTGGGGTCCAGTCTTGAGCCAAGTGTAACCAGCCCACAAGAGTCAAGGGGACCCCAGGGGACCTTAACATTAAAGGAAAAATAACAGCACATCAAGGCCTTCCCAAAGAGCCAGCCAAGAAAATGCTGAAGCCCACGCACATTTCTTGAAGCACACTGAGAGGTATGGAAGAGCTTCCTTGGGTGGGCCTGAGGGGAAAAATAAACCGAAAGGAAAATCAGCATTCGGGCGAGCCAAATGCAGGGAAAATGGCAGGGTTCCCTGTGAGGTGGAACAGTGCGTCCACAGCTCACAAAGTCACTCTGGATCCAAGGCTACAAGTGCCCCTGGTGCCACAGGGGCTTCCCTTCAACCGCTGGAGTAGAGACAGGGGCGCATCAGGAGCCAGCCCTGGCGACCGGTCCACGCTGGGAATTCAAGAACGAAGGGCACGTTGTCAACCGATGCCTGGACTTTGTGGATGTAGGGGGCGAGGGTGTGTGTATAAAATGGAGTTTGCCCGTCTGCTGATCAAGCCCATGAGCAACAACTGCAGCATCACTTTCTCTGAGTCCACTGCAGCTTATTTTAGTCATCTGTCTGCTGGAATTTAGTTAAAATGAAATTTTAGTAGAATTCTTCATGTGGGCGCTGTGGTTAAACAGAAATTCCTTTTAGATGAAGTCTGAGGAGTGAGGCAAAATAAGCAGAAAGCCAGGGATGAGTAACTCCAGGATGGTGCATGAGCTAGGTGGGGAGGATATCCACGTGGGAGAGTACAGGCCAAAGTCAAGGTGATGGTGGCTCCCCCAGCCTCAGTCCAGGGCGAGGCATCCTTCGCTCTCGCCATCCCACCACCGTTCTATCGGCATTGGGTCTTCCTTCCAGAATTCTTGGGCATGACTGAACTTCAGCAGTCGTAGTCAAGCGATCCTTTCTGTCAAAATAAAATTTCTTTTACTGGCTTTTTCTTTTTGAAGGTTTTTATTTGTTGGCTGCGCTGCGTCTTCGTACCGGCTTGTGCTCTTCTCTGGTTGTGGCCCAGCAGTTGTCTGGAGAGGGTTTAGTTGCTCCGCAGCATGTATGAATAGCATCTTAGTTGCCTGACCAGCAATATAACCCAAGTCTCCTGCCTTGGAAGGTGAATTCTTACCTTAGCAACCAGGGACGTCCTGTTGTTTTCTTTTTAAACAGCACCACTGCTCATTAGAAAAAGTGAGAAAATACAGACAAGTGAAAAGAAGAAATGGTCAAATATCCATAATCTCACCTGTTTTAAACAATTACCATGTAGTAACACCATGTTAGATAGCTAAAATATCCCCCTATATAAATAATGATATTAATTTTTTTTATAATTGGTATAACATTTTACACTATTAACACCATGTTAGATAATTAGAATACCCTCCTCAGTAAATATATATATGTATATATGTATGCTGCTAAGTCACTTCAGTCGTGTCCAACTCTGTGCGACCCCATAGATGGCAGCCCAGCAGGCTCCCCCGTCCCTGGGATTCTCCAGGCAAGAACACTGGAGTGGGTTGCCATTTCCTTCTCAATGCATGAAAGTGAGAAGTGAAAGTGAAGTCTCTCAGTCTTGTCTGACTCTTAGCGACCCCATGGACTGCAGCCTACCAGGCTCCTCCGTCCATGGGATTTTCCAGGCAAGAGTACTGGAATGGGGTGCCATTGCCTTCTCCATATATATGTATACATGTTATTATATATAAGGAATATATTGTACTATATAAAATACATAATGTACTATATATTATATATAATATAATTATATACACACACACCCCAAATGTACTTTTTTCAAGCAAAAATGGGTTCATCCTGTTTATACTGTTTTTGTAATTTTTTCCCTGCCCCTTACCTAACATTTTATGAGGCTATAGATATATTTCTCAACATCATTTTAATGCCTGCATACATTCCTACTACCTAAATTACTCAGTTTATTTAGCCAGTTCTTCATTGCTAAACGCTTACGTTATTCCAACTTTTTCTCTATTCATAAGAGTGTTGTAATGAACATTCATGCAGCTAAATATTTGCATAAATGCTTAATGCGTTTTTGGAATCCATTCCCAGAAGTCAAATTGCTTGCAACTTTTTGATCTCCATATGTTGGGAAAATGAAACCCAGAGATTGGCCAAAAGTGCTACAAAAGGAATAAAACCGGGGGGTGGTGGCAGAATAGACCGCCCAGGCCCAGAGCCCAGACCTGCTGGCTTCAGGTAGAGTGCTGTCTGTGCTGTGTGAGATGAGGAAGGGACGCACCAGATTCCTCCGACTGTTAGTGTCAGAGGAAGGGGGCCAGCTGTGCACACAGGGGACACGATTGCACTATAGCTTCTTGTAAAAGCAAAGGCTCTTAATTTCGTGTCATCTATGGGACTTACTCACCTTCTAGAGCCCCAGGTCCTGGGTACTCTTGGGCTACTCGCTTACTTCTCACTTCACACCTCTGCCCTGAGAGGGCTCAGAACAGAAACACAAATTGTCGGATTTGTTAGAAAGCAGGACAGCAAGGAGATCAAACCAGTCAAGCCTGAAGAAAATCAACCTTGAATATTTATTGGAAAGACTGATGCTGAAGCTGAAGCGCCATCTGATGCTCTGGCCATCTGATGCGAAGAGCTGACTCATTGGAAAAGACCCTGATGCTGGGAAAGACTGAAGGCATGAGGAGAAGGGGACCACAGAGGATGAGATGGTTGGATGGCATCACCGACTCAATGGACATGAGTTTTGTAAGCTCTAGGAGTTGGTGATGGACAGGTAAGCCTGGCGTGCTGCAGTCCATGGGGTTGCAAAGAGTCAGACATGACTGAGTGACTGAACAACAACAGGGTAAGATTCTTCCCACTCACCATCCCCCACCCCCAACTTCCTAGTATAATTTATTTATTTTTCACAATTTAAAAAAATATATTTATTTTTGGTTGTGCTGGGTCTTCATTGCCGCACTCAGGCTTTCTCTAGCTGTAGTGAGCCAGAGCTACTCTAGTTGCAGTGCCCAGGCTTCTCAATGTGGTGGCTTCTCCTGTTGCAAAGCACCAGCTTTAGGGCGCACAGGCTTCAGTCACTGGGACATGTGGGCTCTGTAGTTGCAGCTCATGGGCTTAGATGCTCCTCGGTATGTGGGATCTTCCAAACCAGGGGTAGAACCCATGTTCCCTGCATTGGCAGGTGGACTCTTAACCACTGGCCCACCAGGGAAGTTTCCCTAGTACAATTTAAATCGAGCTGACTCTTTAAACTAATAATCTTCCCCACCAAGGAGGGAGGTGGCTGGATAGGGAATGGGTGCTGGTGCCGGCAACAGGTTTATAAAGGAATACTGGTGTGGGGAGGGCTTCCCAGGTGACTCAGTAGTAAAGAATCAACCTGTCAAGCCGGAGATGCAGGTTCGACCCCTGGGATGGGAAGATCCCCTGGAGAAGGAAATGGCAACCCAGTCCAGTTTTCTTGCCTAGGAAATCCCACGGACAGAGGAGCCTGGCAGGCTATAGTCTGCAGGGTCACAAAAGAGTCAGACGTGACTTATTAACAAAACAACAAAAGGTGAGGGGTATAGAAGAAAGGAGAGGGTATGCAGTGAATCCACAGCGTGTTACGCTAGGAGTGAGGAGACAGGGTTCCAGTTCTGTCAATGTGCTGTGTGGCTTTGAAGAAGTTGCTTTCCTACTCTGGTCCCGTTCCTTCATCAGTTAACCAGGGGCACCAGACCAAATGAGCTCTGCTATCCTTTTCTCCCTTAGCTGCTCCGCTGTTTTCCTCCCTCATGTGATGTTTATTTAGTAACATGGTTTGGAACACTCCTTTTGTGACTACTCACAACCTTTTGTGCTTTCTGAATCTTACAGGTGAGTACTGACCCTACACTAACGGCATGGAGAGATTGCAAGGCAAACTTTGATGTTCTGATGTTGAGTGTCAAAATCCTTCAGTCACCTCTTCTATAGCCACAAGCTCTGCTTTCTAAGATCACGCCCCCTGAATTTAAAACCTAGCACATGGGAGCCTTTAGGAGAGAGGAGTGTCCACCTCACATGTACCTGAATACTTTCCCACTTCTTCCTTTCTGCAAGGCCTTTGGGTCACAGGGAACTAGGGAATTAACAGAGGGATTTCATTCAGCATGGCAGCCTAATTAAGGGTTATACCGAGAAGGATGCTAAGCCGCTCCCATTCTCAACCATAGAGATTGCCATGTCTGCCCCAAAGAAGGAATGTGAGAAGCAGCAGTACCACGATCTCTCTCCCTCCCTGACCTTCTGTATGAGAATCAGTATATTTGTTCCAGTTCCAGCTTTCCAACGGGTTTCTGTGCTCTAGGATGGTGATACAGAAAACCAGTTCTCTCAAGAAAAATGAGTTTAGGGAGAAGGAGCTGACTTGTGCTAAGGAGCAGACCTGCACAGCACCAAAGCCTTCTAGCAGCACGGAGGCAAGGACTTCGTCAACTCGCTTTTTACTCTTGGATGTGACTTATCCTCTCCAAGCCTTCTCTTGATGTTAATTTAAAATTTTCTTCTGTATCACATTTTGTTTTGAGGAGGCTCAGTGGGTAATCACAGAGCCATTGGCTCCAGGCCCCTATTTTTCCACCAGGAAGATGCTGCCTGGATCATTTATGGCTCGGAAATTGGAACTTCAAAGAGAATCCTCTATCTTCTGGTGACAAAAGATTTAGAAACTGGTGCACAGGGAAATGTTTGATATTTCCCTTCAATCTTTCCATGGAAATGAAAGTAAAGCAACTTTTAAATGGCTATTGGGGCTTCCCTCGTGGCTCAGTGGTGAAGAATCTGCCTGCCAATGCAGGAACCGTGGGTTTGACCCCTGATCTGGGAAGATTCCACCTGCAGTGAAGCAACTAAGCCTGTGCGCCACAACTGTTGAGCCTGTGCTCTAGAGCATGGGAGCTTCAACTACTGAACTCACCTGGTGGAACTACTGAAGCCCCTGCCCCAGAGCCCGTGCTCCACAAGAGAAGCCACCATGATGAGAAGGGCACACACCACAAATAAACAGTAGCCTCTGCTTGCTGCAACTGCAGAAAAGCTTGAGCTGCAATGAAGACCCAGCACAGCTGAAAATAAAAATAAATTAATAAATACTTTTTTAAAAAAATAAATGGCTATTAGTAGTGTTACTGAAAGAGTGTGTAGGGTCCAATTGCTTGCCACTCAAAAGTCAATAAACAGGCTAGGTTGGTGGAAAGGAAAGTTTGCTTTATTTCAGATGCCAGCAACTGGGGGGGGGGGGATGGGATGGGGAGGGCAGATGTCTGTCCAAAGGCTGATGGCCCCCAAGAAACCAGTGGGAAACCAGTAGGGCAAGAGCTTTTATAGACAGAAGGAAGGGGCTACATGGAGAAATAGCACAATCAGCTCTGACTGTCATCTTCAGATTGGTCATCGGTGGTCTGACCAGAGTCATCTTAATTGTTTTAGGTAGTTAATTTTCAGTTTCAGGGTCTTTTGTTCATTCTAGGGTCCGTTTGTTCTTTGAGGCCAGTTCTCAGAATTGTGGCACCTCATGTCCTGGGTACAGTCTGGTCATCATGTAGTTAACTTTGCCACCTGTGTGTTTTAGTATAAGACAGCTCACAGGATATGGCTCAGAATATTGTCTATAGCCCTTGAGAAAGAACTAAAGGTTCTTGACTATGCTAAATGATTACATTTTTATTATCTAGTCTCCTTTGATTGTTTTCCCTTGTTTCTACATTTCTCACTGCTCTGATTAAACTTGTTCTTTGACCAAAGTTGCCCACAGACAAAAGGCAGGCAGAGGACATGGGTGGGGAACAAGGACCATAGGACCCTGCTCCGTTTCAGTAGAACTATTAAGGTATGGAGTAGAAAACCCCAGCAGGATTTCAAAGCAGGGTTCCTAGACCTGGGAGGAGGATGCAGCTCAGTTCATGGCTGAGTAACATATTGGACATGCCGAGATCTAGAGTGGGAAAGCTGGAGCTCTACTTTCAGCCTTGTCATTCACTGAGAAAGTCACTTCCCCTCTCTGGTCCTCAGTTTCCCCATCTGTTATCTGCCCTGCCCACCTCAAAGGGTTTTGGGGATGATCTAATGAGAGGAAGGATGTGAATATGCATTGGAAAGCAGGCTCAAGAGCTATATAAGTGGAAGGGGTGATTGTTTGTTTTCCTAAGTGGAGTTGTCTCTTTGCCATCACCGCTGGAGAGCTATTTGGACAGTAAGTATTTGGCCTCTGAACTTTCACTCTGCACTGGAGCAGCTGTGGGTGGCAGGAATGTGGGGAGGGAGGAGAGATCAGAGTTAGCAAGCCTGGGCCTCAGCCTAGGACTTGGCCAGGTTTCTAGAGGAAAAAAAAAAAGCCTGAAGTAGCTCTTTGTAATCATGAAGACCACACTTCTGTGATTGTTTTGAACGTTTTAGAGTCTGAAGAAAAGCTTTAGAGGACAGATCACAATGGACAACAATAGCGTTACTCATTCAACCAAGGCTGCATAGATCACATGAAATGGAGAATAGAAAAAAATTTCTGAATGATTCAACACTCTTCTTCCTTCTAGTATGTACACACATGTGGGCATAGAGGCAAATGCATCCATCATGATTCAAATAGCAGTTTGGGGACTTCCTTGGTGGTCCAGTGGCTAAGAGTCTGCCTTGCAATGCAGAGGACTCAGGTTCGATTCCTAGCCAGGGAACTAAGATCCCACGTGCCACAGAGCAACTAAGACTGTGCAAAGCAAGAAAGATCCCACATGATGCAATGAAGTGCTGCAAGTAAGATCCAAAGCAGCCAAATAAATAAATATTAAAAAAAACAGCAGTTTGAATTCTTCCCTCTTTGCACCTAGTCAGAGCCTTTCCAGTCTTTAAAGTTCTTCCAGATTTCTTTGTCATTTTATACGCTGTGCCAAGCATAGTATCTGCCAATCAGTAAGTTCCTGATCAATGAAGTACCAACCAATCTGGGGTGTATGGTTACAGAAATGATCCACAATGAATCATGTCTCTCCGAGTCCATGTCCTTGTATGTCTTCTACATTGACTCTGGGCTTGGCCACATAATTTGCTTTGGCACCTATGGGACCTTAGCAAACATGATACAACACGGGCTTGAAAAGCACATCAGAACATGCACACCACATGAAGAAGCCTGAGCCAGGCTGCTAGAGATGCACAGTCCACAGCCAGCTCTAACCACTGTTCATGTGAGTGAGGCCGTTTTAGAACCTCCTGTCCCTACCAAGCCACCAGATGGCTGCAGTCAGACAAAGTCGGAAGAAGACTTGTCCTGCTGAGCTGAGTTCAAGTTGCTGACTGACCCACAGAATCAAAAGAAAATATAATTGTAGTTTTAAGCCACTGATTTTTGGGTTGGCGTGTTATACAATAAGAGATAATTGAGATACTACTTCTTTGTAAATATATATATATAACTTAGATCAGCAATGATAAACAAGTTACATCCCATCTATCAATTTTATTGATTGGTAGTGTCTTTCTGGAGGCTGTGTTGAGAAGAATTTGAGGACAACTTGGTGGAAAAGAAAGCCAAGATTCTAGCAATGTGTACAAAGAACATGGGTGGGCATAGAGGCAATATGTCTGCCTTAGATGTGCCATCCTTGTTCCATATTATCAGTCAGTGGTCAGTGAGTAAGGAAAGCAGAATCATCAAAGTTAAATGTTAATGGGTCAATTGGAAAGGGGATTTTCCAATGAATTAGGTAACATTTCCTGGGAACAGTGATGGTGAAGGCAGAACCTGAGTGAACTCAACCAGACATTATTCAGGGCCAGCCTCCGGGCCACAGACTGGTACCTCCTGTCAGATTAGTGGTGGCATTAGATTAGAAATTAAGTGCACAATAAAAGTAATGCTCTTGAATCATCCTGAAACCATCCCTCCACCTCCACCCCCCATCCGTGGAAAATTGTCTTCCATTAAACATATCCCTGGTGCCAAAAAGGTTGGGGACCGCTGACATCACCAGGGAACACAATTCTGTGACTAAGGAAACCCAAGATTTGGGACTCTAGCTGGCAATCCAGGTTTACCTGGGGCAGTCCCAAGTGACTTTACTAGAGCCACAGATCTCTTCACCAGCTTCACAGGTCCAGAAGTTCATTGTTGGTAGTGCATCTGGAGCTGCTTGGTCTCTTGGGAGGAAACCAACAAGAACCACATTTGTGAGATACTGACAGCAAAATAAAACGTGAGGACTCTCTGAGGGTATAATGAATCTTATCTGCTCCCGAGACTAAATTGGTCATCACAAAGACTCAGTCCCATGAAGAGGGTGGAATGAGAGGAAAGTAAGTGGGAAGGCTCAGAGCGACTATTTCACACGAGTCAGAAAAGGAGGATGAAATGCCTCTGTCTGACAACAGTGCCCTCTCCCCGACAGTGGGAAAACCGCAGACTCTCCGGTCCAGTGCCTGTCTCCCTTGAGAATAACAGGAGGCACACTGACAGCTTGTAGACAGGGATTCCTCTTCCAACATCTCTGCAGATCCATTCCTTTTGGGAGACATGTTTCCCCAGACTGGTGAAGCTCTTGCTACTGTTTTACTCAGAAGCACCTTATGGGAATTCAACTTTAAAAAATAAACAAACAATTACTTACTTCTTTCTTTTTGGCTGTGCTGGGTCTTCGTTGCTGTGCCTGGGCTTTCTCTAGCTGCAGGCAGCGGGGGCTACTCTTCTTTGCGGTGCACGGGCTTCTTTTGCTGTGGAGCAAGGGCTCCAGGTGTGCAGGCCCCAGTACTTGTGGCCCACGGACTTAGTTGCCTTGGGGCATGGGGATCTTCCCTGACCAAGTTTTAAACCCCTGTCCCCTGCAATGGCAGGTGGATTCTTAACCACTGGACCACCAGGGAAACCCTGGGAATTCAACCTTATTTAGAGTTTGTTTTCTCAAGTTTCTAAATATCATTGCCACCTTGATTTATAAGGCATCTTACCATCTTCAAAGATTTCTACGTAATGCATTGATTTTGTCCATCCACCCATCCATTCATCCACTATTTCACCTATTTATCCTGTAAATACTTAAAATACACTCAGGTGCTAGGAGACCCAAAGAGAAATGAAGCATGAGCCCTTCAGGGGGTCACAAAGGTGGGAAAGGAGATGAGAATTTAGGAGCGAGATCATTCTTAGACAAGTCCAGGAAAGACATGAGGGTACTCTGACTGAGACTGAGCAGAGGTGACTGGGAAGCTGGGGCAGACGTCAGAGAGAGGAAGTGTTAGAGATGGAAACTGGAAGGTGACTGTCTAGTGGGTGGGAGTGAGGGGAAGGAGGAGGAGACCAGAACAATAAAAATGTTTGATAACTACTATGTAGTGTTAGTCTCATCACCATTATTATCAATCAGTTCAGTTCAGTTGCTCAGTCGTGTCCGACTCTTTGCGACCCCATGAATTGCAGCACGCCAGGCCTCCCTGTCCATCACCAACTCCCGGAGTTCACTCAAACTCAGGTCCATTGAGTCAGTGATGCCATCTCATCCTCTGTCGTCCCCTTCTCCTCCTGCCCCCCATCCCTCCCAGCATCAGAGTCTTTTCCAATGATGCCCTGGACACACAAAAAGCTCCTAAATAGCAGTAAGAAAAAGACAAAGAACCCAATAATAAGAAGTAATTCAGAGAAGAAGCATAAATAATCAAAAAGGGCAAAGAGGTGATTGATTCTGTTAACAATAAAGTAATGAAAATCACAATAAAATAGGACCTCTTGTTTTTATGAGATCCCTAGAAACAAACAAACCAAAGCCTAGTCAAGGCTATGGTTTTTCCAGTGGTCAAGTATGGATGTGAGAGTTGGACTGTGAAGAAGGCTGAGCGCCAAAGAATTGATGCTTTTGAACTGTGGTGTTGGAGAAGACTCTTGAGGGTCCCTTGGACTGCAAGGAGATCCAACCAGTCCATTCTAAAGGAGATCAGTCCTGGGTGTTCTTTGGAAAGACTGATGCTAAAGCTGAAACTCCAATACTTTGGCCACCTCACGCGAAGAGTTGACTCATTATTATTAATAGCTGGTGTTTATTGAGCACGTGCACCACGCCCGCTACTATTCTGAGCCCTTTATAGGCACAAATTCATTTAATCCTCACAATCCATCAAGACAGGAACTATCATGATGCCCATATTTCAGATGAGGAGGTGGAGGCACAGAAAGACAGGTCACTTGTCCAAGGTGACACTCAGAGGTGGAATGACCCTTAGATGTCCAGCTCAGGGTCCACAGAGGGAAGAAATATAAGAGGAAGATGCACAGAAAGGTCTTGGAAATGTGCAATGTGGGAGGCCTGGACCATTTTAGTGGACCCTCCCATAGGGAGGTATGTGTATAGGACAGAATCTGGGGAGAGCATCGGTGCTGGAAACATAAACTTGGCCACCGTCAGTGTCCACAGTCATCGGAGGAAGCCACGGGTGTGGTGTGGAGTGTCAAGGACAGGGCTGAGGTCAAAACCTGAGAGAGGCCCCAGGAGCGAGGGAGCATTTGGAGGAAGAGGAGACAGGTGGGGACTATGGAAAAGAATGAGTCAAGAGTCAGGATATGAACCGGGAACAGAGGGCTTCACAGAACATGAGGGAGTGAAGAGATTCAAAAAAGAGGCCATGCTCCTCTGAGTCCCAAACCACCAGGAGCCGGAGAATGAGGCCTGGGAGCAGCTAGGAGACTGAACATTCAGAAGGTGTGACAACGAGTGACCTTGACAAGCACAGGTTTCAGTAGCATGCACTCCAGCTCCCAAAACACCTGGATCAGTGGTTCTCAAAGGCTGGTGCAGAAAAACCTCCCAGCAGTTTATTAAAAGGCAGATTCCTGGGAACTACCCCCAGAGAGCTAGATTCAAAAGGCTTGAATTTGAGCCCTGGAGTCTGAATTTTTAACAAGTCCCACCTCCCGACCCCCATTCCCAGGTGATTTTGATATGGTTGGATCACAAGCTATATTTTGATAAGCACTGCCCTGAAGACATAAGAATTTCCTTTCCCACCTGCCACAGGTTCTGGCTTCCTGTTAAATGAACCATAATCTCCTCTGAGACCAACGCTGAGAGTGACCAACCTTTTCAGTTCACGCCTTCCCATGAGGGATTGCCCCACAGACCTTTGTGGCATAAATCATATTTCAACACTGTAATCAGTAAAACTTTCATACATACCACAAACTTTCACACACACATTCCTAGGCATACACAGAATAAAGAGAAACATTTGTCTCAGAGACTTATAAGCAAATAAATATAAACACACAGGACTAATTCAATAAAGGAGAGGAGGAAACTATTATACAATAACAAAAAAGGCAATGCTCAAGGGACTCAAATACCACCAAAGAGAGCACCTAAATGAGGTTGAATTGTGTGTGTTTGTCGCTCAGTCCTGTCCAGTTCTATGCGACCCCATGGACTGGAATCCATCAGGTTCCTCTGTCCATGGGATTTCCCAGGTAAGAATAATGGAGTGGGCTTCCATTCCCTTCTCCAAGGGATCTTCCTGTTCCAGGGGTTGAACCTGGGTCTTCTGCATTGCAGGCAGATTCTTTACCATCTGAGCCACGAGGGAAGTGATGAATGAGGTTATAAACATTTATATTTACTCCTGTTTTTTTTCTTTTTGGCTGTGCTGGGTCTTTGTTGTGGCATGGGGGCCACAGGTATGTGGCATCTTAGTTCCCTGACCAGGGAGCGAACCTATGCATTGCAAGCAAGATTCTTAACCACTGGGCTTCCCTATATTTACTTTTATAATACATTTATATTTCCTCTTAGGAAAAAGGAGCCAAAGGAACACAGAAGAAGGGGTAACAAATTCAGCTTGGAGGACACGGTTAAGTCATCCTTGAGAAGGTGACGTTTTAGTTAGGCTTTGAAGGGTAAATAAGAATTCCCAAGGAAGAAAGGGAAGAGAATTCCAGGCAGAGGAACAGCAAGCGTGAAAGTGGAGAGGCAAGAAGGAGCACGGTGTTTCCAGGAAAGGTAAGGAGATTAGCGTGGCTGGAACAGAGAAAAGAGGGTGGAAGGAGGGAGAAGCAGATGCAGTAACAACGGACTAGGGTGGAAAGCGACCCTGGGCCGCCCACCCTTTGGAGGCTCTTTGATGCGTGCTACGGAATTTGCCCTTGATCTTGGAAGAAATGGAGAAGCGTGTGGTTTTTTCTGTAGGGGCTCTGTCTGCAGTTTCCTGGAACTGAGGATATGACAGTGGGGAAGCTGGCAGATCTCTTCCCTTCCATCTAGTACAGCATCCAATTGAAGGAAGATCTCTAGTAGAAGCAGAATCCTGAAGTCACATGGTCCTTGCAGACACAGTTTCTGAGTTTGCTTCTCATGGGCTGTGGAACCTGAAGATAAACCATGGGGAATGAGGAGAGAGAAAAAGGGGTGGGGTGGGGTGGGGGGCAATTACCCTCAACTCCAGTTCCCCAAATGGACAGAAGAGAAGTATGAGATCTCTTTGTCTAAACACGGATTTTAAATAATCACAAAAAATCAAGTTTAGTTTCTGCAGAATGGCCGGGGAGTGGAGAACCAAAAATGATCAAAGAACAACAAAGCAGAAAAAACAAGCAGAGGAGGAAAGAATATAAAAACAGGAAGTCAGTGGGCAGCAGTTCCCCATGAGGTCATTGGCACAGCCCCCAGGGGCTGATTCTCTGGAGGTCACGGGGTGGTGGCTGGGAGAAAGCAGGGGTACAACCCTTTCTCACAGCTGTGGGCACTAGAGCAGGCCAGAACATGGGGTCAACGCCAGACACACCTGGGAAATTTCATAAATTATTTCTGTGTGGGCTGGAGGAGGGATCGCTCCAAGCTGCCCAGCTGAGCCTTGGGTGAAGTAGGAGGCAGAGGCTGAATTCAGGTCAGAAGCTGAGCCCTGTGTCTGGCAGGTCTCTGTGACTCTGGGCAAGGGCGTCTACCTCTGTAGGCCTGTTTCCTCATCCAGGATTTAGTGTGGTTGGCCAAGCCTCTGTGCCCGGTGGCCAGAGGACACTTGAAAATCCAGCTGTACACTCTGGTGTGAGCTGTGACCAGGAAGAGTGTTTTATTTTTCTAATTTACACCCAAACACCATTCTGCCAGCCAGAGCCAGAGCCACAGGGCTGTGACCACTTAGAGAGGTGCCTTTTTCTTATTCATATGTAGGTGCTTCATGGGCTGATGGTGGCCCTGCCTGGGGTGTGGATGGAGGTGCTGTGGACTAGCTTGAAACAATAGGCTAGGGCCACCCCATGCAAGGTCCTGGATGCATGCCGAGGAAATTGGATGTAGACTTAAAGGGAATGGAAAGTAAATTTGCTCCAGCCCACAGGCCTCCCACCAAGCTCTTTTCCTGTCCCTGCTCATTGGAGAAGCTGTGCTGTGACTGTCCCTTACCTCCTAACACAACAGACTGCCTCAGCCATCCTCGGGTCATTTTCGGGTTTGGGCATGACCTTTATTATGTCCCCCATGATCGGAGGAACTGAAACAACCCCTGGACACATGTCCATCCAGACCTGGACTCACTGAGTCTGGCCTCAAAGCTGCCCAGGGGGCCCAGCTACACAACCCATAAGTTCAGTTCAGTCGCTCAGTCACGTCTGACTCTTTGCGACCCATAAGTACAACAGAGTTAATGCCCCACAGGCTGAGTTTTGACCAACAAGAGACCCAAGACAGGGAGGAAGCAACAGAGATTCCTAAGTCTTCTCCCGAGCAGACTGTTCCTGGGTACAGTGACTTCACATGGTCTTCCAGAGACATTCAGCATGGCTGAGCCATTCGTTCAGTTTCTCGTGGCACCGCAGTCAGTTCAGTAATGGACCGCTTTGCATGTGCTTTGCTCTTTGTCTGCCCAGTCCTAGTTCCCTCAGTATCTGGCCTGGGATTAACTCACTCCCCATAAAGCTTTGGCATATCAGTTTGCGTCTTGTTTTCAATTGGAAAAATGAGCTTAGGTGAGAGCTCCCGGTAACAGCTGGTACTAGCATCTTGCTGTTAGTATATGACTTCTCCTGCGCCTGCACGTGTTGAAACAAACTCATCCTTGTTATAGCCATTTGGGCTATAGAATCAGAAGGGCATGGAGCCAAACAGCTGTGCTGCGCTCAGTTGCTCAGTTGTGTCCGACTCTTTGTGATCCCCTGGACTGTAGCCCTCCAGGCTCCTCTGTCCATGGGGGTTCTCCAGGCATGAATGCTGGAATGGGTTGCCATGCCAGGAGATCTTCCCAACCCAGGGATCGAACCCAGGTCTCCCGAACTTCAGGCAGATTCTTTACCATCTGAGCCACCAGGGAAGTCCAAGAATACTGGAGTGGGTAGTCTATCCCTTCTCCAGGGGATCTTCCCACCCCAGGAATTGAACCAAGGTCTCCTGCATTGCAGGCAGATTCTTTACCAGCTGAGCTACCAGGGAAGCCCAGAGTCAAACAGAGTGGGGCTCAAATTCTGGCTCCATTGCTCATTAGTCTCACACATAAACTTGGGTGGTGACTTGACATCTTTATATCTCAACTTCCTCTTTTATGAGCTGGAGATCATAAAACTTACTTCATAGTGTTGGGGATGATTAAATGCACTGAGATGAGGTATGCAGAATATTTAGCATATTGCTGGACACATAGAATGAGCTCAGACAATGCTGTTTTTGTTACAATGATTAGGGCAATTGAAGAGCAGGCACCCAGGAGGCCTTCGAGTCAGTGCCCAGCAACAGCATCTCAGAGGGGGACACACTCAGCCCGAGGCAGGGGCATGACTGTGACGTCAAGGCCAGCCTGAAGACTTCCTGGACAAGATTCTGAGCATGAGGATTCTCTGCTCTTCGAACTTGGAGAGCGACTTGAACATTACTCCAAGCCCCCTCTAGCAATTCATTTCATCTCCAGGCAGCACCTGCCCATTGGCTACCCACTCTGGCCTCGGCCCGGAGCACACCCACCCATCCCTCACCCTGAGTGCTCCTGCCTCCATTTGATCTCAGAAAGGACAGGCTTCTTGCCTGGCTCGTGTCCACTTGGGCCTCGGTCTTGGAGACTGAAGGCGAGATTTGGCAGGAGGCGAGGCCAGGGGTAACCTAGGACAGAGGCTTTCACTGCCCACAGAAGCCTCCAATGCCAGCTCGGATGTCAACAGCTCAACCTCAAGGTCACTGTCACATTTGCTCAGCAGTGCTGCTGCTGGGGCCCTGCGTCTCCTTTCTCTGCTCCACCACTGAGTGGTAACAGACCACTGATAGGGTGGGGAGAAGAAGGGGAAGGGGCTTCTCCCCCTCCCTCACCCCCTGTGTCTCTACACCTGCGCCCCATCTGAAGCTGAGTGCTTAGGAGTGAGGGACCTGAGACAGACTTGAGAAAGGGCTACAGTAGTTTTATTTTGTTTTGTTTCATTTTATTTATTCATCTGGGCGTGTCAGGTCTTAGTTGTGTCATTTGGGATCTTTTGATGTGGCCCACAGGCTACCTAGTTGCAGCATGCAGCTTCAGGAGCTATAGCGCTCGGGCTCTCTAGTTGTGCTTTGGACTCTGGAGGGCGAAGGCTCAGTATTTGTGTTGTGTGTGCTTAACTGCTCCGAAGCATGTGGGATCCTAGTTCCCCAACCAGAGATCGAACCCCTGTCCCCTGCAGTGAATTCTTTACCACTGGACCACCAGGGAAGTCCCTGTTTCATTTTTTTTTAAGATGGGGGAGTTTGCACGTGGAAAGAGCCAGAAAAGCAGAGAGAGATGAAAGCTGGTAGAGCGAAGCCCCAGAGGAAGCCTGGGAGGAGCTGAAGGCTCTGGAAGCCAGAACATAGGCAGAGAGAATCTGGTCTCCATAGAGTGAGACACCTCTGCTCTCTGACGTCACTGGGAGGGTGTGGGGGGCCACAGACATAAATACCTTTGTAGGAGGGAAGCTGGAAGTTGAGGGATTTCGTGGTGCACAGTCTCAGCTTTCTCTGGGAACTAGGCAGCAAAGCCATCTGCTGACAAGGGGAGTCAGGACGGAATGAGAGCATAGTGGTGAGGATCTAGAACAGTCAACCTGGAGAAGGGGCAGGATACTTCCTAGAGACATAGCGAAGGAGGGCTCAGATGCCCTGAAGACTGCATTTATGATTTCCTCTCCAGAGCATCCAGCAGTAGAAAGATTTTAGTCACCAGTAGGCCATCCCCACGTGCCATCTCTGCCTCCTCTCCCCTCCAGGGTCAAGTGACTGGCTCCCTGGTCAGCTTGAGTGCTGCAGGAGCAGATGGCAAGGGAGGCAGTCCTGCCCCTCTGGCCATGATGGATCTCCTAGGGCCCAGTGTTCCAGAAGCAGCACGCAGCCGAGGCAGGGTGGAACCGCCCATCGCCTGGAGTACACACTCTTTAGATACTAAGATGTAGATCTCAGCCTGTCAATCAAACACTGCTCATGAAATGTCACTCCCCTGCCTCTCCAAGCACCAACATGTGGACAAGAAATCCTACCAAGCTTCCCCAATGCCAAGGCCAACTTCATTAAAGGGGCTTGCCCAGAGGTTTTATTAACTGATGTATGTACTTAGTTACTCAGTCGTGTCTGACTCTGTAACCCCATGGACTATAGCCCCCCAGGCCCCTCTGTCCATGGGATTCTCCAGGCAAGAATACTGGAGTGGGTTGCTGTTTCCTCCTCCAGGGGATCTTCCCTATCCAGGGACTGAATCCATATCTTGTATTTCTCCTGCATTGGCAGGCAGATTCTTTTACATAACTGACTGTATCTTTGTTTCCACAGATTAGCTGTTTCCCAAAATTCCCCAGGTGGTGAAGAGAGCGAGAGACCAGCGTAACTTGAAAACATGTTTTCTGGCAGAGGATTATTGGCAGAGCAACCAAACTGGGGCCACTTATTGTCCTTACATGTAAAGTAGCTTAGTGCTTGGCCCTGGCCTACCTTCTGGAAATGCCATGAGCTCACATTTGTCAACCAAGGAGCTTAGCCTCCTAGGAGAGAGATGAGCCATGTGAATTCACTGCATTCTCTTTTTTTTTTTTAAACCACTTTGAATTTTGTTGATCCACTTTTTTGAAGGGATAAATAGAGACTTCCCTGGTGGTCCAGTGTTTAAGCATCTGCCTTTGAATGCAGGGGGCACGGGATTCGATCCCTGATCCAAGAACTAAGATCCCACATGCCGCGAGGCAACCAAGGCAACTGAGCCCTCGAGCCACAACTACTGAGCCCTAGAGCCTGCACTCCGCAACAAGAGAAGCCACCGCAGGAAGAAGCCTGCTCTCTACAATTAGAGATAGCCTGCGCAGAGCAACAAAGACCCAGTGCAGCCAAAAATGATAAATAAATAAAAAGGATAAAGAGCGGAAAACAAAAGCCATGGCTCCCCTCCCCACCATACACCCATACATCCAAAATATGCTGTTTTTTACCTTCAGCTTCTGCTGTTCATCCCTTTTTCTGTTTTGGCGGAGTTGAAACACTGTTCTAACACTGATCTTTTGTAAGGTCGCCATCTCGTGGTAGAAGAGGGAAACGGCCCATTAATGCTCTGCTGAAATAATTCATTATTTCAACAAGTACTGTATCTGTTGAGAGTCCACTCTCTATCAGGCGCTGTATAGTAACTGCAGCCATTTCCTTATATTAAAAATAAGAGTCTGCTAATGCGGTGGGAAACTTTCACTGGGACGGATGATAGCAGTCATTCCAGACCCTCCATAAGGGCTGCATCATAGGAACCCAATAACCTCCCTCTTCACTCTATTTGAAATCTCACTGAGACTCTTGGAAGCTGAAAGGAGCCTGATGGAACTAGACTGCCTGGGGCTGCAGAATTCATTCCAGGGGCAACAAACGTGACCTTTTCCAGCTGTGATCATTTCCCACCCCCCACACATCCGTGATTCTCAGCCCTGCTGCCCAGCAGAATCACCTACAGGCTTTTAAAAACAGCAATGCCCAGATCTCACTCCCAGAGATTCTGATTTAATAGTTCAAGGGTGAGGCCTTGGTATTTTTAAAGCTCTCCAGGTGATTCTAGTGTGCAGTCAGGATTGAAAGATGCTGTAAAAATTGGTGAGCACAGGTCAGACATCACCCTTTTTATTGCTATTATAACTGGGAGAATTACTCCCTTACATACACATGCTTTCCTCACTACCCCCTTTCATACAGGAATTGAGAGCAGCATGGGCCCATCAGCTAAGAATTTCATCCATCTCTCACATTGCAAGGAATATGTTCCAGGTCTCCAGAGGGGGTGGTCTTTGAGAAGCCCCACAAGCTACTAATAAAAAGTATATGGCCAGTCGGCCCCTTTTCTTATTCTTAGCCAGACTAAGGGAGTACAATTGGAAAGAAGAAAGGGTGGAGAAAGCGTTAAGCATGGAAGTATATTCTGGTCACCAAAAGAATGCTAAGTGAAATTTCAAGGGGGCAGCCTTGCAAAGTACAGGAAGTTAGGGGGAAAGTGTTTCTTTTCTCCTTAAGGGTCTATAGGTACTCTATGCTATCCTAGGAACTGGGCTTCTCTTGTGGCTCAGCTGGTAAAGAATCTGCCAGAAATGCGGGAGACCTGGGTTCGATTCCTGGGTTGGGAAGATCTCCTGGAGAAGGAAAGGGCTACCCACTCCAGTATTTTGGCCTGGAGAATTCCATGGACTGTATAGTCCATGGGGTCGCAAAGAGTCAGACACAACTGAGCGACTTTCGCTCACTCACTCATGGTGTCCCCACATCCCCCACAGCTTATCTGGCTCTGAAGGACTTGGAGGGTCCAAGTGCATCCTGTATGACTTGGCTGGGCCATTCTGGATGGAATAACTAAAGCCTTGGCTTAATGAACTCCTGGGGAGTTGCATGGGGGTGGGTGGAGATCCCTGTGTCAGACCAGTGCCTATAGGTGGGAGGTGGTATTTCTTAAACATGGGAAGGCATGCACACCCCAGAGCTGAGATGTTTTGAAGAGGAAACTGCCTCTCCAAAAGGAAGGCAGATCTAAGATCAAAGGAGCAAAATCAGGTTCTAGAGAGCCCCCACCAAAAGAATTTCCTCCTATAAAACATTTAATTTCTTGGATGTTTTTCCAGGAAAAATGGTGTTAATGGCTGCTTAAAATTCTGTCTAATTTGTTGTAACTTTAATTCTTAAAACCTTTAGTAAAGTCTGTAAGTGTGAAAGTGAAAGTGTTAGTCACTCAATCGTGTCCAACTCTGTGACCCCATGGACTGTAGCCTCCAGGCTTCTCTGTCCATGGGATTACTCAGACAAGAATACTGGAGTGGGTTACCATTCCCTTCTCCAGAGGATCTTCCCAACCCAGGAATCTAATCCAGGTCTGATGCATTGCAGGCAGATTCTTTACCATCTGAGCCAACAGGGAAATGTGAAACATTTATTTATTCGTGATTGTGTGATAATATTGTGGAGAGAGAAGAGACACATATCTATGCCTTTCCCTGCAGGTAGACCATTATTCAGTAAGCAACAGGATGTTGGGGGTGATCGCTGACCTGAGTCGTGACCCACACAGAACCCAGAGCCAGGAAGAGAGCCAGACTCAGAGGGACAGAGGGCAGGGAAACTCAGACATGGGACAAGGGAAACAATGCTTACTCTCCCAAATATAGAGGGAGGCAGGGAACACTTACGAAGGAAAGGAGGGCTATCATTTAGGTTGTACCATAAATTCCTTCATCACTGAGATAAAAGGCGGGGAGAAGGATGGTTGACTGAGAGGGCTGATCCAGAGGTGTGATTTTTAACTTGATTGTTTTGGTTTAACAGCAGGACTTTCAGGAAGAGACTTCCCATAGATACAAGGATATATATGGTGAGTAGAAAGTCAACAATTTAAGACCAAAATAAACATTTGAGCGTCTAAGCAGGTATGGGGCTTCCTTCATATCTCAGTCGGTAAAGAATCTGCTTGCAATGCAGGAGACCTGCAATTTCTGGGTTGGGAAGATCCGCGGGAGAAGGACATAGCTACCCACTCCAGTATTCTTTCCTGGAGAATCCCATGGACAAAGGAGCCTGGCGGGCTACAGTCCACGGGGATTGCAAGAATTGGACACGACTGAGTGACTAAACCACCACCAAGCCAGTATAGGAATTTTTGGAGATACAGATCACGTTCTAGTTCTTAATTTTCCATAAGAGGAAACTGAGAAGCCTGGGGGGCAAGGGTCACTGACATCTGAGATCTGTGTCTAGAGCCCTCCTTTCCTGACATCCAGATCAGGTCTTGTATTTTTTGTTTTGTTTTTGATTAATTTATTTATTCGGTTGTGCCAGGTCTTGGTGGTGGCATGTGGGGTCTTTGATTTTCTTTGAGGCATGCAGGATTTTTTTAATTGCTGCATTCAGGATCTAGTTCCCTGACTAAGGAATCCAGTCCTGGGAGGACCTCTGCATTGGGAGCCCAGAGGCTTAGCTATTAGACCATCAGGTAAGTCCCCAAGTCTTATTTTTGTTCGCTATTTTCCTAGGTGTATCTTGGTCCTGTTTCCGCTTTAAAATTGACTCTGATGAACACATTGAAAGGCAATGCATTAGATGTTCTGGGGAACTCACCAACCAAGACTCCTGCACTGGGTTTTCTGGTGCTAATTAAAGGAAATTTTTATTTTCAGTTTTTAAAGTCTATTTTTGCCTTGTTTTGTTTTTAGCAGAGTGATTACCAATGTTTGTGTAGGCAGAGAATTAAATCCCTGAGTCAGAGACTCCACTTTGTTTTCAGTAAACTCAGTGACTAGGATCTCATGGGCAAAGTGTCTCCAGTGGTTCCATTTAAAAGGGAACTTGAAATTGAGCCACGGAGCTTGGCTGCAGTCCTCACGCTAAGTGATTCCAAGAGGAGACATTCGCTCATGACCAAGGTGACCAGGGCTTTGAAGAGGAGAAACAAAGCAGGAAAGAGGTACAGAAACAATTCAGGAACTAAATGAAATGCCCCCTTTGAATGGGAATTGGCTACATGGGGGAGACAAAAAGGAAGGAATCCGTGATGTGCAGGCTTAAACCTCTCTCTCTCTCCTCTCTCTCTCCCCCTCTCTTTCTCTCTCTGTCTCTCTCTCACAGGATTAATATCTGTATAGCCATTTTGTTGGTATTTGAGTTGGCATTTTTGCTACCAGCCACAGGGTCCAGCAAATAGACACTTCTATTGGTGCTTAAGCATCATCTCTTTTCTGCATTAAATGAGAAGACACTAAAGTGGTGACTCATGGGCCTTCCAATAGTCTCATTTTCCAGTGCTTTCTGAGGTCAGAGGTGCAGGCCCTTCCTGTGATGCTCTGTGCTCCACGGTTGAGCCTCCTTTATCCAGGGGGAGTCAGGATGACATAGAAACAAGTTCCAGTAGGTGTTCAAACTTGCCCGGGGCCTCCTGAGTGGTGTGTTTATAGCAACAGGACCCACATTGTAAACTGGCTGTAAGGCTCCTGTGGTCTGGGTTGGATCACCCTGTACCTGGGACCCTCAAGAAAGCTTGGAGACACCACGTTTGTTTATTCTGAGACAGAAAGCCAAGAAAAGACATCGAGAGCAGCCCTGACCCTTCATCCTCAGAGTTAGCTAGACATGGAAATTCTCTCTAACCGCAAGACAAAACCACATTTTAAATGCAGACTGTTTTTTGTCCCTCCCAGTCCTCAGTCCCAGTTCAATGTTCCAATTATTTGGACCTCTCTTCTCAAGCTATGATAACATTTCTTTTTAATCAATCTTTTTTTTGTAATGAAAAATCCCTTTTCCCATAATTCACTGTTACAGATTCATTTTCCACATCGCGGCACGAACAGATTCCTTTCCAACTCTTTCTATGGCTCTCCATGGGCTCGCCCTGCCCTTCTGTCTGAATTCACTGTATCTCCTCCCATCCCCTAGCTCCAGCCACACTGGCCTTGGTACCAAGCGCTTCAGGTCTGGGGGACTGATGAGGATGGGCTTCCCAGGTGGTAAAGAATCTGTCTGCCATTGCAGGAGATGCAGGTTCATCCCTGGGTGGGGAAGACCCCCCCAGGAGAAGGAAATGGCAACCCACTCTAGTATTCTTGCCTGGAGAATTCCACAGACAGAGGAGCCTGGAGAGCTACAGTCCATAGGATCACAAGGAGCTGGACATGACTGAGCATAGCACAGCTAGCCAGCTAAGGATGGATTAGGTGGCATATACTCATCAACCATTTTCATTACTTTTTAAAAAAATTTACATACAGTAAACTCCATTTTTGTTGTTGTTCAGTCCTATGAGGTTTTATACATGCATAGATTTTTGTAATCACTGCCATAAACAGGATACAAAACAACATGTACACCCAAAAGAATCTCCTCATGCTGCCCTCGTATAGTCAGTTTCTGGCCCCTCCCCATGGCAACCATTCATCTGTTCTTACAGTTTTGCCTTTTCCAGACTGCGATATGAAGGGTGTCATACAGTATATTATCTTTTGAGGCTGATTTCTTTTACCTAGAATAATGCATTTGAGAGTTATGCAAGTTGTTGTGTGGTAGCAATAGCCCATTCCTTTTTTTTTTTTCCTGACTAGTGGATATATTGGAGAAGGCAATGGCACCCCACTCCAGTATTCTTGCCTGGAAAATCCCATGGATGGAGGAGCCTGGTAGGCTGCAGTCCATGGGGTCGCTAAGAGACGGATACGACTGAGCAACTTCACTTTCACTTTTCACTTTCATGCACTGGAGAAGGAAATGGCAACCCACTCCACTGTTCTTGCCTAGAGAATCCCAGGGACGGGGGAGCCTGGTGGGCTGCCGTCTATGGGGTCGCACAGAGTCAGACACGACTGAAGTGACTTAGGAGCAGCAGCAGTGGATATATTTCTATATTCTATATATATTTCTATATATCCACAAATATATTTCTATTTGTGGACAGATCACCATTTTTTTTCCAATCCATTTACTCACAAGAGAATATTTGAGTCATTTCCAGTTTGGGAAAATTATGAATAAGGCTGCTGTTAAAAATTAATACACAGGTTTTTGTGTGGATATAAGTTTTCACTTCTCTGTAATAGATGAATACCTACAGAGGAGATAGCTCAGTCAAAAGGTAAAATATATGTTTTTAAGTATATTTTTATCTTTATAAGAAAATACCACACTATTATCTAGAGGCCTGTCCTGTATCATATTGCATTCTCGCCAGCCATGTATGAGAGTTCCACTTGCTCCATATCCTTGTGGATATTTTGTATTATCAGAATTTTTATATTAGTTGTTCTGATAGGTACGTAATGGAACATCACTGTGGTTTTTAATCTACATTTTTGTGATGACGACTGATGTGGATATCTGTTCATATATTTACTTGTCATCTGTATATCTTCTTTGGTGAAGTACATGTTCAATTCTTTGGTCTGTTTAAAAAATTGGGTTGTTGGTTTACTTACTGTTGAGTTTTGAGAGTTCTTTATATACTCTGGATGCCAGTCTGTGGCTTATCTTTTCATTGCCTTAACAGTGTCTTTTGTAGAGCAAAAGTTTAAGGTGTTAGTTGCTCAGTCATGTCCGACTCTTTGTGACCCCATAGACTGTAGCCCTCCAGGCTCCTCTGTCCATGGGATTTTCCAAGCAAGAATACTGGAGTGGGTTGCCATTTCCTTCTCCAGGGGATCTTCCTGACCCAGGGATTGAACCTGGGTCTCCCATATTGCAGGCAGATTTTTTTACTGTCTGAGCCACCAGGGAAGCCCCTTTAATTCAATAAACTCAATTATTTAAAGGATCTTTTGTGATCCAAGAATCCAAATATTTTCTCATATATTTTGAATCTAAGAGTTTCATAACTTTAAAAATTTTACGTTTATATTTATGATGCATTTTCAGTAATGTTTGTATATAATTTGAGGAATAGTTGAGGCTCAAATTTACATATGAATATCCAGTTGTTCTAGCACTATCTGTTGATAGACATCTATTGAATTGCTTTCAAACTGTGAACAGACACTTCACATAAGAAGATATACCGATGGTAAATAAACATGTGAAAAGACATTCAATTTCCACGTTAGGAACATTCAGATTAAAACCACAACAAATAATCATCATGCACTTTTTAGGCTAGCAAGAGTGTCACAGAGCTGGAACTCTGCTGGTAGAAATGTAAAATGGTATAACAACTTAGGAAAACAGTTTGTTAGTTTCTTTGAAAGTTAAACACACAGTTCCCATATAATCCAGCCATTATACTCCAAGATATTTACTCAAGAGAAATAAAAGCATATTTCCATACAAACACTCATACAGGGTATTCTTAGCATCTTTATCCCTAAAAAGGAGACTAGGTAAGCCCTGAATGCCCATCAACAAGAGAATGGATAAGCATAGTTACAACGGGGTACTGCATAGCAATAAAAGGAATGAACTATTGATAGATGCTACAACACGGATAATTCTCAAAGTGATTAGATCACATTCAAGAGGCAAGACAAAAAAGTACATTCTGTGTGATTCCATTGATATAAAATTTTGAGAACTGTAAGCAAATGTAAATGACAGAAAGCATATTGGTGATTGCCAGGAGATAAGATGGGGAGGTGGAGAGGAGAAGACATAAGGCAACCTTTGGAGATAAGAGATATGTTCATTACCTTGATAGATGTGATGGTGTTACAGATGTATATGTATGTCAGATTTATCAAATTGGACACTTTAAGTATGTGCAATTTGTTATGTCAATTGTACCTCAATAAAACTACTTAAAATTGACCATATTTTATGAATCTATGTTTGAAGTCTCTATTCTGTTTCACTTTTAGTCAATACCAAGGTATTTTGATCACTGTAGTTTTATTATATATATATTAATTAAATATATATATATTATATAATATATTCAGTTCAGTTCAGTCACTCAGTCGTGTCCGACTCTTTGTGACCAGGCCTCCCTGTCCATCACCAACTCCCGGAGTTCACTCAAACTCAAGTCCATCAAGTCGGTGATGCCATCCAGCCATCTCATCCTCCGTTGTCCCCTTCTCCTCCTGCCCCCAATCCCTCCCAGTATCAGAGTCTTTTCCAATGAGTCAACTCTTCGCATGAGGTGGCCAAAGTATTGGAGTTTCAGCCTCAGCATCAGTCCTTCCAATGAACACCCAGGACCGATCTCCTTTAGAATGGACCGGTTGGATCTCCTTGCAGTCCAAGGGACTCTCAAGAGTCTTCTCCAACACCACAGTTCAAGAGCATCAATTCTTTGGCGCTCAGCTTTCTTCACAGTCCAACTTTCACATCCATACATGACCACTGGAAAAATCATAGCCTTGACTAGACAGACCTTGGTTGGCAAAGTAATGTCTCTGCTTTTTAATATGCTATCTAGGTTGGTCATAACTTTTCTTCCAAGGAGTAAGCATCTTTTAATTTCATGGCTGCAATCACCATCTGCAGTGATTAAATTATATATATAATATATATTATAGAAAGCCTTCCTCAGCGATCAATGCAAAGAAATAGAGGGAAACAACAGAATGGGAAAGACTAGAGATCTCTTCAAGAAAATTAGAGATACCAAGGGAACATTTCATGCAAAGATGGGCTCGATAAAGGACAAAAATGGTATGGACCTAAAAGAAGCAGAAGATATTAAGAAGAGGTGGCAAGAATACACAGAAGAACTGTACAAAAAAGATCTTCATGGCCCAGATAATCATGATGGTGTAATCACTCACCTAGAGCCAGAGATCCTGGAATGTGAAGTCAAGTGGGCCTTAGAAAGTATCACTACGAACAAAGCTAGTGGAGGTGATGGAATTCCAGTTGAGCTATTTCAAATCCTAAAAGATGATGCTGTGAAAGTGCTGCACTCAATATGCCAGCAAATCTGGAAACTCAGCAGTGGCCACAAGACTGGAAAAGGTCAGTTTTCATTCCAATCCCAAAGAAAAGCAATGCCAAAGAATGCTCAAACTACTGCACAATTGCACTCATCTCACACGCTAGTAAAGTTAATGCTCAAAATTCTCCAAGCCAGGCTTCAGCAATACTTCCAGATGTTCAAGCTGGCTTTAGAAAAGGCAGAGGAACCAGAGACCAAATTGCCAACATCTGCTGGATCATCGAAAAAAGCAAGAGAGTTCCAGAAAAACATCTATTTCTGCTTTATTGACTATGCCAAAGCCTTTGACTGTGTGGATCACAATAAACTGTGGAAAATTCTGAAAGAGATGGGAATACCAGACCACCTGACCTGCCTCTTGAGAAATCTGTATGCAGGTCAGGAAGCAACAGTTAAAACTGGACATGGAACAACAGACTGGTTCCAAGTAGGAAAAGGAGTACATCAAGGCTGTATATTGTCACCCTGCTTATTTAACTTATATGCAGAGTACATCATGAGAAACGCTGGGCTGGAAGAAACACAGGCTGGAATCAAGATTTCCGGGAGAAATATCAATAACCTCAGATATGCAGATGACATCACCCTTATGGCAGAAAGTGAAGAGGAACTAAAAAGCCTCTTGATGAAGGTGAAAGAGGAGAGTGAAAAAGTTGGCTTAAAACTCAACATTCAGAAAACGAAGATCATGACATCTGGTCCCATCAGTTCATGGGAAATAGATGGGGAAACAGTGGAAACAGTGTCAGACTTTATTTTTGGGGGCTCCAAAATCACTGCAGATGGTGACTGCAGCCATGAAATTAAAAGACGGTTACTCCTTGGAAGGAAAGTTATGACCAACCTAGATAGGATATTCAAAAGCAGAGACATTACTTTGCCAACAAAGGTCCGTCTAGTCAAGGCTATGGTTTTTCCAGTGGTCATGTATGGATATCAGAGTTGGACCGTGAAGAAGGTTGAGTGCCGAAGAATTGATGCTTTTGAACTGTGGTGTTGGAGAAGACTCTTGAGAGTCCCTTGGACTGCAAGGAGATCCAACCAGTCCATTCTGAAGGAGATCAGCCCTGGGATTGCTTTGGAAGGAATGATGCTGAAGCTGAAACTCCAGTACTTTGGCCACCTCATGCGAAGAGTTGACTCATTGGAAAAGACTCTGATGCTGGGAGGGATTGGGGGCAGGAGGAGAAGGGGACGACACAGGATGAGATGGCTGGATGGCATCACTGACTCGATGGACGTGAGTCTCTGGGAGTTGATGATGGGCAGGGAGGCCTGGCGTGCTACGATTCATGGGGTCGCAAAGAGTTGGACACGACTGAGCAACTGAACTGAACTGAACTGCACTGAATATATATTAAATTATGTATAAACATATATATTATATTTATATATAATATATATTATAATATATAATATATATTAAAATCAGGTAGTAGAGTCTCAACTTCTTTTTCAACTTTGTTTTGGGTATTTTAGTGCTATAAACAGCTTATCTATATCTATAAATAATCATACTGGGATTTGTTTAAGATGATCTTAAATTTATGGATCCATTGGTTGAGTGTGACATATTAGCTATAACGAACCTTCTAATACATGAACAGAATATGTCTTCCCATTTATTAAGGTTTTCTTTGATTTCTTTCATCAGTGTTTTGTGGTTTTTACCATATAGACCCTGCACATGTTTTGTTAGAGGTATAGCTGAGTATATGATATTCTTTTGGATGCTATTATAGGTGTTAATGTTCTTAAAATTTTGAAAACCTTTTGAATGCTTTGAATTTCAGTTTCCAATTGTTCATTTGTTGGTATAGAAAAATGGTTGATTTTGTGTGTTGACCTTGATCTTGCTAAACACACTTAGTTCTAGAAGTGTGTTTTATAGATTCCTTGGGATTTTCTTCATAAACAATAATGTCATCTGTGATCCCAAACAGTCTTATTTCTACCTTTCCATCCCAATGACTTTTATAGGCTGTCTATTACTTGCCAGGATTTCCGGTGCAATACAGAACAGTTGTGGTTAGAGTTATTATGCTCCACTGATCATTTTTAACATAACAAAGACAGAGACAGCCAGACAGCAAGCAAGTCAGTTTTAACATGATGCACAGTCAGCTATGAGGTATTTTTGACAAAAAATTGAGCCTGAGACCAATCAAGCCTTTAGCCAGAGCTGATACTAGGGGATGCCAAAAAAGTCAGTGATCAAGATAAACAACATTTTAATGCAGGTTTTTAAAAATAGAAATTACTGCAAAACAATTAGGAACAAAATAGTTTAAATAAAGACAGAATCAGAATCACTGATTTCTCCTTTGCCCCAGGCTCCATTACGGCTCAGCACCATTGCTGATTTGACCCTGGTCTAGAGTCTGGATCTAATGACCACCTTAGAGAACAGATAGAAATAGAAGAAAGATTGAATAGGTCTGGTATGTGGGAAACTATAAAACAATGAGATATTTCTTTAATAAATAAATTGCCAAAGAAGAACCCTGAAGTGCCAGAGTAGTAGTTACACAGATGTGTTCACTTAAGGGCTCTTCAGCCAACTATAACCTTATGATAAAGTGTACTTTTCAACAGTATGTTATATTGTAATAAAAATATTTTTTAAAAGATGGAGGAAAAAGCGTCTAGGGACTTCCCTGGTGGCCCAGTGGCTGACTCTGCACTTCCACTGCTGGGGGCACAGCTTAGATCCTTGGTCTGGGAATTAAGATCCCGAATGCTGCATGGCAAGGCCAAAAAAATAAAAAATACAAAAAGAAATAAACTGTTTAATAGAGGAATAAGAAAACTCACGTCTCCATTTTTTTAAAAAAGCACCTAAATTCAAATAGTCACTAAGTTTGGGTGACTAGATT
The DNA here is from genome assembly GCF_055505025.1 of Bos grunniens. Lineage (NCBI taxonomy): Eukaryota > Metazoa > Chordata > Mammalia > Artiodactyla > Bovidae > Bos > Bos grunniens. The sequence continues at coordinate 84,575,396 of NC_141174.1, read as the reverse complement.
ATAGCTATTACATAATTTAATTTTTAATGTTGTTTTATAATGTTAATTATTTAATAATTTATAACTTTATAATAGTATATATAGTTTCTATAACTATTATTAATATTAAAATGTAAGGTTATGTTGTACTCTCATATGTTTATAATTTATACAGTTTTTATGAATTACAAACTTATTTCAACAAAAGTTAAAAAAAAAAAAACCTTACCTAGCCCTTAATTATTACAGATGCATACTGAAGAATGTAGGGGTGACGTGAATGAAATCTGGAATTTATTTTTAAATATTTCAGAAAAAAAGAAGAAAAAAGGAAGGGAAAAATGAAAGAAAATCGGAATATGGCCAAATGAAATAAATGTGGAGAACACTGACAATCGTTAAATCTGGGGAATGTACTAGTATTCATTGTACTCTACTTTTGGATTTCTTGAAATATTTTCATTATAAAAATAAATATAATATACAGCCTCTCACCCTCACCTACTGTCATCTTCCACTCCATTACATTGTTATATTTTTAAAACTATTATCTGAAATTATCTCATTTATTGGTGTATTGTCTGCCTCCTCCCAGAGGAGGCAACTACAAGCACCACATACACAGAATGTACCTGAGCCATATTCACTTCTTTACTCCCAGCACAGTTTAAAACAATGAACTTTATCAGCATCTTACATCTATTGTGATTGCCCAAACAGGTGATGTGTTGAGTTGGTAGGTATTTTATTTTTGATACTATTTAAAGAATGGGCTTTCCCGGTGGCTCAGACAGTAAAGAATTTGCCTGCAATGAGGAGACCTAGGTTCAGTCCCTGGGTCAGGAAGATTCCCTGGAGAAGGGAATGGTAACCCACCCCAGTGCTCTTGCCTGGAAAATTCCATGGACAGGAGCCTGGCGGGCTCCATGGGGTCACAAAGAGTTGGACACAACCAAGCAACTAACACTTCATTTAAAGAATAAGATCTCAGGATGGCCTCACTCTTTGTCTCAAAGTGATCCCAGCCCTTCACACACACGCCCCAGCTCTTTTCTCCTTGGATGGACAGCAAGGATTATGATGATGTAGGGACTATGTGCCCTCCAGAAGCTCTTCACGGTCATTTCATGGCCCTCAGATTTGGTTATCTGCCAATATGTAAAAGGCACCAAAGCCCAGCACTTTCATCTGACCTACTGTTAAGTTCCCCTGTGAGGTTGTTGATTTCAAAGATGTTTAGGTTTTATAGGTTCTATCTTCCTTACATTGTTTCAAGGCTATACACGAAGAACAGATGGTGTGCTCTATAAATCTGCAATTAACAGCGTCTAATCAGTCAGTTCTCAATGCCAAATTCACCTTCCCCATCTTGAGAAGGGGCTGTGCAACTCACAATAAGCACATGTCTCTTCCAAATTTAGGTAGTTAAAACTGAAAACACAGTGGACATTTCTGCGTATTTATTGTGCTTAAAACTAATCTATTTGTGTCATTTATTTCCTCTTCTGGGTTTTGGGTTTCTGGACTTGTGATATTAGAATAATCATTTTTGGATAAAGAAAATATTCATGTTCCTAACAGTTCCTATTCATTCTCTCTGAAGTCTGCCCCATGGCCACTCAAGACAACATTTACAGACATAAAGATATGTGTATAATGGAATTCATCCGGGCGCTTGTTAACTGGGGTTGACCTTTCATGTGTACTCCAGGTGCTTCAGGTTAGGACCATCACCCTCTTTTTATCGAGAGAGGCAGCTTGGGTGGTCTTTTGGTCCTGACTTCCAAAAGTCTCTATTGCATCGCCAAGTTCCCCTGCATCCATCCTAGGGACTCATGCTCATTTTCAGATTCCTCAGTGATTCAGAGCTCAAGAGTCCCCATTCCAAACTTAATCACACAAAAGATGCTTTTCCATACCTTTGACTGGATACTCCAAGGTGGAGTCCAGGGTCAGAGTATTTCAGGACAAGGTGAAGTTGTCAAATGGTGCAGGAATGTAGAGCCCTTAGAATCTATATGCCCTGCTTGGATGTTTGGAAACACTGAATTTATATTATAGTGCACAATAATTTTAAGACTGGAGAAAATAAGTTTTTATTCGGGATCCATTCAACAACGATTTCCTGAGCTCCAGCCATGGACTAGATTCTATAAGATGTTTTGAGATATTGATTCTTACCTTGTGGTTCATAATCCAGCAAAGAAATGGGCAAAACAACTGCTATAATGCAAAGTGATTAGTGCTATGAATAAGTCTTTCCCACTCTTATTAGGATGAGTTTACGGCCAAGAGTTATGATTATGATGTACTTTGGGGAACTGTTTGGTTTTTTTTTGGCTGTGCCTGGTCATTTTGGTGTCTGGCTTTTCTCTAGTTGCTGGCAGAGCACAGGCCCTAGGGCACACAGGCTCAGTAGTTGTGGCTTGGGGGCTTTTGCTGGCAGCATGTGGGATTTTAGTTCCCTGACCAGGGATTGAACTCAAGTCCCCTGCGTTGGAATGGTGATTCTTAACCACTGGACCACCAGGGAAGTCCTGATGAGCTATTTATTCACAGAGAGAAATTTCCATGTATTGCAGTATCCCCTTTAATCCTTACAAGAACAGTGATGTTGTAGTATTATCATTCTCATTTTACAGATGAGGAAACTGAAATTTAGAGATATGAGACAGGCCTCATAATTTGACAGATGGCAAGATTTTCATTTGTTTCTCAACCATGAGAATACGCGCTGGACTCGGACTCTGCAGGTGCCAGGTTATGCTCCCCTTAGACAGGGCTATGTCCCAATCTGGACACTAGAGGGCACTGAGAGAGTATAGGAATGAGAAGAATTTGCCTCTGGGCTACCTCTCCGCGAACAGCTACAACAAATTGCCCTTCCCAAAGTCATCTTTGAAGGTGGATTAACTGTAACTACAACAGTGAGAAGGCAGGTCTGAACCTACCGCACATTCCAGTTACAGAAAAGGGCAAGGTTCACTTAGGATTCATCTTTCATCCAAAGCACTTCAGCTCACTACTACTTTTACGCATCGTGGGGAATGTGTGTCGAATTTAACTGATGTTTGTGTACAATTACAGTTTGTGTACAAGCCTGTACACCACGACAGGCTTGCTTATGCTCATCCTGTAGCTGATGCCATAACAGGGCTGTTATGCAGACAGTTGATCAAAAAGAAATTCATCCAAGCAAAAGTAGCCTAGTTCATCTGGGGGCTACATACACTCTCCTGAATCGTCCCCCACAACCCCATTTATTCCAGCTCCCAGAGCAATGAGTGGCTGGCATAGCCCCCATTCCATTGGCAGCATTTAAAAGACTGTCCATCAGCATGATTCTCAACCTGAGGGATGCTCCACAGGGAGGAAGTTCTCAGGCTGTCACCTGCAGGATTACCTCTCTGCTTAGAGAAGGAGCACTCGATGGTATCAATCAGTATTGGAAACAAGAAGTCAACATTCCCTGCTGTTTCAATCCTTTCCTTTTTAGAAAGTCAAAGTGGTAGTTGCTCAGTCGTGTCTGACTCTTTGCGACTCCATGAACTGTAGCCCACCAGGCTCCTCTGTTCATGGGATTCTCTAGGCAAGAATACTGGAGTGAGTTGCCATTCCCTTCTCCAGGGGATCTTCCCAACCCAGGCATCGAACCCAGGTCTCCCACATAGCAGGCAGATTCTTTACCATCTGGGCCACCAGGGAAGCCCCTTCCTTCTTAGAGCTTTGCCATTAGTTGCTAGGTATTAATAGCTTTTCCAGCATGTTTACAACTCATAAGCAGAATATGTAGCTGAAAACTACTGGAAAAAACTAGTTCACATTTTAGGGAGAGGATTTAAAAACAATCAGTGACCAATGTATCTTCAAAAAGTACTTTCTCACATGGTTCAGTCCCGCATGGCAAAAACCAAACAGAGCCTTCTCAACCCACCACACCCTGGGGTGATGCAATAGTAAACAAGACAGAGGCATGGACATGTTTCTGGATGTGAAGCTGGCCAGCAGCTCAGGTCACCCTACAGTCCAACAGGCTGTGGATCAACCAAGCTAACGATCAGACTTCCCTCCAAGATGAAAAGCATGGCCGGAATTTGAGGCAGTTCGGCACTTATTCTACGTTCAGGAAAGGGGCAGCCAGCAATTTTTTAAGTAGGGAAATTATGCAAACAGAACTCTCCTTTAGTAAGATGGGTTTGGTGGCACGATGGGGGATAGATTAAAAATGGTGACTGAAGACAGGGAGGAGGGTATGTGGATGTAAGTAAGCACATGGGAAGGGAAAGAACATGTAAGGAACATTTCAAGGATGGAACTAACAGTTCTGAGTTGTTGATTGAATATGGGGGAAAAATGAAGAAGGTATAAACATGATGACCTCACATTCTTGGAGCATTTACTATATGCCCATTCACTATGGGCTTCCCTGGTGGCTCAGACAGTAAAGAACTCACCTGCAGTGCGGGAGACCTGGGTTCAATCTCTGGGTTGGGAAGAGTCCCTGGAGAAGGGAACAGCTACCCACTCCAGTATTTTGGCCTGGAGAATTCCACGGACAGAGGAGCCTGGTGGGCTAGTCCATGGGCTGGCAAAGAGTCGGACACCACTGAGTTACTTTCACATGTGCAAGATAGTTTGCATTTTATGGGAACTGACTCATTTAATTATGACAAATTGGAGGTGGGAATTATCATCCACTTTTCCTGGGACAGGAAACTGAGGCACATAGAGGCTAAGTCACTTGTCAAAGTGACTAGGATCTGAACTCAGGTTGTCAAAGTCCTGAACCTCCACTTATCACATCGCACAGTCTCTTCTCCAGTCTGGGGGATGAGGATGACAGTGATGTCACTGGCTGAGATAGGAAGTCAGGAGCAGTAGGCGTCAGTGTGTGGGTCGGTGGGAGTGGGAGGAGGGCAGACAAGGTGATGTTTTGGACTTGTGAGGAATCTGGATGTTCTGCCAGCACCTCGGGCTTCCCTGGTGGCTGAGTAGTAAAGAATCTGCCTGCCAATGCAGATGCAATCCCTGATCTGGAAAGATCCCGTGGAGGAGGGCATGGAAACCCACTCCAGTATTCTTGCCTGGGAAATCCCATGGACAGAGGAGCCTGGCGGGCGACTGTCCATGGGGTCGCAAAGAGTCCGACACAAATGAGCAACTCAACAAGAAGCTGGCACCTCAAGTGCTGATGTACAGCAGGCTTCAGGTCCCAATTTGGAGAGGGAGCTGGTTTTCATTAAAAATATGAAACATCTGTAAAAATGCTGTTGGCTGACTTCCCTGGTCAAACTATTCCAGAAAGTCCTGTTATGCTCACAAACAGGAAGCCCATGCCCCAGCTGAAGGTTTGGCCAGAAATTTAGGAAGGTCAGGTTCATCAGCAAGGTGCTCAGGGTCTCTGGGCTGCAGAGAGGTCTATAAAGGAGACCACACCCCAACCTGAATAAGGGGGAAGGATCGGTGTCTCTGAGACTGTCAGTTATCTCAAGTCCTCTCCTTGTTCCAACGAAGCAGTGCTTCTCAACCCTGCCCACTCATCAGAATCACTCAGGGAGATTTAAAAAGCACTGATGCCCAGGCTGCACCCCAGATCCAGTTAAATCAGCCTATGTCAGGGTGGGCACAGGCAGTTTTGAAAAGCTCTTTAGGTGACTCCCGTGTGAGACTTGAATTAAGCACCAGAGCACAGGAGGAGGACTCCGTCTGGAGATGATCAGAGAGCAGGGAAATGACTAACATCTATAAAGTACTTTTCAATTCATAAGAAACTTTCACATACATGGCCTTATGGCCTTTTTTAAGGAGTATCGTCTCATTATCTACAAGTTAGAAGGGGAAACCATGACTTAAAATGAGAGAACTGACTTGCTCAAGGTCAAACAATTACTGACTGGAAAAGCCATGACTAGAATCCAGATCGGCTGAAGTCCAGTCCAGAGTTCTTTCATAAGGCCACGCAGGGCAGCGCCACAGAAGGAAGGCCAAGCTCATCTGCATTCACATAAAAAGGTGAGAGTGTAGCTACCTTTTAAAGTAATAATGATCGCCCAGCTCATCCTATGTGCAGCCAAGATTGAGAACCCCTAGCTTATAACTTTCAGTTTCTCAAACAACTGTCCTAATTCATTAAAAAAAAAAAAAAAAAAAAAGGAAATAAAGTAATAATGATCACAGGAGCAAATCTTAAAACAAGAGCTGCAGCTGTGGCCAGGGCATAAAGGAGTGGGACACCGGGAATGTAGCCAGGCCAGAGATAGTTGGTGAGGTCTGGGCGTCCCATTGTCAGGGGGTGATGGGAAAGGTCAGGGAGACGGTGAGTGGGACTGAAGGTAAGAGAGGGAAGCCCAGGGCAGGACCCGGTGTGGCACTGTCCAGAAGGCCTGGGGGCCTGAGCTCCAGATATGAGTCTTGGGCGACCTCAGTTGTAGTGGTGGAAACAGCAAATCTGAGTAATTCCTGGAGGCATTTACCGGGACACATCATCTTACTAGCCAGATAACAATCACCTGCTAATTTGCATCGAGCTGTGTAATTAAGAATACACTTTCTCCATTTTCATAGTGGCCTGAGGTATTATCCTGCCATAGCAGCTTCATGAGTAAAACTGTATAATAATTCTTCATGGAGACACAGAGGATAAATGAAAGGATGTGTCTAGCTAAACGCCCAGCACATGCTGTGCTGTGCTCAGTCGCTTCAGTCGTGTCTGACTTTGCAACCCCATGGTCTGTAGCCCACCAGGCTTCTCTATCCATGACATTATCCAGGCAAGACTACTGGAGTGGGTTGCTGTTTGCAACCCAGGGACTGAACCTGTGTCTTTTGCGTCTCCTTCATTGGCAGGCAGATTCTTTTACGACTATGCCATCTGGGAAGCCTGCCTAGCCCATAGGAGGTGCTGAATACATGTTAGCTCCCTTTGTGGTTGCTTCTTTTTAGGATGTGGATGGTGAGGTCCCACATGCTGAGTCCCATCTGGTAGTGAAGAGTGTGGGCTCCACAGCCAGACTGCTAGCTTCAAGCCAGCTCCGCCAATCATCTAGTCCTTAAACCTTGGACAAGTTAGTTACCCACACAGAGCTTGTTTCTTCCAGTAGGAAATAGAAATAACATGTGAATCTTTCTTGTGTGGTGGTTGGGAGGGTTACATGAGATAAAGCATGGAAAGCTCTTGGCATAGTCCCTGGCATCCAATCGCTGTTCAATAGTTGTTGACAAATTTCATTAAGGATGACTTGCCTAAAATACCCCCAATAGCAAGTGGATTAGCCAACACGAATCTAGCACAACACTCTTTCTGCTACACTGTGGCAGCTTCCATTGAAAACGAGCTAACATCGATGGAGGACCACCATCTCAAGACACTGACATCAAGGCAAAGCACTTCATAGGGATATTATGAACTGAGGAGGGGCGAGTAAGTCTCAACGTCACAGAACTAGTTAGCTGGGAATATGGGGGTCAGACTGTCTGACCTCAAGTCCCACAACCACTGTCTATGGCAGTCACTCTTAAAATTCTAGTGTGGATCAGAGTCACCTGGAGGGCTTGCTAAAATTCAGATTACAAGCCCTTCTTCCAGGGATTTCATGGGGTTTTTTCTTTCACTTCTGAAATTAAAAATGGGTTTTATTCCTACGAAGGAAATATGGCTCTGATCCTACTACTACAGTCTTAACAACTTTCAAATATACAACAGGGTATTACTAACTACAGTTACCAGACTGGACATTGCATCCCCGGGACTTATGTATCTTATAGCTGAAAGTGTGCACCATCTTAAAAAGTTTTTTTTATTGGTGTATAGTTGCTTCTCCCAGAGTTTTTGATTCATTCAGCCTGAGGTAGAGCCTGAGAATTTGCATTCTTAACAGGTTCCCAGATGACGTCAATGCTGCTGGTCTGGGCACCACATCTAGAGAATTTGGCCTATACTAAGCTGCCTTTGTTGGGTACAATTCATTGTGATGAGAGATTGTGGTGGTCTACCCTGAATAGTCATTGGAAGGACTGATAGCTCCAATACTTTGGCCACCTGATGCGAAGAGCTGACTCATTGGAAAAGACCCTGATGCTGGGAAAGATTGAGGACAGGAGGAGAAGGGGGTGACAGAGGATGAGATGGTTGGATGGCATCATTGACTCAAAGGACATGAGTTTGACCAAGCTCCGGGAGACGGTGAAGGATAGGGAAGCTTGGGATAGGGTGCTGCAGTCCATAAGGTGACAAAGAGTTGGGCACAACAGAGACTGAACAACATCTGCAAAAACTCCGCTGACCTCTCAGGCTGCTAGGAGCCCCAAGGAGAGCCCTGGGGCACATTCAGGAAATGTGTCTCTGTTAAGCTCCTTGGAGCCTCCTGACACCACCGACACCTTGTCAGATGCACATTAGGCACAGTCTATGGGTTCAGAGCCAGCACTCCCCGTTAGGTGTTTTATTATTTATTCACTTGACAGGAAACATACATTTGGTCATATAAAACACCATGCTACTGGCTTAATTCGTTGCGGTTGTACAACAGAACTCCTTTGGGCATTCAGGAAGCCCTTGCATGGCCAACTGAGGACAGCTCAGTCACTGGAGAGAAGAATCCTGCCCCGAAGAAGAGACCCACTGCCAGGCCCTCTCTGGGCAGCCTCTGTCCCAAAGCCCTGCAGAGCCATTCACACAAGTTGGGTATTATCAAAATAATGGTCATGCTGGGAGGAATGGGTGTTCTGAACTAGAAGATGGTCTTAAAACCAGAGCATACCAGGCAATTCATATATATTACAAATATATAAATTAAGAGGTCTACAGGTATACAAAATCTTTCCAAGGGGACATTAATTTCTTTCAATGTCATGCCAGGTATTTGTCAGAACCTTGAAAACAAAGGCGATGTTCAGTGGAGCTGGTATTAAAATTAGAAGGTATTTATACACAGGCCCTGCTCCTCTCGTGTCCACCATGGAACCCTCTGGTGTTGTCAGGGCCTCTGGGCAACCTCAGTACCCCCACAGGTAGCCCATCTGCAGTCTGCATCTTCCGAGAGAGCAAGGGACTCGCTCGAGGGCTCTTCTCCTGCGGCCCCATCTCGGCTTGACGGCGCCTGCGAACCCAGGGGCTGCCAGAGGGAGTGACGCTGCTGTCCGAGGAGTAGTCCGCGCATTTGCGGACGATCTCAGGACTGGCGCTTGTGTTCGGCCTGCCTTCTTCGGCCAGTGGGGATTTTCTGGAGACCCCTTTGCGCTGAGCCAAGGGGCTGCTCCAAGGACTGGAGCACGGGGAGGCATTGGGGCTCAGAAAGAGATTCTGGTGGCTGGAAGGGCTGAGCTTGTTGGAAACGGCATGTCGCCGGCCAGCCATAGGGGATGTCGGATTACTCTCAGGGTCAGAGGAGCTGTTGGCGGAAGACTCGTCCCCCATGTACTGCAGCTCCTCGACTCTCCTGTTGAGGGACTTATTCAGGTGGATGCTCGAGGTGGGTTCTTCGTCCTGATTCTTCTCTTTGGATGGTTTCTTTTTGGGTGGCTTCATGCCAATCAGGATAGCTTTCATGCTTTCCCTGCCCTGAGACTCTGTGATCATGAACTCGTGGGCTTTGATGGCTGCTTCCACCTCCTCGAACTCCACAATGGCACACTCTTGGGTCCCCACTTGGCTGTACCGGTTGCTGATCCTGCGGATATCAGGGGGCAGCTCTCGCCCGGGTTTGAGCATTCGCACTGACGAGATGACTCCGAAGGTCCCGAAGAGCTTGAGCAGGTGTTCCATCACCTTCTCCTGAACCCTTCCATTCTTCTGGGGGGTGGCCAGGGCCCACAGCTTGGGGGACAGGTAGAGGTCATAGACCAGGAGCATCTTGCTGGGGAGGTTCTCGTTGGGGAAGAGTGGGACAGGGGTGGTCCTCCTCACCTTGCGGTGGTCCTCGTTCAACTCCAGGGTCACTGAGTACTTTAAGGCGTGAGCTGTTGTTCTCCAGTCCCGGGTAAGGTGTTTCACCTGAAGAACACAGAGCAAATTGGAAATGGTACCTATTGTCCTTGTCCCCTTGGCGCCCTCTATAATCGCTCTCCCTCCTTTCCCTACCCCCGTAACACCAGGATCTGGAATCACACCTGGTGTGTGCAGGCACTCAAAAACCTAGTGAGTGAACGAACACACTCTCTATAATTATGAACAAGGTGGGATGGTTTAGAGCACTGATGCCCAACAGACCTTTCTGAGGTGATGGAAATATTCTATTCTGTGCAGGTGGAGAGGTTAAATCCAAAACAAGTCTATTGGATACAAAATTCCAAGGTCCACCTCTGGCTGGCAGTAAGACCTGAAGACTAATTCAGTCTCTCACTACCCCAACTTTCTCATTTGTAAAATGGATATATTAATATTGCCTACCTCAGAGAACTGTCATAAGAATTAAATGAATAGAGAAATATATACATATCTACACCCAGATACACATTTATATAAAACTTAGGGCAGTGTCCAGCTCACAGAGTATTCAATAAATATTATGTGGTATCCATATTTCAAATATTACATGCTACCGTTTTGACAGGATCTGGAGATTTTAACATTCGAATCCTTCTCTGAAGTGATATTTCTGCATTTAATACACAGAAGGTGCCAAAAGATCTTTCAATATCTCCCTCACTCCTCTTCTTTTAGTGGAAATTGTGTGTATCAATGCTACAGCCCAGGGAAGCTATATTTATACTGTAAAACAGTAATTTTCGAGAGGCCCACTTCCGGGAAAGGGAATGCCATGGAGAATGAGTCATCTCAAAGAGCCAGCGGAGGTGGGTGGGGTGGGTAACCTGAGCCAGTGCAGACAGTGGGCAGAGGCACCCTGACTCAAACAGAAACTTCCCGGAACGAAGAAGGGAGGGCTCCCAAACAGGGCAGGTGTGGGAACTGGTACTGCCAAGCTCCTGTGGAGAGGGCACTGTCCACTGTCCTGTGGCCTCTGGGTGAAATGGCCCAGACTGGGGCTTGGGATTCGGGAATCACGTGTCACCTACAAACAGACTCAGGGCTGATCACGGTAGCATGAGCCAAGGGCAGAGAGAAGCAGATCCAGGCAAAAGGTTGGACTTCAGGTGGACAGAGTCAATGAGGGACCCAGAAAACGTGAAGAAAATGACCAAGGGACAGTTCTGGGTCATGGGACACCCACACAGTGGCTCTGTGGAGTGAAACATAGGGGAGCCTTGTCTGTTGCTGGTCAGGGAGGGAGAACTCAGGAGAGAGGTGAAGACAAGGAGTGTTAGGGGAGGCCAGGGCAAACTGGCTTTAGAGGGCTGGAGAAGCTGCTGGAAGACCATGCCCAATCCAGAGAGAAGCAGGACCCAGCACCTGCTGCTCAAAGCCAGGAGTCAGGGCCACTAGAAAACCTCAGTTAGGACCAAGCATCCCAAGCCTGGGTCTGTGAGCCTGGAGAAGGAGTGTCCAGGTATAATTTGGGAAGAGGAGCCAGGCAGCTGCCATCTTTGTACAGTTACTAGAGCTTGGTAAGACTTTGTGAAGCTCTGTGATTGCCCTGTTAGTTACCTTTGTAACGCTTGGCAGGTTAAGTTGCTTCAGTCATGTCTGACTCTTTGCGACCCTATGGACCATAGCCTACCAGGTTCCTCTGTCCATGCGATTCTCCAGACAAGAATACTGGAGTGGGTTGCCATGCCCTCCTCCAGGGGATCTTTCCGACCCAGGGATTGAATCTGCATTTCTTACGTCTCCTGCATTGGTAGGTGGGTTCTTTACCACTAGTGCCACCTGGGAAGCCGCTGCTGCTGCTGCTGCTGCTGCTGCATCGCTTCAGTCGTGTCTGACTCTGTGCGACCCCATAGACGGCAGCCCACCAGGCTCCCCTGTCCCTGGGATTCTCCAGGCAAGAACACTGGAGTGGGTTGCCATTTCCTTCTCCAATGCATGAAAGTGAAAAGTCAAAGTGAAGTCACTCAGTCGTGTCCGACCCTTAGTGACCCCATGGACTGCAGCCTACCAGGCTCCTCTGTCCATGGGATTTTCCAGCCAAGAATATTGGAGTGGGGTGCCATTGCCTTCTTTGTAGGAAGTCCCTACCTTTATTATATATGCTTCCTATTATGATTAGCAGGAAATCTTTTAGAATGAAAAAGGTCTTTGCTATTATTTTGGAGCTGTTGGAGAGTCTGTGTCTATTCTGCAGCCAGTTTTCAACAGAGGAGAACGCTCCTAAACAGATCCAGTTAAGTGGCAGCTTAAAAGTGAAACAAAATACAAGTCAAGTGCGTCGCTAAGTTGTGTCCGACTCTTGCGACCCCATGGACTGTAGCCTGCCAGGGTCCTCTGTCTTTGGGATTCTCCCGGCAAGAATACTGGAGTGGGTAGCCACGTCCTTCTCCAGGGGATCTACCCAACCCAGGAATTGAACACAGGTCTTCTGCATTGCAGACAGATTCTTTCCTGACTGAGCTACGTGGGAAGCATGAAACAAAATTAGGCTCACTTTAAAAGTCCCTGTGGAGGAAAAAAAGGAAGGTACAGGATGATTCCACTGGGGTCCCCCACAAACACCTTCCATGTGAGGGCTTGCTCACTGTTCTCTGGGCATGTGTGATACTGTGATTTACACTAAGAAATATATTTATTTGGTCTTCATCCCTGGTATTAGCACTGAGTTCCTAAGACCTTTGTAACTTTTCTGAGTGATAAGAGCACAAGAAGCAGCTTTCCAGAGGATGCAGTGATAAAGAATCCACATGCAATGCAGGAGACTTGGGTTCGATCCCTGGGTCAGGAAGATCCCCTGGAGAAGGAAATGGCAACCCACTCCAGTGTTCTTGCCTGGGAAATCCCATGGATAGAGGAGCCTGGCTACAGTCCATTGGGTCCCAAAAGGGGCAGAAGTGACTCAGTGACTAAACAACCACAGGAGCATCTTTTGTTCTAATAAGGTGACTCTGGGTGGGCTCTTGGATGGGGCAGGGCTGGTTACCAGAAAGACCAGTCATGATTTGAAGCTTGGAGCTTTCAGCCCAGCCTGCCATTCTCCAGAGAGGGGAGAGGGGCAGGAACTGCAGTTATAACTGATCATGACGACTTGATGAAGGCCCAATAAAAAGTCCAAACACGCAGGGTTTGGAGAGATTCTAGGCTGGTGAACACATCCAACCTGCCAGGAGGGTGTCACAGCCCAATTCCATGGGGACAGAAGCTCCTACACTCAGGACCCTCCCAGACCCTGCCCTATGTGTCTCTGCATCTGGAAGTTCATCTGTATCCTTTACCTTATTCTTTAATAAACTGGTAAATGTAATTAAGCTTTTTCCTAAGTTCTGTGCGCTGTTGTAGCAAATAATCAAAGCCAAAGGGTCATTAGAACCTCTGATTTGTAGCCGGGTTGGACAGAAGTTGTAGATTCTAAGGATGTGCTACTTGTGATTGGCACCTGAAGAGGGGTACAGAATCCTTAATCTGTGGGACCTGATGCCATCTCCAGGTAGATGGTGCCAGAACTGAGTCAGACCACAGGAGATCCAGCTGGTGTCGCAGAATTGCTTGGTGTGGGGAAACCTCCTTTACATCTGGTGGCAGAAGTACTGTGAGGAGGCAGAGTGGGCTGTCCTTCATAGCCTGAAATGCCCCTTCCCTTCTCCTCTACCTTGAAAACTCCTACTCATCCTCCAAGATCCTATTTCAATGTCACCAGTTCTGGGAAGGCTTCTCAATCTTCCACGCAGGGTTAGCTGTTCTGATCAATTAGCTCCAAACAGTACTTTGTTCTTTTCTGTTGCAGGTTGATGGTCTATTGTGATTACATTGGTGGCGATCTCTTGATGTGATCTATTGATGGTCATATTGTGATCCTTCGCTGGTTTCTCTCTCTTACTGGACTTTGCCAGGGCATGGAGAATGCCATATTCATTCTGTATATCCTATGACTAACACAGCACTCAGCATATAGAATAAATATGTTTGGTGAATGAATAAAGGAAGGAGATCAAGAGAAGAGGGCAGAGAATTCTAACAGGCAAGGCAGAGAAGAACTCTGGGAGGAAAGCGCCCTCCAGGGCTCTCTAACCAAGTACACCAGCAGCATAGGCTGGGACCCACTCGTTACACATCCCGTTACGCAACAGGCCACACGGGCTTTTCCATTCTAGTAAATACACTTCCCCCAAGGGAGACACCGAGTTCTTACTCCAACTGGCCTGTCACCTCATCAACAAGTAGGAAAGGTACAACCCAGTTGCTGGATCTATACAGCAGAGAAATAGATGAGGATGTTGGCATTACACAGCAAAGGTGGCTGAAGTCTTGGAGAAGGCCCATCTCCCAGACTGAGATGGGCCTTCCTGAACCTGAACCTCTTATTTACTCAATTCCACAAATGAAAAGCTTAGATTTCATGTATTTCTAGGCCTGGTAGCTGAAGCTCCAATACTTTGGCCACCTGATATGAAGAGGCAAGTCATTGGAAAAGACCCTGATGCTGGGAAAGACTGAAGGCAAAAGGAGAAGGGGGAGGCAGAGGATGAGATGGTTAGATAGCATCACCGACTCAATGGATACGAACTTGTGCAACCTCCAGGAGACAGTGAAGGACAGGGAAGCCTGGCATGCTGGTCCACAGGGTTGCAAAGAGTCAGACAAACTTAGCGACTGAACAACGACAAGGCCTGGTAGGTGTCTCTCAAGGCCTCTGAGCCCCCCTGTCCTGGCAAAGCATGCTCCCGGCCACCCACTTGCCCAGCAAGAGTGCTTAAACTTTGCTAAGACAAGGAATGTCATGTTATAACTGCTACCAGCTGAGATTTATCTCGATACCCAGGACCCTTTCAATGGTGTAGGAGGACATTCTTTTCATTTATTTATTTGGTTGTGTAGGATCTTAGTTGCAGAGCACAGGCTCAGTTGCCCAGTGGCATGTGGGATCTGAGTTGCCCAACCAGGAATTGAACCTGTGTCCCCTGTAATGGAAGGCAGATTCTTAACCACTGGACCACCAGGGTAGTTTCTGGGAGGACATTCTTAATAATGATCCTAAATTCCTTCTTTGGATCATTTTTTCCCTCTTTTTCAGGGCTCAGAGGAAATAAAAAGTTGTTAGTTATCAGGTTTCAAGGGGGTAAAAATATTTAGAACCACAACCCACAGCACCCCTGAAATCCTCAGAGCAGCTTCTGAGAATGAAGCCTCACCTTTTTGAAGGAGGTGAGTAGCTTGACACTCACATATCCCAGCTTGTTCCTCCTCACGTGCTTGAGCAGGAAGGCGTCTTTCTCCAGGTTTTCATCAGAAAAGTAGAATTCGATCTGGTCCACCAGCTTCTTGATTAACTCCTCGTCCGGCGGCTGCCACTCCTGCTCCAGGTCATCACGTTCATTCTCGCCCCCACTTGTCGTGGCGCCACTGAGAACCAGAGGGGACATGAAGTGTTAGGGGTTGAACTCTAATCTCCCCAAGTTTCATATGTGGAAGTCTCAACCCCCGATGTGTCAGAGTGTGATGATATTTGGGAAAAACGTCTTGCAAGTGTAATGAAAGGATGAGATCATACTAGAGTTGGGGGTGGGCCCTATTCCACTCAGAGTAGGGAGAGTACCCTGTGAGGATGAATGAAGGCAGAGGTCGGGGAGGTGTGGCACAAGTCGAGGAGTGTCTTAAGATTGCCAGCAAACCACCAGAAGTTAGGGGACAGGCCTGCACAGACCCTTCCCAGCACCTCAAGAGGTAGCCAGCCCCTGCTGACGTCTTGATCTTGGACTGCCAGCCTCCAGAACTCTGAAGCAATACACCTCTGCTGTTCTAAACCACGCAGTTTGTGGCTCTTTGTTAGAGCGGCTGCAGGAAACTGTAATGGCTCATATCTGAACTGGACTCCTCAGAGGTGAGAATCACATGACCACAAGGGGACAGTTTGCCCCTAACTAGCTAAGAAATCAAGTTTTTGTTTAACCGTCTATTAACAGTTATGTTGCTCTGCCGTTGACAGCATGCTTTTCATACACCCTGCTTATTCTTCCCTCCCCACTCCACCCCACAAATCCCTATTTCTACAAGACTGTTCAGCAGAGTGACTAAGAGCCCTGAGGTTCTAGAGTTAGGCTGCCTGAGTTTGAATCCTGACACCAACATTTATTAGCTGAGTCAACTTAGGCAAAAACTCCACTGCCACACCTCAGTACTTACTAGCTGTAAATCGGGATTCAAGATTATCACTTTCTTAATAGGGCTGTATGAAGATTAATTAATTTGTGGAAAGATCTATGAACACCCTGACAGCTCAGTAAGTGATACATTCATTTATTCATTCATAAGTGCCAGATAAAGGATTAAAACTCAAATTTTCTGTCTCCAAAGTCAGCTCAGATGATACCTTCCATATTATGTTGGGACACTGCATGGAATCTGGAAACAATCTCATTCACTGGGGCCCCTCTGAATGAATCCCTTTCCCCAGCAGCTCCACCTGGACACACTTCCTCTCCCTCTCTCCCAGAATATTAGGACAGGAGGACTAGGCAAAGAAGTACTGGGGCAAAGCTTTTTTAAAAAGGCCAATATTTCATGAAGAGACTACAAAATCTTCATAATATTTTAAGGAATTTCTGGTTATCCACATCATAGTTGATACCATTAGAAGTTATCAAAAGTGAGTTCTCTTTTGTATATTTAATTACCAAATTATGTATTATAAATGCTGTATTTATAATTCAATACAAAGGATTGGTTAAAATTACTTCCAGAGAAAAGAAAAAGAACTGCTCTCCTTTGTGGCAGTTTGATGTCTAGGACTTTGATGTCTAGGACATCAGACCCAGGACTTCTGTCAACATGTTCTGAGCAGAGAGCATCTCTTGGGATGGAGGCACACACTTAATCCCCTAAATGATCCTACTCTTTCTAAAGCACTCAAGGCACTTCCAGTGTGTTGGGAGAACTTGCCAGGCTCCCCAAAGGGCTTGGTGGGCGCATGCGTGCTCAGTCGCTCAGTCGTGTCCGACTCTTTGTGACCCCGTGGACTGTAGCCTGCAAGGTTCCTCTGTCCATGGGATTTCCAGGCAAGAATACTGGAGTGGGTTGCCATTTCCTTCTCCAAAAGGAATTAGAGAGTTCATATAAACAATGAACCAATTAAAAATGAGGTTCGTAAAGTAAAAGAATCTATGAATGTGACAGTTGATAGTCAAAAAAGACTCATACACATAAGTCCTTCAACTTCAGTAAAATTTTCACTGGCTCACAACCTTAAAAAAAAAAAAGCAATTGTGTAAGAGTCAAAATGAGAACAAAAATCAAATATTCTGGCAGGAGAGGAAAAAACTAAATAAATCTACCTTAATTTTTCAAATCCAGAAATTATATTTAGCATAAAATACAGACATTGGTTGATTTTTAAAATGAAGTGTTTTATTTATTTGCCTGTAGATAGTTTGGAAGTGGTTTTTTAAAATACCTTACTGATGTCACAAGACAAATGTGTACATTTGTAAAGAAAAAAAAACAACAACAGAGAGACTAATTTTAAGAGTATGTTTTTTAGAAAGGCTTTTTTAAAATGTGATGATAAACTAGGGGCATACATTAAGGCAGCCCATTAGAGACAACAGGTCAAGTGCAACTTAAACAGATAAGCTGAATGTTTCAGAAGTCCTAAAGGGCACCTGTGGCAGACACCAGTCTGACTCACCTGACGTTTAACAGCAAACTCTTTCTCACTTACCCTCCTTTACTATGGAGGCTATGAAAACTAAATGCTCACTTTCCCGTCTCTCTTACACATGGCAGCCATTGGTCACGTTATGGCCAATAACATACCAGTGAACATCTCTTGGCCTTGTCCTTTCACCTTTTATCTGTTTTGAGTGTGGATGTAATGGTTGGAGCAATAGCAGCAATTTTACTACCATAAGGAAAAGGCTAAGAGAATCAGCTTGGTCTGGTTTATTTTCATTATTGGTTTTCTGACATTACCAAGTTACTGAACCAACTGATACAACTAACTACTTGCAGAACTATTATTATAAGAGAAAGATAAAATTCTGTTTAATTCACTTGTTAGTTGGGTTTTCTCCTACTTACAGCCAAATCCTAGGATAGTAAACTATACTGAGAAAAGAGGTCTTCAAAACATGCCACAGGAAAAATATCAGTGGGACAATGAAATGAAAAAGGTAATGCAAGATGGAAAGATAAATTTTCATTTTAGAGAAAGTGTCTATTGCCCTAGACAATAGTTAAAATAGAGCAACCTAGATGTCCATCAGCAGATGAATGGATAAGAAAGCTGTGGTACATATACACAATGGAGTATTACTCAGCCATTAAAAAGAATACATTTGAATCAGTTCTAATGAGGTGGATGAAACTGGAGCCTATTATACAGAGTGAAGTAAGCCAGAAAGAAAAACACCAATACAGTATACTAACGCATATATATGGAATTTAAAAAGATGGTAACAATAACCCTGTATACGAGACAGCAAAAGAGACACTGATGTATAGAACAGTCTTTTGGACTCTGTGGGAGAGGGAGAGGGTGGGATGATTTGGGAGAATGGCATTGAAATATGTATAATATCATATATGAAACGAGTCGCCAGTCCAGGTTCGATACACGATACTGGATGCTTGGGGCTGGTGCACTGGGATGACGAAGAGGGATGGTATGGGGAAGGAGGAGGGAGGAGGGTTCAGGATGGGGAACACATGTATGCCTGTGGCAGATTCATGTTGATATATGGCAAAACCAATACAATGTTGTAAAGTTAAATAAAATAAAATTTTAAAAAAATTTAAAAAAAAATTGAGGCTGAATATACAAGGTAAAATAACTACAAATGCACACGGAATTCTAGGCCCAGCTGACAAGAGTGACAATAACTAGCAGGGAATGTGGTGATATGTGCGATAATGACCAGCAAAGAGTTTTGGGTGGACTCAGGGGTATGAGCAAAATGACCAAAGTTATGACAAATGGCTAATATCAGAGGTGACCAGACCATCGGAAGGACCCACAGACCAAGAAGTCCTACTCCCAAACCAGAGCAGTTGATGCTATCACTAATCAAATAAAACACAGCAAACAAAACATAACGGAAGGAAGATGATGTGCCTTCTCCGTTTCTTCAGTGCCTATGCTAGATCTTCCCATTCTTCCCAAGGTTGCTATTCCCATGGGAAGACTTTATTCTCTGCAGATGATTCTACCTCCAACTTGACTGAGAAAATAAAATTCATCCAGTCAGATTGCCCAGGCCTTCCTCAAGCTTATCTGCACGTCTGGACGTCCACCAAAAGATTCATTCGCTCTACCTGGGTGCCTTTTCTCCATCTTAGTCTCCCACCCCCAGCTATAGGATGGGAAACAGTTGGTCACCTTCTTCTTGACAGTCTCCCTCTGGACTTATATGAGTTGTTCTTTTCTAGTCTTTCTCCCCATTTGACTGCCCTTTCAGGTTTATCTTTCTCCTCCCATTTCTAAATGCAGGTATTCCCCAAGAATCTTTCCTTGGGTTCTTTATTCCCTGGCAATCTCCACACTTAAGCTGCTGGTTGGTTCATCTGATTCAAGTCTGCCTCTCCTCCCACCCCTCCATCCTGCTCTCACTCAAGTCCACTCATCAATTCCCAACTGCTGGCCGGATGTTTCCATGTGGATAGGCCGATATTGCTTCAATATCAATATATCCAGAATCAAACTGTCACCTTCTGCAGAACTCAGCCTCGGGTAGGACTGAGCCTAGGTCTGCTCACCAGGAGACATTCTACATGGGCAGCTCCTCTTATTTTCACACAGTCTCTCAGTAGATAATCCATAATGTGTTGGGAGGTGACTCCTAGGTTATTTGCACCTGGTGAGCAAGTAACCAGAAATTCCAGAGCAGGTGGGCAGTACTGGAAGGCGATAAAAAAAATCCCTGTATGAGTGCAGAGGTGAGCTGCTTGTACTCAGAGGACCCCTCCCTCTGCATGGGTGCTGTCAGAAGCAACTGTGCACCTCCCAAGGGGAATCATGGAAGAGCAGGAAGGCCTAGTTTAAATATGGGAGCCTGCTGCACTATTTCCTGGTTCTTGTGACAGCCTTTGAACACAAAAGACCATGTATCCTTCACAAACATTAAAGAAGTTTATAGTCTTTATATACGAACATTGGCAACTTTTTAATCATTGTGCAACGATCCTGTAATAGCCACATATCTTTCCTCCCAAATTGTCCCGCCACTTTCCCTATACTCTCTTCTCTGTCCTTAGACTCAAAACCTAAAATGCATTTTTCAGCCTCCTCTTTTGCCCCCAAATTGAGTCGTTATCAAGTGCTGATTTTATTCTGCAGTGTCTCCCATCTGTTCTCTCTTTTTCATTCCAACTGTTCTCATTACTTTTCCCTTGGACCCTATTAATAGCTTATAAAAAATAATTCTTAAAATTAAAGTAATACATATATATAGAAAAAATTAAAATAGTAGAGAACCTGGAGAGAGAGCAACAATCTCCCACTCCACCCCTTCCTAGATGCAACCTCTGTTCAACCATTTAATTTCTATAGGAGATCCTTATAGTTCTCTAGACTTTATTTTTCTGGGCTCCAAAATCACCGCAGATGGTGACTGCAGCCATGAAACTAAAAGACGCTTACTCCTTGGAAGGAAAGTTATGACCAACCGAGATAGCATATTGAAAAGCAGAGACATTACTTTGCCAACAAAGGTCCGTCTAGTCAAGGCTATGGTTTTTCCAGTGGTCATGTATGGATGTGAGAGTTGGACTGTGAAGAAGGCTGAGCGCCAAAGAATTGATGCTTTTGCACTGTGGTGTTGGAGAAGACTCTTGACAGTCCCTTGGACTGCAAGGAGATCCAACCAGTCCATTCTGAAGGAGATCAGCCCTGGGATTTCTTTGGAAGGAATGATGCTAAAGCTGAAACTCCAGTACTTTGGCCACCTCATGTGAAAAGTTGACTCATTGGAAAAGACTCTGATGCTGGCAGGGATTGGGGGCAGGAGGAGAAGGGGACGACAGAGGATGAGATGGCTGGATGGCATCACCAACTCGATGGACGTGAGTCTGAGTGAACTCCGGGAGTTGGTGATGGACAGGGAGGCCTGGCGTGCTGCGATTCATGGGGTCTCAAAGAGTCGGACACGACTGAGTGACTGAACTGAACTGAACTAAAGTTCACAGCTCTACATACCACTCGGCAATTTCCAAAGTTCTCTGTTCACATCCTATTATACAAAATGATTTTGGGGGGTGAAAGCCTCCTCTTCCAACTTTTAAATTTTATGCTATTTTTGGTTTTTTCTATTAGCCTTCCCTGTGTTTTTAAATAATATATTTAAAATTCTGTTTCTTATTCCACCAACATTAAAAAATATTTCTCAGTTCCTCATAACATACAATGTGCATATTATTATCTCTCCTTTTCCTTCATCTCTTCTTACATTTCCAACTTCCCAAATTTTATCAGATGTGCCTTTATTTCCTAGCATCATGGTTCTTGATATTTATTGTCTCTTCCAGAACAACTATTTCATTCTTTGTCTATATTTAGTAAACACTTAAAAGTCAATCAGTTGTAGGTTATTATTAATATTATGACTACATAAACACTGGTCACCACAGGGAGAAGGCATTTGCTAAGATTACACTTCTTTTCTTAAAATACTGTTAGTTGGTTGACTACTTGTGTTGATCCTCCACATCTATTATTTTCACTCATATTTTGTCTTTGAATGTAAATCCAAGACATGCTAAGAGATTTCCTTGACATTATTTTCTAACCTTTTCCAGTAAATTTTAAAATTTCAGTAATTATTTAGTCTTTAAAACATTTTTTTATTTCTTCAGGCTGTTCCTTTTTAAGAGCATCCTGTTTTTACATGTATGTCTTATTTTATTTCTCTTTTTTCAATTGGAGTATAATTGCTTTACAATGTTGTGCTGGTTTCTGCTGTACAACAAGGTGAATCAGCCATATGTAAACACACATCCCCTCCCTCTGGGGCTTCCCTCCCATCCTCTCCCCAGCTCACCCTTGCAGGTCATCTCAGAGCACCGAGCTGAGCTGCCTGTGCTACACAGCGGTTTCCCATTCACTATTTTACACACGGTCCTGTTGCTGTTTCATGGATACAATATCTTAAATTCTCCCAGGGCACTAACTGGAGTGTATGTAATTTTTAACAGTCTCCTTTGTTTCAACAGTGTTGCCTCTATATCCTCTGGGGTCAGTTTTCCCATTTAATTTTCATGTCATTGATTTCCTTCACATGACAGGTAAACAAGTCATCTTTTTCTTCTAAAAGGTTTTTCTAAATTAACTTACTTTAGAATAGTTTTAGATTAGAGTTTAGAGAACTTGTGAAAATAGCATAGAAGTCCCATATATGCAACACCAGAAGTCTCCTATTATTATCTTGCATTAGTATGGTACCATTGATAAACTAGTATTGATACATTATTATTAAAGTCCACACTTTATTTCTTAGTTTTCTTAGTTTTCACCTGATATCCTTTTTCTGTTTCAAGATTTCATCCCATACTACATTTAATCACTGGGACTCTTTTCTCTCGGCTATGACACTTTCTCAGACATTCCTTGCTTTTGATGCCCTTGACAATGTTGAGGAGTACTGGTCAGGTATATTGTAGAATGTCCCTCAATTCAGATTTGTCTGATATTTTTCTCATACTTAGACCAGAGACATGAATTTTTGGGAAGAGGGCCACAGATGTAAATGTCTATTCTTATCATGTCATATGGTAATACTGTCAACATGACTGATTATTGTGGATGCTGACCCTGACCACCTGGTTGACATATTTGTCAGGTGACTCCACTGTAAAATGACTCCTTGTTCTCCCTTTCCATACTGTACACCTTGAAAAAAGTGAAGTCGCTCAGTTGCTTCCCGACTCTTTGTGACCTCATGGATAGTAGCCTGCACCAAGCTCCTCCGTCCATGGGATTTTCAAGGCAAGAGGGGGTTGCCATTTCCTTCTCCAGGGAATCTTCCCAACCCAGGGATCAAACCCAGGTCTCTCACATTGTAGACAGATGCTTTACTGTCTGAGCCACCAGGGAAGTCCTTGGAAAGAAGTCCATATATAAGGAGTATGGATCTATGGTTCCATAGCTATTCATTTTGAAGAATGAAGGTCTAAGGTGTGCAGGCTCCTCTCGCTGTATGCTCCTATTCCTTTTCTACCTTAGGTGGCTCTACATATGTGGGTGGGGCATGCCAAATGGCAGACATTGCTTCAGAGTGAGCAGGAAGGGAATCATTAAGTAGGAGCCTTAAAACAGGTGCCAGCTCTATCTTAGCAGCCCTAGATCACCAGGTAGTTCATTCAATTCCTTTAGAAAATTATCTGGTTTCTTTTTCCCTGGGAAGTAAAAGGGCATGTTGCTTGCTATCTTTCACTGACAAGCAGAGAGACTGGGCAACTGTTCTAAAGGAAGAATTTCAATTATCTCTCAGATATCAGCATCCCTTTTCACTGTTGCATCCTCTGCATACTTCCCCACAACAGCCTTTCTAGGCTCCCACCACCTCCTGTTGTATTTTGGGCTACAGTCTCTTCTATTTTGTGTTTTATTATACGTTTTCAAGACCAGCTATAAAATACCACTGCTCTGCATTAATACTAATAATTTTTCTATTTCTTATTAAATAAAAGCACAATCCTTAGCTCTTTATTCAGATGCACTTAGAGTCTGGCTATAACCAGCTTCCAAATTTACTTCTGTCTACTTTCATGCAGATCCTTTGAAGCAAATAAAAGACTTATAGTTCCCTGTAAATAGCACAAGGTTTCTGGACTCTATGCCTTTGCACATGCAGCTCTCATCTCCGTGAATACCCCTCTCTCTCAGGTCTGAATCCTAGCCACACATCAAGATCCATCTCAAATGCAACTCTTTCAGGAAGAAAATAATTTCAACTTCTCCAAGTACTTGTGTCTACTTGTATTAGAGATACTTGTGTGCATATATTAGTGTCCTGAGTTCTAAGTTCTGGGATGGTAGGATTCATATTGATTTTTTTCATTCTACCCAGAGTCTTGCACATAGCAGAAACTTAAAAAGCATCACCGAGGTAAGATGAATTGTTTTTGTATGGGCAAATCACTTATCAGGATTCCTTTAGAGATAAAGTATGGTTTCTAGTGAGTATGTCATTAGTGGGTTTCACTGTGAAAAAGTTTTATGCTTATGTTATTGTTTTGCTTTAAATAAAACATTATAAACTGGGAGTGGTGATGAGTTATTATATCATGACTGTAAACCTGCTAGAAATGGAAACAAAGCATAGAAATAAAGGATACATTTTAAATAGATGACTGGGCTGCACAGACCAGTGGTGAAATATTTATTACATTTGTAAATTATTTGGAGGAACAACCCTGGGGGCTCAGATGGTAAAGAATCTGCCTGCAATGTGGGAGACCAAGGTTTGATCCTTGGGTTGGGAAGATCCACTGGAGATGGAAGGGCTCCATGCTATGTATGGCTGGTCCATGGGTTCCTACATATGTATTACAGAGATCAGGACCTTCCTTCCTCTGCAATCCTGTCTTCTGCTATGGTGTTCTGGCATATTTCCTAGGGCCTAGGAAAAGTATAGCAAGTGAATGTCTCTCCACATCTAAATAATGGTTTGTGGTGCGGAGCAGAGATAATGTATACAAGGTACATAGCGACAACCCTGGCCCACAATTGGCATTAATAAATGCTTCTATTAGCATCACCCAGAACAAGGGAAAAGACAGCCTTGTGCAATGGCCCTGAAACATCACAGAGAGAAAGAAACCTAGATGTTTTTGTTTGTTAAATGAAGGGCAGGTATGCTCAGTGGTTTTATTATTCATACTGATATTTAGAATTATATTTTAAATCATTTTTACATACTGTAAGACAATGCAAATAAGTAAATGTAATGTTACCAAGAATCAGATTTTCAGTATTAAAAAAACTAAATAAAGCAAAAACCCTGAAATGTTAAATCTGAATTGGAATTATCAATATACTCTTAGTTGTTAAAAATATATTTCCTAGCTCTATTGAAAGGACTTGAAAGCAATGATGCCCCAGTAGAGATTAGCACTTTTAATTCCAGGCCTTGGGTTCTAAATACCTCCCACCTAGTATTTGAAAAAACAGGGATTCCTGTGGAAATGGATACATATCATGACAAAAGTATAAATTAAGCCTAGACTATCTAGTATCAGAAAGCAAAGAAGACACAGAGATGGCCAACAGGCACATTAAAAAATGCTCAGTATCACTACAGGGACATACAAATCAAAGCCACAATGAGATATTACCTAACAGCTGTCATAATGGCTATTATCAAAAAGACAACAAATAACAAGTGTTGGCAAGGATATGCAGAAAAAGGAACCCCCATGCACTGCTGATGGGAATGTAAGTTGGTGCCACCACTATGGAAAACAAGATGGAGAGTTCTCAAAAAATAAAAATAGAACTACCATATGATCTAGGAATTCTACTCCTATTTATTTGAAGAAAATGAAAATATTAATTATAAAAGATATATCCACCCCTATGTTCACTACAGCATAATTTAAAATAGCCAAGATATGGAAGCAACCTAAGTATCCATAAACAGATGAACAGATAAAGAAGATGAGGAATACATACACACACACACACACACACACACACACAGGAATTTCAATCATTAAAAAAAAAAAAGAATAAAATCTCCTCGTTTGCAACATGAATGGAACTAGAGGGTATTATGCTGAATGAAATAAGTCAGACCCAGAATGACACACGCTGTATGATTTCACTTATATGCAGAAGCTAAAAAACAAGTGAACAGACAGAACAGAACAGATTCAGGGAACAAACTGATGGTTGCAGGGGAGGGGGCAGAGAAGGAGAGAAATGGGTGAGGGAGATGAAGAGGTGCAAACTTTCAGCTGCAAAATAAATGAGTCACGGGTATGAGATGTCCAGCATGGGGAATATAGTTACTAATTATGTAATATCTTTGTTTGGTGAGAGATGGTAACTAGACTTAAGGGGTGATCATTTTGAACTGTTCAGAAGCATTGAATCACTACAATCACTGTGTAACAGGAAATAACATAGTGTTGGAGGTTAATTATACTTCACAAACAAGCTAACAAAGTCAGAAAAAGAAATTAGACTTGTGGTTACCAGGGGCAGAGGACGGGTGAGAGAAGGGGGAATTGGATGAAGGTGATCAAAAGATAACGAACTTCCAGTTATAAGATAAGTAAGTACGAGAGATCTAATGCACAACATGATAAATATAACTAACACTGCTGTAGGTTACATATGAAACATGTTCAGAAAGTAAAGCCTAAGAGTTCTCATCACAAGGAAAAAATTATTTTCTATTTCTTTAATTTTGTATCTACATGAGATGATGGATATTCACTACACTTACTGGGCTAATCATTTCACGATGTAAGCAAGTCAAACCATTATTTTGTACACCTTATACAATGCTGTAGTCGATTATATCTCATTGAAACTGAAAGAAAATAAAAATAAACTTAAATAAACTTTAAATAAATGAGGGGAGAAAATAAACTGAGGGGGAAAAGGAAAGGAAGTGCTCGTTTCTGCTTGCCTCTTTTTTTTGTTTGTTTTTAATTGTAGGATAATTGCTTTAAAATGTTGTGCTGGTTTCTGCCATACAACAACACAAATCAGCCATACATATATGTGCCCTCCCTCTTAAACCTCCCTCCCACCTCCCCATCTGCTTGCCTCTTTAAAAGGAACACTTGTTCAATCCCAGATGATCAGGGAGTGCTCTATTTTACATAAGAATGTCAGCTAATAAATGTACCAAGAATAATAAAATGAGAAAATCATCAATGTGTAATTTCCAATGAACTGACTCAAGTAAGTAAGCATCGATCATCCCTGGATGCTAACAGCATTAGGTGAAAAGTCAAAGAAAATCCACAAGAAGCCCAGATGTTGTTAATCACAATGGAGGGATCACCTTAATCAAGAAGTCGTTTAGCATCACAAATGCTGGATGCTGCCTGTGGTCAAAGGACAAGTTCATGGCAGTGCCCACAAATTGTTCTTGCCAAAATGTTTAACTGAATCTAACCAGTCCTTTAGCACTAACTTGAGCTCATGGGAAACGCATGGTACAAAGGAGCAAGTTAAGCTAGAGGATGAGAACATAACCAGACCAGTTCAAAGAGTGAAACATTCATCAAGACATCTGGGCTCTCATTTCTAAACTAGGAAACCATTTTAAAAAGTGGGGATGCTCTAGATTGAAAGATTCTAAAGAGAGATAATAGGCGACTGTTTTGATCTGGCTTGTGTTCTGGTTTGAAGAGGAAAAGAGCAGCTGTAAAATGTAATGTGGGACAATTAGGGAAAACATGAATATAGAACTTGGCTATCAGATTATTTTAGGGATTATATTAGGTAGTTATGAAGCTGAAGCTCCAATACTTTGGCCACCTGATACAAAGAGCCAACTCAATGGAAAAGATCCTGGTGCTGGGAAAGATTAAGGGCAGGAGGAGAAGGGGGCGACAGAGGATGAGATGGTTGGACGGCATCACCGACTCAATGGACACGAGTCTGAGCAAGCACCGGAAAATACTGGACAGGAAGGACAGGGAAGCCTGGTATGCTGCAGTCCATGGGGTCTCAAAGAGTCAGACATGACTGAGGGACTGAATAACAACAGAAATGGTTAATTTTCTTAGTTGCAATAGCAGTATCATGATTTTATAGGAAAATGTCATTATTAAAAGCTACAAAATGAAGTACTTAGGGGATAAATCTTGTGTACAACATACTTCAAATAGTTTAGGGAAAAATCACACACATTATATATCCAACAAATAAATATGGCAAAATACTAACAACTGTTTAATTTAGATGGTAGATATACAAATGCTCACATTATTTCTCTTTCACATTTATGTCTGATTTTTTTATGTTAAAAAGGTGAGAATAAGAGAAAAGACACTTTTTTAGTAAGCAAGGTGAGGGGTAAGACTAGTGAACATTTGGAGGTTATAAAGATTTTTCCTTAATTCCATTTTTCCCCTGTTCCCCAGGGATAAGTCAGGAACTGGGCTAGGTACTGGGGATATGAAGAAGATTAAGACAAAGTTGCTACTTTCAAAGACCTCACTGTCTAGAAGAGGAGAAACACACAACTATTTCAACTTCCTGGAGTGACTGTGATGAGAGAGACATTCATCCAACAGATATATACAGAGCACCCACGAGGTGCCAGGTGCTGTGCTGGGGAGCTAAGGATACAGTGATAACAAGGTCAATGTGGTTCCTGAATTCATGGAGCTCATATTCTTACAAGGGAGACAAAATTAGCACCGTGGTGTGTACAGAGTATTAAACAACACAAAGAAGAGAACACAAACTCGGCTTTGGGGTAGGGACTGAGGATGGTGGGGATGATGCAAAGTTTTAAGGTGACTAGAAATTAATCAGAGGGATCAGAGGTGGGAGTGCAAAGACAGATGGACACAGAACAGCACCCCGTGTTCAGGGCTCTGGAGGGGCTCAGCACTGGGGAGCAGGAATTGTTAAAACAGGCAGGGAAGGAAGCAATGGGTTGAGGGATGATATGGGTGGATGCCCACCTCAAGGAGCGGGTTTAGGAACCTGGGCTTTCTCCTGCAGGCTCTGGGAGTCCAGAAGTATTCATAAAGGGCGGTGGCGGCTGCTGTGCCAGGCTGGCCCAAACAGGGGACAGCATGGTTCCTATTCTTGGCTGCACTCTCCTTGTGCTCTGGGTGTTTGCCGGCTGGGCTCTGTCAGCTCCACCACCCTGAAGAGCCCCAGGGATTATCTGGGGTCAACTCTATGCCAGCGGGCAGCAGGAGGGTTCAGGCTGAATACTCCACGACACTCCAGCCCTGGAGCTGGGAGAAAGGATGGCTCTGGAGGGAAAGCGTTAGGGGTGAGGATAAGAAGCCCCTGCCCCCTGAAAGAAGGGGGGCCCGTGTTCTCCTAGGGCTCCCTAGGGAAATAAGGAGGGCTTTGATCCCTGCTAATGGTACAGTCTCAACGTGTAGTCCCCAGGATATGTAACAGCTCTTTGCCACAGTCATAGGCAAATAAAGGCAGCAGAATAAGTCACTCTGGGTTATTTGACACAAACTCTGAAATTATTTTGACTAGGTAGCTGCCTTTTTAAGACTGTGAGATGTCAGTGACTCATTATTTTTATACTCTCAATACTCAGCATGGGGACGTCCATGGTGGTCCAGTGGTTAGGACTCTGCACTTTCACTGCAGGGGGCCCAGGTTCAACCCCAGCTCAGGGAACTATGCTCTCTCATGCTGCAATCAAAAAATAGGAAAGAAAAAAAAAAAAAGGACAGAGCTGAGTGAATGATTAAATCAGACCTTACAGTAAAGTACTGATATTATGTACTAATCTCTTGTGTCATCTGCTATGGCCCAGCTTTCCTGCACTAAACTGCTGGGCTGGACTTTCCTCCTAGAATACTCTGGGTCCTTAAACCCAGATCTCTTCCACTAGGAAAACATCAGGTTGTGAAAGGGAATAGTTTTGGCCCCTGTATCCTCAAACCCTTGAGTATTCTCCCTGCCAGGGAATAATGCTGCAGAGCTCTGACAGCTCAAAGTGTGTGCACTGAGTCCCTGAAGAAAGAGGGCTCTTAAGAAGTGCCTCGTGGAATTTCCCAGAATTTACAAGTTGTAGCACTGACCTACCCTCATTTCTATGGATGCTCCATACCGCATCTCCTGTCAACAGCAGTTAGAAAAACCACAGTCCTGAAAGGCCTGGGTGTCAGTGGAGGCAAAACTAAGGTCTCTGGCTGATAATAGAGATGAAGGCCCAGAGATGAGGTTAGACAGGTGGTTTCTTGCGCTAGACTGACCACCCATTACCCAGGAACCCCATGCCAAGGGCATGGGCAGGATGAAGCAGCATGCCCTGAACTGATCCCAAATCGGGGCACGTGAGCTCTCTACATCATGAAATCAACTGTCCTCGGATCTCCCAGCAGCAAGTGTCAACTCTGCCTGGCCTGCCCCCCACGCCCCAGCCCCATTCGGACCGAGAAGCACACAGGGCAATGGTGCCAGTGAAGGCTAGGTGGGACCACTCTCCTGGGGAGGCCGGGCGGCTCCGGAAGTGAAGGCTGGGCTGGGTTAGGCTTTTTTGGAGGGTCTTTGGTTGAATTCAGCAGGCAAGCAGAGTCTCCTCCGGAGAGAAGATGGCGAGGCTGGCCCAGGAAGGACTTACCCCGGGTCCCAGAGTATGCCCACGTCCAGGCCCCTCAGATCCCCGTCGCCAGCCCCGGGAGGCTTGGTAGGATTCCCGGACGGCGGACCCGGGCACCGACTACCGCCCAGAGCCGCTTCCGACTCCGCGGGACGGCCCGGGGCAGCGCCCGGGCGGCGGGGCCGACGACCCGCCGTGCCCGCGGAGTTGTGGCCCCCCAACTCGGGTTCGACCAGGACTCGGGGTCGGCGGCTACCACCCCGGCCCGGGCCGCGCCTACCTGTGCCCGCGGCTCGGCTCCTCCTCGCTGGCGCTGCCCCAGCCCGGACTGAGGTACCGAGCCGGGTTCCCGGCGCCCCGCGCCTCCGCCCCCTCCTCCTCGTCCTCCGGCTCCTCCACGTCCTCGGCCTCCTGGATGGCGACGCGGATCTGCACCGCGGTCTCGGGCCCTGGCAGAGTCTCCTCGCCGGGCTGGGCCATGGCTCGCGGGCCGGCCGGGACTGCGGCGCGGCCGGATCCCCGCGCCGCGAGGCCGAGCCAGCCGGGCGGCGGCTAATGCGACGAGGGGCGGGGGCGGCGCGAGCGCTCGGCCCCGGGAAGGACGGGGGTCGCGGCGCCCCGCCCCGCGCTGCAGCCACCACCCCGTGCGCCCGCGCAGGCGGGGCCGCGCAAGGGGAAGGCCCTCTCTGCTGTCTTCCCGCAGGGGGCTGTCCGGGACCGATCCCCCGACCCCCGATCCTCACAGTGCGCGCCCGCGGCTTGCGCGGCCCAAGCCCGCGAGGACGTGCCGGGGCTCCCTCCTCCCGCCCGCTCCTTTCCAGGCTGCCCGGAGGAGGGGAGCGGCGCGGCACATCTGACTTCACAGTTTGTGGATGAATCTGAGGGTGGCAGGCACAGAGAGGAGCTTAAGGGGCTTCTGTGCTTCCTGCGCGTCTCCCCGTCTGCCTCGCACAGACGACTGAAGTTTCCACCTTAGGTCTCTTTGGCATAACCACCCTATACTGTGCGTCCTGTGAAGTCAGGAATTTGGCTCTGGCGGTGCTCCGGTGCAGTGGTGCCCGGAGTGTGGTCCCCAGACTAACAGCTTGAGCTTTACCTGATTAGGAAGCTATCAGCATGATTCAGAATTTTGTGTTTTACCAAGCCCTCCAAGTGACGTTGAAATTCACTAAAGTTTGAAATCCACTGCCCTATATATGCCTCTTAGAATATGCCCTGCACATAGCTAGTAAGCATCCAAATATTTGTTGAATGAATAAATGAAGCTATTGAAATGCCAGTATGGTCGAAACCCTGCCACTTTTCCACCTTTAGCTTATATTGAATTTTATCTCAACCCTTCAATTGTGACCCAGAATCTAGGGACGGGGCCATGCTGCTGCTGCTGCTAAGTCGCTTCAGTCGTGTCCGACTCTGTGCGACCGCATAGACGGCAGCCCACCAGGCTCCCCCGTCCCTGGGATTCTCCAGGGAAGAACACTGGAGTGGGTTGCCATTTCCTTCTCCAACGCATGAAAGTGGAAAGTGAAAGTGAAGTCGCTTAGTTGTGTCTGACTCTTAGCGACCCCATGGACTGCAGCCTACCAGGCTCCTCCATCCATGGGATTTTCCAGGCAACAGTACTGGAGTGGGGTGCCATTGCCTTCTCCCGGGACGGGGCCATAGCTATGTATAAAACCTCAATCTGCTTTCACAAAGCTCTTGATTGAGTGACTTACGCATAATCTGTTGTGTTAATTTGCCACTGTAGGGCTTCAGAAGAATACCTTTGGACTCACGAAATGGGGTCTTGGAAAGCAGCATCCTTGAAAAAGAACACCACACAGGAGGCTCTTGGCATCTGAGCTGGGCCTGGAGAGACCTGGGGCTTCCCTGTGGCTCAGCTGGTAAAGAATCTGCCAGAAATGCGGGAGACCTGGGTTTGATCCCTGGCTTGGGAAGGTCCCCTGGAGAAGGGAAAGGTTACCCACTTCAGGCTACCCAGGCCAGTATTCTGGCCTGGAGAATTCTGTGGACTGTATAGTCCATGGGGTTGCAAAGAGAGACTTTGCAACTTTCGCTTTCAGGAGAGACCCAGGGGTGCAATAGAATAGCCGCTCAAGATCTCATTGGAATCTGCATCCCTTTCTTTTTCAGATCCCTCTTTTAAATTTTTTTTTTTAACTTTTTATTCTCTATTGGGGTATAGCCGATTAACAATGTTGTGAGAGTTTCAGGTGAACAGCAAAGGGATTCAGCCATACATATACATGTATCCATTCTCCCGCAGACTCTCCTCCCATCCAGGCTGCCACATAATATTGAGGAGAGTTCCCTGTGCTATACAGCGGGTAGGTCCTTGTTGGTCATCCATTTTAAATATAGCAGTGTGTACAGGCAACCATAAATTCATTCTCTGAGAGTCTGTTTCTATTTTGGAGGTAAATTCATTCGTATCATTTCTTTGTAGATACCACATATAAGGGGCATCATATGATATTTCTCCTTCTCTCTCTGACTTATTTCACTCAGTATGACAATGTCTGCTGTTGTTCAGTTGCCCAGTCATGTCCGACTCTTTGCGACCCCATAGACTGCAGCGCACCAGGCCTCCTTGTCCCTCACCATCTCCCGAAGTTTGCCCAAGTTCATGTCCATTCCATCTGTGATGCCATCCAGCCATCCTTTCCTCTGATGCCCTCTTCTCCTGCCCTTGATCTTTCCCAGCATTGGAGGATTTTCCAATGAGTCGACTGTTCACATCAGATGGCCAAAATGCTTGGAGCTTCAGCTTCAACATCATCAGTCCTTCCAATGAGTATTCAGGGTTGATTTCTGAGGATTGACTGGTTTGATCTCCTTGCTGACAATGTCTAGGTCCATCCATGTTGCTGCAAATGACTTTATTTTGTTCTTTTTAATGACTTTTTAATGTTCTTTTAATTCCTTTGTGAGGCTTCCCTGGTGGCTGAGTGATAAAGAATCTGCCTGCCAATGCTGGAGACCCAGGTTCAATCCCTGGTCCAGAAGATCCCCTGGAAAAGGAAATGGCAGCCCATTCCAGTATTCTTGCCTGGAGAATCCCATGGACAGAGTATACCACATGTTCTTTGTCCAATCCTCTGTTGATGGACATGTAGGTTGCTTCCAGGTCTTGGCTGCTGTAAATAGTGCTGCAGTGATACATGGGGTGCATGTATTCTTTCAGATCTCTCTTTTGAAAAAAGAGGTCCTAGAATGAGTAAGTGAAAGAAGAGGGAGACCCTTGGTGTTCTGCTCCAGAACAGCTCACAGCCTGCAGTCTGAGCTACTGGAAGAGGCAAAAAGTTAAGGGGATCTTTTTCCAACTCAGCTGTGCCTCCCTCCAGGTCTACAGTGGTTATAGGACCTCTGCACACCTGGTTCACAACTGCAGTGAAGAGCAAGAGAGAGATTTGTAAGCCGCTCCACACATCCTGATCTGATAAATTTAGTTCCTAAATTCACAAAACAATATGCATCTTCTCATTTGAACTGTTCTGTGTGACAAAGACTTCAGGGATTATTGTCCTTACCCATGATAATGGCTCCATTGTTTTAATTTATGTAGAATTTATGCATACCTTATATCAGGGTTTCCAATTGCCTGATCATAAGAGTCCCCTGGGGACTGTTCTGAAAATGCCAATTCCTAGTCCCCTATAATTTGAAAACTGGCAGCTGGTAAGTATATTTGATCCTCAGAAGTGTTTTATTTGGTTGGAGTTTTGAAAAAATAAATTGAATTTATATGTCCTTGAGTGTGTGTGTGTTAGTCAGTCATGTCTGATGACTGACTAAGCTCAGTCTCTGTTCATGGAATCCTCTAGGCAAGAATACTCAAGTGGGTAGTCATTCCCTTCTCCAGGGGATCTTCCCTACCCAGGGCTCAAACCTGGGTCTCCTGCATTGCAGGCAGATTCTTTACCGTCTGAGCCCCCAGGGAAGCCCTTAGATCCAAACTGTCTACCTATGCCCATTCTGGTATTTTTTATTTCTGACTCTGAGTAAAGGAATTTTGGATTTAGAAAGGATGTAAGACACCATCCAGCCCTGAGTTCTTCCTGTTCTGCACTGGGTACAGCAAGAGTACAAACCTTTCTGCCAGGCTCCCACTGAGAGAATCAAATGCAAAACTTGCATGAAATTTTTAAGGCAACTTCACCTTTGATTTGATTAATCCTACGCACACACCTCATCATCTTGCGTCACTGATGAAGGAACCATGCCTTTTAAAGGGCCCCTTCTGGTTTCCAGCTTCTTCCTTCACAGGGCTGTGGCCAGGGAGTGAGGCCAGTTCCACCCAGGCCTGTGTTTAGCATCATTGCTGGCAGTTTGCATCAGTATTGAGATGATTAGCAAAGTCTCCTTCAACAAAATCATGACCTCAGCTCACAGTTGGCACCATTCCCTTCTCCTGGAATCTTGAGAGCTCATTTTTATAGTAAACTCAAACTGGGACATAGCTTTTTTCCATAGTTTCTGAGGATAAAACAGAAGGAAAAACACTGAGAAGGCATAGAGATGGCCTGAGGTTAAATTAAAGCAAAAACTTAACTCTGAAAGACCCTTCCAATAACTGTAGGTGCAGGAGGCATTTTATTTACTTATTCAATCATTTGTTTAAGCATGTAACAAATACCAGGCCCTGTGCTGGCCTCAATTTTGTAAAGTGACTAAGACATGATCCATGAATACCAGAAGATGGAGGAAGCCTGGAAAAGAGAGCCTTCAATAACAAGAATGTGTCCACTGCAATAAACGTTGTAGCAGAAACCTGAACAAAGAGGCACAGCCTATAAAAATATCACCAGGGATGTCTTGACACTTATTAGAAAAGCAGCAGAGTGTAGTGGAAAAAGTACTTGCTCTGTTATCAAATAGACCTGGAGTCAGACACCAGCCTTGCCACATCTTAGCAACATAAAGCTCCTGCTGCTGTTTTCACACCTGTAAAATGGTCTGAATGATCCTTATCTCATCAAGTGAGAGATACAGATTAAATCAGGGTGTTTGTGGAAAATGCCTAGCACAGCACTTGGCCCAGATGAGGTGCTCAGTGTATGCTGGTATATGCTATGATACGGCCTTCTAAGTACTTTCTTTCAAGGAAAGTCTTAGCCTGTGTGGGGAACACAAATGTTTCAGTTACTACATATATATCTTCCTCCATTGTAAATCAAGAAATTGGTATTTTTTTGTCTAAATGCAAAAATCTTTATAAATTGAGGTACCCTTTTAGAGCCAACTTGATTCTGAATATACTGACAAAACAGAACCTCTCTGGGCAGGAAATCAGGATCTTTTCTTTTTATAGTTCATTTCTGGCTTCAGTAAGAATTAAGACATTCATCCACAGATATGAGGTGTTTTAAGAGCCTTTTCCATCAATATACTGCTTTTATTAAATAATATAAATCCCCAATAACCACCTAACTAGAAATTATATTTCCCAGAATGCTTTGTGTATTGTCCTAATCATGTGACTAAATTCTGGTCGATGAG
The DNA here is from genome assembly GCF_055505025.1 of Bos grunniens. Taxonomy (NCBI): domain Eukaryota; kingdom Metazoa; phylum Chordata; class Mammalia; order Artiodactyla; family Bovidae; genus Bos; species Bos grunniens. The sequence goes on along the minus strand of NC_141174.1, from coordinate 84,539,675 downwards.
GTGGGAGTAAAATGCTTTACATGACTGAGGCGACTTAGCATGCACAATCCCTTTGCAATAGCATCACCAGCATTACTAGTGGAAGTCCAGTCATTTTTGCACATGGCAAAAACAGTGGGGGCTTCCAAAGCTCTCAGATACTGTCTCCTATTCCCTTAAGTTTGAGGTTCCCTCTCCCCAAAAGAGCAACACCCCAAGCCTGCATCCCACTATTTCAAAGTAACACCTTGCTATTTTAACATTAATTTCTTTGTGGCATATTATCAAATTGTTTTGGCACAACTTCAGAGAGATAGCTTTTAAACTTTGCCTGCCAGTATGCCTTGTAGAAGACTAGTCTATCAAACTGCTGGGGAGTATGACACATTAAAAATAGATGGATTTTGTTTGGGATGGGAGGGAAGTGAGAAGAGGGATAGTTCTAGGAGAGTATTCAGAAATGTCAGGGGTAAAGGTGATTGGCAGAAGTGCCAAAAAGCACAAGCAGAGATATTCAATTAGGGAAAGTCTGAAGAACTAGAACAAAGCTGGATCACTCAGACCAAGAGAGTCAGTTGCATTCTCTGATCAGAAAGATGAGTGCATCCTCAATCCTCCAGTTCCTAGGAAGACACACAGCAGTGAAAGCTTCAACCTGATTGGGGTGGGAACCCTAGTGGGTCTGAGATTCTTGTACATTAGTATCACCTAGGGAGCTCTTCAAAAGTCTGATGCCCAAGTTGTACCTCCCTCAATCTGGGGGTAAGATTCAGGCATCAAAATCCCCCGGAACTCTCAATTTGATTCTAATGTGTGTCAAAGGATAAGAACGTCTGTGTCAGATTCAAGTTCATGTTCCTTCCCAGGCCTCTCTTAAAAGATCTGGAGACTGGCTACTGGCTCACCTGATTTCCAGGTGTGAGTAAAGAGTCCAATTCAATCCCGGCAGTTTCATAGAGTTAACTGAGAAACTAGATGACTCAAAGGTGAATTACCATCTCTTAACAGAAACAGACTTCTGACCAGGTTGCTGCGAACAGTTGTGTAGGTTGTACACAGTACAAGGATGCTTGGTAAAGGGTAGGAAGGGACTGAAACTACAGCTTAAACTCTGCTCAGCAAGCTGTTGCCCTGGCCTTGGACTTGATACCACTAGAAGGGGAAAAGGGGCCTATTTTTAATACTCACAAAGGAGCTAAAGGGCTAATAGTGTCTATATTTTAGGCCTGCCTGAGGTTGAAGCAAAGGGAGATTCAAGAACCATCTGTATTAGAATTACCTGCAATTTTTCTAAAACACAAATTCCTGGACCTTTATTCCAGATCTAATGAATCAGATGTTTGAACAGGGCTGAGAAATCTGTTTTTTAAACAATATCCTGAGTGTATTCCATCAAGCTGAAGTTGGTGACCACAGGTAAGTGTATGGGATGTTCTTTCAATAAAAATAAATTGAGTACCTTCTACATGCCAGGTCTGCGCCACCTTTCAAGGATACAAGAGCAAGTAAGATCCTGTCTCCTTTCAAGCATCCTGATCTAGTGGGAGACACAGACAAAAGTGTGGGTTCTGCTGGGGCTCATATGGATCTGGCACATTCAGAGAACCAGCCAGCAGGCTCAGAAATCTCTACAAGAGGAAGCTCCTCCCAGGAGAATAGTCATCCCAGGGACATAGGAGCCAGGCACCACCAGCCTGTCCCACTAACAAAGGTTCCACTGTCTGAAAGGAAGAGTGATTTGCGGACCACTCAGTGTCTGATGTGTGTTTGCTTATGGGCCAAAGCCCTGCTACCGAAACCCTGTTGATGCTCTGTGGTTATATATTCAAGTTCCATGGAAAACTTTAATACACGGGGGGCCCGTGTATTAAAGTGGGAAGAGCTGTTTTCTTATAACCAATATAAACTATTTGGGCAGAAGGAAAAGGACCGTGGAACCCCACTGGTTGACATACACATAAACGGGGAGGCATTCTTTGCCGCTTGCCAGAACATTTCACAGCTTTGGCACCTCCTGTGCCCCTCCTCAGCTGCAGGACGGAGCCTGTGGTGCCTGGTGGACACAGCTGTGCCCAGGGGAGGGGGCACTGTGTAGCCGAGAAACACTGGGCAGCAGAGGAAGGAGGACCTACAACCACCAGGTGATGACTAGGTACACTCACCTGTGGACACATGTGAGACCCACCCCCACCCAGGGAATTCCCACTGGTGCTTGGCCGTGTTTGGGGTGGCGCAGGAATGAGGATCCATATTAATGGCATTAGTGAGTGAGAAGGGGCGGGTGGAAGGAGCCCCAAAATCATGGGTAACAGATACAGAAGATGGGGCTTTCCTTCATTGTCACCCCTTTTGCAGAAGGAACTTAATGCCCAGTCAGAGTGACTTCTCATTTGTAGCCCAGACCAAGCACTCTGGGATCCCTGAGGCTGAAAGCTCTAGCACATCCTGGCCCCTGCCCGCCTTCCCACCCTTATCTCCTGTCACCCTGGCCCTAGGTCTCTGCTCCAACCACGTGGAGCTTCTCTCAGTTTACCTTAAGCCACCAACACTCTCTTGAGCTTCAGGTGCTTGAAATGCTAATTTGGCACCCCCTCATCTCCCACTACAGGCCAGTTCCTACTAATCTATCAGCCAAAATGTCACTCACTCAGATGGACCTTTCCAGAGTCACCAGCTCAGGGTCTAGGACATTAAATGCAGTCCATAAACTCAGCAGAAAAAAAAAAAAAAAAGACGTTTGCTCCTTGGAAGAAAAGCTATGACAAACCTAGACAGTGTATTAAAAAGCAGAGACGTCACTTTTCCAACAAAGGTCTCTATAGCCAAAGCTAGGGTTTTTCCAGTAGTCATGTACAGATGTAAGAGTTGGACCATAAACAAGGCTGAGCGCCCAAAAACTGATGCTTTCAAATTGTAATGCTGGATAAGACTCTTGAGAGTCCCTTGGGATAGTAAGAGATCAAACCAGTCAGTCCTAAAGGAAATCAACCATGAGTATTCATTGGAAGGGCTGATGCTAAAGCTGAAGCTCCAATACTTTGGCCACCTGATGCAAAAAGCTGACTTGTTGGAAAAGACCCTGATAGAAGATAGAAGCCAGAAGGGAAAGGGGGCCACAGAGGATGAGATGGTTGGATGGCATCACCAACTCAATGGACATGAATTTAAGTAAACTCCAGGAGACAGTGAAGGACAGGGAAGCCTGGTGCGCTGCAGTCCATGGGGTCACAAAGAATCGGACATGACTTAGAGACTGAACGACAACATAAACTCAGATGTGGAAAAAGTGTAGCTCTTTGGGTTGCTGGAAATTGAATCTCAGTTTTAGTTTGCGCTTTTCTTGTAACTTGGATTTGGATCAAAATTCCACACAGTCATCTGGTCGCCAGTTGTCTGTTTCCCCAGGAATCGATCTACCAAGATCATCCTCAGGCGGAAGCTGTCTTGGCTGCCTCAATGCCCAGTTTGCTGCTGCAAGGCCCAAACTGGAGCATGGGGATCTTTGCTGGGTTTGCCATGATTTGGTGTGCCTAGAATCAACACCCCTGACACACACCCATTTTCTTCCTTTCTCCTCTTGCTTTCCTTCTAGAGGAATCATTTTCTAGTTCCCAGAGAAGTTACTCTCATCTCAAATCGTATTCAGCTCAATGGTCGCTAACTTCTTTCCCAATACTTTTTATTATTCTCATAGATAAAGGAAGGTTGAAAGAATAAGAAAAAGTGATCGTCCTTATAAACTCTACTGAATTAAAAGATTGTTGATATTTTGCCATCATTACTTCCTGAACGCTAAGTACTCCAGACTATGTTTTCTAAAAATAAAGTCATTTGTCTTCATAATCACAACAGCTCCATCACACCCAACAAAATTATCAATATTTCCACAAAATCATCTAATATCTACTTTGTATTCAAATTATTCCCAAATGTATCATTCCAATAATTTTTATGCTTAAAAACAAAAACCAGAGTCTGAGTCACACATTCTTAACCTTATACTGTTCTAGAATATAGTTTTAATCTAGCAAACTTTCTCTGCCTTTTTATATTGTGGCTGATATTGCTTTTTGAAATTGACTTTTTTGAAGGTTTTACGCCAGTTAACCTGAAAGACTAAGGTTTTTGTAAACCAAAGTCAAAGAACTCTGCTCCAAAGTTTCCCTAAGACAAGTGCAGCCAACTGTCATGGTTTGCTCAGGACTGAGGGTTTTCTCTGACCACAGAACTTTTCTATCCAAATCAAGAACGTTCTGGGCAAACCCGGATGAGCTGATCACCCCAGAGGCAAAGAGGCACAGACTTGGATATTTACTTTAACGGTTATAAGGTTCAGATAAATCCCTAAAAATAATAATAATCCAGGGACTTCCCTGGTGGTTCAGTGGTTACGATTTAAGACTGTGCTTCTAATGCAGGGGGTAGTTTCGATCCCTGGGGAAACGAAGATCCCACATGCTATGTGGCACAGCCAAATAAAATAAAAATTAGAAAGAGGCTACCCTTAAAAAACAATAATCCAATATTATTCAGCCACACTTGATTGATAAATGGTTTGATAAGCATCCTATGCTTATGCTTTTGCAAAACTCATCATGTTTTTGACTCTGCTGCATGTCTGATTTTTCAGTGGACAGTAAACTCCATGAAGGCAGGGACAGGCAAGTCTTTCTCCCTACTCTAACCTCACTGTATTCCCATAGTTCAGGTACATAGCAAGTTTTATTAACTATTTGTTGAATGAAGGAATAAGTTAATGATGTCAATACTTCACAATTAAATATAGAAAGCAGAATTCAGCATATATTTTCTGAATGCCCAGCAAAGACAATTTTAACCAGTATTTAAAACTGCAGCCCTGGTTGGTAGATTATGTTGCCTGCGCGGAGATCTGGACAAGCATCCCATGCAATCATCCTAGCCTTCCAGGTAAGATTCTGGACGTTTAAATAATCTTCAACATCAGATGCAGATCTTAGCCTCTAAGACCTCAGAGGCTTCATGCAGTGAGGGTACAGATAAAAGTAGGGGGTATTAGGGAATCTGGAGACACTTTACCCAATGCTAAGCAGCACTGGTCCATGTACGAGGGTCCTAAGGAGATCAGTAACACTGCAAGAAAATTAAACTAAATCAAGTAGAAATTAAAATAGTTCCACTCAGTCCTTGTCCCTTTCTCCAGAGTTGAACCCCTCAGGGCCGTTAAATGATTGGTCTCTGATAGACCAAGAAGGAGGGGATAGGGTTAGGAGGGCAGTTGAAAGGTGGTTCAATTCTGGACCTGGTCTGAGCTTCAGATGGACTCAAAGTCATGTCTGGCCTTTGGGAAAATCTGGGTTGAAGATTTGGTGACAGACTTGAAGTAGCACTGGGTCAGTTGGAGGCTGACCTGAAGTAGAATCTTGAAGGCACAGCGCCCTGGACCGGGAAGTCCAAATGGGCGATACACATCTCAATGCATGCTCTCTCACTCCTTTCTCCCTTTCCAGAGGAACATCCGGGTGGGACCCAGGCTAAGTCATAAAGGGATGAATTAGTGGCAAGAATCCTTAGTTTAGATGCTCGCCGGAAAAAGAGGTGTGAGGGGCTCTATGAAGTATCAGTTAAAGACTGATAGACAAGAGTATTTGGAAAAGAACTTCCTAACTGTGAAGGAATTTCGAAATGTATGATGAGATTGGTTTTTTAAGCATCAGCGGAGTACTTTGCATGTGTCTGTCACACTAAAGTGGGGGACAGAAGTACTAAGACACCAAAGTACAGTAAAGGAGATAAAGGGAATGACCACTTAAGAGCAAATACTGTTTGCTGTGCAAATGACCTTACTGAATCCTTGTAGAAATTCCAATGAAGCCTTTTTCAGGGAAACTGAGGTTTAGAAAAGTGGCTTTTTCTAAAGGTCATATGGCTGGGATGCGACAGACATGAAGAGTTATGCTATCTGACTTCAAATCTACACTTTTCCCATTATACTACCCTGCTTTCTTTTGGAGATGCAATGGCACTAAGGTCTCAACAGCCTTAGAAATGGGGAAATTATTAAATCTGGGTGAAGAGGATCATCATGGCTGCCATGCTATTCGAAGGGCACTGCAAAGACTTTTATCTCCCTAATTTTCTCTTCTACACTCAGCACACTGCCTGAAATTCTGGCACGCATTGCTTTGAGATGAATCCTGGGGTCATGGTGCTCAGAGTCATTCTGAATGGACTAGTCTGATCCAGAGGTCGTAGGGCGAGGTGCTCTGTATTCCTCCTCTCTGTCACCTCTATTCTGATATGTTCCAGATGCTCCAGCAGAGCCGTTTCTCAATATTAGCTGTGGACTCGGAGCCCTGTTTTCTCTTCTCTTTGGTGAGATTGTCCTTTGCCCTTGAGGGAGGGGGAGGGGTGCAAATAGCCTGGAGGGTGGCCAGATTATTCCATTTTGCAATCTCCAGCCACAGCTGCTAAAGAAAACTTATATTGTGTTTTCATTCAGTGGGGAAAACATGTTTTGTTTTGCACTCTTGCGTAACCATGAAACATCTGGGGTAACTTAGCTTAAAACTTCCCTCCAGTGTCACATTTGGGCTAAATGATATAGAAAAAATGTTCACCTTGAAATGTAAGCTCTAACAGTATAATAAGTCATTATTACACGTGTTTGGATGCAAACCCAGTAGGGAGTCATCCAGGACTTAACAGCCCGGGCCCTCTAAAATAAAGCCCTGCCTTCATGCTTTGTCACATTGGCCCTTGTAAATAAATGTTGTTATTGTTCAGTGGCTCAGTCGTGTCCAACTCTTTGCGACCCCATGGACTGCAGCACATCAGGCTTCCCCGTCCTTCACCATCTCCCAGACCTTGCCTAAACTCCTATCCATTGAGTCGGTGAAGTCATCTCATCCTCCGTAGTCCCCTTCTCCTCCAGAAAATGGGTATTTGGATACTCAAAAGGGAAAACACTCAAGAGAGCTTAGAAAGGACACTTCAGTGCTTTCAAATGGTGGTTCTCAAACTTGGGTGGGCAGCAGAGTCACCTGGAAGACCTGTTAAAACTCAGGTTGGCTCCCATCTCCTGGGGGTTTCTGATTCAGCATCTCAGAGAATTTGCATTTCTAATCAGTTTCCAGGTGATACTGAGGCTACTGGTCTGGGACCATATTTTAAGAATCTTAGTTTTAAACCTTGGTCAGCCTGAGTGAGGAATTGAATGCAATACAAAGATGGGTAAAAATTGTACACACTGGCAATGCCCAGTTTCATGCTCTGTTTTGTTTTTATAAATGGGTAAGAATTGGTGACAAAATGAGATGATGACACTTAGTCATTGATGGTGAGAGGGCCTTTGATACAGACTTTCTAAAAAACTGCTGCTGCTGCTGCTGCTAAGTTGCTCCAGTCGTGTCCGACTCTGTGCGACCCCATAGAGGGCAGCCCACCAGATTTCACTGTCCCTGGGATTCTCCAGGCAAGAACACTGGAGTGGGTTGCCATTTCCTTCTCCAAGCATGAAAGTGAAAAGTGAAAGGGAAGTCACTCAGTTGTGCCCGACTCTTAGCGACCCCATGGAGGACTGCAGCCTACCAGGCTCCTCCATCCATGGGATTTTCCAAGCATTCTAAAACACTAATTGGGGGTAAATAAATATTTACAGGTATTGAACTAGTAATCCCACTTCTAGGTATCTCTAAGGAACCCATCAGAAATGTATGCAAAGACTAAGGTATAGGAATATTTACCGCAGTTTATATAAAGTGGTAGGGACTTGAAAATCACACTGCTGCTAAGTCGCTTCAGTCGTGTCCAACTCTGTGCGATCCCATTGACGGCAGCCCACCAGGCTCCGTCCCTGGGATTCTCCAGGCAAGAACACTGGAGTGGGTTGCCATTTCCTTCTCCAGTGCATGAAAGTGGAAAGTGAAAGGGAAGTCTCTCAGTTGTGTCCGACTCTTAGCGACCCCATGGACTACAGCCTACCAGGCTCCTACATCCATGGGATTTTCCAGGCAAGAGTACTGGAGTGGGGTGCCATTGCCTTCTCCGGAAAATCACACAAATACCCAATATTTCATAAATTCCAGTAATATCCATACAATGGAGTATTATACCACTACCAAAGGAAATTTTTTTAATGATGAGAGGAAAGGTTTGTGATATACTCTTAAATGAAAGCTCAAGGCACAGAGCTACATATATAGTACATCAAATACAAAATTCATATATCCTGCTGTAAATAGCATATCAAGTAAGAAAATGCACTGAAATGTTAATAGTCATGAATTCTGGATTGCATTACATTTGCACAATAGATATTAATCATTTCCTCCCTACTTGATCTTCTAAAACAACATGTCCTACCCATCGCCCCATCCTTCCAAATACAGAAGGGGAATTTTAGGCCGCCATATGTGTAGCAAGTGGCCCCACCCTTCCAGTGATAGGTGATTGGACCTGAAAGTGATTGACCCAGGGTGAACCTATCAGAGGCTTCAACACAAAACTGGACTACCAAATCCAGAAACTGTGGTTAGGAAGCTGTGGGATACATATGCAGACTTAGGACTGGTGACCCCCTCGGGTTGTGTGTCATTAGAGGCCGCTGATCTGTAGCTCTACTGGTTATTATCATCTACAAGTTCAGTAGCTAAGCAGCACATGCACACACACACACACAAATCCTCTTTAAAAAGCATGGGTGGGGAAAGGTTGTAAACATTAAACAGTAACACTTTTGTCCCTGATACATTTCCAACAACCTCCCTTTTTTTTTGACTGGAGCTAACTAGTGCGTGTGTGTGTTCAGTCACTCAGTCCCGTCTGACTCTTCGCGACCCCATGGACTGTAGCCTGCCAGGCTCTTCTGTCCATGGGATTTTCCAGACAAGAATACTGGAGTGGGTTGCCATGCCCTCCTCCAGGGGATTTTCCCTGGGTTGGGAAGATGGAAATATAACAGAGACAAAAGTGTTATAGTTTAATCTTTATAAACTTTCCCCACCCATGCTTAGGCAGGGTCTTAAATTAACAGGTGACTTTGTTTATTCTTGCCTATTTGTTTATTCTTAATCTCCTACACTCAATACATTGTCCCTTTAATAGTAGGAAAATATTATTAAAATTAAAACATTGAGTTGCAGGTAGAAAAAAAATATTTACTGAAATGTTTCCTAGTTAAGGAAACTCAGCCCCAAACCTTCCTATTTTTGACACGCTGAGCTTCAGAAACTGAGAGATTGTCTTGGTTTCTTTTAGTTTGGTTCAAAATCCAGGGGACCGTTTTATTAAGTTTGGAATGTGTCCAGGCAAAATTCTTGTTGTATGCAGAGCAAAGCCCTGTCATTTCCCCCAGCAATTCTCTGAGAATTCCAACAGCAAAGACTGATGCTGAATCAAAGATGCAGGGTGTGGTTTTCCCCATTGATTTATAGACTTGAAAATTGGAGGCGTGAGTCATCAGCAAATTGAATTGGGATTGTTGCAGAGCATCCCACACTTTGTCATAAAATTCCTGCTGCAGTGTCATGCTAACTCCACTGTGGTTTTTCATTTTTAGAAATGAGTGAATGCCATATAGTTGGTTACCACTTTTTGGTGACACGTCAGATTCGCGTGAAGTTGCATCAACTCCAAAGAGTAAAACAGTTCAGGACAGAACTATTCTGAATAAGCCTATGAGGTAACTCTTATCCTATCTTATCTTATCTTATCTTATCAAGGTCATCATTTTATCCTCTTCCCCACTGGGAATCAAATTCGAACTAAAACATGATTGGAATTGGTTTAAAGAATTTTTAGATATGCTGTAAGGTCTTTAAAGGAAGGCCTGCTTCTGTCATGATTGATTTTATCCTCAGTTTGTTGAATCAGTGAAAAAACATTCATATAGTGCTACGAGGTTAACCCGGAGGATGAATACTTAGAAGGAACTTCCTGAGTGGTCTGGTTTAGGGATCCAGAATAGTGGTGTAGAAGCCTGGGAAGATGTTGGGGATCAAGTTGTGATACAATTTAGAGTTTCCAAAAGTGTGTGTAGTCTAAAAGGATGAAAACATTGTCAAAAAGGAGAAAATTATTGTCACTTTAATACAAGAGGAAATCTAGACCAGGGCAGTTCCATAATTAGAATCTAAGAAAGATGTCATGACCATGAGGAGAGTAATTTTGATCTGAAACCATGGAGTGGATCTATGCCTTGAGTGAAAAGGGACCTTATTTCTGAAGAGTTTCCAAGGCCTGAGAGAGAAACAGCCCTTAACAATGGATTGCCAAGCAGAGGTAATCTAAGTTTGCAGTTGAACCAATACCTATTGTACTCAGCTATTCCCTCATTGAAATTAAACATCATATACAGTCAAAAGAGCTAACTAAATCTATGATGATAGAAGAATAGGAGGATGAGGGTTAAGATGAAGAAGAAAGAACTGATGGACTTTGCCTTAGGGAGCCTTTACCATGACATATACATCAAGTGATATTTGTCACATAACGTGTAACTCCACAGTGTAATGACTTAAAACACAACCAGTAATTCAGCTCACAATTCCATGGGTTCGTTGGGAAGTTCTTCAATTTGGACAGGCTTGACTGATGCTATTGGACTTACTCAAGCTTCTCTAGTCGGCAGGCACATTGGCAGTGGCTAGATGATCTAGGATGGTCTCATTCAGATGTTTGGCATTTCAAGGCTCTTGTAAGAGTCTGATTTCTTCTGCACATGGCCTCTCATCCTCCAGCAGGCTAGCCTGGACTCATTCATATAGTGATATTAGGTTTCCAAGCACAGGAGGAGGACAAAGCTTGATAATCATGCGTTTTCAAAGCTTCAGTATGCATAACTTTTGCTAATGTCCCATTGGTGAAAGTGAGTCATATAGCCAAGCCAGATTCAAGGAGTGGACAAATAAATTTTATCTCTTGATGAGAGTAGAAGACTTTATGGTCACTTAAAAAATGTATTGTAGGGTTGGTAAAGAAATAAACTGTTCCTTAGAACTTAGGTATATCAGGGAGACAGTTCTTGGATATAGAAATTCTTCATTTCCTAGGTGGTGGTAGCAAAAATACCTGAATGTCGTTTAGTCCAGCTGAGGCACACTCTGTTTAGGGACGCCCAGGGTTATGTTATCACACAGTCCAGCATAACGTTTGAGACCCTTAATAGAACCATCTTAGAACAATCCTGGAGGTGTTCTAGATGTCTGGAATCTGTCTGTTCTGAAACTATTAATAACAAGGCAGGGACAGCCTCCTAGAAATATCTGAAGACCCATCCTTGCCCGCATCAGTGGAAAGAGGACCTACTGTTTCTTCAAGGGCAGGGATTAAGATCCAGAAGGACAAAGGGTAGATGGGTGAGTAGCTGTGATAGGGCAGGTTAGTAGTTTGAATGGAATCCGGGGGGGGGGGGGGGGGGCGGCGGGAAGGATATGAAAGGTAAGCTTGATCCCAGAGGGAAGTTACAAAAACATTTTTTTTTTCAAAATTAATAATAAGCTGGTGTCATCTGTGACCTGGAGGAAAGTTTAGGGAACATTTAAAAGGACAGGTGGAAAAAAAAATTGATAGTTTCTTGAAGCAGTTTGAATTTTTATTAAAGACCATGAGTTAGGGAAAATTCTAATCTCTGCTCTGCCACTAATCAGTCAGTTAGCTGACCCCGGACAAATCACCTCATTTAGTTTTCTCGTTGACAAGATGAGGGATTTTGGCTGGATGATTTTTCCAAAGTTCTTTTCAGCTCAGACATCTTCATGGAAGCTAGACAGAGAAGAATAGACATGTATGTCAAGGGAATCCACTTCAGACAGCATGGAACAGATATTGAGGAAGATCTAAGATCTCTAGAGCTTTAAAAACATGGTAGATCCCTATCATTCACACAAGAAATATTAACTGAGGATCTACTATATGCCAGACAGAGCAATCAGTGAATGACAGCAGCTTGGTCCCACCTCTTTGGAGATTTCAGTATCATTTGGGCTTGATCAAATTATTTTAGCAAAGAAGTCAGATTTGTAGACATATCCAGCTTCATTTTCCCATCATTTCTGATAAGAAATTGGATGAGGTTTACCAGAAATGAAGAGACTGGACTGTTGAGAAAATTTCATGCTGGGGTTACATCAGATAACTTCCCCGACCTTTAGTTTCTTAATCTGCAAAACGAAAAGAGCAGACTGGATCATCCCTAAAGTCTCATTCGACTCCAAAGTTCTGCTATGGCTGCCCAGCCTTTCTTAGGTGCTTTAGCTCAGCAACCCCATCTAGTGTCACTGTGTGACTTTATTTGAAAACCTCCAATAGTCCTATTGACTGATGAGAGGCCACTGAAGAGTATGGACTCAACTGAAGACAGGCTTGAGAATCAAGATCTAAGGGGTATAGGGTTGATGGAAGTTACAATTAACACCGACATCATGTTTATTCTGTGTTGGGCACTGTTCTCAGCAGTTGATGTTCATTTAGTTTTCACAACAAGCCCATGAAAGGTACTCATAACAGATAAGGAAACATGGTACAGAAAGGTAAAGTAACATGCCTGGTAAATGGCAGTGCCAGGATTCAAGTCCAGATAGTGAGCTACAAGGTCCATCCTCTTAACCACCGCACATCCCCGATTCTAGCTAAGAGTTATGCAGTTCTTACCCTCTGTCAAGCACTGTTTCTGAAAGTTGTGCATATTGTGACTTACTTAACCCTCTCAACAAAAATAGGATGTCTGTACTAAAATCACAATTTCTCAGACGAGAAGGCTGAGGCCCAGGGAGATGAAGTAACTCGTCTAAGCTCATATAGTTGATAAGTGGTGCAGCTTGCACTCAAGTTTCAGTATTCAGCCAGGATAGGTGCATTCAGGCTGCTGCCATCTTCCCAGAATTTTTCTCCTACTTTCTCAATGTCACTGCTTCATTATTCTTGGCACAGAAAGGGAAGAGGCAAGCATCAAACACCAGACAGAGTCGGGGTCTTTTTGTTTGTTTGATTTTGTTTTGCCAGCTATCTATCTCAAGAGCCAGTTCCAGAATACTCAGAAGTTGTTGATTAATAGATAACGCAGGCTTGTACAATTTTCTTGGTCTCTCCTGCTTCTTATTTTGGAGCAGTTTCGCTAGGTAAGTAATGAAGACATTAAATGCCACAGGAGTGTTATAAGCTCTCCTTTAGGGATTCTACATCATGGCTTCAAGTACTACTTTTCTGTAAATGCCTCCCAAGGCTACATCTCCATGCCTCACCACTCTTAATTGCCCGAGAAAGGCATCTGCTTTCCTGCTCCATTATTCTCTCAAATTCAACATTCAGCATTTATTAGCAAATAACTTATAAACATGCCAAGCACATTTGCAAACCCCTTAGACCTTGAGAACAGTGCTTGGCACATGGAAATACTAATGAAAGACAATCCTCACATTCAAGATAGAGACTAGTGGGGTGATATTGATAAACAGTCATTTACAGCAAAGTGATAAATGCTCTGGTGAGTTAAGCATGACATGCTTTGCTAGATGCAATGACATTTCATCCAGTCTTAAGGGACAGTAAGAGTAGGGTCATGGTAGGTCTCTCGGACAACTGATTCCTAAAATTGAAATCACTATCTTTCTTCACAAACTGGCTCTTTCTTATTTTTACTAATTATACTGCTGTTTTTTTGTACCCAGGCTTAAAAACTCAGTCATAGTGTACAAGTCTCTGCTTGCTCACCAATCCAGTGTCTAAATTAATCACTGTGTCCAATCAATTCTTCTTTCTTGTTGCCTCCGTTCTCTACCTTCCCCTACTCTGCTGCTGGTGCTGCTGCTGCTGCTGAGTCGCTTCAGTCGTGTCCAACTCTGTGCGACCTCATAGACGGCAGCCCACCAGGCCCCGCCGTCCCTGGGATTCTCCAGGCAAGAACATTGGAGTGGGTTGCCATTTCCTTCTCCAATGCAGAAAAGTGAAAAGTCAAAGTGAAGTCGCTCAGTCGTGTCCGGCTCTTAGCGATCCCATGGACTGCAGCCTACCAGGCTCCTCTGTCCATGGGATTCTCCAGGTAAGAGTACTGGAGTGGGGTGCCATTGCCTTCTCCTTCCCCTACTCTAGTTCAGTCTTTTATCTCCTCAAGCCAAGACCGTTGCGGAAGTCTGTCATCTTAACCCTAGCCATTTCGCGCGCTCTTTTTTTTTTGCGGGGCGGGGGAGGAGCAGTGCCGGCTGAAGCATGCTGGATCCTAGTTGATCAGGGATTGAACCCTCCTCTCGCCAAGAGTCGGACACGACTGAGGGACTTCACTTTCACTTTTCACTTTTCACTTTCACGCACTGGAGAAGGAAATGGCAACCCACTCCAGTGTTCTTGCCTGGAGAATCCCAGGGACGGGGGAGCCTGGTTGGCTGCCATCTATGGGGTCGCACAGAGTCGGACACGACTGAAGCGATTTAGCAGCAGCAGCTGCTACAGTGGAAGCCAATTCTCTCGTCAATTCTTTTCACACCATATTCCAGATTCATTTGTCTAACATACTTTCCCATTAAAAAATTGCAAAAGGTCATTCAGAGCTCAAAGGGTAAGGATTAATCCCCTTGTTTTGGCAACATTCTGCCTCTAGCTTTATCCTCCCACATCCTAGGAATCTCATTCTAAGAGCCTCTGCTTTCAATCTAATAACAATAGCGTCTGCCTGCAGTTCAGGAGACCTGGGTTCGACCCCTGGGTTGGGAAGACCCCCAGCCCAGAGAAGAAGAAGGAAATGGCAACCCACTCCAGTACTTTTGCCTGGAAAATTCCATGGACTGAGGAGCCTGGTAGGCTACAGTCCATGGGGTCGCAAAGAGTCGGACACGACTGAGCGACTTCACTTTCACTTTCAACCCTTTTAGAGGAGATAGCCAGCCTTTTTCCACCTGTGAGTGGTTTCATGGAAGACAATTTCCCACTAACGGGGGTGGTCGGGTAGGCGGGGGAGAAGGTATGGTTCAGGCTGTAATGCGAGCTGAAAGGAAGTAGTGGATGAATTTTGTTGAATCACCCGCTGCTGACCTCCTGCTGTGTGACACAGGCTTCTAACAGGCCACCCACTGGTAGCGATCTCCAGACCCGGGATTGGGAAACCCTGCTCTATCCCATTCTCTTCTGCATTCATGCCAGGGTTGACTTTTTTTTTTTTGCTTTCCATTTCTTTTTTAAAAATATAACATACCTATATCCTATTTCTCTTCAAAGGGTCATTGGAGTTTTACCTATTCTGTGAAGCCTACTTTGAATTTATTGAATTTATTGTTTGTGTTGGTCATTGGGTAATTAGCATTATTGCTTTTTTCTTTAGTCAGCTTCACAAAGGTGTGACTTACACAACTACAACTGTGTGTACCAATGTAACTTTGAACACATCAGAATATAAAAGTCTTGAATAGCCCCCAAACACTTCCTCTACCCTTTGAGGTTCTATTAATACAGGTTTTTCTCTTTTCTAAACTTTCACATAAACAGAAATACTGAGTGTGTACTCTTTTTTGAGTCTGAAGTTTTTCTCTCAGTGTGTTTTCAAAATTCATTCATGGTGTTACATGTATGTTTGTTCGTTTGTTTTCTTTGCGGAGAGAATTTCATTGTTTGAATATAATACTATCTGTTTATCCATTTGTCTGTTGATGAGCATTTGGGTTGTTTTCAGATTTTGACTTTTAAGAATATTTGTGTAAAAAGTCTTTGTGTGACTATATATTTTAATGTCTCTTGGATAGATACCAAGGAATGAAATTATGTGGTCGAATGATTTGGATATGTTACTTTTATGAAAGTTTGCCAAACTGTTTTCCAAAATGTTGTGACGCTTTATGTTCTCAACAGCCATGTATGAGAATTTCAGTTGCTCTTTCTCTCTCCAACCCTTGGTTATTTTAAATACTTTGCACTTCCATATTATGAGTGGTATGGATTTTTTTTGTTTTTGTTTTGCCCTGCCATGTGACTTGTGGGATCTTAGTTCCCCAGGAATTGAACCCAGGCCTCCTGCAATGGAAACATGGAATCCTAATCACTTCACCGCCAGGGAATTCTTATGTAAGTGTTATGGATTTCTAAAATTTCATTCTCCATAATTACTTATTGCTACTATATAGAAATAGTTGATTTTTGTACTTTGACTATTAACTCACTTATTGGTTTTAGTAGTTTTCCTATAGATTCTATAGGCATTTCTGTGTATATAATCGTGTCATCTATAGAAAGAAACAGATTTTTATCTTCCTTTTAAACATCTATGTATTTTCTTTCTTTTTATCTTTACTGAACTAATTAGGATCTTTAGCAGAATGTTAAATAGGAATATTGAAGAATGGATATTTTTGCCTTGTTCCTGATCTTAAGAATAAAGCTTTCAGCCCCTGAACATTACCTATGATATTATTAGTCTATACTTCACAGCTGCCATTCATCAGATTGAGATATTAAGTTCCCTCCTATTCCTATTTTACTAAGAGGTCTCCTTTATTTTTTTTTTTAATTATGAATGGATGTTGAGGTCAAATATTCTTTCTAAATCTAATGAGATGATATGATTTGTATCCTTTATTCTCTCAATGTGGTGAATTACATTCATTGTTTTTTTTTTTTTTTTAAGTATTTATTTATTCACTTGGCTGTTCCGGGTCTTAGTTGCAGCACACAGAATCTTCAATCTTCATTGTGGTATATGCAAACTCTTAGTTGTAATATATGGGATATGGTTCCCCAAGCAGGGATTGAACGTGGGCCCCCTGCATTGGGAGTCTTAGCCACTGGACTGCCGGGGAAGTCCCTACATTCATTGATTTTTTTAAATGTAAAGGTAACCTTGCATTGCTGAGCTAAACTATACTTGGACATGTTATATTAGTCTTATATTGCAGGATATGTTTGCTAAAAGTTAAATATATTTGCATCTATTCCACAGGGGATGTTGGCCTGTAATTTCTTTTAATTTTTTTTTGCCTAGTTTTGGTAATAGAGTGATGTTAAATTCATAACATGAAATCAAGTGTTTGCCAGTCCATTTCTCTTGAAAGAGCTGTGTAATATTGGCATTTTTTTTCTTATGGGTTTGATAGAATTTATAAGTGAAGTCATCTGGGCCTAGACTTTTCTTTGTGAAAGGAAGGATAATTATAAATTCAATTTGTTTAATAACTATAAAGCTATTCAGATTTTCTGTTTCTTTTTGTGTCAGTTTTGATAGTCTGTTTTCAATTCTAGAACTTCCATTTGGCTCTTTTTTTATAGCTTCCTTTTCTATGCAGAGATTCCCTAACTCTTCTTTCCATACTGCTATATTTTCCTATTAAACATATTTATAATATCTCCTTTAAAGTTCTTGCCTGGTAATCACAACATCTGGTTATCTTGGGGTTGGTTTCTATCAATTATTTTTGTCTTGATTATGAGTCATGCTTTCCAATTTCTCTGCATAAATAATAATTCTAACTTTTGCACAGGATATTTTGGATGATAAATTCTGTTTTCTTCTTCCAAAGCATGATGGATTTTGTCCAAATAGCCAGTTAACTTGGCTGGAGTCAAACTCCCTGTTCCCACTATGATGGATAACAACTAAAGTAAAGCTTCCAACTGCTGCTTTTTGCTGGGTCCCCTGAGGTCTCTCCATAAAACATAAAAGTGATTAGTCAAGGATCTGGGTAGAATTTGTAAGCAGATTTTGGTTCCCCCTCCTGAGTGGCTTCTCATTTTCCATGACTATTACTTTTCATTCTGATAGTGCTTAATTTTCACCTTTGACTCAAGCCAGTAAGGCTGCAGTTTTCCGCCTGAGTTCTGCCGCTTTCACAGTATGGAACAGGGAGTGTACCAGGTGGAAAGGCACATAAAGGACATCCCCCCAGTGCAGCTCAACTCTTGAAGACTAACTTCATGGTCCTACTTGCTGTAGATGCTCCCTAGTTCCCGCCTCCAGAGCTGTCTGGTATGTTTCTTCCCCAAATTTACACATCATCCATGGGAGGGTTAATCTGGTACAAGCTTCTTTGCTACTAACAGAGTAGGAACTACTCTATTTGCTTTCATGGAAAAATTTCAAGAGATTTAAAGAAATGACACCGTTCACTGCTACCATCTTTCCAGAATTCCTAGAGGCTTATTTTTGACTGATCAAATTTTATATTCACATTTGCCATATCTTTCTTCTCTCACCTAAGTCTAACGGTTTTACATGTGTATCTAATCAAGTTTTTTAAGAATAAGAAATAAATACTAGCTAAGCCAGCTCAAAGAACACATTCAAAACAGAATTTAAGCCCAGAATAAAACGCTTGTGACCTTAAATGTCTTAGGTGGTATGGTCCTATATACCACTCCAATCTCATCTCTAAGCATTCTCTGCCTAGTTCATTATCTCCAGCAACACCTTAGCCTGCTTGCTATTCCTCAAATTCCAGAGCATGTGCTGTTCCTGGTAGCTCAGTTGGTAAAGAATCCCCGTGCAATGCTGGAGACCCTGGTTCAACTCCTGGGTCAGGAAGATCTGCCAGAGAAGGGATAGGCTACCCACTCCAGTACTCTTGGGTTTCCCTGGTGGCTCAGCTGGTAAGGAATCTGCTGCAATGCGGGAGACCTGAGTTTGATTCCTGGGTTGGGAAGATCTCCTGGAGAAGGGAAAGGCTACACACTCCAGTATTCTTGCCTGGAGAATTCCAGGGACTGTATGAGGTCACAAAGAGTTGGACACAACTGAACGACTTTCATTTTCTTCTGATCATTCAGGTCTCTGATTATATATTGTATCTTCATAGAGGCCTTTACTGACTATACTACCTAAAAGAGTAAATGCTCTCCTCCACCTGAATGATGCTCTACCATCTTACTCTGCTGATCTTTTATTCATTTATTTCTTTGTTTCTTGTCTGGCTCCTCACTAAAAGCTCAGCACCAAGAGGGCAGAATGTTTGTGTTATTCACCAATGTATCCTTAGTGTCTAGGGCAACTGTCTGGCACAAGTATGTTTAGTAAGTATTTATTAAATAAATAAATGAAGAATAATATGGAAGATGTTGAGGTAAATATAACCCCCCCCAATAAACTCATCCAATAATAAAAGAAAATTTGATAATCAAAAATATGTATGCAAAAAGTAAATGGTAATATATAAACTATAAGTTCCGTATATTCTATTTAAAATAAAGCCACAGCCTTTGCACAGCAAAGGACGCTATCAATAAAACTAAAAGTCTGCCTACTTAATGGGAGAAGATATTTGTAAATGATATATCTGATGAGGGGTTAATATCCAAAATATAAAAAGAATTCAACTCAATAACAAAACTCAAATAGCCCAATTGAAAAATGGGTAAAGGATCTGAACAGGCATTTTTCCAAAGAAGACATACAGAGACCAACAGGCACATGAAAAGATGCTCAACATCACTAATCATCATGGAAATGCAAGTCAAAACTATGATGAGACATCACCTCATACCTGTCACAATGGCTATTACAAAAAAGATAACAAATAACGGGTATTGGCAAGGATGTCGGAAAAAGTGAACCCTTTCCTGCACTGTTGATGGGAATGTAAATTGATGCAGCCACTATGGAAAATACAGAGATTCCTCAAAAAATTAAATATAGAACTACCATATGATCCAACAATTCCACTCATGGGTATTTAGCCAAAGAAACCAAAAACACTAATTACAAAAGATATATGCAGGCCTACATCCATTGTGTTTGTATAACTTGATTCTCACATGCAATCTAAAAATATAAATCAGATGAGAATTATATCAAAGGTAAGGTCTACTTTATATGATTTTATTTCTTTACAGTTATAAGTAGTAAAAGAGTACAGATAATACTTATCAATGTCACATATCAGGAAGGCTGGAATTTGAACCTAGGCAAGCTGGCTTGATAGGCCAAGTTCTTAAGAACTCTGCCATACTGTTCTTTACTATTTCTAAATTAAAAATTGCTAAGCACCCTGGTCAAGCAGAAACCTATTTGCTATTAAGCTATTTGTTTACAACCCATTATATTTTCCCCCAAATTAACTGCTGGAAGAGATACTACTACTAGCTATTATTGTAACAGCACTAAATATTAGAATAAAGCAGTAACATTATTTTAGAAAACATAATCATCAGTCCTCTATACATTATGAGGAATACTTCAGTAAGACGACATGATTGGCTTTAATGTTTTTAATACTTTCCTGAGAAAAATTACAGTGTGAAATGGAAATTTTTATTTGTAGGGAAAATAAGAGGTAGAAAGGAAGAGAATTTGGATATTTAGAAGGTAATATAAAACTGAGTACCTACAAATTACGTGGAGAGGCTAAGAAAAGGTATATGGAAAATGTAAGAAGGGTTGTGGGAGGAAAAAACAAATGAGAGAGAAATGAAAAGAAGTGCTTTGTAATTTTACCTAGACCACTGAAAAAATATTTCAGTGAGCACCTTTGGTTGCTGTTCAGTTCAGTTCAGTCACTTAGTTATGTCCAACTCTTTGCGACCCCATGAACTGCAGCATGCCAGGCCTCCCTGTCCATCACCAACTCACAGACTCCACCCAAACCCATGTCCATTGAGTGGATGATGCCATCCAACCATTTCATCCTCTGTCGTCCCCTTCTCCTCCTGCACTCAATCTTTCCCAGCATCAGGGTCTCTTCCAATGAGTCAGCTCTTTGCATCAGGTGGCCAAAGTATTGGAGTTTCAGCTTCAACATCAGTCCTTCCAATGAACACCCAGGACTGATCTCCTTTAGAATGGACTGGTTGGATATCCTTGTAGTCCAAGGAGTCAAGAGTCTTCTCCAACACCACAGTTCAAAAGCATCATTCTTTGGCGCTCAGCTTTCTTTATAGTCCAACTTTCACATCCATACATGACTACTGGAAAAACCATAGCCTTGACTAGATGGACCTTTGTTGGAAAAGTAATGTCTTTGTTTTTTAATAGGCTGTCTAGGTTGGTCATAACTTTCCTTCAAAAGAGTAAGCATCTTTTAATTTCATGGCTGCAATCACCATCTGCAGTGATTTTGGAGCCCCAAAAAATAAAGTCAGCCAGGGTTTCCATTGTTTCCCCATCTATTTCCCATGAAGTGATGGGACCAGATGCCATGATCTTAGTTTTCTGAATGTTGAGCTTTAAGTCAACTCTTTCACTCTCCTCTTTCACTTTCATCAAGAGGCTCTTTATTTCTTCTTCGCTTTCTTCCATAAGGGTGGTATCATCTGCATATCTGAGGTTATTGATATTTCTCCTGGCAATCTTGATTCCAGCCTGTGCTTCTTTCAGCCCAGCGTTTCTCATGATGTACTCTGCATATAAGTTAAACAAGCAGGGTGACAATATACAGCCTTGACATACTCCTTTTCCTATTTGGAACCAGTCTGTTGTTCCGTGTCAGGTTCTAACTGTTGCTTCTTGACCTGCATACAGATTTCTCAAGAGGCAGGTCAGGTGTTCTGGTATTCCCATCTCTTTCAGAATTTTCCACAGTTTATTGTGATCCACACAGTCAAAGGCTTTGGCATAGTCAATAAAGCAGAATTAAATGTTTTTCTGGAACTCTCTTGCTTTTTCCATGATCCAGTGGATGTTGTCAATTTGATCTCTGGTTCCTCTGCCTTTTCTAAAACCAGCTTGAACATCAGGAAGTTCACGGTTCACATATTGCTGAAACCTGGCTTGGAGAATTTTGAGCATTACTTTACTAGCGTGTGAGATGAGTGCAATTGTGCGATAGTTTGAGCATTCTTTGGCATTGCCTTTCTTTGGGATTAGAATGAAAACTGACCTTTTCCAGTCCTGTGGCCACTGCTGAGTTTTCCAAATGTGCTGGCATATTGAGTGAAGCACTTTCACAGCATCATCTTTCAGGATTTGAAAGAGCTCAACTGGAACTCCATCACCTCCACTAGCTTTGTTTGTAGTGATGCTTCCTAAGGCCCACTTGACTTCATATTCCAGGATGTTTGGCTCTAGGTGAGTGATCACACCATTGTGATTATCTGGATAGTGAAAATCTTTTTTGTATAGTTCTTCTGTGTATTCTTGCCACCTCTTCTTAATATCTTCTGCTTCTGTTAGGTCCATACCATTTCTGTCCTTTATTCAGCCCATCTTTGGACAAGCTATTAATACCCAAGTTAAAGAAACTTTATGAAGAAATTTTAGTAAAGAGTCCCCTTGTAACATGAATAATTACACCTACTATTATTGAGGATTTAAATAAAAATTGAAATCTTATCTTTGTGTTTATAAAATTATGACTAATTTTGACAGCTATGTCTACTTCTAAACCAAGCATTATAAAAGTCTAGAATAAGTATATATTTCTTTACAAAACAGATGTACAGCGGGTAAAATGGAGTTTTAGGAATTTATTAAGGCTTTAAGAAATAAGTTTTGTTCTCTTTATAACAACATTTTATCACTGAAGAAAATTTGTGGCAAATGGAGAAGGAAAAAGAAAAAATTAGCCACAAATCCATCATTTATAGCTAACAGCTTCATATTTTGCTATATTTCTTATCTTTGTCTTTTATTTATTAAAATTCTGATATGTTTTATAATCTTATTTTCCTCTTTAATACATGTTTCTATGTTATTAAATAGTTTACATATAATTTTTATGGCTGTATATAATCTACTGTACAGATAAACTATAATTTATTAAAATAATCCATAAATTAGAAATCTTTAAATATAAATCTTTTTTGCACATACATGATTACTTATTTATATTAAAAGCTTAAGAAACAGAATTTCCAGATATGTATTAATCAACTGGAACATGAGTCAAAAGAAAATATTTAGAAGTAGGGAGAGAAAGACAAAATGATGGTAACTATAGAAAAGGTCATTAAAACAAATAGCAGATAAGATGAAAAAGCATAATATGTAATATTAATTGTAGCCCCAAAGTAAAACAGAGAAAATGGGACAGAAACAATATTTGAACAAATAATATCTGAGAATTTACCAAAATGAGTAGAAGGCATTAATCATGGTTTTACAAAAGTACTAAATGTATTTACTAAAATAAAAACAAAGGGGATTTCCTAGTGGTCTAGTGGTTAAGAATCTGTCTGCCAATGCAGGGGACATGGGTTTGATCCTTGGTCCGGGAAGATTCCGCATGCCATGGGGCAATTAAGCCCTGCGCTACAGCTGCTGAACCTGTGCATCTAGAGCCCACGAGCAACAGATATTGAGCCCAGACACCCTAGAGCCCATGCTCCACGACAAGAGAAGCCGCTGCAATAGAGGCCCACCCACCACAACCACGAAGTAGCCCCACTTACTGCAGCTAGAGGAAGTTCACAGGCAGCAATGAAGACCCAGCACAGCCAAACGCAAATGAGTAAATGAAAACAAAGGAAACCATATCTATGCATATTACAGTAAAATTGGAAAATGAAGAGAAAAACTCGGGAGGAGACAAAGATATATTCTCTTCCAAAGGACAACCTTTGGAAGACACAGTAATGCCTAAACTCTTAAGGATACAGAAAGACTGAAATAAAAAGAGTGTAAAAAGATGTACTATGGCAACATCAACCTACAGAAAGCTGGCATTGCTCTATTAGTGCTATATAATAACACAGCTTCAAAATATGTAACACAAAATTGTTAGAGTTAGAAGGCTAAATATGTAAATTAAAAACTGAGGTGGAAGATTTTTAACATACCTCTCTCAGTAACTTGTAAGTAGGCAAAAATTCCACAGGGATAAGAAATTTAAACAACATGATTAATAGACATATACGGAGAAACGTACCCAACTGCAGAATGCATGTTCATCTCAAGTGTACACAGAACATTCATAAAAACTGACCCATGTTAGGCCTCATATAGTTTCAGTACATTTCAAAAGATTAAATCCATATGTTGTATATTCTCTGGTGACAGTATAATTGACCTAGAAGTCTTAACAAAAATACAACAAAATGCCTGCACGTTTGGAAATGTTTAATATACTTCTAAACCCATGATAAAATTACAGTGGAAATTAGAAGATGTTTTCCACTAAATAATAAAAATAATCTGAAATCTAAAACTTGTGGGATTCAGTCAATGCTATGCTTATTATGTACATTAATGCTTAAATGTACATAATACTATAGACAAATTTTATTAGGCTTGATTAAGTTAGATTGCAGTTTTAACACCATTTAAAAAAGTATTTCACAAGGTATTTCTAATGTATCTTCATTTCAGGAGTTTTTCCTCAAATAATACCACTCTACTGAACTCTACTTTTGGGAAATAAGCATGTCAATCTCAGCTGCTCCATCTGCCATTTGCTACAAAAATCCTGAAAATCAATGGTGTAACTTAATGTTCAAGAAGTTAAAGAGAAGAATGGTAAATAAAAATTGAAAAAGTAGAAAGATGAGAGAGTGAACTGTAATGTTAAGGATGGACTTTGGGCGATAATGATATATCAATGTAGGTTCATCAGGTGGAACAAATGTACCACTCTGGTGGGGGATGTTGATAATGGAGAAGGCTATGCATGTGTGGGTGCACTGGGTAAATGGGAAACCTATCTTCCTCTCAATTCTGCTGGGAACGTAAAACTTTTCTTAAAAAAGTAAGGCCTTTAAAAATTAAATAAAAACACTGTAAATCTTTCAATGTGCAGCTCAATGTTCATAGCAGCATTATTTACAATAGCTAAGATATGGAAGCAACCTAAGGGCTCATCAACAGATGAATGGATAAGGAAGATGAACGAGGTAAGAGGAATGAATCATCTGGATATTAATTTTCTTTGGCTGTACAATGACCATGTTTTATTTTCCATGTTCTGTGATTTTTAATCTCAATAGTAACCTTCATATAAAGTAAGATTACTTACTCAATTACCTCAACTTTGATTTAGATTAAGGGCTTATAAGAATTAAGAATTTTAGAAAGTACATTTAAACTAATGGCATAAAAAACAATCATTATTGAAAATAAGCATTCATCAGGAAAATATGCCAAATGAGTATTAATCATTATTATTATTTTTTAATTTATTTGGCTAGGCCGGGTCTTTGGTTGTGGCACGTGGGATGGCTATCTTCGGTTGCGGCATGTGGAATCTTTGGTTGCAGCATATGGAATCTAGTCCCTTGACCAGGGGTTGAACCTAGGCCCCCTGCATTGGGAGCATGGAGTCTTAGCCACTGGACTACAAGGGAAGTCCTGGATATTAATTCTTAACATAAGCTATAGTAATTAAAGCTCTGAGATAATGGTGTAAAGATTTGCAAACAGGTAAACGGAGCAGAATTTTAAAATGTGGAAACAGGCTAATGTGTGTATGACAACTTGATTTATGACAAAGTTGACACTGCAGGACAATGAGGAAATGCTACTCTTTTCCATAAAAGACGCTCAGTCAATAGTGATCTCTCTATGAGGAAAAAATGAAACAAACTCCACCTCAGAGAGAAAAACACTGAATGGATTGTAGATATGAATGTAAAAACTAGAAACAGTAAGTTTATGGAGAAAAGCAAAGTAGCATGTTTTAAGCATTAAGTGTTCAGAAAAAAAGATTGTTGGTTTGGCTTACATTAAAATTAAGAACTAAGTACACCAAAAAAAAAAAAAAGAAAAAAGCTCAGTACAACAAAAAACACTATTAAGAGTGAAGAGAAGAGATGTGAGGACAAAATTTATTAAGAACTCTAAATCAATAAGAAAAAGATAATCCAACAGAAAAATGGGCATTATCACTCAAGAGGCTATCCAAATGTTCAATTAACATTTGAAAAGTTGTTCCTTAATTTCATTTGGAAATGAAAAATGCAAAGTAAACCCTTCAAAAGGACTCAGTGTGAAAGAGTGACAACCTAAATGTAAGGAAGAATGTGAAACAACATAAACTCTGATTATGCTGCCAGTAGTCTGAAACCTGTATGCAGATCTAGAAGCAACAGTTAGAATCTTGTATGGAACAACTGCTTGGTTCAAGATCGAGAAAGGGGTACAAGGCTGTCTGCCGTCACCCTGTTTGTTTAACCTATATGCTGAGCCCATCATGAGAAACGCCAGGCTGGATGAGTTACAAGCTGGAATCAAGATAGGTGGGAGAATGACAACAACCTCAGATATGAGGATGATACCACTCTAATGGCAGAAAGTGAAGAGGAACTGAAAAGCCTCTTGATGAGAGTGAAGGAGGAGAAGTAAAAGAGCTGGCTTAAGGCTAAATATTAAAAAAACTAAGATCCTGGTATCTGGCCCCATTACTTCATGGCAAATAGAAGGGGAAAAGGTGGAAGTAGTGACAGATTTCCTCTTCTTGAGCTCCAAAATCACTGCAGACAGTGACGGCAGCCATGAAATCAGAAGACGACTGCTTCTTGGCAGGAAAGCGATAACAAACCTAGACAATGTGTCGAAAATTAGAAACATCACTCTGCCGACAAAGGTCTGTACAGTCAAGGCTATGGTCTTCCCAGTGGTCATGTATGGCTGTGAGAGCTGGACCATAAAGAAGGCAGAATGCTGAACAATTGATGCCTTCAAACTGTAGTGCTGGAGAAGATTCCTGAGTCTTGGAAAGTAAGATCAAACTAGTCAATCTTAAGGGAGATCATGTGAAAAAGACACATAGAAGGATATTTACAGCAGTGTTACTTAAAATGGCCCTCAAACATTAACAATCTAAATGTCCAATAGAAGAGATTTTTTTTAAAAATTTGGTATATTTGAACAATGGATTGCTATATAATAATGTAAACAAATTACTGCTATATTATATGCAACAACATAGATAAATCTCACAAATATAATGTTGAATAAGAAAGCCAGATGCAAGAAATGCCAACAATATGAATTTACTTATATTAAGTTCAAAAGAAAGCAAACTTGCTTGCTTTGAGGAGGGCTGAGGGGCTGAGGCTTGGGCTCTTGAGTTGCTAGTCATGTTTTATTTCTTTGATTTACATAGTGGTTACACATGCTCAGCTTCTGGTCATTTAATGATCTAAGCACTTTGCTGTACTTTGCTGTATCAGAATTTAAAGTTTAAAAAATACAGTTGGGTTAGAAAAACAAGGATGCAAAATTAATAGTTAAGGAGAGACAATAATCCTAGCTACATGAAACAAATTGCCAGTGTATGGTGCTCATCAGAACCCCCTTTCTTCCTTAGGGGTGGTCCCTAATCTTTCCTCAAGCTCCCTGAAGATAGCTTACATTCATACTTCTATTTATCTACCTATAGCACCAAGCACCTAAAACAGTGTTTAAAATTGTTGTTTAGTTGCAAAGTTGTGTCTGACTGTTTTGTGATCTCATGGACCGTAGCCCAACAGGTTCCTCTGTCCTTGGGATTTCCCAGGCAGGAACACTGGACTGGAGTGGGTTGCCATGCCCTTCTCCAAAGGATCTTTCCAAACCAGGGATTGAACCCAGGTCTCCTTCACTGAAGGCAGATTCTTTATGTCATATGTCAAGGCTAAAAATATTTACTGCTATCAAGTCTATTTATTGCTATACTTTTAAAGTACTATTGTTAAAACCTACACAGTCTCCTAATAACTCAGAATATATAGTAATGTAATATGGACTGTTAGGAATGCTGGCTGGATATCTTTATTAATTGAAAAACAGAGTTGGTATATATTCTGGATTTCTTAATAGTTAGCCTTTGTTGTATTATAAAACATTTGATTGTTTTATTAGCCTGGCCCTTCTTCTCCCAGTTTTTGATTAGATGGTGCTATGCTATGCTAAGTCACTTCAGTTGTGTCCGACTCTGTGCGACCACATAGACGGCAGCCCACCAGGCTCCCCCGTCCCTGGGATTCTCCAGGCAAGAACACTGGAGTGGGTTGCCATTTCCTTCTCCAATGCATGAAAGTGAAAAGTGAAAGTGAAGTCGCTCAGTCATGTCCGACCCTCAGCAACCCATGGACTTCAGCCTACCAGGCTCCTCCGTCCATGGGATTTTCCAGGGAAGAGTACTGGAGTGGGGTGCCATTGCCTTCTCCGTGATTAGATGGTAGAATTATAAAAAAGAGAAAAGCAGTATAAAGGTGTGTGTGGCACATGTTTAACTCTTTTACTACATATTTACATATATCTATAGATAGATGTTTAAATATGGGCTTGGGTAAAGACTGGCTAGGTAACGATGGTGGATAATTGGTTCAAGGAAAAGGCAGAGATTTCTTGAGTGCTATACAGTTTGGTGAAAAGGGAAACAGGCAGAGAACTGAAATTCCACTGTACTAAAGAAAACTGTTCCCATAGTCATATAATCATTCCACAAATATTTACTGAATTCCTTAAATTTGCAAAATATTGTTCTAGTTACTGTTAATAATGAACAAATCAGATAAGAGCCCTGCGGTCAGAGAGCTTCCATTCTAATGTGAGGACAAACATTGTATTAAGCAAAATACATAATTATTTCATGACAACTGTGATGAGTGCAACTGAAGTATATGTGCTACCGAAGTGTTTGAAGAATGAGACTATAAAATTAGGAGATGAAAACGGAAAGATGTTTGAACAGATTTTTGAAGTAAAAGGATTTAATCGGTGATGATGGGGAATGGCAGGGGCATAATTCCAGGGCATTATATGAAATAATTCAGAAAAGGCTTGGTAGGAAAGAATATAGTATGTTCAAAAACGGAAAAGATCAGCAGGATTGGTGCACAGTGAGCAACAAAGACCATGGATTGGAGCAGGACTGCTGTCGCAAGCAGGGCCAAAAACCATGCAGGAACTTTGTTAATAATTTTATTCTCCACCTTAATAATTGCTGGACGTCATGAAAGGGTCTTAAGCACCCACCCCATGTAGGAAGGAGGTTGGTATTGCAGAAAGTTTCTGTCTGGTGATTGGACCTAGAGAAAAGATTATAAGGTCCTGAGGAAATTAACCTTGGATTGGCTTCCTTGTGCATAAATTGTGAATCTAGACTATATGATCACTTAGGTTTTCTTCAGCTCTAAAATTCAAGAATACCTCTGTATATTCACAACCAGAATGTCAGTTACAGGTCCGCTGACTTCTTGGTGAACTCTTCCTATCTCTAAAACTGAACACCTTTTAGATCCAATGAAGAGTCATAAATTAATCTATGTTATGGTGATAGGGCTGAAGTTTGACTAACTCAAAGAAGGCTGAGAAGTTAGGAAGTTGGGAAGAAGGCAGTAGTGACCAGATGCAAAATAAGTGTAATCAATCTTATGAGTACCGAGAAAGTAGGCAGAAGAGAGCAGGATAGGAGAATTCAACTCACTGGAACGACTTAGTTTAAAGGCAGCTAGTCAAGAGGAAGTTTAGGAGGGGGGAAGGGATGTCTATCAGCAAAGCCCTATCTTCATCAGCATCTTGCATTCCCATTCCCCCACCATTTTGACGGTATAATTGATAATTCTTGCAGCTTATCATGCAATGATATGCTATGCAGAAAGTTTAAAGTACCTCATCTCTTGAGATTTACTCAAATTAAATGCTTCGTATTTAAAAACTCAGGAGCGGAGAGTGAAGGCTTCTCTATAATGTGAAGGAAAAGAAAGAGTGTGCGTGTGTGTTTCGGGGAACAGGAGGTAGAAGCTATAATTCCACAGTGTTAATACTTAATGGACTCTTGGAGATCACCGATTAACAAAAACCTCCGTGGTGAGGTGACTTTCCCAAAATAACATTAAGTAGAGGAGCCTAGCCACAGACTGGGGTTCTTGCAAGACCCTCGGGGGACTCTTTGAGTGGCCCTTTATCTGTGAAGCCGAAAGCCCTCTTCGTGGGCCAGAGGAGTGTACACGAGGCTGGCCCTGGGGTAGCCTGGGGCTGCCTGACTGCCTGGGGCTTTCCTCCCTTCCCAGGCCGCCCGCACAGTCTCCCTCTTCTTTCCCTGTAGGTTTCAGCAGGGAGGATACGGAGTGCAAGATGGAAGCGGCGCCCGCCACGGGTCTCAGGCCCTCGGAGAAGGGCAGATTCTTCTGGATAACCGAAGAGACATCAAAACAGGCGGGAGCGAAGTGCTCGGAGCAGATGACGGAGCTGTCACTGCCCCGGTACCAGTTGGCCGGAGGCCCCGCACGAAGCGGTCCTACAGCAGTCGCACGGCCCGGTCCTTTGGGGAAGCGAAACAGCAACTTCCCGGACTTGGTGGTGTTGCCGCAGCGCATGGGCACGGCAGCGGCCTCGGGGCTGGGAGCTGGGGACCTGCATCCTTAGCACGGTCTCGCACTCCCAGAGCCCTCACCTGCCGACTCCGTGTCGGCTGCTGCTTCTTCGGCCGCGAGAAAGTGCCAAACTGCGGCCCCTACCTTGGAGAGTACCCGGCTTTTGGCGGTCCTTCTCCTTCCAGCAGTCTTCCCCTGAGAGCAGGCAAAGGGATACAAATTTCGCGCGGGCCCAGCTGAGGTGGGAGGTAAAGAGGGACGGACCGGAAGTGGTTGTTGTCATAGCTACCTAGGTGTCCGGCCTCTTCCTCGTTTTATTCTCCTCTCCACCCTAATGCTCTGTTTTTCTGAAACTGGGAAACTAGAACGAGGAAATGCTGATATTTTGGGCCCCTCAAATATAACCAGAGGCTCTAACGAGTGCACTGATCGGTAGATTTGGGAGAGGACCAGACCGGAAATGGCAGTTTCCATGGTAACTCCTGAGCGGGTTGCCTAGGAGATGACCCCTTTCGGTCTCTGAATCTGTGCTGTAGCGTCATTTCTAAGGCAGATCTAACTGATCTTCTTGGACTGTCTCCTGCCATGATTCCCGGGAAATACCGCTCTGTTTCTGGCCGGGCTGCGAGCAACGTAGGTTGGGTTTCCTACTTTCTCTTTATTTCCATTCGTACCGTCCTTTCTGACTGGCGTCTTTGTCCTAGGTGATGAGCTGTATTGTTGAGACCAGGACCGCTCAGTCTACTCAAGCTATTGTCTGACCGAGGCTTAAGGTTCCTGGAATGGACCAAGGCACTTGGAGGGTATTTAACATTGTGTGATGGGTATTCAAAGTCTTGTCCAGGATCTCCGCTTCCCAGAAGGTGGAGCTGGTCTGCTGTGAAAGGCTAAGCTTCATTTAAATTCCTTTAACTGATCAATTCCTTTTTTTTTTAATTAAGAAAATATTAATAGGCACCCCCACCTCCTTTACCTGTCTCACTGAGATATTTACTTAGACTTCAAACGGCAGGTGACGAAAGCCTGAGGTGCTAAGTAGAGGGTTAAATTGCAGACATTTTGGAAGATAAATCACAGTGAAACCTTTTAATTATTAGTTGTAATTTTATTGTTTTCAGCAAATATCCAGAACATGCTAATTTACCAGAAACAAACAAAAAGCGAGCATTCTGTTTCATTCTAATTTTTTTGTTATATCTTTATGTACTGTTTTGGGGAGGAGTGTGTGTGTGTGTATAAGTTAAGAGCATATTTTATGGTTTAATTTTTACATTGTAGGTGAACTGTGGGCTTCATCTGGTTATTCAAACATCATCGCTTCCTGAAAAAAACAAAGTAAGATTCAAGCAGATTTGTATTTAGATTGAATATAAATTGTTTTATATTCTGCACAAATAGCATGATTTAAAGAGCAGAGTCTAAACTGGAAAATTTAAGTATATTTACTTTGGTCTCTACTTTGAAGCTAATTTTTATTTTTTGCCTACACAAATCCAACTAGTTTACCAAAGAGAGGGAAGGGGGAGGGGCAAATTAGGGGTATACGATTAAGTGATAAAAAATATTGTGTATAAAATAGATAAGCAAGAAGGATATATTGTATATCTCAGAGAATTATAACCATTATTTTGTAATAACTTAATAGAGTGTAATCTATAAAAGTACTGAATCACAACATTGTGTATCTGAAACTAATATAGTATTATAAATCAACTGTACATCAATTAAGAAAAATCAAAGCAAAACCAAAAAAACCTCACCTCCTTTACAAACTGAATCTTATTTCATCAATTGCAAGAGGTAATTTGAGTTTGTTTTTTTTCTTTTTTGACATTTTAAGCATTTCTTAAATCAGGATCCTTCTTGAAACTGATGGCAGATCATATTATTATTTTAATTGGGAAAGTTTTTCTTTCTTAGTAGTGGGTAAAATGATGGCATGTTTTACTACTCATAGAATCTTATATTAGATAAAATGTGATAATTTGGGGTCCCATATCTAACATTCCAGAAAAAATTGATTAGCAGTGGAAATTTTTTAGGCCTAATGAGATTTAGAAATTAAGATTTGAACATTCTTTTCCCCAAACAATTTGCCCATATTCTCCCTGGGATTTCCTTAATTTCTGGCTTTTGATTTGATTTTTGAGATACACACGTTTTCTTACCCTCATGTCACCTGAGCACTCAGATATACGTACCCATGTCCCACACAACTGTGTCTCAAGACACAACACAAATTGTTCTTCTTTGACCAAGTTGGGCACCTTCAACTGGCACAATTCAGGTTTTTCCTAAAAAGTTTTAAAATAGATGTTACTGGAGGAATTCTTAAATGAAGGACAAAGAAGCTGTGGTACATATATACAATGGAATATTACTCGGTTATAAAAAAGAATGAAATAATGGCATTTGCAGCAACATGGATGGACCCAGACATTGTCATACTGAGTGAAGGAAGTCAGACAGAGACAAATGGCATATGATGTCACTTAAGTCTAGCATCCAAAAAGGTACAAATGAATTTATAAAACAGTCTCTGAATCTTGTGTCTTAACTAATGTTTTTTAGGTTGAATTCAAGCTAAATAGAGAAACGCCATCATTCCCTGGTCGACTCTTACAACATGACCTTGAAAGAAACTACTCAAGTAGACAAGGTATTGGCAGAGAATAGAGATCAGATATGATTTGTCATCTTTAAGTAATATTGTTTAATAATATTGAATTTCTGTATCCAAATAGACTTCAGTTAAAGATGACATTATTCATTGGTTACCAAATTCATTGGGCATTTGTTTAAATCAGAATTGATTTTATGTACACAACATAGGTTATTTCTAATATAGGAAAAATTGTCATATTTTAGTATGGAGTGGGCTATACACAAGAGAATTAGAAAGAATCTACCAAATAATGTCTTAGAACTAAGAAAAATAGCTAATTAGTGAGGGTAAGACTATGGGAACACATATTTAGTAAGTAAGGACACTGGAAAGAATGGAAAGTCGGGAGTAGAAAAGAAGCTATCTCTTTCCCTTACTAACACATATAATTATAGAATTATATCAAATTATATAATTTGATATATATATGTTATATATATACTATATGTATATATATACATATAATTATAGAATTATATCAAAATTATATCAAAGAATTATATCAAATTATATCAAATTTGTGTGCATCATGCAAGATCTTATTAGGAATACAGATTCTTAGTGCTTCCCTCATCCCCTTCCCCATTCTGACTTTGTAGGTCTTGGGTGGGATTTAGAAAAGTGTGTTTTAATAACTTCTCAAAAGACTCTGATGGATGTGGTTTGTGGACCACCCTTTGAAAAATAGCCTCATATGATCTGGTTATATTTCTGAAATGTATTGTTCAATTAAAGGAGAAATCTTCTTTAGAACTTTTGAGTTGTTACTTCAGTTCAGTTCAGTTGCCCAGTCGTGTCTGACTCTTTCCGACCCCATGAAATGCAGCACGCCAGGCCTCCCTGTCCATCACCAACTCCTGGAGTTCACTCAAACTCATGTCCATCAAGTTGGTGATGCCATCCAGCCATCTCATCCTCTGTCGTCCCCTTCTGCTCCTGCCCCCAAGCCCTCCCAGCATTAGAATCTTTTCCAATGAGTCACCTCTTCGCATCAGATGGCCAAAGTATTGGAGTTTCAGCTTTAGCATCAGTCATTCCAAAGAACACCCAGGACTGATCTCCTTCAGAATGGACTGGTTGGATCTCCTTGCAATCCAAGGGACTGTCAAGAGTCTTCTCCAACACCACAGTTCAAAAGCATCAATTCTTCGGTGCTCAACCTTCTTCACGGTCCAACTCTCACATCCATACATGACCACAGGAAAAACCATAGCCTTGACTAGACGAACCTTTGTTGGCAAAGTAATGTCTCTGCTTTTGAATATGCTCTCAAGGTTGGTCATAACTTTCCTTCCAAGGAGTAAGCGTCTTTTAATTTCATGGCTGCAGTCACCATCTACAGTGATTTTGGAGCCCAAAAAATAAAGTCTGACACTATTTCCACTCTTTCCCCATCTGTTTGCCATGAAGTGATGGGACTGGATGCCATGATCTTCATTTTCTGAATGTTGAGCTTTAAGCCACCTTTTCCCTCTCCACTTTCACTTTCATCAAGAGGCTTTTGAGTTCCTCTTCACTTTCTGCCATAAGGGTGGTGTCATCTGTATATCTGAGGTTATTGATATTTCTCCCGGCAATTTTGATTTCAGCTTGTGCTTCTTCCAGCCCAGTGTTTCTCATGATGTACTCTGCATAG
Source organism: Bos grunniens (assembly GCF_055505025.1). Taxonomy (NCBI): domain Eukaryota; kingdom Metazoa; phylum Chordata; class Mammalia; order Artiodactyla; family Bovidae; genus Bos; species Bos grunniens. Next base: position 84,505,281 of record NC_141174.1, on the reverse strand, counting down.
AAGTTAAATAAACAGGGTGGCAATATACAGCCTTGACATACTCCTTTTCCTATTTGGAACCAGTCTGTTGTTCCATGTCCAGTCCTAACTGTTGCTTCCTGACCTGCATATAGGTTTCTCAAGAGGCAGATCAGGTGGTTTGGTATTCCCATCTTAGTTGTCAACAATTGTTAGCTCTCTGTAATGTACTAGAGTTAAGCACTGCAAAATACTTACATACAGTACTGTCCTCATCTAGGAGTTATTATATGAGAAGGATAATTGGTATAGGCCTCTCTAGATTGTTCATCTTGCACGAACACGTGGCAATTTTGAATATTAGCTTTCTTTTTTTGTTTTGTAATTTCTGGACTTTCCTCTTGGGCCCAGCTAATCTGACATCACTTTTCTGTTTCCTGTATCTTGAATTCTTCTCCTGGTCAGTTGCTAGACATGACATCAACCTAACCACTGTTCCGCAGTGCAGAGAGCATCTGTCTTCCCTTCTTTGGTTCAGTTCAGTACATATCTGTTGAGTGTATTCTGTGTGCCAGACACTGTACTAGGCTCAGAGCTATAGCTGTGAACCTGAAAATTTTCAAGTAGAATTTTCTTGTGTTTACATTGTGAACTTCCTTTACATTTTTGATAATAACTCTTAAATTTGTTTTCTGACTCATGAGCCAAACTTAAATACTTTTCCCAAGGTATTCTTGAGTTAGAGGATGATGTTGGTAGACAGATTTGTGTATGTCTGGCTGAATAAATTTATTTAAGTGTTTAAGTATTTCTAGATATTTGCTAATGAGGAAATAGTATAGAGGCACTGAATTTTGAAAACCTGAAAGATGAATAAAGTCCTGTACATAAATAATGTATATTTAATGTAAAATACAAATTAATTTCTTAGGGAAAAATAAACCTATTTTTTTCATTAAAAGATTTTATTCAAAATCATTCTCTCTAAAATGTGTACCGATTGTTTCCAAATGTGCCTCCTTCCTAGTTCCAGGCAGTTTTATGCAAAGAAGACCTCACCGTGTATAGCTGTATTCTTGACGTCTGTACTCACTGTTCTTCCTCCAAAGGCAAAAAACTCTGGAAAAATTTTAAGTAGCAATTTTTCAGGAAAAATGAGGGAATCTCTATCTAATAAACTGCAGTCTGATACTGAATTATTATAATTAATTTTATTTCATTTCATATTTTTTATGTTTTTCAAAATTAATTGAACATATACCATAAATTAACCAGTGGTACTCTCAACCCAAAGTAAAGATACTCTTTGTTGGAGTTAGGCTACTTGGTCTTAAACTTGGTGTATGATTTCTTTTAGGCTTTTTATATTAATATTAAGAGTTAAGCCCTGTATCCTTGAAATTTTGTGAGAGTCAGGGACTGCTATACAGTAAAATCTCAGTTCCAGACCTTAATTGATTAAATCCCTTGGATAAGAATGCCAAAATATGTATATAGAGAGGAAGAGGTAGTGCTTGACTCTTAAGATCATGATGAATCATGAAAAATACAAAATCAGGATTTTGATTACCAACACAGTCTTAAAGATAAGGCTAAGTGGACAAGCATATGAACATGTACTGTATTATCCATCTATCCAGCCAACCATCTGTCCATCCCCCTGCCCATCTCTCTGTCCGTCTTTCCCTCTATCCATCCACTCACCTATCCATCTCATCTATCCCTCCATCCATCATATATCTAGGGTGTGGTGTAGTAAAGACTCATACCAAATATATACCATTATGCCTTTAAACACTTTGGGATTCTAAGTATGAAAGAATTCATTCAGAATTTTTATACTAAAATGCAAATATTTCTGATGTTCTTTTTTAACAGAAATAACATTCACAAAACCGATTTTTGATTAACTCTCAATAAATTGGAAAATCAGTTAATTTAATGATTGCCTACTGAATTTAGATTCTGCAAAGAATATAAAGAATATAAAATGAGCTCCATTTCTCCAGGAGCTTATAAATTTAATTCGGAAGACAAAAGCTACTATTTGGTACATTAAATAGTGATATATGAAATTACCAGTAAGAGGAAATGTTTCAATTAAAATTTTGCTTTAAAGCAGGATCAAACAGTCCACATATATATATGTTTGGGTGTTTGATACGTACATCTACTGTATGTATATATGTGTGTGGGTATTTATTGTGGATGTTTCGATTGCAGATCATTCTGGTCCCCAGTTGTTTAGAGGGTCATTTGTGTATTTTAAGGCCTTTCTATCTCATCATTCTCGTATTCTGCTATTTATTGTAAGATGTATGTCATACTGATCATGATAGTAAGCTCATCATGCAGATTGTGATTTTGACTTCTGTGTATAATAAGAGGTGGAAAGAGTGAGGATGAAATTCCTTTATTCACTGACTGTAAGTGAAATTTACTCCTTGATTATTGCCTCTACATCCCAAGTCTTATTAAATTTAAATTTGCTTTCTAAATTGAGCACTGGTTGAAGCCTTAACAAAGTAATTTTAAAAACCTAACTCTGACACTAACAAGGGAAATCAAGGCTGTTTATTGTTTGGAGTTTTTCCTTTATTATTTTTAGCTGACCAGTTAATCCTTAACCAGTTAATCCTTACTCTAGTTTTTGTTTTTTTAACTATTCAGTTTTTGATTTCCAAATCAGTTTACTGACTTATGGTTGCTTGGGTATTTTGCTAGCAACTGGTCATGTCATAAGACCAGTTCATTTATGAACATGATCTTTGTTCTGAATGCTTGTACTCTAGAACATCATTGTTAATTATCTTGATATTTCATGATACTCAAAAAAGTGGGATGTGAACACTAATATTTTGTTCAATAAGCCAGGTATGTGCCCTTTGGTATATATCTTGCACACCTGGAGAAGTTAGCAAATACCATTGCTTTATAGCTCTTTAATATGATATGTATGGAACTTGATTTTAAGATGGCCTCCCAAAGAATGATAGCTTCCTATATTTAGCTTCATCTTTTTGTCTTATCAGTCAGTTTAAGCAGTAGAATTCTGTGGCACTTTAGGTTCTATTTTATTGCTTTTTGCTTCCATCAACATCGGTTGCTGCTTTCAGGAAATTTTCTCTTGGTAGAAGAAAATAGTTTTTTCTGGTGTTCAAATTGGTACCTTTGACCCATTTCTCAAGTCTTACTTCATTTCTGGAGCTTCTCAGCATCTTATTAACTATTCTACATTTTTCTAGGTCTTTAGAATATACCTTAATATCCACCTCCACTGAAACCCATCTGTGATCTTCTTTAAGTGAAAACTACCCAGACACATTAATGTGTGAATATGTAAATAGGTATTGTTTTTCCTTCTGCATTCTGTGCACCTTGTTCTGTACAGTTTATTACTTTCCTATGCCCACTAGATTGAAAGCTACCTAACAGCAGGGACAACGTCAGACCAACAGCTTATAAGTCTCATAGGGTGTCAAATACCTGTTAGACCCTAACTAAAAACCTAACTGCAAATGTACAAGATTTATTGACTCCACTTAGGTCTCTGCAATATTCTCTACCAATAGTAGCCGAACATACAAAGAAAAAAGGATGATTCGAGGTTTACATTTGCTATCCAAAACTACTTGCTCTATATTTCTCTAAAGTCATGTGCTGTGTAGCTTTGTGATAAATGTTTTGATATTTTGAAGGAGATGGAAGAGTAATAAGTCCTTCGCCTCATAATAAATCATCCTGCATCTCATCCACAACAAATGTGACAGAACTATGTGGGCTGGAAATGAAAGCTGCCACGAGCTCCTTATCAGCATTTGGAGATTCTTCCATTCAGACACCTTCAAAGTCCAGAATCCGGCAGGGCTGTCATAGCGCTGGCCCCAATGTATCTGGTAATGAGGGAACTATCACCTCAGTTACAAGAGAGTTAAGATATAGTATTAGGAGTCAGGATTATAAGGGACAAATGTAGCACTAGAGTAGTCCTGTACTTTCAACCAATCTACAAGGCAAGGGAAAAATTATTTGATATGTACAGAACACGTAGTTTAGACCTGAGGAGGAAAACAAGCTGAACTTTAGTTTCAGATACAGAGAGCTATAGAAGCTGTGTTTTCTAGAAAGGATATTGGTAGGTGCCAAAATTCTCCAAATATAAGTTTCAAAATCTGAAAGATTTTTCTTATTCAAGTAATTTGTATATTGTTTTTAATAGGTGATCATATTAATTTGGTGAGCTCATCAATGCCTTCATTTCCCATTCTCCAACGTTCTTCTGAAGAGAAGATTCTTTACTCAGACAGGTTGACCCTAGAAAGGTGAGGACAACTTATTTAATTTTTTTGACTACAGGATTTGAAAGGTACAAAAGTCTCTCTTCCTCCCCCTTGTTTTTCAACCTTTTAGTTCTCCTACCTAGGGATAATCACTGTTGCCAATTTAAAATTTATCCTTCCAGGAGTATGCAGAGAAATTTTATATCTATGTAATATAAAGGAGCTTGACTATACTCCAAAAGAGTACTATAGAGGTTCTAAAATATGACATTGATAAAAATGGGTTTTAGGATAGGGAAAAAAACTTCAAAATACATTCCTCCAATGGGCTTCTCAACACTATTAAGTTGAGTTCCCCTTTACCTTATTGACCTCACCTGCTCCTGGTCTGGCCTTCACTCACCCTGCTACTGCATACCTGCTCCTTGAATACACCAAGAGCGCTTAAACCTCAGGAGTTTTGCGTTTGCTGTTCCCTCTGCCTGGAATGCTACTTCACCATGTGTCAGTAGGCTCACTTTCTTACCTCCATCAGACCTTTCCTCCAGGGTCACCATATAGGGACAGCCTTCCCTGCCTGGACTCTCCAAAGCAGCAACGACTTCAACCCTGACAGTTCCAACACCTTTCTCTGCTTTTCTTCTCAGCACTTATCTCCCTCTCACACATTAAATATTTAACTTAGCATATTTATTGTCTTTCATTGTTTGTCTCCTCCGAGTAGAATGTAAACTCCACAGACATGGGGAGTTTTGTTCAATTCTGTATCCTCAGCACCTAAAACAAAGCCCCGGACAAAATAAACCCTTAACAAATCTTGAATGAATAAGTGTGTTTAGGACTTAATCCCCATCTTTAAATCTAGCAAAGTATCTTCAGTAGAATGGTGGATGAAGGATTTCAACCTTACCTTAGCGTTATAACCAGCAGAGAAACCTTCTCTGCTGTGCATACCTATAGCTCAGCAGTACATATGTAACAGCAGGGCGTTAAGCAAACTTTCTAGCTTAGCAATGCCTGAGCAGTGTTTATATCAGTGGGTTAATGGCAAGCGCATTTCTCTGGTTATGTGACATGGTTCCTTGAATCATCTCAACCTTTCCCACAGAAGGCAATTACACTGAGTGTTTTCTGATGGTTAACTTTTTATGAAATAATTAATACTGGAGTTTTTTTTTAATATTATGAGAGCTAGACTTAATTTTAATAACTACCCTTGCCAAAGTATATCAGTTTTTATATGAGTGATTTACAATTAGATCTAGAATGCTTGGTTCATGAAGACAAGAAGTGGTTCTGTTTTTCTTCTTCTCATGGCATGGGCACATAAAGATACTACTATTAATATTCTTGAGAAGAGGCAGACTGCTGAATCATAACCTTACTAACTTTAAACATGTTTTCTAGGCAGAAGCTGACCGTGTGTCCTATTATTGACGGGGAAGAGCACCTTCGTCTCCTGAACTTTCAGCACAATTCTATAACTCAGATCCAGAATATCTCCAATCTGCAGAGGCTAATATTCTTGGATCTATATGATAATCAAATTGAAGAAATTAGTGGACTTTCTACTCTGAGATCCCTCCGTGTCCTTCTGTTGGGGAAAAACAGGTAATCATTATAGATCAGTCACTGTTTGTTATACTTAGGACTAACGTTGAGTCCTCCTGTGGTCTCTAGATAGCAACTCAACATTGAATAAAACTTAAGAACCTAACAGACTAATGTTTTTGAAAGACTGTTTGGATTAAGATTCATTTATAATTTGTTTTATGAGTTTCATATTGACAGTTATTCAAACCAAATAACATTTATTGAAAGTAAAAGTCACTCAGCCATGTCTGACTCTTTGCCACCCCATGAACTATACCGTCCATGGAATTCTCCAGGCCAGAATACTGAAGTGGGTAGCCTTTCCCTTCTCCAGGGCATCTTCTCAACCCAGGGATCGAACCCAGGTCTCCCGCTTTGCAGGTGGACTCTTTACCATCTGAGCCACCAGGGAAGCCGAAGTTGTGTCCAACTCTTTGTGACCCCATGGACTGTAGCCCACCAGGCTTCTCTGTCCAAGGGATTCTCCAGGAAAGTATACTGGAGTGGGTTGCCATGCCCTCCTCCAGGGGATCTTCCCAACCTAGGGATCATGCCCAATTCTCTTATGTCTCCTGCATTGGCAGGCGGCTTCTTTACCACTAGCGCCACCTGGGAAGCCCATAGCATTTATTAAGTGCATATTATTTCCATTGCTTTCCAGAGCCATATCATATGTGGGAGTAAATAACAGACTTTGGCCTTTATGTTCTATTAATGGCACCCCACTCCAGTACTCTTGGCTGGAAAATCCCATGGACGGAGGAGCCTGGTAGGCTGCAGTCCATGGGGTCGCTAAGAATCAGACACGACTGAGCGACTTCACTTTCACGCATTGGAGAAAGAAATGGCAACCCACTCCAGTGTTCTTGCCTGGAGAATCCCAGGGACAGGGGAGCCTGGTGGGCTGCCGTCTCTGGGGTCGCACAGAGTCAGACACGACTGAAGCGACTTAGCAGCAGTAGCAGCAGCAGGCTATATTTTAAATATGTGTATTCACATTAAGCTTATGTGTTTCACTTGTGATTCTTCTCAGTGCTTAACTAAGGGTGGGCATTTGATACTTTGTGACTGTCAAATTATAGTTGGCTATCTGTATCCAGTTTTTCATCCACAGCTTCAACTGAGGATCGAAAAACACTTGAAAAAAATATTCCAGAAAGTTCCAAAAAAGTAAATCTTGAGTTTACTGTCTTCCTGGAGACTATTTATGTATCATTTACATTGTGGTACATATTATGAGTAGTCTAGAGGTGATTTAAAGTCTACATATGCTCTGCCATTTCACATAAGGGATTTGAACACGTGCAGACTTTGATACTGATCCTGTCAAAAAAAGATACCCCATGACCAAGGGCAAAGGAGAAGCCCCAGCAAGACAGTTCAGTTCAGTCCCTCAGTTGGTCCGACTCTTTGTGACCCCACGGACTGCAGCACGCCAGGCATCCCCATTACCAACTCCCGGAGTTTACTCAAACTCATGTCCATTGAGTCAGTGATGGCATCCAACCATCTCATCCTCTGTCATCCCCTTCTCCTCCTGCCTTCAATCTTTCCCAGCATCAGGATCTTTTCATATGAATCAGTTCTTTGCATCAGGTGGCCAAAGTACTAGAATTTCAGTTTCATCATCAGTCCTTCCAATGAAAATATAGGACTAATTTCCTTTAGGATGGACTGGTTGGATCTCCTTGCAGTCCAAGGGACTCTCAAGAGTCTTTTCCAGCACCACAGTTCAAAAGCATCAAATCTTCAGTGCTCAGCTTTCTTTATAGTCCAAATTTCACATCCATACATGACTACTGGAAAAACCATAGCTTTGACTAGATGGACCTTTGTTGGCAAAGTAGTGTCTCTGCTTTTTAATATGCTGTCTAGGTTGGTCATAATTTTTCTTCCAAGGAGCAAGTGTCTTTTAATTTCATGGGTTCAGTCACCATCTGCAGTGATTTTGAAGCCCAAGAAAATAAAGTCTGCCACTGTTTCCCCATCTGTTTGCCATGAAGTGGTGGGACCAGATATCTTAGTTTTCTGAATGTGACTTTTAAGCCAACTTTTTCACTCTCCTCTTTCACTTTCATCAAGAGGCTCTTTAGTTCTTCTTTGCTTTCTGCTATAAGGGTGGTGTCTGCCATAAGCAAGATGGTAGGAGGGGTGAAATTGCATTTGGAATCAAACCCCTTACCCTCCAGAGATTCTCAGAGGGCTCAAACAAACCTTGTGTGTACCGGGACCTAGAGACCCTACAGAGACTGAGCCAGAACTGTGTTTGAGTGTCTCCTGCGAAGATACAGATAGCAGTGGCCTGACACAGAGGCAGGGCCTCTGGGTGCAGCAGACCTGGGTATGGCATAAGCCCTCTTGGAGGAGGTTGCCTTTAACCCCACTGTAGAGCCACCAGAACTTACACAGGACTGGGGAAACAGACTCTTGGAGGGCACAAACAGAACCTTGTATGCACCAGGACCGAGGAGAAAGGAGCAGTGACTCCACAAGAAACTGACCCAGACTTGCCTGTCAGTGTCCAGCAGTCTCCGACAGAGGCATGGGTTGGCAGTGGTCTGCTGCAGGGTTGGGGAAGTAGGAAGTAGGAAATCAAGAAACACCTGGCTGCTGCTGCTGCTAAGTTGCTTCAGTCATGTCCGACTCTGTGCGACCCCATGGACTGCAGCCCACCAGACTTCTCCGTCCATGGGATTCTCCAGGCAAGAACACAGGAGTGGGTTGCCATTTCCTTCTCCAAGAAACACCTGGAGTAACAGGCAAATTTGGCCTTGGAATACAGAATGAAGCAGGGCAAAGGCTAATAGAATTTTGCCAAGAGAATGCACTGGTCATAGCAAACACCCCCTTCCAACAACGTAAGAGAAGACTCTACACATGGACATCACCAGATGGTAAACACCAAAATCAGACTGATTATATTCTTTGCAGCCAAAGGTGGAGAAGCTCTATACAGTCAGCAAAAACAAGACTGGAAGCTGACTGTGGCTCAGATCATGAGCTCCTTATTGCCAAATTCAGACTTAAATTGAAGAAAGTAGGGAAAACCACTAGGCCATTCAGGTATGACCTAAATCAAATCCCTTATGATTATACAGTGGAACTGAGAAATAGATTTAAGGGCCTAGATCTGATAGAGTGCCTGATGAACTATGGTCTGAGGTTCGTGACATTGTACAGGAGACAGAGATGAAGATCATCCCCATGGAAAAGAAATGCAAAAAAGCAAAATGGCTGTCTGAGGAGGCCTTACAAACAGCTGTGAAAAGAAGTGAAAAGCAAAGGAGAAAAGGAAAGATATAAGCATCTGAATGCAGAGTTCCAAAGAATAGCAAGGAGAAATAAAAAGCCTTCCTCAGCAATCAGTGCAAAGAAACAGAGGAAAGCACCAGAATGGGAAAGACTAGAGATCTCTTCAAGAAAATTAGAGATACCAAGGGAACATTTCATGCAAAGATGGGCTCGATAAAGGACGGAAATGGTATGGATCTAACAGAAGCAGAAGATACTAAGAAGAGGTGGCAAGAATACACAGAAGAACTGCACAAAAAGGAGCTTCACAACCCAGATAATCACGATGGTGTGATCACTGACCTAGAGCCAGACATTCTGGAATGTGAAGTCAAGTGGGCCTTAGAAAGCATCACTATGAACAAAGCTAGTGGAAGTGATGGAATTCCAGTTGAGCTATTTCAAATCTTGAAAGATGATGCTGTGCAAGTGCTGCACTCAATATGCCAGGAAATTTGGAAGATTCAGCAGTGGCCACAGGACTGGAAAAGGTCAGTTTTCATTCCAATCTCAAAGAAAGGCAATGCCAAAGAATGCTCAAACTACCACACAATTGCACTCATCTCACACGCTAGTAAAGTAATGCTCAGAATTCTCCAAGCCAGGCTTCAGCAATATGTGAACCGTGAACTTCCTGATATTCAAGCTGGTTTTAGAAAAGGCAGAGGAACCAGAGACCAAATTGCCAGCATCTGCTGGATCATGAAAAAAGCAAGAAAGTTCCAGAAAAACATTTAATTCTGCTTTATTGACTATGCCAAAGCCTTTGACTGTGTGGATCACAATAAACTGTGGAAAATTCTTCAAGAGATGGGAATACCAGACCACCTGACCTACCTCTTGAGAAATTTGTATGCAGGTCAGGAAGCAACAGTTAGAACTGGACATGGAACAACAGACTGGTTCCAAATAGGAAAAGGTCAAGCCTGTATATTGTCACCCTGTTTATTTAACTTCTATGCAGAGTACATCATGAAAAATGCTGGACTGGAAGAAGCACAAGCTGGAATCAAGATTGCCAGGAGAAATATCAATAACCTCAGATATGCAAATGACACCACCCTTATGTCAGAAAATGAAGAAGAACTAAAAAGCCTCTTGATGAAAGTGAAAGAGGAGAGTGAAAAAGTTGGCTTGAAGTTCAACATTCAGAAAACTAAGATCATGGCATCTGGTCCCATCACTTCATGGCAGATAGATGGGAAAACAGTAGAAACAGTGGCTGACTTTATTTTTTGGGGGGTTCCAAAATCACTGCAGATGGTGACTGCAGCCATGAAATTAAAAGACGCTTACTCCTTGGAAGGAAAGTTATGACCACCCTAGACAGCATATTAAAAAGCAGAGACATTACTTTGTCAACAAAGGTCCATCTAGTCAAGGCTATGGTTTTTCCAGTAGTCATGTATGGATATGAGAGTTGGACTCTAAAGAAAGCTGCTCACCGAAGAATTGATGCTTTTGAACTGTGGTGTTGGAGAAGACTCTTGGGAGTCCCTTGGACTGCAAGGAGATCCAACCAGTCCATCCTAAAGGAGATCGGTCCTGGTTGTTCATTGGAAGGACTGATGTTGAAGGTGAAACTCCAATACTTGGGCCACCTCATTCAAAGAGCTGACTCATTGGAAGAGACCCTGATGCTGGGAAAGATTGAGGGCAGGAGGAGAAGGGGACGACAGAAGATGAGATTGGATGGCATTACCGCCTCAATGGACATGGGTTTGGGTGAACTCCGGGAGTTGGTGATGGACACGGAGGCCTGGTGTGCTGCGGTTTATGGGGTTGCAGAGTCGGACATGACTGAGCGACTGAACTGAACTGATTGTACATTATATCCCTAGTATACTTATTTATCTCATAACTGAAAATTTGTGTCTTTTGACTGCCTTCATCCAGTTCCCCCTCCTCTCACCTATTCCCTGCCTCAGTTCAGTTCAGTCGCTCAGTCGTGTCTGACTCTTTGTGACCCCATGAATTGCAGCACGCCAGGCCTCCCTGTCCATCACCAACTCCCAGAGTTCACTTGGACTCAGGTCCATCGAGTCGGTGATGCCATCCAGCCATCTCATCCTCTGTCATCCCCTTCTCCTCCTGCCCCCAATCCCTCCCAGCATCAGAGTCTTTTCCAATGAGTCAACTCTTCGCATGAGGTGGCCAAAGTACTGGAGTTTCAGCTTTAGCATCATTCCTTCTAAAGAAATCCCAGGGCTGATCTCCTTCAGAATGGACTGGTTGGATCTCCTTGCAGTCCAAGGGACTCTCAAGAGTCTTCTCCAACACCACAGTTCAAAAGCATCAATTCTTTGGTGCTCAGCCTTTTTCACAGTCCAACTCTCACATCCATACATGACCACTGGAAAAACCATAGCCTTGACTAGACGGACCTTTGTTGGCAAAGTAATGTCTCTGCTTTTCAGTATGCTGTCTAGGTTGGTCATAACTTTCCTTGCCCCTGGTAACCACGAATCTGCTTTCTTTCCCTGATTTTGTTTGTTTATGAATATAATCAGCCTCCAAATCTCTGTTAGTTCCTGTTACACAACGTAGTGACTTGATATTTGTTTACATTTCAAAGTGATCACCACAGTAAGTCTAGTTACCATCTCTCACCAAAGATACTACATAATTATTGACTATATTCGTCACACAATACATTTCATACCCATGACTCATTTATTTTGCAAATGGTAATTTGTGTCTCTTAATCTCCCTCACCTATTTCTTTCTCAGTACCCGCTCTGGCAACCACCTGTTTGTTCTCTACAACCATTTCTGTTTTCTTGTGTTTTTTGGTTTCTACATATTAGTGAAATCATATGGTGTTTTGCCTTTCTCTGTCTGATGTATTTCAGTTAGCATTATACCTTCCAGGTCTATCCATGTTGTTTCACAAGGCAGGGTTTCCATTTTTTTATGGCTGAGTAATATTCCGTGTGTGTATACACTACATCTTTATCGATCCACCTACTGATGGGCACTTGGGTTGCTTCCATATTGTGGCTATTGTACATAACGCTACCATGAACATAGGGGTGCACGTATCTTTTAAGTGGTGCTTTTCTCTTCAGATATATACCCAGAAATGGACTTTTTGGGTCATATAGTAGTTCCATGTTAAATTTTTTTAGAATTCTTTCTTTCTCTGTGGCTGAGCTGTGTCTTCATTACTGTGCACAGACTTTCTCTGGTTGCCGTGAGTGGGGGCTACTGTTTGTTGTGGTTCAAGCGCTTCTCACGGTGGTGGCTTCTCTGGGTGTGGAGCCAGCCTCTTGGCATGTGGGCTTGAGTGGTTGCAGCACATGGGCTTTACAGTGTGGGGCCAGTGGTTGTGGCGCTCAGGCTTGGTTGTCCCGTGGCGTGTGGTGTCTTCCTGCACTAGGGTCAAACTGTGTCCCCTGCACTGGCAGGCAGATTCTTAACCACTGAACCAACGGGGAAGTCCCCCATTTCAAATTTTTGGAGGAATTTCCATAACATTTTCTTAGTGGCTGCGCCAATTTATATTCCCATCAGCAGTGCATGAAGGTTTTCTTTTCTCCACATTCCTGTCTCTTTTTTTCAGTTTATCTGGCTTCTTGGAAATATATATATATTTTTTTAATATTTTGTTCTTTGAAGATACAAGTCTGTCTTTCTCTTTCTATTCCTCCATCTGTTTTTTGTTTACTTTTGCTCACACTTTATTTTTCACATAAAGAAAATAGCTATTAAATAGTTCTAAAACTTTTAGTGTTCTGGAGTAAAAAAAAAAATGTGTCAGAAGACTACTTTCCACATTCTCCCAAATTGCATATTTTTGAAGTATCAGTACAAGCAATTCTGACCTATTCCTCCTGTTCTCCAGTCAGCTGACTTAGTCACAGCTGTCTTAGTCACAGCAAGGAGCCTGTGAGCCTAGAAGATGCAGATCTATACTGAGCCAGTACTTTAGTGGATATTAGGCCAACCCGGCTGAGGATTGCTGAAGAAGAGACACACATCCACCGCCCTGTCTCCTTGTGTTCGTTCTTGGTGACTAGTTGCCCCCTGCTGGTTAAATCAATGACATTTACTCCCTCGCACATCTCAAAGCACTGCAGTCTTTGAGTCCAAGGCAATGGAACCACATATGACAATCCAGTGCAACCATATGCCTTTAAATTCAAGCAGATCCAAAAAAGATTTCTGCTCCAAAGATAAAAAGATCCTGCTCAGCTTCCATGTGTGAAGTTTACATTGCTACCAAAGAACTCCCAACCCCTCTATGCCACTTTGCTGTTGAAGTCCTTCCCGTCTAACTCTTCTACTCTCTATATCCTCTGTTTACCTTTCGGAGATCTTCTGGTACCCTGATGTTCACAGGCTCATGACCAGAACTTTGCTGGGTTTTCTCGTGATCTCCCAGTTCTACAGATAACAGAATTTTCTACTAGACCCTGGAATTCCATATTCCTTTCCTTTTGATTTCTTGAAGTATCTCACTTAAGGATTTGTCTTTGACACCTGAGAAGCCAGGTATAGAAGCCTCATATAGATCCTGTAGTGGGGTCCTTATTCTGACATCAGCACATAATGTGGCCTGCAGAGACAAGCTGTGCTATGTCCATAGAGGTCTGTAGTTGCTGAGTGATGAGTGGGCCTTGTCTTTTTCTAGTTCACTTCCATGTGATGGGAGAATTTCTTTTTAAGTAAAAGCTTTCAGGTTACATTGGTATCTTACTAGTTTTTTACAACTTAGTATATAACTTACAGAGTTTGGGCTCTGCTGCTGCTGCTGCTAAGTCACTTCAGTTGTGTCTGACTCTGTGCGACCCCATAGACAGCAGCCCACCAGGCTCCCCCGTCCCTGGGATTCTCCAGGCAAGAACACTGGAGTGGGTTGCCATTGCCATCTCCAATGCATGAAAGTGAAAAGTGAAAGTGAAGTCGCTCAGTCAGGTCCGACTCTTAGCGATCCCTTGGACTGCAGTCTACCAGGCTCCTCCGTCCATGGGATTTTCCAGGCAAGAGTACTGGAGTGGAGTGCCGTTGCCTTCTCCGGTTTGGGCGCTAGTCAGTTGTAAATAGATGATCCTTAGGTAGGTCTGTTGACAGTGCTCTGATACAACACCGAAAGGACAGTCATTCACCCCTTTGCCTTGTTTCCAAGCATTGGTTATCAATACTGAATACACCATTCTATACTCACATGTAAGTTTTAAAAATTTGTTTTTATGTGATCTGTTTTTTACTTAAATATATTTTATTATTTTGGCTTCCCTGGTGGCTCAGACAGTAAATAATCCGTGTCAGCGAGGAGAGGGGTGTGAGAGAGGAGACTGAGAGGGGGCTTTGGTCCTAGTGGAGTAGTGTGGGCAGGGGGTGGTGTGGGGAGATAAGGGTGAGAGGAAGAAGAGTCACACTGCAACAGAACATAATAGGTGTATGATAAGTATTTTTATAACTTAAACTGGGTGGGATTGCTTTTGGTAATACAGTTCTGGATTTGGCTATGATGTGAGTGGTGGAAAGGAAGAGAGAGCTCTTTTCGATAGGGTCATCTGGAAAGGCTGCTCTGAGAAGATGTTTGAGCCAAGACTTGAATAACGGGAAGGAGTGAACCGTGTGAAGTTCTGGTGGAAGAACATTAAGGAAGAAGGAACAGCAAGGGTGAACACCCCAAGGCAGAAATGAGTTTGTCAAGTTAGAGATAGCAAGAAAGCCCCTGTGGCTGGAGCAGAGTGAGTGGGTAAGCCTGAGAAGGAGATAAGCCGTGGAAGGAGATAAGCTAAAGGAAGAGTCAGCCAGGCAGTTTAGGGCCTTGAGGACTGAGCTGAGGGCTTTAAGTTGTATTCTAAGGTGAAGGAAATTGCCTTGAATAAGTGCCTTGTGCTAAAGTTCGTAGAAGTAGAATTGTTCTTTCCTAAAGATAGCACTTTTAAGCTGTCTTTGGAACATTTCCCCCAGTGGGACTGCATCTTTAACATTACAATTAAATCAATGGAGATATGTTTTTTAATATATGTAATTATATACAATCTCTCTCTCTATGTATATATGTATTTCTGTGTCTATATATCTATCTGGAGAAATAGAATACATTAAAATAAGTTATGCCTTAGACTGTTTTGATTTGCAATAGATGTGATACATCTGTATTTCCATTCTAATTTTCAGAATTAAGAAAATTTCAAATCTGGAGAATCTAAAGAGCTTAGATGTCTTGGACCTTCATGGAAATCAGGTATTATTAAAGCCCTTTTGTAACTTACTTTTTTGAAAAAGCTCTAGGAAATTTGGCATAGGACTTTTAATAATTATACTTGTGTTGAATTTTTCCAGAGTTACTTTACTGATTCACTGAAATTAGCTGTGGTATTAAGGTATTAAGTCTATTTACATAGATTTCTCAACAGCAAATGACAGATAAGACATAAAACATTTAGAATTCTTGTAGTTATGCCTATTTTGTTTCTTCTTTAGTCTTTTATTAAGTTAATAGCCAACCCCAAATCAAGAACTAGAATATTACTATTGATTTTCTTCTACCTAAGTGTTCCTTCTTTATTCCAAGTTACCACTATTGTGGATTTCACATTTATCATCCCTTTGTGGGTGTTTTTAGTTGGTTTCATCACATATACATGTGTCTAAATAATATATTGTTTAGCAGTATTGTTTTTTAACTTTAAAAAGGTGTCACACTGTATATTGTCATCTAATGTTTGCTTTTTTGATACAGTATTATGTTACTGAGATTTATCTATTTTGATTATGTAGTTGTAGTTTATGTTTATTGTTATATGTTCCATGGTTTGATTATACAAAAACATTTTTCTCCATTTTATTATCGATAGACACTTGGGTTGATTCCTTTTTGTTTGCTTGTCTTTTTGTTTTGTTTCCTACTCGGATAACATGTCTAAGAACATTCTTATATATGTTTCTCCCATACATTATATTACTCTAGGGTATATTCCTAGGAGTGGAACTGATAGGTCATAGGTTATTTAAATGTCTAACTTTAAAAGATAATGCCAAATTGTTCTCCAAAGTGATTGTACCAGTTTATACTCTCACCAGTAACACATAATAGATCCTGTTGCTTCATATCTTTTTCAACATTTGGAATTGTCATACTTCTTAATTTTTGCCAATTGAATTGGTGTAAAGGGGTGGCCCCTCACGGTCTGGGTTTATATTTCCCTGATTACTGTATAACCTGGGATCATTATCATGTTTGATCAATTTATCTACCCACATATTTGTCTGTCTTAATTTGTGTCTGGTTTGTTATGTTCCCCTCCTTATCTTCTCTCTCAGAGCATCTTGGCTGTTTTTTTAACCCCTTGCTCTTACATTTAAATTTTAGTCTTTTCAATAAGAATACTTATTTCTAAATAACTACATGAGCTACATGTGCATGCAGAAGGTAAAGCCTTTCCTGAGGTGGCAGATGTACATTGTGGGATGATGTGGGAGTCCTTGCCTGTTGAGACCACTTGCAGTCAGTCAGACATAAACCTCAGTGTAATCTCTCTGGGGGCTCTAATAGCTGTTAGTCCCAAGCGTTTTGTTGAAAACCGAATTTTATTAATAAAACCATGATAGATCCGGATAGGCCGCATCAGCTAGCAGCTGGGGTCAGCTAGCGGCTGGGATCCCAGCTCCATCTGCATGTCTGCCTATATGTGCACACAGAGGGAGGGTTTTTGATGGCCTAGGAACTGTCCAGCCCTGCAGGCTGGTTAGTGTCTTTCTAGTAGAGAGAAAGTTAGCCTGTTATTAATAGATGTTGGTAGAAGGGGAAGAAGAATTAAAGTGTTCGTCAGTAAGAGAATATCACATACAAAAGCACTGAGGCTAAAAATAACATGGTAAGTATTTTTTTACTGCTAGAGAATTCAGCACATGTTGGGGGATGGTGAGAGATGAGGCAAGAGAGGTAGATATAAGGCCAGATTGTGGAGGGCTTTATATGCAGTACTAAGAAATTGCTATTTTGTCTTTATTTATCCCCCTATTTTAAATATTGTTCATAAGTATAAGTGAAACATTTTATGGTAGCAATATTTTTCCTAAGTTTATTTTAAAATGTATAAGCATTTATTTATGTGTTCTTCATATTATAATATACTTTTAAGAATTCATGGGCATTACCCAAGATCTATAAGAGCAACTGGCAAATGAATAACATATCACTTGATCTATATATCTTGTATAGGGATTACTTACCAACGTTATATTGATTAAAAATGCTCTATTCCTTGTTAAATGACCTATATTATGTGTTCTATAATTCCAGCATATGTTTGTGATAGTCTGTGTATTAAGATTAAATATTTATACCACACAAATTATTTCTCAAGATTCTGTGAATACAAGAAAGAAATTTTAAGTGAAAATCTTAGTCTTGTTTCAAATATTTAAATCCAATAAGCAAAAATTTGGGGTATTTCAAAGCAAAGATAGTCTTGGTGACTAAAAAGTCAGGGGATGTTTTAACTCAAGTTGAACAATGTGCAACTCTAAAAAAATAGCATCAGATAGTTTAAAAACTAAAAGACTATTAAGTGAATATTTATTATAGTTTGAATTTACTTCCATTGGGAATAATAATGCTACATGGTGTACATTGTAAAATGAAATGTAATTGGTTTTTTGGTGTGCAAACATTGGGAGGAATAGTGATAGTGCTCAAGGGACAGAGTGGGGAATGGAAAGAGAGGGGACGTGAGACCGGAGCAAGAGACAGATGGGGAATGGAAAGAGAGGGGACGTGAGACCGGAGCAAGAGACAGATGGGGAATGGAAAGAGAGGGGAGGTGAGACCGGAGGTAGAGAACAGTTGGGAGACTTATTCAATAATCCTTGTGAGAAGTGATGACAACTTACAGCAATAACAATAGGGATGTAACAAAGGGGCAGATTGAATAAATATTTAAGTAAAAACATTAAGATTTAGCAACTGATTGTATGTGAGTAGTAGAGAATACAGAGGAATATGGGAGACTGATTCTTAATTTATAACCTAGATTTCTTTTTTTGTCTACCAGAAAATGTTCTCCTGTTGAATGGTTGCTTTAACGTGGACACAAACATGCTTCAAGAAGAATCTGTTCTTTCAGTGACATCTTTTCCTTCAGGGAGAGCTTGCCCTTTCTGTGATTGCTCGCCTGAAAGCAGACATCTTTCTTTTCAGTGTTGTTTAATAGGAAGGTCATCTTTATCCACATAGAGCAATCTGGGTCACTCATACACATACAAAAGCTGCAGGATCCAGCTTTCCTTGATGTATTGAGAAGCTTTCCTATCTACCTTAAGACCCCCTCTGATCAGTGTGACCTAAGTTTAGGCTTTTGAACATTCCTATCATCTCTTCTTCTGGCTGTGAAATTTATTAACTGATTAAGAACTCTGCTCTCACTATACACCACCTTTTGCTTGAAGATTCTGTCATTTGCTCTATCCCTGTGACTTTGTCCATGGCTGCAACAGAGTAACAAATTTTATTCTATCGGAGATGTTCCACCCAATTCTGCCATGTCGGTTCGCAAACCAAGAAATTGAACAATATCCCCAGTGATTTTTTTTTTTTTTTAATTACTGATTTATACCTATAATGGCACCCCACTCCAGTACTCTTGCCTGGAAAATCCCATGGACGGAGGAGCCTGGTAGGCTGCAGTCCATGCTAAGGGTCGGACACAGCTGAGCGACTTCACTTTCCCTTTTCACTTTCATGCACTGGAGAAGGAAATGGCAACCCACTCCAGTGTTCTTGCCTGGAGAATCCCAGGGACGGGGGAGCCTGGTGGGCTGCCGTCTATGGGGTCGCACAGAGTCGGACACGACTGAAGTGACTTAGCAGCTTAGCAGCATGAATTAACAACATTTCTTTTCAGAGTTACCAAACTAAAAAGGGACTCTAAAATGTAGGCATCCTAATTGTATGTCCCACCAGGAGCAAATGAAATTGGAGAAAGGTAGTTTTCTAAAAGAAGTGCTCCAGGATTATTAGCAGAAGGGGGAAGACATGATACACAGGTCATGTGCCCCTTCATTCTGTGTATTTATCTTTCTTGAGTTCAGAGAAGGTTTATATATATAAAATATATACATGTATACATATACATATTGCTTTTTCATATACCTATCTCTATTTTTTTTTTAGTATTTTAGTAGAATTTCTCAAGCTTTTGTTGATATTACTGATTTCCTATAGTGTCCATTTTACTTTTTGCTGATTCTATACATTTTAAATTCTATCATCTATTTAGTTTTGAAATGTCATTTTCTGTGTCTTTACAGTTCTGTCATCTGCAAATACTCATAACCTTGTTTTTTTCTTTTACAGATTTTAATTGTTTTCATTTTATTGTTAGTTAAACCAAAAATCTCAGTGCAAATTTTAAAGCATGGTCATAGTTTATCTTTTATATTATTAAATTTGCGATAAATATACTTAGATTTCTCCTCTTGAATCTAGATGAAATTTAGATGGTATTTCTTGAATGTAAGAGAAGGGCTAAATAATATCATAGAAAGTGTATTTTAAGTCTTTAAAAAGGCTATTTTAGCCAATATCTGCTTTGAAATGTTAAATCGAAATTTTCAAATAATATTGTGATGGAAATACAGATGAGAAAATTAATCTCCAGTGACTGTGAAATTTATATATTTTAATGTCCAGAAAAAAAATGTTATGAATAACTCGATATTACTTAAGTCTGTTAGATTAAAAGGTTGATGAAGCCCTCCCAAGGAGCCCTACTTCCGGGTCATTTAGAAACTCACCCTGTTTTGTGCTGTTCTTGCAGTATTACAATAGTGGGGCTTAAAGTCATGCTGCACGCTCGTCACTTCACGGGCCATACCCTGTAACTCACCCTTGCTTGTGCACCTCAGATTCCTCTGCTTATGTTCATGTGTATAGTCTGTAATTCAAGTCCTCTTGTTCTAAACAGCCAGTGTCCACCATATTGTACCCTGACTCAACATTATCTGTCTCCTCTCTTAAGCAGTTTCAGTAATAAAGAATATCTATCCTCACCCTCTCCTGGGGTTCCTAGTTCCTTTTCCATTCAGACTCTTGACTGCTTTCAGGATCCTACAGTATAAGTGGACTATGAACAGGGAGAATTGGTATCATTTCTTTTCTCTGTCTTTTCTCTCAGAGGGTAGTCTTGTTTGGTCAAAACATTGTGAGCTCATGCCTTAGGCTTACAGTTTCTATTTTGCAGCTAGTACGTATATTTCTCTTCACCTTCCTGGGAACCTGGCTCAGTGTTGGGCAGTTCAGTTCAGTTCAGTTCAGCCGCTCAGTTGTGTCCGACTCTTTGTGACCCCATGAACTGCAGCACTCCAGGCCTCCCTGTCCATCACCAACTCCTGGAGTTTATTCAAACTCATGTCCTTTGAGTCGGTGATGCCATCCAACCATCTCATCCTCTGTTGTCCCCTTCTCCTCCTGCCTTCAGTCCTTCCCAGCATCAGGGTCTTTTCCAGTGAGTCGGTTCTTTGCATCACATGGCCAAAGTATTGGGGTTTCAGCTTCAACATCAGTCCTTTCAATGAACACTCAGGCTAATTTCCTTTAGGATGGACTGGTTGGATCTCCGTGCAGTCCAAGGGACTCTTAAGAGTCTTCTCCAACACCACAGTTCAAAAGCATCAGTCGTCAGTGCTCAGCTTTCTTTATAGTCCAACTCTCACATCCATACATCACTACTGGAAAAACCATAGCTTTGACTAGACAGACCTTTGTTGGCAAAGTAATGTCTCTATGCTGTCTAGGTTGGTCATAACTTTTCGTTCAAGGAGTAAGCAACTGTTAATTTCATGGCTGCAGTCACCATCTGCAGTGATTTTGGAGTCCCCCAAAATAAAGTCTGCCACTATTTCCACTGTTTCACCATCTATTTGCCATGAAGTGGTGGGGCTAGATGCCATGATCTTAGTTTTCTGAATGTTGAGTTTTAAGCCAACTTTTTCACTCTTCTCTTTCACTTTCATCAAGAGGCTCTTTAGTTCTTTGCTTTCTGCCATAAGGGTGGTATCATCTGCATATCTGAGGTTACTGATATTTCTCCTGGTAATCTTGATTCCAGCTTGTGCTTCATCCAGCCCAGCGTTTCTCATGATGTACTCTGCATATAAGTTAAATAAGCAGGGTGACAATATACAGCCTTGATGTACTTCTTTTCCTATTTGGAACCAGTCTGTTGTTCCAGGTCCAGTTCTAGCTGTTGCTTGGAGATGCCCAAATGAGTGCTTATTGATTATTTGGTAAAATATACTTCAAATAATTACCATGGTCAAATTACAAGATGTGTTCCTTTAGTTAATTTTCACAAATTAAGTAACTTCATAATATCTATAACAGAGGAAACATGAAATAGATTTTGAAATGTCTTCATATAAATATGTTTGTTACAGAATCCAGTGACTGGGTCTTTTATTTTTATAACATGTACCTCTGAGATTTATGCCTGCTAATCATCCCTACCTCATTTTTTTAACAGATTACCAAAATTGAAAATGTCAATCATTTGTGTGATTTGAGAGTTTTAAATCTTGCCAGGAACTTTTTAAGTCACGTTGATAATCTTAATGGGCTGGATTCACTAACTGAGCTTAACCTGCGACACAATCAAATTACTTTTGTGGTGAGTATTAAAATGGAATCAATATGTGATTTCTGGCCTTTCTTTTAAGGGAATGAAATAAATGTTATAGCATTGCTTTCTGTAAAGTAAGAGTCTAAGGTAATTTAGTTTTTTTCTGAATTTAAATTGTGGATATAATTGTTAAGCTTTATAATATTATGGTTTGGAAAATGGTATGTTATTTTCCATTCTAAAAGATAAATGTAAAATTAGGAGCAGGAGTGTTATCAGTAAATGAATCAACTATGGATAAATGAATTTTGAATCCTTTCCTGTGTTGTTATAGAAATAGAATTAATAAGAAAGACGGTTATTGGTGACTGAAAGTTGGCAGATTGCTGCACAGAGAGGAAAAAGACGCAGTGAGGAGAGACTGAGGGCTTCGAAGACACATAAATATCATATTCTCGGCAGTTTTTCGAAGGCAGCTTGGTATGGAGGAAAGAACACTGTTGCACAGGACATCAGAGGCCCAGTGCCGGTCCGCTTCATCTCTCACTACTTGTGTAGTAGTGTAGTGTTAGTTGCTCAGTTGTGTCCAACTCTTTGCTACCCCACGTCCTGTAGACTGCCAGGCTCCTCTGTCCATGGGATTCTCCAGGCAAGAGTACTGGAGTGGATTGCCAATCCCTTCTCTATCTTCCTGACCCAGGAATCAAACCTGGTTCTCCTGCATTGCAGGCAGATTCTTTACCATCTGAGCTATAGGGAAGATCCCGTAACTGTGTGACCTTGGGTAAGTCCCTCACCTATGAGATTCAGTTTACTTTTCTCTAAAATGAGGACATTGGGCTAGATCATCTCTGCAGTCCTTTTTGGTTTGCTGACTCTGAAAAAAAGATATAAATATGATAGAAAGCTGGCATGTGAGCAGGAGGAAAAGAGCTGGCATCATGAGACTACTCTGAAACTCTGAGGATGAACTTCATTAGATTTATAGTTTTACTCATGTTTAGCAGCTAAATAACTGCTTAATGCTCAGGTATGTTGAACTTGCATATGTGAGGAGCTCTAGAAATAAGACTTTCAGTTATATGACATGATACAGGCCAAGAAGACATCTAAGGCTTTATAAAAACACTATTTGTTTTTTAACAAGTTTCCTGTTAAAGTTTCTTGTTAAGTTTTAGCAAGTTTTCTGTTGTTTATATGCAACAGAGAAACTGCATTAGGTTTTCTGTGGATATCACTTAAGCGCTCTTAAAGGCACAATCTGATTCTTAACTTTTTCAAGACATTGAGTTCCTTGGTTGGTTGGTTTAGTCACTAAGTGTCCGACTTTTGCAACCCCATGGACTGTAGCCTGCCGGTCTCCTCTGTCCATGGGATTCTCCAGGCAAGAATACTAGAGTGGGCTGCCATTTCCTTCTCCAGGGAATCTTCTCAACCCAGGGATCAAACCCAGGTCTCCTACATTGCAGGCAGATTATTTACCAACTGAGCTATGAGGGAAGCCCATTAGTAAGTAAGTAAGCCCATCGAGTTCCTTAGTAAATAATTACATAAACTTAAGTGGTACACTTGAAAAAGTTGGAGGACAGTTGATACCCTATCTCTAGGCCTCACTGGACAGATTGGTTTCATTTTGAAGTTTCCCCAGAAAATCTGAGCCAAGTAATGCTTACATTTTCTAGGAGGTTGAGATAATTTCAAAACCTTTTCTAAGACATAGATTTATTCCAGAACCTTTAAATTCTGCCAACCTTTCCCCAGATTGGATTTAAATATTGGAAATGGCTTATTTATTTTAAGAGACATCCATATTGAGTTAATCTGTTACATTGCTGTCTCGAGGAACTGTTCAGGCTGGACTTAATCCGTCCTCAGGACATTGGGTGTGGTAAGAATCCAAACACTTCGGTAGAGTGGGGTACAGAAATCTGTTGGCCTTAGCATATTTCTGTCTACAGTTTGTCCTTCATTTGGAAAATGTGTAATATACATCCAGGAAATTGCTTAATGAATTTCCCACTGAGTACCTAATCATTACTGTTATAGATTAGGCAGCAGTAAGCATCTTATGGAAAAGGAAATTGTTTTAATTTCTAAAAGTGAAAAAGGTTTAAATATTATGTATATGGTATAAGCATAATGTGTATTAATTTATTGGATACTGTGAGTGTATGTGTAAGAATAAATAAACTTTTCTAACTCTATTTCTTTTCTGAAGCATCCTTTTCCTGAAGGCCCAAGAGACTTTAAATCTGAGGATTCCTTTTTTCCCCCCCCCTCTCTTTTTTTTAAACTACCTCTTCTTTTCTCCAGGGTCAGTTATCACATTATTTTTTTTGCTTTGTTTTTTCTCATGGTTTTGATTTTCCTCAGTGACTGGTTATTCTTAAATGAAGGACCATGTTAAGGCATGGCTGACTCTCTTCTACAGCTGAATAGGTCTTTTTTAACCATAAGTCTCTCCCTAGAATGATCACTAGATTTGTGTAAGTTGCTGAATCCCACACACTGGCAGACTTCCCCTTAGAGTGAGTGGACAACAGGCAGGCTCACTGTGTAACTATCAAAATAAGAAACACTACTTTGTGAGGGCAGGGAGGAGGAATAAGAAGGACCTCAGTATCTTTTGTGCCAGCTGAAATTGCCATTCCTCTTCCCCTTCTGGTTCTACTGTGGCAGTTATTAAACATCTCCATAGATAAAGCTGTTCATGGGGTTCTCAAGGCAAGAATACTGAAGTGGTTTGCCATTCCCTTCTCCAGTGGACCACATTCTGACTTCTCCACTGGAGAAGGGAATGGCAAACCACTTCAGTATTCTTGCCTTGAGAACCCCATGAACACTATGAAAAGGCAAAATGATAGGATACTGCAAGGGGAACTCCCTGGGTTGATAGATGCCCAGTATGCTGCTGGAGATCAGTGGAGAAATAACTCCAGAAAGAATGAAGGGATGGAACCAAAGCAAAAACAATACCCAGCTGTGGGTGTGACTGGTGATAGAAGCAAGGTCCAATGCTGTAAAGAGCAATATTGCATAGGAACCTGGAATGTCAGGTCCATGAATCAAGGCAAATTGGAAGTGGTCAAACAGGAGATGGCAAGAGTGAACGTTGACATTCTAGGAATCAGCAAACTAAAATGGACTGGAATGGGTGAATTTAACTCAGATGACCATTATATCTACTACTGCGGGCAGAAATCCCTCAGAAGAAATGGAGTAGCCATCATGGTCAACAAAAGAGTCCGAAATGCAGTACTTGGATGCAATCTCAAAAACGACAGAATGATCTCTGTTCGTTTCCAAGGAAAACCATTCAATATCATGGTAATCCAAGCCTATGCCCCAACCAGTAACGCTGAAGAAGCTGAAGTTGAACGGTTCTGTGAAGACCTTTTAGAACTAACACCCAAAAAAGATGTCCTTTTCATTATAGGGAACTGGAATGCAAAAGTAGGAAGTCAAGAAACACCAGGGGTAACAGGCAAATTTGGCCTTGGAGTACGGAATGAAGCAGGGCAAAGGCTAACAGAGTTTTGCAAAGAGAACACACTGGTCATAGCAAACACCCTCTTCCAACAACACAAGAGAAGACTCTACACATGGACATCACCAGATGGTCAACACCTAAATCAGATTGATTACATTCTTTGCAGCCAAAGATGGAGAAGCTCTCTACAGTCTGCAAAAACAAGACCGGGAGCTGACTGTGGCTCAGATCATGAACTCCTTATTGCCAAATTCAGACTTAAATTGAAGAAAGTAGGGAAAACCACTAGGCCATTCAGGTATGACCTAAATCAAATCCCTTATGATTATACAGTGGAAGTGAGAAATAGATTTAAGGGCCTAGATCTGATAGACAGAATGCCTGATGAACTATGGAATGAGGTTCGTGACATTGTACAGGAGACAGGGATCAAGACCATCCCCATGGAAAAGAAATGCAAAAAAGCAAAATGGCTGTCTGAGAAGGCCTTACAAATAGCTGTGAAAAGAAGAGAAGCGAAAAGCAAAGGAGAAAAGGAAAGATATAAACATCTGAATGCAGAATTCCAAAGAATAGCAAGCAGAGATAAGAAAACCTTCCTCAGCGATCAATGCAAAGAAATAGAGGAAAACAACAGAATGGGAAAGACTAGAGATCTCTTCAAGAAAATTAGAGATACCAAGGGAACATTTCATGCAAAGATGGGCACAATAAAGGACAGAAATGGTATGGACCCAACAGAAGCAGAAGATATTAAGAGGTGGCAAGAATACACAGAAGAACTGTACAAAAAGGAGCTTCACAACCCAGATAATCACAATGGTGTGATCACTCACCTAGAGCCAGACATCCTGGAATGTGAAGTCAAGTGGGCCTTAGAAAGCATCACTACGAACAAAGCTAGTGGAAGTGATGGAATTCCAGTTAAGCTATTTCAAATCCTGAAAGATGATGCTGTGAAAGTGCTGCACTCAATATGCCAGCAAATTTGGAAAACTCAGCAGTGGCCACAGGACTGGAAAAGGTCAGTTTTCATCCCAATCCCAAAGAAAGGCAATGCCAAAGAATGCTCAAACTATCGCACAATTGCACTCATCTCACACGCTAGTAAAGTAATGCTCAAAATTGTCCAAGCCAGGCTTTGGCAATATGTGAACCATGAACTTCCAGATGTTCAAGCTGGTTTTAGAAAAGGCAGAGGAACCAGAGATCAAATTGACAACATCCACTGGATCATGGAAAAAGCAAGAGAGTTCCAGAAAAACATCTAATTCTGCTTTATTGACTATGCCAAAGCCTTTGACTGTGTGGATCACAATAAACTGTGGAAAATTCTGAAAGAGATGGGAATACCAGACCACCTGACCTGCCTCTTGAGAATCCTGTATGCAGGTCAGGAAGCAACAGTTAGAACTGGACATGGAACAACAGACTGGTTCCAAATAGGAAAAGGAGTATGTCAAGGCTGTATATTGTCACACTGCTTATTTAACTTATATGCACAGTACATCATGAGAAACGCTGGACTGGAAGAAGCACAAGCTGGAATCAAGATTGCCTGGAGAAATATCAATAACCTCAGATATGCAGATGACACCACCCTTATGGCAGAAAGTAAAGAAGAACTAAAGAGCCTCTTGATGAAAGAGAAGAGTGAAAAAGTTGGCTTAAAGCTCAACATTCAGAAAACTAAGATCATGGCATCTGGTCCCGTCACTTCATGGCAGATAGATGGGGAAACAGTGGAAACAGTGTCAGACTTTATTTTTCTGGGCTCCAAAATCACTGCAGATGGTGATTGCAGCCATGAAATTAAAAGATGCCTGCTCCTTGGAAGGAAAGTTATGACCAACCTAGATAGCATTTTGAAAAGCAGAGACATTACTTTGCCAACAAAGTTTCGTCTAGTCAAGGGTATGGTTTTTCCTGTGGTCATGTATGGATGTGAGAGTTGGACTGTGAAGAAAGCTGAGCGCTGAAGAATTGATGCTTCTGAACTGTGGTGTTGAAGAAGACTCTTGAGAGTCCCTTGGACTGCAAGGAGATCCAACCAGTCCATTCTAAAGGAGATCAGTCCTGGCTGTTCGTTGGAAGGACTGATGCTGAAGCTGAAACTCCAATACTTTGGCCACCTCATGTGAAGAGTTGACTCATTGGAAAAGACCCTGATGCTAGGAGGGATTGGGGGCAGGAGGAGAAGGGGACGACAGAGGATGAGATGGCTGGATGTCATCACCGACTCGATGGACATGAGTTTGAGCGAACTCTGGGAGTTGGTGATGGCCAGAGAGGCCTGGCGTGCTGCGATTCATGGGGTCGCAGAGTCGGACACGACTGAGCGACTGAACTGACTGACTGAACTGATAGATGAAACACCCATGCTCTCCATCCTTCCTTGAGTCTCTGTTTGTTAGAAACAGATCCTGAGGCTGTAGCTGAGGATTTCTTCGGCCAGCTGCTCTGTACATTATTGTGTGTGTGCATGGTAGGAGTGGGAGTGGGCTGGGTGGGCAGTGGGTTTGTTGGTGTTCCAGGATTAGCCGTTTAGTAGACACATCTTTAATTATACATCTACTTGATTAGTCATAGCTATTCATAGTGCATGCCTGTGTTTTGTTTGTGCTGACTCTGAGAGTGGAAGTTGGCATTCTCATGGAGAGAATTGCCACGTTTGCAGTACAGCATCTCTCCGGCCAGTTCTGAGCTGCAGTTTTCTTTGTTCAAGATTATCTCCAATAACATCCATCTGCTTTTCAGCTTCCTGAAATTTCATCAAAAGTGTTGCTCTATTAGTAACTTTTGTTTTTAACATTTTCTGTGGAATTGCTCATTTTATTTATTTTGTTTGTTTCACCCATTGAATCTTGGGAAGGAGATGAAATAAATGCATCACCTACTTTACCATCTTATCAGAAACTGTCTTCACTGATAATTTCAGTGTAGAAAAGAATTTAATACAATAAAAAATCAAGGACTATTTAATACAGTATAGTTATATTCAATTCTCTGATCTTTTTCTTGGAAATTTTATAAGTTTCTAAGCAAATATCTTTTTAGTTTGTACATCTTTCCCTTTAAAAGAACTATGAAACATTTCAAACTTTCCCAAAGAATAGGAAATAAGATTACTAACATTTGTGTGTCAACCAATGAATTTAAATAAAAGCCTTTTAAATATAGTTGAGTCCTACTCTGTAGCCCTCCCCCAACACAGTCCCTCCCTCCTTTGCAGACGTAGTCACAGTTATGAATTTGGTATTTATTTCTATGCATGTCTGTTTGTGTTTCCTGTTTGGGATTCCCAAACAATCCCGTATATATCCCTAAACAATGAAGTAATTATTTTGTATGCTTTTAAGTCTTCTGTACATGGTTTTATCAAACAGTACATATCTTCTGTAAGTTACTTTTATTATGCTTTGAGATTTATATGTGTTGATACCTATCGCTCCAGTTCACTAATTTTCATTGTTATATAATATCATACTGTATGATTATGATTAAATATTTATTCTTCTGTTTTTGGATAATATTTCTAATTTTTATTGTTAAGAAATAATATTTTTGTATGTATCTTTTTGTGCATAATTATAACAGTTTCCCTTGGACAGTGGCTTTCAGACAGTTTTAGCCATAATCTATGTTAATAAATAAAATTTACATTGTGCATGCATGCTCAGTCGTATCTGACTCTTTGCGACCCCATGGACTGTGACCCACCAGGCTCCTTTGTCCATGGGATTTCCCAGGCAAGAATACTGGAGTGGGTTGCTGTTTCCTTCTCCAGGGGATCTTCCCAATACAGGGATAGAACCCGTGTCTCCTGCATCTTCTACATTGCAAGAGAATTCTTTACCAGTGAGCTACCTGTGAAGTCCCTGAATTGATTTCTTGACTAATGAAAAACTGGTTGTAATCTGCCTTTGAAAAATAATGCTAAATGGTGACTTGGGAGAAGCATTGCTTGGTGCCAGGACTATGCACGTCATTTCACTCTATTAGTTACTGCCACATTTCCCCCAAAGTGGTTGTACCAAATTACATTTCCATCAGCATTCCCTGAGAATTCCTTTAACTTCACAACTTTATTGACACTTGATGTTGTCAGATGTTGACCTTCTAATTTTTGCCAGTCTTATATCTATGAAATTGTATTATTTTGAGATTTGAATTTGAATTTCTAGTGGGATTGAATGTCTATCATCTTTTTTCCATTTTTGATATTGATATTGCTTGTTCTGCAGATAGCCTTATCCTTTGCCCACTGTTATAACATCTTTTTCTTTTTCCTATTCAGTTCAGTTCAGTTGCTCAGTCGTGTCCGACTCTTTGCGACCCCATGAATCACAGCACGCCAGGCCTCTCTGGCCATCACCAACTCCCAGAGTTCACTCAAACTCACATCCATCGAGTTGGTGATGCCATCCAACCATCTCATCCTCTGTCATCCCCTTCTCCTCCTGCCCCCAATCCCTCCCAGCATCAGAGTCTTTTCCAGTGAGTCAACTCTTCGCATGAGGTGCCCAAAGTACTGGAGTTTCAGCTTCAGCATCATTCCTTCCAAAGAACACCCAGGGCTTATCTCCTTTAGAATGGACTGGTTGGATCTCCTTGCAGTCCAAGGGACTCTCAAGAGTTTTCTCCAACACCACAGTTCAAAAGCATCAATTCTTCGGCACTTAGCTTTCTTCACAGTCCAACTCTCACATCCATACATGACCACTGGAAAAACCATAGCCTTGACTAGACAGACCTTTGTTGGCAAAGTAATGTCTCTGCTTTTGAATATGCTATCTAGGTTGGTCATAACTTTCCTTCCAAGGAGTAAGCGTCTTTTAATTTCATGGATGCAGTTTCCTGTTGATGAGTAATATTTCTTTTCTTTCTGCTGTCTTTGAGAAACAGAAGTAAAAATCAATAGTTTCCTTTATTGTTTCTTCTTTTTGTTTGAAAAATCCTTTTTTATAGGCTGAGGACATAAAGATATTTTTCTATGTTGTCTTGCAAGAGTTTTAAAGTTGTTCTTCACATGGGGGTGTTTCATCTATTTGGCATTGATTTTTGCTTGTGATGTGCCATTGAAATCCAATTTCATTTTTTTTTTCTCATATGGATTACCAGTTGTCCCAGCACATTTTCTTGAAAAGTAAATTCTTTTTGTTCTTCCCTCTCCCCTTGGCAATATCTTCTTTTAGCAAATTAAATATCCTCATATGCGTAGGTCACATGCACAATTCATTTTTAAATTTACTATCTGAGAATCTGTCTTCTGATCAGATGTTTGTCTGTTATACTAATTGTGATTACATACATTTCCATTCATCAATTTGATATTATTTCAAGCTTTCTGTTTTTCTTCTTGTGTATGATTTCCAGTTGATAGAGTTTTCTCTGTTCTTCTTTACATTAACGGTTACTATTGCATTTTAAAATACACAGTTGACTTAAATTATAGTCAAGTACACGTCCCTAAAAGGACCTTAGAATCATTGAATCCAGTAAACCCCTCTCATTTTGTATGCTTTTGTTGCCTAGTATTTCCTTTTTTTTTTTAACCATCCAATTTATATATTTTAATTGCTGTGTTTTTAGTCAGTGTTTATTTAGATTCAGCCACATACTCGTTTGGCTTTACCACTCTTCCCAAAGTATATAACTTAGATAAAGTTCCTTTAAGATGGCTATGGTGGTAGTAAGCTTTCTCAGTTTATGTTTGGTAACTTGTTTATTTTGCTTTTACTCATGACTGATTCTGGATTTGGTTGACAGTTGTTTTTCTCCTGGATGTTTTGAAGTGCATATTCCCTTGTCTTCAGTTTTCTATTATTGTAATTAAACTGTCATCAATCACTTTTTCTTGGTAGTCTTTTACTTCCTCTGTTTGTTTTAAGATTATAAGATTTCTTCTTGAAGTCTTTCAGACTCACTATGATCTATATAGATAGGGAACTACTATATTTGACCAATTTGAGGCATGTATTTTTCTATATTTCAACAAATCTGAAATCTGAATATATGTTACAATCTACATCAGTTCAGTTCACTTCAGTCTCTCAGTCATGTCCAGCTCTGTGACCTCATGGACTACAGCACACCAGGCCTCCCTGTCCATCACCAACTCCCGGAGTTTACTCAAACTCGTGACCATTGAGTCAGTGATGCCATCCAGCTATCTAATCCTCTGTCATCCCCTTCTTCTTCTGCCTTCAATCTTTCCCAGCATCAGGGTTTTTTCCAGTAAGTAAGTTCTTCACATCAGGTGGCCAAAGTATTGGAGTTGCAGCTTCAGCGTCAGTTCTTCCAATGAATATTCAGGACTGATTTCCTTTAGGATGGACTGGTTGGATCTCCTTGCAGTCCGAGGGACTCTCAAGAGTCTTTTCCAACGCCGCAGTTCAAAAGCATCAATTCTTCTGAGCTCAGCTTTCTTTATAGTCCTACTCTCACATCCATACATGACTACTGGAAAAACCATAGCTTTTATTAGACAGACCTTTGTTGGCAAAGTAATGTCTCTGCTTTTTCATATGCTGTCTATGTCATAACTTTTCTTCCAAGAAGCAAGTGTCTTTTAATTTCACGGGTACAGTCACCATCTGCAGTGATTTTGGAGCCCCCAAAAATAAAATCTGCCACTGTTTCCACTGTTTCCCCACCTATTTGCCATGAAGTGGTGGGACCAGATGCCATGATCTTCGTTTTCTGCATGTTTAGTTTTAAGCCAACTTTTTCACTCTCCTCTTTCACCTTCATCAAGAGGCTCTTTAGTTCTTCTTCACTTTCTGCCATAAGGGTGGTGTCATCTGCGTATATGAGGTTATTGATATTTCTCCCAGCAATCTTAATTTCAGCTTGTGCTTCTTCCAGTCCAGTGTTTCTCATGATGTACTCTGCATATAAGTTAAATAAGCAGGGTGACAATATGAAGCCTTGACGTACTCCTTTCTCAATTTGGAACCAGTCTATCGTCCTATGTCCAGTTCTAACTGTTGCTTCTTGACCTGCATACAGATTTCTCAGGAGGCAGATCAGATGGTCTGGTATTCCCTTCTCTTTAAGAATTTTCCACAGTTTGGTGTGATCCACACAAAGGCTTTGGCATAGTGAATAAAGCAGAAGTCGATGTTTTCTGGAACTCTCTTGCTTTTTTGATGATCCAGGGGATGTTGGCAATTTGATCTCTGGTTCCTTTGCCTTTTCTAAATCCAACTTTTTTCACTCTTCTCTTTCACCTTCATCAAGAGGCTCTTTAATTGCTCTTTGCTTTCTGTTATAAGGGTGGTGTCATCTGCATACCTGAAGTTATTGATATTTCTCCTGGCAATCTTGATTCCAGCTTGTGCTTTGTCTGGCCCGGCATTTCACATGATGGACTGTGCATATAAGTTAAATAAGCAGGGTGACAATACATGGCGTTGATGTACTCCTTTCCCAGTTTGGAACCAGTTGTTATTCCATGGTCAGTTCTAACTGTGCTTCTTGACCTGCATACAGGTTTCTCAGGAGGCAGGTCAGGTGGTCTGATATTCCCATCTCTTGAAGAATTTTCCACAGTTTGTTGTGATCCACACAATCAAAAGCTTGAGCATAGTCAATGAAGCGGAAGTAGATGTTTGTCTAAATTCTCTTGCTTTTTCTATGATACAACAGATGTTGGTGATTTGGTCTCTGGTTCCTTTGCCTTTTCTAAATCAAGCTTGAACATCTGGAAGTTTTTGGTTCACGTACTGTTGAAGCCTAGCTTGGAGAATATTGAGCATTACTTTGCTAGCGTGTGAAATGAGTGCAATTGTGCGGTAGTTTGAACATTCTTTGGCATTGCCTTTCTTTGGGATTGGAATGAAAACTGACCTTTTCCAGTCCTGTGGCCACTGAAGAGTTTTCCAAATTTGCTGGCGTATTGAGTGCAGTACTTTCACAGCATCATCTTTTAGGATTTGAAATAGCTCAACTGGATTCCATCACCTCCACTAGCTTTCAGGAGGCTATCATTAGCTCTACTATAGAGCTGCTGAGCAGGTGACCCACAAACTTGAGAACAATTATACACAAAGAAGTTCTCACACTGTTGCAAAAGTTCTAGGGTCTACAACAGGTTTCCCAACCTGGGGATCTGGCTAAAGAACTGAGAACCCCCAGGGAATTTGACTTTGATAACTGTTTATATTATTATCACTTCAGTTGTTGGTATTACATGTGTGGAGTTTAATTACTCTGCAAAATGTATTTTAAAATTTTATAGCATAATTTAGAATTGAAATCAAACATTATTCCAAAAAACATGGAAATAGAATAGCAAAAACAAATTTAATATTAGTGAAATACGCTTTTCATTGGAGGAATGATTCTAACTCCACACGATTTTGCTAATTAACAGTCAAATACTTAAAAGGAAGATAACTGCCTTTGACAAAGCTGTGTTACAGTCTCACTGTAGTTTTACTTGCAGTTATTCAGACTAAATGGTAACTCATGGACAATAGGTACCTATTAGCTATTCTGGTATATCCTTTTGTGAAGTATCAGTTCATGTCTTTTGCCCATTAAAAAATATATGTTATGTTTTTATCAGTGAGTATGGTAGATCTTCATTCTAGATTCAGCCCTTTATTTCATTTATATATTGAATGCATTTTCTGCATGGCTTCCTTTTTGCTTTCTTAACAATATTTTCAACTTGTAGAAACTTTAAGTCTTAGTGACATACAGTTTATCAATTTGTTTTCTTTTTATCATTAGTGTCTTTTTTTGTCTTGTCTGGGAAGTCTTTGCTTATCCAGATATCGTAGATATGTTCTCCTCTGTTATCTTCCAGAAGGCTTATACTTTTTACCTTTCGTTTTAGGTCTGTGATCCACCTTTAATTAAGTTTTGTATATGGTGTGAGATGGCAGCCCACTCAGGTATTCTTGCTTGGGAAATCCCATGGACAGAGGAGCCTGGTGGGTTATAGTCCATGGGGTCACAGAGAGTCGGATGCAACTGAGTGACTACACACACACACACACACACACACACACACACACACACATGGTGTGAGATGTAGGGGTCATGACTCATTTTTCCCAAATAGAAATGTCTGTTTTCTCCATCACTGTTATTCAAATGGACTTGTTTTCCACCATTTAATTAAACTGGTTTCTTTTTCAAAATTGAGTTATAGTCAAATGAGTCTTTCTCTGAACCTTCTATTCTGTTCCATCTATTTGTCTACCATTATACCAAGACTATACTGTCTAACTATTCTAGCTTTATACATGGAGATATTTGGGGAGATCATTAATTTAACAAATTTATTTTGCCTAATTTTTATGTGTAAAGAAATGACATTTGGTTTTAAAAAATATGGTTAAGTAAATTAAAAGAACTCGTTTGGTAATAATGAAATAAAAATTCAAAGTGATATTTTATTGGTTAATCATAAGTTTATTTTCACCAGGTTTACATAAAATAATCATCAGATATCTTAGATTTTATTAAATATGATAATTTTATTAACATACCCAGTATCTATGTTTTATGAATCTGTGGATTCATTTCTTTGACTAATTATGGGGGCAGGAATATTCTGATATTCAAATATTCAAATACTGATCTTTTCCACTATCTGCTTCTTCAGCACCTGCTAGACATGGTATGGACCTTGTTCTATTCTTTGTTTCTTAAACTTTCCATCATTCTTACTTTTCTCTGCTAAATTTGTGCATGATTTTTATTTCTTTAATGTTTCTTCCAGTTCACTAACCTTCTCTTTAGTTTTGTCTAATCTGATTTTCAGTCCATCCATTGAATTTTTAATAATGACCATAATTTTTTATTTCTAGAAGTTCTGCATGGATTTCAAAAAATAAATGCCCAATTTCTCATGTTTTGATTTATTTTATTTATCTAATAATTTTAAACATAGACATTCCATAGTCTTTATCAAGTTATTATATTTTCTTAGTTTTTTGGTAATTGTACATTTATTGCCTAAAATTTATGCTTACTCTTGCTCATAGTAGTTTTTTTCATTAATCATCTGCATTGTGAAAATGCAGTAAGGCTTCCCAAGTAGTGCTAGTGGTAAAGAACCACCTGCCAATACAGGAGATGCAAAAGACACTGGTTTGATCCCTGGATTCGAATGATCACCTGGAGTAGGGCATGACAACCCACTCCAGTATTGTTGCCTGGAAAATTCCATGGACCGAGGAGCCTGGCAGTCTACAGTCCATGGGGCTGCAAAGACTAAGGCACAACTGGCAACCGAGCGACTGAGAGTGCACCTGCATGTGTGCGTGCGCAGACACACACACACACACACACACACACACATGCTGTACAGTCTGACTTGAGTTTGTGTCTCTCTAGTGAGTTTTGCCTGTAGTGGTAAGGGTAAGAATGTCAGGGGCCATTTTTTATGAGGAATCTTGGGTTTCCCTGGTGCCTCAAATGGTAAAGAATCTGCCTGCAGTGCAAGAGAGCTGGATTCCATCCCTTGTCTGGAAGATCTCCAGAGAAGGTAATGGCTACCCATTCCAGTACTCTTGTCTGGAGAATCCCATGGGCAGAGGACCCTGGTGAGCTGCAGTCCATGGGGTCACAAAGAATCAGACACAACTGAGCGACTAACACTTTCTTTTTTGTTAGATCAAGCATGTGATGTAAATTTGAACTAGAAATTCAAGTGTGGAAAGGCCTGTGATTGTGAAATTGAGGCTTTTTCTATTTCTCCTCATAGAGGTTATATCTAGCTCTCTTAGATTATAAAGACTGAAAATCTCTGTAGTCAGAGTGTCATTTCCTGCTTATTAGTCTGGTTTTCAGTTCCTTTTTATTTTCAGGGGATTACAACAGTGTATAGAAATAAATCAGACTGAAAGAGCAGCTTGCAGCTAGGTTGACTGATAATTGCCAGGTAATATGTCATAAATAAATGTAAAAAGTAAATATGGATATTACTGCTTTTGGATAATAGAGGCAGGTAATAGACTTTTTTTCATGGTATATAAAAATATGACTTGAGTTGTTGATATGATGGCTTACACATATTATTCCTCATATAATATGTGTCTGTATTACAGTGATGGCCATAGTAAGTCATTTTAGAATTTACAAACCTTTTTATAAAAAGGAACACTTTTTTCTTTGTTTTTTTTTTTTCAAGCTTATTCAGTGCTTTGTCTTTAGTTCTCAAAATGAAGATAATTACCCCTACATATTTTAACACTGACTTTTTTGTGTCACAGAATAGGTAACAAAATGAGAACTGCTGTAATTTTATTACAGTCATCTTTGTTCTCCTTGCTGTATGCCAAACCCTCCGTCTCTTCACCCTTCTTCCTTATGCCCCTGCAGGAGGCTGCTCTAAAAATAGCTCCAGTAATAGATGTTCTACACAGGGTCAAATTGCTGAATCATTTAGTTCTTTTGTGAAGTTTAGGAATATGGAAAACAGCATCTGAGCTGGGTAGGACAAACATGCTTCTAAATTGGCAGGTCATTATTCTCTTGAAAAATAAAGAATTATATTCTTCTCAATAACCATATAGTAAATATTTTTTAAAGTCTATTTTTAAAGAATATATTTTTAAAAATCTGTAAAATGGTTTTGTGTCTTAACTTCAAAACATATTTCGAATGTGATTCCCAGAAGTGTGTTTTGTTAAATATAATAAATTTGATATTAAGAGGTTAACAGATGAACTGTAAATCTTCCCCTGTATGTAAATATTTCATCTTCTTTTTCTCATCTTAGGTATGTTATTGCCCCTTTGGAATAGTTTCAGTGCCTGTGAAATAGTTACCTCCAGAAAAGAATTTCTGGGAGGATTTGATACTTGACAGTGAAATAAATGTGCTGACTTTTTCTCAACATTATAAGGATTTAGCTTTCTTAAATTATCTGTAACCCCTATTTTAGCTTTCCTCATTATTCCAAAATAATTATATGCAGATTGTTGAGTGCTGGTTCCCCAGTGTAACACCAGAACAACCTGCTGATAAAGAAAAGTTGAGATTATTACTTCCTGACAGGAAGAGCACATTTTCTTGACACAGTCTTAGTCATATTTTAAGGACCAAGTCACGATATGTATTTTTGAGATTTCTTGGGGGTCTTGTTTAAGGTGGGTCTTTCAGTGCACTGGCTTCAGATTGATGAATTTATGACATAATAGGTTACCCCCTGGTGGCTCAGATGGTAAAGAATCTGCATGCAGTGCAGGAGACCCAGGTTCAATCCCTGGGTCAGGAAGATTCCCTGGTGAAGGAAATGGCAACCCACTCTACTATTCTTGCCTGGAAAATTCTGTGGACAGAGAAGCCTGGTGGGCTACAGTCCATAGGGTTGCAAAGAATCGGACACAACTGAGCAACTAACAGATTTCGGATTTTCAGGTTAGGATTGTCTGGCAGAACAAGATGAGCTTTTCAAAGTGAATGTTGGACCATGATACTAAACTTTTGTTTTCTCTGGCATTAATAACTAACTGTCTCACTTCTCCATTAACTGAAGGTCCAAACTCCCCAACAGAACTCTAAAATTCTTCTCTATATGGGCAAAGATCTCAAGTATATCTGTTTCATTTTCTGTCTTCGAAGATACCCTTTCTAGCCCTTTGTCCTCTGTCTCTAATGTAGATTGGTTGCCTTAGGCCTGCTATGGAGATGACATCCTTGAGTTTCTCTTGTCTCTCTCCAATAGTGAATCGACTTCCTGGATCTTATGTATCTACATCTTTGGTTCACTCTCATATTAGAGCAACCATCTTCTGGTAACTTTCAGCAGTCTTTTTTTTTTTTTTTTCTTCTGTAAATAACTCATGCATGATAATTGATATAAATAGAATATTTCTTTTTGTCTATTATAATGCTAGAAATTCATTACAGAGTATATCTTAGAGTTGCTAGAAAAATTAAAGTTATAGTTTTCTTATAGGAATGAAGTTTAGAACAACAACAATGATTGTGGGTAATTATTTTGCTTTTTAAAGTTCTGGAAAGGCTATCTCCTAAAATGATTTTGGGGTATATGTTGTTGAATTCTGATTTTTAACTTTTCAACTTGTGAATACTTGTTATACCTTTATCAGATGAGAGTTAATCATTTTGAAAATTTGATAAAAACTTCTGGTAAAATTTTGCTTCTTAAATGAAAATAAACATAAAACATTATAATCAAATAAACTTAAAAAACCCTTTTCTCACAATTTATAGCCTGATGTAATTTGAGTTTATATTTTAATAGTAAAAAAACTGTCTTGAAATGTGTGTCTGTGTGTCTGTAGTCTTTGATGGTGGTAGGCTGGGGCCCCAAAAGAAGACTGTTTCTTAAAAAATGGATGGCACTAGTTTATTTCCCTTCCAAAACCCAATTGCAACTAAATGAAGCAAACAATCTCCAATTTTTATTGTCTTCATAATGAAACAAAATATGAAGTTCAGATCTGGATCACTTGTTCTTTCTCCTCTTATCTCCTCTCAGTTCAAAATGCTCGCATCTCATTCTCTTAAATCTGCAGTTAGGCTCGATGCAGTCAGGCCTCAGTACAATCTCGTTGTAGTTTTAGTCTTTTTCTGGAAAACTGGTTTAGTGTGCCCACCATAGCCACTCCGCTTCCTGTCGTAATGCCTCTTCCTCGGGCATTCAGAGAATCCTTGCCCTTTTTGTACTGTCACTTTGTGGGATTTGTACTTTCCTACTTCTTAAAGAAGCCCAGTGGGTTTTAGGAACGTTCTCCATGTTTGTGAGAGTGATCGCACGGAAAAAAGCAAATGTTTTTCTTTTTTTAAAAGATGCCTTGATCCAAAGGAGATTCAGGCTACTGCTTCTCAGTTTTGTCCTAGTTAGATGTCAGCAAACAATGCTTATGCCCAGAAATATCTCCCTTAGATTCCAGGAAGAATTTAAGAGAAGAGATTCCTCAGACAGGCTTTCAATCTGACTGTAACTCTAAACTTCCGGAGACCAGATAGGAAGCAAGCTATCCTTTCCTTTTGGAAATTACAGCCCTGAAAACTATATGGGAAATGTCTTCAGCCAGATTTATTTCTCCTGTGTCCTCTAAAAAATCCACGAGACGTGGCTCTGCCACAGTTCTATCACTTTTATATTTTCTTTGTATAACAAGTTTTTAAAAATAAATAAATGACTTTTTGGAAAAGCTGAACTTGTCTGTAATTTTGATGCATTGCCTACATTTTTATTCAGTCTTGGAAATGGTATTTTTAAAAGGGAGGAAGGAAAGTGGGGGAGGAAGAAAGATGATGACTTACGGAAAGAGTAAGACAAGTTTTGATTGGGTTTAAATATTGGTCACAATTTATGTAAAATGTACATTTTTACATTAGCATCATTCAATTGGATATAACTAGAAATTATTGTAAATAATAAAAGTGAAAAATATTTAATATTAGAAGTACCAGTGTGTGTAGTATTGTAAAGAGCAGACCACTGAAGTCAGAATAACTGGAATCTTGTCCTATTTTGGCTTCTGTGTGTATGACAATATGTATCTTGGTCACCTTTCCACCCCTCTCCCATGCTGCCCCTGCCACAGCCTCAACTGTTTCACTTTTTCCCATGTGAACAATGAGATTATGGACTAGGTAATTACTAAGCTTCCTCTTAAGATTCTGGTATTCCAGAATATGTCAGACTTTTCAGAAGGTTTGTGTCTTTTAATAAAATTAGTAACAAATCATTTGGGCCAAAACATTTCAATATTTGCTGATGGTAACTGTATTTAAACAGCGGTGTTTTGCTCAGGAGTGCTGCACCTAAGCAGAACAGCATAGATTTCCAATTGTGAGAACCTTGGATTCTTGCTTAGATGGAAATTGCCCTTCCAGTACCCTTCATTGACAGTTATGATGATCTCCTTTTAGCATTATGGGGGCATTGTCAGTGTATTGATTCATCTGCAACTGAGTGGTGTATTTCTGTGGGTTTGAGAATAGTGAGGTGAATGGCTTTGAAATTCTCAGTACTGTTTGGAAAGCTGATTGCATAAATTTAAAATTTAAAGTGTTTGAACAGATTCTTTTCCAAGTGATTTTTAACAAATGGTTGATCATACTGTATTTGTGCTACAGTTGAAAGGCTGAAGTAGCACTTTGGCTCCTTTCCCAAAAGCATGCTTGAAGAGGCTAGCAGCAGCAGCAGCAGCTCCCTCTGTTCTCCTCAGTGCTTTCTACCTTGCGAGTGGTGCAGCTTGTTCTGCGGATGTACTAAAACCCTCCCATTTAATCTGCAGTGGAGAAGAATGGAGCTCAATGCCCAGTAGCATTCAGTGGTCTAGCCAGGTTGCAGTAACTAGCAATGGCTATGTATTTCAACAGCTGAACAAGAAGACATTTTATAACATTTTTTTTTCCCTTTCAGCTGATAGATTTTTGCTTTCTGTTTCCTTCTAGAGAGATGTGGATAATTTGCCCTGCCTCCAACGTCTGTTTCTCAGCTTCAACAATATATCTACGTAAGTGGAAACTCCCAACTTGTCATTTATTAATAATTTGATTGTGTGGATTCTAATGCTTTAAATTAAGATTGTAAATACTTAGGAGTATTTCTATTGACATGTACGATTTTCAACTGGAAAATGACAGGGCCATCTGTGACAAAGTTCTCTGTGCAAAATCAAAGCTCTTGTGTTTATTAGCGCTTCTGATGCTAAAATGATGACTGGTTTAGTATAGTATGTGCTCTTTATAGTTATAGTTTAGAGTTGCTTCTTTGTAAAACACGTATGTGGAAATGTCAACATATATTCTGCTGTCCTTTGTTTGACACTTACTGCACTAATCAGTTGAATTAGAATTTCTTTCATAAATTATCATCTACAATCTGTGTAGCTACTGAGCAATTTTGATATAGCAGGTTATACTTGTCACTAAGCCACTTGCTAATTAGGCCATAACTTCTAACTTGGTATCCCTACTTGGGAGAACTAATGCAGCTAAACACTGTATATTCAAATATATAAATGTCTAAATGTTGTTTTGTAAAGGTTTGAAGCATATCATCCTTTCTGTTGTGATGATGTCTCATTCAGTGTCAGTGTGGAAGATTTCAGAACTGGAGCTGAGACAGGCAGTCAGACTTTTCAATGCAGAATGAGTAGCCACCCTTCCCTGACTCTCCTTCTTCTCTTCTCCCTTGCCCCTCAGTTCTTTAGTTTCACTTCAAGACTGTTCTCTGAATGTACTTTTATAGAAGGATAAAAACTAAGTATAAAAGAATTGAGGACATATCTCTTCCTGAGTTCTAGGTCTGTGCTTCTGATTATTGAAAACCAGTTGAGCTTTTGCACATTTTCTGTTTCTGCCTTTTTCCTATGTTAGCCCCCATCCCTGTACTATATCTCTAAAAGGTAGTGCTTAAGTCTAGATGGTGAATTTTGCATGTAGGCATTATTTCAAAGAAAACACCCTCAATCATTTTCTTTTTTTTCTTTGTGTGGAAATACAAAGTTTTCTGAAATACTTTTAATGTCCTCTTCAGTTTATGTTGAATCCTGTTCCAGCTGCCTTCCCATCTTGTTGGAAGAGTAGAATTTATTTTTAATGGCAATGGAAGGAGCACTCAATTTTCTTTAAGGAGTTTCTACCTAAAGACTGTTAACAATTGTTTTGAGAAGATAGTGTCTCATTTTTAAACTGTGTTGTTTCTCACGTCTCACAATATTAGCTTCTGAAGGTGCGGCAAACCCTTCAGTTCAGTTCAGTTCAGTCGCTCAGTCACGTCCGACTCTTCGCGATCCCATGAATCGCAGCACGCCAGGCCTCCCTGTCCATCACCAACTCCTGGAGTTCACTCAGACTCACGTCCATTGAGTCGGTGATGCCATCCAGCCATCTCATCCTCTGTCGTCCCCTTCTCCTCCTGCCCCCAATCCCTCCCAGCATCAGAGTCTTTTCCAATGAGTCAACTCTTCGCATGAGGTGGCCAAAATACTGGAATTTCAGCTTCAGCATCATTCCCTTCAAAGAAATCCCAGGGCTGATCTCCTTCAGAATGGACTGGTTGGATCTCCTTGCAGTCCAGGGGACTCTCAAGAGTCTTCTCCAATGCCACAGTTCAAAAGCATCAATTCTTCAGCACTCAGCCTTCTTCACAGTCCAACTCTCACATCCATACATGACCACAGGAAAAACCATAGCCTTGACCAGATGGACCTTTATTGGCAAAGTAATGTCTCTGCTTTTGAATATGCTATCTAGGTTGGTCATAACTTTTCTTCCAAGGAGTAAGCGTCTTTTAACTTCATGCTGCAGTCACCATCTGCAGTGATTTTGGAGCCCAAAAAAATAAAGTCTGACACTGTCTCCACTGTTTCCCCATCTATTTCCCATGAAGTGATGCGGTAGAACTTATTACTTTTGCTCTTGTCTTGTTTATGGGGAATAATTTAAAAAGAGATTATAAATTTGGGTGTATGGGGGTTATGACGTGCCCGCTTCCTCTGGATACCTCAACTTCTAAACTCCTGGCTCTGTAGGGAGTTGATCTTAAATGTCTGTATTTAGGGAATTTTCTTCCCAACCTGAAAAGGAGTTTTACCTACTCAACGAAATAAATATATGATTAGTGGGATTATACTTATGACTTTCTATTAAAAGTGGGATTTATTGAGAAATTGGAATAGAAGGAAGGGTTTTAGTATTCTTACTGATTGCTTTTTTTGTGTTTCTGCAAAGGCTTAGCTCTTTACCTTTCTCTAGTATTTCCAGATGACCTGCTTTTCAGGTCAAGTACATTTTCTATTTTCTGCTTTGTTCCTGTTGATGCATGTAATCCAAGAGATGATATAGAGAATATATTGGCTCTTGGGCAGGGGACAGGAGGAATTAGAGAGTGAAAGCCCTTTTCACATTTCTGTGAGTTTTATTCAAGACACAAATATTTCAGTTGACTGGGATGGTAGATGATCTGTAGTGTTAATTGTGGTGTCCTTTCATACCCTGCTACAGTCCTGGCATGACAGAGTTGCATAATTTGCAATTCAGTGGTTGAGGAGTAACATACAAGAAGAGCAGAAATAGCAGTATATAGGTGAAAGTACCTTTTAGGACTTTCTCTGGATAACTTTCAAATATCACCCAGTGAAATATCCAACCGTGTATCCATTTTGGGGAGACAAAAATGAATTGACTGTTAATGTAGTAAGGCTTCCTAGATTTTGACCAAGTTGTTGGATTCTTAGAGGCCCATTTACATAAACTATTACCTGGTGGAAATTCAGAAAGTTCCAGAATGTGATAGCACCCTAACTGAATTCAGAGAGCTCCACCTTGGGGTAGATAGGTACCTATATTTAATGATGGGTTGACCATGGCCTTGGTAGACAGGACCATTTTTGTATGTTTTCCTGTAGATATTAGAACAGGCACTTAGTTCTTCTAGTAGGCATACAAGATACATTAAGAGAATGAATGACATATCCACATCTGTGTATCTGAATAGAAGTGATGCCTCCTGTTAAAATATCCCTCAGAGCACGAGGAAGACAGAAACACAAATAGGTAATTATAATACAGTGAGTTAAACTTAGCTGTGGTCAAATGTAGATATATTGCTAAGTCGCTTCAGTGGTGTCCGACTCTGTGCGACCCCATAGATGGCAGCCCACCAGGCTCCCCCGTCCCTGGGATTCTCCAGGCAAGAACACTGGAGTGGGTTGCCATTTCCTTCTCCAATGCATGAAAATGAAAAGTGAAAGTGAAGTCGCTCAG
Source organism: Bos grunniens (assembly GCF_055505025.1). Classification (NCBI taxonomy): domain Eukaryota; kingdom Metazoa; phylum Chordata; class Mammalia; order Artiodactyla; family Bovidae; genus Bos; species Bos grunniens. The sequence goes on along the minus strand of NC_141174.1, from coordinate 84,461,374 downwards.
TTGTGTCCGACTCTAGTGACCCCATGGACTGCAGCCTACCAGGCTCCTCCGTCCATGGGATTTCTAGGCAAAAGTACTGGAGTGGGGTGCCATTGCCTTCTCCGTAGATACACTAGAAAATGTAAATCAGTGTAGAGAAGGGAGGTCAAGGAAAACTTCCCAGAGGGAGATGGTCCCTGGGCTGAGCTCTAAGTGGAGTAGACCTCAGTAAAGTGAATAGTCCTTGGACATTCCAGGTAAGGGTACAACCTAGCCGAAGTAGATGTAGAAGGCTCAGAGTGGACTCATTAGGCCTACCCTCTGGGAACCTGCAGTGAGATGCTTGCCCTCTTCTCCTCCCAACTAGCTCCAGGTCTTCCTCCAGCCCATGGAATGCTGGAGGGACCTGCCAAAGTACACTCTGTGATGATCACCTTGAAGGAAATATTCTGTGGCTAATCAAGAGAGTCAGTTGTATCTAGTTCGTTCTTCAGACGTGTTCATTGCATTATTCAGCTCTTCTGAGGTGCTATTGTCTGCTTGATTTGTTTTCTTTTTCTTGGCTCTCATGATCTTAATTTCCAAGTAGTCTGCATTTTTTGTAATGGCTGCCAGGAGAAATATCAATAACCTCAGATATGCAGATGACACCACCCTTATGGCAGAAAGTGAAGAGGAACTAAAAAGCCTCTTGATGAAAGTGAAAGTGGAGAGTGAAAAAGTTGGCTTAAAACTAAACATTCAGAAAACGAAGATCATGGCATCCGGTCCCATCACTTCATGGGAAATAGATGGGGAAACAGTGGAAACAGTGTCAGACTTTATTTTTCGGGGCTCCAAAATCACTGCAGATGGTGACTGCAGCCATGAAATTAAAAGACGCTTACTCCTTGGAAGGAAAGTTATGACCAACCTAGATAGCATATTCAAAAGCAGAGACATTACTTTGCCAACAAAGGTCCGTCTAGTCAAGGCTATGGTTTTTCCAGTGGTCATGTATGGATGTGAGAGTTGGACTGTGAAGAAGGCTGAACGCCGAAGAATTGATGCTTTTGAACTGTGGCATTGGAGAAGACTCTTGAGAGTCCCTTGGACTGCAAGGAGATCCAACCAGTCCATTCTGAAGGAGATCAGCCTTGGGATTTCTTTGGAAGGAATGATGCTAAAGCTGAAACTCCAGTACTTTGGCCACCTCATGTGAAGAGTTGACTCATTGGAAAAGACTCTGATGCTGGGAGAGATTGAGGGCAGGAGGAGAAGGGGACGACAGAGGATGAGATGGCTGGATGGCACCACTGACTCGATGGACGTGAGTCTGAGTGAATTCTGGGAGTTGGTGATGGACAGGGAGGCCTGGCGTTCTGTGATTCATGGGGTCGCAAAGAGTTGGACATGACTGAGCGACTGATCTGATCTGATTCTTTTTAAAAAATTATTTATTTATTTGACTGTGTTAGGTCTTAGTTGTGGCATGTGGGATCTTCCTTGCCACATGCAGAATCTTTTTAGTTGCCGGATGTGGAAGCTACTTCCCTCATCAGGGATCAAACCTTGGTCCCCTGCACTGGGAGCACAGAGTCTTAGCCATTGGACCACCAGGAAGTCCCTCTAATGGCTTATTCTATGAGATAAAGTTTTTTTTTTAATTTCTAGAATTTATTTTTCTCCATTACCTACACTTGTTCTTTAAATTAAACAAAATACTTTCTTTCATCCATTCATTTGTTCTGTGATTTTTTGTTCTTGTTTATATATGAGGATATACATGAATTTGTTTCCTTCGCATAATTTAGAAATGTCGCTGTGAATGCAAGTTATAAGATCTCTGTCTGTGGAGGATGTAGGAGGGAGGAGGAAGGCTATCCAACCAGTTGGACTTTGCTTTATGATGTTCACAAGAAACTTGCCTTCTGGGAATGGGGGCTCCTTTTACATCTTGGGCCAGTTGCACTTTCCCAAAGCACAGCCCTTCTTCTCTCATCATTTTCAACCTGAAGACAATTCAGGAGTCAGCCTTTTTTGAGGGTAGGAGGCTAGCAAATTGCTACCAAGCCCTCCAGTACTTACTGGACAGCTGACCCACATCTGCTGGCCACACTTATTCTGGGGAGTATTCTGAGGTTCTGCCGGTAGCATTTACTTAGCAGAGATACTCTTCATTTCAGGCTCTTTAGCAATTTGGGGTTTTACTGATTCCATCTGCTTTATATCTTCCAGAAATTCCTTAGTGTTCTGGTCTGGTGATGGAACTTTTTCTGGTTTTCTAGTATTGCTAAGGATATTTTCCTACTTTTATATTCAGTCGTTTCAGAGAGGTTTTGAGAGGGTAGAGAGAGGTCAGATCACACACCAAGCGGCCATTGTCATAGCTGTCCTTACTTTGAGTGATTTGCCCCCAAAAGGCCACCCATAAAAATATCCTTGGCAGCTTTAAAAACACGTAGGCCTTAAGTTCACTGCTGGGTAACCTGCTCCAGTAAATCTGGAGTGAGGCCAAGGATCTGTATTTTTTTAAGGCTTCTCAGAGAATTCTGCTGTTCAGCTTGATGCTAGATCTGGGAACCATTGAGTTATGGCACCCCCAAATAAGAATATTTGTTAACTAGCAGATTACTATTTTATATAAAATTTCCCTTCACAAGAAAAAGCTTCTAGACAAAAATATTTGTCAGGGATAAATATGTACTACCACCCAGAGGTAGTTTATGATCTGTAGGCAAAACCCAGGGTGTTTCATCTCCTTTCCACTGAGGCTGCACAGAGCTCTGCTCTTCATTACCAAGTTAAGGTATAATTGATTCTTTCCTGTCTCCTTTCTTTCAATCTCCAATGTAGAAAGTTTTAACAAGCTTTTTTCTTTAAAAAAAAAGAAAAAGAAGACACATTTATAATTTGAGTGTTTTCCTTGCCTAAAAGGGAATGGTTGCTACTGCTCCCAGAAATAAGGAGACGTTCATATCCCTGGGAAAAGAGTCAAATACTAGTCAAGGTCAAGTGGCAACTCAGGACTCTTAGTCTCAGGTATTATTTTTTAAATTGTGGTAAAATACTCATAGAAGTACCATCCTAACCATTTTAAAGCACACAATAGAGTGGTGTTAATAAATACACCTACACCCTTGTGCAGTCAGTCTTGTATTGCACAGAACTCTTTTCATCTGGCAAAACTGAAACGTTACACCCATTAAACAACCGTTCTCCCTCCCCAAGGCCCTGGCAACCACCGTTCTGCTTTCTGTCTCTGAACTTTCGACTACTCTAGTTATGTCATGTATGTGGAATCATGCAATATTTGTCTTTTTGTGATTGGTGCACGTCACTTTGTACGATGTCCTCAAAGTTCATCCATGTGGTTGCTGTTCAGTCTCTTAAGTCGTGTTTGACTCTGTGACCCAATGGACTGCAGCATGCCAGACTTCCCTATACTTGACTATCGCCTGGAGTTTGTTCAAATTCATGTCCATTGAGTCGGTGATGCCATCCAACCATCTCTTCTTCTCTTGTCTCCTTCTCTTCCTGCCTTCAATCTTTCCCAGATTCAGTCTTTTCCAGTGAGTCAGTTCTTTGCATCAGGTGGCCAAATTATTGAAGCTTCGGCATCAGTCCTTCCAATGTATATTCAGGTTTGATTTCCTTTTGGATTGACTGGTTTGATCTCCTTGCAGTCCAAGGGACTTTTGAGAGTCTTCTCCAGCACCACAATTTGAAAGCATCAATTCTTCAGTGCATAGCCTTCTTTATGGTCCAACTTTCACATCCGTACATGACTACTGGAAAAACCATAGCTTTGACTGTATGGACTTTTGTCTCCAAAGTGATGTCTTTGCTTTTCAATATGCTATCTAGATTTGTCATAGCTTGCCTTCCAAGGAGCAAGCATCATTTAGTTTCATGGCTGCAAGTTCATCCATGTTGTAGCATGTATAAAAGTTTCCTTCCTTTTTAAGAATGTATACTTATATATTGTTCTTTAGGTGGCATGGAACCAACTAGGAGAGGCAGGTGGCAGACTGGACCATGCCTACCTCTTCATCCACACTGTTTCCCCATAGAGCCCTGTGAACTTGCCGTGTTCCACTGAACCTCCTTAAATATAATCATGCTCTCCCTTGCCCATTTAGTCTTTGCATTTACTATGGCTTCTGGCAATAATATTTTTTTCTACCTCTCTTTGTCTGAATAACACCTGATGATCCTATAGATCTCAAGTTGAGATCCTAAAGATCTCAAGGGTTCTCAAACTTTAATATGCTTAAGGATCATCTGGAGAGCCTGCGAAAATGCAGTGCTTGGGGATCCATCCTCCATGGCTTCTAATTCAGTAGTTTTAGATGGGGCTCAGGAATTTGTATCTTTAGCAAGTTGTGCAGCTGACTTAAAAATGCCACTGATCTGTGTTTTCCAGACTTTGAGTCAAAACCCATATAAGGATCCTAGTCAATTTTAGTTCAAGACTGGAACCATAAAAGCAGAATAGAAAATGTTGAGAGTTTCTCACACATTGTAAGGGTGAACACTGTCTCATGAGAAGTTTGCAGTTTTAATATATATGGGTGTATCTTTGTATACATTTGTATGTGTTTGTGTATGAATGTTATTTTGCTATAGATATTTGGGAACTGGATTACAATGTAAATATATTTCTCACCATGAATTGGGTTTAAAAAGTTTAGAAAACACTGTGGGGTCTCAATATTGGGAGCCGGAGTCTTAGCCACTGGACTACCAGGGGAGTCCCCGGATAATTCTTATTATAATCTTAAAGTTTCATTTTCCTTTGTGTTAGAATAATTTATTCAATGTGTGTATGTGTGAGTTTTTCTTAAAGGAAGGATTCTTGAACTAAAATTAAACTAAGACACTGTGAGCAGGCTGTTTTGCACACCGAGTCTCATACTGGGTTCACACATACATAGTTGAGAGGCTGATAGCTATTCATGGCAGTAAATTAACATTTTAAGGTATTGATGTGTCAAAGGCCCTTTTGGGTTTTGCTAATGTGAAGGTTCTAGAAGTTGTGGACATTTTTGGTACATACTGCTAAGGGGGAATTTTGGTCTTAAAATTACTCATGATTGTATGTTATATTGGGTGATTGTTTCTAGGTTGAGAAACACATGGTAAATTGAGATCAGTGTGTTTTATGACTTCTATTTTGTTTTGTTCTACAAATTCAAAGTATAAGTAGAGTAAATCCAAAATGCATTTAGAAATAAACTTAAAGTATATTAAGTAACTTCCCCTGGTGCTATTCCTTATAACTTGTAGAAAATACTTCCAAAAAGCGTTTGAAGTATTTTGCAATAGCAATGTCAAATACAGTGAACATAAACATTTAAAATAAAGGTAAGTGACTGTAACATTCCCTTCTTGTCTTCATCTTGTCTTGTTTTGTTTTAATTGAAGTACAGTTGATTTATAATGTTGTATTAGTTTTAGGTGTACAGCAGAGTGTTTTGGTTTTCATGAAAAGAGATGTACAAATTTGAAACAAAAATGTTTATGTATCTGTTTTATGTCCATTCCACTTCCCCACCCTTCCCCCACCCCAACCCAAATTGCTATGTTGATCTCTTAACCCCTGGTACCTCAGTATGTAACCAACCTTATTTGAAAATATGGTCTTTACAGAGGTAGTGAAGTTAAAAGGAAGACATTAGAGTGGGCTCTAATCTAGTAAGACTGATATTCTTATAAAAAAGATGAAATTTGGAGGCAGGTATAGAGGGACTTCGTGGTAGCTCAGACAGTAAAGAATCCACTCGCAATGCAGGAGACCCATGTTCTATCCCTGGGTTAGGAAGATCCCCCAGAGAAGGGAATGGCTACTCAGTCCAGTATTCTTTCCTGGAGAATCCCATGGACAGAGGAGCCTGGGCAGGCTACAGTCCATGTGGTTGCAAAGAGTCAAACATGACTGAGCAGACGCACACACACACACACACACGGGGAGACTGCCTTGTGAACATAAGGATGGCTATCTACAGCTATCTATAGGCCAAGAAGAAAGGCCTGGAACAGATTCTTCCTCCACAGCCCTCAGAAAACAACACCACTACCATCACCTTGATTTCAGACTTCTAGCCTCCAGAACTGTGTGATAGTAAATTTCTGTTGTTTAAAAAAATAAAAATAAAGCAGAGGTGAGCAAACAGATATTGAAAGGAATGAACAAACCAGTCAGTTAATTTTAGGAAAAAAGCAAGGTCAAAATCAATCATGCCAAAACCCCAAGTATATACTCCTAACTGCAGAACTTTCAAATTTGATCTTCTGGAGTAACTTTTGTTCACCCTTTATAATTAAATACAAACCCCAAACAAGAAGAATTATTTTCTTTTTCTATTATCTATACCATACCTCTTTGAGTTCTGTAATATCTATTTTGATGTATGCCCAGTTATAACTTAATTATAGTCTCAGTCATATCTGTCGCATGGTAGGCATGTAATTATTGTTCTTTTAATTAATGAAAAAAAGAAACCAAAGTTTAAAGCTGATGTTCTTCAATATTCATAGATAATTTTTAATAGCCCTTTTCAGCATGTCATCTTGTTTGGTTGTCTAAGGACCCAGTTTGCAGCTAATTCATCATGGCTGTCCCCTGGGATATAAAATAATAAAAAGTAACTAAAACAAGGAAGCCAAATTAAAATTATTTTATGGTAGAATTGGATTATTAGAAACAACTGTAACAGATATAGACTAAAAGCTTTCCTCAGTGACTTAAGATTTTAGCAGTTACTTTTTGAATATTTGAGTAGGTTAAGTGTTGTTTTGAAGAAAAACTAAGACTGTTTCAGGAAGTTTCTAAATTATGTAACACAAAGATAAGATAGCCCTCTTATTGATAAATATATGTATAATAGTCATTTTAAAGTCCTTGTCTACTAATTCCAATATTCCAACAGCTGTGTCATCTCTAAGGCTTTTATAGTGACTTGTTTTTCCTTTTTGACACATATATTGAGTTTTTTATCATGTCTGGCAACTTTTTATTACATTACTGGCATTGTGAATATTACATTGTTGAGAATCTGTGTTTTGTTGTCTTAATTTGAAAGTTGTTGAATTTTGTTTTAAAGGTAGTTAACGTACAGGAATATCAGATTGTGTTCAGGTTTATTTTTAGGATTTTTTCAGGCAGGTCTAAAGTAATCTTATTCTACACGTAGAGTAATAAGCTTTACATCTATATTTATTTTATCTTGACAGAAAACACAAGATTTCTCCATCAAAGGCAAAGCAATTATTTATCTGCAGAGTATCTTTGCACTGGTTTCCAATGCTGCATTTTTCCTCACAGGTTTATGTGATGAGGGCAGTTGTCTCCCACATGTACAGGGTGAGGGTTTCTAGCTCTTGAGTGGAATACAACATTATTAGTTTGGGAGCTCATGTAGGAGCTGCTTGTATAGCTTCACCTCTTCCCCTCCAGAGAAGGAGGGAGAGACAGACAGACAGATACATGCTCACACACACACATACAAGAGACAGACAGACAGACAGAGATGGGGAGGGCTTCTTGGTCAAATGACCTTTGGAATGTAAACACACAGTTGTGGGAGATAAAATTCCGTGTCGCCTGAGAGATCTCTGACTATGCCATCACTTTGAGCCCAGGTGCCAGTTTTCTTTGCCCATGCAGAAATATGAACATTTGAGCACTGTTTGCCAATATAGAGCGACCAGCACCTGAGGCACAGCATTTCTGGGGCCTCAGCCATTTAGCCTGGGTGCCCCCGTGGTCTCTGTCTGGTTGGAACTCCAGTGTCTCCGAGCTCTCTACGCTAATAGGTACACTTTCACCTCATGGCCCCTCAGTGGTTATAATTCGCTAGGCTTCCTGGGGCCGCACTATGTTGGCGCATATTATTTCAGCCAAGACCTCTATGCATATTTTTTGGGGTTTCTTCCCTATACAACTTCTTACTCTCCACTGTCCAGCCCTCTGCCCCAGATTCCAGCAGCCTCAGCAGACCCAAACTCTGACCTCTGTTTGATCCACGCAGTGAGACTTGTGTCCTCTTTTTGACTCCTCTTCCTTTTCTGTGATCTGAGAAGTGCCTCCAGGCAGAAAGCAAGATTAAAGTGGCTTTCATGTGTTTCTCTTCTCTGAGGATCACATCTATCCTGTTTGTTGTTCAATGCTTGCTTCAAATATTTTGTCAGTTTTATAGTTGTTTACATTGAGAAATTGAGTCTGATAACCCCATAGCCAAAAGTGCAAGTTCCTTCAACTGTATTTTCAAGTTATCATGTTGTATATCATCTTTGCGATCTGTCTAGTGTATAGAAGATGAAAATTCCCTTAAATTAACAATACTGTATTTTTGAATCTAAGAACAAGGGACTTAAATCTAATCCTGAATTGGTAGATGTGCAGTTGCTGTCAAAAGCCTTCCTGATATTTAAAATAAACCATTTAGAAATGAGCTAAAAATCTATTGTAAAAATCCACTTCAGGATCATGTTATTTGTCCAGAAATCTCCATGCTCTGTCTTTACATACTTTATCTCCCTATAGAAATTCCTTCAAAAACTGTGATTTAATGTACTCTAATATTTATTGAAGAGATTGAGGAAGAAGCTAGTTAAACCAGAAAATTCTGGCTAGAGAAAGATATAACAGTAGAACACAGGTTTAGTGATGGGTTAAAGTGAAAAGAGAACATTATGAATGTATGAGTAAATTATTGGGATGCTTTTAATATACCCAAATATGCCTACATAGAGTCATTCTTGAGTCCATGTCTGAGGGTGCAGGATCATGTCATTCTCAAAATAAAAATACATTTTCCTGTTTCTTATGGAAAAGTACATGTTATCTAAAAGGTGTGTTAAATTATTTAGGAGCACATTTATAAGAATTGTATGTTTCTATAGAAGCTGTTGACTTTTGATATTTGAAGGGTGATAGTTAATCACACCCTTTCTCTTCTGCTTTAAGCTTTGAATCAATGGAAAGATACAGCGGTCGGATAAATGGAGTACAAAATAGCAGAATGCAGTTTAGGTATGCATCTACAATCAGGCTTCCTAGTATATCTCTCCTGGATTAGATTTTCAACTCACTGGCCAAAGAATTGGAAAACCGAGACCTCCCTCCTTGGGAACAATGAAGCTTAAGAAAACACTCCCATCCTGGAGACCGGGTGACCTGAAAGAAAAATAAGAGAACCTGGGACTCTTATGTATGCACGTCCCCTTGTAAGAGTTTACCTTGTAGGAATTGTGTGTGTGTGTGTGTGTGTAAGATGGGGTGAATTATTTGCTTTCTCCATATTCGTTTTTAGGATTAAAGTTGACTGTTATGATGTGGTGAAACCTAGCTTGAGCTGGAAGGAAGATTATTGCCTGAACTTGATAGGCACTGAACTTACAATCAGGCCTTGGGCATCTTCCCCTTCAAAAAATCTTGCTGATATCCAAGTATGGGAGTTGGGATTCTCTATAAATAAGGAGGTTATTTCTAGATTCCTGTCTTGAAGGGAGGTGAACCAGTTAGATTTGTTTGTCCTGGGCACTTAAAAAGATATCGCAGTGGCTTAATTATATACTCCAAGATATCTTAACGAGTAGTTTACAACTGCCGAATAGTCTCTGGGAATTGTTTGTTGACAAGACTTCCTTCTTATGGTTTAAAAAGAAGTTGACAGTGTCAGTTGTAGGCCCCATGTTAAGATCATAGTTCTTAGTTGAGGAATCTCCTGGGAAGCACTGAATAGTGTAAGCCAAATTAGTAATATTTTTTGGCTAGTTCCTTTGATCTTATCTTTGAAGTTTGGAGTTTTGCACTTCTAGGATATTGGCTTGTGATTCTCCAAAATAACCTGCTTGAGGGATTATGAGAGTGTTTTCTTCAAGTGTGTATTCATCTATTTGGCTGTGTCGGATCTTGGTTGGGGCACGTGGGATCTTCGTTGCATCGCACAGGATCTTTGGTCGCAGCGCGTGGACTCTGTAGTGGTGGACCTCAGGCTTAGTTGCTCCATGGCATGTGGGATCTTAGTTCCCCCACCAGGGATTGAATCCATGTCCCTTGCATTGCAAGGGGGATTTTTAACCACTGGACCATCAGGGAAGTCCTCCTGAGAGTGTTTTTATAGCTGCATGGGTTTAGGATGTAGGACTACCTTAGGGATATCCAGAGCATGGTAGCTAATAACTGATCCTCCTCTTTCTCATCCTCTACAATTTCATTAAAATATCTCCTCCATCTGTTTCATTTAAAGACTTTAAAATTTCTTCCCAGTTGCTTTCTGAAGAACATTGTTTATGCATTTCTCTATATAAAACATCAAATAAGGCATTGTGCGTAGTGACAAGAGGAGATATATATGCCTTTTTTTTCTACAAGTAGATAATCTGATGACAGCACGCCTGCGTGTGCGCTCTTTGTGATCCCGTGGACTGTAGCCCGCCAGGCTCCTCTGTCCATGGGCTTCTCCGGGCAGGAATACTGGAGTGGGCTGCCATTTCCTTTTCCCGGCGATCTTCCTCACTCAGGGATTGAACTGGCATCTCCTGCAACTCCTGCACTGGCAGGTGGATTCTTTACCACTGAGCCACCTGAGACCTCCCTATCTGGGGAAAATGAAGCCCCAATCTAATGACAGAGAACATTCAAAGACATGAGTAGCATAAACATAAAACAAACCACCCCTGCTGCCTGTGGAAAAGCCCACAGCCCTCGTATCACAGTTTTATCAGCTTAGACGCTCTGGTGTAAGGAGCTCTTCTTCCCTGATAATGCTGGCAAAATGTTTTCTTTGAGGGTTTTTTTTTTTATTGAAGTATAGTTTTAATTTTATTAAAGTATATTGTGTTAGTTCTTGGTGTACAACAAAATGACTCCATTATACACATATATATATATATGTACATGTGTGTATATATATATGTATATCTCCTCATATTCATCCTGTAATAACCCATAATGGAAAAGAACAGGAAAAAGAATATATATACACATATGTGTATGTGTATGTTTGTATGTGTATGTGTATATATATATTCTTTTCCATTCCCTATTCAGCCACAGGGATGAATATGGTCCCCTGTGCCATGCAGTAGGACCTTATTGTTTATTTTATGTACAGTAGTTTGTATCTGCTAATCCCAAAGGCCTACTTTATTCCTCCCCCTGCCCTTTTCCCCTTTGATAACCATGAGTTTGTTTTCTATTTCTGTGAATCTGTTTTTGTTTTGAAAAAACGTTCATTTGTGTCATAAGTGATAGCATATGGTATTTGTCTTTCTCTGTCTGACATACTTCACTTAGTATAATGGTCTCTGGACCCATCCATGTTGCTACTAATGGCATTATTTCATTCTTTGTTTGGCTGGGTAATATTCTTTTATATATTTTCTTTATCCATTCATTGTCAATGGGCATTTATTGCTTCCGTGTCTTGAACATTGTAAATATTGCTGCTATGAACATTGAAGTGAATGTTTCTTTTTAAATTAGAGTTTTCTCCAAATACATGACAAAAAGTTTTTGAAGAGCTCAGATATTCAAAACTGTGGCTCTGGATCAGTAGTATCAATATCACTGGGATCTTATCAGATATCCAGAATCTCAAGTGCTATTGTAGACCTACTAGATCAGAATCCTCCTTTTTAAGAGATCCCTGGGTAATTCAAATGTACGTTATAGTCTGGGAAGCACTGTCACAGAGGATTCTGATTGTGCTTATTTATTATTTAGGTCAAATGTCCAGTTGGAACTAATCACTCCGGCCACAGGCATATAGGTCACGCTGAATGCTCAAGGTCACACTCAGTGCTCATAGAGACATATGTTCTCTATCCCCCAGGACAATACTGTGGATTGGGTTTGCTGCAGAAAAGAAGTGTTCTGTTATCAGGAGAAGCAGGGGCATAAGCGATACCCAAATACACTCATTTCCACTTTCAGATCTTAGCACACACTAATGTCAGGGCTCACTGTTACTAGCCTCTTCACTTTGGATCATTTCATCCCATTTCATGTTTGTGTGTGTGTGTGCGTGCACGCGTGCAAATGTGATGCTCCCCATCTCCCTCACCTCACAGTACCATCTGTCTGACTGACCTAGATAACAGAGATTCTTGCTTCTTTCACAGCCTGGTTCTTCTATCACATTTCAGAGTCATATTTATCAAGAACACATGAATACTTTAGGATAGCCTATATATACATACCTGGGTCTAAGTCTGAATTCACTTCCCTGTAGTCTTGGTAAGCATGTGTGCCTCACTTACCCTCTTTCGTCTTGCCACTATGGCATTGATCCTTGGGGTCATGACCTTTCAAGTTACGAACTGTTAAATTGCACTGGTATTTTCTAGAAGGAGTCATGCTTTCATCCCTCAGGAATTATAACTTGACTGCCGGGTAATTCCCTCAAATTTTTTTTTTTTTTTGTACAGTGTTTTTGTGTTTAGCCTCAAAGTATGTAATCAGAAAACTGTGTTTAAAGTTGTTTGGGTTAGTTCTCCTCTACCCTTTCAGTGTGATTATGTTATTCATTTAAGCAGTAAGATTTATCTGTTTGTTTGTATCCACTTTGTTTGTTCTCCCCCAGCCTTGCTAATCTGATACACTGATTTTTCAGTTGTGTAACTGTAACATGGTCTCCAAACTCAACTATGAAAAAAGGGATCACTCAGAGATTACTTGCCTATTCTTTCTACCTCAATTTCAACCCCCTTCCTTTCCATCCTCTTTTCACCCACTTTTTTTTTTCACCCACTGTTTTACATAACCTTATAAATTTCTGGTTTATCTTCATGGTTTTTTTTTTTTTTGCGCCTATCAGCAGATACATGTGTAGTATAGATGAACTCACATGTGTTTTTTCCCCCTAGTGTTTCTGTGGCATTTCTAGTATTTGTATTTTTAGCTCCCTGATCCACTTGGAGGTTATTATTTTTTTGGAGGGAGGAATAGCATGAGGTTTGAAGTTTAGTTTTTCAAGCATCTACCCAGTTGTCCCAGAGATACTTATGTAAAAAGCCTATCTTTTCCTTGGTGATTTGGGATGCTACTTAAGTATCAACTTATCTAACCCCATTAAACTTCAGTAATCATGAACTTGTTTTACTGTCTTTCTTCTTCTCCCACCTTTCGTTTTTCTCAGCTGCATTATTTCTACTTTACTGCACATAAAACCCATTATATAACATACATAGCATGTTGTTCTTTCACCTGGATTCATGCCTCTATTTTAGAGAGTCATAGAGAGTCTTAGATCTCTAATTAATTATTGAACGTCCATCATCTGTGCTAGTCAGGTTTCCTCAGTCATCTCTTAGTGGGTGAAGCTTATCCAGTATATTCCTCCAGAAGGTTCATGGGTACAGAACATTCTGAAATCTTAACCTTGATACTTGAAGGACTGTGCTGTATGCTTAGTCACTCAGTTATGTCTGACTTTTTCCAACCCCGTGGACTGTAGCCCACCAGGCTCCTCTGTCCATGGGGATTCTTCATGGAGTGGGTTGCCATGCCCTCCTCCAGGGGATCTTCCCAAACCAGAAATCGAACCCAGGTTTCCTGAATTGCAAGCAGATTCCTTACTGTCTGAGTCACCAAGGAAGCCCAAAAGTACTGGAGTGGGTAGCCTATCCCTGCTCCAGGGGATCTTCCCAACCCAGGAATCGAACTGGGGTCTCTTGCATTGCAGTGGATTCTTTACCACCTGAGGTACCAGGGAAGCCCCACCTAAACATAACTTACAATGCAAAATAGCAAAAGTGTGATCTATTTAAAAAAAAAAAGGCATGAGAAAAATGAAATTCTCGCTTTATTCATTTTTTCCATGAGGTTTTTTTTTTTTTTTTTTTTTTTAAATAGATCACTTTTGCTACTTTGCATTGTAAGTTATGTTTAGGGCAAATAGTACCAGTCTGATTTCAGCTGTCATCTTTATGCTTAGAGGTTACGTCTAATAGTTTTATTAGGATTGTTGTTGTTCAGTCGCTAAGTTGTGTCTGACTCTTTGCGACCCCATGGACTGTAGCATGCCAGGGTTCACTGTCCTTCATAATCTCCTGGAGTTTCACCAGCACTCTCGAGTCTTCTCCAAAAGCATAGCTTGATTATATGGACCTTTGTCGTATCAAATTGATTGTCCTGGTTCACTTTTCCCAAGTACCTGTTGGTCCATTTCAATATGTACAGTTTGGTCTTTCCTTATTTCCAGAAAGTTTCCTTGGGTTATAGTTTTAAGTATTAGTTCTGTTCAGTTGTTCTTATCTTTAGACTCTCCTATTGCACATTGCTTTCGTCTTTGGTCTTTTCTATTCCAACCACTTTACTTCTGATCCTTTTCATTTCTTTGCCTCGTCTTCATTCTCTGGGTTGTTTTTTCTGGCTTTGTTAAATGTCCCTTAGTAAGAATTTACTTGGATCTGGTCTCCCTTGGTGACTTTGATTCTGCAATGATTTTGTCTTTTCCTTTCATTTCTTTCCCAAGCTCAGTCAACCCTGTTTTTGTTTCTTCCTGTTTATTGTCCATTTTCGCTTTTAGTTTTTGAATTTTATATTCAAGGTGGGTTTTTTATACTTTAATGTGCTTATTTGAGGATATTTAATTTAGTGTGGAATGTTGTATTACAGTTTCCTTGTTCTTCATGTTTGTTTTTGAAGGGGAAGGGAATTTTCATCAGTTTGAATGGGTTTCATTTTCTAGTCTTAAAATATTTTAGAGATATGTAGTCTATTTTTGCCTATTTCCTTTGTGAGTGTGGGTGATTTACAAGATTCTTAGGTCAAGGGTGTCTTCTTCTGTCAGTGTAGCCAAGCCAAGTATGGTGTGTTTGTGTGTGTGTGTGTGTGTGTGTGTGTGTGTGTGTGTGTGTGTGTGTGAATTTTGGGGAGAAGGGGTTGTGTATCTTCATTCTATTCTTTATTTTTTGGGTTCTCTTTTGTCTTGCATTTTCCCCTTTTGCTCCTTGCCCATTTTCATCTTCACCATCCAATTTCTAAAGACCTCTCTTCTACCTTCCTTCCTACCATCTCAAAAGCAATGTGTTTTTGAAGACTGCGACTGCAAATCATGTGCTTTTAAAAGTCCATTCTGTGTAGTGCTGGAAGAGCTATTGGAACGTTTCCAATATTTTTACACCAAATGTGGAATTTCTCTTTCTGGAAATGATTGTGGATTAGTCCACTACTAGTTCCCCATTTCTCTCTTGTGCAAGATTTTTTCCAAAGTGTCCTTCTGTGTGACCTACTTATATAGGTAACTTGATGCTTGAGCATTCTCTTTTTGTTTTGGGTATTGATTTTATGTAATTTGCCTGTTGTTCTTATAGTTTTTGTATTGCTTTTTGAAAGACAGACTGGGACATTGTGTTTATACCCCTACATTTACCATATATATATATATATATGTATACATGCCTGTATGTGTGTAGATGTTTTATCTACATACTGTCTCTCCTATCAGAATGTAATTATCTTAAGAGTAGCAGTTCAGTTTTACTCATCTTTCTGCCCTTAGCAATAGTCTCAGTGCGTATCATACGCAATGCCCTTTAAGCCTTTCTTTTTCATATTAACAATTGAAACAAAATTGTAGTAACTGCACGTTACTGTTAATAAAGTTTCCTTTTCCCAAAGGCTGCAGATAACTAAAGGATTGTAACATGAAGTGAAAACCCTTCTAACTATGCAACCATGCCCATGTGCACTAGATAACCAGCACTAGGAATTATTATTTGATAACCTGAATATATAGAAATTGCCATGTTCCTTATGAGTGAAGGAATACAATTTACATAATACTATAAAATGATGCTGTTTAGTTTAGAGAAGAGCCCCATGGTTCCTGAATGGCTACATTATTATTATTCTTGTGACTTGATTGTAAAATGAAATGAGAGATTTCAGGACTCTTTTGTTCAAATAAAGAAACAAGTAGCAATGTTGCTTTATGCTATCATATTTTAATTTGGTTGGGAAGGTCAAAAGTGCTGCAATGAATGTTTGATGTTCTGATGAAATCTTAAGGGAAATGTGTATTCACGAATACCAGTTTCCTACTGAACTCTTACAGTCATCCTGTCTGGATCATGCAGGAAATGAAATTTAGTGTAACTGCCATTTGAATAAGAGATAGATACTTTGTCAATTCATGATTCAGAAAGGGAAGTGATGGATAGGGATACAGGGATCAAACCTAAGAATATGTATGAATAAATAGTTTAAAGAAGAATATGTATGGCTGAGTCTCTTTGCTGTCCACCTGAAACTACCACAGCGTTGTTAATCAGCTATACTCCTACATAAAATAAAAAGTTGAAAAAAAATATACATAAGATCTATGTGCAAGTGTTATGGGCTGAATGAATCGTGTCCTCCCCTCACCCTGCACATTCATATGTTGAAGTCCTAATTCCTAGTACCTGAGAATATGACCTTATTAGGGAACACAGCATTTGAAAAAGTAATTAAGGTAGAATGAGGTCTTATGGTGGATCCTAATCTTGATAAGAATAGATTAGGACACCTACACCAAACAGAAGAAAAACCATGTGGAGATGGGGAGAAGATGGCCATCTCCAAGCCAAAGAGAGAGGCCTCAGAAAAGTAAACCCTGCTGACACCTTGCTCTTGGACGTTTATCCTTCAGAACTATCAGAAAATGAATTTCTGTTGTTTAAACTACCCAGTTTGTAGTACTTTGTTGAAAACGCTCCCAAACGAATATTACAAGGATACTCATCACAGGATTTTTTTAACAGCAGCTCAAGACAAAAACATAAGTGTCTGCCCAACAGTGGAGGTGCTGCTCTTTTCATATGGCAGTTTACCTATGTGTCCCTAGGGGGGAGATTTCACATGGTTTCTTTTTGTTTTTTGCCAGATTTTGGTTTTATACTTTTCTAAATTTCCTCACTTTATTATTATTAAATTTCCTCACTGTATTAGGGGTGAGGAAAAAATTTTTATAATTAGGAAAAAAAGGCAAAAGGAACAGCTATGAAGAAGACTGCTGATTTAATCTCATTATACACTTAAGATTTTTTGTTGCATAATTATGGAGTCAGGTAAAGTTTCAAAAGATTTTTTTTTCATGCATGGACACTGGTATAGTCCAAATAGATGCTAAATTGGATCATGAGGCCCCTGCTGTGTCAAGGGTTATATTTTTGCTGCCAAAATAATAGGTGTTGCGGGGCACCTCAGGGCTGAGAGTGGGACAGTGAGGAGGGGCATTTAGGTGTTTTGAGAACAGCAGTGTTTTATCAACTGGCATGGAAGTTATCTCAGAATTTTAACTAAGGCAGTTAGTTATATATCACATGTATATCAGTCTTACGTGTACATCTCATTCTTTTTAATGGCTGCATTTAATTTCATTATATGGATCACTCTCTATTTAATCAGTCTCTTATTGATGGTCATTTAGATAGTTTGCCTTTTTTTTGTTATTACAAGCACTGTCATAATTAATATGCATCTTTTTTCACATATTATTTTTGTGAAAGTGGGTTAGTGTATCACAATGTGAGTCTGGAGAAATCATCTTTCTCCTTAGAATTGTGAATCCTTTCCCAATATTAGCAAGGAGTTGTGAAGTTCACGTTAAAATCTGTAGTTTTAAGGGGATATTGAAGTTTAGGTCAGTGGTCTCAAATGTTGACTTTGTATTAGAATCACCTGCAGAACTATTAGGAATTATTCATCTATGACCCTACTCCTAGAGATTCTGATTTAGATCTGGATGGGTTCTAAGTATTCAATAAGCTTCACAAATGATTCTGATGCCCAGCCAGTATTAGCAGCTTCTGAAATACAGAAAAATTAATATTTTAAAAGAAGACAGGGTTGTATGATTTGTCAACTTCTAACATATCATAAGGAGTATGGGCGAAGAACTGAAGCTACCGAAGCTCTCATACCTGCTAGTAGGAGTGTGACTAGGTAAAACCATTCTGTGAAACTCTGGCAGCATCTATTAAGCTGAGCTTCTTAATAGCGTACTTTACACTCAGCAGTTCCACTGCTAGGTTTATACTCCATAGAAACGCTTAACATGTCCACCTGAATATTCTTAGTTGCCCTGTTTATAATAACCCCAGGCTGCAAACAAGACAGACGTCCACTAATAGTAGAATAGAGGAAGTAAATTGAATGCTGTGTTTACATAATGGAATATTACCCAGCAATGAGAGTCATCAAGCTGCAGCTGCAGACAATGTGGGTGAATCTCAAAAAAACCAAACAAAACAAACAACCAAAATGTGTAGCAAGAGAAGCCAGATTCAAACAAATGCATATGTACACTTTTATCTAAAACAGGAAATCTGTATCTGTAGTGTTAGAATCAGGAGAGTGGTTACCTTTGGGAGGTATACTGTAAAAGGACACAAAGGCATCCGAGTGTGGGTGATATTTTGATCTGGGTACTGGTTACATGGTATGTTCAGTTTGTTCAGAATCATCAAGCTGTGTACTTGTGATTTGTAGTCTTACTGTGTATTGTACGTTGATAAAAAGTTCAAAAATATTGTAAAACCATCATTAGGAGGAAGTTCCTCCAAAAAACAAAGTCACTTCATGACAGAATGATCTCGGGTGGCCCCAGCCTGCAACTGCTTGGAGCAGCGCTTGGCTCCCCAACCAGGAACTGAGGCTGGGTCATGGCAGTGAAAGCGCCAGGTCCTAGCCACTACACCAGTGGTCAGTGACAAGGCCCTGGCCCTTTGGCTTTGCAGAGAAGAATTTCCACAAAGGCAAAAAGCAGTGAAACAAGTGTTTATTAAGAGGAAAAAGAATACAGTATGTGTGGATAGGCAGACTCAGAAGGAGAGTCCCTGAGATGCGCCTGTGTGGCAGTTTAAATCACTTATATGGGCTGTTTCTTCCAGTTTTCCTTTGGCCAATCATTTTTATTTACCTGGTTCACAGTCTATATTTGGTATATCTCAAGATCCTTCCATGTGTATGCATGCATTTCTTAGCCAAGGTATCTGGATAGAATGCAAGGTATCTGGATAGAATGTCCCTTGACATTGCTTCCCCTTTGCCCTGCAAGGAGCCTTTTCTACACTTGTGTGGTTGGAGAGGTCTCCTGACTTCAGGAATGAGGGATATGTGGTCCAGGCAGGGCCCAGCCTTCTTCCTTAATTGCCTTGCTATTATCTTCTTGGAGTCTCCCTCCATAGAGAATGAATCTCCAACTGCTTTACCTTGAGGGAACCCATCTGTCTCCTGCCTCACTTCCACTAACTGTAAAAGGAACTTGGTCTGCAGTGGTGTGCTGGAGGCAGCTTATGCTGGCTCGCCAGAACAATTTCTGTGCATCTCATCACCTCAGCAACATCATCCTCTTAGCTTGAAATCAGCCATGTTGGAAATAGGTACACCGTGGAAACTGGCAAATGCTACATCAGGTTGTTGTTTTCTCAGAGAGCTGCTTATTTACTCAGTACTGAATTTAGATCTCTTTGTATGTGGGATATTATTTAGCCTGCTTCATAGCTAATATAATTAGTAAACAATATAAAGGTTGAAAGTGACTAAAATGAGCATGTCTTTGAGAATTATCTTATTTTGAGATTGCAAAGAGTCCTTTTTTCTTTTGTAAATTTAAGGAGGCTTATTTGCATTCACATATCAATTCAGTAAAAGGAAATATGTCATTAAGAACTTTGTCATTTTAAATTTGATTTTAGTGTCACAGATTAGCATTACAAGAACATTACCAGGTCCTGAAAGCTACCCTCAGTAATCAGAGTAACTATAAATCACCTGAGACAGAAGCTATGTTTTCGTTTTTTCTTTTTTTGTTGTTGTTTAGTCACTAAGTTGTGTCCAACTCTTCAACCCCATGGACTGCAGCACACCAGGCTTCCCTGTCCTTTACTATCTCCCAGAGTTGGTTCAAACTCATGTCCATTGAGTCAGTGATGTCATCTAAATATCTACCTCTTCCCTTCCCACACCCTTCTCTTCTTGCCCTCAGTCTTTCCCAGCATCAGGGTCTTTTCCAGTGAGTCAGTTCTTCGAATCAGGTGGCCAAGTATTGGCGCTTCAGCTTCAGCATCAGTCCTTCCTATTGAATATTCAGGGTTGATTTCCTTTTAGGACTTACTGGTTTGATCATTTTATTGTCCAAGGGACTCTCAAGAGTCTTCTCCAGCACCACAGTTCGAAGGCATCAATTGTTTGGCGCTCAGCCTTCTTTATGGTCCAACTCTCACATCTGTACACGACTACTGGAAAAACCACAGCTTTGACTAGATGGACCTTTGTCTGCAAATTGTTGTCTCTGCTTTTTAATATGCTGTCTATGTTGGTCATAGCTTTTCTTCCAAGGAGCAAGCATCTTTTAATTTCATGGCTGCAGTCACCGTCCGCAGTGATTTTAGAGCCCAAGAAAATAAAATCTGCCACTGTTTCCATTTTTTCCCCATCTATTTGCCATGAAGTGCTGGGACCAGATGCCATGATCTTAGTTTTTTGTATGTTGAATTTAAGGTAGCTTTTTCACTCTCTTCTTTCACCTTCATTAAGAGGCTCTTTAGTTCCTCTTTACCTTCTGCCATAAGGGTGATACCATCTGCGTATCTGAGGTTGTTGGTATTTCTCCCCACAGTCTTGATTCCAGCTTGGGATTCATCTAGTCTGGTATTTCTCATGATGTACTTTGCATCTAAGTTAAATAAGCCTGGTGACAATATACAGCCTTGACGTGCTCCTTTCCCAATCTTGAAGCAGTCCATTGTCCCATGTCTGGTTCTAACTGTTGCTTCTTGACCTGCATACAGATTTCACAAGAGGTAGGTCAGGTGGTCTGGTATTCCTGTCTCTTGAAGAATTTTCCAGTTTGTTGTGATCTGCACAAAGGCTTTGGCATAGTCATGGAAGCAGAAATATGGTTTTCTGGAATTCCCTTGTTTTTTCTATGATCTAACGGATGTTGGCAATTTGGTCTCTGTTGCCTCTGCCTTTTCTAAATCCAGTTTGAACATCTGGAAATTCTTGAAGCCTAGCTTGAAGGATTTTGAGCACTACCTTGCTAGCATGTGAAGTGAGCACAATTGTGTGGTAGTTTGAACATTTTTTGGCATTGCCCTTCTTTGGGATTGGACTGAAAACTGACCTTTTCTAGTCCTGTGGCCATTGCTGAATTTTCAAAATTTGCTGGCATGTTGAGTGCAGCACTTTAAGAGCATCATCTTTTAGCATTTGAAATAGCTCATCTGTAGCTCCATCACCTCCACTGGCGTTGTTAGTAGTGATGCTTCCTAAGGCTCACTTGACTTCACACTCCAGGATGTCTGGCTCTAGGTGAGTGACCACATCATCATGGTTAACTGAGTCATTAAGAGCTTTTTTATATAGTTCTTCTGTTCTTGCCACCTTTTCTTAATCTCTTCTGCTTCTGTGATGTCCTTGCCATTTTTGTCCTTTCTTGTGCCTATCTTTGTATGAAATGTTCACTTGGTAACTCCAGTTTTCTTAAAGAGATCTCTCGTCTTTTCCATTCTATTGTTTTCCTCTATGTCTTTGCTTATTTCTCCTTGCTATTGTCTGGAACTCTGCATTCAACTGGATATATCTCTTTCCGTTTTTCATTTTATTGCTAGAAAATGAACATTGTAGCCTTGAAAAAACTTACAGAATTGTCATCTGCAATTCTGAGACACTCAACTCTGTGCTAGTGTCTCTGTCAGTCAAGTGCAGAGAGACAGATATTCTCCTGATTGAATTGTTGTCAATGGCATTGTTGTAACAAAAGGTATGTAGAGAGACAGTTTAACGTTTTTCTGTATTACATCTGTCAACTCTTTAACTCTCTGCCTTTTCACTGTCCTTTTGACTTTATCCATGGCCTTCTATTTATTTCTATCTGTTGTTGCTTTATCTTCTCAAGTTATTAGAATCTTTTAAACGTTGTGGTGGATAGGTTAAAGTACTTTAAGGGCTTCCCTCAAGGGAAATTTGGAGTTCTTTTTCCTGCTATGTGAAAACTTTTTTCCATCATGAGAAAAACATAGCGACTTATTATTAGAAGAGATCTTGAGATTCTTTACAGCAGTTCATTTCTAAGAACCCTTATCACCGTCATGCACTAAAAATTCTAGTGACTAGCATTAATTAACATGTATCAAACCTAGATGTTTGGAGCACCAAAAGAAACAGGAAAGTGAAAGAAAATGTAAATGGAGGAAAAAATATATGAAAAGAATATGTGTTAGTTTTGCTTGCTGTAATATTAAAAGTGATTATTAGGTTCAACAGTATTATTAGGTTCAGCGAGTTTTAATAAAGTTCCCCATCATCTTTTTGCTGAAGTATATAGTAGTCATTGATGATTGTTGTCTGGATCCATTCTTTCTATAGGGATTACAAGATGATATTCTGTCATTCTTCATTTTTAAATCTATGTTTCTTCTTTAGAGAAAACTTTTACTAGCTTTCTGGTTACCCTGAAGAACAATTTGTGCAGGAAAAATAGGGCAAATGCTTGACTCCCTTTATCTCCATCCCCTGCCTTTGACGTTTTTATTTTAATTAAAAATTTTTTTTTACCTCTAGAAGATCTGTGCCTTTTCAGATCTTCTTGGAGCTTACTCATATTTTCAAATTTCTTGAAATATAATTTTTATATTCTGTTTGATGATCGTTTTATATGAAGAAGTCACAAGTTTGATAGGGTCACCTATTGTTTTTGCTGGCTCTTAGAGTGCTTTATTTCCTTCTGAACTGTGAACCGTTTATTTATCTTAGCACCTGTCTTTGGGAATTCTTTGAGGTCTTGTTTAAAGGTAGGTTTCTCCATGGAGAAGTTTTGTTTCTGTCAGATGCCTATAGGCATAACAAGCCTTCGACTTTTTCAAAATATCACTTCTCCTCTTGAAATAATTTAGACCACCCATTTAGTGTGGATTCAGGTTGCAAATTGTGGTTTATGGTTACAAGTAACCAGGAAAGAATTTTCATCCTCACCTTAGCCCCAAGTTTTGAGATAAGCTATACTCCTGGGGTAGTGGATAGAAAAGTTTGTAACACATTTTGAGACTCTAGGCGTTGGGGTCTCAGTGTATATGTGACTTAGTCAGTTGTGTCTGATTCTTTGCTACCCCATGAACTGTAGCCCACCAGTCTCCTCTGTCCATGGAATTCTCGAGGCAAGAATACCGGAGTGGGTTGCCATTCCCTTCTCCAGAGGATTTTTCTGACCCAGGGATCGAACCTAGGTCTCCTGCATTGCAAGCAGATTCTTTACCTTCTGAGCCACCAGGGAAGCCCCTGGGGTCTCAAGGTTATGGACAAGTCTCCAGGTAGACTCTCCAATTTGGGTGGCCCCTGGGATTTGTCTTCTGTCCTCCAGCTTTAAAGATCATGAAAGCTGGAGCTCAGCTTCACTGTGTTCACTAAGTGCCCTCATAACAAAAAGGTGGGTTTCAATACCCTGCTTACCTCTCTGGCTTCCTACCTTTGCTTTTTTCTTTTTTTTGGTCTGTGTAATTCTTATGTATTTTTAGCAGGTCATGGATGCATTTGAGAAGATTTTAAGAATATATTTTATTTTTAGTTGTTTAAAACATATTTATATTTTTTAGTTGTTTTTAGCAACAGCCTCAGTCCACAAACTTAGTTCATCATTTTATCAGAAATACACTATCATTGTGTGCTCCTTTCTTTAACTGTCCTTCATTCTTTAGCACTTAGGTATTATCTTATTCATCTAACTCACTGCTGCTGCTGCTGCTAAGTCGCTTCAGTCGTGTCCGACTCTGTGCGACCCCATAGACGGCAGCCCACCAGGCTCCCCCGTCCCTGGGATTCTCCAGGCAAGAACACTGGAGTGGGTTGCCATTTCCTTCTCCAGTGCATGAAAGTGGAAAGTGAAAGGGAAGTCGCTCAGTCGTATCCAACTCTTAGCGACCCCATGGACTGCAGCCTACCAGGCTCCTCCATCCATGGGATTTTCCAGGCAAGAGTACTGGAGTGGGGTGCCATTGCCTTCTCTGTTGATCTATCTTATTGATATCTTATTGATCTAGCTTATTGATATTTATGTTTATTAACTGTGTATATTTAAATCCTTGTGAGTACACTTGATTTATTCTATTTGATTTGTTCCATTTCATTTTAGCCTGCTAGACACATAGAAACTATTCAGTAAAATTCTCAATGATCAGTATAAAACAAGTGAGCTTTTCATTAAGGTTATCACAGAGTACATGGTATTTCATTGGTATGAAGGAGTGAAACCTATCTTACTTTTGGGAGAGGACTTTCTAATTAGAGAAATTTGACTGGCATTGAAGAATTCTTACTATGTGGTATACATGCATATATGGAAATTTTGTTTTTTCTCTGTTTTATTAAGCAAGCATAAAATGCGCTGAAATAGTTTATTTTCCTTTTGAGATGTAAGTTTTGGTCAGTGGGGACAGATTGTTCCTCTATAGGTATTTTAGCAGATAGGAAGCAGATGTGGCATTGGGAGGAGACTGCTAGGGGAAGAACAAATGTATGAGTAATCTGGAAAAAGATTAAAGTCAAACTATGAGTTAAATGTCAGCCTTTGGACCAAAACTTTTCCACTCTTGGTACTTTGAAGAGACAAGCAGCTGAGTGTTCTTAAAAAAGGAGAGACTGTTCTTAAAAGCCAGTACTACTCCACCATACTTACTGTTATTTTTCCAAGTGTTTTTGTTTTTTAACAATCTGATTCATACTTTCTTTGGCTAGGTAGGATATCGCTCTTCATTAGCCTGTGTTTGTACTTAAGGAGTCTTGTTTTATTTGATTAGAGAATGTCTTTAAAATCATGTGCCCTTTGTCAATGTGTTTCTAGGAATGTCTGGCATGTTTATTGGTCAAATGCCTTGCAGATGGAAATGAAATTTTGTGAGGAATCTTCTGGATCAAATATGAATCTATTTTTACTTTAATAAAATTATTCAAAGCATAAAGACTTCATTCTGGGTGTCAATACTAGCTGCTGATCTGGGAAGGATTGCCAGGAAAGTACCTGCTAAGGATTGCAATAATTTTCCCATTCCTGGTGCCTCTTTTTGGTTTTGCTTGAATTATAGACATAAGCCAGATGGGCATCAGTAGGTCTTCTAGATCTCTGAAGTGCTTCATGATGGCATTTACTGAGCATACTGTTTTTTCCCTATTTTTACTAACATGCCTTATAGTATTAGATTTCACTGAAGATATTGGTTTTTTGTGTGTTGTTGTCATTCCGTCAGTCAGTCATGTCCAACTCTTTGCTACTCCATGGACTGTAACACACCAGGCTCTTCTGTCCTCCACTGTCTTCTGGAGTTTGCTTAAATTCATGTCCACTGTGCCAGTCATGCTGTCTAACCATCTTATCCTCTGCTGCCCCCTTCTCCTTTTGCCTTCAATCAAGCTTTGTGTTTAACAACACTTATTAGAAATTATTAGACTAATTTCATTCTCCAGGGGAATACTTGAGAGGTAGAGCTAGGAACAGTTATAATCATTTTAGTTTAAAATTATACCTGCAATAAGGAATAAATCATGGACTCCCTGCAGCCCAGCTTGAAAATAAATAGTAAATAACAATACATTTAGAATATACCTACAGTGAGTGAAATTTTCCAGTTTTTCTGTGCTTCTGGATGTATTATTTCTACTTTTCAGTGCATCTCCCTAATTAGTGACAGATATCAAGTCACCGCAGTCTTATCAGGTCAGAACTTAGAGTTTAATTCTTTTCAGATATGCTGGGCCGTTGGAAAAAAAAATTGCTCTTCAGCATAGACTAGCTCTGTCGCTCATTAGTTAGTATCTTAATGTTGAAATAAGTTATCCCATCCTGTGGCAGCTGGAGGAAGACTTAATGAAAGTCTTTATGAAATATATCCTAACAGCCACTGACCACCAGCGTAGCATAGTGTTCCTGATAAAGGAGAGACGAGAGATGACAGGTAATCTGTCAAACATAGCTTTTTAATACTTTAAGTTTCCTCGTAAATCAATGTGTTGAGATGTAATCTACATGTCATAAAATACACCCACTTTAAGTGTAATGTTCCGTGAATCTTGACAAGGTATACATCCTTGTAACCACTACCTCAATCATTAACCCAAGAGAGAAACCTGAATGTTATTCTAGATTCCTCTCTTCCTCACATTCAAATAAGTATTCATTTCTGTTCATACTTCACTCTGAATTTCTATGGAACCTATTCTTGCCTCTTTATTCTCATAGCTACGATCTTTATATGATATGTTTGACCCTTACTTTTTTCACCTCTATTACTTACTGCAATCTACTTTATAACTGGTTTTTCACTTTTTCACTTTTTTCTTTATGCCTTCCCTAATGTTACTAAGTTAAGATTATTCTAGTCATATTAGCCCCCCTCCTTTGCTTCACATCCCTTGATGACCCTTCACAGTCATCAATTTCTTTTTCTTTATTGGAATATAATTGCTTTACAATATTGTATTAGTTTCTGCTGTATAATGAAGTGAATCAGCCATATGTATATGTATATCCCCTATGTCTTAAGCCTCCCCCCAACAGCCCCCATCCCACCCGTCTAGGTCATCACAGAGCAGTGAGCCGAGCTCCTGGTGCCATACGGCAGCTTCCCACTCTCTGCCCGTTTTACACATGATAGTGTGTATGTGTTAATGCTGTTCTTTCAGTTCATCCCACCTCACCTCCCCTGCAAGTCTCTTCTTTACAGCTATACCTCTATTCCTGCCATGAAAATGGGTTCATTAGTACCACTTTTGTAGAGTCCATAACAGTATGCAGGTTCCTTAAAAAACTAAACTCAGCCATCAGTTTCTAAGTAAGGGACTGGCTCACAGTGGTAACTGACTTGATGACTTAATAGGTTATGAAATATACATGGAGAATTCGGATTTGTGAAGGGAAGGTGATGACTTAGTTTACTTAACAATGTGAAAGAAATAAGTTTGCCTTGTGTTTCAGTTTTAAAGTTACTCAAAGCATTTTATTTGACTCTAGCTGTATGTTAAAAGCTACAAGGGGAAGGAGAGAAGCATCTTTCAACATTCATTTCAAACACTATAAACTGTTACGAGATATTTTATATTGATAAAAAAATTTATCAATGCTAGGTAGGAAAAATTGCAATGTTTATTCAAGTTTACTTATATTCAAAGTGGTTATTATGTCTAAATTCAGAACACTCATATTCATTTGCATATACTAGCCTTTTAAAAAGTGTCTTCCTTAATTCTCTAACCATGTCTTGAAAAACTAAATGTGTTTATGAATTATGAAATTTACCTTTTAGACTGGTAAAGATAAGCTCTGAGGTAAAATATTGATAGAGTATCTCTACCTTGAATAGGAGGAAAATATAGAAGAAATATTTAAATATGACAATAAGTAATACAATAATTTTATTTTTGTTATAGATTTTATCTCACCTTAATTGCTAGGCATATAGGTTATTTTCTATACCATTAATATTCTAATCCTCTATGGCACCCCACTCCAGTACTCCTGCCTGGAAAATCCCATGGATGGAGGAGCCTGGTAGGCTGCAGTCCATGAGGTCACTAAGAGTCGGACACGACTGAACGACTTCACTTTGACTTTTCACTTTCATGCATTGGAGAAGGAAATGGCAACCCACTCCAGTGTTCTTGCCTGGAGAATCCCAAGGACGGGGGAGCCTGGTGGGCTGCCGTCTGTGGGGTCTCACAGAGTCAGACACGACTGAAGCGACTTAGGAGCAGTAGCAGCAGCAGCTTTTCTTAATACAGAAGGGTATTTAACATAGTTCCTAATAAGTAAAGTAGTCCTAAAGTGCTTTTAGGCCTGTTTATCGGCTTCTGTGTTGGCTCAGATGGTAAAGAATCTGCCTGAAATGCAGGAGATCTGGGTTTGATCCCTGGGTTGGGAAGATCCCCTGGAGAAGGAAATGGCTACCCACTCCAGTATTCTTGCCTGGAGAATTCCATGTACAAAGGAGCGTGGCAGGCTACACTCCATGCAGTCACAGAGTCAGACACGAATGAGTGACTTTCACTTATATTAGTTATTTAGTCATTAAAGAGAGTGACTCTAATATAATTGAAATTTATCAGTCTGCTTTGAGGTATTATTTAGAAAAGTGATTATTTGCTTCTTTTAAAAAATGAGTCCTTAAAAAATTCAGAATAAAACTACCATGTAATCCAGCAAATCTTCTGGATATTTATCTGAAGAAAATGAAAATATTAACTTGAAAATATATAAACACTCCAATGTTCACTGCAGCATTATTTACAGTAGCCAAGATATGGAAACAACCTAAGTGTCCATTTATGGTTAAATGGATAAAGAGAGTGTGATACACACACGTGCACAATGAGTGTTATTCAGTCATAAGAAAGGATGAAATTTTGCCATTTGCAACTGCGTGGATGGACCTTGAGACCTATGAAGTAAGTCAGAAAGACAAATATGATCTCACTTATATGTGGAATCTGAAAAATAAAACATTAAGCTCATATATAAAAAACGGATTGGTGGTTGCCAGAGGTAAGGGCTGAGGTGTTGGTGAAATGGGTACAGAGTGGGTCTAAAGGTACAAACTTCCAGTTATAAATAAATAAGTCATGGGGTGTAACGTACAGCATGTCGGCTATAGTTGATGATATCGTATCGCATATTTAAAGATTGCCAAGAGAATAGATCTTAAAAGTTCTCATCACAAGAAAAAAATATTCGTAACTATGTATGGTGATGGATGTTAACACTAGTTAATAATGGGAACCATTTTGCAATATATACAAATATTGAATCATGTGCATACCTGAAGTTAATACAATATTGTATGTCACCTATAACTTAATAAAAAAATGAAAGTCCTGATTACAGTATCAGCAAGCAGATATTGACAAATGGATTCTAAAAATTATATGGAAAAGCTAAGACCTAGAACAGCAACACGATACTGAAAAAGAACAGAGTCAGAGGACTGATACTGTCCTATTTCAAGACTTACTATAAAGATACAGTATAATACAGGCAGCACAGTATTGGTGAAAGAAGAATAGAAGATCCAAAAATATACCCACACAAATATAGTCAAGTGATCTTTGACAAAGGAGCACAGGCAATTCAGTGGAGAAGGAATAGTCCTTTCAATAAATGGCGCTGTGACAATAGAGTATTCATCTAAAAATAAATCTAGATGTAGACCTTATACCTGTTGCAAAATTAACTCAAAGTGGATTATACCTAAATATAAGACACAAAACTATTGAACTTCTAAAAGAAAACTCAAGAGAAAATCTAGGCACCCCTGGGTTTGGTAGGTTTTTAGATACAACACCAAAATTATGATCCATGAAAAAGGAAATTGGTAAGTTGGACATATTAAAATTAAAAACTTATGCCATGTGAAAGACACAGTTAAGAAAATGAAAAGAAGTCAGACTGGGAGAAATATTTCAAAACATATTCTGATAAAAGACATATTCATGATACAAGAAAAAGAATTCTTAAAACTCAGCAATAAGGAAACGATTACAAATCTACCCAAGAACTGAAAATGCAGAGAAGATATACAGATAGCAAATATGCATATGAAAAAAATGCCAACATCTTTGTCCTTTGGGAGTTGCATGTTAAAATTGTGAGACCATTGAACACCTATTGGAATGGCTAAAATTAAGAAAAAACTGACGCTTATGAAATGCTGATAAGACTAGAGAGCCATTAGGAATTCAAGATGGTACAGCTACTTTGGAAAACAATTTGGCAGTTTCTAAAAAGCTAAACATAGTTTTACTGTACAATCCAGCAACTGCACTGTTGAATATTTACCCAATTGAGATGAATATTTATGTTCACACAAAAACCTGAAGATGAATATTTATAGCCACTTTATTCATAATCGCTGAAAACTGGAAGTTACCAAGATATCTTCAATAGATGAATGGACAAACAAACTGTGATACAGCCAGAAATGGAATATGATTACTGAGTGATTTTTTTTTTTTTAAAAGAAGCTATGACGCCACAAAAAGGTATCAGTCCAGTTCAGTTCAGTTCAGTCGCTCAGTTGTGTCCGACTCTTTGTGACCCCATGAATCGCAGCACACCAGGCCTCCCTGTCCATCACCAACTCCTGGAGTTCACTTAGACTCTCATCCATAGAGTCAATGATGCCAACCAGCCATCTCATCCTCTGTCATCCCTTTCTCCTCCTGCCCCCAATCCCTCCCAGCATCAGAGTCTTTTCCAGTGAGTCAACTCTTCGCATGAGGTGGCCAAAGTACTGGAGTTTCAGCTTTATCATCATTCCTTCCAAAGAAATCCCAGGGCTGATCTCCTTCAGAATGGACTGGTTGGATCTCCTTGCAGTCCAAGGGACTCTCAAGAGTCTTCTCCAACACCACAGTACAGAAGCATCAATGCTTCAGCGCTCAGCTTTCTTCCCAGTCCAACTCTCACATCCATACATGACCACAGGAAAAACCATAGCCTTGACTAGACGGATGTTTGTTGGCAAAGTAATGTCTCTGCTTTTTAATATGCTCTCAAGGTTGGTCATAACTTTCCTTCCAAGGAGTAAGTGTCTTTTAATTTCATGGCTGCAGTCACCATCTGCCATGATTTTGGAGCCCAAAAAAATAAAGTCTGACACTGTTTCCACTGTTTCCCTATCTATCTGCCATGAAGTGATGGGACTGGATGCCATGATCTTCGTTTTCTGAATGTTGAGCTTTAAGCCAACTTTTCACTGTCCACTTTCACTTTCATCAAGAGGCTTTTTAGTTCCTCTTCACTTTCTGCCATAAGGGTGGTGTCATCTGCATATGTAAGGTTATTGATATTTCTCCCGGCAATCTTGATTCCAGCTTGTGCTTCTTTCAGCCCAGCGTTTCTCATGATGTACTCTGCATAGAAGTTAAATAAGGAGGGTGACAATATACAGCCTTGACGTACTCCTTTTCCTATTTGGAACCAGTCTGTTGTTCCATGTCCAGTTCTAACTGTTGCTTCCTGACCTGCATACAGATTTCTCAAGAGGCAGGTCAGGTGGTCTGGTATTCCCATCTCTTTCAGAATTTTCCACAGTTTATTGTGATCCACACAGTCAAAGGCTTTGGCATAGTCAATAAAGCAGAAATAGATGTTTTTCTGGAACTCTCTTGCTTTTTCCATGATCCAGCAGATATTGGCAATTTGGTCTCTGGTTCCTCTGCCTTTTCTAAAACCAGCTTGAACATCTGGAAGTTCACAGTTCACATATTGCTGAAGCCTGGCTTGGAGAATTTTGAGCATTACTTTACTAGCATGTGAGATGAGTGCAATTGTGTGGTAGTTTGAGCATTCTTTGGCATTGCCTTTCTTTGGGATTGGAATGAAAACTGACCTTTTCCAGTCCTGTGGCCACTGCTGAGTTTTCCAAATTTCCTGGCATATTGAGTGCAGCACTTTCACAGCATCATCTTTCAGGATTTGAAATAGCTCCACTGGAATTCCATCACCTCCACTAGCTTTATTCGTAGTGATGCTTCCTAAGGCCCACTTGACTTCACATTCCAGGATGTCTGGCTCTAGGTGAGTGATCACACCATTGTGATTATCTGGGTTGTGAAGCTCTTTTTTGTGCAGTTCTTCTGTGTATTCTTGCCACCTCTTCTTAATATCTTCTGCTTCTGTTAGGTCCATACCATTTCTGTCCTTTATCGAGCCCATCTTTGCATGAAATGTTCCCTTGGTATCTCTAAATTTCTTGAAGAGATCTCTAGTCTTTCCCATTCTGTTGTTTTCCTCTACATCTTTTCATTGATCGCTGAGGAAGGCTTTCTTATCTCTGCTTGCTGTTTTTTGGAACTCTGCATTCAGATGCTTATATCTTTCCTTTTCTCCTTTGCTTTTCACTTCTCTTCTTTTCACAGCTTTTTGTACGGCCTCCCCAGACAGCCATTTTGCTTTTTTGCATTTCTTTTCCATGGGGATGGTCTTGATCCCTGTCTCCTGTACAATGTCACGAACCTCAGACCATAGTTCATCAGGCATTCTATCTATCAGATCTAGTCCCTTAAATCTATTTCACACTTCCACTGTATAATCATAAGGGATTTGATTTAGGTCATACCTGAATGGTCTAGTGGTTTTCCCTACTCTCTTCAATTTAAGTCTGAATTTGGCAATAAGGAGTTCATGATCTGAGCCACAGTCGGCTCCTGGTCTTGTTTTTGCTGACTGTATAGAGCTTCTCCATCTTTGGCTGCAAAGAATGTAATCAGTCTGATTTTGGTGTTTACCATCTGGTGACGTCCATGTGTAGAGTCTTCTCTTGTGTTGTTGGAAGAGGGTGTTTGCTTTGACCAGTGCATTTTCTTGGCAAAACTCTATTAGTCTTTGCCCTGCTTCATTCTGTATTCCAAGGCCAAATTTGCCTGTTACTCCAGGTGTTTCTTGACTTCCTACTTTTGCATTCCAGTCCCCTATAATGAAAAGGACATTTTTTTGGGGTGTTAATTCTAAAAGGTCTTGTAGGTCTGCATAGAACTGTTCAAATTCAGCTTCTTCAGCGTTACTGGTTGGGGTACGAAAAGGTATGGATGAACCTTAATTGCATACTGCTAAGTGAAAGAAGTCTGTCTGAAAAGGCTGTAAATTATATAGTTCCAACTATATGAAATTCTGGAAAGGCAAAACTATATAGACTGTAAAAAGATCAGTGGTTGCTAGACATTCAGGGAGAAAGGAGGAGGGTTAAATGGGGAATTGTTTAGGTCCATGATAATTTCTTGGTGGATACATGACATTATGTGTTTGTCGAAATTCACAGAACTTTACAGCATAGTTAACCTTAATGTATGCATATTAAAAAATAATTTAGGAGATTGGAGAATCCCAGGAAGAAATGAATATAGACTATAACAAGAGAATGTAACCACATTTCAATTGTATGGAACAACCTTCTTGAAGGTGTGAGCAAGGAAGAGTGGGAGGGGAAGGTGCTAACCTAAGTAACTTTGGAAACGAGTCTATAAGATTAGATGCAAAAGGAATTACACATTATCATTATGCTTTTGTTAATAAAGTGATTTCCCAAGAGGGTACAACAAATTGAAAATTCTCATACCACTATACATATATTCTGGAATTAATAATTAGCTAAATGGATGAGAGATGGTGAGAGCCAGATTTCTCCTGGTTGGAGTAGGAATTTACAGATAAGTAAGGGGAGATCCTTTTGGTGATAGAGTTGGAAACATCAGTTTGAACTCATGTTTAGCTTAATATAGACACAGATGGTTAGAGAAAAAATATACATATACACACAGGTTGGTATACATGCATATATTTCCTTGCTCTGTCATCAGAGGGCCTAAAAGAAATGATAGTAGTAAATAGTACACCTTGCCACCAGATCTTTGTTTCTAATGCCATTTCCCAATAAAGGAAACCATGGCTTCTTGAAGAAATGGCTGATTCTAACACTGGAGTAGGAAATATGCAGTAGAGAATCTTATAATGCTGGAAAGTAAGGAAGTGCTTAGAAAAACAAAAAAAATCCATGTTAATAGGGGTATGTCAAAGGGACATAGGAGCCAACTGAGAGAGCTTCCAACAGCCAAAGCTGGAACAATTTGAACAATAAAAAATAAATAAAGATGTACTGGATTATAACCCAAAGAATGAAATGAAATGTCCATGAATAGAAACCCAATATAAATAAATAAACAAGAAAAAGACCACCTTCCTTGGAAGAAGAATTCCAATTAATTTACGTAGATACTATGTCCTCAGTGAGAGGAAATTGAACTTCCACTCCCTCAGAATGGGCTGCATATAACGACTTCCCCCCAAAGAATTCAGGGTGGAAAGAAGGGGAGAGAAGAGTAACTTTACATTGGAGGAGCGTAACAAACACTGCTTCAGTCAGGTGATCAAGGTCAACTTTCAACAATGGTGTCATATTAATTAATAGTATGTAGTGTAATCCCATGGATGGAGGAGCCTGGTAGGCTATAGTCCCTAGGGTCACAAAGAGTTGGACACGACTGAGCGACTTTTTACTTTACTTTACTGTAATCCTAATCATGAAAAAAATCAGATAAATTCCAATACAGGGTCAGTCTACAGAATAACAGATCAGTGCTCCTCAAAACTGTCAAGGTTATCAAAAATGTCACAGCCAAGAGGAGCCTAAGGAGACCTTACAACTAAATGTCATGTGATATCTTGGATGGGGTCCTGGAATTGGAAAGGGGCATTAGATAAAACTAAAGAACTCTGGATAAAATATTGAGTTAGTAAGAATATATCAATATTTGTTCATTAATTGTAAAAAGTATACTAATCCATGATGTTAATAATAGAGGAAACTTGGTCTGGAACATGTGGGAACTCTGAACTGTCTTCTCAGTTTTTCTGTAAATCTGAAGGTGTTCTAAAAAATAATGTATGTTAAACAAAATGAAGTGTTATTTGAAGGGCTCACAGTAATCCCCTGGTTTCTGTCTCTCCTCCAGTTTTGAGAGTGTTTGCTGCCTCGCTGATTCCACTTCTCTCTCAGACATCACCTTTGATGGCAATCCCATAGCTCAAGAGTCATGGTACAAGCACACAATCCTTCAGAATATGATGCAGCTGCGCCAGCTAGACATGAAGAGAATCACAGTGAGTGAGAACTCTTCTCAAGTGCTCACCATATTGGTTTACTTAGCAAGGGCTAGGAATATAGAGTGCATATTCTTTGCTTAATATGCTGATTTTTAACAATATATGGATTATCATGACTATATACTTCATAATTATAAAGAGAAACTTTCTGTTTTACCTCCTATCCATATTCCCAATTTCACTGCATTAAGTTCCTAGTTTTCTGTTGAAATTAATCATCATGCTTGTTTTTCATTCTTGCTTAATATCCAACTACCCGTTTACTTTGGAATAGATGAGTAAGGATTTCATTGGTGAGTTACATAGTGTAATGGCTAAGACGGGTGCTGGAGCCAGATTGCTTGAGTCTGAATCCTGGATTGACCACTTTCTAGTCGTTGGACCTTTGACCATTTACTTAACCTTTCTATCTAATTTTCCTCAAAGTAAAATGGGGATCATAAGTATGTCATATGATGCTTGTCAAGATAAAGTTAAGTACTAAACCTTAGAACAGTGTGAATCTTCCAGGAAACATAATCAGTTTAGTTGAGTTCAGTTCAGTCGCTCAGTCGTGTCTGACTCTTTGTGAACCCACGAATCGCAGCACGCCAGGCCTCCCTGTCCATCACCAAGTCCCAGAGTTCACTGAGACTCACGTCCATCGAGTCAGTGGTGCCATCCAGCCATCTCATCCTCTGTCATCCCCTTCTCCTCCTGCCCCCAATCCCTCCCAGCATCAGAGTCTTTTCCAATGAGTCAACTCATAGCATGAGGTGGCCAAAGTACTGGAGTTTCAGCTTTAGCATCATTCCTTCCAAAGAAATCCCAGGGCTGATCTCCTTCAGAATGGACTGGTTGGATCTCCTTGCAGTCCAAGTGACTCTCAAGAGTCTTCTCCAACACCACAGTGCAAAAGCATCAATTCTTCAGCGCTCAGCCTTCTTCACAGTCCAACTCTCACATCCATACATGACCACAGGAAAAACCATAGCCTTGACTAAACGAACCTTTGTTGGCAAAGTAATGTCTCTCCTTTCGAATATGCTATGTAGGTTGGTCATAATTTTCCTTCCAAGGAGTAAGCGTCTTTTAATTTCATGGCTGCAGTCACCATCTGCCATGATTTTGGAGCCCAAAAAAATAAAGTCTGACACTGTTTCCACTGTTTCCCCATCTATTTCCCATGAAGTGATGGGACCAGATGCCATGATCTTCGTTTTCTGAATGTTGAACTTTAAGCCGACTTTTTCACTCTCCACTTTGACTTTCATCAAGAGGCTTTTAGTTCCTCTTCACTTTCTGCCATAAGGGTGGTGTCACCTGCATATCTGCAGCTGTTATTATTATTCCTTTTGATGCTATATTTCTCAAATTATCTCCTTTTTTATTCATTCTGTCTCCATGGTAGACATTGTTCACAGTACAAGTTTTTATATGGCTCCTGAGCTAAGTGAAAAACTGCTTATAGTGCTCCTCCTTTTAGGTGTACAATGCACATAAGCATACTTTAGCCTCTAAGAAGTTCTATAAGAAAGAAACTTGCCTGAATTTGTTTTGTTGCATCTGAAATTTATTGGAACAGAAAATATCTGTTAATGATCTCAGTTTTATAATCTCTGACCTAGAAAATATCCTAAACTTCCACTGTTTTCTTACTTTTAGACTGTGCTAATTCTATGTGGATTTTTTTTTTTTTTGGTCTATATCTTGTGTCTGCTGGTTTCTTAGTTCCCCAGCCAGGGATTGAACTTGTACCTTCAGCAGTGAAAGCACAGAGTCCTAACCACTGGAAAGCCAACAAATTCCCTGATGTGGATTCTGAGTGATCACTTAGGTTTATTCAATTGCCAGTTGACTCCACTGGTTTCACAGTGTGTGCCATTCACATTTCTACCTTTATTTTTTTGTGCTCCAAAATCACTGCAGATGGTGATTGCAGCCATGAAATTAAAAGACACTTACTCCTTGGAAGGAAAGTTATGACCAACCTAGATAGCATATTCAAAAGCAGAGACATTACTTTGCCAACAAAGGTCCATCTAGTCAAGGCTATGGTTTTTCCAATGGTCATGTATGGATGTGAGAGTTGGACTGTGAAGAGGCTGAGTGCTGAAGAATTGATGTTTTTGCACTGTGGTGTTGGAGAAAACTCTTGAGAGTCCCTTGGACTGCAAGGAAATCCAACCAATCCATTCTAAAGGAAATCAGTCCTGGGTGTTCTTTGAAAGGACTGATGCTGAAGCTGAATCTCCAATACTTTGGCTACCTCATGCGAAGAGTTGACTCATTGGAAAAGACTCTGATGCTGGGAGAGATTGGGGGCAGGAGGAGAAGGGGACAACAGAGGATGAGATGGCTGGATGGTATCACTGACTTGATGGACATGAGTTTGGGTAAACTCCGGGAGTTGGTGATGGACAGGGAGGCCTGGTGTGCTGTGATTCATGGGGTCGCAAAGAGTCAGACATGACTGAGCGACTGAACTGAACTGAATATTATGGACATCAAGGTGGCTAACAGGCAAAGTGTTGATGAATTCATAAATACTAGGAATCTTCTAGGGTTCTACCTCTGTCTTTGTTCCAGCATGGAGAAAAGATTCTTTGTCTTCTCAGTTTGTTTGGATCTATACTGGCCACTCTGTCTCATACTTTTGCTCTTCTCTTCTTGTCTTTCTTAGTTAAGGATCTTTAGTACTCTTTTCCTGTTGAGGTTGCAATGCACAGGGTGAGAAATGAAGCTAACCCATTTATATAAATTAGTAATTATATTGTGTGTTTCTCATAGTAAATTTATGTCAATCTTGTCTACTCAGCTAATTTATATGGTCCTTAAGGACAGAAGCCATTCTTCATCTTCCTTGCCTGATATATGGAGTTGTTTTATACATGTTTATTTTCTTTCCTTCTCTATCTCATACAATGCTGAGAATGTAGTAATATTCAGTAAAGACTTTTGGGTTGAGTAAAATTTACCCATTTCCATGCCTTAAATAAAAGGAAAGTTGTATTAGTTGTTCAGTCATAGTCATGTCCAACTCTTTGTGACCCCATGGACTGTAACCTGCCAGGCTTCTCTGTCCATGGAATTTTCCAGGCAAGAATACTAGAATGGGGAGCCATTCCCTTCTCCAGGGGCTCTCCTGGACCCAGGGATCAATGGGCTTCCCTGGTGGCTCAGACAGTAAAGAATCTGCCTGCGATGCAGGAGACCTGGGTTTGATCCCTGGGTCAGAAAGATCCCTTGGAGAAGGGAAGAGCTATCCACTCCAGTATTCTTGCCTGGAGAATTCCATGGACAAGAGAGCCTGGTGGGCTACAGTCCATGGGGTTGCAAACAATCTGACACAACTGAGCAATTAACACTTTTCACTTTCATGTCTGAAATAAGGGAGAACAAACAATACTATCTATAATCGTTGTCCTTGTAAATTCCCTAGAATGTGCTTGCTTGGTAAGGAGATGAGGAAAATCCCCTGGGATGGGAGAGGGCCAGCTCTTCTGCTAAATATAGAGCAGCAATCCTTGTGCATCTGTTCCTCCACTGTTAATTTTAGAAATTCAAGAAATTTTAATGGAAATAATCTCAAAGTTACAGAAAAGTTGTAAGTACAGTACAAAGAACTTTGTTTTATTGAACGATTTGAGAATAAGCTGCTAACTCAATTCCCCAAGTGCTCTGAATACTTCATGGTATATCTTGCAAGCAAAGACATTCTCTCATGTAAACAGTATAACCAACACCATCAAGAAATAAACGTTGAATGATTGCTAGTGTCTAATCCTCACACCACATTCAGACTTTACCAAGCATATTAATAATGTTCTGCGGGGCAGAATGATCCGTTTGGAATGATCCATTGCGTAGAGGCACATTTTGTTGTCAGGTGTCTGCTGTCACCATATTTCCTGAACAGTTTCCTAGTCTTTCCTTGACTTCATGACTGACATTTATGAAGATTACAGGTCAGTTATTTTATAGAATGACCCTTAATTAAAGTTTTAGTCGATGTTTCCTAATGATTAATTAATAGTTATAGCTTTTTGGCCTAATATCACACAAGTGATTTTGCATTTCTCTTATTGTATCCTATTGAGTGTTCTGTAATTTATATGTATATCTTTATTGATGTTGTTTACTTTAAGATGGTGTCTGTGAGGCTTCTGCATGTGAAATTATTCCCATTCCCTTTTCTTTTGGTGTTCTGAGATTCAATTTCCAACGTGGAGGGCAGGGTTCCTCACACCTCCAGTAAGAAATTCTCAGAACACCAGCTCAGTGTTCAAGAATTCAATTTGGACACTATCCACCTGGAGATAGCATCAGGTTCCACAGGTTGAGGGCTCAGTCTGGAAAACTGCACGTGTACCCTCCCTGCTCTGCCAGATGCCAGTAACAAGTCCAGGTTATTACCTGTACTTCTGACCTACTGGAAGAAACTGTTAGGTTGGCCAAAAAGGTTATTTGGGTTTTTCCATAACAACTTATGGGAAAACCTGAGCAAACTTTTTGACTAACCCAGTACTTAACTAGGTCACCGGTTTATTGTAAAATGATATAACTCAGAAACAACCAGATGAAAGGGATGCACAGGGCTTGGTGGGAAGGGACAAAGAGCTTCTGAGCATACCACTCTCCCCAGATGTCCAGGTTTCACCAACCCCGAAGCTCTGTGAACCTGTCCCTTTGGATTTTTTATGCAGGCTTCATTAAATAGTCATGATTGATTATATCATTGGCTATTGGCAATTGATTCAACCTTCAGCTCCTCTTCTCTCCCTGGAGGTCTGGGGGTGCCATGGAAAGTTCCAGCCTTCTTAATTGCCTGGTTGGTTCTCCTGGCAACCAGCCTCCATCATTAGATGAGGTCCAACGTCATCTCATTAATGAAACAATAGACGCCTTTATCACTCTACACACTGAGGAAATTCCCAGGGTTTGAGGAGCTGTGAGCCAGAAACTGGGATGAAGATCAAACATGTATTTCTTACAATAAATCATACTATCACACTTCTGTAATTCTGTACCTCATAAAAGTTTCAGTTTATTAACTTATTCATATCAGTATAGACTCATGGTATTTTGTCTCACCTTTTGTTTATACCTTTTTAGTAACTTTAATTTGTAAAGAATATACCTTGTAAAA
Organism: Bos grunniens; assembly: GCF_055505025.1. Taxonomy (NCBI): domain Eukaryota; kingdom Metazoa; phylum Chordata; class Mammalia; order Artiodactyla; family Bovidae; genus Bos; species Bos grunniens. The sequence goes on along the minus strand of NC_141174.1, from coordinate 84,421,648 downwards.
GACTTTCTATAAATTTTTCAACCTGGGCTAGTATTGACAAACACTAGCCCATGAGCGGGCCACCTGTTTTTGTAAATAAAGTTATATTAGAACACAATCATGTCCACTCACTTATGTGTTTATATCTGCTTTAAGGCTACACTGGCAAAATTGAGTAGTTGTTAAAGAAACTATATAGCCTATGACCCTGAAATATTTACCATCTGGCTGGAAAATTTTATTGATGCCAGTTCTATAGCTACTGTTTTCTAGCTGGAGTGGATTACATAGATACCTCATGAACTTGTGTGTACTGTGGCTCTGGGTCCCCAAAGAGTGTGCCAAAGATACTGCAGTGAACTCGCAGGGGTGTTGTGGAGAATTTTTAATTTTCAAGCAAAAGGCAATGAGATTTGATATCTGTGAGACCCTGAGAAAACTTAGCTTAAGGTAGTTTACCATCGGTCACAATGTATTTCTCTCTATGGCATTATATCCTGGCCAAGCTGCCTTTCAGTGACCGTTGTGATGAAAACAAATACTAAAATCACTGTAGAGCAGGAAATGAGGGTGACAGTATCCAATCTAAGTCTCATATTTGAGAAGCTGTGTAATGCCTTACAGATACACACATTTCATTAGTAAGTTTTTATGGTTATTCAAGAATGGTATTTTTTATTTAACTTAAATTATTATTTTGGAAATGATTCCCTGGTGGCTCAGCTGATAAAGAATCTGCCTGCAATGTGGGAGACCTAGGTTCGATCCCTGCGTTGGGAAGATCCCCTGGAGGAAGGGAATGGCTACCCACTCCAGTATTCTGGCCTGGAAAATCCAATGGACTGTGTACTCCATTGGGGTTGCAAAGAGTCGGGCATGACTAAGCGACTTTCACTAAGTTGCTAGAACATGAATCTTGTTGTTTACTAACTACTTAATAAACAGAGCTTTAACATATTTTTTCTGACCTAGTGGTACCATGGAAAAATTCCTAAGACAGTCTTAGGCACCTTGGAATTTCTGCTCTAGGGTGTGTATTAGACTCTAGAGATGACAAGATCAGAATTGTAATTAACAGCCTCAAGTTACTTACAGTCAAGTACAGAGGCAGGCATGCAGCCAGATTATAATGCAAAGTGACAAACTAGTTAGATAAAATTGATTGATAAATAGATATGTGTATGTTTATACACACACACACACACACACACAGCACCATGATATCAAAGAGCAAGGCTGTCCTATGTATACTGGAGAAATAGAAAAAAATCCCAAAGGAGAAAATACTTGACTTGAGACTTGAAGAGGGCCAGAGACAAAGGAGAATATATCAGTATGAAAGTATTCTGGAGAGAGAGAAGGCACGCACAATGCGTGTGTGAGGATGGGTGTGAGGATGTAGCAACTCAGAGTGGTTTAACATGGCTGAGCACTGAGTGTTCATAGGTGAGAAGAGGAGCCGGAAAAGGATGCATGACCAGTAAAAGCTGAGTCATGAAGAGGGTGTTTTAGGCCATAAGAAAGAGTTTAGATTTTTGTGTTGAATATAGTAGGAAACTCTCGAAGAGTTTAAGATACCTAAATTGGATTTGCCTATTGAAAAGGTTGTCTGAGTAGCAGCCCAGAGGACACATTGGGAAAGATAGGATGAGTGATAAGATGAGAAGCAGGGTTAGTCAGGATAAGAGCTTCTGGGGGGTCTGATCTAGAGGAATGGCAAGAGGTAATATGGTATCTCAAGATAATGTGAGTTGCTGGCCTCTATTCCTATTTTGCTTTTCTTATCTCTGTTAGGAAGAATGACTTTTAGTCAGTAAAGAGAAGAAATAGATATTAATAAAGTGAAAATAAAGCCTTGGATAGGTGAATAAAAAGTTTGAATCCAGACCTATTAGGGGCTAAAGGTCGTTATGGGGATTCCCAGGTGGCACTAGTGGTAAAGAATCTGCCTGCCGATGCAGGAGACTAAGAGATGCAGTTTTAATCCCTAGGTCAGGAAGATCCCCTGAAGTAGGAAATGGCAACGCGCTCTAGTATTCTTGACATGAAAGAAAAATTTCATGGACAGAGAAGCGCTGGCGGGCTACAGTCCGTGGGGCCACAAAGAGTCTGACACAACTGAGCACATAGCCTAAAGGGCCTCACAGTAAATATTTTAGGCTTCGGGGGATATACAGTCTGTGTTGAAAGCTATTCAACTCTCTCATTGTAAAGTAAAAGCAGGCATGAACAATACATAAAAGTGAGCATGGCTGTGTTCCAATAAAACTTTATTTACGGAAACAGATGGCATGCTGCATTTGATCTGTGGGCTAGAATTTGCCAATCTTTGATCTAGAGCCGTGAATAAATGTAGTGAATAAGTTGCTAGGCCTTTGAAAGTTACATCTGAAAGCAGTGTAGAATAGTAGAGTAGCTAAAAGGTAAGATAAACTAATCTCTCTTTTTATCTTGGATAGAAAAAATATTGTGGCAAATTATGAGAATAAACTTGAATGTAGGTTATGAAAGAAATCTAAATTGGATTATTTAGATGATTTGTTAGTACTTAAGGAATTGATCACAAGGAGGCATTATTAGTTCACTAACAATAATTTGTGCCAGACAAAATTAGGTTACTATTTTAGATATCATAAGTAGACCTTCTCAGACGAATACTATAGAGAGCAGTGTTTTGGTATCTAAGCGAAGCACTGAGTGAAGTCTTTTATGATAGCACATTGAGTAAATTGTATGACAACATCAGATCAGATCAGATCAGTCGCTCAGTCGTGTCTGACTCTTTGCGACCCCATGAATCCCAGCACGCCAGGCCTCCCTGTCCATCACCAACTCCCGGAGTTCACTCAGACTCATGTCCATCGAGTCAGTGATGCCATCCAGCCATCTCATCCTCTGTCGTCCCCTTCTCCTCCTGGCCCCAATCCCTCCCAGCATCAGAGTCTTTTCCAATGAGTCAACTCATCACATGAGGTGGCCAGAGTACTGGAGTTTCAGCTTTAGCATCATTCCTTCCAAAGAAATCCCAGGGCTGATCTCCTTCAGAATGGACTGGTTGGATCTCCTTGCAGTCCAAGGGACTCTCAAGAGTCTTCTCCAACACCACAGTTCAAAAGCATCAATTCTTCAGCGCTCAGCTTTCTTCACAGTCCAACTCTCACATCCATACATGACCACAGGAAAAACCATAGCCTTGACTAGACGGATCTTTGTTGGCAAAGTAATGTCTCTGCTTTTGAATATCCTATCTAGGTTGGTCATAACTTTCCTTCCAAGGAGTAAGCGTCTTTTAACTTCATGCTGCAGTCACCATCTGCAGTGATTTTGGAGCCCAGAAAAATAAAGTCTGACACTGTTTCCACTGTTTCCCCATCTATTTCCCATGAAGTGGTAGGACTGGATGCCATGATCTTCGTTTTCTGAATGTTGAGCTTTAAGCCAACTTTTTCACTCTCCACTTTCACCTTCATCAAGAGGCTTTTAGTTCCTCTTCACTTTCTGCCATAAGGGTGGTGTCATCTGCATATCTGAGGTTATTGATATTTCTCCAGGCAATCTTGATTCCAGCTTGTGTTTCTTCCAGCCCAGCATTTCTCATGATGTACTCTGCATATAAGTTAAATAAACAGGGTGACAATATACAGCCTTGACGAACTCCTTTTCCTATTTGGAACCAGTCTGTTGTTCCATGTCCAGTTCTAACTGTTGCTTCCTGACCTGCATACAAATTTCTCAGGAGGCATGTCAGGTGGTCTGGTATTCCCATCTCTTGAAGAATTTTCCACAGTTTATTGTGATCCACACAGTCAAAGGCTTTGGCATAGTCAATAAAGCAGAAATAGGTGTTTTTCTGGAACTCTCTTGCTTTTTTGATGATCCAGCAGATGTTGGCAATTTGATCTCTGGTTCCTCTGCCTTTTCTAAAACCAGCTTGAACATCAGGAAGTTCACGGTTCACGTATTGCTGAAGCCTGGCTTGGAGAATTTTGAGCATTACTTTACTAGAGTGTGAGATGAGTGCAATTGTGCAGTAGTTTGAGCATTCTTTGGCATTGCCTTTCTTTGGGATTGGAATGAAAACTGACCTTTTCCAGTCCTGTGGCCACTGCTGAGTTTTCCAAATTTGCTGGCATATTGAGTGCAGCACTTTCACAGCATCATCTTTCAGGATTTGGAATAGCTCAACTGGAATTCCATCACCTCCACTAGCTTTGTTCATAGTGATGCTTCCTAAGGCCCACTTGACTTCACATTCCAGGATGTCTGGCTCTAGGTGAGTGATCACACCATCGTGATTATCTGGGTCGTGAAGATCTTTTGTATTCTTGCCATCTCTTCTTAATATCTTCTGCTTCTGTTAGGTCCATACCATTTCTGTCCTTTATCAAGCTCATCTTTGCATGAAATGTTCCTTTGGTATTCTGATTTTCTTGAAGAGATCCCTAGTCTTTCCCATTCTGTTGTTTTCCTCTATTTCTTTGCATTGATCGCTGAAGAAGGCTTTCTTATCTCTTCTTGCTATTCTTTGGAACTCTGCATTCAGATGTTTTTATCTTTCCTTTTCTCCTTTGCTTCTCACTTCTCTTCTTTTCACAGCTATTTGTAAGGCCTCCTCAGACAGCCATTTTGCTTTTTTGCATTTCTTTTCTATGGGAATGGTCTTGATCCCTATCTCCTGTACAATGTCACGAACCTCATTCTATAGTTCATCAGGCACTCTATCTATCAGATCTAGGCCCTTAAATCTATTTCTCACCTCCACTGTATGACAACATAGTTAAGTGGATTTGTGATTCAGTTATACCTACAGAACAGAAATTAATGGATTAATGGCCAATCTGCAGAGAAATCTGTACTGGGGTGTTGTGAGGCTTTTTGCTCAGTCTCATTCTCTTAAACATGTTTAAGTATTGACTAATTGAGAGCATTATATTATTCTAATAAAATATATAAATGACAAACTAGGGAAGTTAGAAATCCTGATATACCAGTTGATCAAATCAGAATCCAAAAGAAGCTCAATAATCTAAAACAAGGTTTGGCAAACTACAGCCTGTGAGCCAAATCCACCCCACAGCCTGTTTTTTTTGTTTGGTTTTTTTTTGTTTTGTTTGTTTTCATAGCTCTCAAGCTGTGAATGGTTTTTATATTTGTGAAACACTGTGAAAAAGAATATGTGCTGGAGATTTTATATGGATCACAAAGCTTTAGATATTTGCTATCTGGCTCTTTGTATAAAAACTTTTCCAACTTCTAATCTATAAATAGAAGCAGAATTTCACAAGATGAAAAATAGATAAATTGAAAATTCTAGACTTAACTTCTTAACAACAAACATGACAGTTCTCAGCCAAATGCAGAGTTGGGGGAAAGAGAATTAGCATGTGTGAAAAAGACTTGCGTTGAAATTGGTAAGTCCAAATTGAGTTAATTATGAAATATGATTGTTCAAAGTTAATATGCCTTAAAACAATATTCATTTATAGAAATAGAGAATTTAGAAAAATGGACAATAGTCCCATTTTTTCTTTGTTAAATTATACCTGAACTATTAGTTTTAGAAAGATGATTGCAAACAAACATTTCCAGAAAACCTAGCACAATTCATTGACAAAGAAGATGTTACCGTAGTCTTCAAATATTTTTATGACTGTACAAAAAAGGAAGGAATAGACACATTTTTAAAAATTAATTTATTTTAATTGGAGGCTAATTACTTTACAATATTGTGGTGATTCTTGCCATACATTGACATGAATCAGCCATGGGTGTACATGTGTTCCCCATCCTGAACTCCCCTCCCACCTCCCTCCCCATCCCATCCCTCTGGGTCATCCCAGTGCACTGACCCTGAGTGCCTTGTCTCATGCATTGAACCTGGACTGGCAATCTATTTCACATGTGGTAATATACATGTTTCAATGCTCTTCTCTCAAATTGTCCCACCTTCACCTTCTCCCACAGAGTCCAAAAGTCTGTTCTTTACATCTGTGTCTCTTTTGCTGTCTCACATATAGGGTCATCGTTACCATCTTTCTAAATTCCATATATATGCGTTAGTATACTGTATTGGTGTTTTTCTTTCTGACTTACTTCACTCTGTATAATAGGCTCCAGTTTCATCCACCTCATTAGTACTGATTCAAATGTATTCTTTTTAATAGCTGAGTAATATTCCATTGTGTATATGTACCACAGCTTTCTTATCCATTCGTCTGCTGATGGACATCAAGGTTGCTTCCATGTCCCGGCTATTATAAACAGTGCTATGATGAGCATTGGGGTTACACGTGTCTCTTTCAATTCTGGTTTCCTCAGTGTATGCCCAGCAGTGAGATTGCTGGGTCATATGGCAGTTCTAAAATAGACACATTTTGAAGGACTAGAACAAGGACCATTGTATAGAAAATTCCACCTCCCAGAATTTTTTATTTCCAAGGCAGTATTTTGTGAATGCAGGAGCTATTCTCACAGTTCTGAAGTAGACACAGTATCTAAAGTTTCCACCTCAAACTCACATGTATTTGGCTTCATATGAACTTGTTTACAATTTGTTCTCCAAAACATGAGGCAGCCTGTCCGAGGTGGAAGTGAGTGTCCTGTTGTGGTAGCCATGACTAATGCCCCCAGTGTGTTCTTACGTCTTCCAGGTGGAAAGATGGTATTTCCCTTTCCCATGGAGTTAAACGTGGTCATGCACCTTGCTTTGGTCAGTGAAATGTGAGCAGAAGTAATGTACATAATTTTCAGACAGAAGCATTTAAAGGCCAAAGTGCAATTTTCTGGGCTTTTCTCCCATGTGGTGGTCATTGTGAAAGCATATATTGAGTCAAAGATGCCATCAAGTCATACCTAGGAACACTTAGCCTACTACATGGAGAACAGTTGGGGTGTTCTTTGCATGATTAAGAAACAAACTTTTCTTATTGTAAGCCAGTGTGAGTTTTAAAGTTATTATGGTGGTATAACCTATCCTGTTCTGGCTTTTTCTCCCCTAATGTGTAGTATGGGGGTTGCAAACAAGATGGAGGAGGGAAGCATCACTACGAACAAAACTAGTGGAAGTGATGGAATTCCAGTTGAGCTATTTCAAATCCTAGAAGATGATGCTGTGAAAGAGCTGCACTCAATATGCCAGCACATTTGGAAAACTCAGCAGTGGCCACAGGACTAGAAAAGGTCAGTTTTCATTCCAATCTCAAAGAAAGGCAATGCCAAAGAATGTTCAGACTACCGCACAATTGCACTCATCTCACACACTAGCAAAGTAATTCTACAAATTCTCCAAGCCAGGCTTCAACAGTACATGAACCAGGAACTTCCAGATGTTCCAGCTTGAACTGCATTTAGAAAAGACAGAGGAACCAGATATCAAATTGCCAGTATCCTTTGGATCATCGAAAAAGCAAGAGAGTTCCAGAAAAACATCTACTTCTGCTTTATTGACTATGCCAAAGCTTTGACTGTGTGGATCGCAACAAACTGGAAAATTCTTCAAAGAGATGGGAATACCAGGCCACCTGACCTGCCTCCTGAGAAATCTGTATGCAGGTCAGGAAGCAACAGAACTAGATATGGAACAATAGACTGGTTCCAAATCAGGAAAGGAGTACATCAAGGCTGTATATTGAAATCCTGCTTATTTAACTTATATGTAGCATACATCATGCAAAATGCCGGGCTGGATGAAACACAAGCTGAAATGAAGATTGTCAGGAGAAATATCTATAATCTCAGATATGCAGATGACACCACCCTTATGGCAGAAAGTGAAGAAGAACTAAAGAGCCTCTTGATGAAAGTGAAAGAGGAGAGTGAGAAAGTTGGCATAAAGCTCAACATTCTGAAAACTAAGATCACAGCATCCGGTCCCATCACTTCATGACAAATAGATGGGGAAACAATGGAAACAGTGACTTTATTTTCTTGGGCTCCAAAATCACTGCAGATGGTGACAGCAGCCATGAAATTAGAAGAAGCTTGCTCCTTGGAAGAAAGGCTATGACCAACCTAGACAGCATATTAAAAAGCAGGGACATTACTTTACCAACAAAAGTCAGTCTAGTCAAAGCTATAGTTTTTCCAGTAGTCATATATGGATGGATGTGAGAGTTGGACTATAAAGAAAGCTGAGCACCTAAGAATTGATGCTTTTGAACTGTATTGTTGGAGAAGACTCTTGAGAGTCCCTTGGACTACAAGGAGATCCAACCAGTTCATCCTGAAGGAAATCAGTCCTGAATAATCATTGGAAGGACTGATGCTGAAGCTGAAACTACATTACTTTGGCCACCTGATGTAAAGAACCAACCAATTGAAAAAGACCCTGATGCTGGGAAAGATTGAAGGCAGGAGGAGAAGGGGATGACACAGGATGACATAGTTGGATGGCATCACCGACTCAATGGACATGAGTTTGAGTAGGCTCCAGGCATTGGTGATGGACAGGGAAGTCTGGCGTACTGCAGTCCATGGGGTCACAAAGAGTTGGACATGACTGAGCGACTGAACTGAACTGAACTGAATGTATAATATGACTATTATCCATGGGCCAGTAGAAGTCAAGTGATATAGCTTCTAATCTTCATTCTGACATTAACTATGACCCTGGAAACATCTGTTTTCTCTGTTAAGAAAAAAAGATTGAAAGAAAAATAAAGAACATTCTCCTCTAGAGAAAAGCTCTGTAATTTTAGTCTGTTTTAATATTTAGTATAGTCAAGGAAAACAATGTCTTGAATAACTATTTAAAGTATATGGTTAAAAAACCCACATTGCCATTGTTTTTAAAATTCCACATAATAAATTGCTGATTATATTAGGACTGCTATTATTTATTTTGCAGCAAAATGTCTTCTCATGTAATAAATTCATTGTTTTAGAGCCTTAGAAGTCTGCTAAGAGTGTATAATGTAAGTTATTAAATACCTATTAAATCACTGCTTAGCTGCTGCTAAGTCGCTTCAGTCGTGTCCAACTCTGTGTGACCCCGCAGACGGCAGTCCACCAGGCTCCTCTGTCCATGGGATTCTCTAGGCAAGAATACTGGAGTGGGTTGCCATTTCTTTCTCTGTTAAATCACTATGCTTCTTAATTAATTTAAACCTGTTTCTGTATTGGGTCTTCATGACAAACCACAGTAATGAGGAAAGTGTATGTCTATTTTCAGGCCAGGTAGATCTCTTTCTTTTGCTACATAAAGGATATGGTTTTTGTCACAGAAATTGGATTATTATCATGAAGATGCCTGAATTTTACAATTTTTTTCCTTCTTACCAACAGGTTTATAGCTTATCTTTACAATTAAAGGGGTTTATTTTTGTTTCTAACTTTAGTTACTCTGTAATTATTTGGGCTGAAATACAGTCATCATATTTATACATTTTTAAAACATTGAATATTTGAATTGATTTGGCATCTATCCAGTTTTCCTGGGTTAACTTTCCTTTTAAAGTCCTCCTGCCTTTAATAGAAGCTCAGATTCTTTTTGCAAATCTAATGAAATCATCCATTAAGTATGTATAGTACGTGACCCATACAGTTTCCAGTACTGCTTAAAATTGGCTCTTTGAATAACCAATCTGTTTCTAGTTCACATTCAATACACGAGTCAACAATTGACCATCAATATATTTTGTTCTTTTTAAGTTTTTTTCTGAAACAGGTTATACTTAATAGGTACTAAATCAACATCTACTGAACAAAAGAGTTTAATGTGGTTATTAATTCAGCTATTTTATGAAACTAGGAACCAAGGTTCTGAATTTCTTATTTAGTTTATTTCTCCTCATTACCTCTGTTCAGCCTTTAAACATTAAGAACAACTATTTTCCATATTGTCAAATATACTTTAAATTCACCAAAAATCACATAAATTTTCATTCCCTTTTAAAGAACTAAATTGTATGGCAGATTACTGCTAAATTTTGACCTCACTTTTTTCATCTGTCTAAAGCCAGTAAAACACATATAAATATATCCTGATTATAAAAATGCAAACCCCATTTCTCACCAATGACCCCTGGTTCTGATCCTGGCTTTGACCTTGTATAAGTTTCTAAACTTCTCATTGTTCATTTCCTCATTTTTAAAATTTGAGTCCTCCAGTGGATGTATTTCTGATTACCTTTTTAACTCGGAGATAGTTTGCTTTGTGTATTTTTTATTTACTTCTTTAGTCTAAGTCCTTTGTTTTCAGGAGCATTTATAATGGCTCACACCCTAGAATACATTTTTGTGCCTCTTTGACTTTCCTTAATTCTAATTCTAATGTATATACTGATCAGGATGCTCTAGGCTGTTGTTGTTCAGTCACTGAGTTGTATCTGACTCTTTGCGACCCCATGGACCACAGCACACCAGGCTTACCTGTCCTTCACTATCACCTGGAGTTTGCTCAAACTCATGTCCATTGAGTCAGTGATGTTATCTAAGCATCTCATCCTTTGCCACCTCCTTCTCCTCTTGCCCTCAATCTTTCCCAGCATCAGGGTCTTTTCCAGTAAGTCAGCTCTTCACATCAGGTGGCCAAGGTATTGGAGATTCATTTTCATCATCAGTCCTTCCAATGAATATTCAGTACTGATTTCCTCTAGGATTGACTGGTTTGATCTCCTTACTGTCCAAGGGACTCTCAAGAATCTTCTCCAGCACCACAGATCAAAGGCATCAATTCTTCAGCACTCAGTCTTCTTTATGGTTCAACTCTCACATCTATACATGCCTACTGGAAAAACCAGAGCTTTGACTACACAGACCTATGAGGGCAAAAGGAGTCTCTAGTTTTTAATATACTGTCTATGTTTGTCATAACTTTTCTTCCAATGAGTAAGTGTCTTTTAATTTCATGGCTGCAGTCACTGTCCATAGTGATTTTAGAGCCCAAGAAAATAAAATCTGTCACTGTTTTCACTATTTCCCCATCTGTTTGCCATGAAGTGATGGGACCAGATGCCATGATCTTCATTTTTTTGAATGTTGAGAGCTTTTTCAGTATCCTCTTCCACCTTCACCAGAGGCTCTTTAGTTCCTCTTCACTTTCTGCTATGAGGGTGGTATAATCTGCGTATCTGAGGTTGTCGATATTTCTCCCAGCAATCTTGATTTCAGCTTGTGAGTCATCCAGCCTGGCATTTTGCACAGAAGTTAAAAAAGCAGGGTGACAAAATGTAGCCTTGATGTACTCCTTTCCCAATTTTGAAACAGTCAGTTGTTCCATGTCCAGTTCTAACTGTTGCTTCTTGACCTGCATACAAGTTTCTCAGGAGACAGGTAAAAAGGTCTGGTATTCCCATCTCTTTAAGAATTTTGAAGTTTGTTGTGATCCACACAGTCAAAGACTTTAGCGTAGTCAATGAAGCAGAAGTAGATATGTTTTTGGAATTCCTTTGTTTTTTATATGATCCAACAGATGTTGGCAATTTGATCTCTAGTTCCTCTGCCTTTTCTAAATCCAGCTTGAACATCTGGAAGTTCTCGGTTTAAATACCACTGAAGCCTAGCTTGAAGGATTTTGAACATTACTTTGATAGCATGTGAAATGACCACAATCACATGGTAGTTTGAACATTCATTGGCCTTGCCCTTCTCTGGGATTGGAATGAAAACTGACCTTTTCCAGTCCTGTGGCCACTGCTGAGTTTTCCAAATTTGCTGGCATATTGAATGCAGCACTTTCACAGCATCAGCTTTTAGCATTTGAAATAGCTCACCTGGAATTCTATCACCTCCACTAGCTTTGTTCATAGTAATTGTTCCTAAGGCTCACTTAACTTCACACTCCAGGATGTCTGGCTCTAGGTGAGTGACCACACCATTGTGGTTATCTGGGTCATTAAGACCTTTCTTCTATAGCTCTTCTGTATATTCTTGCCACTTCTTCTTAATCTCTTTTACTTCTGTTAGGTCTTTGCTGTTTCTGTTCTTTATTGTGCCCATCTTTGCATGAAATGTTCTCTTGGTATCTCTAATATTTTTGACAAGATCTCTAGTCTTTCCCATTCTATTGTTTTCCTCTATTTTTTTGCATTGTTCACTTAAGAAGGCTTTCTTATCTCTCCTTGCTATTCTCTGAATCTCCGCATTCACTTGGCTATATCTTTCCCTTTCTCCTTTGGCTTTTGCCTCTCTTCTTTTCTCAGCTATTTGTAAGGCCTCCTCAGACAACCAGTTTGCCTTCTTGCATTTCTTTTCTTCCTATACAATGTTACAAACCTCTGTCCATAGTTCTTCAGGCATTCTGTCTACCAAATCTAATCCTTTGAATTTATTTGTCACCTCTACTGTATAATTATAAGGGATTTGATTTAGATCATATCTGAAAAGTCTTGTGGTTTTCCCTACTTTCTTCAGTTTAAGGCTGAATTTTGCAATAAGGAGTTCAGCTCCAGGTCTTGTTTTTGCTGTTTAGAGCTTCTCCATCTTACAGTAACAACTTCTCTAATCTCAGTGGATTAAACCAACAAAGCTTATTTCATGCTCATGCTATCAGTCTGTCCATTTTATGTGGTCTGAGAACTTTACTCTGTGTTGTCCTCATTCCACGACCAAGGCCTTCAAAGTGCCCATCCTTTGGAGCTTTGCAAATTCTGTACCAGCAGTGAGAGAGGAAATAGCCAAATCATACATTGTCTTTGAAATTTTCTACCCAGAAGTAACACATATCACTTTTGTCCATACGACATTGGCCAAAGCAATTCACATGACCACACCTGACTTTAAGAGGACATGAAGTGCCATCTGACTATATGGCCAGGATGTAAGAAGACATAGGAATATTTGGTGAACAACTCTTGTGACTATCCATTATATTTTAAATCAAGTGTTAACTTCTGGTAGAAATATAAATTAGTACTACACTTATGGAGTACTTTTGCAAACACAGCAAAAGCCCTAGAAATATGTCTACCATTTGATTTAATGGTTTCAGTTTTAGGAAATTATTGAACAGTTGTGGGCTTCCCTGTGGCTCAGATCAGGAGCCAGTGGCTCAGATCTGCCTGCAAATCAGGAGACCTGAATTTGATCCCTGGGTTGGGAAGATCCCCTGGAGAAGGGAATGGCAACTCACTCCAGTATTCTTGCCTGGAGAATCCCATGGACAGAAGAGCCTGGCAGGCTACAGTTCATGGGGTCACAAAGAGTCAGACACAACTGAGGAACTTACACAGTCACAGTCATAGAGATGTACATTTAATAATTCATTCTTTGAATATTATATTTACTGCATATCTACTATGTGCTGGGTAGCTGATATGGTCCATACCTTCATGGAGCTATCTATTTGCAGGAAAGAGAAGAGATAGTACCAGAGATAATTTAAATGAAAGAGGTTAAGGGCTATGACTGGCAATTATAGGGTGGTATGAGAGCATTCTACTCTTCAACTCACTTCCATTAAATTTTTAATTTCAGGTTTTATAAATTGTATTTCTGAAAATGTTCTCCTTCAAATGTACTGAATTACTTTTTATAGTTTTCTGTCTCTGAAGATATTTTCAAGTTTGTCTTTCATGAAGAAATTGTTTTCTCAAATTATGACATCATTTTAATATCAAATCTTTTGATATTAAAATTATGAGTTACATGCCTATAATTTACTTTATTAAAAATTTTCCAATCCTTAGGGTGAAAAATCATGATCCAGATTGTATATGCAGATTGCAACATTTAAAAATTTGTTTATAGTGAATATCATAATGTGATGGAAAAATTATGATATTTGAGTTAGGGTTTTGGGATTATGACTACTTTTTAAAAGTTTTTCTAAACTGTAATGTTATTACAGTAAAGTTTCATAGTTTTTAGAATGGAAGAAATTAGACTGGCCAAATCAACTTTAAAACAAAGTAATGATATTAATGGAGAATAATTTATTAATATCCATAGAAATTTTTTAAAAGCTTTCACAATTGTATTGTCATTTAAAAAAAACTCTGCTTTGCAACAATAAATTAAATAGATTGTTAGAAGCATGATTTTCATCTTCATGATAAAAACTTTATTAAAAATCTCCATGTAAAACTACAGTACAAAGAAAAGTTATACAGTCCTGCATCGCACTCCCTTTTGTTATAATCTTATTAATTTATGTCTGATTGTTCAGGGTCTTGGCTGCTGTGCGTGGCTTTCTCTAGTTGTGTGAGTGGGGGCACTCTCAGTTGTGGTGCACGGGCTTCTCATTGCAGTGGCTGCTCTTGTTGCGGAGCGTGGGCTTTAGGGCATGCAGGCTTCGGTCGTGGTGGCACGTAGGTTCGATAGTTGCGTTTCGCAGGCTTTAGAGCACAAGCTCAATAGTTGTGGCACGCGGGCTTAGTTGCTTCATGACATGTGGAATCTTCCTGGACCAGGGATTGAACCGTAACCCATGTCTCCTGCATTAGCAGGTGAATTCTTTACCACTGAGCCACCAGGGAAGCCCCCTGCTCTCCCTTTCTTCTTTCTCTTCTCAGTCTTTTTCTTGTATTATTTAGGTTTATCTCACATCAAGAGTTGGGAGTAGAGTTAAGAATGCACAGTTTTCTTTTCAAATTAAGTTGGAAGAAGAAAATAAAGAGGAACACACTGACTTTTTCTTTGAGGGCATATTTCCTATTAGCAAGTAGTATGGCTCTCACAAAGAAAATCAGACTTGGAGAACTGAAGATATTTAGCATCAAAAAAGGTTAAATACTTAACAATACTTTTTTACATTTTTCTTTTAGGAAGAAGAAAGGCGTATGGCATCTGTTGTAGCCAAAAAAGAGGAAGAGAAGAAGCGGGAAAGTCAAAAGCAATCTTTGCTTAAGGTATTGTCTCTGGTGTCTACATTCATGTATGTGTGCACACACACACACGTACACACACTCACACATACTGAAGCTAGCTTGCTAATCAGCTAGAAAAGTGGTTTCCAAACTGCAAATTTTTCATTCCTTTTGATAGTGTTTTTAATAAACAGACACCCTTAAAACATAAAAAATCCTGTACTTCTGAAATACAATATAATGTAATGTACAATATAAAATAAATGCGAAAATGAGAAATTATAAAAGGAAGAGATTAAAGTATATATATATAACAGAAGTTAACCTTATTTCCACACCAGTACATCACCTTGTATATCCTCCTGGCATTTAAATTTCATTTTGGAAACCACTGTAGTAAACTGTCATCTTTAGTGATATATTTTAACAAGCTCTGCTACATGGGTTTATTTTTTACTGATGGCTTTTTATTTATTTATTTTTTATTTTATTTTATTTTTAAACTTTACATAATTGTATTAGTTTTGCCAAATATCAAAATGATCCGATGGCTTTTTAAATTAAAAAAAATCTTTGTTAGCTTCTCCATTAGAGAGGTGGTAGAGATTTTGAGGAGTATAGAAATTAAAGGTTTTTTTGAACTTGTTTGAAATGATTTAGCATATCAGATATTACTGTCCTTAAAAGGTTTTCGGGATAACAAAGTTACATATAGCAAACTTAGGAAACAAGAGAACTTACTGGGGTGATGGAAATGTTACAGGTTAACATTTATGCATTTGTCAGAACTGATCGAAGAGTACACTTGAATCTGTGTGTTTTACTTTGTGAAAACTACTCCTAAATTAACAAACAAAACAAACTTGGTCCCAAGTCCTCTCAGCTCCACTCTATTAGGAACTGGGCCACACAGCAGGAGGTGAGTGGCAGGCAAACGACCGAGGCTTCATCTGTGTTTATAGCTGTTCATCTCAGTTGAGATGTCAGTGTCTTCCATCACCCCCAGATGGGACTGTCTGGTTGCAGGAAAACAAACTTAGAGCTCCCACTGATCCTGCATTCCATGAGATGTATAATTATTTCATTATATATCACAATGTATGATAATTTAGAAATAAAGCACACAATAAATACAATGTACTTGAACATTCCCCAAACCACGCCCCCCATCCTGGTCCATGAAAAGATTGTCTTCCATTAAACTCGTCTCCAGTACCCAAAAATGTTGGGGACTGCTGTTTCTGAGGGACAGGAAGGGTGTATAGACATCCATCTTTAGTCCTGTTGCTTTTCTATCTTTCTATTTTCTTTTCAATCTTTAAAATGAATGGAAGTGATAGTGATGACATATACTGGTGTGGTATTGCTTGGTTTATAAAGAATAGACTCAAGTGGCAGAAGCTGAAAGTTGGCATCTTCTAAAATAACTATCACTTTAACACAAATTTGACAGACTGTCCTCTAGCTATAGTCGTGATTGTACTAATATGCCAGATGCATCCATGATCTTTGAACATAAATTTTTTTGGGGAGGGGAACCCTCTTTTGCCTTATAGAATATTTGTCTTTCCTTTGTTCTTCTTTTTCCTGCCCCACAGGCACTTAGAGCCCTTGCTGGCCCCTCTAACCAGTCAGTGGTCCCCACCTGACCCCAGATTGCACTCTTGTTTTAAACTATATCTTCCCTTTTCTTGACTTCGGTGAAAATACCCATTTTCTTTGTCAGCCTGGGGTTGATCTGATTTTAACAACTCAGTTAAAGAAAGCTTAACTTTGGGGTTGGTATAGAAAAGTGCTTGCGTTTTCAGAGTATCTTGTTATAAATTTAACATACTGAGTGGTGTATACTTTTGTGCCTTTTTTCTAAGCACTGCTACATCTACCTCATTAAGAATATTTATTTTTGCCAACTCCAAGTCAGCCAGAAAGCCACATGCATGGCGTCAGCATGATAGCCATCTGCCATTAACTCACTGCCCCTGCCTCTTTCAAAATAGCCTTGGCACTGAGTGAAAATAATGGTATTGTGTAGATTAAGAATTGGGTTGTCCCAAGTCATCTGCAAATAATTGAAATAGAATCCTTTAAGATAAGATGCCTTCTTATCATAGATTTGGGGGGGAAATTTATAGTAGAATGTCAAATGCCTTCTTGCTTTAGATAAGGACATACATAAAATGTCAAGAAGTCTTAGAAGTATACACATACTAAGTGGAACCCATTTAATTATATAAACACATTTCAAATACCAAGCAATAGAAAAAAGAACCCATGTTAAAGACATTTTTAAACGCAGAAATAGAACTTTAAAAATGTTTAGTTGTAATTAAGCTTTGTCACCAGTTTTAATTCCTAAACAGTGCCATTTCTACATCTAAAATTTTGGAAGGCAGAGAAGTGGAGCTAAACATAAGTGTTCTGCATGTGTGGATGCGCTGAGGGAACGGGCAGAGAATCTTCCCGACAGCCTTCCCTGGTTCCAAAGGGAGCAGATGAAGAGGGGCAGTATCACACCGATGATTTTTCACTAGATGATTGTTCTCTGAGTAAAGATAAAAAGGGAGGTGTCTATTTTCAGCACTCTGATTTAATCAACATACCATTTAGAAGTTGTGTTAGTTGCTCAGTCATATCTGACTCTTTGTGGCCATATGGACTGTAACCTACCAGGATCCTCAGTCCATGGGATTCTCCAGGCAAGAATACTGGAATGGGTTACCATTTCCTCCTCCAGGAGATCCTCCCTACCCAGGGATTGAACCCGGGCCTCCCGAATTGTGGGCAGATTCTTTACCATCTGAGTTACGAGGTTTGATAATGGATAATCTAAGATGCTACTAGTTATCTAGAAATGTTTCAACCTAGTACAATTTCTTTTAATAGTCTATATATGTTTGTTAATTTTCAGACATTGTAATTTATACTGTGAAGCTTAAAACACTGATCAATCTCTCTTTTCTCCCTCTCTCCGAGATCACTCCACCATATTTGCCATAATTATTGGTTAAAAAGATTAAAATATTGTCAGGTTTTCTTACTATCTTTAAGCACAAAGACATAATTTAAACTTCACATAACACTTGAGTCCCCTGGAGGAGGAAGTGGAAACCCACCCCAGTATTCTTTCTTGGACAATCCCATGGACAGAGGAGCCTGGAAGGCTACAATTCATGGGTTGCAAGAAGTAGGACATGACTAAAGCAACTTAGCACACATGCAAATGTAACATTTGAGTATATCAATTTCCATCAAGTTAAACCTGTAAATAGTGAAATTTTTTTATGTCCAGTGGGAGTAATTGTTATTTGTATATACTTTTTTTAAGAATAATAGAGCATTTTTGAGATGTTTGAATGCATAGGTTGAATAAAGGCTGCTTATACCATGTTTTAGAATACATATTTGGTAGCTGCTTTAAGTAATTGACTCCTTTTAAAGATGTGATAAGTAGTACAAACAATATGCTCCTTGGATTCTCCTGCTACAGAAATGGCATTATGTAATTCTTGTCACAATGAACTTTTTCATAGGAGAAGAAAAGGTTAACAATTAACAATGTAGCTCGAAAGTGGGACTTGCAACAGCATCGAATAACCAGTATTGCTATAAATCAAGACAGAAGAGATTCTGACTCTCAGGACCACTGTCAGAACGATGGAAGCACCGTCTCTACATTTCCAGAGGAAGCAGGGTATGCAGTGGTGTTCTTTTGGGATATTAGTATCTTTGGAGAAATGAATTTGGAGCAGAAATGGGGAAATATTTTACATATAATTATTTTAAAATAGTTTTCTTAAGAAAACCTACTGAAATTAGCAATAGGTTTTAAAAGTTAAGGTGAAACTATTGAAAATATAGGCTTGCCCCTAATTTAAGAACGCTTTGAAAGTGAAAGTGAAAGTGAAGTCGCTCAATCTTGTCCGACTCTGCGACCCCATGGACTGTAGCCTACCAGCCTCCTCCCTCCATGGGATTCTCCAGGCAAGAGTACTGGAGTGGGTTGCCAGAACCCTTTAGTAGTTTTTTATTTTTCTTAGGAATAAATCTAGATTACTTAATATAGCCTGTAAGGCCATCTACCCACCTTACCTATCTTGTCCCATAGTATCAGCCATTCTGTTCTTGTGCTGCAGCCTCAGTGATTCCCAATTCCCAAAAACATCCTACCTTAGAACCCTTCTTCTACAAACAGATCTATTCTCCCCTGCCCTGCTTCCTTCACCCTGCCCTGGCTAACTGCAGTTCAGCCTGGAGATCTTGACTTCAACCCTCACTTCCCCTGAAAAGTCTTTCCTAATGACTTCCCAGAGAGTGGGCTAGATCAGATACCTTTTTTTCTCAATGAATTCCCAATTCCCAATTTCCCAATTTCCCAATTCCCAATTCCCAAATTCCCAATGAATTCCCAATTCCCAAATTCCCAATTCCCAAATTCATTTTTTCTCAATGAATTCCCTCACTTCCCCTGAAAAGTCTTTCCTAATGACTTCCCAGAGGGTGGGCTAGATCAGATACCTTTTTTTCTCCCAGTACTCTGCACTTCCCCTTGTTAGCACTTATGAGCATTAATAACCACTGGGTAGTTAGAAAAAAGGAGAAGAGGGCAGCAGAGGATGAGATGGTTGGATGGCATCACCAACTCAACGGACATGAATTTGAACAAACTCCAGGAGACAGTGAAGGACACAGGGGCCTGTCGTGCTATATAGTCCATGGGGTCGCACAGTCGGACACAACTTAGCGACTGAACAACAACATGAATAGTTGTTTTGTATCTGTCTTCCCCACTAGAATGTAAAATCCTGATTGTGTTAACCTTTGTTGTTTCCCCATTAGCTAGCACAAATCCTTACTACTTAACTATCAGTGTTAAGCAATTTGGCATAAAACATAAATAGTTACTCCAGTTGCAATCTATAGTATCTGTCTTTTCCAGTGGCTCACAGCCTTTTCCTTCTATGACATACAGATCATATAACACATATCCCTTGGTTTATGAACAAATCTGAGGACACTATCTAGGCTTAACATATTTCCCTTCTTCTCATACAGGCATACTAGAATCAAGTCAATGAGAGGAATATAAAGCATATATAACTTCATAGTTTGTGTGTCATTTAAAAATGTGTGTGTATATATATACAATTTAAAAAGAAAAGCTAAAACTCAAAGATAGAATGCACTTCAGTTTTGTTTCATTTGATGCACAGTTATCTAATGACCTGACCAAATTCTGAAACACATTTCAAACTAAATATAATATAGCTTTTATTTCAGCTTTTCAGCCAGTATTCTTTCAGCTTTCCATATATGAAGAGTGTAATCAACAGTCATTTAAGAGGAATTAGAATAATATTTTGGAAGTTTACTGTAGTTAGAGTTTGACATATATTTTAAAGACAGACATACTTTAGCAGTTTTAGTTATAAGATTAATTTATATTGACCAGCATACCTCCTTCACCTCACTTGGGTATCCACATGTAGAGTTTCTCAGATCTTTCAGCTAGAAAAATAAGGAAATAAGAATTAACATTTTAATTAAGTGATAACTTATATAATGGATATATCACTTATATTGTCCTGAAACTTTATTTAATATTATTTAAATGTCAAAATAATTCTACTTGTATATAACTATACTTTATAAAATTAAAACTTTATGTCATTGGGCTTTAGATTTATGAAATACTACCCATTAGTTCTATTTCTGATTTATCTTTTCTTTAAAAATATTTTTTCTACCTTAAGAAGGATTCCTAGTTCCAAGTTTATCCAAATGACCTTATAAATTTTATTCTAAGATTTTAATAAGGTTTTAAAATTCCTCCTTTAATACATCAATTTTATTTTTATATATGGTGTTAGGTAAGAGCCTAACTTGATTCCATTCCAATTGACTAGTCAGTTTTCTAATAGCATTCCTCAATTAAATTATTCTCTTTTGTAATGAGAATGTCATTTCATCTTATATTAAGTTCCCATAAATACTGGATATATTTCTGAACTTTCTATTCCATTTCACTAACCTACTTATCTGTTTTAATGCCAATACCAGACTATTTTGATTATTGTCATTTTATAGTTTTAATATCTAGTAAGGGAAATATGCTTTCACTATTTTCAAAGTTTCAATTCTCACACACTTGTTCTTACATATGAGCTTTAAAATCATTTAAATGAAAAGTTAAGAACCTTCTTCAAATGGTATTTAAGTTGTTTATATCAGTAGGATTAACATTTGTAAGATAATAAATCATCACTTTAAAAATCATGGTATATCTCTACATTTTTCAAGTATACTAGGGAGCTAACTAGGGAAGTGTTGAGATGTTGAAGGAAAATTCTGAGGAACTAAAGGAAGTTAGTTCTTTCATGCAAAGATAGGCTCGATAAAGGACAGAAATGGTATGGACCTAACAGAAGCAGAAGATATTAAGAAGAGATGACAAGAATACAGAAGAACTGTACAAAAAAGATCTTCACTACCCAGATAATCACGATGGTGTGATCACGCACCTAGAGCCAGACATCCTGGAATGTGAAGTTAAGTGGGCCTTAGGAAGCATCACTACGAATAAAGCTAGTGGAGGTGATGGAATTCCAGTTGACCTATTTCAAATCCTGAAAGATGATGCTGTGAAAGTGCTGCACTCAATGTACCAGCAAATTTGGAAAACTCAGCAGTGGCCACAGGACTGGAAAAGGTCAGTTTTCATTCCAATCCCAAAGAAAGGCAATGCCAAAGAATGCTCAAACTACCGCATAATTGCACTCATCTCAATGCTAGTAAAGTAATGCTCAAAATTCTCCAAGCCAGGCTTCAGCAATACATGAACCGTGAACTTCCAGATGTTCAAGCTGGTTTTAGAAAAGGCAGAGGAACCAGAGATCAAATTGCCAACATCTGCTGGATCATGGAAAAAGCAAGAGAGTTCCAGAAAAACATCTATTTCTGCTTTATTGACTATGCCAAAGCCTTTGACTGTGTGGATCACAATAAACTGTGGAAAATTCTGAAAGAGATGGGAATACCAGACCACCTGACCTGCCTCTTGAGAAATCTGTATGCAGGTCAGGAAGCAACAGTTAGAACTGGACATGGAACAACAGACTGGTTCCAAATAGGAAAAGGAGTATGTCAGGACTGTATATTGTCACCCTGCTTATTTAACATATATGCAGAGTACATCATGAGAAACTCTGGACTGGAAGAAGCACAGGCTGGAATCAAGATTGCCAGGAGAAATATCAATAACCTCAGATATGCAGATGACACCACCCTTATGGCAGAAAGTGAAGAGGAACTCAAAAGCCTCTTGATGAAGGTGAAAGTGGACAGTGAAAAAGTTGGCTTAAAGCTCAACATCCAGAAAACGAAGATCATGGCATCCGGTCCCATCACTTCATGGGAAATAGATGGGGAAACAGTGGAAACAGTGTCAGACTTTATTTTTTTGGGCTCCAAAATCACTACAGATGGTGACTGCAGCCATGAAATTAAAAGATGCTTAATCCTTGGAAGGAAAGTTATGACCAACCTAGATAGCATATTCAAAAGCAGAGACATTACTTTGCCAACAAAGATCCGTCTAGTCAAGGCTATGGTTTTTTCCAGTGGTCATGTATGGATGTGAGAATTGGACTGTGAAGAAAGCTGAGTGCCGAAGAATTGATGCTTTTGAACTGTGGTGTTGGAGAAGACTCTTGAGAGTCCCTTGGACTGCAAGGAGATCCAACCAGTCCATTCTGAAGGAGATCAGCCTTGGGATTTCTTTGGAAGGAATGATGCTAAAGCTGAAACTCCAGTACTTTGGCCACCTCATGTGAAGAGTTGACTCATTGGAAAAGACTCTGATGCTGGGAGGGATTGGGGGCAGGAGGAGAAGGGGATGACAGAGAATGAGATGGCTGAATGGTATCACTGACTCAATGGACGTGAGTCTTGAGTGAACTCCGGGAGTTGGTGATGGACAGGGAGGCCTGGTGTGCTGCGATTCATGGGGTCGCAAACAGTCGGACATGACTGAGTGACTGAACTGAACTGACTGAAAGGAAGTTACAGACCATGAAATTACAGCATCTAGTCTGAATTGTTGAGCGAGTATTCCAGGAGTACAGAATGACAAGATATATCAGTTGTTGTTGTTGTTCAGTCGCTAAGTCTTGTCTTTGCAACCCCATGGATTGCAGCAAGCCAGGCTTCCCTGTGCTTCACTGTCTCCTGGAGTTTGCTCAAACTTATATCCATCGAGTCGGTGATGCCATCCAACCATATCATCCTCTGTCACCCCTTCTTCTCCTGCCCTCAATCTTTCCCAGCCTCAGGGTCTTTTCCAATGAATTGGATCTTCGCATCACATGGCCAGAGTATTGGAGCTTCAGCTTCAGCATCAGTCCTTACAGTGAATATTCAGGTTTGATTTCCTTTAGGATTGACTGGTTTGATCTCCTTACTGTCCAAGGGACTCTCAAGAGTCTCCTCCAGCACCACAATTCGAAATCATCAAGTCTTCAGCTCTCAGCTTTTTTATGGTCCAGCTCTCACATCCAAACATGACTAGTGGAAAAATCATAGTTTTGACGTTATGGACCTTTGTCAGCAAAGTGATGTCTCTGCTTTTTAATACAGTGAAGGTTTGTTATAGGTATATCGGTAGAAAAGCTAAATATCTTAGAAAGAATAAGGAAATAAAGGATCAAAGATAAGGAATTTAAAAATTCAAGTATAATGTCGAAAGAAATGATAGATCATATGGTCTAGGCTACTTTTAAATAGTTGAAAAGTAGAAGGTTGCCAATGAATTGGAAGAAAATGTAGTATTTCTGGGACTAGAAGTCTTTATGAGATTAATGATGAGAATTACATAAAGTAATAGGGTTAGTAGTGAGCTGAACTAGTGGGAATTTATGGTCAAATTAAGTTTTTGAAGTTGAAGATTTTAGAGATGGATATATGTTAGTAATAACATAAAAAACACTTTGGAGGCCACTGCAGCCCTGGGAATGCGTTGTTGGAGAAGAGTAGAAAAGAATAAGGAGAGGAGAAGAGGAGAGGAGATGAGTTGAGGTTATTATTGTGTGGACATTGAAGTTATTGCTGATAGAACTAGGTGTGGAACCAAGGGCCAGAGTATTCAATGGTGACCATCATTATCTCCTTCCAATCTCAGCCATGCATCCTATGCCCATATCACAGAGATGTTCACTGTTCACATTTTACTAGTGTTGGCAGCAGCAGTGATTACGGGAGTGTCATTGTTCATTAATTGATTCTTTTACCTGGCAAAACTATCTCTGATTGCTGGACTCTGACTATTAGGCAGACTGATAGGTGGACTCCAGACTATTAATGTGACTTTCCTGATACTCTAAACTTTTAAAACAACTTTTTTCCAAAAATTTTGTGACCCTGTAAAAAACAGTTGGTTCCAAGAGAAAGAAGTATCTGCTAGTGAAAATTACTATGACTTAAAATTGCTTCCAAGAATTTCAGAACTTTTATTAGGAGTTCCACAAAGCTAGAGGCTTTTTAAGGAAAGAGCACAAATGAAGAATTTGGAAGAGATGGGAAAATTGATGTGTGGGTTCAATGCAGAGGATGTGGAGAGCAGTAATGAATTATTAGGAAAGAGATCCACAGTTTCTGGCAAAAATTTCTACAGTTGTTAAGTTCAAAGTGCCATGAAGACACGATTACATTATCATGGTCCAACCCTTTTTGATGATCTAAAAACTTTTAATTCAAGGAGACATAGATGACATTTATCTATGAAGTCAGAAAAGTAACACTTTAGAGATAGACAAGAAATTATTAGTAGAGACTAATGCAAAATCACAACTTCCAGTAGTTGTAGATTTTTTTTTTCAGTTTGGCTTGTGGTTGTGATTCCTGTAAAATCTGTTACATTGGAAAGGTAGGAATATTTCTTAAAGAGCTTATTTTACCTTGTATATGCCTACATGAAGGGCTCTTAAACAGAGAATCCAGATTGACTTTTTGAACTTCAAGTTCTTATTTTGCTTGAACATGCCACTCCCATTGACATAGTTGATACTCATTGTTGATAGGATCTTTACATTAATATTCTTGAAAGCACATTCACTTGATTTTCCTTTTACCTATGTGGCTACTCTTTTTTATTTAATTTTTATTTTTAATTATTTATTTTTAAAATTTTTAATTGGAGTATAGTTGATTTACCGTGTTGTGTTAGTTTTAGGTGTACATCAAAGTGAATCAGTTATACATATACATATATCCACTCTTTTTTGGCTTTTTTTCCCATATAGACTACTACAGAATATTGAGTAGAGTGTGCTATATGGTAGGTCCTTATTAGGTACCTCTCTCTCTCTCTCTCTCTCTCTATATATATATATATATAGTGGTGAGTGTATATATCCCTCATTCCCTCCCTCTCTCCTTTCCCCCCTGGTAATTATGTTTGTTTTCTACACCTGTGACTCTATTTCTGTGTTGTAAATAAGTTAATTTGTACCATTTTTAAAAGGTTCTACATATAAGCAATATCAAATGATATTTGTCTTTGTCTGACTTCACTTAATATGACAATCTCTGGGTCCATCCCTGTTGCTGCAGTGGCATTATTTTGTTGGCTTTTATGGCTGACTACTCTTCAGGTGGGTTTCCCTGGTGGCTAAGCTGATCAAGAGTCCACCTGCAATGCTGGAGACCTGGGTTCGATCCCTGGGTTGGGAAGATCCCCTGGAGAAGGGAACAGCTACCTACTCCAGTATTCTGGCCTGGAGAATTCCATGGACTGTATAGTCCATGGGGTCACAAAAAGTCAAACACAACTGAGCAACTTTTACTTTCACCCTTTTAAGTGTATCTTGCTGACTCCATTTCTACCAAATCTTTGAATGTATATGAGATTGATCCCTGGGTCAAGAAGATCCCCTGGATAAGGGAATGGCTCCCCCTCCAGTTTTCTTGCCTGGAGAATGTCATGGACAGAGGAGCCTGGCGGGCTACAGTTCACGGGGTTGCAAAAGAGTCAGACACAATTGAGTGACTAACACTTTCACTAAGGAATATAACTGATATCTTAATATTTAACAGTTTAGTTTGCATTAATACAAATTTAGTTGTATTAATTTGTAAACACTTTGCTCTCATATAGCTCCAAATTTTGTCTTTATACATTGTGTGGACATTAACATAGATTTATAGGTAGTATTTTATGCATTTGTCTATTAAATCATGCAAGAATAAAGAGGAGTTACCAACTAAAAATACAGGGACACTGGATTCTATATTTATCGTATAATTATCTGTTCTAGTATCCTTTGTTTCTTCATGTGACTGACTTATGGTCCAGGTTCCTCTCATTTCAATCTGAAGGACCACTTTAGCATTTTTTTTTATAGAGCAGGTGTACTAGCAATGAACTCTCACAATTTTTGTTTATCTAGAAATGTCTTAATTTCTCCCTTAGATTTGAAGTACAATTTTGTTGGATACAGAATTCTTGGTTAACAGTTTTTTTTTTTTTTTCCTTTCAATATGCCATCCCACTGCCTCTGTCTTCCATGGTTTCTGATGAGAAGTTGGCTATTAATCTTATTGAAGATTCTTTTTATTAATACAGGACTAGTCATTTCTCTCTTGTGGCTTTTAAGAATCTCTGTTTATCTTTGTCTTTCCACAGTTGGAGTTGATGTTCAGAAAAGACCTGAAAAGACTTTTCTGAGCATAAATGTGGACATAAGTGTCACCCTGTAGCTTCCCTGGAATACACAGGAGCTTCCCAAAGTCCTTCTTCCCCTAAATATCTTCTTCCCCAGCCTCTTGTTTCTTAGTCTTTTTGGTCTCTCTATTGTTTGCCCTGTGTGGCAGCAGCTAAATACATTTTTGCCTTTAAATACTTTTGAAAACTGCCACCCAGGAAGCCACTTCAGCTACGGGGCAGCTCAGAGGCAGGGAAACAAAAGCAAGTCCTTGAGCTGATCCTTTGGCGAGCCACTAGACATGTCAAAATGTATAACCACAATTTTTTTTTTTTTTATAATAAGATATGTATTGCTTCCTCTGGTACCAGCAACCCACACAAGGAATGTGAGCTGTCATGTTCAAGGCTGCCACTGAGCTGGGAAGTAGGGGATAGGAACAGGGTAACCTTAAATGCCACCGAATTGTCTTAATTCTGTAAAAATCAGCAATGTTTTTCTTCATTAAACATTCCCCTGATTGTTGTAATATTTCTTAGATTCCAGAATTCTGAAAAAGTTGATTGTGGTAGTTTTTGCTATTATATTTGTTGCCTTTATGGAGAGATGGAGTTTCAAACTTCTCTATCCTGCCTTTTCCTCTCCTTTGGTACTCTAATTTTGTTGTAGTCTATGAACTATACTTTTATATTTCAAGATCAGTATCATTTATATTTGTTCTGTAACCATTACATTTGTTAGTTGGTAGCTTCTATAGATTAGCTCAACTGGTAAAGAATCCGCCTGCAATGCAGGAGACCCCAGTTTGATTCCTGGGTGGGGAAGATCCCCTGGAGAAGGGATAGGCCACCCACTCCTGTATTCTTGGGCTCACCTGGTGGCTCAGATGGTAGAGAATCCACCTTCAATGAGGGAGACCTGGGTTCGATCGCTGGGTTGGGAAGATCCCCTGGAGAAGGGAATGGCTACCCACACCGGTATTCGTGCCTGGAGAATCCCATGGACAGAGGAGCCTGGCGGGCCACAGTCCATGGGATTGCAAAGTGTTGGACACAACTGAGCGACTTGCACTTTCAAAGATTGAAAACTGATACAGTGTTTAAATTTCTGTGATTATGTAATTATCATGTAACTATTTTTTACTTGAGAGTCAAGTTGTATACTTATATCTTATTTTCTGCTTCCTAAACCATTCAAGAAAACTAGTCCTAGTATCAGACTGAAAGGTTACGCTTCAAAGTTTGTTCAAAACCATGCCGCAGTTTAGTTTGCTTCATATTTGAGCCATGCCTTTCCTACGTAGTTTGTTTTCATCTGGGGTTTCTGATGGCCTGTTTTTGTTTGTTTAACAAAGAGACTTGTGCTTCCTTTGCCACATTTCAGTTTCTTTGAACTTCTTTTTTATCTGTTAAATAGACTCCACTCTTTTTGAAGCCTGCTATCTCCCTGACCTAATTTAATCTCACTATTTCCTTTTGGATCATTGTTTACAGTTTATTGTTTTACATCATATTACTAGTAGTATTTACTTTTTACTTGGATTATGTGTCTTTTTCATATCCTCAAGTACTTCTGTCCTTTCAACTTCTAGATGGTAGAATTCCTCTGATTTTAGTCCTGAGCTTTCTTTTCTCTCTCTGCTTTCCCCCTATCAATATCATATATTTGTTTGACTTTAAATACCATTTGTATTTTGAAGATACCAAAATGTTTGTCTTTTCTTCTATGGTTTACCCATTTAAATTGTGTTTAAGGGTAAAAACTTTTTTTTTTTTTACTACACTGAGATTATAAAAATATTCTCCCATTTTGTCTTCCTAAAGGTTAAAATGTGGCCTATCATATTTTAGTCTTTATTACATCTGAAATTGATTTGTAAGTTTGAGGTTGGGTTGAATTTCTTTGTTTCTCCCTTTAGGAATAGCCAGTTGGCCCAGTGTTATTTGCTGAGTATTCTTTGCTTTTCCGAATCAAGTGCAGTGTCCCTCTGCCTGTTTTTTGGCAGTGGAAGAAGGAAGTAGCAGGGTCCTTGCAGACCTTCAATTAAGGCCCCTCCCTGTGTTAGTCTCACTTCTCACTCCCATCTTCCATCATATCTCTGTTTACTCCTTTCTAAAGTTTGGGCATCTTGGCTGACGTTTTTGTTCTTGTCCCCACTTCATATCCAGAGCTATGGTTTCCTTCGTCCTTCCTCACTCAAAATTCTTCACCCAGCTTCCAGAAATTTACTGAAACTTCTTGCTAAAGACTGTCTCCCCCTGTCCTCTTTACTTGTTGTTATTGTGAGTTTATAACCTTTTAATTACCTTAATGGGGTCTTGGAGGGAGAGTTTCAAACATATGCTAATTCTGTCAACTATTTTATCTGAAAGCACAAAGTGAAACGTTTTAACGATTAGAAGTTTTATTACTACATTCTCTGTAAGTCTTTAAAAATATAATTAAATTTCATCTTTTAGGAATGATACAAGCCTGGCTCTATCTGAAGGTAGAAAGTCAGAGGGCCACAGAGTCTCTTCCTTAGGGTTCCAATTTGCTTTTTAATGCTTCATAAAATTTTCCATTTTTAATAATCCCATTTATGGTCTTTAGTATTTCATAATGCCAAAAAAGTGGCTAATTCTTGTGTTATAATGTCTGTGACCTTTGGCTTATAGGTGTGTAACTAAACGGCTGGAAATAAGTGTCCATGAAAAAATTATAGTCACATAAAGGGAAGAAATTCTGTAAAACTTTGGTATATCCCATTAATGATTTCACTGTTCACTGTACTTGGGACAGCTCTATAGTAAAATGACATATTACAGGTTTCTTCCCCCTGCCAGAAATGGGAAAGTACGTGGTGTAATGTTTTCTTTGCTTACATTGGATGCATACAGTGAGGCTGGTTTATTTTCGGTCATTTCCTGTCTATGAACAGTGTGGTATTTTAGCCAACACTACTATAATAAAAAATAATGCATAAAATGAATTTCCACACCTATGAATGTTGTAATAGAAATTCATAAAATACATTATTATAGGAATCAGCACCACTTATTCATTGGGAAAAGAATCTTCCGAAATATTTTAAGTCTTTCTATTCTAGCTTGTTATAAAATGCATAAAGATTAAAAAAAAAAAAAAACCTGTAATCCTCTGAAATATTGTCTTTTCTCTCCACTTAGGCACTTAAGAGTATATTCTCCATTTATCCTGGCTTTCTGGGACTTACTACTTTATTGCATAAAGTTAATCATCTAGTCTTAAGAGTCCTTTACTAATCAGGAAGGCGTAGAATATTTTTCTGATTCATTCTCATATAAAGGTTGAGTTGGATTAATGAACACATGGACTTGAAATTAACTTCTAAAAATCTTTAAGAGAATTCCTATTTGATGGCAGACTGCCTTACTGTTATATAAATAGTACTTGAATTGGGAAATATACATTGAAATGTATTACACTTCATGGAAAAACAAATTATAAAGCATGGATCCTCTGTAGAGGAATACCACATTTCTTAAAACATGAATTTAGCCTTGACAGGGGTAAAACCTAGGCCAGGTTGACTCCATCACCTACTCTAAACCTTTTGAATCCTCCCTGTCATTCCATCCTCACAGTCACTAAGTCCTCCTTTTATGATCTCTCAAATACCTGGTATATCTGTGTTCTTTTATTAATAATTATCATTAAAATCTATTGAAGTAAGCATTAAGTATGGTTTAGGATTGATCCCTGGGTCGGGAAGGTTCCCTGGAGAAGGAAATGGCAACCCACTCCAGTATTTTGGCCTGGGAAGTCCCATGGACAAAGGAGCCTGGTGGGCTACAGTCCAGGGGGTCACAAGCATCAGACATGACTTGGCGACTAAACCACCACCACCATGTGGTTTAGAATATTACTTCTAGTCTTAATAACAACTCTGAAAAAATATGTATTATGATCAATATTTTACGTATAAGGAAACTGAAACTACAAAGAAATTCGGGCACTTGCTCCAAAAGTCATCTGTTTATTCTGGCAAATCTAGGATTTGAACTAAGCTCTATCTGATTTTCTTGCCAGTGCCTTTTCCACTGCATGATGCCTTCTTTTTTGTTATATAATCTAGCTGACACTATTGCACTAGTCTTCCTACTAACCTCCCTCCATTCAATCTCTCCTTAATAACTACCTCATCCACAAAAAATTGACCAACATATCTGTCTCAAGTAGGTCCTTGAGGGCAGGGAACATATCTTATTCATCTTTTTATTCCCAGCCACAGAACCTAGCTCCATGCATGGCACACTGGAGATGCTTAAAAGCTTGCACTGAATATGGTTCTGTTACTTTTTTATTTAAAAATCTTTTTCTGCTCCTCAAACTTATGGGATAAAATCTGATTTTTTTGACTTCATCTTCAGCTTCTAATCCCCTATATATTTTAGTGTTTAATTTCTTAATTTCAGTGTTCTATCCATATTGAAATTGTTTTTAACTGAGTATGTTATAATTAGGCTTCTGTGCCTTTCTTCATTCTGTTTTTCTTACATAAAGTATGCTTCTTCCTTCTACTTCTGATAAAATTCTGCTGTTTATCTTTCAAGGACCAGTTCAAATATCAATACTACCTCCTTCTGAACCCTGACTTCTCCACACTAGCAGAATTAGTCATTCTTCCTCTGCATTTCCATAACATATTGCTTAAATATTCATTGTGAGATAATAAGCATACTATATTAGGATTAATGTATTTATTTATCTTGCTTTCCACCCTCATACAGAATGAGAGCTCCTTAAGCATAAGTAACTATTATCTTTATATCCCCAATGAATACCTCTCCAGATTAACCTATTTGTTTAATGGAGTCGAGGTCTTTAGAAATTATACCCATTTGCTTATTAATTTAATTACAGAGTATTATTTGAGCAGTTATTTTTCTGGGACCATAAGTCAGTAAAAGTGAAGAAAGTTTTGATGTATCAAAAAACTTGCCCATGATTTCTGTTCTGATTGACTTTTTCAATGCAGATGAGTTGGTTGCCTATGACAGAATTCTTAAGACAGTGCCCTGTATACAGTGAGCTTTTAGCAAATGTTTGGCCAATAAATGAATGATAGAGCAAAAGAAATAATATGTAGGCATGTTTGACTAAAAAGATGTGGACGTATCTTTAGGCATACAAGAAAAACTGGAAGGACAATCCCCAACATATGAACATGGGGAGAAAACTTCCCGAATAATTTTTTTTTATGGAAATCAGGGCACATTTTACCCGAGGAACAGCTTCCTCTATTTCCTGTTGGCCAGAGTTTGTGGCTGACCTTGAGCCTCATTCAGAAAATAACTGAAATAGTGATCAAAGGATCAATCCAAGAAGAAAATATAACAATTATAAATATGTATGCACCCAACACAGGAGCATTGCAATATGTAAGGCAAATGCTAAGAAGTGTGAAAGGGGAAATTAACAGTAACACAATAATAGTTGGAGACTTTAATACCCCACTCACACCTATGGATAGAGCAACTAAACAGAAAATTAGCAAGGAAACACAAACCTTAAATGATACAATGGACCAGTTAGACCTAATTGATACCTGTAGGACATTTCACCCCAAAACAACAAATTTCACCTTTTTCTCA
This sequence comes from Bos grunniens, assembly GCF_055505025.1. Classification (NCBI taxonomy): domain Eukaryota; kingdom Metazoa; phylum Chordata; class Mammalia; order Artiodactyla; family Bovidae; genus Bos; species Bos grunniens. Next base: position 84,389,617 of record NC_141174.1, on the reverse strand, counting down.
AGTGCATATGGAACCTTCTCCAGGATAGATCACATCCTGGGCCATAAATTTAGCCTTGGTAAATTCAGAAAAATTGAAATCATTCCAAGCATCTTTTCTGATCACAATGCGGTAAGATTAGATGTCAGCTACAGAGAAAAAAAACTATTAAAAATACAAACATATGGAGGCTAAAACAACATGCTTCTGAGTAACCAACAAATCACAGAAGAAATCAAAAAAGAAAACAAAATATGCATAGAAATGAATAAAAATGAGAACACAACAACCCAAAACCTGTGAGATTCAGTAAAAGCAGTGCTAAGGGGAAGATTCATAGCAATACAAGCTGACCTCAAGAAACAAGAGAAAAATCAAATAAATAATCTAACTCTACACCTAAAGCAACTAGAAAAGAAGAAATTAAGCACCCCAGGGTTGGTAGAAGGAAAGAAATCATAAGAATTAGGGCAGAAATAAATGAAAAAGAAACAAAGAAGACCATAGCAAAAATCAACAAAGCTAAAAGCTGGTTCTCTGAGAAGATAAATAAAATAGACAAACCATTAGCTAGACTCATCAAGGAAAAAAGGGAGAAGAATCAAATCAACAAAATTAGAAATGAAAATGGGGAAATCACAACAACACAGAAATACAAAGGATCATAAGAGACTACTATCAGCAACTATATGCCAATAAAATGGACAACTTGGAAGAAATGGACAAATTCTTAGAAACATATAACTTTCCAAAACTGAACCAAGAAGAAATAGAAAATCTTAACAGACCCATCACAAGCACAGAAATCAAAACTGTAATCAGAAATCTTCCAGGAAACAAAAGCCCAGGACCAGACAGCCTCACAGCTGAATTCTACCAGAAATGTAGAGAAGAGCTAACATCTATCCTACTCAAACTCTTCCAGAAAATTGCAGAAGAAGGTAAACTTCCAAACTCATTCTATGAGGCCACCATCACCCTAATACCAAAACCAAACAAAGATGCCACAAAAAAGAAAACTACAGGCCAATATCACTGATGAACATAGATGCAAAAATCCTTAACAAAATTCTAGTAGACAGAATCCAACAATATATTAAAAAGATCATACATCATGACCAAGTGGGCTTTATCCCAGGGATGCAAGGATTCTTTAATATTTGCAAATCAATCAATCTGATATACCGCATTAACAAATTGAAAGATAAAAACCATATGATTATCTCAATAGATGCAGAGAAAGCCTTTGACAAAATCCAATATCCATTTATGATAAAAACCCTCCAGAAAGCGGGCATAGAAGGAACATACCTCAGCATAATAAAAGCCATATATGATAAACCTGCAGCAAACATTATCCTCAGTGGTGAAAAATTGAAAGCATTTCCCTTTAAATCAGGAACAAGACAAGGGTACCCACTCTCAGCACTACTATTCAACATAGTTTTGGAAGTTTTAGCCACAGCAACTAGAGAAGAAAAAGAAATAAAAGAAATCCAGATTGGAAAAGAAGTAGTAAAACTTTCACTATTTGCAGATGACATGATCTTCTACATAGAAAACCCTAAAGACTCCACCAGAAAATTACTAGAGCTAATCAATGAATATAGTAAAGTTGCAGGATATAAAATTAACATACAGGAATCCCTTGCATTCCTATACACTAATAATGAGAAAACAGAGAAATTAAGGAAACAATTCCATTCACCATTGCAATGAAAAGAATAAAATACTTGGGAATAAAGCTACCTAAAGAAACAAAAGACCTATATATAGAAAACTATAAAACACTGATGAAAGAAATCAAAGATGACACAAATAGATGGAGAAATATACCATGTTCATGGATCGGAAGAATCAATATAGTGAAAATGAGTATACTATCCAGAGCAATCTGTAGATTCAATGCAATCCCTATCAAGCTACCAACTGTATTTTTTCAGAGAACTAGAACAAATAATTTCACAATTTGTATGGAAATACAAAAAACCTCAAATAGCCAAAGCAATCCTGAGAAATAAGAATGGAACTGGAGGAATCAACCTTCCTGACTTCAGACTATACTACAAAGCTCCAGTCATCAAGACAGTATGGTACTGGCACAAAGACAGAAAAATAGATCAATGGAACAAAATAGAAAGCCCAGAGATAAATCCATGCACCTATGGACACCTTATCTTTGACAAAGGAGGCAAGAATATACAATGGAGAAAAGATAATCTCTTTAACAAGTAGTGCCACAAAAACTGGTCAACCACTTGTAAAAGAATGAAACTAGAACACTGTTAACACCATACACAAAAATAAACTCAAAATGGATTAAAGATCTAAACAAAAGATCAGAAACTATAAAACTCCTAGAGGAAAACATAGGCAAAACACTCTTTGACATAAATCACAGCAGGATCCTCTATGACCCACCTCCCAGAGTAATGGAAATAAAAGCAAAAATAAACAAATGGGACCTAATCAAACTTAAAAGCTTTTGCACAATGAAGGAAACTATAAGCAAGGTGAAAAGACAGCCTTCAGAATGGGAGAAAATAGCAAATGAAGCAACTGACTGAAAGAATTAATCTCAAAAATATACAAGCAGCTCCTACAGCTCAATTCCAGAAAAATAAACGACCCAATCAAAAAATGGGCCAAAGAACTAAACAGACATTTCTCCAAAGAAGACATACAGATGGCTAACAAACACATAAAAAGATGCTCAATATCACTCATTATCAGAGAAATGCAAATCAAAACCACAATGAGGTACCATCTCACACCAGTCAGAATGGCTGCTATCCAAAAGTCTACAAAGAATAAATGCTGGAGAGGGTGTGGAGAAAAGGGAACCCTCTTAACACTGTTGGTGGGAATGCAAGCTAGTACAGCCACTATGGAGAACAGTGTGGAGATTCCTTAAAAAAACTGAAAACAGATCTGCCATACAACCCAGCAATCCCACTGCTGGGCATACACATTGAGGAAACCAGAACTGAAAGAGACACATGTACTCCAATGTTCATCACAGCACGGTTTACGATAGGTAGGACATGGAAGCAACCTAGATGTTCATCAGCAGACAAATGGATAAGAAAATTGTATGTATACACAATGGAGTATTACTCAGCTATTAAAAAGGATACATTTGAATCAGTTCTAATGAGGTGGATGAAACTGGAGCCTATTATACAGAGTGAAGTAAGTCAGAAAGAAAAACACCAATACATATATTAACACATCTATATGGAATTTAGAAAGATGGTAACGATGACCCTATATGTGAGATGTCAAAAGAGACACAGATGTAAAGACCAGTCTTTTGGACTCTGTGGGAGAAGGTGAGGGTGGGATGATTTGAGAGAATAACATTGAAACTTGTATATTATCATATGTGAAACAGATCGCCAGCCCAAGGTGCTCAGGGCTGGTGCACTGGGATGACCCTGAGGGATGGGATGGGGAGGAAGTTGGGAGGGGGGTTCAGGATGGGGAACAGATGTATGCCCATGGCTGATTCATGCCAATGTATGGCAAAAAAACACTACAAAATTGTAGCCTCCAATTAAAATAAATGAATTAAAAAAAAATAAAGTTCCTTCTTTTTAATAGAGGGGAAAAAAAAATAACTGAAAAAGGTTTGGTCCTGTAAGACCTATTTAACAGGTGCTTTGTTTCCTAGCTACAGCCCAGCAAACTTGCCATTTGTTTCTACTGAATGTCCATATGAAGTCTACAGCAGTTGGAAATTACTTCTGCTTTGTTTTGGACCTGTACAACTGTTTTGCTCAGGCTAGGATTATTTATTATTTCACTTATTTTCTCAACAGTTTACTAAAAAACTTTTAAAGAAAATAACCATTTTTCTAATAAAGGCATTTTATTTTGATTTATTTTGATTAAACTTTTAATCATATGGAAAAAAGATAAACAAGACATGTTCAAACAGACGATGTAAAACAACACAACTTCTCATAGCTATGATTCAACTTCTTTCGCTGAGTATCATGGCCATCGGGCATCACTACATTAACTAGCAAACTTTTTTTTTTGCCTTGACTTTACTTTTTCATTATTTGTGTTTGCCTCACCTGTGAGAGGAGAAGGCAATGGCAACCCATGCCAGTGTTCTTGCCTGGAAAAGCCCATGGACGGAGGAGCCTGGTGGGCTTCGGTCCATGGGGTCGCTAAGAGTCAGGCACGACTGAGTGACTTCACTTTCACTTTTCATTTTCATGCATTGGAGAAGGAAATGGCAACCCACTTCAGTGTTCTTGCCTGGAGAATCCCAGGGACGGGGGAGCCTGGTGGGCTGCCATCTATGGGGTCGCACAGAGTTGGACACGACGGAAGCGACTTAGCAGCAGCAGCACCTGTGAGAACCGTCTTACTAACCCCTTAGCCTGTGTCTTTATCACCGACTCTGCCCCTTTGTTCAAACAACAGTTGATGGTTGGAACACCCTTTTAAAGATTCAGTAGATACTCATAAGAAAATTCATAATTGTCTTATTCATTAATTCTTTGAAGAAATATTTATTGAGCACAACATGTGCTAGGAGCTGTGCTAGGTGCTGATCTACTATAGTGAATGTGATAGAGTTTGAACCCTCAAGGATCACATTATTTAGTAAGAGAGACAGAGAAGGAAACAAGCAATTGCAGTACAGTACGGCAAGTGTTGTAACTGTGGTGTGTATTCTTTTCATAAGCCATCTTTATTTTAGTGGCATTGAAATGTAACTCCTTTATTCTATTCCAGAAATGATTATATGTTCTACAGGTTGTGTGTGCACTCAGTTGCTCAGCCTTGCCCAACTCTTTGCCGTCCAATGGACTATAGCCCACCAGGCTCCTCTGCCCATGAAATTTTCTAGGCAAGAATGCTGGAGGGGGGTGCCATTTCCTACTCCAGGGGATCTTCCAGACTCAGGGATCGAACCCGTGTCTCTTGTGTCTCCAGCATTAGCAGGCAGATTGTTTATCACTAGCTCCACCTACTCTACATAGCTCAACACACAGTTATCACACAAACCACAATATAAGAAACTCTTAATTCTCATCTTATTTTTGTTTTATTATCAGCCATTACCTCTATAGGATTTTTGTCTAAGATTATTCACAGACCATTACTCATTAAATGTTTGATTATTACTGTATAATAATCATTGCCATGAGCACTAACCTGGCAGAAATCAATCCTTTTTATATTTTCTTGGTCACATATTCACAGAGTTGATGGATGTTATTACTCAACTTCTTATTGTGTTAACAAATATGTTACATGTTAACTGGTGCCTATGGAGTAAGTGCATGGAAATCTAGTAAAGCATAATAAACCACCAAGGTGATGGTTTGTCAGTCTTACTCACAACATCAACATTATAAAACTTCTGAAGATCTTTAATAATGCAATCATTTACATTGTGAAAAGCCCATTAATAGATTCCAGACCCTCCAAAGATGAAAAAATGTAGCCAGAATTGTAAACCAATAATTATGATTGAATATGAGAAGTGATGTATCAGAGGAGTATACAAAATTCTGTTGGAGTCCAAAGGAAGGCAAAACATTAATATGTTAGTAACGGCAAATAAATACTGTTTAAAAGCAAAATTCCATAATGAAAACAAAGCATTGTTTGAGTTTTGAGGTTGAGTAACAAATAGTTGTGTCTGTATTCATGAAGCAGAAAATTTGATTGGGTCAAGTGGCTATGGCTTTTCCAGTCGTCATGTATGGATGTGAGAGTTGGACTATAAAGAAAGCTGATCGCCTAAGAATTGATGCTTTTGAACTGTGGTGTTGGAGAAGACTCTTGAGAGTCCCTTGGACTGCAAGGAGATCCAACCAGACCATCCTAAAGGAAATCAGTCCTGAATATTCATTGGAAGGACTGATGCTGAAGCTGAAACTCCAATACTTTGGCCACCTGTTGTGAAGAATTGACTCATTGGAAAAGACCCTGATGCTAGGAAAGATTGAAGGCAGGAGAAGGGGACAACAGAGGATGAGATGGTTGGATGGCATCACCAACTCGATGGACATGAGTTTGAGCAAGCTCTGGAAGTTGGTGATGGACAGGGAGGCCTGGCGTACTGCAGTCCACGGGGTCGCAAAGAGTCAGACACAACTGAGCAACTGAACTGAAGCTATTTCTTCTCTTCTTCAAGAGCATTCATTTAGGTAACCTTTCACAGAAGTGGGGCTCTAACTTTGAAAATATTAACCGTTATCATAGTCAGTAGAGTATGTGAAGTTATTTTGTATGTGTATGTAGTGGATTTTTTATCATTTCTTATTTCAATACAGGGAGGAAATCTTAGTTGATATTGCTACCTATAACTGTAATATATATACACTTGCATATTTTCAAACAATATTGAAGTAATAAAAAATGTGGAGTCAAAATTACCTCTTAGTCCAGCTTCCGAGAGAGAAACTATTGTTCGCAGTTATTATGTGAATTCCCAAGTATTTTACAAACATAGTTTTATATTACATTGTTCTTACTATAGAAATATTATTCTGTAAAATGCAGTTTTTTTTCAGCCAGACAGTGGAATACTTGCCAGAGTAGGAAAACTTACTTGTTTTGACATGCAAAAGTATCTATGCTATATTAAATGGATTGTTTTATTTTTTTCTTTTTTTAAAACCTTTTTATTTTGTATTGGGGTATAGCCAGTTAACAATGTGATAGTTTCAGGTGAACAGTGAAGGGACTCAGCCATGCATATACATGTATCCATTCTCTTCCAAACTCCCCTCCCATCCAGGCTGCCACATAACACTGAGCAGAATTCCATGTGCTATACAATAGGTCCTTCTTGGTTATCTTAAATGTATTGTTTTAAAACTAAATAGAATATCAATTCTCTTTCATCAGTGTAAATAATTTGGGTTTAAAAGTAGTAATTTTTTGTTCACATGTGCCTCTTTTTAAATTAAAGTATATGACTATAGGAGAATATAAAGCTTGCAGATGTACTACTGAAAATTAGTCTTTAGTGCTCTGGGTTTAATTATTGAAATAAAAAGAAATGGATGTAAAATTTCAAATACCTTTTCCAACAGATCTTTATAATGTGTTATTTACTTTGCATGATAAAACTTTCATTAAGATTCTATGACGGGTTTCCCAGGTCTCTGGACTCAGGACTCACCAGTGCATTACAGGACCTCTCTGTCACAGACACACACCTTGTTGAAGTGGATGGAGACACGCTCTCCCTGTATGGCTCGGGAGCGCTGGAGTGCCTGGATCGCAACTGGAGCGTGCAAACAGCAGGAATGGTGACAACAGTGTCCTTCACTTTCATAGAATTTGATGAAATCGTCCAAGTGCTTCCCAAATTGAAGATTAAGTTTCCTAATTCTCTGGTAAACATTTCCTTTTTGTTGTATATTTGAATTCTTCTCAGTCATGACTTGTATATTCAGGCCAAGGACCTATTTTAACTTTTATTTATGCCGTTTCTATCTGGCAGGGACACTGAGTTCTTGTGTTGAATTTCTGAATCTGAGATTTAAATTAGTATTCATAAATGGCCTTGCAGTATTCTGTTAATATTGGAAATTTTCTCTCTAGAAAATGCTTCCTTATGGAGTATGAAGGACCAATGTAATTTTATTCAAGTGATGTGCTTCTACTTTGGGAAACTTTCAACAGGACCTCATCTAACTCTCTATTATATATTCATTTACTATACCTGGTATTGACAGGACAAGTATACTCACATATAATTTTTATAGTAGTCTCTAACAACATTTAAAACCATTTTAATAGCTCATTAAAGTTACTTTGAGACATTCGCCTTTTCCAGTTATAGTATTGTTATATTAATTATTAGTATGAATTTGTGAAAGCTGTGATTTCTGAGTTCTCTCTTGAGTTTTTATTATCATTGTGTTTTTTTCAATTAGCTAGTGATTTCCCTCAACAACGCTTTTTTAAAAAATTTATTTATTTTAATTGGAGGCTAATTATTTTACAATATTGTAGTGGTTTTTGCCATACATTGACATGAATCAGCCATGAGTGTACATGTGTTCCCCATCCTGAACCCCCTCCCAACTTCCTCCCCATCCCATCCCTGAGTGTCATCCCAGTGCACCAGCCCTGAGCACCCTGTCTCATGCATTAAACCTGGACTGGTGATCTATTTCCATATGGTAATATACATGTTTCGATGCTATTCTCTCAAATCATCCCACCCTCACCTTCTCCCACAGAGTCCAACAGTCTGTTCTTTACATCTTTGTCTCTTTTGCTATCTTGCATATAAGGTCATTGTTACCATCTTTCTAAATTCAATATAGATACTTTACTCTGTATAATAGGCTCCAGTTTCATCCACCTCATTAGAACTGATTCAAATGCATTCTTTTTAATAGCTGAGTAATATTCCATTGTGTATATGTACCACAGCTTTATTATCCATTCGTCTGCCGATAGACATCTAGGTTGCTTCCATGTCCTGGCTATTGTAAACAGTGCTGCAATGAACATTGGGGTACATGTGTCTCCTTCAATTCTGGTTTCCTCATCACCAACCCTTTTATAATGTATTTTGTTCTTTTGTTATATTCTCCTTTCTAATAAAAAGGATAGAAGTGGAGACAGTGTGTTTAGAAAAGATCATCCAAATTTACAGACAGAACATTTCTATCAGCATTTCAGTGTTAGTATTTTGTTTTCTGATAGCCAGTTTAAGTAGCCTACATACTAATTAGCAAGATAAAAGTAGTAATGGTTAACTAGTTCTTCTCAGAAGTACTGTGAGCCCTGTATTTGTAAAGTTCTGAAAATTTTACTTCTGGTTTTTCCTTTGTAGATTTAATCTCCATGTAAAGCATATAAAATCATTGTAATATCTGGAAGAGTCTGAATTATTGTATATTTATGTAATTTTTTAGAAATGTAGTTAGTTAATAGATAGGTGGATGTCCTTTGCAGAATGGAAATCACTTCGAATTCAATATTGGGTGGCTTAATATATTCTATCAATAATTTTGTATTAGATGGATTAAAGGTATTTAAGTTTAATACATTTAGTTGGTTTAATGAAAACATATTAGCTAGTTTAGACTTATTTGGGGAATGATAGTGAAGCTTTAATGGTAACATTTTAAGATGGTTAGAGTCAATATTTACCCCTTTTTTTGTTTATTATTGTAGCACCTTAAATTCAAGGAAACAAATCTTGTAATGCTGCAGCAATTTAATGCACTAGCACAGCTCCGTCGAGTTGACCAGTTGACAATTGATCCTCAAGGAAATCCAGTTGTCAATTTTACACTCTGGAAATATTATGTCCTGTTTAGGCTGAGCCATTTTAATATGCAGAAAATAAATGGAACAGAGGTAAGCTAAACACTAAGTCAACTATAGAATTAAAACGTTTCTTTTAAAGGGAAATAATCATAAAAATATCCAGGAATTTATGTATAAAATCACGATTGAACTTTTGAGAAATAATTTTTTTTAAAAATCATCACATTTAAAATGTTGAAAAGCTAAAAATACTTGTCTAAAAATTTCTAGTATACTAGGCAAATTTTGTGAATAAATTAGTAACCAAATCATGGTGAACAGTAAATACTTTTTTCTATTGTTTTTGAGTATTCAAAGAAGGATTGATAGGATAATAGTTTAAAATGAAAAGAAAAAGAACACTTCTGTAAGTAATGTGATCTTTGTGTTTTTCAGAGTGTTGTACATACTGACATGCAAAAGGGCCTGGGGAAGTGATACTAAATGTCATTTAATAAAGGTTGTGATAGAGGAAGGGAAGAATAACATGCAAAAAAAAATGTACATAGGGAAAGAAGAGTGATTTTAAAAAGAAGAGTAAGAGGGAGAAATAAGGAGGAAAGTTAAAAGAAGAAAAAGTCAACATGAATGAAAAAGGAAATAAAACAACCATAAGTAAAAGTCTAGATTGCTTTGTTAATAGTTTGTAACAGCTGCTTGGACATATCTACATTGTATAATTCAGGTCTGGAGCCTGAATAACTGGAAAATTATTAGCAAAGAGTTATTTTTCAGATTGATTCTGCTAAGCTTGTCACAAGGGTAATCCCCCAGCTATCCAAAGATCATGTTCTCTTTAAATATTACTTTGGAAGAAGAGAGAGAAATGCTTCTTCTTCTACTGTGGAATTCCAGAACTGAGTTTAGATAATCTTCCAAAGGAAAAAATCTTTTAATATGCTACTAGTATTAGTGTGATTATCTCTTAAAATTCAGACCTCCTTATTGTAAGATGAGCTATAATCAACTTTGCTAGCCGGGTGATAATAGCAACTGCAGTCTCTGCAACTGATACACTATAAGTAACTCTGGCCTAAAACTTGAGAACTCCAGCATGCCATCAGGAGACTGGAGGTCTCTGGGTCAGCACACAAGAGCCATGTGAAATTTGCATCAGCTATGGTAGGTCCATGACCCCAGTATCAGCCATCTGTTGAAGATGTAGGGCAAACCTGGAACCTTCAGATGACTAATAATTTCTCCAACTAGCTCTCAAGAGATTGGTTTTAGGTTTATGTACCCTCTTGGTATTTCCCCAGAGAGGTTGTAAGTACTGGTCAGATCTAATAGTTCCAAAAGTTTACAAAGCTAGCCTGGACTGTAGGATAGTTATTTTAGCTATAGGTGAGGAATTCTCCCTCGTTAATGGCCAAACCATTATCTTGATTAACCCCAAATACTATATTTACCCAAATGTGGATCACTGCTGGAGACATAATAGTTATTATAAAACCTTAAAATAGGAAGTAATAGTATAATATAATTGTATAAAGTAGAGAAGAATGAGAAAGAACCAATGTAATGTACTCTGATTTAAAGTTCTGAAAATGTCAATGCCCAGGAATATTTGACCTTTTAATAAAAGACCTGGAATAAAACTGCTTATCTCGTCCTTGACAGTATGTGATAGTGTCATGCTGTATTTCTGCTTTTCTCTGTATGAAAGAGAGTGAGCATTGTGAGCATCAAGAGGAGAAGATGGAGCAGTGGCCTACACTGGCCACTAGGTGACTGTGTTAGACCAAACAAGTTAGTTGTCAGCTGGAGGAATGATTCCAGGGAGCTGCAGCCTCAGTAACTGCTGAAGTCTAGGGAAGGAAGGGAAAGAGTCAGCCTGCAGTGATTCATATGTATAAGTCGCTTGTGAATTATGGGTTATTTTCCAGAAAATCCCTGTGTAGGTAATTATAACAAGTGTTAAGAATAAAGATTTTAAAGATCCGGAATGTACCAGGGTCTCTCAACCTCAGCTCTGTTGACATTTTGGACCAGATTATTCTTTGTTATGGGGACTGTCCCGTACGTTGTGGGACATTAACGGCATCCCTGGCTTCGACTCACTAGATGCTGGTAGCATCTGTCCACCAGTTGCAATGAGCCAAAAGCATCTCCAGACGCTGGCAAACATTCCCTAGGGACCAAAGTGGCCCCTGATTGGGAACCACTGAATTCTATTGGCAAAGAAATAGTATTTAAAATGCAAGAAACCTAATTTTATATTTAAAAAATGCCCAGATATTAATGTAAGTCTTGCTTTTAGCTTTTAGTAGTTTCTTGGTTAACACAGGAACGAGCCCACATGGGGAATATACCTGTGACAAATTATTCCTTGTGGGGAGAAAGGTGGATGCAACTTCAGAAGAAGCAGGAGTGCCATTCCTAATCCAATGTTCATTCCCTCAGAAAGGGATGAAATTATCCTTTCAGGAACAAGATAGTAACAACACGTTGACTTGCCTTTAACACATTATTAAAGTTAATCTATTCCATTGACACTTGAGATTTTCCCCCTTAAATCATTCTACTCAAAGAAGCTTTGGGATTTTTGAAAAAAAAAATTCATTAAGAATTTAAGGTGTTTCAAGATAATCCTCAGGACCCATGGCTTCTAAGTCAGAGCTAACACTTCACCTCCCAGCCCTCTTCCATCACTATAAGCCACATTTGTAAATCTACATTCTAATCAAGCTCAGGGAGAAAAGAGAAATATCAGTCAGAACTTACTCTCTTCTTACAGCCCAGGAGAATGTATTTTCCCTGAAAAGAAATTTTTTAATTAATTAATTTATTTTTGGCTGCTGCATCAGGTCTTAGTTGCAACATGTGGGGTCTTCCTTGCAGTGCATGGCTCTGTAGTTGCGGTTTGCAGGCTTCGTTGCCCTGCAGCATGTGGGATCTTAGTTCCCCAGCCAAGACTCGAACTGGCATCCTCTGTATTGGATTCTCAACCATTGGACCACCAAGGAAGTCTCTCCAAGAAAATATTTAATCTGGACATTTCTATGAGATTGTGTTGGTTGTATCAAGTTAAGAGGCAATGTCATTTTTTACCCCTTTCCTATTTGTCTCTTCAGGTGACGCAAAATGATATGATAATGGCTGAGAGGCTGTTTGGAATCCTAGCCCATGTAGCATCTTCTGAATTACCCCAGTACCGTCTGATTTCAATACTGGGTGATGCCAGGTAAACTTTCATTTCTATAGTTTTTATAGAAGTATTGTTGCACCAGACAAAGTAATACATAACACACACTTCTTAATTGTGCTATTTATTCATTCCACAAACATCCTAAATTTGTTTTTGTTTGGCCTTCTCCAAAGTATTGGGGATATAAAGATGAATATGATAAAGTTCTTGCTTTTTTGTGGCTTATAAGCTAATAAATTAACCTACTAGTTTATGAGCTAATAAGACATTTCAGATGTTGTAAGAGAGGGCTGTAAAAGTATGGGAGAGATTACGCTTTGGAAGAACATTGGGGAAGGCTTCACAAGGAGTTAACGTTTTTCTAGCTCGTCGGGAATGAATAATCTTTTTTTCAGATACAGGGTATGAGGGAAGGAGATCTGCAGAGGCACAGGGAGCTGTAAATAATTCAGTATAATTAGAGCATAGGATGATTGTGAATTGTGATAGAAAGTGAAAGTAGAAAGATTGATTGTGATCTGATTTTGAGGAGCCCAGAAATCCATGAAAAACAAAATGAATACTGTGCTTTGTAATTAAGCACAACAATCATGTGGTTAGATTCATGTTCTAGAATAGCTGCCATTTGAGAGGATCGAGATGGAAGGAACGGACACCATTCAGGAGGCCAGTCTGTATTCCAGGAGAGAGGTTATAAGGGTCTGAACTAAGAAAGAATAGAGAAGATAACTGAAAAACACAGAGAAGTGTACCTGACAGAAAACACAGACTGACAGGGTGCGGCGTGGAGAGAGGAAAGCCAAAGATGGCGTGCCAGTCACGCCTCGGTTATAGGGAATTCACCCTGACCAGAGGAAGGAGAAAACAACTGGTATACAAGAAATGAGCTATCTACAAAGTCACTGAGAGGGACAGGGAAGCAGCCTCTAGCCTGGGCCTGGAGGGGGTCCCACAAGGATACCACAGAGCCAGTCCACCAAGACACTGCCACCTTGGCTACAGTCTGGGGCTGGGGGGTCAGGATGCCTGTCCAGACCATGGCCTCCACTGTTCACACAGGGGTCAGGGAGTTCCCCGCTCCCCTCCTCAAAACTTGGCTCTACTATGATTCATACCAATAAAAGGGGTATCTGGCGTGCTTACTCTCCCACTTAGTTCAGTTCTGATTTCAGAGCTTACCCATGTGTATCTGATTGGCAGAGCTGAACTCTCTAAAAAGCCCACAGAACATTCTGGAAAAAAAGTACTGAGCGAGGTGCTGCTACAAAATGAGCAGTAAATGTAAAAAATAGGAAGCACTGAATTAAAGAAATGATGTTGTGGAAAGACTCATTAATAAGTGGGCTTCCCTGGTGGCTCAGTTGGTAAAGAATCTGCCCGCACTGCAGGTAGACCTGGGTTTGATCCCTGGGTTGGGAAGATGCCCTGGAGGAGAGCACGGTAACCCACTCCAGTATTCTTGCTGGAGAATACCCATGGACAGAGGAGCCTGACGACCAACAGTACATGGGGTAGCAAAGAGTTGGACACGACTGAGCGACTAAGCACAGCACATAATGCAAAAAATTTTAATAACCTGAAAAAAATAATCCCAGAATATCCTCAGAGAAAGGATGTTGAAGTTTGCCAAGTTTCTTTCCCTGTTTGGGAGAAATCGAAAAGTATATGTTTATCTATGTGTTTTCAAATCTCAAGGGCTACCATTAGAAAAGAAGATAAGATGTACAATTTCTAAATCATTAAAAGAAAAAAACCACTGATCAACAAAAAATGCAGGATGGCAAGAAAAAAATGAACATGTCAGTTATCACAATAAATATTCATGAATGAAATTCTATTAATTGAAAATAGCTCTCAGCTTGGGTTAAAAACTAAATTTCGTTTTGTTTTTGAGACATACTCCTAAAGCAATATATAAAGGTTGAAAATAAAGGGATGGAAAATATATAACAGGCAAATAGCAATAAATAGCCATGGGAGTGTTACTACTAGCGGTGATAGAGCTGATGGTGTTGTTCAGTTGTCCGGTCATGTCCCTCGGCAACCCCGTGGACCACAGCCTGCCAGACTTCCCTGTCCCTTACCATGTCCCAGAGTTAGCCCAAGTTCATGTCCATTGCATTGGTGGTGCCACCCAGCCATCTCATCCTCTGACACCCTTTTCTCTTTCTGCCCTCAATCTTTCCCAGCATCAGGGGCTTTTCCAATGATTTAGCTGTTCACATCAGTGACCAAAATGCTGGAGCTTCAGCTTCAGCATCAGTCCTTCCAATGAGTATTCAGGATTGATTTCCTTTAAGATTGACTGGTTTGATATCTTGTCTGTCCAAGCAACTCTCAGAAGTCTTCTCCAGCACCACAGTTCGAAGGCATCAATTCTGTGGCACTCTGCCTTCTTTATGGTCCAGCTCTCTCAACCATATGTAACCACTGGGAAGACCATAGCCTTGACTACATGGACCTTTGTTGGCAAACACACTAAGTTTGTCATAGCTTTCCTGCCAAGAAGCAATGGTCTTCTAATTTCATGGCTGCAGTTACCATCCACAGTGATTTTAGGGACCAATAAGAGGAAGTCTGTCACTACTTCTACCTTTTCCCTTTCTATTTGCCCTGAAGTAATGAATGGGGTCAGATACCATGATGCGAGTATTTTTAATATTAATTTTAAGCTGGCTTTTTCACTCTCCTCCTTCACCCTCATCAAGAGGTTCTTTAGTTCCTCTTCTCTTTCTGCCATTAGAGCATTAGAGTGATATCATCCAAATAACTTAGATTGTTGCTGTTTCTCCCACCTATCTTGATTCCAGCTTGTAACTCATCCAGCCCGTCATTTTGATGATATCAAAAACTTAAAATCCACCAAAAAAGAGAATTATGAAACTTAATGTAACCAAGATCACAGCTTCTAAATATGTTAACAAATATAAGTACATATTAACAAATTCACATTATTGTGGTAAATATTTAACCTATTTGATCATTTGATCAAATAAACACAATTAGAAAATAATACTGAGGATTTGAATAACTCACTTAACACACTGTACCAAATAAATGTATTTAGAATTTTATTTCTAGAAACTTATCCCCAATTCAGGGGGAAAAAAAGCCTATTTAAATACCTATTTAAAACTTTCAAAAATTGAACATATATTTAAACTCAAAGAAAATCTTCATATATCTCAAAAAGCATATTCATGCACATAACTTTCTGTAATGATAATATCATAAAATTAAAAAAGAATGAGACAAAAACCTGTACAATTGCAATTGGAAAAGCAAAGAAACAAGAGAAGCAAAGTCTCAGAAAACAAGATACAACTGCCTTAAAACTTTAAAAAAGTTGTTTCATCACAAAGTTATAGACAGCACAAACATAGGTATCCAGGGATTTTCGTTACAGTGTTTATAATATTAAATAACAAAAATATGAAAATTCACTCAGTTCAGTTCAGTTCATTCGCTCCGTTGTGTCCAACTCTTTGCGAATCCATGGACCGCAGCACGTCAGGCCTCCCTGTCCATCACCAACTCCCAGAGTCCACCCAAACCCATGTCCATTGAGTCGGTGATGCCATCCAACCATCGCATCCTCTGTCGTCCCCTTTTCCTCCTGCCCTCAGTCTCTCCCAGCATCAGGGTCTTTTCAAATGAGTCAGCTCTTCACATCAGGTGGCCAAAGTATTGGAGTTTCAGCTTCAACATCAGTCTTTCCAATGAACATCCAGGACTGATCTCCTTTAGAATGGACTGGTTGGATCTCCTTGCAGTCCAAGGGACTTGCAAGAGTCTTCTCCAACACCGCTGTTCAAAAGCATCAATTCTTCAGTGCTCAGCCTTCTTTATAGTCCAACTCTCACATCCATACATGAGTACTGGAAAAACCATAGCCTTGACTAGACGGACCTTTGTTGACAAAGTAATGTCTCTGCTTTTTAATATGCTGTCTAGGTTGGTCATAACTTTCCTTCCAAGGAGTAAGCGTCTTTTAATCTCATGGCTGCAGTCACCATCTGCAGTGATTTTGGAGCCCCCAAAACTAAAGTCAGCCACTGTTTCCACTGTTTCCCCATCTATTTCCCATGAAGTGATGGGACCGGATGCCATGTATGTTGAGCTTTAAGCCAACTTTTTCACTCTCCTCTTTCACTTTCATCAAGAGGCTCTTTAGTGACAAAGGAGGCAAGAATATACAATGGATTAAAAACAATCTCTTTAACAAGTGGTGCTGGGAAAACTGGTCAACCACTTGTGAAAGAATGAGACTAGAACACTTTCTAACACCATACACAAAAATAAACTCAAAATGGATTAAAGATCTAAATGTAAGACCAGAAACTATAAAACTCCTAGAGGAGAACATAGGCAAAACACTCTCCGACATACATCACAGCAGGATCCTCTATGACCCACCTCCCAGAATATTGGAAATAAAAGCAAAAATAAACAAATGGGACCTAATTAAACTTAAAAGCTTCTGCACAATAAAGGAAACTATAAGCAAGGTGAAAAGACAGCCTTCAGAATGGGAGGAAATAATAGCAAATGAAGCAACTGACAAACAACTAATCTCAAAAATATACAAGCAACTCCTACAGCTCAATTCCAGAAAAATAAATGACCCAATCAAAAAATGGGCCAAAGAACTAAATATACATTTCTCCAAAGAAGACATACAGATGGCTAACAAACACATGAAACGATGCTCAACATCTCTCATCATCAGAGAAATGCAAATCAAAACCACTATGAGGTACCATTTCACGCCAGTCAGAATGGCTGCGATACAAAAGTCTACAAGCAATAAATGCTGGAAAGGGTGTGGAGAAAAGGGAACCGTCTTACACTGTTGGTGGGAATGCAAACTAGGACAGCCACTATGGAGAACAGTGTGGAGATTCCTTAAAAAACTGGAAATAAAACTGCCTTATGATCCAGCAATCCCACTGCTGGGCATACACACTGAGGAAACCAGAATTGAAAGAGACACGTGTACCCCAGTGTTCATCACAGCACTGTTTATAATAGCCAGGACATGGAAGCAACCTAGATGTCCATCAGCAGATGAATGGATAAGAAAGCAGTGGTACATATACACAATGGAGTATTACTCAGCCTTTAAAAAGAATACATTTGAATCAGTTCTAATGAGGTGGATGAAACTGGAGCCTATTATACAGAGTGAAGTAAGCCAGAAAGAAAAACACCAATACAGTATACTAATGCATATATATGGAATTTAGAAAGATGGTAACAATAACCCTGTATACGAGACAGCAAAAGAGACACTGATGTATAGAACAGTCTTTTGGACTCTGTGGGAGAGGGAGAGGGTGGGATGATTTGGGAGAATGGCATTGAAATACGTATAATGTCATATATGAAACTAGTTGCCAGTCCAGGTTTGATGCACGATACTGAATGCTTGGGGCTGGTGCACTGGGACGACCCAGAGGGAGGGTATGGGGAGGGAGGAGGGAGGAGGGTTCAAGATGGGGAACACATGTATACCTGTGGCGGATTCATTTCGATATTTGGCAAAACCAATACAATATTGTAAAGTTTAAAAATAAAATTTAAAAAAAAAGGAGGCTCTTTAGTTCTTCTTCACTTTCTGCCATAAGGATGGTGTCATCTGCATATCTGAAGTTATTGATATTTCTCCCGGCAATCTTGATTTCCAGCTTGTGCTTCCTCCAGTCCAGCGTTTCTCCTGATGTACTCTGCATATAAGTTAAATAAGCAGGGTGACAATATACAGCCTTGATGTACTCCTTTTCCTATTTGGAACCAGTCTGTTGTTCCATGTCCAGTTCTAACTGTTGATTCCTGACCTGCATATAGGTTTCTCAAGAGGCAGGTCAGGTGGTCTGGTATTCTCATCTCTTTCAGAATTTTCCACAGTTTATTGTGATCCATGCAGTCAAATGCTTTGGCATAATTAATAAAGCAGAAATAGATGTTTTTCTGGAACTTTCTGGCTTTTTTGATGATCCAGCAGACATTGGCAATTTGATCTCTGGTTCCTCTGCCTTTTGTAAAACCAGCTACATGTCCATTAATAAAGGACCAATTACTTGCAGATATGAAAATTATTAGAAGTTCTGATATGAAATAATCTTTAAGATGTCTTAGAAACTAAAAATATAAGATATAGAACAGTTGTATAGTATGCTGCAATTTGTGAGAAATAGAACATATACTGCAGAGATTTCCTTGTGTAATTTTAAATATTTTGTTTTTTAGAAATGATTGTCTGTAGGAGTTAAACTGAGAACAGTAGGGTTTCATAGTGCAGAAGCTTACTCTTTACTGTATGTATGTAGTACTTGGAATTATCTTTTGGGGTTTGTTCTGTTTTGTTATTATTCTTTGTGTTAAAATTATTGTATTAGTTTCTAAAAAAAGGATTTTAAGAGATTTGCCATCAGTATTCCTGCAGTAGAAGAAATGATAGTCTCTAATTAAGGCAGAAAGAACTTGATCCCAGATAGAAATTCTGATGTGCAAGGAAAACTAAAGAGCAAAGAAAGTAGTAAATTTGTGGGATGAAAGTAAATAAACGTCAACTATATAAAGCAACGATAATAGTATTGTGAGATTTTAAAATCAATATATGTATTGAAATGAGTACATTAGGAAAGAATAAAGACTGAAAATGAAGGAGCTAAACATTTATCTAAAGAAGTTAGGAAAACAATAGCAAAATAATCCTGAAGAAAATTAAATAAAGGAGATGACATTGAAAACATAATGAAAAACTGATTATTTGAAAACACTACTGAAAGTGATGGATAACTTGTATATTGCTTTCATAATTAAAAATCAATAAAATAAATATAGATAAATACGTATATTACTTTCTTCTTTATAAGAGTGAGAAAATTATGCTACCAAAATATCCAGTAAACGAGATTGATCATATAAATTGACCTACATCACAATTAAATTTTATTCATTTATTAAAATATTAATTTTAATAACATAGAAAATGCTTATTATATAGCATTAAGCAAAAACAGTATACAAACCTGGATGTTTAGTATGATCTTAACTTTTTACAAAAATTCACAGAGAAAGTCTATGAGGAAATATGTCTAATGTGAACAATGTTACTGATTTATATAGATTTATATGTTATATATTTATGGATGATTTTACGCTTTTTCTTCATACTTTTCAAAATATGTACTCCTTATAATTTTTTAAATCGCTGTGTTATACTCATATTAAATTGGAAAAATGAAGACATTTTCTAAAAGATATATTCCCTTTGTGCTCCCAGTCTTAGTTCACAGTTCATAGTAGTTACATCACTTCCCTGAGAGACACCCTAAGTGGTAGAAACCAGAAAGCAACCTTCATGAATGATGAGTTGCTGTCGTCTGTAATTCTAGGCTTGTGGGTCTGCAGGTGATACTATGAACACTGTCTGTGTTCTTCATGATCAAACGAAGCTTCCTGTTTCATTATTTACCTCCTGTTGAGATCTTGCCCTTGATGTGATAACAGCTAGAAGTACTTTCGTTCTGCTTTTCCTAAACTTAAACCAGTATTCCATTCCATTTGTAGCTATGGATAATACTACTAAGCTACATAATGAAATTATGAACTATTTTTGTGATTTATAAGATGTGTAACTAACATGTTTCATGGGATATAAAGACTATGGAAGTTTGGTCTACCGTGTGTTTAATTGCTTTTTGTGTGTGTGTTCTGTGTTGTTTAAGTTTTATATTGATTTTTTAAAGACAGTTTTTTTCATTTTAGAAATGCTTGAGACATGTCTTTGTTGATGATTGGTAGTAAAAAACAAAAGAATTTGAGTTATATAACTTAATTAGTAGAGAAATTGGAGTAGTGAATTGACTTTAAAAACTCAAACTCATAAAACAGATATTCAAAAAAGCATATGCCACCCTCAAAAATCAACAGAAAAGACATTTTCACCAATTGGATAAGTAACTCTCTAAGTCTCTTTACCGTCTTTCTACAGGAAGAAGCAATTCCGATATCTTCTAGAAACCAAAGGGAAAAAACCTGGTATTGTCAGTGAAGAAAATAATGATAGCAAGAGACTTGTGGGAGAAAACACAAATCGTGCTACACTGAATTATACCACGAGAGACTTCTATACTGAAAAGCTAGAGGTAAAACTACCATTATCTTTGGAACTTAGTGCTTGGATAAATTCCAAATGGCTTAAGACTTGGGAGTTATATGTTTCTCTCTTACTCATTTAAGATAACCTTTTTAAAATCTGGGATGTTAGTCAGCCTCATATCCAGAGCTGGGGGCAGTAGGCACCAAGGAATTAGGGAGAAGTAGAGCCCTTAGTTCAATATATTTAAGCAGAAAAGAAATATTGAAAAGAAATAGGTACCAAAAATTTAGACTGAAGTAGGACCAGGATTCAGATCTCTGAATTAAGAAAACTGGAATAGACTTGCTCTGAGTACTTTCCTAGCTTGTGCCAGACTGGCAGAAGACACAACAGAACCTCCATTTCTGTTCTCTTTGCCTAGGTCCTTGAGGTTTTAATTCACTATTTTATTCTCCTACAGCATTAGCTTCTGTGTTCTTAGTCACATAGTTTTAACCTATTTTGTTTCCACTATAGTCTTTTAGACAGAAAGGCTAGAACCAATTCTTTACTCCTGTATGTGTTCAGAAGTTTTTTGAGGGAATGCTGTGTTAGGGGACTGCAGAACTATAAAGAAGAGAACCATGCAGTGTGTGCCTTGATGGAAATCAGAGAAAGGTGAAGAAACAGGCCCTCTATATAAAAATAAGATGTTAAAATTCTGCAAGAGTTTTTGAGGGGTTTAGGGGGCTGTGTGAGTGTGTATTGGCCAAATATTTTTCAAATGTTTTATAATGGTTGTGAGATTCTTTATTCAAACTATATTATAGCTGAAAACTCATTATGTCAAAAGAAAGCAAAACAGCAGAGCTGCTCCTGTTGTAGATGGGGTTCAGAGCTCTGTTTGATTGGATCTTCTATTCTTTTCCTTTCTCCTCACCTCATTCCCAGACCTGAAGAATCTCTTTGGAACCCATAGGCCTCTAAAGATTATACTTTGAAAAGCATTTAACTCAATGCAACAATATTTTTATAGCATCCTGAAGGATGTTTTGAAGAGATTCTGCTTTAAATTCTAGCGCATGAAAGGTTACTGCTTCGTGAGGTAGTTGTGTATCACTGAGCAACTCCAGCAGTGGAGAAAGTCTTCCCCATGTTAAGCTGCCTCCTAATAACTTTGAATTAGTGATGCTGATGTTGCCTTATGTAGGAAACAGAGCAAATATCTTCCTTATGAAAACTCTTTAAATATTTGAAATGAATTACTTGAAGTCATCTTTATAGTTATCCTTTCTTACATTCAAAACTCACGTATTGAGCACCTGTCACGTGTAATACTTGGACTGTGAGAAGACGCTGTTATTATCCTCATGAATCTCACGTTCTGATGGAGGAGATAGACATATGCAGGGATAATGTAAATCAGTAAGTCGGGAGAGTGTAGCTCAGGGGAACTCTACTCAGTGCTCTGTGGTGACCTAAAGGGAAAGGAAATCAAAACAAAGAGGAGATTCATGTATACGTATGGCTGATTCTCTTCAACACAGCAGTGTGAAGAAACCAAACTCCAATTTTTAAAAGTCAGTTTTCCTTAAAATAATTTAAAATTTAATATAATCCCAATAAGAAGCCAAAAATTTTACATTGAATTGATTCTACAGTACCTGTGGGAAAATAAACATAAATAACCATAAAAACTCTGAAAAAGAAAAATGATGGGGAGAAAACTAGCACTACTAGATAAATTAAGACGTATTATGATCTTATCAGTTAAAACAGGGTGTTTATGGAAAGATAGTCTAATGAGATAGAATGGAAAATTCAAATATACATCTAGATAAAAAAGAGAATTTATTATATGATAAAGAATAATCTCAAGCAAATCAAGAAGGATTATCCCAGTAGTGATTTGAAAATAACTAC
Source organism: Bos grunniens (assembly GCF_055505025.1). Classification (NCBI taxonomy): domain Eukaryota; kingdom Metazoa; phylum Chordata; class Mammalia; order Artiodactyla; family Bovidae; genus Bos; species Bos grunniens. The sequence continues at coordinate 84,367,175 of NC_141174.1, read as the reverse complement.
GGAATTAAGGGGGGAAAAGAGCTGGATTCAGACTTTATACTTACATCCGCATTAATTCTAAATGAGTCAGAGATGTTGAAGTTTATAATGAAAGGGTAAAATATCTACAAAAAACCATGAAAGATTTATGTGCAGCACTGAGATCAGAAAGACCTTCAGAGAGATAAAATAAGCAATGACAAAAAAACAAACGAAAGAAATAATTTGCAACTAATCTCCCTAAATTATCAAGAACTTTTAGAAATCAGTGAGAAAAGGGACCAACAATCCCGTATAGGTTGTGTTACTTATTCAAAAATAAGTTTAAAATAATATACCATTTACCATGACAATAAACACTGTCAGTTCAGTTCAGTCGCTCAGTCATGTCCGACTCTTTGCGACCCCATGAACCGCAGCACACCAGGCCTCCCTGTCCATCACCGACTCCCAGAGTTCACCTAAACCCATGTCCATTGAGTTGGTGATGCCATCCAACCATCTCATCCTCTGTCACCCCTTCTCCTCCTGCCCTCAATCTTTCCCAGCATCAGGGTCTTTTCAAATGAATCAGCTCTTTGCATCAGGTGGCAAAGTATTGGAGTTTCAGCCTCAGCATCAGTCCTTCCAATGAACACCCAGGATTGATCTCCATTAAAATGGACTGGTTGGATCTCCTTGCAGTCCAGGGGACTCTCCAGAGTCTCCTCCAACACCATAGTTCAAAAGCATCAATTCTTCGGTGATCAGCTTTCTTTAAAATATATATAAGCCCTCCACAGAGAAAATTATAAAGTTTTATTGAAAGACACTGAGGAAGAACTAAATAGATGGTTTATGTTTATGGACAGAAACTTTCTACATAGTAAAGATGTCAGTTCTTCCTAAATCCATCAGTATAAGGCAATTCTAATAAAAATTTAGAAAAGTTATTTGTAGAACTTCATCAGTTGATCCTAAAGGTGTTTGATAGAGCAAAGAACTTAAAATAACACAACAGTATAAGTGAAGAGAAGTTGCCTTACCAGATATGAAGTACTATTTTTAGCTGTAGTAATTGAGGCCATGTAAGAATAGATTCGTAGATCCATGGACAAAATAGCCAGAACTATCCCATGTTTGTGGGAAGACTTTGTACAGATATCAGGTATTGCTGACTAGTACAGACAGACTAGCTAATAAATGCTATTGAGGAAATGAAATATCAAATCAGAAATACATATCCCTACTATGGTGTACTTTCTTAAAAACCATATTAAAAAAATTAACTCCAGATCAAATAAAAACCCAAATATGAAAAGCAAACTTTAAAATTCTCACTTAAAAAACAGTTGAAAATATGACCGTGATTCGGTAGGCTATGATTTTCTAACCCCCCCACCCCCCAAGGGCACAAACTGTAGGGAGAAATTTTGATAAATTTGGCAATAGAGGTCATTTTTTGAAAAAAACAGATAGAGTTTCCATGGAGTCATATAAGCAGAGTCTTGATTAAAGTGGTTTGAGAGGTAAATAAGCAATCAAGAAGTAAAGATAGCAATGCTGACTCCTGTTTTGAGAAGTATCAAAGGGAAAAATAAAATCTGAAGCCACATAACATTTGGAAAGAATAATATGCCATTAGGGGATTTGGATCTGAGCCCATGATTCCACCACTTATTTATTACCTGAAAGACCTTGCCCTGGTCGTTAATCACTTTCTCTTGACTCACAATGTAGCATTCCCCACTTCCTGGAAAATGTTTTACTCACTGCAACACAAAGTGCTGATTCTCTCGCCTCTGTGTATCTTGAGTTGTTGAAGGAATTACTTGAAGTAAGTTTCTCACAAATCAGGATAAGCCACCCCTTTCACTATGCCTATGACACGTATAATTCTGTTGCTTGGTAGGTCCAATGCCCTGACTCATTCTGAAAAAGATTTAAGATGGATGGAAAGCTGAAAGGGACTTTAAAGAATCCAATCCTGTTATTAGACAGCTGAGGAAAATTGGAAACTTAGGTGAACAGCTGAGGCTCACATAGTGAATTCCTGACTGAACTGCCTCTAGGACTCAGGCCTTCTGATTGCTGGCCTTGACTCCTTTCAGTTTATCCTGAATGCTTCCTGAAGTCGTCTTGACCACCCCAGCACAAAGGGCTCTCGTTTCTTTGAACACTGGTGGTATTTGCTGTCTACACATCTCATCCAGCACTCATGTACTGTTTCCTTTCTTTTAGTTAAGCTTTCAATGTGTATAGGATATCTCTCCAACTAAACTGCAGGTTCTTCAAGAGCTAAATCAGCATTTTCTCCGGTAGGTATTAGTAGATGACAGCCAATCCTGAGCAAGTCTCTCAACCTTTGTTAACCTTAGAGTCCCATTTATAAAATGGAGATATGGATTAAATTCCTATACAAGTACCATTATTGTTCAAATAACTTTATAACAAGTCTACCATGACCTGCTTTTTTCTATCTTCATGACAATAGAATTTTAGTTCAATGAACTAACATAAACAATATTGTAGAGTTCATCTCATCAGGATTGAACTTGTGAAATACTTGTTTTATACCCCCTACAGGGATAGAAAAAGAATAAGTGTGTGATGTGTGAAAGCATTTGAGAATGGAAAAAGCATTATTCAAAGAGGAGCAACTTCTTGACAGGTCAGGGCAAGAGAAGTATCTCTAATGTGCTCTTAAGAGGATCATTCTGTACATGCAGAATGAGTTGTGCTGGCAGACACCTGATGAGTTTTAGAGTATACTGCATGGAGATGCAGAGTAATTGGCTTAGTGGAGAGAAGAAATGATGAAGCAAAGATGCTTTCAAACACATTTACTAATTAAGGGTTAGTATATATTAGATATAATTCTGTATCAACATGTTTATAAAGAAGTCATGGAAGAAACTAGCACAAAATTGTAAAGCACCAAAAATTGCACTATGCCAATTAGAAAAGTTTAATTCATATTATATATAAATTATTTAACAAAAATCATTTAAATATCTTTATATTTTTCTTATCCTTTATTACTATAAAAATTTTCTGGTCCTACTGCTAGAAATTTTTTAAAAATTCAAAATCATGTTTTAAGAAACTTACACGTCTGTAAGAGAGGTCTTCTACTTATGTAAATACATTGCTCGTTGCAAAATATTGCTTGTTTTAGTTTTTGATCTCCAGTGATTCACACTTATCTTTCTTCCTGGTATTCTCCTTGTTTCCCAAATTTACTGAGTGTTAAAAGGGAGCAGCTAAATGCTGTTCTCATTGATAAGCTAACTTAGTGCACATGACTAGGTCCCAGACAATATTTCAGAGTTAGTGAAGTTTGGTTCACCAGAGAAGTCACCAGCTGGAACCATCTGTTATTTATTGCCCATCAGAATATGTGCATATTTTTATGATAGGTCAATACATGACCTGTTGCTTTTAGCACATGAACTAAATAAAATCAGATCAGCATGTTGAGCCCTGAATGGTGATTATTTAGAGAAATCTTATATGTCATAAGAAAATTTCCAAAATGTGCCTCTGTTAGAGGAGGTTAGTGACAACTGGGACTCGTTGTTAACTTCTGTTAATTAATCAAGAATCCAAAACATATTTATTTTTTGTTTTATAAATTGTAAAACTTTGGAAAAGAAAGAGAAGTATAAAAAAGGAGTAGAAATATTCATCTCACTACCCTAAGACAATCTTAATGACACTTCAGTATATTTCCTTTCATTAATATTGAATATATTTTTGTAACTTTTTAATGAAAATTTCAAATATATGAAAAAGTTGAAATAATTTTACAGTAAACATTCATTCCCCAAACTTAAATTCTACTGTTAGTATTGTACTGTACCATGTACTTGCTTTATCACTTATCTATGCTTTTCCCCATCCTCTATCCATCAATAATCCATCTTATTTTTAAAATTTATTTCCAAGTAATTGCACACATTACCATGCTTCTCCCTAAATGATTTAGCAAGCAGATCATTCAGTTCAGTTCAGTTCAGTCGCTCAGTCATGTCCGACTCTTTGTGACCCCATGAATCGCAGCACGCCAGGCCTCCCTGTCCATCACCAACTCCCGGAGTTCACTCAGACTCACGTCCATCGAGTCAGTGATGCCATCCAGCCATCTCATCCTCTGTCGTCCCCTTCTCCTCCTGCCCCCAATCCCTCCCAGCATCAGAGTCTTTTCCAATGAGTCAACTCTTCACATGAGGTGACCAAAGTACTGGAGTTTCAGCTTTAGCATCATTCCTTCCAAAGAAATCCCAGGGCTGATCTCCTTGCCTCTTGAAAAACCTATATGCAGGTCAGGAAGCAACAGTTAGAACTGGACATGGAACAACAGACTGGTTCCAAATAGGAAAAGGAGTACATCAAGGCTGTATATTGTCACCCTGCTTATTTAACTTCTATGCAGAGTACATCATGAGAAACGCTGGGCTGGAGGAAGCACAAGATGGAATCACGATTGCCAAGAGAAATATCAATAACCTCAGATATGCAGATGACACCACCCTTATGGCAGAAAGTGAAGAGGAACTAAAGAGCCTCTTGATGAAAGTGAAAGAGGAGAGTGAAAAAGTTGGCTTAAAGCTCAACATTCAGAAAACAAAGATCATGGCATCTGGTCCCATCACTTCATGGCAAATAGATGGGGAAACAGTGGAAACAGTGTCAGACTTTATTTTTTGGGGCTCCAAAGTCACTGCAGATGGTGACTGCAGCCAAGAAATTAAAAGATGTTTACTCCTTGGAAGAAAAGTTATGACCAACCTAGATAGCATATTGAAAAGCAGAGACATTACTTTGCCAACAAACGTCCGTCTAGTCAAGGTTATGGTTTTTTCCAGTGGTCATGTATGGATGTGAGAGTTGGACTGTGAAGAAAGCTGAGCGCCAAAGAATTGAGGCTTTTGAACTGTGGTGTTGGAGAAGACTCTTGAGAGTCCCTTGGACTGCAAGGAGCAGATCATTAGAGTTCAGTAATTCATATAGTTTTTTATTTTGAGGCATAATTTATATACAATGAAATAAAATCTTAGGTATACAATTGTTAAGTTTTGACAAATACATATACTCATATAACCCAACCTCTATCAAAATTTCATTTTGTACTTTTTCTTTTTCCACTTAGCATTATAGTGTAAGCATTTTCCTTGTTACTATAAACCTTCATAGTAGATTTTAAGGGCAGTATTTGTTGATATTTTAAATTTAACTTTTTAAAAATGATTTTGCTATTTTGATTTGAGTTGGAGGTTTTAGTAGATCGTTTTTCAATTAGTTAAACCTATTTTCTCATTGACATTTATTACTTATTTCCTTATCCATTTATGTGAATTGCTTCCCCTATAATGCTGATTATCTGATCTATTTCATGTTTTTTTCCCATATATATTATGGCATTTTCCATCATTGTGCCTGAATACTCAAAGTATCAATAGCCAAATTAAGTGTCAAATTCTTGCATTAATTAAAATGGCTTTGTTTCAGCTTCTAGGATGAAATCCAAGCCCAATGCCCCAATTACCTCAGGTCTCAAACTTCCTCTGTTGTGTTTTGAACCCAGATTTTTCATTTGGGCTTCCCTTGTGGCTCAGCTGGTAAAGAATCCGCCTGCAATGAGGGAGACCTGGGTTTGATCCCTGGGTTAAGAAGATCCCCTGGAGAAGGGAAAGGCTAACTACTCCAGTATTCTGGCCTGTAGAATTCCATGGTCTCTATAGTCCATGGGGTTGCAAAGAGTCGGACACACCTGAGCGACTTTCACTTTCACTTTTCATTTGCAGACTGTCAGACCCAGAAGTTGAGTGGGTGCATTGTCTCATCTGAAGGCCAAGTTCTGGGTCCCAGGCTTGTATATATGTCCTCTTTCTCCTTGTACACTTCCCCCCAACTTTGTCCAAATATTCTCAGTCACATAAGTCAGTGTAATATATCACTACATCCTTTCCTAAAATATGGAATTAAGTCAGAGTGTGGCTATTTCGTGTTTGTATATAGATATTAATTGAGCTCAAGGCTTCCCAGGTGGTGCTAGTGGTAAAGAACCCTCCTGCCAATGCAGGAGGTGTAAGAGGCATGGGTTTGATCCCTAAGTTGGGAAGATCCCCTGGAGGAGGGCATGGCAATCCACTCCAGTTTTTTTGCCTGGAGAATCCCATGGACAGAGGAGCCTAGTGGGCTACATTCCATAGGGTTGCGAGAGTTGGACATGACTGAAGCAACTTAGCACACATGCACATTAACTGACCTCATGTTAATTAATATTGTTAGTATCATTTACCATTAGAAGCCGTGAATCTGTACATTCAGCTGACTTGTGTGAGGGAAACTGCCTGCACTGAGAGAGAAGGTCTATCAACAGAGAAATTGTAGTTATGATCCAGTGATTCCAATAAATAAACACTTTTTAAATACAATTTAAAATCTTTATTTCTCCCCATAATTAGCAAATGAATTTCATATTAGCTCAACTGGAAGTTTTCTTCTCATAGTTGCCAAGAAATATATTTTTAACAGAGCTGTCCCACAGAGCTGGGAGTGGACTGGCAAGAAGGAAGTCTTCAGCTGCTATCTTTACTCAAGCAGAGCTCTGTGTCAGAGTGTCTAGGAAAGTATTCCTGCTCTGAGGAGTGGGGTCAGAATAGATTATCAAGCTTCTCTGGTTCAGCTAATTGTTGCTTTGGTTTGGGGCTTAATTATGATTCTATGCAAAATATTCTTTTTCTAACAGGAAATAAAGGAAAAAAAGAAATTCTGCAAGATGTATATCGAGGATCTTGTGAAGGAAGCCACGGAAATCAACATGAAAAATGAAGCTTTGCAGAAACTTTGGCCACAGATGTTCATTGAGCTTGTGAGGGATGCAGTTATAGAAATCCGCAATAAAAATTCCTATATGAAGCTTTGCTTACAGCAGATAACTGACCAAAAATAGAAATGGCTTTTAGTTACAACTGAGATTTTTAGTTTTATGTTTTTGATGGTTGAAACTATGTGGGTTAAAAAATGTTAAAACAACAACAAAACTTTTCCTTCAAGCTAGAAAGACTAGCATCAAAGCATCTATTGCCTACTGTTCTTGTAGTTAAAGGTTAGGAAGGAAAGAGCAAAAGGGAAAATTCATTTCCTATATATGTTGACCAAACAACCTTTGGGAACTGAGCAGTCTCTAGGGCCCTTGAATGGGCCCTGCGTCTTGGGTTCTTGATTTGACTGGTGCCCCTGCTACAGCCCAAAGCACGTAGTGTTCGCTCATGGTTCAGCATGAGTTGCTTCTGTCTACTTTCAGCTGATAATTTTTAGTTACTTACCTCTTTATTTTATGTCATGATTTCAAAGCCAAAAATATGTTCTTTTTTATGAGTGAAGAATAAACTTATTAATAAATTACTTTAAAAGAAAACGTGTTTGCCTCCTTAATCCAGTCAGAATTGTCCTATTTATTGCACGTTTCTCTTGAGCTGAGTAGGAGCCCTTCTCTTTACTTATGTAGGAAGAGGCCTCATTCTAAGGATGCATCCTCGGCACACCACAGAAAGTCCTGGGTGTCACTATGAGCAGAAAATACGAAAATGAGTCCAAACAGGGACAAGAAGGAAGTGTGTTTGCCTTAAGAGATCCTGAGTGTATGTATGTGAAATGCAGTGACTAATCCGTAAGTCTGCTTCTATGAATTGTGTGTCTTTCTGTTGTTGGCTACTCTGAGGCTCTTTTTCTAGGCAGGCATGTGTACCTGTATCTCAAAAGTATTAGAGATTTAGGACGGAAAGTTTCGAATTTTTCTAATTCCAGTTGAAGATCAAACAGAGAAATAAGATATAAAGATATAAGCAGGGGGTTATATCCTGCTTGTATATATATCCAGGGTTATATGTCCTGGTTGATGCTAGTGATTTTGGAGCCCATGACCATACCCAGAAGTGATACAACTTTAGAAACACAATCTTACAGGTCCATAAGTAGGAATTCCCCGATTTGCTCAGATTTCACCTGGCAGCTGTATGGATCACCAGGATATGGGAAAATGAAAACAAAAGTTACAGGAAGATAGAGTCCTACGGAAACGCTTGAAGGGAAGAAAGGTAAGCTGCTTTGCAAGGCCTACGTCCTTAAGAGCTCTTGGTCACCCTCAAGTTTAGGAAGGGCTCAAGTTTAGGGAGCCATGTTTCAGAACACAGCCTTTCAAATCTCACTGTCCTGGGTTTGCATCTCGGCACTTCAGCTCCCACTTTAGCTTGTGAACCATCTGGACCTCAGTTTCCTCATGATAGCACATATCTTATAAGATCATGGTGAGGATCAGATGAGATAATGCATTTAAAAGTGACCACAAAGTAAATGAAGCTATTCTTTGTCATCTTCTAGAAGCAGGTTGAACCACAGTTTTGGCGCCCTGGGACAGGAAGAACTGTTAGTGTTTGCTGATGATCCTCCGTCTCTCCAAATTGAAACATACAGACCAACCCTCATCTATCTGGTAAACAGTGACCCCTCCCCGGGTTTCTGTCTTATTTGGCATAGAAATGAGAGCCCACCTTGAGGGTGACATTGAGATGAAAAACAAGAGTATCTTGTTCATGGGCTTCTAGGAAATAGGAGAGGCAAGGACATCTGACTCCTCAGGCATGCGGGGAGTGGTTGCTCACTCTAGGCCAGGCAGGGGAATGCCTGGCTGTTTAATAAACGACCTGTCTAGCTTGCTGCATGCTGCCTCTCCTCCCCCTACCCTCCCACCCTGATGATAAAGAGCCTAGATCTTCATGTTCACGTGCATTCTTGGCTCTCCCCAGTCCTCCTAGGCATTTAAGGAACTGAAAGAAGATCAGCACTCACTGGCTTGGTGGCAAACCTACAGGTTGGCTCAACTCAGAGCACCTGCTTCAAGCCTAGTAAGAGGGGTTCTGTCTTGTTTCTAAAATCAGAACTCTTTAATGCCCCGTCTTTAGTCACTTGGTCTCTTCATCCCTTTGTACATGAGCTCCCTCTTGCTTACCCCCGCTGTTACACACTGAGTGATTTCTGTTACTTGAATCCTTGTTTTGCCTGATCCCAAATCCCACTGACTGTGTCCTCCCGTCTCATTCTTATCCCTTGCCACTCAACTTCCTCCGAACCCATGCTTGCTGGACTTGCTGGACCATGCTTGCTGGTGAGGATAATCCCCAGAGAAAAGGGCAAGGGGACCTGGGTCTACTGTGTCTGAAATCAACTGAGGACTCTGTGGCTAGTGGGGATCCCTGCGACAAGTTGTCATCTCTGCTCAGGGTTTTCCAGGATCTTCAGGAAGGGAGCGAGATGCATACCCCACAGGCTGAGACTATCAAGGCTAGTGTATTCTGAAGGATTGCCTTTTTCCGAAAACAATCTCGAGCTCAAACAGAATATCACCTCAAAAGCAGAAAGGTACACAATCTGCCAACTGGGGAGATACCGTCCCCCGGGTTATGGTTTAGCAGTTAGGTGGTTACATGTGCTATTGTTGGGTCTGGGGATGGCTGCTAAGTGTGCAGTTGGATCTGAGGCTAATTAACTGTGCTGCTGTCTGAGGATGGTGCCCAGGTCGGCTCCCTGCTTTGTGAGCTTCACTCCACTAAAGGCCTGATGCAGGAGACCATGAAGCCTCACGGTGCTCCTGATCTATTCCTTTCCAGGGTAGGGGCTACAGTGGTATTCGTATGCTCCACTGAGTAATAATAATCATAACAACAAATAAGACTTATTGGGTGGCATCATGCACTTATTTTAAGCTCTTTTTAAAAATGTTTTATTTTTGCCCATGTTGAGTCTTGGTTGCCGCATGCCAGCTTTCTCTAGTTACAGCAAGTGGGGTCTGCTCTTGACTGTGATGCAGGGTCTTCTCATTTCGGTGGCTTCTCTAGTTGTGGCGCACAGGCTCTAGGTGAGCAGATTCAGCAGCTGCAGCACATGGCCCTAGAGCACAAGGGCTTCAGTAGTTGCTATTTGAGTGCTCTAGAGCTCAGGTTCTGTGGTTGTGGCTCATGGGTTTAGTTGCCCCACAGCATGTGGGAGCTTCCTAGACCAGAGATCAAACCCATGTCCCCTGCATTGGCAGGCGGATTCTTTACCACTGAACCACCACGGGAGTCCTATTTTAAGCTCTTGACATGCATTGTCTCATTTATTCTCCCTGCACTGTGATATACATGTGCCCCTATTTGAACACTAGAAAACTGAGACCTTGAGAGGTTAAAAACCTCACCCAAGAGTATTTCATCCAATAAGTAGTACATGGGACCTGCGTTCATAAACATGTTTCATCTTAAGCATTTGGCATCTGAGTAATATAAATGAAAGAATGAAAAGAAAGGAAGGAAAGAAAAGGAAGAAGCAAGGAAAGGAAAGAAGAACCTGGCTAGTTAGCAAGGCAAGCATGCAAACCAGAACACAGAGATCCTGCTCAGGAGAATATTAAGTTAAATCTTGAAGGACAAAGGTTAGTTTTCCTAACCTGCTTTTATGGGTCAGCTGGAGATGGAATGGTTACTGTTGCCAAGAAGTTCAGAGCCAAGTTTGAAACTTGATCACCCTGACTGTGGTTAACCAGTATTGATGGAGTATTTGTTATCTTTGATCCTCATTTTCTACTTAGGTTTATGTTTTCCTGGCTCATTGTATGTATTTTTTTTTTGAAAGCTACCTCAAATCCTTTCTGGAAAGAGGAAAAGGATAAATAAATGAGTTAAAGTATATCCAAAGCTCCAAAGAATAGACTACTCCTATATTTTAGGCAATGAAACACTTTACAGTTTCTCTTCAGGAGACAATGAAACTATTCCTTATATCGCTCTCTCTAAACTTGAGTTTTCAGAGAGTTGACTTCTTTCTTCTCTTTGTTTATCTTGAAATATTTCAACATGCAGAAATGTAGGTAGAATAGTATCTCAAATAAAACCTTGTATCCACCACCAAGCATAACAGATATTTTTCCACATTTGCTTCAGATTTTAAAAATAAAACATCACAAGTAGAAATGGAGCCTCTGTGTAACTCTTTCCCTAGAGGTAACCACAATCCTGAATTTGATGCTTATCATTCATTCATGTTTTCATACCATTCCTATTTATACACATATGCATAGGGAGTTCATTGAATTGACTTTATATTTTCATATTTTATATAAATAGTATCATGCAATATGCATTTTTTCTGCATATTTTTTTTCCACTTGGTATTCTGTTTCTGAGCAGCTCTACCCAAAAAACATAATTGATGGGAATAAATAACTCAGCTTTTGTTGTTTCTCTTTTTTACTGCTGTTTGATATTTGGCTGTACCGTCAAAGTATAATTTATGTATTCATTTTCCTGTTGATGGGCATTGTGATTTCTACTTTATAGCTGTTACACACAGTTCTGCTTTGAATATACTTGTTCACAGGTGAGTTTTGAGAGCACATAATTAGTGATGGGATTTCTGGGTCAGATGCACATCTTCAACTACATTAAATATTGTCAATTGTTTCTGAAGTCATTATCAGTTCACATTCCCACAATACATGTTCAGTTGTTCCACATTCTCAATTTTTGCAACCTGACGAGTTAATGTACAGTATGTGTGTGTGTTCTTGAGGATGGCTTTTGTGCAGAGAAGAGATTATTCAAGAACTTTTTTTAAGATGAAGTTTATATACAGTGAAATGCACTTAAGTGTAAAATCTGATTAATTTTGAAAATATCAACATCCCAATTAAGATATAAAATATTCTAATCACTTGAGAAAAGTTATTCTAGCCAATTGCCTTTCCCTATGAGCAGCTATCAGAGAAGGGGATGGCACCCCACTCCAGTACTCTTGCCTGGAAAATCCCATGGACGGAAGAGCCTGGTGGGCTGCAGTCCATGGGGTCGCGAAGAGTTGGACACGACTGAGCGACTTCACTTTCACTTTTCACTTTCATGCACTGGAGAAGGAAATGGCAACCCTCTCCAGTGTTCTTGCCTGGAGAATCCCAGGGATGGGGAGGCTGGTGGGCTGCCGTCTATGGGGTCACACAGAGTCGGACACGACTGAAGCGACTTAGCAGTAGTAGTAGCAGCATGAGCAGCTATTTTTCTAAGTTCTTTCACCATCGATTGGTTAATTTTGTCTGTTCTAGAACTTCAGGTAAATAGAACAATGCAGTGTGTACTCATATGTCAGGCATCTTTTACCCAACAGATATATTTTTAAGAATCACTCATATTGTTTCACATATCTGAAATTGTCATTTTTATTACATAGTGTGAAGATACTACAATTTATTTATCTACTCTATTGGGTTGTTTCTAACTTTGGGGATATTATGAATAAAGACATTTTATAAAAGTTCAGTGGAGCTACTGGGTCATTATAAGTTTGACTTTCTAAGGAACTGCCATGCATTCTTCAAGGTGTATAATTTTACACTGTCTCCAGCAACGTATACAGAGTTCCAACTGCCCACATGGTTGCCAACGTTTGCTGTTGTGACCTTTATTATTTTTAATAATTCTAGCATGGCTTTTTTGGCCATCTCATTGTTGCTTTAATTTTATTTTTCCTGATGTCTAATGCTGTTGATCATGTTTTTATGTGCTTTTTAGTCATTTTTATTTCTTCTTTTGTGAAGGAAATGTTCAGGTCTATTGCCCATTTCTAAAATTTGAATTGTCATTTTATTACTGATTTGTATGGGTTCTATATATGTTCTATATAAAATACTTCTGTTTGAATTATAAAGTTTAAACCATTGATTGAGCTGGATTGCCAGGGAAATCCTGGCAAGTGCTTTTTAATGTTCCCTTTAAAATGGTTTGCCTGTCCAAAGTTTGCAAAGATATTCTCTGTTTACTTCTGGAGGCTTTATAGATTTAGCTATCACATTCAGGACTATTATCCTTCTTGAATTAATTTTTGCAAATACTATGAAGTAGGGGTCAAAATTCATTTTCTTTTCCATATGGAAACCCAGTTGTTCCCATATGGTGGTGGTTTAGTTGCTAAGTCATGTCTTATTCTTGAGACCCCATGGACTGTAGCCCGCCTGACTCCTCTGTCCATGGCATTCTCCAGGCAAGAATACTGGAGTGGGTTGCCATTCCCTTCTCCAGGGGATCTTCCCAACCCAGGGATCAAACTCGGGTCTGCTGCATTGCAGGCAGACTCTTTACCGACTGAGCTACAAGGGATATTACTTGGTGCAAAAAGTTCCTTTCTCCCATTGAATTGCATTGGCGATTTTTTTAAAAGATCAATGGACCTGTACATGTGTGGATCTCCTTCTATACTTACTATTCTTTTCCATTTTAAACTTTTTACATGAATACCATACTGCCATGAATACTGTACTAAGTCTTGAAATCATGTAACTCCCACCAATTTCATTTTTATTTTACAAAATTGTTTTAGCTACTCTAGGTCTTTGCATTTCCATGTAAATTTTAGAATCAGCTTGCCAATTTCTAAAAAAAAAACGATTTTGGACATTTTTATTAGGATTATACTGACTATAGATGAATTGAGGAAGATGAATATCTTAATAATACTAAATCTTCCACTGCATGAATATGAGATATATCTTCATTTATTAAGACCATTTTTCAGCAAAATTTTGTAGGTTTCAGTTTAACTTTTATTCTAAAGTAAATTTATTCATGACTTTTTATATTTTAAAAGTATTTTAAAGTTTTATTTTTAATTCTTTTTGCTAATACATAGTAATACAATTTATATATAATTGATTCTCATTGTTTATAGATTCTGTATTTGCAAATTCACTTAATTGCTAAAGTGTATTTGTAACCCCAAAGTCAATACTCACAGTGCCTTCATGTTGATTCAAAGACCCGAGCAGAGTGATGAGAAATTTAAGTCAACCGGCACACACCTCCCAGCTGAGATCAAGGAAGGCAACATTCTGTCTTCTCGTCTTAGTTGTCATAATGTAAACAAGTGTCCTTTTCATGGTATATTTAGTGTCATGTCTGTTGCATTTTTATCTTTTCTGTTGGTGATTTTGTTTTTTTTAAAGTGTCCCCAAAGGATAGTGCCAAACTGGTCTCTTAAAGCACAGATGGTTGTGATGTGCCTAACAGGGAAAATGCGTGAGTTAGATAAATTTTGTTCAGGGATGAGTTGTAATGCTGTGGCCATGAGTTAAATGTTATTGAATCAATAATATGTATTTTAAAAGATGTCTTTAAACAAAGCGTACATTAAAAAGTTTACATACTAATTAACTGACAAAAATGTGGTGCTCAGAGGTTCACAGGCACCTAACCCTGTATTTTCCGCAGGAGCAGTTGTTTAATATTTGCTGACTCAGTGTTCACAACATCTTTATAGAATGTAACTTCAGTGAATAATGAGGATCTAGTCTGTTGACCTTGTATCCTGTAACTTGGTGTGCTGCAGTTCATGGGATCGCAGAGAGTCCAACATGACAGCAACTGAACAACAACAAACAATCCATGCTTTACTAATTTTAATAGATTCTTCTGTAAATTTCTTAGGATTTTCCAAAAAACATTTTGTCTACAAATATAATGTTACATCTTTCTTTCCAGTCATCATACCCCTTATTTCTTTTTCTTTCTTTACTGTACAGGCTAAGATTACCAGTTCAGTTGTCTAAAAGAAATGGTAAGAGTGGTTCTCATTGTTTCATTCCTAATGTACAAGTATTCAATATTTCACTATTATTAAGATTAACTATAGGTTTACATAGATAGCCTTTGTCAGACAGGGGAAATGTTTTCCCCTTTTATTCCTAGTTTGCTAAAAGTTTTTATGGTGAATGAATATTGACTTTTGTAAAATATTTTTCTACATCTGTTGAAATAATCATATACGTCTTCCTTGAGGCTGTTAATATTAAACCAGCTTTGCATTACCAGGATGATATGGATCATGGACAAAGGAAGAGAGTTCCAGAAAAACATCCATTTCTGCTTTATTGATTATGCCAAAGCTTTTGACTGTGTGGATCACAATAAACTGTGGAAAATTCTAAAAGAGATGGGAATACCAGAACACCTGACCTGCCTCTTGAGAGACCTGTATGCATGTCAGGAAGCAACCGTTCATCGCAGCACTGTTTATAATAGCCAGGACATGGAAGCAACCTAGATGTCCATCAGCAGATGAATGGATAAGAAAGCTATGGTACATATACACAATGGAGTATTACTCAGCCATTAAAGAATACATTTGAATCAGTTCAAATGAGGTGGATGAAACTGGAGCCTATTATACAGAGTGAAGTAAGCCAGAAAGAAAAACACCAATACAGTATACTAACGCGTATATATGGAATTTAGAAAGATGGTAACAATAACCCTGGGTACGAGACAGCAAAAGAGACACTGATGTATAGATCAGTCTTATGGACTCTGTTGGAGAGGGAGAGGGTGGGAAGATTTGGGATAATGGCATTGAAACATGTATAATATCATATATGAAATGAGTCGCCAGTCCAGGTTAGATGCACAATACTGGATGCTTGGGGCTGGTGCACTGGGACGACCCAGAGGGATGGTATGGGGAGGGAGGAGGGAGGAGGGTTCAGGATGGGGAACACACGTATACCTGTGGCGGATCCATTTCGATATTTGGCAAAACTAATACAATATTGTAAAGTTTAAAAATAAAATTAAAGTATAAAAAAAAGGAAAAGAAAAGAAAAAAAAGGAAGCAACTGTTAGAACTGGACATGGAACAACAGACTGGTTCCACCTAGGAAAAGGAGTATGTCAAGGCTGTATATTGTCACCCTGCTTATTTAACTTATATGCAGAGTACATCATGAGAAACGCTGGGCTGGAAGAAGCACAGGCTGGAATCAAGATTGCCCGGAGAAATATCAGTAACTTCAGATATGCAGATGACACCACCTTTATGGCAGAAAGTGAAGAGGAACTAAAAAGCCTCTTGATGACAGTGAAAGAAGAGAGTGAAAAAGTTGGCTTAAAGCTCAACATTCAGAAAACTAAGATCATGGCATCTGGTCCCATCACTTCATGGCAAATTTTAGGCTCCAAAATCACTGCAGGTGGTGACTGCAGCCATGAAATTAAAAGACACTTACTCCTTGGAAGAAAAGTTATGACCAACCTAGATAGCATATTGAAAAGCAGAGACATTACTTTGCCAACAAAGGTCCGTCTAGTCAAGGCTATGGTTTTTCCTGTGCTCATGTATGGATGTGAGAGTTGGACTGTGAAGAAAGCTGAGCGCTGAAGAATTGATGCTTTTGAACTGTGGTGTTGGAGAAGACTCTTGAGAGTCCCTTGAACTGCAAGGAGATCCAACCAGTCCATTCTAAAGGAGATCAGTCCTGGGTGTTCTTTGAAAGAACTGATGTTGAAGCTGAAACTCCAATACTTTGACCACCTCATGCAAAGAGTTGACTCATTGGAAAAGACTCTGATGCTGGGAGGGATTGTGGGCAGGAGGAGAAGGGGACGACAGAGGATGAGAAGGCTGGATAGCATCTCCAACTTGATGGACATGAGTTTGGGTGAACTCCGGGAGTTGGTGTTGGACAGGGAGACCTGGCGTGCTGCAATTCATGGGGTCGCAAAGATTTGAACACGACTGAGCGACTGAACTGAACTGAACTGATAATGATATCCTTTAACATATTGCTCAATTTTATTTGCTAATATTTGTTTAGAGGTGTTTGCATCTATGTTTATTAAGAATGTTGTTCTGTGATATTTTTCTGTTGCCTCTTTTTCAGGTTTTGGTCTCAAGGTTAAGTTACTCTCATAAAACTAGTGGGAAAGTCTTCCCATCTACTCTGTTTTCTGAAAGAAAATGAGAAGAGCCATATCCTTCAAAATATATGCTAAATTTTTTGTGATTTATTCTTTGACTCAGAGGTTACTTAGAAATGTGTTGGCCCATTATTTGAATAATAGAACATTTCATATCTTTTTGGTATGTGTGTGGAATCACCAGTATCAACATCTGAACCAAAGTTTGATTGAAGGGTCTGTCTCAGTTCTGAAAGGTGACTATAACATCTGTATGTCAATTTAGGTCAAAAATCTCAAGTATATTGTTCAAATCATCCTTTGCTTTATGCATTTAAGAACATGTTATTAAGTGCATACAAATTAAAAACTGACATATCTTACTGGTGAGATGATGTTTTGATATTATGAAATGGCTGTTTTGTCTCTAGAAATTTCTATAGTCTATTTTGTTCAATATTAACATAGCTATATCAGCTTTTTTTTTTTTTTACAATTTGAATGAGGTATTTGTGTATGTTTTAATTTCAACCTTTCTATATCCTTATGTTTTAGGTTGTTGTTGTTCAGTCACTCAGTCATGTCCAACTCTTTGTAGCTCTGCGGACTGCAGCACGCCAGGCCTCCCTGTCCTTTACTATCTCCTGGAGTTTGCTCAAACTCAGATCCATGAATCGATGATGCCATTCAACCATCGCATCCTCTTATGTTTCTTTAGACAGCATATAATTTATATTTCTTTCCAGTCTAGCTAGCAATGTGGGCTTTTTAAAGGTGAATTTAGTTCATTTGCATTTACTGTAATATAAAATCAATTTAAATTAATTACCTTAGGCTGTGCTTTTACTTATACCTCCTCTTCCATGTTTTATTTCATTTTGTTTTTTCATCCTTAATTGCTTCCTTTTGATTTATTGAGTATTATTTAGTATTAAATGGTGGGTGTTTTTAGGCATAATTTTCCCTATATGGATTTAGAAGATACACACTCTGTTTCTATTTTATGAGTGACCTCCCTATACTTATATATATATATATATATATATATATATCATATCTGATAGTTTTATAATAAGCAATAAATTAAGACTTAGAGGTAAAACTTCACCAACTCAATAAAAACCCAAATTTTATATAGACTTAATAATGAACATTTATACTTCATATTCACAATTTTATATTTCATTTCTTCATATCAAATCATCATTTTACACAGTTCCATTTTACACAGCACCTTCATTTTCTCATTCTTTATTTACACTGGAATCAGCTCACTATTTAAGTTTACATAATTTACATTAATTTAATATACTCATCATTATTCTTGACCAATAAACCATTTTTATGAACTGTGACTAAACACAGCATAATAGAAGTGAGAAGGAAATGGCAACCCACTCAGTACATGTGCCTGGAAAATCCCATGGACAGAGGAGCCTGGTGGGCTACAGTCCACAGGGTTGCAAAGAGATAGGTTCTTCTATAGAAGTGAGAAATATACATAATAAGGAAGCATTCATTCAACAAATACTCATTGAGTACTTATGAGGGTATTAAGTGTATGCCAGGCATAGTGCTGTGGCTTAGAATATAAAAGTGAGCAGTAATAAATGTAGCCTCATAAAATTCATAATCAAGTAGACAGTACAATCTGCATGGTGAGAAGCTCCATTAGCCTAGAAGAATTCTACTGACTGATTTTCAGCAGAAAATAATTGTTTATAACGTGGATAATCTTTAAAAATAAAAATATAGGAATGCTTACACTTCTGTGAAAGTAATTTTATGTTCCAAATTTGTGGAATATATATATATATATATATATATATATATGCATGCATGCTAAGTCACTTCAGTCATGTCTGACTCTTTGCAACCCCTTGGACTGAAGCTTGCCAGGCTCTTCTGTTCATGAAATTTTCCAGGCAAGAATACTGGAGTGGGTAGCCATTCCCTTCTCCAGGGCATCTTCCCAACCCAGAGAAAGAACCCAGGTCTCCTGCATTGCAGGCGGATTCTTTACCACATTCTTTATCATCTGAGCCACCAGGGCGCATATATATGTGTGTATGTACATATACATATATAGATAGATAGATAATTTTTAAAGTATTTTTGACTATTCTGAAACCACCAAATTATCTGCAGTTCATTCACTTAGACTGCTGGTGTCCACCAGTGATCTAGAGAAGATGACTTACAAAATATACATGTAGATGTGTTTTTACATATCCTCCTCCAGCAGTGTAGCATAAATCTGGTTGGTGGAATTGATTTCACTTGCTCCAAAGTTGAGACTTAATTGACAAAAGCTGGTTAACAGTCTCTTGTCTCTTCTGCAGTCATTGTGCAGTGAATCAGGCATAAGCCAATCAACATATGGAATTTCTCTAGCATCAGTAATTGGTTCAGTAGGGCCAATCGGAGAGAAATAGTTTTATTTTATGCTTTGAATATTTGGGAGTAAGAGAGAGCTGACTCTCTCTTGCTCTTAATTCAAGATGTACAAATATGAAGGCTAGAACTTCTACAGCTCTTTAATACCATAAAAGAAATCAGCCACACTCAGAAGAGGTTTGCTGATAAAGAGGACTAGAGGAGTCCTGTTAGAGCTATGCTTGAAGCCCTCTCCACTGCTGGGTTTTTTCTCCACTCGATGTCTGGGGCTTCATGAAGGAAGAGGCATAGAATGGCATTTGGAACAATCTGAAGGATTATTACTCACATGTCTGGTGGTTGATGCTAACCATCGACTGGGACTTCTACTGGGGTTGTCACCCACAATACCTATACATGGCCTCGTCAAACGGCTGAATGGGATTCCTCGTAGTGTGGTGGCTGGGTTCCAAAAGAAAGCATCCCAAACTCTATCATCTTCTATGACTTAGCCTCAGAAGTTGCATAGCATCACTTTCAGATCAGATTTCACATTAGAGCATATTGATCCAGCTCTAGTCTAGTGGAGCATCAAAGTCACACTGTCAAGAAAAGTGTGTGGAATGGGAAATAATGATACATCGATTGTGAAAACTACCATTTGCTGCACATACCATGCTGTTTCTTGTTTCTAAGGCCTTGGATATTTTGCAACATTTCTTTCTACCTTTATCACTGGCTAAACCACACTTAGCCTTCTCTGGGTGAAAGGGGTCCTTGTCAGTGTATACGCAGCACCCTGTATTTCTTTTATAAAGTTTACTTGTAATTTACCTGCCTGTCTCCTCCAACATTCTCTAAAGTCCTTGACCATGTCTGTCTTCATGTCTTCATTGCTGTAATCCAGCATAGTTAGCAAGCATAATATATGGATGAGTAATAAAGCTTTATCTTACACTTTGTATAGCAAACCAGTTTAAGTTGAATTCTCATTTCTGAGACAGCCCTCAGCTTCCAGACTTTTAAAATCCTTGCATCCTGCATTTTTTTAAACCCTTTGCACTGACACTTCTATGCACCTTCCAGACACAAAGTTCAGACTTTTAAAAGCCAAGCGGCAAAGAATATTCTGAGCTACATCATAGTGACCATGCCCAGCAGCCAACTGCTCAGTCTTATGAGCATCACCATGTGTGCACAGCAGAGTGAACGGGAAAATGAAAAGTAAGTAATTCTGATATTAGTGAAAAGTGAAACCTGACAGGTACTACAATAGAGTCAAAGATGAAAATCATTAAAAATAATAGGCAATAAAAAATAAGAATAAAATGGAAAGAATTTTGCTGGAAGAACATCGTCAGAGATGGAATCTAGGGGCTTCCATGGTGGCTTAGTGGTAAAGAATCCACCTGCCAAAGCAGGAGACATGGGTTAGACCCCTGATCCAGGAACATCCCACATGCTATGGAGCAATTAAGCCCATGCACCACAGCTACTGAGCCTGTACTCTAGAGCCCGGGAGCGCCAACTACTGAGCCCATGCGCTGCAACTGCTGAAGCCCGCATTCCCTGGAGCCTGTGCTCCACAACAAGAGAAGCACCACAATCAGATGCCCACACTCTGCAACTAGAGAGAAGCCCGTGCAGCAGTGAAGACACAGCACAGCCAAAAAATAAATAAAATTATTTTTTAAAAGATGAAATCTAAAAGAATGTTACTATGGATTTTATCATTTTTTTGGCTCTCAGGGAATGAAAGCTGCTCATAATACACAAATTCTTCTGATGAACTTTTCATTTTCTAGCAGGTTTATAGGGAGGTATTGTACACTTCAAGAGTAGACTTCTTATTCTAAAAAAGATATGAAGCTCGTAATTAATTTCCATCAACTCTACAAGTCAAGTTTATCAGTGTATCCAGGCTGTGAACTGATGCTGAAGATGGCAACAGTAAGATACGTGGTCTGGGAAGAAGACTTGAAGTGTTAGATATACCTGTGCCAGACAAGCAGAAGGTCATATCAGGCTCCTGACCGGCAAGACATCTTCTGAAATGTAAGCAAAGACCTACTGTCATTACTCTGGGACATATTTCTGGAAGGATGGCGTAGGGATGCCCACATCAGAATCGCATTAGGGGGTCTTATAATTCAGATGGCTGTCTGCATTCCCTTTCCTCAGACAAAATCTCTTCAAGTGGGTCCCTGCCTTTTTAATAGGCCCTCAAATAACTCTTTACATATACCAAATTTGGAGACCAATACTTGGTAGATGCTGACACTGGAGCCATGAGTCACTTGACGTATTCCTGCAAGCTGGGAAAGAGTCCAGTTTGGTCTCACCGGACTAAGCTGGACTCACCAGGAGAAAGTCAACCTGAGCAAAGCCCAGGTGACATAAGCCCATATTAACAAGAAGAAAGGGTTTATAACAAGAGAATGAGAAGAAGAATCCAAGGAAAGGTTTGGCCATCACCTTTGAAAACTTTGTGTATTTTCAAATGTCTAAGACCGCTGCCTTTCTCCCCTAGCTGACATTGTAACAGCAGAACTGGGTAGCCCTCCTTCCAACAAATTTCTGTGAGGCACTGGTCACACAGTCCAGAGAATATTAAACTGGACTACAGGAAAAAGACAGGTGGCCAGGGACAGAGCATTTTGTGAGACTGTGATGCAGAGACTGTGGCTTTAAGTATTATTTAAGAATAATAACACTTCTGGCTTCTGTGCTATGAGATAGCCTGCTGACAGCAGTGGAAATGGTGACAGCCTAAGACTGATCAACAATCCAAGGGGCAAGTGAGACTGTTGACTTTGAGCTAATCCCAGCACTGAATATAAGAAATCAGAGCTCTTTTACATCATCAGCTATGGGAAGTTAAATCTAGTAGCTGAATTCACAAAGCCTAAAATGGACATGAAGATGCTGTAGGCAAACATAAGTAGCCTAATGACCAATGTCCAGGCAAAACTGAGACTGGAAATATGTAACTAACCCCATAGAGCTTACTTATCAACATGAGCTCAGCTAAAACAATTCAAATTCTGCTGGGTTTTTCTATCAGTGAGTCTGTGGCTTGTATTTGTGGTCTAGGAAAGAAACTGTGTGAATGAGTTTCTCTCTACTTTTCTTTCTCATCCTGTCCATTTTTCTTTCCTTTACTTCTCATATCTTGCTGTAAATCCCCTCTCGAAAGTCATCATTTTTTCCGTATCTGTCATCTATTTTACTTCATTTATTATTTTTTTTGTCTCAAATATTTCTGTAATCCCCTGTCTTTCCTGCTCCACACTCTTGGTGCTCTCTCTTTCCCACACTTCCCATCACAAAGCACATCTCCTTCCCTCTCATCCCATTAAGCTCTTCCTGTCTTTGTTTTTGTTTCTTTGTTTCTCAGTGTCTCCAGCCACTCATCTTTATTTCAGTCTTCCAAGACCTTTATATCGATGCTTAAAAATCTCTGTGTTGATCTCAAGCTCTATCAAGTTATTCTTAGGAGAATTAATGTGCCAAGGGAAGTGGGCTGTTCTGACAAGCAATATCTAAGGTCCCATGGGGAGAACAGAGGCCTGTCACATCTGGTCTTCTCCTACCAGACTGAATTCCTCAAAGCAGGGACGGTGCTGGGACCACATTAGGACCATATTCCCCTGTCGGACCAGTGGCTAAGACTCCAGGCTGCCAAGGCGGAGGGCAGAGCTTCAATCCCTGGTTGGGGAACTAAGATCCCAATTGCCTTGCAGTGTGGCCAAAAAGAAAGATTGATAGCTGCCTTCCAAGCAGGGGACCCGGGTTCATTTCCCGGCCAGCACATATGCTCTTCACTCCCTGGTGACTCAGATGGTAAAGAATCCTCCTGCAATGAGGGAGATCTGGGTTTGATTCCTGGATTGGGAAGATCCCCTGGAGAAGGGAACGGCTACCTGCTCCAATATTCTGGCCTGCAGAATTGCATGGACAGAGGAGCCTGGCAGGGTACAGTCCATAGGGTCGCAAAGAGTTGGACAGGACTGAGTGACTTTCACTTTCACACTTATATTAGGGGCACGTATATTTATAGGACCTTTGTTACCAGAGAGAAAGTGTTCATAACAGGTGATACCAGTTACTATAGAAAAAGTGCGTGCTCAGTCACTCAGTTGTATGACTCTTTTCCACCCCATGGACTAGACTTCTCCAGACAGAAGAGTCTGTCCATGGAATTGTTCAGGCGAGAATATTGGGATAGGTTGCCATTTCCTTCTCTGGATTTGGAAAAGTAGGGTACATCAATATAACATCATTACATTTGAAAAATCTTAGGAAACCATAGTTTATTTTTTAAGTCACATTTTCCAAGGCAACTGGCTCAATAGCAGTGTTGGAACTTTTAAAAAATTTATACGTTTTTAAAATTTTTAATTAGAAGATAATTACAATATTGTGATGGTTTCCGCCATCCATCAACATGAATTGGCCATAAGTATACCTATGTCCCCTCCCTCTTGAACCCACCTCCCTCCCCTTCCCACCCTTCTAGGTTGTCACTAAGCACTGGCTTTGAAAACTTTTGCCCATTTTTCATATGCATCCTCCCATGCCCATGATTCTAATACTTTTGTCAAGTAAAAAAATGAAATAGGATTGCCCAGAGGATAGATGGTTCTTCGTGCTGGGAAATGAAAAAGAAAGATCAGAATGAGCCTGAAATATCCTACTGCCCCCAGAAAGCAAGAATATTGTTTTTTTTTTTTTAAGTGTAAGAGGCTCTGGAGAAGAAATGGCAACCCACTCCAGTATTCTGGCCTGGGTCATCACCAGAGGAACCTGGTGGGCTACAGTCCATGGAGTCACTACAGTTGGACATGATTTAGCATCTAAACCACCACCATCAGTAATAGCAGAGGGATATTATTGCAAAAAAATAGGAAATGGCTTAAAACCAAATAATGGATGTCGTTGCTCAAGTTCACTAACCTGCAGGTCCAGTGTATAAATCCAGTCAAATAGTTAGCCAACCAATTAGTTAATCAGTTCTGCAACTGATGGGTAAACGCTCATGATCTTTTAGTCCAAATGTTAACTGGTTTTGAGTATTTATTATTCTCTTCTAGTTAAAAATGCTATGTAAATATAGATATATATGTAAAGTTAAAAATTAAAATCAAATATTCTTATGAAAAAAAAAGTGTAAGAGACAATATGAGAAGGCCAAACAACCCAATTTAAGAGTTTCTATTGACCAAGTTTTAACAGTTTGAGCATGAAATATTATTTTTATTATGGTTACTTGGAGCAAATTGAGTCTATGAAAGACCATGGATTCATCAGTTCAGTTCAGTTGCTCAGTCATGTCTGACTCTTTGCGACCCCATGAGCTGCAGCATGCCAGGCCTCCCTGTCCAACACCATCTCCTGGAGCCCACCCAAACTCATGTCCATTGAGTCAGTGATGCTATCCAACCATCTCATCCTCTGTCATCCCCTTCTCCTCCTGCCCTCAATCTTTCCCAGCATCAGGGTCTTTTCCAATGAGTCAGCTCTTTGCATCAGGTGGCCAAAGTATTGGAGTTTCAGCTTCAACATCAGTCCTTCCAACGAACACCCAGGACTGATCTCCTTTAGGATGGACTGGTTGGATCTCCTTGCAGTCCAAGGGACTCTCAAGAGTCTTCGCCAACACCACAGTTCAAAAGCATCAAATCTTTCTTTATAGTTCAACTCTCACATCCATACATGACCACTGGAAAAACCATAGCCTGGACTAGGCAGACCTTTGTAGGCAAAGTAATGTCTCTGCTTTTTAATATGCTGTCTAGGTTGGTCATAAATTTCCTTCCAAGGAGTACAGATTCATAATATTTATAAAAACAGAAAAGTTAAGATAATGAGTACAAAAATATAGTTGTCATACAAAAAAATGGATAACCAACTATGAATCTGCCTCTTGTTAATGGATTTTAACAAGTAGCTATTATTTGTATATGGATATTTTGTTTCTCCCACTTAATTATTGTTTTTTATAAAAATGTATAAATCTGTGTACACATATTTGTTTTAGAGGAAAAAATAAAATTGTGGAACTGAGCAAACCAATAATCTAGGAAAAAAGCAGAAACTCTAGCAAGAGGAGAAAAGACTGGTTTGGCTGGTACTGAGTTGAACATACAACTTAAGTGGAAAGAAAGTCCAACACTTAATCAGGATTAGTGATCACACAATGTTACCACATAGAAAAAAGGGGCAACAAGATCTTCCAAAAAGATGAATTAGTCAAATATCCCAAAGAGGAAGAATCTACAACTCATATGCAATGCCTCATCTTACAGGAAATGAAACCACTAGATGGCCCTACTCATGTTAATAAAATACCAATAAGAAATACATAATTCTTTAAAAAGGTAACAGACCAAGTCAATATATCATACTGATAGGACATTGGGTTTTGTAACTCTGGCAAAGTGAGATTTTAAAAGTACATCATTTCCTGAAAGACAGCAGGTTGTAAAAAAGTAAAACCCAAGTGAAGGTGTGACCTTAAAAATCATGTTGCTGTAAGGCCGGAAGTTAATGCAGCTTGATGATGAGTCCTGTACCCAGATCAAAAATGGATCAGCCAGTAATCCAGATTCTACAGCCTTGGCTGGGCTGAGCACATATACTTCTTTTTGGAGGGTCTAGTAATATTACTCCACCCCTGGGAAGAAATAAAAATGTATTACTGAAACCCTAGGAAGATATTAAAATAAGTATACTAATATCCCCTCAGAAGGTATAAAACAAGCACATAAATTATCAAAGAAATGAATAAGTCCATTGTTCCAAGGCTTTAGAATATATTCAAGTGTAAGTATAATAATAAGCTTTGTAGTCACTGCATTTGTGAAAGTTTTATGACATTTGAAGTATTCAAAAAACAGCCATAATGAATTTGCAATTGCATTTTAAATGATATAGGAGAACTTAACCAAATTATAGTCATCTTAAAATTTCAAGATAATTTTTAAAAAAAATATTTTTATTAGGTATATGAGTTTAGTAATTTGAGCATTAATCAAAATATAAATTTCTAGCTTCTAATAGGAAAACTAAATAACCTGGACTGTGAGGTCCTTTCCCCTAAACCATCCCAGAGGAAATTGGAAACCTTTGTGGCACATTAGAATTACCCATGGAAGCTTCAAAAACTACTGATAGTCAGGAGCCCTCCTTGGACCATTTGTATCAGAATCTTCAGAAGCAGAATCTTGGCACTAGAAGTTTTAAAATACACCTCAGTCCCAAATAATATGCAGCCAGAGTTGAGAAATTGATAGAGGAGTTGAGAAGGCTGTGGAACTAACATCAAAGGTTTAAAAAGGCCACGAGGAAACCAAAGACCATTCTGAGTTGGTGTAGAAGAAACTCATGGCAGTCTGGGATGGAGACATAGTGGAGCAGTAGGTGTAGCTATGGAGGGTGAATTTAGCTCTTACTTATCCCCTACATTGCTTTGCAGGACTTTTTTCTGGCCCCATCACTTCCATGGACTAGAAATTAGCAAGAGCAGTCCAGATGCCAGCTATGCATGTGGGGGAAATGGAAGAGTTGGGGAGATGGGTAGCTTTAAGACCCTGCCAATCTGAAAATTCAGTGGGAACCTGTGTATACTATCTAGCTGCCCTAAGGCATTTGCTTCCTCATTCTTTTATTCTCCATAGCCTCAGTGACAGGGGACTAAGAATTTTACCTCTTCAAGATAACCTGCTTCTTTCCAAGAATTCAAGGAGGTTCTCTGAATGGGGCAATCCCTCATGAAGAAACTATGAATGGAGCTGGTCTGCAGGTTCTGTGGTGTGTGGTGCTCTCATTCCTATAGATCTTCCCCAGCCTCCACCAGTAATCCTAAATATGGATATCACACAGGCTATATTCCCTAACCACAATGCAATGGTGTTAGAAATGAATTACAAAAAAATAATTATTAGGAGAACCAGAGATCAAATTGCCAACATCCGTTGGATCATCAGAAAAGTTAGAGAGTTCTAGAAAAACATCTACTTCTGCTTTTTTGACTATGCCAAAGCCTTTGACTGTGTGGATCACAACAAACTGTGGAAAATTCTGAAAGAGATGGGAATACCAGACCACCTGACCTGCCCCCTGAGAAATCTGTATTGAGGTCAAGAAGCAACAGTTAGAATTGGACATGGAACAGCAGACTGGTTCCAAATCAGGAAAGGAGTATGTCAAAGCTGTATATTGTCACCCTGCTTGTTTAACTTATATGCAGAGTACATCATGAGAAATGCTGGACTGGATGAAGCACAAACTGGAATCAAGATTGCCCGGAGAAATATCAGTAACCTCAGATATGCAGATGACACCACCCTTACGGCAGAAAACAAAGAAAAACAAAAGAGCCTCTTGATGAAAGTGAAAGAGGAGAGTGGAAAAGTTGGCTTAAAACTCAACATTCAGGGAGGAGCCAAGATGGCGGAGGAGTAGGACGGGGAGAACACTTTCTCCCCCACAAATTCATCAAAAGAGCATTTAAACGTCGAGTAAATTCCACAAAACAACTTCTGAATGCCGGCAGAGGACATCAGGCACCCAGAAAAGCAACCCAACTCTTCGAAAGGAGGTAGGAAAAAATATTAAAAACAAACAAAAAAAAAGAGACAAAAGAGGGAGGGACGGAGTTCCGTCCTGGGAAGGGAATCTTAAAAAGAGAGAAGTTTCCAAACATCAGGAAACCTTCTCACTGCCGAATCTGTGCCGAGCTTTGGAAGCACAGAGGGCAACATAACAGGGAGAAAAAATAAATAAACAATTTAAAACTCGCAGATTGCGAGCCCTACGGTAACTCCCCCAGCAGAGAAGCAGCGCAGACGCCTGCATCCGCCATTAGCAAACCGGGGCTGGGCAGGGAGGCGCGGCGTGGGCTGCATCGCTGAGAGTAAGAATCTGGCCTGAATACCCTGAGTGCTATCTGAGCGAAATAATTTGGGCTAGCAAACCAGACTGTGGGATACCTACCACGCGAAAAGCCAGCCCTAACCTAAGACCGCCAGGCCCGCACACGGAACAAAGGACTGAACAGAGATAGCCGGCTGCAGACCTTCCCCCTCCGGTGACAGGCAGCCAGAGCCGGAAGGGGGCAATCGCAGCCCCAGAGAGACATTATCTATAAAATTGTAAGTAGGCTTCTTTGCTAACTAAAACTTCTTGGGGGTCTGGACGGTCAACATCTGCCTGAGAAGGTGCGCCGGTTTTACATCCAGATAACCGAGTGGCGGGGAGGCGATAAGTCGCAGCATTGGCGCTCGCCTGGGAAGAGCAAATTGGCGCTCGGACCTGGGAAGAGCACAAAACGCAGGCCCAACTGAGTCTGCGCCTCTGAGGACTACCCGAGTGCCTGAACCTGAGCGGCTTGGACCTGGGAGGTGCATGCAGCCCAGGGCCGGCCTCGGATTGTTCCCGGCAGAACAACCTAGAGTCCGAGCAGTGTGGACAGGGAGGCTACACGCGCCGTGAGCGGGGGCAGACCCAGGGTGGCTGAGGCACTGCGAGCCCACGCCAGTGTTATTTGTTTGCAGCATCCCTCCCTCCATCCCCACAGCGCGACTGAACAAGTAAGCCTAAAAAAAAAAAAAAAAGTGTCCTCCACCGTGCCCTTTGAGTCAGGGCGGAAACCAGATACTGAAGAGACTAGCAAACAGAAGAAGATATAACAGAGGGAAACGCCTTGGAAGCTACAGGCAATAGATCAAAACCCTGTGGTTACTACGGACTACATAGGAAGGGGCCTATAGATCTTGAGAAACATAAATCTGACCAAGGAACTAGCCAAAAATGAACTGAACCCACAACACCCACAAAAAAAAAAACAAAAAAGTCCTAGATATATTTTTATTATTTTTACGATCATTCTTTCTTTTTTTTTTTAACTAAAAAAAAAAAAATTTTAAGTCCTCTATTGTTCCTTTAATTTTCACTTTTATAACCTATTACTTTGCAAAAAAAAAAAAAGACCCTATTTTTTTCTTCTTCAGCAAACTACACATATATATATTTTATAATTTTTTGACCTTGTTTTTTTTTGTTGTTGTTGTTGTTTTTGTTTTTTTCTTCTTTTCTTTAACATTGTATTTTTGAAATTCCAAACTCTACTCTAGATTTTTAATTTTCGCTTTTTGGTATATGTTATCAATTTTGTACCTATAGTTTTTTTTTATATAATATCTGTGACTTTTTTTTTTCTTTTTTTTTTTCTTCTTCTCTGTTTCTTTCTCTTCTTCTTTTATATAACATTGTATATCTGAAATTCCAAACTTTACTCTAGATTTTTAATTTATGCTTTTTGGTATTTGATATCAATTTTGTACCTGTATTTTCTTTATAATTTTTGTGACATTGTTCGTATTTGTTTGTTTGTTTTCTCTCTTTATTTTTCTTCTTCTTCTTTTTTTTTTTTTTAACATTGTATTTTTGAAATTCCAAACTGTACTCTAGATTTTTAATTTTTGCTTTCTGGTATTAGTTATCAATTTTGTACCTGTACTTTCTTTATAATTTTCGCGACCTTGTTTGTTTTTGTTTGTTCGTTCTTTCTCTCTTTCTTTTCCTTCTTCTTTTCTTTAACATCGTATTTTTGAAATTCCAAACTCTACTCTAGATTTTTGATTTTTGCTTTTATGTATTTGTTACCAATTTTGTACCTTTAAGGACCCAATCTTCAGGACCCATTTTTCACTAGGGAGTGAGATTACTGGCTTGACTGCTCTCTCTCCCTTTGGACCCTCCTTTTTCTCCACCAGGTCGCCTGTGTCTCCTCCCTAACCCCTCTCTACTCTACCCAACTCTGTGAATTTCTGTGTGTTCCAGATGGTGGAGAACACTTAGGGAACTGATTACTGGCTGGATCTGTCTCCCTCCTTTTCATTCCCCCCTTTTATCCTTCTGGCCACCTCTGTTACCTTCCTCCTTCTTCTCTTCTCTGTATAACCCCGTGAACATCTCTGAGTGGTCCAGTTGTGGAGTGCACATAAGGAAGTGACTACTGGCTAGCCCACTCTCTCCACTATTGATTCACCTCATCTCATTTGGGTCACCTCTAACTCCCTCCTCCCTCTTCTCTTCTCCATGTAACCCTGTGAACCTCTCTGAGTGACCCTCACTGTAGAGAAACTTATCATCTTTAATGTAGATGTTTTATCAATGGTGCTGTAGAGAAGGAGAAGTTTTGAAACTACTGTAAAAATAAGACCGATAATCGGAAGCAGGAGACTTAAGTCCAAACCCTGACTCCAGGGAACTCCTGACTCCAAGGAACATTCATTGACAGGAGCTCATCAAATGCCTCCATACCGACACTGAAACCAAGCACCACACAAGGGCCAATAAATTCAGGGCAAGACATACCAAGCAAATTCTCCAGCAACAAAGGAACACAGCCCTGAGCTTCAAGATACAGGCTGCCCAAAGTCACCCCAAAACTATAGACATCTCATAACTCATTACTGGACATTTCATTGCACTCCAGAGAGAAGAAATACAGCTCCACCCACCAGAACACCGACACAAGCTTCCCTAACCAGGAAACCTTGACAAGCCACCTGTACAAACCCACACACAGTGAGGAAACGCCATAATAAAGAGAACTCCACAAACTGCCAGAATACAGAAAGGACACCCCAAACTCAGCAATTTAAACAAGATGAAGAGACAGAGGAATACTCAGCAGATAAAGGAACAGGATAAATGCCCACCAAACCAAACAAAAGAGGAAGAGACAGGGAATCTACCTGATAAAGAATTCCGAATAATGATAGTGAAATTGATCCAAAATCTTGAAACTAAAATGGAATCACAGATAAATAGCCTGGAGACAAGGATTGAGAAGATGCAAGAAAGGTTTAACAAGGACCTAGAAGAAATAAAAAAGAGTCAATATATAATGAATAATGCAATAAGTGAAATTAAAAACAATCTGGAGGCAACAAATAGTAGAATAACAGAGGCAGAAGACAGGATTAGTGAATTAGAAGATAGAATGGTAGAAATAAATGAATCAGAGAGGATAAAAGAAAAACGAATTAAAAGAAAGGAGGACAATCTCAGAGACCTCCAGGACAATATTAAACGCTACAACATTTGAATCATAGGGGTTCCAGAAGAAGAAGACAAAAAGAAAGACCATGAGAAAATACTTGAGGAGATAATAGTGGAAAACTTCCCTAAACTGGGGAAGGAAATAATCACCCAAGTCCAAGAAACCCAGAGAGTACCAAACAGGATAAACCCAAGGAGAAACACTCCAAGACACATATTAATCAAATTAACAAAGATCAAACACAAAGAACAAATATTAAAAGCAGCAAGGGAAAAACAACAAATAACACACAAGGGAATTCCCATAAGGATAACAGCTGATCTTTCAATAGAAACTCTTCAAGCCAGGAGGGAATGGCAAGACATACTTAAAATGATGAAAGAAAATAACCTACAGCCCAGATTATTGTACCCAGCAAGGATCTCATTCAAGTATGAAGGAGAAATCAAAAGCTTTTCAGACAAGCAAAAGCTGAGAGAATTCTGCACCACCAAACCAGCTCTCCAACAAATACTAAAGGATATTCTCTAGACAGGAAACACAAAAACGGTGTATAAACTCAAACCCAAAACAATAAAGTAAATGGCAACGGGAACATACTTATCAGTAATTACCTTAAATGTAAATGGGTTGAATGCCCCAACCAAAAGACAAAGACTGGCTGAATGGATACAAAAACAAGACCCCTACATATGTTGTCTACAAGAGACCCACCTCAAAACAGGGGACACATACAGACTGAAAGTGAAGGGCTGGAAAAAGATTTTCCATGCAAATAGGGACCAAAAGAAAGCAGGAGTAGCAATACTCATATCAGATAAAATAGACTTTAAAACAAAGGCTGTGAAAAGAGACAAAGAAGGTCACTACATAATGATCAAAGGATCAATCCAAGAAGAAGATATAACAATTATAAATATATATGCACCCAACACGGGAGCACCACAGTACGTAAGACAAATGCTAACAAGTATGAAAGGAGAAATTAACAATAACACAATAATAGTGGGAGACTTTAATACCCCACTCACACCTATGGATAGATCAACTAAACAGAAAATTAACAAGGAAACACAAACTTTAAACGATACAATAGACCAGTTAGACCTAATTGATATCTATAGATCATTTCATCCCAAAACAATGAATTTCACCTTTTTCTCAAGCGCACATGGAACCTTCTCCAGGATAGATCACATCCTGGGCCATAAAGCTAGCCTTGGTAAATTCAAAAAAATAGAAATCATTCCAAGCATTTTTTCTGACCACAATGCAGTAAGATTAGATCTCAATTACAGGAGAAAAACTATTAAAAATTCCAACATATGGAGGCTGAACAACACGCTGCTGAATAACCAACAAATCACAGAAGAAATCAAAAAAGAAATCAAAATTTGCATAGAAACGAATGAAAATGAAAACACAACAACCCAAAACCTGTGGGACACGGTAAAAGCAGTCCTAAGGGGAAAGTTCATAGCAATACAGGCACACCTCAAGAAACAAGAAAAAAGTCAAATAAATAACCTAACTCTACACCTAAAGCAACTAGAAAAGGAAGAAATGAAGAACCCCAGGGTTAGTAGAAGGAAAGAAATCTTAAAAATTAGAGCAGAAATAAATGCAAAAGAAACAAAAGAGACCATAGCAAAAATCAACAAAACCAAAAGCTGGTTCTTTGAAAGGATAAATAAAATTGACAAACCATTAGCCAGACTCATCAAGAAACAAAGGGAGAAAAATCAAATCAACAAAATTAGAAACGAAAATGGAGAGATCACAACAGACAACACAGAAATACAAAGGATCATAAGAGACTACTATCAACAATTATATGCCAATAAAATGGACAACGTGGAAGAAATGGACAAATTCTTAGAAAAGTACAACTTTCCAAAACTGGACCAGGAAGAAATAGAAAATCTTAACAGACCCATCACAAGCATGGAAATTGAAACTGTAATAAAAAATCTTCCAGCAAACAAAAGCCCCGGTCCAGACGGCTTCACAGCTGAATTCTACCAAAAATTTAGAGAAGAGCTAACACCTATCCTGCTCAAACTCTTCCAGAAAATTGCAGAGGAAGGTAAACTTCCAAACTCATTCTATGAGGCCACCATCACCCTAATACCAAAACCTGACAAAGATCCCACAAAAAAAGAAAACTACAGGCCAATATCACTGATGAACATAGATGAAAAAATCCTTAACAAAATTCTAGCAATCAGAATCCAACAATACATTAAAAAGATCATACACCATGATCAAGTGGGCTTTATCCCAGGGATGCAAGGATTCTTCAATATCCGCAAATCAATCAATGTAATACACCACATTAACAAATTGAAAAATAAAAACCATATGATTATCTCAATAGATGCAGAGAAAGCCTTTGACAAAATTCAACATCCATTTATGATAAAAACTCTCCAGAAAGCAGGAATAGAAGGAACATACCTCAACATAATAAAAGCTATATATGACAAACCCACTGCAAACATTATCCTCAATGGTGAAAAATTGAAAGCATTTCCTCTAAAGTCAGGAACAAGACAAGGGTGCCCACTTTCACCATTACTATTCAACATAGTTTTGGAAGTTTTGGCCACAGCAATCAGAGCAGAAAAAGAAATAAAAGGAATCCAAATTGGAAAAGAAGAAGTAAAACTCTCACTATTTGCAGATGACATGATCCTCTACATAGAAAACCCTAAAGAGTCCACCAGAAAATTACTAGAAATAATCAATGACTACAGTAAAGTTGCAGGATATAAAATCAACACACAGAAATCCATGGCATTCCTATACACTAATAATGAGAAAACAGAAAGAGAAATTAAGGAAACAATTCCATTCACCATTGCAACGGAAAGAATAAAATACTTAGGAATATATCTACCTAAAGAAACTAAAGACCTATATATAGAAAACTATAAAACACTGGTGAAAGAAATCAAAGAGGACACTAATAGATGGAGAAATATACCATGTTCATGGATTGGAAGAATCAATATAGTGAAAATGAGTATACTACCCAAAGCAATTTATAGATTCAACGCAATCCCTATCAAGCTACCAAGAGTATTCTTCACAGAGCTAGAACAAATAATTTCACAATTTGTATGGAAATACAAAAAACCTCGAATAGCCAAAGCGATCTTGAGAAAGAGGAATGGAACTGGAGGAATCAACCTACCTGACTTCAGGCTCTACTACAAAGCCACAGTTATCAAGACAGTATGGTACTGGCACAAAGACAGAAATATTGATCAATGGAATAAAATAGAAAGCCCAGAGATAAATCCACGCACATATGGACACCTTATCTTCGACAAAGGAGGCAAGAATATACAATGGATTAAAGACAATCTCTTTAACAAGTGGTGCTGGGAAATCTGGTCAACCACTTGTAAAAGAATGAAACTGGACCACTTTCTAACACCATACACAAAAATAAACTCAAAATGGATTAAAGATCTAAACGTAAGACCAGAAACTATAAAACTCCTAGAGGAGAACATAGGCAAAACACTCTCCGACATACATCACAGCAGGATCCTCTATGACCCACCTCCCAGAATATTGGAAATAAAAGCAAAAATAAACAAATGGGACCTAATTAACCTTAAAAGCTTCTGCACATCAAAGGAAACTATTAGCAAGGTGAAAAGACAGCCTTCAGAATGGGAGAAAATAATAGCAAATCAAGCAACTGACAAACAACTAATCTCAAAAATATACAAGCAACTCCTACAGCTCAACTCCAGAAAAATAAACGACCCAATCAAAAAATGGGCCAAAGAACTAAATAGACATTTCTCCAAAAAAGACATACAGATGGCTAACAAACACATGAAAAGATGCTCAACATCACTCATTATCAGAGAAATGCAAATCAAAACCACTATGAGGTACCATTTCACACCAGTCAGAATGGCTGCGATCCAAAAGTCTACAAATAATAAATGCTGGAGAGGGTGTGGAGAAAAGGGAACCCTCTTACACTGTTGGTGGGAATGCAAACTAGTACAGCCACTATGGAGAACAGTGTGGAGATTCCTTAAAAAACTGGAAATAGAACTGCCTTATGATCCAGCAACCCCACTGCTGGGCATACACACTGAGGAAACCAGAAGGGAAAGAGGCACGTGTACCCCAATGTTCATCGCAGCACTGTTTATAATAGCCAAGACATGGAAGCAACCTAGATGTCCATCAGCAGATGAATGGATAAGAAAGCTGTGGTACATATACACAATGGAGTATTACTCAGCCATTAAAAAGAATACATTTGAATCAGTTCTAATGAGGTGGATGAAACTGGAGCCTATTATACAGAGTGAAGTAAGCCAGAAGGAAAAACATAAATACAGTATACTAACGCACATATATGGAATTTAGAAAGATGGTAACAATAACCCGGTGTACGAGACAGCAAAAGAGACACTGATGTATAGAACAGTCTTATGGACTCTGTGGGAGAGGGAGAGGGTGGGAAGATTTGGGAGAATGGCAATGAAACATGTAAAATATCATGTAGGAAACGAGTTGCCAGTCCAGGTTCGATGCACGATGCTGGATGCTTGGGGCTGGTGCACTGGGACGGCCCAGAGGGATGGTATGGGGAGGGAGGAGGGAGGAGGGTTCGGGATGGGGAACACATGTATACCTGTGGCGGATTCATTTTGATATTTGGCAAAACTAATACAATTATGTAAAGTTTAAAAATAAAATAAAATTGGAAGAATAAAAAAAAAAAGATAAATAAGGGCATACTCTGAAAAAAAAAATAAAAAAATAAAAAAATCAAAAAAAAAAAAAAAAAAACTCAACATTCAGAAAGCTAAGATCATGGCATCTGGTCCCATCACTCCATGGCAAATAGATGGGGAAATAATGGAAACACTGACAGACTTTATTTTCCTGGGCTCCAAAATCACTGCAGATGATGACTGCAGCCATGAAATTAAAACACACTTACTCCTTGAAAGAAAAGCTATGACCAACCTAGATAAAAAAAAGCTGAGACATTACTTTGCCAATAAAGATCTGTCTAGTCAAACCTATGGTTTTTCCAGTAGTCATGTATGGATATGAGAGTTGGACTATAAAGAAAGCTGATTACCTAAGAATTGATGCTTTCAAACTGTGGTGTTGGAGAAGACTCTTAACAGTCCCTTGGACAGCAAGGAGATCCAACCAGTCCATCCTAAAGGAAATCAGTCCTGAACATTCATAGGAAGGACTAATCCTGAAGCTGAAACTCCAATACTTTGGCCACTCGATGCGAAGAACTTACTCATTGGAAAAGATCCTGATGCTGGGAAAGATTGAAGGTGGGAGGAGAAGGGGACGACAAAGGATGAGATGGTTGGATAGTATCATCGACACGATGGACATGAGTTTGAGCAAGCTCCAGGAGTTGGTGAGGGACAGGGTGGCCTGGTGTGCTGCAGTCCATGGGGTCGCAAAGAGTCGGACATGACTGAGCGACTGAACTGAACTGAACTGAATTATTGGGAGACAACTCTCCATGGGTCTCTTGTGTTTCTGGATCTTGTCTGAGCAGAAGTATTGTCAGCTTTTGACTATCTTTTCAAGGATGTTCATATAGCAAGCAGCCTTGGAAAATAAGGGTATAATCTCCCTCCATGACAGAGGGCAGGTTTGTTTGCTATCTAGGAAAATGAAGATAATGTCTGTCTGTGTGGAAAAGATTAGGTAGGTTGGCTTATACTCCCTTAGGCAAGATAGGAGTTTCCTCATCTCAGGGTCCTTCAGCTGTGACTGAAAGCTCTTGCAGGTATGTCATCCTCCTGGACCCATACATGCGTCACTCCCATAGGACTTGGGAGGCAAGGGGAACCAATGAGAAAATGAAGTCATTAAGTCCTTTGTCTTTGACCTTTCAATCAAAGTCTCGAGTCTTTCACCACTGTTTTTGAAACTGTGACTGATGACATTGGTACCTTTAGTTCAGTTCAGTTCATTCGTTCAGCCGTGTCTGACTCTTTGCGACGCCATGAATCGCAGCACGCCAGGCTTCCCTGTCCATCACCATCTCCTGGAGTTCACTCAGACTCATGTCCATCGAGTCGGTGATGCCATCCAGCCATCTCATCCTCTGTTGTCCTCTTCTCCTGCTGTGTCCAATCCCTCCCAGCATCAGAGTCTTTTCCAATGAGTCAACTCTTCACATGAGGTGGCCAAAGTACTGGAGTTTCAGCTTTAGCATCATTCCTTCCAAAGAAATACCAGGGCTGATCTCCTTCAGAATGGACTGGTTGGATCTCCTTGCAGTCCAAGGGACTCTCAAGAGTCTTCTCCAACACCACAGTTAAAAAGCATCAATTCTTCAGTGCTCAGCTTTCTTCACACTCCAACTCTCATATCCATACATGACCACTGGAAAAACCATAGCCTTGACTAGACAGACCTTTGTTGGCAAAGTAATGTCTCTGCTTTTGAATATGCTATCTAGGTTGGTCATAACTTTCCTTCCAAGGAGTAAGCGTCTTTTAATTTCTTGGCTGCAGTCACCATCTGCAGTGACTTTGGAGCCCAAAAAAATAAAGTCTGACACTGTTTCCACTGTTTCCCCATCTATTTGCCATGAAGTGATGGGACCAGATGCCATGATCTTCGTTTTCTGAATGTTGAGCTTTAAGCCAACTTTTTCACTCTCCACTTTCACTTTCATCAAGAGGCTTTTT
The DNA here is from genome assembly GCF_055505025.1 of Bos grunniens. Lineage (NCBI taxonomy): Eukaryota > Metazoa > Chordata > Mammalia > Artiodactyla > Bovidae > Bos > Bos grunniens. Next base: position 84,329,298 of record NC_141174.1, on the reverse strand, counting down.
AGTTCCTCTTCACTTTCTGCCATAAGGGTGATATCATCTGCATACCTGAGGTTATTGATATTTCTCCTGGGCAATCTTGATTCCAGCTTTTGTTTCTTCCAGTCCAGCGTTTCTCATGATGTACTCTGCATATAAGTTAAATAAACAGGGTGACAATATACAGCCTTGACGTACTCCTTTCCCAATTTGAACCAGTCTGTTGTTCCATGTCCAGTTATAACTGTTGCTTCCTGACCTGCATACAGATTTCTCAAGAGGCAGATCAGGTGGTCTGGTATTCCCATCTCTTTCAGAATTTTCCACAGTTTATTGTGATCCACACAGTCAAAGGCTTTGGCATAGTCAAAAAAGCAGAAATAGATGTTTTTCTGGAACTCTCTTGCTTTTTCCATGATCCAGTGGATGTTGGCAATTTGATCTCTGGTTCCTCTGCCTTTTCTAAAACCAGCTTGAACATCTGGAAGTTCACGGTTCACGTATTGCTGAAGCCTGGCTTGGACAATTTTGAGCATTACTTTACTAGCGTGTGAGATGAGTGCAATTGTGCAGTAGTTTGAGCATTCTTTGGCATTGCCTTTCTTTGGGATTGGAATGAAAACTGACCTTTTCCAGTCCTGTGGCCACTGCTGAGTGTTCCAAATTTGCTGGCATATTGAGTGCAGCACTTTCACAGCATCATCTTTCAGGATTTGAAATAGCTCCACTGGAATTCCATCACCTCCACTAGCTTTGTTCGTAGTGATGCTTTCTAAGGCCCACTTGACTTCACATTCCAGGATGTCTGGCTCTAGGTCAGTGATAGCACCCGTCAGTGATCGCACTATCATGATTATCTGGGTCGTAAAGATCTTTTTTGTATAGTTCTTCTGTGTATTCTTGCCACCTCTTCTTAATATCTTCTGCTTCTGTTAGGTCCATACCATTTCTGTCCTTTATCGAGCCCATCTTTGCATGAAATGTTCCCTTGGTATCTCTAATTTTCTTGAAGAGATCTCTAGTCTTTCCCATTCTGTTGTTTTCCTCTATTTCTTTGCATTGATCGCTGAGGAAGGCTTTCTTATCTCTTCTTGCCATTCTTTGGAACTCTGCATTCAGATGCTTATATCTTTCCTTTTCTCCATTGCTTTTCGCTTCTCTTCTTTTCACAGCTATTTGTAAGGCCTCCCCAGACAGCCATTTTGCTTTTTTGCATTTCTTTTCCATGGGGGTGGTCTTGATCCCTGTCTCCTGTACAATGTCCCAAACCTCCGTCCATAGTTCATCAGTCACTCTATCAGATCTAGTCCCTTAAATCCATTTCTCACTTCCACTGTATAATCATAAGGGATTTGATTTAGGTCATACCTGAATGGCCTAGTGGTTTTCCCTACTTTCTTCAATTTAAGTCTGAATTTGGCAATAAGGAGTTCATGATTTGAGCCACAGTCAACTCCTGGTCTTGTTGACTGTATAGAGCTTCTCCATCTTTGGCTGCAAAGAATATAATCAATCTGATTTTGGTGTTGACCATCTGGTGATGTCCATGTGTAGCTTACAAGTAGGTAAAATATAAGACTCTTCACAGTTGTTGATAATAACTTTTAAAAATCCTTTTAAGTGTAGATATGAAATTGCATACAACTAAATAATCTTTAGATTAAAAAGGAATTCATGACTATCATATAGAAAACAGGATAAACAAAGTATTTTAAGCCAAAATTTATGGACTTAGCTGAAGCAGTATTTGGAGGGAAATTTACACATTTAAATAAATGTATTAGGAATCAGAAAAGATTGAAAACAAATGAGCTAAGTGTTTAGTTCAAGAAGAAAGAAAAAAGAAATTAGAGCAGAACTAAAGAAGTCAGAGAGAAAAATAAATACTGGGTTGGCCAAAAAGTTCATTTGGGTTTTTCCATCAGATCTTATGGAGAAACCCAAACGAACTTTTTGGTCAACCCAGTATTAAGCAGGTGAAGAATCTTCCTTCAATTCAAGAGTCACAGGAGACTCAGGTTCGATCCCTGAGTCAGGAAGATTCCCTGGAGAAGGAAATGGCAACCCACTCAGTATTCTTGCCTGGGAAATCCCATGGACAGAGGAGCCTGGTGGGCTAGAGTCCATGAAGTCACAAAAAACTGAATACGATTGAGTGACTAAACAAGCAAGCAAAAAATATTATGGGCAGAAGTCAAAGTAAGCAATAAGAAAACAATAATAATTTAAGATATAATAATACTAACAACCAATAACACTGAAGATCAGTAAAATTAAAAGCTGATCTTTAAATTTTTTGAAAAGATAAACAAGATGCTCTTCTGGGAAGAAAGGAAAAAGATCATATAAAGCAAAATCAGAATGATAAAAAGGAAATAACTGCAGATACATACAACATTTAAAAATAATAAAAGAATGTTGTGAAAACTATAGTCTACTATACTGAACTTGTAGATGAAATAGATTTTGCTCTCTATGATATTTAAATTATTCAACATCAAGTAGAGCTTGGTGCTGGTTAATCAGCCTGGGCATGTGCCAATCAGAAAGGGTGATCTCTGGTTGCCAGACTGATATGTCCTGCCCAGATAATGGCTCCATATTTCTGAGATCAAAATTAAATTCCCAACTGGCCCAAAGAGAAATATAAATACCATACAGGCCAGTAAGCATTAAAGAAGCAAAGTGGTAATCAAAGCTTTTCTTTTCCAATAAGCTGCAGCCTGGAAAAGTTTTTAGATGAAATCTTCACAAACATAAAGAGCGAGGTAATTCCCTAGTTCATATATTCTCAATGGGATCAAAATCCACTGGTTTTTGAAGAGGGATAAAAATCTTAGATATTAAAACAGTGTGTAGTCCTCCAAAGGGTCACAGTACATAAACAGACACTGTCTCTGCGGTATTAAAATTTCAAGGTGAGGGATTAGGGGAAAGAAACATATCTGAAAAAGTTCCAGTGACGGGAGAGATGCTACTGCAAAAGAAAAAAAAAAAAAAGGATTGAGAAACACTCCCTAAATTTAGTTAGGAAGATAGAGCAAGAATAGAAACTTCTGAGATTATTGTAACATTTTAAGAAGTTGCTTGCATGCTTAGTGATTCAGTGGTGTCTGACTCTTTTCGACCCTTATGGACTATAGCCCACCAGGCTCCTCTGTCCATGGGGCTTTTCAGGCAAGAATACTGGACTGGGGTGCCGTTTCCTCTTAAAACTGAATCCAAAACTGAATAAGAAACACATACACACAGAGACATATATAGTTATATACACATATGTATGTATTTATATTTGTAAGTGAAACGTGCCTCTGTAGATAATACAGTCATGTTCCATTATGAAAATGAGTGAAAAAGTCCTCCATAAATATTCAGTAAATGAATCCAACAATATTAAAAGTATATCTCAGAACCAGATTTACTCTTCCACCTTAAACAATGAAAAAAAATGGACAGCATATGGGGAGCAACTGTTTTAAGATACAGGATGATGTGAAGATAAAGACTGTCATTCCAGAGAAAAGAGAAACCAATGAGATGAGTCTTAGCATCATTGTAGGTTTCTGCCTGAAGGTACACTCTGGTCAGCAGAGTGTGTAGGGATTTCTCAAGCAGAACACAGTGTTCTCTCTGAGATGAGGAGCTGAGATTGGAGTTCTGGGAATCTGAGGTAGCTAGAAGCTGTAGAGGCAGAGTTCCAGAGAGGAAAGCACTGTAGAAAAACAGCTCAGTCTTTGCTGAATACTAGGATGTGTAGACACAGTGAAACTCTTCTATGTACATTTATGTACTTATTTATAAACATTTGTGTTCACATATATACATTTATGGACATATATAGCTAGAATATTACTATTTGAAGGTAGATAGTGATTATTAGCGGAGATGGCAATGGCACCCCACTCCAGTACTTTTGCTTGGAAAATCCCATGGGTGGAGGAGTCTGGTAGGCTGCAGTCCATGGGGTCGCTAAGAGTCGGACACGACTGAGTGGCTTCACTTTGACTTTTCACTTTCATGCATTGGAGAAGGAAATGGCAACCCACTCCAGTGTTCTTGCCTGGAGAATCCCAGGGACGGGGGAGCCTGGTGGGCTGCCGTCTATGGGGTTGCACAGAGTCGGACACAACTGAAGTGACTTAGCAGATAGCAGTGATTATTAGAGCTGTTTACTATACACTTTAAACCAACTATTGTATACAAAACAGAGTTTTAACTAATAAGTCCCCAAAGGAGGGAAAAAAGCTCATAAAAGTATTCAATTAACCCAAAAAAGTCAATAAAATAGGAAAAAGTTCACAAATGACAGATGGAACAAATAGAAGTCAAACAGTGAGGTAGAAGCGTATGACTTATTGTATAAAGGACGAATGGTGGAAACACCAAGTTAAAAGCCAGAGAGTGTCAGACTGGATAATAAAGTAACACCTAACTATACACTGCCTGCAAGCAATCTATTTTAAATATAAAGACGCAGTGCACACATGCATGCTAAGTCCCTTCAGGCCTGTCCGACTCTTCGAGACCCTATGAATTGTAGCCTGCCAGACTCCTCAGTCCATGGGCTTCTCCAGGCAAGAATACTGGAGTGGATTGCTATTTCCTTCTTCAGGGGATCTTCCTGACTCAGGAATTGAACCCATGTCTCTTTATGTCTCCTGCATTGACAGGGGGGTTCTCTACCACTCGTGCCACCTGGGAATCAAAAGACACAACAGATTAAAAATAAAAGTGGAAAAGATGTACCAAGTTAACCCTGGTCAAAATAAAGCTGGAGGGGCTATACTAATACCAAACAAAGTAGAATTCATTGCAAATAATCTTAGCAGGGATAAAGAAAGTCATTTTATAATAACAAAAGGGTCATTGCACCAAAGGACATAACAGTGTTTTTGTACCAAGTAACAGAGCATCAAAATAAATCAAGGAGAAAGCTATTGGACCTGAAAGGAGAAGTTGGCAAATTCACAATTATAATCAGAGATTTCAACATCCTCTTTTAATAATTTATAGATCAAGTAGAAAATCTGTTTGGACATAGAAAACTTGAAAAACACAATATAACCATAGAGGTAAACTGTATTTATATTTATGGAATACCCCACTCAATAACTACATAATACACATTCTTTTCAAGTGCCCAGGGAATATTGACTAAGACAATATTCTGGAATGTAAAACAAAACTCAATAAATTGAAAACAATTCAACTTATTCAAAATATGTTCTCTGACTACAATGGAATTAAATTAGAAAACAAGAGAAAAATACTTGAAAAATCTCTAACTGTTTGGAAACTAGCATACTTCTAAATAGCCCATGGATCAAAGAAGACATCATAAATAAAATCAGAAAGCATTTTAAACTAAATGAAATCAAAACACAACATATCAAATATTATAGGAAGCTAGTAAATTAGTTCTTAGAGGGAATTTCTTGGGAAGGTCTCAATTAATGACCACCTTAAAAAGGTAGACAAAAATAGAGTAATTCAACCCCAAGGAGAAAATCAGTGAAGCCAAACACTTCTTTTTTTTTTTAATCAATAAAATTGATGGATCTCTGGTCAGATTGATTAAGACAAAAAGAAGACACTGGGGGAAGGAACTGTAATCACAGTTTCAACAGACATTTAAAGGATAATAAGAGCATATAATGAAATGCTAAACACATAAATTTAGCAACTTAAATGAAATGGATCAATTCTTTGACAAACACAAACTACCAAAGCTCCTTCAAGAGAAAATAGATAACCTGTATCAGTTCAGTTTAGTTCAGTCACTCAGTTGTGTCCGACTCTTTGTGACCCCATGGACTGCAGCACACCAGGCTTCACTGTCCATCACCAACTCCTGGAGCATGCTCAAACTCACATCCATCGAGTCAGTGATGCCACCCAACCATCTCATCTTCTGTCGTCCTCTTCTCTTCCTTCCTTCAATCTTTCCCAGCATCAGGGTCTTTTACAATGAGTTAGTTCTTTGGATCAGATGGCCAAAGTATTGGAGTTTCAGCTTCAGCATCAGTCCTTCCAATGAATATTCAGGACTGATTTTCTTTAGGATGGACTGGTTGGATCTCCTTGCTGTCCAAGGGACTGTCAAGAGTCTTCTCCAACACCACAGTTCAAAAGCATCAATTTTTTTGGTGCTCAACCTTCTTTATAATCCATCTCTCACATCCATACATAACTACTGGAAAAACCATAGCTTTGACTAGACAGACCTTTGTTGGCAAAGTAATATCTCAGCTTTTTAATATGCTATCTAGGTTGGTCATAGCTTTTCTTCCAAGGAGCAAGCGTGTTTTAATTTCATGGCTACAGTCATCATCTGCAGTGATTTTGGAGCCCAAGAAAATAAAGTTTGTCACTGTTTCCACTGTTTCTCCATCTATTTGCCATGGGGTGATGGGACCAGATGCCATGATCTTAGTTTTTTGAGTGTTACATTTTAAGCCAACTTTTTCACTCTCCTCTTTCACTTTCATTAAGAGGCTTTCTAGTTCCTCTTCACTTATTTATTATGCCAAAGCCTTTGACTGTGTCGGTCACAACAAACTGTGGAAAATTCTTCAAGAAACAGAAATAAATACCAGACAACCTTACCTGCCTCCTGAGAAATCTGTATGCAGGTCAAGAAGCAACAGTTAGAATTGGATGTGGAACAACAGACTGGTTCAAAATTGGGAAAGGAGTATGTCAAGGCTATATATTGTCACCCTGCTTCTTTAATTTATTTGCAGAAACACAAGCTGGAATCAAGATTGCCAGGAGAAATATCAATAACCTCAGATATGCAGATAACCTGTATTATCTCTACATTAAAAAGCAGAGACATCACTTTGCTGACAAAGGTCCATATTGTCAAGGCTACGATTTTTCCAGTAGTCATGTACAGATGTGAGAGCTGGACCATTAAAAAGGCTGAACACCAAAGAATTGATGGTTCTATACTGTGCTGCTGGAGAAGACTCTTAAGAGTCCCTTAGACAACAAAGAGATCAAAACAGTCCATCCTAAAGGAAATCAACCCTGAATATTCACTGGAAGGACTGATGCTGAAGCTGAAGCTCCAATACTTTGGCCATCTGATGCAAAGAGCCAACTCACTGGAAAAGACCCTGATGCTGGGAAAGATTGAGGGCAGGAGGATAAGGGGACAACAGAGGATGAGATGATTGGATGGCATCACCAATTCAATGGACATGAGTTTGAACAAACTCTGGGAGATTGTGAAGGACAGGTAAGTCTGGCATGCTGCAGTCCATGGGGTCACAAAGCTTAGCCACTGAAGAACAACAACACCATATCTAGGGCCAATAGCTTCTTGCTTTTACTCTCAAATCATCTATAATTTCTCTCATAATAATCTCATACTTTAATATTTCCAGAGCACTCTTTAATCCAAGTTTATTGTTAAGGTAGTTTCTTCAGTGAGGACAGGGAGCCTGCTGGCAAGACTGTAGGAAGAGGACTCCTGTTTTACATTATAAACCTTGGAAGCTGTTGTTCTTTAGTCATTTAGTCATGTCTGACTCTTTTGAGACCCCAGGGACTGTAGCTCTTCAGGCTCCTCTGTCCATGGGATTTTCCCGGCAAGAATACCGAAGCGGGTTGCCATTTCCTACTTCAAGAGATCTTTCTAACCCAGGGACTGAGCCCACATCTCCTGCATTGGGAGGCAGGTTCTTAACCACTGAGTCACCAGAGAAGCCAAATTTTGAAAGTTTGGCTATTTGCCCTTTAAAACTGTATATACATCATTCCTGTATAAAATTAAATCTATAAAGAAAAGGTCTAGTATGGTTGCTATTTCTCCCATCCTGGGCAGGCAGCACTAATCTATAACAGTGCTCCTTTCCACTGACTCTCAGCCTCCCAACCCTTCTCAATAAGGTACTCCAAGCAGGCACTACCAATCAGAATTGACATGAAACCAGTTCTCCATTCCAGCTGGTTTTCACTGCCTCTGTGAACAGATTTTGCTTTTGCTTTTCTAACTCTGAACTCTGTGCCTTTTTCCAGAATGATTCCAAGATTCAGCTCTCTGATGTCATACACCGTAGCCTATGATGTATACTGCTCCTAAACCAAGCTGTGCCTCACTGCCAGGAAGCCTTCTGTGGCCTCACTGCTCAATGGGGAGTGGAGACTTAACAACTGTAGTGCACAGGAGCAGATTCATTTAAAGAGGTCTGAACAGCCAGAATCCCTAAGAGAAACCCCCTTTGGGAATAGCGGGTGCAGCCAACTGGACATCTTATTGCCTCAGAGGTCTTCCGCCCTTTATGTCAATCTGAATCACCCTGGGGAGAGGGAGTGACCTCTTAGCATTCAATAATTTCCTTTCCAAGAAGAGTAGCAGCTTCTACAGCCATTCCAACTGTGGTTGGCTTACCCCAGGTAGAGAGATCTTACATTATATCTGCAGAGGGTGTGGCACAGGAAAAATTATAGCAGTGAGAGCTGTTACCCCACGCTCCCTCCCATTAGGAAGAGCACTGACATTTTTTAATATTTTTCCTTGCAAATCTTCAGTCTTGGAAGCAGAGCGATCCATCATGTTGTCAACACAAATAGGCCTCATAAAATTCAAAGTTAAAGTCACCTCTGACAGTTTCCTCACCCATAAAAATGAGGGAGGTAGACCAGATAATCTCTCAGGGTCTTTCCAGCTCTCACATCCAGTGATTTTACGGCTTCAGTCAACAATATAAAACAAGAGCAGAAAGCAAAAGACTTCCTTTAAAACTTAGCACAGGTTCTGGAGAAAAAGAGGATTGAGTTGAAAGGTAAGAAGCCAAAATGAATTCTGAAATGAAGCAGGACAATGAGAATGTGCTTGTAAAATGTATCACCACCCAAGTGCCTTCCAATTGGCTCTGGATAATTTCCAGACTGGGTGGTAACCGACTGATAAGCATCATTCTTGGTTAATATAACCATGACTTGTTCTGTTTGCCAAAGATTGGAAGAAAACTGAGCCAAGATCTGGGAGCCAGAAGTTCCCACTCCTGCCCTACTCATCTAGGCTTTGGGTTTTTACATTTTCTACTACATTTCAAGGCAAGTAACTTTAATTTTGCTCCCCTGTCCTCTGTCATTGTGGAATAACACATCTCTATGGAAAGAGAGGATGCCTTTACCTTCACCAAACCTGCTAAAATTCTTCTAGAATCTGATGTAGCCGGATTTGCCTTTCAGTTGGTGGAGGTTCAGAATGCAGTCCGTACACGAAGAGGTGCTTGTTCCCAGAATGCAAGCACTCTCCAAAATCCAGAGATACAAGAGATCTCTCATGGAGGAAGCAGTGGCTGCAAAAATTAAAATGAAAAACCACAGGCAAGCAAAGCTTAAGTTTGGCACAGAATTTGGGACCATTGCTTTGGGAGTCAATGACATCCAGGTGGGAATGGAAGCCTCCGGGGTGGGTGAGGCAGATCAGAGAGAACAAGTGTGTGCAGGGGGAAGAGATGACTTGGGAGAGGAGGCTGGTGGGGTGGGTCCTGTCTTGGGTCTGTTCCTAAGAGGCATGTTTTTCCAGCCTCTTCATACCTTCACACACCTCCACTTAGGGGAGTGTTGCATTTCTTCATTCACTTAATTGAATCATCCATTCTTTCACTGACTCACTTACTCAATTATTAAAAAAGTATTTATTCAGCACCTACGATGTGCCAAATATTGTCTTAGATACTGAGTTCATGTGGAGAGATAGGACACTGTCCCTACCCACTAGGGCTCACAACCTAGGCTGGGGAGCAGATGCCATTTAGCATGGTCCATGCCATGGTGTGGTGAGCAGATAAGGTGGTGGGAGCGTAGAAGAGGGGCAGCTAAACCACTTTTGGGAGGGGGCTCAGTGGGTTTTTTGAAGGAGGGTCTGCCTTAAGGGTCCTGAAGAGTGTGATATTATTTGCAGGGTCCTGAAGTGGGGAGGCAGTTGCCTCCTAGGTTTTGGGGAAGCTTTCAGGATGTCTCAGAGACAAGGAAGAGCACGTGGGGCTTGACGGTCTACAGGGGGTTCAGAGATCTCAGCTGATGAACTGACCACTTGCTTTGTGGTAGGCGGGAGCCCTCATCTTCACTGGAATGTTTTCCTGCACTCCTCTGTCTAGGAAATCACCTTGTTTGTGCTGGCCACGTGAATTCACATGGTTTGATTGTATTTGACTCTGTGCAGTTGGGTTCAATGAAAGGTTCCCTCTTTGGAAGGAACATGTGGATTTTTGAACCAGAGAATAACAGAAGAAATCACGTGAGAGTGGACAAGGTGATTTCTCGGTGAAGGGACTGAAGGGAGAGCTTTCAAAAATACCTGGTCACCATTAGGGCTACTGGAATGGCACACCCACAGTAGGGAAGGGAAGCCGCATTAACTTTTGTATCAGGCACCAGGAGAAATGGGCTTCCCGTGTGGCACTAGTGGTAAAGAACCCGCCTGCCAATGCAGATATAAGAGATGCAAGTTCGATCCCTGGGTCAGGAATATCCCCTGGAGAAGGGCATGGTAACCCACTCTAGTACTCATGCATGGAGAATCCCATGGACAGAGGAACCTGGTGGACTGCAGTCCATAGAGTCGCAAAGAGCTGGACACGACTGAAGCGACTTAGCATGCACACAACCAGGAGAAACGCAATAGACGGGCTACCTGAACTCCTCCCAGCCACCTCATGAAAAGGGATATTACTACACCCACTTTACAGATGAGGAAGCAGAGGCCAGGATTTTGTCAAAGCCACTTGCCCTGTATCATTTTGAGAGGTCTGTCATGGATTTCTAAACTAAGCAGAAGCTGAATTAAATGTTCAGAAGTTAAGATCCATGTTGGGGGGAGAAGCAGTACAACTGAGTGTCTGGTTAGGTGTGAGCAGCTCAGGAGAGCTCCCATGAGTTGGCAGATGTGACAAGTAGTGGTGTCAACCTTAACAACAGGGAACTTAGGAGAGATGATGGATGTTTAGCCTGTAGCCTCATCATTCTTCATTCTATTGATTCTATAAAAGATTACCGCTAGAGACACAGCAGCAAAAGTGAACAAAAAGAGACAAAGATCTGTGTAATTATGGAACTCGTCTTCTAGCACAGAGGCAGATAAACATGATGAATACGTTTCCTCTAGAGTAGGATAATGAGTGATAAGCATCAGGGAGAGAAACAAAGGAAAGAAAAGAACACCAAAATGTCAGACTGGTGATGTTTTTAGAAGTGGCCAAGAAAGTAGCATTTGAATTAAGACCTGAAGAAATTGAAAGGTGAACCGTGAGGATATCTGGGAGGAAAGTGTTTCTGGCAGAACTAGCAAGTGTAGTGCCAATCCTGGCTTTGAAGCCTGTTTAATTTCATGGTCATTCCAGGGATCTCTTGGAAACTGATAGGAGGGTACTCTGTCCCCTGTATGGTATTTTTATGTTCGTTTTTATGGGGCATTTATTTTTTCTGCTAAAAATATCCTGTGCCTTTCTGGAGGTAGGGGTTGGGGGGGAAGTGGAGCGGAAAATTTATTTCACCATCTCACTTGCAAATCTGCTCAGTGGACTGGAGTCTTTACCTACTGTGGGTTTGAGCACTGGCTTTCCATGCCCATTTCTGGATGTCCTCACTAACATATTCCAGCCCAGGCCCTTCCTGTTTTAATGAAAGGAAAGCAGTGAAGTCCTGCCCACTCATCTTAGAAACTCCCTCTGGATGGCCTGGCCAGTTTCCATTCCAGTAGATGGCACGAAGCTGAGTTCACGGAGCATAGAAAGTCTGAACATCTGTTTCTATGGGTCTAAATGATGTCATTTGTCCTGAAACACCCCCAGCCCCACACACAGACAGCCCAGATTCTAAATTTGGAGAAAAAAAGAAAAAACAGAAGGGGAATTCCTACTGGGATAATGTTCTAGATGTGGAGGGGCACCCAAATCTGGCTTCCATGAATGGACCGATTGAGCTAGGTAGACTCAAGAGGGTTAATCTCCCCTCAGTACTTCCCTAAACTCTGTCCTTTGAAAAAAGGAAAAGAAAAATAAACTGGGAAAGGTCATTACTGTGTGAAATGGAGCTGGGGATTAGGATTTCCACGTGTCTAAGAGCAACTGAGTCATTACCATTGCAAAGATTCAAGGTTGATTTTAGGGTAGCTGAGTTCATTCACCACAAGATATTTGAGAAACTGTCTAAAGAAAATTTCACTGTGACCCAGCCCAAATCAGAGTAAGAGCTTACTTCAGACAAGTGAAAATAAGTCAATAACATCCCAATGGTTGAAGGAGGTGGAATAGAGACTGGAAAATGGAGAACAGAGGAAGTCATGTGAAGAGGACTTTATATGGATCAGAAAGAGGCGTTCCTCCCTAAGCTTCAGGAAGTAGTTCTTCAGCATGAGGGGTGTGATCCTTCCAGGTCTCAGAACCAGAACTTGGGACCACCATGCTGGTCAGTTTTGGTTTGGGGAAGGATGAGAAAGGAACATTTTGTGAACAGTATTTAGCACTCCAGGTCAAGTGGGCTGCTTTAAAGTCCAGTTCAGGATGGGGGTCAGTGCATGGTGGTGGTAGAAGGCAGGAGTGGGAGTGGGTGGGGAAAGGCTTAGGTTCTGTTTTGCCAGCTTGGAGCACTAGATTCTTGATGGGCAGCAGCATATGGGGTCCTACTGGTAGAAAACTAGATCTGCAGCAACATCTGGAGAAGTGCTTTGTCTTAATACTTTAAGTAGGTAGCAAAAGATTTGTTGACAGTGTTTGAACCTATGCTTCTGAATAAAATCTTTCTGTTATGCTATAGATAATGTAAGTTTAATTATATATACCTGTACATAAGGGTTAACCATTACAAACCTGAGACTGCTGTCCTTAGAAAGTCTTGCTTGTCATGGTAGCCCTTGGCTGGTATGTGGGAATTGTCCAGTAAACAGTTCCTGACTCTGATCTAAAACTTCCCTAATTGATAAGGGTAACTCACTGTGCCTACCCTGTTTGAACTGGGTTGGCCAAATCATTCGTTCGGGTTTTCCAGTAAAATGTCATGGAAAAACCCAAACAAACATTTTGGCCAACCCAACATCATGTGGTTTATGCTGAAAACCTGTTTTCCTTCTGGGAGTCTGGAGTGTTGATACAATAGGGTGTCTATGTATGATCAGCCTCCCCAAAAGCCTTTGACACTGAGTTTCTAATGAGCGTCTCTGATGGACAGCACTTCATATGTGTTATTACAACTTGTTGCTGGAGGAATTAAGCTTGTTCTGTGTGACTCCACTGGGAGAGGACTCTTGGAAGCTTGCACCTGGTTTCCTCTGGACTTCTCACATGCCTTTTCCCTTTTGCTGATTTGGCTCTGTATCCTTTCACTGTAATATATCACAGCCATGAGCGTGACCATATGCTGACTCCTGTGAGTCCTCACAAATCACTGAACCTGGAGGTGGTCCTGGGGACCCCAACACAACACTAAACCATACATACTTTAAGGCTGGGTTCTAAAGTTAATGACCAGTTCCTCTGAAGAATTCGAAAAATTCTTTAATTAGGTGGGGTTAAAAAAGGTGTTGATTCCAGTCTGGGTAATTCTGTTGACCTACTCTTGGTGACCTCTACGGTTCCTGCCCCACGCCCCGTCCCCAGGAGTAATTGATTCCCCATACCAGACCCTACCCCCTTATGTGTGCTATTCTTAGTCTCTACTTTCCCATCACGGAGCAGGGTCAGGGCAGAGACAAGGAAGGAGTGTTGGGATTTATCAGTGGTTGATGCTCATAACTCCGTGGGTGTTAGCAGTTCAGCTCTTAAGCCAGCAGAGAGTGATGGTGATGAGCTGACCTACAGGTCCAGTTCAGGACAGACCCCTTCAGCAGGGCATAGATGGGCTTAGCCCAAGTGCCTTTCTGACTGAGGTTTTTTCTGATTCCAAGTTGACCCACTTTCACCTGGTTTCCACATACTCTTTCTTTAGATATGCTGATGCAATCAGTTAATTAACAGAGACGTGCTCTGGCCTGTGGGCATTAGCTTCTGTAAGGTGGTTATGTCTGTCCATAACCTCGTGTGTTGATTTGGCTCTCAAAGAACAAACTGATCCAAGTTCAGCAGTACGCCTCACTCATGGTTCCTTCCTCCATCTGCAGTTACACGTTATATGCAGAATTACTTTGAAGCCTGGGATCATTTCTAGAACAACCCGAAGGGGAAGGAAAAAAAAAAAAGCAAGTTTTCAGCTTGTATGTGCTGTTCAGGGCCTTAGAAAGAAACTTGCCACGTATCCAGTAGTGTCCCAGACAGCCACTCAGATGTGGGGGCTTTCCTGGCAGGACAGGTCTGTTTTGCTAGCATGATTTCCTTCTGCAGACATAGCATATATCTGTGAAAATATGAGAAGGGGCCTTGGGAAGTACACAGGAAGCATGCTGAGAGGAGGCCTGTCTTGAAAGTCTGGAAGATGTGTTTATCTCATAGACTTTTGACTCCCGGGGCTGATTTTCTAAATTGCCTAGTCCTGATCAGCTTTGGAAGAAAATAGTCCACAGGTCTGGCAGCCCCCATAGAAGGCCAAAGGAAAGTAGGACTCCTGGGTGTGGAAAGTGAAAGCAGTCAGTCATGTCTGACTCTTTGTGACCCCATGGACCATACAGTCCGTGGAATTCTCCAGGCCAGAATACTGGAGTGGGTAGCTGTTTCCTTCTCCAGGGGATCTTCCCAACCCAGGGATCAAACCTAGGTCTCCCACATTGCAGGTAGATTCTTTACCAGTGGAGGTGAGAGGAATAAAGGAACAGAAGTATCTAGATAGCCACAGGATCCAAGGGTAGGAGGAGAGAGAAAGTGTCCATGGATGAGGGGTCAGGAAACCCCAAGGACTTGTTTTCTTATTGAAGTCTTATCACCCCCACTGAACAGTGGAATAGGATCGAGGGGCCACTTATGATTGTTAACCCAGGGTGGACCTTCATGGGTTGCTATAGCTGGACTGTTATAAGTGGCTTCAGATCCAAAGAGAGAAACCAGTCAGTGTGTTCTGTCTCTGCATGATGGACAAACTGAGAGTAAGACTTTTGGATAATCTGCTCCCCATCCTTCCAACATTACAAGCTTAGTAGGAAAATAGAAAAATCTCACATTTATGATGGCAGGAAATGCTGGATGAGCAGAGGAGTGTACTAGAACTTCAGACTTTCATATCTGGAAGTTTTTCCTCGTTAACTTCAAAGGTATCTTTAACTAAGGTATTTGGGGTCAAAAGCCTTTAAGGGAACATGATGTGAAGAAGGTCTCCTTTCATATCTACAGTCTGCTCTCCATCTTTAACGACTGTGAGTAGAGACCCCGTCATTTTCACTGACACATGTGGGCTGTGCACCTGGGGAGGTTGGGGGAAGCCATGGAGTATGACTAAGACACAACCTCTTCCCTCAGGGAGCTTACAGTCTAACATGGGGATCCATAAGTGAGAATAAGAGGATGCCCTATTGTTGAATAGAGGGCTAGTCAGTGGACCAACCCCAGCTCTCACTGCTGGAGGGTTCTATACTTACATATTGCCCATCTGCAGACAGATCTGCTCAGAAGACTGTGGAGGCTATATTCATTCCCCAGAGCAATGGCTTTCAGCACCACCTGTAAATATCTTTTAAGGAGGTCTTCAACAAGCATATTTTAGTTTCTCATAATTCAAACCAATCCAGCATTTATTAAGGCCTAAGAAGAATGGAAAAGAATGTGGTCTGTAACCTCAGGTCCCCTGCTTTTATTCTCTTGAGATTGCCTGTGAACCCCAAATCATTGCTTGGCAGGCAGCACAAAACCTCCAGCCCCAGGTGAGCCATTTAATAGGTGCTTAGGTTGAAATTTTACAAATTTTCTAGAGAAGAAGAAAAGCAATTTCCCTAAGCATACAGAAATATTTCATGCAGCTGCATTTGTATCCTCCACATTTCTTCCTGCTGCGAAGGATGACCTGCCTCTGCCTCTGTCCAGGGAAACTCACCACCTGTTCATGGGGTCCTATCTCTTCTTTCCATTCAAAGACATTGCATCTTTCTCTTGTATCATTAACTTTCCCATTTCCGGTGATTTTATCCCATTGACATATCAACATGTTGTAAGTTCCTTTGATATTAAAAAATAAAAAAATCTCTTCTTGACCTCCAGTTCGTTATCTATTATTTATTTTGCTTTCTTTATAGCAAAATTCCTCCAAAACAACTGTTGCTCCTTACTCTACCTTTCCCTCTTCCTATTCTTTCTTTGACCCTTATCGGTCAGATTTTCGTCTCTACGGTAACACTGAAACCAGAATTCTAATAGGCACCAACAAGTCTCATCTTGCTAAATCCACTG
This sequence comes from Bos grunniens, assembly GCF_055505025.1. NCBI lineage: Eukaryota > Metazoa > Chordata > Mammalia > Artiodactyla > Bovidae > Bos > Bos grunniens. Next base: position 84,313,000 of record NC_141174.1, on the reverse strand, counting down.
GTCAATCTTATCTTCATATCATTTGACTTCTCATTAGTATTTTACATAGTAGGTCATTTCCTTCTTCTGAAAACCCTTTTCTTTCTTGAATTTTGGGGTACCCACTCTCCTGGCTTACTTTTTTCTTTTATTTTAGGCTGCACTGTCTCTTGGCGGCGATGCACATGCTTTTCTCTAGTTGTAGCATGTGGGCCTGCTTACCCTTTCATATGTGGGATCTTAGTTCCCTGACCAGGGATTGAACCAATGTGCCCTGTATTGGAAGACCGATTCTCAACAGATGAACGACCAGGAAAGTCCCTCTCTTGGTTTACTTACTCAGTGATTACTCCTCTATGCCCCGTACTGGCTTTGCCTCCTCTTCCTTCCTTCTAAATGTTGAGGTGTTCTAGGCTCCTTCATCAGACTTGATCTCTATCTCCCCTCACTCTTAGCTGATTTTACCCTGTCTCATGATTTTAAATACTATTAATACTCTAATGACTTCTCAAGGGTTTTAGATCAGATCAGATCAGTCACTCAGCCGTGTCCGACTCTTTGCGACCCCATGAATCGCAGCACGCCAGGCCTCCCTGTCCATCACCAACTCCCGGAGTTCACTCAGACTCACGTCCATCGAGTCAGTGATGCCATCCAGCCATCTCATCCTCTGTCGTCCCCTTCTCCTCCTGTCCCCCAATCCCTCCCAGCATCAGAGTCTTTTCCAATGAGTCAGCTCTTCGCATGAGGTGGCCAAAGTACTGGAGTTTCAGCTTTAGCATCATTCCTTCCAAAGAAATCCCAGGGCTGATCTCCTTCAGAATGGACTGGTTGGATCTCCTTGCAGTCCAAGGGACTCTCAAGAGTCTTCTCCAACACCACAGTTCAAAAGCATCAATGCTTCAGCACTCAGCCTTCTTCACAGTCCAACTCTCACATCCATATATGACCACAGGAAAAACCATAGCCTTGACTAGACAGACCTTTGTTGGCAAAGTAATGTCTCTGCTTTTGAATATGCTATCTAGGTTGGTCATAACTTTCCTTCCAAGAAGTAAGCATCTTTTAATTTCATGGCTGCAGTCACCATCTGCAGTGATTTTGGAGCCCAGAAAAATAAAGTCTGACACTGTTTCCACTGTTTCCCCATCTATTTCCCATGAAGTGATGGGACCGGATGCCATGATCTTCGTTTTCTGGATGTTGAGCTTTAAGCCAACTTTTTCACTCTCCACTTTCACTTTCATCAAGAGGCTTTTGAGTTCCTCTTCACTTTCTGCCATAAGGGTGGTGTCATCTGCATATCTGAGGTTATTGATATTTCTCCCAGCAATCTTGATTCCAGCTTTTGTTTCTTCCAGTCCAGTGTTTCTCATGATGTACTCTGCATATAAGTTAAATAAACAGGGTGACAATATACAGCCTTGTCGTACTCCTTTTCCTATTTGGAACCAGTCTGTTGTTCCATGTCCAGTTCTGACTGTTGCTTCCTGACCTGCATACAAATTTCTCAAGAGGCAGATCAGGTGGTCTGGTATTCCCATCTCTTTCAGAATCTTCCACAGTTTATTGTGATCCACACAGTCAAAGGCTTTGGCATAGTCAATAAAGCAGAAATAGATGTTTTTCTGGAACTCTCTTGCTTTTTTGATGATCCAGCAGATGTTGGCAATTTGATCTCTGGTTCCTCTGCCTTTTCTAAAACCAGTCTCAAGGGTTTAGGATGGTGCAAAACTAGGTGGGAGCTGGCCTAGGAGCTCAGGGCTCGAGCAGAAATGTGGGGTGCTTCACTGATCCTGGAGTGGAACGCATCTCTCCTTCCAGCATGTGCTTGCTGGGGGTCTGGAGCCTGAGAAGTTGGGTCTTTAATAAGCACACTCTGGAAGCGTGTCAGCTACCTGATTACGACTTCCTCAGGGGTGGAGGGTGCTCCCTGCCCATTCATGTGGTGTTCCCCCGTGTCTCCACCTTTGCCGTGCCACCATAAGGCCCATCTGCCGTAGCAACGCCTACAGCATGCGGCACCTCCCAGGGTGTTCCTTCTCAGCAGCACAATGTTTCCTTAAAGAAACACACACCTGGAAGTGGAATTTCTGAAACGATTCTTGGATGCTTTCCAGAGGAACCCTAGCAACACGTGCAAATACCCTTCTATTTTTCAACGTGGCAATGAATATTTCCTCTCTTTCTTTTTCATGTGGGGGCTGGGCTCAGTGAGTACTCAGGCAACTGGTTTCTGGGTGGCAAGGGTGGATAAGGCCAACACAACAGCTGTCAGTTCTGGGTCATTTCCACCAGCATCGAGTGTATTATTATTTTAATATCCCAGTGGAGATTAAAAATGGAAAGCTGAGGGGAAAAGATGGGGATGAGAATTCTGGACAGAGGGAATTTTAAGCTATGAGAATGAATGCAATCCCCATAGAAGAGAAGAGAGAAAGGAGTAGAGAGAGACGGATGGGAGGAGACAGGGCCTCAGACTGCTTGACCATAGAATTTATTGCCCAAACTGGAACAACTTTGGGAGAGATAGAGGCCAAAATTAATAATGGCATTGGGAACCCAGATGTAAAGCAGAATTGTCTTAGGCACAGGAGGACAGTAGAGTCACCTCTTTTGAGAGACTGGTGACTGCCTTTGCCACAGCCCTGATACAACAGCAGGGATTTGCTGCAGTCCAGAATGTGACTCCTTTTGGTAGGGTCTCCTGAGGGAGCCATTGTCAACTCAGGCAACCTGTCTCCCCTTGGCTGGTAAAAGCCTCTAGCTTTTCTCCTGTTTCAGCATCCTTCCTTGTGGACCAGTGAGGAATAGGCTAGGACACAGATGGGCAGCTCTCTCCAAATATCTCAATGTAGAAAACTGTAGCTGTTGGGAAGTTGATAGACTTGTCAAAAGAATATAATCAGTTACATAAATTGCTTAACCAAAGCCACAATCCTATGATAAAAATTGTCTTCATATGATATTAAAACTGTTATCATGTCTATAAAAGTCCCATCTCCCCCCAATTTAATTACAATATACCATCGTCCCTACTTCGTTTCCAACCCAGTCTCTTTATCTATGCCCTCCTATCTCTTCTGGGACCTGGGTCCATATTTTATTTAAAAGATCATTTCTTGACCCTGAGTCTCCATTTTCACCTACATCTAGAAGAGTATAGACTCAATGTCTTCCATTTCCTCCCCCACCTCTTTTACTCCCTGACCTGTATAACCTGAGCTTCTAGCATCTCCATTTTGGTTTTTGGTGTTTTGACCAGACTGAAGAGTTCTCATAATCTGAATCAGTGTGGTTCACAATAGGCTCTGGCTAGCTTAGCCATTTCTGAATGTTGGATTTCTAACAGAAACCAACTGGTTCTCAGTAGGAACCAAAGTAGCAAACTGATTCCAAATTGGTCAAAATCAGTTTTTAAATGGTTCGAACTGGGTCAAATCCAACATTCCCGGTTCAAATTGGAGAAAACCAGCTCAAGCAGGATAAAACATTCTGACTTAGGACAAATTAGATACAGAGCAATTCACGCTGACCGAGGCCAGATGAGCCTGGTTTTAACTTGTCCTTACTGGGTCAGACCAACATGAATTGGGTCACAGTGGTTCAGAAGGAGGAACTGAATTCAGCGAGGTGACTGCTTCATATAGGGAAAAACAGTAAAAATTATTTTTAGCAGAGCAAACAGATTCTAGCTAAATTAAAGCAGCTTTAAGTCACATTTGTTAAAGTAGCTTGATTCAGACTGGATCAAGTCAACTCTATCTTCAATACTGTTGCCATTGCGGACTAAAACCAGTTTTGGTTGGTTTAAACCAGATCTGGCATCATGACTTTAAAAATATTAGCTATTTATTGAGGAAGAAAAGATATGGATAAGTTATAAACGTAATTATATATTATATCTTGTTTACATTTTGCTTTCATAGATCAGTGAGAGGTATATGAAATCCAAAGCACACCCTTTACCAAATTCAGCAATTAAAACCTGACAGTCACACTTAAAGGAAATCAACCCTGAATGTTCACTGGAAGGACTGATGCTGAAACTGAAACACCAATACTTTGGCCACCTGATATGAAGAGCCGACTCATTGGAAAAGACCCTGATGCAGGGAAAGATTGAGGGCAGGAGGAGAAGGGGATGACAGAGGATAAGATGGTTAGATAACATTACTGACTCAATGGACATAAGTTTGAGTAAACTCTGGGAGATATTGGAGAACAGAGGAGCTGGTGTGCTGCAGTCCATGGGGTTGCAAGGTGTCAGACACGACTCAGTGACTGAACAGCTACAATGTTCATTAATTTACAGATTTCTCTCGGCATTAAGATTATTTTTACACTGTCGAGTTTTCTAAATTTTAATCAAATCAAGGCAGGTTCTTGGCAAATAAAAAAAGTTCTCCCAAATATCTAGAGAAGAGATTCCCTCAGTGGACGTGAACTACATGACCAGGCTCTGACCTCACTGGTATTGCAGGAGAACCTCTTTTTATCATGGGGACAACACCCAGGTTTGAATTGCTTCATCAAAAGTAATTAATGAGGAGCTAGACCTACAACAGCACACATTTTCAAAGAGAAATGACTTCTCCAGATCTGTGAGTGTTCTGTCCCAAGGTGGTGCTGCTTTTGTGGAAAATATGTTGACTCATGAACTGCTGAACCATCTTTCCGTAATCTGAAAATAGCTCTCCAATAAAAACCTTTTCATATTTTTTTTCTTCAAAGAATTTCTGGATTAAATCATAGTTTGATACTGATGGGCACTGCAAAAGTGAGTGAATTCAGAACTATGTTGATGGCTTCGAAGCCACCTAGTCATACTTATTTATCCAAATGGCAAACTAGTTTAGAAGTAGAACAAAAAGGTGTTGAAATTGAATGAGAGTACAAGTTATAGTACAATTAATAATAAAACTGAAGTTGAAAGGTAATTTATATGAACCACCTGGTGCTTCAGCCACCTGCAATAAAGACTGCCTGCAATTCAGGAGATGAGGGTCTGCTCTCTGGGTGGGGAAGATCCCCTGGAGAAGGAAATGGCAACCTGCTCCAGTATTCTTGCCTGGGAAATCCCACAGACAAGGATAACTGGTGGGTTGCCCCCCATGGGGTTGCAAGAGTTGGACACAACTTAGCAACTAAACCACCACCACATTTTTAAAAAGCATTTCAAAGCCTGAAAGTAAATATTGGATTTTGTGTTTCAAAACCAGACACCTACAAACTTGACACCCGGGTCCTATTAGATAACTTGTTTAAACAATTCTATGCAAATAAATTGGTTCTCAATACTTTAAGCTACTTGCAATCATATTAAAACGAGAACTTCCTTTTCATATCAAAGTTTGCACCACCAATGGTCCCACAATGTCCTCTGAGAGGCTAGATTGTGAAGTAAGAAAATGCCTCTCTGCTACTGTACTCCCACCATCCATCACATCTCCATCTCTCTGGTACAATTAGTGAAGAACTGCTTTATGCAAAGGAGTCCCCAAATGTTCCACGTGTACCTGAAAGAAATATATATTCATCCTGCTGTTGGGTGGTCAAAAGTGAAGTCGCTCAGTCGTGCCCGACTCTTTGTGACCCCATGGACCGTAGCCTACCAGGCTCCTCTGTCCATGGGATTTTCCAGGCAATAGTACTGGAGTGGATTGCCATTTCCTTCTCCAGGGGATCTTCCCAACCCAGGGATTGAACCCCGGTCTCCAGCATTGTAGACAGATGCTTTACTGTCTGAGCCACCAGGGAGGGGTCTATAAATATTGAGTAGATTCAGTTGGTTGATGGTGTTGCTGGGTTCTGTTTTTGCTCACTGTCTATCTTTAGTTTTCTTAATAATTTTATTTATTTATGGTTGTTCTGGGCCTTCTCCAGTAGCTTTCTGGTTGCTGCTTGGGCTTTCTCTAGTTGCAGTGAGTGGGGACTACTCTCTAGTTTCGGTGCATGGGCTTCTCATTGCAGAGGCGTCTCTGGTTGTGGGGTTCGGGCTCTAGGGTGTGTGCACACAGTAGCTGCAGCTCCTGGGCTCTAGAGCACAGGCTTAGTTGTTCAGTGGCATGTGGGGTCTTCCCAGACCATGGATCGAACCCTGCATTAGCAGGTAGAGTCTTTAGAGTCTTTACCACTGAGCTATCAAAGAAGCCCCAGTCTATCTTCTTAAACTAGTAATTACAGACAGAGGGATTTTGAAGTCTTCAACTCTGTGGATTTGTCATTTCTCTATTTGGTTCTACCAGTTTTTATTGTGTTCTGAGATTCTGTTGTGGGTACATATACATTTAGGATGGCTATGTCTTTGTGAATTGGCACTTTTATCATTATGCAACGTCTCTTCTTTATACCTGGTAATTCTCCTCAAACTGAAATTTACTTTAATGCTAAAATAGCCTTTGCAGTTTTCTTTTGATTAGTGTTTTCACAGTTTATCTTTTTTCCATACATTTAAATTGAATATAACTATATCATATTTAAAGTAGATTTCTTTGAGGCAGTGTAGTTGTGTCCTTTTTCTCCCCTTAAATTTAATTTTATCTTGGAATATAGTTATTTACAATACCGTGTTAGTGATTCAGATATGTATATATATATATATATTCATTCTTTTTCATATTATTTTTCCATATAGGTAATCACAGAGTAACAAATGGTGTCTTTTTTTAATTCATTTTTTTCAATCTTTCATTTCATAGGTCTGATGGACACACTCTAAAACGGTTCCCAATGATTGATGCCTCTTGGATTTATTTGATTGCTTAATACCATCTGCTCAAATGCTGGCAGGTCCCATAAGGTGTTTCCAACCAATAGAATTTGGCAAAAGTGATGGGATGTCACATCTTTGGTTATGTTACCTAGGTTACCTTCCATATTTCTAGGGGACTCTCTTGATAGAATCATTCTCTTGCTGGCTTTGATGAAGCAAGTTGCCATGATGGGGAGGCTCACATGACAAGGAACTGAGCTACCAGTCAACATCCAGCTAAGAACTGAGGCCCTCTATCCAACAGCCCAAAAGAAAGGGAATCATCTTACTAACCACGTAAGTGAGCTTGGAAGTTGATCCTGCTTCAGTCAAGACTTCACATGAAAGCCTGGCCCTGGCCAACACATTCATGAGAGACCCTAAGGCAGAGAACCAGCTAAACCATGCCTGGACTCCTGACCTACAGAAGCTGTGAGGTACTTGTTTTAAGCTAGATTTGTGGTCATTTTTTTCACAGCAACAGATAACTAGTATATTATACCATTTAAATTAGTAATATCTTTGTACCTAGATCACCATTTTATTATCTATTTTCTATTTGTTCCTTCTGGTTTTCATTTTCTGTTTTCTACATTTTTGTACTACTTGAATATTTTTATATTTTTTATTGAGATTTTTTTTTACTATATCTCTTAAAAAAAACTTTTTAGTAGTTTCTCTAGGAATTAAAATATACATACTTTCACAATGTGTGTAGAATTCTGTTCTACAATTTCATGTGAATTATAGAAACTTTATCACCAAATAAGTACTTTTGACATCCTCTATTTATATTAGTTATGGTATTATTGATACATCTGTGTGTGTGTGCTTAGTCACTCAGTCATGTCTGACTTTTTGCAAATGGTTGGAAATGAGTTGCCATTTGCTCCTCCAGGGAATCTTCCCAACCCAGGGATCAAACCCACATCTCCTTTGTCTCCTTCATTGCAAGTGGATTCTTTACCTGCTGAGCCATCAGGGAAGCCCACTGATACATCTACATATATTAAAAACCCCTTCAGGCAATGTTATACTTTTTTAACTGTCATATACTCTCCATGACCTCCGCAACACCTCTGGCTCCTTGGGGCCTTCTTCCTCATGCTCTAGGCAGCACGCTTGAACTGTGGTTTCCTTCTGCCACTCATTTCCTGTGACTGTTACTGTGCCTGGAGCCAAGTGACTGGAGGACAGAGAAAGGAAAAAAAAAAGAACGGAGACTTGTTCACATTCTTCCCATCACTGCTCCTCTGGTCAAGCAAAATGATTCTTCCCCCTCCCTCAGGACTTTAGCTGCCGCCCATCACCACAGCCGCCACCGCTCTCCCCTCCCCACCACCACCGCTGCCACACTACTGCCTATGGGAGAGGCTGAAAAGAAGGAAAAAAGAAACGAGAACCAGGGGATTCCCCCACCCCCTCTCTCTGACAGTTAGGGGTATCCTTATTTCTTGGATCAGAAACAAGAAATTTCACTTGGAGGATTTCACTTGGAGCTCTTCCTATCTGCCCCTGGTACACACTTCTGAGTTTCTGGCTGCCTTTGGGTCCAGGCTGTGCAACACAGGAGGAAAAAAAAAATGGCAAACTCACTGCTGGCTTAGTGGAACTTTGAATTCTGGTCTCCTTCCCCAATCTGCGGGCTACAATTTACGTTTCAGGGCCCTCAGAGAGCTGCTCCATCCGTTCTGTCCAGAATTTATAGTTGCATTGAGTGTGCAACTACTGTGCCCTTCTTATTCCATCTTTTCTGGGATCAGCATCTCATTTTGCTTTTTAAATCATTGGTGTTTTGCTTGGTGAAAAAAAAAATCCTCAGAAGTTGCATTTTAAAATTTCATAGACCAGCAATAGCTCTTTATTTTGGCCTGAAAGAGTTAGGCAGTCCCCGTACTATTTTCTGAATCTACAGTTCAGAAAGACAAATTCTCAGAGGACCAAATTTACTCCAAGGTTGAACTGCAGACTTACTTGGCCTGCATGATACTTCCAGTTGTTTCTCTTGTTTACATGCTCCGCTTTCACATTAATAAGGGGGGAAATAGAGAGCATTCCAAGAAGGCTGTAAGAATTCTAAACTTTTCAGCCTAAGCGATTGGGAAGATGACTGCCCTTCACCCAGATGTGGAGCATGGAATAGGAAATAGCAGTTTTGGTGGTGGGAGATGGTATGTTTTGTCTGTAACACATTGACTTGAAGAGTCTGCCAAAATATCCAGGAAATGGAAACCTAGAGTTGAAAAGTTATCATGGAAGATGTGAGGAAGAAAATTATTAAGGCAAGGAGTAGAGACAGGGACCACGTATTGAGGTGTGCTTAAACTTCCTGCTGCCAAGGATCCCCCTCCCCCAGTTCAGGCCTCAGTCTGAAGAGCTGCTCAAGACCCCTCCCACTACTGTGCCTGCTCACCCTTCTTGAACATCTCTCTACTCCCCAGAGCCTGGTGAAACCTCCTACGCACGTTCCCTTTCAGGACATCAACTGATCCTTTACCTGGAGTTTAATCAAAGTTTTAGAGCGGGTATTTGGTCACCATGGCAGAACTACTGGGGGAGATTTTTTAGGATTTTTCTGATTCTGGCCCCTGATGGAGACAAATAGTCTGGGGGTAAGTTACAACGTTCTGTAGCCTGCTTGACCTTTGTCAAGAATTTGCCCCTTAACTTGAGCTAATCAGTACAATTAGCTCTAGACAGTAAAATAGCAAGGTTTTTCCAGCACATTACCACTGCCAACTTGTGTCTACAAATGCCATCAGGTTTTATTATAAAAACCATTGCATCAGTCATGGTATGCTAGGTTTTGCTGCCTTAATAAACAAATCCAAATCTCAGTGGCTTAACACCACAAAAGATGCTACACATCCAATAAGAGGCAGTGAGTGCTCTGCTCATCAGAGACTTCTGGAACCTATGCTAACCAAGGCGACGTCTGAACTGTAGCTTCCACAATCATGGCACCAGTGGGAAGGGAAAATGATTGGTTCACTGAGACTTGAAGCATCTGCTAACTTTCCTCCCTCTCTCTCTCCTTCCTTCCTTCTTTCATTTTAAAGAATAGTCATATTCCATTGGCCAAAGCAAGTCACACAGCCACATTTAAGTTCAAGGGGACAGTGAAATGAAATCCTCTTTTGCCACTAAGGGGGAAATAGGCAGCCTTGATAATGACTGCCCAAACCATGTCCCCAAGAATTATCTCCTCTTTAGAGTTGAAAACCTTAGACTCTATTAAGGCACTTTCCCCAGGTCTCACAGTTGATAAGTTAGCAGATCACGTATGCAGGCACACACTTGTTCAGCTCAGATGCTTCCTCTTCAGGAAGCATTATACATTATACAGAAGATGGTTCTGATTAGCTTCCAGGGAGCTTCAGATGCTGATAAGTAAAAAGCTTGACCCCCAATTTCACAAAATTAACTTTGTGGAAAAGTTTTTTTATTTCTCTTTTTGAAACAAGCTGTGTGTGTGTTTTTTTTTTTAAAGAATGAAAGAACAAAAGAAAGAAAGAGAAAAAATAAAGAGATTAAAAAGAGAAGAGAAAACAACAACCAGATCTTTTGCCCACCCTTGATGTGCACCACTGTATTATTGCATGTCAGAGTGATTTGGTTTCTTTCCCACTGTGTGGTATTTTCCATTTAGAAGCCTGGGTCAGGAGTTTGTATATTAATCTACATGCTTGTTCTTGCTTATGTTTGTTCTCTGCTTGATCCCGTACCCTTCATTCATCCTTGGAATGTTCTCGTGACGATGGAAGAACAGCAACGCAGCTAGCCAGACAAAGGGAACAGACCACGGACACAGCCCACCTTCTCTCAAAACTCTAAGAGGGAAGGTAGGGACTTCCCTGGAAGTCCAGCAGTTAATCGGTCTTCCAGTGCAGGGGGTATCGGTTCAATCCCTGGTCAGAGAGCTAAGATCCCACATGCCTCATGGCCAAGAACACAAAACTTGAAACAGAAGAAGTATTGTAACAAATTCAATAAAAACTTTGAAAATGCTCCACATTAAAAAAAAAACAACAACAAAAATATCCTAAAAAAAATAAGAGAGACGGTAAAGGGCATGAGCATGCTCTCTACCCATTTCCCTACTTGAGAGGTCAGCCATGTTTAGTCCCATTCTGTGGATGAGGAAAATGAGGCTCAGAGAAGTTAAGCCCATGTTCAAGGTCACATGTCTAGAACCAGATATAAACCAGCTGCTACCATTTTTCTGAATCATAGCTCAGATCACCCCACTCTGCAGCCTTCCTCCTACCCTCCTACCCGTGGTGCAGCTGTCCTTAAATATATCATACCAGTTGATGTAGATGGAGCTCTCCCTTGTCTAAAGACTTCCGCTTGCTCTCTGATGGGCACAAGAGTAGGTACAGTCCTTTCCCGGGGAGATGTAGAGATGAGACAGCAACCCCACTGTTCACACTGCTGGCCGTGGTGGTGATAGTCCTGCCAACACTTTAGAAGAAAAGTTGGTCAGGTCTCAGGACTCTTCCTGAACAAACTCAAGATCCATAGATGAGTTCTGGAGAGAGGCATGAGTAGTAGAAATTTGTGTCCATACAGCAGGACCGAGCCTCTGGATGAGCCCATGAGGAAGATCCAGCAGTGTTTTTGTTTTAACTCCAAAGAAGGAAAAACACCACTTGATTAGATTAAATGTGCTTTGAGTAGGGCCCAAAGTCCTCAACTTTAAAGTGCAGGCGATCTGACACTCAAGATATTTTTAGTGGCTTTGATAGCTGTTTCTGACAGCATGAGACCCCAGCTTTCTCCATGCATGGGCTTAGGAGGGGCAAGACAGTGGAGGGGCTCCCTGAAAGAGCTCAAGTCCTGGCCTCCATGGTAGTTATTCTTGGTCTTGACCAGATACATGCATACTTGCAGAATGACTGTTTGCCACTCACTTGCCTGCATCAGAGGAAGTGCTCTCTTCCACCTCCAGAACTCTGTGGTTTGAAATAGGGAAAGGTGACCTTAGGGAGAAGCCAGCCATGGATCCTCTGGCCTGTGGACCAACAGCTGCTTCAAGGGGAACACTGGAGCCATTCCAGGGCTCACACAACCGGCAGGCCTTCCTTCTCTCATCCCTCCCAAATAAATGAACACAGCGGCTATGTCAGTGAGCCTTGAAGACTCAAGACACAGGCTGTGGGGAGTTTTCTACTGAAGCCATAACTTGGTACTAAAGTTGTGTGGTAATTCTCTACATTATAGGAAAGAAAGAAGCCATTTCAAATGCAGCTTGAACTTTTTTGAAAAGATGTCACATACTTCTCTGTGTGTGCCATCTTTTCCCAGATGGATCCAAAATGAGCCACAGAATTTCCCTATTGCAGGGTTTCTGAGAGAATCACAGATTGGAGGGCTGGGAGGGGCTTGGTATGAGACTGTTTTATTCCAACAGGTATAAATATGTTCTTCCTATTTTCTCAATGAGGGGACTGCAGGTCCGAGGTTGGTGATTTCCACATTGACATGGCCAACAAATCACGCTGGTATGGGAGTTGGGGGCAACTGCATTTCTATGCTTTGCTAACTGCTTCTCACAAGGAGAAGATGCCACCATCATGCAGAGAGTATGAAACAGAAAACAGTAAAGAGGAATGTCAACGTCTTGGCAGCAAAGACTGACAAGATGTCACAATCAGCATGCAGTAGGTCTTTAGGTATTGACACCAGGGGCAGGACGAAGGTGACGGGCAAAGTAGAACAATGAACCTGTAGACCATTTGACTTTGTGATCTGTAGTGCCTGGGTTTGTGTACAAGGTGTATCTGGCTAGTGTTGAACTGGACATGTGGTATCTCTGAGACTTTGTAAAAATCAATTTGTTCAACAAAAAGCCAGTTTGATAAAAGAGGGAAACTTGCCAGTGAGGCTAAGGTGACAGCTATTTCAGGCACCGTGTAAGCTGATTAGCCTCAAACAGCGACACTGCTCCGTATGCTGAGACCTCTGACCCCGTGGCCGCCTTGGAGACACACGGTGCCGGTCACGAGGGCAGCATGGGCAGTGAGTGAAGGCCAAGACCTTATTAGGAGAGTTTCCCAGGAAGCAGGGAAGGCAAACACAGGGCATTCCTTTAGAGGGATGGATTTATTTTGCATTTATTTTTGCTTTACAAAAAAGTCGTGGAATGATGTTTTATAGTACCTTTTTTTCTTTTTTAATTAACTGAAGGGATTTTTTTCCCCCTCTCCATTTGGATGAACACAGATCTGGTCAGGTCAGCCCCTGCTTAAACTCCCTCAGAGGCTTCCTCTTGTTCATTTGAAGATAACCCAGCTCACAGAAAAGACCATAAGCATAACTCACTTTTTAAAAAAAAATATTTATTTTTTATGAGAGGATAATTGCTCTACAAATTGTGTTGGTTTCTGCCACACATCAGCCATAAGTATACAGCCATAGGTATATATATGTCCCCTCCTTCTTGAACCTCCCTCCCTCCTCCCACCCAATCCCACATCTCTAGGTTGTCACAGAGCCCCAGTTTGAGTTCCCTGAGTCACACAGCAAATTCCCATTGGTCATCTATTTTACATATGGTAAGCATCACTGACTTTTAACTGATTTGCACACGATGGCTTTCCCTGTCGATTATGGGATGATACGTTTTGGTATTGGTTGATGAACAGCCACTATTTTGAGCTGCCCCCACTTCCCCTCTGGGATCCCTTATTCAGCATCTAAGGCAGTGGGGGGCCCTAAACCCTTGCTCCAGCCTGTAGCTCATGTCTGTTCTGATTGGACTTGCCTGTGCCTTTGTGGTGGTCAGAAGCTCATTAACCCTGCCTGGAAGGCTCGCACAGCCAAACCCGCCTGCTGACCACTTCCCTGCTTTCTCTCCCTGAGCCCTGGCTACACTGCCCTTCTTTATGATCCCCAGGTGGGCCATGTTTCCCTTAGGGATCTTTGCAAGTATGTTTCCTTCTGTCTAGGACGATCTTCCCCACACTGTCCTCTTCTGACTTCAGTTAACGTTTCTCCTCCTCCCTTCAGTCATTCCTGCTGCTACTGCTAAGTCACTTCAGTCGTGTCCGACTCTGTGTGACCCCATAGACGGCAGCCCACCAGGCTCCCCTGTCCCTGGGATTCTCCAGGCAAGAACGCTGGAGTGGGTTGCCATTTCCTTCTCCAATGCATGAAAGTGAAAAGTGAAAGTGAAGTCGCTCAGTGGTGTCCGACCCTCAGCGACCCCATGGACTGCAGCCTACCAGGCTCCTCCATCCATGGGATTTTCCAGGCAAGAGTACTGGAGTTGGGTGCCATTGCCTTCTCCAGTCATTCCTAGTTGGCTTTAATAAATACAGGTTGGATGGATGAATGAGACAATGACCAATCACGTGTGAGAGGAGCATTCATTTGCATATGGACTTCTTCCATCGCCATCAATTGTCTCTGTCTGGTTAATCATTGCCAGAAAGAGAAAGGGAGCCTGTGGATCAAGAGGCTGTGCTGTCCACCCTCCACCTTGCTCAGGGTTGCTACTCCTGGAGAGAAGCCACTTCAGCCTGAGTGATGCTCCTTAGCTGAGAGTATTACTGCTTTCAAAGAGGAAAAAGAGGAATAATTGGAATATTTGGGATTCCAGAAGTTGTCTTGTACCAGGTAACTCTTCAGGCTTCCTATCTCCTCTTTCTGGCCATGAGGCAAGAGAGGAAAGAGGAATTAGACAAATTGAACACAGCCTGAAGACTCCCCAACACTTCATTGGAAACCCATGTTCCACTGAGAAGTCCTTTTGCTCCTGTCCTCTGAGCTTGAGGCTGAAGTTCTTCTCGTGTGGTTGTAGACCACAGGTCACGTGGGGGCAGCCCCAGGCAGGCCCTCAGGAGGAACTCGATTTTTAGGTCTTTGTCCCAGATGCCCTAGAGGAGGAAGAGAAAGAAGTAAGTTGAGGAGGCAAGCAGGGGAGAGAAGGCTTCTTAACACTCACCCAAGGTACTTAGAAGCAGCTTAAAACTACATGTTTACCCATTCGCAAGGGGCTGTGTCGTGTCGCATTGTTTTGCTTAAATCACGCTTTCCTTATTTCCTTATTATTCACTGGGCACAAGCTTGTCTTGACTTTACAGTCTACAAAAGTTTACAACCAAGAAAATGAAAAGGACAATTTTGCAAGCCTTGTGATGGATCCTAAAAGTACCTCACTGGAGCCTGAAATTAGGGGTTTGACTGAAAGTCTGCTTCCCTTCCACCTCCAAATGTTAACAAAGTAGGGATAATGGAGGGCTTTTCTTCCCCGCTGGGACACAACCCCCGAAATGCCATTAAGATGAAAACACTAGTGTTTGTCAAGAGTAGAGAGCAGTATTTTTTCAAAGTGTAATTTTTGGAACACTAGCCCCAAGAAATATTCTGCTAGTAAAAGGATTCCTGGTCAAGTGCTTGTGAGTGAAGTGCAGAAGCTGTGTTACTCATATGTTCCCCCACAAAGGTCTGGTTGTCCCAAGCTGTCTTCCTGCAGTCTGTTCATACTTGGCTCTTATTCCAGTCCCATATGCTCTGAAATCCCAGGAAGCCGCTCTCAGCAGTACACCATTGGTCCTCCAACATTTGGGAGCCTTCACTGGTGCTGACACTGTGCTCCAGGCTGAGGACCCCCAGAAGGAATGGAGGCAGACAACAGACTTAAAGAAGCAAGATGGTTGGCCATCTTGTGCAGGATGACCAGCAACTTGGACAAGGGAGTGAAGGGGGCATTAACAATCCATAATTATACTAAGCTTCCCTGGTGGCTCCGATAGTAAAGAATCTGCCTGCAATGCAGGAGATCCGAGTTTGATCCCTGGGTCAGGAAGATTCCCCTGGAGAAGAGAATGGCTCCACACTACAGTATTCTTGCCTGGGAAATACCATGGGCAGAGTGTCCTGGCAATCTACAGTCCATGGGGTCACCAAGAGTTGGACACGAATGAGCGACAAACACTGTACTGGGAAGAAGGTGGAAACCAGGGCTGCCTTGTGTACACGGAGCTGACAGAGGGGTTGAATTTTGTTTCTTATTCTAGGAGCCACTTCTAAGGCCAGTGGGCAGTAGTCACAGGGAAAAGGTTTCAGTTAACAGTGAAAAGAGGCTTTGTAACAGAACGTGTCCAACAACAGTATGGGCTATTTTATGAGTCGTGAGTACCTCGTTCTGCAGCTATGCACGAGGGTATTCGACAGCTGCCTTCCAAGATGCTGTGTTTAGAAGACACTGACATACCAGGGAGATGCCAGGGCTATGAGGTAGTCTTTGATTGGGTTCTGAGGCACCCATTCTACTTGGCCCTCTCTGCTGCTGAGGGTTAGTTGTTTATCTCATACGTGCATTTGCTAAGTTGCTTCAGTCATGTCCAAGTCTTTGTGACCCCATGGACCATAGCTTGCCAGGCTCCTCTGTCCATAAGATTCACCAGGCAAGAATACTGGAGTGGGCTGCCATGCCCTCCTCCAGGGGATCTTCTTGACCAGGGACCTAACCTGTGTTTTCTACATTTCCTGCATTGGCAGACAGGTTCTTTACCACTAGCGCCACCTGGGAAATCCGTTTATCTCATTCATGAGGACAAAATCCTGCCAATCTGATTCATGTGAGTGTATACACACACACACACACACACACACACACACACACACACACGGATAAAGTAGAAATGCAACAGGACTGAAAGATAGAAAACTTGCTGGTTTTGTATAGTTAATTAATATTCTCTTCTGATATACATAATGTAAACAACTCTGTTTAAAATGAGACTGGATTTCACAGTATAGTCTTGACTTTAAGAGAACACTCTGGGACATGTTAGCAGAATATGGTCACAACTCTGAACAAGTTTGAAGTGGTTCAAAATCAGTTCTGGAAAGCCAGCCTAGGTCACTTGGATCAAGTTAGGTCAATAATAATTGCTCTCTGGTTATGTAAGCTGCTCACATCAAGGGAAGAAGGGTGGGAATAGGAGGGAATTCTTTGTACTATTTTTGCGACTTGTCTGTATGTCTAAAATTAGTTTAAAAAAACCCCCATATCCTTGGCTCCTAAGCCCTGCTCATACTGTGCTCTGCCTGATGAACTTCCCCTATCCTGTAGACTCAGCTCAGGCAGAACATTCCAGATTTCCGATCCCCTCCCATGAGTTCTACAGATGTCCCAATTATACCCACCACTGACCAGTATGATTTTTTGTTTTGTACCTTTCTTGCCTGACTTGAAGCTTCTGGAGCTTCTTTGGACTCAAATGTTTTCTTCATTTCGTCTTTCCCTCTCAGTACCAAGACCTTACTGAGCACTCTGTATATATCTCTTCAATGAGTTAATAAATCAATCCAATTTGAACAAGTTTTATTAGGTTTCCTCTTTTTAAAAAAAAACTGTGGTAAAATATACATGACATAAAATTGACCATTTTCCCCATTTTAAGTGTCCAGTGCATTGGCATTCAGTATATCCCAGTGTTCCATAATTTCTCTCTCATTTTAAATGGTTTAAACTGATCAGAGCTGTTAGAGCCACTTAATCTGGACCCAAGGGACTCGTGGGGCTTCCCTGGTGACTCAAACAGTAGAGAATCTGCGTGCAATGCTGAAGACCAAGTGCGATCCCTGGGTCGGGAAGATCCCCTGGAGAAGGAAATGGCAACCCACTCCAGTATTCTTGCCTGGAGAATTCTGTGGACAGAGGAGCCTAGTGGGCGACAGCCATGGAGTCAGAAAGAGTGGGACACAACTGAGGGACTAACACTTTGATTTTGAAGGGACTCATGACACTTGCACCAGGAGCCACCTGGTCCAATCAAAATCTGTTTGACCGAAGTGGAATTATTTCACCCCATTTGGACCAAGTTGAATCAGGGAGAACGGGTTCCGCCCAGGCTCCAGGCCAGTAGTCGGCACTCAAAGCCAGAGCCTTTTCTTTGTCCTAATCTCGGGGTTGTCACTCTCTTTTGTGTGTGTTTTTCCTCTGGGGGCTACCCGCCCTGCTGCTCTCCTAACTGCTCCCACACGCCACCCCCCGCGCTGTTCGACCTGGCTCCGGGGCAGGGAGCTCCCGTTCTGCTGCCACCTCATTGTCCCGCCCCTGCACCTGCGCTCTCAAAACAGCTCCTGCAGGCGGGCTTCCGACGCAGTCACCAACAAACAGGCCGACTCATTTAGTCAGACTACCAGTATCTGGACAATCTCTTTCAATTTTTAAGGTCACCTCCACCTCCTCCTGCCGTCCTCGTTAATGTAGTGGTGAGTATCCCCGCCTGTCACGCGGGAGACCGAGGTTCGATTCCCCGACGAGGAGGCAACACACCCTTTTGGGGCTTCCCTGGTGGCTCAGACGATAAAGCCTCTGCCTGCAATGAGGGATACCTGGGTTCGATTCCTGGGTCAGGAAGTTCGATTCCTGGGTGGGGAAGATCCCCTGGAGAAGGAAATGGCAATCCACTCCAGCACCCTTGCCTGGAAAATCCCATGGATGGAGGAGCCTGATAGGCTATACAGTCCATGGGGTCGCACGACTGAGCGACTTCACTTTTCACTTTCACTTTACACCTTCTGGTAGAGGTGGGGCATTTTCTCCCAGTCACTCTTTCCTACCTCACTAGCTCTAAAGGGCTTCATTTGAATTTAAGGAACGTAGCACTGCATTAGGAACCCAAGAAACGGCTCTACTCATTTTGCTGCCATTAGCTATATAGGTAACTTTGGTCATGACCTCTTTGGGATGATATTTGCCAATGAGTAAAAAGAAGGGCTCAGACATATGAATCAAACTTTGATTTTGGTTATTATTGCTTTGCAGCAGGATTTTTTTCCCCCTGTGTGTGTATGTGGGGTTTGTGTGTGTGTGTGGCGAGGGGTGGGGAAACAGTATTACCCTAAGACCAGAAAAGTACCAGATGTCTCTGGCTGTCGGAAGCGTGTTTTCTCGCTCCCTCAAGCTGCCCAATCCTAGTTAGAATTCGGAGGGCTGTTGTCCGTTGTCCCTTGCCTTCAGAAGGAGCCAGTGAGGCTTTTCTTGTGTGTGAGTGCTCACGTGTGACTACATATGCCCTTTAGACTAGGGGTCCCCTTTCCTGTCTTAGAGTCACTGCATTCTCTCCTCTTGTTTACATCAAGTTTCCTTGCTGGCTCCCTCCTTCAGCCTCAGCCTCACCCTGTTGCAGCCAGAATGGTTGTTCTGAAACGCAAAGATGCCCGCATCCCTCCTGTGCCTCGCCCCTTCAGGGGCTCTCACAAACCTCAGGATAAATATGATTAGCTCGAAGTTCAAAGCCTCCCACCATCTGTCTCTAGCTTACTCACCTCCTGGTCTCACCCCTTTTTCCTCTTACTTGGCGAGCCCGGGCCACTCTTCCTTCCCCTCTCGCCACGCTCCTCCCTGGTTTCTTCGATCTAGACTGTCCTCCTAGGGAATGATGTTCTCTGGGTACACAGGGATCAGCGGCACTCGTAAGGGGACCCTCTGGGACGTGCGGGTGGGTTGAGGGCCGGTGCTTCCTGAGGAGGCCGCCAGGGGGCGGCAGGAGCGACTCCAGATGACAGCAGGAGGCCGTAAGTGGGGGAGGGAGGGAAGGACGGAGGGAGCGCGTATCCCGGCTCTCCTGATCGCAAACTCGGAGCCAGAGCTCTCCGCGCGCGCCCCAGCCGCTGGCCGCCCGCGCAGCCGGACGCGGAACCCCGGCGCAGCGGGAGCCTTGCAGGACGGGCGCGGGGCGGCGGCGGCAGCCGTCCATGCGGCGGGCTCGGGGCTGCCCGGCGCCGGGAACCACGCGGGGGCCAGGCAAGGCGGCCACTGGCCGCACCGGGACTCGGACCGCCAGGTGAGCAGAGCCGCCCGCGTCGCGCGCCCCCTTCCGCCCTGCCCCGGGGGCCCGGATCCGGCCCGGCCGCTGCCCGCCTCTCGGTCCCCCTCTGGACGGCCAGGAGGGCTGGCGCGGGCGGCGGGCTCAGTGGGTGTGTCAGGGGCGCCGGGGGGCTGCTCCCGAACCAGGCAGGGGAAGCCAGCGCGCGTCTGGTCCGTCCCGACGGCTGCGCCTCCTTCTCCCCTCTTCGCTTTCTGGGGGATTTGCTCTGTCCGGGCGCCAGCACTCACCCCTCCACCCTCCCACTCGGAAACTCTAGGGACGGTCAACCTTGGTCGGCCCGGAGTTGGGCCCCCAGCTCTCTGGGTCGGGGTAGATGGGAACCGGTGAGTGCACACCCAGCCCGCGAGCCCTAACCGCAGCCTGGCCAACCTCCTTGCCGGGGCGGGAGAACTGATGGAGCCTTGGTTGGCGCGCGTCGAGCCCCATCCTGGGGCCTCGGCCACACCGTTTTCTAGAAAGCCTCAGATCTGTGTATGTGTCTGATCTAAACCGCTGCAACCCAGCGCCACGGGGAGCCGGAGTGGATGGGTTGCTTCCGCCAACTCTGGACACTTCCTCGAGTGCAGCCCAAGTACCTGCGGTCCCTGGGCGCGCGTGTAGGATTAGCTTTCACGGAGCTAGCCCGCACTGGAACTTTAGCGATCGCGAAGTTACTGGGGGTTTGTTGTTTGGTTTTTCTTTGAAATAACATCAGTCCTAACTTGGGAAGAAGCTTTCAGGTCGTTCTCGAGCCCACTTAGCATCTGGAATGTGTGGGGTCTGGGATCTCCTTAAGCAGTCCCCACTCAGCCCCGCGCCGGGGTGCCTCCAGTACAGCCTGTTGAATGTGCGTGCTCGCGCCTCTTCCGGTCTCCTTTGTGACCCCCATCACGCAGCCCTTTGTCCCTTGGCAGGCAGTTAGCGAATCTGAAGCCTCGGACCTGGGTAGCCAAAGAGATCATGGGATGCCTGTTGGAATTTAGAATAAGAGAAATAGAGACCCAAGAGAGGGCTAACGAATCATCTTGTCCAACTGTCCTTTCACAGCCGAAGGCACCCAGGCACCACATAGTCTAAATGTTAAAATCTTAAAATTTGTATAACGTGCTCATGTCTTCTACGTCATTGATAAAAGTGATGAAGTGATTGAGCTTAAAAGGATTTTATTGAGTCTCAAAATACAAAGAAGAAAACATTTTTAACAGGTGATTTAAATACAGCGCTACTCAATTCCTATTGATTTCTGTTAGCACCATGGTTGAATTACTTGGAAAACAAAATCTAGCCCTGAAATTAATGTAAGGAAGCTAATGGGAGTCCTGGGACTTTCCTATAAACTTATGCAGGGCTGGAACAGGGATTTCCCAGAGGTCCCGGAAGTGAGTTTGGGTGATCAGGATACTGGAGCCCCCACTGGACAAGCAGCTGGTGTGGCCTCTTGTGGGCAAAGCTAGTCAGCTGAACTTGTGTGATCTCCGTGCCCAGCACCCATCAGGGTGCCAGGTTGGTCTTATCTTCATTTCAGTCTCCCATGAAGAAGTGGTTCCAGTTCATTGTTAAGTAAAAATAAAATACAGCTAAAGTTTGGGAATAAGATCAGGATTGGATATTTTGACTTGAAGGGTTGTTGTTGTTGTTTTTGACCCAGAAGTGCTTACTGTGATTGTAATCACATTATCCTAAAGAGTGCCTGGATATTGATTGCCCATCCCCCCACATTTCTCTCCATAGTACCACCTTTTTCCAAGTTGGCTGGGAGTCTCTATTTTTGAGAGCACCAGACTCCCCATTCCATCCCCCTCACTTGTAGGTAATTCATTACCAAGTCCCTTCCACATTCTTTTGTGATATCCCAGGAAATAATTTTCCTGTCTGTTCCCTCTGCCTCCTCTTTAAACCATGTCCACATTGCAGTAATAGTCTCCCCTCTTGACTCCCGGCCACGAGTCCCTTTCTTCATTTTAATCCATCATCTTTCATGCTGACAGATTAATATTTCTCAAATTCTGATTTCGCCACATCACTCCTTTCAAGAAATCACAATGGCTTCCCAATATTCACTTCACTTTAAATCTTCTCCAGCCAATATTTTTGGGCATCTGCTGTGTGCCAGGGACTGTTACTATGTGCTGGGGCTTAAATTAATAACAAGACAATATCCTTGCCCTTGAATTGTTAACAGGCCAACAGATAATATACAGCCACCCAAGAGAGAGATGTAAAGAGAGAATCACAAACCAAAGTTAATCATTGGGGTGTGCAAGACATAAAGGAGACACAGATGAGGGAGAAGTATTTTCCTGTATGAGAAGAGCTGGGGAAATTTCACCTGGGCTTTGAAACATGGGGAGCAGTTCAAGGAGATGGGAAAGACTGAAAGGAGGGAAAGCATGCCAGGCAGAGGGAAGAGTTTGAGCAAAGATCCAGTGTGAAAGCACTGGTATGGACGTGGTGGTGTCATGGCCATTCTTCATCTAGGGATTTCAAAGTGTTAGTCTCTCAGTCGCATCTTTGCAACACATAGGCTGTATCCTCTGTTCATGGAATTCTCCAGGCGAGAATACTGGGGTGGGTAGCATTCCCTTCTCCAGGGGATCTTCCTGACCCAGGGACTTCTGCCTTAATTTGAGTCTACATTTTTGATCCAAGAGCAGCTCAACTCTTTCCTGCCTGAAGTCCTTCATTCCATTTACCTGGTCTTTTTATTGTGGTCTTATATGCCTCCTCGGAGAAGGCAATGGCACCCCACTCCAGTACTCTTGCCTGGAAAATCCATGGACAGAGGAGCCTGGTAGGCTGCAGTCCATGGGGTTGCTAAGAGTCGGACACGACTGAGCGACTTCACTTTCACTTTTCTCTTTCATGCATTGGAGAAGGAAATGGCAACCCACTCCAGTATTCTTGCCTGGAGAATCCCAGGGATGATGGAGCCTGGTGGGCTGCGGTCTATGGGGTCGCACAGAGTCGGACACGACTGAAGTGACTTAGTAGCAGCAGCAACAGCAGCATATGCCTCCTAACCCTAGCTCAGAAATTCAGATTTCCTCTCTGCTGGGCTAAATTTCTCCAGGAAGTGGATCCCAGCCTGTCTTAGGTATTCCTTTACACTCTTTGCACTGACTCTGTATTCAGCCTAGACATGTTCTAATGGACATGCCTCATCTCCTCAGCCACCTCGAAGTTTCTCCAGAGCAGCTCCTGCTCTGAGGACCTCTCCCAGGCTGTGGGACACAGTCCCAGCACACTGCCAGCACTAGCGAACTTGAGAATGTGACTCGCTTTGACCTTCCATCCTACTTTTCCCTCCTCTCTCTTCTTCTCTCCACTTTCCCCACCTTTGATCTTTCTTTTTGTGTGTCTGCAGAGTTGTGATATTTATTTACATATATGTTTATTAACTGGCTTCTCTTTGAAGATAATGGATGAGACGTGTTGTGCTGGTAGATAACGTATGGTGCAGACCGGCACCGGGACGGGAGCTGCAGTGTGAGGCTGTGCCTTTAGATTGCATTGCTGACACTTGCCTTATTTCAGGATCCCCCCTCTTCACCCCTCTCTGCCTGACCTGTGCAACTGATGCAGGCCTACTTCTCATCTTTGGGTCTGATTTGCCTTCTCTTCTTTCCCCAACCCGTCAAAACTGACTTCTCCAGTTTCTGGAGGCTTGCTGGCCTGATGAACTCATTCAGGTCAAGTTTAATGAGCCTGTGTGTGCTGGGCCTGATGCTTTCGTCCCCCCAGCAACCTGGGACAGCAGCAGTATCACCCACACTTGAGGAAACTCCGCTTCCTTTCCTGAGGTCAACAACTCAGGTTTTGAATCTAAGTCTTAGAACCTAGCTTTCTCAGTCTGGTGCTCCTCCTGCTATATCACTGTTCCCTGAAAGGGTTGTTTTCAGAACACCTGAATCAGAATTAAGATCTGGTGGGAAAAACTCAGATTCCAGAATGGAGGCAGGGCCTGGGATGGGCATTGTAAAGGTGGCCTTAGGTAATTCTGCACACTCAGGTTTAAGGATCACTGCCCTAGGCTGCCTTTACAAAGGAGGTTCTAATGACAGGTGGGTGGGCGAATAAGCCTCAGGATCCCACATAGGATGGTCCTTTTTAACAGGCCTTGACCTTGACTTTAAGGAGTGAGCCCTCTTTTGGTCAAAGGGGTCTTCAGTTTAGTCCTGAAAGCATGCTCCCTACCCGTCCCCATAAAGGCAGGTGAGCCTGCTGCTGCTGCTGTCACCTCAGTCGTGTCCGACTCTGTGTGACCCCATGGACTGCAGCCTACCAGGCTCCTCCATTCATGGGATTTTCCAGGCAAGAGTACTGGAGTGGGTTGCCATTGCCTTCTCTGCAGGTGAGCCTAGCGTCCATCATGATGGCTCACTCTGACTATTTCTGGGCCAGAGCAAGTGCCGAGGGAGAAGGACCAGAGGGGATTGGTTTGCAGCCCCAAGTTGCCTGGAATCACAGTGGACTGGGACTCCCCAAATAGAGCTGAGCATGCTGGCCAGTCACTCCCTCCCTCTCTCTGGGCGTGGTGAGTCAAACCTCTTCCTTACCCGAGTGGAGTCTGCTCACTGACCCCTCTCCTTCATTCTACAGGCCTTCGTTTTGTGCCCTCAGCCCTCCAGTCGTCTGTCGGTAACGATGGATGGCCACAACCCAGAGGGTGGGTGTGGGGTCGGGTGCACAGGCACACAGGGCATTCAGCAGAAGTCCAGCCCCCAGTGGGTGCCCAGTGTCGCTTCTCATCCTGTTTAACTGCTCTGAAACTGTCAGTGCTTGGCAGGCAGTTGGTGCTCAGAAAGAATCTGCCTGCCAATACAGGAAATGCCAGAGACTTGGGTTCGGTTCCTGGGTTGGGAATAGCCCTTGGAGAAGAAAATGGCAACCCACTCCAGTATTCTTGCCTGGGAAAATCCCATGGACAGAGGAGCCTGGCGACCTATAGTCCATGGGGTCACAAAAAGTTGTACATGACTGAGCATGCGGGACAGGA
Organism: Bos grunniens; assembly: GCF_055505025.1. Classification (NCBI taxonomy): domain Eukaryota; kingdom Metazoa; phylum Chordata; class Mammalia; order Artiodactyla; family Bovidae; genus Bos; species Bos grunniens. The sequence goes on along the minus strand of NC_141174.1, from coordinate 84,288,441 downwards.
CGTATGTGCGCTAGAAAAAGTATGTAATCTCAGACCCCTCAGGTCCAGGGGGTTTGTGTTTAAAGGGCTAAATATCACAACTTTATATTCAAATCCAGGAAATGAACACCCCCAGCTGTGCAGTAATAATAATGATGATGGTGATGGACATGATAAGGAATTAATTATCCATTCAGCATCCCCTCCCCTCTCCATTTCCCTCCTCCCATTTTCCCTTTGGTTTCCTCTAAGAAGAGGAAGGTAGGCAGCAGTTTTCTTTATCGCTGGTTACTCGTCCCGAGAGAGTGCTCTCTTTCTGCTTATCTCTCTTTCTTTTCCCCTAATCTTTCCCTGAACATTGGAGAAGGAAATGGCAACCCACTCCAGTATTCTTGTCTGGAGAATCCCATGGACAGAGGAGCCTGGCGGGCTACAGTCCAAGGGTCAGAAAGAGTCAGACACGACTGAGTGACTAACGCTTCCCTGAACATACTGTGTTTTCTGTCTTTTCCTATGAGCCTTGCTTAAGCGGATCACTGAGCGGTACCCTGGCAGCCTTCTACCTTAGCCCCTCTACTCCCGGGTGTGGTCCAGAAAGCCGGCTTACAAGGCGGTTGTCCCAGAAGGGTGGCACCGAGCAGCCCACGACCTGGGCTGGGCAATCCTCCCAGCCAGCTGGCCGACTGCCCGAGGGCTGGCCAGCAGCGAGGACCCAAGTAATGAGTGATTAATGGGCGCCCCATCTAATCTCCTGCCAGGGGAAATGAAGGGCCAGTCGTGGGCTGGGGCTCGTCATGACCTGCTCCAGGTGGGCTTGGAATGCACCCAGCTCAGGATGGGGATTAAGGCTTGAAAGATGAGAGGAAATGAGATGTTAACCCTTTGCGCTGTGGCCCTCTGAGCCCCAGCAGGGAAATCTCAGGGGAATTATCTGTAGGCATCTGATGAAAGGGGAGCCTGGCCTTTGATTTACGGCAGGGATGTGGCCACATGACTCTGGCAGGAGGGGGGCAGGGTGTGACAAGCGACGGCTTTGACTTAACCATTTTTCTCGGAGGCTCAGATTAATTTCTTATGAAAATGGAGTATGTGGACTGCAGGGAGGCTGCTCTACCTGCTTCCTTCTCAGAAACCTTTCAATCATATCAGCACGTTACAAATTTGTAGTTGCCAAGCAGACCTTTCCTTCTGTAATGCAGTGTCCCTGATCTCCTGTTGTTTTGAGGAGGATGGAGGAGAGAGTCTGGTCGTTGGCGGTGGGCCCACCTCCTTCCTCAGGTCAGCAAGGAGCACTGGGGCTCTGAGGGTGGGAACCAGCTCCCTGAGTTCCTTGGCTCTGCCATGCTGGGGAGCCCTGAACCTTAACCTCTTGTGCTGTAGGGCTGTAAAATGGGCATCATAATAATACATAACATGGGTGAGATTCGTGGGGATGTAGAAAGCTTTCAGCAGTCTTAGGCATGCGGACCTGCCATGTGAAGATTGTGCTGTGGGCTTAGTCACTCAGTCGTGTCCGACTCTGTGGGACCCCGTGGATTGTAGCCTGCCAGGCTCCTCTGTCCATGGGGATTCTCCAGGCAGGAATACTGGAGTGGGTTGCCATGCCTTCCTCCAGGGGATCTTCCCAACCCAGGGATGGAACCCAGGTCTCCCGCATTGCAGGCGGATTCTTTACTGTCTGAACCACCAGAGAAGTCCATACATGGGTGAGATTCACGAGAATGTAGAAAGCTTACAGCAGTCTCAGGCACGTGGACGTGCCATGTGAAGGTTACCCATCACTTTTTTCTCGCCTTTCTGGGAAGGATGTAAGCAGCTTCTCTTCCACACTTCTCAGATTCGCTTAGGGTGATGGATCTCACTTGCTTGACCTCTGACCCTCACATGCCTTGAATTCTGGTGCCCCCTCCCTTTGCCGCTGGCTCCCTGGCCTCCAGCCGCCCTTTCATTCTACTCCCTGCCCCCGCCCCACCTCCGTGCTCAGCGGCCAGAGCTGCTGGACCGGGTGGTGACTCCTGCCCAATCCTCTGGTGGCACGGCCCTTCCACACCAGCGCTGCCCACTGCCGCCTTGCTGTCACCTGTAGCCCAGAGAAAACTGGCTGAGAGTAGAGACAAAAGCTGCCTTGGAAGCAAAGTTAGGACCTGTGGAGACAGTCTAATCTGGGTGCAAATCACAGCTCTGCCCATTTTCTGGTTTCTCTGAGCTCCTGTCACCCCATCCTTGATTGATGCTAAGAATAGCAATGCTTATCTAAGGTTGAGAGGGTCCAACCCGACAGTGGACATGAAGCCTTTGGCGGGGGAGAATTTATTGCTGGTTATATTGGGTTGGCAAAAAGTCAGACACGACTTAACTACTAAAAAACAACAATATTGGGTTGGCCAAAAAGTTTGTTTGGGTTTTTCCATAGCATTTTACAGGAAAACCCAACAAACTTTTTTGCCAACCCAGTAGGTGAGCCTTGAGGGTGGAGCTGTGTCTTCAAGTTTTGAAGTCTTATTACGGAGTATACACTGGCATCCTCGCCTCTAGCTCCGTTTAGTGTCTTCTCCAGAACGGACACGTACTCAGGTCCTGCTTGACTTTGGTGATGTTTTAGTCAAGGCCCAGGGTTTTATTCTGCTTGAAGTTTAAAGGATCTTCTGGCCAGCTAAGGGAGAAGGAACTGCTGTTTATGGATCTCCGTGTCAGGGATTTACCTGCGTGCACTTATTTAATCCTCTCAACAGTCCACATGAGCTAGATGTTATTCTTCTTGTTCGATAGCCTAGCAAACTGAGGCTCAGAGAGATTAAGGAAATTACAGGGGCTCATGCAACAAATGAACGTCAGAATGATATTTGAATTCCAACTCATCTGACTCCAGAATATGAGCTCTGGGGAGAACCAATGGGCCAGGTAGTACCTCACTGTAATTATAACCTGCTGAGAAATATAAGTATAGCCACTTGAAAGCCTAATTGTAACCCACTTGAAAATTTTAAACATTGAGATATAGTTCCCGTACTGTAAAATCCACCATTTTAAAGTACACGTTCAGTGATCGTTAGTTTATTCACAGAGTTGTGCCACCATCACCACGATCTAATTCCAGAATATTTTCAGCACCTCTCAAAGAAAGTCCATACTCATTAGAAGTCACTTCCCACTCCTTCCTTTCCCAGCCTGTGGAAACCATGAATCTACCTTCTGTCTCCATGGATTCTGGACATTTTATATAAATGGAATCTTATATTGGGTTGGCCAGAAAGTTTGTTTGGGTTTTCCCATCCCCTCTTATGGAAAAACGTGGAGGAACCTTTTGGCCAACCCAGTCTTCTGTGACTGCTTTCTTTCCCTAAGACTGTTTTCAGGGTTTGTCCGTGTTGAAGCCTGTATCAGTGCTCCATTCCTTTTTATTGCTGTGTGACCCACTTAAAATAAAAAGTAAGGGTATTTTGCTTAGAGAAGAGGTGGGGTTACAATTGCAGGTGTAGCACAAAGCGGTGCTCATTTTTTACTGTGGGCAGGTGTGAAGGAACAGAGTGGGGGGTGGAGGCGGGTCAGTGCTTGGCTGGGTTCCCATGTCTGGGAAATGCAGGGATGCCCAGCTTCCCTGCTCCAGGCACTCATGCTGCCCTTGGCTTGTGTCTTTGGCCAAACTTACTGAGATGCACCCCGAAGTAGCCATGGGCGTGCCATGGACCCCTGCCTCGGAGAGGTGGGCTAGAGGGTTCTGGAGCTATCTTTACCACAGTCTGCCTGATGTTGGTGCTGTGGAGACATTTTAGCCCCTGCTGTAGTCTGCTGGATTACTTTTAACTCCAGGTGGACCAACCTAGATAGCATATTGAAAAGCAGAGACATGACTTTGCCAACAAAGGTCCATCTAGTCAAGGCTATGGTTTTTCCAGTGGTCATGTATGGATGTGAGAGTTGGACTGTGAAGAAGGCTGAACGCCGAAGAATTGATGCTTCTGAACTGTGGTGTTGGAGAAGACTCTTGAGAGTCCCTTGGACTGCAAGGAGATCAAACCAGTCCATTCTAAAGGAGATCAGCCCTGGGTGTTCTTTGGAAGGAATGATGCTAAAGCTGAAATTCCAGTACTTTGGCCACCTCAGGAAAGAGTTGACTCATTGGAAAAGACTCTGATGTTGGGAGGGATTGGGGGCAGGAGGAGAAGGGGACGACAGAGGATGAGATGGCTGGATGGCATCACCAACTCGATGGACGTGAGTTTGAGTGAACTCTGGGAGTTGGTGATGGGCAGGGAGGCCTGGCATGCTTCAATTCATGGGGTTGCAAAGAGTTGGACACGACTGAGCGACTGAACTGAACTGAACTGAACTGGACCCCAGTGTCAAGCACTGACGATGGCACTGCTGATTTGCTTTATAAAAATAATTTTATTTATTTAGGCTGTGCTGGGTGTTCATTGCTGTGTGGGCTTTTCTCTAGTTGCAGGGGTGGGGGCTCTTTTCCTGCTGCAGTACACGGACTTCTCACTGCGGTGGCTTCTTCTCACAGATCATGGGCTATAGGCTCATGGGCTTCAATAGTTGCAAATAGTTGCAACACATGAGCTCAGTTGTTGTGGCACCTGGCCCTAGAGTTCATAGGCATCAGTAGTTGAGGCCCATGGGATTAGTTGCCCCGAGGCATGTGGGATCTTCCTGGACCAGGGATCCAACCCCTGTTTCCTACATTGGCAGGCAGCTTCTTTACCACTAACCACCAGGGAAGCCCCTTAGGAAATACAGAGGAAATACAGAAATACTTAGGAAATACAGAAAATACACACACAGAAAAAAATCACCCATAATTCCCCAACCAATAATGACCAGTAGGGGTTCCCTGGGGAACCCCCAGGGAACTGTTACTAGATATAACACTTTATTTTTTTCTGATTATGTAGGTAAGGTATATTTATTACAGAGAACTTAGGAAATACAGAAAATATACACACAGGAAAAAATCACCCATAATTCCCCAACCAATAATGACCAGTATTTTGAATGTGTATCTTCCTAGTCTCTCTGTCTCTCTCTCTCTCCACACACACACACACACACACACACACAGAGTTTATAAAATTGGTATTACACTAAACATATTGTTTTGTTCACTCCTCCTTTCACTTAATAATACATCATAAACATTTTCCTTGTGTACTAAATATTCAATGTTCTTCCAAACTATAATGTTTTTCAATGGTTGCAGTGTACTTTTAAAAATATTGATGTTTACTTAAGCAGTCCCCTATTTTGGACATGTTGGTTGTTTTCAGTTTATCAATATTGTTTATAAATAAAATGGCTTCTTTTGTGCATTTTTTGTGCATCTGTTAATGCATAGTGTTGCTTTTGGTACAAAAGATATAAATACTCTGAAGGTATTTGGTACATATGTTCAAACTGGCCTTCCAGAAAGGCTGTTTAATTCCACAACTGTGTTATTTTTTAACTTGAGTTTTACTGTTCATGTAACTCTGCCAAATATCCCTCCATTCTCCTCCTCCTCCTGCTTCTTCCTCTCTCTTCTTTGCACAACCCCCCCACCACCCACATATCTGCATAGTCCGCTAATTGCTCATATTGTTTTCTCCTTAGTCTTTGCCTGTATTTTAATTGAAGCATGCCTTTTTGCACACAGTATGATTTTTGTGTAACGTTTCTCTTGACATAGTCGGGGTTCCCATTTTTAAGCCTTATGGCCGCTCCCGTCATTCTGCCCCATCATGGTCTCCTTTCGCCGTTCCCCATCTTCCTTTACGGATCTAGGGTGTTTGTAGTTTTTTCCTCATCAAAGAGTTAGTGCTTACCAAGCTGAATGCCTAGGGTGCTGTTCTGTTCTGGTCTCAGGCTCCGTTTTGGACGTTCAGTTCCTGGTCGTGTAATTTACTAGGTCCACAGCAGGAGCTGTTCTAATAACACTCATGCCGCTGAGGGGCCCTCAGAGAACAGGCAGCTGGGAGGCCCAGGTGGGGGAACCCAGAAACAGAGTGGGTGCTTGTTTTGGCCTTCCCTCTTCCTCTCCTCATGAGGCCCTGTTCTTTCCTCAGGCTCACGTCGGAGGAACTCAACACCTCACTGCTACCAGGGATATAAGAGGTGCTGTGGGTTGGGACTTTCCGAGTCCATGCAGGGAAATTATGTCAGTGTTCGTTCGCTGCCCACGTGTGAATGGCATCATGTGACAGGTGGTCTTTTGTGACTGGCCTCTTTCACTAAGCGTAGGGAAGGCCTCTGGGATTGTGTTACTACGCCTTGCTGGTTCTGTGTGGGCCTGGCCATGCCTCCGTTCAGCCTGCTTCCAGTACTTTCTGAGCCCCGACCACCCACGGTTGTCGCACCCTGTGTTTGAAAATGGTGCGGACGCCAGTCCTGACGTTGTCACTTACTGCCTGTGAACAGCTTAACCTCTCCGAACTCCAGCTTCCTCGTCTCTGACACAGACTGATGATCCCCGTGCCTGCCGCGAGAGAGAGGAGGTGGTGTGTGCAGCGTTCGTTCACTCGTGAAACCGAGGCCTGCGCAAGGCTGTCAGCCCTGGGGCATCTGTCCTCCTTAAGGAGAAGGGAACTGGTGTTCCTGCCTTACAGCCTTGGAGGGTGCAGGTGAGGAGATCCCTGTGGCCAACGTTATTATGCAGGAGGAAGGCGGGGGAGCCCAGGAGAAAGGCATCAGCGTGACAGCGGTGGGAAGCCACAGAGACTGAAGCGCTGCACCCTCAAATGGGAGGCTGTGTGGGAGAAGGAAGATGCATAAGCCTGTTTTATGGGAGGGCTGCATTCTTTTGTTTTTTTTACATATATCCTCTCTGTTTTGGACTCTCATTTAGGTCACTGCAGAGCATCGAGTAGAGTTCTCTGTGCTGTGCACTAGGTTTTCATTAGTTGTCAATTTTATATATAGTGTCAACAGTGTATATATGTCAATCCCAACCTCCCAGTTCATCTTCCCCGCCATCACCTTGGTATCCATATATGTCTTCTCTACGCCTGTCTCTATTTCTGCTTTGCAAATAAGGTCATCTGTACCATTTTTCCAGATTCCATGTATATGCATTAATATATGCTATTTGTTTTTCTCTTTCTGACGTACTTTACTTTGTATGATAGTCTCTAGTTCCATTCACATCTCTGCAAGTGGCACAGTTTCTTTTTATGGCTGAGTAATATTCCATTGTATATATGTATCACATCTTCTTTATCCACTCCTCTGTGGATGGACATTCAGGTTGCTTCCATGTCCTGGCTATTGTAAATAGTGCTGTAGTGAACACCGGATACATTTATCTGTTTGAATTATGGTTTTCTCTGGCTATATGCCCAGGAGTGGGATTGCTGGGTCATATGATAGTTCTAGTTTTAGTTTTTTAGGGAACCTCCATACTGTTCTCCATAGTGGCTGTAATCAATTTACATTCCCACCAAGAGTGCAAGAGGGTTCCTTTTGCTCCGTACCTGGAGGACTGCGTTCTTGAAAACCTCACGGAATTCAGATCTCTCATCACTCAGACCATGTTTTTTCCCGTAAAATAAATGTACAGAGAGTTCACGGGTGCTTGGTGCATAATTTTGCTTGAACGTGGCTTTTCACAGTGCCCTGCTTATCACCAGTGCTGCGCAGAGGGCTTGCTCACAAGCAGCCCGCTTGTATCTCAGGATGGGTGTTTGGCTTCCTCAACAGCTGCTGGTGGTGCTTGTCACCCTCATCATCTCAGCGTGTTTTCAGTCCAGCACCATCCAGACCAGAGACCAGCAAGCTCTTTTTGTAAATGACCAGTTGCAGGCTGTAGGGTCTTTGTTACAACTAATCAGCTCTGCCTTTTGAGCACAAAAGCAGCCATAGTTGATACATAAATGAATAGGCAGTAAAACCTTAGTTATGGACACTGCAATTTGAATTGCATATAATTTTCACATCGTAAAGTAGTATCCTTTCAATATTTGTTGAGCCATTTGAAAATGTGACAAGACCAGGCACTGGGACAGGTTTGGCCCACTGGCCAAAGTTTGCTGACCCCTGGCCTAGATGACTATAATATGTGAAAATTGTCTTCAACTGAGTGAATGTTAAAAAAATAAAAAGAGTAAATGTCAAAGTAGCCCTGTAGTCAACAAAATCACTCATAGACATTCCAGTGCTCATAACAGCATAGCTAAGTTCACAGATTCTATCAAACGATTGTGGGTATTTATGAGCCTGGGTGATACCAATGTAGCCAAGTTATTCTTGTGAATTTTAAAATGTAAATCTTATTGTTTTGAAATTTAGGCATCCAACCAGTTTCTTAATAGTTACATCACTCCATCTCATGATTCAAATTGCATCCTGTAACATTGTTCACGGTTGTGTACCATGCTGGGGTCTTGCAACCTCTGCCTGCCTCTGGACAGTCTGATGGCCTACGGTAAGGGGTTTGGAACTTGCTTCTGGCTGGAATGGCTGTTGCAGAAGCCAGGAGAAGGCACGATGGAGCACCAAGGGGTATGTCTGGTGCGTGGCGAATGTGGGATAAACTTTATTCCTTCACTTCCCTTTCTTTTCCAAAAGTTCTATATATTCGGTTAGCTCCAAAACATGCTGAGCCTCTTTGAAATTGTTACTTTGGTTCTTTCCACATCCAGTAAAGTCACTAACCTTTTTAAATGGAAACAAAAACAAAGGCTGTTAGAAAGCAGCTTCCCCTCCCAGGTCACCAGCTTTCCCTTGCCGGAGAATAAGCAGTGCTGTGCTGAGACTGCGGCTGGGGCCAGAAGAGAGGCCCCAGGTTTGAGGCAGGCGCCACCAGCTGGGTGCAGACTCGGCTCTCCAGCCAGGAGGGGGGCGCCTGGCCTGCTGGCTGCTCTGAGGTCCACAGCTCCTGGGTGTATCTTGGTTTCAGAGATTCCAACGGTAGGAAAGCCAGGATCCTCTCCAGATGGGAGACCACCAGCCCCGAAGGTGACTGTGATGCTGTAGTTCTTGGCTCGCGAGTGTGCTTTTGCTGTGTGTGTTGGATGGAAGGCCCGTCTTGAGTAGACGTGTGTTTGTGTTGTTCAGGGGGCTGATGTGCATAACCACGTGTGCTTTCTGGCCTGGGGTCTGGCAGGATGTGAAGAGAGGCAGCCGCTACCCTTTGGCTGGTGAGATTTTGCATTGTTATATTGGCAGGGGGCTGGCATTCTTGCTGTATTTTTGGAATTCTTTGGTGTGTAGACAGGTGGTCTTGGAGCCAGGGGCATGGGTGTTCAGTCCTGACTTTGCCACTGCTTTGCCATTTAATCTCCAGTAACCCATTCTACTCTGTCTCTGGGGTCACTCATTCCTCACTCCTAAATGAATGATGATAGCCATTTCTGAGCACTCAATTCTCAGTTGAGATACGTGGGGAACCTGGGCCTTCACTCCCACCCAGCAGCAGTAAGATGGCCTGGTCCCGCCCCACTGGGTGGTCAGTAGAGGCCTCGTGGAGAGTCAGGACTCTTCCCACCACCCAGCAGTAACTAGGCCGTGCACTCCCTCCTGCTTCCTGCCCCCGCCCCAGTGTGCCAGTGGAGGCCATGTGAGGCACCGTGACAAGGCCCTCCTACCCCTCCCAGCCAGGAAAGTATCAGTGGAGACGTGCTTGGAAGCTAGAACCTCCTAACCTGCTCAGTGTAATAACGAGTCCCCTGCCCACTCAGCTAGCTGTCTGTGAAGGCCAAGTGGGGAACTTGAACTTCTGTCCCCACCTGACTGTAATGTGGTAGGATTTCCCTTCCTCTGCTGAAGCAGTGTCAGAGTAAGCCAGCTAAAATGGAATGTTTAAGTAATTTCTAGAGCCTCGTAAGGGAATATCTAAAATGTCCAGGTTTCAATTAAAAACCATTTGTCACACCAAGATACATGGGGGTCTCAAACTTAATGAGAAGAGACAATCAACTGATGCCAAAGCTGAAATGACAGAGATGTGGCAGTTTTCTGACAAAGATATTGAAGCAGTCATCATGAAAATGCTTCAGTGAGCAGATACGAACGTGCTTAAATGAGAAAAAAGGAAGTCTCAGCAAAGAAACAAAAGGCATAAAGAAAAACCAAATGAAAATTTAGAATTGAAGAAGACAATAACTGAAAAAAAATCTCACTGGATGGGCTAAACAGCAAAATGGAGATGAATCAGTGAATTTGAAGATATAACCATAAAATTCCCCGATCTGATCAACAGAGAGAAAAATAGATGAGAAAAGAAGAACAGAAGAAAAGAAGAACAGATTCTCAGGGACCTGTAGGACTAACAAAAGATCTAACATTTTGTGTCTTTGAAATCCCAGTAGAGAGGAAAGAGGATGGGAATGAAAAAGTTCTCAATGAACTTATTGCTGAAAACTTCTTGAGGTTAGGAAGGTCTCTAGATTCAAGGAGCTTAGTAAATTCCGAACAGGATAAACCCAAAGAAATCCATACCAAAATATGTCTATACTCAAATTTCTGAAAATAATGTTGAAAAGAAAGAAAGTAAGAAGAATCAGGGGGCTTCCCTGGTGGTCCAGTGGTTAAGTATCTGCCTTGCAATGCAAGGGACATTGGTTCAATCCCTGGTCCGGGAACACTCCACACGCCATGGGTCAATGAAGCCCAGGTACCACAACTACTGAGCCCATGTGCTGCCACTCCTGAAGCCCATGCACCTAGGGCCTGTGGTCCACAAGAGAAGTCACCGAAATGAGAAGCCCGTGCACCACAACAGAGTAGCCCCCGCTTGTTGCAACTAGAGAAAGCCTTCATGCAGCAACAAAGACCCACCACAGTCAAAAACAAATTAAGTAAATAAATAAATCTAAAAAAAAAAAAGATAGTAGAAGGAATCAGTCTTCTAGGTTTCAAGACTTAGCGCTAAAATAATCGAGACCATGTGGTGTTGGCAAAGGACAAAATAGAGGACCCAGAAGTGTGCCCATCTGATTTTTGGTAAAGGTGCATAGGGGAAGTGGAAGAAACACTAACTGCCGTGATCTGGATGATGATTTGAAGAGGCCGGTAGAAGATGGAGAGCAGAGGGGAAGGTTTATCTGAGAGATAATACAAATGCAGAATTGAGAGCTGGTGAGAGATGGGGCCTGAGGCTCACTGGAGGGGGAATCACAGAAGCCCAGGCAGGCTTTGAGCTTTATTCATTGGAAGAATAGGGATACCAGGATTTCCCCTGGTGGTGGTCCGGTGGTTAAGAATCTGACTTGAAATGCTGGAAATGTGGGTTCCACCCCTGGTCAGGGAACTAAGATACCACATGCCGTGGAGCAGCTGAGCCTGTGCCTCTCAACTAGAGAATCTGTGCACTGCAACTAAAGATCCCACATGACTCTGAAGATCCTGTGTGCCACAACTAAGACCAGGTGCAGCCAAATACAAAATTAATATTTAAAAAAAAGAATAGTTATACCACCACCAAAGCAGGAAAGGGTGGCAGAAAGAGAGCTTGGTGTGGAAGTGATGACCAGGTCCAAGTCCTCTTATTATTCATCTTGGGTGGGCCACCACCAGCAGGAGGAAACTAGAAATTCAGGAAAGCATCTGAATGAGAGGGTAGGTCTCATGTTGGGTTTTCGAGACCTCATCATGAGATAATTATCAAAGAGGTCAGAGTGTAAGAGTCCTTACCCAGTGTACACAGCTCATTAGTCGGGGGTGGGTTATGATTGATATTTTTCTATGCTTGTTTGGGTCACAAGGAAAGTCAGTGAGGCAGACAGAGGAGACAGGCAGGGAATAGACTTGCATGGCCTCTGATGATGGGGTTCAAGAAAAAGGGTACAGTAACAGTTTTATTCTTCCTAAACCCAGTTGCCTTTTATCGTCCCCCTCGACCTCTGGGTGACCTTTGACTTCAATGAACTGCCTCTCTTGGTTTCCTTGAAAACATTTCCTAATTCGCAAGATGGCCGTCTGGTTTGCATTATCATCATCTTTTAATCACAGCACCCGATTTCAGCTTTACCTAATACCAGCCTATCACAGAATTGTGTCAAGGAAATAGGACTAATTTGCTGGGTTTCTGTTTCCCTCCGTAAGGATATATGGAGCCTTTCAGCCTACATTGCACAGCAGTGATTGCTACAAATCATTGACTAGATTTCTATCGCTTAAAAAAATAATGACATAACTCAAATGTGCCGAGCAGGAAAAGGCAAATCCTTTCCTCTGATGTTCAGAAGCACCAAGGGCAAAGTGTGTGGCTGGCTGATTTACGGCGGTCGAGGCACATGGAGCCAGGATGTGTTCTGGACGGGCATGTGTGTGGGGGCACTGAGATGACATTTTGGATTCAAGGCCAAAGCAGTAGTGGAGTGAACACGCAGAGCACAACCTCACGCATACCAGCTCCCCTGGCCATACCCAGGCTGCAACCTGTGTTGCGTACCTGGTGAATGTGAACACAAACAGCTCTCCAGGAAACGTGTATCTGACGCAGTGTGTCAGGGGACCTGAGAGGCAACTTAGTGGAGTGCCGAGACAAGCCAGGTGGCCTTGGGTTTCATCACGCTTCTGCTCCTTACTAGGGGCATATTGCTTCTGGTGACCTTGGGCACAGTGCTTCACTGCTCACAGCCTCAGTTTCCTCCTCTGTAAAATGGGCATATCAATAGCACCTGCCTCATAAAATAATGTTTGAAAAGTGTTCAGTGCAAGCTGTCACGTATTACACACTCATTAAAAATCAAAAATCTCTAGTCTGAGCTCTGTGTCTAATTAGCTGTGATACTTTGTAACAGTTATCTGGTTTCATTGAGCATCAGTTTATTCATCTGTGAATCATGACTAAAAAAATAATGGATTTGGAGAGTTGGGTTAGAATATCCCAGTTTTTGTGTGCTTTGAGATTTTGTGAGGAGATGCCAATCAGAAAGTCACAAAGGAAATGACTGATAGATTTAAAGATTGTGACGACACTGTTAATCATTTGTACCTCGAAACAAAAATAAAAAGTAAATAAAAAATTTAAAAAATAAATAAAACCATGCTTCCTCACAGCATTCAACTGTCATAAATCCCCTCCCCCAAGGTTTTGACTCTTAATACTGGAGAGAAGTCTGCACTGGGTTAAGAAATCACATAAATAAATATTGTGACAAAAAGTAAATAAAATAGGTAACTAACAAGTTGCCAAAGGCTTTATTGACTATGCCAAAGCTTTTGACTGTGTGGATCACAACAAACTGTGGAAAATTCTTAAAGAGATGGGAATACCAGACCACCTGACCTGCCTCCTGAGATATCTGTATGCAGGTCAAGAAGCAACAGTTAGAACCGGACATGGAACAACAGACTGGTTCCAAACTGGGAAAGGAGTACGTCAAGGCTATATATTGTCACCCTGCTTATTTAACTTATATGCAGAGTACATCATGAGAAACGCTGGACTGGAGGAAGCACAAGCTGGGGTCAAGATTGCCGGGAGAAATATCAATAACATCAGATATGCAGATGACATCACCCTTATGGCAGAAAGTGAAGACCTAAAGAGCCTCTTGATGAAAGTGAAAGAGGAGAGTGAAACTGTTGGCTTAAAGCTCAACATTCAGAAAATGAAGATCATGGCATCTGGTCCCATCACTTCATGGGAAATAGATGGGAAAACAGTGGAAACAGTAAGAGAGTTTATTTTCTTAGGCTCCAAAATCACTACAGATGGTGACTGCAGCCATAAAATTAAAACACACTTGCTCCTTGAAAGAAAAGCTATGACCAAGCTAGACAGCATATTAAAAAGCAGAGACATCACTTTGCCAACAAAAGTCCATCTTGTCAAAGCTATGATTTTTTCAGTAGTTATGTATGGATGTGAGAGTTGGACGATAAAGAAAGCTGACTGCTGAAAAATTGATGCTTTTGAACTGTGGTGTTGGAGAAGACTCTTGAGAGTCCCTTGGACTGCAAGGAGGTCCAGCCAGTCCATCCTAAAGGAAATCGGTCCTGAATATTCTTTGGAAGGACTCATGCTGAAGCTGAAACTCTAATACTTTGGCCATCTGATGCGAAGAACTGACTCACTGGAAAAGACGCTGATGCTGGGAAAGATTGAGGGCAGGAGGAGGAGGGGACGACAGAGGATGAGATGGTTAGGTGGCATCACTGACTCGATGGACATGAGTTTGATTAAGCTCCGGGAGTTGATGATGGACACGGAAGCCTGACGTGCTGCAGTCCTTGGAGTCGCAAAGAGTTGGACGTGACTGAGCGATTGAACTGAACTAACAAGGATCTACTGTATGGCAGGAAAAAAAAAAAAGAAAACTTATTTCCATAAAATTTAAAGGCAAAATTAAAAGACAAAAATCAAACTGAAAGAACTTGAGAAAATAAGAGTCAGTGTCCTTAATATAGAAAGTGCTTCTTAAAGCTCAACTGAAAACATGATGAACTCAACAGAAAAACTGGCAAAATGCACAGGATAGTGCACATGGGTAATAAAAATGAAAATCTGTTCCAACTTTACTAATAATCAAAGGAAATACAGTTAAAATGACTTTTTTTTTTCACCTATTGTGACTAACACATTGATGCCCATCCTGTACCAGGAAAAGTCATTTACCCAAAAGTTTCCTCCTGGGAATGTGGACAGACCACCTTCCTACAGGCTCTGCAGTTAGGTGTGGCCATATGACTAATGGAATAGGAGAGTGGCGGTGACTTAAATTACCTCTGTGAAGCTGTCAGCTCAGTCTCGCATGCTTTCCCTTTTCCCTTGTTTGTTCACTGAATGGAAAGTGGAAAAAAAAAAGAAAACCAGTAGAGGATTCTGAGGCCCTAGACAATGGTGACGTCCTTAGGTGAAAGGAGACGGGCTCCTTGGATGCCTGCATGCCTGTGTGGAGCAGAATGCCCCTGCCAACCCACATCAGATAATGAATTGAGCAAAAACTTTTTGTCAAACCTTTTTTCAAAACCTTTGAAACTCTGGGATGGCTTGTTGTAGCTACTTGCTTATCCTAACTAACTATGTATCAAATTGGAAACTATTATAATGCTAACATTATTGGCACGGAGAAGGCAATGGCACCCTACTCCAGTACTCTTGCCTGGAAAATCCCATGGGCGGAGGACCCTGGTGGGCTGCAGTCCATGGGGTTGCTAAGAGTCGGACACGACTGAGCGACTTCACTTTCACTTTTCACTTTCATGCATTGGAGAGGGCATCTACTGTAAGGTAGAATCTAAAGTAAGAATCTACTGTAAGGAACTAAACAGAGAAACAGGTAAAGAATTTCCTATAAGGATATTTGTCACAGATTCCAACAATAAAAGAATTCCTTAGACAATGTTATCTGGCTTCCATGGGATGAACTATTAAACAGTGATTAAAATATTTTAATATTCTATACTAAAATACAGAATATACACTTATATATGTTGTCTATATATCACTTATTAATATATACTTATGCATAATCTTTATATTCCTTATTAATATTTACTTATGTATGTTCACTCAAACTCACGTCCATCGAGTCGGTGATGCCATCCAGCCATCTCATCCTCTGTCGTGAGTCTGAGTGAACTCCGCGAGTTGGTGATGGACAGGGAGGCCTGGCGTGCTGCGATTCATGGGGTCGCAATGAGCTGGACACAACTGAGCGACTGAACTGAACTGAACTATGTATGTTATCTGTATGTTCTATATATAATCACTTAAATAGTTTTGCATTTATTTTTCACTTTAAATCATAAGCATTTTATTAGTAACATTCATAAATATTTTAATCACTGCGTAATAGTTAACCCCATGGAAGCCAGATAACATATGTAAGGAATTCCTTTATTGTTGGAATCTGTGATGAATATCTTTGTAGGAAATTCTTTACCCGTTTCTCTGCTTAGGTCCTTATACTAGATTCCTAAAGCCAGAATCACTAAGCCAAAAGGTATAACTATTTAAGATCCTTCTTACTTATGGGTTGTTTTCAAAGAGTGTATCCACCTGCCCTGGGGACTCAGACGGTAAAGAATCTGCCTGCAATACGGGACACCTGGATTCGATCCCTGGGTCAGAAAAATCCCCTGGAGAAGGCAATGGCTACCCACTCCAGTGTTCTTGTTTGAAGAATTCCATGGACGGAGGAGCCTGACAGGCTACAGTCTATGGGGTCACAAAGAGTCGTACGTGACTGAGTGACTAACACTTCCACTTCATATAAAATTATTAAGCATAGAAACAAATGCCAGAAGGAAAAACACCAAAAACATTGAGTGGCTAACTGGGATTGTGAGGTTATTATGAGTAATTATCACTTTCCTCTTTATGTTTCCCTGTCGTTTTCAATTTTTCTTCAGTAAACATGTACAATTTTATAAACATCTTTTTTCAACAGCCGTTAAGTCTCACCTAGACCCACCTTATGGGTAAAAATGACGCTTGTTGTCTGTGAGTTTGTTCTGTTAGTACACTTGGCACACCCGCCTTACCTGGTGTGTGTGTGTGTGTGTGTGTGCATACACAGATGTACACAGGTGATTGCCAGAGGGCCAAGGGCCATTTGTGGATGTCAGGACCTGGACCTTATAGCAAAAGGAGAGAAAGTGGGCCAGAAGGGTAGCTCAGCCTGAGCAAGAGCTGCCCTTAGTCCCATGGCCACCTGCGTTCGATCAAAAGTGGCTGGAAAATATATTGCTTTTTGCAATGAGATGGCTCATCATCTTGGAGAAGGCTTGGGTAGCACGTCAGAAAATCTGTGGTTCTTGTGCAGAGCTCAGGCTGTGGAAGTCTGACCTTGTTTCCTTCGATGTCTACAACCCAGGGATTATAAATCATTCTTGGCAGAGGATGCTGGGGAGGGGTTGAATTCTGAGCAGGGAGGAAAAATGGAGTCTGTCTGTAGGTATCTTTGATTCCTAGTGAGAGTGGCCTGCATCCCTTCACAGTTCACTATGATGTGTGTCTGAAGAGAGCAGAGAATGTCATTGATGGTGTTAATTTCAGAAACAGTTATAGTTATTACAAAGCAGTAGAGTCTCTATTCAGACTGTAGGCTGGGCATCAGTACGTTTGGAATGTATTACAATCATGCCTGAAGAGAAGGCCCTCCAAGTGAGATTGAATGGAAGTTCTTCCTGTCGTCACAGAACACCTACTGGGCCCCGAAGTGCTGTTCTAGGAACCAAGAATATAAAAAATAATTCCTTGAGAAAAGTCTTTACTCTTCTGTAGTGTCCTGTTATGGGGAGGAAAGGAAAGCACCAATCATAATGATACACTGTGACAATTGCTGGGTTGGAGCTCTGAATGTGATACCTACACAGAAGTAGAGAAATTCAACCAGGTTTATCAAGTGCTGTAAATCAAATGACTAAGTAATATTTGGACAAGAGAAAGCACTCTTACTCCAATACATTTCTCCCTTTTATCTGTAGTGTCATATCATCTGAAATTGAAAAAGCAACTCTGTACAGAAGCAGGAACAAATGGCTCATTTATTGAAAATATCTTGCCTGCCTGATATTTCTACCCTAGACTGTTTTCCTGGGTTACCTGGGAAACATTTTTTAGGAGTGAAAACAAATATACACCACATTAATGTCAATGACCATGAAAATGATGTAGTTTGTCTTGAAATCCTTGACTAATCCATGCTGATTACCTAGTTTCTCCAGGGAAGAAAGGAGAACTAAGGTGATTTCTTTAATGAGTTAGCAAAAACCTGCTGTCATGTGTTTGCTTAAAAGTATCCAGGGAGTTTTAAGATCTTCTCAACATTTTTTCTAAATTCCAATTCTCTGGCTTTTCAGGATGCTCTGGGCAAGCCAGACGATTTGAAGAATGGAGGTTCAGTGGGAAGAAATGAGTTCTGTGGCTGAGTTTCAATATGATGTGGAAGAAGGATGGGCTTTGCAAGGGGTAGGAGAAAAGACCAAAGACAGAGAGCAGAGGGAATGTCTGGGGCCCATCTCTCTGGCTGGCCTCAGCCCAGTAGGGTGATACTGGAAATGTGACCAGGTCTGGGGCCCTAAGGTCTATTTTCCTCAATACCCTGGGCTTCCATGGTGGCTCAGATGGTAAAGAATCCACCTGCAATGTGGTAGACCTGGGTTCCATCCCTGGGTTGGGAAGATCCCCTGGAGGAGGGCATGGCAACCCACTCCAGTATTCTTGCCTGGAGAATCCCCATGGACAGAGGAGCCTGGCAGGCTACAGTGCATGAGGTCACAAAGAGTCAGACACAACTGAGAGACTAAGCACAGCAGAGCACAGCACTGCAGCCTGGGGCAGGATTTCCTGAAAGGGCTGTGGCGAATGATGATGGCCAGCAGAGGGCTTGGGAGGGTTGGACCCGCTGTGGAGGCAGCATGCATCTGCAGTGGCCTGGTGCCTTCATTCTGTCTCAAGGGCAGTCTGTAGCAATTCATTGAGCACCTAGCAATTCAGTAAAAGTCTGTTGGAGACACACACCATTCATCCTTCATTCATTCATCAAGCTTTTATTGCATAGCCACTGTGTACCAGGCAAAGATGAGCAAAGATGTAAAGATGAATAAACTTATCCCTGGCCTTGTGAAGCTCCCCGGCCAGTGAGGGAGAAGCATAAACAGAGGATAGAGCAAGCATGCCTAACATCTCTGTTAAAAGAGATGATAATCCATTCTCTTGTAAGCTTCTAGCTTACAAGCTTCTAGCTTCTGTCCTGTACCTCCCATTGTTGGCTGGCAAATTTGCCCACCTGGTTGTTAATGGTGACTCTTCAAAGGATATTTCTCTCTCAAAAGAATAATGTAAGTGCTAACAATAAAAGTCCACTGTGATATTTACTTTTTTGGACTGTTGGCATTCCTTTTGCCTGTACCAGCCATTGGTCACTGTCTTGGGTAATGTGTCACTGTGAAAGAAATATTTATTTATGTATTTGTGTATTGGGGTTTCCCTTGTGGCTTAGCTGGTAAAGAATCTGCCTGCAATGCAGGAGACTTGGGTTCGATCCCTGGATTGGGAAGATCCCGTGGAGAAGGGAAAGGCTGCCCACTCCAGTATTCTGGCCTAGAGAATTCCATGGGCTGTATAGTCCATGGGGTTGCAAAGAGTCCGACACAAGTGAGCGACTTTCACTTACACTTTTGTGTGTTTATTTGGCTGCCTTGATAAAAGTTTAAGCTCCTCAAGGGCAGGGATCCCCCACCCCTTGTCATATGTACTCTCTCACATGAAGCTTCCTAACCCAAGAGGTATTGAAAGCTCATTAGCTGGTAACCTATATGCCCCCATACAAATACTCAAGGATGATCTCAGGATGACTGGTCCCAGCCCTACAGAAGACATGGGACCACTCTGCTGTGTTGGGACTTGAGGAATCCAACGTACCTATTGAGACTTAGAATGTTCCTTTAACTCTAGATGACACCAGGGAGAAGACAGCAGCAGATGCAACCTCTGTCTTGCTCCTTTAAGCTGGCACTGTTTGTATGTGGATAGCAAGCAGCATCAAATGATGGTTAAGTGCGTAAACTCTGGGCTCAGGCTGCCTGGGTTGTATTGTGACTTTCCCACCTGCAGCTGGGTGACTTTGGAGAGTTATTTGACTTCATGGCATCTCCATTTCTCCATAATACCTCTTTCATGGGGTTGTTATAAGAATGAATGAATATGAAATTCTCAGAACACCATATGACACATGGCACCCACTCAATAGGTGTTTGTTGGAGTTCCCAGCTATATTATTATTATCTGAAATAATAGGTTATTACATTGCTCATCTTGGCTCACTTTGCTCTAAGTGATGTTCATGGCACAGTCAAGTCATGTCTTGAAATGTTTCATCTCCTAGCAAAATAGGTGAGATACACCCAGTCCCCTTGGGGTGGCATCTATCCTTCCATTCATTCATTTATTGAGTGTCCAGCTATGATTCTCTGCTACGTGGGAGGCAGTGATTTTAATAAAGTGAAAAGAGGAGAAGCCCTGTGGTTGGTGGTCTGTCTTCAAGTTCAAGCCCTATCCTCTACCCATCGCGTAGTCTCGGTTTTGCTGTGAGAATTAGATCACATGCTTATGTTGTGTATCTGATGCGTAGTAAAAGTTGACTCCTGGCATTGAGTTTTCTTCCACTTTTCTGATAATTTAAGACAGAGGTGGGTTGGATGCCCTGATGTTGGGAGCTGACACCTGGTACTCTGGTCCATGGACAACTGGGCCTCAGGTAGGGGCGCAGTACACAGCGGGCCAGACTTCTAAGAGAGGACAGTTCTGTTAGAAGACACAGGCAGGGCAGGAGAAGGTGATGTTGGCGTTTTTGATGAAGACAGGACAGGGCAGGATGGAGGCTGCAGCATATCAGGACCCTCGGGGGCAACTTTCACAGAGGAATAGGTAGGTTCTGAGACTCGTCCTCACTCATGATCCTCCTGGGTGCTGACTTGGGGTCCAAATGGCCCCTCTCTCTGAAACCTCTGATTCTCATTCTTGCACTGGTGAGTCACTTCCTCTCCTCAGGGACTAGGGCCTTTGTTTGTCTGGGTGGTGGCTTTCCCTTGTGGGAATTCCCTTGTAGGGGGATGGGAGGGGGACTGGCTTGTCTGTGGTTGGGATGTGGCTACAAGGTAGACTCACTGAACCCAAACCTGAGAGGCTGAGCAGATGCTTCTTTCTGGGATACGCTGAAATCAGAGAGGGGGATCTTCCAGGGGTTCTGCAGGCCAGGAGGAGAAGGGGCAGGAAGGATGCTCAGAGGTGGACTGTAAGAAAGGGCAGCACAGCTGTGCCAGTGCCTAGGGCACGGTGACCCATCCTGAGTCACATCTCTCCTGGCCTTCTTTCCATCCTCTCGTCCCCAGCCTTCGCACCTGCTGCCACATCCTCCCCACCCTCGAGGTGTTGGGGCCTATGACTTTGGCCTGAGCCATGTCACGTGCCTGGTCCAGCCTTCGTGCAAGCTCTCTGTGGAAAGGAGAGCCAGTGGGGCTTCCAGCGCCCAGGGAGCATATGTTCCAACAGAAACTAGATTGTTTGATTATTTTTCGTTCACTGTCAAGAAAGGTTATAAATCAACAGGAGCAAACCCCCAAAGGCGACTCACTCCACAGATAGCGTGTTTACTCAGTCCTGGAGCTGTGGCCAAGTGGGTTTTTGGGAAACTTCACTTTCATCAGGTCCCTCCCCACTCCAGAACCTACAAGGGCTCTTTCTCATCCATCTCATCAGAATTCTCCTGGCATTTCCCAGGGCTTGGGTAACATGTCTTGGCTCCATGTTCATGATTTTATTCCCCCCATCACAGCGAGAATCCCGCAGTACCTTCTGATCCACCAGAACCAGGGCTTCTAAACTTTTCTGACCAGGAGCCTCAGTGAGACATACTTGCTTAGCCTCACTGTGTGTGATAAACACTGCTATTTTCTCTTTCATTTAAAAAGGTGCAGGTCGTGACTCATGCAATTGATTTCATGACAGACTAATGGGTCATGACCCACAGTTTGAAAAGCAGAACTGATTTCACACATACTAACCATGGTAGCATGTCCAAGCTTGTACTGTTCGCCGCAGGACAGGCCACAGGCCAGTCAATGGAGAGTTTTGGGGGCAAGGAATAGTGACTTTATTTGGAAAGCCGTGGGGATGGTGGACTATTATCCCAAAGAAGCATCTTGCCCAGGTTTGGATGCTAGTTTCTTTTATAGAACAAAGAAGGGGAGGTGAAGAGGTAAAGCAAAAAGGATTATCACTGTTGTTTACTCACTGAGTTGTGTCCGATTCTTTTGTGACCCCACAGACAATAACCTGCTAGGCTTCTCTGTCCATGGGATTTCTCAAGCAAAGACATTGGAGTGGGTTGCCGTTTCCTTCTCCAGGGGATCTTCCTGACACAGGGATCAAACCCGCATAACCTGCATTGCAGGCGGATTCTTTACCACCGACCCACTAGGGAAGCCTTCCAAAAGGGTGACAAGTTGTTGGAATGATTTCCTGGTTCCAGCCAGACTCCAGAGGGCATGTGTTAGTTTCTTCCTTCCTGTAGCTATTCACAGGTGGGCCTGTTCAGGAGGTTTCCTGTGAGCTAAACAAAGGTATTTTAGCTTAATGCTCAGGTGTGGGAGGCAAGGTTCCCCGAGATGGACCATTATGTACACTTTAAACTATAGGCAACATCCCTTGAGTGGTTAACTTGTAGCAAAAGCAATATAGTGCAAAAGTTAAGAGAGAAAGATCCAACATGGAGTCAGATTTGTTATTCCCTATTATAGTCATGGAAACCCAAGTGGATGCCAGGACACGCTCACCAACCATCTCAGGAGATAAAAGTGACCAGTCACATCTGACAAAAAGTTGGTCAAAAAACATTCAAGAGTAGTGGCCGCCACAAATTTTTTTTGATTGCACCCCATCCATAAAAAATGTTTCAGCATATAGCACTGGTCTATGTTTGGTTATTTTTTTAACCTACCAGTGTATGATGTGACCACACAAAACATGCACTCAAAATGGAAATTTCAAAAGGGTGGCATAAAGATGAAAGGAACTGTATTTTAAAATGACATGCTAATCGTGTTGGCTTCCTTCTGTTATCAGCAAATATCCAAAGGCAAAATACACAGAAAGAACGAGGCTCATGGTTATCAGCAGCAGTTGTAAATCTCTTTTCAAACTGTTTTGATGATTTAAGATGTTTTTCTGGTTGACTTCGTGTCAGATTTGGAAACCACTGCTTTGTATCACACCCTCTTTCCTCACCGTTGCCCTTCCTTTCCTGACAAAACCAGAAAAGCTCCATTAACATCTCCTTTGCTACTTCCATCCACCAGAAATCTGGGGGGAGTCACTTTTGACACCTCCTTCCCTTGCCCACCTCAGCCAGCCATTTACCACCTTCTGGGGACTTTATTACTCAGCAGAGGATCGGCTCTCCCTGTGTTCTCCTTCAATTGCTACGTTCCTGCTGTGCTGCCTCCTCCTTCCTCCCGGATCTTCACACACCTTTCATGTGTGATTCCCTCTCCCGGGAGTGCCCCCTCCCTTTTCACCTGACTGACTCCTACTCACCCCTCAAAACCCAACATAAAGGCCTTCTTCAGAGGGACCGTCTCTGACCACTGTCCAGTATACTTTCTGAGGCACCTGCACTTTCTTTCATGGCTCTTATCACAGTTTTATTTTTATACTTATTTATGCTTCACTTTCTTACAGGTGTGCAGCCCTCTAGCATCTAGATTATATCGAGTTGGCCAGAAAGTTCATTCAGGTTTTTTTCTGTTACATCTTATGGAAGAACTCGAATAAAATTTTTGGCCAACCCAGTAATTTCCTTCAGGGCAGGGACCAAGCCTGATGTGTGTGTGTGAGAGAGAGAAAGAGAGTGGGTGTTTAGCATCCACATCATGGACTCTCAATAAATATTTAATACTCAAAACAACCGTATTACAGATAGTACCCCCATTTTCGGAGAAGGCAATGGCACCCCACTCCAGTACTCTTGCCTGGAAAATCCCATGGACGGAGGAGCTTGGTAGGCTGCAGTCCATGAGGTCGTTAAGCATCGGACACGACTGAGCAACTTCACTTTCACTTTTCACTTTTCTGCATTGGAGGAGAAATGGCAACCCACTCCAGTGTTCTTGCCTGGAGAATCCCAGGGATGGGGGAGCCTGGTGGGCTGCCGTCTCTGGGGTCGCACAGAGTCGGACACGACTGAAGCGACTTAGCAGCAGCAGCAGCACCCCCATTTTACAGATGAGGAAGTTGAAAGTCTGAAAGGTTAATTGCCTGAGGTCACCTGGTTAATAAGTGGGAACGTTGGCCCTCGATCCAGGTCTTTCAGGCTGTAGTGTACACTCTTGCCAACCCCTCTGGATTGTTCTTTTGTAACCCGCACAGGCTCTAAGGACTGATTTTCAGTTCTACCTTCTTTGTTGATACTAGCTCCCCAGTGATTCTCCTCCTGAACTAGCTCCATTTATGCTCAGGGTATCTGCATCACACTCTTTACCCTAAGTTATTCTGGATGACTCTGACCTTTTCCCACACATTTTCACGTCTCTAAAACTTATCCACGTTTTAAGTTGGAAAGTAAGACTCTGCATTGCCTCATCTTCTCCTGAATTCCATAGCACCTTGGGAAGAACCTGAGTGCCCCAAATACTAAGTAAATAATTACTGATTAGTTGATCATTATCAAGAGCTTGGCAGAGATTTCATCTGACTCCCAAGTTAAATCCCGTCTTTGTGCGTATCTGCTTCCCAGCCAAGAGTAAGAGGACCATGCCTCGGATTCAGAGGAGTTTTAACTGTTCCAATTCCCACTTGTTGGCCTTCTTCCTGGTGGATCTCAGTGTAACTTTTGGCTGAGGCCCAGGAATTTAAGGGTCCTCAATACCATGAGTAATTTCATGAGTTGCTGATGGCTAATTAGGGGTGATTACAGTCAAGAGATTTGACTGTCTTAATAACCCCCAGAAATGGCTGGTGGTGACTTTAAACATCTTGATTATTTTCCCCTGCAAACGGAATTTTCTGATTCTTCAGTCTTTTCATAAGTCCTTGTAATTTATCCCCCACCTCGCCCTTCTAGTGAAAAGGAAATGTGAAGTCCTGAGGAGAATTTGGAAACCAATGATTTTGGAAAACTCTGGCTTTATTAATGAGGACTCCCGGGCACACCTTGAAACCCTGCTTCATTTCTTTGTCTTTCCCTGGGAGGAGGTGTGTGAGGAGAGGAGTCTGGACCACGATTTTTCTCCCCAAGTTCCATTACATTCCAACCCAGCCTCCCATCCCAGGCTGTCTGATGCTATTTATAATGTGCCTTTGAAACCATTGCCTCATTTGACGATGTTAAGGAATTGTGTTTAGTGCAATTTTCTGAATGGAGTAGTGTTTGTAGGTGAGGGGTTTTACCTTCCTGTTGTTACTGTGACAACAGACTTGATGTTACTTGACCTCTTCCTGCATCGGTATCTTCAGAGATACTTTTATTTTTTTCAGGGTTTTTTTTTTTTTCCATGATGTACAGGATCTGAGTCCCTGACCAGAGATTGAAAACAGGCCCTGTGCAATGAAAGCGCTGAGTTCTAACCACTGGAGTGCCAGGGAATTCCCCACAGCTACTTTTAATTGAGCATCCTCTGTTCTAGGCACTGGGCTAAGCATATGACAGTGTCCACTCGTTTATTCACAACCTGCCTCGGTTCTTTAGGACATAT
Organism: Bos grunniens; assembly: GCF_055505025.1. Taxonomy (NCBI): domain Eukaryota; kingdom Metazoa; phylum Chordata; class Mammalia; order Artiodactyla; family Bovidae; genus Bos; species Bos grunniens. The sequence goes on along the minus strand of NC_141174.1, from coordinate 84,263,340 downwards.
TTTTTGAACAGGTTTTATTTTTTTTTTCCTGTTTTGTTGTTTTTGTCCATAGCACATGGTGCGTAGGATCTTAGTTCCCCCACCAGAGACTGAACCCGCTCCCTCTCTGTGTGGAAGCACGGAGTCCTAACCACTGGACCATCAGGGAAGTCCTGAACAGTTTTATTGAGATGTAATTCACATGCCATATACTTTGCCGATTTAACGTGTAGAATTAAACTTTTTTTTTTAGTGTGTTCACAAAATTGTACAGCCATCATCACAATCTAACTTTAGCACATTTTTGTCACCTCAGGCGGAATCCTCACACCCTCGAAGTAGCCCCTCTCCACCCTCCTCACCTTGGTAATCACGAATGTATTTTTTTTTGTCTCTATAGATTTCCCTGTTCTGAACACTTCCTGTAAATGGAATCATACAATATGTGAAAATGAAAGTGAAAGTGAAGTCTCTCAGTCGTGTCTGGCTCTTTTCGACCCCATGGATGGTAGCCTACCAGGATCCTCCGTCCATGGGATTTTCCAGGCAAGAGTACTGGAGTGGGTTGCTGTTTCCTTCTCCAGGGGATCAAACCCAGCTCTCCCGCATTGTAGGCAGACACTTTACTGTCTGAGCCACCAGGGAAGTCCACTAGGATCACTCCAGTGGCTCAGACGGTAAAGCATCTGTCTGCTGTGCAGAAGACCCAGGTTCGATCCCTGGGTTGGGAAGATCTCCTGGAGAAGGAAATGGCAGCCGACTCCAGTATTCTTGCCTGGAAAATCCCATGGATCTCGGAGCCTGGTAGGCTACTGTCCATGGGGTCGCAAAGAGTCGGACACATCTGAGCGACTTCACTTTCTATACAATACGTAGCCTTTTGTATTTCACTTGTGTGATGTTGTCAAGGTTTGTCAGTATCCAGATGCCATTTCTCTTTGTGTTTAGGCAGTATTTTTACCCCTACTGTACAGGTGGAGTAACCAGGACACAGAGGTGAAAAGACTTTCTAATGGGTCAAGTAGCCTTTAATGGATGGAACAAGATTTCCAATGTACACTTGCCTAGTGACAACTCTGATGTTAGCTTGGGCTCTGAAGTAGTCTTACTGATGGTAGCTTATTAAACATTTCCTATGGGTCACTGTGCTGAGTGTCCTGTAAATTTGTTACCTCACTTTCATACATAATCAGTTTTCATTTGGGCAATCTGGTGACCATAACTGGGCATAAATGGGCAATGGTATTTTTGTCCTAATGTCTTCCGTTTGCTCACTTCTTGTTGAACAGGCTGGCCTAAGCTGCAGAATCTTAGATTCTAGACTCTTTGTAAGCTGATGATACTAAAAATAGCATTGTTATTCTTCTGTAGGAGTTGAACATCACCCCCATCTGCAGAAAATTGGCAACATCTCTGAGGAGCCCTTGCTTTTTCCTGGGACACCCAGGACCATGGTTTCCTGTGTCATGGAGTCTCTCAGGTGAGTGGAAAATCTTTTGAAAAGAAAATAAGAAAATAAGCAATTCAATATTTGAATTTTACTGTATATTTTTCTAGTAATGAGCCTTGAGGGCCTGCATCTCACAGATACTTTTGATGTGCCATGTACATATGTGTAGTAAGTTTGATACTCACAAAGGCTGCTGAGGCCAGGACAGCTATGTGCTGTGGTGAGAAGTGCTTAGACTGAGATTAAGTGGCTTGGGCTCTATGCTGTGCTCTGCTATTCACTGAGAGATATCTAGGACTCAGAGTTTTCATTTATTATTTATTCAAAAACTCTGCTTGGCATACAGGATCCTAGTTCCCCAACCAGGGATTTAACCCATGTCCCCCTGCATTGGAAGCATGAAGTCTTAACCACTGGAGCGCCAGAAAAGTCCCCTCAGATTTTTCTTAAAATAAAAATGTTAATGGACTTGGGGGTATTTATCATGGCTGCATAATAAAATTACCTGAAGAACTTTAAATATTGTCCTCTCGCTGCATCCCCACAGATTGTGATATAATTGCCCTGGTATATTTAAAAGGTGGCCTCTCTGGTCCTGTTTGTTCAAAGCATCTGTGACTTGCACCTGCATTTTTCATTTGATACTGATATCAACCATGCAAAGTAAGTGGAACAAGTAGTGTGGGCTCTGTATGCAGATCAGAAAATCAGTGTTTATCTCCTGATGCCCATTCCTTGAGTGCAGACTCAGGGAAAAGGCTTGGTGCTCTGGAATTTAGTCTGTATATTGAGACTTTTTTCAAGCTTTCCTAAAGATGGCAGACCCCTTTAAAAATTCTTCAATCAAAATCCTATGTAAAAAAAACCTCATCATTATAAAATAGCCAATGGCAGTATTTTATTAAGGGAAATTTATTTTAGAAGTTTGAATTTGTAATGTTTACACATTATGAGATTCATGAGTCTATTTGCATAAACATGATAATTTGGAATCAGATTTTACAGATGATAGCTTATACGTTAGCCTCTGCATTGCAACTATCTTGTGACTGGTTTTAGCTGCATAGTAATCAGAACATCTTGGTCCATCTAGGTAAGTAATTGCAATTGGTAACAGTTCTTTAGTGAAGCTCATTTTACAATCTCAGGATACCCTTTAAAGAAATTGACTCAGAATCTAGAAAGGGAAAAGAACTTTTTATTTGAAAGTTGAATCACTAAGGTTATCTTGTTTTTTTTCCCTCCATAACTATGATAGTCCCAAATGCCCAGAATTTACAATGAAAAGTGAAAACGGTCTATAACATGTTATTATGATGGTGCCACATGTAATGGCTCAACCAGGGCTAGAGCACTTGTCAGGCAGATGCTCTTAGCCCATGGCTGGCATTTCACTGAGTACAGTGCGTGTGTGTACTCTTAGTCTGTAATTGCTTGTATAATTTTACATGAACTGACATGTGCAGGCCTGCAGTCCAAAGACCCACGCAGAGCTATAAGCTTCTTGGTCAGTGACATAAACCAATGTGTCAGAAAGAGTCAGAGAAGGCAGGAAGTGCTCCATTCTGAGGCCTCTACAAAGTCCAGCCATGAACAGAGCAGCCTGAGTCTCTTCAGTGTTCACTTTTGGTATCTAAATTAGCATGGGGACAGTTTTTAGCCATAGTTTAAAACACAGTTTAAAAGCTGTTTCAGGACATAAAATGTGTATCCAGTTTGTGAAGCTCCCATGTCCTGCTGTAAAACCACAGGGGAGTGAGACATGCAGTTGGACCACTCAGTCATGTTAGGACCACACCTATTTTAGCACCAGGACCCAATGGGAGACACAGAAGTGGAAGTCACAGTTGTATATTTAATTGAATTAAAAAGAGCAGCAGATTAAACGTTGTTTCCTCATGTAGTAAGCAAGTGGTAAGCAAGTGTGAGTCTGGCTGCTATCAGAAAGGCCCCCTTGAGTACTGAAGACCCTCAAAAATGTGGGGCCACCCAGGCTGTACAGGAAGGGCTTCATCTGAGAGAAGTCCCTTCTGCAAATTTTTTTTTTTTTCTTAATGTTTGGAATTTTAATTGATGCCCCTGCAGTTAACCTCTGTAATGATCTGTGATATGGAGGCCATCTCCCAGGGAGGCCTGGTGGGCTCACCTCCAAGCTGTGCATTATTTCAGAGAAATTGCCAACAGATTAGAAGTTAGCAGAGTAGGAGCTGTTGAAAGCTGGATGTGGCCTTGCTACCCTCCAGGCAGAACTCTGGGAGTCTTGACAGGCCTCTAGGATTAGGGTCCTGCTGAAGGGATTGTTTGAAAAGAGCTGCTCAGTCAGACGATGCTTCCCAGCTGGCTCAGAGGTTAGCAGGAGATGTGGGTTCGATCCCTGGGTCAGGAAGATCTCCTGGAGGAGGAAATGGCAACCCACTCCAGTACTCTTGCCTGGGAAATCTCATAGACAGAGAAGCCTAGTAGGCTACCGTCCATGGGGTTGCAAAGAGTCGGACGTGACTTAGTGAGTAAACAACAACAACTCTGCAGGACATTTCTCCAACAGTCCTGCTCTAAGGAAAGAATATATGAGTTATGAGTACAGGCGAGTCTTCAGGACAGCTCAGCTGAAGATTTCCACCAAGTCTCCTTCTTTATAAGCCAGGTGCTCATAAACCATTTTGCATTCTGTTTCAAGGCCCACATAAATATATTTTAACCTGAGGGGGAGGGGGAAAAAAAAAGCAAGAATGTCTTTTGTTTAAATACTTTTCAAAATGTTCTGGGGGAAAGGGCCATGGTTACTTTAAGAGTAAAAGTCTTTGATAAAACTGGTAGATGAGAAACACACAGAGACACACAAATACTCAGGGTTTAAAAAAAGAATATTGACCAAGGCAGCCAAATACATAAAGACTAATAGGAAAAGCTGGAGGATATCTCTACCTATAGAGAAAACAGGTCAAAATTAGGAGTTAGTCGCCAAGAAAATCCCTGAGAGGAAAAAAAAAATTGAAGGGGATTCACAATTCTGATACGCAGAGATTTTGTTTAAAAATCCCTCCCCAGTTCTTGCCAAGCCACAGGGAAACAGAAAGCCAGCTTCTCCCTCATTGAAAGAGACGGAGAAGCCCTGAGTATTAATATAGCAAGAGTGCCTCTGCCATGCTCAGAGTCTGTGGTAATAAAAAGAGCCACAGTTAAATGCAGTAGCAGAAGAAACACTAAGACTAACTCTGCACGGAGCTGGTTATTGAGTTGCCTTTGAACCTTGGATGAGTCTTGGATGCTGTGCAAAATTCAGGACAGGTGATATCCATTTGGAGCAGAGTTGGTCAAGGCTAGATCAAGATTTGTCACCTATCACAAGTTAGAGAGGAAAAGGCACTAAGTAATACAGGAGCGTATTTATCTCTTAAAGACTTGCTCCAAATTGTGCACCGTTTTTTTTTTTTTTTTTCCTTGTATGTACAATTACATCTTTGTGTGTTTGTTCAGTGATCGAGAGGAATGAAACTCAGTTTTCTCTCTAGAAGCAGCATAACAGCTGAAGATGACCAGCCAACCAAGTTTCTTTAGAGCCAATCACCCTGGTCAAGGACTGTTTCTTTACCTCGTAGAGTGCTTTTGTGCAGTTGACATAATATATCTTTGAAATGAAAACACAGAGGAAAACAAAACTATTGAAAATGCCAAGCAAATGGTTAAAGCTGATTCGGGGATTCTTATTTGGAATAGTAGTTTTTGAAGAAATACAGATGTAATTAGAGGGATTATAGGGTTAGATGGTGATTTTTATAGATCTTATGAAGGAGAGTTCTGGATCATTTTAAGGGTTTTACAGGTTGATGGCCCTAGGTCAAGTGTCTGGTTTTAGTCTTCTGAAACGTGAGGCTTTTCTTTTCCTTGATACACAGTTCAGTACAGGAATATTACTGTAATGCCTGTCAGCTACTTTACTGAGAAATACAACCATAAGGGATTGAGGAAATGAGAAAGAGAAAGGTTCCAGTTCTTGGAGAACTGGAAAAAGATCCTGAAGACAAAAAGCAAGAAAGAAGGAGGTTGAAAAAGTCTAAGTGCAAGAAAGAGAATGCCCAAAGTAGTGATAGCTGAGGTGTGAAAACTGAGACTCCCTTTGGAGTAGGGAAATCTGTGATAATTGGGAAGGGTCATGGGATCAGTTAGTGTTCCTGTGCCAGTGACCAAGAAGTGGGGTGGAGGAGGAGGGGAAATAAGAGAAGGAAGAATACAAGGAAGAGATGGAGCAGGGAGGGACAGAAGGAGGATGGAGAGAGGCCGGAGGAAGGAAGGGGCAGGAGAGAGGGGAGTGGTGGGAGGAGGGCAGGAGGAGGGGTAGAAGGAAAGGGGTAGGGTAGGAGGAGGAAGCCGGAGGGGCAGGAGAAGGAGGGGGAGGGGCAGGAGAAGGAGGGGGAGGGGCAGGAAGAGGGGCGGGGCATAAGGGAAGGGGAGGGGCAAGAGGAGGGGAGGGGCATAAGGGAAGGGGAGGGGCAGGACAGAAAGCAGAAGAGGCCAGGCTGAGATCAGCTCTGGCCCACATTGAAACCACTACCCAATTGATGCATAATAAATATTGGATTGGCCAAAAAATTCATTCGAGTTTTTCTATAAGATGTTACAGAAAAACTCAAGTGAACTTTTTGGCCAACCCATGATTTGTTGAACATTGAATGAATAAATTAATAGTTCTCTTTAATGTGAGAGAAATAAAGTAGATTTTTCTTTCCTAATCAGGATTTTTACTTAATTATAAAAGTAGGTTAAAGCAGAAAATCGTACAAGTGATACAGACACACACCTTTAACAGTTTATTTTTAACATAAAACACATGTACACTCACCAAGTGTTTGATGTGGGGGCCAAGGACTTTTCCTTGAGCGTGAACCCCTGATTGTCTTTCTTGCACAAACCACACCCATAGCATTATCAAAGGTTTCCATTTGGGTTTCTTTCAAGTGGAATGAGAATCTAAGACATTTGCAAAGCAATCTGAGTATAGAATGATGCTGAATTTTTATTATTTTTGCTTCTAATCATTTACAGTTGTCCAATCCACACCAAATTTGCCAGTTTTTTTTTTTTTTTTCTTGGCAACTTGCCTTTATCAAGTCTTTTCCAAAGCATTCAGCTTCATTTGTGTAGAAACAACTACCAACTACTCTTTCTTTTCGCGTTTTGTTTCATGGGCTTGTGTACTGTTTGAATATTTTATGTAATTACAAAGCCCTGGCATCATCGATTTGGGGACCATGGTTAAATTCCATAGGAACACAACTCATCTGGTGAGTGCAGAAGAGTACCAGGGAAGAACCTGCTGGAATCTTTTGTGGGAAGCCCAGTAGGAGCCATCTGAATGATAGGCATAGAGGCTAGGAGGAAATAAAACAGTTTCTTGGAGGACGGTCTTGGCAAACCCCTCCCTATAAAACGATGGCAGGTGTTCAGACAGTATTGATTTTTCTTTATGCCTGGCACAGTCCTGTACCTGGCATGCATCCTCATCCCTCAGAACTTAACAGTGGTATTTTCTAGAACCTTCTGTACCTAAAAGATTCAACGCAGTCAAGGTGTGTCACTGAGCTGCCAACTACCTGTTCCTTATGTACTGAAATAAATTTGTATGGCTCAGGTTAATATCGACACCCCACCCGCTTCCCTGGGGGTCAGAATCAATATCTTCAACTTGTAGAGATCCACCCATTGCGATTGTCCCCACCCCCACCACCCTACCCTGCCCCCTTCCTCACCAGTTTCTGTTTTTCCAACAGGGAATTCTAGGGATGTACTTAGAAAACACTTTATTGATGAAAGTGTCATTCACAGCAGGACTTTGTATTTCCTGGTGACTGGTATTTCCTCTCTCTCTCTCTCCGGTTTTCCTTTTTCCTCTCACTTCATTCTCTCTTTCCTTTCTTTTTTCACTTGTTATTTATTGGCCCTGCATTTGGACTAAGACTGTGCTGGTTGTTCTGTTTGTTGCAAAGGTGTATTAGAAACAGTTTCCTCAAGAAACCTACCACTGAGCTGAGGAATTTGCTGAAGGACTTCCCTGGTGGTCCAGGGGCTAACACTCCACACTCCCAGTTCAGGAGACCTGGGTTCAGTCCCTGGTCAGGGATCCCACATGCTACAACTAAGAGTCCGCAGGTTGCAACTAAAGATCCTACTTGCTGCAACGAAGATCAGAGATCCCACGTGCTGCAGCCAAATAAATTAAGGAAAAAAGAAAGCTGTGCTGTGACAGGACACCTCACTTTTCCAGAGACCCCAGTCCAGAAAACACAAATGGCTGTGAGAGTTGAGAACCTGGAAATAAGCAATGAAAACAAATATGCAGTTAGAAGAGGTGTCCTTAAGTCCGACTCTAAAATGGAAACATTTACTCCACGACAGCCAGCCAGGCCTTCTCCTTGAACCTGTTTGGTCTTGGTTTGGCTGCTGCTTGGTTGTCTAAAGGTTTTCGCGGCCAAGGCTGACCCTAAGGAAGCGGAGTTAAGAGGCGCAGGCTCATCCACAGTAAGGTGAGCAGTGCCTGACAGCAGGCAGAAACCGGCAGAGGGCCAACTGGATTCAGAAAGCCCCAGGCGTCTCCGTGCTCTCAGCCTGCTCTGCTCCAAGGCTGCCACCTTCTGCTGCACCGATTGATTGATACTCTGGTGACTCTGAGCCATCTAAACAAGGTTACTACAGCTCAGCATACTCTGTATGAGAAAGCGGGGCAAAGAAATAGAATGCACTTTTTTAAAGTTTGGAATTTCAATGGCTAGTTTCAATTATTTTAGAATATTCTCTAGTGAGACTGGTACATGTTTTCCTGTATCTACTTATTCTCTGATTATTTTTTGCAAGAAATGACAGAAAGTAAAACAGATGTGGGAAGCCACCACCTTATACAGACCGGGGAAGAAAATTGGTGTAATAAAATGACAAATGCTTGGTTTCACGGTGTGTTGTGTCCTAGGAGGCCCAGACCATAGTGGTTAAGGGTCCAGGCCGAGACACTGACTGTTGGCATTGGAATCAGGCTTCGCCACTCAATACCTTGTACTAAGTGACTTGGCATCTCTATGCCTCAGTTTCCTCACCTGCAGAGTGGGTATAAACAAAGTGTCTGACAGGATGGTTGTGGCAATTACATGAAATAATACTTGTAAGCGTTGAGATCAGTGGTAACTGTGTGGTCTTCTGGCTAATGTCATTTGTAACTCATCTCCTTCCCTTCTTGCCTTTACTGTTTAACTGCTGTGAGAGGAAGTTAGAGGGTTGGACTGAATACAGTAAAATGAATGCTTAACAATCATTTTTGATCTCCAGAGTGCAGTACGTGGAGATTTCACTTCAGTGCTAAGATTTTGGCTCTCTTTTCAAAGGTCGATATAATTTTATTCCTGATCAGGTTGCTCCCAAAATATCTCTTGGGTTGTATTAACTGAAGAGGAAAAGAAGTAAAGGTTTTGGTTTTTTTTTTTTTCCCTCTCTTTTTCTTGTTTTGTAGTTTGACCGTGTTCAAGTGGCACTGAGTTCATTGAGATAATCCCAGGCACACAGTGTCTGTGACATGATCCACCCTCGCTAGAGTCCAGGATGATTGGGGTGGGGGTGGGGGTTTGGGGGAAGTGTTGGCCCAGGCAGATACAGAAGGGCAGAGTCCCAGTTCCATGATGTCAATCTTGTACCAAATTTCAATGAGCATTATTTTCTACAGGAAATGAAATGATGGAGTGTTTAAAATCTAGAACAGGGTTGGGTAAATGGCATGACTTTTTTTTTCTGATTGGTGTGAACTGTTGGGTTGTTTCTCCTGCAAGGTGAATCGGAAAGTCTTGCTAGGAATGTGGCTCCCCCCACCGCTTGGAGGGGAGTATGTGATCTGTTTGCCAAAGGCCCTGGTAGCCTTCAATCTGTCAAAACGTTGCAAGCTGGGAGCAGTTTGCCAAAGCAAACTATCAAAGTGAAATAACACACGAGTTGCACACACACAGACACACACATGCTCTCCCATTCCCCAAACATTAATTTCGAATTGGGTCAGCAGGAACAAGACTTTGGGCCAGATTGCCAGTGTTTTGAAGAGCTGTGGGCACAGCTATGGACTACCAATTAGATAGGTATGTGTGAGGAGGGTGGGGTGTCCTAAAGTGGAGTCTGCAGTGTAGGGGTGGGAAGCTTCCAGCCCTTGGCCGAGTTTCATCTGGCCCCTGGGGTTATATATTGCTCTGGCTGCTGCGATTGCAGTCCAAAGAATAATTTCCCCTCTGGGGGAATTTATTCTATTCCATTCAGAGCAGAGCCCACTTAATAACTAAGATTTTATTCCAGCATGAATTTTATTGGGTACCCCTATGCATCTGAGCCTCACTAGGGCCCGACTTGATGAAGAAAAGAAGCATTTGAACATCTAAAGATAACTCGCGTAGCCTTTTTGCAACAAGAAGCACTCACAAACATTTTGTTACCAGACCTGTGTAAATCCTTTAAGAACAAATTTGGGGGAAGTCATGTAGAGACTCCAGTATTCTCGCCTGAAAAATCCCATGGACAGAGGAGCTTGGTGGGCTACAGTTCAAAGGGTCATGAAGAGTCGGACACCACTGAGCAACTGAACACACAGATGCAGAGACTCCAAAACATACTGATTTTTATAAATCCTTCATAAAATAGCTTTTAAAATCTCCCAGCATTACTTTGGACACTTTAAAATGCGTTAATTTTCACTATTTCCACTCATCTTGAAATTTCACAGGTCACAAGATGATGAAGGCATATTCATTAATTCAATGAATTAAGCTCTTTCTATATAGCACACACTCTGCTTGGTGCTGGGAGATAGAGGAGTGACCAAACAGGCTCCCTGATCTCGTGGAGCTTATATCCTAGTGGGCAGAGGAAGAAGTTTAAGTGAATAAAGACATACTATGTGAGATGGTAGGGCTTCCCTGGTGGCTCAGTGGTAAAGAATCTGCCTGCCAATGCAGGAGCCACAGGTTCGATCCCTGAGTTGGGAAGATCCCCTGGAGGAGGAAATGACAACCCGCTCCACTATTTCTGCCTGGGAAATCTCCTGTACTGAGGAGCATGGCGGGCTACAGTCCATGGAGTTGCAGAAGTGTTGGACATGACTTAGCGACTAAATAACAACAACACGTGAGATGGTAAGTGTTGTGGAGAAATAGAAATAGGCTAGGTTGGGAGAGGGTGTGGTGGGGAGGGAACATGCTATAGCCATATCTGGGAGGAGGGTTGACCAGGCAACCCTGGAATGTAGTTTCTCCAAGAGAGTGGAAAACCTAAAATTTCCCCTTCTCCCATTTTCCACTCCTTCTCCCACTCCAGGTCCCCCTGACTATTATGGCAGTGCAGCCTGGGGTGAGTGGTTATGCAAAACAGCTCCTGATTGCATTACAAATATGTGGCTTAGGTGTGTGCCAAGAACTTTGAAGGGCTGAGGTGTAACACATTTCTGGAGCTGCTGTTTGTTTTTTTTAACAAAACCACACCAATCTGGTTTTCTTTTTAAATGAGTAAACAGTGCCAGAATGTGTTACAAGTGATTCAGATTTGTGGGCACAGCTTCATAATGTATTTTCTTGCACATAAACTCATTTGAGACAGTCAGGGCGGGTGCCATTATTCCCATTTTACAGATGAAGGAATTGAGGTGCAAAGGTGATCTGCCCAAGGTTATGTAACCAAGGAGCATAAACTCCGGAATTGTGATGCCCACGTCTCTTGATTTCTAGATCAACCTAAATCTAGTAAGAATGCAAGTAGAAAATAACTGTTCTTTTCTCATCACCGTGTTCACACCTACTTCTTTAAATGGCCCTGCCTTGTCGAGGGAAGACAGATAGGTGGTTTTCTGGTCTGTTGCAGGTTTAATGAGCAGTCTCACTTACAAGTATCAAAAAGCCCCCAAAGATGTGTGTATGTGTAGGAGGGATAGCTTTAATGGCTACATGTCCATCCTTCTAGAAGTTTTAGTTTTCCTTTAGTAGCTTTAGTTTTCATTTTCCTTGGGTCATTTTTGGATGAATCTAAGACATCAGTAACTTCACCATCCAGACCTGCATCCTTAGCCCCCTGTGTGCTGAGCAGCACAAATCCATGTGCCTGTGCATTGGATAGTACAGAGACAGAACATTTTCATCCTCACAGAAAGTTGTCTTGGACAGCACTGGCTTAGAGCCTCAGCAAGTATAAATCAACTCCTTGATTCTTTTCACCACTCATTTTAATATTTTTCTGAATAGATGCCTTACTTGGAGGGATTTTGTGTATATTATGCTACATTAAAAGAAAGTCTAGTCAGATATAAAATCTTTAGTCTCCTATCCAATTTAAAGCTCCTTTCCTCCCACATCCTGGGCCTGGTCTGGCCTCAGAGCACTGTAGTAGGGAAGAGAAGGCTTGGCTGGTTTCTTCATACTCCTGGTTCCCCTCTGTGCCCTCTCCTTCTGGTCCTTGTTCCTCCAGGAGGGAGCATGGGGGAGAGAGGTAACTGGGCATGGAGGATCCCAATAGGAGTGGTGCCCACTGTCAGCTGATGTGGCTGTCTTGGCTTGGCAGATGTCAACACTGTGGATTCTCCTTTCAGGGCACTTTGGCTGGTCCTTTGAAGAACCTCCCCTCGCTGGGGTCTCCTGCTGTGGATCCCCTGGTGCAGGCTGTGCAAACATCGGCTGCCCCTTTACCACCTTCCCCCAGCTCCCGGGCCCCATGGGTACACACCTCATATCACCCTGTCTTTGGGGGTTACCTGATCCTGATGAGTTTATCTTCTTTGAGGAGGTCCTTACTGGAGGACTTAAGTCCCATTTTCCACAGGAGAACCCCAGCCTCTCCTGCCCCTGCAAGTTCTAGGTACACAGACTGCTCGCACTCCAGCTCTCTCTAATCACTCTGTGCTCCCAACACTCCAGCTAGGTTTTGACCTTTAGATACTTTTCAGGGGACAGTCAAGCACCACTCAGTATACTGCAGACACAGAGGGTCCAGATCAAGCTCTTAAATGGTTGCCCTACTTATTTCTTCCCCTTGTAGCAGGATGGAGGGGCTGTGCTCAGCACTCCTGTATCCCTAGCAAACGTGTCCCATTCTCCAGCCCATACCGCACTCCTTGTTCAGGCCGAAGGTTGAGGATGGGTGGGGCCAGAGGAGGACACCTCCATTTCTGGTCCTGAACAGATGGTTGCATTCTTCCCTTTGGAATGTGTGCATATGTCATCCCCTTGGTTCTTAGTTTTGGGGCCTCAATGCAGCCATACATTTAACACCTTGGTACAGGGGCACCTGGCATCCGTGGGGTAGCAAAGAGTTAGACATGACTGAGCAACTGAGCAGCAGCAGCATATCCCTTCCTCCTGCTTCTTGTCCCATCACATGATCTCTAGCCAGTCTGGCCACATCCATTCTGTGTGGTTTCCTAGGACCGGACTCATCTATACACAGTGGGAGTGAGGGTGGAACTTAGGGTTCCTAGAGATGGTGGGAGCTTTCCTAACTCCACAGGTCTTACCACCCCCTCCCCTGCCCCCAGCTTCAGACAGATTCTCCTTGTGCCTACCTCTACACAGCACAAGGGCTCATCTCTCAGCTACGTTGGAGGCCTCTAAAAGGTTGAGAACCACTGGGTTACCTGACTGTGCTCAGGGTTTAACCCTAAGAGGATTCCAAAGACAACCAAGTAGGACCAGTGGCCTTTTCGCTCTGATGCTTCAAACAGTGCCGTTGATGACGTGACGTCAGGGCACTCTGGGCATTTAATTAATTGGCAGTGACTCACTAACTGTGCTGGGCGTGTTCACCTCTGTTGTCCTCGGTGATCCTTACATATGGCAACCTTAAGGCTCACAGACGTGGGCTCACCCAGGATCACCTGGATGGGAATGACAGAGTTGGGATTCTAGCCTCAAAGTGTTTGAATCCAAAGCTTCATGTTCTTCCAGCTCACCCTGCTGCCTTGGGGCCAGTTGGCTCCTATTTCTACACCTTCTCTTTATTTGATGACAAGCCCTAATCAGGGCTGGTGACAGTAGGGCTTAACACAGCTAATCCCACCCGTGGAGAACATATGTGACACTGAAGAGCCAAGGACAGACAGAGGAATGGGTCTGAGGAAGCCCAGGCTGTGGGAGGGGAACTTCCCTGTCCAGGCTCGGAAGCCCCCCTTCTGGGCTGACATTACCACCTCCATGAGGACCAACATGCATGAGTACTTACTCTGTGCCAGGCACCATGTGTTATCTTATGCAGCCTTCCCAGACCTCCAGCCAGCCTCTGTTGTATCCTGATCTTACAAGGAAGGAGACTGAGGCTCAAAGAAATTCAATGTCCTGACCTGGAAACCTTGCCAGCAAGTGGTAAAGCAGAGTTTGATCCCAGGTCTGCCTCATGCCAAGGCCCCACCCACAGCACTCGGCTGTCTCCTTGCCTGTGGGGCTAGCCCTTTGCGTCTTCACTGGGTTTACATCCTAGGGCCCAGTTGGGCTGTGCTCCTTCCCTTGTGGCTCAGCTGGTAAAGAATCTGCCTGCAATGCGGCAGACCTGCGTTTGATCCCTGGGTTGGGAAGATCCCCTGGAGAAGGGAAAAGCTACCCACTCCAGTATTCTGGCCTGGAGAATTCCGTGGACTGTATAGTCCATGGGGTCACAAAGAGTCAGACGCAACTTAGTGACTTTCACTTCCTTCCAAAGATGAAACGGAAATATACCTTTCCACTATATGCTGCTGCCTAGAACGTGCTCACAGCTCTGCCTGTTGCTATTTTTCCTTTTCAGTGTCCTGGGTTCCCTCCTGCTGCTTGGACTCCAGCTCGTCTGCCCGCAGCCCTCCACTGAACACAGAAAGGTAAGCCATGGCCTTTCTGAGGCTTTCCTTTTCTGCCAAGGTCCTGGGGTCATACTAGTCATCCATGCCTTGAGTTTTATTCTGTTTGAAGGTGAGTCACTGCTGATTCTCAGAGGAAACACCATTTATAGGATGTTCACCCCTCCTAAGTCCTTGACCTTAAAAATGAAGCCAGTGCCCAGAGTCAGTCTCTGATCTGAAAGCAATGCTGGCCTTGCAGCACATGTCTGATAGAGTGGGTCAGCTAAGGAGAGGTCAGCGGGCAGACTCTACCCCCTAGGAGTGGAGGAGCACCAGCATGGAGCTTTAACCTCCTCTGGGGACACCTTCAGCGTGATGGGTGTGGATGGTTAGAGCTGTGGTGGGAGCCATCCATGATTTTCAGTAGAAGGACGCCAGCCAATAGCCAGGCAGGGAGGGAGAAAACAGGGAAACCAGGCCCTCTCTTTTTTCCTCCTCTCCATCTCCTGCTGGTGAGTCCCTCAACCTGAGCTCAGTCAAAGTACAGAAAACAAAGAAATCCATCGATGCAGTGCTCAAAGGCCAGCCTTCTGGGCAGCAGGGCTGGGTGGAGAAAGGTGGACAGAGCACCTGGAGGGACACGTGGACAGTATCAGGCACGCTTCCCTTCAGGTTCTGAGTGTTTCATAGTTAATGAACCATACGCTGTTGCCTAAACAAGCCCAATGCTGTCCTGCAGCAGAGCTGTTGCATGATTAATATTTCCTTAGAAATAGGTGCATGATGTGACCTTGGGAGGGTCCCTCAAATTCCTTTCTCCTGCCTAAGAACTCCTGGTGTCTAAAGGTAATGAAATGCAGACACGTCGGAGAGGACTAATAGGCCAGCCATTTGTATCTAAGTGTGACTGAATTGGTTGGAACCTTTCCTAGAGGGGTTTTCATAAGGGAAGTCCAGGAGAGAAGGGAGCCAAGAAACGAGTATGTGTACGGGTTTGCCCAGATATGCACCATCTTGGGACAAGTTCTTGATGTTCTTGTCTGATGAGTCTTGTTTCTTTTAGGTCTGTGGATTGTGTTCTGCCTTTGTCTTTCTGGGCCAGATATGAACCTGTATTGTGTGGTATTCTTCATTAGGGGTCAGCTCCATGAAAGTGGGATCTTACCTGTCTTGTTCATTACCCTATTTCTACCTCCTGGAATACAGCCTGGCATGTTGTAGGTGCTCAATAAAACACCTGTTGAATGACTGACTGAATGAGTGAGTGGAAAAACTGGCCAAGATCTAAACATTATTTTGGTGGATGCCTGGCAATTTACACCCTTCTTAACCAGGTAGCTCAGTGGTAAAGAATCCACCTGCCAATACAGGAGACGTGGGTTCGACCCCTGGGTTGGGAAGATCCGCTGGAGAAGGAAATGGCCAACCCTCTCTGGTATTCTTGCCTGGAAAATCCCATAGACAGAGGAGCCTGGCAGGCTACAGTCCATGGTATCGCAAAGAACTGGACATGGCTTAGTGACTAAAAACAAAGACAAATATTTTACTGCATCATTCCCATTCATGATTTCAAGAGTCAGAAAGGACAACTATTATAGATTGAATGTTTGTATTCCACCCCAACCCCCCACCCCCATGCTAGCCCAAGATTGGTGTGCTAAAACCTAACCTATGTGATGGTATTTGGAGGCGGGGCCTTTGGGAGGTGATTAGGTGATGGAGTGGGGTCCTCAAGAATGGGCTTAGTCCTTGTTAGCAATAGAGGAGAGCTTGCTGCCCCGTCCTGTGAGGATACAATGAGAAGTCTGCACCCCAAGGTTGGGACTTTGCTGGCACCCTAACCTCAGACTTCCAGCCTTCAGAACTGTGAGAAATCAGTTTCTGTTGTTTATACAGCACTTGATCTATAATACTTTGTTTTAGCAGCCCAAATTGACTAAGAAATTGGCCCTGAGAAGTGGCGATGCTGCTATAACAAATATATAAAATGTGGAAGGGGCTTTGGAACTGGATACTTGGTAGAGACTGAGGAGGTTTGAGGTGCAGGCTACAAAAAGCCTGTGATGACATAAATGGATTTTTTAAAGTGACTCTGGTAAGAGCTCAGAAACGAAAGAGGGGGCTGTAGAGAAACCTCAATCTTCCTAGAAAATCCCTAAGTAATCTCAAGTAAAATGTTGGTAGAAATATGGACGTTAAAGGCCATTCCGATGGGTTCTTAGATGGTCATGAGGAACAAGCTGTTGGAAACTGGAGGAAAGGCTGTGCTGGTTATAAAGTGGCAAAGAACTTGGCTCATTCCTGCTGTAGTGTTTTGTGGCAGGTAGGACTTGTAAGGGATGAAGTCAGATATTTAACCAAAGCCATTTCTAAGCAAAGTGTTGAAGGAGTGGCCTGGTTTCTCTCGACTGCTCATAGTAAAATGTGAGAAGAGAGAACTGATTTAAAGACGGAATTGTTAACTGGAAAGGAAGCACAACACAGAAGTTAAAGATTTGGAAATTCTTCAGCGGATCCATATTGAAAAGAATGAGAAAGCCTGTCCAGGAAAGAACAAACGC
This sequence comes from Bos grunniens, assembly GCF_055505025.1. Taxonomy (NCBI): domain Eukaryota; kingdom Metazoa; phylum Chordata; class Mammalia; order Artiodactyla; family Bovidae; genus Bos; species Bos grunniens. The sequence goes on along the minus strand of NC_141174.1, from coordinate 84,246,542 downwards.
TAAGGGTGTGGTTGAGAGACTGATAAGGCGATTAGTCAGCCATCTTGACAGAAGCGAAGCCAGAGGCTATTGTCCAAGACAGTGGAAGACTGTAAGGGGGCGGTGGTGCCCTCCAGACCTGGTCCATCTTGGCACCATCTCCCTTCGTGCTTTCCACTCCCCACACTCAGGCTGAGTTCCTAGGCTGCCCCAGGTGCTGCTCCAGTGATGACCCAGCGAGGTTGGGCTGTGCCCAGGAGAGCCTTGGGGGGCATGACTACCTCCACCCAGATTTCCAAGGACAAGGCTTGAGCCAAGGTCCCAGGACCCCAACCCTGGAGAACCACAGTGAGGGTAGGGCAGCCCGGAGCTTTGGGGCCCCAACCTGTTCAGGCAGAACCGTGGGCCCAGTGGGCCTGGAGAGCAGAGCACAGAGCCAAAGAGAATTATTCTTATGCCTTTATGAACCTTTCCTGGGTGGGTTGCAGACTTTCTTCTTTCCTCTTCTTCCCATTTGGAATGGGAATGTCTGTACTGTGCCTGTCTTACCGTTACATTTTGGAAGCACATAACATGTTTGATTTCACATGTTCATAGCTGGACAGCAGTTTGCTCATACCTTGAGCATGGACAGTATCAGGCACGCTTCCCTTCAGGCTGAAGGGAAGCCCTTCCCTTCCCATGAATCATAAGCCCTTCCCTTCCCATGAATCATACCTTGAGTCTCACCTATGTCTGATTTAAATGATATTTAGGTGAAACTTAGAACCTAGACTTTAATAATGATGCTGGAACCAGTTAATGCTTTCTAGGTTATTGGGATGGAATGAATGTATTTTGCCTGTAAGAAATATGTGAATTTGGGGGGCCCAGGGATAGAATATTATAGACTACATGTGTCCCCCCAAACTCATATGTTGAAACTAAATCCCCAGTGTGATGCTCTTTGGAGGTGGGACCTTTGGAAGGTGATTAGGTCATGAGACGATAAATGTCCCTTATTAAAAGGGTTATAGAGGGATCTCTTGCTTCCTCTGCTGTGTGAGGATACAGGGAGAAGATTGCTGTCAATGAACTAGGAAATTGGTTCTCCCCAGACATCAAATCCACAGGCCCTTTCATCTTGAACACCCCAGCCTTCAGAATTGTGAAAAATAAATTTATGTTTTCCATAAACCACCCAGTCTATAGCACTGCTTTTATTGCAGCTGGATCAAACAATTGTCTGTTTTCATTATTATGTTATGTTATTTATTAGTGTTTAGAGCTATCAGGGTTATTAATCTTAACAGTTGAATCAGTCTACCAGTGTTCTTTTTTTCTTTTGGTATTATTCAAATAGACCTTCATACCTTAAAATATTTTATAAATGCTCAGTTTACTTTGCTGTGTCTATTAATTTTTCAAGTCAGCCTGAATGGTATATACGTAACCTGAACAAAAGTTTCACAAAAAGGTACTGCCTCCATTTTGCTTTGTTTCTTCCTTTCTTTCTTTTCTTTTTTAATTTATTCTCTTTAGAAAGTTGTACCATAATGTGCTTGGTAAGTCTCCATATTTCTTAAGTAAAGTATTTATTCTGAGAAATTTGAAAAATGATTTATGAATCACTTTAGAATGTCAAATTTAGAAATTGAGTAAAAGGTTTCACATTTTAGTGTATTGGTTTGCCTTGTCAAAATATTAAGAACTTTGTAGTAGAAAGTTAGATTGGGAAAATTTTTTTCGAAATCGCTTATAGATTCCTTTACTCAGACAGTACACATTTTAGGACAGTTCTCAAATATAATTATGTGCATTTTAGTTGCCAGGATCATTGTCATTGTCATTCACCTCAGAGAAGGAAGATTCAGTGCTTTTTTGGGTCGCAAATTTCTTCCTGACGTTTTGTTGGAGTTCTGTGAAGCCGTGGCTGTCATCCTTCCTGACTGTCCCCAGAGCCCTGGAGCAACGACAGTACTGGCAGTAATAGCATCCGTTTATTTCTGCAACATGAGAAATAAGGAGATACCTATTAAAAGAGGCTGGAAATGTTTTCCTATAAATGGTCAGTTGTGATTGTTCTAGGCTTTCTGGGCTACAAAATCTCTGTCACAACTAGTCAGCTCTGCTTTTGTAGCACAAATTCAGTCATAAACAACTTGTCAATAAATGTACATGTCTGTGTTCCAATAATACTTTATTTGCAAAACACTGGATTTGGCCCATAACCCACCGTTTGCCAGCCACTGCTCTAAAGTCAAGATAGAGAAGAGTTAACTGTAATTACTGTATATGTATTTCGAGGTTGGAAATTGTCTCCTCCTGGGACCTTAAGAAACACAAAGGATTTGAGGGAAAAAAAAAGTATATTTTTTAGGGGAAAAATATATTTTTTCATGAAAACATAAGAATTATGATTGCTATCAAATTGTTTTCGTTGCTTGGATAAATCATGATTGAATTCCTGCTGACTGCTTTGTGGCAAGATCCACTCTCAATCTGTAGAAGAGAGCAGCAGCAAGAATTAGAAAACCATTTATGGTAAATTCTTAAGGGACAGCATTACGAATTTGTGCACACTGTAGTTCAGTATGCATATGAAAACCACCCTCCAAAAGACATCTCTTTTTCTTTCTCATTACTATAGCATGTCCAACTTTAGCATATGGAAGCATTTCTACACTGTAAGTTATTCTGAGTAAAAGACATAATTTGTAAACGCTGTCAAATAAACTATGCATTTCTAAATGCTACTCGGGTGACTGGATACATCTCTGTAAAAACTGTCCCATAATAGTGCAGGAAAAGAGGACTCAGTGCAGAGTGTAAGTAGCTCTTTCAAGATATTTTTATCCAGATGTCTTCCTCTTGCTCCTGATGGATGGCATCAGAAAGGACTGTTCAGCCTCTGTTCTTGGTAGTTATTTAATGACACTTGGCAAGTGATTTCATTTTAAAAACTCTCTGTGGCTTCGTTTGTAGATAAGGTAAGATCAAGAGTGGAAAAAACTTGTCCCAGACTCTAATAAAAACCATACGTTATTAGTACAAGAGAATATGTAGATTGTAGAAAGCTTTTAAGTTAATGAAAGTGTTCTGTCTGTCTGACAGACGTTCACTGAGCAAGTTGCTCTATAAGTCATAAAGTGTATGGTCACATAATCTATTTAGGAAAAAATCATGAAACATGTTATTTTATTCCTACAAATGGAGAAACATTAATATACTTGAATCACCACTGCTTAACTTTTTTTTTTTTAGTTTACTTTTTAATTATGCATGTATATTGGGCTTCCCTGGTAGCTCAGCTGATAAAAGAATCCACCTGCGAGGCAGGAGACCCCAATTCGACTCCTAGGTCAGGAAGATCCCCTGGAGAAAGGATAGGCTACCCACTCCAGTACTCATGGGCTTCTGTGGTGGCTCAGATGGTAAAAAATACACCTGCAATGTGAGACCCTGGGATCGATCCCTAGGTTGGGAAGATCCCCTGGAGGAGGGCATGGCAACCCACTCCAGTATTCTCGCCTGGAGAATCCCCATGGACACAGGAGGCTGGTGGGCTACAGTACATGGGGTCACAAAGAGTCAGATACAATAAGCGACTAAGCACAGCACATGCATGTTTATTATAGGAAATTTAGAAAACAATGAAAAACAATGAGGAGGAAAATAAAAACCCACTCCTAGGGCTACCAGCCAAAGAGAAGTGCTCTTCAATTTATTTATAGAAACTTTAAAACAAACAAAGAAAAAAACCCAGACATACTACGAAATGAAATAAGAGTGAAGTAAAATATTTGTTTTGCTAACTGGTTTGCAAGTCACAATATGAATAGCTGGGGCCCTTGGAAAGGGTTTAGAGCCTACTATTACTGTGTACAGGCTTCCCTGGTGGTTCAGTAATAAAGAACCCACCTGCCAATGCAGGAGATTCGGGTTTGATCCCTAGGTTGGGAAGATCTCCTGTAAAAGGAAATGGCAACCTACTCCAGTATTCTTGTCTGGGAAATCTCATGGACAAAGGAGCCTGGTAGGCTATAGTCCATGGTAGCCCAAAAAGTCAGACGTGACTTAGCAATTAAACAACACCTAAAACAATTGACTTCAGATTGCCTCTTGACAATGTCCTACAATTGGATATTGAAGAGAAAGCCTATAGACGGACAAAAATAAGTTTTAGGTAACATGAAATTTCTGATATTATTTCTCCTGTATTCCACATCCACAAAGGAGAAAACAGTAAGGTTTGTTGAAGAAAATATATGAAAATATCCTGATGACTTGGGATAGGCAAGGGTTTCTTAAACAACACACCAAAAGAACTAATCATAAAAAAATTTGAACTGCATGATAATTGAGGAGTTTTATTTATTATCATACACCATGAAGAGTGAAAAGATAAGCCAAAGACAGGGTGAAGATATTCACAATTACATATTTGACCAAAGATTCATATTCAGATTATATAAAGAAACTACTATTAAGAAAATGTTAAGCAATTAAATTTTTAAATTGGCAGAAGACTTGAACAGATGCTTTGTGTAAGAGGATATTCTAATGGCCAATAAGCATGTGAAATATCCTCAGTCAGTCAGTTCAGTCACTCAATTGTGTCCGACCCTGTGATCCCATGGACTGTGCATGCCAGGCTGCCCTGTCTATCACCAACTCCTGGAGCTTGCTCAAACGCATGTGCATTGAGTTGGTAATGCCATCCAACCATCTCATCCTCTGTCACCCCCTTCTCCTCCCGCCTTCAATCTTTCCCTGCATCAGGGTCTTTTCCAATGAGTCAGTTCTTTGCATCAGGTGGCCAAAGTATTGGAGTTTCAGCTTCAACATCAGTCCTTCCAGTGAATATTCAGGATTGACTGGTTTGATTTCCTTGCAGTCCAAGGGACTCTCAAGAGTCCTCTCCAACACCACAGTTCAACAGCCTCAATTCTTTGGCGCTCAGCTTTCTTTAGAGTCCAACCCTCATATCCATACATGACTACTGGAAAAACCATAGTTTTGATTAGATGGACCTTTGTTGGCAAAGTAATGTCTCTGCTTTTTAATATGCTATCTAGGTTGGTCATAGCTTTTCTTCCAAGGAGCAAGCATCTTTTAATTTCATGGCTGCAATCACCATCTGCAGTGATTTTAGAGCCCCAAAACATAAAGTTGCTCACTGTTTCCATTGTTTCCCCAATGCTCAATCAAAATCATTAATTAAGTGGGACTTCCCTGGTGATTCAGTGGCTAAAACTCTGCTCTCCCAGTGTGGGACCCAGATTCAATCTCTGGTCCAAGAACTAGGTCCTGCATGCCACAACTAAGAGTTCACATGCCACAACTAAAGATCCTGCATGTTGCAATGAAAATTGAAGATCCTGTGAGCTGCAATACAGGAGACATGGGCTCAGTCCCTGGGTTGGGAAATGGATCTTCCCTGGAGTAGGAAGTGGCAACCCACTCCAGTATCCTTGCCTGGAAAATTCCATAGACAGAGCCTGGTGAGCACAGAGTCAGACGCGACTGAACACACACACACACATTGCTCTGGACATCACAAACAGATCATAAAAGCAGGACTGAATGGTTCAAACTGTTTCTAAATAGCTTACCTATCCTAGTACAATTTTTAAGAATATGGGAATATGAAAATATCCAGTACCCAACAAGGTAAAATTCAAGATGTCTGGTTTTAGTCAAAGATTACCAGGCATGCACAGAAGTAGAAAATCATTAGCATTATTCTCCATAATGAGGAGAACAATCAATTGAAACCAACTCTGAACTGACACAGATACTAGAATTTGAAAACAAGGGTATTAAAAGTTATTAAAACTGTATCCCATATATTCAAAAAGTTAAGTGGAGGTTTGGGAAATATTAAAAAAAATGTCAAACTTCTGGAGATGAAAATGAGAAATACACTGGATGGGATTAATGGAAGACTAGATGTGGACAATAAAAGAGAACCTGAAGATATACGAATAGAAACTTTTTTCTAAAAAGAATTTTAAAAAAGATGAGCATCAGTGAACCCTGTAACGACTTCAGGTGAATTTATGTGTATGCAGTTGGAGTACCAAAAGGAGAAGAAGTGAGGGGTGACAGAAAAATATTTTTTAAACATTAGGAAATACTCTGATTTTGATTAAAACTATGAATCTAATACCAATGAACTCCAAACACTAGAAACATGAAGAAAATGGCACCTTTACACCATGGTCAAATTGCTTAAAATTCAGTGATAAAAGTAAGCAAAAATTTGAATCCTTTAGGGGGGAAAAAAAACACATTACATCCACAGAAACAAAGAAAAAGATGACAACATATTCCTTGTCTGCTGTCACTCATGCATGTGAAGCGATATCTTTAAAATACTGAAAGAATAAAACTGTCAACCTGGAATTCTATATCCAGAAAAAACATCTTTCAAAAATGAAAGTAAAGACATGTTCATACATAAGTGCTGAGTCACACATGTAACACCAAAACCGTTAAAGGAAATTATTAAAGCAGAAGGAAAATGATACAAAAAAATACAGATCTATACATGAAATGAACCAGAAATAATAATTACATGGGTAAATATATACAGTTTTGAAAAATAATTAAGTCTCTTTCAAAGATTGACTCTTTAAATGAAAATAATATAATGTGTTGTGGAGGTAATAATGTATGTGTAAGTAAAATGTATGGGACCAATATTGTAAATGCCAGAAGAAGATAAATGGAAATATAATATTAGAAGGTTCTTATAATATGTATAAAATTGTATATAACTTGAAAGTAGACTACAATAAGTTAAAGATGTATATTATAAACCTTAAAATAACAGAGTAACAAATCAAAGAATTTTAGCTCACAGAATTGTTTTAGGAAATAAAATAGAGTCATAAAAATACTCCAACAATTCAAAAAAAGACAGAAATAGATGAAAATGAGATGGGATAATTAGAAAACAAATAGCAAGTTGATAGACTTAAATATAGTTATATTAATATATAACTATTATATATATTGAGTTCCAGAAAAACATCTATTTCTGCTTTATTGACTATGCCAAAGCCTTTGACTGTATGTATCACAATAAACTGTGGAAAATTCTTAAAGAGATGGGAATACCAGACCACCTGACCTGCCTCTTGAGAAATTTGTATGCAGGTCAGGAAGCAACAGTTAGAACTGGACATGGAACAACAGACTGGTTCCAAATAGGAAAAGGAGTACATCAAGGCTGTATATTGTCACCCTGTTTATTTAACTTATATGCAGAGTACATCATGAGAAACGCTGGACTGGAAGAAACAGAAGCTGGAATCAAGATTGCCAGGAGAAATATCAATAACCTCAGATATGCAGATGACACCACCCTTATGGCAGAAAGTGAAGAGGAATGAAAAAGCCTCCTGATGAAAGTAAAAGTGGAGAGTGAAAAAGTTGGCTTAAAGCTCAACATTCAGAAAACGAAGATCATGGCATCCGGTCCCACCACTTCCTGGTAAATAGATGGGGAAACAGTGGAAACAGTGTCAGACTTTATTTTTCTGGGCTCCAAAATCACTACAGGTGGTGACTGCAGCCATGAAATTAAAAGACACTTACTCCTTGGAAGGAAAGTTATAAACCTAGATAGCATATTGAAAAGCAGAGACATTACTTTGCCAACAAACATCCGTCTAGTCAAGGCTATGGTTTTTCCTGTGGTCATGTATGGATGTGAGAGTTGGACTGTGAAGAAGGCTGAGCGCCGAAGAATTGATGCTTTTGAACTGTGGTGTTGGAGAAGACTCTTGAGAGTCCCTTGGACTGCAAGGAGATCCAACCAGTCCATTCTGAAGGAGATCAGCCCTGGGATTTCTTTGGAAGGAATGATGCTAAAGCTGAAACTGCAGTACTTTGTCCACCTCATGCGAAGAGTTGACTCATTGGAAAAGACTCTGATGCTGGGAGGGATTGGGGGCAGGAGGAGAAGGGGACGACAGAGGATGAGATGGCTGGATGGCATCACTGACTCGATGGCCGTGAGTCTGAGTGAACTCTGGGAATTGGTGATGGACAGGGAGGCCTGGCGTGCTGTGATTCATGGGGTCGCAAAGAGTTAGACACGACTGAGCGACTGACCTGATCTGATCTGATATTAATATAACTACATTTAAGTCTATCAACTTGCTATTTGTTTTCTAGCTATCCCATCTCTTTTTCTTCTATTTCTGTCTTTTTTTAAAGCACCTCAACTAAAAGGCAGAGTTTGAGCAGGTTGGATAAAAAACAAGACAGTCAACTGTATGCTGTCTACAAGAAACACACGTAACCATAAAGACACAGATTAGGTTAAAATTAGAAGGATGGAGGAAGACATACCATGTTAACATCAGTCAAAAGGAAGCTAGAGAGACTCTATCAGTATCAGATAAAGTAGATTTTAGAGCGAAGAATATTACCAAATATAAAAAAGTCATTTCATTATGTTAAAGGGGTCAATTCATCAGAGGACATAACAATCCTAAACATTTATGTACCTAATAATAAAGCTTCAAATTACTGAAGTCAATCAGTAACTGCAAGGAGAAACAGAAAAATCCACAATTACTGCCTGAGGTTTTAATGGTGGTAGTTTAGTTGCTAAGTCATATCCTACTCTTGTAACCCCATGGACTGGAGCCTGCCATGGGATTTCCCAGGCAAGAATGCTGGAGTGAATTGCCATTTTCTCCTCCTTGGGATATTCCCGACCGGGGGATGAATCTGAGTCTCCTGCATTGCATGCAGATTTTTTACCAACTGAGCCACCCCCTTTCCAAACACTGATAGAGTACTTAAACCAAAAAATCGGTAAGAATGGAGAAGATTTAACTATGACTAACAGTCAGCTGGACCCAATGGACATTTGTAGAACATTCCCCCAAATAAAACCAAATATGTATTCATTTCAGATGCATGAAGAACACTTACTAAGATAAATCATATTTGGGGCCATAAAGCAAGTCTCAATAGACATGATTCAAATCACAGTTTATTCTCTAATCACTGTGGAATTGATTTAGCAATCAATATAAAAGATATCTGGAGAATTCCTAAATATTTGGAATGGAATAAAACATTTCTAAATAATCCATCTCAAAGAAGAGATGAAAGAGAAATTAGAAATTACTTTGACCTGAATGAAATTAAAAACAAAAAATAATAGAAATTGTGAGATGCTGTTAAAATAGCACACAGGGGGAAATTTATATAACTAATCAACTATAAAGACAAAAAAGGTCTCAAATCAGTAACCTCAGCTTTCCACCATAAACAACTAGAAAGACAACAGTGATTAAACTCAAAGTAAGAAGAAAGGAAATAATAAGACCAAAGCAGAAACCTCTAAAGTAGAAACAGAAAAACCATAAAGGAAACCATTTATTCCAAAAGTTGGTTCTTTGAACGATCAATGAAATGAATAAATCTTGAACCAGAATCATTAGAGAAAAAAGTTGAAGACATAAATGATCATTATCAGGAGACAGAGTAGTAACATCACCACAGATTCTGTAGATATTAATAAGGATAAGAGAATATTATGAATTCTTTATTCTTATAAATTCAACAACTTACATGAAAAAGACAAATCATCTGAAAGATACAAACTACCAAAGCTCACTTAAAAAGAAATAGATAACCTGAATATTCTATATTTATTAAAGAAATAGAATTTGTAGTTAAAAACCTTCCTGCAAAGAAAATTCCTGATGGCTTTTCTGATGAATTCTTATAAGCATTTAAGGAAGAAAATAGTACTAATTTTACACAAACTCTTCTAGAAAATTGAAGAGGAAGAGACCTTCCCAACTCATTCTATGAGACCAGCATTACATACCAAAGATAAATAAAGATGTTAAAAGATAAGAAGACTATAGATGGTTGTTCATAATGAACATAGATACAAAAGCTCTAATTAAAATTTTAGCAAATTAAATCCAACGTTATAAGAAATGATATGCATCATGAATCAGTTCAGTTCAGTTCAGTCACTCAGTCGTGTCCAACTCTTTGCGACCCCATGAATTGTAGCACGGCAGGCCTCCCTGTCCATCACCAACTCCCAGAGTTCACTCAGACTCATGTCCATTGAGTCAATGATGCCATCCAGCCATCTCATCCTCTGTCATCCCCTTCTCCTCCTGCCCCCAATCCCTCCCAGCATCAGAGTCTTTCTCAATGAGTCAACTCTTCGCATGAGGTGGCCAAAGTACTGGAGTTTCAGCTTTAGCATCATTGCTTCCAAAGAAATCCCAGGGCTGATCTCCTTCAGAATGGACTGGTTGGATCTCCTTGCAGTCCAAGGGACTCTCAAGAGTCTTCTCCAACACCACAGTTCAAAAGCGTCAATTCTTCGGCGCTCAGCCTTCTTCACAGTCCAACTCTCACATCCATACATGACCACAGGAAAAACCATAGCCTTGACTAGACGGATGTTTGTTGGCAAAGTAATGTCTCTGCTTTTCAATATGCTGTCTAGATTGGTCATAACTTTCCTTCCAAGGAGTAAGCATCTTTTAATTTCATGGCTGCAGTCACCATCTGCAGTGATTTTGGAGCCCCAAAAAATAAAGTCTGACACTGTTTCCACTGTTTCCCCATCTATTTCCCATGAAGTGATGGGACCAGATGCCATAATCTTCGTTTTCTGAATGTTGAGCTTTAAGCCATCTTTTTCACTCTCCTCTTTCACTCTCATCAAGAGGCTTTTTAGTTCCTCTTCACTAAGCATTCAAGTTTGGTTCAACATTTAGAAATGAACTGGTATACAAACTAAAAAAGAAAAGTCATATGGCTACCTCATTAAATGCAGAGAAGTTTTGACAAAATCTGATCTCCATTCCTGATAAAAACTCTCAGCAAAGTAGAAATGAAACTTGATTTAACCCGATAAAGGACATTTCCTTAAAACCTATAGCTAATGACAGAGGCATCAACAGTTCAATGACATGAACTTGAGCAAATTCCAGGAGATGGTGAGGGACAAGGAAGCCTGGAATGCTGCAGTCCATGGGGTCGCAAAGAGTCGTACTTGACTTGGCGACTTAACAACAACAATCATTCTTAATGGTGAAGGACTGAATGTTTTCCTTCTAAGATCAAGAAAAGACAATGATATTTTCCCTCACCACTTCTTTTTGCATGTTTATATATTTATTTATTTGGGGCTGTGCTGGGTCTTCGCTGCTGTGCCAGCTTTCCTCTGGTTGTGGCCAGCAGGGACTTCTCTCCAGCTGTATGCGGGCTTCTCCCTGCAGTGGCTTCTCTAGTTGCAGAGCACGGGCGCTGGGGTTGCGGCTTCAGAAGTTGTGGCACACGGGCTCAGTGGTTGCGGCTCCTCGGCTCTACAGCACAGGCTCACTAGTTGTGGAACAGAGGCCTAATTGCTCTACAGCCTGTGGGATCTTCCCGGACCAGGAATTGAGTCTCCTGCGTTGGCAGGGGATTCTCTACCACTGAACCACCAGGGAATTGCCCTCACTGATGCTATTGTGCACAGGATTGGGGCTCTAACCAATGCATTCAGGCAATGCAAAGAAACAAGACGTATACAGATTGGAAAGAAGTAAACTTGTCTTTATTTTCAGACAGCAGAATTGTCTGTAGAAAATCTGATAATATATAAAAAAGACCGTAAGTGAGTTTAGCTAAATTATTGGATATAAGATCAATATGCAAAGAATTAATTGTACTTCTATAACTGCCAATGAATAGAAAATTAAATTAAAAAGGAAATCATTGACAAAATCTGACAAAAGATGTGAAAGATGTATACATTTATACCTATGAAACATTGTTGAGAGGAATTAGAGTTAATGGAGAAATATACTATTTTTATGAGTAGGGAACTCAATATTATTAAGATGATCATCTCCCAAATTTGATCTATAGATTTAACACAATTCCAATAAAATTCCCAGAGGACTTTTTACAAAAAAAATTTATTTTTTATTTTTTTATTTTTTATTGAAGGATAATTGCTTTACAGAATTTTGTTGTTTTCTGTCAAACCTCAACATGAATCAGCCACAGGTATATATATATCCTCTCCCTTTTGAACTTCCCTCCCCATATCCCACCCCACTGCTACTGCTGCTAAGTCGCTTCAGTCGTGTCTGACTCTGTGCGACCCCATAGACGGCAGCCCACCAGCCTCCCCCATCCCTGGGATTCTCCAGGCAAGAACACTGGAGTGGGTTGCCATTTCCTTCTCCAATGCATGAAAGTGAAAAGTGAAAGTGAAGTCGCTCAGTCGTGTCCGACTCTTAGCGACCCCATGGACTTCGGCCCACCAGGGTCCTCCGTCCATGGGATTTTCCAGGCAAGAGTACTGGAGTGGGGTACCGTTGCCTTCTCCATCCCACCCCACAGATATATTTAAAAATACTTTATGAAATGCAGAGGATCTTGAATAGCCAAAACAAATTTCAAGAAAAAGAACAAAATCCCAGGAGCTACACTGTCTAATATTTGTATTATAAAGCTACAGTCAGGAAGTGAAGTGAAAATCACTTAGTGGTGTCTGACCCCTGGCAACTCCATGGACTGTAGCCTGCCAGGCTCCTCTGTCCATGGTATTCTCCAGGCAAGAATACTGGAGTGAGTAGCCATCCCTTCTCCAGGGGATCTTCCCAACCCACGGATTGAACTCAGGTCTCCCACACTGCAGGTGGATTCTTTACCGTCTGAGCCACAGGGGAAGCCCATGTTTTTTGGCATCAAGGTAGATAAACAGTGGAACAGAATAGAGTATAGAAATAAATCTACAAATATATGGTCAACTGATTTTCTGGGAAAAATGCAAAGGTAATTCAGTGGAAAAAGGGTAATATTTCAATAAATAATCCTGGGACAATTGGGTATCCACATGCAAAAGAGTGAACAGTCAATCCATACCTTGTTCAATATGCAAAAATTAACTTAAAATGGATCATAAATCTAAATGTAAAACTTAAATCTTTAAAACATCTAGAAGGAAACAAAGGGGAAAATATTTGTGACTAGAACTAGCTAGAGATTTTATTTTTTAGATGCATCATCAAAGTCATGACCCATAAAAGAAAGAGTTGATTGGTTAAATTTTATCGAAACTACTAACTTCTACTCTTTTAAGAAGGGAAAGACTAGCCACAGACTGAGAGAAAATATTTACAAAGCATATATTGATAAAGTACTTGTGTTCAGTATACATAAAGAGCACTCAAAACCCAATAATAAGGAAAAACAACCTGATACAAGAGTAAGCAAGGGATGTGAAATGCTTCATTAAGGAAGGTACCTGGTTGGCAAATAAGCTCAGGAAAAGATGCTCAACATCATTAGTCATTCAGTTCAGTTCAGTTACTCAGTCATGTCCAACTCTTTGCGACCCCATGAATCTCAGCATGCCAGGCCTCCCTGTCCATCACCAACTCCCGGAGTTCACCCAAACTCTTGTCCATCGAGTCGGTGATGCCATCCAGCCATCTCATCCTCTGTCATCCCCTTCTCCTCCTACCCCCAATCCCTCCCAGCATCAGAGTCTTTTCCAAAGAGTCAACTCTTCACATGAGGTAGCCAAAGTATTGGAGTTTCAGCTTTAGCATCAGTCCTTCCAATGAACACCCAGGACTGATCTCCTTTAGAATGGACTGGTTGGATCTCCTTGCAGTCCAAAGGACTCTCAAGAGTCTTCTCCAACACGACAGTTCAAAAGCATCAATTCTTCGGCGCTCAGCTTTCTTCACAGTCCAATTCTCACATCCATACATGACCACTGGGAAAACCTTAGCCTTAACTAGATGGATCTTTGTAGGCAAAATAATGTCTCTGCTTTTCAGTACGCTATCTAGTTTGGTCATAACTTTCCTTCCAAGGAGTAAGTGTCTTTTAATTTCATGGCTGCAGTCACCATCTGCAGTGATTTTGGAGCCCCCCAAAATAAAGTCTGACACTGTTTCCACTGTTTCCCCATCTATTTCCCATGAAGTGATGAGACCAGATGCTATGATCTTCGTTTTCTGAATGTTGAGCTTTAAGCCAACTTTTTCACTCTCCGCTTTCACTTTCATCAAGAGGCTTTTTAGTTCCTCTTCACTTTCTGCCATAAGGGTGGTGTCATCTGCATATCTGAGGTTATTGATGTTTCTCCCGGCAATCCTGATTCCAGCTGTGCTTCATCCAGCCCAGCGTTTCTCATGATGTACTCTACATATAAGTTAAATAAGCAGGGTGACAATATACAGCCTTGACGTACTCCTTTTCCTATTTGGAACCAGTCTATTGTTCCATGTCCAGTTCTAACTGTTGCTTCCTGATCTGCATATAGGTTTCTCAAGAGGCAGGTCAGGTGGTCTGGTAGGGAAATACAAATTAAAATCACAGTATATGACTACACACCTACTAGAGTAGCTTAAATTTAAAAGATCAAGTGCTGATGGTGACAAGGAGGAACTACCTCCCTTGTAGGCTGTTAGTGAGACTATAAAAATGACAGACTATTCTAGAATACAGGTTGGCAGTTAAAAAATATTACTCATACCCATCATGCATGTGTGTGTGCTAAGTCACTTCAGTTGTGTCTGAGTCTTTGTGCCCCTATGGACCATAACCTGCCAGGCTCCTCTGTTCATGTGATTTTCCAGTCAAGAATACTGGGGTGGGTTGCCATCCTCTCCTCCAGAGGATCTTCCTGACCTAGATTGAACCTGCAGGGATTGACCCAGGGATCTCTTTGGTCTCCTGCATTGGGAGGTGGGTTCTTTACCAGTAGCACCTCTTGGGAAGCCCCATACATATCAAATGATTCAGTTTTTACCCAAGAGAAAAGGATATATATATGGGGTCGCAAAAACTCAGACACGACTGAGCGACTGAACTGAACTGATCCATACATAAACTTGTACAGAAATATTCATAGCAGCTTTCTTTGCTGGAAAGTAACCCAAATGTCCATCAACAGGTGAATGGACACACTATATTAATTCATTTATATAACCTTCTAGGAAATGTAGTTCAGTTCATTTCAGTTGCTCAGTCATGTCTGACTCTTTGCGACCCCATGGGCTGCAGCACGCCAGGCTTCCCATGTCCATCAAGTCAGTGATGCCATCCAAACATCTCATCCTCTGTTGTCCCCTTCTCCTCCTGCCTTCAGTCTTTCCCAGCATCAGGGTCTTTTCCAATGAGTCAGTTCTTCACATTAGGTGGCCAAAGTATTGGAGCTTCAGTTTCAGCATCAGTCCTTCCAAAGATTATTCAGGACCGATTTCCTTTAGGATTGACTGGTTTGATCTCCTTGCAGTCCAAGGGACTCGTAAGAGTCTTCTCCAACACCACAATTCAAAAGCATCAATTTTTCAGCACTCAACTTTCTTTATGGTCTAACTCTCACATCTATACATGACTACTGGAAAAACCATAACTTTGGCTAGACGGACCTTTGTCAGCAAAGTAATGTCTCTGCTTTTTAATATGCTGCCTATGTTGGTCATAGCTTTTTTTCCAAGGAGCAACCATCTTTTGATTTCATGGCAGCAGTGATTTTGGAGCCCAAGAAAATAAAGTTTCTCACTGTTTCCATTGTTTCCCCATCTGTTTGCCATGAAATGATGCGACTGGATGCCATGATATTAGTTTTTTGAATGTTGAGTTTAAAGCCAGCTTTTTCAATCTCCTCTTTCACTTTCATCAAGAGGCTCTTTAGTTCCTCCTCACTTTCTGCCATAAGGGTAGTGTCACCTGCATATCTGAGGTTATTGATATTTCTCCTGGCAATCTTGATTCCAGCTTGTGCTTCATCCAGCCTGGCATTTCACATGATGTACTCTGCATATAAGTTAAATAAGCAGGATGATATACAATATACAGCCTTGACATACTCTTTTCCCATTTGGAACCAGTCCATTGTTCCATGTCTGGTTCTAACTGTTGCTTCTTGACCAACTAATCTATAATGATGTAAAGCATATCTGTATTTGTGGGGGATTAAGAAGGCGAGGAAGGGAAGATGATCACGCCGATACAAAGAAAACTTTGGGGTGATCTGTATGTGCATTATCTTGATGATGGTGATGATTTCATGGGTGAATACGTATGAGCAATCTTATCAAACTGTACACTTCAAATATGTATGATTTATTGTGTGTTAACTACACTTCAATAAAGTTGTTAATAATAAACTATTCATATAAGCACCAACTGAGTAAATTTCTCATGAATTCCATTCACTGAATATGTTTTTCTTACTAACCGTAAGACACCAGACACAAAAGTACCTACAGTATAAGTCCATTTATATTTAGTTCAAGAACAGGCAAAGCTAATATATGGCAAAAATAAAATCAGAATAATGGAAACCTTTGAAGAGGGTGGGATTGACTAGTAAGGGGCATGAGGAAACCTTCCAGGATGTAGGAAATAGTCTCAATCTTGAGCTCAGTGCTGGTTATTTAGGTCTTAAATGTGTCAGGAGCCATACATTCATCATGAGCCTATTTGATGTGCTTCTTATATTAATACATTATACCTCAATAAAGAAAAGGATAAAGAAAATGCAGTTCATTAAATGCCAGTACTGAAATGGCACTGAAAGTCTTTGGAGCAGTGTGGGATTGTCCTTTGAGTGTTACCAGGAAACAAAGATGCTCTTCAAAGTACAGCATAAGGCGCATTCTCATTCGCTATTGAGTGTCCAGCCACAGAACCCTTGCCGAGTTGGAAGCCGACTCTAAAGCAGGCACTGTGTCTTTTCCAGCTGGTATTTGTCAGACCTTCTGTTTCTAATGGCATAAATATAACTGGCTGCTTCTGAAAAATTAAGAGTACTTCTACTTATGAGAAATGAAGAAATTAAAGTAAAAAGACCTTATTAAGGACTGGGAAGAATGTCAATGTTCATTAATTCATGCTTTGCCAAATCTCTTGGATTCAAATCCAACGGCCGAAAAATCAAATTTGCTTCTATTACAAATGGAACAGCAAGCTTAAGCCTGCATGTTCAGAAAGCCCTTGACAACACAGCAGAAAGAGCACATCTTCAGCTTTTAGTCTGGGCATAATGGGGCATTCCTGGCCTCTTAGCCTTTTCTGGTTTAAGGCCAGAATTCCCTACCAGATCTCCATTTTTTTTTTTTTTCCTGAGTGTGCATTTTGCCCAGGGGTAGATGGGACAAAGTGGAATGTAGAAGAAACCACTCTGCCTAGAACCCAGCTTTCATTGGGTTGGCCAATGCTTGCTGACTTCCTCGACTGCACACGGGGTCTGCCTGCCCAGCCCTTTGGCACTTCTTTGCCTTCTCCAGCCTTGGTTGACTTAACTTGGGTGGGTTTTTCGTCCTCCCAGCCTTGGGGTGTCTACCAGTTCTCTCCTGTGGAGGAGTCTTTGTCCCATCTATCCTGATGTCACTGCCCATGCCTGGCGCCAGGAAGACAGGGAGGAAGTCATAGCTGTCACATATTCTATTTGTAGAAGTCTGTGAAGATGATGAGGGCCCATCAGAGGAAGCAGACACTGGGATCGTGTAAGCTCGGGAAACCAAGGCATTTTTAATGGCAAAAATTATATCCGTTGAGTTTTGAGTGTTCCTTCCCTAATGATGCCTTCTACCCTGGCATCTTTAAAAACTGCTTTTAGTATTTAATATGTACTAAGTTCAGGGACAAAAAAAGCTTTTTTTTTTTTTTCTATATTGTGAGTATTTCTTTTGTTCTGAGTGATTTTCCTGCTTCCCAGAAACACATACAACCCAAGTTTATAAATTCCTTCCTTTGGAAGTTTGTGGTTCCATTTGTAAGGGTATTTAAAAATAAATATGTTATAAATTTGTTATTATTCTCTGAGCAAGCTCTAGTCTAATACCCATATCTCAAATATGATATTACTACAAACAAGCCAAATTATACAGAATAGATTTTTTTTTTTGTATGTGTTGACCCCTAACAAAGTTACTTTGAGACTATAAATAGTTATAAGAAAAAATGAGTATTTTATGTACTTTAAGTTTTACTTGAAATTTCCATTCCCTCCCACACTTATACACACAAAACTCAAACCATAAAAGGTGTTTTTAAAATAACTTCTAAATTCCCCACTATGTTATGTTTCCAGGCCAAATTACAGTTAAAACAAAGTTTTGACAGACAGAACAACTTATCACTTAGGCCACAAATCTTGGTCTTTGGAAAAGAAAATGAACAGTGCAGCCTTAAGGCCACTGCCCTGTGGAGTCCTCACCTGCCACCCAATGTCCAGCCCCTCCACAGGATGCTCACTCCTTGGTTGCTTGGAGAAATAGAGGATAAGTCCTTTTGCTCTGAATTTTATTCTGTTTGTATTGCTTCTCTTATATATTCAATGTATGTTTCTACTTATGGCCAAGTTCATCTTTTTTTTCCCCATTAACGCATCAAACACCTACCAAGTGCCTGCTGTGTGAACTTAGGCTCTGAAGCCAGACTGCCTAGTCGATATCTGTTCTGCTGCATACTAATTTTGGATGTTGGGCAAGGTCCTGTGCCTCAGTTTTGTCATCTGTGAAATGGGGCTGCAAGTAGTAGCCATTGCATAGGTTGTTCTGAGGATGATATGAATTTAGGATGTTGCGGATGATATTTGACCCACTAATTGCTATGTTGGTGTTGCTGTCATCGTTTGCTGTTGTGATGACAAACGCCAGCCTTGAGCTACGTGCTGCATACCCAAGTGGGTTGCTTTTCAAGGAACTTCCCTTCTAATGTCACCTTCAGCATTTCTATCCAAGTCTGATGTCTCCAGAGTTTCTCAGTCTCAAAACTATTGGCATTTTAGGTGGGGTAATTCTTTGCTGTGGGACCGTGCTATGCACTGTTAGAAGTTTAGCAGCATCTCTGGTCTCTACCCACTAGATGCCAATAAGATGCTCTTCCAGTTCAAAAAATGTCTCCAGATGTTTCCAGATGCTCCTTGGGGGACAGAATTGCCTGAAGTGGAGGACCGTCTATTTAGGTAGTAAATCTGCCTGCAGAGGCAGCACTGTGGCTCCCTCTGCTTTCTAGGGAGACCCCTGGGGCTTCCCTGGAAGTTCAGCTGGTAAAGAATCCACCTGCAATGCAGGAGACCATGGTTCAATTCCTGGGTCGGGAAGTTCCCCTGGAGATGGAATAGGCTACCCACTCCAGTATTCTTGGGCTTGCCTGGTGGCTTAAAAATAAAGAATCCACCTGCAATGTGGGAGACTTGCGTTTGATCCCTGGTTGGGAAGATACCCTGGAGGAAGGCATGGCAACCCACTCTAGTATTCTTGCCTAAAGAATCCCCATGGACAGAGGAGCCTGGAGGGCTACAGTCCATGGGGTTGCAAAGAGTCGGACACGACTGAGCAACTAAGCACAGCACACAGCAGTGGTTACCTGCAGTTGTCTTCCCCCTGAGCATGTTTTTGAAGATCCATGTTATATGATACAGATGCCTCTAACCACATGTCTGGAACCTTAGGAACATTTCTGCTGTGACCACTGTGGCCTCCTTAGTAGGAGGGGCTCCTCTTTAAAATGGACTTCTTTATTTTTTAAAATTGATTTGGCTGTGCTGGATCTTAGTTGTGGCACACAGAATCTTTGTTGTCACATGCAGGCTCTTAGTTGCTGCATGTGGGATCTAGTTCCCTGATCAGGAATCGAACCCGGGCCCCCTGTACTGGCAGTGCAGAGTCTTAACCACTAGACTGCCAGGGAAGTCCCTCTTTAGAAGAGAGGAGGAGAGACATAATCATCCTAGCACTTCAGTTCAAGGCTCCCTGTGAAAGCCAATCCCCTGACCCTTTACAGCTGAAGGAATTTACTGCTTATCACTATGGGGAACAAGCAGAGGTCATAAGACCACATGTGGGGACTCTCACTATGGGAGTTTGCATGATGTGGTCCTTGGTCCTCACTGGGTGAGCCCTGATGGTTAACACTGAGAGACTGATCATCACATGCCAGACTGAGCTAAGTACGTGATGAATATTGCTCACATTCACCCTTAAAAGCAGATATTTTTGTCCCCATTTTATAGGCTGGGAAACTTCAGCTTAGAGACATTAAGATCACAGAATCAGGATTCAAATCCAGGCTGCCGATTCCAAAGTTCTTAATCCCATTGACACTTATCCTCAGAAGCGCTGCCTCCGTAAAAAGCAGCGTCTCACTCTTGGAATGTCCCCTGTCTGTGCCCTAGTTAGATTTTGGTTCCCAAATTCCATCCTGGTCACATAAAACTATCCATCAGTAGCTTCATGCTGACCTGAGATGTGACAGGGGTGACATCATTTTGTTTTGTTTGCATGTAATAATGTCACAGCTGAGACATACCCTGTCCCCCACTCTTATTTTTTACTCTCCCTATGCTGAGAGCCCCAGAGAAGGGAATGGCTACCCACTCCAGTATTCTTGCCTGAAGAATCCCATGGACAGAGGAGCCTAGCGGGCTACAATCCACAGGATTGCAAAGAGTCAGACACGACTGAGCGACTAACACTAATGCTAAGAACCAAATCTTTTTCTTCCTTGTGTTTAAGCTGTGTGCTTCTGCTAACTGACAACAGTCATTGTGATGTAAACCAACCTTTAAATTAGAACTTTTTTTTTTTTAAATTAGAACTTTCTAAATGACCCTTAGGTCACAGAACTTATCCTGCTGGCACCAGTTGTCCTAACATCTAAATTTCTCCAGGGTGAACCTCTTTAAAACTATTAATTCTGTAAGCAGAAAGTAATTACTTTTAATATACTTCCAGTTCTGTCCCAGACACAGAACTTCATACAAGCCCCAAATAAAGAACTTAGTGTAGAAAAAGAGTTATACCTAATTTCAAGGGCCTTTACTAGAATTTTTTTGTAGGCCAAAGAGATACCAGGTAACAGAGAGACTTATGATCCAAACCACAGACTGTTAGCATAAACTATCATTGTAAAGGAGGGGAAAAGACGCCTTACATTCAATGGCCAAGGTAAGGTGTCTTTTTCCCCCCTTTACAATGACAGTTTATGCTAACAGGCTGTGGTTTGGAGCATAAGTCTATCTGTTACCTGGTATCTCTTTGGCCTACCTTGGTTTCCCTCTGCTGAGGCCACATGGGTCTGCTTTATTTTCCACTTTGTATTAAAACCCCTGGCTTTAGGATCATTGTCCTTATAGTTTTAGTAAAATCATCAGCATCTGCAGAAAGCACTCAGAGAAAATGAAGGTCATAAACTGTCAAAGTATAGATGAATTATGTAGAATCTTTGCCTTAGAATATTTCTGAGTACAATCAAGAACATCTCGTTCTTTTTCTCTAGTCTCCTCCCGTGCCTTTCACAGGGAGGACGCTCCATGTCCATGCATGAAACGATGGGAGGAGGGCGGAGAGTTCAGTCTGGAATTAATCACTGATGCAAAAACATGTGGGAGGTTTACTGAGTACTTGTTGTGGGCCAGACGCTATACAAGTTCCTGGGGATATGATGGTGAGGTACTGGCCTCTCCCTGGAAGATCTCAGAGCCTAATAGGGGTGACAAGAATTAAATGATCACAGTGTAGTCAAGGAGATGCTGTGATCTAGTCTGGCTGTTGAATTTGGGATCACATTCCCAATGTGGGATCACCTAACATTTATTGAGCACTTTTTACATGCACTGTACTTTCTGTTGTTGTTCAGTCACTCAGTCGTGTCCAACTCTTGGCAACCCCATGGACTGCAGCACGCCAGTCTTCCCTGTCCTTCACCATCTCCCGGAGCTTGCTCAAATTCATGCCCATCGAGTCAGTGTTGCCATCCAACCATCTCATCCTCTGTCATCCCCTTCTCCTCCTGCCTTCAATCTTTCCCAGCATCAGGGTCTTTTCTAATGAGTTGGCTCTAAGCATCAGGTGGCCAAAGTGCTTTCTACACATCATCTATTTTTTTAATTCTCACAACAACTGTATGAAGTTGAAGCTGCTCTTATACCCATTTTATAGATGGGGAAATTGAGACTCAAAGGGAAATTCCCTGAGTCTTAAAAGCCAAGTAGGAAGTATCAAGAGGGAAGAAGGAGGAGGTAGAAATTCTGGAATGAGGGAAAAGCAAATATAGAAACACGAAGGCAAATGGATGAGATGACCTCTGTGTATCAAGAGGGCCCTGGGAGCTGGGGGTTACACCATCCAGTTCTGCCCACAGTTAAGTGATTTCAAACTTTTGACTTGTTTTTTCATTGAAGAGCAACCTGTGCTTCCTCAAGTGATGAGCCACTTGTTTATATAATTCACCCACGTGATCAGGGTGAACTCCTCAACCTTGAAGTGGTTGTTCAAGTGCCTCTGATTTTATGCTTGGGGAAAATAACAGCTGGGAAAGTCTCTGGGCTGGCAGGGTCCCCAGGGGTATTGGGTTCTCAGGCTTTCAAGCTGGACTTCAAGTGGCCTTAGGCAACTCCTTTAACCTCTGTGGCATTTGCTTTGTCCCTCACATGCTCAAGTCTGTATCCCCAGAACCTACCGCAGAGCAGTCATGTCTGAACTGTTTGCGACCCCATGGACTATAGCCTGCCAGCCTCCACTGTTCGTGGGATTCTCCAGGCAAGAATACTGGAGTGGGTTGCCATGCCCTTCTCCAGGGGATCTTCCCAACCCAGGGATTGAACCCACATCTCCTGCATTGGCAGTTGGGTTCTTTACCACTGTGCCACCTTGGAAGCCCTACTTCAGAGCCTAGACCTGCATAATCCATAAAATGGGGCTACTAGTGAAGGCAAGGCATTTCAGATGATTAATTATAGTTCACATGAAAGCCTTTAAACAATTCAATGAAAAGTAAGCAATAAATGGGCTTCCCAGGTGGTGGGAGGCCCGGGTTGGGAAGATCCCCTGGAGAAGGAAATGGCTACCCACTCCAGTGTTCTTGCCTGGAGAATTCCATGGACAGAGGAGCCTGGCGGGCTACAGTCCATGGACTCACAAAGAATTGGACGTGACTGAGCGACTCACTTTCAGGTGGCACTAGTGGTAAAGAACCCGCCGGCCAATGCAGGCGATATGAGACGCAGGTTCGATCCCTGGGTGGAAAATATTCCCTGGAGGAGAGCATGGCAACCCACTCCAGTATTCTTGCCTGGAGAATCCTGCCTGGCGGGCTATAGTCCATGGGGTCGCAAAAAGTCGGACACGAGTGAAGTGACTGAGCACGCAAGGAATAAATAATCCCACTTCACAAGAGATTCTTTCATTAACTACTCACCAGCAATCTGAGTCCTTATATGCAGAGCTGGCAGATGTTAGATGTGCTAGGAAAACTGTCTTGGCCTCTGCTCTGTGCAATTTTAGTTCGCAGTGGGTGGGTACAAATAAGAGCAAACTAGAGGTGGAATTTTTTTCCATACAAGGGGCATGCCTAGTGGAAAAGCAGCCCTTTCATCAGGGGAAGGCAGGCTGAGCAGGACAGAAAGACCTGCAGCCTCTGATTGTGCCTCATCTGATGGCTTCTCCTTTGCAAGGGCTGATCCCTAACATTGAGTTGGGGGAGGGTGATGATTGCATTGAAATGTCTGCTCGTAGGCAAGACCCTGCCTTCCTCCACACCCTCTCTTCTCCAAAGACCTTCTGGAAAACAGAGCAAAAACAATGAGGCAACCCCAAGGGTTGATGAGAATTGCATTCTCCGTGAAGCCCCGATTACCCTGCCCCTTTGTCCCGGTGGACTCCGTGAAGGGCATGGCTGTCAGGTGTCGCTCCTCCCTGGGCCGGGTAATCTGCGCTGATTGACTTGTCCATTGTCCTTCTCCTGGAGCTAAAAACAAAACAGGAAAGGCTGCTTGTTGGGAAGAGAGGAGAGCTTGGTGGCCAAATGCTGTTGCTTTCCCGGCATTGGACACAGGCTGGCTGTCTCTGAGAAAACTTACATCCATAGGCAGTGACTTTGAAAGGACTGTGGCTGTGGAATTAGAGACAGATGCTTAGCTGGCCATGAGCAGATATTAAATTGTATTAAACTATGCAAACCGCATTTCTCATGCAAGGCTTGTTTCAACCTTACATCAGCCCTTGGGCTGCATTTGCATCTCTATAGAGAAGGAAATAAAAGCAGCATGTCACTTATTCATTTCTATTCATAACTGTGAGCTGTTATTATTCTAGCTCTTGTCTCCCCTACACAGCACGGGCTAGATTAATCTTTCTCAACCTCCATCAAGAGCTCATTCCCAGGATTTCACTTTATCAACTCCTATTTATAAGGCCCAGGTGCTGAGAAGGATATAAGGATATGGAAGACAGGACTAATTTTAAGGTCACCAGACATCCTGCTTCATCTGGGACAATCCTTGTGTATGCCTGTTATTCTGATATAATTTAATAGGACCCCCTTCTGCTTTCAGAAGTGATCCAGTCTTCATAATGAATTACACGGTCACTCTGCTCACGTGCTCATAAGCTAGAAGGGGTGGAAAGGATGAAGAGAAATACAATAGTTATAGAACAAGGTAGAGAGACTGGAGGCAGAGGAGGTCGATGGTTGGAGAAGGAAGGGAGGCGCCCCAGGGCTCAGATTGACGCAAGACCTAGGGGTCAAAGGAAAAGAATGATCGAGGCAGAGGGGGAAGGAGGCCTGGGTGAAGTTGCGGGGGGACCAGAACCATGAAGAAGAATGTGTTCAGGGTTCTCAAGGGGCCGCGTGAGAGTGCAAGTGTTAGTCGCTCCGTCGTGTCTGACTCTCTGCGACCCCATGGACTGTAGCCTGCCAGGCTCCTCTGTCCATGGGATTCTCCAGGTGAGAATACTGAGTGGGTTGCCACAAGAGACCACACAGATGGAGGTTTTTTCTGAGAAGACAAAGTGGACTGGAGAGGGGGAAGGGATGCATGTGGAGGTCTTGAAAGGTAGGGGGGCGGATCTTGTGCTTCACCTTGGAGCCCGCAGAAAGCCACAGGTACTGGCATGAAAGCCTCAAGGTGAACAGGAGGTTTCAGGTGCTCCTGGTCTAGGACTGGTCACCCGAGTACTGACTGCGGATATAGGATTTGAACAGCGGAGGCTGCTTCTGAACCGTGCTCTTTGCTGTCATGCCCTTCTGCCTGTCTGTCTCCCATGTCCCACACGATTAACTAGGCAAATTAAAATTTTCCACACATGACAGGGTGAGGCAAATGGATGTTCTGGTGTCTTTGGTTTCCTCTAAGCAGAAGCCTCCAGCCAAGAGTTGACATGAGCTTGCTGTTTGAACACTGGTTAAAATAATGATTTTAGCATGATTTTTTGACAGGAAAAAACCAAAAGCATACGTTTACAGGAGCAGACCATGCAGTTTGGACAGGTAGGACCCTTCAGGGGGCTGTCAGAGAATGACTTGCCCTGGGGTGTTTCTGTGTTCCGTGGGGTTAATCATCTTCTTAGTAATTCTGCTCGACTGAAGTCAGAGCTGAGGTTACACATGTGCAGTGAAGCTATTTGTTTCGCCTATGTCATTTCTTTTCTTCATCCATTTTTCCTTTCCTTCAATTAAAACCATTTGTCAGGTGTCCCAAACTCTAAGCTGATTGCCCTCACTTCACTGTCACAACAACCATCCAATCCTCTGAGATCAGAGCATGCCCATTTTACAGATGAAGAAAGTGAGATTTGCTGAGGTTGAGTGCTACTCAAAAGGAGACCCGCTGTGTGTGTTGTACACATTCCCAGGGCGAGTATCGTCCAGCAGGGCTCTGGAAATAGTCTGAGTATTTCCAGGGATGCTGTTGAGGAAATTAAATGCCATATAGAAGGCAATACTAAATTAGTGGTACCCAAACCAGAACATGCATCAGCACCATTTAAGGAGCTTTAAAAATGCAGGTGCCTGGGCTCTACCCCCAGAGGTTCTATTTAGTGGGTCCTGGTGAGCTTAGGAATCTGTGTGTCTTTGTGTGTGGTGTGTTTTACATTCTGTAAGGCACTGGTTCTCAGGCTATGTGTGCATCAGCATCTTGCATCTGGCAAGGCTTGTTAGAACAAAGATAATGGCCAGCCCCCCTCCCTGATTCAGGGAGGTTCTGATTCAGGAGATCTTAGGTGGAGCCTGAGAATTGCATTTCAGGTGGTGCTAATGCTACTGGAGTAGGCACAGTCTGAGAACCACTGCCCTAGCAGTTGGGGATGCTCATCCAGGTGAGGGACTGCTGGCCTAGGGGCTCATGGTCTCTGACTGATGCTTAAATTGTGGAGACTGTGACAGGATTAGAAAAACCTGACCCAGGATGCCTACAGAACCAGCACTCCCACTTCTTCCTTACCTGGAAGGATCACTGTGCTCTTTTTATGTGAGTCTGGATGTGGGCTCAGTATCTCTCTCACCTCTCTGCAGCAGGCAGGCCCAAATCAGAGTTGGCTCACAAAACAAATGTGTTTTTGTTCACTAAGCTAGGGAGTCTAACTGGTACTTCCCAGATCAATAATTTTATGTCTGTAAAACGTGTGCCCTATGTATTCATTAAAGGAAACCCCTTGGGTAGTAAGTGGTTAACCTTGGTTGCACAGTAGGATCACCTAAGACGTTAAAAAAAAATTGCACAAAAATTATTGATGCTGGGCTCCCTCCCTCACTCCTGTGCCTGTCTGGCAGTGGCTCCTGGTGTTGGTAGCTTTGTGAGCATCACCTCCTGTGATGGGAGCCGGTGACCAGAGGCATCAATGCTGTGCAGGCACCTACTTATCCAGATGCCACATGGGCTCCTAAAACCTGTCTGTGGATTCCCTTTTAGGGCATCCCTTCTCTCCCCACCCACTTCCATGTACCTCTTTATTTTTCTGCCAAACAAAATAGAAGGGAAAGCAGCCAAAGGCCTGCTGATATCCATCACTGTCCTGGAGGCTCCCTGACAGGAGGCTGAAATGGGTGAGAGCCACTGTCCAGAACAGCAGGAAGGAAGCTGTGTTCCCGGAGCAATGCCAAAGGAGCAGAGTTCTGGCCACAGAGTGTCTCTTTGCTCACTTTTGTGAATGCTGAGATGCACAGGGTCCCACCAAGAGGAAACATTTCCATGTGGGGACTCCCCAAATCTCAGCCCCATGGTTTTCCCTCTCTGCTCAGTGCCAGGCTGCTGGCACCACCTTTGCCAAGACTCACTCCATCACAGCTGCCCACTATGCTTCATGAAAACTGCCCTAGTCTGAAGCCACCAGGGCTTCTAAGGGACACCTCTCATTCTCTGTTCTTCCTGAACCACATGACGGAGTTGGTCCCCCTCTCCTCTCCAGGCATCTTCACTGTCCTGCCTTCTCTGTGTTCCTTCTCTGTTTCCTCTGCTGACATCTCTGCCCTCTCTCACCCTGTCAATGGGAGCCTTTCCCCACTGCCGCTGTCTTTGACCCTCAGCACTTCTCCCCCACCTTCTTTCCCTTGGGATTCCTTTTCCAGCTCCAAGTGACCAGCCTGACATGCTGAGTCCCAGTCTCCCAACAGCATCTACTCACAGAACTTCCTCTGTGTCCACTGAACTCACCCTGTCTCTGGGATCCTCTGTTTTTATTCCAGGCACCACCATCTCTTCTGATTTCCCACATGTGGGACCTGAGCTGCATTAAGCTGCATTATCCAGGCAATGCCCGAGTCTGGTCCATGTTTCCTTTCTGATGCTTCTCAGGATGGCCATTCTTTTTTTTTGTAGGATGGCCACTCTTACCTACACCTCTGCTCCCTGGTGCTGGGTTGTGGTGAGAACTTTTCAGGGAACCACCAGTTTCTAGTCTCACTCTCCTTGCATTTACACATCATCCTGAGTCTTCCTTTTAATCTGCTCTTACTTCTCTCCCCGCAAAACACCTGTGGGTCTCACGCCATGTGCCTGGCACAGTGCTAAGGACGTCTGTTATCAACCCGACAACCTTATGAATCCATAAACACTATTATTTTCCCTCTTTTACCTAAGGAGGCAGAATTGGAGATGGTTGGGAACTTAGCCAAGACTCATAACCAAGGACAAGTGGTGAAACAGAAATTCTGACTTTCTCTGAGCCTCTGAACTAGACTCTGTTGTTTCTCCCTTTGCGCCCAGCCCTCAGTGACTGCCCAGCCCATGCAGAATAAACACCAAGATCCTTGGATCCGCACGTAGGCTTTTCCAGATCTACTCTACTTCTCCTTCACAGGCTTCTCTTCTTTCATCCTTCTGTGTAGGACTTAGCACCACGTGAACCCTTTCCTCCTGGGCCCCCAGGTTGCTTCACTCTGTCCCTGTTCCAGTAATATGTTTTTGCCCAAATCCTTGGTGACATCCTGTCCCCCAGGAGCACTGCTGCTCCTTGAAGCTTAGTCATCTTGGCCTTTCAAACCTTCTGGGTTTCAAAAGCCTTTTTTGGTGCACTCGCTTGTGTTTTTCATTCCTTTCATTACTTTTAATGTGAAACCGCTTTGGACTCTTTTTCAGGTATTTCAGTGTTATTTTCCTGGATGGGTTATAAACCCTGGAGGGTAGAACTGTGTCATAAACTTCGTTCAGTGTCCTGAGTTCTCAAGGATGCAGTGGTTGCTCAAGTCCATGACTTCTGCTCTCGTCCATCACAGGGGCTCGCGCTGCGTGATGTACATGAGGCTGTGAGAGGCCGGCCCACCCCCGGGAGCTGTTGTGCTAAGGTGCCCTGATCCCCTTGCGGCCCTCAGCACAGCCAGAATCATTTGTTAGATTAGTTTTCCATCCTTCGTGGGAATCATTTTTCTTCGTACGTTTCTGTTTTTAAAGTTGAATAAAATGGAGACTTGGCTTGACACCAGGGAGGTTTAGGAGAGAAATGAGCACTGGGACGTCCCCAGCCAAACCTGGCTGCAAACCGCTGACTGCGCAGGAATACAGATGACTTCTAGCGGAATGGGCGGGACTCCGTGGGGACGCACTGCGGGTCCTGCTTTTGATCAGGGGCTGGGCTGGTGCTGGGAATCTGAGCACAGTCGTCCCTCGGTATCTGCAGTATCCGGTATCCGCAGGGGTTGGTTCCAGGACACCCTTGGATACCAAAACCTGCAGATGCTCAAGTCCCTTGTATAAAATGGCATAGTATTTGCATATAATCTATGTACATCTTCCTAGGATACTTTAAATCTTCTCTAGATTACTTACACCTAATACAATGTAAATGCTATATAAATAGTTGTAAATACAATGTAAATGCTATGGAAATAGTTGCTGTTATTGTGTAGTTGCTAAGTCGTGTCCAAGTCTTGGTGACCCCATGGGCTGCAGCACACAAAGCTCCCCTGTCCTTCACTGTCTCCCAGAGTTGCTCAAATTCATGTCCATTGAGTGGGTGATGCTATCTAACAAAACTCATCCTCTGTTGCCCCTTCTCCTTTTGCCTTCAATCTTTCCCATCATCAGGGTCTTTTCCAATGTGTCGTCTCTTCACATCATGTGGCAAAAGTATTGGAGCTTCAGCAATAAGCTTTCCAATGAATATTAAGGGTTGATATCCTTTAAGATTAACTGGTTTGGTCTTCTTGCTGTCCAAGGGACTCTCAAGAGTCTTCACCAGCACCTGATGGCAAGTAGCAAATTCACGTTTTGCTTTTTGGAAATCTTTTTTTTTTTTAATATTTTAAATTCGAGGTTGACTGAATCTGCAGATATGGTACTCATGGGTACAGAAGGCAGGCTGTTTTAGTACAGCCCTCCATTGGGTTCCCTGCTCTGTATCTTCTGGGATGAACTTCATATCCACAGTCAAAAAGGAGCACTTCTGTTTCAAACCTGCCTCTTGCTGACTGAAACAAGCTGGTGTTTGGGATGGCAACTTGTGATGTGC
This sequence comes from Bos grunniens, assembly GCF_055505025.1. Lineage (NCBI taxonomy): Eukaryota > Metazoa > Chordata > Mammalia > Artiodactyla > Bovidae > Bos > Bos grunniens. Next base: position 84,216,834 of record NC_141174.1, on the reverse strand, counting down.
CTCATACAGAATCATGTGAATAATAGTAAGAAGCTCTGAGACAGAATGACACATAACATGGCAATGGAATAGACATCTAAGCACAATTAGTACAGTTAATTTTTGTGGAGAAGGCAATGGCAACCGACGCCAGTGTTCTTGCCTGGAGAATCCCAGGGATGGGGGAGCCTGGTGGGCTGCCGTCTATGGGGTCGCACAGGGTGGGACACGACTGAAGCGACTTAGCAGCAGCAGCAGCATTTTTGCGGAGAGTATAATTACAATGTTGTGTTAGTTTCTACTGTACAATGGAGTGAATCAGCTATACGTATACATATATCCCATCCTTCTTGGCTCTCTCTCCCCACCTCTATCCCACCCATCTATTATAGTTCATCACAGAGCACTGAGCTGAACTCCCTGTACTAAACAGTAGGTTCCCACTAACTATTTTACACATGGGTTATTCAGTTCAGTTCAGGTCAGCTGTTCAGTCATGTCTGACTCTTTGCAGCCCCATGGACTGCAGCATGCCAGGCCTCCCTGACCATCACCAACTCCTGGAGTTTACTCAAACTCACGTCCATCGAGCCGGTGATGCCATCCAACCATTTCATCCTCGGTCATCCCCTTCTCCTCCTGCCTTCAATCTTTCCCAGCATCAGGGTCTTTTCAAATGAGTCAGTTCTTGGCATCAGCTGGCCAAAGTATTGAGAAAATCAAATCAAAACTACAATGAAGTCTCACCGCACACTGGTCAGAATGGGCATCATCAAAAATCTACAAACAATAAATGCTGGAGGTGGAGAGGTTATGGAGAAAAGGGAACTGAATTGGTACAATTCTAATGGTTCGTAACTTCTAGAAACTCCAGCATCTCCTGCTTCTGCTCGGGTTATTGCTCTAGGCCAGCATCACAGAATCTGGGTTACCTAAAGGAAGAACTGCAGTCATCCTCTACCACATGGAATGTGCCCTTCACGCTCTCAGGGGGCACTACTTCCTTCAATCAGTAAATATTTATCGGCTACTTTTATGTGCAAGGCATTGCATTAATTCATTGTAGAAGGTAGAAAACCAATAATGTTTGTGAATGTACCTAACAGTACTCAGTCCATGGAAGAGGCTAAGAAATGTTAAAATCTTTAGGTATGTATGTGTGTGTGTGCATGCTAAGTCACTTCAGTTGTGTCCAACTCTTTGCAACCCTATGAACTGTAGCCTGTCAGGCTCCTGTCCATGGGATTCTCCAGGCAAGAATACTGAAGTGAGTTGCCATGACCTCCTCCAGGGGATCTTCCTGACCCAGGGATAGAACCCGCTTCTCCTGCGGCTCTTGCATTGCAGGTGGATTCTTTATTGCTGAGTCACCAGGGAAGCCCTAGGTATGTGCATTGTACTGCGAAAGATAAAAAGACAACTGAGCATTATTGAGTTGAAGGACAGCCTCTTTGCTGGGGTCCAGAGGGTTTGGGAAGGCAGAATTGGGGAGAGTTCAACAGAGGGAGGCTGATAGGGAGGACATTTCTCTTGTCAGCTGGAGTGTGTGTAGGGTGGATGGAGATGGGGAGACACTGGTGGCAGGGAAACCAGCTTGTAATAATAATAGTATTAATAATAATAACAGTAACAACCACCACCAATTATTGAGCATACCCTAGGTGCTAGATGCTGTACACATATGATTTCTGTCTTATACAACAAACCTACAAAGTGAGTACATTCAACTAATGAGGAAACTAAGACTTATCCATGTTGAATAGCCCACCCGTGTCATAGAATTTGTAAATGGCAGGACCAGCATTTGAACTCCAGGCTGCTTTCTTTCAAAGCCCAGGCTGGGGACTTCCCTGGTGGTCCAGTGGCTGAGACTCCGCACTCCAAGTGCAGGGGGCGCAGGGTCGATCCCTGGTTGGGGCACTGGATCCTATATGCCACAACCAAGACCTGGTGCAGCCAAATAAAAGCAAAAACATACAAACAAAAACCTGAATCCCAGGCTGGACTAGGTGGGTCGGGGGTGTTACTATGAATTTGGAATCCAAATCAGGGGAGTTACAATTAAATTGAAAGGAAGGGTCAGGTGAAAGACATAATTGGAAGAGGTAAGAAAACTTGACAACAGGACCAGGTTTGGAGGGCAAAGGAGACTCAAGGAAAAATAATGAGTCCATTTAGTGACTTCGAATATTGGGAGAGAGGGTTGCCATGCCCTCACCAGATGTCGTGAACAGGAGGTGATCTTGAGTGAACGAGGCAAGAGGGTACTGTGGTGAGTTTCAGAGGTGTGACAATCGATGACATCACTGGAATCCAAAAAATAATACAAATGAATGTATACACAAAACAGAAACAGGCATAGAGAGACATAGGAAGCAAACTAGTGGTTGCCAGAGGGGAGAGAGAGGGAAGGAGGGGCAAATTAGGGGTAGAGGATTGGGAGATACAAACTGCTGTGTATCAAATAGGTCAGCAACAAAGATGTACAGCAAAGGGACCTGTAGCCATTATCTTGTAATAACTTTTAAAGGTGTATACCTGTAAAAACATTGAATCATAATGCTGGACATCTGAAATGAATGTAATATTGTAGGTTAACTATACTTCAACTTAAAGGAGAAAGAAACATGGCAATCAAAGTAGAAGCAGAGATACCAGGTTGTGGGTCAGTCGTCTTCTCTGACTTGGGTTGTAAACAAGCTGTGAGTATGGGTGAATAGGAACATGGAAAGGTGAAAGGCTCTTAAGTTGGGGGTGGGTTCTGGAGGAAGTTAGAATGAGGAATGACAGAGGACATAGCTTTCAGAGATGTAGGACAAGGAACAAGGATGGTATCATGGTGAGCATGGCGGAAACCGGCAGTGGGAGTTGGTCCCAAGTGAGTTGTCCAGGTGCCATGCATGTCAGAGAAGATGCTTGGTCCTGCCTGAACTCGGGAGGGTGCAGTTCAACTGACCACACACTCAAAACGTAGTTTCTGTAGGCTGGCCTTGTGTTTGGTGCAGAGGATAGAAAAAGATAGACCCTACTTTTGAAAGGCTCAGGAGACCTCGAAACAGACCTGAGCTGCAGTGTGGCTCTTCCACTTACCAAGATTGTTATTCTCTGAGTTTATTCCCTTATGTGTAGAATGAACATATTTAATACCTGCCCCTGAGCAGGTACTGCTTCTGGGCATTTTTCTGGGATTCAGAAATGAATCCTGTACAGCACTCACCCAGTACCTGGAGCTTCATGCTACTTGCATGATGGTGCATGGAACTCAAAGTGACACATCGGAGAATGAAGGGCAGTTTCTGAGGGTCTGCCTGCCGGACTCAGAGAAGCCTGCCTTCCTTGGGAGGGCATCGTGTCTTCAGTGGTTTGTGCTGTTCAGTCAATCAGGCCTGATCTCTACTGCCTCATGTGGCTTTTCAGGACTGAGAGGACCCTCCTGTTACTAGAGCTTCTCGTCCTTTCGTGTGTGTTTTGGCCCAGATGTTCCGACAGAGCTCCTTTTCATTCTTCTTTCCCAAGTTCAGAGCAGAGACAGAGCCCCCTTCTGTCGGCGGGAGGCGTTTTTGCTGGCCACGTCCCGGGAAAGCAAACAGAGTGCCCCGTGACAGATGGAGGGGCAACCCCCGAGGACTCTGAGGGTTGACAGCACAGAAGCACTGGACGCATCATGGGCTGAGTGGACTGGCCCGAGGGCTGCAGGACTCTGTGTTTATCTGCCTGAGCACCTTGCTGCCTCCAGCTCAGCCTTGCTGGGGGCTGGTAGGTGGGGGGAGGAGGGGCTTAGGAGTATGGCCCTATATGTGTTTGGCAGTGTTGGGAGAGTAGGGAATAGAGGTTGGAGGTGGGGGACTGATGCCACAAAGATAAGGGCTCCTGAAAAAATCCATGTGTGACCTCAAATCTGAAAGTTGTATGTGTGGAAGGGGAAGAGATCAAAGCAGGGACAGAAAAGGCCAACACGGTGACCTGTGAGGCTGTACAGGAAGGCTGTGGCCCAGACACCGCCTCCTTCACCCTCTGCCTGGTGGGCAGCTCTGTCCCATTTCTTTGCTATCGGTCTCCCCTGCACCTACATCCAAGACATGGAGACTTTTACGTATCAGGTTGGGAGGGCCTGCGGGGTCACCCATTCCTTCTCCTCCCTCCTTCCCCACCAGGTGACTGTTGCCTCGGTTTCCCCAGTGATTGGAGGAATGTAAATTACAGGTGTCTCGGTGTCATGGTGTAGCTTTGGGCATGGAGGGCAGAAGGGGTCATAAGGGGTCCAGGGTAAGGGGCTTGGTAACCTGGCAGTCTACCTCTTCTACCTGGCCAGGTGTGCCCAGCGTCTGAGAAGGCCAGCGGGGAGGCATGGGCTCTAGGTTAGCTGTCTTGGCACTGCATATGTGGCCAGACCACCATCCACTGATATGGATGACCCAGGGGCCTTTAAATAAAAACTCACTTACAGCTTGAGCATTCCAAGGGCCCGGTGGCAACCATTTAAAGAGTCAGAGCAGCATTCCTTTTCATTCTAGACTGACCAGTTTCACTCTGGGTATCTTTCCTATTTAACCTCAGTAGTATTAAGTTTAATCAACTGGCATAAGCAGTTCCCCTATTAATAGATTCACTGGAAATCCCCTGATGTGTCATTTTATTTGTGACCTTGTTTAAAATTAGCCCATATCAACATCCACTAGCCAGGCACTCGGGGTCAAACTGCCTGCCCGGCTCTTTGCACCAGTACCGTGAGATGTTAGAAGCAAGGCTAAGGGCAGGTCTCGGGATCCCCGACACATGCACAGCCACATCCCCATTCCTTTGGACCTTTTCCTTTTGAGCTGTTATTCCCTCTCATTTTGTACCCTCCCCCTTGCTCCTCTCAGTCACAGTGCTAATGCTCTGGGGACCAGATTCCTTAGCTGTGCACAAGCCAGAGACAACTCTGTGGAGAGAAAGGCTGAGTGGAGTCAGGGTATCCCTGGCTCGTTCCAGAGCAGAAATTTTCATCCTCAGGGCCATTGACATTTGGGCCCGAGAACTGAAGATCTCAGCAGGGTGGGTGCGGAGATGACTGTCTCATGGATTGTAGCATGCTGGCAGCATCCCTGACTTCCACCCACTAGATACTACAGCATCCCCCACACCCTCAACTATGAAAACCAAAAATGTGTCCAGGCGTTCTCTAATGTCCCCTGGTTGGCAAAATGGCCTCCGATTGAGAACCATTGTTCTAGAAACCACAGTAGCAGGAAGTATTTCAGGCGCCTCGGGAACTTTCCCCAGACTCTCTTTCAGTCGGGAGTTTTGGAGGCTGTGGGGCACATAGGGCACGTCCCAGCTCCCTCCACATTCCTGGGCCTGGTGTGTTCCTCCTTCATTTCTGTGGCTGTTCTCCCAGCCAGAACCCCATCACTCCTCACATTGGTCTGTGCTTTGCTGAGTCCCTGTCGGCTGCTCTGCAGGCCTCTGGCCTTGCCTGGCAGGTTGACTGGGGGCAGGGCTGGTGGAAAAATCCCGAGCTGGTGTCTCAAGCTCCGCCTCTCACTGGCGATGTGACTTAGATCACCTTGTGGGAAATGTCGGCCCTGGACCTTGGCAAGCTCGTCATGTCATCCACTGGTATTCCTGCCAGAGATGCCTCAGTGCCTGCATCCTGCCTGTGGGATTCCTGAGCTAGAGAGAGACCCTGACAACAGTAGCAGATGGGAGACAAAGACTTCTGTGTCCTTATGATGCATTAATTATGCCCCTGAGAGGTTTTGTGCTAAACATCAAGTCATCAAAGCCATGCTTCGGAGGAAGAAAAGGGTTAAGTGTTTGAGAGTTTCATACTTGCAATAATAAAGTTTTCTGTAAGAATTAATAAAGGCTTTTTAATGGTCACCGGGTGTATTTTGGTAACATATATAGGCTGCTGTCATCATGATCCATTGTTACAATCAATAAAGTACAAAATTGAGATACGATGTGGGGAACAGGGAGCAGAAAATCCAAACTCAGTGCAGCTCCATTCACAGCCGCCGCCCTCAGAAGGAGACACCATCTTGGTGGCTCCTAAGCCCCACACAGAGTTATGCCCACTTTGGGGACTAGTGGTGGCTCCTTCTGTGTCCCTGGCTGGCTTCCCTTGGGAATCCCACATGGCCAACATCCACGTGATGGTGGACGTGCTCATTGTTTAACCATTCCCATTATATCCAATTTACAGTAAGAGTTATGTTGTGAGGAAAATTCCAGAAAACACTTTACCTGGGTCAGTGCCTAATGGGTCCCAGTGCAGAGTTCTGACAAAGCACATGTGGATTATATAGCTTGGATGTGAGGCCTAAATGGAACCTTCTGTCTCTGTGAGCCCTAAGCAGTGACCAGCACTTTCAAGACCTTGTAAGAAAAAAAGAGGTGGAGGACCCCTTGCTGTGGAAGAAAGAGCCAGAGGATGGAAGCTTTCAAAGTGGTACCTCTGCTCGCCAGTAAATGTGGTCCAGGCAGCATAAGGGATTCTAACCAATTAGATAGATGACCCTCCTGTGGATAAAGGGAGGACGCTAACCTCCCAGGATTAGGGTGTGGATTAAATACATTTATACGATTGCAGTGTTCTTACCATCCAACACACTGGATCTCAAGCCTCGAGCAGTTCGAGAATCCAAAGATGCCTCTGGTTCCTCCACATTGTCCTGCCCTAAACGTGGTGGAACCCGCCTGCGCTCCCAGCACTTCCTACGGCACCTTTGGTCTCCTGCATAATCGTCTGTGAGCCTTGGAAATAGCTGTGGTTTTTAATACAGTGATATTTCCTCTTCAGGGACTCTAGCCCCTGGTCTGGTTTCAACAACTGCTAGCACGGTCCCAAAACGTGGTTCTTGTTTCTTCCTTGTCTAATGGAGAGAGTGTTTGCATTTGCACAGGGCTTTTAATGGGCTGTACGCTGTTGGCTCTGAGAGGGATTCTTGGTTCACAGCCAGGGAGAGTTTAAATGTTTGGGGAAGCCTATGAATGCTGCAGAGGAGGCCCTTTCGGGGCTGGCCACATGACCCACGTCTGCATGGACAGGGGCGTCCCGGTTCCCCTGGCAGACAGGTTCCTCTGACCTTCAGGGGATGTGTGCTGCTCTGTTCCTCGCCTGAGCAAGGATGCTGCATCAGGCAAAGTTTTCTATGACTGTCTGGGGCAGAAGTTTCTGATCAAGCCAGAGTCTGTTAAGAATCCACCCCCCCGCCACCCCCCGCCTTTTTATCATTCCAAAAACAGTGGTAGGCGCTTCTAATTTGGCTGTTGCTGGTGGGTCTAGACCATAGCATTCTCAGAATGGAAATAAGTTCCAGAGATTGTCTCTTCCAGGCAAGACCACACCTACACCATCCCAGAAAGACAAGCCTGTTTTATTTTGACCCATTCTGGGAAGGAGGCTTTGCAACCATCCTTGCAACAGAGTCTCTTTCAAATAATGTCTTTGCTTTTGCTTTCTCACCTAAACCACTTTAGCTGAGGTCTGTTGACCTTTCTCTCTCTAGCACCATCTTTCCTTACCTTGAACATCATTGTTTAGGATTGTTATCCCTTAGCTACTTTTTTCTCTGCTAAATCATTTCAACTCCAGCACTTCTGAGTGGTGGCCAGTACAGTGTGGGGCTTCCCAAATGTCTTCCTCCAAATGTCCCACTAGAAGAGTGTGAACATTTGCACACACACCCATGCAGGCACATAATCAAGCAGAATACAATCTTTGGAGTGGCCTAGAGTGGCCTACTGAGAGCTCAACGTTTCCTTGAAGTCTACTATTTTCTTTAAATATTCTTGGAAATGTAACATTCTGTCCCCAAGTACAACTGATCGTTTTAATTTTAAAACAATGTTCTAAATTACTTAACATCAGGGAAAAATTCACATACACATACGTCCTGAGGAAATTAGTTATTGGGGAAGGTCCCACATCTTTTCTTTTTTTCCCTGGGATGTCTGGTGCGCTGCTAATAGCCCCGGTTAGAGAAGGTGGAGGAGTGTGCGTCTTGGCTCCTGGAGCAGGTAGGTTGAAGTTTCCATTCTGACTGTATCACTTTCCAGCAGCTTAAACCTAAGCAGAATACATTAGCTTCTCAGTTATAATAGAGGGATGATGTTTCCTACTGAATAGAGCATATTCATTCAACAACCACTCAGCATCTACCATGTGGCAGGCTCTGCTCCTAGGGCCTGGGAATAGAGGTGAAAACACAAGATCCTCATGTATAAGGAGGCATTTCTAGTCTAGATGGGAGCAATAGAAAATAAACAAGCAAGCATATAAGAGTATTTCAGACTGTAATAACTGCTATGAGGGAAACGAAACAGCACAATGGAATAGTGACTCTGTGTGTGACTATGTCTGTGTATGTTTGTGTCTGTGTGTGTGTACAAGTGTGTACCTGTGTGCCCATGTACACTTGCTAATTTAGATGATGTGGCCAGGGAAGCCTCATTGAGGAGATGACATTTGAATTAAGGTGTGATTGGCAATGGGACTTCACGGATGGCTCCGTGGTAAAGAGTCTGCCTGCCAGTGCAGGAGAGTGGGTTCCATCTCTTGGTCTGGAAGATTCCCTGGAGAAGGAAATGGCAATCCACTCCAGTATTCCTGCCTGGGAAATCCCATGGATGGAGGAGTCTGGCAGGCTGCAGTTTATGGGTTCAAAGAAGAGTTGAACACGACTTAGTGACCAAACAATAACAACTGATGAGTGTGGGGAAGCTAGCTTTAAAATCCAGTCGAGTAAGTTAGTACTGTGCCTGTCTGGCACGTGGTTGGGGTGTAGTAGACATTACCTGCCTCTCTTTTTAGAAGAATCAAAGAAATGCTGTTTAAACACAAGGAGATAGATTTTTATAGGTCATTGGATGTGATGAGAAGACTCTCAAAGGTGACCAAGGAATTCACCTGGACCATGGAAATGGTAGGGTCAGAAGATTTGTTTGCTTCCCAGACGATTGCACCTCTTCCGGGAATGGCTGCTCATGGGTGTTCCTGGCTTAGCAGCAGTTTTCCAGTTTCATTTGCAACTGGGCCCCTGATAATTAGCATCCTTTCCTTTGTTGGGAGGCCCCAGTATTCTACTCACCTGCTCCCATGGTACATGTAAATAATAACTTTACCTCCTTAATCAAACAATATCAGATTTGAGTTGTAACCTGTTGAATATATGGAGAGAACTGATATAAATATTATCTCCTTAAAGAGGCATCAAATTGTGCAAGGTGGAACACTTCCTAAAATAGGCCTTTTCCTTTTCTGAAGTATTTTCCTTTGACCTAGATAAATAATAATAAAATAACCTTCAACTAACCACCATATAGCATTTTATGGGACTTCCCTGGTGGCTAGTGGTTAAGAACCCATGTGCCAATACAGGAGACATGGGTTCAATCTCTGGGTCAGGAAGATCCCCTGGAGAAGGAAATGGCAACTCACTCCAGTATTCTTTCCTGAGAAATCTGATGGACAGAGGAACCTGGCGGACTACAATCCATGAGGTTGCAAAAGAGTCGGACACGACTTATCAGTTAAACAACAAAAGGGCTTTATAGCTTCTGAAGCTCTTTGATGCCCACTATTTGGGCCTCAGAGCATTCTCGAGAATTAAACACCAGGGGCAGAGAGAGAAGAGTCTGAACTTTGGAATCAGCCCAGCCTGGAGTCAAATCCTGGCTTTCAGCCTCATCATTTTTCTTTAAAATTAAAACAGTGTTTTATAAGCCAACGACCCATAGATCCCTGGAGTCTTTTGTGTATGCTTGGTGATCTGCATCTTAAATTAGATTTTTTTAGTTGAGAATTTTCATTTTGATGATAACCTAAAAATATTAATATAAGTCTATTCTGGGTAATCTGAATGATAGTTTATAGCTTCCTTTTAGTAAGGAAAGGTTTAAAATTTTTTCAGTCCATAGAAGGGTGGAGATATATGTGGTACCATCTGGGTATCAATCTCCAAACACCCCATCTTGTAGAAATACAGAGCCAGGTCCACCTTCAGCTGTATGCACAGGTTCTGTCTTTCGTGACCCAGCTCACACTCATTCCTAATAAGTACAGTGGTAAATAATACTGAATATTTTTAATTAAGCAGGATTTAAACTGTTCTTCAGCTTTATACATAGACCTTTCTCTGTAATGCATTGGTGGTTTAAAATAAGTTCATTTTTCAACAGGAAAAAAAATAACTCAAATGATAGTTCATCATGCTCAAATTTGGAAGAATGTAGTCAATAAGCAAAATTTCAAAAGCTTAGATATATCTTGGTCACACTCTGCAATGTCTAGTTTCATTAACCATCCATCACATTAAATTAATATTGTTAATTTGATTTTTTATTGTTGTTCTCAGTTTTATACTTATTCCATTGATAAATGAGCACAAGAAATTTATATTTGGTTTTGTTTCACAACTTGGGGTATGAGACACATCAAGAAGTTATAATGGAATACAGTAAAGTGTGCTCAAAATTCTCTGAGTGCCTAAAGAACAGAGCAGCCATCCTTGCCTAGAGAGTTGGGGTTGTCTGCAAAGAGGGTGTGACATCCAGGAGATCTAGAAGAATGAGCAGGAACTTACCAGGTGAAGGTGGGAGCAAGGGCTTTTGAGCCCAGGAGTATGGGCTATACTCTTCCCAACCCCATGGACTGCAGCCCACCAGGCTCCTCTGTCCATGGATTTTCCAGGCAAGAGTACTGGAGTGGGGTGCCATCGCCTTCTCCGACATTAGGCACAGACTTGGGGCAGCTGAGTGAGAAGTTAAGAATAGGGAAGTGCTAGCAGGGGAGGCTGCAGGCCCAGGAAGAAGCCAAAGAGTGAGGGGGACTTATGAGCCAGGCTGGGGGACTAGTTCTGGAGGCAGAGGGGAGCTCTGCTGCTGCTGCTAAGTCGCTTCAGTCGTGTCCGACTCTGTGCGACCCCAGAGACGGCAGCCCACCAGGCTCCTCTGTCCCCGGGATTCTCCAGGCAAGAACACTGGAGTGGGTTGTCATTTCCTTCTCCAATGCATGAAAGTGAAAAGTGAAAGGGAAGTTGCTCAGTCGTGCCTGACTCTTAGCGACCCCAGGGACTGGAGCCTACCAGGCTTCTCCGTCCATGGGATTCTCCAGGCAAGAATACTGGAGTGGGGTGCCATTGCCTTCCTCTTGAAGTCAGTAAACATGGGACTTGGATGTGTGATTTTTAGGACTGTAATTCTGGAAGTGGAGGGGAGGGGGGTTGAATGGATAGAGACGTAGGAGCAAATGAAAGTGAAACCTTGCCCCAGTCACAGGCCCTGGGGTGCGGGAAATGGGACAGAGTCCAGAGACATTTCTGAGGTCAAGCTGTCATATTTTATGACCAGTTGGATGAATCAGAAGGTGGAACAGGTATTCAGGTCCTTGTTAGATGACATATTGAGTGTGAGAAGCCCATGTGTAGGTAAGTAGAGTTGGTGATTTAGAATATAAATCTGGTGCTTGGGAGAGAGTTTGGGGCTACTCATTAATAAGGGAGGTATCATCATGAAAGATCATTGCTGATGCTACAGTATTTCCCTGTAAGAAGAGTTGGATAAGATTGGAAAGCCAAGAGTGGAGCCCTAACATTTGAAGGGCAAATAAAAGAGGAGAAGCCAGCAGATAAAAGAAGACCTAGATAACAGAAGAGAAGAGAGCTGTAAGTTTAGGAGGAAATCTAGGACAGCATGGTGTCCTGTAGTCAAGGAGAGAGAAAGTTTCAAAAGGCAGGAGATAATCAGGGAATCAAATACTGAGTGCATTACTTTGAAGAGATAGGAGAGCGGGCATGCTGTTCTGGGGAGAGGAGGTGTTTGAAGTTTCACAAAGCAGGAAGTCAAGCAGTTGGTACATTCGTCATTCATTCATCCCTGTGCTCATTCATCCTTCCATCAAACATTCTCCGAGGGCTTTGCCAGGTGACAGACACTGTAAGAGGTGCTGTTAGAGAGAGTAAATGGAAGACAAAGATAAATAGGCATAATCCCTGCCTTCTGGGCTCATGGTGTTGTTGGGGAGACAGATAATTATAGTTATGTACACAGATAATTATAGTGCTAGGTGGTAAGTGCTATGGAGAGGGATATGGGTAATGACCCTGCAGCATGGGAGAGAGACCATTAGACCTGGAAGAGAGAGGTCTTTGGAGCTGAGTAGGAGTTCCCAGGCAGAGGAGGAAGGGAGAAGGGAGAGGCATTTGAGCTATGAGCTTAGCAGGGTGAAGGCAGAAGGGGAGAAGCATGTGTCCTCCTTCTCAACTTCATCTATGCCATGAGCGCAGTGGGGGACTCGGGGAGAGGGCAGCAGAGGACTTGAAGCTGGAACGGAAGGGTGAGGCTGGTTTATGAGGTTTATGAAAAGCTTCAAATGCCACGGCACAAAGTAAGTTCGGATCTTATCTTCTGGAGAGTGAGAACTCAAGACACATTGGTAAGCAAGAGAGTAATCCAGTAGGGCTAGATCTGGAGAAAATAGCTTTGATGGCACGAGGAGGAGTGAGTGGGCAAGAGAAGGACTTGAAGTTGGGAATCCAGGTAGGGCCCCATCTCAACCCATCTGCAGCCTCCTTCATCCCGCAGAGTGTTTACTGAATGTCTCCTGTGTGCTCTGCTCTGCATGGGATACTGCCAATTTCCAGGGGATGCTTTCAAATTGCCTTCCTTCTAGGAGCCTGCTGATCCCAGCTGCTTCCCGGCGAGTGCTGGCTATTGACTCAGATGCAAATGGCCAAATCACCAGGCAGAAGTCTCTACTGGAAGGTTCCGAGTCAACCTCCGGTCCAGAAGCCAGCACTCTTTATTGTGTGAATTACTCACTACTTTGACTTGTCCCGGTTGGCTTGGCTTGCAGGTAGTGGATTGCTGTTGAGAGCATGAGGCCAAATGGACCAGCCACTGAACAAAAGAACACACCCAGGCCCTGCGCACAGAGAAGACATCTGCTTGTGTTTTCCGAGTAACTGTGCAGCCACACAGGGCGGCCTGGGGACCCAGGCACATGCTCTGTGTTATTTTCTAGTTACAACAAAGGATGATTTCCATGTGGCTGGTGATGAAAAAGTCAGGTCCATTTCAGAAGGGGGAGTGTTTCCGATTATGCAGATCACATTCAAATATTCACCTCATTCCATCCTTTTGGCCGGGCTGCCTTTGAATACTATGGGAAGGCATCCGGGCCTCCTTTGCACCACATTTAGGGAAGATCTTCTGTGCTGAAAGTCTGCTCTTGGCTGGCAGTGGGGACCCCAGGGCACAACCTGTGGGATTGCCTCTCTGTTGTGGTACTTGAAGCGAATCCATACGTGGCAAGGAATGTCAGCTCTCTTCCAGGAAAAATCAGAGCCTGTTAGCACTGGAAGGGACCCCAGCCCTCATCAAACCCGACCAGCTCATTTTACTGATATGGAAACTGAGGTCCAGAGCCACAGACCAACGTGCCCCAAATCAGAAAGTGAGTTACAGCAGACTTGGGACAAGAACACAGGGGCCAGTCCAGGGTTTCCCACGAGTCTTCCCTTCCCTTCTCTTTCATCTTCCTACAGTTCCAATTGCTGCTGTACTTCCTTTCTTAAAAGTACATTTCAAACGGAAGCTGCTTAGCGTGGATCCCATGTGAGGCAGGTATCCTTCTGTGGATGCTTTCCTGTCTCGTTTGATAAACTCTAGGTTGTCATCAAATTGAATGACAGAAGTGAAAAGGGTGGGACGAAAAGCAGGGAATTTGAGGGCAATAAAATAGTGTGGCTAGAGCATTTGGGGGTTAGGAATTAGCCGTGTGTAGTAGAGGCCCAAAGCCCAGAGGGCAAGTCAGTTGGATGCTTTCCATCACAGAGGTCCCCAACCTCCGGGCTGGGAACCAGTACCTCCCATCAGATCAGCATTAGATTAGAAATAAAGTGCACAATAAATATAATGTGTTTTAATCATCCCCGAACTATTCTCCCCACCCAGGTCCATGGAAAAATTGTCTTCCACAAAATTGGTTCCTGGTTTCAAAAAGGTTGGGGACCGCTGCTCTAGAGGCATCCAGGGACCAGTGATTCTCAAACCAGAGGATGCATTCAAATCTCTGGGGAAACTTGTTTAAAATGCATATTCCTGGGCCTCACCCAGGAGGTTCTTATTCACTAGGTTTGGTGTGAGATCCAGGGATCTGCATGTCTCCAGCAGATGTGAAGTTGATGATGTTGTGGGTACCAGGTGGGTCACACATGGAGAAGCAACACGGGACTAGGACTTAGGAGGACAAGGGTATATCTGTGTTGTTCTCCAGTGTTTGGGTCAGACTGTGGTGCTGGAGAAGACTCCTGAAAGCCCCTTAGACAGCAGGAAGATCAAACCAGTCAATCTTAAGGAAGATCAACCCGGAATATTCACTGGAAGGACTGATGGTGAAGCTGAAGCTCCAGTATTTTGGTCATCTGTTGCAAACATAGTCCCTGATGCTGGGAAAGATTGAGGGCAGAAGGAGAAGAGGGCAACAGAGGATGAGATGGCTGGATGGCATCACTGAGGAAATGAGCATGAACTTGGGCAAACTCCAGGAGATGGTGAGGGACAGGGAGGCCTGGTGTGCTGCAGTCCATGGGGTCACAAAGTGTCAGACATGATGGGGCGACTGAATAACAACAGATACTCAAGTACCATACTTGTGGATGGATATGATGGAGTTTGATGAATTTAAGATCATTTACTGTCAGGATTCGTCAACTCAGTGAACACAGTTGTTAAGAGAGGGCCCAAGGGCCTGGCAGATAGACTTGAATTTGCAGGGCAACAAAACTCATACTTACTTAGCTTTCGGGTGGCTCCCTGTCAATGAGTTTTCCTCTGTATGGTTCATGCTTTAGCTGAGGCTTGGTATTCCTCTTTCCACACATCTCCCTCTCTCTCTCCCTTGGCTTCCACACACTCCTCCCCCTTTATTATGGTTTTATGCAAATGCATCCTTTTAAAATGCATTTGTAGAGCTCTCTTATGTATAAACTTTTGACGTGATGATCAAGGTTGAGCGTGTTTTACTCCAGTCTCCCATTTTTGTGAGATTCTTACATTCATTTTGCAGCTGCTGGCCTTGACATTATGCTGAAAGGTAAGAGTAGGGGCTTTTGCAGTCTGTGCTGTAGCAGAGTCAAGATAGCTGGTTAAAATATCAGGCTGAATTTGTGTCTCTGAGAAAACCATCATGGAGGTCTTTCATTTACATCTGGTTTGAGTTTGGAGCTTCTTCATCAAGGTGCCCCACCTCCCAGTACTCCTGCGCAGGTAACAAATACCCTAGCTGGGGTGCCAGCTCGACGTGCCTGCTTCTGTGTGCTATCAGAGTCCCAAGGCTTTGCTTGCTGGGATGAAACTCCAAGGTGTGTTTTTGTCGTGTTTGCTTTAGGGTGTTGATTTGGTTATGTGGCTAAAATCAAAGGCTTATTTTCCAGTCTCTTCTAGAACAAGCCTTTAGAATGTCAGACTTTGCATGGGACTCCCTTTCTATGAAGAACAGATGGTGGGTTTAATTTTGTAGAAAGAAAATTAGAAACCAGTGAAATCTTACATGATTTCACATTAGTACCGAAACCAAATACATTGAAAACATTCAGAACTGTTCCTGCTTATGGATCTACTGGTGGCAACGAGAAATTCCCAGGGCTTTCTGTGAGGAGGACTTCCACCAACACTTGGTTTATTCCATACCTCTCCCCATCCCCCAGCAGTCTGTTCTGAATCTTTCTGCATTTAATCTATTTATTTTTATTTATTGAGCAAGGAATATTATAACCATGACTGCACTTTTTTAAATTACAAGAAAACTTACCCTGGGTCCAGCTTGAGTAACAAATCGTATGTTTTCATTTTTCCATGTCCCCTTCCAGGCTTTGTTCGTATGCCTACAGAATCTTTACATTTTTATAATCACAGTATAGTTACAAGTTTGTATTTGGCATTTTCCACTTAGTATTATATTACAGGACTCTTTTCACATTGCTCTGTATTATTCATGATGATGATATTTCATTGAGTCATGAAGCCCCAGTTTATTTGACCATCCTATTTTAGTCAAATATGTTCATCCACCTTAAAAAGATGATGATGAAATAAAACACAGCCACCCCATTCAGATTGTTGCTTCTCCAACTCTTCTCTAAGCTCACTTGCTATCTGTCCCTGTGAACCTCCTATTCACTTAGTGCCTCCTATTCCATGGTGGCCTCGGTTCTCTGGTTACACTGACCGTGATCAACTGTTGTCTCCATATGAAGCCTCCAGCCCTGGACTCCTTTAATCCTGAGGCTTCTGCCAAGTCAGGACCACCTTTGGTCATCCCAGTCATTGCTTTCTCTCCAAGTCGTATGCCAAAGGCAGACCCAACTTTTTCATCTTATCTTGATTGCCACATATGATCTTATTTTCAATCATTTAGATATCATTTGGGCTTCCCTGGTGGCTCAGATGGTAAAGAATCCACCTGCAGTGCAGGAGACCTGGTTTCGATCCCTGCGTTGGGAAGATCCCCTTGAGGAGGGCATGGCAACCCACTCCAATATTCTTGCCTGGAGAAACCCCATGGACAGAGGAGCCTGGCAGGCTACAGTCCATGAGGTCGCAAAGAATCGGACATGACTAAGCAACTAAACACACACAGATATCATTTAGGATTCTTAACTGCAAGCCACAGAAACTAACATAAGCATTGGAGAACTCACTGTAACCAGCCTAGGAAGCAGATAGGCACTGAGGCACTCCAGAGAGCAACAGGAATAGTCTCAGAGCATAAGCAATGGGATCAGGATGAAGGACCCAAAGCTGTCTGTGGTCTTTTGGCCACTTTACTGGAGATTTCAGATTCCAGGGATTGTTCAGTTGGCTCACACTGCTTACCTTGGCTTCAGCTGTCAGGGTCCCTGAATACATTCCTATTATACTTCATCCAGCGTGGAGGGGGATTTCCTAAAGGACCCAGAGAAGAGGTAATGACTGCCAGGCTGCCCTATGCATACATCCTACCATCAGTATCCATTTACACAAACATCCCTCCCTAACTGTAACTTCCATACAACAGATCCCAAAGTGTTGTTCATTACAGCATCCAGATCCAAACCAAAACCTTTGTGGGGTTTTAATCCCCCTACTTGGAGAAGGCAATGGCACCCCACTCCAGTACTCTTGCTTGGAGAATTCCATGGACGGAGGAGCCTGGTAGGCTACAGTCCATGAGGTCGCTAAGAGTCAGACATGACTGAGCGACTTCACTTTCACTTTTCACTTTCGTGCATTGGAGAAGGAAATGGCAACCCACTCCAGTGTTCTTACCTGGAGAATCCCAGGGATGGCGGAGCCTGGTGGGCTGCCATCTATGGGGTCGCACAGAGTCGGACACGACTGAAGCAACTTAGCAGCAGCAGCAGCAGCAGCAGCAATCCCCCTACTGCCACCCCTTCTTTTGCACAGGTCAAGTTAAAATAGGGATGTGACTACCTTGATTCTCCTCCTTCTCTGAATGCCTTCCATTTTTTCTGCTCCCTGGCTCATGCCCAACAGTGACTATTTAGAAAAATCCTGTAATAACAAGCAGTTTTTTAAAAATTAACTAATTAATTTGATAGCCCTGGATCTTGGCTGCTGTGCGTGGGCTTTCTCTAGATGTAGTGCACGAGATTGTTATGGTGGTAGCTTCTTTTGTTGCAGAGCACGGCCCCAAGGGTGAGCGGGCTCCGTAGTTGTGGCACACAGGCTTAGTTGCTCCTCGGCATGTAGAATCTTCCCAGACCAGTGACTGAACCTGTGTCCCCTGCATTGGCAGGCGGATTCTTAAACACGACCACCAGGGAAGTCCCAAGCAGTTGTTTTTTAAATGAGGAAGGGGACTATTAGAAGACTGGAGGATTTTATCCAAAGTGTACATCTCCTTGGATCCTAGCCTCACCCCAGGCAAGACATATCATAACCTCTGGGGAAAAGGCAGGGCATTGTATGTGTACTTTGAAAAATCTTCTCTTTCAGTTCTCTTATCTTGCCTCTACATCCACCCTCCCCCATTCTTGAAAACCTCCAGTGGAATGGAGGGAGCACCAATTTGATTTGACAGCTGGATCTGCTTCTTACACATTATAAAAGTCGTGTCAAATGGTTTAAGTTCTTCCGGTGAAGGGATGAAGTGGAGCTCTCTTGTGCTCCTGCTTGGTGACTGCTAGCGTGTTTGCGGCTATTCTTCATCCTTTTATTTCATTACCCAATGACACTGTCAGATCTACATTATAGTCAATCCTTGGATATGAGGAATGTGGGTTCCAGGACCCCCAAGGATACCAAAGTCTGCGGATGCTCAAGTCTCTTATTTATATAAGATGGTATGGTATTGTGTATAACCTATGTGCCTCTTCCCAGAAACTTTAAATAATCTCTGGATTACTTATAATACCTCATACAATGTAAATGATATATAAGTAGTTGTATAATATAAATATTATGGGCTTCCCAGGTGGTGCTAGTGGTAAAGAACCCACCTGCCAATGCAGGAGAAATGAGAGATGTGGATTCAATCCCTGGGTTGGGAAGATCCCCTGGAGGAGGGCATGGCAACCCATTCCAGTATTCTTGCCTGGAGAATCCCATGGTCAGAGGAGTTTGGTGGGCTATAGTCCAGAGGAGCCTGGTGGGCTACCCACCATGGGGTCATAAAAGAGTCAGACACGACTTAGCAACCTAATAACAACAACAGTTGATGATATCTATAAATAGGTTTATTTTCCACATACTGTTCTATTTCTTGGTATTTTTTTTTTACTAATTAATATATTACGGAGAGTTGTCCAGTTTAACAGATATATATATATCTACCTCATTCTAACAGATGAGTTGTATTCCATTGCTTGAATGGATTAGATTTGAGAGAATTTAACCAAGCTCCTTTTCATGGATATTCAGGTTGTTTCCAGAGTTTTTGGTTTTGTTCTCACGAAAAGTATGGCAATAAAAGTTTTTCTATATACAACGTTATGCACTAATTTTGAGTGTATCTAAAGGATGAACTACTGAAAGTAGAGCTGCTGGGCTCAAGGGTTTGTGCATTTAAAATTTGGTAGGTACTGCAAAGTTCCCTATTAAGAACTGCCTCAGTTTAGACTCCCATCAACTGTGAACATTCTTGCCGTATTGATATTGTCAAACTTTAT
Source organism: Bos grunniens (assembly GCF_055505025.1). NCBI lineage: Eukaryota > Metazoa > Chordata > Mammalia > Artiodactyla > Bovidae > Bos > Bos grunniens. The sequence goes on along the minus strand of NC_141174.1, from coordinate 84,197,698 downwards.
AATCTTTGCCAGTCTAATGGGGGTAAGTGGAATTCTGTTGTTTTCGTTTGCATTTATTTGATTACATGGAACATTATACAGTTTTCATATATATGCTGTATTTCTCTGCCATACTAGTCAGCTTGGGCTGCTAAAACAAAATATCATTGACAGGGTGGCTTAAACAACAGGAATTTATTTATCATGGTTCTGGAGGCTGGGGAAAGTCCACAATCAAGGCACTGGCAGATTTGATGCTCCTGTGAGCACTCTTTTCCTGGCTTGGAGATAGCTGGCTTCTCACTATATCCTTAGATGGCAGAGAGAAAGACAGAAAGTGCTGGTTTTTCTTCCTCTTCTGATAAGGATACTAATCCAGTTAATGCTAAAGGAAATCAACACCAAACATTCACTGGAAGGACTGATGCTGAAGCTGAAGCTCAAATCCTTTGGCCACCTGACATGAAGAGCAGACTCATTGGAAAAGACCCTGATGCTGGGAAAGACTGAGGACAGGAGAAGGGGGTAATAGAGAGTGAGCTTGTTGGATGGCATCACTGACTCGATGGACATGAGTTTGAGCAAACTCTGGGAGATGGTGAAGGACAGGGAAGCTTGGTGTGCTGCAAGCTTGGTATACGACCATGGGGTTGCAAAGAGTAGGACATGAACAACAACAATCCCATGAGGGGAGAGGTCCCATCACGTGACATCATCAAAACCTAATTAACTCCCAAAGGTGCCATGTCCAAATACCATCACACTGGGGTTAGGGCTTTAAGACATGAACTTACGAAATGTCTGTAAACTGCCCATTCATGCCCTTTAAACCTACTTCCGTTGGGTTTTTTTTTCTTACTGATTTGTTAAAACTCTTAATGAGTGAGAGAAATCAGTGGTTTGGGGTCATTTGAGAAGCACCTCATGTTTTCTTCTTCAGTCTTGCTATGTCATGTGTATCTTGGGGAAGGGACAATGGGCTAGCAGTTGACAGAGCTTTGAGCTTCTATTGTTTTATCTCTCATTATGATTTATTCTTTGGTTTAGCTATTTGTCACTGACTAACCAAGGTCCTGTGGGTTAGTCCTAATTTTAGGAATAGTGTGTCTGAGAACACTTGGAATTTTTCCCATCCTGCCTCACAGAAAACTCCTTGATCATCAGAAAAGAAGGAGAGAGGAGGGTCGTCAGAAGGACTGGGAAGGAGCATAGGGCAGATGGGAGGCTGATGGAACTAGGAGGCTGATATCCAAAGCTCTCCTCCCTTTATTTTTTTCTTTGATATTTCTTTCTTTCTCTGCATTTCCCCTCCTTCTTTCCTTTCTGTTTCTTTGTTTCCCCCTTTGTTTCTGGCTGTGTACTATAAAAATATAATTCTGGAGCTTGTGGTCAGATTCTCACCATGGGGACTGAGATGGAATTTCAAGTCACTCACCATAATTCAACTTTATAAATTAGAGAATTCTTATGAATAGAAGAGGATGGAATGTGGTTTCATGTTTTCTTTCCCCAGGGACCCTGCCCAGTTGGGCAATAGGAAACTAAGTTAAGGGTGGGATTAGTTCTAGGAAGTGGATTTTTAGCTGCACGTCTAAGCTAGACATTATAGACAATGCCTTAGTTATCTGTGTTCATGATAAATCAGGAAGTGATGGGTAACTGAAGTCCCCAAATGTGCCAGAAATATACTTCCTCTGTTTGATTATCCCTATTATCTTTCTACTAGGACAATCAAAGTGGATTTATTTCTATTCATTTTACTCTTCTGTTTTCCACTAAAAGCACAGACAGGAAGGCAACATGCTGCATGAAAAAAAAAGTGCTAGAGTAGGAGTCATGTGTGTGCCTCAGTTGCTCAGTCATGTCTAACTCTTTGTGACCCCATGGACTGTAGCTCGCCAGGCTCCTCTATTTGTGGGAATTTCCAGGCAAGAATACTGGAGTGTGTTGCCATGCCCTCCTCCAAGGTATCTTTCCAACCCAACCTGAGTCTTCTGCATCAACAGATGGATTCTTTACCACTGAGCCACCAGGGAAGCCCAGAGTAGGGGTCAGGAGACCTCAATTTTAGTCCTGTCTGTGCCCCTCACTAGCCAGAGACTATGGGCGAATCATACAGCTTCTCTGAGCCTCAGTTTCTTCCTGTAAAAGAGACAAAATAATCAATCTCCCAGAGTGGCTCAGGGGCCCTGTAAAGTGTGACCTGGGGTTAGTGGTGCCAATACCATACAACCTGTCCCCATGCTTGTGAGCTGTCTGCACAGTGCTCAGCATAGAGAAGGAGCCCCACAAATGTCTGTATGCTTTCTTCCTTGTCCTGGAAGGACCAGCAGACTGTGTTAATTTCCTATGGCCATTGTAATAAATAACCAGAAATTTAATGGCTTAAAGCAACAGAAATTTATTCCTTCACAATTCTGGAGGCCAGACATTAAAATCAAGGTATTTTCAGGACTGTGCTTCTTCTAGTAGCTAGGGGTGAATTCTCCTTACTTCTTTCAGCTTCTGGCCTATGGCTGCTCAACACAGTCTCTGCTTCTATGGTCACATGGCCTTCTCCTCTGTCTTCTAAGGACACTTGTTATTGGATTTAGGGCCCCCTCCACCCCCCAGAAGAGGATGATCTCATCTCAAGATCCTTAATTACATCTACATTGACCCCTTTTCCAAATAAGGTCACATTTACAAGTTCTCAGGGTTAGGGCATGCACATATCTTTTGGGGAAAGCCACCATTCAAACCGCCCCACATACTCTAGGGATTACTTTATATATCAAGACTGCAACCTGATTCGACACTTGTTTTTTATAATCACCCAGTGAATCCATCATCAGTTTATTAATAAATCAGGATATGTCAGGGAGGAGAAGAAAGAACAAAAGCTTGTTTTCCGTTTACTGTGTTTTGTATTTACAAATAAGAGAAAAGCCTTCTCTCCTGGGTCAGTTTAGGACTGATGCGTTGACCGTATTTGTCACTCGTGTGGCCATCCCCGTCTTCTGTTCACATCTGGTGATTAGGAAACTGCAGCCCTTCAGTCACAGAACCTTCTGTCCTGACCTTGCTCTAATCATGTCTCCTGCTGGCTCCATCCCCATGACCTCTGACCTCTCACTGCAGCTCTCTGAACATGGTGCCCGTAGACTGGCAGGCTGACATCCAGCTCTGGGCTTAAACCTCTGATTAGATGGTTCTTTGCTGAGCTGCTCAGCCCTCTCACTCATCCTGCCTTAGTCACTCTCTGAACCTTCAGGACCCAGTTTAAACTCTCAAGGTCATCCAGAGACCCCTCTGTGCCCTGGAATGTAGTTGAGTGACAATGACAGTGCTCGGCCACTCAGCTGTGTCCGACTCTTTGTGACCCCATGGACCATAGCCCGCCAGGCTCCTCGGTCCATGGGATTTCCGAGGGATACTGGAGTGAGTTGCTATTTCCTCCTCCAGGGTAGTTTCCCATGGAGGGAAGATCAAACTCGGGTCTCCCGCCCATTGCGGGTGGATTCCTTACCACTGCACCACCTAGGAAGGCCGTAGTTGAAGGAAGGAGGCCTCAGCTGAACAAGCCCCATGGTTTCAGGGTAACCGAGTGCCAGGACTCTACCCCGCAGCTGAGATCTGGAGGGCTTTTAATGACCACAGTGTGCTGCAGCAGTGGCTTACACTCACTCCCTGAGCACTCGCCTTAAGCACTTGGGTGGGTTTCCTCAAAGAGTCCTCACACCACCCTCTGAGGTAGTCTTGGCTCCGTGTCTCCAGGTGCTGTGAAGGAGTTCAACCTTACTGGGTTTGTTCCACACAAAGGGGAAGACAGTCCCTGTACCTTCTCACCTCTCAGAGGTATCCTGGGGATAGAGGAGTATAACTGTGAAAGGTCTTCAAACTCTTGGAGTTTTGGGTAAACAATGCTACCTAAAACCAATATCTAAAAAAAAAAAGCTGAGGTAATCTGGAGGCATTTATGCATGTCATATAGAAGCCTGAGGTTCACTGAAAAACCCTCCTTTCAAGGAAAGTCAAAATGTTGCTCAGGGCTTCTGTGGTGGCTCAGTGGTAAAGAATCTGCCTGCAATGCAGGAGACCCCGGTTCAATTCCTGGGTCAGGAAGATCTGCTGGAGAAGGGATAGGCTACCCACTTCAGTATTCTTGGGCTTCCCTTGTGGCTCAGCTGGTAAAGAATCCACCTGCAATGCGGGAGACCTGGGTTCGATCCCTGGGTTGGGTAGATCCCCTAGAGAATGGAACAGCTTCCCACTCCAATATTCTGGCCTGGAGAATTCCATGGACTGTACAGTCAGTCCATGGGGTTGCAAAGAGTTGGACACGACTGAGTGACTTTCACATAGTGTTACTTGGTGTCCCAAGGGTACGAAGGACATTCCAGGGGAATGATCCAGAAGCTCAAGAGCAGTTTGCTGGAGAGAGAGCAGGCAGTGCTGGAACTGCCTATATTGGGGGCTGAGGAGACTCGAGTCCAACCTCTGCTGCAACCACATGACCAAGGCAGGCCACAGGCTCTGATCCTTGGGTGGGAAACTTCATCTCTGAAAGGCGAGAATGTTTGTAACCAGGGCTGCATAGAGGACTAGAAATTACATGTGCTATCTGGCACCAAGTGGATACCAGAATAATTACAGCTATTTTACCGTGATTCCTCCTCTGAGGACTTCTCAACCCATACCCTACCCAGCCAGGCAGCCGGTTCCCCGGGAGACTCCTCTAGTCTTGTCTTAAGCTGCATAAAGCTCTTTGCTGCTAGGTCCAGTCCATTTGTGCAACCTGGGGTGCTTCTCTCCTTGTTCTCAGGTCCTAGCTCAACACTGGTATACATCTGGTACTCAGAGCCTGTCTGCATCATGAACAGAAGGGTACCCATGCTCAGCACTCTGCTTGGCATGATAGCTCTCTGTGAAAGGGCCAGTTAAATGCATGGGAATGTTGAATCACCTTCAGGATAGAACTTTAACTTTCTGACATTTTTAATCTCTCCTGATTCACCACAGAAGCAGAAAAGATGATCATTATGGTTTTACCAAGCATGTATTTAGTGCCTGCTCTCTGCTGTGTGTGTAGATATCCTAACTTAAATCTTCTTAGAGCCTTGTGAGGTAGGTAGGTACCATCCCGCTTTAGGACACAGAGAGCTTCAGAAACTTTCTGGTCACACTGGTAGAAGTGGCAGGGGTGTGATAGGGGCATCTGCTTCTGGAGCAGGGCCTCTAAACCCTGATACTGCGTTGCCTTTACTGCATGGAGACACTGGGCTGTGGCCTCCTCACCGACTTGAGGGAAGCCCTGTCCTTCTAGCCTGGACCCCAAGGACCTGTGGGGTAAGCCTCAGTTAAGATGTGAGAGCAGTGCATTGCGCTCTCCAAGGCCATGGTCCCCAAAGCCAGGGTCACATAGGTGAGCCCTATGTACTTGTGCCTTTGTGTGTCCCTTCCTTTATTTAAAAAAAAAAAAAAAATATATATATATACAAAATATAAAGTAATTATATAAATATAAAATATATATAAAATATGTATATGTATACACATACAGTTGTGCCTTTGTATGTCTCTTCCTTTATATATATATATATGTATGTATGTATGTATGTGTGTGTGTGTATAGACATATGTTCATCCTATTTTATTAGTTCATCTGTATGAAGACGAGTATAACCCAAGCTGGGTTCTATCTTGTTTTCAGATTTTAACACAGGCCCTGTGCCAACTTGTGCCTAATGGATAAGCCTTTTCGGTTATCCACGGCCTATGCGGGTTAAGCAGCAGCGTGTATTGCAGTCCCCTAACGAGCCTCTGTCTCCACAGGTCCCGCAGCGGATGGCTGTGGCCGAGGGCGCTCCGGAGGACGGCGGTGGCGGCGCCCCGGGCGTGTGGGGCTCCTGGGGCCCCTGGTCCGCCTGCTCCCGCAGCTGCAGCGGCGGCGTGATGGAGCAGACGCGGCCCTGCCTGCCCAGCTCGTACCGCACACGCGGGGGACCGCGGCCCGGAGCCCCCGCGCGCGCTTTCGCGGGCCACGTGGTGTCAGCCGTGCGCACATCGGTGCCGCTGCACCGGAGCCGCGAGGAGACACGCGCCCCTGCCGGCCTCAACTCCAGTCGCCAAGGCCCGGCGCTGCGAGGCAGCCGACACCCGCAGGCCCGGGGCCGCGAACCCACGGCGGAGAGAAGGTACCTGCCCTCCTGACCCCCGCGCACCCTCCCGCTATCGTCCTTGTACCTGCTGGGATGTGCTGCGCTCGCCACTCTTCATCCTAGATCGCTCGGTTAAAGCTTTGCTTCTGCCAGGTGGGGAGGAATTCTTGGCTCCACAGATCTCCTTCCATCCTTTGATTTATTTTGCAGCCCTTTAAAGCGTTGAGGCCACTCCCACCCACTCTGTGATTCTGAATAGTCTTCAAAGTGAAGCTGAGTTTAAGAATGTCCTTAAGCTCAACTTTAGGGAGGCCCTGCGGAGGACTGAAAAAGCTACCTGGAGCGAGGAGATATCCTTCCTCGTGCTCCTCTAGTGCTGGGGGAAAGGGAGAATCCTGGCCGCAGGCTGTGTGGATTTGAGCTAAGAACACAAAACAAGGGGCTTTTTAAAGCCAAGAGCTGACATGAGTTTGGAATCCCTGAACAGGATCGGTGTCTGGAGTCTAACTTGCTCCCAGCCTATAGATTTCAGGATTCTATGAATTTTTCTAGAAAGTTTCTCCAAAGTATTTTGGGTGAACTCACAACTGTGAGAATATGTCTAATTAATTAGACATATTATAATTAGATCTAGATATTTTTTAGAGTCAACAAAATGTAAACTCTAGAAATGGCGTAGTGGTATCAGAATAGTTGTATAACTCTCCAAAGCCTTAGGTGGCTAGGCTAGCATAAATAAGCCAAAATAGGCAATGCCCATGGCAAGGTAGGAATACAGATGCTAAGGAAAACTTGTTAGTGAATTAATCGACCAACATTCACAGATTATTCAGTATCCATTCTGCAGCATTTGTTGGGCATCCAAGGTTCATGATAAATTCTGAGAGAATATTCCTATGAAAGCAATTTTTTGTTCAGTTGTATAGTCCTTTCTGACTAAGACCCCGTGGACCACAGCACACCAGGCTTCCCTGTCCTTCACTGTCTCCTGGAGTTTGCTAAAACTCATGTCCATTGAGTCAGTTCTGCCATCCCACCATCTCGTCCTCTGTCAGAGAATGAAAGTGATAAACAACAAACATTTACAGGAAGAATAGCAAGTATAAGGTGTGCTCACTGGGCTTAAAGAAAGTGAAAGTCTTTGTCGTTCAGTTGTGTCAGACTCTTTTTGATCCCATGGACTGTATGGGATCCTCTGTCCATGAAATTCTCCAGGCAAGAATACTGGAGTGGGTAGCATTTCCTTCTCCAGGGTATCTTCCTAACCCAGGGATCGAACCTGGATCTCCTACATTGCAGGCAGATTCTTCACCATCTGAGCCACCTGGGAATTCCTGCTGCACTTAAGAAATACTTAGTTTAGTCATTAAACCAAATTAATGCCCAGTTCAGGGAGGGTGCAAGTGTATAAGATGGGCTGCCTGGCCCCTCTTGTCACTTGCAGTTCAGATATTAGCATCGATGGCCACCCTTCCCCACTGTAGTTAACACTGCCTGAGGCCTTCTCAGCTGCCAGCCACCTAGAAATAGAGCGGAGTTACAACCCAGCCACCCTTGCCTGCACAGGTCTTTCTTGACTTGGTTGTTAGGATTTTGGAGAGAAAGGGCCATTTCACAGAGAAGATGCTTTGGCCGAATCCTAAATTGATAAACCAAATTTGAGCTGATAGAAGGGAGAGTTTGGAGGCCTGGCTGGCCTGCCAGTGGGAGAGTAAAAGAGAGATCACCTGGGAGAAAGTGCTTCCTTCTTTCTCTGTTCCTGTGTATAGACCCGAGGACCCCCCAGTATCACTCTGGGACTGAGAGGCTGCTGCTTCTAAAGCCGAGGGTTTGGTTTGTGTTCTCTCTCTTCATCCTGACCACAACCCCATAATAACATAGCTCTCCAGTCCCTTATCTAAATGCTTATGGCAGTGGGCATTTTAGAATTGAGAACTGTTCAGAGTTTAGCAAGGTGATTCAGGGCATATTTCACATGTTAATGGCATTCCTTCCATGGCATGGGGCAGCACCCCATCAGCAAACACATTACTATTGCTGCAGTGAAACCTCCAAATGTTCACATCAGCAGGGAAGGGAAAAAAGACCATAAAATGCCTATGTCAGTTAAGGCGAGGCTTGCTGCCCGAAGAGTTTTGGTACCAAGCAGAAAAATGCAAAAAGTAAAGGAAAGACAAAAAGTTGGTTTTCCAAACGCCTGGTTTCAAAATTGCAGATTTGTAACAGCTTATGGAATGCCTGTTCTGTACCAGCCACTGTTCTTGTCTCTTTTCACGGACAACCCTATGAGATAGGTACTAATATCATCCTCATTTTAGAGGTGAGGGAACAGAGGCCCAGAGAAGGGGCGTAACCTGCCCAAGGTCACACAGCTAGTCTGTGAAGAGTCAGGATTGGAACTCAGGCAGTCCTGGCTCTAAGGATGTGATGCGGTGTTGTTACACATAAGGAGCTAAGGTCTGAAGAGGTTTAAGTGATTGCTCAGATTCCTAGAGCCATGAGAAAGCTGAGATTTGAAGGTGCTACTGACTCCAACCTCAGATATGCAGATGACACCACCCTTATGGCAGAAAGTGAAGAGGAACTAAAAAGCCTCTTGATGAAAGTGAAGGAGGAGAGTGAAAAAGTTGGCTTAAAGCTCAACATTCAGAAAACTAAGATCATGACATCTGGTCCCATCACTTCATGGGAAATAGATGGGAAAACAGTGGAAACAGTGTCAGACTTTATTTTTGGGGACTTCAAAATCACTGCAGATGGTGACTGCAGCCATGAAATTAAAAGACGCTTACTCCTTGGAAGGAAAGTTATGACCAACCTAGATAGCATATTCAAAAGCAGAGACATTACTTTGCCAACAAAGGTCCGTCTAGTTAAGGCTATGGTGTTTCCAGTGGTCATGTATGGATGTGAGAGTTGGACTGTGAAGAAAGCTGAGTGTGGAAGAATTGATGCTTTTGAACTGTGGTATTGGAGAAGACTCTTGAGAGTCCCTTGGACTGCAAGGAGATCCAACCAGTCCATTCTAAAGGAGATCAGTCCTGGGTGTTCTTTGGAAGGACTGATGTGAAACTGAAATTCCAATACTTTGGCCACCTCATGTGAAGAGTTGACTCATTGGAAAAGACTCTGATGCTGGGAGGGATTGTGGGCAGGAGGAGAAGGGGACGACAGAGGATGAGATGGCTGGATGGCATCACCGACTCGATAGACATGAGTTTGAGTGAACTCCGGAAGTTGGTGATGGACAGGGAGGCCTGGCGTGCTTCGATTCATGGGGTCGCAAAGAGTCGGACACAACTGAGCGACTGAACTGAACTGAACTGAACTAACTCCCAGATCCGTGGAGTACTAGGGACTTCTCTTCCAGCCTCTGTGGTTGAGAACCCAGGAGAGCTGCCTGGGGAACAGGCTCCAGTTGGCTGCAGGCCTGGGCTGCAGGCATTCCAGCCCATGCGTTTTGGCAGCAGGAATTTTTTTTCCTTCTAACTTATTGACAAGGGGCCAATTACTGTTTACTATGAAGTTCCTACAAGTTTCTATCATGCTTTTGTAATTTGACAGTTTCAGATGAAACAATCCAAATATTAGCCTGGAAGACCCACACTGCTGACAAATGTCGAGCTCTTCCTAGCTGACGAAAATCACATTTGCTTATATTTATTAGTCATTAGGAACTTGCATAGCATATGTGACCCCAGAAGAGATGTCAGTGTGTTCTCTGGATGGCTGTTTGCCTAACTCTCTGTTTCAGGTTCAAGGTTTGAAGCAGAGGCCATTGGGGGTTTAGATGTTTAAGAAACTGTTAGGTTGTTATGCTGGCCAACTGAAAACCTAACTGGAGCCAGCTGACAAATAAAACAAAATGATACAACCTTCTAACAAATATTTATTAAGCATCTAATATGTTGTAAGGCCCCAGACAGACACAAAGGTATAAAAACCAGATTAGGGATGCTCCAGGTTCTTACTGACAGTTAGAGCAGCTGTTTGCAAGTGTAACTTTTTTTTTGTAGTCTTTAAAAAAATTTTTTTTAATTGGAGAATAATTTCTTTACAATGTTGTGTTTATTTCTGTGGTATAATAATGTGAGTCAGCTGTAATATACATATATTCCCTCCTTGAGCCTCCCCGTGCCATCTCGCCCTGCTGGGTCATCACAGTGCAGTGAGCTGAGCTCTCTGTTATAGAACAGCTTCCCACTAGCTGTCGGTTTACACATGGTCGTGTATATATGTGAGCACTACTCTCTCTCCTTCCCCCGCTGTGTCCACGAGTCCATTTTCTACAGCTGCCTCTCCATTCCTCTCCCGTGAATAGGTTCATCTGTACCATTTTTCTGGACTCCATATATATGCGTTAATATATGATACTTGTTTTTCTCCTTCTGTATGACAGACTCCACTTTAACTTTTTTTTTAAGTTTATTTTTAGTTGGAGGATAATTGCTTTACAATGTCGTGTTGGTTTCTGCCATACCAAACTTAACTCTTTTTTGAAGCGTAAGAATCCTGTCTGCAAAATCAGTCTTAGGTAGAGGCTCAGTTTGTCACACAGACAAAAGCTGAGCTGCTCTGGTTGAAGCCTCAGAGGCCTTGCTGTAGAAATCCAGGGTCTAGATCCAAATGCAGCAATGGTTTTCAACCTCTGTTGACCATAAGAATCCTTTGCCCATCTTTTAGAAGTCTTGACACTCTGGTTACATCCCAGATGAACATCTGGATCTCAGAGGGTTATGCTCGGATATCTATATAATGTCAATCCAGCCAAGGTTGGGAACCACTGATCTGGAAGTATCTCTTTGGAACCTCCAGGTTCCATGGTAAGTCATTTAGGAATCAGTATTGTCCAGCAGAACTTTCCAGGTTTGGTGAGCACCTGGAATCACTTGCAGTGGGGTGGGGAGGTTTGTTAAAAGTGGGGTTGCCCACATGTATAAATAGATAATTAATGAGAACCGACTGTATAGCCCAGAGAACTGTAATCAGTGCTCTGTGGTGACCTAAATGGGAAGGAAACCCAAAAGAGAGGGGCTGTATGTATAGCAGATGCACTTTGCCGTAGGAACTAGCACAACATTGTAAAGCAACTATACTCCAATAAAAATTAATTTAAAAAATAAAAAATAGCATAAAGAAGTTCTAAAAAAAAAAGTGGAGTTGCCCAACCCCCACTCTCTCCGTTGCGTAATGAGGATTCTATCTGTAGGTCTGTGCTGTGACCTGTGTAGCTTGATTTTAAATGATTTCAGTGTGCTCCAGAGTTTGAGAACCACTGCTCTAGAAAGTTGGAAAACACATGAGTGTAAATGCCTTCCGGACAAGGCAGTGTGTTGAAATAGTCATGGTAATGGTGATGGCTACCATTTTGGAGCTTTCATATGTACACGTGCTATGTCAAATGCACTGTAATACTGGCTTGGCCAAAAAGTTTGTTCAGGCTTTTCCATAAGGTGGTACAGAGAAGCCCAAATGAACTTTTTGGTCAACCCAATGTTTACAACTCACATGGCCCTATGAGGAGGTTGCAAAGACTCACATTTTACAAATGAGGAAACTGAGACTCTGAGGAATGAAGTGACTCCATCAAGGTCACCCACTTCAGAAGCAACAGAACCAGAATTCTCAGTAGATTTGTCAGAGTCCAGCACTAAAGCTCTTGTCTCTGAAATGAGTACTTTTCTTTCTTTTTTTTTTTTTGCTTCTGGCTCATTTTATTTTGTATAAAATTTTAATGTAATTTTTTATTGAATATACTTTTTTTTAGTGGCTTTTTTTTTAAGCTTTACAATATTGTATTGGTTTTGCCATACATCAACATGAATCTGCCATGGGTGTACACGTGTTCCCCATCCTGAACCCCCCTCCCTCCTCCCTCCCTGTACCATCCCTCTGGGTCATCCCAGTGTACCAGCCCCAAGCATCCTGTATCCTGCATCAAACCTGGACTGGCAATTTGTTTCTTATATGATATTATACATGTTTCAATGCCATTCTCCCAAATCATCCCACCCTCGCCCTCTCCCACAGAGTCCAAAAGACTGTTCTATACATGTGTGGCTATTTTGCTGTCTCGCATACAGGGTTATTGTTACCATCTTTCTAAATTCCATATATATGTGTTAATATACTGTATTGGTGTTTTTCTTTCTGGCTTACTTCATTCTGTATAATAGGCTCCAGTTTCATCCATCTCATTAGAACTGATTCAAATGTAATCTTTTTAATGGCTGAGTAATACTCCATTGTGTATATGTACCACAGCTGAAGTGAGTATTTTTCAAACGGGCGTTTTAAAAGTGAGGCTTCTCGTTTCCAGCAGGTGTGGTCCAGAAAAGCTAAGTGGAGGTTAGAGACATGTCTTGAAAAGTGCGTGAGGTTTGGTAGTCGAGATTTAAAAGAACTGCTTCTCTTCCTTGCAGTGTTTAGCTCTCTTACCGGGGAAATCCTTGCATGTAGTCCTGGGCAACAGAGGGGTTCAAAAAAGTTGGAAGCCATGGTCCTTGTCCTTGTGGGCCTGACACTGAGACTGGGGATGAGGGGAAACCCACAGAGCACTGAAAGGGCCAGAAAACAGTAAAGATGTGACCAGAGTTCAGGAAGATTGGAAAGTCCTTGTGGGATGGAGCTGTCAGGAAATACTGCACAGAACAGATAGAATTTGAACCCAACCTTGATGAATAAATAGAATTTACTTGGCTGGAATTATGTGGAAAGAGTCTACCATTTGTTTGCCATATCAGATCTTTGTCTCATTAAAACACACACACTCACACTTTAAAAAACCTTAGAAATCGTGTCATCACTGACTGGTGCTCTCCCAAGCAGCCTAAAGGTACTTAACTCCTCTGAACCTCAGGGGCTTCATCTTTCAAATAAGAGCAGCATATGATAAGATACATGTTCCAATGCTGTGCTCTCAAATCATCCCGCCCTTGCCTTCTCCCACAGAGTCCAAAACACACATGTACACCCATGGCTGATTCATGTCAATGTATGGCAAAACCACTACAATATTGTAAAGTAATTAGCCTCCAATTAAATAAATTAAAAAAACAAAACAAAAAACAAGAGCAGCAATAGTAATACCTATCATGTGGGATTGTTGAATCTTGAAATGAAATAATATTTGCATTGCCCAGGCCATAGTACTTGCTCAGAAAATTATAAATCTAATTCCCGTTATGAATTTAGAGGCTGGGCAGTAAAGTGTTAGGTAGTCCCAATTAGAACTCTCATTAAACTCATCTGTACTTACCATATTCCTCCCAGACTTGCCCTTCTAGAGAGCCTTTTTCAAAGTTAAAGGTAATACTCATGACTTAAACTAAGTTTGGTAAACTAATACTTCTCTGTTTGAGATGAAAAATGAAAAATTTCTCCAATATTTACCCCAAAACTCTTAGTAATAACTTACATATATAATGACTGTATATAATGTTACATTTTGGGTTGGCCGAAAAATTCGTTTGGGTTGTCTGTAACATGGAAAAATCCAAACTTTTTGGCCAACCCAATATCTAGTAACACTGAAACCATCTCTACCGTGAACTCCAAAATCTGTGTGGGATCACAGGGGAAACCAGCTAGCCATGGTCAACAGCTGGCCATGCAAAAGTTTTCACATTAAGTATTTGCTTTTAAAGGCTTCCTCTGAATTACAGGGCTTAATTCAGAGAGATGACCCGGGCATTACCGTTTCGTGTTTCATTTTCGTTTTAATTCAATCAACGTTCCTGGTATATTTGTTATGAACCAGGCCCTGTGCTAAATACAGAGGGATAGTCAGGGAAAGGAGGTGTGGTTTTCAAGGACCTCCACACCTAATGAGCAAACAGCCCAGGGATAACCACCAGAATGCAGTGTAGTGAGTATCCTGCCTGTGGGGTGAGTGAAGGGTTGCAGGAACACAGAGGTGGAGCTCATTCTTGGAGAATTAAGATACCTGGTGGTGGAAGTACTGCCTTGTGGGGTGACTTTGCATTACTCAGGTGGGAAAGAGCTGGGAAGTACTTGGTATGGATGGGAGATGGCAGTGGTTTGGTGATGCAAGAAGAACAAAGTCTCCTTGACTTCAAGGAGTGCATGCTGGTGGGGTCGGGGAGGGAGACAAGCAGACATTGACCAAGTGCTCTCTTAAGAGGGATACTCAGGGTGTGGGGAAGGAAGGGAGGGGCAGAAGGAGGCCTGGGGAGCCAGAGAAAGCATCACAGAGGCAGTGATGACTGAACTGAATTTTGAAGAAGAAGGATTTTAGCAGAGGTCATTCCCCAAAAAGCAAACTGCGAGGGCATGGTGAGCCTGTCACGTTCTGGAAGTTCTCAGTGGTCTGATGGGGCTGGAGCACAGGCTGTATATGAGGGTGTGTGCAGGCGAGACTGGTTAAGTCCACAGGCTCCTTTCCAAGGAGGGGTTATCAGGCAGTCCTAAGGGGACTGAAATAGAATTTCTTTGAGAGAGGCAGTCCCTGTAAACATGGAAAACCAACTCTTTTCCATCTTAAAGCAAGATGATGTCTCCTTTGTATAGTTGGTTTAAATCTCTTAATGCCCTTGGGATTTTTCACAATATTTGGCTCTGCCACCCCCTGCCCCCTCTCTGTAAAGCTTAGGGAGCTAGGGTTTGCTGCCTGGGAGCCTGGGCTTGCTCCTCCAGGTTTGCAATAGGTGTTCCAGTCTCCTATTGATGCTGTAACACTGACCACAGATTTGGTTGACGAAAAACAGCACAAGTTTTTCTCTTACGGTCTGGAACTCAGAAGTCTAAATCAAGGTATTGGAAGGGCTATTTTCCTTCTTGGGGCTTCAGAGGAGGATTTTTTTCCTTCTCTTTTCCAGCTTGTGGAGTCAGCCTGCCTTCCTTGGCCTGAGGATTTTTCCTCCCGTCACTCAGCCCTCTTGCCTCTGTCATCTCATCTCCTTCTCTAACTCTTATCCACTGATCTTCTCCTTTTATAAGGACCCTTGTAATTACATGACACCCACTCAGATAATCCAGAATAATCTCCTCATTTCAAAATCTTTAGCACACCTGCAAAAATCCCTTTGCCACATAAAGTTACTTTTCACAGGTTCTGGGGATTAGTATGTGGGCATCTTGGGATGGAGTGGGGTGGGGTGGGGAGTATTAGCCAGCCTATCATAATGTACATGCATTTGGGGGTCTTGAGAATACCCTAGTAATAGGACAGTTTTTTTGCTAGCAGAACCACCAGCCACTTCCGCATGTCATGCCTGGTAGTTGTTTATGGGAAATCCAGCAGCACAGGTTTCAGCAGAACAAAGAACAAGAAGGATGCATTCCCCATCATGCCCTCATGTGCTCTTCTTCGGACAGGCGGTGTTAATCAGGACAGTGATAATGAAGTTAAACATATTAGTTGCCCAGGGCAGCTGGCATAGAATAAGGAACTCTGTATTCCAGTCCAGAGTCCAGGGTCCAGTCCCCAGCTCTCGCTAACGCTTTGATCTTGGGGAAGTCACCTCATTTCTCTGAGCCTTGGTTTACATGTTTATAAAATGAAGGGATTTTATCCAGTCATTAAAGTCTCTGGCCTGATGTTGATGTGTTGTTGTGGTCCAGTTGGGTTGCTCTTTTAAATGCTCCCACCGTCCTTCTACCATCCGCAGTGATGGAGGGATGGTGGCTGGGAGGCATGGCTCTCAGACCTGTTTTCCAACATGTTCAGGAATGTGATGGCTTTCTCGCTCTCCCTCTCTCTGAATCCACAACATAACCCACCGTTCAGACTTCTGCCCCATCACGTGAGTTTTTCTTAAAAGTGCCATCCACACGTCTGAGCCCCTCTTCTTGGTCTCCCCCTGGACCTTTTCTGTTGGAGGCATCTGCATGTGTTTCCTCGCTTGGAGAAGCTCCGGGCTGGGAGTCATTACACCCTCTTCCTGTCTCATGGCCATCATTTGCTAACTGGATGACCTTGGGGAATCACTTCATCTAATCTATAAAATCTGCATAATTATTTGTCGTCTGTCTTCCATACAGTCCTGCAGAGAGGGTCAGTTGAGGTAACAACTGTAAAAGTACTTCAAAAATACAAGACAGGATTCAAAACCAACATGGCTTGATAATTTTATTATCACTGACCAGATCACCCTGGGTTTTTAGAGCCTTGTATCTTTTCTGTAACATCTTGTCTGTGCATGCATGTGCGTGTGAACATGGAGTGTATATGTATGTGTGTTTGCTTGAAAGGTCTGTTGTTTCGAAACAGGACAGACAGGATCAGCCCTAGATCCTAGGCTGTCCCTCCATTTCCTACCTCTTCGGGGAATTGTCTTTGGCTTATGGGTAAGAATCAGTTGTATTTTTAGCTCCTCCTTTCCTGCTCACTTTCTTGGAGGCCATTTGCATTTCATCATCAATAACTCTGGAGCAATATGTTATTTCTGTCCCAAGGGCCCCTGGAGCTGAGTAGGCCCCTTCATGATGCTGGATAGGAAATTTTGCTGTTAATTAAACTTCACAAAGCCACATGCCATTTTCCTGACCCTCTGTTGAAACTTAGGGAGTCTTGTTACATCCAAGGGGGGCAAAAACCACACAGCAAAAGACGGGAAAGCTTTTGGCCTTGTCTGTGTTTCTCCTTGGAAAATCTCCCTGATAATCTGGGCAGTTAGCAGAGCAAGCAGGTACATCTGTTTTTAAAATGCAGACTCTATATTTTCAGTGTTTTTTGTTTTCTTCCTGCAAGGACAGTTTTGTTTCTTTTCCTCCTTTTAAAGCAGGATTTCCACTTAGTCCCTGAATTGTTTGACATGAAGTTACCTGTTGATGCTAACCAGATAGACGGTGTTTTAATATGCTTCGGTTTCTGAATCTGAAACCTTAGCCCCTCTTCGGTGCGAGCGTTTGTAACAGAGCCGGGCCCACTGGTATGTACGCTTCTGCCTGTAGGTTAGGAGAGATTGGAGCCAGATTTTAAGCTTGAGTGACTCTGCTCGCAGACAAGGCTCCAAAGAGCCCTTGTTCCTTTCTTGTGGCATTTCATTAAGTGTCAGAAGTATTTCATTAGTTATCAGAACAAAGATCACATTTGCCATAAGAATGCTGCATTGAATCCCCTCCAAGTCATTCATAACTCAGGGTTCCAGAAGAGAAGGGTGATGGGCTCTGGAAAAAGCCTGACAGCAATATGTGTGTCCCAGAAGGGGATCTCAACCTTGCATCCGGGACCCCTAGGGCTTCTCCTTGGATGCTCGCCTGGTGGCAGTCAGAGAGGCCTTTGTGTGAGCATGGTGGGGGAGTACATCTCCTATGTGTGGCGTTACCGTCATCTGCTTTAGTCACCCGCTTCCTGCACACGTTGCTGATTTAGTTGTAGGAAAGGAAATTATTTTTATAGCACCTGCTATGTGCCACATTAGTCACATGTGTATTTGAACCTTAAACAGCCCTGTTTTACAGTTGAGACCACTGAACTGAGGTCGAAAGATCCCCAGCGTCTTGCTCCTTTAAGTGGTGGAGCGGATCAGAGCGCAGGATTGCCTGACCCCAGCCGCTTCACTCTTCCCACTCCAAGCCTGTAATGTGGATGCAGGTAATTTACCTGTGAGAGAGTTTGGAATGCAGAGGCTATGGCCTCACTGTTGGTTTTCATGGTTCAGTACTAACAGCCCCTCAAGAGCATTTCGAGTCCTTACTTTCTTACCTTAACTATGTGCACTTTCCTGGGCATATAGCCCTTCTGGCTCATCTCTGTTAATTGTAACAAGGGCAGCCACAGTGGATGTTTATTGAGGGTTTACTGTGTGTAACAGGCTGAATACAGCTCTCTCCCCCCACCCACCCCAAAGGTATGGAGTCCCCTAGAGCCTGAAAATGCTAACTTATTTAGAAATGAAAAAGCCTTTGCAGATATAATGAAGGATCTTGAGATGGGGAGATTATCCTGGTGGGCCCTGCATGCAACCATGAGTGTCCTTATAAGAGATGGGCAGACAGAAATTTGATACCCAGACACACAGAGGAGAGGTGAAGGCGCTGTTCTTGAAAATGGGAGGGATGGGGCCACAAGCCAAGGAAAGCTGGCTGCCACCAGAAGCCAAAAGAGGCCAGAAAAGAGACTCCTCAGAGATTCCTGAGGGAGCACAGCCCTGCCAACAACTCCATTTCGGTCCATTGACCCTCATCTCGAACTTCTGGCCTTCAGAAGTGTGAGAGAATCAATTTCTGTTGTTTTTAGCCACCGAGTTTGTGGTAGTTTGTAGAGCAGCTATAGGAAACATATGCAGCATTGAAGGCTCTGAGCTAAACCTCTAGGGACTATAATGCATAAAGTAATCCATATTATCCTTCTTTTTTAAGTACAAGAACTCTGCACTCAGAGAGATGAAGTAATGAGCCTTGGGGCCCAGAGCTAATAGTTTGGAGAACAGGGCTTTGAACCGGAGTTTGGCTCTAAGCCTCTGCTCTTAACCACCGTATAGTTCTTTCTTCCTGTCCCCTGACTTATTTCTCGGCCTCATGCCCTCTACATCAGGCCTAGGTCAAGATCAGGCCTTGCCCCAGAGACTTCCTTTCCCTCTTTTATGGTTTGACTTCCAGGCATGCATTATTTTCTTTTTCCTATAGAAACACTTAGTCCCTCGTGGGCCTTGTGGATCCAGCAGCAGTTAGCTAAGATTTCCCTTTTCCTCAGTGATGAGAACATGTGGGCTAGTGCTAAAAATGTTTTCTTTCTGGATGTGGAGGGAAGCAGTAATTTCCCCCACCCTGTTTTCCAGTAAATTCTCATTCCAAGCAGTCCATCCCTGTAATCCTTGGTGAATGGCATTTGGTATTTATAAGCTGTACTCTGTTGCAGCAGTTTAAGCTCCTTAAGAGCTTACTATTCATTCATTCGTTCAGTAACATTTGTTAATATCACAGTAATATCCATTCATGTAGACTTTATATCTTGGAAAGTTGTTTAATATCTTTTAGACTCAGTTTCCTTATGTATAAAATTGGAGTAATGACCCACGTTACTGTTTGCAGTGAGAGTTAATGGATAACATGTATAAACCATTTGGCAGGTGTTCAGTAAGTTGCTGCGATCTGAATACTGAATTTATGTAAGTACATGATGCTATTTGAGGGGATGGAGTAAGGTCTAGGACAAATCCCTTTTTCCTTCAATTAACTGAGGGTAACAGACCTGCACCCCCCCAAAAAAAAAAAAACTTGTCTAATTCAAGTGAGAATGTTATGAATTTTTTTCACACACATTAGAAATATTTCATATTTAAAATAAATAAAAAATATACATGGTACATAGGTACACATTAAGTGGTATGTGTAAAAGAGGAGACATTCAGAACCTGAGAGAAACACCGTTGCTTCCTCCATGGACGAGTCACATGAAAAATGCTCAGGAAATGTAAGTTGCGTCATCAACACATTACTGCTCCATTATTAAACTCAGCAGCAGATATAGAGAATAGTCCTTCTGTTTGCTTCAACCTGCTGGGGGTCAGCCTCTGGGCAGAGAGCACTGTTTGAGAGGCCCCGGGGAGAGGGGTTAGGAGCTCGCGTTTGCTCAGCGCCTGCCTGGCCAGGTACTGTGCCCCACAGGTCATCTCCTTTGGTCTCCCTTTTAAGCCCCTGAGTCCCCCAGGGCTGCTCAGGTGCAGATCACAACACACACCAGCAACAGGTTTGATTCTCAAGAGGGCTCGTCTCAGTTAAGCTGGAGAAATGAATGCCTTTACTGTTCTTTCGTGCAAATCCAGGCTCAACCTCCCTGCCCCCATTTGGCTGTCTGCCTCTGCAGTGACCCTCATGTGTGAAGGTTGCAGGCTCCGTGTCTCTCTTCTTGGGGACAGTTTAGCTGTCATGGTAACCACCATTTACAGAGAGTCCACAAGGGCTAGGCCCTTTACCTTCATTATTTTGTTTAACCCTCATGGCAACCACTGATGAGGTAGGTACCATTATTCCGTTTTGCCACTGGAGATAGGAAATGTGGCCTGACTGACCCAGGATCACAAGGTAGTAAGTGGCGACCTGGATGGTTTGATGGAGTACCCAGGAGCTCTCTATTGCCCCGGTTACCACCCCTGTCTCAGTTGATCTCTTATTTTCCTCATCTTCAGGGATGCCCTGCCCAGCGTGAAACAGGGTGGGGCCTCCATCTTTCTCTGAGCAATCGAATGTTAACTTAGTCTTGACTGAAACTGTCTCTGGTAAACCTCCACCAGCTCAGCTTTTGCCTTTGTGTGAATCCAAAGCAGATGCCTCTTCCTCTGATTAGGTCCATCCCCCCACTGGGAAGACACTGCATTTCAACACCCAGGTGTCCTGGTGGAGTGAATAACTGCTCAACTACAGGTGGCAGCCGTGCAGGCAGTGGGTGCTATTGCTTTCTATTGGTCTGAAGTTGGTTTGCTTGCAGACTGCCCCCCGCCCTCGCCGGCCATGCCCTTATTCCACCCCTCGGGGCCCATACTGCACAAGCACCTGAAGCTCAGTCCTGGAAACCCAGTATCATTCAGATGTGCAGCAGCACCATCAACACTGTGGTGGCTTGTCCTCAGGGATGCTTGACTGGCCTCCAAACACCATCCTTTAGACAAGGAGAAGCACCTGATGGCAAGATCTATTAATAAATCAGAGTCCAGGTCTCTCCTGAGATCCTTGCCCCAGAAGGACTGGGTCTGTTCTGAAGGCTGTTTTATATTTGGGGTGTGTGGAGGTGGGGGGGGGAACAGTGCTCACTGTCTTCACTGTCTGGGATGCCAGCAGTTGGGTGGGGTCACTGAGAAGAAGGTTTTCTCAGGGCTTGGCTTCCTGGCACAAAGAAAGGCCTTTTTTTTTTCCTGCAGACTATTTTCCCTCTATCAACATACATTACCCATGATCATAAACAAAACCAGTACTATATTCAAATTCTGGCTTTGCCTGCTTACTAGCTGTGTGATCTTGGGCAAGTTGCTTAGCCTTTCTTTTTTTTTTATTTTTATTTTATTTTTAAACTTTACAATATTGTATTAGTTTTGCCAAATATCAAAATGAATCCGCCACAGGTATACCCGTGCTCCCCATCCTGAACCCTCCTCTCTCCTCCCTCCCCATACCCTCCCTCTGGGTCGTCCCAGTGCACCAGCCCCAAGCATCCAGTATCGTGCATCGAACCTGGACTGGCGACTCGTTTCATGCATATTATACATGTTTCAATGCCTAAACTCAGTTGCTCCCAAACCACCATTCTACTTCCTTTGCTAGATTTCAAGCATCTTGGTTCCTGCTAGTGCCCCTGAATCCATTGGTGAAAAGACCTCGTTCCTTTTCTCTTATTAAAACAAATTCGTCATTTCCTCTCTCTCCCTCTGCCCCCCGCCCCCCACTCCCTCGCATATAAGCCTTTGAGATCCTTCTTCCCTGAGGGCTCAGAGCAAACCTGTCCGCTGATTCTTCTTTGGTCTTTAAATCCAGACCTTAAATACTTTCCGGGGAGCAAGCAGATCTGATTAAACCAGCTAATGTGTGTGACAGTGTGTACCACCCAGTAGACAATCAGGAAAGCTTTTGTTTTCATCATCTTAATTTTTATTTCCCTAAGTGGTCAGAGTTTTGCCTCTTATCTGCTGTAGACAGCAGAGAATTTATTGCCTGGAACAGCTCTGGCAGGACTTTCAGTCTTCTGAACTAAGAAGACATATGCTCTCAACCTAAACCATTTGCTCACAGCCTCTTTGAACTCAGCACATGCTATCCTTTCTCCATTTGGCAGGTGATCACAATGGAACAGGGTGAGCTTCAGGAACACAGGGCTCTCTTTCCAGCTTTAAGCTGCAGACTCCTTTCCTTCCAGCTTGCCTCGGATCACGCAGCCCCTTGGTGAAGGCATGTTTCTGCTTTTCAACTGCTGCTCCCTTCCATTCTTCCTCCCCTCGCATTTGAATGTCAAGGTCTCTCTAGGTGGCCAGTGGCTACTGATGTTTAATTTCACATCAACTCCCTTTGCTTCCCACCCAGTAGTGTGGGGCTGCCTTGACTTCTTGCTTATTGGAACTCAGAGCTTTTATATCTCTACTAATTGATCCACAGAGGTAACCTTTATTGACGCGTTGGTAAGAAATGGTGAGCAATTAAGCTCTGGTCTCTAACAAGTGTTATTTCAACAAATATTCACAGAGTGCCTCTGGGTCAGACCCGCTGCTAATCTCAGGGATTACACACACAGGAATAAGAAACTGACAAGTCTTGCCCTCAAAGACTGGAAGACTTGGGGGGAAGCCAGGCCTTTTACTCAACAACATTACCAAGATGCAGTGTTAATGCCGTGGCAGAGGGGTGTGCAGACGACATAGAAAGCGCTTACTGTGTGGGGGCCGCCTAGGGGAAGTATGCGGGTGCTGATGTTTATTTTGGGCTAGAAGGCTGCTCCAGTTCAGAAGTTTGTAGGTAGGGTAGAATTCCAGGCAGGCTCTTGGAGGCACAAGAGCTCAGTGTGTTTGGAAAATGATGAGTGATTTTTTGTGCCTGGAAAGTGTAGGGCTGGTGGCAGGAGAGGATGAAGACTGGAATTGAATCTGAGAAGAGAGACTGAGACCCGTTGATGAAGGACTTAATGTGGCATCAAAGTGAATGTGCCTTAAAACCATCTATGTTTGAACTTTATTTTCTAGGCAGAATGAAGTCATCAGCATTTTTTCTTTTTAATAGAGGGTAATGGTCAAAGGGTGTGTTTATGAAAACGAATCTGGTGGAGAGAGAAGTCAAAAGTACATGAGGGTCCTGACTTTGACTTGGCTTCCTCATGGACCGGGATGCGCAGACAACCTGGGAATATGCTCTGGTGTGCATTTTTGTCATCACTGTAGCTACTGTATTGCATGTCCAGACTCAATGCAATTCATTACCTAGGCTCTGTTGCCCAAGCACATCCAGATTCCAAAGACGCTTGGCACAGGGCTTCTGATGGCCTTGTTGATCTAAAATCTTCTGGGAGTATATGACTTTTCAGTTACTGACAGTGACATTTCAGAAGAATATTTTCTCCCCTAACTGTTTATGTTCCTTTTGTCTTTGGGGATTACAATTTATAAATGGGTATTTTGTGTCCAACTGAAATGCCTCCATATTCAAGTATTAAGTTTGCTGACTTGTATTCTCTTTGTGACGTTGTGTATACAGCAGACAAAACCTTTAGGGAGAGTTCTGCCTAGGAATTTTGGCATTTGCTTTCTTAGGATCTTCCCCACATCCATAAAGGGCTACATTTTTTAAAATTCAGTGGAAAACAATTTAGTATTATTCTTTTTGATATCACTTTCCTATATTGAAAACTTGTACAGAAGACAAAAAAAATTTTTTATGATAGTACAAAAGGGTAAGAAATGAGACATCTGCTTCAACTCCACCCTGAATCTGCTTCTCAGAGGAAATCCTTGCCTAAAATTTCATTTGTTATCAGTTCAGAAATGTATCCAGCATACATATGATATTTTGTATACATGTTTTCCTCCTTTCTTTTTAAACACAAACAGGGAGCGTGAATGTTTCAGTGCCTCTGTGTCTTGTCCTTTTTCATTTCAGGGAACTTTGGCGACCATTCTGTATCAGTACATATGCATCTGCCTCATTCTTTTAAACAGCTTCACTGAACTCCACCAGCATGTCCTCTGACGTTTACCTTCATTTACCTAGCTCGTTATTCTCCTGTTAAAAGATGCTTACGTTGAGTGTCAAATTTACAATAGCAAATCAGAGTTGCAAAATGCAATTTATTTTTCTACAACTAGGTTTGGTTCATGAGTCTTGGTTTCTGCTGCTGCAGGAAAACTGCCAACTCCAGGAAGCTCAGATGATCATATGCAGCATGGCCAAAAAACACAAAGCAAAACAAACAAAAAACAAACAAACCAACAGCAACCAACATGACCGGTTTTGTGATTTATACTTAGTTCACGCAGGATTTCTGTCCGCCCTCGAATTGTACGCTTTTCCCTGAGGGAGGCCTGGATCTCCAGATGAGAGGCTTCTGTGCAGTGTGTTCTGTTTTGTGCTTGCTGCTTTGCTTCCATGAACTGCCTCCCACCCTTTGCAGTAACTGTTCCTGAGGTCTCCACCTGTACTCTAGTCAGAGGTCATGTGCTCTGTGTTCTTGTTAGAACCACAAAGACTCCTTAGGGATGACCCATTAGTGCTCAGGCGGGCCCCTCCGTCCCAAGTCCTCCCATGTTGGACATGGACTTCCCTACAAAGCTTGCAGGCCCTTCTATTCTCAGGCTCCTTGGAGAAGGCAATGGCACCCCACTCCAGTACTCTTGCCTGGAAAATCCCATGGGCGGAGGAGCCTGGTAGGCTGCAGTCCATGGGGTCGCGAAGAGTCGGACACGACTGAGCGACTTCACTTTCACTATTCACTTTCATGCATTGGAGAAGGAAATGGCAACCCACTCCAGTGTTCTTGCCTGGAGAATCCCAGGGACAGAGGGTCCTGGTAGGAGGCCGTCTGTGGGGTTGCACAGAGTCAGACACGACTGAAGCGACTTAGCAGCAGCAGCAGCAAACAAATCTGAGGTTTCTATTACTCCCCACCCCAGGCAGAATATTCTACCCTAACCTCTGATTACTGCCTCTCAGTTGCTCCCTCCTGTGCCTGTTAGCCAAACTCTTAATTCCTATAGGTTTGAGAATATTATTTCAGTCTTAGCATCTTCTTCACATTCTGGAGTGTACACGATACCTCTGCTCTCTATGCTCCCAGCTTTGGATCTTGCCAGACAAGGCCCAGGATTTCAGATTCTAAAGAAACCTCTTCTCTTCTGCTGACCTTTAGTTCTTCTCTTTTCTGGTGCTGTAATGATCAAGGTCATTCTAGAGGCACTGCTCAGGGAGAGAAGGGATTGCTGAGAGGGAGAGATGTACTGGCTAATTCCTTAAAACGTTGCCCTATGAGGGTTGTTTCAGGTGTCCTGCCTGATCAAGAGGCTGCACCGAGGACCCCTGAGCTCAGACCCCTCGTGCCTCTATACGTAGATATATATGTGTGCAGCCCAGTATCTTTTAAGATGTCTATTAAAACTTCTTTATAAACGAATTTGGGGATTAATTAGGAGTTTTGGATTAGCAGATACACAATGCTGCTGCTGCTACTGCTAAGTCACTTCAGTCGTGTCTGACTCTGTGCGACCCCATAGACAGCAGCCCACCAGGCTCCCCCGTCCCTGGGATTCTCCAGGCAAGAACACTGGAGTGGGTTGCCATTTCCTCCTCCAATGCGTGAAAGTGAAGTTGCTCAGTCGCCTCCGACTCTAAGCAGCCCCATGGATTACAGCCCACCAGGCTCCTCTGTCCATGGGATTTTCCAGGCAAGAGTACTGGAGTGGGTTGCCATTGCCTTCTCCAAAGATACACACTACTATATATAAAATAGATAATTAACAAGGACCTACTGTATAACACAGGGAACTATAGTCAATATCTTATAATAAACCTATAATGGAAAAGAATATGAAAAAGAAAAGAAATATATATGTATATACAATGTGTGTGTGTGTGCTCAGTTGTGTCCCACTCTTTGGAACCCCATGGTCTGTAATCCACCAGTCTCCTTTGTCCATGGAATTTTCCAGGCAAGAATGCTGGAGGGGGTCACCATTTCCTTCTCCAAGGGATCTTCCTGACCCAGGGATCAAACCCATGTCTCCTGCATTGGCAGGCAAATTGTTTACCATCTGAGCCACCAGGGAAGGCCAATGTATGTACGTATGAATATATGTCTATTACTTTGCTGTACACCAGAAACTGACACAACATGGTAAATCAACTATCCTTCAATTAAAAAAAAATTTTAACTGGTGGATTTTGGGAAAAGCATTTCACTTGATAATAGTTGTGACTCACATCTTCCTTTCCTCTCTCCACGCTTAGCATGCTGAGTGGAAGAAGAATGTGCACAATTTGGAGGCTAGTGTAGAGGCAATCCTCAGATGCAGCTTCTCCGCATCTGTAACTAGGAGACTCTGATTTTAGCTTCTCATATCCTCAGACCTGTCTTTGATGCTAAGACTGGCCAGGTAAATTTGCACCCAAACATTAGCTTGGGAAGAACTTAGTTTTGATATGTAAAAACAGTGCAATGTGCAAATGTGGCATAATGGATCCCTTTAAATCATATGCAGATTATTCATTAGATACATTAAGGTTTAAAAAGATCTTAGATTTTCTCAACAGCATCTAGTACAGGAACTTCCACCCACCCTTGGTTCTGTGAACATCTCCAGTAATATCCTGTCTCCCAAGCCTCCTTCCCATCTTTGCTATGGAAGGATTGACTTCTGTTTACCTAACAACTCAGGTAGCTTGCTTCAAGGAATGCGCCTCTTTAAATGCTGTAAAACCTGGAACCTCTGAGCTGAAGGCATACAAGGAGACTTTTCAGTTGAGCAGGGACAGCAACCTCACTGCCCAGCTGGCAGACTCAGGCTCCTGGGGACCCTCACAGGCTGGTCCCAAGGGCTGCTGCTCTGTTGGATGCTGGGGCCAATGTGTGGTTCATGTTAGCACAGCTGAGAGAGGCCAGGCCTCTTGCAGAGACCTGACTGAGCCCGAAGCTCGAAGGGAAATAAACATGAAGAGTGTAAGACCTACAACCAGCCTGGCTTCCAGAAGGCAGGGTTCTCTCTCTGCCCGTTCTACTCCATACTGGGAACTGAGACAATAGATGGAATGCCATCCTGTATCTGCAAGCAGCTGACAGACAACCTCTCCTGGGTGGCTCTCAGGCTCTGACAGGCTTGCATGGAGCACCATGACCTTTTAGTTCTTCCCTCCTTTTAAGAATAAAGCTGAGTCCCAGCCTCTGTTGGATCCTCTGTTTCATTCTAAGGACCTGTTTCTTCTCCAGGTGTTTGATACCAGGAATGGTCTCGCTTAATAGATGAGACTTTTATTCCTACACAGAGGGATATTTCATGTACTGGCAATTGGGAAGGTGGGGGCTTCCCTGGTGGCTCAGATGGTAAAGAATCTGCCTGCAATGCAGATTCAACCCCTGGGTTTGAATCCCTGCATTTAATCCCTGGGTCAGGAAGTTCCCCTGGAGGAGGGCATGGAAATCCACTCCAGTATTCTTGCCTGGAGAATTCCATGGACAGAGGAGCCTGGCGGGCTACAGTCCATGAGGTTGCAAAGAGTCGGACACGACTGAGCAACTAACACTTTCACACTTTCTTTCAATGAGAAGAGGAGATTGTTCTTGCTTTGGCAGTCATGGTTGGAGCCATTCATTCATTTGTTATTTCAGTTTTTCAACAGTTATTGAATACCTGCTCTATGCCGACCATTGTACCAGGATCTAGAGATATAAGACACATAAGACATATCCCCTCCTCTGAAGGAGCCTACAGTCTGTTAAACTAAGGCAGTCTAAAGAAATTGGTGTAATAAAAGATTGTTATGCTGTGACAGTTACCTGGGGTCTGGTGGAAGGACAAAAGAGATGAACATTGATTCTAGGGAGTGGAGGGTTGGGGTGGGGTTTGGACCCAGAAGAGCTTCATGGAGGAATTAATGCTCAGCTAAGTCCTGGAGAGTGACTAGCTGGTTGTTGCAGAAAATAGTGGTGGGGAAGGCAGCCTAGAGGAGAAAGCAGCGTAGCCAGAGCATGGAGAAATGAATTGGGTTGTTCTGTTGGGAAACTCCAAGGTGTGTGGTGTGGCAGGTCTCTTTAGTACCAGGCTGTGACAGGAGATGTGATAGCAGCTTTGCTGTGCAGGCTAGGTGGCTGAGCTGAAGAGTTTGAACTTAACAATCACAGGGTTGAGGAGAATAGAAGACCAAGCTGACATCAGGGCTGTGACAATTACATGGGGCTCAATGGAAGGACAAAAGAGAAGGACACGGATTCTATGGAGTGGAGGCTTGGGTCGGGTTTGGACCTGGGGATGGTGCGGTACTTGGGGGTGAAACAGAGCAGTTTGGCCCACAGACCAGCATCAGCATCCCTTGGGAACTTGTAGGAAAGGCAGATTCTCAGACCCCACCCAAATCTCCTGAATCATACTCTTTGCAGGCAGGATTGAGTGGTCCGATTAGGTAAAATTTCCAAGTGATTCTGATGCTTGCTCAAGTGGGAAAATGACTGAGAAGGAGAGTATAGGAAGAGCTAGAAAGAGAACGCTTTGTTTTGTGGGGTGAAGATGATGAATTTGGGCTTGAATGCATGGAGTTTGAGATGTCTGTGGGAATGTCCAGAGCAATTAAGGTATAGTCCAGGGACCCACAGCATCCATGTCAGCTGGGACGTGGTTACAAGTGCAGAATCAGACCCCCACTGGCCGACCTCCTAAATCAGAAGTGCATTTTGACAAGATCCCCAGCTATTCTGCAGGTACCTCCCAGGTGAGAAGCAGTGCTGGTCTAGAGGTTGGTTAGGTCGATGGAACTTATGCTCAAAAGAGGGGTCTGGGCAGGCAGTAGACATGTGGGTGTTGTCAGTTGCAGATGGTAGTCATAAATGACACACTTCAGGGTTCGTGTGT
This sequence comes from Bos grunniens, assembly GCF_055505025.1. NCBI lineage: Eukaryota > Metazoa > Chordata > Mammalia > Artiodactyla > Bovidae > Bos > Bos grunniens. Next base: position 84,169,089 of record NC_141174.1, on the reverse strand, counting down.
TAAGCTGGGAAGAGGGAGCTAGATGTGGCGTCTTTGCTTGAATTATCACACTGACTGGTCAGGATTAACATCACCAAGCTGGACAGCATCACACTTAATGAGCCCCTGGGTGGCAGCCAGCCGGTTGTAGGGAAAATGTTTTATGTGTTTGTTACTCTTTCCAAAATGCTGTTTGTAGCCATTTTCTCAAGAAACAACAGTTTCCCTAGACACCCGTAGAAGGTCATTGGAAGAACTGAGGCCAGAACCTGGTGGCAGAACCCTTGCTGTCATGTTCTTACCATTGTTGGGGAGGGAGGCTCTGCATCTACTCATGTTGTCAGGCTTGGAAAGTGAACAAGCAGAAAAAAATATCACACATGAAGCTCGTAGATCAACAGAAGTTTGTTAAAGGTTGTTGAAACAAGTGATGGAAAATGAGTGATAAAAACTGCTTTCAGATTCAAAACATGCATTCCTGTTGGTAACCTCAATGTGATCTTTACATCTTCGTAAGTAGATAAGCTGGGAATTATTCATGATCTCATTAAAAAAAATAACAGTTGTATTGAGATAATTAATGTACCATAAAATTCACCACTTAGAGTGTATAATTCAGTGATTTTTAGTATAGTCACAAGGTTGTGCAATAGTCACCACTCTCTGATTGCAGAACATTTCCATCATCCCCCAAAGAAACCCATACCCTTTAGCAGTTGCTGCCTAGTCTCCCCTGCTGCTGCTGCTGCTGCTAAGTCGCTTCAGTCGTATCCGACTCTGTGCGACCCCATAGACGGCAGCCCACCAGGCTCTCCGTCACTGGGATTCTCCAGGCAAGAACACTGAAGTGGGTTGCCATTTCCTTCTCCAAAGCATGAAAGTGAAAAGTGAAAATGAAGTCGCTCAGTCGTGTCCGACTCCTAGCGACCCCATGGACTGCAGCCTACCAGGCCCCTCCATCCATGGGATTTTAGTAAGCAATAATCTGCTTTCTGTCTCTATGAATTTGCTTGTTCTGGACATTTTGTATAAATGGAATCATGCGATATGTAGCCTTTTGTGTCTGGCCTTTTTCACTGAGAATATTGTCAAGGTTCATCAGTGTTGTAGTCTGTATCAGTACTTCATCCGTTTTATGGCTGAGTAATAATCTGACGTATGGATATACTATGTTTTGTTTATCCATTCATCCGGTGATAGGCATTTGGGTGCTTTCCATGTCTTGGCCATTATGAACAGAGCTGTTATGAACATTCACGTACAAGGTTCAGTACAGGTCTCTGCACAGACATACGTCTCCATTTCCCTGGGGTGTATACCTAGGAGGATTGGGATTGCTGGGTCACATGGAAATACTCCATGCAACTTTTGAGGAACTTCCGGGTAGTTTTCCAAATGACTGCACCATTTTACCTTCCCACCAGGAATGTCTGAGGGTTCCAGTTTCTCTGCATCCTCTCCAACACTTGTTATTGTTTGTTCCTTTTATTATAACCAGCCTAGCGGCTGTAGCTCTTGTTTTCTAGGTAAGAACATAGAGGGTGTGTTTTTTGTCCAAGTTTGGAGAGCTAGTAAATGGCCAAGCTTGAACATTTTTTAAAAAAGCAAATATTTATACGAAGCATGCTCTGCGTCAGGCATTGTTTAAATCCTTTGCACTTAAGTTGTTTATGTTTTACAACAACCTGGAAGCAAGGCACTGTTATCATCTTTATTTATTAATGTACGCAGGGCCAGGGCTGGATCTGAGATGCAACATTTAAGGAGACATCACAATGCTGAGAGTGACTCTCTCTTTTTTTTATTAATTTGGAGTATGGTTGCTTTATAATGTTCTGTTAGATTCTGCTGTACAGTGAAGTCCATCAGCTATAGGTAGAGAAGGCGATGGCACCCCACTCCAGTACTCTTGCCTGGAAAATCCCATGGACGGAGGAGCCTGGTGGGCTGCAGTCCATGGGGTCGAGAAGAGTCGGACACGACTAAGCGACTTCACTTTCACTTTTCACTTTCATACATTGGAGAAGGAAATGACAACCCACTCCAGTGTTCTTGTCTGGAGAATCCCAGTGACGGAGAGCCTGGTGGGCTGCCGTCTATGGGGTCGCACAGAGTCGGACACGGCTGAAGCGACTTAGCAGCAGCAGCAGCAACAGACATATATGCCCTCAGAGCACTGAGTAGATTTCCCTGTGCTATACAGTAGGTTCCCATTAGTTGTCTATTTTATATATAGTAGTGGATACATGCCAACCTCAGTCTCCCAATTCATGCCCCCTCCTTCCCCCTTGGTATCTATCCATTTGTTCTCTATGTCTGTGTCTCTATTTCTACCTTGCAAACAGGTTTATCTGTACCATTTTTCTAGATTCCACATATATGCATTAATAAACAATATTTGTTTTTCTCTTTCTAACTTACTTCAGTCTGTATGACATTCTCTAGGTTCATCCGCATCTCTGCAAATGACCCAGTGAGCATCTCCAAAAGGACTAGTGACCGACCCAAATTGCATAATTAGCAGGTGGCAGAGCTGGGGTTCAAACCCAGGAAACTTGGCTTCAAAATCCAAGTCTAACCACTCTGCAATACTAACATCAATGTCCTTGACTTTCAAGTCAGGCTTTTTCTGTTACTTTCTCAAGACCCAACTTTCCAAAGTTAGCTAGGACTTTGACAAATGGAAAAATCCCAGAGCTGGGTGATGGGGAGATTAAGCAAAACTGATCACCCTAACAGCTCCCAGGCACCTACCACATGCACCCCTGGAAGGGTTAACCAGCTACACAGATCCCCTCGGCCACATCTGTGCTTATTATCCCAACTCTGCATAAATCTACCCTTGCAAGTGGCCAGATGGACTCTGTCCTGTGGGGAAGAGGCCATCCTGAACCATCAGGATTATTAGCTCTGACCGGCTGTAAGGAAAACACACTTTGTCCTGGCCAAGTGGGGATGAATCTGCTGCTTGTCCAAGTGTTCTGAGTCAAGAATTCAGAAATCATATCTCTCACAAGCACTCTCTAATTGGCTGCTCATCCTCTGTAGTCTGTTTATCAGAGATAACTGGTCGTTTGTTTCTGAATCATCCTCTTTCCAATGGTGTTGCTGTTTGGGTGGGTTTTGAATGGTTCTAGGCAGAGCCTCCCATGAGGCACTGTGCATATAAAAATATACATTTGCACATGTATATGTTACCCCCTCTGGGGTGATGGGCAGCCTTTGAAAAGATGCTTACACAAGTCACTGGCCAACTGTAGATTCTCCCTCTGCCTCCTGGACTTCCCAAGAGCAAGGTCAAGTCAGTCTGGGTTCAGCTCCTCTCACTGATGGAGCTGCAGCACTGCATCCTGGCTCAAACCAGCCGAATTTTCGTCTGTGTCACAGGCTAAGAGGTTTTTGAAACAATTTTATAGCTATCTTTCTCCATTAAACCAGACAAATGTTGTTGTTGAATTCTCACTCTTTTGCTTGGAATTTCAGTTCTGTTCTGTGACTTTGTCAAAATAGTGGGTCTATGGACCCCAGGATCACCATTATCACCTGGGAACTTGTTAGACATGAAGAATCCTGCCCCTTCCCCAACCTACTGAGTCAGAATATGCCTCCCAACAAGACTTTTGTGCACATTCAAATTTGAGAAGCATCACTCCACATATGTTTATTTCTCTATTACCTTCCATTGGGGTTTCCACTCATACTTACTTTGAAGCTAGAATTTTTATTAGGCTTTCAGATCTTAAAAAAAAAAAAAAAAGACACACACACACACACACACACAGAAATTCTTTCCTTCACTTTTGCATGATGTCATTCATTTTACCTGGCCTGCTACAAGAAGAAAAAAGCAAATTACATCCAACATATATATATATATATATGTATACACACACACACACACACATATATGACTAACTTCTTAATTGCGTCTCCTAAAGCAGCATTCTGAAACCCCCATCATTAATAGAGTCCTAAGTGTTGCCAAGATTAATTGAGAAATGCCTAAAGGCAAAATAAACACCAGCACAGTTTAATTCAAAACCATATCAGCTAAGAATGAAGGTGCAATTTGTGATAAAGATGTTAATAATTAGTTGTGGTCTGTTAAATTTTATATTCAGTGGTTCTGTAGAGTGAAGAAAGAATTCTTCAAGAGGGCAGAAATTAATGTTTCACCTTGATTGCTATTTTAATGTGCTTATTTTAACAGGGCCATCCTGTAGGAACCCTCGGGCACATTTCCAGTTTTACATAAATGTAGAATTAATTATGGAAGCATATAATTTTAGACCTGGAACGACCTTCACAGTTATTTAATCCAGTTCAGTCATTTTACAAATAAGTAAGAGTTATGTGACTTACTTAAATCCTTCCACAGAATATTGGAACCTCACTTCCCCACTCTCAAATCAGTGATGATGAAACCTTCTGAGATTACCCAGATAGAAGTTCTTCCTCTTGCCTCAGATCACCAGTGCATTGCTTGTTGTATCGCTTCCACAGCTGTTTCCCTGCCTTGTGTTATGTTCTAGTTATTTTCAGTTGTATGGCTGGGGTCTTGGGTATCCCATCTGATTCACTTTTATATTTCTTCATCATTCTGAGCTCTGTATTTTGAAAACAGTAGTTGTACAATAAATTTGCATGCAGTGGTGTGCTAGAGCTGATGTTGCCCTGGTTGCTAGAGCTGATTGTGTCTTCACATCAATTGGCCATGGTGGGAGTATTGGCACCATGGGAATGGACAGAAGCTATAAATCAGGGATTTTTTTTCTCCCTGGTGGGGGTGTGTGCGGAACCTCTGTTTACATAATTGTCGTAAGATCCCACAGGGCAACTGATCTTGGCAAAACCTAAAGATCCATATGAATGTGAAGATAGCCCTTTACCCATTATTCCTTGTGAGTTGACTTAAATGATGGAGTAGCCAGTTGCTCAAACTCCTCAAGTTTCTTCAGGGATTGAGTTTGACCCAGGGAAAGTCAAGGCTCAGGACTGCATTAGTCTTTGGTTGCTTAGCTAAGTTCCTCTTACCTGAATGGGCATGGAAACAGGGTCTGAAATATTAGTACAGTTGAGTGAGGAAAAAAACCCACTAACTTTTATTAGGGGGGAAAAGTGAACAGGATGTTACTAGGGCTGAAATGACCATTTTCTCTTTATTCTTCTCAAATACTATATATAAAATAGATAACTATTAATAATAAGAACCGACTGTATAGCACAGGGAACTCTATTCAATACTCTGTAATGGCCTATATGCGAAACGAATCTAAAAGAGTGGAGAGAGATATATATATATATATGTGTGTGTGTGTATCGGAGAAGGCGATGGCACCCACTCCAGTACTCTTGCCTGAAAAATTCCATGGGCGGAGGAGCCTGGTAGGCTGCACTCCATGGGGTCACGAAGAGTCGGACACAACTAAGCGACTTCACTTTCACTTTTCACTTTCATGCATTGGAGAAGGAAATGGCAACCCACTCCAGTGTTCTTGCCTGGAGAATCCCAGGGACGGGGGAGCCTGGTGGGCCACCGTCTATGGGGTCACACAGAGTCGGATATGACTGAAGCGACTTAGCAGCAGCAGCATGTATATGTATAACTGACTCACTTTGCTGTACATCTGAAACTAATACAACATTGTGAATCAATTGTAGTCCAATAAAAATTAAAAACCTGTCAGTGGCTCCCTACAACCTACAAAACACCCAAACTCCCTGACATAAGTCACATACTAGCCACAGCTTACTGTTCTAACCTCATTTTCTACCGATCACATCACCCACTGGTGATTCCCACTTTGATTCTGCGTTCCAGTCTCTGTGGAGCCTCTGTTTCGGCCTAACCCTTCCCCTGGAAAGCCCTCCTGCTGCCTCTCTGTTCCACCACAGGCTCTCTCCCAGGCTTCTGTTGCTACCCAGTCCCCTCTCCCATGGACCAGAGGTTCTGGATAACATGAAAATCCTCTCTTGTGTGTTTCTCTTTAGGAGCAGGACTCGAGGTCCCATCGGCCCTGGCAAGTATGGTTATGGGAAAGCCCCGTACATCTTGCCATTGCAGACAGACTCTGCACACCCACCCCAGAGGCTTCGGCGGCAGAGGCCCTCATCCCGGAATTCCAGGTCCCAGGGGGCATCTGGCTCTAGCCATGGCTACCACCCTTCAGCTCACCAGCCCCACCAGCATGGACCTCTGTACCAGAGTGAGAGTGGCCCGCGTTCTGGACTGCAAGCCTCAGAGGGCTCTGTCTACCAGCTGCCTTTGACCCATGACCAAGGCTTCCCTGCAGCCTCCAGTCTCTTCCACAGCCCAGAGGCAAGCAGCAGCCCTGGGCTGGGGGCCCCCAGGGCAGCTCAGAGCTTCTCCCAGCCCACCAGATCTACAGCCATCTCCTGCATCGGGGCCTATCGGCAGTACAAGCTGTGCAACACGAATGTGAGTACATACGGCCTGAGACGGGCCCTGGAAACAGCTGCTACTCATCTTTCTGCTGGTCGGCAGTACAGATGGTAGAAGACAGCAGGGGCATGGTTTTTTAGACCGTGTGAATGCTCCCTTCCTCTCATTCCTTTTCGTGTGTTCTCCCATATACTTTTCTAAGGTTATTACTTTAGTAACTTATGGATAACTTCTTGAGTCGTTTATTGATGATCACTATTGCTGATCAAGCTACTGCCACATTCTCAGTGGCTTTATATCAACACTATTTTTTCTTTGCTTATTGGCGTGTGAGTCAGGTGCAGTTTAGCTAATTTAGGGCAACCAATGGTGGTGCCGAAGAAGGGGGAGTTTGGGGAGGTTTGATCAGCATGGGGGTCATCCAGTAAGTTTCCTGGTGGCTCCCTGAAAAAGTCTGACACTGAAAAATTGCTGAAGATTCCATAGCTGATGACTCTACAGCAAAGCAAATTATAAATGGAAGCTACACAAGGTGACCAAATATGCTTTAAAAAAAAAAAATCAGTTTGTGTGCTGTGCTCACTCAGTCGTGTCCAACTCTTTCAAGCCCGTGGACTCACCAGGCTCCCCTGTCTATGGAATTTTCCAGGGAAGGACACTACAGTGGGTTGCCATTTTCTCCTCCAGAGGGCCTTCCTGACCCAGGGCTTGAAACTTTGTCTCCTACATCTCCTGCATTGGCAGGAGGATCTTTTTTTTTTTTTTTTTAGCCACTGAGCCACCTGGGAAACCAGTATCAGTTTAGAGACTTTATATTGAGTTGGCCAAAAAGTTATTTTGGGTTTTTTCATCTTACAGACAAGCCTGAAAGAACTTTTTGGCCAACTCGATATAAAAGAGAAAGAAATAAGAGAATCTTTAAAGGTTAAATTTCCAAGTTGCTATATTCTCATTAATTATTTAATCTGCCTTAATAGTCTTACTGGCTAACAGGACAGCTGTTATATATTAGCTTCAATTTCCTCATTAAAAATATATTTCCTGCCACAGAGTCCATAGAAATGACTTAATTTGTGATTTTAATAATTCCTCTGAATGCCTGGATTTCTTCTCAGCATGTTCTTCCACTGACAGACTTCAGGAATTATTGATTTTTTAAAGCAGTAATTTTCCTAAAGCCATTACTAATCAGTCAACCAGTAAGTCTTAATTGAGCATCATTGCTTGTCTTGTAATGAATGAGGCTTCATGGAAGATAGAAGAAAAGTCATATTATCTAATTCATAGAGTTGTTTTGAGAATCAAAAGAGATGATACTAAGAAAGTGCTTTGTAAACAAAACAAAAAAATACTTGGGCTCACCATAAGACATGGTCCCGGTTCTTGAATATCCATTGCAATTCTTTTAAAATGAAATGAATTAATTTCTAATGTAGAATACACTCTCCCATTGACTAGTATGTGTCTTCATTTTGAGGACCAAGTAATCCGTAAAGAGAAGGAAAAGAGAAAAGGCATTTAGCATATATCAGCTCCCCAGGTGGTGCTAGTGCTAAAGCAGGAGAAGTAAGAGACCTGGTTCGATCCCTGGGTCGGGAGGATGCCCTGGAGGAGGGCATAGCAACCCACTCCAGGATTCTTGCCTGGAGAATCCCACGAACAGAGGAGCCTGGTGGGCTGCAGTCCATGGGGTCACGAAGAATCGGACGTGACCAAAGCAACTTAGCGCACCTTTAGGACGCTCAAACAGACCTGAGATGTACTTAGCATTTCTTTCATTTAACCTCTGTTTTGAAGCATGCACTTTTTTCCAGGCCTATGCTGCCAACAGCAGGGCTGTATTTGCTTGTGTAGAAGCTGTGGTTTCTTCTGGTGCTGGATAATTCCACTACTGAGGAGATTGAATTGCAGGAATATTTTTTAAAAATTCTTGTGAATTCATGATGTCTGCATCATTTTGCAAATAGGTAAAGCAGTGTCTCACAAATCTTCTTAGACAAAGAAGTAAATGTTGACAAAGGAATGTACAGGTTTAAATCCCTTCTTTTCACTGTAACGCTTTGCACCCTGTCACCCCAAGCCACATCCCACTTATCCTTATTGAGAGATGTCTTTCCTTAGAGGTCACAGTAATACACATCTTCTTTTTAAAATATTGGGGTATAGTGGCTTTACAACCTTGTGTTTCTGCTGTACAACGAAGTGAATCAGCTATATGTATCTGTATATCCCCTCCTTCTGGGACCTCCCTACCACCCTCCCAACCCACCCATCTATGTCACCACAGAGCACCGAGCTGAGCTCCCTGTGCTTTACAGCAGGTTCCCACTAGCTTCGTCTTTTACACATGGTAGTGTCTATATGTCAGTTCTCATCTCCCTATTCATCCCATCCACTTCCCCCTGTGATGTTCACATGTCCCTTCTCAACACCTGCATCTCTATTCCTGCCCTGCAAACAGGTTCATCTGTACCATTTTCTAGATTCCACATATATGCTTTAATATACTTTATTTGTTCTTCTCTTTCTGACTTACTTCACTCTGTGTGACAGACTTTAGACCCGTCCGTGTCTCTACAAATGACCCAGTTTGGTTCTTTTTTATGGCTGAGTAACATTCCATTGTATATATGCAACACATCTTCTTTATCCGTTCCTCTGTCCCAGTGTTCATTGCAGCACTATTTACAGTAGCAAGGATGTTGAGGCAACCTAAATGCATATCTTCTTTTTTTAAGAAAGACAGCTTCTTGTGACTTGGGCTATGCCCCATGAACACTTGAAGACTCCCTGTGTTAGTGGCTCCTAGAACCATGCCTTGGTCTAATGATTTGTAGGAAGACCCACTGGGCTCAGCATACAGTTGAAGGCACAGTTATGATTTATGACAATGAAAGGCTACTGGGAAAATCAGCCAAAGGCAAGGTGCATGGGGCCAGGTCCAAAGGAAAGCAGGCTCAGTCTTCCAAGAGTCCTGTCCCTGTGGAGTCACACAGGATGTACTTCATTCCCTCAGCAGTGAGTTCTTACACGTGTGAAGTATCATCTACCAGGGAAGCTCATTACAGACTCCATGGCCAAAGTTTATATGGGGGGCTAGTTCAGAGGCACCCTCTGCTTGCTACTTACTAAAGTGCCAGGCTCCCAGAGGAAAAGCAGGGGCTTAGCATAAAATATATTGCTTGTATAATATAGTTGGAGCATAGTGACTCACACTTAACTCTTAGGAAGTGGTGGGAACCCTTCTGAAATCCAAGTCCCCAGACATGAGCCAAAGACTGACATTGCAAGCAGGCTTTTCTGAGAGCAGTCTCAGTCCTGCTGCGCTGTCTTATTTGTGCGTTCTCCATGTGGACCATGAATTCCAGCATCTTAGCCTCAATGACCTTATGTAGACATATTTGTATCCTTCTCAATGTCCAAAAGGGGTGATTGCATGAGTCCCCCAATTATGTAAATTTTCCTACTCAAAAATGAAAGAGGTGAAGGGCAGTGGTATGAACAACTCCCTGTGAACAGGGAGTGCAGGCTTTCACTTATGTCCTTTCAAAGATTAAAAAATAATGCATACATTTAGAGTTCTCTCCCAGTTATTATCTGGGAGAAGAAAAAGAAGGGAGAGTAACCCAGAGCCGGTTGGAAATATCCACTGATTTCAGAACTTCATCCCTTTAACTAAGTGCCCAGTATATCCCACCCCAGTTGTTTTATTTATTTTTTAATAAAAAAATGTTTTTGGCTGCACCACAGGGCATGTGGGATCTTTGTTCCCCAACCAGGGATTGAACCAGTACATCTTGCAGTGGAAGCACAGAGTCTTAACCACTGCCTCCTCGCCCCAGGGAGGTCCCTCCCACTCCAGTTCTTGATGGAATGCCCCCTTTCTGAGACTTCCTTCACAGTGAAGGGCTCAGTTCTGAGCTGGGAGGTCATGTGTATGGCAGGTGGTCTGAATTAAGGGAAATGTTTTTGCAGGCTTCCAAATCTCGAAACAGTGACTCATCACTGGTCATGATGTCTCCGTCAACACAGCAGAGAAGGTGCTAAATGAGCTACTTGTAAGTCATTACACTCGGTGCTGGAGCACTTAGTGAGGGGAAGAACTCTAGGAGCACAGGGCAGGAGGCCACAGGGCTGGGGAAGGGGATGGCCAAAACAGAGGAGAGAGCATTTGAGATCAAGGAAACAGCATAGTCATGGACAAGAAGACAGGGCTGGGTCAGGATCTCAGGTGCTGCAGTGCCTGCCACGTGGTAGGGGCTCTCCTTCTGTGACCTCTTGCCTCCCCTTTTGTTGTTGTTCGGTCGCTCAGCCGTGTCCCTCTCTTTGAGACCCCATGGACTGCAGGACACCAGGCTTCCCTGTCCTTTACTACCTCCCGGAGTTTGTGCAAACTCATGTTTTTGCCCTCTTGCCTCCTCTTATCCACTATAAATAATCACAGTCTTTCTCCTTTCTTTTTTCCTTAACTTTCTTAATTTTATTCTTCATTTATTTCTTACTTGCTGTGCTGTGCATGGCATCACCATCTTAGTTCCCCAATGAGGGATAAAACCCGTGCCCCTTGCAGTGGAAGTGTGGAGTCAGCCACTAGATGGTCAGGTAAGTCCCAAATAATCACAGTCTTAATGGGCAATGTATTCTTTAACATCTCAGAATACAGAAGTATCACGTGGTCTTGCTGGTCTGGTCTTTCTTACATGAGATTGACGGGTGAGAAACATTTAAACACGGTAAAAAATCAGAAAGCAATTCTAATCAACTGGCTTAATTGGTTAAGTCTTAAAGGCTTAATGAGCTTGGGAGCAAATCTGAGCTGGATATAAACCCCAGCTCCAAAACTGGGAGTTGAGTTTCCTTGGGCAAGTTACTTAACTCTTTGAGGACCATCTGTAATCTGGGGACAGTAATTGTACCTACTGCACAGAGTTGTGGTGAGGTTCAGATAAGGTCAGGTTCAAGCTTGGCATGTGCTGACACGCTGTTAGCAGAAAAAAAGATTGGACCTGGATAAGTGAATGTGGCTGAAGATAATGGAGTAAGATGTCTGCATATCTGCTGCTGCTGCTGCTGCTGCTACTAAGTTGATTCAGTCGTGTCCGACTCTGTGCGACCCCATGGATGGCAGCCCACCAGGCTCCCCTGTCCCTGGAATTCTCCAGGTAAGAACACTGGAGTGGGTTGCCATTTCCTTCTCCAATGCATGAAAGTGAAAAGTGAAAGTGAAGTTGCTCAGTCATGTCCGAGTCTTAGCGACCCCATGGACTGCAGCCTACCAGGCTCCTCCACCCATGGGATTTTCCAGGCAAGAGTACTGGAGTGGGGTGCCATTGCCTTCTCCAGTACATATCTGAAGAGCTCCCATTTCCTAAGTGCTCAGTCATGGAATTGTGGATGAAATGGTCAGACTTGCTCAGAATCCCCTTTTTCCTTTGAGTTACCTGTGGTTGAGAGTCCTTTCCTTTTGAAAGTGAAAGTGTTAGCCTTTCAGTCGTGTGTAACCCTTTGTGACCCCCTTGAACTGTACCCCTCCAGGCTCCTCTGTCCATGGAATTCTCGAGGCAAGAATCCTGGAGTGTGGAGCCATTCCCTTCTCCAGGGTATCTTCCTGACCCAGGAGTGAAACCTGGGTCTCCTGCATTGACCGGCAGATTCTTTACCATCTGAGCCACCAGGGAAGCCTTTCCCTTTGCCCAACCATAAAACAAGCTGAGAGACCAGCATTTCAGCTGTGATGTGGGTTTAATGTAATCACCCTTGGGTCATATTCAAAGTGACAGAAGTCAGCCGGGTAGCCTTTATGCCCTCAGATGTGGATATTTAATATTAAGCCATACCATACATGGTAGTGTGTCTTTAAGATTGTTCCGATCATATAAGATGTCCTCAATGAAATAGTACTTCAATATCAGTAATAAATAGAACCTTAATGATCTCTGAAAGTAGACTTTAAAAATAAGGAAGACTTTCTTTATCCTTGCCTACATGTGTATGAGGAAGTGAAGCTGACACACTTCAGTATGAATAAAAAATTTATGGGAGCTTCCCTGGTGGTCCAGTTGTTAAGACTCCATGCTTGCACTGCAGGGAGTGCAAGTTCAATCCCTGGTCAGGGAACTAAGTTCCCATATGCCACATGGTGCAGCCAAATAAAGACATCATAAATAAATAAAGCTAGTCAATTAAGAAAAAAAGCTTAGAGCAGGCATCTTCGTAGATGTCTACTAGTATAACACTCCTAGTCACTCCCTACTGTGGATTTTTGCTTAGAGTCCATGAGCACAACCCTGACATTGATTGGGGGTCAGGGACACTGAAATTAGAGGAAGCTCTGACCCTAAGCAAGTCAAAGTTCAGTGGGAGAGGGAGACTTATAAATATGTAACAACAAGCACTAACAGAGTTTTGCCAAGAGAATGAACTGGTCATAGAAAACACCCTCTTCCAACAACACAAGAGATGACTCTACACATGGACATCACCAGATGGTCAATATGGAAATCAGATTGATTATACTCTTTGCAGTTGAAGATGGAAAAGCTTTATACAGTTAACAAAAACAAGACTAGGAGTTGACTATGGCTCAGATCATGAACTCCTTATTGCCAAATTCAGACTTAAATTGAAGAAAGTAGGGAAAACCACTAGACCATTCAGGTATCACCTAAATCAGATCCCTTACAATTATACAGTGGAAGTGACAAATAGATTCAAGGGATTAGATCTGGTAGACAGTGCCTGAAGAACTGTGGACAGAGGTTTGTAGCCTTGTACAGGAGGTGGTGATCAAAACCATCCCTAAGAAGAAGAAATGCAAAAAGGCAAAGTGGTTGTCTGAGGAGGTCTTACAAATAGCAGAGTAAATAAGAGAAGCGAAAGACAAAGAAGAAAAGGAAAGATAGATCCCTCTGAATGCAGAGTTCCAAAGAATAGGAAGGAGAGATAAGAAGTCCTTTCTAAATGATCACTGCAAATAAATAGAGGGAAACAATAGAATGGGAAAGACTAGAGATCTCTTCAAGAAAATTAGAGATACCAAGGGAACATCTCATGCAAAGATGGGCACAGTAAAGGACAGAAACAGTATGGAACTAACAGAAGCAGAAGATATTAAGAGAAGGTGGCAAGGATACACAGAAGAGCTATACAAAAAGATCTTCATGACCCAGATAACCGTGATGGTGTGATCACTCACCTAGAGCCAGACATCCTGGAATGTGAAGTCAAGTGGGCCTTAGAAAGCATCACTACGAACAAAGCTAGTGGAGGTGATGGAATTCCAGTTGAGCTATTTCAAATCCTGAAAGATGATGCTGTGAAAGTGCTGCACTCAATATGCCAGCAAATTTGGAAAACTCAGCAGTGGCCACAAGACTGGAAAAGGTCAGTTTTCATTCTAATCGCAAAGAAAGGCGATGCCAAAGAGTGTTCAAAGTACCACACAATTGCACTCATCTCACATACTAGCAAAATCATGCTCAAAATTCTTCAAGCCAAGCTTCAACAGTATGTGAACCAAGAACTTCCAGATGTTCAAGCTGTATTTAGAAAAGGCAGAGGAACCAGAGATCAAATTGCCAACATCCTTTGGATTATAGAAAAAGCAAGAAAATTCCAGGAAAAAACATGCACTTCTGCTTCACTGACTATGCTAAAGCCTTTCACTACGTGGATCACAACAAACTGTAGAGAATTCTTAAAGAAATGGGAATTCCAGACCACCTCACCTGCCTCCTGAGAAATCAGTATGCAGGCTGAGAAGCAACAGTTAGAACTGAACATGGAACAACGGACTGGTTCCAAATTGTTAAAGGAGTACATCAAGGCTGAATATTTTCACCCTGCTTATTTAACTTGTGTGTAGAGTACATCATGTAAAATGCTGGGTTGGATGAAGCACAAGCTGGAATCAAGATTGCTGGGAGAAATATCAATAGCCTCATATATGCTCATGACACCACCTTTATGACAGAAAGGGAAGAGGAACTAAAGAGCCTCTTGATAAATGTGAAAGAGGAGAGTGAAAAAGCTGGCTTAAAACTCAACATTCAGAAAGCTAAGATCATGGCATCTGGTCCATCACTTCATGGGAAATAGATGGGGAAACAGTGGAAACAGTGTCAGACTTTCTTTTTTGGGGCTCCAAAATCACTGCAGATGGTGACTGCAGCCATGAAATTAAAAGATGCTTGCTCCTTGGAAGAAAATCTATGACCAACCTAGATAGCATATTAAAAAGCAGAGACATTACTTTGCTGACAAAGGTCCATCTAGTCAAGGCTATGGTTTTTCCAGTAGTCATGTATGGATATGAACATTGGACCATAAAGAAAGCTGAGCACCAAAGAATTGATGCTTTTGAACTGTGGTGCTGAAGAAGACACTTCAAAGTCCCTTGGACTACAAGGAGATCAAATCAGTTTATCCTAAAGGAAATCAGTCCTGAATATTCATTGGAAAGACTGATGATGAAGCTGAAGTGCCAACACTTTGGCCGCCTGATGCAAAGAGCTGACTCATTAGAAAAAACCCTGATGCTGGGAAAAATTGACAGTGGGAGGAGAAGGGGATAACAGAGGATGAGATGATTGGATGGCATTGCTGACCTGATGAACATGAGTTTGAGCAAGCTCCAGGAGTTGGTAATGGACAGGGAAGCCTGGCGTGCTGCAATCCATGGGGTCGCAAAGAGTCAGACACAACTGAGTGACGGAACTGAACTGAAGAACAAGTGCAGTGCTCAGGCACCACTCTACATGCTGTGTAGGTCCTTTGAAATCTCCAGATAGTGGAAGTGAACCTGGCTTGGGTTAAGGGAAGCGAAGGCCTCCTGAAGGAGTGCAGCTGATTCAGCAGAGGGGAGAGTTTTCTAGAAAGGGGGAGTGACAGAGTTACGAGAGTCCTTTCAGGCTCCAGTAAGGGCTGAGGAACAAGAAGGGATGTTGGAGGACCTCTTAGTGGAATGAGATGCTTTTGCTTGAGCGGTGACTTCACCTGCAAATAAATCTTCAGCAGTGAAGGAGCAACACCAGGAGGTGAACATGGTTTATCCACAGCTCTGGACACGTTCTCAACTGTGGCTAAAAATAATAAGTATTCAAACATCGTGTAAACAGATACATTTCTTTTATTTTTAACTTTTTATTTTGTATTGGAGTATAGCTGATTTGGCACCCCACTCCAGTATTCTTGCCCGGAAAATCCCATGGGTGAGGAGCCTGGTAGGCTGCAGTCCACGCGGTCGCTAAGAGTCGGACACGACTGAGTGACTTCACTTTCACTTTTCACTTTCATGCATTGGAGGAGGAAATGGCAACCCACTCCAGTGTTCTTGCCTGGAGAATCCCAGGGATGGGGGAGCCTGGTGGACTGCCGTTTATGGGGTCGCAGAGTCGGACACAACTGAAGCGACTTAGCAGCATAGTTGATTAACAAGCTTGTGATAGTTTTAGGTAAACAGCAAAGGGATTCAGCCACACATATACATGTATCCACTCTTCCCCAAACTCCCCTCCCATCTAGGCTGCCACATAATATTGATGAGAGTTCCCTGTACGAGAGTTCCCTGTGCTATACAGTAGGTCCTTGTTGGTTTTCCATTTTAAATATATGCTTATTGAAGGTCAAGACTTGGGAACAAAAGGACTAGAGTCTTTCTTTACAGGGGTGACACATGGGAAGGAGAAAATCAAACCACAGTCTCTCCTGGTGTCTGTGGAGATGCAATAAAAATACAGCTCTTTTCTGCCAGCTGCTTCTAGGGTTTTGTATTATTATTATTTGCAACATAATTAACCAATCCAGACATCTTATGCTGTTTGTCCTGGAGCCCTAGATGTCTCTCTCCCTCTGTCTTCTCTTAAGCACTCTGAGTTCGGTGCTTCCTCCCTGGAGAGGAAACTGACACACAGGCTCCTTCTGGATCAAGGAGGCTGCAGTGAGTCACCAGGTGCAAGGCAGGGACAAGGTTTTGAGTTTTTAAACGGCTTTGCTGACAAAGAGGCATGATCCTGAGTTTAGACAGAGTGCACTTAGCATTTTGAGGGGAAAAACCTCTGGGGCTAAAAAGCAGCTTTTAGCAAAAAATGGCTGTGATGAGTTGTGGTATCAGTGACTCTCCAGTAAATTTCCCTGGGGGTGGGACTGACTTCTGACAATGGATTTATCCACATGCAGAGTTGTTTCTGGCTCAAAGTAAGTGAAAATGAAGGGAGGATGTTGGACAAATCTCAAATATAGCTAAAGCTCTCTTTAGGCAGATGTTAATTCTATCCCATTGCTACTCTTATATGAAGTGAGAGAGGAACTGATAAACAACTTCCTGCGTGCAGTTTAAGGAGAAACTTTGCAAATGGGCCACATCAAGAAGTCAGTGCAGTTCTGTGAAGTGTAAAATGTACCAAGAACTATGGGGCCAGTTGCTGGATAAACAAGTTCTCTAACTTCAGGGCTCAACTTAGGTTTCTCCTGTCATGAACTTGGCACTAGCCGCCTTATCTGGGAAATACATGTGAATGTCAGTGCTGTTTGCAGAACTCTGCTTTCATCTTCTCAGGCCACTCGGAATTTTCCATAGAAATATATGTGTGTGTATATATGTGTGTGTGTGTGTGTGTGTGTGTGTGTGTGTGAAATGGGCTTTCTGGTGGCTCAGACGGTAAAGAATCTGCCTGCAGTGTGGGAGACCTGAGTTTGATCCCTGGGTTGGGAAAATCCCCTGGAGAAGAGAATGGCAATCCACTCCAGTATTCTTGCTTGGAATATTCCATGGACAGAGGAACCTGGTGGGTTACAGTCCATGGGGTTGCAAAGAGTTGGACACAACTGAATGACTAACAGATATATATGAAATATGTAAATGAATGTTTTGTGAACAGTGGCCTTATATATACAGTATATATAAACATGTAAATATTAGATACATTAAACATAAATATTCAAATAAATTTCATACAGATATATGTGTGAAATATAAGTGTATGAATCATACCCATAAATATGTTGTTATTCAGTTGCTCAGTCATGTCTGACTCTTTGCAACCACATGGACTGCAGCACACCAGGCTTCCCTGGTGATCTCCCAGAGTTTGCTCAAGCTCACGTCCATTGAGTCAGTGATGCTATCTAACCATCTTATCCTCTGATGCGCCCTTCTCTTCTTGTTCTCAATCTTTCCCAGCATCAGGGTCTTTTCCAATGATTCGGTTCTTTGCATCAGGTAGCCAAAGTATTGGAGCTTCAGCATCAGTCCTTCCAATGAATACTCAGGGTTGAATTCGTTTAGGATTGACTGGTTTGATCTCCTTGCAGTCCAAGGGACTTTAAAGAGTCTTCTCCAGCACCAAAATTCTTCAGTGCTCAGTCTTCTTTATTGTCTAGCTCTCACATCCATATATGACTACTGGAAAAACCATAGCTTCAACTATGCGGACCTTTCTTGGTAAGGTGGTATCTCTGACTTTTTAATATGCTGTCTAGTCTTGTCATAGCTTTACTTCCAAGGAGCAAGCGTCTTTTAATTTCATGGCTGCAGTCACCATCTGCAGTGATTTTGGAGCCCAAGAAAATAAAATCTGTCACTGTTTCCATTGTTTCCCCATCTATTTGCCATGAAGTGATGCGACCAGATGCCATGATCATAGTTTTTTAATACTGAGTTTTTTGTTCACAACTGTCACTTTTCATGATTACAAAAAGAAGTACAAAAATAGGAAGGAATATCACAGTGGCAGTAAGAGAGGTATATCCTCGTCCCTCTCTCAAGATGTAATTACAGTCCATCATTTAAAATTTAAATTTCTCCATAACTTGAAATAGTATACCAACGCCTCGCTTCTTGATATATCAGCTTCAAATTTTCTCTGTTGACTCCTCACTCCGAAAGATAAAGAAATGACCCCCTTACATCCACTCTGCTGTTCTCTGTTAGCCACATTTTATTTTCAGTTATATTTTTATTATATATAGTATATTAATAATTTTTGTTTTGTTGATTTGTCAATGTTTCAAAGGATCAATCAACTCCTTATTTTTCAAGATTAATTCTTCCCATGGCATTACATGTTTTGGTTTATTTCTTTATTTATTTTACCTTGGCCTATGAAATCCTTGGGAGAAGGCAATGGCACCCCACTCCAGTACTGTTGCCTGGAAAATCCCATGGATGGAGGAGCCTGGTGGGCTGCAGTCCATGGGGTCGCTAAGAGTCAGACACGACTGATTAACTTCACTTTCACTTTCCACTTTCATGCATTGGAGAAGGAAATGGCAACCCACTCCAGTGTTCTTGCCTGGAGAATCCCATGGACAGAGAAGCCTGGTAGGCTGCAGTTCATGGGGTCACACAGAGTCGGACACGACTGAAGTGACTTGGCAGGCAGCATGAAATCCTTGCAGGAGCCTATTTTGAGGGATTTTTCTTTGCATCGTCAATAATGGCAATCATAGCAAGGGCACAATGACTGTTTGCCTTTGAAGGAATTTCACATCTTGCCTCAGCAGATGGCAGAAGGGAGGGAAACCAGGCTTATTAATAAGATTCCTAAAGTAGCGACTGTAAAATTTGTGCTCCTTGGTGGAGTAGGAGCTTTGAATTTAAAAGTTTACTTTTTCCCACATACTTCCTGGTTAGTTATGAAAAGGATATTCTCTTTGAGAGAATATCCTCTAATTCTCTTTTAGAGATATTCTTCTTACAGATCTAGAGATACATGAATAATCTAAAGAGGGAGAAATAAACAAGCATTCCTGTGATAAACCTAGGTTTGTATAGACATGTGTACAGAGTATTTAAGAAACAGGGTTCTCTTGGGTGATTGGATGGGCTTAGTTACATTAACATCCTTTGGGTCTTTGATGCACTTACTGAATAAGAGGGAAACTCCTTTCTCGAGGAGAACAGTACGAATTTGGATAGGAAAAAAAAAGTGTCTGAGAATGGAGAAAACCTCAGTTATTTGTTTTTTAAATCCAAAGCCTTTACCAAGCTCTTTTGGAAAAACCAGTTTGCTGACTGTCTAGAGGGCCCTGGAAGTGGTGGGAGGTGGCAGCATTATTGCAAAGTTGAGTTTGTTCCAAGTGACTTGGGAAAGCAGTTATTAAGCATATTTGAAAACTGTGCTGGATCACTTGTAAGAAATTTTGACCCATGGTTGTATGGTTCTACGGCTGGGAAACAAAGCCAGTCTTCCATCCGTAGAAGAGAACACCCACCTGTCAGGCACTTAGAGCTTCTGGAACTGCTGGATTCATCTTTGATGTCTTCTTAGATTTCAATTCAGCTAACATGTATGCATTACTATGAGCTACACACTTGAATATATTACTAACTTACTCCTCATGGAATTCCAGGGTTGGGGGCAGTAGCATAGGGTTTGGGATTGAAATGCAGTCATTTAGGCTATTTTAGAGGAGCAGAGTACTTTTCCCAAGGTCACGTAGGCACTTTCTCATGGCAGTGCAAGGACATTTTCTAGAGCTTGTTCCTTAGATTTTTTTCACTGTGGTGATGTTAAATACATCATGTGTTGCTATGGTAGCTGGTCTTTTGATTGAATCCAGAGCAATGCAAAAGCTAAAAAAAAAAAAAAAGTGCATATTGGACCCAGGCAGACCCCAAGGTCATGTTCCTTGGTGTTATCTTCATCAGGGATGATATTCTTCAGTCTCCTGGGGAACTGAAATAATTAATTACCAAAAGGTAATTGTGTGATCACTGACAGGGACCTGTTGAGCAGTGAAGTTATGTATGGGCAGTGTCATCTCAGATTAACCAGGGTCACTAGAAACATAGCCAGAGTTTCCATAATAATTTTTGTGACTCATAGCAACTCCAAGCAATTGTCTAGATGGAACTTTGGATAGGGCCTCAAGTGCTTTATAAGGATTCTGCTCATTATATTAAAGTACATCTTTATTCCACTTCCCATAAGAGACTGGTGGGAATAACCCTCCTTCTTAGGGATGGAAGAGAGTCCTTTGAAGGGAGGTTATCTCCCAGGGGCCTTCTTTGGCTGTAAAGCTCCAGTCATAGCTGGCCCCATCCTGAGTGAGCCTGATCTCTATCTCCATGGCTTTTCCCTTGTTTCAGTTTTTTGGCCTGAAGATTATAAGGATCTGTGCCCATGGAAAGGATCAGCAGGAAATCTGCCCCAAGCCAACTCACAGTGTAATATAGAGACAGTTACTGATAAGGTGAGGGTGACTCAGTCTATGGCATCAGGAAACAACCCACTTAAAGTGTAACAAATGTAAAATGATCTGTAACCTGGAAGTTTTAACTTCAGAGAGTCTGTTGAAATGAGAGCAGATCGTACACTGATAATAGTATGACAAGTACAAACAGATGTAATCTACAGAAGAGACATGAAACAGAAATTCCCCAGCCCTCCTTGGTTTTCATCTTCAATCTTCAGCTCCCTAGTCTTAGTTACCGGGGCCGCTCCAGCGGGCCTCAGAGGCCGAATCTAAACCTGTTCCCCAGGATGTCTCCTGACAGTAAGCAAGAGGAGCTTACGGCTCTCTTGTCTGAGGATCCATTACAAATTAACTATGCTGTCCTCACGGCCTCGACGGGCACCTTGACAGAGTGCTTACTGTCATGAGTTCTAGAGTTAAATCCTGACTTCCCCACATGCCCTGTGACCTTGGGCAGCTCATTTAACTTTTCTCTGCCTTCGCTTCCTCATCTATAAAATGGATATGAGTGGTTGTGCAGATTAAATGAGTAAATATACATAAATCATTTGGTGGAATAGCTGACATTTGGTGAGTGTCGATAAAAGTTAGCTATTCTTTTCTATAATTTTATTCTTTTTCTATTTTTGGCTGTGCTAGGTCTTTGTTGCTGTGTGGGCTTTTCTCTAGTCGTGGGGATCTTCCTGGATCAAGGATCAAACCCTTGTCTCCTGTATTGGCAGGCAGATTCTTTACCACTGAGCCACCAGGGAAGCCCCCAAATTTAGCTATTCTTAACACCATTATCATTCTTATCACCCCAGACATCTATATTCCTCTCCTGTACCGTAATTCTGTCTCAATAACCCACTTCCACATCTGGACTCTGTGAGGCTTGCATTTTTCTGACCAGGTCTCTCCCCTCCTCAGGAAGTAGTGTCCTGACTTTCACTGGCAACTCACCTGGCCTCCTGTGGGTCATCTTTCAGGGCATCTTGTTAACCTCCTGCTGTACCTTCCCATGCCAGGTGATTGCTGGGTACCATAGTCAATCTCTGGACTCATCTGCTTCTTGGTAACCATAGGTGGATTTGCTGTTTTAGCACCTGACCCCTCACTGTGGGTCAGATGTCAACAAGCACCCCGGCCTCAGGAGGTAACTGGGGCCACACTCAAATATAAAGAACTTTTTGATCTGAGACAGGGTATCCTGAATAACCTATCACCAGTGGCTGGTAGACTTGGCAGATGCATATGGATATAATAAAAGCACCAGGCATTAGCATTAAAAACTCTGCAAAAATGTTAACAGTATTGAGCTGTTCCAGCTTTGCATGGCTATGTGTTTGGAAGAGCTCAATAGTGATACATTTGTATTACATAAATGTTAAATATTGCAGAAAAACTAGATAATACAAAATAAACCAAGTTAATTATAAAAAGAAAACATCTATAGCCCATCTGGAGATAACCATTTTAATCTCTCTCACTCTCTCCACACACACAGACCCCCCAACACACACACACAGAATCACTTTTTTCACTTAGTAGATTGTGGACTGCTTTCCATGTCATGAAATATACATTTAGATTATCAAGCATCAAATAATTCAAAATGATTCTATAGCTGTGTTGTTTCGTGGTCCAGCTGTTTGGCACTATTTTGCTGCCAAATGATAATGGTGATGGTGTTAAGAATAGCTAAACTTTTGGGCTCCCCTGGTGTCTCAGTGGTAAAGAATCTCCCTGCCAATGCAGTGGACAAGGGTTTGATCCCTGATCCAGGAAGATCTCCACAACTAGAGAAAAGCCCACACAGCAGCAAAGACCTAGCACAGCCAAAAATAAAAAAAGAATAAAATTATAAAGAGGTTAAACAGACTGGCTGAGTTTTTATGGTGTACAGCTTCTGATGCTGGTAACTGCCACCAGGTTAATTAGAGTGGCTCCTGGCTGGAGCCTCATTCAGAGCAGCTTGGCTTTATGTAGGAGTGGTTATTTGAGGAACAGGACTTTTGGCCCATTTGTTGTAGTCTCTTTCCATTACGAAAACCTGCCACCCAGCAGTGGATCTCAAGTTTCTAGTGATGGCCAGGGTGGGTGTTCAGCATTCTGGGCTCTGTCTCTGTGTCACTGTGGGACGTTTGGCAGGGTAACCCGTCTCTCCATGCCTCTGTTTCCTCCTCTTTAAATTAAAGGAGTTGTTCTTGCTTTTCTTCCGCTCTCACACTCTGATTGCATGTTAAATCATTTGGAGTGTGATTGAGGCCTGGGAGTGGCTCTTATTTGTGGCTGCATAATCTGGTGCCAGGCTGTCTGCCCCAGGATCACCAGAGGGGGGCATTCCAAGTGTATATTCCTGGCCCTCTTCCTTATCCTCCACTGGATAAGGAAGCCCGAGAATCTGTGTTTTTAACAATCCCCTTAGCTAGTCTTTCTCATTGAAAGGATGGTGCCTGCTCCTAAGCTGCCCAGCTGATCTCAACCTGGTTGAACTCTCGTTCTGGCCAAAGGGTTGTAAAAAGCATCTTAACCCCAAATCCTTCATGGAGGCAGCTGGTTTTGCTGGAAGCCTACATGGTTCCGGCTTAAGGACCGCCAGCAGCTTGGCTCCCATGGCCCCTGGAGACAGCTTTCCCCAGCCTGTCAGCTTCTCACCCATTGTCAGAGCTCAGCACACCCTGCCCAACCACCTGGCCCCCTTCCCCCAGCCCAGTTTCCATTATGTTCTACTTCACTGGTTTCTCGTTCTATATGGTTTGGCTCAGGCTGCAGTAGGGTTATGACCACGCTGCGTGTTTGTCCCAGCAGCATCCCCCACTGCCCTTCATCAAGCAGGGGATGTTTTTCCTTCCGCCTGGTTTCATTCCCCACTCTGTTCCCTCCCCTCATCTTCCAGGAGACCTGATGTTTCTGATACATATAGTAGATTTCCTTCTAATCCTGTAGGACTTGATCTATTGTATTAGCACTTTACTTCAGAGACTTCCATACAGGGCTTTAAATATTTAAGTGGCTGCATTCCTTTCCTGTCTGATTATTGAAATACAGACACATAGGCACACACCCTTCACCTTAAAGTGTGCTGGGTTTAAAAAGCTAGAACCTACCTTATCCACAATTTGAATAGGAGATTCTGATCTTATTCCACATTTATGTCCCATTTTACTCATATTCACCATTTATAAATAAGAAAGAAATAAGCCAGAAGCAGCTGGATATTAAACCTGAGTAGACTAGTATATCAGAATCACCTGGATAAATTAACAAACTACAGATTGCTGGACCTCATGCCAGACTTACTGAATCCTTGAGGGAGGGATCCACGAGTCTGCACTTCCCAGGAGCTCTCTGAATGTCTCTTCTGTAGGCTGAGGGCTCAGATCTCCTGCAGTAGATAGTGAAGAGAATTTAGACAAAATAAGATGCACCATCCTGCATTAGACGGTAGAGAGAATTTAGGCCAGAATGTAGACTGGCAGGCAGCCTGGTGGGCACTAGACTTCTTGGGGTTCAATTCAGCCTCTGCCCTCACTGGCTGTGTGACTGCTTCATGCCTCAGTTTGCTCACTAGTAGAAACAAATCTGTAAAAATATCAATAACATTGTCATCAGGAGGAATAAATTAGTTAATATGTGCATACATGCTAAGTCGCCCCAGTCTTATCCAACTCTTTGTGACCTCATAGACTTAGCCCACCAGGCTCCTCTGTCCGTGGGATTCTCCAGGCAAGAATACTGAAGTGGATTGCCATGCCCTCTTCCAGGGGATCTTCCCAACCCAGGGATTGAGCCCGTATGTCTTACATCTCCTGCATTGGCAGGCAGGTTCTTTACCACTAGTGCCCCCTGGGAAGCCCTAGTTAGTATGCTTAAAATAGCGCTGCACATGGTAAGAGCAGTGTCCGTGTTCACTGTGAATATTACCCCATGCACAAGAATGGCATGAGCAAAGTCAAACAGATGCAAATGGGTGGCCTCTCTGAGGGAGGCGAGCAGATCTCTTTGTTAAGAGCAGGTTTAGGTCAGTAGTTTTCAAATTATGGTATGCAAAATCTTCACGTGGGAAGCATGTTAAAAATGTGGTGTCCTTCCAAAGATTTGATTTAGTAAACTTGGAGTGAAGCTCTGGGATCTGCATTTAAAATTTTTGATGTAGGTGATCAGCACATTTTTAGAAACCCAGGTTTCAGTGGGACAGTACAGGCATTTAACATTGGTGAGGCCTCATGGGATTTGGCTTGGGCCATGAAAAGATATGGATGCTAATTGCATATTTAATATCTGCTTTATTAGGTGTGTCCAGAAAGCAGTAGAAGTATCTGGGAGGTACAGTGTGCATCCTACAACAACAAGCCGTTCATGGGCCGGTTTTATGAATGGGAACCATTTGCAGAAGGTAAGAGTAGCCCCAGCCTTGTCCACAGGAATCAGTTTTGTCTGTTCTCCAACCCTGTTGCCTTTTTGTTGTTGCTGGAGGAACCAGTGTGGTGCTGGCTAGAGTGGCAGTGCGAGGAGGAGCTGGTAGGGATCTTTACCGAAGGTAGTAATAGCTCTCAGGTGACAGCTGGACCATTAGTCGGATGGGAGAGGCTTTGGTCGAAGCAAGCAGCATCTGAGGATGAGAGGATGAGTGAGACAGAGCAAGGGTCAAGAAATGAGTAGAAGCAAGAGATTCAAGCTAAACTTGTGAGGAGTGAGCCAGGATAGAGTTTCCCTTTTCCTTGGTTCCTGCTGCAAGGGCTGGTAGAATGGCTTAAGAGAGCATGTGGAGTTGTACGGCTGACAGTTGTTTGGCTTTTGTGCTGGGGGAGCCTCAAATGCAGTTTCCCAAGAGGAAGTGTGGTAGACAACCATTGCAGAGCTCATCAGTACTGTTCTAGATCTTGGAGTCACTTTCCTTTGTTTCGTTTTGATGAGGACCATTTTTAAAGTCTATTGAGTTTTTACCATGTTGCTTCTGTTTTATGTTTTGGTTTTGGGGCCATAGTGAGTTGTGCTGATTCCATTATAGAATCTGTGTCCACATGTGAGAAGTCGTGCCTAGGTGTAAGGCCATGGGAAGAGGGAGGCGGGGTGGATGTCTGCTCTGAAATGGGATACAGAATTATTCTTGTCTGCACATTTGTCTCAGAGAAGTGTCTGCAGCTTGGGTTGGATTCTTAAAGTGGTCTCATGACCACTGCCCATTAGAATCACTGGGGAGCCTTCTAGAAATACTGAGGCCTGGGTGCCACTCCCAGAGATTGTGATTTAATTGATTTGGGGTGCAGCCTGGGGATGGGGATTTTTTTTTTAAGATCACAAGTCATTCTGATGGGCAGCTGGGGTAGAGAAACTCTAATCCAGGAGGGAGGCAAGATCTCAGAAGAGATGGTGACTCTGGCTTAAATTAAGGCACAGAATCATGAGTGTTTTGTCAACTGTGAAATATATTCTTATGTCAGGGCAACAGTACTTGGCAGTGATCACTTAGAGAAGGAACCCTTTTTTTGTCTGAGCTGCGCCCTTGCTTTATTGTTGGCTGTGGGTAGTAATAGCTGCTTTACCGTGGTTCACTGGGAGGCAAGGTGAATTCCTCCAGCCATGCGCTGTCTGTCCCCATTGTTTAGCCTGAAGCTGGAGCCACATCACCCAACCCTCTCTGCTTAGTTCCACGTGGTCCTCTGCCAGCCACCTGATCCTGTCAAGCCTGGTAGACTCAAGTCTAGTATCAAAAGCTCTTTGATTCCCACAAAGAAAACTCATGCTGGTATTTTCGCCTATCATCAGTATTGCCTGTGGATGCCAGCTGTTGTCTATGTATGATTCTACTTTTTCTGTTCTTTTGTTTGCCCTGACTCAGGCTGGACTTTAATTGTGGGTCCTCAGGTAGGAGGGGGTGTAATTAACATCTGATTCAACTTTTTATTTTGGAAAATTTCAAACATATGTAAAAATAGAATAATATAATTATATGAAAATAACCTCCTATATACCCATCACTTAGTTTCAACTCATGGCAAGTCTTTTTCATGTATAGTCTGCCTGTTCGTCCCCATCCAAATATGGCAAACTATTTGGATTCACATTATATTGCATTATTCACTGGTGCATACATTGATTAAAACTCTTGGTTGTAAGTGACCGAAACCCAGCCTACCTATGTTTAAACAAGAAAGATACTTTGTTGGTCCTGTTACTGGGAAGTCCAAGAATGGGGCTGGGATTTAGATGTGGCTGCCTTCAAGGGATTCAATAGTGTTGCTGCTGCTGCTGCTGCTGCTGCTGCTAAGTTGCTTCAGTCATGTCCGACTCTGTGCGACCTCAGAGACAGCAGCCCACCAGGCTCCCCTGTCCCTGGGATTCTCCAGACAAGAACACTGGAGTGGGTTGCCATTTCCTTCTCCAAGGCATGAAAGTGAAAAGTGAAAGTGAAGTTGCTCAGTTGTGTCCGACTCTTCATGACCCCATGGACTGCAGCCTACCAGGCTCCTCTGTCCATGGGATTTTCCAGGCAAGAGTACTGGAGTGGGTTGCCGTTGCCTTCTCCCCCAATAATGTTAGGAGCCTGCTTTTCTCTCTTTCTCCATCTCTTGGTCTGTTTACTTACTTCTCAGGTGGATGGACAGGCTTACATGGCTTTGAACTTGCAATCAGAGTGAGAAAGTCTCTCTCTTATCCAGTGTTATGGGTTGAATTATGTTCCCCAATCTTTCTATCCCTGGTACCTATGAATTTGCTCATCTGGAAATAAGGTATTTGCATGTAATTAAGGTTCAGGTTAAGAAGAGGTCATACTGGATGAGGGTGGGCCCTTAATCCATACGACTGGTGTCCTTATATAAAGAGAAGAGGCACAGAGACACACATATAGAGAACACCCAGGCACAGACAGAGGAAAGATGGCCATGTGACACCAAGGCAGAGCTTAGAGTGATGCAGCTACAAGTCAGGGAACACTAAGGATTTCTGGAAAATGCCAGAAACCAGGAGGAGTAACAGAAAGCTTCTTCCCCAGAGATTGCAGAGCGAGCAGGGCCCTGCCAACACCTTGAGTTTGAATTCCCAGCCTCCAGAACTGTCAGAGAATAAATTCTGTTGTTTTAACCCACCCAGTTTATGGTCATTTGTTATGGCAGCTTAGGAAGCTAATATGCCTAATGAGGGCTTCGGTCTCAGAAAAACCACACTGTGATCTTTTTTGGGTCATATTCCCATCCCTGGACAAGAGTTCAGGGCCTAGGTTGGGGGCAGTGGTCCTTGGGTTAACTCAGGTCATGTGACTAGCCCTCTGGTGGGAAACCCACATCCCAGGAAGTGGAGGTGGGAAAGAGGGAGTTGGCACAGACAGAAAAACAGAATCTTCTACAGTAATTATTATCTACTTCTTCACCATAAGCCACTGAAATTTTGAAGGAGCCAGTGAGAATGCTGTTTTACAAAGCATTTTTACAAATGTTTTACAAAGAAAAGAAAAATGCAGAACAGCAGCAGATTAAATAAATCAACTATCTTCTGCACTGTGTTTGTTACTTTGTCTAGAAAATTCAGCATTCTTTAAAAATATTTACTCACATTAATATGTCTCACATGCCTAGGAGGAGAGGCTCCCAGAGTCACTGAAACTGCATTTACTTTGGCTTTCTTTAAACAATTCTTCTTGCTGCTAAGATTGTTTTCTTGATTTTGTCCTCTTTCCTCTTAAATGACTCCCAGGTTGACCAGTGGGAGGAAGACGCTGTTAATGTTTCTGCAGGGTGTTCGTATTTTATGGCTGGAGTTTGCATTCGGCTCTTGGTTTTGTTTGGATGTCTGTTGCTGTTCGCATGTGCCTACTTAGGGGAACAGCTGCACTCATTCAACCCAGTGCCGCATAGAATAGTAAAAGCAGAGCACACTCTCTGATAAACACATTAATTTCACCACATGCTTCTTCCTAGACCTTTAACTGCATTTCCTGGACATAGTGATCTGTCCTAAGATAATGCCTCTAGGAATTTTTCTTATAGACTTAATATCGTAAAGACGATAGAAGTAGAATTCCAGGGTCTATGTGTGCCTGTTTACTCAGTATAGTGATAGTTCATGTGTCACCTTCATCCCCCTTCACTCCAAACCACTTTGGACTGTAAATTGTATGGTCAATATAGCTAGAAAAGGATACTTTAATATGTAGAGTCTTGTTTAGGTGCATTGGAGAAAATTGTACCTGTTTTCATAACTAGAGTCTAGAATTTTGCCAGGTCACTGTGGGCTCTACAGCAGCAAGTATCAGTCTTAATCCATAAGCCAGGGGACAGCTTTGTATTGGTATTTTAATGCACCGTATGTCCCCAAGAGCTGAACTAAGCAGAGCACAAATCTAAAAACCAGAAGTGAGACTGAGTCAGAAACTGGAGGTTGCCAACTGGTCATACAACCAGGGCCAGTGTATCTGTCGGGGCTGAGTAGCTTGAGCTGCAGGAACAAAGAGCCCTGAGTCCTTAAGACTTAACAGAACAAGTTTGTCTCTTGCCCAGACCACCCGTGTGATGCAGTATGTATTCTGCTCATTCAGGGGTCCAGGCTGATAGAAGCAGCATCTCAACCTCTGCTTCCACTGAGGCAAGGAGAGGGAACAAATGAATCACCCATGGATCCTTCCCGCTTCTCCCAGAAGTGATCGGTGTTGTTTCTGCTCACATCTCATTAGCCAAAGCAAGTGACGCATCATGTTTAACTTCAAGGGCAACAGGGAGGTACCATCCTGCTGTGTGCTCAAAGCAGAAGTGGAATATCCATGACCACCCTAATGACTAGTCCAAGCAGGAAGCTTCGAGAGAATTCCCTGAGCTGTGTCTTCCTTCTGTAAGTTCAGGTGACTTATTAGGCTGCTTGCAAGAAGAGTAGATTTGGCTCTAGGGAATGTTATAGGTGACACAGAGCCTCTAACAGTTACAGGACCCTGAGCCATTTAGACTATTCCTTCTCCTTGATTAAAGCTCCGAGGGTCAGGGATGGAATGTTGGTGCCAAGGGGTGCTGCTGACTCCCCCGCAAGTCTAGCCCTGGCACAGGGGGGTCAAGGACTGTCATAAACATGGACGGTATTATCAAAACTGTATGATGTGAGGAAGGAAGGCTTAGGGCCAAGTGCTGGTGGACCTGGGGTTAGGATGTTTATGTTTTACCGAAGCAACTTGATTCATTCCTGGAATTCTCCCTCCCTCAGCCCATCCCTCCTGCACAGACAGTTCATAGTCATCATGGACTTTTCAGAGTGGACAGGGAAGGCCTAAGGGAAAGGAGAGGAGTTTTCCAGTTTTCTACCCTCCACAGAGCCATTCTGAAGCTCTTGTATCCAGGCCTAGGAATACCTGGCAAGACCAGGTCATGTTTGCTCAGCATTTGAGTGTATCATCAAGGACAAGGGGCTTCCCTTGTAGCTCAGTTGGTAAAGGATCTGCCTGCAGTGCAGGAGACCCAGGTTTGATTCCTGGCTTGGGAAGATCCCCTGGAGAAGGAAATAGCAACCCACTCCAGTATTCTTGCCTGGAGAATCCCATGGACAGAGGAGCATGGAGGGCTACAGTCCATGGGGTTGCAAGAGTTGGATATGACTTAGCAACTAAACCTCCACTGAGGACAAAGCAAAATCCTGAGAGCAGCCTCTTTGTGAAAACAAAACAGTGATTTTGGTTTTATACATTAGTTGAGTATGAATGAATGGTAGTGAGCTCCCCAGCAAGAAGTTGGGGTGTTTAAGGGAGATGTCTTAGGGTAGTAGACCTATATTTGAAGTCATTGTCTTTAGTGTGATAATTAAAGCCACTGTGATGAAGACCTTCAAGAGAGTATAGAATCACGAGGACAAAAAACCAAAAAGAAAAAAAAAAAAGAATCACGAGGACAAGGGACTCAGGAAGGAGGTTTGACGTATATCCACGTTAAAGAAGCAGGGAAAAGAGACCCAACGATGAAAGGAGCCTGAGAAGAGGTGGCACCAAAGTATTATAGCGCCTTATATCATCTCTAATAGTAATAAAGTCTATTATGGTTTATAAAGTTCTATTATATACACCACAATGAGGGACAAATGAGATAATAGGAGTTGCAAGCACTTACTGTGTACCAGGCTAACTCCTTTAATCTTTACAACAAGCCTGTAGGTGAGTCCTATTATCAGCCTCACTTTACACAAGAAACAAAGTATATAATCGTTAAATAATTACCCAAGGTCACCCAGATAGGAAGTGATAGAGCCAGGTTCAAACCTCAGAATCTGGCTACAGAATCTCTACTCCCAGTGTACATGAAAGCCAGGAGAAAGATATGTTAGAGTTGTGAGCATTTTAGACCAGTCTTTCGGTGCCTGTTTTCCTTGTAAAAACTATCTGAGTAATTAAAGTTTAACTTTTCTTTAAAAAAGATAAAAGAAGGAGTGGTGGGGGAGAAGCAGTGAACACAGCTTGACACAGCCAGAAGTCAAGGGGAGGCTGGGGCCTGAGAAAATGAGACTGGGAGAGACTGTGGGGAAAGCACTGGAGAGAATCTAGTGGCTGGAATGAGCAGGGAGGGGAGGGGTCTTTAAGAAGCAGGGGACATGGGTATGCCTATGGCTGATTCATGTTGATGTGTGCTAGAAACTTTCACAATATTGTAAAGTAATTATCCTCCAATTAAAAATAAAATTTAAAAAAGAGGGTAGCCAGTGAATAGGGCTAGCTCTTCCTTTTAAAAATTGCCATGAAGAAGGCATATTGAGAGTG
This sequence comes from Bos grunniens, assembly GCF_055505025.1. Lineage (NCBI taxonomy): Eukaryota > Metazoa > Chordata > Mammalia > Artiodactyla > Bovidae > Bos > Bos grunniens. The sequence goes on along the minus strand of NC_141174.1, from coordinate 84,137,803 downwards.
TTTGCTAGCTTAATTTAAGGTAAAGAGAAAGGTTTGTTTAGAATGGTAGAGAAATGAGAATTCTGGAGATTGAGAGACTAAAACTTAAAAAGGAAGAATAAGGGGTTAATAGAATGGTACCTATGAACCTAGTCTATCCTAGGGAAAAAGGTGGAAAATAGGCACCATTTTCCCTCCAGAAAAAATTATATTATTGTTTCTCTGCATGCTGTTAATACAAAACTTTTCACCATTAAATGAAAATTCATTGATTCAAGAGCAATGAAAGCAATCATAGTTCCATAAAAAATATTTATTTAAGAATGTTCACAGCAACTTTTTTCATGATAGCTTCAAACTGGAAATAAGCCAACTATTTCATCAACAGGAGACTGAATAAACACACTGTGATACATTTCTACAGTGGAGTATTACTCAGCAATAACAAAGAACACTCTACTGACACATATAATGATCCAGGTGAATATCAGAAACACTGTGTTGACCAGAGTGAGCCAGATACGAGCCTATGCACTGCCTGATTCCATTTGTATTTTGTTCTAGAACAGGGAAAATTGGGCTATGCTGACGGAAGTCAGCACAGTGTTTGCCTATGGGTGTGGGGAAGGAGTAGCTGGAAAGGCCCATGATAGAGCTTTGTGGAATGATGGTCATGTTCCAGATCATAATTGGCATGGCTGTTACACTGGTGTGTGTAGCTGTCGAAACCCATCGACTGCACCTTTGTGATCTATGCATTCTATTATATATAAACAGTAGATTCTCTTTCCCATTCTGTCTTCATTCCTAAAAGTAAAATTTAGAGCTAATATAAATTTCACCATTATAGAACTATTCTAAGCAGATCCAACCAGTCCATTCTAAAGGAGATCAGTCCTGGGTGTTCTTTGGAAGGACTGATGCTGAAGCTGAAACTCCAATACTTAGCCACCTCATGCGAAGAGCTGACTCATTGGAAAAGACTCTGATGCTGGGAGGGATTGGAGGCAGGAGGAAAAGGGGACGACAGAGGATGAGATGGCTGGATGGCATCACCGACTCGATGGACGTGAGTTTGAGTGAACTCCAGGAGTTGGTGATGGACAGGGAGGCCTGGCGTGCTGCGATTCATGGAGTTACAAAGAGTCGGACACGACTAAGTGACTGCACTGAACTGAACTGAAGCCTTGCTAGTTTGCCTCTCTCTCTCTTACTCTATTTTATTTTAAATACTCATTATTATTGACCATAGAAGCACAAGAGGATTTTAGGGAGAATGTACTCATATGCAGAGTATCATTTTTGGAATCATTTAGGATCATAGGGCTTAGTTGAGCCTAGAAATCCTCAACTAGGTCCAGAATCTGAAGAAGCAAGCTGCACATCTGTGTAAATTAGTATTCTTCTTCTTTTTTCCACAAGCAGCAGACACCAATTTTGGCTAGGTCAAACACAAAAGGATTTTGTTGGAAGGCTATCCAGTAGCTCTAAGAATCAACAGGAAGTGTGTGGGAGCAGGCTGGGTGAAGGACAGATACAAAGGGGGCTCTGGGGATCCAGTGGACAGAACTGATGGTCTTACTTGCCTGCTGCTCGTGTTGCTACAGTGGATACATTTTGACAGGTTTCTTCATCCAAGACTCAGAGCCCTGGAAATAAGAGCCCTATGGCTTGGCACAGGCCACATGCCCACTGCTTGGCTGGGGATAGAAGGGTCGGGGGAGTCCTGACTGACAGTCCCACCAAGACTACATGCGGAGGAGGAGAATAGATTCCCAGAAAGGAAATCCAGGTGCTGAACCAAAAGAAGGAAGAATGGTCTGGGGTGGCCCAAGACAACCAATATCCATGACAGAAACTCATGACAAGTCAGGATCCCCACCTGGTTTGTCAACCGTATTTCATGAGACTTTTTGACACCTTTGAGGGACTATTGAAATTAGACTATAACGTGTGATTGCCACTCTTTCCTTCTCGTGTTTGCATTTCTGAAGATTTCTTCAGATAGGCCTCCTTATATAGGTATGGTATGTGACTGTGTGGGTTCTTTCTGCTTCCACACATTGTCAGACGTAATTTGGATTGACCAGTGTGCATTTGCAAAGGGACATGGGAGAGAGGCTGGGGTTCTGTGGTACCTTCATCCTGTGGCATGCAGTGTTGAGGATGACCTCAGAAGGAAGTGAATGGGGCTAGTAATGGTTGTTCTTTTCTTGCTGGTTTCTGTAATCCTGGACAGACTCTTTGGTGGGACTATATGTGTAAAGTACACCTAGATCTGTGAACCTTAGACCAAGTGTGCCTTAGGAAGCATTGCTACGAACAAAGCTAGTGGAGGTGACAGAATTTCAGTTGAGCTATTTCAAATCTAAAAGACGATTCTGTGAAAGTGCTGCACTCAATATGCTAGAAAATTTGGAAAACTCAGCAGTGGCCCCAGAACCAGAAAAGATCAGTTTTCATTCCAATCCCAAAGAAAGGCAATGCCAAAGAATGCTCAAGCTACTGCACAGTCACACTCATCTCACACGCTAGCAAAGGAATGCTCAAAATCCTCCAAACCAGGCTTCAACAGTACATGAACTATGAAATTCCAGATGTTCAAGCTGGATTTAGAAAAGGCAGAGGAACCAGAGATCAAATTGCCAACATCCACTGGATCATTGAAAAAGCAAGAGAGTTCCAGAAAAACATCTACTTCCGCTTTATTGACTACGCCAAAGCCTTTGACTGTGTGGATCACAATAAACTGTGGAAAATTCTGAAAGAGATGGGAATACCAGACCACCTGACCTGCCTCTTGAGAAATTTGTATGCAGGTCAGGAAGCAACAGTTAGAACTGGACATGGAACAACAGACTGGTTCCAAATCAAGAAAGAAGTACGTCAAGGCTGTATATTGTCACCCTGCTTATTTAACTTATATGCAGAATACATCATGCGGAATGCCAGGCTGGATGAAGCACAAATTCGAATCAAGATTGCCAGGAGAAATATCAGTGACCTCATATATGCAGATGACACCACCTTAGGGCAGAAAGTGAAGAACTAAAGAGCTTCTTGATGAAAGTGAAAGAGGAGAGTGAAAAAGTTGGTTTAAAAGTCAACATCCAGAAAACAAACATCATGACATCCAGTCCCATGCTACTTCATGGCAAATAGATGGGGAAATAATGGAAACAGTGACAGACTTTATTTTCTTAGGCTCCAAAATCACTGCAGATGGTGACTGCAGCCATGAAATTAAAAGACGCTTGCTCCTTGGAAGAAAAGCTATGACCAACCTAGACAGTGTATTAAAAAGGCAGAGATATCACCTTGCCAAGAAAGGTCCACATAGTCAAAGCCATGGTTTTTCCAGTGGTCATTCATGGATGTGAGAGTTGGACAATAAAGAAAGCTGCTGCTGCTGCTGCTAAGTCACTTCAGTCGTGTCCATCTCTGCAACCCCATAGACGGCAGCCCACCAGGCTCCACCGTCCCTGGGATTCTCCAGGCAAGAACATTTCCTTCTCCAATGCATGAAAGTGAAAAGTGAAAGTGAAGTCGCTCAGTCGTGTCCAACTCTTCAGGACTGCGTGGACTGCAGCCTACCAGGCTCCTCCATCCATGGGATTTTCCAGGCAAGAATGCTGGAGTGGGGTGCCATTGCCTTCTCCAAAAGAAAGCTGAGCACAGAAGAATTGATGGTTTTGAACTGTGGTGTTGAAGACTCTTGAGAGTCCCTTGGACTGCAAGGAGATCCAACCAGTCAATCCTAAAGGAAATCAGTCCTGAATATTCATTGGAAGGACTGATGCTGAAGCTGAAGCTCCAATACTTGGGCAACCTGATGCGAAGAACTGACTCAGTGGAAAAGACCCTGATGCTAGGAAAGATTGAAGGCAGGAGGAGAAGGGGACAACAGAGGTTGAGATGGTTGGATGGCATCACTGACTCGATGGACGTGAGTTTGAGTAAGCTCTGGGAGTTGGTACTGGACAGGGAAGCCTGGTGTGCTGCAGTCCATGGGGTTGCAAAGAGTCAGACGTGACTGAACCGAGTGACTGACACCTAGGTCACGTGTTCTTCTCTGTATCTAAAAAGAAAGAAGGATGTAGGGTGGGGCATATGGAATCATGTCTCTGTGAGTGTTTTCCTGGGAAACTGAGGCTTTGGAAAAGAAAAGATTATTTGAGGGAGAACATTGCCTCTGCTCTTAAGTATTCTGGAAGGTGTAAAGGATTCATGTAAAAGCAGTTTCTTTCCTGGCACTTACAGCAGTGTCATTATAGGTAATTAGTAAAGAAAAGCCTCAGGGTATATTTCAATATCTAAAAAAGCAGATTAGTCTAAATGTAAATAATTTTGAGGATTTAAAGGCAAGGATAAAACTTAAACCCATTGCAAAATATTCAATAATGAGACCCAGGCCTGTCATTTCTCTCTCCTGGGAAGCTCAGCTTTCTTCAAAGACTGCCTCCATCCTCGTGGTATGTCTGGTCAGGATGAGCAAGGTCAGATGTCATTATTCTACAGACTCAAGAACTGAGCCTCCAGGTTGGATGATCTACCCTGGGTCGCAGGATAAAATAGAAGGATCAGATTAAAAGAGATGTTACATAACCACAGCCTGCTGATTTCAGAGCAGCCATTTGCCTCAGGGGCTATGAAAGAATTTTTCCCTTCATGTAACCAAGCCGTGACCCATTTGGTACCTTTCAAAACAAACAAATGTGTTTTTACATCAACTGAGACTTTTCCAGGACATCCTGGGACTCTGTCTTAATCCTTGTAGCACAGCTCTCTCACCCTCTGAGCAGATGCCTCTGATCATAAATTGATAGAGCTGGGTCCCAAAGGAGTACTCAGGACCTTTGGTTGCACCTTTACATGGATGTTGAGACATTAGTATGGGGCCAACATCAAGAGGTTTTTAGAATTAGAGGCCTTAGAGCTGGAAAATAATCCATGAAAACGCAGATTCTGTCTGAGTTGTAAATCCAACCCATCCTTTTGCATATTGATGAAAGAAATTCTCCTTCATTTGCATAGTCCCTCCCCTGAAGCTGTTAAAAAGCAGCCGTACGCGGTATGTGTTTCTTAGAAATTGCAGTGAGAACATTCCATGAGTCAGTGGAACTTGTTAACAAAGGATTAAAGGAAAAATCTGTTGTGTACCTGGGGTTGGGTAGGAGGAAGGGAGAGAGCAAGCTCCAGCATTCCTGTGTTTACCCAGGCGGCTGGCTTCACCTTCCTCTTCACAATGCCTACACTTTGTAATAAGGCCATTCTTATTATGCGACTATAATTCATCCTGGGATGGTTGTTGCCTGGCTACCTTTGGAACCACATGGAATGAAACCTCCAGTTCCCTCTTCAGATATTTAAAAGCAGCCGTCTTGTCATTCTACATTTTGTTTCACCAATCTGCTAAATATTTACTTCCTTCAGTTGACTCCATGTGTACTGGAGCACGCCACTTGTTTACCATCCGATCTGCTCCCTTTAGAATCAATATATGAGTCCTAACAAGCAGCTCTGGTTGAGCGTGTCTCTGGTGTGCAAGGCTCAGGAGCACGGAGTGTCACTGGCATGGATTAGTGATGTCTTGCGTAACTATGGGAAGGGAAATGGTAGCATGTATCCTCCTCCTTTTCTTATAGTTGATTTACTGTATTGTGTTAGTTTCCTGTGTTGCTGCTGCTGCTAAGTCGCTTCAGTCGTGTCCGACTCTGTGTGACCCCATAGACGGCAGCCCACCAGGCTCCCCCGTCCCTGGGATTCTCCAGGCAAGAACACTGGAGTGGGTTGCCATTTCCTTCTCCAGTGCATGAAAGTGAAAAGTGAAAGTGAAGTCAAGTCCGACTCTTCGTGACCCCATGGACTGCAGCCTACCAGGCTCCCGTCCATGGGATTTTGGCAAGAGTACTGGAGTGGGGTGCCATTGCCTTCTCCAGTTTCCTGTGTACAGCAAAGTGATTCAGTTACACATATACATATATTCACTCATTCTTTTTTAGATTCTTTTCTCTCCTAGGTTATCACAGAATACTGAGTAGAGTTCCCTGGGCTATACAGTAGGTTCTTGTTGGTTATCTGTCTTATATATAGGCGTGTACGTATGTGCACCCCAAGCTCCTGCTTTATCCCTCCCCTCCCACGTTCCTCATTTGGTAACCGTAAGCTTGTTAACCTCAACATCTGTAACTTTCTTTCTGTCTTTCACACTGTGATGACATACCTGCCAATTAACCCAGTAATGAAGGAAATGATGCAAATAAATGTAATGAATGCATCATTGACTAGTTTTGTCTAAAACATGTTCACATTTAAAATGTAAGTAAAACACCGAATAATATGCAACTGATTGTAATTTTCCAAAAGAAGACATTTAGGATGGCTGAAATAGTCAGTGACAGGCCTGGATTTCCCAGAGTAATCCTTCAAATTCAGGCTTCTTTCAGGGGCCCAGTGTATCTAGAGGTAGAGAAAGTAAATCAAGGATAGTTTCTAAAAACTGGATTGTCTGCTATCGATGTATTAAATAGGTTTCATTCTGCATTTGAAGTTGTGTTTCCTGTCTGCATCTGAGGGTGGGTTGACTAAAGCAAAGTAAAATGAAGTAGTGGCAGTGATTTATATCTGAATTATCCTGGTTCCAAACCCAGCTATTTTCAGCCCGAACTATGCAGATAACTTGTCATCGTATCTTGAGTACACATGTGTCATTATCACACCTCTTTCCTGAAAAACCCAGGAGACACGAACAGCTATTTGAGGTCCTTTGAACCCAAATACTTAGGAACCTAGTATTTATTGGGATATATATATATTTTCCTTAAGGTTACTAATTGTGATATACAGCCTGAACTAGAAGGCTTTGGTTCACAACCATTTCTGTTCAAATGGGAGACATTTCTGGATTGTTGCTTTTCTCATCTCTTTCCTGTTCTGCAACTGTCACTGCTCCACTCTCACCCTTGCTGGAAGCCAGTGATCACTGAACGGCCCACTGAAGGAGACACGTTTATTGCTCTTTCTGAGCTGGGTCTAACATGGGGCAGCCGCAGCTCCGCCTGGGGCTAAGCAGAAGTACTATCACTACTCTTATAAAAGTCCTTCTGTTCAGCTCACCCTTTCATGGTTAGTGCTTAGTTTTTTATCTGGATTTTTTCATTCCTTTTGGCTTGCAAGATACGCACATACACACACCACCACTGCCACACCGCTGCCACCACCACCACCACCCCACCCCCGGGAGGAAACCACTGTTTAATTTGTTGACAAACATGTGTGGATATGTTTAAATACTTTAGAAGTAAAACAAGGAAAGTTCAAGTTCAGTTCAGTCTCTCAGTTGTGTCCGACTCTTTGTGACCCCATGGACTGCAGCACACCAGGCTTCCCTGCCCATCACCAACTCCCAGGGCTTACTCATACTCATGTGCGTTGAGTCGATGATGTCATCCAACCATCTCATCTGTCGTCCCCTTCTCCTCCTGCCCTCACTCTTTCCCACCTTCAGGATCTTTTCTAATGACTCAGCTCTTCGCATCAGGTGGCCAAAGTATTGGAGCTCCAGCTTCATCATCAGTCCTTCCAATGAATATTCAGGACTGATTTCCCTTAAGATTTCCTGGTTGGATCTCCTTGCAGTCCAAGGGACTCTCAAGAGTCTTCTCCAATACCACAGTTCAAAAGAATCAATTCTTCAGCACTCAGCTTTCTTTATAGTCCAACTCACATCCATTCATAACTACTGGAAAAACCATAGCTTTGACTAGATGGACCTTTGTTGGCAAAGTAATGTCTCTGCTTATTAATATGCTGTCTAGGTTGGTCATAGCTTTTCTTCCAAGGAGCAAGTGTCTTTTAATTTCATGACTGCAGTCACCATCAGCAGTGATTTTGGAGCCTAAGAAAATAAAGTCTGTCACTGTTTCCATTGTTTCTCCTTCCATTTGCCATGGAGATGATGGAAGGTAGTGGAGGTGATGAAATGCCAGTTAAGCTATTTCAAATCCTAAAAGATGATGCTGTGAAAGTGCTGCATTCAATATGCCAGCAGATTTGGAAAACTCAGCAGTAGCCACAGGATTGGAAAAGGTCAGTTTTCGTTCCAATCCCAAAGAAGGGCAACGCCAAAGCATGTTCAAACTGCCCCACAATTGCACTCATCTCACACCCTAGCAAAGAAAGCAGAAAGAAAGTGAAGTCATTTGAATCAGTTCTAATGAGATGGATGAAACTGGAACCTATTATAAGGAGTGAAGTAAGCCAGAAAGAAAAACACCAATACAGTATACTAACGCATATATATGGAATTTAGAAAGATGGTAACAATAACCCTGTGTACGAGACAGCAAAAGAGACACTGATGTATAGATCAGTCTTATGGACTCTGTGGGAGAGGGAGAGGGTGGGGAGATTTGGGAGAATGGCATTGAAACATGTATAATATCATGTATGAAACGAGTCGCCAGTCCAGGTACGATGCACGATACTGGATGCTTGGGGCTGGTGCACTGGGACGACCCAGAGGGAGGGTATGGGGAGAGAGGAGGGAGGAGGGTTCAGGATGGGGAACACAGGTATACCTGTGGCGGATTCATTTCGATATTTGGCAAAACTAATACAATATTGTAAAGTTTAAAAATAAAATAAAATTAAAAATAAATAAAATTAAAAATAAAAAAGAAAGTGAAGTCACTCAATTGTGTTGGACTCCTTGTGACCCCATGGACTGCAGCCCACCAGGCTCCTCCATCCATGGAATTTTCTAGGCAAGAGTACTAGAGTGGGTTGCCATTTTCTTCTCCAAGGGATCTTCCTGATACAAAGATCGAACCTGGGTCTCCCTCATTGCGGGTAAAGGCTTTACCAACTGAGCCACCAGGGAATCCCACCCTAGCAAAGTAATGCTCAAAATTCTCCAAGCCAGGCTTCAACAGTACATGAACTGTGAACTTCCAGATGTTCAAGCTATATTTAGAAAAGGTAGAGGAACCAGAGATCAAATTGCCAACATCTGTTGGGTCATAGAAAAAGCAAGAGGATTCCAGAAAAACATCTAGCTCCTGCTTTATTGATTATTCCAAAGCCTTTGACTATGTGTATCACAGCTGTGGAAAATTCTTAAAGAGATGGGAATACCAGACTACCTGACCTGCCTTCTGAGAAATATGTACACAGGTCAAGAAGCAACAGTTAGAACTGGACATGGAACAACAGACTGGTTCCAAATCAAGAAAGAAGTTCGTCAAGGCTGTATATTGTCACTCTGCTTATTTAACTTACATGCAGTGTACATCATGCAAAAGGCTAGGCTGGATGAAGCACAAACTGGAATCAAGATGCTGGGAGAAATATCAATAACCTCAGATATGCAGATGACACCACCCTTAAGGCAGAAAGTGAAGAGGAACTGAAGAACTTCTTGATGAAAGAGAGAGAGGAGAGTGAAAACAAGGAAAGGCCCCATATAAATTACAGTTTGGAACTGTAGATAACTACAGTTAGATTGCTAGATAACAGTTTTGTAAATGCAAATGATTGATAACTGATTATCAGCTTTGGGGCTTATCAACAGACTTTACAAGATTGCTATTTAGTAATTAATGAAAAAAAAAAAAAGCTTCAGTTCAGTTCAGTTGCTAGTCGTGTCCAACTCTTTGCTACCCCATGAATTGCAGCACACCAGGCCTCCCTGTCCATCACCAACTCCCGGAGTCCACCCAAACTCACGTCCATCGAGTCGGTGATGCCATCCAGCCATCTCATCCTCTGTCGTCCCCTTCTCCTCCTGCCCCCAATCCCTCCCAGCATCAGAGTCTTTTCCAATGAGTCAACTCTTCGCCTGAGGTGGCCAAAGTACTGCAGTTTCAGCTTTAGCATCACTCCTTCCAAAGAACACCCAGGACTGATCTCCTTTAGGATGGACTGGTTGGATCTCCTTGCAGTCCAAGGGACTCTCAAGAGTCATCTCCAACACCACAGTTCAAAAGCATCAATTCTTTGGCACTCAGCTTTCTTCACAGTCCAACTCTCACATCCATACATGACCACAGGAAAAACCATAGCCGTGACTAGACAGACCTTTGTTGGCAAAGTAATGTCTCTGCTTTTGAATATGCTATCTAGGTTGGTCATAACTTTCCTTCCAAGGAGTAAGCGTCTTTTAATTTCATGGCTGCAATCAACATCTGCAGTGATTTTGGAGGCCCCAAAAATAAAGTCTGACACTGTTTCTACTGTTTCCCCATCTATTTCCCATGAAGTGATGGGACCAGATGCCATGATCTTAGTTTTCTGAATGTTGAGCTTTAAGCCAACTTTTTCACTCTCCTCTTTCACTTTTATCAAGAGGCTTTTTAGTTCCTCTTCACTTTCTGCTGTAAGGGTGGTGTCATCTGCATATCTGAAGTTATTGATATTTCTCCTGGCAATCTTGATTCCAGCTTGTGCTTCTTCCAGCCCAGTGTTTCTCATGATGTACTCTGCACATAAGTTAAATAAGCAGGGTGAAAATATACAGCCTTGATGTACTCCTTTTCCTATTTGGAACCAGTCTGTTGTTCCATGTCCAGTTCTAACTGTTGCTTCCTGACCTGCATACAGGTTTCTCAAGAGGCAGGTCAGGTGGTCTGGTATTCCCATCTCTTTAAGAATTTTCCACAGTTTGTTGTGATCCACACAGTCAAAGGCTTTGGCATAGTCAATAAAGCAGAAATAGATGTTTCTCTGGAACTCTCTTGCCTTTTTGATGATCCAGCAGATGTTGGCAATTTGATCTCTGGTTCCTCTGCCTTTTCTAAAACCAGCTTGAACATCAGGAAGTTCACGGTTCACGTATTGCTGAAGCCTGGCTTGGAGAATTTTGAGCATTACTTTACTAGTGTGTGAGATGAGTGCAATTGTGTGGTAGTTTGAGCATCTTTGGCATTGCCTTTCTTTGGGATTGGAATGAAAACTGACCTTTTCCAGTCCTGTGGCCACTGCTGAGTTTTCCAAATTTGCTGGCATAGTGAGTGCAGCACTTTCACAGCATCATCTTTCAGGATTTGGAATAGCTCAACTGGAATTCCATCACCTCCACTAGCTTTGTTCGTAGTGATGCTTTCTAAGGCCCACTTAACTTCACATTCCAGGATGTCTGGCTCTAGGTGAGTGATCACACCATCATGATTATCTTGGTTGTGAAGATCTTTTTTGTACAGTTCTTCTGTGTATTCTTGCCATCTCTTCTTAATATCTTCTGCTTCTGTTAGGTCCATACCATTTCTGTCCTTTATCGAGCCCATCTTTGCATGAAATATTCCCTTGGTATCTCTAATTTTCTTGAAGAGATCTCTAGTCTTTCCCATTCTGTTGTTTTCCTCTATTTCTTTGCATTGATCTCTGAGGAAGGCTTTCTTATCTCTTCTTGCCATTCTTTGGAACTCTGCATTCAGATGCTTATATCTTTCATTTTCTCCTTTGCTTTTCACTTCTCTTCTTTTCACAGCCATTTTGCTTTTTTGCATTTCTTTTCCATGAGGATGGTCTTGATCCCTGTTTCCTGTGCAATGTCAGGAACCTCCATCCATAGTTCATCCAGCACTCTATCAGATCTAGTCCCTTAAATCTATTTCTCACTCCCACTGTGTAATCATAAGGGATTTGATTTAGGTCATATCTGAATGGGTAGGAGGACGAAATTCTACATTGTACTCAGTTAATGGTGTTCTTCTAAACTTTGTTGCAAATGCTTTTCATCATGGAGGCATGGAGGAGAACCCTGAGTAGATACTAATGGAGAAGGTTTGCAGTTGGGAAAATCTGAAGTGGAGCAGGTTATGGGTGAAGAGAGCCAGATATTTCAGGAGTCAGAACCTCTAGGTAGACAAGCCTTGTCATGAGTTTAGTGAGCCAAGAGTCACCAGCAGAATAGGGAAAGAGACTGGCAGGGCAACCGTAGATTTCACATTTACCAAATTAATTTTTACTTTTAGATTTTATCAAATTAGCCATAATTTATTGGGCTGAGTCAAGTTTTGGTCAGTGGAGTGATGTGAAGTTTGGGTTGATCCCTGGAAGCAGCTTTCATCTGAAGTCATGTTCTAGCAAATGATTTTTTTTTTTTTAAATGAGCAGCGCATTCAAAATGGGTCAAATTTAAACCGGACAGTAGAGCTTTTGGTTTTGGGGAAAATTTGCAGTTGCTGTTAAGAGATGTATCTGTTATTATCATTTAGGCCTTGCCTGTCTTTAGGAAAGGAAGAAAGTAGATGGGTGGGCTCTGACCTTCCAGTCAATTCATGTAACCTCTTGATGCCAAAAATTAGAAAGGAGAAGCATATCAGATTCATAAGCATATCAGCCCAAATTCCATTTGCTCTTACGGTTACGTAACTGCTCATCATGTAATACCTTGGGCCCTTGTCCAGGGAGCATGTAGATATTGGCAGCTTTGCATGCTTTAATAGACCCCCATCAATCAGTCACGATGGCTTGTCCCACACCCAGTTGCCTTGTTTGTTTAAGCCGGCTTTGGAGGTTGTATAAATAGTTTTAGCAACCTACTCTCCCACCCCTGGTGATAAATGGCACCTTCAAAAAATCCCTTGGCATGTTCTTTGGCTTCAGAGGAGTAGAATTTGATCCACTCATGCTTATGATGATTATCAGTCTTATTGCCTGTATGTTCTCATGCGTTCCAGGCAGGGAGCATGGAGGGCCCCCTGGGTTAACTGCTCCCACCCTGCTCCCTGGACCTCCCAGGCCTCTACTCTTTAGAATCAGCAAGTGTGTAGTCCTGCCTCATGGAGCCTGCCAAGAGGCTGCCAGATGAAACTGTGCCACAGGGCTGGACAGGTGAATTCAAGTTCACACAGAATGGAAAGGTACACTTTTCCTCTTAAAAAGCACAAATTTAGAAAAGGTTACTACAACACGTCAGCACTGATTCAGGCATCCACCTTTTGTTCTGTGTGAGAGATAGCCTTGGGCTAGCAAGAGGGACAGTGAACAGAGGACACAACCCCAGGGGCACCAACCCCAGCCTCCTTGGACCACAGTAAGCAATGACCTCCTCCCACTGTGAGGATCCAGTGAGATGATGTGTATAAAGCGTGTGTATAAAGGTTGTAAGTTCCACTGTTGATGACCAGATGCCTGCATCTTCCAGGTGAATTTCAGAAGGGTAAATGGTATGGGACAGGTCTTCCCTGGTGGTCCAGTGATTAAGAATCTACCTGCAGGAGATATGGGTTTGATTCCTGGTCTAGGAAGATTCCACATGCGGAGGGGAACCAAACCCATGCACCACAGCTACTGAAGCCCATGCTTCTAGAGCCCATGCTTCAAAACAAAAGAAGCCACTGCAATAAAAAGCCCGTGCACCACAACTAGAGTGATCCCCACTCGCTGCAACTAGAGAAAGCCTGTGCACAGCAACAAAGACCCAGTGCAGCCAAAAAATGAAAACATTTAAAAAAATAGTATGTATGAGGCACACGCAGATGTTGGGAAAGGCATTCCCAGCAGAGGGAACAGCGCAAGCTCCCTCTGACAGTGCAAAGGAGGGAATACAGAAGGTATTACGGGAACATCAGGGAGCGTCCTGTGGCTGGAACAAAGTGTATAAAGGGAAGAAAGCAGGATAGCGTTGGGCTGGAAGTCTGGGGCCAGATTACAAAGGGCCTCAAATAGGAGGCTGAGGAAATTGGACTTCGTTTTATAGGCAGTGAGGAGCTATTGGGGTTTCTTAAGCAGGGGAGTAACATGATCATAGCTGAGCTTCAGGAAAATTAATCTGGCAGCAAAATGCTGCAAAACCTCTTTGGAACAAGAAGGGGTATAAATAAATAAATAATTCAAAAATTTGGCAGGCGTGTTTTCAAATACGTTCTGAAATGTATATGCTATATATTTTGAAATGATAATGTCTTTCTTGTTCTTTATTTTCCCCTCACAGCAGCCAAATTCCTTTTTTGTTCCCTCTTTTCTTTCTTTTCTACATTCCCTCCCTCCCTGTCCCTCTTTCTCCGATTCTTTCCCTTACTTGCTCATGCTCGTTTACTCTGCTGCTCCTCTCTGTCTGCCTTTAATGGTGAGTGTTCTTTGGGGCGGTGGTGGGGGGAGTGCGACCCAGCCAGAGGTTGAGGGTTCCAGCACAGTGCTTCCCAAAGGTCTGACTGTGGGGACTCTGTGTCCACTGTAACGGAGCTCCACTACTAAAGACAGGGCAACCATCCAACTTTGATTGTCACCAATCCCGACCATACAAAATATAGGTATTTTGAATGAATAGGCAAATTCCTGTAATTCAGTGTCCCCAGCCCCCAAATTCTAATGCCTGATGATCTGAGGTGGAGCCGATCCAATAACAGAAAGAAAGTGCACAATAAGTGCAATGCACTTGAATCATCCCCCAAACCATCCCCCTCCCCTTGGTCCATGGAAAAATCGTCTTCCACGAAAAAGATTGAGAACTGCTGCTGTAATTCATGTGGACAGTGTTTCTATAATCCAATTTTCTGGACTCATCACTAAAAGATTCAGTCAAAGTCTGCAGCTCTTGGGTTAGCAAGAATAGTAGCATTTCTATGGATTTTATTCATACAGCCTGTGTCCCTTGCACAAGCAAACTTAAATCAATGTGTTTAAACCCTAGGTGTTCGTGGATTTCACTTGCAGGTTTGTGACCCTGTGTGACCTCCCCTGACTGAGATATGAATCTGAAAATTCTGCTTTGCAAGATATCTGTACAGAAAAGGGTCATTTAGCCTTATCTTCCTTCATTGATTTGTGCATTTGCAACAACATTCATTAATGAGTTAGAAAAAGTTTGTTTGTTTCTGTGAAAAATGGCGGTCAAGTGAGAGATAAACCTATTATGAGATGTGGAAGTATGGTTAACTCGTAGTATGTAGCATAAGGCTATGAACAGAAACTCTCCATGGAAATGTGATACCCGAAAAAGCTGGGAACCTCTATAAACATTTTTGTATTTGTGAATCTGGGAATTCAAGAAGGTTCCAGATGTATGCCTCAGGAATGTCAAGAGTCTGCTGTAAATCTAAATTCACAAAACAGATAAATTATTGGATGACTATTCAGATTGCAAGACAATTTTTCATTTTATTAAATATTTACTGCGTGTTTACCCTAGAGAAGTCCTTTAAGTAAATATAGTTAGCATTTGATTTACAGACATTCAATGTATACAACTGTTTCTGAATACACATACTATGTTAAGTAGAATGTCTTTTTCATGGCACTAGGAAATTTTAAGATCATCATTTTTCCACTTGAAAAATTTATTTGCTCATTCAATAATTATCAGTTTGGTTTTTTTTACCCCAAAGAATTTTGCATTATAGATTATAACAATTGTTTAAAATATTTATTTATTTTTTAATAAATATTTTAATAAATAATAAATTATTTATTTTTAAGTTATGGCTGCACTGGGTCTTCATTGCTGCAAGCAGGCTTTTGCTAATTCCAGCGAGCAAGGGCTGTTCTCTAGCTGTGGTCCTCAGGCTTCTCACTGCAGTGGCTTCTCTTGTTGCGGAGCATGGGCTCTGGGGTGTTCAGGCTTCAGTAGTTGCGGCAGGTGGGCTCTAGAGCAGGGCTTAGTGGTTGTGGCCCACAGGCTTAGTTGCGCTGCAGGATGTGGAATCTTCCCAGATCAGGGATCAAACCTGTGTCCTCCTGCCAATGGACCACCAGGGAAGTCCAATGATTCTAATTTTCTAAGCTGCTTAATAACTAAGATTCTTATCTGCTATGCTCAATCAATATTCTTTGCTTTAGGCCCACATAAAATAGCCTTTAAAACTCTGATGTTTACTTGACTAATGACCATAGGCCTCAGATTCTCCATCAATAAAATAAGGATCATAGTAATGTCCCCTTAAAGGTCTTTGAAGAAGATTAAAGGAAATAATTCATGCACCTTTTAGGTGTGCCTTTTAGGTACTCAATAAGTGAAGCTGTTATATTATTACTATTATTCTTATTTTTCTAGTCCCCAAGATGAGATCAGTTAACTCAAGCTAAGCAGGATTTTATATCGAAATGAATGTTTTTTATTCAGCATTTGTTCAGTATTGCAGTTTAGATTGCTATACATTATTTAAAATGAGAAACTGTTTGACATCTGTGTTTGGCAGTATCAGGAGACCCTGCCTTATCTGGTGCTGGATTAAAGTGTCTTATCTTCACCAGCTTATGATAACCCTACCCAACTATACCGTAGCCTAATAAAGAAGTGAAAGGGGAAAAAAGAAGAAGAGGGAGGGTGTTGGGGCGGGGTAGGGGGGGTCACCTTTATGTATGTGTCCTGTTGATTCTGGTTATTTAGTTCAGTTCAGTTCAGTCACTTAGTCATGTCCGACTCTTTGTGACCCCATGGACTGCAGCACACCAGGCTTCCCTGCCCATCACCAACTCCCAGAGCTTGCTCAAACTCATATCCATCAAGTTGGTGATGTCATCCAACCATCTCATCCTCTGTCATCCCCTTCTCCTCTTGCCTTCACTCTTTCCCAGCTTCAGGGTCTTTTCTAATGAGTCAGCTCTTCGCATCAGGTGGCCAAATTATTGGAGCTTCAGCTTCATCATCAGTCCTTCCAATGAACATCCAGGACTGATTTCTTTTAGGATTGACTGATTTGATCTCCTTGAGTCCAGAGGACTCTCAAGAGTCTTTTCCAACACCACAGTTCAAAAACATCAATTCTTTGGCACTTAGCTTTCTTTATAGTCCAACTCTCACATCCATACATGACTAGTGGGAAAAACCATAGTTTTGACTGGATGGACCTTTATTGGCAAAGTAATCTCTCTGCTTTTGAATATGCTGTCTAGGTTTGTCACAGCTTGTCCTGGTTATTTATCCTGGTTATTATCATGGTATAATTTCTAGCACTAGCTCCTTGCTTGTGCAGTGGTGCCTTGCTTCCAACATAGCCAATCTAATCTCTTCTCTTGGCCTGGAGCGTCCATGTAGTTGCATACCCACACTAACCCACATTTGCTTCCCCACCATTCTACTTCACACTAACCAGGCCCATCCCCATGAACTTGCTCATTTATTAACTCTGCCAAGGATCTCCTCCAATTCCCTTTCATTTATCCAAATCCCAGCTAGTCTCTGGGACGCACTCAATGTTCATTAGATCCATGAAACTTTGCTTGACTGCCTTACTCCTCACTGATTTCTTCCTCATTCAACTTTTGTGTACTTTTCAGCCTTGAACCCTGTCTATGTCAGTGGTTCCACATCCATGGATCCCATGGCCCTGTAGTATTTACTCTTAAAAAAATACCATGTGTATAAGTGGACCTTCCCAGTTTAAACCTGTATTGTTCAAGGATCAACTGTAATGGAAATCACAGTAATAATTACAAACAGTCTCATAAAGTGTTAGTCGCTCAGTCATGTCTAACTTTTTGGGACCCCAGGGACTTTGTCTGCCAGGCTTCTCTGTCCACTGGATTCTCCAGGCATGGAAATATCAAGGAACTATTTTATGCAAGGATGGGCACAATAAAGGACAGAAGTGGCAAGGACCTAACAGAGGCAGAAGACATTAAGAAAAGTTGGCAAGAATACACAGAAGAACTGTACAAAAATGTTCTTAATGACCTGCATAACCACGATGGTGTGATCACTTACCTAGAACCAGACATCCTCGAGTGTGAAGTCAAGTGGGCCTTAGTTAAAAACAAAGCTACGTTACTACAAACAAAGCTAGCGGAAGTGATAGAATTCCAGCTGAGTTGTTTAAAACTCTAAAAGATGATGCTATTAAAATGTTGCACTCAATATGTCAGCAAATTTGGAAAACTCAATAGTGGCCACAGGACAGGAAAAGATCAGTTTTTATTCCAATCCCATAGAAGGGCAGTGCCAAGGAATGTTCAAACTAACAGACAGTTATACTCATTTCACACGCTAGTAAGGTTATGTTCAAAATCCATCAAGCTAGGCTTCAGCAGTATGTGAACCAAAAACTTCCAGATGTACAAGCTGAGTTTAGAAAAGGCAGAGGAACCAGAGATCAAATTGTCAACATCCACTGGATCATAGAGAAAGCAAAAGAATTCCAGAAAAACGTCTACTTTTGCTTCATTGACTATGCAAAAGCTTTTGACTGTGTGGATCACAACAAACTGTAGAAAATTCTTAAAGAGATGGGAATTCCAGGTGACCTTTCCTGTAAATATCAACAACCTCAGATATGCAGATGATACCATTCTAATGGCAGAAAGTGAAGAGGAACTAAAGAGCCTCTTAATGAAAGTGAAAGAGGAGAGTGAAAAAGTTGGCTTAAAACTCAACATTCAAAAAACTAAGATCATGGCATCTGGTCCCATCACTTCATAGCAAATAGAAGGGAAAAAAGTAGAAGCAGTGATAGATTTTGTTTTCTTGTGCTCCAAAATCACTGTGGACTGTGACTGTAGCCATGAAATTAAAAGTTGCTTGCTCCTTGGAAGGACTTCTCTAGTAGCTCAGATGGTGAAGAATCTGCCTGCAATGCAGGAGACCTGGGTTTGATCCCTGGGTTGGGAAGATCCCTGGAGAAGGGAATGACAACCCACTCCAGTATTTTTGCCTGGAAAATTCTAGGGACAGAGTAGCCTGGTGGGCTACAGTTCATGGGGTCACAAAGAGTTGGAAATGACTGAGCAACTAACACTTTCACTTTCACTTCCTTGGAAGGAAAGCTATGACAAACCTAGACAGCATATTAGAAAGCAGAGATATCACTTTGCTTACAAAGCTTACATAATCAAAGCTATGGTTTTTCCAGTAGTCATGTACGATGTGAGAGTTGGACCATAACAAAGGCTGAGTGCCAAAGAATTAATGCCTTCATATTGTGGTGCTAGAGAAGACTCTTGAGAGTCCCTTGGACTGCAAGGAGATCAAACCAGTCAGTCCTAAAGGAAATCAAACCTGAAATATTCATTGGAAGGATGGATGCTGAAGCTGAAGCTCCAGTGCCTTGGCTACCTGATGCGAAGAGCGGACTTATTGGAAAAGACCATGATGCTGGAAAAGAGTGAAGGCAAAAGGAGGAGAAGGCAGCAGAGGATGAAATGGTTAGATAGCATCACCAGCTCAAAGGACATGGATGTGAGCAAACTCCAGGAGACAGTGAAGAACAGGGAAGCCTGACATGCTGTGGTCTATGGAGTCACAAAGTGTCAGATATGACTTAGTGACTGAACCACGAGTCAAAATTTTCTATCCCCAGAGCTTTTTCACTTTATTATTTCTTTAACTTTCCTAACAACTCTATGAGGTGGGCAGGTGGAATATTTTTTAACCTTTACTGTACATGGTTACTTGGTCAAGCTCACATAGCCAATGAGACAAGAACTTGAACTCACCAAGTCTACCAGCCCTATAGCCCTATTTCCCAAGTACAGTTTCACGCAACTTGCTTCTTGTATGTTAATATCCTCTCCTTAACTAGTCTGTAAAGTCTTGATGCCAGGGGTAAATGTCTTTTATCCCTGAACCTTTCAATAGCACTTGGCACTGTATCCAGCACTTGCTTAAGACTTCTTGCCTAATAACAGTAATATTTAGCCACTGCAGGCATTATGTGAGCTTCTTTATGAGAAGTGTCTCATTTAATCCTCAGAATACCTCTATAAGTGCCATTATTACATTTCGTTTCAATCTAGGTTCAGAGAGGTTTAGCAACTTGCTGAGACCTGATAGGTCAAAAAGCTAGTAAATAGCTTTAATTCATCGCAAAGATAGCTATTATCGTGGGAGGGTATTTGCGTTGTTTCTATTTAAACTGAGACTTCTATACAGCTTACAGTTCAGAGGCATAACTCACAATGGGCGAAACTGCTACGCTCTGGGGTCTGGGATTTCTCTGTTGAAAGTGCCCAGGAATGGAGAATCTAGGAGAAACAGATTTTCCTTCCTGTCCTGTTGGGAGCTTTTATCTTAGCAAAGAGCAGCTCATTGGTCTCTTACCAGAATTCCACATTTTTCTTAAATTGAATTATGTCATACCACAATATTCTACTTAAACCAGAGGTCCAGTGCTTCTGATGCCTTTTTTCTCTCAAGTATGTTTTATCCCAGAGCAGATAAGTGAGAACCCTGGGTATGTGGCCCCAAGAAACATAAAGAAAGGCTAGGAATGTCTGTGAAAATGAAAGTGTTAGTTGCTCAGTCATGTCAAACTCTTTGTGACCCCATGGACTGTAGCCTACGAGGCTCCTCTATCCATGGAATTCTGGAATTCATGGAATACTGGAGTGGCCAACCCAAGGAGCGAATCTGGGTCTTTCTCATTGCAGGCAGATTCATTACTGTCTAAGCCAGCAGAGAAGCCCCAAGAATACTGAAATGGGTAGCCATTCCCTTCTCCAGGGGATCTTCCCAACCCAGGGGTAGAACCCGGGTCTCAGGAATGTCTGTACATTCTTACAAACTCATGAGTGCTTTTCACTGAACACAATAGCGTATTTGTCTTGGTAGAAGAATACGTTTATATCACTTACCACTGAGAGAAAATGTAAGATACTATTATTTGGTTATTTTTGAAATTGGGTTGGTTGAAGAGTACTAATGCTGCATATTAATAGGTTCAAGGTCCAGACAGCTTCTCCCTCTTTCTTGGTGTTATAATATTTTGAAAACGTGAAAGTGAAGTCATTCAGTCCTGTCCGACTCTTTGTGACCCTGTGGACTGTAGCCCACCAGGCTCCTCCATCCATGGGATTCTCCAGGCAAGAATACTGGAGTGGGTTGCCATTTCCTTCTCTAGGGGATCCTCCCAACCCAGGGATCAAACCCAGGTCTCCCACATTGCAGGCAGATGCTTTAACCTCTGAGCCACCTAAACTCATACAAATAAGTACTGTATGTGGGAAGATGTCCAGAATATTGCCAAAGAAGTGATTGCATGCTGTATTTTCAGCCTCCTGAAAATTTCTTTCTCTGAGAAACCAAGTTACTTCTATAATGTGATGGACCCCAATTGTTTCTGATTTCAGTAATGAAAAAAACTGGTGTTCTTTGTTTTGGCCATTCAGGTAAATAAACTGTCTCAAAGACATATAGCTCCTGGGATCTCTACTATTCATACAACTCAAACTTTTTTATTGCTGCAGTCAGCTCTGCCTTGCAGTGGTGACTTGAGAGATTTCAACCATGAAGAAAAATGTTCTTAAAGAAGTCAACTTGTGAATATCAAGATACTTCCATGTCTCCAGGTTTTTACCCTTTATTTTCAGAACAGTTATTCCTCCATTAAGAAAAACAACAATTCAGTAGTACGTTTAAGAATATTAGCAGTGATCTATTCTGTCTTCCACCAACAGCCAATATTCACCTAGGCAGTAGAGCCAAGCTTTGGGGCACTTTTTATTACCCTGTGTCTAAAAAGTCTAGTTGTTGGCCACCGTCTACATGACCTTCTTTCAAGTTCTGTTCTCTGTTGAAGCTACACAGCTTTGGGTGTACTCACCAGCCTATATTCAGACTGCCATTCTCAATTTTAGCCTTGTCTCTACATTTTCAGAGATGTGAGCACCATTATTATTATGAGTGGAATGGTTATACCTTATTAAAATGATTTCATCATTTTACAGCTAAGCAGTTTGTACGTTAATAAGCCTTCACAACAATATTAAAAACATAAGAAGTAAAGACCATGAATGGACTAATCATTAATACCAGACTTGTTAACTGCCTGGAAAGTCCCTTAGATGCTCCTTCACCTGTGTCTGTTGAATAGTTTAAAATGAATTATTTGGTAGTATTATTGATTTTTAAAATTAATTTTTTATGGGGGTATAATTGCTTTACAATGTTGCGTTAGCTTCTACTGTACAGCAAAATGAATTTAGCTTTCTCTTTTGATCCAAGCCAGAAAAATTAATGTATAGACATCAGGGCTTCACCGGATTTGCTTTTTTTTTTATTTTTGATGTAGATCAGTTTTAAAGTCTTTACTGAATTTGTTGCAGTATTGCTTCTGTTTTATGTTTTGTTTTTTTGGCCAAGAGTCATGTGGAATCTCAGTTCCCCACCAAGGGTTGAACCACCCTCCCTGCCCACCCCCCTCCACCTGTGCAAGCTCCCCCTCCATGGGAAGGTGAAGTCTTAACCACTGGACCGCCAGGGAAGTCCCTACCAAGTGTTCTAACTGAACTTCATCTCCTAAGGTGTTTCTGAAACTAACATTGAACAAAGATACAAGCAACTTAAGGCTTCACTAATTGGGATTCCCTGGTGGCTCAGACAGTAAAGCCTTTACCTGCAATGAGGGAGACCTGGGTTGGATCCCTGTGTCGCAAAGATCGCCCGGAGAAGAAAATGGCAACCCACCCCAGTACTCTTGCCTAGAAAATTCCATGGATGGAGGAGCCTGGTGGGCTGCAGTCTATGGGGTCGCAAAGAGTCGGACACGACTGAGCGACTTCACTTTCTTTCACTTTCAATTGTTTTCCAATGAAAGTGAAAGTGAAAATGAAATCGCTCAGTCATATCCGACTCTTTGTGACCCCAGGGATGGCAGCCCACCAGGCTCCTCTGTCCATGGGATTTTCCAGGTAAGAATACTGGAGTGGGTTGCCATTTCCTTCTCCAGGAGATCTTCCAAACCCAGGGATCGAATCTGGGTCTCCCTCATTCCCAACTTTTCTCTTAAACTGAAAAAAATGTAAACATGTAAACGTGAAGTCTCTCAGTCCTGTCTCTTCACAACCCCATGGACTGTAGCCCACAGGCTCCTCTGTCCATGGGGATCCTCCAGGCAAGAATTCTGGGGTGGGTTGCCATTTCCTTCTCCAAAAAAAGGAGAAAGAGGTCCTAGTGTTTTCTCAAAAATTTGCATAATTTATTAGTAAGTATCATTGCAGGAAACTTTTTTTCATGCAACTAATCCTCAGATTTTTTTCCCCAGCAAAATGAAAAAAAAAGTCAGGTTTAGGTTCATTTGTATCTCTACAGTGGTAAACTCTCTATTTGACATATACATAGAATGCATATTTTAAAGTTCTGGTATGCATATAAATGTTTCCTATGCATTTTAAATAGATTGTGACTAGTTTGTTTTAAGTTGTGTTTGGGGTTATCCTATTATTATTGTTGTTTTGCTATTGTTATCATTATTTGTTGTCAGTTTTATATTGAACAAATTTCAAAACTTGGACTGATTTCAAATTATTTTGAGTTTTACCTATTATTATCTACATTTTTGAGTGTTTAAAGTTTATACTTCAAATTTCCAGTTTTTAACAAATGATTACTATTCCTAGCAGAACGCAACTCCCATTTGGGAAGTATGACATTTCAGTTAAACTCATAGTCACAAATAAATAAATACTAAAAATTGTAACTGCCTGGAAAATACACTAGAGAAAAATGAAATATTGAGGAAGCAAAGGAAAAGTGCAAGAATAGTTTGGGGTGGTTGAATACAGCAGTGTCAGATGCTTGTGTTTACAGAAGGAAATGGAAGAAAGTTCATCATCTTACAGAATACTATGTTAATATTTAATATTTAGAAAATCGTAAGAGCATCCAAGAAAAACTGAAAATAATATGCTTATTATCCCATAGTGTTTTTATAAAAGCCTACAGATCTAGATTTTTACCCGTTGCACTATCTGTAATAAGCATTATGGGATAATATTAATGTCCTTACATTCTTCTTTGATATGCATGGGGATATTTTTAAATTTAGATATTTTATATCTAGAGCAGTTCCAGACACTACCCAAAAAAACAATCAAACTTCACGTGGTGAAGAGAAATAGAACTGTGTTCCTAGGAAACAAATAGATGTAGACTTTAAAAACAGCTTTGAGTGAGGCAAACATAACTTGTGGAATATAATCCGGCACGATTGTGAAACCAGGGCGAGCCTCCTGCCACACCAGAGTCAAGGACCACCCTGGGGTCAAATGCCAAGGGGATGAACTTGCATATTTCAGATGCTTCATATTTTGCTTTTGATATTCAGAGCCGCTGGAGTTGGGTGCAATTCTTCTTGGGTTGATACACTGTTAGGAGACACCGAGTTCAAGATGGAATGTTTAACCCTTCTACATTTTAAAAATGAATGACTCCTCTGGCCATGGGCTAATGCAGTTCCCATGATGGGGAAAAAGTTTGAGGAAGAAAGCAACTCCTTTTCACATCTGAGCAATTTTACACAATATGTGCAGCCATGCCCTGTTTGTACAGAGAGGCCACCTACAAAGTGTGCTGGTTGATACTTCCTGAGGCAAATACACTAGTTTATGCCCAATGGGACATAAAAAATGTTCAGAAGAAAATGAATCTTATAGTCCCACATAACTATTTGCTTGGTATTTACTGAGTGCAAGCCTGCACTTAGATGGTAAAAAGGAATCTGTCCGCAGTAAACATTTAATGGGAAAAGAGATAAAGATAAATGGAAAACTTCCTTATCCTGTTGTTTTGATCTCTTTTTGAAAGAAAACATCCTGACCACAGCAAGGAAATATCAGCTTGGAATGAAGACGTATTTGATTTGGCCAAGGTGAATAGCTATTCTTTCTGAATCTCCAAGAAGTAAAACCATGGAACAGACCCTGAAAACCACCTCAGAGTTATTCCCCCTTTGTACAGATGGGGAAACTGAGGTCTAAGGGGGGTGTCTAATGACCTACTAGGGCCAATGGGCAGGTGAGGATTGGAATGGAGAGTCAAAGCAAATACCCAGCTCCTCTCATCATCCCATCTCACCAAGTCCATCTGGAAGTCCAAGGGCAAGGGCTCCCTCCTGAGATGCAGAGCAGAGCAAAGAAGGGCGGAGAATGGGTCAGGGAGGGCAGACAGAGAATGACCAGCACATCGATCATATCCATAAGGAAGACAGTCCTTCTGAATGGTGATTCAGCTCATTCAGTAAATCACTGTATCCTACTCATCACAACAGCATCTGCATACATTTGAAATGGCGCCTGTGTACATGTGTGAGACATTATTTACACAATCTGCTCACAATACTTGGTGCAGTTTCTGTCCTCAGGCTCCCCTCACAGTTCCACCAGGACTTTCCAGGGACTGTGGTCTTCTGCGTGGGGGACTGCTTCATAAAGAAACAAAACACTTCTGATGGGCAAATCCCCTCCTGGTGAAGGTTTCTATTTACTATTGCTTTTTGAAAATGGGAGAGGAGTCCTTCCCTGCCTCATACCCCTCATACCTCATATACCTCATATGGTATGAGGTATATGGGGTATTCTATCCCAAATAGAGTAATAGCTCTGTCTCATGGAACCCAGACTAAGATAGATACCAAGGCCAGGCCTTTGCGGGTTCCCTCTTGAGGTGCAATTTTCAAAAGAACTAATTAGGCAACTCTTCAGTGGGTATGGATGACATTAAGTGGACCAGTCAGTAATCTAATTATTATGGATTACTGGATACCTATTTGACTCAGAAAACAAATATGTAAACAATTCTCCTTTTTAAGAACAGAGAATATAGAGTTCCAAACTGCCTAATGTTGCCTTAGCCTGACACCTTCTCAGCTTTTATTTGGGGTTCATCCTTTTTCACAGAACATGGCTCTGGCTTCCTTTTGATAAAGGAGAAATGACTGGGATTCACTTTCCCAGTTTTCTAGCTGGATGATACCTCTCTGCCAAATAATCCAAAATGAAGCGATAGTGCCAGAGCACTGGGAGAGCACCCATACATGCTAAACAGCTCCTCACCCACCTTTCCCCAAATCAGATATGCATCAGATCCTAAACAATTTATAGCAGTTCTTTCTTTCCTGCAGTGGATGGAACTGGGAGAAGGGTGATGGAAGTTTTGCTCTGGATCAAACTACCTTGGTGCCTGTACCACATCCTCTTGGTAATATTGATGGCACAACCTGTGGGTGACCATGACCCTGTGGTCTGTACCCTTAGGGTTTCCCAGGGACAGCTGCTATTCCTGACTGGGTAGCTTCCAGGCTGGCTCTCCTGCAGACTGTGAGCTGCCCGAAAGAAAGTGAAAAGTTTAGTCACTCAGTCGTGTCTGAATTTTTGCAACCCTATGAACCGTAGCTCACCAGGCTCCTCTGTTCGTGGACTTCTCCAGGCAAAAATACTGGAGTGGGGAGCCATTCCCTTCTCCAGGGGATCTTCCTGACCCAGGGACAGAACCCGGGTCTCCTTCACTGCAGGCAGATTCTTTACTGTCTGAGCCACCAGGGAAATCCATGAAATGCCTAACGTTCTTTAAATATGCTTTCTGCTTAAACCAGCTAGAGTGGGTTCTGTGTTTGCAATAGCACAGGAGAGCAGGGTCTCCTACCTCCGGGATCTAATGTGTGATGATCTGAGAGGAGGCTGATGTAATAACAATAAAGTACACAGTGAGTGTTATGGGCATGAAACCGAAACCGTCCCCCCACCCTTGGTCTGTGGACAAATTGTCTTCCACGAAACTGGTCTCTGGTGCCACAGAGGTTGGGGGCTGCTGCAACAGAGCACTTTTTAAATCTGTGAATGATGCTGTCATGAGTTATTTCATTCTCAATCCCAAGCTTTCATTTGTATGACGTTTTGATTTTCTTCCCTTTTGTTCTGTTCGTGTCTCTTTGGGATCTCCATGACTATCCACTGACTGGTTTGGTTTTAAAGATGATTCTGTTTACAATAACATCCAACACTTGGAAAAGTTCTTTGCTTCCAAGAACTAAATTTCAAGGAAGCTGAATGCATGGTGATTAGATTTATTTCAGGCTTTGATTACTGAGAAGAGCAGAGATGCATCATTCACTAGTGCTTAATTTAAAAAACATTTAGATTATATAGATATCTAATTTGGTCATAATGTATACATTAGTTACCTTTGAATTTTGTTTATAGCTCATGAAATACTTAACTGTGTAGAAAGCTGTTGATTACAAATAAGTAACCTTGTCATCACGTGTTAGAGGTGGCAGGAAGGTTTGGTTTCCACTGCCGATTCCAATTAAGTTATTTTTAACATGTATAGTCACACCCTAATTGATCTATCTTGAAAATCTGGTTCCCTTTCTTACATTAACTTTTATTTATGAACATATGCATATAATTTAAAAATCAAATAGTCCTAAAAAGCTTATAATGAAAAACAGTACTCACCCCAAATCCTATCCATTCCCCAGAGGCAACTATCTTCAACTTCTTGAGCTATTTCTTTTGGCATTTACCTCCATATTTCTAGACAGTGTGAGTTATCCACTTTGGATATTCCTTCTTGGTTTCTTATAAGGTAACTGGATTTACCATTCTTACACCAACCACTCTCAGCCTTACTACCCACCCCCCAACCTTCCCATGTAGTTATAACTGAACTTTTAAATGGTCAATGTTTATGTAATTACAACCATGAAAATATTATTCACTACAGTTCTTTCATATGTTACCATATTTCCTTATAATTTAATACATCTGTGTTAGAATTCTCCAGAGAAACAGAACCAATCAATAGGATGTATATATATATGTACACATGTGTGTATGTGTGTGTGTAAATGTATCTGTTTACTTATTTCTTTGTTGTGAGGAGTTGGCCCGTGATTTTGGAGGCTGGCAAGTCCCAAGGTTAGTAGTTGGGAAGCTGGAGACTCGGGAGAGCTGTTGGTGTAGTTCTAGTCTGAAAGGCAATAGGCTTGAGGCCCAAGAAAAGCTGTTATTTCTGTTTGTCTCTAAAGGCAGGGAAAACCTGATGTCCCAGCTCAAGGCAGTTAAACAGGAGGACTTCCTTCTTACCACAGAAAGGTTATCCTTTTTGTGCTCTTCAGGCCTTCAACTGATTGGGTACGACCCACCCACATTAGGGCAGGCAATCTGCTTTACTCAGTTTATGGATTCAAATGTTAGTCTTATCCAGAAACACCTTTACAGATACATCCAGAATAATGTTTGGCCAGATGTTTGGGCACCCCGTGGCCCATTGAGTTGATGCATAAAACTAACTATAACAGCATCTTTCTGACATCTGTCAATTTCCTGAGTGCTCAAATACGTAAAATAACCTGCCGTTTATATTTTGCTTTCTCTTGGAGATCTTCCCTCCTGCTCTGTCCAGTCTGGATTGGTTGGCTGTGTTCTAGGGTGAGGGCAAAGTTAGCATTCTCTCTTGGGATGCTACCATATTCCATATCTTCTGCTTTCTTGATTTATTCTTTTGTTTGCTGGAAGCACAGCCTCTCACAGCTTCCTAAGGAAATGTACAAGGGACATATTTTATTTTTTGTTTTTGCATATGTAAAAAATGTGTTTATTCTACCCCATGCTTAATGTGTAATTAAACTAGGCTTAGAAATCAATGTTTTAAATCATCTGTCTCTTGAGAATTCTGAAGGTTTTTTTTACCATTGTATTCCAGCATTCTGCTTGACAGAAAACTTTAATGCCATTCTACTGCTCCTTGCTTTCTGCAGGATGTGAATTTTGCCTCTGGAAGCTTTTAGAGTCTTCTCTTAATCTTTGGTGTCTCCATACTACACAATGAGATGCGTTGGGGAGGATCTTTATGTGTGTGTCCATTGCATTGTATGCATACCTTATGCTGGCCCTTTTAAGATAGAAATGCATTCCTGAGTAGTTTCTTTAATATTTCTTTGATAAGTTTCTTTGTGTTTTCTCTGTTCTTAGTTTCTGGAACTCCTTTGTGGATGGGGCCTCAAATCTTCCTATCTTTCATCTCCAGTTTTCCATGGTTTTGCTTCTTGGTTCTGTTTTGGGGGGAGTTTTCTTGAATATCTTCTAGATTCTCTGTTGAACTTAATTTTCATGACCATGTAATTTTTAAAAGCTCTTTCTTGTTTTCTGATTACTTCTTTAACTTAGGATCCTCTTCTTGTTTCATAGATGTGATGTCTTAATGCATTCACTTTCTAAGAACATAATTTTTCAAGGTTCTTTTATTTTCTCTGCATCTCCCCTCACTTCCAAGTAATTTTACTGTTTGTTTTGGCTCTGCCTTTCCTGTTAGGTCTGCTGACCTTTAATGAGTATTTATATTTGACAGTAAGGCAATAAAACTGAGATTAAAAGTTTAAAAACCAGATTAAAATTTCTACATGCATGACTGGGGTAGTTGGCTGATGAACTTTCTTTGGGGAGAACAGATTTTTGAGCTGGCTCTTTTCTTGGAACCTCACACACACACACATCAGTATATGGATGTCTTTCCTCTGCGTTTATTCGTTTTCTCCAAAGATGAATTCTTTAATCCCCTGCCTGGGGAGATAAACGTGTGGCTGGTGCTCTGGGAGCCCCTCATCCCTCACTTGTGTTCTCCACCAGGTCTGCTTCCTCAGTCTGCAGCCCCTTCTCCGATTCTCTCTGGCATAAACCTCTTGCCTGCTTGGAGCTGGAGGTTAGGAATACAAAGTGATCTGGCCTCATAAAGTCACAATAATGCTGTTTTCTTTATTTACCTGATGCCCACTTTCATGGACCTTCTGCCTCCAAGGGCTGAGCTGCTGGAATTGTCAGGCTGGTTGGCTTTGGTCTCAGCAGACCCTTCACATTTTATTCTGAGTGTGCATCATGTGCTCTATTACTGACTTTGCTGACACCTTTGATTTGCTGATGTTTCCTTTCTGTTGCCTTTATCCTTGTGGGCTACAGTATTCTTAATTGCTTTACTGACACTTTAGTAGGGTTTGGGGAGGGAGAGAAGGTTGAGAAAGGCTCAGAGTCACTCCTCGATGTTTAACTAGATGTGAAAATCTTGGCTTTCCCCTGAGTCCTGAGAAGTGCTCATGGAACCCAGTCCCCCAAATGCCCCCTCTCCCACCCCCCCAACCCCTACCCCACCCTCCATCCCCACCTCCCACTGCCAGTGGCTGCTGGGGGATGCGTAGGGGATTTTGGAGTCACTGTGCATTCCAAGCAGGGGCACTTGCAGCTCCTCAGCAAAGTATTTGCTTTCCCCATTTTAGATGCTTGTCCTGGGCTTCCCTCGTGGCTCAGTGGTAACGAATCCGCCCGCCAATGCAGGAGACATGGGTTTGAGCCCTGATCCGGGAAGATCCCACATACTGTGGAACAATTAAGCCCATGCACCACAGCTACTGAGCCCGTGCTTTAGAGCCCGGGAACCTTAACTACCGAAGCCCGAGTGCCCTAAAGCTTGTGCTCTGTCTGCATCAAGAGAAGCCATCACAATGAGAAGTCCATGCACCACATCTAGAGAGTAGCGCCCCCACTCCTCCTCACAACTAGAGAAAGCCCACATGCAGCAACGAAGACCCAGCACAGCCAGAAACAAATGAATAAATAAATGAATAGGTGCTCGTCCTCCTACCCTTTGCTTTCCTTCCCATTCTTTCCGCCTTGGTCCTTGCCTTCCGCTTTGGTCCTTGCCTTCTTCTAGCCCATCTTCTGCCCATTTATGTTCCATTGCTATTACTGCTCACTATTACCTTTTCTACAGGTCTTTGCCGCCTCTCTGAACTAGATGCTCACAGGTTAAGCTTTCCTTCTCCTGACCTTGAGCCTGCTGTGCTGTCCTGAGTGGGGAGCTGCCATTTCCTTTGCCTTCTTGTCTGTCCTGAGTGACCTTTTACAGAGAATGCCCGTTAATCTCTGTCTAGTTCAGTTACCAAGACCCGACTCTTCAGCGACATAAACAGTTGCCTCCAGCAAATCAGGTTTCTCTCGGATCTAATAAAGCTGAGAAAACATGGCCTGAGCTAGCCGAGTGGAAGGGTCTCTGCCACGCCACTGTTCTGTCTGATTGTCTGATCTCATGGGCCGAGAGCTCAGAATCCACTGAGATGGGTTCAGCTCAGGAGGTACCAGTATTTACATTTTTTTGTTTCTCGGAAAGCATCTTGGCCTAAATGTTCCCCCATCCTGACACAGGCTGCACGTCTCTCCCTAAGTGTTGA
Source organism: Bos grunniens (assembly GCF_055505025.1). Taxonomy (NCBI): domain Eukaryota; kingdom Metazoa; phylum Chordata; class Mammalia; order Artiodactyla; family Bovidae; genus Bos; species Bos grunniens. The sequence goes on along the minus strand of NC_141174.1, from coordinate 84,106,952 downwards.
AACTGCCAGGACCATCTCGGTCGCTTACTATTCTTGGTCTATGATGTCTATATTCACATCAGGGCTCTATGATTATCCATAATGTAAACGACTGGCCCCGAAACGTATGGCCTGAGTTTATCCAAGGCCCAAACAATTACCAAACATTCCTTTTAGATAGAAGACAGATTTCTTTCCCTTGGCAAAGGTTTTCTACTGAGATATATTACAGGATGTTTTACATTCTCTTGGTCTTGTAATAACACCACGCCCAATCCAGTATTGATGCATCAGTGGCCACTCGGAAGGTTGTTATTTTTTAAATATACATTGTTCTCAGTCTGGGGCTGTCATATCTGTAAAGAAATACAATCCTGTTTCCCCATTTCCAGAGTTTTATGACACCTGGGGACTTATAAGTCAGGACAAGGCCAAGATCGGGTGGATTTGTGGTGCCTGCATCAGAGAACCTTGAAAGGGCCTGTGAGTGCCCAACAGGCTGGACGGGATGCTCAAGTTGTGGCGTTTAGATAAGCAGATTGGGCTGGACATCTGTGGTTTCAGCTCGGCAGGAAAGGAAACCTCCAGAGTCATCTCTTGCCTGGATTACTCCATGTCTTCCCTACGGGGGTCACGGTGATCCTGGGAGCGTGATGTTATCAACTCTCGTTTACAGATGGGTGAACGTGATGAGACTCAGAGAGTTGCAATGACCTGGGTCATCCTTTAACTGTCAGGGCCAAAATTTGAACTCAGGCCTCCTGACTTCAAGTCTGTGGTCCATCCACTGCCCTCCAGCTGCTTCCTGAGCCCCTTTCCTGGGTCATTCAAGCAAAACAAGCCAGCTTCCTGCTATTTGAGGGGGAAAAGTGTTTAGTGGGAACAGACTGACTCAATGAGGTTGACTGTTCTCTTTGGTTCATCTCACCAGGTCATCTCCCCCAATCTCTGTTTCCTTTTGTGTCGTCACAGATCAGAGGCATTCTGGCCCTATATAAATTCACTTTGTGACCCTGGGTGAATCATTTTCCTCTCTGGGCTTTAGTTTCCATTGTAAGATAAGTATATTGGAATTCAGTGGTACTCAAATATGCTGGTGTTTCAGTCACCCAGAGAGCATTTTCAAAGGAAACAATCCTATTAAGGCATAGTTTACATATCATAAAATTTACCCATTTCAAGTATACAATTCAATGATTTTTAGTAAATTTACCCACTTGTGCAACCATCACCATAAATCAGTCTTAGAACATTTTTACCACTCCAATAAAATCCTGTGTGTGTGTGTGCGTGCTCAGTTGTATCCGACTCTTTGTGACCTACCAGGCTTCTCTGTCCATGGAATTTTCCAGGCAAGGGTACTGGAGTCAGTTGCCATTTCCTCCTCCAGGGTATCTTCCCAACCCAGGGATCGAATCCAGTCTCCTGCAGCTCCTGCATTGGTAGGCGGGTTCTTTACCACTGGGCTACCTGCCCAAGTTAACCCCCATTCTCACCCTCTGCCTCAGGCAACCAGTAATATATGTACTTTCTATCTCTGTAGATTTATCTTTTGTGAACATTCCATATAAATAGAAATATGCAATGGGTGGTCTCTTGCACTTGACTTCTTTTACCTAACATAACGTCTTGGCGGTTCATCAATATTGTATTGTGTATCAGCAGTTGGTTCCTTTTTGTTGTTCCATAGTATTCCATTGCCCAGATATGCCACATTTAGTCTGTTAGTTTATGGGCATTTGGTCCAGGTAATGGACTTAGCAGACAGTCAGTAATGCTGCTAAGAACATTCATGTACCCATTTTTGTGGTAACGTGTGTTTTCACTTTTCTTGGGTACACAACCAGAAGTGCAATGGCTGAGTCATAGGGTAATTCTGTGTTTAACCTTTTAGAAAACTGCCAAATTGTTTTCTAAAGTGACTGTTCAATTTTACATATCCATCAACAATGTATAAGCCTTCCCCTGAGGAGCTTTTTAAAAATTCTCATTTCTGGGCCTTACTCCCTGGCGATCTGGAGTGGGGCCCAGGAATTTGCATTTAACAAGCTTTCCAGGTGATTCAGATACATGTGGTCGGTGGATGTGTGTGTGGACCCACTAACACCAGGTGACCTTCAAAGCCTCCCTGCGGCCAGTTGTTTCATTTGTGCCTCTAGGGCAAGATGCATATTCCTGCCAACTCTTTCTTGGTGTTTGTCTTTGGATCAGAGAAGTTGTTGTGCAGGGTGGGGTTGAGGGAGTTGGCCAAGGAGCATTCATAAATCTGTGCAGCACCTGTCCTGCATTATCCTTGACACAGGCCAAGACTCTGTCCCTGGCTTCATAGACATCACGTTTTATCACAGCTTTTTGTGTGTTATCACACTGTAAAAGTGCCATAAAGTCAAGTGTCCAGTTTTCAGTGCCTCTTCCTTTAAGTTATAATCTTGGTTGCTGCCATTTTGGTAACTTACTGAGAAGCTTCATCCTAGGCTTGCCACTTAGCTGTGACTAGTTTCTTAGTGCTTCTGAGCCTCTGTTTTCTTGCCTGTGAAATGGGATTAGAATGATAGGGTAGACCAAAAAGTCTGTTTAGGTTTTTCCATAAGATATTACAGAAATACCCACATGAACTTTTTGGTCAATCCAATATTAATATCATGGAGTTTCTTGTGAGGATTAAATGGGATAATATGAACTATAACTAGGATGGGCGTTAGTCCTCTTTTCTCACTTTTTCCCCCTATGCCCTATTTCATTATTAAATGTATTTTCATGTGCTTGTGAGCCACTTGTATATCTTCCACTATTTCTGTAAATTTTTATTTTATTGTAGTAAAAACACAACATGAGATCTACCCTCTTAACAAAATTTTAAGTATATAGTTTAGTATTGTTATTTATAGAGACTATGTTGTATAGCAGATCTCTAGAACTTATTCATCTTGCATAATTGAGGCTTTATGCCCATTGATTAGCAACTCCCCATTTCCCACTCCTCTGAACCCCTGGAAACCACCATTCTACTCTCTGATTCAATTGGTTTGACTAGTTTAGATACTTCATATAAGCACAAACATGCAGTATTTATCCTTTTGTGACTGGCTTATTTCAATTAACGTACTTTGGTTTCAATTAACTCTTCCTCATGCGAAGAGTTGACTCATTGGAAAAGACTCTGATGCTGGGAGGGATTGGGGGCAGAAGGAGAAGGGGACGACAGAGGATGAGATGGCTGGATGGCATCACTGACTCGATGGACGTGAGTCTGGGTGAACTCCAGGAGTTGGTGATGGACAGGGAGGCGTGGCGTGCTGCAATTCATGGGGTCGCAAAGAGTCGGACACGACTGAGCGACTGAACTGACTGAACTGAATGTCCTCAAAGTTCATCAGTGTTACTACATATTGCAGTATTTCATTTTTTTTTTAAGACTGAGTACTAGTCTATGATTAACCACATTTTCTTTATTCATGCATCAATCAGGGGACATTTATATTGTTTCTACATTTTGGCTATTGCAAATGGTGCTACAAGAACATGGGATTGCTAATCTCTCTTCAAGATCTTGATTTCAGTTCTTTTGGATACAGATCTAGATGCAGAATTGCTGGATCTCATGGTAGTTCTATTTTAATTTTTGTGAAATCTCCATATTGTTTTTCATAACAGCTACAGTATTTTGCATTCACACCAAAAGTGTGCAAGGGTTCCTATTTGTCCACATTTTTGCCAACGGTATTGTCTTTAAAAAAAAAATAGCTATTCTAGTTTTGTAACAACCTTTAAGGGAAAAGAATCTGAAAAAAATACATATGTATGTATGTCTAACTGAATCACTTTGCTGTATACCTGAAATTAACACAACATTGTAAATCAGCTATACCTCAGTAAAAGTTTTTTAAAAAAGAAGATAGCTATGCCAGCAGGTGTGAAGTGATGTCTCATTGTGGTTTTGATTGCATTTCCCTAATGATTAGTGGTGTTGAGCATTTTTTCATGTACCTGTTGGCTGTGTGCATTGTCTTCCCTGTGGGAGTGTTGATTCATATCTTCAGCTCATTTTAAAACTGAGTTATTAGGTTTTTTGCTGTTGAGGTGTAAGAGTTTCTTCTAAGTTTTGGAAAGCAGTCCCTTATGTTCTATATAATTTGTGCATATTTTCTCCCATTCTATAGGTTTCCTTTTCACTCTGTTGTTTCCATTGCTGTAGAGAAGCTTTTTCATTTGATGTAGTTTCACGGTCTGTTTTTACTTTAATTGCCTGTGCTTTTGATATCATATCCATGAAATCATTGCCAAGACCAATGTCATGAAACTTTCCCCTTGTTTTCTTCTAAGAGCTTTATCATTTTAGTTCTTCCATTTAACTCTTTAGCTCATTTTGAGTTGTTTTTGTATGTGGTGTAAGATAAGGGCTCAATTTCACTTTTTTGAACATGAATATTCAGTTTTCCCAAGACTGTTGAAGAGACTTTCCTTTCCCTATTACATATTCTTGGCACCCTTGCTGAAGATCAGATGACTATATATGTGTGGTTTGATTTCTGCGCTCTCTATCTTGTGCGTTTAGGCTAGTACCCTACTATTTTAATTACAGTAGCTTTGTAATATATTTTGAAATCAGGAGTGTGATACCTCCAGCTTGTTCTTTATCAGAATCATTTGACTATTGGAGTGTTTTGTGGTTCCATATGAATTTTAAAACTTAAAAAAAAATTTTTTTAATGCCATTAGGATTTTTTATAGGGATTACATTGAAGCTGTAGATTTCTTAGAATAGTTTGGACATTTTAAGAATATTAAGTACTGTAACTCATAAACACAGAATTTCTCTCCATTTGTTTTTTTTAAATTTTATTTCATGAATATTTTTGTATGTTTTGGTGTACAAATCTTTCACCTCCTTAGTTAAGTTTATTCCTAAATATTTTATTTATTGTGTGCTTGTTAATGAAATTGTTTTCCAATTTCCTTTTCAGATACTTCATTGTTAGTGTATGGAAATACAACTGATTTTTGTATATCAATTTTGTATCCTGAAATTTTATAAAATTTATTTATTAGTTCTAGCAGTATTTTGTGGAGTATTTAGGGTTTTCTATATATAAGATCATGTCATTTGCAAACAGACATTTTTACTTGTTCCTTCCCAATTAAGATGCTTTTTATTTCTTTTTCCTTGATGGATTGCTGTGACTAGGACTTCTAGCACTATGTTGAATACAGTGGTGAGAGCAAGTGTCCTTACATTGTTCCTGATCTTAGAGGAAAAGCTTTCAGTTTTTTACCGTTCAGTTGTGATATTAGCTGTGGACTTTTCAAATATGACCTTTATTATGTTGTGGTAAGCCCCTTCTATTCCTAGTTTGTTAAGAGTTTTTACCATGAAAGGATGTTGCATTTTTTTCAAATACTTTTACCGCATCAATTGAGATGATCGTGTGATTTTTATCCTTTGTTCTGTCAATGTGATATATCACATTATTTGATTTTCATATGCAGCCATCCTTGCATCTCAAGGATAAATCTCATGTGGTCCTGGTGTATAATCCTTTTAATATTGCTACTATTTGGTGAGGATTTTTGCATCTATATTCATTAGAGTTATTGGCCTGTAATTTTTAATTCTTGTAGTATCTTCTGTATCTCAGGTAATGTTGGCCTCATAAAATGTTTGGATATGTTCTTTTCTCTTCAGTTTGTTGGACGAGTTTGAGAAGGATTGGTGTTAATTCTTCCTTAAATGTTTGGTAGAATTCACCAGTGAAGCCATCTATTCCTGGGCTTTTCTTTACTGGGAGGTTTTTGATTCCATTTCAGTCTCCTTACTAGTTTTAGGTCTATTCAGACTTTGTGTCCTCATTATTCAGTCTTGATTTATGATTCTGGTGTCATATCTAGGAATCCATTGCCAAATCCAAGGACATAAAGATTTACCCCTATATTTTCATTTAAGATTTTTATAGTTTTGCTTTTAAATTTAGGTCTTTGATCCCATTTTGAATTAATTTTTATATATGATATGAGCTAGAGGTCCAACTTCATTCTCTTGCATATTGCTATTCAGTCATCCAAGCATCATTTGTTCAGTCTATTCTTTCCTCTTTGAATAATCTTTGTACTTTTGTCCAAAAATCGATTAACAGGCCCTTGCTATAACAATACGACCTTGGGCACATTTCTTAAACCTTGTGAGCCTCAGATTATTCATCTGTGAAGTGAGGATAGCCATTCTGACTTAACAAGATTAATACTCAGATCAAATGAAATAAGGAATGAAAATTACCTAGCACCAGCCTGGGTACACTCAGATTCTGCCCTGGCTTTTTTGAGTGTCTGGTCAGAGTTGCATTTCATCCTACTGAGCGGGGCAATGCAAATGAGAAACACAGGGAAGAATGATAATTAAAAAGAGGTGACTTTTATGGAACTATTTGAAATGTTTTACCATATTTTGAGGTTTTTAAAACTTAGGTCATCTTGTAGTTTTTGTTTTCAAATGCTTGGCTTCTTGATAAGGGCTAAGCATTATGAATGCTCTGATATTCTTCAAATATTTGTTCCACACTATTTAGAGGAGCCATGCAGGGTGATGGGGAGAAGGAGGACCACTGGGGCAGCAACTCTTTGTTGTTCTGGGCATTTCACCTCTAGTCCCAAACTTGAATGTGTCATTGAGCAAAATAAAAACAGTGTGCTTATTAACAGGAACCATCTACCCGAGAAAGCATTTTGGTGACCAGCTACTGTCACTCAAGCATACCCCTTACAGTTGTCATGACTACCACAGGCCCCCCTCATCACAGGACTTCAACCATTTACAGAGCCTTCTTTGAAAGGAGTTCTGGCAAATTCTATTTTTTCTTTCTAGTAAGGTTTTCCTTGTATTTTGGCATTGCTTAGAAAGCAAGTTGTGAAAAACACCATGGCTGAGGGCTCTGGGTGGCGGTGAGAGATTCTATAGTAAGAGCTAATTGTTGAGTATACTTTCTCTCTAGATCCAGAAAGCCCTAACGTACGGGTCATCAGACACTACTAGGGATAAGGGATGAAATTTTCATAAATGTGCTTTTTGAGGCTTATTAAAAAATCCATGTGCAATATATTTTTACATCGTATCAGTCTGGAACATCCTGATAAGTTAGCATCCCTGTTATAAAATGAGGCCCAAGCTTTCATATAAAGAACAGTTTTCTATCTCTAGATGTGTTCCCTCTAAGTACTTAGCAAAACTTAGCTTTTGCTCAAATATTATTTTTATTTATCCTGTCCTCAGGGATACACCACTGCTGTATGTTTTTTTCCTTCAAAAAAAAAAAACACCCGAGTTAACAGAAGAACATAAACAGCACCTTTAATCAGGAACCAGAAAACTCTCACTCCATGATATGGACCTTTGTCTGAAAGAGGCTTTCAGAGCTGCACAGAGATGCCTGGAACCTTGGGATGGTTTGATTAATGGTGATTTTAGGGATTGTGCGTGTGAGCCTGTGTGCTCAGCCGCTCAGGAGTGTCTGACTCTTTGCAACTCTATGGATTGTAGCCTGCCAGTCTCCTCTGTCCATGGGATTTCCCAGGCTAGAATACTGGAGTGGGCTGCCATTTCCTCCTCCAGGGGGTCTTTCCAACCCAGGGATCGAACCTGTAGCTCCTGCATTGGCAGGCTGATTCTTTACCACTGAGTTGTTATGTCTGGACCAGGTGCTGTATTCATAGACGCTTCTCATCGCTTTTCCCACTAAATCTGTCAGTCCTATCCTAGGCAGAGTTTGACTTTTTAAAGCCCTAACACTTAGCAGTTTTCCAAAACTATCCAGGAAGATACCAGCCCAGGAGTTTAAAAGTACCAGTAAAAATCTAGAGAGTATAATGTGTTCTTTTTGACGGCTTTGTCTGCTTTAAACTCTTCATGTATTGTCTGGCAGTGAAACAGTATATGAGAACTCGATTAAGTTTCAAATTAAAAAATTACAGGCCACATAATAAAATAAACAGATTGTGTTGGCAAGTTCTAAGGGAGCATCAAAGTGCCTTGATAAACATCTTCTTCCCAAAGAACCAACTCCCAGCTTCTGAAACCACACCCAGGGGAGCTCTTTTGCTCTAAGATTTTACCATTGTCCAAAACAATATCTGCTTAATTGGGTAAATCCCTTTTAGGACTTAAGAATTTGCTAAAGGAGAAGGTAAAATCGGGACAGTGCTTGTTTTATTTAAAATAATCTGTGTCTTTCCTGCAAGAAAAGGGAAAGTTCTCTACCCAAAAGGTAATTACCCTTAGTAGATAATTGTCTAATTACCTAAAACTTTCTTCATTAAAGGTTGAGAGTTTGTTGTTTTTGTTGTATGTTTTTAAACAGAAATAGTGACTGAAGGCAAAAAAGAAAAAAAAGAATCTGCTCTGATTCCATCACTCAAAAATAACTGCTCTTAATTTGTTCTACATGTTATTTAACTTTTTAACGAAAACTGAGACCATACCAGACATAATATTGCCTCACCTGTCTTTCTGCACTTAAAAATATATTGTAAACAGCTTTTTATGCCAGCAAAGAGATCCTACTAATAGGAGAAGGCAATGGCAGCCCACTCCAGTACTCTTGCCTGGGAAATCCCATGGACGGAGGAACCTGGTGGGCTGCAGTCCATGGGGTCACTAAGAGTCGGGCACGACTGAGCGACTTCCCTTTCACTTTTCACTTTCATGCACTGGAGAAGGAAATGACAACCCACTCCAGTGTTCTTGCCTGGAGAATCCCAGGGACCGGGGAACCTGGTGGGCTGCCGTCTATGGGGTCGCACAGAGTCTGACACGACTGAAGCAACTTAGCAGCAGCTGCAGCAGCATCCTACTAATGATTCCATTATAACTCCTTTGTAATATTTGTTAATATCTGAAAGGCCTGACTCACCTTTACTTACTCTGCTTTTTTTCCAAGGTTCTCTTTGCTCTCTAGAGATCTTCTCCAGTAATTTGAGTTTCAAGTTACAAGTTTCTAATTTGAGTGTGTGCATCAAGGTAGTTGAACTTGTATTCTGCTTGGATACTTACAAGGTAACTATCCTCTCTTCTAGTCAGTGGAGAGAGGGAAGGAAACATCACCCAGTCTTTTCAATACATGACGTTAGAAGAATAGGTTGCCTTTGATTCCTCCTGCAGGGGGTCTTGCGGGCAGTCTGACTTTGGCTGCCTGATGCCCACCCTGGTGCTACAGCAATTCCAGGACATTCTGATTTTATGGTCAGACAAGAACTTGGGGGTCTCTTTGTGAGAGCAAGGTTGCATGCATGTGTGTGCTCTGTCGTGTCCAACTCTCTGCGACCCCATGGACTGTAGCCCACCAGGCTCCTTTGTGAGGAGGAGCCTAGAATTCTTGCTTATTCCAGGCAAGAATGCTGGAGTAGGTTGCCATTTCCTCCTCCAAGGGATCTTCCCAACCCAGGGATCAAACCCACATCTCCTGTATCTCTTGCCTTGGCAGGCAGATTCTTTACCACTGAGCCACCTGGGAAGCCCAAGAAGCAAGGTTAGAATTTGTTTATTTGGGGACATATTTCTGAAGACTGAGGTTTAAAGTAGTAGTTGAAAATCTTTCTGCATGTGAGAGGTGAGCTACCAAGTGTCACTGTCAGTCTCCTTTCCCTGACACAGTGTTCTGTCCTTGTTCGTTGGGATTCCATGGGCCTGTGGCTACACAGAAATTCTCTACCCCAGATTGGAGAGAACACCAAAAGTGGCAGAGGGTAGGGGGTTGACAGAGTAGAGCTGAGACCCAAATAGAGAAGCCAAACCCTGATGATCCCAAGAGGGAAAGCCAGTGGGTCACCAGAACCACAGGGACCAGGAACAGAATCTGCTGCTAGAACTTGCAGCTGGGAAGGCCATCATCAGAGAGATGAGAAGAATGAGGCCAGCAGATCCACAGACAGGCTGTGGGTTGCTGCTGGGAGTGGTCCCATCTCTGGCATGGCGCACACCACCTGCCGAAGGGCCATGCTTACATCCAGGATCCAAGTGGGATGGTTTGGGGGTGTCCATGAGGAGTGAGCTAAGACAGCAAGTAATGAAGATTTGGGGTCTTGTCTCCAAACACACACTTAGCCCAGTGAATACATCCTTTCTTTGGACCAGCAGGAAGTCTGCTTACTGGTTCAGGGGTAGGTGGGGTAGAACATGTAATGATGTCAGCCACTTCCCCTCATCTGGGGAGATAGTACTCATTTTCCCCTCCTTCCAACACCATGGCCTCGCAGGCTCTATGCCTTCTGACTTCTCATCCAACCCTCTTCCCGCTACCACTCTGCAGGGTACAGGGTCTCAGAGCCACCTTTCCCTGTGAGACCTTGCTTTGGCACCTAGAAATGGCAGCCTGCATTCAGAGAACAAACTCTCGGTCTCCTGACTTCGGATAGAAGGTCTGCATTTGTGCATTGTGTGCCTCTCACAACCCTTCACCTCTCTCATTCCAAAGCTCTTTTGCCCAGGAGGATACTCTGATCTGCCATGTCTAGGAGAATCCCTGAAATTTGGGTTGATAAAAGCTCCCCAGGTGGTTCTGGCCATCAGCACAGCTAGCCCCGGGCACCTGTACACCCCCTGGCTGAACCCCCAGGCAAGGCCCACGTAGACTCCGGTTAGGGAACTGTAGGCAGGAAGCGGGCAGTCAGTGTGAGCTAATACAGATCCCTGGCAGACGCTGATGTCTGCTCTGGCTAACAAGGGGATGGGGAGAAGAATGATAAATGGGTTCCAAAGTTGTAAAGAATAATGTGATATGTGCTTACTTACAAACGTGGACCTCACACAAGCCAGTTCAGTGGGTAAAGCAGTACATTTGAGATGAGGTTTCTGCTTACTTGTTTTTGGTTTTATAGGAAGAAGCATGATGGAGGGCCTGATAGGAATTGATATTGAGTCCTGAATGTGTAGCCTCTTCCAGAATCTTCCCTTTAAGGTTTTCTCACATTACTGCTTTTATTCATCCATTTGGCTGCATCAGGTCTTGGTTTGGTTGCTGCATGTGGAATCTTCCTCGCTGCCTGTGGGATCTTTAGTCGGGGTGTGCAGGATCTTTTTCAGTTGTGGCATGCAAACTCTTAGTTGTAGCACGTGGGATCTAGTTCCCTGACCACAGATGGGTGCATTGGGAGCTTGGAGTCTTAGCCACTGAACCACCCGGGAAGTCCCCCATTGACACCCTTTCCTTGAAGTCTTACATTTAGTGCCATTCATTTGGATGACACTTCTTCATAACTGGGTGCTATGCTGGCCTTTGGGGTCCTCAAGGAGGACGTTTTACTGGTGTTCTAGGTTAGTCCTAGCCTCATACTGGGCCTGGTGTAGTTACTCCAGGGAGTGTTTACCTAGAGAATACCACCAGGCATACGGAGGTCCTTCAACACTCACTGGGTGTTATACCTCCAGACCTCTCTGAGCTGCTCCTCATGCCAGAAATCCTGGGCTGCTCCACTTCGGTTCACAGGGACCCCTTTGCCTGGACCCAGAACAGCCCTTTTGATTCTCTTTCCCTGGCTGGCCCCAGTTGTGACCTTCAGGGTCAGATGGCAAAAGTGGAGAAAGGTCATGTCCCCAAGGAAGGGTACTGGGGGCTGAAGAGCAGAGTGGGCTCAAGCTGCTTGTTCCATTTATTCCAGCTGTGGAGAGGAGGCCTCCCAAGGTGGCAGCTCATCCCAGAAACCACCAGGATCAACGGTGTACTTGCCCTGGGAGGAAAACCAAAAGAAACGAATCATGCAAAGCTGAGACCTCTCACTCTTTGTGAAATGTGAAAAAGTGTGTCCCATCTAGCTGTGACCAGTGGGGCTTTTGGTGGGGACTGTCTGTGCCACCCCTCATGAAGGGGAAGGGGGGAGCCTTGTGTTCCCTTCAGAGGTTAGATGGTGCTTTGACAATTCTTACTTCGGACCCTAGATCCTCTGGATGGAGTTCAAGGGAGACATAATTTATTCTGATGTTTGCCACATAGAGAATAGCTTTTCTATACCAGTATATTCCAATTAATGCTATTTCCAATATAGTTATAATGTGTGGTATTATCCTACATATATTAAAATATGTTTAGCAGTCACATTTTCAGTCTTATCACTAAAATTTTGGTCCCAATTCTCTTTCTTCCTTTCTGTTTCTCGCCCAATTTGAGGATTCTATCAGTGTTTCCCTTCTGGAAGACATAAGAGCATTACCTAAGAACCTTGAAATTATTTTCCAAGAACTTAGGTGTGCCTGATTTGGGAGATGCCTACAGGGCTTTTCAATGTTCTCCAACCTTGTCCCATGGTTAAAAGGTATTCCATGTAATAGATTCCTGCTTAAAAGAAGTAACCAAAATGCATACTTACCCCATATCAGATAGTTAATCTCCCCAACAGACTTGTCGATTTATGCAAAGAGAGTGGTAGAGTATAAAAGATCATTAATCATCCTGGCATCATGATCTCATGTTGTTATGAAATAAATATGCTTACTAAATGGATCCAGATGCTCTCAAATCCACGTGTCCAGTAAAGGCTATTTTCTCTCCTTGGTCTGGGCAATAAACACAGGAGGCTTGTTTGAAACACTTCTCTTCTGTCAATTTCCAGTGGTCCTACACATTCTTTTAACCTCTTTCCCCATCCACTCTGCTGCTGGTGAAAAGTGAGCAAGTGTTTTCTGATAAGGATTCTGGGGAAAACCCTAAGGAGCTAGAAAACTTTTTGCCTTGACCCAGAGCTGATGAATGATAAGGAAATCAAAATCATATAGCCAATCATCTACCAATCCAAGACAAAACATTTTCTGTGTTCGTCTTCGAGCCCAATACATCAAAGCACAAATTCCAACTCAAGACATTACCAGTCCCTAGAGGACAGACTTGAGTCTTAGAGGACCCCCTACAATCTGCCATGTAAGGATGGAATGGTAGAAAGATGGAAATGAATTCAATTACCATTAAACACCAGGTTCTTGACATGGTAATTTTCTTCCCAAGACTACCCCAGAAGTGGCTGCAGGGCTGGAAAGCAGAAAGGGAGCCATTGTGAGAGAAGATGGAACTCATAGTGAGCTGAGGAGAGTGGGTTATGGCTTTGGGACTTCCCTGGTGATCCCCTGGCTAAGAATCTGCTTGCCAACGCAGGGGACATGGGTTCGATCCCTGTTCTGGGAAGATTCTACATGCCGCAGGGCAACTAAGCCCACACACCTCAACTACTGAGCTCTAGAGCCTGGGCCGGGGTTGGGGGGGGTACATAACGAATGAGCCCACGTGCTGCAACTGCTGATCCCATGCATCCCAGAGCCAGTACTCCCCAACAAGAGAAGCCACCACAATGAGAAGACCGCTCATTGCAACTTGAGAGTAGCCCCTACTCCCTGCAACTAGAAAAAGTCCGTGCACAACACCAAAGCCCCAGAGCAGCCAAAAATAATAATAATAAAAACACGGCTTTGGAGCCAGATATATGTTCCGAATTTGTGACCTTCAAAGGAAATCTTCTCTGAGTTCATTTTCTTTGTTAGCTCTGAGTTGCTGGGAGGATTAATGAGGTTGTTATCATAAACTGCCCAGTACCTAGGATGCACCCAAGATGTAATGGCTATCACTACCTTTTTAGCAAGATTACCACAGATGGTCATCCAGGAGAAGGAGTTGAGTATCGAGAAAGCGATTCACCCTAATAGAGTGATGCTTACATGTGCTACTAACCACGGCCTTTCTTGCTGGGAAAGGCCTCTCCTCCCAGTTTGGGAGCTCTATAAGAGCAGTGATAACAAAACAGTGATTCCTCTGTCTTGTTCGCTGCTGTATTTTCACTTGGCTGGAATAGTACCTGGCACACAGTGGGGTTTGATTCGTATTCATTGGAATGGATGAGTAGATATAAGATAAAATTAGTTTTAATATATAGATAATTTCAAAATTTAAGAGAATACTGCTTTGAGAGGAAGAGAGTGTTCACCTTTTGGAGAATAGTTTCTTAGGAGAAGCATGTTGTTTTTGACTTTTGATTTCTCATAGTTACCCCTGTCCTCCTGTAGTTGAGGTCTTGGCTGTCATATAGCTATACAGACTCCGTCCATCTCAGTAGATTGGTACTGACACCAGCTTGCTGTGGCTTTCATACTGTTATTAGTATCATCTTTCTACATGATCATCTCTTTCACTGAATTTACTGTATTTGAACAAGGACTCAGGTCATCAGAAAAAAACACAATCCAGGCTTCTAACAAAAGCAAATGAAAGCTGTCCTTTAAATAAGTTTTAATGTCCTAATACAGATCAGTAGGTATGTGGAGGGTTTTCCGGGTGGATTCTTCTGTCTGGAAGGGCTTTGAATACATGCTGAAAGTCCTACAGCTATTCCCAGTCTTTAAAGAGCACTGACCCTAAGAAAGTTTCTGGGTAAGTTAGGATCATTTTAGTCATATGATCATAGCTGCTTTGAAAGGTTTGGTAACAGACAGTTTATCAAAAAAGAGATTGAATGTCTGCCTTTGAGTAGGGAGAAAGGATGATTTATTTGCACATTTGTTTACAAAAGGTGGATTTAGTTCTGCTGCTGCTGCTGCTATTAAGTCACTTCATTCGTGTCCAATTCTGTGAGACCCCATAGACAGCAGCCCACCAGGCTCCCCCGTCCCTGGGATTCTCCAGGCAAGAGCACTGGAGTGGGTTGCCATTTGCTTCTCCAATGCATGAAAGGGAAAAGTGAAAGTCAAGTCGCTCAGTCGTGTCTGACCCTCAGCGACCCCATGGACTGCAGCCTTCCAGGCTCCTCCGTCCATGGGATTTTCCAGGCAAGAGTACTGGAGTGGGGTGCCATTGCCTTCTCTGGCATTTAGTTCTAGATGTACTTAATTGGAAGTCAAGTTGGGATATTAAGCGAGAGCCATTCAGAAGTTGGAGAAGTGAGAACGAAGAGCAAAATCAAGGCCAGGAATGCAACTGAGATACATCTGCTATAGGAGAGTCTGGTGTGTGACTTCAGTCATGGCCAAGTTCCTATCTTGGGAGCCTATCCCCATACAGGCTGAATTTTAGACCTGGTAATTTAACAATGTACTGGTAAGGTTTACCAATGAATAATTAAGTTTGTTATTTTTAGTTCTGTACCACCAAGGATGATTTCTGCCTGGTGTGGGAAACTGCTGGTTGTCCTCAGGGAGTTTTATCCCCATTTTCAGACTGCTGCTTCTAAGTCGCTTCAGTCGTGTCCAACTCTGTGCAACCCCATAGATGGCAGCCCACCAGGCTCCCCTGTCCCTAGGATTCACTAGTCCCTACTCAAAAAGGACCCATGAGTCTGCAGAAAGACACATGAAATGGACACAAAAGTTACATTTTCTCTGTTCTAATTCCATTAACACTACTTTAATCATGAGGTCTTGGAAAAATTCTTCAGTTTTTAAAAATATTTTGCAACACTTATGAACATGGCCTGAGTTAAAGGAATCTAGCCTTCCTCTAGTACTGAAATGCTGTGGGCTGTGTTCAAAACAATTTTCATTTTGATATTTCACTTTTTCATTTCTAGGTTGGATGTCTGTATATTTTCCCAGCACCACATTCCCTTTCTATGGGGGAATTGAGACTACTTCATCCTTACAAAAAATGTTTAGAGCAGGAATCATATGATACTCATGCGTTACCTTGTACAATTTCAACATGGTGTCATATTTTTGGTAATTATATCATAACCCTTGCTATCTCTGAATGAGTTTCCAAGAAAGGATTTTATTGAAATACCTGTTAAATATTTACATGAATGGCCCTGATTGATTGGACTGATATTTGTATACTTCAAAGCTTACAGAGCACATATTTACTTTGTTTTTAGGGCTTTCCTGGTGGCTCTGATGGTAAGAAATCTGCCTGCAATGCAGGAGACCCTAGTTCGATCCCTTGATGGGGAAGATCCCTTGGAGAAGGGAATGGCAACCTGTTCCAGTATTCTTGCCTGGAGAATCCCATGGACAGAGGAGCCTGGCGGGCTACAGTCCATGGTGTTGCAGAATTGGACCCAACTGGGCGACTAACACGTTGTTTAAAGAGTCTATTTTTTTGTCATAATCCCCCGAGTTTGTATTATAGCTTTTTAGTAGATTTTTAAGTATAAAGGACCATAAGAAGAGGAGAGATTTTGAGAGCTTGCTGAAAATTTCTGGGCTTAATTATCTTTTTCTTATAGTATCAGGGTAAAGAATAAAGAGAAGTGAGTTCATGAAAAAGCCTTTGTTTCCACCGTGACTGGTAGAAATTGCCTGTGTCAGGACTGGACCTTTCTACTTTTACTGTATCAGTAGTGATCCTGTGAAGCTGTTGAAGGAGAAATAAGAGGTGCCTCTTAATCCATGAGCCAGCATCTCTTTGGTTTGCTGAGTCAGGCTTCTGCCAGGTTTGCAGGTATAATGTAGATGTGTCTAAGGGGGTGTCACATGCTTTGCTGGACTAAATAATGGTATCGTATGATACTCATTCTCCCTTCAGAGACCAACTTATTCTGCATAGATCGTGTTCTTTCTCCAGTTGCCTTAATTTTGTAAGTATGCTGAAATTGAACAGAGAAAAAAATAGCAGTGTCAAAATAGGAGAGGAGATGTGTAGCCACTCTGTCAACACCCTTAAAAAGGGGATGCTTGTCTGAATCCAACATTGCATTCGGATTCTCCCCTGCAGAATCAGATATTAAATGTTAGTGACTTGAATTACATGAGCCCCATATTATTAAGAGTAATAAATGCAGGGATTTCCCTGGTGGTCCAGTGGCTAAGACTCTGTGCTCCCAATGCAGGGGCCCATCTGTGGTCAGGGAACCAGATACCATATGTGTCAACTAAGAGTTCACATGCTGCCACTAAAACTCCTGTGTGTTGCAGCTAAGACCCAATGCAACTAAATAAACAAATGTTTTTAAAAAGAGTAACGAATGCAACTCCCTGGTGACATAGAGACACGTTAGCTCGTCCGCACATTCTTCTCCCTAAAGGAATGCAAATAGGGGAAGCCAGTTATTATCCCAAATGAAGAGCAGTTGTCATGATGTGACGTAACTAGTACACATGAGCTGTTTGGCTGGAAAATGGTGACGTCACCATAGGTTGCTAGCCCAACCCTCCCACTTACAGTGTGCGACTTTATGTAATCTTACCAAGTTCACAGAACCTTAGTTTTCTTATTTGTAAGATAAGATAGTACATTTATTTTACTGGGACTTCCCTGGTGGCTCAGATGGTAAAGCGTCTGCCCACAATGTGGGAGACTCGGGTTCAATCCCTGGGTAGGGAAGATCCCCTGGAGAAGGAAATGGCAGCCCACTCCAGTACTCTTGCCTGGAGAAATCCATGGATGGAGGAGCCTGGTGGGCTACAGTCCATGGGGCTGAAAAGAGTCGTACACGACTGAGCGGCTTCACTTTCACTTTATTTTACTGACTTGTGAGGATAGCATGATGTAATGTGTAAGTTCCAAGCACTGTGGTAGTTATGATAGTACAGTATTTTTATTAGAAGATCACTTGGCAAGTGAATGGAGAAGAGAAAGTGTAAGAGGGCTTGAAGTTTGGGAGCCTGATGCTTTCTTTTTCATTATCAGAAAGTACGTGTCTAAAAAATAGACACTCATCCAATTTGTCAAAGCCAAACTCTCCCTAAAGTATAGTTGGAGATAATTCATACTCCAAAGACTTACCTTCTTGAGAACCCATGTAGACAACTCCCTTCTAATAAGAGGTCCTTTTTCACTTTATAAATTGCTTTTCACGGACTACCTTTAAAAATAAAGCTAGCCAAGTCTTCCCTATTTTGACAAACTTTCTGCCTTTTAAGGTGGCTAATGATTAATGTGGATCTTACTTTTTGTTTGGTTTTACCAATTTATGTTCATAAATTTACAGATAATAATAAAAATAGTAATTATAATATCTACCATTTATTGAACAATTATTATGTGTTTGCATTGTGAAAAATGCTTTCGCTGGAATATCTCATTTGATTCTTACAAACAAACCTATAAGGTAGATAAAATCTTTATTCTCAGAATGAGGAAAAGGAGACTTAGAGAGCTGCAATGACAGCTAGTGAGTGGCAGAGCTGATATTATTCCAAAGTTGCACTGCCCTCCACTTTTGGGGACACAACTGTTTTTGCCTTGCAGTTTGGTAGCTATATTTAGAACCCTTATCCAATAGCAATGATCTGGACCTTTATTATTGTTATTTCAATCAGAAGATTTCAAATGTAGAGAAGGATATAGAAAGTAATAAAACATGGTGTACTCACTATTAATATTTAATGTGTGTTACCATTTTAAAGGTATAGAAATAACTAAAATCCATCTCATCTTTTCTTGTTCCTTCATCTTCTTAGCAGAAGCTAATAAATATCCTGAAGGCAATGAATATACTTCTTTGGATGTTTTTATGATTTGTGACTTACGTACAAACCTAAATAAAATATGTAATATTTCTTCAATGTGTTTTTAAAATGGTACCATATTGTATCTTACTTCTTGCAATTGTCAGTTGAAATTTATCTTTGTTGATACATGCAAATCTAATTCACTCCTACTGTATAATTTAATATGTGAAGTGCCTATACACTTCACAACTGTGTTTATCTATTCTCACACTGATGGATGTTTAGCCCCTGCAGACAATGCCTCCTTATACACATGAGTGAAATGAACATGCACTAATCTTCTGTCAGTTATATGTATTGCAAATACTTTCCTCTAAACCAGGTATCAGTAAACTCTTTCTCCATAGGGCCAGTTAGTGAATGCTTTAAGCACTGTGGCCCATAGAGACTCAATGGCAACTACTCAGCTCTGTCAATCCAGACTGAAAGTAGCAGTAGACATAAACAAATGAGCATGGCTGTATTCCAATAAAACTTTATTCACAAAAAAACAGGCAGAGAGTCAGATTATGACCTGAGGGTCATGGTTTGCTGACCCCTGTTCTAGATTATTGCAGCATTATGAAAACTTTTGTTATACTGATTTTTTTATTTGAATACAATTGGTTTTTCCCAATCTTTTCCTATCTGTTCCTGCTTTGGAGTCCTTTTCCAAATCCTCTTCCCTCCTCTTTGTATTAAATACTGTGTCTTATTTGTACCTCTGAAAGTTTTCAAGTTTTGAATATTATGTTTAAGTTTTCAGTTGACCTGGAATTTATTTTTCTGTGATGAGCTATGAATCTAATCTTGTCATTTTATGACGGAGTTGTCCTAGCCATTTATTGAATAGTTCATCTTTCCTCCATTGATTTGTCAAAATTCTCCTGTCATATACCAATTTGTTTAAAAATAACTCTTTTTAAATTCTGCAGAAATAACACTAAGCTGTTATGTATTGGTTGCTATCCATATGAAGAATTAAGCTAAATTTGAGACCTTCTGGTTGGGTAAATTTTAAATATTCCCAGGAGAAACACCTTCTTAGGATTCTTACCAGAGAAACATGATGTAATTAGTCAATCTCATGACTGAGTATTGTTAGAGTAGGCTCACTAATATAGCAAGTAACCCCCAAAGCTCAGTGACTTAACATAATTGGGTTGTATTTCTCACTTAATGTCACACACCAGCATGAGTGAATGGTAGATATATGGGAATGCTTGGTTCCACAGAGTCATTCAGGGACTTTAGCTCCTTCTACTTTATGGATCAGTATTACTTGGGGCCTTGGGGACCTCCACTGGATCCTCTGCCATAGGACTGTGTATGATGGAAGAGAGAGACCATTTGGAATTTTTATGGGAGGTAGTGTACATGCCTTCTACCCATATTTAGGTTGACCAGAACTCAGTCAAGTCGCATGGCTGCACCTGGCTACAAGAGGTCCTGGAAAATGCTGACTATCTGTGAGTTCAGGAAAAAGAAGAAATAGATTAGGTGAAAATGGATAAATGTAGGAGCCCCCCTTCTTTCAGATCCAGAAATGATTCATCATGAGAGCAGGAGTATGATTACTGCACTCCCCCTATCTCCCCAGAGTCTAGCATGGTGCCTGGCTTATGGTAAGGGTTCAGTGAAAATTATAAAGAAATGGGACTGAAAGAAGGAGGAAGAAGGGGAGGGAAGGAAGGAAGGGGGAATGGAAGGAGAGAGGGTAGATTGACAAGAGTGTGAATGAATGGGGAAGCCCCAGGCATTACTGAGGTGATTGCCCCAGGCTTTTGTGGAATCTATAGGTCAAACACAGCTCTACCTTTATTGAGGGTGAGTGACACAAAAGTTTGACTTTGCAGGGGCTTGGATGTCATTTGACTCTTTAAACGCAGTAGATTCCAATCTAAGCTCATTGCTAGTAGGGGTGGAGACCCAACATGCTTCTAAGCTTGGCTCCTAGTGGCCGAAGGACTGAATAGAACCCATCCTGCAGGTGAATTTCTTCAGTTCCAGCTGCTGAGCAGAGCAGAGCTCCCTGGGCCTAGGACATGCAGAGCCCCCAGTGAGCAGCAGAAGCTAGCTATAAGGCTGACGTTCCCAGCATCTTGGTGAAGTTCTTAGAAGACAACGTAATGAGTGTCAGGGCCAAAATCTGGGGATTCTCATGTGACTTTTTTCCTGCATGTTTTGGGAGAGCCCATGTCAGAAAAATAACCAAAGTATTGTACTTGGTAGTTATCTGTGGGACTTAATAAACCATTGCCAATCCTGACAGATTTTCACGCAACACACAATGAGCCGTGGGAACTGCCATCCAAGGTCCCTCAGAAAGTGTTGGCAGAACCCAGAGTTTTAAAAAGATTGGGTGGGATGTAAATATTTAGACAGATTAGATTTCTCAAGTGTTTGCTTTGTATAAGAATAGTCTGAATAAACTGCCGAGGGATGATTCTCAGAGTTAGATATTGGTGTCAAAAATAGTCGATATGTTCCCTTTACCTCTAGAACGGATTTGTGATTGAGAGAATTAGAAGTCAGGAGTAGCCATGAAAGGAAGAAGGGTGTTTGCCTCCTGTGAACCCCTCTCTATGTGTGTAAGGTAGAGTTCTTTGAAAGATGGTAAAATATGCCCTCTGGGAAATTTGTTTTTCCTTAAGGTTCCAAGGATGAGGTTGCCTGTGAAGGAGGGAAGCAGAATAGTTGAAGATTGGGGGAGGGCCTGGTTTCAAATCCTGGATCCACTACTTACAAATTGATATCTGACAAATTACTTAACTTCTTCAAGCTTTATTTTTCTCATTTTCCTTTATTTTCCTCATAAGCCTGGGGAAAACCGCAGTGCCTGTCTTCATCAGGTTCTTATGCTGTGAGATGAGATAAGGTGGCTTATCTCATTTAGCAAAATGCTTGGCATTTGGTCACTGCTCAGTAGATATTGGGGCTTCCCTGATGGTGCAGTGGTGAAAGAATCTACCTGCCAGTGCAGGAGACATGGCTTCGATTCCTGGATCAGGAATATTCCTCGGAGGAAGAAATAGTAACTTGCTCCAGTATTCTTGCCTGGGAAGTCTCATGGACAAAGGGGCCTGGTGGCTACAGTCTATGGGGTCGCAAAGAGTTGGACATGACTTAGTGACTGAGCACAGCAGACATAGGAGATATTAGTGACTCTTATGGTCCTCACTGCTGCTATTATTTAGAGAGGAGACAGTGGAACTTAGAGCATATATACCCAGGAGTAGGGTACTTCTTGCCCTAAAACCCACTTGCCAGTGGCTTTTAGGAGTATGTAGAGGGAAAAAGGATTCAGGGAGCATGGAGTTAACATGTTCCTAAACTACTTGGGCCTACAATGGGAGAAGGTGAGGAAAAGATTCCAGGCCCTTCAGAGGAGGCGAGCCACGAGCCAGAGGCAAGGTGGACTCAAAACAGTGAAGCCTCGTGGTCAACATAGATTGGGATAGAGTCACCATGGGTGGCCGCCAGCATGAAGGCTGAGGAGGTCAGGTATGGAAACCAATGGGGAGTCAGAGGGATAGGGGCGGGGGTTGAAGCAGGGCTGGTTCAGTGTCCTCTCCACCTGGGCCTTTTGTTCCTGAGCCACAGTGAGAAATGGAATCTTAATTAAGAGCTGGAATCCTAGTCCAAGATGAAGGCTCCTGAAGTAAGCATCCTGAGGGGCAAGGCCTAAACTCTTGGGAAGAACTCAGAGTTTGGCCACAGAGTAACTGATGGGGCCAGAGTCATTAAGGTCATCTGGACCAAAATAACAGAGCCAAGGATCTGAGGCCAAGGCTGGGGCTTAGCCCATTATCATCAGAAGGACCCCAGAGAGGGCAGAACCACACAGGATCATTTCCTGCTGGAGTGGAAGCCACCAAGGTCAAGATCCTAGGGGCAGTGAATTGAAGACTTAGGGCAGAAGAAAGACAGACATCCAGGTTAACTGGAAAAAGGTCAGATGATGTCAGTTGTGAAACTGAGGAGCAGAGGACAGAGGGGCCCAAGTGCAGCCCGTGAAGGGAGTGCTGCACTCAGAGCTGGGCCCTCTGTTCCAGCTTGATGGGTAGCTTTGGACATGTGCCTTTGGATCCTCTCCTAAGTGATTACGTTTGTTGATATTTGGTCCAGATCTATTTTCAGCAACAGGGAAGCCCATTTTCAGTACACCATGGTCCTAATTGGTCACTTTAGTACACTTGTTATATCTGGTCCAGGAAACAAGGAATACTAAAATACTGACATGAAACAAGAATTCCAAGATCTCTAAAATGTCCCAAAGTCCTTAAAATTTCCGGGAAAGACTCTCTTACATTAATTCCAAAGTGAAAACACTTCCATAAAGCATTCAAGAAAACAGAATACTGTTTCCTCCTCAATATTTTTCTTTGTCCTGGTCCCAAAGTGCCCTGACAATGATGCTGCCATTAGAAATCAGTTAGGATTGAAAATGGCAACCCACTCCTGTACTCTTGCCTGGAAAATTCCATGGACGGAGGAGCCTGGTAGGCTACAGTCCATGGGGTCACAAAGAATCAGACACAACCGAGCGAATTCACTTTCACTTTCACTCTCTATATGCACTACCATGTGTAAAATAGATAGCTAGCAGGAACATGCTGTATAGTACAGGGAACTCAGTTCGATGCTTTGTGATGACCTAGAGGGGTAGGCTGGGGGTTGGGGTAGGAGAGGGGCTCAAAAGGGAGGGGATATATGTGTACATGTAGCTGATTCACTTTGTTGGACAGCAGAAACTTAACACAGCACTGTAAAGCAATTATACTCCAATTTAAAAAAAAAAGAGAGAAATCAGTTAGGGTGGCCCTGAATATGAGTTTTGCTAGGCTTATTTGGCCAACAGGTTTTATACAAACATGTGCTTGAACAAAGGTAAGCAAATTATTACAGGACTTCTCAGAGCTTTTACACTACAAATGGGAATTTTAAATTTTCAAAAGGAAGTTATAGTAGCCAGACTTTACCAAAAGGTAAAGGGTCACAGGAGCTTTCTTAAATTGGGCTTTCTTTTTTAAACAGAAATGTCTCCACACTGACATTCTTAAGAAAGTGCTTTGGGAAATGCTGACTCAGGGATTCATGTTTGTGGAGCTTAGCGCTTATTGAATTGCCCCAAGTGAAGCCCAGTTCCCCCAGTTCCCCCAAGTTGGCCTTTGAATGAGTTTTGATCCCTAATCAGGGTATATTGTGTGAGGTCTTTCTGTTGTCACCCATAATAACCACACCACAGTCTAATAGGGTCATTCTATAATGCCTTACATTTGGTATAAGACTAGAGTTCATAAAACACTTTTGTATATTTGGAACTTACTAAAGATGATCAGCTAACCTGGACTGAAACAACCTCAAAATTATTTGCTGACCTCAAAATTATTGTCTCTGGATTACAGCAACTCCCCTTCTTTCAAGCTCTTTGCTTTTATTTCTTTTTGTGGGGATACCACCTTCCAGAAAAAGGGACTCTCCTTTATTACAAATTATTCCCCTTTTTTAAAGGTCCCTGATATTATTAAGATTTGAAATAGGTCGGCTCACATTTTTGGCCTTATAATACACTGCAATCCATCTTGTATTGGTAAAGAAACAGATAATATATATAAGAGATGATCTGAATAGGCATGGAAACCTGTTCCTGAATTATTATTGAATGTTTTACTCCACTACATAGCTTTCATCAGCTTTTCAGAAAGTATGAGATACGCTGCTGGTGGTAGCTCATCCCTTGACTTTAGGTGGATGGTTTGTGGCTGTCAGTTGCTAAGTCGTGTCCAACTCTTTGCAACCCCATGGACTATAGCCTGCCAGGCTCCTCTGTCCATGGAATTTTCCAGGCAAAAATACTAGAGTGAGTTGCCACTTTCTTCTCCCCAGGGGATCTTCCCAATTTAGTGATCAAACCCAGAACCTGTATCTTCTGCATTGGCAGGCAGATTCTTTATTGCTGAGCCACCAGGGAAGCCCTAGAAATCTGGTTATTTAACACTGAATCATACAAGGAGAAAGTCATCCTTTTCTAGTTCTTTTCCAACCCCATGTTACATCTTTTTTTTTTTCTTTAACATCAAGAAAATGTTTCAGTTGGGTGCTATTTATCTCCAACAATTCTCAGCCTGAATTAGCCTTCAACGCCAAATTTAATAACATCATTTGGTTTTCTCTTGTGTTTATTTTCCCTTGACCTTTCATGGATGGAAATTGATGTGGGTTTTCCACTTACCAGGGTAAGATAAAATTTCTTTTGAAAATAAATTTTTTAAAATTGGAACATTTAAGCCCGTGTGATGGCAAAAATCATGACGGTCAAGACTGCTGTCATAGCAGTTGGTGGGCCACCTTCCAGAGTTGACCCCAAATGATGAGTTGACCTCCATCATTTTACAGATGAGTAAACAGACTCAGAGAGGTGAGATGACTTTGACTCAGTTATTTGACTGGACAGTCAAGCCAGGGCTGGGACTAAGATCTCCATCTTCATGACTCTCTCCTCATCAAAACTTTGTATCAACTCTTTGTATTAGAACGTAAGGTTAAAATAGTCTCTAAAAATAATTTTTCCTCTCCCCACAATATTTGAAATCATGTTCCAAGAATAGATTAGGACTAAATAAGGCCTTAAAATATTAAAAGCTGTTACGAATGTAAAAGCATTGAAATAAATGTAATTACATTCTTAAAACGCTAAAACATCAGATGATAATTTTAAGTATATCAAATATTTAACCGAAAAACAGCTGAAACAACTTAAGACCTGTTAAAACAACAAATGGGCTAATGTGAGCAAAGCTGAAAAGAATCTTAAAACTTTATAGTCAATTTCATAGGAGCCAAAAAAATTTCTTTCTCAAAACCCCGAAAAGCAGCTAAAACAAATAAAAGCCAGAGTCAACAATTGCAAATCTTACTAACAATCAAAATCCAGGAGAACTTTAGGGCAAATTTAGGACTGAGTAAAATGATAACATAGATTTCTTTTGGGAGTTTTAATATGGGTCAAATTAAGTTGAAATCAAGCCCAAAGTATATTAAAAGACTCCTGAAAAGTGAAAGCGCTAGTTGCTCAGTCATGTCTGACTCTTTGTGACCCCGTGGACTATAGCCCACCTGGTTCCTCTATCCATGGAATTCTCCAGGTAAGAATTCTGGAGTGTGTAGCCATTCTCTTATCCAGGGGATCTTCTCGACCCAGGGATCCAGCCTGGGTCTCCTGAATTGCAGGCAGATTCTTTAGCATTTAAGCCACCAGGGAAGCCCTAAAATACACCTACTCATGGTTTTTAAAAATCCATTGCAGGTGGAATTCTGCCTGGAAGGAATAGGTGACCTGCTGGAAAAGAGGGTCTCCATGGGATTAAAGAGAGTGGGAGGCTGAGATTGTAGGTAGGCTGACTGGACAAACTCAACCCTTGCTGAAGGACATTTAGTTGTCGGAACTATCCAGAAAACAGGGTCCAAAAAAGTGAGGAAATGTAGTTCAAGAAGCAGACTAGAATAACTTAATAAGCTCGTTGAATGTTGTGATTTTCTCCTATTTTAAAATTAAAGTTTTATCTTTCCATATAAAAGATGAAGCAGCAAAAACCAAGGGCTGCCTAGATGGCTTGGCTGTTCCCTTTGATTTAGCACAAGATTAACACAAGAACCTTATTCTTAGAAACACACACACAGAGTCCTTTTTCTCGTAAGGAATATATTCATAGTCACTTTAGAAAATGCAGATAAGCAAGAAGATGAAAATAATTTGTAACCCCACTACTCTAAGAATACTACTGAAAATTATGACTTCTGTTTTTCCCAGTGATCATGAATTTCTCGCTCTCTGTATCAGTGTGTGTTCTAACAAAGCAGCGTCGCAGCGTTATGAGCTGCTTTTCTCATGTAGCATCTGTAATAGTGACCCCTATTGTGAGTGATCCTGCTACAGCAGTGCTTCTCGGCCTTCTTTTCATTATGGCTCCACTAAGGAGTCCTTTTAATACCACCATGAAATTTTAATACCACAGATATACTGTATATCTGATTATATATTGTGGTTCTTGGGAGGGCTGCAAATAATTGTAATATCTAAGATTTTTTACCTCCCAAGAACAAATATTTGCCCTCTGTTACACTGCATGTAGTATAGCAATATTTTTATAGCTTTATGGCATTTCATTATATGAGTGTACAATAATTTATATACCTATCTGCCATTACTGAAAATGTGGCTTATATTCAGGTTTTACTCAGTGTTATACACAGTGTTGTTGCAGACTTCTCATACATGCCCGGGAATTGTTCCTCTCATCCCTAGACATCAGACTCATCTGTAACGTCCAGCATGATTGCCTCTTTTCCTTATGATTCCATTTTCTCTCCGTACTCAGTAGTCCCTGCGTACCTGGCTGATGCCAGCCCATCCTGACTCTAGCGAGAGAGAGAGAGATGACTGAGAACCTATTGTTATCTGTGCAGAGATTGAACACAGTGGAAGGAAGGACGCAGGGAACTTGGAAGCCAAGAGAGGTCCCCAGTATGGTCTAAGGGGGTTCAAAGGTAGGAGACGTCATAGCCCCCATCTTTCTTGAAACTCAAGTCAGAGCACAAGACCACATGATTCAGGATTATTGCAAACCTTGTCCACATCTGTACAATGTGGAATAAGACTGACTGGAGAGGGATTTATTTTTTAAACCACTGCATTTAGGGCTCAGTTTCTGAAATGCTAAGCCCAAATCAGAGTCTAAGGAAATGCTAAATTAGAGCCCATTTGACTTCTTATGGGTTTATGATGATGTCAAAGTCAGAAAGAAAGCAAAATTTTTACTGGGAACTTTTTTTTCCTCTCACCCCTGAGTAATTCTAATGATATGCATGTAAAATACATTATGGCAAATCCTCTAACAATTTCCGCCTCAGCAATAAATGTTGCATTCTAGTAGAGCAAGAACATCTGCTTAATAATTTCATGGAACTGCTCTGCAGAGCTGCCAGGGGTAGAATTTAGTCAGTTGGGTGTAGCATGAATCAGATGGCGTGGGAGAAGGAAAGATGCATTTTGAACCCAGATTCGGCCACTGCTGTGACCTGGGGCAAGTGCTTTAACTTCTTCAAGCTTCAGTTTCCTCGTCCACAAAGTGGAAATATGAAATGATATACACCATGCAGGGTTGTTTTGCGGATTCAGTGAGTGAATGTGTGTCAAGGGCTTATTAGTACCCAGTCCTAGGTCAACATCTGATCCACAGTGAGTGGATCAGGGTGTTCACTCGATAAATGGCAGGTGATGATACTGATTGTGTTGAGAATGGTGATGGTGATCATGATGATGGTGGTGGTGGTGGTGGTGATAATGGTGATGGGGATGGTGGGACTTCTGCTCATGGTGATAATGATGATGGTAGTGATGATGATGCAGAGCGAAAAATATATTGCTAATATGAATCAGGAGTGATTTTTCTGGTTGTATTACAGCTAGCTGTAGCTGAGTGGCAGTGGCAGGGAAAGAGAATAGTAGTTTGGAGGACAGCTGGGGTGGGCAGCACGGAACTTTTTCAGAAAGAGTAGAAAGAACAGAGGCGTGGAGGCCAGCAGACCACACAGCATTTTGCCTCTCATCCTCGTGGGCTCAGTGATGTTTGGTCTCAGTGATCCTCCACTGTTCACCTGTGAAATGGGAACAAGACCTTCAGCTCAGATTGTAGTGGTGACCAAAGCAGACAGCATGTGTGCGAGCAGCTGGTGCTGGGCAGGTCCAGGAAACATCAGTTCTGTTCATGAAAAGAATTTTCAGTTAACAACTCAAACACTCAAATGGACCATTTATTTTATTCCATTTCCTCTTTTTAATTGTTTTATGGTTACCTTTTCTCCTCCTGTGAAATGCATGAAGGTCCCTGTTTGTGAAGGGGCTTACACAGCCCTGCCACCCACCTTTCTTTCAAACAGCTCCTGTCAGTCTAAATCTTAGTGTCCATTCGCCACATTGTGGTCACCGCCCTCAGGAAGCACTCCCTGACTGCCCTGACCCACCTAGAGCTTTCTTTCTTGGAACTTTGGAGTCATGGCAATTCATAAAGCCATTCACTAAGACTTTACTATGCTAAGCACATACATTTATTTTATATATGAATGTTTGTATTTGTTTCATCTCTCAACAAATTAAAGCTCCGTGAAGTCAAGAACTCTTGTTATATTTTTGAATCTCATCTGCTTTCTTTTATCCAGATTTCCTCCTCCTCAAAATTCTTAATGATAGAGTGCTGAGCATATAATGGGCATTTAATAAATAAAGCGTATGTGGACTTCTTTCTATAAATCCTGCTTTTGCTCTTGCTCCTTCTTCTTCATCTTGCTCCCCATATTGTGAGCCTTCAAATGTACACAAATACAACCTTTTATGTTTATATATTTAGTGACTCACTTGTGAAAATAAACATGTTACCATGTGGGGCCTGGGCCACCTGATACTATGGGAGCCTCAGAATATATTAATTAACTCATTTGTGTCCGTGAGAGAGTGGTAACTTCTCAATTTAAATAAATGGACTGTAGCAGAGGCCTGTGTCTTTGCCCACAAAGTTACTGAAGTTACGAATAGAACGAAAAGGAAAGACACTCTTTTCACTGCCTTGCTGATCGGGCTGTGTGTCCTCCATTCCCAAACCCCGAGGTGATCTAACTCTAAAGTTATTAAAAATCCTGGCTTAGTGGAGAGGGCTCTGGATGAGTATCGTGTCCTGCTGTGGGATCCACTGTGACTCCTCTTAATCTCAGGCTGTGTCACTGTACTTTGTGCTCTTGCTGTGTTTAGTTCTCTTCTTTCTGTTTCTTTCTCTTCTTTTTAAAATTGATGTGTAGATAATTTTCAAAATTGTGTTAGTTCTAGGCGTCTAGCAAAGTGATTCAGTTATATTCATATTTTTTCCAGATTCTTTTCCCTGACAAGTTATTATAAGATAATAATATAGTTCCCTGTGCTGTACATTAAATCTTTCTTGCTTGTCTATTTTATATATAGTAGTGTGTATCTACTGGGCCTGCCAGGTGATACAGTGGAAAGGAATCTACCTACCCATGCAGGAGACGCAAGAGACGTGGATTCAATCTTTGGGTTGGGAAGATCCCCTGGAGTAGAAAATGACAACCCTCTCCAGTATTCTTGCCTGGAAAATTCCATGGACAAAGGAGCCTGGCACGCTAGAGTCCGTGGGGTCACAAAGAGTTGCACATGACTGAGCACATAAGCATAGCAATCTGCTAATCCCATCCTCCTAATTTATCCTTCCCCCCTCCTTTCTCCTTTGATAACTGTAAGTTTGTTTTCTATGTCTGTGAGCCTGTTTTATCAATTAGTTTTTTTAGATTCTACATATAACTGATATCATATGATATTTGTCTTTGTCTCTCTGACTTCACTCAGTTTGATAATCTCTAGGTCTGTCCATGTTGTTGCAAATGGCAGTGTTTCATTCTTTTTTATGGCCAAGTAATAGTCAATTGCATATATGTCTATACAGCAGATCTTCTTTATCCATTCATCTGTTGATGGACATTTAGGTTGTTTCCATGTCTTGGCTCTATAAATAGTGCTTCTGTGAACACTGGGGTGTGTGTATCTTTTTGAAGTAAGATTTTCATCTCTTCTGGATATATGCCCAGGAGTGGGATTACTGGGTCATATGGTGCGTGCATGCTAAGTCACTTCAGTTGTATCCAACTCTTTGAAACCCTGTGGACTGTAGCCCACCAGGCTCCTCTGTCCAAGGGATTCTCCAGGCAAGAATACTGGAGTGGGATACCATGTTCTCCTTCAGGGGATCTTCCCAACCCAGGGATCAAACCCACATCTCCTTATGCCTTCTGCATTAGCAGATGGGTTCTTTACCACTAGCACCACCTGGGAAGCTTGGGTCATTTGGGAGCTCTATTTTCAGGTCTTCTTTGTAAAACAACCTTCATACTGTTTATCTCTTTTTCTTATTTCAGAATTCAGTCATGTAATATTCTAGCCAGCCGTGTGAATGATGGTGGCCATTTGGGTGTTTCAGTCTGCCTTTTATTGAAAGACAATTCAAGAATCTTTCATCTAATCCTCCTAAAAGTTATGAGTGCCTGCATACCTTGGTGGGCAGGAAGGAAAAAGGGGGATTTCACAGTATTTCACTTGTGACTTTGTTCTCTCCTTCCTACTAAGAGTCAGTTTGGCCTGATGATTCTCCTCCTGATATTTACTCATTTGTTCATTCATTCAACCACTCTACCATTTAATAAATATTTATCCTTTGTCCACCAAGTGCCAGGTGCTAAACTGGGCTATGGAGATAAAACAATGAATTAGACTGAAAATGCTCTGCTCTCCAAGAGCCAGCATTTAAGCAGGGGAGAAAGAAGAACATACCGCATGGACATTTTTTGATTGGAACTTTAAAAAAACTGAACCTTGGAAGAAATCCACTTTCCATGGGCTTGTTAAGTATGCTGAACCAGACTGTTAGTGCTGCTGACTGAAGATCAGGGTTCAACAAACTTTAGCTCCATGACACAGAGCATTAGATTTTATGATTTATAAAATAAAAATAGTATAGCTCTCTGCAGATGTCACATCTGGTTTGTTCACTATGTTCCCCAGAGGCAACGTGATGTCATGGAAAAAAAGCAAGACCAAGCCTCCAAGCTTTTTCTAGCCACTAGGCTTGCTGGGTCTCAGTTTCCCCACCTGTAAAATGGGGGGTGGAGTTGGATAGTATCTACGCTTCCCTCTAGCTCTGCAGCCAGATGACTCCGGTCTTCCAGGATCAAGATCTTTTTCCTGAAGAGCCATTTGCCGCCTTTAAGCTTCAGCCCAGCCAGGGCATCTGAGAAATACCGAGCCTTCGTTGTGATGTGTCACCATGAAAACGCTGGCTGCCCTTCGCACGGAACTCTGCTGATGCTGTGGCCCAAAGTTAAATTTAGATAAAAATCAGTTCGGAGCTAAAAATATTCCCAGCTTCCCTGACAGGTTGTATCCATCATCATGGGAGGAAAAACAAGGAGCTGGCTGCCTGGCGACAGGGAGGGGCTGGGCTGAGCATGAGCTCAGGCCTCTGCTGGAATCTTGCTGATTTGAAAGCCCGAAGCCATGTCCTAGGAAGCCGGAGCAGATCGTGTAGGCTCGGGCCCAGGGAAAGTTCAGTGGGAAAGCAGGGTGGCCTGTTGACCGGGTGACCCACACTGCCTGTAACTTCTAGAGGTCCTTTTGGGGAATCCTGTTCAGGGTGAGACCCTGAAACTTCTTTTGCTGATTCCTTAACAACTTGCTTTAAAGGGGACTTTTCAGCCAAAAAGCATATTTTGTTTGAGTGGAAAGGTGACAGTCGAGTTGAACTCTTATCTCCTGTGAGACACTAGGCTGGCAGGCAGTATGGTGGGTCTGAGTTAGGACTCTAGGTCTGCATCCAGTACTTGTGCCTGTCTGAGCCTCAGATTGTGAAATCGAGGTCATGCCACTTACCTGGCAGGGCTGTGGTTCTGATCATATGAGGTTATTAATATGTGCAAAGTGCTTGGTTTGGTACCAAAGCCGTTGGTAATGTTTGATCAGTATTCAGGATCATTGCTAGCATAAAAATGCACTCCTGGGCAAAAAAAAATAAAGTGGCTGTGGCTACCCCTGGGTGCACCTATGAGAAGGACTTAGGGTGTGTGGGGCCACTTTGCCTCAGTTCCAGCCTGTGCCCCCACTCCTGACCCCACCCCACCTACTAGCAATGTGACTTTGACTCAATTCATCCTTCTGAGTTTTGTTCTCACTTCTTAGAAATGGGTATGACACAGACTTTGTCGGGTTTTTGTAAGGATTACATGAGGTCAGGTAGTTAAAACACCAGGCACACAGTAGGTATTCAGAAAACACAGGGAATCATGTATTGCTGTAGTGGATAAAGTAAGCTTCAAGGGTGGTGGGCCAACTGGTTAAAATTCAAGCTTGACGATTATTAATTGGAAAGCTTCGGGACCACTCTGGACTTCAGTGTCTTCTGTGTGTTGGAAATCATAACAGTATCGACTGTCTCCAGTGTGAGGATTAGATGACATAATGGACATAAGTCAATTAGCACAGTACCTGGCAATCAGCAAATCTCTCAATAACCGTTTGCCCTTTCCTTCCTGACTTCTGTTCTTCAGGGACCCAGCTGAATGCAGTGCTCAGGCCCTGTGTTCCTTCCGACCTAAAATACAGTTCTTTAAACCCACTCACCTTTTCTCATTTTCTCTCTCTGTCTCTGCTGCGGCTGACCGTGGTCCACTGCTCGATTGGCTGCCAAGAGCAAGAGAGAGGCTAGTTCTGTGAGTAACTTAAAAAACAGACATCAGTTGACACATTGAAGGTTTGAATGGCTCGGACACTGATCAGCCTGTTTACTGGCTGTCCCTGAAAGCTGGCCTTGGCAGGAGACCAAGGGAGGCTGTGCACCTTTGCTCTCCCGCCTGTGCATCTCCTAGGATGTAGACAGAGAACTGAGCTCCTTTCCTCTGGACTCCCCTCAGTGGCCTTTGGCTGGCAAGGCTGTTTGTCTCCCCTTGCAGTCTTCTGCTACAGTCATCTAGACAGCACTGATTGGTTTCCCTGCGGTGGTATTTGGGCGTCTCCACCAGCCACCTAGGTGTTCAGCCTGCAAGTGGTGACGGAGGCATGGCTATCCTTCCTCAGGCTCCTCCTGACGCTGGGGAAGGAGCTTTGAAATCTCCAACTGGGGCAGGCCGAGGATTCATGGATATGGACACATCCATGTTTCATCTGAAGGCGGTCAGGCCTCAGGTGGCCAGGATCACTGGGAAGAAATGTGGCTTTGCATCTGAACTCCACGTTTGGGGAGACTTGGAGTTATCAGTCTCAGCTGGCTCCGACTCAGAGCGGATTAACTTTTATGAAATGATTGTCTCCAAACACTTACTAAATGCAAAAACCTGCTGTGGCTCCATGGGGCGGGGTGAACCGCGGAGGCACGCTCTCACCGGGAAGGCTCTGACGCTGGAGCTCACCAGCTGAGAGGAGGAATCCCAGATTCAGATGCTGAAAACCTGGACTTTGGTCTTGGCCTGCCACTCGTCAGCTGTGGGACCCGGGGAAAGGCGTCCAGCTTCACAAAATACACTGCAGGGCCTTTGCGGGGCTCTGGGGCTCTTTGTGGAAGGGTGGGTAGTGTCTGTGTCATTTGGATTCCCAAAGAGCTGATACCATTGCAGCTCTTTTCAAACCCTTTTTTGACTCTGGGCAGGTTACTTGTTTTTTTGAACTTCAGCCTCCACATCTGTAGTACAGAGATAACGAGATTCTGTTTGTCAGGGTCTGGCAAGAAGCAAACACAGAGACAGGATTCAGTGGGCAAAGATATTAGTAGGGGCAATGTTTGGGCTAGGAAAATGATCAGACAGCAGTGCAGGTCTGCCCTTGAGAGAAGGAAAGAGGGAGGGAAGGTTGTGAGGGAAGATCCTAGATTTCCGAGGAAGGTAATATCAGGGAGCCCTGGAGTCAAAGTTGGCTGTTGATGGACCTAGAGATTGTCATATAAAGTGAAGCACATCAGAAAGAGGAAAACAAATACTGTATATTAATGCATATGTGTGCATGCATAGTCGCTCAGTCATATCCAACTGTTTGTAACCCTTTGGACTATAGCCCACCAGGCTTCTCAGTCCATGGGATTTCTCAGGCAAGAATACTGGAGTGGGTTACCATGCCCTCCTCAAAGGGATCTTCCTGACCCAGGGTTCGAACCCATGTCTCCTGTGTCTTCTGCACTGCTGGCAGATTCTTCACCCTCTGAGTCATTGGAGAAGCCCCCATTAATTATGCATTAATATATGCATTGATTAATGCATATATGTGGAATCTAAAAAAAAATAGTATAGACTATTTGCAAAGCAGAAACAGAGACACAGATGTAGAGAACAAACGTATGGATAATAAGGGGGAAAGGAGGGAGAGAAGAATCGAGATTGGTATTGACACATATATGCTATTGATACCATGTATAAAATCGATAACTAATGAGAACCTACTGTGTAGCACAGGGAACTCTACTCAGTGATCCGTGGTGACCTAAATGGGAAGGAAATCCAAAAAAGAAGGGATCTATGTATACATATAGCTGATTCACTTTCTGTACAGTAGAAACTAACACAGAGCAACTATACTCCAATAAAAATTTTAAAACGGCAACAAAACAAAGTTGGTTATCAGAGCATCCGTGTCTCTCGGGAGCAGACTTGCCTCTGTACTCCTGCTGGGCCCAGCCATTGCCTCTGGAAAGCTCAGCTCAGAGCCACTGCTGATGCAATGATGAATTTCAGAGCCCAGCACCTGGGACCCTTAGTCAGTTACGCTCCCTGTAGTTAGAGGTCTGCAGAGGACATTTATTCTTACATTCATTCTTAGAAATACCTACCCTGCAGGTGGCTATGAAGATAAGAGTGCAAAGAGAACAGGACATCTTATTTTAAGGATGACGTATCTGTGTGCATGGGTTCACGTGTGTATGGCAATTCTTGGCTGTAGAATATGGAAGGAAGAACACCTGGCTTGGAATCTGGAGACCTTGGGGGAGGCATGGACCCTATTTAGGGTCTTTCAGATTCCTCCTTTAATTTAATCCTCCCCCCAAACCTGGAGAAGCTGGGCATCTGAGGTTGCACAATTAAAACACAGCATGCCTCAGATTTTAACCCCAGTTCAAGCTTTGTGAGCTTAACATCTTATGACCCATGGCTTTCACAAGGTTAAGGTAGGGTTCATTCATTATCCTTGAAGGCAGCTGGGTCTGTTTTGTCTCTGGTGTGTAATCAATACCTAGAATTGTGCTTGGTACACAGAAAGCTCTGAAGTAAATATGATGAATCCATTGATTGCAGACTGTTAGTTGGGTGTCCAGTCTAGCTCACCCAGATTCCATTTGGGCATCGTCTTCCCCATCAGACCTGCCGAACTGTGGTGCTCCTATGGGGAAACTGGGATGCTGGGCTGGGAAGACATTGTCCCTCTTTGCTGGATCCAGAGTCATAGTGGAGAGAGCCCTGAGCTTTCTGCTTGAAGAAGAGGGGTGCGGTGCAAGTTTTAACAGCTCAACCCAAGAGAGAGGGCTTCCTTCCTTTGGAATTTCCGGGCTAAAATTGCATCAGGAGGAGTTTACCGGTTCAGTTTTCAGATCAGGCATGCATTCTGTGGAGTGGGGTCCAATCCATCTAAAGCACTACCCCACCCCCACCTCGGCCCCATTGCTGCCCCTCTGACTGTTAATGTGTCCTGGAAGAGGAGGATTGCTCATCTGGACCCCAAACAGCTGCCTCTTTTATTTCCCATTTCTGATGTGTGGGCCTCTCAGATTTGAGCTTTCTCACCCTCAGCATGCTCTCATTAGGCTGAGCCTTGTTTTTTCTTGGCCAGGAGCCTTGTTGTTCTGGCATCTACCATTTTGGACAGGAAAAGTGTGGATTTGAGTGGCTGGCAACTGGTCCACTGCAGAAGGACAGTGATATGAGAGGATCGTTCCAGGCCATCAGTGTGGGCCTTTTAATTTTCCTGAGAATCCACCAGACCAGGATACTAGGGGCTGTGGCTGTCATTAGAGACATATATTAAGTCTTTCCTTAATACCTGACTTAATACTCAAAGCTATTTCCCTCTCATTAGAGGTGACATTTGTGTCACACATCCGATCTTTAAGGCAGTATCAAGCAGGAACAAGCCTTCCTGTCTTACAGGGCTTGGTAGATGCTTGTTGACAAAGTGTGGACTTTAGTTGACAAGATAATGCTACAGAAAGTTGTGGCTTCCTTCCCTCGCCCACTCTCCGGTCCCTTATCCTCAACTCACATTTCTAGCCTGGCTCTTTTATGCCAGATATGTGGAACTCACAGTTGAGTAAGAGACACAACCTCTGCCCTTGAGAAACTTGCAACCCCCGAGCCAGCCATTTTGGGTGCTGGTTCGATTGATGAAAGTTTGTAAAGACAGACCATTTTTAAGATTTAGAAGTCACATTATGGAGGACAGTGTGATAAGATACATCCAGCGAACAGGGAGCCAGAACAGTATATCAGCAAGCAGAAACATCATAGACAGCTTCTCTCTTTTCCACAAAATCATCCAAGGCATGTTCACATGGATCGTTTTTCTCCAGGTTATATGTCCTGAAGAAAACCAAGGAGAATTCCCTCCTTCTTGCACATGGGCAGGCAGAATTAAAGGCGCTCTTCAAAATCTTAGCTTTGAAATCAAGCCATGATTTCGCTAGAGCCTTTTCCCCAAGAGATAAACATAAGTGTCATTTCTATGTGAGTAGGTCATAGGAGAGTTGGGGCATTAGCCATGAGAGTGTATGTGAAGCATTTGGTATGTTTCAAGGGTGCTTATCAAACATCCAGTAAATCGGTAGCTCTCCTTTTAATTATTATTTTCGTCATCATTTTGATTTTCTCACTCCCCAGATCTGGGAGCAGCTGGTACAAGGCTGTCACCCAGGATCCATGGAGCATTCCTGAGGGCCAAGTAACACTGGAATTTGTCCCAGTCTGTGGCCAAATGCCATCCCACAAGGGCAGATGACTCGGCAGGTCAGAATCTGACTCAGGCCTGGGAGAAGAAGCCCCATAGCTTTCCTATCTCTTGTTCTTTGAAATGAAGCCTTTGGCATCATCTGATTGATGGATAGATTTGTCACCCTCAAAGCTCTCAGAAATGTCATCAGATGCGGTAGATGGGGGCTTCCACCAGTGGCTCAGCAGTAAATCCATCTGCAATGCAAGAGACCTGAGTTCAATCCCTGGGTCGGGAAGATTCCCTGGAGGAGTGCATGGCAGCCCACTCCAGTATTCTTGCCTGAAGAATCCCATGAACAGAGGAGCCTGGCAGGCTATAGTCCATGGAGTCTCGAAGAGTCAGACCTTACTGAAGCTGCTTAGCACGCACAGTGCCTTTTTGGACTTATTTTGGGTTGGTGGATGGAGGAAGGGAAATGTATGTTCTCCATGGAAGCTGTGCTGTCCATCTGGGGCAAAGGCGGACTGCGTTACAAAGCGTGCTGCGTTTTTGAAGCTGCGTGTTCAGAAATAGAATGTGGCTGAGTGACAGACTGAAACAGATGGGCCAGGGCTGCGCTGGCTTTTAGAAGGGCCCTGCTTCTTGAGCAGAATTAATGGAGCTCAGGTCCTGGGAGGCTGAGAGTGCTCTTGGCATACAGCTGTCCTGCACAACTTGGGCTATGCTCATCTGTGAAACATGCTGGATCTGAGAAATGAATCTTGGATCCTGGGTAGTGTTCGTGTCAGAGTCATCTTTTATTAATTAAATGAGACAGTACATGTGAGGTGCTCAGAGCGGCTGGCACACACTTCACGTTCAGTAAATGCAAACACATCAGCACCAGCATCTTCTGGCTGAAGGCTCTTTGCTTAAATCAGTGTTACTGGTGTCAGGGATGGTATTTCAATGCAACAGAACTTCATACGCTGCTTAGAACTTGAACGAAGTGCCCCTTACCCCATGAGGATTTTTGTATAATCCTCATCCCTTAGAACCTGGACTCCCAGGATGGCAAATAGATTTAATCTGATACCATGGAGTCTGGCTAGACTTCTTTTCAAGAAGAATTCTGGGGCTGATTTCAGGTTCAGAGGAAAAGGATATAGTGATTGATTAGTGATGTCTGTCATGAATATGGGAGAGGGGTGGGAGGACATATATCCCATGCATTTACCATCTCTAATTAAACAAAGAAGACTCAAGGCTTGACCTCCTCCATCAGGATGAGGGTGAGGCTCATTTCTGAAGATGTTGCCATTCTGGCCAGCAGCTGAGACCTGAACAGCTGTTTATCTTTCCGGTCATGTTTCTGGTTTCTGGCTGTTTGTCTTTTAACAAGAGGTCAGTGATCGAGGGCTCCTCCACATCTGCAGGGAGTTTCCTGCAGAATTAGGATGTGTAAAATAAACCTACAAAATCAAAGACCCAAGCCGATGCTGGAGATTGTTTCCCATTTGAGGTCATCCTTCTTCTACAAGGGCATGGGGGTGGGTTGTAAAGGAATGATGTGAAAAGCCAATCTTGAGGAGCTGGACCACAACAAAGCACAATCAGTTTTTTAAAATTCTCAAATTGGGGAGTAGTCACCTCAGTGGATGGCCTTTCAACTTTAATTCATTAGGGAGGGGCAGTATAGTGACTGCTACCCTACCGCCATGTGTGGGGCACTCTCTCTCTCTCCCACAAATGCTTACTCTTCTAGAGTCTATTCAAACAATTAAGTGATTTAGGGCAATATTTTTTCAACTTTTAATATGAAAATAAATTTACAGCCTTGGTCTGGGTTGTAATGCATGGAAAGAAGAGGCATCTAATAAATAGATGAATACCCTTTATTACAAGTTTGTAATATTTCATTTCATAGCATCTAATAAATAGATGAATACCCTTTATTACAAGTTTGTAATATTTCATTGAATCTGAAATTCATTTAAATGTAAAATAAATTCAAATTCAAGTTACTGAAAAGTTAAAATTTCTATTAGCAATATTTAAGGCAAGAAATTCTAGATTTTGTCATTTTAACATTTAAGGGAAAAAGCAAAGCAGTCACTTGGGTGTAATTGCTTTTCTTAAAGGGAATGATGAATATGTGGAGCAGTTGGTGTTACCACTGGCCATTCATTCAATTCCACGTTGAACCATGTCTCCATTTGTTTTAAAGTACCATGTGTACAAGGAAGCAATAGATCTCACAGAATTAGACTTTATAAAAAGGTCTAGAAATATTAAATTTCTGTAAGACATGCTTTCAAAGCTCTAATCTAGCAACTCATTTCTTTTCCTCAAAAGATTTTTTTTAATTCATAACTTGTTTTCTTATATTTGGTACAATTTCTGAAGCAAAAAAACTGATTTAACCACAATCTAATATTTATTTATGTCTAATATTTAAGTGGAAGTGGGTGAAATTCTAAGAATGATGCACAAACCTGTCAAAATGAGTGAGGCTTTCACACCTTCATCAGGGAAAAATGCTATTTATTAAGATCACTTGGAGGTGACTTTGGTCACATTTAAACATACACCTTAGGAAAACAAAGGGCGTTATTTGCTTGGGTGCCAAATCAGTGGACATGAATTTGAGCAATCTCTGGGAGATAATGGGGAACAGAGGAGCCTGGTGTGCTTCAGTCCATGGGGTCACAAAGAGTCAGACAATTAGTCATTGAACAGCAGTTGCTTGAGGGCTTTTTGTTACCTGCCCAGCCCTTCCAGATCTTAGGACAAACCAGAGTGTGCGCACACGTGTCTGTCCGGTAGGGGAGGGGGAAGAGTGGAGGAAGAAGCAGGGCTGGAATGACCACCTGGTCCTGGGCTAGGCTGAGGACATCCATGGATATGGATGTGGCTGGACTGGGTGCAGCGCTGAGTTGCTCTCTAGTTCCACCTGTAAAGGTGGAAGCCAAGCTGAGTGGCTATTTCCCAACCCAAGAGAAAATGTAGTAGGAAGGTAGTAGTCCTTGTAGCTGCCGGGCCAGATGTAGAATGGATGGTGGACCCAGCCTGGAAGTTCAGAGAACCCAGCAGCTGTGCTTAGGGTCCAGGTAGATGAGTAAGCTAGGCCCCATGGCCGCTGGTGGCACCAGGAGTGAGGAGCAGACTGAAACCGAGTTAGCTGGGGGAAACCTGGCCCCAGAGGGCCTGGCCCTGCTTATTCAGTGTCTGTCGCCCCAGGAGAAAAACCACAAATACTTGCCCTGTGAGCTAAACCCTACAAGAATCAACTAGTTAACTTGTAAAAAATCATCCTAAATCGGAACTGGATAAACTGGTCTAGACTGATAAATAGCAAAAGGGTTTCCCAGCCAGGAATAGGATGAGAGAGCCCTCAAACGCTCTGTCCTGGCAGGCCATCCATGCAGCAAATCTCTATTCAGCCCTGGGGGGGTCTCAAAAAGCTGGGCCCCGGGCTACAAAAGCCTCTGCCGGGCTGGAAGGTAAGCCTCTGCATGTTGGGTGCCCCTCATGGGCCTGATAGAAGGCTAGGATGCCTGGAAACATGCCCCAAAGGCTGGAGGGGTTAGTAAAGTGACTTCTGGAGGCAGTGTGATGTAGGCAGAACGCTCATTTGAAGGTCAGACTGAGTTCTAATCCAGACTCTCATTCACTAACTGACTGTGGTCCAGTTTCTGAGCCTTTCTTACCCTCAGCCCCCTCCCTGTATAAATAAATCAGGGCACTGATGACATCCATGAAGGATTGTGAGGGTTAACAGAACTGTGTTAAACAGTTTATCACCCAGCAGTACCTAACAAAGGCTGTTCACATCTCCCCTCCCTGTGCTGATGGTAAATCCCTCCGTCTTCTCCTCCCCAAAGGCCATCAGCTTAGTTCCCCAATAACTGGTTCATGGGGTAAGGAGAGGGAGGGACAAATGGAAAGAGTAACGTTGAAACATACATATCACCATATGTAAAATAGGTAGCCAGTGGGAATTTGCTGTATACACAGGGACTTCCCAGGTGGCACTGTTGGTAAAGAATCTGCCTACCAGTGTGGGAGATGCAAGAGACACGTGTTTAATCCCTGGGTCAAGAAGATCCTCTGGAATAGGAAATGGCAGCCTACTCCAGTATTTGTGCCTGGAAAATTCCATGCACAGAGGAGCCTGGTGGGCTGCAGTCCGTGGGGTCACAAAGAGCTTGGACGTGATTGAGCACTCAAGGGGTGGCAGGGAGCTCAAAGCCCATGCTCTGTAACAAGAGGGGTGGGGCGGGTGGGAGGTGGGAGGGAGGTTCAAGAGGAAGGGGACAGATGTATCCCTATGGCTGATTCATATTGATGTATGGAAGAAACGAACACAATATTATAAAGCAATTATCATGCAATTAAAAATAAATTTTTTAAAAAAGAACTGAGCTCAAAGTATGGTTTTTAACATTGAAGAATCTGAAGTTTGAGCTTTAAATGCTAGCTCCCTTCCTTAGCTAAGTGACCTTGAGCCAGTCCTGCAATCTTGGCTTGGTTTGAAATGTCAGGATTCCTTGGTGGTGGCTCAGGTCCCCCTGCCCTGACCTCTCCGAGCTCTCCTTGGTAGCACAGAGACTCCAGAAGCAGAGTCTGCTCCCACATTGCATGATCAGTGTTCTTTGGACCTGTGTCTAAGCCAGCCTCACGCATCAGGGAGCATCACTCACTCAGTCCCTACTCACACATGGAACCTAGAATCAGGCCGTGAGGTAATGCCGAGAGTATGTGGACTGTATAAATTAATATGCTGATCTGCTCCACAGTGAGGTTCTTTCAGCTCTGATTTCTCCTTTTATGGAGTCTTTAGAGAAAGGAAGGGACATTAGGAGGCACGTGCCTTCGGCTCAAAAGAACTAGAGTTCAGCTTTTTGTTTTTGAGCAAGTTCTGTTATTTGGGTTTGCTGAATCGGTGACGGAAAACTGAGATTATTAGAAGGAAAAGGCTCTCATAAACCTCATAACCAGCCTCTTGCAGGAACAGACTCTTAGTGGGAGGTAAGAGAAGAGGGAATTAAGATCAAATGGAAAAGTCCCTCTAACTTGAACCACCAGCG
Organism: Bos grunniens; assembly: GCF_055505025.1. Classification (NCBI taxonomy): domain Eukaryota; kingdom Metazoa; phylum Chordata; class Mammalia; order Artiodactyla; family Bovidae; genus Bos; species Bos grunniens. The sequence goes on along the minus strand of NC_141174.1, from coordinate 84,065,005 downwards.
TAGGCCTAGCGAAGATGACAGGCTCCAATTTGGGATGACCAGAGCTGAGATCAAGGTCCGGGTTCTGGAGCTACCTGTCTACCCTAGGGGTCACCTTTGTTCCTACAGGAAGGGAGCTACAGGCACGCCTGTGTGGCTGGCGTTTATAGGATAAGTTCCTTGCAAGGCAGTTACCCTGTGTCGCTGCAGCAGCTGGCCTTCTCTGTGCCTTGCTTTCTCCCGGGCCATCTTGTCCTGACCTCGTCCCAGATCGCTTTTGTCAGCCTTGTTTTCGGCGCTTGAGATATCACTGCTTCTGTGCATTGTGCTCTGCTCTTCATAGCATTTTAGCTTTCCTAGTGTGTTTTGTCTCCTTAAACGTTTTCAGTGTTCTATGCAGTTTCTCGCTTTTTTTCTTTTCTTCTTCCTTTTTCCTTTTTGAGGGGGAGGGGGTCTCTGCTGCCTACCTAAACCCTTCCTTCTGCCTGGGCCTCCTTTACATTTCTTTATTTTTTAACCCAGAAAACCTTCCATTCATCCTTCAAAACCCAGATTGAGTTTCATCAGTCTTAGGAAATCTTCCTTGGCCTTCACAGCTATTTTATTATTTTACCCCTGGGTTACATCTGTGCTTAGCACACATGTCCTGTTAAACTGATCACAGTATATTTTTATATATTTAAGTGCCTTGTCCATACCTAAAAATGTAACCTCATTGAAAACAACTGCACTGTGCTAAGTCACTTCAGTCATGCCCAACTCTTTGCGACCCCCTGGTCTGTAGCCTCTGTCCATGGGATTATCCAGACAAGAATACTGGAGTGGTTGCCATTTCATCTTCCAGGGGATCTTCCTGATCCAGGGATTCAACCCACATCTCTTTACATCTACTGCATTGGCTGGAGGGTTCATTACTACTAGTGCCATGGAAATAAGAGCCATATATTATTTATCATCACATAAGCATAAGGTACAGTGTTTAAGAGATGGATTGCTTAGATGAAAACCCCAGCACTAGCGTTTGCAAGCTTGTAACTTGAGGCAAGTTCTTAACTTCTCTGTGCCTCAACTTCCTAATTTATAAAATGTGAATAATTAAAGAGCCCACCTCCTAGAATGCTGTTAAATGACAAAGATGTATAAAGCAGGTACTCAGTAGTTGGGGGCTGATCTGCTTTGTACTGTGAATCTTGACCAGGCTGTGTTTGCAGAGGAAGGACACCATGACCTGCCTGCTAAGATTCATGGTTGGTTTGGCCCTTTGCTAGGATGGATCTTGTATCCCCACTTCATAGATCAGGAACCTAACGCTCCTAGAGGTTGAGGAACATCTGGAAGGTCACTTTGAAGTTCCAGATATAGAAGAAGTCCTGGAACTGTGAGGACCAGAGAGTCTAAAATGTCGCCACCCTGAAGGTGAAAGGTTCTGGCCTCTCAAAACAAATCCTCAAGGGAGTAAGTGAGAGGAACCAGGACGTGTGGCTCTTTCCATGCAACACCAAAGCTTGCTGTGCCATCTGCCTTCTGGAAGCCCTTGGCTGTGGCTCCCTCCCACCATCCTACCTTGCAGGCTTTCCTTTGTAGGAGAGGCAGCTGGTGTTTGGGCTTGAATGAGCCTCCAGAGACTCTTCCATAAGCTTTCCAAGGAGATTCACTCCTGAAAATGGAACAGGAAGGCCTAACACCACGCTCAAGGTTTCTAAGGTGGGTATCCCGATCATAGCCTCAGCATTTCTTTGGAGTGGGTCTCATTCTCTCCTGTTTGTTTTCTTTTCTCTTTTCTTCTCTTTCCTTTTTTTCTCTTCTTTTATTCTATCCTCTCTTCTTTTCCCTCCCCTTCCCTCCTTTCTATTTACTTCAACTTATGGGAATTTTATTCCATTTCTTTTCAAATAATGACCTAGTACCTTAATTTTTTCTAAAATTAGCATGTGTCCAATGTGAAGAATTCAAACAATCCAGATGAAAGCTAGAAAGAAAGTAAAAAAAAAATCACTCCAGATTCCACCACTGAGAATTAATTTGTGTTAACAGTAGGTGAACATTTTTCCAGGCATCTTTAATGCATCTCTCTCTCTCACTCACACACATACACACACACACACACACACACACACACACACACACACACAGAAGGATAGATGAGTGGGTTGGTTGATGGATGTCCTGATAGAGAAAACAACAGATCAAGTGACTGAAATGCTTTTTATAAAAACGGAGCAGTAAATGCTATAGCAACATATAGTAAATTCCATTTTCTTCCTGGAGTTTAAAAATAACACAGCTGATGAGGTTTTACAGCATGGGGAGCTGAAAGGGAGAGGCCATTTGTGTTAGAGACTGTTGTAGGAAGTGTGAACTATCCGCGGTATAAATGGTCAATCTAGTAAAGAAGTAGGGGTGTATGTGCTCTCAGGTCTGTGGTCCTTTCCTTGCAGGCACTCTGTCAACCCCTGGAAACAAAAGAGGTGCGGCCTTAGCATCTGTATCTCTCCCTTCTCAGACCTCCCACTGAATTGCCCTCCATACAATTAGGGTTAGGGTTAGGGTTACATACCTACATACCATTGTAGGTTACATACAATGAAACATATTCCACTTTCTAGACTCCCTCACCTGGCTCCCTGTGTCCCCTTCTGCCCCTGCCCTGAGGTGCTGGCAGGGACAGACCCTGAAGGGCTGCAGAGCCGCCCCTGGGTGCCCTATGGTGGTAACCCTTCTGGCTGACTCCAACATACCCATCCCTACTTTTAGGACAGAATTGCTGTGCCAGGCATCTATGTTGGAGGGAGCCCAGCCTCAGTTGTAAGCAACGCCAAAGAGGCCTTCCCCACCCCACATCACAGATAGGGGCCCAGCACACCAACTAGATGCCCCTTTCCTCATGGTGAACTCAGCTCCTGGGATCTTTGATGTCAGACCCACCTAGACCCTCAGAGAAAGTCAAGTGCTGAGTCTCAGAAGGTGTTTGCCATCCCCATTTGTTTGAGGCTCTCTGCTATCTTCCTTTCTCTGCCCAGTTCTGCCCACAAAAGGGTCTTCAGAGAAACAGCCTTTGCCACACCCCCAAAAAGTTCCATTTCATCCATGCGCCAGAGCCTGTGTTCATCAGCACTGGGAGGGAAGATGATTTCTTTTCTTGACAGAGCCTACCCTTCAATGACCTGCCTTGCCCACTCTACAAGCTTCCTAGGGGTACTATAACAAAAGATCATAGACGTGATAGCTTGAAACAAGAGGAATTTATTCTCTTGTGAATTCAGAGGGCAGAGTCTGAAACCAAGGTGTGGATAGCATTGACTCCTTCCGGGGGTCCCATGCCTCTCTCCTGCCTTGATGACTGCTGATAATCCACGGCTCTCCTACCCCGCATCCCTCGACCGCTGCCTCTTTCTTCACGTGGTGCCTTTCTGTGTGTGTCTGTGACTTTGGTCTACCTCCACCACTCTCATAGGAACACCTGCCTTTGGATTGGTTGTTATTGAATTGCTAAGTTGTATCCGACTCTTCTGTGACTTCATGGACTGTAGCCCTCCAGGCTCCTCTGTCCATGGGATTTCCCAGGCAAGAATACTGGAGTGGATTGCCATTTCCTTCTCCAGATTTAGGGTTACCCTAAATCCAAGATGGTCTCATTTCAGGATCCTTCATCTGCAACGACCCTTTTGACAAATAAAATCACATTCAAAGTTCCAGGGTTCAGGTTTGGATCTATTTGGGAGGAGGTCACTTTCTACTACTGAACCCTCTACTCCCTCCTGATTCTCAAGATGCATTGACTGGGACTTCCCTGGTGGTCCAGAGGTTAAGAAATCGCCTGCTAATGCAGGGGACACATGTTTGATCCCTGGTCGGAGAGGATTCCACATGCCACAGGGCAGCCAGGCCCAAGCGCCACTACTGAGCCCGAGCTACACAAGAGAAGCCATGGCAACGAGAAGCCTGCACACCACAAGAGTAGCCCACCCCCCTCCCCAATAGAAAGTCTTTTTTCTCTCTGCAGCTAGAGAAAGCCAACGTACAGCAACAAAGACCCAGTGCAGCCGTAAACAGATACAGAGATAGATAAAAATGTAAAAAAAAGAGAAGTGTTGATTGCCTCTCCAAACATATATGAGCTGCCTCTCCAGCACACTAGCTGGGTGTCTGCTCAAAAAAACCTCACGTCCTTTATCCTTCGTGCCCTCCTTGACACTTAGCACTGTGCTATAGGCTTATCTTTAGTTTCTTGCTGGACGTGTTAATTTAGGGAAAATAGTAAATGGTGCAAAAGTTTCTCTGGGCTTAGGGTAGAGGCATTATTTTCACACTCAAGGGGGAAAAAAAAAGACATGGAAATACTGAGTTTTACTGCAAGCATTCAAAACGATTTCTCATGCTTGCCTCTGTGGATTCTGTGTTCATATGTACAAGATCAGCCAAACAAATTGACCTCGCTCACTAGAATCTTCAGGGCCATGGGAAGGATTTGAAAATAGTGTAGTATTGACGTCTGTTTCTCAGGTCTAACCAGTGAGAGCTGCCCAGGTGGGAGATGCCCTTTAGGTGTGATGGCAAGAAAGTGAGCCAAGAATTCTGAGTATGTACGAAGTCCTGAGGGAAACGTGTGGAAAGAGGGGTGCAGACTTCACGAGGTAAAATATTCTAGGGGGAGAGCATGAGGCTTAAAATCCAAAGGAAAACTGCTGCCAAGTTTCTTCATCTTTATCCTTGACCTTCCTTAGTCTAGACGGGGTCTGTGACATTGGCTCTAAATAGAGATGTGATTTCTCCTTTCTGTAAGGTACATTTTTGTTCTGTTTCACTGTGTGTGTGTGTGTGTGTAGGTAGGGTGAATGAGGGACTGACTTTGAGTAGGGAGAAGTTGTAGCCTAGTGGTCTGTCAATAAGAAGGGTATTTTACATGTCAGCACCTTCAGGCGGTGGAGGATGGGAAGCTAAAACACAGAGCCAAAGGTAACTGAGTAGCCTGTAGTGGGAGAGCTGAATTCTTTGATGGACCCCTTTCTTCAAACAGGAGAGCTAGTGCTGCCTGATGGCAGATTTTTTTTTTCTTCTCTTAATCTAGATTTGGTGATAAATCACACATAAGAAATCTGGAAGGAGGCAGGTTGTGGGCTTGCTAATTTAGAAACTCCACAGCATCAGTCCCTGGGATGGTTTCTCTGAGTTTCTAGTGACTTTTCCTCATTCACAGGATGATTGCCACAGCTCCCAGCATCAGCTTCAACACATAGATGTCTGGGTCACATGGAAGGGAAGATATTTTCTGCACACTGTTCTCTCTTTTTGCTAGACAAGAACATCTTTCTGAGATGTCTCCAAAGTGAAAGTGAAAGTTGCTCAGCTGTGTCTGACTCTTTGCGACCCCATGGACTGTACAGTCTGTGGAATTCTCCAGGCCAGAATACTGGAGTGGGTAGTCTTTCCCTCTCCAGAAGATCTTCCTAACCCAGGGATTGAACCCAAGTCTCCCGCATTGCGGCGGGGGTTCTTTACCAGCTGAGCCACAAGGGAAGCCCGAGATATCTTTAAGGAATTTCCATTACAATCCTTTGACCCTTTTGGCTCAACAGGTAAAAAATCTGCCTGCCGTGCAGGAAACAAAGGAGATGCGGGTTTGATCCCTGAATCAGGAAGATCCCCTGGAAGAGGAAATGGCAGCCCACTCCAGTATTCTTGCCTGGAAAATCCCATGGACAGAGGAGCCTGGCAGGCTACAGTCCATGGGGTTGCAAAGAGTCAGACGTGACTGAGCATGAGCATAATCGTGTTCTCTCTTTTTGCTAAAGAAGAACATCTTTCTGAAATGTCTCCAAGGAGTTTCCATTACCATCCATCGGCCCAAAATAGATAAACATGGTTTATTTTTATTTTTAACATCGAAACAGTCCTAAACTTACAGAAAAGTTGCAAGTCCTGTACCCAGAATTATTTTTTCCCTGAACTTTTTGAGTACATTGCCAGCGGGGTGCACCATCACCCCTGCATGCTGTATTGCCTATAAACAGAGACGTTCTCACACATAATCACAAGTCCATCAAAATCAGCAAATTAATATTGGTATGTTACTACCGTCCAACATCGTTCACATTTCATCAATTGTCCCAAGAATGTTCTCATAGTGAAAGAATCTAAGTTCAGAATCATATGTTATATTTAGTTGTTGTATCTCTTTGGTCTCCTTCAATCTGGAGAAATTTCTCAGTCTTCCCTGGACTTTCATGACCTTGACATATTTGAAGAGTGCAGGCCATTTATTACGTAGGATGGCCCTCAGTTTGGGTTTGTCTGGAGTTTCCTCAAGACTAGATTCAGGCTGTGTGTTTCCAGCAGGAAAATCACAGAAGAGGTGGTGTGTTCTTATTGTATCCTAGCAGATGGTACATCGTGTTTATTCATTCCTTTATGTGATCGTTTATTTATATCAGTATGGACACATGGATTTCTATTATATTCAATGGGTTATGATTTGTTACAGTCATTTCTTATTTTGAGGCTCATATTGTCCTAATTTGCCCATGGGGGGCCTGTCTGTCTGTGTCTTTTTTGACACGCCCTCATTATTCATATCATTAAAGCTGTGGTTTTTCCAGTTGTCAAGTATGGATGTGAGAGTTGGACCAGAAAGAAGGCTGAGTGTCAACATTATTCACGCCCCAAGCCCTGTCTCACTATCTGGCACAATAGGATGCTCCAAGCTTATATTGTATTTTTCCAATCCAAGCCCTGGAATCAGCCATTTTCCCAAGGAAACTTGGTTGGCTTAAGTGGGAAATGAAATTTAGAAGCCAAGATCTGGAAAACAGGTGTGCCTATTGCTACTAGGGCATTGCTGTTCCCAGGCCCTCAAGGTGGACAAAGCTAGGCAATATGTATGTATGTGTCAGATCAGATCAGATCAGATCAGTCACTCAGTCGTGTCCGACTCTTTGCGACCCCATGAATCACAGCACGCCAGGCCTCCCTGTCCATCACCAACTCCCGGAGTTCACTCAGACTCACATCCATCGAGTCAGTGATGCCATCCAGCCATCTCATCCTCTGTTGTCCCCTTCTCCTCCTGCCCCCAATCCCTCCCAGCATCAGAGTCTTTTCCAATGAGTCAACTCTCCGCATGAGGTGGCCAAAGTACTGGAGTTTCAGCTTTAGCATCATTCCTTCCAAAGAAATCCCAGGGCTGAACTCCTTCAGAATGGACTGGTTGGATCTCCTTGCAGTCCAAGGGACTCTCAAGAGTCTTCTCCAACACCACAGTTCAAAAGCATCAATTCTTCGGCACTCAGCCTTCTTCACAGTCCAACTCTCACATCCATACATGACCACAGAAAAACCATAGCCTTGACTAGACGAAACTTTATTGGCAAAGTAATGTCTCTGCTTTTGAATATGCTATCTAGGTTGGTCATAACTTTCTTTCCAAGGAGTAAGCGTCTTTTAATTTCATGGCTGCAGTCACCATCTGTAGTGATTTTAGAGCCCAGAAAAATAAAGTCTGACACTGTTTCCACTGTTTACCCATCTATTTCCCATGAAGTGGTGGGACCAGATGCCATGATCTTCGTTTTCTGAATGTTGAGCTTTAAGCCAACTTTTTCACTCTCCACTTTCACTTTCATCAAGAGGCTTTTGAGTTCCTCTTCACTTTCTGCCATAAGGGTGGTGTCATCTGCATAGCTGAGATTATTGATATTTCTCCCGGCAATCTTGATTCCAGCTTGTGTTTCTTCCAGTCCAGCGTTTCTCATGATGTACTCTGCATAGAAGTTAAATAAACAGGGTGAAAATATACAGCCTTGACATACTCTTTCCTATTTGGAACCAGTCTGTTGTTCCATGTCCAGTTCTGACTGTTGCTTCCTGACCTGCATACAAATTTCTCAAGAGGCAGATCAGGTGGTCTGGTATTCCCATCTCTTTCAGAATTTTCCACAGTTTATTGTGATCCACACAGTCAAAGGCTTTGGCATAGTCAATAAAGCAGAAATAGATGTTTTTCTGGAACTCTCTTGCTTCTTCTATGATCGAGCGGATGTTGGCAATTTGATCTCTGGTTCCTCTGCCTTTTCTAAAACCAGCTTGAACATCAGGAAGTTCACGGTTCATGTATTGCTGAAGCCTGGCTTGGAGAATTTTGAGCATTACTTTACTAGTGTGTGAGATGAGTGCAATTGTGTGGTAGTTTGAACATTCTTTGACATTGCCTTTCTTTGGGATTGGAATGAAAACTGACCTTTTCCAGTCCTGTGGCCACTGCTGAGTTTTCCAAATGTGCTGGCATATTGAGTGCAGCACTTTCACAGCGTCATCTTTCAGGATTTGGAATAGCTCAACTGGAATTCCATCACCTCCACTAGCTTTGTTCGTAGTGATGCTTTCTAAGGCCCACTTGACTTCACATTCCAGGATGTCTGGCTCTAGGTCATGATTATCTTGGTCGTGAAGATCTTTTTTGTACAGTTCTTCTGTGTATTCTTGCCATCTCTTCTTAATATCTTCTGCTTCTGTTAGGTCCATACCATTTCTGTCCTTTATCGAGCTCATCTTTGCATGAAATGTTCCTTTGGTATCTCTGATTTTCTTGAAGAGATCCCTAGTCTTTCCCATTCTGTCGTTTTCCTCTATTTCTTTGCAGTGATCGCTGAAGAAGGCTTTCTTATCTCTTCTTGCTATTCTTTGGAACTCTGCATTCAGATGTTTATATCTTTTCTTTTCTCCTTTGCTTTTCGCTTCTCTTCTTTTCACAGCTATTTGTAAGGCCTCCCCAGACAGCCATTTTGCTTTTTTGCATTTCTTTTCTATGGGAATGGTCTTGATCCCTGTCTCCTGTACAATGTCATGAACCTCATTCCATAGTTCATCAGGCACTCTATCTATCAGATCTAGGCCCTTAAATCTATTTCTCACTTCCACTGTATAATCATAAGGGATTTGATTTAGGTCATACCTGAATGGTCTAGTGGTTTTCCCTACTTTCTTCAATTTAAGTCTGAATTTGGCAATAAGGAGTTCATGGTCTAAGCCACAGTCAGCTCCTGGTCTTGTTTTTGCTGACTGTATAGAGCTTCTGCATCTTTGGCTGCAAAGAATATAATCAATCTTATTTTGGTGTTGACCATCTCGTGATGTCCATGTATAGAGTCTTCTCTTGTGTTGTTGGAAGAGGGTATTTGTTATGACCAGTGCATTTTCCTGGCAAAACTCTATTAGTCTTTGCCCTGCTTCATTCCGTATTCCAAGGCCAAATATATATATATATATATATATATATATATATATATATATACACACACACATGTATATACACACACGTACATATTTAAATCTACATTAATTTCTGTATCCATCTATATATACATTGAATATTGTGAGTTCACATTCATATCTTAAGTTTCAGTTTAACATTATAAGGTTCATTTTAATTTTCCCTTTCCATATTTGTAACTGTCTTCTCTGAGGAGGAACCCAGCTCCCATTGTTCTTTATTTAATTTTGGGCTGCTCCGGGTCTCCACTGTGGCACGTGGTTCCTCATTGCAGTGCGTGGGCCTTTCTAGCTGCGGTGTGCTGTCTTAGTTGCCACACCGCGTGTGCAATGTTAGTTCCCCAGTCAGGGATCAAACCCCCATTCCCTGCATCAGAAAGTGGTTTCTTAACCACTGGAACCCCATTATCCTTAACATATTTATTTGCTCAGACACCTTGTGTGTAATTAATTTTCCATTGCCATCATTACCCCTGCCCCAAGTAGATGTCCGCTCAGTGTCAGATCACCCTTGCACATGAATACCATCTTTCTTCCACTCGAACTCTGGCACCTTGCTCCCGTCCACCACCAGATGAACATCTTCCCTTGCTCGCCCCCCGCCATACCTTTTTTTAAGGCAAAGGTTGACTTTATCAGCATCTCTGTTTTCTCTATGTCTAAATCTACTCAGTCAAACCTTTATCTTTCTTTGACTGGTACCTTTAGTGCCTCTTCAGTGCCCCTTCCCTAAATGGGGATCCTGCTGGTCCTCCTTGTGCCTGAAGCGGGCACAGGGGGTGGTTTCCTATCCATGGTGTTTATATATACCTGTGCTTCCAGGATGGTGGCCAACAGTCACAAGTAGCTTTTAAGTTTAAAGTAATTAAAATTAAATAAGATGTGAAATTTATTTTTTTAGTTTTGCCAGCTATTTTTTAAGTACTCAATAGTCACATGTGGCTAGTAATTACCATATTGGACAAAGCAGATACAGAACATTCCCATTGTCACAGAAAGTTCTATTGGACACCTCTGTTATATACTGCATAAACCCACTCTCTTTTCCTCCTAATTTGACATTGATCCTTCCCTGACTGCTTTTCCTCCTGACTTTAGTTTAGTTTTTCATTTTCATTTAATTAAAATTTTTTAATTTTTCATTTGGGATGGCCCAAATGATTAGCTGGGCCATCCACACACTTGGCAGGCCTTCACACTAACTAGCCTATCTCCATACCCACAACAACTTCACTCATCTTACCCCCGAGTACTCATTCACAGTACCCAACAGCCCATCCCTGTTGCCCCAGACCGTCCATAATATGCCATCTGCGAATGGAACAGAATATTTGAAACTGAGACTGTCTTGGAAACTCTTGGGCTTATGGTTACAGTAGTTATAAAGTGAGTAGAATCAAACTCCTGCTTGTCTGAGCTTTTGAAGAGCTTTCTTTTTAGGTGATTCCTGGGACCCTTGACTCCAGGTTGTCCCTTAAGTTTCCCAGGATCCCACCCTTGGCACAGGGCCTCCTCCTCCAAGTCATTGCTTCTCAAACTTTAATATGCAGCACAGCCACATGGAAATGTTATAAAAATGCAGACGCTTTGATTTAGGAGGTCTGGAACCCGCCCAAGAGCCTGCCTTTTAATGAGCCCCAGTGGGTGCTGATGTTACTGGTCTGAGGACCACATCAGCAGGTCCTGGATGTCCGAGATGCTGCATCCCAGAAGTGTTAACTCTATCCTCTATTTTTAATTTGTCTTCTCTTGGAACACCTGCTCATCAACTTGATATCTAGGTGAATGTTGTCTTTCAACAGCAATACCTCTAGAGTCTATACTCTGATGATCCCCCCATTCCAGAGGACAGCTCAGAGCTTTGCTTGTATTCAGAGCCAAGCAGGGCTAGAGAAGATGTAGTATCTCTGTCTTACAGTCACACCAATTTATGATGGCTGTTTTAGCCTTTAATTAAAGTTTACACTTTCCCATTCAACCTTTTGCTTCAGAGTTGGTTCCAAATGATGAACACCTGTTTCCATTAAGCTGTTCAAAGAAATGTGCTGCATGTTCCATAACCCCATGTAAATAAGGAGTCATATAAACATTTTGAGTGACAGTATCATCTTTGGAATATAAAAGATCTCCAGGGTGAGCCCCTTGAAAGGTGGGGGCAGTGCTCCTATTTGGGTAGGCAGGGTTTTACCTTTTTGTTATGAAATTTGCTTTCCTTTACCGAGCACAGCTTGTATTGCAGTCTCTGTAGCTCTCTACTCTGGATTTCAGACACACATTTACTTTTTCTGAATGGTTCTCCCTACCTGTGTGCTCAGGTCTATCCCATCCTCCAGGATCGTGCGGTGGGGAAACTGGGACAGAAAAGTCAAGCTAATCTGGGTTCAAATCCCATGTCAGTTCTTCTTAGTTGTGAGATTATAGACAAATTATTTAACTTCTCTGATTTCAGTGTTTTGATTTAAAATGAGGCTTCTCTGACATGTGGGGATAGAGTTTAACGCAGTATATACAGAGGATACAAGGCATACAGAAGTGCCCAGCCCAGAGAAACACTGAAAAATGTTTCCCTTTCTTAGTTGTTTCTCTCTCTAGTTTTTTTTTTTTTTAATTGCAGTATAGTTGATTTTTTGAGGGCTTCCCCGGTGGTGCTAGTGGTAAAGAACCTGCCTGCCAATGCAGTAGATATAAGAGACCCAGGTTCAATTTCTGGATCGGGAAGATCCCCCGGAGGAGAGCAAGGCTAACCCACTGCAGTCTTCTTGCCTGGAGAACTCCATGGACAGAAAAGCCTGGTGGGCTACACACCATGGATTGCAAAGAGTCAGACACGACTCAAGCAAGTTAGCATGCACACACATATTTGAGTTACAGTGTTGTGCCGTTTTCTCTTTAGTTTTGACCCCTTTGTTGCTCAGGTCTTTGCTTCTTCATCCAATCATGCAGGTCTCTGCTATCAGGAAAGCAGTGACATGAAGCTGCTCCTTTCTCGGAATGCTATTCTATCTCCCTGCCTCCCTCCACTAACTGGCTTATTGAAGACATGGCCTCGGACTACCCTCATCACTTCCCTGTCTGCCTGGCCCTTGTCAGTAACCCCAACCCCACAGCGCATGCCCTCAGCCTGGAAATTCTGTATATTCTCTGACCTGCTCACCTCCTGAGAGACAGCATCTCCATCTTTTCTTCAGTTGATGGTACTTTCCCAGGTAAAAGTGGGCCATACCTAGCGTTGGTCAAAGATCACCGTGGTCACCGTGGTGGGACTTCCCTGGTGTTCCAGTGACTGAGACCCCACACTGCCAAGGCAGGGGGCCAGGGTTTGATCAATGGTCAGGGAACTGGACCCCACGTGCCACTAATAAAGAATTCATGTCAATCAAAGATCCTGCATGCCGCAACTTAGACCCAGTGCAGTCAAATAAATATTTTTAAAAGTATATATGATATGTGTATTAAAAAACAAAATAAAAGCACTTTAAAAAATCACAATGGTGGGAATAAGTGTGGCTGAGAGATTAATCAAAGGATCAGATTTTTGTTTTGTTTTGCTTTCCCTTGTTTTGGAGAAATGGGATGAGGCTGTGTGTGGGTACGTTTGTCTTCAAAATAGGATAGGATCCTTACTCTTAGAGGTTTTAGGGGCTTTGTAATTGAGGGGCACATGGAGTGTGGGCCCAGTCAGGGTAGCCGATAAGCGGCTGGTCTCAGGAGGGAGGTTAGAGCAGGAAGGAGAGACACGATATGTTTCTCCAGGAGCAGAGGTTTACAGCCCATTAATTTTAACGTAATGCAAATCGGTTTATGAAAGTGCTGACATACTGTTATTCAAAAAGCATGAGCAGCATGATAATTAAATCTCCATCTATATTTTATTCTAGCACATTTATAGTATATCCCTTCCCAGCTGGTGTGATAGATTTCCAGTCTTATAATTGTATAAACTGCAAAGTACCAAAAAGAGAAGAAAAAAAGTGAATTTGATACCAAAGCCAAGGTGGGGTGTATTAACTTGAGTTTCATTATTTGAAGCCGAATTTTGTTTTGTCCCTAAGTTTGATATTCACTCACTAAAAATATCCTGAAGTTATGATTCCCAGTATCTAACACGAGGGGATATTGGAGTCTGTTTAGTGTTTCTTTTTGGCACCTTCGCTTTGAAGCGTGTGTTCTTGGTGGGGAGCCTCGCGCCCTAGAATTCACAGTCATTCCCCGCTGAGCTGAGGAGTGGAACAGAAGCGAGTTCTCTGCTGGGAATCTGCTTTGGCGCTGCCACTAACTGGTGAAGTGACCGCTGCTCTGGGAACCAAGATGCTCTAACTTCCAGAGTAAACATTTTGTTACTCGATTTTTTTTCTTTTCCTTTCTTCTCTTAAAATAAAAATCTCCCAACATTGCTGTTAACACAACTCTAAGGTCGAATTTCTTCAGTTCCAAAACATTCAACTGGAAAGAACGGCCAACAAACTTGAGTTGTCTTGGACGGTTAGGAAGAAGGCAGGTGGGAGAGCTGGGGAGACGAGCTGAGACCTTGAGGAGAAGGATATATGGGAAAAGAATACTCGGTGATGAGAGTGTGCCATCCCCAGGTTTGCAGAGTCTCCTCTTTATAAGTTGCAGGCCAAGCATGTGGACATGCCTCTCACATCTTCACTGCATGAAGCCTGTTGGTAATTCTTCTAAGAAACACCTCTGGGAGGATGGATGGTTTTGTTACCTTTAAACTGAGCTGATACGGGAGGCCGCTTGGGTCCCTGTGTATAAGGAACATAATCAGACAGGTCTGTCAACAAGCGGCGGTTAGAACAGCTTTGCTTGAGCGCCAGCTGGGGTACCAATTACCTCTGTTTGGGGAGAGGCTTCCAAGGCCAGCTGTGGTCCTGGGGGATCAGGTGAGTGGCTGGGGCTCCACTGGGGAGTAGTAGAAGTCCATGTATACTCTATAGGAGGGCAGCCCTGCATCACAATGAAATGTTGTGTGGTAAATCAATCACGGGACATGAGCACTGTGAGAGGCCTTAGAGAGCCACTGGCCCAAGCCTAGAGGCCCAGACTCAGCTAGTGAGGGGCAGGGCCCATGGGGCCACCTGGTGCTGAGCAGAGCTTTTGTGTTTCCCACTGTAATATCATGTATATGTATATATATATGTCATTATTGCAAAAAACATACATTCCTTAGGAAAGGTATACGTAAGTAATACAGTCACAATAGGTCTTTAAACTATATTGCTTCTGTTGATTGATTTTACTCTCTAAATACTGGTTTGTTTTTTTTCTCTCAACTTGTGGATTTCATGAGACTTCTAACCTTGTTACTCCTCCCAGCTGTCCGCTCTTAAATTCCTCCTTGTACAAAAACTAACCCTTTTATAACTTCAGAATAGTATTTAAATGCTTCTCACATGTGCTGTAGCTTTCATTATCTGGGTTGAGACAGCAAACTCTCTGCCATAGCTATTTCCAGATTCTCACCAGAGAGTGGAGATGGCATTTGCCTGGTCCTTCTTCTGGGCTGCTGATGGTTTTCTCTGCAGCCAGGTTGGCCTGCAAATGCCAGAGAAGCCAGTTTCCTTTCTCCCCGGGGCTCCCAACTCGGTCCCTGCCTTTGCTTCTATCTCCTTACTCCCTTCCAGGGGCCATATTGATTCAGAAGTCAGTTACCAAATCATGGTAACTTGCCTACGCTGGTCTGCATTTAGGAAACCCACTGCTTCCTGCCACTTAGGTTTTCCACCCAGTTTGCCAGCCTTGGTTCTTTTTGAAACTTCTCAGTACATGTGTGCAGCTACCCAATAAAAACCCACTTTGAAGAATCATGATAGCCCTGTACCTCTCACATCTCCCCTCTTTGATGTCCAAAGTGTCCAAAGAAAAGATTACAATGTTCCTTTATTTTTGGCTGATTGGTGATTTAAATTAGTTGATACCTTTTGTCCTTTCTCCGCACCCCCCACCCCCCCTGCTTTTTTTTTTTTTTTTTTCCTTAAGCATTCTTTTCCAACCAGGAACATGTTGAATATTCATTTGGAAAAACAGAAACTTCCAAGACGTCACTCCTAGTGTTAGCATTTCTATTACATTCAGCCCTCAGCCAGGTTAAGGTATGATGATTGGTCCATAAGGTAAACTTCTTCTGACTGAAGACACATGACCTGAGTTTATCCAAAGCCCTGATGGTTGCCAGCCATTCTTTCTGAGAAGCAGACATGTTTCTTTCCCTTGGTGACGGCTTTGTATGGAGATAAATTACAGGATGTTTCACATAGTCATGGCCACGTAACAGAGTAGCAGACATTACTGTGTCTGCTGGGTCTGTTATGAATGGGGTTGAAAGGTACAGGTCTTTAAAAACCAGGTAAATTGGAACATACTTGAACTTTACTAAAGCTTCTAGACACCCTGGGACTTAAAAGAATTTGAGAGGATTTGCTAGTGTAGTTGTGCTCATTCCAAAGAGTATTGAGAACTCTGATGCTGGGGAAGATTGAAGGCAGGAGGAGAAGGGGACAACAGAGGATGAGATGGTTGGATGGCATCACCGACTTGATGGACATGAGTTTGAGTGAGCTCCGGGAGTTGGTGATGGACAGGGAAGCCTGGTATGCTGCAGTCCATGGGGTTGCAAAGAGCTGGACACAACTGAGCAACTGAACTGAACTGAATTGAACTGAGGGATACAAATGTTGGAGACATGGGTCCTGTCCTCAGTAGTTATGAGTTCCTAGATACCAGGAGAAAGAAATGAACACGGTATCATATGTTCTGAGATGGAAGTTTTGTTGTCATGGTTGTTTAATTACTAAGTCATATCTGACTCTTCTGTGACCCCATGAACTGTAGCCTGCCCGGCTCCTCTGTCCATGAGATTTCCCAAGCAAGACTACTGGAGTGGATTACCATTTCCATCTCCAGAGAAATCTTTCCAACCCAGAGATCAAACCTACATCTCCTGTATAATAGGTGGATTCTTCACTACTGAGCCAATGTGGAAGCCCATAATAGAAGTTTAGCAACTATTATAGCACTTTATGGCACTTCCCTGGTGGCTCAGATGTGAAGGAGTCTGCCTGCGATGCAGAAGACCCAGGTTCCATCCCTGGATCAGGAAGATCCTCCGGAGAAGGGAATGGCTACTTATTCCAGAGTTTGGGTGGGGGAGGGGTAATGGAAAGCTTAACTTTTAAGTTGGATCTTTTTTAAAAATTAAGGTATAATTGACATATACCTTTGTATTAGTTTCAGGTGTACAGCATAATGATTTGATATTTGTATATATTGCAAAATGACCACCACAGTAAGTCTAGTTAACATCTGTCACTGAATACAGTTACACATTTTTTTTCCTTGTGATGAGAACTTTTAAGTTGAATCTTGATGAAATTTTTCACATGGACACATTAGTGGAAAGGCTGTCTAAGAAGAGGGAGCTGCATGACTGAAGGTGCAGAAGCTTGAAAACTCTGGGAAATACTGTCTAGTCCTACAGGCTGAGTCAGTAGGAGATCAGGAGATGAGGCTGTAAAGGCAGCTGTGGCCAGCTTTCTAAGGACCTTGCAGGCAATAGCTCCCATTCATCCAACACCACCTCATGTACCAGACGTTTTGCTGAACACTCTCTATTTGGTGCTTCTTTGTTATCAGAGCATCTCCATCAGATCCTTCTTATATCAACAGACACATGCCGCATGAAACAGAAGCGAGGTTTCTCTATTTCCATCAGAGGATGTCACACCTAGAAGAGCAGTGAGGGGTCAGGAAAATAAAATCTTCATGGGACACAACATCTTTAGTTGGTTTGGGCCTAGTGCAATTTTTAACAATAAATAACCCAATTTAATAAAGTCTCCCATTATTATTTAGAAAGTACTTAATCTGCTTTCAAAACAATCCGTGATATGACACAGTTTTCAGTTTGCTTTTGAGAGGCAATTCAGAGCAGAGGAGAAAGAGCACCTAAATTGTGGTTTTATTTAAAATACTTCAAAGATGTTTTCAGTGTCTTTACAGGATAGGTTCTTAAATTTGAGGTTTCTGACTCAGATGGAGTTATTGCTGAGTGTCAAGGGGATCCAGGACACCCTTCAAATCACATACAAACACTTTCTCTATCAACACATACCTGTGTCAGGTCCTGTGGAGAAAGTTCATGCTTTTAGACAATTCTGAAAAGGGTCCGATAGTCCCCCAGATAATAGGAGCCACTAACGTATACATTATGTACAGAATATAATGTCCCTGCTCTGCTCTGTGCATGCTCAGTTGTGTCCAACTCTTTATGACCTCGTGGACTGTAGCCTGTCAGGCTCCTCTGTCCATGGATCCCTCAGGCAAGAATACTGAAATGGGTTGCCATTTCCTTCTATAGGGGATCTTCCCAACCCCGGGATCCAACCTGTGTCTCTTGGGTTTCCTGCATTGGCAAGCAGGTTCTTTACCACTAGGGCCACCTGGGAAGCCCACTATTTCTTCAAAGCCTGGATGACAAAATAGTGGCTTCTTTGCATTAAAGGAATGGATTTTAGACTCAGACAGACCTGAATTCAAATCCTGCCCTGACCCTTTGCTACTAGTGTGACCTCAACTTTCCTTTCCTCCCTTTTGAATATGGAAAGTTACTATGGGAGCAGATAATGAGATTCACACATGTGTAATAAAGAAAGCAGATGAGATTGCCAGGTGATTGAGGGGGAAAGGGGCTGAGGATGAAACTCTGGAGAGCATCAGGATTCAAGGGGCTCTTGAGAAAAGGGGGCCAATGAAGGAGACCAAGGAGAGGCCAGGGAGCCAGGACAGAAGTCAAAAAGGACAAGTAAGTATCTGCAGGGAGGCCTCATAGTGGCCTTAGACTGATCCACTTAGGTAAGGACTCACAAGATACTTCTCACAAATGTAGCAGTCTCAGGAAGTTTTTGATGAACTCGTTAAAGATTCCTCTTTTATTAACGTAACATCAATTTACTGAATGCCTATTGTGTGCTAGTCAGAGCCAGTGGTGCCATGGAACTTGGTTCCTGCGGTCTCACTGAGACAGGCTGGGACCTAGGACTCTGCCGCAGTGCTGCAACGCTTGCACCTGAGCACACCTCTCTTCCAGCCACAAAATACACAAAGAAACTATTGTTGTTCAGTCGCTGAGTCGTGTTCAACTCTTGGCAACCTCATGGACTGCAGCATTCCAGGCCTCCCTGTCCTTCATCATCTCCCGGAGTTTGCTCAAATTCATGTCCATTGAGTCAAAGAAACTATATGAGACTAAAAATAACTGTGTATGTGCACAGTTGGGGCAAATTCTGGACAAAAGATGAAAAATCGACCAAAAAAGCCCAACTGCCACTTTTGAAGAGCCTGGAGCAAAAGCAGGGTACTGAGCATGCCCCCTTCACAACACCCCTCAAAGTGTGGACATAGTCCCTAAGCTGACCTCTGCCCTGACCCCTAGACACTACCCCTCACCCCACGTAAGGAACAAGGTCACTTCTGCCTCACCCAGCGAGCAAGGGAATCTGTTATTTGTTCTCACGCCCCACTGCTGCAGCAGGGGCCCCAGTAATGCCTTGCCTGAATTTCTTGTCTGGCCTCTGATCAGTTTTGGTTGATTGGGGAAGGCTAAAACCCTGGTTGGTATCATCACCATTAGAAATTTAAGGTTCTAACATGACATCTGTTCGTGCAGTTGCTAATAACTATTGGAAAAGATAACCAGACCACATATTGGTCTGTTGTGTGGCTTTGGGGGCACCCCTGGTGCCTCAGTTGGTAAAGAATCCACTCCTGGTTTGATTCCTGGGTCAGGAAGATCCCCTGGAGAAGGGATAGGCTACCACTCCAGTATTCTTGGGCTTTCCTGGTGGCTCAGCTGGTAAAGAATCTACCTGCAATGCAGGAGGCCTGAGTCAGATCCCTGGGTTAGGAAGATCCCCTGGAGAAGGGAAAGCCTACTCACTCCAGTATTCTGGCCTGGAGAATTCCATGGACTGTATTAGAGAATTCCATGGACTGTGCAGAATTCCATGAACTATACCAACAAAGGTCCGTATAGTCAAAGCTATGGTTTTTCCAGTAGTCATGTATGGATGTAAGAGTTGGACCATAAAGAAAGCTGAGCACCTAAGAATTGATGCTTTTGAACTGTGGTGTTGGAAAAGACTCTTGAGAGTGCCTTGGACTGAAGGGCAATCAAACTAGTCAATCCTAAAGGAAATCAATCCTGAATATTCATTGTAGGGACTGATGCTGAGGTTGAAGCTCCAATACTTTGGCCACCTGATGTGAAGAGCCGACTCATTAGAAAAGACCCTGATGCTGGGAAAGATTGAAGGCAGGAGGAGAAGGGGACAACAGAGGATGAGATGGTTGGGTGCATCACTGACTTAATGGACATGAGTTTGAGCAAGCTCCAGGAGTTGGCTCAGCTGGTAGAGAATTCGCCTGCAATGTGGGAGACCTGGGTTTGATCCCTGGGTTGGGAAGATCCTCTGGAGAAGGGAAGGGCTACCCACTCCAGTATTCTGGCCTGGAGAATTTCATGGACTGGATAGCCCGTGGAGTCGCAAAGAGTCAGACATGACTGAGTAACTGAGCTGAACTGATGAACTGTGTGGCTCTGGGCTGGCTACATGATCTCTCCAAGTCTAAGGGATGGAGACTAGATTATCTCTCAAGTTTCCCCAGTCTATGGCGAATCCTGCATCCCTAGTCTATGGTGAATTCTCCCATCTTGATGGGGCGAGAGGTAGAGATCAATGAATGCCTTTCACATACAGAACTCTGGATATACCCAGAGCACTTCATCGTGTAGGGTGTCCTTCTATCCTTCTGTCAACTTCATGGCCCTCTTGTTCTTCTTTGCATCTCCTGTACCTGCATGGTGCCTCTGCCCATGTTTGGTGAATGGATAAATCTTTTGCAGGTGAGGAGCTTTTCCTAGCAGGGAATCATGTTGTCTTAATACAAAACCTGTACAGATGTTTATAAAACAAAAATAATGTCTCTGAACACCAACTGTGAGATAGAGCTTGTGCATGACCTTGTTGGGGGCAAGAGTCTTCTTTATGAAGATTTCAGTGCACTGTGGATCAAATGGTGTTTCAAATGAAGGTTTTCCTGGAGCAAAACCACAAGCACTAAAAGAGTGATAGAAACTCCTAACTGCATAAGGTGAGGGTTAATCCTGGCTGCCTTACACCCAACTCACCAAGGAGCTCTTCTTTGTTTGAAATTGCCTTCCAAACCTGATGACTTTCTGAGCAAGACATTCTTCTCTCCAACTGGTTTGAAATTTGCCTGTTTTGTATGTGTGTGTGTATACATGCACACCTAGGCATGTGTGCATACTCAAAACAGAAGCCCTAAATAGATGTCTCTACCTTCCCAGAGGCTTACTTTTTGGTTTTGTGGCAAGCATGGACAGGTTGTTTGTTCACTGGTGTCCTAAGAGGAGAGGAGGGATCATCAGGTGAAAGGGACGGTCCTGCCTGGTGGGCAGCCAGGGGTGGAAAGGAAGGTGCTGGTCAAGCTGGGAACATGCTCTTGGGCAGCCAGGCCTGGACCTCGGGGAGCTGAGTTAGTGGACAGTAGCGCCCAGGGAGGGTGCTGCTGCACGACTGGGTTTCCATCAGCAGGGCCCAGTGGCAAGTAGTAAGGAGTGACGTAGCGTTGTCTTCGTGTGTCAAAAATGGAGCCTTAGCCTTTCCCAAGTTGTCTAAGTTAGATTCTTCCCCTTAGTTACAATTCATTTCTTTTTAAAAAATTTTTAATTTAAATATAATTGCTTTACAATATTGTGTCAGTTTCCACTGTACAACATCGTAAATCAGTTATGTGTGCTGCCCGCTAAGCCATTTCAGTCGTGTCCGATTCTTTTCCACCCCATGGACTGTTGCCTGCTAGGCGCCTCTGTCCATGGGATTCTCCAGGCAAGAATCCTGGAGTGGGTTGCCATTTCCTCCTCTAGGGGATTTTTCTGACCCAGGGATTGAACCCACGTCTCTTACGTCTCCTGCATTGGCAGGCGGGTTCTTTACCACTAGTGCCACCTGGGACTCAGCTTGCTGCTGCTGCTGCTGCAAAGTCGCTTCAGTCGTGTCTGACTCTGTGCGACGCCAGAGACGGCAGCCCACCAGGCTCCACCGTCCCTGGGATTCTCCAGGCAAGAACACTGGAGTGGGTTGCCATTTCCTTCTCCAACGCATGAAAGGGAAAAGTGAAAGTGAAGTCGCTCAGTCGTGTCCGACTCCTAGCAACCCCATGGACTTCAGTCCACCAGGCTCCTCTGTCCATGGGATTTTCCAGGCAAGAGTACTGGAGTGAGGTGCCATTGCCTTCCCCCAGTTCCTTCTCTAGAGTATTCTATTTAGATTCTTCCAATGAGATTGATGACTAGTCTCTGAAGATAGGTTCTTCTGGGGCCCAAAGACCTTCCACAAGCACCCAGACCAAAGTGACCCTGCAGTCACTCTCTGCCTGGTCCTGGTACTGCCTCTCTCCATCACACTCAACAATCCAAAAAGGAGTTGGGGAAACTGTTTGCTTATTTATTTAGTGTCTGTCACCCCAGCCCCCAACAACAGAATGTAAGTTGGTGAGAGTGGAGACCTAGCAGTCTTAATTCCTGCCACGTCTCCAGAGCCTAGAAAAAGGACTTGGTGCATAGTAGGTGTTTAATGAAAATGTGATGAATAAGTGAACAGAAAGCAGGGGAAAGGAAAAAAAAGGAAGGGAGGAAAGTGAGAGAGGAATGGAAGGGGATAAAGGATGGAAGGGTATAAAGGGAGGAAACGTCAGCAAGGATATGGACTCTTCTTGTATACTTTTATTAATTTTTATTGGAGTATTGTTGCTGTACAGTGTTGTGTTGGTTTCTACTGTTAGCAAGGTGAATGTACATGTACCTATATCCCCTCTGTTTTGGATTTCTTTCCCGTTGAGGCCGCCATAGATAACTCTTCTTGTCTCAAGCAAGCTCTGGTGGAGGGGCCTCAAGAAGGGTCCCTTGCTCCCTGAGTGCAGCTCCCCTCCCCTCTTGGAGCTCACAGAACTGTCTTAAGTCAGATAGGAGTCTGCCATGGCTACTTCAGCACTGAGGGGGCCTGGAAAGCTCTCACAGGTCCTGCGTTATGGGGAGTTTTGTTCCTAGGACATTAGCAGCTCCATGCACCCAAAGATACCACATGACAGGGCCTAGGGAGGCAGTCAGGTCTAGCCTGGGGAAGAGTAGAAGGAGACAGGGGCTGCCCACCTCAGCCTCTGCTTCTCCCCATCTCGCATGTATAGAAAGAGATTTTCCTTGTACAGTTGGGATAAGGGGGGAACATCCATGTCTGTGCTCCCAGCTCCCAGGTCCCCAAGACCAGAACTGCCCCATCTGTGTTCTGCAGCATCTGGGCCAAGGACCACTCCTTCCCAAAGTCTCCTGTGCATTACTGAGGAGCATGTCCCCTCCTCTTGCCTTCTCACCTCCCACCTGAGCTGCTCACGGGGACAGACGGTGTGCAGTGGCACATCTATGCTGGCACAGGGACCCTATTGCCGTCCCTGAAATGGCTCGGCTAGGAGGCGTACGTTGCTTTGGCTACTGCTTTTGGCCCCAGTGGGAGCTGACACCCTATCCCATGTGAATTTCAGCAGGTCCACTTGGTGGGACTCCGTGTGGGCTGGCTTCTCCCAGAGGGCGTGGGCTGTACTGCCAGGAGCGGCAAGGGCCACTGCCAGGCTTTGAGAAAGTATTTGAGGCATGGAGGCCACGCAGGGCCCCACGCCCTTGCTCCCTCTCCCCTCCTGGCTCTCCGACCTGCAGTTTTAATATGGGCGGGGGCTGGATTAAGTGTCTTGGCAGAACCCAGCAACCCGAGTCCTTTCTGGCGGAGGATGGGGAGTGCGCCTTGGGCTCACATTCCAGATGCAAGGACGGAGATTTGGGAAGGATAAAGGAAAGAGAGTGAGAAAATTAAATGTGGCGAGAAATGGATTTTCCCTTTCTGCCGTCTGAAAATAATTGAGTTATGTTAGTTTGTAAAATAATCTGTTTTGAGGTTTTTCCTGGTCCCCATCATACTACCAGTTGCTGTACTGATTTGAAGAGGGAGGGAAAAAAGCATTCACTTTGGCCCTGTGCTGCGATTCCTACCAAATACCTCAAACTTGGGCTATATTCTAAGAGGGGGTTTCATTGTCTGTTAACACCGTGAAAATGAGAACCTGGACTTTTAGGGGAGAGGTGGCTGAATCCCCGTTGTCAGGTCCCAGCTGGCTCCTCCCACTCATCCAGACAAGTGCCCACAGCACGGCCTTCTCCCTGGCCTTTCCCTTCTCTGGGCTTTGGAGGGCTTAGTCACATGTGGCTGGAGATCCTCACCTCGGGATGTCCTGGTGGAGGATCCCTCCCTTCCTTCCCAGTTGTTCCTGGAATTCTGCTCCCTGTGTCTCTTGGTGGTGGCTTAATGGTGCGTTCTCACATCAGGGTTCCCCTAACAGTAAAAGTGCTTTATTATCAGTCCAGGGAATATTTAGTGACTGTTAGTTACTGTACTTTCATCATGGAGGGTGATCAGGTGGGACTTCAGGCATATGTCCAGCCAAAACCCGGTTGGATAGGTATCCATCTATTAATAGAAGCAGCCTGACCGGGTAACAGACAGGAATAGGCAGGGCTTTAAAGAGCTTCAACTCTGGGGCCAGACTTCATAAATTCATATCCTGCCTTAGCCACTAATCAGTGAGATGGTTTTGGGCAAAGACATAACTTCACTGTGCCTCAGTTTCTTAGCTGTGTAGTGTTGCGTGCTCAGTTGCATCTGACTCTTTGTGACCCCATGGACTGTAGCCCTCTAGGCTCCTCGGTCCATGGGATTTTCCAGGCAAGAATACTGGAGCGGGTTGCCCTTTCCTATGCCAGGGGATCTTCCCAACTCAAGGATCAAACCCACGTCTCCTGTGTCTCCTGCCTTACAGTTGGATTCTTTACCACTGCCCCAGCTCTCCAGCTATGAAATGGATGCAAAAATAGTATTTACTTCTGGTCTCTGTGAGGATTCAATGAAGTAATGAGCATAAAGTACTGAGAACAGTGCCTGCTACTGCTCAAGTAATATTACTTAGCGTCAATGCCATGGTCTTCATCGTCTTTACATACTATCTAGTGGCCTGATTCTCTGAACCTTGGCTTCCTTATATGTAAAATGGCTATCATACTAATAGGACTGTCAAGAAGAAGAGAGAATGTATGTGAAGACATTAGCCTGGGGCTTGACATCTACTGGAAGCTTGGCAAAAATGAGTTTCCTTGTCCCTCTGCTATGCAGTCTGCCTCTGCATAGCCTGTCAGCTACTTGGACGGAAGGATCCATTTTATTATAGCGTGGTTGGCTGTATGGCAAATGTAGTCCTTGTCAGTTGTTTTATTATGGTGCAAGTTAACATAATCTTCAAAAAGCTCCTTTTCTCATCCTCCAATTCTCTCCTTTGCCTCTTCTCTTCTGCTGTGTATCAATCAGGCAATGAGTCTTGAGGGCCTTTCCATGTCCAGGACAGTGGACAGAGACCCAAAGCTCAGTGAAGACGTGGAAGAACCTTCTCCTTGAATATTGGACTCAACATGCCTAATACTCTTTCCTGACCCCATTGTATCATTCATATCGCAATTCTCCCATTCATCTTGAGTTACCTTTGATTCTTCCTCTATTGTTACAGTACCTTCCATTCAGTAAAGGCCTATCTTATAATCACCATAGTAGGTGCCTTTATTTTGTCATCTCATTGATTTTCACATTAACCTTGGGAGGAAAGAATATAATCATCCCGTTTTATAGATGAACCAACTGATGTTTAGGGAGCTTAAGAATCTGCTGCTGCTGCTGCTGCTGCTGCTGCTGCTAAGTCATGTCAGTCGTGTCCGACTCTGTGCGACCCCATAGATGGCAACCCACCAGGCCCCGCCATCCCTGGGATTTTCCAGGCAAGAGTACTGGAGTGGGTTGCCATTGCCTTCTCCATACTAAAGGCTACTCAGTAGTAAATTAAACTGGGATTGGAACCCAGGTACGTGAGAATTCATCTTCTGCACTTGCCACTCTGTGATTTTGTGTCTGCTGCTTCCTTTATGTTTTGGCTATCTATGTCTATGTAACAAACCACCCAAAACTGAGTAGTTTAAAGCAACAGCTTATTGTTTCTCATTATTATCTCTCATTATTATTCTGACTGTGCTCAGGTGGGTGAGTCTTACTTCTTCTCTCCTGAACTTGCACTCAGATGGTGACCAAGACTGGAGATATCTCTCCTTCACTCATGTATTTGACTCTTGGGCTGAGAAGATCCAGGGGCTGATTAGGCATCTCTCTCTCTCCCTGCGTGACCCCTCCTTATGGCTAGCTTGTGCTTTCTCACAGCATAGTGGTCTCAGAGTAGTCAAATTTCCTACATGGCAGCTGTCTTTCCCCAGAACAAGCATTCTAAAACATTGACTGGAAGCTGCAAGGCTTCTTATAACTTAGCTTTAGAAGTCCCAGACCTTCGCTGCCACCACATTTTACTGGTCAAGCAAGTTCTAAGGCCAGTCCAGATTTAATGGAATGAATTATTAGGCTTGATATTTTGACATGAGAAGAGACATGTGTGTGTGCAGAGTACACCATGAGAAATGCTGGGCTGGATGAACCACAAGGTAGAATCAAGATTGCCGGGAGAAATATCAATAACCTCAGATATGCAGATGATACCACTTTAATGGCAGAAAGTGAAGAGGAACTCAAGAGCCTCTTGATGAAGGGGAAAGAGGAGAGTGAAAAAGCTGGCTTAAAACTCAACATTCAAAAAACTGAGATCATGGCATCCAGTCCTATCACTTCACGGCAAATAGATTGGGGAAAAGTGGAAACAATGGCAGCTTTAATTTTCTTGGGCTCCAAAATCACTGCAGATGAAATTAAAAGATGCTTGCTCCTTGGAAGAAAAGCTATGACAAACCTAGGCAATGTATTAAAATGCAGAGATATCACTTTGTTGACAAAGGCCCGTATAGTCAAAGCTGTTTTTTCCAGTAGTCATGTACAGATGTGAGAGTTGGACCCTAAAGAAGGCTGAGCGCCTAAGAAATGATGCTTTTGAACAGTGCTGGAGAAGACTTTTGAGAATCCCTTTAACAGGAAGGAGATCAATCTAATCAGTCCTAAAGGAAATCAATCTTGAATATTTATTGGAAGGACCGATGCTAAAGCAGAAGTTCCAGTACTTTGGCTACCTGATGCGAAGAACCGACTCATTGGAAAAGACCCTGATGCTGAGAAAGATTGAAGGTGGAAGGAGAAGGGGACAACAGAGGATGAGATGGTTGGATGGCATCACTGACTCAATGGACATGAATTTGAGCAAATGCCAGGAGATAGTGAAGGACAGGGAAGCCTGGCATGCTACAGTTCATGGGGTCTCAAGGAATTGGATATAACAGTGGATGAACAAAAACAACGTGTGTATAGTGAAGGAAGAAATTGATAGTTGCCATCTTTATTTGACCAGCCACCAAGACCCAGTGTTTTGCATTTAAAAAGTCCCTCTTATCTATTCTACTCTACTTCTACTCTTTGTAGGGTTCTGTTCCATTGTGCTTTGTTTTTGGTTCACTACAACCATCTCCTAGTTCGGTCCTGACACTCCCCAGCTCCTAATCCATTATGTACTTTGCTAGCATACAAATCCCCATCAGATGCCTCTTTCAACCATCAGTTCATATATTCATGGATCTAATAAAGTTTTTTAATTAATCTAGTGGTGGTGGTGGTTTAGTCACTAAGCCGGGTCTGACTCTTACGACCCCATGGACTGTAGCCTACCAGGCTCCTCTGTCCATGGGCTTCTCCAGGCAAGAATACTGGAGTGGGTTGCCATTTCCTTCTCCAGGGGATCTTCCTGACCCAGGGATTGAACCCAGTCTCCTGCATTGCAGGCAGACTCTTTACCCACTGAACCTCAAGGGAAGCCCCCTTTATTAATCTAGTAAGGACCTTTATTGCCAACAAAAGTCCGTATAGTCAAAGCTATGGTTTTTCTAGTAGTCATGTAGGGAAGTGAGAATTGGACCATAAAGAAGTCTGAGCACAGAAGAATTGATGCTTTCAAAGTGTGTTGCTGGAGAAAACTCTTGAGAGTCCCTTGGACTGTGAAGAGATCAAATCAGTTAATCCTAAAGGAAATCAACACTGAATATTCATTCGAAAGACTGAGACTGAAGCTGCAGCTCCAATACTTTGGCTATCCTGCCAAAGATGCAAAGAGCAGACTTATTGGAAAAGACCCTGATGCTAGGAAAGATTGAAGGCAGGAGGAGAAGGAGACAACAGAGGACAAGATGGTTAATAGCATCACTGACTCAACAGACATGAGTCTGAGCAAACTCTGGGAGATAGTGAAGGACAGGTGAGCCTGGCGTGTTGCAGTCTATGGGGTCACAAAGAGTCGCACACAACTTAGCACTGGATGACGATGACGACAATGTGAAAAAATGCTCAACATCATGCATAATAAAGGAAGTCAAATTTTAAGCTACACAGATACCATTTGTCACTTGTTAGAGCAGCAAAGATCAAAGAGTCTAATAGCCCCTGACTTGGTGAGGGTATGGGATTCATCATACTTTGCTGGTAGAAGTGTAATTTTGGTGCCTTCTCCGTGGAAAACAACTTGGTGATATCTATCAAAATTATAAATGCATGTATTATTTGCCCTAGCAATTCTGCTTCTCAGTGTACAGCTATTCATATATTTAGAGGAAGCACGTGATTATTTATTGTAGCATTGTTTGTAACTGCCAAGGATTCGAAACAACCTAAATGTCATGGAAAGAAAACTAGTCAAATTATAATTCATCCATATGAAGGAATGCTATCAAACCTTGAAAAAAGAGAATGAGATTTTCTGTGTGTGCTGATCTGGATGGCTTGCCAAAACAAAGTATTGGGTAAAGAGAAAAAAATTGTAAAAAGAGAGTGGAAAGTAAATATACATACATATTTGGTCAAGTATACATAAAATATCTCTGGAAGGAAATATAAGAAACTTACAGTATTGTTTATAATAATGAGTAGCTGGGGTATAGAAGGAGGAGGAAAATATTTCATTTGTTTATTTTGTTGTGCCTTCTGAATTTTGAACCATATGAATCTTATTTTTTTTAAATGGAAGGGAGACAAAACAAAAGCAAAAATTCAAACAAGTAAACCATTAATACTGGGGCCTTCATCAGACCTGGAATAGAATAATACTCCATGAATTTCCTTCACTGTGCAGTCAGTTAATGAGAGAGGAAACTTGGCCTAATCTTCTCAAATAAAAGACTATGAAAATAAAACTTAAAGCAAAGCAAATGTGACAAAATAGTAAAGTGAGTTGAGTTAAGCGCATAAGTATTTCACACTGCCTTTCTGTATACTTGGAACTATTTTGCAATAACAAAGATAAATTGTGGCAAGTAAATAAGCAAACAAATTAATAATTTGCATGGCATGGCTTTGGGATTATTGAAGCTGGTTATTTCCATTTTCAACCATACTCAGTTCCCATCTAAGTTTCATTTTTCTCCTAACCACTCCTATCCATGGAGACTCACTTTATTTTTATTGTCATTTTTTGTATTTTCACCTAGGTATACTCGTTACTTCCCTTCATGAGATTATGGATGCTGTAGAGAGTAAAGATTGTGTCTAATTGAGAAGCTGGCAAACGTTTTCTGTAAAAGGTCACACATAAACATTTCAGGCTTTGCAGGGCAGGTAGTCTCTGTTCTAACTACTCAACACTGCTGATAGTTGTATCACAAAAGCAGCCATAGTTAACACACAAATGAATGCACGTGACTGTGTTCCAATAAAACTTTATTTACAAAAGCAGATGGTAAATCGTATTTGGCCTGAGGGCCATAGTTTGCTATCACCTAATTCCTAGTTTACTGTAATCAGATTTCACTCTCTCCCTTTCCCTGTGTCTTCCTGGGCAAGGGCTGAAGTTCCTGATCCATGTGCATGTGTGTGTTTGTGTATTATGTGTGTACTTGTGGTTCCTGGAAAGGGATGGACTGAAAAAGAAAGGAAACAGACCGTAATTCTAGATTAGGAATTCAGGCTGAGTATCTCAGGGAGCAGTGGAAAATGTTAAAGAGCAATTTTTAGGAAAAGGTACAATCATGATGCTCTTTCAGATAGAAAATGAACATGTTGAAGATTTTATTTAACTCATGAAATAATGAGGGAAGCAGTAAGATGTTACAACTAGTTCTCAGGAGACAGTAAGCGCACATAAAGATCATCGGACGTGCTGAAAGGAATTGACTGTAGATGAAAAACTAGCCTCTGGGAACCAAGGGGGCTTATAATTTGCATCTCCACAAATGGCAAAATTCATTTGCATTATTATCCGTTTTCTATAGTTTATAGGGTTGTAAAAGAGCTCAGCTAAAGACTATGAAAGACATAGGCCTATAAAATTAGGCCATCTAAAAAAGGCTATTTAACAGTGCTTAATTTTACCCTTTCCTCATGGCTTAGACGGTAAGGAATTTGCCTGAAATGCAGGAGACCCAGGTTCAATCCCTGGGTTGGGAAGAATCCCCTAGAGAAGAGGTTGGCAACCCACTCCAGTATTCTTGCCTGGAGAATCCCATGGACAGAGGAGCTTGGAGGGCTATAGTCCATGGGGTAGTAAAGTGTCAGACATTACTAAGCAACTAATACCTAATTATACCCTGGAAAACATACTCAGAAATCTTTTTTTGTTCTTTCAGAATTTTCCCCAATTTTGTGTGGTAGAAATAACATTTAGTAAGGTCAATGTACTCTAGATTATAGAATAGCAGTCCCCAACCTTTTTGGCACCAGAAACTGGTTTCACAAAAGACAATTTTTCCACGAGCTGGGCTGGGTCAGGGGGATGGTTTGGGGATGATTAAGTGCATTGCATTTATTGTGCACTTTATTTCTATTATTATTACAGTTTGATATGGTGGTGGTTTAGTTATTAAGTCGTGTCTGACTCTTGTGACTCCAGGGTCTATAGTCTGCCAGGCTCCTCTGTCCATGGATACTGGAGCAAGAGTACTGGAGTGGGTTGCCATTTCCTCCTCCAGGGGATCTTCCCGACCCAGGAATTGAACCTGGGTCTCCTGCAATGCAGGAGATTCTTTACCGACTGAGCTATGAGGGAAGCCCATTTTGATATATAATGAAATAATTATACAACTCAGCATAATGCAGAATCAGATAATCAGGCATTAGATTCTCATAAAGAGCATGCAGGGCTTCCCAGGTGGCTCTAGTGGTAAAGAACCCACCTGCCAGTGCAGGAGACATAATGAGACATGGGTTCAGTGCCTGGGTCAAGAAGATCCCCCCTGGAGGGGGGTATGGCAACCCACTCCAGTATTCTTGACTGGAGAATTCCATGGATTCCATTCTTGACTGGAGAATTCCAGAGGAGCCTGATGGGCTACAGTCCATGGGGTCGCAAAGAGTCAGACATGACCAAAGCGACTTAGCACACACGCACACAAGGAGCATGCAACCTAGATCCCTCGTGTGAGCAGTTCACAAGGAGGGTTTGCACTCCTGGGAGAATCTAATGCTGCTGCTGATCTGACAGGAGGTGGAGCTTAGGCCATAATATGAGTGATGGGGAGTGGTTGTGAATACAGATGAAGCTTTGCTTGCTCACTTGTCCCTCACCTCCTGCTGTGCAGCCTGGTTCCTAATGGGCTAGTACTAGTCTGTGACCCAGAGGTTGGGGACTCCTGATATAGAAAACTTTGAAATCTTGGCAGGCGTTTCTCAAACTCAGTGATTGGCAGCTGTAGCCAATGCTTGAGCCTCAGATATAGGAGGACATAGATTTACCAGCAGTCCTCTACGTGAAGGCTTACCAGTGAAAGTGGATGAAGGGGACAGTTCCAGGGACTGAATGGACTGCTTCCATTTCAGGAGCAGCAGCATGGTGACTTGGAATACACAGTTCTGGAGTAAAAAGCCACATTTGAGTCTGAGCACTGCTACTGAGCACTCCTGCGACATCAGGCAAGACCAGTTTGCTTATAGCCAGTTGAGGAGTAATGATAACCCTCACAAACCATTGTATTAAATGAGAAAGCATGTGCTTTAATACTTACCACTTTGCCTGGCCCAAGCAGTTTGTAACAATGTCAGGTTCCCAACTTCCATCTGGGGTGCTCGCTAGAGACGATCTCTTTGCCCATGGGCAAGTAACTTGAGCAACCTGAACTTTGATTTCTTTACTTGTTCAAATGTGGAAAATGATACCCACCTTGTAGATTTGCTAAAAGAACTGGCAAGAAGCAATTCCAGAAAATAATACTTTCCCTTTAGGGGTTTGGGAAGGCCTCACAGAAGAGAGGACCACTCAGTCAAGTCTTGATGCGTGAGTAAATGTTTTGTATATCAGCATTTCCGGATTTCATAAGATTTCCCAGTACGATAATTAGCATTTATGTAATTCAGTTTTATTTATTTTCATCACATCATTTCAGACCATTTGTGTTCTCTTTTTGGCCACTGCATGGCACTGCATTTTAAAGCATGTCATGGTAAGGCACATGTGTTGTGGTTGTAGCAAGCACACAAGAGTATGAAATTGCTTGAAGTTTATCTGGGAATGGATTGTAAATGGAACATATATTGTGCGTGTGAATTAATGGTTATTTAAAGCCCTGTTAAATTGCATTTGGGGAGAAGAGCACTAATCACAAATATTTTCACCCATGGCTTCCACCTAAACAATAAAATATCTTAGGAATTCTATTATTTTGGCACCTAAACCACATTTCCTAGAATACAAAAAAAAAAACAAAAACAAATCCTTGGAAATGATGCTCATTTTAACTTTATAGTTTATAAAATTGTATTTGTTTCTCTCCCTACCCCTGTGAGTGTGTGTATGTGTGTGTGTAGAGAGAGAAAGTAAGCCCACCAGCCACGGCCCATTTGACTGGGTGTGTGCTGCTTGAGAAATGCACATGAGGATTTTCAGGGAAAGCAGAGAACACACTAGCTCTGACTTTCCCAGCTTGCCTTCTGATTGTCAGTCTTCTGTACCTCATGTCTCTGTTGCTGGTGTAAGTGTAATAAGGCCGCCAAAGTGGTGGTTCAGGCAGGACTCCAAAGGAGGAGCCTTAACCCCAAGAGCATGGTCTCCACTCCATCAAGCCCTCTTTCTGCCTAGCAGGATTCCTACCTGATCTTCCTTTAGCTGTGGTTGCCCTGCTGCTGCTGCTGCTAAGTCGCATAAGTCATGTCTGACGCTGTGTGACCCCATAGACGGAAGCCCACCAGGCTCCTCTGTCCCTGGAATTCTCCAGGCAAGAACACTGGAGTGGGTTGCCATTTCCTTCTCCAATGCATGAAAGTGGAAAGTGAAAATGAAGTCGCGCAGTCGTGTCCGACTCCTCATTTGTAGTAAAAGGCCTCTTTCCATCTTTTCCCTGTCCTCCAGAATCCCTCTACCACATATTTCATAGGCATCAACAGCAGAATCTGCTAATACTTTATAGAAATAAGGAGAAGTGGGGAGGGGGATAAAGAAGAGATTCTATAAGCTGAAAGAAGGTTTGGGGCTGCCTTTGGAGTCCATGGTATGCCAGCATCCTGAAGTGGGTTCTGGTTGGAATGGAGCTATAACTTGTAAGTGAAGTGAACAAGAAACTCATGGGATGTAATTGCAAGCAACCATTTTGGTCCCCCCCCCCCCCCAGCCACTGTCCTTTTAAAGGTATTTCAGTAAAAGTTCTTCCACTGCCATTGGTGAAAGCTCAGGTAACCAGTTCCATATTTTTCTGATCACTTTCAAGTAATATTAATATAGATTCCTTGAACCACTGGAAGTTGACAACACAGTCTCAGTTTAGTTGTTAAGTGTTTGGTCTATGTAATAAATTCCAACTTGTTTAAAAGTTAGAACTGAGACTTCCCTGGTGGTTCAGTGGTTAAGAATCTGCCTGCTAATGCAGGGGGCATGGGTTCGATCCCTGGTCCAGGAAGATCCCACATGCTGAGGAGCAACTAAGCCCTTGTGCCATAACTACTGAGCCCGTGCTCTAGAGCCCCATGCTCTGCAACAAGAGAAGCCAGCACAGTGAGAAGCCCATGCCCCGCAACTAGAGAGTAGCCCCTGCTCACTGCAACTAGAGAAAACCCGTGCACAGCAACGATGACCCAGCACAGCCAAAAAAAAAAAAAGTGAGATCTGCTCCCCTCTCTTTATTAGAGTCTGATGCAGATGAGAAGAGGGTGAGTTTCCTTTTCACCCTGCTTTCACACACCTTCACCCATATCCATGACCAGGACTGCTGACTCTGCTGGGTACATGGATGGGGCGAGGAAAGGGCAGGAAAGCTCTTACTGGACGAGTCCTGTTGTAAGGTGTGCTCACTTCGTGGGCTTGGGAGCGTCAGAGAGCTGACTCCTTCCCTTGGGTTTTTCTGTGGGCTCTTCTGAGATGCTTACAGGAACACTGACCTGTATCTTTCCTGACACATATGTTGCATTTTCCTCCAGCTGGCCACTCTTTCCTCAGCTCTCCACACAGGCCCATTTTGATCAGGCTCCTGTCACCTTATCAAGGAATCCTCTTGGTGGGATTGAAATAGATCAAGGTTCACTTTCTCCCCAACACACCTTCTGGTCCAACAGGTGTGTTACAGGTGTGTACAGAGTACTGTCCTGACAGTCTCTAGGGGAGCAGTGCCCAGTAGATACCTCTCCTTTGCTAGTATTGATAGGGCATCTAATCTTTTAAATTTTCCATGGCACAGTGGTAAAGAATCTGCCGGCCAATGCAGGAGACACAATAGACAACGGCTTGATCCCTGGGTCAGAAAGATCCCCTGGAGAAAGAATGGCAACCCACATCAGTATTCTTGCCTGAAAAAACCCATGGACAAAGGAGCCTGGTGGGCTATAGTCAGTGGGTTCACAAACAGTTGAACACGACTGATCACAGCACACAGCACACAGGCAGGAATTAGACCCACCACTCTGTGTCTCAATAATTATAAGGAGACCAAATCAAGCCCTCCAGTGATCTCACTGAAGCTTCTTTCTCTTTAAAGATAAGCCCTACTCTTTCCCCTGGGGAGGGGGAAATACCAGCCAGACTCTCTCCAAAAACATTTTCTCAAAATTATTCTATCTTCACCGTGAGTAAGGGATTCAAGAGTTATGTAATGCGTATTTGCTCTCCAACTTTGAAATTTTGTGTTATGTTCCCTTCAAAACGTAGCATCCCCTATCTTCCTATTTTAGCTGAACAGGAGACTGAACAGCCCCATTTTAAAATCCGTTACACAAGTTTGGCCTTAGAACTGGCATCACATTTATTGTCTATGCTAGACCCCTTTTCACGTTATCTCTTTTAATCCTCATAACAGCCTCCTTCTTGAGAGAATGAAATTAAGTGATTATAGGATTTGTCCAAGAGTGTTCAGATAGTGTTAGGGCTAGGGTTGGAAACAATTCTTCTAAATAGTTTATAATTTCGGTTTTGATCGCCTCTTTAATCAGTTATTTCAAAGAATGTCTGTAACTTGCACATGGATAGATTAAACATTATTCTTCTAGAATCATTTCTAGTTTGTTTCTTTTGGGAACAGAAATATAGCCCTATATGAGTTCTAACTTTTAGATTGTAGTGAGGTTGATATGGTGGACTAATATATGGACAGTTTTAGTAGCTATTTTCATGGATATTTGAAGACTGTTCCATGGATATTTGCTTTTTGGTTGTTGGGTAGACCTGGGTTTGATCCCTGGGTTGGGAAGATCCCCTGGAGAAGGGAAAGACTACCCACTCCAGTATTCTGGCCTGGAGAATTCCATGGACTGTGTAGTCCATGGGGTCACAAAGAGTCGGACACGACTGAGTGACTTTCACTTTCACATTCACTTGTTGGGTAGAGAGTTCTGTGGGCTTCTCGTAACTCAGACTTTCATTGTTCCTAGTTCAAGGTCTTACACACAGGAGATGCCAGAGATTAAAACAAAAGCATTTTGGAATGGCTTGTGACCAAAATGGGCTTCCCTGGTGGCTCTGTGGTAAAGAATGTGCCTGAAATGCAGGAGACCTGGGTTCAATCCCTGCATCGGGAGGATCCCCTGGAGAAGGAAATGGCAACCCACTCTAGTATTCTTGCCTGGGAAAT
The DNA here is from genome assembly GCF_055505025.1 of Bos grunniens. NCBI lineage: Eukaryota > Metazoa > Chordata > Mammalia > Artiodactyla > Bovidae > Bos > Bos grunniens. The sequence goes on along the minus strand of NC_141174.1, from coordinate 84,029,580 downwards.
CCCATGGACAGTGGAGCCTCCCACAAGAGTCAAATGCAACCTAGTGACTGAACAACAGCAACGTGACCACATAGCAAATTTTAAGAACGTTAGCATACAGGAGACCCAACTACATTTTTATTATTTCATTCCCAAGCAATCAGGAAGTCTCTTCTAGATCCATACGCTCTGGTAGGGGAGTGTTCCTCTACTCCTAAATCAACTTTGGATGGTGAGGCAGGACCTGTGAGTTCTTGACCCAACTCTGCCACTGACTTGCCCCTAGGCGAGTCACCTCCCCATGAAATATGGGGGTTGGGTCAGATGTTCTCATGGTCAATTCTGCTTCTCAAAGTCTAAGACTGCACAGTGGGCCTCGGGCTTTCCATTCTGAAGGTCACAGTCAGTTCACGAAGCAGGGTGTTCCCATTGCAAATGAGTGTTTCTTGGAGAAAGCATTTTGCTCAGGGAAGTGCTACATGCTGGTCCCTGGGAATTAGAGAATCATTATTTTTAAAGTGCTGGAACTGCTGGTCTGTAGTCAGTTTTAAAATCACTGGGGTAACCCTTTCCTCAGTTTGTTATATGAGCTCTGGACCAAGTTCAATGACAAACTAGGTCAGAGGGCAGACCTGCGATGATATGCACAATGCTGGCTTGTGTTCTCTCTGTCTAGAACAGCTGCACATGGGCTGGGTGCTGTGTGGACTCCCTGAAGGGGATGCGAGCACACGTTTCCAGTGCTCACTGCTGTACTGTCCCTCCCCAGATGCCCTTGGCTGTGGGGTAGCTGAAGCTGTCTGATGGGGATGTGGAGGGTGTGTAACTGTCTATGCAAAACACTTGGGTCATTTTCTTCATTTCAAAAGTCCCCTTGAACATGTATCTTAATTATTTCCTTCATTTTCCATCTGTTGAGCATTTAACATGTGTCATGTTGTGCTGTCTTCTGCAGAGACAAAGATGGAGAAGAAGCCAGAAGAGCGTAGTAGATGTCTGTCACTTATTCCACCTAAAGGGAGGCATGAGCTAACCACACTCTAAATACGAATTAATGCGTGTGGTCAGATAGGGGATGTAAGACGAAAATATCCGTCTAAGTTTCCAAATCAGAAAGGGGCAGTTTGGGGGGGAAGGTTGTGGCGTCTACCCATTCGGTGGTCAGAAAAGGCTGTCTTGACCTCACCAAAGTGCTGGGGCTTCCCTCCAGCTCCCTCAAAGGCTGCTTTGGGGAATGAAGCTTGAGGATGAGCAATGGCACTGACCCTTCAATTTTGAATTCTAGGCATGAAGTTGTTTGCAGGAATGAGCTCAGCCTAACCACTTGAAATTAAGGCAGCAGAGGAAAACGCCCCATCTCTGTTTATAAATGTGCAAAACAATTTGCGAGACACAGCTATTACTCAAGCAAGAGACTGTTCACAGATGGTGGCTTGGGCTGGGAGTGGATGCAAAGGCTAGGACGTTGGGCCATTAATCACCGTCTGCAGATAAGCTGCTGGGTGTAAGCGGCATACTGGGCTGAGACAGGGCTTAGTAGGGCTTGGTGTCTGTCGATCAATGGCACCCCACTCCAGTACTCTTGCCTGGAAAATCCCATGGATGGAGGAGTCTGGAAGGCTGCAGTCCATGGGGTCACTGAGAGTCGGATATGACTGAGCGACTTCACTTTCACTTTTGACTTTCATGCATTGGAGAAGGAAATGGCAACCCACTCCAGTGTTCTTGCCTGGAGAATCCCAGGTATGGGGGAGCCTGGTGGGCTGCCGTCTATGGGGTCGCACAGAGTCAGACATGACTGAAGTGACTTAGCAGCAACAGGTAATTAGAGAAATCCTCACAGCCACAGAAAGCACCAAATCACAGTGGGGAGAGGGGTTTCAGCCAAACCTGCGTGCCCTTATTTCACCTGCTGCTCTTCGCCTATGCTTTCCTAAATACAGAACAACTTCAGTTTAGTTCAGTTCAGTAGCTCAGTTGTGTCTGACTCTTTGCGACCCCATGAATAGCAGCACGCCAGGCCTCCCTGTCCATCACCAACTCCCAGAGTTCACTCAGACTCATGTCTATTGAGTCGGTGATGCCATCCAGCCATCTCGTCCTCTGTCGTCCCCTTCTCCTCCTGCCCCCAATCCCTCCCAGCATCAGAGTCTTTTCCAATGAGTCAACTCTCCGCATGAGGTGGCCAAAGTACTGGAGTTTCAGCTTTAGCATCATTCCTTCCAAACAAATCCCAGGGCTGATCTCCTTCAGAATGGACTGGTTGGATCTCCTTGCAGTCCAAGGGACTCTCAAGAGTCTTCTCCAACACCACAATTCAAAAGCATCAATTCTTTGGCGCTCAGCCTTCTTCACAGTCCAACTCTCACATCCATACATGGCCACTGGAAAAACCATCAGATCAGATCAGTCACTCAGTCGTGTCCAAATCTTTGCGACCCCATGAATTGCAGCATGCCAGGCCTCCCTGTCCATCACCAACTCCCAGAGTTCACTGAGACTCATGTCCATCGAGTCAGTGATGCCATCCAGCCATCTCATCCTGTTGTCCCCTTCTCCTCCTGCCCACAATCCCTCCCAGCATCAGAGTCTTTTCCAATAAGTCAACTCTTTGCATGAGGTGGCCAAAGTACTGGAGTTTCAGCTTCAGCATCATTCCTTCCAAAGAAATCCCAGGGCTGATCTTCAGAACGGACTGGTTGGATCTCCTTGCAGTCCAAGGGACTCTCAAGAGTCTTCTCCAACATCACAGTTCAAAAGCATCAATTCTTTGGCGCTCAGCCTTCTTCACAGTCCAACTCTCACATCCATACATGACCACAGGAAAAACCATAGCCTTGACTAGATGAACCTTTGTTGGCAAAGTAATGTCTCTGCTTTTGAATACGCTATCTAAGTTGGTCATAACTTTCCTTCCAAGGAGTAAGCATCTTTTAATTTCATGGCTGCAGTCACCATCTGTAGTGATTTTGGAGCCCAGAAAAATAAAGTCTGACACTGTTTCCACTGTTTCCCCGTCTATTTCCCATGAAGTGGTGGGACGGGATGCCATGATCTTTGTTTCCTGAATGTGGAGCTTTAAGCCAACTTTTTCACTCTCTACTTTCACTTTCATCAAGATAGCCTTGACTAAACAGACCTTTGTTGGCAAAGTAATGTCTCTGCTTTTCAATATGCTATCTAGGTTGGTCATAACTTTTCTTCCAAGGAGTAAGCGTCTTTTAATTTCATGGCTGCAATCACCATCTGCAGTGATTTTGGAGCCCCCAAAAATAAAGTCTGACACTATTTCCACTGTTTCCCCATCTATTTCCCATGAAGTGATGGGACCAGATGCCATGATCTTAGTTTTCTGAATGTTGAGCTTTAAGCCAACTTTTTCACTCTCCACTTTCACTTTCATCAAGAGGCTTTTGAGTTCCTCTTCACTTTCTGCCATAAGGGTGGTGTCATCTGCATATCTGAGGTTATTGATATTTCTCCCTGCAATCTTGATTCCAGCTTGTGTTTCTTCCAGTCCAGCGTTTCTCATGATGTACTCTGCATATAAGTTGAATAAGCAGGGTGACAATATACAGCCTTGAGGTACTCCTTTTCCTATTTGGAACCAGTCTGTTGTTCCATGTCCTCTAACTGTTGCTTCCTGACCTGCGTATAGGTTTCTCAAGAGGCAGGTCAGGTGTTGCAAATGTTGCAAATGAATAGAAACATCTACTTCTGCCAGAGTCCAGCACCCTAAGGAATGCCTCAGTAGATTAAAGACTACCACTTCATCCAGGTTGGTTACTGTCTAGATGTGGAGATAAGGCAGAGAGTGTGTGTATGTGTGTGTGTGTGTGCACACGCATGTACATAGGTATGTGTCCAAAAGGTAAGCAACCCTAGGCAACACTTAAGTTTCTTCCTCCACTTCCAGGCTCCCTTCTCCTCATCCTTTAAGTCCCAGCTCAGCTCCAGCATCTCCTGAGCAGCCTTCTCCGACCTTAAGACTGGGTGAGCTGCTCTGCATAAAATTGAAACCAGGTCTGCAGGAGACCTGGTTTCGATTCCTGGGTTGGGAAGATCCCCTGGAGAAGGGAAAGGCTACCCACTCCAGTATTCTGACCTGGAAAATTCCATGGACTGTATAGTCCATGGGATCTCAAAGAGTCGGACATGACTGAGCAACTTTCACAGCTACATCTACATGAGAAATAGACTTTATCTCATGTGCTTTCAATTTCCACCATTGCCTGTACTTCCCCCATCACAGGGCTTCTCACACTGAATTGTAACTGACTATTAAATTGTTACTTGTGGGAACAGGGACTTTGCGTCTCTCTGTCATTCCCAACATAATTCCTGTTTGTTGATAAATCATATTAACAGTATCAATAATCTTCTCTAAAAGTGGAGATAAATGAGGTAATTTGAAGTCTAGGAGAGAGGACTCTATCTGGCCCAAGAGATATGAACAAAATGAGAGAAAGGGATGTGGTTTTACCTTGTTTGCTGGTTCTCAAACTGTGGTCCCTGGATCAGTAGCATCGGCATCATCCAGGAATTTGTTAGAACTGCAGATTTCTGACCTCACCCCACACCTACAAAATTAGAGACCCTGAAGGGGGAACTGGCAATCTGGATCTTAACAAACCCTCCACATCAAAGTAAGAGATCCGCTGACCTAGAGCCCTGCAGCTCTGTCTCCATGCTATTCACAACTGAGCCAGTGAACTCTCACATTCAGACTTGTCCCTACCTATGACTTTGGGACCAGGCATGACAAATAGAGGGCTTCCCTGATAGCTCAGTTGGTAAAGAATCTGCCTGCAATGCAGGAGACCCTGGTTTGATTCCTGGGTCGGGAAGATCCACTCGAGAAGGGATTGGCTACCAGTTGCAGTATTCTTGGGCTTCCCTTGTGGCTCAGCTGGTAAAGAATTCACCTGCAATGCAGGAGACCTGGTTTCGATTCCTGGGTTGGGAAGATCCCCTGGAGAAGGGAAAGGCTACCCACTCCAGTATTCTGACCTGGAGAATTCCATGGACTATAGTCCATGGGATCTCAAAGAGTCGGACATTACTGAGCAACTTTCACAGCTCCATCTACATGACAAATAGACTTTATCTCATGTGCTTTCAATTAATTGACAGTGGCTGTTTGGAGATCTTATATGAAGGATTTTGACGTTATTTCCTGGGCCCAGAGTGAAAAAGTGCCACAGTTGATTATTGATGTCTGCCATGTGTTCAGGAGTAAGGAATACTCACCTCCTTTATGTCTGCAATGGTTCATCTGGAGATAGTCCTGAATTTATGCAGGACAAGATGAAGGCCATGCTTAGGGCTGACAGTCTGGCTATGGGTTCTGTTCTGAGCTTCATGCTATAGCTTTCTAGAGCCCACCCTTCTTTCTTGTGGCCCAGTTTGGGTGGCCTGCCCTTTTACATCAGTCTTGATGTAACTGGGCATTTAGTACAGGCGGCTGGACCTCTTCCCCATAGTGATCACCACCGCTTGGGTCTTTCTTTTTTAAATATTTATATATATATATTTGGCTGCTCCAGGTCTTAGTTGTGGCGCTTGGGATCTCCAATCTTTGTTGCAGCATGTGGGATGTTTAGTTGTGGCATCTAGGATCTAGTTCCTTGACTAGGGATTGAACCTGGGTCCCCTCCATTGGGAGTGCAGAGTCTTAGCTACTGGACCACCAAGGAAAATAATTTGAAAAAGAATAAATATATATGTATGTATACACCTGAAACTAACACAACACTGTAAACCAACTAAAGTCCAATATATAATATATATATATATTTTTTTTTTTTTTAAAGAAACCATGTCAAGGCACATTGTATTGAAACATTGACAAACAATTGGTAAAAATTATGGAAGGTTTTAATCCCCCAGCTCTAGAGTTTGGGTTTTGTGCTATAGGAGGGAGCTGCCAGAGCTCTGAGCTGGGAAAGATGGTGACACTTGAAAGAGGTTCTGTAGGGGTTGTGACCTAGCAAGTATGAGCAGGGTAATCAGCAGAGGTGCGACCAAGAGGAGTCTGCCACAGTTATCCAGGGTGGATGTGGCACTAGGTACAGAGCTAGAAAGAAACTGACCTATGAAGGAAACACTGGAAACATTCTCCAGGGGGAATCAATTGGACTAGATGACTGAATTCAGGCAGGAGCTAAGGGCCAGAGAAAAATCAAAGATGACATTATTTTGAAGCTCTGTGACTAGAATAATGACATGAAACAGGAAGTCCAGTGGGGAAGAGCAGAAGTAGGAGGAAGTTGAGGGCTTGAATTTAGCAGCAAAGTGAGTTTGAAGTCAAAATGTCCCCACAGGAATGATAAGCAGGGACATGGAGAGCCAGGACAGCAGGTTGTGTGCAGACTGAGATGAACAGGTATGCTGGGGGTTCCCCATCCTGGGAGACAGCTGGAAAGGGAAGGACAAGCTTCAGATCTGAGACATGACCTTCGGAGAATGCCTACCTCAGGGTGGAGGAAGAAGAATGTGGGGAGAAATAGCCCAGGAGGAGGGCAACCTGGAGATGTCCAAGGGACAGGAGGGTACCAGGAAGCGGGGGTGGCTGCTGCTGCTGCTGCTAAGTCACTTCAGTCCTGTCTGACTCTGTGTGACCCCATAGATGGCAGGCCACCAGGCTCCCCTGTCCCTGGGATTGTCCAGGCAAGAACACTGGAGTGGGTTGCCATTTCCTTCTCCAATGCATGAAAGAGAAAAGTGAAAGTGAAGTCACTCAGTCGTGTCCGACTCTTAGCGACCCCATGGACTGTAGCCTACCAGGCTCCTCCATCCATGGGATTCTCCAGTCAAGAGTACTGGAGTGGGGTGCCATTGCCTTCTCCAAAGGGGTGGTGGTCTACAGTATAAATCTGTGTGAGGACAAGGAAAAGGAACAGATTTGATGCGTATGCCTGTGGGTCTGTGGACAACACCCAGCGTGCTGTGGGCCATTCTGTGTCAGGACAGCTGTTTGGTACCTGAGCTCACAGTGTATTGACAGGGAAATCCTTTTGCAGACAACTTAACAGGTAAAACTTGCTGGGCCTGAGAACTTATGATGGACAGAAGTCATTCATTAGAATCCTTGTGATCTAACATGTGATCACTGCTTGCCCCCTTCCCAACTCCCTAAGTGATAGTCACTCAGTTGTGTCTGGCTCTTCCAAACCCCATGGTTTGGAACCATGTTACATGCTACAGTCTAATGGACTGTAGCCCGTTAGACTCCTCTGTCCATGGAATTCTCCAGGCAAGAATACTAGAGTGGGTAGCCATTCCCTTCTCCAGGGGATCTTCCTGACGCAGGGATCAAAGTTGGGTCTCTTGCATTGCAGGCAGATTCTTTACCACCTGAGCCACTGGGGAAGTCCCTAACGCACACACAAGCATGCACATTACCAGCCTCTTTCTGTCAGTGAATCTTCTGAAGCCAACATGAAAGTAACAGAACATAAATGGTTCTACCATTTACCACCAACTCATAGATTCAGTTTTTCAAGATTAGTCACATAATGTCTGAAAGAAATCAGCTGGCTTGCACAGTTGATCAGCTGGTTTGCTGCATGGGTTACTGCATCTCCAGAGGCAGTATTTATCTTTATTGGTTTGATTTTCTTCATGTTTTTTAAAAATATGTATTTATTCGGCTGTGATGTGTCTTAGTTGCGGCATGCAGGGTCTTTGTTCTATGGTGTGGCGTCTTTCATCGTGGCGCGTGGGCTCTCCACTTGTGGTGAGCTGGGTAGTAGTTATGGGGCGTGGGCTTAGTTGTTCCACAGCATGTGGGACCTGAGTTCATGATGGACCAGAGATTGAACCAATGTTTTCTGCATTGCAGAGCAGGTTTTTAAGCACCACTCCACCAGAGAAGTCCCTGATTTTCTCCATATTTTTATTATGATCTTGTTGACTCAAAAGTTGAGTGACTTGGATATTTACTATGACGACTTTCCAGCAGATGACAAAAATGGCTGTTTCTATCAGTATTAACACATCATGATAATTTTCTATCGGGAGGAAATAAGGTGTGTTGAGGAAGGGACACCTATTCTAATTATTGTGAAGTCTTCATAAAGGAGACCTGGACAGCTCCCCTCAGATGAATGAGGGACCGGCACTTTACAGATGGTTCATCAGCCATCTGTTCTCCATATGTGGATGGACCATTAGAATGGGCTCTGAAATGAGTCCATTTCAATTTGACAAGCGTTTATTGAACACCTGCTGAGGACCTCTATATCAGCTACTAGGATGAGAAGACATCATTGTCAAGGGACACTGAATCTAAGTAAAGGCATGAGTAGGAAAATGACATCACGCAGTAACCTTATGTCTAAAGTGCTGAGCACCCAAATTCAGTCCTGACACATCCACTGTTCCACTCCATTATGCTCTTGCTTTTAATGGAATAAGCTTACATATTGGCTATAATTAAAGCATCATTTTTAATGGATCTTTTATTGTTGTGAGTCACTGCTTAATAAACCTAATTCTTTCTTCCAGGCAAAAGAAGATAACGTGTTTTAAACCAGTTGCTGAGATCAAAAGTTTTTAGGGCGTCTACCCACTGTGCAGCTGTGGAGCGAGAGAGAGAGAGAGAGAGAGAGAGAGAGAGAGAGAGAGACGGTGTTTTTCTTTAGCTTGTCTCCTTTTCTCCTTCTCTGGAAGCGGATGGTTTTGAAAGACAGGGAAAAGTTTGCATTTCAGTTCAGCTCAACAGCTCTAAGTTCTCTTAGGAAGAGGCAGGAATGTTGAGTCCTCTTGGGCGTATCCTGTTTTCTTGTAGTCAGGTGTTCTCATAGCTAACTTGTCCTTCACCAGCTCTCGTTCCTAAGTGGAGGACAAGGTTAACCTAGCTTTCCTTTGCTTGCCAAATTCTGATTCTCAGGATTGTCGTCTTTGTGAGGCTATTGAAGTAGAGGCTTCATTCCTTGTCCGGGTCTCTTTTTCCTCTGACCATCATAAATAGCATAGACTTAAGGGATCAGTCCCATTTCCTTACTGTACAAACAAAGAGATGGAAGCCCAGAAAGCTGCTCGGGTTCAGGCTAGAAGTTTAATACCAGGAAGCAATAGTTTATAAATAGAATTGCACGTTGGTTTACTTTAAAGAAAGGAATGGCAGAATGGAGACTAAACTAAAGAGAGAGGAGGAAATTGATTCTGAAGGGAAAAGTGGTGCTGATGAAGAAACAGAAAGGGCAGAAAAGTAGTCATGTACACAAGCAAATGCACTTGTATTTCCTGGGGCTAGCCACTGGGTGGGTACCTGGCCAAGACGGAATCAACATGAACAGACAGAAAAGCAAGAGCCTTAGAGACACCAGAAACAAGAGAATGGCAACTACAGCCTTGCCCTCACTGCCCCAGTGTTTGTGGGTTTATTTATTTTTAAAATAAGAGACAACACAGGTGGTTATTGAACAGTTTACCCAGCCAGATAAAGGAGCTTGTGCTGTGAACAGCTAAGACCATAGTTCAAAGCAATGCCAGCCTGGGGGGTGGGGGTGGACGGGAACCCCTTGACCTCCAGGTAAACAATATCCAGCTTTAGAGCAGGGTTTCTGGATTAACTTAAAGATGTACAGTTCTAAAGGAAGACTGATGGAGACTTGCACAAACCGTGGGGAGGAGGGTGAGCCAGGGTTAGGAGAGGTCCCGCAAATGCCAGAGGGATGAAGGCCACTGGGGACTTCAGAAATAAGGAAAGAAGCCAGATGTTTTAAATAAAATGGCAGTGCTTCTGAATGGGAAAGTGTGAATGTAAGTTTGACCTAGAGTTATAGGAAAATAAAACTAACATTATCTGCCTTTAATGCAGACATCTAAATTTCCAGCAGATGGAGATGTTACCACGTGAAAGAAAAGTTCGACAGGTGGGCCCTGTCCCAGACTTCCTCTTTCCAAAATGGGAGGGCTTCTTTCTTAGGAGTGAGACGCAGAAAGGATCCCTGAGGTATGTTGACCCCCATCTCTAAGTAAATAACACATCTTAAGAGAAAATATGGACATTACCTAGGTTCCAAATTCAGAGGGTAAGCTTTTAAAACGACGAAAGCCTTTCTCAGTTATTTCCTTCTCAATTTGGGAGAACTTGGCAAAAATCCTTTGTTTTCCAAGCTTTGTTTGTGTTTGGAAACCAGAGGCAGAAAAGGGTTCTCTTTGCCTTCTAATCAACATAACGCGTTTGCATTATAGTACTTGCTACTTAAGGAGTCGAGGGTTCAGGGTTTGCTGTTGTCGTGTGTTTGATTTTTTTTCCTGGGCCCTAGAAATTGCCTTGCAGCCCTGGGCCTGGGGGGTCAAGTTGTTTTCACAGCTTCCTTGCATTTTGTTTCGGCTTCTGAGGACTTGCTTTTATCACCCTTTTGAAGAGTTGAATAGCTGTGCCCTGCAAGCTAGCTGCTAGGCATAACTCATTAACATTTTAAAAAAGAAAAACAACCTGTCTGGGTGCCTATAGAATGGGATCTTTTTGATGGACTGTGTTGTCTGGGTGATCTCAGGTATTAAGGAAGCATTTTCAGATCTGCTTAGGATGCTGTGGTTGGTGACTGTCTCCAAACCAAGGAAGTGGTACCCATGAATCAAGAATTAAATGGGGGGTTAGTATGGCCTTAGGTGTAGTGGGATAATGTTTTATCTCCTCCAGTATTTTTCCTAATGAGTTTTGTTTTTTTTTTTAAGAACTCAAAATTCATTCAAATACATTTTCAGGAAAATTGTAATATGTTCTCTTCTTTTAGATTTTAGTCTTAGAATAAATTCTAGGAGGGGGATGAATAGGTCTGTCCATATGAATAATATGTCACTGGATATCTTCCTTATTGTCCCCAAAGTATTAGACCAATTACACAAAGATATCACTTTCACCCCAAACTTATTTTACGTGCCATCATTTTTTTCAAACGAAAATAAGACCTCTTTTTTGTTAATTATAGGTATACACAGCAAAGGCTTAGAAGTAAATTTTACGGTCAGGTCAGGGAATTTGTGGTATGCAGCTCAGAATCCTGCTCTGCACAGCTTAGGAGAAGCATCATACCGATCTTCTTCTCAGCCCAGAACCCCTTTTCCACATTCCCTCTAAGTTCAAGCAAAGGTTACCCTTCCTTGGCCAGGGGACCTCTTGCTGCCTGCCAGCCGGGGATGTCTGGATCTTCTTTTGATCTCTTTTTTTTTTTCTCGACCCAGAACTATTTAATCTCTCCAGGGAGAGGCAGAGACATTTGTTATTTGGCCATCAACAGTTAACTGCTTCTGTGGCTTACACACATACACAGAAGGCAAATCAAAACTGCATTCAGGATATCACATATTCTCAGTAAAACGTGAGACTTTAACAAGAACCTCCTTTACCTTGTTTCTCATAAATCATCCCTCGGATATGTCCAGAAAGAGGCAATCAGTTTGTGTTTTTAGCGCTCTTGAGGGGTTCTTATATTTTTATCAAATAGTACTTGGTTCATTCCCTCTTAGCCTTTGAGTGGTTCATTCATTTGCTCACCAAACACCTATGGAGTGCCCACTCTGTGCCAGGCTTTTAAGAGTAGGCAAATGCAGGTGAAGTGATGGAAATGTATCTCTAGTAATGGTGAGCACAGCATTCTTGCATGCTTTGTTGGTCTGGGGTCAGTAATGTCATCATTGCTTGCAAAGGATGGCTGATTTTTCCATCTCCCAGAATATATTCTCTTCCAAGAGGTTGTCTGTGTTGAACTCTTCTCTTATGCCCACTTCACTTTACAAGGGGAAGACAGAGACTAGAAGGCAAAACTCTGTGGGGCAGAGTAGTCTGGTGGATCATCCCAGCTATTGGAAGTTGACCACCAATTTTATATAGTTTCATATCAGAGTGTTGATTTGATCTTTGGAATATAGTAAGGGGAGGGACAGGCTTCTGAATGTAAAGACTCTAGTTCCATTTTTTCAAATTTGTAGCAAAATACACATAATAGGACTCCCCCTATGGCTCAGAGGGTAAAGAATCCGCCTGCAGTGCAGGAGAAACAGGATTGATCCCTGGGTCAGGAGGATCCCCCTGGAGGAGGAAATGGCAACCCACTCCAGTATTCTTGCCTGGAAAATGCCATGGACAGAGGAGCCTGGCAGGCTACAGTCCAAAGGGTCGTAATGAGTCACACATGACTGAGCATGAGCACAAATAGACACATAACATAAAATTTGCCATCTAAACTGCTTTTAAGTATTTGATGAAGTAGCATTAAGTACATTCACACTGCTGTGTAACCAGTCTCCAGAACTCTTTTGTTCTCGAAAGTCTAAAACCCTGTTCCTATTAAATAATAGCTCCTCATTTCCCCTCCCCCAACCCTTGCAAGCACCGTTCTACTTTCTGTCTCTAAAAATGTAATTATTCTAGATGCCTCATATAAGCAGAATCATACAAAGTCTTCTTATAACTGGCTTTTTTTATGCAGCATAATGCCTGAAGGTTCATTTGTGTTGAAGCATGTGTCAGCATTTTCTTTCTTTTTCATGCTGAATAAATACCATATTAGAAGTGTAGGCCATGTTTTGTTTGTTCATTTGTCTGTCGATGGATACTTGGGTTGCTTCCACCTTTTTGGCTCCTGTGAATAGTGCTGCTGCCATTGTTGTAGGAAAAATGGGCTGTAAGAGGATGGTCATGTCCCAGGGCTCTGGTGAGTCTCTGGTGAGTCTCTGGGACGGGCCACCAAGTGACGATCCTTGACTTCACGCAGGAAAGAATTCAAGAGCAAGCCATAGTAAAGTGAAGCAGGTTTATTTAGAGAGGGACACACTCCACAGGCAGAGTGTGGGCCATCTCTGAAGGCAAGAACCTGGGGCTGGGGTCCTCTGTTCACAAAGTGAGGGTGGCGCTGTGAGGGATACACATTCCATAGGCAATGCAGTCAGATCCCAAAGGTGAGATGCTGGTGAGGGGGTGGTTCGTTTCTGTGGACTGGGTAGTCATAGGCTGATGAGTGGAAGGAATATTCTATCTTGGAGAAGAGGGGGATTTCCAGGAGTTGGGGCACCTCCCACTTTTTGGCCTTTTACAATCAAACCTGGAACTGTCAGGGTGCCTGTGGGTGTGTCGATTAGCATATGCTAATGTATTACAATGGGTGTGTAATGAGGCTCAAGAGCTACTGGAAGTCTAGTCTTCCCCCTTCTTGGGCCTAGTGGGGTCTACGCAGTTTCGTGGCCTCCTGTTGTTCCTAATTGTCGTGTCATTCTTTTAACGATTGAACAACAGACTGGTTCCAAATAGGAAAAGGAGTATGTCAAGGCTGTATATTGTTACCCTGCTTATTTAACTTATATGCAGAGTACATCATGAGAAACGCTGGACTGGAAGAAACACAAGCTGGAATCAAGATTGCTGGGAGAAATAATCAATAACCTCAAATATGCAGATGACACCACCCTTATGGCAGAAAGTGAAGAGGAACTAAAAAGCCTCTTGATGAAAGTGAAAGTGGAGAATGAAAAAGTTAGCTTAAAACTCAACATTCAGAAAACGAAGATCATGGCATCCGGTCCCATCACTTCATGGGAAATAGATGGGGAAACAGTGGAAACAGTGTCAGACTTTATTTTTCTGGGCTCCAAAATCACTGCAGATGGTGACTGCAGCCATGAAATTAAAAGATGCTTACTCCTTGGAAGGAAAGTTATGAACAACTTAGATAGCGTATTCAAAAGCAGAGACATTACTTTGCCAACAAAGGTTCGTCTAGTCAAGGCTATGGTTTTTCCTGTGGTCATGTATGGATGTGAGAATTGGACTGTGAAGAAGGCTGAGTGCCGAAGAATTGATGCGTTTGAACTGTGGTATTGGAGAAGACTCTTGAGATTCCCTTGGACTGCAGGGAGATCCAACCAGTCCATTCTGAAGGAGATCAGCCCTGGGATTTCTTTGGAAGGACTGATGCTAAAGCTGAAACTCCAGTACTTTGGCCACCTCATGAGAAGAGTTGACTCATTGGAAAAGACTCTGATGCTGGGAGGGATTGGGGGCAGGAGGAGAAGGGGACGACAGAGGATGAGATGGCTGGATGGCATCACTGACTCGATGGACATGAGTCTGAGTGAACTCCGGGAGTTGGTGATGGACAGGGAGGCCTGGCGTGCTGCAATTCATTGGGTCGCAAAGAGTCAGACACAACTGAGCAACTGAACTGAACTGAACTGACCCTGCCTCCCTCCTTCCTGTCTCACTGTGAACATGGGCTTGTAATACTTTTAAAGACCTTTGCTTTTACTTCTTTTGGATGTACAGTTGACCCTTGAACAACAGGAGTTTGAACCATGGAGGTCCACAGATTTAGATTTTTTTCAATATAGTCCCTGAATTTTCATTTTACATTAATTAAGTGTGGGGAAAAGTTCGTGTTTGATTAGAGATCAGAATGTGTGCAATCAAAAGAACTGAGGTTTGAGTACTGATTCTATCCAAACTGTTTCAGCTTCCTGTCCTTGGGTGTCAGTTACCAGTGTTTTCGTTTTTGAGGTGCAGATTTTTGACTGTGGGGGTGGGGGCAGCGGTGTCAGCACCCTCACTGACACATTGCTCAGGGGTCAGCTGTATACACTCAGAGCAGAATTGTCACATCGCATGGCGATTATACGCGTGCTTTTTGGAGGAACATCCGTACAGTTTTCCGCTTTAACTGTGCTGTTTTACATTCCCAGCAGCAGGGCACAAACTGGAAAGAAACCTTTCCAGTTTCTTCGATCTTAACACTTCTTTTCTTTTTTTTGATAATAGCCATTCTAGTGGGTGTGAGATGTTGGTTCTAAGGGTGAAATAATAAGCAGAATCAACAACGTATCAGAACAACCCCTGCATTTTCAGATGGAAGGATACAAACCAAAACGTGCTAATAACATTTGTCACTATATTGTTCAGCTCTTCTTGGTTTATTTTTGGTGGCTCTTAATATACCTTTTGGGCTTCCCCAGTGGCTCAGCAGTAAAGAATCCACCTGCAATGCAGGAGCTGCAGGAGATGCAGGGTTGATCCCTGGGTCAGGAAGATCCCTGGAGGAGAAAATGGCCACCCACTCCAGTATTCTTGTCTGGAGATCCCATGGACAGAGGAGCCTGGCGGGCTACAGTCCACAGGGTCACAAAGAGAGAGACAGAAGCAACTAAGCATGAGCACAATATACCTAGTATCAAAAACCAAGCAGGATGGGCCCAGTGGAACCTAGACCAAAGGTTTATAAGAGCTTATATTGCATTTCTTCTTTCTGTATGTAATCTAATTCGATTTTCATGAAATCTCTGTATGGCTTTAGCTAGGCAAGGAAAGTAGAGGGAAAGATTAGAGAGGACTTGGAAATATGGTTACAACTATTGGAAGATGTCTGGATTGCCTAGATCTCTATGGAAAATTTGACTTTCTTAGGTCTACAGGATCGAATCCAACTTTGCTCCCTATGTTTGCTCTGTCATATAACCTTCCCCTGACCTCCAGCACTCTGAACCAAGAGAAAGACCTTGAATGTCCTTGGTCTAAACGCGTGCTCGCCCATTTGTCACAGTGCCCTGAGGAGCAGTTTACTATATTGGATGATCCAGGAACTTTTCTTGGAGCCTGATCTGCATAGTACACTCAGAAGGAGTGTAGGTAATAAACTGGATTGCTGTGTGTGCTGTGCTTAGTCACTCAGTCATGTGCAACTCCTTGCAACCCCATGGACTGTAGCCCACCAGGCTGCTCTGACCACGGGATTTTCCAGGCAAGAATACTGGAGTGGGCTGCCATCTCCTCCTCCAGGAATCTTCCTGACCCAAGGATTGACCCCTAGTCTCCTGCAGCTCCTTCACTGCAGGTGGCTTTTTTACCACTGAGCCACTAGAGAAGTCCCATAGTCTGTATTACTCAGTCAAAAAGGTTACATCCTTTTGTCTCAAACCTATTGGGCATTTAAAGAGAATTCTCTTTTTTCCTGGCTCCCCCCCAACCTCACCTTGCCCAATTTTTAAGGTAATTATGGCTGGCTAAATCTCTCCAAAGGGGGACTACCTTGGCACTCCAGTGCCTAAGACTTTGTTTTCCAGTGCCAGGGTGTATGTTCAGTCCATGGTCAAGGAACAAAGATCACACATGCCTTGCGGGCAAAAATCCAAAGCATAAAACAGAAGCAATATTGTGAAAAATTAAACAAAGACTTAAAAATAAAATAGAAATAAATCTATTCAGAGGAATTCAGAGCATCAGGCTACAGCTACATTGTCGAAGTAAAGTAGGGGACTGAATCTAGGAAGAGCCAATATCCTCACAAAGGTAGACTGATTGTGACTATGTACTGTTGGGAGTCTGGGGAGAGGTACCTTCTTTCCAGGCATCCCTATCTGTCACCCATTTTCCACTGAGGTAGAGAAAGTATGCTTGGGCTTCCCTGGTGGCTCAGACAGTAAACAATCTGCCCGCAATGAGGGAGAGCTGGGTTCGATCCCTGGGTTGGGAAGATCCCCTGGAGAAGGGCATGACAACCCACTCCAGTATTCTTGCCTGGAGAATTCCATGGACAGAGGAGCCTGGTGGGCTACAGTCCATGGGATCACAAAGAGTTGGACACGACTGAGCAACTAACACACACACAGAGTATGCTTGTCAATGGAAACTTCTACTGAAGGAAGATAATAGCAAGTTCCTCACTAAGACCTGTGTTTGTCAGTAGCTGGGGGTTGAACTGCAACTGATGGCCTTTCAGAACACAGGAGACTCCCAGAAAAAGGAGGATGAAAACGATCTTTCTATACAGACCTAATAACAAAATGAAACTTGCAGGTGGCTATTTGCAAGAACCATAAAGGAGAAAGAAAATAGAATAATGAGATCTTAAACAGTGTTCCCAAGGTTTGGCTACTGAGCAGCTGGAGTCCTGAAGTGCAGCCAAAACACCATGGAACCATTCTCCCTACTCCTCTTCCAGGACATATTTTAACTTGACCTCACTGCTTCGGCAATTATCAAAGAAAATTAAAAGAACAGACAGCTCTGCAGAGCTTTGGGGACAGACTAACATCAATTACCTATCTACCGGCAAGGAAATACTTTTAATAAAGCCTTGAAACTAGCAGGGACTACCTCCTAGCCCATCTTTTTACTGCCAAGGGTTGCCACATTTCTATCAAGTCAAATATTTCCATGTCTGCAGTTCTTAATAAAGCTTCCAGAAGCAGACTTCATCACTTCCTTGGGCATCTAGTTTCAGGGGAGAAGAAAGGAAGTGATCATATATTTGCACCTGTGCTTTTACGAGCATTCTCCTACTTAATTCTCAGACAAGACTGTGAGGTAAGCATTAGCATACCCATTTTAACAAATGAGGAAAACAAGGTTCATAGACATAATTAGGTTCATGACACAAGCTTGGTAAGTGGCAGAACTCCCATGCAAACCGAGAGAAGGACGTACAGAAACCACGCCCCTTCCCGTTTCCCTTTGTGCCTTTCAGTGGATTCTCGAGCGCTAGGTGGTTTGTCTAAAGGTCTAACCAGAATCTTTTCTATGGTGTTTCTTTAAATGCAATTGCATTTTGAAGGTCCTAATGGGCCCTGAAGGCCTTGGCTAGGGAGCCATAATGCTGGCAGCAGCTAGTTCTGCAAAAGGGCTTTAGGTCTGAGATTGAAAGGAAGGCTGCACCTCATTTAACTCAATGGCCACCGTCCAAATCGTCCCAACAGTCAAGAAGTGGGCTGCTTTTCATGCCTCTTCTGTACACATCCTTTGTTTTTCTTTTTTGTCTTTGCCCATCCTTTCCCCAAATATCACAAAACACTGTTTCAGCCTGAAGTTTCAATTAGGTTCTGGCGTGATGAGCTCATGCCACGCTTTGTGTGGCCACAGCCAGAACATCCTTCCCGGTGCTTTCTTTGAGAGGGAGTCGGGGCTGCTGAATTCCCTTTTCATGCCTCCACAAGGGAGCCTCCATTTCTCATTTGTCCAAATCCTTGTTTGTCTTCGGGCAAGTGAAATGCTTGCATTTGATTGTGATGGGAATGGATTGACGTCTTTTCAAGTCCCATGGAGGAATGAAAGCCAAGCTTACTCAGAGGGATAATCCCCCTGCATTCAGTCTGCTTGAATGTGGAGGGCTGCATTCGTTTGGTAAATAGTGGCGGAGGTCCCACCCCTGCCTTTTTCTCCGGGTGGTTGTGCGTATTTGGATGCAACGTGTTCTGCGTACAGAGAGGGCCTGAAAAAAGTCTCTTAGCAAATAACCGGACCCGAAAGGGACAAACGTCGCTGGCTGATGTGTCCCTTAAGTGTCACAGTTCCTGTCTTAGGGAGAAAAGGATCCTTTTCTACACTTGCCATGTCAGTTCCATGGGCTACCATAGAGTAAATTTACCAAGCCAGCAAGGAGGAGAGCCGTCTGGGTCCCTGGCTCTTGTAGAGTCTCCGAGAAAAGGCAGGAGTCTAGCTGTTCAAAGCAGCCACTGGCTGGGGTCCTTTGTGTTCCTGCCTGTGTTTGTGCATGTGCGAGTGGCCTCTGCTCTGTCTGGCTGGCTGTTTATTTTGTTTGGAAAGCTCCTGGCTGTCTGGGATTATATCTATTCATCCCCCTCTGTCCAGAGGCATGTAAATGAGCTTGTTAATTCAATGGAGCAATTGATTAGACTCTTTTTTAATGTGCTCAGCACTGTCCTAGGCACAGCAGGAGGGCATGAAAGAAGCCTCAGTGGGGTCTTTATCTGCGACCTTGAGCAGCCCTGGAGCCTTTCTAAGCCTCCTGTTCTTGTCTGTGGAGCTAGAAGGTCAGACCAGCTGATTTCTAGGACTCTTCTTGCTCTGAGGTTCTCTGACTGGGGTCATGAGAGCTGGAAAGACATGAAGCCAGCTTTAAAAAAAAAGACCTGTTGTGGTAAAGAATACAAATGAGTTATGTAGAAAACTTAGTCCTTTGGTTGTACAATTCAGAGTAGCATGTGTTCTCAGTTGCTTCAGTTGTGTCAACTCCTTCCAACCCCGTGGACTGCAGCCCACCAGGCTCCTCTGTCCATGGGGTTCTTCAGGCAAGAACACTGGAGTGGGTTGCCGTGCCCTCATCCAGGGGATCTTCCTGACCCTGGGATCGAACCCATGTGTTCTGGGTCTCCTGCATTACAGGCGGATTCTTTACCACTAAGTCACCAGGAAAGCCCCATTCAGAGTAGGATTGCTAGCAAATAAAAATAAGGATTGTCAGTTAAATATGAGTTTCAAAGAAACAAATAACTTTTTAATGTAAGTATTAGCATGAGTATGTCCCATACAGTATGTACTGTGCATCTGAAAGTTTCAACTGGGCATTCTGCACTTTATCTGGCAACCCTGATCCAGAGAGATCATGAGAACTGTGGGCTTAAAGAAGGGTCACCTCTCCAGCCTCTCTCCTCTCCAGACTATCTCTCCAGCCACACTGGTCTTCTTTCCACTCCTCATGCCACAGGGCCTTTGCACAGGCTGATACCCACTGCTTGAGACGGCTTCCTCTCCATCCCCTCTCTCATAAAACTAATTCATTCTTCAGATTTCAGTTCAAAAGTAACTTCCTCGGTAAAGCCTTTCCTGATTCCCTAGACAGAGTTCATCCTGTTCCATGTTCCCTGGAGACTGCTTTCACAACTATTATGTTTGTGTATTTTATAGTCATATGCTGGAGGTAGGGTTTGTGTATGTAGATTGGAATGTCCAGAGTATTCTGGTTAGATGAACAAAAAATTGAGGTACAGAGGTGTGAATGCCCATGGTGTATTTCCAGAACAGTGAAGAGAGCAATTGAGTGGCTATGGTTAGTGAAAGATCCACTTGTAGAAAAACATGTCCTTGAACCCCATCTTTGGGGCTGGATGTAGATATTCTGAGGGGGTGGCTACAAGAACAGTGGTAACAAGATGACAGTCATTCTTCAGTGGGTTTTATTAAGACCCAGAAGGGAGAGCTGAGTCTGAGCTTAGCTGGGGCTCCTTGAAGTTTTCCCCTGAATTCTGAGAATTTGTCATATTAAAAAATCCTTTCCCTGAAGCCATGAAAACTTTCTTTCTCCTGAAATCTTTTTTTCTAGTGTCTTACCATGTCTGCTATTAAATGTTTAAAAGAGAGAGCCATCATTAGAACCACTGCTTGGTTTTCAGGAATGTGGATTTGCTGTATCTGCCCACACATTCATGCCATAAGTTTTACCACCTTATAGACCAGCTCATATTGTGTTCTTATCATTGTGGAACAGACTCTAAAAGATACAGGGTTGGCCAAAAGTTTTTTTCAGCTTTTTCTGTAATGTGGAAAACCCAAAAGAACTTTTTGGCCAACCCAGTACTTGCATGCTTACTATGCACATATATACATGAACAGATACCTATTTACATATACTCATCTACACACTTACACACATACTATGTAATGTCTGCATGCTAAGTTGCTTCAATAGTGTCCAACTCTTTAAGTCCCTATGAACTGTTGCCTACCATGCTCCTCTGTCCATGGGATTCTCCAGGCAAGAATTTTACAATGGGTGGCCACGGCCTCCTCCAGGGGCTCTTCCCAACCCAGGGATTGAACCTCTGTCTCTTATGTCTCCTGCAGTGGCACAAAATACACACGCGTAAATAAGTACACAAATTATTGTTATTAAACAACAACATGACTAAGTCACAACAACATGACTAAGTCACGTCTGACTCTTTGTGACTCCATATATTACAGCATGCCAAGCTTCCCTCTCCTGCACTATCTCCTGGAGTTTGCTCAAACTCGTGTCCATTGAGTTGGTGGTGCTATCCAAACATCCCATCCTCTGCTGTCCTCTTCTCCGCCTGCCCTCAGTCTTTCCCAGCATCAGGGTATTCTCCAATGGTCAGCTATATATGTGTAATGAATACACATATACACATGAATATATGTGTGTGTGTTTGTGTGCTCAATTGCTCAGTCTTCTCTGACTCTTTGCGAGTCCATGGACTATAGCAGCCAGATTTCTCTGTGGGGATTTCCCAGGCAAGTGTCCTGATTGGGTAGCCATTTCCTCCTCTAGGGGATCTTCCTGACCCAGGGATTGAACCCACATCTCCTGCATTGGCAGGCGAATTCTTTACTACAGAGCCACCCAGGGAGCCTGAATATATGCATACATGCATTCATACACCCAGACACATACAACATATATACATACTACACACATGCAAACACACACATATACACACACACACATATACATATATCTAATTTTTACTATGATAATGGCAGGTGGTAGGAGGTCAAGCTGCCCTCCTCTGGGTGAGGCCTGCACAGGTGGTACCATTTCCTCTCTCTCTGAGTTTCTTGAGCCTCTGAGGCTTTTACATGCATGACAGTTTGTACCAAAGTTCCCTTCTCCAGCTTCTTTTTCAGAACTCTTGACAGCCTCAGTCCTTAACAAGAAGAACTCCAGCCACATCGTTTTTCTGGAGGATATGAATATATACTGCATCTTATTAATAATATCCACATCCATCAAATTAGATCTATATTTTCCCCTAAGAAACTGGTTATGACCTCCCACTTCTATTGATGCTGTCAAGCTGCTTTCCTGACAGTTGGCCAAACTGGCTTTCTATGGACAGAACCCCTTTCACACTTTTTTTTTTATTATTAAATGTAACATTCTAAGATGTAACACTACATGTCACACTGCTTGAAGAGTTTTGAGCAGCATGGTGTTTTTTCCGTCACAGTATTTGTTTTCAGTCACTTTTTCTGGCTTTGGATCTACATGAGACTAAAAGAGAACACATTTCAGAAAAAGGTTGGGTAACTTGGACAAAGTTGGCTTAACCAATTCCCGTGAAATGATGTGTCTGGGAACTTTCTCCAAATGGGAAGCTTCTGCTGTGCCGTGTTCTGCTATCCAGTAAAGTACAAGAAGTGCCAGCCGTGCTGCTTCGTGGAACTCGAGACAAGTGTGTTCATTGTTTCTACAGCAATGATGATCTTGTACACCGTGGGCTGCCAGCCGTCTTCTGCAGCCTCCTCTCAGCTCATCCCCCTTCGTTCTCTACCTCCACCATGGAGGATGTCTCTTCACCGTTTGAATGGGCCCTGTGTGGTTCAAGTGAGTGATATGCAAGTCACTCAGCTTGCCTGAGCCTCAGTGTCCTCATCCTCCAGAGGTGAGGATTAGCCGAGTTGATGTATATGAAGGGTCTGGCACATAGTAGGTACTCAGTAAACAATAGATACTGTGGAGCTGGAGAAGACTCTAGAGAGTCCCTTGGACAGCAAGGAGATCAAACCAGTCAATCCTAGAGGAAATCAACCCTGAATATCCATTGGAAGAACTGAGACTGAAGCTGAAGCTCCAATACTTTCGCCCCCTGATGAGAAGAGCCAACTCATTGGAAAAGACCCTGATGCTGGGAAAGACTGAGGGCGGGAGGAGAAAGGGGAGACAGAGGATGCAATGGTTGGATGCATCACTGACTCAGTGGACATGGTTTTGAGCAAACTCAGGGAGGTAGTGAAGGACAGGAAAGCCTGGCGTGCTGCCGTCCATGGGTCGCAAAGACAGACACCACTTAGTGACTTAAAAACAACAAAAAATGTCGAGTAAAAATTGTGGAAGGCAGGAAGAGGTTAGGCAGCCAGATGGCAATGCAGGTGCTAAAAAAGAGAACTTCCTTTTCCCTCTTTGTTTCCTGCACAGTGTGGACTGTACCTGCCAGCTCAGAAGGGAATGTCATCCTTGCATGACCTCTTAATTGCAGTCTCAACTGGCTGGCTCACATGTATAAAACCTTTGATTTTGAGCATCATTTTGTGTGTCCACTTTGGCAATGCATTCCCAGGGTGATAACTAGTGGTCTGGTTTCTGAGTAGCTCTCCTTTCCCTCTCTGGGTTCAGTAGCACCAGTTAGAACTGGTAAGTCGCTTCAGTTGTGTCCAACTCTGTGCGACCCCATAGACGGCAGCCCACCAGGCTCCCCCATCCCTGGGATTCTCCAGGCAAGAACACTGGAGTGGGTTGCCATTTCCTTCTCCAATGCATGAAAGTGAAAAGTGAAAGTGAAGTCACTCAGTCGTGTCCGACTCTTCGCGACCCCGTGGACTGCAGCCCACCAGGCTCCTCCACCCATGGGATTTTCCAGGCAAGAGTGCTGGAGCGGGATGCCATGGTTCTCAAAGTGTGGTTCCTGGACTAGCAGCATTGGCATCACCTGGGAGCCTCTTAGAAATGCAGACTCTCAGACTTCCCCAGTGGTCCAGTGGTTAAGAATACACCTACCAATGTAGGGGACACAGGTTTGATTCCTAGTTCGATTCCTAGGGCAAATTCCACATGCCATGGGGCGACTAAGCTGATGTACCACAACTACTGAGCCTGTGGTCGGAGCGTGCGAGCCTCAACTACTGAAGACACTCGATGCAACTGTTAAAGCCTGGGAGCTCTAGAGCCCACGCTCTGCGATAAGAGAAGCCACGACAATAAGAAACCCACACATCACAACTACAGAGTAGCCCCCCATCACTACAACGAGAGAAAGCCTACATGCAGCAACATAAACCCAGCAGAGCCAAAAATAAATTAATTAATTTTTTAAAAAGAAAGAAAGACAGATTCTGGGGCTCCACTTTAGACCTAATGAATCAGAAACTCTAGGGGTGGCATCCACCAATCTGTGTTTAACATGACTTCAAGGTGATTCTGAATATAGTTAAGTTTGAGAACCACCTCATTTAAGTGTTACCTACTAGAAATACATGTAAGTCTGAGCAGTGCTAAAGAGGAATTTAACATCTCTGGAACATCAAGCCAATGAATTTTCAGGACTTAAGAAACACATTTTGTGTACTGTTTCTAATCCAGATCTCCAAGCCTATAGAGACTAACAATTGAATAAGATTCACCAGGGTACTGCTTGTGAATTTCTAAGTTATAGTTACATAGTCACAGTGTGGGATAGAAGGTTAGGGATATTACATAATTGATGAGCCATATGCTTTCGCATTTAAGTTTTTATACTGGAATGCACCCCAAACAATTTCCTTTTCAGAAGAGCAAAAAGCTAAGAATTCGACAGTCTCGCCCCTCTTCTCTTCTTTTTCAGAACAGTTTTCTAGTTCCAGAGAAGAGTCTGGGCTCTTAGAAGCATTCTCCTCATCTTATTTTCCATAACTTTGTCCTGGAAAATATAGTCTGGGGGAAAGCAGTTTAAATAGTAATCATCTGTGTCTAGTGCAGAATTAGAAGATCCAGTGTCATAAACAGGAGGAATAGCACATAGATAATGTAGTCGACAGAGGTCAAACCTGGCGTGGCTGTGTGGCTTTGACTCTGGCTCTGTCTGTCCCTGGATTATTCCACCCCAACCAAATGCTACAAACTCTGTGCCCACTGCTAGGGCTTTGGGCAAACCCCTTTTTATTTTATTTAAACCTCGCATATACAGTTAAGACATTGCATCCACATGTTTCTAATTCGTTTACACTTCACTCATCAGCATGTGTTGGGTAAGCACCCTGCCACGTCTGAGTTTTACGAGCTGCGTTTACGAGGCTGCTTTTCTTGAACAGGGATATCGTATATTCTACCCAGAAAAAGGGAACTTGAGCCTGGGAAATGAGGGCTTCGGTGTTAAACTTGGAGTGAACTGGTAAAGTTTGAATGGATCCAAAACTAAGCACAGATGTTATCCATTCTCCAGGAATAGCCTCATGTATTTATTCACAGAATATCTCTCCTCTTTTTACCTGAAATTTTCTCTCTACTTTAAGGGATGGCCAGGGAATGTGCATTTGTCTGCAAAGTTTGAACCTCATTTCCTGCCACTTTGAGGAGTCTCCCTCTTACTTACTCCCTCCAAGCTAAGGCTAACCTTGGTAGTAGCAAAGCTGGATGAAATCTAGAACCTTCCACAGCATGTTGCTTTCTTAGAAAGCAACATTTTGCTCTCCCACTTATGCTGAGTTCCTGAAAAGACAGCAAGGAGTTTTACAGTTTTGTGCTAATTTTGAATAGAGATGAAAGAGACTTACCACTGATAAAACTGCACAGAGTTCCACTTCTCACAACCCAAATTGTTGGAATTCATTTTCACATTCTTTATAAAATTAATTTTATTGTTTAATCTGAGTTAATCTGCATGCATGTATCTTAGAGAGTCAAATAATTCTACACACTTGGCCCATCCCCTACTATTCTTTCCTCCTCAACAATTTTAATTGTTCTTTTGATATTTACTTTCTTATCTCTGAATAATGTTTACATTGTTACTTCTGGATTTTTCAGTTTCAGGATTTTCTGTTGAAGGTGAGGATTGTAGCCCTCTTTTATTGTCCTCACCCTCCACCTCACCACGTATACACACTTCCCATCCCACATACTCTTGATGGAATTAGGTGGTAATTCTGTTAGACTAATAACCAGTGCTTCCAGTATAACTGTGTGCATGCTCTTCACAGCTGAGCCACATAGTGTAATAGGTCAGCGCTCCTGACTGTCGATCTCCAGGTAGAGATTTGTGCCCAGTGGTTTTTAGGGAGTGATTCAGGAACAACTCTTGTGAGGGGTACAGGATGCAGGTTGAACAACTCTGAGCTGGGTTAGCCCTATAGAGTTACCCCACATTGAGACGGAATGGGCCATTGTCCAACCACACAGACGGATCATTGGACAGGGGCTGTCCCGGGGAAGAAGGTTGGTGAGGCGGCTTCCTTAGGCTAGGGGTGAGTTTCAGAAAAACACAGCTGTGAGCTACCAGCTGGCAGCACTCCCATCTGCTGGGGGAACCCTCACTTGGATTGGGGTGGTAGCAGTAGATAATCTGGGCACCCCTGTGAGCTACCAGCTGGCAGCACTCCCATCTGCCGGGGGAACCCTCACTTGGATTGGGGTGGTAGCAGTAGATAATCTGGGCACACCTTGCACCCTTGTCCGGGTACTTGGTGGACTCCTTCAATCAAGAAATTTTCCGGATATTTATTTGATGATTTCTTGGGGAGTTGGTAAAGAATCCGTCTGCAATATGGGAGACCTGGGTTCAATCCCTGGGTTGGGAAGAGCTCCTGGAGAAGGGAAAGGCTACCCACTCCAATATTCTGGCCCGGAGAATTCCATGGACTGTATAGACCATGAGGTCACAAAGAGTTGGACACGACTGAGTGACTTTCACTTGGGGATCTAGGAAGCTAACTGCTGCCACTTCTCTTAAAAAAAAAAAAAATAACAGCTCTATTGAGATAAAACTCACATACCTTATAAGTCACCAATTTAAATAGTACAAGTTACTGGTGTTTAGTATGTTTGGAGTCATGCTATCATCACCTCAATATAATTTCAGGACATTTTCATTGCCCAAGAAGAAAGTCCATATCCATTAATAGTTGCTCCACATTCTGTCCTCCCTCCAGTCCCTGGAACCCACTAATCTACTTCCTACCTCTGTACCTTTGCCTATTCTGAATATTAGATATAAATGGAATTGTGCAGTATATGCTTTTTGTGATTGACTGTTTCCACTGAGCGTAATGTTTTCATTGTTTACGTGTTGTAGCATGTCCATGTGTGCTACTTCATTCCCATCTGTTGTCAAATATTTTCTGTACGGATACACCACATTTTCTTTATCCATTTACCACTGGAAGGACATTTGGACTGTTTCCACCTTTTAGCTATTATGAAGAATACTTCTGTGAATTTTCATGTACAAGTTTTCGTGAAGATGTGTGATTTCATTTCTCATTGTTAGACACTTAGAAGTGAAATTGCTGGGTCATATGGTAAATCAACATTCTGATGAACTGCCAAAGGTATTCCAAGAAAACTGTTGCATTTTATAGTCCTGTCAGCATTGTAAGAGGGTCCTGATTTCTCTACATCCTTGCCAGTGTTTCTTATCGTCTTATTCTTTTTTCAACCATCCTCCTATGTGTGAAGTGGTATCTCATTGTGGTTTCACTCTGTATTTCCCTAATGGCTAATGATATTGAACATCGTTTCGTGTGCTTAGATTTTTAATAAGTGGAAGATCTTCATAATCCAAGATCATGAAGATTTATGCCTATGTTTCCTTCTAAGATTTTTTTTATAGTTTTAGCTTCTACATTAAGGTTGATGGTCCATTTTGAGTTAATTTTTATACATGATGTATGATAGGGATCCAGCTTCATTTTTTTGCACATAGATATGCAAACTGAAGTCCTGCAAATGTATTTTTATGTGGCATTTTAAAGTGGTTGGGGAGTATGGGCAGGGTCTGGAGAAGTCAGTGGTTATGTAATTAAAAAACATATTTGTTGACTTTTGGCTGTGCAGGGTCTTCACTGCTGTGTGCGGGCTTTCTCTAGTTACAGTGCGTGGGGGCTACTTTCCAGTTTGGAACACAGGCTCTAGGACGCGTGGGCTCCCATAGCTGTGGCCTGTGGGCCCCAGAGTGCGGGCTCCGTAGTTGTGGTGCAAGGGCTTAGTTGCCTCGTGACATGTGAGATCTTTCTGGACCAGGGACTGAACCCATGTCCCCTGCACTGACAGGTGGATTTTTAACCACTGGACCAGGGAAGTCCAGGGCTTATGTAATTTTATGAGAAGCTCTACATGGAATATTGCTAAGGCAGCAGGATTCTGGGCAGTTTTTAAGTAGTCACTTGTCTCCAGGTTTCAATTGTCTCCTAGGATCTCCTTTTTCCTTGTTGCAAGTCTGAGAGGCAGGGATATTGCCTAAGCCACATAAGCAGAGGGGTAGACCCAGCTGGTTTGGGCCACAGGTAGAAGAAACCCAGTCATTCCTCTGGGTTATTTCCATGTAGCCCACTTGCTGTCATTGTCTCCTGATTAATCATCATTTTGTTGCTGTTGTTCTCAGAAAGTTCTTCTGTAGTATGGCTGCAATATTGAGGAATAAACTTGTGGCTGCTGCTGATACTATTCCTAAGGATAGAAGTAATTGGGAGGAAGCCCAGAGAAATCAGAACTCAAAACCCTTGCCCTCTGTGAGGCTGCTTTATAAACACTTTTATTACATCAAAATGCAACGCACTTGGATAGTTCCTGCTATAGCTTCAGTACGTAAGGAGCTGGGAGAGAGGAAATGGGGTCTGGATAGATAGATGACACAAGAATGCAGGTTGTAGGAGAATGGTTTTCCCTCCAGCTTGTCACTTCCTTTCCTGGACCTGGTGTGTGTGTGTGTGTTTCATCTACAAAATGACAGTTTGGTTTCAGATAATCCCCATAGTGCTTCCGTCTTTGGTAATCTTTGACTTTGCCAATATCACTTCATAGCTTTTGGGCAGCTAGGGTAGGAAATCAAGTCTCTTGACTTCTCCGATAGAGCTCAGAGCACACAGAAGATTCAATCTTCCCTAATCCATGTGGTCCCACAGGTTGCCTGCGATTTCCTGTTAGCGGTTTTCAATGGCTTTGGAGTAGAAGGAAGTTCATTGCTATGACAGTCAGGCAGCCACAGTGGGGAAAATATGATGTATTGTGTTGTGTAGGAAAAAGTCAGTATTATCCAGTGCAGTAATCAGATTTTCAGACAAAGACATGACCCTGGAACATGCTGTCTATGGCTGAGCATAGCATTAGTCTCGTCTCCAAAAACAGTGAAGCAAAATCAGTGTGTACTTGGCGTGTCTTTCTCCCTTGGATATGGAAATATATCTCGCCTGAACATTTTTCTCATTCTTATTTTGGAGGCAACTAGATTGCTCTGAAAATATTAGTCATAGCAGTAATTGATTTAGTATTTATTGAGCAGCAGGCTCTGTGTGAGGTAAGAGAAATACAAAGAAAGACTCTGAGGTAGGGGGGTCTATCTAGTAGGGAGAGAGGAGAGAAAAACGAAAATTAAAACACCTCCAAAGGCCAATATTTATTTTCTCTGTCCCTCTCTTTGGGGCTTCCTTGGTGGCTCAGTCAGTAAAAAATCCACCTACAATGCAGGAGACTGCCTGCAATTCAGGAGACCCAGGTTCGAACCCTCGGCTGGGAAGATCCCCTGGAGAAGGCAATGGCAACCCGCTCCAGTATTCTTTCCTGGAAAATCCTATGTACAGAGGAGTCTGGCGAGCTGCAGTCCATGGGGTCGAAAGAGTTGGACACGACTGAACAACTGAGCACACACCCTTCCCTTTATTCTTCAGTTATTTGTTGAGCATTTGTCCTATGCCCGAGCTCTCTTCTGAGTGCTGGAGATACAAAAGTGAGTAAGACAGACACATCTCAGACTTCCCTGGTGGCCCAATGGTTAAGAATTCACCTGCCAATACAGAGGACATGGGTTCGATCCCTGCTCTGGGAAGATCCCAGATGCAGCAGCTAAGCCCATGCACCACAAGTACTGGGCCTGCCCTCTAGAGCCTAAGAGCCACAACTACTGAGCCCATGTGCTATAACTACTGAAGCTCGCACACCCTACATCCCATGCTTTGCAACAAGAGAAGCCACCGCAATGAGAAGCCCATGCACCGTAAGGAAGAGTAACCCCTGCTTACTGCAGCTAGAGAAAGCCCTCACACAGCAACAGAGACACTGTGCAGCCAACAATAAATCAACTAAAAAAGACAGACACATCTCTGCGGTCCCTCAAAGCCATGCCTTAAATGATGTTTGTTGAACCGTATAGTAGAGGAGACCAGATCAGCCTGTGCTAGATGGACTTTGAGGGCAGATCAGGATCCATGGAGGGCTTCCCGGAGAGGGTGACCTGGGATCTAAAGCAAAGTAGAAGCAGGTGCTAGTCAAATAGGCAAAGCCAGAAGAGCAGTGATCAACGGCTGCCCAGAGGAAATGCTTCGTTGGAAATAGAACAGTAGGAAATGAGACTATAAAGGTAGGTGAGGTTCAGCTCTTGAGAGGACTTTAGACTTCAATCTAAGGTGACAGGCAAACCACTTAAATGTCTCATAATGGAGGAATTATTACAGGAAACTTGGGCCATTTAAAAGAACATAAAATGGTATAACTGCATAGATTTTAAGTAATAAAAAGCAGAACGCAAACATTGTGTGCTCACCGTGATTACTGATTTATACGATATAATTGAGACTGTTAAAGATGGGAGGATGCCTAAAAGGGAAGTCCTATTTGTATTGTGAGATTCTTTAAGAATCCCTTTATGGTATTCACTCAGCATCGAATCTCTACCATGTGTGCAGATCAAGGTGCAACCTCTTCTCTCTCCCATCAAATACGGAGAGATCTAATAGCTTTAATGCATCTTAAATGTGTGTGACTGTGAGATACCAAGAATAGGTACATCCACAGAGAAAGAACATTGATTTGGTGGCTGCCAAGGTCTTGGGAGGAGGAGAGAGGTCGGGGTGACAGCTGATAGGTCCAGCGTTTCCTTTCTGGGGTGATGGAAATGTTCTGAGGTTAGTTTGTGGAAATGGTTGTAAACATTGTGAGTATACTAAAAGCCATTGAGATACATGCTTTGGTTAAAATGGTTAATTTTATGTTATGTGAATTTTATCTTAATAAAAAAAATACAGAAAGATAAAAGATGCCGATTGGTTTTTGTTGCTGTTTTTGGTAGTCAAGGGCAATCGGAAGTGTGAGCTGAACTGCCAGGCAATGGGCTACCGCTTCTATGTTCGGCAAGCTGAGAAGGTCATTGATGGTACCCCCTGTGACCAGAATGGTACGGCCATCTGCGTGTCCGGGCAGTGCAAGGTAAGTGCCCCGGACTGGGGTGTCTGGAGTGGGTCTCGGGGTGTTTGATCTGTGCCTGCCAACTGCACTGTTTGCCAAGCTGTGACATGCTTCCTCCCCATCAACTGTGGTCCAACCCACCCCCCAACTCTGAACCGTGAGCTCTGGGAGAAGTGGATTAAATGGGGCGGTTTGTTCTGCTCTGAGTTTTCGATCTTTGGGAGTTGCCAAGTCTCACTCTGGCATTTCAGTTATTAAGTGATTTACATTTACATCATGTGCGTTGTAAGAATCTCAGTGATCTTTCCTTGTTGGATCTGGAGCTTCTTCCTTACCTCTGAAGACGAGGTTATGAAAAGGGCACTGCTGGATCAGTCAAGAGGCGGTTGGCGTCATCAGGGTGGCATTTTAAGGGCATGGCATATTTTATCTTGCCTCCCACCAACTGGGGCAGGCTTCCAAATGAAAGCGGTCTAGTGCCTTTATAGCCGAAGTTGTACTTTCAACAGGAAGTTTTCAGCCTCCTTGGACTTCTGAAGTCTGTTCCAAGAACTCCCCGCCCTGCATTCTGAAAACATTCTGGGCTGGAGAGAATCCTTGTGGGATGCTACCCTTTGACTGAAAGCACCATTTGCTTAAAAACAGGTGCCCCAGAGAGATAGTACCAGTTCCACAGTATATTCATTGGGGCCTGGATGTCCACTCTCCTTTCATCTATAAATGTAAGAGAGGTGGTCTGACTCTAGCAAGTAAATGACTTTTTGGAGCCCAGGCTAAGATTCTGTCTTAACACTCAATTGCAGGCAGGACTGAGTTTCATCAAAGGAAGAGCTCTTTGGCTATCACATCTAAAAGTTCCTGTTGTACTTTCCATGTAAATTGCTGCACTGTTTAGTATTAGAGCTACTCAAGTATGATTTATAATCACCTCCTTCCCCCTCCAGCCTTTTTCTTAATGAGATTTTAAATAGAATACAAAATAATTTATCAAAGCAATATGAATATTCTGGGGCTTCTCAGGTGGCTCAGTGGTAAAGAATTTGCCTGCAATGCAGGAGACGCAGGTTCGATACTTAGGTTGGGAAAATCCCTGAGAGAAGGAAATGGCAACCTACTCCAGTATTCTTGCCTGGGAAATCCCATGCACAGAGGAGCCTGGTGGGCTATGGTCCATGGGGTCACAGAGAGTCAGAAAGGACTCAGCAACTAAACAGCAACAACATGGATAGTCTGAGACTGTGAATAAAGAAAGGAAAAAGCTGTCGTTTGATATTCAATGCATGAAGTTGCCTTTGGACAGACAAGAAACCCACAAAGCTTAGAGATGGGGTTCAAAAGAAGCAAGGAATATGGTGGGGAGCACACTGGAGGCTGAGACCCATCTGGCCCCAATTTCGACTCCTTTGGGAAAAACCACTGGGTTTCATGCATCCCCTCTATCCTTACTGTCTTCAGATAACGCTGAAGGAAGCCCCATTAGAGTTTATGATTTCCGACTCAACTAATCCCTGCTTCTAAATGTTAACTGAGCCTGAAATGATGCACTTTATAGCAACCTAGCTTTTCTTTCGGATCCCGAATCAACTGTTTAATTTCCTGAATACAAGTGCACACTGCTGGGAGGTGTTATAGTGCAGTGGTTAAAAACATGCCCTCTGAAGTCAGACTGCTTGGATTCAAATCCTACTTCTTTTATCATTGACTGTGTAACCTTGCACAAGTTCCATGAGCTCTCTGTGCCCCTACATCACCTACAACACGAGGAGGACGGTGCCTACCTCCTGCGTTGTAGTGAAGAGTCATGAGCTAATACACATATGGTCCTCATATGAGGTCTGGCACTTAATAAAGCAGGCTGGCTTTTCCTAATATTATGTTCACTTATGCCCACATATGACCTGTCGTATTTGAACTTTTTATGCAGAAGTATTTGAATTTTTTAGCAGATTATAGATTTGTGAGATTCACATTATGCTGTTTTGCAGAAAAATTAAAATACTTTAATTGACAGATACATCTTTATAATAATTTTTCCTTATATATTTTGGCTGCAATTTAAAATTTTTTTTCCATTTTTAAATTTATTGTTTTAAATTGGAGGATGACTGCTTTAAAGTGTTGTGTTAGTACAACAGCGTGACTCAGCCATATGTATACATACATCCCCCCTGTTGAGCCTCTCCCACCCCACCTCCCGTCCCACTCCTCTAGGTCATCACATAGCACCAGGCTGGATGCCCTGTATTATAGAGCAGTATCCCACTAGCTATCTGTTTTACGCATGGCAGCGTATGTGTCAGGGCTGCTTTCCCAGTTCGTTCCACCCTCCCCTCCAGTTGTGTGCACAAGTCCATTCTCTATGTCTGTGGCTCTATTCCTGCCCTGCAAATAGGTTAATCGGTACCATTTTTCTAGATTCCGTGTATATATATGCATTAATATATATTTGTTTTTCTCTTTCTGATTTATTTCACTCTGCATAACAGGCTCTAGGTTCAGCCACTCCAGGTCAACTGATTCACATTTGTTCCTTTTTATGGCTGAGTAATATTCCATTGTATACACGTACCCCAGCTTATCTATTCACCTGTTGATAGACGTCTAGGTTGCTTTCATGTTCTGGCTATTGAATGTGGTGCTGCAGTGAACACTGGGGTGCATGTGCTCACATTACCCTTCGAGGCGGTGTCCCTGAGCTGCACTGTGACTCTCCAGGAGATGTTAGATCCTATGTTGGTAGGTCTGGGGAAAGTCCTGAATAGTCTATTTTTATAACACGTTCCCATGTGGTGCTGATGCTGCTGGTCCATGGGTCATATTTTGAGTAGCAAAGTTTTAAAGGACCCTTTGATTAAAGCACAGTTCACAAAGAGCCAGAAATGTAAATATAGAGTGGTGAGATGAGTTGCAAGGAAGAGGAAATGTGGTCTGTTTCCACTGGGGAAGCTTGTTTTCTTAGTATTGGCTTAAGTACCTCTAAGCTGATGATACGAAGGAAAAACAAATACTAATAAGGACATATGGGTATGAATTCTTACAAATTGATGAAAACTAATGGTGTCGGACAACACAGTTTGAAGTTGATAATTGCAAGAAGACTGAGACAGATATTCCCCAGGATGTGAGTAGATGAATAGGAATTTGATGTTATAAGGACAACTTTGATATTACTTCGTATTTGTTCTCTGTGTATTTACCCAAAATTTGCTCATAGACGTTGTTGAAACAACTGACCGTCGTGTCCTCACTAGAACTTCAGTTTAAATAATCAGAAGTACATTTGCTTCCCAAGCTAAGTTCTGTTTACTCTGTAACTTTCAAAGGGTAGAGTGCCCTTTTTGAATATTTGATTGGAAGCCCAGAATTCAAATTGCTATCTCTGCCTCTCTGATATCACTCTCCAGCAGGAGTCTCTGCATCTGAAATAGCTCCACAGAGCCTCTGCCAGCCACAGAGAGGTGAAGGCAAACCCCCGGCCTGCAACAAAAGTTAATGAGAAGTGACAAGCACTAAATGAGAATGTGAGCTAAACCCACACAAGAGTAGCTGGGGGAGAAGGGCGTGCTCCCAACACCAAGCCACAGAAAGGCCCCAGGCCCACCCAGAGCAAGCTGGAATGCTCTTCCAGTGCCCATGGAGCACTCCCTGGCCAGCCTGTGTTTACCCTGTTGCTGGAGCTCCACTGATGTTTCTGATCCAAGAGTTGCAAGAGAAGCCAGGCTTGTAAGAATGCAGAAGTCCTTGGGCTCAGGGTTGGAGAACATGGGGATTCCTCTCCAGTCCCTCAGAAGTGTGTGACACTTCCTTTCTTGACAGGGAGTGAAGGATCCCAAATGTTAGCTTCAGGCTAAAGACTGCACTTTGATAGCTAGGCTTTGAAGGGAGAGTTCTAGCTGTGACTTCCTAAAGCAAGAAAGTGTATCTGAAACCCACAGAGATTTCTTCTTCATCTTAACCTCATCCTTCTAGACATCGAATAGGAACCTCTGGCCAGTCTTCAGAGAAGTATCTGCTCCACCCACTCATGATTGGCATTGATGGGAATGGGACAGCATATATGTCTAATTAATAGAGAACAGTGCAGTAATTGTTTCTATTGTTAAGCATCACGTTAACTTGCTATGAATTTTTTTTTTACTTGATCTCAGTTTCAAACTCTGACTAAAAAATTCTACATTTTCATGGTTTGATCATGTGCATGCTATTTTTGCTGACAACTTAATAAAAATAGATGAAACTTTGCTTACAAAAGTATGGCAGGCATTTGAAAGAACAGGGTCCCTTGGATAAAAACTAAAAAGAAAAAAAACCCCCACACAAAAAAAACCACCTTAGCTCCCTGGAGACCAGCCTTTCAGAAACCTCAGGCTTTCACATTTAAATGATCCTGAAAGAATCAGAATCACCCCCAAGACCTATCCTCCTTCCCCCCAGAAAAAAAATCCCTGGTGCTAAAGAAACAGTCCTTGAGTAGGTGCCTTGAAATAATAGGCTGATGCAAAACCTTCATGCAGGAATGTGTTGGAGCTGATGCAGACAGCAAGGAGCCCCTCTGAGAGCTTGCCTTGTGCCAGACACTGTGCTGTGTGCTGTTCATACAGAAGGCTTTCCTTAAGCCATGCGTCTTCACAATAACTCAGTCAATAGGAATTATTAGTCCCCATTTTACAGAGAACTGTTATGAAGATAAAATGAGTTGGACACCATCAGTGCTACATGGAGAGCTGGCTATTAGCTTTTTCAGTGAATTGTTAATCAGAACAGAAAGTAATTTAAATGTGATAGGGTGAAACTCATGTGCTTCAAGTGTCTCCCCTCTTCAGAGTTTTTTTTCCTCACCACCTCTTTCCAAAGCAAACTGTCTTTCTAAAATACACATTAGGATGTGCGTCTCGCTTAAATTCCATCTGTGAGTCCCCATTTCCTGCGGAATAAAGTCCAGGGCCTAGATGCTGGCCGAGCTGCGACTGGCTGCTCCCTGACCCGGCCGGCGTTCAGGTTGTGCCTTCACAAGCATGGACGCTCTGCCAGCCTGGAGAGCCATTCCTTGTCCACTCTTGGACCACCCAGTGGACTCTGCTCAAAAGCCACTGGCTGACCCCCTTGAACACTGTTTCTGTTCTTCTGTTCCCACTTCTTGTACTTATTTGTTCCCATTTCCCCAGCCTACCCCCCATCCAGGCCCGGGAGCACTTCCAGGCACTTTGCTTTTCAATAGGTGCTTAAAATAAATGTGTAAATGAATTGAGGTACTTGGTGACTCAGTCTGTTGGGTTTTAGCAAGTGAAATTCATCTTTAATCCAGCACAGAGCTTTTCCTTTTGGCTTGATGGGCAGTGGAAGGCTGCTCGCACAAGGACGCGGAGCCCCCTTGGCCAAATCCCCAGAACCCAAGGCTTTGAATGTCAGGCAGAATTCTTGGCACCTCCCCAGGCTCCTGTCTCCCTCGTCTTGTTTTTAATTTTGCTCACACTGAATTTCTTGAGTCCAGACAGAGCTAATGACAGGAAGAAGCTAAGCAAGTGTGAGAGTGCAGTCTCCCATGGTGCTTTCTGCTGTGGGGGGAAGACCCCTTTCTGCCACACACTGCCCCTCCCCATAGCCTGGTCAGCCTTTGCCTGCACCATCCACCCGTCCTCAGGGGCGAGGGCGGGTGAGCCTTCACACCTCCTCTCCCAGCTGGGGCACTGCTCAGCTTCCAATGGCTCCAGGAGGACGCATCAGTGGACAGTTTCATATTTATTCAATAAATTACGGCAAGGTAACTCTTTCAGAGATAAGCTCTGGACCAGAGTGTCACCGTGACCGAAAAGGATGACACAATGGGCGTGGGCATCTGTGTGCACCCCTGTATTCAGGCGCCAATTGTCTTCCGCCCTCTGCTATGGACTGCCGTGGCACTCTCCTGAACCACACAGCCCTGCTCCTTTCTCTGCCTATTTGCCCCAAGTTGCTTCTTTTTTTTCCCTTTTGGTCAGTGGCTGTATTTTGTGGGCTTTGCTCAGAGTTCTTTTGTTTCTTGAATGAAACCTAGAGAGTCAGTTGCGTTGAGTAAAGTGTTGTGGCCTGTGCCAGACATGTGCATGAATCGAGCCTTGAAAGAGGGCAGAGGGCTTTTACTTTGCTCTAGTTCTGAGCTTATGTGACTTGGTGGATTCCCTGTTGTATTTCCACCCCAAGCAAACCGTGTTCTAAGAGTACTTTCTGCTTGTGAGTATTCAAATGCTTATCATATTATGTTACAGTTATTTTGACATGTGTCTGAACTCCGAAAGCTGAGGGAGTATTATACATATTTGCATCCTCAGTGCTTTTGTTGCAGGAGGGGGGATCCCTTCCAAGGCCAAGAGTGGGCTCTTATCTAACACGCAGAAATGAATTGTCCGAGGAGACACACGTGCTGACAAAGCAAGAGACTTTTTTGGGAAGGGGCGCCCAGGCAGAGAGCGGTGGGATGAAGGAACCCAGGAGAACTGCTCTGCTCTGTGGCTCGCAGTTTCGGGTTTTATGGTGATGAGATTAGTTTCTGGGTTGCCTCTGGCCAGTCATTCTGACTCGGGGCCCTTCCCAGTGACGCTTGCATCCCTCAGCGGGATGGATTCCAGCAAGAAAGATTCTGGAAAGTTGGTAGGACATATGGACTGGCATCTCCTGTCTTATTCTGACCTTTCCCAAATTTTTCCGGTTGGTGGTGGCTTGTTCTGAGTTCCTTACCAGGACTTACTATTCTAAGTTAACTCATACAAGTAGCTACTATCTGCCCTGGCCAGGGCAGGCGGTTTTAGTCAGTATTTCCCCTGACACTTAAGGTATTAAGATTTTTTAATAAATTGAATAAGTTGCCAGTCCAGGTTCAATGCACAATACTGGATGCTTGGGGCTAGTGCACTGGGATGACCCAGAGGGATGGTATGGGGAGGGAGGAGGGAGAAGGGTTCAGGATGGGGAACACATGTATACCTGTGGCGGATTCATTTTGATATTTGGCAAAACTAATACAATTTTGTAAAGTTTAAAAATAAAATAAAATTGTAGTTGGAAAAAAAAAAAAAAGTATGTCAATGAATGAACCAAAGAGCAAGTTAGAAAATGACTTTCCAAACCTCTTTTCCTAAAAATGATCAAGCATAGGATTAACGAAGCATTAATCAACAACCCAAGCAATACACATAATTAATTCATCTTTTTTTTAATTGGAGTATAATTGTTTTACAATGTTGTGTTAGATCTGCTGTATAACAAAGTGAAGCAGCTGTATGTATACATATATCCCCTCCTCTCTGAACCTTCAACAAATAATTTTATATTTTTTGTATAGCCTGCTCCCAGCCAAACACTGGGCTAGGCACTGGAGATAAGAAAAAAAATGGGAAAGATGAAAATAGTTCCTCCCTACCCTGAGCTTAAAATTTAATGGAGAAAGTGATAAAAAGTCAGTTAACAAACAAAAAGCTTCCCTGGTGGCTCAGACTGTTAAAAATCGGCCTGCAATGCAGGAGACCTGGGTTTGATCCTTGGGTCAGGAAGATCCTCTGGAGAAAGGAATGGTTACCCACTCCAGCATTCTGGCCTGGAGAATTCCATGGACAGAGGAGCCTGACAGGCTACAGTCCATGGGGTCGCAAAGAGTTGGACACGACTAAGTGACTTTCACTAACAAACAAATTTTGATGACAAATTTTGATGAGCACTTTGAAGCTGATAGGGAAACTGAAATAGTGAACAGTGGTGAGAGGCATACATTAGATGGGTGTCAGGGGAAGGTCTCCAAGGCAAGCAGGGTTCTGTATTACAAATGCAGGCAGTACTACCAGCCATACATGTCCAGGGATTGGCGGAAATGTGTGTCAGGCCTCCAGCCAGGACCCAGGACACTCACGGTGCTCAGGAACTCATAGATACCAAGATGATTATTTTGTATTTTCTTCTGCTCCCTGCCCTTGGGTGAATCTGGTCCCCTGCGGATGGTGCTATCCTTCTTTCCTCCAAAGTATTCACATTTTCCTGGGTGAATGCTGGCTTTAGCAAGAGTAAGTCCTCCACTGAGTCATTGTCTAGGCCAAAAAAGATTGCCTTGGAAAATAGGTGGTATTATGGGTCGAAAACAGGTTTGGGGGTCAGCCAGGATCTCTAATATTAAAACAGATGAGAGAAGGTTTGCTCAGGTGAAATTGGGGTAGGGTGTACAAAGCCTCCAACCTGCCCTTCCTGATGGTCCGTCCTATACCAGAGTGTCAGAAGAGACAGGATTTTCGAGTCCCTTTCCCCTGTTCTTCTGAAGGAAGGGACCGCTTTCCCCCAAAGGGAACTTGAGAAATATTCTTAACCAAATTGGCCAGGGTGCTGAATGGCATGTGTAACTGAGAAAATGAAACGTCAGCAAAGTCCCCTGAGCCAGACAGTCCACCTTTGACCCAATCCATCCCTATTCCTGCCCTGAACCAAATACAGGCCAGAAGCACTGCTGAGTAGGAGACAGAGGCTGCAGAGTTACGCAACACTCACTGTATAGAACAATGTCAGGGGGATGTCCCTGTGGTCCAATAGCAAAGTCTCAAGTTCCCAATGCAGAGGGCCTGAGATAGATCCCTGGTCAGGGTGTTGTAGAAATCGAGAAACCAAGCACCACACTCGGAGAGCTGGAGAACTCAGGTTTATTACACTGGCGGGCCCAGAGGAGTTAACACTCCAAGCTCTCAGCCCTGAACAAAGGGGTTACAGAGTTTTTATACACGGCCAGGCATGATTAAGCAAGTTTTCGGGTTTGCAGGGGCTGGGCGATTGCAAAGAGCAGGACAAGGGTAAATGAGATAAGCTCCAGTTCCTAGTATTGTGAGTCCCCACTTTCTGAGACCTATGTGATCCAGGCTTTGCAAGGAGCAAGCTGAGTTACAGAGGGAGAAGGAGCAGGAGGTTATGTAAAATTTTAACTTTTCCTCTTTAAGGGAACTAGATCCCACAGAGTTTGCAGCCACAATAAAGATCAGCGATCTCACCTGCCACAACTATGATGCAATGCAGCCGAATAAATAAATATCTTTAAGATATTTAGGGATGCAGAAAACTATTGCATATGGAAGCCACGAGGCAGTGTCTATTCGGACTAACAAGCCAAGGTCCCCTCTTTCCCCTTGGCTCCTGTGCACTTTCTTGCCGAGTCAGCTTATGTTCTTAATCCATAATATTGACACAGGATCAGACTTAAAAAGTAGGCTGCTTAGCCTGATAGTGATTCAGTAGAGCCTGAAAGCCTATTAGCCTGACTCCGAGTTTGGGCATCTTGTTTACATCTCTGCCAAAAGTCAGGTCACTCCAAGTAGTGAGCAGCTCTGCTAGGGTGAGAGACAAGCTTCAGAAAAATATCCTGAGGTGTCATGCATCTCGGTAGAAATAGATATAAGAGGACAGCAGTGCCAGAGGAAAACACATTTTTATTTCATATTTTTAATAGATAATAATACATTTACTTGACTCCAGTGTAAAAAAAGTGATCCTCTGTCTCCATCCGCCCGCTTCCCATTCCCCAACAGGAAATAACCCCTCTCTGATAGTTCCCTTTTTTAAGGCAGATGCTTTTTTTTTTTTAATTGAAGTACAGTTGATTCACAATGTTGTGCCAATCTTTGCTGTACAGCAAAGTGATTCAGTTACACATACGTACATTCTATTGTTATATTCTTTTCCTTTATGGTTCATCACAGGATATTGCTGTATTAATAGTTCCTGGGGCTATACAGTAGGATTTTGGTGTTTATCCATTCTATGTGTAATAGTTTGCACCCACCAACCCCAAACTCCCAGTCCATCCCTCCCCCTCCCCCTCCCCCTTGGCTACCACATGGACCTTGCTTTTCTTACTTAATATATCTTGGGGAACTTTCCATTTCAATATCTAAAGCACGTGCCCCTTCATTTGACAGCGGCATGGCACTGCACTATATAAACTAACCATAATGTATTTAACCGTGATGCATATTTAGGTCATAGCCAATCTTTTACCGTCACCAGCAGTGAATTCTACAATAAATACTCCTGTGTGTAAGTCGATTTTATGTTTGTCTGTATCTGTAGGATGAAGTCTTAGAAGTGAGTCAAGAGTACACATGGATTTGTGATTTTAATGCCCAGTGGGTGGCAAATTGCTCTCCAGAGGGGTTGAAACAACTAACCCTTAGACCAGCCACGTCTGAGGGTGGTGTGTTGTCCAGCATTTGGATTTTTGCCAATCTGATAAGTGAAAAATGGTATCTTGGGTAGTTTTCATTTGTGTTTATTTTGAGTGAGGTTGTGATTCTTTTCCTGTGTTTAAGATCCTTTCAGTAAGATGATCCATTCAGCTTGGAGTAGGGTGAGTGAGGTGCCCTGGATGCAGAATTTAAGGCGGCACTAAATAAAATGAAATTCTCAGGGTCTCCTTAAATGCTGTACCTTAAGTACCTCACCTGCCTCATTCCAGCCCCGGCCCTGCATTTATGCACCTTGATCTCCTGCCCTGGGGAACCATTTATATTTCTCCCCTGTGATCTGTCTCTCTATTGGGTTGTTGATCATTCTCTTAATTTGTAGAAGCTTTTCATACAGGAAAGAATTTTTTAATATATAAATTTCAAGGCTTTTTTCTTCAAGTAGCCTTTTGACCTATATCTTTGTTCATGTAGTTTTATTTATTTATTTGCTAAGCAGAAGTTTTACATTTTTTAAATGGTGAATTTAGTAATTTCCTCTTATCTGATTCTAGATTTTGTGTCATGGAAAGACTACACTTTGAAGTTAAAATTTTTCTTCTGTGTCTTTCAGTAATTTATAACTATGCTTTTACATTTTTACATTTCATATTAATCCATTTGGAATTTATTCCTGTGTATCATGGAGAAGGCACTGGCACCCCACTCCAGTACTCTTGCCTGGAAAATCCCATGGATGGAGGAGCCTGGTAGGCGCGCGTCCATGGGGTCGCTAAGAGTCGGACACGACTGAGCGACTTCCCTTTCACTTTTCACTTTCATGCATTGGAGAAGGAAATGGCAACCCACTCCAGTGTTCTTGCCTGGAGAATCCCAGGGACAGAGGAGCCTAGTGGGCTGCCGTCTATGGGGTCGCACAGAGTCAGATACGACTAAAGCGACTTAGCAGCAGCAGCATCATCTGAGGTATGGATTCAATTTTACTTTGTTTCAGATGGCTACCCAGTTATGCCTTTACTATAATTGAATAAATCTTTCCCCCACTATTTTGGGGTTCCCTCTTTATTACCATATGTATGAATGTATGCGTGTGTATATGTAGCTATGTATTTTGGGCTTTCTAGTATATTCCATTAGTCTGTATGTCTATTCATAAATGAATACCAGAACATACATTTTGAAAGAGAAATACAATGAATGGCATTTAAACTTACGAAAGGTAAGTTTGCTTGGAGCCATTGTACTCCTGGCCTTCGTTGTTTATCACTTGGAAAAGCCATCTACGTTTAGGGGCTTTAGCAAGACTTCATATTTACAATACATTTTCATTTCATTGGAAAATGTATGCTTTGTGACTTTTAGGACTAGAATAACAGAAGTTACAATCATGAAAGGTACTCCAGATGGCAAAACCATGGCAAAAAAAAAAAAAAGGAATTATGAGATTTCTTAAGGTTTATTGAAAAGCACAGAATAAAAGTTCCAGCAGCTCTTTGCTTTTAGAATAAACCAGATTTGATAGGGGAAAAAATGTGGTTCATAAGAGCAAATCGGTTCTTGGGGTCCCATCTTCTGTCATTCAATAAACAGAAATATCTTCTAGAAATTTTATATAGTATGTATATGGATCCTATTGATTTCTTTAAAGCTTATCAATATCTCCTAATGGTTAGAAATTTACTATTTTCCTACTTATTTTTATTATGTTTTCCTGTGTTTTATTTTTAGCATAATGCTAGTAGTTATCGGACACGACTGAGCGACTTCACTTTCACTTTTCACTTTCATGCTTTGGAGAAGGAAATGGCAACCCACTCCAGTGTTCTTGCCTGGAGAATCCCAGGGACAGGGGAGCCTGGTGGGCTGCCGTCTCTGGGGTTGCACAGAGTCGGACACGACTGAAGCAACTTAGCAGCAGTAGCAGCATAGCAATACCTGATGTCCTAGTGAAACCTTGAGAGAGTGCCAGGAGAAAAGATCTTTTTTG
Source organism: Bos grunniens (assembly GCF_055505025.1). NCBI lineage: Eukaryota > Metazoa > Chordata > Mammalia > Artiodactyla > Bovidae > Bos > Bos grunniens. The sequence goes on along the minus strand of NC_141174.1, from coordinate 83,986,807 downwards.
TCCAATCTCCAAACTCATGCAAATGAACTAAGGAGGGGAGATTAGTAGTGGCCCATGATTGTCAAGGAACTGAATATAATCATGTGAATTAAAAGAGCTGGTTTCAGTTTTTGGTTTCCAGATACCAGCCTTGTTTTCTCAAAACTGTACTTGACAAAACCTTAAAGTGTGCTTATTTCCCTTATGAAAGCTATGATGAGCTTTTCCTGAGTGAAAGATCTTTGTATTATTTGGGTTTCAAATCAGTTTCTGAAAGACCAGTCTAAAGACCTCATATATCCAATCGTGAAGTCAGCTCAGTTGTGTCCGACTCTTTGTGACCCCATGGACTGTAGCCCACCAGGCTCCTCCATCCATGGAATTTTCTAGGCGAGAGTACTGGAGTGGGTTGCCATTTCCAATAGGAGGTTTCAAATATATGACAATGCCTGCTATTCCAGTGGTGCATGATGCATTCTTGCTATTATCTCTCACTTGGGGAAAAACAGGCCTTTAAAAAAAAATTTTTTTTGAGCCCCTCAAAGTGAGGCTAGAAAACATACAGTATTATTTAATGGAATTCTATGTCTTATTGCTGTTCCAGTTTTTATAGATTAAGTAGCACAATATCACATAAATGTGACTTTAATGTGGGTGATGACTTTTACCTTATGAAGGGTGGTTGCGTAGAACTGGTTAACAGTGACATCTAGAGTTCAATGTTGAAATTACATGTCTTTTGAAAGCGTGGAATTTGTAGCAACATGGATGGATTTAAGAGATGTTCATGCTGAGTCGAAGAAGGCAATGGCACCCCACTCCAGTCCTCTTGCCTGGAAAATCCCATGGACGGAGGAGCCTGGTAGGCTGCAGTCCATAGGGTCGCTAAGAGTCGGACACGACTGAGTGACTTCACTTTCACTCTTCACTTTCATGCGTTGGAGAAGGAAAGGGCAACCCACTCCAGTGTTCTTGCCTGGAGAATCCCAGGGACGGGGGATCCTGGTGGGCTGCCGTCTGTGGGGTCGCACAGAGTCGGACACGACTGAAGCGACTTAGCAACAGCAGCATGCTAAGTGAAATAAGTCAGAAAGAGAAAGACAAATACCATATGATATCACTTATATGTGGAACCTAAAATATGACCCAAAGAGAACCTATCTGTGAAGCATAAGCAGGCTCATAGACATAGAGAACATAGATTGGTGGTTGGTTGGGGGGAAAAAGAGGGATTGGGGGCTTGAAGTTAACAGATGCAAACTGTTATGTATGGAATGGATGGGCAATAAGGCCCTACAGTATAGCACTGAGAACTATACTTAATGTCCTATGATGAACCATAATGGAAAAGAATTTTTAAAAGAATGTATATATAATCTGAATCCTTTTGCTGGGCAGCAGAAACTAACACCACAAATTGTATTACAACTATGCTTCAGTTAAAATATATATATATATATTAATATTAGTGGAATTGATGGACAGGAGAGAGAGAGGAGAAAGGGGAGGAGAGGGAAAATACGAGTGTAGTAAACTGGTCACTGAATCTAAGGGAAGGATACATGGGTGTTAATGGAACTGTTGTTGCAACTTTTTCTTTAGGTTTGTAATCCTTCCAAATACAAATTGGAGGGGTGGGGGGGGGGTAATGAAAGATTTGCTTTGTTTTCATTTTTGCCTTTAAAGCATTTCTTTTGGGGGAGATTGGACCCATATGTTGTGTCTTTCCTCCTTTCTCATATGGCCTCCCTGGGCTGCTCTGGCTGCTTATAAATACTATTTGTGTCCAGAAGACAAAACTGTTCTCTCCCCACAAACTGTCTCTCCTTGACATGACTTGGCTGTACTCAACTGGGCTTCCACCTGTAATGAAGAGAAAAACATATTCCTCTCCTCCTAGGTGTGAACACAATATTGCTCAGAAGCCACATGTATTTTGGAATTTGGGATTAGGAGGGATAACGTTAAATTTTGCAACAAGGGGACATTGAGACAGCTCCTTAAAAGTGCTTATACCTTTCAGAAGCAAGAAACAAAAATTTTTAAGTTGCCACTTACATGGCCCAGCTCCCCCTGCTGGGAATTTGCAGAACTGCAGCACCCCAGATCACTCGTTAAAAAAAAACATTCCTCGTGCTGGTGTGCTTTTGAAAAGCCTGAAAGGTGCCATGTTCAAAGCTATAATCCATTCCATTCTGCAGCAAGCATCGCTTAAACCATTAAGCTATGTACTGAATTAAAGCACAGCGGGCAAATGTCATTTCAAAACAAAAGCCGCATAGCAAACGCTCTTCAAATACTTCTATTTTATTTTTTAGAAGAAAGGACCTGAGGCAAATCCTAGACTTGAAGACTGTCACACATCCCTTCTGTTACATAGATTGCTTGAAGATCAGAGGCTTTCTCTCAGTTGAAAAATCTGCCTCTCCTAAGGCTGAGGGTACTTTCTGAGATAACAGGCCTTTTGTCAACATTTTTTAAAAGTTCCTAAGATTAAAAAAAAAGTGTCCCTAAGAAACAGAAATTTCCAACAGTGGAATGGCCCTTTTCATGTGGTACTGCCCTCCATTTCAAAAACGGTGTGAACGCCTGTTAACTGTGGAGGGAACGGGGCAGGGGGCAGGCAGGCATTCAGAGACACGCAGGTAGCATGTGAACAAGCCGAGAAACTGGTGCTGGAGGAGGGATGTCCAGGCTGAGTGCAGGTCAGATCACCTGTGGGTCTGTTTCCATCTACAATATTCAGAGTCCACCGTTCTGAAAGATTAAGTGAAGAGTGCAAAAGCACTGAGTCAATCTGAAGTGTCTTAGGCTGATACCACCTCTTCAGTGAGCACAAGTAACATTCCTAACTTGTCTAGTCATTTATCGATTTAATTGTCGGTCAGAAATCTACCAAGAGAGCCAATGTGTCCTCCGCAATCAGGTCTCTTTGGCGCTGCTGACTGATGCTAATTCGTTACTGTGCATTTCCACCTGGAGATGTTTGACTGGATCACCACTGAACTCATGTTTCTCTCTCCTTGTTCATCCTCATGGTTCTGATTTTGGCAAGTGGCACCTTTATTCTTCTGGTGTCCCAAGCCCGACCAACCGGATGCCTTCCGTATTCGTGCCTCTCCACATCCATGGTGACCAAGTTCTGTCCATTCTGCATTCTTAAAGTCTTCTGTGTCTGCCCCTTTCTTGTCTTCTTAAAGCCATCGCTTCATTTCAGGTCTTCAGCTCTTTGGATCATTGCAGGGGTCTCCTAACTGATCTTCCTGCCTCTTTTCTTGTTTTCTTTCATGAAAATTGAGCTATCATTTTGCTGTTCAAGAGCTTTTAAAATATAAATCAGAGTAAATTTACTCTCCTCCTGTGCCCGCCATCCCAGTCTTCACTGTCCACAAAGTCCAAACTCCATAGCGTGGCATCAGTGTGTGCTGTGATGTAGCCACTGCCTACCCCTCTACTCCTGAAGCACTTAGTCCAGCCCTAGCAAACCAAGTACAGCTCTCCGAATAGGCCGTGCCTCTGTTTTATGCCTTTAGACTTTGCCCCACCTTCTTCTGCCTGGAATGTCCCTTCTTCCCTATACAAATGGCAAATAGCCTTTCATCAGACAAGACAAGATTCAGTTCAGGCATCATTTCTTCTGTAACACTGTTCCTCTTGGTCGCAGGAGAAGATGGAGGCTTTTCTTGTGCCTCAGACAGGCTTCTATCAAGACACCTATAATTCTCCGTTGTCTTTTTGATTTACATGTGTGCCTCTCCATGGATGCCCAGAAATACCTTGAACCATGACCAACCTGGTCTTACTCATCTTTGATCCTCCACTGACCAGCACAGTGAGTCATTGCATAGTACTTACTTCAAGTGAATGAGTCAACCTATTGTTCAGCCAGCCACGAGATTGTTCACATACCTGTGTGCTCAGTCACTCCAGTCGTGTCCAAGTCTTTGCAACCCTATGGACTGTAGCCCACCAAGCTCCTCTGTCCATGGGATTGTCCAGGCAAGAATACTGGAGTGGGTTGCCATGCCCTCCTCCTGAGATTGTTCAGCACTTTTCATCTCGAGCTACTGGATTGTATGATCTATTCATTCTTCACCAGTTTTTACCTGGGAAAGTATCCCCTGATCTTACAACCACATTTACAACAGGAACCCCAGATCCGTGTTCTCATCTCCTTATACTTGATCAACTGGAGTTTCTTCCTTTTCTCAGATGATCCTGCCAATCATTTCCAATGGTGAGATCAAGTAGGCAGCTGTATATCCAAGCCCGAAGTTCAAGGGTTGGTCAGGATCATTGGTTGGGCTGCCTGGGGAAGAAGTGATGGTCTAGTTTTATGGCTAAAAGCCTCAGAAAGTTCTTTTCAAGGTGGTAGGCTTCAAATGTTACCTGTAAAAATACACAGAGCCTTTATGATATTTTTCTTTCTTTGTACATTAAAACATGAAGCATGGGGGAAATCTGGCTGAGTTCAGTCATGGAGACCAGTTCATACTTTACCCCCTTAGCAATTACATGCAGGATGGCTCCACCTAGATGCCCAGTAAGGACCTCAAATGTCAGGATGATTAAAATGGAATTTTTCTTATCTTTCCCCCAAAGAAAATAATCTCAGTCTCATAGGTGCTTCCTTCTGTATCTCCATGAGCAACACCCCGCTGGTTATCCAGGCCAGAAATACGAGTGTCACTCAGCTCCTCTTTCTTCCCCCCACCACATCCAGTGGTGATTGAAGTCCCCAAGCTGCATCCGTGGGTCTGTATTTTGCTCTTCTTTCTATCACTCCCCTTCGTCACATCTTCATCATTGCTGGTGTAGGTAAGTAAAGCAACCACGGTCATGGTTTTCCTGTTTCTAGTGTTGCTCCTGATACAGAATTGCCAGTGTCATATGCTGAAAATTTTCAGTAGTTCTCCCTTGGTCTTTAGGTCTCTGCTTAATTGTGTGGCATCATTTCATCAAGCTGGGCTTCCCAGGCGGTGCAGTGGTAAAGAACCTGCCCCTCAATGCAGGAGACACAAGAGACGTGGGTTCGATCCCCGGGTCAGGAAGATCCCCTGGAGGAGGAAATGGCAACCCACTCCAGGAAAATTCCATGGACAGAGGAGCCTGGCGGGCTATAGTCCATGGGGTCACAAAGGGCAGGACACGACTGAGCAACTGAGCCCCCACATACATTCCATCAAGCTACTCTATCACCTTAGATGTGGGTCTTTAATACCTCTAGGTCTTAAAACAGGTCATCTCTTGTCGTATCTCTTGTTTCTATAGCATATGCTGCTACTTCTCTCCAGAATGCCTTCGTAGCAGGGTATTTTTGGCTGCAAGTAACAGAAAATCCAATCCAAAAGACAAACATTAGGAGGATTTATTAACTCACATAACATAGGCCTGGGCACCTGGTGGGTCTAGGTTTGATTAAGATAAAAAGTAAATTATGCCACCGAGATGCTGTCTTTCCACTCTGCCAAGCTCAGTGTGGTCTCCTCTGGTTCACTTCCCTTGTTTTGAGGATGTCTGCCATGGGTGTAAGCATTGTGGGCAGACATGAGGACCGGTAGAAGAAAGAACAGCCCATTCTTTCTTCTTTGTCTTCTTTTTAAGAGTGAATAAAGCTTTTCTAGACATCATCGTAGCAGAATTTGCCTCCTGTCTCATTAGAACCGAGTCTCAGGCCCATCCTAAAGAAATCACAGGCAAAAGGATTTAACAAAGTCATGAAAGGGAGAGGGAGGGAGAGAGGAGCACTGGAATGAAAACCAAGGCACTGTCAGCACAGAGGAAGGGAAAATGCCCATTTGGTTGGGTCTGCTATAGCCCTCTTTGCCCTTGTGTGTGTGTGTGTGTGTGTGTTCATTCGCTAGTCATGTCTGAGTCTTTGCGACCCCACGGACTGTAGCCCACCAGGCTCCCCTGTCCATGGAATTTTCCAGGCAAGAATGCTGGAGTGGGTCGTCATTTCCTTTTTCAGGGGAATCACCCTGACCCGGGGAATCAAACCCATGTCTCTTGTGTCTCCTGCATTAGCAGGCAGATTGCAGGCGGATTCTTTACCACTGAGCCACCTGGGAAGCCCCCTTCTTAAGGGGGTTCATTTTACCAGGCTAATTCTTGAATACCCAAATGAGTCACCTGTGGGGGAGTGGGGGTGGGGAATGAGAGACTATTCTGACCACCTCCCTTCCTTCCAGGCCTTCTGATGAGTGACACGGCCACAGAGCCGATCTCACCAGACTGCAAGCGCCCCTGGTTGTTAGTATCAGACTGGCGCGTGGTCACAAGCATGTACTCTGTACTCTAATATTTGTTGAGTAAGAAAATGAATGACAAAACCTGAGTGGCCGTGTCAGTTGGGGATGAATTTCTGCTTAGAAGTCCAACAACAGTCATAAAACCAAATAAAGGCGTGTGTTTTTCCGGAATAACAACTCCAGAGGAAGAGGCCCTAGGCCTGTGAAGATGCTCTTGTCGAGGACCAAGATGCTTTCTGGTACTTTAGCATGTGACCACATGTCCTCATGAGCACCGGGTGACCAGTCTGCCCCACCGAGTCCACATTCCAGGCAGGAAGAAGTGCTGAGGATGCTTGTCAGCTAAGGCTGTGTCTTTTCCGCACATAACAGCTTTCTCAGCAGCAACACCAAGTTGACTTCTGGTTACATCCCATTAGCCAGACCTAGGTCTGGGCTAGGAACGTTGCCAACACAAATATTGTCAGGGTTCTGTTAGTTAGGGAGAGGAGAGGCAGGAAAATGTGCAACGGGCTTGGGTAGTGCCTGCCTTGGTCACCTCCAAAGGGTCTCAAGATAATTTATTCTTTACTTATTGTCCCACCTGCCAGCCTGAAACAAAATAGCAGCCGTTCAAAGCTGTCCCACAGCAGTATTGTGTTCCATCCTAGAACTGAGCCTTGTAAGAATGGTTTATACCACACTATCCAACATCCTCATTGAGAATATTGAGGAGACAATATAGAAAGAATGGAGATGTCGTTTGCCCAAGTTTGATCAGAAATTTAGTGGTAGATTATTTGGGGAATAACCTATCCTTATCTCCCTTAACATTCTGAGCATTCAGTGATTTCAGTGTATATGATTCTGGGGTCATCCGTCCATCTGTGCTCCAGGTCGGTTGTGTCCGACTCTGCAATACTATGCACTATAGCCCGCCTGGCTCCTCTCTCCATGGGATTTTTCAGGCAAGAATATTAGAACGGGTAGCCATTTTCTCTTCCAGGGGATCCTCCCAATCCAGAGATCTACCCCACATCTCCTGTGTCTCCTGCATTGCAGGCAGATTCTTTACCCGCTGAGCCATCCGGGAATGGAAATTAAATTTATTAACTTCTTTTTTCCAGTCTTGCAGAAACTGCATCTGTATAATTTTCTAGGTATTGAGTCAAATGTAACAAAGATCTTAATGTAGTCCTTGCTTCTTGCTCTCTCTGCAAAGATCTAAGAACTGAGGAGGAATAATGTGGCCTGCAGTTACCTCCATTCACACCTAGGTGGCACTCATACATCAGTCGGGAAACGATCGACTGGTAATATTAACCGCCTGGTAGAAACTGACAAATTCTTGAATCGAGGTGGTGAAAAGTTAAATGTAGGTGGCTTTCAGGCGTGTCTGGGTGAATGGATTGGTAAAAGGAAAGGTGGTGAAAACTGGGGTCTGGCTGTAAACACATTTGATGATTACATAGAAATCTTGCCTTCTGTTCATTTTCCGTCAAATCCCAGGTCCCTGCTGGGCCAGCCAAAGCAGGCAAACCCAGAAACTGACTGGCTGGTCTTACCTGGGTGTGCCTGCCTGACCAGGGACCGCCTCAGCAGTGCCCCAGAGGACTCAGGGGAGCCTCGTCATGTCCGTCAGTCATACACTAGGATGGTCATCACAGAGGAGACAAGGTCACCAGGCCCTGTCTTCACTGTTGAGACGGAGAGGGGTTAACATGTTGGCCTGAGTTAGTAACCAGGTGATTGACTTTTAAATTACTCTCATGGACATAAGCATATATATCATTATTCAATACCTCTACTACTTTATAGTCAGTTGAATCTGACTCTTTGTGACACCATGGACCATAACCTGCCAGGCTCCTCTGTCCATGGAACTCTCCAGGCCAGAATACTGGAGTGGGTTGCCATTCCCCTCTCCAGGGAATCTTCCTGATCCAGTGATCAAACCCGTATCTCCTACATTGCAGGCAGATTCTTTACCATCTGAGCCACCACTTGTGCCACTGACTGACCAAATTACCTGGACGTCTACTGGACATCGTTTCTATGTGGCAGCATAGTAGCGTGGTAAAGAACATGGGCTTTGGCGTTGGAAGGACCTGGGTACTCATCTAGTTTCTATCACCTATTACTCTGTGGCCTTGGGTAGATTGATTAGGCCCTCTGTGCCTCAGAGACATGGAGGTACTACTAGAAGCTCCTTCCCAGAGTCATTGTGAGGATTGAATAAGATAATTCTATGGAAACCGCCTAGCACAGTACCTACTAGACTGTAAGTGCGCAAAACAATGGCAAATTACTGTCTGTTATTGTTGCCTGTAATCCAGATTCATGAAAGTCACAAACGACAGGGATGTCTATCAGGTCCCCACTGTTTACGCATTTCATAATCAGTTGAGTTGTAAAAAGGTGCTGAGAGCAAAATCAATTATATTTTGACAGTAAAGTCTATTACTGGGTTCAAGCTAAAATAGTGTCTTAGAAAGAAATGGATTAAATTAGTGAAAAATTGATTTGCAACAAAAATGCAGACCCCAAACTACTAGAAAACAAAAAACAGATTTAAACTACTTTTGACCAGTTTACCCCCAGTTTGTGTCTGTAAGATTTGCTGGCCAAAGTCCATGCCTAGTTCTCTGGCATGTTTAAAACCCCTGCTATGCATTTTCACCACAGATGTGTAGTAGGGTTACTAGACACTTAGGGGAAAACATATTGGTTTTAAAAGTGGGACTAGAGACTAATCTCTGTAGTAAAGCAACATGACAATGCAAAGAGGCGGGCCAGGGCTCTGATACAGAATAACTATCCACGGAGGATGAAGATGGTGCTAAGGGAGGCGTGAGATGCAAATATTGGCAGAATCAAAAGAAGTGAAGCTGAATCTGGCCTCTGTACCCAGACACTGAATTAAATCTTGGAACCAGAGTTTTGGGTGAAGTAAAAAAAGTAGCTTTTATTACTCTGCCCGACTTTCCTGGTGACGTGGGCTTCCCTGATGGCGCAGGCAGTGAAGAATCTGCCTTCAATGCAGGAGACTCAGGTTTGATCCCTGGTCAGGAAGATCCCCTGGAGAGGGGAATGGCAACCCACTTCAGTATTCTTGCCTGGAGAATTCCATGGACAGAGGAGCCTGGCAAGCTAAGGTCCATGGGGTCACAAAGAGTTGGACACGGCTGAGCAACTGACACTATTATTTTGGCAGGAAGAGGGGGCCACAGTGGGCTAATGACCTCAAAATCATGTGTTGCAACCCAGAAGGGGAGTTGTTAGGTGTTTACAGCAATGGTTCAAAAAGGCCATGATCATTTCACGGACATCCTTTCAATTGATGGTGGTGCAGTAAGTGGGAGTCAGCATCGTCAACCTTCTGATTCCAACCTGTCTGGGATGTCTGTGCTTGTGGGCAGCACCCCATTAACTTCTCTCACCTGGTGGGGGCTTCAGTGTCTGCACAACAGCTCAGAGATACTGTGTGGCTCCCTTGAGGGGGAACCAGGACCATGCCCCAAGCTGTGCTGTGGTTTCTTGGCTGTTCCTCCCTTGTCTCTGCAGCTCCTCCCTCCTCTGATCTAGCAACTGTTTGAACCTGCCCTTTCTCAGGAAAGGTCATGGAGTCTGAATAAAGCCTATTTCCTGTAATCAAAAAATGGGGGACACAAAGCTTTTTGTGCCTAGGAGCCCTACAGTGTCCTGCTTAGTATCAGCAGGGACAGAGGGAGGAAGGTTTTGGTGTTGGACAGATATTTAGTCCAGCTGTACGTGTTTGAACATTGGAGGGGATGGCAAACCTGTCTCTAAACCAGGCCAGTTTGGATCATTGTAGCTAATGACTCGGGTAGTTACCTGTCCCTCTGGCCTTTTATGTCCTGCTGCTGCTGCTGCTAAGTCGCTTCAGTCGTGTCCAACTCTTTGTGACCCCATAGACGGCAGCCCACCAGGCTCCCCTGTCCCTGGGATTGTCCAGGCAAGAACACTGGAGTGGGTTGCCATTTCCTTCTCCAATGCATGAAAGTGAAAAGTGAAAGTGAAGTTGCTATGTCCTACTAGCTGGTTGGTTTTGCTGCCTGGAGGAGATGTGGGCTTGGGAGAAAAGTGTCAACTCGCCCTGTTGGTGCCCTGTTACTGTGGGCCAGGGTGAAAGTAATGCAGGCAGCTGAGGACCACTTGTCTTGCCTGCTTTTCACCTGGGAGAGCTGAGCTGCCCAGAGAGGGTTAGGGGAGATGAGAACAGGAAACAAACCCAAAACACATTGAAACTGGGCTCAGAAGACTCAAGTTCACACCCAGCTTCCCACTCTTACAAGCTGTGTGCCCACCCACAGGTTGCTTCCACCTTCTGAGCTTCTGTTTTCTCATCTTCAAAAGGGAAATAGCAAAACTTATAGCATCCAAAATAATGAGACAGGTACAAAATCAACAGCCACAAAGGGGAGTTTGTGGACATGTGACTATGTTCATGAGTGAGTTCTACTTGTTCACAAGACCCAATTTTTACTTTGTAGACAAAGGTTCTGGGGGCTGGGGAGGGGCTGGCATTTAATCTTGTAGTTCAAGTTAGTCGTTTCTGGTTTAGAAGTCTCTTCTAGACTAAGTCGCTTTGGGAAAAATCCTCTATCTTTCAGAATGCCTCCCTTTTTCTCAAGGGTCCCTTCTCTGCCCTGTTCTGGGGAGAGTTGAGGTGGAAGAGGACATGGGTGAAGCCCTGAGCTGCTGGGGGCCAAGGGCCTGGCTGACTGGGTTCCCTATTGCCTGGTCTTTGGGGTCCCCTCCAGCCTCACTGCATCTACCCCTATGGCCATGGATGAAACTCTCAGGCTGTTTTTGCAGCACAGTTGAGGGCTGATGGAGTCCAATCCTTCCTCATGCCCCTTTTGGCCACTGATGCTCCCGGGCCCCCTGCATGCCCCTGAGTCTCCCAGTCCTTCCACGTCCACCTCTCACCTCGACTCCTCATGCAGCCACATTCTGGTCTTGGAGCCGCTGTATCGGCTCCTCTCTCTGCCTGGTCTGCCCACGCCTGTTTCTTCTCTCCTGCAGCTTTCCCCTGTTGCTGGGGAAACAAGGAGCCAGTCTCCCAGCTCCCACTTTTCCAAGGGAAGTACAGCGCATGTCCCCTCAGCTTTGGGTTCCCAACTCTTTCTGGAAGTTTCTCCTCCCACCTCCAGTGTTTCTACCCTGGGCTAGATGGAGAAGGGGTGTGGGGAAGGGCTGCATGTGGTGAAGGAACAGGTCCCACACTTGAAACTTTAACCCTCCCCTACTGGCCTTTGGGTTCAATCCCTGGGTCGGGAAGATTCCCTGGAGGAGGAAATGGCAGCCCACTCCAGTACTCTTGCCTGGGAGATCCCATGGACAGAGGGGCCTGGTGGGCTGCAGTCCATGGGGTTGCAAAGAGTCAGACATGACAGTGACTAAATCGTCACCTCCTACCACCCTTCTCCCAGCTTTTGAGGGCATCTATGCCTATTCCAGATTGAGTTTTTGCCCCCTTTCCCCAAAATAGATATGTTGAAGCCCTAACCCTAATGTGATGGTATTTGGAGGTGGATCCTTTGGCAGGAAATTAAGTTTAAATGAGGTTACAAGGGTGGGGCCTACTGCCCTTATAAGAAGAGAACCAGAGAGCCTTCTCCACCCCACCCCCTTCCTCTTTCTTCATGCACTTTATGCAAACACATGAAAAAAAAAAGGCCATATGAGACCATAGCACCAAGTTGGCATCTACAAGTCAGGAAGAGAGTTCTCACTGGAAACTGACTTTGTGGGACCTTGATCTGGGATTTCTACCATCTAGAACTGTGGAAAAATACACGTCTGTAGTTTCAGCCACCCCATCTGTGGTGTTTTGCTGCAGAAGCCGGAGCTAAGACAGCCCCTGCCCCCTTGTGGCATGCCAGCTTGCCCTGTCACTTCCAGACAGCCTGTGCTCAGACCCAGCTTGGGGTGATCTTGTGGGCCAAGCCCTTTCAAAATTTAAAACTAAACTCTTCCACACTGAAACACCTAGTTCTTACAAGTCAAAAGCCTTCTGTCGGAGATGGGCTTCGGGAACTGACCTGTGGTCTCCACTGTGCCTCAGTGGATGGAGGGCCATGGAGCATGGAGCAGTTTAGTGTTACCGACCACGAGTGAGCAATACATTGAATGATGATACTATACCATTACTTTGCCTGGGAAACAGTGGGTGGCCAGTGACTGTTTTCTGAATTTTGATATTGAGTAACAGCTGTGAACTTGAGTATCCTAAAAAGTAAAACTGAACTACAGTCAAATGATGTAGACATTTGAACTACACTCAAATGTCTGCTTGTTAGCTGCTTTGTCTCCTGGAGGCATGGTACTCAGACCTGGAGGGCTGTGGTTGTGGGCGGCTGTGAAGGTTCTCTGATGGGTATCTAATGGACAGCACCCGAAAATCCAGTGTGGGTTTCATTGCCTTCCTTGTGTCATGACCATCATGGTTACTTACTGGCAACCCCCAGAGGTAAACTCCAGGCCTGGGAGCATGGTTTATTTGTTGCAAATGAACCTTGGTGCCCATGGTGGGTGAATACTCTTTAAAATGAAAGAACCCACATGGAAAATAACTCCGAAGAAATGTACATTTAAAACCACTCTTCCCTCTCTTGCTCTTCTAGGAAAGAAATGGGTTGGGGGGTGGAATAAAACTTCATGTTTAAGTCAAACAAGGCCCTTTCTGTACATTGATGTAACTGGATAGCTTTGAAAAGGAGGGCGGGCTCATCTCTGGCCTGGGTCTTGGAGCCTGGCTGCCAAAGAAAGAGGCGGCCTGGCCCCTCTCCCAGCTGTGGGGCTCCGGGGCTGAGGAGCCCGAGGCCCCGCATGTGACACCTCGTTCTTAAGATACTCTAATTTATAGTTAACGCCTTTTAAGCAAACAAGAGGGAGAAAAAAATCTGGTTCATATTATGGTAACTTGCAATGAAGGGAAGTCTAGGAGTTCAAAGAAAAATATCCCAGGAAAAGCAGAGCCCGTTAAAATTCATTCTAAGTGGTTGGGAAGATAATTGGAAAGAAGGCTTTCTCAGGGCGAGGTTGGAAGCCGGGTTCCCCCCACTCCAGTTGTCTCTCCCCGACACGAGAGTCATTCCAAAGAGGAGCCAAATTCACAAGGATTGGTTACTAAGACAGGCTAAATTGACTGAAGAAATAAAAACTTCAGAGCTCAGTTGAAGGGATCAAGACAGAGGTAATGAGTATGTTCTCTTTCCAAAGCCAGCAGACTCCTGTTTGGTTTGATGTGAGGGGCACAGAAGCTTTCTCTCCCTTCCCATGCTCACCCCTGCCATCACCCCCCGTAAAAAAAAAATTGCCCCTCACCTGCTGATGGTCTGTTGGGACTTGATTTTCTACCATCAGTAAGTTCCTAACTGATTCTCTGGATCAAGGCATCTTTTGTGGCTCTGTGTGCTTGTTGGAGGTCTGCAGGGCAAGAGGGATGAGAGCCAGCAAAGAGCAGAACTTTGCTTCACCACTCCCCACCCTCTCCCCTCAGCTCCCCTCCTCTGCCCTGCATGGAAGCCTTGGGCCTCTCCAGGCTGGAAGGTCTTCATATTTGATGCAGTGGTAGCACCACAGTGACTAAATCAAAAGAGCTTGGGGTGTCAGAATGGTTGGAAGGTGGTATTATGGGGCCTATCTTATAGCTGTGCCTACTGAGGAGCCTATGGTTTGGGCTCAGACTGCTGTATCAGTGGTTTGGTGGGTGGGCGGTCAGGATTAGAAGGAGAGCCTGGTGGAGGTTACATCCTTGATCCCTGCTGACTTTCCCATCCCCACCCTGATACTTCATGGATGAGGAAGCCCAACCTCTTAATAAACAGCTCTCAACCCTCCAGGTCCCTACCAACGAGTCCATATGCCATCAGCCTCATGCCCAGAACTGAATATTCATTCCTTTGACCTAAGGAATTGGCCTGTAATCAAAAGCCCTTGTCCCTCAGAGGCCTGACACCCTGGCCTAGCGTGAAAGTGAATTGATGGACATAATCTGTTCCAGATGAACTCCAATTTGGTTGAGAGGTAGGGGTAAGAATTAGGAACACAGAGGAAGGGGGCAGAAATTTGACACAGTCGATGCTGAAAGGGAGGTGGGAAGTGTCAGGACAGAATTGCCCTCTTCACCTCAGGGTGGCCCTGGATTGCAGCGAGAATCTTGTGCTCCCCCCACCCCAACAATTCTCATGGGTCCTACTGTTTCTCTTAAGCAGCTGAGGCCGCTGATGTCTGCCCCTTTCATCCAGGTCAGTTTTTCCTCTCTTTCTGAGCCTGCCAGAGAGTCAAGGGTCAAGCTCATCCCAGTTTGACCCACTGACTTTTTAGACTGAGCCCCTTTTGTAGACAATGACAGGCTTTTGCTCCCTTAATTAGAATTCCCTGGTATGAATGGCAGTGTTATTTGGTGGTGTTTGGTTTGGATATGAGGAAAGAACTTTTCTCTTCCTTTCTTTTCCTCTTGTGGTTTGCTTTTGGATTACTTAAATAAATAGGGGGAAATGTCCCCAGTTCAGCATCCAAGGAGTGCCAAGGCAGCATGCCGTGTTTACTCATATATTTCCACCCTGTGTATTCCTCTGCACCTCGGATTCTAAGGCAATCTTACGCATTTCTTTTTCCCGCATAATTTCTTCCATTTCCAGAGAGCATTTCTGTCAGTGGCAAAAATGAGTTGCCTTTAAGTATCAGTGAGATAGTGGAAATGCTGAAATGCTTGTACTTGCTGGAATAAAAAGAGTGGGTGGGCAGGGTTAGAAGGAGAGCCTAGTGGAGATTACACCCTTGATCCCTGTCAGCTCTCCCATCCTCGCCCTGAGACTTCATGGGTGGGGAAGGCTGATCTCTTAATAAGCAGCCCTCCCGGGGCAGCCTGTCCCTTCCAGTGGGTCCATATGCCGTCAGTCCCATTGGGTATTCATTCCTTTGACCTACAGGAATTGGCCTGTAATCCCCTTGTTTCCTGAGTCATGAAGATGAGTGAAGCTCTCTGCTAAGCACATTACCTGCCCATCTCAACTGGCCCCCAAGCAATGTTACTGAGTAGGTTTCATCATGAACCTCAGTTTACCCATGGCAGACCTGATGCACACAGCAGTGTGGCCAAGATCTTACACCCAGTTGGTGGCTGAGTCAGGAGTCACACCTCATCTGAGGGCCTTCTGAATCCAAGAGTCCTATCTGGGGACTTTCCTGGTTGTCCAGAAGTTAAGAATCCACATGCCAATGCAGAGGACACAGGTTCGATCCCTGGTCTGGAAAGATTCCACGTGCATGGGGGCAAGGAAGCCCATGCACCACAACTGCTGAGCCTGCGCTCTAGAGCCCGTGTGCTGCAACTACTGAAGTCTGGGAGCCCTAGAACCCGTGCTCCACAACAAGAGAAGCCCCTGCAATGAGAAGCCCATGCACTGCAACCAGAGAGTAGCCCCCACTTGCAACTAGAGAAAGCCTGCAAGTGGCGATGAAGATCCAGTACAGTCCAAAATAAAGAAATACATGATTTTAAAAAGAGCCCCATCTGGGCACTGCGCTGATTCCCAGTGTTTGCTTCCTTCTCAACAAGCCCTTGTTAGGATTTGAAACAGAGTTGGGACAGAATGGGGAGGTGACACAGTAGTAGATGAGGAGAGAGCCTCCATGAGTGCCCTTTAGACAAGGATGAAGGCCCCCTGGATATAGAAAACCATTCCAAACTGAAGGAGCTGGCCTCGGAATGACGGTGATGCTGGTGTTTCCAACCTATACATTCAGCCTGAGGGTAAGAAGCAGAGATTCATCACTTGGAATAAAATCCACTCTCCTTCCTGTGGACTACAGGTTCTGTATACTCTGGCCCCTTCC
Organism: Bos grunniens; assembly: GCF_055505025.1. Taxonomy (NCBI): domain Eukaryota; kingdom Metazoa; phylum Chordata; class Mammalia; order Artiodactyla; family Bovidae; genus Bos; species Bos grunniens. The sequence goes on along the minus strand of NC_141174.1, from coordinate 83,970,728 downwards.
TACCACTACGGTCACTCAGCATCTGCCGCCTCTCTTTCTTGTTCTTGGGTGTGGCCAAGCTCTGCCCATCTGAGGCTTGGCACTTGCTGTGACCCTGGCCTGGAGCCCTCAATGCTGGGATCTTTTCAGGGCTCACTCCTTTGCTTCTTTCATCCTCCTCTGGAAGGCTCCTCCTGAAACCAGCCTAGCTCCACCCTGCCTCCACCGCCATACACTCTCCTCCCTTGTAACGCCTCACTTTCTCCATAGCACTGCTGTCTGAGATGACAGTATTTATTTAGTTATAGGTTCATAGCCTGCCTTCCCCATCAGAAGGTGAGCCCCAGGGATGCAAGGTCACCTTGCTCACTACTGGATTCCCTGTGCCATGACAGTGCCTGGCACATATGTGTTGGATGAACAAATGCATTCAGGAAGTCTGTGGCGCCTGCAATGATCAGAATCCTCTACCAGACCATTTCTGGGTTTTTCCAGTTCTGGGATAAATTATTAAAAATGACACAATTCTATGAAAATGTAATCTTGTTATAATAAATATCTTTTACATATGTATTAGTTTAGTTCTTTAATGGCCATGTGTAAACTGTTCTAATTTTTATCAATATTTCTCTTTCTTGGATGGTAAAACTGAAGCTTGGAGAAATGCACTGACTTTCCAAAAGCCATATAAGCTTTGAACAAGAATTTTATGAATTTTGTGTGGAAATTTGATGTGTATGTCTATTGTTACAGAGTGAGAAGAGCCTGGGATTTGGAAGCAAAAGGTTTCTATTTTGTATTTTGTCTTAGTTTGCATTTTAGCATGTTTATCGCAATATTATCTCAGACAACAGGGACTTCCTTGGCAGTCCATGGCTGGGGCTCGGGACTCCTGAGGCAGGGGGCTCAGATTCGATTCCTAGTCAGGGAGCTGGACCCCAGGTGCCACAACTGAGAGTTTGCATGCCACAACTAAAGATCCTGCATGCCACACTGAATATCAAAGACTCCGTGTGCCACAGCTAAGACCCAGCACAGCCGAATGAAATAAATGAGCAATTTAAAAAATATTATCACAGACAAGACTTCCCTTTCTAAGCATCAGTGTTCTTATTGTAAATGACAAACATAAATTTTAAAAAGTAGAACTTCATTCACAGCACCACCTGTGATAACATATTTAGCATTTAGTAGAGTCCAGCATACCTGTTAGGCACACAATAAATATTGGTTGACTTACACACACCTATTTCCTCATGCATAAAGTACTATGCCCACCTTTGGGGTTGTTATTAAGCTCACATAAAGTAAGGTATCAAAAGTACTTCGTGAACTATAAAAAAGCATAATGTGGTGCCAACTGATTATATTATTGTCCTGTTTCAAAACACTGGACATCTTGGAACTTTCTAAAAGAGAAATAATTGTGATGAAAATATTCTTTTCATCCTTAGACATTGTTGGAAAAATAATAACATAAATTCAAGGCATTGATGTTACTGAGAGTCCTCCTTATTCTGTGAGGTATCCACAACTTTATGGTTTACTCTTCCGCACAGAATTTTTAAAAGAAGCTTCAAAAAGCTCTACTCTGTTACTCCTTTACAATAGTACAAAGTGGACCCAGTGTGTTCGCGAGCCCTGTGACTTGCACGGTGGGCACTTCTCTGCTTGGGTCCTTGACTGCACTGCCACTGATGTTTCATATTTTATTTGAAAAGAGGTGGACGTTATCTTTGAGGGACCTGGAAAGGGCTCTTAAGATAACTTTCTCACGAATCCCTAAGTGTAACTTTGTTGATTCTCCATGAGTCCTCAGTGCTAGGCACCCTTTTCATTTCTTCTTGCTTTCTGTCTGATTAATGCTTCTTGGGACTTGCCTGGAGGTCCTGTGTTAAGCGTTCACCTACCAATGCTGGGGGTGTGAATTGGATCCCTGGTTGGGGAGCTAAGATCCCACATGCCTCATGGTGAAAAAAAAAAAAAAAAACATAAAAAGCAGAAACATTATTGTAACAAATTCAATGAAGACTTTAAAATGGTCCACATAAAAAAATCTTTATTAAAAGAAAAAAATGCTTCTAAGCTGCTCAGCAAAGCACACCAGTAGTGTCACTGGTGGGGGTTTTAGTCTGCTCACCCTTCTTGGTTTAAGGTAGATGAAAGCATTTCTTCTGCAAGTTTTCTTCAAAAAGTTGTATCTCTAACCATAAAATAGGATATATGAAGCAAGTTATTTAGATTCCTTTTTAATTTGAAAAGTTCAAAAAGATACATATATACCTTCAAAGTAAAAATCACACACAATCCAGCAAAATATAAGTAAGATAAAAGGTGACTACATGGGGACTTCCCTGGTGGTCCAGTGGCTGTGACTTCTAGCTCTCGGTGCAGGGGGCCCCATGTTTGATCCCTGGTCAGGGAACTAGATCCCACATACTAGGACTAAGACCCTGTGAAGTCAAATAAAAATCATAAATAAATACTTTTTTTAAGTGACTACATATAAACTAAGGAGTTGTATCATAACTGTTACTTTGGAATGACACTTCAGTTTTGTGAAGGATAGCCCATTGTGAGTAACTCTGAACTAGAGATCGGCAAGTGAATTGATAAATCCTAGGTGGGCTGATGAAAGTGAAAGAGGAGAGTGAAAAAGTTGGCTTAAAGCTATTCAGAAAACGAAGATCATGGCATCTGGTCCCATCACTTCATGGGAAATAGATGGGGAAACAGTGGAAACAGTGTCAGACTTTATTTTTTTGGGCTCCAAAATCACTGCAGATGGTGACTGCAGCCATGAAATTAAAAGACGCTTACTCCTTGGAAGGAAAGTTATGACCAACCTAGATAGCATATTCAAAAGCAGAGACGTTACTTTGCCAACAAAGGTCTGTCTAGTCAAGGCTATGGTTTTTCCAGTAGTCATGTATGGATGTGAGAGTTGGACTGTGAAGAACGCTGAGCGCAGAAGAATTGATGCTTCTGAACTGTGGTGTTGGAGAAGACTCTTGAGAGTCCCTTGGACTGCAGGGAGATCCAACCAGTCCATTCTAAAGGAAATCAGTCCTGGGTGTTCATTGGAAGTGATGATGCTAAAGCTGAAACTCCAATACTTTGGCCACCTCATGAGAGGAGTTGATTCATTGGAAAAGACTCTGATGCTGGGAGGGATTGGGGGTAGGAGGAGAAGGGGACGACAGAAGATGATATGGCTGGATGGCATCACCGACTTGATGGACATGAGTTTGAGTGAACTCCAAGAGTTGGCGATGGACAGGGAGGCCTGGTGTGCTGCAATTCATGGGGTCACAAAGAGTCAGACACGACTGAAGCGACTTAGCATGCATGCATGCATTGGAGAAGGAAATGGCAACCCACTCCAGTATTCTTGCCTGGAGAATCCCAGGGACGAAGGAGCCTGGTTGGCTGCCATCTATGGGGTCGCACAGAGTCAGGCACAAGTGAAGTGACTTAGTAGCAGCAGCAGGGAAGTATTATCAGGTCAGTAAGCTTTACTGTGGGTTTCCCTGTTGGCTCAGACGGTAAAGAATCTGTCTGCAATGCGGGAGACCTGGGTTCGATCCCTGTGTTGGGAACATCTCCTGGAGATCTTCACTCCTGGAGAATCTCAATGGACAGAGGAGCCTGGCGGGCTACAGTCCATGGGGTTGAAAAGAGTCAGACACGACTGAGCAACTAAGCATGGCTTTACCCTTTTCTTTTTTGTTTATAACATTTGGCTGCATAGAGTCTTAGTTGCAGCCCTTGGGATTTTCATTGTGTTATGCAGAATCTTTCATTGTGGTACTTAATTCTCTAGTTGTGGTGCATGGGTTTAGTTGCTTAATGGCATATGGGATCTTAGTTCTCTGACTAGGGATCAAACCCATGTCTCCTGCATTGCAAGGCAGATTCTTAACCACCTGACCACCAGGGAAGTCCCAGCTTTACACCTCTTTTTTCTCAGAGTAATATATGTATTTTTATTAATACTTGACATATTAGGATATTTTTAAAACTGGCAAGTCAAAGTTTTAATTTTATTTTAAAATGATTCATCAAAGTGAGGGCAGTTGTTACTTTAAAATTTTACGAGGGGCATTAACTAGTGAGGTGATCCTTGACTCACCCCCTTCCACCTGTTGATCAGTGAACTATGTAGGAAGAGGGGCTTGGAAAGCAGTGAACGTACTTGGGTCACTGGTTGAGACCATGAGACATCACTGTTTGGTGACTGAACATTTGCTGCGCACAGAATTACCTGATATTGACTGGCAGTGTTGTAGGAGCATCAGAGGAGAACATGTTGATCACATGTATTCGGTAGCAGATTTCATAATTACTCTAATTTAGAAGTAATAGTGAATATAAATGATATTTTGAGATGTTGGTAACCACTGTAATGTGATCCAGCTTTACACTTTTTCAGTTTCTGGATTATATTCCCTCTTACAGGCTTGATAATGGTTCTCCCACAGCCTGGATCTACATCGTGTCTCCTGCCACACTCAACCACACCTTTTATGGCCCCGGAGTGACCAACACTCTCTGCCTCTGGGCCTGTCTCCAAGGTTCTACCTCTGGCCACACTGATGTCTGTCCGATAAGAAGTGCCATGGCTTCTTTTTCACGTTTCTCTGGAGCTCTCCCCTCTCTCCTCCTTGATTCAATGCTGATGGTAATTTAATTTCTCAAGCACATTCCCTAAGGATTCCCTGAGGGAATGGCTAAGAGGTTGAAACCTAGGCCAGTTATTCTGAGCTGACACATGCTAATAGAAGAAATAAATCACCTACCAGCGTTCAAAAATATATAGGTAGATAAGCAAGGAGGAGAAGAAATACAAGCCACCGTTTTTTTTTTAAACATACCTTTTGTCCCAGATAACTCCAGGAGTAGATTAAATGGTATATTAAAAGGCAGTTAAATATCATGCCTGCTCTCACAGAATTAATGTTTCAGAGTGCATTCCACACTGAATTTATTATGCCTGCCTGCAGGGCTGGATGGCATGTGGACACAGTTGTACATTGTGGAAACAGTAGCTTGGTTTATGATACCTCAAGTCCTGAGCCCACATTAGAATCTGACAGTAATGCCCATGACTCTATGGGAGCTGATTTATCCTGAACCATTTAAAGTCAGCAGATACTTTGTACTATCTAAGTTCTGCCCTTTCTCTCACTGGCTGGTGGCTGTCTCTTTAATGAAAATAGAAAAGGGCTACCTTGTGACAATGATGAATGTTCCCTTTTGAACACAGTTCAGCCACCTTTAGGGTTTAAGGTCAAGGTCATTTTATTTCTTGCTGATGTCTAGTCATTGCCACCCAGCTAGATGGGACTGGAAGTTACCAGAGCACAGTTTGCTTAACTAATCGCTCATTGCCCAGGGTAGTCAGTCCAGGAAAGACCAAACAAAATCTGTTTCTTCCATATGGCTTTCTAGGTCTTCATTTTATACAGATTGGCCCCCTTTGTGAGGCCCCTACTACTCAAGCACTAAAAAGAAAAATTGAGTTTTACTAATTGTAACTCGATATTAACTCTCCTGTGTTAGTTATCTCTCGCTGTGTAACAAATTACTCCAAAACACAGTGACCTGAAAATAATAATCAGCATTTGTTTTCCCACAATGGCTCAGCAAGTAAAGAGTGTGCCTGCAATGCAGGAGACTCAGGAGATGCAGGTTCCAGCCCTGGGCCAGGAATATCCCCTGGAGAAAGAAATGGCAACCCACTCCAGTACTCTTGCCTGGGAAATCCCATGGACAGAGGAGCCTGGTGGGCTACAGTCCAAAGGGTTGCAAAGAGTTGGACGTGGCTAAGCAGCTAAGCATGCACACATTTTCCCACAGTGTTTTTGTGGGTCAGGAATTGACGAGCAGTGTAACTGGGTGGTTCTGACTCAGGGGCTCTTGTGAGGTGGCAGTCAAGAGGTGAGCTGAGGGACTTTCCTGGTGGCCCAATAGCTAAGACTCCATGCTATTAATGCAAAGGACCCGGGTTCGATCTCTGGCCAGGGAAATAGATCCACATGCCACTACTAAGAGTTCACATGCCACAGGTAAAGATCCCGCATGCTGCAACTAAGGCCCCGCATAGCCAAACAGATAAAATAATTAAAACAAAGAGATGTTACTTGCGTCTTCCTGCTACTGTGTAAAGGCTTGACTTGGGCTGGAGGATCTTTCAAGATGGTTTACACACATGCCTACTAAGTTGGTGCTGGCTGTTGGTAGGAGGCCTCAGTTCCTCCTGGATGAGCGTCTATAGGGCTGCTTGAGTGTCTTTACAGTATGGCAGCTGGCTTTCCCAGATGATCCAAAAAAGCACAAAGTGAAAGCCCCAGTGCATTTTATGGCCTAGCCTCAGAAGTCACACTTCATCATTTCTGTAATATCTCGTTGGTTACACAGATTAGTCTCATTCAGTGCAGTGGTAAAGAATTTGCCTGCCGATGAAGGAGATGCAGGAGATTTGGGTTCAATCCCTGGGTCAGGAAGATCCCCTGGAGGAGGAAATGGCAACCCACTCCAGTATTCTTGCCTGAAAAACTCCATGGACAGAGGAGCCTGTGGGCTGTAGTCCGTGGGGTCACAAAGACTTGGACATGATTGAGTGACTGAGCACATGCACTTTGTGCGAGGGAACTACAGAAAGGCATGAACACCAGTTGGCCAGGATTGCTGGAGGCAATCTTTAGAAGTGTTATTTCAAATAAAGAACCAAAGGAGCTATTGAAATCTGTAGCTTCCACTGGTATTATATGTAGACCACTAAGGAAGACCCAATATTATATGTAGTACTGTTAAAAGAAGGATTCATTTCCAAACATCTGACTTGATGTTTGTTATGAAACAAAACGTCCAGAAAATTCAAGGTTAGAGTCCACTTTTGATCACGCTTTCCAAACAGGATTTTCTTCTGCCATGATGAAGCCATATGGGCACCGTCAGTTTTCTTTTCTTCCCCAGTGTTTGCATTGGGGAAAGTTAAACAAACAAATCAAAACTGAACCTCCTTTCACAAAGTTACCATTTCATGGATTGCCATCCTGGAGTGCAGGCAAGTTTCTTTTGTCAGCTGCTGCTTTGAAAGCCAAAGCCAAGATTGCCTGGCACGAAGCTTTGCATGTTGGCAAGCCAACCGCAATGAATTGGAAGTGCGTTCAAGGCTAAAAGAATAAGGCTAGAAGTGTTGTAGATATCTTTTATAGTCTCGTGGTTGGAGGGAATTTGCGAGGCTCTCCACACTTAACTTCCATTGTAGGCAGGTATATATTCTGAAATTCTAAAGATACGTAGGTGATCACCCTGCCTTTGTTTTAATATCAAGTGAGAAAAAGCTTACTACCAGTCCCTTTGATTGTCAAAGGTTTCTCATTTGCTGCTTAAGCCACATTTTATCTCTGTGTATCTTCTGACCATGGACCTTCCCTTTCCACCCCCCAGAGAAAACCCAAATGTGAAATTTCATCAGATATTTGAAAACCCACTCTCATGTGGGTCTTCTTAGTCTTTTCCAGGTTAAATCGTCCTGTTTGTTTGTTTGTTTGTTTTTGCCTCCAAATCCCTTGCCATCTGAGTTTCAAAGTCCATCTGAAAATGTGGCGTCCATTCATTTGCAACAAAGTATTTGTTGAATGCTGTCTGTGGGCAAGGCACTGTGCCAGTCCAGATGTCTGAAAAGGACAGAGTCAGGCCCTGCTGTTTCTTCCCATTAATTTAGATGTTATGTTTCTGATGATGTCCCCAAAGATTACATTAGCTTTTCTTGTAGCCATGTCAAACTCTTGGATTATTTTGGGCTGTGATCAACTAAAACGATCAGTTTTTGTCGAAGGGAACTCTTCTCAGTTCTCGTCTTCCCAAGCCTGTACTCATGTAATCAAGGTTTTGAATCTAAATGAAAGACTTCACATTTATCTCTATCCAGTTATATCTCATTGGTCCAGCTCATCGTTCCAGTCCACTGAAGTCATTTTGATATTTGCTGACTCTTAGATCTTGATTTCACTGTTTTAACATTTCTCGCAGCTTTGCGTGTTCATCAACGTTTCTTCTCTCTTTGTAGCCAAGTCACTCCTAGTGATGAGGAGAACAGGGCCAGTGACAGTCATTTGGCAGGTCACTAGACCCCTCCATGCCCCCTTCCATCAGCTCTTTGAGAACAGATTTTCAGCCAACTATGAGTTGCCCAAATTATACTGTCATCTGGTCTGCATTTCTCCATCTTGTCCACAAGAATTTCCTGAGAGACTTTGCCAAATGCCTTGATTAATCAATACATGCTGAGTCTCTGACATTCACAGTTGTCGGTCGTAGTGACCTGCTTCTTTCTCCAGAGGAAGAAAGGGAATGGGGCAACCTGAGAACTGTTCTGTCCTCCGCTTGAGCTCCCTAACCACCAGACTCCTGGGTCAAGCTAGGGAATAGCCAAGTTCATGAAGATGTATCTGTTGACTGACCCCTTGACCTTATCCTTTAGGACCAAAGGATACCTTGTCACTTTAAAGTATTATAACTTTGATTAGAACCCATATCTCATCATTTCTGATTAGTTGTTCTTTCTAGCTATCTTGGGCTCACTTCACTCTCCCCCTTTCCAGGTGGCGTTAGTGGTAAACAACCCATCTGCCAATGCAGGAGACGTAGAGACTTGGGTTCAATCCCTGGGTCGGGAAGATCCTCTAGAGGAGGGCATGGCAACCCACGCCAGTATTCTTGCCTGGAGAATCCCCCTGGACAGAAGAGCTTGGAGGGCTACAGTCCATAGGGTCACACAGAACTGGACACAACTGAAGTGACTTAGCATGTCCACACTTTACTTTGACCCTCAGGTTCATAGGTTTTTATAGTTCAAATCACCAAATATTTAGAGTATCTGGTATAAGTTCCTGTACAAGTTATTTCCATGCCATGTCAATACTCTTTAATGCACCATACATAACTACCCAAACCACAGTCCACAACAAGCCTCCCTGGTCAGCTCTGCTCCACCTTAAGAAGTCCTGCAGACTCACACCTATCTCCATCATCCAAGGTATCCAGCCTTACATGTTGGGATCTATGATTTCTCCATTCTTTTGAGCCTCATGTTCTGACATGCATGTTCTCTTTGGGTCTTAGATTTGGTAACTAGGTTTAGACAGTCTAGTCTGATTCAGACCTTTTTCCCCACCAAGATATGACTTCCACTGAATCAAGCACTGTGGGCTTTCCTGTGGCTCAGCTGGTAAGGCACCCACCTGTAGTTCAGGAGACCTGGGTTCGATCCCTGGGTTGGGAAGATCCCCTGGAGAAGGGAAAGGCTACCCGCTCCAGTGTTCTGGCCTGGAGAAGTCCGTGGACTGTATAGTCCCTGATTGCAAAGAGTTGGACATGACCGAGCAACTTTCACTTCACTTCACTTCACTTCGAGCACTGTAATTAGGATGCATATCACCCTGCCTCTACCTTGGAACCTCCATCACAGAACCTTCCCTTCACCTGTCAGAAGGATTAGAAAGGCAGTGGGTGGAAAGATAGATGAAAGGACTGGGTCCCAGTTCCCAATCCAGTGTAAATAATCCAGTACAGTTCATTGCCTGGTAATTTTAGATAAAGCACACTTTGGCAGGGAGGAGGGTGCTGATTTGTAGTAATGAGTCCCAACCGTCATTCTTGGCGATATTAATGAACAGGCACACACCATCAAGGGCTTTCCTGGTGGCTCAGCTGGTAAAGAACCTGCTTTCCAATTCAGGAGATGCAAGACGCTGTAAGTTTGATTTCTGGGTCAAGAAGATCCCCTGGAGAAGGAAATGGCAAACTGCTCCAGTATTCTTGCCTAGAAAATTCCATGGACAGAGGAGCCTAGCAGGCTACAGTCCATGGAGTACCAAAGACTTGGACAAGACTGAGCACATATGCACACACACACACACACACCCCATCAAGTTTCACAATTCAAGGTAACTGGGTTACTTGGAGCCTGTCTCTTGGTTTGCAGGACCTTTAAATTGTGAGCAACATACTCAAAAATCTTGCCCTAATTTTCTCACAGAAAATATAGAGCTTTGGTGTTTTTTCTGGGACACATTCATTGTCTTAGAGTCATAGTCTCATCTGGACATTTTCCCTTCTAAAGCTTAAGCTCATAACCCTCTAGATGAGAAATTCCTATCCCATATTTTCTCCAGTTTGGGGAGATGTACATTGTTTCTTTTTATTTCTTTATTTTAGAGTTTTTGTTTTCCTAATTTTATTGAGATATAATTGATACATATATATGGCAGAAAGCAAAGAGGAACTAAAGAGCCTCTTGATGAAGGTGAAAGAGGAGAGTGAAAAAGCTGGCTTAAAACTCAATATTGAAAAAACTAATATGGCATCTTGTTCCATCGGTTCATGGCAAATAGATGGGGAAACAGTGGAAACTATGGCAGACTTTATTTTCTTCAGCTCCAAAATCACTGCAGATGGTGACTACAGCCATGAAATTAAAAGATGCTTGCTCCTTGGAAGAAAAGCTATGACCAACCTAACAGCATATTAAAAAGCAGAGACATTACTTTGTCAGCAAAGGTCCATATAGTCAAAGCTATGGTTTTCCCAGTAGTAATGTAAGAAGGCTGAGCACTGAAGAATTGATGCTTTTGAACTGTGGTATTGGAGAAGACTCTTGAGAGTAACTTGGGTTGCAAGGAGGTCAAACCAGTCAATCCTAAAGAAATCAATCCTGAATATTCTTTGGAAGGACTGATGCTGAAGCTCCAGTAATACTTGCCACCTGATGAGAAGAACTGACTCATTGGAAAAGATCCTGATGCTGGGGAAGATTGAAGGCAGGAGGAGAAGGGGACAACAGATGATGAGATATTAGATGACATCATCGACTCAATGGACATGAGTTTGAGCAAACTCCAGGAGATAGTGAAGGACAGGGAAGCCTGGCATTCTGCAGTCCATGGGGTCACAAAGAGTCAGAAATGACTGAGCAAATGAACAACAATTGAAAAATAATGTTCTATTTTTAATGTGTCCAGTGTAATGCTTTGATATATGTATGTATTGTAAAATGATCACAATAAGTTAACATCCATCACCTACTTAAAATTTTTTCCTTGTGATGATAACTTTCAAGATATACTCTTAGAAACTTTAAAATATAAAATACAATATTATTAATTATATTCATTGTGCTGTACATTACATCCCTAGAACTTGTAACTTGGGGATAACTTATAATCTTATAACTGGAAGTTTGTACTTTTTGACCATTTTCACAAATTTCCCCCACCCCCTACCCCCTCTCCTGACAATCACCAGTCTGCTCTTTGTTTCGATGATTTCAGTGCTTTTTAGATCCCACATATAAGAGAGCTAATGTAGTATTTGTCTTTCTTTGTCTGATTTATTTCATTTAGCATAAAGCCCTCAAGGGCCATCCTGTTATCTCAAATGGCACAATTTTCTTCTTTTTATAGCTAAATAATATTCCCTTTTATACATATACCACATTTTCTTTGTCAGTTAATTCATCAATAGATTCTTGGATCGTTCCCATGTTTTGACTATTATAAATAGTGCTGCCATGAATAGGGGGGTACAGATATCTCTTCAAGATAGTGACTTCATTTTCTTTGGAGTTATTCCCAGGAGTGGAATTGTTGGATCATATGGTACTTCTAGTTTTAAGTTTTTGAAGAACCTCTATTACTGTTTTCCTTAGTTGCTGTACCAACCTACATTCCCAGCAACAGTTCCCTTTCCATCACATCTTGACCAACACTTGTTATCTCTTGTCTTTTGGATGATATTCATTCTAACAGGTATGAGGTTAGAATGTGGGTTTGATTTGCATTCTCCTGGTGACTAGTGATATTGAACATAGTTTAATGTATTAAAACCTATTGGCCACTGGTATGTCTTCTTTGGAAAAATGTCTTTTCAGTTCCCTTGCCCACTTTTAAATTGGGGTGTGTGGGGTTTTTTGCTGTTGAGTTACATGAGTTCTTTGTATATTTTGGATATTAACTTTGCAAATATCTTCTCCCATTCCATAGATTCCCTTTTCATTTGGTTGTTGGTTTCCTCTGCTATGCAGAAGCTTTTTAGTTTGGTATAGGCCCAACAGTTTATTTTTGCTTTTGTTGTCTTTACTTTTGGTGTCAAAACTAAAAAATTATCACCAACATTGATATTAAGGAGTTTCCTCCTTATTTATTTATTTATTTAATTTTAGGAGTGAGATGTACACTGTTTCTGCCTAAGAAGTCATAGAATCCCTATTTGTAAATGCTGCCTAAGTAGCCAGCTACTGATTTCCCATATTCCACGATCTTCCAAAATCTTTGACTTTCAGTTGGAGTAAGAGATGATAACATTACCTCTTTACTTAAAATGTAATTCCCTACTTAGAAAGTGAATATGTGGATTTTAAACATCAATTTCTATTCCCTAAATGGTAAGTGGAAATGACCGTTTAAAACTCTCCAGTTTAAGTACCATTTGTACTTGTGTGTGGCCCTTACCTGGGTTATTTTTTTTCGCGGTGGGTGAGTGACTCACAATAGAACTCAAGCTCCTGGCTCTCTCCCTAAATGCTAGGAAACTGGAGCTTTCAGCCACTGAAATTCTTTACTAAATGAGCCTGTTTCTACTCATTTTCAAATGTATTAATCTCCTCTAACATTTCACTGTGAAGAAAACAAGGTTTTTATTAATTGAAGCGGGATCTCCCACAGGATGTCCGGTGTGATTGGCTGCATCATTACATAATAGTAATAAACAAATGAGCCCCCTTTGAACTCAGCAGTTCAGGCTCCTCCAGCATCTTGGCTGTGGTTCCATAGTTTGACACTTGTGCCGCAGTTAATTAGGGTGACTGTGAAAGGTAGACAGGGGCAGAGAAAAGGCAGGATTTAAAAGCTGTTCCTTCTACCTTTTGGGGAGTTTCAAGTCCTTTCTACATTATAAAGCTAAATGATAGATTTATGCTTTATTTTCTCCCTGGCCTCCCTCCTTGGCTTCAGATTTAATGAGCCCAAAGGAAAGGGGGATCATTATTTAAAATCTGGGTGACGTGCATTTAAAATTAAGATTTGTATTTGCCCAGACTTTTTATTCCTGCAATCCAAGATACCTACGTATAAATCAAACTTCATCAGTTACACTGTCGCCATTCATCTCTCCTATTGGGAAAAGCTTAGCTTAATAGGTTATTTCCGAAAACTTGCTTTGTTGCTTTCTTATTTGGGATGTATATAGAATCAGCTGGAGGAGGGAGGAGACTGGAAAAGTGCTTTGGTCACTTTACATGAGTTTTAAAATAGCAGCAAATAAGAGAATGTCTATTCACAGTGCTTATTGGCAGTCCCATGGTGGGTAGGTGCTGAAGGTTCCTGTGACAACAGAGAAGTCTAGAAAGCAGGGCCCGGGATGAAACTGATGCAGGGAAGGGGGTCTGACTTCCCTTCCTGGAGAATTCTGAAGGGTATTTCTTCCTTCTCCTCCAGCTTTTCTGCCCCTCTTTTACTTAAACCCTGGGAACAGAGGCCTGATGGGGAGAAGCTGGACCAGGGAAACAGGGTCAGACCAGATATGCTGGAGACACTCGCTACTCCCCAAGCCCCCTAGTATGAGGTCTTATCATGCTTTTTTTCCTTCAATATTTATTTTATTTATTTATTTGGCTGTGCCAGGTCTTGGTTGCATCATTTGGGATCCTCATTCTTTGCTGGAGCATGTGGGACCTTTAGTCACAGCATGGGAACTCTTAGTTGTGGTCTGTGGGATCTAGTTCCCTAACCAGGGATCGAACTCCAGCCTTCTGCATTGGGAGCATGGGATCTTAGCCACTGGACCACCAGGGAAGTCTCATCACCCTTTAAAAGGTCATGTCCTTTACCTGTCAGACCTCCCTTCTCTGGTCCCATGGGGGCAGAAGCCTCTGGTAGAGTTTCTCCAAATTCATCCTTCATCCCTCAAATGTTTGTTCCACTTTCTGGATCTCTCTCAAATGCTCTTCTCTTTCCCTCCCCTGGTAGCAGCCGTTCTTACCTCCTGCCCCGATTGCTGCAATGGCTTGGAAATGGACTCCCCCACACACCCCATTGCTTCCTATTGGCTTGCCCTGACCCACCTTCTGTGCTGCAGCCAGAGCTGTCTTTCCCGAAGGCACCGTCAATCTCAGGCTCCTCTGGTTAAACCTGGAGGGACTTCATTTTCATCACCTTTAGGATGACATCTCCACCCCCTAAGAAGGCTGAGGCAGCTTGCCACCTGGCCTGTTCCTCTCCTGTTCTTCTCCACTTGCCCTGCCCAGCTCTACTCCAGCTACACTAGACTGGACATGCACTCTCGTGCCTCTAAGCCTGACGTCTCAAGTTCCTCTAATCTCAGTCGAGACAGCCTTCCTTACCCACACCCTTAATCAGGTGTTCCCTCTGAGATATTGTTTCACATTTAAGTTTCCCCTCCAAGAAAACTTATTAAAGTCTTGGAAAGGCCTAGAAGCGCCAAAACGTTTCCAGAGACTTCCAGGGCTTACTTTTTCATGCTTCTCTCTGCCGCTTCACTTCTACATCCTCATGTACTGCCTTGGTTTCTGTCTTCATTAGTCAAGCTCCCAAATCCATTTTCCACAGAAGTCCACATGCTATGAGCTTACTTTCATGAACCGAGTACCTTTACTGAAGATGGGGATGATTGTGAGAGGTAACTTTAACAAGTGATTGGTCCTGAGTCCTTTCACTGGCTCAACCCTCATTCCACTCCCTTTTTCTTATTCCCCATTACACAGAGTTCCACTCTAAGAGAAATAATAATAATGGCAGTGATCTAAAAGAAACTATTTCTGTCTCACATTGAAGAAGTTGGAGCGTGGCGGGGCAGTTTTATTGTCCTCAGTATGAGTCTTTCTTTCATTTTATTTCTTCGCCATTCAAAATGCCTGCTGCAGGTCCAGCCATTCCTCGTACATTCCAACCATCAAGAGGGTCACGCATTCTCCCTTGAGACTATTTCCCAGAAGTTGCACAGACCACTTCTGCCTCTACCCTACTGGCCAGAACTTAGTCATATGGCCACACCTTGTTACAAAGTTGGTTGGGAAATGTAGTCTTTCTCTGGGAATACACGTGCCCAGTTAAAACCTAGTGATTCTATTACCACGGAAGAAAAGGAAGATAAATATCGAGGGGCATCCTGAAGACTCTGTTAAACCTGTAACAGTAAATACCTGTCCCCTGTTCGTGACTTGCCTAGTTTGGCATGTGATCAGGTTCCCTCCGAGCCTCACATCTGACCCATGAACTTGTTTGGATCTATTTCCCGAACACCTACAGCTCTACTTCCAAAGAGGGTGCCACACCTTTTTTCTACATCTCATAAACCAGGGGTCACCATCCTCTGGGATCTAATTCCTGATGATCTGAAGTGGAGCTGATGTAATAATAATAATGAAGTGCACAATAAATGTAATGCACTTGAATCATCCTGAAACCATCCCCCCTCCCAACCCTGGTCCGTGGAAAAATTGCCTTCCACAAAACTGGTCCCTGGTTCCAAAAAGGTTGGGGACTGCTGTTATAAACCATGTAACTTCTCTGTGGCCTGCCTTGCTCAGACCCCCTGTGGTTGCCATGTGTCTGTATCAGTGGGGTTCCCTTAGGTTGCACACATAGGCCTGGTCTGCACACATACTTAACATTTGTGGTTGACTCAGGTCACAATTTTGGATTTACCAGGTGTCAGAATGTAGCAGCAGATTCACCAGTCAACAGCCATGGTGAACAGTAAAAGAACAGTCAGGAGTGTTCTTGGTATGGTTCCCTCATAGCTGCACGTCTATGGACACACTCATGCCTGGCTTCAAGGCTGAGAAGCTACCCGCTAACTCCTTCTGATAGCTCCCTTCTGGTGAAGCAAGGCACAGGTGATATTATCTACTAAACAGCCCTCATATGAATACATTTAGCTGGATATGTATTCAACTTACGCTGAACACGTCTGCATCCAATGTATCTTTGGGAGACTGCCCTTTTAGGGGAGGAAAGCAGGAAGTTCAAAATCTGGTCATGTCCCTCCCTGTGTTCTCCACTACGCTGGTCTTGCTCACTCTTGTATCCTTCCTCAGTGCTTCACCTGGAGCCTGACATAGAATAGGTTTTCAATAAATATTTGCTTAATGAACAGATGAAAGAACACCATATGCTAAATGATGAGATGCAAAGATAATTGAAACATGGTCTTTCTCCTCAGAGTTCAAAATCTAGTGGGGGAAGCCAAACATAAGCAATCATTTGCTAAAAAAAACATGCAATATAAATACGTTGATGTAGCCCAGAGGAGATGCCTGAGCTGGATTTTGTCATATGAATAGGAGTTTGCTAGGCCTGTGGAGGTAGAGATGGAGGACTTGCAAGTGGAGAAAGCAACCTGTACAAGGGGCTAAAGGCACAGAACAGCCTTTCCATCTTTAGGCAATAAGTATAAGAGGTCCTCTGACTTAAAGACTTTATAGTTTTAAAGTGTTTTTTTTAATTAAACTTCCTTTTTATTTCCTAGAAGTGGTTTGTAAGTACTATTGATTCATCTAAAGTCAGAGCTTTTATTTAGAATGAATATTTGCATCCAAATATTATGGAACAGGATCTCATCATTTGTTAGAGTTCCATCCATTCCCCACCTGGGGGCACCAGTAAAACGGAAAATCTTGCTGTCTTTCTACATGTGGAGTATTTGCGGCCCTGTGAATGCTGTATTTCAATAATCTCAATATAAATGTCTTAAAAAACTCCACCTATAACCACAGTTAGAAAATAGCAACAGTTGCTGATATTTATATGGCAAAGTGCCAGGTGCTATTCTAAGCATTTTAATAGTATTGACTCTTTTAATTTTCATAATAACCTTCTAAGGTAGGTGCTAGTGTTAATAGCATCCCTATTTCATAGATGAGGAAACCGAATCACCGAGATTTAGTGACTGGCTCAAGGTCACTCAAGTGACTGAGTTAGAATTTTTAAACTCTTGCACAGTTCAAAAGTTTTACAGTATGTTTAGAGTCATCTGGCTGTTTCTTTTATTTCACTTTTTGAGTTTTCCTGCCAGGCAAAGAAGTTTTTATGAAGAAAACCAGAAAGAACTTGCTGGGTTTTGGATAACCCCTTGGGCCCTGACATCTCAGGAGCATTCCCTGGCCTCTCTCCAGCATGACTTCCTTCTCTGGCCTCCCCCTCTGTGGTTGATCCCTGCCTCTTCCCCGCCCGCCCCAATGCCAGCTGCCATGAACATGAAACATGAGTACTCTAGCCCTCTGCATGGGAAGGTTCAGAACTAATCACTAGAGCAAGCATGCAGAGGTATCAAAAAATCAGATCCATGGAACAGTTTCTAGAATGTTCTTACAGGAGTTCCTGCCTCCCTCTGAGACTGTGAATGTGTTTAATCCCCTCTGTTTCATCCCTTGAAAGCAGACTATACCACTCTCACCTCTTTAGTGGCCCTTCTTGCTCACCCAAACAGCTCTGAGGTGGAAAGCTGGGTCTACAGTGTGCCATTCTGAGGCCATCTAGCTCACTGCTCCTCATTCCTCCCTTTGACCTGGCCCTCGTCCCTTTGTATTACCTCAGTCAGGTAATTATTTTATTTAAAATTTTTTATTTAGTTATTTATCTGTGCCAGGTCCTAGTTGTGGCATATAGGATTTTTTATTTGTAGCATGCAAATTCTTAGTTGCGGCATGAGGGCTCTAGTTCTCTAACCAGGGATGGAACCCAGGCCCCCTGCATTGAAAATGGAAGTCTTGGCCACTGGACCACCAGGGGAGTCCCAGATGTTGCCTTTTGCAACATAGTCTATATTCTAAGGCTAGGAGCAAGGATGCTCTGCTCAGACATGCCTGGGTCCAAACCCCGGCTCAGACATACTAAGGATGTCACCTCAGGCAAGTCCCCCAGACTTTATTCCTCAATTTCCTAATGTATGAAATGGGGGTGATAAAACCTACCTGGCAGTGTGGTCATGAGGATCCAAGTAAGATGGTCCCTGTTGTCCGTTGTTTATGTCCAGCTCTTTGCAACCCCTTGTACTGCAGCACGCCGGGCTTCCCTGTCCTTCACTGTCTCTGGGAGTTTGCCCAAACTCTTGTCCAACGAGTCAGCAATGCCATTCAACCATCTCTAAAGTTGATCCCTTGTACTGAGTAACAGCAGCTGTCAGAGGCTGTCCATCAGTGTCGGAGTCTAGACTCTAGGGTCCCACAGTGGGTGGGAATCCCAACTTGCCTACTGACTGACCAGTGACTTTGTGACTTCTCCTCCTCTGAAACACGGCCATAATAGTAGTATCCACCTTATCAGAGGGTTGTAAAGATTTCATGCTATAACACCGTAAAGTACATGGTAGGCTATCTGGCACATATTGGGTGTTCAATAAATACTAACTAATCTCGTCTGTCGTTCATTATTATCATTGCCACCAGCTAAAGTTAACCCCTGGGATTTCCTTGGAAGGAATGATGCTAAAGCTGAAACTCCAGTACTTTGGCCACCTCATGCAAAGAGTTGACTCATTGGAAAAGACTCTGATGCTGGGAAGGATTGGGGGCAGGAGGAGAAGGGGACAACAGAGGATGAGATGGCTGGATGGCATCACTGACTCGATGGACGTGAGTCTGAGTGAGCTCCGGGACTTGGTGATGGACAGGGAGGCCTGGCATGCTGTGATTCATGGGGTCGCAAGGAGTCGGACAGGACTGAGCGACTGAACTGAACTGAAAGTTAACCCATTCTGGATGAATTATCTGTAGTATCTGTGAAAGCCTTATCTGAGTAGAGACCCTTCCCAACACAGTTCAGACCATATCTGTCTTTCTCCTGCTCTCCCTCAAACTTCCCAATTAGAAGCTCCCAGCTGAAGGTTTCTTTGCCTTTTTTTTTTTTTTTTTTTTTTAGCATACAGAGGCTTGGCTACCCTAAGCAGACAAACTAGAGTTTTTCTCCCCCAAGGAGTTTTCCTTCATTTCAAGATGAATGTTCCAGAATATTCATCTCTCTCTTTCTCTCTCAGTGCATCTTTGGAAATCCCACTCGCTGACCTGCTTGGGATGGAATCTTGATGTTAAAGGTTGATTTCGCAGGAGGTTGGCTGTGTGTTATTCTCATAAAGCACATGTCATCTTAATTGAAACTGTGTGAGTGGTAAACTTTGCATTCTAAATTTAGAAAAACAGCTTTGAGAGGAAATGTAACCTTTGAAACTGTGGAGGAGGCAGTGTGAGTTGTTTTATGTAACTCAGATGGGAAGAATACCTGGGTTGTATAGACTGACTGCTGTTACTGGTGAGGTCTTTTTGAATAGTACGTTTTTCGGCTTTGTTTTGGTTTATTTTTATTTTATTTTTGGTTTTTCTGATATTACCTGATCTTTTTGCCATTTTTTATTGACCATATGCAGCTTTGCGAATCTTAACCTGTTTCACTTCTTTCAGTATTATTATTATTAGCCCTCTTAATAGAAATAGCCTCAGCGCTAGTGCCTGACATGCTCATGTCATTGTAACTAGATGGTCTCACCCTGCGCCCCAAGCCCTGCACACAGAAGACAGACATGGAGCATTCCCTTCCCATTGCCACTGCTCCTGGAGGGCAGGGGAGTGGTGTCAGGGACTCCACCCCCTCTTTTGGTAGGTTGTTGAAAGTGAGGGATTTGTGGCCTTGAGTGGGCTAAATGGGGCCAGCAAAATCCCCATACACATGCATGGCTGCAGGCAAACAGATGGGGAAACATTCCATATCTTATTTTCTTGGGCTCTAAAATCACTGCAGATGGGGACTGCAGCCATGAAATTAAAAGAAGCTTCTCCTTGGAAGAAAAGCTATGACCAACCTAGATAGCATATTAAAAAGCAGAGACATTACTTTGCCAACAAAGGTCCATCTAGTCAAAACCATGGTTTTTCCAGTAGTCATGTATGGATATGAGAGTTGGACTATAAAGAAAGATGAGCACTGAAGAATTGATGCTTTTGAACTGTGGCATTGAAGATTTGAGAGTCCCTTGGACTGCAAGGAGATCAAACCAGTCAATCCTAAAGGAAGTCAGTCCTGAATATTCATTGGAAGAACTGATGCTGAAACTGAAGCTCCAATATTTTGGCCGCCTGATATGAACTGACTCATTGGAAAAGACCCTGATGCTGGGAAAGATTGAAGGCAGGAGGAGAAGGGGATGACAGAGGATGAAATGGTTGGATGGCATCACTGACTCAACTGGCATGAGCTTGAGCAGGCTCTAGGAGTTTGTGATGGACAGGGAAGCCTGGCGTGCTGCAGTCCATGGAGTCGCAAAGAGTCGGACATGACTGAGTGACTGAACTGACTGACAGATAATTCATCCAGAATAGGTTAACTTCAGCTGGTGGTGATGATGAACAACTGAACAACAAGAAGACGGATGCACAGAGATGTGTAGGTTGCCATGTGGAGGGCACTCAACAGAAAGCAGTGAGCCCAGTGCAGCCTCGCCTGGGACAGTCTTCCTTATCAGCCCAGGTCATTCCAGATGAGTTCTATTGGAGCTTCTAGGGCTGGGATCTTTGTGGTAGTTTTCAAAGATTCCCAGGTGGTTCAGATGTACATCCAGGCTGAGACTCACCCCAGCGAGGGCCCTGTGGTGATGGACCTTGCTGGGCAGTCTCTTAATGCCGACTCTTCCTTCCCATGTGGTTCGATGGTCAGACTCACCCACTGACCTCTCTGACCTCCTCCATGGTCAGGCTTTGCTCACTCCTGGAATCCCAGTGCCCCAGAGGCAGGGGTGATCATGGTTCATAGACTCTTGTGCCCTTACCGAGATGTTCTGCCCTATTTGTACACCAAGGACAGCATCGCAGTGCATGTTGGCTGCTTTGTTCTTGCTCGTGACTGGAGCGCTCTCCATGGCTTCATGCAGCCGGTCTGCTCCTGTGATACTTTCCTCTTGCTCCCCTTCGGTGGCCCTCTTCATCCTGCTGTCTGCCTGCCGGTGGTCCTGTTTGAATTGTGTCCTCCTGGTTTCCCGTTGGGTTCATCCAGGGGAAAGCTCAGCGCGTTAGAGGAAGGAGGAAGGAGAGTGAGGCTGGGGAATTCACCCCTTGCCTCTCCTTACTTTTTAGGTGGTTTTTCCACATGACCGTTTCCTTTCAGGTTTCTGCAGCCTCTCCCTTCCCTAGTCCCACTGCCCCCTTCTTCACTCTTACTTACTCGTCCTGAATTACCACACTATGCAAGTGATTTTCAAAGTGTCATTGCTGCACCAGCAAAATCAGCATCACCTGGAAACTTAGAATCGTGGACTCCCAGGCCAGCCCCATACCTAGAGATTCAGACCCTCCGGGGATGGGGCCCAGCAGTGCGTGTTTTAACAAATCCTTCAGGTGATTCTGGTGCACACTAGAGTTTGAGGACCACTGCACTAAACCTTCTTTTGCCTGACTCACACCTTTGCTGATAATCCCTTTATTAAACCCTCCTCAGACTGTCATAATTTGAACCTGCCATCTGTTTCCTCTAGGAACCCTGCCTATTGTACCTGTTGACACAGATTTAAGAGGTTTGCTGTTCTACACAGTTGTGATCTTTGTGTATAGATCTCTGCACATGTATATGAGCTTATAGGGAGAGTAAATTTCTTGAATAGCATTCTCCTTTAAAGGGAAAGTGTATTTTAAATTTTGATAGATAGTGACAAATTTTATTCTCCAAAAACATTGTCCCAATTTTATATGTTCTAAACTGGGCTTCCCTGGTGGCTCAGACGGTAAAGATTCTGCCTGCAATGCAGGAGACCCGAGTTCAGTCCCTGGCTTGGAAAGATCCCCTGGAGAAGGAAATGGCAACCCATTCCAGTATTCTTGCTTGGGAAATTCCATGAACAGAGAAGCCTGGCAGGCTACAGTCCCTGGGGTCACAAAGAGCTGGACACGACTGGGCAACTAACACACAAACTAGTCTCTAGTTATTCCACAGTGAGTATTAATTGACCAGACAGTAGCAATGAGTCAGCGATATACTTCTCACACTTGGGCACACACAGATTTGGGAAGTCTTTGGTGGAACCTTAGAGTCTGCAGTTTTAAAAAGTTCCCTGGCGATACTGATCTGTGCTGGTTTTGAATAATGAGAAGTTAGACAGTACGCATAAAGAAATGGCTGAGAAATGGGCTTTGGGTTCAGATCTCTATTCAACTACTTACTCTGACTTTTCCCAAGTTTTTTAATCTCCTTGAGCCTCAGTTTGTTATCAATAAAATGGGGATGAGATCATAGGTTTTATGATGATCAAATAAGTAACACGTGTATGTGAAGTACTTGGCAAAGGCTTGACACGTCACTGACATCCCACCAGTGGAACCTCAGATTCTGCTTTGCCCACCCCCACTCCTGATAGTTACTTGCCCCATAGATTCTGCTTTGCCCACCCCCACTCCTGATAGTTACTTGCCCCATAGATTCTGCTTTGCCCACCCCCACTCCTGATAGTTACTTGCCCCATAGATTCTGCTTTGCCCACCCCCACTCCTGATAGTTACTTGCCCCATAGATTCTGCTTTGCCCACCCCCACTCCTGATAGTTACTTGCCCCATAGATTCTGCTTTGCCCACCCCCACTCCTGATAGTTACTTGCCCCATAGATTCTGCTTTGCCCACCCCCACTCCTGATAGTTACTTGCCCCATAGATTCTGCTTTGCCCACCCCCACTCCTGATAGTTACTTGCCCCATAGATTCTGCTTTGCCCACCCCCACTCCTGATAGTTACTTGCCCCATAGATTCTGCTTTGCCCACCCCCACTCCTGATAGTTACTTGCCCCATAGATTCTGCTTTGCCCACCCCCACTCCTGATAGTTACTTGCCCCATAGATTCTGCTTTGCCCACCCCCACTCCTGATAGTTACTTGCCCCATAGATTCTGCTTTGCCCACCCCCACTCCTGATAGTTACTTGCCCCATAGATTCTGCTTTGCCCACCCCCACTCCTGATAGTTACTTGCCCCATAGATTCTGCTTTGCCCACCCCCACTCCTGATAGTAACTTGCCCCATAGATTCTGCTTTGCCCACCCCCACTCCTGATAGTAACTTGCCCCATAGATTCTGCTTTGCCCACCCCCACTCCTGATAGTTACTTGCCCCATAGATTCTGCTTTGCCCACCCCCACTCCTGATAGTTACTTGCCCCATAGATTCTGCTTTGCCCACCCCCACTCCTGATAGTTACTTGCCCCATAGATTCTGCTTTGCCCACCCCCACTCCTGATAGTTACTTGCCCCATAGATTCTGCTTTGCCCACCCCCACTCCTGATAGTTACTTGCCCCATAGATTCTGCTTTGCCCACCCCCACTCCTGATAGTTACTTGCCCCATAGATTCTGCTTTGCCCACCCCCACTCCTGATAGTTACTTGCCCCATAGATTCTGCTTTGCCCACCCCCACTCCTGATAGTTACTTGCCCCATAGATTCTGCTTTGCCCACCCCCACTCCTGATAGTTACTTGCCCCATAGATTCTGCTTTGCCCACCCCCACTCCTGATAGTTACTTGCCCCATAGATTCTGCTTTGCCCACCCCCACTCCTGATAGTTACTTGCCCCATAGATTCTGCTTTGCCCACCCCCACTCCTGATAGTTACTTGCCCCATAGATTCTGCTTTGCCCACCCCCACTCCTGATAGTTACTTGCCCCATAGATTCTGCTTTGCCCACCCCCACTCCTGATAGTTACTTGCCCCATAGATTCTGCTTTGCCCACCCCCACTCCTGATAGTTACTTGCCCCATAGATTCTGCTTTGCCCACCCCCACTCCTGATAGTTACTTGCCCCATAGATTCTGCTTTGCCCACCCCCACTCCTGATAGTTACTTGCCCCATAGATTCTGCTTTGCCCACCCCCACTCCTGATAGTTACTTGCCCCATAGATTCTGCTTTGCCCACCCCCACTCCTGATAGTTACTTGCCCCATAGATTCTGCTTTGCCCACCCCCACTCCTGATAGTTACTTGCCCCATAGATTCTGCTTTGCCCACCCCCACTCCTGATAGTTACTTGCCCCATAGATTCTGCTTTGCCCACCCCCACTCCTGATAGTTACTTGCCCCATAGATTCTGCTTTGCCCACTCCCATTCCTGATAGTTACTTGCCCCATAGATTCTGCTTTGCCCACCCCCACTCCTGATAGTTACTTGCCCCATAGATTCTGCTTTGCCCACCCCCACTCCTGATAGTTACTTGCCCCATAGATTCTGCTTTGCCCACCCCCATTCCTGATAGTTACTTGCCCCATAGATTCTGCTTTGCCCACCCCCACTCCTGATAGTTACTTGCCCCATAGATTCTGCTTTGCCCACCCCCACTCCTGATAGTTACTTGCCCCATAGATTCTGCTTTGCCCACCCCCACTCCTGATAGTTACTTGCCCCATAGATTCTGCTTTGCCCACCCCCATTCCTGATAGTTACTTGCCCCATAGATTCTGCTTTGCCCACCCCCACTCCTGATAGTTACTTGCCCCATAGATTCTGCTTTGCCCACCCCCACTCCTGATAGTTACTTGCCCCATAGATTCTGCTTTGCCCACCCCCACTCCTGATAGTTACTTGCCCCATAGATTCTGCTTTGCCCACCCCCACTCCTGATAGTTACTTGCCCCATAGATTCTGCTTTGCCCACCCCCATTCCTGATAGTTACTTGCCCCATAGATTCTGCTTTGCCCACCCCCATTCCTGATAGTTACTTGCCCCATAGATTCTGCTTTGCCCACCCCCATTCCTGATAGTTACTTGCCCCATAGATTCTGCTTTGCCCACCCCCACTCCTGATAGTTACTTGCCCCATAGATTCTGCTTTGCCCACCCCCACTCCTGATAGTTACTTGCCCCATAGATTCTGCTTTGCCCACCCCCATTCCTGATAGTTACTTGCCCCATAGATTCTGCTTTGCCCACCCCCACTCCTGATAGTTACTTGCCCCATAGATTCTGCTTTGCCCACCCCACTCCTGATAGTTACTTGCCCCATAGATTCTGCTTTGCCCACCCCCATTCCTGATAGTTACTTGCCCCATAGATTCTGCTTTGCCCACCCCCATTCCTGATAGTTACTTGCCCCATAGATTCTGCTTTGCCCACCCCCATTCCTGATAGTTACTTGCCCCATAGATTCTGCTTTGCCCACCCCCATTCCTGACAGTTACTTGCCCCATAGATTCTGCTTTGCCCACCCCCATTCCTGATAGTTACTTGCCCCATAGATTCTGCTTTGCCCACCCCCATTCCTGATAGTTACTTGCCCCATAGATTCTGCTTTGCCCACCCCCATTCCTGATAGTTACTTGCCCCATAGATTCTGCTTTGCCCACCCCCATTCCTGATAGTTACTTGCCCCATAGATTCTGCTTTGCCCACCCCCATTCCTGATAGTTACTTGCCCCATAGATTCTGCTTTGCCCACCCCCATTCCTGATAGTTACTTGCCCCATAGATTCTGCTTTGCCCACCCCCATTCCTGATAGTTACTTGCCCCATAGATTCTGCTTTGCCCACCCCCATTCCTGATAGTTACTTGCCCCATAGATTCTGCTTTGCCCACCCCCATTCCTGATAGTTACTTGCCCCATAGATTCTGCTTTGCCCACCCCCATTCCTGATAGTTACTTGCCCCATAGATTCTGCTTTGCCCACCCCCATTCCTGATAGTTACTTGCCCCATAGATTCTGCTTTGCCCACCCCCATTCCTGATAGTTACTTGCCCCATAGATTCTGCTTTGCCCACCCCCATTCCTGATAGTTACTTGCCCCATAGATTCTGCTTTGCCCACCCCCATTCCTGATAGTTACTTGCCCCATAGATTCTGCTTTGCCCACCCCCACTCCTGATAGTTACTTGCCCCATAGATTCTGCTTTGCCCACCCCCATTCCTGATAGTTACTTGCCCCATAGATTCTGCTTTGCCCACCCCCACTCCTGATAGTTACTTGCCCCATAGATTCTGCTTTGCCCACCTCCACTCCTGATAGTTACTTGCCCCATAGATTCTGCTTTGCCCACCCCCATTCCTGATAGTTACTTGCCCCATAGATTCTGCTTTGCCCACCCCCACTCCTGATAGTTACTTGCCCCATAGATTCTGCTTTGCCCACCCCCACTCCTGATAGTTACTTGCCCCATAGATTCTGCTTTGCCCACCCCCATTCCTGATAGTTACTTGCCCCATAGATTCTGCTTTGCCCACCCCCACTGCTGATAGTTACTTGCCCCATAGATTCTGCTTTGCCCACCCCCATTCCTGATAGTTACTTGCCCCATAGATTCTGCTTTGCCCACCCCCATTCCTGATAGTTACTTGCCCCATAGATTCTGCTTTGCCCACCCCCACTCCTGATAGTTACTTGCCCCATAGATTCTGCTTTGCCCACCCCCATTCCTGATAGTTACTTGCCCCATAGATTCTGCTTTGCCCACCCCCATTCCTGATAGTTACTTGCCCCATAGATTCTGCTTTGCCCACCCCCATTCCTGATAGTTACTTGCCCCATAGATTCTGCTTTGCCCACCCCCATTCCTGATAGTTACTTGCCCCATAGATTCTGCTTTGCCCACCCCCATTCCTGATAGTTACTTGCCCCATAGATTCTGCTTTGCCCACCCCCACTCCTGATAGTTACTTGCCCCATAGATTCTGCTTTGCCCACCCCCACTCCTGATAGTTACTTGCCCCATAGATTCTGCTTTGCCCACCCCCATTCCTGATAGTTACTTGCCCCATAGATTCTGCTTTGCCCACCCCATTCCTGATAGTTACTTGCCCCATAGATTCTGCTTTGCCCACCCCCATTCCTGATCGTTACTTGCCCCATAGATTCTGCTTTGCCCACCCCCATTCCTGATCGTTACTTGCCCCATAGATTCTGCTTTGCCCACCCCCATTCCTGATCGTTACTTGCCCCATAGATTCTGCTTTGCCCACCCCCATTCCTGATCGTTACTTGCCCCATAGATTCTGCTTTGCCCACCCCCATTCCTGATAGTTACTTGCCCCATAGATTCTGCTTTGCCCACCCCCATTCCTGATAGTTACTTGCCCCATAGATTCTGCTTTGCCCACCCCCATTCCTGATAGTTACTTGCCCCATAGATTCTGCTTTGCCCACCCCCATTCCTGATAGTTACTTGCCCCATAGATTCTGCTTTGCCCACCCCCATTCCTGATAGTTACTTGCCCCATTCTCGGTCTGTTGCTCATACTCAGCTGCCCTTGGCTCCCTTCAGACAGCCTCCAGTGTCCCTAACTGGCAGCTTCTCCAGAAAGTCCTGCTTGTCTTCAAGATCCCTGGGTCCGAAAGAATAGCTGGGACCCAGAACTACTATTGTGCATCTTTCTAGGGGAGCTTGTGGCAGAGTTGCCAAACCCTCTGCTGAGCAGTTGTTCCACCAGTTTAAGAAACACTGGAGACATTCACTTTTAGAAAAGTGAGCCTTAGGAAACACCAGCTGCCCCAGCAGTCCCCCAGGCAGGTATATAATTAATCTTTTTCTTCAGAATGGTCTAAATCCCAATGAAAACGTTTTCCCCTTTAGAAAAGTCTCTAATCCTTCTTTTCTTTAGGATGAACCTGAGGGAAGCTTCAGTGGTGTCCTCCTATTTGGAGCAACAGATAGAGTACTTGACTTTCTCCCAGAGATATCTAAACTCATTTCTAGGGAACTTGGCCATGCCCAAACTTGCCTGCAGAAATCACTTATAGCCCATGAAAATATAACTGCAAATTGGTCCCTAAAATAGCACAGTTCACCAAGGTAAACATGCAAATCATTTGTCAAACAGATCCTGGTTTGCAAACATTTCTAGAACCTGAAGATGAGCTCACAGCATCAGGGGGCCCACCAGAGCCAGCTGCCCAACCGGCTTGCCTCATTCTTCTGTGGAATATGGAGTGGAGCAAAATGGTGAACAGACAGCCAGGAGAGCTGTGAGCATGTATGGAAACAGCATTTGAAGTTGCCAGAGGAGTCCAGAGGTGGAGGAAGTGGATGTGCTGCACCAAAAGCCCCGGGTCTTGAATTCATTTCCCCCACACTGCCCGCAGCTCTTGCGCCGGGAGGATGAAAAGGCAAGTGGATGGCAAGAGACACTTGAAAGTTCCAGGAGTACAATTAGGAGTATGGAGGCCACATTGGGAGCCTCACGCAGCATATTACAGAAATGGAAATAAAAACTGCTGCTTCCTTTACTTTTGAGCAACTCTTTTATCTGTGGGTCCTCAGCTCCTTCAGTTTTTGCCCCCTTAGCTGGGTCGGCTCTTCTCTACCTGTCTCATCTTCCACTGACTCATCTCCAGTCTTCATCACTCGCCCACATCTCCCTCCCAATCTGCTGTCTTGGTCAAGAGCTGAATGTCCCTCCAGAGGTCCGCCGTTAGCATCTCTAAAACTGCTCTCATCATCTGCGGCACCAAACCTGCTCCTCTTTCTATGTTTCCCACTCCTGAGTAAAGCATCATTTGAAGACAGTGTTGTGCAGCTTTAAAAAATGATTACAAACAGTCCTTCTGCTTGCCTCAAAATCTGTCCCTGGATCAGGTGCCGGGCAGTAGAGCTGTGTGTCCAGATCAAATTGTTCCGGTCCCGGAGGAGGAAGGCTTACACTCCCAGCCTGCTTTGAGGGCTGTTATAAGAAACAGCCCCATGAAACTGTTAGCTGGCTTTGTGCAGCATTTTCTTGAAGATATTCATTGCATTCCACAGCAGCCTTCTAATGTGGACCCAAGGGAGAGGTTTCCCTCAGGTTTAGCTGAATAGAATTAGCCATCTCTGTACTGAGCAATCAACCTACTCTTATCCCATGAATCCTGTGTCATATTACTGCTCCCAGCAGACAGTTCAGAGCTAACCTCTAGCAGGACAGGAGAAGGTACAATATGTGTTGTGTGCTAACTCCACTCTTGGCTTTGTTATGTAATCTACTTATTTTAATTTATATGATCTTGTATTATAACATGTATTTATTTAAGCCCCCTTTGAGATTCGATATGAAATGGGAAAGATTATACCCTTGTTGGTGGCTCAGATGGTAAAGAATCTGCCTGCAATGCAGGTGACCTGGGTTTGATCCCTAGGTCAGGAAGATCCTCTGGAGAAGGGAATGGCTACCTACTCCAGTATTCTTGCCTGGAGAATTACATGGATAGAGGATCCTGGCGGGCTACAGCCCATGGGGTTGCAAAGAGTCGGACACTACTGAGTAACTAACAATTTCCTCATATTTTTATAAATGAACAGGCATATACAGTGTCTTTAGAGACGTCTTTATCAAGTAGAAAGATGCAGCAGATGGAGATGCAGCGGAGGACATAATTTGGTGGTTTCTACTCAAACGATACACTAAGTAGTAACAAAATCAAAATAGCAACACTCTTGGTAACCTGTTATAAAATAGTGCAGCATTATGAGGAGAGATGTAAATCTTGAACTTCAGCTAGAAGGAATGTCAGTTACAGGTAGCAACTAAAATTCAGATCCCCTTTATGTGGCTTACAGCACACATGCTCACTCTAATTGTGTAACATATAACAGAAATATTGGGGACCGTTTTCTGATAATGGGAGGTCCCTGGCAACCAAATGAGTGATCACAAGGGACATGAACCATATGGACTTTCTTCCAGACACTGGGCAGTGTGGCAAAGTGCTCTGAGACCTGTCTTCCTCTGGCTTCTCTAATGGGCCATTAGAGAAAGGGACTCTTTGCTGGTTAACAGAGATGAAAGTTTCTGTCATTTTCCTGCAAGCGAACAGGTCTTTAATATTTCCTGAAACCACAGGTCTGTTTCGTGTCTTGTAACCGAAACAACTATAATCTTTAACACCAGAGAGCAGCAGGCCCCAATAGTACAGTGGCAGTCAAAGGAGCAGAAACACCTGCAGGAAAATTAGGGCATTTTTTTGCAAGGCATGTCTGAGATCTGTAAATGCTAGCTGACCACTGGCAGATTTTTTTTTTGGTCAGATGTTTTCAATGACTCCCCTGTACCTGAGTGAGGTATTCGGTGGACATATTTCACACAAATTCCCAGGAGACTTAAATAGCATTCTCTGCATCCATTTGTCAGCGTTGTTTATCGTGTTCACAGCTTCTGTTTCTGATTCCGAATCTTAGTCCTCTTAACTGGGTAAGCTTTCTCTTTCCTTGACACTAATGAACTTATTTTTATTAGAGTCTGCACTTCCCCAATCGTTGCTCTGGATTTGGGGTTTTATGGGCAGATCAAGCACAGATCATCGACTTAAAAGTGGGAGAGAAGATTAACCTTACCTTTGGGAAACTGTATAAAGACTAAGTCACAGATATTCTACCCAGAATCATAATCAAAGGCTTTTCATAAGTTGAGTTAGGAGATGGACAAATTTGAGAAACATCAGTCTGGGCTGTTTTTGGTAGTTCCGTGGAATTTGGTTTAAATTTTGAAGCACATTTCAACATGTAGTTGCCTGATTTTTAAAAAGCATAGCTCTAAGTCTTTAGGAAAAAAGGGAAAATGTTTATATTCTTACCACTCAGAGAGAAACACTGATAACATTTGGTATATTTCTTTTCAGGTTCTTTCCTGTACTTTTCTGTACATGTAAACACATACATGTATATAGATTTTATATAAGAAAGGATTCATGCTATACATAAAATGTTTATAATTTGCTTTATTCTTAATATGTTTTAGATACTTTCCATGTCAATATGTACATAGGTCACTATCATTGATAATAATGACTCTTGGAACTTCTCCGGTGGTCCAGTTAGTTGAGACTGTGCTTCCCCTTCAGGGGGCACAGGTTCAATGCCTGGTCAGGAAACTAAGATCCCACATGCTGTGCAGTGTAGCCAAAATAATAAGAATAACTGTTGAATACTCCACTATATATATATATATCACAATTTATTAAATTCTTTATTTTTTGACATTTAGGTTGTGTATCAGTCCCCTATGGTCATAATAATGCTATGTAACAAACAACCACAAAATCTTAGTGCCCTGAAGAAATTAAGCATTACTGCTTGCTCTTGAGTTTGCAGACTGGCTGGGGTGGTACTGGTACATAATGGGGTGTATGGAGAGGCTCTGATCCACGAGTTTGTCATCCATCTCCTGGGATCCTCTCATACTAATGTCGGCCAGCGTATGTTTTTATTGTAGTGATGATAAATGTGCAAGAGTGCAAGTCCAATTGCACAAATGCTTATCAAGCCTTGGATTCCATACTGATCATGAATATTTCATTCCCCAAAGAAAATCACCGGCTCAGCCTTTATTCATGGAGCAGGAAGTATACTGGGTCCACAGAGAGGGGCATAGGAAGAGTAGGTATTTCCACATGTGAATGTAATCAAGCACATTGTCTTCATTTTTCATTATTGGAAGCATTACTGTGAGCATTCCTATGCTTCCAGTTTGTACATACAATTGATTTTTTTTAGGATACAGTCATAGAAGTGAAAATTGGTCAGGTGTCCAAATGTATATAAAGTTTTGACATTTATGTGTGTGACCAGACTGCCTCTGTTAGACTTGTTTAAAAACAAAACCATTGTCCAGGAATGATTATTTTTTACCCATGTTTGTGAGATTTTTGGGAGGAGAGGAGAGGAGATAGGAGGATATCCACTAAACCAAAAAGCAACAGCAAAATACCTGTACTTGATTGAGAGGAACAAAAAGGTTCAATAAGGATGGATTTTGGCTTTAAATACAACCTTTAGACATCGTGAAATAAGAAGCCCCAGTTAGACCCAAGATATCTGCTAATTTTGGAATACCATATTGTTAAACGTGTATGGAAAGTACTGAGAGATATCTTTAATTTCTAAGTATATTTATCAAATTTGAGTCATTCTATCATGTATATGTGTGTGTGTATATATATATATATATAAGCTTGAGAACTCATGGGAAAATGAAACTTTTAAAAACAGACATTCTTGGTGTTTCCAGCCATTCCTTCAAAATGCATCCTTTTAGCTTTTTCCACCAGAAAAGTGGCCCAGAACCATGGGTGCCCTTCCTAAAGTCCAGCATCAACATAGAGTAAAAAAGAATGATTCCTGCTCCTTCTGACCATACTCTGATCACTAAAGGTCCTAAGGTAGCAGCCATATCGTTTAGTGATGTGTTTGACTTTAAGTAATAGTAACCAACTTAGAGTAGCATAAACCAAGAGGGATTTGTTTTCTTCTCATAACAAAAAGTCAAGAGGTAGGCAATAACCAAAAACTGTTATTTAGTACTTTAACAATCATATCATCTCTACTGATTCCTTTGGCCTTTCTCCCATGGTCACGGGATGGCCAGCCATCGAACCTGAGTTCAAAGCCTAAAAAGAGATGGAAAAGACAGGCCTGTACCTTTTAACAGGAATGGAAAACTTCCCCATTACTGTTACCTCCAGTCAAGCTCAACTTATATGTCATTGGTCAGAACTGTTGGCATGCCCATCCCTAGCTAGGAGGGAGATTGGGAAAGTGAATATTTCTGATGAAGACATAAAAGAAGAAAGGGGGTTGAGAATGGGTATTGGATTGCTAATAAAAAGTGTCTTATACAGCAAGGAATACAAAATATTAAAGAACTGTAAAAACACCATCCAGGGATAGAAAGAGAGCCAAGGGAGACAGTGTGCAAGCCAAACTGTGCTGACCGCAGTGCTGAGTCCTTCAGCCTGGTTCCAAAGTATCTTGAATACCTTCTTCTTTAACTTCCCCCCAAACTTTGTATGTTTGAATATATGTAAATGTGTATGTCTGTAGTGTGTTAGTTGCTCAGTCCTGTCTGACTCTTTGCGACCCACCAGGCTCCTCTATCCTTGGAATTCTCCAGGCAGTACTGGCATAGCTTGCCATTCCCTTCTCTGGGGGATCTTCCTAACCCAGGGATTGAACCCAGGTCTCCTGCATTGCAGGCAGATTCTTTACCAACTGAACCACCAGTAAATGTATGGTTTATATATTTTTTGATATACTAGTATCATAATGGATAAAACATTAATTATTAATTACTGATATTTAGCTTTTTTTTAAAGAATTTTCTCTCGTTTTCAAGACTTTCTATACTTTAATTTTAGTAGTTTAGCTTTATTTTTGGGGCCATGCCACATGGCATGTGGGATCTTAGTTCCCCAACCAGGGACTGAACTCATGCCCCTTGCCCTGGTAGTGCAGAGTCTTAACCACTGGGCCACCAGGGAAGTCCTGGATATGTGACTTTTGACTGGACGTTTTATGTAAGTGAGAGTCATGTTCTTAAACTTGGCAAAGTGGAGTGAGAGGCAGTGCCTGTGTCATGAGAAGAACATTCAACTGGTTGACAATTTGCTTAGGAAAGTAACATGAATGTGAACTTTCACAGCCTCAGTTTCTACTTCTGGGCAGTGGAGGCTGCAGCCACTGCCCGCCTCATAGAGTTGTAAGCAAAACTGGACAAATGAGGAAGTTCACTGAAAACAATGACAGGTCCTTCCATTGTGTGTTAGTGTCTCTTTTCCATTGGGCCCATCAAACAGCTTTTCTCTGAGCCTAGACTTTCTCACGACTTGAAACTGTGATGGAGACAAGACTATTCCCCAAAGGAAACTTTTGAAATATTTTCCTATGAAATTGCTAAAGCTCTGACCACCCTGGAAATTCTGCTGACCTCACTGGTTCCACTTGCACTGTTGAATGATAAAGAGCAGCCACAGGTGAACAATCTGCTTTTCTAAACCAGCTCTCAGAAAGGCCCCACGTGCTACTGTTTCCATCAGTTCAGTTCAGTTCAGTCGCTCAGTCGTGTCCAACTCTTTGCGACCCCGTGAATCGCAGCACGCCAGGCCTCCCTGTCTATCACCAACTCCCGGAGTTCACTCAAACTCATGTCCAATCGAGTCAGTGATGCCATCCAGCCATCTCATCCTCTGTCGTCCCCTTCTCCTCCTGCCCCCAATCCCTCCCAGCATCAGAGTCTATTCCAATGAGTCAACTCTTCGCATGAGGTGGCCAAAGTATTGGAGTTTCAGCTTTAGCATCAGTCCTTCCAATGAACACCCACGACCCATCTCCTTTAGAATGGACTTGTTGAATCTCCTTGCAGTCCAAGGGACTCTCAAGAGTCTTCTCCAACACCACAGTTCAAAGCATCAATTCTTCGGCACTCAGCCTTCTTCACAGTCCAACTCTCACATCCATACATGACCACAGGAAAAACCATAGCCTTGACTACTTTGTTGGCAAAGTAATGTCTCTGCTTTTCAATA
The DNA here is from genome assembly GCF_055505025.1 of Bos grunniens. NCBI lineage: Eukaryota > Metazoa > Chordata > Mammalia > Artiodactyla > Bovidae > Bos > Bos grunniens. The sequence goes on along the minus strand of NC_141174.1, from coordinate 83,936,438 downwards.
TGCTATCTAGGTTGGTCATAACTTTCCTTCCAAGGAGTAAGCATCTTTTAATTTCATGGCTGCAATCACCATCTGCAGTGATTTTGGAGCCCAAAAAAATACAGCAAAAGAATAAACTGGCTGTGAGTCTCTTCCTAAAATGTTTTTCTGATGAAATAGGTACTATTATTATTCCACATTTGAATTTGAAGAAACCAAGGCTCAGAAATATTATGTGTTTTGCCCAAGATCTGACTTTTTTTTTTTTGTATTCATAGATAAGCTTTATTCCAATGTTTACATAAAAATGAGTTGATGTCGAACAGGAAGAGGTTTTTACAAAGGGTTAAAATTTATCAAACAACAGAACTTGGTCCTTCCCTTTAGTTTGAATTCAGTTGGCTGACGCATTGTTGTTAGTATCTGCCCTCACTAATCATTTTCATCACACATAATATCTAAAAGTCTTCGGGTGGCACTTCCTATTTCCCTGGAAGTCTCTTAAACTGCCTTCAGTTACAAGAGAAGGGCAAGGATTTTATCGGCTCATACTCTACTCCACTGGAGGCAAAGATACATCCCTCAATTCTCTTGTTTAAATTGTGGTTGTTGGCAAAGTGTCCAAATGAAGAATTTAATGCTAACACACAAAAACATAGTATAATCTATGTATAACATAAGATCTGACTTTTAAATCACATTTGCCTTATCCAAAGGCAGAGCTCTTGGCCTCCACTCCTACCAGCAGTCAAAGGTAGCATCATCATCAAAATTCTCATTTTGCTCTTCCTTCTCCTGCTCATCCTTTAAGCACACCTTTCATCTTATGTAACCTCCTCTTCTCAACTCTGAAGTTGGTTGAACTGTGTTTATTAGCTCCAGCTTACAGATGAGGAAACTGAGGGGTAGAGATGTGAGGTGACCTATTATGCTACAAGGGATTCATGATTGACCTTATGATGGAGTAGGATCTGGAGTCAAGATTATCCTTCTCAGACAGCTGGAAGCATTCTGATTTAAAAGAAGTCATGGTATAGAGAACAGACTGTGGATGCCAAGGGGGAAGGGTTTAGGGGAGGGATGGAGTGGCAGGTTGGGGTTAGAAGATATAAGCTATATAGAATGGATTGTTTATCCAATATATCTAGGATATATGTAAATCCAATATATATAGAATACATCCATTATATATACATTGTTTATCCACTATATATAGAATGTATAAACAAAGTCCTATGTATAGCACAAAGAACTGTACTCAGTATTCTGTGATGGTCTTCCCTGGTGGTCCAGTGGTTAAGAATCCACCTGCCAATGCAAGAGACACCAGTTCAATCCCTGGTCGGGGAAGATCCCACAGGCCACGGAGAAACTAAACCCATGTGTCAGAACTACCGAACCCATGTGCTACAGCTACTGAAGCTGCATGCCTAGAGCCCATGCTCCATGACAAGAGAAGCCACTATAATGAGAAACCCACATACCACAACTAGAGAACTGCCCCTGCTCTTCGCAACTAGAGAAATCCCGCGCGCAGCAACAAAGACCCCCACAGCCGGAAAATAAAAATCAATCAATCTGTAAAAAATATATCCTATAGTAATAACGGAAAAGGAATTTTTAAACAGAATGTGTGTATATATATATATATACACTTATATATGTGTGTGTTAACTGAATCACTTTATTATACAGCAGAAATTAACACAAAATAGTAAATCAGCTATACTTCAGCTTTTGAAATATTGAAAAAAAATAAAAGAAGTCATGGGTTTCTGACCAAAGGTTTGGTCCTGGTGGATAAAATGTGCGTCTGGTTGAATTCACTTAAGATTTCCCATCTTCTCAGAAACAGAAGACTGGCCAGCGTCCCCTGCTTTCCTTCTGACTCTTGCTGACCTGCTTGGTGATGGTCAACAGATGTTTGAATCAGGCTGTGCCTTTGCATATGCCGTTTCTCCACTGCTTTCCACAGTGCCCCTAGAAGCTAGTGTTTCCAGACTTGGAAGAACAAGGACATGGCTAGGGAAAGGTGTTTAATGAGTAACCACCACTGCCCTCCTGCCATCCTCGTTAATATTAATGGCTTTTTCTAAGCCTCATTGGCTCAACACACACACACACACACATATATATATATATATATATATATACATGTTTTTTTTTCCTGCCATTATTCAGCTGACCTGATTCTCATCACCACAGTTTGGAGCCCTAGAAGAGGAACTGGAAGACACAGGTTCTACGCCAAGGTCTGCCATCTCACTCTCCCTCTCTGGACCTCAGATCCTTAGCCCTCAGCTGACAAGGTTGAACTGGAAACCCTCTAAGGAGTTTTTCTCTGTGATTCATTTTCCTCCCTGGGCAGAGTTACAGTTCACCATCATTGACTATTTTTGGCTCAAAATTATTGTGGTCAATGGTAGGAGAGGAACTTACTGCAAATTCATCTTTAAAATGTTTTGAGGTCATTAACAGAAAATTGAGCTCACCATTGACTCTGGAGCATTTGATGGTACCAAACTAGCCAGGCAGAGGAGTCCTGAATAAAGTGGAATTTGTATTCAAAACTGGAGATCCCAGATTCCTCCTCCCACCTTCTGTGAAGGGGCAACCACAGCCCAAATCCGAGGTCACCCCACTTTTAAGAACAAAATGGAGCATAAAACTATGTTTTCTACACTGTTTTATGATTCCTTTCATAGAATGGCAGATCTTTATTACTGTATATTTTAGTGTTATTCCTATAAAATTAGTGACCATGTGTATCAGCAATGTATATTATTTTCTTTGTGGTTGAGCTCAGTTACACTACATTTCAGTGACAACTTCTTTTTTCAGCCTGTGGAAATAATTACATCGTCAAATACCACTTCATGATTAAAAACTTTTCTAACCAGGAATAGCTTCCCTTTCACAGTAATTGCTTGTGGCAAATATCCTTTTTTTAGAAAATAAACGCTGAGCAAATTGAAGTCAGATCATTTTTTCCTCTCCTGCTAAAATAATTGCATGAGTGAGAGGTAATTCCAATTTGGGGGATGTTAATAGTCTTATATATTGCATGGTATTTAGTCTCCAACACCCTTCCCGCCCGCCCCTCCATCTCAAAATATTTCTCTTTCTTAGCATCAAAGCTGAAGTGGATACATCTTCCTTTAAAATCAGCTCTCTTTAATTCTCCCTTCCTGGTTGATATTAAGCCCTCACTTTTACACATATTTCTTTAGCCACTGTAGTTTCTCCCTCTTAACTATTTTGGAGTCCCAAATCCAGTGCCAGTTATGTGACCTTGGGAAAGTTAAACTCTCAGGCTCAGTTTTTTAAAATGGGAATAAATATGTAATAAAAAATTTTACTCCACAGGGTTGCTCTGGGAATTATATAAGAAATTTACATCTTAGGAGAGTGGCTGGTACACAACTAGCTCAGTCAGTATTCATTCTCCCACTTACTGTTTTCCATTTTGGTTTATGGCATTATAGATGTTGCTCACATCTCACCATAAGCATTGGAACCAGTACCTCCCTGATGGAAAGCTTCTTTTCTCTAGTTTTTATTTTTTCCTATTCTTTCCTTCATTTTTATAAACATTTTAGAAAGAGTTTTTAAAAGCCTCTTTCAGATTGGCCTTTTATCTGCTATTCCTGGGTGTGAATTCTCATGTTTGTTCTGAGTGCTGATGCTGGCTCATGGTTGGGCCAAAACCAAAGCATGGTTTCTCCCATGCTTTGCAATTTTGGACTGTGAGCTAGTTCAGCAGGAAGACTTCTCCTTGAACAACTCATTTGCTCTGGGTTCAAGAGGAGTACATATGAGAAGATTCTGAATTGACCTTTTAGGGTGCTATAGATTTCTCCATGGGCCATGTTTTATGTTAATTTCTGTTCTAAGACAGTTAATTTATGTTCTGTTTCTAAGACAGCACCAGTTGAGTAGTTCCCCACCAGTTCCCCACCATAAAACTTCCAGTTTTATGCTGAGAAAACCCCTCAAGTTCAGCTTCTTTTCCACCTAGGAAGGGGTTTTCTGTAGTCTCAATTGTGGACAGTTTTTAAATTGTATCCATATCTCACCCCTGCAGGGTTTTGGTGGGGTCTTGTATCACTGCAAAACTTTCAAATTTATGCCAGCATAGTATCTGGACTTTGTGTTTCCTTTTCATTTCTGATTCCTCAAGATTTCCCTTTCTTATTCTGAATGTGCTGGGCGGATTTTGTGTATACTTGTATTTTATCCAATTTAACTGTGTGAGCAGGAGGATCAGCTTTTTGTATCAGTTTGTCGTTGTTCAGTTGCTCAGTCGTGTCTGACTCTTTGCGACCCCATGGACTGCAGCCCGCCAGGCTTCCCTGTCCTTCACCATCTCCCAGAGCTTGCTCACACTCATGTCCATTGAGTCAGTATCATTGTCTCAGTTAAGCTCCCTGTAATCAGGTGAGAAGTTCTGTGCCTCTCTTTCGGCACTGAAATGAGTGACTTTGGGTAACATTTACTGACTGGTTTTCAGAATCCCTGTGGAAACTGCTCTTTTTAATTTGGAGGATAATTGCTTTACAAGGTTGTATTAGTTTCTGCTGCACAACAATGTGAACTAACTGTAAGTATACACATGACCCCTGCCTCTCAAGCCTCCCTTCCACCCTGCCACCCCACCCCTCTGGGTGATCACAGAGCACCAAGCTGAGCTGCTTGTGCTGTACAGCACTTCCCCACGAGCTGTCAGTTTTACACATGGCAGTGCACATACATCATCCCCAACCTCCCAGTTCGTCCCACCCTCCCTTACCCCCGCTAAGTCCAGAAGTCCATTCAGAAACTGCTTTCTTGAAGATAAGAAGTAACCTCTTCATTGCTAGATCCAGTTGTCTTTTCTGAGTCTCAGTATACATCAGTTTTTTTAGTATTTCTGCTATAAGTAACTATTTATAGTTATTGCAAGAAATTGTCAACCAGAATATGAGGTCACAAGTAATATCGTGAAGAACAATTCTTGTTTCATTTATGTTTGCAATCCTCCTGAAGCCAAGCCCAGAATCTTGTACATAGATATTTGTCTAGTTCCAAGGGGGTAAAATCATTGATAATTATATTAAGATCGTGTTAAATGTACACAATCCAAGAACACAGTATGACTTTATATTTGTTCAAGTGTTCTTTTGGAGACTTCAGAAATATTTTAAATATTTTTATGAGTAACTTTTATACTTCTTAATTTATGTGTATTTTATCTTTTTATTACTTTTGTAAATGGGAGCTTTTCTTCCATTATATCTTCGACCTACTTATTACTTATAAAAGTGAAAGTTATTGCATTCTGTATAATTTTTCTAATTATATTATTGTCTTCCTAATTTTTAATTATTTCAGTACTTTAAATTTTTTTTCCTCTGAGTGTTCAAAGTATGTAATCGTGTCACCTGCAAGTAGTGATAGTTTTGCCCCCTCCTCAGTTATCATGAGACGCGCTGGGCTGGAGGAAGCACAAGCTGGAATCAAGATTGCCGGGAGAAATGTCAATAACCTCAGATATGCAGATGACACCACCCTTATGGCAGAAAGTGAAGAGGAACTAAAGAGCCTCTTGATGAAAGCGAAAGAGGAGAGTGAAAAAGTTGGCTTAAAGCTCAACATACAGAAAACTAAGATCATGGCATCTGGTCCCATCACTTCATGGCAAATAGATGGGGAAACTGGAAACAGTGGCTGACTTTGTTTTTGGGGGCCCCAAAATCACTGCAGATGGTGACTGCAGCCATGAAATTAAAAGACGCTTACTCCTTGGAAGGAAAGTTATGACCAACCTAGGCAGCATATTCAAAAGCAGAGACATTACTTTGCTAACAAAGGTCCGTCTAGTCAAGGCTATGGTTTTTCCAGTCGTCATGTGTGGATGTGAGAGTCGGACTGTGAAGAAAGCTGAGCACTGAAGAATTGATGCTTTTGAACTGTGGTGTTGGAGAAGACTCTTGAGAGTCCCTTGGACTGCAAGGAGATCCAACCAGTCCATCCTAAAGGAGATCAGTCCTGGGTGTTCATTGGAAGGACTGATGTTAAAGCTGAAACTCCAATAATTTGGCCACCTGATGCAAAGAGCTGACTCATTTGAAAAGACCCTGATGCTGGGAATGATTGAGGGAAAGAGAAGGGGATGACAGAGGATAAGATGGTTGGATGGCATCACCAACTCGATGGATATGGGTTTGGGTGAACTCGGGGAGTTGGTGACGGACACGGAGGCCTAGTGTGCTGCAGTTCATGGGGTCGCAAAGAGTCAGACACGACTGAGCGACTGACCTGAACTGAACTGAATCAGTATTTTAGCCCTAATATTTTTTTTGTGGTTTAATTATATAGGCTACTACTTCTCGTACAAAGTTAAGTAAGAGTCAAATCCTTGTATCTTTGTCTTGTTCTTGACTTTGCTGAAGACACTTCTTATATTTCTCTCTTTAGCGTGATGCAGGCTCTTGGGGCAGGGATAGGTTTATTGTTATCAAGTTAAGGGAACATTCTTATATCACTGAATATTTTAATCAAGAATAGATGTTGAATTATGCTTTTCTTCTTAAACTTATTAATACGATGAATTATATCAACATGTCTCCTAATATTAAAGTCTCTGTTCCTGGCATAAACTCAAGCTGATTAGGATGCATTGTTCTTTTAATGTCCTGGATTCTATTTGTGTTACGACTTTTTAAAATTTGTTAAGTGGAGCACAGGTTGCTGGGTGGTGAGCACCGTTCAACAACAGACCACAAGAGATATTGAAATAAAGTTAATTTCTCATAGTTCCTGGAGGAAAAACACACCTTAAGAGGCCACATCGGATTGTCAATGCAGAGTGAGATAGTGAGACAGGACCTGGGACACATGCGTTTGTTAGGGTCTGTGGGCAGAGTGCTTTAGGGTTCCCAAGTTAGGACCTGATTGGTTGATTCAAACCAAAGGATTTTGGTAAAGCCCACAAGGGTGTTATATAAGGGCCTCACAAGGCGTACAAGTCCTGGGAGATTGTTGATCAGAAGGACGGTTGGGAAAGCCATATCAGGAACTCGCGTTTGTGTGTGACAGAAGCTGCTGTCTAGGGTATGTGCTTCTATGAGGAGGCTAGTGTCCGCTGAAGGTCTATGAAAGCTTCTTGGCAGAACAAAATAGATGCTGAAGCAGTAATACCACAGAGTCGCTTAGCCAACCTCTCAATACTTTGTTAACATTTTGTTTAGGATTTGTGCATCAGTATTCATAAATTATCTGCGGCTTTATCTTTGAAATCTTTGTTGCATTTTATTGCTCATGGCAAAAAAAATTCAGAAGTTTTCATTCTATTTCTGTGTTCTAGAATAGTTTAAATTACATTGGGACTTTCTGTTCTTTAAAATTTGATGGTGGAAATCCTATACGAAACCAGCTGGATCTGGTTCTTTTTAGATGAGGATCTTTGTCAACTTTCCCCATTTTTTCCCCCATGGAAACTGGGTCTGTTTAGGTTCTCTCTTTTTCTGGAGTCAGCCTAGGTAAATTATATCTTCTTCAAACATTGTTCATTCGTCTAGGTTTTCAAAAGTATTTATTTTGAGTTTAGCAAAGTAGTCTTTTATGGTTCTTTTAGTTTGCTTAGATTTTGAAGTCATTTCCTTACAACATTTCTTACTTATGTATTTACTGTTTTCTCCTATTTCCTGATTAGCTCACAGATAAACTGTCTTTCTCCCAAAAAAGCTTTTAGTTCTATTTATTCTACTACTATTTTCTGACTCACTAATATCTGCTTTTATTTTTATTGTCTTTCTTCTGCTTCTCTGCAGTTTTTTTTTCCCTTTTCTAACTTAGAATACCCAAAGTTGTTGTGGTCTTAGACGCATAGTGAAGTGTATCCAGCGTGCCTCACAGGTCCTTCTGCCATCGTGTCCCCAGTCATTTTTTGGTTGGCTGTATTTCATCTAGAAATTTTCACAGAAGACTCATGGAATCATTGTTCGCTGAGTTCTTGCATATTAAAAATTATTGTCCTGTGAAGAGGTGATCAAGCAGTTTGCAGTCAAAAACATAGTGACAGAAGATATTTATGGAAGGGGAATTATAGAAGAGAGGTATTATAGAGGTGGGCCAAACAGACTGTTGCGGTTAGTTTTGTTTGTTTGGCTGCGCTGGGCCTTTGCTGCTGCACACAGGTTTTCTCTAGTTGCGGCAAGCGGGGGCTACGCTTTGTCGTGGTGTGTGGGTTTCCCTTTCCTGTGGCTGCTCTTGTTGCCGAGCACAGGCTCTAGGTGTGTGGGTTCAGTGGTGTGGCGCACGGGCTTTGTTGCTCTGCGGCATGTGGAATCCTCCCCAACCAGGGATTGAATCCGTGTCTTCTGCATTAGCAGGAGGATTCTTAATCACTGGACCATTAGGGAAGTCCTTGCAGTTAGTTTTTAAAAGTATATTATTTTTCTGTTGATTTCTGCCATACATTACCATGCAATTATCCGTCAGTTAAAAAAATAAACACTTTAAAATTTTTTTTAAAGTATATCATTTTTCTGGATCTTGGTGATGTGTGTAGAATTTATCAGCTTAAAAGTTTGCATTTATTACCCTTTCTTTGTTCATTCTAAAAGATACGTTTGTGACTCATTTTGTATTTTAGATGTATTGTGTATCTTTAAAAGGGGCCCTCAAATTGTATAAGCTTCAAGCCCACAGCACTGAATCTACTTCTGGCTGCTGCCCACCTCACCTATCTGGGAACCCTCTTGCAGATGATGGCCCTGTCGTAATCCCTAGGATATGTCCATCACCCTCTAGAAGTACATTATTTTTAGAGCTCAGTGGGTGTTGCTGCCCCCTATACTCTTCCTCCTCCTCTTTACACTTCCTCCTCTGGTGCTCCAGAGAAAATTTGTTTGCCTTTTGTATCCCTTTGCAACCCTGATGTATGTTTCTTGGTTTTGCCAGAAATGGAAGATGGTATGTTTTTTCCTTTTATCCTGATTGTTGGAACATTTCCACAAGCAGGAGGGGGAGAATGCTGACCTAGGCAACTATATTCACACCAGAAGTCCATTTCTGTCATTTTAAACATTTCTTTCTGTTTTAAGAATAAAATACATATACATTATAGGAAATTCAGATCCTGAGAAGGATAAAAAAGAAAATTAAAACCACCATCACTGTTAAAATCCTTGTGTGTTTCTTTCTAATCCTTTTCCCATGCTTACATATTCTGTTTCCCTTAAAAAGCTGGAATCACTGTAAACCTGAAGTGTTGTATCTTGATTTTTTTTTTCACATAAACATTTTCTCAAAACACTGAAAGAAAAAAAAAAGAGCTGTAAAAGCTGCATAAAATATATTATCGTTTCCACATTGTAAGCATTAGGTGATTCCATATTTTTTTATCACTAATAAATTTTACTGTACAGGTTGGAAAACTATGTTTTATGGGCCAAATCTAGCCTGTGCAACCTGTTTTTATAAATAAAGTTTTACTGGAACACAGCCACGCCCATTCTACTATGTACTGTCTATGACTGATTTCTCCCTACAGAGGTAGCGTTGAGTAGCCACAGAGACTGATTGCCCTCTGAAGCCTAAAATATATGCTATCTGACTCTTTAGAGAAAGTTTCCAATCCTGTTGTACTGCAGTGAACATCTATCTATGTTCATTTTTTTTTTATTTTGTTTTTAAACTTTACAATATTGTATTAGTTTTGCCAAATGTCCATGTATATACATGGAGCTTCCCAGGTACCACCAGTGATAAAGAACCTGCCTGCCGATGCAGGAGACGTAAGAGACGCAGATTGGATCCCTGGGTCGGGAAGGTCCCCTGGAGGAAGAAATGGCAACCCACTCCAGTATTCTCGCCTGGAGAATCCCATGGACAGAGGAGCCTGGTGTGCTACAGTCCATGGGGTCGCAAAGAGTTGGACATGACTGAAGCGACTTAGCACACACATCATGTTTATACATATTTATTTTATCAGCATGAATTCCTAGGAAAAGAGCTATTTTGATCAAAGCTTATGAACATTTTTATGACTTCTGACAAATTGTCCACCAGAAAAGTTACAGTTTTCTGTAAGATCCATGCTTACATTACTAGAAGATGAAAGTTTGCCCGTATCCCCGCACCCTTGACACCATCGGGCATAATCATATTTTGTAACAGATTCTGTAAATTGATGAATGGTGTCTAATTTTTGTTTGTCTACCTTTGGTCACTAGTGAGGTGGAACACTTCTCCTTAACTGTCACTACCGTTTCATTTCGGAACTGCCTGTTCATCCCCTCTGCACATCTTCCTGTTGGAGTGTTTGTTTTCTCGTCATGATCTGTTAGACACGTTTAAAAGTTAGCACTATTATACACTTGGTGCTTTGAATGTTGGCAGCTTTTTCTCAGAATAATGTGCTGTCAGCATCCACAGCAAGAATGGATGGTATACTATGAGTCTGGAGTCATATGACAATTCTTTCCACCTTAGGTCTTGCTTTGAAGGGAAGTATACGTGTGTGGGAAAGCTAAGGACTTAGCTTCTCCCTCAGCCTAAGAGAAAGAAAGCTTCCACAAGAGAAACCTAGCAATTTAGGAAAACCTAAGCCCTCTTTTCCTTTCTTTTTTTCAAATCCGGAATTAACCCAGGGTCTTCAAAACAGAAAAGCCTCCCTCCCATTGTTTTTGTATAAACCCCTAAATCAATTCCATACTTGTGGAAGCTGGTAGCAGGAACGCATGTGTGTGTGGCAGGCATTATTGCTGAAGTATGCCACATTTAAGCCCTTTGCCCTCCATGAAATATCTTTTTTTTATGTTTTTCAGAAATCGTGTAATGAACTGTTGAAAAAGGGTTAATTGCTATAATGCAGAAAGTAGCCCCTCGAAAAGTCACACCAGCCATCATACTTTCCAAATAAAATTGTGTGAATTCAGGTGGGTGTCTTGGCTGGGAGAAGGCAGCAAGAAGATATTTCTGAACCATATGGTTGTCCCTAGTGCCTTAAAATAAACAAACCCCTTGGGTTACTCAGAGTAGAATGGTTTGGGAATGCATTCTTAAGGTGGCGTAATAGCATGCATGCGTTTGCCCTATCTGTGCTCTGGAGTAATGAGGTGATAGCCAGTTTTTTGAGATAGCTGGTGAGTCTCACATTTAACTGTGACTGCCTGTGGCCTTTTCTGCAGTTTGGCTGACAAATCAGCACTCCATCCCTGTACCTCTTGCTCTTATATTTCTTTGATTTTTTAAAAATAATATTTTGTAATTTCCCCTGAGTTAGGACAGGAGCCATCTCAAACTTACTAATCACCTGTACTTGTATAGCTCCCCACAGGTTCAGAAAGCTTCCTTCCTGTGATCTTATCACCTGTGAGGAAAATGTAGCTGACTGTTCTCCCCATTTCATATGGAGTAAACTGAGTTTCCAAAAAACCTTAATGGGTTCTTGTGTCTGAGTCCTCCAGCTAGTGTGCGTCAGCATTCCAGTGTATGAACCTGGACTTTATTTCTAGTCCGAGAATTCCATACATTTCAGCATGGACAGAAAGCACAATTGGATTGCCCTGAAAGTGCCCCCATGAACTCTCTTTGTCCTGATTTAACAGCTTCTTTCAACCAGAGGGGAAATATTTATCCCACTCACGATATCCTGTGTAGTGTCCTCTCTGCTAGGTATTTCACAGACAATATGTTCAATCAGTCATAGCTACCTTGTGAAGGAAGGGCTCTTGCATGGGGAGAGGGAGTCTCAGAGTGGTTAGTGGTTACCTCGCCCAAGAGCACCTCAGAGGTTGCACTGGATTTAAATCAGCCCTACATGGGGCTGATTTAAATCCAGTGCTGGCCTGTGTAAGGCTCAGGTCATGTGTGCTGGCAAGGGCACGATTCTATCTAGCAGCCTTGACCTGCCCTTCTTAGTTCACAGCATTGCTCTCAGGTAGCGTCTCTAACGGAACACCCAGATATAATCCAACTTTAATTTGACTCAGGACTGTGAAGGTCAGTTTTTGAAGGAAAGTATACATTCCCGGCAACTCCCAAAGGGCCTTTGCCCTGGCCCCCAGTTGACACACTGACCAACACCCTGTGCCCAGTGAGAGTTTGCACACTCGACGAGGACCAGCAGTGGGACAACCAGGGTACCGGGCATGGCACCTGGCTATGTGGAGTGGTGGGAGGGCATGTGTCTGTTAGTCAGGGCCTGACAAAATGTGCTCCACTGGAGAAGGGAATGGCAAACCACTTCAGTACTCTTTCCTAGAACTCCATGAACAGTGTGAAAAGGCAAAAAGATATGACACTTAAAGAAGAGGCCCCCTTGGTCAGTTCAGTTCAGTTCAGTTCAGTTGTTCAGTCATCTCCGACTCTTTGCGACCCCATGAATCGCAGCACGCCAGGCCTCCCTGTCCATCACCAACTCCCGGAGTTCACTCAGACTCACATCCATCGAGTCAGTGATGCCATCTAGCCATCTCATCCTCTGTCGTCCCCTTCTCCTCCTGCCCCCAATCCCTCCCAGCATCAGAGTCTTTTCCAGTGAGTCAACTCTTCGCATGAGGTGGCCAAACTACTGGAGTTTGAGCTTCAGCATCATTCCTTCCAAAGAAATCCCAGGGCTGATCTCCTTCAGAATGGACTGGTTGGATCTCCTTGCAGTCCAAGGGACTCTCAAGAGTCTTCTCCAACACCACAGTTCAAAAGCATCAATTCTTCAGTGCTCAGCTTTCTTCACAGTCCAACTCTCACATCCACACATGACCACTGGAAAAACCATAGCCTTGACTAGACGGACCTTTGTTGGCAAGTAATGTCTCTGCTTTTCAATATCCTATCTAGGTTGGTCATAACTTTCCTTCCAAGGAGTAAGTGTCTTTTAATTTCATGGCTGCAGTCACCATCTGCAGTGATTTTGGAGCCCCCAAAAATAAAGTCTGACACTGTTTCCACTGTTTCCCTATCTATTTCCCATGAAGTGATGGGACCAGATGCCATGATCTTCGTTTTCTGAATGTTGAGCTTTAAGCCAACTTTTTCACTCTCCTCTTTCACCTTCATCAAGAGGCTCTTTAGTTCCTCTTCACTTTCTGCCATAAGGGTGGTGTCATCTGCATAGCTGAGGTTATTGATATTTCTCCCGGCAGTCTTGATTCCAGCTTGTGTTTCTTCCAGTCCAGCGTTTCTCATGATGTACTCTGCATAGAAGTTAAATAAGCAGGGTGACCATATACAGCCTTGACGTACTCTTTCCTATTTGGAACCAGTCTGTTGTTCCATGTCCAGTTCTAACTGTTGCTTCCTGACCTGCATACAAATTTCTCAAGAGGCAGATCAGGTGGTCTGGTATTCCCATCTCTTTCAGAATTTTCCACAGTTTATTGTGATCCACACAGTCAAAGGCTTTGGCATAGTCAATAAAGCAGAAATAGATGTTTTTCTGGAACTCTCTTGCTTTTTCCATGATCCAGCGGATGTTGGCAATTTGATCTCTGGTTCCTTGGCCTTTTCTAACCAGCTTGAACATCTGGAAGTTCACAGTTCATGTATTGCTGAAGCCTGGCTTGGAGAATTTTGAGCATTACTTTACTAGCGTGTGAGATGAGTGCAATTGTGTGGTAGTTTGAGCATTCTTTGGCATTGCCTTTCTTTGAGATTGGTACCAATGTGGGAAGGCTTTAAAAATTACCCATGAACCTTTGTAAATGAAAAAATTTAGAGAAAAATATTTTTCACTTTACATCTACTATTTTTATCTGTAAGCTGAACTTGCGGGGAGGAGGATTTTTTTTTTTTTTAATTACAGTAAATTAGATGAACAGTAACATAAAAAGAAAAATTTGGGTTTATATCTGTTCCCATCTTTTCTGCTCTAACTCCATCTTCCAAGCTGGGAACTTGTGCCTAAACAACTCAGAAGACCTGAGTCATGGTCACCCCCAGAGCTGTGACAATTCCAAAGGCTGGCACAAAACACAGCTTCCAGATCCAACAAGACACTGATTTTTAATTAAATGTTTTCAAAAACTTTCAAGCAGCCTAAATATGTATTATACAAAGTTTCCTCTTTACTTTCCCATATTCTGACCCCCTTCCCCCATCACACCACATCATGGATCCCCAAAGAAATACTGTCTGGATCCTTGCCCATTAGAGAATTCAATATTTTTCTTTCAAGTTCTGTTTCAGTTCAGGAAGAAGAGTGGCTTTATAAACCATTACCAAATCAAAGCCCCATCAGAGGAGGACAGAAGCCCCCATACATTGGGATGAATTATTTTCGGTTCTTGATTTCATGCCAGTGCTAGTGAAATTTCACAGCTGGTTATTAAAAAATCCTGGGGTCAGGGTTATGTGCTATTTATGTCACAAGAAGCAGGAGAAATAAAATACCCTAAAGATACAAAAATATTTTGTAAATCGACATATTTGGGGCATATGTTTCTCTTTCGGGGCCTAGGAAGCGATTTATGTGCTCTGATGAAGTGCTGGTAGAAAGACCTCTACTGAATTCCCCACTTAATGGTCCACGCACCTTCCAAACTATTGATACAGCTGACCTGGCTAAGGCCCGTGGCGGGTGAAAGGAGGGAGCCTGAGGAAATGGGGACAATTTATTACCTTTCAGAAAGAAATGGTGTGAGTGACCTAAGTCACAGTTTCCTCGAAAGGTAGAAACTGCTAACAATTCAAGTTGACAACTGCCAATGGCAAGCCAGCTTCACTTTTCTCACTATAAATCTGAATTTTGGGGTTACTGGGGGGAATGCTAACATGGAGTATCCCCACCCCTCCACCTACTGATTGGAGCAGTTCAAGCCCTACCTCAGAAGCAAAGATCCAGGCACCTAAATCCCTCTTCTAAACATGAAGATGGCCCACGGACCAGCCCCTCCAGGAACAGATGTCTGCTCCTATAGAGAAATGAATTTTGAAAGTCTTTCTGTGATTGGTGAATGGTTCCCAATATCCAGTCCCCTGAGAATAACACTCTAAAATACTCAAAGTCTAGTTTCTCTTTGTTTGTTAGAAATATGATACAGGAGGAAAAGATATTTTTTTTCTTGCTCAGAGAATCTGATACCCAACAAATCAAAGTGGACATGCCCAAGCTGTTGGGTCAAGATGACTGCAGAGTGTGGAGGTTGAGAAGGATTAAAATGAGGCTCAATGTTATAATCACTGTTATAGAAAAGGATGTGAGTTTAGAAGCCTCCCATGTGGGCTGTAGAAGAGGAAGTCTAAAGGTATATTTCATAGACACAACTCACTGGCCCCAGGGACTCCCCCAGGTGCCCAGTCCATCTTATTTCATCAGGAAAAGAGCATGCATCTTGTTTAAGTCTATGGTAGAGACCCTAGGCAATGGCACCCCACTCCAGTACTCTTGCCTGGAAAATCCCATGGACGGAGGAGCCTGGTAGGCTGCAGTCCATGGGGTCGCTAAGAGTCGGACACGACTGAGCGACTTCCCTTTCACTTTTCACTTTCATGCATTGGAGAAGGAAATGGCAACCCACTCCAGTGTTCTTGCCTGGAGAATCCCAGGGACAGGGGAGCCTGGTGGGCTGCCGTCTATGGGGTCACACAGAGTCGGACACGACTGAAGCGACTTAGCAGCAGCAGCAGCAGCAGAGACCCTAGAAAGCCTGATGACAGCTTCAGGCTTTGGCAGCATTCAGGACAGGGCCTCCTCTGTTTGTCTCAGGACAGTCAGCTGATGCTCACACTCATCTCTTCTCTATGCAGTAAAGCACCAGCTCAGGGTCTGGCCCACCTTGAAGCAGAGGCTTCTTTCTTGGAAATGATGTGCCACTAAATTGCGTCAGTCGTGTCTGACTCTTTGTGACCCCCTGGACTGTAGCCCATCAGGCTCCTCTGTCCATGGGATTCTCCAGGCAAGAATACTGGAGTGGGTTGCCATTTCGTCCTTCACAGAATCTTCCTGACCTAGGGATTGAACTCACATCTCTTAGGTCTCCTGCACTGGCAGACAGATTCTTTACCACTTGTGCCACCTGGGAAGCCCAGCTAAATACCATCCTTTGGTTTCTGAAGATACAGATTGGTTTGGAATCTCACTTGTCCTGCACAAATCTGAGGTGTTCCTTGATTCAGATGAACTGAGATAATTTAATGATGCATAGTGATATATTATCTATAGCTTAATTGAACTTTAGCTTTTTCATCCCAGTATTACCTCATGGTATAAAAGAGATGAGTTTTTGATATTCAAATTGACTTAGGATACAATAGAAAGTTGTTGGTTTAACACATTACATTAAGATTAGAATCTGTTGTACAAACAGAAGACTCAAAATAACCATGGTAGGGTCCCAAAGGTGGTTTTCTTTCTCTTTCACTTGAAAGAAGTCTGCATGCAGCAGTGAGGATCTTAAATTCCTCTGCATTTTTTTCTGTCTCCTCAACTTGCAGCTCTCATCCAGGTTGCCTCAGGGTCCCAGGGGTTGCAGTAGCTCCTGTTAACAGAAATGCATTCCAGGCAACAAGATGAAAGAAGGAAAGACAAATAGTATAGTACTGCTTGCTTCTCTCTCAGGGAACTTTTCCAGAAACTCACCCTACACCTTCCACTGACGTCTCCTTGGACACCCTGTCAACAAGACAGGGTAGAAGCTGTCATCATGTCATTGGGCACTCTGATGCATGAGCTAAAAGCAGTGTCTGTCCTAAGGGAAATTGAGAGAGTGGGTAAGTGACTCAGAATCTCCACCAGAAGCAATGCTAGAGCCAGGAAAAGATGTGGCACAGCCCCACCCCCTCTCCACTCGGGGTGGCAGCAGGTGAAAATGAGAGAAACCACTCTGGGAGCCTTTGCTGGAAGCTTGGTGCCCCGAGCAAGGTGATGAATTAGTTACCAAGAGAGAAGGAAATACATGAAGACTGGGCATACTCGGGACTTTTCCATCTGAGAAATAAGAACACTGGCATTGCCATTGCTCTTTAGCCCCTGAAGAGTATTTTGCAAAAGAAAGGATATTTTACAGATTCTGAAATTGTTGCACTTGAAAGGAGATCTTTCTGCAATAAGAATGCAATTATACAGATTTTTGAATATTTCTCCAAATGCTTTGAATAAGTCCATGTATACCATTTTTCTACATCCCACACCTATGTGTTAACAGACGGTACTTGTTCTTCTCTTTCCAACTTCACTCTGTGTGATGGTCTCTAGTTCCACCCACCTCTCTGCAAATGGCACAGTTTTGTTTCTTTATATGGCTGAGTAATAAAGCAGAAGTAGACACACAGACATAGAGAACAAATGTATGCACACCAAGCGGGGAAATGGGAATGGGATGGATTGGGAGATTGGGATTGACGTATAGGTACTACTATGTATAAAAACAGATAACTAATGAGAGCGGACTGTATAGGTTAGGGAACTCTTCTCAATGCTCTGTGGTGACCTAAATGGGAAAGAAATCCAAAGAAGAGGTGATGTGTGTATATGTATAGCTGGCTCACTTTGTTGCACTGCAGATGCTAACATAACATTGTAAAGCAACTATGCTCCAATTAAAAAAAAAATGCTCTGTTAATAAGGACAAGAGAAAGGGACTGTGGCCATGTGTATGAAGGTATCAGTTAGTACAGTCACTCAGTTGTGTCTGACTCCTTGTAACCCCATGAACCGCAACATGCCAGGCCTCCCTGTCCATCACCAACTCCCAGAGTTCACCCAAACTCATGTCCATTGAAACAGTGATGCCATCCAACCATCTCATCCTCTGTCGTCCCCTTCTCCTCCTGCCCTCAGTCTTTCCCAGCATCAGGGTCTTGTCAAATGAGTCAGCTCTTCGCATCAGGTGGCCAAAATATTGGAGTTTCGGCTTCAACATCAGTCCTTCCAATGAACACCCAGGACCCATCTCCTTTAGAATGGACTGGTTGGATCTCCTTGCAGTCCAAGGGAATCTCAAGAGTCTTCTCCAACACCACAGTTCAAAGCATCAATTCTTCAGCGCTCAGCTTTCTTCACAGTCCAACTCTCACATCCACACATGACCACTGGAAAAATCATAGCCTTGACTAGATGGACCTTTGCTGGCAAAGTAATATCTCTGCTTTTCAATATACTATCCATGTTGGTCATAACTTTCCTTCCAAGGAGTAAGCGTCTTTTAATTTCATGGCTGCAGTCACCATCTGCAGTGATTTTGGAGCCCCCCAAAATAGTCTGGCACTGTTTCCACTGTTTCCCCATCTATTTGCCATGAAGTGATGGGACCAGATGCCCTGATCTTCGTTTTCTGAATGTTGAGCTTTAAGCCAGCTTTTTCACTCTCCACTTTCACTTTCATCAAGAGGCTTTTTAGTTCCTCTTCACTTTCTGCCATAAGGGTGGTGTCATCTGCATATCTGAGGTTATTGATATTTCTCCCAGCAATCTTGATTCCAGCTTGTGCTTCTTCCAGTCCAGTGTTTCTCATGATGTACTCTACATAGAAGTTAAATAAGCAGAGTGACAATATACAGCCTTGACATACTCCTTTTCCTATTTGGAACCAGTCTGTTGTTCCATGTTCAGTTCTAACTGTTGCTTCCTGACCTGCATACAGGTTTCTCAAGAGGCAGGTCAGGTGGTCTGGTATTCCCATCTCTTTCAGAATTTTCCACAGTTTATTGTGATCCACACAGTTAAAGGCTTTGGCATAGTCAATAAAGCAGAAATAGATGTTTTTCTGGAACTCTCTTGTGTTTTCGATGATCCAGCGGATGTTGGCAATTTGATCTCTGGTTCCTTGGCCTTTTCTAAAACCAGCTTGAATATTGGGAAGTTCACGGTTCACGTACTGCTGAAGCCTGGCTTGGAGAATTCGTAGCATTACTTTACTAGCGTGTGAGATGAGTGCAATTGTGCGGTAGTTTGAGCATTCTTTGGCATTGCCTTTCTTTGGCATTGGAATGAAAACTGACCTTTTCCAGTCCTGTGGCCACTGATGAGTTTCCCAAATTTGCTGGCATCTTGAGTGCAGCACTTTCACAGCATCATCTTTCAGGATTTGAAATAGCTCAACTGGAATTCCATCATCTCCACTAGCTTTGTTCATAGTGATGCTTTCTAAGGCCCAACTTGACTTCACATCCCAGGATGTCTGGCTCTAGGTGAGTGATCACACCATCATGATTACCTTGGTCGTGAAGCTCTTTTTTGTACAGTTCTTCTGTGTATTCTTGCCACCTCTTCTTAATATCTTCTGCTTCTGTTAGGTCCATACCATTTCTGTCCTTTATCGAGCCCATCTTTGCATAAAATGTTCCCTTGGTATCTCTAATTTTCTTGAAGAGATCTCTAGTCTTTCCCATTCTGTTGTTTTCCTCTATTTCTTTGCATTGATCGCTGAGGAAGGCTTTCTTATCTCTCCTTGCTATTCTTTGGAACTCTGCATTCAGATGCTTATATCTTTCCTTTGCTCCTTTGCTTTTCGCTTCTCTTCTTTTCACAGCTATTTGTAAGGCCTCCCCAGACAGCCATTTTGCTTTTTCACATTTCTTTTCTATGGGAATGGTCTTGATCCGTATCTCCTGTACAATGTCATGAACCTCCATCCACAGTACATCAGGCACTCTGTCTATCAGATCTAGTCCCTTAAATCTATTTCTCATTTCCACTGTGTAATCATACTGGATTTGATTTAGGTCATACCTGAATGGTCTAGTGGTTTCCCCACTTTCTTCAATTTAAGTCTGAATTTGGCAATAAGGTGTTCATGATCTGAGCCACAGTCAGCTCCCAGTCTTGTTTTTGCTGACTGTATAGAGCTTCGCCATCTTCGGCTGCAAAGAATATAATCAATCTGATTTCGGTGTTGACCATCTGGTGATGTCCATGTGTAAAGTCTTCTCTTGTGTTGTTGGAATAGAGTGTTTGTTATGACCAATGTTTTCTCTTGGCAAAACTCTATTAGCCTTTGCCCTGCTTCATTCCATATTCCAAGGCCAAATTTGCCTGTTACTCCAGGTGTTTCTTGACTTCCTACTTTAGCATTCCAGTTCCCTAATGAAAAGGACATCTTTTTGGTTGTTAGTTCTAAAAGGTCTTGTAGGTCTTCATAGAACCGTTCAAGTTCAGCTTCTTCAGCATTACTGGATGAGGCCTAGGCTTGGATTACTGTGATATTGAATGGTTTGCCTTGGAAATGAACAGAGATCATTCTGTCGTTTTTGAGATTGCATCCAAGTACTGCATTTCAGACTCTTTTGTTGACCATGATGGCTACTCCATTTCTTCTAAGGGATTCCTGCCCATAGTAGTAGATATAATGGTCATCTGAGTTAAATTCACCCATTCCAGTCCATTTTAGTTTGCTGATTCCTAGAATGTTGAGGTTCAGTCTTGCCATCTCCTGTTTGACCACTTCCAATCTGCCTTGATTCATGGACCTGACATTCCAGGTTCCTATGCAACATTGCTCTTTACAGCATCGGACCTTGCTTCTATCACCAGTCACATCCACAACTGGGTATTGTTTTTGCTTTGACTCCATCCCTTCATTCTTTCTGGAGTTATTTCTCCACTGATCTCCAGTAGTATTTTGGGCACCTACCAACCCAGGGAGTTCTCCTTTCAGTATCCTATCATTTTGCCTTTTCATACTGTTCATGGGGTTCTCAAGGCAAGAATACTGAAGTAAGCGTCTTTTAATTTCATGGCTGCAGTGATTTTGGAGCCCAGAAAAATAAAGTCAGCCACTGTTTCCACTGTTTCCCCATCTATTTGCCATGAAGTGATGGGACCAGATGCCATGATCGTAGTTTTCTGAATGTTAAGCTTAAGCCAACTTTTTCACTCTCCTCTTTCACTTTCATCAAGAGGCTCTTTAGTTCTTCTTCACTTTCTGCCATAAGGGTGGTGTCATCTGCATATCTGAGGTTATTGATACAACCACAGTCACAGACAACTAGCCAATCTGATCACACGGACCACAGCCTTGTCTAACTCAACGAAACTAACCCGTGCCATGTGGGGCCACCCAAGATGGTCGGGTCATGGTGGAGAGGTCTGACAGAATGTAGTCCACTGGAGAAGGGAATGGCAAACCGCTTCAGTATTCTTGCCTTGAGAAGCCCATAAACAGTATGAAAAGGCGAAAAGATAGGACACGAAAGATGAACTCCCCAGGTCGGTAGGTGCCCAATATGCTACTGGAGATCAGTAGAGAAATAACTCCAGAAAGAATGAAGGGATGGAGCCAAAGCAAAAACAACATCCAGTTGTGAATGTGACTGGTGATGGAAGCAAGGTCTAATGCTATAAAGAGCAATATTGCATGGGAACCTGCAACATTAGATCCATGAATCAAGGCAGATTGGAAGTGGTCAAAGAGGAGATGGCAAGAGTGAACATTGACATTCTAGGAATCAGCGAACTAAGATGGACTGGAATGGGTGAATTTAACTCAAATGACCATTATATCTACTACTGTGGGCAGGAATCCCTTAGAAGAAATGGAGTAGCCATCATAGTCAACAAAAGAGTCCAAAATGCAGTACTTGGATGCAATCTCAAAAACGACAGAATGATCTCTGTTTGTTTCGAAGGCAAACCATTCAATATCACAGTAATCCAAGTCTATGCCCCGATCAGTAATGCTGAAGAAGCTGAAGTTGAACGGTTCTATGAAGACCTAAAGACCTTTTAGAACTAACACCCAAAAAAGATGCATGAAGGTATATATGTGCATAAAATAACATATATGAATATAAGAAATATATTTAAAAACTACATCTGATTAAATTAATCTTAGAGTGCTTACTACATTGCTTCCTTGTTCAAGAGGTCTTGTCTACATAGATAAAGTTTAATCTCTTAAGGCTGAAATTTTCTGGGGAAAAACATAATTTACCAAGCAGTCTTCACTGGGTTAGAAGGTCCTCAGGCTACTGCGATCTGTTGCAATTGTTTTCTTTCTGTTCATCAACTAGAGTAGAGTGTCAGTCTTTGAATATAATCAGGGGACAGTAAAGATTTCTCATTCATTGAGTAGATACAATGGGTTTTTAATGCTGTGGTCTAACAAAATAAATGCTTTTTTATAGATGCCCTGAAAAGTAGAATACTGCTTCAAGATCATCAACTCATTGTACTTGGTGAATAAACTGTCTGGTACACGCCAATGGAATTTTCAGATAGAGGAATTAAACATGTTTGGGTTAAAATTATATTTAAAGGAAACAATTCTCTTCAAGGGAAGAGTCGGGTATAGGTTGATTCTTCTGATGATTTAAGTGCTTGTCCTAACTGGGGGTGGTGTGAAGCCAGCATGAGCTGGTGATAGAAATCTAACACTTGAATTTAATGATTGAGTAATTTTTAACTAATAGAAACCCTGCTGTTGGATTATATTACTCAAAACAGTATTAAGTTTTGTAACACTGTCTAATCAGAAAGAATCTGTGGAAATAATCCATATAATAATTGTCATTTATCATGCTTTATGAGGGAAACTACTCATTCTTCTTGAGAAAGCTGATTATTTCTCATCTAATTAAAACACTAACATTTTGGGACCCTTTGAAGGTTGAGACCCACAAAACCTTCCTGCTGTGTGCAAGAACCTTAAATATATTTTAGAATATTTAACATTTTTTCCCTCTAGTTGTGCTTATTATATCTTACTGATACATAGGATTGGAGAACAGTGTTTTATTGTTTCTTGGTCTCTCTCTCTCTCTCTTTTTTTTTTTTAATCCTGTGGCTGCCTTTCCTAGCACCCCTCATCCTGATGGTCTCTCTAGAATCATTGCTTCCTCAGACTGCCATGACCACCTCCCCCATCCAGGCTTCACCACTGGTTTCCTAGACATTGATGTAGTCTCCATGACTGCTTCCTCTGCCTCTGTTTCTACCTTTTCCATGGATCCTGTGCAGTGCCCAGGTTTATCTTCTGAATGATGTAACTTAGGTCACCTAATTAGCAAACTCAAGCACATCCACTCGCATTAAGTTGATGTTAGAGAAAGCATATAGCTTGATATTGATCAAGAAGTTCTACCTGTTCTACCATGTCTCTCTTTATTTTCAGACACAAACTCTTCACCTTGGTCTCATCAGTCCTACTCCTGGTGCTCAGAGTTTCTATCTGCTCTTTGCAGTTTTTCCACATACCATCCTTTCTACCAAGGATGTGTCTCTTTGCTGAGTCCGATCCTTTCTTCAAGGCCCAGGGGGAAGCCCATCCTTCATTCTAACTACTCATGGAGCAGTGGTCTCTCCAATACTGAGTTTTTAAAGCACATATTGTCTCTGACACTTTTTGATATGTCACATAAGATGCCATGTACTACATCTTCCTACATTTATCATCTAAGCAACTGAAGGCCAGGCTAATATGCCTTAGGTGCTTAGCACAGATCTTTATGTATAATAAAAAGAATGTTGTTGATGATGAAAGGGTATGAAAAAATCACCAAAGCCAGGAATTCTTTCTTTTTTTTTGGAGGCAGGAAGAATGTATCTTAGTACAAACTTATGAAGTAAATGTTGGTTTCTTTATTTTGCAAAGAAAGAAACTGAGATTCACATTTAATAACTTCAGTTATTAAAGTCCATGGCAGAGTCTGGGTTTGCCCAGAGTCCTCAATCTCTTCTCCTTTCTCCTCTTTTCTCCACTTCTCTCTTCTCTTCATCTCTCTTCCTCTCCATACTAATATTTTCCAAATTTGCCAATATGAGCTATTGACTGCCTTCATACCAGGACTAGGTAATGCCGAGGTCATTATTAGCATCCTTTGGCAAGTATATTTCAATAAGGCAAAGAAATTTCATGGCTGAATTGATGAACTAATCCATTGTGCTCTGGATTAATTCATTAACCTTGTGAGTCTCTTTTGAAAGCTAACACTGACAGGCAGATATGAATTTACAGATGCAGACAATTTTTTCCATTCCAGCACTCTTGTGAAACTGCAGGACTATTTTTGTTTTGTTGTCACTGAGTTATCTTTGTGGCTTCCCTTTCCCATCTCTGCCTCCTCCACTTAGTATGTGTTACATAATTTCTGTCACCAAAGAGAGAACAAATCACAAAGTTAAATAGCAGTGAACACACCTATTTAACTTTGTTTAAGATCTGCCCAGGAATGTGGAACATGTTTAAATATAAAACTGAGAATGAGGTCTTTGACATTGATTGATTTTAGAAATTAAGTAAGACTAATCCACAATACTGATCTCATAGAGAACTATTTTCACAAAATTCCAGAACATTTGTGGGAACTGGGCCTTAATTAGAGGCCCATTGTATGGGGATAAATAGCATGATTCTTAAGAGTTGATATTGCTGCTAAATGGAATGGCCCATAATCAGGGAAAGTTGGTGCATGTAAGTATTGTAGATGTTTAGAACTGCTTATATATAATACAGAGTCAGCCCAGAAAGCATTTAAAATACTTCTCAACACTTTTATAGGATGTTGAAATTACCTAGGAGTACAAAAGTTCATCATCATTAGGGTGGGGAAATGAATGAAAATAATGGGATATGCTTCTTTGTGAAGTTCTGTGGGAAACAATTTAGAGGTTACCATGGGCCAAGGAATCCCTCAGAAGAAGTGGAGTGGCCATCATGGTCAAAAAAAGAGTCCGAAATGCAGTACTTGGATGCAATCTCAAAAACGACAGAATGATCTCTGTTCGTTTCCAAGGCAAACCATTCAATATCACAGTAATCCAAGTCTATGCCCCAACCAGTAACACTGAAGAAGCTGAAGTTGAACGGTTCCATGAAGACCTACAAGACCTTTTAGAACTAACACCCAAAAAAGATGTCCTTTTCATTATAGGGGACTGGAATGCAAAAGTAGGAAGTCAAGAAACACCTGGAGTAACAGGCAAATTTGGCCTTGGAATACAGAATGAAGCAGGGCAAAGACTAATAGTTTTGCCAAGAAAATGCACTGGTCATAACAAACACCCTCTTCCAACAACACAAGAGAAGACTCTACACATGGACATCACCAGATGGTCAACACCGAAATCAGGTTGATTATATTCTTTGCAGCCAAAGATGGAGAAGCTCTATTCAGTCAGCAAAAACAAGACTGGAAGCTGACTGTGGCTCAGACCATGGACTCCTTATTGCCAAATTCAGACTTAAATTGAAGAAAGTAGGGAAAACCACTAGACCATTCAGGTATGACCTAAATCAAATCCCTTATGATTATACAGTGGAAGTGAAAAATAGATTTAAGGGACTAGATCTGATAGATAGAGTGCCTGATGAACTATGGAATGAGGTTCCTAACGTTGTACAGGAGATACGGATCAAGACCATTCCCATAGAAAAGAAATGCAAAAAAGCAAAATGGCTGTCTGGGGAGGCCTTACAAATAGTTGTGAAAAGAAGAGAAGCAAAAAGCAAAGGAGAAAAGGAAAGATATAAGCATCTGAATGCAGAGTTCCAAAGAATAGCAAGGAGAGATAAGAAAGCCTTCCTCAGTGATCAATGCAAAGAAATAGAGGAAAACAACAGAATGGGAAAGACTAGAGATCTCTTCAAGAAAATCAGAGATACCAAAGGAACATTTCATGCAAAGATGAGCTCGATAAAGCACAGAAATGGTATGCACCTAACAGAAGCAGAAGATATTAAGAGGAGATGGCAAAATAAAGAGAAGAACTGTACAAAAAAGATCTTCATGACCCAGATAATCACGATGGTGTGATCACTGACCTAGAGCCAGACATCCTGGAATGTGAACTCAAGTGGGCCTTAGAAAGCATCACTACAAACAAAGCTAGTGGAGGTGATGGAATTCCAGTGGAGCTATTCCAAATCCTGAAAGATGATGCTGTGAAAGTGCTGCACTCAAGATGCCAGCAAATTTGGAAAACTCATCAGTGGCCACAGGACTGGAAAAGGTCAGTTTTCATTCCAATCCCCAAGAAAGGCAATGTCAAAGAATGCTCAAACTACCACACAATTGCACTCATCTCACACGCTAGTAAAGTAATGCTCAAAATTCTCCAAGCCAGGCTTCAGCAATATGTGAACCGTGAACTTCCTGATGTTCAAGCTGGTTTTAGAAAAGGCAGAGAAACCAGAGATCAAATTGCCAACATCTGCTGGATCATGGAAAAAGCAAGAGAGTTCCAGAGAAACATCTATTTCTGCTTTATTGACTATGCCAAAGCCTTTGACTGTGTGGATCACAATAAACTATGGAAAATTCTGAAAGAGATGGGAATACCAGACCACCTGACCTGCTTCTTGAGAAACCTGTATGCAGGGGTCAGGAAGCAACAGTTAGAACTGGACATGGAACAACAGACTGTTTCCAAATAGGAAAAGGTGTACATCAAGGCTGTATATTGTCACCCTGCTAATTTAACTTCTATGCAGAGTACATCATGAGAAATGCTGGGCTGGAAGAAACACAAGCTGGAATCAAGATTGCCAGGAGAAATCTCAATAACCTCAGCTATGCAGCTGACACCACCCTTATGGCAGAAAGTGAAGAGGAACTAAAAAGCCTCTTGATGAAAGTGAAAGTGGAGAGTGAAAAAGTTGGCTTAAAGCTCAACATTCAGAAAATGAAGATCATGGCATCTGGTCCCATCACTTCATGGCAAATAGATGGGGAAACAGTGGAAACAATGTCAGCCTTTATTTTTTGGGGGCTCCAAAATCACTGCAGATGGTGATTGCAGCCATAAAATTAAAAGACACTTACTCCTTGGAAGGAAAGTTATGACCAACCTAGATAGCATATTCAAAAGCAGAGACATTACTTTGCCAACAAAGGTCCGTCTAGTCAAGGCTAT
Source organism: Bos grunniens (assembly GCF_055505025.1). Lineage (NCBI taxonomy): Eukaryota > Metazoa > Chordata > Mammalia > Artiodactyla > Bovidae > Bos > Bos grunniens. The sequence goes on along the minus strand of NC_141174.1, from coordinate 83,909,686 downwards.
TGTTTTTCCTGTGGTCATGTATGGATGTGAGAGTTGGACTGTGAAGAAGGCTGAGCGCCGAAGAATTGATGCTTTTGCACTGTGGTGTTGGAGAAGATGCTTGAGAGTCCCTTGGACTGCAGGGAGATCCAACCAGTCCATCCTAAAGGAGATCAGTTCTGGGTGTTCATTGGAAGGACTGATGTTCAAAGTGAAACTCCAATACTTTGGCCACCTCATGCGAAGAGTTGACTCATTGGAAAAGACTCTGATGCTGGGAGGGATTGGGGGCAGGAGGAGAAGGGGACGACAGAGGATGAGATAGCCGGATGGCATCACTAACTCGATGGACATGAGCTTGAATGAACTCCAGGAGGTGGTGATGGACAGGGAAGCCTGGCGTGCTGTGATTCATGGGGTCGCAAAGAGTTGGACACGACTGAGCGACTGAACTGAACTGAACTGAATATCTATTAAAAATCTTCCAACTTGACATTAACTGTGTATAGTAATAATGTATTAAGGTTTGTGTTTCACAAGTTAGAGAAATGAAGAAACTCATAGAAGCTCAAATATGATTAAAGCACTGGAAAGTAGAATATAAGAAGAGTTCAAACAGTTGACTTGAAAAATAATAGGTTGGTTCATCATATGGTATATACTGGTTTGGGCAAAAGTTCGTTCAGGTATTCCCACAGCATCTTACAGAAAAATCTAATGAACTTTTGGCCAGCCCAATATTAAATATTATACATTATATATAATATTATATATTATGGAAGAGTTTCTACAGAAGATAGTTTCAGGCTCCTGTCCGTCTTTAGATAGAAAAAGGGTAGAAAACATTGTGAGAGCTGGAGAGAGAAAGCAAACCACGTAAATGAGGTCTTTCTGCTGTTGTTCGGTCACTAGGTCATGTCTGACTCTTTGTGACCCCGTGGACTGCAGCACACCAGGCTTCCCTGTCCTTCACTGTCTCCCAGAGTTTGTTCAGACTCATGTCCATTAAGTTGGTGATGTCATCCAACCATCTCACCTCTGTCACCCCCTTCTCCTCTTGCCCTCAATCTTTCCCAGCATCAGAGTCTTTTCCAATAAGTTGGCTTTTCACATCAGATCACCAAAGTATTGGAGTTTCAGCTTCAGCATCAATCCTTCCATTGAATATTCAGGATTGATTTCCTTTAGGATTGACTGGTTTGATCTCCCTGCAGTCCAAGGGATTCTCAAGAGTCTTCTGTGGCACCACAGCTTGAAAGCATCAATTCTTTGGTGCTCAGCCTTCCTTATGGGCCAACGCTCACGACTGTACATGACTACTGGAAAAACCATAGCTTTCACTATATGGACCTTTGTTGGCACAGTTACGTCTAGGTCTGCCTTAGCTTTTCTTCCAAGGAGCAAGTGTCTTTTAATTTCATGGCTGCGTGTCCATATGGATAGGGATATATAGTATACACAATATATATACTATATACACATACGAACATGTATAACATATATAAGTGAATTGATACCGTGTAAGAAGAGCATAGGGTGATACATACTATAGGAGATGTGAACAAAACCCCACTCAACCTGCTAGGGAACAGTCTTCCAATAAAGGTGCTTTTCTCTTTTTTTTTCAATTTTTATTGGAGTATAGTTGATTTACAATGTCATGTTAGTTCCTGCTGTACATCAAAGTGAATCACTTGTACACATACATATATCCACTCTTTTTTAAAGGATTTTTTTCCATATAGGTCGTTACAGAGTATTCAATAGAGTTCCCTGTGCTATACAGTAGGTCCTTATTAGCTTTCTGTTTTACATATATTAGTGTGTCTGTCAATCCCAATCTCCCAATTTATCCCTTCCCTACTCCTTTCCCCCTGGTAACTGTAAGTTTGTTTTCTACATCTATAACTCCATTTCTGTTTTGGAAATAAGGTCATTTGTACCATTTTTTAAGATTCCACACATAAGTGATATCATATGATATTTGTCTTTCTTTTCAAGTGTTACAAAGCCCAGAATCAGTGGATCTCTTGTGGGATCCACTGTTAGAGAATTCACATGAGCACACTGGGTTTATAGAGCTCTTGGCTTCTCTTTTCACATGAAAACTTTTGCTTGAACCCGGCCTTTCCATGGAGCCATTCTGCTTTGGGATTCTGAGCCCACCTGTTAGGACCTTGTCTGGCCCATAAGTGAAAACAAAACAAGGCAACCTTCAGCTTGGCAGGGACCCTTAGGAGCTGCTACAGCCAAGGGGCAGCAAGTCTGGGCAATACCTCTCTGCTGCAGTCAAGAGGGTCTGGGCAATACCTAGGAGCTGACCTCCTGACTCCCCTCCCCCAGAGAGCATCACCCTCCAGGGTCATGGCCTAATTTATTTGCTTTCAAGCCCTGAATTGAAAGTTTTGAAGGACAGTCAGCACAATAAAGCCAAAAGAAGCACCAATTTCGCTCCTGGAGCCAGCCCTCCCCTTTTTCAATAGATGAAAATCATGCACAAAACAGGAAAATGGAACCTTTGTCTGTGCTGTAATTTTCTAACTCAAATGACCATGAAGGACCAGTTCATACTGGCACTTATCATGCAGACAACCTTTGGAACCCAGTTACTCAGTAAATTATGATTGTAGAGGATATATATCATGGTCTTAGCCTAGAGGGGGAGGGAAGAGGTGAAAAAGAATGGTAGAGAATGAGGCGGAAAATTAAGGCTTTTCAAATAGCAGGGCAGATCATACCTTTTAGATTCAACAAGGCCCCTGGGACATGCCCTTGTTTGATGATGAGCAAGTCATGAGGAATTTCACCTTTCTTTATCTTGATGACTCGAGGGCTGCAACTCTAAGTCACCAATGGTAGCTCAGAGCCTGGCTTATTATAGGACCTTCAATTTATGTGTGTTGAATGAATGCACAAGGGAATGAATGAACGTATGCATGCAGAGTTATGGAAGCTAAGAAAATTAAAGGTGATGATGGTCACTGCTGTTAATTTATGCAGAAGAATTGATGAAAGATTAAAGGACTTCTTAATTAAGTCAGGTGACCTCAGAAGAAACAATTTGAGAAGCATAAAAACTAAAGCCATATACTCCTCTCACAGTTCAGTTCAGTTCAGTCGCTCGGTCATGTCCTACTCTTTGCAACCCCATGAACCGCAGCACGCCAGGCCTCCCTGTCCATCACCAACTCCCCAAGTTTACCCAAACTCATGTCCATTGTGTCAGTGATGCCATCCAACCATCTCATCCTCTGTCATCCCCTTCTCCTCCTGCCCTCAATCTTTCCCAGCATCAGAGTCTTTTCCAATGAGTCAGCTCTTTGAATCAGGTGGCCAAAGTATTGGAGTTTCAGCTTTAGCACCAGTCCTTCCAATGAACACCCAGGACTGATCTCCTCAAGGATGGACTGGTTGGATCTCCTTGCAGTCCAAGGGACTCTCAAGAGTCTTCTCCAACACCACAGTTCAAAAGCATCAATTCTTCAGTGCTCAGCTTTCTTTACAGTCCAACTCTCACATTCATACATGACAGCTGGAAAAACCATAGTCTTGACTAGACGGACCTTTGTTGACAAAGTAATTTCTCTGCTTTTTAATATGCTGTCTAGGTTGGTCATAACTTTCCTTCCAAGGAGTAAGTGTCTTTTAATTTCATGGCTGCAATCATCATCCACAGTGATTTTGGAGCCAAAAATAAAGTCAGCCACTGTTTCTACTGTTTCCCCATCTATTTGCCATGAAGTGATGGGACCAGATGCCATGATCTTCATTTTCTGAATGTTGAGCTTTGAGCTAACTTTTTCATTCTCCTCTTTCACTTTCATCAAGAGGCTCTTTAGTTCTTCTTCACTTTCTGCCATAAGGGTGGTGTCATCTACATATCTAAGGTTATTGATATTTCTCCCGGCAATCTTGATTCCAGCTTGTGTTTCTTCCAGCACAGCATTTCTCCTGATGTACTTTGCATAGAAGTTAAATAAGCAGGGTGACAATATACAGCCTTGACGTACTCCTTTTCCTATTTGGAACCAGTCTGTTGTTCCATGTCCAGTTCTAACTGTTGCTTCCTGACCTGCATACACATTTCTCAAGAGGCAGGTCAGGTGGTCTGGTATTCCCATCTCTTTCAGAATTTTCCACAGTTTATTGTGATCCACACAGTCAAAGGCTTTGTCTTAGTCAATAAAGCAAAGTATGCAAATAATTATAGAAAATAGAGAAAAGAAAAGATACAAAATGGAACCAGTGGCTAAAGACCTAAGTACAAGGAACTTGAAAGTAACATATTATTTGGATTAATTATTTTAAGAAAATTTTTATTTTGGAATGATTTTAGATTTACAGAAAATTAGCAAAGACAGTTCAGAGAACTCCTATGCAGTACTTTTGCTAGTTTCATTTTTGCCTAATGTTAACATGGTACATTATCAAGGTACATTTGTCAAAACTAAGAAGCCAACACTGGGACTTCCCTGGTGGTCCAGTGCTTAAGAATCTACCCTCCAATGCAGGGAACACGGGTTTGATCCCCAGTCAGGGAACCAAGATCCCACATGCCACAGAGCAGTTAAGCCTGCACACCACAACTAGAGAAGCCCATGTGTCACAGTGAAAGATTGTGCATGCCGCAACTAAGACTTGATGCAGTCAAATAAATTAATTAAAAAAAAAAAAAGCCAACACTGGGACATCGCTATTAACGAAACTCTGGTGATTCAGATGGTAAAGAATCTGCCTGCAATGCAGGAGACCCAGGATCCATCTCTGGGTCGGGAAGATCCTCTGGAGAAAGGAATGGCTACCCACTCCAGTCTTCTTGCCTGGAGAATCCTATGGACAGAGAAGCCTGGCAGGCTACAGTCCGTGGGTTCAGAAAGAGTCGTTCAAAACTGAGCGACTAAAGCTTTCACACAGACTTCATTCAGGTCACCAGTTTTTCCATTACCGTTTCAGGGTCCAAGCCAAGATCCCAGGTCACATTAAGTCTTCAGGTCTCCTTAGTCTCCTCTAGTCTGTGACAGTCTCACACTCTTTTCTGGTTTTCATGCCCTTGGCATTTTTTTTTTTTTTTGACAATTTTTAGGTGTGTGGTCAGAGATGTTGTAGAACATCCCTCAAAAATGGGTTTATCTGAGGTTTTCTCATGGTTAGACTGGAGTTATGGGTTTGGGGGAAGATTACCACAAAGGTGAAGTGCCCTTCTTCTCGCGTGGTGTTGGGGAGGGGGACAAATGATATCCATGCAACATGACAAGGGATATTAACCTAGATTTATTTTTTTTTTTAACATAGTTCTTGCCATTGCCCCAACATAGTTCTGTGCTATGGCCAGTCTGCCATCCTTCCAGGCACACGTGAAGCAGCATAGAGTCTCCTTCCAGACATCCTCAGAACCTTGTTCCTTTGTACCTTAACTGAAACCCTGTTACCCCATTTATACTCTTGCTTTAGCAGCAACGGTCTTTCCTTTTACAGAGGTTTGTTGAGTGTCTGTTTAAACATCATCAAAGAGAATGAATGAAACAGACATGCACTTTAAAAGAAGACATTCTTAAGGCTTGAGCAAGGAGACAGAGAGCACCGAAATGCAAAATGAGATATAAACAGAGAACAAGACGGGGAAAAAATGGCAGCCAAAAGGAGACAGCCAAATCAAACAGGGGCAAAATTTGTGATGAAAATAGCAAATGAAAAATGGAATAGTGGGCAAAAGCAAAAGTTAAAAAAAAAAATCTAAAGTTCCCAATTTTAAAATTTTGCAAAAGTAGAGGAAATTTAAGTGGTTCAAGTTTGTACAGAAACACAACATAGATGGAAAAATATGTTTCAAATAGGTAAGGCAGATTTTAATGAGAAGCCAAATACTACAGTTATCTGATCTTACAAAAGGAAAGTACTGCAATTTGGAAAACGCAGGAACCTTTTGGCAACCCTTACATGATTAATAGCTATCAGCTTGAGCTTAACGAAGGGTCTGAGGAGGACTGTCCTGAAGGCTTGTATTGGGGCCTGTTGTTTTCTTTGTATAAACAGTCACTTTGTTTTGAGAAGTAAACAGCAAAAGAATGTGAAATCCTTTTTAAACAATTTAGGTTGGTAAATGGTTTTTGTTTATTTTTTGAGGAAAAAAATGCATGAACATGTTTTCTAAATGGGGCTCCTGCCAACAATGTCATATTAAATATTTTCTTTCACTCAAGACTTTATTGTGCATAGTCTTTGTTCAGACACAGTGTCATGAGTTGGTCCCTACCCACAGAGACTCGTGGTCTAGTTAGTATATGCCCTTTTTATTCTTTACCTTTCATTTACATTTTTACTGGTTTTGATATTGGGAGTCCAATCTCTTTTGCAAGCAAGAGTTTGGTTTTTGCTTTTTCCTTCTGTGACCCAGGCTGTGCGCCACGTCGTTTAGGAAAGTGCATTGGCTATCAGGATGGGTGGCCTGCCTCAGCACCTTTCTGCTCTGGGCTTGTTGATTCTGTCACTCTTGCTTCCCCTTGTGCTTGCAAGAGGAGAAAGCTGTGACCATGACAGGCAGTAAATCTGTCTCCATAGGTTGGCTCTCCTTTGTAACTTTCTTGCCAGCCAAACCCAGGTTGTTTGCAAGTAGCCTGCCTCGTCCAGCCTTTCATCCTATCCAACACGAGTGTCAACACTGTGCATTCCATCCCAGACAAGAATGTCAACACAAGGTTATCAAACATCATGTAATCCACACAAAACTATGTAACACATTAAACCTTCAAGTTCCATATGGGAAAAAAAGATCCTACTGTATCCCACAATCCCCATTATTTTTTTAGTTTTTTCAGTGCCACCACTTATGACTGCTTAAAGAGTAGGGTATCTTTCTCAGCTGGAATTGGCTCAAGGTCAGTGATGACTGGACCTCTCTGCCACTTTCTAGGGTCTGTGTTCTAGGCTCTTCTTTCTGATGCTATTCTGTTCTAACTTGTATTCTTGTGACGTTGCTTAGTTCACACATGCCCTGTAAAAAGAGGAATGATATCAATATACCATGGAAGCTAAGTTGATTCATCTGTGGTTTTTCTAAGGAAGAAAGAGATTGAATATCACTCATTATTAGAGAAATGCAAATCAAAACTACAGTGGGGTGTAGCCTCCAACCAGCCAGAATGACCATCATTTAAAAAATGTACAGACAGTAAATGCTGGAGAGGATGTGGAGAAAAGGGAATCTGCCTGCACTATTGATGGGAATGTAAATTGACACAGCCACTATAGAGAACAATATAGAGATTCTTTAAGAAACTAGGAATAAAGCTACAATATGACCCAGCAATCCCTCTTCTAGGCATATACCCTGAGAAAACCATAATTCAAAAAGACACATAGGAGATTGGTTCAAGATGGCAGAGTAGAAGGACATGCGTTCATCTCCTCCTGTGAGAACACCGAAATCACAGCTAGCTGTTGAACAACCATAGGCAGGAGGATACTGGAACCCACAATAAAAGATACCCCAGGTCCAAAGACAAAGGAGAAGCCACAATAAGATGGTAGGAGGGGTGCAATCATGACAAAATCAAATTCCCATACCTGCTGTGTTGGCGACTCACAAACTAGAGAACAATAATACTAAAGAAGTTCTCCCACTGTTGTGAAGGTTCTGAGCCCACGTCAGTCTTCCCAGGCTGGGATCCAACAAAGGGACTGGGAATCCCCAGGGAATCTGACATTGAAGGCCAGTGGGATTTGATTACAGGTCTTCCGCAGGACTGGGGGAAAACAGAGACTCCACTCTTAGAGGGCACAGACAAAACCTTGTACGCACCAGGGCCTGGGGGAAGGAGGAGTGACCCCACAGGAGACTAAACCAGACCTACCCGCTAGCGTTGGAGTGTCTCCTGTAGAGGCATGGGTCAACTCACTGTGGAGACAGGGCACTGGCAGCAGCAGTCCTGGAGGTGCCCTTTGGCATGAACTCTCCTAAAGGTTGTGATTAACCCTACCATAGAGTCTGTAGGACCGAGGAGCCTGGTAGGCTGCAGTCCATGGGGTCTCGAAGAGTCGGACACGACTGAGCGACTTCACTTTCACTTTTCACTTTCATGCACTGAAGAAGGAAATGGCAACCCACTCCAGTGTTCTTGCCTGGAGAATCCCAGGGACAGGGGCCTAGTGGGCTGCCGTCTATGGGGTCGCACAGAGTCGGATACGACTGAAGCGACTTAGCAGCAGCAGTCTGTAGACTCCACAACTGGGTAGCCTCAGGCCAAACAACTAACAGAGAGGGAGGATAGCCCCATCTATCAGCAAACAATTGGATTAAAGTTGGCGATCTGTGATGACCTGGAAGAATGGAAGGGGGAGGTGGGTTGGGGAGAGACACAAGAGGTAGGGAATATATGTTTATGCATATTTGTAGTTGTTTGTACAGTCACTCAGTTGTGTCTGACTCTAGGCGACCCCATGGACTGTATATGTATACACATATAGCTGATTCACATTATTGTACAGCAGAAACCAACACAACATTGTAAAGCAATTATTCACCAATTAAAAATATAAAAAAACTTTTAAAAAAGAAGTAGAATTACAAACTTCAGCAGCTTCAACAGGACAACAAAACAAAGCAAAACAAAGCCTTAGTAGGGTCCTGCATAGGCTGGAGCCTCTACAGATCTATTTGGTTGTTGTTGCTCAGTTGCTAAGTTGTCTGACTCTTTGCTACCCCATGGACTGCAGCACACCAGGCTTCCCTGTCCTTCACTATCTCCCGGAGTTTGCGTGAACTCTTGTCCTTTGAGTGGGTGATGCTATCCAGCCGTCTCATCCTCTGTCACCCCCCTCTCCTCCTGCCCTCAATCTTTCCCAGCATCAGGGTCTTTTCTAATGAGCTGGCTCTTTACATCACATGACCAAAGTATTAGAGCTTCAGCTTCAGCATCCATCCTTTCAATGAATATTCAGGGTTGATTTCCTTTAGGATGGACTGGTTGGATCTCCTTACTGTCCAAGGGACTCTCAGGAGTCTTCTCCAGCACCACAATTCGAAAGCATCAATTCTTTGGCACTCATCCTTCTTTATGGTCCCACTCTCACGTCGGTACATGACTACTGGAAAACCATAGCTTTGACTGTCTGGACCTATTCTAAGCAAATTAAAAATGCATGCATGTGGAAGGCCCCGGCCTCCAGAAGCACACTTCCTGCCTGATGGCGCTCTAGGACTGCAGTTGGTTGTGCTTTTTTCTGGGCCTTTAATGGCTGCGCTGTGGCTCAAGCCTCTGCTTCATCATCTTGCCTCAGCACCTGCAAGCCAGTGCTGCCACTCTTTTGTCTTTGTACATTTAAATATCCCCAAGATCAACTCCAGAACTCTAAGCTTCCTGTGTGGGGTGTTAAATTATATCCCGGGAGCCAATGATTGTTTTTTGCCTGGCTTCTGGTTATAAAGTTGCACAGATTTTAAGTGGTTGGCTCTTAAACTTTTCCCCAAAATCCTACTATTCTTAGGGCACTAGTTTGCATAACACAAGGTTTTTGAGGGGTCCATATTGAAAGGCCTAGACTCATCTGTGTTTTCCTGTCAACCACACTTAGATCTCTTCTCTGATATGTTCTTAGCTGGGGACATTGCTCCTTCCATTGTCTAAAAGTTTGAAAGGCAGCAACCGAGGAGAAGAGGGGTGACGTCACCTGGTTCCTAACAGTTACCTCAATGTACTGTCACTGCAAACTCTATCTCCCTCTAGACTCCAAACTCCTTGAAGACAAAGATCAGCTCTTTGGTCTCAACCTCTCTCATGCCTGCAGAAAATCCTAGACGCAGAGTTGGCATGTTAACTCAATCATCTGTAACAGGTGTCAGAAAGCCAGATGCCTTCCTCAGATACACTCCTCATGGAAGCAAGCCCAGAATCATACTGTACAATTTTTAGGGGTAAACCCCATAAGACTCTAAGGGCCCCACTCTGATTCAACCAAGCAAACTGATCAATACCCCAGTTAGGTCTTCTAATAACTTGTCTTGAGCTCTTCTCCTGAAGCAGGGAGGAGAAGAGTCATTCCTACTAAAAAGTAAAATAGAAAGTACAGTGGTGTAATCATGTCTTTTGAAAGTAATAGTGGGTAAAGAAGAGAGAAATAAGTGTGTGGCTGAGAAAGATGTGTTACATGAGTTGTGAACATTGTTAAGCGAGTGGGAGGGCAACTTAATTATCCAGTGAAATAGGAACTGTCTAGACAAGTAACTCAGATAGCTCAGATTGAAGCCAACCCTTCAGGAGTTTGTGCCAGAGCCCAACCTCAGTCCTGCCTACTGGAGTCCCAGGGTTTTGTTTTGCCCTGGGTTAAGCCTCATGCCAGTTGGCTGCCAACTATTAACATTGAGTGGCTTACCATAAGAAGCTCACAGCTAAGGGAATTCTTTTCCCTCCTGTCCACTGTAATAAGGGGCAGATGAACTTGAGTCCAGCTTCCAGCAGTCATTCAAAATGCAAAGAACAGCTTCCCCCCAAGTTCAGAGGGTCATGGTTACCTTGGTCAGACCCTCCATACCCCGCCTTGCCCTGCTACCCCTTGCAAATCCCTAGAGAAAAGGGCATAAAACACAGCACTGGAAAACAGAGGGCTTGCATTCCAGCTCTGCAGAGAACCTGCTGGGGATCTGGGGGAGGTCATTTAACCTGTCTGCTTCTGAGTTCCTCATCAGTGAAGTGAAGGGGCTGACCAAGAACATGGCATTTTTTTCTGAAGAGAAAAGTGATAAAGCACATTTTCATTGTAGAAATTTATAATGTGGAAAAATATCATGTGTATATAAAATATACCTAAAATACCTGAATATCTAATAGATATTATAAATACAATTTGGGATCCTACTTCTCTTCCTAACATTACATGAAGCACTTTTCCATTCATTAAAATGATTATGCGTCATCATTAAAATTTCACAACCATTGGGTTTCCAAACTTCCTTCCAGCTCAAACATTTTAGGATTCTTTGAGTGATGATACAAAATAAGATTGAAACTTTACATAAAAGGATACCTTTCTAAGAGCAATGATAGCATCTTTGACTACCATGTTGGAGGCACTGTGGGTAATCTAATCATGGGTCTCTTGTGTTCTCATTTGCCTTCCTGAGTATGCCAAGAATATGAAGCCATGATTGCTTTTTACCTGAGCCACTCTTCAGCGTTGTGTTTTCAGCAAGCATCCCTGAAAAATGAGATAAGATCTACCTACAGAATGATGAGCAGGCTTGCTTACTGCTAGCTCTAAGAGTAGGACATCCCTCAGGCTCTTCAGCTGCAGTTCAAACCCACCATACATGCAGCATCTATCTGGATCCCTCTGCATTGGCCCCAAGGACTTGGGGGACAAGAGTAACTGATGTAAATACTTACATCCATGCCGCTTGCTGTGATGTAAAGTAATGAAATTTTTAGTCTCTGACCCAGGGGTCTCATATCTTCTGCCAGCAATAGATTAACTCATTATCTTGTAAGTGGGGTCAAATCAGCTCGCAGAGAAAACAATCATCACATGTTAGCTAAACAATGACAGCTGTGCAGCAAAGACATTTAGACTCCAAGAACGAAGGCATCTCACTTCACTTTACACAGCTGATGAGTGGCAGAGCTGGAAATCAAATTGGGGTTTGCTGGATTCCAAACTCCACATATTTTATTGGCTGCTTTCACCATATCAGACACCATACTGAATCCTCTACCCAGTAGAAACCATTTCATATGAAATTAACTGAGAACTTCAAATGGATTCCTCATTCAGAAAAAGAGTTGATCCTAATTAGATGTTAAGTCTGAAGCTACTTTCCCTGGAAAATTTTACCATCTGTTACCTATTTGTAGGATTCATCTACCAAGCTACACCACTGGTTCATTTAGATTAAATGAAGGCATTTAAATCTGGTTGTTGTGGTGTTTTATTTGCTTTAAAAAGAATTTTTTTCTCCAGGAGGCAGATGCAGGCTCCCAGAAACACTGAAAGCACAGAGACTCCTCATATCCCCCTGAGCCCACACGTACGTGGCCTTCCCCATTAACAACATCTCCTACCAAAGTAGTACATTTTTCACAACCGATGAGCCTGCAGTGACACATCATTATCACCCAAATTCAGAGTTTACATCAGAGTCTCCTGCAAGAGACTTTTTATTGATTAACAGCAGAATACGACCCAATGACAGAAAATCCTTGTTGCTAGAACACACATTGAACTTGCTGAAAGTACTCCCTGCAGTGGCTGGTGTCTTGGAAGCACTCAGTAATTGGTAGGTGTTGTGATTAGATGCTTGGAAGTACCTTCTTGGGCTTCCCTGGTAGCTCAGATGGTAAAGAATCTGCCTGCAATGTGGGAGACCTGGGTTCGATCCCTGATTTGGGAAGATCCCCTGGAGGAGGGCATGGCAACCCACTCTAGTGTTCTCGCCTGGAGAATTCCATGGACAGAGGAGCCTGGCAGGCTACAGTCTACGGGGTTGCAAAGAGTCAGACACTAGTGAGCGACTAAGCACAACACAGCAAGTACCTTCTCAGTGAATGACAGTTATTTGTTCATGCATTCAGGTGTTCCGTAAGTGTACTAGGCACACAGCAGTGAACAAGACAGGAGTTCCTGCCCTCATGGAGCTTATGTTCTAGAGGGAGATCAGCAGTGAACAGATACACCAATGTAGAATATCAGTGATGATGATTGCTCTGAAAAACATCAGATGGGAAGAAAAGGCTGGAGAGAGATGCTGTGGGTGCCACTCTTTTAGATTATGTAGTCAGAGGTCTTTGCACTGAGATGATATTTGAGTAGAACCTGAATAAGATATGGGAACAACAGCGGGGACATGTGGGTAGTAATACTGCCTGGATTAAGAATAGACATGAGAGGGAAGACTTCCCTGGTAGTCCAGTGGTTAAGAATCCACCTTGCAGTGCAGAGGACATGGATTCAATCTTTGGTCAGGGAACTAAGATCCCACATGCTGCGAAGCAACTAAGCCCTGAATGCCGCAACTAGAGAGTCTTTGTGCTGCAATGAAAGATCCTGAGTGATGCAACTGAGACTCTGTGCAGCCAAACAAATAATTAACAAAAAAAAAAGAGTAGACATGAGAGTCACATAAAAAGATTTCTTTGCAGTCCAGCCTCATTTCCAGTTTTGGATTTTGACCGCTCTGTGGAACTCAACTCACTGAGAGCATATGCATAGAGATGGCAAGCAGAGCCTTTTGCGTTGTGAATGGACGATCAGAGTGCTCATCGTTTACCGTGGGTGGCCGTTCTAGGAGGAGACATTTTTATTTAAACTGAACAAACGCTGGTGTTTCCCACAGGCCAGGCTCTGATCCCAGAGTCTGAGTGGGACTGTGCTTGGTGGTGTGACTGAGCTGTTTTATCATTGGGAGCGTGGAGAGCAGTGTGAGTGAAGATAAGGAGAAATAAAAACATGGCTTCTGTTTTCAGTGGAGCCAGTCAGTCGGATAGGGTGCCAAATCATGGGAAGCTGGGAAACGAGGAAGAAAGGAAAAGAGAGTCGTTCTGCTCATGCGCTGTTTATGGAACTGATAGCCAATTTGGTTTCCATGGGCATTTTCATGGACATTTGGTATTGATCCAAGGCAGAGGTTGGCGACACCAGCCTCTTTCTCTGCTTTTGGCTTAAAAGGACTGAAGAAAGAAGAATAGATTCTCTTCCCTCCTTAGCTAACGGTGGGAAGATTAGATTTTTTGAAGACCTGGATCTTCTCACTGAGTCGAATAATGTAAATTTTATTGTCATTTTCCTTCCTCCCCAGAAAAAGAAAAAGGATTTACTTTCATTGCAAATATTTAAGTGTTTGTTGGGTTCATTTTCACAACAGAGTTAAAATGTGGGAAAACCAAATATTCCTCCCCCCACTGCTTTCATTTTGGCTTTTGCTTAATTTTGTAACATTAATTCTTTGATCCTTCCAACCATAAATCATTTAAGTGACTTTGATTAAATAGCTGCTTAACTTCCAAAATTCTTTGTATAATGATTGTATTTCTTGTCGTATTCCGTACAATTATAATGAGGTTTTTCCAAAGCAGGTTCAGATGCCAGTGCACCTGGACTCCTCCTGGCGTGCCGTGATTTAAGGCAAGTTATTTCACCTCTCACAGCTTAGTGGGAGCATTGATAAGAAAAGCCTGGTATTTAATATAGATCCCCCATGGAGATGGTGGCGGGAATTTTATTCAGTTAGTGTTTATAAAAGATGTTTATTGGAGGCCGCAGGGAGGGCGATGCTTTAATATGCAATAGGAAATCTGTTCTTTGGACCATCTAACCGACGTTATATAATGACTTGGTTTTTGGCTCCACGTTCCCTACTGAGACTTTCTTCTGGCTTCTCTGGAGACCGAATTTTGCTATTTTCCCAGTGTCTTAGAACTCAGGGGTGTGGCTGCAAGTTGAACACGCAGCAGCTTCTACATTGAGCATGGTCCTTCTTTGGTGTGGATATTCCCATTATGTCAACTGCCAATGTCTCTAGTTTTGGGGTATGAGCAGATCTGTGAAATGCAAGATCCCTAGTTCAACTCACAAGGTTTAATCCAAAATTCTAGCAAATTACCATTAATTGTGCTGACCCTATGACTTTATTTTGCTCACGAGTTTGAGCAAACTCTGGGAGATGGTGAAGGACAGGGAAGCCCAGCATGCTACAGTCCACGGGGTTGCAAAGAGTTGGACATGACTTAGCAACTGAACAACAGCAACAATGGCTTTATTAGCAATACCTGTTGACTGCCACTAACTTTTATGGGTTTATGTGTTACAAAGGTCAAGCCACTTCAGTCTGGCGATGTTTTCCTGTGACCCGTATGTTTACTGTAACTATTAAGCCAACAGTAAAATATACAGAATGGACATGGTTCAAATATTTCCCACTGCTTCTGAAATGATTATTTCTCTACAAGAACAGGAGACTCGTGAAATGTGGGCTTAAGGAGAGGCAGCAACAAAAACCATGGGTTTTCAAGTTTAAGCTAATATTTAAGGTAGGATAAAGACTTACTGGTAAATATTGATTTATCTTCCCACCTATTCCCCCAGGGGCTTAATCTCATAGCACAGAACATTAAACAATTGTTTATTATTCCAGCAGTATTATAAAAACAATACTGAAATTCTTTTCCTTCTTTCTTTCATTTTTTTTATTCTTTTAAGAAATAAAAAGCATCTAATATCCCCACAGGGCAGAACAACTGCATCTGAGACAGCGACACACCCACATAGAAATAGGCCTTGCTGGGCTCCATCCTTCACAGGACTCTGCTTTTCTTCCTGGCCTGGGGTCTTACCTACAACAAAACTTGAAAGACTTCTTTTAACTCTAGGCTTTAAAGAGAGCTAAAAGGATTGGTGATAAATGATTGACCCCCCCAGGAGTCAGGTGAACCGTCCAGAGCAACGCTGCTAGGAATGCTCCGAGATGATGGAAATGCTCTCTATCTATTGTTGCTGGGCGGTCACCATGAACCACATGTGGCTCTTGAGCACTTGAAATGGGGCTGGTACAACCAAGGGACTGAATTTTCCATTTTATTTCATTTTTAATAATTTAAATTTAAACAGCCACCTGGGCTAGTGTGATTACCATATTGCATAGCACAGATTTATAGTTTCTCAAGAGTTAGCCAAATAATACATACACTCACGCACACACGTACCATAAAAGTAGAACTGAAATGCAGGAGTGGTTCAGATGTTGCCTTGAACCCTGACTACCCGGGGGAATGGCACATCCTGGGACAGTCTGGCCCTCCCTTTATGGTTGACCTTTGTCCCTGCCTCTCTTCTGTATTTCACCTGGCCTGCCTTCTCTACGAAACCAGGGCTGATCGTATTCAACCATTTCATGCCCAACTAGATGTCAGATATATTTATACTTTTTCTGTGTCAGATTCCTGGGCAGGTCTTCTCCCCCTCAAAACAGTCTCTGTAGGAACTTCGCTGGTGGTCCACTGGTTAAGAATCTACATGCCAACGCAGGGGACATGGGTTCAATCCCGGGTCCAGGAACTAAGATTCCACATGCCCTGGGGTGGCTAGGCCTGTGTGTACAACTACTGAAGCACAAGTGCCCTAGAGCCTGTGCCCTGCAATAAGAGACGCCACCACAGTGCGATGCCTGCACACGGCAACTAGAGAGCAGCTCCCACTTACCTCAACTAGAAAAAGCCCGTGTGCAGCCGTGAAGACCGAGCGCAGCCAGAAATAAATAAATTGAATAATTAACTAAAACAGTCTCTCTAAGTAAAAGTGGTTTAAAGGAAAACTAGAGGAATTCTTTTAAAATGTCCTATTACAAAAGAATTTCCCCAATAGTCCTTTCTCAAATAGGCATGAAATACTCTTAAGGTCAACTGTCAAATCATCATGGTTTAAATGATGCAGAGCAAGCATCAAGATGCTGACACAGAATGAAAATGGAGAAACAAGAGTCCGGGTGTAGACAGCCCAGACAGGCAGGGTGAGTGGTCTGCCTGTGGGAGACTCACTGCCCTCTGCTGCCGCGTGTTGGGGGCATCTAGCATCCATCTCTTTACCAAATATTGAGTGCTCCATGTGCCAGGCACAGCTCTCAGAATGAAACAGTGAGCAAAATGGGCCCGGTGTTTGTTTTCACGAGGTCAGGCCAATATTAGTCAAATAGTCAAACCTGCCAGGAAGGCACAGGGCAGGGCGCTCTGATTGAAACCATCTACGCTTGCTTGTTCAGTCTCTTTGCATGTTCTCAGATAGCACCTCAGTGGGAATTTCACCATCCCAGCATGACTCACCTCGGTATCCTTTCTTTTTTTTTTTTATTGTTGAATAAACTTTATTTCTTTCCTTTCACTTTCTCTCTCTCTTTTCAAAGCATTCTTTTTAGCTAATGTAATTTCTAGAACTGAGTCTTTTTAGCATCTTGGGAGGTTAAGAGTTTGGAGAAATACATTAGTGTTGATACTGTTCCCTGTATTTGTCATATTTCTACTTATTCTTTAATGCATTGCTTGAGTACTACCTTTTCGGTGAAATATCACCACCACTGTCAGTCCTGACGGCCTCCAGGAGTAAATATTCCTGACCTTCTGAAGCATCTTGTACCTGCATTATAATGCTTGCTGTGTTATAGAAGCAAAGTTCTTTACCTGTTGCTTCCCTCACCAGTCAGTGAACATCTCAGAGTAAGGTTTTGTGTCTGAGTTTTGTTTATATTTTCAGCTCCAAGCACAGCAACTCACATCTAACTGTTGACCCATAAATGCTGAATAATGAATGAAGGAATGAACATATAGAAGAGTCAAAAAATCACATGAATCCAGATTTTTTAGTCTAGCAAGGAATACTTTGTCTTTGACATAGCAATAAATTGTCAACTCTTGTGATCGTGGCTTATTACTTTCTATTGACTTTTTAATTTAATAGGAAAAAGTATAAATACATTTTCTATTGGAAAATTTATTTTTAAAACAACAGAAACTAGATAGGGAAAGACCACAAGCAGTCAGTTGTCGCAGACCTTCAATGCTGAAGCTAATACTACTCTTTTATTCTGGGAAACGGAATCCACCTCTTACACACAGAGCGCCCTGGCAGTATTATTTCTCAGCTAAAGAATGAGGAACCAAGTCTAGCAGACCGTGGACAAGCCCAGATATGCAGGGGATAAAGTAGGCTGGAGCTGGGACAGAACCAAGGGCCTGAAGCCACATAAACAACCAACAGTACAAGCACCTTTTGACCCTTGGAATAAAAGCAAGACCACAAGTTAGAGCCAAGAGGGCAGGCAGGAAGCTGGGCAAAGGACAGGATTCAGGATAAGCAACAAATCACACTGGAAAATAAAAACATAAATCTTAGTTGCAGGCAGCCCAAAACCTAGTATTTCAGGAAAAAGAAAAGTAGTTAGAGATCAGAGCAAATAAACTGATCCAAAACCTAAGCAGAGTCTAGGGAAATATCATCGTGACACAAGCTGATGGGGAAGCAGTGTGAGGAAAGACAAAATCAAGAGGATCAGGGGGTCAAGTAGAGTCAGGTCCACATCCCTTCAGCACTGACAGAGGCCTCCCGACGGGGTGAGGCAAAGCTGAGAGCCTGTCTGTACATGAGGATGTATCATCCTTGCAATGCTTGTAGCACCGGTTATCCTGATTCTCACTAATAGGAGAATTGTGATTTCCATTAAGAAAAAGTGAAAGTCACTCGGTTGTGTCCGACTCTTTGGGACCCCATGGACTATACAGTCCATGGAATTCTCCAGGCCAGAATACTGAAGTGGGTAGCCATTCCCTTCTCCAGGGAACCTTTCCAACCCAGGGATCGAACCCAGGTCTCCCACATTGCACGTGGATTCCTTACCAGCTGAGTCACCATGGAAGCCCAAGAGTACTGACCTGGGCTTCCCAGTGGATCTTCCCGACCCAGGAATTGAACCAGGGTCTCCTGCATTGCAGGCAGATTCTTTACCAGCCGTGCTGAAAGTCTATCCTTAATTATAGCCTGTTACAGTACTGTCTAATTTGCTCTTTACCTTAAATGTCTGAGGTAGGTAGGAACTTACTTTTAAAACCATTTTACATGACAATGGACTGGTATCCAGAATACATAAAGAACTCATAATCTTGGGACTTCCCTGGCGGTCCAGTGGCTTAGACTTCACACAGTCCCAATGTAGGGGGCCCAGGTTCTATCCCCGGTCAGAAAACTAGATTCTGCATGCCGCAACTAAGACCCGATGCCACCATATAAATAAACATTAAAAGAAAGAATTCATAATCTAAAAAGACTAACAACCTGTTAAAAGAAAATGTTCAACATCGTTAGTTACCAGGAACGTGCGAGTAAAATCTTCCATGCACATCACGAATAGCACTTTACTGGCAGTGCCTGGTGTTGGTGAGGATGAGAAACTGGAATCTTCATCTCTTGCAGATGGGCTTGTAAAATGGCACAACCGCTTTGAAGAACTGATCCAGCAATTTCATGAAATCAAAACGCCCGGACACACAAACACACACACCTATGCACACCTGCACACACATACAGGACTTGAATAGAAGTGTTAATAGCACCTCTATTTATAACAGCCCCAAACTGGAAACAACCCAAACTTCCATCAGTAAGTGAATGGATAAACAAATTGAGGTATTCTTACAATGGATATATTCAACAACAAAAAGGAACAAACTATTCAATGCTAATGCTCACAACATCATGGATGTATTTCAGAAACGTTATTTTGATCAAAAGAAACCAGATGATCTGTAGGATTCCATTCTATGTGGTTTTAGAATAGGGGGGACTCCGCTGTGGTCACGGAAATTGGAAAGTAAATGCTTTGATTTATATATGGGCCAGGAAGGAACTTTCAGGGGTAATGAAAATGTTCTATATTTTGATTAAGATGGTGGATACATGTGTAAATATCTGTAATATTTGTAAATGATTGTCCAAACTCAGTGAACTGTACATCTAAGAGATGTGCATTTTGTAATGTGTAAATTGTACCTTTACAAAAGAAGAAAGTCAGGTTCAGAGAAGTTAAGTACTTGCCTAAGTTCAGTTCAGTTCAGTTGCCCAGTCATGTCCAACTCTTTGTGACTCCATGGACTGAAGCACTCCAGGCTTCCCTGTCTATCACCAGCTCTGGGAGCTTGTTCAAACTCATCTCCACTGAGTCAGTGATGCCATCCAACCATCTCATCCTCTGTCGTACCATTCTCCTTCTGCCTTCAATCTTTCCTGGCATCAGTCTTTTCCAATGAATCAGTTCTTCACATCAGGTGGCCAAAGTATTGGAGTTTCAGCTTCAGCATCAGTCCCTCCAATGAATATTCAGGACTGATTTCCTTTAGGATTCACTGGTTTGATCTCCTTGCAGTCCAAGGGACTCTCAAGAGTCTTCTCCAACACCACAGTTCAAAAGCATCAATTCTTCAGCACTCAGCTTTCTTTACAGTCCAACTCAATACATGACTACTGGGAAAACCATAGCTTTTCTTAACAGACTTTGTTGGCAAAGTAATGTCTCTGTTTTTTAATATGCTGTCTAGGTTGGTCATAGCTTTTCTTCCAAGGAGTAAGCGTCTTTTAATTTCATGGCTGCAGTCGTCATCTGCAGTGATCTTGGAGCCCAAGAAAGTAAAGTCTGTCACTGTTTCCATTGTTTCCCCATGTATTTGCCATGAAGTGATGGGACCAGATGCCATGATCTTAGTTTTTTGAATGTTGAGTTTTAAACCAGTGTTTTCATTCTCCTTTCACTTTCATCAAGAGACTCTTTAGTTCCTCTTTACTTTCTGCCATAAGTATGGTATCATCTGCATATCTGAGGTTATTGATATGTCTCCTGGCAATCTTGATTCCAGCTTGTGCTTCATCCAGCCCGGCATTTCACATGATGTACTCTGCATATAAATTAAATAAAGTGGGGCAGCAAATAAACGGCAGAGTCAAGAGCTTCCCTGATGGCTCAGCAGGTAAAGAATCTGCCTGCAGTGCAGGAGATGTAGGAGATGTGGGTTTGATCCTTGGGCTGAGAGATACCTGGAGGAGGGCATGGCAACCCACTCCAGTATTCTTGCCTGGAAAATCCCATGGACAGAGGAGCCTGGGTGAGTATGGTCTATGGGGTCACAAAGAGTTGGGCATGATTGAAGCAACTTAGCACACATGCACAATACTTGAACTTGGGCTAACTGAGATCAGAGCCAGGATCCCTTTGGCTGCATCATTCTCTCAGCCTAGAGAAAGGTAAGGAAGAACAGGAGGGACGCTCCCTTTACCAGAGGAAGGAAGGGCAGTCATCACAGAGGTCACATTTCTTTTTTTCTTTTTTTAACATTTCTGTCTTAGACATAAGATGTGTAATGGTGCCTGTAATGGAAAGAGCCAATTCCTTCTGGCCACCTGCGAAAGTAATTAGGAGGACTTGAAAGACATTGGCACAGAGATAAGCATCACCATTTGATTCATGGAATCTGCCAGTAGAGAAGGTATTAAGGTTATTCTTTTGCTGGTCTCCACCTTGAGTAGTAAATAATTAATGTGTTTCATTTTTAAGACTTTTCAAAAACACTTTATGAATTAACCACTACATTTCCATTGCAAAAAATAGAAAATAACAAACAAAAAAAGAAAAAATTAAAACTTCCTAGGGCTTATTGTCCAGTGATGATCTCATACGTCTTTATTTGCTAATAAATAAAAAGATTTCAGCTTAACAAAAACAGAATCATACTAAATGTGCTGTTTTATAATGTGCTTTTTAAGCAACATTTCGTGAACATTTCTCTCTGTTGGAGAGTATAAATAGATAGCCTTTCTATTGACTACATAACATTTCACAAATGGTCATATCCAAATTTGTTCAACTAAGCCTTGCTATTATATATTCAAGTTGTTTCTAATTTTTTCTAGTACCTACTAACCTCCTGCAAAGAGAACATCTTATAAACTATGTTCTTAGTTATAGAACTTCCAAGTATTCTATAGAAGTGAAAATTTTGGGTCAAAGTTGAGATCTGGACATCTTTAAAACATATAATTCGTGGTGTCATTTTTTTCTTTGGTGAATAAATGGCAACCCACTCCAGTACTTTTGCCTGGAGAATCCCACGGACGGAGGAGCCTGTTAGGCTACAGTCCATGGGGTCACAAAGAGTCGGACACGACTGAGTGACTTCACTTTTCACTTTCACCAATTAACATTCACCAGAAATGAATGAATGAGTTATCCTGTGTCTCCCTAATGCCTAGACTGTGACTTTGGTCCCCACATTAGGTATCAGCTCTTCATGGAAACCCAATCAGGGTTAGAAACTAACTTTTGATGTTGTTTAGCTCCATCTTTCAAGCCATGCCTGAATCCTCTTTTGGAGTCTACTAGGTTGAGATGACGGAGAAGGTGATGGCACCCCATTCCAGTACTCTTGCCTGGAGAATCCCATGGACAGAGGAGCCTGGTAGGCTGCAGTCCATGAGGTCGCTAAGGGTCGGACACGACTGAGTGACTTCACTTTCACTTTTCACTTTCATGCATTGGAGAAGGAAATGGCAACCCACTCCAGTGTTCTTGCCTGGAGAATCCCAGGGACGGGGAAGCCTGGTGGGCTGCCATCTATGGGGTCACACAGAGTCGGACACGGCTGAAGTAACTTAGCAGCAGCAGCAGGTTGAGATGAAAAATATTTCTTTTAAAATGTGAATTTGAGAACATGGTTGGTGTTTAAATGTAGTAGAAAAATTGGGGGAGTTAGAAAGAGAAATGATCCTGAGGTTCAAATACTCTGGTTTCAGGGCGGGCTGTATCATCATGAGTGTGTTACATCTGGCAATTCACTTGCTTACTCTGCCTGGGCCTCACTGGCCCCATTTCTAAGATGAGGGGTTGAAGAGGACCCCATCTTTACTCGGTCTTCCATTATGACATTCTATAAATCTTGGCTATTTGAAGCATTCCTTTCTGAGGCTGGGCTTGTAAATTGAGAGTTGTCAGGCATTTAAAATGTAGCTGGTGTGGGAAAGGAAAAAACCCAGCAGCTAGTTTGCTGCTGGATCAGAATTCTCTGTTCTTTGTGAAGTAATAAATTGTATCTTGGCTCCCAGATTATTCCAGGTTGCCTCGGGTTTTGCAGAAGTGGCTTTTTCAGGAATTGTTCCCATTGCCGGAAAGTGGGTGTTAATTTGTGCCTTGGCTGTTTTTCAGAGCACATGCTGGCAGAATCCTAGCAGCTTTTTCAGAGGCTCAGCAGATGCCATGACCGGGTTGTGGCTATCCTCACAGGATGACACACACCCTGCATGAATAACCCGTAACAGATCCATATTAAAGACCTAACCTTTATCATGGACTACTTAAGCTTGGCCTCTGAAGTGTTTTCTTGACCAAGTAGAAGCACTCTGATCAACATACCACAGGAACCAGGATAGCCACAAGCATTGAAATTGGTCAGTATTCCTTAATAAAATATCTGTGATCCACTCACATGGGGTGCAGGTGGTGTCTTGGAAAAGGAGACGAAGCCAAACAAAGAAAGGAAGGAATAACACTGAGTAACATTTGTATTTAGTTCTTGACAGTTTACAGCCTATGCTGACCACCTTATTTATTCCAACGGCATCTCTGAGATCTCTTCATCACCATTTTGTCCTGATTCACCCAGCAAGCAAATGCAAAAGCTGGCGTCATGACTGTGAATGGCCCAATAGCTTCTACAACAAGCACGGAGCTTGGCTTGAATTCCCCTAAGTCTCTGCTTTCTTGACAGACTTTGCAGTCTCACACCTCCTTCCTCGTCTATCTTTCTCTTCTATGTCAACAGCTGAAAAGCAGCTCTACTTTCTTGCACTGTGAGTAGAAGGTAGCAAATTGAAGTCAGTTTCCCATCTTTGGGGCTTCCCAGGTGATGCAAATGGTAAAGAATCTACCTGCCAATGCAGGAGACACAAGAGACGCAGGTTCAATCCTTGGGTTGGGAAGATCCTTTGGAGAAGGAAATGGCAACCCACCCCAGTATTTCTTGCCTAGAAAATTCTTTAGTATGATGTGCTTAGAAGACACTGTCTAGTCTAGCACGTTCTGGACTTTATAGTCATTTAGCCCTCACGATTTATGCCATGTTCATACACCACAGGTACTATTACTTACTTAATATTTGTCTTCAAATAAATGCACTATTTCATTTTTTATTATTCTAAACAATACAGTATCTGTGAAATCATCAGTTGGACATAATAGTTATAGTTCTATAATTAGAAATAATTACAGAAATAATTGAAATAATTACATAGCTATTAAATATGTTAAATGCTGATTGAAACTGTGTAACATACTATACTTCACTTTTATTCTCTTTGTTATGCACACCATATTCTGAGAAATGCATTAAAGTTAAATGAAATGTAAAATCCAGTTGAATTCAATTGGCCACATTTTCCACGCACAGTAGCCACTGTGGCTGGTGGCTACCATGTTGGACAAGGCAGAAAGCAGCTCTGTCACCCTGGAACGTTGTGCTGGAAGGCTCTGCCTAAAGTTTGCCCAGAGCATGTTGACTGCTTTCATGGACTAAAGCTGCTGCTGCTGCTGCTGCTGCTGCTAAGTCGCTTCAGCCGTGTCTGACTCTGTGCGACCCCATAGATGGCAGCCCATCAGTCTCCCCCGTCCCTGGGATTCTCCAGGCAAGAACACTGGAGTGGGTTGCCATTTCCTTCTCCAATGCATGAGTTTACACTTACATAAGTAAGATCACCAAAAGAATTGAGCACTGTGAATAATGATGAATTTAGAAAATGCTAGCAAAAATGTCCATCTCTCTACCTTCCGAACGTGTCTAAGTGTGTCCTCTGCTTTCCTGCTTCTCTTTTTCTTGCTCCACCTCTGTGTGTCCTGGTTCACTTTTTTAAATTGATGTGTAATCTATAATGTTGTGTTAGTTTCACGTGTACAGCGAAGTGATGCAGTCATACACAAATACGTATATTCTTTCTCAGGTCTTTCCATGATGGTATTGAGTGCAGTTCCCTGTGCTCAGCAAGACCTTGTTGCTCACCTGTTTCACATACAGCAGTGTCAGTTCAGTTCAGTCAGTCATGTCTGACTCTTCGCGACCTCATGGACTTCAGCATGCCAGGCCTCCCTGTCCATCACCAACTCCCCAAGTTTACTCAAACTCATCTCCATTGAGTCAGTGATGCCATCCAACCATCTCATCCTCTGTCATCCCCTTCTCCTCCTGCCTTCAATCTTTCCCATCATCAGAGTCTTTTCCAATGAGTCAGCTCTTCTCATCAGGTGGCCAAAGTACTGGAGTTGAAGCTTCAGCATCAGTCCTTCCAATGAATATTCAGGACTAATCTCCTTTAGGATGGACTGGTTGGATCTCCTTGCAGTCCAAGGGACTCTCAAGAGTCTTCTCCAACACCACAGTTCAAAAGCATCAGTTCTTCGGCGCTCAGCTTTCTTTAGAGTCCAACTCTCACATCCATACATGACCACTGAAAAAACCATAGCCTTGACGAGACGGACCTTTGTTGGCAAAGTAATGTCTCTGCTTTTTAATATGCTGTCTAGGTTGGTCATAACTTTCCTTCCAAGGAGTAAGTGTCTTTTAATTTCATGGCTGGTATAGATTAATCCCAAACTCCTAATATTATCTCTCCGCTGCCACTCCCCATTATGCTTTTTGGTAATCCTGTTTGTTTTCTATGTCTGTGAATCTATTTCAATTTCATAAATAAGCTTATTTGTATCACGTTTTAGCTTCCACATTTAAGTGTTATCATAGGATATTTGTCTGCCTTACTTTGCTTAATACGATCATCTCTAGGTCCATCCATGTTGCTGCAAATGGCATTATTCCTTCTTTTTATGGCTAAGTAATATTCCATTGTATACATGTCCATCTTCTTCATCCTTTCATCTGTTGATGGACATTTAGGTTGCTTCCACGTCTTGGCTGTTGTAAATACTGCTGCTATTACATTCCTAGTTCACTCTCATTCTTGCCCTTAGTTCTTTCTCTGCTTTTCTACCTATGTTCCTCTTATCTTCCCACCCCAGAATCTCCCTTAATTCAATTTGGATTTCGCTTTGTAAATTATCCCTTAGCTGCAGCAGTAACTTCAGGTCAGAGGACATTCTCAGTTGTAACTTGCATAAGGAATCCCTTCCAGTGGAATTCCTTAGGGATGTGGTCAGTGGCACACTGGACATCTCTACTTGGAAGTCTCCCTGGAATCTGAAGTTCAGCATGCCTAATACCGAACCACTTCCCACTCAAACCCCTGGCTGCCCTTCACTGATGTAACCACAGCAAACTACTTGCTTTACCTACCACCCATCCAAGGCCACCTTTAGAAGAATAAGAGAATTTTTAATTATGCTTTTTCTCAGGCCCATGAAAGAAGGGCCTAAAACTCCCTGTATGGTACTAGTTTATTGAGCAGGCTACAAAACACAAATTGCCTAGAAGGCGTGACGTAACTTCTTTTGCAATAAAAAATGACCCTGCTAGCACTTGGAAAGCTTCTGGAGGATCCCCAGAGGTGGAAAGTGCTATATAGATGTACGTATGCTTTGTCTGTTGGCCATGAATGTTGAGGAATAGAACAGACCAGCCCCCTTTCTCCTTATTTTAATTATCCAGAGACCCCCAGCAGGAAAGTAAAAGAGAAGTTGGATCCAAGAGCTCTCAGAAGAGCAGGAGGCTCTAGGGAACATGTATGCATTGTTTGTATGAAATAGACCCTTCCTTAGCAGGACAGAGCTGAAAATTTCCCTTATTCTTCTCAGGAAAATGTGTTCTCTCTTTTTTTTTTTTTTTCATTCTAAATACACTCAATTAGGTTATGGAAAATTTAGTTCCTCTTGCTAATTTATACAAGGAGTTATGATACCTTGGGATCATCATCTGTCAGCTTTAAAACCCTAAATATGGCATTGATTATTCTCAGGAAGGTGATGTGATGATCTGCTCTCTTTCTCAGACAAAGGGAGGCAGTTGTCCAAAATGGGAAGTCCCTATCTGGGTGGGAATGATAGAAACATCCTTCTGGCTAGATTCTGTTTCTGCTCCACTCTGAAAAAGAGAAACAGATCCCAGTTTAACTAGCCTCAGTCTCACTAAAGGTTAGGGTCTGTGTTGTCCTCTGGATAATAATAACTATAATAACTATTTGTTGAATGGTTGAATTTTTCCCAGCAGTGTGTTAGGTGCTGTAGATGATATCTTATTAATAGTGCTTACAGCTGTGATGGTAGGGAACCATTCCCTGCCCCCATATTTTACTTTGAGGAATTTGAGTTTGGGAGAGGTAAATAATTTGTCAAAGATCACACAACCCATACATGGCAGAGCTCAAATGCAAACCTCGGTCTGTCCAATGCCACAGCTCAATGTCTTTAGACCTTGTAGTTTTGTTTGTTTTTTTATTGATGGTTACTATGGGCCAGGCGCTATTCTAAGCTCAGAGAGATCCCTAATCTTATGGAGCTTATATCCTGGAGAGGAAAGATAGGAAAAGAATAAGTTAAAAAAAAAATCCAGATCATTTCAGATGTTGGTAATGCCATTAGAACAATAGAGGAAGTAAAGTGGTAGTGAGCACGGGGCTACTTATGTTGAGAGCTCTTTGAAGGATTTTCTGATAGGACCTTTGATCTCAGGCCTAGATGATATGAAGGATCCAGAATGTGGGTATTGAGGGCCATGGAAACAGCAAGTGTAGAGGTCCTGGGGTGAGAGTGAGTGCTATGTGTTTCAGGAGCTGCAAAAATCCAGTTTTTCTATTTGGCCATAGAGATAAGTGATCTGATATAATAGCAGACATGTAGGCAAGCTTTGGGTCTTGTTCCAAATATGACAGGGCATCAGAGAAGGGTTCTAAGCAAAAGAGGCATATAATCGGAATTAAATTGTTAAAAGATCTCTCTGGTTTCTATGTGGAGAATAGCAGATACAGGAGCAAGACGGGGAGTAGGGGAAATGGTTAGAAGAACATGAACTTCAAGGGGACTGAAAGTTTTTGGAGAAGATGCAGCCTTGGCTTTGGAAGTAGCAAAGGGTCTGGCGGCAAAAGAGTATTTACCTTTATCTAGGCCCTAAGATATTCAAGATGTGAGGAGGTGCCTCAGAGGCCAGCCAGGTCCAGTTCTTGGGCAAAAGGGAAGGGGGCATTCACAAAAGAAGATGAAAGGACTTCCCTGGTGGTTAGGACTTCACGCTTACACTGCGGGGGGCCCAGGTTCAATCCCTGGTTGGGGAACTAAGACCCTGTATGGTGTGACCAAAAAATAAATAAATAAAAAGCTTTTAAAGAAAAGGAAAATAAGATGAAGCTATGGGGAGTCTGCGGGAGAAGGCAATGGCACCCCACTCCAGTACTCTTGCCTGGAAAATCTCAGGGACAGGGGAGCCTATGGGCTGCCGTCTATGGGGTCGCACAGAGTCGGACACGACTGACGTGACTTAGCAGTAGCAGCATCATGGAGAGTCTGTTTCAGTGTCAGTGCTGGCAAATCAGAGTAATAAGAGCTAGTTTCACTGAGTGTATACCATGTGTCTAGTGGTATTCTAAGTGCTTTTCTCAGGATAACTTCTTTAGTCCTCTCAATAATCCTAAATCCCAGATGCTATTAGGGCTTCCCAGGTGGCACTCATGGTAAAGAACCCACCTGCCAATGCAGGAGACATAAGAGATACAGGTTCCATCCCTGGAGTAGGAAATGGCAACCTACTCTAGTATTCTTGCCTGGAGAATTCCATGGACAGAGGAGCCTGGTGGGCTACAGTCCATGGGGTCGCAGAGTCTGACACGACTGAGCACACAGGCATGGTCATGGTTTAGATACTATTATTGGCCCCATTTTACACAGGAAACTGAGACAGGAGTTACAACACTTGCAGCTACTACATGATCTAACTCTAAGTCAGAGCCATAAGGGTTGAGGCTGTCAGAGAGAGTGGAGGAGTGACCTCAAGAAGGGAGGGGCCGACTGGTGTGAAGATGAGACCCAGATGACCAAGGGGATCTGGGGGGGAGTGATGAAGTTTAACAAGTTTGTCCCATGATGCCCTACATCCTGAATGACTCTAAAAGAAGGTTCCTGATCAGTGCAAACTAGGAGCTTTCCTGCAGCTTCCAGTGGGTGGAGTAAGCCTGGGCCCCCTCCCTGGGACTGCTTTCTTAAGCAGCTTGTGGGAGAAGAGCAGTTTCATCTAACAAGACAGTGTCTTAGCCTCTTTTATCCCACTGCTCTTGGGTAGGTGGGGAGAGTGCTCAAATCCACACATTTCTGAGATGTTTTCCCTGACTCACATTTGGAGATAATAATCACTTACTATGATTAATTAGATTATGTATCTGTGGGCTTCACATTAGTCCAGCAGAGCAGGAATTCTGCCATTAGAAATGGAATGGGATCAGCCTAACATTGTTTGGGGTTGGTTTTCTTTTGCTGTTTTGTTTTGTTTTTTTTTGAAGGGGGATGGTACTTCTATGTTTCAAGTTTTATGCTGAGAACCTGACATATGTTATTCCTTCATCAAACACGAGTCTTATGATACAGCTACTAGTCTTATTGACCATTTTCTGATGGACCAACTGAACTCCGGATATAACTTGCCCAAAGTTATAGCAAGTGATGGACCTGAGAGAGCTTCCTACGTGGTGCAGTGATAAAGAATCCACCTGCCAATGAAGGAGACATGAGACTCGGGTTCGATCCCTGGGTCGGGAAGATCCTCTGGAGTAGGAAATGGCAACATACTCTAGTATTCTTGCCTGGAGAATTCCATGGACGGAGGAGCCTAGCAGGCTACAGTCCATGGGGTATCAGAGTCAGACGCAACCGAGCACACACACACACAAAGGACCTGAGATGTAAACCCTGACGATCTGATACCAGAGGTTAATCCTTAATCATGCTGCTACAAGTGAGGAACATAGGTATGCTGGGTCGAGTGCTTCCCAAGAAGTCTTTGTAAACCCAAAGGAATGAGTGCATGTAACAACACAAAGTTGGAAGAGAGATCATAGGGATGAACAGTGAAGGCATTCCTTGACTACACTGATTTTGAAATGTTAGTAGACCAACTGTCAGAATCAGGAAGCAACCTGAAGGTAGTAGGCTTGAACGAAACATGGGTTGGAAGGGGGAAATTGATATGAATAGAGAGAAAAAAATTGCTGCTTTACTTCCTTGTCTTCTTCTCAGTCAGTTCAGTCACAGTTGTATCCAACTTTTTGCGACCCCGTGAACTGCAGCAAGTCAGCCTTCCCTGTCCATCACCAACTCCCAGAGCTTGCTCAAACTCATGTCCATTGAGTCGGTGATGCCATGCAACCATCTCATCGTCTGTGGTACCCTTTTCCTCCTGCCTTCAATCTTTCCCAGCATCAAGGTCTTTTCCAATGAGTCGGTTATTCACATCAGGTGGCCAAAGTATTGGAGTTTCAGCTTCAGCATTAGTCCTTCCAGTGAATATTCAGGACTGATTTCCTTTAGGATTGACTGGTTTGATCTCCTTTCATTGTCTTCTCCTACTAAGTCTAAAAGTGCCACTGCTCAAATGATACAAACGATACACTGCTCAAATGCCACCGCTCAAATTTTTGCCCTTCTAATTCCACTTAATGAACACCGAAAAAGCTATCTGCTTCTCCACTCTCCCCACAAAACAGGAAAAGTGGCAGGATTATGAATAATTTTTGGTAAGGTATTTTCATTTTCCATGATTTTTTAAAGAAAACAAATATGCAGGAGGGAATCATTTAAGGGGAAACCATTTAAATAAATGAAATAAGATTCCTTAGGCATCATATTTAATTGATTCCATTTCATCATTTAAAAAATATATTTTCTTTGACATTCATCTGTTCCTATCCAAAAACATGGGTGGATAATCTGATCTCAGTTTTCTTAGGCTCTGTGATCTTGGCAAAGTCATTTTTTAATCATATGCCTGGCTTTCTCTAACTTGAAAATATCTAGACTCCCAGGACAACTGAACTTCTGTGGAAGGGCCATGAACTTCTTTGCCAAATGGCCATGAGTAAGGAGATCGCCTCTTAGAGGTAGCTCTCAGTCCTTCATCTGGATTCTAAAAGAGTTTATTAACCTGTAAATCAATTTTCTTTTTAGTCACCTGGTGGATTAGCAAACCCAGAATCTGTATTTACTTTATGTGTGCCTCTTGGAATATATAATTTAACACTTCTGTATCTCTAAGTGGAACCAAAAGATTTGAGTGCCAGAGTTTGTGAATGTAGGTGTTAGTCACTCAGTCGTGTCCACCTCTTTGCAATCCCATGGACCGTAGCCTGCCAGGCTCCTCTGTCCATGGAATTCTCCAGGCAAGAATACTGGAGTGGATAGCCATTCTCTTCTCCAGAGGATCTTCCCGATCCAAGGAATGGAACCCAGGTCTCCTGAACTGAAGGCAGATTCTTTACCATCTGAGCCATCAGGGAAGCCCCAAAGTGAAAGTGTTAGTCGCTCAGTCATGTTCAACTCTCTGATCAGGGGAAGATCATAGAGTCCTCCCTGCACCTACCATTTAGCTTAAAATATGCCAAGGTGCTGTATTTGGGGGGAGCATGACCTTAACTCCATTATCTACAGTCATATGTTGTGGGGATTAGGACATGGACTTATCTTTTGGGGGAAACACAATTCAACCCATTACCCTGACTTTGATGTATTTGTTGTTGTTTGTTGTTGTTCAGTTGCTAAGTCATGTCTGGCTTTTTGTGACCCCCTGCAGCATGCGAGGCTCCTTTGTCCTCCACTATCTCTTGGAGTTTGCCCAAATTCACATCCACTGAGTAGGTGATGCTATCTTAACCATCTCATCCTCTGCCACCCTCTTCTCCTTTTTCCTTCAATCTTTTCCAGCATCAAGGTCTTTTCTAATGAGTTGGGTCTTTGTATCAGATGGCCAAAGTATTGGAGCTTCAGCTTCAATATCAGTCCTTCCAGTGAATATTCAGGGCTGATTTCCTTTAGATTGACTGGTTTGATCTCCGTACAGTCCAAGTGACTCTCAAGAGTCTTCTCCAGCACCAATTTGAAAGCATCAATTCTTCAGCACTCAGCCTTCTTTAGATTAGCTGCAACAGTTCAGCTGGTTAAGAATTTGCCTGCAATGCAGGAGACCTGGGTTCAATCCCTGGGTTGGGAAGGTCTGGAGAAGAGAATGGCAACCCACTTTCAGTATTATTGCCTGGAGAGTCCCATGGACAGAGGAGCCCAGTGGGCTACAATCCATGGGGTCTCAGAGTCGGACACGACTGAGCGACTAACACAGCCTTCTTTATGGTCCAACTCTCACATCCATACATGTCTACCAGAAAAACCATAGCTTTGACTGTATGGACCTTTGTTGACAAAGTGATATCTCTGTTTTTAATAAGCTGTCTAGGTTTGTCATAATTTTCCTTCCAAGGAGAAAGTGTCTTGTAACTTCATGGCTGCAGTCACCATCCACAGTGATTTTTGAGCCCAGAAAAGTAAAATCTGTAACTACCTCTACTTTGTCCCCTTCTATTTGCCATGAAGTGATGGGACTATATGCCATGATGTCAGTTTGATCTCTTAGGAACATAATTTGACAAGGGGAGTAGGATGGAGAGGGTGGGCTCCCTGGCTGCTCTAGCCTTAGTCCAGGACCGAGGAAATGAGGAACTGGATTGGTGGCGGCAGGGTTCATGGGGGTGGAGCATGGGAGTAAAGAAGAGGAGTTGGAATCAGGAGACATACGAAAGAATTTGCCAGGACTTTTTTACTGCATGTGTGGTGAATAAGAGAAAAAGTTTTAGTGCAACACTAACATATGTTTCCCCAAAACACGTGTTGTAAAATACTGGAAATTGTTCTATAGACAAATGCATTTGGGAAACTCTGGATCGAACAAGGTTGAACAGGCTTCTCTGCAGTGCTTCTTTGCATGCTCATGTACACTGTGGCTTTCTAAAGGGGACTTCTGGGGGACAGCCTTTCCCAAACTTACAGATACTGACAGCAATTGGCAGAAGCCGCTCCTGTCTGTAGCACTCCCTGCCCCATGTAGAAAAGAATGGTTGGTACCAATGACAAAATTATGGACATCAATTTTGCAATGAATAGTTAAGAAAAAAAAGCAAATGTTTACTGAGCTGCTAGTATGCATCAGACACCACATTAAGTGTTTCACACACAATATCTCATTTAATTCTCGTGACAGCCATCAGGGACAGGTACCATCAATCATCAGATCTTATAAATGGGACCCAGAGGCACATAGAGATAAAGTTACTTACCCAAGGATGCATAGCTGGGGTGTGGTGCAACCAGAATTTGACTCCAAGCAGTCTAATGTTAAAACTGACATTCATAACTACCAGATTATGAATCTAATTGTAGATGTTTTGGATTTCAAATGTTGATAAGACTTGCAGATGGAAATATGCAGAAGACAGTGGAGGATACAGAATCAGACAAGGTCAGGTCTGGGCTCAGAGCCATTAGGGGGCAGACAGGGGTTGAAAATTGCCCGTGGATACATTTATTCAAACTATGAGGTCACAAGTTGGTTATAAGATTTACAACGCAGAAAGGATTCCATGCAAAGATTTTATGTATTAGTGGGATGTTTAACCAAGCAATGAGTTAGAAATAACTGGCTACCGTTATCACAGTCGGTGTACAGAATGTTCCAACTGTGATGAAACAGGACCCAGACACAGAAGTCTACATCCTAAATCATACTGAAAAGTCAGAATCAGTTGGGATTTTTGAGAAGCAGAGAAATCTCACTGGTCCCACAAGTGCAGTAGAAAACCTCAGCGAGAGCCAGTGAGTAGCTCTAAGAGACCACAGCTCTGCCTTGACATCTCACCACAGAGGCAGGACCTTCTCTCTGTTCCCTGGAGCCCCTGGAACATTCATCTAGAAGCTTCTAACACCCGTACAATGCGGACACCCAGGAAATAGTCGCTGAGCCAAAGAAATGAGAACCAACCCTGTTCAGCTTCCTTCTGCTCCTGGATACATTATCAAGTTTTAAAGTGTTTTCACTGACCCATCCCTATGCCATTGCCTGTCTGAATTTTCTTGCATATACTGGGGACAAAGCCATGATAAATTGCTACCTACTTGCACTGAGTTTCATTTTGTTCTGATTCATTGCCTACTTCAGAGACCTTCTAAAATCACAGTTTATGGACTCTACATCCTGGTGGTTCCCAGAGAGAAATGAACCTAGATTCCAGGGAATGCAGATGTCTTCAAACTTGCAGCCAGCTTCCAGGCTCCCTGCAAAGGTCTCTTAAGCCCCTAAGTATTTCCTCTCTTAAATCACACATCACTGGCACAGGCAGAGTATTTGTTAGGAGACAGTCACTTAAAGGTCTACCGAGTAGACAGAAATGCTGTCGTTCTTGGCAATTTTATTGCGCTGTTCTTGGGCTTAGTGTAGTGATTCTTTTTTAACGTTGCATTGGCTTTTTTGTTCCTGAAAGAAACTATTTCTTTAGTGCTGTACTTGAAACATGATGTTGAATCTCTCTTGGCATGTTTACGGGCTGGGTGAAGGACTGTATATGTGAAAGGGAGCTTAATATTTCACTTGCACAAATGTTGTGACTTTTATTCGACACATTTCTAATTAGGTGACTTGAATCCCTGCAGCCACCGGCATGGGTTATTGTGTCATTGTGGCACTTGGGTGTTCTGCCAAATTTCGATCTGGATAGAATGGATTTATTTTTGCTTCATCCTAGAACAGATTCTCTTACAGCGTCTGTCAGATGGTGTGCTGAACTGAACAGGTTATGCGATGTGGCACAGAATGAGGCATAGTGTTCTGTGTCACATCAAACTCACACCTATGGAAAGTGGTCATTTATTGCAATATGAAAATGCTTCTTGTGAATATAAAAAAGCATGTGGTCAAGGCAGCAAGCAATTCTTCCTGAATGCAGGGCAACAAAAGTAAATAGTGTGACAACTGTGGAAAGTTTCTTGAACTTCCTGAAGTTTGTTTTTTTTTTTTCATAACTAGTGTTCACCTTTGAAGTCCTTTAAGTGTACAGCCTCAAATTTGAGTATCTGCAATAGTGCCGTAGACACACACAGAAAATTTACAGGCCACTGCTCTATTACCAGTGGCATCAGTACACACACACACACATATACACTTCAGTTCACATTTACTATTCTTATGTTGAATTTTCTTCATGGACATTATTCAAATACTGCTGACCTCCATCCATTTCTCTGTTTATACTATAATATATTGTCCAAGATAGCCTAGGTTCAAGCCTAGGAAAATTGCCTTAAGTAAGAATGAAGAATACCTTGAAATCTCTTGCTCTCAGATATATACCCAACTTTCTAAAGCGATTATTACTGGAAACCACAAAAGTTGAAGATGGGGCACAACTAACTTGGAAAATCCCTTCATCCCTCCACCTTTACCATGGTCAGGGTCAGTGATTAGGATTCAAGGCAGGTGCTCTCACCCATGTGGTGTGGGTGTTGTTGTGGTAGAGAGGGCTCCTCGACTCTGAGAGTCACGGCCCTTGTCAGGAGCCTCCCCTTCCTGCAGTATCACCTAAGAATGCTTGGCTTCACAGGAAATGCTGATACAGTAGAAAGTATTTGGACGTAGGCAACACCCAAATGGAGGTCCACTTCCTCCTACTACCGCAACCTTGGCAGAGCTGTCTACTTCTGTGAGCCTTAGCTTCCTCACCTGGCAAATGGAAATAAAACTCCTTTCTCTAGACAAATACCATATTTTACCACTTACACTGGAATCTAAAAAATAAAACAAACAAATAGAACAGAACAGAAACAGACGCACAGAGAACGAGCTAGTGGTTAGTCGTAGGGGAGAGAAGAAGAGAGAGGCAGGATAGGGGCGGGGGATTAAGAGCTACAAACTACTATACATGGATATATTGTATAGCACAGGGAATATAATCAATACTTTATAATGACTTTAAATAGAGTATAACCTATAAAAATATTGACTTCCCATGTTGTACATCTGAAACTAAAAGAATACTGTAGATCAACTGTACTTCAATAAAAAAAGTCTTCTCCACAAAGTAAAAAGCTTTAGCCATATGAGTGGGTAACCATAACTTGTTCTATCTTCCAGAGAAGCAATTTGGCTTCAAAGGTCATTCATAAACTAGTGAGTTGTGTATTTGTTGTGCCTGATTCATGGTTAAAGTTTTGGAACAAAAACTATAGGGTGTCTGTGTCTGTCTCTATGTTATGCATGTCCATGGATATGTTACATATATGTGATGTTATTCTAGTTCCACAGGGTATTGCAAATATTAATATGTAAAAGAGCTCTAAAGTGACTTGAAAAAAAAAAGCTTTAATATCAATAGTATATTTATATAAAACTCAAGCAATTTTCTTTCATCTGTTAAAATAAGAAAGTGTTCTTGGACTATTGGTCTGTCCTTCATGAGACTGTGCAAGGATTTTCTTTACCTTCTAAGTAATCAGCCAAGAAAGGTTCTGGGTTTTTATCCAAATGGTTTCCAGTGCTTTGTGTCTTCTTCATTGATCTTTGATTATTTAAGAAAACGGAGTCTTCTCTATGAAAAGAGCTAAGTTTTTTACAACCAAGTAGTGTGTGTGTGTGTGCTCAGTCCTGTCCAACTCTGCGACCCCATAGATTACAGCCTGCAGGCTCCTCTGTCCATGGAGATTTTCAGGCAGAAATACTGGAGTGGGTTGCCATCTCCGACTCCAGGGATCTTCTCGACCCAGGGATTGAATCCGAGCCTCTTGTATCTCCTGCATTGGCAGATGGATTCTTCACCACTGTGCCAGCTGGAAGCCCTGCAACTAAGTAATTTTCAAAAAAGTCCTTCCTTATTAAAATTAAATAACATCATGTCTGTCGAGTGGCAGCATAGAGTAGGCACTTGATTTTCGTTTCCTTACCTCTCTGCACCCCATAGAATAAGCAGTAACTCCCTCACTGAAGCTGAAGCTTCTGTTTCTGAAACTGAAGAATCTGAGCATCAAATGATGGGATGATGAGACATGCTTCTTCAGTGAATTCATTATGTTTCTTGGCTGGACTGAAATGAAGCAAAGGCAGGAGAAAATCTGGATACAAAACAGATGTTAAAGCCTCATACATAGCATGGCATAAACCTGAGCTTTTCAAGCTCACCTTACTACAAATATACATCACACTCTTGTGTAATGCAGGTAACAACGATGAACCCTACACCAGTCCTGTGATTCTTTCTCTTTGGCCGACAGATGAGTCATAGTTACTAGCCTTCTTGCAGTTTGAGGTAACTAGTGGAAAGTGGGCCAGTCCTAACGATCCTCCACTTTCTCCCCTCCTCATCTGCCAGGTGAATGTCCATGTCTGGGGTGACCCGGGTTACCATGTGCTGAGGCCTGGATGTCTTAAGTGGCCATGTAGAGCAGAGTACTGCTTGCCCCAGCATCTGGAATTTACCCAAATGAGAAATAAACTCTTAATCAAGCCATTAAAACCTCAAGGTTTATCTGTTACAGCAGCTGCCACCACCCTAAGTAATGAACTTGATGATACAAGAGGTGAATTTTAAAAATTTTCTCCTTGCTCTGGCACTTGACACTTTTCTGAATACGACAGCACCAGTTTTATATTTCATTACTGTGGGAAAACAAATTTCATAATTGCCTAAAGACTAACTATGTGGTCTATCTATTCAGAAATATACTGTGTATATTGATCATAAGAGCTGTGAAACAAGGTTCTTTATCAGCAAAAAGTCTACTTGATTTTTTGCCTAACAATTTCAGCTGAAAGCCAGGGTTAGTGATTAACTACATTTATTGTGTTTTAAATTAGATTAAACACTCCTGATGCCAGGTGCTGGGCTGCAAAGGGAAAGCTCAGTTAAACAGGAGAAATAGAGGTAACTGTTTTTTCTAAATTATTAGAAATTCAGGAGTTAGAAACCTAAAAACATTTCTAAAGTATTCTATATACTTTTATGTTTTCTTAAACCATACGGAAGATAATTTTACCTTTCCCAGTGACACTTAATCCATAGGATTTAAGGATTAAATGGGGATCATGTCTGCTGCTGCTGCTGCTAAGTCACTTCAGTCGTGTCCGACTCTGTGCGACCCCATAGACGGCAGCCCACCAGGCTCCTCTGTCCATGGGATTTTCCAGGCAAGAGTACTGGAGTGGGGTGCCATTGCCTTCTCCGGGGGATCATGTCTACCTCCCACCTAATGCCTGGCACAATAAATATTAAATAACATGCACAATAACTATTGAAACCTTGACCTCTTACGTAATGATTTGTTTTATTGGATTTTACTTTGGAATTATTCTTAAGAACTTGAATTATCACCCTCAGAGGCTTGTGAAGTAGCTGTGTACCCCACATCAGTTGGTACTAAACTGCTTTTAATTATGGTATCAACTTTTACAATTTATCCTGGCTTCTTGCTGCTTTTTACTGGTAGCTACAGCCATCATGTTCTTCAAATCCTTTATATGGGGAGAAAAAAATAAAAGACCCAGGTAGAAATTATTACTAAAAAATGAAAAAGTTCTACATTCAAGCTGGGGGAAATACCCCAGCAGAGCCAATTACCAGCCTTCAGAGGGCTGTTTCAACGGGTTGGGGGCTCGTTATATTCAATGCCAAGATTGTTGCTGGTTCCAGCAAGTTGAGGTTAACAGAAGTCAGAACTCCCTGTCTAGGTATGGCCTTGATACACTTTCTGCCAGCTTAGCTTTTATGCTGAGAGGAGGGAGAGAAAGAGAGATAAAAAAGAAAGAGAGGTAAAGTAGGATTGGAAATTGAAAGGGGAAAGCTATTTGAGGGTAAGAAGTAACTGGTTGCTCTTCTATGGACACATTAAAAGTTTGAGAAGCCCAGCTCTTAAAGCACCTATTCAGATTTACGTTCTCACTAGCCTTCCCATGGATGGAGGAGCCTGGAAGGCTGCAGTCCATGGGGTCGCTGAGGGTTGGACACCACTGAGCGACTTCACTTCCACTTTTCACTTTCATGCATTGGAGAAGGAAATGGCAACCCACTCCAGTGTTCTTGCCTGGAGAATCCCAGGGACGGGGGAGCCTGGTGGGCTGCCGTCTCTGGGGTCGCACAGGGTCGGACACGACTGAAGCGACTTAGCAGCAGCAGCAGCAGCCTTATGTCAGACTACCCATTTTTCTGAACTCTTGCCCATAGTGGGTATAGTGTTAGTTGCTCAGTCATGTCCAACTCAATGCAACCCCATGGACTGTAGCCCTCCAGCGCCTCGGTCCATGGAATTCTCCAGGCAAAAATACTGGAGTGGGTTTCCATTCCCTTCTCCAGGGGATCTTCCCGATGCAGGGATCAAACCTAGATCTCCTGTATTGCAGGCAGACTCTTTACCATCTGAGTCACCAGGGAAGCCTATAGTGAGTATTGCCATTCACAAAAGTTATCAGGTGAACACGGTATGATGTAATTTGGTTTCGTAATTCTTTGGTCATCAGTAATGCTACCTTGCTTTTCATCTTCCGTTTTTTGTATTGCATTTGTATATCTCCATTTGTGAATTGACTATTTCATAATCTTTCCCATTTTTATGATTATACTCCCCATTTTTTTCCAAATGAAAATGATTTTGTTTTTCTTACTACATTTATTCTTCTGCTGCCCATTGTAGAAAAATAACTAAAATTTTAAAAACAGGAATGTGATGGAACTTCCCTGGTGGTCCGGTGGTTAAGACTCCTTGCTTCCACTGCACAGGGCACAGATTCAATCGCTGGTCAGGGAACTAAGATCCCGCCTGCCACACAGTGGCCAAAAAAAAGTAATGAATAAAATCACCCTTTATGTTTACCCAGAACAGAATTAAGGATGCCATATTATGGTATACTTAAAAAAATTTTTTTTCTCAATAATGCACATATACTGTTCACACATTTAAAGTATATAGCACCATAGTTTAGTATATTCACAGTTGTACAACAGTCACCACAATCTAATTTTTAGAAATTTTCATCACCCCCAGAAGAAATACTGCCCATTTCTTCTCACACTCCTTGGGACTAAGAAACTACCAATATATTTTCTGTCTCTATAAATTTACCTCTCCTGAATATTTTGTGTAAATGGAATCAGTTAATAAAGGGGCTTTGTGACTAGCTTCTTTTTCTTAACATAATATTTTTGAAAGGCATGATATTGTAGCCTGCATTTGCACTTCATTTTTTTTATTGCAAAATACTGTTCCATTGTTTGGGTATTTTTATTCATTCATCAGGTGACAAACATTTGAGTTGTTTCCACATTTTGGCTGTTACGAATAATGCTGCTAGGAGTATCCATGTAAAAATTTTTGTGTGGACATATATTTTCATTTCTCTTAGGGGTATAACTAGGATTGGAGTTGCTGGGTCATACAGTATTCTATGTTTCTCTTTATAGGGCAGCTGCCAGATTGTTTTGCAAAGCAGCTGCACCATTTTATATTTTACCACAGGTAGTGTGTGAGTGTTTTGATGTCTCCACATTCTCACCCACATTTGCTATTACCTGCATTTCTGTAACGTGATATCTTATTGTGGTTTTGATTTGCATTTCCCAGATAAATAATGACGTTGAGGCTCTTTTCATGTGCTTATTGGTCATTTGCATATTTTGGAGGAGAAATGTCTATTCAAGTTCTTTGACTTTTTTAATTGGATTGCCTATTATCAAGTTTAGGAATTTTTGTATATTCTGAATATATCTCATCACACATCAGTTCAGTTCAGCTCACTCGCTCAGTCGTGCCCGACTCTTTGCAACCCCATGAATCGCAGCACGCCAGCCCTCCCTGTCCGTCACCAACTCCCGGAGTTCACCCAGACTCATGTGCATCGACTCGGTGATGTCATCCAGTCATCTCGGTCATCCTCTTCTCCTCCTGCCCCCAATCCCTCTGAGCAGCAGGATCTTTTCCAATGAGTCAGCTCTTCGCATCAGGTGGCCAAAGTATTGGAGTTTCAGCTTCAGCATGAGTCCTTCCAATGAACACCCAGGACTGATCTCCTTTAGAATGGACTGGTTGTATCTCCTTGCAGTCCAAGGGACTCTCAAAAGTCTTCTCCAACACCACAGTTCAAAAGCCAATTCTTCAGCGCTCAGCTTTCTTCACAGTCCAACTCTCACATCCATACATGACCACAGGAAAAACCATAGCCTTGACTAGACGGACCTTTGTTGGCAATGTAATATCTCTGCTTTTGAATATGCTATCTAGGTTGGTCATAACATTCCTTCCAAGGAGTAAGCGTCTTTTAATTTCATGGCTGCAGTCACCATCTGCAGTGATTTTGGAGCCCCGAAAAATAAAGTCTGACACTGTTTCCACTGTTTCCCCATCTATTTCCCATGAAGTGATGGGACCGGATGCCATGATCTTCATTTTCTGAATGTTGAGGTTTAAGCCAACTTTTTCACTCTCCTCTTTCACTTTCATCAGGAGGCTTTTGAGTTCCTCTTCACTTTCTGCCATAGAGTGGTGTCATCTGCATATCTGAGATTATTGATATTTCTCTTGGCAACCTTGATTCCAGCTTGTGCTTCTTCCAGCCCAGCGTTTCTCATGATGTACTCTGCATAGAAGTTAAATAAGCAGGGTGACAATATACAGCCTTGACATACTCCTTTTCCTATTTGGAACCAGTGTGTTGTTCCATGTCCAGTTCTAACTGTTGCTTCCTGACCTGCATACAGGTTTCTCAAGAGGCAGGTCAGGTGGTCTGGTATTCCCATCTCTTTCAGAATTTTCCACAGTTTATTGTGGTCCACACTGTCAAAGGCTTTGGCATAGTCAATAAAGCAGACATAGATGTTTTTCTGGAACTCTCTTGCTTTTTCCATGATCCAGCAGATGTTGGCAATTTGATCTCTGGTTCCTCTGCTTTTCCTAAAACCAGCTTGAACATCTGGAAGTTCACAGTTCATGTATTGCTGAAGCCTGGCTTGGAGAATTTTGAGCATTACTTTACTGGCGTGTGAGATGAGTGCAATTGTGTGGTAGTTTGAGCATTCTTTCGCATTGCCTTTCTTTGGGATTGGAATGAAAACTGACCTTTTCCAGTCCTGTGGCCACTGCTGAGTTTTCCAAATTTGCTGGCATCTTGAGTGCAGCACTTTCACAGCATCATCTTTCAGGATTTGAAATAGCTCAACTGGAATTCCATCACCTCCACTAGCTTTGTTCGTAGTGATGCTTTCTGAGGCCCACTTGACTTCACATTCCAGGATGTCTGGCTCTCGGTGAGTGATCACACCATCATGATTATCTGGGTCATGAAGATCTTTTTTGTACAGTGCTTCTGTATATTCTTGCCATCTCTTCTTAATGTCTTCTGCTTCTGTTAGGTCCATACCATTTCTGTCCTTTATCAAGCCCATCTTTGCATGAAATGTCCCCTAGGTATCTCTAATTTTCAGGAAGAGATCTCTAGTCTTTCCCATTCTGTTATTTTCCTCTATTCCTTTGCATTGGTTGCTGAGGAAGGCTTTCTTATCTCTCCTTGCTATTCTTTGGAACTCTGCATTCGAATGGAATATCTTTCCTTTTCTCCTTTG
This sequence comes from Bos grunniens, assembly GCF_055505025.1. Lineage (NCBI taxonomy): Eukaryota > Metazoa > Chordata > Mammalia > Artiodactyla > Bovidae > Bos > Bos grunniens. The sequence continues at coordinate 83,867,587 of NC_141174.1, read as the reverse complement.
CTTTTCACTTCTCTTCTTTTCACAGCTATTTGTAAGGCCTCCTCAGACAGCCATTTTGCTTTTTTGCATTTATTTTCCATGGGGATGGTCTTATCAGACACATGATATGTTAAAATTTTCACCCAGTCTGTGGTTTGTGTTTTCATTTTCTATCATTAGCAGCACAAAAGTCTCTCATTTTGATGAAGTCCCATTTATTTCTCCCTTTGTCACTTGTACTTTTGGTATCTTATCTAAGACACTATCAACTAACACAAGGTCATGAAGTTACTTCTGTGTTTCTTGTAAGAGTTCTACAGTTTTAGCTCTTACATTTAGGTCTATATATGGCTGTCTTGAGAGTCCCTTGGACTGCAAGGAGCTCCAACCAGTCCATTCTAAAGGAGATCAGCCCTGGGATTTCTTTGGAAGGAGTGATGCTGAAGCTGAAACTCCAGTACTTTGGCCACCTCATGCGAAGAATTGACTCATTGGAAAAGACTCTGATGCTGGGAGGGATTGGGGGCAGGAAGAGAAGGGGACGACAGAGGATGAGATGGCTGGATAGCATCACCGACTCGATGGACGTGAGTCTGAGTGAACTCTGGGAGTTGGTGATGGACAGGGAGGCCTGGCATGCTGCGATTCATGGGGTCGCAAAGAGTCGGACATGACCGAGCGGCTGAACTGAACTGAAACTGATGGCTGTCTTATGGCTGCTGTAAACTAACACAAACAGAGGCTTGGAGTAACACAAATTCATGTTTCTACAGCTCTGGAGGTTAGAAGTCTGAAGTGGGTCTCCTTAGTCTAAAATCAAGGTGTCAACAGGCTGCATTCCACGTGGAGGCTCTAGAGATTCCCGTTTTGTTCCTTTTCTGGAGTATATCCTCATTCATGGGCTCATGGCTCTTTTATCAAGGCCAACAATGATGTGTTGAATTCTTCTCACATCAAATTATAGTCAGCCTTCAATATCCACCGGTTCTGCATCCATGAGTTCAATAAACTGAAGATAGAAAATATTTAGAAAAAACATTAATAAAAAGTTCCAAAAAAGCAAAACTTGAATTTGCCACATTATAGCAATCATTTACATAGCATTTATATTGTATTAGGTGTTATTGTTGTAGCCACGCATTCTGGGAAACAAACTCACTCAGAGGACAATGCAGATAGTGGAGTGCAGTTTATTACACCGGCGGGCCCAAGGCAGAGTCTCCTCTTAGCCAAGGACCCTGGCCAGTTTTTCTCAAAACCTTATATACCCTAAGTGTATGTGCCCAAACCCACCTCCCCAAATTCCCCAAAACTAGTCTGAACAAAGGAAAAGAAAGATACAATCAAAGTTAACCCATGATTCATATGCCTTAAGCCTGGGTAGTTAACAATGAACAATTATCAATAGGCCTGTGGCCATACCCAATAAGCATGATAGAATTTATGATTCTATTTGGTTACACAGATAATTAGGGTATTCTTTTAGGTGACAGAGAGTCTAGGTACGAGCCCTGGGGCTCTTCCATCCGGGGTGTCTGGTTTTCCTGTTGGCATGTCGTTTCCATAGATACTGGGCATTTAGCTCAAAGTCCCCGGTCCAGCCCAAGATGGAGTCCTGCTTTCAAGATGGAGCCTGTTCTGTCTGTTTCCTCCTTCATTCCCCACTCTTGATGCTCTTAACTCATAGTATGAGCATCATTCATAGGGATATATTGCACCCTGACTCTCCGACCTCCAATTTGGGAGAACAACATCAACCTTTGGGTTACAAAGTTCATAATACTTTGTAAAATAAAGGGTCCACAAAGCAGAACTATGAAGGCAACTATAACAATGGTAAATATAGTTTTCCACCAATCACCCTTCACCCAAATTAGACCAAAGTCCAAAAAGGAAGATTATCATCAGACATAAATTTTACCTGACCTTTCATGTCATCTAGGGTGGCTGATATATAGCCAGATAAATCAGGAATATGTACACAACATTCAACTTTAATTATAGCACAGGTCCCTCTTTGTACTGAAACTATGGTTAGTCTCAAGATGATACCAGCAAGTCCTTGTAGCAGCAGTTGATTGTAGAGTTTCATCTCTGTTTCCTCTTTAAGATGATCTTGGTTTCACGGGGATCAGAGGGGTCCCTCTGCGCAGTCCACTCGGCATCCTTCAGGTCTGCATGCTATGCTCTCTTTACCCTCATGTGGTGGATCCAGGGAGTGATACCTGCAACTTTAACTGCAGTAGGGCTGGTTAGAACAACAGTATATGGACCCTTCCCATGCGGGGCCAAGGAGTCGTGTTTCTAGTCCTTGATGCACACCTGATCCCCAGGCGCAAACTCATGAGTCTGTTCCCCAAGGGGGAATGGCACCCTTTCTTGTACTAACTTAGTTACCTTACCCAGTTGTTCCATCTGCTATGAAGTCTCATCTCCCCTTACCTGAGGCAAATTTGTTGTCACCTGTTTTATTATGGGAGGGGCCTCCCATACACAATTTTGTACGGAGAAGACCCATAGGACTGTGGGGTCATCCTGAGTCTGAGCAGAGCCATTGGAAACAAGTCCACCCAGGAACAGTCAGTCTCTTAAGATCCACTTGGAGAGTGTCCCTTTAAGTGTCCGGCTGATTCCTTTCACCATCCCAGAACTCTGGGGCCTATATGCTGTAGTAATTTCCACTTAATGTTTAAAGTTTTGCCCACTTGTTATACTAAATCAACTACTAAAGCATTGTCTGATCCAATGCTGGTCGGAAATCCAAATCTGGGAACTATCTCCCTAAGCAGGCACCAGGCTACTTTTGATGCTCTTTCAGCTCAGGTAGGAAAAGCTTCCACCCATCCTGAGAACGTACATACCATGACCAGCAGGTAATGGTAATGTTGGTGAGGCTTCATTTCAGTGAAGTCCACTTCCAGGTGTTCAAAGGGCAGCGTGCCTTTTAGCTGAATCCCCGGAGGTTTCTGTCTGTGCCAAGAGGCAGCATTGACCTGTGAGCAGGCAGTGCAGTTCTGAGATTCTGTCCTGCATAGGGAAGAGAGGCAAGGAACCAAGAAATATTTTTGAATTAGCTCTTCCAGTTTATCATGGCCTAGATGGGTCGCTTGGTGTGATTGGCTTACCAGAGTGGGTGCCAGCTCCTCCAGTACCAATAATTTGCCGCTTGGCAATTCCCACCATCCCTTTTCAGTCTTGATGGCCCCTTCTGCTTTGGCTGGTTGGTTTTGGGCTTCAGTGTATTTTGGAGAGTCCAGCATTAGCTCAGGTAGCTCCGCCAACATGAGAGCTTTAATAGGGGCTTCACTTGTCACCCCCAAGCCCTCAGCTGCTTGTTTTGTGGTCTTATCTGCCAGTCTATTCCCTGAGCCCGGGGGGTATCCTCTTTTTGACGTCCTCGGCAGTGTATGACTGCAACCCTTTCTGGTTCCTAGGCAGGATCTAATAGGGTGTTCATTTCTTCCTTATTTTTAATATCTTTTTCACTAGCTGTCAAAGGCCTCTCTCCTTATACAGAGCCCTGTAGTGTGGCAAAAGCATACTTGGAGTCTGTGTAAATGTTTGTGTTCTTACCTTTTGACGCGGGAGGGCCTGGATTAGAGCATATAGTTCAGCCTGTTGAGCGGGCCAGCGTGATGGCAGAGAGCTAGCCTCAACGATGGTTTCTTCCATGACTACTGCATATCCCGACAGTCATTGTCCTTGTTTCACCAGGCTGGTGCCATCGGTGTACAGGACCCAATCTGGGTCTGGGATTGGCTGGTCTCTCAAGTCAGGTCTGCTGGCATAAAATCCTTCTAGGATTTCCTTGCAATCATGTGAGGGCCCACCTTCTCCCACAGGAAAGAGAGTGGCTTGATTCAGGGCCTGACAAGGCTCAATAGTAACATGGGGGTTCTCACATAACAGTCCCTCGTATTGAGTAATCTGGGATGTCGACAGCCATTTATGGGGGTCCCCTCACAGGAGAGTGTTGACCTCATGCAGGACTTTTATGAACAAATCTTGGCCCAAAGTCAGCTTGGTTGCCCCCCAGACCAGTAAGGCAACTGCAGCAACTGCCCGTAAGCATCCCAGCCACCCAGTGGCAACACTGTCCAGCTGATTAGAGAAAAGTCACAGGTCTGTCCCATGTCCCCATAGTCTGGGACAGCACGCCCATAGCCACCTTGTGCTTTTCAGTCACGTAAAGAGTAAACGGCTAAGCAAGGTCTGGCAGGCCCAAGGCGGGTGCTGACATACTTGTACCGGGTTTGAGTTCTATTACCAGTGGGACTTGTTTTGCAAGCCCGGGGTGGTTGTCTTCTGCCCAGACCTCAGGGGATTGTTGAGTTAACTCTCTTTCTCGACTGTTTAGCCCATCCGGTTTCCCTTCCAGGAGATCGGGCAACCTCCATTCATCTTGAGGGGTTACCAAGAGGAAGAATAAATAGGTGGTTGAGCCCACTTGAACAGTGGGTCTTTTGTGGGGGAAAGGTCACTTGTGCCCCCAATTTAGACAGCAAGTCTCTTCCCAACAAAGGCACTGGACATTCAGGGATGTGTAAAAATTCATGAGTCACTTGGTGTCCCCCCATCTGACATTTTCAGGATAGGCTTGAGACACAAAGGCTGCATTTACCACCACGTGAGACCCAGCAGCCTCTGGCTGGGTCTATTGGCGTATAAAGTCTATAGGCCTCACACAGTCTTTCACAGAACTCAGAGGGTGATCCGCTTTCCCTTTGAATCACTTGGGAGGGTTTTGCGATACTCATAGCTTTTCGGGCCCCGCTCTTGAGACCTGGTAAAGTAGTTGCCCGGTATCTCTCCAGGTGGCGCCCCCCTTCCTCTGTGTTACAGTCCCATCGGGGGTGACTAGTTCTGCCCACCGCTGCGGGTTTGCAGTACCCTCAGGTGCCATTTCTCTTAACCATTTTCTGGCCTCAGTTAGGATCCTGTGTCTTTCCTCAGGGCTGAAAAGGGAGACTAGTAGTTGGGTGATGTCATCCTATGTAGGGCGGTGGGTTCGAAAAATAGTCTCCATTAGCCTAATCATGGCTTGTGGCTCCCCTGAGTACGGTGGAGCGTGTCTCTGCCAGTTTAACATATCCGTAGAGGAAAATGGCTGGTAATAACAGGCTACCGGGGACGGATGGTAGTGCCCCATGCGTCCTGAACCGGAGGCTGTTGTACCCTCTGGGGGGCATCTGTAGTGGTGTTCTTTCCCCCTGTTCCTTGGCGGAGCGCAGCCTCTAATTGCTGTGTTTTCTTCCCCCTTCCCATCAATACTCATCGGGAGAGGTGGATACAATCTAGGAGATCCAGCTGAGGTGGAATTCTGGGGGCATTGACCAGAGGTCTCCACTGCTGGGATTGGAGCCTGCCGAAACGACGGCTCTGTGAACTCCGGGAGAGCTGGTGGAAGAGCAGTGGCTGCTGCAGGAACTTCAGCTGGCCCTGGATGGGGCAGTAAGGCGGCCTCCGGTCCTGGTGGAGCACTGAGAGGCAGGCGTGTCATTATCCAGTATGGGGGAGGGGTCAGGTCGTCCCCATCCAAATCCTGTAGAATTGCTTTTTTATCATCAGGCAATTTTTGTGCCATTAATATTTTCCCCTTTCCCTTCTGGATACAGAACCTTGTCCAAGGAGGAGGGTCTTGAGCTAACCCTAGCCTTGAGTCAATATATGGATATTGATCCAGGTGTCCTGGCTCTCCTGTGACTACTGTATAGACTGCGTCCACTATTTTTAAGTTCATGGTGTTCTCTGGTAGCCATCCTACTCCCATAGAGGGCCATTCAACCTCACAGAGTATGTGGAGGTGGTTAAGCTTCATCTTCATCCCACAGTCTCCTCCAAATCCCTTCTTAAAAATTTTAATCATGCACTCCAATACAGTTGCCTTGGATTCGCTTCCTCCCATCTTGTTTACCTTCTTGGACCTTCTTCTACTTTTCCTTTTCGTTCTGTCTACAAAGTTCTCAGTACCCTATGTACTTCTGATATTGCCACTCAATGACACTTAAATTGCCATTCTGCCTCCTTCCTAAATGGGGTGAGAAGAGCCTTACCTGCCAGATGCCAGAGGGAGAAGGGGGATCGGCGTGTCTTCACCTGCCGGTCAGCACAGCCAAACCAGAACACCACGTGGTCCAAGACTGTTTCTCTCTTAACTTTTAAAGTCCATTCTGCCTTGGTGGGCTTGATCAGGTGCGGATGAAAGTACAGATGGGTTAAACATCCCACGCCCCAGGCCGTCTCCGGAAAAGCCAATTCATAGTCACTTATGTCAAAGAAGGCGATGGCACCCCACTCCAGTACTCTTGCCTAGAAAATCCCATGGATGGAGGAGCCTGGTAGGTTGCAGTCCATGGGGTCGTGAAGAGTCGGACACGACTGAGCGACTTCACTTTCACTTTTCACTTTCATGCATTGGAGAAGGAAATGGCAACCCACTCCAGTGTTCTTGCCTGGAGAATCCCAGGGACGGGGGAGCCTGGTGGGCTGCCGTCTCTGGGGTCGCACAGAGTCGGACACGACTGAAGCAACTTAGCAGTCACTTATGTATCCCCCTCCTTCTAGTCTGACAATTCCGAGGGGGTCAAGAATTTCACAGCAGATGGGACACCTCCTTGGGGAGGGCAGAATACAAGCACGTGAAGACCAAGTTTCTTCTCGTAACAATCCTCCAGTGATTTCTTGGTAATAATTATCCCCAAGACGGCGTGGACACCACCTCCTAAATGACCTTCACAAATTTCCTTCCTAAGCCCTAACATGCTTGTCCACCTGTGTACCAAGCAATTGCCACCTGCCTATTCCAGGCTCCTGTGGGTCTGTGCCCCTTCTCATCTCTCCCAGGCGGGTGATCAGGCCCCTCTTCCACCCTGCCAGGTGGGTTCCTCCTCACCTGAGCGCTCAGTTCCCCTGCTGCCATCCACTACCTGCTAACGTGAAAGGTCCGGGCATTGAGAAGCAGAATCCTTCCAGAAGGGCGAGGTGTCTTCCCCCATCTAGAAGATTCAAGCTTTAAAGCCTTGGAGTAGTCCCAAATGGGACTTGTCTCCTCTAAGTGAGGAGTTTCCCGGCCAATGCACCAAATCTTGTAGCCAGGGCGTTCTGGGAAACAAACTCACTCAGAAGGACAATGCAGATAGTGGAGTGCAGTTTATTACACCGGCGGGCCGAAGGCAGAGTCTCCTCTTAGCCAAGGACCCTGACCAGTTTTTCTCAAAACCTTATATACCCTAAGTGTAATATAATCAAAGTTAACCCATGATTCATATGCCTTAAGCCTGGGTAGTTAAGAGTGGACAATTACCAATAGGCCTGTGGTCATACCCCAATAAGCATGATAGAATTTATGATTCTACTCGGTTACACAGATAATTAGGGTATTCTTTTAGGCGACAGAGAGTCTAGGTATGAGACCTGGGGCTCTTCCATCCGGGTTGTCTGGTTTTCCTGTTGGTATGTCGTTTCCATAGATTCTGGGCATTTAGCTCAAAGTCCACAGTCCTGCCCAAGATGGAGTCCTGCTTTCAAGATGGAGCCTGTTCTGTCTGTTTCCTCCTTCATTCCCCACTCTTGATGCTCTTAACTCATAGTATGAGCATCATTCATAGGGATATATTGCACCCTGACTCTCCGACCTCCAATTTGGGAGAACGACACTAACCTTTGGGTTACAAAGTTCATAATACCTTGTAAAATAAAGGGTCCACAAAGCAGAACTATCAAGGCAACTATAACAATGGTAAACCCATGGTAAATGGTAAATATAGTTTCCCACCAATCACCCTTCACCCAAATTAGACCAAAGTCCAAAAAGGAAGATTATCACCAGACATAAATTTTACCTGACCTTTCATGTCGTCTAGGGTAGCTGATATATATTCCAGATAAATCAGGAATATATATACAACATTCAACTTTAATTATATAGCACAGGTCCCTCTTTGTACTGAAACTATGGTTAGTCTCAAGATGATACCAGCAAGTCCTTGTAGCAGCAGTTGATTGTAGAGCTTCATCTCTGTTTCTTTAAGATGATCTTGGTTCCATGGGAATCAGTGGGCTCCTTTTGTATAGTCCGCTCGCTGTCCTCCGGGTCTGCGTGGTATGCCCTCTTCACCCTCATATGGTGGATCCAGGGAGTGACACCTGCAACTTTAACTGCAGTAGGGCTGGTTAGAACAACAGTATATGGACCCTTCTAATGTGGGGCCAAGGAGTTGTGTTTCCAGTCTTTGATGCACACCTGATCCCTGGGCACAAATTCGTGAATCTGTTCCCCAAGGGGGAATGGCACCCTTTCTTGTACAAACTTAGTTACCTGATTTATTACCTTACCCAGTTGTTCCATCTGTTGTGAAATCTCATCTCCCCTTACCTGAGGCAAATTTGTTGACACCTGTTTTATTATGGGAGGGGGCCTCCCCTACACAATTTTGTATGGAGAAGAGCCATGGGACTGTGGGGTCATCCTGAGTCTGAGCAGAGCTGTCGGAAGCAAGTCCACCCAGGAGCAATCTGTCTCTATACTCCACTTGGAGATTCTCTTTAATGTCCGGTTGGTTCACTCCACCATCTCAGAACTCTGTGCCTATATGCAGTGTGTAGTTTCCATCTGATGTTTAAAGTTTTGTTTACTTGTACTAAATCGGCTACGAAAGCCGGGCCATTGTCTGATCCAATGCTGGTAGGAAATCCAAATCTGGGAACTATTTCCCTAAGCAGGCACTGAACTACTTCTGATGTTCTTTCAGTCCAGGTAGGAAAAACTTTTACCCACCCCGTGAACGTACATACCATGACCAGCAGGTAACAGTAGTGTCGGTGAGGTTTCATTTCAATGAAGTCCACTCCCTGGTGTTCAAAGGGCAACGTGCCTTTCAGCTGAATGCCCAGAGGTTTTTGTCTGTACCGAGAGGTAGCATTAACCTGTGAGCAGGCAGCATGGCCTAGGTGGGTCGCTTGGTGGGTTTGGCTTATCAGAGTGTGTGCCAGCCCCTCCAGTACCAATAATTTGCCACTTGGCAATTCCCACCATCCCTTTTCAGTCTTGATGGCCCCTTCCACTTTAGCTAACCTGACAGCCATTGTCCTTGTTTTATCAGGCTAGTGCCATCAGTATACAGGACCCAAGTAGGGTCTGGAACCTTGCGCCCTTCTTTAAAACAAACTCCAGATACCTTACCTCCTCCTTGCAGATCTGTGCCTTCTTCTTTAACACCCAGTAACCTGCTTCAATCAGCAGCTGGAGCAGTGCTTTTGACCCTTTCCAGCACTTTTCCTTGGTCTCAGCAGCCAGCAACAGGTCATCCCCATATTGTAGGAGCCAACATCCATACTCTTTTGGATGGAATGAGTCCAGGTCAGAAACCAAGGCTAGATGGTTGGGGAATTCTTAAACCCTTGTGGGGGAGTCCAGGTGAGCTGTTGTTTGGTGCCCCCGACTGGATCTTCCTATTCAAAGGCAAAGATGGGCTGAGACGCTGGGGCAAGGTGTATACAGAAGAAGGCATCCTTGAGATCTAGGCAAGTATAAACTTTAGTCCTCAGCAGGAGGAGGCTAAGTAAGGTATAGGGGTTTGGAACAGTGGGGTGTAAAGTCGCAGTAGCCTGGTTGACTAGCCTGAGATCTTATGCAGGCCTATAGTCCTGTCCTTCTTCCTTTTTGACTGGCAGGATCGGCATATTCCAAGCCGACTGGCACTCTACTAGAATGCCCGCTTGTTTTAATCTATTGATGTGGGGCAGTATGCTGGCCCAAGCCTCTTTTGGTAGCAGGTACTGGCACTTTCTAACCGGGATGGTGCCTGGTTTGAGTTCTATTATCACTGAGGCTTGGTGTTTAGCCAGCCTGGGGAAAGGGGGGATTGTCTTCCTCCCAGACCTCAGGGAATAATTGAGTTAGCTCTCTCTCATGCTCTTCCGGCCCACACGGTTCTTCCTTTGGAGGCTCATGCAATCTCCACTCATCTTGGAGACGGTTCTTGAGAGAGAGAGCAAATAAGTCATAGTGCCCGTCCGGAAGGTGGGCCTCTCCTCAGGGGAGAAAGTCACTTGTGCTCCTAGTTTGGAGAGCAAGTCTCTTCCCAACAGGGGTACTGGGCACTCAGGAATGTAGAGGAATTCATGAATCATTTGGTGCCCCGCCATCTGACATTTTCTGGGCTGGCAAAACGATTTAATCATCTCTTCTTCCGATACCCCAGTTACAGCAGTAGTCTTTTTGGACAGTGGTGCCACAGATTTTGTTACTACTGACAGTTCTGTTCCTGTATCCACCATGAAGTCAATGTTTTGGTCCCCCACTTTTAAGGTTACCATGGGCTCTCAGGGACCTGATATCTCTGAGCCCTGGCAGCCCTGTTTAATTTCCAAGTCAGCAAGCCCCACAACTGCGGGAGCTTCCTCTTCCTTCCTTGCCTTAGGGCATTCATTTTTCCAGTGGCCAAAAGCTCGGCACCGGGCACACTGGTTTGGCTGTAATGGGGCCCAGGGCCTCCATTGGGACCGGCTGAAGGACTGTCCTGTCCCTGGGGCAGAGGAGGTTTTCCGGAGGGCCCTAGATAGACTTTCCCAGAGCAGCAGCTAGCACTGCAAATCTCTTGTCTGTTCTCTTTCGTTCCCTCTGGCTCTCTGGCAGAGCGCAGTCTCTGCTTAATTGCAACGTCTCCCTCCCCTTCCTGTCAGTACTCACTGGGAGAGGCGGGTGTAGCTTGGGTTGTTCGGCAGGAGCTGGATCCTGGAAGTGTTGGCCAGAGGCTTCGGTCACCAGGATCGGAGCCCACCGAGGTGGCAGCTCTGTGACCTCTGGGAGAGCTGGCGGAGGAGCAGCGGCTGCTGCAGGAACTTTACCTGGCCCTGGATCGGGCATTAAGGTGGCCTCCAGTCCTGGTGGAGCACTGGGCTGGTGGCCACATCATCATCCAGTATGGGGGAGGGGCAGGGCATCCTTGTCCAATCCTGCCAGATCCCAGAGGGAGAAGGGGGATCAGCGTGTCTTCACCTGCCGGTCAGCAAAGCCGAACCAGAACACCATGTGATCCAAGACTGTTTCTCCCTTAAAGTCCATTCTGCCTTGGTGGGCTTGATCAGGTGCGGATGAAAACATAGATGGGTTAAATATCCCATGTCGTCTCTGGAAAAGCCAATTCATACTCACTTATGTATCCCCCTCCTTCTAGCCTGACAATTCCGAGGGGGTCAAGAATTTCACAGCAGATGGGACACCTCCTGGGGGAGGGCAGAATATGAGCATACAAGGACCAGTTTCCTATCCTAAAAATCCCCTGGCGGTCGCTGGTAATAATTTTTCCTGAGAAGGTGTGGACACACCTCCTAAATGACCTTGGCAAATTCCCTTCCTAAGCCCTAGTACGCTCCTCGACCTGTGTACCAAGCAATCACCACCTGCCTATTCCAGGCTCTTGTGGGTCCCCGCTCCTTCTAGTCCCTCCCAGGGGGGTGATCAGGCCCCCTCTTTCACCCTGCTGGATGGGTTCCTCCTCACCTGAGTGCTCAGTTTCCCTGCTGCCCTCCACTACCTGCTAACATGAAAGGTCCGGTCATTGAGAAGCAGAATCCTTCCAGAAGGGCGAGGTGTCTTCCCCCATCTAGAAGATTCAAGCTGCAAAGCCTCGGAGTAGTCCCAAATGGGATTTGTCTCCTCTAAGTGAGGAGTTTCCCGGCCAAGGCACCAAATGTTGTAGCCACAGCGTTCTGGGAAACAAACTCATTCAGAAGGACAATGCAGAGAGTAGAGTACAGTTTATTACACCAGTGGGCCCAAGGCAGAGTCTCCTCTTAGCCAAGGACCCTGACCAGTTTTTCTGAAAACCTTATATACCCTAAGTGTACGTGCCCAAATTCCCTGAAACTAGTCTGAACAAAGGAAAAGAAATATACAATCAAAGTTAACCCATGATTCATATGACTTAAGCCTAGGTAGTTAAGAGTGGACAATTATCAATAGGCCTGTGGTCATACCCCAATAAGCATGATAGAATTTATGATTCTATTTGGTTACACAGATAATTAGGGTATTCTTTTAGGCGACAGAGAGTCTAGGTAGAGCCCTGGGGCTCTTCCATCCGGGGCCCTGGTTTTCCAGTTGGTATGTCGTTTCTATAGATACTGGGCATTTAGCTCAAAGTCCACGGTCCCGCCCAAGATGGAGTCCTGCTTTCAAGATGGAGCCTGTTCTGTCTGTTTCCTCCTGCACTTCCAGTTAAGTGGCCTACTCTTATCTTAAAGCACTATAATATCAAAATGTACCCATATCAGTAAGTATATCTCATAGTCACTTTAAATGATTGGATAGGATTTTACTTTTGAGATATACCATACTTCATTTAGCAACTCTGCTACTGAACATTGTTTCCAGCCTTTCCCTATTAAAATCGACATTTTCTGATTTGTGAGTTTTAAAAAATCTATTATGGACGCAAACTCTTTTCCATTATAGATGATGTGAATTACCTTTGAAATGAGTCACTTCTTTTCACCACCCTGGTTTAAGCTCTTATCCCTTGTCAGCTGGACTCTAGCTATAATCTTCTCACTGACCTCCCAGCCTGCACTCTGGCCTCTCTCCTCTCTTCAGCCCTTTCTCTATAAACAGAGTGGCCTTTGCAAAGTGCAATTCTAGTCGTGTAACTGCTGACTCCGTGTTTAAAACAGATTCTCATTAGGAAAAGGATGCAACTCTTTGTCATTTTCCCCCCCTTTGTCTTCAGCCTAATCTGACGCTCTGCTTCCACTCACCCACTCTCTCTGGATCCACACCTGCTTCCTCTCGGGTCCTTGTGAAAGCCATTGTTGCTCCTGTCACAAGCCAGTCTCCATAATGAGGACGCGCCTTATATCACCACGTATCTTTTCTTTGCAGCCCTTTTCACATTCAATTTTTAATGTACTTATTGGGTTTCGTTAATGTTGGCCTCCTGCACCAGGCAGCAAGCTCCATAAAGACAGGAATTGAGTCTTCTTTTGCTGATCACAGTATCTCCAAGTCTGAGCACATGATAAGTATTGATATTTTAAGTAAATAAACAAGCAAAGTACATCTTCTACTATGTATTCGACTTTAAATTGTGTTAATGGTATGTGAATTTTTGATTTACCAAATCTTAAAAAATGCATGCAAATCTTTTCTTCTATAATTTCTGCCTTTTTAAGAGCTATGCTTAAAAGTCCTCCCCCATTCCAAGAATATAGAAATATTGACCTATTTCTTTTTTACTGCTTTCGTACGTCTGTTGTGCACATTAAAATCTTAAATCTACCTGCAGTTTATTTTTATTAACAGCATATAGTATTATTTAGGAAAATAACTAAATAGCCATTCTCCTAACCCTGTTCCATCCTTTTCCTTCCAGATCTGTAGTGATTCATTGTTTGCAGATTAAATCCTTTCGCATGTTTAGTTATGTAAATAATGTCTAACCCTACACCTCTTTTATTTGCCGCTGTTTTCATTATTACAGCTTTATGCTATGTTTTAGTATCAGACAGTCATGTTTTCTAAGCAAATGTTTTTAATAAACAGTATGTTTTTACTTAAATGGTTTTAATGTTTTAAATAAAATGTTTTAATTAATAATACATAAAATATAATGTAATAACCCTTTCAAGTTATACAGTTTGAATTCAGGTTACTAGACAGAGAACTGTTATGTAGAAAAACACAAATCCATTAGCCCCGTGCCCCGAGTTTCTCAGTCAGTAAATCTGGGGTGCGGCTCTAGTATTTGCATCTCTAGCAAGCTTCCTGATGGTGCTGCGGCTGCTGGTCTGGGGACCACAGTTTGAGAACCTCTGCCTTAGGGTAAATGATTGAAATAAAGAATATGGTCAACACGAGTGGTATCAATGTCTGCATTCACTACCCGTGTCCTCTCAGACTTGGGATGAGCCCGCCCCCTGCACTGTGTGTGAGCATCTCCCTGACAGCATCTCTGGCCCTGCTCCTGTCTGGAATTCAAAGCCGAGCCAAGAAGCATCACCCTCATTTCAGTGACACCAAAGGTGCTCAGCCTAACAGCACAGCTGCCCTCCGGGTCATGGGAGTCAGCTTTGGTCTGTTATAAGCAGGGACTGGAGAAAGGGAAGGACCCCTGCCTTCCTTTGCTGTAGCTTCTCCTGATTTTCCATATGTTTGAGGGGAATGGAGCAGAGAACTCCCCCTTTGCTTTCCTCATTCCCACTTCCTTGGCTATTTAATCACTCAGTGGTCCACACAAAGGGAGAGTTAATTACTAACACCTGCTCCCAGACCAATCGCCAACTTCTTGACAGAGATTTTGTTTCTACCCATTCCATCCAGTGTAAGCATATTTAAGGAAATAAAGATAGTCTGACTCGTTTAGCTATACATATACTGTATCTCTATGGAGAAAAAGGCCTCACTTCTTCCTTTATAAGGGGATGGACATTCTTTGCAGGAAATAGAATAGCCTTGCTGCTGCTGCTGCTGCTAAGTCGCTTCAGTCGTGTCCGACTCTGTGCAACCCCAGAGACAGCAGCCCACCAGGCTCCCCCGTCCCTGGGATTCTCCAGGCAAGAACACTGGAGTGAGTTGCCGTTTCCTCCTCCAATGCAGGAAAGTGAAAAGTGAAAGTGAAGTCGCTCAGTCGTGTCCAACTCCTAGCGACCCCATGGACTGCAGCCTACCAGGCTCCTCCGTCCATGGGATTTTCCAGGCAAGAGTACTTAGAGGTGCTATTTGCTATGGGGTTATTCTTCTTTGTTATTCAGACAGTAGTATATGATTATATTTTACATGAAATGTGTGATTTTAGGAAAACATTTGTTTTCCCTGTTCTTGGTTACTCATATTCCCTGCACTTACTAGTACGTTCTATATCAAGGTCACGCAACAGTTAGGTTAACAGTTGTCTGCATTTCTGAGAGGGAGACACTTTCTGGAAATTTCTGCTTTTCATTTTCCCCTTCATGGTATCTTAAATGTGCCATTCGAAGACCTCTTCTTCTGTCACAAAAAAGGTGAGAGTTTCCTATATGACCCTTTCTGGCATTCATTCCCTAATTCAGTGCACACTGAGCAAGGCTATGTGTGGAGCCATGGGAACACAAAAGACACATCTCCTATCATCAAGGCCTCAGTCTGTACTGATGAAGGCAGATACATTAGTGAACAATTACAATAAATACTGCACTGGAGCAAATCGGAGAATGCCTAGGGACGAATGCCAAGGGCCATGTCCTCAGTGGGGTGGGGAGCCTGTCAAGACACAACTCCCAGAAGACATGACCTTTAAATGAATCATTGGTGGAGGGAGATTTGTATATGAGTACTTATTTATTTCTATTATTAACTGTTATTATTACCATTGCTTCATTTTTACTGACTTTTGGAATAGCAGTGCATCACATTTCTGACAATTCCCTAAGTATAACAGGGATATAGACATGCTGTCCAACAGAAATATGTAATTTAAAAGTTTTCTAGTAGTCTCATTTTTAAAAAGTAAAACAAGGCAAGTTGTGTAATACCACACTTTATTTAAACCAGCAAATATAAAATTAACATTCCAACATCTAATCAACAAAAAACATATTAATAAGATATTTCACATTCTTTTTCCATACCAAGTCTTCACATTGATACAAAGTATATTTTTGTATAACAGATCACAGTTTGGAAAAGCCACATCACAAGTGCTCGGTAACCACATGTGACTAAGTGCCTACACAGGCATAAGTCTTGACCCCATTTCTGCCCTGAAGCTACTGAGTTCCTCTCCCTAGAAGCAGATATTGTGAGTAGCCTCAGATGTGTTCTTCCACTGACAGCTGATATACATACAAGCAGTTATAAACACATATGCACAAAGAATGGGATAGTAAACACACTGGAGTGTATCCCACTTTTTTCACTGAATAAATCTTGGAGATGTGTCATATCATTATATAGGAAGTAAGCTCAATCTTTATCTTACTGCTGCAGAGTATCCTATTTTAAGGATGTCACAAATTATTCATTTAGTTCTTATCAGTGGGCATGTAGGTGGTTTCTGGTATTTGGTGCTTATTTGAGCTGAGTTTTCAAAGAGGTAGAGGGCAACAAGAGCCAACCTTCTGAGGCCGGGGGGATGATAGTCTAGAGAAAGGGACCAACATGGAGCACAAGGACACATGGCATTTAGGGATAATTTCTTGTGGATCAAGATGTCTGGACAGTGGAGTGTGTGTGAACCCAAAAAGAGGGGGAAGAGGAGGCTGGAAGGGCAGGAAGAGATCAGATTGTAAACAGCCTTGCAAGTGTCATGTTAAGGAGTTTGGACTTCATCCATAATGGAAAGTAATCACAAGGTTTTAAGAAACAGAGAAGAATTAATAGATGACTGAATTAATAAATGGGGGTGGGAGGGACGAATCTTCCATATGAATGAATTCTGATTAATAGATGTAGATGGGAAACAGAAAATAGACATTTAGAGAACTACATTAATAAGGGCTGCAGGCAAGATCTACCAATGAATATTCAAATTAGTGGATAAAACTTTTCAAAACAGAATATTTGCATAGCCTCAAAGTATCTCCCCCCAAATATGTATTAACTATTGTGATGGATATCTGAATGTTCTTTGACACTCGCTCTTCAGGAAGTGGAGCTTAATTCCACTGGACTTGCTCACTCATTTCTAATGAATAGGATTTGGAAAAAGAAAACTATCAGGAGTAATTTTACAGTGGACAAACCTGGCAGACATTACCTCAACCAAGTGATCAAGGTCAGCATCGCCAGTAACGTTGGTGTAGGGTGCCCCTGAAAAATGAGATGAGAATGGCACTTCACCTCTGTGGCATCCCTCCCCAAAAGCCATAACCAGAGGCTAATTATGAGAAAGCATCAGATAAACTCAAACTGAGAGGCATTCTATAAAATCTTTAATCAGTACTCTTCATAAGGGTCAAGGTCATAAAAAACAAAGACTGAGAAACTGTCATACACGGGAAAAGACTAGAGATGTGTTGACGAAATGCAGTGTGGGACCCTGAAACAGTAGAAGGACATTTGGGGGAAAACTGGAGAAATAGAAAGTCTTTATTTTAGTTACTGTCATTACATCAGTGTTAATGTCTTACTTTTCATAAAGGTACCATAGCTATTGAAGATGTTAATATTAGAAGGAACTGGGGGAAGATAAACCATGATACTCTGTATTATCTTAACAAATGTTCTGTAAATATAAAATTATTTCAAAATAAGTTTTAAAAAAGAATCGGGGAGTGTCATCATTAGATTCACATTTTAGGAGCATCTCAGTGGTTGCAGTGAGGAATAAGGCTGGAAAGGGAAAGACCAGAGTAGGGAAGTTACAAGGTCTTGCTACAAGAAGTCAGGAAGGGATAGTAGAGGCCCACCCACATACGGGCAGAGGCAGCAGGAATCAGGGGCCAAGGGCAGATTGGAGATAGCTCTAGAAGGTAACTGTATCGCACCTGGTGAGGGTTTGGTAAGGAAACAAGACAACTCAAGATGACACCTACCTCTCCATCTCTAGGAGTTAGACAGACAGTATCATTCACTGTGATGGAGACAACAGGAAGAACAGTTTTCAGGGAAACTTTAGTTCAATTTTAGACCTTTTGAGTTTGAAGTACATTTGGCAGGTCCAAGTGCTCATCAACAGATGAATGGATAAACAAAATGTGGTATGTCTACACAATGGAATATTATGCAACCTTAAAAAGGCATGACATTCTGACTCATGCTACAACAACCTTGAAAATATTATGCTAAATGAAATAAGTCAGATACAAAAGGACAAATATTATACGATTCCACTTGGTTGAGGAACATCAAGCAGGCCAGTTCCTAAAGACAGAAAACTGAATCGAGGTTTTCAGAAGTTGAAAGGAAGGAGAACTGAGGAGTTACTATTTAATGAATACAGAGTTTCTGTTTGGGATGATGAAAAAGTTCTGGATGGTGGTGATGGTGTTACAACATTGTGACCATACTAAAATGCCTCTGAATTATACACTTAAAAATTATTAAAGTGGTTAAAGTTTATGCTATGTATTTTTACCACAATATTTAAAAAAATAGAAGGCCATCATTAATGCTGCAAGGAAGTCAAAATGAGATAAGTTCTGAAAAATTATCATTTATATTATTCTATGACTCAGAAGCCATTGGTGACATCTCCAGAGCTCCTGTGGTAGAGAAGAAGTGTTAAAAATCAGATTACAGTGGGTGGAAGGGTGATTGAGAAGTGTGTTGACAAATATGGCCAAATCTGGCTTGCTACCTATTTCCATAAACAAAGTTTTGTTGGAACACAGCTCTGTTCACCCCTTCGTGTGTATATTGCTTTTGGAAGTTTTTATGCTACCCCAGCTAGGCTGAGTGGACTTCCCAGGTGGCTCAGTGGTGAGGAATATGCCTGCCAGTGCAGGAGACTCGGGTTCAATCCCTGGATCAGGAAGATCCACTGGAGAAGGAAATAGCAACCCACTTGGTATGCTTGCCTGGAAAATCCTGTGGACAGAGGAGCCTGGTGAGGCTTCAAGTCCACAGGGTTACAAAAGAATCAGATACGACTTTCTGACTAAACAACAACAAGCAAGGTTGAGTAGCTGTCGCAGAAACCGTATGGTCTGCAAAGTCAAAAGTATTTACTATCTGGACCTTTACAGAAAGTTCCCCAACCCTTGGACTAGACAAAACGCCAGTCTTTCAAGTAGTCTGGTGTTCTTAGACAATTCCTGCCTTTGCGGTGAAGTTGTTGAGTAGACAGCAGTGCCCTTTCAGTCACCAAACAGAACAGACCAAATGCTGAACAATAATAATGATAAATAAGAAGGAGAAAGAAGAGGAAGCATGGGGAAGAGAGGAAATTCATTCCTTCCTTTCTCTTCACCATTACCTTCTGTCTCTTACAACCCTGGAAAAAAGGACTGAAGGTCTCTCCACCCAACCCCCCAAAAATACTCCCCACTAGTAAGTTCTCACAATGACTGGTGATAATAAATGTTCTGAAATGGCCACAAACTGCAGTCTGGTTTAAAGTTTCCTCATTAACACAGGAAAATGCCCACAACCTGAGGCTTTTCAAGTGTTTATTAATTTACTTTCTGGGACCGAGTGCCAATATTTATCAGATCAAAGTGAGAGCCGCTGTCTTTAGCATTTACTGTGTATCAGGAATGATGCCAAGTTTTGAACCTAGATGACCTCGTTGATAATCATCAGAACCAGCATATGGCCTTTCCCCATTTGACCAGTGGAGCAGCTGGGGCCCACTGGGGTTCCACACTCAGCCACAGACCCACAGCAAATTAGTAGCAGAATGAGGGTTTAACTTGACTTCCCCCTGATTCCAGGGACCAGGTTGTTTCCACTGCACCACGCAGTCATCCTGTCCTCCACTTCATGATGGTTGAGTGGCGTCTTGTGCCCCTTCTAAGCAGAATCTAATATTTGGTGGGTTCTCAACCTATTTTAAGTCATGGGCCTGCCTTTTCATGCTGAGTTGGCTTATGATGTCTCAAGTGGACTGTAGGCTTTAGCATGACCTACTTCCCAACCTGTTCCTGTGCTCCTTCTTCCCAGAAGCCCTACTTTGATGGTCAGTGTGGTTCTTCCCAGAGGTATTTCTCTAAAACCATCTTGCTTGCGTGCACTGTGCCAGTGTCATGCAATACCTGGGCTTCACTTGTTCCCACCTTACCGTTTATTTTTACATTGTCTGCAGTAATTCCTCAAGCTCGTGGTTAGGGACAGAGACCCAGTAAGGCAGCAAGAGGGTATTATGGTGACTTCCTCAGTTCCCATCTATTCACATCCATATGTTAAGTATGTAAACACACAGCACCGTGTGACTTCTTTCCTCTTTAAGGTTGTCCTTGATAGCACAGCCTAGATTTCTGCAGAACCAAAAGGGAATTAAGAGGCCAGCCAACCCTTGACTGTACCACTGAGACCACCAACCGAGGACCAGAGAGGGTTGGCAATTTATCCAGGCACACACAGCTTATCAGCAGCAGGACTGGGAAGGCCTCTGGTCTCCCGGCTCCCAGCCTAGAGCTTATCCTGCTGCAGATCGCTGCCTCCTGCCTGCCTCAGTTGATGAAGCAGGGGCCCGTCCCCCTGCCTGTGGAGTGCTTACCTTGGAGCCCTTTTCATGAATGAGACCAGATGCAGAACTCCACATTGATCATTTCTGTCCCTCCCCTTTCTGCCTTCTGTTAAAGGCAGCCCCCCAGCTCCCAGCTGGCTCCTGTCCCCTCCCCCAGCCGGGAGAAGTTATTACATGAAGAGATCAGCTTACCAGTTTTCTTCAGAGCAGAGGCTGAGCTGGGAGCTCCGGGCAGTACATGAGGGAGAGCGGAGGGAACCAGTGCGGTGCCTAGCGGAACTCCAGGGCTGGAATCCCGAGACACAAGTGCATCTGCTAGCTGTTAGCACTTGGCAGACGGAGTTCTCCTCTAGGGTAGTTCTAATTTTGGGTAATAATGTTTGTCAGCTACCTGATATTAACATTGCTCCACGTTCAAACAGCAGTGTTAGCAAGACCTGGGGGAGAGGTAAGCCAAATAAAATATCTTGTCAGAAGTTGTATTTTTGTCAGCATTATATTTCCTCTTCTATCTACCAAGAGGAATCAGGGAAGGGGTTTTTATGGTGTGCAAAGAGTAATGCTTTATTTTGCTGTTTTAGGCTTGCCTTGCCTTTTCTTATAGAAAGATTTCTTTGCTTCTTAAAAAATCTTATAATTTCTGAAACCTTTCTCTGGTACAGTGAAAGGTACACCACATACCACACCAGGGGATTGGCATGATTTGGTGACAGATACCTGGAGCATGTACGTTTCTAATTCTGCTGTTGCCAAAAAAAAAAAAAAAAAGTACTTGTCAGATTCCAGTAGGGACTGTTACCTGTTGAGAATATTTCTCCAGTGTTGCTTACGCATGCTAGAGGAATTGCTTTTCTTTGCTGCTTTGCATTACGTTTTTATCCTTCTTAGCTTTGATGTGCTTGGGGGGAAAAAGTCTGTGCTTAACTTAGTATCATAGGTTTGAAGAGCGGTGTATAACAGGTCTTGGAGCGTCCCAGATGTACCATAGACGGGAGGCATGTATAAGACCCATGAGGATGATTTATTCTTATTGGCTTAGCTCATGTTTGCTGGATACATTTCTGAACATCATAGGTGCCTGTAGGAGCCAGTTTTTGACACAGGCAGAGATCGGAAAGGATGATCATATGGGCTGGAGAGGGAAGCTCTTGGGTGTAGCCACCATCACCTGCAAAGAAGCCTGCAACAAATTTACCTCATCCACTCCTTTTACTTCTTATTCTGATGAAAAGTCTTGGAGACTGAGGGCTGAATTATGCGAAGACAGCCTTTTTCCTGAATCCATCTTCCCTTTGAAAAGCCAAGTGCAAACTGTATCTCCTAGAAATGCCACGGGACCACTTCACAGCTCTGCCTTTTGTTAGCATTGCAGGGACAGAGAGAGCTCTGAAAGCCTCCGGTAATGACTTTCCCTTTTCTAAGAGGAGTGGAAGGGAGCTGCTCTCAAATCCAGGCTGCAGGGCAAGCTGTGGTTGCAGCAGGCTCGTTACTCCGTTCAAAGCAGACATGTGGCGCAGAGGCGTGTGGCCACGGGTCATTTGTCCTAGGCTTTTAGCCTATTAGTTACCCGTGTCCTCTGCAGATATTTTCTGGGCCTGTTGGGTGGGGGCTGTGGGTAGGAGGTAGGGGTCTTGAATGGGAGCTGGAGGAACTGAATTGGGTTAGTGATGCTGGAGGCTGAAAGCAGACAGACCATTGCCCTCTAGTTGCAGTTGAAGTTCGCAACTTCCCTGTTGATTTTTCAGTGTGGAGAGTAAATGACAAATGGGCTGGCCTGACTCAGCCTGGAGCACTTAAGCATGTGAGGGGAGAGCTCATATGGAAAATATTTCTATCACCGCTGCATGCGCATATGGTCTGGGGAGACCCCCGTACGGAGCAAATCACAGCGCTCCAGCAGCCCCTCAGTGGCGTGCCAATTACTCTTATTAACAGCGAGGCGAAGGGCAGGCTCCAGTTACCTGCGCACAGCTGGCTCCCGGGGACTCTGCAACGCGTGTGCTTTGAGCCTTGTGTCACATTCGGAGAGGGCAGTGGCTCTGTTTCACTTTACAATCAGCACAGCAGATGAAAAATGAAAGGGGATTACACGGGCTCATCCAAATCTTGATTCTGTTCAGACGGTGCTCAGCGTGCAGGAGAGGAAGGCAGGAGTTCTGTCTTTTGAGTTAAAGTGTGTGTGCTTAATAGTCAGAAAAACCAATCAGAGGTGATGAATGCCTGCTGTCTGTTCCTTTGTTCTAGCCTGCTATGCTAAATAAAGACCCTCCGGTGCCTTTTCCTCTTTTCATTCTAGTTTTCCTTCCTTCCTTCCTTCTTCCTTCCTTCCTTGTGTGCTGCTGCAAAATCTTGGCTCCATAACTACTGTGCTCCTAGAAAACTGTACAGTTAGGATTCCTTTCCCCTTGTTGGAAATGAAACGGTGAGGAAGGAACTTAAGTATGAAATGCCCCTCCTCTCCTTAAACAGAATGTCACTTACACAGAGCTTTGGAGAATGTGACATTTCTTTATTAAGAGCCTCTTGTTTTATGGCCATGTTACTTACAAAAGGCACCCGTAAACATGTGGCCTCTTCCCTGTGTCACCCAGGTTTTCATTTTCTCGGCCAGCCAGTTTTCTTGCAGGTTTTGATTATCTTTCCTTTGAATGTTTATAAAAACACATGAGGAAAAGGAAGGAAGAGGAAGACAGTATTATACGCCTCGTGGTACTTGGCTGGCTGTGTTCTCAGTGTGGATGGGCGCAGACTCTGGGCAGCAGCTCAGACTCAGTTTCCTGGGGGGTGAGGTCCTGCCAGATCACCAAGGGCTGGCATATAATGGGAGGAGATGGTGTGGTTCAAAGCAAACCTTATTCAGTGTCCTGTTGCTGGCACTGTTGGCACTGGTGACTGTCAACCAGGGACAGAACAACGCAGTATGAGGTCACTACATGTTTGGAGAACAAACACAGAGAAACACTGTTCCTTCTTTAATTTTCTGGTCGCAGGAGCATTAAACTAAGAACACTGAGGTCCCTGGAATGCCTTTGCCCTTGTCACAATAGGACAGCACTGGTACACAGCTTGCACAGACTGTGTACCTCTCTTGAAAGAATGTAAAGGACTGTGAGTCACGCTGGACTTTAGGTGCATTTGTCGGTGTGGGAAACATGCTAGGATCCCAGTTTCTTTGCAGCATGCCACAGAATGGGGTGTGGGGATGTGCCTGTGCATTCCCTGAACTTGGACTTAGCTTCTCATATTAGGCCAATGTTGTTGTTCAGTCGCTCAGTCGTGTCCAGCTCTTTGTAACCCTATGGACTGCAGCATGCCAGGCTTCCCTGTCCTTCAGGGAATGAAGACCAATGAGATACTGTTATATGTGGGGAGCGATGAGGAAGGAGCTAGAAACCTATATAGTTCTGTACACTGTAGTGAGACAAATTCTTAGAAGTGAGTCAAAAATATATTTATTTTCATTTTGATGAAGCAATTTGGCAAAACCTATCAAAATTAAAAATAAATATCTCAGGGTACTTCCCGGCAGTCCAGTGGTTAAGATGTCACCTTCCAATGCAGGGGGCATGGGTTCAAACCCTGGTCAGGGACCTAAGATCTCTTTTGGCCCATGACCGAAACACCAAAACATAAAACAGAAGCAATATTGTAATGAATTCAATAAAGACTTTAAAGATGGTCCACATAAAAAAAAATCTTTTAAAAATAAATAAATATCTCAGCTGCTAACAGTTATGGGTCGTGCCTTTTAAAAGAGCAGATTTTATGGTATGTGAGTACTATCTCAATTTTTAAAATAAATAATAAATATCTCTTTGACTCAACTTTTCCATTTCTAATACTTTATCATATAGATTTACTCTGAATTTGCCCTCTAAGCCACCTTCCATCATGTGGCTGTTACGACAGCCTGTCCCTCAATAGGGAACTAACTAATGAGCCCGAAGTCCAGCGTGACTCACAGTCCTTTACATTCTCAGGGGATGCACACAGCCCATACAAGCAGACACCAATGCTGTTCTATTGTGAAAGGACAAAGGCATTCTAGGGACCTCAGTGTTCTCAGTTTGATGCTCCTGCAACCAGAAAAGGAAAGACGGAACAGTCTTTCTCTGTGTTTGTTCTCCAACCCATGCACGGACCCCAGACTGGGTTAGTTCTGTCCTTGGTTAACAGCCACCAAGACGTTCAGAAAGAATGGTGTACCTCTTACATGCACTGTTAAGAAATGACTCCCAGGGTATGTAAGAAAAGAATGACATATAAAATGCTACCCTTTGTGTAACATGGGTTAATATCTTTGTCCTTCCTCTCTCTGGGAGGATATATGAGAAAATGGGGGAGAATATAGCATAGCTGGGGAAGGAGGGCTGGTGAAACTTACAATTTATTATACACTTTAAGTTCCTTTTGAATTGTGTGTCGTAAACATGTCTTATCTAGTTAAAGAATAATATTTAAATATATGATGTAATAATAAATCACTCGGTAATAAATAAAGCATGTGATTTAACAGATAAGATCCTCAGCAATTGTTCATAGCCCACGCTAAGGTGAAGTGTACATGAGCTAATAGGCGTAACACTGAAGTCAGTTCAGCTCAGTGATTCCTTTAGGGCTGAAAGGATGCTTTAGCTAGCTCGTTCATTTAACATCTACTTATAACCGTCTGTTTTCTCATTCTTTTAATTCTTTTGAATTGGATGATAATTGCCTTACAATGTTGTGTTGGTTTCTGCTGTACCACGACATGAATCAGCCACAAGTATACCTATATCCCCTCCGTCTTGATTCTCCCTCCCAACCCCTCTCCAGCCCACTAGGTTGTCACAGAGCAGCGAGTTGAGCTCCCTGTGTTATATAACAGCTTCCCACTGGCCATCTGTTTTGCATATGGTAATACATGTATTTCAGTGCTACTCTCTCAGTTCATCCCACCCTCTCCTTCTCTGGCTGTGTCTCTATACCTGCATCTCTGTTCCTGCCCTGCAGGGTGGTTCATCAGTACCGTTTTCCTAGATTCCATATATATACTTAAATATACACAATATTTGTTTTTCTCTTTCTGACTTATTTCATTCCGTATAACAGGCTCATGGTTCATCCACCTCAGTTCAACTGATTCACATTTGTTCCTTTTTATGGCTGAGTAGTATTCCATTGTATACTAGTACCATAACTTCTTTATCCATTCATCTCTTGATGCACATCTAGATTGCTTCCATGTCCTAGCTATTGTGAATAGTGTTGCAGTGAACACTGGGGAGTGTGTATTTTTTTCAGTCATGGTTTTCTCAGGGTATTTGCCCAGTCGTGGTATTGCTGGGTCATATGGTAGTTTTATTCCTAGTTTCTTGAGGACTCTCCATTGTGTTCTCCATAGTGGCTGTAGCAATTTGCATTCCCACCAACAGTGCAAAAGGATTCCCTTACCTCCACATCCTCTCCAGCATTTATTATTTGTAGATTTTTTTTTAAGTTTTACTTTTATTTTTGGCTGCACTGGGTCTTCATTGCTTTGTGTGGGCTTTCTCTAGTTGCAGAGTGCAGGGGCTACTCTCTAGTTTCATTGCACGGGCTTCTCATTGTGGTGGCTTCTCTTGTTGCAGAGTGTGGGCTGTAGGCATGTGGGCTCAAGAGTTGCAGCTCACAGGCTCTGGAGCCCAGTTGTTTTGGCACAGGGGCTTAGTTACTCTACAGCATGTGGGATCTTCCTGCACAAGGGGCGAAACTGGTGTCCCCTGCATTGCAAGACAGATCTTAACCACTGGACAACCAGGGAAGCCCTGTTTGTAGATTTTTTGATGTTGGTTCCATTCTGACCTGCTTGAGGTGATATCTCATTGTAGTTTTGATTTGCATTTCTCTAATAACTTCCCTAGTGGCTCAGACGGTAAAGCGTCTGCATGCAATGCGGGAGACCCAGGTTTGATCCCTGGGTCGGGAAGATCCCTGGAGAAGGAAATGGCAACCCACTCCAGTATCCTTGCCTGGAGAATCCCATGGACAGAGGAGCCTGGTAGGCTACAGTCTACAGGGGTCGCAAAGAGTCGGACATGACTGAGCTACTTCACTTCCTTTCACTTTCTCTAATAATGAATGATGACACATTAGCTATGTTAAGGGGTGATTGAAAGGATTACCACCCACCAGCAGACTCACAGATATGGAGGACAAACTAGTGGTTACAAGTGGTTACTAGTGGCAAGATAGCAATGTAGGATTAAGAGGTACAAACTACTATATAAAAAATAAATAAGCTATACGGGTATCTAGGAATAGCACAAGGAATATAGGCAATAACTATAAATAGAGTGTAACCTTTAAAAATTGTAAATATATGCGTGTTGTACACCTGAAATTTATATAATATATAAATATAACATTTATATAATATTTTAAATCAACTATTTCATTTTTTTAAAGATTTTTAAAATGTGATAGTATGTGCAGAGCTCTCAGCTTGATGTGCCAGGCACAGAGTGAACAGCACTTATTGGCTATCACTACAATTGCTATTGCAAATGCTACCAGGGTGTGCCACCTCAGTGCTGGAAAAAGGAAGACAAAAACATAAGGTCTTTGTCTTGATGAGCTTATACTTTAAAAGGGGGACAGAGTGTAAACAGTCAATGATTATACAATAAGAAACTCTTTAATTGCAAGTGCAAAGGCAAAGAAGCAAGGAAATCTGCCTAAGAAAATGAAGAAGGACTCCAGAAACAACGTCAGTTTGAAAAACTCAAAGGGTTGTGCATTGCGGGTCTTCAGGACAACCCCCCAGTTCACCAATTCACAGTGATTCTTTAACTCAGAATATAGTCGCACATACAGCTATGAGTTATCACAGTGTCAGGCCACAGAGCAAAGTCAACAAAGGAAAAGGTGCATGGGATGACGCTGGGGAGAAAGCAGGAGAAAGCTTCCAAGGATCTTCTCCCAATGGAGTCACACAGGCCCCACTTCATCCCCCCAGGAATGTGTTGTGACAACACTTGTGAAATGCTGCCAACCAAGGAAGTTCGTAGAGACTCAGCACCTCGGTTTTTTGTTGGGGGCTGGCCACACAGGCACTCTCTGCCTGCCATGTACCAACATTACACACTCCAACAGGGAAACCTCTCTTCAGCATAAACCATCTTGTTCACATAGTATATGCAAGCCAGCCACTCCTACAGTTCTGGGAATGCCGAGCTCTGTTCCAAAATCTAAGTTCCCGGACACTTGCCAATGGCCAACCTCATAAGCAGATGTTTCTAAAGACAGTCAGGTCTGCTATGTTAACTCCTCTGCATGGATAGGTAGGCATCTTAAGGGGAAAAACAGGGAAGGAGGATGTTCTTGGCAGAGCGAAAACATCTGTAGAGTCACAGAAATAAGAAAGAATTTAGCATATTCTGGAAACAGTTCAGATTACAGAATGTGAGGAATGTGTCAGGAGATTTGTCAGTCACCTGGATCCCAAGGGTTGGAGTTTTCTGTGCCTTTGGAAGTTTCAGAAATTCTGTAAAAAAGAACTGGAATATAATTGCTTATAATATGTATGTGTTAGTTTCCACTATACATTGAAGTGAATCAGTTACATGTATACATACATTCCCTCTCTCTTGGACATCTGTCCCTACAGTCTTACGACTATATTTTTATGACACATGATCTTGGTTACCATTGTATAACATTTTCTCGGTCATAGGTTATTGAAATTATTTCCCAAGGATTAAAATAAATGAAATAGTGAGGATAGCAGTGACTGCCTTTATAAGAAGGTCACCATCCTTATTAATACCTGAAGTATTATTTGTGGCAAATAGGAATGAAGGATCAATGTAATACCCCGAGAGACTGATTCTTTGTGCATAGTTCTCAGTGGCTCCACCTTTTTCTCTTTCTTATGAATAAAATGAAAAATAAACTATGTGGAACTGATTTGATAGTGCAAGACCTGAGTGTGAGCCTTAGGTCTACCATGTATAGCCATGTGACTTTTGGCAGGTTTTTTAATTGGAGGGTAATTGCTCGATACTGTTGTGTTGGTTTCTGCCATACAACGATATGCACCAGCCATAAGCATATATATGTATATACATATATACCCCCTCCTTCTTGAGCCTCCCATTCTAGGTCATCGCAGAGCACCAGGCTGAGCTTCTTTGTTATACGGCAACTTCCCACCTAGCTAGCTATTTCACACAAGGTGATATATGTATTTCAACGCTACTCTCTGAGTTCGTCCCACCCACTGCTTCCTCTGCTGTATCCACAGTCCGTTCTCTATGTCTGCATCTCTGTTCCTGCCCTGCAAATAGGTTCATCAGGACCATTTTTCTAGATTCCAGATATATATTTTTTTCCTTTCATTATGAAAACTTATTGTTGTAAAAACAAATTCAAGCAATAAAGAAGTGCAAAGAATAAAAAGTTAAAGGTTCCTCTTTACTTTGACTCACTTCCCAATTTCTCTTCCCTCCCCTAATGAAACCATCAATAAAAAGAACCATTTCTACACATTTACAAGCACAAGGACGTGTACACATGCCTAAGACGTGCAAATAATGAGTTTTGCTCCTTTTCTGAGACATGGTGCCTCTTGTTTCTACCTTTTGTCTAATGGCAATTGCTAGGATTCCCAAGAAACAGTGTCGAGTTAGCACAATGAAAATGAACATTCTTGTCCTCTTCTGGACTTAAATGGGAAAGCTTGTAATATTTCATCACTAAGTGTGATGCCTGCCAGATATTTTAAGTAGATAAATTTTATCTAGTTTTAATTTCCCTTCTATGTTTCTATAGAAAATGGTTGTTGAATTTTATCTAACTCTGTTTACCTTCATAAAATGATGATATAATATAATCTTTTAATCTACTTAGGGAATTATGTTAATAGATCTCTTAATGTTGGATTCTCTTTGCATTCTTAGAACTTAACTTTCTTAATCATAGTGATTTATTCATTGTTTGCTAGTGGATTTTATTTGTGAATATTTTATTTTGAAATTTGTCTTTTTTAAAAAAATGAGTACTGTTGGTTCATGGATCTCTTTTATTGGGCTAGACTGGGTTTTGCTGGTTTTGTAAAGTACATTCAAAAGTTTCTCATACTTTAGTGTGCTTTGAAATAGTTTAAACAACAGAGGAATTAGCCTTTTCTTGAAGCTCTATTGAACTCAGTCATATAACCAGTTCTTTTATGGAGTGGTAGTCTTTGATTGGAGAAGGCAATGGCATCCCACTCCAGTACTTTTGCCTGGAAAATCCCATGGACGGAGGAGCCTGGTGGGCTACAGTCCATGGGGTCGCTAGAGTCGGACACGACTGAGTGACTTCACTTTCACTTTTCACTTTCATGCATTGGAGAAGGAAATGGCAACCCACTCCAGTGTTCTTGCCTGGAGAATCCCAGGGACGGGGAAGCCTGGTGGGCTGCCGTCTCTGGGGTCGCACAGAGTTGGACACGACTGAAGCCGACTTAGCAGCAGCAGTAGCAGTCTTTGATTACCTTTTTTCCTTCTTTTTTGTTTCTAAAATATGCATAATATTTAGTATATTATTATATATATATAATATATAAGCAAGTCGTAAAGCAAAATAATAAAACAAACATCTAAGAGCCCACCACCCAACTAAAGACATAAAACATTTTCAACACTCTATATTGCTCCCAGGTACAGCCTCCTCACTTCTCTCCCTCAGAGAGAAACACCATTCTGAATTTTATGATTGTAATTTCTTTGCTTTTTAAGAAATAATACATACATACGTATGTATCTCTAACTAATATATTGTTTGATTTTGTTTGATTTTGAGTTACAAAGATGCGCTATCTTGATTTTTTTAGGTCAAATTGATTTTTTGTCAACAGGAGAATGCATGTATCTGTGGTTCTTTCATTTTCACTGCCACATAGTATCCTTCTATGTAAATATACCATATTTTTTCCTGTTGATAGATCTGGAGCATGAACATTTTGAAACATATCTTCACATATATGTGCAAGGATTCCTTTAGGGTGTATACCTAGGAGTTGAGTTCCTGGGTCATTGAATATGTGTTTGTTTAACTCTACAATATGATGTCAAATTGATTTCTTTTTAAAATTTTATGTATTTTGTTTTTGGCAGTGCTGGGTCTTTGTTGCTACACAGGCTCTTCACTAGTTGCAGTGAGCTGGGGCTGCTCTCTAGTTCTCATTGCGATGGCTTCTCTTGTTGCAGAGCATGGGCTCTAGGGTGCCGGGATGTCCATAGTTGCAGCTCCCAGGCTCTAGAGCACAGGCTCAATAGTTGCGGCACACTGGCTTAGCTGCTCCATGGCATGTGGGACCTTCCCGGATCAGGGATCGAACCCTTGTCTCCTGCATTGGCAGGCAGACTCTTTACCACTGAGCTACCAGGGAAGCCCTGACAAATTGATTTCTAAAAGATTATATCACTTTTCACTTCCACTAGCAGTGTTTAAGATTTCTCAATTATCTATCTGCTTGTCAATGTTTGGCATTAACAGACAGGCTAATTCTTGCTGATACAGTAGGTATAAAATGTGATTAGTCTATGTCAACTGACACTTCTCTGATCACTAACTCTTGCAATATAGAATAATTTTTACATGTATACCAGTTATTCATGTTTTCTCTTGCATGAAATGCCTGTTCATGACTATTTTCTGATTTTAAATTTGGTTCTTCTTTTTTTCATCACTGATTTAAGTGTTCTTTATGTATTTTCAGTATGAATCCTTTGCTTGTTATTCCATAAACTGTTTTCTCCAGTTTGTGCCTTGCATTTAAATGTTTATAGTCTTTTGATAAACAAAAGTCTTCAGTTTTAGTGTATTTGAATTTATCAGTTTTATTTTGTTGCATTACATCTTTGTCATGTTTAAGAAATTATTAATCCCAAGTTTATGGAGATATTATCCCAAGTTCTCTTCTAAAATTATTGAAGTTTTGCATTTCACATTTATGTCTTTAATACTTGCAATTGGTTCATCTGCTTAATGTGAATAAGGGATCTAATTTCATTTTTTCCCATATTGGTAATAAATTGTTGCAGGACCATTTATTGAAGTCTCTCTTATTCTTACTTTGTAGTGTGTCTTAGCTATTCGTAGATATTCTTTATGAAATTTGAAGTTAAATCTTCAATTTTCCTTGAAAAATCCTTTAGAAAATTTTAGCAGAACAATATTGAATCTGTGGATCAATATAAGAGCACTAACATCATCCCAATATTGAGTCCTTATCCATGAACATACTCTAAGCCTTACATTTACTTAGGTCTTCTTTGAATTTTTTCAATAAGGTGTTATAACTTTACATAAAGGTCTTGCGCACTTTTAATTTTAGATTTATTCCTAGCTACCTTATTATAGTTTTGTTATTGCAAATTATTTTTTAATTATTTTTTATTTTTGCTAATGCCTAGAAATGCAAATGATCTTATACCAAAGCAACTTACTAAACTCTCTTATTAATTTAAATCAATTATCTGTAAGAACATCTATGATTTCTAAGTACATAATCATGTCATCTGTGAATGACTTTGAATAATGACCACTTGCTTTTTTTTCCTTTTTCAATTCTTTTACATTTTATTTCTATTTATTTTTATTGCACTTACTAGAACCTCCAATATTATGTTGAACAGCAGCAGCAGCAGAGCTCATGTTATTTTGTTCCTTATTTAATGGGAATGCTTCTAACATTTTGCAATTAAGAATGAAGTTTGTTGAAAGTGCTTGGTTGTATCAAGTTGATAAATTCTCTTCTATTTGCTAAGGGATTCTTACTTTGATCATGAATAGGTATTGAATTTTACCTAAGTCATTGCCTCTGTCTCTTGAAATGATCATGTGGTTTTCCTTCTTTAATCAGTCTATTGCAGAAATAGACATTATAATGTTAAGCCATCCTTGCATTCCAGGAATAAATCCTATTTAGTTATGATATATTTTGATTTTTATTAAATTAATTCTACATGTAACTGTTTTGTCCAGAGGGTTTTTAAGAATCTGTATTCATGAGTGAACTATTAACTCTTCTTTCTTCCTTTCTGGTTTGTTTTAAGGCTATACTAACCTCATAAATTCACTTCAGAAGTGTTTCCTTTTTCCTGGAAATGTTTTAATAAAATTATTATAATCTATTTATAGAGAGGCACATGAAAAAATGGGCTTGGCTTGATGTGGTGGTTTCTTTTTTTTTTCCTGAGGGGAAATTGTAAACCACTGATTCAATGTGTTGAATGGTTATAGGAAAATTAAAGCTTCCTGTTTCTTCTTGGATAATGTTTGAAAGTTATGTATGTCTAGGCATTTGTCCATTTCATTTATCTTTTCTACCTTTTTAACATAAATATGTTCATTATATCCTCTAATTATCTTTTCAGATGTTGCTGATGTCCTTAGTTTTTCCTCACATTGTTCCTCTATGACTTCTATTTTATTGACCATTCTCAGGAGAAGTCTGTCAAATTTATCAATCTTTATGAAAAATCAACTTTTGGCTTTGTCGAGCCTCTGTACTTAAGCTTTGTTTTCTATTTGATTAATTCTGCTCTTCTTTTTACTTCTACCTTCTTTGAATTTATTCATTTTATTTTTTCCTTTAATTTCTTTAACTCCTTAAATTTATGGTTAGCTCATTAATTTTCAGCCTTTAATCTGTTCTAATATAAGCATTAAAGAAGGTTTTTTTCCTTGAAATATCACTTTTATTGCATCCTTAACTTTTGATAGATAGTATTTTTATTATTTATTTAAAGTGGTTTTTAAAACTATCATTATGATATTTTTTGGCCCATACATTATATCATATTTTCAAAAGTATTGGGCTTCCCTGGTGGCTCAGATGGTAAAAAATCTGTCTTCAGTGCAGGAGACCTGGGTTCAATCCCTGGGTCAGGAAGATCCCCTGGAGAAGGGAATGGCTACTCACTCCCGTATTTTTGTCTGGAGAATTTCATGGACAGAGGAGCCTGGCAGGCTACCATCCATGGGGTTGCAAAGAGTCGGACACAACTGAACCCACTTTTTGAAAGTATGGCCCAAGTTCATTTCTAACTTGATTACCTTATGGTCAGACACAACTGAGCGACTGAACTGAACTAAACTGATGGTCAGAGAATGGGGTATCTGTAGTGCTTATTCTTTTAAATTAGTTGAAACTTGCTTTATGGCCTTGTATATGGACAGACTTTATAAACATTTTGAGTGTGCTTGAGAAGAATGTTCATTCTTAATATTAATAACTGGGTATGGGACTTTTTATGTAGGTATTCAATCAAGATTGTAGATAGAATTTTTCAAGTCTGTGTCTTTGCTAATGTTTGTCTGTTTTGTCTATCAGTCTTTGAGAGGGACATGAAATCTCCCACCAGCTGCTCTGCTGGCCGATGGAGGAGATGAGGCATGACTGATCTCGCTGTTTTTCGAGCAGTTCTGTCCTTGATATTAATGACCACTCTTGCTAAATAGCCTCTCCTGTTCATTGTACCTGTGGTTTCTGTGTTTAGAATTTTTTCCATCCCTGTAGTAGTCTGTTTTAGTAGTTTTTTCTGCTGTGATTTTTTGCCAACATAACCTTTTTAATATTCAGAAATTCCTCAAAAATGTTTTATCTGTTGATTGTATCCTTACTTCTTTTATAGTTGTTTTTACAACATATATATGTTTTCTGCTGTATGAATGAAATTTGTAGAAGAAAAGAGAAAAACAAGTACTTTTGCTCAGTCTACCATCTTGACATTTATCAGATACATTTTTATCCTTTCTTCTTTTCTTCCTTTTCCTTTTTCTCCAAGCATGTGTTTATAGAACAAAGACTTTTTCTAGACCTCTGTTTCCTCACCTACAAAATGCAGATAATAGTAGTATTCATCTCAAGGCCATATAAGGAACATTAATAAGATAATGTCAATGTAAGTGCTTTGCAAACTATAAAGAGCTATACAAATAGGAATATGGCCTTTAGCACCTTTCTTTAACTTTCCTTTAAATAGCTGATGTAAAGCGGCTCAGCTACATTAGAGAAAAGTGATTAATCATGGTTGGCATATCATGAGAGACACAAACAAAATTTTAGTAGCCACTTTTTGAGAAAATTACTTGCCAAGAAATGTTGGGTGCCTTACTAGAAAGTCACAAATTTTATAAATGGAAATATTTATTTAGTCTAAACGCCAATGCCATGGTGGTGTCTTATTCCCCTATTTTCTTGCACTGTATTCTTGGCATGCATACTCAAATTAGTTATTTCTCCTTTAAAAAATAATTTTTAACTTATTTGCTGATTCAGCATATTACATAAATTTATTTACTTTAGCTTAGAAAATTAATTTGAACTGACAGAAAAAATGCTAAATTTTCAACCCAGGCATATTTAAAAGACAGAATGAGTAATTGATGTAAAAGGCCAAGTGATTTGTATTAGAACATACTGAAATCTGCCTATCTACACTTTTCTTTCACATTCCTACATTGCACCAATGCAAAACTAAGCAATTCTCAATTAAATCCCACAGCTCTGTATTGAGTGCTAGTTTGTGTATGAGGTTTGTGCTAAGTGTTCTGGGATTCCTTAGGAGATAAGAGCCACCCCCCTGCCCCATCCACTGTCCTCTAAAGGCGAGCACGTGGGTTAGTTAAAGGAAACATATAAAGTACTCTAATAAACATATCACACCCTATGGTGAGGATCAGGGACAGTCTTATGGAAAAAATAGTATTTGAGATGTGATTGAAGAATGCTTAGGCATTTTATGGACAGATAGTGGAGGAAGACATTACAAGCCTCAGGAACAGTATGAATAAAGAAAGGTATTAAATTGAAAACTATAAAGGCATATTTAGACAACGGCAAATAATTCTTTTTTTTTTTCCTTGACCAGAACATTAAGTACATGCATGTAGTAGGAGATAGCGCATGCAAGACAACTTGGGGACATATGATACACAATACAATTCCAGCCTTAGAGAAAGGATCGAAGCTTTGTTTGTGGTCAAATATTCCAATTTTTGTAAATGTTCCATGGAAGCTTATAAAGATAGACTTTACATTTCTGTTAAAAATATAAATGTATATGTGTGCATTCTTCCATGCAATAATTATATCATTCCTTTCCTCTGTGTGGCTATGTTCTTTTATTTCTTAAGTTCTACTAGAAATAACTGAAACTAAATAATTAAATATGTTCCAACTTCTCAATTCTCTGAATCTAGAGGTGACCAATAACCTGCAAATGCACACTGGGAAGCCCTGAATAGTGTTCCTGTCTTTAGTAGAATGAAGAAGACCCATGGGCTTTGAGGCACACAAGCCTGAGCGTGAATCTCCAGTCCTGTACGTTCTTAATTAGGCAAGGTCGGTGACTTCCCTAAGCATCATTGTCCTCGTCTTTAAAATGGGGAAGGACTTCCCCTGGTAGTCTTGTGGTTAAAAATTGACCTGCCAGTGCAGGGCACCCAGGTTTGATCCCCGGTCTAGGCAGATTCCACACGCCGCAGGGCAGCTAAGCCCACACGCCACAACTACTGAGCTTGTGCACCTACTGCCTATGCTCTGCAACAAGAGAAGCCACTGTAATGAGAATCCACTGCAACTAGACAGTAGCCCCGGCTAGCTGCAGGTAAAGAAAGCCTGGGCACAGCAGTGAAGACCCAGTGTAGCCAAAAATAAATGAATCAATAAATATTTTAGAAAGAAAGTAAAAAAATAAGATGTAACATTAAAAAAAAAAATAAAATGGAGGGTCATGTCAACATCATAGAGTTTTAGTAAAGATTTTTAAATCTTAGTTGCAGCACACAGGATCTTTGTTGCGTCCGGCAGGATCTTTCAATATGTTACATCGATTCTCTAGTTGTGCCGTGCCATCTCAGTAGTTGTGGTACACAGGCCTAGCTGCTCCACAGCATGGGAGATCTTTATTCGCCAGGGATTGAACCCTTGTCTTCTACTTCGAGAAGCAGATTCTTTACGACTGGTCCACCAGGGAAGTCCCTAGTGAATATTAAGGAGGTGATTTCCATGAAGTGTTTCGTACCCAGTAGAGGCATGATGGATGACAGCTATCCTGGTTGTAGAGTCTAATGGAAAAAGATTCTTCAGTAAAGCTTCAAGGAGATGTTTATCAAATTAAAGCAGAATATAAAGTGAGAGAAAGAGGATATAGATTGGCAGAGAGCATCTAAGGGAACAAAAAAGAGAAGATCCTAGAGAGGGGAGGTTCATGGTCAAGATACCACAATGTGGCTCCAAGTTTCTAAACCAGATATTACGGAGGCAAAGGCTCTCAGTGGGAGAGAAAAGAGAAGAAAACATCCAGGATACTTTAAAATGGGAGGCTCAGAATGGCCTACTACAAGTGGAGAAAGAGCAAAACGAGGATTCTTAAAGCTAGAACAAGTCAACCACACCTTCCTCGTGGGTGAAGAAAGGGACGAGGAGGTCACTGTGGTTTTCCTGGCAAAAGGGTGGATAACAAGCACTCTGTCTTCTCGAGAGCCAAAAAGTGGTGTTAAACACCAAATTCCAATCTCTTGAATCATTATTTGAGAAGGAACCTTAAGATAATCTAGTCTAACCCATTAATTTTGAAAAGGAGGAAAGTGAATCTTTTAAGAGGTCATGTGGCTTGCCCAAGACCACACAGTTGCTCAAACCAGAGCTGGAGGGCGAGTGGTGTAGAAGCAACAAAATCACCAGGGGCCTAGCTGTAGCATTTGAAACCTTTGGGTGAGTAAAAGCTTAGGGGGAACTTCAAAGAGAGTGGTTGTGGCTTTAAATCTTCTTGGCAGCAGCAGTTAAACCAGATGCATTAAATGTGTTCAATGCTATTTGTAAGAGACCTCGGCTGTGCACAGTTTGTTCC
Source organism: Bos grunniens (assembly GCF_055505025.1). Taxonomy (NCBI): domain Eukaryota; kingdom Metazoa; phylum Chordata; class Mammalia; order Artiodactyla; family Bovidae; genus Bos; species Bos grunniens. Next base: position 83,830,641 of record NC_141174.1, on the reverse strand, counting down.
CCAAGTATGCTGACCCACAGAACGGTTAGATTTGTGCATCAGCCTTCTAGGTCTGTAGGAAGGTGGCCAGGAGGGAGGGGGGAAAGGTGGAACCTAGGCTTCCACTGCACTCAACAACGCATTCTTTTTTCCTTTGATACATTTTAAAATTTATTTATTTTTAATTGGAGGATAGTTGCTTTACAGTATTGTATTGGTTTCTGCCATACAGCAACATGAATCAGACATATATATTCATATGTCCCCTCCCTCTTGAACCTCCCTCCTACCTCCCACCTCATCCCAAACCTCTAGATTGTCACAGAATACTGGGTTGAGCTCCCTGTGTCATACACAGCTCCCTGTGCCATTCACTGGCTATTTTACATATAATAACATATAGCTTTCCATGCTCCTCTCTTAATTCATCCAACCCGCTCCTTCTCCCACTGCATCCACAAGTTTGGTCTGTATGTCTGCATCTCCACTGCTGCCCTGCAAGTAGGTTTATCAGTACCATCTTTCTAGATTCCATGCATATGCATTAATATATGACATTTGTTTTTCCTCTTTCTGACTTATCTCTTACTCGTATAATAGGATCTAAGTTCATCCACCTCTTAGAGTTGACTCAAATGCATTTCTTTTTATGGCTCAGTAATATTCCATTGTATATATATACCACAGCGTCTTTATCCATTCATCTGTCGATGGACATCTGGAGCAACACATTCTCTTTGGAAGGCCTGCTATATGCCAGGCACTGTTCTAAGTGGTTGGCATACATCAGTGAGTCAACCAGATAAAGGTGCTGACCTCGCATTCTAGTTTTCGTGCTCTGAAAAGCAGAGCCTGAATGTGGTGCAGTGTCTGTTTCATCACACCTTCCCCTCTCTGCCCATTCCCAGTTTCACCACTTCTGTGACACCCTAGCACACCATCTCTGGCCTGGAGTGCCCTCTGCTTTGGCGCATAACACAACATCAAGCCTTGGATCTGGTTTGATCTCTGTTGCTCTCTTACTAGTATCCCCTGTGAGCATCTGATCTCGGGGTGAACCTGTGAGCACTGGAGACTGGGAAACCATCTCTACATCCTGCATCATCCTGCGGGGCACAGCGCCGGGTCTCAGTTGCGTGCAGGTGGCATACATTGATACAGCCTCCATGTAAGACAGGCTGAAGCAGAGCAGCTGTGTCACAACCCTTTGGAGATAAAAGGTAGGAGAGTCTGGCTGGAGGACGCACTTGCAATACTACTCCAGGAATCTTCCCTGTGAGCCCCAGGTAGTGAAGACCCACTTAGTGCCCTAGAGGCAGCTCCTTTGGAACCACATCCTCTAAATGCTCTGGAAAACCCATTCAAAGGGAATTGAAATCCCAAATACCACTGAAAACATCTTAGAAGTGTGAGTAAGCACTATGGGATTGTTGGATGAAGGGGGCCCTCTAATCATGAAGCAGTTTGATGATTAACAGAATTCTGAGTCAAGACTTGAAGTCAGATATACACCATAATGGTTAAGCCAAATAACAATCATTTGAGATCTTATTCCTGAGAAATAAAGCACACTGAAATAGAAAGACAATAAAAAGTTTTTATAAAGGGCCACTTATTTTTATTGAGTTCAAATAACCTAATTCCAAGTACTTACGTGGCCTCTGATTTCCATGTGTGATAGCATGCCTGTCAGTAACCTCAGTAGAGATGGCTTTGTCTGGCCTCAAAGAAGGTTGTTACCCAACCAGGGCTCCCTTCTTCCCAGTCATTGTTTCCATCTCCCACAAATGTATCCAACTGATGAGCAAAGTCTTAAGCCCAGGTGGCAACTGTGTATCGAGGTCCCGGCCATGCATGAGCCCCCAGGGCTGTAGTTTCACTTGCAAATCTAAGGCAGCCCTGACTTGTTAGTGAGGGGATGTGTTGGAAGAGATGGGAGAGATCTTATCACTCTAGTTTCTGCTCCAGGGACTCTCTTGCAAATTTAATTGCAAACAAACATTGAATTTGAAGAGGGAACCGCAGGCAGATGTTCCTGGGATGTGAGTGAACCTCTGAGACCACAGGATATAAATTACAGGGCTACAGTAACAAGAGGAAAAACATCATCCTGGAATTTCTTGACAAGGGAAGAAAAGCAAAGGCCTCATTAAGGTTTAGATGTTCTAAGCCAGCTTCCGAGGTGCTTGGGACACAAGTGTGACAATGGCAGATGGAAGTCACTCTGGCCACATAAAGGACTCAGTCCTCCTCTTTCCCAAGGGCACTAGAATGGAAACAAAGCAAAGACCCAAAAAGGCTCCTCAAGCACATTTGGCCCAGTGCCCCTTGATTTTTAGTTATGGGAAATCTGAGGTCCAGGGAGAGGAATAAGTTGATAAGGTCACAGCTAGTACTTAAAGAAAAGTAACAAGTAAGCCATTTCATTTGGTTTTGCTTTAGAAAAAATTTTTTTGCTGAAATTTAATAGTGGATTCAAGTACCCTTCAGGCATGCTTATTCTGTAACAGTTTGAATATTGTGTGTGTTTTCTCTTTATAAGAATTTAATCAAATAAAAATGCATACTAGTCTTGATGTAGCCATGGGTAAAAATACCCACTTTCTGAATCAAAATACCCACTTTCTGAGTGTTGAGAAGTTCATGGTCAGAGGTGTCCATGCATTTCTTTAACTCAGGGTCAGCCAATAGATCCCAACACCAGTGTTGTGGGAGCATCTATTTGTGCTCAGGTGCTCAGACCAGCATAAAGGGATTATTGACCCATTTTTAGATGAAGGGAGATACCGGCTGTAACCTGTTAATGGCTGTAGGATTCCTCTCACTTCCTCAGCCACGCTGGGCGATACCATCCCTCCCTGAGTTTCTCTAGTATAGACACCCTTTTGCCCCATAACCCCCCATCCCTTCCTACACTGTAACCAGATTTTGTGGGTTATAATTGATTCACTGTGCCTCTAGGGAGCCCTGTCATTTCTTCTCTTGTCTATGATCTGTCCTCTTAGCTCTTAGGAGCTTCCCTGGTGGCTCAGATGGTAAAGAATCTGCCTGCAATGCAGGAGAACCAGGTTCAATCCCTTGGTCAGGAAGATTCCCTGGACAAGGGAATGGCAACCCACTCCAGTATACTTGCCTGGAGAGTCCCATGGACAGAGGAACCTGGTGGGCTACAGTCCATGGGGTCGCAAAGAGTTGGACACGACTGAGAGATTAACACTTTTAGTTTCTTTTTTTCTTAGCTCTTGGGCCTCCCTCACCACCACCCCCACACACACACACACCTCCCCATGCCATTCCCACCTCTTTGGTCATCACATGGACAGATAGGATGCAGACCCCAGCTCTTCTCTCTTCAGGGCCACCTCCTATCTTCTAACCCCACAGGCTTTTACAGAACAGAGTAGGATGGTCTGAACAACAGTTTAGCCGAGAGCATTGTGATTTTTCTTTCTCCCTAAAAAGTGAAACTCATGGAGGTATGACATATTTTATGTCAAGGAACCTTAGAACCAGAAGGGAACAATAGATCGGCTTCCCAGGTGGCTCAGTGGTAAAGAATCCACCCGCAATGCAGGAGACGCAGATTCGATGCCTGGGTCGGGTAGATCCCCTGGAAAAGGAAATGGTTACCCACTCCAGTATCCTTGCCTGGAGAATTCCATGAGGAGAAGAGCCTAGTGGGCCACAGTCCATGGCGGGGCAAAGAGTTGGACTTAGTGACTAAACAACAACATACCTCTTGTTAGAAGATTAGGCATCTGCAGGCCAGGTAAAGTAACAGGCTTCACTGCACTTCACACAGCAATGCTAAATGTTAGTTCTATCAAGGCGACCCTTCACCCAGAGCAGTGAGCAGGTTGCCATGGCAGTGACTGTGTGAAACTGCCCTTGGCTGTGCTGGACATCCTTCTGAGAGGCAACATGTGATAATCATCATTGTGTTTAGTGCATTTCCCTAGATCTCAGAACACCGAGGTCTTTGTTTGGGTTCGTTTTGACATAGATGCTGAGCCAAAGATCCTAGTGTACGTGGTTCATTTTACAGGTGGTCACAGGATACCCCAATAGGGAGAGGGGAAGGATGGTGTGGAGGAAAGCACTCGATACATGCGTGTTGTCGAATTGGTGATCATATGAGCTCCTCTGAGAGTCAGTGTAGCACATACCTCAGAATTATTCAGCAGAGGAGCAAGGAAGCTGGTGTATCTGCCCACCAACTCACAAGAGGAAGCTGTATCAGCTATCAAAAGGAGGAATGTCAGGACACCTGATCTGTGTGTATGTTTGACTTACAAACACTGATTTTGATGACCTGTCATCCTTGCATCTCAGTCTTGGCAATTTGGAAGCTCAGAACCAATTTATAGCCCACCCAGGATCAGGGGCCTTTTCGTGAGACTTTCCAGTGGCCCAGTGGTTAAGAATCCACACTTGCACTACAGAGGGTACAATTCAATCCGTGGTCAGGGAACTAAGCTCCTATATACTGCCATATGGTGATACAGGCAAAAGAGTAAAAAAAAAAAAAAAAAAAAAAAGGACCCTTTTCTTAACATGGAAAATAGGCAAATAAATGAAAGTTAAATACTAGCAGAAGCACCCTCCAGTCTTTAATAGCTGTGATCTTACCTCTTTTTTTTAGTCTAATATTTAAAACATTTCCTCCCATGCATGATTTTTTGCTGAATATTTTTTCTACTTGTCTGCATGATATACAGGAAATTTCCTTTAATGAGTATGTGTTACCCCTAAATGGAGAAAAAATGGAAAGATATTTCCTCTCATAAGAATATTTTTAACCATGATATCCCCTTAAATCTTGGTTTTCTAAAAATACATGTTTTGCTAAAAGCATCCAAGGCAAAATGTGGCCTGCTGGTCAGATATCCAAGGTTTGGGTTGTTTTCCTTGCTGGTCAGAAGCCCTGAAGAAATGAAGATTCTGCTTTCTGATATTCATGGATGTGAGTCACGGGCCCATGCTAATCTTTCTTTGACATTTGGTTTCATGTTTCAAGGAAAATATTAAGCCAGGCATCACAGCTAAGAAAGATGGAGGGGAAGGAAGGAAGGAGAAGAGGAGAGTGGGGACAGAGGAAGGAGGGTTACAAATCTTGACGCCACTCTTGTTTCTTTCTTTTGTTCAAGAGTCAAGAATGTGAATTGAGCATCTCTCAAAATTTCTTTATTTATAACTCTTTTCTCCTAAAAAGTGTTGAAAACAACCATGAAAATTTTAGTGAATATAACATACAAGATAACAAGTAAGGAAAGAAAATGAAGTAAAGGGAAAACCTGGGATAGGAAAAATAAGACAGGGATAAGACTAGCATCTAAAACCCCTGCCATTAGGTTCTGCTGAATATGGGCCAGCTTTACTCTGAACTTCCTAACAGCCAAATCGAAATAGGAAACAATCAAATATGTGACTCATGGGTCAGTGGGTGGAGGGAGTAGGGGAGACTAATTCATTTATTAATAGGATGGGATACTGAGCTAAGTATTTTGGAGAACATTTAAAAAGAGATAAAGAGACATCAGCCTTTGGATTCAAAGAGTCAGTGCCACTACTTATGAAGACAAGTAATAACACTAGCTCCCATCAGCTGAGCACTTTTTTTTTTTTGGCTGCGTTGAGCCTTCACTGCTGTGCACAGGCTTTCTCTCGTTTCAGTAGAAGGGGGCTACTCTCTAATTGCAGTGCCCAGGCTTCTCATCACGGTGGCTACTCTTGTTGCAGAGCACAGGCTCTATGGCACACCGGCTTCAGTAGTTGTGGCGCACGGGCTTAGTTGCCCCACAGCATGGGAAATCTTCCCAGAGCGAGGATCGAACCTGTGTCCCTTGCACTGGCAGGCAGATTCTTATCCACTGAGTCACCAGAAAAGTCCTGAGCACTTCTTATATGCCAAGCACAGTCCCAGCCAATGTATTTGTGGCACAAGAATACCCTGCATCAGGTACAGCTACTTATATTTGTAAAAGTAGAGTTAACGGTTTACAAAAGGCTTTCCCATTTGTATTTACTCAGTTACTCAAAACAGCCCTGTGAGATATTAGCCAGGAAGACATTGTTTTTCCATGAGGAAGGCAGGATTGTACAGCTAATAGTTGGTGGACCTAGAATACAGATCCAGAATTCTCTGACAGACTGTTTCCACTACCTTGTGATCTAGAGGGCAGAACTCTGATGATGGAAATAGGATATTTGGCTCTAGGATCTTAAGTAGAGTTGGTGCAAAGTGTCTCCTCCCAGGGCCTCCATGAAAGGGTTGCTGGGTGTTGGGAAAGTCCCTTTTCTTCTGGGAGCAGCAGTGTCTTCAACTGGAAAATTAGAAGGTTGACAACTGTCCTGGCAGATTCATTCCAGCTGCAACAGCCCGTTCATCTCTGGGCTTCTGTGGCTCCGGGCGGTTTCCCAGACTACACTCCGGGGTGTTCCTAGTCGTTTTCGCATTAGCAGTTTCTCTGCGGTACAGCTTGGCCGCGCCTCTCTGAGCCATTTAACCTTCGCCATTGTCCCAGCCTGCAAAGGGGCCGGGCTGGGCTTGCAGGCTGCATGTGAAAGGCTGAGAGAAGCCAGAACTCCCTTTAAGCCTGAGGTGTCCCACGGGGTGTTTCCATAGCATCATCAAGACAGGCTTTGTTGTTGCTGACTGATACTTCATCTTCCATGCATCTTCTGGGAAGATCTAAGGTGGAAAGTGCCTGAAGTTGAAACCCAGACCTGGTGAAGAACTCACTTTTTCCCCCCTTTCATTTTTAAGCCTCTTCTGAGCCCAAAGATCCCATGTACATGTCTTTGAGTCTTACAAGTTAGCTATGTCTCCATGGAGGGCCTCCCTGGGAGGGTAGGATGTTGTGTGTTCGTTTCCTGCGCCCACATAAATAAACCCTGTCCTAAGCTGTAGGCTCCAGGTTTGTTCCTGGCATCCCTTTGCCTCAGAGTCTCTGTATTGAATAAAACAGAAATGTTTAGCAAATCCCAAGAAATTCCTTGTTTAATGGAAAAAAGAGATCCCTGAGTTTATATTTCAAAATGTGATTTCCATGTTCCCACTGCATTAAGGCAAGTTCCCCTTACCAAATCCCCAGATGTCTGGTATGCTTTTCTAAAAATGCCTGTATTTAGCATCTAGAATTCATTTTGGGCACCTGTTGTAGACAGGATTCTCTTCTGAGCCCTGTAGAAGATAGAGTCCCTGAGGGTGATTCAAACCCCACCCTATAATTTAGTTATAGAGGTTATGTTAGAATCCATAGGACATGGATTCAGCTAGTCAGCTCTAGCCTGCAGGCCTACTTTCTCCTCTACATATTGATCTTTAAAAAAAATTTTTTTAAATTAATTATTTGTTTTGGGCCATTCTGAGAGTTTGTTGTTGTGCCTGGGCTTTCTCTGGTTGCAGCGGGTAGGGGTTACTGTCTAGTTCCAATGCATGGGCTTCTCATGGTGGTGGCTTCTCTTGTTGCGGAGCACAGGCTCTAGAGCATGAGGACTCAGTAGCTGCCGCTCGCAGGCTCCATAGTGCAGGCTGAGTAGTTGTGGCAGAGGCTTAGTTGTTCTGCAGCACATGGGATCTTCCTGGACCAGATATGGAACCCATGTCTCCTGCAGTTGGCAGGCAGGTGCTTTACCACTGCACCACCAAGGAAGTCCTACATGTTGATTTCTTATACTGTGCAACATCCAGCACCTTGGTGTGGCCATCTCTCTTCCTTCCAGACGATGAGAGGGTCAGCTCTGGAGTTGGCCACAGATAGCTCCTCTCACTTGCTAACCTGCCATCGAGCAACTGCCTTGGAAATGTCTCTATACACTGTATTTTCTTCTTCCAGCCTCTTTGAAGAGTGGGTTTTTTTTTTTCATTTGCTTCTTGTTTCTGCCAAACTTGAACTGCCCCCTTCCTAAAATGCTTGCCCTTTTTCCTAAAAGTAATTTGTATATATTGTTGAAAGAGAAAGAAAGGGACAGTGTGCAGAGAGAAATTTAGAAAAACATAGTAAAGAAATAAAATCCCACCACAGCAAATTTACTGCTGTTAATATTTTGGACTTACGAAAATATGTTTGCCTGTGGTTATTTATCCTCAACCCTTGCCAAATTATGTGAATTTCTAGTTGGAGGATAAAAATGCAAAAAGACAAAAACACAAAACAATGAGGGTAATATTATATAGTGAGCAGTTTTTGTCTATCATTAAATCGTCTTCAAAACCTTGTTTGTTAATTGCTGCACAATGTTCAGTTGTATGGATGAAGCTGCCATTTTAACCATTTCCTTTGTGCTGGGCTTGCAGGTGGTTTCCACCTTTTTACTTCCAACCCACCTTGAAGGTGGTAGTTGTAGTTTGGTAGCCACTTCCAGAGCCTATAACTCTTGTCGGACCCTGGGCTAGGTCTGGAGATAAAGTAGGAAAAGCACTGGCTTGCCCCCAGGGAGAGGGGTAGCGAGCTCTGTTGCTGGGCTATGTGATACACATGCTGTGTATCACTTCTGCTACTGTGAAATCTCATATTAGGAGCCCTCCTGTTGCAGCGCAGCACAGTCCGAAGGGGCTTACTGAGTCATCTAATGCGACAGTGTTCACTATAATCTTAGGGTTTTATATATATATATATACATACATACACACATAGTTCATTCTTTTCTAAGTCTGAAAAGTGGTTTTAGGGGTGGAGAAGGGGAGAAAGCTCCCCAAGAGAAGCTGAGTCTGAGCTACTTCTGGAAGGACAAAGTGACAAAGAGGAAGCAGGGAAGATTGGCAGTTGGGGGAGGGAGAGGTCACTCCAGGAAAAGCGAAAAATGCCCAGAAAGGGAGCTTGGGTAGGGTTAGGTATGTGCCAGGACTTTGTTCCAACCTGAGTGTAGGATGCCTGTGTGAGCATGACAGGAGCTGCCCCTGGAGAGTCTGCAGGGGACATGTGCTGCTGCCGCTGCTGCTGCTGCTAAGTCGCTTCAGTCGTGTCCGACTCTGTGCGACCCCATAGATGGCAGCCCACCAGGCTCCCCCATCCCTGGGATTCTCCAGGCAAGAAGACGTCTCTAATGCCTCACCAGGGGGACATTTCAGCCAAAGTCTTGATGAACCACTAAGGGTCACAGATAGAGTTCTGAGCTCAGCGGACATGTAGGATGTCTGGGAAAGCCACCGCAGCACCTGTATGGGGGACAGGAGATGAGGGGGTTTCTGGGGAGAGGTAGTGAGTGAGGGCCCTGAGCCTCTGGGGCACAGAAATTGTGATTTTCTTTACCGCTGCCTGGCGCATGATAAGTGCTCAGTATTTGTTACATCTGAAAGAGATTGTTACAAGATTCCAGGAGGAATGCTGAGGGTGGTGGCCATGAGAAGAGTAGGGCGGGGTCCCATTGGGAAGACATTTAGAAAGGAGCATGGGTGAGATTTACTGACTTTGAAGCCAAGGACCCCAGTAGACCTTATTTTTCATCCCTGAACAAAAACTAGAATGTGGCTTTTGAAAAGGTATTTGACTTCAGGAACCCATAGGCCAATGGAATGTTTCTAGAGCTTTTGAAACCCTAATCTCTGCTTTGTGAATTACATAGTTTGGTTCTATTCAATGGGTCCCTTTTTCCCCCGAAACACCACCTGTGAAATAAGTTCAACGCCATACTGTCTTAATGTAAAAATATTTCCTCAAAGCCACTGTATAAATTAACTACTCTTCAGGGAATAGGATAATCGAATTTCCCTTATACAATGTATTCCATTCACAGGTTCTACCTTGCTGTTGGGGTAGGTTATGAATCAACCGTTTCTGAAGGATTATGAGCTATAATAAATGTCAATATGGGCTCTGATTGATTTCCTGCAGCCTCACTAGCTGTGATTTCATTTGGTAATTTAATACTAATTGTGTCGCTTTGATTACCTTTGATTTTCATCATATTTCCAGCACCTTACTATAGGACCTGGTACAAGCAAGGTGCCCAGTAAATGCCTTTTGAATGAAGGTGGACTTTGAATCCTCTAAAAATTTTAGAGAAATTAGAGAGGACTCCTGCAGTTCAGGTAGGCATTCACTTAAGAAGTGAAACCAGAATTTGGTCCTTGAAGCAGTGACATAGACTTGATCCCAGCACTTTGTTGGAGACACTCAGTGAATCTTAGCTCCCTGATCAATCCTGTCTGTGAAACAAAGTCTGGTTCTCACCCACAGCCCTCAGTTCAAGACTGTGCCTTAAGCAATAATGCAACCTTTTCTGTGTGCATTCAGCTTTTACTGAGCACCTGCTGCGTGTCAACACAATAGCAGACATTCATGGCACTCCTTGCATTCCAAAGAGCTTTCTTATTTTGAACCTTTTCACCACCTTGGTGGATATTTTCATCCCCTTTTGAAGATGAGCAAAATGAGGTTTGGAAACACTTAAGTTTCTCATCCAAGGTGGTGTAATCAAAGGGAAGACTGGCTGTCTCAGCTCCATCTTCATGGTACCAGAAACTGGTTTCTGGATCTTCTTTTACCAGCTGTGTAAGCAATGGGGACTATGAAGTAGGGGATCAGGATGTCAGAGGGTTTGGGTCCCTGACTCCTTGCCTTTCTGCTTTGTGACCCTGAGCAGCTCCTTCTTCTCTCTGGCCCTCAGTTTGTAGTGCCCAGGTGAGAGGTGATGAACCTAGGGGCACCAGAACAGATGGAGAGGAGCAGCTGGACACAAGAATGTTAAGGAGAAAATCACCTGGACATGATGATTGATACCAAGTAAGGCAGGAAAGAGCGGCTTAAAATAACAGCCATCTATTATTGTTCCTGAGTCTGCAAGTCAGCTGGGGTGGGTCTGCCAATCTGGGCCATGCATGGCTGACCTTGGCTGGGCTGCATCTGTGGTTGGCCAGAAGCTGGCTAACCTGAGAGAGCCTCACACACATGTCTGGCAGTTGCCTGGCTATCCACCAGGGTGAGAAGGGTGAATGGAACACACATCTCTTATGCTCTTCCAGGCTGGCCTAGGCTTGTTCATGTGTCAGGGGTGGAATTCCAAGACCACAAGCAGAAACACGCAAGATCTCCAAGGGATAAAGAACTAGACTCCATCTCTTCATGGGGAGGAGCTACACAGTCACTTTGTCAGGGGCTTGGATACAGAGACATGAACAAGTACAGCCATAGTGATCACCTGAAGCTGATATAATCAATCCGTTTCCCTAGAGACCCTAGAATCGCTTCAGACTAAGCCAGAAGCTGCAGAGCTGAACCATGGCATGATAGCCCCCAGTAGAATTTCCTGTACAAATGGGGCTTTAGTGATGCATCAGCCTCTACGCAAGGAAAGTTACAGGAAACCAGACTATTCAGTTTGTTGTTGAAGATGTCCTGCCATTCAGTACATGATGGGGAGATTTCTGTCTTATCTCCATACTAGACACACCTGGGCTTCTCTAGAGCTGTTTATAATCTTAGAAATTTGTGACTCATGAAGTGAAAGAATTTCTCTCTCCAGCCATCTACCAGAAAGCTTGAAGCTGAATAGTAACCCACTACTAACAAAGAGTCAGACACAACTTTGCGACTGAACAACAACAGCTAACAAACGCAGAGATCTTGTGACATACATTTTGGTGCTGATTTCACTTTCAGATCCATTATATCGTTCCTTTTAACAGGTTTCCTCCCTACATTGAATCTTGTTTTGTTTGATTGCATTGTATGTTTTTGTAAGTGGTAAGTTTTAAATAAAGTAGATGAAAAATAAAATGACTGAATGAATCAGCAAGCGGAATGCCTTCATATACCCAAAAATGTGTTGAAAATCAGGGAGGTTTTTTATTATTGTTTGTTTATTTTTTAAATTTTTATGTATTTATTTTTGGCTGCACTGGGTCTTCATTGCTGTACTCGAACTTTCTCTAGTTGGCAGTAAGCGGGGAGCTGCTCTTTGTCGAGGTGAGGGAGCTTCTCTTTGCAGTGGCTTCTCTTGTGGAGCATTCACGGGCTTCAGTAGGTGCAGCTCTCAGGCTCCAGAGTGCAGGCTCAGCAGTTTTGACTCTCAGGGTCTAGAGCACTCAGGCTTCAGTAGATGTGGCCCACAGGCTTAGCTGCCCTGAGGCATGTGGAATCTTCCTGGACCAGGGATCAAGCGCATGTCCCCTGCATTGGCAGGCGAGTTCTCAACCACTGGACCACCATGAAAGTCCTTTTTGTTTACTTTTTAATCCATTTGTTTTTTTTTTTTAAGTCCTACTTTGAGGACTGGAAATTCATACCTGAAAACTACATCTAGCAAGATTTAGTTTTGGAAAGACTGCAGTTGCCCTTCTCACCACTAGGTGACACTCGGCCGTTGTCCTCTCTAAGGTGAATCTAGCTATATAGACTGCTGTAAGGACTGTGGTGTGTTTATGAATGGCCCCTCTAGAGCATAAAACCTATGTTTTATATAGGGTGGGGTGTATAAATATTTGGCAATGGAATGGAAAAGGTTGAGGGCATGGTATCTTGTATGTGGGTTATCCCCTGCCTGCAAGAAACTTACAATCTAGGCCAGAGGTTTTCCTAACCCCTTAAATGCCGTCTTCAGTGGCCCTGAGCAAAATGTGAATGAAAACTATGGTAGAGAACCTTACATGAAGCTAAATATATTCCTTTTAAAAATTGCTCTTTTTCTCAGAGATTATGTTTTTCTACTTTTTTGGTGTTAAAATTTCTTTTACGAGACGGTTTTAGTAGTAAGAATAAGATGGTAGACGCTTTTTATTTTTTTGGTAAAAAAGTGTTCCTACTTGACAATGAAAAGTGAGCAAATCCATAGAGCCTTCAAAGCTCTTTTGGGGAATTTAAAAGTTTTGAACCTACAAAATCCAAAATTCTGAAAAATCTACAATTGTGTAAGAGGAAACCAATATAGTAATATTTAGTATAATCCTTCCCAACATTTACATATATTGGCCCCTTCACAGAAAATATGATCTCATACTGCATACAGTCCAGCTCCTATTATAAACCATGCTTTTTTTTAAGTGTAATATTTAGGAAAGTAATGATTATTCTCCTTTCTCCCCTCTTGTTGGGAATTCTGAATCTACCCTTTGAGCACATTAGAATACTTAGACCTCAACAATTACTGGCCATTGCCATGTTCTTAGCTTTTATAGAGACTGAAAGATGATCTGTTTTCTGCCTTTGTTTTTATTTTAAAGCTGTTGTTAAGGACATCTTCTGTTATATTACACAGTAGACCTTAAAGTTCCACGTGAGGAATTTTTAGGAACCTTTCTAATGTCCTGTGGATCTATCTTATCTTCTCCTTTCAGGGAACAAGACAGCATGTTATCTTTTTGCCTTCACTGAGGATAGGTTCTTTTCATATTTTATACTCAACCAAAACAACTTTAACCTTAACATTTCCTATTTCCTGGATTCTTCTATGTTTATCAACCTTATAATGTCTCTATTATAAGCTCTCCAAAGCGTATGTTGGAGTGATGTACAAATACTTCCAAAATAGAAATAGATTTCTTTATATAATAAATGGTATGTTTTGGAAAGCACTGAATTATTCAATATGAATTACAAATGCCTCCAGAGTATGTTCCAGGACTGTCCTAACAAGAAAAGCTTTAGTATTCTCTTATTTGAAATCATTTCACATATTTAAACCTTCTTTCCTGGACTAGTAATCTCTGTTGTGGGAAGAAACTTTGCTTTGAATCCCTCATAGTTTCTAGAACAATGCCAGGACCTAAGGAATGCTCAGTGAATACTTACTGATTGACTAATCCACTGATCTGTGTGTTCTGGGAGAATTAGAAAAACTTTCCTATATGAGCTGCAAGGAAATGAACAGAAGGCCTGATACTCACCTCCCTAATCCTTGGCTTCTCCAATGTTAAATGTGATGGCCAAGGTCTCTTAACACTCTGGGACTTCGCAGTTGTTAAGCAGAAGGGCAGGAGACTATGGAAGGTGATGCGTGAAAGTCTTCAGATTCATGGAGGCAGAAATAAATGTGGTATTGTGGAGAAGCTTTCAAGACAGAGAAATGGTTTTTAGACTGTAAAGTGTGGTGAAATAATGCCTCGTTGGTTTACAACCATTTGGCTTTACTACTGCTTTAACTCTATGCCCTTGCTTTAGCTCTAAGGGGACTGTGCTGGTATTCATGAAAACTGGTTTGGACTGGTACTCCTCCTGAGCAGCAGGGCAGCCTCCAAGTGGTCATCTGGACAGTGGTACAGGTCACACCAACATCTGGCTGGGCATGCTCCTTTCTGATGACTCATGGTTTGCTGGTTGCGGCAGGGATGCTGTTTTGTTATGATGGTGACTTGTTGGATGAGTGTGGTTTCATCTGCACTGTGTTCATTGGTTCTTTTTTACTTTATTATTTTTTAAAACTAAAGGTTTCATTATTTAAACTTTCAGTATCATACACATGTGGTTTGTTTTTTTTTTTTTTTAGTATAAAGTATACAGGGGTGTCATAGCCTAAGGAGAACAGGCAAACAGCTATTAGATAGACTAAACAGTAAAGAGAAAACATTTGGTTGGTTTATATCCCCATATTCATGTTATCTAGTAAAGTAGCTACCTGCTATTTGGTGTTGTCTTTATGTACATTGATTAAATTGGGGGCTCTGGATTGCGCTGACTTTTTTCTTATGAAATTGGTGGTACTTGTGTTGTCAGTTTAAGCCTTTATGAATGCAGATAAACTGAATTTTGGTAAGGAGATACTATGTTGTATTCACCTTTAGATCTCGTTCTTTCTGTCCAATGCCTGTTATTGTTAAGTTGCCAGAGGCTGGCTGGGATTTCAGAGAGTATTATCTAGGGCTGGCATGTCCTTCTGGAGAGGGGCCCATGGCTGTTCTCATGTTGATCTGCTTATTGCAAATCTATGGAGTTTCTGATGAGGAAAGGAATTAGAAATACCTCTGGGTAAACAAGTCTTAACAAGAAAGAAAGCACACATGTGAAAAGTAATAATAATTCAATAATAATTCAACTATCAGACTTGACATGGCTCAGAAGGTTTGCTATTTTATCAGGGTATTTCACTTAGAGAAAGATTGCTGCTATGCTCTTGAAGGATGATTCCAATATATTCTGTAGTAACTGGTTGATACCTCTCAAATTAGTTTCTTTATCTCTCCCTGCCGTCAACCTTGGTTTTTATTATCATTCCATAGGATTTAAAGGGTCTGCTGCTACTGCTAAGTCACTTCAGTCGTGTCTGACTCTGTGCGACCCCATAGACGGCAGCCCACTAGGCTCCCCCGTCCCTGAGATTCTCCAGGCAAGAATACTGGAGTGGGTTGCCATTTCCTTCTCCAATGCATGAAAGTGAAAAAATAAAGTGAAGTATAAATATATCCTAGTGGTATTTTTAAGTGCAGCTTAAGTTCAAGGGCAGGGTGAGGTTGGGGCACCTTTGGATACTTGATGGGGAAGTGGGGCTCCCTGGGTGGCGCTAGTGGTAAAGAGCCCACTTGCCAATGCAGGAGATGTAAGAGACAAAGGTTCGATCCCTGGGTCGTGAAGACCCTCTGGAGGAGGAAATGGCCACCCACTCCAGTATTCTTGTCTGGAGAATCCTGGCAGGCTGTAGTCCATGGGGTCTCAAAGAGCCGGACACGACTGAAATGAAGCACACACACATGCAGAGGGCAGGAGCAAGGGGGCAGCAGGGGCACTGTCTCTGTAAAGGCAGGAACGAGCAATGTGTGTTTGGGGGAAGGGGAGAAACCTGTCAAAGGGTTAATGACCTGTCAGAGACCCAGGGATAGGTCGTTAGACATTAAGGAATTGTTATGTTTGTTTAGCTGGAGAATGATTTAAAAGAGCAGTGTTTTAATGGGGAGTTAAAAGTTCACGTAGCCTTCCATCCATTCAGCAATTCCACACCTACGTATATACCCTAGGCCCATACATGGATCGTGAAATCGATGTGGAGGGTTTTGAACAGCATTTAAAATATAGAATAGGATGGAATGGAATATATTAAAGGACAGAGGATGCAATGAGGGTAATAAGTATGGTTTCTTGAGGCAGTTCCACCTCGTGTGTGTACATGGACATATTTTGTGATTTGTATAGTATATTGTGATATAAATATACTTTTACTGTGAGTTGCAGTCAAAAAAGTTCAAAAAAGACTGGCCAGAGAAACCCTGGCAACTGTGTACTCTTGCAGATGAGTCCATAAGTACAGTAATGTTGGTAGCAGCACTGTCCATAATCATCAGTTATTGAAAACTCCCTTAATATCCATCCTTAGGAGAAGAGAAATGAGTTGCTGGTTATGCATGTAGTGAAGTACAGAGTGACACTTAAAAATCTAGAGACTCATGTATCATCCTAGATGAAAAACCTCCAAAATGAAAGATGAAACATGGTCTCTGAATTATAAAGGTATTATATCATCATATAAAACTTTAACACACCAAACAACGAAATACTTTATTTATGGGTCTCCAAATGTTAGTAGGAGTATAAACATGCACGAGGATGATCACAGCAGTTGAGGACAGTGGTTATGGCTGATGAAGGAGAGAGGGCAGTGGCATCAGGGAGAGGGACATTCCCTTTCATCTGCTGTGTTAAATTGGGGCATGCACTAACACAACATAATCATCAACTATACTCCAATAAAGATTTGTTTAAAATTGAGTGATGGGAACCCAAATGTTTGAGATATCATTCTCTGTATTTGCTCAAATACAGGGCTCAAAATATTCTATAGTATGTTTGCTTAGAGCAGAAGAGAAGTAGCGGGGGAGAAAGTGTCAGTAAAAGTGTTAGTTCAGTCATGTCCAACTCTTTGTGACACCGTGGACTGTAGCCCACTAAGGCTCCTCTGTCCACGGAATTCTCCAGAGAAAAATCCTGGAGTGGGTAGCCATTCCCCTTTTCAGGGGATCTTCCCATCCCAGGCATCAAACCTCGGTCTCCAGCATTGCAGGCAGATTCTGTACTGTCTGATCCACCAGGGAAGCCCGCTTAGAGCAGAACTATAGGATAATTCACAAGTCAGCACTGGGAAGAGGCTGATTTGGAGATTTGCAACAGTGTAGCTTTGAGGCAATGAACTTGGACTAGGGTGATGACAAGAATAGGCCATTCTCATAAAGTAGTATGTGTGATAGCAAGTGGTAATAATAGCCCGTATTTTGGTTGGACTTTTCAAAAAGCAAAACACTTTTATAGACATCTACTTAGGCTATGGTAACCAGATAGAGCAGTTGTTTATATGGCCAACCTCATAAATTTGAAATTTAGAGAAACTGAATGACTCGGCTGAGACAAGATAGTAAGGTATAGGGAAGTGGGGAATTTAATCTGGTCTGCTCACATTTTTTCCATCTTTCAAGACTGGCATGTGGGGCCCAGCTTTGACCAAAGTCCAAGTGCTGTTCTTTAAATCTCTGGTTTTCATTTCTGTGTGTCACAAACATATGGGCATGTGATATGAAGGCTGTGATTATGGAGACGTCTTCGGCTCTCAAGAAGCAAGCACACTGCTGTAACTCACTCCCATCTTCAAGGTGCCAGAGCAGGTCCTCCCCTGCGCTTCCCTGTTGGTCATGGGTCATGTTCCAAGTGTCAAATGACACTGAAAGGGAGACTTCAAGGGCGAACACCTGGTAGATTCCTGCTGGCTGAGCTTCAGGGGAGGTCAGAGGGTAACTGGTGAGGGAATGAGGCCTGGTGCAACCTTCTGCAGGAATGTTTACAGCCAGCTTATGTGTGGCTAGAGATGCTTAGACTGGAGCCAGATGTTCTCCTTAGCAAAAAAAAAAAAAAAAAGGCAACAAACCCAGACATCTTCCATAGACTGGGAACTAACAAACAAAACCATGGGTGTGTAACAAGTAACTGGATGCAGCAAGTAACTGAATGCTGTTGTTCAGAAGTGGTTTCACTCTATAAACAACAGAAGAAAAGGCAAAAAGAAATATTTTTGGATCTAAAATGTGATAGGCTCTGTGTTAGTTTTTTTTTTTTTTTAATTTCTTTTGTTTACTTTTATAATGGGAGTATAATTGCTTTACAATGATGTGGTAGTTTCTGCTGTACAAGGAGACTCAGTTCTGTGTACACGTGAATCCCCTCTATGTTGAGCCTCCCTCCCAACACCTCCTATCCCAGCCCTCTAGGTGATCACAGAGCACTGAGCTGACCTCCCTGTGCTTTATAGCAGCTTCCAAAGAGCCATCTATTTTATACATGGTAGTGTATATATGTCAGTGCTACTCTCTCAATTCGTCCCACCCTCTTTCCCCTGCTGTCAGGTTTTGGTGACTCTTATCTCATGTAATTTTCCCAACAACCCTCTGAGGCAGATGTTGTTGTTCAGTCATGTCTGACTCTTTGTGACCCCCATGGACTGCAGCATGCCAGGCTTTCCTGTCCTTCACCATCTCCCAGAGCTTGCTCAAACTCATGTCCATAGAATCGGTGATGCCATCCAACCAGTTCATTCTCTGTCATCCCCTTCTCCTCCTGCCTTCAATCTTTCCCAGCATCAGGATATTTTCTAGGAGTCAGCTCTTTGTATCAGGTGGCTAAAGTACTGGAGCTTCAGCTTCAGCATCAGTCCTTCCCATGAATATTCAGGACTGATTTCCTTTAGGATTGACTGGTTGGATCTCCTTGCAGTCCAAGGGACTCCCAAGAGTCTTCTCCAATACCACAGTTCAAAAGCATCAATTCTTCGACACTCAGCTTTCTTTATAGTCCAACTCACATCCATATACAACTACTGGAAAAACCATAGCTTTGACTAGATGGACTTTTGTTGATAAAGTAATGTCTCTGCTTTTTAATATGCTATCTAGGTTGGTCACAGCTTTTCTTCCCAGGAGCAAGTATCTTTTAATTTCATGGCTGCAGTCACCATCTGCAGTGATTTTAGGGCCCAAGAAAATAAAGTCTGTCACTGTTTCCATTGTTTCCCTATCTATTTGCCATGAAGTGATGGGACTGGATGCCATGATCTTAGTTTTTTGAATGTTGGGTTTTAAGTGAACTTTTTCACTCTCCTCTTTCACCTTCATCAAGAGGCTCTTTAGTTCCTCTTCACTTTCTGCCATAAGGGTGGTGTCATCTGCATATCTGAGGTTATTGATATTTCTCCCAGAAATCTTGATTCCAGCTTATGCTTCATCCAGCCCAAAATTCTGTATGATGTACTCTGCATATAAGTTAAATAAGCAGGGTGACAATATACAGCCTTGATGTACTCCTTTCCCAATTTGGAATCAGTCTGTTGTTCCATGTTCAGTTCTAACTGTTGCTTCTTGACTTGCATACAGGCTTCACAGGAGGCAAGTAAGGTGGTCTGGTAGTCCCAACTCTTTAAGAATTTTCCACAATTTGTTGTGATCCACACAGTCAAAGGCTTTAGCATAGTCAGTGAAGCAGAAGTACATGTTTTTCTGGAATTCTGTTGCTTTTTCTATAATCCAACGGATATTGGCAATTTGATTTCTGGTTCCTCTGCCTTTTCTAAATCCAGCTTGAACATCTGAAAGTTCTCGATTTAGGTACTGTTGAAGCCTAGCTTGGAGAATATTGAGCATTACTTTGCTATCATGTAAAATGAGTGCAATTGTATGTAGTTTGAACATTCTTTGGCATTGCCTTTCTTTGGGGTTGGAATGAAAACTGACCTTTTCCAGTCCTGTGGCCACCGCTGAGTTTTCCAAATTTGCTGGCATGTTGAGTGCAGCACTTTAACAGCATCATCTTTTAGGATTTGAGGCAGATGTTATTATCCTTCAATGTAAAGACCAGGAAACGAGAGCTAACATAATAGCTCATCTGCCCAGGGTCATTGGATAGTAAGTGATAAAGCCAAGATTTGAACTTGGGTTTTGCCCCATAGTTCATCGTGTTTCCTCTATACAATGCAACAATAAAACTGAGAGAGAAAGAACACTTTTGTATAAGCCATAATGTGGTGACCATGGAAAGAAGTAAATTTAGGGGGGTCTGAAATACTGGAAGAGAAATTTGGGCCTTTGGGCTGGGAAACCATTCTGGTTTCTTGAGCAGACCATAGTCTAGGTGAATGCTGTGTTCTGGCATGTTCCACTAAGCAGTGAAGTGCTCGATGAGCCGGGGTAGAGGGAGTAGGGGTAGAGAAAGGAGATGGTGGGGAGATGCTGGCAGCTCCCCAGTTCCCCACCCCCACCGCCAGCCCTACAAAACGGTCACAGGGCCCCAGCTACCCCAGGAGCTGAGCAGACGCCTCCCTCTAGAGGTGCCATGAGAAGCTGTGCATCTGGTATCACAAGTCAGGATGCAGAACACAGTTTGCCACAGAAACCATGTCCTTCTTGGTGTTGGGTTTTGTCCTGCAGAACCTGCAGAACTGTGGACTAGATGGGCTTTTTACGGGCAGGTCTGGAAGCCCGCGCATACTTAGTCGATCAGTCATGTCTTACTCTTGCGACCCCATGGACTGTAGCCCTCCAGGCTCCTCTGTCCGTGGGACTTCCCAGGCAAGAACACTGGACTGGGTTGCCATTTCCTTTTCCAGGGTATCTTCCCAACCCAGAGATTGAACACACGTCTCCCACATCTCCTGCATTGGCAGGCGGGTT
The DNA here is from genome assembly GCF_055505025.1 of Bos grunniens. Classification (NCBI taxonomy): domain Eukaryota; kingdom Metazoa; phylum Chordata; class Mammalia; order Artiodactyla; family Bovidae; genus Bos; species Bos grunniens. The sequence goes on along the minus strand of NC_141174.1, from coordinate 83,810,090 downwards.
CTTTACCACTAGCAGCACCTGTGAAGCCCCTGGGAGCCCAATCACCATGAATAACATAGTGGGTTGGTCAAAAAGTTCATCCTGGCTTTTCTGTAACATCATATGGAAAAACCCAAATGAACTTTTTGGCCAACCCAATACATTCTTTGGGAAGATGTGTTTATAGTTCCACTTTCAATAGGTTTTTTGGGATATAGTCTGCCTTAAGCCAAGAACAGCCTACCTTGGAGGAATGCTGAGATGTGAGGTGTTAAGCATCTGGGTTACAGTGCTGGTTGAGGGAGGGGACGGGGCTTGACATTCACTGAGCAGGTACCTGGGACTGTGCTGGGCTCGCTGTGTGCCCGCTCTGCAGGGTCGGTAGGGGCATTTTTGTGCAGGGGATTGGACTCTGACAGAGGTTAATTAGCTTTTCCAAGGGTAGACAGCTAGGGAGAATTGAGGTCTGTAGTTCAAGTTCTTTCCAGATAGAGATCAAATCTTTTGATTGGAGGTTCTCTTCCTGCCCCACCCTTGACCCTTACCATCATTGTGATAAAAATAACCCATAAGAAAGCCTCATGGAGGGACCTTTTGAAAACATAACCAGTCTTCAGAGACTGTGTGACATTGGTGGGGTGGTAGCACCCCTTGTAGCCGCTCCTGCCCTTTCCCCACACGAAGATGGTAGGTACTGTTATACCCATTTCTTCTCTGTGTCTGGCTGGAAACTCTTATTGTCAAATCAGTGACTGTTTATGGTCATTAATAAAAGGGGCAGTGAGGAAGGGGGAGAAAGGGAAGGCACCCAAGGATGGAGGGACCCAGGGAGGTGGGAGGTGGCAAGAGGCAGATGGACGTGAGCCCTCTGGGGGGCAAAGCACATACTCTGTGGTGCCTTTTCCTGCTGAGAGCCTCGTCCACACCTTTGGCCCCACAGCCCAAGGACCCACTGGATTGCTGTCACTGTGTGGTCTTGTCCATTCCCAAACCTGCATGGGTCTCTTTCTAGCTGAGACTTTTGCTTCTCTGTGAGCCAGCCTCTGCCCTGGCCCAGGAGGATCCAGCCTGACCCCAGTGTGACCAGGTGATTCAGACTTGCCATATCAAAAATTTCCCTACCCTGCCTTCAGGGGAGACCTGGGGCCTTCTTCTTGGCACTGACAGCAGACATGTGAAAACGATGTTCCAGGTCACTTATACTCTGGCTTCTATTTACACAGCAAGCATTAACCCATTGCCTACAATGTGCCAATCTGCATGATACACTGTAGCATAAGTTCTAGTCTTGGTCTGGAGTCATTAACAATGGAGAGAGAGAGGGGAAGAGTAAGAGAGAGCAAGGAAGATATGTTTTACCAAAGTATGTTTTATGCCTGAAGAAGGCCCCAAAACCTTGGGAGTAGAGATAAGTGAGTATCTGAGTGTCCTTGGGATCAGGGAACTGGGGACACCTTCTCCGAGATGGTGACCTCTGAGCTGGGCATGGAAGAAGGAGGAAGCATTTACCAGGTATGTAGGGGATTGGGCAGTCCCAGGGATGGGAACTCAGTGGGCAGGTATGGTGTGAGCAAGAGAAGTTTGGTTGGCCAGAGTGTGGCAGCCATGGACCAGCTGAGTTTGGAAAATCAGGTGATGTTGTTACTAAACTAAATGTATGGGGCTCTTCACTGTTTAATCAGACTGGGATTGGCAACTGCATGGGAGGACTTTTGTGTAGATACTGGGTGATGCTGGAAAGCCACCATGGGAAGAAGGGCTTGGAAGTCAGACGCTGTGAGTTCTAAAACTTGTTTTAATAAGCAATTTAGTTAGAGCTTGGGAAATTCAAAGGAATTCAGATTGCATTGTATGTACATGCCAGTCCAAAGAAAGCAGATCTCATCCTCTACCAGTTATTGTATTTCCAGAGCCCTGTTCATAATTAATTAAAGAACATTCTCCCCTGAATTATTAGAGCAGAAGAATCCCACCATCCCAATATCTGCTAGTTCAATCAGTTCAGTTCAGTTCAGTAGCTCAGTTGTGTCTGACTCTTTGCAACCGCATGAATCGCAGCACGCCCAGGCCTCCCTGTCCATCACCAACTCCCAGAGTTCACCCAGACTCATGTCCATCGAGTCGGTGATGCCATCCAACCATCTCATCCTCTATCATCCCCTTCTCCTCCTGCCCCCAATCCCTCCCTGCATCAGGGTCTTTTCCAATGAGTCAACTCTTTGCATGAGGTGGCCAAAGTATTGGAGTTTCAGCTTCAGCATCAGTCCTTCCAATGAACACCCAGGACTGATCTCCTTTAGGATGGACTGGTTGGATCTCCTTGCAGTCCAAGGGACTCTCAAGAGTCTTCTCCAGCACCACAGTTCAAAAGCATCAATTCTTCAATACTATCCATTTAAAGATGGTGGGTACTGTTATACCCATTTCTCAGATGAGGAAACCAGGACCCAAAGAAGCTAAGGTCAGTATAAGTGGCTGAGAAGGATTTCTGTCTGTGTTTCCATAATTATACATGTTGGTTTCACTGAGAGATGGTCCAGCTTTATCTCCTAACCCTTAACAATGGGACATGAGCCCTTCTATCCAACCTCATCATTACTTTTCTTTCCCAGCAAAGGTTCTGTTTTGGGTTTTTTTTTTTTTTGGTTGTTGTTTTTTAAATCACAACCAGAATGTCCTTGAGGTATTTCTTGTTTGTGTTTTTTGCTTTTTATGAGTATTCATTCCATCTTTTATTAAAAACATGTCTTTAGAGAAATCACTGCATGGTGAGTGAAAGGCGACTTTCTGTTTTGCCAACTGGTTTGAGGGGAGAGTGGCCTTCCACAAATGACATGGTACATGCCACCATCTGTGGGTAGAGACATAGTCAAAATCATGACATCATTGTGGCTCTCTCTTTCTCAAGTACAAACACAAGATAATTATCCAAAGACCTTTTTTTATGAAAAAAGAAATATCTTCTACCCCGTTCCTGAAGTAGCCATTTGTTTCTCTAGCCCAATAAAGGCAGCGAGTGTCCACCTCCCAAGAGGTGCTGTGAAAGCTTGTTGCTGAGAGTGTTGTGTTTTATAAGCAGTGAGTTACCATACAGATTGACCTTAGCAACCGAAGACTAGATCCATGAGAACAAACTGAGATATTTTAGTTGTATCTAGTTACTCCAGATGAAGACACTTGTTGGAGCTCTTTTAAAAAAAAGAGAGAGAGAAAAAAAATATACGTTTATTTGTTTGTCTGCTCTGGGTCTTAGTTGTGACAAGTGGAATCTTTGGTTGTGGCATACGGAATCTAAATTCCCAGCCAGGAATTGAACCCAGGGACCCTGTATTGGGAGCTCAGAGTCTTAGCCACTGGACCACCAGAGAAGTCCCATGTTGGAGCTCTTTGAAATCTAAAGTTTCCTGGTGTTGAAGAGACCCAGGATGGTATTAGCACAGCAGTGTTCTTCAGACTCAGTTTGGTCCACCCGTTAACAGGGGACCATTGCCTCCTATTGTGCATGGTGGGGTGAGAACCCTTTACGCCTCCTGGCTGGGGAAAGGTGCCCAGTTTGGGGAGTGCAGAAGCAGAGGGAGGTGGAAGGGTACTGGTGGCTTGCTGGGCCCTGGGGTGACCCTGGCCCTCCTGGCTTGGAATGCCATTGTTTAACGAGTTGTAGCCAGAGATAGGGGTGGGGATGAAGGAAAGCAGCCAAGAGACATTAAAGTCGCAAGCTGTAGGGAATGAAGCTGGGTGAGGCAGAGAGGAACTATTGCTAAACCAAAATATTTGACTAGATTTCACTTTTTTCCTTCAGTTCAAATTCTTTGCTTGAAAGTTTAGCTTTGAAGTTGTTTCTTTTCTTCTTTTCTTATTGTTCCAACAATATTGTTCTTTTAATCTTGTTTTTTTTTTGGGTGGAACGTAGACTATTTAGATTATTTCTAAATCATAGCATCAAATTTCTCAAATTCCTGGGGATGCTTTCAGTCATAGGCCTTCTTTGGTGCAACCCAGACTCTTCTGTCCCAAACAGGCAAGAATGTGTAACAACAGCCTGGCTAAAAACGACGGTGGATCTGTAGTGTCTGAGTGCTACCTCAAAAAAAATAAATAAATAAAAATAATTTAAGAAATAAAAAATAAGTGTTACCTCACTCAGTCATGTCCAACTCTTTGCAACCTCATGGACTGTAGCCCTCCAGGCTCCTCTGTTCATGGGATTCTGCAGGCAAGAAGACTGGAGTGGGTTGCCATTTCCTTCTCTGGGGGATCTTCCCCACCCAGGGATCAAACCCCCCTCTCTTAAGTCTCCTGCACTGGCGGTAGGCAGGTTCTTTACCGCTAGTGTCACCAGAGTGTCTCGTATTTTGCACATTTTCAGAGTTGTTAAATTGATTATATGTACTTATAATTGATGCAGTGCTTTCTATGTCTTCATATAGAATACTTATGGTAATTCTTCGTATAGACAACACATACTATAAAGAGCATAGTAACAGATATTAAGGATAATAAGATCTGTAGAGACAAAGTTTTCTGCCAAATATCATGTTTACAAGAGAACACAACCAGGACTTCCCTGGCAGTCCAGTGGTTAAGACTGAATTTCCAGTGCAGGGGGCACGGGTTCCGTCCCTGGTGAGGGACCTAAGGTCCCACCACGTGGCACAGCAAAAAAAGAGAGAGAGAGAGAATACAACCTTTTTATTTCAGTTGGAAAAACAAGATGAGATGCTCCCTAGTCAAATCACTGAGCTTCAGTGGATTCATTTCTCTTGTATACTCCCGTCCTTCTTCCAGGTCACTGGGGGTTTTAACAAACTCAACACTCCAGATGAGGAAAAACCTCTTACATCAGTGGCCTCCTGAGGTGAGGGAGGGAAGCAGATCCCACCACCCAACCCTGAAGCACAACTTCTGAGCCCCAGGGGTAGTGTCAGCCATAAAGGAAGTGAGTTCAAGCACCCTCCTGAATAGCTTTTCATTTCTCCTTCATATATTTAGCAAATGCCCAATGCAAGCCAGATCCTGTGCTGAGCCCCAGGATTGCCAGATGAATAAGCCATGATTCAAGGTGCTCCCAGGGGAGAGAGACATGCTCATTGGTACAGACTAAGTTTAAGAAGAATGGCCACACAGAGACCTAGGAAGGGCTGTATCAGAGGATGGAGTCACCAGGGTTAGCCATGGTTCTCAGAGACATTCACTTTCAGCTTAGACCTTGGAGGACTGGTAAGCGTTGATCTCCTTTCAGGCCAGGGGAGCAAGAACAAAAATCAAGGGCAGAGGGACTTCCCAGGATGTCCAGTGGTTAAGAATCCAAGCTTCCACTACGGGGGACATGGGTTCCATCCCTGGTTGGGGAACTAAGATCCTGAGTGACATGTGGTGCAGCCAAATATATATATATATATATATATATATATATATATATATATATATATATATATATATATAATTAAATTAAATTCTAAAAAGCCATTTAAAAAAATTAAGAGCCAAAAGTATTCAACGCATGATATGTTTGGAAAATGCCAGTTTGGCTGGCATGGCTACATCAGGAGGCTGGAGAGGTTAGCCAGGTTATATTCCAAAGCCAAGAGTTTGATCTGAAGGCACTAATGGGAACTGAGAAGAGACAGGCCCCAGGAAATATACATGATCAAGTATAAACATGCCAGAGGATTCCTTGGGAAGACCAGGATCTGACTGATGTTTGGGGAGAAGGATCACTGTCTTGTTGAATCCATTTCCTCTGGCACTATAGCTCTCCTCCTCCTCTCCCCCAGGCTTTGTGCTGGAGTCTTCCATGCACAGCCAAGGGCTCTGGGCTATGAACAGTAACTAAGAGAAATTTTTGAGGCAGAAGCCAGCAGACCTCGCAGGTTTGCATCTGAGTGAACCCCACTGTGTGCTCGGAGGAGCGTTGCCACCAAGCCTTCTCTGTAATCTGTGTCATTGCTAAATGAGTTGCTGGTATTCTTCAAGATGGCAGATGCCCCAGGCTAATGCCAGTAACAGTATTTCCATAATTAAGCTCACAGGTGGGAGAACAAATCTCCTTCATAAATTCTTAATTAAGTACCACTGCACAATAAATTAGTTCTATTGAATGCAGCTTTTCACTGTCAATCCCTCCCAGCCACAGAATATATGCAGAATCCAGAGAAACCATAGTATTCTGAATATGCTTCTAAAAGAACCATTTATTTTTCTAACATCTAGAATGAGAATAGGGCTTAGGCAACTTCCACAATGTGTGTGTGTCTGTGTGAGGTTCAGGAACAGCCCTGGGTTCAATCCCACCACACTCTGACAAACCAGATAACCTCAAGACAGTTATCTCACAAGACTGCTTAGTACTTAAAGAGATGTAATGAATAACATTCTTTCAAATAAATGGACACCAAGGAGGGAAAAGGGGGCGAGTTGAATTGGAAGATTGAGACTGACACATATAAACTACTATGTATTAATATAAAATAGATAACTAAAGGGATTGGGGACAGGAGGAGAAGGGGACGACAGAGGATGAGATGGCTGGATGGCATCACCGACTGGATGGATGTGAGTTTGAGTGAACTCCGGGAGTTGGTGATGGACAGGGAGGCCTGGCGTGCTGCAATTCATGTGGTCGCAAAGAGTCGGACACGACTGAGGGACTGAACTGAACTGAATGGGAACCTGAGACCTTTTCACTGGAAAAGACCCTGATGCTGGAAAAGATTGAGGGCAGAAGGAGAAGGAGGCTACAGAGGATGAGATAGTTGGAAGGCATCATGGACTCAATGGACATGAACTTGAGCAAACTCCGAGAGATGGTGGAGGACAGGGAAGCCTGGCGTGCTATAGTCCACGGAGTTGCAATGAGTCAGACATGACTTAGCAACTGAATAACAACTGAGAACCTATGTTTTAGCACAGGCAACTCTACTCAATGCTCTGTAGTGACCTAAACAGGCAGAAAATCCAACAAAGAGGGGATATATGTGTCCTTATAGCTGATTCACTTTGCTGTACGGCAGGAACTAACACAACCCATTGTAGAACAACTATACTTCCAATAAAAATTAATTTTTTAAAAAAAGAACATTCCTTCAGTTTCTCTGAAGTTTTTTTTTTTTTTTAAAGATTGATGAAGGTGTGTGTCACCAATATTAGGAGCAATCCAGGGAAAGTTTCACCCCCTTCATGACTCCCTTTTTAACTACTCATACTTGCTCTGACTTGTTTATTTTCCTTGAATCCCACTTGCACTCACAGTCAATATTTACAGTTGGGACCACTTGAAAAGCCTTAATAAAACCCTCAGTGATGTTGGGTACAAGTATTTATTTCGTGTGGTTTAGTTTTGTCTCCCAAACTAAATGGTAAACCTTTGAGATCAGGGGCCATGTGTTATATTTCTTTGAATCCAGCCCTCTGACTCTAGCATGGTGCAATGCTGGTTACATGGTATGTACAAGTTAAATAGTTGATTGATGGATTTGCTGTGGTTTTTCCCATCCAAGTGGAAATATGGATGTTTGTCCCCTGAGGAGGATCCAAGTCCTCTGAGCTGATGTCATACATGGAGTTCACTTTCCATCAGCCTGTTTCTTCACATGGTCACATCCTCCCTGGACAGACTGAGACCCTGATACATCAGACCCTTTCCATGCACTAGAATGTCTTCTCTTAGGCACCAAACTCTGAGGCTCAGACTTCTGCAAGCTTTTCACTGTTCTGACCAGACCTTGGTCACCTAGAGGCCATGGAAACACTGTGGAGTATCTCAAGGGTGGAAAGGACCTAAAAGCAGGAACCCTGCCCAGCTGTAATGCAGGGTAATTAGACTCCATCAATCCAGTGGTATGCACTGCCCCCCACCCACCCCGAAAGGTCCCACTTCATTTGTTTCGTAAAACCTGATGAAGAGCATTTTTTTTTTAAAATAAGAACTCTTCCATTCTGTACTCAGCTGCCAAGGGGGCTGCTGGCTGCTGGCCCTGAGGAATGTGTGTGCACTCAAGGGCAAATGTCATCTCCCTGCATTGTGTGCAGAGCTTGCTTTGTGCCTAAAGACAGGGAGCTGCATAAAGCCCCAATGTCTTCCCCACAATGCATCCCAGTCTGTGGAGTGCCTTTTCAGCGGCAGAGCCACACAACTCACTGAGATGCACTTTGGGTCTCTGTCTTCCTGTAAGCTCTCACATCTCAAATTCTGAGACATTCATGCTAGGTTAGTGTCATCTTTCTGTTCTGACTCCATCTGGTGAAAGCCTATTTAATTTTCCTTCCAATGTGACTGATATGAGCTGCAAAAATTTTTTTTTCTTTAAAGACTGAAATAGCGATTAAGGTTTAATAGCAGTGTGACCTTGGGAAAATACCACTAATTAGCTACAGTCAATACTGTGGATTCAAGAGTATTCTGTGCAAGACTGCCACTCACACAGAAAATTCTGTCTAGATTTCCAAGCTTTGCCCTTTTCCTGGAATGCCTGCCTCCCAGTCTTCCAATGGTCAAGTCACTTCATCCCTGCCCTAGCTCAGATATCACCTCCTCCAGGAAGCCTTCTCTGGTTTTACTCATCTTCTGAATTCCCATAAGGCTTTGCTTCTTCTTGAAACTCTTTTCATTTTTTTTCTTTGTCTTGTCTTGATAAGTGCCTATGTTACTTGTATTCTTCTCTAAGAACCTTGAGGAAAGAATCTGTGTCTTCTTAATCATTATTCTTTCCATAATACCTAATACAGTGCCTTACACATACATCCCACTTTCTAGATATTTGGTGTATGGGCATAGAAAAGGAGTTATTGGGAATTATTTGAATGAGTTATACTCAACCATTTTTTTGTTTTGCAGGATTTCTTTTACAGTTTTACTGAGATATAATTGACATATAATATTGCATTAGTTGAACTGTATACAGCATAAAGATTTGATGTATGTGTGTATTGCAAAATTATTACCACAGAAAGTTTAGTTAACATCCATCACCTCACATAGCAACTTCTAAGTATACAGTACAGTATTGTTAACTACATGACATCCCCAGGACTGATTTGTCTTATAACTGGAAGTTTGTACCCATACTCAACTATTTTTAATGACCTCTACAATCAGTTCCTAAATACATTCTCTGATGATGATGATGATGATGATAACTAAAATAGTAAGAATGACCATCATTCATCGAACAGTTCCTACTTTCTACAAAGTCGCAGCACTTTATGTTCCCCTACTCAGTAATGAGAAAATGTGGTTTTAGAGAGAGTAAATAACTTGCCCAACAACCACGATGAATAAACGCTAGAAGTGAGATTTGAGCTCAGCTCCATTTGACAACAGAACGAGAGCCATGAACGGTTGTATTATCCTAAAGAATATCATTAAAGAGTGATTTCTGCTGTATGCAAGAGCAGTCTCTTTCCCTTTAGAATTCATGTGTTTGTGAAATCAGCCTAGAATGAAAGCATTTCGCAGCTAGAAAGAGCGTTATAGGTCATCTACACTTACCCCAACTCCAGCGACTGCCCCCCTGGTCTCCATGGTGCTTCTAGAACAAGGGAATGGAAAACTGGGTGAGCATTCCCAGGCGGCCAGACTTTGGGAGGCATTGTCACGGGCCTGCCAAACCTCTTTTCATGTTGGCTACTTTATAAATGGCTATAATTGCACCAGGCTTTGGTGGAAGACTTTGAGCCTAATAAAAATGTCAAACTCATTAAGAAGGTTTCCAAGACTAAATAAACTCTGAAGAGGCTGTAATCTTTGATGGCTCTAAATTTGCAAATCACAAGAATGTGGAAAAATATAACTGCCAGGTACAGAGCTACTGAAATGTCACTATTTATTGCTTCAACGTCATCTTGTGATGGAGGTTTGGTGGCAAGATCAGAAATCTCTCCTGAAAACATTGTAACACTCTTTCTTTATTGTAACAAAGCAGCTGTGTGTATGAGCCGTCCTGTATGTGTCACAAAGCAAAATCTAGAATAAACACGAATTTGATTAGCCTGGAGTCATGGCCAAAATATCAGTATATTGGAAATGTTTGAAGTCAGGGTGAGTGGCATTTTTTCTGTCTTCTGGGTAGCTTAGGAAAACTGTAAGAAAAACAGAAGTTACCCTGGGGAGAGTTTCACATGAGGAGGTAGAATTTCAGCTGAATCTTAAATGTTGGGTTTGGAGAAGCAGTGTTCTAGTAGACAGAAAGAGCTGAGGGACAAGAGCAGAGAGTATAATGTGGGGCTGTTGATAAAGATGATGAGGTGCCTGGAGCTAAAGGTTTTATACTCGGGGATCTGAAGCATTTGTGATTTATTAACATCCTCTTAGATGCTGAGCGAGAGGCTTAGCAAAAATTGCCTCTATCCTCACGTTAGTCCTATAAGGTCAGTGTTATATTCAGCTTGTGCTCAGTTGCTTTGTCATGTCCAATTCTTTGCAGCCCCATAGACTGTAGCCTGTTAGGCTCCTCTGTCCAAGGGATTTTCCAGGCAAGAATACTGGAGTGGGTAACCACTTCCTACTCCAGGGAATCTTCCCAACCCAGGGATTGAACCAGTGTCTCTTACATCTCCTGCATTGGCAGGTGGATTTTTTTTTTTTTTAACCACTGAGCCACCTGGGAAGCCCTATATATTCAGTTTAGAGTTAATTAAAACTGAGATTCATGCAAATCCATAGAGGACAGAAAGAAGATTGGTGGTTGCCAGCGGCTGAGAGAGGGAAAAATAGAAAGTGATTGCTAATGGGCATGGGGTTGCTTTGGGGGGTGATGCGAATCCTAGAATTGGATCAATGTAATGTTTATACATCTTTGTGAATATACTACTGAATTATATACTTTAAAATGGTGAAATATATGGCATGTGAATTATATCTCAAGAAACAATAATGGTGAGAGGGAAAAAAACAGAGGAGCAAATGACTTTCCCAGGGTCACAAAGTTTATGGTCATTTGGCAAACTGGGATTTCAACTCAACGCTTCCCAGTGCCGAAGCTTGTGATCTTCCCCCTAGACTATGCTGCCTTTTGTCCTTTCAGGATCTATGAAGGCTTAGCCATGAGGTTGTTTTCAGATTTTTTTTTTAATTGTTTAAAATTTGTCTACACCAGGTCTTAGTTGCAGCACGTGGGATCTTCCTTACAGCACATGGGCTCATAGTTGCAGCATACAGAATCTAGTTCCCTAACCAGGGCTCAAACCCAGGCCCCCTGCATTGGGAGCACAGAGTCTTAACCACTGGGGTTAAGGACCCCAGGGACCTCCAGGGAAGTCCCTGGTCTCTGACATTTGGTCAATGAGTAAAATGTATTTTTACAAATGTAATGATGCTGACAGATACAATGTAGAACCTTGTGGGTCGTGAGACACATAGTAAGGTTTCTAGCAGGAAGTAACATACAAGCTATTGCCTTTGAAGAGCAAGAGCAGTTCTGGACTCCACCTGAGGTCAGGAAATGCTGTGGTGCTGGCTGCCAGTGCTCACTGACCAACGGAGCCTTGTGGTGGAATATTTTTGGTACACACAGTTGGTGGGCTGTGACAGGTAGAGTCTGCAAGAGGGGATCATATTATGAAAGATTTGAAAAGCCCTCCCCTCCAGTGGGGAAAGTTTAATTTGGGATAGTGGGCAGTGGTACATTAGGGAAATTATTGTTGTTGGAAGGTTCTTCTGGCAGTGTGCAAAGGGTGGGTTAGTGTGAAGATGGAGTGAGCCAGGGAGGCCAGCTATAATCATCCAGGCATGAGTTGAGGAGAGTTTAGTTCAAGGTTTTTGTAGTTGAAACAGAGTGGAGGAATGAATTAGGGTGAGATTTAGAAAAAATAAATAATAGCCTCAGCCACAGATGGAGAGGAAACAGATACAGTTATAGAACTAGCCTACATTTCTCTTCTTTTTAACTCTAGGTTTCACAGCCTGGAAGACTAACCACTTGAAGGTGCTAGGGATAGGCATGAAATAGAAAGGGGGCTTGGTTTGGGGAGAAAATAATGAAGCAAGTTTACAGCCTAGTGAGTCTGAAGTAATGAAACTGGAACACTGGCACAAGAGTTGTGCTAATTCCTTGCCCAGGCTCTCATCCTATACAGATGCAGCATTTTCATTCTTTTGTGTGTGTGTGTGTGTGTGTGTGTGTGGCTGCGTCGGGTCTTAGGTGCAGCAGGTGGACTTCTCTCTAGTTTTGGTACTTGGGCTCAGGAGTACTCGGGCATGCAGGCTTAGCTGCTCCGCAGAATGTGGGATCTTGGTTCCCTGACCAGAGGGCTAACTCAAGTCACCTACATTAGAAGGCATACTGTTGACCACCAGGGAAGTCCCCTGCAACCTTTTTATTCTTTGAACTTCAGGAAAGTATGGTCTGATTGATATGCCAGTGAGAAATATGAATGAGTAATAACACCTGGCAATCGAGTGCATTTTTGTAACACTTTGTAATTTACAGATTATTTTGGCCTCTTTTTCTCTACTTATTATGACACAGTTTTATTATAATACTTCCACAATGGTGAATTTGCGTGCACAAAACTATAGTTGGATTTAGTGTGGCATTCCATTCAGTGCTTTGAGTGACATAGGGAGTTCAAGAGGAAGAATCAGAAAGACCCTGAATATTTGAATGGAAGACAAGATGCTACCATCAGTGCCTGGCAAAATGTGTGTTATCTACATCAAATGAACAAATATCCCATTCAAACTTAGGGGGGCTCCGGAAAAGTTTGGACTGTAAAGAAGGCTGAGCACTGAAAAACTGATGCTTTCAAATTGTGGTGCTAGAGAAGACTCTTGAGAGTCCCTTGGACTGCAAGATCAAACCAGTCAATCCTAAAGGAAATCGGTTCTGAATATTCATTGGAATGACTGATGCTGAAGCTGAAGCTCCAATATTTCAGCCACCTGATTTGAAGAGCCAACATTGGAAAACACCCTGATGCTGGGAAAGATTGAAGGCAAAAGGAGAAAGGGGCAGCAGAGGATGAGATGATTAGATAGCATCACTGACTCAACGGACATGAATTTGAGCAAACTCCGGGAGATAGTGAAGGACAAGGGAGCCTAGCATGCTATGGTCCATGAAGTCGCAAAGACTTTGACATGACTTAGCAACTGAACAACAATAAGAAAAGTTATGCAAGCAAGTGCTGGGAAAATATCTGTGTGTTAACCAGTGTCAGTTACTTACTGTTTTAGGGTATATAAAATGTCCACTGTAATAGAAGACAATGGAATGGTGTCTTTAGGTGTTGAACGAAAAAAAAAAAAAAAAGACTCTCAGCCTAGGATTCTACATTTAGTGACAATATTCTTTAGAAATGATGACAGAAGAAATGCTATGGAAAAAAAGAAAGCAAGAAATGTCAGTAGGAGATACAGGGATGGGAGGCTCAGTTTTAAGTAAAATGATCAAGGAGGACCTTTTTGGGAAGGTGACAGTTGTTCAGAGACCAGAAAGTGAGGAGGTGAGCCATGTGAACAAATGGGAGACGAGGTTTTAACAAGCCAAAGGGCCCTGAGAATGGTACATGTTTAAGAAACAGCATGAAGACCAGTGTGGCTGGAACAAAGGGATTAAGGAAGAGGAAAGAAGGTGATGACACTGTACAGTTGGCAGGGCACAAGACTGTGTAGGGGGCTATGAGAAAATAAATACATATCTTATAGGCCTGGAACAATTCCAATATAAACTTGTCATTCTCATATTATTTATTTTTAAAATGTCCTGATTTGAATGAGAAACATTATATTAACCCTAAGTATGTGGCTCAGATGGTAATCCGCCTGCAATGCAGGAGACCTGGGTTCGATCCCTGGGTTGGGAAGATCCCCTGGAGGAGGGCATGGCAACCCACTCCAGTATTCTTGCCTGGAGAATCCCCATGGACAGAGGAACCTGGCGGGCTACAGTCCGTGGGTCACAAAGAGTCGGACATGACTGAGCGACTAAGCACACACACAACCCTAAGTAGAGATCATTTAAAGATTTGGGTCTTTATGCATACTGGAGTGTCATACTGAATGAAGTAAGTCAGACAGACAGGGAGAAATATATAACACCCCTTATATGTGGAATCTAAAAAGAAATTATACAAATGAACTTACTTACAAAACAGAAACTGACTCATAGACTTCAAGAACAAGCTTGCGGTTGCTGGAGGGAAGGATGGGGTAAGGAATAATTAGGTTAGGGATGGGCATGTACACAGTCCTATATTTGAAACGGGTAACCAACAAGGACCTACTGTGTAGCACATGGAACTCTGCTCAGTGTTATGTGGCAGCCTGGATGGGAGGGGAGTTTGGGGGAGAATGGACACATGTATACGTATGGCTGAGACCCTTCACTGTTCGCCTGAAGCTATCACAACATTGTCTGTTAATTGGCTTATTGTTGTTGTTTAGTCACTAAGTCATGCCTGACTCTTCGAAATCCTGGGGACTGTAGCCCACCAGGCTCCTCTGTCCATGGGATTCTCTAGGTAAGAATACTGGAGTGGGTTGCCATTTCCCACCCCAATACAAAATTAAAAGTTAAAAAAAATAAGGATTTGGGCCTTTATATGTATTGAAATAAATACATATAAACTTAGAACCTCTGGAGGTTTCAACTAGTAATCTGGCTATAGCATGAGTGTTGGACTGTCACGTGGAGACCAGATGCTAAGGGGAGAGTAGATGCTAAGTGGGCAAAAAAAAAAGAGGATGCCAATTCATTAACTGTTGAACCAACCCAGGTGAGAGGTGAGGAGGTCTTGGGTCACAGGGCAATGGAGGTGTTAAGAGGTGTCTGGATCCTGGAAGTATTTTGAAGGGGAAGTGGCATACTACTGGGTGCAGGATGTGAGAGGAAATGGTGAGTAGAGGGTGACATCAAAGATTCTGGTCTACACCGTGGGAAGGATGGAGTAGTCCACAGCTGAGATGGGAACAGATTTAGGAGAGATCACGAACTAGAGTTTGGATTGTGAAGTTTGTGGTGCCTTTTGGACAGTTAGGTGGAGATGTTCAAGGCATGAGTATAAAAGTCAGACATTTTGGGAGAGCTTCAGAATGGAATGTAAATGTTGCATTTAATGCCAAGAGACTGGATGAGCTTGGCAAGTATAGAAGAGAGAAGATGGTCAAAGAACTGAGCCCTGGGATTCTATGATGTTTAAAGCCTGTGAAATGAGGAGGACAGCAAATAAGATGGAAAAGTAACAACCAGGGAAATTCAGAATAAAATTAGGAGACAGTGCATTGCCAGAAGCCAATGGAGGACAGTATTCCAAGGAAGAAGAAGTAATCATCTGGGTCAGATGTTCCTGTTAGGTCCGGTAAGATGAGGACTCAGAATGAATCATTGGATTTAGCATGCAGACAATCAGTGGCCACCTTGACAATGGAAATGTCAGGACCTAGTGAGGGCAGAAGCCTGACTGCAGCAAGTTCAAGAGAAAATGCTGTCTCTACTTTTGTGGGGGTTTTGGTTTCATTTTTTCTTTTTGTCTTCTCCCCACTCTCAAACACTCTACTTGGTTAGCCCTTGTGAAAAGCAAAAAATAAAGGACATTTCTCCAAGAAATGTCTCTTTTATTGTACTTTGTGCAGTAGGCTAGGCAGAGAGACCACAGAAGCTGTATGGTTTTATGTTGCCTTCATCTGGCTCCTTTTGAGGATGGGGGCATTTGGCAGGAGCACGATAACTTATTTTATATTCCTTGTCACTTAAGCTCCTGCGGCAAAGCGAATGCAATTTGGGATCAGCAAACTCCAGCAAGGAGACAGACTCAACAGCTCAAAGGAACAAGACCTCCCAGAAATAACATATTTCTAGGAGCAGTTGTAATATGATTGTCCTTAAAATTAGGAGATGAAATCTGAAAACCTTTCAGAGGGAAAAGAAGGCAGGACTGGATGACAGTTTAGCTTTGGGGAATGAATTAGGGGAAAAGAAAGAATTCATCAAAGCTTTGGGGTGAGCCATAAACTTAGCAGTACTCAGCAGAAATGCATGGGTAGGAAAAGAGGGGCTGGCTATGGGCAATGTGGTAAGTTCAATTTGAGACCTTTGCAGGAGATACGAAAGGAGATGGTCTATTACTGGCTAGAAACCAACACCAGTAAGTTGGTGTGGCTAAATGTGGCTCTGGGGGGTCCCTGAGTGAGAAGTGGCAGAGGAAGTCCTGTTTCATAGAAGATATGGGATTTAGGAGCCATTCCAAAAGTTGGAGAAAGGCAGCTTGACCCATCTTGGGAAGAAGTAATTAGGGAGGTCACATGCAGATGGTCCAGCTTACAAGACAGCTTAAAGGTGAGAAAGGATGGCATCTCCACATTTGTAAATGACAAGGACCTTGAGAGGTGACTGCTCTGAGTTAAGGTGTTAGAAGGAGTCTCTCACTAGGTTGAGAAACCTAGACAGTGTATTAAACAGCAGAGACATCACTTTGCCTACAGAGGTCCATATAGTCACAGCTATGGCTTTTCTAGTAGTCATGTACAGATGTGAGATTTGGACCATAAAGAAGCCTGAGCACCAAAGAATTAATCCTTTTGAACTGTGGTGCTTGAGAAGACTCTTGAGAATCCCTTGGACAGCAAGGAGATCAAACCAATCAACCTAAAGGAAATCAACCCTGAATATTCATTGGAAGAACAGAAACTGAAGCTCCAATTCTTTAGCCACTTGATGGAAGTGGCTTTAGCCAACTCATTGGAAGAGACCCTGATGCTGGGAAGGATTGAAAGCAGGAGGAGAAGGGGGCAACAGAGGATGAGATGGTTGGATGGCATCACCAACTCAACATGAGTTGACATGAGTTTGAGCAAGCTCTGGGAGTTGGTGAAGGACAGGGAAGCCTGGTGTGCTGCAGTTCATGGAGTCGCAAAGAGTCAGACATGACTTAATGACTGAACAACGAACAGCTTCTCTACTCACTGATTCACTGCTAAGACTCAGACATCACGCCCAGCACTGAAGATTCAGAGGTGATCAAGGTAAGGTGACCGCACTTGCTGTAGCGGCCCTCACTGTTGTGGTGAAACAGCACTGTGTGCTCAACACAGCACAAAGTGTGAGTTGTACTTGAGGAATAAGGAGGTAGAGCATTACCCACCCTGAGTCTCAGGGCAGGTGTCCAGACAGAGTCATGCTAAATCCAGCCTTAACTAGGTCCAGGGAGGAAGGATCTGTAACTTTTTCCAATACAGATGAACACTAGGGCTTGTGAAAGAGAATGAGAGGTCTCGGAAGGTACAGGGAGTTCAAAAGTGTGAAGGGTCTGGAGTCCAGAGCAGAGCAGGAGATGAGGAAGGAAATGGGCTAGGGCTGATCAGTGCCCCTTAGGAAGCATGCTGAGGGCAGGGTAAGTGGGGAGGAATGGGACTCACACCGTATGGCGGGCCCTTTGTTGTTGTTTTTTAAGATATTTTATTTATGTATTTGTTTATTTTTGGCTGTTGTCAGGTCTTAGTTGCAGTACTCAGGATCTTCCTTGAAGTGCACGGGCTTCTGTCTACTTGAGGTGTGTAGACTCAGAAGCTGCAACGTGCGGGCTTCATCCCAGTCGCTCCATGGCAGTTGGGATCTTAGTTCCCCGACCAGGGATCCATCTGGCATCCCCTACACTGGTAGGCAGATTCTTAACCACTGGACCACCAACAAAGTCCTGCAGACTCTTTATTAAGGCTTTCATATTTTTAAGTTTAGTTGTGATCTTTGAGTGTTTAAAATATGTATATGCTGTTTGTAAAAAAAAAATTATAAAACATGGAAAGAAAGAAGACCATAACCTTCCATTGTTTGCATCCTGATAATACTTCTTCCTGGTATTATATGGTGTCTCTTCCATCCTTTTATCACTTAGCATTTTGAAGGGGATCTCCCACATTATTAAAAATTCTTTATAAGCATCGTCCTAAGCAATATCTAATATTCCATCCTGTGAATGCACAATGATTTATTGAAGCATTATCCTAGTACTGTGCATTTGGGTTGTTTCCAGTCTTTTAAAATGATTTATTCATCTATTTTTTACCGCACTGGGTCTTCATCGGTGCTTCATTGCTGCAGAAAGCTTGAGCTTTCTCTAGTTGCGGCGAACAGGGGCTACTGCCGCTACTGTCGAGTGGGCTCTAAAGCATGGGCCTCAGTAGCTATGGCACATGGACGGTGTTACCCTGAAGCATGTGGAATCTTCCCAGACCAGGGATTGAACCCATGCACCCTACATGGGCAGTTGAATTCTTAATCACTGGACCACCAGAGAAGTCCTTGTTTCCAGTTTGCATAAATATAAATAAAGCTGCGATCAGCATCCTTGTATGTCCATCTTTGACCTTGCTTTCGATTATACCTTCAGGATTAATTCCTATAACTGGAATGACTGGGTCAAAGAGCGTGAGCATTTTCAGCCTCCTGATCCCTATTGCCAAATGGTTTTCCAAAAACTCTTTCCAATCTGTGTTTAAACTGGCAGCATTTTGCTGCAAACTCTCCAAAAGTGAATGTTGTAATTTAAAATTCGATATCACTTAATCCTGATGGTATTCTCACGAAATGAGTATTATCCCCAGTTTACAGATAAGGAACTGAGGTCAACAGGTTATTTCACTAGCTCCGAGTCACACAGCTTGGAAGGCACAGGGTCAGACCCAAACCAGGTTTGGCTCAGAATTCAAGAGCTGCATTGCTGTCTCCCTGGGGGGACCCCACTGGAGGGTTTTAAATCCAGAGAGTGACACGAAATATAAGGTACTCATGGTTTGTGGTTTGCTCTTCTTAGCCCTGGCTTGTAGGTTGGTGATGAGCCTAAAGAAGATTAACTACCAACTGACATGACAGAATCCTTTCATAATACGCCTCTTCTTGTTCTTTGGGGCATTTATGAGCTGATGAGTGACTATGCAGAGAAGGGAGAGAAAAAAAAAACAGAAAACATAATGTAGATTATTAGTGTTAATAGGTAACATGTATATGAGTTCATACAAATTAGTTAACAAATGTGATCCACCACAACAATTTCTGAAGAGTGTTATATAGTTAATAATTGTGGAAGGGGTCATTTCACAAGGAATTAAGCTGAACTGTTCTCAGCTCAGCCATGTTTCTGAAACCTCCCACATCTCTTCAGCTTTTTAGACCTGAAGGTCCAAGGTAAGGACATGCATGTCCAGAGTCATCTCAGAGTTTAACTCAGGCTTTGGCCAAATAAGCCATATGGGTTTAATTTGCTCTCTGGAAGGACCCAAATTGGCCAGTAATCTCTTCTTGGCCATACATGGGGAGCAGAAGAAAAATAATAATCAGAACTACCACTTATTGACTGCTTACTATATGCCAGACACTTCGAGAAAATGAACTCCCTTGGGCACATTTGGGACTGAATAAGCAAATCAAATTAAAGACAGGTTCCCTGGCATCGATTCCAACACTGTCATCAGCAATGAAGAGGTGAAAACTGTTTGCAAAAGGGATTTAGATAATCTGTTTTAGAGCACTTGTGTCATGTATATTCCTTCCCTGATTTAAAGAAGAATATGCTGATGTTAAATAGGAGAAAGCATCAGATCGACAAGCAGTTGATGGTGACAGCCACTCACATGTCACAGAGGAACTATATGCCGCAGAGAGGAAGGGATCATGTGGCACTTTGCCCAGTGGGATGTGTCCCCAACCCCCCACTTCAGGCCCCTCCATCCACCTCCTGCCTTGTCCTGTCTTCCCCCTTAGTTTTCTGTTCATTGCTCCTGTCAGTGAGAGAAGCACCACTTTTCATAAGCACGTGTGAACTGAGAGATCCACCACTATCCAGAGAGTGGCATCTTTAGGAAGGCACTGGGGTGTACTCCAGGCAGTGCTAATTTTTTCACAACAGAAATCCTGTGAAGGGACCGCTCTGTCTGTCCAGTGATTAAGACTTTGCCTTCCAATGCAGGGGGTGCAGGTTTGAGCCCTGGTCAAGGAGCTAAGATCCCACAGATGTCTCAGCCATAAAACTAAAACATTAAGCAGAAACTGCGAATAGTGACTGCAGCCATGAAGACACTTGCTCCTTGAAAGAAAAGCTGTGATGAACCTAGACAGCAGATTAAAAAGCAGAGACATCACTTTGCCAACAAAAGTCTGTATAATCAAAGCTATGATTTTTCCAATAATCATATACAGATGTGAAATTTGGACCCTAAAGGAGGCTGAGCACCAAAGAATTGATGCATTCAAATTGTGTTGCTGGAGAAGACTCGAGAGTCCATTGGACTGCAAGGAGATCAAACCACTCAACCTAAAGGAAATCAACCCTGAATATTCATTGGAAGGACTGATGCTGAAGCTGAAGTTCCAATACTTTGGCCACCTGATGCAAAGAGCCAACTCATTGGAAAAGATCCTGATGCTGGGAAAGATTGAAGGCAGGAGGAGAAGGGGACAACAGAGGATGAGATGGTTGGATGGCATCACCAACTCAATGGACATGAGTTTGAGCAAGCTCCAGGAGATGGTGAAGGACAGGGAGGCCTGGCATGCTGCAGTCCATGCGGCGCAGAGAGTCGGACACAACTTAGTGACTGAACAACAACAACAATACTGTAACAAATTCAATAAAGACTTTTTAAATGATCCACAGCAAAAAAATCTTAAAAAAAAAAAAAAAAAAACACACCAGAACTCCCTTGCAAACAGGTTCAAATCAGCAAGGACTACCTTTGGAGAAATAGCCTGTCTTACCACTGGAGGGAGATCATGAAGGGGGCGGGGTTCCACTTAGCAGGGACGGATGTTGGGGACACTCCTGGTTCCAGTAATTTACTCTCTGTACTCGAGTGTAAACTCAGGCTATTTATATACATTTGTTTACGTATTTTGGAGAAGGCAACGGCACCCTACTCCAGTACTCTTGCCTGGAGAATCCCATGGGCAGAGGAGCCTGGTGGGCTGCAGTCCATGGGGTCGATAAGAGTCAGACACGACTGAGCGACTTCACTTTCACTTTTCACTTTCATGCATTGGAGAAGGAAATGGCAACCCGCTCCAGTGTTCTTGCCTGGAGAATCCCAGGGACGGGGGAGCCTGGTGGGCTGCCATCTATGGGATCGCACAGAGTCGGACATGACTGAAGTGACTTAGCAGCAGCAGCAGCATGGTTTTCCTTGGAAATGAAAGTATTGCCATTTCCTCTTGGAGACAGGTTATGTGTGGTCCCAGGCTAGCCTACCAATGAGCTGGTGCCTACTTCCCACTGCCAACATCTCTTGTGGAAGCTTCATCCCCTCAGAAGCCCTGTGCCCATCTGCAACGGAAGCTCGGTACTCCCCCTTTTTTCTCAGTGAGCACCCTGCGGACACCTGCTCTGTGCTGGGGACCCTCAGGAGCTCACAGTCTAGACAGGAGAGACAATTGATAACAATTAACCATTGTATAACATGACAGGTGAGCGATTCATGTTATATGTGGAGGAGAGAGAGGGATTAACCCTCCTGGAGAGGTCAGTGAAAGCTTCAGAGGAAATGACATTTCAGTTGGCCTAAGGGAGGATTTTTGTTTGGCAGACCAAGGAGGACAATTAAGGCAGAGCTTACATTGTGATAGGATCAAGGGACAGGATTTGGAATGCCTGGATCTCTAGGGGGATGGAGGGAGGAAGGAGAGGGTGCTGGTTGAGCATGTAAATTGTGGAATGGGAAATGGCTCTAGTTAAGATTGGAAAATTGGCCAGGGTCAGGTCTTGCAGACTTTGAGTTGAGCAGAAGTTGAGTGAGTGCTCTTTGCCGAGAACGCCTGATTTATAGAGACATGTAGGGCTTCCCCTCCCCCGCCCCCCACTTCAGTACTCTTGTCTGGAAAATCCCATGGATGGAGGAGCCTGGTAGGCTGTGTCCCATGGGGTCACTAAGAGTCAGACACGACTGAAGTGACTTAGCAGCAGCAGTAGGGCTTCCCAGGTGGTTCAGTCAGTAAAGAATCTGCCTGCAATGCAGCAGACCTGAGTTTAATCTCTGGGTGGGGAAAATTCCCTGGAAGAGGGAATGGCAACCCACTCCAGTATTCTTGTCTGGGGAATCCTATGGACTGAGGAGCCTGGCAGGCTACAGTCCATGGGATCGAAAAGAGTCAGACACGACTTAGCCCTCAGCAACAACAATAGAGGCATTTAAGTCAGTGAGTTTACCATTCATCGCTAAGGCATTTGGGGCCCCAGAAGTACTGCTGGGTCATTTGAAAGACATTCCCTTTTAGCCACTTCTGTGGAAATGGACAACTCTCAGACTTGGGAAACGCTAGCTGTGTGGTCAGGGAGGAGCCAGAAGGCCTGGGAGACCTTTGGAAAAGGGTCGTGAATGACCAATATCTTTGTGCTTTTGTCAGTGTAATCGCTAAAGGGGAATTAAAGCCTTTTGTAAAAGAGGTAATGAGGCTTACTAAGGTTGGATGAGCTCACAGTTTCAACTAATCACCCCCTAGTGGGGTCGATGCCAGACTTCTTCTGCAAACTTCTTTGTAAGATGGCGCCTTGAATTAAAGGATTTCTGAAAACAGATAATTCATAGAGGAAATGGTTGCACAGAGATAGAGGATCTGGAATTCAAAGGGCAGTCTGCAGGAAGCCAGAATGGTATCCCGGGCTTGGATTGTTTGTGTGTGAATCTGTACAAGGTTGTCCATGGCTGTTTTCACCCATGAAAAGGGGTGGGTTCCATGGCTGCAGCTGTTGACAGAAAAGAGGGATCTGCAGCTGCTTAAACTTTTGACACATTGCTATGGGACCAGAATGGGAGGCCATTCAACTTCCTCTCAACGTCTGCCCTGCCTTCTGAATTCTGAAGTTGAAAGGGTCACACTCAGACAGAGACCCCAGCTGTGAAATTATTTCCCAATAGAGTCACTGCATTGATATGTTTCAAAGACCCAATCCAGGGTGCTCCAATGAGCTTGGAGCAAGGTGGTTGATTGTTGGAAGAATTTCTGGAAGTTTCTGATCGTTGCTAAATGTGACTTAAATCAGAATGCTATTGCCATCAGTAGGAAGGAGTTAGCAAATCCACAAATTGTGCTTTTGAGAATAATCCCATCTTAAAGGGTATTGTTTATTTAAGAAAAGCCATTGTCACTTAGTCACATGAATAACCAAAGTAAAGCATTTGAGTCTGCTTCCTTAATGAAAAAGCTTTTTTAACTTTTTATTTTATTTATTTTTGTTTTTGGCTGTACTGGGTCTTCGTCAATGAGCACAGGTTCTCTCTAGTTGCAGCAAGTGGGGGCTACTCTGCTGTGTACCAGCTTCTCGTTGTAGTGGCTTGTTTTGTTGTGGAGATGAAAAAGCATTTTGAAATTCACCTTGACTTATGAAAAAGCAAATGCATTTTTATTTGTTATAGCCAGTCACAGGCATAGTGTTTGCATAAACAGAGCTGGTGAAGAGCAACCTTTCCCAAAGTGTGTTCCAGGACCTTTAGTCCTGTGAGAGTCCTGCACAAAAAAGGTTTTATACGTGAATAAGCCCAAGAAATGCTGTGTTATATGCTCCTCTTAGAGATTCACAGGGCCCACTGGCACAGTGAAGACACTAAGGAAACCTGCTTGACTTTGTATAATTTAGCATTTCCAAAACTTGTTTCCCATGGAGCCATTATTTTGGTTTTTTTTTTTTTTTAATTTTATTTTATTTTTAAACTTTACAATATTGTATTAGTTTTGCCAAATATCGAAATGAATCCGCCACAGGTATACCCGCGTTCCCCATCCTGAACCCACCTCCCTCCTCCCTCCCCTACCCTCCCTCTGGGTCATCCCAGTGTTTTTTATGTTCAATTTTAAACATCTTTTAAAACCCCGTATATTCAGAACAACTTTAGAAAGTACTGGTTTGGAGAACTAAGACATAAGTAGGATTAGCATTTATTGTCTTCAATTGTCTTTGCTCACTTTTGACAATGTTGAGCCAATTAATCATTAGCCTGGAGATATTTATGCAGCCACATATACAAAATGAGACACAGTCTTTCTCTCCAAACCTCTCTTCCTCATCTAGACCTTCTCATCTTCATAACTCCCCACATTCATCTAAGTAAAGCAGTCCTGACCATGTCAATTTTTTGTCTACACATTGTTTATTAACATATATTCATACCAACTGTTGTGCTCAGTAGGGTTCTTCTATCCACCCATGGGATCATATTGCATGTAAGCAGTAAATCCAGGCAGAACCTATATACTCCAATAAACCGGTACTGATTAGGTGGAATGTAGTGTAACATTTGGGCCAAATTCCCAGCTGACCAATATGCCTCTTTTACGTGGCGAGTAAGTATACATCATCTGGGCTTTGAGTCTGTGAAACTGATACCCACCTATGATCTGAATGGGGATTTGCTGCATGTTGACCAGGCCATAAACTCACTGAATAAATAGACCCTTTTCCCTGTCCTCCCCTTACTACAGGGATATTTATTCATTCAAATTTTATCCACAGAAGCCAGCTGCAGGCATGGAGGCTCTACAGTTCAAGCTAGGTCATCAGAATGGTGGATTAGACATGCT
Source organism: Bos grunniens (assembly GCF_055505025.1). NCBI lineage: Eukaryota > Metazoa > Chordata > Mammalia > Artiodactyla > Bovidae > Bos > Bos grunniens. Next base: position 83,785,617 of record NC_141174.1, on the reverse strand, counting down.
TTCTCCCTAAAGTACCCTATCTTCTTTTTCTCCAGTACTCAGTGGGTCTGTTTTGGCTAAATATTTCTCTCTCTGCCCCAAATAAAGATTTGCAAAATTGTTTGGGAGAACTCTACCCACTACTTGCAAATCCTTGCTGCCCTCTATTTTGTTACCCATCCCAGTCTGAATTCAGCCACCTTTACTCGTGAGGACACTGGCAACTTCCTAATTATTATATTCAATTGCCATCATCATAGTTTTATTTTTTCCACCTCCTCAAAGTCTTCTTGAGAATCTATCCTTCTGAGTTATAGGATGCTGAATTTTCCTTGTTCTCACATGCCCTTGAAGTCAGCCCTTTCAATTTTCATCTTCTACATGGAATTCTTACACTCATTTCTCTTGTGTCACCAACCACCTAAGGTTACTGCCCCATCTCCAATTCTTTTGGAAAGCTGCAGGGAATAAACAAGTAAACTGAACCTATTGCTTCCTCCAAATATTTGTATTTCTCTGCATGAAATCATAAATCTCCCAGATCAACTGAACTTAAAACATCAGGGTTATCTTTGACTTCCCTGTGTCCCTGACCTCCTGTGACATCTGTGACTGTGTCATAAATTAGAAAGCACAAGGGCAGGTCTATAAAAGAAATTTATTTTTTCTGTGTCTTGTTCAAATAAATAGAATTTATTTAACCCATTTTATTTTATGCTGAAAAGTCATCCTACTCACTAATATCCCCATACGTTATTTCAAAATGCTTCCTGGCTTTGTTAATGTGTATGTTCTTGTCATTTAAAAGCTGTATGTGTTTCATCGGAGCCCTCTATTTACAATTCTGGTGACTGCCTTCTGGTGAACGGTCATGTCTGTTAATGATTTTATAAGCCTAGATCAGAGATTTTACTAACTGCCTGGCTCAACCTTGTAAGGGATTTTTGGAAAGGAGGGTAAGAGTGAAATTTAGTTCCGACTTCATAAAGCATCATCTCAGTGGAAAGGAAAGTATAAATCTGAAAGGCTTAAATAACAGTTTCTGAAAATATTTAATTAAATCCAGAAATATTCCGTTGGAAGATATACTTCAAGCATAGGAAGAGAGGGAGAGGTTAGTGTTGGTGAGAGTCACCGTGGAATGTTCCAAAAGGAGGTAAGAGTTTGAGTGGAGATGAAGAATATGGAATATTTGAAGAGAGCAGTAACTGGAGACCAGGAACTCAGAGACTATTTCTGCTTCCTTTCAAAATGGAGAGAGGTAATGAGCTCGACTTGGCAGGGGAAGAAGCATGACCACGTGAACATAGGTGAACTCCCTACCCCCAACCCCCCCAACACACACAGAAGTTCTCATTTACTGACTCTGGGCTGGGTGCTGTGCTGGATGCTTTTACAAACAGCAGATGAGGCCTGTGTGTGAGGAGTCCTGCCAGCCTGGGATGGAAGATGCCACCCTTTCTACCAAACCACTGCCCTCCATTCAAAACTAGGACCTGGGAAAAGACAGGACTTTAGAATAGTTCTTAGATTACACTCCCTTCAATGTAAATCAATTGGTACAAATTTGGTTTTGCAAATGAAAACAATTCTCCAGTGTTTCCTAGCTCTCCACTTCTGACCGCAGGCTTGTTCACTTTTCCCTTTTAAATATAAATGGAAAAATGGAAATGCGGTTTCTATGATGCACGGAATCTCTATTTTCAGAAAAGATAAACAGGGTCCTCTGATTAGAGACTCCAAAGAGAAATGTGGCTTCCAAGGGGTGGAAGACTAAAAATAGAGGTGCTGGTAGATAGGTAAGTGAATTAATAAAATGAGGCAACCAAACAAAACCCCTGAACTCATTCCCTTCACCATTGAAAGAAACACCATACAAAGGAAATGAGAACCAGGGGATGGAGGAAAACTTCCAAAGAAACCCAGGCAGCTGTCCCCGGGGATCTTATGAGCTGGGATTTCCAAAACATTGGTCATGTGGGCAGAAGGGAAGCAGGCGCCCTGATGAGCTCACACAGCAGTGAAATGCAGGGAAACCCTGTTAGGAAGGCCAAGGCTGGATTCCACCAGGACCCTTGAAAAAGGAGCTTCTAGATCATTTGGATTTCTTGTTGGCCTGTAAGTCAGCAAGGCATCAGAAAAAGTGGTCAGGGTGATATGTGCATTTCAGGTATGGGCATCCTGGGTTTGGATCCTGGTGAGTGGCCTTATTTCCACATGTGTCTAGTCAATCGTCAACTGCTGAGCTACTGATGGGTACATTTCCTAATAATGTGATAAGAAACAGCCTATCTTTCCAGCCATGACTCTGTGCAACCCCATAGACGGCAGCCCACCAGGCTCCTCCGTCCCTGGGATTCTCCAGGCAAGAACACTGGAGTGGGTTGCCATTTCCTTCTCCAATGCATGAAAGTGAAAAGTGAAAGTGAAGTCACTCAGTCGAGTCCGACTCTTAGCAACCCCACGGACTGCAGCCCACCAGGCTCCTCCGTCCATGGGATTTTCCAGGCAAGAGTACTGGAGTGGTTTTCCAGCCATAAATGAGGATAAAAATACCTCATCAGATTGCTATGAAGATTACAAGGGATTGGAGGAGTACAATATGAGATATATAACATATACTTTATACAGAGTGAATATTTAAAAAAACAAAACAGAAGCTGCTCCTTCTCTTGGTCATCCTCATCACCCTTTTAGAGCAAGTAAGAACAGAGTGCAGGGCCAGACCTACTCCTTAGGAACCCCAAAATAATGTTCAGTTCAGTTCAGTTCAGTCGCTTAGTCATGTCTGACTCTTTGCAAACCCATGGACTGCAGCACACCAGGCCTCCCTGTCCATCACCAACTCCTGGAGTTTACTCAAACTTGTGTACATTGAGTCAGTGATGCCATCCAACCATCTCATCCTCTGTCATCCCTGTTTCCTCCTGCCTTCAATCTTTCACAGCATCAGGATCTTTTCAAATGAGTCAGTTCTTCGCATCAGGTGGCCAAAGTACTAGAGTTTCAGCTTCAGCATCGGTCCTTCCAGTGAATATTCAGGACTGATTTCTTTTAGGATGGACTGGTTGGATCTCCTTGCAGTCCAAGGGACTCTCAAGATCTTCTCCAACACCACAGTTCAAAAGTATCAATTCTTCAGTGCTCAGCTTTCTTTATAGTCCAACTCTCACATCCATACATGATGACTGGAAAAACCATAGCTTTGACTAGATGGACCTTTGTTGACAAAGTAATGTCTCTGCTTTTTAATATTCTGTCTAGGTTGGTCATAAGTTTTCTTCCAAGGAACAAGCGTCTTTTAATTTCATGGCTGCAATCACCATCTGCAGAGATTTTGGAGCCCCAAAAAAGTCTCTTACTGTTTCCATTGTTTCCTCATCTATTTGCCATGAAGTGATGGGACCATGTGCCATGATCTTAGTTTTCTGAATGTTGAGTTTTAAGCCAACTTTCTCACTCTCCTCTTTCACTTTCATCAAGAGGCTCTTTAGTTCTTCGCTTTCTGCCATAAGCGTGGTGTCATCTGCATATCTGAGGTTATTGATGTTTCTCCCAGCAATCTTGATTCCAGCTTGTGCTTCGTCCAACCCAGCGTTTCTCATGATGTACTCTGCATGTAAGTTAAATAATCAGGGTGACAATATACAGCCTTAACATATGCCTTTCCCTATTTGGAACCGGTCTGTTGTTTCATGTCTGGTTCTAACTGTTGCTTCCTGACCCTCATGCAGGTTTCTCAAGAGGCAGGTCTGCTGCTGCTGCTGCTAACTCTCCCCACTGGATGGAGGCTCTGCTCAGGCAAAGACTATGTCTCATTCACTGCCTATCCCCAGCTGCCAGCACAGCATCTGACCCAGAATAGACACACAACACAAATGTGCCATTTAACTGTGCTGAGACAAGAGATAGACACATATCTACATTTTCAGCATGAAGAAGGATAAAATTTGGGAACTCCAAATATCTAAGCTTGATGGTGGCTCCAAAAAAAAAGAAAAAGATCTGGACCAGACTTACGTAGCTCATTTCAGAGAGCTTACATAACTCTCTGCAGTTCATCTAGAAATGATCAGGAAATTTGAACTGACTTTCATTAAAAACCTCTAGTGCAGAACTTCCTGGGCAGTCCAATGGTTAAGACTCCATGCTTACATTGCAAAGGGCTCAGGTTCAATCCCTGGTCAAGGCACTAAGATCCCTCATGCCACACATTGCACCCAACTCCCCCCCACAAAAAAATAAATAAATACCTTAAAAATGTAAACAGCAACAACAGCAAAAATCACATCAACAAAGACCTAGCACAGCCAAAAGTTAATTAATTTTTTAAAAGGACCACAAGTGCAATGAAAAGATGTTAAAGTGAATCTAACTAGATTACTAGTTTCTGCATTACTAGAAATAAAGGGCCCTGAGAAATGAGTTCTCTTGTGTTTTGCAGGTCAGATCACATTATGTTCTGTTCAGAGCAGCTCATTTTCAGAAGGACTCTGATGATCTAGAACACACCCAAGGGATGGTACCCAGGACCAGTCATTAGGGTTTCTATAAAATGAGTCCATGGGATTTCCCAGGCAAGAATACTGGAGCAGGTTGCCATTCCCTTCTCTAGGGGATTTTCCTGACCTAGGGATCCAACCCAGATCTCCTGCATTGCAGACAGAGTCATTACTACCTGAGCCACCAGGAAAGCCCTATGAAATGTGTACAGTTGAGAGAGCTGGCATGGTTTAACCTGGAGAATACTGGAGGCGATAAGCAGGAAGAAGGACTTCCCTGGTGGCTTAGATGGTAAAGAGTCTACTTGCAATCCAGGAGACTCGAGTTCAATTCCTGGGTCAGGAAGATCCCCTGGAGAAGGGAATGGTAACCCACTCCAGTGTTCTTGCCTGGAGAATCCCAAGGACAGAGGAGCCCAGCAGGCTATAGTTCATGGCTATAGTCACAAAGAGTCAGACACAACTGAGCAGCTAATAGGCAGGAAGAGGCAGCAATATCATCATCAAAGCTCTGGAAAACGAGTATAGATCTCCTTTGTTCTACTCACAAAGGCAGAACCAGGACCAATGGGTAGAAGTAATCAGGGATCTGAATTTAATCAACCATAAAGAAAAATTTCCTAGAAAATAGAATTGTGCTGCCGCCAGATGCACAGAGCGAATGTTCCACAGAAGTAGCTGGATAACCTATTCAGGGAAGGTGTACCTGAGATCCCTGCAGTGGGCAAGAAGTTTGAATTGGGTGATCTTCAACATCGGGAATCCATAATGAAAATGCCTCTCTTCAAGGAGCCTTTCCAGATGAAGGTCCAAGCCCCTTGGAGGCTACGTTCACATTATTTTCCAGGTGAACTACTCACAGTAATCCATATCTGTCACAGAGATTCAGAAGAGTTTAACCAGTAGTTTAAAGCACCTTCCTACCTATCACCAGGGAGTAGCCAATCTATAATTGTTATTTAGTCACTAAGTAGTGCCCGACTCTTTCGCGACCCCATGGACTGTAGCCTGCCAGGCTCCTTCTTCTGTCCATGGTATTTCCCAGGCAAGAATACTGGAGTGGGTTTGCCAAGGGATCCATAATTGCTTCTAGTTTTTAGAAGATAATTTGTAAGTTAAAGAATTGATTCAATTACATCATGTGGTCTCATGGCAAATGTCAGCAGAAGTTTCTAGTGATAAATCAACTAATGTGAACTCTAACCTGAGAACTCTTGATTCCTCAAATTCCCTATCTCAAATTCCTCTCCTCCAGTTGTTTTTAGAACATTTAGCAGCAATGTTCTGCTTTTAAAATAAAAGCAGATACAAGCCAGAAACAAACTAACGAAGTACATGAAATGAGACTATAATCATTTTTTGTAAATTATTTTCATTAAAATTTTTCCACCACCATTTAGATTTCACCTCTATTTTTATTAGTAATTTCTTATTGTCTGCTCCTTTTCTTCTTCTTCCTGCCTGCCTTTTATTTCCTTTCATCTTCTTCTCCTCTAAGAATTTATATTTTTTAAAACTTTCCCAGGACTCAATTAACATCACTTAAAATTTTTTTGTGGGACCAATGAAGTCTTGAAGCTGCTGCATTTAATACTCAGCTGAACCCTGGAAATCCAATCTGTAGCCAAACATTTGGCTTTGGTTTAGAGGCAGAAGTCGAAAAAGGGAATTGATATGCAGGTGTGGTGCAAAGCTGGTCTTAAAAATACAGATGTTATTACCTCTGGGCCCTAGGGACCTGGAACAAAATGCAGCGAGCCACCCCCAGAGGTGAAACAATGGTCATAAAATGGTTTCTCGATTCGTGAGTTTTGCTGAGCTGTCTCTTTGCAACATTTAGTGACTATTTAATAACACTAACAGCTCTTTGAGCTAAATTGCTAACATTTGGGGAGCAAGGTTATGTAAAACAAAATTGAATTATGAAAACAATTTTCCAGTTAGCTCTGGCATTTCTTTATTTCTGTTTATCTTTTTCCTCAAAGGAGCCATTTACCAGTTCCTACCCGGCTGGCATGAGCTGATGTTCACAGACCCCAAACAATCAGCGCACACCTCTGAACAACAAGGGTTCTTATTTTCCACCTCTGGTCCTAGCCCAAAGCTTGGAAGCACATTTAGTCATGGAAAGATATAAAACCAAAGAAGTACCCAAAGTGGCCTTTTGAAGAAAATTATGATGCTCGTTGAACTCCACTTAGATTTTCATATAACTTCTCTCTTAGCCTAGTGCATTGGAGGTAGTCTTGCCTAGATGTATAAATGGTGTGTGTATTGATACATGAAACTTAAAAACAGAGGCACTTTCTAGTAAAACTGAAAGTGTGTACACCATAAAAGCAAGCAATTCCACCTTTAGCTAGACACTTCAGGGCAAGACTCTCACATGTAGCCTCCTAAAGCAGTTAAAAGGAATAAACTAGATGCATGTGTGTCCACCTGGAGCGCTCTCAAGAACAGAGTGTAGAAAATTGTTACTAAAGATACATTAATTTTATGCAAATATCTAAATAAAAATGTAAAACAAACAATATAGGGGCATGGATGCACCCCAGCTTCTCAGAGACTGCCTCTGAGGAGAGGAAGGGAGGAGGAAGGGATACCAAAGGCTCCTTCACATTATCAATAATGTTGTGTTTCTAAAGCATATTTATCCAAAAATTAATTTATTGAATACTTGGTATTATTCTCTATACTTTTCTGCATCTCTACACATTTTTAATTTTTTTTAATTGAATAAACAATTCTTTACATTTTATAGTGCTTTACAATTTTCAAAGGTTTCATACATGTATCTTTATACATTTTACAAAATAAAAATAAAACCCAGGGATTTCCCTGGTGGTCAAGTGGCTAAGACTTCGAGCTCCCAATGCCAGGGCCCCTGGGAACTAGATCCCACGTGCCACAGCTAAGAGTTCACATGTAGCAACTAAGACCCAATGCATTAAAAAAAAAAAAAAAGCATTCACAAAATAAACATGCTTTCTAAAAATAAAGATTAATAATAATAAAGCCCAAACCAGAATTTACTTCATCTTTACCTATTTTACAAATTAAACCTAAAGCCCCAATCAGGATTTAAACAAAAAGGGTAGACACACCGTCTAGCACCCAGGAGGGTTTCTCTCCAAAGCCAGTAAGCAAGGGTGGTTGGCATCTAGTAAAACAAGCCAAGGCCCCAGTCTTCAAGAAGACAAGAGTACTAGTCAGTTGTGTTCAATTCTTTCTTTCTCTTGCCTGCTCTTAAGACTCTGTAAAAGCTCCGTAAAAGTTGTTTAATGACTTAACTTCCCAGTCGCACTCTTCTTGCCTGGCACAAATTTTTAATCCCACTTAGTGATGCCATCAATTGAAATCTCCACGGCTGCTCTGCATTCTGTTCCTTTGTGGCACCACTTTCCACTTCTCTCTGTTCATTATATTCAAGTACATACACCCAAACAGGGCCTATATGTGATGGCACAGCCTGCTCTCTATTTCACATAGAATTTTATTTAACAAATGAAAACTAATACCTGCCCATGGAAGGAGGTCTGCTTGATGGTAACAGCTCATTTTTCCAACTAATTCAGTTAACACCTGATTAGAAATACTGATCAAGTTTTGAAGCTCTTTCAATATTGTTTAATATCACTTCTGTTCAGTTGGGGCTTTCCTGGTGGCTCAGATGGTAAAGAACCCACCTGCAATGCAGGAGACCTGGGTTCGATCGCTGGGTTGGGAAGATCCCCTGGAGAAGAGAACAGCTACCCACTCCAGTATTCTGACTTGGAGAATTCCACGAACTATACAGTCACAAAGATTTGGACACAACTGAGCAACTTTCATTTTCGCACTTTCTGTTCTGCCAGTATCTATTTAACATCCTTTTTGTCAAAGGTGACTGGCATAAGAATAGAATTATGTACAGCCCTTTAGAAATTCATGTGCAGTCCCAGAAGGTAGTTTGAAGAAAAGCATACAATGCACTGCCCGTTGCAGTGATGCTACGATTAAAGGCCTTTGAGAGTCCAGAGAAGGAAGTATCAAGGAACCATCACAGCGTTTGCAATCAGACAAGTGGGGCTCTGAGTGGCTGCTCTGCCACCATACCAGCTGTGAGGCCTCGGGAAAGTTACTTAGCATTTCTGATCTTTTACTTTTTTTCCAAAACACAAGGTTAGTGTTTTGGATGGTTAAAAACTGAGTGAGTTAAATACTGTACCATGCTTCATACAGTGCCTGACATATATTGTCGATATCTGAAAGCATAGTTGCATTAAGAGTTCCCTCTTCCTCGTTCCTGACATGAATCACAGGGAGACATGTAAATGCTGCATGTTATCTATGAAGATATGATTTGCATGGAATGCATTAACATAAAAAAATTATTGGTCCAGCTTTCTGGTCAGATTAGCATGGCATAGTTTTGCCTGAGAGATTGTAACCATCCATATGCCCTTTACCAAACTGAGGTCATCTTCTTGCATGAATATTTGTTTTCAAGAGGACATCAACTCATTGTGAAGCAATCCTACTGATAATTGTGGTATCAAATAACAGAATTAGATCTATGAATTCTATGTGTAACCTTGCATAGGCTTGAGAAGTGAAGCCTCAGGTAGATAAAGGTGACTGTTGCACAAACCGTGTTTACGATGTTTTTTGTAGTACTTTAGGAAACATTACACATTCTCAGAAGCTCTCAAGGTCACTCTAATTAGGAGGGGAAATGCTGTTGATGAGAATAGTTGTAAATTTTTAGCATGTAATCATAAGAGAAGCCTGTGGATATGATCATTTTATATCATTTATGGTGATTTGTGCCATTGCATTTTATTTTTTTTAATGTTTATAATTACATTTTTCTTAAAAAATTAAACAAGGCTGTATATGTCCCATGTCATCCCTCCAGCCTGGACTCACCACCCTGGTGACCGCTGTTACTGGAGTGAGGGTTACAAAGGTTAACAGCCAGTGGGACAGCTTCAGACTGGGAGTCCAACCTGTTTTTCATTGTCCCCATTAGCTACCCACTGTTGTGTCATCTTGAGCAAATAACTTTCTGGCTCTGATTCTCTTGGTCTTTAAAAATGGGGATGGAAGATGTTAGACAAGATGATTTCTGGAGTCCTTTGCTTCAGTATTCCGCATGTTCATGATTTCTTGTTCTTTGCATGTATGATTGCACACTAAAATGACCATGTGTTTTCAATTGTAAAATGCACATTTTTTCACAGTTTAAAATCCAGGAAGTTACAACTGATGGTAATTTAGATTGCTGTGAAATACAGTGTTAAATACAGGAGAAGTACTGAATAATAAGTACTGTTTTATCCAGAGTTTCTACAGTAAAAATGGAAAATTACTGACAAATGTTGATTGAAAATAAGAGTGTACAATTCTTATAACTTAACAGAGATTGTGTGTTAAGTTGCTTTAGTCGTGTCCGACTCTTTGCAACCCTATGGACTGTAGCCCTCCAGGCTCCTCTGTCCATAGGATTCTCCCAGGCAAGAATACTCGAGTAGGTTGGCCTGCCGTTCTCTAGGGGATCTTCCCGACCTAGGGATTGAACCCGTGTCTCTTATATCTCCTGTACTGGCAGGTGTGTTCTTTACCACTAACACGACTTTAACATGGAAAACCACCCAGGAGTTGTGAGGACAATTATCCCAGAGGACGGGTTGGTTTGGATGTCCCTGAAGGTCCCTTTCAGCTCAGAGATGCTCTGACATGCCAACTTTATTTCGGCTATTTGGTTATTTGGGGCACTCATCAAGTATAGAGCATTTTGGAAAAAATGGAAGATAGTGTATGGCAATGACATAGTAATATTGTGCCTATTAAATAATTGCATGTTAATTTCCATTGAAGTGTTAACTCACTGATACTGATTAGTTGAGTGTTTCTATAGTTGTCACACGTTGATTATTTTCAAATAAATATGTTTGGACACTAAAACTATAGTGAAAATATTTCATATTTGTCAATGGCTTCAGAGGTCCTTTAGATTCTTACAAAAACTCAGGAGTTAATTGCTATGAGCATAGTGCCACATGGACCTCCCTGGTGGCTCAGACGGTAAAGAATCTGCCTGCAATGTGGGAGACCTGAGTTTGATCCCTGGGTCAGGAAGATCCCCTGGAGGAGGGCATGGCAACCCACTCCAGTATTCTTGCCTGGAGAATCCCATGGACAGAGGAGCCTGGCGGGCTACAGTCCATTGTGTCAGAAAGAGTTGGACGTGACTGAGAGGCCAAGCATAGTGCCATATAACAAAAAATATATTTGTGCTCCAGATAAATGGAACTTCCATGTTAATTCTTACCCTAGTAATAGAGAAACTATTACTTTTCTATAACTGCTAGTGATTTTTGATTGCTATTGAGTTTATATGTATAAAAAGAAACCATTAGTTACTTATGGATGATTTGTTTCTTGATTTATCAAGCCTTCATAATAATTATAATGCATGCTGTCTGTGGCCAACCTCACTGTGGCTCTTAGCATGGCTGATAATTGAAATGGTTTTGAACCTGACTATCCCAGGAGTAAAGTCCAGAGGTGTGGTGCGGTTGATCTTGGAGTTGCTGCTTAAAAAGTGGTTCCCAATGCCAAAATCTGGAATTAGTTATCCAAAGAGCCATATTTGAGGGCTGGGTTTGATTTCTGGGTTTCCCTAATTGACAGTAGAAATCTCAGTTTATCACATGTGCCATGAATTTGTTAGTCTGAAGGAATTAATCAAAATCCTGTTTCTATAAACATTTTTATTGATTCATCATTTCTGAAATCATGCAGTTTATGAGTTGGTCCTATTTTGGGTAAAGCAATTACTTATGAAAGCTGTTAGATAGTTTCTGTCAAGCTTAATTAAACCTTTTCTGCTGGGAGACTTTTTAAAGAGTTTGTGAACTGTCAACTGTTGATACCATGTCCCAAATATTACTCATAAAATGGAATCTCTACCAGTAAAAATAACTCAGAGGCATCAAACCTCCAAATCTGGAAGCCAGTTGACTCCTTTTAGACAAATTCCATATGTCTGATTACCTCATTGCAGCTCAGCATTTGGTCTTGTGTGTTAGTTATGGGTGGGAGTTATTTTTTTTTTCTAAATCTTTTTTTTTTTTTTTGAGATATCCACTCTATTTTTTACTACCATGCTTTTGTAAATGTTAATGATGTGAAAAGTGCCTAAGAACCAATGGAGATGCTCAGATTAGCAGCCTTTGTAGGCTGTCCTGATGGGGAGCTCATCAAGGGAGATTTTTGACTCACGTATGAATTGAAGGAAAATGTAGTAGGCGTGCCTTTGACTATATGGTGTTAGGAACATGGGAGAATGTTAGGGTAAAGTCTCAAGAAGTCTCAGGAAAGGGGTAGCTATGGACGTAGAGAGGAAGTTTAAGATTTATGGGGCTTAATTTAAGGTTAATGGGATTCACTTTGATCTGGGCAGGGTTTAGATTGATAAAAAAAAAATAAGGGAGAGTAATTCAGACTGAGTAATGGTTCAAAGATAATGAAGAAGAGTTTTCTCCATTGGTATAAACATCAGCACCAATTTATGAAGGTCGTGGTAATCAGGAATCCCTGAAGAACTTTGAGTGGAGAAGTAGTATAATGAAAGCAATGTTTAAAGAAAATAATTCAGAAGCATTGGATAGAATTGGAGGGAAGGCATAATATCAAGGAAAACTGAAGAGACAGGAAAACCAGTTTCTTTTTCTTTAATTAATTAATTTATTTTAATTGGAGGCTAATTACTTTACAATATTGTGGTGGTTTTTGCCATACATTGACATGAATCAGCCACAGGTATACATGTGTCCCCCCATCCTGAACCCCCTCCCACCTCCCTCCCCATCCCATCCCTCTGGGTTGTTCCAGTGCACTGGCTTTGAGTGCCCTGCTTCACGCATCGAACTTGAACTGGTCATCTATTTCACGTATGGTAATACACATTTCAGTGCTATTTTCTCAAATCATCCCACCCTCGCCTTCCCCCACAGAATCCAAAAGTCCATTTTTCACATCTGTGTCTCTTGCTGTCTTGCATATAGGGTTGTTGTTATGATCTTTCTAAATTCCATATATATGCATTAATGTATTGGTGTTTTTCTTTTTGACTTATGTCACTCTCTATAATTGGCTCCATTTTCATCCACCTCATTAGAACTGACTCAAATGTGTTCTTTTTTTATAGCTGAGTAATATTCCATTGTGTATATGTACCACAGCTTTCTTCCATTTATCTGCCAATGGACTTGTAGGTTGCTTCCATGTCCTAGCTATTGTAAACAGTGCTGCAATGAACACTGGGGTACATGGGTCTCTTTGAATTCTGGTTTCCTCAGTGTGTATGCCCAGCAGTGGGATTGCTGGGTCATATAACAGTTCTATTTCCAATTTTTTTTTAATTTTATTTTTAAACTTTACAATATTGTATTAGTTTTGCCAAATATCAAAATGAATCCACCACAGGTATACCTGTGTTCCCCATCCTGAACCCTCCTCCCTCCTCCCTCCCCATACCCTCCCTCTGGGTCGTCCCAGTGCACCAGCCCCAAGCATCCAGTATCGTGCATCGAACCTGGACTGGCGACTTGTTTCATACATGATATTCTACATGTTTCAATGCCATTCTCCCAAATCTCCCCACCCTCTCCCTCTCCCACAGAGTCCATAAGACTGATCTATACGTCAGTGTCTCTTTTGCTGTCTCGTACACAGGGTTATTGTTACCATCTTCCTAAATTCCATATATATGCGTTAGTATACTGTATTGGTGTTTTTCTTTCTGGCTTACTTCACTCTGTATAATAGGTTCCAGTTTCATCCACCTCATTAGAACTGATTCAAATGTATTCTTTTTAATGGCTGAGTAATACTCCATTGTGTATATGTACCACTGCTTTCTTATCCATTCATCTGCTGATGGACATCTAGGTTGCTTCCATGTCCTGGCTATTATAAACAGTGCTGCGATGAATATTGGGGTACACGTGTCTCTTTCCCTTCTGGTTTCCTCAGTGTGTATGCCCAGCAATGGGATTGCTGGATCATAAGGCAGTTCTATTTCCAGTTTTTTAAGGAATCTCCACACTGTTCTCCATAGTGGTTGTACTAGTTTGCATTCCCACCAACAGTGTGAGAGGGTTCCCTTTTCTCCACACCCTTTCCAGCATTTATTGCTTGTAGACTTTTGGATCGCAGCCATTCTGACTGGCGTGAGATGGTACCTCATAGTGGTTTTGATTTGCATTTCTCTGATAATGAGTGATGTTGAGCATCTTTTCATGTGTTTGTTAGCCATCTGTATGTCTTCTTTGGAGAAATGTCTATTTAGTTCTTTGGCCCATTTTTTGATTGGGTCATTTGTTTTTCTGGAGTTGAGCTGTAGGAGTTGCTTGTATATTTTTGAGATTAGTTGTTTGTCAGTTACTTCATTTGCTATTATTTTCTCCCATTCTGAAGGCTGTCTTTTCACCTTGCTAATAGTTTCCTTTGTTGTGCAGAAGCTTTTAAGTTTAATTAGGTCCCATTTGTTTATTTTTGCTTTTATTTCCAATATTCTGGGAGGTGGGTCATAGAGGATCCTGCTGTGATGTATGTCGGAGAGTGTTTTGCCTATGTTCTCTTCTAGGAGTTTTATAGTTTCTGGTCTTACATTGAGATCTTTAATCCATTTTGAGTTTATTTTTGTGTATGGTATTAGAAAGTGTTCTAGTTTCATTCTTTTACAAGTGGTTGACCAGTTTTCCCAGCACCACTTGTTAAAGAGATTGTCTTTAATCCATTGTATATTCTTGCCTTTGTCAAAGATAAGGTGTCCATATGTGCATGGATTTATCTCTGAGCTTTCTATTTTATTCCATTGATCAATATTTCTGTCTTTGTGCCAGTACCATACTGTCTTGATAACTGTGGCTTTGTAATAGAGCCTGAAGTCAGGTAGGTTGATTCCTCCAGTTCCATTTTTCTTTCTCAAGATAGCTTTGGCTATTCAAGGTTTTTTGTATTTCCATACAAATTGTGAAATTATTTTTTCTAGCTCTGTGAAGAATACCGTTGGTAGCTTGATAGGGATTGCATTGAATCTATAAATTGCTTTGGGTAGTATACTCATTTTCACTATATTGATTCTTCCAATCCATGAACATGGTATATTTCTCCATCTATTAGTGTCCTCTTTGATTTCTTTCACCAGTGTTTTATAGTTTTCTATATATAGGTCTTTAGTTTCTTTAGGTAGATATATTCCTAAGTATTTTATTCTTTCCATTGCAATGGTGAATGGAATTGTTTCCTTAATTTCTCTTTCAGTTTTCTCATTATTAGTGTATAGGAATTCAAGGGATTTCTGTGTGTTGATTTTATATCCTGCAACTTTACTATAATCATTGATTAGTTCTAGTAATTTTCTGGTGGAGTCTTTAGGATTTTCTATGTAGAGGATCATGTCATCTGCAAACAGTGAGAGTTTTACTTCTTCTTTTCCAATCTGGATTCCTTTTATTTCTTTTTCTGCTCTGATTGCTGTGGCCAAAACTTCCAAAACTATGTTGAATAGTAATGGTGAAAGTGGGCACCCTTGTCTTGTTCCTGACTTTAGAGGAAATGCTTTCAATTTTTCACCATTGAGGATAATGTTTGCCGTGGGTTTGTCATATATAGCTTTTATTATGTTGAGGTATGTTCCTTCTATTCCTGCTTTCTGGAGAGTTCTTATCATAAATGGATGTTGAATTTTGTCAAAGGCTTTCTCTGCATCTATTGAGATAATCATATGGTTTTTATTTTTCAATTTGTTAATGTGGTGTATTACATTGATTGATTTGAGGACATTGAAGAATCCTTGCATCCCTGGGATAAAGCCCACTTGGTCATGGTGTATGATCTTTTTAATGTGTTGTTGGATTCTGATTGCTAGAATTTTGTTAAGGATTTTTGCATCTATGTTCATCAGTGATATTGGCCTGTAAATCATTCCAAGCATCTTTTCTGACCACAATGCAGTAAGATTAGATCTCAATTACAGGAGAAAAACTATTAAAAATTCCAACATATGGAGGCTGAACAACACGCTGCTGAATAACCAACAAATCACAGAAGAAATCAAAAAAGAAATCAAAATTTGCATAGAAACGAATGAAAATGAAAACACAACAACTCAAAACCTGTGGGACACTTTAAAAGCAGTCCTAAGGGGAAAGTTCATAGCAATACAGGCATACCTCAAGAAACAAGAAAAAAGTCAAATAAATAACCTAACCCTACACCTAAAGCAACTAGAAAAGGAAGCAATGAAGAACCCTAGGGTTAGTAGAAGGAAAGAAATCTTAAAAATTAGGGCAGAAATAAATGCAAAAGAAACAAAAGAGACATAGCAAAAATCAACAAAGTCAAAAGCTGGTTCTTTGAAAGGATAAATAAAATTGACAAACCATTAGCCAGACTCATCAAGAAACAAAGGGAGAAAAATCAAATCAATAAAATTAGAAATGAAAATGGAGAGATCACAACAGACAACACAGAAATACAAAGGATCATAAGAGACTACTATCAACAATTATATGCCAATAAAATGGACAACTTGGAAGAAATGGACAAATTCTTAGAAAAGTACAACTTTCCAAAACTGGACCAGGAAGAAATAGAAAATCTTAACAGACCCATCACAAGCACAGAAATTGAAACTGTAATCAGAAATCTTCCAGCAAACAAAAGCCCAGGTCCAGACGGCTTCACAGCTGAATTCTACCAAAAATTTAGAGAAGAGCTAACACCTATCCTGCTCAAACTCTTCCAGAAAATTACAGAGGAAGGTAAACTTCCAAACTCATTCTATGAGGCCACCATCACCCTAATACCAAAACCTGACAAAGATCCCACAAAAAAAGAAAACTACAGGCCAATATTTCCAATTTTTTAAGGAATCTCCATGCTTTTCTCCATAGTGGCTGTTCTAGTTTGCATTCCCACCAACAGTGTAGGAGGGTTCCCTTTTCGCCACACCCTCTCCAGCATTTATTGTTTGCAGACTTTGTGATGGCAGCCATTCTGACCAGCCTGAGATGCTACCTCATTGTGGTTTTGATTTGCATTTCTCTGATAATGAGTGATGTTGAGCATCTTTTCATATGTTGTTAGCCATCTGTATGTGGAAGACCAGTTTCTATTATAACATTCAAGGAGTAAGGTGATGATTAAGGTAATAATAACTAGATAATAATAAGTTTACCACAGTGGTGCCAGTGTTATGCCATTCACAGCAACAACAAAGCTACCATTAATTGACTGCTTATTATGTGCCAGGTATAATGCTTAAGTATTTTACATAGATATATCATTTAATCATAATCACAACAATCTTATAAGTACTATTATTAATGCCATTTTCAGATGAAGAAACTGAGACTTAGAAAAGGTAAATGATTTCCTCTAATTGATAGAGTGAAGAGCTCAACCTAAGTCATCTGAAACTGAACCCATACTATAAAAGAGGACCTTTAGGAATATTTGAAAGGTAGAGATGAGAAATAGCCAATATGTATTTTGCTTAGTACTGTACTTGATATTATAGCATCTTAAAGTAGTAAGGTGGCTCAGTGGTAAAGAATCCACCTACCAAGCAGGAGACATGGGTTTGATCCCTGGGTTGGGAAGATCCCCTGGAGAAGGAAATGGCAACCCACTCCAGTATTCTTACCTGGGAAATCTCATGGAGAGAGGAGCCTGGCAGGCTGCAGTCCATGGGGTTGCCAGGAGTCAGACACGACTATTAAACATCAGCAAAGTAGTTAAGACCAAGTATGTTATCATAAGAGTTTAAAATATAATCAGAGAATCAAGTTGTAACATGAATCAGAAAGATGTCATACATTGGGTTCCCCAGAATATAGGCTTTGAGATTTGTGTGCAGGAGGTTTACTGGGGAGAGTGCTCTGTAACAATGTCCATGAGAAATAAAGGATGCAGGAATGGACCGATGCCACAGAGACCTCCCTGATCTTAAAGGGAGTTCTAGAGCTAGAATCACCCTTCAGAGTTGTCCCAGTGAAGGCAAGGAGCCCAGGTCCTTATACTTGTCCATTAAGCAGTCAGTGGATGCTGCTGCCCCTGGGAGAGGAGGGTAATCTTTGAACAAAGCAACTTCCTTCTGCTGACAGGTCCTGGGAAGGGACTCCACTGTGTCCTCAGTCTTGAAGGGAATCTGGACAACATACCACAGTGTCCACTACACCAAAATATAAGAACATAACTATATTTTTAAAGTTATCTACTCTTTTATATGTAAATACCTAAAGTCACATCTTGGGGAAATACTTTCCTTTTAAAGTACTATTTTGGTGGGGAGGAAACACCCAATAAATCTGTCTGTGCATTTCTTTGCTGTAGAGCGGTAGCCTTAGTTCTTGATGAAAATAATCAATATGGAAGGCATTTGGTGTGTGGCTTAATTGAAACACTGTGTTTTGAACCCACTTGGTGTTAATGTGTAAATCCAATACTGTTTTCACACCTGCCCTCTTTCTATGAAGCTTTTTTTTTTTTTCAAATGGAAGTCTAGTATGGATTTCTTGCTTCAGACTAAAGAAAGGGCATGAACTGTCATCACTGGCCAAGAATCCAACTCACATGGTATCATGACATCATCCTTCATGTCAATAAGGCCTTGCCAGGTTTGCCTTGAGAGAGGAGCTGTGTGAATAATGTCTTGGGCCAAAATCACCCAGGGAGCACTCCATTATACCTCAGCTGATCTTGACAAATATTAGACACAGACACACAAAATATATGCATACCTGGACTTCACTTCCCAGAGAATCTGCTTCCTGGTGGCTGGAGTAGGATCAAGGAATACTTATTCTGTAACAGCCTCTATGATTCACCAGAGTTTAAGAATCCCTTTCCAGTGGGCCAGTTCCATTCAGTTCAGTCACTCAGTCATGTCCGACTCTTCGCGACCCCATGAACCGCAGCATGCCAAGCTTCCCTGTCCATCACCAACTCCCCGAGTCCACCCAAACCCATGTCCACTGAGTCAGTGATGCCATCCAACCATCTCATCCTCTGTTGTCCCCTTCTCCTCCTGCACTCAATCTTTCTCAGCATCAGGGTCTTTTCAAATGAGTCAGCTCTTCACATGAGGTGGCCAAAGTATTGGAGTTTCAGCTTCAACATTAGTCCTTGCAGTGAACACCCAGGACTGATCTCCTTTACAATGGACTGGTTGGATCTCCTTGCAGTCCAAGGGACTCTCAAGAGTCTTCTCCAACACCACAGTTCAAAAGCATCAATTCTTCGGCACTCAGCTTTCTTTATAATCCAACTCTCACATCCATACATGACCACTGGAAAAACCATAGCCTTGACTAGATGGACCTTTGTGAACAAAGTAATGTTTCTGCTTTTTAATATACTGTCTAGGTTGGTCATAACTTTCCTTCCAAGGAGTAAGTGTCTTTTAATTTCATGGCTGCGATCACCATCTGCAGTGATTTTGGAGCCCATAAAAATAAAGTCAGCCACTGTTTCCCCATCTATTTGCCATGAAGTGATGGGACCAGATGCCATGATCTTAGTTTTCTGAATGTTGAGTTTTAAGCCAACTTTTTCACTCTCCTCTTTCACTTTCATCAAGAGGCTCTCTAGTTCTTCTTCACTTTCTGCCATAAGGGTGGTGTCATCTGCATATCTGAGGTTATTTATATTTCTCCCGGCAATCTTGATTCCAGCTTGTGCTTCTTCCAGCACAGCATTTCTCATGATGTACTCTGCATATAAGTTAAATAAGCAGGGTGACAATATACAGCCTTGACGTACTCCTTTTCCTATTTGGAACCAGTCTGTTGTTCCATGTCCAGTTCTAACTGTTGCTTCTTGACCTGCATACAGGTTTCTCAAGAGGCAGGTCAGGTGGTCTGGTATTCCCATCTCTTTCAGAATTTTCCACAGTTTATTGTGATCCACACAGTCAAAGGCTTTGGCATAGCCAATAAAGCAGAAATAGATGTTTTTCTGGAACTCTTGCTTTTTCGATGATCCAGCGGATGTTGGCAATTTGATCTCTGGTTCCTCTGCCTTTCCTAAAACCAGCTTGAACATCTGGAATTTCACAGTTAACATATGGAGACCTATAATAAATGGTTCTGTTTTATAAGAGTCTTTAGGGGTGAGATCACCAATTGGGTGTGTTGGGGATCTCCAAAAGAGTAAATCTTAGAAAGAAAGATCTTCTTAAGGGAATTAGGGAGTACCATCTAGAAGAAAGAAAGGTGAAGGAAAGTGTCACTTTCATTTTTCTAGATTCCATATATATGCATTAGTATACAGTATTTGTTTTTCTTTTCTCTTTCTGTCACTCTGTATGACATTCTCTAGGTCCATCCACATCTCTACAAATGACCCAGTTTCATTCCTTTTAATGGTTGAGTAATATTCTATTGTAAATATGTGCCACATCTTCTTTATCCATTTCTCTGTTGATGGACATTTAGGTTTAATGACGATCCTTGTGTTTATCCTGCATGTGTGCATGCTTAATCACTCAGTCCTGTCTGAGACCCCATGGACTGTAATCCACCAGACTTCTTGGTCCGTGGGAGTCTCCAGGCAAGAATACTCGAGTGGGTTGCCATGCCCTCCTCCAGGGGATCTTCCCAACTCAGGGACTGAACCCACGTCTCCTGCTTCTCCGCACTGGCAGACAGATTCTTTACTGAGCCACCTGGGAAGCCCTTGTGTTTGTCTTGATGGACAGCAAATAATTGGGAGCATATAAGCAGGGATCTGTCTTTTATTCATTCATGCAATAACTCTTAGTTGAGCAGTTACTATATTTCAAGCACTGTGAAGTTGTCAGCACAATGAAGATAGGAAAATTCTGTTTCTGTCTTTAGGAGATCACAGTCGGAGGGAGAGAGTAGAGACTGACGGATGATAGAGCACAGAGCGGCACAGGCGCGGGGGGCGTGGACAGGTGGTCCCTGAGCCCTCCCCTGAGGCTCGGGGAAGGCTCCCTGGAAAAGCTCCGGAGGACTCTGCAAGGTTGGAAACGCAACTGTCAGTTATGCTTTTTCCACCCATACTTGTGTCACATCATTCCACTTACTTAGACCTTTTTTTTCTAAGAGGATTTTTATACATTTTCCATAAAGATCTTTTACAATGTCTTTGAACTTAATTCCTAAATAATTTACCATCTTTGATGCTCTTGCGAAGAGTATTATTTTGTATTCTTTTTGGCTGTTTCTTAATGGCTATAGAGAAGTACGATTGACCTTGATAGATTATCATGTAACTTGCAACCTCACAATACTCTATGACTAATTCTAAGAGTATTTGGATTTTCTTGGGTTTTCTATGTAGATAAACATACCATCTGGAAACAGTGGCAGTCTTGTCTCATCTTTTGCAGTCCTTGTATTTCTTATTTCCTTTCTGTGTGTTACTGTACAGGACATCCATATGTAAAGAGCAGCAGTGATTGTAGGCATCTTTTGGTCTTCTCCCAGACCCTAAATGGAGTATGTCTCACTTTCCTCCTTTGAGAGTGATGCTTTCCATGGGCAGGTTTTGGTAGATTACTATTTTCTTGTTTAGGAGGCACCCTTCTATTTCTAAGTTTTTCTGGGAATGCTTTGTCTTACATATGAATTGGACTTTAACAAATGCTTTATTTAAATAGCATTTTTTGAGATGCCCATATGGTTTTTCTTCATATGGGCATGAAGTACCAAAGATGGAATGAATTACACTGATAGATTTATCAGATTGTATCATCTTTACATTTGAGTAAAATCACTTGATTATAATTATTACCGTTTTAATACACACCACTGGATTGCATTAGCTAATATTTTATTCAAGATTGTGGTATATTAAAGTAGGGAGCATTGACTTATTGTTTTCTTTTCTTTCACTGATCTTATCCAGCTTTGGAATCGAGGCTATTTTAACATCATTAAATGAAATGGACAGCTTTCCTTCTTTTTCTGTACTCAGGAACAACTTGTAGAATGGGGATGATCTGTTCCCTGAACATTTGATGGAATGTACAAAATCAACTACACCTAGTGCTTTAGGGGAGGAAGATGGGACGTGAGAAGATTCCCTATTACTATATCAATTTAGTTGGTGGTCATTGGTCTATATAGGCATACCTTGGAGACATAGTGGTCTTGGTTCATGACCAAGCAATGATGCGAATACCATCATAAAGTGAGTTACACTAATTTTTTGGTTTCCCAGTGCATATAAAAGTTACATTTACACTATACTGTAGTCTATTAAGTGTGCCATAGCATTATGTTTTTTAAAAAACCACTGTACTTACCTTAAAAAAATGTTATTACTAAAAAAAAAATGCTAATTATTATCTGAGATTGCAGGGTTGCCACAATCTTTCTTTTATTTTTAAAAATGCAATCTCTGCAAAGCACAATAAAGTGCAATAAAACAAGGTCTGCCTCTATTGAGAATGTAGACTATCCTCATAAAGTTGTTCAGGAATCTTCGGTGATGAATGAACTTGAGAAAAAGAAGAAAAGACTGAGAAAAAGAAAGAGATGCCCCCTGGCATCCGTGCACATTTGGGATGTTACTACTTTGACTCACAACCACTGAAGCATCAGACAGGCTTCTCTGGGAAATAAGAGTGGGGCTGGCAGTGAGGGAAACAGGGTTAGTCATCTGGTCATTCAGCTAATATTTATGGAGTGCCCACAGAGACCTGGAGACTATTCTAGGCACTTGAGATGCAAAGATAAACAAGTCTCTTTTATAATCCGGTGAAGTGAGCCTAAACCAAAACAGTTATCACGGGGTTGGTTATGTGTCTAGCTTACAGTTTTCCTGGCCTGGTCCCTTGAAATACCCTGACTTTTCTCACTCTGTCAGCCTCTATGTCCAATCTGTCACCAGGTTGGCTCAATATGAATAAACAGTGTCGTGCAATTGCCAGGAAACTAATGGAGGCTCCATCTGCATGAATAGAGGTGTCCTAAACCAGCTCTCTCTGCCTGGTCAGCCTACAGCTTGTCGGCTGGTTTCAGATCTCTGGGCCCTGTCTCAGTGGAAACCGTGACAGACGGGGCCTCGTCCAGGGAGCGTGGCCAGACAGGGGAGGGGACCTGAACATGTCGTATACAGCGCTGTGAAACAAGCTGGAAGTTTTACAGGTCCTGCTTCAAGTCAGGGGAGCAAGGGACCTGAGAGCCTTCCCAGGATGTCCCTCTGCCTTCGTGCTCCATCATAGTCCTCAAAGGATGATGCCTCTTGTTCAGGCCACATGTTATTGTCACCCTCTGTGATCCAAGCAAAAGCATGGTCCCCCGTCACGTGTCTCCAGCACTCCCTGTCACACATCCATGTTTGTACTTCTTAACTCTTATCACCTCTCTGGCTGAACTGTCATTTCTTGTGTGTGAGGATAGTCTGAGAAGCTCGGCTCTATCTAGGAAATATTAACCGGAAGAAGATGCTCAGGGCTTCCCAGTTACTCCTCTGTGACATTCACAGCCTTGCCTTTTCCTCATCTGGTCCCCATCCTACCCCACATCCCATGTCTAGACTGCTGTGTTAGCCTCCCTGGAAGCTTCTCTTTGTTTATCTATATGCACTGTCCCCATCCCCAATAAAACCCATCCTATACACAGCTGATTGAGCAGCTGTTTCTGTGCATGTTTCCCATTCACAAGAGGTACGTTGATTGCAACCTCAGCCCACAGGAACTTGGTTCCTCTGGTTACTGGGAGAGCCACCCTCTGTGACTGGTGATGACTTGGTTCTGGGACCTTGGGTGGCTCCTTTTCACCACCAGCCCTCCGGTCATGCCCACTGTGTACTCAGAGAGGGGCCCCCACCCCTCTTGGTCAGCTTCCCTCCTTCTGCCTCAAGTTGAAATCTCTCAATAAAAATGGAAACCGTTTCCAAGCATCAAACTTAGGTCCTTGCAAGCTGGCTCTGGAGCCCTTTCTTTTCTTAAAAGTTGTTGCTATCTAACCACATTCTAAAATACCCCCAATAAAAGGGAAAACGGACCAAAAAAAAAAAAAGGCCTTCTTTAATCAATGCTTGCTTAACTGGTGCTTCAGACAAGCACTTCTTAGGCAAATGGATGACCACATGGATTTTCCAGAGAGGGGTGGGGGGATGTGAAATTGGCACAGAGTTCTGCTCTGTCTCCTTTGATGTTTAATTTGAGCCATTCTAGACAGGGCTCAGTACACTCTGAAAACACACTTTGTGATTAAAAAATGTGCGGTACATCAGCCAAAACATTTGTTTATATTTTACCCTCAATTTCAGGGTTCTTGTTTCTTGTCATGCTTTCCTTGAGAACTTTCTTTGTATAATTAAAGAGGTGTGAGTGTTCTGAGCCTGACTGTGAATAGGATACAAAGCACAATTTCCCTCCCCAGGAGACAGAGAAGGGTTTCTCCCCACCTTCTCAGGCGCAGCATCCATAGGATATGGCAAAAACAAGCTTCTCTGTACCATTTCCAGAACAGTAATAAAAAGCGGGCTGTCCAGGAAAGAAGGAGCCTCACAAAGACTGAAGCCTTCCAAATAGGGCCTCTCCCAGCCCCGGGGAGCCTCTCAGAGGCTCAAAGGTGTTTGAATGTACTGGTGTGTCTCCAGTTCTGTTAGAGAAGGGCTTCTTAACAGTGGCACCATTCACATTCTAGACCAATAATTACAGCTGTGGGGCTGTCCAGAGCATTGGAGGATGTCTAGCAGCATCCCTGGCCTCTACCCACCAGGTAGCAGTGGCATGTTCCCTCTGCCTCCGCCAATTGTACAATCAAAAATATCTCCAGACAGTTCCCCGAGGAAAGCAAAAAGCTCCCCTCGCCCCCAGTTGAGAACGGCTGCACTGAATGAACTTGAAAAGGGATTTTTCTAAGAGGCAGCCTCTGTAGGACCCAGAGTAGTGAGCATCCAACAGAGCCACCTGAGACAGTGTCATTCAACAGTGACAATGACCAAACCCACCCCAGACGAGGTCAGAGTCTTGAGGGTAAGGCCCAGGCATCACTGGCTTTTAAAAGGCCCCCAAGTGGCTCTAGTATACACTCAGGGTTGAGAAAGAGAGAACTTTGAAAGGAAGGACCGTTTCATAACCTCCATCAAAGGATTAAGAGAAGAACACAGGCCTTAGAACATCCCCATTTTGTTAACAATGGAAGTCAGAAAGGAAAGATCAAGAAGGAGAAATGGCTAACTGAAGCTCCTGTGCTTACTCTCTCTTCTTCCTTAACGCTTGTGTGCGTGCATGTGAGCTCAGTTGCTTCAGTCGTGTCCAACTCTTCTCGACCCTGTGAGCTGTAGCCCACCAGGCTCCTCTATCCATGGGATTCTCTGGGCAAGAATACTGGAGTGGGTTGCCATGCCCTCCTCCAGGGGATCTTCCCAACACCCAGGGATTGAGCCTGTGTCTCTTGCGGCTCCTGCATCGCGGGCAGGTTCTTTACCGCTGAGCCACCTGGGAAGCCCCCTTAATGGTTCAAAGAGCCTTTAAATGAAGAAGCCCTATGTTGGGAAGGGTCAGGGAGACCTAATAATACCTCATAGCCAGGCTATGAGAGAAGAGGAATCCTCCAGAGCTACCATGTGTCTTGGAGATACTAAAAAGAAAAGTCCGCTGAGCCTGTGAGGCCTCAGGGAGGAGGGAAAGAGGGAGAAACAGGCCAGGAGGGGAAGCAGCCCTGAGGCTGAGAAGTCAGTCCTTCTTGGCAGGTTGGTTCCAATTAACCGAGAGTCAGAAAATGGCTCCAATAGTGTTGGCTTGGGGGTCTTGTGATGTTCCTCCCTTTTCCTCTGTGGCGAGATAAGTCCTATACAAAAGGGGAAAGAAAAACCAAGGGATGCTTTAGTGTCAGACTTCTGGGTTTCAGTTCTGGATGCTACCAACACACATATTCTAAGCCAGAAAGCCTCCTGTCATTTTGCAGCCTGATTTCTACTAGGCAGAGAAATAAAGAATGTGGGCTTTGGAGTCCCTAAAAGTGTGCCCCTTTCTTGGTCCCTGTCTTACTAGTGGAGAGATCTTAGAGAAGTAGGCTGCCTGACCTCCCTGGACCTCAGTTGTCTCATCTGTAAAATGGGATAATCTTCATGCCTATCTCATAAAGCTGGTAGAACTGAATGAGATAGTCCACGAAAAGCAGTTAGTACAGTGTTCACTAAATATTAGCTACTAACATTATTTATTCTCTAGCCACAACATCCAGTGGGTCAAGAAGTTCTGTTACCTGTTCCATGGAAATGTCTTGAAAATTTGGCCCCCAGCTTCCCATCTCTGTTGGTTCTATCTGAGTTCTGTGTCACCGGTCACACACTCCTCCACCCACCCCCCGACCCCACCACCACCTTGCTGTGTCATGCAGCTGACTTTATCCAGGTGTTACTAGGGTCATGTGACTCCTGATTAAAATTTTCAGAGGTTCTTCGCAACCAACATGGTTAAATCCAGAAGCCATACAGCCAGAATCTACTTCTTTGGCCTCCCTGTGGCTTCACAGTATCTCAGAATTGTTAGTTTTGTTTCCCATCACCAGAGAGCCTGGACTGGCTTCCCTTGCTTGGGGTTTAAATGTCCATATGTTTTCAAGTCAACTAAGTGTTGGTCGAATGAACTCTCCTGTCCACAGTTTATATGTCTTGGACTGAAGCATTGCACATTTTTTTCCTGTTATGTATTAAATATAAAGTTTTGTTTTCCCAGCAGATGCTGTCAGTGATTTGGAAACATTGCCTGGTCCTGATTAATTTCTTTTCTGCATCTCATGAAGGGTCTTGTTTATTTACATTAATAAAAAAAACTATACAAACATCTTACATGTGAAATTTTCTCCTGGCTGATGATAGAGGTTAACTCATGAGTGAGGGGAAATTGAAATCTAGGTCCTTTCAGCTTTTGTCTGACCTATTGCTGCAACCAATAATTGCTGCTGTCTTAATTACTACGACAGACCTTGTCTAAGGTAGTTATTTTATTACTGGTCTCCCCAGCTGTACTGCTTACCTAACAGACAGCCCTTTTTTGAGGGGATCAAAAAGAGCAGGAAAGAAAGGAGTTCATAAAGGAAAAAAGTAAATAAAAGACAAACTGCCTCAAAGTCAAACTCTGGAATTCCTGTGCATTGGTTGACTCTCAAAGGAAAAATTGCTCCCAGGAATATTTTGTTGCGTTGCCGCCAAATTTGGACTCTTCGGATTTTTGTTCTAAGTCAGTCCCCATCTATTGGGTGTGCAAGTAAGCAGCCTCCCCTTATGAGAATGATTCCACTGAGGATGAAGATGGAACAACTGGGGCAAGATAGCAACTTGAAATCAAGAGCAGGATGTTGCTTGAAGGGATAAATTTTGACTCCTTGAACATGCGGTATTAGGTATCACCTAGGTAGAGATTATTAATATGCCCTCCTATTAGTGCTCTTCCCTGCAGGGTTACGATTATTAATGATTGTGAACTTCTTTGTCTATTTCCCTCCACTAGACCGGGAAGCAAATGACCAGAAAAGAAAGACAGCATAGCATAATGGATATGGGCATGGGATTTGACAACAGAAGACCTGATTCTAGTCCTAATTCTGCTGCTTACTGGCTCCTTAGCTGGGGGAAAGTTGTCTGATTGCCCTTCCATTCAAAATTCAGTTTTGTCGTTTATCAAATGGAAGAATAATCGAAGCCACTTCTCTGGGTTGTTCTGAGGAATAATGGGGTCATGTAAGTTGAGCACCTCGCAGTTCTTGGCATCACCAGCCCAGGTCAGTTGCTGCAGTGACAAGAGGAGAGTTGTTTTAAGCTCCTTGAGAGCACGGATTCCTCTGTGTGCGTTACCAGCTCCTGAATCTGTAACTGGAAATGAAAGTGTCTGAAATGAATGAATGAATGTCATGCTCACAAGTTCAAGCTTCTGCTCTCTTCAGTATAAGTATTTAGGTAAATGTGAGTTGTGTATACAACCCAATGACATGCCGGGGACTTGGGCCACAGGTGGACGAGTGACATTTTTAAATCCCTGTGTGATTTGGGAGAAGGAATCTCCCCCTGGTAATCAGACACATGGCAGATGTGAACAGAGAAGAATAATTGTAGCTTGGGGACTGACTCATTGAATGGATGGAGGAACAGTTGAAGAAAGGTTGATCAGAAATGAGAAGAAAATACTGGCCTCAGAGGTGAAGGGAAGTTTCTCAAAGGCGATGATGCTCCTCTATGCCCAGAGTGGCAAGCAAGGTCAAAGGGAAGCCCGGTCCAGTGTAAACCGTGCAAACACTTATGTGGGGCCATTCATTTGAGCACCCAGTTTTATTACAGTCGCATCACCCCAGTCTCATTGTTCTCTGTTCTGATTAGTGACTAAGAGCCTTTCCGCATGGCCCCAAATGGAAACTCTATTCTAATGGCTCTCAGCTGGGCTGTGGTTTGCTCGCCATTGTTTGCACACAAAAGCCTGATCCCATTAAGATGGTCAGATATTTCCTGCCATCCCATGGCCTCCTGCTCACAAACATTTGATGCTATTTAAAGCCTCTGCTCTGCAAATATGCTTTGGTCACATTTGTATAGTGCCCATTAATTAAGGCCAGATTTGAAGCTCTCACAGCTGTCACTTCTATTAACTGACTTCAGGGAATGGAGGACTTTATTTTTCCAGCAGATAATTTGGACATCAGAGAAAAGCCAAGAGATCCTCCAATCCGTGTGGCACTTACCTTGACTTCCAGGCATCTAATGAAAAAGCTTCTTAGACAAAAAGGGACACAAAGACTCTTTCATAGAAACCATCAACACTCTCTGCCAAGTGCGAGATTTATTGGGTGGGAGCACACACACACACTCATACACACACACACACACACACACACACACGCAGGCTTTCTTTGAGGCACCCTGGAAAATGAAAAGCTATCTGGGAAAGGTAATCATGTGAGAAGATGGTCTTGAAGATAGCAGCTGGGTTTTCTGTGAAAGGAGAAATGGACCAATTTACAACTGTGACTCTGCTAGAAGGCTAAAAGACTTGTCTATTTTTTTCCCTATATCTATTTTTCTCAAAAGGAAACAACCGTGGATTGGTTGAAACACATGATCTTCTAGTTACCAAATGCTTTAATTAATGAGGAGTCAAAAACATACAAAGACTGCCAGTTATCCAAGAAAGGAAATACTGTTCTTTCCCAGCAGCATGATTTGGAGTGGAGACATGGCGGCAGAGGTGATACTGAAAAAAAACCCCGCAATGATGGGGTTTAATGTTTATTAGGTCCTTACTCTGTAGCACTTTAAATCTATGCATTTCCTGGCTTATCTCATTTGACTCTTGAAAACCTATGACGTAGGCACTGTGATATGTCCATTTTATAGATGAGGAAGTTGCAATTTCTAAGCTTAAGAAATTTACCAAGGTCGTCGGTTAGGAAATGTCAGGAACGGAACTCAGATGTTGGTGAGGCCTGTCTTGCCTGGCCTAAAGCTCTTGCTCACCCACTTCTGTTATCCTGGTGCAATGGAAAGCACGTGGGCTTTGGAGACAGAGCAGAGTTTTGTCCAGGTCTGTCTTGTGATCATCAACAAACAGATAAACGCTTATGAAACTGTCCTTCAACTCAGATAAAATGAGAAAAACTATGGCTGCTTCATGGTTAGTCTAAAAACTAAATGAAATAAGGGTAAATGAAGTCCAGAGATAGTCAATAAATGTCAGTACCTCCTCCTCCATTTCATTTCATTCTAGTCATTTCTGTTTTCCATTCCTGGACTGGAGCTCCCACCACCTTGTGCGATATTGTCCCTGCATTCTTGGCTTCTTGGCTTTCTGTCATGGGTGGGGACCAGCACAAAGAAATCTTTCTTTGCTTAGCTCTTCCTGGCCGACCTGTAGTTATACCTTCAACCCCCCTGACTCCTGCTGGTCCCCCAGGAATTATGGGCCCCCACCTGTCTCCTCAACTCCTAGGACATTCACTGAACCGCAGGAGGGCCTGTGAGGTGAGAACCCTGAAAGTTTGATTATTAGCCCAGCATTCTCTTCTATTGATCAATGTCTCGTGTTTAAGTGGGTTCATTAGGGAAGAGCTTTGGACAACAGCTATTCACTCTCAAAGTTGCTTTCTAGATTCGGATTTTATTTCAAGAAACTCGGGTGTTTTTGCCTTAGTATCTCTGCGTTTCTTAGAGGATGAGTAAAAAAAAAAGAAAAGAAAAGACAATAATTAGCAGAATGCTTTTCAGTAATCATGGTCTTTAGCTGGAAAACACAGACACCTAAAGGACTCCTTAAGATAGACGTCTTTGTATGAGGAATTTAAGTGAGAATAGGTAGATGAATTTACTGATGACAACAGAATAAATAGAAAACTCTGAGAGTGAACTGTGATCTTAAGAGACCATCCACTGTTAGGAGGTAGTAAGGAATAGGTGGTCAGTGCTACTTGCAAATCTGATTAACTCATTTCAACCATTGTTTACAGATCTTTAACTTCTCTGTACTTTCAAAACACCTGTATTTGAAGTTTTAGATGAAAACAAAAGTTCATTCACTAACAGATTTTTAAAAAGATTATACATCCTGGGATGTATAAGCTGAGAAAGTACAATCCAAAACTGAGCCTTTGCGCCCGCTCCCTGCCACTCCATGTTAAATTTGCAAACGTAAATCTAAAGAGTTCTAATAAAGAAGCAAATTGAGCTTTTGGAAGCCCACAGTTAGGAACAAAGGAAGGAAGGAGAACCAATCCACCACCTTGGAGGGCCCAGGTGGTGCTGAGATAGAGAATGATTCAAGAGGTGAGGCATGAGCAGCGCTCTCAAGAATGAATGAGAACTGGGGAGACCCCATATGATATAGGGCAAAATGAAGTCATTAGCATGTTCAATGGAGAAACTTTCAGTAATCTAGTGGAGGCGGGTGGGGGCGATGATGATCCGTAGCTAAAGGTTAAGAGACATGATTGCATGAAAGTTGGTGCTTGTAGGAGATGTTGCTATTTTCTATACAATAAAGAAAAAAAATCTTTTTAAGTAATTCCATTACTCGATTTGAAACTTTGTTATTCTCGTGGTCTCAGTGCTTTTCTCTTAATTTACAATTTATCAATTGTATGCTCTTAATTAGGCACTAGGAAAAAAGATGTCAGAACATAGTTTGACTGTACCAGATATTAGAGGATAATAGCCCACAGTGGAGACAGCATCATACTTGGAGATGCAGTGAAGTTCAGGATTGTCAGTGATCCCAGGCGTAATTTCTTGAGCTGAGAGCATACAATGGGGCAAATGAATGCAGGATTCTCCAGGTTGTGTTTTCAGAATCCTGGAGGCCATTTTAATACTTGTGCATCTCTGTTTTACTCTGGCTTTGTGTAATACATAGAAGTTGTGATGAAATGTTTTATAGATGCCTTAAAGGGCCCTTCATGGAGCTTTCCAAACTACAGCTCATGACCCAGAAGCACCAATTTAAAATCTGAAACCTAGGAGCCTAAAGTTACACATGAAAATCATGAATTGCATGTGGAATCGCCAAGTAGCATTCTGTATCTATTAACAGTTTGCCTTTTGTATACAATAAAGAAAAAATCTTTTTAAGCAATTCCACTACTCGATTTCAAACTATATTGTTCTTGTGGACCCAGTGCTTTTCTCTTAATTTTTGATATATCAGTGCAATCAGTTCAGTTCAGTTCAGTCGCTCAGTTGTGTCCAACTCTTTGCGACCCCATGAATTGCAGCACGCCAGGCCTCCCTGTCCATCACCAACTCCCGGAGTTCACTCAGACTCACGTCCATCGAGTCAGTGATGCCATCCAGCCATCTTATCCTCTGTCGTCCCCTTCTCCTCCTGCCCCCAATCCCTCCCAGCATTAGAGTCTTTTCCAATGAGTCAACTCTTCACATGAGGTGGCCAAAGTACTGGAGTTTCAGCTTTAGCATCATTTCTTCCAAAGAAATCCCAGGGCTGATCTCCTTTAGAATGGACTGGTTGGATCTCCTTGCAGTCCAAGGGACTCTCAAGAGTCTTCTCCAACACCACAGTTCAAAAGCATTAATTCTTCGGTGCTCAGCCTTCTTCACAGTCCAACTCTCACATCCATACATGACCACAGGAAAAACCATAGCCTTAGTTGGGCACTAGAAAAAAAAGATGTCAGAACATAGTTTGACTACACCAGATATTAGAAATTAGTATAGTAGTGTACCTATATCAATCCTAACCTGCTGTAAAGTACAGGAAGCTCAGCTTGGTGCTCTGTGATAACGAGGTGGGTGGGATGAGGGGGTGGGAGAGAGGTCCAAGAGAGAAGGGATATAAGTATACATATGGCTGATTCACCTCATTGTACAGCAGAAACTAACAGCATTGTAAAGCAATTATAGTCCAGCGGAAAAAAAAAAAAAGCAAATAAATAAAAGACCTTTCTTAAAAACAAAAAAGAAGTTCGTACTATCTACTGTTTATCACCTGGCATGAAATTCTGTATAATTTTTGGTGGTAAGTTTAAGAATTTAACCAGAAGTTCTATCAGGAAGAATAGTCTATGTTATGCTTGAGTGACAAATAATGACAACATATAGTGGCTTAAAACAAACATTTCTGTTTCATTTTAGTCCTTATAGGACTGACAGGAGCTCTATTTATTAGAATTCCTCAGGGTCCCAAGTTGGTGGAGGCTCTACTATTTTAAGCAACTGCTGTCTCACCCAAAGTCTGCGTGATTTGCTCTGGCAAAGAAAGAGAAGGTTGGAGAGTTGAGCACCAACAATTAATGTTTCAGCCTGGAGATGATACATGCCACTCCCACATGCATCCCCTTGGCCAGAGCTAGTCACATGGTCACACCTAACTTCAGAGGGGTAGGAAGTTGTAATATTCCATTTACCTGGTGGGCTGCCATCTATGGGGTCGCACAGAGTCAGACACGACTGAAGCAACTTAGCAGCAGCAGCAGAAGATCCGACTGAGCAACTTCACTTTCACTTTTCACTTTCATGCATCGGAGAAGGAAATGGCAACCCACTCCAGAGTTCTTGCCTGGAGAATCCTAGGGACGGGGGAGCCTGGTGGGCTGCCGTCTATGGGGTCGCACAGAGTCGGACACGACTGAAGCAACTTAGCAGCAGCAGTAGCAGAAGAACCACATACTGAGAAACATCCGTAACTTGAACAGAAGTTCATCCTCCCATTCCTTTTGCCTAAGAAGAAAAGATGAGTACTTTCATCAATGTTATAAACTGTAATTTTGAAGTAAGTCCTGGTGACTTGCACGGGGGATGGGAGAGAGTTCCAGTAAGCCAGATATAACTCAGGAGTGACATCCACTTGAGCTTAGAGACGATCTCTTTGACATAAACAGCTCTTATGCAATACAGAACCAAAATGCACTGAACCAAAAAATTATGCTCCATGCAGATCTAGACGCTGATTTCTTCATTGTCCAAATGAGACATTCTGTAAACTGAATAGGAAGCCCAGCTGTGGCCATAAAATTTTACTTATTTCAAGAATTATTATCACTTAATATGTGCTGTTCTGAAAGGCATGCAGAGTTAAATTTTGTATGTTCTCTGTACAAGACACTTAACTATAAATTTAACACAAGCTTGGCAATAATGTTGAGATTTAAATATTTTTAAAGACTTGCTATTAAGTTAAAATGTTAATGAAGAATTGTGATCTTTATCATGCGGCTTTGTGTAATCCTGACCTACTGCCAATGCATCCCTGAGGATTCTCATCTGCTGATTCTAGTAGGAAGGTCTAGGTCAATTGCAAAAAGAGCAAGCCAGAAAAATATAAAATATATTCAGGGATATTTCTTATTCAAAATAAAGTTTAGTGCAGCATTCCACAACCGTTTTGGCACTGGGCACTAGTTTCACAGAAGAGAGTTTTTCCACAGACAGAGGAGGGATGGTTTCAGGCTGATCCGAGCACATTAAATTTATTGTGCTTTATTTCTGTTATTATTACATTGGGATATATAATGAAATAATTATACAACTCACCAAGCGGCACAGTGGTTAAGAATCCTGCTAATGCAGAAGATGCAGTTTCGATCCCTGGGTCAGGAAGATCCCCTGGAGAAGGGAGTGGCAACCCACTCCAGTATTCTTGCCTGGAGAATCCAATGGACAGAGAAGCCTGATAGGCTATATAGTCCATGGGGTCGCAAAGAGTCTGACCCATCTGAGCAAACAAGCACACACACACCATAATGCAGAATCAGCGGGAGCCCTGAACTCGTTTTTCTGCAACTGCACAGTCCCATCTGGGATGATTGGAGACAGTGACACCTGAAGCATTTTGTGTATGTCCAGTCTACCTGGTAATCTTGTTTTGGTTGCTCTCATTGCAGAAGACCCTGCCTCCCAAAGATAAGGATGTTGGAAATGGAAGTAAGCTGTTCAGTGCTTTTGTGGCAGTCTCAGGATATTCTGTCTTGACTTTGACCCAGAAAGTATAGACATTTGAAATTGTTTCAAATATGATTTTAAGGCCACTGTCATTTTCAATCTCAAGTGGTCATGTGAACAATAGGGAGCGACTGTAAATACAGGTGAAGCTTCACTCACTCGCTTGCCCAACACTACGAAGCCCAGTTCCTAACAGACCATGGACCAGTACCAGGGGTTGGGCACTCCGGCTTTAGTATCATGAAGAATAATACCTCTCACAATGTATATTACTGACTTTTTTCAATAGAGACAGGTCAAGGAAAAAATGGTACTGTTCTTTAGCCACCAAAATAGTGATATTGAGGGAAGATTTGAAAAGCAGTAGCAAAGTCAACCTTCTAATGTAGTGTAATGAAGTTAGAGAGCAGACAATAACAAAGCCTGGTGGGTGGTTTATGGCAAGAGGGCCAGAGTTTGCCCAGGACTGGTCTTGAATTTTCCATCGTCAGGCTGATTTCCCTGGTACAAGTTGAGATCACTGAACTAGGTGACTCCTTCAGAGCCAAGAGCAAAAGGACAGCATGCCACTGATAAAGACTCAAGTTCTGCTGACATCCCAGGCTTCCCTAAACTGCAGTTGATCTCTTGTCTATGCCCATAGATACCATCTCCCCGGCGAGACACCAAGACTATTGAGAGCAGAGTCATGACATACCCCAGTTTTGACTTCTCTAAAGGATTGTGTCAGTGCTAAGCATGTGGTAGATATTTAATTAATTCTTTGTTAATATAGTAAGTCATCTGATGATTTAAACTGTTCTTTCCAGACCCTCCCATCCTCAGTCAAGCCTGACTATATTGATACTGAGCAGAGCTAAGATTTATTGAGTGCCTACTATGTTCCAGGCTCAGTGCTAAGTTCTTTATACAGATTGTGGCATTCAGTTCTCACAACAATCTTATGAGGCAGACATTCACTGAGACTCCATTTCAGGATCAGTAACGTGAAAAGTGTTTCTGTACAATCCCCCTGTTAGTCCCAGTCCAGTCTCTTGGGGCCACAAAGAGGACATCTTTCTTCCATGTGACAAAGCCTCCAATATTTAGAGCCATCTAGCATATCTGTCTTCTTTTCTTCCTGTTAAACACTCCAGATCTTTATTCTGTGATTGTTAATAACAATCACAAACTCTTATCCCAAGTACTGTGATAAATGCTTTCCTTTTGTGGCTTAAATTACTGTAATTTTCTTATTTAAGCATCTTGTTTAACGTCATCCTGGCCAACAGGATTGCAGTCCCAGGAAAGCATGATTCCAAAGACAGAGTTTCCAGTTATTACTCAGTGTCATTGCTACTTAATGGTAATTTTATCTTTTTTCAATGTATAAAATTTCTTATGTCATCTTTTTAATAAAAGAGTGAAAAGAGCAAGTACTTTGTCATAGAAAGAAGATTTGTGAAACAGGTATTTTTAAGCCCCTGTTTTCCTAGGAAAGCCAAATGCTAGGGAGAGATATTATACTGAAAATATATTCTTGATACTGTAAAACAGTAAAGCTATTCCAGATAATTTATCTTTGGAGCTGGAAACCTAGGGCTTTACTTAAGGGATAATGTTGAGGAAAAAGACTTTTAGACAAAAATGTCCAACCAAATGGAAAATATCAGAAAGGAAATAGCAAGTGTCCAGAGGTCTCCAGAGATCAGAGTATGGCGCACTGATGGTTGGCAC
The DNA here is from genome assembly GCF_055505025.1 of Bos grunniens. Taxonomy (NCBI): domain Eukaryota; kingdom Metazoa; phylum Chordata; class Mammalia; order Artiodactyla; family Bovidae; genus Bos; species Bos grunniens. The sequence continues at coordinate 83,750,002 of NC_141174.1, read as the reverse complement.
ACAGAGAGTGGTTTCCAGAGGGAGGGTTTGTTACAAGTCAGAGTCTTTCAGGGATGAATGGCTTCCTGAGGTGGGCAGCTCCATAACAGTGGGAGAAGGTCCGACAAACCCAGATAGACAGGGCTATCCGAGAAATGGCTTACAAAATTAGGGTCACCAGGCACTGGGAGTCATTGGGAGAAATAGTAAGAGATGAGGTTAACAGTCCGTGTTTTAGAACCAGATCACCCGGTTACATTCTAGCTCAATAGCTTGCTCTAGTGATAGTGATAGTGAAGTCACTTAGTCGTGTCCGACTCTTTGTGACCCCATGGACAGTAGCCAACCAAGCTCCTCCATCCATGAGATTTTCCAGGCAAGAATACTGGAGTGGGTTGCCATTTCCTTCTCCAGGGGATTTCCCGACCCAGGGATCGAACCCGGGTCTCCCGAATTGTAGGCAGACGTTTTACCGTCTGAGCCACCAGGGAAGGCCCAATAGCTTGCTAATCTGGGACAATTTTCTCAACCTCCCTGTCATTCAGTTTTCTCATCTCTAAAATGGAAATAATATCATCTAGCCCTTGGGATGTTGGGCAGATTCAATGAGTTAATTTATGTAAGGCATTTTATAAAATAAGTTCTATGCATGTGCTATATCACCTAATCTTGTGTTGTTGTTAAGTGGCTTCAGTCGTGTCCAAGTCTTTGTGACTTCATGGACTAGCCCGCCAGGCTCCTCTGTCCAGGGGACTCTCCCGGCAAGAATACTGGAGTGGGTTGCCGTGCCCTCCTCCAGGGGATCTTCCCAACCCAGAGAGCAAACCCACATCTTTATGTCTCTTGCATTGGCAAGCAAGTTCTTTACCACTAGCGCCACCTGGGAAGCCCTTCTAACCTTATAGGGTTCACTTTTTAGCAAAAATGCTCTTTTTCCCAAAGAGCATGACATAAAGTGGTATGACAGATCCTAATCATAAAATAAATTCTTAAAAGCTTGATGTGTTTTGTTAATATTAATTTAAGTTAAAACATGAACACATAACTGTTATAATGGCAATTACTGAGCATGTGGCTATTATGTTGAATAGCGCATGGATTATAGAAAATTATTTAGATGCCTCAGCATCCAATTTATTTCTGAATTTTATTTTGGTTTACGATTCTTGAGGTATTCTTAATCAAGGCATGCAACAAATTGCAAATTGTAGACAATCTCTTTGATTAAAAATGGGAGCAGTTCATTCTGAGGGCCGCATAAAAAGGACTTGATATAGCAGTACCCAGTGTGTTATAATTAGGCATATATGATGCTTTAAAAGCATGTTTATCAAGTTCTTCATATTCTAAAAAAAAATGTTTTAAAGATTGTGAAAACGTTAAAATAGAACCTTAGAATAACTTAACCTATGTGGTCTAGCAGTCACGTTTTATCTGTTAAATTAACTCCAGTGATCTATCCAGGGTCTCAACAGGGAATAGTAGTTCCTAGGTTGACATCAATATTTAACTTGGCCACTTATAGTACTGCCTCTGACCTTGGTTAAACCAGATGACTTCTCTGGTTTCTTCTGCTCTAGGAATCTGTGATTCCAACATTCTATATTTAGTGGAAATTCTTGGTATTTCCCAAAGCCTGATTTTACTCTAATAAGCCTCCTTCTCTTCCTATTGGTTGGACCATTTTGTTCTTTATATTACAGCAATCTATTAGGAAAAGAATTTTTTTTTAATTTATATTTTTTGAAAAGGGCATTCTTTGCTGCAAATCCATTTTATTATTGTTCCTATCCATTTTAGAGATGTTAGTATAAAATAAAAAACTGATTTTCTACAGCAAGCAGAGATAGTTGTTTTCTTGCTAACACTAATTGGCAATGGCAAGGTCCAAGTTTACAAAGAAACTCAAATTTGATTTTCAAAGCCAGCTAGGTCAATGCCCTGTGCTGTCCTTGTTTGTGTTCCGTTCCCTGACGTTTTAGCTCTGAGCTTAAAAAAAAAAAAGAAAAGGTTCAATTTGTCAATGACTTTGAACTACAGCAGAAAGGAACACAGACAAATGTCCTTATATGTGCTGGTGACATGGTCTTCCAGCTATCCTAAGAAGCAGGTAAATCATTTTGCTTTTTATCATCTGAATGGCTTTGTGTCAACCATGTCACTATTACTGAATTATTTGAGGTAAAGGTCTTTCCAGGGTTCAAGAAGATACTTCCAATAACTTTCTCTAGCTCTCCAGTTCACTCCTCATCTTGGTTAACAACTCAAAATCAGTATTCTACTGAAGCACCTATTAAGTTATAGGTTTATAGCCCTCCTTGGCTCAGTATCTCTAGAAGTTCCTTTATCTTAAAAACAACAACAACAAAAAAAGCAGGCTGTTTCCTATCATTATTTAAAAACATAAGTTGAACAAATTGAAACTATACAGTGATTTCTTCACAGCCCTCAAACATATATAGTAGAATACAGCCTCAACAAAGGTAACCTTAGGTTTCAAAAAAGAAGTCCCAGGATTGCTCAGATCAGATCAGATCAGTCGCTCAGTCCTGTCCGACTCTTTGTGACCCCATGAATTGCAGCACACCAGGCCTCCCTGTCCATCACCAACTCCCGGAGTTCACTCAGACTCACTTCCATCGAGTCAGTGATGCCATCCAGCCATCTCATCCTCTGTCATCCCCTTCTCCTCCTGCCCACGATCCCTCCCAGCATCAGAGTCTTTTCCAATGAGTCAACTCTTCACATGAGGTGGCCAAAGTACTGGAGTTTCAGCTTTAGCATCATTCCTTCCAAAGAAATCTCAGGGCTGATCTCCTTCAGAATGGACTGGTTGGATCTCCTTGCAGTCCAAGGGACTCTCAAGAGTCTTCTCCAACACCACAGTTCAAAAGCACCAATTCTTCGGCGCTCAGCCTTCTTCACAGTCCAACTCTCACATCCATACATGACCATAGGAAAAACCATAGCCTTGACTAGACGGACCTTTGTTGGCAAAGTAATGTCTCTGCTTTTGAATATGCTATCTAGGTTGGTCATAACTTTCCTTCCAAGGAGTAAGTGTCTTTTAATTTCATGGCTGCAGTCACCATCTGCAGTGATTTTGGAGCCCCGCAAAATAAAGTCTGACACTGTTTCCACTGTTTCCCCATCTATTTCCCATGAAATGATGAGACCAGATGCCATGATCTTCGTTTTCTGAATGTTGAGCTTTAAGCCAACTTTTTCACTCTCCACTTTTACTTTCATTAAGAGGCTTTTGAGTTCCTCTTCACTTTCTGCCATAAGGGTGGTGTCATCTGCATATCTGAGGTTATTGAGATTTCTCCCGGCAATCTTGATTCTAGCTTGTGTTTCTTCCAGTCCAGCATTTCTCATGATGTACTCTGCATATAAGTTAAATAAACAGGGTGACAATATACAGCCTTGACGTACTCCTTTTCCTATTTGGAACCAGTGTGCTGTTCCATGTCCAGTTCTAACTGTTGCTTCCTGACCTGCATACAAACTTCTCAAGAGGCAGATCAGGTGTTCTGGTATTCCCATCTCTTTCAGAATTTTCCACAGTTTATTGTGATCCACACAGTCAAAGGCTTTGGCATAGTCAATAAAGCAGACATAGATGTTTTTCTGGAACTCTCTTGCTTTTTCCATGATCCAGCAGATGCTGGCAATTTGATCTCTGGTTCCTCGGCCTTTCCTAAAACCAGCTTGAACATCAGGAAGTTCACAGTTCACATATTGCTGAAGCCTGGCTTGGAGAATTTTGAGCATTACTTTACTAGCGTGTGAGATGAGTGCAATTGTGGGGTAGTTTGAGCATTCTTTGGCATTGCCTTTCTTTGGGATTGAAATGAAAACTGACCTTTTCCAGTCCTGTGGCCACTGCTGAGTTTTCCAAATTTGCTGGCATAGTGAGTGCAGCACTTTCACAGCATCATCTTTCAGGATTTGGAATAGCTCAATTTGGAATTCCATCACCTCCACTAGCTTTGTTCATAGTGATGCTTCCTAAGGCCCACTTGACTTCACATTCCAGGATGTCTGGCTCTAGGTCAGTGATCACACCATCGTGAAAGGTGGTCTTGGGGAAATCCAAGTCTATAAGCTCATGATGCCATGATTTTAGGTTCCCTTTCCACTGGTCAAAGGAGAACATTCTGGAGGCTTGAGGCAGAGTGAGCCTAATAAGAAATAGAGGCTGTCCAGAAGACTTAAAGACCCTGGGGTCTGCATTGGATCGTTTTATTACAACAGGAAAAAGTGGTTGGGAAAGTTTTTCATGCCAGGGCTTCCGGCAATACATGGAAACATTGGGTTAGGGAGAACCCAAAGATTCTGAGAAATTAGAGCTTTTTCATGAGAATAAAAAGGAAGTCCAGCATGATATTAAGAGACTCCTTTCTATGACCTCTCAGGGAAGAGCAGGCAGTCAGAAGCCATCTTTCCCTCCATCACTGTCAACCCCAGGCTGCGTGTCCTCTTCCCGAGGACACTTGCCTTTGAGGACACTGTGTTCACCCACTTCCGGAGCTGTTCTCACTCCCTCTCTTGTAGCTTCTATTCTTCCCCTTAGAGCATGCTGTTTACCACCATACTCGCCGTCTCAGGGACTGCTTACCTCGCCTGTTTGACCCCCACTCTATCACTCCACTTCTAAGTGTTTGAGCTAGATAGTTGTGGGCTCATACTGCTGCTGCTGCTGCTAAGTCGCTTCAGTCGTGTCCGACTCTGTGCGACCCCATAGACGGCAGCCCACCAGGCTCCCCCGTCCCTGGGATTCTCCAGGCAAGAGCACTGGAGTGGGTTGCCATTTCCTTCTCCAATGCATGAAAGTGAAAAGTGAAAGTGAAATCGCTCAGTCGTTTCCGACTCTTAGTGACCCCATGGACTGCAGCCTACCAGGGTCCTCCATCCATGGGATTTTCCAGGCCAAGAGTACTGGAGTGGGGTGCCATTGCCTTCTCCGTGTGGGTTCATAGTTTGTTGTTATTTAGTCACTAAGTCAAGTCTGAGTTTTTTACAACCCCATGAACTGTAGCCCGCTAGGCTTCTCTGTCCATGGGATTTCCCAGGCAGGAATACTAGAGTGGGTTGCCATTTCCTTCTCCAGGGGATCTTCCCGACCCGGAGATCGAACCCGCGTCTCCTGCATTGCAGGCCGATTCTTTACCACTGAGCCACATTGAAGCTCAGGTGCTCTTAACTATATGACCTCTTTCCTCCTCTATTAAAATGGTAGTAAATATTGTCACCTTAAATGCCTGATTCTTTTCTTTCTATTGCTTTTCTTGGTATCCATTAGCACCTCTGTAGACTTCTTTGAATAATGAGAACATGCCTTTCTTTTAGGGTCCAGAGAGTCTATTAAATTGTCAAAATTGAATTTTTGACTTTTTTTTTTTAACTTTGGCTCTGACTCTCTTTTAACTAGGCTTCTTTTACTCTGCCAGAGAAATGCTTTTCTTTTTACTTCTATATTTGCTGCCATTCCACATTCTTTAAAGTGTACACAATCCGGCTGTCCTCTTAGCTAAATAACATTCCAAGGCAGCTATTGTTTAAGCGAGGAATGAATATCATTTGTTTGCATTTCTTTGAATTTGCCCTCTCAGTTATCTTTAACTTGACTTTAATAAAACATATATATTGAGTTCCTCCCCTGTGTCAGATGCTTTTTATAAACCTTGTCTCCCTTTTATCATCATGAAACCAACCCAGCAAATTAGAATAGAATTAGTGCTTAGCATTGCTAATTAATATGTGGGCTTTCCTGGTGACTTAGTGATAAAGAATCAAAGAATCCGCCTGCCAAATGCAGGAGATGGGGTGGGGTGGGGGGGTGTTTATCCATCCCTGAGGAAGATCCCCTGGAGAAGGATATGGCAACCCACTCCATTATTCTTGCCTGGAAAACCCTGTGGACAGAGGAGCCTAGTGGGCTACAGTCCATGGGTTCACAAAAGGTCAGACACGACTTAGCGACTGAACGATGACAACAACAAAAATTAATATGTGCTGTCACTTTAACAAAGTATTTTTGCTTTCAAAGTGTAATGACGCTGGATCATTTTCGAAATTTCTACTCTCGCTCAGTTATCCACACCTGGGGTAAAACTTATTCTTGAACTGCTGTAGCCCCAGGCACTCCTTTCCACCTGGAATCAGGAACTCAAATACAGGTTTAATGCCTAGGAGGAAATAATCAGCTTGTTTAAGTGACAGCTGACATCAGGAAGCCTTTTGAGCCAGAGGAATGACATGATGACAGCAGTATTTTGGGGAAGATAAATTTCACAGCCACATGCAAGATAGATTACCTGAAACCACAACATTAGCCTTTCTTATGGTTATACATCTGGGGGGTATGATTTAAAAGCTCATAAATACGATCAGTTTAAAGAAGGGACTGGTGAAAATTAAGAATTTCAAGCTTCCACCAAAGAAGATGAATCAGTGTTTATCCAACTGGTTTGCATGTCCTAAATATTTATGTACACAACTGCATATTCTTAATATAGTCACTTGGAAGCCATGTGGAGGGATCCTATCTCCCATGGCCCTGCCTTCTGGTTCCAAGTTGCAGAAGAAGGGACATTCTCTGCAAGCACAAGGACTATTCATCTGGCTGCCACCTGAATTACTGTTATGGAACACATTGAGTTTGACAGATAACCCTGTTCTTAGCTGTCCTTCAAAAGAAGCGTGAAGGAGCCTTCGTGTTTAAATATTTCAGCCAGATTTCTTCCTTCTGAGCATGCATGGAACACAATGTCTTTATTTCTTAATGAAATAAATAGTCACACTGGATGCATCTGTGGTTAGAAGAAGGAATTATCTGATTGGATATCTTGCCCTAAAGTGCATTCTCTTGGATCGTGTAATGATCTCCCCCATGGAATGATATTTTTCCTTGAGTCATAAATATTTCCTAGCTTGGTGAACCAACAGTTTCCTTTCCCAGCAGGACAACTGAGAAAATCAGTGACTATTTCAGTGAATAAGCTTGGACTTTAGGAATTTATTATGGAAGGAAGGGTAGTGATAGAGATGTTCCTTCCCTTAGGTGAATGAGTGCTGTGTGAGAGGAGAGAGACATCAGGGGACTTTGCGGGGAACAGGAGAACAAAGAGAAGCTATAGGAGGTGCTGAAACTATTCAGTCAGCTCTTGTGGAAGGGGAGGCCTCAGACTGCACAGAGCACCTCTGTGGAGGCACCTTAGGAAAAGCCAGAGAGCAGTCCTAGCCATAGAAGGAACGTGCTGTGCTTAGTCGCTCAGTTATTAAAACATTAACCTTATTTGATTTCTTGGATAGTCTAGCCCTCAATATGTATAACCCTTGGTTGGCCATTCACCAGGCTCTGTTTTCCTTTCTTTCTTTCTTTCTTTTTTAATATTTAGTTAGTTATTGGGCTGCTTTGGGTCTTAGTTGCAGCACTTGGGAACTTCATTGCATCATGGGGACTCTTTCAATGTGGTGCATGGACTCTCTGGCTTCGGAGCAGGGGCTCAGTAGTTGCTCTGTGGCATGTGGGATCTTAGTTCCCTGATCAGGGATGGAACCTGTGTCCCCTGCATTGCAAGGTGGATTCTTAACCACTTAACCACCAGGGAAGTCCCGGGTTCCATTTTTAAAGTAAAAAGATTTCCTCTGGGTTAAGAGACTATGCAGGTCAAAAAGGAGAAAGAGCCAGAAGTCCCTTCATTCAAACCCACCATCACCACCTCTATATTACACATTACTTACCTTCTGTGAACTTCGATAAAGTAGGGACAGTCAAGAAAATTAAACAGAATAACATGTTAGGTGCCTAGCACATGGCCACTTCTCTACCCATGACAGCTGTCAGGCAGGTATGTGGGGCTTCCTACTACCTGAATCCCTGGGAGTTGCTTGAATCCCTATCTAAGACAGTGCCCGTAATACCTAGAAAAGAAGTTCCTTGCACTCAAAATTTCACTGAGCACCAACATGCCCGAGCTATGAGCTCCATCCACAGCCTCCCTTGCTCTTTTCCTAAAATGAACATGTATGCATGTGTGCTCAGTCGCTTCAATCGTGTCCAACTTTTTGCGACCCCATGGACTGCACCCTGCCAGGCTCCTCTGTGCATGGGATTCTCCAGGCAAAAATACTGGAGTGGGTTGCCATGTCCTCCTCTGGGGGAATCTTCCCGACCCAGGGATCAAACCCGAATCTCTTGTTTCTAGCATTGGCAGGCACGTTCTTTACCACTAGGGCCACTTGGGAAGTCCAAAATGATCCATTTACAACTTTTGAAGGTTTCTATTACTGGTGTCTAAGACAAACCAGGAAACACAAAACAAATGAACCCATACTTTTTTTTTTTTTTTTTTCAAAAATAGAGAGGTAACAAAGTTGTAAGAAAAAAATCTCTGGAATTCTTGATACCATTGTCCCAGAATGTGATTGAAATGCAAATAGATCACGGGAGTTTTCCTGTTACAACCTGGCTTGGAGCACCGCTTGAGAATCCTGTGTAAATAGAAGTGAGCTTTCTGTGGACAGTGCAAACAGACCAACCTCCTCTCTTAGAGTAGAATGTATGTGCCTGGTGTGAGAAGATGAATTCCCTTGGCCACGCCCAGGAACAGGTCACTGAAGGGAGGCAGGTGCAGCCTCAAGAAGGGAGGTAACAACATTTTTCTAGCCCTAAGTCCAAACCAGTTCTGAACTAGGTGCCTCCATCTGCATGTTCTCATTTAAACTTCACAGCAGACTTGAGAAACTCTATTTTAATGCCACTGTTTTAGAGGGAAGGAAACTAAGGCTCAGAAAAATGAAATCACCTGCAGGGGTAGCATGCATTACGGGTGCTCTTTGGTGGACATCCATGTGTCTAGAAGAAAAGACTTTTGAAGATGTGGAAATACAGAAGAGAATTTTTTACTCCAGATTATAGAAATGAAAAGGGATTAAAGAACCTAAACCAGGAGTATTAAAGGCAGGAGAATAGGTATAATGTAAATGCAAAGTTTCAGTGAAGACTTAAGAAGTCTGGGAACAGAGAGTTTAAATCACAAGTCAACTTCAAATTCAAGGTCAGTATTAACAGTCCTCCCAACCACTCAGGGCTTCTCATCGACCCTCTGCAATCTCCTAGCTTCTCTCCTCCTGGTCGTTCTCTCTCTCTTCTATCTCCAGCTCTGGAAGCAAAGCAGACTCTTCTACTGTTTAGCTCTATCTCAGTTTCACCATTCTCTCTTGTTGCCTTGGTTCCTGTTGACACCCAGGCCTCAAGGTCCCACCTCCCAGCCTGCACAGTTTACCCAAATATTTTCACAGGGACAATTTGCTTTCCAAAAGGAGTTGCTCTTCTGGCTAGTAGATAAAAATCTTTTTCATGTGATTATGGGGACATAAGGAGAAAGAAAAGAGCATAGACCATTTGAGTGAGGAAACAATGAACCCCAGCCTTGGAAAGAGGAGGGGGACATCATAGTATAAAAAGGAGACTCTGGCAAGGAAGTCCTCTCTGCCACCCTGGAGAAATCACTTTCCTCCCCAAACTTGGTTCCTCATCCGTGAAGCAAGGGACTGGGGCTCCTGGAGACGTCCCTACTGTCCAGCACTGGGATTCTCAAGATACTGTGTTTATGGATGTGATGTCTCTCCTCTGTCCCTGTCCCTGTTAAAAATATCACAGAGAAAAACTTTCCAAAGGCATTATTTCTTTTTTTTATTTTTAACCAAGAAGGTGATAAGGTTGTGTTGTCATTATTTTAACTGGATGGGAGAGTTTTGTGCAACTTGAGAAAAGTATAAGGACTTGGAGTAAAAAAAAAGTGACCTGGAAATGGTCTTGGGTGCCACAGAACTCACCCAAGGATGCTACTCAAATCTAGACCCTAATTCATTAAGCCCGTGATGGGGCCCGAGGTTTCTAAGGAGCTCTCAGATGATGCCTATGCTGCTAGTTCATGGACCACACTTTCTGAAGCAGCAGGGTTGCGAAGATCCAATAGTGCATATTGTTCTTTATTTTTAAAAAGAAAATCAAAACAGAGGAATGATAAGTAAGATTTGAAAGGGTTTCCATCCAAAAAGCTGAAATAACAATGTTTAGTGTCGTAGAGGAAAGTTCCAGTGAAAGAGAGAAAGAGAATTTGTATGACTAAATTTAATGAATGAATTAATGAGGATCAAGATGTACCCTCAGACCCTCGCTCTAAGATGACTCCATCAAAGACCTGATTTTCTAGGAAAACTTCTGTAGTAATCTTTAAGGTTCCAAAGCCACGGACTGCCCAGTCTTCCTTACTTCACCTTCCACAGACCATCCTTCTTCAATCCATTAGTTGTTCCATCAGCCTTCCATCATTGTGCCCTTGCCCTCCATTCTGATTCCGTCTCTCTGGTCCCGGCCTCCATCCCTCTGTGTCCCTCCTAATGTGTTGTCTTTGTGCTTCTCAACCTCTAGTCTCTTCCATCCGTAATCCATTGTCTGTGTGTGCTAAGCATCTTCCGAAAACAGTGTTAGTGTGCCTTCCCCCAGTCTAGAGTCTTAGGATTGAGCCCTTGTGCTTTGGTAGCCAGTCTTTCCTTCTCATCTCCTCCTACCCCACCACTCCTGTCAGCCATCCCTGAAGAGATCCCCCAGAGACAGCAAAAAATCCCATTAACCCCTGAAGTTTAACTCACATAGATTTTTCAGCATTTTCTTGAACATTCTGGAAATAGAAGGCCTGAATATTCCACCCACATTTTTTTTTCCACCCACATTTTTAAATGCTCCACAAAAACATTTTGACAAGTGAACATCACATCTTAACAGCATGGCAGAAACTTGCACGTAAGGGCCAAGAAATATGCAGTCACCCTGAATTTCTGAATCTACCCTTCTTGTGCTCCTAGACTACCACTCCTTTTAATGTTTAACTGTTGTTTCTTGTCCATAAACTACTGCTTATGTGAGTACCCTTTTACCAAGGCTTATAGGTGCCATCTTGTGGAGGAAAATGCAAACAGGCAGGTCTAGAGATAGACTGAATTATGGGAAATGACAAGGACAAGCATGAGCCTCCCTCGTTGCCTTCTGGTCCCTGGAAGGGACTGGGATCCTCCCAGGTCCTTCTGGTTGGGCCTACACCTGTGGGTGTGGGCTGTCTGTGCCCAGGAGGCCATGGGAACTGGGCCAGTGTGCAAGCAACCTCTATGCTGGAGCATAGTTCATCTGCCCAACTCACTACTGACTCACAGGTGATCTATAGACACCATCTCTCTGCTCCCTTCTGCAAGAAACTTCCTGGTCCTGACCCCTTGGCAGCCCTATAGAGTTAAGATACAATCTGACCAGATATTTTAAACAGAATTCTTTTTTTAACTTTTTATTTTATATTGGAGTATCGCCAATTAATGATGCTGTGATAGTTTCAAATGCACAGTGGAGTGACTCCCCTCCCATCCAGGCTGCCACATAACATTGAGCAGAGTTCCCTATTAAACAGAATTCTCTTTAAACAGAGAAGTTACCAGTCAGTCTTACATTTTAAAAGTAAAGTTCGGAGGTTTCTCCTATTCTGTTAAAAAAAATATGGGCACCTTACTTTTGTTAATATGATAGAGAAGTTGTCCTTATAATGCATTCATGCCCCCTCATTTCAGTCCAATAGGGAGGAAGATCATGAAAGTGAGGAATTGAAATTTAAAGTTTGAAATATCCCCAGTCTCCAGGGAAAGATGACCCTAGGAGGAGAAGGGTTGGTAATTTTCTCACTGCATATCAAATGTTCCCTCTCAGGATCCCATCCTTCAGATTTATAAACATTGGTGTAGTTGATTCTCACCCAATTTTATCCTAGGAGGGTGCCAACATTTTCTTCCAATTGAGTCACTTGGTAAGGTGCTATTCACTAATGAAATGAGATGAAGTACTGAAAAGGGACAGCCAAAACTTGATTAAAGCCAGATTGCCAGTTTCACAATTGCCTTCATTAAGGAAGCCAGAATACCTTTTATCCCATGTGCCGTTTCTTCCCTTCCAATGAATGACATTGTTAGTTTGGTTCCCATTGATTCTTGTTTCCAATTTAATTTTGTCTACATGAAGCAAATTTCTCCTTTAGTCATGGCAGGATTTTTTCACATCAGGACTGTACCCCTTTTTCCCCCAGAAACAGTTTAGCACCAGAAGAAACTTCAAGATGATTCAGTTGAAGAAGCAAATTGGTTCCTATAACTTTATTCTCTTGGTTCCTCAACCATACTGCTCCCTCATTCAACAGACACTTACTATGCAGCTCCTGTATGCCAGGCACTGTGCTCGTTCCAGTACCTATGTGCTCGTATTGAAGTTACGCCAAAAGGCAAGCATCAAGGGCTCTAGAAGGCAGCTTGATGGCAATGGAGAAGTGTTTTTTAAGACTGGATAATTACGTATTCTTTGCTCATTAGCTTCTGACATTTACAGATAACTGTTTTGCACTTCTATGAAATTGCCACTGTTTTAAAGCTTTTTTCTGGGGTACCTGTGCTTTTAGGTCTCCCATGAACTGTGGAATAAACTAGAGCAGTGCTTCTCAACCAGGAGTGGTTGTGTTCCCTAGGGGACATTTGACAATGCCTACCCCAGTAGCTCAGGTGGTAAAGAACCCACCTGCCAATGCAAGAAACACAGGTTCAATCCCTGAGTTGGGAAGATCCCCTGGACAAGGAGTATTCTTGCTTGGAAAATTCCATGGACTGAGGAGCATGATAGGCTACTGTCTATGGGGTTGTAAAGAGTTGGACACAGCTGAGCGCCCATGTTCGCACGCCTATGCAGATATTTTTGTTCGTCATACTGAGGCCGGGGGTGGCTACTGGCATCCAGTAGATAGAAACCAGGGCTGCTGCTAACCATCCCACAGCACAGAAGACAGTTCCCACAACCAAGAACTATTTGGGCCAAAATGGCACTAGAGCTGCTGTTGAGAAACCCTGGCTACAAGGAGGAAGAGCTGGCAGGATGCCAAGACATGGGGCTTCCAAACCCTTCCAGCCCCTCTTCAACAGAACAATTCTGCTTTTCTCAGTTTACGTATTGAAAGTTCTCTATTTCTGCATGAGGTTTTGTTTGAAAAGTATGCGTTTTCTGCTTAAGGGGGAAAAAGAAAATGACTGAGGTGGAAGGTAACTCTTGACCTTGTATCTTACAGTTGAGATACATTGAGACAAATCAAGTGAGCGGTGTGTGATACAGGATGAGGGCCGTCAGGGGCAGACTGGAGCCATCAAGTTCAGCTTCCGTCTTTGTGCAGGGCTCTGCATGCTTCCCTCTGAACATTTACACACCATATTGAAAGATGGCATCGTGTCTGCCTTTTGATTTAGACCAGGGGTTGGCTTTTTTTTTTTTTAATATGCTGCTGCTGCTGCTAAGTCGCTTCAGTCGTGTCCGACTCTGTGTGACCCCGTAGACGGCAGCCCACCAGGCTCCCCCATCCCTGGGATTCTCCAGGCAAGAATACTGGAGTGGGTTGCCATTTCCTTCTCCAATGCATGAAAGTGAAAAGTGAAAGTGAAGTCACTCAGTCGTGTCCGACTCTTAGCGACCCCATGGACTGCAGCCTACCAGGCTCCTCCATCCATGGGATCCTCCAGGCAACAGTACTGGAGTGAGGTGCCTTTGCCTTCTCCTAAACAAATATTTTAGGCTTTGTGGGCCATACTATTGTATCTAAAAGTAGGGTCCAGCTGCTTGCTGCTCAAAAGCTATTAAAGAGGCCAGGTTGGTGGAAAGGAGAGTTTTCTTTGTTTGGGATGCCGACAGCCAGGGGTGGGAGGGCAGATGCCTGTCCAGAGGTTGTTTGCCCCACACTGACAATCAGTGGGCAAGAGGTTGAGGGAGGGGAGGGGGCTACATGCAGAAATACCACAATCAGTTCTGACAGTCATCTTGAAATTGGTCATCAGTGGTCTGACCAGCATCATCTAGGTTAAGTATAGTTCATCTTCAGTTCCAGGGTCGGTTTGTTTCCATTTCTTGAGGCCGGCTCTTGGAACTGTGACAGCTTATTTCACAGCTACAGTCTGGTCATCATGTAGTTAGCTTCTTTCACCTGAGGAGGGTTTTAGTATCTATAAGACAGCTCACAGGATATGGCTCAGAATATTATCTATCACCCTTGAGAAGGAACTAGAAGTCCTTACTATGCTAAACGACTAGGAAGTTATTATTTCCCATTCACTGTTTTCCTTTGTTTCCACATTTTCTCACTTCTCTGATTAAACTTCGTCTTTGGCTTAAGTTTTCCATAGATGAAAGTTAAGCTGAGGACATGAGGACAAGGACCATAGGGTCTTGCTCCACTTCACTATCTCTGTCTCAACCACTCAACCCTGCTGTTGTAACACAAAAGCAGTCCCCACAATAACTAATGGGCATGTTTGTGTTCCAATAAATCTTTATTTGTAAAAAACAGGTGGTGGCCAGATTTGGCCAGTGGGCGGTAGTTTGCAGACCCCTGATTTGAACTATAAGTTTTTAGTAGGAACCAGGTTGGTTTTACCTTCGTGTCTCCTGCCTAGCCCTGTATTAGCACATAGTATGGGTTCCCAGGAAACGTTTACTGAACTGTATTGAGAGTCCATCATGTAGGCACAAGCACTGGAAGATTTTAATGAGAAAACAACTGGGAAAAGATCCATCCAGTATTTCTCAGATAATTTTTGTTTATTGTGTAGCTATTTCCCTATGTTGGACATTTAAGATGTTTCCATTTTTTAATTAATAATAATATGGTAATGAGATCCTTCATACATAAATTGTTGGCCTCTTATAATTTCCTTAGTGTAAATTCCTAGAAGAAGAATTCCTGGAGGCTTCCATGGTGGCTCAGTGGTAAAGAATCCCACCTGCCAATGCAGGAGACATGAGTTCGATCCCTAATCCAGGAAGATCCTACAGGCCGAGGAGCAACGAAGCCTGTGCGCCACAACTATTGAGCCTGTGCTCTGGAGCCCAGGAGTCGCAGCTACTGGAGCCTGCAGCGCCCTAGAGCCCGTGCTCCGCAAAAAGAAAAGCCACTGCAATGAGAAGCCCACACACCACAGCTAGAAAAGCAACAAAGAACCAGCACAGCCAAAAATAAATAAATAAAATTTTAAAGCAAAACAAAAGAAGAAGAAGAATTCCTGGGTCAAACAGTATTTTTTGCTAAACAGCTTTCCAGGAAGGTGGTATTGATCTACATTCCTGACTGTAAAAAAAAAGGAGATATTTATCATAAGCCCAAGAATTTCTTTCAACAGGATGTTGTGAATAGAAGTTTTGGAATCCATATATATTTCCACGAATTAGTTCAGCATAAATATAAGAACATTGGTGTTAACGACTAATCATTTTAATAATACTGCTCTCCCACACTGTTGTGACAGCGTGGTTATTAAGGCACTTCGTTTTACCTGTTGGTGTCATCTGGCCAACCGGTGGAGGTTACCCTATCTGGTGTGTTTACTGAGCACACAGAGAAACATCTGCTTCCCATTAGGGAGTCCGAAGCTCCAGTATCTGCACGCCTGGCACCAGCCTACCCTGCCATGATATACAGAGGCCTCCTCCCTGTGAAATTCACCACCAAATATGTCGTCCAGATTGCTCATTTCCCACAGGAAATTTCATTTAGGTTAATTTTGGCACACAACTGGGGGCAGTTCTTGAGCAATTTCTCCTGTGATGGCTTGCAACATGTAAAATTTTCCTACAACATGTTGCAAAAATCACTGGAAGAGTAAAAGGATATCTGATGGCCGTCCAATCACCTTTGTAACAACAAGAAATATCTCTTTTGAATGACAGTACGTGACGAGCAGAAAAAAAGAAAGAGATGAAATAAAGATAGACCAAAGACCAGATGCTTGTTCTGACCATTTTCACTTGGTACTGTTGGAGCAGTGAGGATGCAAAGGAACCACATAAGGTGCCTTACATTTTTGGTGAACTTGGCCTTTTCTTAGCTCTTCAGACTTCTCTGAATTTCTCCAAATGAAGAAGAGAATATCTACAACTGAGAAGTAATAGAAAGTGCTATAGAAATAGGAGTGAGTCTGAGCACTTATATGTGATGGGATTTACTTGAAAATGGATGGATTCCAGATAAAACCAAGTCTGTAAAGAAAATGATAAACCCAGTGTTTTCTGAGAAGCCACCCTATCACAGCATCCTGCTAAATGCCTTCTGTGTTTACTTCATTCAATTTTCACAACTGTGCTAGAAGGTGCCACCACAGTCACAGATAAACTGAGGCTCAGAATGGCTAATTGACGCGTCCAATGAGGCACACCCTTAAGTTGGAGACGCAGCACAAGACCTAGCTCTAGCAGCCTCCAGTGTTGCCTCTTGGGTGGTGCCTCTGAAGAGTTTAGAGACGTGTTGTTGTGTTCGGTCGCTCAGTTGCTCTTTTGTGACCCCCATGCACTATAGCTGCCAGTCTTCTCTGTCTTGGGATTTCCCAGGCATGAATACTAGAGTGGGTTGCCATTTCCTTCCCCAGGGGATCTTCCCAACCCAGGGATCAGACCCTCATCTCCTGCATTGGCAGGCAGATTATCTCTAAGTCACCAGGAAAGCCCATTAGAGGCATAAACCAGCGCTATTAAGTCATGCCCATCAGAGACCAGTTGACCAGACTTCTGATATGCAAAACCAGAATTCACTTCAGATTCATTTTTGAGCAATGTCCCGTGTAGGTCTGGATGATGATAGAAATGTTCAGCACCAAGCCCAGAGAGAAGCAACCCATCCAGCATCACATGTAAGTTAGGGACTGAGCCAGGACTGTGCTTCAGGTTGCCTGATTCCCAGTATAATATTCTTTCTATCATGCCGAACTGCTTTTCCTGGTAAATGACGTCAGCTCCCCTTATCAATTTACCCAGCCATGTTTTGGAGGAGAATACTAGATGCTTTAAAGAAAGTAACACAGCACACAAGTCCAGACATGTGATAAACTTTTGTAGACATACACCAAAAAAAAGTGCAGGTTAAAAAATGCCAAAATCCAAATGAAGTTTATTATTGAGTTAATATACTGATATGCATGATATACATGGTTTTGACAATGTGAGATATTGTTCTCAAGGGAGGCTGGGTGATGGGGTCACTGAAATGCTCTGTACTCTTTTTATAGCTTTTTGTGAGTCTTAAATGAAAAGTTAAAACAATAAGAAGGTAATGTGATAGGAAGATGGGCCAGAATATTTATTCACTTACTGGGTGTATAGTATTAAAATAGTCTGTGTGTGAGAGATACATGATGTGTTTGATACTCCATAATGTTGAAAGAGGAGAACACCAGAGTCACTCCTGGACCAAGTTCTCACTGTCGCTGTAGTAACACTGCCTTGAACTTCCTCCTCTACATCTGGGTCACTGCCACCATCCACTCCTTCAGTAATGCTCTAACCCTCAGTGTGACCTCTGATCCTTTGGAGGGGGACAGTTTTTGCATAATAGTTATAAGCATGGGCTCTGGCTTCAGATCCAGCCCCACCACTTATTAGCAGAATGGCCTTGAGTCAGTCACCTAATCTGTCTCTTAAGTCCTATTTTCCTAGTTTTTCAGCAATAGTATAGATTGCTTTTAAGAGTAAATGAGAAAACTGTATATTCAGAGGACCTGGAAAATGACAAAGACTGTAAATGTTAGGTATGACAAGACTGAGGAGGAGGGGGAAGAAGAAGAGGAGGGCGACAAATGGAGCTCCCTTCCTCCTCACAAAGGCCTGTCCATTTTGCTTCCTAAGCATCTCTGAAATCCTCTTCTTGCCATCACTATTTCCCTAGTTCGGACTGGGATATTGCCACATTCTCCAGACTTATCTGCCCCATTGGTAATTATCAGCTTTCTAAAAGAGAGTTGATCTGACTCAGCATGACACAGAGGATGCAGGGACTCCTCATTGCCTATTAGCATGTCATTTTCTGCATGTGTGTCTTATCCCCCCAGTTACAGTCAAATTCCCATAGGCAGGACTTGTGTCAGATTCAGCCTGGCATTTCCCAGATGGCCTGCCTGGTGCAGTCACTCAACAACATCAGTGATAAAATGGGTGTTTACATGTTTTGATCTTGCCATAAATGATCCTTCTTGCTTTTCAGATTCTAGCCCAAAGGTCACTTCCTTAGCTATGCCCTGCCTGGACTCCAAGTTCAAATTTTCTCTCTTTATATCATCAGATACTCATCATAGCCCTATGCAGGAGAAGGGACAATTGTCAGATAGGTAATTTGCCAGTGGTCACAGTGTTAAAAATAAAAATCTTAAAAGCATGTCCTCCACCCAGTTCATGTTATGGGATTGTCCTTCCTGTTTTGTGACCTGCATATAAGACATTTAACACCTCCATGGCAATCCAGTCTTTCAGAGGCCCTGGGTGGCCACAAGAACCCTAGAAGTGTGCTCTGTTAGCCCCCTGACACTCCTCAAAGAAGGTTCACACACACACAGACACACACACCCCTTCTGACTTCTCTTTTTAAGGAGTAAACCCTGGGCGCTCAGAGTCCAGAGATGGGTTCTGGGAAGGCAGGATGTTATCTTCAGTTCTTGCCATCTCTTGTGCCACCACATGCTTCTCTGAAGGCAACCCCCAGACCAGGAAAAACTGCTGTAGCCCTCCCTCTCCACATCTAGATTTATCAGGAGTGTCTGTGCTGTATAGGAAATCTGGTGGGGGATCCATTGCACTGTGCAGAACATTTTAATATCGTGTCTGATTTACAAGATAGAATGCTTTTTTGTCTGTGTCTGGGTTGTCTGAAGCAATCTACGGCTGTATAATTTCTTTGTGTTTGTCCCACTCTAACTGGGCTGGAGGCTGAGGAGTCACGCAATGTCAGCCCCCATCTTCGAAAGCTCTCGTTCTTTCCTGAAATAGCCCATACACCCCATTGACAAGAGAAGAACTCACTAGACTGCCTCTTCTCCCCACTCTAAGACCCACTCCTAGCTACAGCCGAGGTTATCGTCTGAACAAAATCTGAGGGTGGCCCTCACCTTCTTCAGACACCGAGTAGTTGTTGATACAATAGAATAAAACTCCCATTCTTTACCCTGGCAAAAAAGATCCTTAAGAAACTGAGCCGAATTCTCCAGCATCCTTTGATCCCTCCTAGCAAACCTACACTTCAACCATGTCTGTCTATGAGCATGTTTCCTGATTCCTCAGTGTTTTTTTCCTACTTGTGTGTCTTGGTACCCATTCTTTAATTTACCTGGAGTACCCCAAGAGAATGAGCTCCATCTGGGAGAGGTTGAGTCCAGGGGTAGCAAGAATGGATCACGGTTGGGGGAAGGGAGGAGAGTTAGATATTGCTAGGGCAGGGAGTGAGTGCTGCCAGCTTCTCTGTTCATCTCCCCATCAGTGACCATCAGAGGCATCTCCTTCATTCAGTTAGCATCTTTCTTTAGCAAAGTGGGATCTACTTTCCCAAACTTTTTCTGATTGTGGGTTTTTGTTTGTTTGTTTGCTTATTTAAAAGCAAAGGAGAACCCAGAGCAGGGGTGCAGGGTAGAAACCATGCACGGAAAGCATTTTCCTTATTTTTCTGCTACAATGTGCGCGGGGTGAGAGCAAGAACTATTTGAGGGAGGAGAAATACATAGGAAACATGGCATTTTGAAAGGTTAATGGGATGTGTAGGAACATACTGAGATGATGTTCTGCTATTGTCAGAAATAATGTTTTACAGAGAAGCTATTTGTGAAGAAAGACCAGTTATCGTTGATGGACTAATGTGCACGCAGAAATATGGAAGTAATAATGCCGATGTACAGTGCCTGCAGAGAGATGTCAGTCAAAACACGAAGCAGGCTTTGGGCTGGGGGAGAATGAACACCTTTTGATTTGCCTCTGTCTATAAGATTGGACCTGTAGGACCCACATGAACAGATTGTTTAACAAAATCCAAGGTGGACTTTGAAAGGTTTGCTGACCACTTTGCCCCTGCGGTGGGGTTTGATGACTGCTCTTAGAATTCCAGAACCATCACAACCCTGTGATTCAGCAAATGTCTCTCAAGTTGTAGAGTACCATTCTAATTTCAAGTATCATTTCTTATCCCCTGAACCTGGTGAAATAAATACTGTAGTCCCGATATTTCATTGTCCAAACTGCAGTCAGCTCATTTCTGTCTGCCTGCAGAACTGTGACAGAAGCTTCTCTGTGCAGACCACACATCCTGACTTTAAATTCAGGATACATGAATGTGAGCCCTATGGAATCAGTGGTGGAAAGGATTCTGTGAAAATCATTCCATTCTGTCCTAAGGTTTAATTGCCCTAAGAGATACATGAATAGGGAGGGGAAAGATAAAGCAAAAAGATCTTGAGATGAATAATGGGAAGACTCTTCACGGTAGGAAATGCAAGAAGGTCAGATTTCCTTTAAACCCGGATGGGAGACTGCCTCTACAGACAGTATCCTGTTACTTAGATGCATATCATCCCGTTTACTGATGTTTCTGTCACTTGCTTTCCTGTACCTTTCTGCTCTGGGAAAAATGCTTTGGAAGAGCCAATCAGAAGTCCTACTGCTCCACGTTTCAGAGACTCAGAGACCAGCGGGGATCCAGATCTTAACCAATTTGATTTAATTTCTTAAGAAACAGGGCCTGAGAACACTACTTTTGGGGGTTCTTGGCTAAGTGTTTCTATTGTCTGTCATTTAGAACAGAAGATGTGGGGACAGACCCCAGTTTTAGGTGCAGTGCTTATCGTGGTCCCCAAATCTTCCAATGTGGGATGGGTTTCCTGGACAACTTCAGTGTCTAACCTATGTAAATAAATGTCCAACCCCCACATCCTCCTTGTTCATTTTCCCTGTGTTACTTTTGATCATTTACTACCACCAGATGTGCTTGTTTTACTTACTTGTTTACTACAGTGGCTCAGACTGTAAAGAATTTGCCTGCAATGCAGGGGACTCGAGTTTGATCCCTGAGTTGGAAAGCTCCCCTAGAGAAGGAAATGGCAACCCACTCCAGTATTCTTGCCTGGAGAGTCCCATGGACAGAGGAGCCTGGTGGGATATAGTCCATGGGGTCGCAAAGAGTTTGATTGACTGAGCAACAAACACTTTCAGTTTACTCTTTGTGACCCCCCACCTCGCCGCTACAATGTACATTTCGCACATACCTAGAAAAGAAGTTCTTTGCCCAGAGTAGGTGCTCAGTAAAATTCTTTTGAGTCAAAGGCAGGAGGAACTTGCTCATCTCCAGGAGCTGGATGGGGGCAGGAACACTGTCAGTTCAAGACCCACCAGTAGATCCTCAGTGGTCCCCTGTGCCCTTCATCCCTGGGACTCTCCTGACATATGCTACAAGAGTCTCTTGTTTTCCACCTCTTTGCAGAGCATTGGCTGTGATGACTACCTAGGCTCCGACAAAGTTGTGGACAAATGCGGGGTGTGCGGAGGCGATAACACAGGCTGCCAGGTTGTGTCGGGTGTGTTTAAGCATGCCCTCACCAGCCTGGGCTACCACCGAGTTGTGGAGATTCCCCAAGGAGCCACAAAAATCAACATCACCGAGATGCACAAGAGCAACAACTATTTGGGTAAGCTTGGCTTTTTCCCAGAGGAAACCATCTGTTGTTCTCAGATGCTTCATTCCTTCCAGGATGGTAACACGCAGTGTCCAGAGGTCCGTGGACACGTAGAAGGTGTCCCTGGAGAATGCCAAAGCACCACCTGTGTCCCCTTGAAATGAGACGGAGGAAGTAAGAAGGTCTTTCTTGGAAGGAGATGTTTAAACCAGCCTTTGTTCCTTCCAAGAGAAATCATGTTGTGAAATTGAGAACAGTCTGCTTTGTTTCTCTGAAACAAGGGAAGATCTTTGAAAAGCGCAGAGATCCGCCCGTCTTTTTCTGTTGGAATTTCAGGGGGACCGGGCAGTCGATCATCCTGTCCAGACTCTCACTCCACAGGGATCTAAGGCAAAGGCCATTTTCCTCTTCTTTGTGCTTCATCAGGCTGGGGCAACAGTATGTGTGCGTCTTCACGACAGCTGCAGAACCTCTTAACGATCATTTGGGGCAATACCATCA
Organism: Bos grunniens; assembly: GCF_055505025.1. Taxonomy (NCBI): domain Eukaryota; kingdom Metazoa; phylum Chordata; class Mammalia; order Artiodactyla; family Bovidae; genus Bos; species Bos grunniens. The sequence continues at coordinate 83,727,973 of NC_141174.1, read as the reverse complement.
ATATTGGGAGACCATTTTTAACCCATCTTCCCACAAATGGAGATATTTGTTGAGTCTTCCTTCTGGGTTTCTGGCTGATTTTATGCTAAGCAAATCAGGTCCTGCAAGTTAATTTTTAGCAATTCTAATTCATGTAAATATGGACTAATCAGTTAACCAAATAGCATAAGGAAAGCAATTTTGCAATATACTTTTTTATTCTTTAATTAGTTGTGTAACAGGAATTTAAATAGCACAGACTATTTGCCAGACATTCTTGGTGCTTTACAGTATTAATTCATTGAACCCTCTCAAAGCCCCGGAGGATAGGAGCTATTCCCATCCCCATTTCATACACAAGAAGACAGGCACAGGACACTTATGTAATTTGACAAAGTCTCAGCAAGGAAGAGGTGGAGTGGGGATTCGAATCCAGGCAGTCTGTCTCCAAGCATCTACCAAGTAATAATACCCATGAGCAGTTTTGGTTCACCAGGCAGTAGTCACTGGCTGCAGCAACTGAGAGAGCATGAATTTTACAAATTTCAAATACCACAATCACCCCAGAAGATAACTCCAAACCTGAGACCTCCAGATACTGCAGCTTGTCCTTCTCCACCCAGGCAAATGCATCTAAAATTAGCTTCCTTTGGTTTTATTGGTGGGAGGAGGTAGGGATGGCAAATGGGACTCAGAAATAAATCCAATTAAAGTGGAAAAACTGTTACATTTGCTCTGGCAAACCCAGAAGCCACCAAAGTAGCAATAAGCCTAGGTTCCCCATGAGCAGTTTGTTGCCTTATTTTTATTTGCAAAAAAAGATAGTCTTTTTGTCTCCTTTCTTTCATACTATTAAAAGAACAAATCTTCATAAATATTCTGTTCCTAGAAAACGTTCTTCAAGGGATTATTTTAAATGTGATTGTGTTCAAATGCACCAACAAACAATGCCACATTTTGTGAACTTTGTGTAGTTTTTAGTGCTTTCCCTGAATCAAATTAGTTCTAACCAGTATGTGGTTTTTAAGCTGTGCCTTCTGAAATTAAAATAGTTAACCTGGGAGAATATCCACCAGCTGTCTGAATGGAAGCTACTCTCAGAGTCCCAGTGTTTTCATCTAGAATCTTGCTCTTATAAGTATTCCTGAGAAGCCATAGGATAACAAATATTCAGGACCCCACAGAGCCCCTGGGACTTGTTAGCAGTTGACAAATGTTCAATCTATTTTGTCTCAGAGAGCTTGTCAGTATGTCCAAGCTTCATGGAAACAAATTCCGTGAAAGTGAAAGTCGCTCAGTCGTCTCCGACTCTCTGCAACCCCATGGACCTTACAGTCCTCCAGGCCAGAATACTGGAGTGAGTGGCCTTTTCCTTCTCTAAGGGATCTTCCCAACCCAGGGATTGAACCCAGGTCTCCCGCATTGCATGTGGATTCTTCACCAGCTGAGCCACAAGAGAAGCCCAAGAATACTCGAGTGGGTAGCCTATCCCTTCTCCAGGAGATCTTCCTGACCCAGGAATCAAACCCAGGTCTCCTGCATTGCAGGTGGATTCTTTGCCAACTGAGCCACAGTAATTCCCTAAAAAAGATGAAGAGGAGGCAGAGGAGGATGTGAGTACCCAGAATCAGTGGAAGAGTGATTCAGAAAATCAAGTACAGCTTCCTACAGCCAGTGATCAGGGGGGTGTGTGAGAAATCCAGCCCATGGCAGTGTTACATGATGCCACATGGGCAGAGTGGGAGAGTAGAGACAGAAGGGCAGATGGGAGTGAAAGAAGTTTCCAGAGGTGGTAACAGGGGCTGTGTTTATGGCACTTAAGCATCTTTTAGTACATAGCTGCATCACTCAAGAGGCTCTTTTGTTTTCTTCTTTCCTTTTTATTGAGATTTAATTTGCCTTCCGTAAAATTAATTCTTTTAAAATGCACAATGGATGGAATGGTCTTTTTCTCACCACAGGTGTTCTCGTAATCTATTCCACTTATTCTACTAAATTTCCTGTTCTGTGAAATCTGTATGTTTTAAAAGTTAAATTGCATGCAATTGTTTGAGATTATGTGTAAGCTATTAGAGCACAGGTCTGTCTAGCTATTTTTGAATTTTTCAAAGATTATATTTCACAATTCACATTTTCAAACCTTGAAACATCTTTCAAAGAGTTATATGGTAAGGTTCTCCACAATTTTCCGAGTAATGATGTTTTGTTTTGTTTTGTTTTGGTGACTTCTACCTGTGTAAACTGTATTTTGTACAAAAATTTGACTTGATGCACAAAATTGAGTAGGCTGTCTGCATACATTTGTTCTGCAGAGGAGGCAACTTAGAGGAAAGGAATAGATCAGATGCTTTTAAAAATTGCACAACTTTAACAAGCTTTTTTTAGTTGCCCTATTGTTTTCCTGAATAGCCTGTAGTTATTTGTAATAAAAATCAGACATGCCATGTGAAATACTTGGAATTTTTTAAATGACTGACTCTCCAAACTTGATAGAGATAGAAACTAGATTTCCATGAAAACAGAAGGACTTGCATTATTAGTGCTGAAGAAGATGGTTTAATCACCTCGTTTTCAAAGCGTTTTTGAAAGCCCACAATATTTAAATGACTTATTCTAAGCTGCTTGCTGAGTTAATAATAGTAATTGTACTTTATGTATAGTACTTTAGTCGTCGAGTGTTTTTCCATGTATGGTCTTCTGACTTTTAAAACTGGACATTCTTTACTTTGCTTGCTTCACAAAAGATGAAGTTACAGTTATTGAATTATTGAATTGCGATGTGAAAGGTGAAATTTAAAACTCAAAAACTTTGGAGAAATGTCTATTCAGGTCTTCTGCCTATTTTTCAATCGGGTCTTTTGGTTTTCTTAATATTGAGTTGTATGAGCTAGTAATATACTTTGGATATTAATCCTTTATTGATCATATCATTTGCAAATATTTTTAATCGGTTGTCTTTTTGTTTCCTTGATGGTTTTCTTTGCTGTGCAAAAGCTTTTATGTTTAATTAGGTCCCATTTGTTTATTATTGTTTTTGTTTCTTTTGCCTTAGGAGACAGATTCAAAAAATATTACTAGCATTTGAGTCAAAGTGTTCTGCCTATGTTTTCTTTTAGGAGTTTTATGGTTCCCGGTCTTAAAGGTCTTTAATCCATTTTGAGTTTACTTTTGCATATGGTGTGAGAAAATATTCTCGTTTCATTCTTTTACACAGTTGTCTTTTTGAAGAGACTGTCTTTTCCACCATTGTATATTCTTGTCTCCTTTGTCATAGATTTTGTTGTTGTTGTTGTTGTTGTTGTTGTTGTTGTTGTTGTTTAGCTGCTAAGTAGTGTCCGACTCTTTGTGACCCCGTGGACTGCGGCAAGCCAGGCTTCCCTGTCCTTCAATATCTCCTAGAGTTTGTTTAGACTCATGTCCATTGAATCAGTGATGCCATCCAACCATCTCATCCTTTGTCGTGCCCTTCTCTTCCTGTCTTCAATTTTTCCCAGCATCAGAGTCTTTTCCAGTGAGTCAGCTCTTCACATCAGGTAGCCAAAGAATTAGAGCTTCAGCTTCAGCATCAGTCCTTCCAGTGATTATTGAGGGTTGGTTGCCTTTAGGATTGACTGGTTTGATCTCCTTGCTGTCCAAGGGACTCTCAACATCTTTTCCAGCACCACAATTTGAAAGCATCAATTCTTCGGTGCTCAGCCTTCTTTATGGTCCAGTTCACATCTGTACATGACTACTGGAAAAACCATAGCTTTGACTAGACAGACCTTTGTTGGCAAAGTGATGTCTCTGCTTTTTAATATGCTGTCAAGGTTTGTCATAGCTTTTCTTCTAAGGACAAGCATCTTTTAATTTCATGGCTACAGTCACCATCCGCAGTGATTTTGGAGCCCAAGAAAACAAAGTCTGTCATTCTTTCCCGTATTTTCCCCCATGTATTTGCTATGAAGTGATGGGACCGAATCCCATGATCTTTGTTTTTTAAATGTCGAGTTTTAAGCCAGCTTTTTCACTCTCCTCTTTCACTTTCATCAAGAGATGGCCTCTTTAGTTCCTCGTCACTTTCTGCCATTAGTGTGGTGTCATCTTCATATCTGAGCTTATTGATATTTCTCCTGGCAGTCTTGATTCCAGTTTGAGCTTCATCCAGCCTGGCATTTCACATGATGTACTCTGCATATAAGTTAAATAAGCAGGGTGACAATATAAAGCTTTGACATACTCCATTCCCAATTTTTGAACCAGTCCATTGTTCCAGTCTGTTGAACCATGCCTGGTTCTAACTGTTGCTTCTTGACCTGCATACAAGTTTCTCAGGAGGCAAGTAAGGTGATCTGGTATTCCCATCTCTTTAAGAATTTTCCACAGCTTGTTTGGTCCACACAGGCAAAGGCTTTAGTGTAGTCAGTGAAGCAGAAGTACATGTTTTTCTGGAATTCCCTTGCTTTTTCTGTGATCCAATGATGCTGGCAATTTGATCTCTGGTTCCTGTATTTAGAAAAATACAGCTTGTGCATCTGGAATTTCTTGGCTCATGTATTGTTAAAGCCTAGCTCGAAGGATTTTGAACATTACCTTGCTGGCTTGTGAAATGAGTGCAATTGTGCAGTCGTTTGAACATTCTTTGGCATTGCCTTTCTTTGGGATTGCAATGAAATTGACCTTTTCCAGTCCTGTGGCCACTGCTGAGTTTTCCAAATTTGCTGGCATATTGAGTGCAGCACTTGCAAAGCATCATCTTTTAGGATTTGAAATAGCTCAGCTGGAATTCCATCACCTCCACTACCTTGTTTGTAGGGATGCTTCCTAAGGCCCACCTGACTTCACATTCCAGGATGTCTGGCTCTAGGTGAGTGATCACACCATCGTGGTTATCTGGGTCATGAAGATCTTTTTTGTATAGTTCAGACGAGATCGGGCATGTTCAGGGTGGTATGGCCGTAGACTTGTATAGTTCTTCCGTGTATTCTTGCCACCTCTTTTTAATATCTTCTGCTTCTGTTAGATCCAAACCATTTCTGTCCTTTATTGTGCCCATCTTTGCTTGAAATGTTCCCTTGGTATCTCTAGTTTTCTTGAGGAGATCTCTAGTCTTTCCCATTCTTTTGTTTTTCTCTATTTCTTTGCACTGTTCACTTAAGAAGGCTTTCTTATCTCTCCTTGCTGTTTTTTGGAACTCTGCATTCAGATGGATATATCTTTGCTTTTTTCCTTTGCCTTTTGCTTCTTTTCTTTTCTCAGCTAATTGTAAGGCCTTCTCAGATAACCATTTTGCCTTTTTTCATCTCTTTTTCTTGGGGATGGTTTTGATCACCACCTCCTATATAATGTTACGAACCTCTGTCCATAGTTCTTCAGGCACTCTGTCTATCAGATCTAATCTCTTGAATTTATTTGTCACTTCCACTGTGACATAATCATAAGGAATTTGATTTAGGTCATACCTGAATGGCCTAGTGGTTTTCCCTACTTTCCTCAATTATAGGGAAAAAACAAGTGATTACCAGTGGAGAGAGGGAAGGGGAAGGGCCACGATGGGGTAAGGGATCAAGAGATACAAACTACTATGTATAAAATAAATAAGCAACAAAGGTATATTGTACACACAGGGAATATAGCCAGTATTTTATGGTAACCTTATATGGAGTATAGTCGTAAAAATATTGAATCACTATTGAACATTTAGAACTTATATAATGTTGTAAATCAACTATATTTCAATTAAAAAAAAATTGAAAACATCACAAAAGGGATTTCCCTGGCAGTCCAGTGATTAAGATATCATGCTCCTGTTGCAGGGGGTATGGGTTTGATCCCTGATCAGAAAACTAAGCTTCTGTATGCCTCATGGTGTGGCCAAAAAACTTCACAGAAGAAAGAGTCTTATATATCAAAAACTTTGGCTGATACATAAATGATGGTGCATTCAACCTGACTGAGTTTATGGCTAATGTTGGTTTGGTCATCAAGAACTGGACCTGTTGGACTCAGATTCTGAAGCCTGCGTCCTGGCCCTGTTCCTGCCATAACTTGCAAGGGTTCTGGCCCATGTGCAGCTGGGAGTACAGGCCAGCTCAGCATCTCAAGATGCTTACTATTTCTCTGAACAAAGCTGGAGGAATCATAACCTTTAATGACACACAGATTTCAGGAGATGGGATATTTATCTGTCTTATTTTAGGTTGGAAACCAATGAAGTTCTACAGAGCTCCACTTTTCAGTGTTTATTTGAATTTTTCACATGGTCCAAAATACAAACTAGCTGGTGGATTACAGATTCCTAGATCTTGTTTTTTGTTTTTTGGTTTTTTTTTTTTTCCATGAAAAATACTTTAGAACCAATGTATCTATTGTAAGCTATGTAGTCTCCTTTTCCACTTGAGTTATTCTGAACCCTGCTCTTTGGAAATAAAAAGTTAAATCTAATTTTATTTAAATGATTGACATTTTATATTACTTGCCTCTTCCTTAATAAGATGTTGTGAAATTATTTTAGCTGAAATATCAAAGTTTGGCATAGTTCAGCCAGCTCAGTTTACTAATGTCATTATGTAACAGTTAAGAAATCAGACATAAAAGCATACCAAGCAAAAATTGATTCTACAGGACATCTTCTATCTGCCAACATCTTACATTATCTTACAGCCTTAGAAGGGATATTTTTTTGAAGATTTATAAGCTTTTAAAAATAAACTGCCAATATCTTTACTTTTAAGCATGTTTTCGTAAAAGTTTTAAAACAGTGGAAGTAGGGGTCAGCAAAAAAATGTCAAGTATCATGGATCATCTGTAACCTGCACATCTTTGTTTAATTTATTAGTTGAGCAGCTTTCAACGTGGGAAAGACTAGAGTATGTAAATAATGTGATACATCACCTTTGCATGACACCTATGTCAGCTTTATATGACAGTTAACCTCAAAGAATTACTCATATACATTGTAAAAGTTTTGAATAATACACATGGCATAGGGCAAAAAGATGAAATTCCTTCTCCATGCCAATCTCACCCTTGATCCACTGGTTTCAAGTGTAAAGACGGAGATGAAGGACCACTCTTAACAGTTTAGTATATACCCTCCAGACCTCTGTGGAATTGCAAATAAATATATATTTTCTAAAATTGATATTATATATGCCTTCTTCATATTTTAATGTTATACCATGATATCTTTTCTTATCAATGCATATAAAGCTAATTCATTATATTTTTAATGAAGAGCATTCCGTACAATAGATGCAACCTAATTTATTTCAGAATTTTCCTACTGAGGGATGTTCAGACTATCTCCAGCTCTAATATTGCAAATAATGCTTTCGATTTGTGGTTCAAGATGACAGACTGAGTGCATGAGTTTTTTTCCCCTCCTCCCAAGATTTTTCAAAATGACAGTAAAGGAATAAGAGAGGGTGTAACCTATAACCATCCAAAAAATGGGTCGTGGGGCGGGGCGGGGGGCATTTATTACATGATTTTAACAAATTTCTGGAACAGAGTCTCAAAAGTTAGTGGAAGAGAGTTCACTAACAGAGCAGAGGAAGTCACAGCCTAGGTAGCAGAGGGAACTGTGATGGGGGGCGGGGTGCTGACCTGCATTTTCTTGTGAATCTGGGAGACAGCAAGTAAATGAAGGGTGGGCGGGGAGAAAGGGGTGGCAAAACAAGGAAATAGTGAAAAACCCTGTTATGTGAACAGGCATGCCAGCACACACATTTTGCATACCCTGGCATCCAAAAGGGTACGGGCAGGAGACTTGGTGCTCCCAGACCTCAGTATTCATTCTGGAATGAGAAGAGGGGCTGCTTAGGGACCGGTGCCCCATCTCCTAGAACGTGGCCTATTAACAAGTTTGGCCAACGTGTTCAGAGTTCTCAGACAGCCTTCCCCCTGCTTTTGTCTTTAATATCAATGGATAATTGAAAATAACATCAATGGACACCTTTTAAAACCCCATAGCATGAAAATCTAAGATAAATATCTTAAAAAGATGTTTTAGAAGAAAACAGCCAATTATTGGAGAAGAAAATTGAAGAAAGCTTCTCTAACATGTAATGCTTTCATGGATATCCTAATATATGTATCATTTCATATTACATGAATATTTCTGTAGGATAGACCCCTAGAAATAGAATTTATAGATCAAATAGAATGAGCGTTTAAAACTGTGAAAGATAAAGCAATATTCCTCTCCAGATTTACTTGTATTAAGTTATACCCCCACCAAAAGTTCATGAAAGAATCCTTTCTCTACATCTTTACCAACACTGAATATTATGAACGTACTTAATTTTTAGGGCTTCCCTGATGACTCAGTGGTAAAAAATCCACCTGCCAATGCAGGAGACATGGGTTCGATCCCTGGGTCAGGAAGATCCCCTGGAAAAGGCAGTGGCAACCCACTCCAGTATTCTTGCTTGGGAAATCTCATGAACAGAAAAGTATGGGAGGGCTACAGTCCATGAAGTTGCAAAGAGTCGGACACAACTTAGTGACCAAACAACAATCAATTTTTAGTATAGATTTTTAATTTCCATTTCCCTGACCACTATTTTTGTTATTTGTACTCTGATGGATTGGCTATGAATTGTTTGTAGTTTTCTTGCTGATTTTAAGAATTCATATATGTTACGAGTAATAACCATTCTCTTCATGTATGTTTATTAGTCTTTATCTTGTGTTTCAACTCTGTGTATGGTATCAGTTGCTGTTGTTGTTCGGTCACTAAGTCCTGTCCAACTATTTGCAACCCTAGGACTGCAGCACACCAGGCTTCCCTGTCCTTCACCATCCCCCGGAGCTTGATCAAACGCATGTCCATTGAGGTGTTCAGTGATACCATCCAACCATCTCATCCTCTGTCATCCCCTTCTCCTCCTGCCCTCAATCTTTCCCAGCATCAGGGTCTTTTCTAATGAGTCAGCTCTTCGCATCAGATGGCCAAAGTACTGGAGCTTCAGCTTCAGTATCAGTCTTTCCAATAAATATTCAGGACTGATTTCCTTTAGGGTTGACTGGTTTGATCTCCTTGCTGTCCAAGGGACTCTCAAGAGTCTTCTCCAACACCACAGTTCAAAAGCATCAATTCTTCAGCGCTCAGCCTTCTTTATGGTCCAACTCTCACATCCATACATGACTACTGGAAAAACCATAGCTTTGACTAGACAGGCCTTTCTTGGCAAAGTAATGTTTCTGCTTTTTAATATGCTGTCTAGGTTGGTCATAGCTTTTCTTCCGAGGAGCAAGCGTCTTTTAATTTCATGGCTGCAGTCACCATCTGCAGTGATTTTGGAGCCCAAGAAAATAAAGTCTGTCACTGTTTCCATTGTTTTCTCATCCATTTGCCATGAAGTGATGGGACCAGAGGTCATGATCTTAGTTTTCTGAATGTTGAGATTTAAGCCAGCTTTTTCACTGTTCTCTTTCACCTTCATCAAGAGGCTCTTCAGTTCTTCGCTTTCTGCTGTAAGCATGTTGTCATGATATCAGTTATTCTGTGGAGAAAATTTTAGTCTATTTTTAGCCAAATCGATCAATCATCTTTTTATGGCTAGTGGATTTTGTCTTACACAGGAAGACCTGTGTAAACTATTCTCTAATATTTTCTCCTGTTACCTTTAGATTAATTTTTTATATTTAAATGTTTACTCCATCTGGAATTAATTTGAGGTTTAGTTTGAGGTTCGGGGTCTGTCTTTTTCTAAATAGATAGACAGTGGTCCCAACACTGCTGTTTAAATTGCCCTCAGTAATTTGAAAGGACACATCTGCCATTATTAAATTAAAACACCTGTAGATATACCTGTGAATTCTCAGCTCAGGTCTGTTGATCTATTTGTCTCTTCCTGCTGTACTACCATATCTTTTTCATTGCTGTAATTTCATATGTTTTACGTTTTTATAGGTCAACTCTCTGTCTCCTTCCAAGCACTTTGTGTTTTCCTACATTTTCTTGGGTCTTCTTGTACATTTGTTCTACATACATTTTATAAATCAATTTGTCAAAATCTATAAAACTTCTGTTGAGACTTTAATTGAAAGTGCAATAAACTTATGAACTAATTTGAAGAAGAATTTGTCTTCACAATATTGACTTTTTTGATTCAGGTACATAGTATATCTGCCCCTTTTATATTCTTTTTTTAAATGTCTTTTTCTAGACTTTGCTTATGCTTTATAGGTTTATTCCTAGGCAATTTTATAGTTTTTGCTAATATGGGATATGATCTTTATTTCCATTACATTTCCAATTAGTCATGAGAGTGCATATTAAATCAGTTTATTTTATGTATTTATTTTATACCTGTATACTTTGCTAGACTCTTCACAATTTTCAAAGTCTTTCAATTATTTAATGTGAATTTTCTAGGTGGAAAATCATAATATCTATAAATAATATTAATGCTATCTTCCCTTGAATTACTCTACCTCCTATTTCTTTCCTATGTTGTTGCACTTAGAGACTTAGACTTCTAAAAATTTTGGGGATAATCATACTTATGGAGGACTTCTTTATCATGTTTCTGACAATGAGAATGTGTCTAATAGATGTTTGCTAAAGATTCTGATGGATACCTCTTATCAAAGTAAGAATTTTCTTTAAGTAACTTTTAAGAACTTACATTGTAACTTGCCCTTGTTTTTTTGTGTTTTGTTTTTTTTCTACAGTGTCTGTAGACACTGTACAGGATCCCTTTGCAACCCCATGGACTGTAGCACACCAGGCTCCTCTGTCCTTGGAATTCTCTAGACAAGAACATAAGAAGAGCCATGCCCTCCTCCAAAGGATCTTCCTGACCTAGGGATCAAACCTGGGTCTCCTGCATTACAGGCAGATTCTTTACTGTCTATGCCACAAGGGATACCTTGTCAACTTATATTTATCAAGTTAATGAATATTTGCTTATTATAGATACATTGTGAGTCCTTAATGGCTCAGATGGTAAAGAATCTGCCTGCAGTGCATGAGACATGGGTTGGGAAGATCCCCTGGAGGAAGGCATGGCAACCTACTCCAATATTCTTGCCTGGAGAATTCCATGGACAGAAGAGCCTGGCAGGCTACAGTCCATAGGATTGCAAAGAACATGACTGAAGCAACTTTGCTCATGGACAAGCAGTGACAGAGAGTAGATACAGAACCACTATCTCTTGTTGTTGTTCAGTTGCCAAGTTGTGTCCAACTCTTTGCAATCCCATGGACTGCAGCATGCCAGGCTTCCCTGTCCTTCACTATCTCCTGGGGTTTGCCCAAACTCATGTCCATTGAGTTGGTAATGCCATCCAACTATCTCATCCTCTGTTGTCTGCTTCTACTCCTCTCCTACCTTCAATTTTTCCCGGCATCAGGGTCTTTTCCACTGAGTCCATTCTTTGCATCAGGTGGCCAAAATATTGGAGCTTCTGCTTCAGCAACAGTCCTTCCAGTGAACATTCAGAGTTGATTTTCCTTAGGATTGACTTGATCTCCTTGCTGTCCAAGGGACCCTCAAGGTTCTTCTCCAGCACCACAGTTCGAAAGCATCAACTTTTCAGTGCTCAGCCTTCTTTATGGTCCTATTCTCACATCCATACATGACTACTGGAAAAACCACAGCTTTGACTATATGGACTTTTGTCCCCAAAGTGACATCTCTGCTTTTTAATATGCTGTCTAGGTTTGTCATAGCTTTTCTTCCAAGGAGCAAATGACTTTCAATTTCATGGCTGCATTTACCATCTGCATGATTTTGGAGCCCAAGAAAATAAAATGCCACTGTTTCCACTTTTTCCTTATCTGTCTCTTAGAGTTATGTAAGGATTCAATAGGATAATAAACATAAAGCATCCGGCATGGCAAGAGCTTAATTCATGTTTTCCTTTAATTCATATTTTCCCTTCCTTATCCCAAGGTTCCAGTATTTATCAATGACTGCTTAATAAAACTCTTCTTTTTCTTGTAACAGCTAAATAGAAAACAGCCTTCTCTTTCACCCACTGCCTGAAGCCTCTAGGATTATGTTGACTCAAGTGTAAAACTGTGTACCTTTCTTCTTAGACATCAAAAGCCTACCTGATTTAACTTAATCGCTCTAGTTGAGTGTCCTTCTGCCCTCCACATTAGCTGTCTCTCTAGGAGTAATTCCTTCTTCCCAACAGAACAGAAACAGAAACATCAGTGAACATGTGTGTTCAACATCACCCCTGTGATGCTTTCATTCTAATCAGAAAATGATTTCTGTTAAGCCCACAGACAATAGAAAGCAAACATGGATACCAAGGGGAGAAAGGGATAAGCATATACTCACTGCTGTATATAACATAAACAATAGGGACTTACTGTATAGCGCAGGGAACTATAGTCAGTATTTGGTAGCAATCTATAAGGGAAAAGGGCTTCCCTGGTGGCTCAGATGGTAAAGAATCCGCCTGCAGTGTGGGAGCCCTGGGTTGGATCCCTGGGTGAGGAAAATCCCCTGGAGAAGGAAATGGCAACCCACTCCAGTATTCTTGCCTAGAGAATTCCATGGATAGAGGAGCCTGGTGGGCTACAGTACATGGGGTTGCAGAGAGTCGGACACGACTGAGCAACTTTCACTTTCACTATAGGGGAAAAGGCTCTGGAAAAGACGCCTTTTCCAGAGGCTTCTTATTATGAGTGTGTGTGTGTGTGTGTGTGTGTGTGTGTGTGTATAACTGAATCACTTTGCTATATACCTGAAACTAACATATCTTTGTAAATCAACTATACTCTAATAAAAAGAAGAGAAAATGGTTTCTTTGCTGGATAAACTTAGAATCACGTATTTACTCCCTGAACCTCCACTTCAGATGGCATCCAGTGCTTCGAGTGATGTTTCTCTGCTCTTGTTCCTGTGTCACCCTCAGCTTTTGATTTATTTTTTTTTTGGCCACACCTCATAGTATGTGATAACCTAGCTCCCCAACCAGGGATCAAGCCCACACCCCCTGCATTGGAAGCACAGAGTCTTAACCACTGGACCACCAGGGGAAATCCCTGTCATCTCCAGTTCTTGACTTTGTCTTCCATTCAGTTCAGCCTTGGACTGAAAGTGCCCTTTGCAGAGCTACCATATCTGACTGGGCTGCTTTTGGACAAGTTTGTTAATGTTTCTGATATTCCATTTCCTCACAAGTAAAATAAAGAAACAGGCCCAAATGGGATGTGTGTAAAATACCCAGCATCTTAGAGGTACTTGGTAACTGTTAGTTTTTCCATCTCCCTGAGTTAGTGGTTCTCACTCTGGCTGCACACTGGAGTCACAGGAGGTATAGATTTGAGGTCTGTTTGAAATATGTCAATGCCTTGTTCTCACCTGCAGATCTAGTACATCTGGGGCACAAGGTGGGTATGAGGATTTTTAAGCTCCTACATGATTCCAGTGTCCTTTCAGGGTAAAAGACCATTTCCCTATCCAGCGGGTTTCAACTGGGGGGCTAGGTTGCTCCCACCCCCACACCCATACATGCAGTAATATCTGGAGACATCTTTTTTTGGCTGTGCTGGGTCTTTGTTGCTGCATGTGGCTCCTTTAGTTGCAGAGAGCGGGGGCTGCTCTCTAGTTGCAGGGCAGGGGCTTCTCGTTGCAGTGCGTCTCTTGTTGCAGAAAACAGGCTCCAGGGCATGCAGGCTTCAGTAGCTGTTGCAGCACTTGGGCTCAGAAGTTGCAGCTCACAGGCTCTAGAGCGTGGGCTCAGTAATTGTGGTGCATGGGCTTAGTTGCTTCACAGCATATGGGATCTTCCCAGACCCGGGATTGAACCCATGTCCCCTGCATTGCAAGGTAGATTCTTAATCACTGGACCACCAGGGAAACCCTGGAGACATCTTTGATTGTTACAACTTGAGTAAGGTTGGAAGTTGCTACTGACATCTGGTGAAGAGAGGCCAGGGATGCTGCTAAGCATCCTATAGTGCAAGGAGAGGCCCACAGCAAAGAATTATCCAGCCCCAAATGTGAACAGTGCTGAGATGAGAAACCCTGACCAATGTGATCCCTAAGATCCCTTTGATCCTGAAGTTTCATGAGTCCTTTCTTTCAGAATGTTGTCTTAATAATAAATGTCTAAGGTGCTGTTGGAAAGACTGTTCTGTCTACCGTTATGTTTGCATTTGTCAATTCACTCTGAATTCTTAGTTCCCAACCCAAGCCACTTCCTTCAGTTTACCTTCAATCTTTCACTCAGTCAGTTGGCTGCCAGCCCCTGGGTTACATCCCCAGCAGGAGAAATTCCAGCTTAGTGCACCTTCCTACAGTCTGCCTTTCTGGCATTTGCAGTCCTTGCTTACTTTCTTAATACATGGCAGAAGAATAAAAGACAGATAGGCTAAAAGAAAAGCAAAAAGAGATTTTTCCTTTGGATTCCCATAGGACTTTGATCACATCTCCAGTTTGGCACTCACCGTATTATTTTATTGTAATTTATCTGTTTATATGTCTGTGTTCTCCCTGTATACTCCTTGAAGACAGACAGTCCAGACTCAGACATTCCTTCCCTGGAGTACCCTCCTGGTGCCAGCAGCGGGGACAAATCTCTTATGCTGTGCAGCCCATTTTGGGGGTCTATGCTCAGGCACCCTTAACCCACCTTAATCACACCTATGATCACCATTATGGTGATCACACCTTAGACCACCTTCATGACCTCACATATGGCAGGGGTCCCCAACCTCTGGGATCTGTTGCCTAAGAATCTGAACTGTAGCTGATGTGATAATAATAGAAGTAAAGTCCCCAGTAAATATAATGTGTTGGAATTATGCCAAAACCATCCCCCTCAACTTTGACATCAAAGTCTTTGACTGTGTGGATCACAACAAACTATGGAAAAGTCTTAAAGAGATGGGAATACCAGACCACCTGACCTGCCTCATGGGAAATCTGTATGCAGGTCAAGAAGCAAAAGTTAGAACCAGACATGGAACAACAGACGGGTTCCAAATTGGGAAAGGAGTAGGTCAAGGCTGTATATTATCACCCTGCTTATTTAACTTACATGCAGAGTACATCATGCAAAATGCCAGGCTGGATGAAGCACATGCTGGAATCAAGATTGTCAGGAGAAATATCAATAACCTCAGATATGCAGATGACACCACCCTTACAGCAGAAAGCAAAGAAGAAGGGAGAGGGTGGGAAGATTTGGGAGAATGGCATTGAAACATGTAAAATATCATGTATGAAATGAGTTGCCAGTCCAGGTTCAATGCATGATACTGGATGCTTGGAGCTAGTGCACTGGGACGACCCAGAGGGATGGTATGGGGAGGGAGGAGGGAGGAGGGTTCAGGATGGGGAACACATGTATACCTGTGGCGGATTCATTTTGATATTTGGCAAAACTAATACAATTTTGTAAAGTTTAAAAATAAATAAAAATAAAATTAAATTAAATTTAAAAAAAAGAGAAAAGCTAAAAAAAAAAAAGAAAGTGAAAGAGGAGAGTGAAAAAGTTGGCTTAAAACTCAACATTTAGGAAACTAAGATCAAGGTATCTGATCCCATCACTTCAGGCAAACAGATGGGGAAACAATTGAAACAGTGGAGACTTTATTTTTCGGGGCTCCAAAATCACTGCAGATGGTGATTGCAGCCATGAAATTAAAAGACGCTTGCTCCTTCGAAGAAAAATTATGACCAACCTGGACAGCATATTAAAAAGCAGAGACATTACTTTGCCAACCAAGGTCTGTCTAGTCAGAGCTATGGTTTTTCCAGTGGTCATGTGTGGATGTGAGAGTTGGACTATAAAGAAAATTGAACACTGAAGAATTGATGCTTTTGAACTGTGGTGTTGGAGAAGACTCTGGAGACTTCCTTGGACTGCAAGGAGATCCAACCAGTCCATCCTAAAGGAGATCAGTCCTGAGTGTTTATTGGAAGGACTGATGCTGAAGCTGAAACTCCAATACCTTGGCCACCTGATGCAAAGAACTGACTCATTGGAAAAGACCCCGATGCTGGGAAAGATTGAAGGCTGGAGGAGAAGGGGATGACAGAGGATGAGATGGTTGGATGGCATCACTGACTCTAGGTACATAAGTTTGAGTATGCTCTGGGAGATGGTGAAGGACAGGGAAGCCTGGCGTGCTGCAGTCCGTGGGGTCACAAAGAGTCAGACACAACTGAGCAACTGAACTGATCCCCCTGACCTCATCCATGGAAAAATTGTCTTCCATGAAACCAGTCCTTGGTGGCAAAAAGATTGGAGACCGCTGGAATGGTACTGGAGTCCCATGTTACTTGTCGACTATAAGAATCCTGGGCCTGCCTCCTGCATGTAATTCAGCACTTATAGGGGTGGTTGGCTGGGCACGAGTCCTACTAGCATCTGCATTTAGTGCCCAGGACACTGAGCTCAGCCTGGTGGAGGTACCTGCAGAGAGAAACAGTTTGTGAGTGGTGGAGTCAGGTCTCAAGTCCAGGCTCAGTCTTTGTTCATGACCCACATTCTGTGTATGTGCCCATGGCCACTGGCAAGAAAAATGTGACTGGGGAGTGGGGAGGACCTATGTCCTTCTCCTTCCCCCCGTCCCCCATGAGAAGAAAGATATATTCTAATCTCCTCCCCTTTTGTCCCCTTCCTTCCCTACCCCACTATTACCTCAAACCTCAAACCTTATTGACATCATCTGGTCTACCTTCATGTTGGAAATTCTTAGGCTAGCTTGCCAGAGTTCTCTTAGTCACTAGACTTTCACCATCCACCTCAACAGAGTTCTTCTGAAACTAGCACCTAAAGGAACGTCCAGCTCTTAAGCAGTGGTGAACATTTTGGAGAAATAAAGCATTGTGTAGCTTTTTTCCCTTTTTAAAAAAAATTGTGGTAAAATATATATAAACATAAAATTTATCATTTTAACAATTTTTACTTCGGGGGTATTAAGTACATTCATGATATTGTATGACTATCACCACTATCAGAATTTTTTCATCATCCCCAAAACTATACCTAATAAATAATAATTCCCTATTTTCCCCTATTTCAAGCCCCTGGTAACCTCTACTTTCTGTCTCATGAATCTTAGAAATTCTACTTTCTGTCTCATAAATTTTCCCATTCTAGGTACCTCATACAAGTGGAGTCACAGACTGTCTGTCCTTTTGTGTCTGGATTATTTCACTTAGCATCATGTTGTCAAGGTTCATCCATGTTGCAGCATGTGTCAGAAATTTATTCCTTTTTCTGTAGCTACCACACCTTTTCATCCACCCATCTGTTGATGAACAGCTGGGTCCTTTCCACCTTTTGGCTATTGTGAATAATGCTATTGTGTTTAGTCCCCACTTTCATTTCTTTTGGGTATATACTAAGGAATGGAACCGCAGTATCCTATGGTAATCCTGTGTTTAACTTTTTAAGGAGCTGCACGATTGTTTGCCACAGTGGCTGCACCCTTTTCTATTCTCACCAGCAACACACGAGAGTCTCAGTTTCTCCACATCCTCACCAACATTTCAAGTGTGTTTTTTTTTTTAAGTGTGTTTTTAAAAGAGTATTTAAGCAGAGAGAAACATGGACTGCTCTCAAGCATCAGGAAAAGATGCTGAGATGGGCTGTATGACCTCTTTCGGTTACCTGTTAGAAGTAGTGGCAGCCCCAGGTAACGTCTGAATGATGTCCTGGCCCATGGCGGGATGTTCCTCATCTATACTGGCACAAGAGAAGGTGGTCCTCGAACATTTGGATTTATATTTGGACTCAGTTCTTGCCTTCTCTTTGGCAGCAGGCTTTTATGATTCCTGTCCAAAACCAAACCCTTACCAAAGATCCCATGCCAGAGAGACTGTGGAAAGATGCTGTTATTTGTTTGAGCACTCCTGGACTTAATTTTGCATTACGTACTTTCCACCTGGTGTCTGACAGCGTGCTTCCCTTTGATTTAGGAAAGCTCTGATGTCCTTGCATTGGTTTACATGAGCTTTCTTGTAACTTTTATAGTCTCTCTGCCTTGAAAAGCTTTCAGAGACACTGGAACCAAGTGAAATCCATCCTGCTCCACCTCCTTATGCTCCTTGTGTTTTCACATTATCTACTTTTACTGTCTGGAAATGTAAGACTAAATTTGCCTGTTTGTACTTGGATTTGCCTTTTGTTTTGTGGGGAAGAATTAAGCTGTGATTTGTTTTTGCTTTTAATTGTATCATCTGTCTCAGGCATATGCAAAGCACCCACACCTGCTTTTTGCACCTAATGGGATTCTTTCCTGAAATGCAGGAAACAGCTGTTGAGGGGCTGGCTCTTAGATTTTTATGAAAGTGGTTTGACAGCCCTGTCTCTGCAGGGAGAATGACATTCTCTCCCAGCAGCACCTCCAGACAGCATCTTCAGCAGGGCTGCTAATCACTTCCAGGTCTTATACCTGGATTAGGGTAATGGCTCAGAACCCATTATCTGTGCGTCCAGCATGGACAGAGCCGTCCTCAATCTATCCACTCTAACCCGCTTGGAAGTGCCTCTGAGCTTTCCCTCTTTGAATCAAAGTCTGGCTTTTGAGGGTGTGTTAGATCACTGCTCTTCCACATTAGAGAATTAATATGAGTCAAGCCTTAGGAAGAGATTTCTAAAGCTTAAACTACATTTAATAAATATAGTTGACTTCAGGAAAGAAAGTGACAGCCAAGACAAAGAGTAACTTTCAGAATTTCTTAACCAGCAGCTGGGGCTGCCCACGCTCTGCTGCTTTGTGGTCAATGCTCTTTTCTGGAGGTCCTCTGCTTTCTCTCAAGAGCTAAAGCTTCAGAAATGGGAAATCTGCCTTCTAGGACGGGTCCCCTCTTCACTCCAGGAGAAACTGAGCATGCTTCTCTCATTAAGCAGAACTGCACTCTGATTCTGCTCTTCCTTTACACATTTCATTCTTGCTAATAAACCCCTGAGGGTCGAGCTTTGAAGACCCACTGATTTTCTCCTGCTAGGGGTGGGCTGCCTTTGCTAGCTATCATCCAGCTATTTTAGCCAAGCTTCAACAGCTCTTAGAACTTTCTGCATCTCCTAATTCTACTGGATCCTTTTCCTAAGCCAGACATTATTCCTTGAATTATAATCATACAGATGTCAGAGTGGGAGAAGTACACAGCTTCTGTCTGAATTAAGTTGATATTCATGTTCCTAAGAAAGTATACATAGCCCCTACTCCTCCAGCTTCTTTTGTCACCCTGATATTTATTTTGCTCTGGGGGCAAAATTTGTCTTCTTATCTCCTCAGTATTTATTCTTCTCTTAATCTAATAATTCCTTAATCTAGTAATTCTTTAATCTGGTTAAGTAAAACATTGCTCTTATTGTGACTTGATATTCATTGCAGCTGCCCTGTGCAATACCTTGCAGAGATATGAAGTTGTGATCCCTACCCCCGGAATGTGCATGCATGTTAAGTCCCTTCAGTCGTGTCCAACTCTTTGCAATACGATGGACTGAAGCCCACCAGGCTCCTCTGTCCATAGCATTTTCCAGGCAAGAATACTGGAGTGGGTTGCCATGCCTTTCTCCAGGGGATCTTCCCAACCCAGGTGTTGAATCCTCATCTCTTATATCTGATGCACTAACTTGGGCAGACAGGTTCTTTACTGCTAGCGCCACCTGGGAAGCCCCATTTACAGTCTGTTTGAGACTTCTTTGAAGATTTTTGAGACTCAGCACTATAAGAGTGCAAAGGATGGAGAAATTATTTCTAACAGGATAAACTGAGGAGGAACATGGGGAGATGGCATTTAAACTGGGCTTTTAGGGCAGGCAGGGGTTGGCAACCTTTGGGGCTGAAAGTGCCATTTAATAAGTATTTTAGGCTCTGCAAGACTTTTGGTCTCAGCTAGAACTACTTTGCCATCATAATGAGAAAGCAGCCATGGACAATATGTAAATGAGTGGCTGTGGCTATGTTCCAAGAAAACTTGATTTACAAAAAAGACAGTAACCAAATTTGGTCTCCCTGCTGTAGTTTGCCAACCCCTGTTTTACAGGATAGATAGGGCTTTATCATGGGCTTCCCTGGTGGCTCAGACAATAAAGAATCTGCCTGCAATGCGGGAGACCTGGGTTCAGTCCCTGGGTTGGGAAGATCCCCTGGAGGAAGGCATGGCAACGCACTCCAGTATTCTTGCTTGGAGAATTCCCATGGACAGAGGAGCCTGGTGGGCTGCAGTCCATGGAGTTACAAAGAACAACTAAGCACAGCACAGGGTTTTATCAAAAGAAATAGGGGAAAGAACATTTCAGTCCAAAGCATGAGCTAAGGTTCAGAGAAGGTAATACGACACATGTCTGGACACAGTATAAGTAAGTAAGGATGGCCTTGAATTTGAGGCTGTAATCATAGGATAAGGCCAGACCATGGAAGCCCTTTCATCCCAGACTCCATCTGTTGGATGAATCTTTGGGCAGATCTCAGTCACTGAAGATGTAGGGCTGGAAAAGGGTTGTGACAGAATCATGCCTCACTTTAAAGGCATTTTTTTGGCAGTAGTAGGGAAGGAGGTGGAGAAGGCAATGGCACCCCATTCCAGTACTCTTGCCTGGAAAATCCCATGGATGGAGGAGCCTGGTAGGCTGCAGGCCATGGGGTCGCTAGGAGTTGGACACGACTAAGCGACTTCACTTTCACTTTTAACTTTCATGCATTGGAGAAGGAAATGGCAACCCACTCCCGTGTTCTTGCCTGGAGAATCCCAGGGATGGGGGAGCCTGGTGGGCTGCCGTGTATGGGGTCCCACAGAGTCGGACACGACTGAAGTGACTTAGCAGCAGCAGCAGGGAAGGAGCAGAACGGAAAGCAAGCATTTCAGAAAGGCCAAGTCTATACCAAGAGTCTGAGGACAGGATATGGCTAGTAAACAAAATATTGGTGTGTATCAGTGGGCTCCACGACTCCAAACAATAGACTTAACATTAAAAAACCAGTTTGTGTATGTGTGTCTTTAATCAGTGACTATAAGTGTCTCCTTATACAAAAACATAATATCCATTGCTAGATCCTGGAATGATAAAGTGCATTTGGCATTTGGAATGATCTGGAACAAATGAGAGTAGAAGGAGCAGATGAGTAATTTCAAGAAGTAAAAATTTAAGAGATCATTCCTACTTATAAAAGAGGAGTTGGGGACAATATACTAAGGGGAAATCTAAGTTGCATTGAAGAGAAACCAAGTCTCTTTTCTTGTCTCTAAAACAGCACTCTTCAAACCCAGCCCAGTCTTTCCTTCCTTGGTGGTGAGTTCTAGGAATGCCGAAGCCTAATGGTTACCTAGTTCTTTATCCGTGCCAATCACCTAATCCTCACAGCAGCTTCTCATCAGGCTGCAAAGATCCTGTCCCCATCCTCCATTAATGCTTTCCTCGAATGGAATTCCTCTGTTTTCAATTACTCTCCACAAATCATATATCCAGTGCCTGCCTGCATGCTAAGCCACTTCAATCATGTCTGACTCTTTGCGATTCTTTGGACTGTAGCCCTCCAGGCTCCTCTGTCCATGGAATTCTCCAGGCAAGAATACTGGAGTGAGTTGCCATGCCTTCCTCTAGGGGATCTTCCCAACCCAGGGGTCCAACCTGCAACTCTTACGTCTCCTGCATTGGCAGGTGGGTCGTTTACCACTAGCACCACCTAGGAAGCCCTATATATCCCATAAATTTCCAAAATTGCTGCAAGAAGACCAATATTAACCCTAAAGATGAATTCTTACTAGTTCAGTGGAAATCTGTTCATCAAAAAACTAACTGAAGATTTTTTTCTAAATAAATGCTCCACATTGTGGTTAGCCTTTCCTTTACTTACAAACATGTGAATGGCTTAGACTAACTTGGAATTTTCAGAAACATTCATAGTTACCAGTTCCACTGGCATAAGTACACAAAATATAAAGTCTCAAACATTTCAATAGGAACAGAATTGTACAGGTTGTACAATGCAAATTTCTGGTTCTATAGCCTTCAGTCAGTTGCTTGATCTCCTCATATATCATTTTCTTTACCTTTAAAATGAGTGGACAATAATGCTTATCTTATAGGGTCTTATGGAAAAGATTAAGTAAGATACTACCAATAAAGCATTCATCACAGTGGCTGACACAACATATGTATTCAACAAGTATCAGATGTTGTTATTACTATTTTTATTGTTACTGTTATACAAACTAGTCCAGAATTACATGGTTATAGGTCCACATACTTGTGCTTTGAAAATTTTTCTGGATAATAAATAACCCTTCCACAAGGAGAGACTTTTTCTAACCATACCAAGCCCGTAGTGAAATCAAAGTTTTCAGCACATGCTTTTATAACTGACAGTAAATTAGCTCTTAAAGGCTGTTTGGATTGTATCCAGGCCATGTGATGTCTCCTCTTGGAGCTCATTGACTTGAGGCATTACCACCATGTTCACAGATGCAGTCAGAAGTTGATCAACACTTATATTTAAGGTCTGAGCAGGGATCAGGGATTGGGCCTTTAGATGTTCTGCTTTTAATATGAATACTGACTTTCTATTTTGTGATGTTTTTAAAATGTTCAACCATATCACAGAGACCCACGGAAATTTCTGCTGTGCGCAATTCTACGTCTCTCATAGAAACATAAACCTCAGTGCTGGTCAGTGTGGGGACTCTCGGAGTCTTTATGACAGACCCCTCCTGGAAGGGTGAAAAATGAAGGTTAAAGTCCCTCAGTTGTGTCCAACTCTTTGCAATCCCATGGATTATACAGTCCATGGAGTTCTCCAGGCCAGAATACTGGAGTGGGTAGCCTTTCCCGTCTCCAGGGGATCTTCCCAATCCAGGGATCTAACCCAGATCTCCCACATTGCAAGCGGATTCTTTACCAACTGAGCTATCAGGGAATCCCAACAGACGTGTTTCATCCCAAGACTTTCATGGACCTGCTTAATTGACTAAAATGTGGCTCAATGGTAAAATGTCTGCCTGCCATCACAGGAGACACAGGAGCCATGGGTTCAGTCCCTGGGTCAGGAAGATCCCCTTGAGGAAGAAATGGCAACCCACTCCAGTATTCTTGCCTGGAAAATCCCATACACAGAAGAGCCTGGAGGGCTACAATCCATGGGGTCACAAAAGAATCAGACACGACTGAGCGATTGAGGACACAGATAAGTTTAATTTGTCAACACAGACCTTTATTCCCTCTTCTCAAAACAAAAATGGAAAAGAAATACATGTTTAAGGACAGAAAGCCTGACTTCTGGCCAGAGCCATCAGCTGGCCTAGCACTTACTTATTTGTTAAATAAGCATTTTATTGAAGTACTAAGTATAAATATATAGGAAAAGCCCTCAGTTCAAATTTGTACAGCTTTGATGAATTTTCACAAAGTGAACCCACTCATGTGACTAATACCCAGATCAGGAATTAGGACTTTATTGGCATTCCAGGAGCCCCTTCTGGCCCCACACTCCCTCAGTCACTAATCCCCCCACCTCTGAAAGAAACTGCTACTTTTACTATTAACACCCTAAATTAGTTTTGTCTGTTTTTTAAAAGCCTTGTACATTGATAAATATGGAAAATACAGCATATACTCTTTTATATATTGCTTGGGGGCAGAGGGGTCTAAATATTGTTACAGCTTAACTTGGAGAAGAGTATAAAATGAGATTACAGGGTTTTTCCTCATATTTAGCCAATTTTCCAACCCAACATTTTGGATAATTTATTTATTTAATGTTGGAATGCTTAGAATGTGCGACATCCTCATATTTATCCTAGGTCTATTTCATGAATGCTTCTTCTGTTCCAGTTATCTGTCAAATAAATTCTGTACCACATTTTGACTATTGCAGCTTTAAAATGTGATTTAACATTTGGCATGGCAAGTCTCTCTTCTTTTGCTTCTTTTTAACAATATTTAAGTTATCTGGGTGAACTTCCCTGGCAGTCCAGTGGTTAAGACATCACCTTCCAATTCAGGGCGTGCGAGTTTCATCTCTGGTCAAGGAGCTAAGATCCCACATGCTTCACAGCCAAAAAATCAAAACATAGAATGGAAGCAACATTGTAACAAATTTAATAAAGACTTTAAAAATAATCCACATCAAAACAAAAAATACTTAGAAAAAAAAAAGATAATCTAGGATGTTTGTATCCCAGGTGAGTTTTGGAATCCTTTTATCACATTCAAAAAATGCTATTGATATTTTCTTGGGATTGTGTTAAATCCACTCAGTAAACATGTATTGAGCACTTACTGTATGCCAGGCTCTGTTCTAGGCACAGGTAATACTGCAGAGAAGAAGGCACACCCCCGCCCTTATGATACTTACTTTCTAGGGAAGGAGCTTGGAAACAAAAGAGCAAAAATATCCTTTCAGATGGAAATATGTGCTATAAAAAAAAAAAAAACAGGGAAAGTAGAGACAGAGTGGCCGGCTGGAGGAGCAAGGTGCTACTTGAGTTCAGTGGTCAGAAAAGATCTCTCGAAGGAGGTGATACTTGGATTGGAACCTGCATTCTGCTTAGAGTGTACCAGATGTATACTTCACTGTGGGAGTAATAGACATAATTAATGCATCCAGCCTCAGAATGTAGCATTTATTTCCATTTATTCAAATAGTTTATACCTGCCAGTAAAATTTTAATATTTCCCATATAGATTTCTGCATTTCTTGTGAAGATTGGTCTTAGTACGTTTTGCTGCAGGACGATGATGGAGAATGAAATCTGTTCCTTTTTATCTTCAAATTGCTAGCATATAGAAAAGTTATGAATTTCTTACATTTACCACTGTCTGACCACTTTATGAAGGTGAAAGTTGCTCAGTTGTGTCTGATTCTGCGTCCCCATGGACTGGAGCCTGCCAGGCTCCCCTGTCCATGAAATTCTCCAGGAAAGAATACTGGAGTGGGTAGCCATTGTCTTCTCCAGGGGATCTTCCCACCCAGGGATGGAACCCGGGTCTGCTGCATTGCAGGCAAATTCTTCACCGTCTGAGCCACCAGGGAAGCCCCACCACGTTGTGAACTTTTATTAATTTTGAGTGTTTTGAGTTGATGATTTTATAATGATATATCAGATATAAATAATTACAATATTACCTTCTTCTTTTCAATTCTTTTTCATGAACTATTCAGTTTTACCACAACTTTGCCAAAATTTCTAGAACCACTGTTCATGAGTGACAGCAGACGTCTTTCGCCCATCTCTTTCGTGTGAATAACCTCTAATTTTCCCTATCGTGAAAGATAAATGTATGCTCAATACATATTTTAAATTCATGTATGATTACATGCCTATTATCAGATTGAGAAAGTCTGTTTCTAATTTGGTAAATGTTTTTACCAGGATGAGTTTTAAATGTCATTTTTGGCAGCTATTTAAATTATTTTTTCCTAAAAATTTCCTATATTAAATCATTCTTGCATTCCTGGCATACAACCTTCTTCATCTTGCTCAGGGATCCTTTTTTCCTTCTGTTGAATTCAGTTTGCTGGTACCTTACTTAGGACTTTTAAAATCTATAAGTCATCAGCAAGACTGGCCTATTGCATTCATTTTGTGTTACTTCTCTGAAGCTCCGGTAGGGTTAGCTTTCCAATTTTTATATGCTCTGGAAAGGTTTATATCATTACCTAGTCCTTTAGATTTTGATGGAAACACACCAATAAAAAACATTTGGCTCTGGAATCTTTAAAAGAAATTATTTTGGGTAACTCTTAAAAATTCTTTTATGGTTACTAGTCTGTCTATCGTGATTTTTTTGTTCATCTTAAGTTGATTTGGTCATTTTTAAATGTAGCTTTTTCATGGAGAGCTTCAAATATGATAGTATAGAATTGTATATAGAATTCACTGATTATTTAAATGTCCTCTGATGCATTGGAGCTTTCTTGGAGGCTGAGACGATAAAGAATTTGCCTGTAATGTAGGAGACCCGAGTTCAATCCCTGGGTTGGGAAGATCCCCTGGAGGAGAAAATGGCAACCCACTTCAGTATTCTTGCCTGGAGGATTTTGAAGGACAGAGGAGCCTGGCAGGCTACAGTCCATGGGGTCACAAAGAGTTGGACATGACTGAGCGACAAACACTTTCACACTTTTCTGATGTATTATCTGTTTTTAGTTGTAATATTGCTTGAGAGGCTTTTGGCTTTTTTCTTTATCAAAGTTGCTTATTAAAAATGTACAAACTTCCAGTTACAAAATAAATCATGGAGAAGTAACGTACAGTGTGGTGACCGTCGTGCCTGGTACATCTGAAAAGTGGCTTTCCTGTGTTTCGTGAGTTCCTCACCCTTCTCCTGTTGAACATACTAAAGGAGAATTCTATCAGCACACAGAGGAGTAGTCACCAGGACAGTAGTCGCCTACCCTGTCCACTGTGTGGTCAGTCACTCAGTCGTGTCCACTCTTTGCCACCTTATGGACTGTAGCTGCCAGGCTCCTCTGTCCATGGGATTCTCCAGGCAAGAATACCAGAGTAAGTGCCATTTCCTCCTCCAGGGGATCTTCCCGACCCAGGAATGCCTCCATCTCTTACGTTTCCTGCATTGGTGATGGATTTTTTTTTACCACTGGCGCCACCTGGGAACCCCCCAACCTGCCTATTAACAGGCACCAAAGCTGGACTCATTCCTCATCCAACATTTAGTTGAGAAAAGTTACATAGTCAATTCTGAGCATAGTGCTAGATGGTGGCTTGTAAGCCCTAGGGAATAAAAATTAAGCTACCAACTTCTTATTTCTAGGTGTTCATTTTCTGTAACTGCTTGTTCTTTAGGACTCTAGTCTACCTCTTAATGTTGTTATGGTCTTCTGTTTCAAATAAGAATTTTATTTTCTATGAAAAATGGTGCTGATCTGCTTTAATTTTTCAAAGTCGTGGAATCTTGGCTGTTTGGGCCAGGAGACCATAAGCAAGGTATCATTGCTTCCGTCTGACAGCACTTTCTATTTTTAGGAAAAGCCCATCAGAGGAAAATGAGCTCATAAACTAACCTTAAAACTAACATCTCAGAAACTGATCTGTGTCAAGGATCCGTTAGTCAAAAATCTTGGAGTGTTTTCTATGCAAGTTATTCATTTCACTCATTTAATTACTTATTTCCTTCATTTATTCACTCACTCAACAGACGTTTATTGAGAGTCTGAGCCAAGTCTGTTTTAGGCTACAGTTATGACTTCAGTTATAGCTTCTTGTAAATGTTTGTTTTGTTCACATGTGCTTGTATATATTCTATATGATAATTTCTTCTACCTTCCCTTTTAATAATAAAAGCTCCTTGAGTGAAAATCTGGATTTTCCCTTTTCTTCATAATGCTCCCCAGTTCCCAATTGGATACTCCACATGGAATAAAGCGCTTAGCACATGACTTTGATTTACTGACTGGTGGAAAGCCTTTATAATCCAGTCTTCTGTCTTAAGCTCTATCCAGAATTCCTCCCTTAACTTTCCTATCATTCCCAAAGGTTGCAAAGAACATTTTCCTTTCTGCCTTTAAGGGTTTGTGTAGAATTACCGGGACCCAGACTTCACCCTAAAGATGAGTGTATTTACATACTCAAATGAAGTGATCCTGAGGTAATATTCTGAATTGTGTCCTAACTTTTAAAGAGGCTCCATATTGCATTTGACTCATAAAACTGAAAAGTAAAATGTTAATGTGTAAAAGTGTTATTCCAGATAATAAAACCTGTTCCCAGCCTTTCATAATCACTTCCAGCCCAGTCGACAAGCTTATTAGCAGAAATAACTGAGAGGAAAGGGAAATTAAAACTTTTATAATTAAAAAGAGTAAGGCTCTTCTATTAAATTACCTGTTTAATATCCATCGTTGTTGGGATTTTTCTTTCCTTTTTCATGAGCTGCCTATAATTTTTAAAAACCTACTTTTGAGGGCAAAATGTTAACATCTTGGAATAATCACTCCCTGTCCAGTTTCTATTTATTTATTTATTTTTAGTCATTCACTTTGACATTTCCATTCCCAGTTGTGACGTTCCAGAACCCCACGCATCTGGCTGTTCTCAGGAGCAAGACCATTTACCTGGCTCCCATCCATCTCTGCCCGTGAGATAATGTACACGAAAGTTTTTTGTCCACCACTCGGTGCCAGGCAAGTGCCAAGGGTCCCCTGCTCTGAAGCTCTCCCCTTTAGGAGCTGCAGAGATCTTCAGTTTACTTCTTCCTCAGTGAGATTCTGATAGATAGACGGTAGGTCTAAACTGTGACCCCAAATAGCCAGTCTTCCTGCTGGAAATCTCTGCAGAGTGTTTTTAACTCTCAAAACATGTTTTAGCTTCTTGGTAGCCTCATGTGCAGGCTTCCCTGGTGGCTCAGATGGTAGAGAATCTGCCTGCAATGTGGGAGACCTGAGTTGGATCCCTGGGTTGGGAAGATCCTCTGGAGGTGGGCATGGCAACCCACTCCAGTGTTCTTGCCTGGAGAATCCCATGGATAGAGGAGCCTGACGGGCTCCAGTTCATGGGGGCAAAAAGAGTCAGACACGACTGAGCACCTAAGCACACAGCCCATCCTCGTGTGGATATGTATAGTCAGTCCAAGGATGGCTCTCAGAGCCTGTGTGTTCTTCCCTCTCTGGAAGCTGTCACCTGGTTCCTCAAGAGGCTTGGGACCTCTGGGCTTCTGGAAGTAGCATCAAGGAAGGGGCAGTGGAGAGGCTCAGTGAGTCTTTGAATTCTGTGTCCACCACTGGGCAGCTCTGTGATCTTGGGTATATACTTTGAATTCTGTGAATCTCCTTCTCCTGACATATAATGTAGGGATAACAGAAATGAAATCATGTTATATGGAGCTGCCTTCAGATACAAAATAAGCTTCATTTTCTTGTCTCTGCTCTCAGAATTATCAGAAAGTAGTGAGGCAGGAAGGGGAGCCAAGAGCATCCAGGCTTCCCAATGAGACAGGAAACTGGCCTGAGTGCCAGGAGCCTGGGCCATCCTCCAAGCCCTGCCTTGGACAAGCTGGAGTGAGTCTCTGGAACTCACCTGTTTTCTGACCCATAAAGTGGAGCTAATATTGTCACCCTCGTCGAGTCATCAGTGTCTGCAAAAGACTAGCACCTCATCTGCAACAGGGAGTGGATTTTTTCAGGTGTTATTTCCCCCCAGGTTGGGCTCAGAGTCCAGGATCCCATCTGGATCCTTCTGTTTGGACCATGTTCCACTACTTTCCTGAACACTGTTAGAGGCATGGAGTGACTTCCTCATGAGGCAGTCTCTTACCCTGAACAGCTCCGATTGCTCAAAAGTCCTTTCTGTTTAACCCAAATCTGCTTCTTCAAACTTCCTACCCATAATCCATAAAATGGAATAAATGCCCCAAGCCATTCTCCATCTAAGGTTTTTTCTTTTTAATCCCAATGGAATCAGGTTCAATTAAGCATTGAGGTCAATCTTAAAAGGAAAAAATAAAAAGTCAGCCAGAGGGCTCTTTGCAGCAGGACCATCCTTGCCCTTCGTCTTGGCCCTGGTGGTGTGTATGTTTTTGTGATGGATGGGCAGTTACTTCTGGGTGTTCTCTGAGTCTCCCATTTTTAAGACTGCCGGGTGGAACTGTCCTCTTCGGCATTGCTGGCTCTTTCTCTGGTATCTCTGGACATCAGATCAGAATCCTCACAGAGAAGCTGAGGTCCCAGAGGAGCTGTAGCTCTTGCTCCAGACTTCACCCTAAAGATGAGTGTATTTACATACTCGTATATGGTGCTAGTGGGGAAGGAAACGGCAACCCACTCCAGTATTCATGCCTGGAAAATCCCATGGACCGAGGAGCCTGGTGGGCTACAATCCATGGGGTCGCAAAGAGTCGGACACGACTGAGCGACTTCTGTATGTGTGTGTGTGTGTGTGTGTGTGTGTATGGTGCTAGAGTGTATATTTCTAGATTTTCACAAAGTTGCTTAGTAGGATGGGTGGGATGGTGCTAGAGCCTATATTTCTAGATTTACACACAGGTGCTTAGCAGGCTGGCTGGAAGCCAGGGGTTAGCACACGTGTCAGAGGGGCACATGGGGACTTGACTGCCACCATCAGCCAGCTTCAAGTAAAATTGTGCGGACATTGTGAGGACACAGAGTCTTGCTGATACTCCCTGTGGAAGGAGAATAATTCCCCCTCCAAGGAAGTTCACACCCAATTTCCTGGAACCTGTAAACGTGTTAAGTTACAAGGCAAAGGGAATTATGGTTGCAGATGGAATTCGAGTTTCTAGTCAAGACCTTGTGATGGGGAGATTATCCAGGTGGGTCTGATGTAATCACAAGTGTTCTTAAGTGGAAGGGGAAGGTAGAAAAGTTGGAGTCAGAGAGAGATTTGAAGATGCTTCACTGCTGGTTTTGATGAGAAGATAGGGCCATGAGACAAGAGGGACAAGGAATACGGCTCTAGGAAATAGGAAAGGAAAATGTAATCTCCTTGAATTTCTATAAAGGAACGTCTACTGAAACTTTGATTTTGGTTCACTGAAACCCATTTCAGACTTCTGACCTCCAGAACTGCAAGAGAATAAGTGTGTGATGTGTTAAGCGACTAAGTTTAAAGTAATTTGTTACAGCCGCAGTGGGGAACTAATACACCCTCCTTTCATTATCCTGCTCCCGCTGTGGGTGTCTCATTCTTTACTGTCACCTGCCTGGAGACCGTAACTGCTAAGGTATTAACTCATCATTAAGCGGCAGCTTGCTTGGAAAGGAAAGAGCACAGACTTTAGATCCAGGCAGGGCTGCATTGAGTTCCAGGGCCATCACTTCCTGGCTGCACAGTCATACTCAAATTGCTTCATACCTTTTATTATCCTCATCTAGGAAATGGGTATCACAAAAGGATTAAACTGCAGCAAGTTCTCCTCGTGAATACCTGGCACCTAGTGGACTCTCAGCATATAGCCTCTGTTACTAATGACTAGGGGGAGTATTTCTCTTTATTTAGAGTGTAGGAACTCTTGTTCTCTCCCCTTCCCAGCACCAGGGAGCCTGGCTCCAGGGATTCCTAGTGACAGCATCACAGGTAGTCGGACTCTGGACAGCTGGACACTCTCTTCTCCAGGGTCAGTTAATATGTGAAGACTCGGCAAAGCACATCTAAAGGGAAGTCAAAATTACCCAACCATCACGATTCCCAAAGATCACACCAGCCAGGTGAAAGCCTCAAGTAACCAAAAAGGGCAGTGTGATTAGGCTTTAATGTTTAACCTCTCCACGAGTGGCAGCCAAATTCCATCTGGGATGTTCACCAAAATTAACAAATAATCACACGGGCATTTTCTCTATTTGAATGATCAGAGCCTTGCAGGGTCAATTTCTCATATAATTAATTTAAGAGAAAAAAAAAAAAAAATACCAGGACATGGATACATACAAACGACTGTTCCAGAACATCCAGGCACAAACATAAAAGTCATATGGGGGTAGATGCACATGGAAGCGGACATTTGAGTCTAATTTTGATTTTTCCATTATTCTAAATTGAATCCCTGTTATGAGTTTCGAGAATTAAAGAGATTATGAGGTCATCTTACTGGAATTTTGCTCCCAGGCCATCCCTCAAAACAGTTCAGGACATTTTTTCCTTCTTTTTACTTTGCTGAATGCCAAGGGGATTTTGCTAGACAAAAGCTGTACTTTGTGGCAGGACACATATTCTTCCACCGGAGATTTTGTTGTTGTTGTTCACTGGGTTGTAAGATTTAGCTCTGCAGTAGGCAGGGAACTATCAATGAGCTGGAAGTCAGGAACCAGCCATGGTGAACTCAGCTCGGCTAGCAGAACCAGCTTCCCCAGCTGTCACCCCTCAGTCTCCTGGTTTCCTCTTTTGTGCTTAAGCGATTGGTCGGGAACGTCCCTGAGTTTCTGTGTAGCTCTGATGCCTGAGGGTATCTTAAAGAAGCAGCAGGAGAAAGTGGGGAGGGGAGTGACACTGGGTCTATTCCTGGACGTAAGAAATCCTGCTCCACACCCTGGTATCTGGTGGGATTCATGCTGCCGTGAAGGCAATTTGGGAAATGCTAATCTGGGTGATATTTTGTATTTGATATTTAAAACTATCTTTGTGACCAGTGCAAGTCCAATGCGTGAAGCAGGGCATCCAAAGCTGGGGCTCTGGGACAGCCCAGAGGGATAGGGTGGGGAGAGAGGTGGAAGGGGGGTTCAGGATGGGGGGACACATGTATACCTGTGGCCAATTCATGTTGATATATGGCAAAAAAAAATCACAATATTGTAAAGTAATTATCCTCCAATAAAATAAATTAATTTTTAAATTAACTATAAAAAAGAAAACTATCTTTGGAAATTTTGTAGCTGATATGACAATCTAAATTAATATAGAAATCAATATACAGAATCAAATATTGTTGTTTAGTTGTTAAGTCATGTCTGGCTCTTTTGTG
Source organism: Bos grunniens (assembly GCF_055505025.1). NCBI lineage: Eukaryota > Metazoa > Chordata > Mammalia > Artiodactyla > Bovidae > Bos > Bos grunniens. Next base: position 83,695,651 of record NC_141174.1, on the reverse strand, counting down.
ACCCCACGGACTGTAGCCTGCCAGGCTCCTCTGTCCATGGGATTTCCCAGGCAAGTATACTGAAGTGGGTTGCCATTTCCTTCTCCAGGGGATCTTTCTGACCCAGGAACTGAACCCAAGTCCCGTGCATTGGCAGGCTTATTCTATACCACTGAGCCACCAGGGAACCACAGATTCAAATATTAAAGATGTATTCCACTTTAGTCCTCTAAATAAACTGTACTATAAAATTAAAAAAAAAAAGACTATCATTGGAGTCATTGAATCAACTTCATTCGCAAGTCCCTATCCTGGAATTACAATTCCTTAAAATTTCCAACTGGGCAAAGAATAAACACATTAGAAAGAGAGCAGTGTCCTAAACCTGTAAGAAAGTGAATTCAAAATTGCCTTTGAAGAGACACAAAAAAAATCTCAGATTTCTTGTTGCAGGTCTATACATTTAGGTTTGTTTGAAGACTGAATCAACCCTCAGGTTAACTCACTATTAATTTCAGGATGTGGGAATGGTGGGGGGAAGTTCAACCTATGGAAGATGAAAATCAGGAAAACCCATAGTGGATAGACATTTCTCACTGCTACTAATATATGTGGAAAGCTAGAAATATCTCTTAGCAGGAAGTGTTTGTGGGGTGGTCCGGGTGTACTCTCTGGTAGGGCAACAGGGCAAGGAAATTCAATCTGTCCCCTTGTGTCCACTGGCAACAAAAATGCCTGGATTGGAAGGGGAGGTGAAGGAGCAAAGCTGGGGTTGATGGGAGGACTCTGAGGAGAGGAGAATCAGAATAGCCTTCAGATGAAGCCTGAGCCTTGGTGAAGAGTCTGAGACTCTTAAAAAGCCATCAACCCCTGAATGGATTTTCATTTATGTTCAAGTGACTTTATCCTCCTTGTACTGTCACAAGCAATTCATCTCTGAATGTCTAGATTTCTCCTCTTCCATTTTTTCCTATATATTGTCTTTTTTCCCTACAATACAGATCTCCATCTGGTTAGTTTTTCATCAGTTGCCTCCAGATCACTGTTTCTGATGACTTTTTTTTAAAAGTCTGACATCCTTTAAGCATGACTTCAAGTCATCCGATTTTCTTTGAATGTGGTTAAACTTTTCAGTAACTATGCATTTTTCTTTAAGTTGTTCAACAACTTTCCTAGCAGCTTATTTTTCCCTTCTTCTCTAGGGTCTAATAGAAAATGGTATTAAAATAATTGTGGATTCTCATGCAGTTGTAAGAAATAACACAAGTATTATTTCAGTTTTTAACTAAGTGAAAACTTCTGCTGCTAAACAAAGGAGCCGTTAAAAACCTTTTTGAAAGTCTAATGATTGCTGCTCATATTGTCATGTCCCAAGGAAAAGTGCAGATACCCTGAACTTAGGATTTTCAGGATGTGCTGCTGTAACTATGTCTGACTTAATCAGGAGAAGCCTGAAGCACAAGTCTGAGGACATCCATAGCCCGCTCCTAGTGCCAGGGACCACCCCAGTAGACTCCACAGGATCACAACAAACCACACAGAACACCCATGGCATCCACATGGCACTCGGGTGCACCTGGTTGCTGGGAAAGCCCATAAGTAGAGCCAGTCAAGGGAGGCAGAGACAATAAAGAGCCAGCATGTGCATGGGCATGCCCAGGTATGCTTGTTTCCTACAAGTTTCTCTAAACTTGTCCTTTTGTGCCTCTTAATTTTATATCCTCTTCATTATCCTCATATCTCCCTTCTTCCAGAATCCCACACAACAAGTGTATATCTTTATGTTATTACAAGGTAAAGAACTGGAAATCTGCCAGTTGCCCGAAGCCTCTCCACATGCCCTGTCCCAAGCTCTGCTCCCTCCCCACCCCCAACTTGTAGAGAAATAACTTCCTTGCATTTATTTATAATGTTATCGCCCAAGTGGTCATCCTTGGACCTCATGGTTTAGCCTAGCCTAACCTCTATGCAGAGTTTGGTTCAGTTCAATTCAGTTCAGTCACTCAGTCGTGTCCAACTCTTTGCGACCCCATGAATCGCAGCACGTCAGGCTTCCCTGTCCATCACCAGCTCCCAGAGTTCACTCAGACTCACGTCCATCAAGTCAGTGATGCCATCCAGCCATCTCATCCTCTGTCGTCCCCTTCTCCTCCTGTCCCCAATCCCTCCCAGCATCAGAGTCTTTTCCAATGAGTCAACTCTTCGCATGAGGTGGCCAAAGTACTGGAGTTTCAGCTTTAGCATCATTCCTTCCAAAGAAATCCCAGGGCTGATCTCCTTCAGAATGGACTGGTTGGATCTCCTTGCAGTCCAAGGGACTCTCAAGAGTCTTCTCCAACACCATAGTTCAAAAGCATCAATTCTTCTGTGCTCAGCTTTCTTCACAGTCCAATTCTCACATCCATACATGACCACTGGAAAAATCATAGCCTTGACTAAATGGATCTTTGTTTGCAAAGTAATGTCTCTGCTTTTGAATATGCTATCTAGGTTGGTCATAACTTTCCTTCCAAGGAGTAAGCGTCTTTTAATTTCATGGCTGCAGTCACCAGAGTACATCATGAGAAACGCTGGGTTGGAAGAAGCACAAGCTGGAATTAAGATTGCCGGGAGAAATATCAATAACCTCAGATATGCAGATGACACTACCCTTATGGCAGAAAGTGAAGAGGAACTGAAAGCCTCTTGATGAAAGTGAAAGTGGAGAGTGAAAAAGTTGGCTTAAAGCTCAACATTCAGAAAACGAAGATCATGGCATCTGGTCTCATCACTTCATGGGAAATAGATGGGGAAACAGTGGAAACAGTGTCAGACTTTATTTTTTTGGGCTCCAAAATCACTGCAGATGGTGACTGCAGCCATGAAATTAAAAGATGCTTACTCCTTGGAAGGAAAGTTATGACCAACCTAGATAGCATATTCAAAAGCAGAGACATTACTTTGCCAACAAAAGTCCATCTAGTCAAGGCTATGGTTTTTCCTGTGGTCATGTATGGATGTGAGAGTTGGACTGTGAAGAAAGCTGAGCACAGAAGAATTGATGCTTTTGAACTGTGGTGTTGGAGAAGACTCTTGAGAGTCCCTTGGACTGCAAGGAGATCCAACCAGTCCATTCTGAAGGAGATCAGCCCTGGGATTTCTTTGGAAGGAATGATGCTAAAGCTGAAACTCCAGAACTTTGGCCACCTCATGCGAAGAGTTGACTCATTGGAGAAGACTCTGATGCTGGGAGGGATCGTGGGCAGGAGGAGAAGGGGACAACAGAGGATGAGATGGCTGGATGGCATCACTGACTCGATGGACGTGAGTCTGAGTGAACTCCGGGAGTTGGTGATGGACAGGGAGGCCTTGTGTGCTATGATTCATGGGGTCGCAAAGAGTCGGACACGATTGAGTGAACTGAACTGAACCTTTCAGTTAGGTTCTTTAAGCCTCTCTTTGTCTACAGATTCTCTCTTCTGTTTTTTGAATTAATTAATTTATTTATTTGGCTGCACCAAGTGTTAGTTGCAGCATGTGGAATCTAGTACCCTGACCAAGGATCGAACCCATGCCCCTTGCACTGGGAGTGCAGAGTCTTAGACACTAGACCACCAGGGTAGTCCCTGTTCTTTTCTGTATGAGTTACCTAATAAGGACCCGGGGTCACTGATTGTCATGGATCCCATGGTGGTGCGTTTTGCTGATTGCAGAGCCATAGTACAGTTTAGTGTGTTCCTCTGTCCTCTGCTTTCTGCCAACTGACAGTTGAATTGAAGGTTAGATCAGAGTCAGATACAGTCGCCTGAGTGAGACATCAGTCTGTATGTTGATATCTCTGTGGTTGATCAAAGTCAGTAAAGAGGTTAGAAGACTGCAGCTTCTCCCTTCGGAGACCCCCTCCAACCCCTACTCCTGTGTCTGCTGCCCACCTTGTCATTCCAGGAGAGGGGCCCGCCTAGACATGGAATATCCTTGCCCCAAAAGAAGGCAGACCCACAGCTCTGTGAAGGCAGGGGACAGTCTCACAAAAGGAAGATCGGGCCTCTCCTCTCCATCCTGCCATCCTGCAGCCTCCTCATGAAAGGAGAGGTGGTGGCAACCACAGCAGAGGTAGCGGGAAGGTGGCCTGACTCCACCCTGCCCTAGGGTCACACCCGCTGTGTCTGGGAACAGTTTACGTGCCTCACACTGAGGAGCCAGTACACGGGCCACTTTCTTCTTCCTTTACAAGGGAGAATGGCTTTAGAGGGAGAAGGCGATGGCAACCCACTGCAGTACTCTTGCCTGGAAAATCCCATGGACGGAGGAGCCTGGTGGGCTGCAGTCCCTGGGGTCGCTAAGAGTCGGGCACGACTGAGCGACTTCACTTTCACTTTTCACTTTCATGCATTAGAGAAGGACATGGCAACCCACTCCAGTGTTCTTGCCTGGAGAATCCCAGGGACGGAGGAGCCTGGTGGGCTGCCGTCTATGGGGTCACACAAAGTCGGACACGACTGAAGCGACTTAGCAGCAGCAGCAGCATGGCTTAGAACCAAGTTCAAATCCCTGCTTTGCCCTCTGGTGACCTTGGGCAAATTACTTGGCCTGTCTGAGCCTCTGCTTCCCCATCTATACAGTGCAGCTAATAATGCCTAGCTAGAAACTTTATTAAGAGTATATCTGACAATATGTGCACGTTGTATCAGTTACTTAACTTCTGTATAAAATCTGACCAATAGAGATACCTACCTGATAAGGTGGTTGTGATCATTAAATCAGGTAAAGCATTTACAAACCATGCACATAGTAAGTCTTCCTGAAATTTAGGTAGTTTTACATTACTTTATAAGGTATATGGCCTATTGAAAAGTTCCATGTTCCAGATAGTTGAAAATAATGGCAGTAGCTGGGTGCCCAACTCCAAATATTTCTTCCACAGTCTAGAACAGGGGTCCCCAGCCTCCAGGATCTAATGTCTGATGATCTGAGGTGGAGCTGATGTAGTAATAATAGAAATAAAATGCACAATAAATGCAATGCACTGGAATCACCCCCAAACCATCACCCAACCTAATCCGTGGTAAACTGTCTTCTACAAAACTGGTCCCTGGTGCCAAAAAGGGTGGAGGCCACTGATTAAGAAAGGTGAAAAGAAAATGCACAAAAATCACACTCTTGAAGACAGAGAATGCCCAAAGGGTAAAGTGAATGTAGTTATTATAAAAGGAGAAGGAACACCACATCACAGCACATGAAGGGGCACACTTCCTCCCACCCAGTTCCACCCTCCCTGCGTGACTGACAGGAAGCAGGGACAAGCAGAGAATCTGCAGGGATGGAAGAAGAGGGCTTCAGGCTGATCTGAAATAGCTCCTGGCAGAATTAAGTCTGCTCTGAGCCTGAAAATACTACACACGGCTTCTAGGGGAGGGAAGCAGGTGAGGAGGGGAGAAGTGCCCTCTGGTGAAGGCTGGTAAAGAGGGAGGGAAGTAGTAGGGGGAAATAGGGTGGCCACTGCTTAGGCCACGCAGATCCCAATTACTATGTGAAAAGGGGAGGCATGAGGAGAGAATTCCAGAAGGAATCTGAAGTTGGGAAAACAGGGTAAGTGGGAAAATTAGGTGGGGGAGCTGTCCCAAAAGGTGGGATGGTGGAGCAGACGGTGAGGGTGGAGGACAGTGACATGAAGTGAAGATCTGTGAGAAGCACACGGCATTAGGGAGTCAGGAGCCGGCCAGGGGGAGGCAGAGCATGTTAGAACACCAGCTTCATTGAGCAAACGTGGAGTTCATTTCAGAAAAGCAAGGGGAAATGCCTGCTCAAGGGAAGTGAGCACAGAGACACAGAGACAGAAACACACCTGTTCTGCAAGTGGTCTAGGCCCTCTGAGGGTCCCAGAAACAGGGATAGCAGGAGAGGGGACATCCGAGGAGCCTGCTGTAAAGAAAGAGCATGCATTTGGACCCAGGTGACAGGAGAGAGGGGGAGAGGTGATGATTCTGACACCATAGAATAGGTATGCTGTAGAATTCAGGCCATCGAGTCTAAAATACACTGTATAAGTTGAAAGAAGGAAGATAGACCCACCATGCTGACAACTGATTAACACCTGGGGTTGTGCAAATTGCAGTGTTTGCAAAATCTGCATTTGTGTTGTGTTGGGGCTAGGGGGACTGTTATGGGATATTTGTAAAATGTCACATCTTTTCATTTACAAAATGTAAATTCATGGTCTCCTTTTTGAAGTTTTAGAAAAGCTCGCTAGCTGGTATTTTCTCTGAAATATGTACAGAACAGGGCCATGGGTAGAAATGTTAGTTTTTATTGTCTTCATGCCAGTGGAACTTTTATAGATGAAATAATTCATCTATACTTCTGTGGTTTTGCACGGAACCACCCCAGGTGAAACTAGTGGTAAAGAACCTGCCTGCCAGTGCAGGAGATATAGAGACAGGGGTTCGATTCCTGGGTCAGCAAGATCCCCTGGAAGAGGGCACAGCAACCCACTCCAGTATTCTTGCCTGGAAAATCCCATGGACAGAGGAGCCTGGTGAACTACAGTCCACAGAGTCACAAAGTCAGACACAACTGAAGCAACTTGGCACACACACACACACCAATTCAGTATGTAAATAAAATATGAGGCACTTCTCTCACAGACTAGGGGATCTGCAGTCCCCTCCCACACTCTGTAGAATCCCGGAAGGCTCTCCCTCAGGACCTTAGGGCTCTGTGACACACACTTTGAAAACCACCAGATGCAGCCACTTCCCACCCACACTTTACATGGGAGACATGTAGATAAGTGAATAGCATACGCCGCCTTTTGGAGAATTCAGAGTCTAGAGGGGAGACCAAAATTAAACAGCCCTCTGGAACACAATGCTGAGGTAGAATTAAAGGGAGAACAATAAACTCTGTTCCCGAGGGTGTGCAGAGGAAAGAAGGAAGGGTTACAGAAGGCCTGCAGAGGAGCTGCCTCTGAGCTGGAGCCATGAAGAATAAGTCAAGTTCTCCAGGTGAGAATGGAGAAAGAGCTTTGAAGGTGAAGAAAACAAATTGTAAATCCATTGAAGTATAAATGTGCCTAAACTGGAAATGTTACATGTCTGGAACTACTAGAACTTAGGATGATTGTAAAGGGTAATGGGAAGTGAGACTGGGAGGGCTGGGTGAAGTGAATTGGGAATTCCAGGAACAAAAAGGAAGGAAGGGAACCTTGCCAATGAGATCTGCCAAACTGACCTGGGTGATCCATGGTGGCAAGGTTACAGCCTGGTCGCCCTCAGAGGGTTCAAGATGACATTTGGAATTACGGTCTCCTGTAAGACCAACTAATCCAAGGTTATGCAATGTTTCTTTTGAGAATAGCAAGGCTAGATACTTAGGTCTTTTTCATAGCCAAGAATGTCTTTATCCTGCATCTTGTATGTCTTCTGGTCTGTTATTTTTCTCCAGCTTTCAAAGCAAGTTTTCTGCCAGTATTTCATTCCAGTATTTAGTAATATTAGCTGTTAGTGTCTATTATCTTCTCTTTTCTTAAAAAAACATTGTAACTCCCTTTGTTTCTTCAATTTGGACATTTCACGTTCCACTCGAAAGGTTCAGCCTAGGGTTTGCCAAAGTCACCTTCAAACTGGGTCTACGTCCAGCCTTACAGCTGGACATACTGCACCTTCATCGGGGCCTTCCAGGCCTGAAAGCATCAAACAGCAGGAATTGGTTAAGAGGTGGCAGGTCCAGCATTCTGGGTAGTTTCTGTGTTAACATGACAATTTTTTTGCTTGTAATGGACAATCCCATTAGAAAGGCATGGTGGGGAGGGAAGTACAGTTTAATTTTAAAATACAAATAATTCTGGAAATAAAAAAGATAGTTAATATTAGAATAGCTATTACTACACTAATATATGAAAGGAAAAATGTATCTTAATAGATTCTAAAAAGTCACTTGATAACATTTGCCACCCAAAGTGTATTAAAACTCTCTTAAGCTAGGAATCCCTTAATTTGATAAAGAATGTCTGTTGGAATACAATAGTATTCATCATACTTAATGGTGAAACATAAAAAAGCAATCCTATTTCAGAGAAATAGCAGTGTCACTGTGAAGATTCTAACCAATGAATTGAGATGAAAAAATAAACAAGACATACATACTGGGGGGAAAGAGATAAAATTCTCCTAACTTACATATTACATGACTTTTACCAATAAAATTATTGTTAATCCTTATAAAGTTATTAGATCTAGTCATTGGATCTATTAATAATCATGTGTTCATTATAGGTAAATTCAAAAATCACTAGTTTTCTGACACGTAAGCAATAACCATATAGAACATGTAATTTTAAAAAGATGTCATTCAATAAAGCAACAAAAATTTAAAATATTTAGGAGTAAATAAAGCAATAAATGTGTAAGAACCATACAAAGAAAACTGAAACTTTACTAAAGGATATATAAGGAAACTTATACAAATTTTAAAATATACCATGTTTATGTCTAAGATAACTCTATATTAAAGAGCTATCAATTTCCCCAAAATTAATACACAAATTCATGTTTTAAAAACCTCAGTATTCCAGAAGAATTTTAATGACAATCACCTAATTCAAGAGTTCATCTGGAAAAACAAATGTGTAAGAATAACCAAAATTTTTGAATAAAGATGAAGTGAGAACATGTCCTACCATATACCAAAATACTGCAAGCCTAAAGCACTTAAAACAGGATGGGACAGACACAGGGATACCAACAAGATTGCAGTGAAATGAAATAATCTAGAAATAGACTGTATTTAATAACATAGTATACAATAAAGGATGCATTTTAAATAACTGAAGAAAGCTTGGACACTTCAATAATCACATTGGGATAGTCATCATGTTGGGGGAAAAAATAAAATCAGATTTCTGTGTTATATACCAATATAAAAACCATAAGAAAAGAAGAAAATACAGGAAAATAAAATCAATAAAAAACCCTGGGAAAATATCTGTAAATCATATTGTGAAGGGCAACTTTCTAATGAGACTCTAAACCCTTTCAGCCTCTGTAAACATTAAGAAGATTTACAAATTTGATATAATAAAAGTCAGAGTCTTCTCTATATTTAAAGACCCAATTAAAGACAAATGATTGCCTGAAAGATAATATTTTTGAATATATAACAAAGGGCTAGTGACTCATATTTGAAAAAAACTACAATTCACTAAGAAAAGATAAAACAACCCAAGGTGAAATAGGCAAATAATATAAGCAAGTAGTTCCCAGGAGGAAAAAATACTATTGATCTAAAAATACATGAAAAAAAAAAAAAATCTCATCAGTAATCAGCAAAGTACAAACTGTTACAGTGTAAATTTTGCCTGATAGATTCCAGAAATAAATGTTGGTAAAAATATGGTATGGGAGGAAAAGCAAAAACAGTTGGCAGATGCTGTAAGTGTATAATATACCATAATAGTGTACGATTCCACTCCTGACTGTTTATCCTACCAAAATGCTCCTTTAAGAGCACAAAAACCTGTGTACAAAGGTTTATTACAACCAGTTTTACAATCTGAAAAATATGAAATGCTATCTAATTGCCCAACAGTAAGAAAATGAGTCAATGTTATTATGATATTTCCATCCTATGAAACACTCTTCAGCCATTAGAAATAATGAAGTCACTCCATACTTTCTGACTTGAAATGAAGATCCTTGAAGGGATGCTGGGCTTAAAAATAAAAAAGTTTATAATAGGGTTCCACTTTGTATTTAAAAATGCCCCGAAGGAAATTATATATAATTTTATATATGTGTGTCTTTGCACATGCACAGAAAGGTCTGGAAGGATATACACCAAATTGTTAAAAATGGTTATCCTTGTGGAGTGAAGTGAAACTAGGGCTAAGTGGGGGGGAAGTGAGAGCTTCCACTTCTTACTTTTAGGACTTTTAATTTTTTAATGATTGTGAATAACTTCTGTGATACTCAAAAAAAGTTCAAATTGTTCTGATGGAAAACATATGGAAAATTAAAACTGTCAGAGGAAACAGTACTGTACAGTCAACTCTGAAAAGCACCTTCAGACCAGATGCACACTGCCAGGCCTCCTCTCTGTCAGTCAGAGTCGTTCTGAACCCACCAATCACGTGTGCATCCATGCTCAGTCATGTCCGACTCTTTGCAATCCCCTGACTGTAGCCCACAAGGCTCCTCTGTCTGTGGGGTTTCCCAAGCAAAGATATTGGAGTCAGTTGCCATTTCCTCCTCCAGGGGATCTTCCCAACCCAGGGATCGAACCCACAACTCTTGCATTGCCTGCACTGCAGGCGGATTCTTTACCACTGAGCCACCAGGGAAGCCCTGAACCAACCAATCAACAGTCTTCAAAAACTCAGCTGTCTACAAATCACTCCATAACTTCCCTCCCAGGGTCAAACTTTCCCATCTGCTCTACCTGCTGCTCAGAAGGCTTCACTGAGGGTATTGCCTCATGGAAGGCCTCCCAACACCACCATAACTGCAGCCTGGGGTGTTGTAACAGGACCCAGAAGAGGCCACCATCAAATCTCTGGAGCTGGCCATCATATTTAAACTCTATTGATTCATTTCACCATTTCAAATTCATTATTCTAATTAATCTTTTAAGAGAATTTTTCACATAAAGGGACCTTGGAGATCTTTTTGTTCAATCCTAACATTTTAGGGACAAGGAATCAATCCAGGAAAATAGCATTCACAAACTGTTTTAGATTTAAGACCCTGCATTTAGAGGCTCATTTCATTTTGTGTAAGAAAATGTGTGTGTGTGTGTGTGTATATATATGTGTGTGTGTGTGTGTGTGTGTATATATGTATATATATATATAGCTTTCTTATTTAAATTTGTGTCGATTACAAAGGAGATTGAATATATTTCCATTCAGTTCAGTTCAGTCACTCAGTCATGTCCGACTCTTTGCGAGCCCATGGACTGCAGCATGCCAGGCTTCCCTGTCACCCCCCAACTCCCAGAGTTTACTCAAACTCCTGTCCATAGAGCCAGTGATGCCACCCAACCATCTCATTCTCTGTCGTCCCCTGCTCCTCCTGCTTTCAGTCTTTCCCAGCATCAGGATCTTTTCTAATGAGTCAGTTCTTCACATCAGGTGGCCAAAGTATTGGAGTTTCAGCTTCAGCATCAGTCCTTCCAATGAACACCCAGTACTGATCTCCTTTAGAATGGTGGTTGGATCTCCTTGCAGTCCAAGGGACTCTCAAGAGTCTTCTCCAAGACCACGGTTCAAAAGCATCAATTCTTCGGCACTCAGCTTTCTTTCTGGTCCAACTCTCACATCCATACATGACTACTGGAAAAACCATAGCTTTGACTAGACAGACCTTTGTCAGCTGCTATTTAATATGCTGTCTAGGTTGGTCATAGCTTTCCTTCCAAGGATCAAGTGTCTTTTAACTTCATGGCTGCAGTCACCATCTGCAGTGATTTTGGAGCCCAAGAAAATAAAGTTTGTCACTGTTTCCACTGTTTCCCCATCTATTTGCCATGAAGTGCTAGGACCAAGTGCCATGATCTTAGTTTTTTAAATGTTGAGTTTTAAGCCAGTGCTTTCACTCTCTTCTTTCACTTTCATCAAGAGGCTCTTTAGTTCTTCGCTTTCTGCCATAAGGGTGGTGTCATCTGCGTATCTGAGGTTATTGATATTTCTCCTGGCAATCTTGATTCCAGCCCGTGCTCCAACCAGTCCAGCATTTCACATGATGTACTCTGAATATTAGTTGAATAAGTAGGGTGACAATATACAGCCTTGACGTACTCCTTTCCCAATTTGCAAGTAGTCCATTGTTCCATGTCCAGTTCTAACTGTTGTTCCTGACCTGCATACAGGTTTCTCAGGAGACAGGTCAGGTGGTCTGGTATTCCCATCTCTTTAAGAATTTTCCAGTTTGTTGTGATTCACACAGTTAAAGGCTTTAGCATAGTCCATGAAGCAGAAGTAGATGTTTTCCTGGAATTCTCTTGCTTTTTCTATGATCCAGTGGATGTTGACAATTTGATCTCTGGTTTCTCTGCCTTTTCTAAATACAGCTTGTACATCTGGAGTTTCTTGGTTCACATACTGTTGAAGCCTAGCTCGAAGGATTTTGAGTATTACCTTGCTAGCTTGTGAAATGAGTAAAATTGTGTGGTCATTTGAACATTCTTTGGCATTGCCTTTCTTTGGAGTTGGAATGAAAACTGACCTTTTCCAGTCCTAGGTCCACTGCTGAGTTTTCCAAATTTGCTGGCATATTGAGTGCAGCACTTTCACAGCATCATCTTTTAGGATTTGAAATAGCTCAGCTGGAATTCCAACACCTCCACTAGCTTTGTTCATAGTGATGCTTCCTAAGGCACATTTGACATCACATTCCAGGATGTCTGGCTCTAGGTGAGTTATCTAGGTCATGAAGATCTTTTTTGTATAGTTCTTCTGTGTATTCTTACCACCTCTTCTTAATATCTTCTGCTTCTGTTAGGTCCATACCATTTCTGTCCTTTGTTGAGCCCGTCTTTGCATGAAATGTTCCCTTGGTATGTCTAATTTTTTTTAAGAGATCTCTAGTCTTTCCCATTCTATTTTCCTCTATTTCTTTGCATTGATCATTGAAGAAGGTTTTCTTATCTCCCCTTGCTATTCTTTGGAACTGTGCATTCATATGGGTATATCTTTCCTTTTCTCCTTTGCCTTTAGCTTCTCTTCTTTTCCCAGCTATTTGTAATGCCTCCTCAGACAGCCATTTTGTTTTTTGTATTTCTTAGCTTGTGTCATTTACTCAGCTGTCCGTCGGCCTCTGACAATTCACTCAGTCATTCCTGGGTAGTGGTCTGAGTCAACAAGGGGAGAGAACCTGTGAGTGGTTGAAACCTGAAGCATGCGGCAAAGAAAAGGGACAGATTTCATCTAGGTATTGAGTAGCACCAAGCACAGGGCCTCAGGGGCTCTATGCTCTCGTGAGTGCTAAGTCACTTCAGTCATGTCTGACTCTTTGCGACTCTATGGACTGCATGCTGCCAGGCTCCTCTGTCTGTGGGATCCTCCATGCAAGAATACTGGAATGGATTGCCATGCCCTCCTCCAGAAGATCTTCCCAACCCAGAGACTGAACCTGTGTCTCCTGTATCTCCTGCGTTAGCAGGTGGATTCTTTTACCACTCTGCCACCTTGGAAACCCTATTTCATGGTTGCCCGCTATACACAGGAGGATGTAAAGAAGAAAAAGAACCAGACGTGGGCTTTTCCCTCTAAGAGTGTGTGGCCCTTAATCTAATGGGGAAGATAAGAAGTGATCAGTGATAAATCTCTAAAAGAAATACATAGAGTAATACAGGAATCTAGAGGAGGAGACTTTACTTCTAGTTTGGGTGCAGCAGGGGAGGGAGTCAGGGAAAATCTAGTCAGCAACTCCCATGACTCTTGAAGGATAAGTAGGCTGTGGACGTGCAGACATGGTGAGGAATTGCCTCTAGAGAATCAAGAACTTTGGAGACTGGCTGTCTAAGCCCGTTCTGTGTGTATGAGGAAACAGATGCAGACTGGGTGAGGAGCAGCTCACGAACTGTTCGCTCAATGCAGCGCCTGTCCACACAGCGCCCTCCTCCACGGCAGGCCTTCCGACCCAGCAGACAGTGTGGGCCGGGGCCTGGAGGGGTGGAAGCTCTGACCGAATACGGCGAAACGGGGATCACAGTTTGCTTGGAAAATAGGATTTTGTAACTGATTATACACCAGGAGTAAAGAAAGAGCTGGGAAAAAGGGAAGGTTTCCAGCCCAGTGAACAGGGGGACACCTGGGCCAGCAAACAGGCAAAGCAGGACTGGGAGAGATCACGGAGTGTTTGCTTTGAGACACGTTGGACTTGACGGGGCCGCCAGTTTTGAAAGGTATAGAGTAAAGTTCAGGCAGGCCTTGGGAACCTGGTGATGGAGTTCAGGACCAAAGATATAAATTGGGAGTTGTCTCTTCAAAATGGAGGACTGGATTTTGGGCGGTGGGGGAAAGGAGGTGATAGAATGGAGGAGAAATAAAAGACAACCAAGGACTGCAGCCTCAGATCCCTTTGGAAAGGAGGAGGCGGCAGAAGAGGACCAGAGGTGCGGTCAGAGATAGGCCAGAGTCAGGGGATGCGGGACACAGGAGGTGGGGGATGAGGGAGATCACTGGGGAGCGGTCTACATCCCAGCAGAAAGAGTTAACATGCCACAGACATGAGGCCTGGGCGGAGAGGCAGCTGGATCCAGCAACTAGAATGTTACTCCTGACCTTTGCAGGTGCAGGGCAGCCAGAGTAAATGTTATTTAGGAAGTTTGACAGTGAAGAGAAGGAGGGAGAGTTAGGGGTGCCAGGGCTGAGGCAAGATGTGGTATTTCTTTTCTTCTTGAAGGCTAGGGTAGCCTTAAACATGTTTTTTGGAAGATGGGGAGGAGCTGGCAGAGAGTGAGGGAGATAAGAGTAGGCAGGGAGAAGGAATTGCTGGAGGGCGATCTTCAAGGAGGCAGGAAGGATTAAGGTCAAGGACATAGCCTGTTAACAGTTGGAATGGAAATCTTTGAGCTGAGGTGGGAGTGAGCCAGCCTGGGGTGAGCACTGAAGCCCTATGGTTGGAGACAGTCATGCAGGAAGAAGAAAACCAAAGGGCTGAGGCTCAAACCTTGGAAGAAAATCAAAGGTCAAGATCAAATAGGCACCAAGAAGGGGACAGCTGGAAAACACAGTCATGATGCCCAGAGGCCCAAACAAGTCAGCTGGTGGTACCCAGCCCCAAAGATGGGGCTAAAGGAAGTGGATCAACAAGGATAATGTTTGCTTTGGAGACAGGTTAGGAAGATAAAGCTCAAGTCCGTTAAGCTGCTTATCAAATGCATGATTTCTCTGCTTGCGCTGGACTTCAACTTCCAAATATTTTAATTAAATCAACATGTGAGCATGGAAGATATCAAAGGAACAAGCACATTATTAATTTGAAAATCAAAGCAACTAACCACTTGATCCTTTTAAGTCATTTCCTCATTTAGCTCTAATCTGAGTAACAAACATTCCTGCACCTCCACGATAATGTTCCTGGATTTAAAACCTCAGTTTGGTTTTCTGCTCCCTTGGGGACTTATTTCTTATCTCATGGGTCCTTTTGAAATAGGCAATTATCAGATCAACCTTTAGCTCACTGGCCTTGGGTTGAATAGGTAATTTTTCCCCAGAATCACAGGCTCATAAGAATTCAAGCCAAAATTCCAGGCTAGCTTTAAGCAATAAATACTGTAATTAACTTCTAACCAGGCAAGCTAACATTTTGCTTGGAAAAAGCATCATTTTCTCAAACAAATGCCTTTCAAATAAAAACAATTTCATGTCCTCTTTTTTCCAGCGTGATACTCTTCAGGGCTTGGGAATAACCACGGCATCGTGTGAGGGCATGGTCTTAGAGATTTTTTAAATCCAGTTTTCTCTGGTTTTCTGGCCGGCCATAGAAGCTGCATGACCTTCTAGCGGTCTGTCGTTCTAACAGAGTCCTGTCTAAGCTGTTCAGCAAGTTCTTCGGAAGCCCTACCAAGCCTGGTTAATGTGACTTCCATTCTGTCTGACAGACAGGGTAGAGATGGAGCCCAGGGCTATAGAGTCTGGGATGGACCTTTGTGACTGAATGTTACCAAGGCTGGGGAGGAGAGAAAGGGGGGGAGTATTTCTCATGGTGGTAATAAAAAAACATCCACTACTAGACACTTTTATTACCGTTTTTAAATCCTCTACAATGTACCTCCTTATTCCCTGCACCCAGGACAGACCGAGCCCACTGCCCAGACAATGGATGTCACACTGCCTTTAATTCAGTCAGTGAAATAGGGGAAATGAAGACCCATAGTAAGGTCAGCCATGGGAGTTTGAAATCAGTAAGTCCCGAGAATATTCCAAATGTGCAACCAGAAAACTAAAGCCCAGGATCAGAGCTGAGCTGGAAACTGAAAGGACCTATAATTAATGTGTCAGTTGTTAGAAGAGAATATTTGAGTCCTAGAGCAAACACTGGAGAAGGCAATGGCACCCCACTCCAGTACTCGTGCCTGGAAAATCCCATGGACGGAGGAGCCTGGTGGGCTGCAGTCCATGGGGTCGCTGAGGGTCGGACACAACTGAGCGACTTCACTTTCACTTTTCACTTTCATGCATTGGAGAAGGAAATGGCAACCCACTCCAGTGTTCTTGCCTGGAGAATCCCAGGGACGGGGGAGCCTGGTGGGCTGCCGTCTGTGGGGTTGCACAGAGTCGGACACGACTGACGCAACTTAGCAGCAGCAGCAGCAGCAGAGCAAACACAGGGCTTCCCAGGTAGCTCAGTGGGTAAAAAATCTGCCTGCAATGCAGGAGACACAGGTTCAGTCTCTCGGTTGGGAAGATCCCCTGGAGGAGGGCATGGCTACCCACTCCTGTATTCTTGCTTGGAGAACCCCAGAATGAACAGAGAAGCCTGGCGGGCTATAGTCCCTGGGGTAGCAAATGAGTCAGACACAACTGAGCATACACAAGTCAGGAACCAAAGGAGAATAAAGCATCCCGTGTGTACGCAGGAAGGGCTCCATTATGAATGGATTATGAATTTTTTCCGAATAAGTTGCTGCTCTCTGACCCGGGTTTTGTGTTTTGGTTCAGCTGTGCACATGGCGGGTTTTCTCCAAGGAGGTTTTAAAGTAACCACATAATTTCTGTCAGCATTCAGAGGGAAGGGCATGTACCATGGCCTGAAACCTGGCCTTATTTTCTCAACACTGTGGCAGGGCCCCCTGTCCTGTGGTTACAGTGCCACACACACACGGTGCAGAGAGCTTGGGTGGCCCTGGAACATGGCCACAGGGAGCAGCGGCAATAACCAGAGGTCTGTATTCCGTGAGGTCCTGTCCCCAGCCTGCCGTGGACGTGCACTTACGTGGGAGGTAGTGTGACACAGTGTAGGAATCGAAAGAGCGAAACAGGGGCCTTACATTACACACCCAGATCTGCTGCTTACTAACCTCGTGTTTTGGGGCACAATTCTCCTTTGTTTTAAAACCAGCTTCCTCACCTGAATAATGGAATTGGAATCAGAACAGCTGAGAGGAAGGAGTAATTGAAATAAGGTGTGTGAATTTACTTTGCAAACTGTAAAAGACTAAAAGGATGGAAGAATGAATTGTCTCCAGGCTGTGCTGATTTGGTCTTCTGCTTGTCATTAGGCCTTAGCCAGTAATTCATAATTGGTATCCAAACACAAGGTGGGGAAAGGAGTTAAGCAGCAGCACCTGTTTGAAAAAAAAGCTCTTCATGAAATCAACCATGTGCTTCGTAGGAACTGCAGGAATCAGAGTCGAGTGTGGAGAAGCAGAGATGTCCTCTTTCTGCTCTCCTGTGGAAGCATCACATCCATTCTAGTACGATGCACTCTGCGAAGACACCTCACTTTAAGAGAAATACAGACCAGGGCTTCCCTGGTGGCTCCATGGCAAAGAATTCGCCTGCCCATGCAGAAGACATGGGTTCGATCCCTGGTCCAGGAAGATCCCACATGCCGCAGAGCAACTGAGTCTGTGCACCACAACTATTGAGCCTGCGCTCTAGAGCCTGAGAGCCACAGCAGCTGAGCCCACGAGTCACAATTACTGAAGCCCAGGTGGCCTAGAGCCCGTGCTCCACACCAAGAGAAGCCACCGTAATAAGGAGTCCACACTCTAAAACTAGAGTAGCCCCACTCACCATGACTAGAGAAAAGCCGGAGCAGCAACAAAGACCCAGAACAGGCAAAAATAAACAAACAAAATTGGAAAAAAAAAAAAGAAATACAGACTAGCCAGATAACATGTTGCAGGAGGAGACATCCAGGAAACCTGGGGTTTTAATTGGCATGGGAAAACTCTGGGAGGAAAGTGAAAGCTCTCTTTGGATTTTATATAGGTTCTTATGTGGAAGACAGGTTCAAATTGTTACATGTGTCTTCACAGGAGGAGTAAGAGTACCACGTGACAATTCTAAGGTGTAGATTTCAGCTCATCTAAGGCTATAAACGGAGAAGGCAATGGCAACCCACTCCAGTACTCTTGCCTGGAAAATCCCATGGACGGAGGGGCCTGGTGGGCTGCAGTCAATGGAGTCGCTAGGAGTCGGACACGACTGAGCGACTTCACTTTCACTTTTCACTTTCGTGCTTTGGAGAAGGAAATGGCAACCCACTCCAGTGTTCTTGCCTGGAGAATTCCAGGGATGGGGAAGCCTGGTGGGCTGCTGTCTATGGGGTCGAACAGAGTCGGACACGACTGAAGCGACTTAGCAGCAGCAGCAGCAGCAGCAAGGCTATAAAGTCTCCAAACTTGGCTACAAATTAGAATCACTAGGAAGCTTTGAAATCGGCCACAACCCAGGCTGCACCCCCAAACCCATTAAATCAGAATCTTTAGGGGTGGAGCCCAGGCATCAGTATTTTTTAAACCTTTACACAGTGGCTCGGTGGTAAATCATCTGCCTGCAATGCAGGAGATGCAGGTTCGATCCAGGGTATCAGGAAGATCCCCTGGAGAAGGAAATGGCAACCCACTCCAGTATTCTTGCCATGGAGAATCCCATGGACAGAGGAGCCTGGTGGGCTACAGTCCATGGGGTCACAAAGAGTCCAACATGACAGAGCATGTACAGATGCATACATACCAAAGACGCAGGTGATTTTAATGGGCAGTCACGTTTGAGAAGCACTGACCTGCAAAAGGACTGTTGGCATCAGAACTAATCAAAGAAGTGAACTGCTAGAGAAGTGGACATTCCCTGCCATTGAAGCTGCCCAAGATGTCACGTAGTGGTAATGAATTCAAGTCTTGCATGGATGGTTAGACTGAAGTCCACAAACCTCAAGTTCCCACCCACTCTGAGAGGCTGAGTCAATGCTCTGAGGTGGAAGTTTTCAAGTTTCTTTAATGGTGCCATGGAACTATTTGTTCAAATAAAATATTTGAAATAAACAAAAGAAGAAAGAGGTGGCTTCCTTCCCCCAACACATGTCAGGACCATTCTACCATTTTCTCTATGATGACCCCTTGAAGACACTGTGGAGATCTGGAAACTGTATGAAAATCTCTAGGACTTCAGGGAACACAGTTTTTAAAACCACTAATTTAAGGAAAGGGAAATAGGATTTCCACAGAAATGAATTTTGTATTCAACCATCTGTAGTTGGAATCCTGATTGTTTCTGATGAATAGAAGTAGCAAAAATTCCAAATGGAGAAGAGCCAACATAAATGACCATGGACTGAAACTTATTTGTTAGTTGGAAACGTGAACAGCATCAGCCAGTCTGTGGTTGATCAAGTGCCTAAAAAATTAGATCCAGGCCTATTTCCACTTATTATCTTGGTGCCACACATAGGATGTAAAAGCCACCTCTGCCAATTCACCATAGTGCTTCTAATGGGAAGAATGCTTAAATACTGCTGCTGTTGTTCAATCATTAAGTCATGTCCAACTCTTTGTGACTCCATGGACTTCCCCATCCTTCACTATCTCCTAGAGTTTGCTCAAACTCATGTTCATTGAGTCGATAATGCCATCCAATCATCTCATCATCTGTCACTCGCTTCTCCTCCTGCCTTCAGTCTTTACCAGCATCAGGGTCTTTTCCAATGAATTGGCTCTTCACATCAGGTGGCCAAAGTATTGGAGCTTCAACTTCAGCATCAATCCTTCCAATGAATATTCAGGGTTGATTTCCTTTAGGATTGACTGGTTGGATCTCCTTGCTGTTCAAGGGATTTTCAAGAGTCTTCTCCAACACCACAGTTTGAAAGCATCAATTCTTCGGTGCTCAGCCTTCTTTATGGTCCAACTCTCACATCCATGCATGGCTCCTGGAAAAACCATAGCTTTGACTATAAAGACCTTTGTCAGCAAAATGATGTCTCTGCTTTTTAATATGCTGACTATGTCTTAGATTTCTTCCAAGGAGCAGCATCTTTAAATTTCATGGCTGCAGTCACCATCCGCAGTGATGTATTATTTACAGATAGTTCCCAGGCTTTGCAGTCACATATTGAGTGTTCTACCTGAATGAGCTCTATCCTCATGTCCTGCAATGTGCAGAGCATGTCTTGAACCCAGATGTTCTCATTTCCAGTATCTTTTTACAATTTGATGGCACCTCCTGTGCCACAGATTCTTGTTTTCGGTACTAAAGCTGTAACTTGCATATATGGTGACCTAGTAGTAGAGAAAGGAAGTGAGAACAAATAAGTTGACTCCTGGTTCTGCTGTTCCAGCTATGTGAATGCAGACAAGTCACCAAACTTATCAGTTTTCTCCCCTCTAAAATGGAATTCATAATACCTACTATGTATCTCATGGGATTATCATGAGGTTATAAAAAAGCCAAGGTCATATCCTCTTAAGTTATATGAACTATGTGTGATCATTGACAACAAAAGTAATTTTGGGAGGATTTCACTGTATGTAGATGTAATACATATGACAAATATAATATAAATAGGGGAGGGTATAAGACCTGTATGTTTTTAAGACTTTACATTTTATTTGAAGTGGTAAATATTAACTTCAATTAAACTGTGACAAATGAGGTTTGTATATTATAATCCTCTTGTAACAGCTAAAAAAAATAGCACAAGAGTTATGAACAAAAAGCCGGTTGATAAAGTATATGAAGTATTAAAAATTATCCAAATCCTAAAGAAAGAAAAGGGAGAACAGAGGAGCAAAAAAACAGAGGAGACAAATAGAATACTAAGAAAATGGTGCAGCTAAATCTAATCAATAATTATATGATAAATGTAGATGGTCTAAAATACCAAATAAAGATAGATGTTGTCTGGTTGGGTTTTTTTAAAAAGACCTAATGATATGCTATCTGTAAGAAACCTATTCTAAATTTAATGGAAAAAATAGATTAAATTAAAAGGATAAAACAAAAAAAATATGCCATGGAAAGACTAAACGAAAGACAGCAAGATGAAATGAAATTAAATAAGACAGTGACTGTGTTATTACACAAAGTAGACTTTGGAACAAGGAAAAATTACCAGAGACAAAGAGAGAACTTGCATAATAATAAAGAAGAAATTAACCAAGAAAACATAGTAGTCTTAAATGTGTAAGACTAATACACCTAAACAGCAAAGTCACAAATTACATAAAGTTAAAACTGGTAACAGTGAAAGGAGAGATAGAAAAATCCACAATTATACTTGGAGACTGCCATGTTCCTTTCAAGATAATTAACAGAACAAGATAATTAATAGAACAAGTAGACTCTTGATCTAATTGACATTTACACAACACTCCATCCAGCAGCAGCAGAAAGACACATTCTTGCCAAGTGTACATGGAACAGGCACCAAGATCAACCATATTCTGAACCATAAGACAAACCATAACAAATTTAACATAATCACATAAAATAGCTTTCCTTGACCATGATGGGTATTTAACTAGAAATCAGTAGTCAAAAGAGATCCAGAAATTTCCCAAATATTTGAAGTTTAAAAATGCATGGAAATGAACTGACAAAAATCTTACAGGAACTTAGTATTTTGAACTGAATGAAAGCGAAAATACAACACTTTGAAACTTGTGGGATATAGCTAAATAGTGCTAAGAGGAAATGTATAGCATTAAATGCTTATATTGGAAAAGAAGAAAGATTCTAAATCAAAAATTTAATCTTAAACCTTGAGAAACTAGGAAAAGAAAAGGAAATGAAACCCAAAGCAAGCAAAAGGGAGAAATAATCAAGAGAAGAGCAGAAATCAGTGGAATTGAAAATAGAAAAACAATTGAGGAAATCAGTGTGCTTATATACAGCCTGTATATTTATTTGGTAAAGTTCAAATACTTCCCCCAGTTTCTAAGTGGATTTTTGTTGAATTTCAATAGTGCTTTATATATTCTAGGTATGGAATAATACAGTCTTTCATTGCTGCTGCTGCTACTGCTATGTTGCTTCAGTCATGTCCGACTCTGTGCGACCCCATAGACAGCAGCCCATCAGGCTCCTCCATCCCTGGGATTCTCCAGGCAAGAACACTGGAGTGGGTTGCCATTTCCTTCTCCAATACATGAAAGTGAAAAGTGAAAGGAAAGTCGCTCAGTCATGTTCAACTCTTAGCGACCCCATGGACTGCAGCCTACCAGGCTCCTCCATCCATGGGAGTTTCCAGGCAAGAGTACTTTCATTGAGCAGGTGTTTAATTTCGATGAAGTCCACTTTATCGATGTTTTCTTTTGTGGATCTGGTTTAGGGCATAATTTCTAAGAACATTTCACTTAACCCAAGGTCACAGAAGTTTTATCCGAGGTTTCTTCTAAAAGTTGTCCCCGGTGGTGCTAGTGGTAAAGAACCTGCCTGCCAATACAGGAGCCTTAAGAGACAAGGGTTCAATCCCTGGGTCGGGAAGATCTCCTGGAGGAGGGCATGGCAACCCACTCCAGTAGTAGTCTTGCCCAGACAATGCCATGGACAGAGGAGCCTGGCGGGCCACAGTCCAAAGGGTCAGAAAGAGTTGGACATGACTGAAATGACCTGGCACACACGCACGCACATTTCACATGGAATTCTATGATCCATTTTGATTCAATTTTTGTATAAAGTGGGAAGTATAGGTTGAAGTTCATTTTTTTTTCCAATGTAGACAGATATGCCATTTGTTTGAAAGACTACCTTTTCTCCATTGAATTCCTTTGCAACTTGGTCAAAAATCGGCCATAGTTCTGCGGGTCTATTTTGAGACTGTTCTGTTCAGGGGACCTACGTGTTTATCCTTTTTCCCACACCACTCTGTCTTCATTACTGCAGCAGGCATGGAGGGAGTTTCATGGATGGGTTAATACCTAAAATAGGTACAGTTTGGTGATGTCCACTGCCTATGACTTATAGATGAAATATCAGAACAAGGAAGCTTAAGTTTTACCCAGAGATTTTTGTTTGTTAATATCTTCCTCAAACTTGTATTCATTTTTCAGGTGGAAATGTTCTGAAAGTGATAGTCCCTCAGTCATGTCTAACTCTTTGCGACCCCATGGACTGTAGCCCTCCAGGTTTCTCTGTCCATGGAATTCTCCAGGCAAGAATGTTGGCATGGGTAGCCATTCCCTTCTCCAGGGGATCTTCCTGACCCAGGGATCAAACCTGGGTCTCTCACATTGCAGGCAGATTCCTTACCCTCTGAGCCACTAAAGGAAGCCCAGAAACAAGTTTTAGGCTATTTTAAATAGAATATGCTTATATACAAGTGTCTTGTGTGGGGTGGGGGATGTGCGTGTGCATTCACACACAAGCATTCAGAGAACACAGACTAGGTATCACATTCCTGATTCTTGCAGCTGTCTATGTTTCAAGTTGCCGTAATCTTCAGAGTGGTGGTTATCAAAGTTGAGTGTGCAATAGAAACACTGGGAGGGCTTGTTAACACTCCCATTTCTGGGTTCTGAGTCCAGGGATTCAAGTTCAGGAGGTCTGGGATGGGATAAGAGTGTTCATTTCTAACAAGTTCTCAAGTGCTGCTACAGCTGGCTCAGGGCTCACACTTTGAGAACCATGGCTCTAGCTCTGTGCTGTCCTAATTGGACCCTATTATTACTTGGTGCTCAATACCCCACATGCAGGAACAGTGCTCAAATGGGGTTAATTCCATTCTGAGCACCACCTTACATTCCTTAACCCAAGTTGGAAAGGGAATTAAGTCAGAGAAGTAAAAAAAAAAGATAAATCTGCTATATTCTTGAAATCTGACATGAGTGAATACTTCCAAGGAAAACAACAAGCTTATCTCCCCTGAGAGAAGTGTTGAAAAGCAAGAAAGATAAGGAAGCAGTCAGAAAGTTCTAATGAAGAATGGCCAAATGTTGATTATTCCTAAAGTTCGGTGATAGGTATATGAGACTTTATTATACTGCTTTGTTTACTGTTAATGTTAGACGTTTGACATTTTCCATTTTTAAAAAAGTTCTTTTTAAGTAAACTGAGATTATAAAGTAGAGGAGCCTAGCAGAAGATCAATGTGTTTTAGAGAAAATTTAAATGCTATTTTCAAACTCTCAAGATGATTTAGAGATAAATCCACTTCACCAGTGTTTCTTAGACTTTCCTTTAAGCCTCCAGTACCAAGAAACGTACTGGTACTGGAGTACTTTCTATCAGGAAAGAAATCCTTCCTGACACTAAGAAGGTAGCCCAAAGTTGTTCTACTGCAAGTCCGAATTTCTTTGAAATTTTGTGTTTTATTTTCCAAATGTGATTTTGCTCCCTAGTTAATATCTATTTGATTTCATCTAAAAATCTTTTAAATTATCATCACAGGAAAATGTTTCCTAGCTATTATAACTAGGAAGCTGTATAACACTTGTAACTCCAAAGACGTAAATGGTTCAGTCTCAGAGAAGTATCACAAGCAAGAATCATAGCTCAACAGTCGAAGTCATTAAACAGAAATTTCTTTCCTTGTGTTTGCTCTCAGAGGATCTTGAAATTGATGTGTATTTATTGCTCAATGTTCTCATACTCTGAAAACAAGGGTTTGGGTTCATTTGTGTCTCCGCAATAAAACTCTTCTATTACATTAGCATCTAGTACATCCTATGTTTCCTGGATTAACTTCTGCCATTATCAATTCACTAGTAAGGATTGAGTTAGTACCATCACCTTGGAACCCTCAGCAAAAACATAGTGTGTATGGGTTAATCAAAAACTCCTAATTTATCTCTCCCCCAATGAAGAATCTGAAAAGAATGTATATGTATATGTATATACATATATATATATGAAACTGAATCACTTTGCTGTACGCTTGAAACCAACACAGCATAGTTTTTTGTTTTTGCGTTCTTCTTCTTTTTTTTTTTTTTGTCTGTACCACGTGCCATGATGAACTTCCCCAACCAGGGATTAAACCCAAGCCCCCCATAGTGGAAGCACAGAGTCGTAACCACGGGACCACCAGGGAAGTCCAACAACGTTGTAACTTAACTATACATCAACACATGTGTCTGAAAAAAAAAGAGAAAAAGTGGTGGAAATGATATTAGATTGATTGTTTGGAATTTCCCACAAGACCTTGCATCTTTTCATTGGATTCAAGCTTATGCTTGAATCTTAAAAACAAGGTTGTTGAAAAAATAGTAATATCTACATGTATTATACACACACATATGTATCACATTAGTGTAGATCCTGGTTAGGACAGGCAAGGAATAATGTCAGAGACAATCCTATGGTAAAACAAGAAAGGTGGGCCTTGTACAGCAGAAGTGGCCTGAGCTGAAGAGTCTGATTCAACTTTCTGCTCTTGAGGTTAAAAAAAATCTTGGGAGCTTAGACATGGCATTTAAAACAATCAAGACAGTCATTGATTGAGCCTCAAAGAACAGGGCATGTGCTAAGTCACTTCAGTCGTGTCCAACCCTTTGTGACCCTATGGACTGTAGTCCACTGGGCTCTTCAGTCCATGGGATCCTCCAGGCAAGAATAGTGAAGTGGGTTGCCAGGCCCTTCTCCAGGGGATCTTCCCGACCCAGGATTGAACCCAGGTCTCATTATGTCTCCTGCACTGCAGGTGGGTTCATAGCTACTAGCGCCACCAGGGTTAAAAGGTTAGAAGCAGGAGGTAACAGCTCCTGAACAGGACCTTCAAGATGAGAGAGGGACACTGGCTTTATTCAACAATACCTACTGAGTGTTCTTTTGGCACATACAGAATCAGACAGAGCTCCTCTCCTATGAAAAAAATCATAGAAATTTTTTAAATCACAGATACAAATTACAGATATTTTCCATACTTGACTGAAGACGAGGGGGCTGTGCGAGATGGTTGAAGGCAGAGTCAAATCACACAAGACATTGATTGTCGGTCAGGGCTTTAGGCGTGGAAATTCAGAGGCAGGGAAGGGACAGGAGGAAGGGGGATTTTAAGAAGATTAACGGAGGGTAGCTTGCCAGGAGATCCATGTTCAGACCTCTGTCGTGGTCCAAAGGCGAACAAAGAGAACTTGAACGCCTAAGGGAGTAGGCAGGAAGGGAAAGCGAGAGAGGAGGGCAGGGAAAAACCGGAGATGATTGCCAAAACTTGAATCTGAGTAATGGGAGGACAGTTCTTTTCTAAAAGGAGGAGGGGTTAGGAAAGCAAGCTCATTTAGAGTGAGAAAGATATCAGGTTTATCTCTAAATGAACTGACCTATAATGAGACTCATTAGCTTAAGCTGGACTACTGGAATGCCGTCTAATGCAGCAGTCCCCAACCTTTTTGGCACCAGGGAATGGTTTCATAGAAGAGAGTATTTCCATTGACAAGGGTAGGGGCAGGTGGTCTGGGGATGATTCAGGCACATTTATTGTACACTTTGTTTCTATTATTGTTATATCAGCTCCACCTCTGATCATCAGGCATTTGATCCTGGAGGTTGGGGATCCCTGTTTTAAAGGGCAAACAGGTCCCCCCTGCTTGTGGGAAGTAGACAGTTCAGCATAGACAGGAGGGGTGGCCCCAGGTGGCTGTAGTGACAGAGCTGAGGGCTGCCTGTGAGGCATGGTGGGCACTCCAGGAACTGTGGTGTTCATGAACTTGGGGGTTTCCTATTCAGCAGCCCCTTCCCACCTCATCTCCAGGGCCTCTCACTCTGCAGACATTCCCCCTCTACTCCAGCCCCCAGGACCCCATGACACCTCTAAGCGCACCAGACTGTCCCCCACTCCTCCACGCTCAGGCCTTTTCTGGCTTCTGCCTTTGTCCATGTCCTCTGTCGCCCATCCTCTGCTTAGTGAACTGCTTCTCATCTTGCAAGTTCCTACTCAGACTCCAAGCCCTCCGTGGTCCTCGGCACCCCATGGAAATTTTACTAGCCTCTTTACACACATCATATTAGCAGGTGCCCAAGCTCTGAAGATTGTGGGCTGTGTCTCACCTTTACAGCCCCTCAGTACTTCTTTGCTCAGTTTATCACCTCATTTATACCATGCTTGCATGCTAAGTCCTTCAGACATCGCCAGCTCTTTGTGACCCCCTGGACTCTAGCCTGCCAAGCTCCTCTGTCCATAGGATTCTCCACGCAAGAATACTGGAGTGGGTTGCCATGCCCTCCTCCAGGGGATCTTCCGAACCCAGGAATCAAACCTGCATCTCTTATGTCTCCTGCATTGGCAGATGGGTTCTTTACCACTAGCGCCACTTGGGAAGCCCCACTTAAACCGTAGATGAGATCTATTTCATACAACATTATTTGGGGCTTAAAAACACACAGATTTTCTTTATAGTTAGTAAGCATTCAGAGGAAATTTGGAGTCAAAATACATCAAAATTTAATATTATAAAGAATGAGAATTAGGTATACTTAGCCATAATTTAGCAATTAAAATAAAAGCAGACTTGGCAGTTCCCTTTATTCAAACCCCTCACAACCTGTAATTGTACAGTGCCAAAGAAACCCAACTTTCTTTCTCTGATACTCTGATTTTCAGTCCAAATCATTACATCATGTTGTAGAAAATCACACAGTTTCAATTCTTTCCAGCTCAAAGTTCAATTCTTTTCAACCCAGATATGAGCTAAAAGCTATCACTGTGTGATACGTGTATGTATTTGTTTAACAGAAACCGTAATCTGGACATTTTATCAGGTTGGACCTGGATCTACCCAAAGAAACATGTTGCTTTTTTGTTTGTTTAAAAAAACAAAACAGAATTTTTAGGCATCATTGCATGTGTTTACCATTTTGACCAGAAGAAATGGAGAACAGTTTTTGAGATTGGTTGGAATTCTTCAACAGGAACATCTAGATAAAAGCAGGATTTATGGAGTTTCCAAGTTTCTTATCTGAACTCCAAGGTTAAAATAAGATAGATCAGAACAATACAGCTCATAATTTACTTCTATTCAATAAGCATTTGTTGAGTGCCAAGCAAGAGCTAAGCAGTGGAGCCAACAAGTATATGTCACAGTATCTGCCTTGAAAGTACTCACCTTCTAGCAAGGAAAGCACGTTTATATACATATAGATCAGGGAAGTAAACTTAGTAATAGAAACCAGCCAAAACATATATTTATGCATAGGTGTTACTTCTTTCAAAGTTGCATCAAAGTTGCACTCTGAACCTTCTTCATACTCCTATCCTAAAACTTCTTTTGTACCACTTTTGGTCTTTGGCAGTTCTGTAGGAGCATCACAGTGACAGAATATTTTCAGCAGGGTAGAAGGAATGTTGGCTCATAATCAATGGAAATTTACTTCTCACAGTTCTGGAGGCTGGAAGTCAAGATCAAGGAGTCAGCATGGTCATGCTCTGGGGAAGGATCTCTTCCAGGAGGAAGATTTCTCACTGTGTCCTCACATTGCAGAAGGACAAGAAACCAATCTCTGGGGCCTCTTTTATAAGGGTACACACACCCTTTTATGAGGACTCTGCCCTCATCACCTAGTCTCCTCTCAAATTCCCCACCTTCTCATATATCACCTTTATGTGCTCAGTCGCTAAGTCACGTCCAACTCTGTGCAATCCCTGGACTGTAGCCCACCAGGCTCCTCTGTCCATGGGATTCTCCAGGCAAGAATATTGGAGTGGGTTGCCATTCCCTTCTCCAGGGGATCTTCCCAACCCAAGAATCAAGCTCACGTCTCCTTCATTGCCAGGCAGATTCTTACCACTGAGCCACCAATATATCACCTTGTTGTTCAGTCACTCATTCATGTCCGACTCTTTGCGACCCCATGGACTGCAGCATGCTAGGCTTCCCTGTCCATCACCATCTCCCAGAGCTCAATCAAACTCATGTCCATCAAGTCGGTGATACCATCCAACTATCTCATCCTCTGTCATCCCCTTCTCCTCCTGCCTTCAGTCTTTCCCAGCATGAGGATCTTTTCTAATGAGTCAGCTCTTCACATCAGGTGGCCAAAGTATTGGAGCTTTAGCTTCAGCATCTGTCCTTCCGATGTATATTCAGGAGTCCTTCTGATGCATATTCAGGATTGATTTCCTTTAGAATTGACTGGTTTGATCTCTTTGCAGTCCAAGGGACTCTCAAGAGTCTTCTCCAACACCACAGTTCAGAAGAATCAATCTTCTCAGCCTCCTTTATGGTCCAACTCTCACATCCATACATGACTACTGGAAAAACCATAGCTTTGACTAGACAGACCTTTGTGGGCAAAGTAATATCTCTGCTTTTTAATATACTGACTAGGTTTGTCATAGCTTTCCTTCCAAGGAGCAAGTGTCTTTTAATTTCATGGCTGCAGTCACCATCTGCAGTGATCTTGGAGCCCAGGAAAACAAAGTCTGTCACTGTTTCCATTGTTTTCCCATCTATTTGCCATGAAATGATGGGACTGGATGCCATGATCTTTGTTTTTTGAATGTATGTCACCTTAGTGGTAAGGATTTGAATATATGAATTTGATGGGGGAGGACACAAATATTCAAACCATAACAGGGATTAATCTGTCAAAATATGTATAAGATCTATTGGTATATGAGGAAAATTATGAAACTCTGGTGAACAAAATCAAAAAAGAACTAAAACTGAGGAGATGTTCCATGTTCATGAGTATTAGAACTCAATATTGTCAAGTAATGTTTTACGTGATCTGTGCACATGGTCTCCCTGCAGCATGTTTATACCTATCAGAAGATGTTCAAAGCCCATCAGAGAATACTGGGGCTTCGTCTGAACTTCGTGTTCAATTATACATGCTGTTTCTCCTCCATCACATCATGTATTTGTAGACATTATCGCCTAAAATTAATTCGAAGTTTTACAAGAGTAACTGGGGAGCAACACACTTGTGGTTCAGGGTGCAGAAAACAGTGGCACCTACCTCCGCTTTAGAAATTTCATTATCTAATCCAGTACTGGCTGTACATTAGCATCAACTGGGAGCTTGTAGATCTCTCACTGCCCAGGCTACATCCCAACCAGTTAAATCCAAATCACTGGGGAGATGTAACCCAGGCGTGAGTGTTTGGGAGAGAAGTCAACTTGTGGGGTTTTTTCAAGTTTTTCTGTGGAAATAATTTGAATTCATAAAATATTGCAGAAGTTGCTCAGTGTTATATGGCAGCCTGGATAGTGGGGGGGATAATGGATATATATATGTGAGGTTGAGTCCCTTTGCTATTTACCTGAAACTATCACAACATTGTTAATTGGCTATATGCCAGTTCAAAATAAAAAGTTTAATTTTAAAAGATGTTGCAGAAGTTAAAATACTACAAAGAACTCTTGTATTTCCTTATTTAGAATCACTTCTATTTTTTCCTCTGAACCATTTGAGGGTAGGTTAAGTGCATCGTGGCCTTTTACCCCAAAACATCCCACTCTCAGAGAGTATTTAGTGTGTGTTCGTGCTAAGTCTCTTCAGTCGTGTCCGACTGTTTGTGACCCTATGGGTCGTAGCCCACCAGGTTCCTCTCCATGAGATTCTCCAGGCAAGAATACTGGAGTAGGTGGCTGTGTCCTCTTCCAGAGGATCTTCCCAACCCAGGTATTGAACCCATGCCTTTTACATCTACCTGCATTGGCAGGCGGGTTCTTTACCACTAGCCCCACATGGGAAGCCTGAGCATTTACTAAGAATAGGTAAATACTTAGTAAACACTCACTCTCTTATGTAAGCACTGGCGAGCCAGCAACTTCACACATTTACGCTGTCACTAAACTCACAAGTATTTAATTTAACGTCCTACTCCAGATTTGTCAGTTGATCTCATAATGTTGTTACAGTACTTTTCTTCCTCTGGTTCAGGAGCCAGTCTAAATTAGGTGATACAATTCGTTGACATTTCTCTCTCTCCTCAATTAATCTGTAATGTTTCCACAGACTTCGTCTTTTCTCATATTGACACTTTTTAAAAATACGGTTGTTGTTGTTGTTATTCAGTTACTCAATCGAGTCCGGTTCTTTGTGACCCAATGAACTGCAGCACACCAGGCTTCCCTGTCCTTCACTTCCCTGTCCTGAAATTTGCTCAAACTCATGTTCATTGAGTCATGATGGTGATGCCATCCAACCGTCTAATCCTCTGTGCTCCCCTTCTCCTCCCGCCTTCAATCTTTCCCAGCATCAGGGTCTTTTCCAATGAGTCAGTTCTTCGCATCAAGTGGCCAAAGTATTGAAGCTTCAGCTTGAGCATCAGTCCTCCACTTTACAAAAATAAAGCATTCCTTGCTGTCTGCTGTTGCTTGTGAGTAGATGAAAGTTATGCCCGCTCAGCTGAGCATGGGGTTGGGCATGGTGTTTCCTCTGCAAGGTCCGCATCAGGAGACCCACACAGTGTCCACCTTTTCTCACTGGTGCTGCTCATTTTGATCACCTAGGAGAGTGCTGCCCAGTTTCTTCACTGGATAATTATCTTTCTCTTTCTCCCTTGCAACTAATAAGCAGTCTGAGGGGCTGACAAGACCACTGGAATATTTTGCTCCATATCAGAATTTCCCCCATGGTTCAATGTGGATTGATGATTTTTGGCTGATACAATATTTACCTTGATGAACAAACTGCAAATGATTTTCCAACTCCATCACTCTCTCCATATTTACCAGTCAGCTCTTGAAATCCTCCCTTCTCCTCTGTGTATTTATTTATCTAGATATTATTGGTATGAACTCATGAATTTCCTTTTTTTCCAGTAATTTATTTATTCATTACCATATTTATTTGGGTGCTCAAACAGTCTCAGGTGTCTCTAGTAGGAAGCCCTTCAAGGTGACTCCTGTATCCTTGTAACAGGTCCCCAGTTTTGTGAACACTTCCTTACTTCCAGGCTTATCTTGTACCTACCCTGCCCTATCCCTGGTACTAGTCTTTTCTCCAAAAAAAGACACCTTTTCATGGAGAGTGGTATAAGAGAACAAGATTAAGTTTGCAAGGTATGCTTATTGCTAGTGGGTTGTCTCCACTTCTTAGCCCTCTTAGCAGACAGAGCTAGGAAATATACGCTTGTGTGTATATACATGCAGGCTTCCCTGGAGGCTCAGTGGTAAGTAATCCACCTGTCAAGGCAGGAGACACAGGTTCAAATCCCTGGGTCGGAAAGATCCCCTGGAGAAGGAAATGGCAACCCACTCTAGTATTCTTACCTGGGAAATCCCATGGACAGAGGAGCCTGGTGGACTACAGTCCATGGGGTCACAAAGAGTCAGCCACAACTTAGCAACTAAACAACAATAACAACAATATATATTCATACATGTAATAAAAATACACATGCATGCATATATATTTTTGTGCATATGTACATACACCAATATATACATTATTTCAAAATCATTAATTCATGCTTTTATCTCAAATTAATTTTTTAATTAATTTTTATTGGAGTATAGTTGCCTTACAATACTGTGTTAGCCTCTGCTGTATAGCAAAGTGAATCAGCCACACCTACACAAATACCCCTTTTTCACACTTTTATCTCAAATTTAAATCCATCCCCACAAGGTTCTATGCTGCCTTCCCCCATTCCATATTTATATGTCTCCTTTCCACAGTGAGATCCCTGGCTCCCAACAATATTTCGTCCAGCCATCTTGGAAAAATGTTTGATAGTGCCTAATGCAACTAAGCATGCATATACCTATAATCCAGCAATTCTACTTCTGGGTATATTCCCAACAGAGATAAGTACTTATGTCCACCGAAAGCATAATGTTTGCAGCAGCTTTATGCATAAGAGCCAAAAACTGGAACTTCACCAAAAGTCAATCAATAATAGGAAAGCACATTGTGGCATATTTATACAATAATAAATTGCTGTGAAAAAGAATGAAACTCCCGATAAAAGCAACAAAGTGGATGAATCTCATGGACATCAAGTTAAGTAAAAGATCTTCAATGTAAAAGAGGATGCATGATATTATTCCATTTATGTGAAATTCAAAACCAGGGAAAATAGGACTCTAGAAAGCAGAGTAGTGGCAACCGCTAAGATTTGTGAGGATGGGATAATGATTCTGAGGGGGCAGGAAGGAGCCTTCTGCAGGAGCTGGGATGTTGTGCATCTTTATCCAGGTAGAAGTAACACAGGCACAATACAAAGACAAAAAAGTCATCAAGCTATAATTTAAATATTTTACTATATGCAAGTTACATCCTATTTTTTTAATTTAATATAGCTATAAATTGAGTTGCCAATGCAATTAACTCAACTGAGATGATTTAATCAGACCAATTCCACATGTGTTTAGGAAATGACAACTGCATCAGAATTTAATCATGTACCTGGCAACTACTGCTTTTCTGGTGTAATACACATCCCGTGTCAGTAATGGGAAAAATTGTACATGCAAGGATCTAACAGTACAGTTTCATTTTACAGGGTTTTCTCAGTGTCTTGATTTAATTTTTTGTTGAGTTGAATTGGACTGTGTTATACACACCCCAAGGGTTAGTCACAATCCAAACCTTTAATGGTTTACTCTTTGTGTGTAAAGTCACTTGATAATAGGCATCCTCTAGGGTTAATGGCACCCCACTCCAGTACTCTTGCCTGGAAAATCCCATGGATGGAGGACCCTGGAAGGCTGCAGTCCATGAGGTCGCTAGGAGTCAGACACGACTGAGCGGCTTCACTTTGACTTTTCACTTTCATGCATTGGAGAAGGAAATGGCAACCCACTCCAGTATTCTTGCCTAGAGAATCCCAGAGACGGGGGAGCCTGGTGGGTTGCTGTCTCTGGGGTCGCACAGAGTCGGACAAGACTGAAGCGACTTGGCGGCGGCAGCAGCAGCAGGGTTGATTACTGGTAACTTGAAATTCATGGAAAAAGTCAGCTCCTAGAATCCTAAATGCTCGAAGGAGGGCATTGTGACAAGAGCTTCAGTAGTAGGGTGGAATGAACATAGGTTTCAACCCCCAGACTGGCCCTTTTGCTACCCTTCTCTCAGTGTCAGCTCTGTCGCCCAGGCAAAGCCGATATATAAGACGTGAAACCGTTCCTCCTTTGATGAAGACATCTTCTCTTTTGATCTGGACTGAAAAATAAGAGATGAGGGTGGGAAGGTATACTGCAGTGCTTCTCCAACTTTGAGTGCACTGCAGCCACCAGGACAGCTTGCTTAACCTGAGTGCTGGGCCCCACCCAAGTTTCTGATTCAGCCAGCCTGAGCCAACACATCTACCAGCTTCCAGGGGATGCTAATGCTGCTGGCCCAAGGACCACACTCTGAGAATTACTGCCACAATTGCAATGAATGTGGAAGTAGAGCATCAACGTTCAAATCCTGAACTTAACCTAATAGTCTGTGACCATGAGCAAGCAACTTAATCTCTCTGAACCTATTTTCTCATTTGTATGATACAGACAGTATGTGTCCTGCTTGCCCTATAGGATTGGCATTCATATTTTGTGAGTTCATTTGTGTTTTGAAAACAATAAATCATTAGACCAAAGGTTCTTCACATTTTTGTGCTTTGGACTCCCTTGGCAGTCTGTGGATACCATCTCAGAATACTGTTTTTAAATCTATAAAATAAGATACAGAGGAAAAAATGGAAACCAATTATACTTAATTAAAATTATAAAAATATTTTAGAAAAATAACTTGTAATATACATAGTGATGTGATTCTTTGACATTAAAATAGGTAATGTCATGGAGGGTTTTACATTACTATAATTCCAGAATAGTGATGAGTTTTTAAACAATATTTCAAAATATTTGTAACATCTATAATGTCATATGAATACATGAGTGACTTCTATCAGTGACCAAGTCACAGTATTGCTAATACTATTATGGTCTGTTGCCTATTATAAATATAATAGAAGGAATGCCAAGTTTCAGTTGGGGGTTAGTGAAAATAAAGATGCGATTGACAGACCCCTCCAAGGTGGTCCTTGTGAAGTGAGTGATTGTGTTCCATTTTCAGGGTATCTAGCTTGGGTAACATATTCTGAGACTCACTTGGGATGGTGCCCGTATGTGGGCTTCTATGGAAGCTCATAGACCAGAAATGGCAGGACCACAGACCTCCAGCTGTATCAGAGCAGCAGTGCCAGTGACGTCCGACCTCTGTACCCTTGAGTTTGTTGTGCTGCTTCCATTATAGCTTCTAAGAATTACTGAAATATTAAGAAGCTTCGAGGAACTTGTTAGTAGGAGGATCACAGTGATCCATCATGGAGCCAGTGTTTGGGTCATCAACAGCGGGCATTAAGATGGTGGGATGAGGTGTGTGAGAAGCAGGGCATGGATATATTAACAATTTGTACATGAACCTTGGAGAAGGGCACTGTTGATACAAAGAGTTTAGGCCAAAAATACATGCCCAGCATTGACCATTTAAACTGGAATAAAACCCCAATGTCCAACAAGAGTGGAGATTTCCTCTTACTGACATAGTTGTAAAGTTGCCTTTCACACAGACTTTGCCAAATCTTGACCTCAGTGAACACACGCACTAGCAAGAGCCATGAGTCACCTGCACCTTTCTGTGAGTTAGTTCTGGACACCATCAATAGCCCTGGAGCTGCTTACAAGTACAGATATTGTAGATGCAGCTGTTTTCAATGTAAGGCCAGATGGGGGGCTAATTTTGGACCTGTCTCAGAAGCTAACCTCTGGGCATATGGTATTAGGATCATGTTTGCAAAAAATCTGATGTTGCTTTTTTTTTTTAAGTGTTTTGCTAGTCTATGGTTTAAAATTCATCTAAACCCTTAGTGAGAATCCATGGACAATAGTTATTTAGTCGTTAAGTTGTGTCTGACTCTTTTGTGACCTAAGGACTATAGCCCACCAATCTCCTCTATCCATGCATTTTCCAGGCAAGAATACTGGAATGGGTTGCCATTTCCTTCTCCAGGGGATCTTGCCAACTCAAGGATCAAACCCAAGTCTCCTGAGTTGGCAAGCAGATTCTTTATTGCTGAGTCACCAGGGAAGCCCCATGGATAACAGTAGTAGATGGTAAAAAAGATTCAGGGTCCCAGTGTTTAATTTCCTAGGGGGCTCTTTGCCATACTTCAAATGGTTCTTTAATGGACTTTTTGGTTTCCAGATAATAACCTCTTCTATAACACTGCCATTAACAGCAATAAAATCTTAGCCAGAACCTATCTCAATTCTGAGCTTTTGATGCTCCAAATTGGATTGTAAGGAGAAGCTGTGAAAAGGGAGAAAATATTTTATTTCTGCTTGTACCATGTCCTTTATATTAATTAAAATTTTTTAAGCTTTAAAGAAAGTAATATATGCATGTGGTAAAACAAATTTTAAATGGTAGTAAAAGGATATAAAGTGGAAAATAAATGTCTCCCTTCTCATCTCCCATCCCAACCTAAACCTCCATTCCTTTCCCCAAATGTTAATTGTTTTAGGACTGTCTCGCCCTAAAATGTTTATGTGTGTGCCTACATGTTTTTTAATGTGTATATTTTTATTTTAAAGTGTATAACAAATGAGACCGTACCAAATGGACTGTTTTGTACTTTTGTTTCATTTTAAAATGTATCACAGAGTTCATTTCATACCCGTAGACCTGCCTCATTGTTTTTAGGGCCATGTGGTATTCCATTGCATGGTTATCCAAGATGACAGTTTACTTAAGTAATCCTCTATTTATGCATATTTAGGTTGGTTTTAGTTTTCTCAGTTGAAAACAATCTGCAGAGAATATCCTTATTAAAAAAACACTTTTGTATACTTACAGAAGGATATCCATCAAGTAGTTTCCTAGAAGAATAATTCTCAGGTCAAGAATATGGGCATTTAAACCTATTGTGGAAGGCGGGGGCGTGGAGGGAGAGGGGAGGAGGGGCATTTAGCCCCATATTCTTGACCTGAGAATAGTTAGTAACCAAACTGCCTTCCAAGGTCGGATCAGTTTACACTCCCACCAACAGTGTGGGGATGCAGGGGTAACAGTTGTTGTTTAGTTGCTAAGTTGTATTCAACCCTTTTGTGACCCTATGGACTGTAGCCTGCCAGGCTCCTCTGTCCACGGGATTTTCCAGGCAAGAATACTGGAGTGGATTGCCATTTCCTTCTCCAGGGGATCTTCCTGACCCAGAGATCAAACCTGCATCTCTTGCGTTGGCAGGCGGCTTCTTTACCACTGAGTCACCAAGGAAGGTTACTTAGCCATAAAAAGAATGAAATTCTTCCATTTGCAGCAACGTGAATGGACCTAATAGAGAATATTAGGCTTAGTGAAATAAGTCAGACAGAGAAAAACACTATATGATATCACTTATAAGTGGAGTCTAACAAATAATATAAATGAATGCATGTGCAAAACAAACATTGACTCACAGATACAGAAAACAAAAGGGGAAGTGGAAAGGGAGTATATTCTGTGAAAATACTGAATCATTATGCACTAAAACCGGAAAGTAACCTAATGTTGTAAATCAACTATACTTCAGTTAAAAAAGAAATACTGGAAAAGGTCAAGAATGAGTTCAGACCTACACATCTGAGGGATGTTGTCAAATAGGTGATTAGATATACAAGTCTGGGACTAGGGAATTCCCTGGAGGTCCAGCAGTTAGGACTCCACGCTCTCACTGCTGAGGGCCTAGGTTTGATCCCTGGTCAGGGGACTAAAATCCCACAAGCTTAGGACCAGAGGATAATACTGAATTGGAGACATAAATATCAAACTCACTGGAATATAGTAATTGAAGCCATGGGCATAGATGCAATTGCCCGTGAAAGGAGTACAACACCCAAATCAGGTCTACTCTGAAGCCTTAAGGGACACTAACATTTAATGGCCAAGTAGAAAAAGATGAGAAAAAATAAAGAACAGATGCAGAGCCCAAGAGCAGGAGGAAAGCCAGTTGAGTGAGTGTCCCAGAAACCAGTGAAAGAAGACTTCAAATAGGATGGAGCAGCCAGTAGTGCCAAATGCTGCCAAGACGTCCAATAAGAGGAAGGCTGAAAATGCCCATTGGATTTGACAACGTGGAGGTCCTGGTCACATTCATTTGAATTGTTTCAGTGAAATAATGGGAATAAGAGCCAGATTGCAGATGACTGAGAAGTGAATGGGAAATGAGAACAGAGAGACCCTATATGGACCACTCTCAAGAACTATGGTTTTGAGAGAAAATGGCCCAAACCTATTCATCCTCATTCTCAACCCTTGACTCTTCCTTTCCACTCAGTAAGCTGAAGTGATTTTCTAACTTGGTATTCGATGTTCCACAGCTGTGGTCTCCCAGGAGCCCTGGCCGTGAGCCAGCCAGGGATAGCATCTTTGGCAGGTGGGAGGCACAGGTCACCTCAGCCTTGCGGGTTCTTCCTCCACTCCTGCAAGCAGCTTCTGACTCTGCAGGCCTGGGAAGGCCCATTGTAGAAAACACTGCTGCAACTGGCTTTAAGAAACCAAGAGGCTTTATACTTTAGTGAGATCTGAAAGAGATGGGAATACCAGACCACCTGACCTGCCTCTTGAGAAATCTGTATGCAGGTCAGGAAGCAACAGTTAGAACTGGACATGGAACAACAGACTGGTTCCAAATAGGAAAAGGAGTACCTCAAGGCTGTATATTGTCACTCTGCTTATTTAACTTATACGCAGAGTACATCATGAGAAATGCTGGGCTGGAAAAAGCACAAGCTGGAATCAAGATTGCCAGGAGAAATATCAATAACCTCAGCTATGCAGATGACACCACCCTTATGGCAGAAAGTGAAGAGGAACTAAAAAGCCTCTTGATGAAGGTGAAAGAGGAGAGTGAAAAAGTTGGCTTAAAACTCAACATTCAAAAAATGAAGATCATGGCATCTGGTCCTATCACTTCATGGGAAATAGATGGGGAAACAGTGGAAACAGTGTCAGACTTTATTTTGGGGGGCTCCAAAATCACTGCAGATGGTGACTGCAGCCATGAAATTAAAAGACACTTACTTCTTGGAAGGAAAGTTATGACCAACTAGATAGCATATTCAAAAGCAGAGACATTACTTTGCCAACAAAGGTCTGTCTAGTCAAGGTTATGGGTTTTTCCAGTGGTCATGTATGGATGTGAGAATTGGACTGTAGAGAAAGCTGAGTGCCGAAGAATTGATGCTTTTGAACTGTGGTGTTGGAGAAGACTCTTGAGAGTCCCTTGGACTGCAAGGAGATCCAACCA
This sequence comes from Bos grunniens, assembly GCF_055505025.1. Taxonomy (NCBI): domain Eukaryota; kingdom Metazoa; phylum Chordata; class Mammalia; order Artiodactyla; family Bovidae; genus Bos; species Bos grunniens. The sequence goes on along the minus strand of NC_141174.1, from coordinate 83,656,592 downwards.
GTCCATTCTGAAGGAGATCAGCCCTGGGATTTCTTTGGAGGGAATGATGCTAAAGCTGAAACTCCAATACTTTGGCCACCTCATACAAAGAGTTGACTCATTGGAAAAGACTCTGATGCTGGGAGAGATTGGGGGCAGGAGGAGAAGGGGACGACAGAGGATGAGATGGCTGGATGGCATCACTGACTGGATGGACGTGAGTCTGAATGAACTCCGGGAGTTAGTGATGGACAGGGAGGCCTGGCGTGCTGCGATTCATGGGGTCACAAAGAGTCAGACATGACTGAGCGACTGAACTGACTAAAAAATGTCTCTGGTGAAGGAAATGGCAACCCCCTCTCCAGGTATTCTTGCCTGGAGAATCCCATGGACAGAAGAGCCTGGCAGGCTACAGTCCATGGGGTCACAAGAGTCAGACGCAACTTAGTGACTAAACTACCACCACCACTGAAAATTGTAAAGATAATGTCTGGAATTGACAAAGCAAAACAAGCTAAGGCTGGGTGATGGGATGGGTACATGGAGGCTTATTATACCTTTCTCACTCCTTTTGTTCATGTGTAAAATTTTTCATAATATATTGTAAAACACATTAAGTTTAGTAACTGTAAATTGAAAGTACACAGGACCAGTGCCACCACAGGCCTACTGTTGAGCATGTCACTTAGAGCAAGATCTCCTTTGGGGCTTCCCCTGTGTTTCAGTGTATAAGAATCTGCCTTGCAATGCAGGGCACGTGGATTTGATCCCTGGGCAGGGAACTAAAGATCCCACATTTCACGGGTCAGCTGAGCCACGTGCCACAACAGAAGATCTTGTGTGCCACAGCTAAGACCCAACAGTCAAAAAAGTAAATAAATATTTTTTAAAAAGAAGAATAGGGTCTCTTTAAATCCAATTTTCCTTTGGCCTGGGGGAGCGGGGTGGTATCCAGGTACCAAATGTGTGAGGGGGGAATATGCGTCCTTTCTTCTCTCAGTAACCACAGAATCTTGCTCCTTGCCCCTCTTCTCCTTTATTACCTCCCTCCTGAGTGTGGACTCCAAGTCAGAGTTCTGTCACCCATCTCTGAACTTGAGCAAGTTCCCCCTCAGACGTGCTCTGAACAATGAAACTGCACATCTGCTTAGCAGTGTTGTGAAGATCCATTCTGACCGTGTATGTGGGAGTGGTTCACAGCGCCCATCCTTAGAAGGCCACAGAAGTCAGGGGATACACATGAATCTAAGTAGGAGAAAATCATATGACCCTCCTAGCCCATCTTTAGTTTTGCCGCTTTTAGTAGACACACAGGTAGGAAGAACTGTAAGAAAAATTCTATTCAGTAAGAAAAAATAATTCAAGCATGATGCATAATCTATATTCATGAGTCAATGGGTAATAAACTGAGACTTCGCTTCAGTGTTGGGGAGTATTAAGGAGCGGTGGGGAGTAGGGCAGTCAGAGCATGCAGGCCCTAACAGAGGTGGTCCTCCCAGCTCCATGATTGCTCCCAGCTCCATGATTGCTGCCATGACAGAACATGGAGCCAAGGGTAACATGTCTTCTTGTTTTACAAGAGAAGCTAGAGCTCTAAACCTTTTATGTGAAATCTCCCAATTCTTAAATTTGGGTTCAATTTTTTTAAAAATAAAAACACTACAATGGCCAAATTAAGCTCATTTGTGAGCCAAAATCAGCTCATGAGCTGCCAGTGTGCAACCTCTCACCTTTAGATAATGGGATAGAATACAGTTTCTGTTCCCCCTTCCTTTTGTCTTCCACCTCTGAGTTTCTCCTTTCTCGCATGTTCCACGTCCTTCTCTCCTAACCTCTCCCACCCTTCCTTTCTAGATTAAGTTCAAGAGGTAGAAGGGGTTGAAGTCAGTTGAAGGAGTGATGAGGCCCAAAGGGATGTGATCTAGACGCCTCATCCTGCCCCAAGGCCTAGGCCAGTGCCCCGCACATAGTGGTTGAAGCAACAAGCTTGATGAATGAATAAGCCAGCAACCAGGGGTCAGTCAGTTTCTTGCGCACACCTGGGCTCACCTGAGGACTGTCTCATTTTTCTCAACAGCCTTGCGAAGTCGTTCTGGCCGCTCCATCATCAATGGGAACTGGGCAATTGACCGGCCTGGAAAATACGAGGGCGGAGGGACCATGTTCACATACAAGCGTCCAAATGAGATTTCGAGCACTGCTGGAGAGTCCTTTTTGGCCGAAGGTCCCACTAATGAGATCTTGGATGTTTATGTGAGTTTGAACTATTGCCTTTGTGTCTTCTTGCTTCTCAGGACCACACTTGGAAAAATTAAACAACAAATGTTGCCCCGGCTCAGTAAGATCATTTGAGCGGCGCCTTTTGGGGTGCCCTTACATGCTTGGCGCTCATCTTTGCCACTCACCTCCAAATGTACCAGCTCATAGAAACCATAAACTCTCCCAGATGCCTCAGCGTTTACTGACCCAGTAAAACCAATTTTACTTGTTGAATCAAATCAGAGGCAAAACATATCCTTTATTTCATGAGCACTGGATCTCCTCCAGGCACTTTCCTCCTATGCTAATTTGGCGTGTTTTCTTTTTACGGCAAAAGAAAGCAAATGCCTAAAGCAAGACAAGACCACTCACAGTTCCCAGCCCTCTTCAAATTCGATTAAAGCAAGTGAAGAAACAAGAACTCCAGAGTCCTCCGCATGACACAGTAAAGCTTGGAGTAACAATATAGAGATTTACTAGAAGTTCCCTGCTTCCCAGAAGATAGCACTTTGATTTCTTTTACAAGAAACTAAAAGTATTAAGTTGCCCCACAGTTAAAAAATGGGCTTTATTTTTATATGAAACCACTAGAATCCAAGCTTCTTAAAAAAGATCAGGAAATAAAAGAGGACCAGAAATAAAATCTCAAAATCAAAGTTTTGATAAAAAGGAATGAGCTCGCCCATCAATATATATTCTCTCACCATCTCCAGAGTCACACTGGTGTACCTGATATTTGCTGAGTGTGAGTTTTATAAATATTACTTGTCCAACTATACAGTTACCTGTTCATTCCCTTTGGGCCTAGTGGCTCATGGACTAGAAACAACAAAGGAAGCCTTGTTATAACTCATTCTGAATAGACTGAGTCTATTTTTAATAGACTGTCCAGTGGTTGTTGGACTCTGGGTAAGTTTCAAATGGCATCAGGGGTAAAAACTCAGGTTGTTAAAGGCCCACTGTGGGTGGTCTGGGATGTGGTGGCCAATAATAATTTCATAAACGGGACAAGGTTTGTACTGGCAGAACATTCGCACAGAAGAGTGGGGAAGGATTTCCAGGCTCAGAAGGAGTGTCCGATTGTGTGAAAAGAGAAGTGAGGGAACTAGGACTGGATCGTGGGAACCTGTGGTCATGCCACCGTGTCTCTCAGGGATTCTCTGCTCCCCACGTGGTTCCTAGATCTGAGGGCCCCCAGGGTTCTTATGTCTGCCTTCCCCTGGATGATTTATAGACAGGAAGCCCTGTTTCACACATAGGGAAGGAGTGAGGGCTGATGGCATAAATGAATGGAGCAGATACCCTCATGGACCAAACAGGACCCACCCTTGCAGGAGTGACTCAGAGAACACCTCTAGCTAACAGGACCTCAGAGATCAGCTGTGATTCTAACCTCCTGTCTCTCCAGATGAAGAAATCAGAGGCTATGAGATTGAGGGACTTGCTGCAGGTGACACGGCTGGTCAACAGGAGAACCCCTTTATAAAGCAGTAGAGAAACATCAAAACACGACCCTGTCTCCTTGCCTGGCTCGTATTTTCACTTCAGATTCCTGTTCAACTGCTTTATTTAGCCCACCACCCTGCTTCCCACCAGGAAAGCCATGGGTACAAAGGATTTTGTGCTCCGAACCCAATAGGGAGGGAATTAATCTGCCACTGTGTACTGGCTTGTTTTGTATTCTGGGTGACTTCCACGGCCCTATGCAGCTTTTATCATGGGTTTCTGAGAGAATAGGACCCAGGAGACACTTCCCTTATTTGGTACCTGTATTTCTCACCCTACCTCTCTGTGATTCTGGACCTTTCCATGGATGAGAGGGGATGGGACTCAAAGAGTCAATAAGGGAGAAGGTTGGGGCAGACCTTCCTGAGCCAGGCTCACAGGCCAGGCACAGGACTTCAGAGGAACCTAGAAGAGCTCCTGCTGGCACTGCCGGAAGTCTGGCCGTTCCTTCATGACTCTGCCTCACCACCTAGTGTTCAAACAGTGTCTCTGTGGTGTAAACCTAAGTGTCTCTTGGACATTTTGAGATCTGTGCACAAAATCTACGTCATGGAGAAAATGGTGGGGAGCCAACAAAAAGGGTAGCTACCGTTGCTCCCATCTTTCCATTTGGAACTTATAAAATCTTGACCTTCAGCCTAGTTTTCTTCCGAATCTCTCAAAGACTATGTTCCTCATTCTTCAAAAGCAAATAGCAAAAAGCCATCTGAAAATAACTTTCATTTAGTCTGTCGCTGGCCCACTATTATTATTAGATGTAAATCAATCCACTCATTTATAGTTAATGCCACTTACACCATTGAGCCCAGAGTCAGCCGGAAAGAGATGTGCCTGTGCAGTGACATTGACCTCTGTGTTGTCAGATGATACACCAGCAGCCTAACCCAGGAGTCCACTACGAGTACGTGATCATGGGGAACAACGCCATCAGCCCACAGGTGCCACCTCACAGGAGACCAGGTAAAACTCCTCGTTTTGCTGCCAATCATCCCAGATCATTTCCTTTTAAAGCCCTTTCTCTGTTCTTGTATATCTGTCCTCTGTCTATTAGTTAACACAGCGCAAATTCATGGACACATACTTCAGAGTCAATATATCAGAGGATGCTTCAGCATTCGCCTGAACTTTCTCTGAGAGTGTTTCATGCACTTGATTTAAACGTGAAGTGAACAGAACTTCCCTGGTGGTAGGTAGATAAGAATCCACCTGCCACTGCAGTCTGATCCCTGATCCAGGAAGATCCCACATGTCACGGAGCAACGGAGCCCATGCACCACAACTGCTGAGCCTGTGCTGTAAAGCCCAGGAACCACAACAAGAGAAGCTATCGCATTGGGAAGCCCGCACTCTGCAGCTGGAGAGGAGCCCGCACAGCGACAAAGACCGAGTGCAGCCAAAAATAAAATTAATTAAATTTTTTTAAAACTGAAAAAAACCCAAAGTGAACGTTCTCAGCCTGCCTTTCAGTTCAACATCTTGAATTGTCTTATGTATTAGTTTCCTATTGCTGCTGCAACAAGTGACCTCAAACTGAGGAGCATAAAACAATAGCAAATTTACTATCCTATAGTTCTGGAGGTCAAAAGTCCAAAATGGGTTTTGCTGGGCAGAAATCAAGGTGTTGGTGAGCTATGCATTCTCTGCAGGCTCTGAGAAAGAATTGATCTCCTTGCCTTTTTCAAATTCAAGAGGCCACTTTCATTCCTTGGTTCGTGGCCCCCTCTTCCATCTTCAGAGCCAGCCAAGTAACACCTTTAGATCTCTCTGCCTCTGACCGTCTTCTGCCGTCATATCTCCTTCTCTGACTCTCACCCTCCTGCCTCTTTCTTATTAAGGACCCTTCTGGTTACATTGAGCTTGGCCAGATAAATCTTTCCACCTCAAAACCCAGGATAGCTTAATTATATCTGCAAAATCCCTTTTGCCACATTAAACAAACACATCCCAGTTCCAGGGATTAGGACCCAGACACCTTCAGAGGGCCATTGTTCTATCTACCACATGGCTTTTCTCTTGGTCCCCTTCTGCTTCCACTGACACAGCTTTGACCTATAAGAAAAGCATCATGGGTTCGCATCTAACAATTGACCTCTTCCCAGTGGGCTCTGCTGAGAGACAGAGCTGGCAGCTCTGCTTGGCTGCTGCTGGATGTGTCACAGCCCCTGGCTGATACTTCTTCACCAAATGGTGATGGAGCCTGCCACCCAAATGGAGACTGTCTTTTCTATCTTTCAAACAGAAAGGTCTGCAGAAATATTCATAATAATTGCTCACACAGACTGAGTCCTCATTATGTGCTAGACACTGCTGAGCCCTTCATATAGACTAACTCATCAATTCTCACAAGTATACTCAGAGGAAGGAACTATTATTAGCCCCATTTTAAGAGTAAGGAAATAGAAGCTTAGAGAGACTTACATCCTGGACCTCAGGCCAGCCTGGGTCACTAGACCTGTGCTTGTTATACTGCCTAGAGGTGACCTGGTCCAACGTCTGTCCTAGCAGGTGAGGGGACAGACATGAGACCCCATCCATCCATCCTTCCCTGGGCTGCTGATTGGATAACCAGGTCGTCTGTCCCAGATGGAGGAGGCATCAGCTGGGCTTCCTGGAGACAACAGCCTGGTGTTTGCCTGGCATGTGGGGTACGTGTGTTGTCCAAACTCCAAGTCAGCACACTCAGCCTGAAAGAATTTTTAAGCCATTTCCAGGAGCAATATACAGCCTGAGAAACCAAGTTCAGATGGCAAAATATTGAGATTACTGATACTGATTTATAGGGGCAATTGGATAGACTTTTTGAAATCATATAGAATGATGGTGATTGATAGCAAGCCTAATGGGTCTCAGTTAATGGGTAGCATGTGGTCCTGGGATCAGCTGCCTGGGATAGAGCAGGCCAGAAGGGCTCAGCCATAAAACACTGATGAGGAGAGGCAAGATGGACCAGGCTTCATCCTCCATATCAACAGAGACAGGAGGTCAGAGCTTGAATTCAACTCAGCCACTTTTTTGCTGTGCATGTTCATGCAAAGAGTAACTTCTCTGAACACATTCACAATCCACAGAATAGAAAGGAAGAAAATGTACATCCAAAGGCTTTATTTTGGAGGGGAAAGGAATGAATTAGATGTCTATCCTAGCACAGTGCCTAGGGCATATAAGACACATAAAAGATCTTAAAAGGTTTTATCTGATAACATTTGGACAGTCTTATTTATACCAATATAACTGGTCTTGATTCTATTCGTTTAATTTGCCTATAATATTTCAAACCATGAAGTATTCTGTCAACTAAATAAGAAAGTGCTGATGAAAGAGGAGAGAAAGCTCTAAGTTTTAACTGCATTTTATAGTAACCCTAGAATTTGCCTCCTTATTTGATATTAAACTAATGAATGCTTGAACACTATTCAATCAAAATAGAAATATGTAAAGTAAAATGCAACTGCTCCACAGTTGCCAAAACTTGAAAGCAACCAAGATGTCTTTCAGTAAGTGAATTTGGATAAAAGGACTGTGACACATCCAGACAATGGATATTATCCAGTGCTAAAAAGAAATGAGCTATCAAGCCAGGAAAAGACATGTATGAACCTTAGCTGCACATTACTAAGTGAAAAAAGCCAATCTGAAAAGTCTGCGTACTATATGGTTCCAAGTATGTATGACTGTCTGCAAAAGATGTAACTATGGAGACAGTAAACAGATCAGTGGTGTCCAGGGATTACAAGGGAGGGAGGGATGAATAGGCAGAGCACAGAGGATTTTAGGGCAGAAAAACTATTCTGTGTGATACTGCAAAAGTTGACAGATGTCACACATTTGTCAAAACCCACAAAATGTAAAACACCAAGAGTGAACCCTAATGTAATCTGTGGACTTCGGATACGTCGAGTGTAGTTTCATCAGTTTTAACAAATGTACCACTCTGATGTGGGATGTTGATAGGGGAGGACGTGCATGTGTGGGGGCAGGAGAAAGAAGGGAACTCTGCGCTTCCTACTCAGTTTTGCTGTAAACCTAAAACTGCTTGCCATGCTGTGCCTAGTCACGGTGTCCAACTCTTTGCAACCCTATGGACTGCAGCGTGCCAGGCTCCTCTGTCCATGGGATTCTCCAGGCAAGAATAGTGGAGTGGGTTGCCATGCCTTCCTCCAGGGATCTTCCCGACCCAGGGACTGAATTCGTCTCCTACGTGTCCTGCATTGGCAGGCGGGTTCTATATGTGTACGATGCGTGTGTACTCAGTCCTGTCCAACTCTTTGCAACCCCATGGACTGTAGCCTGCCAGGCTGCTCTGTCCATTCTTCCCAACCCAGGGATCGAACCCATGTCTTCCTAGGTTAGGAAGATCCCCTGGAGGAGGGCATGGCAACTATATATATATATATATATAGGTATATATATATATATAGGTATATACCTATATATGCAATTCCCTGGTGGCTCAGATGGTAAAGCGTCTGCCCGGAATGCGTGAGACCCAGGTTCAATCCCTTGGTTGGGAAGATCCTCTAGAGAAGGAAATGGCAACCCACTCCAGTACTCTTGCCTAGAAAATTCCATGGATGGAGGAGCCTGGTGGGCTACAGTCCATGGGGTCACGAAGAGTCGGACACAACTCAACGACTTCACGATATACCTTTATGTGTATGTATATACACACACACATATATATAAATTCTATTTATTAAAAAAAAAAAAGTAGTATTCCCAACCTCATACCTCGCCCAGCTTCCCAGAGGCAATCTCTCTTAACAATTTGGAAAGACTCTGTCCAGCCCTCTCTGTGCATGTACAAACGTGTTCAAGCCGATTTGAATCTTTGTCTATAATCTAAGTATACCAGGAACATCACATGCCAGTCTTTTCTATAAGTTAACATAAAACTAGCCTGAATTTGAAACTTCCTTGAAACTGGTAGAAAATTCCATCCTAATCAATCTGGAGGCTCCCCCCTACATGCCAGATATGAGGAAAGTTTCCTGCCTGGCAGGTCTGTGGTGCCCAGGAAACACAAGACCTCAGACGCCTACTTCTCCATCTCTCTCTCTCTTAGAACGTGCTCTCCACTTTTTTCTCCTCCTTCCCCTGGGCCAGCTCCTCTGGGACCTGCTATCCTTACTGGGAGCTCAGGTTTTTTGCTATGGGAAAGAAGAGCTGTTGACTTCTAGTAGCTTTTGCCTTCTCTCCTACACAATTCTCAGGCAAGAAAATCCAAGAATTTAGCCGCTTGGACTAGGAGAGGAGGAGGAGGAACAGAGATAAAGAACAAAACACAAGTTAATCTCTCAAAAAGTGTCCTGCCACGTCTGCGTATGTGTATGTGTACACAAACTGAATTCTGTCATGCTTTTTTCTTTCACCAAACAGCCTGTCAGTCATGACGTGTATTTGCTTCATTCTTTTCTTAAAAATTACATAGTATTTCATTCATGGCTGTAGTATAATTTCTTTTAACTAGTACCACTGGGTCAGGAAGATTCCCTGGAGGATAGCCTGGCAACTCACTCCAGATTCTCGCCTGGAGAATCCCAAGGACAGAGGCGCCAGGTGGGCTACAAGAGGATCGAAAAGAGTTGGACACAACTGAAGCAACTCAGCACACATGCACGCTCTGGTGGACATTTAAACTCATTCTACTGTTTTGGTGTTTCAAATTAGTAGACGTACTTGTACATACAGCTTTATGTAAAAGAATGGGCATTGAACGGCTAGGTCAAGAGATATGTGCATTTAAAATGTAGAGCGATCTTGCCAAGTTGCCCTCCAAAGCTTTGCATCTATTTGTAGGCTCACCCAGTGTGAGAAAGTATGTTTTACAGCACCTTCAATGAGGGGTTTAGGGATTTAAAGGTTTCCAGAGTTTCTCATCTTTATTGTTCAGTTCAGTTCAGTTGCTCAGTCGTGTCTGACTCTTTGCGACCCCAAGAATCGCAGCACACCAGGCCTCCCTATCCATCACCATCTCCCGGAGTTCACCCAAACTCACGACCATCGAGTCAGTAATGCCATCCAGCCATCTCATCCTCTGTCGTCCCCTTCTCCTCCTGCCCCCAATCCCTCCCTGCATCAGAAACTTTTCCAATGAGTCAATTCTTCGCATGGGGTGGCCAAAGTACCGGAGTTTCAGCTTTAGCATCATTCCTTCCAAAGAACACCCAGGGCTGATCTCCTTTAGAATGGACTGGTTGGATCTCCTTGCAGTCGTTAAGATAAATAGAATTGCTATTGCTGCTTTCTCGTGTAGTTCTTTAATTAGGAATGAAGCTGAGCACTGTTGTATGACTTTTGGTTGTATGTAGTTCTTTTCTCATGAAAAGAAAAGAAGTTGCCTCTCCCAGGTCCTTGCTCACTTTCCCTTCTGTGATGTTCATCTTTTTCTCATTCATTTTTAATAATATTTTAATATTAGGGAAATTAACATCTACTTATTTTAGATACATATGCTTTGAGTTAGAAATGATCTCACGCTACCTGATTTCTAATGCTGAATCATTTCCTTTTGACAACTCACCATACAAACCCATCTTCTGTGGTGTGTGCACTTGCCTCTCCTAGGGGAGCCCTTCAATGGCCAGCTGGTACCAGAAGGGAGGAGCCAGCAGGACGGAAAAGAGAAAGAGGGGGACCAGGAGAAGGCAGACGAGCGCGGTGGGGCACCTGAAATGTTCACGTTGGAATCAGCACAGACCTTCCCAGTCAGGCAGCCAGACAGATTCTCTCTCCACCGGCCGGACAGTGTGGTGCCACCAGCTCCACAGCCCCCTCGGCAGAGCCGGGATCACAACTGGAAGCAGCTGGGGACCACAGAGTGCTCGACAACCTGCGGGAAAGGTAAGTGCGTGTGAGGGCTAGGAAGGTCTCTACAGACTCCCAGGCAGGAGTGGGGAACATAGAGGTGAGCCTCAGGCATGTGGCAAACACTTCTCTCCTTGAGCCTGACTGCAGGATGGCTCGCAGTGGATTCTGTGTTAGGGGGTCCCCAAGACCTGATGATCCACTGGAAGGACCTGGAAAACTCAGAAAAGCTGCTGTGCTCGTGGTTATGATTTATTACAGTGAAAGGCTAAAGATTAGCATCAGTAAAGGGAAAAGCACATGTGACAAAGTCCAGGAGACACCAAGCCAAGTGCCAGCCTCCAGGTGTCCCCTAGGGCCCAGTAGAGTGACACAGGGCTACATTTGATTAAGCCAGCAATGTTATAGATAAGCCTAGTATTGCCAACCAGAGAAGCTCACTCCAGCTTTGATTTCCAAGGGATTTATTGGGGTTCAATCATGCAGACATGCATCTCCCACATTAGCTATTCAGCCTCTAGCATGCCGGAGGTCAAACTATGACTTAAGGCATGCAAAAACAGGCATTCATATAAATCGCATTGTTGGCCTAGACTAGATTGTCAAAAGGATACAGAGCAACCCAAGATCTCCAGCATAGAATAACTCTCATCAGCAGAGTATTCCAGGGGCTCTGAGGTTAATTATCTCCAGCCTTAGTCAAGGGCCAGTCCTGGACACAGGTCTCTCCTTGGAATACACAGGCTCTGAGCAACCCAAGCCTGCTGAGTTAACCCTTTCCTGCACAGGACATTCATTAATAATCAGAGAATACACTCACCTAGTTCAAGATCTACAAGTTGACACTCAAGGCAAGGTCATCATGGAACACTCACACAAATGTCACTGGAGAGTCATTCTCACATCTAAGGATTTCAGAAGAAAAAAGTGCTTTTGGAGCTTGCAAGCTTAGTTAGCTAGCTTTTATACTCACCAACATTCACAACTCCCTTCCTCCTCTTCAGTAATTTCTTGATCTTGTATTTATCCCGTTATCTTAACCCCGATCAACTAAGACCACCAGGAACAAGACTGCAGCCCAGCAAAGTCAGTTTATGCAGCAAGGGGGGCTACACACCAGAGGAGGTATACAGCATTTCTCCAATGGAAAGAAAAGATCCAGTAATAGGATTTGGGGGGAAGGGTGGAGTTTTGGTGAAATTTAAATTGGGTGTGAGGTGATACCTCATTGTAGCTTTGACTTGCATTTCTGTAATAATTAGTGATGTTGAGCATGTTTTCATGCATCGGTTGGCCATCTCTATGTCTTCTTTGGAGAAATGTCTATTTAGGGCTTCCACTCATTTTTTGGTTGGGTTGTTTGTTTTTTGATATTGAGCCGCATGAACCATTTGTATATTTTGGAGATTAATCCTTTGTCAGTTGCTTTGTTTGCAAATATTTTCTCCCACTTTTAGGGCTGTCTTTTCTTCTTGTTTATGGCTTCTTTTACTGTGCAAAATCTTTTAAGTTTAATTAGATTCCATTTGTTAATTTTTGTTTTTATTTTCATTACTCTAGGAGGTGGGTCAAAAAAGATCCTGCTGTGACTTATGTTGAAGAGTGTTCTGCCTATGTTTTCCTCTAAGACTTTTATAGTGTCTGGCCTTATTTAGGTCTTTAATCCATTTTGAGTTTATTTTTGTGTATGGTGTTAGAGAATGTTCTAATTTCATTCTTTTACATGTAGCTGTAGTTTTCCAGCACCTCTTCTTGAAGAGGCTCTTTTCCATTGCATATTCTCACCTCCTTTGTCATAGATGAGATGACCGTACGTGTATGGGTTTTTCTCTGGGCTTTCTATCCTGTCCCATTGGTCTATATTTCTGTTTTTGTGCCAAGACTGGACCTAGAAACTGTTACAAAGTGAAGTAAGTCAGAAAGAGAAAGACAAATGTATATTAACACATCTGCAGAATCTAGAAAAATGGTGTAGATGATCTTATTTGCAAAGCAGAAATAGAGACACAGACATAAGAGAACAAATGTATGGACACCAGAGGGGAAGAAGGGGAAGAACTGGGAGACTGAAACTGACATATTTACACTACTAAGCATAAAATAGATAATTAATAAGAACCTACTCTATAGCACAGAGAATTCTACTCAGTGCTCTGTGGTGACCTAAATGTCCATCTCAGTGGGAAGGAAATCCAAAAAAGAGGGGATATGTGTATATGTAGAGCTGATTCATTTCGCTGCAGAGTAGAAACTAACACGGCATTTAAAGCAACTATTTGTTGTTTGGTCACTCAGCCGTGTCCAACTCTTTGAGACCCCATGAACCACAGCATGCCAGGCTTCCTTGTCCTTCACCATCTCCCAGAGTTTGCTGAAACTCATGTCCATTGAGTCCATGATGCCATCCAACCATCTCATCCTCTGTTGTCCCTTCTCCTCCTGCCCTCAATCTTTCCCAGCATCAGGGTCTTTTCCAATGAGTCAGTTCTTTGCATCAGGTGACCAAAGTATTGGAGCTTCAGCATCAGTCCTTCCAATGAATATTCAGAGTTGATTTCCTCTAGGATTTACTGGTTTGATCTCCTTGCAGTCCAAGGGACCCTTAACACTCCAATACAAATTAATGTAAATAAATAAAACAAGGTTGTAACAGATTTGAAGCCAAGCCTGTCTGTGTGTAAAAGAGTCAATATCATTATCAGTTTGGACTGTGACATGGGCTCACAACCCTGAGTCCTTAAACACTCCAAAGTTAAGACAGATGTGGGATACGATGTCCAGAAACCCCTGATCTAATGTTCTGCACCTGGGTTGGAAATTGATGCTGCTTCTCTGTTCCAGGTGCCTTAGATCTCATTTTAAGAGTATGTATAATCTTTTAGTCATGATTTCCTTCGTGTATATGGTGAGAGCTTCCTGCTTGCAGTGAAGTGCTATTTGTGATCCTAAAACAGCTGTTCTTTGAGGGGAGGTTATCATAGAAACAAAAGCTGTATCTCAGAAAGTTTCTGCAACTGGGAAACCGTGAAGCTCCCAGTGTATTGGTTTGGGGATTTTTTTTTTTTTCCCTTTTCTTAAAGAGACTTGTATCTGAGAACACAAAATTTGGGAACCTCGGCATAATCAACATGTGGAAAAATCTTTCACAACCACCTCTAAAGCTTTTACCTTTTTCATAGGAGCACTGACTTAGTGGCTTTGGAGAATCAAATTTAAGTCTTTAGTTCCTCTTGGGGTCTGGAGCCCTTTCTATCGGAAGTTTGCTAGTTCCATGATGCTTTCAGAACTGGAGTGCTGACTTATGGAGGCTTTATTGTGCTTATACTTAATACCTGCACAGAGAACATTAACTGGAGCCATTGTACCAACTTCTCTTATAAGCCTTACCAGGGAAAGTAAATGCCTGCTAAATGTGTCTTCACAGAGGCAGAAAGCAAGAGATAATTATACATTAAGGCCAAAAAGAGTTTAGTGAGGATCTGTCACAACATCAGTTTAGTGTAGTAAGCAATGCGAAATGTACTTGACACAGAAACTCAAGATCAGCATGCATTAATCCCTAAATATTCTACCATTTAGGTAATGGTATGATGCCCATTGGGCTTCCCTGGGAGCTCACATGGTAAAGAATCTGCCTGAAATGCAGGAGACCCTGGTTTGATTCCTGAGTCAAGAAGATCTCCTGGAGAAGGAATAGGCTACCCACTCCAGTATTCATGGGCTTCCCTGATGGGTCAGATGGTAAAGAATCTGCCTGCAATGCAGGAGACGGGGGTTCAATCCCTTGGTCAGGAAGATCCTTCCGTGGGTTGGGAATGTCTCCTGGAGGAGGCATGGCAACCCACTCCAGTATTCTTGCCTGGAGAATCCTCATGGACAGAGGAGCCTGGCGGGCTATAGCGCATGGGGTGGCAAAGAGTCGGACACTGTCACATACACATGATGTCCATTAAGGGGTTTCCCTGGTGGCTCAGACAGTAAAGAATCCACCTGAAATGTAGAAGATGGGGGTTCGATCCCTGGGTCAGGAAGATACCCTGGAGAAGGGACTGGCAACACACTCCAGTATTGTTGCCTGGAGAATTCAATGGACAGCAGAGCCTGGAGGGCTAGAGTCCATGGGGTTGCAAAGTCAGACACAACTGAGCGACTAACATACATACATGATGCCAGTTAAAGGAACCAAATATACTCGGAACTAGATGAAATCAAGGCAGTTATAAAAAGGATAAAAATTGTTGTTGTGTGATTTGATGCCACGGATGGCAGGTATAGAAGAGTCTCTTCCATCTCAGCCTTTAAATGTAGCCTGGCCCAGCCTTTCCAGTAAGATGAGATGTAGGCCTGTCTGGAGACCGTAAGGCATTGTCTTATGGGACAAGGACACAGCATGTGCCCTTTGCCACCCTGCTTGCTGCTCACCCAGCTTTGTGTTCACTGGACGGATGCTACTTACTCATCCAGGTGGTCATTCAATGGTGCCCATCTATTCTGTCCCAGGCACGATGGAGGGACCCCTTTGCTCCCTCTAAGATTTGCTCCCAGCCAGCGATGGTCTCAGATGTGCAGCGCAGGAAGGCAGTGCAGATGCACAAAATATTTAGCTCATCTCGTGGTCCTTAGTGTAGTGATAAGTATGCCGTAACCAAGAAGTTCTGAGCCTGCCAGGGCTGTTCTTCTCTTTTCTGCAAAACCCAAGTTCACTTGCTTTGTAATCTCATTATTTGTCCCCACAAAAACCCTCTCTAAAACTCTTCTCCAGTCCTTCCTGGCAGCGCTTGCCAGACTGACTACACATGCCTCTCAGGTTAAAATTTCAGCACCATGATAGCATCGACACAGGAAAGACCTCTGTCACCACTGGACAAGAGTGACCCATACTCTGCTCAGTCATTGCCCAGACCTCTGTCTATCTGGTCAAATTCTTGGCTTGGCTCAGCTGATCCCTGAGTTTAAAGACTAGAGTCGTTTACTGTTTTCTTGCTCCTTATTTTGCCTCTCTCTTCACAGTCCCTCACTGACGTCTGCACTGGCCCCTGCCTTCACTGACTTGCCTCATTTTACCTGTGGTATGCTCCCCGCTCCAGTGGAATGTACTTCCATTTTGATTAACATGCTCAGCGTCCAGCCCAACCAACTGATCCCAGATTTTTCCTGCTGCCTGAAGTCCAGCCAGCACCTGACCTCCCCACCCCATTCTTGCTGGCTAGCACTTAGTGGACTAATTGTGTGGCATTCTTGGGCAATGAAGAGATGGCCAGGTGCCATTTTGCAGAAATATAAACTGACCCAAAGAAAGAAACCATTTTGGTCATTGGGTCAAGAATTATAGAGCTATTGTTTTCTCACCATCAGAGAAAGTGTGCCCCTGAATTTATTTCCTTGACTAATCTCTGGAACTTGACAATGGACAAATATATGGTACAGGCAGTAAGAAGGTGGAAGGGGGCAGGCAGTGGCCATCTGCACACAGCCCCAAGCAGGATCCATATTTCCAAGAGTATTCCTAGGGTAACCTGTATCCTTTTAGCTAGGGACATTCAATTCTCCCCTCATTAATGCCAAGCAGTTGGGGTACTTACTTTTCCTTTCCAGTCCACAAACTTCTAAGTAGAAAAGTTTAACCCACATGGTCTGGAGGGAAAGGGATGGGCTAAATAATACGATTTTTACTTAATCCCTTAATGGCTGAGTCCCAGTGGGTATCCTGCAAGCTGTGAACTGAATCTTATTCATCTTTATAACTCAGCACAGTGTGCTTAATGTTTGTTGAATTTCATTAAAAAATCTCTTAATGGAAGCAGATTTGTCACCGGACAGAATTTAATTCCACAGAAGCTTTTGCTTCCTATTAATTTTATAGCCAGCACTGCTTTTTACTCAGCTAATAACGATGCTTAATTGGAACATTATTTTAAAATAATGGTCTCAAGTTGTAGCGGTATTGTAAATTTTCACAGCATGAGTAGTTTAAACAAATGATTGTTCTGATTCAAAACCGTCCTACAAACCATCAGGTTTCTTACAAGAGCTAGCCTCTGGCTCAGTGTGTCACCCAAGACCAGCCTAAAGGAGCATCGAAACTCTTTGTGGCTGGTGAAGTATTTAGAGACACTAACATTCAAAGTTATCCCTCTAGTTACAATTAAAATTGTAGCAAGTTGAAATTCAGAAACTCTAAATGCCTGGCCAATTAGCAACAGAACTGAGACAAAGCTGTAGGATACATGATAGTGTTCTGCCTAGCAGGATTCAGGTACTGGCCTAGACTGGGGCTAGGGTGGGTGGGGTGGGTAGACAATTATTTGTAAAAAAAAAAAAAAAAAAAAAGCTTCTTATTCCTCAGACACTGGAGTTGCACATTCAGTCAGTTTTAAACACTCATAAGTAATTCTTCAGTGGTGCCACCAGGGGGTAGCAGAGAGAGGTAGGCAGAAGTGAATCCACATTTTTTTCCCCCAGTTGAGAGCTAGAAAGTTCACTGAACAAATTCTGACTTTTTCTCCAAAATAGATTATGCTT
Organism: Bos grunniens; assembly: GCF_055505025.1. Lineage (NCBI taxonomy): Eukaryota > Metazoa > Chordata > Mammalia > Artiodactyla > Bovidae > Bos > Bos grunniens. The sequence continues at coordinate 83,639,522 of NC_141174.1, read as the reverse complement.
TGTTAAGCACGAAATACTCAGCTGTGCATTTAAAACAATCTGAGGCCATTAGTAATTTTTTAGAAAAGAAATACAAATAAATTTTAGACCTCTGAAAAATATTTACTCAACAAACTTTTATGAGCACTTACAAACTTGGGCTTCCCTTGTGGCTCAGCTGGTAAAGAATGCAGCTGCAATGCAGGAGATCTGAGTTCGATTCCTGGGTTGGGAAGATCCCCGGAGAAGAGAACAGCTACCCACTCCACTATTCTGGCCTAGAGAATTCCATGGACTGTATAGTCCATGGGGTCGAAAAGAGTCAGACAGGACTGAGCAACTTTCCTTCACTTCACTTCACTGCCCTGCTGTACTGGGGTTACAGGATTGAGCAAGAAGTAGTCCTGTCCCCGAGAAGCTCGCCGTCTCATAAGAGGCAGATATATACTCAAATAACTAAAATACCATCAGATCAGTACTTTACTAGGGGAATGTGTAAAAATGATTGCAAAGGCAAAGCCAGCTGCTTTTCTAGCCTCTCTTGAATCTTATTTCTCTGCCCCAGCCTGACTGTCTCTTCAACATACCTGACACTCACAGGCCAGTTTGCCATGCACTTTTGTTCTAGGTCAACAACCTGAACAGCCTCCTCCCTCCAAGACACACGTGTGCACAGCTACCCAAAATCAACCCTCTCTCTATGATGCAGCTAGATCCCTCGAGACCTGTTCTCTTTCACGTCTCCAGAAAATCTTCAAGACGTTATTATTTGTGTTCATTTTATAATCACTCCCCTGCCTAGCAATCTGTCTTGTTGTCTTGAACTCTTAGGAAAATTGTTTTTATCTGCCATTGAACATGTACAAACCATGTCCCCAAATAGGTCATAAGACCTTTGACGACAGGAACTATTCCTACTGTTCTCTGTTGCCCCCTACAGAGCCTGGGAAAGCCCTTGTGCAGGAGGTGTTGACAACTCAGGATGGAGGAGTGTGTGTGTGTGAACAGTTCCGTTTCTGAGGCTTCTCTTCACCAGCACCAGGATCTCTGCATGTCTGCATCCAAAGCCCAGTGTTCAAACACTTCTTCTTGTCCTTGCAGGATCACAGTACCCTATTTTCCGCTGTGTGAACAGAAACACTCACGAAGAGGTTCCTGAGAGCTACTGTGACTTGACCATGAAGCCGACCCCCGAGGAGGAGCCCTGCAACATCTTCCCTTGCCCAGCCTTGTAAGAGGACCTCTCTGTTTCGATCGCATGTTTCTGGCTCAGGTTGCTTTTGCATAGGACCCTAGTAGTAAATATAATCTGCTTTTTAAATCAGCCTACATCTAATTTAAATGGAAACTTGGTCTGTGCATAAAATGCAATCTGCTTAGAAAGCATGCCTGTCTTTCAGGACTAACACAGGAGCTCATGTTGGAATGTGCTTCCACAGGAGCACACTCCCAGGAAGCCTTTGGTGAATTGGACCAACTAGGTTTTAGCTGATAAGGGAAACAAAGAGGGAAGCAAAGAGTTACAATCCAGTGTGGTCAGTGCTCAGGTGAGCTGTGTACAGAGACACAATTATCAAAGTCACAAGTATGTCTGCCTGGGGAGCGTCCCAGGAGAGGTACTGGGTTAGTTATTGACTGATAAATGGGACACTTTTGGAAGACCAAGGCAGGGAACTTCCCTGGCAGTGCAGCAGTTAAGACTTCACCTTCCACTGCAGAAGGTGTGAGTTCAATCCTGGATGGGCAGCTAAGATCCCACATGCCTCATGGCCAGAAAACCAAAACATACACCGGAGGCAATATTGTAATAAATCTGGGGCTTCCCTGTTGGTCCAGTGGTTGAGAGTCTGACTTACAATGCAGGGGACACAGGTTCGACCCCTGGTCTGGGAAGATCCCACATGCCACAGGGCAGCTAAGCCCACGTACCACAACTTTTAAGCCTGCACCCTAGAGCCCAGGAATCACACCAAGAGAAGCCACGACAGTGAGAAGGCTGCACGCTGCAACTAGAAACCAACCCCCTGCTCTCAACTACTAGAGAAAGTCAGTGTGCAGCAACAAATAACCAGTACGGCCAAAAATAAAAAATAAATATTTCTTAAAATATTGTAATACTTTCAATAAAGACTTTAAAAATAATCCACATCCAAAAAAAAAAAAACAAAAACAAAAAAACAATTTAGAAGAACAAGGGGGGAAAGCCCTGAAATGGGGCTAAAACATAATTCTCAAACTAATAAGAACATACTTCTGACCCAAAGACACAATGGACATGTGCTAATGTCTTATTTAAGTAAGTGACAAGGCAGGATGACAGAGGAGAATATGTGACACTGAGGTGTAAATAGTTAATGAAGAATAACGAAGGTTGGAATAAGATTACTAAGTTAGTCTCAAAGTGGGTTAATGTACTACAGGGTGATAAAACTCACCTTTGAGTTATTTTGGTGACTAGATTAAAAAAAAAGAATCACTAGTCCCTTCTTGGGTCTTAATCACTGATGAATAGGGTATGGAACAGAGTCCCATCCTTTACGGAGGCCTGTGGGTGGAGGCAGGCTGCCAGGCGCTGCACTTTAGGCTGGGGGTCACCCGTAACCAATGATGCTTCTGTGTGCATTGGCTCGGCCAGCTTCCGTGTGAGATGCTCTCTTCCTGTTGACTGAAGTGATGGTCCTTCTCGCTCTCTCCTCCCTGCGCTAGCTGGGACATCGGGGAGTGGTCCGAGTGCAGCAAAACCTGCGGCCTGGGCATGCAGCACCGCCAGGTTCTGTGTCGCCAGGTGTATGCCAACCGCAGCCTGACGGTGCAGCCCTACCGCTGCCAGCACCTGGAGAAGCCCGAGACCACCAGCACCTGCCAGCTCAAGATCTGCAGCGAGTGGCAGATCCGGACGGACTGGACCTCGGTACGCGGGTGGGGCGGCCTGCTCTGGAGCTCCCCGTGCAAGACCTGCGGCTGCCCTGCCGCCTCCCCCCTCCCAGACCTGATGTGGGAGAACCCTGGACTCTCCAGGAGGACGCTTCCTGCAGTTTTCTGGAAGGACTTTTCTGCAAAGCATAGGAAGTGCTGGTTGCCAGGTAGACTTAAGGGCTGACTTTCCATCAGGGTGACCCATGGGAGCCGTGTGCACACAGGTTTCCTCTCTCCTGTGTCATGGTGGAGTGAAGACCAGTGACTGCTAGAGTCAACTCCTCCTTGCCATCCTGCTCTCCCATTTCACAGATGACAGAACTGAGGCCCAAAAGATCAAAGGAAGCCTGGGATCCTCCCCAGGTAGCATCGCATGGCTGGGTACACAGCAACCCAAGAGTTGTTCCTTACCCTGCCCTCTGCTCAGGTGGTGGGTTAGGAGGACGAGGGTGCCCTGATGGGAGGGGGCCCTCGGACTCAGCACTGCCCACTGCGCTGACGTGCACTTGCTGCGTTTTAGTGTTCGGTGCCTTGTGGAGTGGGACAGAGGACCCGGGACGTGAAGTGTGTGAGCAACATCGGGGACGTGGTCGACGACGAGGAATGCAACATGAAGCTCCGGCCCAATGACATTGAGAACTGCGACATGGGGCCCTGTGCCAAAAGCTGGTTCCTGACCGAGTGGAGCGAGCGGGTGAGCGGGAGGGAAGGTGGGCAGGCGGGGCTGATGGGCAGCAGTGTGCACCAGGAGGTGCCCCAAACCACACAGACATGAATCTCGAGTTGGAAATCCCAAGGGTGATTTCTGACTTTTGGGGAGAGGCCTAGAGATGAACTATCATAGGCTTCCTATGCTCCTATAAAGACTAAGGGCCTCAGAGATCAAGACATGGGTGTGAAAGAACTCACTTAATTCTCCTTAGCACATCACATGAATATTAAATAATGAAGTTCTAAATAAAGTACATAAATGCATCATACCTTTCTTACATCTTGGAAACGTCTGGCATAGAACAGGCACTCAGCAAATGACAGGCCCCTTCCCTGCTTCTTACAAACTCAGAATCGTCCCCAGTATTCCTCTTCCCAGTAGCCAGGCCACCTTGGGGGTCCCTGGTGTCAGGTGTCAAGGATGAGCTAAAAGGTGTATATAGTTCATCATTATCCCACCAGTTACCTGTGTACAAGGGAAAACATTATGAGTTCATCTATCAGAGACAAAAATAAGATTTATGTTAGAAGAGAGAAAGTTAAATAAAAGTCGTTCAGTCCTGTCTGACTCTTTGTGACCCCATGGACTATACAGTCCATGGAATTCTCCAGGCCAGAATTCTGGAGTGGGTAGCCGTTCCCTTCTCCAGGGGATCTTCCCAACCCAGGGATCGAACCCAGGTCTCCTGCATTGCAAGCGGATTCTTTACCAGCTGAGCCACAGGGAAGCCCTAGAAGAGACAGGGCTGGCAGTAATGGTTGCACAACATTGTGGATATACTTAATGCCTGATTTGTACTCTTAAAAACTATTAAAATGGTAAAATTTATGTTATGTGTATTTTACCACAAAAAAAAAAGTTTAGGAAAAAATACTAAGCACAATTAAAAGATATGCCTAAGGTAGGAGAGGGAGAGGGAGAAGATGATGGTTTTGCCTGCCTACTCTTATGGAAGCTGTTGATTGACGGGCAATAGGAGTATTCTGACCAAGGCAGTTGAACTGCTCATCAGATGAGCAGTGTCTGGGTTTCTGAATTCTTCAGAAGACTGTGGAAGTTTAACCAGGATGGAGGTATGAGTGGCTGCCTCTTAGTCCCTCCCTATCAGTTAGGCAAGTCTGCACCATTTCCCTTAGAAGAATCCCTCAGGGTGCTTCCACCCTGTAATGTGCCTACAAACCCCTGGAAACCTGGTTACAGTGCAGAACCAGAGTCCTCCTGCCAGGAATGTGTCCAGCCATCCAGGTAATAATGGAAAAGATATAAGGGACTGGGTCATGGGCCCCCAGACACACAGACATGTGTGTGCATGCTTAGTCACTCACTCATGTCCGACGACTCTTTGCGACTCCATGGACTGTAGCCCACCAGGCTCCTCTGTCCATGGCATTCTCTAGGCAAGAATACTGGAGTGGGTTGCCATTCCCTTCTCCAGGGGATCTTCCTGACCCAGGGATCAGACTCAGGTCTCCTGCATTGCAGGTGGATTCTGTACCATCTGAGCCACCAGGGAAGCCCCAGCCACACAGATAATAGGGATGTGACACACACTGACGTGCCTGGTTCCCAGACCAAGCTCTCCCTTTATTTCGGTCTGCCTCCCAGTTCTCCTCTAGCTGTGGCCTTTGAGGGATGGAAACACCTGCCTTAGTATCAGGCAGCAGTGTCCTGTGAGAGACTTCTACCCTCCTGTCCCAGACCAGGCCAGACTCAGCTACTAGCAGGCAAGCATGTGCCCAAATTCTCGTGCTCTCCTTCTGCTGCTGACTATACAGTAAGTCCCTTACATAGGAACCTTCAAGTTTCGAGCTTTCAAAGATGCAAACGTGCGTGCACATGTTCAGTCGCGTAAGTTAGTTCACGTGTCTGTCATACGTTGTCAAATGGTCCTGCTTTTGTGTACTCCACTGTACAGCGCCATATGCAGTGAGGTATCTTTATTTCAAGCCCAGGATGTCCAGAAGCAAGCATAAAAGCAGCGGTGATGTAGCTGGCACTGTATTGTACTTTTCAAGGGCCTGTACTGTGAGATTAAAATATTTTCTTTTGTATGTGTTTGGTTTTTTTGTATTATTTGTGTGAAAGTATTATAAACCTATTACAGTACAGTGCTATATAGCTGATTGTGTTAGTTGGGTACCTAGGCTAAGTTTGTTGGACTTATGAACAAATTGGGTGACTCAGTGGTAAAAGAATCTGCCTGCAATGAGGGAGACTTGGAAAAACACAGGTTTGATCCCTGGGTCAGGAAGATCCCCTGGAGGAGGAAATAGCAACCCACTCCAATATTCTTACCTGGAAAATCTCATGGACAGAGGAGCCTGGCAGGCTACAGTCCATAGGGTCAAAAAGAGTCAGACACAACTTAGCTACTAACACATACACTTGGAAAGGAACTCCTTTATATGTAGGGGACTAACTGCATTTTTGAACTTGAAAGCCGAAACAGGTAGAACAGGTAGTCTGACAAGTGTAACTGTATTAGTCACAGCCATGGGACAGGATATTTGGAGTGAAGACTGTCCCGGGAAACCTGGACTGGGTGCCATACTGATGTCCCATAATGGAGGAGACTGAATGACAAGGGTCAGCGGTTTCCAAGGGAAAGAGTTGGGAGGGAAACGGGGGGTTCTGACCTCCTTCACCTCCTCTGAGAGTGACTTCAGAACCTGTGGGGAGGCCTCCTCTCTAACGTGCCTGTCCTGTCTCACAGTGCTCGGCGGAGTGCGGGGCTGGAGTGCGGACGCGCTCCGTGGTGTGCATGACCAACCACGTCAGCAGCCTGCCCCTGGAGGGCTGCGGGAGCAACCGGCCAGTGGAGGCTACCCCGTGTGACAACGGGCCCTGCACGGGCAAGGTGGAGTGGTTTGCAGGGAGCTGGAGTCAGGTGAGTGGCCAGAACCGATGTGTCTCTGTCCCTGGTGAGAAGCAGCATAGCAGAGGGGTCAGGAAACAGGGCTTGGTGTCTCCCAGGGATGCTAAATTGGAATCTCAGCTGTGCTACCCATGACCCTAGAGAAGTTCCTTATGCCTTTGGAGCCTCATTCGGTCAACAGTGCTTATTGAGCACCTACTATGTGCTCTTCTAAACCCTTGGGCTACATCATTGAGCAAAACAAATATCCCTGCCCTCAGGAAGCCTATGGTCCAGCATGGTTTCCTTATCTATACAATGCTGATTGTGCCAGCACCTATGAGGTTATTTTTAGAAGAAGCGAAGAGATGTTTACCAAGTATGGGATGCAGTGCCTAATGTACAATTACACAATAAATTGTAGCTTCTACTGCTCTTATTGTATTGCTGTTGTTAATAAAGTCAGTTTGGCCTGTACTTGAAAGTCAAAAGCAGAAATGGATATGATCCAGCAATCCCACCTCTGGATGTATACCCAAAGAAAAGAAAATTATTATCTGGGAGAGATACTTGCATCCCCTACCATGTCGGTAACAGCATTATTCACAGTAACCAAAGCATGGAAATTACCTGAGTCTGTCAACAGATGAATGGGTAAAGAATATGTGGTATTTGTTTATAATGGAATATTATTCGGCCTTTAAAATAAGAAGGAAATCCTGCTGCTTGCAACAACCTGGATGGACTTGGAGGGCGTTATGCTAAGTGAAGTAAACCACACACACCGCTGATACTGCAGTGGTGCCACAAGTAGTGGAATCTGAAAAAAAGTTAAATTCAGAGGAAGAGAATAGAGGGATTTCCCTGGTTGTCCAGTGGTTAAGAATCTGCCTTCCAGTGCAAGATATGCAGATTCAGTCCCTGACGAGGACCTAGAATCCCGCATGCCCTGGAGCAGTTAAGCCCATGTGCCACAACTAGACAGCCCTCGTGCCCCAACAGAGACACAGCGCAGCCAAAAACAATAAATACAGAATTTTTGAAAAGAGACAAACAGTAGAATGATGGGAGCTGGGGGTGAGGGGACTAGGAAGAGATTGGTAAAAGAGTTCAGATTTTCAGTTATAAGACGAACAAGTTCTGGCGCGGGGAGCGGTCTAGTGTGAAACATGGTGTCTGTACTGCAGTAGATAATACTGCACTGTGTCATCAAAATTTACTAAGAGAGTAGAACTTAAGTGTTCTCACATATGCATGTAAAAAAGGTAAATATGTGAGGTGATGGATGCGTTAACTTGATTGTAAGGACAATTTCACAATGTATATGAATACTATATCATCATGGGCATACTTTTAATATATTACAATTTTATTTGCCAGTTACGTCTCAGTAAAGCTGGGGGAAAGAAGCAGAAACAGAAGGTTATGTTTGTTCATTATGAAGAACCAAGAACACCAAATACCTCAATAAAGTAACTTAACTGATCAATTAATTTTTCCTTAGAGTTCCAAAATTGCACATGAGCCCCCTACAATCATTCCCTCTTTGCCCTGTTATGATGACCATCAGTATTTTGAATTCTCAGACCATCTAGGATTTGGCTCCCAGGGCTGGCTTGTTCTCCAAAGAATTTTGGCTGATGATCATGATTTATACATTCTCTGGACCTCCGGCTCCATATAGAATTTTATTTCTTTTAAGTAGCTTTAAAAACAGACCCTGAAAAAAATGGACTGCCTTGTCCTTGTAAATTGATACAGCCCCTTTGGAAAGCAATCTGGCAATAAAAGTCAAGAACCATAAAAATGTTCATTTGCTTTAACCCAGTCACCCCACTCCTGAGTATTCATTTTAAGGAAATAATTAACAGGAGGAAAAAAAGGGGTTTTCAACAGAGATGTTCGTGACAACAGGGCAATTAGGGATATTATGGCATATCATAACTCATTAAGGTATTATGTAACAATAACAATGATAATTAAAAGATGTGGAAAGTACAAATAATGGCAAGTGAAAACCAGACTATGTTAAAGTATGTGAACCCTATCTTAACTGCTTCAAAGTATAGCTTTTTATATAAACAACATGAGCAAATGTTTTCTCCTCAAATTCCCTGTAATGTTTTTATAATACAAACTGTAGAATATTAACAAATTCAGAAAAGAAAGAATTCAAGTACTACCAATGCTACCCAAGTCGGTATCAGAGTTAGGCATACTTGATAACTGATCCCAGCTCTCTGTCTCCTTAGTTCTCTGACTTGGGGTGGGTAATTTAACCTTTCTGAGCCTGGTTCCTCATCCAGATAGGAGAATAATAATACCACCTTTTTAGAGTTGCTATTGGGTTTTCATGAGACACTCTAGATAAAAGGGTTGTTGCTTGGGACATGGGGAGTACTTAATAAATATTCGTTTCCTCTTCTCCATGTTTGTTATTTTTTCTGCCAATGTTTCTATCTCATTGTTGGTAGCAAAATATCTAGGATCTAAACCCCAAAGATAATTCAGAAGTGAACGGTGTATGGGACACTAATTACACCAAGTATCTGTGGAAACTCTGGGAGAATAGTGGAGAACAGGGAAGCTTGGCAGGCTGCAGTCCATGGGGTCACAGAGAGTTGGACATGACTTAGCGACTGAACAAGAGCAATCTATGGAAACTGAGACAATGGGAAGAATCCTGTGTGAAACTGTAGTATCAGACCATGACAGCCTTCACACAGAGCAGATAACCAGTGCAATTCAACTCACGTGTCCACCAGTGTCTGAGGAAGAAGAGAGGGGAGCAGGATTCAGTTCTTTTTCATTTATGGGCCTCCTATTAACTCTAGACCTACTCAGAGAACAGGCTTCCCCAGTGGCTCAGGTGATAAAGACCCCCTTGCCAAGGTAGGAGATGCAAGAGATGCAGGTTAAATCCCTGGGTCAGGAAGATCCTCTGGAGAAGAAAATGGCAACCCGCTCCAGTATTCTTGCCTGGAGAATTCCATGGACAGAGGAGCCTGGTGGGCTATGGTCCAAGGAGTCACAAAAAAGCTGGACGTGACTGAGCGTGGGTGCAAGCACTCAGAGAATGAGAATCACATGAATCCTGGTGAAGGCAGCATTTATTTCTGCTAAGATTAGAAACATGGAATGTATCACCCTGTCATCCAAAGAGTCAGGACCTGATTGATTGCAGACCAGGTTTTGTTCCTGAATTTATAAGACTGTCAGAGCCTGCTGACACCTCCCTGCCCTGGGAATTGGATATTATCCCCAAAGAAAATGAAATAGAGCATGCTTAGTTATTGAAAGTAAGTCTTAAACATTAATTGACTTCAATATATAAAAGGAAATATTCCTTCCAGACCCATGGTTTGAAAGAGAGTTGGCCTCAAATGCCCCACTGGCCTGGTCACAGTGGTTGGTCCAGATTGGACATGTGACTCAAGCTGAGTCACACCGAGTCCTTCCCTGGGAGTTTTACTGCGGACTTTGGGGAAAAGACTCCCTTGGAAGGTGTGAGCACAGGTGCTAGCAGTGGTCCTACTGAGGCTTGTAGAGGACCTGTCCCAAGAGAATGAGGCTTCTCAGGTTTAGGGACCTTTTCCTACTCTGGAAATGGAGTAGCCCAACTCTTATTCATAAGATATTCCACCAGTCTATTACTCATGCCAGATGATTTCTTTCTTCCTTCCCTGTCAATTCTGGGTTTACTTCATCCTGTGTGTGCATGCCTGCTCAGCTGTGTCTAGCTGTTTGCGACCCCATGGACTGTAGAACACCAGGCTCCTCTGTCTATGGGATGCTCCAGGCAATAATACTGGAATGGGTTGCCATTCCCTTCTCTAGGGGATCTTCCTGACCCAGGGATAGCACCCATGTCTCCTGAATTGGCACGCGGGTTCTTTACCACTGAGCCACCTGAGAAGCCCTGCTTCACGCTTAGATTGTCTTAGTTCTTGGGGGGTGGGAGGGTCTTTCACAGTCTTTAGCCATTAGGAGCAGGCCTCTTGTCTGCCCCTGTGTCTGGGTCACATTTATTCTCTAACATCTGAACAGATAGCTCCAAAACTAAGAAGCCTTGTAGTTTTCTGTATACCTGTGAAGATGGCAGAAAACAGGCTCAAAGTGGAAACTGCTGATGGAGATGTTTATCATGGGCTGTGTGACTAATCTGTAGTCTGTTAGCTTGGGTTTGAGGGGCTTTTTTTTGCTGTGTGGTGACATGGGTTCCCCCCCCACCGTCCTTTTTATTTCACCATGTGCCTGCATACAGAAGCAAGGCTAATATTAAGAGTTGCAGCTGTAGACATTTTTACAGGCTTTTCATAAAGGCAATAGCTTCTTTAAAGTCTTTAAAAGTATATAGATCACAGCTTATAAAATTTTTTCAATCAAAAGGTAATAAGAGTACACCAAACATGAACAGAAAACATTTTGCAAAGTAATAGATACTAACTAAAATAAGTAATGGGCAGTTACATGCATCATATTTCCATAACCTAATGCAATGAAGCAAGACATGTAATTATCTGACTAGACTCTTTGCAATCACAACCTCAGTGAGCTTTGGCTCCAAGTAAGGAGCCAGGGAGTTGGATTCTGTGGGCAGATCTTTCTGCTGGCTGCCTGTTGGGAGGGGAGGGCTGATCATAAGGGACATTGTTCCAAGTCTGTGGTCTTCTTATTAGTTTTGTGTATCCCAAAGAATTTTAATGTAGCACTTCACCCACATACATGCAGACTCTGGGAAAAGCATTCATTCCCAGCTGTACCCCGCCAAAGGCCAGCAGATAAGCTAAATGTTAGTTCATTGTTTTACAATGAGAGGTGTCACAGTCTACCAGACAAAACCAAATGACTGGATGGCATGCTCTGCGGGATAACCTATGGGAAACCTGATTTCACTCCCATATTACTGAGGGCATCAGGATCTCAGCCACCAGCATCCTTGAGACGTGAGAGTTCAGGGCAGATGCTCTCCATGCCAGAAACAGAGCTGTCAGGAAAACTGGGACCTCCCTGAAGCAATGATGGAAAGTTCTGGTAAACCTTCCTCGATGGATGGTATTTCCCATCCCCTTCCTATCACGTGACACCTGTCTTTCTCTGCCGCCTCCTCTAGTGCTCCGTCGAGTGTGGGAGCGGGACCCAGCAGAGGGAGGTGATCTGTGTTAGGAAGAACACAGACACATTTGAAGTGCTGGATCCCTATGAATGTTCCTTTCTGGAGAAACCCCCCAGCCAGCAACCCTGCCACCTCAAGCCCTGCGGGGCCAAATGGTTTCACACAGAATGGAGCATGGTAAGTCTTGGTGCTCTCATCTGCTTCCCCCTACCCCTCATGGCTGGCCCATCTACTGGGTGCCAGGCACTGGGCTCAGCCCAGATTCCCTGCACAATCTGCTGTCCTTGGTCACAGCCGGGGTGCCCTGAATTCAGCCTGCTTGGTGGGGAGGAGGGAGCCTGAGGCTGGGATGAGCTTGACTTCCAAACTATGGAGGCCATAAAATGGTGACTCTCAAATTTTCATGGGCCTAAGAATCAGCTGGGATCTTGTTTGCAAAGACTGATTCTGGGTCCAACTTGGCCAAGAAATTTGCTTCTTAGGATTAGGTTTGTGTTGGCCATGGTCCTTGAGAAAGTAAGAGCAGACCACTATTTTCTTCTGCCATTTGGTGTGGAGAGTCTAGAAAGGACCAAACTCACCAGGCCACATCAAAGGCCACAAACTCCTAAGACATCTGAAGGGAATAGCCCTGATGTCCCTTAACAGGTAAATGAATGAACAGAGGTTTGTCCAAACAATGGGGTGCCACTCAGCAACAGGAACCAAAGAACTGATACTGCCTATGACATGGAAGAACTTCAAATGCATTCTGCTAAATGGAAGAAAGACTCCCCTTCCCCCACAAAGCCGCTGCTGCTGCTGCTGCTAAGTCGCTTCAGTCGTGTCCGACTCTGTGCGACCCCATAGATGGCAGCCCACCAGGCTCCACTGTCCCTGGGATTCTCCAGGCAAGAACACTGGAGTGGGTTGCCATTTCCTTCTCCCCCCACAAAGCTACAGAGTGTATAATACTGTCTATGTAATATTCTTCAAAAGGAAAAACTATCAGAACAGAGACCAGACCAGTGATGCCAGAGGATGGGGTGGGACAAATCTCACTACAAAGGGACAACACAAAGGAATTTGTTCTGTGTGATCAAAGTTCTGTCTTGTTTGCAGAGGGAGGTACACGATTCTCTGAATTTGTCAAAACTCAGAACTGTGCGCCACAGAAAATGAATTTTTCCGCATGTAAATTTAAAAATAAATAAATAAGTGGGGACTCTCCTGGTGGTCCAATGGCTAAGACTCCACACTCCCAACGCAGGGGGCTTGGGTTCGATTCCTGGTTGGGAAAGTAGGATCCCGCAACTAAAGATGCCATATATCACAACTAAAAAGGATCCCAAATTCCACAATAAAGATTACACATGCCGCAACTAAGACCCAGACCATCCAAATAAGTAAATAAATATTTTTTAAATAAATAAGTCAATTGAAGCAAATATAAAATATATTGTTACTGTAGTAGCAAAGACAGTGATGGAAGCTAGACATTTTTAAAATTCACCTTGTTTTATAAATTTGCATTTGGAATAAAGTAAATATTTTATATAATTATAAAACAAAATTATTCTTTTAAAAAAGAAATCCCTAAAAATGGAAAATGAATGGAACAAATTAGCCTAAATATGTATGCAGTTGGTGGCATCAACTCTCTTGCCTGTGCCTCTAAATCACAGTAATCTGACTGTCTATACCTAAGGACGAAAAGAACTGCAGAAAAAAGTTTACATTGTTTGCAATAATCACATTTTTAGTGATGGCTGTTTCCTGTGTTCTGAGATGGTTGGGTGTATAACAGGTGATAAAGTAAATGAATAATCTACTTCCCAGGACTCTGATGATATATGTAATAGTAGATATGATGCTATAGCTCTGTTATCCCCAGTTGCCTTAAGAAACAGTATTCTCAGCTTAGGAGAAAGAAGATAACAGACAAAATAGAAGAGATTTAAGCGAAAATCCTGCTGTCCTGAATTTGACTTAGAAATATCAGTGTGAACTCACAAATTAATTTATCTTAAAAAAAATTTTCTCTCTTTTATCCACTGAAAGATCCTGGAAACAGTGACCAACCCAGTAGCAAAGGCCATGCCTATCAGCTGGAATATGGTTTCAAAATGCCACTCTCTGGGACAGCCCTGGTGGTCTCGTGGTTAAGATGCTGCACTTCCAGTGAAGGAGGCCTGGGTTTGATCCCTGGTTGGGAAACTAAGATCCCACATGCCAAGCAGTGAGACCAAAAAAATAAATAAATAAAATGACACCAAAATACCATTCTCCACTAAAAGGAGCCAAAGAAAAATGTCTGATTCCAGGTCTGGGAATGTATAGATATAAATTAAATCAGGATGACTTTTTATACCAGGCAGCAAGGAGGTTCTTAAAGATGAGCTCATGTCTAAAGAGCTCAAGAACCAGCTCTGAGGCCTGGATAGCCACTGGTGGGGCATCAATGAGCATCAGTAAAAATAATAATGGCCATGCATTGAATGAAATCCATCCATCTGTAACCCATCCATGAGTTTAAATCCATCCATCTATAATAAATTTAAATCCATCCATGTATAATAAGTTTACAATGATTAAAAAACTAATTAGAGGATTCACCATTGTAGGATGTTAGAGGAACCAACTCATTATTCTGAAAACTGATAAATAAAGGAAAATAATCAAACATTTGCTCTGTCTTTCCTAAACAAGCCATCCCACTGGGTAACCAGAGTAAACATGAGTGAAGGAGTGGGAATGCTTTAGATTCTCAGCTTGTAAAAGAAGAAGTGGTATTAGGATATTATCACCATTTTTCAACCCCAAATGAACTAATGGATCTGCTTTTGAGTGAGTGTTGACCTCCTCCAAAGAGAGACAACTAAACACACCCTATGAAGTGGTCTCATCACACACACACACACACACACACCCCCCAAACCTGCAGCTGATAAGGTTGAATAGATTGGAGCCAACATCCTACCTGTGGGAAATGTGGAAGATAGAGGAACATGTCAGCCTGTATCATGGGGGATGCCCTCAGCAAAATCTTAAACTGTGGGAAACTCTTCAGGACAGGTGATTCCATTCCTCCAACCACTCAAGTACAAGGGGAAAAACACAGGGGAGGGAACCCATGGCTTAAAAGGCCTATCAACCAACTGCAATGTAGAGACCTGATGTGGACCCTGATCCCCACACCCCCCAAAAATCTATATTTTAGAAAGTTGACATGTCAGTAACAGGGTTTGAAAATTGTAGCTGGACTTTTAAACTACAAAATAAAGCAAGAAAATCTAAAATAAAATTGAGATTCACAAGCAAAATGAAATATATGTTTGAAGAGAAGAAACTATTGTCGATTTCTAGGTGTAATAATGGTATTGTGGTAATTTTTTAAGAAGCTTGGTTGTTTAGTGCTACAAACTGAAATATTACAGAAGAAGTGATATGATGTCTAGATCTGCCTCAAAGTAATTTGAGACATCATCCTGGAGGGTACAGACAGGACGTGGCTAGCCATGAGTAGATGCCCATTGAGGCTGATTAGTAGGTGCAGGGGAGTTTGTTCTAATATTGTCTCCTTTGATAGATGTCAGAAATTTCCAAAATCTGCCTTCTTCAGTGTGCTGAGCGAATGGGCTGCCAAGAAGTCTAACTTTCTTCCTTTCCCCTCACAGTGTTCCAAGACCTGTCAGGGTGGCTTCCGTGTCCGGGAAGTCCGTTGTCTGGCAGATGACATGACCCTAAGTAATCTCTGTGACCCTCAGTTGAAACCAGAAGAAAAAGAATCTTGTAACCCTCAGGACTGTGTCCCTGAAGTTGGTAAGTAGGGAATCGTACCTTGCAGTAAAAGATTCATCTTTCTTAATCTCCATCAAATTCTCTGGTGTCAAAATGCCAGATACATCTAGGTCTCACTGTGACTGTGTGCAAATTCATGGAGTTCAGAGGGGGTCAGCATCCTTCAGGTGTAAATTTCATAATTTAAGGTAGCTGTTGATAGCACAGATGGCAAGCAAAGAGAAACTTGCATGGGAATTTATTAAAATGGCAATGCATTCAGAGATTTGGTTCCAGCATCCTTAAGGTCAGAGTAGACAGGTTTCAGCTGCCTGTTTAAAGAAGAAAAAATATATATATAAACTTGCTCTCAGCCCACACTCACACCTTCCATCGGTAGTAAACAGTGGAACTGGGATGGATAGCCACACCCTCTGCCCTTTCTCATTCCCTGAGTCTAGGCTGCTGCTTGTGCTCAAAGGCTTTTCCATTCTCCTCTGCTGCAGATGAAAACTGCAAGGACCGGTACTACAACTGCAACGTGGTGGTCCAGGCCAGGCTCTGCGTCTACAACTACTACAAGACCGCCTGCTGTGCCTCCTGCACGCGCGTGGCCAACAGGCACTCGGGTTTCCCAGGGAGCAGATAACATCCCAGTCCACATCCGTGGGCAGGTCAGGGAGTCTGTGAGCAGTGGGACCGGCTGGCTGCTGCCCTACCAGGGGCTCCCTGGCCTGTGGAGCTGCCAGTCAAGTTAGTCTGCACCCTGCCTTCGTAAAGTGTACACACGGTGCCCAAGAGCAAGGCCACGGTTGTCCTTTGAGCATCACCATGAACTGATGACCCCTCCTCCAGAAGCCTGGCCCCTGCACTCTCTGCAGACCAAGCGGTGGGGAGTGCCTTCAGCTCTCAGCTGACTCCGTCCTGGCACTTTCTAAGTCAGCAGCCGGGCCCTGTCTGGGCACTGCCTCGTCCCTGGCACTGCAGGCCTTTCCAATATCAGCGCCCCAGGAAGAGTCAGAGGAGGCAGCACCCCCACCCCAGGGCCCCCCTAAGGCTTGCTAAGATGCCTGCAATCCTTTGTTACCTCAGCCCCGCTGCGCCTATTTTCATGCTCAAAGGCTGTTTTCCTGCCTTATGACACAAATATCTCTTGCCAGTTTAGTGCTTTATTGTTTGGAAGGTATAGTCAGAGATATTAGCTCATTATGGCTCATGGTGCCCCAGAATGAGAGGCAGGGAATGAATCATGGTCCCTATTTTACTGACAAGAAAACTGAGACTCAGCTTAGGTAACTGACCTGCCAGGTATGAGGTCACGGGCTGGTCCATGTAGTCAGTCCAACCCCTGTGGTCTGACCACAAAACCCTCACCCTGAGGCCTGGCCGGAAGTCTTAGGTCTGCAGAATGTGGCTTCCTTTCAGACCAAGAGGCTCAGAAGTTTCCAATTCAGCAAACAAAGCCCAGACCTTTGAATTCTTTCCTCTGGCCCTGCACTCAAATGTTTCAGGAGTCTGTTTCTTTTTTCCCTTCCCCCAAAAATCACAGGTCCTGGTGACAGGACTCTGCATGGGTTCTTGAACCCCATCCTTAATAGAACTAGCCCATGAGATAAGAAAGCCATCTATTAAAATTAGAAAAAAAAAAAAAAAAGAAAGCCATCGGGGTAGCAAGGTCATCGTCCTAAATTACTATTCTTCTCCCCAGTAGGACACACCACCCATGGAATCCTACATCAAGGTCACTTTTTTGTCACCCAGAGCAGATTTCCAGCGCACACAGATCCATAGCCCCCTGGGCTCTTGCCTCTTCCTCAGCCATCTCTCCTGGGCCTTCACCACACATCGCCCAGAGGAAAGTCTAACCAACCTATCCCAGTAAGAATCCTATGTTTATATTGGAAAGAGTCTCCCTTGGGTCTTTCTGCTTTGATTTGTGGATTTTTCTTTGCATCCTGCCCACTCGCCCACACACACCTTGCCCCATGACTCACAACCCATATCTCCCCTCCAAGGTATGAACACTAAGATCTTTATTAATGCAATCAGCCTAGGAAAAGGGGCTGTGAACTCCTCCACAATGGCCACAGCAGTAGGGTCCTTCTTGATTCACTTCACATAACTCTGTAGTTCCCAAGGCCTCAAGCTGGAAAGAGAATGCAGTGCATATGGAAGATGAGCCATCTGAAAAAACTCAGTGAAAAAAAAAGAAGGGGGGAAATATATATATACATTCTTATACCCACTAAGAAAAATAATCAGGCTGAACAAATTGGAAGCATAAAGAAAATTTGTCTTATTTAGTACTATGGTCCTGGGCCTATTTCCCATTCAAAGCAAGTGTTTGCTTTGAAATTTATAGCAAATGAGTTTCTCCCACGAGCCCTTTAACCCAAAAATCTGCTAATTTGATGATGATGTGCTTTTGGAAGCAGTATTACCAGCTCAGTCTGACACACTCCATCATGCTCCCATTACCCTTGGGCTTTCAGAAATTCTATTTGGCCTTAATATAAGTTCTCTTTCTGGAAAGCCCCAGTCACCATTTTCCAAAAGCACACCCATCTCTCCTGATCCTTATATAACTTGTGCAATAAGCAACAGGGCAGAGGCCCAGATTCCCGTGCCCACCGATCAAAAGCAACCAGAGAGGCCAAGCACATGGCTGGTTCCTAGCCAGTACTCACTCTCTCTGTTTCATCACTTGCCTTTGCTTCTCGTCCCAGGGGAGGGTACCCTTTTTGCAGCTGCGCTATGATCTTCCTAAACAAGCCAGTCCTTTGGAGGATTCCTTGGAGGAGGCTTTCTTTACATGCTGGAGGGCAGAGCAAGATCAATGGGTAGAAGAGCGGAAAGGCTGATTTCAGCTTAAATGAAGGGAAAACCTTCTAGCCACCCAGGCTTCCCAACACAGCAGAGGTCTGGCTGCCATATGAGTGAGTTCATCAGCCTAAAAGGGCTTTCTCCACCAAGTGGGGGGTGAGCATCCCAGGTCCTTCCAACATAAAGTCCCACCTCTGGATTTCAAAACAAAATCAAAACTAAAGAAGTACAATGTGGGGAGCAGGGAAGAGTTTCAATTGGCTGAGCTCAATGCGGGTCAAGAAAGTGGGATGAAACTACTGCCCCCCAAAAAATACACACAAAAAACCCTAAAACAAAAAAAAGCCACAGAGCATTCAGGCATAAGGAGAAAACATTTGGTGAACCCTATTTGTGATTGCCGTAAACTTTAAGAAGAATACTGATAACATATAACATTCAGATGAACATGCCTGATACTGCGGAGGGGTGCAGACTGTGAGAAGCAGTGCAAGGACTTCATGAGGAGAGATTTGGGAAGCACCAGGGGAGCCCTCCTAGGAGGTGAACGTTGCAGGGAGGAAGATTTTAGCTCTTGCAGGAGAACCTCCTTTCTGCGCATGAGCACCTTCAGAAGGTCGAGGGCTCCATGGTAGCTACTGCTGACTGACCCATTCCTGGAGGAGTCTTAATGGCCCTCTGTCATGGATGCTGAAGGGGGTGGGGGGATCCGAGCACCTAGCTGGGGCAATAGGACTTTTAAGATTCCTTCCAGTCTGGACTTTGGTGACTCTGTAAGTAGAACAGCTTCAAGTGATTCACCTGGTCTGGGATGGCAAGTACACAGCACATGTACTTCCTGTTGCCATGACTACCATTCTAAACCCAGGGTTGCACTCCCCCCAAGAGCTGAATGTGACCTCAGAGAACCACTAGCCAATTGATCAGAGCTGCCCTATCTGGTCCTGCTTTGAGAATGTGAGTAATCAAACATCCTGATGGCTAGTTCCCTGCCTGGGGTCACACACCTTGATGGAGGAAGTGCCTCGACTAGACAAGAAAGTGAGGTGAAAGTGAAGTCTCTCAGTCGTGTCCGACTCTTTGCGACCCCATAGACTGTAGCCTACCAGGCTCCTGTGTCCATGGGATTTTCCAGGCAACAGTATTGGAGCGGATTGCCATTTCCTTCTCCAGAGGATCTTCCAGGGGATCTTCCCGACCCAGGGCTCGAACCCGGGTCTCCTGCATTGTAGACAGACGCTTTACCGTCTGAGCCACCAGGGAGGATCCTCTATATACCATCTCCGTCTCAATTCACTTTGCTTTCCTGCATCTTTGCTGGAGCTTCATCATTCTCTCCACCCTGCACCACACTCCTGGTTCTTTTTCTTCAGTGGCTGACAGTGGGAGACAACCGTCGTGCCGAGGAAAAGTGACCCTATGGGGTGGGACCCTCGAGACGGCTTTCTCAGCGTCTTCCAGACGTTGAGCCCTTTGCTTCAGCGAGAGGAAAGCCGTTCTGTTACATAAACTTGATTTCCACCTGCCTTGACCCCCAGACCCCCACCATTCAGTTTGACGGAAGGATATACTTTGTTATAACTTATTATTTTGTTCTTTGTAAATACAAGATGTTTATAGGAAATGTGTATTCTGAACTCGACCCGCGGAATGAGTCACTACACCAAAATAGTTCTATTATTTAGAATATGTTAATTTTAAAGGGACCTAATAGGTATTTATTTACATATTCGATCCACATTTATGTAAAATTATTTGATCCTACTAACCCAGCTTCCCCAGAAAGTTGCTGCACATGGCATCTTATTCTAAGTTCATGGTTACACTTAAGTATACTGATTAGCCAAGTTCCTTGGGTTTTAAGATCAAATAGAAATTACTCTATTTTTTGACTCATTCAGGGGCTTTTTACCCCTGGGATTGTACCTGAAACAGGTCTGTCTGGATTGCCACCTTTCCACCTTAAATATCATATTTGCTCATATAATCTGCCCTCTCCTCACCCTCAAATATTTGGAGAAGGAAATACGGGGGTCTTTTTCAACCCTTCTCTTTGTCTTGCCTCATTCTTCAGAATCATCAGCAGTAAGTGGCTTAGGGGGCTGACTTGGAGCTGGTAAGGGGGCAGGGTCCCCTGGCAGGGGCAAGGAGGGGTATACAAAAGCTGATGCACTCACTGCTCTGACCACACCTCCAGGGTCCCCGCTGGTGACTGCTGAGCCGGGCTCTGGGTGGTCAACTCCACAGCCAGGAACGTGAAACCCACAGAATACTCCAACAACCCCATGTCTCCCTTGGGTGTGAATTATTGCTTAAAGAGGTGGAGGGTAGAAGGCAAATTATATGAGTAAATAGTCTGCTTTCTCTTCAGCAAAAATGACAACTATTTTTGTGTATGACTAATTTATTTTTATTATTGTAAAAATACAATAAACTGGTGTTAAAATCAGCTTTGTTAACATGTCTGTGCTTTCTCAGGCTTTATTCCATGTCTACTCACATCGCACTACACAGACCTCTAAGGAGAGGAGCCAGGCCCTTAGAGGCCAGTTGGTCTATGGGACTTTGGCTTTGGGGGTAGCTGGACCCCTAAGAGGACAAGAAAGACGGGCCTTCAGCCTGCTGGCCTACATGAGTCCTCAACTTTGGATGAAGAGCTTAAGATAAAGTATCTAGGCATGCGCACTTCTTCAGGATTTCTTTTTTTTTTTTTAAAGGATTACATCCGAACAGGCATCTCTTTAAACCTCTCCCAGGAGGCAGAAAGTGTAGAACCCACCATGCCGATTCATACAACTCCATCTCTCAGCTTTTTAAAATGTTTTTTACTTTGTAATCTTTTTTTAATTTCTACGCTTTGTATTTTATATTGGAGTATAGCTGATGAACAGTGTTGTGATAGTTTCATCTGAACAACCTTACATATGCATGTATCCATTCTCCTTCGCACTCCCCTCCCATCCAGGCTGACACAGAACACTGAGCAGAGGTTCCTGGGATGTACAGTAGGTCCTTATTGGTTATCCATTTAAAATACAGCAGTGTGTACATTTCTATCCCAGACTTCCTAACTATAGCTTCCCCTCACTCTCCCCTCCTGGCAACCATAAGTTCATTCTCTAAGTCTGTGAGTCTATGTTGTGGATAAGTTCATTTGGGATTTCCCTGGTGATCCGGAGGGACCACGAGGGAAGTCCCTCCATCTCTCAACTTGAGTCGTTTCTTCCAACTCTCCTTGGGCTGACTTAGCCTTGGGCTTGAGCTTTTCCACAGCGTTGGAAAAGTCTTTTGGGTTATATTGGTGCCTAACAACGTGGAATATGACTTGGGTCATAAAGCACATTGAAAGTCATCCTGGACAAAGGAATCCCTCGTGGGCTCCCCACAGGCTCTTTCCTTGATGCTGCCCTGCATCACCATTATCAGTAGCGCTCAGAAACTTATTATCATGCCTCGAATCTGCTCCCCATCCCTCCTATTCACCTTTCCAGCCTGGAAAATCTTAATTTACTTTCTTTTATATTTTGGTAACATTCACTTAACAGAATTCACTATATTGATCATTTTAATGTGTATGATTTGGGGGTATTTAGTACAGAGCTTTGTGTCTCCATTGCTAGAACATTCCTGTTACCCCCAAATTCCATTTATTCTTCAAGTCCCAAATCAGACACGCACTATATGCCAGAGCCCTGTCATCCATGCCGTCTTATTACACCTTCACACCGACCTAGGAGGCTGGAATGTTGTCCACTTCTAGAAATGAGAACACTGAGACTCAGAGAGGGTTTTTAGTTGATTTTTAAATTTTGTTTATTCATTTATTTTTGGCTGTGCTGGGCCTTGCTGGCTGCTCGGGATTTTCTCTAGTTGCAGGAAGCGGGGACTACTCTCTAGCGGCGATGTCTGGGCTTCTCATTGCAGTGGCTTCTCTCGTTGCAGAGTACAGGCTTTAGGGCCTGCAGGTTTCAGTAGCAGCGGCTCCCAAGCTCTAGAGCACAGGCTCAACAGTTGTGGTGCACGGGCTTAGTTGCTCTGCGGCATGTGGGATCCTCCTGGACCAGAGATCGAACCCACGTCTCCTGCATTGGCAGGTGGATTCTTTACCACTGAGCCACCAGGGAAGCCCCTCAGACAGGTTGTATGTCAGGTAACACTAGGCACCCCCCCGGAGGCCGGCCTGTGTCCCTCCCATCTTCATCTCCCCAGGGCCTGGCATGTCACACAGTCTCAGCTTATGTTAGTTTCAGTCTCTTTCTCCGCATCAATTTCTACCAATGACATCAATTGCCCAAGAGCTAGATGGGGCGCCTGGCTGTTGGTGGGAAACTGTGCCGGGGACCAGCCCCGGCTGATCCAGGGTATTCGAAGGAGAGACGGCGTAGGCGAAGATCAGGAAACAATTGCTTAATTAAACGTTAATTAAGGATATAAAGAGTAATAGAATGAGGATAGCTCAGTGAGGAAATTCAGTGGAGAAAAGAGGCTGAATAATTCAGCCAGAAGGGAAGAGAAAGAACGACATGGTGAGACCAAGTTTCGGTGAACAAGGCTCGCACTTTATTTTCCAAAGTAGTTTTTATACCTTAAGTTATGCATAGAGGATAATGGGGGAAGGGGTAGAGTCTTGCAGCAAGCCAGGCTTTCTTCCTGCAAACTTATCATATGCAAAAGCTTAGGTGATTTGCATCATCTTCCGGCCCGGAGGCCTGTTAACATTTTAAGACCTTTTCTTCAGAAAACTTATTTTTCTCTAAAGGTGATTGGTCAGGAGCCACCCTCCAAAAGCATTAGATAAAGTTGCATTCCTACAGCGCAAAGGTGTGGTGGGCTATAATAAGAAAAAGAATTAACTCAAGGGTCCCAGGTTACAAACATTAAAGCTACTACTTACACCAATTATATTAATCAATACACTGCCAGGGACACAGCAGGTAAGGGATATGGAAACTTAGCAGCAAACATTGGCCCAACAAGTGAAAATCCCTTCACCAATACAATTTCTAATCAATCTTTTAACTACTCAAAAGAATCTGTGTTTAGACAGTTTAGAACATCTCCTGCCTCTCACAGTTGGGAGGCTCTGAACAATCACATGTGGCCGGAAAAACCTATTCAGGCAGGCTAGAGGATTTCCAAAGGAGTTTGTAGGTTAAACACTGTCACACCCAGGAATTATTAACTGGAGCTGTAAGCTAACTCTTTTTTCAGAGAGGTAGTGGGGGACAGCCCCCCATAAAGTCAGAGGTGTAGGTGAAAGCACAAAGCAGAAAGTAGGCAGACTCTGGTTTTGGGGGTATATGCTCGAGAATTTCCAGGGGGACTCCTGAAGCTCCATCCCGCCTTTGCGTATGCCGAGCCTCCTTCCTCATGACCTTTGTCATGGGCGGAGTTCCTCACGCTGGCTACTGGCAGTGATAGAATTCCAGTTGAGCTATTCCAGATCCTGAAAGATGATGCTGTGGAAAGTGCTGCACTCAATATGCAATATGCAATATGCAATATGCACTCAATATGCAATATGCTGGCTCCCGGCAAAACTGAACACTATTTAGTTTATACAAGCCCAGTATGACAGTATGAGCAGAGGCTGCATTTGAAGATGGACAGCTGCCCCTCAGAGGGAGGCCACAGGCCCCTCTTCAGGGGTCAGACCCCAGCTGGATCCCTCGGCCTCCAGTCCTGGGAACCACGTGTCACATTAAATCAATCGGCCACCAGGAAAGAGCCCAGAGGATCAGGATGGTGACCAGGATGCGGGAGGGAGGGTCTGGAGGGAAAGTGTCTTCAGCCATCTGCAGACGTCTCTAGGGACAGTCAACCATCTACCTCTAGCAGATAAAAAAGAGAAGGGACAGAGAGTCACACTTGGTTCAAAATAACATGTTCCTGTAATAGGCTCAGTGACAATAACTCTCATAAAAAGAGTGATCAGGAACATCTGAGCAGAGGGAAGCTTTGAACATGGCCTGTACTTAAAATGCACGACTGAGCCTAGTAAAACTTCTTGGGTGTGAAGATGGTGTTTGGTTGGGCAGGATGAATGATGGTCACAAGGTCTGCAATTTACTCTCACTTGGGTCTGTCAGTAAAATTGTGTGTGTGCGCGTGTGTGTGTGCAGAGAGAGGGAGAATACACGCAAATAAGGTAAATGCACTTCGGTTAACATTAGTGTGTAGTGTTCATTATATTATTCTTGCAGAAGAGGTTTGAAAGTGTCTAAAATAAAAAGTTGGGGAGAATAAAGTACAAAAAGAGGATGGAGGGGGCAGAACTAACGTTGTTGGCAGTGTTTTCAAGTTTGTCCATCACCTGGAGTGCTCATTACACACACCTACTCACACACACACAGTCACACATGCACACACACACACGTGTGCACACACATGTACCTCCCCAGAGGACAGCAGAGCGTCTACATGGCAGCCAGTTCTGGGTGACGCTTTATTATCACCCAGGCTGGGAAATCCTAACTTATTGAGCACCTACTAAGTGCTAGGTGTCCTCTAGGTCCTTTTGTATCATTTAACCTTCATGACTGGGCTGGAAGAAGCACAAGCTGGAATCAAGATTGCTGGGAGAAATATCAATAACCTCAGATATGCAGATGACACCACCCTTATGGCAGAATGTGAAGAGAAGCTAAAGAGCCTCTCGATGAAAGTGAAAGAGGAGAGTGAAAAAGTTGGCTTAAAACTCAAATTTCAGAAAACTAAGATCATGGCATCCAGTCCCATCATCTCATGGCAAATAGATGGGGAAACAATGGAAGCAGTGACAGACTTTATTTTGGGGGCTCCAAAATCACTGCAGATGGTGACTGCAGCCATGAAATCAAAAGACGCTTGCTCCTGGGAAGAAAAGCTATGACCAACCTAAATAGCATATTAAAAAGCAGAGACATTACTTTGCCAACAAAGGTCTGTCTAGTCAAAGCTATGGTTTTTCCAATAGTCACGTATGGATGTGAGAGTTGGACTATAAAGAAAGCTGAAAAAAAAGAAAAGAAAGCTGAGCACCAAAGAATTGATGCTTTTGAACTGTGGTGTTGGAGAAAACTCTTGAGAATCTCTTGGACTGCAAGGAGATCAAACCAGTCAATGCTAAAGGAAATCAGTCCTGAATATTCATTGGAAGGACTGATGCTGAAACTGAACTCCAATACTTTGGCCACCTGATGCGAAAAATTAACTCATTAGAAAAGACCCTGATGCTAGGAAAGATAGAAAGTGGGAGGAGAAGGAGATGACAGAGGATGAGATGGCTTGATGGCATCACTGACTCGATGGACATGAGTTTGAGTAAGCTCCGGGAGTTGGTGATGGACAGGGAGGCCTGGCGTGCTGAAGTCCATGGGGTCGCAAAGAGTCGGACACGACTGAGAGACTGAACTGACTGCAGCTTCATGACAACCCTTTCAAAGCAAGCACATCATTTTGTGGCTGTTTTATGGATAAATAAATTGACATGCAAAGAGAACATGGCTGGGGAAACCATGTCTCAGCCAGATGAGGAAATTTTTTGTGATCACACAGGTCCTCAATGGCTGAGGAAGTCGAACTCATGTCTGCCCAGTCTCAATGCCTGTGCTTGTTCCTCTGCACGGCGCTGCCTCTGCACACGAGTGCATAAACCCATGTGCAGGACAAACATTGCCTTGAAAACTAACTGAAGCCAGAACTTACTCCCTGAGCAGGTGGTGTTCGTTCAGCAGATGTCATTGTTGATCACTGTGCCTTCACAAAGATTCCCAGGCTCCAGGTGGAGCGCCCCACCACAGTGGACAGCACACATCTGTGACGTGTACACACACACACATGCAGAGATAAAAAGACATACAGACACACACCACTGCCTCCAGGGAGGGCGCTTCAAGGAGCCACGTCTACTTCTGTGTTCTGTTTTTATATGGATCCCAAAAGTGTGTTCTTTGAAGCCCACAGTTAACCCTGTTTGGAGGCTGGCCAAGTGGCGGGGGACCAAGGCAGTGGGCTGCAAAGGGCCAGATGAGCTTGAACTTGACACCAGTGCTGGCGCCTGCCCTCCCACCGCCAGTGGAAGTCACGGCTCCTGGCTCACCCGAGCCCTCGATGTCTAACTCGGTGCCCCTGGTGTCTAACTGCTCCTCTCACCTTTGCCTCTCGGCCCACCTAAGCTCAGACCTGTGCCCCTTCCCACCAACTTACACTCTTGAGAAATGATCCTGCCTCTCTTACCTGTTGCTGTATAACAAACTCCTCCCTAAAACCTAGTGGCTGAAACAATAACCATATTATTACCTCTCAGGATTCTGTGGGTCAGGGGCCAGAGCACACGGGGGACAGCTCGTGTCTTCTCCACACAGTGTCCACTGAGGCTGACACAGCTTCTTCACTCACAGGAGATGCTCCAGCGGAGGCAGCTGGGATGGATGCCTGGGGTCCTGTCTCTGGGGGTCTGTGCTCTCCAGCAAGGCTGGAGTCCTTGCTTCTCCTCCATGTGGCCTCAGGGCCTCCCCTCCTCAAGCCACTGATCTCTCCTTATAACCGGGCTTCTCAAACACAGCAAGTGGAGGGGGGAGAACACACAAGAGAAGGAGGGGGAAGCTGCCAGATTTCATAAGGCCTGAGCGTGGAAGTCCAGACATCTCTTCTTCTCCATCAGTCAAGGCCGATTGCAGGCATGCCCAGACTCTAGGGAAGGGAAATAAGCAGAGCCCTTAGCCTGCTCCTGACCTCTGAGCTCTGTCTCCTCAGATCCCAAGAGTTCTCCCGTCTTTGCATCATCAGCCTTTGTGCCTCCCCAGTCATGACAACCATTCACTCACTCATTCAGCTCTGACTGGAGCATCTCCCCTTGTGCCTGATGCTCTGCTCCACACTGAACACGCAGCGGTGCATCAAGTGTAAGCAGACTGTCCTCAGAGCTCATGTTCTGACTGGGGAGACACAAAATAAAGATGCTGACAAGTCACTGCCTCTGGCCGGCATAGCGGGGGTGGTGTGTGTTTGGGAAAACAGCCAAGCTGACAAGGTAGATGGGAGACTTCCCAGGTGGTCCAGTGGTTAAGACTTCACCTTCCAGTAGAGAGGGTGTGGATTTGATTCCTGGTCATGGAGCTAAGATGCCATATGCCTTGGGGCCAAAAAAACAAAATATAAAACAGAAGCAATATGGTAAAAATTTCAATAAAAACTTAAAAATGATCCATATAAAAAAATCTTTAAAAAAAAAAAAAAGAAGAAGAAAGTGAGAGGGCAGCAGTGGAGAAGAGGAGGTAGGCAGAGCTTGCAACTTTATTTTTTTTAACTTTATTTCATATTAGGGTAGAGCCAATTAACAAATAGTGTTGTGAGAGTTTCAGGTGAACAGCAAAGGGACTCAGCCATACATATATATGTATCCATCTTCCCCAAACTCCTCTCCCATCCAGACCACACACAACACCCAGCTACACAGTAGGACCTTGTTGGCGATCCATTTTAAATGTAGCAGCATGCACATGTCCATCCCAAACTCCACAAAGATCTCTTCCCCTATCTATCCCCCGCTAGCAAGGGGTTGCAACTTTAAATAGGATGATTAGGGGTGCAGGAGGAGCCAGCTACGTGGATAGCCGGGTCAGGGTTCCAGACCAGAGTCGAGCTCCAGGAGCACACGCAGGGTGCTCAGAGACCAGGGGAACCAGGCATCGCAGGAGGAGAGAAGGTCAGATGCTTGGGGTGCCAGGGAAAGATTGTGTTTTCACCATGAGACAGAAGAGAGGCTAGCAGGGACCTGGACAGAGGAGGGACAGGATTTGAGTAAGGCTGGCAGCCTGAGCCATGATTTCTGCACTCGCATGAGCTGGGCCCCCAAACCCATATTCTCCTGGATTAAACTATGAGCCTGGGAGGCAAGCTGAGAAATACCATTTCAGTGAAAATATTGATTTATGAAAGTCTACTCGGTACAATGTAACAAGAGCCATAAAGCTCTTCAGCTTTCACTTAATATTTCCCTGCCAGGGAATTCATCCTGAGGAGAGAATTTAATAAAGCAGTGTTTTTCCAGAGTGTTTTCAATAATAATTTTTTCATTTTGTGTTTTCGTGTTAATAATCATCTTTTTTAAATTGGCGTGAACATGTCATTGTAAGAGCTGTGTGACTATTATGATTGAACATTCACCTATGCTTAGAAATTTTGGTTTATCTTCACCTTTTAAAAATTATAAATAGCATTGCCATTAAAATGACTGTGCATTAAAAAATATATAGGCATAGGACTTCCCTGGTGGCCTAAGACTGTGCTCCCAATGCGGGGAACCAGAGGGCTTCCCTAGTGGCTCAGCAGTAAAGACTCCTCCTGCAGTTCAGGAGATGCAGGAGATGCGGGTTCCATCCCCAGGTCGGGAAGATCCCCTGGAGAAGGGAATGGGCACCGACTCCAGTATTCTTGCCTGGAGAATCCCATGGACAGAGGAGCCTGGAGAGCCACAGTCCATAGGGTTGCAGAGAGTCAGACACGACCACAGCAACTGAGCACGCACGCACAGGGAGCTGGATTCCGCGTGCGGAATGCCACAGTGAGGATCCCGAGTGCCGAAACCAGGGCCCAGCAGAGCCTGAATAAATAAATAAATATTTTTGGGGGAAGAAATACACAGGCATGAACATATACGCCGCATATAGTTGCCCTGACAGCAGCCCAACACCACCTTTGTCTCCAGCCCTGGAACCAAGTAGTACAGTAAGTCCCCTACACAAGAATGAGTTCCATTCTGAGAGCACATTCAGAAGTCCAATTTTTTCGTAAATCCAACAAAGTTAGCCTAGGTACCTGACTAACACACTCGGCTATATAATACTGTACTGTAATAGGTTTATATTTTCACACAAATAATACATAAAAACAAACACAAAAAAATAAAATATGTTTAATCTTACAGTACAGCACCTTGGAAAGCACAGTAGTGGAACACAACAGCTGACGGCGAGTGGACAGGGAAGAAGAGTTACTGAGTGGAGGAGGGAGAGGAGGTGGGAGACGGTAGAGCTGAAGGATCGTCAGCGGTAGGAGACGGAGGGCGAGCTGAAATTTCACTCATGCCTGACACAGATGCAATGCACCCTCACATCTTTGAAATTCAAAACTTGAAGATTTGTATCTCGGGGACTTACTGTATTACATTAATTGTCATGGGCTGAGCTAACACAAGAAGAATGGAGTTGAATTTAGTAGTAAAAGGTTTATTCATGCCAAGCAGAGGCCAAATTATGGCACAGATCTGCTGTTTGAACCAAGAATCTGCAGGGGGGTGGGTAGACGAGAGTGGTGACTTACTGCTCATTAGCGCCAAACCCAAAGGAACCCAGACAATTGATGCCTCTCCGTGTTGTGTTTTCATTTGCAGTCAGCTTTCACTCGAATCTCAAAGAAGGGCAATGCCAAAGAATGTTTAACTACTATACAGTTGGACGCATTTCACATGCTAGCAAGGTAACGTTCAAAATCCTTCAAGCTAGGCTTCAGCAGTATGTGAACTGAGAACTTCCAAATGCACAAGCTGGGTTTGGAAAAGGCAGAGGAACCAGATATCAAATTGCCAACATTTATTGGATCATGGAGAAAGCAAGGGAATTCCAGAAAAACATCGACTTCCGCTTCATTGACTATGCTAAAACCTTCGACTGTGTGGATCACAACAAAATGTGGAAAATTCTTAAAGAGATGGGAATACCAGACCACCTGACCTGCCTCCTGAGAAACCTGTGTGCAGGTCAAGAAACAACAGTTAGAATCAGACATGGAACAACACACTGGTTCAAAATCGGGAAAGGAGTATGACAAGGCTGTATATCATCACAGGGCTTATTTAACTTAATATGCAGAGCACATCATGTGAAATGCCAGGCTGGATGAAGCTTAAGCTGGAATCAAGATTGCTGGGAGAAATAAAAACCACCTCAGATATGCAGATGACACCACGCTAACGGCAGAAAGTAAAGAGAAACTAAAGAGCCTCTTGATGAGAGTGAAGGAGGAGAGTGAAAAAACTGGCTTAAAACTCAACATTCAAAAAATTAACATCATGGCATCTGGTCTCATCACGTCACGTTTGTAAATAGAAGGGAAAAGGTGGAAACAGTGACAGATTTTATTTTCTTGGGCTCCAAAATCACTGTAGAGTGTGAGCACTGCCATGATATTAAAAGACTTGCTCCTTGGAAGGAAAGCTATGACAAACCTAAGTGTTAGTCAGTCATGTCTGACTCTTTGTGACCCAATGGACTGCAGCCTCACCTGGCTCTTTTGTCCACGGAATTCTCCGGGCAAGAATACTGGAGTGGGTTGCCATTTCCTTCAAACCTAGACAGTGTATTAAAAATCAGGGACATAACTTTGGCAACAAATGTCCATATAGTCAAAGCTATGGTTTTTCCAGTAGTCATGTATGGATGTGAGAGTTGGACCATAAAGAAGACTGAGCACCAAAGAACTGATGTTTTCGAATTGTGGTGTAGGAGAAGACTGTTGAGTGTTCCTGGACTACAAGGAGATCAAAACCAATCAGTCCTAAAGGAAATCAACTCTGAATATTTATTGGAAGGACTGATGCTGAAGCTCCAATACTTTGGCCACCTGATGCAAAGAACTGACTCCTTGGAAAAGACCCTGAGGCTGAGAAAGATTGAAGGCAGAAGGAGAAGGGGACAGCAGAAGATGAGATAGTTGGATAGCCTCATTGACTCAATAGACATGAGTTTGAGCAAATTCCAGGAGATAATGGAGGACAGGGGAGCCTGGCGTGCTGCAGACCATGGGTTGCAAAGAGTCCAACAACATAACTTAGCAACCAAACAACAGCAATCCATGTTATGGGAGTTTCAGAAAAGCATTATCTGTTTTATCAATATCATTGCCATTAATTCTGTTTATTCTGAAATACTTTGGAGAAGGGAATGGCAACCCACTCTGGTATTCTAGCCTGAAGAATTACGTGGACAGACCATGGGATTGCAAAGAGTCAGACACGAGTGAGTGACTAACACTTTCAACGTTCACTTTCATTCTGAAATACTTACTGATTTCATTTTGATTATATAATTCTATAAGAGTTACAACCCCTTTATTCAGATTTATTTTTGCAACATTATGTGAAGTAAAGTGAAAGTCAATCATTTGTGTCTGATTCTTTGTGATCCCATGGACTATACAGTCCATGGAATTCTCCAGGCCAGAATACTGGAGTGGGTAGCCTTTCCCTTCTCCAGGGGATCTTCCCAACCCAGGAGTCGAACCCAGGTCTCCGGCATTGCAGGTGGATTCTTTACCAGCTGAGCCATAAGGGAAGCCCAACAACATTGTGATTAAACATTAAATTATTTAATTCAACATAATGGGTGAATGAACTAATTATTTTCCTTTACCTGTTGCCTGAACATTACTCAAGCATGAGCAACATTGGAATAACCAGTCGCTTGAAACATCAGACATTGGAAAGAGCTGTTCTGATGCTAATTTGCTGATCTCCCACTCTGGAAGGGCTGGCTGCTCCTTGGCTGCAGGAAGTGCCTGGGAGAGCAGTCGAGGTAGCATTACCTGCTCTGGCCTGATCATGAAGGTCCCCAGTTCACCAGGGCTCCTCACTAGGGCTCTGACCGAGTGGCCCAGCATAAATTCAGTTCATCTATTCAGGTGGTGATCATACTCTGGGGGAAACAACAGGCAGGTCTCGGTCCAGAAATTTCTCCATCTCCAGGCTCAGGGCATCCACCCTTTATCGTCTCTGAGGATCTCTCTCAGGCGATCTCAGACTTCACGTGGCGACCTTCTCCCAGCGCCTTTCGTCTTCCCTGCTTTCATGGCAGCAAGAAATTCCCCAGACCCTTGGGCTCCATCCCACCTCCATTCTCAACATCTGCTGAGTGAGACGTCCTCTGGGGCCACGTGTTTGCCTAATCCTGTTGCTCTCAGACCTCCTTTTCCTACTGGGTAAGTATACTGTGATAAAGACTCCTAAGTCATCATTCAGCAAACATCCTGCCAGCTCAGGGCTCCCCAAACCCTGGTCGTCTGGTCCTTGAGGCAAATGCCTCTAAAATACAGAAAAGCCAAATTCTAGTAAAAAACAACAGACCGTTGTTTTTGAGCTCTAACCGTTTTAACAAATCACATGCACAGTTCTTATGGGAACAGGAAATTCTCACAGAAGAATGTATCTTTTAATTCCGAGGTGGCGGTCAATGATGCAGTTCAACAAATTCAACATCCTTCCCATTCAGCATCCCTTTCCTGGACGTTTATGATATACAGGAGCTCTGACACCCAAGAACCAATGCATCGTAACAAAACCTTGCAGAGATTCTTATCAGGGAAGGAAGACATGGAAAAGACTGTTCTTCTTTGGAGCTTTGGCAGAAAAATAAAGCTATGAATTAAACCCTGGGTAACTTTGCCAGGATTCATCCCTAAAATCTTTTAAATCCTGTGCCTGAATTTTCAAGTACTAATGAACTTTTTTCCTTTTCTATAAATTTTTAAGAAAAAATTTCCAAATCTATTATAGAACTTGGGGAGTCACACAGTGCAGGAAGACAAAGCTTTTCTCATGGAGTAACATCTCCATCTTGTGGCTATTTGGAGTACTGCATGAAGATCAAGCTCCTAATTTTGTAACTTGGTCTCAATGGACATAAGTTTGAGTAAACTGTGGGACCTGGTGATGGACAGGGAGGCCTGGTGTGCTGCAGTCCATTGGACACGACTGAGCGACTGAACTGAACACCCATGGATCTTAGATCTGGGAGAGAACTTGAGAGATCGTCTAGTTCAGACCCCTGCCTTCACACAGGTGAAACTCCATTATTTCTTTACTGTGACAGCCCAGAGAGGTCGTGAGGCTCGTCCAAGGTCACACAGCTATTAAGCATCTTACCTGAGGCTCCTGCAATCCTCTTGTCACTTTTTTGGGAAAGGAAAATTTCCTTCAAACAAGATCCTACTGATTATAAAATGGACCAACAGAGAGGTGTTCTGGTTGAAGCATAGATGGGCTGCCCTTACCACTCCCCTTCCTCAGCCCACCTTGAAAACCATCATCTTATACCACGGGCTGCTTCCTGGTAAATCTATGTGGAAACATTACTGTAGAAACCTGGGAAAGAGCTCTAGGAAAATATCTCCATCCTGGGGTAGTTTGTTATTTGAACAGTTTTCTATTCTGGCTTAAGAAAACCCTTTTTATTAAAGCATATTCTCTTTTTATCATGACTATCAACAACTCTTTATTTTTACAGATCTCTTCCCAGAGAATCTCTAAGTTGACTTGTTTTCAGTTGCAAGTAAATGTTTCGAACTTCCTGGGACAGAATCAGCGGTAAAGCTGGCCGTAGGCATGACAGCAGCAGGAACACACGCAGGCTTGCTACATGTTGGGCCCTGGCCTGGGCTCTGCCATGTGGGCACCACGATCTGAGCAGTGAGGTGGTTCTTTTGGAGGCACGAGCAAGAGGGCAGGGTACGAGGAAGGAGCAGCAAACTCTGCTAGGAATTAGGGGAAGCTTTCATGCACCTGTTTGGTCCGTCATTCAATAAATAATTGCTGGGACTTCCCTAATGGTCCAATTGTTAAGAATCCACCTTCCAGTGCAGGGGACACAGGTTCTATCCCTGGTCGGGGAACTAAGATTCCACGTGCCACGGAGCAACTAAGCCCACGCACCACAACTACGGAGCCCGAGTGCCACAACGAAGACCCAGTGCAGCCAAAACAAAACAAAAGTTTTAAAAAAGAAAACTAAAAATTGCTGATGAGTGAATTGAAGATCATGTAAATAAATGGAGAGGCCAGTTGTGGTCATGGGTTGGAACACTCCGCATAGTAAAGACATCAGTTCTCTCCAAATTTGATCTATAGATTTAACACAATTCCAATCAAATATTGCAGCAATAAATAAATAAATAATTGTCAGACTCCTTCTCTGTGTCAAGTCTTTCAACAAGATAAACACACTTTCTGATCTCAGACGTCTCCTGGTTCTAGTTGGAGACAGGCGATAACGATGAGACGAAGAGATGGATAAAAGAGTTTCTGATTAAAACAGGGCTGTGGGGAGAAATCATAGAGTCCCGATCTGAGGAAAGACACTGGAGTGCAGTTTTAAACTGTGAGGAAGAGTCAGCCGCAGGAGGAGGGCAAGGGTCCTGGGGCCTGCCAACAGTAAGTATCCCAGGTGAGATAAATCAGAGAAAGAGAAATACCACAGAGTAACTTATATGGAGGCTCCCCAGGTGGCGCTAGTGGTAAAGAACCCACCTGCCAGTTCAGGCGACAAAGACACAGGTGGGAGCCCAGGGTCGGAGGATCCCCTGGAGGAGGGCATGGCAACCCACCCCTGTATTCTTGCTTGGAGAATCCCCATAGACAGAGGAGCTTGGTGGGCTACAGCCCATGGAGTCACAGAGAGTCAGACACAACTGAAGCGACTTAACATAGCACATCACTTCCAAATGGGATCTAAAAGACCTAAATGTAGAAACAGAGAGTAAAATGCTGGTTTTCAGGGGCTCGGGGTGGAGGAAAAGGGAAGATGTTTGTCAAAGGCTACACACTTCCAGTTATAAAATGAATATGTTCTGGGGATCTGATGTACAGCATGGGGACTATACTTCACAACACCGGTGGTATATACTTGAACGTTGCTGAGAGAACAGATCTTTAATCACATTGGAATATGTGAGTGTATCGAACCAACACATTGTCCGCCTTAAATTTACACAGTTGTATGTTAGGGGAAGTTTTCACGCACCGTTTGGTCATAACCGTATCTCAATGAAGCTGGAATTTTATTATCAAATAAATAGATAAATAAATCCTCAAAATAACACCATAAAAAAAAAGATGGGACTTCCTGGGAGTCCAGTGGTTAAGACTCTGTGCTTCCACTGCAGGAGGCAAATGCTTAATCCCTGTTTGGGAATTAGGATCCTAATGAAGAGAGAGAGAGAGAAATGCCAGGTGCTCTCATTCAGAGAAAAATGCAGGGTGCCGCCATGCCAGCTCGCTTCTTCCAGGAGGGGGCGCTGATGCACAGTTCAGCAGACCCTGTCCGAAGCTAGAATCTGGAATTTTCCTCGGTTGCATTGCCCCTTTCCGCTTAGCTCCTCAAAAATTACACAGCAAGCTAAAAATGGTCAGTGAAGACAGATTGGGGTGGGCGTGTGAGGGCGAAGGGAAAAACAGAAAAAGCTTAGACTTGAGAGTATGTCCAAAATCATCAACAAAAATTTTTCACAGTGTCTGCTTATATGAATATGTATTTTAATTAAAATTTTATTTAATAAAATTTCACTCATAAACAAATTTGTAGAGATAATGGTTCAGTGAAATCCCAAGTACCTATCTCCCACAACAGCCACTACCAACCTTAGTTCTCATTTCATATCCATTCATTCATTATTTTTTTTTTTTCCTGGCATCTTTAAAAAGCAAATCCAAGACATTGAATCACTTCTCTGGCAAATGCCTCAGAACATGTCTCTAACAGTTACAAAATTCTCTTTTATTAGACATAACCACAATACCACTGTCATAACACACCAAATCAAAAACAATTCCTTAATGTGTTCTGATTGTGTGTACTTGTTTGTAAACATTTTTAATTTTCAAAATAATTTCAGAATTCCAGAAAACTGATTTTAAATTTCAGTGTCTTATTCCAGAGTCTTTACCCTAAGATTATATCTGGGAATAAAATAATAGATCAATAAAGTTAAAAGTTACCATTCCATGAGGATTATTAAATAAATACATAAATGGCCATCCTTTATGCTGAAGAAGCAGCATAACAACATAAAAGATCAGCGAAATACTATTTTTTATTAATGATATTAAATCATGTTTAATAAAAATTTTATAATTAATAATTTTTATTAAATAACATTATTAAATAAAAATAATTTTTATTGAATGCATTAAATTTAATTCAATATCAACCAGAATGCCTCTGACTTAACAGAATTCATTTTGGTTTTGTATACAAATGCCGTAGAGTTTGTAGTATTTTGTACCTTGCTATTTCATCGTAACATTTTTCTGTATAACCCCCTTTCAATGGCAGAAAAATAGCCATCTGGGAAATACACCATAATTTATTAACTGAAAAAATGTATTTCTCTATTTCCAATGCATGGTAACCGAAAACAACATCTTCTAGATCATGATGTAGCGTTTGTGTAAGAAATTCCACTAAAGAGCAGGTCTTCCAGACCCCTTCAACGATACTAGGGGGCAGGAAGAGCATTGCAGAGCCCGTGTTCTGGGGAGACGTTTGCTCTTTTCAGGGATGCAGGAGACCTTTGTGGCCAGAACCTGGAGCAGAGGCTAGACTGCAGCCCCGCCTAAAAGATAAGCAGCGGCCGGTCCACCCAGGACCCCTCATGTACATGGACTGCTTTGAGCATAGGCATGTTCTAAAATGCCGTCCTGAAAAACATATCTTCCATCACTGTGGAAAGGCACCAGATTTTTGTTACCTCAATTTACTATCTTCACCAAATTAATAAATGGAACTAATAAGGAATGTCATTAAACACAGCTAGCTTCAATATCATAAGTCAGGAAGGAAAATATGCCAGATGATACATGCGAACATGGTCATCTAAACAGTTCGATTTGGGCAATTTCTTTATCCCCACGCAGATGTCAGAAAGTTGTCTGGACCCTCAAGAATAAACTGCAACAGACACAGGCATAGCGGGAATCTTTGTATCAGCGTCTGTTAACCCTCCACGGTCACAGGACAGTCCAATTCTCACCACACACACTCACACCTGCACACTCATGCACAGAAACACACACTCACACTTGCATACACACACACCTACAGGTAATTCCCAGTCACATCTGATGCAACCCCAGAGCCCTTCCCTTAAAAGCAAACATAGAAAACAAAGGTTCCAACAGAGTCATCCTATTACTTTTCTCTAGAAGTGTTTTTGTAGATTGAGTCTAAGAATCTGCATTTCACAGACAAGCTGAGAAGAGAAATGCCAGCTCAAAGTCACTTTCCACAGCCTAGAACATCTGCTTTATCCTTTTAACCTAGAAGGAGACAGAGCGGGTCTGGAGGAGATTTTCTTTATTAAATATATGAAGATGATATTTTAAAAATTATATCCCCATTGTTTTTTCCTCCCTACCCTTGGGCAGATACATTTTCCCAAAATAACCAGCTTATCTGCATTTGAATCTCACCTCTGTCACCCTAGCTGTGTGACATTTAAAAATCAAAGTGTCAGTTGCTTAGTCATGCCCTGTTCTTTGTGACCCCATGGATTGTAGTCCTTCAGGCTCCTCTATCCGTGGGATTTTCTAGGCAAGAACACGAGTGGGTTGCCATTTCCTTCTGCAGGGGATCTTCCTGACCCAAGGATCAAACCCAGGTCTCCCACGTTGCAGGCAGATATTTTACCGTCTGAGCCACCAGGGAAGCCCACCCATGTGATGTTGGGGAGGTCACTAAACCTCTCTGTGAGAGGAAGATAGCAATGCGTCTCTGACAGTGTTGTGAGGATGGAGTTCACACATATAAACGCATAGAACTGCATCTGTCACACAACAGTTTCTTAGGCAAATATTTCCGATTATTATCGTTTAAGGTCATGTTTATTTCAAATTAGCTAACCTTTTTTTAAAAAAACACAAGCTTTATCTTAATTATAATTATGATACATGTTCATTATTAAATATTCTTACAACACAGAAAAATATAAAGAAAATTAAACAGTAAAATTCTTCTTCCAAGAAACCTGCCGACTTTGAGCATCCTTTTGGACAGTTCCTGACTCAGCAGGACATCACACCGGAGATAAAGTTACATGCCTGGCGGCCCGGGACTCCTCCCGGATCTTTGTCATGGGAAGTGCTTCCTGCATCTGTGATAACAGATTGGTGGTCTGTCTCCAGGAAATACCACCGCTGAGGCCAGTGTTTCTCCACTGGGGACGAGTCTGCCCCTCATGGGGGACATTCAGCAGTGTCTGGAGACACTTTTGGTTGTTGCCGTTGGAAAGGAGATGCCACTGGCGTCCAGTGGGGGGAGGTCAGGGAAGCTACTAAAGTCATATGATTCACAGAACAGCCCCATGAGGAATTATCTGGTCAACATGTCAGTCGTGCCCAGGGGAAAAACCCGGCTTTCAGGTTGTTCCATTTCTAGGAGATAATAAATACTATAACCCGGAGGGTCAGTCAGCTAGAAAACAACGGTAGTGTTGCGCCTATTGAACTTTTAAATACTTCCGTACTGGTTTTCAAGGAGACAGATTTTCTCTTTGGGGGCTCCAAAATCACTGCAGACAGTGACTGAAGCTGAAGCTCCCAATTCTTTGGCCACTTGCTGCAAAGAGCCAACTCATTGGAAAAGACCCTGATGCTAGATGGAAAAGATTGAAGGCAGGAGGAGAAGGGGATGACAGAGGATGAAATGGTTGGATGGCATCTTCGGCTGAAGGGGCATAAGTTTGAGCAAACTCTGGGAGATAGTGAAAGGCAGGGAAGCCTAATGTGCTGCAGTCCATGGGGTCGCAAAGAGTTGGACATGACTTAACGACGAAGGAACAGCAACTGGTTTTCAAAGAGCTCCCAGCCCTCATGCCACACCCTGCTCAACCCCTCTCTGATCACCAGAGGTTCCCAGGGTCCAGCACTAAAGGGAAGACACCAGGCCCAGCAAGAGGTGGGCGCACGTCCAGGACCAGGCATCCGCCTCTGCAGTACAGCTGTTGTGATTAAGCCAAGGCCCAGCCTGAGCAGCTGCTAGATGTGGCCTTGCCCTTGGGTAACAGGAGAGAAGAGCCAGACCATGAGAAGCTTTGCATTCTCACACACAGAAACACTGAACCATTTCTTCATAAATATTTCCTGTGATGATGAGGAGGAGGATTGGTTATGTTGATTTCAGATAAGCTTTTTTTGAAAAAAAAACAAAAAACAACTTAAAAGAACTCTGTTTTAACCTGATCATCTGATAACACGTGTTTACTATTAAACATTCAAAGGAAACAAGATTTTCTGATTGTAGTGAGGATCTCTGCTGATCATAGCTCTGCTGGAGGATGGAGAAGCCCGCCTCTCTCAGCACCAGGAAAAAAGAGCGTTTAAGGGACTTCCCTGGCAGTCCTGTGGTTAGCACTCCACACTTCCACTGCCGGGGGCACGAGTTCGATCCCTGGTCGGGGAACCAAGATCCCACATGCTCTGCCGTGTGGCAAAAACATTTTTACAAAGATTTTTTTTTAAAAAAAGAGGTCAAAACAGATGTCGTTCACATCAGACACCACTAAAAAAGTGGTGTCTCCCCACCTTACTCCCCACTTTCCCTACCCCCTCAATGTGCAGCAGCAGATCAGATATGTCCTCCATAGCATGTCTTTCATCTGCTCGTCCTTGGATGGGGCCAGGAGCCTCTTTTGTTCTGCTCTGACCTTTGAAACAATTCTAGGAGAGAGACTTCAGCAGCCAAAAGCTGGGAAACTTCGCAAGGAATATGTGATTATTTCTAAATGTTATCTTGAAAAGGAAATAAAGAGGCTTTGTTGAGAAACTTTCCTGCTGGTGTTGGCCCCTCAGAGTCCTGACCCTTCCACTCACTGCTCTAGAAAAAGAAACCATTAATTAACTCAGGCCCTGCAGAGAAGAAAAAGAATCCCATGATCTTTGGCCAGACACTCCTCTGAGACACAGGAAATCAAACTGTGCATGCTGGTGTGCAGCTGGATTGAGGTTGGAACAGTGTGGGCACATTTCCCTGGAAATGCGCTTGGGACGAATGGCTGCCCAGCGTTCCACCACAAGGACAGAGCATACTTGATCTAGCCAGTTGTCTAAAGCTGGGTGTTTTACTAAAATCGCTGCAGAGAACAGCCGTATAATTAAATCTTTGTGACTTTTCCAGAGAGTGGTTTCCTAGAAGTGGAATTGCTCGGTCCTGGGCTCCGGAGCCCATGCACTCATCACTAGCTATCCTTTTTCTGAGATAGTGAAGACTCTTGGATGAGCAAACAAAGAGAGAATTTTAAAGAAATCCCTGAAGACATGTTCCCAAATGCTGTGAAGGAGGTTTGCAGCAAATGAAAAGCCTGTGGCAGCCACGGACTGAATAGGAGCCAAGCCATCCAGCCCAGGCAGCCTGATCAGCAGCAGATTCATCCCAGGGACCACTGCTTCCTCCCAGTGGCAGATCCCAGGTCATCTCTCAGGCCTGGGACCTGGTCACACCAGGTAGGAGGACCCTAGACAGGCTGGGGCAGGGGCTTTACCTGCTACGGTCTTCACCATCCAGAGGGAAGTCAGTTCTGCAGCCTTCACCATGTACCCGTTTCCCTGCCAATCCTAGCCCCCCAGCCCCCACCGCCACCCCGTCCCAGACTCTTCCAGGGAGTCAGAAGGAAGTTGCTGACCTGTCCCCTGGGGGAATAATTGTATTAGTGATAAGGTGGCCTCTGGCGGCTTCGTCAGCAGATTCAAGGCTTTGGGCTGAGTAATCCTTTGGTGTCTGCCCCAGCAGCTGGTGGTCACAGATCGGGGAGAAACCTCCCTCTCCCCCAGCCCTGCTGGACTGTCATCTTTTCCCCCAGCACAGTCACACCTCTGGCTGGGCCTGAGGGCCAGGGTGAAACAGGAGCTCAGCTGGGATCAAAATGACACGAAGAGCCGATATAATAAAATCAAAACAAACTGTAAGAACAAACAGGTCAAACACTGCCGGTACTGCCGGTGTCTTCTATTCATTTACTTTTTATTCTATACCCATTCTAGAATACCAAGAAAAGAAGGACAAGCTAAAAATAAGCTTCTGTCTATTAAGTGCCTTGTGATCCACATGCCCAGCTGACCTGATGCTCTGAAGCTGGCCCCTGGAGTCACCCATTGACTGAGGAGAAAAAGTGGACCTGGCATGAGGTCCAATATTAAGAACAATATCTGGCCCTGGAGGTGCCTCTAGAAAGAGAGGAGTCAGGGCAGACTGCCTGGAGGAGGTGAGCCCTGAATAGGCCTTGAAAGATGGGAGCGACTGGGCAGATAGAGCAGGGGGACAGGACAACTCAGATGGAGAAGAGCAGAGAAGACTCGCTGGGGGAAAGAAGTCCCTCCTTCTCTGCTTCCCCACTCAACTCTCCCCCTGACAGCCCCTCCCCAAGGCCTTCAACTCCTTCCTTGAGGTCCTTCCCACACACTTGCTGGGAGGAAACTGAGGAACCCAGCCACGGAGCAGTCCTGGTGTCCACCTGCTCCCAGCATCTGCCTCCCTGCTGGGGGCTTCAAGAAAAACCCCGTACCTGCCCAGACT
Organism: Bos grunniens; assembly: GCF_055505025.1. Lineage (NCBI taxonomy): Eukaryota > Metazoa > Chordata > Mammalia > Artiodactyla > Bovidae > Bos > Bos grunniens. Next base: position 83,598,048 of record NC_141174.1, on the reverse strand, counting down.
GTCACTGTCTTTACTCTCAGCTGGGCCTCAGAGTCCCTGGCTGAGTCCCTTTCCTAAGCCAGCGGCTTCAGACCTCATGTCTCCAAGGCATTCCCCCTAAGCTCTGCTCTCACCCCAGCTCCCTTCCACCTGCCACCTCCCTCTCACTTTGGACTGTGCTAACCCCTGCTGTGTCACCTCCTCTAATGCCACCACAACCCCCCTTGGCTCTAGTCTCCCCAGTCTAGAGATGATGAGACCGAGACTGAGAGGCAGAATCCCTTGCCAAACTCACACAGCCAGGAAGATGTAAAACCAGGGTCTGAGAGGAGGTACGCTGACTGAGAGACTTCCTGAAGCCCTGGGTTCTCAGATTCCTTCCAGACAACCTCTCTCCAGGTCAAAGCCATCCCTCTACGTATGCCCTGCACCCCCAGGCTTGCTCAGGGATTGAATATTTGATTTATACCCCATCTTCAGGTTCACCCTCTCCCCCTGCCTCTTTCTCCTCTCTATCTCTCATTATAAAAACACTCCTGAATTTGAAGATGGAGGAAGGACCATGAGCCAAGGAACACTGGTGGCCACAGTAAATAAAATAGGAATGCATTCTCCTCTGGGGCATCCGGGAGCGTCAAAGTCCTGCCAACATCTTCGTGTCTGACTCATTGCGACCCCATGGACTAAACAGGCCATGGAATTCTCCAGGCCAGAATACTGGAGTGGGCAGCCTTTCCTTTCTCCGGTAGATCTTCCCGACCCAGCAATCAAACCGGGATCGACTGCATTGCAGGCAGATTCTTTACCAACTGAGCTATTAGGGAAGACCTTCATTTTAGCCCAAGGAGACCCATTTCAGGCTTCTGACCTTCTAAAACTTACAGATATTTATCCTAAGCTCCTAGCGTGGTCATTTGTTACAGGAGCAATATGAATCTAATACAGATTTATGTTCCACCAGACATCGTCCCTCTGAGCTGAACTAAAGCCTTTCAATACAATCAGTGAGCAGTGAAGGTATTTTGTGTTGAACTCTTACCTTAAATAGAAGAATAATAAAATCAGTCAGTTTGAAGAGGTTGTACCCCATTAGCTGGTACAGGGAGTTTAACAGTGCCTAAATGTAAATATTGCTTTCACTTTGAGGCCCTGGAAGATTTAAGATAGGGAAAGTAAATCATTATAAAAATTAAGATCACACATTATAAAAGAAAAAAAAAAAGGAACTCCTATTCTCAAATATTTTTCTTTTGATATCTCCCTAGACAAGGGAAAAAGCCCTTTCCTCAGTGTGGCCCTTCCTACAAACCCCTTGGCCTGTCTCCTTCTCCTCTCAGCCCATCGCTGTTTCCAGTCCTCCCCAACACTACCAACCCTTCCCAGGGTCTGCTGTCCCCTCCTTCAGAACAACTCTCGCCGTGGTGCCAGCTGGCCCCTGCTGCTAAAGCCCAGCAGAGTGACTGCTCAGAGTCTTCTTGGAGAGTACCGTGGTGGAAAGTGGGAGTTTGGGGGTAAGGCACAAGTTTGAAACCCCTGTCTTCATCCCGTCTCCTCCATCACTCTGTAGCTGTGTGGCCAAAAGGGAATTGCTTAACCTCTCTGAGCCTCAGTTTCCTGATCTGTGAGTTGGGAACAATGATGGTAACTCCTTAATAGGGAAGCTGTGAGGCTTGGCAGCATTTGTGTGAGTACTCTTCTTAATGACGTCCTCTCCCTTATTACTGAGGATACAAATGACCTCCTAAGACACGTGACCTGGTAGACGCCCCCATCCTTGAATCGTCCCCTGCTCTTGTTCCCATGACCCACGCTGTCCCGATTTCCCCTCTTAGCTCCTTTGCCAGCGGATCCTCCTCAGCCCAGACTTCCAGGATTAGGGGCCCTCAGTTCAGCCTCAGGCACTTTCCTTCAGGATGGGATGCTCCAGGTGATCCCTCGATCCTGAGGTTTCAGGGACCGTATCTGTACAGACAAGCCAGGAATGGGTTGGTTGTGGTGTGTGGAGTCGGTCTCCACACCAGACCTCTGGGGGAATCCATAGGTGAAAGTCCGGGGCAGAGACTCAGGCAGGAGTCTGGTGTGAAGTGGCCGTGGAAGCTGTGACTGTGTGTGAGGTCACCCGAGGGGAGAGTGGGAAGGTCTGCTGGGGTACAGGAGATGCAGACGAGTTCAGAGGGACAGAAGATGGTAAAGCTGTGTTCCAGAAGAAGTGGAAGAGAGAGGAGCTTTGGGAAGATGGGACTGATCAGTCGGGTTCAAGGAGATGCCCTTGGCTTTGGGGTTCAGTGAAGCAGGAGACCTTTCGGAGGAGGGTCCTGAGGGACTCCCTGTCGGGGAGGGGTGGAGATGAGGACAGAGGCGGAGGAGCCCAGGTCAGGGGCCGCAGCCCAGTGGCCTCGATCTTCTGAGGCCCCAGAAAGCGGATTACCCTGCAAAGCCCCTCGAGCTGACTTTCCAAATCCCCAATAGTGCTTCCCTGTCACAGGGAGGGTTAACCCCACTTACATAAGGGCCATGCACCACCCGCTCTGTCCCCTTAACTCCGTGATCCTCCCAGAAGCTTTGCACTGTCCCCCTCCCCCTCAGGCTCTAAGGCTAGGCCAACCCCTGCCCCAGATGCACCCAGAGATGAGCCCAGCTCTGCTGAGGATGCATGTCACACCCAGACCAACAGGGGGCTTTCTGCTCTGGCCTGGGCATGGGGGTGGAGTGGGGGCAGAGGAGCAGGAGAGGAAAGGCTATTTGCTGAGGACTGCTCTAGGATCTCAACAACCCTTAGAAGCAATAATAGTAACAGCCCCATCGTTTATTGCTGTTCTTGTTTAGTTTCTAAGTCTTGTGCGACTCTTTGAGACTGCGAGGACTACAGATCATTAGACTCCTCTGTCCATGGGATTTCCCAGGCAAGAATACTGGAGTGGGTAGCCATTTCTTTCTCCAAGGGGATGTTCCCAACCCAGGGATTGCACCTGCATCTCCTGCATTGGCAGGATTCTTTACCGCTAGGCCACCATGGAATCCCCCCATCATTTATTATGCTCCTACTAAGAACTAGGCCCCAGAACACTTGGAGAATCATCTTATTAGCTTCCCCAGCTGCTCTACAAGGCAGGTACTCTGGTCACCCCTTTTTCCAGGAGACTGAAGCTCAGACAGGTTAAATCATTGCTCAGGGAGGCATGGCTGGCTGTGAGAGAGCAGGGATTTGAACTTGGATCTGTCTTGGCTGTCTCCACCCTTGCCCCAGGGCTCATCCCCCACCTCAGAACCACCCCTGGGCTCGAGCTGGGAAGACTGAGTCTGGGGAAGCCGACGGACCAGCTGACCTGGGACTGTGAAGGCAAGTCAGGGTAGGCAGGTGCAGGAGCTGTGTCCTCGCCCCCTCCAGTCTTGCAGGAGACCCTCCACATTGGGCCCAGCGCCCATGGCCTGCAGGCTGGCCTCAGACCCTACATCTAACCCATTTCCACCTGTGATAGGAGTTGCCTCTGTAGGGGCATCTGGGGGCTGCTAGCCCTCCAGGGGTGCCCAGACCCTTAAATCCTGAGCCCTAAGTAGTCTCTTATCAAGGGATTAGGTGAGAAGCACTGGGGCAGAAAGCTGGACTTACCCAGGACCAGCAGTGAGCACCCGTGTGTGGAGCCACACACACCTGACCCCAGACCCACTTGTCCTGGCGTAGGTGGAGTCCACACCTCCCTTAACAATTCGAACAGTTCGGGAGCACAGAGCACGAGGAACTGGGCAGCCCGGGAGCTGGTGTGGGGGCAGCAGGAATGACCGGCTCCCAGGGGCACCTTGGTAATGCCGCAGGTGTGGCCGGTTGATCCCCTGTGGAGACAGTAAAGATTAAGAGGATCATAAGCTGCGTCCAGCACTGCCCTGGGAGAAATCTCCCCGAGCCAGAGCTGCTGCTGTGAGGGCAAGTTGGGGCAGCTCCTGAGTTTAGACAGAGGGGGCAGGAGGCAGGAGCACAGAGAGGAGAGGCAAGGGGGAGAGAGAGACAGAGGCAGAAGGAGAGATAGAAGAGAGACAGAGTTTCAGAGAGGGAGGCAGGGCTGGGTCCAGCTCAGAAATCCTGAGGCTTCCCTTAGGCAGGCACTGGCTGCCCTGGGACCTGCCAGGACAGGCCGACAGCACCCATGAGCTCCAACGTGGCTGCAGCGGTGCCGGCTGCCGTGTCCGCCTCCAGGAAGGAGTCTCCAGGCAGGTGGGGCCTGGGGGAGGAGCCGACAGGTATGGTTAATCTCGAGGCAGATGTAGACCCTTGGGGAGTGGAGTGTGGGTCACAGGTTTGCAGGGACCATGATAGGAGCCAGAGCAACTCAGGCCAAGCCCCCAGGGATATAGGCAAGTGTAAGAAAACCTGCCAGGAAACCCAGAATCCTAGAAACATGGGGGTCAGAGAGGATAGCTGATCAGATGGGAGAAGAAAGGAGAGAAGAGGGCCCTCAAAGGTCAGGAGCAGAGATCCCTAGTGGCAGTGTCCAGAAGGCTCTTGTGCATGATGGAGCCTGAGCCCACCTGCAGAGAGAGGGACGGGGAAGTGGAGCAGAGAGTGTCACTTGTTGAGAACTGGCCATGGAGAAGTGGGGAGGGGGTGTGACAAGGGACACGTTTTCCAGCTGGGAGAGACACGGGTGTGTCTGAATGTGGGTGGATAGGAACGTGAGGACGGTGAGGGAAGGAGGGTGGAGGGGTCCCTGAGGAGGTGGGAATGGCGTGTCACTGGCCCGGCGCAGCCCCCACCCAGCCCAGGCTTGCCCTTAGGCGTGGGCCCCTCGCTCCAGTGCCGCGTGTGTGGGGACAGCAGCAGCGGGAAGCACTATGGCATCTACGCCTGCAACGGCTGCAGCGGCTTCTTCAAGAGGAGCGTGAGGCGAAGGCTCATCTACAGGTGAGAGAGGGGGCCCCCCACCCCAGAGGAGTCCCTCCTCATCTAGAAGAGCCCCGCCGGCCACTGAGTGTTCTGGGAGGGAGGGAGTGGAGGATGCTCAGGGGAGAAGGGGCTGCAGCCAAAGTGTCTGAAACCCATGGCCCAGGGCCCAGGCAGGACCCTGACTCCCTGGGGCTCCCCTCCACCCGCAGGTGCCAGGTGGGGGCAGGGATGTGCCCGGTGGACAAGGCCCACCGCAACCAGTGCCAGGCCTGCCGGCTGAAGAAGTGCTTGCAGGCGGGCATGAACCAGGATGGTGAGTCAAGAACCCCATCCCGGAGAGGCATGGCAGAAGATATGGGGGTGCATGATCCGTGGGGTGTCCTGACCCTTCCCACCTCCCCAGCTGTGCAGAATGAGCGCCAGCCACGGAGCACCGCCCAGGTCCGAATGGACAGCGTGGAGTCAGAAACGGAGCCCCGGCTGCAGCCCCTGGCGACCCCGCCAGCCCTCGCAGGGCCCAGCTCTCGGGGGCCCACACCTGTCTCTGCAGCCAGAGCCCTGGGACCCCAGGCCCTCACGCCTCCGGGGCACCACCACTTCATGGCCAGCCTGATAACAGCCGAAACCTGCACTAAGCTGGAGCCCGAGGATGGTAAGTGGGCCGATGGCTGAGCTCCAGGTCCCACACCTAGGTCCCTGAAAAGCCACTTCTGCCTGCCTCGGAACAGGGGCTGAGGCACAACCTCTCTTCCGACAGCCGACGAGAATATCGATGTCACCAGCAATGATCCCGAGTTCTCCTCGTCCCCATACTCCTCCTCCTCTCCCTGTGCCCTGGACAGCATCCATGAGACGTCTGCTCGCCTGCTCTTCATGGCCGTCAAGTGGGCCAAGAACCTGCCAGTGTTCTCCAACCTGCCCTTCCGGGATCAGGTATACTCGTCAGGGGGGCTCACGAGTCAGCTGGGCTGGGGGCGCACACCTCCCTGTGCAGGTGATGATTGGAGGGGCACGCAGCTTGGGGATGGTAAAGGCTGGAGACACGCGTGTCTCAGAGTCAGCGATGGTCATGGGCACATATCTCTGGGATGTGGCAGTTGGGGTCATCACTTAGGGGACACTGATGGCCAGGTATGCATGGGGACCAGACATTAGAAGGCAGTGTCTATGCCCCTCTGGGTCTTCTTTCCTCCTAGACAAACCCTCCGGCCTTAGATAGAGATGCTTTGTCTTTGTGTCACAGGGTGGTCTGCACACTGTGAACAGCATCAGTGGGCAAATCTGGGCTCCCTTGGAACACAAATGCCCCCCTGACTTCTGGGTTTGAGTTTCAGCCCAGCCTCTTCATGCCTCTGGGCTTCTCATGAGCAAGGCGACCTGTCAGCATCCAGGAAGAGAGGCACGCTGAGCGCAGCAGTCCTTAGCCAGTGGTTTGGATGAAGCAGCTCAGAAGCGACTGAGTCTGCTGAGTATGGCCGACTTGGGATGCTGGTGGGGAGTGTCCCTGAGCTGCCCAGCTTTTCACGGCTCCAGGATTTGCCTGTGCTCCACCTCTACCTTTCGATGGAGCCCAGAGAATGTCTTAGAACTGAGGCATCTGGGCTGGATGGTGCCAAGACCCAGAGCTCCGAGCCCCTGGCTGATGTCAAGCAGAGGTCAGAATGTTCTGGGTACCTGGGACCAGCCCGTCCTCTCCTAAGACAGCTGAGAACGTGGCAGAGGTTCCAGGCTGGGCCAGAGGAGCTGTGATCAGCCATCACACTTGCCCTCACCCCCCTCTCTGGGCACAGGTGATCCTGCTGGAAGAGGCGTGGAGTGAACTCTTCCTCCTTGGAGCCATCCAGTGGTCTCTGCCTCTGGACAATTGCCCACTGCTGGCCCTGCCCGAGGCCTCTGCTGGCGGCAGCTCTCAGGGCCGACTGGTGCTGGCCAGTGCGGAGACTCGAATCCTGCAGGAAACCATCTCACGGTTCCGGGCACTGGCTGTGGACCCCACGGAGTTCGCCTGCATGAAGGCCCTGGTCCTCTTCAAACCAGGTCTTTGTCCAAGTCTTAGAGGAGAGTGGGCGGGGATGAAGGCAGGGAATTTTGGTGACTTCCTTCTGCCTCTCACTTTCCCTCCATCACCCATCATAGACCTGAATGTGTGTAGACTTCTTCCCTGCGAGCAGGAGGGGAGGGCTGCATGGCTCCTGGGCTGCTGGGCTCCCCACTCCTGAGGCTCTGGCTGATGGTGAGCGGGTGGGGGGCCTTGGAGGGATGCTCACAGCTGCTGCTTCTCTCCAGAAACACGCGGCCTGAAGGATCCTGAGCACGTGGAGGCCTTGCAGGACCAGTCTCAGGTGATGCTCAGCCAGCACAGCAAGGCCCATCACCCCAGCCAGCCTGTGAGGTGACCTGAGCACCTGCCTACCTGCCCATCTGTCCCTTCAGCTCTCTACCACTCTGCCCACCTTTTTGACACTGTCTTAGGGCTGCACTCATTAGATGGGACAGGGATCTCAGTGCAACCAGCACATGGCTGACACCTACTGTGTGCCAGGCAGAGCACCAGGCCCAGGAATAGGGACCAAAAAAAGCATAAAGCAAGCTCACTGCTTCTAGGGGATGCCCGGCCCAGTGGCCATGCTGAAGTTGAGGATCAGCCTAGCGGGTACTGAGGGCTGCATGCATATGAAGGAGACAGAGACCCACTGGGAGGCAGGGTGCAAAGCACTGCTGAGAGGGATTTGTGGAGGCACGGCTGGTGTTGAGGAAGGAGAGGGTATACAAGGAGAGAAACTATCATTTACAAAGGGAGCGTATTAAGTGTTAGTCACTCAGTCATGTCTGACTCTTTGTGACCCCATAGACTGTAGCCCACCAGGCTTCTCTGTCCATGACTGAAGTGGGTACCTAATCCCTTCTCCAGGATCTTCTTAACCCAGGAATCAAACCTTAGCCTCCTGCATTGCAGACAGACTCTTTACCATCTAAGCCACCAGGGAAGCCCACAAAGTGAGGGAGAGAAGCAAATATACATATATTCTTAGGTCAAGAGACCAGTTGGGAAGGCAAAACTGATTGCCGCCAGTGAGAAGGTAGGGGTCTAAACCAGAACGGCTCTCTGGAACCAGCCTGCTCAGGACTTTGAAGGGCAGCCAGAGGCCAAATCTGGTTTGGCAGGCAGAGAGGAGCCACTGCAGATCATTGAGCAGGAGAATGCTTTCCACAGAGCTGGCTTCACGCAGAGGCGTGGTGGTGAGTGCAGAGCCTCCAGCAGGGAGGAAGGCAGCCCTGCCATCATCCAGGGAGTCCTTGAAGGTCTGTTTGTGGGAATGGAAAGGCAGTGACAGATGCAGGAGCCTCCAGGTGTTGGGATGGCTCAGACCTGGTATTCGAGTGGATAAAGAATGAGATAGAGGAGCTCTTTGGCGAAAGAGGTAGATGACAGAAAAAGGAAAGTCGGGAGGAAGAGTTTTCAGGGAACATGACAAAATCTGGCATAAGCCACAGGCATGGACCCTAGCCCGGGGCCTGGCTGTGTATGGAGGACAATGGTTACTGGCTGAGACTGGGGCTGCGGGGATGGTGGGGCAAGAGACAGTGCTCTGGGGCTGTCCAGCTTGCCCCAGCACCAGCAGAAGCATGATGGGGGGTGTATGATGGCTCAGTGCCACCCACTTGGCTCTCACAAGAGAAACAAAGACCTTGGTACTGCAAAGCAATTTCAGTAGGTCATTGGGAGGTGGGGGAGGCTTCCCATAGACCTCCGTGGTAGAACGGAGGTTCTGAACCTGGAGCTGTCCCACTTGGATGTGGCCTCCTGACCGTGGGCAATGACCCCAGCTGTTAGATCTCCCACCCAAGGAAGGTCAGCATAATGCGCCCCCATCTGCCTCTCGGGACTTCACCATCTAGCTTCTCTGAGCTGGGAACCCTTGCCTTGGCAAATGGTTCTCATTTAAAAACTACAATGACTATTTTTATGGATGAGTATATCAAGCCATCTTATCATCCTAGGTGGCTTACAGAGAATTTATATCCTTTCTTTCTCCCCACACTACGTGGCTTGTGGGGATATTAGTTCCCTAACCATGGATCAAACCCAGGCCCCATGAGTGAAAGCACTGAGTCCTAATCACTGGACCACCAGGGAATTCCCAGGAATTTATTTTCTTATTCAATATATGTGATATTAATGATCATGTAATTATAATGATTATATGATTATTAATAATATATTCACATACTATTAATGTAAGTAACTTCTTACTTTATAATCTTTACACATAATAAACAATATTTATTCACTATTTTCATCACACTCCTTAACTAAACACTGGAGGAAGGCCACAGTGGGTCCAGGGTAGGTGAATGGGGCCTTTCCTTGAAATTCCTCCTTACTTGCCCTGGGCACCTCTCATCTCTCCTTTCCATTCCCTCTGCCTCTCCTGGAATGGCGCTGTGCCCAGGACTCAGGCTCTGAAGCTGATAATCACACTGTTGGTGTCCTGTCTCCTGTCCAGGTTTGGGAAATTGCTCCTGCTCCTCCCGTCTTTGAGATTTATCAGTTCTGAACGTGTTGAGCTCCTCTTTTTCCGCAAGACCATAGGGAATACTCCGATGGAGAAGCTCCTTTGTGACATGTTCAAAAACTAGTGGAAGTAGAAATAAAATGAGTGCAACCACTCTGTGAAGCAATCTACTGAAGCTAAAAATCTGGGCTGCCCTTTGATTTGGCAGTTGCACTCATGGATATGTGTACCTGTCAGAAATGTCCACCAAAAGAATGTTTGAAGCAGCTTTTTTCATAACAGCCCCAAACTGTACAGTGACAGCAGGGTGGACTAATTAACTGTGGTCTATACGTATTCAGTCGTGTCTGACTGTTTGCGGCCTCATGAACTGTAGCCCACCAGGCTCATCTGTCCATGGAATTCTCCAGGCAAGAATACTGGAGTGGGTAGCCATCCCCTTCTCCAGGGGATCTTCCCAACCCAGGGATTGATCTCACATCTCCTGCATTGCAGGCAAATTCTTTACCATCTGTGCCACCAGGGAAATCTTATAAAACAGCAATAAAAAGGAATGAACCATCAATATTGTGTGACAACATGGATCTATTTCAGACACAAACAAAACCATCCAGGCACCAGTTCTGATTATATAAAGTTTAAGAACAGGCAAGACTAAGCAATGGTTGTAGAAGTTAGAATAGAGGTTACCTCTGGGTGGGGGGTGGGGTTGACTGGGAAGGGGCCCAAGGTATGCTAAAAATGTTCTTCATTTTGATCAGGGGGGTGGTTTTGCAAACTTATTCACTCATTAAAAATTAATTGCACCATGCGCTTAAGATTTGTGCACTTTATTGTTGGACCTAAAAAAAAAAAAAGTGAAAAAACAAAAACAGGAAAATAAATGTGGCCAAGGTTCTCCCTTTGAGGACACTGATGGTGTGAGCACAGGGTTGAGTTCCATCTGGTTGCCACTCTGAGTCAGAGTCCAGGTGCCATGAATTCAAATCCAGTGAAAAATCTCCCAGAGGATTCAGCAACCCAGCTTCTCTCCAGATGGCATCCCAGTACCCCAAAGCTTCTCCCCATCGTTCTTCCCCATCCTTCATCACCTCCCTGAAAATAAAGGTGAGCACCATGCAACTCAACATAGCAGCCACAGGCACTCTTTGTGGAGGGGAATCTCCATCACTTTTTAATTCCTTATGGAAAGATGAAGTTCAGACAAACCTCTTCCTTTTCAAAGGCAGATCCAGAAGACCTAGGAAAAAGTACTTTTTAAAACGTTAATATGTATGAGGCACTAGATACACCAAGACAGTGAAATAAGCACTGAATGTGTATTGTTATTTAACTCTCAGATTAATCTGGCAGAGGGATCAACTATCCCCATTTATAAGTGAAAATTAAGAGAGGACCCAAAACTTGGTGTGACTCTACTTAACTCTGGCACTGCCTTCTCCCCATGCCCCTCTGCCCCTGGAACCAGCTGAACAATTCTGTTCATTTTCTATCTCCAAAGAAGAAATGTTTAAAGCCCAGAAGAAAAAAAGGCCTTGTGAGAAATCCTGGTGTTTCCTTGCCCTTTGGCCTGTGTATGCATTCTCCTCGTTTTTCAGAGATCTGTTGTCTTGATGCAGGAAGGGTGGTTCAGAACACTCTGCTCTGGAAATGATGGCTAGACTGGTGCCCAGAGAGGACACAGTAGGGCAAATACTGCCCAGCTTAATCCCTTCCCACTTAAGCACTACTCGAGACTCTTGAACTTCCAGAAGCATCTGACTTGCCTCAGTTATTTGGGTCATTTAATGTCAATAATGCCATGATACTAGCCAACTCCCTATCCAAAGTTTTATCCATAAGGTTTAAAGGCCCCACATATAGAAAGTCTGAGTAAAGGCATATTAGCAAGAAGCATGGGTGAAGTATGACCAAACAGGCCCAGAACATTATGCTGCAGTCTTGCTTTTGGGAATACAAAACTGCAAAGGCAGCCAGCTGAAGTTCACATGCTAGTATCTGGGATGTGTGAGCACACCAATTCTACACTGGGATAGAGACTGGGACCTCCAGGAAGAAGTTTTGGAGAATTAGAGGAGGTCAGTTGAGTTCAGTTCACTCACTCAGTCGTGTCCGACTCTTTGCAACCCCGTGGACTGCAGCACGCCAGGCTTCCCTGTCCATCACCAACTCCCGGGGCTTACTCAAACTCATATCCATCAAGTCGGTGATGCCTCCCAACCGTTTCATCCTCTGTCATCTCCTTCTCCTCCCACCTTCAATCTTTCCCAGCATCAGGGTCTTTTCTAATGAGTTAGTTCTTCACATCAGGTGACCAAAGTATTTGAGTTTCAGCTTCAGCATCAGCCCTGCTGATGAATATTCAGGACTGATTTCTTTTAGGATGGACTGATTGGATCTCCTTGCTGTCCAAGGGACTCTCAAGAGTCTTCTCCAATACCACAGTTCAAAAGCATCAATTCTTTGGTGCTCAGCTTTCTTTATAGTCCAACTCTCACATCCATACATGACTACTAGAAAAACCATGGCTTTGACTAGACGGACCTTTGTTGGCAAAGTAATGTCTCTGCTTTTTAATATGCCATCTAGGTTGGTCATAACTTTTCTTCCAAGGAGCAAGCAGCTTTTAATTTCATGACTGCAGTCACCATCTGCAGTGATTTTGGAGCCCCCCAAAATAAAGTCTGTCACTGTTTCCATTGTTACCCAATCTATTTGCCATAGAGTGGTAGAACCAGATGCCATGATCTTAGTTTTCATTTTTTTTCCAGGTGGGTATGTTTTATTATAATATTTTCAGATTACCAATTCATATATTCATTTTTTTTGTTTTTTGCCATACATTCACATGAATCAGCCATGTGTGTACATGTATTCCCCATCCTGACCCTCCCTCCCACCTACCTACCCATCCCATCCCTCAGAGTCATCCCAGTGCACCAGCCCTGAGCACCCTGCTCCATGCATTGAACCTGGACTGGCGATCTATTTCACATATGATAATATACATGTTTCAATGCTATTCTCTCAAATCATCCCACCCTCGTCTTCTGCCAGAGTCCAACAACCTGTTCTTTACATCTGCGTCTCTTTTGCTGTCTCACATATAGGGTCATCATTACTGTCTTTCTAAATTCCATATATATGCATTAATATTACTATATTGGTGTTTTTCTTTCTGACTTACTTTATTCTGTATAATAGGCTCCAGTTTCATCCACCTCATTAGAACGGATTCAAATGCAATCTTTTTAATAGCTGAGTAATATTCCATTGTGTATATGTACCACTGCTTTCTTATCCATTCATCTGCCGATGGACATCTAGGTTGCTTCCATGTCCTGGCTATTATAAACAGTGCTGCAAGGAACATTGGGGTACATGTGTTTCTCAATTCTGGTTTCCTCAGTGTGTATGCCCAGCAGTGGAATTGCTGGGTCATAAGGCAGTTCTATTTCCAGTTTTTTAAGGAATCTCCACACTGTTCTCCATAGTGACTATACTAGTTTGCATTCCCACCAACAGTGTAAGAGGGTTCCCTTTTCTCTGCACCCTCTTCAGCATTTATTCTTTGTAGACTTTTAGATAGCAGCCATTCTGACTGGCGTGACATGGTACCTCATTGTGGTTTTGATTTGCATTTCTCTGATAATGAGTGATGTTGAGCATCTTTTCATGTGTTTGTTAGCCATCTATATGTCTTCTTTGGAGAAATGTCTGTTTAGTTCTTTGGCTCATTTTTTTGATTGGGTCACTTATTTTTCTGGAATTGAGCTGCAGGAGTTGCTTGTATATTTTTGAGATTAATTCTTTGTCAGTTGCTTCATTTGCTATTATTTTCTCCCATTCTGAAGGGTGTCTTTTCACCTTGCTTATAGTTTCCTTCATTGTGCAAAAGCTTTTAAGTTTATAGGTCCCATTTGTTTACTTTTGCTTTTATTTCCATTACTCTGGGAGGTGGGTCATAGAGGATCCTGCTGTGATTTATATCAGAGAGTGTTTTGCCTATGTTTTCCTCTAGAAGTTTTATAGTTTCTGGTCTTACGTTTAGATCTTTAATCCATTTTGAGTTTATTTTTGTGTATAGTGTTAGAAAGTGTTCTAGTTTCCTTCTTTTACAAGTGGTTGACCAGTTTTCCCAGCACTACTTGTTAAAGAGATTGTCTTTAATCCATTGTATATTCTTGCCTCCTTTGTCAAAGATAAGGTGTCCATAGGTGTGTGGATTTATCTCTGGGCTTTCAATTTTGTTCCATTGATCTATGTTTCTGTCTTTGTGCCAGTACCAAACTCTCTTGATGACTGTTGCTTTATAGTATAGTCTGAAGTCAGGCAGGTTGATTCCTCCAGTTCCATTCTTCTTTCTCAAGATTGCTTTGGCTATTTGAGGTTTTTTGTAATTCCATACAAATTGCAAAATTATTTGTTCTAATTCTCTGAAAAATACCATTGGTAGCTTGATAGGGATTGCATTGAATCTATAGATTGCTTTGGGTAGTATACTCATTTTCACTATATTGATTCTTTCGATCCATGAACATGGTATATTTCTCCATCTATTTGTGTCATCTTTGATTTCTTTCACCAGTGTTTTATATATATAGGTCTTTTGTTTCTTTAGGTAGATTTATTCCTAAGTATTTTATTCTTTTTGTTGCAATGGTGAATGGAATTGTTTCCTTAATTTCTCTTTCTTTTTCTCATTGTTAGTGTATAGAAATGCAAGGGATTTCTCTGTGTTAATTTTATATCCTGCAACTTTACTGTATTCATTGATTAGCTCTAGTAATTTCCTGGTGGAGTCTTTAGGGTTTTCTATGTAGAGGATCATGTCATCTGCAAACAGTGTGAGTTTTACTTCTTCTTTTCCAATTTGGATTCCTTTTATTTCTTTTTCTGCTCTGATTGCTGTGGCCAAAACTTCTAAAACTATGTTGAACATTAGTGGTAAGAGTGGGCATCCTTGTCTTGTTCCTGACTTAGGGGAAATACTTTCAATTTTTCACCATTGAGGATAATGTTTGCTGTGGGTTTATCATATATGGCTTTTATTATGTTGAGGTATGTTCCTTCTATGCCTGCTTTCTGGAGGGTTTTTATCATAAATGGATGTGGAATTTTGTCAAAGGCTTTCTGTGCATCTATTGAGATAATCATATGGTTTTTATCTTCCAATTTGTTAATGAGGTGTATCACATTGATTGATTTGCAAATATTGAAGAATTCTTGCATCCCTGGGATAAAGCCCATTTGGTCATGATGTATGATCTTTTTACTATGTTGTTGGATTCTGTTTGATAGAATTTTGTTAAGGATTTTTGCATCTATGTTCATCAGTGATATTGGCCTGTAATTTCTTTTTTTGGTGGCATCTTTGTCTGGTTTGGTATTAGGGTGATGGTGGCCTCATAGAATGAGTTTGGAAGTTTACCTTCCTCTGCAATTTTCTGGGAGAGTTTGAGCAGGATAGGTGTTAGCTCTTCTCTAAATTTTTGGTAGAATTCAACTGTGAAGCCATCTAGTCCTGGGCTTTTGTTTGCTGGAAGATTTCTGATTACAGTTTCGATTTCTGTGCTTGTGATGGATCTGTTAAGATTTTCTATTTCTTCCTGGTTCAGTTTTGAAAAGTTATACTTTTCTAAGAATTTGTCCATTTCTTCCAAGTTGTCCATTTTATTGGCATATAGTTGCTGATAGTAGTCTCTTATGATCCTTTGTATTTCTGTGTTGTCTGTTGTGATTTCTCCATTTTCATTTCTAATTTTGTTGGTTTGATTATTCTCCCTTTGTTTTTTGATGAGTCTGGCTAATGGTTTGTCTATTTTATTTATCTTCTTGAAGAACCAACCAGCTTTTAGCTTTGTTGATTTTTGCTATGGTCTCTTTGTTTCTTTTGCATTTATTTCTGCTCTAATTTTTGTGATTTCTCTCCTTCTACTAACCCTGGGGTTCTTTATTTCTTCCTTTTCTAGTTGCTTTAGGTGTAGAGTTAGGTTATTTATTTGATTTCTCTCCTGTTTCTTGAGGTAGGTTTGTATTGCTATGAACCTTCCCCTTAGCACTACTTTTACTGAATCCCGTAGGTTTTGGGTTGTTGTGTTTTCATTTTCATTCGTTTCTATGCATATTTTGATTTCTTTTTTTCATTTCTTCTGTGATTTGTTGGTTATTCAGAAGTGTGTGGCTTAACCTCCATATGTTTGTATTTTTAATAGTTTTTTTTTTCCCCTGTAGTCGACATCTAATCTTACTGCACTGTGATCAGAAAAGATGCTTGAGATGGTTTCAATTTTTTCTGAATTTACCAAGGCTAGATTTATGGCCTAGGATGTGATCTATCCTGGAGAAGTTTCCATGTGCGCTTGAGAAAAAGGTGAAATTCATTGTTTCAGGGTGAAATGTCCTATAGATATCAATTAAGTCTAACTGGTCCATTGTATCATTTAAAGTTTGTGTTTCTTTGCTAATTTTCTGTTTAGTTGATCTATCCATAGGTGTAAGTGGGGTATTAAAGTCTCCCACTATTATTGTGTTACTGTTAATTTCCCCTTTCATACTTGTTAGCATTTGCCTTATATATTGTTGTGCTCCTATGTTGGCTGCATATATATTTCTAATTGTTATATCTTCTTCTTGGATTGATCCTTTGATCTTATGTAGTGTCCTTCTTTGTCCCTTTCCACAGTCTTTATTTCAAAGTCTATTTTATCTGATATGATTATTGCCACTCATGCTTTCTTTTGGTCTCCATTTGCATGAAATCTCTTTTCCCAGCCCTTCACTTTCAGTCTGTATGTGTCCCTAGGTTTGAGGTGGGTCTCTTGTAGACAGCATATATAGGGGTCATTTGTGTGTGTGTGTGTGTGTTTGTTTGTTTGTCTTTTTATCCATTCAGCCACAGTCTTTTGGTTGGGGCATTCAACCCATTTACATTTAAGGTAATTGTTGGTAAGTATGATCCCATTGCCATTTACTTTGTTGTTTTGGGTTCGAGTTTATAAATCTTTTCTCTTTCCTGTCTAGAGAAGATCCTTTAGCATTTGTTGAAGAGCTGATTTGGTGGTGCTGAATTCTCTGAGCTTTTGCTTGTCTGTAAAGCTTTTGATTTTTCCTTCATATTTGAATGAGATCCTTTCTGGGTACAATAATCTGGGTTGTAGGTTTTTCTCTTTCATCACTTTAAGTATGTCCTGCCATTCCCTTCTGGCTTGAAGAGTTTCTATTGAAAGATCAGCTGTTATCCTTATGGGGATCCCCTTGTGAGTTATTTGTTGTTTTTCCCTTGCTGCTTTTAATATTTGTTGTGTTTGATCTTCATTAATTTGATTAAAATGTGTCTTGGGGTGTTTCACCTTGGGTTTATCCTGTTTGTGACTCTCTGGGTTTCTTGGACTTGGGTGGCTATTTCTTTCCCCATTTTAGGGAAGTTTTCAACTATTATCTTCTCAAGTATTTTCTCATGGCCTTTTTGTATTCTTCTTCTGGGACTCCTATGATTCGAATGTTGGGGTGTTTAACTTTGTCCCAGAGGTCTCTGAGGTTGTCCTCATTTAATTCTTTTTTCTTTTTTCCTCTGTGCTTCATTTATTTTTCCATATTCTATCTTCCACCTCACTTATCCTATCTTCTGCCTCAGTTATTCTACTGTTGGTTCCCTCCAGGGTGCTTTTGATCTCAGTTATTGCATTATTCATTATTGACTTTTTTAATTTCTTTTTGCTCCGTGTTAAACTTTTCTTGCATCTTCTCAATCCTTGTCTCCAGACTATTTATCCGTAACTCCATTTTGTTTTCAAGATTTTGGATCATTTTTACTATCATTATTCTGAATTCTTTTTCAGGTAGACTCCCTATTCCCTCCTCTTTGGTTTGGTTTGGTGGGCTTTTATCCTGTTCCTTTACCTGCTGAATATTTCTCTGCCTTTTCATCTTGTTTAGGTTGCTGTGTTTGGGGTGGCCTTTCTGTATGCTGGAAGTTTGTGGTTCCTCTTTATTGTGGAGGTTCCTCCCTGTGGGTGGAGTTGGATGATTGGCTTGTCAAGGTTTCCTGGTTAGGGAAGCTTGCATCGGTGTTCTGGTGGGTGGAGCTGGATCTCCTTTCTGGAGTGCAATGAAATGTCTGCAGTGAATTTTGAAGGGGTCTATGGGTTTGGTGTGACTTTTGGCCACCTGTATTTTTGTGCTCAGGGTTATGTTCCTGCATTGTTGGAGAATTAGCTTGGTATGTCTTGCTCTGGAACTTGTTGGCTCTTGGGTGGAGCTTGGTTTCAGTGTAGGTACAGAGGCTTTTGGATTAGCTCTTGTCTATTAATGTTCCCTGGAGTCAGTTTTCTGCTGTTCTCAAGTTTTGGATTTAAGCCTCCTGCCTCTGGCTTCCAGTCTTATTCTTACAGTAGCCTCAAGACTTCTCCATCCATACAACACTGATGATAAAACATCTAGGTTAATGGTGAAAAGATTCTCCACAGTGGGAGACACCCAGAGAGGTTCACAGAGTTACATGGAGAAGAGAAGA
The DNA here is from genome assembly GCF_055505025.1 of Bos grunniens. NCBI lineage: Eukaryota > Metazoa > Chordata > Mammalia > Artiodactyla > Bovidae > Bos > Bos grunniens. Next base: position 83,580,158 of record NC_141174.1, on the reverse strand, counting down.
GGGAGGAGAGAGATAGAGGTGACCAGGAGGAGAAGAGGGGGAATCAAAAGGGGAGAGTAATCAATTCCCTATTTGCTCTCCACAGTCTAGAACACTCAGAGAGGTTCACAGAGTTCCATAGAGAAGAGAAGAGGGAGGAAGGAGACAGAGGTGACCAGGAGGAGAGGAGGGGGAGTCAAAAGGAAAGAGACCAATCTAGCCTGTGATCAGTTCCCTAAGTGTTCTCCACAGCCCAGAATACACAAAGAGATTCACAGAGTTAAGTACAGAAGAGAAGGGGGAGGGAGGAGATAGAGGTGACCTGGGGGAGAAAAAGGAGAGTCAAAAGGGGAAGAGAGCAATCAAGCCAGTAATCACACTCCTAAGTAAAAATGGGTACTAAAGATTGGATTCTTAAAGGTACAGAATCGATAACAAATACCAAAAAGCAAAGATTAAAAATCTAGAATAGAGGTTGCTGCTGCTGCTAAGTCGCTTCAGTCGTTTCTGACTCTGTGTGACCCCATAGACGGCAGCCCACCAGGCTCCCCCATCCCTGGGATTCTCCAGGCAAGAATACTGGAGTGGGTTGCCATAGGCTCTCAAAAATACAATATTAAAAAAATTGCAAAAGTTATTTACAAAATATGAAGTTTGCTTTAAAAATAGGGTCTTTTTTTTGCAAGGTAATAGTAGATTTTAAAAGTGAAAATTAAAGAGGTAATAAAAAACTTAAAATTTTTTTAATTACAAAATGATAATAGTAAAATATATCTAGGAATTTATCTGGAGCTGTTGAGGGCAGTGTGGGGTCAGCTCAGTTTCACATAGTTCCTTGATCCAGCTTATACTTCTCAAGGTCTATAGGTCTATATACTATAGGTCCCTTTCAATGTAGCCAATGCTAACTACAGGGTTTTAATCTGTTGCACCTGTCACTTCCAAAGCGGTTCCCTCTTGTTTATTTTGGCTTCCTCTGTTTGCAAGTCTCTTCAGTATCTAACTTCCACCCTGACACAAGGCAGCGAAGGTGGTCATTTATTTAGGCTCACTTGTTCAATTGTGCTGTGGGGAGGGAGGAACATTGCCAACAAATATCACTGGCATGTGTGGGGAGCACTCAGTGTCTGAGCCACACTGGGTTTGCCCCCACTCAAGGCATGTGTTCTTTCCTGGTCTACACTGCTCAGGCTTCCAGGTTGCTCTGCAGGGGAACTGTCTAAGGTGGGCCCTGGGTTGCATGCACTTTCCACGTCTAAGCCGCTCAGGTTCGGGTTCCCAGGTACTCCACAAAGGCACAGACTCGGTTGGGCCTATGCCTTGTGCCCTTCCTGAGCTTCCCAGCAGCTCAGGCGACCAGATGCTTGGCGAGTGCACACTCCCCAGGTGGGCGGTGCATCTTATCACCTCCCCTGTCCCAGCCACTTGGTTTCCTGGGTGTGCAGCAGGAGCCTGTCTCAGGTGTGCTGTGTGTCTCCTCTGGGGAGCTGATCTCTGGTTGCAACCCTCCTGGTGGATGGCAACTGTCCCAGGAAGGATCCCAGGAAGACTTGGTTAGCAACTGGGAGCCTGCTTGCAGTTTGGTAGAGGATGCTGTCTCTGGGGCCGAGTTTGCCCCTTGCCTTTGGCTCTGGCTGTCACCTGCCTGCCTCCCTGCCTCCAGTGAGGGATGGGCCAGTCCGCTGTCAGCTAGCTCTCCTCTGGTATTGGCTCAGTCCTTTGTTCTGTGAGTGGCCGGCAGTGGCTTAGATTAGAGCTTTTAATGGCAAAGTTCTCTCTTTTTTCTCTCTATCCCATGGTTTGGGTTGCTGTCTCACGTTAGCTCCCTCAGATTGCCCTCAGGGCATTCAGGCCTGGTGCTTACCCTAAGCAATGCAGTCCACACTTCCCTGTTCAGCCCTGGCTTGCTGGTGGTGGACATGAGCATTTGGGCTACTTCTCCACTGGGAGCTGCAGTTAGGCGTGTAATCTGTGGGCTTTATTTGTTTTTTCCTCCCAGTTATGTTGCCCTCTGAGATTCCAAAACTCCCCACAGACCCACCTGGTAAGAGGGTTTCCTGGTGTTTGGAAACTTCTCTTTTATGACTCCCTCCCCAGGATGGGTCTCCATTTCTAACTCTTTTGTCTCTCTTTTTATCTTTTATATTTTGTCCTACCTCCTTTCTAAGACAATGGGCTGCCTTTCTGGGTGCCTGATGTCCTCTGCCAGCGTTTAGAAGTTGTTTTGTGGTATTTGCTCAGCGTTCAAATGATCTTTCAATGAATTTGTGGGGGAGAAAGTGGTCTCCCTGTCCTATTCCTCCGCCATCTTAGGACTGCCCCCAATCTTAGTTTTCTGAATGTTGAGTTTTAAGCCACCTTTTTCACTCTCCTCTTTCACTTTCATCAAGAGGCTCTTTGGTTCTTCTTTGCTTTCTGCCATAACTGTGGTGTTGTACATAAACTTAGTTATCTGCAGCCAACCCAGCATCCACCCCCTCACCCTGCCCCATGGCCCTTCTTAAGGTCTTGTCTTCATCACAGAGATGCCAGTAAGTACATTTTTCAGGATCCCCTTCCCCTATGGTTTGCTAGTAGAAGACAGGCACTCACGTGAGATGTGTAAAGTAAATGAGAAGCCATTAATCTCTGGACACAGTCACAGCCAAATGTGTGGGAAGACAATTTCATAGCAACCTTCTTTAGAGTTGCAGGAGCTTCTAGGCAAACTCCTGAGAACTTTTGGTTCAGATCTGCTGGTTTTCTTGACCTTCAGTGGGGGCTTTCTCTGACCCGCTTCCCCACTTCTTCCAATGTTTACATTAAGCACCTAATTCCTATCTCAAGTCCTTCGCATCTGAAATACACTGAGTGGCTTCTGTAATCCTAATACAATACAGCTCCCAGTTGATCCTAGGATTTACTCAACCTTTTGCTGTAAATTGGCCCTGCTGAAACTCAGATGGGTAATAGCTCTACCCTAACGGATTTAGGGCCAGTGCTAGGGGAGGGGGTACTATGAAAACTCTTTTCTGCCCTCGGTGCCAGAAACGTCTTCGGTTATGAAGCACACAGAGATAGACTCTGTGGGCCTATCTGGGCCTTTCTTTTCAACTGCAGTTTTCAGATTTGTGAGACACTCTGCTGCTGCTGCTGCTGCTAAGTCGCTTCAGTCGTGTCTGACTCTGTGTGACCCCATAGACAGCAGCCCACCAGGCTCCCCTGTCCCTCGGATTCTCCAGGCACAAATACTGGAGTGGGTTGCCATTTCCTTCTTCAATGTATGAAAGTGAAAAGTGAAGGTGAAGTTGCTCAGTCGTGTCCGACTCTTCACGACCCCATGGACTGCAGCCAACCATGCTCCTCTGTCGATGGGATTTTCCATGCAAGAGTACAGGAGTGGGTTGCCATTGCCGTCTCTGGTGAAACACTCTACCTCTACCCTTAAGGGAGTATTTAGATGTAGGGAGAGCAGAGAAAGACTCACAAGTTGCCAAGAAGCAACCATTCAGATTAATAAAACCTTAAGTGGGACCCAGGTATTGTGGTTGACTAGTCTCCATCTGGTGGACACCACTGGTTTTCCTCACTAGGATGCAAGCTCCATAGGGAGCAAGGGCTTTGGTCACCAGTGTACCCCAACCAACTAGAGTGCTCAGTCAACACTTGTCAAATGAGGGATAAATGGCCCCACAGAACAGGGAAGTGACATGCCTGTTAGAGTCTGAGATGTCTCACAAGATCCAATAGATATTATAGGTGTCTCATCAATGTTCATGGTTATGTCCCTGGCTCTAAGATGCTGTACTGTTATCCAATTTAGGAGAAAGAACATTTTAACAAGCAAAAGCTCTGATCTGTGTCTCCTTATAACTTTCTGCTCTTTCTTCATAATCAGAAAGGTTTGTTATAGATTTAGTTATCACATGGGGAACTTTCAAAAAAGTTCCTAGGCATTACTAGGTTTTATTTAGCCAATTGCTGCCGCTGCTGCTAAGTCACTTCAGTCGTGTCCAACTCTGTGCGACCCTGTAGACGGCAGCCCACCAGGCTCCTCCGTCCCTGGGATTCTCCAGGCAAGAACACTGGAGTGGGTTGCCATTTCCTTCTCCAATGCATGAAAGTGAAAGTGAAGTCGCTCAGTCGTATCAGACTCTTAGCGACCCCATGGACTGCAGCCTACCAGGCTCCTCCGTCCATGGGATTTTCCAGGCAAGAGTAGTGCAGTGGGTTGCCATTGCCTTCTCCAATTTAGCCAATTGAGGAAACCTTAAACAATCCACTCTTCTTATTATGTTGTCATGTAGACAATGCAAACTGTAGATGTAAACAATGTAAAAAATGGAAAGGATGATCTCAGAATTTTAAAATGGAATAAATTTCACATTAGGGAAAAACTGACCACAATTTTTTTTTTTCTAATTCCACTTTAGATTTGGTTTGGTATTTGAGAACCCCTGATCACATTCAACTCTCTCATCCAAAATGTAAGCGTGGGCACCTTTTGTTAGGTGCTGAGGATCTAAGTCAGGAAGATAGGTTCCTTTCTTGCCTTGGGAAGCTAATGTCAGTTTTTTGATGTCACAAACACTGGGAGCTGTTGAGAACACAAGACATCTAAGCCAGTTCAACGGGGAAGAGGAAATTTCCAAGTAGAAATGCCTTTTACACTATGACCTCAGAGTCAGTAGGAGTTACCCAGAGAAAACCTGGGGGAGGGAACACATTCCAGACTGAAGGCAAATGACCTTGCCAAAGTCATGCAAGTGCAGGGGCAGAACAAAAAAAGGACACACCAGGGCCCTCTACTAGCAGCTATGCCTTTTTGGTGAGGATCTTCAATGTAATTTATTTTCTTCCCAGCTTAGCATCCCTTATGGAAAACTCACAGCTTGAAATCTCACCTTCACTTGAGCTATATTAAGTTCCCAATAATTACCATCTCTGTACTTTATCAATTTGGGGCTCAGCCCTTTGCTTAAAAAAAAAAAGAGCACTTTATCAAAAATCATTGCTGTTCCTTGGGTTCAGGCTGGCCTGAGTTGGGGTGGGAGCCAAGATGGTCAGAAAACAAACCACACATATTGCTGCTTCTGGAAGCTTTGTTCTTTAATGAGCCATGGCGTGATCTGTCCATTAAACTGCTCTTGTGTAGCCATACAGTGCATATTTTGGGTGGCACAAACTGCACTTTATACAACTGATGGCCCCAGCCCCACCCCCTGCCAAAAAAACAAGGAAATCACAAAGTGCCTGTTGATTGCATCAGGAATGTAATCAGTTCTGTGGGTGAGACACATCATTCTTTGTATAGAATTATTCTGTTAAACAGTAAAATGATATTATATTTCACAGGCTATGTCCTTTTACAATAGATAGTCTTTTATAAATTTACACTCAGTGTATTTATATAAATTACTTTAAATCCATTCATATAATACTTATCTGTAGTCCACACCTTTCCCTTAGTAAATACAATTACTTGGTTCCAAAGGTGCAACTTTTACATGACCTAAGAGGGATGATAAGCAGGCATTCAACATGGATGGAAAGCAAGGTGATGGACCCCTTGGTGGGGCTTTTTTGACAACAGTTTCAACCAAGAGACCAACAAGACCTAATAGATCCACCTCCATAGTCACTATTTTGCCCTTTACCACCAGATAAGACGTGGGAGCAGCTCCAGAGAAAAGTGAGTGACAGTATTTTAGGGGTATGCTGCTGCTGCTGCTAAGTCGCTTCAGTCGTGTCCGACTCTGTGCGACCCCAGAGACGGCAGCCCACCAGGCTCCCCCATCCCTGGGATTCTCCAGGCAAGAACACTGGACTGGGTTGCCATTTCCTTCTCCAATGCATGGAAGTGAAAAGTGAAAGGGAAGCCGCTCAGTTGCGTCCAACTCCTAGCGACCCCATGGACTGCAGCCTACTAGGCTCCTCCATCCATGGGATTTTTCAGGCAAGAGTAATGGCTTAGTGTTAGTCACTCAGTTGTGTCTGACTCTTTGAGACTTCATGGACTGTAACCTCTGTCCGTAGAATTCTCCAGGCAAGAATACTGGGGTGAGTTGCCATTCCCTTCTCCAGGGTATCGTCCCAACCCAGGGATCGAACCCAGGTTTCCCACATTGCAGGCAGATTCTTTACCATGTGATCCATCAGGGAAGCCCCAAGAAAGACTCCCACAAACACCAAGGAACTTTACTACCAAGGCTAGCATGGTATTGGGGGACAGTGCCAACTGTCACAGAATTATGGGGAGCTGTCTCACAATTATGGGTAGACAAACATATCTGTCAGCACAGAATGAAGCTGTGTTGGTCAACACAGAATGACCAAGAGGGGGGAAAATGAGAGAGAGGAGAATGAGGAAAGCCAGCTGGAGTGTTTCTTTTTAAAATTAAAACTCGCTGAGCTTTGAACACATCCTGAGAATATTTTCTTCTCTCTTGTTCACCAAAGTGCTTGTGAAAGGTACACATTCCTTAGTTACAGTTTAAAAAAGAAAAATGTGGCCCACAGGCACTGAAGCAGGCCTGCAGAACCTTGCTGGAGCTCCTGTTTTCTGCATGCTTCTGGGACCCTGCATCTTTGACAGTGAAAACAACCCTACTGTGATGGAAGACAGAAGTCTCCACTAACTCCCATGAGAAGGGAGGGCTCTTATATCCCACCCCCTGAATTCAGGTCCCTCTGCCTCCACAAGGCTCATATTGGGCTGTTACCTCCTTTGTATTCGCGGAAACCCAGAGTGGCAAAATAATTTAAATGGCTGGAAGTACACAGTGCATTACAAATGAAGCAAGTCACCTTCCTGAATCCTTTCTATATTTACTTCATTTTGTGTATACACACTTTGACCCTACAATTAAACTTCTCTGCTTCCATTACATTTTCCATGATAAGGGATACGTTGGCTTTAATGGGGAGAATTAAAACTCTAGGCTCTATCTGGGGCTGGGAATGTGTGGTAAGAAGAGAATGCTCTGCATTTTAGAGTATGGGCTCCAAATGAGGGGCTGCCTCCAGGCTGCCACATATGGGTTTCCTTTGAGGCATTTGAGATCAAAGAAAATGAACAAAGGAGAAGCAAATAGAAAACACACATTTGACACATACAGATGTTAAATATCTTAATTATAAGTGATTGTAATGCAGCATCAGCTGTGGTAACGTAACATGAACCACAGAGATGACCAGTTAAGATCAGAGGAGAGGACAGACAGCACTCGGTTCTAACAGTTGTTAAGTGTTATGGCTTCATCTTTTTCAGGCCAACAATGCCCATTATTCTAGAGAACAGCAGCATGCTTTCCTTCAAAGGGAGGGTCCCGCCTTTGCTCTCCATTCTTAGCATTCCATGCAGCTCCCTTTCCCCACCCCTCCATTCTGACAGCTTGTTAAATGACTAGAAATCCACAAATCTAGCAACTGAAAAACAAATATTTATTTAATGTTATCCAAATTCAGGTTTTAGGTCCCTGAGAAAAAATTATAAAGTCTCTTAACATCCATCACCTGGTTCCTATAAAGTGACCTATATGAGTAGATTTTTATTTTTAATTTTTTTTTTTAACTGCCAAAAACTTGTTTTGCAAAACAACAGCAACAAAACAAAAACTCCACAAAGATTTAGAAGGGAGACCATATGCCAAGATGTGTTTCCCAGGCCATTCCTCTAGGCCAAAGAAAACTACTCAACAGGGGTACTTGCTTTATTTTGTATGGTATTTAACCAATGTCCTGGAACAAGTGGAAAGGAGTACTCAACACGGGCTGAAAACCACCTTCCCAAGAATAATGGGAGAGACTGCGCCTGGCACAGGGACTGGGGCACCCATGCAGACACAACCATGCTGAGGGGCTGGGTTCTGCTCTAGGAGATTATCTGAAATTCAGATTTTTAAAGACCTTATTTACCTTTATTACTCCTCAAGGCAGCATGAACAAGGTGACAGATGTTTGCAGGCTATAAAATCAAACATGTTTAGTTACTAACCATCATCATTCTGGAAATTGACAAAGATTCCTTTTCCCGAGGTCATTTCTGAACCCCACCAGGGAGAGAAAAGCTGCCTGCTACCTGGAGCTGCCACTCGGGATGATATTTGTGTCTGGCCTCTGGGGCTCGACAGCAGCCACAGAGGCAGTGGCATGAGGTTCACTGTTGTGTAACAGGAGAGACTCTGCCTTATTAATGAAAGTCCTCAGGTTTCTGTAACTTCATCTCAAAGAAGTATGAAAAGGAAGAATAACCAAAATTCAGGTTACAGATGGTAAAGGCTCTTTTTTAGAACAGTGCATGTGGTAGTTAGACAAGATGCATTTAGTAACTTTAAAAAAGAAACATTTTCACATACTTATCTCAAGAAAGGGTATCATGTTTCATTTCCCATATATTATAAATAGCAAAAACAGACTTCTAATCCCACAGACACTAAGAAGCTTAAAATGCTTTTATAACTCAGGTACATGGAGACACCCAGTGGTGAGAAAAATGGTTTGACTTTTCCCTCAACCCAGGGATGTCTGGCTCTCACCACCACATCCAATGGCCCTTAATCTGTGGGAAGAAATTCTATGGGGAGGAAGGAAGCATAAAGTTAAAAGAAATATGCACACTATACATATATATATTTACAGTAAACTTCAGTAACCAGAATATTAACAAAAATAGCTTCAAGTAGTCCTTGATTTTTTTAAATCTATTTAATACTGATGGTCTGAGGAAAAAAAGATAAAAGCTAGATGGGTCAATATTAAAAACTTATCTTTTTTTCTTTTTTGGCAGCTTTCTGTAACGTTTATTCATGCAGTGCTATGTGTGAATGCTTGGGGAGAAGTGATTAAGTGGTCACATCATTTGTGTGAGCTCGTGGTGGAAACCCACCAGCAGATAAACAGGTTCATATATGGTCTTCAGTTTAATCTATACAAAGAGAAAGGCCTGGATAAATTAGAATGAAACCCTCCTGTTTAGGGATCACCATGTCTCTGGGACATTTAAAAAATATTAGAGGAACCTGATTCTAGGATCAGGGGATATAAGAACAGTATGGCTATTGAAACTTCGGCCCATGCAATACATTTGGCAGGAACTAACCAGGGGTTAAACCAGCACTGATTATTATGACATCAAACATCGCTGAAAAACAAAAGAGGTCTTCTCTTCTTCGTTGGATAACCACAGAGGTCTCAAACATGCTCTGATGGCTTGATGGAGACAACTGCTTTTTTTTTACTTTCCCCAGAATATAACATGGAGTATTTCTCAAAAATCTTAAAATAGAGGGCTTAGGCTTTTTGCTTACAAATCCTTGGAAGAAAATTATATTCTATACCAGCTCCTAACTATCCCAAAATAAACCCAAAGAATTTTGCTTTCATGGTTAAGAAAGGTTTATATGTTTTCTTCAAATGTTAGAAATCAGTGGGTCCCTCTAGCCCACAATGTCCCCCCAGTTCCACACTCACCTCTGGGAAGGGAAAAAGGGAGGGAGGAGAGGCAACTACAAAGACCTCTATAACTGACCCAAATCCCAAGGCCCTGCGCGCTCTGTTCAGCAAAGTCTCTAGCTGGATACAGCAGCCAAGGCACAGCTGGTACCATCCCTGGCAGGCTTCAAAGAAGACTTTCCGCTTTGGCAGGAGGCCCACCCGGGACTCAGCACACAAGGTCTTGGTTGTATGCTCGGGCAAGAGGCAGGACCACAATCAGGATGGATACTGTGGACCAGGTGATGAAGCCCCAAGATGAGATGTAGCCATAAGGGACACACATCTGCCAGTTCAGACCATAAACTCATTATTCCCAAAGAGAGCTAGCTGTTGGGCCGAGCTGCAGTCTGGGTCCACAGTTTTCCTGCGGCTAGACACAACTATCCCCTCTGGGGTCTCTTTGGTTTTCTGAGGTGAGTTTTTCACATTCTTTAATTTTTGTTTGCCCTTTTCAGGGTTGAAGGTTCCTCTGCTGATGAACTGAGGCTTGTCTTCTAGGGATTTGGTCTGGCCCGATGGCCCTTCCATCCCGAGGGCCTCACCAGCTGAGGAAGCTCGGTAGAAAGGAGATTTGGAATAAATCTGAAATCGTCTTCTGGTCCCATGAGAAGATGCAGTGCCAGATGAACATAAAGAAGAGACTGAAGAGTCCACTGAATCCAGTGAGTCTTGCTGCTTTTTGAGCTGCTTCCGCAACTTGCTTGAAGGTTCAGACTTGCCAGCTGCCTTCGTAGAGATAAGGGCTAAGCTTCTCTCTAATGCAAGAAAGAGACCAAAGCTGTAAATGACAGTTCTCTCTGAAGCAAATCATTGTGTGATGAAGAGGTGTCACTGCTCACACGTGAAAGTGGGTGGGCTAAGATCTGGAGGGTCCAGAGTGACCTGCTTCGGGCACAGTCACAACTCAAGAAGACCTAACCACCCATTTCTATACCATCCATATCATTTCAGAATCAACCCTGAGGAAGCTGGAGTGGGATCATGCCATTAGAAGAGGCCCACAGCCATCCCCATCATTTAAAACACTGCCACAATATGTAGTAAATACCACATCTTGCGGAGACATGGCAGGCAGTTAAAGACTTCCTTGGGTCCAGTCCCATCTCATAGTAGGGCACGGCTCCCACTACCTACTCTTAGAAAATGGTTCATGAGTCAGTAAGACAACATGAGCTATGACTGCTGGCTTTCCTCTATGGTAAATACAAGGAAACATTACATTACAAAAGAATTATGTTACACTGAAGGTTTGGTCTGATCAACAATTTATACAGAAGCTTCAGGAGGATGGGTATATTTCAGCTCCTTAGGACTTTGTCATCTTTTAATGTAAGGTCAAAGGCCTTCTTCAAAGAGACTGTCTTTGCTTGGGAACCCTTATTCCTCCTCTGCAAAACAAATCTGGAGTCTTTGGTTTAACATGTTCATTTACCTGATTTCTCAGAGATGGCACCTTCAGACTCAATATTCAAATTTTCTGAGCTATCAGCAGTCCCTATGGAGGCCTCAGACTCAAGGGTTTCATCATCAGAGGCACGTGGTTCCAGGACAAGCATCTCAAATGTTAGTTCTTCCCTGTAAGATACAATCAAGAAATCATTAACATTTGATAAGCCAACACGAAAGTAGACCTTCTGTGAATGTCAGGAATTTAGGTAGCAAAAACAGTCACATTTCTTACTGTTCCCTTCCAGGGTGGTGATAAGGACCTGTATGCCTGATGTGAAGAGCCAACTCATTGGAAAAGATGCTGGGAAAGATTGAAGGCAGAAGGAGAAGGGGATGACAGAGGATGGGATGGTTGGATGGCATCACTGACTCAATGGACATATGTTTGAGCAAACTAAGGGAGATAGTGAAGGATAGGGAAGCCTGGCTTGCTGCAGTCCACGGGATCGCAAAGAGCTGAACATGACTTAGCAACTGAACAAGTCACAGTCACAGTGAAGGTTAAAGACAGCAAAGACTGGGACCTACAATGGGGCTAAGGCTGCGGCAGGGCTTATGCTAAAGCTGTAAGATCCTTTGATGAAATGAACTCTGGGCTGCTAAGCAGGAGACTGGGATTCTAAACTCACTCATAATACATCAGGAAAGTACTTTCCTCTTTATGGACCTTAACTTTCTCATCCACAAAAACAAAGAGACTAAACTAGATAGTCTCTAGGATTCCTTCCAGCTCTTAAACTATTTTCTTAAAAAAGCTGAGAGAATTCAGCACCACCAAACCAGCTCTCCAACAAATACTAAAGGATATTCTCTAGACAGGAAACACAAAAAGGGTGTATAAATTCGACCCAAAACAATAAAGTAAATGGCAACGGGATCATACTTATCAATAATTACCTTAAACGTATATGGGTTGAATGCCCCAACCAAAAGACAAAGAATGACTGAATGGATACAAAAACAAGACCCCTACATATGTTGTCTACAAGAGACCCAGCTCAAAACAGGGGACACATACAAACTGAAAGTGAAGGGCTGGAAAAAGATTTTCCATGCAAATAGGGACCAAAAGAAAGCAGAAGTAGCAATATTCATATCAGATAAAATAGACTTTAAAACAAAGGCTGTGAAAAGAGACAAAGAAGGTCACTACATAATGATCAAAGGATCAATCCAAGAAGAAGATATAACAATTATAAATATATATGCACCCGACATAGGAGCACCGCAATATGTAAGACAAATGCTAACAAGTATGAAAGGAGAAATTAACAATAACACAATAATAGTGGGAGACTTTAATACCCCACTTACACCTATGGATAGATCAACTAAACAGAAAATTAACAAGGAAACACAAACTTTAAACGATATAATAGACCAGTTAGACCTAATTGATATCTATAGGACATTTCATCCCAAAACAACGAATTTGACCTTTTTCTCAAGCACACACGGAACCTTCTCCAGGACAGATCACATCCTGGGCCATAAGTCTAGCCTTGGTAAATTCAAAAAAACTGAAATCATTCCAAGCATCTTTTCTGACCACAATGCAGTAAGATTAGATCTCAATTACAGGAGAAAAACTAGACATACAGATGGCTAACAAACACATGAAAAGATGCTCAACATCACTCATTATCAGAGAAATGCAAATCAAAACCACTATGAGGTACCATTTCACACCAGTCAGAATGGCTGCGATCCAAAAGTCTACAAATAATAAATGCTGGAGAGGGTGTGGAGAAAAGGGAACCCTCTTACACTGTTGGTGGGAATGCAAACTAGTACAGCCACTATGGAGAAGAGTGTGGAGATTCCTTAAAAAACTGGAAATAGAACTGCCTTATGATCCAGCAATCCCACTGCTGGGCATACACACTGAGGAAACCAGAAGGGAAAGAGACACGTGTACCCCAATGTTCATCGCAGCACTGTTTATAATAGCCAGGACATGGAAGCAACCTAGATGTCCATCAGCAGAGGAATGGATAAGAAAGCTATGGTACATATACACAATGGAGTATTACTCAGCCATTAAAAAGAATACATTTGAATCAGTGCTAATGAGGTGGATGAAACTGGAGCCTATTATACAGAGTGAAGTAAGCCAGAAGGAAAAACATAAATACAGTATACTAATGCATATATATGGAATTTAGAAAGATGGTAACAATAACCTGGTGTACGGGACAGCAAAAGAGACACTGATGTATAGAACAGTCTTATGGACTCTGTGGGAGAGGGAGAGGGTGGGAAGATTTGGGAGAGTGACATTGAAACATGTAGAATATCATGTAAGAAACGAGTTGCCAGTCCAGGTTCGATGCGCAATACTGGATGCTTGGGGCTGGTGCACTGGGACGACCCAGAGGGATGGTGTGGGGAGGGAGGAGGGAGGAGGGTTCAGGATGGGGAACACATGTATGCCTGTGGCGGATTCATTTTGATATTTGGCAAAAATAATACAATTATGTAAAGTTTAAAAATAAAATAAAATTAAAAAAAAATAAAATAAAATAAAAAGCAAAAAAAAAAAAAAAAATCCAACATATGGAGGCTGAACAACACGCTGCTGAATAACCAACAAATCACAGAAGAAATCAAAAAAGAAATCAAAATTTGCATAGAAACGAATGAAAATAAAAACACAAAAACTCAAAACCTGTGGGACGCTGTAAAAGCAGTCCTAAGTGGAAAGTTCATAGCAATACAGGCATACCTCAATAAACAAGAAAAAAGTCAAATAAATAACCTAACTCTACACCTAAAGCAACTAGAAAAGGAAGAAATGAAGAACTCCAGGGTTAGTAGAAGGAAAGAAATCTTAAAAATTAGGGCAGAAATAAATGCAAAAGAAACAAAAGAGATCATAGCAAAAATCAACAAAGCCAAAAGCTGGTTCTTTGAAAGGATAAATAAAATTGACAAACCATTAGCCAGACTCATCAAGAAACAAAGGGAGAAAAATCAAATCAATAAAATTAGAAATGAAAAAGGAGAGATCACAACAGACAACACAGAAATACAAAGGATCATAAGAGACTACTATCAGCAATTATAATGCCAATAAAATGGACAACGTGGAAGAAATGGACAAATTCTTAGAAAAGTACAACTTTCCAAAACTGGACCAGGAAGAAATAGAAAATATTAACAGACCCATCACAAGCACAGAAATGGAAACTGTAATCAGAAATCTTCCAGCAAACAAAAGCCCAGGTCCAGATGGCTTCACAGCTGAATTCTACCAAAAATTTAGAGAAGAGCTAACACCTATCCTACTCAAACTCTTCCAGAAAATTGCAGAGGAAGGTAAACTTCCAAACTCATTCTATGAGGCCACCATCACCCTAATACCAAAACCTGACAAAGATGCCACAAAATAAAAAGTACAGGCCAATATCACTGATGAACATAGATGCAAAAATTCTTAACAAAATTCTAGCAATCAGAATCCAACAACACATTAAAAGATCATACACCATGACCAAGTGGGCTTCATCCCAGGGATGCAAGGATTCTTCAATATCTGCAAATCAATCAATGTAATACACCACATTAACAAATTAAAAAATAAAAACCATATGATTATCTCAATAGATGCAGAGAAAGCCTTTGACAAAATTCAACATCCATTTACGATAAAAACTCTCCAGAAAGCAGGAATAGAAGGAACATACCTCAACATAATAAAAGCTATATATGACAAACCCACAGCAAACATTATCTTTAATGGTGAAAAATTGAAAGCATTTCCTCTAAAGTCAGGAACAAGACAAGGGTGCCCACTTTCACCATTACTATTCAACATAGTTTTGGAAGTTTTGGCCACAGCAATCAAGAGCAGAAAAAGAAATAAAAGGAATCCAAATTGGAAAAGAAGAAGTAAAACTCTGTTTGCAGATGACATGATCCTCTACATAGAAAACCCTAAAGACTCCACCAGAAAATTACTAGAGCTAATCAATGAATATAGTAAAGTTGCAAGATATAAAATCAACACAGAGAAATCCCTTGCATTCCTATACACTAATAATGAGAAAATAGAAAGAGATTTTAAGGAAACAATTCCATTCACCATTGCAACGAAAAGAATAAAATACTTAGGAATATATCTACCTAAAGAAACTAAAGACCTATATATAGAAAACTATAAAACACTGGTGAAAAGAATCAAAGAGGACACTAATAGATGGAGAAATATACCATGTTCATGGATTGGAAGAATCAATATAGTGAAAATGAGTATACTACCCAAAGCAATTTATAGATTCAATGCAATCCCTGTCAAGCTACCAACGGTATTCTTCACAGAGCTAGAACAAATAATTTCACAATTTGTATGGAAATACAAAAAACCTCGAATAGCCAAAGTAATCTTGAGAAAGAAGAATGGAACTGGAGGAATCAACCTGCCTGACTTCAGGCTATACTACAAAGCAACAGTCATCAAGACAGTATGGTACTGGCACAAAGACAGAAATATAGATCAATGGAACAAAATTGAAAGCCCAGAGATAAGTCCACACACCTATGGACACCTTATCTTTGACAAAGGAGGCAAGAATATACAATGGATTAAAGACAATCTCTTTAACAAGTGGTGCTGGGAAAACTGGCCAACCACTTGTAAAAGAAGGAAACTACAACACTTTCTAACACCATACACAAAAATAAACTCAAAATGGATTAAAGATCTAAACGTAAGACCAGAAACTATAAAACTCCTAGAGGAGAACACAGGCAAAACACTCTCCAACATACATCACAGCAGGATCCTCTATGACCCACCTCCCAGAATATTGGAAATAAAAGCAAAAATAAACAAATGGGATCTAATTAAACTTAAAAGCTTCTGTACAACAAAGGAAGTTATAAGCAAGGTGAAAAGACAGCCTTCAGAATGGGAGAAAATAATAGCAAATGAAGCAACTGACAAACAACTAATCTCAAGAATATACAAGCAACTCCTACAGCTCAATTCCAGAAAAATAAATGACCCAATCAAAAAATGGGCCAAAGAACTAAACAGACATTTCTCCAAAGAAGACATACAGATGGCTAACACACACATGAAAAGATGCTCAACATCACTCATTATCAGAGAAATGCAAATCAAAGCCACTATGAGGTACCATTTCACGCCAGTCAGAATGGCTGCGATCCAAAAGTCTACAAGCAATAAATGCTGGAGAGCATGTGGAGAAAAGGGAACCCTCTTACACTGTTAGTGGGAATGCAAACTAGTACAGCCACTATGGAGAACAGTGTGGAGATTCCTTAAAAAACTGGAAACAGAACTGTCTTATGACCCAGCAATTCCACTGCTGGGCATACACACCGAGGAAACCAGAAGGGAAAGAGACACGTGTACCCCAATGTTCATCGCAGCACTGTTTATAATAGCCAGGACACGGAAGCAACCTAGATGTCTATCAGCAGATGAATGGATAAGAAAGCAGTGGTACATACACACAATGGAGTATTTCTCAGCCATTAAAAAGAATACATTTGAATCAGTGCTAATGAGGTGGATGAAATTGGAGCCTATTATACAGAGTGAAGTAAGCCAGAAAGAAAAACACCAATACAGTATACTAACGCATATATATGTAATTTACAAAGATGGTAACAATAACCCTTTTGCTGTATACGAGACAGCAAAAGAGACACTGATGTATAGAACAGTCTTTTGGACTCTGTGGGAGAGGGATAGGGTGGGATGATTTGGGAGAATGGCACTGAAACATGTATAGTATCATATATGAAACGAGTCACCAGTCCAGGTTCGATGCACGATACTGGATGCTTGGGGCTGGTGCACTGGGACGACCCAGAGGGATGGTATGGGGAAGGAGGAGGGAGGAGGGTTCAGGATGGGGAACACATGTATACCTGTGATGGATTCATTTTGATACATGGCAAAACCAATACAATATTATAAAGTTAAAAAATAAAATAAAATTTAAAAAAAATTATGACATTTTCATCCCACTTGTTTGACTAAGTATGAATAGAATGCTAGATTTCTAATTTATATTCACTCAAAGTTTTGATATAGTTCCATTTATTCTGGCATCTAGACAGTGACAGACTTTATTTTCTTGGGCTCCAAAGTCACTGTGGATGTTGAGTGCAGCCATGGAATTAAAAGATGCTTGTTCCTTGGAAGAAAAGCTATGACAATGTATTAAAAAACTAGAGACATTACTCTGTGGACAAAGGTCCATATAGTCGAAGCTATGGTTTTTCCAGTAGTCATGTATGGATGTGAGAGTTGGACCATAAAGAAAGCTGAGTGACAAAGAACTGATGTTTTTGAACTGTGGTGTTGGAGAAGACTCTTGAGAGTCCCTTGGACTGCAAGGAGATCCAATCAGTCCATTCTGAAGGAAATCCGTTCTGCATATTCATTGGAAGGACTGATGCTGAAGCTGAAACTCCAATACTTCGGCCACCTGATGTGAAGAACTGACTCATTGGAAAAGACCCTGATGCTGGGAAAGATTGAAGGCAGGAGGAGAAGGGGACGACAGAGGAGGAGAAGGGGATGACAGAGGAGGAGAAGGGGACGACAGAGGATGAGATGCTTGGATGGCATCACCAACCCAATGGACATGCGCTTGAGCAAGCTCTGGGAGATGATAAAGGACAGGGAGGCCTGGTATGCTGCAGTCCATGGGATCACAGAGTCGGACATGACTGAGCAACTGAACAACAAAGTATTACTGCTAAAAGTCTAGCAATCTTATTTTTTAGTGATTTAAAAAAAAATCTTGAATGAGGTTTGAAACTTTTAATCCAATTCTGAAAATATAAAAAAATACTGTGTTTAAGTAAACCAGAAAGAAAAACACCAATACAGTATACTGACACATATATATGGAATTTAGAAAGATGGTAACGATAACCCTATATGCAAGACAGCAAAAGAGACACAGATGTATAGAACAGTCTTTTGGACTCTGTGGTAGAAGGCGAGGGTGGGATGATTTGAGACAATAGCATTGAAACATGTATATGTGAAACAGATCGCCAGTCCGGGTTCAATGCATGAGACAGGGCGCTCAGGGGTACAACGGGATGACCCAGAGGGATGGGACGGGGAGGGAGGTGGGAGGAGGGTTCAGGATGGGGAACACATGTACACCCATGGCTGATTCATGTCAATGTATGGCAAAACCACTATAATATTGTAAAATAATTAGCCTCCAATTAAAATAAATAAATTAAAAAAAATTTTATTAGCTGCTACACACTATATCCTCTACCTTCTTTGGCCAAGGAGAGACCTCTAGATCTCCTAAATGAAATAAAACAGACTGACCTCTTCTGTCCTTTTAAACCTTTGCCATCTCCACTTCAGACTACTATTCTCAATTCCTTCTTATCAATCACTCACCTCCTCTCAGCCATGCCTCCTCATTCCCTGAAGTCTTTGGTACCTGGCTTCTAATCTTACTTTCTCACTACTGCCTGACACCACTGTGATTCATTTTAATCAATATCTTTGTTAAAAGCTCATGTCAATACCCTAACATCAAAGTTCCTTTACATCTGCAATTCCAAATAACCTTTTCTCCACTCTGTGTAGGCAATTTTCCCCAGTGGGCAGACCCTGGAGTTTGTCGATCCACTCCTCCACTCTGTCCACTGCCTCGTTATCCTTCCAAGTGTAACTCCATTTTCATCGATTCTCCTCCTTTGCAGAGCCCTCTTAGCTTCTCTTCCACTCTACCCAGCTTTAAACTGTTCATCCTTTAATACATCCAATACCTGGCTTGAGATTCATGGACAATTTTTGCAAGGATAGTCTCGCCAACAACTCACTGCTGCAATGACAACTGTCATAAGCAATGCACATTCACACCTCTGAGACTATGTTCATACATTTCCCTTTCTCTGGGACTTTCACCTTCCTGGCAAATTCCTATTCATCCTTCAATAGTTCCCACGCAATTTTCATCAAAGCTGAATTAGCTCCTCTTTTCAGATCATTTTTGTATCAAATAGCTAGCTGCTCATCAAAGTAGACCATTTTTACCTTATCATGTTCAGCACAGCTGAGCCCTAGCTGCTTTTTCAGCTTGTCCAAATTCTAGAAGCAATCCTGATAAGCAAAAAGTACTTTAAAAGACTCATAATCTCTCATGAATCAAGCTCTCAGGCCTGGGATCCTGGAACTCATGAACAAAAATCCCCTTAAAACTTGAGTCATCACTGACAACCAGTACACAGTACCTTCAGAGAGAACCACAGGATGGTCACATTATACCCAAGAAGTAGTGTTACCATCCTTGCTCCAGGGATGGCAGAGGTCACAGAGTGGTTTATCTGTCTCTCTCCCAACTGCAACCAATTTCCCTACTTGGTGTCCCAGCACCTCCAAGAGTTGCTGCCTTACCCTGACCATCCAGTTGCTGACCCCATGGTTATAATGATCTTCAGATAATAATGTTCCTTTATGGAGTTCTGACGGAGAAGGCAATGGCAACCCACTCCAGTACTCTTGCCTGGAAAATCCCATGGACGGAGGAGCCTGGTAGGCTGCAGCCATGGGGTCGCTGAGGGTCAGACACGACTGAGCAACTTCACTTTCACTTTTCACTTTCATGCATTGGAGAAGGAAATGGCAACCCACTCCAGTGTTCCTGCCTGGAGAATCCCAGGGACAGGGGAGCCTGGTGGGCTGCCATCTATGGGGTCACACAGAGTTGGACACGACTGAAGTGACTCAGCAGCAGCAGTAGCATGGAGTTCTGAATCATCTTAGCCTGGGAATCTTTATTTCTCCTTTAAAAGAAAAATTTGTCACCAAGACTGGTGACCTGTTAAGAATCTGGGCTAAGACTGACACACCCTGTCCAGTCAGCCTCTTGAGAATCTCCACTGTAGCAGCTTCAGATCTCCTAGCTCTTCAGCATCCTTCCTTGAGGTGACAACTTTCACATTGCTACCTGAGTACAGACAGCATGTCCTTGTCATCTCCACATCCCCTGTACCCTGACGTAGAGTCTGACTCACAATAAGGAAGAATAAACAGAGGACAGGAGGAAGAAAATGGAAACAGGTAACGGTTGCTCGCTTTCCTTCCAGCGACTCACTTCTCTTTCTGCAGATTCTCAATCTGCTCGGTCAGGACTCTCTCCTCCTGCTGCATAGCTGCCTGCTGCTGCTCTGTGATGTCAGTCTCCAGGGCCACCTCACTAGTCAAGGTCTCTTCCGTGACATCAGACATGGAAGGCAGCCGAACCACAGCAGGAGAGGATGGACATGGATAGTTTCCTCGACGAAGACGCCCCTTGCCCTGCAAAGAAAAATACATGTTAAAGGTAAATTGAGTGACTCCATCAGTTTTACTTGGCCCAGTTAGGATAACAAGTGTAATATTTCCATCACACCTGGTGAATGGTGGGAATAAGTGGAAACATTCTATGAGACCTAAAATATTTATAGGCTAAGTATTTCTTGCCAGAGCACTGGAAAATGGGTATGTAGGGGGGTGGGAGTGTAAGAACACACCGTGTACTGGGATGAGGTTATCTTTTTTAACTAAGGTATAGTTGTTTTACAATGTTGTATTAGTTTCTTCTGCTGTACAATGAAGTGAATCAGCTATATGTATACACATATTCCCGTTCCTCTTGAACCTCCCTCCCTCCTCCCCTCTTCTGCCCCTCTAAGTTATCACAGAGCTCCAAACTAAGCTCCCTGTGCTATAAAGCAACTTCCCCACTAGCTATTTTACACATGGTAGTATATATGTATCAATCCTAATCTTTATAATGATATGAGATTCTTCTATTAATCTAAGCTATCTCCTGCAAAACTAAATATCCTGCAAATTAAATATCCACACATGGCTATTTAAATTTTAATTAAATTAAAGTTAAATGGGATGTGGGGGAGGGATAAATTGGGAGATTGGAATTGACATATGTGTATATGACATATGTGTGTACTACTATATATAAAACAGATAACTCATAAGGACCTATTGTACAGCACAGGGAACTCTACTCAATACTCTGTGATGGCCTATATGGGAAAAAACATCTTTAAAAAGAGTGGATATATGTATAAGTGATTCACTTCACTGTACACCTGAAACTAACACAACATTGTAAATCAAGTATACTCCAATAAAACTTTTTTTAATTAAATAGAAGTAAAAATTTAGCTCTGCAATCACCCTAGCCAGATTTCAAAAGTTCAACAGCCACAGGTGGTTAGTGACTACCACAAGGAAAAGTGCAGAAATAGAGCATCTCTATCATCAAACAAAGTTCTGAGGGACAACACTGCTCTACAGGAAGACTATACAAAACAGGTCCTAAAACTCAGTTTTATTTTTTTTAAATACCATTTATATATTATAGGGTGTTAGTGAGAGATATTCTCTAAGAACAACTCAAGAAACTTCCTTCTTGAGATCAGAGGGGGAATAATCTCATTGTTTTAATTGGTTACTTGTATGTAACTTTAGCCTCTGATAATGACAATTAAACCTCCTGCTGAGAACAACTGGACCAAACATAAAAACCTAACAGATTCTTGAAGGCGCTATAGAGTTAACAAGGCAGACCAAAGAGAGGTTGGCCCAGTATTCAGGGCTAATTTATATTTAAGAGGCAGATGAGAGTCTGAACAGAGCTTCTGACAGACTACAGCAGGAGTCAGCAAAACATGGCCTTTGGGCCAAATGTGTCCTAATTGCAGATTTTGTAAATAAAGCTTTACTGAAATACTTTTCTGCTCATTAATTCATGCATTGTCTATGGCTCTTCTGCAGAATAACGGTAGCACTGATAGTTGCAGCAGCTTCCATGTTCCACAAAGCCTCAAGTATTTAGGCTATGGGCCTCTAGAGAAAATTTGCCAAGCCCCGGGGTAAGAATAATAGTCCAGACCCAGGCAAGGGTGTGAGCTGTAGTTGGGTGTTGAGTGTGGACTCCATGCATGCCTGATGCTGGGACCCCTAAGGTTTGTAAATTGAAATTATTATAGTCATTGCAGATACTGCAGGCTAGCTTCAAGTTGTCTGAATGGTTCAAAAAAACTGTAATCCCTAAAATTGGATTCAAGTAATCTCAGATTGCTAGTGTCCTAGAACGTGGCAGAAAACAATGAAAACACTGGAGGAAAGTAACACCATCTTAGGTTTCAAAATATTTTTACAAATAATTTTTAAAAATACTTTGCTCACATACAATAAAAAGTAAGCAAGCACAAAAGGAGACAAGACAATGTAAATGGAAACCAGTAAAAACAACAGAAACCCTCAATGACACCAGATATTGTGACTTTCAGAACAGACTCAAAGTAACCATGCTGAAAGACACAGAAAGACATAGCTTAACTAGTGGACTGGAATAGGTCAGAAGAAAATATAAAGAATCAAGCAGAGAAAACAAAACACATTTTTTTCTATAAAAATTCAATAAAGAAGATAAAGAGGACACAATAAAAAGATCTACCATATGCAAAAAGATTACTAGGAGAAAAGAGAGATCCTATAGGAGAAATACGAAAGAAATAATAGCAGAACATCTTTCAAAACCAATTAAAGATATCAACCTACTGACTGCAGAAAATCTTCAACCTCTAGAAAAGATAAACATTGGGTTGGCCAAAAAGTTCATTTGGGTCCTTCCATCTGATGTTATAGGAAAAGCCCAAGCGAACTTTTTGGCCAGTCCAATGAAAAGAAGTCCATATCATACCTAGAGACAGCTGCTAAAAAATAAAGGCAAAAAAAATCTAAAAAGAAGTCAGAAAAAAAAAATGTATCTGCAACAAAGAAGCAACTATTTGATTCAAGGCTTACTTTTCAACGGAAACAATGGAAGTCAGAAAACAACAAATAGTATTTTCAAAAGATGAAAGGAAAAAGTAACTGCCTGTCTAGAATTCTATACATTGCAAAAGCAGCCTTCAAGAATGAAGTTTAAATAAAGACATTTTCAGACATACTAAGATAGGAAATCTGTCACCAGCAGATCTGCACTAAAGGAAGGGCAGACAGAAAATGACCCAAAGAGAAAAGTCAAGGAGAAAGAAATGAAGCAGTTAAAACAGTAAAGATGTAAGTCTAAATGAATTTTCATAAAACATAAGAATAATATATTGCATTTAAAATACAGATAATTTAAAACATCTGCATAACAACAACAGCAATATATCAAACAATAGCTAAAGCATATTAAAGACCTTGTCCTATCTAGGAAAAAAATAAAAGCACCAACTGACTTTGATAAATCAGAGATGCCTGTTGTAATCTTTAGCTGAAAACTAAAAGAAGAGTAAAAAAGTATAAAACTTTAAAACTAAGGAAAAAATTGAATACAATATGTAGTCAAAAGAAAAAGGAAAAAAGAACAAAACAGTAAGAAAGAAACAAAACATATATCAGGTAGGAAAAATTAAAAGCACAAAATAAAACAGTAGATTTAAATCCAAATACATCAGTGATTACATTAAATTAAGTGATTAAATGCATTAGTTAAAACCTGAAGATTATCAGACTGTATTTAAAAAAAGAAAATTCAATTATAGTAAGTTTACAAGGCATGGATATAAAATATTCAAAATTCAGGAAGGCTGAAAGCAAAAAGGCAGGAGTAAAAGACATACCATGTCAACACAGAGAAAACAAGTGTATACACACAAATCAGTAAAGTAATATACCTAACCAACTTAATAAACACAAGTTATCTAATAGACATATAGAATTCATGACCTAACAACTACAGGATATTTTAAAGCACACACAGCAAAGAGAGTAATAGATTTTCTCTGAAACAGTTTATCTGACCTTTAAAGTAATTTAAAGTAAGTTTTCTGATAGTACAATTACAAAGAGAAAACTAAAAATCCCTATGTATGCAGAATTTAAGAAACACGTATCTATGCATCAAGAAGATGTGATACATATATGAAATAATGCAATTTGCAGCAACATGGATGGACCTAGAGACTATTATACTAAATGAAATAAGTCAGAAAGAGAAAAGCAAATGTCATATGAC
The DNA here is from genome assembly GCF_055505025.1 of Bos grunniens. Lineage (NCBI taxonomy): Eukaryota > Metazoa > Chordata > Mammalia > Artiodactyla > Bovidae > Bos > Bos grunniens. The sequence continues at coordinate 83,556,222 of NC_141174.1, read as the reverse complement.
ATCACTTATACATGGAATCTAAAATATGACACGAATGAACTTATCTATGAAACAGAAACAGATTCCCAGACACATAGCACAGACTTGTGGTTGCCAAGGGGGACAGTGAGGGAGAGATGGATTAGGAGTTTGGGATTAGCAGATATAAACTATTATATAAAGAATGGATAAATAACAAAGCCCTACTGTACAGCTCAGGGAACTATATTCAATATTCTGTGATAAAACAATAATGGAAAAGAATATGAGAATGATATATGTGTATAAGTGAGTCATTCTGCTGTATGGCAGAAATTAACACAACACTGTAAATCAACTATACTTGAATAAAATTTAAAAAAAGAAAAAGAAATAGACTTCTAAAATACCCATAGCCAAAGAAGAAATCACAACAGGAATTTAAAAAGTCTTTCAACTAAACAACAATATAAAAATCTGTGGGATACAGTTTAACCCTGTTGATCTTAAAAGTTATAAGCTTTATATGCATACATTAGAAAAAAAAGGTTAAAAATTAAAAAGGTAAGTACTTTAGAAAACTTTAGAAAAAAGGTATCTATTTTAGAAAACTAGGGAAAGAACAACAAAATAAACCCAATGAGAGAAAAAGGAAATAAAGAGTAAATAAACACTAGAAAAAAGAGGACCAAAGGCAAACGCAGCTCTTTGAAACAACTAATAAAGAATTTTAAATGCTGGCAAAATTGATAAGAAAGAAAGAAACCACAAATAACCAAAGGAATGAAAAAGGGGGCACTATCCAAATCTCGTAGACATGAAAAAGATAAGAGGCTACTATGAACAACTCTATGTTAATAAATCTGAAATTTTATACAAAGTGGAGAAATTTCTACAAAAGTCCAAATAACTAATACTGTCAAGGAAATAAAAAAAAAAATGTGATTAAGTTTATAAACTTAATCTATAAATAACATCTTTATAGACAGAAAACTGGAAGCTTAGATGATTTCACCAGTAAACAAGAAGAAATAAAACACAAATTCTTCCACAGAATTAAAAATAAGGACTACTCTCCTGCTCGCCACAACTAGAGAAAGAAAAGCCCACACAGCAATGAAGACCCAGCACATCCATAAATAAATAAAAATTATAAAAAAGGACTACTCTCCAACTCATTTTTAGAGGCTAGCATAAACTAGATATTAAAACATAGGACATTAAAAGGAAAGTTTATTAAGGGACAATTTTACTCAAACAAAGGTGCAAAAATTCTAAACATACTATAAATCAATATCAATAAAAATCCCAAGACAATTTTTGTGAAGCTGATTCTATAATTTATATGGCAATATATACAGAGCCAAGAATAGTCAAAACACTATTGAAGAAGGTAGAATGACTTGTTCTAGCAGGTATTTTTAGAAAGCTATACTAATTGAAATAGTGGTGTTGATAAAAAGACAGTAAAAACAGACTAGAAAGAGATCCATGAATATAAAGACCACTCCCTACATTGTATCATATACAAAAATATTTTCAGGTGGATTATACACTTAAATGTGAAAGGTGAAACAATAAAGCTTGTACACAATAATAAAGATTATCTTCATAACTTAAGATTGTACAAAAAATTCTTAAACATGACCCTAAAAATACTAGTCTAAAGAAAAAGATTGGTAAGTTAGGCTACATTAAAATTAAGAACATCCTGTTCAATGAAAGACACCTTTAATAGTGGAAGAAGAAATTACACAACGGAAGTAATCAATAAAGGGCTTATATCCAGAATCCATTAAGAACTCTTTCAAATCAGAAAAAGGCAGACAACCCCATCAGAAAAATGACCAAGAGTTGTGAACAGGTCCTCCATCAAAGAGGATATCCAAACTGCCAACATACTTACGAAAAAGTGCTTAAGCACATTAGAGTCACAATACAGAAATTTAAAATGAAACCCTAATGACACAAAATCACTGCAGATGGTGATTGCAGCAATGAAATTAAAAGACACTTACTCCTTGGAAGGAAAGTTATGACCAACCTAGACAGCATATTAAAAAGCAGAGACATTACTTTGCCGACAAAGGTTCGTCTAGTCAAGGCTGTGGTTTTTCCAGTGGTCATGTATGGATGTGAGAGTTGGACTATAAAGAAAGCTGAGCACTGAAGAACTGATGCTTTTGAACAGTGGTGTTGGAGAAGACTCTTGAGAGTCCCTTGGACTGCAAAGAGATCCAACCAGTCCATCCTAAAGATCAGTCCTGGGTGTTCATTGGAAGGACCGATGTTGAAGCTGAAATTTCAATACTTTGGCCACCTGATGTGAAGAGCTGACTCATTTGAAAAGACTCTGATGCTGGGAAAGATTGAGGGTAGGAGGAAAAGGGGACGACAGAGGATGAGATGGTTGGATGGCATCACCAACTCAATGGACGTGGGTTTGGGTGGACTCTGCGAGTTGGTGATGGACAGGGAGGCCTGGCATGCTGCGATTCATGGGGTTGCAAAGAGTCGGACACGACTGAGTGACCGAACTGAACTGAACTAAACTAATGATACACCCATTAAAATGGCTAAAATTAAAGAATCTGACAATATAAGAGCTGGGAAGGAAGTGAAGCAATTGGGAACTCTCATGCACTGCTAGTACAATACAACTCTTTTGGAAAAAAAGTTTGTCATTATGGACTCAGGATGAAAACAAATTTTACACACACATATATATATATATATCCTGTGACCCAGGATATAGTATTGCACTCCTGTATAACCCCCACAAAAATACATCCATGTCACCATCAAAATTAAATGTATCAGAATGTTCATAGAAGCATTACTCATAATTCCCCAAAATACAAGCCCAATGTCCATCAACACTAGAATAGATTAACTGTGGTATAAGCATACACTAAAATACTATTACAGTAACAAGTATGTGCTATAATGAAACACAATAATATGGACAAGTCTTACACATATAAGGTTGAGTGAAATAAATCAGATATAAAATACCTATTATATGAGTCCATTTATATAAAGCTTAAAAACAGAACTATAGTGCTCAGGGATACACACTTTAATGGGAAAACAACAAAGAAACAGAGTAAATGATTAACACAATACTCAGATTATTGCTTACTTTGGGGGGAGGGAAAGGATTATGATTGGAAAGAAAAAGATAAGAGCTTCTGGGGGTTCTATATCTTGATCTAAGGGTGGTACATGGATGCTCATAATTCATCAAGACATGTATATATGTCTCTGTCCTTTTCTATATGTGTCATATTTCTCAATAAAGCCAGTTCCTCTTCAAAGCTAGTTATGTGTGCAAAATACTACTATCTTTTGAGAAGATCTGTCTCAGAAACTGCTGAGCTAGCCCAAATGACAAGGTGAAAGTGGAGGGTAGTTCTAAAGACGTTCAGGCTCATTCTTCCAAACGTATGCCCTCTAAAACATGCAACAGGATGAAAATCAGGAGGATGACAAGATTGCTATTCCACTTTTAGTTCTGGGATCAAGAGGTGAGGAATATGTTATGAAAGCCCTCAACACAAAGGATCAAATTTCACCATATATATGGAAACACAAAAAACCTCGAATAGAGAAAGCAATCTTGAAGAAGAAAAATGGAACTGGAGAAATCAACCTTCCTGACTTCAGACTATACTACAAAGCTAGACATCAAGACAGTATGGTACTGGCACAAAGACAGAAATATAGACCAGTAGAACAAAACAGACAACCCAGAGATAAATCCACAAACCTTATCTTTGACAAAGGCAACAAAAATACACAATGGAGAAAAGACAATCTCTTTAACAAGTGGTACTAGGAAAACTGGTCAACCACCTGTAAAAGAATGAAACCAGGATACTTTCTATCACCATACACAAAAATAAACTCCAAATGGATTAAAGATCTAAATGTAAGACCAGAAAACTATAAAGCTCTTAGAAGAAAACATAGGCAGAACACTCTTTGACATAAATCACAGCAAGATCCTCTATGACCCACCTCCCAGAGTAATGGAAATGAAAACAAAAATAAACAAATGGGACCTAATTAAACTTGAAAGTTTTTGTACAACGAAGGAAACTATAAGCAAGGTAAAAAAAGGCAGCCTTCAGAATGGGAGAAAATAATAGCAAATGAAACAACTGATAAAGAATTAATCTCCAAAATATACAAGCAGCTCATGCAGATCAATACCAGATAAATGAACGATCCAATCAAAAAGTGGGCCAAAGAACTGAACAGACATTTCTCCAAAGAAGACATATGATGGCTAATGTGCTTTGTTGCTCAGTCATGTCCGACTCTTTGTGACCCCAAGGACTGTAGTCCAGCAGGCTCCTCTGTCCACAGGGTTTCTCCAGGCAAGTATACTAGTGTGGGCTGCCATGGAGTTCACTGGAGATGGCTAATAAACACATGAAAAGATGCTCAACATCACTCATCAACAGATAAATGCAAATCAAAACCACAATTAGGTACCAACTCATGCCAGTCAGAATGGCTGCCATCAAAAAGTCTACAAACAGTAAATGCTAGACAGAGTGTGGAGAAAAGGGAACCCTCTTACACCATTGGTGGGACTGCAAACTAGTACAGCCACTAAGGAGAACAGTGTGGAGATTCTTTAAAAAACTGGAAACAGAACTGCCATACGACCCAGCAATCCCGCTGCTCGGCATACGTACTGAGGAAACCAGAACTGAAAGAACATTGTATTCCAATGTTCACTGCAGTACTGTTTACAATAGCTAGGATGTGGAAGCAACCTAGATGTCCATCGGCAGACGAATGGATAAGGAAGTTGTGGTACATATACAAAATGGAATATTACTTAGCTATAAAAAAGAACGCATTTGAGTCAGTTCTAATGAGGTGGATGAAACTGGAGCCTGTTATACACAGTGAAGTATACAGAAGTATACAGAAAGAGAAACACCAATACAGTATATTAATGCATACATATGGAATTTAGAGATGGTAACAATGACCATATATACAAGATGGCAAAAGAGACACAGATGTAAAGAACAGACTTTTGGACTATGTGGGAGAAGGCGAGGGTGGGATGATTTGAGAAAATAGCATTGAAACATGTATATTACCATATGTAAAATAGATGACCAGTGCAAGTTCAATGCATGAAGCCGGGCACTCAAAGCCAGTGCACTGGGACAACCCAAAGGGATAGGGTGGGGAGGGAGGTGGGAGGGGGTGTTCAGGATGAGGGGACACATATGCACTCGTGGCTGACTCATGTCTATATATGGCAAAAACCACCACAGTATTATAAAGTAATCAGCTTCCAAAAAAAAAAAAAAATCAGTCTGCCAATTTAATGAAGGATGACCCCAGATAAGACAGCATTGTAGAATGGAGGCAGAGAATGGGGTTTTGAGTGTTAAAGTCCATTATGACTGGTCAGGATCACATTATAAACTCCAAGACATCTTCTCATTACATACGATTTTGACTATTTTAATGAAGCCAAATGAACAACTAAAACTTAATGTGATATAAAAGCCTCAGGGAGCTGGAAAAAAATCTGAGCTTATCCCTAGTATTCACTTCCCAGTATTCAATAAAACAGCTGCCTGTGTTCTGAGTTCATACCATCACCTGGCCACCTAAGTACCTCACAATGGGTTAGTTAAGAATTACTTAACAGAGCTGAAGAAAATCAAACAATCTTTCTAGGTATGCTCTCTTAAGATAGGATTAAATAAAAATTAAGAAAGAACTCCTACAGCCCAGAGTTCTCTTATAAGGTCAGAGAAAGTAAATTTTAAAGTTAATTACATAGAGCTTTTAGAAACATGGGAAAATGTAAATACTGTGTTATTAACATTTTATTATTTTTATATTTATATTATTTATATAATATATACATATATTTATATATTTATATAATAATAAATATATTAATTATTTTATGGCCTAAGAACTAGGCCATAAATAAGTATATCATAGGTTCTCTTAAAATCTGCAAATACATCAAGGTATTTCCCAAGTGGAATAATATCCTTTATTCTCCATACTTTTCTGTACCTCCCAACTTTTCCATAATAAGCACAAATCAGTTTTTTTTAATGAGTTTTTTTATAGCAACATTTAATATATATTCTTTTCAAGTGTTTTTACTCATAATTGCTCTTTTACATTCAATAGACTGAAAAAGGCAAATATTTTCTCTGCATTATGATAAAAACACATTTGACCTCGTGGACTCCCTGGAAAAAGCAGTTAACACTCTAAGAAGTGGTTTATAGTAACCTTTTTTCATTTTCCACTACATAGCTGGTCTTTCTCCTATCTATTTATAGGGGTTTTTGCTCATTAACTAAGGAAAATTAGACTTTGTGATATGATTTGTAAATATTTCCTAAGGTATATTATTTCCCTTTTGCTTTGCTATGGTCATTTTGTCATGCATAACTTGATAACTATGCCAATGAACCTATCAACTTTTAATAGTTTTATATAATAGAAAAACCTCCTCTACTCCAAGATCAGAGTATATTTTTCTATCATAATAGGGATTTTATTGGTTTTGATTGATCACATAGTTCATGAACAATGTATACTTTACTACACTTACTGAAAGATCTATAAAAACATATTGTAAATCCTTTTCTGAACAATTATCCCAGTGACTTTTCAGCTTAAACTTTAAAGAAAAACTTTTTAAAATTAAGATTTTTAACTATACTTTTAAGTGTTGATGAGTATTAAGTCTAAAGTCTCACTAATCCATGATATAATATCATACACAATATTCAGATTTCCAACCTCTTATCAACAGTTACTAGGAAAAGCAATTATGACAGAAAGCCAAGATCAAGGATCCAGTGTAAGATGTTACCATGCTTATGGAGAGTTAACTATTTTCAGTTTGTAAAGAAAAATAAACTAGCACTTGATTTCACCCTTTCAAGATCGGAGGAGGTGGAATTCCCTTCTTCTTAAAATACATATTTGTAATTGAACTCATGGAAACAGAGTAGATTGGTGGTTTCCAGGGGAAAACGGGTGACAGTGGTCAAAGGGTACAAATTTCCAGTTATACGATAATAAGTTCTGGAGATATAAGGTACAGCATGCTGACTATAGTTAACAATACTGTACTGCATATTAAATGCTGCTAACAGGGTAAATCTTAAATGTTGTCAACAGCAAAAATAAAAAAAGAAAGAAGCAACTATATGAAGTAATGAATGTGTTAACTTATCTCATTATGACAATCATTTCATAATATATACATATATCAAATCATCATGCTGTACACCTTAAATTTACACAATGTTGTATGTCAATTAAATCTCACTATATACACTGGGGGGCTTCCCTGGTGGCTCAGATGGTAAAGAATACACCTGCATAGGGGGAGACCTGGGTTCAATCCCTGGCTTGGGAGGTTCCCCTGGAGGAGAGCATGGCAACACACTCCAGTATTCTTGCCTGAAGAAGCCCAATGGACAGAGGAGCCTGGTGGACTATAGTCCATGGGGTTGCAAAGAGTTGGGCATGATTGAGCAATTAAGCACATAACACACTGGGAGAAGAAAGAAAAAACCAAAACACATGTATTTAGAGCTCTAAAAGAGCGCATTTTTAAAAATGCAACATATATACACTGCTGAATTTTACATGGATAGCCAACAAAGTCTTACTCTATAGCAAAGAGAACTCTGCTCAATGTTATGTGGCAGCCTAGATGGGAGGGGAGTTTGGGGGAAAACAGATACATGTATATGCATGGCTGAGTCCCTCTGCTGTTCACTTGAAACTATCACAGCATTGTTAATCAGCTATATTCCAATATAAAATAAAAAGTCTAAAAAACTGATCTAAAAATAATTCTGGATTGTACAAGATGTACAATATAGGGCCCACTGACTTGATAAATTATAGTAATTCGATCACATTTGGTTTCAGTTTCTGTGTTACCCTAAGGTGAGTGTTTTTAGTTTCTTGGGTAGCCACTTCAGCCTGTTTTCCTTTTGCTCCCCTTTTTCATTTGTTCCTTTTTTTTTTTTTTTTAATTTAGATAATGATAACCATTTTCTGCTGGTAAAAGCACAACATTTTCCTTTTCTTTCTTTTTTTTTTTAAATAGAAAATTATTTAATCATAAACTCCTTTTTGCCAAATTCAGACTTAAATTGAAAAAAAAAAACAAAAACACATGTTCCTATTTTTTTTTTTTTAAATTTAGATAATGATAACCATTTTCTGCTGGTAAAAGCACAACATTTTCCTTTTCTTTCTTTTTTTTTTTTTAAATAGAAAATTATTTAATCATAAACTCCTTTTTGCCAAATTCAGACTTAAATTGAAAAAAAAAAAAAAGATATAGAGTATGCAGAAATAAACTCATGCTTATAGTTAATTATCTACAACAAAGAAGGCAAGGAGAAACAAGAGGAAGAGATAGCTTCTTCAACAAATTGTTGGGACAACTGGACAGCTACATGCAAAAGAATAAAACTTTCTCAAACCATATACAAAAATAAATACAAAATGCATTAAAGACTTAAATGTAAGACCTGAAACTCCTAGAAGAAAACACAGGCAGTACACTCTTTGACAGTGGTGTTAATATTTTTTTGGATATGTCTCCTCAGGCAAGGGAAACAAAAGCAAAAATAAACAAATGGGACTACATGAAAATAAAAAGCTTTTGTATAGCAAAGGAAGTTATCAACAAAATTAAAAGGTAGCCTACTGAACGTGAGAAGATATTTGCAAATGATATATCTAACAAGGAGTTAATATCCAAAATACTCAAAGAACCCATACAACTCAACTTCAAACAAAAAACAACCTAATTAAAAAATGAGCAGAGCACCCGCATAGACGTTTTTTCCAAAGACAACATATAAATGGCCCAAAGACTCATGAAAAGATGCTGGACATCACTATCATCAGAGAAATGCAAATCAAAACTACAATGAGCTATCACCTCACACCTGTCAGAATGGTTATTATCCAAAAGATAGCATGTAAGTGTTGGTGAGGATATGGAGAAAACCCTTGTGCACTATTGGTAGGAAGGTAAATTGGTACAGCTGCTAGGAAAATACTATGAAGGTGCCTCAAAAAATTAAAAATACTACCATATTATCTTACAATTCCACTCCTAGGTATTTATCATAGGAAAACAAAAACACTAATTCAAAAAGATCTATACACCCCTATGTTCACTGCAGCATTATTTACAATAGTCCACATATAAAAGCAACTTAAGTACCTACTGACAGAAGAATGAAGATGTGGTACACATACACGTACACACACACACACACACAGGAATATTACTCAGTCATAGAAAAGAATGAAATCTTGTCATTAGCAACAACATGGATGGCCCTAGGCTATACTAACTGAAATAAGTCAAACAGAAAAAGACAAGTAATGCATGACTTCACTTATATGTGAAATATAAAAACAGTCACAATGAAACAAACAGATTAATAGATACAGAGAACAAACTGGTGGTTGCCAAAGAGGAGAGGGATGAGTTAAACAGGTGAGGGAGATTAAGCGGTACAAACATAAAATAAATAAGTCACAAGGATGTAATGGGGACTATAGTCAATTATACTGTAATATTAAAAACTCTGTACAGCGACAGGTTAGACTAATAATGGTGGTCATTTTGTAATGTATAAAAATATCAAATCACTATGTACACTGCAGCATTATTTATAATAGTCAGGACAGGCAAGCAACCTAAATGTCCATCAACAGAGAAATGGATATACAAGATGTGAAACTTATATACAATGGAGTATTATTAAGCCATAAAAAAGAATGGAATTGTGCCATTTGCAGAGACATGGATAGACTGAGAGATAGTTATACAGAGTAAAGTAAGGCAGAAAGAGAAAAACATCATACAGTGTCATTTGTAAGTAGAATTTAGGAAAATAGTACACACCAACTTATTTGCAAAGCAAACACAGAAACAGACATAGAGAACAAACTTATAGATACCAGGGAGAAGGGTGGGTGGGATGAACTGGGAGATTGGAATTGATACATATATACACTACTATTTATAAAGTAGATTGGAGAAGGCGATGGCACCCCACTCCAGTACTCTTGCCTGGAAAATCCCATGGATGGAGGAGCCTGGTGGGCTGCAGTCCATGGGGTCGCTGAGGGTCGGACACGACTGAGCGACTTCACTTTCACTTTTCACTTTCATGCACTGGAGAAGGAAATGGCAACCCACTCCAGTGTTCTTGCCTGGAGAATCCCAGGGACGGGGGAGCCGGGTGGGCTGCCATCTCTGGGGTCGCACAGAGTCGGACACGACTGAAACGACTTAGCAGCAGCAGCAGCAGCAGCAACAGATCCTCTCTCCATCATGTTGGGTGTTACAACAATAAATGAATAGATGAATTTGGGAAGAACTGACAACCTTTATAAATTCAGTCTTCATTTTCAAATCATTTATTTGTTTAAATCTTTTGTAATTCTTGGGGCCTAAGACTTTCTCTATATAAATCTTCAACATTTCTTATTCTAGATTTCTTTGTTCAAGATATTCCTTGGTATTTTATGTTGCTGTTTTGAATGTATGTGCATGCTAATACAATGTATGTGTGAGTATTCTTCTTCCCTTATATCATCCAACTGGTACTACGAAATCATTCATTGCACCCAGATACTCTATCATTTGTAACTGCTTTTGAGCTGATTTTTTTGAGTTCTGCATGTATATAATAATAATGAAAATGGTGATAATTTTACCTTTTCTTCTACATTTATATCTTTGATTCCTTTTATTATCTAATTGCACTAGCTAGTTCCTCCAAAACAAGGTCAAATAATAGTGAGGATAACAGACAATGAGGGTAACTGGCTTTTCCTAATTTTAATTAGAAAGCTTCCAATGTTTCTCCAGTAAGCAAGATACTTGTTGGGGGGTGGGGAGGGGAACAGATATATTTTATCATGCTATGAAACTACAGCTATATCACCATATTTTAATAAGATTTGAAAAATAATATCTATATAATTATATCAAATGCTTCTTAAATATCTATAAGGATAATATAACTTGATTTTTTTCCCTACAGATCAATTGTGTGTGTGTGTTGTGTTTAGTCGCTCAGTCTTGTCTAACTCTTTGTGACCCCGTGACCCCAAAGCAGCCCACCAGGTTCCTCTGTCCATGGGATTTCCCAGGCAAGAATACTGGTGTAGGTTGCCATTTCTCCTCTAGGGGATCTTGCCAACCCAGGGATTGAACCTGCATCTCCTGTATCTCCTGTGCCCTTCCCTGCTGAGTAACATGGTGAATTATGCTATTAAAGTCATTCTTGCATTCCTCGGTTAAATCACACTTAGTCAAAGTTTAGGTTTATGGGCCACTGAGTTACGCTTGATAGTATTTTAACTTGGGATTTTTGGATTAATATTCACAGATATAGCAGTTCTGAAATTATATATCAAATGTTTTACTGCTATACATACATATCAATATGTATTTGTACATATGCATATATGTGCGTATATAAAGACATATATGTAGAAGTATACATATATATATGTATCAAGTGCTGTTCTATGGCTTACAAATACAAACTCATTTAATCTTTGAGTTTGGTACTATTAACCCCAGTTTATATATGATAAAACTGAGGCTTGGAGATTAAATGACTTGACCATGTTACAATAGCTAGTAAAATGCTGCTGAGATTTAAACACAAAAGTTTACTCAAGAGCCCACTCTATACTGTTCTGCTTTTAATACTTGTACATAAAATTTGTATTAGTTTTTTCTTTTTCTTTGGGGGAGATGTTAATAAGTTCCAATGTTACACTCTTTTCATAATGTTATACCCTTCCTGTCAGCACTGGAATACCTTAAACTGTATTATATTTTTAAAGGGTTGGTAAAATTCCTCTTTGAAACTTTATGTCTGGTGTTTTTAAAAGAGGAAACTCTTAGAAACCTGATGGCCTCTCCTGACCTAAAAGGAACAGATCCAAATTACTAGTCCTGGAGTTTAAGAACCCAAAAACTTACTTGCTAATTCATTACATCTTATCATGCTCCCCTTCCTTCATTCTTACCAAGAAATCTTATATTCCAGCCATTGAAGTTTGTTCAGTTTTCTCAGGCATTAAGTTATCCAGCTCTCTGCTTTCCTACAGCTTTTTGAACAGACAAGGTGAGATTTAGCAAACTGAACTGCAATTATTTGTATCTTTGTTTACTAGAATGCTAATTTCTCTATACCACCAGCACCTAGCACAAGTGCCTAAAACTTAGGTGAACTGTGTTATACTTTAGTTAAAAAAAAAAAAAAAAAAAGAATGAGAATAAATGAAATTGAATCAAAGAGTAGGGGGACAGATCTCATCTTGCAGAAAAGGATAAGAAGTAAGTGTCTAAAGTGTTGTCTAAAAAGAGAAGTATCTCTGAAGAAACACAGTGAAGGTAATCTCATTTTTACTTAGTAAAGTTTAAAAATATTAAATGGATTTACAATACTGAAGTGAATCATGTTTTAGCTCTATAAATATCTTCCTAAAATAATAAACGAAATATTAAACTGTGAATACCTTAGGATTGTCATAACTTCACTAAATATACATAAGGAAAAAGTCCAAGGGAGATACAAGTATTCTAAAATATTAACATAAAATTGTGATTTTCTTCTTGCTTTTTGCACTTTACCCTACTGTTCAAATTTTTCCGCAAACTATATGAAACATGTATGTCAAAGTGTCTTCTATGTAGAAACATAAGATCTTAGGTTTATCAAATGCCTAATTTTAAGATATCATATAAGAGAAAAAACAATTTTAGTGACTTAAAAATGCTAAATACAAAGTAGTTTATTTTTCAAGTTTGGTGAGAAATTAGAAAACTGTTTCTTTAAAAGCATTAACTATTATACAAAAGTATAATACTTTTATTATATTATGTAATGCTCAAAATTCTCCAAGCCAGGCTTCAACAGTATGTGAACTGTGAACTTCCAGATGTTCAAGCTGGATTTGGAAAAGGCAGAGGAACCAGAGATCAAATTGCCAACACCCGTTGGATCATAGAAAAAGCAAGAGAGTTCCAGAAAAACATTTACTTCTGCTTTATTGACTACGTGAAAGCCTTTGACTGTGGATCACAACAAAATGTGGAAAATTTCTTAAAGAGATGGGAATACCAGACCACCTCACCTGCCTCCTGAGAAATCTGTATGCAGGTCAAGAAACAACAGTTAGAATAGGACATGGAACAACTGACTGGTTCCAAATTGGGAAAGGAGTGTATCAAGGCTGTAAATTGACACCATGCTTATTTAACTTATCATGTGGAATGCCGGGCTGGATGAAGCATAAGCTGGAATCAAGACTGCTGGGTGAAATATCAATAATCTCAGATATGCAGATGACACTACCCTTATGGCAGAAAGTGAAGAGGAACTAAAGAGCCTTTTGATGAAAGTCAAAGAGGTGAGTGAAAAAGTTGGCTTAAAACTCAACATTAAAAAAACGAAGATCATGGCATCCAGTCCCATCACCTCATGGCAAATACATGGGGAAACAATGGAAACAGTGAGAGACTTTATTTTCCTGGGCTCCAAAATTGCTGCAGATGGTGACTGCAGCCATAAAATTAAAAGGTGCTTTCTCCTTGGAAGAAAAGCAATGACCCACCTAGACAACGTATTAAAAAGCAGAGACATTACTTTGCTGACAAAGGTCTGTCCTAGTCAAAGCTGTGGTTTTTCCAGCAGTCATGTATGGATGTGAAAGTTGGACTATAGAGAAAGCTGAGGGCCAAAGAATTGATGCTTTTGAACTGTGGTGTTGGAGAAGACTTTTGAGAGTCCCTTGGACTGAAAGGAAATCAAACCAGCAAATCCTAAAGGAAATCAGTCCTGAATATTCATCGGAAGGACTGATGCTGAAGCTGAAACTCCAATATTTTGGCCACCTGATGCGAAGAACCGACTCATTGGAAGAGACCCTGATGCTGGGAAAGATTGAAGGTGGGAGAAGAAGGGGACGATAGAGAATGAGATGGTTGGATGGCATCACCAACTCAATGGACATGAGTTTGAGCAAGCTCTGGGAGTTGGGATGGACAGGGAAGCCTGGCATGCTGCAGTCCATGGGATCGTGAAGAGCTGGACACGACAGAGCAACTGAACTGAATTATACAAAAGAGCTAGTTTTAAGCTTTAAATATGAATTTTTAAAAAAAGGAGATACAAGAATGAAATGAGACTATTTAACAATCAATTTTTAGAATGCAAATGGTAGCTCTTGCAGCAAATAAAATGCACAGGGAGCCACCATCACCCTTTCTTGTCTAATATTCCTTACTTTCTATTCTCTAAACACTCAACACCCCTGGATCACTCACTCTACTGTTTGTAAATCTTCATCTTCTCTTCTCTCACATATAATCCTACCATGCCAAGATCATGCAATTCTTATATTTCCTTACTCCATAACTTCTGCCTTTTATTCCACAAACCTAATTTTCAAGTTTCTTGAAAAACACCCTTGCCAGATATTACTGTGGTTCTTCCACTCCTATTCCTAAAAGAATTCCCTACATAATCTTTTTTCCTGTTTGTCCACATCTGAGAGAATAAGACAATTTCAAGGCTTCAAAAGAGATGCTGCTTTCACAATACACACAAAAAAGCACAAACACTGTTCTCCTCTTGCCTACTATGCCGAAGAGGTCCTAGGCCGAATTTTCCTCAGCATGGGTGCTACACGCTTCCTGTATGCGGATCTTCAAGTCCTGCCTCTTGCCTATACCATCGTGATCTCTGAAAGAGGGTTCTGGAGGAATAGAAAGAGCCAGGGTCTTTCAGTTGTGGTTTTATCTAACCATGATCCTAAACGGTCTTATCACAAGAAAAGAATTGTTAACTATATGTAGTGACAAAGCTTAGCTAAACTTATTGTGATAATCACTTCACAATATATATTAATACATACATCAAATCATTATGTGCTACATCTACAACTAATACAATGTTATATAGCAACTATATCTTAAAAAAAAAAAAGATTAACACTACAAAACTACCTTCTGGTCAGTACCAGAAACAGTAAGAACAGTTCTATATTCTCAGAAAATCTTCATTCTGGGGATCTAATTCTTTGTACGTCAGGTCACCTGAATGTGAAGAGTAGACTCAGACACTGTGCACTAACATAAGGAAATGATAGGAACACTTGCCAGAGTCAAGTCCACACCTGAATATCTTTTTCCTTTGGAGCTCTTCAAAGCTGCCACATTTCAACTGATTCTTAACTTTTCAATTATTAACACTTCACTTTTGGAAGGGCATTTCTTGCTTCTCTTGGTGTAGTCAATTGCCAAGTTTATCCCTGTAGACCCACACTGATATACAGAATTGCAGGTATGCCCATTTCTAACAGAGACATGCAGGCAAGCTCTTCAGAAAGCCTAGATGATGCAAGATTCACACGCACTGCCAACTGCTATGAGTGCAGCAAGAAACCCTGAAGATTTAAGAGCAATTTCAAAATTCCAAAATAAGTACATAAAATAGCAACTGATACTATTTTTAAAAACTAGAATGTTGTTTTTAAAATGCCTTTTTTAGAACTCTTATTAAACTAGACCCATTATGAAGAAAGTACTCTACAGTTAAAAGTTTTAGAAGTGATACATATTATATCCCAAACTTTGTTTGGCTGTGAAAACTTCTGTAGCATCTTTCAACAGGATAATTTGTGAGGTGGTTTGACAGATTAGTAAACGTTATTTCAAATTCTATTCTTCATATTAATTAGCTTAAATAATATTAAATCAATACTTATGTTTAGACTTATAATATAAATAAGTTACAAAAACACCTAATTTGTTATATAAGAGACATAACTGGATACACTGTGAGTACATCATATTCTGAAATCCTAGTATGGGAACAGCCTAGCTTATACTACACAAATCTAATTACATGGAAAGTACATGGTAGTAGAAAACATTTCAAAATGGAATGATCAGGATTCAACCTATTTTAGTGAAGGCACATATGATTATCTATAAGTCAAGAGTCTCCTAACTGATAAAGGCTGCTAGTTTTGCCCATCTCTAATCCTTTCTTCTTTAAAATGCTACCAGTTGTTTTTCAAAAAGAATTGATGGTAACGTTCTCCTACTTCAAAACCTTTCCATAGCTCCCAGAGCTTCAAAATCAGAGAATTCAAAAATTTTAATGCTACAAGTCTGGTTTCAGTCTAACTTTCCAAATTCTTCTCCACATCCACACAACCTGCCCAGCTCTAGCTATACAAGGTAGTCATATCTGTTTCGTGCTTCTCTGCCTCTGGAATTGTCATTCCCCTTTCTTCTCTCCATTTGTTAAATTATTTCTCCTCTTTTAACACCCAACCCAAATGACTTTTCACATTAGCAATAACATACAAATTCACTTCATTCCACTTAAGAAAAGTCACTACTGTATTTAATTACAGAATAGCAACTTTTCCACCTATGAAGACATGAATACTACTGACTTTGATTAGTTTATTTGTAGTGAATATTCTAAAAATCACTCTTTCTCCTAGATTCAGTTCTCAGATTCAATCCCTTAGTTGCTTAATGAATACCAAATACGTACGAGACATAGTCTTGATCTTAAGTCTGGACCCAACACCTGTTCTACAGCTAGATGCATATGCAATAGGATGCATATGCAATAGGATGCATATGCAAGTGGGAGTTTTCCTCATGTTCCCAAATTGTACCTAAGGTCAAAAGCTGAGGATAATTAAATACCCCCTCTTATAGTTTCAAGGAGCCAACAATAACTGGCTTCTCCTCTTAGGGCTTACTGAGAGTTCCATTTTCTTTAAACCAACACTGTCATCAATATTCTAGCACCTTTCCTTCAATATATATCTAAAGAGGCTTTTAAAAAAAAGAGGGGTTATTGGACTTTGAGAGGAACATAATGTTTATGAAAGGAGGATATTGTCTCTCCTCTTATAGCAAAAAAGCAGTGTCATAACGAATTGAAAAGGTAAGAATCCAAGTTTGAAGTCATCTGAAAGAAAGGCAGACTGGTATTTCATTCCCTGTTTGGGTGTCTGTATAGGCAAAAGACTTACTGATTTACAACTCTATAATATGCTTATGGGAAAAGAGAAGTGGGGAGAGACTGTGTGGAAAGTGTCACATAGGAAGGTAGGCAAGACTATCACCCACCTTAAGTTCTTAGGAACCAAGAGGTATGAAAAATACAACCTTTTCCCCAGTGTGCCTGCAGGCCCTAGAACTGGCCATGGGAGGTAGATCTGATTGGGTAAGGTCTTGAGGCAAAAAAAAAAAAAAAAAAGACACACATATCAGAGACACATGGTATGAATGCCATCAATCAGAAGATGTAACCAAATCTTGCAAGGGATTGCCAATGCCTATGGAAACAGGACAGACTTCAGCTCACTGTCAGCACAGTCAGCACATCTTCATTTAGCCTGTCTACAATGAACCTGAATAGTAGTGCTGAATAACCAAGAAGACTCAATACTTGGCACATCATGTAGAATTCTGCTTCCCCTATCACTCCTCCCAGTTTCAACACCAGAGGATAAAAACAGCACAGGAAAGAGGGAAGGCAGAAGTGTGTGACCTAAAGTTTTCAGCCCCAGATTAAGGTCTATTCTAATCTGGGAAAAAGTGATAAGAGTACTGGATCAAGCCTGTGACTGATGCTATAATATGAAGAGAACTTAGGCTTAAATGGGGGGCAACCCACTCCTGTACTCTTGCCTGGAAAATCCCATGGACGGAGGAGCCTGGTAGGCTACAGTCCATGGGGTCGCCAAGAATCAGACATGACTGAGTGACTTCACTAGTCTTAAAAAATAGATTGAGACTAGAACATTTAAAAATTATGGAAAAAATGACAAGACGTGTTAAGGTACTTGATACATCCAGTAGGAAAGGGGATTTTAATACAGCAGAGTTGGAAGGCAATTACTAGATAAAAAGCAAAACTGATTTGTATTTATATCCCAGCAAATCGAGATCTTCAACAAACTGGTTACACAAAGATGGACAGTCTCTGAAATTAGTTTCCATATATACTGGTGTTCCATCTCTTCATTCTTTTGTTGCATGTGTGAAATTTTGGCATGAGCTCTACTCTACTATTATTATTTAAGTCTAGAACCAGTCGATCGACAGGCTCACTACTACTTGCAGCTCTGTCTAAAAAATACTAAGTAGATAAGAAGTCATACTTCTACCTCTAGGAAGACAACAAAGTCACAGATAAGAATGGGTAAATAAGCATTTCTAATGATCGAGGATGATAATAACAGTAAAAGGTTTTTCAAGTAGTAAGGGAGGAGACTGATGAGAACACAGCTCATAGAGCAGAAATTTGACACCTCATTGCTTTCAATGTTCACCTTTCAATAATCACACCAAAGAAATCTACAAAGAGGCTTATCTGACAAAGAGGAAAAACCAGAATATTATAAATGGACATAGTTCAAAAGCATGATACAGAGGAAAGAAAATAAAGATTCTAAAGAGAGTAAGAGAAAAGCACGTGAAGGCTGAACAGGAAGTGGGACCTGAACTGGGGCTGCACATGGAGGGTGGACAGGCATGGATGACAGACAGAGCAGAACTGCTGGATGCATGAGAGACGATAATGTAAAGTGGCTGTGACACATTACAATATTAATACATACCGAGACTGAATTGCGGGTAATGCTCATAAATCTAACTGCAATTAGTACAGGTTTCTGGATTAGGAAGGACATGAAAAGGAAAGCAGACGGTTAGAATGTACATGTCATCGCCCCATTAAAGAGGTTTAATCTCTCAATGGAATGAATATATCCGTCTTCTGCAGCATCAGCAAAAAAGCACGGCTTGTCTACCTGCTGTGAAAAGTAGATTTATAGTAAAAAGTCTCTTCCTTTCTTCCCTGGATGGGTACTGCTAACTTGGATCTCTCAGAACTGAGTTCTTAAAAATTCATACTACAAAAAGGGTTTCACTTTTAAATGGGGTTTCTGTTTTCATCTGCTGGGGAGAAAATTTAGAATGTGTTTTGTGATGAGCTTTATTGAATACCTTTACTGGCTGGAAAAATTGTGTTTATGTTTGTTTTTAGAGAACACCCTTCACTAACTTAATCAACAGACATTTGTTGGGCACTTGTCCTGTGCCAGGCAGTTTAACAGTAAAGGAAGAAACAGAGTTACTTTAATGCTAATCTAAGGATAAACTATGAAGTATAGCGGAAGTATTGCTGGGCCCCTGCAAAAGCATGGGCTTGATGGTGGGGAAGCTTGCTTCTCTTTAGAGATTTACTGGGGATCTGAATGGGTGTTCACTAATACAGTTTTGTTTTACAATTCAGGGAAAGGGTATTAAATGGGCAATAATTAAACTTAAATGCAGTAGTAAGTTTCCAGTTACCTAGACCCTATTGATTATGGATCAGTGTGAAATGGAGTTATTTACATATAGGTCACTGGTTACAAAGGAAGATATTAAACAGAAAAGTGGCCAAATGGAAGAAATTAATTATCATTTTTGTACGGCTTTTCTTCAAAATCTAGCAAATCTTTATTTGATAATAGCAGATCCATAATGGAAATCTGTAACATATGAACCACAGTCTTGTAAGTGATTAAGTTGTCTGCACCCCGAAGTACTGGCAGGATAAGCAAAAGTGACATGGTTAAGGATGGGAACAGATGGTAGAAGGAAGTAGAACCAAAAGTTAGGGTGGGTCAAGTTTTCATAGAAAGAACAGGAAAAGAAAACAGGGCAACTTATTAAACCACCAACATTTTATCCAAATACTTGATTTATAAAATTCTTCACATTTAATTGAATATACATTTTATTGTATATAAAACTAAAAATAGTTAAAAGATCAAACATGAGGCATAACATTATACCCTGAGACAGGTGATTTTTTTTTCACTTGCTCTGTGTGAAAAAGATTTGGAGAATAATCTCTCTCCACACATCATAATGTGCACTGAAACTCCAAGGAAGTCGCCCACTTTCCCCTGTGATTCTATGTCCTGCATCTTACCATTGATCTACGAATCAGTGATAGCCTGGTCTTTGCTTTATTTTCAGCAAATTCCAGGCTACTAATGTCTTTGAGACGAGCCTTATATTTATTCATTTGTTCCACAACAATCAGCTCCACACAGCTGAAACAAAAGGAAAGAGAGAAAACTGTTAAGAGCTGAAGTAAATCAAATACATTATATCAGTCACAGACTACTTTTCAGCTAAGTGTGGTAGAATTGGAGGATAAGAGAAAAATCAACATCCCTTATTTTATGAGCTCAGAGACAGGGTTTATAATGGTGGTTCACACTTTAGTATCCACCTGAGGAACAGGTGTAAGTCCCGATGCCTAGGTCATACCCCAGACCAAGTAAATCAGACTCTCTGGGAATGGGACACAAATACCAGGCCTTTCTGGGGGAAAGCTCCTTTTGCAGGAAAGGTTAAAAATCAGCACTCTAGAAGGAAATCAGAGATCCGTGAAAAAAGGCCAAGGTGAAATACAGGAATATTGAAGTATTAAGACCAAAGAGATACAGAGCCACAAGACTACAGTTAGACTGGATTATAGGAAAATACAAAGTATATGTAATTTGGTAAAATGAGATTTTAAAATACATCTGGAAACTATAAACAAATGTAAAGAAAAGCCAAATTTAAAAAATAAGACCTTTCAAAACAAAAGATGCTTCATACATAGAATCTAAAGGAATTTTTCATATTCAGCATAAAAAAGACCAGTGGTGCCTAGCAATCTTATTAAAAACATATGAACCTAAGAAATCATTCACTAGGGGAATTCCCTGGTGGTACAGTAGTTAGGACTCTGCACTTCCACTGCAGTGTGGCCATGTTCAATTCCTGGTCAGGCAACTAAGATTCTTGCAAGTTGAATGGCACAGCCAAAGTAAAAAAAGGATAAATCATTCACTCTGATAGCTGGATAAAGTGACTACACTGACGCAGAAGCCCGTGGGGTATTGCAGAGGTGATAGTGACTGGCCTTACGTGGTAGTCTTACTGATGTCCTGCACACTTTGCAGTGGGTCGATGGTGTCAGGGCAGCGGAGAATGCAGGGTGCAAACACAATGGCCAAAGCATTAGCAGACATTCGATTAGTGTCCTCCTGTAGAGCAATCCTAAGGAACAAAAAACCCAAGTGAACCTGGGATAAAAAAGGAAAACTGCAGGGAGATAGAAGAGATGAGAGAAAGGCAAATGACATCAGCTGCATAGTACTGGAAGGATATCCCTACCAGTTGAGACACTGTAGAATTTCCCCAAAGCGGTTTCCTTGCCTCTGGGAAGCACTCTTTCACTCTGTTCCTTCCCTGACGCAACTGAGGTCAGCAGATAGCTGACCAAGGGAAATTTATGACTCACTGTCCCAGGTCACCATTCATAGATGAACATGTCTAAAGAATGCAGAGACCTTAAAGCATTTTCAGACAGTGATAAAAGATATTTACCCAAAGAGAAAGATGGCTTTCTTCCCCAACATCAACTCTCAGGAGAACACAGACTGCCCCTGAAGTCTCTTTAGTCAGTCGATTCCTGAGCTCCATATGACCCCACTACCTCCTATGAATTAGGCTATGTCAATAAACACACATCTTCTCTAGTTCAAGAGTTAAGACATCTAGCTAGGCTACACAGTGCCACCATAAGACTGAATGATTACATGGCTCATTAGGGTGGGGAAGCACCTGCCACGCAGTCCAACTCCATGGAGAATTTCTGCTCCAGGGAATCATAACCACCTGTTCAAGGCATTGACTTTATTAATAAGAAAAAAAATATCAGTTTTCCATATGAAGGAACTCTTCATTTACTTAACACAATCCAAGAGAAAATGTTAAGCAAATCTTTGTTTCTTGAAGTTACCTGACCAGATGAAAGATGAGGCGTTCCAGTGTATTGAGATGAGTTCGGGAGAGCTGGTCAATGACAGAGTATACACCGCGGATTGTCTCTTTCCTCTCCTGAAGGCCTGAAAACAGGAAGAGCAGCAATTAAGACTGAATATCTTCTCTTATACACTACACCTTCCTTCTGGACATTCACTGGGTACAGCTGACTTTTAAGAGTTTTAGCCATACTTGTATAGCAGAAGAAAACTCACTAGTTACCACTAATCTCCCCCTGCTTGAGTTCTATACTCACTAAGCAGGCTCCTGAGTTTTAATTTAGATCCCAGTAATTCTTGATTACAGTAAGGGGCAAGAGATACCCCAGTTTTTCATTTTGTGGCAAACCAATTCCCCATGAAAATTAATCAACTGCTATACAAGTTATCTGTTGTTGTCCTTTAGTCATTAAGTTGTGTCCAACTCTTTGCAATCCCATGGACTGCACCATGCCAGGCTTCCCTGTCATTCACTATCTTCTAAAGTTTATTCAAACTCATGTCCATTGAGTTGGTGATGCTATCCAACCATCTCATCCTCTGCCACCCCCCTTCTCCTTTTGCTTTCAACCTAAGCTGTAAATAAGTCTGAAGGGAATTTGAGGATCTATGCCTTGGGGCCTAAATGAATACTTCTACATAGGCCTTCATCAAAATCCTACATATCTATAGCACTGAAAAATTAAACTAGCATGTTAGGTATGGCACAGAATAGATAGCCAACGTTACACTGAGTCCTTGCTTAGATTCACAATTTATTTATAATCTTAGTCTTTCAACCTCTTTGTGAGAAGCAACTAAGTGACTTGCTCAGAAAGTTTTTAGGACATTGACATTTTAATGAGTCTCTAAGAAAGGCAACATTTGAATAGGTGCGAATTCAGTGGCAGTTTTATATCTACTGTATTACTTTTGAATCTATATGAACTTAAACCAACTGAGAATGGCTAAACAGTCTAATATGAAGATAGCATTTCTTTCCCAAGTGTAGCCCTTTCCTGAACCCAGGAAACCTGTGCTTACCCATAGCTCGAAGAAATTCCTCATAGAGTTCAAAGGTCATGAGTGGATTGGGTAAATCACGAAGCCATTGTTTGAATACACTTGCAATGACATGTATGTTATAGTCATCAAGGTTTACATTCTCAGCATCTATACAGAGATAAAGAATTAGATAAGAAAGCCAAAATATGCAGAGGGTCAAATAATAATGCACTTTAGAAACTATCATGACCAAAAGATACCTTTATCAATATCTTCTGCAATCCTATTCCATGCTTCGGAACAGTGTTCCTCTTATGGTAAAGGTACAGTTTTTGTCTGTTTTTTGAACTGTTGTGGACTGATAGATGTGTAAAGTAAAAGATCACATGTTTTCATGTCAAAGCACTATTAAACTGCTATCAAAGTTTCTAAATGCTTGCTCCCAGTTTCTGTACTTCTCTTGCGGCAGCTTGGCCTGTGAACCACACTTTTAGTAGTGATGTTTGAGACGGCCAATAGAAGAAAGGCCTAAAAGACATCTTCTACAAGTCAGACTGATTTTAAGTGATTCTTAGAGATAAAAGGACAGTGATAACTGAGCTTATGAAATGTGAAGAAAATCTTTACTATGCTTCACTTAAAAACCCTCTAGGGTTATACATGAGATGACTGGGGTGATATAGGATGAATGGTGCCTATGGGTAGACTCTTGGTTATACAGAGACAAGTATTGCACCTACATGTGATTCAAAAAGATCTATTCCTGGGAATTCTCTGGCAGTCCAGTGGTTAGGACTCCATGCTTTCTGCCAAGGGCTCAGGTTCAATCCCTGCTCGGGGAATTAAGATCCCACAAGCTGTGCAGTGCAGCCAAAAAAAAATCTATCCCTTTTCAATAATGGTAAAGAGTAGAAGTTGAACATAAAACCAAAGTCAAAGCTCTGCATACATTCCAGAACTGAGGCTACAGCTCTACACAGATACATATTCAAATCACTAATTATCAATTTAAATAACTATGTCATCAGTGTTGGAAGGCAATAATATACACCAGAAAGAACATCACTTGGAGTCAGAGTAACAGATTAACAGGCAACAGTTTAGATTATGGGTTAAATGCCAGCTTTGTCACTTATTGGTGGTAAGTCATTGGGCAAGATCCTCGATAAGCCTCAGTTCCTTCATCTGTAAACAGGGATAATAATCACTGTCTGTGAACATCAGTACAAACATTTGTTGTGAAGATTAATAGAAAAACATCAGCACATTGCCCTGCATCTTATCAATAGCTCATTAGTTAATTTTCCTGAACCCAAGTTTTCTCCTTTGTAAATTAAAGATATGATCTTACCAGACTGCTAAAAAGATTAAGTGAGATCTGTCTGAAATATCTAATAATCCCTTGTACAAATACTCAATGTATGTTTGCTGAGTGGACCATATAAAAGAAAGCTACAAATGATTAAAAAAAATTTAAAAAGGCACCACAGAAAAGACTGCATTCTTCTGGCTTCAAGCAAAGGATCAACATGTAATAAAAACTAACAGCATGAGATGACCTGCTTAAATAAGAGTATTTGGTCTTGATTTAGAGGGTACTATCTTACCTGTATCTAGACCTTGTCGAAGCTCCTTGATTTTATTAGTTGAACCAGACTTTCGGTAAATACCTTCTGTGTACAGTCCATGCATTTCAATGTAGTTTATGAGCTTTTCCACCACCAAAGGAACAGTTCGGTCTTCACTGGTCAAACGGGACAGTTCAACCCCAAATTGTCGAGAGGACAGCTCTGGATCATACTACATGGAAGATAATTTTTGATTCCAAATACATTCAAACACCTTTAAATATATTTATCCAATTCTTTAAAAGTAACAATTTTTTCTTTTCCTCAAGTTTTAAAAGCATAGTTACGAGAGTTGGGAGGAAAGGGAATTCTTGTTAATGCTGAGAATATAAAGAAGTGAGAAGTTCGTTTCAATCCTCTTCCACTTGGAATCCCCCCTCTCACTGCACTCCCCCCTCTCCACCCCCCAACCCACCAAATAATGGGGAAGAATGCAGGCAGTGGCCACAGGTTACTGCTTTCCTTTCCTTAAAAAAATCTCTTCACGTAAAGATGGGCTGTGGGCAAAGGAGAAAGGGGAGAGACTCTGTATACTAAACATTTACCATGTACCACTAGAAAACCTATTGATTTGATATGAATTAGAGTTGTCACTAATTTCTGAAGCATAAGGATGCTCTGGTGTTTACGTAAACTTTAGAGAAGTTAAACTGACTACTGATGTCACAGCTAAAGGCAGGGGCACACAGAGGCCCAAGATTAGTGACCTCTTTCATTTAATTCAATAGTGTATTCTGATATTGTATTTCATTATTATTTTATGTGATAGGGAAAAAAAGGCTTATCCTTAAGTTTATTTGAAGTACTTTAAATAAAAGAAGAATGCCAGCTATTATCTCTGAGACTGAAACTTTTTATGTAAATCTCCTTTTTGTCCTTTCCTTCTCCTGCCCCATGCTCCTTGCCTAGTCCAACACTGCATACCCCAGTCTCTCCTTCATCCTGCATGCAGTCAGTGCTGAGTTCTTTTAGTCTATTAGTACACCCTTTCTTTTCATACAACTCTAATTTTTCTTTCTTTGACACTGTGAGACTGCAAAATAATCTGCTTTTCTGTTAGCTTCTTAGCCTCTTGACCTGTGCAGCTTAAGAATTCAGAAAACACCTTAAAGGGAAAACCCGAGTTTTAGGCTCCCTTCTCTATATGTTTGGATCATGGTCCTTCAAGTCTTGGCAATCCCAAACTCCAACTTTTGTCTCTATAACTCTGTAAGATTTCTAAAAGCTTTTCTGGCTTTTCTGACTCTTAAGTGTGGCCCTCTGCCCAGAATCTTGATTTCTTGTCCTACAACAAAAACTGACAAATTCCCACTTAGAGGAAAACATCTCACACATATAGATTCACCAATCTGTAATTCTTTTCTCTGTAGGTTCTAGGCCCCTAAATTCCAATTTTCCTAGGCAGCTATCTAATGCTAGGCAACAGACTTTTTTCAGTTGTTCTCAGCACAAGTATTAGTCTACCACAAGCTACTCCATCTTAGCCAGCAGATGTCTTACCTTCATTGTATATTTTAAGCCCTGAGTCAAATTTATCTTTGTACTTTGCCATGATTTGTCTACTAATTTGGAACAGATGAAAACTATATACATGGGCTGTAAACATGCACACATATTTTATTATAGTTCAGATCTGCACAGTATTGTTAAAATTGTACATGACAAATAAGCAAATGTGATCACATGTCAGTACAAGCCTGAAATATTTCCAAAATGGTTCCTTTTTGAAGCATAAAATTATCAGAGTACAAGTTCAGTATCAAATCCAAGTAGAAGTTTGTAAACACACCAACTATGCTGATGAATTTTACTGTGCATGTTAAAATCTTTAACTATAGCCTACCACTTTCAAGACAGTTTATAGGAACACTTAAGAGTGTTTAAAGTAGGAAACCTTAGAACTTCCCTGGCAGTCCAGGGGTTAAAACTAAACACTTCCAATGCAGGAGAGTGGGTTCAGTCCCTGGTCAGGGAACTAATATCCCACATACTGCGTAACGTGGCCAAAAAATTTAAAAAGAAAAAAAAAGCAGGAAACCTTTAAAAAGAGTGCTTTAATAAGTTGTTGGTTGTGAAATCAGGTTAGCAGCTCCCATGTAGTAAAGGTAAATACAGTTCTGGAAAAATCAATTCAGTTATACATACACACATACCTCTATATGTGTAAGCAGGATTATGATATAAAACTTATTTCTTACAGTATTTTGTGGCCAAAAAGTTTGAAAACCACTACTCTGTAAGATCATCAAAGAGGCTTTGATTTCTTTCCACAAGGCAAAAAAGACCTTTTTTGTCCTTTCCTTCTCTTGCACCATTCTCCAACAGACTTGTTATTTATTACTCATAGGTAATAACTTCTTACCTTTTTAGAACACTTGGCTGTGGTTTTCAGACAGCACTTCTTATGACAAGCATACTTGCACACTGAAAAACAGGTTTAAAATGTAACATTTTCAGGAGTCTATATATTAGTGGCAAAACTTAACAAGTTTACTGTTTTATTTTGAAGATACTTTTTTTAAATCTGAGACTCCTATAGCATCATATACTTTGTATCATAATAGAATAAAAAATGGTCTTAACTCATTCAATTCAGAAAAATGAAGCTGAAAAACATACCTAAAAATCCTAACCACTGTCTGGGAAAAAGTTTTTTATTCTTTCAAGACTGCCTGCCCCTCCTCCTTGTCCCCACCATATCCCAGCAAAAGATTTATCTATCTTCCTGGTTTGATTCACAAACCATTGCCCATGTTCCCCTCTTATACTTGCTCTATGATCTGATAAAATGCAAGAAATACCTATTAAGAATCATTCCAGTGGATTAAAAAAGCATTAATATCAAAGACCTACACTAAAATAAAAACAAATCGGGTAACATATTAGGCTATAAAAAAGGCCTTATTCATTCTCCTAGAAAGTCTAGAATAGAGCTCTGAGGAACCAGAACATAAAGAACATCAGTAGTGATTGAGAAGATGAGATGAAAGGTTCAGAGCAGAAATCAGTTCTTGGACCAGGAGATAACAGGGTGGCTAGGCAGCAGTATGGGCTCACTGAGAAGAGAATCCTGAGAAAATACTTGGCCTGTGTTATTTTGGTATGACCGGCTCTGGCTCTTGCAAATCAACACCTCAATATTCTTCTTGAGCTTCAAAAGCATGATTTGAGGGATTTTCAAAGCCAAGGTCAAGTAGGGGAGGCCATGTAATTGTAGTGGTAAAATCACCAGCATAACCACACAAAAAGTTAATTCTATTAAGAAATCAAAGCAAGCCCACCCAAGTCATAAAAGAAGAAGCAGATTCTTTCTATTTTTCAGTTTCAGATCACAGAGAAAATTATACGAAACCTATAGGAATCAGGCTAACATTAAACATTCAAGTACATGGCAAACTACACCCTATTTTTTACTCTCACTATAGTTTTTTTTTAAAGGAAAACCACTATTGAATCATTGAACAAGTGAACATATCTAGCAATATCCAAGTGCTGATTTTGCTATGATGAACATGATTTTCATCCTTACTGTCATCCTGGACCCAGCCCTTTCATTTGATTCTGGCCCACTAGTAAACAAAGCTTCACAGAATTATTAAAAGCACCAGAGCAGATGTATATGGAATGACAGGAGTGAAAGCTAAAGATTCTCTGTAAGCCAGAACCAAGTGGACCCTCAAAAAAACCTCCACTCACATTCTAGGATTTAAAGGTTCTGATGAAAGGATTATAGTAAAATAAAGTATCTTTCCAGGTATAATCTAAGAATTTCAATAATTCACCCATCCATCTATATAGGTCCAACTACCCGGTAAATACTCACATTCTAGGATTTAAAGGTTCTGATGAAAGGATTATAGTAAAATAAAGTATCTTTCCAGGTATAATCTAAGAATTTCAATAATTCACCCATCCATCTATGTAGGTCCAACTACCCGGTAAATATTTACTAAAACTTCACTGCAGATGGTGACTGCAGCCATGAAATTAAAAGACGCTTACTCCTTGGAAGGAAAGTTATGACCAACCTACATAGCATATTCAAAAGCAGAGACATTACTTTGCCAACAAAGGTCCGTCTAGTCAAGGCTATGGTTTTTCCTGTGGTCATGTATGGATGTGAGAGTTGGACTGTGAAGAAGGCTGAGCGCCAAAGAATTGATGCTTTTAAACTGTGGTGTTGGAGAAGACTCTTGAGAGTCCCTTGGACTGCAAGGAGATCCAACCAGTCCATTCTGAAGGAGATCAGCCCTGGGATTTCTTTGGAAGGAATGATGCTGAAGCTGAAACTCCAGTACTTTGGCCACCTCATGCAAAGAGTTGACTCATTGGAAAAGACCCTGATGCTGGGAGGGATTGGGGGCAAGAGGAGAAGGGGACGACAGAGGATGAGATGGCTGGATGGCATCACTGACTCGATGGACGTGAGTCTGAGTGAACTCCGGGAGTTGGTTAGGGACAAAGAGGCCTGGTGTGCTGCGATTCATGGGGTCACAAAGAGTCGGACATGACTGAGCGACTGAACTGAACTGAACTGATAACGTGCCAAAACTGTTCTAGGCCCTGGTGATTCAGAAGAGACTTCTGTATGAGACAGTTTCTTGATCTTATACAGAACACATTCTAGTGGGACAGAGAAACAAGGAAATGAATACTTAGTATCATTTTGGGTGGTGATAAGTAGGTCTCCTGCATTGCAGAGGGATTCTTTACCATCTGAGCCACCAAGGAAGCTCCAAGTATAAAGACTAGAAAAGCTGAGTAAAGGGATGGAGAACTGGTGGACAGAGCAGTGTTTTAGACAGGAGAGTAAAGAAAAAGCTCTCTAATATACTAGTGGAGACATGAATTAACTGAAGTAGTAAGTCATACTAACATCTAGGAGAAGAACATTTCAGACAATGAGCTGCAAATACAGTGACCAAAGAACATCAAAATATCTTATTTGCCTACAAAGAGCAGATGAAAAGGAGTATAAAGAGAGATGAGTTTAAAGAATTAGGGAGTGTGAATTATTCCTTAATGTTAAACTCATGGAAACGGAAATATCAAGTGGTTAAAAACATTCCTCAAAGATCTTTCATACTTACATTTGCAAACAGAGGCTCGGTCCATGATCCATATCAAAGAAGAACAGTATTCACAGTAGGTAGGGATGCTATACTGGGTGGCCTTAAAGATGTGACCATTGTGCTCTTCTACCTGAATGAAAAAATACAGCTATTTATGTCAAAGCCAACACTGCCCTAACATGTCAGGCAATAGGAAATCCTTCAATTCCTTGTTGTCTTCATTGGGCACATATTCCAGGAGGAGAATTATGATCTTCTGAGAAATAAAATAAAGGTAAACTATATGATCCCTGCTTTCAAAAAGCTAACAATCTAGTAGAGAGACAAGTCCAACTTATATGAAAATCAGAAAACAATGCTATAAACATATAAGAGCTGTCTTATACAACTCTGAATCAGCATGTTAAATTAAAAGCAGTGGGTTTTAAAAATTTAACCTCAAGAACCTTTCACACTTTTCTGTTTATTTATCACAAATTCCTCTTCAATAAAGAGTCGGTACATGTCAGTATGAAAAAGTTGATATATCCACTGGATAAATTCCTAGATGCAGAACTGCTGAGTCAAAGTTTTTTTGGTTTTGTTTTTAATATTTTTAAGGCTTTTAATATATCATCATTAAAGTACCTTCTCCAAGAAAGTTATGCAAATAAACCCCCTATCTGCAGTATTGGGAAAATATCTATATATTTATTTATCTTTCCAGGAAATTAATTTATTTTTAGTTTTGCTCATAGATGGACAAAGTAGAAAATCACTGTTGTTTATTTTAATTTGAATGCTCTTAAGTATAAATATTTATTTATATATTTATTAATATTTCCTTCTATTACC
Source organism: Bos grunniens (assembly GCF_055505025.1). Classification (NCBI taxonomy): domain Eukaryota; kingdom Metazoa; phylum Chordata; class Mammalia; order Artiodactyla; family Bovidae; genus Bos; species Bos grunniens. Next base: position 83,525,756 of record NC_141174.1, on the reverse strand, counting down.
TACACTTATCACAGGCCCTGAAATATAACAGCTGTTGAATTAATGAATTTTCTTTTTTAAAAAATGTCATACACTTTTACTCATTTCTATCTTCAGGTACTGTTCTCTCCCATATAGACATGAAAGACTACTCTTACAAGGCTTAAAATGCATAAAAGGCCTAAACACTACCTGTTAATAACAGGCACCTTCCTACTATTCCTCTGCATTGCCTACCCTTTCCTTCATATACAATCTCAAAAATTCTCAGTGGTAGGTGGCATTACTCCTGTTTTATATAATATATACTCCTATTATATACATGAGGACATTGAGTCTCAAAAGGATTAAGTTGTCTAAGGTTTCTCAATTGGAAAACCCTCCATCGGTGAATAAGAATAAGCCAGGCTAAAGGGTTTAGATACCCTACTTTCAGGATTCAGTTCTTAAGAAGATCATGCTAAAAACAGAATCAGATCATGCTTCTAAAACACAAAGTGGAAAAGTGACAAGCAACGATCTAAAGAACCTCAGAATTTGGTTTACAAGTGATACGGAATGATTTATAATCCTGATTTATTAAGTTTAAGGTTAACAATAACTATTCTAGGATTAGAATCTGCCACTGGGAGGGGTGAATCCAGGTTCTGTAGGTCCTAAAGCTTAACATTTTCCGGGGAAAGCGAAAAAGACAGGAGGAGGAAGGGAAACAACCAGAGAAGAAGGAAGAGAAGATAGTGGCGGCAAATGCAGCTGAAGCAGAGGGAATGGGGGAGGAGTGGGAGGAAATTAAGCTGAGAGAAGTCACGATCAAGAGGATGTCAAGTCTTATAGACAGTAAGAACTCTGGGTTTTATTCTGAGTAACACTGTAAGCTAAACTTGTGAGATCTGAGCAGAGGAGGAACATGATCTGATTTCTGTTTTTAAATGGTCATTATGGCTATTATTTAGAAAACTGTGAGGGGAGAATAATATAAGAAGGCAGACCAATCAGAACACAACACATAGTGTATTGGACTTCCCTGTCGCTCAGATGGTAAAGAATCTGCCTGCAACGTTGGAGACCTGGCTTCTATCCCCTGGAATGGAAAGATTCCCTGGAGAAGGGAATGGCAACCCATTTCAGTATTCTTGCCTGGAGAATTCCATGGACAGAAGAGCCTGGCAGATTACAGTCCATAGGATTGCAAAGAGTTGAACACGACTGAGCGACTACCACTTTCACTTTCACAGTGTATCAGACTATTGTTAATAGCAGTGGCTGCTGCTGCTGCTGCTGCTAAATCGCTTCAGTCATGTCCGACTCTGTGTGACCCCATAGACGGAAGCCCACCGGGCTCCCCCGTCCCTGGGATTCTCCAGGCAAGAACTCTGGAATGGGGTGCCATTGCCTTCTCCGTAATAGCAGTGGAGGCAATGTGAAATGGTCAGATATTAGATATATTCTGAAGGCAGAATACCTACCAGAGTTCTACCTTCTTTTCCAGCTCCCCTATAAACACGCAATACTCGAACCTGTTAAAGCTACTGGCTCAACATGCCAGGTTTTTATTCACATGTCTTTGAACATACTCTTTCCCTTTGGCTAGACACGGCTTGTCTAAACTACTACTCATGTGTTAAGAACCTGCAAAAATATCTTTTCTTCTGTAAAGTATTCCTTCATTCTCTTTGTATTTCAACAGCACTTTGTACTATTTCTACCATAATATTTATCGCATCTGAAACTAGTAATTTTTTAAATGCCTGCCTTCACTAGCAGATTCTGGGCTCCTCTGGGGCTTAACACATCCTTTTAATTACAGAGATTATGATAAAGTATGTAATAGAGATGATACAAAAGATAAGAACATGAACAATGATAAAATATACTCAAATGCCTTTGGGAATGTCTTTTGAGTTAGAAGGACTTATCTTTGTAAAATCCTAAATAGTCCTCATATTCTTTACAACAGAGAGAGCGAGCTCCTAAAAAAGCGCCTTCCCAGTCCCTACTTCTGCAAAAGGGTCATATTTGTTTGTAACTTTCATGAGTAAACATTTCAGTTTTCTGCCATTTTAGGAAGCCATCATTAATAACAAGTCAAGTCAAGGAATTCAAGACATACTTGTCATTCTAAATTTTTGTAAAGGCATAAAAGATTACCCCCCTAGACATCTGATAAACTTATTCCTTAAATACACCCAGAGAAATACTGTATGATTTACTTCAGACTGCTAGTCCAAAAATTACTTTACAACACAGGGCAAAAAAACAGATTACAACTTACTAAATCAGATTCTTTTTTCCTTCTTTTCTTTCTCTCTGTTTTTGGCACCTGATGGGAAAGAAATACAGAAACTGTGATATAATAAAGACTAATATACTTTCTTACTTCTTTTCTAAAACCTAATTCAAGGAGAAATTTGTGGGTCCTTACATAAAAGTCTCGAGATGATACAATGAAATGATGAAAACCACTGTTTTCCAAAATGAAATTCATGTACTGACCTCTAGCAAAGCTGAGGGTATAATCTTACAGCAACAGCATTTTTAACAACATTATATTTTAATTCAGTGAAAAATGTATTAATTGAAGAAGGCTTAGATAATATAGTCTGATCAACTTGTAAGAGAGAATGGAGTTTGCTGGATCTGAAGTAGTGCAAAGTTGACATGTTCACTGCGGTGCTTTTCTCAAATACTAGATGTCCTAGACTCTTAAGAGGAATTCATAATTGAATTCTTTTAGAAATCAAAATATATTTTACCTTTGTGGGTATGTATTCCAAAGTCTTGAATTCATTCATATATTCATCTAAAAACACTTTAAAAGTGTTAACCCAAACTCTGACTGGAGACTCACTCCAATCTCGCTGCTCAAGCCTCATGGTCTTTTCCAAAATCTGTTCAAATAGTGCGTAGAGGTCTTTATATCGTATGCTTTTCCCATCATCTACCTAATAAACAATAAGAAAAATAAGGTTTTAAGAAGAAATTCTTTATATAGAGAAGACTGATTAAATTTTCATTGGGTAGTATTTTGAATAAAGATTGTACTTTCTAATGGGCATGCCCATGAGGTCATGTGGTATTTGTAAACTCCCACTCTGCTATGGAATGTTTGCAGAATAAAACCTGCTACATTTTAATAAAATACCTAATAGTTTAAACAATGTAATAATTGGAGAAAGTCTTGGGAATTTCTCCCATAAACCTGGCTTTTTAACTGTATTTGAAAGTTTAGTCGCTCAGTCGTGTCCAACTCTTTGTGATCCCAGGGACTAGAGCCTACCAGGCTTCTCAGTCCACGGGATTTTCCAGCCAAGAGTACTGGAGTGGGTTGCCATTTCCTTCTCCAGAGGATCTTCCTGACCCAGGGATTGACCCCAGGTCTCCCACATTGTAGGCTGACACTTTACCGTCTGAGCCACCAGGGAAGTCCTAAGGTATGAAGATTATTTGCATACCTTAATTACCTATCTCTCCAGAAATGAACCTTATTTAGATAGTTCTGCCTTAAAAGTGAATACCTGAATTCTTGCTAGTGAAACATTAGGTAAATTTTACTAACTTTACTTAGCTAACTTTACTTTTTCATTTTTCCAAGGAAGAATGACATGCCTTAAAAAACACTATATTTCTTGCAATGGGATCTACATGGAATTCCTTTTAAATTTAAATGAGGTGTAGACTCTCCATGAGAAAGAAAAATAGCATTTAAGTGACCAAAACATGCTATATACATTTAAAATTTATTTCTCTTTCACTTCCTCAGAATTAGAGGTTGAATCTCTTTAATCCAAGATTATAAAACCACTATCAAGCTCCAGTTTATAATGTTGGTCCTTCCTATGTGATTCAAAAGTACACTGATCCCTAATCTAGAAAATATAGGTGTGAAGCATAAGTAGTTGGCAGGATTGGAAAAATATGGCCAATATTGTCCCTACCCAAACCTTTATTTGCCATAGTCTAATTACTACTTTATTATGGTCAAGAAATTACTGCTCTCTAAGACTGTCTGGTTTCTACTTGCAAAAGGCCAAAAACCCATATACTGAGTGGAAGATAACACAGAAAAGTTCTCTCACTTTTCACATAAAATTATAGGTTGAACAAAGAAAAATCAATTAAATACAAATTATTTTTTATAGAATAAACATGACAATTCAAGAAATACTAATATTCTATAGATCAAAAGCATTAGTTACTATATACTTTCAGTTCAGTTCAGTTCAGTCGCTCAGTCGTGTCTGACTCTTTGCGACCCCATGAATTACAGCACGCCAGACCTCCCTGTGCATCACCAACTCCTGGAGTTCACCCAAACTCATGTCCATCGAGTAGGTGATGCCATCCTGCCATCTCATCCTCTGTCGTCCCCTTCTCCTCCTGTCCCCAATCCCTCCCAGCATCAGAGTCTTTTCCAATGAGTCAACTCTTCACATAAGGAGGCCAAAGTACTGGAGTTTCAGCTTGAGCATCAGTCCTTCCAAAGAACACCCAGGACTGATCTCCATATACTTTAGTACCAAGAATAAATTTTCTAAAACATGAACACAATATGAAAGTATGAAAGTGAAAGTGAAGTTGCTCAGTCGTGTCTGACTCTTTGCAACCCCATGGACTGCAGCCCACCAGGCTCCTCCATCCATGGGATTTTCTAGGCAAGAGTACTGGAGTGGGTTTGTCATTTCAAGGTAAAGTAAAAGTGAAAAAAACTCACACATAGAGATTATGAAACATCTGAAACTGCTCTAATTCCACGGGATAAAAAAGTATAATAATTCCAACATAAATGAGAATTAGAAGCTGGAGCCAGAGCTAAAAGGATCACAAGAGGTCAAAAATAGAGTGCCGCTGAGTGAAAAATAATCATAGCTAGAGTATTTGAATTTAATATCCTAAGAAGATGAAAATTTACCCCTAAGAGGGGGGAAAGGCTGCTCAAGGAAATTAAAGGGTATTATTAATCAGAGGTCAATCAGTATGCTTTTCCATATCTATCCCTAAAACTAAAAGAAGACACTGGAAAAATCTCTAATTGAACATGGCCCTGTATTATTTTTATGGCGTTGTCAAATTTTTCATATGTTGAACTTCTGAATGTCTCCTGACACAGTCCAACTTACCGCCAATGCAGATGAATAAAAGCTGAAGATATTCTGCCGAAATTCTTTCAGGGCTTTCTTGAATACAACATCCACTAGTGTGTCTTTCTTGCTGTCTTCATTATCTAGGTCATTCATCTGGGGACCACAGAAAGAGTTTTTGTACACAATCAACTAAATTGAAAAGAAGTGAATGCCACATTGGACACATATTGTTTCTTCAACAATGACCATCCTGAAAGGGCAAATTATCATGGGACCCAGATAAAAACATGACTAGACAGCCAAAGTTTTCTTACTATGAGATAATTTCTAAGGTCTCTTCTAATATCATATAATTCAATTGTTTTGCTACCAGGAAAACAACTCAAAGTGTATAATGACAAACCTCACCTTAACATATGGAGTGCAACATGACAGTTACAGTGAAAGTGAAGTCAGAAGTAAAGCCTAAAACCTTAAACTCTGTCTACCCAGTCTGACTCATGCATATCCTATGATTTGCACATTTCTGATAAAGAAACAGACCCTCTAACTTACTGAAGCATACATACTTTAGGGGGCATATCCTGATATACAAGCATTCCACAGTCAAAGCTGCTTAGGGGCCTGAATACCTTTTTCAGAAGAAATTCATCCATGCTTTTTAAATCACTGGCACTTGCTATAATCTGGACAGAGTCATTTTGCCAGTGCACAGACTCCAAAGCCACACTGCTGATCTTAACACTTCGCTTGCGCCTTGCCTTTGGAGAAGGCTCTTTGTTCTCTTTGAATTCCTTTCGGCAACTCCCAGGCAATTCTGGACTCAAAGGAGGTGTTGGGTGATTATGAGATAATTCTGTAAACCAAGATAGAGTATCCAAAAGAAATTTTTTTTAGTAAAAATATTGAAACCTCCACACCTTCTTTTCAAGTTCCTTTAGTAAGTCACTAAAGGAAATAAGTAAACATCTGAAAAGTAACATTAATGTTTGGGGTCAGACAGTTAGGCAATAAATCCAGATTGTATGTTTGTACTGATATTTGTTTAAGAATTATCACTTTCCAATGGGAAATGCTATCAGGTGTCCCAAAGAGATGAGGTCTGATACTGAAAACCTGGATGGAAGTGCTGTATACAACTGAAGCCTGGATTCCAAAGATCTCAGTCCCAAAGAAGAGAGGCGTACACAATCACACTAGGATGTTCAGTGTTGACTGCTAACCCAGTCCGAGCTTTACTACATCTGTTTGAAAGAACAACCAGCTTATATAAACCCAATAAATCAGTGACGCTTGATAATTAGTATTATTTCTTTACTAGGGTCTAAAGCCATAAATGTTTCAGTGACAATATCTGGTGTTAGCCTGGCAACCTCTATTTAGGGAGCAAGGTAACTCAGTTGGTTCACTTCTGCTTAGATCTCTTTACTATTTAGGATTTTCTTTCATATGCATACTTTCCTCAAAATTGTATTAATTTCTCAGACAACTCCTGGACTGAACCAGTTTTGTATATAATATTGGAAAACACAACAAAATTTTTCTGCAACTGTTTATACCAGAGAAATTTGGTTCCATGTAGTCCACTGGAATCTAGAACTACACTGGATTTGCCAATGCCTACCTGGGGCTTGATGAGAACGTTGGTCCCATTTCACATACCTGTTTTTCTCACACATATTTACCTTATCTTCTGGCCAATGATATATCCTCATTCCATCTAAAAGCTTAATTCTGATAATAAAGGGAAACAAGTAACCTTCCATATGCTAAATGCCACAATAGGCAGGAAATGAGACAAACTAAATTTCAGATATGCCACGAGAATAAAAAATATGAAGATATAGAGAGGATACAAGTATATTCAAACTGGTGTTAACTGATATTAATTCCATTATATAACCTAGATATACAAGTATCTATTTCATTTAACAAACAATATCTTTCTTTATACTAAAAGAAATAATGGTTACTAAAGAAACTATAATCCTAGTTTAGCCTTAAAAACAAGGGCTACCTTAATAAATTTTTACTCAAAGATAAATAAAAAGGTACAATTTTAATTTTTATACATGTATCCTTATTAAGCAAACACTCAAAGAATTTCCTAATTCCTTCTTGGAAATAAGCAGTAGAGAATATAACTGTGAAAAATGAAAAATTTAGAATGACTACTATAAAACAGATAAAACATAAGAAATGGATCCTCATAGGAATTCCAAATTTTCCAAACTGAACTTGTAGAATTCACTTAATTTACTACTGGTTTTATCCATACCAGTTTGCAAACTGATAGGAGCAGAGTCAGAAGACAGAAAAACAGGATTCTAATTAAATTTCTACCAGTTTTCCCTCTGACACACAGGTACTTCTGCTCTGGTTGATCCATGCCTTTGTGAAACTTGATCATCTTTCCTCCCTTTATCTTATCTTATCCTCTGTCCCTTTATTTTTATCTTAGCCTAGATGTGACAAGTTTTGTTTACTTATTTTAACTTGGTCTGTTCTATTTCTACTTAGAGATAATAATTTTCTTCCTAGGGCCTATTTCTATTTTATTCAATACTGACATTTCACCCACTCATTGGTATTTTACCCACTCATTATCACATAGCCACTTCTGATGTATATCCCCCCTATTGAAGATAGCTGGCATCTTTACATAGTAATTAAAAACGCACATACATACTTAAGCAAAGGGCTTGGAGAGAAAGGGCTAATCTTCAAATGTTGGGATTACTGCAATCCTTGGAGAGTCAGTAATTCTAGCATTTAGAGAAACCATATCAACAGATGAACTAACTGTTGGGTACTTGTTATGTGCTATGACTGATGCCCCAAAATTAAAATAACAGCTACCATTATAAAGTCCTAGCAACTGACATACAGTAGATCTTTTAGCACAACAGTTAAGAATACGGACTCTGGAGCCAGTTCGCCTGAATTCAGATCTCAGCTCTAACAACTGCTATACGTGTATAAGCAAATAATTTCTCCATGCCTCAGCTTTCTCATTTGTAAAGTGGGAAAAATAATCATACCAACCTCAAAAAATGGCTGTGAGGATTGAGTCAATACATCCAAAATGCTTAGCACAGTGCCTTTTTCATAGTAAACAATCAAATATTAGCTGCTGCTATCTTATTAATTTTTACTAGGAATATATATATGGAAAAGGCAATGGCAACCCACTCCAGTACTTCGCCTGGAAAATCCCATGGACGGAGGAGCCTGGTAGGCTGCAGTCCATGGGGTCCCTAAGAGTCGGACACGAATGAGCAACTTCACTTTCACTTTTCACTTTCATGCATTGGAGAAGGAAATGGCAACCCACTCCAGTCTTCTTGCTTGGAGAATCCCAGGGATGGGGGAGCCTGGTGGGCTGCTGTCTATGGGGTAGCACAGAGTCGGACACGACAGACCTGACTTAGCAGCAGCAGCAGCAGGAGGAATATATACTTGTTAGGTGAATGAATGGTGGCTAAATTTTTACACTTTAGAAAACTGAGGCTAATCAAAGATTCACAATTATTCTTGAAGTTGTTACTTCATTGTTTTGGTGCCGTATTTCCTTGAAACTACTCTTACAGGTAAAATGTAATTCTATAATTATCTTTTAGTTAAGGAAGGATTTAACAATCTTGGTCCTATCTCAATAGAATATCTTGCCAACAAATACTAGAGGGATAGAAAACTTTCAGAATGAGTAAACAAATTATGAAGACAATCTCCACCCTTTGTCCATTTTTACCATCTGGAAACCGATGAGCTGGAATCATATCTGAGCCAGCAAAGAGTGCTGAAACCTCTGAGTGAGTATCAGGTTTCACTCTGGAAGTCTTCTTCTCTCCTTGTTTCCCTTTGGCCCAGAATCTCATCTTAGCTCTCTGAGGTCTGTTTAGCAAAAAGAAAAAAAAAGCAAAAATGGCAATCAGCATGTCCTATTGACATTATTTGTATATCACTTTAAGTTATATAAACAACTTTCATATGAATTAATTCATTTAACCTTCACAGTTAAGCTTAAGTCATATTTAATCTTCAATTGTACAGTTAAACTTCATCTGGAAAGTAAATGATAATCTCCTCATCTTGAAAACAGAAATGAGAGCCAGAGATGTTAACTAAAACCACCATTTATATGAGTTATTATCATATAATCATATTAGTTATCATCATATAGGTACTTATGCTCCAGGCATAAGTACTTGTATAGAGTTACCTTAAATACCTATAACAACAAATTTACATTCAAACCATAAACAGTTTTCAGGTGAAAAACTGGTGGTTTAAATATTAGGTGACTTTCCCAAGGTTACACAGCCAGTGAGTGACAAAGTGGAGGATCATACCTACTATGCAACATTGCCTCATTCTAGCACTTACATACTCTCTCCCTTCACATGCATCAAAGAAACATCCTGAGACAATAACAGCTTGAAACCTCTGAGTGAGTATCAGGTTTCACTCTGGTAGTTTTCTTCTCCCCTTGTTTCCTAACAAGAGTTAGGATAACCCATGTATCCTAACTCTGTACTAGGAGGCTTACTTGTACATTTAGTGTTGGTTCCTTTGTATGTTTGTCTACCAAAAAAGAAAAAATTTTTGAGCATCTTCTAGAAGCCAGGCACCGGGCCTTACTTACAATGACTACTTTTCACAACTGCCATGATAAATGAGTATTTTTATCCTAACCACACATGAACAACCTGAGGCTCAGAGTGCTGATAGAGACAGAAGTTAAAATCAGGTCTATCTGCTTTGGAAGTCAATTTTCTTTTATTCATGGTGCCCTCTTTTTTTTTTAATAGCATATTACTAAACTTGTACATCTATATGGTATGAAAAGAAATTGTTCCACAAAGCTTATTACAAATGATAGAGCTTTTTCCCTGCTATTCTTATCCCTTTTCTGATTCCCTAAACAACCCTTTAGAATTTACTTAAATGGTTCTTTTAATATTCACCAAACTTATATTGCTATCATACTTGTGACCACAGGTAATAAAGTAAGCACATTCCAACACTCCAGTTCTATACCCTACACAAACACAGACATCCCCCTCCAACAGAATATTGTAATTTTAGTTAGGTCAATATACAGTTTTTTTTAGTAGTATTCACCTTTTTTTACTATGTAAGTAATATTCACAACTGAGGCATATACCCTATATAACTCATATTTTTTAGAGTTAATATTTTATTTTATATTTGCTCATTTTTCTACATTCAATTCACCTCCAAGTGTTTCCCCATTTGTGAATATCTCCTCTCAACATGTTGAAACACAGTTAGGTATGCCATCAGTTCCATGTTCTTAAATCTTTCCCAGAGCCTTCTAACCTGCTCTAATCTGGCATGGTTCCCTCTGTGATTGCTGTACAACCATCATTTGTAAAGCTACTTTCAGGATCATAATGGAGATTTCTTTTGTCTCCACTATTTTATGATGACATGTCTTTTGGTATGGGTCTATTTTCATTCATTATGTTGAGCCTTGTCAATCTAGAGGCTCAAGTCCTTCAATTCTGTGACATTTACCTGAATTTATTAATGATTTGCTCCTGTCCGTATTCTTTGTCCTATCTTTCCAGAGTTCTTACAAGTGGGTCACTGGATGTCCTAAACTGCTTCTCTAATTTTCTTCTCTTTTCTTGCCTCTTCTCTCCCTTTGTCTTTTTGTTCAAATTTCTAAGAGATATCAACTTTCTTTCTCATGCTTTGGACTTCTTTATGCTATTGTAGTTTCAATTTTCAAATGCTCTTTTTTTATTATGGATGTTTCCCTTTCGACTATTCTAATTTCATGAATATAGTTGTATTCCTTTATGCAGAAGATCTATTGGTAGTTTTATGTATCTGTCTTGAAGTTTTCTTTCCCCTGTATAGTTTATTTCTTCCAAGTTATATTTTATCCATTAATTTTAGTTTCTTTCATTTAAGATGACTCCTCAAATGTGTGGTGATCATGCTTGGAACCACTTCCCTTGTGGCTCAGCTGGTGAAGAATCCGCCTGCAATGTGGGAGACCTGGGTTTGATCCCCGGGTTGGAAAGGTCCCCTGGAGAAGGGAAAGGCTACCCACTCCAGTATTCTAGCCTGGAGAATTCCATGGTCTGTAGTCCATGGGGTCGCAAACAGTTGGACACAACTGAGCGACTTTCACTTTCACATGCCTGAAAGTTCTATTGTGCATTGGTGGGGCCTCCAAACCATGGTCGCCCTTGCAGGGTTATCTGGCTGATGCCAATATCTTTAGGTCTTTTCTTGAGGGTTGGACCAAAGTCCCAAAGACTCTTTGAATCATCTGCTTAGAGGTTATGTGAAACATGGGAGCTGAATACAGAATAAAATCTGGGGGATCTTAACATTCAGTATGTAAACATTCATAAAATCCCCCTGGTTCCAAATATGCACCTCAATCCTCAAGTATATCTGGTTACCTCTAAGTGCAGAAATCTTTTGTTTTGTCCTTTCCAGAAAATATATCTCCTATTTTCTGCTAGGGTTGGGCAAGATCAGCCAGTCAGATTCTTCTTTCTCAGTTGGCTTAAGATTCAGCTTTCTCCTATCTATTAAGACATTTAAAATTTGTCTATTTACCTTTTGGATTCCACATTTTTATTATTTCTGTCTCCTGTTGCTTTTTTGCTTTTGTCCTATATAGGCTATTTTAGGAGGATATGGAAATTAAATTTATATATTTAATCTGCTATCTCCACTTATATATTTTTCTATTGTGTTATATATTGTTTCTCAAACTTTCATCTCCAGCATAATCTGCTCTAGATTTGGGTTACCTTGGATTATACCTCTACAGTCATTGAGAAAGTTATCTTTAATAGGGTTATGAACCAGATAGATATTCAATGTGATATTCAATATCAGTGAAGACCTCTTATCAGTGAGGAACCAACTGCCTTACATAATACAATAAGGGACACAAAGTCATATTCTTGATAAATAAAAACTTCATATACTTTCCTAAAAAGAACAGTTATTTCCTGAAAGCTTTTTCCAGTTCTATTTGTAAAACACTTAAGTCAGAGCAGAATTCAAGTCCAAAACTGGGAAATATTTTCAGTTTATTTATATTTCAGATGAAATACTCTCATCTCATCTAATGTATTTTCTTTACAACCAAAATCCTAAGTCATTATTAATGATGTTAAGACTTTGCCCTGGGGCTTCCCTGGTGGTCTAGTGGTTAAGACTGCACTTCTACTGCATGGGGGTGTGGGTTTGATCTCTGGTCAGAGAACTAAGATTTCACAGGCCAAACAGTGTGGCCAAAAAAAAAAAAAAAAAGATTTTGCCCAAATCACAGTGCTAACATATAAAAAGACAAAGTTTATTATATATATCTGAACTGTTTGTTTCTGTCAGAGTAGGTGCTTAGTATTTGCTGAAAAATGAATTTCAGAACTTTCTAAATCAATAGCTGCTTTTTGAATTACGCTTTCATAAAGATGCTCAGTATTTGGCTATAGTCTATTAGTAAATAAAATTATATTACCCCTATTAACTTTCAGTGTATGCTTTATACCTTATATCTGAATCTGAAGCCTTCTGTCTCACTGCCAACTTCGTAATCTCTCCTTGAGACATGGTCTTATGAAGCTTTGCTTCTTCATCAACTGAAGAAAACCGCTGTGATGTCTGTAATAATTACATATGTAAAGACTTTAAAGCCAAGTAATTATTATCATAGCACTGTAATTAAAACTCAGATTACAGAATTATTTGAGAATTACACCTATTAAAAACATACAAAATACATTCATATTACTCAGAGATTCATTAAAATAAAAGAACCTACTAAAAATTCCATTAAGTTCAAACAGTAATCCAAAGTAAAGGGCACTTGGGTCAATAAAAATGCTAAATGGGAAATATCAGCTCATGTTTTCTGACAATTTAACAAACAATATCAAGTAGGGTGAATGGAAAAAAAAAAGAGTATCAAATGAAAAGTAAGAAAAAAATCAAAACCATCTAAAGACAGAGACAAAAGATCTAGGACCTGATAAATCTAGATATACAGGATAATTAATCAGTAGTTATCAACTTAAAGACACAGCCCAAACTTTAAAGAAAAAATTCTCAAGGTCTGCAAGTAAAAAGATCAAATAACTTATAAGGGCAAGAGGTTTAGACTGGCAACAGACTTACCAACAACAACAGACAAAGTAAGACAACAACAACATAGCATTTTCAAATAACTCAGAAAAAGAAAATATGAATCAAGGACTTCATATGTAGCCAAGGTGTCCCTTCAAATATCAAGGCCATAGAAAGATCTCAGGGAATTCCATATTGTTGGCCCTTTGAGTAACCTAAGGGAAGAGCTTCGTCCAACCAAGAGATAAACAGGGAAACTTCTGCAAAATATTTGAAGTGATAATTTAATACATTTAATAGTAGATCTAAGACAAAAACAAAGGTGGGGACTAATGGTGAAAGAATTGTATACAAAATTACATTTTCTGACAAAGTAGGAATAAAAGCTTAAAAAAACAGGAGTAGAAGGGAATAGAGACTAGAATAATTCACCAATAGTTGTGTCACAATAGGTAAGAATATTACTCATTTAAAAATGACTAATTAGAGTATTATTGATTAAATTTTAAAATATTAAAGGCATTTTTTAAAGTTACACATAAAAGTAAACAATCAACAGAACAAGACCACAATGTTTGCTAAACATCAAAAGAAATTTAAAAAAATAAAAGAGAAAAAAAATGAACACAGCAAATTTAACATAACATGATCGTAACAAAATTAATTGCAAGTTGAGAATTAATCTCTCACTTTCATCAATAAACATGAATAGATTTAACTCACCTAGTAAGGGAAAGATTTTTTACTTTGGCTCACAAAGCAGGGGCCAACTATACTGTATAAAAAACACACCTCTAAACAAAAGGATCCAGACAGGCTAAAGTTAAAAGGACAAACAACAGTATTCTAGGCAAATGGAAATAATAAGAAAACGGAAGCTGTGATACTACTACTGTAGAATTCAAGTAAAAAAACATGGAAGCTGACAAAGGACACTTTTTAATACTAAAAGGTACAATTCACAATGAGTAACAGGAATGATATTAACATTCATCTGATATAAGACAGATAAAAAATAATAAGGATATAGAAGACAAATAACATTATCAGTAAAGTAGAGATTATGGATGTATACTGAAATTTTACACTCTGAATAGAGAATACAACTTATCAAACACACATTCAACAAGTAACAAGTGCTGGCAAGGACATGGATAGAAGAGAACCCTCGTTCACTATTAGTGGGAATGTAAATTGGTATGGCCACCATGGAAAACAGTATGGAAGTTCCACAGAAAATTAAAAATGGAATTATGATATGATCCAGAAATTCCATTCTGGGTATTTATCCTAAGGAAAAAAACCACTAATATAAGATATATGCACTCCAATGTCCATTGCAGCATTATTTATGATAACCAAGTTATAGAAGTAGCAAAGTGCTCACCAATAGAAGACTGGATAAAAAAGATGTGGTATATATATAAACACACACATATATGTGTGGAATATTTCTAAGCCATAAAAATGAATTCTTGTCATTTGAGCCAACATGTATGGATCTAGAGGGAATTCTACTAAGTGAAGTAAGTCAAAGACATAGACAAAAAGTGCATGTTCTCACATGTGGATTCTAAAAAACTAAAACAAAATGAAAAAGGACTCATACATACAAAGAACAAATGGGTGGTTGCCAGAAGGGAGTAGGGGGAAGGAGGGGTGGGCAGAAGAGGTGTAGATTTTGAGATTAAGAGGTACAAACCTCCAGTTCAATAATAAACAAGTCATGGGTATCTGTATAGAGCATAAGGAATATGGTCAGCAATATTATAATAACCTTGTATGGGGATTGATGACTCTAAACTTATTATGGTGATCATTTCAAAATGTAGGCAAGTGCTAAATCATTACATAGTATATCTGAAAGTTAACATAATATTGCAATCATATATATTTCAATTTAAAAAATGTACATGGAACATTCATAAAAACTGATCATATTCTAAGTAACAAAGAAAATATCAATAAATTTGATCAAACAGAAGCATTATAAATAGTCTTTCATCAGAATACAATAAAACTAGAAACTAACAAAGATTTAAAAACAAAAAGGCTCTTCATCTGAAAACTAAAAAAAATTTTATTAAACAAGTTTCAGGTAAAAAAGGAAATATAAACTAAAATTACAGATTTTCTTAAAAACAATAAATCCTTTACACATTAAAATAAATGAGATACATCTGAAGTGTGATCAGAGGAGAATTCACAGCCTTAAAAACCTGTATCAATAAAAATAAATGAATTAAATTATTCACTCAAAGATGAGAAAAATAAGAAAGTAAACCAAAAGAAAATATAATAAATAATAAACATAAGGTAAAAACAGAAATCAGTGGAGAATGAAAAAAAAAAAGGGAACATAATAAATAAAACCAGATCCTGTTACCCTGGAAAAAATTAACAAAATAGACAAATAACTAGGTAAAAAAAAAAAAAAACCTATGAAATAAGAACTGACAAAAGGAAAATAACCACTGAAACAGGACTTTTTTAAATCATGAGACTACTTTATATACCTCTATGCAAGTAAATCTGAACGATGAAATGGAAAAAACTAGTTGCCAAAATTGGCCTTATTAGACAGAAAGCTTTAAAGGCTAATTCTCCTAGAAGAAATAGAGGAACTTATGCTACAAAAAAGTACCAATCCCAGATAGTTTCATAGGAAAATTCTACCAAATCAAACAGCAGAAAATGGCAATGCTATGACTTGTCCTCTGACTTTTTGGGGGGAATAAAATACATATATAAATACTGAGTGTAGGGAGTTCCCTGGTGACCTAGTGGTTAGGATCTCACTCCATGTTCAGGGGTTCAAGTTCTGTTCAGGGAACTAAGACTGTAAGCTGAGACGTACAGCCAAAGGGGGGCAAAAAAAAAAATTAATGAAAATCTGAATAACAAAACTGAAAACCAGAGAGCCCTAACAAGACTTGAAGAAATTAAACAAAATAAAATAGAAAACAGTATGCTAAAAAATAAGTAAATACTAAGTGTATGCAATGCTGCTGTCCTGGGGCCACCAATCTAAACTTTTCATGCCATAAACTGTTCAATTCACCAGTTTTCCAACTTGCCATTTCCTTCTCCAGGGGATCTTCCCAACAGGGATCGAACCCAAGTCTCCTGCATTGCAGACAGATACTTTACCATCTGAGCCACCTGGGAAGCCCCCAACTTGCAACACTCACCTCAAAATCACTAGCCTAGGTCCTAAAATATTATAAATATCCTTTCCTGACTTCCCCTTTCTGAAAAATTTCTAAGACCTAGTCGAGGTGGCTTTCCCCTTACTGTAAAATAAGCTAACAGACTTAGCCGTGCTTGACCAATGGGTTTTTTTTCTGGCAGTTTTCTGCAGAGTAAAAGAAGGAAAATTCAACACAGATAAGAAGTGAAGAGTATCTCAGAGAAATACAAACAGAAATAGGAAGTAAGAAGTACAGTAATTCTTCTGTATTGAAGAATGAAAATGGAAACTCAGTTTTATCATACAGGAGATAAAGTCAGACCCATGGAGCTGACTGCTGTAAGTGTGGGGAATGGCAGAAGAAACTATATAGAGAAAACTCTGTTACCTATATCAATCCTACAAATAAGGGGTAGAAATGATTTTATTAACTCACCATCCACAAGATTCAGAGACTAAATAAAAAGCTATATGAAAGCTATCTTTAAAATGCTGTTTAGCAGAACATGTTGTTGTTCTTGGGTAAAAACCAACATGGTGTGTATAAAAACTAAGTGAAAACAGTTATTCAAATGGCAGAGTTACAAGTAGGAAAAAAAAAACCAAGGTCTTAAAGATAGAAACTACCACTCTCACTTCCACGCCTTCATTGCAGGTAACAACTAATTACCCATTTGTCAACTCCAGAGGTAATGCTTATCAAATCCCCTTGAAGGAATTCATATCTAACTGTTTCTATCTCATTAGGATCAGGTATTTCACAATGGAAAGGTCAATTGATGGCTTCCTTGAGGAATGACACACTTCTTAGCAAATATCAGAGTTACTAAGTCACTTTGTCCAGGAAAAAAAAAAAAAACTATCCAGCTTTTAAAAAAATCATACCATTTACAACCCTGAAGATATTCAGAATTTGATAATTCAGTAGATTTCAGTTAGAAATAATTAGTCTTCATTTTCACAATATCAGATAACATTAGAACATGGCGTATTTTCAGATAAACAGAAACATACTTTAAAACTGTCCCTACCCTTCCCACCCCCAACCCCAATAAGTATCTGTCAGCATAGTCTAGAGAAAGCAAAGCTTCTTCATGCAAGTGTCCACCAGAAACAAACACCACAACCTATTCCTAAAATAGCTAGTGATGAAACATAAGGACAGGGAGAAAGCTGGAGAGGTGACTACCACACTGTGCAGGAGGGCGCTCTACAACTACTGGCATGCGGTGACCGTCAAGCAGGTGAACAGACTCACAGGCAAAGACCGCCAGACAGAACCCTCAGAGGGGCTGAATGCTCCAAGCAGAAAGCCCAGCTTCTTGGTTCCTCTCAATAAGAGTTCTCAGAAAGAATTCTACCACCAAAAGGATTGAGGTTTGTATCAGAGGAAACTCTCAGGAACAAAATAGCAATTACAAATGCCAAATTCTTCGACTAATAAAAACTGGAGAATAATTTAAGTATGTTCCCTATTTATACTAGAAATATATAGCAGTGTTTTTTCATTAAAATTAGTTTGCTCCATTACATAATTTCATCTTCAACCAACTAAGCATATGATAGAATATGTTTCAATAATTATAACTCAAAAAAGGGCCATCTCCAAAGTGGAGTTATTTAACTCTACACTGAAGAGAAGTCTTTGGTTCTAACTAGATATATTAATGAACATACAGACTGAGCAACTTTTACCATTTGGTTCAGGGTAATGATTCATTAGTCTAATTAGATAACTGGCTGTGCATTTTTCTATTTTTGTTGGTTATTTTATTTTTTCTTCCTTAGAATATCCATATTATCATTTAAAAACTGGGTCTATCTCCAACAAAAGATAAAGACAATGAGAATATTCTGGAACGTAACGATAATTTTAATTAACTAGGTCTTTGGCACAAATAGCCTGAAAGTTAAAAAAAAAAGTGAAAGTGTCAGTCGCTCAGTTGTGTCTGACTCTGCGACCCCATGAGCCCGCCAGGCTCCTCTGTCCATAGAACTCTCCAGGCAAGAATACTGGAGCGGGTAGAC
Source organism: Bos grunniens (assembly GCF_055505025.1). Classification (NCBI taxonomy): domain Eukaryota; kingdom Metazoa; phylum Chordata; class Mammalia; order Artiodactyla; family Bovidae; genus Bos; species Bos grunniens. Next base: position 83,507,357 of record NC_141174.1, on the reverse strand, counting down.
ATTCTTTTCTTCAGGGGATCTTCCCACCCCAGGGAACAAACCTGTGTCTCCCACATTGCAGGCAGATTCTTTACCATCTGAGTCACCAGAGAAGCCCCCAAACAGCTTAAAATCATTCTTTGAATATTGATAAAATATTTAATGAGTCAAAAGAAGACCATCCTAAAATGTTCCTCCCGTAATGAACAGATACTACAGAAGAACATTAGAGACTAAACTTAATTAAGAATATGCATGTAAATAAAATGCTATCACTCTACTTCCTCAGTGATAACATTTAGTACACAGCAGGCATACAGGGTACTCCTATTGTATTTTCCAGGCCAATTCTAAAATCAAACACTTTATATCCATAAATACACTCAAACTTATCAAGCTATATGTACCTAATTTGGGTTGAGATATGATAATAAAGCTATTTTATCTTTGCAGCTTTATTTAAACATAATGTTAATGTTATACTTTGTGATTAATATAAATTCACATTATCTACAGCCTTTTTTAGTTGGCTGGGTTGGTCCAGGAAGATATTTTTGGCATTTCTCATTAAATTAAAAAAAAAATTCATGTTTATTTTTTATTACTAAAAAATGCAGAGGGGAAGCAGGTTTAAATGCAAAAAAAAAAAAAAAAAGAGAGAAAGAGAGAATACTATTTCAGTTAAAAGCTACTGGATTGTTTAACATAGACTCTATTCACTAGAACACAGAGAGATCAGGAAGCTAGGGCTAGCAGGTCAAATAAAGCCCATTGCCTGTTTTTGTAAATAGTTTTATTGGAACACAGCCATGCACCTTTGTTCACTTGCCTACGGCGATTTCCATTCTACAATAGTAGAGTTAACTAGTTCCAACAGAGACTGTATGACCCATAGAATCTGAAATATTTAATATCTGGCCCTTTACAAAAAAAGTTTGAGGCTCTTGTTCTAGAAACTTTTAAGATAAAACAGAAAACTTCTACGTTAGTGCTAAGTTAAATAATTCTAATATTTTTTGCCTAATTTATGATTTAACTGACATATACTGCTAGAGTGCCCTTAATCCAAGTCCTGTTAAATTAAGGTTTAGCTTTAGTTGCTGTGTTCACTGAGGTTTCCCACGTACAAACCATTATATGGAGAAGAAGCTGTGAAGGTTAGCTTTAGATTAGCAAAGACTATTTCCATCAGATTTGCTTGTTGCCTATTTTTCTTATATTGCTATAAAATTACCATTTCGGAGTCACTGTGAGAGGCCTGACCCAGGCTGGGTGCAGGCCCTAGCTCAGAGTGAGAAGCTTGGTCAAGGGAGAGAAGGGGCTCAATAATGTCATCGTAATCATCTTCCTCTGTATCCCCCTCCCCATCGGCAAAAGTACCTCTAGTCAAGAAATCGGAGCGCGTCCGCGCCATTCGAGCTTTCTTTTTATGGGCCGGTCTGGCAACCTGCTTGACCAAATGATAAAACAAATAACACAACAATGTTTTGTTTTGGCTTTTTGGGAGACGATGCCAATGAAAGACATCAAAGAGCTCACGAATCTCTTGAAACATCCCCTCCCGCCCCATGCCTTTTCCACTACAAGTGACAGCCATAAAAAAGCAATCCATATTCATTACTCTGGACAAAGAATAAGAATGGAAGCTAAATCCACACTGTTCTTCTCCACAGCCAAGGAAGTCACTTTTCACTGCCACTGTAAGTCACCAAAGTCACCTGCATAAAGTGCCTTCTTTTCTTTTAGAATTCCTTTTTTGTAAATATAATCTGGATTTGTAGGCATCCTTCCCTACCTGAAGTATTCCTCTCTGAGTATAACAGACTTAACTCATGGCTTCTTTTTCTATAAACACATGGGAGTAAATGAGTAGATGGAAGTGTTCTAACTACAAGAACAGTAATTTCCAAAACAGTATGCACCTATTTTGCATAAAAGATAAATAAAACAAAATTCAACACTTACCTCTCCTTGGCCCGGCCCAGTTAACTTTACAGGTTTCCAAGTTGGTTCATCTTGTTTCTGGAGTTGAGGATTTCCACTGTTCAAGGCTTCCGTGGTGACACTTTGGATGAAACAACAGGATTACATTTTGATTCCTAGCAGATACTTCATGGCAGCAGTCTTAAAAGGACAGCATAACATATAGTCTAACAAGCCAGGTCAAAGAAATGGATTTGATGATGAGAAAGGGAAAATACTAAGTCCACAAATCTTAAGAATTAGTCTTAGAAGGGGTCTTTACACGCTCATCATTATAGAACACCTGATAAGTAGCTACCGAGTGATGAGGATCTCATCACTTTGCTTTATAGGGAGATGGCTCTATTGACAAACAAGTTTTCTTTCTGAAATCTCTCTGCAACTTTTATCAGCTGGCTTAGTTTTAAAACTTGAGGCTGTACAGAATAAAATCAACACTGACAGAGTAGGAAATTGTTACCAAACTAAAAGAAGTATGCTCCAAACCATAGAGACTCTATAGAGTTAGTTTGTGAGAATTTAATTTTTGCTTGAATAACCACATGACATGACTACTTTATCATTAAATTCTATGCAGAAATGAATGTTTGTGTCTGATGAAAATCTAAAGAGAACCTATACTTTTCCTATACTTTTATGAACCCAATTATCTGTATTAACTCAGGACCATCAATCTTAAAATTTATCAGTAACATATTGTTCATCTCTTCTTAGCAAGACTGTAAACTCACTGAAAATCATATTTTACCTTCTAGCATACTGCTGAATTTAAAGTAAACATTAACTTATAATATCATTTGGCAGACTAATTGCCCTTGCATTCAGAATTTTCCATGAAGGCCTAGGTTATCCTGTCCAATAATCCCTAAATACACCTTTCTTACAGCTAAAATCTTAGAGACCTCCCTTTCTGACCACTATAAAATCAAGGCCAGCAATCCTAGGTTGTCCTAAAAGATTCCCTTTTGATTATTCAAATCTCTCTTGCCACAGCTGAGTCATTTATCTTTGATTTGTTCTCCAAAAGAGAGACTATTAACAGGACCTTTGATAGCACCTAGCTACTCTGATTAACTTTTAAACTCACAACATTTTCTCTTAAGTTTCTCCATGATTTCTTTTTTGTTCTCCCTTACTAACCAGATGAAGACTACAACGCACTTACCACCCTATGGCATAGAAAGAACACTAATCTAATGTTACTTCCTAATCAGGACACCCAATGCTGATTTCTAATCAGGAAACTCAAATTCTGGGCTCAGCTATTTCTAACTATGTGACCTTATCCAGGTCATTTCATGTCTACGGGCACCAGTGACCTCATCTATAACATGTGGTAACTGAATAGATAACTTAGAAACACTAACATTTACAATTCTATAAAATGTTAATGTTTCTTATATTACTTACAGAATAAGAGAAGATGTGAAGTACGGATTTTCCTTAAGCTTTCATGCAAACAATCTAATACATTATCATTTTGAAGATAAATAGTTGTTAACAAGATAAAGTAAACTAGGTTAAGTAGCTGTTAAGACTGTATCTTGGCAAAATGATAAAAGGAGTAATTCACAAGTATGATTAATGTTTTTGAAATCTGCCTCTTGAGAAACCTATATGCAGGTCAGGAAGCAACAGTTAGAACTGGGCATGGAACAACAGACTGGTTCCAAATTGGGAAAGGAGTACGTCAAGGCTGTATATTGTCCCCCTGCTTATTTAACTTATATGCAGAGTACATCATGAGAAACGCTGGGCTGGAAGAAGCACAAGCTGGAATCAGGACTGCCGGGAGAAACATCAATAACCTCAGATATGCAGATGATACCACCCTTATGGCAGAAAGTGAAGAAAACTAAAGAGCCTCTTGATGAAAGTGAAAGAGGAGAGTGAAAAAGTTGGCTTAAAGCTCAATATTCAGAAAACTAAGATCGTGGCATCTGGTCCCATCACTTCATGGCAAATAGATGGAGAAATAGTGGAAACAGTGACAGACTTTATTTTTTGGGGCTCCAAAATCACTGCAGATGGTGACTGCAGCCATGAAATTAAAAGACACTTGCTCCTTGGAAGAAAAGTTACGACCAATCTAGACAGTGTATTAAAAAGCAGAAACATTACTTTGCCAACAAAGATCCATCTAGTCAAGGGTATGGTTTTTTCAGTAGTCATGTATGTATGTGAGAGTTGGACTATAAAGAAAGCTGAGTGCCAAAGAATTGATGCTTTTGACTCTTGAGAGTCCCTTGGACTGCAAGGAGATCCAACCAGTCCATCCTAAAGGTTATCAGTCCTCAATATTCACTGGAAGGACTAATGCTAAAGCTGAAACTCTAATACTTTGGCCGCCTGATGCAAAGAACTGACTCATTTGGAAAGACTCTGATGCTGGGAAAGATTGAAGGCAGGAGGAGAAGAGGACAACAGAGGACGAGATGGTTGGATGGCATCACCGACTCAATGGACATGAGTTTGAGTAAACTCGGGAAGTTGGTGATGGACAGGGAGGCCTGGTGTGCTACAGTCAATGGGGTCACAAAGAGTCAGACACGACTAAGTGACTGAACTGAACTGAAGTCTTCTATAAAACAGATTCATGGGTCTAACAACTATACACACACACACAAACATCCCTCACATAACTAAATCAGAAAGCAGAAAATAGTATGTTCTTAACATTTTTTGATGAGCTTATATGCTACGGACAATCTACAGGTTAATGGGCAGGACTAGGATCTCAAGCTGTCATGTAGTCCAACTGCATTTTATAATATGATATAAAAATTCTTAGTGGAAAAATAAAATATCAATGATCTCCTGCCCATTTTCTGTAAAATCTGTATGCAGTTTTTTAAAGACTGAAATATTTTTTAAAAAGCTCAGGATTTGATGAGAAAGTTATTTTCACAGTTAATATGAAATTTAACTTTTTTAGCCCTAAGATATAGCTCTCCTTTCATTTAAACAGTGATATTCTTCCACAAGAACTGAAAGAATCCACCGTGTAACTGGGCTTAATACAAATATTTTAAATTTTATAAAATTTGTTTTATGTACCACTTAAATGCTTTCTCACAGCTACCACTAGTTAAGACAACTTAAAAATAGAAGGAACTTCCAGTTATACAAGCTATCTAAAGTAGTCACAGGGAATTCTCCAGCTATCCAGTGGTCAGGACTTCAAGCTTTCACTGCTGAGGGCCTAGGTTCAATCCCTGGTCGCAGTGCAGCCAAAAATAAAAATAAAATAAAGTAGCCATTCTTATAAACAGAAGGTAGAATGGTGGTTGCCAGGGGCTGGGGGAAAGGGAAAAGGAGAGCTGCTTTCAAGGGTAACTGAATTTGTTTTGCAAGATAAAGTTCTAGATTTGTTGCTCAACAACGTGCATATGGTTAACACTACTGAACTGTACACTTTAAATTGGTTAAGATGGTAAATATTATAGCTTTTATCCACTCCCCTCAAAAAAGTATAAAGATCTTAATGAAGACCATAAATAGGCCAACAGCTATCACAAATCCCATTAATTTTAAAGCCTGATACAAACAAGCTTGGACTGCTACACCTAATAACTGTGGGGCAACCCGCATTTGCCGAATGTCTACAGCATTTCCAGCCACTCTATGGCTTTCCACAAACGCTTTCTCCCTTAATGGGGGGGCACTAAAAATCCTGCTGCCTGTGCTTAGTCAGAGACTCCCAGGGTATAATTATATCCAATTTTCAGGTGGCTGGTATAGTCAACAATCAGGAAATTTTTTACACAGAAAATGGCTAATTTGAGTAGCACCCATACAAATAACTGAGGTAGACCAAGGCACCTTAATGAAAATTTCCAAAAAGTTTCTCATTTATACATAAAAATAAACACTTCACTTACAGGGAACTACTCATATTTTCCTTTGGCGTGAAAAAAATGGCCTTAGTAGCTCCATCTCTGAAAGGGTCATCAGATTTGTGGCTACAAGGATGAGCAGGCCTAAGGTGTTCTCTCTTTGAGATGCGACTATGAGAGTGTTTACAGGCAACATTCAGTTGGGTGGACATTCCGTCTGTCTTGGATAATTCCTTGACAGTATGAGATTGGCCTGGGCCTCCTTTTCTTTCAAAGAACAGAGTGACAGGTCGATCCTTCAAGGGTAAGTGAGCAGAGGGACTGTCTTTTGGGGCAAGAACAGAATCTTTTATAGTTACTGACGGAGTCCCAACCATACTGGGTTCTTCATCCTTATTTGGGGTTTTCAGGATGAGTAGAGAGGATGGTCTCTCTATTCTCTGCTTTGACTGATGGAAAGATGGTATCAGAAAACTCTCCCCAGTTCTTGGTTTTTCAATTGTCTTGAAGGCTTTACGTTCCTTTTCTAAAATATCTTTTTGTCGGCGAATCTGTTTCATCATCTCTTTTTCATTCTGCTGCTGCAATTGCTTTTGCCTTTCTTCCTTCTCAGTGTTCAACTTTTCTAACTTCTTCAGCACAGTATTTGAAGAATCTATATTCAAAGAAGCAACAACCTGATTTTCTCCTGGGAGGTGGTACTTTCCAGCTTCCCTGCTGATATCCAAAGTAAGAGATGGAAGCGTTTCTTCACTTTCCAGTCGTTTGCTTCTCTTGACACTTGTGTCTAGTTGGGAGCTCATTTTCAATGAGTCTTGATGGGGAATATAAAAAAATGTAGGCAAACTATTTGAAACAAAGGGGTCTCTCAGCTGTGGTTTACAGGTAATAGATTCAGAACTACAAACCAGTTTTTCCTTCATAGCCCCATTCTTTAAATGCACTGAGTCAGAGGGTGCCCCCCTTTGAGTCAATGTATAGTTAGTCTCACTTGTGGCACTGAGAGAATAGTCCTGTGGATGAAAATCTGGACTGTGAGATACCTCAGGTGGTACAAATGGCAAGTCTCTTTCATCTAGAATTACGGGCTCGGGTTTGCTCTTTTGGCTCTCCTCACAGCTCAGGAGTTCCAAGCTTCCTTGCGAGCTTTCACTATCAGGGGTGCCCTGTAAAGACTGAAGGCCCTCAGGCATCAGTTCCGTAGACCATCTACGTTCTTCTGAAGGAGACACACCACCAAGAGAACGGACTTTCAGCAATTCTAAGCTAAATATAGCTTGCTCTAGTTCTCTCATTCTCCGACTTTCTCTTTTGGCCCGACTCACTTTTTTCTGGTGGAGATCTTCCAAGGACTTGGGTCTCTCTCTTACAATCACATTTTCCTGCAAGTCCACACCACTTTGACTTCTGGCTCTCTCCTGTCGCTTGTTTGGGGACTCATTCAAGCAGTCCATTGAACTTTCATGACTAATTCGATTACTCTCCATCACAGATTTACATTCCTCTATGGCTTTTACTCTGCTGTCAAATGAACAATCCTCCCATTTTGAAGGGTCTGAACCGTGAATTTCCAGAGTCCCATATGGCTTGATACTTGCCAATCCAAGTTCTAGTTTTGCTTCTTTTACTTTTTGTTCTTTCAGAGATTTAAATCTATATCAAAACAGAAAAAAAAAAAAAAAATGGTTAGAGATATCTCTTGGTTACCAATGGAGAGAATAAGTTTATTCAGAATTTTTTAAAAAGTGAAAAAAAGTCTCAAAAAAATTTTTTTATAATTTTAAATATTTCTTTAACATGGATGCATATTTCAGAATTCTGTTTCTATGAGTGAGATGATGTTTTATTAAGTATATTATTCCAAATTGGGCACTCTAATCAAAGCATAAGTTAACTCAGAAGCAAAGCTCTCATTTTAATAACATCTTATTTTAAGATAAACTTTAAAAATGAAATTAAAGTTTCTGAAGTAAAAACAGTTGGAATGTTGCCAATTTTTAAGGATTCAACCCAATGTAAAGTTAATTCTTAGCAGTTATAACCACAGACCATGTAGGTTTTCAATCCAATTTAATTAAATATTATAAACCACACAATGTGGTTTAAAACTGCTGGGGGGATCACAGTCTAGAAGAGAAGACAAACTGTACACAACCAGTTCTAATTCAAGTTTAGGCAACTGTTAGAGCAGACATATAAGCAAAGTACTTGAGAAAAGAGGAGTTAATTATTATAGCAATGAAGATTACCTTTGTCTTGCTCTGAATCCTCTACACAGTGACTGCAAAAGGATAATTTTGTTCCTTTGTTCTTGATACCTCTTACTTTCCCTGTAGCCTTTCCATCGTGCCTGTATACAGACAGCGGCCAAGTGCCTCCGCCGACAGTGCTCCCTCCATCTCCGCTGGATGAAAACGGTGGCAGTCCGCAGCTCCAAATACCGCTGCCTCTGTACGTGAGCACGCCAGGAGGCTTGCAGAAGAGTGGCCGCACTTGCCATAAGTAAAGCATCTTTCTGCACAGCTGCATCTCTGACTTGCTTCTGATGTACATAATTCCTCCAGAATTGCTGTGGGGAAGACAAAATAATAAAACTGGTATCATATAACAAATTTTCACAGAAAAAAGAAAAAAGAAATCTCTTATGTCATAACTAGAGATTAAGTAGCTAAACAGCTAAATTGTGGGTGGTTAAAGTAAAAAAAATATTTTCCAGATATGCTTAGTGAAAATAACAATTTTAGACAATATAACCTTGATGAAGTTAATTATACAACTTAAAATAATTTAAGTTTTTGATGATTTCATGCCCTACAAATTAATTTTAATAAATTACATTATATTCTCACCTACAATTTGCCAGTACTAATGGGTCAATGTGCATACATTTCAAAGATTAAGATATTAAAGACTTTTTTGCACAAATAAAAAAGGTTCTATGGAAAACAGCTGTCAATGAGGGAGAAATCAATGAGGGAAAAAATAAAAAGATAAATGTAAAATACGACTTTGAATAATTATAACAATAATATGTACCATTCTCAAATATCACTAAGAAAACTAAAAATAACTGTCAACAGAAATTAAGGCACATAACTCCTTTGCTCCTAATTATACCTCACAAGACATTATGACTATAAATTCAATTTAATTTCAACTGTACATTAATATATTTACTAGTAGTCTATTATTGTATTGCCAGGTCAATCTGTTGGTTGCTATGAACATTTAAAAAATGAGTATGACACATTTGCATCTCTGAAGAAATTTACATTCTTACTTAAATGCTTCACAATAAAACATTTCTAGTTCCTAAAACACATGCTAAATAAACTGGCCAATCTCATGCAAAGAATCCTTTACTTCCCACCTGGATGACAATAGACGCCTGTCTCAGATGGAGGAAATGCTGCCTACATAGCAAGACCCTGAACCATCGCTGCAGCAGTACGATTCTGCGGAGCACCTCTTGGTGAAGCAGATCCTGTAGGTGTTGTCGTTCCTGCTCCTTTAGGAACACCTACCAAAAGGGAAAGAGATGAAGAATACAGCTTAAGAAGAAACGAGAAATTTATTTAATGCATCGTCATTCCTGTGATGATTCCCATGGTAAGATTTTTTAGAGAAGAACGGGTACAGCAGCAGGCATGTACAAGTAGTCCTGATATTTCTATGATTTAGCCAAAGCAATCATTCTCAAATTGGAAAGGAGGTATTAGAATTTAGAAGGGAAACTGGAAAGGTGAGCATAGGTATAAAAATCCCAGTGCCAGAGATTGTGATATATTATTCCCTGGGGAAATTCACTGCTGTCAGGAGCCAATGATTATAATAGTGATAAATAACAATGATCTTTTAAAATCCAGTATGCATCAAAGGCTTCTTTGCTGCCCAAAGATATTCATCAGTTTGTTTATTCACTCTTTCATTCAATTAAAAATCTTTAGGAATTTAGGGGGATAGAAAGATAAATTAGACACAGTCCCTCTGGAAACAGGATTTACACCTCAACTTTAAGAGCAGATAGATATTAAAAACTGTATATGTTTAAGATGTACAATGTGATGTTTTGATGCATATATAAACACTGTGAAATGATTATCACAATCAAACTAAGAAACACGTCCACCATCTCCCATTTTTGTCAAAAATTTAAAAAAGATTTTTAAAAAGCACAGATAGGTATCAGAAACCCATAGAGTCAAACAGTAAGCTATCAAGGGCAAGAGACAGAGGACCCTACCTGAGCAAAACAAGGAGCTGGAAATAAGAATAAATGTACATACAGAGGACCACGGAACAATTAAAGAGTATGAAGTCACAACATGGAGGTTCTTGAAAAAGAGAAAGATGTTTAATCAGGAGGTTACTGGGTGATTATTACTGAGCAGGAAACTGACATAAAGAAAGAAGTATATGATGATGATGATTTTGATACTAAGGGCAGAGTGAGTTACACGGAATAACAGACTGATATCGATGATGGGTCTGTTTACTATAAAAGAAATGTGTGAGAGCAAGAAACAGAACTAAAATGGAAACAGTAGGAATGTAGGGAAAGGCAGAGATGTAAGAATCATTTGTAAGGAAAAACAATGGAACAACTTTTTTGTAAAAAGGTTAAAGTGAAGGGTAAGCCATATATGATTATGGTTTCTAGCCTAGAAACTACAAGAAAGGTGACAGAGAAAAAGAGCAGTTGGTTAGTTCAAGACAGTAAGGGAATCTGGCTAACGTCACTTTGGGCAAACTGAGTTGAAAATTATAGTAGAATACCTAGAAAGAGATGCTTTTTTAAGCAGTTAAAATTATAGGCAGCACTAAAACATTGGTCATAAGCTCTTTGATTAATACTGACCATCTCATTAACTAAAAATCTTGGTCTAATCAATTTCCTTATAATATCTTGTACATTATCTTTCTTATCAACATTCTCCTAGGCCAAGACTGCCATTATTTTTTTTTAAAGAAAGAATATAAAGTATCACTTTAATAATATTTTGTATTGGATAATTATTATTTTTTTAAATTTATTTACTTTTAATTGGAGGATAATTGCTATACAATATTGCATTGGTTTCAGCCATATATCAACATGAATCAACCATAGGTACACATATGTCCCCTCCTTCTTAAACCTCCCTCCCACCTTCCACCCTATCCCACCCCTCTAGGTTATCACAGAGCACCAGATGTGAGCTCCCTGTGTCATATGGCAAATTTCTATCAGCTATCTAATTTTAGATTAATTGGTAATTTTAATCTGTATTAATATTCTAATCTTACATTAATATGATAACGTATGTGTCTCAGTGCTGCTCTCTCAATTCGTCCCACCCTCTCCTTCCCCCACCATGTCCACAAGTCTGTGCTCCCTGTTTGTGTCTCCACTGCTGCCTACAAAAACATACTCAATTTGGACAAGGGCTGTATATATTATATTTACCATGGATTTTCCAACTTGATAATTATCTGGATTAAGATTTATTTTCCTGAAGAAATCCTGAATGTTAAATTTGGATGGAATAATATTTCGGGGAAGAAGCACATGGAAATGGCTCACAAAATCCTGAAAAACAAAAAGAAAATATTGTAAAATCACAAGAGAATTACATGTAAACAAGATCCCAAACAAGTTAATTGTCCTTTTATTGATTTCTGTCTCATTATTTTAAACAGGGTGAAACCAAGAAATTACTTGTTAATTTAAAATATTACAAGAAGTTAATTAATTAGCAAAATGGGGAGTAGAGATTTCTACAATTTTGTTATCAAAGTGGAAGGAAAGAAGGACAGAAACTAATTCTCCCTTTGAAAAAGCTATACTAAAGACCAAAGAAAAAGTTACTTAATAAGGTTCTGAAATTTTTAGCAGAAAAATAAGGAAAGGTGGCAGCTATTTCAGGTTATAACTGAAAATAAAGCATTCCCTCAACAGTAAAGATGTGCTCAGCTTCTGAAAAGCTTCAAAATAATTTCTATACCCACATCAGCAGCAGCCCATGAGAACAGCTGAAAGCCTTGTTGGCAGCATACTACGAAAGAAAATTCTGCTGAGAAAGCTTTAGGGAAAATCAAAAGGGATCTTTTCTTTTGAACTAGATTGCTCTCTGATTAGAGTATTTCAGTTACTGGAGTAATCACTGTGAAGAACTGCCATGTTATGAGTAAACTTATATAAGCAAACATTCAGATCAAATGAGAATAGCCAAGAAGTGGAATCTACTACAACACAAGCTTAATGATAGTGCTGTCAGTCAATGGAAATGAGTATTCTCTATCCCTCTTCAATTCTGTATATGAAAGATAGAATGGGGAGGAGAATTAAGAGAAATAAACAAATGAGTTCCAAATGAAAAATAAGCAAGACACAGGACTAATTTACTTGATGTACATATATATTTAAATATCATTATAAAAGCATAACCTGGAAAGAATATTTGCAGCTGTATCCTGATTGGCGAATTCGAACTGTCTCCAGCATCCCAGTGTACCGAAGCTGTCTAAGCACCAAGGCATCATTGAACCTTAACGGTAACTAAAACACAGCAAACAGAAAAGCGGTTAACCCAGAAGAACAGATCTCCAAATTTATGTTTGTTTTCTAAGTATAGTTAAATTCTGAATATCTAGGAACTGACCGGAGGTTGTCTGGTTAAGATACAGCAGAGGCAATGAGACAATCTTACCTCCACAACTGGTAGCTTCAGAAAAGTTCTGACTGCCTGACTAAAGGGAAAAAAAAGAAACACCAAGCTTCCAGGCTTCACAACTTGCAGAAGAAAAGTGCCCTCAAAACTCAAAAGGAAATGTTGCTGCCCACAGGCCACAGAGTTTAGTCACTATAAAATTTGTAACAAGATTAACATACATAGTTAAAAGTATATTTTTGTTAAGATTTTACCCACCATCTCACTCAGAAACCACCCACTCTACAAGCTTCCAGTTGCCTTAACTTGAGACCTGACAGATTCATCTTCTATGACTAGTACAAGATGAAGAGCAGTTTATCTCCCTAAATAGTTCTTGCTGATGATCCTTTAAGTTCAGTTCAGTTCAGTCACTCAGTCGTGTCCAACTCTGCAACCCCATGAACTGCAGCACGTCAGGCTTCCCTGTCCATCACCAACTCCCAGAGTCCACCCAAATCCATGTCCATCGAGTCGATGATGCCTTCCAACCATCTCATCCTCTGTCGTCCCCTTCTCCTCCTGCCCTCAATCTTTCCCAGCATCAGGGTCTTTTCAAATGAGTCAACTCCACATCAGGTGGCCAAAGCATTGGAGTTTCAGCTTCAACATCAGTCCTTCCAATGAACACCCAGGACTGATCTCCTTTAGGATGGACTGGTTGGATCTCCTTGCAGTCCAAGGGACTCTCAAGAGTCTTCTCCAACACCACAGTTCAAAAGCATCAATTCTTCGGTGCTCTGCTTTCTTTATAATCCAACTCTCACATCCACACATGACTACTGGAAAAACCATAGCCTTGACTAGACAGACCTTTGTCGGCAAAGTAATGTCTCTGCTTTTTAATATGCTCTAGGTTGGTCATAACTTTCCTTCCAAGAAGTAAGCGTCTTTTAATTTCATGCCTGAAATCACAATCTGCAGTGATTCTGGAGCCCAGAAAAATAAAGTCAGCCACTGTTTCCACTGTTTCCCCATCTATTTCCCATGAAGTGATGGGACCAGATGCCATGATCTTAGTTTTCTGAATGTTGAGCTTTAAGCCAACTTCTTCACTCTCCTCTTTCACTTTCATCAAGAGGCTTTTTTTAGTTCCTCTTCACTTTCTGCCATAAGGGTAGTGTCATCTGCATATTTGAGGTTATTGATATTTCTCCCGGCAATCTTGATTCCAGCTTGTGCTTCTTCCAGCCCAGCCTTTCTCATGATGTACTCTGCATAGAAGTTAAATAAGCAGGGTGACAATATACAGCCATGACATACTCCTTTTCCTATTTGGAACCAGTCTGTTGTTCCATGTCCAGTTCTAACTGTTGCTTCCTGACCTGCATACAGGTTTCTCAAGAGGCAGGTCAGGTGGTCTGGTATGCCCATCTCTTTCAGAATCCTGTAAGACACCCTGGAAAATAAAAAATTCCTATAGTCCCTCATCACTAGTCACTCCTAGGTATCTCTTAGGTGTGTTTTTAGACTTTCAAAAGAAGATGTATTTGAAATTTCTGGTATTTCTCCTTATTTTCTAAATACCATCTTCAATTTTCCACTAAGGAAATCCCAAATATTTTCCTGCAGAAAGATAGGGTATACCAACTGTCAAGAGAAAAGTCAAGTGGGCAGCTTACGTTAAATAATAATAGCAGTTAACATTTATTTAGCACTTATTCTGTGTCCTTAAATACCTTATTAATTGAACTCTTTGTAGAACAAGGTCTCAACAACAGGGACTCAAATTTCTCTTTAACTGTAAATAAAACAGTTTCCCTTTTTGTCACCATAAAAGAACCAATCATTACGGAATAGCTAACATTTACCAAGCACTTAGTAGGGACCAGGAACATTCTAAGTACTACATAGGTTTTTTCTCATGTACTCATGAAATACTTATGAGTTGTCCTACAATTACAGTATATTCTTACAGTATATAATTACACATGAAATTATTTAAGGCACAGAGAAGTCATGCAACTCATTTAAGACCACAAAACTTGTAACTGGCAAAGCTGGAGACTGCTTCTTAAGAATTAAGAAAGCTGAACCTAATTTCCTACTACATTTCAGAAGTTTGGGCTGGAATTATTTTTTCCTATGATGGACATAAAGATGACAATTGTTTACACTTAATAGACATATTTTGCAAAGCTCTAATTAGGGGAACTGTCACATAAAAGAAGGAAATAAAAAATGTCCACAGTAACCTATTTTAAAGAGACAAGAATCTAAACATGAAAAATGCCGGGCAAGTTCTTTAAGAGTGATTGATTAATACCTTATGTATGAACAAGAGATTAATTTAGGGTAACAAAAGTTGCAAAAAATTATTTTGTATAATGGAATTTCAAGAGATTTTTGCTTCTACATGTAGCAGATGCTAAATTTTAGAAAATGCTAAATTGAGCTCATATAAATAGTTCATAGGCAGGTAAGTGAGGAAATTAGAAGGATATCCATAGAAAATTCAGAACACTGTTTTCCTTATAAAGATTATAAACAGCTCTTCATTTCCACATATCCTCCTTAGAAAGAATTTAAAGTTTGGTGTGAAGTAAGCTGAGCTAGAAGCTCTCATTTAAGAGACATTCTTACCTTTTCAGCATTAGAGCGAATGCATTTTACAAAATACGGTTCTGCTTGACCAAGTGTTTCCATCAGCTTGCTTAATGACACCTGCAATACAAAGCAATATAGTTAGCACTGTCTCTCATTCCAAACTGGAAACAAATGATTTATGATGTTGGTAAAATATGCAAAACCAAGTGATAAACACAGAACTAGGTTTGTTTCTGAAAAGCAAATTGTGTACAATGCCATACTGATTAAACTGAGGCCAGTTAAGGACAAGGATGGCAGTTTAACCTTACAGCTGAGAGACTAGCAATGGTAAATACTGCAAATAATTTTAGAGTCATCTAAATATATAATGGGAGCTTCGCAGGTGGCTATATGGTAAAGAATCCACCTGCCAAGCAGGCAATGTTTCAATCTCCGGTTTGGGAAGATCCCCTGGAAAAGGAAATGGCAATCTACTCCAGTATTCTTGCCTGGGAAATCCTATGGATAGAGGAGCCTCACAGGTTATAGTCCTTGGGGTCCCAAAGAGTTGGACATGACTTAGCAACTACACAAGTCTACAATAAATTTTTTACTTTTCTTCAGAATTCATGAAACAATTTTATTCAAATGCATGCAGTATTAGAAAGCAACTTTGGGAAAACCATTCAGTAGGGCAGCAGTCCCCAACCTTTCTGATACAAAGGACCAGGTTCACGGAAGACAGTTTTTCCATGAACTGGAGCCGGGTGGGAGGGGGATAGTTTCAGGATGATTCAAGTGCATTACACTGATTGTGCACTTTATTTCTATTATCATGACATCAGCTCCACTTCAGATTATCAAGCATTAGATCTCAGAGGTTGGGGACTCCTGCAGTAGAATATCCAGGAAGGTAGTAGTCTCCTGTTTCAATTTTAACCTTTAAGTATGTAACGATGTTCCCTCTTCCATTCCTGATGCTGATTATTTGTGCTTTGCCTGTTTTTTCCAGGTTAGTCTAACTGGAGGTATATAAATTTTCTGATATTTTCAAAGAACCAGCTTTTTTATTTCATTGGGTTTTCTCTTATTATTTTTCTGTTTTTCATTTCATTGATGATTCTACTTTATAATTTCACTCCTGTTTGCTTTGGGTTTAATGTTCTTGTTTTTCCAGTTTTCTAGGGTAGAACCATACATTACTGATGTGAGGCTTTTACTTTTTCTAATAAGAGAATTTATTGTTATAAATTAACCTTGGAATACTACCTTAGCTGCCCTGCACAAATTTTGATGCTTTATTCTCATTTATTTTTAAAATACTTAAAAATTTTTCCTTCCCCTTTGACTATCTAGAGTAAAAAGTTACAACAGTATAAACTTACAGTTAGCCCCTCCTTTCTTTTGTGCTACTTTGTCGTATGTCTTATTTGTACCTTACAACATACTATTATTTTTGTCTTCTACAACCAATTATCTTTTTTTAAAGGTTCAAAGAAGAAAAAACTTTTTATAGTTACATTCTGTCATTCTGGCAATCTTAATGTTTTGTATAGATCCAAATTCTGTGGTTTTCTCATCATTTTTAACCCAAATTTAACATTCTTATATTGTAGATTTCCTGGAACTGAAATCTCTCAACTTTTGTTTGTCTAAAAAAGTCTCTAACCTTCATTACTCACTTGTGCAGAGAATTTTAGAGTGACAATTTTTTTTTTTTTCTTTCAGGCTTTTAAAAATACTACTCTTGAATTCTGGTTTTCATAGTTTATGATGAGAAACATATTGTTATTCTTATTTTCATTTCATAGAACATAAATATCATCTTTTTCCCTTTGGTTGTATTTAAAATTTTCTTTTTTTAACTGGCTTTAGCAATTTGATGTGATGTGTCTTGATATGCTTGGCAGGGGGGTGTTTTGCTTGGGACTTGTTGAGATTCTTTGATATTTGAGCTTATATTATTCATAAAAATCAGAAAATATTTTTGTCGCTATTTCTTCAAAATTTTTTCTGTATCCCCCTCTTTTGCCTTTCCTTCTTAGATGTCAATTACATCTATGTTCAATGACTTGATATTTTCCCACAAGCTACTAATGCTTTTTTTCATTTTTTTCCCCATCATTGTTTATTACATCTCTCTGCATTTTAAAGTAAATGTAAACTCTAAATCACTAATTACAGGGCTTAGTTCCAATCCCAGCACGAATCCCAACTAGTTTATCTCATTTCCAAATATTACAATTTTAATCTCTGAAATGATTAATCATTTGAGTCTTTTTCCTGTCTTCTATTTTTTCTCATTTTTCTCGTTTTTCTTACATCTCTGGACATACTTATATGGTTTATAATAACTATTTGAGATCCTCATCTACTATTTCCATCATCTCTGTTATTTTTACAATCTGTTTCTAATGATTAATTTTTCTGTCTTGTTATGGGTGGTTCTTTCCCTGATTCTTCACATTCCTAATAATTTCAGATTGGACACTGGAGTGATTTTATATTCTTTGATTTTGCTGTATTTCTTTAAAGAGCAACAGACAGTTGCCCCTGGGGTTGAGTTACACTGGATCATTTTGATTCTTTCAAGACTTCCTTTTATTAAGCTTTGTGAAGGTAGGTTCAGAGCAAAACCTTTTGCATCTGTTTGGGCTCCCTCTCCCTGGGCTACAGCAAACTATCTTTGTGCAGTAACCTGGGACTTGCCTCATTTATTTCCCTTTTCTCAGGGATCATAATCCTGTAATGCTTATTGTCTGATAACTAAAAACACTCTATGTTTACCTTTTGCCTAGTTTTCTAGATGCTCATAATAGAAGGGCAATTCCTATATCAGTTAATCCTTCATGAGTTCTACATTTTCACTTTGATGAAAATAAACATTCATTCACAAGAAGGGTGTGAAGTCACAGACATCTGGCTGCCATCTATCTCCATCACTTCTAATTTCCTCATCTGTACAATAAGAATGATGGTATTCATCTCACAGAATTGCAGGAAAAATAGATAATGCATATGTATAAATATTTAATAAGGAATATGGAAAATGTAGTACATTTATCATTATGTTTCTGGATGGTAAATGACTTTCATTTGTTTTTGTTCACTGTATTTTCTAAATAATAAGAAGTTTAGAAAAATTAATTCATTACTCTTATAATATTTAACAACATATTAGAAACATTACAGATGACTCTTTGTAAATGTTAAATACAATACATGAATATAATTTGAAAATATCCATAATTCCCAAGTGTGGGGGATTTTAAGGCACATTATAGGGCTATAATTAAGCTTTCATTGTAGTAGCTGTAACGAGTATTCTTCAGATTAAAGACTGAGTTTGATAAAGAGGCTCCTGTAAAAGAACGAAGATGATGAAACAAAGGACACAGTAGCTTAATGGTTCTACTCTTCCTTATCATGCAAAGGGGACTAATGCTTCCTTAGATAAACAGGGCCAAGCAACACCTCTCTCTTTTTAAATAATTAAATACCATTAACCCATAGGATTGTGATTTAAGGTTTGTGTAAAATTCATGGCAGAGCTTCCAACATATATTCAATTGTCTTTCCTTTAACTTTATTAGGACCTAGTAAGTTATTTGGCTCTTAAATCTTGTTTTTGTGTGTGTGTGTTTTTTTTTTTTTTTTGAAGAAAAAACATTTGACCAAGTAGCTTTTATAGAATCAAAATTTTCTCTCGGCCTATGGTGAAAATTGTCTAAAATAAAATGACATTTATAGCTTATAGGTTTAAGGACTATACTTATATAAATCAAACAAGATCATATCCAGTGACATGTTAGTAGATAATTTACATTTAGATATCCTGGATTAAAAAGGAGCACTGAAAAAGTGCTAAAAAATAGAAATATAGCTATCAGTAGATAAAGAAATTTTTAGTTAACAATGCTTTAGTTAGTACTGCTTCTGTGAGTGATAAAGCACAAGGTAGAATAAAATTATCTAAAATACCATTACCCTTCAGATTTTCAGCTCATTTTCATAAATATCTAGCAAATGAACAGAATATTAGAGATAATCTGATAAGAACAAGAAAAATGAAGAGTATTTTGAAATTAATTCTGGAAGTGATTTGGTTAATTTATTATGATATTTATTCCTAAATGCACAGTCATAATAAGATGATCTAGATTCCTATATATACAAAACTAAAATAAAAAGTCAAGAAAAATCTTACAATTCCATTTAGTTAAATAATGATGGCAGTAGCATTAGGTTTAAATACACAGAGAAAAAAACATACATCATTGTGTTAACAGTGCCACATCTGGGCAGTCAACTTTCTGGTGCTTTTCTCTTCAAGTTGAATATAACGAATTCCTCTTTGGGATACGTACTACCCAGAGATGAACAAAAGCACCTGATTTTTCTCCCATCTTTGGTACTTCCAACCAAAAGTACCATTCTACTATAACTTTTTAGTCACATGAATCTTGCAGATCACTTTGACCTTATGATTTCAATCTGAACAAAACAGATTGCTCTTTGTTAAAAATAAAAGGGAAGAAAAGTAAATAGGAAACAACCTGAAACTGAGCACTGATGCTGGGAGGTTTCTTCTTCTTGTGCAAATGAAGAAGAGACTTGGTAATGCGATCCTGTATGGTCAAACTTGTCAGATGCTTTAAAGACTTTACTTCTAGCAAATGCTGAAAAACAGGAGGAAAAATCAAATTCTTCACATAAATTGATCTAAAAATAGGGAAAACAAAGTTGTAAGCCAGTATTTATTATTCCTATGTATGACTGTGGTGAATATGGGAAATTAATATTCATTATCCACTCTACCCATCTTCTGCTTTCTTGCAGAAGTTGATCAGCTAAAAAGAAACTGCATTTCTCAGACTCTCACATCTCAGGTTCTGGATGTGATTAAGTTCCACAGTTCCCACACGTTAAACTCGGAAGGTCTAACCAAGGCAGATTCAAGGGATTAGATCTGATAAGACAGAGTGCCTGAAGAATTATGGACAGAGGTTCGTGACATTATACAGGAGGCAGGGATCAATACCATCCCCAAGGAAAAGAAATGCAAAAAGACAAAATGGCTGTCTGAGGAGGACTTACAAATAGCTGCGAGGAGAAGAAGAGAAGCAAAAGGCAAGGGAGAAAAGGAAAGATACACCCATTTGAATGCAGAGTTCCAAAGGATAGCAAGGAGAGATAAGAAAGCCTTCCGCAGTGATCTATGCAAAGAAATAGAGGAAAATAATAAAATGGGAAAGTCTAGAGATTTCTTCAAGAAAATTAGAGCTACCAGTGGAACATTTCATGCAAAGATGGGCTTGATAAAGGACAGAAATGGTATGGACCTAACAGAAGCAGAAGATATTAAGAAGAGGGGGCAAGAATACACAGAAGAACTATACAAAAAAGATCTTCATGACCCAGATAATCACGATGGTGTGATCGCCAACCTAGAGCCAGATATCCTGGAATGTGAAGTCAAATGGGCCTTAGGAAGCATCACTATCAACAAAGGTAGTGGAGGTGATGGAATTTCAGTTGATCTATTTCAAATCCTAAAAGATGATGCTGTGAAAGTGCTGTACTCAATATGCCAGCAAATTTGGAAAACTCAGCAGTGGCCACAGGACTGGAAAAGGTCAGTTTTCATTGCAATCCCAAAGAAAGGCAATGCCAAAGAATGCTCAAACTACCGCAGTTTTGCATTCATCTTACATGCTAGTAAAGTAATGCTCAAAATTCTCCAAACCAGGCTTCATCAGGACCTGAACTGTGAACTTTCAGATGATCAAGCTGGATTTAGAAAAGGCAGAGGAACCAGAGATCAAATTGCCAACGTCCGTTGGAGCATCAAAAAAGCAAGAGAGTTCCAGAAAAACATCTATTTCTGCTTTACTGACTATGCCAAAGCCTTTGACTGTGTGGACCACAACAAACTATGGAAAATTCTGAAAGAGATGGGAATACCAGACCACTTGACCTGCCTCTTGAGAAATCTGTACGCAGGTCAGGAAGCAACAGTTAGACTGGACATGGAACAACAGACTGGTTCCAAATAGGAAAAGGAGTACGTCAAGGCTGTATATCGTCACCCTGCTTATTTAACTATATGCAGAGTACATCATGAGAAACGTTGGGATGGAAGAAGCACAAGCTGGAATCAAGATGGCCGGGAAAAATATCAATAACCTCAGATATGCAGATGACACCACCCTTATGGCAGAAAGTGAAGAAAACTAAAGAGCCTCTTGATGAAAGTGAAAGAGGAGAGTGAAAAAGTTAGCTTAGAACTCAACATTCAGAAAACTAAGACCATGGCATCTAGTCCCATCACTTCATGGCAAATAGATGGGGAAACAGTGGAAACAGTGTCAGACGTTATTTTTTTGGGCTCCAAAGTCACTGCAGATGGTGACTGCAGCCATGACATTAAAAGACACTTGCTCCTTGGAAGAAAAGTTATAACCAACCTGGACAGCATGTTAAAAAGCAGAGACATTACTTTGCCAATGAACGTCCATCTAGTCAGATCTATGGTTTTTCCAGAAGTCATGTATGTATGTGAGAGTTGGACTATAAAGAAAGCTGAGCCCCGAAGAATTGATGCCTTTGAACTGTGATGTTGGAGAAGACTCTTGAGAGTCCCTTGGATGGCAAGGAGATCGAACCGGTCTATCCTAAAGAAAATCAGTCCTCAATATTCTTTGGAGGGACTGATGTTGAAGCTAAAACTCCAATACTTTGGTCACCTGATACAAAGATCTGACTCACTGGAAAAGACCCTGATGCTGGGAAAGATTGAAGGCAGAAGGAGAAGGGGACGACAGAGGATGGGATGGCTGGACGGCATTACCAACTCAATGGACATGAGTTTGAGTAAACTCTGGGAGTTGGTGATGGACAGAGAGGCCTGGGGTGTTGCAGTCCATGGGGTTGCAAAGAGTCAGACACTGCTGAGCTACTGAACTGAACTGATTGAACCAAGGCAGAGGGTTTGGCTACTAGCTTGTTTCTGCCACCAAACACGTATACAAAAGTCGTTCAGCTTTCTGTGGCCCCAGTGTCCAGGCACTACTTTTGAGAGTGCTGAGAGACAGCATGCAGGGCATCTGTGTTGTCAGTGCAACTCTAGTAAAAGCACCTTAGTAAGGAAGCCAATAATAATAGCAGCTTCTCCATGAGCCTGGAAGCAGGTGCAATGATCGCAGCGTCCTCATTTTCTAGCTTTTGGAGTACAGCTGAGGTCAGTTCTGCTCTGTAACTTCTGATGATTTCTGTGAGCACCTCTTTGAATTAATACCCTTTATACTTAAAACGGAGAAGGCAATGGCACCCCACTCCAGTACTCTTGCCTGGAAAATCCCATAGATGAGGAGCCTGGTGGGCTGCAGTCCATGGCGTCGTGAAGAGTCGGACAGGACTGAGCAACTTCACTTTCACTTTTCACTTTCACGCACTGGAAAAGGAAATGGCAACCCACTCCAGTATTCTTGCCTGGAGAATCCCAGGGACAGGGGAGCCTGGTGGGCTGCCATCTATGGGGTCGCAGAGTCGGACACGACTGAAGCGACTTAGCAGTAGCAATACTTAAAAAGGGGGCTTCCCTGGTGGGTCAGATGGTAAAGAATCTACCCTCAATGCAAAAGATCCGGATTCACTCCCTGGGTTAGGAAGATCCCCTGGAGAAGGGAAGGGGTACCCACTCCGGTATTCTTGCCTAGAGAATTTCATGCACAGAGGAGCCCGGTGGGCTACAATTCATGGGGTTGCAAAGAGCTGGGCAACAAGGAGCAGTATTTTCTTCTTTTACTATTTAAACATATCCACGGTGATTAGTAACTTGCAGTTGAATCCTGACTCATAGAGACAATAAATTAAATTCAATCCCTAGACTATTCAGTAAGCCAGGAACACATAAACAGGAAAACAAAAATGCAGTGCCTTATCAACCTGCATCCTTAAATCCTAATTATTAATAAGATAGGAGTTACACATAAAGCAACTAAAGAATACAAAACAGGGTATTAATAAAGGATTTTGGAGCTTCTTTTAGCCAATCACTAATCAATTTTGAAAATCCTACTAATTTACGGCAGTGAGTTTGTCAATGGAAAGAAGCTATCTATACAGATGCACAACAATATGTTATTTATAAAGCAGAAAAAGTTTCATTGTATGAGAAGCAGAGATTTGAGTTAAAAGCATGATAAATATAGAAGACTAAACAGTATTAATTTTGACAATATAAACATCAAAAAATAAAAACTTCCAAGTGGTAATTTAAGTATAATACACATTTAAACGATTCTACCTAAGGAAAAAAAAATTTCCAACAAACACTTATCATCTATATATAAGAACAGTAAAAAAAAAAAAAAAAAGCTTAAAAGAACATGTCCTGTAATCATAAACAAGCAGAAGACTTCAAAAGACAGTTCTCAAAATATACATGACAAGTAACATGACGACAACCAATGTCGCTTTAATCAAAAAACACACCTTTTCTTTAAGGAGATTTACTGCACGTTCAATTGACAAACATAAAAAGACTGATAAAATTCAGTATACATAAAACAGGCACATTTATGTATTGTTCTTAGGAGTGAAAATCCTTATAACCTTCCTGATATTAAGCAATTTCTTGTCAAGGTATTTATCTAAGGAGAGATCGAATATAACTTCTGACAATGTACTTCAAAAATATAGTGAAAAATTCTGACTAGAGATAACGAATTACACGAAACTTTTTTCATGAAGTTCATCCACACAACTGAACAGTGTACAGACCTAAAAATACTATAAACCTATATTCTGACATGGAGAAATATCTGCAAATACTCTTGACCAAAAAAAGTCACACAAAACAATAATAATATTTACATAAATATATAATGGTATGTGTGTGTTGAATTTTCAAAGCTTTTACTTAAGTTGAAATGCTTCCCTTCATGGAATTTAACTGAAAAGCCGAACAAACAAAAAAACCCAAAACAAAAAATCCACATTCATTCTTATCTGCGGATCTTTCCCAATTTTTTCATTTGGAATATTAGACCTTTACACGGGTTGATTTTTCTTAGTATTCAACTTATAGCTTAAATACCCAAACTTTTTCATAAAGTTATTAGTTGCATACCCCAAAAGCAGCCCACCTGTATGCTAATAGTATGTCATTTCATCTTCCTCTTTGCATATAATATCATCTACATCTTTTATTGTTTTTCTCTTTCTCTGAAAGAATCACTACAAGAGAGCAAGAGTTCTTGGACTAGACTGTCTATCCCTGCACGAACAACATCTAAAAAGTGTCTGGTTCTGCATGTGCCGTGCTCAGTTGCTCAGTCGTGTCTGACTCTTTGCAACCCCACAGATTGTAGCCCACTAGGCTCTGCTGTCCATAGAGATGCTCCAGGCAAGCATACTGGAGTGGGTTGCCATGCCCTCCTCCAGGGGATCTTCCCAACCCAGGGACTGAACCCAGGGTTGGGTCAATCTCCCGCATTGCAGGCAGATTCTTTACCGTCTGAGCCACCAGGGAAGCCCCTGGTTCTGCAAACTTAATAAATATTAGCTGGATGAACGAAAGAATGGTTAACAAGTAATGATTTTTCAACAGTGTTTCCTCAGACTTATGCCCATGAAACTCATCATGATTAGATCTATCAAGAAATATTCAATGATTACTACAGATCTGGTTCTGTTCTAAGTGGGCAGAATACATCGCATTTAAGTACAAGGAAACAGACTATAAGGACATTAAAAAAAATAAATGATAATCTCAGGGTTACTCCGATTTATGAAGATAAAACAGTGCAAGGAAGAATGGAGATATAAGGCAGAGCAGAACAAGGCAGTGGACAGGAGGAAAGAAGCCAAGAAAGAGATAAAACCAGTTAAGGGACAGTTTCAATAGCCCAGCATGATGTGACAAGGACTGAAGTGCAGGTCCAAGATCTAGCAGAAAACAGATAACGGATTTAATTCCTTTCTTAGGTGTTCTGTTCATTATCTACTTTATTCCTTTCTTAACTCCATCTTCATTGTTTAGTTTATTCAGATTAGTCAATTCATTCTTTTTTAAACAATTATTTACTGCCTGCTGTGCATGGTATGGACCTAACAGAAGCAGAAGATATTAAGAAGAGATGGCAAGAATACACAGAAGAACTGTACAAAAAAGATCTTCACGACCCAGATAATCACGATGGTGTGATCACTGACCTAGAGCCAGACATCCTGGAATGTGAAGTCAGGTGGGCCTTACAAAGCATCACTACGAACAAAGCTAGTGGAGGTGATGGAATTCCAGTTGAGCTATTCCAAATCCTAAAAGATGATGCTGTGAAAGTGCTGCACTCAATATGCCAGCACATTTGGAAAACTCAGCAGTGGCCACAGGACTGGAAAAGGGTAGTTTTCATTCCAATCCCAAAGAAAGGCAATGCCAAAGAATGCTCAAACTACCACACAATTGCACTCATCTCACATGCTAGTAAAGTAATGCTCAAAATTCTCCAAGCCAGGCTTCAGCAATATATGAACCGTGAACTTCCTGATGTTCAAGCTGGTTTTAGAAAAGGCAGAGGAACCAGAGATCAAATTGCCAACATCCGCTGGATCATGGAAAAAGCGAGAGAGTTCCAGAAAAACATCTATTTCTGCTTTATTGACTATGCCAAAGCCTTTGACTGTGTGGATCACAAGAAACTGTGGAAAATTCTGAAAGAGATGGGAATACCAGACCACCTGACCTGCCTCTTGAGAAATCTGTATGCAGGTCAGGAAGCAACAGTCAGAACTGGACATGGAACAACAGACTGGTTCCAAATAGGAAAAGGAGTACATCAAGGCTGTATATTGTCACCCTGTGTATTAACTTATATGCAGAGTACATCATGAGAAACGCTGGACTGGAAGAAACACAAGCTGGAATCAAGATTGCCGGGAGAAATATCAATAACCTCAGATATGCAGATGATACCACTCTTATGGCAGAAAGTGAAGAGGAACTAAAAAGCCTCTTGATGAAAGTGAAAGTGGAGAGTGAAAAAGTTGGCTTAAAGCTCAACATTCAGAAAACGAAGATCATGGCATCCGGTCCCATCACTTCATGGGAAATAGATGGGGAAAGAGTGGAAACAGTGTCAGACTTTATTTTTATGGGCTCCAAAATCACTGCAGATGGTGATTGCAGCCATGAAATTAAAAGACGCTTACTCCTTGGAAGGAAAGTTATGACCAACCTGGACAGCATATTCAAAAGCAGAGACATTACTTTGCCAACAAAGGTTAGTCTAGTCAAGGCTATGGTTTTCCCTGTGGTCATGTATGGATATGAGAGTTGGACTGTGAAGAAGGCTGAGCGCCGAAGAATTGATGCTTTTGGACTGTGGTGTTGGAGAAGACTCTTGAGAGTCCCCTGGACTCCAAGGAGATCCAACCTGTCCATTCTGAAGGAGATCAGCCCTGGGATTTCTTTGGAAGGAATGATGCTAAAGCTGAAACTCCAGTACTTTGGCCACCTCATGCGAAGAGTTGACTCATTGGAAAAGATTCTGATGCTGGGAGGGATTGCAGGCAAGAGGAAAAGGGGACGACAGAGGGTGAGATGGCTGGATGGCATCACTGACTCGATGGACGTGAGTCTCAGTGAACTCCAGGAGTTGGTGATGGACAGGGAGGCCTGGCGTGCTGCGATTCCTGGGGTCGCAAAGAGTCGGACACGACTGAGCGACTGATCTGATCTGATCTGTGCAAGGTGCTGTAGATACAAATATTAAGAAGATATTGCTCATGCTGTTAAAGAGAACTAAAATGGATAATAAACTTATCTTCAAGGTTTGAGCCTGAGTGACTACAAAATTCCGTAGGGCAGGAACACAGCAAAATCTCTTAGGGCATAAGTCTGAGATATGAGCAGGATGTCACAGTAGAAATGTACAACAGTGGAACTGCGGGTAAAAGACTGGAAATTTAAAGGCAGATCAAATTGTAAAGATATATTTAATAGAAGTGATTGAAGGTTTCAAGGTATGAGAGGGAAAGTACTCTCTAGAAGAAAAAAGTACTATCCAAACAGAACTATATTAACAGAGGGCTAAGGGCTGTTGGAGGTAACATGTGTTTAATATTTGCCTGTGTTTATTCAGAATGGTAAAAAAAAAAAAGCATTCTAAATCCTGCCTTTATCAATAAAATGAGATGCTAGAGGTGCCCTTAATACAAGTAACTGAATCTTATTTCCAGTAGCAATAAAAGTTGTAGGAATATGTACATCAATGATTCACACTCAAGGTAAGAAAGCAGTTTCAGATTTCACAAAAGAGCAAAAAGGAAAAAAAGTTTAGGTTATTTGCATTGCTGCTGCTGCCTTCCACACCACATATAAAACTAACTTAATGCAACAGAAAGAACTTAGTCAGAAATGACCATGGTCAATGAGGATCTAGGATCTGCTAATTTAATTTTATAAATATAAAAATTTATTTTGTCTTGGTTTGAACTGGACTGCAAGAAACAAGCAAAACATTCACTAAGCATAATTAGAAAAAATAAGGTATATTTAAATAAGGGTAGGAATCTAAGATGAAGAGTGAGGTTACTAATCAAACTACACATTATACATATATGTATGTACACATATAAGCCACAAATTCAACTCTAACATTTTGGTAGAAAATATGAAGAAAATAATTATTTACTGAATACTAATCATGCACATGGGCTGCCCTGGTGGCTCAGTGGTGAACACATGCTGCCAATGCAGGAGACAGAGGTTTGATCCCTGGGCCAGGAAGATCCTCTGGAGTAGGAAATGGCAACCTACTCCAGGATTCTTTTTTTTTTTTTCCACTCCAGGATTCTTGCCTGGGAAAACCCATGGACAGAGGAGCCTGGTACACTACAGTTCACGGGGTCACAAAAGAGTTGGACACGACTTAGCAACAACAACAATAATCATGCACATACCAAATATATATATTTCATCCTAACGTATATTATCCCCCACATCACAAATGAAGAGACAGAAGTTAAGACAAGTTAGAGAATTTACTCCAAAGATCAGAGAGCAAGTAACAACAGATCCATCATTTGAATGTAAGTCAGTTTTACTCCAAGGTCTATACTCTCATAGACTATGTTGCCTCTCTAATATTAAATATATGTACTTGAATACACAAGACATGTATACCTGTGGTGGATTCATGTCACTGTATGGCAAAACCAATACCATATTGTCAAGTAATTAGCCTCCAATTAAAATAAATAAATTTATATTAAAAAAAAGAATACACAAGACACTAAAATAAACAAAAAATTAGCTATATTTAATTTTTAAAAATTGAGAAACGGATGGGATTCCTGTGATTGATAACTGAATGGCATTATTGACTTCAGATGTATCTAACATATTCTTGTTGACTATCATATGAAGTTTAAGAAGTTACAAAACAGTGTATATATAGATACAAGGAGTCACTCTGCTGTACAGCAGAAATTAATACATTTTAAATCAATAGTTCAATTTAAAAAATAAGTCATCCATCTGAAGAGAATGAAAAGAACAGGGCAAACACTAGATCCACAGGTGGCATTCAAAATACTAAAAGGCTAATGAGACAGTGAAGGAAAAAAAAGAAAGACAAATGAACAATAACAAATATTTGACAAAGAACAGGTATGGTCTCCTCTCCTCTCTACATAAAAATTTTCATGATAAGAACATAATCACAAACCACTCAGTAAATTTTCTTTGTGGTTTAAAACACATTTTCCACTACCACAAACCACATCAGCAATGCATTCAATTTTATTAGGAAATATAAGGCGACTCAAGTAGAAGGAAAAACTACAGATTCATTTTCTTGTTTCTTAAACTCGAGAATTTTGAGAATAAACAGCCCTTTTTCAGTTCTTTTAAAATTTTTGAATTATGTTCATTAACAAAGTTAATGACAGGACTCTTTGGAAGGGCACAAGAGACAGAAAAACTCTAAGACTGTTCTTTAGTAAATCTAATAAACATTTTGGCAAGCAGATTAGAGTAAGCAAATTACAAGTCCTGGGTCAAATTATGCCCATTGTTTTTATAAGATTTCTATGGTTGAAAAAACTTACATGAAATTCAAGTTTCAGTATCCATAAATAAAGTTTTATTGGAATACAGTCACAGTCATTCAGTTACATACTGTCTACACCTGCATTTGTGCTATGACAGCAGAGCCAAGTAGTTATAACCCAGACCAGATGAGCCTGCCAAGTCTAACTGGACCTTTACAGAAAAACCAGGCTAACTAATGTTAATGATGATGACAGAAATTATTTTTAAATCAGATAAAATTTAAAAATTTTTAATTAGATAAAATTCAGAATGTCTCCTTAACCTGATTTAAGAAGAAATGAAAATAATCTATGCAGAGGCAATTACTCAACAAAAATTTACATCTATATTCAGAAGCTTTTCAAACACTAGAAAGTGAGATACATCACAAATATTCACCAGCATTAAGCTTTGCCATTTCATAGTAACATCCAGCATTATTTCTAAAATGGTTTTAACTGAACATACACAATCTGTATTTTGGGTACAAATAAGATATTTCTTGTTTATGATTTCTAAAGATTGTTTGCATGAATAATTAAAAAAAAATCATGAAGTGAGGCACAGAGGAAAAAATATTTTCATAATACTCACCTTTGGAAGCCCCGGTTTGGATTTGAAATTTTTGTTTCTCCTATAGAGACAAATCTTACATTAGAAGGAAAAAAAAAACAACATCGGAAAGATGAATTTCAAGTTCTCTACAAAAAGAACATTATATACCCACTTCCAAGTTATAGGTCCTTTAAATGAAAACACTGTCTAATTCAACTAAGCAGGCACCTTTGGGAAGGAAGGATAAGCAAAGTAAAGACATGCCTGCTCCATAATACAGGTACAAACAGACTGAGCTTGATATCAGTAACATAATGTAGATTCAAAGTTCAAGTTTCATTTTCTTTTGGACCCTAACAGGGCTCTGCATTCTTAACCTACAGAGGCTTTGTTTCTGTCATTTTAAACTTAAAAAGATGCCTAATTTCATGAATTATTAAAATGTACTTTTCACTAAGACTTATGATCTTCCATTTTCAGAAACTATAAATTCTGCTCTGCTCTTTTATTCCTTATTCATAATTCAGTATCACACTTCGATCAAACCTTTTTTTTTTCTTTAATGGCTACAAAAAAGGAATAAAACCCAGTGCTTATGAACATGGGCTGGGGAATCAGGAAGACCTGGGCTTGTTGAATCTGAGCTCTATCACCTACCAAGGTATGATTTTAATCTCTTTAAAATTTGGTTTCATTATGTAACAGTGTAAAAATGATAATGTAAGACAAAGTAAAAATGATAATACTATCAACCTCACAGAGTTGCTGTGAGGATTAAATGCGTTTATTCAAAATTCTGGAATGTAGCATGACATATAAACTGAGCCTATTAACACTGTTAAGAGATGACTTAGGGATTAAGAAATATAATCCAGTCACACTTCTAGCTAACGGTCAAAAAATATGCTTTGGAAGTGTTTTAAATATATTGATATGGGTAGGTAAGAACTTTTTACTGGTCCACCATGCGTGGTTAATATCTATATCCTGAAACCAGTTCTACATCAGGTAAGGAGAAACAGCAGGTTTTAGCAAGTATTATGTATCACCATACAGGTGCCCCTTGAACAACACAAGTTTAGACTGTAAGGGTCCAGTTACACATGGAATTCTTTCAACATGAACTACAACAGTACTACTTGATCTGACATTGGCTGAATCTGTGGATGTGGAATCACAGATACTGAGGAGCAGTGGATATGGAGGGCTGACTATAAGAAACACACGAATTTTCCATTGTGTAGAAGGTTGGCACCTCTAACCCATGCAGTGTTGAATGGTCAACCGTATGTGGTCCCATTCACCATTTTGTAAGAGATTTACCTGCCCAACTTGTTAAGACTGCCAGAATTAAAGGGCAATTGCAGTTAAAAACTAGGAATCCTAAAAAAAAGCTAACAGTATTTGCTCTCTCTGGGTGTAGAGTCTGTAAAACAGCAATAAAGAATCATTTCCATAAGTATATTCAGTCATGACCTCCTAGTAAGATGAAAACAAATAAACAAATACCAGCTGTATAATATATGAGACTGTCACAGTTCTAAATTCTGACTACTTTTCAATCTTGTTTCACTTAAAATTCCACTCATGAAAATAATGCTTCACAATTACCTCTCTTCTTTTTTAGCCAGAAAATTTAAATCAGTTATAAAAAAAGGCAAGCGATATTGTTGATCAATACTAACGTGAGAATCCCATGGGCTCTCTCCAAGAGTTTGCTGCTAGCTGAATTAGCGAATATCCCATCTTTATCAAGCAAGGAGGTGTTACTTGATAGTTTACTCTGGCGAATCCCAGTTCTGCCATTCCAGGCAAAATCAAATGTTTCACTGTAAAAATTAAATATAGTACAATTTTCTTAATTGAGACATCCCTAACATTCCAGAAATTTCTTTTAAAAGTAAAACAAAGCTTTAAACATGAAAGTTAAAATTTAGAAAAAATACTAAACCAGCAGAAAATGGTTTTATCAAAGAGATTACTGATCAATTTGGGCTGATCTTTAGTCTCCCAGAACCAAATATTTCTAGGATTCTACCATATTCACATTCAAAAGTACATGATGAGCACACCATATAGCTAACCATACCATTCAACAATCAGTAAATAATATAACATATTATAAGATACTGTCATGTCTTCTGTCTTTGTTTCAGGTCCAAAATCCCACAGCAAAAGAGACACTGATGTATAGAACAGTCTTTTGGACTCTGTGGCAGAGGGAGAGGGTGGGATGATTTGGGAGAATGGCATTGAAATATGTATAATATCATATATGGAACGAGTCGCCAGTCCAGGTTCGATGCACGATACTGGATGCTTGGGGCTGGTGCACTGGGACGACCCAGAGGGATGGTATGGGGAGGGAGGAGGGAGGAGGGTTCAGGATGGGGAACACATGTATACCTGTGGCGGATTCATTTCAATATTTGGCAAAACCAATACAATATTGTAAAGTTTAAAAAAAAAAAAAGTAATCTTGAAACTGTTAAAGAGGGTACTGTTAATTTAGATACCTGGGTGAAGGTAAAAAACAACTAAAAACTTATCCTATAAATATGATTAAAAATGTTCTGGACCCCCATCATGAGGCTGTTGGATAGCCTATGAGAGAGGCTATAGCGGTAGATGGTAGTAGGTCTCCACCTTCTGCGCAGATCATATTTTCTGCCATTGACGAAGAAAAGGAGGGAGACTGTGCTCTACCTCCAGAGGACTGAGAGGGCTTACAGGACGCTGCGGCCGGGCGCCCTGGCGAGCCCCCTCTCCCTCTACACAAACCTTAAAAATTTATCCAACAATTTCTGATTTAAGGCGACTACCCCACCTCCGCTTGCACCTCCCAGGGCCTAGGAATTCTCCAGTTTACATCCAAAGCCTCCCAGAACATTGCCTAAGGTTGAAAAAGATAAAAAAGTTTTCTTTTAAACAAAGGAGCTTTTAAAGAATATACAATATACTATACAGAGCCTGCTCCTTGCAGAAAAACCCCCTCAGGGGGGCCTCACCCAAGTAAAAAAAAAAAAGAGAAAAAGAAAAAAGAAAAAAAAAAGTATATATTAGCCCAAGTGTAACCACTTCTTTGAGTTTCACTTCTTTTCTGAGAATATTCAATGTACGTAAAATAGAAATAAAAACTGTTTGCTTTTTTCCCTGTTAACTATCTTTCATTAGTTTAATTTACAGGCCTATAGCCACTGAACCTAAGAAGGCAGAGGACAGTTTCATACCATAAAATTTGATGTATATAACATTATCAAAACAATAAAACTATAGAAAAGAACAGGTTAGTGGTTGCCAGAGACAGGAAAGGGACATGAAGAAAAAGAAGAATAAAAATAAGCAGTATGAATTAATTCTTTTATGATGATGAAAGAGTTCTGCATGCTGACTGTGGTGCTGGTTACACAAATCTATGTTGCTGTTGTTTAGTCACTAACTGGTGTCTGACTCTTTTGGGACCCCATGGACTGTAGCCCACCAGGCTCCTCTGTCATGGGATTTGCCAGGCAAGAATACTGGAGTGGGTTGCTATCTCCTTATCTAGGGCATCTTCCCGACCCAGGGATTGAACCCGTGTTTTCTGCGTTGGCAGGTGGATTCTTTATGACTGAGCCACCAAGGAGATAAAATTGCAAAGAAACTACATATATACAAACACAGATTTATTTTAAATGGTGAAAACTATAGTCTAGTTAATATTAATGAAACAATGTAATTTTCCTGGTTTTGATAATGTACTACTACTATATAAGATTCTTTTAAGGAAAACTGAATGAAGAGTACATAGAACTCTAAAAACTGTATTTCCTTTGTACTCTTTTTGAAACTATTTAAAAATGGGATATAACCTTAAAATATTTATTTTCCCATTAGTTCTTTACTTAAATTATACCACTTTTTAGATAGCCAGGACAATATCTTCAAAATCTTTTAATAGCTTTGTTCTATCCTCCCGGTCAAGTTTCTAATGAAGAACGACAGAAAATAATCAAACATGAAAAACTTTATCTATAAAAATTTTCATGAATACCAAAAAATTAGAAACAACCTAAATAGCCAACAATTGGAAATAAATGAAGAAATCATGTCATAACCACACCAATGGGAGTCTATAAGGTCATTAAAAATCATGTCATAGAATAGTTATTTAATGGCATAAAAAATTGTCTGCATATATTATCAAATCTAAAAGTACTACTGCATGGTATGGTTTTGTTTAAGTCAATTATATTTATACATATGGAAAGAAGAATATATATAAGAAAAATTTTATGGGCAAAGTAGACATTTGCTGAAACAAGATATATGTATCATCAAAAAAGATACACAAATCACCAATGAGCACATAAAAAGATGCTGAACATGATTATTAGGGAAATACAAACCAACGCTACAGGAGATACTACTTTAATCCCATTAAGACAGGCAATAACAAAACAACAAGGATGTGGAGAAATTGGAACCTTTATCCATTACTAGTGGGAAGGTAATGAAGCCTTTATCTCTCACTCAAGGAAAATGTACACAGCTAAAAACAGATTTATATTTGCGTTTCCTTGTTTTACAAGTGAAGTCACTTAGTCGTATCTGACTCTTTGTGACCCCATGGACAGTAGTAGCCTATGAGGCTCCGCCCTCCATGGGATTTTCCAGGCAAGAATACTGGAGTGGGCTGCCATTTCCTTCTCCAGGGGATCTTCCCAACCCAGGGATCAAACCCAGGTCTCCTGCATTGCAGACAGACGCTTTACCGTCTGAGCCAAAGACTACCTCAATTCTTAGTCCTATATCACCACCAAATTGGTTGTTCCACTCTTATATTTATGACTCACTAATTAGGAATATTCCATAGGTAAGGTCCAAAAACCTCTACTCAGTATATACAAGCTAATAATTTCATGACTCATTTGATTTTCTAATTATCTGTTTTTCTATCCTCTCCATCTTCTCACCAATTTTCTCTAAAATATGTCTAAAATAAACTCACCAATACAACAAATATGAACTGGAAGGATCTCCTGTTAAGGCTACTAGCTGGTTTTATCCTGATAACATTACTTCAGTGCCAAATATCTTTCTTTATTGTATGCAAAGGAAAAGAATCAAGCTAGTGTGATCAATTTCTCTGTGAAGAAGGGTCTCATAAATGAGCTTATACACACATCTTTACGAAATTAGACTGTCTTTCCATGAATCCCTAAATTCAGTTAGCTGCTTGAACCCAGAATGATTAATCTTAAACCAAAATATCAGACTATTTCAACTAATGTATAAAAACAGAAGCCCATACAGATCACCTCAGACATCCAAAATTGAAAGCAGTACAAAGAAACACAAACTTGGGAATTCCCTGGTGGTCCAGTGGTTAGGATATGGCACTTTCACTGTGGTGGCCCAGGTTCAGTCCCTAGTCGGGGAATTAAGGTCCCACAAGCCACTCACAGCAGTCAAAAAAAAAAAAGGAAAGAAAGAAAGTCCATGTGTTCCTGTGGCGGATTCATTTCGATATTTGGCAAAACTAATACAATATTGTAAAGTTTAAAAATAAAATAAAATTTAAAAAAGAAAGAAAGAAAGAAAGTCCACAAATTAGGAATTAGGAAATTTATAAGCATTAAATTGCTTTGGGAAATGCAACAAGTCACAGTTCCTTTTTTTTCTTCACGCAAATCAAGAAAATGAGATCCTTAGGTTAGGGATCTCTAATGACCAGGGTAAGAACACAGCCAGTATACTGAAATAAAGGTACATAGGATCACCAGATTAATGATTTCATTTGTTCTTGAGTAAAATCTAACATGCACATATAATGGTGATTTTTGTCAGCAGCCAACTGCCATACATACACTACAAAGATAGTAAGTCATTCAATCATTCAATTTGCTGACATTAAAGATAAGTAGAGTTGAGGTCAGATACCTGGGCTGTGAAAGTTCTTGTAGGTTAAAACAGTGAACCAAGACTTCTTATTATACACAATAAAGAGTTGTAAAAAAAGTTGTGGAGCAGAGAAGTGACAATATACATTAGAAGGACATAGTAACTCAAAATGGAAAACCTGATCAATGAAGTTAAACCATAATTCTAAATACTAAATAGATCATCCTAATTTTAGTGTCTTACCAGGGCACTAAGAAGCTCAACTCTCTTGATGTTCAAAATGTACCCAGAAAACTTTAGATACTAAACAATGTTCTTTTGCTCATTTAAAATACAATCTTTATAAAACAGTATGTGCAAAGGAAACAGGAGTTTTAATTACAAACTCAGAAAATTACTTGTACTTGTTACTTTCAAATTTTACTCAAGAATTCTTCACTGAATATGGTAAAGGTAAGCTGCGATTACCACATTCATCAATAAAAGATATTGGAGTGCTTAAATGTGGCAAAAGTTTAAAGAAAAGGTTTCAGATGGTTTGATATAATCAAATTACTCAGTTATTACTTACCAGTAAGATTTCTCCATGGAAAGAAGCAAAAAACCCATTACTTTTGCAAAAGATATAAAATGCCAGAAAAGTCTCAGAAATGAAAACATATGAACTCATTTTTAATCATTCTAGGGAAACTTTTTGTAATTGCACAATCATTTTACCAGAAGCAATCTTAGACAATATACTCTATTGTTAACTCTAACCTTATTACACCTTTTATAAAAGTTTTAAGAAGGTTTTTTTTAAAGGCCTGATTTTCTTCATATTTTTAAAGCCCCAGAAGTATTATTACTAAGAATTAGAGCTATTTCTTCTGTACTTCCTTGAAAACATAAACCAAACGTACTTACTGTTGGTTTTTTTCATTTAGAGTATTCATGCCCTGGAGATCAGAAAGAGGTGTTCTGGGATTTTTCCGAGTTATATCTAGTGTATAGAAAGCAAAAATTTTCAATCAATGCTACCAGAAACTAAACACAAAACAGTTTTTCTAAGATCAAATGAAATTAATATACTTAAATAGCAAATATTGCTAAACATATCAGAAACATCTACACTTGATCTTAGCCAAAGGCTGAGAAGCCTTTTTATCTAAATAAAAATATGAACCAAGTCCCATGACTGTTACTTATAAATCTTAGTCAACAATGAAACCAATTAGGGAATTTAATAATAAATTCTTTACATTCTTCTCATTTAAATATATTTAGGAAATCCAAGGGTAACTGGGCTGAAGGCCTAGAAGTATACAAGTTCTTTTATTATTTTAATATTAAATATTTAATCATTTAGTGTCCAAAAAATTCTTAATTTATTTGCATCACTTTTCAGCAACAGTATATTGCTGACATGAATTATAGATTTTAGAAATCAATTAATCTTATAAAGACACTGATAATCAAAGACGATGAATTGCTTCCTCAGAAATAACAATATTTTTTATTTTATTTTTTTTAGAAATAACAATATTTTTTAAACTAAAACTCTAATTTAAAAAATAAGCAGGAGATTTGAATAGACATTTTTCCCAAAGAAGATGCACAGATGGCTCACAAGCACATAAAAAGATGCTCAACTTCATTAATCACCAGGGAAATGCAAATCAAAACCAAAATGAGACATCACTTCACACCAGTCAGAAAGGCTATCATTAAAAAACACAAACAATAAGTGCTGGCAAGGATGTGGAGAAAGGCAGTGCTCATACACTACTGATGGGGATATAAATTGGTGCAGCCACTGTGAAAACAGTATGGAGGTTTCTCAAAAAACTAAAATGGAACTACTAGATGATCGAGCAATTCCACTCCTGGATACACATCTGGAAAAAATGAAAATGCTAATTTGAAAAGACACATGCACTCAATGATCACAGCAGTCCTGTTTATAACAGCTAAGTAATGGAAGCAACCCATGTGCCCATCAGCCAACAACTGGCATAAGAAGATGTGGTGTATGTGTAGGTAAAAAAATAAAATACTGCCATCTGCAGCAGTGGAGAGACCTAGAAAATATTATGCTTAGTGAAGTAAGTCAGACAGAGAAAGACAAATACTATATATAACTTATATGTGGAATCTAAAAAAAAAATACCAATGAGTGTATATGTAAAACAGCAACAGACTCACAGATACAGAAAACAAACTTGTAGTTACCAAAGAGGAGAGTGAAGATGGAAGGGACACAATAGGGATATAGGATTAAGAGACAGAGATTACTATATATAAAATAGTAAAAGTATTTCTACTTGAGATAAAAATCTTGTATGTGGAAAATACTAAGAAATTCACAAAACAATATTAGGACTATTATTAAATAAGTTAAGCAAAATTACAAGATATAAGATCACTATTTAAAAATCCACTTTGTTTCTATACAATAGCAACTAACAATTGGAAATGAAATTAAGAAAACAATCCCATTAATAATAGCATTAAAATAATATAAAAGGAATGAGTTGAACAAAAAAATACAAAATATCTACTGAAAAACTACAAAGTATCTTAAAAAATAATTTAAAAAGGAAACCTAAATAAACGGAAAGCCATCTCTGCTCATGGACTGGAAAACTTAATACTGTTTTAAGATCGCAATGTTCCCAAATTCATTTATAGATCAATGCAATCTCTATTAAAATTCCAGCTGTTTTTTTTTTTTTTACTAAAATGAATAAGCTGACCCTAAAATTGATATGGCAATGCAAATGGCCCAGAATAGCAAAACTAATGTTGAAAAAAGAGAACAAAGTTGGACATACTTTCTGAATGAAAAACTTACTATAAACATATAGTAACTGAGACAGTATAAAGATAGACAAATAGATCAATGGAAAGGAACAGAGACTACAGAAATAAACCTTTACATTTATGATCAAAAGAAATTTGACAAAGGTGCCAAGACAATTCAATGAGAAAAGAATAATCTTTCAACATAAACTGAGAAAACTAGATAACCACACGGAAAAGAATGAAGTTGGTGATCCAGTGGTTAACTTTGCCTTCCAATGCAGAAGGCAGGGGTTTGATCCCTTGTGGGGAAGCTAAGATCCCACATGCCTCATGGCCAAAAATTCAAAACATAAACAGAAGCAATACTGTAACAAAGACTTCTAAAACAGTCCACATCAAAAAAAAAAGAATGAACTTGGATCAAAGACCAAAATATAAATGGTAAAAGTACAAAACTCTTAAAATGTGGGAGTAAATATTTCCGACCTTGGATTAAGCAATAGTTCTACAGCTATGACATCAAAAGAATAAGCAACCAGAGAGAAAAACTGATAAACAAGAAATTATCAAAATCTAAAACTTTGGGGTTTCAAAGGATTCTATATCAAGAAAGTGAAAAGGCAATCCATAGAATGGTAGAAAACGCCAAATCAAATATCTGATGAGAAACTTGAATCTAGAATATTAAAAGAACTTTCGCAACTGACTAATATTAAGACAACCCAATTTTAAAAAGAACAAAGGATATGAATAGGCATTTATCCAAAGATGACAAGCAAACGGCTAATAAGTACATAAAAAGATGTTCAATATGATTAGTCACCAGAGAAATGAAATTAAAACCATGAGATTGTACTTCACACCCCCTGTGCATGCGTGCTAAGTCACTTCAGACATGTCCAACTCTTTCCAACCCCATGGAGCCCACCAGGCTCCTCTATCCATAGGATTTTCTAGACAAGAATACTAGAGTGGGTTGCAATTTCCTCTCCATCACACACCCTAGCATGACTATAATAAAAATTACAGATAAATGTTGGCAAGGACACGTAAAAACTGGAACCTTGTATATACTCATATGCATGTGCTGCATGCTCAATCATCTGACTCTGTGACCCCATGGACTGTAGCCCACCAGGCTCCTCTGTCCACGGGATTCTCCAGGCAAGATAACTGCAGTGGGTTGCCATTTCCTCCTCCAGGGGATCTTCCCCACTCTGGGATCGAACCCACATCTCCTGTGTGTCCTGCACTGCTAGGTGGACTCTACCACTGTACCACCTGGGAAGTCCTTCATGAATACACTGCTGAATGTGAAATGACACAGTTACTTTGGAAAACAGCTAGCAGTTCAAGAAAAAATTAAAGAGTTGCCATTTGACCCAGAAATTTCACTACTAAGTATATACCCAGGAGAACTGAAGACATAACATCTATACCCATATAAAAACTGTTACTGGAAAACATATGTCTTGGGATCAACAAATTCAGTTAGAACTTTGAACAACTTTATTTTCTTACATATCTGAATGCATTGATTTCATTTCACTTATCCAATTCCTAAGTCGTGGATATAAATTATCCTTATGACAAATTATCATTTTCTATTCTCCATACCATTCTTTTCTCCTGCATGTTGACACATAATCATCTCAGGCCTTTCCTTAATACTATTAATGCAATTTTCAATTATGTTTCCTCTACTTATTGAGATCACATAGTTGTTGATTTATACCTCTGCTTTTAGCTCAAAACCTGTTTCAGTATCATTCTGATTATTTCATAGTCTTAAATTTGTGCTACTGCTTTACTGGATTCATGTTCTTAAATTCTTCTTAAACTGTCAACTGCTCACAGGGAATTTTCTTCCCTTTTTTGGAGTATCTTCCTTGTAAACACAATAGGGTATTTCTTTTATGCACGTTTCTTTTATGATATCATTTAAACTTTTTGAAAAACCCATTGTGAGACTCTAATTGGTGATGTAAATCTATTCATACTTTTATTAATTTAAAATCATAGTACTTATTTCTCATATTTCATTTCATATTTATTTCACTCTTCAAACTTATTTTTTTCCCGATAGATGAAGGTTTCTTATGCTACTTTAAAAGATAAAGATTCTGGGAAATCTGTGATGGTCCAGTAGTTAGGACCCTGCGTTTTTGCTGTGGAAGGCAAGGATTCAACCCCTGACCAGGGAACTAAGGTTCCAAGAACAGTGGAGAGTGCCCCAGCTGCTGCTAAGTCACTTCAGTCGTGTCCGACTCTGTGCGACCCCATGGACGGCAGCCCACCAGGCTCCCCCATCCCTGGGATTCTCTAGGCAAAAATACTGGAGTGGGTTGCCATTTCCTTCTCCAATGCATGAAAGTGAAAAGTGAAACTGAAGTCGCTCAGTCGTGTCCGACTCTTAGCGACCCCATGGACTGCAGCCCACCAGGCTCCTCCGTCCATGGGATTTTCCAGCCAAGAGTACTGGAGTGGGGTGCCATTGCCTTCTCCGGCAGAGTGCCCCACTCCCCCACAAATATTCAATTTTTGTTATTACTGTGTTTGTCTATAAGGTAGACCTTCATGTTTGTTTACCCATATTGATTTCCAAAATTTGATAAATAGCCATATTTTACCAACTCAATTAAAAACAGCTCCCTGACATACCTCCAGGCTTCATCAAAATATATACTGGCATACCTTGTATGTGTTTCTGTCGACCATTTTCAAACAGGAATTCTAGTCATGTAACATTTTTAGAATATTTTAAATTATGTTAGTGCAAGTCTCTGTATAGGGCAATAGCCAAAGGGCTTTAGCATTCATTATCACATTTGAGTCCCTGTGCAGAGGGACTGCCTTTCAGAGAAGGAAACTGAAGCTCTGAGAAATACCTTCCATACACAGTAACACAAGGGCTAAGTGGCAGAGCCAGAATTTGGGCCTAGTCCTGCCCGACTCCAAATGCCAGGCTGTTTCTCATCTCTCTTTGAGAGTAATGTGAAGGTCCCTATGTCATAATCTATGTGCCCCGCCACAAACCTCAGGTCTTCCAAGAACTGGAGCTCTCCTCAATATTAGGCAAGCAGGCTGCTGGTTCCCACTCTGATCTGGAGGAAGCCCTTATGAATAAGGTGCAGACATTTCCTGGGGTTTCTATATTTTTTTTTTAATATTCTTAATTCCATGAAAAATAGTCTTTTCTACATATCTATAATTTATGTCAGGCTTCATGATTAAGCAATTAATTTTTTAAATTGTGGCAAAATTTACACATTGCAAAACATATTCATTGTAAGCACATAGTTGGTCAAGTATAGGGAAAAACTGCCACTGAAGAAGATATACTGAGTGACTAATAAAGCTGGCAATCTTTAAAGAGCCTAGGGATCATTCATATATCTTCTTTTCTAAGTGTATGCTTAAACCTCTTGACCCGTAGAGGTCAAGTTTCAGTAGAAACCAAAAGAGCAATTTTTGAAATTAATAAAGCTTGAGTCCAGTACTGATCAGTAGAACTTTCTTTGAGGATGAAAATGTTCTCCAGCTATACTCTTCAAAACTGTAGCAATTAGCTACATATTGTTATTAAACACCTGAAGTTTTTTAAAAATATTAAGAAACAGTTTTTAAAAAAGTTTTTTCTTATTGCAGTTTTTTCATATTTTGTCTTTGAGTCCATTATCAGTTATGTATTATAAGTTATTATGAATATTGTTTCTCAGGCTATGAGATGCTTTTTCTTTTAACAATATCTTGAAAGTTTTCAATTTTGATGTTTCTCTTATTGCAGTTTTTTCATATTTTGTCTTCGAGTCCATTATCAGTTATGTATTATAAGTTATTATGAATATTGTTTTCAGGCTATGAGATGCTTTTTCTTTTAACAATATCTTGAAAGTTTTCAATTTTGATGAACTTCAATAATTAATACCAGTTTTTTTTCTTTTACACTTCATGCTCTTATGTTCCATCTAATAAATTTTGTCCCAAGACTGCAAAGATCTTCTCAGGTTTTCTTGTGTAAATTTAACATTTTATTCTTTGCAAAGAGCTGCATGACCCATTTCAAGTTAATGTTTATGTATAATATAAGGTAAGGATCAAAGTTCTCTTGAACATTCTATTTGCCATGAAGTGATGGGTTTGGATACCAAGATCTTAGTTTTTTGACTGTTGAGTTTTAAGCCAGCCTTTTCACTCTCCTCTTTCACTTTCATCAAGAAGCTCTTTAGTTCTTCTTCACTTTCTGCCATAAGGGTGGTATCATCTGCATATCTGAGGTTATTGATATTTCTCCCAGCAATCTTGATTCCAGCTTGTGCTTCATCCAGCCCAGCTTTTCTTGTAACATTGTCTAATCTTGGTTTTAGAGTAATTATACTGGCCTCATGATATGATTCATATAGTATTCCTTGCTCCTTTGTTTTCTGGAACAGCTGAGCAGAACTGTTATTATTCTTTTCTTAAACGTTTTTAAAATAAAACTGGTTATTCAAACTATATGAGTCTGGACTTTTCTGTTTCCATGTGGGGGAAGATTTTATTTATGAATCCAATCATTGATACAAGACTAAACAAATTCTCTATTTTTCCTTGGATCAATTTTGACAACTTGTTAACATTCAAGGAATTTATCCATTTCATCTAAGCTGCTGAATACACTGCCATAAACATTCATTATCTCTCCTCAATCTTTTGATGTCTATACCATACGTAAATGTCTTGTTCATTTCAAATAACAGTATTTTTGTCTTCTCTCATATTTCTTGATCAGAATGGCTAGAACTACACTATCCAGGTACAGCAGCCACCAGATATATGTGGCCATTCAAATTTAAGCTGCTTTAATTAAATTCCAGTTTAAAATTTTTTTAAAAAACTTCAGGTGTTTAATAACAATATGTAGCTAATCGCTACAGTTTTGAAGAGTATAGCTGGAGAACATTTTCATCCTCAAAGAAAGTTCTACTGATCAGTACTGGACTCAAGCTTTATTAATTTCAAA
Organism: Bos grunniens; assembly: GCF_055505025.1. Lineage (NCBI taxonomy): Eukaryota > Metazoa > Chordata > Mammalia > Artiodactyla > Bovidae > Bos > Bos grunniens. The sequence continues at coordinate 83,464,019 of NC_141174.1, read as the reverse complement.
AATTGCTCTTTTGGTTTCTACTGATTTTCTCTAATGCTGTCAGCTTTCTATTCAGTGGTTTTAGTTCCTTATTCTTTACTTCCTTCTACTTATTTTGGGTTTAATATGCTCTTCTTGTTGTAGATTCATAAAGTAAAAGCTTAGATCACTGATTTTTAACCTTATTTCTTTTCTTAGATAAGAATTTAAAGCTATTGGTTTTCTTCAAAGCACTTTAGCTGCATTGCTGCTGCTGCTGCTGCTGCTGCTAAGTCACTTCAGTCGTGTCCGACTCTGTGCGATCCCATAGACAGCAGCCCACTAGGCTCCTCTGTCCCTGGGATTCTCCAGGCAAGAATACTGGAGTGGGTTACCATTTCCTTCTCCAATGCATGAAACTGAAAAGTGAAAGTGAAGTCGCTCAGTCGTGTCCAACTCTTAGAGACCCCATGGACTGGAGCCTACCAGGCTCCTCTGTCCATAGGATTTTCCAGGCAAGAGTACTGGGGTGGGGTGCCATTGCCTTCCCCGTAGCTGCATTACACAAGTTATAAATTGCTGGTCCCTCATCTTGTTCATGAACATTACAGTATCTTATATCCCAAGAAGGTCAGAAGTACGGGTTTAAATTGAAGGAACATTCTATCACACCCTCCTTCACTCTTTCTTTTCCCAGCATCTTATTTCTTCCCTTTCCAGGGCTCCTGATCTTTGTGGGAGTTGCAGCTCATGCTCCTAAGAACCCTAATTTCTTCCCTCTCTTCTAATTTCCTCCCTGCAAATCTCAGAGACTAATCAATGTAGAGAGAAGGTGGGAGACCAGAAATGAAATGGAGGAGGAAAAGCCACAATACCTTTTATGTCTAAACCTCAAAGGTCACACACTGTCACTTCTGCCACATTCGATTTGTTAGAAGGAAATCAATAAGTACTCTATGTGCCTTTTGAAGGGAGGAGTATCAAAAAATTGATGGACACATTTTAAACCCCCAGAACAATATCATAATTTTTACCCTAAAAAAACCATAAATCTTTTTAAAAGAACTAGATAAGGAAAGAAAATATGTATAGTCATATTTTTATACATATGTATTACTTCTGGTTTCTTTATTCCTTATAATAATTCATGGATCAGTAAACTAAAGTACAGATCAAACCCACTGCCTATTTTTGCATGGCCTGTAAGCTAAAAGAGATTTTAACTTTTAAATGACTGAGGGAAAAAAAATCAATGAAAGAGTATTTTTGTGACATGTGGAAATTATATGGAATTTAAGTATCAGTGTCTATAAAAAAATTGTATTGGAATGTAGCCATGCTCATTTATTTATGTATTGTCTATAACTCTTTCAGAACTGAGTTGTTTCAACACAACATATGACCCACAAAGCCTAAAATATTTATCATCTGACTCTTCTCAGAAAACATTTACCAACCTCTACTATACATCCAAGTTACCATCTGATGTCATTTCCTTTTAACCTAAAGAATTTCCATTATTTCTCCTCTTGGAACACATATCATGGATAAAGTCCCTCAGATTATCTATTTAACTGAAAATGTCTTCATCACAGCTTCTTTTTTAAAGTATGTTTTTTAATATTTTTATTTATTTGGCTGCCCCAGGTCTTAGTTGCAGCACGCGGGATCTTTGAACTTTGATCTTCATTGCAGTATGTAGGATCTTTCAGTTGTGGCATACAAACTCTTAGTTGTGGCATGTGGGATCAAGTTTCCTGACCAGGGATCAAACCGAGCCCCTTGCACCGTGAGGGCACAGTCTCAGCCACTGGACCACCATCAGGGAAGTCTCTATTTCAGCTTCACTTTTGAAAGATACTTTCCTTAACTGATGATTGGACATTGTGGATGATGCACTGTAATAACAATGAATTCCGTTATGTTTTTCTGCAGACTTGATTTTTCTTCTAATAGACAATTAACTCGTCTGTCCACAAACTATAAATCATAGCTTTTACAGCTGTTTTTGTTTTCTGGGTCTTGTTCTATTGGGTTTTAAATTTAAGCCTCCATTACTTTCAATGAGCAGACAGGTGTTAATCATATCATTATAAGCAAGTCTCATTTTATTGCACTTCACTTTATCATGCTTTGGAGATACTGCATTTTTTACAAGGAGATTTGTGGCAACCCTGTGTTGAGCATGTCTATCAGCACCATTTTTCCAACAGCATTTGCTCACACAGTGTCTCTGTGTCACATTTTGATAATGCTTGCAATATTTCAAAGTTTTCCATTATTACAAAATTTATTACAGTGATCTGTGATCAGTGATCTCTGATGTAACTACTAGTCCCTGAAGGCTTGGATTATAGTTACCATTTTTTAGCAATAAAGTATCTTTAATTAAGGTATATCATTTTTTTCCAACATAAAACTATTGAACAATTGGTAGATTACAGTATAGCATAAATATAATTTTTATGTGTACTGGGAAACCAAAAAATTCATGTCACTCCCTTCATTGTGATATTTGCTTTATTACAGTGATCTAGAATCGGCCCTGAAACTGCTCAGAGGTATGCCTGCATTCTCCTATATTTAATGTAATTTCCTCTGGGCTCCTTTCAAGATTTCCTTTTTATTTCTGGCATTTAGCAATTTGCCTACAATGTGTCTAGTAGTGGTTTTCTTTTGTATTGGTTCTAGCCGGAGGTCACTGATTGTCTTGAATCTCCAAGTTAGTTTTTCTCAAACATGAGTAGTTTTTAATCTACCATTTCAGCCACTATAGTTTTTTGCCTCTTTCTCTCTCACCTCTACTTCTGGGATTCTAACTAAAGACAGAGAGAATTCAGCTATCCCCCAAGAGGAGCTATGAAGAAATAACAAAAGGCCTTCAGTTTAAAAAATCAGTAAACTGCACTTGTGTTTTTCAAAAATTATCTATTTGGTTTGCAATTCTATTTACTTATTTATCTTTTTGGCCATATTGTGTGGCATGCAGGATCTTAATCCCTGACCAGGGATTGAACCTGTATGCTCTGCATTGAGAGCACAGAGTCTTAACCACTGGGCCGTCAGGGAAGTGGTTTATACTACCCTTCGACAGAGCTCCTACAGTCTCCCCCAAATACTCAGAGCAGTCAGCTAGGTATGGATGGCTCTAAGTTTGGATGTTAGCCTTTTGGCAGCTCTCTCCATTCCAGGATTTTCCTCCTAAACTTCAAGCTTCTTTACCAGTCCTCAACTTAGTCCTCTGACACTTCAAACCAGTTTAGTGTGGTTTTCTGTCCCTCGAGCTATGGGAGTTGGGGAGTACATTGTGTAAAAAGCCACAAATTCCCAATTCTTACACATGGACTTCCCCAGTGGCTCAGACAGTAAAGCGTCTGCCTACAATGCGAGAGACCGGGGTTCAATCCCTGGGTCAGGAAGATCTCCTGGAGAAGGAAATGGCAACCCACTCCAGTATTCTTGCCTGGAAAACCCCATCAACGGAGGAGCCTGGTAGGCTACAGTCCATGAGGTCACAAAGAGTCGGACACGGCTGAGCGACTTCACTTTCTTTCTTTCTACCCACTATTTTACTTACTTTAAAGAATAAACTTCCCACTAGTTTTTGCTTCTTTTTGGTCTGTTAGTATTTTTGGTCTCTTTTCCAGTGTTTTTAATAAACTGTTACCTTAAAATTAGTCCCCAGTTTTTTTTAAAACAACCTCCCAAACTTGAATTTATAATTTTATATATTATAAAATTTTAATTATTGGTAGTACTATAATGGAAAATAGCATAAAATACCTAAAGTAATGGAAAAGTCCACTTCTACTAATGTAGAAATAAACTTGCAAGAGTACAATGTACAATATCCTCCTGCAGCTCATGATGAAATTGGTGCCTTCCTATTCTACACCCATACATACCTACCTGGAAACAATCAGGTCTGTGAGTCATGAAAATTGACAAAGCAAATAAACTACTTGGAATTATTTAAAAGTTAAAAAGACCTCATTTAAGTGCCCCCTCAAAAGATTTGTAGACTGTTTTCAATATTATCTCCTGGATTAAAAGATTTAGAAAAGGAAGATGTGTATTTGGAATAAAGACTTGTATATCTTTTAAAAACAAGAGCAATAATTAACAGTAACATTTAAGATGTATTTTTTAATTAAATACTTACCTTTGCTTTTCTAGAATGAGAAAATATTTTAATAATATTTTTCAAAATGTATTACACATTTTCTTATACCAAAACAGCATAGTAAGAAGAACTGAAGAAAGAATCCACAACATTTGCCTTTAGGAATTCTACTTATATTCTCCTTTTACTGATAATTAAACACTAATATTCCATGGAATTTCAATCACAGAATTGTGAAGTTAACAAAGGTAAATCCGTGATCAATAAAAAGCTCAAAATACAAGACTAACTAATTTAGGTCCATTATATTATATGCAAACTGCTGAGTTAGTATTCTTAAGTATTCTTAGTATTCTTAAGGATCCCTTTATTCTCACTACAGCAATAGCAACAGCCAAACAACAATAATTCCACAACCAAAAGAATCCATTTTCATGCAGAATGAGTAGAACAAATAGAAAAGGAGAAAATGAAGACCAAGGGCATCTTTTCACACCAATTTTATATTAAAAAAAAAAAAAAAAGAAGAACACCCATTATGACTCTATCATTCTTCCTTAAGCCAAAACATTAACTGGTGGTTTTGCTCCAAACCAGACATGGCAAAGTCTGATAGGAGAAGTATAGTCAAACTAAGTGGATTTGCCAATGATACATGAAAACAACACTGCTGATGTTGAAGTTCAAGTATAAATAAGCATAAAAATCAGCAGGAATTCAAAAGAGAGGAAATTATTGGCACTGTTAAGTATGTTAATTATCTTGATTGTGATGAGTTCACATATATGTCAAAACTGTATGCTTTGGCCTGCAGTTTATTCTACCTCAACTAGATTTCAATAAAGTTCAGAAAAAAATCAACACTCATTTTTACTCATCACTTGGATACTTTAAAAACAAAAATGGAAATCAATTAAAAGTTTGTAACCAAGTATAAATAACAACTCAAGAATCATAGATAGTCATCCAAATTAAAAGAACATGTATATTATCTTTATGTATATATCAATTCTTTCTTTATATCAAGAAAAAGAATGAAAGTCTCAATGGTGGTATCCTGAGACTCTCTGGTCAAAGGACGATAGAGGTCACATTGTCTATTCCATTTAGGTTCCACTCAGGTGTAGAATGCTCCTGGTTTCCATTTCCAAATGGATGTGATAACACAGTTTATTAATCAGCATTTGCAGCCTTACTGTACTTCTCTTCCTTGCACCTCTGCAGAATCTCTAAGCTCCTCTGGTGGACTGGGTGTTGGAGAAAGCTAATACTATCCATACTTTTCAAAACTGCACATGGCGCTGTGTCATCATGTCCTTAGGAAGCAAAAGAAAAACAAAAAATGGAGAAAAGAAAAAGACATTATATAAGCCCACACCAACAGAGAATCAAGGACAATGCTGCCAACTATTATAAAAATGTATCAAGTAATTATGGTTAAATGTGAATAATTTTTCCAATTAATTTGAAGAAATTACACAAAAAGAAAAAAACAAAGGTCCTGTTTAGGTATTCAAAGTATTCTTTTTCAGTACTCAACATGTTGTGTTAACACCACACTAAAAATCTCTAATTTAAAATACTAGGGGAATTACAAAAACAATTTGTATGGTGCCTTTTTTTTTTAAATGGACTCATTTTTATCAGGTCTGAAATATAATTAGAATACAGTTGGCAACAATGTAAGAAACACTGATGGAATCCCAAAGAGAAACAAACCCAAAATAATTTACCAAAAGTTAAACTTTCACAAATCTCGCAATTAACCACACTTGTAGGAAATCCAAGTGTGTCAATGTTGAAAAAGTAGAAAGAAAAGCACCACAGAACAAGAAAACCCAGCAGCACTTCTGTATTTATAAATCTGAAAACAAAGCTGGAGAATCTGTCAAAATTAACTATTGGGAAGAAAGGGAAGAGAGCACATTCAAGCAAGGACCAAAGCCCCAGATTAGTGTTACTGAAACAGTGGGTCACTCGAGCAGTAAAGAGAGAAGGAAGATTGTACCGTAAATATTAGGAATAAATGGATTTAAAGAGAATTCGGGTTTTCCAGGCTTGGAAGGTGTTGAGAATCATTTATACGGAGAACATCTCTAGAGTTAGGACATTAAGTTCAAATGTAAGTAACTTTGCCTTTAAAACACAAAAGTGAATAGTTTAAAAACAGACAGAGGCAAACTAAGCAACACATAATTATGTACTAAAGTTCCACTAGTATGCACGTACTGTATAATTAGGAACAAGATACTATCTATGAATAGTTTTAGAGGAAGAATCATTTTAAAAGTTAAACAGAGGCAGAGTAATTCAAAGAGGTTTGCAAAGCATGGTTTAATCAAACTATAATTCCTTAAACTGGATACCAACACCCAGAGAATAGGCATCAACTTCTCAGCTAAGGAGATAGAAACTCATGATGCCATAACAATAGATTACAATAGACAGACACAGGTATACATATTTGTATATCTGATATATAGTCAGGTTTTTGTACAATATTTTAAGAATTCATACTAGTTCATTTAAAAATAAGCTAATAAAACATTATCTCATTTATTTAGTATGGAGAGTACATAGTTGCAACTGTTCAAAAGAGACAAGTTTTACCAAGTTACCACCATTTCTTAATCAAGAGATACCGCAATAAAAATATTCTACTCTCAATAATCTCCCACCTTGATTGGGTGCTTAGAGAAGGAATGCTTAGGCTCAGATGAGCCTACATTTGGCTAGTAACACGGTGGGTACAGTTGGGAGGCTATCAGTGGAGGGGGACCATTTGAGGAAAAAAACACCTCGTGAGTTCTACTCATACGCTATCCAAATTGTAATTTTCTAAAGTTATCACCAGACTTTCAGGCCCTTCAATAACTAATGATATACAGCAGTCAGAAATAATTTAAGAAAATTATGGTATTAAAGTGTTTTGTATAAAAGTTCAGAATATTAAATATACTAAATTATCACGTAATCTTAAGTTAAAACTCACTCAAAATTGATACAGCCATTGTACTCATATTAGTCTCTCAGTCGTGTCCAACTCTTTGCAACCCATGGACTGTAGCCCGCCAGGCTCCTCTGTCCATGGGGATTCTTCAGGCAAGAATACTGCAGTGGGTTGCTATGCCCTCCTCCAGGGGATCTTCCCAACCCAGGGATCGAACCCAGGTCTCTCGTATTGCAGGTGGATTCTTTACCATCTGAGCCACCAAGGAAGCCCTACTAAGCACAATTTCAACTGGATAATGGGTAATTTTCTATCTGTGATCATTTTGTGTCTTACCGGCATACCTACAATTCAGGTATGAATGAAAATTCTTTCATTTTGCTTTCTATGCCTTCTTTTAACTCTTTACCAATTTTAAAGATTGCTTTACACACTCTAATACTATTTCTAAACCTTAAATTGGTATTCCTCTCTTTGTTGTGTTCAGCAGCTCCCTGTCAAGATAATTTGGTTTCCTAGGATGGTTTTATAAGTACATTTGCAGTGGAGTCTCAGACTCTTAAAAGGTTTATTTAGTGTTTGCTTGTGCTAGTTTCTAGTCTAGTCTGGATAACTTCTCAGTCTGAGATTATGCATCAAACTGCATAAATTCCCATGCATGGTTAACAGCCATAACCCATGCATGGTGAAGATACAGAACACTAATTTTTTTAGGCAAGCTTTGTTCTCAAACTTTATCCAAGGCCTTACACATATTGATAAGATTATTCTTGTTCCTCCTAGGCAGGGCCAATAAACAGAATTTTTCAATTATCTTTTCAGTGACAGAAAAGTTCAAGCTCTTTGAAGCTCCTTATACCACATAACAGGGGCTTAATTCCAGCTTCCTTGTAGCATTCAAATCTGAAACCATGTCTCTGATCCTGTAACAGTTTCTATAATGCCAGTTCCCAGGCCTTTTTTAAAGGTATATTTTTAATGGCCATTTTTTAAAGATAAATTTCACATACCATAAAATTCACTAATCTCAAGTACATAGTTTGATAAGCTTAAACAGTTACATCATGTAATCCTCAATCAAGATACAGAACATTTTCATCACCTCAACCAGTTCTTGTATTCCCTTCTGGTAAATATCATTCCTACCCCTCCCAGAGTCAACCAAGTAAAGATCTATGTATTATTTAACCTGTTCTTAAACTAAGTGAAATCATACAGTACATATTCTTTCATGTCTGGCTTTCTGATAAATTATTTTTATGACTCATTCATCCTATCAATAGTTTAGTATTTTAATTGCTAAATAATGTAACAAGGTAGGAATATATCACAACTTGGTTATCGTTTCTTTCACTGATGGATATCTGGATGTTTCCATTTGGGGGTTATTATAAATAAAGCCACTATAGACATTCATTCTGTGTGCGTTTGTATATAATAGCTTCATAGAAATACAATTCACATAGCACACAATTCACTTATCTAAAGTGTACAATGCAGAGGTTTTTTAGTAAAATTCCGAAAGCTGTTTAACCATCATCACAACCAATTTTAGAATACCTTCATCACATCAAAGAGAAACCCTGTATTTTTAAACCATCACTTCCCTTCTCATTTCCCAGTCTTCCCACTCCAGTCCTAGGCAAACACTAATCTATATTCTATATACAGATTTGCCTATTCTAGAAAATTGATATAAATGGAATCATACAGTATGTGACCTTTTGTGCCTTACTCTTTCACTTAACAAAATGTTTTCAAGCTTCATCCACATTGTAGCATGTACTAGTACCTCATTCATTACATGACAGAATAGTACTCCATTGTATGGATACAGCAGTTTATCCATTCAATTGCTGATGAATATTTGAATTGTTCCTATCAATATCTTTCGGCTACTATTAGTATGTTGCTAAGAATATCTGGTACAAGTTTTGTTTGAACACCTGTTTTCAATTCTTTAAGGTATCTACCTAAGAGAGGCTGCTGCTGCTAAGTCGCTTCAGTTGTGTCCGACTCTGTGCGACCCCATAGACGGCAGCCCACCAGGCTCCCCCGTCCCTGGGATTCTCCAGGCAAGAACACTGAAGTGGGTTGCCATTTCCTTCTCCAAAGCATGAAAGTGAAAAGTGAAAGGGAAGTCGCTCAGTCGTGTCCAACTCTTAGCGACCCCATGGACTGCAACCTCCCAGGCTCCTCCATCCATGGGATTTTCCAGACAAGAGTACTGGAGTGGGGTGCCATTGCCTTCTCCACCTAAGAGAGGCATTACTAGGTAAAATGTAGCTAGCAGGGTGTTTTAGGCAAAGTGGCTACATCATTTTACATTTTCAACAGCAGCATATGAGGCTTCCAATTTCTCCACATCCTTACCAACATTATTTCCTGTCTACTTTATTACAGCTGTGAAGTGAAGTGGTATTCTCACTGTGGTTTCAATATGCATTTCCCTGATGACATATTATATTGAGCATCTTTTCATGTGTTTTATTGACTATTTGCATATCTTCTTTAGAGAAATGTCTTTTCAGATCCTTTGCCCTTTTTAAAATCAGGTTACTAGTTTTTTTTACTATTGAACTGTAAGAAATGCTTACAATCTAGATACCAGTTCCTTATCAGATACATGTTTTATAAATAATTTCTATCATTCTACAAGTTGTCAGTTCTTAATAGTGTCCTCTGAGGCACAAAAGTTTTCTATTTGGGTGAAGTCTAATTTATCCCTTTTTGTATTTGGTTGCTTATGTGTTAGGTGTCACACCTAAGAAACCACTGCCTAATCCAAACAGAACTGTGAATCCTCCAACTTTTGCTCTTTACGCATTTCTAGATTCCTTTACATATCAATTTTGGGATCAGTCTTGTCAATAGCTGGGGTTTTGACAGGACTATGCCGAATCTGTAGATCCATTATTGCCAGCTAACTACATTAACCCTTTCAATGCATGAACGCAGAATATTTTTCCAATAACTGAGGTATTCCTTAAATCTTTTCAACAATATTTTGCAGTTTTGGTGAACAAGTCTTGCAATTCTCTTGTTAAATTCACTAATAAGAATTTTATACTTGTTGGTGCTCTTGTAATTGGAGCACCAACTTAATTTTGTTTTCAGGTTTTTCATTTTTAGTGTATAGAAATACAACCGATTTTGCATATTGATTTGGAGTCTTGCAACTTGATGAGGTCATTTATTATCTCCAGCAGATTTTTTTGGTAGATTCCTTAGGAAATTTTATACACAATATGCCATCTATAAACAAAATGGTTTCTTCCTTTCCGATTTGGATGTCTTTTCTTTCTTTTTCTTTCCTGTTTACTCTTACCAGTATCTCCAGGGCAATGTTAGATAGAAGATGTGAAAGCAGATATCCTGTCTTATTTCTGATCTTAAGGGAAAAGTATTCATTTATTCACCATAAAATATGGATTTTTCACAGGTCCCCTTATCAGGCTGAGGAAGTCTTCTTTCTATTCCTAATTTGTTCAGCATTTTTATAATGAAAAACATGAAAAGGTATTCACTTCTGTGAGGCCTTTTTTGTGTATGTTGAGGTGATGATGTGATTTTGTCCTTTATTCTATCAATGTGGTATATTACTCTGACTTGATTTTTCTAAGCTGAACCAACCTTGCATTTCTGAGTAAATTTCAGTAGATAATGGTATAAAATATTGTTTACATATTGCTGAACTCAGCTTATAAGGATTCTGTTGACAATTTTTGTTGAGGGATATTGGTTTGTGGTTTTCATTTCTGTGATGTCTTATCTAGTATCCTGGTAATACTGTCTTTACCAAATGAGAACAAAAGTATTCCCCTATCTTCTATTTCTTGGGAAGAGTTTATAAAGAACTGATGCTAATTTTTCATTTCATTAAGTACTGGGTAAAATTTATCAATGAATTCACTGTTCTTGGCTTTGCTCTGTGGGAAGATTTTTTTCATAACTAATCCAATCTCTTTTCCTGTGACAGGCCTTTTCAGACTTTCTTTTTCTTCTGAAGTCAGTATAGGCTGTTAGCATTTTTCCAAGAATTTTTCTATTTCCACTAGATTTTAATTTGCTGCCATACAATTGTTCATAGTATTATAATCCTTTTCATTTCCAACAGTTCAGTAGCAACACCCTCCTTTATTTCCCCAAATTAGTCATTTGAGTCTCCTTTCTCTTTTTCTTGGTCTGTCTACCTTGAGGTTTGTCAATTTTGTTTACCTTTTTAAAGAAGTAGCTTTTGCTTTTGTTTTCTTCTATTTTATTTATTTCAGATCTCCTCTTTATAATGTCCTTCCTATTTCTTCCTTTAGGTTTAGCTTGCCCTTTTTCCCTAGAATCATAAGGTGAGGCATTAGGTTATTGATTTGAGATATTCTTTCTTTTTTAATAGAAGTATTTGAACCTATAAATTTTCTTCCTAACACTGTTTTAGCTGTATCCCATAAGATTTGGTGTATATTTTCTTGCATTAATTTCAAACTATTTTCTAATTTCCCTTGTGATTTCCTTTGTCTCACTGGTTATTAAGAACTTTGTTACTTAGACTCCACATATGTTTAGAGACATATTATTTTTGTTCCTCTATTCTTTCAATACAATCTTCTTTTGTACTAAATACATGTTATCTAGTATACTGTTTAAACATTTTGGTCATTTATTTTATTACTATATTATTTTTTAGCTATTTTCTTAACAGGGAATTAAAATTAGCATTTTGCCTTATAACAATCTAGCCTGGATTAAAAACTACTTAATTTCAATAGTATATAAAAACTTTTCTCCTATATAACTTCATTCCCATCCTCTTTCTTTATGCTGTTATTGTCATGCAAATTACAGCTTTTAAAATGGCATGGCCTCCAACAGAGATATGTAATTATTGTTTTGTATAGTTGTCTTTTAGATTGGAGGAAAAAAGGTTACAAAATTAGTTTTTTAAAGTTACAAGATGTAAAAGATACATTTATACTATCTTTTACATAGTACAAAGTATAACTTTATAGTTGCCTTTAATGGTACTCTTTATTATGTCATATGCTTTCAAATCACTGTCTAGTGTCCTTTCATTTCAGCCAGAATTCCCTTTAACATTTCCTGTGAGACAGCTAGTAGCAGTCATTCAGGATTTGTTTGCCTGGGAATGTCTTAATTTCACCATCATTTTGAAGGACAGTTCTTCTTGTGTCTGTGTATATGTGTGTTTAGGGATTTTTTTCTTTTTGTGGCTGCACTAGGTCTTCACGGCTGCATAGAGGCTTTCTGTATTGTGGAACACAGGCTCTAGGCATGTGGACTCAGCAGTTGTGACACATGGGGTCAGCTGCTCTGTGGCATATGTGATCTTCCCTGACCAGGTATCAAACCCATGTCCCTTGCATTGGCAGGCAGATTCTTAACAACAACTGGACCACCAGGGAAGTCCTAAAGGATAGTTTTAGTGAATATAGAATTCTTGATTGACAGACTTTTCTTCCAGCACTTTGGATATGCCATGCCATTGTTCTCTAGCCTCAATGGTTTCTAATGATTAATCAACTGTCAATCATACGGAGGATACTTTGTGCATGTGTGCATGCTAAGTTGCCTCAATCAGTTCCGCCTCTTTGAGACTCTATGGACCATAGTCCACCAGGCTCCTCTATCCATGGAATTCTCCAGACAAGAATACTGGAGTGGGTGTGGGGACTTCCCTGACCCAGGGATCAATCCCACATTTCATGTTTTCTGCACTGGCACGCCAGTTCTTTACCACTAGCACCACCTGGAAAGCCCAGTTTGTGCATGATGTGCTGCTTTCAACAGTCTCTCTTTACCTCTAGATAGTTTAATTATGATACATCTAAGTTTCAATCTCTGGATTCACTCATCTTATAATCTGTTGAGCTTCTGAGATGTATAGATTAATTTTCTCATCAAATTTGAGAAGACTGGGGCCATTATTTCTTGAAATATTCTTTCTATCCCTTTCCCTCCTTTCCTTCTGGACTCTCAAAAGTTTATATGCCTCATGGTATCCCATAGGTCTAGAAGCTCTACTTATTTTCTTCATTCTTTGTTCTTCCTATTCTTCAACTCAACTGATCTATCTTCATGCTTACTGATTCTGGCTTCTGCTTATTCAAATCTGCTATTGAACCCTTCTTCTGAATTTCTCATTTCAGTTACTGTACACTTTTTCCCACTTCAAAACTGATTTGTGTGTATCTAAAATTTTATATTCTCCATCTAGTGGGACATTGTTCTCATACTCTCCTTTTGTTCTTCAGACATGGTTGCCTTTATGTCTTTAAACATATTTAAAATAGTTTAAAAATTCTGTCTAGCAGTATCAATGCCTGGATTTTTTCAGAGAGAGGTTTTTACAGATTCCTTCTTTCCCCATGTATGGGTCATATTTTCGTATTTCTTTGCATGTCTCAAAGTCTTATACAGAACACCAGACATTTTAAATAATATAACATGGCAACTCTGAAAATCAGATTTTCTCTCTCTCCCTAGGAGTTACTGTTGCTGCTGATTCTTATAGTTGCTATTTGTTTAGGACATTACTGAACTAATTCTGAAAGTTTGTATTCTTTGTCACAAGTGACCATGGAAACCTCTGCTCACTTAGCTTAATAAACAGCCATTGATTGGAGGCAGCTTCCCTGGTGGCTCAGGTGATAAAAGCGTCTGCTTGCAATGCAGGAGACACGGGTTCGATCTCTGGGTTGGGAAGATCCCGTGGAGAAGGAGATGGCAACCCACTCCAGTTCTCTGGCCTGAAAAATCCCATGGACGGAGGAGTCTCGTAGGCTGCAGTCCATGGGGTCGCAAGGAGTCGAACACGACTTCATTTTCACATGTCTTTACATGCCTGAGACCAGTAATTCTCCCAGTCAAGGGTCATTGAGTGCTTACGTTGAAGCATACCTACAACATTCAGCTAGGCAGTTTAGAACTCTGCCTTACCCTGCTCAGAGGAAACCTGAATGTTATCCTGAGATAAGAAATCAGGATCTCTTCAGGTCTTTACTGAGCACAGCCCTAGGCACGTACACAGTCCTATGCATGTGCTTAGCCACCTAAATTCCCATGAATACACAAAAACTTTTCATAGCCATTATGGAAACCTCATTCCCCAGGTGTTCCTTTTAAATGTTTTGGTTAAAATAAATAAATAAATAAATGTTTTGGTTAGTTTTGCCCCAACTGTTATCTATTGCATCAGAGAGTGGCAATGTTCAGCAACTGCTTCTGACTGTTTTGGACAAAACCCCTAGATCAAAGGTTATTCATACTGGGAAAGCTCCAAGTCAGGTTAAAAGATAGCCTTGTAAGTGGGGTCTTCCATGAAACGACCAAATAGGTTAAATAATGAAAATTCTCTGGGAACGGAGCTCTGAAGGAGTGCCAGTCCCCTTCTACTCCCTCCAGTGGTTGTCCCACTTCTCATTTTCACTGCACATCTAGGCTATAGGTTTTCAAGGCCACTGTAGAGCTCAAGAGGGAGGGTGGTCAGTAGTGCAAGCTTAAACGCTATAAAATGCACTGACAATAATAACATGTAGTCTTTTTTCTTGTATGTACACTTTCCAAATTACTGCAGACCTTTGATGAATTTCTTGAGCTCCAACAAAGTTATTCTGACAATTTTTGCAAGTGTTCCTGTTGCTTTTATGGAAGAGATGCATTTTCAGAAGTCCTGTCTCCACTGCTGAATTGACATTCAATCTAAAACCCTTACTCTTAATCACCACACCATAAAGCCTAACACAGAATGAATTTATCAGTAATGTTCAGGGTTTTGTTGTTAAGAAAAATGCATTTAATTGTCTTAAGTACTGGGTAGAATTGCAGATAGACTACTGCATAGAAACCCTAGACCCAGGGCTTACCAGGTGGCACTAGTGGTAAAAAACCCAGCTGCCAATGCAGGAGAAATCCTAGCTCCTGTTTGTTGTTGTTGTTTAGTTGCCACGTCATGTCCAACCCTATTTAGGTGATATCTAAATTAGTTTTAGTACCTGGTTATTGCTGGAAAAGGATCGTCACTGGAATCCTTCTCCCACTTGCAAAAACAAATGGGAGTACATTAGAGTTATGCAGCCCACTGCGTGGGATGGTGAAGAGGAACAGGTTATGTGGGAACCATTAACGCTCTCTACCTACAGACACTATATGAATGGCTTCAGATTTTCTCCCTGTAGATGTAGACACTGAATGACACTTTAAATTCTCATTCTTGCCTCTTATGCCAGTGCCACAGCTGAATTTCCTGTCTCTCCCTCATCTTTTTAGATGGATTAAAATTCCCCTTTGGCTATATTTTTATGTAACTCCAAAAGAAACAAATAAGCATCACTGCACTCACAGCAACCCACTGTATAACTTCCCTGTACTCTCCAGCCCAGGCTCTTTCTTATTCAGAAGAGCAAATCAGAGGCAAGATGGATGACACCACTGGAGTAGCTGTTCTTCCGAACCTCACTGTTGACCAGAAAAGTCATTACCATTTCTAATTTTACCTCCTAGCAGGGCCAACATGGTACCTCATTCAAATTGCCTGTTTACATGACTCTACTAAGGGTATTTTACGGTTTCCTAATAAACTGCCACAGCTGTAACACACAACTATAACAAATGTATTTTTCGAACAATTAATTGAATTAATTTTTTTTTATTTAAAGGTCTTAAAATGGCATTGTGTTCTCTAATATAGAAATCTATTAAAAAAAAAAAGAAAAAATAACAGTCAAAAGAAGATTTAAATTTGATATTCTCATTTGTGCTCAGCTTGCTTGATGAAGAAGAATGTTAGAAAATTCCTTAAGAAAATCAAGGATTTTTTTTTTTTTTGGTTCAGCAACAAGGTATTTCTTGACAATTAGCTAAAAGTCCACTGATATTTATTTCCTTTAAAAGATACTCTCAATGGAAGTGAAAATATATTGCACTCTGTATTCTACATTTTCTTTCTTCATTAGAAATAATATTTTTGACATCTTACTCTAATTCAAAATCTGAACTTGGTTATCTTCTGCCTTTCACACGTTCTACTTCTGTTTAAATAATCTCCAATTCCTGTTTCACTTTAATATATCTGCATACTACTCATGGTGATTATGAAAGTTCTGAATCTACTACTTAGTCTATTTTCAGTTATTTTGTTAGTTTCTATTGCGAAATACTACAATGTTCTAATTTTATAATATTCTAAACTCACCAGAAAAAAGCAGGTGGTAAATGGTACAGAGGGAGGAAAAATGCTGAATTTTGGCACTGACACTAATATACAGTAATACAATTATTCTCTGTAACAAACCTGCTCACTCAGTGACTGTCTCAAAATACAAATGAACTTTTTTTTTCCAGATAAAAAGGGAAACTTTTAAAGTTTATGCAAGGGGGACTTTCTAGCATGTTGGTCATACTCTCTTTCTTAACATAGAAGATTGTTTCACAAGTGTTTTCACTTTGTGATAATTCACTGAACTGTATTTTTGTTCTGTGCACTTTTATGCATACATGTCATATCCCAGTATAAAAGAGTTTATTACACAGAAGCTCTATGCTGGCCAGAAAGAGAAATTAGATTAGAAAACAAGCAGAATCTAAAAATTATCAAAGTAGAGATAATTAGAAGCATTAGTAACACTGCATGTCTTTGTACTAACACTAATATACATAGAACCAGCTTCCACAAATAATAGTTTAAATGCCAAAAGAACATACAATGTAACTTTTACAGAAAGCAAAGTATTTAATAGTAAATATAAGAAAAGTTTATTGTCTTAGCTAAATCTTAGTAGAATATATATCAATTTCCAGAATTGATACATTTTTCAATATTGATACATAAATTGATGTCCACTATAATAATTAAGACTACATCTTTAAAAAAAACTTTTCTTTTTAATTTTTTGCTGGTTGCTGCTGCTCCTGCTAAGTCACTTCAGTCATGTCTGACTCTGTGCGACCCCATAGAGGGCAGCCCACAAGGCTCCCCTGTCCCTGGGATTCTCCAGGCAAGAACACTGGAGTGGGTTGCCATTTCCTTCTCCAATGCATGAAAGTGAAAAGTGAAAGTGAAATCGCTCAGTCGTGTCTGACTCTTAGCGACCCCATGGACTGCAGCCTACCAGGCTCCTCCGCCCATGGGATTTTCCAGGCAGGAGTACTGGAGTGGGGTGCCATTGCCTTCTTCAACTGTAGTCAATAATGCAGTATATATTTGAAAGTGGCCAAGAAATTAACTTGTGAAAGTTCTCATCACATACAAAAAACGTTTTGTAACTCTGTAATGGTTGGAATAGTGATGGATGAAATAATTTCACAGTATATATAAATACTGAATCATTATGTTATATAATTGAAACTAGTATGTCATATGTCCATTATACCTCAATTTAAATTTGTTTCAAGTTTTTTTTGCAAAGATGGCCTCTTAGAAATAATTTTGGCAAAGGCAAAGCAGTTTTAAGATTTTCCTTCTATTTAAAAAAATTATATATAGTTCTATTCACAAAGGTCAGTTCGTACACATTATAATCTGAAATACAGAAATGAAATTCAATTACTTTGGCCTCTCATTTTAGAAATACAATCTTTCTAATATTTTACTCATTTAAAAAATATAATAGCCAAATTTAAATTTTCACTGCAAAAAGCCACATAAGTAAGCCTAGGAGCCCTGAAAGTACAAAGTGTATCCTCTCCCACTTCTGCTGAGGCTTCTTGGCAGAAGAATATTATTTTAAATGATTACATATGTATTAGAAAATACTCACTATGCAGCAACGGTCTATCTAAGGTTAGAGCTACAGCAGAGGAGGCACACAAAAAAGTATCCAGCTTTATCCATTTCTAACTTTTAAAGTAAAATTCAGCTAACTAAATTAAGCATAAGGAAATGAAAATTACACTTCATAAGCAGACACTTTACAAGTATTATCTAATTTTACCCTCATAATATTGAAGGTACTATTAATACTCCAAGTAAGACAGCTAACAGTCACAAAATCAGTCAAGAGAAGAGATGACAACTGATCCAACTGATGACAACAGAGACGACAAGTGAAGCTGGGTTATCCACCATACTATACCACCTCCAGCCTAATTTTTCTGTCTCCTGATTTATGCTTCCATATTATGTTTCATTGGTAGTAAAAACTATGACGTTAGAAGAAAACAGAGAACGGTATCAATATTAAGTTCTATATAATTACATAATAATTTCACTTTTTGCTTAAGAATCTTACCAATGTCAGTATGCCTAAGAAATAACAGGTGCTTTACACTCATTATTCCTATCAGTATTTATTAATAATATATATACACACACACATAAAGTTCACCAGCACTCATTAAATCTGAAACACAATGTTAGGGCATGATTTAAAAAAAAAAAAAAACAAACAGAAGCATGGCAGAATACTGATGTCTATTGCTTACCAGTTTTTCTCTGAATGTGTCTTTTCCCAGCTTCCCTGAAAGCAACCATGGCTCTAAAAAACGCTCGGAGAACTGACCATCGGAAAATAGCTACAGGATCAATTCCAATCATCCCAGAGATAAATGCATTCTTGCTACTTCTCAGAAGAGCTACAATGTCAGGGCGCATATGATCTGTGTTTTTTTCCCGGAAATCCTACATGAAAAAAATACCAGTGTTATTTTTGAAAAAACGTATTAAGCCAAGAAGAAAATGGGTGACATATTTGAACAGTGGCTGAATAAGGGTATAGAAGTGATTTCTGTGTTAGCCAGATAGATGGACCAGATAGATATCCTCTATAAAGTCCCATCTAGGCCTAAAACTATTTAATTCTATAATTCATTTAAATTAGAATGAACATTCCCCCAACTTATTGCAGCTTGTTAAACATTGGTCTGGGAGAGATTCTCTAAGGGACTATCACATAAAACAACAAAAGAGTTGAGTAATAAAAAGAAGCCAGAAATGAGAAGACCAGGAACAACATTTCACTCAAAGGGAACACCTACTACCTATAGGTGGTGCCAAGTTGCAGAAGTTAGGAGAATGTTAGTAAGACTGAGGCCTAGAGCATTCTCGGCAAGGGTGAGAGAGGTGCAAGGGAGATAAATAGGCTATGTAAGCTATGCAAGGCTGAGTTAGGAGTTTGGACTTTATTCAAGTGTCAAGGAAAGCCACTGGAAGGATAATGACATGAACTAACTGATGTTTTATAAACATCACTGATTGCTACTGAGGGAGTTAATTGTACAAAGAATGGAGAAAGGTATTCCAAATAAGAGCTGACAGTGACTTGCACTATAAGGATGGTACTATAGGAAAGGGAAAATGGTTACTTATTTGGGACATTTTTTAGAGGTAAGGGCGAAGGACTTGCTGGTGGATTAGAGCATTGTGAGTGAACAAGAGAATTAGGTGAACACCTATATTTTGTGTTTGAGCAACAAGGTAGGTAGAGGTACTATATATACTAACATGGAGAAGACTTGAGAAAAGAGAAGATATGAGGACAGAAAATGATGATCAGGAGATAAGTTTTGTCCAAGTGAAGTTAGAGATGGTGAAAATAATGACAATAACAAGCAACATTTATTGAGAAGTTACTAAGTAAATGGCACACTTCTAAGCATTTTACACATGCTGTCTCATTGAAGTTCATTTCATCACCTTAACAAGTCCTTGAGATGGATGATATTATTATTATTTTATAGATGAGGAAATTGAGTCACAGAAAGGTTAACTATCTTGGCCCCTATCACACAGTAATGAGAAGAATAGAGGTTCAAACATAGCCACTCATAACCACTATACTGTCTGCATACAGACATCAAGTAGGCAGATGGACATACCTGCCTAGAGTCTAACAGATTTCAGAAAACACATTTGGATATCATCAGCATATACATTTTTAAAGTTGGATAAGATTACCAAAGGAATGTAAATAGCCAGTTAAAACCACTTGCCAATGGAAGTGAGAGATGACAGAACAGAAGAAAATGAGTTTAAATACCTCACAAAAAAATAAGGAGGGCAAGAAACTTACACTCCTGGAAGAAGGTCCCAGACTGACACACACAATCTAGGCATTTGACTATA
Source organism: Bos grunniens (assembly GCF_055505025.1). Classification (NCBI taxonomy): domain Eukaryota; kingdom Metazoa; phylum Chordata; class Mammalia; order Artiodactyla; family Bovidae; genus Bos; species Bos grunniens. The sequence continues at coordinate 83,443,916 of NC_141174.1, read as the reverse complement.
GCCACACCCAGATGGAAGGACTGGTGAGTAAATCACTTCATGTCAGTGCAGCTTCACAGAATAGCTCTAACTCAGAACTCCTGGAGGGTCATGCCTAGTATAATGTCATCAACCCTCATGTCCACAAGGCAGCTTGGACTCATTCTGCTACCTTTGGGACTTTCCTTTCCTAATAATTCTTGGTTCTCCTGAAAACAGGGGGAAGGGGGAAACAAGTCTGAAGTCTTGGTGCTCAGTGTGTCCCTAAGTACCCTTTGAGCAAAAGTATATATGATAAAAGTTAGCAAAACTGAGGAAGAATTTTCAAATCAAAATGCCAGCAGCAACAAATACTGAGGGCAGACAGACAAATGTCAGGCACTAAGTTAAGCACTATATATAACTAATTTAATTCTAACAATTACTCAATAAAGTAGATTCAATTATAAACCAAACTTCACTGCTAAGTAATCAGAGAGATAAAGAAGTTCATCAGAAGTCAAACATAATAAGCACTGCTACAGGAACTAAAACATCAGTCTGCCCTACTCCAAAGATTATTCTGTCCTATTAACAAGTACAATATAAAATCTAAAATTCTATATCTCTTTTCCATGTTGACAGTCATCAACATTTCCCAATGTAATGGTCCTGTCTCTCTGTCTTCATATTCCTACATTCCTAAGTACTAATCAACTAAATCACATCATAAACTAATCACATCATCATTGAAACTGTCTTCTGTTGCCTTCTATAACAACACAGCTTGTGACTTACTACTTATATCTTGTGCTATCCCTTCTTCTCAGTCCCCACTGTTGGTTCTGTATTGAAAATTCTTAAGAGTTTCATCCTGTGTACTCATATTTTCTGATCATCTTACATCAGTTTATCTCAACCATAATTGTGGCTTAAACTCTATCTAAATGATGAAACCCAAATCTGTATTTCCAGCTCAGATATTTCTTGTTAAGTGTGAAGATGCATTTATACATTTTAAAGGTATCTCAAACTTGAAAGAAAATGTGTAAGACCAGTACTGCTTATATGCTTTAAAGCAGTCACCAGTGAAACCATGTGGACCTAGAATTCCCTTTGTAGAAAATTTTAAATTACTGATTCAAATTACTTAACAAACATAGGATTTTTAAGTTTTCCTATATTTTCTGGTGTCAGTTTTGGCGATATTTTTTCATGGAATTTTCTACTTTACACTGTCAAATTTATTGGCAAAATATGTTCATATCTTAGAGTGTGTAGTAAAATCCCCTTATTTGTTTCTGCTACCAGCAATCTGTGAAGCTTTCTCCTTTCATTAGTTATTTTCTGTTATCTTTTACTAACACAGTTTTCCCTTGAACAACATGGGGGTTAGGAATGCTGCCCAAAACCACAGCTGAAAATCCCCATATAACTTTACAGTCAGATCTTCATAGCATCTACAGTGCTGCATTTGAGGATTCAGTTGATCATGGATCACACAGTACTGCAGCATCTATTTACTGAAAGATATCTAGCATAAATTGTTATTCAGTCGTTCAATAGTTTCTGACTCTTTGCATCCCATGGACTGCAGCATGCCAGGCTTCCCTGTCCCTCACTATCTCCTGGAGTTTGCTCAAACTCATATCCATTGAGTCGATGATGCCATGCAACAATCTCATCCTCTGGCACCCTCTTCTCCCCCAGCCCTCAGTCTTTCCCAGCATCAGGGTCTTTTCCAATAAGTCAGCTCTTTGTGTCAGGTGGTCAAAGTACTGGAGCTTCAATTCAGCATCAGTCCTTGCAATGAATATTCAGGGTTAATTTTCTTTGGGATTGACTGGTTTGATATCCTTGCTGTCCAAGGGACTCTCAAGAGTACTCTCCAGCACCACAGTTCAAAAGCATCAATTCTTCGGTGCTCAGCCTTCTTTATGGTCCAAATCTCACATCCATATGAGACTACTGGAAAAACCATAGCTTTGATTAGGCGAACCTTTGCTGGCTAAGTGACTGTCTAGGTTTGTCATAGTTTTTGTTCCAAGGAACAAGAGTTTTTTAATGTCATGGCTGCAGTCACCATCTGCGGTGATTTTGGAGTCCAAGGATATAGTCTATCACTGTTTCCATTTTCCCCCCAGGTATTTGCCATGAAGTGATGGGACCAGAAGCCATGATTGTAGTTTTCTGAATGTTTAGTATTAAGTCAGCTTTTTCACTCTCCTCTTTCACCTTCATCAAGAGGCTCTTAAGTTCCTCTTCTCTTCAGGCCATTAGGGGGGTATCATCTGCATATGTGAAGTTGTTGATATTTCTCCCAGCAGTCTTGATTTCAGCTTATGATTCATCCAGCCCGGCATTTCCCATGATGTACACTGCACAGAAGTTAAATAAGCAGGATGACAATATACAGCCTTGATGTACAAATTTTCCAGTTTGTTATGATCCACATAGTCAAAGGCTTTAGCGTAGTCAATGAAGCAGATGTTTTCCTGGAATTCTCTTGCTTTTTATATGATCCAACAGATGTTGGCAATTTGATCTCTGGTTCCTCTGCCTTTTCTAAATCCAGCTTGAACATCTGGAAGTTCTCAATTCAAGTACTATTGATTTAAATACCATCTTGATTAAAGTACTAGCTTGAAGGATTTTGAGCATTACCTTGCTAGCATGTGACATGAGTACAACCGTGTGGTAGTTTGAGCATTCCCTGGCATTGCCCTTCTTTGGGATTGGAATGAAAAGTGACCTTTTCCAGTCCTATGGCCACTGCAGAGTATTCCAAATTTGCTGGCATTTTAAGTGCTGCACTTTAACAGCATCATCTTTCAGGATTTGAAATAGCTCAGCTGAAATTCTATCACCTCTGCTAGCTTTGTTCGTAGTGATGCTTTCTAAGGCCCACTTGACTTCACATCCACGATGTCTAGCTCTAGGTGACTGACCACACCATTGTAGTTGTATGGGTCATTAAGACCTTTCCTGTACAGTTCGGTGTATTCTTGCCACCTCTTTTTAATATCTTCTGCTTCTGGTAGGTTTATATATTTTCTGTCCTTTATTGTGCCCATCTTTGCATGAAATGTTCCCTTGGTATCTCTGATTTTCTTGAAGAGATCTCTAGTCTTTCCCATTCTATTGTTTTCCTCTAATTTCTTTGCATTGTGCACTTAAGGCTTTTTTTAATCTCTCCTTCCTATTCTTTGGAACTCTGCATTGAGATGGCTAGATCTTTCCCTTTCTCATTTGCTTTTCGCTTCTCTTCTTTTCTCAGCTATTGGTAAGGCGTCCTCAACCATTTTGCCTTTTAGCATTTTTTTTCCCCCTTGGGGATGGTGGTCTTGATCACGGCCTCCTATACCATGTCACAAATCTTTGTCCATAGTTCTTCAGGCACTCTGTCTATCAGATCTAATCCCTTGAATCTACTTGTCACTTCCACTGTATAATTGTAAGGAATTTGATTTAGGTCATACCTGAATGATCTAGTGGTTTTCCCTACTTTCTTCAATTTAAAGTCTGAAGTTTGCAATCAGGAGTTCATGATCTGAGCCACAGTCAGCTCCTGGTATTTTTTTTTGCTGATCGTATGTAGCTTCTCTATCTTTGGCTGCAAAGAAGATAACCAATCTCATTTTCGTATTGACCATCTGGTGATGTCCATGTGTAGAGTCTTCTCTTGTGTTGTTGCAGGAGGGTGTTTGCTACGACTGGTACATTCTCTTGGCAAAACTGTTAGCTTTCCCCTGCTTCATTTTGTACTCCAAGGCCAAACTTGCCTGTTAATCCAGATATCTCTTGATTTCCTATTTTTGCATTCCAGTCCCCTATGATGAAAAGAACATCTTTTTTTGTTGTTGTTGTTCATTCTATCAGGTCTTATAGGTCTTCATTGAACCATTCAGCTTCAACTTTTTTGGCATTAGTGATTGAGACACAGACTTGTATTACTGTGATGCTGAATGGTTTGCCCTAGAACAGAGATCATTCTGTCATTTTTGAGACTGCATCCAAGTACTGCATTTTGGACTCTTCTGTTGACTATGAGGGTTACTCCATTTCTTGTACGGTTTCATGCCCATTTGAGTAGATACAATGGTGATCTGAATTAAATTCACCCGTTCAAGTCCATTTTAGTTCACTGATTCCTAAAACATGGAATCTCCTGTTTGACCACATCCAATTTACCTTCATTCATGGACCTAACATTCCAGTAGTATATGCAGTATTGTTCTTTATAGCATCAGACTTCACTTTCACCACTGGACACATCTCCAACTGTGTAAAAGTGGACCCCCACAACTGAAAACTATGCTGTTCAAGGATCATCTGTATTATTTTCAGTTATTTTTAAAGGAACTAACTTTTAGTTTTGCTCATTTCTTTTACTATATGTCTGCTTTTTATTGCATTGACTTCTAGTCTTTGCTTTATTATTTCCTTCTTCTAGTTTAATTTGCTGATTTTCCTTACTTACTGTTTTGCCAACCAGTCTTCCTTTCTAACATATACTTTTATTAAAGTTATAAATCACTGCTTTAAATGCATCTTACAAGGAGGGTCCAGGATGGGGAACACATGAGAAATAAAGGTTTTTTATAAAAAAAATAAATAAATAAATAAATGCATCTTACAAATTTTGATACATTATATCATTAATGTTCAGTTTAAAATATTATCACTTGTGATTTCTTTTTTAACTCAGGGATTACATAGAAGTTCACTTAATTTATAAACACCAAAGAGTATCTAATTATCTTTATGATGTGCCAATTAGGTCAGTTATTTAGCAGTGCTGCTCAATTTTTCTGTTTTTACTGATTTCATGTCTCCATATTTTGTTATTACTGAAAGATATGTATGAAAATCTACAACTTTAAGGATAAACTTGTCTAGCTCCCCTTTTAGCCTGAAGTGAAGTCATCAGGTACATATAACTTTTGATTATGTCTTCATTGAAACAAGCCCCTTTTATAAGAAGTGTGCTTCTTTGTCTCTAATGATACTTGTCTTAAAGCCTACCTTGTCCAGTAACAGTGTAATTACAGGAACTTTGTTTTTGTTAGGGTCTGCCTAGTGTTGTCTTTTTCCCATCCTTTTACTTTCAACCTATCTGATAATAAGAATGAATGAATCACAGACATAAATGCATATATTGTATGATTCTATTTATCTGAAATTTAGTAAGTTAAAAAAAAACACTAAGGATAAAAAATTACAGTCACGTTTACCTCTGGGTGGGGGAGAATGAGCCTGGAAGGGGTATGAGAGAAATCTGGACACTTGAGATTTCTGCATTTTATATACCTTGCTATATGATTTTATAGGTCAAGATTTTTTTGTTTTAGACTTTATTTTTATATATTGAGATGTAACTGACACACAACATTAAAGTATATAAAATATTAATACTGATTTGATACATTTGTAAACTGTAATATGATTACCATTTTAAAGTTAACAAATACCTCCATTATGTCATACAATCATCATTTTTTTGTGGTAAGAACATTTAAGATCTAGTCTATCTTAGAAACTTTGAAGACAGTGGTATAATCACAATGCTAACTATAAACACAATGTTTACTATAATTATAATGCTGTACATCAGAACTCCAGAAATTAACTGCAGGTTTTTATCCTTAGCCAGCCTCTCCTCAACTCCCCCACCCACTAATAAGCACCGTTCTACTCTGTTTTTCTAAATGTGTACCTAAAATCTGTTCCTTCTTGTCTTTTCCATCTCAGAAAATAGCACCTAAAATTCACCCATTAGCTATACCCAGAAGTCAGTTAACTATAATCCATCAACAAGATTTACTCATTGCAGCTCCAAAAATCTCTTATAATCATCTAGATCTCCTCCATCTCTACTGCCACCTCAGGGGTCCAGTTTACCTTAATGTTTCATTGATCTCCCAGCTCCCAATCTCTCCCTCTGCTAGTTTTTCTCCTCTGAGAAATCAATTTTTAAAAACACATAACATATTCTCTGCTTAAAATTTTTTCATGGCTCCTCATCAGAATTTCAGCAAAAACCAAACTCCTTTAACTTGGTCAAGAAGCCCCAAAGAACTAAGTTACTGTCCATTCTCTACATTGATTTCATGCCGCTATCTTCCTTGATCACTATAATCTAGTAATGCTGACCTGTTTTCAATTATTTTAACATACTAAATTCTTTTCTATCTCATGGCCTATAAGATTCACCATCCCAACCCCTCACCAAGGTCACATTTACTTCAGACCATCTCTCAAAATTTGAGTTTTGAAGGAGGTGTTCATTACCTACAAATTAAAAATCGACTAATTCACTACTTTCTCTCATAGAACCTATTCATTAATTTATACACCAAGATCATGTCAGCTAATTAATCACTAGATCATTCTAAACACAAATGTCAGACTCTGTGCTTTGTGTTTAGAATGATCTAGTGATAAATTAGCAGCACAGAGTTTGACATGTGCTTCATGTTTTAATAAGTACTTCTTGAATAAATGAATCAGTGATGAGTGAATGAGTGGTCTTAATTCTGACTCTCACCTCAAGATCCAGAAAAAACATATTGCTCCACAATATTCCACAGCATCACTACCTCGCCTAGAAATTGCCATCAGTATCAGGCTTAAATATCCAATGGTTGAAGGGTTCCTCAATTACAAACAAGGGATGGGCAAAATTATGAAGATTCCTTTCTGCAGGAGTTAAGTCTCAACATATTCATTAGGAGCTCAAGCTCACAAATATCCAAAGATACATGAGGACATGAGGCCTCATGGATGTAGAGAAGAGAAAAACTCAACCAGCCATACATAGATGAACTAGTGGGTTTCAGACATACCAATGGTATCTATTCTTGCAGATCTAAAAAGGCTATTACACTTCCGTAATAACCTATATGAGGAAGGAATCTGAGAAAGAATGGATACATGTATACATATAGCTGAAGTGCTTTGTTGTACACCTGCACACCTGCTGTACAGCTGAAACACAACATTATAAATCAACTAAACCCCAACATAAAAGTCAAATTTAAAGAATTAAAAATAAACAAGATAAAAAAGCTATTACATTTAGAATGGATTGACATCAATTTTAGCTGCAGGAAAAAACCAATAAAACCATCAGCTAATGACAGAAGAATACTGCAAAGAACAGTATGAATTTTGGTATCATCCTTATAAAATTTCTCCCATTGTTACTGACCAACTACAAAGAAAACAGTATAATAGGGATGGTGATAACAGTTAAGAACACTCCTCTGTCCTAAAGGCTTATTCAATGAGAAATTTACTGACCTTTACCCCATACTTTACTTTCCCGGCATAATGCTTTATGATGAAAGCAGGCTCCATCACAGCTGGAAATTCAATGTAAGAATTCTCTTCATGTTGGTGTTTAAACTTGTCCAGCAGTGTTTGATTTGTAGCCTGTGGAAAACTAAATTAAAAATAAAAACAAAAACACTAAAGAAAGATGCAGCAGTTAATAAAGTATTTTTTTAATAATTATAATTTCATCTAACAGATTTAGCAAATTAGAGAGTTTTCACTTAAATAAATTCTCATAACAAGCTCAGAGGAAATGGTCATCAAGTTGCCAACATTTGCTGGATCACTGGAAAAGCAAGGGAATTTCAGAAAAATATCAACTTCTGCTTCCTTGACTACACTAAAGGCTTTGACTGTGTGGATCACAACAAACTGTGGAAAACAAGAGATGGGAATACGAGACCATCTTACCTGTCTCTTGAAACAAACAAGAGTTTTTTGTTTGTGAGGCAAGAAGCAATAATTAGAACCGGACATGGAACAAAGGACTGGTTCAAAATTGGGAAAGGAGTACAACAAGGCTGTATATTGTCACTCTGTTTATTTAACTTCTATGCACGGTACATCATGGGAAATGCCAGGCTAGATGAATAACAAGGTGGAATCAAGACTGCTGGGAGAAACCTCAAATATGCAGATGACGCTGTCCTAATGGCAGAAAAAGAAGAACTAAAGAGCCTCTTGATGAAAGTGAAAGAGGAGAGTGAAAAAGCCCCTCTTAAAACTCAATACTGAAAAAACTAAGATCAGGGCATCCAGTCCCATCATTTTATGGCAAACAGAAGGTGAAAAAGTGGAAACGGTGACAGATTTTCTCTTCTTGGGCTCAAAAATCACTGCAGATGGTGACTGCAGCCATGAAATTAGAAGATGCTTGCTTCTTGGAAGAAAAGCTATGACAAGCCTAGACAATGTATTAAAAAGCAGAGATATTACTTTGCTGACAAAGGTTTGTCTAGTCAAAGATATCATTTTTCCAGTAGTATGCATGGATGTGAGAGTTGGACATAAAGGCTGAGCACCGAAGAACTGATGCTTTTGAACTCTGGTACTGTGTCCCTTGGACAGCAACAAGATCAAACTAATCAGTCCTAAGGAAATCAACCCTGAATACTCATTGGAAGGACTGATGCTGAAGCTGAAGCTCCAATACTCTGGCCACCTGATGTAAAGAGCTGACTCATTGGAAAAGACCCTGATGCTGGGAAAGACTGAAGAGGATGAGATGGCTGGATGGCATCACTGATTCAATGAACATGAACTTGGGCAAACTCCAGGAGATAGTGAGGGACAGGGAGGCCTGGTGTGCTACATTCTATGGTGTTGCAAAGAATCAGACATGACTTAATGATTGAACAACAACAAAACAATCTGAAAGATGAGTGAAAAAAGATTTAGTATTCCTATTTTGTATATGAGAGCTCAAAAGTTGTGATTTGCCTAACACATACTATGCAAGTATCAGAAATAAGAAAATTAACTCAGGTTTTTAGATGTTTATCTTGGGTCACAGCGTGCTGCACCGTAAGACTCAAAGGATAATAAAAACCAAATCACATGTTGCTTGGGTTCAAGAACTTGCAAAAAGGGAATGATCTCTCAGGTTGGACAGGTCCTTTAAATCCAGGTTAATTTTTTTCATTATAAATTAAGTAGTAATTTTCTTACCTACATCAGTTACTGAATGTTTTTATATTATACCTATTATTCTTTCAAATACACATCAATAGATTTATACTCACTGATGAACATTTCATATCTGGGAATCATTCAAATAATATTTATTAAGAAGTAACCACATAATAGTAGTAGCTATTTAGTGGATAAGTTGTATCCAACTCTTTGCGACCCCTATGGACTAGAGCCCACCAGGTTCCTCTGTCCATGGAATTTCCCAGACAAGAATACTGGAGTGGGTTGCAATTTCCTTCTCCAGGGATATTCCTGACCCAGGAATCAAACTCCTGCATTGGCCAGGTGGATTCTTTACCACTGAGCCACAAGGGAATACAGTATAATACTAGCAATAATAGTAGTACAGACATATAAAACTTTAGAACAGAAAAAAAAAAAAAAATCATTAGTGGTTGGGAATAATGTAAAGATTCAGAGGATACAAGAGGCAATTACAAGCTATATTTCAAAAGTTTGGTAGGAGTTTCAAACAGAGAAAATAATCACTGACCAAAAAAAAAAAGGAGAGGTCAAGTATATTTCAGAGAATAGTTTCATTTAATAGTACTTGAATAATAAAAAATAATGTGATGTGAGATATAAAGATGTTGAATACAATATCTAATGCACTAAAATGATTCCAATACTACAAGAAAAATGGTTAATTACATAGTACCTATTGGAACCAGGAAGGAGAAAGCTCTTTGATGTCAGATAGTCATTGCCTACATTACAAATTCTGTCTGTGACCTCGGGCAAGCTAGGTACAACCTTCTTTAGGAACTGGCTTGTTAATCCATAAATGAGTAGAATGAATGATAGTGCTAGAAGAATTAAATAACACTAGCAAAAATACCTAACATTAGTTGACATCCTATAGGGATGATACAAATTAACCTACTTTTTCATGTTAGCAACACTGCCATTTTCCTAGTCAACTGAGGCCTGCTTTTGCATCAAACACTATCCCTTCCTCTAGGCTTTTCCCTCCTTCCCAGAACTCTAAAGCCATTCCAGAACAGGTTACAACTCTTGAACAATTTCAGAGAATACAGCAACAGCCTTTATAGTAGCCTTAGTGATTCTAATTTTACCATGTTTCATGTCACCAAACACAACTATCAAAATAAATTTTCCTACAATGTGCTTTTAATGGTGTGCCTCCCCTACTTTAGAAAATTGAAATCCAAGCTCCTAAGCCCAGACCAACCCAACTTCTGCAAACACATCTGTCACTACTCTACAGCAGCATGCTTCTTTTCAGGAAGGATGTTCATCTCATTATTTCTACCTAAGGTCTACTTGCCTTCTAATCCTCTGAGTCATTAAAAAGCTTGTGATTTGTTTCCTTTTTCTTGGATAAATAATGGAAAAAATTAAATGTTTCCATTTAAACTTCCTTTATTAAAACCAATGCTAATTTTCATGTTTATGGGACATTTATATTGTTTATTTACATTTTTTGCCCATTTTAATTGATACATTATTTCTTTTTTTTTTTGATTGGAAGATAATTAATGAGAACAAATATGAGGGCAGTTTCTATTCCAAATAAGGAAAGATGGGGGAAAAAAAACCTTTCCACCAGTCCTGCAGTCAATAAACAATTGTGGATACATACTACATAATTAAGCAAAAGAGCCTGGAACAGAGACCAAGTAGACATTATCATGAATTTCAAAACTCTTCATCTAATGTTTCCCCAAAGACTACCTGCAAGGGTAGCCTTAGATTAGTGTTTCTTTGCACTAATCTAAGGCTACCCCAACTAAGGAGTTTTTAAAAATACCAATGCCTGGACCCCACCTCCTGTGATTCTACTGAATTGATGCTAGGCCAGTGACAAAGTACTATTTATAAGTTCCCCAGGTAATTCTTACGAACAAGCAAGATTGATAAAATGTTGGCCTAAATGAATGCTCTGATTTTTAACTTCAGTTTGTTAAATAAAACGCAGAGTCTGGTCAAGAAGTCTGGGACAGAAGTGTGAGACTCTGTACTTGTAACAACCTTTACGATGACGCCAGTGCTGCTGTCAGCAGGTCACACTGAGTACTATGGGAAAGACTAGTAACACTCTTAACTTTGCTTACACCATTCCTCCTTTCTAAACTCCACACTGAATCCTTTAGAATCTAATGTATAAAATTTGAACAGCTAGCAGACAAGACTAAACAAGAATTCTAACTTCCAACATGTGCTCCTAAAGCACTACAAACACACTGACTGAAGCAGGAATACCAGGAAGGATATTTCATGTAATATATCCTCTACAGAACAAAATATTTTCAGAGGAAAAATACTCAAAGTGATTTCAAAAACAGCTCTTTCCAAATGACACTAATTTATTGTCAAGTCCTCTTCACTGGTACATGAAAGAGGGAAAACATTTCATGTCTTTGCATCTTCTAGGAAGTTAAAACAGAGACACAAATCTGGCTAATTTATAAGGAAAGATAACAGGATTAACTTAAAGCAAGGGAAATAATACTACGGTTTATTAAAAAATTTTATGGAGTTGATATAGAAGCACAATTGAAGTGGCAATCAAGAGGTTATTCAGTCCAATCTTCTACCTGCAAAAGTACCTTGATAGATGATGCAAAATAATTACTATAATGGAAAATTCTACTACTTTATGAAGCAGCTGCTAATCAGTTCTAATGATTAAAAAGCTCTTTCTTATATTGAGCCAACATCTGTCTTCCTGTAATTTCTGGACCTGTGGCTTAACTCCACAAGCTTCTGGGTAACAGCAAAAAGGTGACATTCTTTTCACTGGGAAATATCTACATTTCTGTGAGGTAGCAACTGACCAAGTAAAGATGGTCTTTGTATAACATAGTAAGATGTACACTCAATGAAACTTTGCTTAAAGAATAACAGACAAGGCCCCTTTGCTCTATTCATGTTTTAATTATATATCCATAGCTTATTTCCTGCTCACAACCACTGTAAGATATAGAGTAGACAGCATTATAATTAATCATCATTATTTCCTTTTTGCATGCAAGAAAACTGAGGACTAAGGATATTAAGAGATTTGCTGAGGGTAGTTAATAGAGCTGGAATACAACCCTGAACTTCTGACATCACAGTCTAAGCATTATGGTAAAGCAAATAAGGACAATACTTCAAAGCACAAGCTCATTACTCTGTTCTCCGTAGCTCATGTTTGTTTTGTTTGGTTTATTCTTGTATTTTGATTTTGCTTGTATACTAGTTTTTTATATACCAGAGAAGATGGGGCAGGGGGAAGGTGAAATTGGTAAAAGGGATCAACTGTATGGTGACAGATAAAAAATATACTTTTGGTAGTCAGCACATACTGTAGGGTATACAGAAGTAGAAATATAATGTACATATGAATCTTATATAATGTTATAAACCAATGTTACTACAATAAAAAAGGAAAACAAAAGTTCAAGTAAAAGACAAAATTAAAGCTTCTTATTCAGAAATACCTGGTGGGTTTGAATCTCAAGTCCATCATTTACTATACATATGATCTTTTTCTCAAATTGCTTAAATTTTCTTGTTCATAAGACATCTCAAAATAACTGCTTATCATTTCAATATCTACAATGGTTCTCCATACTAAATATCAAAATCACCTATGACACTTTCTAAAATAAAATACATCAGAATTAAGGCATGCAAGCAGAGTTAAGAACCACTAACTTCAAAATTTTATAAGAGATAATGTATGTTTTGGGAAATATAGAGCAATACAACAAACATTTACAACTTTGCACATAAAATTAAAATGCTTTTTGCTGAATTTTAATTCATTTAGATTAATGGAAATAGACTAATGATGGAAGGGCAGATATAATTGTTGGCAATATCATTTCCAATATATTTTGCAGCTCTGCCATATTACTTTATAATTCTATGCAGCAATTCTGTGAGTTTATGGAATATTAAATGGCAATAACATACAACTTACCATACATATCAGGATATTCTTAAAGTAGGTGCCTTTAATAACTAAAATGAACAATCAGTATAAACTTTATAGATTGTCCTACACAAACCTGGTATACAGTCATCCTACCTATGAAAGTTACTACTTAATATTTTATATCTTAGTTTAATGGGTATAGTATTAAACAAGGAATCAAGTGACCTAATTCAATTTCTAAATATTTTACTAAAGAGTCATGGAAAACCAACACACTCTCCACCACTTTGGTTTCTCCAGTTCTAGATTTGCCATCTCTTAGAATAATTAAACTATAATAATACTTTCCAGAGCACTGAGAACATGGTGGAGGATGCTCCATGAAGCTTTATTTCTGCAACATATATATTTAAGTTTGGTCAGGCTTCCCTGGTGGCTCAGAGGGTAAAACATCTGCCTGTAATACGGAAGACGCAAGTTCAATCCCTGGGTCGGGAAGATCCCCTGGAGAAGGAAATAGCAACCCACTCCAGTATTCTTGCCTGGAGAATCCCATGGACAGAGGAGACTGAGGGGCTACAGTTCATGGGGTCACAAAGAGTCTGACACAACTGAGCGACTACACTTAGCTTACCTAACTTATACTGAACAGTGTTACCAAGGGATGGCAAATATCTAACATATGTGGTCACTAAAAACTTGCACAGCCATGGCAGATATCACAAATCTATTATTATATTCTTTACCACTAAGCAAGAAAACTGCAAACACATCTCATATGTAAAACTTAATTCAATAAGAAACACAAAACAAAAAAATATATACCAACAATTGAACATCAAAGTGACTTTGCAGAAGAAATTTGGAAAAAGTCAAGGAAAAAATGAGTTCAGTAGTGAAGTCCATCCAATTTTCTTATAAACACACAAAAAAATGCATACCAGGGAAACTTTTGCTCTTAATAACATTAAGAAGAAAGTTTAGGGCTTAAGAAGACATGAAAAACTCACATGGCCAATAACAAAACTGAAACGAATCATACTCACTTGCTTTCTTCATCCAAAAGATGGAGCAGACCTGTTGGTTTCTTGCTAATAAGATTTATGCAACAGGTATTATCAATGTAGTCTATATTGTGCCAGCTGATACCTTCAGTTCTATATTCCTCCTAGGAAATACAAATTAACAATTTATTCATCTTGCAGAAAATAAAAGGTATGTGAGAATAAGGACTAAAAAGTTTTTACCAGGATTAAAAGAATAGACTAAACTTTGAAAAATCATTAATCTACACAATGAAAGAAATGTATATTTCAGTTTCATAAAATTGTGATATAGTATATGTCTATTTTCTTTTAATAGTACATGCAACCAAATTTTCTGATTAGAATCCTATTTGTGATTCCATTCAGATGGAAAACTAAGTGTGATTTGTTTTAGCTACACTATCTGATGACTACACTATGGAAAAATGTAAAACGAAAAAGACTAATTTCTCCCACACAACTTGAAGCCATCAAAAAGAACTATTGGATCATCAACAGTGAATATAATGAAACAATGTCTGAGAAAAATGGAAAACTATCACCTCCAGTGATCACTGATAAAAATCATATAGAATTCGTACACAGTGAACTTTGACAAAATAAACAGAATAACTTTCAAAAGGCAGGGGCAGAGGAGTTTCCCCAATTCCAAGACTAAACTCAAAGCTCACACACTGAGTAACCATTCAAAACTCTCTTATGAAGCCCCTACTGTTCCTTCTTTAACATCTACACTGGGAAATAAATATTCTTTTATTCATCTCTGTGATGCTTTTACTTTTACTTTTTAAAGTGTCAGAAAGATGATTCTGAAAATAAAGAAGGTTCTACACTGAATGATATTTAGGCATCAAATTAATATCCTGTTCATCTGATGGTTTTAGTATTCACTGATTATATTTGCATACCTCTCAGCAAATACAGTGATTTTGTGAAACAGTGATGTTAATAATTGAATCATTCTTTCTGTATTATCATTATCCTGTAAGGAAAAGTGGACCCTCGTATAAACTAGTTACTCTAATTGTAAAAAGTAAGTGCTAACTTAGTCCTTCCCCCTCAACAGTTTCACAAGCAAGTAATGCTATATAAGGTCACCCCCAAGCAGTGGTAAAGCTTTTTCCCTCTTCCTTTTCACAGCATGGATAAACAGCATACTAGATAGTGTAAGCACATGGATTTTTATATTCTTTACTAGTATTTCAAAATCCCTTCCCATTCCAGTTTCCCAACGGTGATTCAGATCCTCCTGCTCAAAGTTAACTATTATCCTAACTTCTATACCTCTGACAAAATCCACCTCTTTATAAAAATTATATATATATAGAACCATGCAATACATATTCTTTTGATCTGGCGTTTCTTCTGTTACTCAACATTATGTTTCAGAGAAACATCTATGTTGTCGAACGCATCTAAAGTACATGCATTTTAATTGCTGTAAGACGGGTAGTGGAGTACATTTACTCATTTATGCATTGTCCAGGCTGCTTTCTCAAAGTAATAGCAGAACTGAGAGCACATGGCCTCCAAAACCCAGAAGACTGATTTACTTATACTTTTTTATAGAAAAGGCATGCCAAAATCTGCTACAGAACATTAACTCTCAAATTTTAATATACAACAGAATCACATGAAGAGCTTGCTAAAAAAAGAAGCCACAAACTCAGAATGTGTGAATAAGAAAGTTTGGGGTAGTGCACTTGGAAGGAGTGCCTAGGTGATACTGATTGTACCAGTAGGAATAGAAGAAGAATAACTAACTCCTCAAGAACCAATGATATATTTATATACAATACATTCATCTACTGGACTATTGATGGACATTACACTCATTTCCAATTTTGGCTATTAAAAATAAGGGCATTATGTACATTTCTGTACAAAACTTTTTGTAAGCATTTATATAGATTTGGAGAGTGAAACCGCCGGCTTATAAAGTACAAACATATAAACTCAGAAGATACTGCCAAACAATTTTCTAAAGTGGCTGTACCAATCTATGCACCCACCACCAGTGTATGAGACTTCCCAGTGCACAGTATTTCTCTAATACCTGCATTGTCAGTTTTTTTCATTTTAGTCACTCTGGTGAATGCCTAGAAATATTTAAGTATGGGTTTAATTTTATTTTCCCTAAAGACTAACATGGAGAAGGTGATGGCACCCCACTCCAGTACTCTTGCCTGGAAAATCCCATGGACGGAGGAGCCTGGAAGGCTGAAGTCCATGGGGTCGCAGAGGGTCGGACACGACTGAGCGACTTCACTTTCACTTTTCACTTTTATGCATTGGAGAAGGAAATGGCAACCCACTCCCATGTTCTTGCCTAGAGAATCCCAGGGATGGGGGAGCCTGGTGGGCTGCCGTCTATGGGGTCGCACAGAGTCGGACACGACTGAAGTGACTTAGCAGCAGCAAAGACTAATAAATGAAATATCTTTTCCTATGTTTACTTTCCATTTGGATGTCCTCACATGCCTACATTCATGATAAAAATTCTTAGAAAACATCCTTGCCTTGTTCTCAATCTTAGGGGGAAATCATTTAGTCTGTTTCCATTAAGTATGATATTAACTGTTGGTTTTTTGTAAATGGCCTTTATCAGGAAGTTCCCTTCTATACCGAGTTTGCTAAAGGTTTTGTTTTGAATAAGACTGAGTATGTAATTTTATCAAACGCATTTTTATATTTTTATTGAGAACACCATGAATTTTTTTCTTCTTCTGCTTTGTTAACAGATGAATTAAACTGATTGGTGGTCAGATGTAATACACACCAGAAAAAACTCCACTTGGTTCTGATATATTATTCTTTTGCATATCTCGCTGGACTTAGTTTGCTAATATTTGTTTAAATATTAGCAAACTGAAAATTTTCTAAACAAATATTAGAAAATTGAAAATTCCCACTTCTAATAATGTTCTTCACAGATTTAGGTTATCTTGGCTCCCCAAAATATGTTTAGAATTGTCCCCTTTTATCTATTCCACATAAAAATTTATGTTAAACTGAAAATACTTTCACCATTTATGTCAAACTGAAAATACTTCTCTCACCATTGGCAGAATTCATCAATGGTGCCATTTTGGCTTACAATGTCCTTTACGGAAAGAATTTAATTACATATTCAATTTCTTTAACAGTTACGTAATTTTTTTGGGGGGTTGAGCTGGGTCTTCATTGCTGCACACAGGCTTTCTCTAGTTGCAGCAAGTGGGAGCTACTCTCTAGTTGCTGCGTGTAGGCTTCTCATTGAGGTGGCTTCTCTTACTGCAGACCGTGGGCTCCAAGTGCCCAGGTTCACTAGTTGTGGCACACGGGCTTAGTTGCTCCATGACATGCAGGATCTTCCTGGACCAGGGATGGAACCTATGTCCCCTGCATTGGCAGGTGGCTTCTCAACCAAAGGATGGCAAGGGAAGTTCCAATAGTTAAAAGATTTGAACTTTTGTTTTATCTGTGTCAACACAGTTTTGAAAAGTTTTTTCTCATATTATTTGATAAGTCTACTTATGGACATAAAGTTGTTTAGTGTATTCTGTAACTTTTTAATATGTATAGGATATACAATGATATAGTCTTTATCATTGGAATTCTGGCTATTTATATCCCTGTCTTTATATGTCTCTGTCTCTTTCCCAGTAATTTCTTGAGGCTTTTATAAATGTTATTGGTCATTTCAAAGTATTACTTACGTTTCACAGCTTATGATTTTTGTTGATCCCTTCCCATAATATATTTGTTTTCATTTTTATTTATTCTATTATTTCCTTTTGCTTAGGTTTCTGAGCATTTTCAAATGTGTTAAATCATTGCTCTTCAATCCTAAAATGTTCTGACAGCTGTAAAATTTTCCTCTAGTTAAATCATTAGTCAAATTTCTTCAGTGACTAAAGTACATCTTTAGACACAAGTTTTAATATTTAACATATTAGGTTCAATATGTTCTCTAATTTTTTCAATTTCTAAGCTATTTAGAAATTTCTTAACTTTTAATCATAAAGTATTTTCTAGTTATCTTTTTGTTGTTGGTTTCTGATATAACTTTACTATGGTTTTGAGATCTGTGTGATTTCAATACTGTGAAATTTCCAAGGCACTTTCAGGAGTCTTCTCTATCATCGCAGTTCAAAAGCGTCAATTCTTTGGTGTTTTGCATTCTTTATGGTCCAGCTCTCAAAACCGTACGTGACCACTGGGAAGATCACAGTGTTGACTATACAGACCTTTGTCAGCAGAGTAATGTCTCTGCTTTTCAACACACTGCTTAGGTTTGTCATCGCTTTCCTGCCAAGAAGCAACATCTTCTGATTTCATGGATGCAGTCACCATTCACAGTGATTTTAGAGCCCAAGAAGAGGAAATCTGTCACTACTTCCACCTTTTCCCTTCTATCTGTCCTACAGTATTGGGGCCAGATGCCATGATTTTAGTTTTTTATTAATATTTAGTCTTAAGTTGGCTTTTTCACTCTCCTCTTTCACCCTCATCAAGAGGCTCTTTGGTTCCTCTTCACTTTCTGCAGTTAGAGTGGTATCATCTGCATAAAATCTGAGGTTGTTGATGTTTCTCCTGCCAGTCTTGATTCCAGCTTGTAACTCATCCAGCATTTGCATTCTTAGGGCTTCTCAACATGTGTATATTGGAGTTTTTTGTTTTAATTTTGGAAAATTATCAGCCATTGTTTCTTCAAATATAGCTTCAATCCTATTCTCTCACTTTCACATATGTTTTTCCAGAATTCCTGTTACACATGTTAGATCTTTTCACTATGTCCCATATGCCTCTTACAATATTTGTATTTTCCGCCTTTATTCATCAAGCTGGTATTTCTTCTGATCTATCTTCCAAAGCACTAATTTTCTCTTAAGTTATATCTAATTGTGAAAAATTAATATTATGTTCTTCATTTCACCTACTTTTTAGTCCTAGATTTTCCTAAATTTAGGATTTTTTTTTAAGTTTGCTGTTCTTTAATAGAATTATCACTTTAAAAAATTTCTTGAAGCCATTGTTAAAGTTCATGTTTGATAAGATCATTATCTGAATCCCCTATGGTAGTCTACTGTCTCACTTCTCTTGGTTTTTTCTCTTGTTGGTTTCCTTCCTTGTATGTCTTAAACATCTCAGTTAAAAACCTGAATGCTCGCACGTGAAAAAGTGCAGAGATAACTTTAGTAATGAGATGATCTCTTTCTCCATCAGAGACTGAATTTGCTCTTAGCAGGTGGCTAAGAACACTGGAAATTCTACACTGTTTTAACCCAATCAGGAACTGAAATTATTTTAAACTGAGCTTTAGCCCCTATAATGCCTGCCTGCTCTATTTCTGCTTTGGTGGTTGGTTTAGTCACTGAGTCATGTCTGACTCTTGTGACCCCACAGACTGTAGCCTGACAGGCTCCTCTGTCCATGGGATTTCCCAGACAAGAATACTGGAGTGGGCTGCCATTTCCTTCTCCAGGGGATCTTCCTGACCCAGGGATTGAGCCTGGGTCTCCTGTATGGCAGGTGGATTCTTTACTGACTAAGCCACTGGAAAAGCCCTATTTCTGCATTACCTTTATTATAAGATATAACCCTTTAAGGTCTTCAAGCCTCTGGGACTTGCCGAGGAGCTCCTCTTTTGTTCTTTAATCTGGACAAAATCCTTTTTGGAAGCCTTCTACCAGAAGAGAAATGTCTCTAGCAACAAAGCATTTCCTGAATGCTGAGTTCATCTCCCTAGATATTTCATGCTTGCGTATCTGAGCCCTGTAAAGCTTCACTTATTTGAAGGTACTCCAATGCTTTCAATTATGTTTTGTTCAGTTGTTTTACTTTTTAGATGTTCTGTAAGGCAAGTTTGGTCAAAATTTCCTAGTCTGATATCCCCAGAAGAGGAACAGACAAAAGAACAACTCACTAGATTATGAACTCAATAATAAGATTCTTCAATTCTAAACTGTTTATCTTCAATGCCTAACAGTGCCTGAAATATAACTGACTCCCTTCAATACATCTTGCACAGTGCCAATTCAAATGTTTGCTGCTACTGCTGCTGCTAAGTCGCTTCAGTCGTGTCCGACTCTGTGCGACCCCATGGTTGGCAGCCCACCAGGCTTCCCCGTCCCTGGGATTCTCCAGGCAAGAACACTGGAGTGGGTTGCCATTTCCTTCTCCAATGCATGAAAGTGAAAAGTGAAAATGAAGTTGTTCAGTCATGTCCGACTCTAGCAACCCCACGGACTGCAGCCTACCAGGCTCCTCCGTCCATGGGATTTTCCAGGCAAGAGTACTGGAGTGGGGTGCCATTGCCTTCTCTGAAATGTTTGCTACACATACTTCAAATAGCTCCCCATTCTCTAACAGAAAAATTCTAATCTTCTCTGAACAACTATCTGATTGAGACTATCTCATCAAACTTATCTCCTTTCCTGCCCACATCCTTATATCCTGTATTTTTGCTACACTGAATCATTTCCAGTTCATCAAAAGTGCTCTGCTATTTTATGCCTCACAGTTTTAAAGATATTGTTATCTTTGTTTAAAATATCTTTTCCCCATTGACAGTCTGGTGAGCTCAACTTTCTATTCAAAACTCTATTTCAGAATCACTCTATTCCTAGGAAATCTCTGCAGACTTTCAACAAATTCTAATAAATTTCATCCTTTCTATCACTACTTTACCTTATATTTGATTTTAGTACCTATCATCCTGCATGGCATTTATTACATATTTCTCCCATCTTAAATGCAAATGTATTAATTTGGGGCAATAATTAGAAGTGAACTTCAGTAATTAAAATTATCAAAATGTTTCCTCCCAAAGCATCTTTGGTATATTTTTATTTCTATCACTTAATGGTAAGCACTACATGTTAGGTGATATTATAAAAAATAATACTATCTTTTAACAGTGGTGCTTAAACAGTTGTGCTTAAAGCCAAGATAGAGCAAGCCCCAATGACAGGAAACTGTTGTGATTTTCTGTTCATTTCTTTTCTTCATTATTTCCTTTCAGTTGAGTGTGAACCCAGCTTCTATTTATGTCTTCAAACTTAACTTCTGGGCCATAAACTCAACTTGTTACTAAATTTAAATCTGGCTTAGAAAAAGAATCCACACTTTCAACCCTGCAGTTACCCTAAGAATTCTCATGTAAACTGATGGCTTACTCTTTCTATCCTAATTCAATCAATTTGACCATCTCATAAAAGATATGTAGTTACTCAATTTGGTCTCTCTATACTGTCCTATCTCTTTGTATCCACATTCTAAGCTGATTTAAGATTCTATTAATAAGCTCCTCTATCCCATCCTTGAACTAAGAGATCAAAGGAATCAAACAAGCATACTTAATATGACACACTGTGACCAAGGCCACAAAAGCAATTAAAAATCAAAAACATCAACAAAAATCAAAACAAACCCATAGATCTTTTCATTCAAAGGTTCCATCAAATAAGCACATATTACTGATTCTACTTAAGGCCTTTTAATTAAAACAGAAAACCCTGTGTGATAAGGCCCAAAAAACTATGCTCTCATCTGTCATTTGCTTACACTAATATGAAGACAATAATATCTTTATTGAAATCAACATTTAAAATACTTATCATGACTATGACTCAAAAAATTTATGTGGTGTATATGAAGGTACAGGTTGGGGTTCAGGGAATGGGGAAGGGGTAAGTGAACACACATTCACATCCTCACACATGTGTGTGCTCAGTCACTCAGTTGTGTCCGACTCTTTGTGAACTCATGGACTGTAACCCGTCAGGCTCCTCTGTCCTTGGGATTTTCAAGGCAGGAATACTAGAGTGGATTGCCATTTCCTCCTCCCGGGGATCTTCCCAACCCAGGTATTGAACCCACATCTCCTGCATTGGCAGGCGGATGCTTTACCACCAAGCCACCTGGGAAGCCCATTTAGGTACTCACTTGCTCCAATTTAAAGATATGCTGATTAAAGTAGTGTTGTAAACGTTCATTAGCAAAATTAATACAGAACTGTTCAAAGCTATTATTTTCATAATCTTCAAACCCAAAAATATCAAGAACACCAATGGACAAAGTCTGTGAAAAACAAGAAAGAAATTATGGTTAAAAAATGATGCTTAAATTTATTTCATGAACTTATATTTCACTATATAAGTAACAAAATGTTCAAAGTTCTTCAATAGCAGTAGATGAAAACTTGAGGGGACCCAGTGGTCAACCAAAATATACTACAAATAAAAAAATTTTAGTTCTCTTTATCTTCATCATTTTATCTTAGTTATAAAAATATATCCAAAGTTTTAACACATGTAATTCATAGATTACTTCACAGAAATGTACAAAGCAGAGTTAAAGACTTGTTACCTCAATACCACAAATCTCTAAAACCCCAGAGACAAGGGAAGGGGGGGAAAAAAAAAAAGGCTATTGGAAAGTCAGAAGGTTAGTAAAGTAAAGCTAGGTTAATCCTGGGTATGCCCGGTTCTACCAAAGGATCATGCAAATTTTCCTAGTTTGACTTCTCTATCCCAATAAAATTCTGCTTTAAGATAAGCTAACAAGCATATTTCTTGTCTTACACAGGCTAGAAATGAAACTGGATATCAAACATTGAAAATTTTTTTATCAAAAGAAGTCATACAAGATTTATGACAGTAACTTAAAAAAAAATTTATGACATTAAACAGTTCTAAAAAGATTACAGCAAACCACTTCATCATCCTCAATTTCTGCTCCCTAAAGTCAAAAACACTCAAATCTTTTCAGTTGCTTGGTACACAATAGTATAATATAGTAAAAAGTGTTTATTCTTCTATTTCTTGATATTTCACTTCCAGAAACAATCTTCTAACTTCTTGCTAAGGATGATGAATATTCAGTTCTAACACCCCAAACCATTATTCTTCCCACACCCCATCTCATGCTTAAAATAGAGTTGTATGACAGTTGTGATTAAATGAAACAATTTTTCTCCACTGGTGCTGAAAGATACTGGGCAGACTGATATAATGAGCGATAAATAGCAAGAGACTGTTAAAAGTCTCCATTAAGAGTATTTTGTTTGATTACTTCTGCTGACTAATTCTATGCTATGCTATGCTAAGACACTTCAGTCGTGTCCGACTCTGTGTGACCCCATAGATGGCAGCCCACCAGGCTTCCCCGTCCCTGGGATTCTCCAGGCAAGAACACTGGAATGGGTTGCCATTTCCTTCTCCAATGCATGAAAGTGAAAAGAGAAAGTGAAGTCGCTCAGTCGTGTCTGACTCTTAGCGACCCCAAGGACTGCAGCCTACCAGGCTCCTCCGTCCATGGTATTTTCCAGGCAAGAGTACTGGAGTGGGGTGCCATTGCCTTCTCCGATTGACTAATTCTAAGCCCTTACAAAAAGCAGTGAAAATAATGATCTTCAAAAGAAATCAATTTGGTAAATTAGATTAAAATTGAAATCAATTTCCTACTAGTGGACTTAAGGCATGACATGATCATATAAGAGCAATTGTATTAATAAATTTAAGACGGTAGGATTAAGTAGACATTAAGTAGACAAAGATGACATTGCTATTTGGCCTGAAAAGGTAGACTATTTCATAAAAGTTGTTGCAAAATAAAAATGGATTTGAAAAGATTAAAGGTAAATATCTAAAATCTACCATGTTTATAAATTCCAACAGGGGAAAAAACATAAACATAATTGTGAACACAAACATGAACATCGAAAATTAAATTCTGAAAGGATGAGAATAAACATTCATATTTTATAAACTTGGCCTAGACGAGCCCTTCCTATATAAGAAAAATCAACAAATAAAACCTAGGGCAATAAAGTAAAATAATGACAGATTTAACTGGGGACAAACCTTTAAAATATATAGGCTTAAAAACATAATACAAACAAATCTTAAAAGTTAAGAGAAAATATTTGCACTATATATCAGAAACTTTGTCTCTGCAATATCCAAAATGACTTGTAATAAAATGACAAATAAGATAAAAAGAGCAAAAATATATAAAGAAATAATAAAGAAAAGAAATAGAGAAAACATGAGAAGATACTTGACTTTCATCTAACACTGAAACGATTCGTAATCCCCCTTATCAGATTAGCAAAATGAAAATACTGATAATATTCAACTGAGTTAAGTTACAGGGAAACAGGCACTTTCATTCATCACTAACGAGGTGTTGTCTTTTTTGAAAAGCCACTTAGCAGTAGCAACCAAACTTTTTAAATATATATGTATCCTTAAGTCCAACAATTTGAGGATTTTATCCTAGAGAAATTGGCACAAAGAATATCTGTTACATAATCATTTATAACAATAAAAAATGTATTTGAATGGGGTAATTTATGCTACATTTGCATATTATATAGTTACAATATTAAAAATAATGAGGTCCAGATATATATCAAGACATAGCTAGGTTAAAAAAACACAAATTAGAAACAATGCAGGCAGCATGATCCTATTTTTACATTTAAAAGCAATTCTGTACAGGTACATCTACAGGAACGTAAGGACATAGAGTAAAAGCTCTGACACACAGAAAGAACGGTTTCCCTGAATAGGGTCACAGAAACAGTAGTAAGGAGAAAAATAGCAGGAAATACTATAAGGTGATACTTATTGCTATATATAATTCTGTGTTTTTAAATGTCATGTATTAACCATTTTATTAAAACAGCTTTTCAGGAAAACTATATTAGAGTCCAACATATGTCTACCTTGGTATTTTGCTCCAAATCTTTGCTATTCATAAGTGCATGATTAATCCGAAAAACGATCCAGTCAAACAGGGCACTATATAAAGACTTAGCCATAGAGTTCCTCACTGTCACAGCCTAGGGGGAAAAAAAAAGTTAGGAATCCAAGTGAAATTGGCAACAATCTGGAAAAAAAAAAAAAAAAGCTTATTATCTTGAAATAGAAATTAATTTTTATCTCAATATAAATAATTTATAATTGAAGTTTTCTATATATACTCATTAATTTAATCAAACTCAGGAAATCCAGGGTAAAACTGCCATGAAAGATTAAAAAAGCAGAATGTAGGTCACTCAATTCAAAATAGTTTTATTAAAAATTGGGGTATATATTTCATCTAGTAAAGAAAGTAGAATAAGAAGTTTATTAACAAATGAACTTTGCCAGTTAAAGTGAGGAAGAATATTCCAGGCATAGGAATAAACCTGTTAGCAAACAGCTTCAGTTATCTGTGGAATCCTAGTCAGACACTTGAAACAATAGTAATATCACCACAATTACATTCCTAGTTGTCTTCAGCCTGTCATCCACAGTAACATCTAGAACTTCTTCCTCCCCAAACACTAACAATTCTTTCATTATGGAGTTATTGTGATTTGTTTTTTCCCCTCACCTCAAGCTTTCCCCAGTTTATGGAAACTCTGTATCTATACTCAGTTTTTGTGAAAACCCAAAACTGATCTAAAAAATGAAGAATATTAAAGAAAATTCAACTTTTGGAAGGCACTACAACCTAAAAAGAGGGTTGGGGAAGCACATGTCTTAGACAATTGAATACTATCACTTAAAAAAACAGATCCTAATAATTTACATATTTATTATTTAGGGACTTATTTTGATGTTTATATATTAGAGTAAGCACAGAGCATTGATTAAGAGCTCGACTATATTCCAATTTCAGTTTCTTACTTATTCTAACAATTTGAGATTTGTCAACTTGCTGAAACTCTTAGGCTACAATCTTTTCTTACAACTGTAAAATGGAGACAATGGAGACAATACTACAACTGACTACATATAAATGATGAATGAATTTCTGAATTTAAGTGAAAAAAAAAAGCTTCAAGTTGCTAGAACACACTATAACCTACATAGAAAAAGAGAAAACAGGTATCAAATTCTCTATCCAACAATTAAAACTTGAAAATAATTGGAAAATGTTTAGAAGTTCTGAGAGAAAAAATAATGTGGACCTAAAATTCTATTCTTAGGCAAGTGATGAACCAAGTATCTTTAAAATATCAAGAAAATCAATAGCAGAATATACAGAGAGAATAATCATTCTATGCTTCTAAGGGGTGGTTGGGGGGAATATGGGATTAAGAAAATCTGATTAAATTCAGCAAAAGCAAAATATTTTAAAACATAGAATAAGAAAACATGCTAGTTGCCATAATCAATATAAATGAGCTGAATTTTTCATTAAAGGACAACTTTTCATATCAAATTAAAAGATTCAGAGAAAATTCAAATATATGAATATGCTTTTTTGCACCATAATTCCCAATATTATACTTTTAGCCTCTTTTCTCTGAAATGCAGTCTTGTCATAGCTTGACCTCAAACAGCTCTCTGCTGCTGCTGCCAAGTCGCTTCAGTTGTGTCCAACTCTGTGCGACCCCAGAGACAGAAGCCCATCAGGCTCCCCGGTCCCTGGGATTCTCCAGGCAAGAACACTGGAGTGGGTTGCCATTTCCTTCTCCAATGCATGAAAGTGAAAAGTGAAAGTGAAGTCGCTCAGTCGTGTACGACTCTTAGCCCAAATACCAATTAATTATTTTCCCACTCAAACAAGATCTTGTTTAGTGTTTCCTGTCTCACTGAATGTTACCAATATTCTTATAGTTGTAGGTACCACAAAATCAGGATTCATGCCTGATGTCTCCTTCTTCCTCCCTGATTCCCACTAAGAACTCATTGCCAAATCTTGTTGACTTAATCTTCTAAATTTTTAAATACACCCATTTCTCCCTATCAGAATGTCACCTTTCTAGATACAGCAGCAAGCATCTTTCTTCTCAGGAGTAGTAACTACTACAGCCTCCAAACTCATCTTTGCACATTTACTCTTGCCCTCTGTGTTAGAATCCTAAGATGGTTCCCAAGACTCCCATCACTGAGTATACATGCTCTCTAAATCCCCTCCCTCTCTAAATCCCCTCACAATTAGTGACAAAAAGACTGTAAAGATGATGGATTTCACTCCTATAACTATCTTATGTTATATGACAATGGTGAAGGGATTTTAAATATATAATTATGGCCCCAAATCAGCTGAAATTTTTAGTCAACCCAAGAGATACTGTCCCAGGTAGAGGTGGCTTACTAGGGAGTGAGCGCGTGCATCAGAGGTTCTCATGTTGGACCTGAAGAAGTAAACTGCTGTGTTGTGTACAGGACCACATGATAGGAAATGCCAAGTACACTCCAGCTGCTGAGAATGGCCCCTGACAGCAAACAAGAAATTATGGACCTCAGTCCTACAAGGAAGTGAATCCTGCCAACAAATTGTGAACCTGAAAGAGGATGTTGAGTCAGATTAAAGAAGAGCCACCAAGAATATCTTGACTTCAGCCTGGTAAAACCCTGAGCAGAGGACCCAGCTAACCCAGCCCCAGATCCACAGAAACTTTCTGATAATAACTTTGTGTTGTATTAAGTCACTAAAGCTTGTTACACAGCTACAGGAAACTAACACACTCTCCTCCAACTGATTGTTCACACTGCTGTCAGATTGTCCTAAAAAAAAAAAAAAAAAAAAAAAACCTCTAAGGCAACTTTTTTGCTTAAAACACTTCTTTCCATTGCTCTTCAGATACAATACTAAAATCCTTAAGGACTGCTCTTCATTTTACCCATAATGCCTAGTACAATTCTAGGCACAAAAAGCTTTTTCAAATATTTACTAAATAAATAAATATACCAAACAAACATGCTCAGTCCCTCAATCGTGTCTGACTCTTTGCAGCCCCAAGGGATGCAGCCCACAGGCTCCTCTGCCCATGGATTCTTCCAGGCAAGAATACTGGACTGAGGTACCATTTCCTACTCCAGTGGATCTTCCAGACCAAACAAACATAAACCAAAATAAAACAGGGGCAACAAAAATAATCTCAGAAAGCTGAATTTAAAGTTAAAAGATCAAATAACATAACAAATATTTAATCATCAAAAAAGTTGAGAAAGAAAATATAAAAGCATTGATTTATGTAAAAGAAGAGCAAAACTCTTAAATGGTTTGACTTTTTCTGTGGTCTACAAAGGTGCTCTCAAAGTTGGCAACTATAAAATATGACATAAGATACCTGAATAATGAAGAAACATGGACTTACAGGTACAATCAGGAGAGACCCAAAAAATATGGGATAAATGGATCAACGTCTGCCTAGAAAGCATTCTCTACACTTAAATTACTATTTTCCCACCTCTGTGTCTTCTAGTCTCATATTCTTATCCTATCTTTATAATAATCATCACTATGATTTCTCATCATTTTTGTAAAATTTCACCATAAAGTAGTAGACCTTTCAATAATTTTCCTACTCCTATATACTACCAGTATTCTTGGGCTTCCCTTGTGGCTGAGTTGGTAAAGAATCCACCTGCAATGTGGGAGACCTGGGTATGATCCCTGGGAAGGGAAGATCCCCTGGAGGAGGGAAAGGCTACCCACTTCAGTATTCTGGCCTGGAGAATTCCATGGACTGCATAGTCCATGGGGTCACAAAGAGTCGGACACAACTGAGCGACTTTCACTTCACTTCACTTTCATATACTTGAGTGGTAAAACAGTAATATTGGCTCCCTGTAGCAATAAAACTTTAATGGAAGCCTTACTATACAGATGATATTTAAAGCCATGGGACTGAGTGAGACAACTGAGATAAAAAGTATACAGAAGGAAAGACAAAGACTGTCCTATGGAACCCCATCCTTTATCAACAGAATCAGGAAGAAGAAAAAAAAAACAAACAAAAAGAACTGCAAAGGAGTGGCCAACAATGAAAAAGTAACCCAAGAGTATGATGTGCCAGGAGATATGATGCGCTCAAGAAGGAAAAATCATTTGTGTCAAATACTGCTACCTACCTATATAAATCAATTGAAAATTAAAAATGGTGATGAGATTAAGATCATTAGAGAAAAATGTAAGCATACTGTTTTAAGTCACATTCAACTTTAAAAGTTTCCAAGTTGATAGAAAATTCATAATCAAGTTTCAAGAGCCCAGAAAATATTTCAATCAACACTACTGTCATTTTCATTCTATTAAGAGCAAGAATATAAACCTAAACTTCAAAAAGCACTTAGAGCTCCCTGATTTCAAAGAAAATCTATTCATACCTCTGCCAATTTGTATGGTAAAATAAGCTTTTCTCCCACTGTCACAGTCTTCCTTGTAACTAGTGCTTCGAATAGCATCTCTTCTTTAACCTATAAAGCAGAAAAGTAAATTCAATATAAGATTTATAACAATGGTTGAATTACTTATTGAAATGTCAAACAGAAAAAAATAATGAGAAAAGCAAATATGCAATAGAGAAAAAACAAAAAGACAATACACTGGGCAATTTAATTTCTGGTCAAAGTGGAATTTAAGTGTCCCACTCACCCTTCTTCCCCACAGAAAAGACACAAAGGGTAAATAAGACAGTTTAGTCTTTTTAAAGTTTTCTTTCTGATCATAATAGAGAAACATGTTTCACTGTGCAGAGTATGAAAAATATACATTAGCACAAAAAATATTTTAAGACAGTCAGTCATAATCCCACAACCCAGATACAAGGACTAAAAAACGACAATACTTTTTTTTCTTAATTCTTATTTATTAACTAAATTTATCTGGCTGCACCAAGTCTAAGTTGTGGCATATGGGATCTGAGCTCCCTGACCAGTAATCAAAGCCAGGTCACCTGCTTTGGGAGCGTGGAGTCTTAGCCACTGGACCACCAGGCACAGCACAACAATACTTCTTGAATTCCAAGAACATTACAATGGATAGTTACTGATGTTTCAGATGTTTATTCTCACTTACAGATGTTAAACTTCAAAATAAAGCTGATGCTTCCTTTATTCTTACTCTCTCTACTGAAGCCAAAATAATCATGAATTTCTCATGTATCACTTCAGTTCATGTTTTTATACTTATAAAACAATAGTGAGTCATTACCCTGCCACCAGCAAACTCATGACAAGTTAATCATGTTTTAAAATAAGATTACACCATAAAGAAAATAAACCTTCTTTTGGAGCATCCATTGCTGAATCTTCAAATTCCAAACAACAGAAACATATTGAGGCAAATTAACTTCAAAGATGAATAGCCAAAGTTTAAATATAAAAACCTCAACCTTTCAGATATATTTTAAATATTTCAAGAATCAAATTATCAATAATGCAGATTACATAAGCTGAATAGCCAAAGTTTAAATATAAAAACCTCAACCTTTCAGATATATTTAAAATATTTCAAGAATCAAATTATCAATAATGCAGATTACACAAAATGACAAAACTAAGAAAAAACATATAAAAAAAAAATGTAATATTCTGAGGAGTATTTCTTCATGCAAGCAATTATTATTAAAACTGAACATCGGAAAATGAATGACCTATGCAACAGATGTAAGATGTTTTTAAAGGAACAAACAAATGTAAATTGGCAACAACATGGGCAAAGGTGACTTCCATACCCTTATATAAATTGGTATAATCACTATCGACAGTAATATGTCAGTAACAATAAAGCTCAATATGTGTATATACCATAGACAAGATTTTTCCCCTTGAATTATATCCTAGAATAATTCTCACACATGTTAACAAGGATACATGTACAAGGCCTATCATACTACTATCTATAAATGGAAAATTACAAATAACCTCACTCCCCACTAAAAAAGAAAAATTATGTTTTATTCATATAAGAGAATTTTATACAACAGCTCAAAGAAGAATCTAGAATATATAAGCCAACACTGAAAAATCTTAAAAACAAAATATGAAGTCAAAAAGTCAAGTTTTAGAATGATACATATAGTATAACACATATAAAGTGTGAAAACATTCAGAACAAAACTATATATTCTTCATGGACACATCTACCTATTTTGAAAATATAAAAATAAGAATGGGAATGATAAAAACTAAATTCAACTAGTGGAGGTGATGGAATTTCAGCTGAGCTATTTCAAGTCCTAAAAGATGATGCTGTTAAAGTGCAACACTCAATGTGCCGGCAAATTTGGAAAACTCAGCAGTGGCCACAGGACTGGAAAAGGTCAGTTTTCATTCCAATCCCAAAGAAAGGCAATGCCAAAAAATGTTCAAACTATGATACAGTTGTGCTCATTTCACTTGCTAGCAAGGTAATGCTCAAAATCCTTCAAGCTAGGTTTCAACAGTATGTGAACCAAGAAATTCCAGCTGTACAAGCTGGATTTAGAAAACACAGAGGAACCAGAGAGCAAATTGCCAACATCTACTGGATCATAGAAAAAGCAAGAAATTACAGAAAAAAATCTACTTCATTGACTACACTAAAGCCTTTGACTACACTGATTACAACAAACTGGAAAATTAAGACCTTAAAGAGATGGAAATACCTGCCTTCTGTGTGCAGGTCAAGAAGAAACCGTTAGAACTGGACACAGAACAATGGACTGGCTCAAAATTAGGAAAGGAGTACGTCAAGGCTGTATAGGGTCACCCTGTTTATTTAACTTATATAGACAGTACATCATGCAAAATGCCAAGCTGGATGAAGCACAAGCTAGAATCAAGATTGCCAGGAGAAATGTCAATAACCTCAGATATGCAGATGACACTACCCTAAGGGCAGAAAGCGAAGAGGAACTAAAGAGCCTCTTTATGAAAGTAAAAGAGGAGAGTGAAAGAGCTGGCTTAAAACTCAACATTCAAAAAAATAAGATCATGACATTTGGTCCAACCACTTCATGGTAAATAGATAGGGAAAAAATTGAAACAGTGACAGATTTTATTTTCTTGGGCTTCGAAATCACTGCAACAGTGACTGCGGTCATGAAATTACAAGATCTTGCTCCTTGGGAGAAAGTTTTAATGAACTTAGATAGCGTATTAAAAAGCAGGGACATCACTTTGCTGACAAAGGTCTGTATAGCCAAAGCTATGGTTTTTCCATTAGTCATGTACGGACATGAGAGTTAGACTATAAAGAAGGCCGAGCACCAAAGAGTCGATGCTTTCAAACCGTGGTGCTGGAGAAGATGCTTGTAAGTCCCTTGGACAGCAAGGAGATCAAATCAGTCAATCCTAAAGGAAATCAACCCTGAGTATTCAGAAGAATTGATGCTTTTGAACTGTGATGTTGGAGAAGACTCTTGAGAGTCCCTTGGACTGCAAGGAGATACAACCAGTCCATCCTAAAGGAGACCAGTCCTGGGTGTTCATTGGAGGGACTGATGTTGATGCTGAAACTCCAATATTTTGGCCACCTGATGCAGAGAGCTGACTCATTTGAAAAGACCCTGATGCTGGGAAAGATGGAGGGTGGGAGGAGAAGGGGATGACAGAGGATGAGATAGTTAGATGGCATTGCCAACACAATGGACATAGGTTTGGGTGGACTCTGGAAGTTGGTGATGGACAGGAAAGCCTGGAGTGCTGCAGTTCATGGGGTCGCAAATAGTCAGGCATGACTGAGTGACTGAACTGAACTGATTCATTGGAAGGACTGATGCTGAAGCTGAAACTCCAATACTTTAGCTACCTGATGAGCAGAGCCGACTCACTGGAAAAGACCCTGATGCTGGGAAACATTGAGGGCAGGAGGAGAAGGGGACGACAGAGGATGAAATGGTTGGATGGCATCACCCACTCAATGGACATGAGTTTGAGCAAACTCTGGGAGATAGAGAAGGATAGGGAGGCCTGGCGTGCTGTAGTCCATGGGGTGGCAGAGTTGGACATGACTGAGCAACTGAACAACAACAACAAATTCAAGGCAGAAGGTACAAACTTCAAGATACAATGTAAAGGTCACACGTCATGGGAATGGAACGCACAACATGGTAACAACAGTTAATAAAAATTGTATTCCATATTTAAAAGTTGCTAAAAAAGGTCTTAGAAATCCAAATCACAAGAAAACAAACTTTTTGTAACTATGTATCCTGAAAGATGTTGATTAGACTTACTATGATCATTTTGAAATATATTGTATTTTGTATATTTGAAATATATTGTATTATGTTTAACAGCTGGAACTACTGTTGTATCTCAATTATAACTCAATGAAAAACAAGAAATTGTAGGGAAATCATTAAAAAAGAGAAAATCTCAACACTGACTATATAGCTGAGACTAAAAACCAACTTATTTATTTTTAGATGTTTTAATAACATTGTGAATTTTTAAAAAAAATTTTGGGAGTATAGATGATTTGTAGTGTTGTGTCAGTTTCGAGTGTGCAGAAAGGTGAATCCATTGTAAATATACGTGCATGCCTGCTCAGTTGTGTCTGACACTTTGCAACTCCATGGACTGCAGCCCATCAGTTCCTCTGTCCATGGAATTTTTCAGGCAAGAATACTGGAGTGGGTTGCCATTTCTGACTCCAAGGGATCTTCCCAACTGGGTGATCAAAACTGCGTCTTCTGCACTGGCAGACAGATTCTTTACCACTGTGCCACATGCAAAGCCATATTTTTATATATATATTCACCTTTTTTTTAAAGATTCTTTTCCCATACAAGCCATCACAGAGTACTGAGTAGGGTTCCCTGTGCTATACAGTAATTTCTTAATTATTATGAATATTTTTACAAACATAGCCCTTAGCTTTTAGATAACTGGGATTTTATTTTAGAATTTGTTTTAAAAGAATTGGGAAGGAACAGAGGTGAAGATACAGATGAAAAGAGACAGGCCACATTAATAAGTGGTGAAGCTTAACAATGGGTACTTGGGGATCTCTCCACTTTTGACCGCATTTAAAATTTCAATTAATAAAAACTTGGAAAAAAACTAAATTCATAGTAGTATTTATACTTCTGCTGGGCAAAGTACACAGTAGACTTCAATTACATGTAATATTTTATTATTTGGATAATATTTTGAGTCTACAGGTATTTATTTTAACTTTTTCATATATATTCTAAAAAATATTTCATAATTTAACAGAAAAGAGAAAATATGATAAAAATATAAATCAATACATAACAGGTATATAAGAAATGAAAGACAAATTATGTATCAGAAGAAAACATGAGTAGAAAGAACATTAAGAAACATGAATAGAAAGCTAACATCATAGAGAAAAATAATTTAAACATTAACAAAGTATTCACAATGAATACAAAAGTAGTAAGCTTTAAACATTTAATCAACAAATTATTTCTCAGAAAAACACAAATCATCAAAATTAACTCGAACCAGATTTTAAAATCCTGAAAAATCAGTCAACATAAAACTAATTGGAGGAACATTAAATACCACTGGTCATAGGGTTGATATTATTCATATCTTTAACAAACATATTATTCTTGCTAATGATTCTTCTATTAAATGCAGAAAAAAGATTTTAAAGAATGAAAAACTACCCAATTCATTTTAAGGAGCTGATTTAATGCTGGCACTAAAACTTGACAATGATCATACACAAGTCTACACACATAACATAATCACATAAAATACACTTATCTTATTTGGAATTAATAAGCAACCTAAGAAAATATTACTGAATTCAAATTTTAATCAGCTACCTTTATAATTTTCCAAATAGTCTTTAAATTTTATTGGACTTCCCTGGTGGCAGTGGTTAAGAATCTGCCTGTCAATGCAGGGGACATGGGTTCGACCTCTAGTCTGGGAAGACCCCACATGCCATGAAGCAGCTAAGCCCACGTGCTACAACTACTGAGCCTGTCTGTGCTCTAGAGCCTGAGAGCTGCAACTACTGAAGCCTGCTAGAGCCCAAGCTCCACAAGAGAAGCCATCGCAATGAGAAGCCAGTGCACTACAATGAAGAGAGAAGCCCCCTCTCACCACAACTAGAGAAAACCCAAATGCAGCAATGAAGACCCAGTGCAGAATAAATAAACTTCATGGGGGAATTCCCTGGCAGTCCAGTGGTCTGGACCCAGTGGTTTCACTGCCAAGGGCCAAGGTTCAATCCCTAGTTGGGAAGCTAAAATCCCACAAGCCTTAGGGACAAAAAAACTTTTTAAATAAAATAATGATAAATAAAAATAAGGTCTAACTATAGGCAGGACACTCTGGTAGGTGTTGTCAGATCTTGTCTAGCTCCTTAACTTTGAAGATATATCTTCTTTCTACTTATTATTAAAACTTCATTCCTCAAACCACTCCAAATTATAAAGAGGAACCACTCCAAATAAGAAGGAATTTAAGAAGCTTGAATTCAAAAGGTGAGATTTGCTATCAAATCACACTTAGTTGTTAGTCTAACTTTAACACTGGTAAGCCCAGTTTTCAGAATTGGATTCCCGCCCCCCACTCCTTTTTTTTTACAAACACCTGAGTTCCTCTTTAAATTTCCTAAATTGCTCTCATTAGTCTCTCACCAAAAAAGAAATATTTCACTCGGACCAGAAGCCTTGGTACTTGCTGAATGCCTAAACTTCTAAGAAAGATTACGAGCCACAGTGCTCTGTATCACCACAATATGAAATGAACGACTAAAATATCACCTGGAAGTCCTGTCTGAAAGATCTATTTTCTGACCCTCATGACCTTCAAAATTACAGCTTTCAGATACCACACTCCACATTCTGGAACTCCTTTCTAATGAGTGAGTCTAGTTCCAATTCAAAGTACTCCCTCCTGCCTCTTCTACCAGGCTAACTCATTCCATCAAAGTTAATAAACAAACAGCAAGGTATGTACAAAATAATAAAACATTGTAAGCTTAGATAAATAAGCACATCCACAGATCTCAAAGAACACTGCCACTACCTTATAATGGACACAAACTGGTAAACAATTAACTATGCTACAAAGCCAATAGTGAATTATGCTAAGGAGAAGCAAATTGTTCTATGCTGATGCAATCTGTTTAAACCATTTAATACAGTTAAAACAGATGAAGCAGTATATGAATCAAGATTTGAAAAATAAGTGATATTTTAACAGGAAAAACAAAAGGTTACTAATATGTATGGATGTAAGAGTTGGACTGTGAAGAAAGCTGAATGCCAAAGAATTGATGCTTTTCAACTGTGGTGTTGGAGAAGACTCCTGAGAGTCCCTTGGACTGTAAGGAGATCCAACCAGTCCATTCTAAAGGAGATCAGCCCTGGGATTTCTTTGGAGGGAATGATGCTGAAGCTGAAACTCCAGTACTTTGGCCACCTCATGCGAAGAGTTGACTCATTGGAAAAGACTCTGATGCTGGGAGGGATTGGGGGCAGGAGGAGAAGGGGACGACAGAGGATGAGATGGCTGGATGGCATCACTGACTCGACGGACGTTGAGTCTGGGTGAACTCCGGGAGTTGGTGATGGACAGGGAGGCCTGGCGTGCTGCGATTCATGGGGTCGCAAAGAGTCGGACACAACTGAGCGACTGAACTGAACTGAACTGAACTGAATAATTATTAAAAAAAAAAAAAAAATTGGAAATAATTAACATGGTCTTCAATAGGTGGGCTTCCCTAATAGCTCTGCTGGTAAAGAATCCGCCTGCAATGCAGGAGACCCCTGTTCGATTCCTGGGTGGGGAAGATCTGCTGGAGAAGGGATAGGCTACCCACTCCAGTGTTCTTGGGCTTCCCTTGTGGCTCAGCTGGTAAAGAATCTGCCTGCAATGCAGGAGACCTGAGTTCGATCCCTGGGTTGGGAAGCTCACCTGGAGAAGGGAAAGGCTACTCACTCCAGTATTCTGGCCTGGAGAATTTCATGGACTGTAAAGTCTATGGGGTCGCAAAGAGTCAGACACGACTGAGCGACTTTCACTTTCACTTTCAATAGGTGAATGGAAAGGCAAACTGTGATACATGCACATTATGGAATAATATTCAGCAATAAAGAGAAATGAGCTATCAAGCTAGGAAAAGACACTGGATGAATCTTAAATGTATACTGCTAACTGAAACAATTAAGTCTGAAAACATGATATATTAATACTATATGAATCTATGTTACATTCTGAAAAAAGCAAACCTACAAAGCTAGTAAAAACATCAGTATTTTGTAGGGAGGGGTTGAATAGGTGACACACAGGGAAGTTTCAGGGCTGTGAAACTAAACTCTTTTGTAAGACACTGTAGTGGAGGATACACAACATTATGCACTTGGCACAATCCATGCATATACACATACCTAATCCATGAATCTTACGGTACATAAATTTTTAGCAAATCATTTACGATGCTGGAGGAATCTCAGGAAAGAATGCAGGCCACGACACGGAAACTATTTGACAAATATATGGAACAACCTCAGTGAAGAGGGAAGGAGGAAAACGTACTGACCTAAATAATCTTGGAAAGGAACGGTTACCCAATCTATTATTCTTTTCTGGAGACTCCCACGGACAGAGGAGCCTGGCAAGCCACAGTCCATGAGGTTGCAAAGAGTCAGACATGACTAAGCAACTAACACACACACACAGTTGACTTACAATGTTTCAGGTATACAGCAAAGTGATTCAGTTTTATTTATATATATAAATACATATCCTTTTTCAAATTCCTTTCCATTATAGGTTATTATAAAATACTGAATACAGTTCCCTGTGCTATGCAGTAGGTCCTTATTGTTTATCTATTTTACATATAGTAGTATGTATCAGGTAATCCCAAATTCCTAATTCATCCCTCCCTCCCATTTTCCTTTATAGGTAACCATAAATTTGTTTTCTACGTCTATGAGAGTATTCCTATTTTGTAACTAAATTCATTTGTATCATATGAGAGTCCCTTTGATAGCAAGGAGATCAAACCAGTCAATCTTAGGGGAAATCAAACCAGTCAATCTTAAGGGAAATCAACCCTGAATACTTGTTGGAAGGACTGATGTTGAAGCTGAAATTCCAGTACTCTGGTCATCTGTTGCAAACAGCTGACTCATTGCAAAAGTCCCTGATGCTGGGAAAGATTGAGAGCAAGAGAAGAGGGTGTCAGAAGATGAGATGATGGCTGGATGGCATCACTTCAAAAGGCATGAATTGGGCACACTTCAGGAGATGGTGAAGGACAGAGAGGCCTGGGGTGCTGGCCAAGAGGTCAAAAAGAGTTGGACATCTGAACGACTGAACAACATCATCATATTTTTGTATTTCACGTATAAGTGATACCATATAATATCCCTCCATCAGTTGCATAGTTTGGAAATATTTTCTCCTATTCCGTAGGTTGTCTTTCCATTTGTTTATAGTTTCCTTTGTTGTGTAGATCATGTTTATATAGACAGTCACATAAAAATATTTGGAGATATGTGAATATACTCAAGGTGAGTTTATACATACATATTTCCTGTTCTATCAGAGGAGAGGACCCATTAAAAACTACACCCGTTTTAAGATGAGCAGTTAGCTGAGAAGACATGAGGAATCATAAGTCCAGGAAGAAAGAGTAAGGTAATGGGGAACTTAATGTGGGAAGAAACGTCATAGGACATGAAGACATTTGACTCCTATTTAGCTATGAAGAAAGAAAAAGTAGTACTCTTTTCTCCACCCATCTGGACACCCCATCTTCCAACAAAATAATGTGACCAACATCCTACTATGTAGGAGAAAATTTACGAAGACCTAGAACATGATATAGTAGAGAGTGAAATATTCATCCTATTCAGTAAATTTAGGAGTTACAGATATCTGGGACAAAGGGAAGCAGGGGAGAAAACCCAAATCTTCTAAACAGTCTGGCACACATAAGAGAAATAATTCCAATTTCCGGAGTAACACTATTAATTAAAAGTATTAACCCATTAATACATACAAAATAGTTACACAAAATAAAAACTGAAAAGTTACCAGTACTTGAAATGAAAACTGAGAATGTAATCACTCACTTCTAATAACTCTGAGACAACAGGCAGAACTTCAGGATTACAGATATCTATGGAGTCATCCCGGTATGTCTTCTTTTTATAACAGATATTACCCAAATGTAGTATTGCTGAGAGAAGGGAGAAAATCCTGTGAAAATAAAACCATAAATTACAGCTTGCTTATGTGACTTCTCTTAAGCTTATTTCACTCTAAAATTCTAATGAAGCAAATTAACCAGTACAAATACAGAGTATTCAGTCTTCAGATAAATAAGAAATATGAGGATAATAATCATAACTACAATTTCTTGAGTGTTTACCATGTCGGGCACTGTGCAAAGTGCTTTATATAAATCCACTTTAAGAACTGTATCTACATCAGATATACAGATACAGTTGTTTGAAGGGGACTTTTTTCTTTTTGTTTTAAATTTTGTTTATTTATTTTTGACTGTACAGGGTCTTCATTGCTGCACAGGCTTTTCTCTAGTAGTGGTATGCAGGCTTCTCATTGTGCTGTCTTCTCCTGTCGCAGAGCTCGGGCTCTAGAGACTGCAGGCTTCAGTAGCTGCGGCACATGGACTCAGCAGTCGTG
Organism: Bos grunniens; assembly: GCF_055505025.1. Taxonomy (NCBI): domain Eukaryota; kingdom Metazoa; phylum Chordata; class Mammalia; order Artiodactyla; family Bovidae; genus Bos; species Bos grunniens. The sequence continues at coordinate 83,404,656 of NC_141174.1, read as the reverse complement.
GCTGCCGGCTCTAGAGCACAGGCTCAGTAGTTGTGGCGCACAGGCTTAGTCACTCCATGGCATGTGGGATCTTCTCAGATAAGGGACTGAACCCATGTTTCTTGCCTTGGCAGGCATATTCTTTACCACTGAGCCACCAGGGAAGCCCTAAAGGGGACTTAATATTGTCTGAATCTTCTGTGGTGTTTCAAAAGTCCATGACTTTCTAAGTGCTTTTTATCCTACCTGAAATGTCCTTTCCCTAAACTGTCTATTTCAGATCTACTGAATTAGAGATATCAAGGGAACATTTCATGCAAAGATGGGCTCGACAAAGGACAGAAATGGTATGGACCTGACAGAAGCAGAAGATATTAAGAAGGGGTGGCAAGAATACACAGAAGAATACAAAAAAGATCTTCACGACCCAGATAATCATGATGGTGTTATCACTGACCTAGAGCCAGACAGCCTGGAATGTGAAGTCAAGTGGGCCTTGGAAAGCATCACTATGAACAAAGCTAGTGGAGGTGATGGAATTCCAGTGGAGCTATTTCAAATCCTAAAAGATGATGCTGTGAAAGTGCTGCACTCAATATGCCAGCACATTTGGAAAACTCAGCAGTGGCCACAGGACTGGAAAAGGGCAGTTTTCATTCCAATCCCAAAGAAAGGCAACGCCAAAGAATGCTCAAACTACCGCACAATTGCACTCATCTCACATGCTAGTAAAGTAATGCTCAAAATTCTCCAAGCCAGGCTTCAGCAATACGTGAACCGTGAACTTCCTGATGTTCAAGCTGGTTTTAGAAAAGGCAGAGGAACCAGAGATCAAATTGCCAACATCCGCTGGATCATGGAAAAACCAAGAGAATCCCAGAAAAACATCTGACTATGCCAAAGGCTTTGACTGTGTGGATCACAATAAACTGTGGAAAATTCTGAAAGAGATGGGAATACCAGACCACCTGACCTGCCTCTTGAGAAATCTGCATGCAGATCATGAAGCAACAGTTAGAACTGGACATGGAACAACAGACTGGTTCCAAATAGGAAAAGGAGTACGTCAAGGCTGTCTATTATCACCCTGCTTATTTAACTTATATGCAGAGTACATCATGAGAAACGCTGGACTGGAAGAAACACAAGCTGGAATCAAGATTGCTGGGAGAAATATCAATAACCTCAGATATGCAGATGACACCACCCTTATGGCAGAAAGTGAAGAGGAACCAATAAGCCTCTTGATGAAAGTGAAAGTGGAGAGTGAAAAAGTTGGCTTAAAGCTCAACATTCATAAAACTAAGATCATGGCATCTGGTCCCATCACTTCATGGGAAATAGATGGGGAAACAGTGGAAACAGTGTCAGACTTTACTTTTTTGGGCTCCAAAATCATTGCAGATGGTGATTGCAGCCATGAAATTAAAAGACGCTTACTCCTTGGAAGGAAAGTTATGACCAACCTACATACCATATTCAAAAGCAGAGACATTACTTTGCCAACAAAGGTCCGTCTAGTCAAGGCTATGGTTTTTCCTGTGGTCATGTATGGATGTGAGAGTTGGACTGTGAAGAAGGCTGAATGCCAAAGAATTGATACTTTTGAACTATGGTGCTGGAGAAGACTCTTGAGAGTCCCTTGGACTGCAAGGAGATCCAACCAGTCCATTCTGAAGGAGATCAGCCCTGGGATTTCTTTGGAAGGAATGATGCTAAAGCTGAAACTCCAGTACTTTGGCCACCTCATGCGAAGAGTTGACTCATTGGAAAAGACTCTGATGCTGGGAGGGATTGGGGGCAGGAGGAGAAGGGGACGACAGAGGATGAGACGGCTGGATGGCATCACTGAGTCGATGGACGTGAGTCTGAGTGAACTCCAGGAGTTGGTGATGGACAGGGAGGCCTGGCGTGCTGCGATTCATGGGGTCGCAGAGAGTCGGACACGACTGAGCGACTGAACTGAACTGAACTGAATTAGAATCCTTAAAAGAAAGGTCTTAGAATTTGTATTTTTCTAAACAAAGTAACCAAGGTGATTTCTTTATTATTACATTTTTTAAATGCTTTCCAACATCATATTATACTGATCATCATATTATAATGCCTTTTTTAAAAACAGTAATGGAGACCACTGGACTATATGATCTAATATTAGGCCCTTACTGTGAAACATCTACATCTCAATTGTCCTTCCCTCCTGTCTCAGAAGAACACATGCCTCTCTTCCAGCCAGTAGATAATCCCTATACTTGGGCTCTACATCTCATGAACTCAGTTTACTCAGGGATGTTATTATACCTATTTTCTGTCTCTCACCTAAACTTGACAAGAACTTTCTATGAAAGTAAGCTCACCTGTCTTTTACTTTAAGCAACCCACCCTTACACCCCACATTGTTTCCTTCCCTTCACAACAAGCGTCATAAAGCAACAGTTAAGGAAGGTACATGGAGAGGTTTGGGGGGCACCATGAAGTCCTGTAATAATATGCAAATGTTTATGGATTACATTTTTAGGAAGAAGAGCTCTAATTTTCAATAGATTCTCAAAGAATTCATGACAAAAGAAAGCAATTCAAAACAAGTCTTTTACAAAAATAAATTTCCTAATTCTAAGTAATGCTTAAGATGGAAAAGGCACTAGATCAGGAATATTAGAAAATTATTTCAAAGGATCTCTACTGGGGGTAAAGGAATACAATAAATAAACTCACTGTCTTCGTGTCTTGGGAAGAAATCCTACCATTTCCATGGCTAGTTGTAAGCGTTCAAAGTCATGCCTCAAATCTTCCCCCTCCACGGTGAAGCAATCCTGCTTTTTTAAGAAAAATGGAAAAGAAAAATCAAAATTACCTATTGAAAAGCAACCTAAGCCACTCAGAAATACAGTAATTTTAGATAAGCATACCTATGCATATTTAGATATCATCAAATTCATTAGACTCTTATCCTACTACAAGCATGCAAACCAAACATATACCTACCTAAATACCATTATGTTAACTTTTCCCTCTTCTTCACAACCACCCAAGCAAGGATCTCAAAAGTAACTTACAATAAAGAGCTAGCAAGAGTCATAAAATGTTCTGATACCAAGTTTGATTTTGAGTGGTTCTGAAGAGTCTTGGAGATGCGAAGCATTTAAGAGATCAATTGCACATACAAATGTTATTTATTCAACAAATATTTAATAGATGCCTACCTATATGCAAGATGCTGAACTAGATTCTGGGACACAAAAATATATTTTAGAAGAGGCATTAATTTAGTTGAGAAGAGGAGCCTAGACTTAATATAAAGATGTTTATATTACACCAACATTAGCTATCACATAAATAGTTCCTAACAAATAATATAAATAACATGGCAATCAGCAAAATAAAGATATATATGTGAAAGTACAAAAACTTTCAAAAGAACCCTCATAATATAAGCCAGTAAAAACAGTTATAGACTACCAGACTAAAAAATATTACTCTTCTAGAGCAACTCTTGCATTTCAGTTCCCCCAAAAGTCAAAAGGTAATACTGTACCATTTGGTAATACTATAAATCTTTAAAACAATAAAAAAAAAAAAGGCTTTACCTGCCTTCACTATGTGTTCTCATAGTCCCTTTACACTTATATTTTCAAAAACCTCCTCACATGTATTTATTTTTTAATGCCTATCTTCCTATGAAATGTTGTTATCAAATAGTCAATGAACACATGAACAATTATTTGTCTCATTTACTGCAGATTTCCAATATCAAGTCAGTGCTAAGAAGAAAGTAGGAAATTACTGGAGTAAATATACAATCAATGAATTATTTAACTGAATGAGACATTACTTTTAAAGAAATAAACAAAGTGCTCATCTATTTTTTAAAAAGTACTTATTAAGTATCTACCATGTACAACCTGCTTTAGGGACTATAAAAATGAATATACATAAATAATAAAATTTTAAACACTGTCTTAAAATGCTATTAAAAATAATTCTATTCTCTATAGAAAGGTACACATGGATTTTAAATTCACTTTAAGGAAAGTTCTGACTATAAAATTTTTGGTAAGTAATTTTAAGACATATTTCTACAGACATGACAACATCCTAACCCACTAAAAAATTTTAAGTTAACACATTTTTCTCTTTCCTAAAGCTTTTTAAAAGCTCTTTCTTTTCTTCCCCCTAAAACCACAAACAGCTCAGTCATTTTATAATTTAGTAAAAATTTTTCTGTAACAAATAAGTGGAGGGAAAACAACCTATGCTTCAACTTGTGTAAACTCAGTAATACAGTAATGATTCTCATAAATGACAGCTGCTCTTATCTACCTCAAGAATGAATAAAACAGTGTGGATAAAATTTTGAGAGCATAAATTGAAAAAATAACTAAAATATAAATACATTTATACCTGCTGTTATCTATAATCAAATGTTCTTCAGAAATATAAGACCAAAATCGTAATGAACTTTTAAATACTTGTATTTAACATGAACTTCCTTGATGACAATGGTATTAGAAAAACTAAGGACAGATTAATCTACCAGACCAGAAATACCATTATCTTAATCTGGGTTCATACGGATGCAAACCTTGAGACCAAGATTCAGTACAAGTAGCATTGGAATGTAGGGAAGGCAACGTTGCCTAAATAGAGTACAATATTAAACTAACTACCAAGGTGCGTAACTGGACTTTAATTCCAAAGTAACCTCTGGGAAACAGTATAAAAAATAGAAAGGTGAAGGAGCCCTAACACTTATATATCACCTCTCATCAGTTCTGGAGATAAGCTGTTAATTCCTAGGTACTTTTACAGGAGCAGGCAAGAGCCAAGGCCTTCCAGGATTCTAAGAAAAGCTTTTAAGCACCAGATACAAATACTGGCTGTTGGAGGTCATTCAGAAAACAACAAAACAGTAAAGGTCAAAGAATGAGGTAGGGAACTAACCAAAAACTGTTAAAACCCTTTCCACTGAAAGAAGACAGTTGATTCCTAATGTCAAACTCAGCTCAGGCTCTAGTCTTATGTGATAACATGCCACCGCACACTCCCCACAAATACACCAAAATATTCTTTCAAGCTATCAGCACTTTTCCCCTTTGTATGAGATGATGACAACCCTTTCTTATAAGTACCTACAACAAGCCTGGCATGTAGGAAGTATTTTGAGGGAGAGAAAGTGAAGAGCAAAATCAAATTACACACGTTTCTCATATGCTGTCTGTATGTCTTAGAATGCTATTTATAAAAATTATATTTTTATAGCTACTAGTTGATAATATAGGACATAAATCTGAATAATTGACTGAGAGTTAGTAAGGATGGCAGCTGCTGCGCACTAAGCACGGCGGCGGCCGCAACCGGCGGCAGCCGAGAGGAGCTACCCCACGTCCGAGGTCAGGGGGAGAAGCCGGGAGGACCCCATGCCCAAAGGGCGGTGGCCAGGAGGAGTTACCCCACGTCCGAGGTCAGGGGCAGCGGCCGAGAGTGCCAGGCTGCGACGGCGCGGGAACAGCCGAGAGGAGCTACCCAAGTCCGAGGTCAGGGACGGCGGCCGGGAGGAGCTACCCCACATCCGAGGTCAGGGGTGGCAGCCCAGAAGAGCTACCCTGCGTCCGAAGTCCGGGGCGGCGGCCGAGAAGAGATACCCGCGAACGAGGTCAGGGGCGGCGGCCGGCAGGGAGGAGCTACCCCACGCCCCAACGCCCGAGGCCAGGGGCGGCAGCCGGGAGGAGCTACCCTATGCCGGAGGCCAGGGGCGGTGGCCTGGAGGACCAACCCCACTCCGGAGGCCAGAGGCCGCGGCAGGGAGGACCAACCCCACGTCCAAGGAGCGGTGGCTGCGCAGGCACAGAAGGGCCTAGAGTAGCTATCCCACGTTGAAGGTCAGGAAGGGCGGCGGTGAGGGGATATCCCTTGTCCAAGGTAAGGAGCAGTGGCTGCGCTTTCCTGGAGCAGCCGTGAAGAGATAGCCCACGCCCAAGGTAAGAGAAACCCAAGTAAGATGGTAGGTGTTGCAAGACGGCATCAGAGGGCAGACACACTGAAACCATACTCACAGAAAACTAGTCAATCTAATCACACTAGGACCACAGCCTTGTCTAACTCGATGAGACTAAGCCATGCCCGTGGGGCAACCCAAGACAGGCGTGTCATGGTGGAGAGATCTGACAGAATGTGGTCCACTGGAGAAGGGAATGGCAAACCACTTCAGTATTCTTGCCTTGAGAACCCCATGAACAGTATGAAAAGGCAAAATGATAGGATACTGAAAGAGGAACTCCCCAGGTCAGTAGGTTCCCAATATGCTACTGGAGATCATTGGAGAAATAACTCCAGAAAGAATGAAGGGATGGAGCCAAAGCAAAAAGAATACTCAGCTGTGGATGTGACTGGTGATAGAAGCAAGGCCCGATGCTGTAAAGAGCAATACTGCATAGGAACCTGGAATGTCAGGTCCATGAATCAAGGCAAATTGGAAGTGGTCAAACAAGAGATGGCGAGAGTGAATGTAGACATTCTAGGAATCAATGAACTAAAATGGACTGGAATGGGTGAATTTAACTCAGATGACCATTATATCTACTACTGCGGGCAGGAATCCCTCAGGAGAAATGGAGTAGCCATCATGGTCAACAAAAGAGTCCAAAATGCAGTACTCGGATGCAATCTCAAAAACAACAGAATGATTTCTGTTCATTTCCAAGGCAAACCATTCAATATCACAGTAATCCAAGTCTATGCCCCAACCAGTAACGCTGAAGAAGCTGAAGTTGAACGGTTCTATGAAGACCTACAAGACCTTTTAGAACTAACACCCAAAAAAGATGTCCTTTTCATTATAGGGGACTGGAATGCAAAAGTAGGAAGTCAAGAAACACCTGGAGTAACAGGCAAATTTGGCCTTGGAATATGGAATGAAGCAGGGCAAAGACTAATAGAGTTTTGCCAAGAAAATGCACTGGTCATAGCAAACACCCTCTTCCAACAACACAAGAGAAGACTCTACACATGGACCTCACCACATGATAAACACCGAAATCAGACTGATTTTATTATTTGCAGCCAAAGATGGAGAAACTCTATACAGTCAACAAAAACAAGACCAGGAGCTGACTGTGGCTCAGATCATGAACTCCTTATTGCCAAACTCAGACTTAAACTGAAGAAAGTAGGGAAAACCACTAGACCATTCAGGTATGACCTAAATCAAATCCCTTATGATTATACAGTGGAAGTGAGAAATAGATTTAAGGGCCTAGATCTGATAGATAAGAGTGCCTGATGAACTATGGAATGAGGTTCGTGACATTGTACAGGAGACAGGAATGAAGACCATCCCCATGGAAAAGAAATGCAAAAAAGCATAATGGCTGTCTGGAGAGGCCTTACAAATAGCTGTGAAAAGAAGAGAAGTGAAAAGCAAAGGAGAAAAGGAAAGATATAAGCATCTGAATGCAGAGTTCCAAAGAATAGCAAGAAGAGATAAGAAAGCCTTCCTCAGCAATCAACACAAAGAAATAGAGGAAAACAACAGAATGGGAAAGACTAGAGATCTCTTCAAGAAAATTAGAGATACCAAGGGGACATTTCATGCAAAGATGGGCTTGATAAAGGACAGAAATGGTATGGATCTAACAGAAGCAGAAGATATTAAGAAGAAGTGGCAAGAATACACAGAAGAACTGTACAAAAAAGATCTTCACGACCCAGATAATCACGATATGATCACTCATCTAGAGCCAGACATCCTGGAATGTGAAGTCAAGTGGGCCTTAGAAAGCATCACGACGAACAAAGCTAGTGGAGGTGATGGAATTCCAGTGGAGCTATTTCAAATCCTGAAAGATGATGCTGTGAAAGTGCTGCACTCAATATGCCAGCACATTTGGAAAACTCAGCAGTGGCCACAGGACTGGAAAAGGGCAGTTTTCATTCCAATCCCAAAGAAAGGCAATGCCAAAGAATGCTCAAACTACCGCACAACTGCACTCATCTCACATGCTAGTAAAGTAATGCTCAAAATTCTCCAAGCCAGGCTTCAGCAATACGTGAATCATGAACTTCCAGATGTTCAAGCTCGTTTTAGAAAAGGCAGAGGAACCAGAGATCAAATTGCCAACATCCGCTGGATCATGGAAAAAGCAAGAGAGTTCCAGAAAAACATCTATTTCTGCTTTACTGACTGTGCCAAAGCCTTTGACTATATGGATCACAATAAACTGTGGAAAATTCTGAAAGAGATGGGAATACCAGACCACCTGACCTGCCTCTTGAGAAATCTGTATGCAGGTCATGAAGCAACAGTTAGAACTGGACATGGAACAACAGACTGGTTCCAAATAGGAAAAGGAGTACGTCAAGGCTGTATATTGTCATCCTGCTTATTTAACTTATATGCAGAGTACATCATGAGAAACGCTGGACTGGAAGAAACACAAGCTGGAATCAAGATTGCTGGGAGAAATATCAATAACATCAGATATGCAGATGACACCACCCTTATGGCAGAAAGTGAACAAAACTAAAGAGCCTCTTGATGAAAGTGAAAGTGGAGAGTGAAAAAGTTGGCTTAAAGCTCAACATTCAGAAAACAAAGATCATGGCATCCGGTCCCATCACTTCATGGGAAATAGATGGGGAAACAGTGGAAACAGTGTCAGACTTTACTTTTTTGGGCTCCAAAATCATTGCAGATGGTGACTGCAGCCATGAAATTAAAAGACGCTTACTCCTTGGAAGGAAAGTTATGACCAACCTACATACCATATTCAAAAGCAGAGACATTACTTTGCCAACAAAGGTCCGTCTAGTCAAGGCTATGGTTTTTCCAGTGGTCATGTATGGATGTGAGAGTTGGACTGTGAAGAAGGCTGAGCGCCGAAGAATTGATGCTTTTGAACTGTGGTGTTGGAGAAGACTCCTGAGAGTCCCTTGGACTCCAAGGAGATCCAACCAGTCCATTCTGAAGGAGATCAGCCCTGGGATTTCTTTGGCAGAAATGATGCTAAAGCTGAAACTCCAGTACTTTGGCCACCTGATGCAAAGAGTTGGCTCACTGGAAAAGACTCTGATGCTGGGAGGGATTGGGGGCAGGAGGAGAAGGGGACGACAGAGGATGAGATGGCTGGATGGCATCACTGAGTCGATGGACGTGAGTCTGAGTGAACTCCAGGAGTTGGTGATGGACAGGGAGGCCTGGTGTGCTGTGATTCATGGGGTCTCGAAGAGTGGGACACAACTGAGTGACTGAACTGAACTGAACTGAAAGATGCTGAAGATCATTTAAGAAAAAAGAATATAAAAAAACATAGCCTGATTTGAATCCCAATTACATTATTAAATTGCTTCATCACCACGGGGGAAGTCACTTAAATTCTGAGCCACTGTTGTTTCTTGTGTGAAAGGTAATCATACTAACTACAACCAGCGGTTTTATAATGATCAAATATAATATGGATGGTAATGGTTTTTAAATGGAAAAGCATTTGCAAAGGCAGTTGTGCAGCATGCAGAGACCTTCGTACTGGACTGGCATAAAGCCAAAAAGGCAGAATTTGAGGGAATGACCCCAAATGTATAAACTGTTGGACAGTGAATAGCAGTAAAAGTGTTATGCTGTAGAAATGCTTAAGATATGGAGGATGTAAATATTATGGATTCAAAGGTTCCTGTCCAGTTGCATAGGATTCCTGCAGCAGGTCTACTTCATGGGAAAATGGGAGGTCAGGTACAATACAAATGGTTGGGTTCCTATAAAGGCAGTAATGACCAGGAAAGCTTGGCCTCACTGAGAATATGATGTTTTAATCCCTTTGCAGCATGGTGTTCAGTATCCTGAGACCCATTCTGGCAATTCTCACTAAACTCGCCTGATAGTTGGACCCAACTATTCAAAGTTTAATTCAGAAAAATTTTAAATTAGGTGAAACTGTTTACATTGAAGTTATTCAGAACCAGCTTTAAGGTAAAATGATTAGAATAGATAATTATCATTTAAAGAAGGGAAATTAGCATTTACCATATATCTTCTACATACCAGTCAATATCAGAGTCACTTGCCATATATAATCTTTAAATTCTCAAAATACAAGAAGTTAATTATGCATATGTACATTTTATTATACCTATATTTATAGGAAAGAAAATAGACTCAGCAGTTAAATAAGTCACCCAAATAACAGAGGAGGTTACACCAAAATCTGTTCTAAGTCCTCTGCTATCTTTCATGAAACACTAGTTGCTTGAGATTGTTTTATTAATAGGTGATTTAATCCCTTTTAAGGAATTAATACAATGGGCAACAACAGGTCTCTTGTTAAAAGCAGTTTTCTTACTTAAGTTCCCCTTGGGATCACTTATACAATTTCATACAATGTATATTAAGTAATATAGCACAAACGGCAGAATCCTCCTTAATCCTCTCTTCCCATAAAGCTAGTCACATAAGTTCTAAAAACTCAGAGTAAAACAAGTTTACTTTGCCCCCAAATATGACATAAGGAGGTGCGAAGAGGAAAAAATTAACCAAAAAATCCTCAGATAGACTACTTGCTTCCATTAAAATTACCTTGCAAGAAAAAGCAGAAAAATTAAAGTTCCAATGATAATAGATTTGAAAATATAATAAATAAGAGGATAGTAATGAAAGTAATATTAAGGGAGTAGGAGAGTATGGCTACAAATTTCTTCTAAAAGGAAAAGATGGATGATAATGCTTTCAATGGTGGCGGCAATAGTGGAAACATTTACAGTGTGCTTTATATAGAAGGCAATGGCACCCCACTCCAGTACTCTTGCCTGGAAAATCCCATGGATGGAGGAGCCTGATAGGCTGCAGTCCATGGGGTCGCGAAGAGTCGGACACAACTGAATGACTTTGCTTTCACTTTTCACTTTCACGTGTTGGAGAAGGAAATGGCAACCCACTCCAGTGTTCTTGCCTGGAGAATCCCAGGGACAGGGGAGCCTGGTGGGCTGCCGTCTATGGGGTCGCACAGAGTCGGACACGACTGAAGCGACTTAGCAGCAGTAACAGTATTAAGCATTAAGCAATACATTAAGCTCTGTAGATGCACTAATTTAATACTCACAAAAGTTAAAGACCATTATTTTCCCCTTAAAGAGGGGATGAAAACAAAAAGACAAGTCACCTGCTTGGGTTCTCAAAACTAACAAGTAGATGAGCCAGTTTTCTAATCAGGTCTACCTACTTCAGAACCTAAAAATTCTTAAGCATTACTTAGACTGTCTAAATAGCAGACCAGCTGACAATCTCACTGTAAGCTCTGTACAGGCAATCAAGTCTTATATTCACTATATGAGTTTCCCAGTCTCCTACCTACTTCCCAATGAGGTGCACACAATCAACTGGCACACTAAGCAAAAGATTAAAGCTTCTCAAGAGAAAAAACAGCATAAAATTCTTCTACTAAAAATTATCAGTATCTATAAATTTACTGTCTAAAATTTATTTTCTAAAACATCAAATCTGAAATTACAAACTACTTGATTATGAAACGGTACTGCAATTAAACTGAAGGAAAAATTACTAAATCTACTCAAAATCTGATAGTCTTGCAATTAGCAGAGTTTGTAATCACATGCAGTGAGAATTAAAGTGATAGTTATTTAAAGCATGATTAAGACATATTACGTTTCCAGGAGGAGTAGTTAATACATTAGTTCATTAGTTAATGAATATATAGATGAGTGTGTGTTTTCAGCCTTTCACATCTGACCTAGTTGCAAACTGAAGTAAAGGAAAAAGATTTTTTTATGTTCTATTTACAATTATAAAGTTGTTTTTATAAATTATAACAAATAATGCTAAATTTACCTACTCATTTTATATTACATCATATATGCCTTTAAATCATACTTAATTTGAAACATAAAATAATCTTATTTAAAGGAATTTCAATTCTTAATTTTTTAGAAAATTACATAGAGGCTATAGCCTCTCTTGCTATTAAAAAAATGCATGCATTCATTATGTGAAGACTGTTAACAGACACATAAAACAGGAAGGATGCAACTTTTTAAAATAAACAATAAATACTACCCATAATAGGAAGATAACTAAACTACCACATAAGAATTGAAATAAATAAATAAATGTCAAGGGAAAAAAACCCTATGGGTTATAATGATCCATAACAATGCTGAAATTAGGAATGCAATCAATGTATTATTTTTCAAAATAAATACTGAATATAGTCCAAATATAGCCCCCCAAAATCCAAATAAGGTAAATTGTTTTTAATCAATAAACCACACATACACAAAAAAGTCAATTCTAATAAAATAAACACTGATTTATCTTCTTTGCTAGATTCTTTGTTTGTATTTCAGCTGACTTTCTTCCTAACTAAGTCACAAAAAGGGTCCTTTAGCAGGAACACAGGATACTTAGGCACTTGTACTGACCGGCTCAGAGTCAAAGCAATAATCATCCCAGCTCTGTCTGAGGGGTTTCTTTGTTATCTGAAAGTAAGGCAGATTAGTTAGGTAGAAGTAATGATTTTTACACTCTTCTAATGATCTCTTAGATGTAGTGTTCGGGTAGTACCTCCATTATCCAAAGAAAAGTTATTTTGTATAGCAGCAGAAAACAACTAGATAAACATTCAGATTCTGGGAGTCATATATTATTATAACCAATCCATATTTGCTATTGTTCAGTTACTCTAAAATTTGTAATAACTGTTGAGTCCTATAGTCTGCAAATACTGACCCTAAGATAAGAATATGTATAATATGGCCAGTAATTACAAAAAGATCTGGAAGAGGAGCAATAAACTCCAGATTTCTCTAGTATTAATTTTAGGGGCTTTCCCAGGTGGGACAGCACTAAAGAATTTGCCTACCAATGCAGGAGATGTAAGATTCCTGATTTGGGAGGATCCCCTGAAGAAGGAAATGGCAACTCACTCCAGTATTGTTGCCTGGGAAATCCCATGGACAGAGGAGCCTGGTGGGCTACAGTCTGTGGGATAGCAAAGATTCAGACGTGCTACACAAATGCACATCAGTTTATTTTATCAGCAGTTGCTATTTTTTCAGAAGGAAAATATTTTATCATCCCAATATAAGGCAAATAGTTTAAACAGGGAAGGGGAAAAACTCGAAAGCTAAATCAATGTTTTTTTTAATATACTTAATTCAATACAGTAAAAATGCCTCATATTGTACCAAGAAGTTATATTTTAAATAATTTTTAAATCCTCATTATAGTAACAGAATTGTTGGCTTATATAAATATGTAGTTTCAAAATTATGAAATATCAGTTATACAGCCTGCTCTATATCTTACAAAGTGTGAGATGTTATTTTCAAAGCCCTAAATACATACTACAATCTTTGAGCCACCATCCAAGTGTCAATTTAATATCCCTCAGAAGAACTTTTAAAATTACCATAAAGGAATTTCTTTTCACAGACATTACATCTTGCCTCAAACAATTAAAAATGAGGGGAGACAATCTGTTACCTAAATGATGTACTGTCAGATCAATTTCATTATTACTGATTCTAGAATTTTTGTTAATATAAGAAATAAAATCGAACAAACCAATGCAATGAAAAGTTGTGAGAATTACTCCTTATTATGGAAGTTTAGGGGAGAATTTTTTAAGTTTCAAGGTAAAACACAAATTCTCTAAGTCATTTCCTTTAATGAATTTTCACACTGAGTATTTAATAGGATAATCACTAAATTATAAAAATAATCATACTCTAAGTCACTATATAATATCATGCAAAGAGGTATATATATTAGGCTTCAAAACATGCAAATACAAGTTTCAGTAATCCTTTGTTAGGGCAAGCATTAATCATTAGTAACATTTAACATGCTCTGGTCTGTAAAAGGTAAATCACTTTACTTATTGAAAAGTGTCAACCATTTTTCTAAATTAGAGGTATCTATAAACAGTTTATTATTCTCCCAAAGAGTCTCACAAAAAGCAAAAGGCACATAACTATCTTTTATGATTCATACAAGAATAAAAATAATTTTTACATTTGAGAAGTACATCACATAAATTTTTAGATAGTATACATGAAAATGCTAGTTAACAGCCACGACCAACCAGGTTGCAAAAACAGAGTACTAGGGAAAAAACTTTTCTCAAGAGCTAAAATTTAATAATGCCTTACATTTCAAAATGATATTCATGAACTCTCACCTGATTGAGATAATGATATTCTTCTGGTTGTTTAAGATGGAATGCTAATCTCTCTTCTTCACTTGCTCCTGCCAGAAGGTAATAAAATACATGATAGTTCCTGTTGGAAACAAAGAAGTATGGTTTTATAATGAACATGGTCTATGGTTATCATTTAACAAGAAAAAGAAATTAATTTATAAACGGTTTCAGCTTTGCTTCATCTTTTTAATACAAAGGTGATAAACTCTACTGAAATACTACAAGGGAATTCTCTGGCAGTTTAGTAGTTAAGACTCAGTGCTTTCACTGCCATGACACAGGTTCAGTCCCTCGTAGGTGAACTAAGATTACACAAGCCACAAGGGATGGCCAAATAATAAGTACTACAAAATAAGATAATGTTTTGTATGCTGAATCAAAAGACAAAGGTGAAGGCAGCAATACACTAAAGACCTCTAAAAATTCCCTCCACAAGACCAATTAGAAAACTAGCAAATTTGTCAGAATCAACTCTAGAAATCAACCAAAAATGTAAAGCAATCTAGAGAGTGTTTATACAAGAAAAAGAGCTGAATTTCAGTATAAACAGAACCTTGGTGGCCTTTTAACTTGCCCTATTCCATCTCCTGCTTACCAGATACATATAGCTTTCAATACCCACAGCTTACAACTGAGGTGGACACCAGAAGTCTGGCAGCTTCCAGAAGAGGGCAGAACAGGGGTGAAGTTCATTTAGAACCTCATTCCCTGAAAAATATCATTATTTGAACTGTCTGGTAGTTCCATGGATGAAGTCACTTTCATTACTATTGATGTCTTTATTTGATACGATTCGGAGTTACTACCCCAGTATGAAAATCTTTGTTTCAGAGACATTTGTAAGAAACAATTAGTGGCAATTTTTTTGAATGTATCAGCTGCCTGAACCGATGAATAAATATTAGGGCAAACTGTAAGCTAACCAAACAACTTAAAGAGAAATGCTGGGAAATGAGACATCCACAGAGGCTTTAAAAAGCTCCAATGAGTTCCTGGGAATCTAGAAGGCCATAGGCATGCATAAAGTTGTGCCCATGCCCAGGGCTGCATGTCTACTCAGCAAAGACAAGAGGAAATACTAAGCTCTCACCTATCACTAACTCTGAAGATCTCCACAAGCAGGAAGTAAAGACTAAGGCAGAATTATAAAATGCCTGCCTAGGAGTTAAAAGTCATGGTCCCTGAAACAAACACTAGAAGACTTACTGTTACCAACCATTTATGGAACTCTCTGTTCAATCACTCCCTGGTGGCTCAGACGGTAAAGAATTTGCCTGCAAAGCATAAGACCCAGGTTCAATCCCTGGGTCAGGAAGGTCTCCTGGAGAAGGAAATGGCTAAGCACTCCAGTATTCTTGCCTGGAGAATTCCATGGACAGAGAAGCCTGGCAGGCTACAGCCCATGGGATCACAAAGATTTGGACACGGCTGACCAACTACCACTGAGAAGCTAACCAAGGGCTTCCCTGGTGGCTCAGTGGTAAAGAATCCTCCTGCCAATGCAAGAGACGCGAATTTGATTCCTGGGTAGGGAAGATCCCCTGGAGAAGGAAATGGCCACCCACTCCAGTATTCTTGCCTGGGAAATCCCATGGACAGAGGAATCTGGCAGGTTACAGTCCATGGAGTAGCAGAAGAGGCAGACACAACTTAGTGACTAAAAAACAAGTTAACCAAGCAGGTATTTAAATGGCTAAACTCGAAAAAAAGTTAGACTTCAAATTAGCTCAGAAAATTCACAAACAGCAGGAACAAAATTAACAACCACAAATCCTAGGAGGGGGAGGAACTCGTATCTACAGCTCCCAAATGATTATTTTTAAAGTCCAATTATTATTCTAAATGTCCAATTTTCAACAAAAATTTAAGTCATACAAGGAAACCAGAAACTGTAACACATACAAAGGAGAAAAACAATCAATAATAACTGTTCCTGAGCAGTCTGGAGACTAACTTACTAGATAGGACTTTTAATTAGCTGTTTTAAATACATTCAAAAAACTAAAGAAAACCATGTTTAAAGAACTAAAGCATGAGAATGATGTCTTGTCAAATAGAAGCTATAGATGAATAGACAAATTATAAAAAATAATCAGAAAGTAATTCTAGGGTTGAAAAATATAATAAAATGAAAACCTATCTAGAGGAGCTCAACAGAAGATTTGTAGGCAGAAGAAAGAATCAGTGAACTTGAAAAAAGGTCAGTTAAAGCTAGCTAGTCTGAGGAAGAGAAAGAAAAATTATCAGTCTCAAGGCTTTGTGGGACACCATTAAACAGACACCAACAAATGCACAATATGGAACACCAGTATATGCACAATGGGAGTGCCAAAAGCAGAAGAAAAGAAGAGAAAGAATATTTGAAAAAAATAATGACCAAAGTCCCCCCAAATTTGATGATAAACACTAAGCTCTACATCTAAGAAACTTAATGAACTCCAGGAGAGAAAAACTCAGAGATCCACATCTGGACAAATTAAAACTATTAAAAGACAAAGACAAAATTTTCAAAGCACCATGAGAGAAATGCCTCATCAAGGGATCCTAATGTAAGATTACCACCTGATTTCTCATCAAGAGCCATGGAAAGGAAAACAGATTCAAAGTACTAAAAGAAAAAAAAAAACACCAAGAATTATATATCCAGCAAAACTATCCTCAAAAAAAAAATAAGAAATTAGGATATTCCCAGATAAATCAAAACTAAATACTTCACAGCTAACAGATGGACCCCATAAAAAATGCTAAAAGGAGCTTTTATGGCTGAAATTAAAGAAGATAAGATTCAATTAAGCATGAAGAAATAAATAGTATCAGTAACAGTAACTACATAGGTAAATATTGTAAAAGGTAGTATAAATGTCTGTGTTGTTTGTAAGGCTTTTTCCCCTCCAACTAGACATTGGCAAAAAGCAACAACTATAAATCCATACTGATGAGTCTACTATTATAAACATTTGTACAACACTAACAACACAAAGTATAGAGAAAGTAACATAGGATAATGCTTAATGAACCTTTATTATATAAAAGGACTACACTAAGCATTTCATAAACATTATTTCATTTAATCTTCTAAACAACTAAAGGATAGTTTTCCATTTACAAA
Organism: Bos grunniens; assembly: GCF_055505025.1. NCBI lineage: Eukaryota > Metazoa > Chordata > Mammalia > Artiodactyla > Bovidae > Bos > Bos grunniens. The sequence continues at coordinate 83,387,364 of NC_141174.1, read as the reverse complement.
ATAGGAAAAAGTATCTAAGAAGCAGAGAAGTTAGGTGAGATGCCAAAGGCATATCCAATACTTGAAATGTAGGCTTGCTTAACTTCAAAGTCTGGCTCTTCATTTTGTCTCATTGTAACATGAAGCAAATCATTTATCTCTCTGATATTTGGCTTCCTCATCTAAAGGAAGTTACATATATATCATCTCTGAAATTCCATATACCTCAAAGATTATAATAAAGCTAAGAGCTTCATTAAAAACTTTTCTCAAATTAGAGAAAGAACACCAAGACATGGCAAAAGATCCAAAAACAAAACAAAAGATACCACTTAAGACACCACTATTTTCCTGTTCTGATAGTCTTCCTAGAATTTAGAAAAGACAGCAATTCTATATAGTCGTTAAAAATATCTCACAGCATCTTCCAAAAGTACAGTAGTCTTTCCATGACAGAAATAGCAATTATATGTAAAGCTATGCATGGTATAAACTGAATTAAAACTCATAATACACAAAGATCTGAGAAGTCAATCTGTATGATACAAGTGTTACACTCAATTTAATTACAATCTCAATTACACAAATTAAAATATGTACCGTTCATTATGCTCTTGATAAACGAGTCTAGACTTCTCCAGTAGATACTTTTCAACATAGGCACTAGAATAAAAATAGAATTGGTTGATATAAATAATAAAAGCCTAATATAAGGTAGACAAATATTTTATTAGAAAAGATGCAAAAGTCTAAAGAATACTATTCAGAGTACATTTTCCACTATCATTGATGGTACAGTGGTGAGCATAGCTGCCTTCCAGAGTATATTTACCATTATAATTGTGTTATGGACATTGTTAGTTTTATCCATGTTAAATTCATAAACTCTTATTTTTTTTTAACTTTCCATAAAGTAAAATAAAGTCAGGAGTTCAAAACATGGCACTCAAGACCCTACAATGACACAGACTTTACTTTATTTCCAGGCTCAATACCACAGTGAAAGTGAAAGTGAAGTCGCTCAGTCGTGTCCGACTCTTTGCGACCCCGCGGACTGTAGCCTACCAGGCTCCTCCGTCCATGGGATTCTCCAGGCAAGAATACTGGAGTGGGTTGCCATTTCCTTCTCCAGCGGATCTTCCCAACCCAGGGACTGAACCCGGGTCTCCCGCAGTGGAGGCAGACACTTTAACCTCTGAGTACATTCTTTCAAATATTATACTTTGGCTAGCCTACTAAATAAGGCTCAAAGATATACTTTCTTTACATACCCATGCTGTTGCCACATCCTGGAATAAATGTGTTTATAGCTTGCCAATTTCCTCAGTAAGCACTCATTAATTGGGCACTGTGTAAACACTGTTCAGATACAGAAATAAGTGATACACTACCTGTTTTCAAGTGATATACTACCTGTTTTCAAGGCGCTTATACTGAGCTGACAGGATTTATTATAGAGCAATGACCAGAATATTATAAATGTAAAAAGAGAGACACATATGATTCAATTCAAGAAGGAAACAGGATGTAAGGAAGAACTCCCATAGAGAGTGAGTACACAGTACTTACTAATATGGATATAAAAATCATAAATAAAAACTAGCACACAACACAACAACCAGTTTACATATGTACGTATAAAAATATGTCTGTATGTGTACATCTGTGGGTGTTTGTGTCTTTGTATTGATCAAATGAGAATCTTTTCTCAGGAATGCAAAATGATCCAATGTTGGGAAAATAATGATAATACTAATAAATTCAAGGGTGAAGATCAGACTAATTTCCATGGATGCCAAAAAGGCCTTTAATAAAATTCAGTAGCCATTACTGACAAAAATACTCAAAGAAAATTAAAATCAATGCTGAATTCATTAACATGATAATATGTCCTGAAAAGCCAATATTCTACTTAGTGAAGAAAAGTAAAGGCATTCACACAAGTATCTAGAAAAATATTATCATAGTTTAGCAGGTATGTAATCAAACAAGATAGAAAATAATCAGATATAGGAACAGAAAATAAAGTTAAACTATTTTAGTAGATAATATAATAAACCTAGAAATGGTAAGAGAAACAATCAACAGTAAAACTAATACAAACAATAATTCAGCAAGATAATAAGATATAAAATTAATATACAAATCAATAGAAGTAATTGGGGCTTCCCTGGTGGCTCAGATGGTAAAGAATCTGCCTGCAGTGCAGGAGATCTGGGTTCAGTTTCTGGGTCAGAAAGATCCTCTGGAGAAGGGAATGGCTACCCACTCCAGTATTCTTGCCTGGAGAATTCGATGGACAGAGGAGCATGGGAGGTTACAGTTGATGGGGTCGCAAAGATTCGGACACAACTGAGCAACTAACACACACAAGTAATGTACAGTTTTAGAAGATATAATGTAAGAGAAAAATCACACTTTTAATAAAAATAAAACATTAAAAATAACATAATATTTAGGAATAAACTCAATAAGAAATATAAAAAGCTAAAAAACATGTCTAAAAACAATAAAGATGTTAATTACGCCAAAATTTATTAATCCAATAAAACCAAGCCATGAAAGACATGAAAGATTCTTCAATATATATTGCTAAAGAAGAAAGAATGCAATCCGTAAAGACTATATGCTATATAATTTCCAATTATGTGGCATTCTAGAAAAGGCAAACCTATTACAACAGTGAAAAGATCGGTGGCTGCCAAAGGTTAGTGGGTAGAAAGGGATGAACACGTGGGCACAGAGGATTTTTAGGGCAGTGAAACTATACCTTTATACATTTATCAAAGCCCATTCAATGAACAACAAATGGAACACACTAATTCAAGATATTATCAACAGACGAAACTAGGGGATAGCGTGAAGAGGCATAAGGGAACACTCCTTATTCTGTTCATTTTTGTCATTAATCTAGAACTGTTCTAAAAGTAGTCTATTAAAAGAATACTGCTGGCACAATCAGAGGACTCTGATCACAGACTGTAATAGCAAAAACTGTAACTATGACAAAATTAAATACCCTGAGTATAAAATAGTATACAGGAAAATGTCATTGTGGCTGCTTTAGGAAATACAGTAATTATTTCAAGGGGTCAAGTTATGTACCCAATTTACTCAAAGACAATTTTTTTAAAATGAATATATGCATAACAAAGAAAGATAAAGCAAATGCATATGGTTGTTAACAATTTATAAATCTAAGTACGGGTGGATGGATGGTACGCTATTCTTAGAACTTTCCTCAGGTTTGAACTTTTCCAAAAGAAAAAAAAATTGAGAAAAAAAATTTAATGTAAATACTAATGTCACTATTTTCATTAAAGAGCAAACGAAAAACCTATGGTTTATAAAGGGGCAACAGCAAACATTTAAACATCTCCAAAGCCTGATACTGCTACTTACCCAAGTACAGTGCCTGTTTCTTGGTAATTTACTTGAATAAACTTGCCAAAACGACTTGAATTGTTATTATGAGCTGTCTTTGCATTTCCAAAGGCCTGTCAAAATAAATAATTCTATTTTTTAAAATGGAATATCCTTAGATCATCTCAACAAGAAAAAAGTGCCAAAGAGATACTAGAAAAGCAATTCACTTATAGCTCAGGCTCTCATACTTCAGGTAAAGTAACTAATATTTGTAATAAAGTCAAGTAGATTGCATTTTATGCTACTGAGTAAAATAAGTCTTAATTATAAAAACTTATTGCTCATTACAAATCAGATTTCACTTTCACATTCCTGTGCCAGCAAATTTTCTTAATACATTTATTATAATATATATTTAATACATATATACATTTTAAAATCTTGCTAAACTGAAATAACAGGCTAGGAAAAGAATAATTACATCAAAACAATTATAATTTAGAATAGTATAGATGAAATAAAGTTTCATCATGCAATATACTATACTGTATTTTGCCTATTTAAAACAAAACTGTGGTACATATACACAATGGAGTATATACACTCAGCCATTAAAAAGAATACATTTGAATCAGTTCTAATGAGGTGGATGAAACTGGAGCCTATTATACAGAGTGAAGTAAGCCAGAAAGAAAAACACCAATAGAGTATACTAACGCATATATATGGAATTTAGAAAGATGGTAATGATAACCCTGTATGTGAGACAGCAAAAGAGACACAGATGTATAGAATAGTCTTTTGGACTCTGTGGGAAAGGGAGAGAGTGGGATGATTTGGGAGAATGGCATTGAAACATGTATAATACCATGTAAGAAATGAATCGCCAGTCCACGTTCAATGCAGGATACAGGATGCTTGGGGCCGATGCACTGGGATGACCCAGAGGGATGGAACGGGGAGGGAGGTGGGAGGGGGGTTCAGGATGGGGAACACGTGTACACCTGTGGCGGATTCATGTTGAAGTATGGCAAAACCAATATAATATTGTAAAGTAATTAGCCTCCAATTAAAATAAATAAATTTAAATTTAAAAAAACTACAATACTATTTTAGAAAGAATAAAAAAAAATATAAGCTTCCTAAGTTACAATCCATGCAATGGGTTATACTTAAGTATATACCATGTAAGTATATACACTAAGTATGTACCATGCAATGAAATGTTACCTAGCAATAAAGATGAAACTACTGATACAGATGTCAACATTGATAAATATTAAACGTTATGCTATGAAACCACACACAAGAGTACATATTATAATATAAAATTCTAGAAAAGGCAAAGCAAGAGTAACAAGAAACAGATTAGAAGCTGTCTGGGAATGGGGTAGGAGTGGGAAATATCTAGAAAAGGGACACAAGGGGTAATGAAAATATTCTATAACTTGATTCTATGATGGTGGTTACCTGGCATATGCATTTATCAAAAATGACTAAATCATACATTTTAAGTGGCTATATACTATTTCAAGTTATATCTCAATAAAATTGAAATTTAAGAACCCACGGTTGAACTCACATATTCAATAACTTAAAATCTTCAATACATACTGCTGAATGAAAGAAGGCAGTCTTAAAACATTACATACTGTATGTTTTCATTAATATGACATTAAAAAAAAAAAGAAGGAAGAACAAACAAATTGTCTCCACAAGTTAATGGGAGTATGGAAGGGCAGAGGGCATGAAAATAAGGAAAAGCATCAGGGAGTTTTACAAGGATAGTGGAACTACTCTGCATCCTCACTGCATACAGATGACTACACAAATTAGTGTGTTTTATCATTTATACAATTCTACTATAACGGTATTTTTAAATTTTAATCTCTACTTTTAAAAGTAAACATTAAAAAACAAAGCAAATAAAAGACAATTTCAGATATACAAATGTGAAAATATTCATCACAAGTGAACCCACACTAAAAGAAACAAAGGAAATCCTTCGTGCAGAAGGAAAATGATACCATGTTCAAATACAGATCAATGTAAGGAATGAAAACAGCAGAAATAGTAACTAAAGGAGTAAATATATAAAATACATTTTATTACTTAGGTCTCTTGAAAAGATTACTAAGGATGAGATCAGAGAAAATGGTAAAGGTCTCTGAAATCCCTCTCCCCTTCATAAAAGAAATAAGACTAACAAAAATTGTCAAAATCAACTTTTTGATGATTCTGGAAGTTAATGAAAGGCTTAGAGTAATCCCTTATAAGAATAATATTTAATCAAGGAAAACAGCTGGATTTCAGTAAGAAAAGCAAGCGATGATGGCATTTTAACTTACCTGATTACCAATTCCCTCTCCCTAGCTCCACATTGAAAAGAAAACCAACGCCCTACAATTACAGTTTTCAAAAAGCAGTCTCACATAGAAACCACTGGAAAGATCAGACTAGAGTTAAAGTCAAAGCCTTGTCCCACAGATAATCGTCACAATTTGACCTATTTGGCATTTTCCTAGAAAACCTCATTCAAAGGGCTATCTTTATTTGACCTAACAAGAAGTCATCACTCACTGAGAGCAGCCTTTTTCCCATCAAAAGTAGACTGCCATATGATTCACCAATCCCACTGTTCAGCATATATCAGGAGAAAAATCTAATTTGAAAAGATACATGCACCCCTATATTCACAGTCGCACTATTTACAAGAGCCAAGACATGGAAACAACCTAAATGTCCACGGACAGATGAATGGATATAGATGTGGCATCTGTACGCAAATCAAGAAGAAATGGTTAGAATTAGACATGGAACAACGGACTGGTTCCAAATTGGGAAAGGAACATGTCAAAGCTGTATATTGTCACCCTCCTTATTTAACTTATATGCAGAGTACATCATGCGAAATGCAGGGCTGGATAAGGCACAGGCTGGAATCAAGATTGCTGGGAGAAATATCAGTAATCACAGCTATGCAGAAAATATCACACTTATGGCAAAAAGCAAAGAAGAACTAAGGAGCCTCTTAATGAAAGTGAAAGAGGAGAGTGAAAAAGCTGGCTTAAAACTCAACATTCAAAAAACAAAGATCATGGCATCCGGTCCTATCACTTCATGACAAATAGATGGGGAAACAATGGAAACAGTGACAGACTTCATTTTCTTGGGCTCCAAAATCACTGCAGATGGTGACTGCAGCCATGAAATTAAAAGATGCTTGACCCTTGGAAGAAAAGCCATGACAAACCTAGACAGTGTATTGAAAAGCAGAGACATTACTTAGATGACAAAGGTCCATCTAGTCAAGGCTATGGTCATGTATGGATGTGAGAGTTGGACCAAAAAGAAAGTTGAGTGCCAAAGAATTGATGCTTTTGAACTGTGGTACTAGAGAAGACTTTAGAGTCCCTCAGACTGCAAAGAGATCAAACCAGTCAATCATAAAGGAAATCAGTCCTGAATATTCATTGGACGGACTGATGCTGAAGCTGAAACTCCAACAGTCTGGCCACCTGATGCGAAGAACTGACTCACTGGAAAAGACCCTGATGCTGGGAAAGATTGAAAGCAGTAGGAGAAGGGGACAACAGAGGATGAGATGGCTGGATGGCATCACCGACTCGATGGACATGAGTTTAAGCAAGCTCCAGGAGTTGGTGATGGACAGGGAAGCCTTGCGTGCCACAGTCCATGGTGTTGCAAAGAGTTGGACACAACTGAGAGACTGAACTGAACTGATACATAAACAATGGAACAATACTCGGTCATAAAAAAGAATAAAATAATGCCTTCTGCAACAACATAGATGGACCTAGAGGTTTTATACTAAGTGAAATCAGAAAGAGAAAGAAAATTCCATAGATTTCATATGTAGAATCTAAAATATGACACAAATAAACTTATTTATGAAACAAACAGGCTCACAGACATAGACATAGAAAATATTTGGTTTCCAAAGGGGAAAGGGGTTGGAGAGGGATTAATTCGAATTTGAGCTTAGCAGATACACACTATTATATGTAAACAGATAAACAACAAGGTCCTACTGTATAGCAAAGGGAATTAACTATATTCAGTATCTTGTAATGACCTATAATGGAAAAGAATATGAAAAAGAGTATGTGTACATATGTGTGTGTGTGTGTGTATATATATGTAACTGAATCACTTTGTGTTGTAAACCAGAAACTAAAACAACATTGCAAATCAACTATACTTCAATAAAAGAAAGAGAAGAAAAAAGAAATGGTGAGAGCAGACATCTGTATCTTCTTTCTGACCAAAGCATTACTATTAAGTATGTTTTTAACCTATATTTTTATAAATAGGTGTTCTTAATCAGACTGAGAAAGTTCCTTCTTATTCTGTTTGTTGAGAGTGTCTTTTTTTTGTTTGCTTGTTTTAATCATGAAAAGGTGGTGTTTTTGTCAAATGCTTTTACTGCTATCTATTCAGATAATGGTGTAGCTTTTGTCCTTTAGTCTACTAATGTTTAACACTGCATTTATTTTTATATTGTTTAACCAATCTTTCATTCCTTAATATAAATCCTACTTTACCATAATACTTCTTTTATATTTTGCTGAATTGTTTGCTAGTATTTCCTTAAGAATTTCTCTGTTTCAAGGGATACTGGTCTGTAGTTTTCTTATGTTGTGGTGTCTTTGTCTAACTTTAGTATCAGTGAAATATTTTGGACCTTGTAAAATTAGAAACTTTTCCTCCCTCCTGTTCTATTTCTTGGAAGAATTTTGAAGGATTTGTGTTAATTCTTCTTTAAATGTTTGGTAGAATACATCAGTGAATCCATCTGGTCCTAGGCATGATTTCTTTCTTAAGCTTTTCACTGCTAAGAAACAGACTCACAGACCTAGAAAACAAACTTATGGTTACCCAAGGGAAAAGGGGGTGAAAGAGGGACAAATTAGGACTTTGGGGTTAGCAGAAACACAGTACTACATATAAAACAGATAAACAACAAGGTCCGACTGTATAATCATATTATATGGTTATAATATGTATATCATTATCTGATTTATAATTATATATAAAGAATCATATTCAATATCCTATAAAAAACCATAATGGAAAAGAATTCGAAAAAGAGTGTGTGTGCGTGCATGCTCAGTTGCTCAGTTGTGTCTGACTCTGTGCGACCCCATGGAACCCACCAGGCTCCTCTGTCCATGTGATTCTCCAGGCAAGAATACTGGAGTGGGTTGTCATGCCTCCTCTAGGGGATCTTCCCAACCCAGGGATTGAACCCAGGTCTCCTGCATCACAGGTGGATTCTTTACCATCTGAGCCACCAGGGATATATATAACTGAATCACTTTCCAGTATACCAGAAACTAATACAACACTGTAAATCAACCTACTTCATTATGAAAATTTTAAAATTTAAATTCTATAAAAGAGAGGGTTAAATCTGGGAGAAGATATGTATATATTTTCAGAACACATGTCTGATAACAGATTTGCACCCAGTATACACAAAGAATGGAGAAGGCAATGGCACCCCACTCCAGTACTCTTGCCTGGAAAATCCCATGGACGGAGGAGCCTGGTAGGCTGCAGTCCATGGGGTCGCTAAGAGTCGGACACGACTGAGCGACTTCACTTTCACTTCTCACTTTCATGCATTGGAGAAGGAAATGGCAACCCACTCCAGTGTTCTTGCCTGGAGAATCCCAGGGACAGGGGAGCCTGGTGGGCTGCCATCTATGGGGTCGCACAGAGTCGGACACGACTGAATCGACTTAGCAGCATACACAAAGAACTCTCTAAACACAACAATAACAAGTTGGGCAATAGATTTTGACAGACACTTGACCAAAGAAGAAATGTAAGTGGCAAATAAACACATGAAAAGGTGTTCACATCATGAATGTATTATAGAATACACATTAAAATCATGAGATACCACTGTATACCTATTTGAAGGCTAAAATTAGAAAGGATGACTGTATCAAAGGTTAGCAAGGATATGGAATAACACGAACTGTATACACTGCTTGGTGGGAATGTAAAACAGTATGTACAATTTATACATAAGTTTGGCAGTTTCTTTAAAAGTTAAACATATACCTATGATAGGACCCAGGCTAGCCAGGTGGCTCAGTGGTAAAGAATTTGCCTCCCAATGCAAGAGATGCCAGTTCGATCCCTGGGTCAGGACCATTCCCTGGAGAAGGAAATGGCAACTTGTTCCAGTATTCTTACCTGGGAAATTTATGGACTGAGGAGCCCGGTGGGCTACACAGTCCATGGGGTGGCAAAACAGTCAGACATGACTTAGCAACTAAAATACAAAAACATACATGATATGATCCAGTCATTCCACTCCTAGCTATTTACCCAAGAAAAAAAACAGGTTATGTCCACACAAAAACATACTATTTTACATATAATAACCAAAAACTGGAAACAACCTACATGTTCATCAAAATATGAATGAATGAACAAAGTGTGGTAAACCCATACAATGCAATATGGAATACTGTCTTAGCAAAAGGGATTGTTGACACACACACAAAGTAACTATACCATGTGAGAGAAGTCAAACATAAAATAGCATGTACTACACAATTCCATTTATATATAACTGTAAAATGTACAAACTAACCTACAATGACAGAAAGCACGTAAGAGGTCTCTAGTAGATAAGAGGAGAAGGAGAGGTGAGAAAGAGGCATGGCAGAAGGATACGAGAAAATTTTAGGGATAATGGATATGTTTAGTATCTTGACTGTGTTGGTGGTTTAGTGAGTATACACATACGACAAATTTATCAAATTGTACACTTTAAATCTGTGCAATTACACCTCACAAAAACTCTTTCAAAACAAGTAATATTAACTCTCTTTTAAGCTCTAAAACAAAAAGTGTATTCTGTTTCCTCTCTATCCTTGATGATATTACTTATAAAATATAACTAAAAAATTTTTCCCATAGTCTCTATATTTTCCAAGATGAACCCTTAGAATTTCAATCCTAGGCACAGATTTTAAAGCTGCAAAGACAAAAATATATTGAAAAGAATATTTTCCCCAACTACCCGTTACCATAGTCAGTTACACACAGGAGTCCTGCCCCTGCTATCTCCCTTTACAGGGGGATATATCTGACTCCAGTTATCTCTTTCCTTTGCATCACTATGGCCCAAAGTTCCTCTTTGAAAAAATACTGCCTCTGTTACATCTTTCGATCTTCCACACTGTCTCCTATCTTCCAGTTTTCCTTGGTAACTAAAAAATGATATCTATACTTCTATTTAGTTTTATTTCATTTTCTCACATCTAACAAATTTTAATTTTTTTTAAGATATGTTTAAGAGTAAGAAAAATTATTTCTATACACTTACCTCAAGTACTGGTCCAGCGCCAAGAATAATTTGTTCCACTCCACTGGCAAATCCTTTCTGACTGAGGGCAGTGAGGTGATGAATAAGAAAGTTCGTGCTTTGAGTCTTTCCAGAACCGCTCTCTCCTGAAATAACGATGCACTGATTCTTTTTGCGCTGAAGCATGGCATGGTAAGCTACATCAGCCACAGCATATATGTGAGGCTCAAGTTTTCCCAATTGATGGTTATCATACATTTTGACATACTTGGGGTTATAAATAGGAAGAAACTTGAATGGGTTAATAGCTATTAGAATACTGCCAACATAGGTATAAATTTTTTCATGCTTAAAGCGATTTCGTAGGTTTTCTAAGAGAGTTTTCTCATTCAAATCAGGTAAGCTACATAAATCGTCAAAGTCCTTCTGCTGAGGCTGTGGAAGGAAACCCCGTTCCATCATCCTGCGACGTTCTTCTGTTACCCGTAGCCATGACTGAAGACTACCATAATGAATTGATCCATCGAGGTTTTTTTCTCTCAGAAGAAAACGGTAGTCCTCTCCACTCAGGCGATTTTCCAGAGCCATGCGGGGCCATAACATCATTCGCTGAACTGGGCAGTCTGTTGGATTGAGTATCCATTCTTCTCCACCAAATTCTTTTACCTCTGCTAGAACGTAACATTTTGTTTTGTCAAGATGAAGCTTGTTTATAAGTGAGTCAATCACCTCAGCAGCCGTGGAGTTTTTTCTGGCAGGAATCGGACAGTAGATCGTCTCTTCTGAAATTGTCCCAGGATATATACGTAATGTATGCTCATTATCCTCAAAGCGTCGTCTTCCTCCATCATTTATATTCATATTGGATCCTGTCCCATCAGCATGGATGGTATGTGTTCAGGATTGCACAAATCATTTTCATGGCAAAAGAACTGCAACATAAAAGATGTCAAACACTAAGAAGTCATATTACACAAAAAAGAGGCTTAACAATTATGTTGATTATATCTTTTAGAACAAAAAATCCCAACTCTTCTCTTAGAATAGGAACAGTTCTTGAAAACAGTCTAACTGACATCCCAGTATTTCATATATTGTCCAAACCTGGACGCTTCTAAAGCAGCCAAAATTTTTTCAATGTTTTGTTATATTAGTAATTCAAAACCCCAAAAGTAAAAATAATAATTAATTTGTCCTCTACTATCTCATATGTTTCTGAGGTAGGTACCTGGGATCAGAATCAACTTCTTTCTTTACATATGAAAAAGAGCCTCACTGAACACTGAATTGAGATGGACAAAACAATCACATAAATCTAATCATCATATATCCAAAAGCTCTTATGGATAAAGCAAAACCAAGAAAGAGTGTTACCAACAAAGCAAAAATTCGTGAAAGTAAAAACAGTAAAAAGATGAGATCAGATAAACAAATTAAACTAGATGGAGTTATAACCAAGAAAACAACAAGAGAATCCTTCAACTATACTGCTGCTGCTGCTAAGTCACCTCAGTCGTGTCCGACTCTGCGTGACCCCATAGACGGCAGCCACCAGGCTGCCCCGTCCCTGGGATTCTCCAGGCATTAACACTGGAGTGGGTTGCCATTTCCTTCTCCAATGCATGAAAGTGAAAAGTGAAAGTGAAGTCGCTCAGTCGTTTCCAACTCTTAGCGGCCCCATGGACTGCAGCCTACCAGGCTCCTCCGACCATGGGATTTTCCAGGCAAGAGTACTGGAGTGGGGTGCCATTGCCTTCTCCAACTATACTAGATACTAACAAAATGCTCTCCATAGTAGTTGTATCAACTGACTACTGCAGTCACCTAGGAAGAGCTTGTGTTTCTCTGCCTCCTAACCAAAAGTCAGTACTGTCAGACTGGAGTTTCTGCCAATGTAAGAAATGTAAAAAGCTGTTTCGGTACTTCAAATTGAATTTCCCTGATGACCACTGAGAAGGGGTAGTAACACATCCTATCATTTGCCATTGGGGCTATGATTGTTTATTCAATTTCCCCTTTTTGATTTGTTTTCTCATTATTAATTTGAATGAGTTTTTTATATATCCCATATATTCAATTTTTAGTTGAATGAGTGACAAATATCTGCTACCATTCAGTAGCTTATCCTTCTATTTTGTTCATGTTGCCTTCTGTTGTACAGAAGTTATATTTTTGATAAATTTATCAACCCTTTACAGGTTACTATTTCTTTTTTAATAAGCAACATTAGCAATTGCAGTTAACTTTTATTATGTGTTTATTTGTACTAGTCATTTTTCAAAGCATTGCACATGAATTATTTAATTTAAAACTCCCAAGTCATCCCTGAGGATTGTTTTTATCATCATTTTTACAAAAGAGAAAACACATAAATTTTACATAACTTGACCAAATGTGATAAAGTTGAGATTTGAAGCAGGCAGTCTGGCTCTAAAACCTATATACTATTATCTCCTGGTATAGTTTTTCTAAATCTTCCTTTATCCTAAGGATATAAAGTTATTATCCTATATTTTCTCCTAAAAGACCAAAATTTTGCTTTCCTTATTTAAGTCTTTAATGCATACATAACTTATTTTCATGTATGTTGTAAGACAGGGCTCATAATTATTTTCAAATCAAATTCAGATTAGCCACTGAACCAGCACCACAATGAAGATTCTAATCTTTCCTCACTGACTCATAATGCTACCTCTGCCATGTGGCTAATTCCATATAAGTATCAATCTGTTCTGGGCTCTGTAATCTTTCTCACTAGTCTATTTACCAACAGTAAGCCTATCTTAATTAGTATAGCTTTTTATCTGGAGGGCATATCACCTCAATTTGTTCCTCTTTAATGTTAGTTTAACTATGTACCACCATAAAAAATTTAAATATCAGTTTATCAACTACAATGAAAAAACTTTTTGGCATTTTGATGGATTTTATAGATCAATATTGAAAAAAACTGACATCCTACTGACTTCCCATTCATAAACACCATGTTGTTGTTTTTTGTAATCACATTGTTTCACTGCTAAGGATTATCTTATTTTCATATACATCCAATCTTTTTTCAATTTAAATTTTGCAATTAAGAGATAATACTTGTTTACTTACCTCCTTAAACATTCTACATAACTGGATATTTTTCAGAATAATATTTTAATGTGATCAGAGTGAATTGCTCTTATGATTGTTGATTTTATTTTTCTCAGCATTAGATGACTTAATTAGTTTGAGAATTTAGCTTTATAGGTACACTTTTTGATGGAAGACTTGTTTTTCATACCAACATTTACTAAGAACCCATTATTTACTACTTTTTTTTAACACCACCACAATACTATTAATACGATTACAATACTATTACCTTTAAATTAATATTTTTAATATGACTGACATTTAATTTTCCCAGTTATCTCATAAATATTTTTCTTACATTTGGTCTATTCAAACAAGGAGATCTGACCTACAGTAACAGCACAGTTATGTTTTAAGCCAGGAGGTTTTTAGTTGGAAAGCTATGTTTGTGTTCTCCTGAATTCCTAGGAATAAAGCCTCATATAAACTATGGCCTCTGGCAACAGAAAGCAGCAAAGCTACTCCTTATGGTCACACAGGCTGTTCCCTGTACTATTCCAGGATACTGCATGCTGCTGCTGCTAAGTCTCTTCAGTCGTGTCCGACTCTGTGCGACCCCACAGACGGCAGCCCACCAGGCTCCCCCGTCCCTGGGATTCTCCAGGCAAGAATACTGTGGTGGGTTGCCATTTCCTTTTCCAATGCATGAAAGTGAAAAGTGAAAGTCAAGTCGCTCAGTCGTGTCCGACTCTTAACAACCTCATGGACTGTAGCCTACCAGGCTCCTCCGTCCATGGGATTTTCCAGGGAAGAGTACTGGAGTCGGTGCCATTGCCTTCTCCAAGGATACTGCATAACTCACCTATAAAGATGAATAGTATGGCAGCCCCAGAACCAAACTCAGAAATACTGTTTTCAATAGAGGAGCCCCACCTACCCTGGACTCGTGGTTACCAACGATTAGTCCAATTCCAGTGACATTTCTGCATTATCTCAAAAAGGCCAAAACCTCAGCTGCATTCCCTGAAAGCTCCCAGCCATAAGCCCTACTCATTGCTCTGTGTTCCATTCTCTTTCCAAGATAGAAACGTTTGCCTTATTTTGAGCCCCATTTATGTCAATTCAGTTATCTCTTTTTGTTACACAGTCACTTCTTTGTGTTAGAAAAAAGGGGTTCTCTCAAAATGTCACTCATAAATTTCCTGGTGGTCCAGAAGTTAGGACTCCATGCTTTCACTGCAGAGGGCCCAAGTTCAATACCTGGATGGAGAACTAAGATCCCACAAGCTGTGCAGCACACTCCCCACCAAAATGTTTTTTAAAAAATCACTCATAAATACATCTTGACAGCAAGCCATGAGTGTTTATCAGAATCATCTGGGAAACATTTTAAAAATATACATTTCTAAGCCTCAAAATGGTTCTGAGGTTGGGAAAACAAAGCGATTCTTTTGTTGCTGGTCCAGAGAATAGCATTTGGGAATCGACGGTCTATATTTCCACTTTCCACTCCCTTACCACTCTTTCCACATAGCAAGCTACTGCCAATGTTTTTGAAAGATGTCACCAATGACCACAAAGCTGTCAAATCCAAAGGTTTTTTCTCAAACCTCATCTTAACACACCACACTGCAGCATTTGACTAAGGTGGCCATCCTCTCATTCTAAAAACAGCCCTCACATTACAAATATTTTTCTTATAATCTTCCTGATAGGTTCATTATTTTTTTTATGAATCACTCTTACAGTTCCTCTTCCACTATCTCACTTTAAAGACAAAAATATTCTCCCAATTTTTGATCTCAAACCAGTGCTCATTTGTCTGGTTGATTACATCTAGTCCTCTACAATTTACACTGTTACCTATTACCTATGGATGCTTTTGTACTGTACTGGCAGAACTGAACAATTATGACAGAGACCAATATAGTCCATAAAACTGAAAATGTTTATTATGTGTCCCTTAAAAGAAAAAGATGCTGACCCCTATTCTAGGATAACAACTAAAAAAAAAAGGATAAAAACATAACTTCACAACTAATAGAATGAAAATATGGGATGATAAAAAATAATCTATTCAAAAGAGGGCAACAGAGGCATTTAGAACAGACAGAACAAACAGAAAGTAAACTAAATATAAGTAACTAAATTATTAAGTGTGAATGTGCCAATGAAAACAAAAGATTGTCAAAGCAGGTGTTTAAAATCCACCTATGTGCTGATTTCAATACACACAAGTGTATAATATGAGGATACAGAACCTAAAGTTTAAAAAAAAAAAAGAAGCTATACATGTAAATTCTAGCCAAAAGAAAGTTGGTATAATCAAAATAACTTCAAGCAAAATGGAAAAAGAAAGTTGAGTTAAATATCTCTTAAGCCCATTTTAGCTTTTACATACTGTAATACTAGGTTTACACCTGAGACAAAAGTCCCTGGATATCAGTGGTGACCCTGAAAAGCAGAAAACAGAAAAGAACTATAATAAGTTAAACAGGAAGTGACAGACTGGCAAGTAAGTAGACTGGCAGGTGTTCTCATATCTGCTATAGGAGAAAGGAGAAGACATATGAGTGAAATGTTTGTTAGAGGGCTTGAGAACACACCTTTATGATTATAAATAGAATCAAACAGAGAAGCAGACACCAAAAACTTAAAAAAAAAAGAAGGTCTAATAAGCCAAGGTTCTTTGGTAAACAAAACTAAGATTTAAGTCAAAGGCAGACAGGTAACTCTTATGGAAAGAAAAAAATGACACTTTTTCTGGAAGAATTTAAAAACGAGTAAAATGGTGGGTTATGAAATAGCTCTTCAGGTTAACATATGTTAAGAGTGCATATTAGCTGATCTTCATCACTAGACAGGCTGTTAGAGCCCCATTTTAACCTTTGGTAGATCAACAGCAACTAAAAGCCAAATTTGGTACTAAAAGAAAAGAAACCTTGTAGTATTTCAACTAAAGAAAGGGTGATGGAAGAAATGAGTTATCGTATGACACACCACAGCATAGGTGTGTGGACATCTATTGGTTTATCAGTAAGTACTCTGTAGCTTCTTCTGGTCAAAGTACTATAATTTTCCTCAGAAGACCTCCTCCCTTGCCATTTGACACAGTTTGAATGGACTGACTTCATCCTCCAGTTAGCCGAGACACAGGCCTGGCCAACCAGTTTATTCCATTCTCCTTAGCGACAGTGGCTGCTTTTTGGGACAATCTACTGAAAATTTGCTGTAACTATTAGGAAAGAAGCATTTATTGTTCCTACTAGGACTGCTAACCTAAGATATAAATCTAGAGCTGTTGGCAGGCATCTTCTCTGAATGGATAGAAGAAGCCTCTCTGCAGTTAAAGAAATGAACTAACTCAACACACAGCAAGGCCTTACAACACTGAGCCACTGAATCTAGCTGTGTCTCTGATAAACTCAACCACTGAATTGCCTTTTTAAGCGTGCCAATCAATTCCTTTTTATTCCCTGAGCCACTTCGAGTTTGGTTTCTACTCTCTGTGACCAAAAGAACCCACTACAGTAGGTTCAGTACAATATCCTTTGATAATATAGGTATCCCCCCAAAAAATATATATATAGGTATCCCTTATTATACAAATTTCTCATATCCAAAAAAATCTCACAATCTAAATTCAGGAGCCAAATATATTTGAATATATTTTTGGATACTTCCTTCACTATCGTACTATTTGCTATCCACTTGGGTAATCAAATAAATTCAAATAAGGCAGTACCACCGAGACATCCAAATTCACTATCAAAACTGAAGAATTAAACAGATATGAATGGTGAAGAATACTTGTAATACCAACCATGCAGAAACGTGGCAAGGGATGAACAATACAATGTCAAGTAAAAACATATAAAATATAAAATTGTATATAAAGGCATACATATATAATGGACCAAAATATTCGCTTTTGAAAAACATCTTCAAATTTTCCTTTTATAGTTTTCACCAAAAATAAATTTGATATGCATTACTTCATTCTAATTGAACAGAAATTCTATGAGATAGGAAATAAAACTATTATCTTGTAAAACAGAGATTAAGGCTAAAAAAGCAAAATATATACATATATAATTTACGATTGATATTTCAAATCAGCAAAGGATTAATAATGATGTCGGGATAAATAACAAATTGTGAAAATAAAACTATACATATTAAGAATTACTGGCACTTAATACCAATTAGACACTGCTATATTTTTCATAAAGAAAATTATTTAATATTTTTTATGCCCTATCCCAAAGCAGTTACTTCAAAAGTATACGCTAACAGAGAAAAACAATGTGGTGAGACGGTTGCTGTGGTCAGGAGGGTGTGGTTCAGGATAGGCAAGCTTATGATGTTATTCACTGGACGGAGTTAGAAGAGACTAATTACAGAGGAAAAACTATGGTGAAGGAAACAGAGTTCAGGAATACAGTTTCCTTTAAATGAGAAGTTTGGTTAAAAAAAAAAAGATCAAAAGGAATAACTAAATATTTTTAATGAAGTGTTTTGCAGCTATATGCTAATAAAACTTAATTTGCAAAAAAGCATTGTTGCTTTTACTTTTTATCAAGTTCTCCCAAGTTATTTTTCAACAAGAAAAAAGAAGTGGCCTTTCTCTTTATATGTACTTTATCACAGGGATCTGTTTATGCAGTTTAGCAAGCAAGATCATAACTTATTACTCAGTAACAAGAGAACTCAAAGGACAGAATCAGGAAAATGTACAACTTAAAAATGAAAACCTAGCTTTGCTACAGCTTCAAAGCAAAAGACTCATCAGTACATTTTGAAAGAACATTCTACTATCAAGGTAGGGTCCTCTGAGAAAACATTACTGACTTGTGTACTGCTACTCTCCCCATGCTACTCATGGGGAGAGAGTTATTAAACATTTTGAAGTTATGTTAGAAAAATGACTCTGGAAAAGTGGTATTCAAGAGCTAGTACTCAGGTTTTTTCATTTCTTAGTACTTAAAATTGAAATGTTCTATAAACAAATATACTCATTACCATACTAATGTATAATCACATGCAGACATACCTTGGAGACATTACAGTTTTTGGTTTCAGACCACCAGAATAAAGGAAATATTACAATAAAGAAAGTCACAAAGATTTTTTGCTTTCCCATTATATATAAAAGTTACGTTTACACTATACAGTCTACTAAGTGTGCAATAGCATTATGTCTAAAAAATGTATATACCTGAATTAAAAAACACTTTATTGCTTAAAAAAAAAAAGCTATCTGAAAAGCTTTCAGTGAGTTGTAATCTTTTTGCTGGTGGAGGCTCTTCCCTAAATGCAGATTGCTGCTGATCATCAGGGTGGCAGTGACTGAAGGCTGGGGTGACAACAGCAACTTCTTAAAATAAGACAACAATGAAGTTTGCTGCATCAACTCTCTTCCTTTCATAAATGATTTCTCTGTAGCATGCAATGCTGTTTGATAGCATTTTACCCACAGAACTTCTTTCAAAATTGGTAGTCAATGCACTCAAGCCCTGCTGCTGCTTTATCAACTACGTTTATGTAATAATCTAAATCCTCTATTGTCATTTCAGTAATCTTCACAGCATCTTCACCAGGAGTAGATTCCACCTCAGGAAACCATTTTCTTTGCTCATCCATAAGAAGCACCTACTCATCTACAGGTTTTAACATGAAATTGCAGCAACTCAGTCGCATTTTCGGATTCCAACTCTAATCCTCTTGCTATTTCCATCACATCTGCATTCACTTCCTCTACTGAAATACTGAATTCCTCAAAGTTAGCCAGGAGGGTTGTAATCTGCTTTTTCCAAACTCCTGTGAATTTTTGATATCTTCTCATGAATCACAAATGTTCTCAATGGCATCTAAAATGGTGAGTCCTTTCCAGAAGCTTTTCAAATGACTTTTCCTAGAACCATCAGAAGAATCACTCTCTATGACAACTATAGGCTTATGAAAAGTTTTTCTTAAATAAGATGACCTGAAAGTAACAATTACACTTTGATCCATGACCTTCAGAAAGGATGTTCGGTAGGGAGCATAAAAACAATAACATCATACATCCCTATCAGAGCTCTTGGATAACCAGGTGTATTGTGTCAATGAACAGTAATATTCTGAAAGCAATCTTTTTTTTCCTGAGCAGTAGGTCTCAACAGTGGGCTTAAAATAGTCAGTAAACCATCTTGTAAATAAATACACCAGCATCCAGGCTTGGTTTGTTCCATTTCAGACCACAAGCAGAGTAGATCTACCATAACTCTTAGGGACCCTACGATTTTTGAATAAATAAGCACTAGGATTCAAGTCACCAGCTGCATTAACCCCTAACAAGAGACAGCCTGACCTTTGCAAACAACCACTGACTTCTCCTCTCGAGCTATTAAAGTTCTAGATGGCATCTTCTTCCAGTAGAAGGTTGTTTCATCTACACTGAAAATCTGTTGTTTAAGCAATCTTCCTTAATTACCTTAGATCTTCTGAATAACTTGGTGCAAATTCAACATCAGCACTTGCTGCTTCACCTTGCACTTATATGTTACGGAGACAGATTCTTTCCTTAAGCCTCATGAACCAATCTCTGCTAGCTTCAAACTTTCCTTCTGTGGCTTCCTCACCTCTTTCAGCCTATATAAAATTGAAGAGAGTTGGGGCCTTCCTTGCTCTGAATTGGTCTTTGAAATAAAGGAATATTGTAACTGGTTTGATCTTCTGTCCATACCATTAAAATGTTCTCCATGTCAGCAATAAGGTTATTTTACTTTCTTTTATACATTGTTTACTGTAGTACCTACTTTTAATTTCCTTCAAGTTTTCCTTTGCAATGGCATCGAACTGACACAAGAGGCTTAGTTTTCAACCTATCTCAGCTTTTGACATGCCATGCTTGCTAAGCTGAATCATTTCTAACTCTTGATTTAAAGTGAGAGACATGCAACTCTTTCTTTCACTTGAACGCTGACCAGCTACTGTGGAACTATTAATTGGCATGATTTCAATACTTCATATCTAAGGGAATAGGGAGGGCTGAGAAGAGGGAAAGAGATAGGGGAGTGTCCAATCCCTGGAGCAGCCAGAACACATACAACATGTACTGATTAAATTCATTGTCTTATATGGGTGTGGTTTGTGGCACCTCAGAACAATTACAATGGCAACATCAAAGATCACTGATAATCATAATAAATATAATAATAATGAGAAAGTTTGAAATATTGAGAGAATTACCAAAATGTGACTCAGAGACATGAAGTGAGCCTATGCTGTTATAACACTGGATGGAGGTGGTGATCAAAACCATCCCCAAGAAAAGAAATGCAAAAAGGCAGAATGGTTGTCTGAAGAGGCCTTACAAATAGCTGAGAAGAGAAGTGAAAGTGAAAGGAGAAAAGGAAAGATACACACATCTGAATGCAGAATTCCAAATAGGAAGGAGAGATAAGAAAGCCCTCCTCAGTGATCAATGCAAAGAAATAGAGGAAAACAACAGAACAGAAAGACTAGAAATCTCTTCAAGAAAATTAGAGATACCAGGGAAACATTTCATGCAAAGATGGGCAGAATAAAGGACAGAAATGGTATGGACCTAACAGATGCAGAAGATACTAATAAGAGGTGGCAGGAATACACAGAAGAACTAGACAGAAAAGATCTTAAGGACCCAGATAACCATGATGGTGTGATCACTCACGTAGAGCCAGACATCCTGGAGTATGAAGTCAAGTGGGCCTTAGGAAGCATCACTACAAATAAAGTTAGTGGATGTGATGGAATTCTAGCTGAGGTATTTCAAGTCCTAAAAGATGATGCTGTGCAAGTGCTGCACTCAATATGCCAGCAAAATTGCAAAATTCAGCAGTGGTCACAGGACTGGAAAAGGTCAGTTTTCATTCCAATCCCAAAGAAAGGCAATGCCAAAGAATGTTCAAATTACTGCACAATTGCACTCATCTCACACGCTAGCAAGGTAATGCTCAAAATTCTCCAAGCCAGGCTTCAATAGTACATGAACCTGAACTTCCTGATGTTCAAGCTGGATTTAGAAAAGGCAGAGGAACCAGAGATCAAATTGCCAACATCCACTGGACCATAGAAAAAGCAAGAGAATTCCAGAAAAACATCTACTTCTGATTAACTGACTATGCTAAAGCTCTTGATTGTGTGGATCACAACAAACTGTGGAAAATTCTTAAAGAGATGGGAATACCAGTCCACTAGTATTACCTGCCTCCTGAGAAAACTGTAGAAACAACCAGACATGGAACAATGGACTGGGTCAAAATTTGGAAAGGGGTACGTCAAGGCTGTATACTGTCATCTTGCTAACTTATATGCAGAGTACATCACGTAAAATCGGCTGGATGAAACACGAGCTGGAATCAAGACTGCCAGGAGAAATATCAATAAATTCAGATATGCAGATTGCTTTCACCCTTATGGCAGAAAACAAATAGGAACTAAAGAGCCTCTTGATCAAGGCAAAAGAGGAGAGTGAAAAACCTGGCTTAAAACCCAACATTAAAGAAACAAAGATCATGGCATCTGGTCCCATCACTTCATGGCAATCAAATGGGGAAACAATGCAAACAGTGACAGACTTTATTTCCTTGGGCTCCAGAATCACTGTAGATGGTGACTGCAGCCATGAAATTAAAAGAAGCTTGCTCCTTGAAAGAAAAGCTACGACAAACCTAGACAGCAGAGACATTACTTTGCCAACAAAGGACTGTGCAGTCAAAGCTATGGTTTTTCCAGAAGTCATATATGGATGTGAGTTGGACCATAAGGCTGAGTGCTAAAGAATTAATGCTTTTGAACTGTGGTGTTAGAGAAGACACCTGAGAGTCCCTTGGACTGCAAGGAGATCAAACCAGTCAATCCTAAAGGAAATCAGTACTGAATATGCATTGGAAGGACTGATGCTGAAGCTCCAATACTGTGGCCACCCGATGTAAAAAGCCAACTCATTGGAAAAGGCCTTGATGCTGGAAAAGATTGAAGGCATGAGGAGAACCAGACAACAGAGAATGAGGTGGTTGGATGGGATCACTGACTCAATAGACAGGAGTTTCAGCAAACTTCAAGAGATGGTGATGTACAGGGAAGCCTGAAGTGCTGCAGTCTATGGGGTTGGACATGACTGAGTGACTGAACAACAATTCTTCCTCTTCTGGGCGCAAAGTTAAACTTTATTCCCCAACCTTTTCTGCAGTTAGTTACACTGCGATTAAGTCCCACACCAGTGACATGTGGGCAGGCTGAGCCATTAAAAGCCCCTAAAGAAAAGTATCTGCCTTACCGTATTTGCTGGAAGAATGAAGAGGATCCAGCTGCTGCTGCTGCTGCTAAGTCGCTTCAGTCGTGTCCGATTCTGCGCTACCCCATAGACGGCAGCCCACAAGGCTCCCCCGTCCCTCGAATTCTCCAGGCAAGAACACTGGAGTGGGTTGCCATTTCCTTCTCCAATGCATCAAAGTAAAAAGTGAAAGTGAAGACGTTCAGTCACGTCCGACTCTTAGCGACCCCATGGACTGCAGCCCACCAGGCTCCTCCATCCATGGGATTTTCCAGGCAAGAGTACTGGAGTGGGTTGCCATTGCCTTCTCCAGAGGATCCAGAGAAAAGCTCTAAGATCCTAAGGGACACAGAGCCAATAAATGGAGGACCCTGAGTCCCCCGTGACCACGACGAGAAGACTACCCACTATCGCCCCAACCCAATCCACTTTTATTGGATAGTGAAGTAAATAAAATTTTATTGAGTAGAGCCACTGATATTTGGAGGTTTTTCAGTTATAGTAGGCAATTTACCCTAATGCATTATAGTTACATTTTTCCAATCCCTCCCTTCTAAGGAATTCTGTAAGCAAACTCCTTAGATTCAATCCATCAATAATTACATTGGTCTGCCTTTAAAATATATCCTGAATCTAACCAGTCTTCACTATTTCTATCTGTATCACTTACTTCAAAGCCCACTATTATTGTCTCATCAGGCAACCCAGGCGAGTCATAGTTGACTAACACGATATCATTAGTCATCAGAGATATGCAAATCAAAATCACAATGGGATATGCCAAATATGTCCATGAAAAGATTTGTACAAGAATGTTCATTGTCACTTCATTCATAAAAAAGTCCCAAAATGAAAATAATCAAAATGTTCATCAACAATAAAAGTAATAAATGGAATACAGGACAGCATTAAAAAAAGAACAAATTACTGATATAACATGAACTCACAGATAATACTGAGTGGGGAAAAAAAGCCAGATACAAAATGACACACTCTAAATTATCCCATTTATATAAAGTTCACAAATAGAGAAAGTCAGTCTATGGTTATAAACTTCAGAAGTATGATTCCCTTTAGGGGAGAAGTTTTGGAGGCAAGGCACAAAAAGAAGCCTTATGGCATTTTATAAACATTCTATATCTTGACTTAGATCTAATACATAAGCAGCTATATACATATAATTTTTAAACTGTGAACACTGAGTATTTTAACCTGTGAATACCACACTTACTATATGTTACACCTCAACAAAAATGAGGAAAAACTTTAGAATAACTAATGAGATTAGTTATCTGAAGTTAAAATGATATTTGATGTGATAAATATCAGTCTGATATTAAACTGTTACTGATAAGAATGTTTCAAAACTACACTTAACAGAATCTTTAAACACCTTGAGGAAGTACAAAAATCAGCATTTAAATTAAATATTGTTCCAAAGATTTATTTTATTGAAGCATAGTTGATTTAAAATATTATATTAGTGTTGGGTATATAACATAGTGATTCAGTAGTTTTATAGATTAAATATACTTTAAGTTACTACATCAGATCAGATCAGATCAGTCGCTCAGTCGTGTCCGACTCTTCGCAACCCCGTGAATCGCAGCACACCAGGCCTCCCTGTCCATCACCAACTCCCGGAGTTCACCCAGACTCACGTCCATCGAGTCAGTGATGCCATCCAGCCATCTCATCCTCTGTCGTCCCCTTCTCCTCCTGCCCCCAATCCCTCCCAGCATCAGAGTCTTTTCCAATGAGTCAACTCTTCGCATGAGGTGGCCAAAGTACTGGAGTTTCAGCTTTAGCATCATTCCTTCCAAAGAAATCCCAGGGCTGATCTCCTTCAGAATGGACTGGTTGGATCTCCTTGCAGTCCAAGGGACTCTCAAGAGTCTTCTCCAACACCACAGTTCAAAGGCATCAATTCTTCGGTGCTCAGCCTTCTTCACAGTCCAACTCTCACATCCATACATGACCACAGGAAAAACCATAGCCTTGACTAGACGGACCTTTGTTGGCAAAGTAATGTCTCTGCTTTTGAATATGCTATGTAGGTTGGTCATAACTTTCCTTCCAAGGAGTAAGCGTCTTTTAATTTCATGGCTGCAGTCACCATCTGTAGTGATTTTGGAGCCCAGAAAAATAAAATAATGGCTATATTTCCCTGTGCTGTATAATAAATCCCGTTGCTTATTTTATATATAGTCATTTGTATCTCTAAATCTCATACCCGTCTTCTCCCAAATACCCAATGGTAATCACGTTTGTTCTCTGTATCTGTCAGCCTGTTTATTTTGTTATATACATCAATTTATTTCTTATATCCCACATATAAGTGATAACGTAAGAGTGTCTTTCTCTGACTTTTTTCACTAAGCATAACACCCTCTATGTCCATCCACACTGTTGCTAATGATAAGATTTCATTCGTTTTATGGCTAAGTAATATTCCATCATGAGTAATATTCCATTCATTTTCATTTTCTTTGGATATATACCCAGGAGTGGAATTGCTGGACCATATGGTAGTTTTTAGTTTTTTGAGGATCCTTCGTACTGTTTTTCATAGTGGCTATACCAATTTACAATCCCACCACAGTGCACTAGGGTCCCCTTTTCTCCACATCCTTGCCAACATTTTTTTATTTATAGACGTTTTGAAGACAGTCATTTTGACAGACAGGAGCTGGTATCTCATTGTGATTTTTAAAATTAATTTTTGAGTCTATGGCTGTACAATGTTGAGTTAGTTTCTGCTATACAGCAAAGTGAATCAGTTATATGTATCTAACTGTAGTTTTGATGTGCATTTCTATACTGATTAGCAATGTTGAATATCACATGCCTCTTGGCCATCTGCATATCTCCTTTGGAAAAATGTCTATCCATGTCTTCTGCACATTTTTTAACCCAGTTGGTTTTTTGGTATGAGTTGTATTGCTGTTTATATATTTTGGTTATTAATCCCTGATCAGTCATATTATTTACAAACATTTTGTCCCATTCAGTAGGTTGTCTTTTCATTTTATCAATGGTTTCCTTTGCTATGCAAAAGCTTTTAAGTTTAATTAGGTCTCATTTATCTGTTTTGGCTTTTGTTTCTTTTTGCCTTAGGCAACAATCCAAAACAATACTGCTATGACTCATGTCAAAGAGTGTTCTGCTTATGTTCTAAGATTTTTATGCTTTCCGGACTTATATTTGGATCTTTAAACCATTTTGAGTTCATTTTTATATATGGTATAAGCAAATGTTCTAATTTCATTCTTTTATATGTAGCTGCCCTGACTTCCAAACACCACTTATTGAAGAGACTTGTCTTTTCTCCACTGTATATTCTAGTCTCCTTTGTGGTAGATTAATTGGCCATAAGTGAGTAGGTTTACTTCTGCACTCTCTGTGCTGTCCCATTGATCTATACGTCTGTTTTGATACCAGTACCATGCTGCTTTCTTTACTGTAGCTTTGTAATATAGTCTGAAGTCTGGAAGCGTACCTCCAGATTTCTTTTTTTTCTCAAGATTGTTTTCAGCAATTGGGGGGTCTTTTGTGGTTACCAAAGATTTATTTTTTAAGCATTACATTACAGTTGATGCTCAACAACATGGGTTTGAATAGTGCAGATCCACTTATACGCAGATTTTTTTTTTTTTCAACAGTGAATACCACAGTACTATATGACCCACAGTTGGTTGAATCCACAGAAGTGGAACCATGGATATGAAGGAACCACAGATATAGAGTGTGAACTATATCTTAAGACACAAGTCAGCAACCCCCAAGCCCCATGTTGTTCAAGGGTCAACTGTATTCCAAGAGTTTCAAAATAAATGGACGTTTTGCCATTTCACAGGGATACCACATAAAGACTAGACTATAATCAAAATACAAATCTTAACTTAAAACTTCTCCTTCTACAAGATAAATTTCCATTCTTTCTATAGTTACACTTTTTCTTAGTACACAAGCATAATATGGATGGAGTACTTATGAAGCTTCTTGGCTTTAATTTTGTAAATTTCAGAAATTTCTAAATGTTTATTCATTCCAACAAAAATCTTTTATTAAGATTGGAAAAAAAGTATATATTTTACTCAGCAAATTTTCTACTCTGTAGAAACTCCCTCAAATTTACTCATAGTTACAAAACAGTGCATAGTTTGACAGAATAACAAAGAATACTACAATTCTTTAAAATTCCTAGTGAAACTATAAAAATCCAATTCACATATAGAAAAGATTATTATAAGTGACTTTTTCTAGGTCATTTATGCTCATGTTTTCTTCTACTGGTCAATGAAACTCATCTACAAGATTATTATATCATCTTTCCATGGTCCTCATGGAAAGAAAATTGTATTTTAAACAGCTTTCTCCCCAGGTTCCCATTCTCTAAGTAAAAACATTAAGTGAACATACAGTTAGTGAATCCTAAGAGCTCAGCACTCCCTGGTGGCTCAGCTGGTAAAGCGTCTGCCTGCAATGTGCAAGACCCGGGTTCAATCCCTGGGATGGGAAGATCCCCTGGAGAAGGAAATGGCAACCCACTCCAGTACTCTTGCCTGGAAAATTCCATAGACGGAGGAGCATGGTAGGCTACAGTCCATGAGGTTACAAAGAGTTGGAAACGATGGAGCAACTTCACTTCAAGAGCTCAGGAATGTAGCATATATGTCAGCAGTACTTCACTGCTCTAAAGTAGAATTCTGTAACATTTCCTTCCTTCACAGCTTCAAGAAAAATATCTCTTCACTGACAATATATAGTTACACACTATGCTGTGTGTTTTCCATGTATTGTCTTATTTCATAAGAAATGTATGCTATTATCCTCATTCACAGATGAAAAACCAATTCCAGAAAGGTTATGCAATGTTCCCAAGATAATATAACCAGTACAAGAATGATTTGGAGTAAGAATCCACATTCAAATTTCTCAATTTGCTACACTTAGCAGAAATAAAAAACATGGTAATTAATAATAATACCAATAAACACTATTTAAGCATTTACTATGTGCTTAAATCACATAATCCTCATAACGATCCTAATTAAATGTATGCTATCATTATCCATTTTACAAATCAAGAAATTGAAGCACATAGAGGTTGCCACTTGTCTAAGGTTTTGTTGTTCTTCAGTTACTCAATCGTGCCCAATTTTTTGCAACCCCATGGACTGCAGCACACCAGGCTTCACTGTCCTTCACCATTTCCCATAGCTCACGTCCATTGAGTGGGTGATGCCATCCAACCATCTCATCCTCTGTCATCCCCTTCTCCTCAGGCCCTCTATCCTTCCCAGCATTACGGTCTTTTCTAATGAGTTGGCTCATCACATCAGGTGGCTAAAGTACTGGAGCTTCAGCATCAGTCATTTCAAAGAATATTCAGGACTGATTTCCTTTAGAATTGACTGGTTTGATCTCCTTGCAGTTCAAGGGATTCTTTAAGAGTCTTCTTCAACATCACAGTTCAAAAGGATCAATTCTTCAGTGCTCAGCCTTCTTTATGGTCCAACTCTCACATCCATACATGACTACAGGAAAAACCATAGCTTTGACTTTACCGACCTTTGTTGGTAAAGTAACGTCTCTGCTTTTTAATACACTGTCTAGGTTTGTCATGGCTTTTCTTCCAAGGAGCAAGCGCCTTTTAATTTCATGGCTGCACAGGCTACTAAATGGCAGAGCCAAGATTTAGACCTCAGGGGTCTAGCCCTAGAATTCAGGTTCTTAACTATTATGATACTTTGCCAGTCATCAGTTCAATTCAGTTTAGTCGCTCAGTCGTGTCCAACTCTTTGCAACCCCATAAATCGCAGCACGCCAGGCCTCCCTGTCCATCACCAAACTCACGTGCATCAAGTCAGTGATGCCATCCAGCCATCTCATCCTCTGTCGTCCCCTTCTCCTCCTGCCGCCAATCCCTCCCAGCATCAGAGTCTTTTCCAATGAAGTCAACTCTTCGCATGAGGTGGCCAAAGTACTGGAGTTTCAGCATCAGTCCTTCCAATGAACACCCAGGACTGATCTCCTTTAGGATGGACTAGTTGGATCTCCTTGCAGTCCAAGGGACTCTCAAGAGTCTTCTCCAGCACCACAGTTCAAAAGTATCAATTCTTTGGTGCTCAGCTTTCGTCACAGTCCAACTCTCACATCCATACATGACCACTGGAAAAACCACAGCCTTGACTAGACGGACCTTTGTTGGCAAAGTAATGTCTCTGCTTTTGAATATGCCATCTAGGTTGGTCATAATTTTCAAGGAGTAGGCGTCTTTTAATTTCATGGCTGCAATCACCATCTGCAATGATTTTGGAGCCCAAAATAAAAATAAAGTCTGACACTGTTTCCACTGTTTCCCCATCTATTTCCCATGAAGTGATAGGACCAGATGCCATGATCTTAGTTTTCTTTTTTTCTTTTTTTTCATACAGTAAATAAACTTTATTTTTCTGTTCTGAGATGATATTGCCAACAGTCACAGATTTGCATACGATACAGTTATGTATTGGCTATTTACAATTTACAGTAGTATTTTTTCCTCTGAAAAATATAAGTACAAAAGCTAAGTAAACAATGAGGTACTGCCATTTGGATTTATCATATGTCAGAGCTTAAAGAACTAGTCTTCAGCAAATATTCAACAAATGAATCTGGATAAAATAGTCAATTAAATGCTCTAATTTATCAGAAAAAAATCCACTAAATTTCACCTCAAAATGTATTGCACAAGTCTTTAAAAAAAAAAAAATCACCCTAGAAATAAATAGGAAAGTCAAGCAGTGCTTTAAAAAGAGGGACAAAAAGAATGGAAGAAAGGAACATGAAGTGAGCCCATAAATCAGGTTAAGTTATTCAAAATATCTTTTAAACAACACAAAACTCTTGCCAACAACAACAACAAAAAATTGATAACCCCCAAAACTATTATTGTTTCTCCACTGATATAATAATCTATTTTAAAGGCAGTCTGCAATCTTTCCGAGGGCCAATGTCAGATTTTTCTTGGTCTTCGGGCTACATGAGGGGCCCTGAATACAGCTTCGTTTTATGAATGTTGAGCTTTAAGCCAACTTTTTCTCTCTCTACATTCACTTTCATCAAGAGGCTTTTTAGTTCCTCTTCACTTTCTGCCATAAGGGTGGTGTCATCTGCATATCTGAGGTTTATTGATATTTCTCCCAGCAATCTTGATTCCAGCTTGTGCTTCTTCCAGCCCAGTGTCTCTGAAGATGTACTCTGCATATAAGTTAAATAAGCAGGATGACAATATACAGCCTTGACGTACTCCTTTTCCTATTTGGAACCAGTCTGCTGTTCCATATCCACTTCTAACTGTTGCTTCCTGACCTGCATACAGGTTTCTCAAGAGGCAGGTCAAGTGGTCTGGTATTCCCATCTCTTTCAGAATTTTCCAGTTTATTGTGATCCACACAGTCAAAGGCTTTGACATAGTCAATAAAGCAGAAACAGATGTTTTTCTGGAACTCTCTTGCTTTTTCCATGATACAGTGGATGTTGGCAATTTGATCTCTGGTTCCTCTGCCTTTTCTAAGTCCAGCTTGAATATCTGGAAGTTCACAGTTGATGTATTGCTGAAGCCTGGTTTGGAGAATTTTGAGCATTACTTTACTAGAGTATGATGTGA
Organism: Bos grunniens; assembly: GCF_055505025.1. Classification (NCBI taxonomy): domain Eukaryota; kingdom Metazoa; phylum Chordata; class Mammalia; order Artiodactyla; family Bovidae; genus Bos; species Bos grunniens. The sequence continues at coordinate 83,356,650 of NC_141174.1, read as the reverse complement.
GTGCAATTGTGTGGTAGTTTGAGCATTCCTTGGCATTGCCTTTCTTTGCGATTGAAATGAAAACTGACCTTTTCCAGTCCTGTGGCCACTGCTGAGTTTTCCAAATTTGCTGGCATATTGAGTGCAGCACTTTCACAGCTTCATCTTTCAGGATTTGAAATAGCTCAACTGGAATTCCATCACCTCCACTAGCTTTGCTCGTTGTGATACTTTCTAAGGCCCACTTGACTTCACATTCCAGGATGTCTGGCTCTAGGTCAGTGATCACACCATTGTGATTATCTGGGTCGTGAAGATCTTTTTTGTATAGTTCTTCTGTGTATTCTTGCCACCTCTTCTTAATATCTTCTGCTTCTGTTAGGTCCATATCATTTCTGTCCTTTATTGAGCCCATCTTTGCATGAAATGTTCCCTTGGTATGTCTAATTTTCTTGAAGAGATCTCTAGTCTTTCCCATTCTGGTGTTTTCCTCTACTTCTTTGCATTGATCACTGAGGAAGGCTTTTGAATCTCTCCTTGCTATTCTTTGGAACTCTGCCTTCAGATGCTTATATCTTTCCTTTTCTCCTTTGCTTTTCATTTCTCTTCTTTTCACAGCTATTTGTAAGGCCTCCCCAGCCAGCCATTTTGCTTTTTTGCATTTCTTTTCCATGGGGATGGTCTTCATCCCTGTCTCCTGTACAATGTCACAAACCTCCATTCATAGTTCATCAGGCACTCTATCAGATCTAGTCCCTTAAATCTATTTCTCACTTCCACTGTAAAATCATAAGGGATTTGATTTAGGTCATACCTGAATGGTCTAGTAGTTTTCCCTACTTTCTTCAATTTAAGTCTGAATTTGGCAATAAGGAGCTCATGATCTGAGCCACAGTGAGCTCCTTGTCTTGTTTTTGCTGACTGTATAGAGCTTCTCCATCTTTGGCTGCAAAGAATATAATCAATCTGATTTCAGTGTTGACCATCTGGTGATGTCCATGTGTAGAGTCTTCTCATGTGTTGTTGGAAGAGGGTGTTTGCTATGACCAGTGCGTTCCCTTGGCAAAACTCTATTAGCCTTTGCCCTGCTTCATTCTGTACTCCCAAGGTCAAATCTGCCTGTTACTCCAGATGTTTCTTGACTACCTACTTTTGCATTCCAGTCCCCTGCAATGAAAAGGACATCTTTTTTGGGTGTTTGTTAGTTCTAAAAGGTCTTGTAGGGCCTCATAGAACTGTTTGACTTCAGCTTCTTCAGCATTACTGGTTGGGGCATAGGCTGGATCACCATGATTCCCTTCTCCAGTGGACCATATTCTCCACCATGACCTGTCCATCTTGGGTGGCCCCACACGGCCTGGCGTAGTTTCATTGAGCTAGACAAGGCTGTGGTCCATGTGATTGGATTGGCTAGTTTTCTGTGATTATGGTTTCAGCGTGTCTGGCCTCTGATGCCCTCTCACAGCACCTACCATCTTACTTGGGTTTCCCTTACCTTGGACATGGGGTATCTCTTCATAGCTGCTCCAGCAAAGCGTAGCCGCTGCTCCTTCCTTACCTTGGACAAGGTCATCCCTCCTGACCCTGAACCTGGAATAGCTCCTCTCAGCCCTTGCGCAGCCGCCGCTCCTTGGACGTGGCTTTGTTCCTCTCGGCCACCGCCCCTGACCTCGGGTATAGGGGAGCTACTGTCCGCCCTGCTTCTGCGCAGTCTGTCACAGCCACCGTGTAGTAAATTCCCATAGTAAATATGGGAATAAGCAAAACAAAGGCAGTCTTATATTTCTTAATTTAGATATTCATAAATTTTTATTCTCCCTTTTTTCAAGATATCCTTCATTTAAGCACCTCTCCCTCTGACTTTCAACAAGAAATAGATACTACAGAAATTGATCTATGAGTTGATCCACTTAGAAGGCCCATATAAGCCTGCACATTTTAGAGATCTTATTGACAAGATATACTCAATTACTATAAAATGCACATTAAAATACTAAAACTCAGCATTACTTTCCATATGCTTAAGCTTGTGCAGCCAGAATTCAGCACTTATTTTGGCCTTGGAATCTTTCAACTCTACCTCATCTATGGAATGCATCTTCCAGGCACTTTGTGGCCTTTCAGATGTGCACACTCTCAAGCACTTGAATAGTTTACATGTATATTTCTAAACTCAGATTTGAGTTCTCCATATTCTGAGGAGCTTTCAGAAGCAGAAGATACTTTGAATAGACACTCTCTTCTTGTCCACTTTGAAAGAAGACCTAGTCTCTTTAGACTTTGTTCCTACTACACTTTTTATCTGTCCTGCTTTCCTATCCTTTTAACAATGATTCTAATGTTCCTTTTGTTAATTACTGCTGCTCCATTCCTTCATTCTAGACAACATAACCAACGCTCCAAAACTCAACAATTAAGCATGCTAAGAACAAAAAAATTACCAAGGAACATAGTAATTTTTTATAGCTATAAATTCTTTTTCTGTGAAGGGACAGATAGTAAGTATTTTATGCTTTGTAGATCACATATAGCCACTGTCACATATTTAGGGTTTTTTGTGGGTTTCCTTTTACTCTCTTAAAAAGGTTCAAAAATGTAAAAACCATTTTTAGCTTTCAGACAATACAAAAACAGGCCACCTGCCGGATTTGGCCTGTGGGCAACAGTTTGTCTATCATTACACTAGAGGGCTTGGGTGTGCTATTTTAGTTATCTGTAGCACTCAGGGAGATTCTGCAAGTGCTAAGAAGCCTACAGGACAATGAAGGAATCAACTATGCTAATAACATGGGAGAAATACTCCAAGCAAAAAGAAATAGTGCAAAATCAGAAACAAACTTGGCACAGTTGAGGAACACAAAAGAGCTTAGTGTGGCTGAAGCACAGTATTCAAAGAGCAAAATGATGAGCAATAAGGTCAGAGATAAGAAGGGAGTGGACTGTGTAGTACCTTGCAGTCTGGGATTTTAATGAACAGAAAGTCTAAGGTACTACATCATTCTCTTTTGTCTTCATATACAGGAAATGATACAACCTGACTTATTTTTTTAAAAGACTATTCCACTTGCTTGAAATAAAATGCATTAGAGGAGACAGGGAGGAAGGGGCCAGAAGCAGGGAGCCCAGTTAGGAGGTTGTCGCTGTAGTCCATACAAAAGATAATGGTTAATTACTTTACAATATTGTAGTGGTTTCTGCCATACATTGATATGAATCAGCCACAGGTGTACATGTGTCCCCCATCCTAAACTGCCCCCCCCACCTCCCTCCCCATCCCATTCCTCAGGGTGTCCCAGTGCACCCGCTTTGACTGTCCTGTTTCATACATTGAACTTGGACTGGTGATCTATTTCACATACGGTAATATGTATGTTTCAACGCTATTCTCTCAAATCATCCCACCCTCGCCTTCTCCCACAGAGTCTGAAAGTCTGTTCTTTGTATCTGTGTCTCTTTTGCTGTCTCACATATAGGGTCATCGTTACCATCTTTCTAAATTCCACAAACATGCATAAAAAAAATAATAATAATAATGGTTGATGGTAGAAGTAGTAACAATGGAGACAGAAAGACGTGGAGAGACCAGGTATGTACTCTGGACTCACTGCAAGATGAGATGGGAGAACAAACACAACACACTGGTTTACCTAACTGAAAACAACCAAGTAAACAGTGTTTCTATCTACTAAAATGAGGAAAAAGGAGAAGAGGTTTGTTTGTATTTTTTTGTTGGTGTTGTTTTTGTTGTTGGGAGGAAGGGGAAAATACAGCTTAGATCATCTTTGGCCATATTAAATCTAAAATACTTAGAAGATTAGGACTTCTCTAATCCTAATCACTTTTCTGGTCCAGTGGCTGAGTCCAAGCTCCCAAAGCAGGGGCCCAGGTTCGATCCCTGGTCAGGGAACTAGATTCCACATGCCGCAACTAAGAACCAGCACAGCCAAATAAATAAATATTTTTAAATAATAATAAAATAAAACACCTAGAGGATAGGGAAGTGAAATATCAAGTAAGCAACTGGATATATATGTCTGTAAAAGGAATGAGAAAAGAACTAGAGATCTGGTACTCATCTGGTATGCCATCTGGATAGCATCTGAAACAATCAGACTAAATGAACTCGTACACACTGGATGCAGATAGACAGAAAGAACTATGACCAAGCCTTTCGGTCACGAATGTTTAGTGGTCCAGCAGAGAAAAAATGAGAGTCAAAAATAGAGCAGCTAATGACTTAAAAACACACAGCAGTGACAGTAGAGTAATAACAGTAATAATGGTTAACCCTTAGGATACTTATTATGTGTCAAACTATCCATCTGAGTCATTACATCTCAGAACAACTTTGTGGAGGTAAGCACTATTATCTCCACTGTCAAATGAGGGAACTGAAGAACAGAGGATAAACAGCCTACTCCAGATGACGCATCTAAGTAGAGGAAAACCACCAGACAAATGAAGGGTCACTGAAAAAGAAATATTTCAAGAAGCAGCAAATGAAGTCAGATTAAGACAGAGAAAATGATCTATGGATCTGAAACCATGGAAATCATTTGTGACCATTTCTGTGTTTGATTCGTGATTCCAGTTGGTTTAGTATGGGAATGTGCATCAAATCCTCATAGAGTTAGTGACAGATACATAAAAGTTAATATATGGAAACAATATAAAACAATATCTGCCACATAATAACAATATATAAGGTTTCACAAGTATTATTATTGAGTATTCCACTATGTACCTAAAGCAGGCATCTTATTTTTTATATATTTTACAGTATCATCCTCTAATAATATGAATATTTAAGACCTTGTAGATATACAAGAAACCACCAGAAGTTAAAGATATCCACTGCTAACCACTTGTCAACTGTGACCTTCCATTACATTAGCATTTACCTCTAAAGACCACAGACATACTATAGATTAGTAACTTGCAACATTTCTCTCAGAAACTTTAAAGTCATTTAAGTGGCTCCTGTAACTAGCATAAATCAGAAAGTGTACCTTACTCAACCACTACAATGATCAGGCTGATGGAACACCAAAAAATCATAACCATGCAGATTGGCAACAGCCATTAGATCTAAGCATACCCCTTTCTCTAGTAAATTTATTCCATAGAGCCAACATAGTGGTTTGATATACATACCTGAAAGGAATCTAAATTAAAACATCAATGACAATCTTGAAAGAACTGAAAGAAAAATTTAGATAAGGAAGTCGCATTTTGCAAAAAACAGACAAAAACATAAACTGTAGCTGGAATTAACTGACTAGCAATGGTTCATCATGGCAATGATTTTATAAGAAAAGCCCCCTGGAGAGTTAAGGGCAGCTAACACAAAGCAGCTGTGTGAACCGGAACAAGCTATTTAATGTGCGGTATTCAGTTCCGTCCCTCACTCGTGTCCGACTCTTTGCGACTCCATGGACTGCAGCACGCCAGGCCCCTCTGTCCATCACCAATGCCCAGAGCTCACTCAAACTCATGTCCATTGAGTCGGTGATGCCATCCAACCATCTCATTCTCTGTCGTCTCCTTCTCCTGCCCTCAATCTTTCGCAGCATCTGGGTCTTTTCCAATGAGTCAGTTCTTCATATCAGGTGGCCAAAGTATTGGAGGTTCAGCTTCAGATCAGTCCTTTCAATGAATATTCAGGACTGATTTCCTTTAGGATGGACTGGTTGGATCTCCTTGCAGTTCACGGGACTCTCAAGAGTCTTCTTCAACACCACAGTTCAAAAGCATCAACTCTTCAGTGCTCAGCTTTCCTTATAGTCCAACTCTAACATCCATACATGACTACTGGAAAAACCAGTTTTGACTAGACAGATCTTTGCTGGCAAATTAATGTCTCTGCTTTTTAATATGCTGTCTAGGTTTGTCATAGCTTTTCTTCCAAGGAGCAAGTATCTTTTAATTTTAAGGCTGCAGTTATCATCTGCAGTGATTCTGGAGCCCAAGAAAATAAAGTCTCAAACTGGTTCCATTGTTTCCCTATCTGTTTGCCATAAAGTGATGGGACCAGATGCCATGCTCTTCCTTTTATGAATGTTGAGATTTAAGCAAGCTTTTTCACTCTTCCTCTTTCACTTTCATCAAGAGGCTCTTTAGTTCCTCTTCACTTTCTACTATAAGGGTGCTTCATCTGCATATCCAAGATTGCTGATATTTCTCCCAGCAATTTTGATTCCAGCTTCTGCTTCATCCAGCCTGGCTTTTTGCATGATGTACTATGCATATAAGTTAAATAAGCAGGGGGACAATATACAGCCTTGACGTACTCCTTTCCCAATTTGGAACCAGTCTGTTGTTCTATGTCCAGTTTTAACTGTTGCTTCTTGACCTGCATACAGATTTCTCAGGAGACAGGTAAGGTGGCCTGGTATGCCCATCTGTTTAAGAATTTTCCACAGTTTGTTGTAATCCACACAGTCAAAGGTTTTGACATAGTCAATAAAGCAGAAATAGATGTTTTTCTGGAACTCTCTTGCTTTTTTGATCATCCAATGGATTTGGCAATTTGATCTCTGGTTCCTCTGCCTTTTCTAAATCCAGATTGAACTTCTGGGAGTTCTCTGTTAATGGACTGCGGAAGCCTAGCTTCAAGAATTTTTTTTTTTTTTTGATTTTTTTTTTTCTAATTTTATTTTTAAACTTTACATAATTGTATTAGTTTTGCCAAATATCAAAATGAATCCGCCACAGGTATACATGTGTTCCCCATCCCAAACCCTCCTCCCTCCTCCCTCCCCATACCATCCCTCTGGGCCGTCCCAGTGCACCAGCCCCAAGCATCCAGCATCATGCATCGAACCTGGACTGGCAACTCGTTTCCTACATGATATTTTACATGTTTCATTGCCATTCTCCCAAATCTTCCCACCCTCTCCCTCTCCCACAGAGTCCATAAGACTGTTCTATACATCAGTGTCTCTTTTGCTGTCTCGTACACAGGGTTATTGTTACCATCTTTCTAAATTCCATATATATGCGTTAGTATACTGTATTTATGTTTTTCCTTCTGGCTTACTTCACTCTGTATAATAGGCTCCAGTTTCATCCACCTCATTAGAACTGATTCAAATGTATTCTTTTTAATGGCTGAGTAATACTCCATTGTGTATATGTACCACAGCTTTCTTATCCATTCATCTGCTGATGGACATCTAGGTTGCTTCCATGTCCTGGCTATTATAAACAGTGCTGCGATGAACATTGGGGTACATGTGTCTCTTTCCCTTCTGGTTTCCTCAGTGTGTATGCCCAGCAGTGGGGTTGCTGGATCGTAAGGCAGTTCTATTTCCAGTTTTTTAAGGAATCTCCACACTCTTCTCCATAGTGGCTGTACTAGTTTGCATTCCCACCAACAGTGTAAGAGGGTTCCCTTATCTCCACACCCTCTCCAGCATTTATTATTTGTAGACTTTTGGATCGCAGCCATTCTGACTGGTGTGAAATGGTACCTCATAGCTTCAAGAATTTTGAGCATTACTTTGCTAGCGTGTGAGATGAGTGCAATTGTGCAGTAGTTTGAACATTCTTTGGCACTGCCTTTCTTTGGGACTGGAATGAAAACTGACCTTTTCAAGTCTTGTGGCCACTGCTGCATTTTCCAAATTTGCTGGCATATTGAGTGCAGCACTTTCACAGCATCATCTTTTAGGAGTTGAAATAGCTCAGCTGAAATTCCATCATCTCCACTAACTCAGTTCACAGTGATGCTTCCTAAGGCCCACTTGACTTCACACTACAGGCTGTCTGGCTCTAGGTGAGTGATCACACCATTGTGGTTACCTGGGTCAGTAAGAGCTTTTTTGTACAGTTCTTCTGTGTATTCCTGTCACTTTTTCTTAATATCTTCTGCTTCTGTTAGGTCCATACTGTTACTGTCCTTTACTGTGCTCATCTTTGCATGAAATGTTCCCTTGGTATCTCTAATTTTCTTGAAGAGATTTCTAGTCTTTCCCATTCTGTTGTTTTCCTGTATTTCATTGATCACTGAGGAAGGCTTTCTTATCATCTCTCCTTGCTAATCTATGGAACTCTGTATTCAAATGGTTATAGCTTTCCTTTTCTCCTTTGCCTTTAGTGTCTCTTCTTTTCTCAGCTATTTGTAAGGCCTCCTCAACCATTTTGCCTTTTCGCATTTGTCATGGGGATGGTGGTCTTGATCACGGCCTCCTGTGCCATGTCACGAATCTTTGTCCGTAGTTCTTCAGGCACTCTATCAGATCTAATCCCTTGAATCTATTTGTCGCTTCCACTGTGTAATCATAGGGGATTTGAGTTAGGTCAAACATGAATGATCCAGTGGTTTTCCCTACTTTTCTTCAATTTAAGCCTGAATTTTGCAATCAGGATTTCATGATCTGAGCCACAGTCAGCTTCTGGTCTTGTTTTTTCTGACTGTACAGAGCTTCTCCATCTTCGGCTGCAAAGAATATAATCAATCTGATTTCAGTATTGACCATCTGGTAAGATCCATGTGTAGAGTCTTTTCTTGTGTTGTTGGAAGAGGGTGTTTGCTATGACTGGTGTGTTCTCTCGGCAAAACTCTGTTAGTCTTCACCCTGCTTCATTTTGTACTCCAAGGCCAAACTTGCCTGTTACTCCAGGTATCTCCTGACTTCCTGCTTTTGCATTACAGTCCCCTATGATGAAAAGTACATCTTTTTTGGTGCTAGCTCTAGAAGGTCTTCTATGTATTCACAGAATTGTTCCACTTGAGCTGCTTCAACATTAGTGGCTGGGGCACAGACTTGGATTACTGTGATACTGAATGGTTTGCCTTGAACACGAACAGAGACCATTCTGTCATTTTTGAGACTGCACCCAAATACTGTATTTCAAACTCTCTTATTGACTATGAGGGCTAATACATCTCTTCTAAAGGATTCTTGCCCACAGTAGTATATATAATGGTCATCTGAATTAAATTCACCCATTCACGTCCATTTTAGTTCACTGATTCCTAAAATGTCAATGTTCACTTTTGCATCTCCTATTTGACCACTTCCAACTTGCCAATTTCCAAAAGCAAGAGAGTGCCAGAAAAAACATCTACTTCTGTTTTATTGACTATGCCAAAGCCTTTGACTGCTTGGATCACAATGAACTGTGGAAAATTCTTAATGAGATGAGCATACCAGACCACCTGACCTGCCTCCTGAGAAATCTGTATGCAGGTCAGGAAGCAACAGTTGGAACTGGACATTGCACAACTGACTTTCAAATCAGGAAAGGAATACATCAAGGCTGTATATTGTCACCATGCTTATTTAACTTATATGCAGTATATATCATGAGAAACACTGGGCTGGATGAAGCAGAAGCTGGAATCCAGATTGCCAGGATAAATATCAATAACCTCAGATATGCAGATGACACCACCCTTACGGCAGAAAGCAAAGAACTAAAAAGCCTCTTGAAGAAACTGAAAGAGAAGAGTGAAAAAGTTGGCTTAAAACTCAACATTCATAAAAGGAAGAGCATGGCATCTGGTCCCATCACTTTATGGCAAATAAATGGGGAAACAATGGAAACAGTGACAGACTTTATTTTCTTGGGCTCCAAAATCACTGCAGATGGTGACTACAGCCATGAAATTAAAAGACATTTGCTCCTTAGAAGAAAAGTTATGACCAATCTAGACAGCATATTAAAAAGCAGAGACATTACTTTGCCAACAAAGTCTGTCTAGTCAAAGCTATGGTTTTTCCAGTAGTCATGTATGGACGTGAAAGGTGGACTAAAAAGAAAGCTGAGCACCAAAGAACTGATGCTTTTGAATTGTGGTGTTGGAGAAGACTCTTGAGAGTCCCTTGGACTTCAAGGAGATCCAACCAGTCCATTCTAAAGGAGATAAGTCCTGAATATTCACTGGAAGGACTGATGCTGAAGGCTGAACCTCCAATACTTCGGCCACCTGATGTGAAGAACTGACTCAGTGGAAAAGACCCTGAAGTTGGGAAAGGTTCAAGGCAGGAGGAGAAGGGGACAATAGAGGATGATGGGTGGATGGCATCACCGACTCGATGGACATGAGTTTGAGTAAGTTCCGGTTGTTGGTGATGGACAGGTCCTTGGGGTTGCAGTCCTTGGGGTTGCAAAGAGTCAGATATGACTGAGCGACTGAACTGAACTGAATTTGCCTTGACTCATGGACCTAACATTCCAGGTTCCTATGCAATATTGCTCTTTACAGCACCGGACTTGACTTCCATCACCAGTCACATCCACAACTGGGTATTTTTGCTTTGGCTCTGTCTCTTCATTCTTTCTGGAATTATTTTTCCACTGATCTCCAGTAGCATACTGGGCACCTACCGACCTAGGGAGTTCATCTTTCAGTGTCCTATCTTTCTGCCTGTTCATGCTGTTCATGGGGTTCTCAAGGTAAGAATACTGAAGTGGTTCACCATTCCCTTCTCCAGTGGACCATGTTTTGTCAGAACTCTCCATCATGACCTGTCTGTCTGGGTGGCCCTACACAGCATGGTTCATAGTTTCACTGAGTTAGACAAGGCTGTGGTCCATGTAATTAGTTTGGTTAGTTTCCTGTGATTGTGGCTTTCATTCTATCTGCCCTCTGATGAATAAGGATAACAGGCTTATGGAAGCTTCCTGATGGGAGAGACTGACTGTGGGGAAAACTGGGTCATATTCTGATGGGTGGGGCCATGCTCAGGAAAACTTTAATCCAGTTTTTTGTAGATGGGCAGGACTGTGTTCCCTCCCTGTTGTAATGTGCAGTATTATTCACTGCCATTTAATCATGATTTCAGGAAGGGGCTCACAAACTTTTTCCATAAAGGTATAGATAGTAAACATGTTAAATTTGGCAGGTCATAATGTCTCTTTCCCAAACACTCAACTCTGCCCTTGTAGCACAACACCACCAATAAACAAACATTTATCCTCACATTACCTGCCTTTTACTCATGAAAGCTGAAATCCAAAGAAAAAATAAAATTAACTGATGGAAAGTTAAGATTTTATTTGGCATTCCAGTCATATGATAATAAAAAATTAAACATGCTCCATATATCATCTTCAATGGAAACAGAAAGGCTTAAATAAATCACCTGGACATTCCAACAAATTTGTTGATTAATTAAGGAATTAATAGAATACCACTTTATCAAACGGGCTTCCCTGGTGGCTCAGCTGGTAAAGAATCTGCCGGCAATGAGGGAGACCTGGGTTCAATCCTGGGGTTGGGAAGATCCTCTGGAGAAGGGAACAGCTACCTAATCCAGTATTCTGGCCTGGAGAATTCCATGGACAGAGGAATCTGGCAGGCTATAGTCCATGGGGTCACAAAGTGTCAGACACAACTGAGCAACTTACATTTCACTTATTAAACTGTGCAAATGAAAAAATTAATATAATGTCTAAACAATTTTTAATTCAACTAATAATGTAATGTCATGCTGAGGCTTCTTCCTCTAGTTAAAATATATAAGGTCACAAGAGAGAGTCACCTTGACCATAAATAAAAGAAGAAAGTATGGATGAACTATTAAAAGTTGCAAAAAAGTAATTTTTTAAAACCCATCAGAGAGCTTAGACCACAAAGAAATCTAAATAAACTCAAATCCATAGAGGGAGGGACAAGCCATTATTAGGTAGAGAGACAAGTGAGCAGTTTCAACTCTAATACCATGGTGAGCAAAGGGGACCCTATCGACCAATATGATGGACTGAAATCCAGAGAAGGCCTGTAAGCAGAGTTAATCAATACAACCTAAAAATTCTTCCCCAGGACCTATCAGAGAGTAGGGAGCAGCAGGCATAAACCTAGGGGTAAAACAGGAGGTCAGAGTGAGATCTTCTGGAGAGTAGTAAGCCAAGTGCAGGGCTATAAAAAGATATCTAGAATCTAGCTGTACTTAAATTCCAAGCTCTGTTGTAGGGTGGAGACAGAATCCATCCTCAAAATACTGGAAACCAAAATTAACTATAGCTATAGCCCAGCCCAGTTATAATTCAATTCTATGTCAGGATGAAGACATTAGCCCCTAAGGCTTTTGCTCTGTCTGAGGAGTTAACATGTTTTTTTGCAGGAGGAAGCAGTAATAAACTTCATTCTAACTGTTCTATTCATATATAATATTCACATGCAATAAAAATTATAGGTTATTCAAAGAATCATGAAAATGTGACCCACAGGCAAGAGAAGAAATTTATAATAAACCCACACCACACACGACCCAGATGTGGGAGTTAGAAAAGACTTTAAAATAAATTCTATAAATATATGCTTGAGAAAAATATGGATTTAATATATTTTGGCAGAGAAATGAAAATGCTGGGGACAAAAAAGAGCCATATAGAAATTCTCAAACTAAAAAACTACAATATCTCAAACAAAAAGTTCACTGAATAGGCCAAACTATAAACAAGATATAGGAAAAAATCACTGAATCCAAGACTCAATAGAAATTATCCAAACTAAAGCACAGAGAAAAAAGAATTAAGAAAAGTTCAAGATTAGACTCGTATCTGTGAATATATGAGAATAGTCTGGAAAGAGTTCCATATAGTCCATATATGGAAATATATGGAATAGTCTGGAAAGAGATGAAAAAGAGAACGGAATAGAAGAAATATTTGAAAAGAACGGCAGAATTTTTTCAAAATTGATACAAAAGTAAGTCTACAGGTCCAAAAACCCAGCAAACCACAAACAAAATAAATACAAAGAAAGCTACACATAGGTGCAACACAGTAAAACTGCTTAAAACTAAAACTAAAGAGAAAATCTTAAAGTATCAAAAGAAAAAGGGCAAGTTACATTCAGGTTAACAATAACGAATGACTTTTCATCAAAAACACTAAAAACTATAAGATAACTGATAATTAACCCTTACAAGAAATACCCTTCAAACGTGAAGGTTAAAATAAAATTTTTTTCAAACAAAAGCTGAAAGAACTTATCACTAGCAGCCATGTAAGAAATACTAAAGGAAACAGTTAGAACTGGACATGGAACAACAGACTGGTTTCAAATCGGGAAAGGAGTACGTCAAGGCTATATATTGTCACCCTGCTTATTTAACTTCTATGCAGAGTACATCATGCGAAATGCTGGGCTGGATGAAGCACAAGCTGGAATCAAGATTGCCAGGAGAAATATCAATAACCTCAGATATGCAGATGATACCACCCTTATGGCAGAAAGCGAAGAGAAACTAAAGAGCCTCTTGATGAAAGTGAAAGAGGAGAGTGAAAGAGTTGGCTTAAAACTCAACATTCAGAAAACTAGGATCGTGGCATCTGGTCCCATCACTTCATAGCAAATAGATGGGGAAAAAATAGAAATACTGACAGACTTTATTTGGGGGGGCTCCAAAATCACTGCAGATGGTGACTACAGCCATGAAATTAAAAAACACTTGCTCCTTGGAAGAAAAGCTATGATAAACCTAGACAGTGTATTAAAAAGCAGAGACATTACTTTGCCAACAAAGGTCTGTCTAGTCAAAGCTATGGTTTTTCCAGTAGTCATGTATGGATTTGAGAGTTGGACTAAAAAGAAAGCTGAGCACCTAAGAACTGATGCTTTTGAATTGTGGTGTTGGAGAAGACTCTTGAGAGTCCCTTGGACTGCAAGGAGATCCAACCAGTCCATCCTAAAGGAAATAAGTCCTGAATATTCATTGGAAGGACTGATGCTGAAGCTGAACCTCCAATACTTTGGACACCTGATGTGAAGAACTAACTCACTGGAAAAGATTCTGAAACTGGGAAAGGTTCAAGGTGGAAGGAGAAGGGGACGACAGAGGATGAGATGGTTGGATGGCATCACCGACTCAAGGGACACGAGCTTGAGTAAGCTCTGGGAGTTGGTGATGGACAGGGAAGCCTGGCATGCTGCAGTCCATGGGGTCACAAAGAGTCAGACACAACTGAGCGACTGAACTTAACTGAAAAAAAATAATCTCAAATGGAAGTCTGAACCTGCAGGAAAAAATGAAGAGTACCAGAAAATATTGGGAACAAGAAAGCTATGTCCACCCTCACCACTTCATACTGGAGGTAGTAGCCAGCGCCATGAAGCAAGAAAAAGAACTGAAATAATAAGGACTGAAAAGGAAGTAAAACTATATTTATTCTCAGATAACATGACTATACACAAAGAATTCAATTTACCAAGTCTAAATGACACAAAGTCAATATATATAAATCAAGTAAATTCAAACCATTAGTAGTTTGACACAACGTAATTGGAAAATCTAAATTAAAAATACTATTTGTAACAGAATTAAAAATAACAAACACTTAGCAATGAAGCTAGTAAAAATATGTGAAAAATCTCTAAAATGAAAACTATGAAACTCTGCTGAAATAAAGACAATCTCAAAAACACAGAGCTATATCCAAAATCCCAGAAAGTTATTCTGTGAACACTAACACACTGATAAAGTTTAAATGGAAAGTAAAAGACCGAGAAAAGCCAACGTAATACTGAAAGAGAAAAACAAGATTGGACACTCAAACTACAGAACTTCAAGACTTCTTATAAAGTTACAGTAACCAAGACAGTTGGAATTGCTAAAAGAATAGACAAAGAGATCAATGGAACACAAAAGAAAGCACAAAAACAGACAAACATCATCAACAGATCTTTGATAAAGAAACACAGGCAATTCAATGCAAAAAGGATACTCTTTTCAACAAATGGTGCTGGAATATACTATTTACAATAGCCAGGACATGGAAGCAACCTAAATGTCCATCAGAAGAAGAATGCATAAAAAAGATGTGGTACATATATATAACGGCACACTGCTCAGCCATAAAAAAGAATGAAATAATGCCATCTGCAGCAACATGGATGGACCCAGAGATTGTCCTACTGAGTGGAGTCAAAGAGAGAAAGATAAATATCATATGACAGCACTTACACATGAAATCCTAAAAAAAAAAATGGTACAACTTATTTACAAAACAGAAATAGAATCACAGATGTAGAAAACAAACTTATGATTACCAAGGGACAAAAGGCAGAGAGGGATAAATTTAGAGACTGGGAACTGATATATACACACTATTATTTATAAAATTGGTAACTAATAAGAATGTACTGTATAGCTCACGGAAGTCTACTCAGTACTCTGTAATGACTTATGTGGGAAAAGAATCTAAGAGTGGATAAATGGTTCATATATATAACTGATTCACTTTGCTGTATAGTAGAAACTGACACAACATTGCAAATTAACTATACTGTAATAAAAACTAATTTTTTAAAAATGGTGCTGGAATAAGTGGACAACTACATGCAAAAAAAAAAAAAAAAAAATTAACCCAAAATGGATCACAGACGTAACTGTAAAACAAAAACTATAAAATTCCTAGAAGACAACATCAGAGAAACCTAAATAAAGTTGAGTTTGGTAATGACTTTTTAAATACAGAATCAAGTCATGAAAAGAAGGAGGAAAAAAAAAAAAGGACAGCCGTACTTCATTAAAATCAAAAGACACTGTTAAGAAAATGAAAAGACAAGCCACAAACTGGGAAAATTTTTGCAAAACACATATCTGATTAAAGGACTGGTATTCAAACTGCATTAAAAACTCTTTAAAACCTAAAACATGGAAACAATCCAATTAAGATAGCAAAACAGGCAAAAGAACCATTCACCAAAGAAGACATACAGATGACAAACAGGCATTTAAAAAGATGCTCAACATCATGTTGTTAGAGAATTGAAAATCAAAACAATGAATAGTACTACACATCTATTAGAATGGAAAAAAAAGTCAAATGCTAGGGAGGATTTAGAGCAACAAGAATTCTCATTCACTGCTGGCGGGGATGCAAAACTTCACAGCTGCTTCCAAAGACAATTTGGCAGTTTCTAACAAACTAAACATACTCTTACCATACAATCTGGCAATCATACACCTTTGTATTTACCCAAATGAGTTGAAAACTTATGACCACACAAAAAACTGTATACCAATGTGCAAGGCAGCTTTATTCAAAACTGCCAAAACTTGCAAGCAATCAAGATGTTCTTCAAAAAGTGAATGGGAAAAGAAACTATGGTACCTACACAACATGCTACTAGTGAGAAATGAAATGAGTTATCAAGCCATGAAATTACAGAGAGGAACCTTAAATACACATTACTAAGTGAAAGAATCCAATCTGAGAAAATTTCCTACTGTATGATTTCAATTATATGACATTCTAGAAAAGGCAAAAATACAAAGATGGCAAAAATATCAGTGGTTCCGAGAAGAGGGATCAGGAGAAACGAACAGATGAATGAAGTGCAGGAGATTTTAGGACAGTGAAACAACTCAGTATGATATAATGGTGGAGAAAACCCACAGAGTGTACTACAAAAAGTGAAATTTAATGAAAACTATGGACTCCAATTAGTAATAATATGCCAATACTGGTTTATCATTTCTAACAAACAGACCACATTAATGCAAGATGATAATAATAGAGGAAACAGGAGGGATCGGGTGAAAAGGTGTATGAGAATTCTTTATGCTTAATTTTTCTATAAACCTAAAAACTGCTTTTTAAAGTCTATTAATTAAACATAAAGTTGCAACAAGTTTTTATGAAGTCCTCAACCTGTACACTCTAAGATTTAGTCATTTTAATCCAGGTAAATTATACCTTAATTTTCAAAAATGAAATAAATGTTTCTTTTAGAAATTTTATTTGAAAATGGATACAGAACAAAGGACATTTATGTTCTTTCTCAAGCCTTTATCAACCATAGTAGAAAAGCTTTTGTAAACATATATAAATAGGTATAATATATATTTTAGAAAACAAATTTTTGTCTAACTAAAAAATTTAAGACATTTTGATTCTACTTGTTTGCCTCAGCATGAAAAGAATGCTAGATTTCTAATTTAAAAAAATAGATATGCAACAAAGCAACAAAGGTTTACTGTAGAGCACACAGAACTACAGTCAGTATCTTGTAATAACCTATAATGGAAAAATCTCAAAAATAATATATGTTGTATATGTATAACTGAATCACCATGCTATGTACCTGAAACATTGTAAGTCAACTATACTTCAACAAAATATATATAAAGAAAAAAAAAAGAAAATGGATATAAAATAAAGGATATATGATGCATTTATGTTCTTTACAATAATACATGTTCTACAGGTGCATATAGACATATTAGTAAATGCAGAGATAAATAGCTGAAAAAAAATGTATCAAACTGGAAAGAGCTCATAGTATGGGAAAACAGCACTTCTGTGAAGGGAACAGGGTGGAAAGATGGTGGCGGCGGGGTGCACCTAATCTGTGTGTCTTAATCTCTGTTAGCAAAGTCCACATTAATTCTTCAAATTGTCTTTTTCTAGGTTTTAAATTCAGGCTTCAGAATTTGAAGAAAAGTTTCAAAATGTTTTCTAAATCTGAAATAGCCTTGGAGTAAATTAACATTAGATACAGATCTTTATTTGTATATATTTCCACAACTTTAGGGAATTCCTTCAATTATGACTGATCGTGCTAGGAACAAGTACTACTTGCTGATTCCTAGTTTATCAATAATTCCACCCCCACAACAATTACGGTATTTCCATTGCACCCTCCTCTTTCACTACTTCTGACTCCTAGATCCCTTCTTCTTCTTGCCCTAAATAAACACAAAAAGCCTAATGTACTATTTGACACCCTGAAGGATATTAGTAAAACTCTAACACAACATTCAATAGCATCCATTATTTCAGAATGTAAAGGGCTGATTTGAGATATGGTTTTATAGCACTGATAAACAATGTATCAATCCCTCAAAACTACCCCATGCTTGCCTTTATTTTTTTCCACTGTACCCTTCTCTACACAAAATTTAGTTCTATTCTGTTCTGTTTTCTGGGTACTACTGCTGTTAGGGACTAAACTGTGTTCCCCCAAAATTCATATGTTGAAACCCTAATCCCCAATGTGACTATATGTGAAGATAAAACCTTGAAAGAGGTAATTATGGTTAAATTAGGTCATCAGAGTGGGACCCCGGTGTTGCTGCTGCTGCTAAGTCGCTTCAGTCATGTCCGACTCTGTGCGACCCCAGAGATGGCAGCCCACGAGGCTCCCCTGTCCCTGGGATTCTCCAGGCAAGAACACTGGAGTGGGTTGCCATTTCCTTCTCCAATGCATGAAAGTGAAAAGTGAAACTCAAGTTGCTCAGTCATGTCCCACTCTTAGCGACCCCATGGACTGCAGCGTACCAGGCTCCTCCATCCATGGGATTTTCCAGGCAAGAGTACTGGAGTGGGGTGCCATTGCCTTCTCCGCCAATAGGACTAGTGTCCTTATAAAAAGAGGAAAGACAGCAGGGATGCACATACAGAGAACAGGGCATGTGAGGACACAGGAAAAAGATGGCCATCTATAAATGAAGGAGAGCCCTCAGGAGAAACCAAACATAGCAAAACCTTGATCTTGGATTTTCAAGCTACAGAGCCTAGAAAATAAACTTTTCCTGGAAAAAAAAAAAATCAAAGAAATATTGTTTGTGGTATTTCATTTGTGTTATTTTGTTACGGCAGCCCTAACAAAATAATACAACTATATAGCATACTAATAAATCTTGACACAGTATTATAATGAATTCTACAAGATACTAAACTCAAGAGTTTTTTTTTTTTTCCATTGCCTAGTAAGTACAATGTCCTCTGTGCCTTGTGTCACATATGTATGGCTTTCTTTTTCCAAAAGAGCTTCAAATATTATACTCAAGGCCCTTTCAGTTCCATCCCCTCAATTATGATCTCTCTGACCTCTGATCTCTACTCTTAGTATCTACCATTCAGTTCAGTTCAGTCCAGTCGCTCAGTCGTGTCCGACTCTTTGCGACCCCATGAATTGCAGCACGCCAGGCCTCCCTATCCATCACCAACTCCCAGAGTTTACTCAGACTCACATCCGTCGAGTCGGTGATGCCATCCAGCCATCTCATCCTCCGTTGTCCCCTTCTCTTCCTGCCTCCAATCCCTCCCAGCATCAGAGTCTTTTCCAATGAGTCAACTCTTTGCATGAGGTGGCCAAAGTACTGGAGTTTCAGCTTCAGCATCATTCCTTCCAAAGAAAACCCAGGGCTGATCTCCTTTAGAATGGACTGGTTGGATCTCCTTGCAGTCCAAGGGACTCTCAAGAGTCTTCTCCAACACCACAGTTCAAAAGCATCAATTCTTTGGCACTCAGCTTTCTTCACAGTCCAACTCTCACATCCATACATGACCACTGGAAAAACCATAGCCTTGACCAGACGGACCTTTGTTGGCAAAGTAATATCTGCTTTTCAATATGCTATCTAGGTTGGTAATAACTTTCCTTCCAAGGAGTAACTGCCATTGCCAGAGGTCTATTTGCGAACACTATCAAATTTGTACCTAACATATTTGCCACCTGCCACTCTTGACACCTTCCCTCCTACCCCCAACTCAATCCTTTACCTTCGTGTATACTTCTCAGCCTTGGTACTATGGACATAAGACATGTAGAAGCATCACCAACCAACGAGAGTACTTCCAATCACTGAATAAAACAGTAACATGCTGGTTTCTGTCAATTATTTATCTTATTGCCCACACCAGTAGGTTATTTTTTTCTGATCACTGCAACTATCCTTGAGTTGAGAAAATTCTAATGTTAACTCTATGTCGCTTATCATAGTGAAAATCACTGCTCTTCACATACTATTTAAATAGAGTCCAGCTTTGTTGGTTCCAATTAACATGTGCTAAGAGTTTTTTCTACTTACACTGATATGTCTGTGCTCACTTATCCGCAGTCATCCAGGCTCCCTTCTCTGATCAATGATGTTCATTTTTGCAAAAGTAGTCTTCCAAAGGCAGCAGTATGATCAGAGAACAGAGTATCCCTTTACTCAATAAACTTACTCAATAAAACCTAAAATTTTGTATTCATTAAAATGGTACACTGAACAACTAAGTTAACACTTCAAAGTATTAATCAAATATTGCCTTAAGAATAAAAATATTGAAAAATTGATCATTTTTATTCCTTCAAGACCTTGAAATTATCAACAGCAATGCTGCCAGACCATTTACAAAAAAACTTCAATCTTGAAAGTTGTCTTAGGTTTTGATCCTTTTAAAAAGATGCCATCATTCACCATGTGTCAAAAACTGTATGATGTGAATGACTTCAAGTGGGATTCTAAACAAGCTTATCTCTCTTCTGTGAAGCTAGGAGATACCAATGCTAAATTACAAACTTATGAAAACTGAGTTATTTATGAAAAGAAGTTTACTAGTTTCATGAAAAAGTACAAGTTAATCATTATTTTACTGTATAGTATTAGAATCAGATAGCAAATACAAATTACCTTCCAGCACACCAGATAATTTTCAACTATTCTGAACTTTTAGAGAAGTCATTCTAGAAATCCAAGTTACCCAACAAACTGGAATTTCAGCTCTTTAAGTGTTAGAAGCTACTGCTTGCAAATTCTCTGGAAAAAATTGTTTCGACACCATTATTTCTAACTTTATTATCCTTTTAAAAAGCAGAGGACAGTCAGCCCTCAGTATCCACACATGCACAACCCACAGATACAGAAGGCCAACTGTAAGGAACTCTAGCATCCTCCAGATTTTGGTATCCACAATCGAGTGTTCTGGAACCAATCCCCCATGGACACCAAGGGACAACTGTATAATGAATATAATTTATGTGTTTCTTAAGAATTTGGACTCCTGCAATAAATGTCCATTTTTACGATAGTGATACTCGTGGAAACGACTGATACATAAAAGTAAGGTTGCCTGTCCCTATGCTTAGTATCACCAGACTGATGTACTTTCAATTTACAGAAAAAATTTTATCCTGCCAGCATAAAAACCTACAAATGCTCCTCTATTCTCATTGCTGCTTCTAATTCATGTGACCTTAGAAACCAAATACTACTTATTTGAATTGTCTAAAATAAGACTAACCTCTAAATGAATGCCTGAAGGATTCTCATATAAGTATAGCAATGTTAACCATATATTTTCATAAAACATCCATTAACCATTCAGAGATTTTTTTTCACAATATAACTCTGTGGAAAAAACATGAGCTTTATAGTCACAGAAGGGTTCAGATCCTACTTTTAATACTTACTAATACATGAACTTCCAGATGTTCAAGCTGGTTTTAGAAAAGGCAGAGGAACCAGAGATCAAATTGCCAACATCCGCTGGATTGTTGAAAAAGCAAGAGAGTTCCAGAAAAACATCTATTTCTGCTTTATTGACTATGCCAAAGCCTTTGACTGTGTGGATCACAATGAACTGTGGAAAATTCTGAAAGAGATGGGAATACCAGACCACCTGACCTGCCACTTGAGAAACCTATATGCAGGTCAGGAAGCAACAGATAGAACTGTACTTGGACTGGTTCCAAATAGGAAAAGGAGTACGTCAAGGCTGTATATTGTCACCCTGCTTATTTAACTTACATGTAGAGTACATCATGAGAAACGCTGGGCTGGAAGAAGCACAAGCTGGAATCAAGACTGCTGGGAGAAATATCAATAATCTCAGATATGCAGATGACACCACCCTATGGCAGAAAGTGAAGAGGAACTAATAAGCCTCTTGATGAAAGTGAAAGTGGAGAGTGAAAAAGTTGGCTTAAAGCTCAACATTCAGAAAACGAAGATCATGGCATCTGATCCCATCACTTCATGGGAAATAAATGGGGAAACAGTGGAAACAGTGTCAGCCTTTAGTTTTTTGGGCTCCAAAATCACTGCAGATGGTGACTGCAGCCATGAAATTAAAAGATGCTTACTCCTTGGAAGAAAAGTTATGACCAACCTAGATAGCAGAGACATTACTTTGCAACAAAGGTCCATCTAGTCAAGGCTATGGTTTTTCCAGTGGTCATGTACGGATGTGAGAGTTGGACTGTGAAGAAGGCTGAGCGCTGAAGAATTGATGCTTTTGAACTGTGGTGTTGGAGAAGACTCTTGAGAGTCCCTTGGACTGCAAGGAGATCCAACCAGTCCATTCTAAAGGAGATCAGCCCTGGGATTTCTTTGGAAGGAATGATGCTAAAGCTGAAACTCCAGTACTTTGGCCACCTCATGCGAAGAGCTGACTCACTGGAAAAGACTGATGCTGGGAGGGATTGGGGGCAGGAGGAAAAGGGGACGACAGAGGATGAGATGGCTGGATGGCATCACCGACTCAATGGACATGAGTCTGAGTGAACTCCAGGAGTTGGTGATGGATAGGGAGGTGTGACGTGCTGCGATTCATGGGGTCGCAAAGAGTCAGCCATGACTGAGTGACTGAACTGAATGTATGAGCCTTGGTAAATAAATAATAAACCAACTTCCCTAAATGTTTGCATACTTGTTAAATCAACATTATCACCTAACTCACAGTTGCTATGAAGTTAAATATGATACTGTATATAAAAAACAATGACTGCTACAAAGTAAGTACAAAATTAAATAGCCTATTTTCATCTTTAATTCATATAGTGAACCTGGCAGATTTACTAAATTTCACTGTCTTTCATAATGTCACTTTTTTTTTTCATTTCCTTCTCAACATCTTTTTATTTCTCCAATTTCTATATATGGTATTTGTTTTCCCTACCAAAGACCTTATGAGTAATTTATGCCTTTCTTGTCCTCTCCTACGTGGCCCAAGTAGCAGAAATCCTACAGATTGTATTGGGAACATGGAAAGCAATGTACAATCCTAACTTCTCACTCCTAGATGGTAAGTAAGCTTCCTAAAGTCAAAGTCTCTGTTGGCTATCTACCATTAGTACAACTTTTGAGCTAACTACTCTATTTCTCTGAGTCTTAAACTTTTTTCATATTCAAAAACAAACAATCTCCAATAATATGGCCAATTATTCAGAACAAAACACCCCTCTGAAACTTTTTAAATTAATAAAATAGAAAATACATAATTTAAAAAGTAGAATTATAAGACCAAAACATTTATTAGAGAGGTAAGCAGAAGGATGAAGCCAAACTAGCCCCTGATTGAAGCCAAGGCTGGGCTTTGGTTTTCAGTCTTACAATGACAGAAGCCAAACCCAGGGCCCATCCTAGGAAGTAAGTCTGATAGGAGACCCTATACAACTAAAACTCATAAAATAAACCAAAGTAAACCTGTCCCACTCTAGCCTATCCCCCAAGAACTGCGAAGAAAAGTTGTGCTGGCACTGAGTTGTAACGGAGAGTTCCTGACAAGTTGTAATTTTTTCTGTAAAAGGCCAGATATAAATACTTTAGGCTTTGGAGGCCATATTGACCTCTGTGGCAACCACTCGATTTGGTGGCTGTGGCATGCAAACAGCCACAGACAATACAGAAACAAATGAGCACAGCTGTGCTCCAGTAAAACTTGAGTTATGGACACTGAGATCTGAGTTTCATATAATTTTCACATGTTACAAAATATTATTTTTCTTCATACATTTGAAAATGTAAAAACCATTCTTACCTTGCTTTTGACCTTAAAAAATCAGGTGACATAGGCCACAGGATGTTTTGAATTATAACCAAAAGACACACCACCACCTCAGCTTATTACCACCCTAATACACGTATACACAAAACACTCAGACACACATTTTTGTCACCTTAATTCCATTACCTTATTGATACACACACACACACACAAAACAGGTTATAGGCATCCAGAAGATGCCATGTGCAAATATCACAAATAATGTCCCAAGAAAAGGCATTATTTAGACCAAGCAAGCAAGAAACAAAGCACCATAAAATGTAGATTTTAGTAGAATCTATAAAAATTTCAGATATTGAAAATGATCACACAGAAAAAAAAAACTGCTTACTAATGTATCAAGTGATAAAGAAGACTGAAAAATATCTGAAAGGGAAAAGAACCATAAAAAATGACTTTGAAGATTTTAGAAAGAACTAAACAGGACTTCTAAAATTATAAAACACAACAAGTGAAATGTAAAACGGAATAGTTGAAGTGAGTGAACTAGAAGACACATCTGAAGAAACTGCGCACAGTGAAAGAAAAACAGAGTAAATTAAGAAACATGAGAGAAAGAAAGAAAACCCAATATATGTAAATTTGAGATCCAGAAAAAAAAAAAAGAAACAGCACTCAGATCATAATACCATGTTCTTTAAAACAAAGAGAAATCAGTAACAAAAAAATGACAAGGAACAAATATCAATAGTATCTTCCATACAAATATCTATCCCATCCTACACACCCTTCTAAAACGTGATGTTCACACTTCCCTGTGTTTTCTGCCCCATGAACTTGGATGGCCCTTTGTAACTGTCCCGCCCAGCAGAATGCAATGAAGTGAGGCTCAGTGACTTCTGAGACTAGGTCACAAACAGCAACATGCTTCTACCTGGTGCTTTCTCCCTCAGGAATTCTAGCGGTCATACCTTAACAACACTCAAAAAGCTCCATGGAAAAATCCACATGGAAAGGAACTCAGGCAAAACTGCCAAGCTGAAACACTCCTGAAGTTCTGACCCACAAATACTATAAACAATAATAAGTCACTAAGTTTTGGGCTTGTTATACTGCAATAGACAGCTAATATAGTAGGAAATCCTAACATAGTTGCAAACTTAAAAATATAATCCTAAATAATCCATGTGACCATTAAGTAAACAGAAAGTATTTTGAATAAACTGTAACATAAATATTATATTTCAAAACTTATAAGATGCAGCTAAAGCAATATTTTATAGGGAAATTATAATTCTAAATGGGTATAACAGAAAAAAGCAAAACTTAGGGAACTGTCTTTTCAAGATGACAGAAAAAAAAGGAAAGTAAAACTAGGACAAGTAAAAAGAAACAACAAAAAAAGAAAATAAAAAAATATATAAAATTAAAGGGCCAACAAAGCCAGAAGTAGGTCTTTGAAAAAACTATAAATTGGCAAACCTCGAGCCAAAAGTAATGAGGCAACAAAAAAGAAAGGGATCAGAAATGGAAAAAAGGGCAAAACTATCAATGTTGTAAATGTTACAATGGTAATGTTTTAATTTAGATGAAATTGAATGAAACTTAGATGAAATCCTATATTAGGAAATTTTATATATACGCGCACACACACACACACACACACATATATATCTTAGCACAACTTAACGCAGAAAAACAGACTGGTCCCATTAAAAAAAAAAATCTTAATGACCCTAATAAAAACTTTTCCCAACAAAGAAAACTCCAAAGAAATCTCCAGAGCCACACCACTTTACCAGCAAATTCTCCCAAAAACTCAAGGAGTAAATAATACAATCTTAAATAAATTCTTTCAGATTCTTTTAATGAGGCTAATATAACATCAAAACCAAAAAATTCTGGCAAAGACGAGACAAGACAACAAAATCATAAGCCAACTGTACTCCAGAACTTGCACACAAAAATCCCAATTAGCAAACAACATCCAGTAATGTAAGTACAGTATACTATGATCAAGTTACATATCCCTGGGAAGCAAAGATAAATCTTATATTTACATCAGAAAGCCAATTAATATAATCAACCAGATTTTAAGATCCATAAGAATCCAATTATTTATTTACATCTCAAAGGGAGTCTTCAGAGAAGGCAATGGCAACCCACTCCAGTATTCCTGCCTGGAAAATCCCATGGACGGAGGAGCCTGGAAGGCTGCAGTCCATGGGGTCGCTAAGAGTCGGACACGACTTCACTAAGACTTCACCTTGACTTTTCACTTTCATGCACTGGAGAAGTAAATGGCAACCCACTCCAGTGTTCTTGCCTGGAGAATCCCAGGGATGGGGGAGCCTGGTGGGCTGCTGTCTGTGGGGTTGCACAGAGTCGGACACGACTGAAGTGACTTAGCAGCAGCGGCAGCAAAGGGAGTCTTAGCAAACTAGGAATAGAACAAAATTTCTTCAGTTGATAAAAGGTAACTACAAAAGCCTACAACATACTTAATAAGGAAAGGCTGCTGAACATTTTTCCTTTGAGATCAGAAACAAGAAAACAATGACCCCCATCTACTTCTATCAACATTATACTGGAGATAGTTGTATACTCTAGGTGGCATAGGAAAGCAAGAAAAAAATAAAACAAAAAGTATAAGGGACTTCCTGGTGGTAGAGTGGATAAGAATTTGCCCACCAATGCAGAGGACAAGGCTTCAATCTTTGGTCCAGGAAGATTCCACATGCCACGCGGAGCATCTAAGCACAAGTGGCACAACCACTGAACTCAGCCTTAGAGCCCCCAAGCTGCAACTACTGAAGCCCATGCACCCGGAGCCTGCGCTCCACAAGAAAAGCCACTGCAGCGAGAAGCGTGTGCACCACAAGCAGACATTAGCCCCCACTCCACAGCTAGAGAAAGCCTGCGTGCAGCAATGAAGACCCCACGCAACCAAAAACAAAAAATAAATTACCGTTATAAACAGGTATACGGACTAGAAGAAACAAGAAACAAACTATTATTTGCACATGACATAATTGTATATATATAGAGAGAGAAAATTTGAAAGCATCTATAGGTATTTGCTTTATTGACTACACCAAAGCCTTTGACTGTGTGGATCACAACAAACTATGGAAAATTCTTAGAAAGAGATGGGAATACCAGACCACCTGACCTGCCTCTTGAGAAATCTGTATGCAGGTCAAGAAGCAACAGTTAGAACTGGACAGGGAACAACAAACTGGTTCCAAATCGGGAAAGGAGTACATCAAGGCTGTGTATTGTCACCCTGCTTATTTAACTTATATGCAGAGTGCATCATGTGAAATGCCGGGTTGGGTGAAGCACAAGCTGGAATCCAGACTGCCAGGAGAAATATCAATAACCTCAGATATGCAGATCAATAACCTCAGATGGCCAGTTAGCGATGTTGTGGTAGTTTCAGGTGAACAGGGAAAGGACTTAGCCATACATACATATGTATCCATTCTCCCACAAACTCCCTTCCCATCCAGACTGGCATATAACACTGAGTAGAGTTACGTGTGCTATACAGTAGGTCCTTGTTGGTTATCCATTTTGAATACAGCAGTGTGTCAGATCATGTACAGAGAAAATAATCTTTTAAAGATATCACTATTTATAATTACATCAGACAATATGAAGTACTCAGGAACAAATCTAATAAATAATGTACAAGACCTCCACTGAAAAGATTTTATCATGAATCATTACATAAATGGAAGGATATCCACTTTCATAGTCTGGAAAACTCAATGTTGGAAAAATGTCAGTTTTCCCCAAATTAAGCTACAGAATCAGTTTCGTTTTTAATTAAAAATCTTGCATGCTGTCTTTACGTTGAATTATTTTGTTGGGCTTGCGTATGTGTGTGTGGGGTGGAGGGGGGGATGTGACACAGTGATTCTAACATAAATATAAAAGTCGAGACTTTCCTGGCGGTCCAGTGGTTAAGACTCAGATTCCAATGTAGCAGGCACTGGTTTGACCCCTGGTCAGGGAACTAAGACCCCACATACCACATGGCCAAAAAGATTATTTTTAATTTAATTAAAAAATAAAATAAATATGAAAGTGTAATGGGCTAAAAACAGCCAAGACTTTCCTGAAGAACAATAGCAAAGCGTGAAGACTTGCCTTCGTCACTCAGCCCCTTAGTCTTGTCCCACTCTTTGCGGCTCCATGGACTGCAGCACACCAGGCTTCCCTGTCCTTCACCATCTCCCATTACTCAAACTCATTTCCATTGAGTCAGTGATGCCATCCAACCATCTCATCCTCTGTTGTCCCCCGTCTCCCTCCTGCCTTCAATGTTTCCCAGCATCAAGGTCTTTTCCAATGACTTGGCTCTTCGTATCAGATAGCCAAAGTATTGGAGCTTCAGCATCAGTCCTTCCAATGAATACTCAGGACTGATTTCCTTTAGGATTGACTGGTTTGATCTCCTTGCCGTCCAAGGGATTCTAGAAAGTCTTCTCCAATACCACAGTTCAAAGGCATCAAATTTTCGGCGCTCAGCCTTTTTTATTGTCCAGCTCTCACATCTGTACATGATTACTAGGAAAACCATAATTCTGACTATACGATCCTTTGTAGGCAAAGTACTGTCTCTGCTTTTTAATACGCCATCTAGGTTTGTCATTGCTTTTCTTCCAAGGAACAAGCATCTTTTAATTTCATGGCTGCAGTCACCATCCACAGTGATTTTGCCTTACCAGGTATCGAAACTTCTAAAGTGATAAGTAGTTAAGACGGTGTGTTACTAACACAGGAATAGTCAAACAGACCAATAGAACAGAGAAGCAAATCCAGAAACAGAAGTATGCAAATATGGATACTGGACATATGTCAAATGTGGCGCTGCAGATCAGTAAAGAGGAACCTTTCAAAATCCATGGTGGAACAACTGAGTATCTGTTTGAGTGGGAAAGAATAAGACTGGACGTTATACTACCTATAAAATCTATTCCAGGTAAAGATTAAATTTGTGAAAGTTTAAAACTTAAAAGCTCTCAGAAGATAATACAGGAGAATATCTTCACCTCAGGCTACGAAAAGGTTTCTTAATTTAAAAGGAGTCAAACAGCACTAGCCAAAGTTGATAAATGTAACTACATTAAAACTGAGAAATTCTGTTGATCAACAGGCACCACAAAAAGCGAAAAAACACATTCAAAACAGAAGATACGGGTATACTACAACAGTTATAACTGAATGACAAGTATCCGAAACACATATAGGGAAGTCCCTGGAGGTCTGGTGGTTAAGACTCCATACTTTCACTGTTATGGGCCTGGGTTCAATTCCTGGTAGGGGATCTAAGATCCTGCAAGCCACGCAGTGCAGCCTAAACACACACACACACACATATAGAATTCCTAAAAATCTGTAATAAAACCACAGATCACCTAACAGAAAAAAACTGAGCAAACAACTTAGGTACATAAGAAGAAAATTCAAATGACTGTGAAAAGATGCTCAACTTCATTAGTAATTATGAAAATGCAAATTAAACCCATGAGACACCAATATGTTTTTCAAATTGGTAAAATATTAGAGTTTAAAAATACTAAGTGTTTAGAATGTAAACAAAGGGAACTCTCACACATTGTGTTGGAATTACAAATTAAAATAATTTTGAAAAACAATTTGCCATTATCAAAGTTGAATGTGTGCATACCTCGCAACCCAGCAATTCCATTCTTAGGAATTCTTAGAAATATTTGTGCACTTGAAAATATGAAACAGGTACAAGAGCACTCACCACCTAATTATTTGCATAACAGCAAGAAACTGAAATCTACTCAAATGTCCATCACAACTAGAATGAAAAAAATTGTAGTACCTTGTGACCATACATTGGAATACATTACCACGATGAAATCTTACAAATGACAGCTAACAACTTGGCATTAAATTGACAAATTCTGAACTAAATTTTTTAAATCACATAAAATACTCAATATGAAGTTCAAAAACAAGGAAAAATAAACTACATTGTTTAAGGATATATGACCTGGGATTTAAAATTATGAAGCAAAGCAGGAAAATAACAGTCACAAAAGGTCAGGATAATAGCCACTTCCACAGATTGGCCTATGTTGACAGGGTGAGCTGAGGGTGAGGTAATGGGGAGGCAGCTCTTGTTTGTTGGCCTGGGCAATGACAACACAAATGTTTACTTCATAATTTTCTTAAAACTGCATACGTCTTATTCACTCTCCTGTATATGTGCATAAAAAGGAAAAGTTAACAACTGTATATGACTGCTATAGTAATCTCTTTTTTGGGGGGGGCTGGGGGGGCGAGTCACACAGCATGCGAGATCTTAGTTCCCTGATCAGGGATGGAACCTGTGCCCCCTGCAGTGGAAGTGTGGAGTCTTAACCACTGGACCCTTTACAACAGGAAAATTCCTGTTAGAGTAACTTAATATGATAAAGCAATTTACATAAGCCCCAGAGATTGAATTCCTTGCATCCTAGCAGGTCCCTTCCCTCTCTTTAGTATTCCTTTTATTCTTTACACTCAAACTATACATTTTATCTGCCTTACTAGACTCTAAGTATCTGCCCATTGAATGCTTGGAGATAATCTGAAAGAGTTAAGGCAAAAAGAGAAAAAAAGGTGAAGTTAAGGAGCGGGGAAGTTGTGGGAAAAAACAGGAAGGAAAGAACTTGACTTATGCTTACATGAAAACACCCAGGACAACAGATTTTTATTTCAATGCTTCAAGGAGCCAGGAAGCAAAGGGAGAAAGAAGTAGGTAAATCATCCCTTGTCCCTTCTAACCCAGGTGCCATAAAACAAAGCAGACTAACATTAGTGATATCAATCACCTAACATTTAGGTGCAAGGAAGTGTACTTACGTCCCAAAATATCTACTTTTCCAGAAATCTTAACAATAACAAAACACAGTAACAAAGCCCCCCGCCCCACCCCACCTTGGACTATAAGTCCCTCTGAAACAAATCAACTCCTTCTTAATTGAGGAAGAAACTTTATTGTTCAATTAATCTATTCAATATGCAATATTTATTCATAGTTTAAAAGACTAAACACAAATATCTAATCAGATATCAACTCATTAATAAAATTATGATATACAACACAACAGAATATTGTGCCTCCATTAAAAAAAAAATAAGATCTGTATATACCAATATGTTGTATTCTCCCAAATATATTGTGAAATGGGGGACAAAAAAGAATAAGAAGAGATACAAAACAGTAAATATGGTATGTTACCTTTGGTGTATGAAAGGAGAATACACACATACACCTAACTTTGAAAGAAAACAAAAACTGGAATGATTCATCAGAAACCTACAAAAACGGTTATCTATAGGGAAGCAAGGAGGAAATAGAAGGGATGAGATGAAAATAAGATTTCCACATATTCGTCACATTTGGCTTCTCCTTTTGAGCTATGTATCTTACATATTCAAAGGGTAAGAGTATATATTAAAAAAAAGGAGGAAGCAAACTCTAAAATGATAAACAAATGGACCTAAATACATACCAAACTCTTAACAATCACACTGAGAAAATAATGATTTCAAGTGACTTTTAAACACAGTACTAACAGTAAGCATAACCTTGGTGGGATACATTCTAAGGACAAAATGAGATGCAAAGAAATCTTAAAGTTCACTGAGTAATTTTATTTTTAAATTATTTTAGCTATACTTAGGAAAAAATTCAATGTTAATAAAAATTAAGATTTTCAATATAAAAGAGATTAAAACTAAAGTTTTTTTAAAAAAGATGAAGAAAGAAGTGTGCAATGTTAAATTTGAATTGGAATTATCAATATGACCTCGTTTTTTTTTCCTCCTGACAAGGCCTAGAAGTGATGACAGTTCCATAAAAAGGAGCATATTTAGCATCCAGATGTTTTCTAAACATCATCCTCTTCTATAAAGAGACAGATCTCTTTGGAGAAAGAGCAGTTTCTCTTTGGAGAAACTGCTGATTCCAGTCTAAAGTAGGAGAAATCCTTGATGAGCCAAGATATCTTATATCCAAAAGTAAGGAATCACTCAAAGACTAATAATAGGTTTATGCAAAAAGAATTCAGGTGCCTGCTTGAAGGAACTCCCAACAGCCTTATTTGAGACAATCTAAACATCGAAAAAGAACAAAGGGAGGGAAGGAATGGGAATTTGGGATTAACAAAGGTGAACTATTATATACAGGATGGATAAACAACAAGGTCCTATTGTGTAGCACAGGGAACTATATTCAATATCCCATGACAAACCATAATGGAAAATAATACATATAACTGAGTCACTTTGCTGTACAGAAGAAATTAACACAACTCTGTAAATCTACTAAACTTCAATAAAATCTAAAAATAAAAGAACAGTTGTAAGTAATTGTAATACAACAAATAAAAAACAAAGAGATGATTAACAAACTCATTTGTCACACTGTAGATGACTATTAGACCAACTCCTCACTCTGAAAATTTGACAAGAAAGACTTAAGCATTTACTTACTCTGCCCTTTTAGGAAGAACTGCAGTTCACTCCTAGGTGATAAAAGTTATAAATCATTTGTTTACAGAAAAATGACAGCTAATAAACGTAAAAAATTACCGAATTAGAAAAATCAACATTTTAAACTTTAAGTTAAAAACTTATTTGCCCAAGGCTCACAAAAGATTCTAAAATCACCAGGTAAAGAATATTATGAAGAATGGAATATTTGTAAGATATCAAAGCCTCACCCCCACAGACTATTGTACTTGATGATCATAAAAGAAAAAAATACACTTTTACAATGGAAAGATATAGCAAACATCACTTTAAACTTCATAAAACTTAGATCACTAATAGTGACATTATATAGCTTCCCTGGTGGCTCAGTGGTAAAGAACTCATCTGTCAAGGCAGGAGACGTCAGTTTGATACCTGGGTTAGGAAGATACCCTGGAAGAGAAAATAGCAACCCACTCCAGTACTCTTGCCTGAGAAATCCCAGAGATAGAGGAGCCTGACGGGCTACAGTCCGTGGGGTCGCAAAGAGCTGGACACGACTGAGCGCCTGAAACACCACCACCTCCCATGTTGCCTATGATGTACTCTTGCCAAAACATTTTAACATGCATAACCAAGCCTTTAAACTGTAACTTTCAGTGTACAAGACATACAGGGGACAGAGAATCAGTTAAGCAAAAGCACAAAGAAATAATTAGATAACTAGAAAACAGGCCATTCTATAAGATAATGATCTAATCTTGTCAAAGAAATTTCAGTATCATAAGAAAAAGGAATGGGATAAGAAACTTTTCTACATTAAAAAACGACTAAAAAGATAAAACAAATGCAATGCAAAAATCTTGACTGAATTCTAGTTTGAAAAACTGGGAAGAGTTAAATGTAGTCTGAATACTAAATGTTATCAGGAAATTACTCTTATTTTTCTTACGTGTGGCACTATGGAGACACGGAGAATATTTTCTTTTTTTTTTTTTTTACGGAGAATATTTTCTTAGGAGATACATACTCAAGTATTTTGAGGCAGAAGTCAAAATAACAACTTTCAAAAGGTTCAGTTAAAGTATATACAGACACCTACACACAAAAAACAATAAAGCAAATATGGATGGCATATTGTTAATTTTTGAATCTAGGTGGTGGACTTACAATGTTCTTTGTTCTACTCTTTCAACTTCTCAATTTTTTTTTTTTTTTTTTTTGCCACACCATACAGCATGCAGGTTTTTAGTTCCCCAACCAGGTATCAAACCTGTGGGAGGGTAAAGTCTTTACTGCTAGACCACCAGGGAAGTCCCTCAACATTTCCTAAGTACTTTTATTATTAAAAAAAAAACCAAAAGTAGGGAGAAAGCAGGAGGAAAACTATAGTAAGGTAGAGTTGTTAAAAAAGGTAAGGAAAACACATAATCTCAAGATCATTTATAAACTCATATTCACACAGTTATCTGAAGAACTTTCTCCCTTAGACAAAACACACACCCCTCAGGAATTCCCTGGCAGTCCAGTGGTTAGGACCCCATGCTTCTACTACTGGGGGCGCAGATTCAATCCCTGGTTGGGGAACTACGATCCAGCAACCCAGAGAATAAACTAAATAAACTGAAGTTACTATCCTTAAAAAAAAAAAAAAAATTCAGAGACTACTCAGCCCACTATCATCTAATCAATATAAGTAAACAGATTTCAAACATACTAAACACAGCAATAGTACTACAATCTGTCAATGATTTAAGGAATGTTTGTCATTGGCAAACAGAACATTTGTTTGGATACTTCACACTGACTCAAAAGACATTCTAACATCCATTAATCTGATATACTAAGATATTAAGAAAAGCTTCTCTTCAGAGATTTTTTTGAATTGAAAAATATGGTCACACTTCAAAGACAGCCAGCAGACTATCCAAAGATTTACTTCTACTAGCAACAAACTTTGATGACATTTACACAACACTTTAAATTCTTGATCTCATATTTAAACATAACAAGAAATAGACATATTCAAGAAGGAAAAAGTAGACTTGTTGAGTATCAACCATGTGCTTGGTACTTTACATAACTGTTTAACTCTCATGACAATCTTATGAGATGAACATTCTTGAAGCTCAGAAATGTTAAGTGATTTGTCTACAGATAACAGCTCATAAGTGATAAGGCTAGAAACTATCAAAAAAGCTGGAAATCCACGTTTAAAAGTCTATACAGTAAGTCCTCTACATATGAAGGATTTCTGTTCCAAGAGTGCCTTTGTAAGTCCAATTTGTTCATTAGCACAAAAAAGTTAGCCTATGTACCCAACTAACACAATCGGCTATATACTACTGTACTGTAATAGGTTTATAATACTTTTCACACAAATAATTTCTAAAAAACAAAAAACAAAAATTTTAATCTTACAGTACAGTACCTTGAAGAGTACAATAGTATAACGGCTGGCATACATGGGCTGGCACTGAGTGAACAGACAAGAAGAGCTACTGACTACAGGAGGGAGAGGAGTCAGTAACTATTGTTACTGACTATGGGATATGGTAAAACTGAAGGACCACCAGCAATAGGAGACAGAGAACAAGCTGCAATTTCCCTCATGCCTGACGCTAATGGAAGGCATGTTCGCATCTTTCAAAGTTCACAACTTCAAGGTTCATATATAGAGTACTTACTGTATTCTTTCTACTTAACTGGTCTTAACAAATTTAGTATTTACTGACAGAAAAGTCCACCTATGGAAAAGGACTGTTTAAAAGAATTCCTTCATATTCAAAGAATCACATAAAGTTGAAGAAAAATCAAAACAGAGAAAAAGTACTCTCTAAAATTATTGTTAGTTGCACACACACACACAAAACCCAATTCTTAGCAGGCCAGCTGTCTATGACACAGGACAGCTAGTCCTTTCCTCACTGTACATGTAAAATTATACTCCAGTTGCCCGTTGGATGACCCCACTGCCAAAATATGCTAGCAACATAATTCACATTAAAACCCAGAGGCCAAACACCATTTGGAAAGTGCTTTACATGTTTACTATACCCATCTCAAGCACGCTCCTCACTCAAAACAGGCTATTTTAAGCAAATATTCTTTGGTCTATCAATTCTTTTCTGCCGCTCTAAGATATTAAACTTACAAACAAGAAAATCTACCTAAATACAAACACCCCATAACTGAATCTTAAAATGTTATGTGACTTTGAATTTATCTACTGCACAAAAATAAGCCAAAATTACATTGCGTAATATAAACTCTATGTATGCCCTTTCTATAGGATCAAAATTCTAATGTCTATGTCTCTTGTACATCTAAAGAAACACACAAAATATGTAGAGAAATCTATGTAAAAAGAGTTTTCCTATTTAAAATTAAATCTTCTTTGAACTGGACTAGTGACCAGAAGAGGGCATAAGGTGTCTTGTAGGCTGTAGTATTATCCTGTATTATCCTAGATATGGGTGTTGGTTACATTTGTGTGTTCACTCCGTGAAAATTTACTGAGCTGTACATCTATGATCTGTGTACTTTTCTGTATACATTGTAATTTATAATAAGAATATTCTTTTTTACAAATCCTCAATCTAAAAACCTAACCATATTGCACCGATACCCAAGAAGCTACAGCCCAGTGAAGAAAACAGACAAGCTATTAGGAATTTCATTAGAGAGCTGAGAAAGAAGCAAGCACTAGATACTCGGAGCACACAGGAGCAATACCTAACTTAACCTGGAAGTAAAGCTTCCTGAAGATACACCTGAACTGAGACTTGAAGATCAGAGAGCAGATTGCCAAGCAAAGAAAGATGGAAGGGAAATACAGGAAAGGGAACAGAGCATGCAAAGACCTAAGTTCAATGAGTGGATCAAAGAATTTAAGGAAGACAGCAAAGAAGGAAAGCCTAAAGAAGTAAGAGTCAGAGCACGAAGGATCTCACATATATGCGATGCTACAGTTTAAGCTTTAACCTGAAAGTGCTTCCCCGGTGGCTCAGATGGTAAAGCATCTGCCTGCAATGCAGAAGACCGGGGTTTGATCCCTGGGTCGGGAAGATCCCCTGGAGAACAAAATGGCAACACTCCAGTACTCTTGCCTGGAAAATTCCATAGACAGAGGAGCCTAGGAGGCTACAGTTCATGGGGTTGCAAAGAGTCGGACACAACTGAGCAACTTCAATAACGCACTGAAGATCTTTCAACAGAAAAGGACATGATTAGACGTTTATTTGTACCATGTCAATCACGGTGCCTGTCATGTTTACAACCCCATTTTGTGAGAAGTTACCCTGCACGCTGCCCCATGTTTTTCACCATTATGCTCCTGCCTCACATCCACATGCACAAATAAACACACAGTCAACACTAAATGGCTAGGAGTGGTCACATGACCCAGTACACAGACCTGCTAGCAGCCCATGATTAAAAATTAAACAATCCAAAGATTGTTTCTTGGGAATTCAAACCATAAAATCCTAGGAAGAAGTTAGCAACAGGAGCTTAAGCTAAAGAGACAGTAGCCAGGAGGCAAGATACTGGCATGGGAGTGACGGCAGTTAAAAGGAGGCAAAAGTTAAGAATAAATGAAAGCTGTGAGATGGGGGAGGGGGGTGGTGGTGGAGGGGGGTGATTAGAGAGAAAAAAATAATACAAAATGAAACAGAAAAAGTAGCTAAGACAAGTTAACAGTAGAGCACTAGAGTGAAATACCTGGATTCAGAAGATCCCCTGGAGAAGGGAAAGGCTACCCACTCCAGTATTCTGGCCTGGAGAATTCCATGGACTGTATAGTCCATGGAGTCACAAAGAGTCGGACACAATTGAGCGACTTTCACCCACTCGCTCAGAGTGCAATCTGTCTTTTCCGGCTTCCAGTTTTATTTTTAAGCTCACGTTCTTTCTAAGACCAAGCTGTTTAACTTTTCCTGCGTTCCCACATGCATGTTTTCTTTCAGGAAGCACTCCTCTATTTAAGGTAACTTGAGTCTCTTCCTTGCATACGAAAGAGCCTAACTAAAAGAGCAGTTTAGAACACTTACTCTGGCAGCAGCGCAGAGAATGAACTAGAGGGTATGGCAAAACAAGAGGCAGATGAGAGAAGACCAACAGACATTTGGGGTTAAAATAGAGACAACAAAAATAGCAATAACAGTGATTTGAAATATCATGAGGGAGAATGTGCCGGACTTAGTGATGTTGGTAGTATGGTACAGAATGGAGTGGAGGATGATTTCCAGCTTCCTGAAAGCTTCAAGAGGAGAGAGTGGTACCATTCATCAAGACCGGAAATCGAAAGAAATGATTTTGTTGCCTTTGTCTCTTTCTACCCCCACAGCTTTTTGGAGGGAAGGGATACAGAGACGAGTTTTATTTTGTACATATGTGAAGTGCTTGTTGAAATGTGAATTCAAGATTAAATGTCCATTAGCAGTGATTTACACGGGTCCAAGTAAAGGCAAGAGCTCTACAAGGCAGCTTGAGACTTATAAACACATTAAGGCAATGTTATGTCACAGTGGTAAAGAAGCTGCCTGTCAATGCAGGAGATACAAGGATGCAGGTTCAGGCCCTAGGTTGGGAAGATCCCCTGGAGGAGGAAATGACAACCCACTTACGTATTCTTGCATGGAAAATTCCATGGACAGAGGAGCCTGGCAGTCTACAGTCCTAGGGTCGAAAAGAGTTGAACGCGACTGAGCACACATTTAATCACATGGTTTAAAAACACGACCGAAAAATCTTTGACTAAACTCTGTTACTAATATAGCTAGAAATCATACAAACTAAAACACTTAATATTTTTGGCAGACAACATTTTCCAAGCTCCTATACTTCTCTGTAAACAATGAAGACTGAACAACTTTTACAATACTATAATCTAAACACTTAGAAAGAATAAGGTTATAGTGCTAACTTCTACTGAGGTTTTGCCTTTCTAAAAACCTAAGTTTACTTCCATTTCCCTCAGAACTATATATCACTCAAGGGAAAACACTGTTGAAAAGTCTTGTCAGATAGTGAACTTATTGATGTTTAACCATAACAAGATTCTTTACAGAACTGAACCACATAATTTACTATTAATAGCTTAGACATTCAATTCTGTGTGTACTGTAAATGCTGAATTTCTATCCTACAATCTTTTCTTCTCTCACCTAAACCTACTATCAACCCAGAACTTAATAACAAGCTTAAGCCACAAATCCAGTTGCCTACTGGCCATCTACATCTGCTAGAAGTATAATCACCAGTAACCCAAACTCAAAATATCACAAATTGAATTCCTCTTTCTTGATAAAAACAAAAATTCCACTCCTTCCTCATACAGATCCCCACCTCAGTGAAAGGCACAAGCTAGAAACCTAGATCTTATCCTCTATGAACCCTCAGTCTAATACCAAATCCAGTGAAATCGCCAAATCCTATCTATTCTCAAAACCCAAATGAAGAAGCTGCACCATTACTGTTTACCACCCCCCAACACCTTTAGCCTGCCTTTCAATCCACCCTCCTCAAAGTAGATTGAGTGATCTTTTAAAAATGCAAATCATTTCAGTCCCCTCCTTTAAATCCTTCAATAACTATCAACTAAGTTATAAATAAACATTTATGTACATGTATGCTAAGTAGACTCCATGGACTACAGCCTGCCAGGCCCCTTTGTCCATGGAATTCTCCAGGCAAGAAGACTGGAGTGGGTTGCCATGCCCTCCTCCAGATCTTCCTGACCCAGGGACTGAACCTGCATCTTCTGTGGCTCCTGCATTTGCAAGGCAGATTCTTTTACCACTGAGCCACCAGGGAAGACCAATAAAACATTATTAAAAATCCAAATAAATATAAACTCTATCAAAGCTAGTGAAACTCCATGAAAGCCCAGCGAGTGGTTCAATGAGAAATTTACTTTAACTATATCCTTTTTTGCATGTTCATAAAAGACCCATCAGGAAATTTTTTGAATCCTGAAAATTACTTAAAACATACATATAACAGCTGATATATTTAAGAGAAAAGCACATAGCATTGTCCGTAAAAACAAAGACTGAAAATAACCTCAAGATCACCAGAATGGAATACTATCTAGCCAGTAAATGAGGCAATTCCAAATATACTATTGTTGAATGATCTCTAGGATCTATTATTAAAGGGAGAGGGGAGCTGTAGCCATAATATACAGTATGCAAGCATTTGTCTGTGGAGTGTTTTAAAAATATAAATATATAGACTTGTACGCTAGAAATATCACAAGGACACACACAAAGATGGAAATAATGGTTGCGTCTAAGGAGGGAAAATGGGTGGCTGGCGAATAAATGGGGAAGAGAAACTTTTTACTGCATAATCTTTTGAACCTTTTGACTTTTATACTATGTCTATAGTTATGACCTATAATTTTCATATGATTTTCTCCCTTAGTTCCACACACACAAAATAAAAAATTTTAAAGTACTGACTACAAAAGCCCCTCTATACTTCATCCCTCTACCAACGTTAAAATTATGCACTGATCATTCGGTGTAAGATTACATTTCCTTCTTGACAGCTCAGGAGTTCAATAAACTATTTTACTCAATATTTTATTACTGCTGAGAAGGCTGCTGGTAATGACACGGGTGAACACTGCATGGTAACTGTACTTGTTCCTTGGAAAAGCAAGACCGCAGCACCAAGTAGCAGAATTTTATTATCGAACTGGCATCAAAACCTTCAGGGATTAAGGAAAACTACAAACCTTACTTTTCCAGAAAACTGAAAAACAATAAAATAATAATTTTTAAAAACACCCTAGTATCCTTCAAAAACAGTGCCAAAGGTATATTAAAATCTACAAGAACGTGAAGCAAATAATAACACATGGAGACACAGTTTTATTCATTAGTGATATGTGATTTAATCCTTACAAAAGTCCCCAAACTGTCAGGATCTGGATTACCTCACACGTTCTAGAAAAGAGACAAGATGAGAAGCAAGCTGTGTGATCTTACAATAGCACACACCCCCTGCCCTGGCTTTCCATGCTCTTCCCTCTCACTCTCTATAGCCACCAGACTAAACCCTCCAAACCTCGGTATCAGTTGGGTCCCTTAATCCCCACGGAGGGAATATACTAGGGTAACACCCCTTCAGGATTTCATGG
This sequence comes from Bos grunniens, assembly GCF_055505025.1. NCBI lineage: Eukaryota > Metazoa > Chordata > Mammalia > Artiodactyla > Bovidae > Bos > Bos grunniens. The sequence goes on along the minus strand of NC_141174.1, from coordinate 83,316,563 downwards.
CAAAGTCTTTCCAATCAAAGAAAGGATCACGAGCGGGGAGAAAGATACTAAGGTCTGCCTAAGGAGAAGAGGTCTGCGGGAGGCTACAGCAGGAGTCGGGGGAAGAAGCGCCAGTTGATGGTGGCTATAGAGGGGCTGATACCGGATCTCTTGGGAGGTAAGAGCATCACAAAATAGACTATGGGAAAGCCGAGTTGGGTAGGCGAAGGGCTGGTCGGCTGGGCGGTAAGCGAGCCGGGGGTGGGGGTTAGGAGGTCTGCTGAGAAGGGTGGCCACGACGGATCTGCCCTGGACCAGGGGGTCGCAATGGGTTAGGGGGTTAGCCCTAACTGGGTCTGAGAAACTGTGATCCGGTCAGCTCACGGGAGGATGTAACAGAGTCTCGAGGCCCCATTAAGCGTCTAAGAGTTCGAAGGGGGTTCCAATAGGGTGTACTGGTGTGGGTGTGGGGGGGGGGCGGGGGGGGCATGATAGAACCCCAGGAGAGGCTGGAGGGCCAGAAGGGTGTCTGGCCAATGGAAGATACCATGGGTGGGGTCTACTGGGGATCCTGGGCAGCGATCGGGTATCTGGGAGGCTGCGGGGCAGACCCGCACGCGGGGCGTCTCCGCTGGGGCGGGGCGGAGCGGCCCCGCAGGAGCCAAAGAGAGAGACTGAGACGTGGGCCGGGCCGGGCGGCAGGGCCGCTGGGCGGCTTGGGCGGGTCTTACCTCGGGCTCCGCCGCGGTGGCCACCGCAGCCCCCTCCTCTTCGGCGGAAGCCGTCTCCCAGCCTCGGCCCCAGGGTCAGGCCGGAGGAGACAGCAGAGGCCGAGACCACCGAGGGTCGGACGGTTCCGGGACGGTGGGCCCAGTTGCTTTAGGGTCCAGGCGAGCGGCCGCCGCGCATCCCCCGCCCTGTCAGAGAGACTCCGCCCGGCCTGGGCAGGCACATCCCCCGCCGCACCCGCCCAGCACGCGTTGCACCGCCGCCTCCACCGGTGTCGCCGCCTCTGCTGGTGCCAGAGGGTGCCTTCGCAGTCGCGTCTCAGCGTCCTGGCTGGACTCAGCAGCCACAACCAACCGCCGCCGCGTCCCAGTCAGCTCCGGCCCGCGCGCCCCCGACCCCGCGCACGCGGCCCCGCCCCGCGCGACTCCTAGGCTGCAGACGAGCAGGCGCGCGCGCACTTACCTCCCACGCCCCCTACCGCCTGCGGGATCCTGCCCGCCCCGCCCCCGCACGTGACGGCGCCAGCGAATACAATGTGCGCTTGCGCGGACACGCCCCATCTCAATTGCCTCTGGCGGACACGCCCCGTCTCATTGGCCTCAGGCGGCCCCGCCCAAACTTTTCTTCCTCACTTTACGGCACAGCTGGGAGCCTCTGCCTTAGAGGACTAGAGAGGAATGTCGCAATGTTGGGGGTAGAAAACTCTGGATTTGCGACTGTAGCGCTGCTTTTCCGGCCAGTACAGAGCTGCTTGGAGGCTGGTAGGGGTGGTGAGGCCCGAAGCAGGTAAGAAGCCTGCTCCCTACTTTGGTTTGTTGGTATGTGGGTCCGGGCAGGGGACCTCTTTGCGGTCCACGGAGATCTAGCGTATCTGTGCCCCATTTCCAATTCTGGCAAGAATTCTCAGCGACACTCCTGTTAGCCCCCTCTCCTGGTTGCCACACACACACGCCCTGTATTTCCCCGCCCCCGACCTCCGTTTCCTAGTTCTACTTTTCATTCATCACTCAGACTATTCACTGAGTGGTTTCTGTGCGTTGGACTCCAGAAAGTCAGAAGCAAATGAAATAGTCTCAGCTTTCTGAAGCGCTCTGTCAGAGACGAGGAGATAACTCGCAGTGGTAGTAAAGTAAAATTAAAGTAGGGAGAAAAAAACCTACAGGATACTCTTGAGCATGAATGTGTAGAAAGACTTGAGGAACCCCTTCCAAGGTGACCTTTGAGTCACTCTTAATTTTTGTTAAAAGGCTAGTGAGCAGTAGGTGGTCAAAGAAATAGATAGAAGCAGAAAGTACAAAAGCATGTGCTAGTACTGGCCGAAAGAGTAAAAAGTTAATCAAAGAATATAGCTGGTGAAAACCATGCAAGTGTAGGCTACCCTTTAAAAAACATCGTTGTAAAGTGGTTAGGGGCAAGCGTGTGGGCCACAAGACTGTTTTCAAGATGGGAGTCTTTTGGGCATAAAAATACCATGGAACCGAGAAGACAATTTATTGGTACGAGTTAGAAAACCAAGAATACTCGTGGCTTTCAATCTTGTATGCACGGTAGAGTCACCTGGGAAGCCTTTTAAATATAAAACCAATGCAGTTGCTGCACCTGAGGCCAATTAAACCCAGGTATCGATATTTTTTTTAAATTGATGAGTAAGGCTGTGGGTTAAAAACCATTCAACTAGAACAAAGGAAAGCAATAAGAAGTAGGGGAGGGCCAAGGTTGATAAAAGTGGCACTGTAACATTAAGATGGGAGTCATCTGATGAGAAAGAGTTGGAGGTGGAATGGGAGCTTGGTCAGAGTGATGAAGTTTTGAATAATGGAATAAGCTCTGGAAAATGGGGGAAGGAGTCACTCCTGCCTTTCCCTCTGGCACAGTTCCATCCTTCAGACTTAATCAGGTCCACCTCAGTTACTGCTCTCTTTTCTTTTCCCTTCCATCCAGGGTCGATCAGCTGGGGATCCAGGCTTCCCGCTCCAAGCCATCCTCATTTCTTTCCCCCAAAAGATGACAGCTAGGCTAATGTATGAGATCCAAGAGCAAACTTCAGACCCCTAGAGATGAGTACAATACACAGTGCCTTGCCAGTTTAGAACCTGTCTTTTATAATTCATCAATCATTTAAGTAAGGAATGAGAAAGATTTAAGACCAGCCCTATTCAGACCTGTAGTATTAGGAAAAACAAACCTTTAAAAGAATTCTTTTGGCAGGCAGAGAAAGTCTGTGTAAGGCAAAGCCCAAGCCATTGAATGGTTTAACTAGGGTTAATTCGAAAACTTATCAGCCACCAGATAAGAGTGAGTCACCATTGTCTGGTGTGACTAGAGTTTAGTATGAAAAGTAGGGGCGGGACAGAGATGAAGATGAAAAAGTGGGTGTGAACAGATAGTGAAGAGCCTTGAGTTCCATGCTAAAGTGTTTAGGTTATATTCTACAAGCAATTAATATGTATAATAAAGATGTATAAAATAAAATACATAGAAACAAATGAAGTTAGTTTTATTGAAAGTTGTAAAAATATAAAAACGTGTGATGGAGTTACATATGCGATTCCTTACACATTAAATAACATCAGGCAGCAGGTCTGTTGTTCAGTCACTCAGTCATGTCCCACTCTTTGCGACCCCATGGACAGCAGCACGCCAGGCCTCCCTGTCCATCACCAATTCCCAGAGTTTACTCAGACTCATGTCCGTTAAGTCGGTGATGCCATCCAACCTCTCATCCTCTGTCATCCCCTTCTCTTGCTTTCAATCTTTCCCAGCGTCAGGGTCTTTGCTCATGAGTCAGCTCTTCCCATCAGGTGTCCAAAATATTGGAGCTTCAGCATCAATCCTTCCAATGAATATTCAGGATTGATTTTCCTTTAGGAAAATGGTTGGATCTCCTTGCTGTCCCTTGCTGCCCAAGGGACTCTCAGGAGAAATCTCCAACACCACAGTTCAAAAGCATCAATTCTTTGGTGCTCAGCCTTCTATGGTACCAGGTCTAATTATGTAATTTCAAAATAGTGATGAGTATAAATTTTGAGACACCTGTAACAACTTTAATGTGATTTGGAAGTATTTTCCTATTGGTGACAAAGACACCAGTAATATGAGGATTATTGACTACACTTATTGAATATGTTAAATTTCAGCTAGAGGTTATTGCAATGGCACCCCACTCCATCACTCTTGCCTGGAAAATCCCATGGATGGAGGAGCCTGGTAGGCTGTAGTCCATGGGGTTGCTAAGAGTCGGACACAACTGAGCGACTTCCCTTTCACTTTTCACTTTCATTCATTGGAGAAGGAAATGGCAACCCACTCCAGTGTTCTTGCCTGGAGAATCCCAACGACTGGGGAGCCTGGTGGGCTTCCATCTCTGGGCTCGCACAGAGTCGGACACGACTGAAGCGACTTAGCGGCAGCAGCAGAGGTTATTGAAAAGATGCAATTTTTTCCCCTAATCCAAGTTCATGGAACCGTTAATTCTAGCCACCTTCTGGTCCAGGGATCCTAGATTTATAAATAGCTCACTGTAATGGTTTTAAACAAGATCACAACAGATCAAGTAAGTGTTTTGGAAAGGTACTTGAGCAGTGTTCACTTCTCAACCTTTCTGTTGGAATCAGCATAGGGAACTGGCAATTTATTTTTTCCTATAATTTAGTTGCAGTAACTGCTACTGACCTACTGTTGCCTAATAATTTGAGAACTCGGCTTGTGGCTGTCTATATAGGATAAGTACAAGGAGGTAAATTGGGAAAGATAGGGCTATTTTTTTTTGATAGGGCTATTTTTGTTGAAATTATTTAATGCTATGCTGTAGTTTGTACTTAATTTTGGTAGACAATGGAGAAATGTTTAAAAACTTGGAGCAGGATAATGAAACGAGTTCTATTTGAAAAATAATCAGCAGTAATGTACAGATTACATTTATCAAAAAAGAAGATAGAAATGAAGAGGCCAGACCAGCAATTAATTAAATTTTTTAAAAAGCTAAATTTTATCATAAAGCAATCTCTAAAGAGTCTACTGCTGCTGCTGCTAAGTCGCTTCAGTCGTGTCCGACTCTGTGCGACCCCATGGGCTGCAGCCCAACAGGCTCCTCCGTCCATGGGATTTTCCAGGCAAGAATACTGGAATGGGGTGCCACTAAATTCCTTTATTTCCCCAGTGTGACCAACCTAAAGGAAAAGATTGGACTAAATTACATGCCTTTCAACAAAGAGGTGCACACCTGTGGAGAGATCTGTTAGCATTTTTCCAGGTCAAGAGGCTAGCCCTTTCTTTTGTATTATAATGATAATGTTAGAACGTCTAATAAGCAGTGACTTTACCATGTATCTGGGCTTTCCTGGTGGCTCAGATGGTAAAGCTGCAGTGTGGGAGACTCGGGTTCAATCCCTGGGTTGGGAAGATCCCCTGGAGAAGGAAATGCCAACCGACTCCAGTACTCTTGCCTGGAAAATTCCATGGACTGCGGAGCCCGGTAGGCTACAGTCCATGGGGTTGCAAAGAGTCAGACATGACTGAGCAACTTCACTTTACCATGTATCTAGGTTCCTAGATGTTGCCAAGGCCTTTCTTAGTTATATTTCCGTCTACACCTGTGAGTCCTACAGTTGTGACTTTTTTAAGGTCAAGACTCATCTCCTTGCCAATTCCTTAAACCTTCTTTGCTGGGTAAATGCATTAGTAAACAAAAAGGAAGTCCTCAAGGCCTAGGGAACCCATCTTTTTGGAAATTGACCATTGCCAGACTATAGAAAACTTACTGCTCAAACCCCAGTTACTCCCCAAATGGTGTGACTTTTTAACCATATTATTAAAAACATTAAATTTGAGGCCCAGGTGTTACTAAAGCAAGTAAGTAATGTAAAGTTAGTTTTCTGAACCAGATTCTATTTTCTTCAGCATGACTAGTTTATATTCACTAGTCTATCTACCTATTGGTATGGTTCAAGTTTCCTTTTCTTAGGGAATGGGGGAACAGGTCTATTTTAAAGCAGAATTCTTGAAATTTCTGAGGGATTTTCATTACTTACAGAAAATCTCTGAAAGTTCCTTTCTCTGGCTTCCAATTAGATGACTACACCTTTGAACATTCATCCGTTATAAAAGCACTAGAACACAGTTGTGATACTGAAACAATTGTCTGGTCACAGTTACTATTTTTGAGCATCTACATTGTACATTTAAAAAATCTTAGGCCTGCCTTCCCTCATGGCCAAAAAAATAAGTAAATGCTGTCTCAGAGTAGTGTGATAGGTTAAATTCCTTCAAAACAGTAACGTGTGGATTTTCCCATTACTGTTTATTGTAGCAACTTCGCACTTCAACAGCTAAAATATGTAGATGCTGGAAATGTTTAGTCCTATTTAACAATATGTAATTCAGACCTCATCAGATAACTCAGCTAGTATTTGTGTTAATTAACATTTAAAGATAAATTCTGTATGTCACAATTGGGTCCCATCAGACCCTGTTTTCCTATCAGCACAATAAAACAAATTCATTGTTTTATTTGTTCATTAAATATTTATTGAGCACCTGCTATTCGCCAAGCACATTTTTGAGACTCATTAAAGAGGAGTTTGTACTAACAGTTTACCTTTTAACTATGGAAAAAAATAATTTACCAGACTTTGAAATCTACAAGACAGATAATTTAAAAATGATGCCTTTTTCATTCTCTTTTAAACCAGATGTCTGCATACAGCTACTGTGTGTGCAGTGATTATTTATGAAACCAGGCAGATTATAACTTTAGCTTGACCACATCTTATCACCTAAGGTATAATATTAGCTATATACTAAATAAAATTCTGTTTACTCCTTTGTAAAATATATCTTACTTACTCAAACCTCTCATTAAAAGTGTCCTCCCCATCCACTATATTTACAGTCGCAGTCATTTCAAATTTTGCAATTAAGTCATTTCTCAGAAAATTTAAACAAAATCATTTCTAGAAAAGGCTGGTATTTACACCAAGTATATAGGAAAAGGAAAGAAAAATTGTGACACAATTATAGATGGAACCTTTGAAGTGTAATGGTAGACTAAGAATAAAGTTTTTTTTTCTGATCCGTGACCCCTTAACCGTGCCTAATAAGTGACAGAACCATAAATAGAGAGCCTCAGTGCTGGAAGAAATCCTAAAAGGTTACTTAGTCTATCTCCCTGGCCCAAGGGAGGGCCAAATGGAATTTATGGCTAATCAGTTACCAGGCATCATCATCATACCAAATAGTTTTTCTGCTTTGAAAGCTGAATTCCTCTGTTGGTAAAAGATTCATGTGAGAGGTATATTGTTCAAATTTATAAATAATTTGGGGCTTCCCATGTTGTGCTAATGGTAAAGAACCTACCTGCCAGTGCAAGAGATGTGAGATACCTGGGGGTTCAATCCCTGGGTTGGGAAGATCCCCTGGAGGAAGGCAGGGCAACCAGCTCCAGTGTTCTTGCCTGGATAATCCTGTGTACAGAGGATCCTGGCGGGCTATAGTCCATGGGGTCGCAGAGTCGGACCCCAACTGAAGCGACTTAGCACACATACATAAATAACTTATAAAATTGAAAAATCTTATGTTTTTAACAATCTTGTGTTTTCAGGCACTGAAGATAGCAGGCATGAATGAAAACTAATCTCTGTCTTTAAGAAAGATATAAAATCTTGATGGTAATTTTTACATGCCACTTGATACAAATCTCTGGATGGGTTAGGCTAGCATTAAAAGGAAATGTTTAATTAGGGGAAATTGAAACCAAAAAATAAGACTTCAGCTTCCTTCCTGAAAATTTTTCTGCTTATGCTGACATGAAAAGCACATTTGTTCTTGAATGTGATTCATTTTGTGAAATTACAAATGAAATTTTACATGAAAAGTTGGATGTAATCTAATTTTAATGAACATCAGATTATGTTTAAATATTTGTGTTTGAAACTTTGTGCAAGAGAAATTAGACTTACTGTTTTTTTACTAGAGGACATAAGTGAGACCAGCGAGTCAAAGAAACATATTTTGTGTGTGTGTGTGTGTGTGTGTGTTAGTCACTTAGTCGTGTGGACTGTAGCCTGCCAGGCTCCTCTGTCCATGAAATTCTCCAGGCAGGAATACTGGAGTGAGTTGCCATTTGCTTCCCCAGGGGATCTTCCTGACCCAGGGATCAGACCCAGGTCTCCCGCATTGCAGGCAGGTTCTTTACCGTCTGAGCTACCAAGGAAGCTCCAGATAGATTTTCAGTTCATTCAGTTGCTCAGTTGTGTCCAAATCTTTGAGACCCCATGAATCGCAGCACGCCAGGCTTCCCTGTCCATCACCAACTCCTGGAGTTCACTCAGACTCACGTCCATCGAGTCAGTGATGCCATCCAGCCATCTCATCCTCTGTCGTCCTTTTCTCCTCCTGTCCCCAATCCCTCCCAGCATCAGAGTCTTTTCCAATGACTAGATAGATTTTAAGTGACTGTAAAAGTGAGAGGTGCTACATTTCTTTCTTGAATGAATGACAGTAGCTGTATTTTCTGGTTATATACTCATTAGAAAAAGGGGGAAAATAAAGCAATATCAAAAGTTAGAAGAAAAAAGTTTAAAAGTATTAAAATCCTATTCTTAAAACTGTATTATTATAGATAGCTATCATCCTTGACTAATTTTGTACAAATTTTTATATAACCTTTCTTTTCATAGCATATTATGAGCATCTTTCTATGTCAATAAATTATTTTTTAATGGCTGAAAAGTATTCCATTAAATGGAAACCCTGTTATTTTACCAGTCCTCTTTTAAACTTTGGGATTATTTCCAGTTTTTCTTTTACAAATATTACTGTGGTAAACATCCTTGTTAAATTTTTGCATGTATCCTAAAGTTTCGTTTAAGATGAATTTCTGAAAGTGTAATACCTACATATTTCCAAAATACTAAAATATAATGACAAATTATCCTTCAAAAAACTCACATTAGTTTACACTCCTGTTTACAGTAAGACTGCATTTTCCTGTAGTTACTCAGCAATGCCTGTTATTATCAGTTTTCCCATCTTTGCTAATTTAACAGGTGAACAATGAAATCTTAATTCAACATACATTCCCTTGATTACGAGTAAGATATTGGGTATCTTTTCATGTGTGTATTGGCCAGCTGTATAAAGTGTTTTTAAGCTCTATTTTCTTTTAATATTTTTGTTTCACTTTTTAGCATTTAAATTTCACTCGATCAGAAATAGAATTCAATATGAGGTCTGAAGTAGGGATCTAGCTTCATTTTTTTGCTAATCAAATGATTAACAAATTGTCCCAGTGTCATTTATTAAATTTCCCAGTTAGCATATCCCAAACGTCACTGCACAGTTAGTGAAGTGTTAATAGGTATTATACCAAAACAGAAAACAAAAAGTGTTTCATTGGTCAAAGGAGCTGGGAAAGAATCAGACTGAGAAAAGTTAAGTTTCTGTATTGCAGAACCTCTCCTAGCCTCTAATATGCTTGTGTGCATTGTGAGTCAACAATAAGGAGTTTGGGGATGTAGAATTTCCCTAACTTACTTAACCATGTAATCTTTTTCTTTCCTGAAATGCCTATAAAATTCTGTGAAACTGTGCTGTCCAAAATAGTAGCCATGGGACTTCCCAGGTAGTCAAGTGGTTAAGATTCCGAGCTTTCAGGGCACTCAATCCCTGGTTGGAGAACTAAGATCCCATATGCCACGAGGTGCAGCTGAAAAAAACAAAATAGTAACCACTGCCCACATGTGGCTATTTAAATTTGAGTTAAAATTAAATAAAATCAGTCCTTCAGTCTCACTAGCCCTTTACAAGTGCTCAATAGCTAGTGTGGCTAGTGGCTACTATATTGGACATTGCAGATGAAGAGCATTTCCATTGTTATTGAAAGTCCTACTGGACCGCACTGCTGTAAGACATAGTGATCATTGAAAACGTGGAATAATCCTTAAATTTCTCCCACTGATTTGTACCGTCTTCATCATCATCATTTAAAATGTCTAACTGCATGGATTTGTTTTTTTACAGTTGTATTGACTTAGCTATTTCTGCTCTAATATTACACAGCTAGTTGTAAGTCAGACTCCTGCATGTTTTTCCCTGAGAGTAGAAATGAAAAATTCCTTCATGGGGTAGGAAGTTAGACTAAAAGGAATTAAAGTCCTTTATACATCTAAGGGGCTTCCCTGGTGGCTCAGCTGGTAAAGAATCCACCTGCAGTGCAGGAGACCTGGGTTTGATTCCTGGGTTGGGAAGATTCCCTGGAGAAGGAAGCAGTTACCCACTCCAGTATTCCGGCCTGGAGAATTCCATGGACTATTCCATGGGGTCGCAAAGAGTCGGATACTACTGAGCGACTTTCACTTACACTTCTGAGACTCAAAGGTACAAATTTCTTTGCAGAACATGATTTATATCAGGTGATTATCCATTTATCCATTTTTTCTACAATTACTATTTACTGAGCATATGCCCAACAAGTTTTGTTGAAGGTCCAGGGGACCAGAATGGTAAGCAAGTTTAGGGAGAGAAGGTTCTTTATTCTCTTATGATTATGGAGCTTATGTTTTTGGCCTCGGGGAGAGGGGGGAAATATTAATGAAGAAACAGTGAAAAAGGAACTGTCAGATAACCACAAGTGCTGTCTATTTCGGTTCCACAAGGAATTGAAATTAGAGGACAAGAGAGTGGTGGCCTCTTGTTTTGGATGAACATGCGAGAGCTCTCTGAATAAGTGGCATTTAAACTGAAATTCGGAGAAGGCAATGGCACCCCACTCCAGTACTCCTGCCTGGAAAATCCCATGGACGGAGGAGCCTGGTAGGCTGCAGTCCATGGGGTCACTGAGGGTCGGACACGACTGAGCGACTTCACTTTCACTTTTCACTTTCATGCATTGGAGAAGGAAATGGCAACCCACTCCAGTGTTCTTGCCTGGAGAATCCCAGGGACCGGGGAGCCTGGTGGGCTTCCGTCTATGGGGTCGCACAGAGTCAGACACGACTGAAGTGACTTAGCAGTAGCAGCAAACTGAAATTACCCAGCAAATGGTGCCAACCACTAGAAGGTTCAGGCACAGCTAGTAGCCCAGCCCTCAGGAGGAAAAAAACATGGCATGTTTGAGGAAAGTTGGTGTGGCTGGAGCTTAGTGAGCAAGGGGGGAAGAGTAATGGAAATGAGGTTGGAGAGGTGCCTAGGGCCATGTAATCATTGGAGGGTGGGGTGGGAGGAGGGGTTGTAAGCAGCTAGGGTGGGAAGTTCACATTTTTTCCTGAGTGTGATAGTGTACTGCCAGAGGACAGGACAGATGTGAGCTCACTTAAATGTTTGAACAATTACTCTTGACAGCTGTATGGTGAATTTACTGGAGGGGTCAATAGTAGAAATAAGGAGTCGTGTTAGGCTATCTCAAGATAAATAATGATGGACTTGACTGAGGTGGTGGTAGTGAAGATGGAAAGTGTTGGGACAGGTCCAGAACATTTCGGCTGTAGAATCAACAAGACTTATCAATTGGTATATTAGGGAATCTGGTTCCTAAGAATTAGTGATTTATGTTACAGGCCTATCAAGTATGAAAGTGTTAGTCACTCAATCATGTCTGATTCTTTGTGACCCCCTGGGCTATATTTAAGTCCATGGGATTCTCCAGGCAAGAATACTGGAATGGGTTGCCATTCCCTTCTCCAGGGGATCTTCCCGACCCAGGGATCGAACCCAGGTCTCCTGCATTGCAGGCAGTTGGTAAAGAATCTGCCTGCAATGCAGGAGACTCTGGAGACGTGGGTTCAATCCCTGCATCAGGAAGATTCCCTGTAGAAGAAAATGGCAACCCACTCCAGTATTCTTGCCTGGAGAATCCCATGGACAGAGGTGCCTGGGGTTACAAAGAGTCAGACATGACTGAACCACTGACCACCACCTCTAGCTATCAAGTATGGAAACTGACTAAACTGTTCCACTGAAGTGTCCAAGCCAGCAGAGTAGGGTGAATGAAGCAGAGATAATTGCCTTCCTCTGGTGCAAAAGTGCTCTGCTAATCTCTTATTTTAAAAATCTGTGCTGATGTTGCATTTTATGCTGTTATATCCATGTTTATGTTAATAAGGTATTGTAAGTCACTGATTAAAATATATTTAATATATTTAGTATTTAAGATATTAAAAAGTATTTAAATTGCTTAGCTCTTTTCCCCCAATGCTTGTGAAATTGAAGCTCTAAGAAGATACATTGGAGTTAGCCTGTGTTTGATTTTTGGGGGGTGTGTGTGTGTGTTGAATCTTGCTAGCAGCTAGCCATGTATGTATAGGAGCACTGACGGCATTTGTGAGCAGTTGCAGTTTGATACAATTTAAAACAAAAACTGAAGGGAGTGAGGAGGAGGAAAGGAAATTACATTTAGAAACTACTGACTGTTAGAATCTTCACTTAAAATGAGTAAACAGCTGCACTTTGCACTTTACAGTGTTTAAAAACATAACTGAATGAAGCTGTTCCTTTTTTTTTAAGGAACTCTTACTGAATAATTTGGGGGGGGATGAATAAAGGTCACAATTCTGAGATAGTAGGTTTTCTTTGGGGCTTTACAGTAAAGCTTATCTGTATCACTACTGTTATTTTAACCACAACAGGCATATTATCCCAAAAGTTACGAGAATTGCTACATACTTTAAAATGCTTATTAATTAAAATCTTGATGTATATTTTTGATCTTATAAAATGAATATTTACTCACGCATCTATAGACAGTTCTTATATCTACTAATTAAGCATTTCCTCATTAAAAATTCCCGTTGAATCAGCAGTAATACCTCTAGTTAAAGGTTAATCTCTAAGATATTTTAACAAATAGCCTCAATGCTTTATTAGACCCCTAAAAGCTCTTAAAATTAATTTAACCTATGCATTTACAACAGATTACATTATAGTGGTCTAGAATAGAGACTGGCAAAGTTTTTGTCTAAGAGGCCAAACAGTAAATACGTTAGCCTTCACAGGCTACTGAGCTCTTAAAGCGGAAAAGCAGCCATGAAAGACTTCCCTGGTGGTGCAGGGGTAAGACTCCTCGCTCCCATTGCAGAGGGCTCAGGTTTGGTCCCTGGTCGGCAAACTAGATCCTGCCTGCTGCAAGGAAGAGTTTGCCACCACCTATAAGACCTGTCACAACCAAATAAATAAATAAACATTTTTTAAAGTAGCCATAAAGAATATGTGAACAAATGAGCATGATTTTGTTCCAGTAAAACTTTAGAGTGGAAGGGAAGATTTTAAAGATGAGAGCTTAGAATTGTAGAACCCTATAGCTAGAGGTGGTGGTGGTGGTCATGGCTTCAGTCACGTCTGACTCATTGTAACCCCAGGCACCTCTGTCCATGGGGTTCTCCAGGCAAAAAAAATGGAGTGGGTTGCCATTTCCTTCTCCAGGGAATCTTCCTGACCCAGGGATTGAACCCACTTTTCTAGAGTCTCCTGTTTTGCAGGCAGATTCTTTACCACTGAGCCACTGGGGAAGCCCATAACTAGAAGAATCTTGTAGAAATCATAGAATCACTTGGAAACATCTTAAAAATACAGGTGCCCAGACCCTCCCCCCAGAGATAGATCGTGTGTTTAAAATCTCCATAGATGATTCTGACATGCCTCCCTGGGTAGAACCAGTATTTATCTGGTCCAAACCTCACTTTACAGATGAGAAAACTGAGACCCAAGGGTTTTAAATGTCTTCTCCAGAGTCAAACAACTGGTTGATTGCAGATCTGAATTGAATCCCAAGTCTGCTGATTCCCAACCTAGTGTTTTTCCTACTGAACCGGCAGCTTCTTGCCTTACTTACATCAGCAGGAAATCAGAATGGTTCTTGTTGAGTTATAATTTTCCCTTTAATTTTTATTTAATTGCCTGGTTTTTATAACAAATATTCAAGTCATATGCACTTTAAGGATTTTAAGATGAATATTAAAAAATAGTCTCTCGTTAAAATTAAATATTTGGGGAAGTGTCCTATACTTTGAATGCAGTGTTCACTTAGCTACAGAAGTTGGAAGATATAATAAAGTAAACCCCATAACCACAAGGTTTGAGTATGCTGACGACACACTAACAGCATTGCTTCCCTCAGGTTGAGAGACTACTTCTCTGTGGTATTAGCATTCACCTCTGCTTATGTCAAAGCTAATGTTCAAATGCACAGTCCTGCCCTGGCTGGATCTATCTGTGTGGCTTTATATAAAGAGACAAACAGACGCTTTAGTTTCAAGAAATCTTTAAGGTCCATTATTACCACCCAAAATATGTAGGGAATGGGGAAGGAAACAAGTTTTCCTTGAGAGTTTGCTGTCTACCAGAGAACGTGCTAAGTCTTTTCAGTCATGTTTTTAATTCATAAAGCAGCTCTGAGAGACAGGTTTTATTATTACCTCATTTTACTCATGAGGAAAATGAGGCCCAGAAAGAGGATGAATAGCTTGCCGAGCCAGTCGCACAGTTAGCAAGTGCAAGTCAGCCCAAACTCAACGCCTCCTGGCTCCAAAACATAGAACTGTACTGTATTTTGTTGAGTTTTACACAGAACTATGAGGAAGTCATTGTCTCCCCAGTATTCCTATACCATTCACCAAGACCAAAAACATAGATCTTTTAATTGTTAAAGGCATTTACTACTAATCAACAGAAGAAAACAGACAAAACACAAAGCTAAAGCAAAAACGGATATTACAGTATAAAAATTGTATATGCCTTATTTCCCTTAATTTGTATTTCCTGACTCCCTTTAAAAGTATTTCATTCATCTGACAAACATTAATTGTACCTCAGATATGCTAAGTACAGTACTCGCTGTATAGAAAGGAAATATCCCTAGGATGGTTCTAAATGGCTCCTGGTTCTTGTGCTAGGTCTGCTCCCATCTCTTTTTTCCCCCTTACCCCATTAATGATAGGATCATTGCCCTCTGGCACTCCAACAAAATCCTCCAAACTGTTTCTTAACTCTTCTCTCTTATCTACCCTTCTCTGATCCCTTACTGATTCTGTCTATAATATCTTTTCCTCCTCGCCTCTCTCCTACTACCATTTCCCCTGGTTTAGGTCACATCCCCCTCCTACCTTTCATTAAAAATCGAATTGGTCTCTTATCTCCAATGGGTCTCCCTACCAATTAATCCTATATACTATGCCTGAATCATCAGTCTTTGTAAAGCATTGACATAGCCATTAATGGCTCCCCATTTCCTCCGGTATAAGTTCTAGACTTTACACCTGGAAATCAGTTTATCAGCACCTAACTTCTAATAATCTTCCTCCAGCCTTCATCTGCATCGCTGTTCCCACTTCATTCCAGCCAGAGTGGATTAAACTTAAAGGCACTTTCCTTGCCTCTTCCTTCTTAATGCCCTTCTCCATGCATCCACCTCTCTGCTTTTCAAGAGCCCACTTTTATGCCACTTTCTCCTTGAAGACTTTCCTGATTTGAGCTCTGCATCCATTTCCCTTTTGAATTCATTTTATTTGTGGTTTACCAGTTTTTTTCTTTTGAGTATAAGCCACCTTACACATCTTTATATTTTCCATGACAACTGCATTAGATGTGTGTGTGTTAGTCACTCAGTCATGTCCGACTGTTTGTTACCCCATGGACTGTAGCCCACCAGGCTCCTCTGTCCATGAAATTCTCCAGGCAAGAATACTGGAGTGGGTTGCCATTTCCTTCTCCATCTGCATTAGGTACTTGATAGGTATTTATTGAGTAAAAGAGATGTATATATTCATTATGGGTTCATTATAACATAATAGGGTTAAGCTCAATGAGGGTAGAAACTATGACTTTTATTCCCATTTTGATTTTCTACCCCCTAGCACATAGGAAACGTTCAGTAAACATTTGTTCAGTGTGATACACTACAGTTATCAGTTGCTGGGATGTAAATTTCCTGATGACCCAGTAGATATCCAGAAATGCTACCTTATATTTTTTTAAATGTTAGTTACCTATATTTCTTCATTTAATATTGACACATACCCTATGGTAAAAGTCATGTATTAATATTCTCACTTTACAGAAAAGGAAACTGGCTTAAAGAAATGAAGTAGTTTTTTATGATGACATAGCCACTGAGCAACAGAATGGAGTCTAAAATTCAAGTCTTAAGATGTGAACTTTGGCATCCATTTTCTTGGCCAAGGTGGTTTGACCAGTTTGGTTTCATTTGCTTTAGAATTGTTACAGCTAACCTATTGCAATCATGCTGTATGGAACAGAATTAAGTCCTTGATTGCCACATTACCTATAGGTCAGATGTTTTCAAAATCAAACAAAGCACAAAAACTATTTTCTAAAGAAAATCTTGACCCTGCTTGTGGACACACTCTCCACAGTGAGATGCATGTCTATTCAGACACCCTTCTTGTGAACTGCTATCCCTAGTTGGATTTGCTCTTGATGTACAGGACTGATTTCAGCTGGCAGCTTAGAGAGCAGGTCTCCAGGTGTTTAGCAAGCGTTGCAATCTGGCCGTTACCACTCCTAGTAGTCACTGAAGACATGAGGGAGAGAGTCAAGAAGCCTTGCTCAAGGCACATGCAGTCATTCGTTTTTCATACTCATATATTCTTAAATGCAGTCCCATCAGCAACCAGCTGAGCACCTAGCCTCTCCACAGCTGCTTTTACTAGATTGCTGTTTGCTCTTTTCCCATCAGACTGAATATTAAAGATCATTATTAGAAATAGTACTGTGAAATTATTTCGTCTTTTACAACAATATTATATACCCCATATGCTGCTGCTGCTAAGTCACTTCAGTCGTGTCCGACTCTGTGTGACCCCATAGACGGCAGCCCACCAGGCTGCCCCGTCCCTGGGGTTCTCCGGGCAAGAACACTGGAGTGGGTTGCCATTTCCTTCTCCAATGCATGAAAGTGAAAAGTGAAAGTGAAGTCGCTCAGTCGTGTCTGACTCTTCATGATCCTATGGACTGCAGGCTACCAGGCTCCGCTGTCCATGGGATTCTCCAGGCAAGAATACTGGAGTGGGGTGCCATTGCCTTCTCTGATATACCCCATATATGTTATGTATATTAATGTCCCATAATATAAAGATGTTATGGGCATTCATTATGATACTCCGTGTTTTTTGTTTTTTTTTTTTTACTCCAGGTTTTTTATGAAAATTTCTTGAGAGAAATCTGTCTGACCTTAATACAAAGAATGCTTTTACCTCTCCTGAGCAGTTGCTTTGTTTTTCCCTTATGGACATTGTGAATGTTTAACTTAACACTCTGTAGTTAGCTGCCAAAAGCTAAGAGCCAAATTTGTGGCCCACCCATAACAAACGTGCTCTATGCCTCGTTAATTTTCTTCCTGGCTCCAGTTTAGGCCTCTGCTCAAGTTATTTCTTCTTAAGAAAAATCTTGATTCATGCCATCTTATTTTATATAGATATATACACTCATCAACAGCCTTGTATCCGTTTTGAAATAGTTCATATTATGATATTCTGTATGCACAGAAAAACCATCTTTGGTGCTTCCTAATTACATCATTACTTTAGCTTTCTTTTCTTCAGGAGTACATTTATTTCACTCTGTGAGTTTTTGCAGGGTTTTGATTATATGAAAACGATTGTGTCAAAAAATGTTATTGTTTTAATACTCTAACCAAGTGGTAAAATAACTGATCTAATGGCCAGAATTGATTAAATTGATGTCACTATTCTAGCCCAGTCTTTCATAGCAGTATTATTTTCTCATATATATATATATATATAAAATACACTTTGCTTTGTACTCTCAACCTTCATGGGGCAATTTATTGCTTTGTGATTTCTAGAAATATTGTTATGTTGCCAAGTGAGTGCATAAGCAGTGAACTCTGAGTTTAAATGTCATATCAACATTACCACACTTATCAGACTTCTTGTCTCTGTCAACACCTTGCTTAAGAGGATCATGAGCATATAAATCTTACTATATGACTTGTCTTGCTCCCACTCTTAATTTAGTCATGCCTTCATTTGAACAAGATGTATAAATGGATATTAGTTTCCAAACCGTATTTGCTTTGATTGTTTAATAACATAAATACTATTTGAACAACATTTTATTTTATACTCTTTTTAATACCTTCAAGTAAAATTATTTGGCCTTTTCTACAACTCTCTGGGGCCTTTCTACAGACAACTAGAAACAAGGACAAAAATCGGATGATACCAGCAAATCAGTGGTAGAACTAGGGCTAGACCCAGATCGCCTGATTTCCTTTGCCACACTTCACTGCCAAAAGAATTTCTAAGTTACATTATAAACACTGTATAGTCTTTATCTTACCCCTTGAGGTTAAAGACGGGAAAGACTGTCATTCATGTTACTAACAGGGAAGAATCAGGAATGAATTTCATTTGTATTTCTCCCATTGTTTTCTGTTCTTGAAATTACAGTTCCTTTTAACTACAACTCTAATCACTGTCACTTTCCATCACGGAATGAGGAAGCAATATTTTATCTTATCTCTTGAAAATTAATGTTGAAATGGAAACTATTTCCCTTAGTAATTAGTAGCATTTAAATTGGACTCTGAAAATTCATCTTTAATATAATTTGCCATTCTTTTAATGCATATTCATTAAAGGGGTGAATATATGGTTAATGATATAGAGTTTGATAGAACAATTAGGTATAATTTTAACTAATCTCAGCATTTAAAGAGATTTTTAATTTCATATGGAGAATTTCCAAAATTTTCATTCTGGTTGTTAAACTAGAGGGTTTTGTTTTTTTTTTTTAATGTTTATCCTTAACCATGCATGGTTGCTAAACACTTTACAATTATATTTAATCTTTACCCCAAACCTTGTAAGAGCAACTGCTATTTATGATCCCCATTTTACAGTCAAGTATCTTGTTCAACAGTAAATATTGTCTTCTGCCTCTCCTTCAGCTTCTGGAATTTCTGAGCAGCCCTGGTCAGTACAAGATGGACCCAGTAGTCTTGAGTTACATGGACAGTCTACTGCGGCAATCAGACGTCTCACTACTGGATCCTCCAAGCTGGCTTAATGACCATGTTATTGGGTTTGCCTTTGAGTACTTTGCCAACAGCCAATTTCATGACTGCTCTGACCACGTCTGTTTCATCAGCCCCGAAGTTACTCAGTTCATCAAGTGCACTGGCAACCCAGCAGAAATCGCCATGTTCCTTGAACCCTTGGACCTCCCTAATAAGAGAGTTATATTTTTAGCCATCAATGATAATTCCAACCACACAGCTGGGGGAACCCACTGGAGCTTGTTGGTATATCTGCAAGATAAAAATGGCTTTTTTCATTATGATTCTTACGGTAGTAGTAACTCATTCCATGCAAAACAGGTAGCAGAGAAACTAGAGGCTTTCTTAGGCAGAAAAGGAAACAAACTGGCCTTTGTGGAAGAGAAAGCCCCTGCTCAACAAAACAGCTATGACTGTGGGATGTATGTGATCTGTAACACTGAGGCCTTGTGTCAGAACTTCTTTAGACAACAGCCACAATCACTACTGCAGCTACTCACTCCTACATACATCACAAAGAAGAGAGAAGAATGGAAAGATCTCATTGCCAGACTTGCTAAAAATTAGCTGTGGAAATATATTTGACTTTTGAAGTCTCTTTCTGCCTGTCCCCATGAATTGGATGGCTGCAGTCTCAGTGCCTAAGGGAAGATGCCTAGGAGAGGAAAGCTTAGAATGCTTACTTTCTCCTGAGAGAATGTTGTCCTCCACATTATCCTAATGCAAAGTATCACTTTAACCCTAACTTCAGAGCAATATGTTCTGTGACGATGTCTTCAAAATATGCACCAAAACTGATTAATTCCCTTTTGGGCTCCCTTATCCACATTGGTTTAGTCCAAAGAAAAAAGGTTGACCTGTAAAACAAATTGAGAATATGTGAAATTTAGAAGCAAGAAGAAAATCATACAGCAACCAAAAACCTACTGCACAGCCCATATATTTCAAGAGATCAACTAGCTGGAAGCAGATCAAGACCTAACCTAATTCAAGATTGAAGTTTTATCAGTTACTCAATTCTGTGATACTTCCTCTTCCATTCAATAAGCAAAGGCTTTCCCAGCTATAACCTTTGCCAATACTTGATAAAGATGGTGTTAGCCCATAGTCACCCATCTAATTCCTGGAGCACTTTAAGAAAGGGGGAATCTTAAATAACTTTGTTAAAATTAATGCCTGTGGTGGACCTCTTGTTTTGCATCTGAAACTTAGTCAAAGTTCATTTATTTTTGAGATACAAAGGAGAAAAAGTGACCTTTCTTAACTCTTTCACTTAATTCAAAATGCAGACAGTGTAATTTTTGAAATGTGGAACCAAGAGTAAAATGAAATGCTGTTCCTTCCAAATTATGGATGTGTTTTTACAGTTATTTCAAATAACAATTTAAATGATATGTTATATACACATATTCTATTCTTAATGAGGATTAGATTGCAATGTATATGAGACTTGAAAGCTAAAGATTAGCTTCAACTGTGAAACTTATAATTTCAGCTACCTTCCTAGCCTAACCCTGCCCCCAGCCCTCATGGCTCAAAATAACCTCACCACTCAGTGACCACAGAGGCAATAGCCCAGTTCCTTTTAGTCAGGAAGGGAAAACCCAGTAAGTGTAAATAAGTACAGGTCACATAGCAGGCATAAGTTGAAACTAAAAGTCAAAGAGAAAGCTACCAAAAAAGTTTTCATTTCAAGTCAGTATATTTGAAATAATTAAGGATATCTAATGGAAGCTGGGAGCAGGGGAAAAAAAATGAGGAACAGGCAGTCAGGCATAGAGGTGGGATAGGGAGGGAGGAAGAGCAAAAGGGCACCATTGCTGAAGCCAGGAGTGTAGATAATGATAAGGCAATATTGTTTCAATAACTATTGGATTAGGCATATAGTCTAGACTGAAAAGCTCAGATTCTTCTCTGGGAAAAGTTGTTGTCTTTCTGATAATGATAATGTATATCTAGATGTCAGATTGTCTCCATCTTAAAACAGTACCTATGGGAGCAATCTTTCCTGTCTCCCTAAGATTCATCCCAGAAAGAAACTTTTTGACCTAAACTAGTACTGTCTTAAAAATTGAAACCAAAGGTCTCCTTTCCAGATACATAGCATGATTGAATTGTACCACAAGCTGGTCTGTGTAAAAGTTTGAATGTGTCATTTGTGTTAGCATTGTAAATGACAGGAGAACTTAAGAGTCTACTTGTAATGTTTTACTCGATAGCAGCCTGTAAGTTATACACCTGCATGACCATACACCATTGATGTTACATGGTACATAATAGGGAAAAGATCTTTTGTTGGTATTGTGTTCCCTTGTTTTAGAGTCAGAAAGACCCAGTTTGCAAAGTTCAGCTTCAAAATATTCAGTTTTAAGCAGGTTATTCAAAATAGGATTGAGCAATTACCACACGGAACCATCCTGCTTTCAGATACCCTTTTATTTTTATCTTTAGTTTTTGCTGTATCCATATTGACTATATGGTTTAATAAGTATTCCATTGAAGTGGCAAAGTAGAATTTCTCAGTCATGTGACTATTTACTGATACTAAATTTTTTCTGCCAGCACTTAGAAAAGAAAATGTTTAAAGAAATTTACATCCCGTTGTGTGGGAAAGAGCATGAATGTTCTGATCAGTCCAAGCAGTATCAGTTATAAACTTATAGTCTGGGGCAGGTTTGAGATTCAGTAGCCTCATCTGCAAAATGAAATTGTATTTGATTTTACCAATTTGGGTCCTCTCCCTTTTTTTTCTTGATAAGTCTGGCTAAAGATTCATCAGTTTTGCTTATCTTTTCAAAGCACCAGCTTTTCATTTCATTGATCTTTTCTATAATTAAGTCTGTCTGGTCTAATGTGTTACTTAAGGTTTATGTTTCTTTTTCTGTCTGGATGATCTGTTGATATAAGTACGGGATTACTGTTGATTTCACCATTTATTTCTGTTAATATTTGCCATATATATTGAGGTGCTCCTCTGTTGGGTGCATATATATTTGCAAGTGTTGTATCTCCTTGGATTGATCCCTGATCATATGTAGTATCCTTTGTCTCTCGTAACAGTCTTTTAAAGTCAGTTTTGTCTGATAGAAGTATTGCTACTCTGGCTTTCCTTTGATTTCTATTTGTGTGAAATACCCTTTTCCATCCCCTCAGTTTCAGTCCGTATGTGTTTCTAGATCTGTGAGTCTTTTGTAGGCAGCATATATACAGGTCTTGTTTTTGTATCCATTTGGTCAGTCTGTGTTTTTTGGTTGGAGCGTTTAGTCTGCTTATATTTAAGACAATTGTAGGTCTGTATGTTCTTATTGCTGTCTCGTTCATTGTTTTGGATTTGTTTTTGTAGGTCTTTCCCCTCCCCCTTCTTTTGTTCTTGTCTCTTGTGACTTGGTGACGATCGTTAGTGTTATATTTGGATTCCTTTTTCATCTTTTGTGTATATCTAGTATAGATTTTTGGTTTGTTCTTACCATCAGGTTTTTGTCTAGCAGTCTGTTACATATGTGATTAAGTTGCTGATCTCTTAATTTAAAATACGTTTAACATACCCTGCATTTGTACTCTTCTCTTACGATTACTGTTTTTGATATCATACTTTACATCTAATTGTTTTGTTTATCCCTTAAATGCTTATTGTGGATAGAGATGATTTTATTACTCTTATCTTTCAGCCTCCCCACTAGCTTTGTGTGTGGGTGATTTCTTACCTTTCCTGTGTGTTTGCCTTTACAGATGTAGGCTTTTTTGCCTAGAGAAAGTCTTTTAACATATGTTATAAAGCTGGTTTGTTGGTGCTGACTTCTTTTAGCTTTTGCTTATCTGTAATGCTTTTAATTTCTCCAGCAAATCTGAATAAGAGCCTTTCTGGGTATTTTTGGTTGTAGGTTTTCCCTCTCAGCACTTAAATATGTCATGCCACTGCTTTCTTGCCTGCAGAATTGCTGATAAAAATTAGCTTATAGCCTTACGGGAGTTCCTTGGTATGTTGCTTGTTGCTTTTCCCTTGATGCTTTTAGTATTCTCTGTGCATGTTTCATTTTTGTCATTTTGATAACAGTGCATCTTGGTATGCACTGTCTTTGGATTAATCCTTTGTGGGACTCTGCTTCCTGAACTTGGGTGACTCTTTCCTTTCCTAGGTTAGGGAGGTTTTCTGCTATTATCTCTTCAAATATTTTCTCAGGCCACTTCTCTCTCCTTCTCCTGGGACCCTTATAGTGCAAGTATTAGTGTGCCTGATGTTGTCCAGAGGTCTCTCAAACTGTCCTCATTCCTTTTCATTCTTTTTTTGTTTTCCTATTTAACAACAGTGATTTCCACTACTGTCTTTTCCAGCTCAGCAGTCTGTTCTTCTGAATCTTTTCATCTACTATTGATTCCTTCTAGTGTATTTTTCATCTCAATTATTGTATTGTTCATCTTTGGTTGTTCTTTTATATATTTTCTAACTCTTTGTTAAAAACTTCTAACTTTTCTGTGCATCTCTTCTCCTCCGTAGTTCTTTGATCATCTTTACGATTATTACTCTGAACTCTTTGTGTGCCTGTCCCCACTTCACTTATTAGTTCTGTATTTTTGTCTTGTTCCTTCACCTGGACTATTTTCTTCTGCTGCCTCTTTTTGTCTGACCAAGCTGCTGTTTGTATTTGTGTGTGTGTTTAAACTTTATTTTGTATTGGGGTGTAGCCGATTAACAATGGCATGGTAGTTTCAGGTGAACAGTGAAGGAACTCAGCCATACGTATGTTTTTGCATATGTGGTAGGTTACTTACTTTTCCTGACCTTGGAGAAGTAGCCCTCTGTAGGAGGCATCCTGTGTATTCCAGTCATGCATTCCCCTCTCATAACCCAAATTATATGCTCTAGAGGTTCCTCCTGAGAGGTCTGCATGGGCCCTTCTGTCGTGGCAGGCCGACTATACGGGTTGTCCGCTAAGCTTGGTAAGCCCCTAGTCTGTTTGGTTGCCAGGCCTTGCCTTGTGCAAATTCTGCTGCCTGCTGTGTCACAGGCCTGTCCCCAGGTGGCCAGTTACGGAATCCTAAGGTGACCTGGGGCAGAGTCTGGGTCCTGAAGACTCGGGGACTGTTGCCCACCTACTGGCAGGTGAACCCAGATCCTGGGGTTGGTGCCAGACTACTGGCAAGCAGAACTGGTTCCTGAAGTCTGGCTTCAGGGCCCAAAGTTCCCAGAGCTCCTTTCAGATCATTGGTAGGAAAGCGCCAGTTCCTGACACAGTTGGGTATGGAGTCGAGTGTCCTGAAGGTTGTGTTGCCCTGCTCGTGGGCAGGGGCACAGCCCACCTGGTCCCAGGGTAGAGTCTGGCCTGCGTTGCAGTATCGTAATTCTCTTGCTTCACCCCCTGGTGGATGAAGCCAGTCTAGGGCTTGTGCAGCTTTCCTGTCCGCCAGTTTGTGGAGCTGGGTCTTGGCCCTCTGGTAGGCTGAGCCGTGTCTAGGGCCACATTTAGGTGGCTGTGAGCTCTTTAGTTTTTAAGCTGCCTGTCTGGTGGGTGGGACTGTGTCCCCACCCAGTTGTTTGGCCTGAGTCATCCCAGCACTAGAGCCTATAGGCTGTTGGGTGGGGCCAGGTCTTGGCACTAATGAGCCAATATGGCAGCTGCCAGGAGCATTCTTGTGGTTGAATGTTCCCCAGTATTACTGCCACCGGTATCTGTACCCCTTGGGTGAGCCACAGCCACCCTCACACCTCTCCAGAAGATTCTCCAAGATCAGCAGTAGGTCTGGCTTAGGCTCCTATCAAATTTTTGCTTTTGCCTTGGGTCCCAGTAAGCATGAGATTTTGTGTGCTTCCTTTAGGATTGAAGTCGATATTTCCCCTAGTCCTGTAGGGCTTCCATAATTAAGCCCCACCGGCCCTCAAAGCCAAATGCTATGGGGGCTCGTTTTCCAGTGCCAGACTCCCAGGCTGGGGAGCCTGACGTGGGGCTCGGAACTCTTACTCCTGTAGAAGAACCTCTGCAATATTATTCTCCAGTCTGTGGGTCACCTACCTGGGGCATATTTGATTTAACTGTGTCATGAGTCCACTCCTCCTACCCAACTCGTTATGGTTCCTTCCTTATGGCTTTAGTTGTAGAAGATTTTTGCTGGTAGTTTCCATTATTTTTTTCAGCCGTGGTTGTTGTGCAGATAGTTGTGATTTGGGTGTGCTTGTGAGAGGAGGTGAGCTCAGGGTCTTTCTACTCCGCCACCTTGGTCGCTTTCATTATTCTGATTTTATAGAAAAGAAGCAAACTTACCAGAGCTCAGTCACGTGGTTGCTGGTGACAGGGCCACGATTCTAGTGCGGGGTCTCCATCTCCTTACACTGTATCCACCCGTACCTTCTCCCTCTCCCAGAAAATGATAGCACATCTCCTTGCTTGAACATTTTAAATATAATTTTGTGTCACTTTATGAATTTCCTAAATTCAGCAGGTAAATTATAGAAACCAATAATGAGAAACTGTCTTTCTCAATTAACTGCTACATGACAGAACCTATATAATTGGCTTTGTTTTATATATTAGGTCGTGTTTGGATCAGCTGCTGACATCGACGTACTGATCTAAAACTTTTAAAAGCCCTACATTGTACTTTCAGATGTCATGAATCTGAAAGATGGGAAGTAGAACAAGAGCGGCAGCCTTGGCAATCGAAGTTTTCTTGTGTAAGAAAAACTAACATGTCAGAGTGTCAAAGGAAGTGGTAGCCAGCTAAAGTGTCAGTAATAGGCAAGAGTTACCATTATTCAGGTACAAAGTAACCTTGGATCTTCCTGCAGTTTGGGTTAAAAGACAAAAGAAGAATTACTGCCTGCCTCTTTTTCCTCCCTGCACCAAAACAGAGCAGCCTGTATTTAGAAGAAAGCCTTTCCCACACAATGCAGGCTGGGACATGTTTCTCTGCACTAGACCATGCTGTCCTCACCAGCTCACACTCTAGCTAGCTCTCCACAGCTGCTACCTCAGTCTTCATTCCTCAGACCTGCAAAGTCCTCACCTCCTCCCACACTCTCCAGCTTCAGAGAGAAAATAGGCACGGTCATGAACTACAGCTTTCCTGACACCAAACCTACGAGTCTTTCTATCCCCACCTCTGAGCCTTCCTCATTCCTATTGCAGTGACCCCCAAGCTGTGGATAATGCCTTCACCTGTGCTCAGGGGTTGTGTGCAGAGAGCTCCTTCACACCCAGAGGCAGCAGTCGCTCTACTGGCTCCTTTGCATCAGCATTTAGATGTATTAAATCTTCTGTCTTTATATAAAGCATGACCTCATGTCCCCCTGTAAATACTGACCTTTTACTTTCTTCCTCTTTACAGCCAGATCTAAAAGTGTCAAAAGGTTTCTCACCTCCTGCCCACCTCTCAACCCATTTTAATCTAGACTGTTCCCATCACTCTACAAAAATTCTCAGTAGGACTACTAATGGTTCTCATTTTACTAGTCCTCCTGGCACCATTAAACCCTCCTTTTCAAACAACTCTTCCTTTAATTAATGTGCTATCTAGTTTTTCTAGTACTTCTTTGACCACTCTTTCTTAATTGCCAGTTTCTTGTCTACTTGCTGTAGATTATCAGGTTTTGATTCCCAAATCCTTTTTCTCATTCTGTACATACTTCCTAGGCTCTCCCATCTTTTCCCCAGGCCCGTGATAGATTTGGGCACATCTCTTCTCTAACCTCTCCTGAACTCTCCCAAACCTCTACCTGAATATCCACTTAGAGCCAACTAGACATTCTCCCTTGCATATTTCACAGGCATCTCAAACCCACCAAATCCCAAAGCTCAACTCCTCTTTCTCCATCAAACCTGCTCCATCAGTATTTCCTACTTCAGGAAATGGTACCAGTGCACCACCCAATTCTAGCCAGAAGTCTAGGTGTCACCCTTGACTTGTCCATCCCTCACACACTCTAGCTAGCTAGAGTGTGAGCTGGTGAGGCAAGCATGGCCTAGTGCAGAGAAACATGTCCCAGCCTGCGTTGTGTGGGAAAGGCTTTCTTCTAAATACAGGCTGCTCTGTTTTGGTGCATGGAGGAAAAAGAGGCAGGCAGTAATTCTTCTTTTGTCTTTTAACCCAAACTGCAGGAAGATCCAAGGTTACTTTGCACCTGAATAATGGTAACCCTTGCCTATTACTGCCCACCCGTGTACTGTGCCCCAACTTCCTGTTGTGTCTATTCTGCATCTTAAATATGCTTTAAATCCATGCATTTCACAGTGCCACCGCTCTCATCCAGACAGCCATCATCTGTCTCATCTGGACTGCCACAATAGTTTGTTAAGTAGTCTTCCGGTATTCACACATCCCCGTGTTCATCCCCCAGTCCATTTCATATGCTGGCAATATCTTTACTAAAGCTCCACACAGTCTGACCCCTTCCTAGACCCTTTTCCCCTTGTGTGTGTGTGTGTGTGTGTGAGTCCCTCAGCCATGGCAGACTCTGCAACGCCATGGACTGTGTGCGTGTGTGTTAGTCACTCAGTCATGGCAGACTCTTTGCAACGCCGTGGACTGTGTGTGTGTGTGTGTCGCCCGGCCATGGCAGACTGCAACGCCGTGGACTCTGTGTGTGTTTGTGTGTGTGTGTGTGTGTGTGTGAGAGTCGCTCAGCCATGGCAGACTCTGCAACACTGTGGACTGTGTGCGTGTGTGTTAGTCACTCAGTCATGGCAGACTCTTTGCAACGCCGTGGACTCTGTGTGTGTGTGTGTGTGTGTGTGTGAGTTGCTCAGCCATGGCAGACTTTGCAACGCCGTGGACTGTAGCCCCGCCCGTGTACTGTGCCCCAACTCTGCAGATCTTTTTGTTCCTCCAGCTTAAGACGTTCTTTTCACCCCTTAAAGCCTTTCTACTTGCTGTTCTCTCCCCCTCTTAACTCTCCCATACTCTTCAGCAGGAAAACGCCTATGTAATCTCTTCATCAGGGATATCTTCCCTGGTGTGCCAGACTAGTTTGCTTCCCTTATTTAACAATACCCTGGAATCATGAACCCTTTAGTGTGCTCAAATCACATGTAATTTTTGGCAGTATATCTCTTGCCACTAAACTGGAAGTCCTGGAGGCCAGGGACCGTGTCTACTCGCCATTGAATATCTGCTGCTTAGTGTAGTGCCTGGCACATGGACAGTGGTTGTTATTTGTTGAATAAGTAAGTACAAATATATTGAATAGAGGCAATTTATCAGAAAACACATTATCCTTCCATGGTATTGCAGCAGAAATCAAAATACCTTGTTAATCAACATAGCTTTTCATGCTTGCATAAGGCCAAGCTATTGTAGGGGGACAGTTTGACAAACTTAAGCAACTTGACAGAAAACAAGGAACTCAGCATGTAAATCTAACTCTCTGATGCATCTGCTGATTTTTTTTTTTAGAAAGATTCACATTTTACATAGTTGTAATTCACGCATAAGCAGTATTTTAATTCTGCTTTTTACAAATTTCCTCCCTTAATCAGTGTCTACTCATGTTTAATGGTAACCTGGAGTTAACATCAAGTTAGTAGATCTTAATTTTCTTAACCATTTCCTCACTGTTAAGTTTTTTGGTTAGTTCCAATGTTGTTATGAATAATAGGGCTGCACTCTTCACAAGTAACTTTTTCATTGCAAACTACCTCTTTGAGGAATACAAAAGTGGAATGAGACATCAAAGCATATGAGCTATTTATAATCCCTTCGTGGTGATATCCAAAGAGTTCTCAAAGGAGAATCTGTGTGCGGTACCATTAAAAATGTATCAGAAAAACCTATATCTAATTCTGTGTAGCTGTACCAACATTGGGTTTTATACTTGTTTAACTTCTTGAAGTTTAGTAGATAATAACTGAGATTGATTAAACTCTTTGTATGTGTCAAGGACTTAAAAGGGTTTGGTGTAAATA
Source organism: Bos grunniens (assembly GCF_055505025.1). NCBI lineage: Eukaryota > Metazoa > Chordata > Mammalia > Artiodactyla > Bovidae > Bos > Bos grunniens. The sequence continues at coordinate 83,287,934 of NC_141174.1, read as the reverse complement.
TTCCATTTTAATAATAACCAGTTCAGTTGCTCAGTCGTGTCTGACTCTTTGCAACCCCATGAATCGCAGCACGCCAGGCCTCCCTGTCCCTCACCAACTCCCGGAGTTCACTCAGACTCACATCCATCAAGTCAGTGATGCCATCCAGCCATCTCATCCTCCGTCGTGCCCTTCTCCTCCTGCCCCCAATCCCTCCCAGCATCAGTCTTTTCCAATGAGTCAACTCTTCGCATGAGGTGGCCAAAGTACTGGAGTTTCAGCTTTAGCGTCATTCCTTGCAAAGAAATCCCAGGGCTGATCTCCTTCAGAATGGACTGGTTGGATCTCCTTGCAGTGTCCAAGGGACTCTCAAGAGTCTTCTCCAACACCACAGTTCAAAAGCATCAATTCTTCGGTGCTCAGCCTTCTTCACAGTCCAACTCTCACATCCATACATGACCACTGGAAAAACCATAGCCTTGACTAGACGGACCTTTGTTGGCAAAGTAATGTCTCTGCTTTTGAATATGCTATGTAGGTTGGTCAGAACTTTCCTTCCAAGGAGTAAGCGTCTTTTAATTTCATGACTGCAGTTACCATCTGCAGTGATTTTGGAGCCCAAAAAAATAAAGTCTGACACTGTTTCCACTGTTTCCCCATCTATTTCCCATGAAGTGATGGGACCAGATGCTATGATCTTCGTTTTCTGAATGTTGAGCTTTAAGCCAACTTTTTCACTCTCCACTTTCACTTTCATCAAGAGGCTTTTAATAACCATAAAGTTTGGTTATTATTAAAATGGAATATTTACATCAGTAAGAACCATAAAGCTCTAAAGGGCTTCCCTGGTGGCTCAGACAGGAAAGAATCTGCCTGCAATGCAGCAGACCTGGGTTCGATCCCTGGGTTGGGAAGATCCCCTGGAGGAGGAAGTGGCAACACACTCCAGTATTCTTGCCTGGAGAATTCCATGGACAGAGGAGCCTTGGGGCTAAATCCATGGGGTCGCAAAGAGTCAGACACAACTGAGCAACTAACACACAAACAGCTCTAAGGTAGATACTACTGTTATCCTCCTCTTAGAGATGAGAGGGCTAAAGCCTAACAGTTGCCCAGGTGAACTTAATGAGGTTTAAATGTGGATGCACTGATTCCAGAACCTCTGCTCTTAACCATCGTGGTACACTGCTGTGTGGTTTGTTAGTGGTAGTGTGTTTTTTTTCTGTTTTATTTACTCAAATGGGAAAACTGCTATTAAAAACAAAAACTGAATACAGCCTCTCTGACTTCAGGAGTGACGCCTAATTTATTGCTAGAGAGTGTGTGTTGTTTCGTTTGAGGTAAGTGCCTAGATGGACCTCTTTGACTGAGAAAGGTCAGCTCCCTGGGTTTAGTCTAAATGGGCCAGGAGGATACAAAGGGAGATCAGTTACTACAAATAATAAGAGGAAAGAAATCTGAGTTTTCATTGGATGCCCTAGAAAAAGAATGAGGCCTAGGAAAGAAGTGGAGGGAGGTTGATGAAAAGAACTGAGATGGGATACATGCCAGAAACATGGCAGGAGGCAGGGGCCTACTGGAGGACATGGCCGGTGAGGAGTTTCCTGAGATAGAGCATGGCTGTCACATTTTATAAGCAGTCACATGTGTGCTGAATTTGAAGTTGTTTTTGGCTTTGTGCCATAGCCTTCCATTAACTCTAAATCTTTCGTGCAGGTTGGGTACATTGGATTTGCTTGGTGGCTGGAGTGAAGGATGAGGAGAGTCACATCATGGGCAAAAGGGCAAAAGCTAAAAGAACAGGAGACATCAGTCAACCAGACTGCATCATGGAAGCTCTTGCAGAAACTGAGCGTCAGGACTGACCACAATGGTTGGAAATGGGGCTCAGGCCATTTTCGTACCGAAAGAATAACCCCTAAGCATTAAATTGCTTGGCATTGTCCAGGTTGGAAATTTCTGGGCTACATTCCAGTGAAAAAGAACTTTCACTGAGCCACGGGAAAAGAAAATTTTGGTTTATTAACAGCATTTGTCAGTCCCCTGCTTGCCATATGGTAATTAGCTTCCAGAACAACAAACTCTTCTGGGTTTCCTCCTGCTTTATCAGGCACTCATCAGTTTCCTTTACCAGTTCCTCCTCTTCTTCCTGATCTCTCGATGACCGCGTGCCACAGGGCTCAGTCATCACTACTTTCCTCTATACACAGACACAGTCCCCTGATGATCTCATCCAGTCTCCTGCAGTTAAATACCATCCATATGGTGACAGTTCCCAAACTTATATCTCCCAGACCTCTCTCCCGAACTCCAGGCCCATGTATCTATTACCCACCTGACCTCCCTACTTCGCTGTCTAAAACTCATCTCAAACTTTACATGTTAAATACTACATTTCTGATCTTCCAAAACTGCACCACTAATGGCTTTCTCTGTCTCAGTTGATGGCAATTCTGTCCATCCTCTCAAGCCATAAAACATGACTTTTTCTGTTATTCTCCATCTCTAATTTGTCAGTAAAAACTATTGTTTTTACCATCAGAATACATCTAGAATCTGCCTGTTTCCACCTTCTCTACTTCTACCACCTGAGTCAGTGCCACTCTCATCTCTTAACGGGATGGCCCAAAGTCTCCTAACTGACCTCCCTGCTCTCACCTTTCCCTCCCTCACAGCCAGTGGTGATCCTTTTAAGGCCGCTATAATAAAAGCTTATTATTCACTCCTTTGCCTCTTATTTCATTCAGAGTAAAAGCCAAAGTTCTTACAGTGGTCTTAGTTGATCTTTGCCAATTCCTTCTTTAGACAGAGATCAGTTCAGTTCAGTCACTCAGTCGTGTCCAACTCTTCGAAACCCCATGAATCGCAGCACGCCAGGCCTCCCTGTCCATCACCAACTCGCGGAGTTCACCCAGACTCACGTCCATCGAGTCAGTGATGCCATCCAGCCATCTCATCCTCTGTCGTCCCCTTCTCCTCCTGCCCCCAATCCCTCCCAGCATCAGAGTCTTTTCCAATGAGTCAACTCTTCGCATGAGGTGGCCAAAGTACTGGAGTTTCAGCTTCAGCATCATTCCCTCCAAAGAAATCCCAGGGCTGATCTCCTTCAGAATGGACTGGTTGGATCTCCTTGCAGTCCAAGGGACTCTCAAGAGTCTTCTCCAACACCGCAGTTCAAAAGCATCAATTCTTCAGTGCTCAGCTTTCTTCACCTCACATCCATACATGACCACTGGAAAAACCATAGCCTTGACTAGACGGACCTTTGTTGGCAAAGTAATGTCTCTGCTTTTGAATATGCTATGTAGGTTGGTCATAACTTTCCTTCCAAGGAGTAAGCGTCTTTTGATTTCATGGCTGCAGTTACCATCTGCAGTGATTTTGGAGCCCCCAAAAATAAAGTCTGACACTGTTTCCACTGTTTCCCTATCTATTTCCCATGAAGTGATGGGACCAGATGCCATGATCTTCGTTTTCTGAATGTTGAGCTTTAAGCCAACTTTTTCACTCTCCACTTTCACTTTCATCAAGAGGCTTTTTAGTTCCTCTTCACTTTCTGCCATAAGGGTGGTGTCATCTGCATATCTGAGGTTATTGATATTTCTCCCGGCAATCTTGATTCCAGCTTGTGTTTCTTCCAGTCCAGCGTTTCTCATGATGTACTCTGCATATAAGTTAAATAAACAGGGTGACAATATACAGCCTTGACGTACTCCTTTTCCTATTTGGAACCAGTCTGTTGTTCCATGTCCAGTTCTAACTGTTGCTTCCTGACCTGCATACAGATTTCTCAAGAGGCAGGTCAGGTGGTCTGGTAGTCCCATCTCTTTCAGAATTTTCCACAGTTTATTGTGATGCACACAGTCAAAGGCTTTGGCATAGTCAATAAAGCAGAAATAGATGTTTTTCTGGAACTCTCTTGCTTTTTCCATGATCCAGCAGATGTTGGCAATTTGATCTCTGGTTCCTCTGCCTTTTCTAAAACCAGCTTGAACATCAGGAAGTTTATGGTTCACATATTGTTGAAGCCTGGCTTGGAGAATTTTGAGCATTACTTTACTAGCATGTGAGATGAGTGCAACTGTGCGGTAGTTTGAGCATTCTTTGGCATTGCCTTTCTTTGGGATTGGAATGAAAACTACCCTTTTCCAGTCCTGTGGCGACTGCTGAGTTTTCCAAATGTGCTGGCATATTTAGTGCAGCACTTTCACAGCATCATCTTTCAGGATTTGAAAGAGCTCAACTGGAATTCCATCACCTCCACTAGCTTTGTTTGTCGTGATGCTTTCTAAGGCCCACCTGACTTCACATTCCAGGATGTCTGGCTCTAGATGAGTGATCACACCATCGTGATTATCTGGGTCATGAAGATCTTTTTTGTATAGTTCTGTGTATTCTTGCCACCTCTTCTTAATATCTTCTGCTTCTGTTAGGTCCATACCATTTCTGTCCTTTAGCGAGCCCATCTTTGCTTGAAATGTCCCCTTGGTATCTCTAATTTTCTTGAAGAGATCTCTAGTCTTTCCCATTCTGTTGTTTTCCTCTATTTACATCTTAGTAAATCATAGCTCTTCATTGCAGGCCAGGCTCTATCCATCCACTCTACCAATTGGCAAAGTGAAAAATGTTAAAAAGGTGAATGCAAGCCTAGCAAAAGATAGATCAGTAGCTTCTCTGCCTATGGACAGATTGTGCACTCAGTCACGTCCGACTCTTTGTGACCCCATGGACTGTAGCCCATCATGCTCCTCGGTTCGTGGAATTTTCCAGTCAAGAATACTGGAGTGGGTTGCCATTTCTTACTCCAGGGAATCTTCCCAACCCGGGGATCAAACCCACATCTCTTGCTTCTCCTGTAGAGTGGGCATTCCTTATTCAAAGTGGAGTTGAGTAAGATGTGACTTGAGGGTGAGGGGTAGAGAGAGAAATCCTGAGATCAGCCACTTTCTTGCTAATGAGTCTAGAGCACATTATGTGTAGTTTTGGTATATCCTCTAGAGGTTTCTAAGATGCAGAATGATCTACTTCTGAAGCTTCCTTAGGCCATTAAGTTCTTTGGCACTGACGATGAGTTTCCTGTGGCAAGGAAATCATTTTTGTCAGCTATTCTAAATGTCAGTAGATTGATGCAGTTGGCTATGAAAATACCTGCCAACATTCTGAGGTTCAGGCCCTTACCTCGTGCCTTCTAGACTAATGACTGTCAATCGGGGGCCACTTTGCCCTCTAAGGGACATTTGGAAATGTCTAGAGATGTTTTTGGTTGTCACAACTAGGGACGGGAAGTGGGAAGTGCTACCGGCATCAGATGGGCCAAGGATGTGGCCAAACACCCTACAATGGGCACAGGATTACCCCCACCACCACCACCATCAAAGGACTGTGTGGCCCGAAAATGCAGCAGTGCTGAGGTTGAGAAACCGTGGTCTGCACTATTCTGACAGACTTTTCACTATTCTGACCTTGTGCTCCATTTCCCAACCAGCATTCCCAAACCATCATATTTATCCATCACTCCTAAACTCCTGTAGCCCCAGTAAGCTCTTCATTGCCTAAAAAATCAGGTCCTTCCTTCTCATCTTGGCACTTAGATCCTGACAGGTTTTGCACACTTAGGTATCCACTCCCCAGCAGAACTCTCCTCCTAAGCTGTCATTGGCACCACCCTCCACACCACCATCCTTGTACTGCTGTTACCACGCCCCCGCCCCCAAACACACAGCCTGTGAGGATTCTCCCCACAGCTCCCTGATCAAATCTTGCTCATCCTCTGAATCCCACACAGGCAGCACACCCCTTGCCACTGAGTCAGTCAGTACCACTCCCTTTTGTACTTATCAGGGCTCACACGTCTCACACTCACATAGCTATCCTCAGTAAACTCTTTGAAGGGGTCCATGTGTATTTCTGTCCTATTGAGCTCCGTTTCTACAGCGTGAGTTGTGAAAACTATATTGTTGTATTGAGAGCTTCTTGTGAGAGTCAAATGAGCATAAACAAGCACCTGGTGTGGGGCCTGGTACCCATTTTGTTGTTCAGAAAACTATAAAATCATAGTATCTATAGAAGCATACATCCAGGGGTCCATAGAATGTGCTTAACACATCTTTTAAACCTAACTACAGCCTGGAAAGAGCACGCATTCAGATGAGCCTGGCATTTATTACTAACAGCAAAGAAAAACTTCCATCAGAAATCCTATACCAATTAACACGCCTTCACGCCAGAGTGAATCCAGGAGCAGTGGGTGTCACGTTCTCCCAAAGCGGAGCCTAAGCCAACCTTTCTGCATTTAACAAGTTAATGAACAGCTTGTTTGTAACACTTTGCCCACTCTGGCCCAATTTAGAAGGCTGCCAAAAGGCTAAAATACCAATATGCCACTCTCTGCTCTGCCGGGGTGCCAGCTGCCTTCTGCCCTCGACCGTTGGAGAGGCTGATGTCCCGAGAGGGCAGCACCGGGAGGATGAGGCTGCAGCCAGGGCCTGGCCTTTCCCCAAGCGGAAAAGGGCCTTGTCTCAGATCCTGCGAGAGAAGTGAGTGGGGCACAGTATTCTGAGCAGCCCAGGTTTGGCTCGAGGCCAAGCACCGAGTGGCAAACAAGAAGGAACACATTCCGGGAAGGCAAGGAGCCCTGCCAAGCGAAGGCGGGCCGGCCAGCAGGGCCTGCCGGGCGCCAGGTGCTCCTCGGCTCTGTGGAGGTCAGGCTCATGGAGGATGGACTCGGGTTTCTCTCGATTATCATTTCAGAGGCTTAAGTGCCTCCCTCCCCCTCACTTTCAGAGGGCAAAGCCTGTGGAGCCACGTAACCATTAAATTTGAATCCTTGCTGCTCTGGGGTCCAGCCCCTTATCTCTAAATGAAGGCAGGAGGAGAAAGAGGGAAATTGCACAAGGTTTCTATAATTCTACACCCTGAGTAAGAGAAGACACCACTGACAGCAAGGGAAGAGAGGAGGAAAGCCGGGGGGTTCTGGGCCCTTGTGGGACACTGAGTTCCCCACTTGCCCCCCGGGCGCCCCACCACACACACACACACACACACACACACACACCCTACACACACACACACATACACACACACACACACACACATACACACACACCCTACACTTGTTCTTCACCCCGGCCACTTCTGCCTTCGAACTGACCTGACCTCTGATCCGCAGAGCCCTCAGGAATGCTTTCCTCTCAATCACCTCAGGCCTTTGCCCAGGTATGAAAGAAGAGGAGAGAGGAAAGAAAGGACCAGAGCGGGCAGGGAAACACGGCCACAGGAGCCTGCCCAGCTTCCCTCCTGCCACTGTCAGGGCCTGGGGACAGCAGGGGTCCTTTGAGAGAGAAGAGCGAAGTCTGTCCCTCACACTTTGGTTCCAGTTTCTGGTGGACTTTGCTGCCACCTAGTGGCCCAGTGGCCTCTCAGCACCCTCAGGGCGAGATCCACCTAGGAAACTGACCTGGCCCAGCCTGTGGCTGACAGGCGAGCTTCGGTACTCTAGGATGCCCTGAGTCTGTGGTCCAGCTCCTAGGAAAGAGGAGCAGCACAGGGTTACGACCTCACCTAGCTCGATAGGAGTCCTGACGTCACGGCCACCAGATGAGACAGCCAAGACTGGCTGGATGGGCACTTAGGAGTGGGAGTGAGGGCACTTTCTTAGTCCCAGGATATCTCTGGTGGGATGCAGTTGTCCCAGAGCCCTCCTCGCTCCTGAATGCCTTGTTCACAAGAACTCCTGCCTACTCCCACGATTCTCTCTGATCTGACTAAAGCCCATGATGCAAACTGAGGTTCCCACATAATATATATACATATATCTCCCTCCATTTGTCCAAGTTTAAGGCAGTTGTTTCTCCCTTATAAAGCTAGCCCAACTCCAAAAATATAAGATTATATGCCCCCGACTGTGATGATGCTATGAACTCCTCCCCGGAAATAGTGAAAAGGAGGTGTATGATCACATACAGAGATTCAGCCATATTTTTCTGCACATTGCATCCACAGGTTTACTTCCTCTAGCAAAAGAAAGCCCTTGGTTTCAGTAGCCACTGACTCTACCAGCTCCACATTTTCAGACCTGAGCTGCCATACCCATGAATGTGTAAGATCGCAATTCCCTTCTGCCTACCTCTCCAACCTCCAATTTTTTTTTTTATGGTGGTAAAATACACGTAAAATTTATCATCTTAATCATTTTTAAGTTTCACACTCACATTGTTGTGTAACAGTCATCACCATCTCGAGAATTCTGTTTATCTTGCATAACTGAAACTCTATACACATTAAACAGTAACTCCCATTTCCCTTCCCCGTAGATCCTGGCAACCACCATTCAGCTTCCTGTTTCTGTGAACTGGACTGCCACACGTACCTCATACAAGTAGAATCATACAGTACTTGTCTTTCTGTGATTGACTTCACTAAGCATAGTGTCCTCAAGGTTCATCCATGTTGTAGTGCATGTCAAGACTTTCTTCCTTTGGAAGGCTGAATAATACATGTCTGTCCCACATTTTGTTTATCCATTCACCTGTCAATAGCCACTTGGGCTGCTTCCACCTTTTGGCTTATTGTGAAGAACACTGCTATGAACATGGGTGTACAGATAGCTCTTCAAGCTCTTGTTTTCAATTCTCGTGGGTATACACGCAGAAATGGGATTTCTGGATCAGAGGGTGATTCTGCTTTTAGTTTTTTGAAGAACTGCTATACTGTGTGCCACGGTGGCTGCACCCTTTTGCCCTCCTATCAACAGTGCATAAGGGCTCCAGTTTCTCCTCATCCTCACTAATGCTTTTAGGGACTCTTGTTTTCTTTGCTAGTAGCCATCCTAATGGATATGAAGTGGTATCTAATTGTGGTTTTGATTTGCTTTTTCCTAGTGACAGTGATGTTGAAATGTCTATTCAGGTCCTTTATCGACTTTTAAATAGGTTGTTTTGTTGTCACTGAGTTGACCTCTCCAACCTCTTTTCATGTCAGTCTCCCATTGACTCGTATTCCAGATTCATGCAGATGGTCTCCATTCCTCAGAGACACATGCCTTCTTTCCTACCTTTCACAGTTACCAACGCTTTGCCAGGAACATTCTTTCCCCAGCTCTTTTCATGACTGGCTCCGCATCCCTGAAGCAAAGCAGCAACTTAAATCTCACCTCAGAGAACATTTCTTGACCACTCATCTAAAACCATCTCCCTTTTCCCTGTATCTCGTATCAGTCTCTTTCCTTCGTGGAACATAATCAGAATCTGCAATTACCTTGTTTGTTCATGATTTACCTGGAACTTACGTTTATGTGGAATGCAAGAGCCACAGGGGACGCAGCGATACTGCCTGACTGACCACTGCTCTGTCCTTGGCACTAGCTCAGGATCTGGGCTCAGTATTTACTGAAGGAACAGATCACTACTGGAGGGGTGCCTCCCAAGGAGAAAGAAAGGTGATGTGGCCCAAATTGGACTTTTTTTAATATTTATTTGGGGCCCTGCTGGGTCTTCACTGCTGCACACGGGCTTTCTCTAGTTGCTGCGCACGGGGGCCACTCTTCTTTGCCGTGTGCGGGCTTCTCATTGCAGTGTCATCTCTTGCTGCAAAGCACAGGCCCTAAGCGCACTTGGGCTTCAGAAGTTATGATGCATAGGCTTAGTAGGTCTGCGGCATGTAGGATCTTCCTGGACCACAGATCAAACTGGTGTCTTCTTCATTGGCAAGCAGATTCTTAACCACTGGAGATGAGGGAAGTCTCCCAAATTGGACTTTAACCCCCGAAATCTGGGCTTGATATCATAGAAAAGGACACAGGAGTTTCCTCGCTCTGAGTTTAATTCCTGAGTCAGGAGCACAGTACTGTTTGACCCACAGACCTTGCTTTGGAGTGCCCAGCAGAAATGGGGAAGCATTCTCAGTGTCCACCCAGCCAAGGCAGGACGCTGTGCTGTGTGCTGTGGCCATCCGAACCATCCCTTATGCCTGCCGTGTGAGTCAGCTCAGCTAAAGTCCCATGAGATCTGCAGAGTGCTTGGGATTCTGGGAATGACTTGGGCCCCGTCAGTCTCCTTGGTGCCAAATACGTCAGTAAGAGTACCTTTAGTGAGTAATCAAAACCTAAAAATGAACTTTCCATACCACAGGATTAGAAAAATCAGATTTTTATTTTAAAACATTTTCAACGTTTAATGCCATAGTGGAACAACTGAAAGACAATTGAACCAAATTCTCAAGGAATTAGAGAAGCATCTGCCAATGCAAGCAGGTCTGCATAAATACACATGGTTTATAACTGAGCACAACAGAAGGCACCCTGGCCAAAGGAACAGGCTGGGGAACAGAAGGAAGAAACAGAGGGCCCTCCAGAGGGACAGGCACACTGCAGTCACTCAAAGCTCTGGGCCCCAAGAGGGCCTCCACAGCCACCTACCCTTCTGCACGCTTCTTGCCCTCTCTGAGCCCGGGGCATGGAGACTGGAGGCTAGGTTCACCATCATGTTGGCATAGCCACCCATGACTTGGCACCTCTTATGACCTCTGGCTCAACCCAGCAAGGTTCAGAGAATGGACCTGTTCTCCCTGCCCTTCAGCAAGGACCAGGGAGGGGAGGCATTGGGGCAAGTAGGATTATTTCCCTGAAAACAAGGATCTGGTTCCTAAAATAGGACAGGCATGCATCCAGCATGGTGCTGCAGGGAGAATGGAGCCGTGAGTTGTACCTGAGACATACATCTTGAGTGAAAGTATCCCTCAAGGCCAGGCTCTGAGCCCGATCCTAGAGCCTGGGATGGAGAGACCTACAGCCTGAGTTTAGGAAGTTATCACCTCCTGTCAGTCCCTCCAGACTTCATCTGGGTTTGTCATAAACAGGACAGTCACACTCCACAGTAAATAATTTCCACCAGGATACCCGCACCCCCACCCCCACCCCCACCCCCACCAGTTAACTTCTCAGGTGTCTGAAGAGGGAAAAAGTGGCTATTTCTGACCCCACCCACCCATCACCAGTGACTTTCCCTGATATGTCTGGCCTCCTCACTAAGGCCTTTCCAGCACCTCCAAAGACACTGTCTTGGCAGATCGGAGTCCCAGGAGAGTTTTAAAGCACAGAAGTTTTGTAGCATTGAGGAGACATTGTCAGAGGAGGAGGAGTCTCTAAGGCAAAGCCACCATGTCCCTTCTTCCTGTCTTCTACCTCTCTTGCTTCCAAAGATATCAGACAGACGCCCCTGGCCTGGTCCCTGCAGTCACCGGCCCAGCTTGGACACCTCCATTTTACTCATGGAGAACAGAGCCCAAGGTGTGGAGGACCCTCCTGCATGGCCTGCAGCTGACATAGTGAGCTCTGCCCTGTGGGGGCCCAACACCGTCAAGCCCATCAGGCTGCCGTTGGCCACGTCCAAAATCCAGGCAGTGCAGCAGGGAGTACAAGGGTACACCTCCAATCACAGCACTACCCTTCCCATCCCCCACCTCCCACATGGGGCACCTTGGAAATGTTTGAGCACAGCAGGGGAAGATCGAGTACCTGGTCTGTGACCACAGTGATCAAAAAAGCTCCGCTCCCCCTGCCTCACCAGGAAACAGCAACTGAGGACACAGAAGGCTGGCCCTCTGTTCTCTGCACAGCCGCTGCCATTCTCCCCTGCTGCAAGTCGTGAGGTCCCAGATTGAGCCCGCCTCCTCAAGAGGGGCCAGAACGGAGCCTCTGCACAGACCATGAACACGCCCCTGGCTAGAATCCTGGCCACAGACCTCCTCTCCTCACTCAGAGCTCACCTCACTGCCTCCAGTTTGCCCTGCATGGGCCCCTGGCCACCTGCAGAGAAACGCTTTGGGCCCCAGAACAGGAACTCTCGGGGGTCCAAGTGAAAGCACAATATGCTGGAAGAGAGTGGAGCCCACACTGCCAAGTTGGGCTCTGGCCGCTGTCCCACCACTGGCGTGGGCCATGTGCTTGGTATCAAAGCATGGCCTTTGTCCCTTGCAGTGGTCCCAAATGCTCTACCTGTGTGTCAGAACTGTTTCCAAGGAGCAAGTTAAAAAAAATTTTTTTCACATAAGTGGCTGCTAAAGCTTAGTGTACAGAACTCCTTGTCTATTTCCAGAAACTTGGCTTTCCATCTCAGTCCCAAAATTGCAGGAGTTTTGTAAACAGGTACTTCAGACCACTCATTTAAATAAGGAGGGAGAAGAGCTCCGGGGAGGAGAAGGATTCTGCAATATTTTCTTTCTGACTCGGTCTCAACACAGCGGCAGCACAAACCAAGGGCTTCGATGGTGGCACCTTAGCACCCAGAGCATTCCTCTTGGAGGACTGGGGTCAAAGGCCAAGTGGCTGTTACCTGCACACAGAAGAGATGGCACACAGGTCAGACAAAGGGCCTAGAAGACAGACAGACAAGTTAGTGGGTCCACCCATGAGGGCAGGTCAAGGTGGGGTCTGTGTACCCTGCATACCCTGCCCAACCTCACTGAGGGCCAACAAACCAGCTCAAGGGCAAGGCCAAGGCCAGCCAGACTAGCAAGGAGCCTGGCCATGGGTGTTAGCTCCTGTCCTTCACCCTCAATCCCAGAAGCATGAGAAAGAGAAGGGGCATCACCTGTGCCCAGGGACCGAGCCGCCCCAATTCAGGGAACATAACTGCTGTTCTAGCTGGGAGATGCGGAACGCCAGGTAGGATGAAGACATGACCAAGAAGCAGATCCTGGAGAAAAAGGGGTAGGGAGGAGGTGAGTCTCTCTTCTAGAAAGGGGGCATTTCTACAGGATCACCAAACATAGGAGTGGGACTAAGCTAGTTCCTTCAACTGGAGGAGTTGAAGAACCCTTTGCGTACAGCTTCGTTCGGACCTGGGCCTCTTTCTTCCCAGAGGCCACAAGGGGGTCCTGAGACTCATCCCCATGAAAGTGTCCCTGAAGCCCCACAGGAGTTCTGGGTCCTTCAGCAGAACCCACTTTCCCTCTAACCAGCCACCTTGGTCCCACACCCGCCCTGTGAGGCCACTAAGATTACCCCCTCAGGTGGTAGCCCTTCCCCCAGGCAAATGCTGAGGTTGACAGTCAAAACCCTGCCAGCAGACCCAGAGGAAGGTGCCGAGGTAAGGCAAGGGAATCAGAGGCTGGCTAGCTGTTCATAAAACATCCCACCAAGCTCACTGCTCTACTAGCTCTTAGGCCGAATGACAGACAAGCCTGGTGTCCCAGAAAACACCCCAGTGGTAGGCGGTGGGAAGGCCATGGCCCTCCCCTGGTCTAGCTGATGGGCCTCTCAGACTTTGCAGACCCCTCCCTCCCCAATCCTCTACAACTTTTTCTTTCTTCAATAGTTTCAAATATTTCCCCTTCCCTACAGCCTTAACCCTAAATTACAAGTTTGAAGGAATGAAAACCGGAGATACTTTATCTTGCTCCAGAAGGGGCTGTTGCATGGCCACCCCCACCACCCAGGAGCTTACAGCTGACTCAGAACCTTCTCCCTCACTCTGGACACTGACTTCCCCACACACCAAGGCACCAGCTTTAAACACCCATACACCCAGGCAGATTGAGTCAGGTCTGTCCCCCCACCCCCCACTCTCCAGTCACCTACAGCACAAAGAAGACCTTCAGGAGCGGGTAATCCCAGAGCTTGAGCTCCCGGTTGCTCATGGGCCCCTCCTCCAGCTTCTCCTCCTCACAGTCGGAGATCTCTGCAAAAGGACAGCATTCGGCATCTTCCTGGGGCAGAAGACAAGTCCCCAGCCCACTGCCAACCCCTGTTCTCTGAAGCCACTTGAGCTCTCGGCTTTCTGTCATGGATTTGCAGAAAGAAAGAAACTGCCCTCAGAAACCCTCCTAGCTGTGATGACCTCTTTGCACAGAAGTGGGAGGACAGAAAAGCTTGTTTTTGCAAGCAGGTGCCATGGACAAGCACGCTGAACTCACCAGACCCCAGAGGCTCCCTGGAGGGGAAGAAGCTGTCCGTGGATTCCATGGATGCCCGAGAGATACAAGGGATGCTATCTGGGAGAGACACGGACCTGGAGGCGGGGCACACTTTCCTCCACTTCATCTCGGGGATGAGGGCTTCCTGCGGAGAAGGCAGGAAACACTGTCTCACCTTGGCCTTTGAGATCTCAGTTGCCCTAAGGATCCATACTAGGTTTATCAAAGCCTTTCCACATATTATCAGTATGGATGCCTAGCAAGCATGAAAGCAGATACCCAGAAGCAGGGAAACCACAGTCACAGCAATCACATTTCTCATCTGCTCCCTTGCTGTGACCAGCCACTCTTCCAGGGGACGGCCTCTTTGAAGACTGCTAGTGTAGAACCAGGACATGAGGCAACCCAGGTGCGCGCTCAGATCAGCTGAGTCCAGGAGAGCTCGCACTCTCTATCTTAGATGGAATAAGTCGTGCTTCCTGCTAATCTGGGCTCTGAGTACATCACTGCCCTTGGCAGGGGCACTTAAGGTCCCCATCAATAAAAATGGGAACATAGCCTTCCATCCCCTGCATGGCATTGTGCATATCACATGCTTGGCTAAACACTTAATAGTTACAGACAGAGACTTCAGAACACCCTGGAGTCATTGCTACCCTCTCACCCCCACTCCTACCCTACAAACTTTACTTATCCAGGATCCTGGGAGCGAAAGAAAGGGCCAGGACCTTGGCAAATCGACAATGAGCCTGCCTGTGTTCTAGAATGATACCCTTCAGAGCTCTATTTCAGGGACACCTCCAGCCCCTTGAAGGTCCCTCTGACTCCACTAAAGGGAAGAGGATGGGTTGCTGGCTCTGTACCTACGAAGGTGTGGGGGTCCAACCTGGGCCATGTTCCAGGGGCTGGCCATGTGTTCTCCTCAGAATGTCAACATAATCTGCCCAGGACTCTGCACGGCATGGAGCATGGTGGGTCTTGGGGACACCCTGACACAGCATGCCACTGGCTCTTGAGCCTGGTGCCCCAGTTCTGCACTGTGGGCCCCCCACCAGGAGGCCCTGAAGTCTCAAAGCCATGGGCAATCTCAGGCCAGCATCTTCTGCTCCCAGCCTTAGTTCTCACCAGAGACTCGCACTCAGGTTCCTCTGGAAATTCTCTTACACACAGACTCTTCTTGCTTGAAGGCTGGGGACAGAAGGGAACAGGGGTTACCTGTCTATCATGGAACAGCCAAAGTCAGACGTGGGGAAGTACTAACACTCCAAGAGAGCTTCACCTCCAAATGAGCCCTTTGGGCCAGATGGAGTCTAAAGTGTTTGCAGGGAGGATCCCTAGTTAATCCTGAAGCAGAGGGCAAATCCAAGGGGATGTACTCCCCCACACTGCTGCCCTCCCCCTTCCTCAGCACAGGCCAGAGAGAGCTGAAGCGGCCTCATGCTCCCGTCCGTCTGCACCCAGGAAGCAAAAGTGAGGGCTGCACGTGGGAACGCAGGGGCCCGATGGCCTCAGAGAGACACGCACACCAGCACAGACGCCCCGTCCAGGGACTGCCTCTGGTTCACTGAGCCTGAGCCTGTTACTCCCCTCTCTCTGCCTCGGTTCCCTGTGCCCAAAGGATGGGCCGACCTCCCCCAACACCCATGTCCCAAGACCTCAGTCCAGGCCTAAGCAATCTCCTGGGCCCCAGCCCTGCCCCAGGCTCCATACCTGTAGGTGGGTGCAGACCCTTCTCAGCATGTCGTATACACTGTCCCGGGAGAGCAGCGACACAAAGACATACTGGAATATAGAAAACAGAAAGGCGCGAGGTATGTAAAGACGGGAGAGTGCCAGGGTCAGACTGTGGACTCCTGGGGCTGAGACGAGGAGACACACAAGGGCGCGCTGGCCCAGAAACGTACTGACCTTCTGGCTGGTGTTGGTGGTGATGGCCAGGCCATTGGGAAGGAGCCGTGCCATCTTGTGTTTCTTGATCATCTGCACAGACACGACGGGAATGACCACCTGATGGGGGAAGAGGCAGGCTTCTCTCAGGACTCACCCCCAAGGACACGGTCCCTCTGCCTCCTGCTTAGGGCCCCAGCCACACCTGGCAGTGAGCCAAGCACGAACACCATGGACAAGTCTGGCCCATGGAGGAGAGTATCTGAACCTCCCACCACCTCATGCGGACTCCCTTCCAGTTATCTCCCACCCCAAAGGCAGCACACTCCACTCTAGGCTCTTACTCCATCATCTAGGAGGCAAAGATGGTTGCCCTGGTGAATCCCATAATCCAGTAAGAGTTCCCTGAGCCACCACCTGGCCACTTAATGGCCCCGAAAGTGTGACATCCCACTCGGTTTGTGAAGGCATTTAGGAGGTACCCCATAAGCAGAGTAACTCGGCAGTGAACTCTTCAGGCTGCTCAGGCCAGATGTGGAGTCTCAATCGGGGCCCTGTTTGGAAGGGGTGGGGCTACTGCCCTGACACCGGGTAGAATGCCTCGCAGTGAGAGGCCTCACCAAGTGCCAGAGTGCAGAGGGACAGGTCTGACTTAAGGTGTGCCCACAGGGCGGGGGCTTCTCTTCCCTGGGCTGAGGCCTTACCACTTATTACTACCTTGATATCCTTGCCAAAGAGGCTGGCATGGAAGCAGAGCCAGTTGGAGGAGATGTAGAGCCGGCCCTGGAGAAGCAGGTCCCTCTGGAGGGCACAGGAGCACACTGGGAAGTCACATGAATGAGACTGCCGTGAGCAAGGCCCGGCTGGGAGCCCCAGGGCCTGGGTCCTCCCACCCAGAGGAGTCCAGAGTCCAGCCTCGGGGACTGAACTCCTCAGTCCCCTCCCCAATCTCAGGCCCCAGCCATCCATTCCCTCAGCACCCTCTCATCCTTTCCTGAGAATCCTGACCACCCCTAGTGGTAATGTATGGATGTGAGAGTTGGACTGTGAAGAAAGCTGAGCACCAAAGAATTAATGCTTTTGAACTGTGGTGTGCGAGAAAACTCCTGAGAGTCCCTTGGACTGCAAGGAGATCCAACCAGTCCATCCTAAAGGAGACAAGTCCTGGGTGTTCATTGGAGGGACTGATGTTGATGCTGAAACTCCAATACTTTGGCCACCTGATGCAAAGAGCTGACTCATTTGAAAAGACCCTAATGCTGGGAAGGATTGGGGGCAGGAGGAGAAGGGGACAACGGAGGATGAGATGGTTGGATGGCATCACCAACTCAATGAACATGGGTTTGGGGGAGTTGGTGATGGACAGGGAGGCATGGCGTGCTGTGGTTCATGGGGTCGCAAAGAGTCGGACATGACTGAGTGACTGAACTGAACTACTCTACCTGCCCCTCCAGACTGCTAGATCCTTCCTCTTCCTCCACCCATGCCCCAAAAGATCTGCCAGGTTTCTGCACTGTCCCCCAACCTGGATGTTCACCCTCATAGGCAGAACCTCTTGCCCTGCTCTTCCCTGGAGAGAGGGCCTTGTTTGTGCAAATGCTCCGACACACTCCCTGAGAGGTCTGAGCAGGAAAGAATAGTCACTGATAAGAGCAGAACAGAAATGAGATTTGGAAGCCCTGACATTCAAGAAAACTTTCCAACTTCATGTCTCAAATCAGCCCAATCTTCTCACACTTCTGAAGAAAAAAAGACCAACCACTTCAAAGGGCAGCCAGTTCCCATGGCTGAACTTGTGCCTGGAGGTTCTGGGGGGAGAGGCCCTGGGCTTCCGGCACTGCAGGATGGCCTGTCCTGCCAACCCAGGGAGGCAGCTCACCTTTGAGAACCACCTCCTCCAAGGGAATGTCCTTAAATAGCTTGTGGTACTGCTGGTTGTATTTACTCAGTAGCATCTGGAAAACACAGGAGCTGGGTCTGAGAAGTCCCAGGAGATCATACCACCAGAGGACCCTGCTCCAGCCACCAGGAAATAAGGCCACAGGGCTTGGGGGGCCTACAGGGTCTTAGCCGTGAAGCAGCAGGTGAGCAGCCAGTGGGTGAGGAGGGCTGAGTTCTGAGCACAGCTTGTTTCCTGGTGACACGGGGTCTTAACAGGCAGCCCATGACGGAAAGGGGACACAACACCCACCCAGGAGGGGACATCCACCAGGTTTCCTGTGGCCACAGAGTCAACAGCCACCAAAGTCAGGCAGCCTAGGACCCCCTCCCCCGGCAGGTAGTAAGAAGTTGGCCTCCACCCACTTACCCCTTCTTGTCTGCACTTCTTCACATCTTCACCCTTCAAGCCTTCTGGCCAGTACAGGCTGCAAAGGAGACAGACCATTGCAGGGGCAAGGAACCTCGAATCCTCCCTCCCCCACATGCATCCTTGGTGCCAGTGCTGCCCTGGCCTCAGGCCACCAGCTTGGGGCAGAGATTGGAGACCGGGGCTCATCGCCAGGGGCCACAGCAAAGTGGTGAGCACAGCAAGCACAGAGCTTGCCCTGGGCAGGGACACTCCTGCTACAGGGAGGGGTCAACTGTGCGCAGCCACCCCACAGCCCCAGAAGGTATAGGCAACCTGAGCCTCACCTCCCAGAGATGCTTAGAGCCGACCACCCCTGGGGTCAAAACCCCCTCCTGTTTCTCTGCCCAAGGGACAAGCTGAGGAGCAGGCCCAGGATGAATGAGCAGGAGGCCAGGGATGGAGCTCAGTATGGGGAGTGGGTGGGGTGGAGGTGTCAGACTCACAGCTCTGGGGCCTGGCCATGGGCCATGATGGAGGAGGCAGGACTGCCCTCCTCTCAGCCGCCTCCCTGGGCCTGCAGCTCTGCAGTGGGGAGCTGGGCAGACTAGCCTGACCTGACGGAGGCTACCAAAGCTGGCAGAGGTGGAGTGGGGGGTGGTTTGCTGAAATGCAAACCTTTGCCCTGTCCAGGTTGGCCTGAGGACAGGTGGGCAGAGAGGAGGATGGTAACCCGAGAAGCCTAGACTCTGCTAGGTCCCAGCGCCCTGGGCTAGGCCTGGGAGTGGGAGGAAGAGGCCCGGGGCAGCCTTTGCCCAAACTGACCCCATGACGCAGCCTTAAGGCCCCCTTTCTTACAGGTCACCTCCCAAGGGCTGCCCACCTCCAATCGGACGTATGTCTGACTGGGAAATGGGCCTCACCTGGTGTCTTGGGCTCTCTGGACCCTGCCTAGCTTCTCCGTGCTCTTCTTCAGAGAAGCCGTCTTCCCGTGCATCTGTTGGTTGCTGAGGAGAAACGGGCCCTCATCAGGAAGGCAGGGTCTCTGGGGATACCCTTCCTGGCCAGCTCCACCATGTCCAGGCAGGAAGCCTCTGCTCCCCATCCAATGCCAGCCCTGCTCTTCCAGGGGAGGCTGGAGATGTCACAGTCTGGAGGCAGCTCCCCAGGCAGGGCTTCGGGGCAGCTGAGAGAGGAGCCTCACTCACTGGCCTTCCTGGAAGCCTGAAGTCCAGTTTATGCCTGGGTCGGAAGGAGAATCAGCCTCCCATGGAGCTGCCAGCCCCACTCTTAAGAAGGCAGCTGGGAGGGAGGACCCTGAGACTTGCTCACACCTGAAAGCAAAAGTTTCAGAGCGCCCAGACAGTATTACCATAAACATCCCAGCTTCTGGGAAAGGACTCTGAGCACTGGAGGCCTTATCAAGGCTGAGCAGGTGATGCGGCACAGATGTGTGTGTGAACGTTAGCCCAAAGGTGAGTGTGGGCTGGGGGGGCGGGGCTGCCCCACACCAGGAAGTGGCCTTGACACCTTCACACCGTCAGGGTAGCTCAGCCCTGAGAGCCAAACCATCTCAAAAATGTCCCACAGAGAGGGCCCGGCAGCGGGGAGACACCTCTCCCCAGGCAGGTGGAGGTCCCCAAAGACTTTGCAGTTCATGCCTCCAATAAACAGCTCCAAAGCCTAGAGTTCACCCTTTCCTGCTCCTCCAGAGCAGAAATACTAGGAATCAATAAAGCCTGAGTAGGCAAACCAGCTGAGTGAGCCCAGGGTTGATGGGAAGAGAGGGTGGCCCAGGCAGGGCAACGTGGTGGCAGTGAATAGGTAACGGGGTCTTGTGCACTGGTCTCTCAGCAGGAAAGGAGCTGGAACCTGCAGATCCCAGCACTCCATCCCTCTCAGCTGTGAACCACATAATGTCAAAGTTTTCTTCAAGAACAGAGTTATCTCAGGATGGGAAACATGTGTATATCTGTGGCGGATTCGTGTTGATATATGGCAAAAACCAATACAATATTGTACAGTTAAAAAATAAAATAAAATTAAATTAAATTAAAAAAAAGAACAGAGTTATCGCCTCAGCCGAGATCTGCCAAGACCCTTCAAGGTTATTAACCTGACTCCCTCCCACCCTACCATTGTAGAGATAGGAAACTGAGAAACCCGCCAAGGGGCAGGCTGTACCGGTGTCACACGGCAAGGAACAAGACGATCTCACCCACCAAATGGGCCCAACCACGTGGGCTGGTGACCTCTGTCCTCAACCTTAGGAGAATTTTGGTGCACATATCATGTATTTCCTAATCTTGCAAAGTGACAGGTTGTGCCACTGATTTGACCCCTTGACTCCTAAAGCTAGGGCTTCCTAGGTGGCTCGGCAGTAAAGAATCTGCCCACAGTGCAGGAGACTCAGGAGACGTAGGTTCATCCCTGGACTGGGAAGACCCCCTGGAAGAGGAAACGGCAACCCATTCCAGTATTCTTGTCTGGAAAATCCCATGGACAGAGGATCCTCGTGGGCTACAGCCCATGGGGTTGCAAAGAGTCGGACATGACTGAGCGCGCATGTGTGCTCCTAGAGCTAACTTCTGGATTTATTTGGGTCCATCACTACACATTTCACAGAGACTCCCCCCAAAACCTTCAGCTTTTAAAGCTTATTATAGAAAATACAAAAAATATAAAATACATAAAGTATGATGATCAATAATCACCCATAAGGGACTTCCCTGCTGGTCCAGTGATTAAGAATCTGCCTTCCAATGCAAGGGATACCAGTTGGATCTCTGGTCAGGGAACTAAGATCCCACATGCAGAAGGGAAACTAAGCCTGCGTGCCACAATGAAAGACCCCAAATGCCATAACTGAGACCTGACACAGCCAAAAATACATAAATAAAAACAGTTCTTAAAAATCACCCATAAGAAAGAAATTCCCAGGAATTCCCTGGTGGTCCAGTGGTTAGGACTCTGCACTTTCACTTTGGAGGGGGAACTAAGATCCTACATACTACAGGGCAGGGCCAAAAGTAAAAAAAAGTTCTCCCCCAAGTCACACAAAGAAAATATTTATTCATAAATATATAATTTGTGTAAGTGGGATTATATATCACATAACTGGTATGCCCTGGTTTTGTGGCTTAACATGATTTCATGAGACATTCCCCATGTCACTATTTGTTCCTTGGATAGATTCTCAGAAGTAAAATTAGTGGCTGGAGAATGAGCATCTCTTAGGATCTTTTAGACCCAGTTCCAAAATGCCTTCCAGATGCTATACAGATGGTGAGCACGGCCTTCAGCACTATATGAGGGTGCCCACTGCCCTACATCCAGGCCCTACACTGGCTGTGATCTTTTTCTCACCTTGCAAAATTGATAAATGAACATATATTGTTTTCATTTCTATTTCTGCTTACTGATAGGTTCAACATTTTTTGCCAAATACATTTTGACCACTGGGATTTCATCTGTGAAGTATCTATAAGTGTCTTCATGTCTTTCTTATTGATTTGTCTACCTTCTTTGTTGAGAAGATTCATCCTTAGTTTATCATTTTTGCAAATATTTCCCCTATTTGCCTTTTAGTTCTGTCTGTGGTATTGCTCCTATATTTGTGTTTAATTTTTGTGTGGCAGATTCCAGCCCTCTCTTTCATCTCTTTTCCTTTCTTGCTTTGAGTGCTTCAATAGGAAAGGCCCGCGAGGCAAGTGTGCACAAGTCGAAAAAGCCTTCATGAGCTTGAACCCCGCAGCCCAGAAACCCTCTGGGCCTCCAGGGAAGAGAAGAAAGATGTGGGCTCCACTCTAAGGAACACATTCCGGCCCAGACAACCAAAGGTAAAACAGGACCCCAAGAGGAAGAGGAGGAGCTGGGTCTTGGTTTCAGAGGCAGGAAGCCTGTCACTCAGGTACTAGAAAGTGTGATTCAAGTTGCCAGGGCTGCAGGAGCTCAGATGACACACAGAGTCAAAGTTACAGCCAGATTCCCAGAGAAAAGGAAGCTGAGCCTCACCAACTGGGTGGGACTGCGATCCTGCTTGGCTTCCTCACCTAACCCTGCATGGATACTCAATCCTTTGCATGGATTGTAAACCTAACTCATCCTTAGGTTCAAAGACCTCAGGAAGGGGCACCTGCCTTGGGCCCTTCCCCAGCCTAATGATGAGCCCTGCTGCGGGCTCTCACTGCCCCGAACCTCAGGCTCCTCTCAGACACCGGTGGGTGAGCTCTAACTGCCCATCTCCAGGCGCTCCAGGACACTTCCGCCATCATCCAGGCGCTCCAGGACACTTCTGCCATCACCGCAGTCTCTGAGCCTAGGGCAACACCAGCGTGCAGTTCACATTTGTGACTTGTGTAGACAGTGTAAGCGAGATCAAAAACAGAAGCTGGAAGATAGAAGGGCCATGAGAATAACAAAAGAAGGCTGCTGTGATTCCCACAGCATCTCCATGAAGAAAACGGGAATGGAAAGAGGGACGTCCCTGGTGGTTCACGGGTTAAGACCACGCTCCCGATGCAGGACGCGTGAACTCCATCCCTGGTCAGGGAACTAAGATGCCACGTGCTTACAGTGGACCAACATTTACTATAGTGCTGCCAAAACTTTTTTAAAAAGAACAGAAAGAAAACAGGGGAAAACATCTCAAATATGTTTAAACTAAAAGTAACCTCTTTTCACGGAGAAGGCAATGGCACCCCACTCCAGTACTTTTGCCTGGAAAATCCCATGGATGGAGGAGCCTGGTAGGCTGCATTCCATGGGGTCGCTGAGGGTCCGACACGACTAAGCAACTTCACTTTCACTTTTCACTTTCATGCATTGGAGAAGGAAATGGCAACCCACTCCAGTGTTCTTGCCTGGAGAATCCCAGGGACGGGGGAGCCTGGTGGGCTTCCGTCTATGGGGTCGCACAGAGTTAGACACGACTGAAGTGACTTAGCAGTAGCAACCTCTTTTCATGTGATGACCATGGTGGTCAAAAGCCAATCCTTCATATCCATCGATTAAAACCAGCTCCTACTGGTCATCCTGATAATGCTGTTGATTCAGAGACCCTGGATATGGCAGAATTGCACTGGTTTCAAAATCATCTTCAAATCAGACTCTCTACTAATTCATCTTCTTTCCCATAGTATTTGTTTAGATGAGTAGAAATAAAGAGATGGGAGCAAAGTCCAGTGAAAAGCTAGGTCTGGGGCAATGGTCATCAAGAATTCACCAACATAAAAAATAAATAAATAAATATATATATAGAGAGAGAGAGAGAAAAAGGACAAGAAAAAAAAAACGAATCTAAAAAGAAAAAAGAATTCACCAACAGGACCAGTCAGGCAGGGTCCATGCAAGGAGCAACAGGGCTCTGATCCAGAGGAAAGAGATGGCAAGAGCAGGAAGCTGGAGAGTGGGGGGCCAGCCTGAGTCCCCCGACCCTGCTGGCAGCCTCTGTTCCCATAGAGAATTACTCCACCAAGTTGCTCTTGCTCTCTGGGCTGTGAACGACACCTCCTGCCCGGGCAACCCCATCCCACCTCCACATGCAGACTGTGGAGTTAATATCAGGGGTCTTCAAATCCATATCTATTTTTTCAATCAGAGCTACAAAATACATCATTACTGTCATGAGGAGGGTGGAGCGGGGAAGGCTCAGTATTTTGGACATTAAAGCGGGTTATAGGGACTTGTCCAGTGGTTAAGAATCACCTTCCAATGCAGGGGACGTGGGTTGGACCCTTGGTCAGGGAACTAAGAGCCCATATGCCATGCAGCTAAAAAAAAAAAAAAAAAAAAAATTACCAGACATCTGAGGGAAACAGCTAGAATATAAGTTTGAGAATAAAACAAACCAACACACACACACACACACACACACACACACAAAGCAGAGGGAGTTGCAAAGGCTTGGAAATTCCTCAGATGAGGCCCTCTCACCCTGCTGAGCCTGATGGGAAAGCAAGATGCTGATCTGGGGCATACAGCTGTGCTTGCCCCACCCTTGGGCCTCACGCCCGAAAAACTCAGGCTACCTGCCCATCCCTTCCACAAATACTTGCTGAGCTTATCACCCCATGAGCCTGGTATGAACCTGCCCAACCCAAGAGAGCTTCTGAGAGGGAGGGTACAGGCAGCTAGCACTCAGAGATGTCGGGAGAGAAGCCAGGCCCCTCAGGAAAGGGGAGACACAGAGAGGAGGTTAAGAGAGAGAGAGAGAGGCAGTGCAAAGGGGAGCTGGAGATGCAGAGCCTCGCCGCTTCCCATAGGCCCCAGGGACAAAGTCTCAAGGGACACCACACACACACACACACACACACACACACACACACACACACACACACACACAAACACACACACACACTCTCTCTCTCTCTCTCTCTCTCTCTCTGCTCCCCCAGACTCAAACAGACACTCTCCAATCCAAATCCCTAACGGTGACACCTCATCTCTCCTGAGCGGCAGAGCCTGCCATCTAGACGGATCCATCAAAGTGAATTCAGTATCATGTCCCCAAATCTGCTTCCCCTTGAAAGGCCTCATCCTCCACATTCCCCAAGCCAGAGTATTCAACTCACCCCACACCCCATCAACCCCCAGAACTCCGAGAGCCACGATGCCATACGCTGTCCCCACTCCTGCTGCACCAGGCAAGCCAAGGCCACCATCATCTCTCTCCTGGATGCTGGCATCAGCTTCCTAACGACACCTGCCCCCCGCCCTGCCCTGAACACCTGGCCCTCTCCCACATCCACACTGCCAACAGAGCCATCTGCAGCCCAGATCTGAGCCTGCCAACCATCCCCCACCCCGCCTCCTGACTTTCCTCCTGGAGTTCCTGCTTGCCTCCTCAGCTGGCCTTCCTGCTTCCTTTCCAGCCTCACCCATGCAACTCAGTGGAGCCCCTTCACCCTGCATGTTGGCTCTTCCTGGGATTCCTTTCCATGCTTATCTACCTGGAGAATTCCCCAATCATCCTTCTAGGTTCAGCTCAGCTACCACCTCCTCTGTGAAGCCTTCCCAGCTTTCCCCCAGCAGAGCCAGGCATCCTTCCTCTGTGGTCCCTTGCCCCTTTTTTCACGCTGCTGCTCCTGCACTTACCACCCCAGTGCTTGTCTGTTTAGACATCTGAGCTCCGCCAGGCGTGTGTCTTCTACATCTCTGTACCCCCAGCACACAGTAGGCACCCAATGTTTGCTAAAGGAATGAGTATGAAGGAGAGACCGAAAAAGAGACATGTTGACACTTGAAGACGGAGAAGGGGAGAAAAAAAAGCCAGACAGTAAGTGTGAAGGAGGGACTTCCCCTGTGATCCAGTGGCTAAGACTCTGAGCTCACAATGCAGGGGGCCCAAGTTTGATCCCTGGTCGGGGAACTAGATCCTGCATGCCTCAACTAAGACCCAGTGCAGCCAAATAAATAAATGATTTTTTATAAAAAGAGTGAAGGAGGTCCAGAGAATGATGGGTGCCCAGCAGTAAGGGGAGGGATGGTGGACAGGAGCAGATGGGGGTCACCCACAGATGGGCCCTTCCAGGAGCCCCAGCCTGTGGAGCAGGCAGACAGCCCAGTCCAGCAGCACCGGGCACTCAATCCGTGCTGGCTGAATAATCAAAGAGGAGCTCAGGTGGGAGGCAGAAGCCATACAGAAGAGGATAAAGTGGCTCAGACAGCATGGGACGCGGTATGTGGGGGAAAGCACAGGCTGGGCCACTCCTGCCCTCACAGTAGTGCTCACTGGCAACACTCCCTTGGCTTACCCAGCCCCCCGCCCACAACCTTCCCTGACCACTGGGCAAACCTCCCCCCAAGGCTCCTCAAGCCTCAGGCAGCAGCAGTGCCCGTGGCTGATGCTGAAGTGGAAAACTTGGCCAGGCCTGACAGTGTGAACCAGCTAGGACTTTGTGGTCACAGGAGGGTCCCCTTGGGCGTCTCCTCCCCCAGGGTGGGTGTTCACACACTCTCCCGAGTTGTCTGCTAGTGGCCATCTGAGATGCTAGAGCATCCTGTGGGTCCTGTCAGCTCTTCTCAAGGCCAAGCACAGCTCCACTCCCTCCTGCAAGCAGCCAGGATGCTGGGCCCCGGTTGGTCCAAGGAGAGACCTCTTCCAAACAGAAAACACGGCAGCAGCCCCTGAGAATGCAAAGCCACAGACCACGGATAAAGCCACTGAGGGACAGACACATCCTGGAAGGAACATCAGCCACTGGGGCTCCATGGCCTAGACATTAGGGCACCTCCAAACTCCCCCAGCTCTACCTCTCAACACACAGCTCACCACTTACTTCACAGAGAAAAGAGACCATTCTGTTAACTCTGTTGGGGACACACTAGAATTACCTCTAGAGCTTTTTAAAAAACCATCCAAACAAAAGTGATGCCTGAGCCCTGTTCTCAGACCAATTAAATCAGAATCTCTGGGGACAGCATTTAGGTAACCACACATTTTTAACTTGTTACTGATATTTCATTTACATATTAAAGAGTGTACATAAAATAAGTGTACAGTGCAATGTATTTTGCCAATGGACCAAGCCTGGAAACCTGCCCCCACAAAGCCCCTCCTGCTTCTTCCAGTCCTATCGCCCCTACCCCCGCCTTGGGTCAGTGATAAACACCAGCCTGATTCCAGCAGCATGGATTGTCTCTGCCTCTTCAGGGACTTTCTATGGATGGAATCATATGGTACATGTTCTTCTTCTGCTTGGCAACACACTTGTGAGATTCATCCACAGTGCTGCGTGTGGTTGCAAACTGTGCATTTTCACCAATCTTTAGAATTCCAGTATATGGACAGATTGCAATTGATTGATTAATTTTACCATTGAAGGGCATGTTGCTGTTGAGTTTTCAGTTTTGCCTATTACAAAACCCTTGTTACAAACATTCCAGCACCTGTCTGGCAGACACAAGTATTCATTCCTACAGATAAACACTTAGGATTGGAATTGCGGGGTCATGAGTTTCAACTTCAGACTTTTAAAAGCTCTCAGGTGATTTTAAACCCCTCCTTTCTTTGTGGTTCAGAGGGAGACGTGGACTTCCTGGTCTCCATGGCTGATCCTCCTGCCTGGGCTCTGGACCTGGGGCCCTGACCCTCCTGTGCCTCCACCTGGCCCTCCAGAGTTCCAGGAACATCCTTGGCAAGACAGGGAATCACACTGTTAATAGAGATTTCTTTCATCTGTGAAAGTCGCAGAGTTCATTTACTGAGTTGTGCCAAGGAAGTAAGACCTGCCTTCCCATGTGTCAGGGCCAGCCTGAACTACACTGTGCCCTTCCCAAGAGCCTCCCTAACTTTCTCTTGGGGCCACTGTCCCCACATACCTCCCCAAAACTGGTTAACAAGACCCCTCTCCAAGGGAAACTGGAATCATGTGGACAGAGTCAGGCTCATCAACTGAACTCAGAGTCAGGTTCAATCAAAACACTGAAACCGGAAGACGAAAGGCAATCTCTCTTTGCAAAAAATCACTCTATTATTTCTTACCCAGAAGCTGCACCGCACTTATTTTCTAATAATTTTCCTA
Organism: Bos grunniens; assembly: GCF_055505025.1. Lineage (NCBI taxonomy): Eukaryota > Metazoa > Chordata > Mammalia > Artiodactyla > Bovidae > Bos > Bos grunniens. The sequence goes on along the minus strand of NC_141174.1, from coordinate 83,260,346 downwards.
TGTCCATATTCAAGACAACAACAGCTTCACCCTTTCCCCCCCACAAGAAAAGGTAAGACTTCCCTGGTGGCCCAGTAGCTAAGACTCCACGCTCCCAACACAGGGGGGCCTGGGTTTGATCCCTGGTCAGGGATCTAGATTCCATATGCCACAATTAAGACCCAAGGCAGCTAAGTAAATAAAAGGTTTTTTTAAAGGCAGGGGGAGAGAATCCCATAACTGAACTCCACACTGAATGTAAGGGATGGGGCTCTGAGTTGGGGGCCACATGCTGGGTGCCAATCCATCTGTCCTGCTCAGCAACCCTGGCAAAGGGTGTGGCAGGCGCGAAGCCTAGTCACAAATCCTCCTTCCCAGGAGCTTTCTGAGAACCCCTGGGTCAGGAATATGCTGAGTTTCCCTTTACAGCCTTCAGCTGTTTCGAAATAATGGGAGACATGGAGGATCAAAGACCCGGCTTCCCAAGACTGCCCTGTTTGTACAGAGGACCCTGGCCGAGGCCAACAGAGCCACAGGTGTGCTCCAGACCTGAGCAAAGCCACCTGCAAGCCGACCAGCAGCCTCTTCAGAGTGAAAAACTGAGCTGGCCCGTCAGGTTCTCTTTCTGATGAATCCGAACTGGGAGATAGGGGAGGTGGAGGTGGGCGGCCAGAGGCAGTGAGCCGGCAGGAGGGAGCGGCACGTGTGCTTGGCCAGAGTCACTGGGTGCACTGGAGACTGGGTCTAGACTGAGGAAGAGAGTAGACAGAGAAGTAGGTGGAGCCGTCCCTGGTAACCCCTTCCCTGGTGGTCCAGTGGCTAAGACTCCGCCCTTACAATGCAGGGGACCCGGGTTCGATCCCTGGTCAGGGAACTAAAATCCCACGACGTGCCACAACTAAGAGTTCAATGCTAAGACCTAGTGCAGCCAAGTAAATATCTTTTTAAAAGAGAGAAAGAAGCAGGTGGGCCGTGGGCCAAGCGCTCCATCGGGGAGACAGCAAAGAGGGTATGTTCCCCTCGCCTGCTCCTTAACTTTCAATTCTCCTTCCAGAGCCCAGGCCCTTGCAGCCAAGACCAAAATCCCCTACACCTGGTTTGCCCAAAGACCACACATGAGGACAGATATATGATGTCCTTTAAGACACAAAAGACAGGGGGTTCAGGATGGGGAACACATGTACACCCGTGGCGGATTCATGTTGATGTATGGCAAAACCAATACAATATTGTAAAGTAATTAGCCTCCAATTAAAATAAATAAATTTATATTAAAAAAATAAACTAAAAAAAAGAAATAATTGCCTAGTGTCACCCCACTATTTACCAAAAAAAATAAAATAAAATTTTAAAAAGTTCAAAAAAAAAAAAAAGACACAATGGGGGCAGATGGTACAACTTACACTTCACCCACGGGGTGAAGGAGGGAAGCTCAGCTGGGCTCACTGCCAGCGCAGGGCCTGGACTCCATAGAGGTCTGATACTCACAGCTGGGGGAACCATACTCGCAATGAGCCTTCAGGACCAGGAGAGGGAAGAGAACTCTGAAGAAGGTTCAGATCAAGTCTGGCCCTGTTAACAAGGGAGCCCTCAGGGAGAAGGAGGTGAAGGAATCTGGCTCATGATTTCCCCTAATCAGTCCAACTCTAGTCACACAATGGAGATGAATCATCCCCATTACACAGATAAGGAAACTGAGACCCAGAGAGGTAAAGCTCCTTGCTCTTGACCACATAACTGGAGAGTAGTGGAGATGGAATTCAAACTTCAGTCTGGCTGAAAAGTGCACACACTGCTTGGAGGGGCTTGGGGGCCCCAAATTCTGTCCTTTCCTCCAGTTTTTCCTGCTGCAGGGCCAGGCCCCCACTCTCCCCATAGGGCCAGTAGAGGGGGACTCAGGGAGGCAGAGAGTGACTCTGTTGAGCTGAGATGACCAGGCAGGAGCCCCACTCGTAAGTAGGGTTCCTTAGATAAGACCAGTCCACCAGATTTTATTTTCCTGACTCCAAGAACCAAACAAACTGGGAGAGCTAGTTGCTCAGGAGATGTGGGCTGGCCCCGCCCACTTGGGGCGGCTGGATTCAGCCTGAACAAGGACCCCTTTGAGCTCTGGTGCTAACAAGAACTCCTACCTCCCGGGATCTCAGAAACCCTGGGTCCTCCCATTGAGTGGGAGCTGGGAGGGCCGAGAGCTAGGCTGGTCCCAACTTTTTTCATTAGTCAAGCTGTTTGGTGGACAGGACCAGCCCTGGTTAAGGGGCCCCACAGCTTTTCCCTGCCCCCTGACCTCCCGCCCAGGACTGGGCTCTCTCAGCACACCAGGATGGCCCTGCTCCTCATGGGGACAGAATTCGGGGGCAAAGTGCTCAGGCTGACTCCTCCTCTGCCTCTGGGAGTGGTGCTAATGAGCCACCGCTCCCAGCCCTGTCAGGGCCCCCACTCAGCTAAGCTGCTCCTGCCCCAGGTGGAAACCCCCTCGCTGCGATCCCTCAGCACCTCTCCCCCTGAAGCCTGGCCAGCCTGTGCCTCCAGGAACGCAGACCACTCCCTCCTTGTGCCCACTCCCTGCGTCTGCTCAGAGAGCTCCTTGCCGCCTTGCCTGTTGCTGTGGCTTGTCTCCCCTCTTTCTGTCTTACCCCAGGGCCTGGCACAATTCCAGACATACAGTAAGTGCTCAATAACTGTTGACTGAATACACAAATGCTTCCTGTAGGAAACTCCTCTGTGTAGTTTCTTTAGCATCAGTGGGGGCTTGGGATGCAAACCTAAGAACCTGGAGTGAGGGCAACCGCTCAAGTTTGCCTCTGGCTCCCTCCCCGCTGACCCCCAGGCCCCTCCTCTGAGTCTGCTTCCTCCTCTGTAAAGAGAGGAGAATCCCCTCTCTCTGCAGAAGGTCAGGGTTCCTGTGAGGATCTGAGAGAGGTCACGGCCCAGCCTTGGTCAAGGGGTGGGTTCTCTCAGCCTTGCCCACTGAGCCTCCCACCCCTGCCCGCACCCTGCCCCACCTCCCTCGTCCCACCTTGTCCCCTGAAGGAGGCCTAGAGGTGAGCGCCCCATGGGAAGCAGAGATGGAGGCACCACCAGCCACCCCACTCTCCCCACAGAGCTCCATACATGTCCTATGTGACTGAATCTTTTTCCTGGTGACAGCGGCTGTGGAAAGGCCCTCTTCACACCTGGGGCAGCACTCACGAACAGTCTCCCACCCCCTTAAGCTCAGAGGTGCTCCCAGAGCTCAGACCCAGCCATACTCAGGATCCCGTCCTCTCTTCTCCCCCTACCAGAGGTCTGAGACCAACAATTGGCCCCCTTCCTGGCCAGAGCGCAAAGACTTGCAAACTGAGAACAGTCACCAGGGAGACTGCTGGACAAACGGCCGAAACCTGGAATCTTCGCTCCAGGAGACATCCAGGATTTCCTACAAAGCCCAGGCTACGATGGAGCAGGGAGCTGGTCCTGCAGAGTGACCCGCCTGTCGCTGGCCCCGTCCCATTGTGCCCACTGCTGGAGCAGAATCAGGGTGAGCTGGCACCCTGGACCTGGTCACAGACCACTTTTTCTTGGCAGGCCACTTGGGGCCTGGCTGTTTCCAGACTAGAAGCTGGTCATTCAGGTCTAAACACAGACTTGCATTCATTAAGAAACAGAGCACTCCTGTGCTCCTGGGGGCCACCCTCTGCTAGGCCTGCTGAGCGGAGGGCCCACAGACACCCTCAGATGCTCCAGGCTGCCAGGAGGGGTGGCTGCTCCCGGGACAAGTCAACTCTGTCCATCCATGGATCCCATGCGGTGCACTCTGGGACACCCATCTCAGAATCACGCTAGCTTTGGGAACCCACTCAGCTCTTTTCAGAGCACTGGGGGTCTTGAGAGGTCACAGGGTCCCGAAAGACCCTGGGTGTGGGGACAGGGAGGCAGGTCTGAAAGAACTTCTCACAGCCTTGGGGAAGCCACTCTCTCCTTCTGGGCCTCAGTTACTCCTCAGCAAAGGGGCAAGAAAGTCTCCAGCCAGGAGAGAAAGCAAATGTTGTCTGAGGGAACAACAAAGCTGAGCCCAGGACTGGGTGAGCAGAAACTGGCCACTGGCTCTCTGTGGTCAGAAGAACGCCGACCCCAGGAGAGGCTGGCAACAGCATAGCCCTCAAAGGCTGCCGGCCACTCTGCCTCCCTCCTCTAAACTCCAATTGAATGCCTGGACTCACTTAGCTCTGTGTAAGTGCTGTGTGTACGAAAAGGCATGAGGCAAACTACTATCCCCAAAATGCTTGGTGGGAGAGCCAGACGTGAAACAAATATTTATAGAGATCAATACATAATTATAACTGTGTCATGTGTACTATGAAGGCAAAGCACAGTGTCTGAGAGCGCCTCAATCAGGGAGCCCTGAATCAACTGCAGAGAGAGGGGAAGACTTCCCTGAAGACACAGCAGCAGCATTTGCCCTGATGGCAATGCTAGTCAGACCAAGGGGCTGGCGGGGGAGAGGAGGGTTGGAGGGTACTGGGGAGGGGTCATTGTAGAGCAGGGGTTCCCTACCTCTGGGATCTGATGATAATCCGAGGCAGAGCTGATGTAATAATAATAGAAATAAAGTGCGCAATAACTATAATGTGCTTGAATCATCTTGAAACCACCCATTCCCCCCACCCATCTGTGGAAAAATTGTCTTCCATGAAGCTGGTCCCTGGTGCCAAAAAGGTTGGGGACCACTGTTTAAAGGGTTTCTGATGTGCAAAAGCCCTGAGGCCAGAGGTATATAGCACCTAGGAGAAACATAAACAGAGCCTTTGTGTCTGGAAGGTAGAGGTAAGCAGTGAAGTAATGAGCAATGGGGCTGGAGAGGTAGGCAGGGTAGATCATGCAGGGCCCAGTGGACCCCAGTAAGGGTTTTTGTCCTTGTCTTAAAAGCTAGGGGGAACCAATGAAGGGATTTAAAAGGGAAAAGACACTATCAATTTGATATGTTAAAAGAGTATGGAGCAGCATCTGTTTGAGCTGGCATATGTGGGCATGATCACAGATCACCCTAAGACATAGATTTGTTTCAAATACAAAATGGTGTGGAGGGCGTAGAGGATGAGTTGATGAAATGGGGACAACCTTATGTTGGTAGTTATTTTAGTTGGTAGTGATGGATACATGGTCACTGACTCTGTGGTCAGAAGAACTCTGATCCCAGGAGAAATTGCCAGGAGCCTAGGATGGAGGGGGGGGGGTCCCATCCTACAACTCTCCTTCTTTTTTTTTTTGATACCCAGAGAGTGGCTGTGATTCTTTTTTTTTTTTTTTAATTCATTCTTTTTTTTTTTTTTTAATTTTTGGCTGCACTGGGTCTTTGTTGCTTAGCAAGGGCTTTCTCTAGTTGCAGGGAGCAGGGGCTACTCTTCCTTGCAGTGCACGGACTTCACCTTGTGGCGGCTTCTCTACTTGCGTGGCACGGGCGTTAGGCACGTGGGCTTCAGTAGTCATGGCTCACAGGCTCCAGAGCGTGGGCTCAGTAGTTGTGGTGCAGGAGCTGAGTTGCCCTGCAGCGTGTGAGATCTTCCTGGATTGAACCCTGCATTGGCAGGCAGATTCCTATCCACTGCACCACCAGGGAAGTCCCAGTCTCCTCTTTTGTATATATTCAGAATTTTCCATGGAGACAGACAGTTTAGGAGATTATATTCCAGCAGGGAAACAATGTCTCAGACTTGGTGGCAGTCATGGTGATGGAAGTTGAAGGAGGGATTCATGATACATAGATCTCTCAGTTCAGTCGCTCAGTCGTGTTTGACTCTTTGCGACCCCATGAATCGCAGCACGCCAGGCCTCCCTGTCCATCACCAACTCCTGGAGTTCACTCAGACTCACGTCCATCGAGGCAGTGATGCCATCCAGCCATTTCATCCTCTGTCGTCCCCTCCTCCTCCTGCCCCCAATCCCTCCCAGCATCAGGGTCTTTTCCAATGAGTCAACTCTTCGCATGAGGTGGCCAAAGTACTGGAGTTTCAGCTTCAGCATCATTCCCTCCAAAGAAATCCCAGGGCTGATCTCCTTCAGAATGGACTGGTTGGATCTCCTTGCAGTCCAAGGGACTCTCAAGAGTCTTCTCCAACACCACAGTTCAAAAGCATCAATTCTTTGGCACTCAGCCATCTTCACAGTCCAACTCTCACATCCATACGTGACCACAGGAAAAACCATAGCCTTGACTAGACGGACCTTTGTTGACAAAGTAATGTCTCTGCTTTTGAATATGCTATCTAGGTTGGTCAGAACTTTCCTCCAAGGAGTAAGCGTCTTTTAATTTCATGGCTGCAGTCACCATCTGCAATGATTTTGGAGCCCCAAAAAATAAAGGCTGACACTGTTTCCCCTGTTTCCCCATCTATTTCCCATGAAGTGATGGGACCAGATGCCATCTTCATTTTCTGAATGTTGAGCTTTAAGCCAACTTTTTCACTCTCCTCTTTCACTTTCATCAAGAGGCTTTTGAGTTCCTCTTCACTTTCTGCCATAAGGGTGGTGTCATCTGCATATCTGAGGTTATTGATATTTCTCCCGGCAATCTTGATTCCAGCTTGTGTTTCTTCCAGTCCAGCGTTTCTCATGATGTACTCTGCATATAAGTTAAATAAGCAGGGTGACAATATACAGCCTTGACATACTCCTTTTCCTATTTGGAACCAGTCTGTTGTTCCATGTCCAGTTCTAACTGTTGCTTCCTGACCTGCATACAAATTTCTCAAGAGGCAGATCAGATGGTCTGGTATTCCCATCTCTTTCAGAATTTTCCACAGTTTATTGTGATGCACACAGTCAAAGGCTTTGGCATAGTCAATAAAGCAGAAATAGATGTTTTTCTGGAACTCTCTTGCTTTTTCCATGATCCAGCGGATGTTGGCAATTTGATCTCTGGTTCCTCTGCCTTTTCTAAAACCAGCTTGAACATCAGGAAGTTCATGGTTCACATATTGCTAAAGCCTGGCCTGGAGAATTTTGAGCATTACTTTACTAGCATGTGAGATGAGTGCAATTGTGAACCAATCTGGACTTGGTGATCAGTTGGATGTGGAATGTAAGGGAAAATGTATCAAATATGATTTTAGATTTCTGGCTTAAGCGAGTAGGTACTGGTCTGTTTTGCTGAGACAAAGCAGAGGAAATAATCATGAGTTCAGTCTTAAAGATATGTGAGAAGCATTTAAGTAGAGATGTCAAGTTATATATGAGTGAGGAGCTCAGAAGAAAACTCCAGGCTGAAGGGAGAAATTCCTGAGTTATTGGCCCATGAATGGGTACAGGAGCTAGGAAGATCCCTCAGGGAATCTTCTTCTCCCCTAAAGAAGAGAAGCTATGGATAAGGGTGCCAAGACCAGAACAGTTGGGCAGAGAGCAGACTTTTCAGCAAATGGTGCAGGAACAACTGGATATTCACAGGCCAGGAATTAAGTTGGATCCCTATCGCACAGCATATACAAAAACTAACTCAAAAATGTCAGAGCTGGGACTTTCCTAGTGGTCCAGTGGTTGAGAATCCGCCTTGCAGGGGCTTCCCTGGTGGCTCAGTGTAAAGAATCCACATGCCGATGCAGGATCCAGGAAGATCTTACATGCCATGGAGCAACTAAGCCCGGCCACTCTGCCTCCCTCCTATAAACTCATTGAGTTTAACTCCTATAAACTATTGAGCAACTAACTCACCTGTTGAGTCTGTGCTGTAGAGCTCGGGAGCCACAAGTATTGAGCCCACGAGTTGCAACTACTGAAGCCCGAGTGCCCTAGAGCCTGTGCTCTGCAACAAGAGAAGCCACCACCATGAAAGCCTGCGCACTGCGACTAAAGAAAAGCCCATGCAGCAACAAAGACCCAGCACAGCCAAAACTAAATAAATAAATACAATTATTAAATTAAAAAAAAAAGATTCTGCCTTGCAATGCAAGAGACACAGATTCAATCCCTGGTTGGGGAATTAAGATTCCACATGCTGTGGAGCAGGTAAGCCAGCACGTCCTGACTACTGAACTCTTATGCTCCAGAGCCCGTGTGCCACAAATAGACAGTCTGTGCACCACCAAGAAAGGTTTTGCGTGCCACAACCAAGACTCGATGCAGCCAAATAAATAAATACATTTTTTTTAAATGTCAGTGCTAAAACTCTTAGAAGAAATCATGGGTGTAAATCTCTGATTAGGCAACAGTCTTGTAAGATACTTGCCTGCTGTTCAGGAGACACAAGAGACGTGGGTCAGGAAGATCCCCTGGAGTAGGAAATGGCAACCCACTCCAGTATTCTCACCTGGAAAACCATGGACAGCAGGTAACCATCCATAACTTCACAAAGAGCTGGAGACAAGTGAGAACACAGATGTTCTCTTTGCTCCTGACTCTCAATCTCTTAAGATGTGACACCCAAACACAAGAAACAGCAGAATAGATACATTGAACTACATCAAAATTAGAAACTTTTGTACTGCTAATGATATCATTGAAAAAGTGAAAAGGTGACTAACAGAATGAGAGAAAATAGTTGTAAATCAGAGATCTGATGAGGGACTAGTATCTAGAATATATTTAAAAGCTCTTACAAACTTGTAGGTATTATACTAAGTGAAAAAGAGCCAATTACAAAAATACAAATGCTTTATGACTCCACTTATATGAAGGATCTAGAGTAGTCAGATTCATAAAAACAGCAGAGTGGTGGTTGCCAGAGGCTGGGGGTGGGGGTGGGGGTGGGTGGAGAGTTATTTAATGGATGTAGAGTTTCAGTTTTGCAAGGTGAAAAAGTTCTGGAAACAGGTTGTACAACAATATGAATATGTATATTTAACACTATTGAACTGTACAAATGAACTTAGAAATGGTTAAGATGGTAAATTTTATGTTATGTGTTTTTTAATCCAACAATTAAAATTTTTAAAAAGAATGCTTAAAACTGAACAATAAAAAGACAAATAATCCAACTAAAAATGGGCAAATGTTTACATAAACACTTTTCCAAAGAAGATATCAAATGACCAATAAGTACACAAAAAGATACTCAACATCATTAGTCATCAAGGAAATACAAATCAAAACCACAATGAGATACCACTTTACATCCCCAAGAGGCTGTGATTTATATCAGGTGTTGGTGATGAGGAGGAGAAATTGGAACCCTCATACATTGCTTCTTGGATTGTAAAATGGTGCAACTGCTTTGGAAAACAGTTTGGTGATTCTTCAAATTGTTAAACATTTACTATACGACCCAGCAATTCTACTTCTAGGTACATACCCCCCAAAACTGAAAATATATATGCATGCAAAATCTTGTACAAGAATGCTCATAGCAAAGGAAACCTTCCTACTCTGTTGGAAGGAATGTAATTTGGTGCAGCCACTATGGAAAACAGTACAGAGATTCCTCAAAACTAAAAACAGAATTCCCATATAATCCAGCAATCCCCTCCTGGGCATATATCCAGACAAAACTACAATTCAAAAGACGCATGCAAGCCTATGTTCATAGCAGCACTTGGCTGCTATTTGTAATAGCCACAGCATGAAAACAACCTAAATGCCCATCAACAGGTGCATGAATGAAGAAGATGTGGTATATACACAATGGAATACTGCTGCTACTGCTGCTGCTAAGTCGCTTCAGTCGTGTCCGCCTCTGTGCGACCCCATAGATGGCAGCCCAATAGGCTCCACCGTCCCTGGGATTCTCCAGGCAAGAACACTGGAGTGGGTTGCCATTTCCTTCTCCAATGCATGAAAGTGAAAAGTGAAAGTGAAGTTGTTCAGTCGTGTCCGACACGTAGCGAGCCATGGATTGCATCCCACCAGGCTCCTCCATCCATGGGATTTTCCAGGTAAGAGTACTGGAGTGGGGTGCCATTGCCTTCTCCGATGGAATACTACTCAGCCATAAAAAGAATGAAAGAATGCCATTTGCAACAACATGGATGGACCTAGAGACTATCACACTAAAGGAAGTAGTCAGAACAGAAAGACAAATACCATATGATATCATTTATATGTGGAATCTCAAGTAAGACACAAATGAACTTATCTACAAAACAGACTCACAGAAAAAAACAGAACTGTGATCGCTAAGAAGGAAGGCAGGTGGGAGAGGGATGGACTGGGAGTTTGGGATTAGCAGATGCAAGCTCTTATATATAGGATAAATAAACAAAAAAGTCCTACTGTATAACACAGGGAACTATATTCAATATCCTATACTAAGCCATAATGGAAAAGAGTATTAAAAGAATGTATATATGTATATAACTGAATCACTTTGCTGTACAGCAGAAATTAACATCACAAATCAACTGTACTACAATTTTAAAGTTTTCAAAAAAGGAATGCTCATAGCATTATGATAATTATTACCATTACTATTATTATTACTATTACCATTACCATTACTATTATAGCCAAAAATGGAAACCCAAACACCCAGCTAATGAATAGATAAGCAAAATGTGGTATATCCATACAGTGGAACATAATTCAGTCATACAAAGGAATGAAGTACTGATATATATTGCAACATGATGGACCTTAAAACTTTATGCTAAGTGAAAGGCCAGTTGCAAAAGACCACATATTGTATGACTCTATGTACAGGGAATGTCCAGAAGTGGCAGATCCACAGAGACAGAAAGTAGATCAGTAGTTGCCAGGGGTTGGAGGGAAGGGGAAATGGAAGTGACTAAGGCACACAGGGCTTATTCGGGGGGATGATTAAACTGTTCTGGAATTAGACAGTGATCATGGTTACACAGCTCTGTGGATACAGTGAAAGTCACTGAATGGCACATTTTGAAAGGATGAATTTTATGGTGTGTGAGTTATTTCTCCATGAGAAGGATGGGGGTTGGAGAGGAGAGCAGGGGACCTCAAGAACTACAACACTTAAAGACTGGGTTGGAAGGGGTTTCCCTGGTGGTCCAGTGGCTGACTGCACATTCCCAGGGCACGGGACCTAGGTTTCATCCCTGGATGGGGAACTCTATCCCACGTGCCACTACTCAGAGTTCCCAAGCTGCAGCTAAACATCCCGCATGTTGAATGAATATCAAGATCCCAAGCGTGGCAACCAAGACCTAGCACAGCCAAATAAATAAAACTAAGTCTTTTTTAAAAGAAAAAGTCTGTGTGGAGGAGGAAGAGGAATGCCCCAAGGAGACAAGAGAAGGTGGCCCAAGAGGCAGAAAGAAAACCAGGTGCATAGGTTGTCGTGGAAGCCAAAGGAGTGCTTCAAAAAGGAGGAATGGGAAAGCAGGAAGTTTGCTGGGAGGCCAAACTGCAGGAAGGCTGAAAGGCAGTCCACAACCAGGAGAGGATCCATGCGGCAGTGGCGAGTCTGAATCCACAGCTGAAGCTCTGCTCCTCCCTGCTCCCTCCCACGCTGGTGACTGCATCCCAGGGACTGACAGTGAGCACAGGCCTCTGAACACAAGTGAGGATGCTGCCGAACACAGCCGGAAGCCTAGGTCACCGGCCAGCTCAGCGCCACACCGACCTCGGATCCTGCGAAAGGCCACAGAGATTCTGGGGGATGGGAAGGAGAAGGGACTGTACCTCTCTCACCCGACTGAGCTGGGGTGGAGGAAGCGGACGCTGCCGTTGCCCGAATCCTCCCTACCTGGTCCAGCCTTCCCCAGCCACCCTCACCTGACGCTCCTCTGCCCCTGGCGTGTCTCTGCCGCAGCCCGCGAACCACAAGTCCATTTTCTGCGTCTGCCCTGGGAAGGGCTGAAGAGCCCGCAGGCACCCGGCGCCAAGAGCGCAGCCACACCCAGAATTCCAGCAACGCAGGGCTCCGTGCCAGAGAGCCCGCCCTGCCTGCCCTGCGCACCCCTTGATGCTGCCGGTGGGTCCCTAGGCGGAAGAGCAAAAGCCTGCGTAGACCAGAGGCTGTTGGAGTAGAGCACCTCCTGCACCCTGGAAACGGAGCCCGCGCCCCGTCCAGCACCCAAACCCGGTAGTTGGTCCGGATTTGGAGTGTCCCAGGCAAGATCCAACTCCTTGCCCCGCCCAGGCTTCTGCTAACTAGGCTCCCCAAGCCGTACCCGTGCTTGTGTAAGGGTTCCGATTCCTGGGCGATAACCTACTCTTAAAGGAAAGTTATATATATATATAAAGGAAAGTTATGACCAACCTAGATAGCATATTCAAAAGCAGAGACATTACTTTGTCAACAAAGGTCCGTCTAGTCAAGGCTATGGTTTTTCCTGTGGTCATGTATGGATGTGAGAGTTGGACTGTGAAGAAGGCTGAGCGCCAAAGAATTGATGCTTTTGAACTGTGGTCTTGGAGAAGACTCTTGAGAGTCCCTTGGACTGCAAGGAGATCCAACCAGTCCATTCTGAAGGAGATCAGCCCTGGGATTTCTTTGGAAGGAATGACGCTAAAGCTGAAACTCCAGTACTTTGGCCACCTCATGCGAAGAGCTGACTCATTGGAAAAGACTCTGATGCTGGGAGGGATTGGGGGCAGGAGGAGAAGTGGACGACGGAGGATGAGATGGCTGGATGGCATCACTGACTCGATGGACGTGAGTCTGAGTGAACTCCGGGAGTTGGTGATGGACAGGAAGGCCTGGTGTGCTGCAATTCATGGGGTTGCAAAGAGTCAGACACGACTGAGCGACTGAACTCACTGAACTGAACTGAAAGAGCTTACTGGATCCTGGGACCTTCTCTTCCCGGGAGAGCCCCAGATTGTTCAGCTAGTGGAAAACCCCTAAGAAGGCTTGCTCCCGCCACTGTTATTCAGCATTGTTCTGGAAGCTCTAGTCATTGCACAAAGGCATGAAAAAGAAACAAAAGGTTCATATATTAAAAAGAGATGATTATTCTTTGAAAGATGGTAACATGAACTACCTAGAGAATATATATTCAACTGGAAAAATCATAAGAAAGTGGCCCAGATATTCTTATATTTGGACACTGGGCCAGCCAGAGCTGTGATGAAGATAGACACATAATAAAACACTCTCACAGACTTAATTGTTATTCTAGTGGTTACAAGATCAACATAAAAAATCAATAGTTTCTCATGCAATAAACAGTTATAAAATATATTTGGGGAAATGATTCTATTCATGTGGCAACAACATGTATGTTACCCAAGAATAAACTTTTAAAATGTAGAAAAATCTAGAAGAAAACCACAGGCATTTAAAAAATAACATGGAAGAAGACTTGAATAAGTGGAAAGATAAACTGTTCCTGAGTGGGAAGATTGAAAGTTTTAAAGAAGCGAATTTATCCCAACTGTCATGCAAGGGTTTTGCCCTACCAGATGTCAGAACAAACTACAAAGCTGGAACAATTAAAATATTTACTAGTTTAGGAAAAATTAATAGATCAATAGACTGTAAGAGGGAGGCCAGAACATGATCTATGGGTATCTGAGAATTTAGTATATAAGAAAGAATCACAGGACTTCCCTGGCTGTCCAGTGCTTGAGACTTTGCCTTCCAGTGCAGAGGGTGTGGGTTCATCCCTGATGGGAGAGCTAGGATCTCATATGCCTCAGGGCCAAAAACCAAAACACAAAACAGAAGCAATATTGTAACAAATTCAATAAAGACTTTAAAATGGCCCACATCAAAAGTAAAATCTTTTTTAAAAAGAAACTGTTTCAAATAAGTAAGGGAAAAAGAGATTGTCCAAAAAATGATATTGGAACAACTGGGTACCTCATACCATTCATAAAAACACACTAAATAAATTCCAGGTAGATTAAACGTCCAAATATTTTCTAAGTCAATAAAATAGAATAGAATATTACTATATAAGGAAACATCTTCCTAAGCAAGATATAAAACCCAGAACACATAAAAGAAAATACTTAATTGCATAAAAATTAAAAACCTCTATACATTAAAAATTTAAACTGACAAAGGACTTCCCTGGTGGTGAGTAGTTAAGACTTTGCTCTTCCACTGCCGGGGACACAGGTTCCATCTCTGGTCGGGGAACTAAGATCCCACCTACTGCGCAGTGCATCCACAACGAATAAATAAAAATTTTAAAGGTGAAGTAAACAAATGCAAAGAGTCAGACACGACTGAGTGACTGAACTGAACTGACTGAAACAACATTAAAAAATTAAACTGAAAAAGGACTGCTGCTACTGCTGCTAAGTCGCTTCAGTCGTGTCCGACTCTGTGCGACCCCATAGACGGCAGCCCCCTGGCTCCCCCGTCCCTGGGATTCTCCAGGCAAGAACACTGGAGTGGGTTGCCGTTTTCTTCTCCAGTGCATGAAAGTGAAAAGTGAAAGTGAAGTCGCTCAGTCGTGTCTGACTCTTAGCGACCCCATGGACTACAGCCCACCAGGCTCCTCCGTCCATGGGATTTTCCAGGCAAGAGTACTGGAGTGGGGTGCCATTGCCTTCTCCGAAAAAGGACTGGCATTTTTAAATGATAACTCATCTACGTCAGTAAGAAAAAGGCAGACAATCTAATAGAAAAGTGCGCAAAGAATATGAATGGGCAAGTCACAAAAGAAGAGAGCTCTCTCTTACCTACTTTACTGATAAACATTAAAAAAAAAAATCAGAGTGCTCAATATTTCCAAGGATATATGTGGAAAAATAAGCATTCTTATTTTCCATGAGACTTAAAACTAAGTTAACCTTTCGGACATATATCAGATGCTTTAAGAAATGTAAATCCAAAAAAAAAAAAAAGAAATGTAAATCCTTTGACCCTAAAACTCCATTCCATGCAACTTGTTATAAGGAAATAAGTGGATAAGTAGGCAAAAATTTATATTCCTATAAATTAAGAGGAAATTAAATAATTATGAGGAAAAACATAGAAATACCAAAATAGTATTTTACCAATATAATCGATTCCTATGCAATTGACTAAAAGAATAGAGTATAGCTAGCTGCATTGCTAATATGGAAAAAAAGTAAAAAATGTGTTGTTTAGCAAAAAGTATATTAAGTTAGTAACCCAGATATACCCCATTTATGTGGAAAGAAGGGAACTCTTCTACACTGTTGAAGGAAATGTAAATTGGTACAGTGACTATGGCGAACTGTATGGAGGTTCCTTAAAAAACTAAAAATATAGCTACCCTGCAATCCCACTCCTGGGCCTATATCTGGAGAAAAATGTCATCTGAAAGGATGTACGCACCCCAGTGTTCATTGCAGCACTGTTTACAATAGCCAAAGACATGGAAGAAACCTAAATTTCCACTGCCAGAGGAATGGATAAAGAAGATGTGTTCATATATGCAAGGGAATATTACTTAGTCATTAAAAAGAATTAAATAATGCCATTTGTAGCAACATGGATGGACCTAGAGATAGTCATATTCAGTGAAGTAAGTCAGACAGAGAAGGAGAAATATCATATGGCATCCCTTATATGCAGAATCTAATAAGAAATGATATAGATGAACTTATTTACAGAACAGACTCACAGACTTAGAGAATGAATTTATGGTTGCCAGAGGGGAGGAACAGGGGGAAAGGAAAGTTAGGGAGTTTGGGATTAACAGGTACACACTGCTATATTTAAGACGGATAACCAGGACTTCCCTGGTGGTCCAGTGGTAAAGAATCTGCCTGCCAGTGCAGGGCACATGAGTTCAATCCCCGGTCCAGAAAGATTCCATGTGTCACAGGGCAATTAAGCTCATGTACCACAACTACTAAGCCTGCGCTCTGGAGCCCACGAGCTACAACTACTGAACCCACATGCTGTAGCCCTAGAGGCCAAGAAAAACCACCACAGTGAGAAGCCCGCACACCGCAATGAAGAGTGGCTCCCGCTCGCTGCACCTAGAGAAAGCCTGGGAGCAGCAATGAAGACCTAGAGCAGCCATAAATGAATAAATAGCATTTGTAAAGACACTTAAAATGAATAACCAACAAGGACCTACTGTATAGCATAGGGAACTCTGCTCAATGTTATGGCAGCCTGGATGGGAGGGGAGTTTGGGGGAGAATGAATACATGTATATGTATGGCTGAGTCCCTTTGCTGCTCTCCTGAAAACTATCACAACATTTTTAATCAACATTTTTAATCCAACATAAAATGTAAAAAGTTAAAAAAATATAACTCATTTATAAAATTAAAAATTCTGTATAAAAAAGTAAAACAAACAAACAAAAGAAACAATAAAAAAAATTCTGTATCAAACAACAGTGATGATATCTCAGGGAAGAATTCACTCTCAATAGTTTCTGTTTTGCCTGAAATTACTATAACAGGGGTGTAATGTCTTTAAAATCAACAAAAATAATAAAGATATTTAAAAATAAAAAAGTAGAAGTGATATTTTTTTTACTTATTAAATTTCAAAGGCTTAAAAGTGTAATAACATCTATGGTTGATCAACATTTTGGTGAATGGACAGTCTCACACTCCTGTGTAGGAGAGCAGTATGTGAATAGATACATACATTTACATGTAGATACCCGACAGACCCATAAATTCCACTTCAAACAATTTACTCTCAGGAAATAATTGGACACAAATTTAAATGTATACAAATATTCACTGAAGTGTAGTTAAAAAAGGAAAAAAATAGAACACAAAGTATGGTTTATTCATACAATAAAAGGCTATGTAATGATTAAAATATTTCACTATTAAAACATTAAAAATAAGTTTAACACAAAGGATAGCATTATATAACATTGAAAAAAATTACATGTATCTAGAACAGTGTGCATACTAAAATATATCGGGGGACGTCCCTGGCAGTCCAGTAGCTAAGACTCCACACTTCCAATGCAGGTGGCCCAGGATTCCTGGTCAGGGAACTAGATCCCACACGCCATCACCCAGAGTTCGCATGCCACATCCAAAGATCCTGCATGCCACAACTAAGACCCGACACAGCCAGATAAATAAATCAATATTTAAAAATAAATAAACAAAATAAAAATTAACAATGTGCTTTCCCAGTAGATTTTAAACATCCCTTGAGGGAAACACTAATTTAGGACAAAGACTTAGAGACTAACTCAACCTCCATAGATTATTCAATACCCCAGTCCTAAATTCTGACCAAGCATTTGTAAACTAATGAAAATGTGTGGTTGTGGTGGGGAGAAGGGAGGCACCAGCCTACCCTGTAGTGGCTTATTTTCTTGGGAATAGCACCTTCTATATGTGCTTTGGCCACCAGGGACTCCGTGGAGAAGCAGGTACTTTTTTTTTTTTAATTTTCTTTTTAAATTAGTTTATTTCTTGTTTTTGGCTGAGCCAGGTCTTCATTGCTGTGTGCAGACTTTCTCTAGTTGTGGTGAGCAGGGACTACTCTCCAGCTGTGGTACAGAGGCTTCGCGTTGTGGTGGCTTCTGCTATTGCGGAGCATGGGCTCTAGGGCATTTAGGCTTCAGTAGTAGTGGCCCATGGGCTCAGTTGCTCCATGGCATATGGAATCTTCCTGGACTAGGGATCAAACCTGTGTTGCCTGCCTTGGCAGGTGAATTCTTAACCATTGGACCACCAGGGAAGCCCAGGTACTTCTTGATTACAGAGGAAGCTCCATCCCCTTCCTTGATGTCCCCATCCTCCTTCCTTTCCTACATTAGTAAACAGCTGGGGAATTAATCAAAGCTTCAAAGGCTGGTGATAACAGGTGGTGACAGACTCATGCCCTGCAGCCCAGGTGAATAGCAGCACAGCAGCCAAGGCTGACTTCATGCCAAACTTACCCTTGCTTAAAAGAGGGCTGCTGAATTAGGTGGAATTATTTTCACTTCTCAGGAAAGAAAAAAGGAAATTATTTTCTGGTGTCTGGACTCAGACCCTGGATACCAAAGTGGAATGCTTCATGGGTCTCAACACTGTAGGTAGTCATGGCAACGAAGTAATTATGTAAAGAGATAAAATACCTTCAAAAATCAAGGGGGAAACAGGCTAGTTAGCAGAATCACTGAATGGCTGCACAGAAAAGCCATTTAAGGAGCCTACAATCCATTCTCCTTACCTTACAATGGCAAAGCAGGCCCAGAAAGGAGACCTGACTTGTCCCAGGTCATTGCAAAATAGGAAATTCTGACAAGAGAGGCTCTTCATGCTGGTCCGATAAGTATGGTATGTGGCATTCAAGGGCCAAAGCCGCAACTTAACCAGGTTAAGGACTAGGAGGGGCCACCCAAACAGGCATGTGGAAGAACTTCAGGAAGTCTGGCTGGCAGAGCCCATCTTGAGTACTGGTGACCTCAACCTCAGGGATCTTAGGTGGATGGATTGGCACACAGATCCTCCTGGTCTACACTAAAGCTCCAAGCACCCAGCTAAGCTAAGAAACATCAAAGCAATCAGTAACATCAAGGCCTGGATAGGACCTAGATTGACCCCACTATGCTATTCAGAAAATTCTCCCAAAGGCAAGTCAAGAATGAGAACTTTGGTTTGGCCCCTGCAGAAATGCTCCTGGAAGCTCAGTAGCAGCTTCTGTCAGCTTTGTGCTCTATATCTGCCCATTTGTCCCAGAGATATTCACTGCTTAACTGGGCCTTCTGCTGCTGCTAAGTCGCTTCAGTCGTGTCTGACTCTGTGCGACCCTATAGACGGCAGCCCACCAGGCTCCCCGGTCCCTGGAATTCTCCAGGCAAGAACACTGGAGTGGGTTGCCATTTCCTTCTCCAATGCATGAAAGTGGAAAGTGAAAGTGAAGTCGCTCAGTCGTGTCCGACTCCTAGCGACCCCATGGGCTGCCGCCCACCAGGCCCCTCCGTCCATGGGATTTTCCAGGCAAGAGTACTGGAGTGGGGTGCCATCGCCTTCTCCGTAACTGGGCCTATAGAACCACAGCCTCAGACCCGAGTGTCTGTCTGTGCGATCCGAAGACTACAGAAGGAGCAAACCCTCCTTCTCACTGCAGAATGAGGATGGGGATGGGAGATATACACCCTCTACTCCTCTCTCCCTGAAGCCCCATAAGTCTTTGCTGTGAAAGGAACTGGACTTCAGAGCCAGCTAGAGATGTACATTGGAGCAAAGGCATCGTGGATTGTTAGGACATTCTTTCCCTAGGAGTCTGATTCCTGCAAGGGTGGGTGGGGCAAGCAAAGCCAACAAGGGCAAATGCCAGCTGTGTAGGACTTCACCAGCTTCTCTGAGGACAGGACAGAGGGAGCCCTTAAGCCTTCTGCCAGCTCCACGTACTTGTCCTGCTTGGGCACTGGGTCACACTGCATCCACATTATCTGCCCCAGGGCTGGATGGCCAGGGGTGCTAGGCTGCCCTTCAGAGCTCTGGCTGTAGGGTTTGGGACCTGGACAAGGGCAGCAATTGAGGGCTTCAACCACTGACTCCTCCTTCTTCCCCAAATAATCCTACCCGCAGGGGCCCAAGACATCAGGGGGCAGAGGCCACAATTCTTGATCATACCTGAAACGCCACCTCTCACCTGCGCTGCCTCCCTACCGCTTGACCAGCTGCAAGAACTTTCCTTCTTCCAGGAGTGACTGTGGAACAGATCTCGAGGCTGTGGAACAGATCTCGAGGCTGAGAGACTGGCCCCAGCCCGCCCGACGTGGACGGGCACGACGCAGGGGTGCGGCCGAGTCGTGCTGGGACAGCTCCAAGCTGCCTCCTAGGCAACAGAGCGCCGCTACAATTACAGACTCGGTTAGAAGAGAGAGGCTGAACCTTCCGGGGGCCAGAAGGGAAAGACTAGCCCTTGGGGTTGGGGTAGTTGGGAAAGAAGGTCCATGTGGCTAGTTAATTAATGAATGAGCGAATGAATGAATGACCAGCGACGGCGTCAGAGGAGGATGGTGGTGAACCACGGGAGGTATCCCGAGGAGGGTGCCCTCCACCTCCCTGGTGCCGCCCGGACGTCCATCATCCCCGATGTTCGAACCCCTAGCAGGAAGCGCCGGCAGCCTGACATCCCGCCCCCGCGCAACACCTCGCAGCCCGGGAGGCGCCGGGGCCCGCGCGGCGCAGCTCTGGAGCGGAGCCGCATTCCGGCAGGGTGGAAAGTGCCTGCCCCACGGGCAGAATCCTCCTAGGCGCGGCGGGCGCTGGGTCCCGCCGGATAGCGTTCCTTCTAGGCGGACTTCGGGCTCCAGAGCCCGGTCCGCGGGTTGCACCCCCTTACCTGCTCGCCCCGGCGGCCGCGCCCGGACTCAAAGCTGTCATCGCGGAGCCTTCAGACAGCGCGGGGGACCAAGTGCCCACTTCTGACTGCCTCGGAAGACACGCCCCCGACCGTTCATTGGCTGCTCCCGCGGGACGGGCCCAGCCCATTGGTTGTTCCTCCCTCGCTCCAGATCCAGGTGGGGCCCCACGCTCTGCTTAGATCCTACCGCTCAGTCCACAGGACTGGAAAGTCCCGCAGTCCTGGGCCTGGGTCTGCATCCTTTGCCCTTCCCAGCGAGGGCCTTGGGTACTTGTTTCAAGTTCTTCCTCTTTAGCCATTTGTCTCGGAGCCTTTAGCCCTCTGCAGCAGCCCATTCCCGCCCTCCTCCAACACCTCCCAACCCCAAGCTCCAGGGCAGTTTCAGTTTCTCTCCACACCAGAGAAGTGAGTAGGGAGTTTCTCTCCACACCTCTGCACCAGAGAAGTGAGTAGGGAACACCAGAGGGGATTTTGAACAAGGGTCTGCAATTTCATGTTTTCCCCAGAGATGGGGATTTCGCAGTGTTTCCCAAAGCAGAAAGCTTCTGGAGGTATTTGGAAAGGGACTGCAGATGGCCAGACTTTGAAAGGGAAAGCACAAGCATTAGAGCTCACACTGGGGGTGTGACAATCAACCTGGTATGTGCGTGGCTTCCCTTTTATCCCCACCAGGAAAGGCTTGGTCCTTGGGAGTGGTCAGGAGACAGGGAAGGTGTAAACTGCTCCATTCCCAACCTTCTCCTTGCTTTCTGAGCCTGCTTTTCAAGGAGGGAGGGCATGGGAAAACAGAAGGCGGCACAAATATTCTGGAAACAGAACCTAGCCTCCACCTGGACCTCTACTGTAGGATGACCTAGGGGGAAGGAGCAGGACAAGGGTCACTTCACTCCTGCTTTACCCACAGCAGGAGGGAGGGGCCCTTGTGGCTGCCTTCTCCAATCTCTGGTCTAAAAAAGCTGTTAAAATTTCCCCAGCTGCAGGATCTTTTACACCCCAGGGCACTGAGGAGGGTAGTCTATATTCAAGGTAGTCAGTGACTGCTCTCCAAGCACCTCTCCACCGTGGGGGACAGGATGGCAGGTGGCCTGAGTCAGGAGCCATGGGGCTCTTGCCATTTCACCCCACTCAGAGGGCAGAGTTCAATCACCCCCCATCCCCAACAGAAAAGAGAGGAAACAGGTGCTTCAGCTGTTGTTTATTGACATACAGGTAGGCTCTATAGCAACAAGCCTGGAGGCAGCTGCAGTAGTGGGGGAAATGGAAGATGGGGGGTGGAGTGTTTGCAGCATCGGCTGGGTGGAGTGAAGGAAGAGAAGTATACGGTGCACAAGGGGAGGGAGGCTGAGGGGGTTGGAGAAGCAAGTAAGGGCCAGGGCCAGAGTCTACTTAAACTGGAACCACTGTCCCATGCCCTAAGGCCCCTACTCTTGATCCTGGGCCAGGGCTGGGAATTCTCTGGATATCCATTTTCTACAGGAGCTGAATCGGGTATACAAAGGAAGGGAAGCAGGAGCTGTTGCCCTGTGTGTGAAGCTCTGGAGCCTCCAGTCCTGCCTGCATCCCTCCTGCATCCCCTGCTTGGATGCAGCCACGTGATGAGTGGCCCAGCTCTGAACTACCCGACCCAAGCAAAGTCTTAAAACCAGCCAGGTTTCACAGAGGTATTCATCTTCTTCCCTGGTGTCCCAGCCCACCAGTGCCACATTACAGCCCCAAGTGAGCACTACAAGCAATGCTGGCCTAACGGATGGTTTGGGGAAGAGGGGTGGGACAGGGGCTGGAGGAGGGGCTTCGGAGTCCATTATGGCACAGGAACTACACGCATGGTGTTGGTGAAGCCGGAACCAGGGCGCCACCCAGTCAGCACAATGACCACGTCTCCCTTCTTGAAGAAGCCTCGGGCCTTTCCTGGAAGAAGAGAAGAGAGCTGGTAAATGAAAAATTAAGCCAAGAAGGTATACACTTGGGAGTTCAGTTCAGTCACTCAGTCGTGTCCAACTCTTTGCGACCTCATGAATCGCAGCACGCCAGGCCTCCCTGTCCATCACCAACTCCTGGAGTTCACTCAAACTCATGTCCATCGAGTCGATGCCATCCAGCCATCTCATCCTCTGTCATCCCCTTCTCCTCCTGCCCCCAATCCCTCCCAGCATCAGAGTCTTTTCCAATGAGTCAACTCTTCACATGAGGTGGCCAAAGTATTGGAGTGCCCCACAACTGAGGAAGGGCTGACAGGCCTTTACTTTCTTACACCACAAGGTGGCGCCAGGCTCACAGCCCAGGCAAAGGGAATGAGGGAGGCCTTGGTATTATTTCCTTATCACTCAGATGGCAGAGGTAGCAGGGACCTTTGGACATCATTTATTTTCTACTCAAGAAGGTGGAGAGCCCAGCCCAAGGTCACAGCTCGCTGTTTCCTCTCATCCTGTGACATCCTACTTTTATATTGTGACAAAGGCCATTTGAGTACATGATCTAAATGTGTACTGGCCCCAAGTGTAGGAGATCTGGTTAATTTTATAGGGAAAAAAAAAAAACCTTAATAATGAGCAAGTGCCAAAGAATGGACAAAGGTGATTATCCAGGATCCTTTGCTTTGGATCCCACTCCCAAAGAACGTGAGGTGAGAACCTGGGCTGCTCAGCCCCACACGTCAAAGGTCCTCTCCCTGCCCTGAGCGTGGCCCAGGACTCCAGGGACTGGGAAGGAACCAGAGAACATTCCTAGTGAGGTCAGCTCTTGCCCACAAAGGCTGGCATGTTCCTCTTTCAATAGGGTCTCAGAGAAGCCAGTGCTCTAGCACCTTCCCCAGCCCTCCACCGGGAGCTCTCTCTCCCAGACACGCACCAACATTCATGGCCAAGTTCACCCGGAGATCCACGTCCTCAGCCCAGGCCTCCTGCACTGGGTCCTTACACACCACAGGGAAGATGCCGCGGTACAGGTGGGCCTGGCGAGCTGTCTGGTGATTCCGAGTCACAGCAATGATGGGGGCCCGGGGGCGGTATCTGGCCACCTGATGTGCAGACCTGAGATGGGGTAGGCAGACAAGATGGTTAAACAGTCCCCTCAGGGCCTTCAGCAACAACTCACCCTGGAATCCAACTCTGCCAGCCTGAGGCTCTGACCATTTCAACATTTGCTCCCAAGACTGAGGTGTCCCATCACCCTGTATCTGCCATAGCAGATTCTTTAGAGCTATGCTACCCTAAACCCCTCCTACAGGCCAGGACCGCAGGATCATACTGACCCAGCATGGTCAGTCTTACCCACTTACTCCACATGGCCCATACTTGGCAGACCCACCCCCATTCCCTGAACTTTCCCATTCTGGCACAGGGAACCAGCCCTGTCCAAGCCCACCACACCCTTTTCTCTTGCTGCCAGCAACAGCTACAAGCCAAGCAGCATGTGAAGACCACCTGACACTTGACATCTGCAAAAAAAAAAAAAAAAAACCCAAACCAGGAGCAGAGACCACCAGCCTGCCTGGGAAATCTACAAGATAAGCCTTGCCTACTGCTGTGCCCTCTCCTGACTCCACATGACCCCCAGGCCCCTGAAATAGTCCCAGTAACTGGGCTGTAGAGCCCCAGAGTCAAACCTGAGTATCTAAGCGAGGCTGAGGATTAGAAATATAAGTGCTACCCAGAAGGCAGTACTAGGGGATGGAGTGTCAGCGGGGGAGGCTCTGCCTATGAAGGATCCCCTGGAGGGGACTGGGCCCCTTTAAACTCAAAGGCTGGATGCTTCCTTCAACACTGACACTGTACACTGGTAGGAGCTGGTGTCTCAGGAGTTGGAGGGGGCTGCTGGCAGGGGACCCGAGGCTCAGAAGGCAAGCTGTGAGGACACGCAACAGCTGTCAGGGAAACTTAAGCCATGTCACAGCAGAGGATGCCCTGCTGAAGGCCTGGCCTCCATACAAGGCTTTCTGAGGGAAGCAAGTGCTGAAGTCAGGACTCACTGAGAGTGAAACCCCAGAAGACTGGACTAAAAATAGCCAAGTAGCAAAGGTTGGACCTTTTCACAAAGGTCAACCCTAACGGCTGGAGCTTTTTACCCTAAGCCCTCTACTGCGGGACTCGGCACACATCTTGTGTCCTGGTCCTAAAGGCAGTCCCAGCTGCTGCTCCTTGGCACACGGGGGTGCCTGTCTGCTCCTCCCCACCTCCCTCCTCCAGGAAACCCTAGCTGCCCCAGGGAGGAGCAGCATACCCCCAGACCCAGGGAGCAAGGGGTATTAACTTGAGATCCTGGATTTGGAAGGGACTCAAGCCAGAGGCCAAGTAGAGGTCTCAGACTGGTTGCCTGGCCCGAGTGCCAGCAAGATAGCACAGTGACCTTTCCTAGGCAGCACCCACTTATCTGTGGGACTCAAAGACAGATGGGACAGGCACACCAACCAAATAGCACTGTCAGCAAACTGGACTTTTTTTGCAAACTCATTTTGCAAACTGGACTTTTTTAAAGAGCACTTAGCTAGAAGTAAAACTGGTGGTCCTTTCCTTTTTAAGAACAGCTTTTCAATATCAAATAACCACTTGTCCTCAGGCTACCTGTAGTTATCTGATTAAGTCTAGCTCGTTGTGAGGGTTAATAAACTCGCTTTGGACCCACTAAGTGCCGCCTGGGGGGCTGGGTGGGGGAGGGGGAGGGGGCTCCTTCCCTGCAGGGTCCGGGGTGCAGGCAGAGGGGTCTTACCTTGGCTCAATGCCATCTGAGCACCGTGCAGTACACGCTCCCAGGACCCCCAAGGAAAGGGGCCGCTGAGCGGGGCATTCCCAGGGAGCTGCTGCCACCTCCTACCTGCCAGACTTGGTGAGGACGATTATGGCCCCACTGCAGCACTTGAAGGACGCCTCCACGGCCCCCACAGCGGCGGCTTCGGTGGGGTCGCTGGTAATAGGTGACAGGCGACGGAGCTCCTCGAACAATTGCAAATGGTAGATGGCAGCCTCTGCCTCACGGGCAATCTAGGGGCAACATCCGTCCAGAGGGACGAGGGGGACAGAGCTGTCAGAGCCTTGTCACACGGGACGGGGAGGGGAAGAGTCGCACAGACAGCTGGGGAGGAGCAAGTCCCTGGGTACAGTGGCCAAGAACAGCCCGATCACTGGAGGTTCTGAGCTGAGTGAGATCGAGACTTGCAGGAACCAGCCCCTCACCAGGTGCCTGTGACATGGCTGTGCCTTCTGAGCCGGAGGATCCTGTGGCCCTGTCCTGCCCTGACCTCCCTGGCTGGCTTCCTGCAGACGAGAGGAGCGTCCTAGGCTCAGGGCTGGGCCCTGGCTGTCGTCTAGAGTGGCTGGAGCAAAAGGCTGTTTATCCTACAGAGTTACCTGCCCTCGGGGCCCTACCTGCCAGACTCCGTGAGAACTATCAAAGCTGCTGCTAAACACTTATATGAAGCCTCCACGCTGCCCATGGCCATGGCTTCCATGAGGTCTGTGGAGTGACTTGAGGCTCGCGCAAGTTCTTCAAACAGCTTGCGGTGGAACATGGCTGCCTCAGCCTCACGAGCTATCTGTAAGGTTTAGAGGAGGGGAGGCAAGGAAGAGGGAAGAAGGAGGGTGGGGGGAAACAAACGAGAGACAACAACATGGAAAGACAGAACGGGGAATTAATGAGAGGAAGGTACCGTAGGTTAATTGGCTAAGTCTCTCCTTCAGGCAGATGCAAAGAGGCAGGGTGGTGAAAGCCTGCTCAGGGAGGTTCAAGTGTCAATGGCTACTGTTCCTCCTCCATCAGAGAGGAAACTGGTTCTTCCATTCTGGAAGGATCTCTTGATTTTGGTAGGTCTCCATGACTGGCGGTGGGGGTGAGGGAGACAATATGACGGCAGGCTCTAACGCCTCAGCATAGAAACATGCGGAGGCTGGGGCCCCTCCACGGCTCCCTGGCAGGACTCGACCACACTGCCTCATGACATAGCTCGCAGGAAGGAATAGGCCCCCCTCCTCACATGGCTGCCTAGTTACCACAGGGCTTCGTGCCTGGCCTCCTCCATGCACACATGGAGTGCTTGCTTGGCTTCAGACACAGAGATGCTGCCTGCCTCTCCAGTGGCCTGCGGCAGAAGCACATTGAGCAGCGCTAGAAAGCTGGGGTCAAAGCCAAGGACACGCAGCTTGACCACATTCTAAGCGGGCAGCTGGAAACTGGCAAGCTTGTAAGGGGCACAACAAACAGCCATGTGAAGAGTCAGGTGCCTGTGGAAGCACACAGGTAAGCTTACCAAGGCATTTGATTAAAATTGAATGATTAAAACACCCATGAGAAAGCCACTGTGTTATTCAGACCATCTTGCTCAGATAACACCAAGAATTAGAAAACTTAAGCTTTAGAGGGTTATAATGCAGTTATGAGCGTCTTAGACAATGATGGGTGAGGGAAGAATCAGTAACGCCATCTCATTAATCTGACAGGATGAGCCAATGAGTGGCTAAATTTGCTAGGTTAAAGGGTTTCTTCCTGCAAGAATGGAATGCATGCAGCCCAGGAGGACAGGGCACATGAACAGGAAAGAGAACCACAGCTGGTACTACCTAGCCCATAGTTAAGAACGTCAATTGCGTCAGTTACAGGAGAAAGCAGTGGACAGTTAAGAGGGGAAGCTATTGGCCAGTGTTAACTGGTGACATGGCCAGGAGAACTCACCTCCTGAATAGGGCCATGCAATCCCAGTCTCACAGTTCTAAGGTGTTTGTTCAAAGAAAAGATTGGGTTTGGAAAAACAGACATGCTTGCAGAGCCCGGAGTCTGGTTTAGTCTCTGACCCCAGGACAGGCCCCACAGGAACACCTGTCCTGATCTGCTAGATGTGTTCTAAGAGGGAATGCTGGCTTCAGAGTCAGCTGACCTGGGTCCAAACTCAAGCTCGATTATCATGTGCCCTCATCCATTAGAAGTGGGTTGACATTGACCTCACTGAGGTTAAGAACCTGCATGAGGTTCTTAGCAGACAGTTTATAACAGCAGTGCAATTTAACGCAAAGGGTGTAATTAAACATATCCCATCTAATTCACTTCTTAGATAAGGCCTTGAGAGGTCCAATGATGTGCCCAAAGACACAAAGTCCCTACAGTCTAACGTGTCAAGGTCTCAGAGGCCGTGGGGCCACATGACTAAGCAAAGCAGTTATCGTTACAGTATATGTATATAATTCTATATGGAAACCCATAAACACTAACATCAACCACTCTAGAGGGGGCTGGTTCAAGGTCACTATCTCCCAGGAGAGAGGAAGTACTCACTGGGACAGGTGAGAAGAACCGTGAGCCTGCAGTGCATGAGCATCAGGACAGCAGTCATGTCACACAGGGGGTGGCCATCAGCCAGAAAAACACAGCTGTCCCAAGGGCAGACACTGGTCTCTACTGATTTCATTAGGGGCAAATCCACCCAGAACACCAAGGACAGACCAGAAAACATCTGTAGTCAAGATGTCTTGTTTCACCCCTGAGAAAGTATCCACTGTGACTGTCATGTCTTCTTTGGAAGCCACTTGAGCCTAATCACTTAGAAAGTGAAGAAGGAAAGGATGGTATCTAGTCCAGAGGTTTTTTGGGGGAGGATGCATTGGAGGGATGTCACACAAAGGGCCTGGGGTCCTTTGCTGGCTGGAAAATGAACAGGAAGGTTAAAGAAACAGTTTGCTGAGCTATACATTATCAACAGCCACCTAGGACCCTTGTGAAAGTCCATCTGTAGCGCTCGTTTCCCCAGGCCTGTGTTCCTCTTTAGGATGCTTTAGAGCAGAGGCAGCCAGGCTGTGGGACATGGTCCAGCAGAAGACCCTGGAAAAGCTAGCTCCCACAGGAGAATGAGGAGCGGCCACTAGGGCTCCTCCAGACACTCTCACCCCAGGGCCAGCTGGGATCAGCCAGCCTTCCACCTGCTTCTATTTGTGGGCCTGTCACCCCTCCCTTAAACCCCACTGCTAGGGTGAGTGCAACAGCTCAGCAAAGCAGGCGCTGCTGCAGGTACCATGCAAGGCCAGCTCACAGCCAAATCAGTGCAGGTGACAGCCTCCAGTGCAGGCCCAGAGGACCCCGTCGGGGAGGCACTGGCTGGGACAGGTGGGGAATCAAAACGGAAGCCAAACACAGGCCAGCTGGGAGCAGGAGCTCTTGGACTTTTCCAGAACAGGGCAGAAGGGCTCAGGTCCTCTAGACTGTCCAGGGGGAAGCAGTACAGATATCCCAGGACTCAAGCAAGGGAAGGATTCACACCCCGAAGATGGGAGTGAACTGTGCTACGTGTGATGAAGGAGGCCGCCTCCAGAACAGAAGGGACTAGGAGATGGGTGTGGGCAGGAAGGCAGAAGAGAAAAAAAAAAAAAAACATCAAAAAAGACACCCCCATGACTCCAGCACACACCTCCTCACTCTGCGTGTGACTTGGAGGACAATAAAAGATCGAGGGCACAGAGGGTGACACTACAAGGTGCCCCCATATGCTGGAGTTTGCCTCCACCCGCAGCGGGAGAACTTACCAGGTGCTGCATGCGGACAGCTTCCAGGGGGTAGTCCCCTTTGGCCGTCTCTCCGGACAGCATGATGCAGTCGGCTCCATCCAAGACGGCATTGGCCACGTCACTGCCCTCCGCCCGGGTAGGGCGAGGCTTCTTGATCATGCTCTCCAGCATCTGGGAGGGGACACAGTATTTGTGAGATGTGGCCTGGGAGGGCTTTGAACACAAGGTGACCCCCTGGAGAGCATGTATGTACAGAATCCAGCTTTGTGTAGGTGTGTGGGGGCAGGTGGGGGGAATAGGTTTGTGTATGATGTGGGGCAGGGTCCATGGGAAGAGACCAGGTAGCCTCCAGAGCTTCCTTGTACAAGGATGCACGCTCAGGGAGAGGCACACACCTGTGTGGCACAGATGACGGGCTTCCCAGCTCGGTTGCACCGACCAATCATCATCTTCTGGGCAAGGAAGACCTTCTCTGCAGGGATCTCAATGCCCAGATCACCACGAGCCACCATGATCCCATCACTGGCTTCCAGGATCTCGTCAAACCTGACAGGCAAGTTGCAGAGACAGAGGTTATACAAACAGGGGCCTCGCGTACGGTGGCACAAAGTTTCCCGGGATTCTCTGACTTGGCCATTCTTGCACCAGGACAAGTACCCATGACATCATCACAGGGGTGTTCCAGCTGTCTCAGTCCCCCAAAGGGGCCAACAGTTCTGCTCGATGGACTCCTTCAGCACCAGGATGGACACTTCACTGAGGGGAAGGGGAGGGGCCAGGGGGGTCTCCTCCAAAATCCCATGGGTTCACTTCCTCTCCATCTGTCTTTTTTCCCTTAACTTTTTATTTTATACTGAGGTATAGCTATTAACCATGTCTTGATGGTTTCAGATGCACAGCAGAGCGACTCAGCCATACACATATGTGCACCCACTCTCCCCTAGACCCTCCTCCCTCCCAGGTTGCCCTGTAACACCGAGCAGAGTTCACTGCGCTCTACAGTAGTCCTTGTGGGTCATCCATTTTAAATACAGAAGCGTGTACAGGTCCATCCCAAACTCCCTGACCATTCCTTCTTCCCATCGTTCCCCTCTGGTAACCCTAAGTCCATTCTCTGTGTCCACCTGCATCTTATGAGGTCCCTCTTGAGGTGTCTCTACCATCTGCATTTCAGTCATCACTGCTGGGGCAGAAATGGAACCCAAGGTGGCTGACTGCTCTTGACACAAAGGTCCGTGGCCTCTTCCAGTCAAGGACACTGGAAGGCTGCTCCTTCAGAGGTCCCTCCCCAGTGTGTTGAAGGCACAAGAACATGGCCTTGCCTGGCCTGAAGCCAAAGTCAGCAGGTGCCCATGGCTCATCAGGATGGCAGAGGGAGGGCCCCGAATTTCCCCGTACAACGGACACAGACACAAAGCTAAGGATGGCAAGGCTGCAACAGTGGGCGGCACGGCTCCTCCCACTCTTCCCATGCACACACCTGACCCCTCATGTAAGCCTGGGCTGTCAGTAGGGAGGCCAAGCAGGAGTAGATGTCACCCAGCTGGCCTCACTCGTGTGGCTCTGCCTGGTGAGCACTGGGGAAGCAGTGGAGCAGGATTGGGACCACGCAGAACCAGAGGAAGACGGCATGTTTTCCCCAGGGAGGTGGATGCCACGCCAGAGCTGACCCAACCAACAATCCCACTGCTTGCCAAGAGAAGGAGCCCCCTCCTCCTGAGAGCCTGCTGTCTTTCCCCTTGGTGGCCCCCAATTCCAGCAAACGTAGCCAGTGTAGGAACACTACACACGGTTCTTGAGCCCGGGAGTGGTGGTGACCCTGTCCCTCTCCAGTGCTGCTCCCTGGAACAATGTCAAGGTGCTGGCACCCCAATCATCTGTGAAGCCTTTTTTCTCCCCCCTGAAATACCAATACCAGTATCAGGCGTGTGCACTAAGTCACTTCAGTTTTGTCTGCTTTTGCGATGCCATGGATGGTTGCCCACCAGGCTCCTCTGTCCATGGGATACTCCAGACAAGAATACTAGAGTGGGTTGCCATTCCCTTCACCAGGGGATCTTCTCAGTCCAAGGACAGAACTCACAACTCCTACACTGGCAGGTGGGGTCTTTACCACTAGGGCCATCTGGCAAGCCCACCAATGTCATAGGATATTCTGAGTCAGTGGGTCTGAAATAAGTTTGAGACGGTATTTCTAATGGGCAGGTGGCAGGCTACATATTGCTCTGCAGAAAGCTTGGTTGGGGCTGAAGGAGGCAGGGGACTTACCTCCGAACTCCCTCATGATTCTCGATTTTGCTGATTATCTTGATGTTCTTTCCTTTCTCTCCCAGGACCTTCCTGACTTCATGGACATCAGAAGCCTTGCGGATGAAAGACGCAAACACCATATCCACGTTCTGCTCCACCCCAAACTTTAGATCCTGGATGTCCTTTTCTGACACAGCAGGCAGGTCCACGGCAGCCCCAGGGAGGTTCACACCCTTCTTGCTGCCCAAGGAGCCACCGTTCTCCACCTCCGTCACCAGGAAGTCAGGACCTGTATGGAATGGAACAGGTTGGGGAGGCCGAGCCCTGGGTGCAGGTGTCCCCACCAGGAAGCAGGCTCTCCCCAGTCGAGAGAACTGGGAAGGGGCACGTGGTGGGTGGTGGAGCCACATGCCAGGGTTCACACTCCAATTCAACTGTGAGCAAGTCCATCAGCCTCTCAGTGTCTCAGCTCCACAGGGATGATAGTATCTACTCATTAGGTTGTTTCAAAATTTAAACAAATCTACATGTAAAGAAAGAGCTTAGAACACTGCAGATCACTTAAAGGTTAGCCATCATTCCCAGGCACACTGGAGTCCTATAGACACCATGTTAAGTGGATGAAGGAGGGAAGCAAATCTTTAAATAGTGAGGATGGGTAAAAGCGCTTCTCACCTGCTCTCCAGGAGTACAACTGAACTGGAGTGAAATCTGTTTTTGAGGATAGGAGTTTATTATAAAAGGAACTCCTGGGACTTCCCTGGTGGTCCAGTGTTTAAGAATCCACTTTGCAATGCATAGGAAGTGAGTTTGATCCCTGGTGGGGGAACTAAGATCCCACAGGCTGCACAGCCACTAAGCCCTCGAGCCATAAAAAAATGAGCCCATGTGCCACAGAGTCCAGTGTTGCAACTAAAGACCCCATGTGCTACAACTAAGACCCAACGCAGCCAAAATAAATATAAATAAATAAACAGATTATTTGAAAAAAGAAAGGAAGTCCTGAGACTATATAGTTTCAGTCTCTCTGCCAACAAACAACCTTCCTATCTTCTGGCAAGGAAATTAGAGATGGGAGCTGGTTTTAAACAATCAGACCGACTTCTGTCCCTACCTTTCTGCTTCACCAGCAGAGAAATAAGCCCATCATCCACGTAGATCTTGCTGCCCACATCCACCACCTTGCAAATGTTCTTGTAGTCCAGCCACAGGATGTTCTCGTCACACTTTTCCATGTAGGCATTGTCCAGGGTGATCTTCAGTGTGGCTCCCTTCTTCAGCTCCACCTCAGCGGTGCCGCTCTGCAGCAGACAAGAGAGTAAGCCACAAGTCCAAAGCTGGGCCTTCCTGGCAGGAGAACAGCTTTTTCCTCTAGGGAACCAGGATTAAATTTCAGTTGGAAGTAACAATAAAGCCTTTTCTAACTTAGTATATTTCAAGGAAATAACCCAAGAATAACCTGCAGTGTTTCAGTTATACTAAAGAGGAAGAGATAAGCTGCTCCCTAAAAGACTTGGAAGTAGATTTTGAGTGTAAAAGAGGTTTCTTTCTGGTACTGTTTCTTAGCAAAGCAGGTCAAAGGAAGACTTTCTACACTGATGGATAAAACTCTCCTTTATAGACCTAAACTTTGAGAAACGTGGCTTCTGGGCTTTCTGGTCCCCTATGCCTTCTCTCCTGCTTCTCCCCAAGATACTCACGCCCTTGATGAGCCCAGTTCGGATCTCAGGTCCTTTAGTGTCCAGGGCCACTGCCACTGGCCGATAGAGAATGGGGTCTGAAGCAAAGCTCTCCGTGGCTTCACGTACATTCTTGATGGTCTCTGCGTGGTACTAGGGGAAAAGAGGGGAGATGATAAGCTCCACATCTGTCATCTCACACAACGGGATCTAGGATTAGCACTGAAGCTGGTCACCAGGATTCTAGACCACTGCCTCCATCACCGAGCATCCTCTACCTGCTTACATCAACCTCCTCGCCTCTACTCACTTCTTGTCATCCCCGAGCACCAAGTTGAGCTCCCTGTGCTATACAGCAGATTCCTACCAGCTCTTCACCCACTTCTCCACCGCCATCATTCACTCTAAGGGCAAATCTTAGGAACTTTAGAATATTTACACCCATATCTTTAATGGTTTTTGGTGGCAACACATGTCAACATCAAAGAGGCTTGTTTCCTCCCCCTCCAGCCTCTAGGATTCAACAAACATCCTCAGCAAACAAAGCAGACAACTGGGGTAAAAGACCTTGTATCTGGATAATAATGCTCTGGCCACCAGAGTTAGAATGACAGATCTGACAATTCTGAGCTCTTCTCTATCGATTACAACCGCAATTCAAACTCAGTTATTTACTTCAGCTGACGCAGCCCAAGTTAAATATGTTGCTCAAGTCATGCAGGCCTGGTTCTAACAATCAGTTCCTCCAGTCTGATTAGAAAAGGAAACGGAACACGGAGAGGTAGGAATACGCTTCTCTGAACTAACTGACCTTTGCTATTTCTCACTTGCAACAAATCCTGGCTTCAGTCTCACCCTGGAAGCCCTTTCTCTTTCCCATTAGCCATTACTGTTTGACTAAAAAGGGACTCAGAGCCAAGATGGCAAAAGTTCCTAGTGCTATCAGTGTGACACTGCTGATAACACAGGATGTGGGCCTCATCCTTCAACCACCACCATCCGGGTGAGTGGCACCGGAGAATACGACACGTCTTGCCCACAAGAGCTGCCAAAAGCGGGGGCTGGAGACACTGTGGCAAAGCTGTCAAAAGACCAGATGCAATAAACCAAATAAACAAAACCAAAAAAAGAGATCAGATGGTAGATGTTCCTCTGTCTGAGTGAAGGACAGAAAGCAAACCCAATGTTCTGCTTAGTAGAGTATTAAAAACGGCCAAAAGGTGGAAGTTTGTCAAACTATAACTGTTTACATTATATAACTAATATTTCAGATCAGTTTCCAAAACTGATTCCAGGGGCAACATAACTTCATCCTGGTCAAAAACTTCAAATTAAACCCACAAGGGACTTCCCAGGTGGTCCAGTGGTTAAGATTCTGTGCCTCCAAGGCAGGGGCCCTGGGTTTGTTTGATCCCTGGTTGGGGAACTAAGATCCTGCCATACAGTGTGGAAAAAGAAAACAAATTCCAACTCTGGGAATAAGAGTCAAAGCACAGATAATCACCAAATGCTTCTTGTAGTTTAAAACACCAACTCCCCTGAGCCAGCCCCCTCCAACAGGTGCAGATACCACCCTCTCCCCCTGCCATTTCAGAGCTGGGTGGTATTATTTTACCAGATGGAAGAGGCCATAAAGCCTGGTTAAAGGTCAACTTCCTAAAAGCTATTTCTTATTTCTGCTCCTTCCCCTGCACACAGCAGACCCTGGCACAAGTCAGCAGGAGGGATCAATTGTGAATGGACCTTCACTGGTGTCTCTAGCTCTCTCTTTGGGCTAAGCACAGGCCTGCAGGAATGCCTAGTGACTGTTGTGGAGGACTCTTCACCTTTGGGGAATTAAGAATGCCATCTGTGGGCTTCTTAACCTGCCCCAGGGTGCCTGCTGAGCGCAGTTCCTCTGAACTTGGTCAGGTCCCTGTGACATTTGAAGGCTATAAGCTGTTTATGGAACATGGGGTAGGGAACCTACGAGGAACACTCTCATGTTTCCAGAAAGGAGGCATACAGTTCTTGGACTGCATTTACTGAGGCTTTATTTTTAGTTTAAACTTATCACCAACTTCCAAATGCCAGAGGGCAACCCCTTAACCCCTTGACCTTACAGGGCAGCATTTTCTTTATTCTGAACAGGAAATACAGAGTCCAAGAGAATCAAGAGCTTGCCTCCTCCACTAGTCTTCTATTGATGCCAGTATGAAATCCCATGGCACTGTTCCTCAGGCAGCCCACACACTCCTCAAAATGAGCTTGTTCCGATCTTGGGAATAGCAGCACAGTGGAGCACTTTCCAGTAGCTGTCACCTGGTCCCAGGGGCCAAGTCAGCTCATAAACAGCCCCAGTGCTAACATACTTCTCCCAGATCACTAGACAAGTGTGCTGACTTTATTTTAATGTCCCAGAACTCCTGGGAAGGGACAGGCTGGGAACACAATGTTGATGAAGTGGGGTACTACAAACCAGGACCCAGTCCTTCACTTGCAATAGTGGAAACCCTTCTCTGGGACCTGCCCCATTTATCATGGGTCTAAAATGAAAATAGGCAGAATAACCTGCAGGGTGACTTACTGGTTCATCATTGCAATTATGAGCTGTTATAGAAACCCTGGTGCAGAAGTGTCAAGCCCCATGGCTTAGAGGGGATTCCAGGAAAACCCTTCCATGCTTTCCTTATCAAAGGCTAACAGAGCACAGGTGTTGGGGAGAACCATGGCCAATGACAAAGCAGGTCATCTTTGCTTAAGGAGACTTGGCCACTTGAGATGTCAGGGATCTGGGGGGAAGAACGGTAGGGATGGGCTGGTGAAGACAACCTTCCCATTGATTCCCCACTTTTTCCTGCCTGGTCCACTGTGGCTAAATAAACACAGCATGCCCACCCTGTTTCCTACAAGCTGCCCAAGGGGCCACACCATCAAGGCTCACCTCGTGGGTTCCATGAGAGAAGTTCAAACGAGCCACATTCATTCCAGACTTAATCATTTCCTTCAATGTCTCCACTGCTCGTGAAGCTGGGCCTAGTTCAGAAAAAAACAAAACAAAAGTTTGAAAGTCATTAAATGTTCATTATCCAAAAGAGGATTAACACTTCAAGTGTGCTTCAGTTTAAAGAACTCTTAATAACCAAAGTAAAATGTAGCCAGCCCTGAAGCCCAGTCAGATGTCCAACTACAGCATTTTGGTTGAACAGAGCAAGTCCACAAGATCTTTCCTAGGTCTCTGAGATGCTCAGAGACAGTAAGAACTGCCATGGAAAACACCCTCTAAATTTTACCTTTAGCAGAACACATAAAGCATATGAATTCCTTCCTGCAAATTCCTATGAACTCAGTTTGAAGAAGGAAATGGCAACCCACTCCAGTATTCCTGTCTGACAAATCCCATGGACAGAGGGGCCTCATGGGCTACAGTCCATGGGTCACGGAGTTGGACAGGTCTGAGCGACCAAGTCCATGACGTCATTTCCCCTGAGAATCTCTCTGTAGCATCTTGCTCAGAACCCAGGTTTGCTACATTTAGTCTTTTGGGGGGAGAAAAGATCACTGTCTCAGGAAGCCCTTGTTTCAGGGGGAGTGGGCACCCGCGCTCACCGATGGTACAGATGATGCCGGTGTTTCGGGCCGTAATGGGCGGTGAGTCGATGTCCAGGCGGCACATGTGCTCCAGGAATGTGTCGGCCATGGCTGCGTGCAGCTGCTGAGTCTGAATGAAGGCCGTCCCGGCGTCGCTGTGGTGCTTCGACATGGCTTCTGATGTCTTGGGTCCAGAGGAACTGGAGAGAGTGTGATCTGCCTGAATGGCTAATATATAGCTTGGCACAGAAGCTGCTTCCTGCTTACACATTAACTCAACAAGCATGCTCTGTGCACAAGCCACAGGCAGCCCCGCCACGCTCTGGCTACGTGGGTGCTCAAGTCGGGCCATGGGCTCACATTATCATGAGCAAGTAGGAAAGACCCCAAAGAATAAGTCAAAACCACATTCCCAATGAATGTACTTCCCAGGCACATGTTAAGCACACACCTCCCTCACACTGGGATAATGTCTATCTTGACAACTCCCCTACTAACCCTGTAAATGGCACCATTTACATGCACTGCAGGAGTTTCCTCAAAAGGAAGTTTTGTCAAAATCTCTTGCCAATCTTCCAGGGATACAGACAACTCGCCCCTAGCTTAGTACCATGGTCAATCTAGATCTTTTTGTGAAAAGCTGTCTCAAAGCTATAAACATCTGCTATGGGGTGTGGTACCCATACTCTCTCTTCACAGTCCCCACCCAAACCCAAAGTGACTTTCCTGGTCGTGGAGACCACTATTCAGGTAGCCTCCTAGTCCTGGAGTCCTAGGTTTCACTAACCCACAGGGACACATAAGTCCATTCCTCGATTCACCATAAGCTGGACAGTATGCCCCAGCCCACTGAGAGGCAAAAAAAACCCATCCCTGGACAGGTAAGTCCAACCAGAACCAAGAATGCAAAATATTTTTTTCCCCAGGAATTAACTACATCTGGTACTTTCAGTCAGAAGGACTTAGGCACATTCAAAGCAATTTGCGTCAAACCAAGGATAACCACAATAGTCTTAGCCTGGCTCTAAAATTATTGCACTATGAAGAAATTAACACTGCTTGTCAAATCCTTTCCAGGCTGATCTTCTGACCCTCCACCCATTCCCTATCTAAGTCTGGAAAGCACACCACTCACAGTAACAAAGACCATCTGTTCCAGGTAATTAATCAGCCCAGGTCACAAGCCTGACCCAGGGCACAATGGTTCAGACCTTTATTTTTCCTCATTGCTGACTTTACAACTAAACTCAGTCAGTTAGTTAGCTGATTATAGACAAGAGACTTGAGAAGCTTCCAGGCAGTGTCTGAAGACTCATCAGGTAAGCACGTGAGCCAGAAACTTGCAGTCCTCATCAGAAACCTTTTTGCAGGTTTTCAGACCAAGGGCTGCTCCTTCTCAAATCCTGCGCCTAAGTGCTGCAGCCGAGGCACAAGAACAAGCCTTTCTTTTGCCCTGTCCCACCTCCTCCAAAATCTCAGGGCTCCAAACCAAGGCACCCCATCCATGTAACCCTTACTCTTTCCCCTCCTGCATCCTTGACTGAGTGGCCTCTCCAGGTGGCTGGGGCATAGCACACATCTAAACCCGCCTGACACTTTCAAAAAGTCTGGTGAACTTCAAGAAGCTCTGTGACCAGGTATTAAGTGAGGCTCCTACAAGCTGCTGAAAACCAGTAGCTATAGATCCCCAACTACACCTTTAAAAACAAGAAACTAAGTCACCAGCCAACTATCCAACATGGCATATACACTGTTCCTTTCGATATGTATCTCTTAACTCCCCACAACATACCAGGTACCGAGACGAAAACAACATCCTCTCCACCAAAAAACAACATCCTTTCCTCCACGACCTAGTGGTTTCATATCTCTTAGCACCATGACCTTGGAGGTAGTCCGGTGTTTGCCAAATGATGTTTCAGAGCACCTATTAATGCCTCTGTGACAAATCGCAGTTATAGCTATGCCCCCTCCCCCACCAAATCTGAGAACTTCTGAATCACTGACAGGATGGCCTGGGCAGCCAAGGTCCCACCGTGCACTCAGGGTGGAAGCTGGGCTTACACAGTAGCACCCACTATTACTGCGGTGCGTCTGGCTGTAAAGGGAACACCACTGAAGAGATGGTTCCCTTGGTGGCACGCCAAGGCCACGGGAACACACAGGTCTCACTGAGGCCTCCAGGCAAATGGAGTCATCCAGTGTGACCTCAATGAGTGGGTTAAAGTAACTCTTCTTAAAAATCATCAGTTGGGGACCTCACTGGCAGTCCAGTGGTTAAGACTCCACACTTCCACTGCAAGGACCATGAGTCTGATCCTCAGCTGGGAAAGTAAGATCCCACTGCTGTGTGTGGCCCCCAAAAGAGGCATTAGTTGGATCGGCTCTAGACCTGAGACATTAGGGTCTCCTTGCAAAGACCCCCGAGTGGGGCCACTGATTATCGTGCCGTACCTTGTGTTCTCTGGGCTTGGGCTTCCGGTGACATAATGCTCTTTTTTTGACTCAGGGTGGCTCCTTGGCCCCACTTGAAAAGACTGCTCGGAGCTGAGAAAGGTTTGCCCTGCAGAGCTGTACAAGGATTAAGGTAAAAGCTGAGTGCAACTAAAGCTCTTGGGGGTAATGGAGAAATCACCTTAATAACCAGGTATCCAGGCAGTGGTAGTTCCTAGAGGTTCAGCTACGTTATAAATTAATACACAGAAGTCACCCAAGAAAATTCTCAGGTAAAAGAGTTGTCAGTGGCTCCTTTGCAATGCTTTATCCCCTGCCCTATAACGTCTCTTTAAACCTTGGTTTACTAATATTTCACTACTGCCCCCCACCCCTTCTTTGGGAGGGGAGGCACTAAATTAAACATACATAACTGGACTGGAAGGATACCTACCAAAATATTATCAGCATATTATCTGTGTGGTAGGATTACAAGCAAATTTCTTTGTTCTCTTTACTAAAAAGTTTACTGATACTACTTTCATAAGAAAAATTCTAAATGTACCTCTTCCAAAAATGACACACTTACAAGCGTCCTGGTAAAAATGTTGGAATTAAAACAAAAGTGAAGGTCCTTGTACCATTATTCAACTGCCACTCTATGTACCTCAGGAATATTCTAAACATGGTAGAGGTAGAATAATGCATCTTGGGCCCTAGATCATAAACTCACAGCAGGATAGTTTCACTGACTAAGACGATCAACCTTAGGAATTCTCTGGTGGTTCAGTGTTTAGGACTCAGCGCTTTCACTCCCTGGGCCCAGGTTCAATCCCTGGTTGGCAAACTAAGATCCCACAAGCCACATGGCACAGTGAGGAAAAAAGAAACCTGAGTCACTCTAACACAGCGGTTACCAAAGGATGGTCCGTGAGAGCAGAGCTTTCAAAGACATTATTTGCCTTCTTTAATGTGCTGGTATTTGTACTGATGGTGCAGAAGCAATGGGCAGGTAAAACCTTGATTCATCCAGAACTTCCAAGTTGGTGGGGAGGAAAGCTAATATGGTCCATAGGACAACTCTGTGCCCCAAATCTGAGTTACATGCCCCAATCCAACAAACTTATCTTCCTGTTTAGTCTGCCTTCAAGCATCAGAGCAAAATCTTTGTGACAAGGATATCCTGGTACAGAAGGGCTGCCTCAACAACAGGAGATGCTATCAGCAGATACAATTAATACACTCGGCTCAACCACTAACCCTATTTCATTATCTCAGATTAAGCCTGAGGTTTACAAGCTCTGATCTTTTGCTCACCCAGGCTACTAAGTACAAAAATAACAAGTGAAATTTTACTTGCTATTTGAGTGTGTGTACCCACCAGCAATCCAAAAAAGCTGGTTTGTCAGCAAATCTGTCCAGATTCCTATGAGATCTCACCATGTCCTTAAAGTCCACTAGCAAACCAGAGACCTTGTCACCTGCCCAGGTCCCCAGCTGGGTTTCCATTCCCTCAAGCTTTGCCCTGAAGCCTCCCATGAGCCTCTTCTCCAGAGCACAAGCTGCCCATCCCCACCTAAAACACCCCCTGGACTCTCCCCCAGCCTCAGCCCTGGTTTCTCAGGGCCAGCTTCTGGGAAGAGCTCCCCCACCCTCAGGCTAGCCACTGGGACAGTGCCTGCCAGCACACGTTGTCCAGCTCATGCCAGTCTGGCTCATTCCTACATCCTCCTCCTCAGGAGGCACAGACATGCAGAGCCAACCTCCAGCCAGCAGTGGAAGCTGGGCATCTCCACTGATGGCAGCAAATGCCATGCCCGGGTACGGGAACCTGAATCTTGAGCCCGAGCCCCTGCTGTAGCATCCTCCTCAGAGACATTTCTCCTCTGTGAGAAACAAGACACCATCAGAGGCCTGAGAGCAGTTGAAAGGACTGAGAGCAGGCACAAGTGGCAGCTCAGCTCCACGGGCCCCAGCTCCGACCTCTCCTTTCCAAGTGGCTCCTGGTCTTCTGAAGCCACAGTTCTGTTCATGCCAGACACAAGTCTTGGATCACTCCTCAGAAACCAGGGGGTAGAAACCATAAAAGAAAAACTACCCAACACGTCACTGAGAGCCAGTACTGCTGGCAGGATGTGCTGGAAGGACTCACGCTTCACTCCACTGATTCGAGTTTCCCAAAAGCCCACATCATTCTGCCCTAGAAAGCCAGCTTGGTCTGTGAGCCCACATCTGCATAAGCCAACCTTTAACCTATGTGTGCTCTGATGCCAATCTCACTACACAGGCTGACTCAATGATGATGGCACCTGCTGCCCACAATTGTGACACCAATTTGCGATCTACATCTCCACGTTTCCAAGCCAGCATGGAGGTCTGATTCCCAAATCTTTGGCACACTAACAACCATTAGAAAGTTTTCATCACAGTATGTTGGACAGGGACTTTCCTGCTAGCCCAGGGGCTAAGACTCCGAGCTCCCAATGCAGAGGGCCCAGGTTTGATCCTTGGTCAGGGAACTAGATCCCATGTACCGCAACTAAGACCTGACCCGGTGAAATAAATAAATATTAAAAAAATGCTGGACAAGGCATTCAGGTCAGTCTGCTTTCTAGGAGCTCTGTTAGTAGACGATGGAGCAGAAAAATATAATTCCCAAGACTGGCCCTTATCTGACAAAGGCAGCGACAAAATCAAAATGGGTGCCAGGCCAGCCACAAAACCTAATAAGGTCCAGAATGAATTCTCAGCTGTTCATCCTATTTGTTGTTGTGGGTCGGTCGCATCTTACTCTTTTGCGACCCCATGGACTGTAGCCCACCAGGCTCCTCTGTCCATTCAATTCTCCAGGCAAGAATACTAGAGTCGTTGCAACTTCCTACTCCAGGGAGTCGGGATTGTCTCCTGAACTGGCAGATGGGTCCCTTACACTGAGCCACCTGAGAAGCCCTTCATCCTCCTACACAGTTAGAGTAATGATAACAGTATATACGCGTATGGAGTGGGGCCAGGACAAGCAGTTCTTAGCTAAGAGATGGGAATATTAAGTCCATTCTCTCAACAGGTCCCATAACAGAAAGCAAAGTCTGGTGTTACCATGTTACACAAAACAAAATGAGCCCACTGTAGGTTTAAGTAAAATTCCCTCGCTCTTTTATTCAGGGTTAGAACTAAGTGACTTAAATATTATACCTAGGAGCCCAAGGTCCTATTTCAAATCTGAGTGTGCAATAGGGCACAAAAGCTGATGCTAAACGAGCCCACTCCTATAAGGACCACTCAACTCCAGGGCAGGAAGTCCTGAGTCAGAGAAACTGCTACCATTTCAAAAGCTGAGGATTTCCTGGTTCGATCAGATGCCCAGAGAAGAGACCTGGTTTCAGTCTGAAGGAGGAAGTGGAGACAAAGCTTTTGCTGAGTTGTGCTCCTTACTAAACTTAAAATTATGAGACAGTGCTTCAGGGCGTAAGACTGACACTCTGGAAGCACCAAGGGACCTGGGACCCTGATTCAGGATCCTTCCAAGTCAGGTACAACACCAGGGGAGGGATAGCCTCAGAAAAGGGAGGCCTTGGCTCAGTACTTAGAGGAGGAGCTGCCCTGAATCAATCATAGCTGCAGGGAGAAGAGGAGGGGATGGGAGGAGGAAGGCATGCCAGATCTCCCGAGCACTGACCTACTTAGTATGCCTGGTCTCCCTACAGTGACCACCATAGGTTTGCTTCTGTTTGAACTGAAGGAAGAAACATTAACACCTATATTTCTGCCACCCAGCACTGACCATTAATATTATCCAAGGAATTCCCTGGCAGTCCAATGGTTAGGACTCCACACTTTCACTACCAAGGGCTGGGTTCAAACCTGGTTGGGGAACTAAGATGCTGTGAGATATGGCCAGAAAAAAATTGTTCTTAATCCAGATTTTTAGACTTAAAATTACCATTGTATCCAATTCATTTGTCCTCCATCCCCAGGTGGTTCCTCCAACCCTTTCACATCACATCCTAATACCCAACCAAGGTCATGAATTTTCTATCCTTATAGTTCATCTAAGGGTGTCTGTATCTCTATTCAACACTATGATACTGCTGCTTCTATAATACGCTAAGTAATACACTGAAAGGCATTATCAAACAACTTGCTTTCGCAGCATATTTAAGATCTATCCAGTTGGCACACAGCTCTAGTTAAATCATATGAACTGCTATACTAGCCCAGTGTGTGACTAGACTATTTATGTATTCCCTCACTGGTTGACCATTTTCCCACTAAACCCAATTTTTCCTCATTAATCAATACTATAATGTTTCTCCTAGTACATGTCTCTTTGTGCAGGTGTGGCTTCTATACCAGAGGTGTATTCCTGGGCCACAGGGTATGCTTGCTTTCTGTTTTACAAAATAGTGCTTAATTGCTCTCCAAAGTGGTTACATTAATTTACAACCAACCAGTCAAGTGAGTTCTTGCCTTCCCACACCTTTGCCAACACTTGACACTGTCAGACTCTTACAACGTTTGCCCAACTGATTGGTGATGTGTTAATCTGCTCTTTGACGAAATAACAAGAGGGATATCAGATATCAGGATAGTTTTCTTTTGAGTCTTTACTTTCCTGACTCTTAACCAGACTAAAACTTCAGTGCTCCTCCAAAACGTTGTATGGCTTGGTCTCATATGCCATGACTGCACTCATCACCTGAGAAAGGGGTGATGTGACACCAGTCACCTACAGTTAAATATTACCTGTTGGCTGATTAAATGTTTGGAAGGGCTGGGGCTCCTTTCAGATAATTTTTATAAGGAAAAAAAAAATTTTTTTTTTAATATAAACTGCCATCAGCCGAGCCGGTCCATACTCTGAAATGCCACAAACAACAACCCTGTCATAGCTAGTCTTGGTATCTCCCCGACTAAAGCCCTTGTCTGACTTCCAAACAGCTTGCTGGCGTCAGGAAAGAGCGGCTTACGCGTCCCCAGGAGTTTTGCCTATAGGGAGAAGTGGGGGAGGGGAGTCACAGAGGCCACCAGAAGTACTGAAGCCTGGCTCTCCCTTCTACGTGCGGACCGGCACAAACCAATATAGGAAAAACGGCTGCAGGGGTGGGGTTGCACCACTTGGTGGCCCTGCCCACCTCCCCTCCTAAGCGGAGCAGTCATAGGAGGAGGTCCAAAGGTTCAGCAGAGTCTGCACACACTGCCACTCACCACCCATCCTGGCTCACCTCCCCCAAAACAGCTTCTTTAACAAAGCCCCAAATAATCAGCCTATTCGTTTATCTAGTCCTTGGCTAGTTTGTGGTTAAAGAGAGAGAGAGAGAAAAAGCAAGTTTTCAAAAAGTATGGTAGAATTAAGAATGGTCTTCATTGGGAATTCCCCAGTGG
Organism: Bos grunniens; assembly: GCF_055505025.1. Lineage (NCBI taxonomy): Eukaryota > Metazoa > Chordata > Mammalia > Artiodactyla > Bovidae > Bos > Bos grunniens. The sequence goes on along the minus strand of NC_141174.1, from coordinate 83,216,475 downwards.
TCCAATGGTTAAGACATTGCACTTTCAATGCTGAGGGCCCACGTTCGACCCCTGGTGGGGAAACTAAGGACCCACAAGCTGTGACACAAAGCAACGCCCCCCCCACCCCTGCAAAGAGTAGTCTTCATTTAGTTCTATCTGTATCAGAACTGAAGCTTAAAGTGATGATTCAAGGTCCCATAGGACTGGTCACGAAATAAATCACTTACATATCTCACAAGACCCTCACTCAATAGTGTTGCAAAACAACTCTGCTCCCATGGATGCCTCATTCCTGTGGTGCACCAGTTAACTGGGATTTGACTGTGGACATTCCAAATGATTCAGAAATAAAGTTAATGTCAAATGAGTCATTTCCCCCCACCTTCACCTCAGTCTTAGCTTTTAGCCAAAATAACACACCCTTACTTGCCTTCATAAAACCTGAAGACAAATATTTAAAAACTCCTGTAGACTTGCATTACAAGTCTGTAACGTAAGAGTTGCATGTTTTTCAACGTTCCTGCTCTCAAACACTTCTCCATTTTTTTCACTGCCTCAACATTAAGAAATAAGCAGTTTTAAGAAATAAAATGGCATTTCCCGTGACCCCACATTAATGTCACAACACTCAGGGCACATAAGCACCTCCCCTTAGGTGTTAGCTCTGTTTGGAGTAACAGCTACCAAACTTGCCAAGTCACTGGGGCTGCAATTCCTAAAGACCCAATAATGCTTTTGGTTAAACTGTGAACACTGAAATTATTTACTTCTAATGCAGTGCTTAAAATGAGAGCAGCTGTCCTATATATGACTAATGTCCCTACATTTTGGCTCCAGTCTAGTAATGCAGAAATGAGTTCAAGGACATAATCTTTAAGTCATCATTATTCATCTTCCCTACAATGCTTATTCCCAAAAGGGTTGCCACATCCATCGCACAAGGCTCAGGACAGGTATGCAGACTATCTCTGGGGCCTGAGGCTCTGCCACGTGGCATTTAAGCACTGTCCAGAGAGCCTGGGGACCTCCACCATCCATTTGTCACCTAGCTGAGGCACTTTTAATTGGGAAGAATGCATACTTCATTATTTGACTCACTGAAAAGGGAGAGGGGATTTTTAAGCCTGCAAAGACCACAGTGCAGTTTCCCCACTCACCCAACGAAGACAGTTCTCTTAAAAGCAGAAAAATTCAAAGGTTGAGTCATCTTCCCTACATCCTCCCCCACCCCCCCCCCCCCCCAGAGATCTGGTGAGGTGTTACATACTCCTCCCCTCAGAACAGGTCCCCCTGCATTCCCAACAGCATCCTCAGGCAACCTGAGGGTGAATTATTTGCTAACAATGACTAGAGTCCTGACCTAGGGCCTTCTCTATACCCCAGGGAGTGGCCACACCCTGCATACAGCCAACAAGGAGCTACTGTCCTTTGCCTCTTATCTTAATCTCACACCAGCTGGTTGAGCAAATCCCAGAATGCTACCTGGAGCAGGTGCCAATAGAACCTGAAGATTTTGGTCTTAGGTTTGCAAGTTTGTTTCTAATCTTATAGCCAAAATCTATAATACAGGAGGCTGAAAGCCATCTCCCTTCTTGCCTTCCTTTGGCTAGAGGACCAAAGAGCCCCTGTTGCAAATGGACAGCAGCAAAGTAACATTGTTAGTTACTTTGCCAACACTGCAGCAGGATCCCTGAGCGGACTGGTTTCTAGGAGATCTCTGGTATTTACACAGAGCCTGACTCCCAAAGATGAACTGAGTCTGTGTTTTGGGATGGCAGCAAGAAGAGGAGTGCTTGAGTTCAATTACGGATGAAGTCACTGGGCTCACTGTGACCAAAAGAATACATCTGGGGGCATCTCACCAGAGATTAAACACTGCACCCAGTACTCAATATGTATCTATGTAAGTGTGTATATAGCGACCCACCCTTTTAACAACCAAGATGAAAAAAGTTACAATTTTCACATGGGAAACTGAGGTCCTGAGTCTGAATTCCCCCTATTATTCATATCAGTATGTAATGAGTTAAACCTGATTCTGAAAGCCTGTTTTCATCTTCCCACTGTCTCTGTCCGTCACGGACCTCAGTTATCAGGCTCATTTGTACGGGGAAGGATCAGTGTTCTGGGTTTGAAGAACACAGATAAGAAGCCAAGGGATGCCAACCCATTACTGGGTCTTCAAATAATCTTCAGACTGGAAGGTGCGTTTCCGCTTCATCAAACCCCGTGTGATGACACCTGGTGAGGCCTCCTAAACCCGGACAGGAAGTGCGTACCCTCCACGTGTGGAAGCACGTGTGTACCTTTTCACGGCACTTACAGTGGTAACTTTTACATTCGTTTGCTAATCAGACTGAGTTCCGTAGGCTAGGACGATTTTAGTCATCCTGGTCTGGTCTCCACAGCCCTCCCCCAAACAACTCTTTATACGAGTTTTTATTGAATGAGCGCATGTACGTGGCACCAAGCTCTTGATATATTTCTACTCTCCTCCAACCCGCGGCCTCCGCGCTCTACAATCGGGCGCATCTGTTAAGCAACGCTGTTAAGTAACGTGAAGCAGAGGCAGGGAGCCAGGTGAGTGCCTCGAACTCGAGGAGGCCTCTGAGCAGCATCCAGAGGCTTGGCGGGCCGGAGATGATGCTTGGTCGGTAACGGGCCCAAAGGTCAGTGTTTCGTGATGCCGAGGAGCGGGCGCGGCAGGGCGGGTCCGGCGCCGCTACGTGCAGCCCCGCCTCGGCGGGATGGAGCCCGGGACACCGCGCCCCGCCCCCCCCGCCCCGCCCCCAAGGCCCCCTGGAGCAAGCGGAGCGCAGCGGTCGCACTATCGTATTCTGGGCGGCACAAAACAGGAACGCGCCACTGGGCAGCCACCCTTTCTTCCTTTGCATTGGGTTAGATCAAGGGTTATGTAACCTAACTGCTCCTCCGGCCGCCACTGCATCCATCTCCGGGTCGCCTGGGAGCCAGCCTGCCCATCCGCAGACCGCTGCACTTCGGGAGCTGACCCCGGAACTCCAGTCCAGGGCTGGGGAACTATGATGGAGAAGGGGGCAGGAGATGCGAGGCCGAGGGGCGGGGACGGGAGTGCAGGCGGACGTGACCAGAACAGAAGGGGAGGGGCGAGGAGGCTGGTGGCGCGAAGGAAGGTGCGCAGGAGAGGGATGCGCTGGAGCGACGTGACCAGAGAGGCGGGGGAGGGGCGGGAGCCAGGGCGTGAATGAGGGTAGGTACAAGAAGGGGACAGCAACTGAATGGAGGAGGAACAGGGGAGCGGAGCTTGGGGACTTTCAAGGAGAAGTTACAGAAAGCATCAGAATGAGGGGGACATGGACAGGTTGAAAACAAGAAGCGAGTATTAAGGATGATGGGAAAGGGACGGGCATAGGAGCAGAGTGGAAATGGGGGAGACTGACGCATGAAAGGAAACTATCAAATTAGGAGAATAAAGGGAGGAAGACGAGAGCGAGACCAGATAGAGGAGGGAGGAATAGGGAGGTGAGAATGGGACCAGAATGGGGATGGGAGATCAGGGACTGGGGAAAGAAAGGGGCTGGCTGACCCATCTGCCTTCGGAAGAAGCGGGAGCTGGGGGATTTGAAGGAGACCCTAGGCACAAGCAGCCTTTCTCCTCTTTTCTGATCCCAACCGGGTGAGCCCACGATGCCGCGGATCCTGCGCCATCCTGAGTGCGCAGGCGGGCCAGCATTCCGCACTGCCCCGGGAGACGGAGCCCCGGTGGGGACGGATGGCCCAGTCTCTCCCCACGCTCACCTCCGACGTGGTCCGGCTCGGGATGCGCGGCTACTGCACACACTTCCGAAGGCTCGCGACGCGTCGCTCCAATGCGGGGATCCGCTGCCTTAGCCTCAAGGTTATCCCGACTGTGGGTCGCCGCAATCCCTCCGCCGCCCCGCCTCCCATCCAATCCTGGCTCCCGGCTCTCGGGGCCCCGCCCCTCCGCGTCCTCGCCGGGCACAGTCACCTTCAGTAGGAAGTGCCGCGGAGGCGGAACGGGGGAATCAGGTTGCCCTTTGAGGGAGGACTACATTCCGTGGCGGAAGGACACGAAAAATAAAACTCGCAGCATTGAGGCACCTTAGGGCCCAATGGGGAAGCGGCAAGACGGGAGGACCCGCCCTCGGAGCTCTGGAGCCCTCCCTCCCAGACCCCCGGACGCCCGGGCCACCTGTTGCGGCCAACTTGGAATGCTGGACCAGGTCTTCTCTTGACCCTTGGCCCAGTCCATCCCAGCTAAGTGGCCCTGGCCTACCCAGATAGTGCCCAGATTTATGGGTCCCCGGGCAGCAATCCCCTGGCCCGGGTGCCCGCCCCAGCGCACGCCCCAGACTGAACCGAACAGTCAGAGGTGGGGTGGGGGATGTAGACTCATGGGATGGTTGGAGGTCCTGGCCGCCTTAGGAGGGGCTCCGACACAGGAACGGGGGGAGAACGCGGGAGGGCGGGGAGAACGCGGGAGGGCGGAGTGTGTTAGGAGCGGGAGCGTGAGGCTCTTTTGTTCTTAGGGTTTAGAACAAAGAAGGACAAGTAGAGGCCATGTGAAGACTTTAGTAGGGACTGGAGTCCTGCGGAGCGAGTGCCTGAGAGTAGAAAGTGAATAGAAGTTATTAATATTAGTGCAGAACTAACCACATCAGGAAATGTCAGAACGTTAGATCTCATAATCTCTGCCAAAGTAAGAATTTCTGTTTTCAACCTTGTGTATTTTAATCAGTATTGTTGGAGCTTTTCTTGTATTTTTCCTTAAGGCATTTTCTGATTTCCTAGTGATCACAGCAGTTACCGACGAAGCAACTGTTAACTCTTGCCTTCTTTCAGGCAAATTTTGAGAGCAGATACAATGTTAAAAATCGTGAATACTATTAGGTTCTTTCCTTTTCCTGGAAAAGAGACCAATGGGTGTGACCCGCTCAGCCAGACACCCTGCCTGCAGCTGAATCACAGGCCTTCATTATGCTTTCCTGTTAGCTCAGATAAGCTGACAAAAAGTAACAACATTAAGATAAAATATTTTAATCTCTTCTATAAGCTGTTTCTGGTTCCCTCAGTTGCAGAGAGGGAATGAATGCTGCGTTATTGAGGTGGTAAGAGCTCATGAAGTTGCTGAGAGGGAAAAAAAAAGCATGCTTTACCAGAGGGAATCAGATTCTTCTCTATCCAGAGAAAGAGGGTGGCTTAAGTGGCCATATTGGCCCATCAGCTAAAGATGAACAAAGTACAGGGTTGAACAACACTAAAGAGGCAATGTTGTGGCCAGTGCTGGACTATGTTGCATTTTAAAGATCTATATCTAGATATAGTCCTGTGATTGAAAAGCACATGTATTAAACTGGAGAGCTGATGGCAAACTATTGCACTTCGGTTACAGATTTTGGTCTTCCAACTGTTATAAAAATGCTGTCCATTAATAACCAACAAGGACCTACTGTATAGCACATGGAACTCTGCCCAATATTATGTGGCAGCCTGGATGGGAGGGAAGTTTGGGAGGGAATGAACAGATGTATATGTATGGCTGAGTCCCTTTGCTGTTCACCTAAAACTATCACAGCACTGTTAACTGGCTGTACCCCAATCCAAAATTAAAACTCTAATAGTTAAAAAATATATGTTAATGAAACTTTCACAGGAACCAACAGGTTATATTTTTGCTCATATTAGATGTATAGTGAAAATCTGTCAGTTTAAGGTGATTGTCATTACTGTGCTGAGAAGCAGCTTAGTATAGAAGCAAGCATGGGTTCCATCACATTTAGTTCCAATTCCACTCACTAGCCCTATAATCATATCTGTAATTTAGTGTAAGTCCAGTTCCTTAAAAGTAAACTGCAGACAATTCTAGCTCCATCTGGTGGGGTTTGATAGTTGATGTATGTGAACTATCAAAGTATAGCACAGGGCTCAACAGGCGTCCTCTTTGAGAACTCACTAGTTCTGGAGGTTTTTCCTTGTGACTAGTGCCAGAACATCTGTCTCAATCCAATTAACTAGGTTTGCCCTTCTCTGAGCCATCCTCCTGAAATGAACCTTTATTCCTCTGACCCAGCAACAAGTGACCCCAGAGCTACAGGAAACTGGGGAGGCTGAGGGGGGATACAGACCACCCCCTTAAGTTAGGCTCTGCTTCCTGCCGTTCCACTGTGCCCACGGGCTAGCAGGACAGGAGGAGGTGCTGCTAGGTTCACTGGACTGAGGTGTGAGTGAGGGTGTTGACTGCTGTTTGTTACCTGTTTGGATTTTCGGCCACAGAATCACAGAATCTGGAATTTAACTCTTGATGGTCATTTGGACTCCCTTGCAAGGTATGTGTGTCAGCAAACAATCCCCGAACAAAACTCTGGAGCCTAAAGACAAGCTTTGGCCCTGGTGAAGAGGGTAAGGTTACAGGTTTTACCATTAAGTGACCTCTTGGCCTCTGCCTAAAACAGCAATGTTACTTCTCTCAGGCAAACACAGGTTTCCAGGGCAGCCCACTGGCCTGGATGTCACATTTAGAAGTGCTTACCACTTTGGACTTCATATACCCTTTCCAGAGCCAGATTAAGTAGACTTTTTAATTTCTTCAGTGCCTTCCTTCCAATTCCCAAGATCTCTTCAGGCCCACCAGGGTGGCAGAAAACCTTAATTTCTGAGTTTCCCCCAGACAAATCCTGGAAGACAAGGTTGACCTTTTGGAGTTAAGGGATAAAGAGAAAACAGGTTGTCTCTTGGGGAAAGGAAGAGATTCATGGAGGAGGAGACTTGGGAGGGCTGGTTACCATAGAGATGGGCACTGGGAAGGCCATTCCAGGGGAAAGGAACAGTAAACAAATGTTTTCTGAATGCAACTGTGTATCTAAGGTTCCCCCTCCTGAGGAAATGCCTTATCAGCACTAAGAAAAGGGAGACTCCTGAGGAGTCCTTGTTCATTCCAGGTCATTCGACTGTCTCAGCCAACAGGACCTCCAGCAGTTTTTCTCTAGCCCAGAACTGTTACTAATCACAGGACAAAGCTCCTTAGGGTGGGTTAGTCCTATCCACCAAGCCATGGAGGCCTGGGCTCTCTCTTTTTTCCCTACAAGCGTAACCAGAGATCAGGTTCCTTATGACGCAAGTGGAGCAGTAAGCAGACCCCAGTCCCCCAAAGCAATCAAGATTTAGAAGACCAAGAAAGGCATCAGTGGGAATTCTATGAAGGTCGGGTGGTTAAGAGTCTGCCCTTCCACTGCAGGCAGCATGGGTTCAACTCCTGACTGGGGAACTAAGGCTCCTGCATGCTCCTTGTTGTGGCCAAAAAATAACATAGAATAGAGAAGTCTTGCCAAAAAAAAAGAAAGGCATCAGCAAACAACAGATCAAATGCCCCCTCCCCAGGAAGTCCTCCTGCTGCAGTGCCATAATCCACATTTTCCTTGGCATGGTATTTTAGTCTCCACCTCCATGCTCGCTGGCTACCAGCTAACCAGACCCACTTATCCTTGGAAGGATAGCTAGGACAAAGACGACTTCGGTCTCTCTCCTAGATAAAATAATTTTTGTAGGCAATGCTTTAACTTAAAGGGTGACTCTGAAATAGTTGTGGAAAATTCTATATTCCAGAGAAAACTGCTGCCCCTTCAAATGAATTGCTTTATTTTCCCCTACCCCTCTTCTGGAGGAGAAGGGCTCTGAAGGAATTACATGACCCCTGAAGCTTCCTCCCCGCCACTCCCAAAATGATCCCAGAAGCTGAGACATCACTACCCAAACCTCCATCTCAGAATCCTTTCTGTGAGATGCTGGTAAGTAACCCAGTTATGACTCAGCACCAGACTCTTCCCTTCCTCTCCCCACTGGCCAGAATGAAAGGCAGAATCCAGAAGGCTCCTCCCCTGTGTATGGCCACATTCTCACCACAAACTGAGTCATGGCCACACCCTGCCTAGAAAATGGAAAATTACTGTGAGAGGGAAGAGGAAGGTTAAACTCTTAAGAGTTTTACATTTTCAATCCAGAAATCACAGCCATCTACTCTCCCCCTGGAACTAACTGAGGAAAATAGTTGTTTACACAACCCTAGCCCTAACACAGCATGTCCAGGTCTAACCGAATAAGGCTGCTTGAGTCCAGGACTATGTGGAAAGTAGGAGGCAACCATCAACCTCTGTGTATAGTGTCTGTACTGGCTTTGGTGAAAGAGGATCTCCTGCTCAGACCTGGCTTTCACAGGCTCCACCATCCCCACTCTGCCTGGGTGGGAGAAAGGGGCAATCCTTCAACTCCCACTCCAGGCTGTAGGAGGATTCCCCTCCAGAAACTCAGGGCCCCATGCAATTTCCCCTGCAATAAAAGCATTCTTGTTAAAGGAATGCTGCGGGTTTTTTTATCAGGCTTGTTTTACAGTGTACATATTTTGAATTTTTTCAGATAAGGTTATATGCCTTTCAAACTTCTCAGATTCAAAAAGTCCTGTTGCTATTATGTAGAACACTATAAAATGATATACTTAATTTCATTAGTTTTATTGGCATTAAGAGACTATTACGCATATACTATTAAGAAAGTGATTCCCTAGGCCACCTCAGGTTTTTTGAGTTTTTCTGGTAACACACACTGTCTATTACGTATCATTCCATCATCTGCTAGTACTTGTTTTATTAGATGCCACTGATAACAACTCTTAAGAAATGATTACAAATGAGAAAAAAAACCTATCAACAATTTCTGAAAATTGAGCAAAAATGCTGTCTAGCCTAGCACCTAGATTCAATTGCTGGAACACTAGTGGGAACAGTTTGAGAATCCCTGCAGAAGTAAGAGTTAAGAGCTCAGGTCCTGGAGTTGAGCAACTCTGGTTAAAAACCCAGCATGGCCACTAACCAGTTGGGAGACGTTACCCACGTTATTTAAGATCCCTAAAAAAAAACCTATCTTCCGTCTTTGTTGTCAAGTTTAAATAAAAAAATAAAGTTTGAAAGGCTACACAGCATAGAAACAGAAGAGCAGTTCTGGAGGCAGGCTGCCTGTCGCTAGCTGTGAAATATGGACATACTGCTTATCCTTTGTGTCTGCTTTCTCATCTACAAAATGGGAATAATGGCATCTACTTCATAGGCTTGTTTACAGAATTATTTTAGTCTGCATGTGTACAATGCTTACAACAATACCAAGAACATAGTAAGCCAAGGTATTAGCAAAGTATTAAAGTGCTTAGCATAATGCCCAGCGCCTACCTAATAAGAACTGAAAAATGTTAACTATCTCTGATACTATACAGATGAGCTGCAAGGGTCCTTCAAGAAGCTGGAATTTCAGCTAGGATGGACTGCCTAATGGGGGATTTCCAGATGGCTCAGGGGTAAAGACTCCACCTGTTAACACACAAGATGTGGGTTTGATTTCTGGGTCAGGAAGATCCCCTGGAGTAGGAAATGGCAACCTATTCCAGTATTCTTGTCTGGAAAACACCATGGACAGAGAAGCCTGAAGGGCTACAGTCCATGGAGTCACAAGGAGTCGGACACAACCAATGACTAAGCACACACACATAATGAAAGCCAACATGTAGTCTGTCTAGTTCAGGCCATATAAATCAAGAAGCTCTAACAACTTTTTAAAAGCCTATACTTGAAAGTCAGGCTTGTTTAAAGTTTTTTGTAGTCTCTGTGCTTATATTCCTGTTTTTCTTCATTAACAGTTTGTAAAACAGGCAATATCCAACTTGTCTCTTAGAACTTTAGGGTTTTAGGTACATGGAGCACAGCCTGAAAGCCAGAAGGCTGGCAGTGAGAATTTCAACAAGGAGATGGCTTTCACTGAAACAATTAGATATTCAGAGAAACAGCTGTCTTCTCTCACATTGCTGACTTTGAAGAATCTGGATTTTGTTTCATTAAAGGAAACTGTATTTCCTTATGATCTCTTTACAGATTTCAAGTTAGAGAGCTGTCAGCTCTCCCTCCACCTCCCTTACCCCAAAGAAATAGCTGGGAGGAGGAGGAGGTAGAGAGTAGGGCCCAACCACCAAGATATAGAGCAAAGGAGAGGATAGGTTTTGTGCAGAAAACAAAGGTCCTAAAGGTAGGAAATCTGAGCTACTGTGGCCTCAATGGTCCTTTTAAATCTCGAGGAAGAGTCACCAGTGGTATTCTGTATCCTTCTCAGTTTGTGTCATATGCATAGGTTTCCCTTATCTAATCCGTTGAATAAAATGTTGACAGATCTTTAGGATACTATACTAGATGGACTGAGCTTTGACTCCATCCAACATAAACAGTCCCAGCCCCCATGATGTTCCACTCTCCCCACCCCTACCCCCATTTGGGGGCTTGGGGCAGCAGGTGCTGGGCCAAGGCTAGTCAGACCACAGTGATCATATCCAGTCCACAGCACCTTCCATTTTATTGTTTTATTTACAAACAGGGTGAAGTCAACTGGGAAAATCGGGGTAAGGAGTCAGTCTGGGCCATCCAAATGTGGAGTGGTTCCTGGGTCAATCTCCACCATGAAGGCCGCCTCGTCTATCTTTTTCCTGCCCCTTAGTAATGGCCCCTTGATTCCTCAGGGCAGACTTGTCTGCTGCTCCTGAGCCCTTTTATGAGGGCAGATGGATCCTGGGGGAACAGGGGTGGTAGGAGGGCTGGGGCCCCCTCAGTTTGTGTAAACCTGAGTTCCGATCACACGCATGATTTCCTTCTGTATCTTGGGGTCCTGAGTATTAATGTTGGCATCGCCCACCTGACCATCCTCATATCTGCCAAAGATAATGCAAGCGTGAGCATAAGAGGGAGACCAATCCCAGAATAATGTCAACCCATGGACCTGCATTTAGGGGTGTGGCCATCCCATCCCAGAATCAAAAAACTTTCTTTCTACTCTTTACAGTAGAAGAGTTTATCTGGTTTCCTCTAAACAGCCCTTGATTTATACCCATCCTCATCCTCCAAGGGTAAAGTCCCAGTTCCGGCCCTACTCAGGTAGCCAGGGACAAGTCTCCAATAACAGAAACAGACTTTCCCAGCAGTCCGTATTATTGTGCTCTCCCCCTCACTTCTCCAAGTAATTCCCAAGGTACCCTCCTAGACTTACACAAAGAAGAACCGTGTGCAGACATGGTCGGACACAGGGCACACCCAGATGTTCCCATGCTTCTGGAGGTCCTTGGATGTAATCACTGGGAAGAGAGGGGCCAGAAGTTATAGGTATAATGCTTGGGTCAGACAGTCCAGGCAGGGAGGGGAAGGTAAGATGCTTCAACATCACCCTTAGCTGGATCATGTGCTAAAGTGGCACCAGAAATGAAGGTTGGGCACCCACAAAAACAGGGACTGGGTGAGCTACCTACCTTCACAAAGTGCTATACAGTTTAGATTCCGACTCTGCAGGAACCTTGACTGAATGGATCGGGTCTAGAAGAGAAGAGAGCCAGGTAGATGGTTACAGCTTTCCCTAGAGAGGTAAGTTAACTGGTAGTAGTTAGGGGGGTAAGGATTGGGATATCCTGGGCTTCCAGCCACCTCCCAAAATTTCTGATTTTCATAATCAGTCTGGATGAGTCCAAGCTTCCATCTTTACATTTTCATGTCATTAGATTTAATAAACTCAGTTTCTGTTCTCATACTCATGACTGAAGCCACAAATGACCCTGGAAATGGGTTCCTCTTAGAATGTATCTGATTGCTTGAAATGATCTATAAGCCACCCACCCCCATCACTACCAATGTTTCCCCATCCATCTCTGTAGCCTAAACTTTAAGTGTCCTGCCTCAGTCGAACAAAGGCAACTAATAATACCTGGGGGATGGTATTCATTCTGTTGTATCTCTGGACGAGCTCATCTTTGGAGGGCATCCTATGCTGTCCTTTTCCCATTCCTGTCACAGAAAAACAAACCAGTTCATTCACCCATTCCTTCATCAAATATTTACTGAAGTACCTACTATGTGCCAGGCACTGGAGCTAGAGACACTTGGTGACACAGCAGTGAATAAAGCAAACAGTGTATCTGCCCTCACAGAATTTAGCCTGATGGAGATTACAGGAAAGGAACAAATAGTCATGACACAGCATGGGAGGGGTTATGATGGGGAAAATACAGAGCACTGAGTGAGCCAGAGGAGGGGAACTAGCCTAGCTCACAGGTTTGAAGAGGGCTTCCTGGTGACAGCTAGGCTAAGAACTATAGAATTAGGAAGAGTTAGCTAAACGAAGAGGAAGGAAGTGTTCTAGGCCGAGATAACAGCATACGAAAGGCCTGGAAGAAAGACACAGTAGTGTACCTTAGTTTGTATGGAGCATAGTCAATGGCAGAGAAGTGATGAGAGATGATGGGGAACAGGTAAGCTAGGATAAGATCAAGCAGGCCTTGTAGGCCATGTAAGGCAACCGGAGTTTATCCTGAGAACATCAGGGAATCACTGACGGACTCTAAGATAGGGAGCAAGAGGTGAAATGAGCAAGGAATGAGGGGCCTAGGAAGATGGTGACATCAACATTTCAGGTCCGATGCCAGGCTGAGTAAAATGAGTGGAAAGCAAGCAAGCAGAGCAAGTCAGATCTGCTCCAGTTTCAAAGCTACATAAAAACCTCTGACCAGAGTCATTCAGACTAAAGGGAGTACAGAACAGGTAGCTGATGAATAAGTTTCCACAGGTAACCAAAATGGCAACTACCCTGAAGAGTCCTGCTTCCTTCAGAAAGTCTTCCCAGACTTGAGGAAGAGGAGCCAATTTACTTGCTTTCATCTTATCTAAATCCATAAATCCTCCACCATCCTTAACCCTCATTGAATAGCCCTGTTTATAACATTTAGAGACTCACTCTGGACTCTTCCTATTTAGATATGAAACAGTGCTTGTGGGCCCCTATTCCCAACTTTTTCTGTCCCATGATTAGGACTCCAGTCTCTGTATTCAGCTTTATCACAGGCCCAGCCTTATCCCAGGAAGGAGTGAGTGTGTATGTGTGTATGAGACCATGAGACCAGAGAGGGAGATGAAGATGGGAAATGATGCTATCACTGCAGACCAGGAGCAGGGGCCCTTATCTCATCAGTCCACCCGGCACTTTCTATTACGACTAACTCCACTCTGCTGCAAGTCTTGCTTTTGTGGTAACCATGGTCTAGAAGCAGGGATGATAACCACTAGAATGACATTCTTTACTACTAAGGCTGTTAATTCATCATGTACTCACAGTGAAGCCCCATGACAGATTATGGCTTGAATAAAAGTCAAGGCAACGAGAACCTCAAGATTTGAACTGCCTATTTCTTTCTCCTACAGGAATCCCCACCATCCTGTTTCCAACTTCTTCATTAGCCTTAACTAGGTTTAGCTCTGCATCCAAACCTGATAACCTTCTCAGCCTGGGTATTTCAGTGCATGGTTCTGAGTAAAATTCCCATTTAGGTTCTACCTCAGAGGTTGAGAGAACAATCTGATTTCTATGGCTGGTCTTAGAGATGGCCCTTATGATAGAATTCAAATCTTGTTCCATCCCAATCCTGTTGTGCACTGTCCTGACTGTAATAACCCCAATCATCTTCTCTCAGTTCCCTGAGACCAGACACACTGAGAACCTAGAGGCCAGAATACTCCCTGGTTGCTTGGTGTGCAGTATACATACTTGGACAAGTTTCTAAACATGACTAAACAAACAGATGGAGCTTACCATCTCCTTTCCCACTCTCCCTCACTTTAACCTGCACACTATGGCCAAGTCTTTAGAGGCTCCGCTAGTCAAATGGATGCTCTCTATTTACAATGACCCCTCAGAAGGCACTTGGATACCCTGAGGAAAAATATAGAAAACTAGAGCAGAAAAGGGTAGAAGGAAACATACAAAGAGGACAGAGTTAGTTATATGCTAGAGTAACTAAAATAAGTCAGACATTTACCCACATCCCATCCAGAGTTAGAGACTCTCACATATCCATGGGGCCCTCAGAAAATCAGTTATTCAAGCAAAGCCTGCCCTGTCAGTCCAAAATAATGATAAGAACACTGGCCTAAAAGTCAGGAGAACTGGATTCCAGTCCTAACTCTGCTAGTTAGATCCGTGTGACCCAAGAAAGTCATTTGACTTTTCTTTCTATCTATTTTATCTGAAAAGTAGTAAGAGATTGAACAAAATGACCTATAGCCACAATAGAAAAACATGGTATTTTGTATCTATAATCAAATCAACCTTTGGAGGGAGAAGGATGGTGCCATATGACATTTTTACATAATCAGTAAATAAAGTTAAGACGTCAATAGAGATTCCTAGCTCCATCTGATAACTAAAGGTATTCAGGGACTCAGTAGTAAACAAAGACCAGTGGGAGAGGAGAACAGGGAGAAAACAGACAACAAAAAAGAATTTCGTGGCCACCAGAAGCCAGGAGACTCACTATTTAGAATAAGGAATTAATTTGAGAGAAGCTTTAGGCTGGCACAAAGATAAAAATTGTGGTATCTAGACAAAGCCAAAAGACTACCCCAATCCCACTCCCACTTTGGACTCCAGGCACACAGAGTAAGATTCATTCACACATTCAATAAATATTCACTGGGCACCCATCCTTTGTGGATTACTCATAGACATACTATCATTTGTTTAACAGGACAATGAACTAAGAACAGACGTAAGAACTAAATCCAAGAACTAAAATACTATCAGTGACTTACATCTAAGTGCTCCTAACCCTATCCCACTATCTGCCTCCACTTGGGAGATATCCACTATTCTGAAATTTAGGTTGTTATTTTTCTTCTTTTTCCTTTAATTTTATCACACACACACGTAGCTAAATAATTTTAATTTTGTTTACTTTTGAGCAATATAAAAAAAGGCAGTCCTTTGCCTTGCCTTTTTTTTCTTTTTTCAATTCAACCATTATTTACTTAACATTTTTTCCACGTTGCTGAATGCCACTGTTGGTTCACTGTCATTGCTGAATAATAATCTATTTTCAGAATAGATTATGATGTATTTACCCATTCTCCTGATGATGAGTTTTTTTCTAAGATTTGTTGTTGCAAACAATACTATACACCTTTGGGTGCACATATTCAGAAATGAAAATGCTTGGTTGCAGGGATATTTCTCAAGCTTTATGAAATGTAACACCAAAATGTTTTCCAAAGTGGTTATACCCATTTATATTCCACAAGCAATAAAAGAGATCCTGCTGATCTACAACCCCTGGTACAATCAGAGGTACTACCGGATTTTTAAATTCTTGCCAATCCACATAGGTGCTAAATGGTATGTCATTTTGGTCTTGCCTTTACTTCCTTGATTAATAGAGGCTGAGTAGCTGCTCATATTTTTGGTCATTTCTTCAGTGACCTGCCTGTGTTATTTGCCTATTTTTTTAATTGGGTTGTCTTCTTATTTGCAAGAATTTATAATGCACTTTTATTACTAATCTTTTGCAGTTATATGTGTTGCAATGTCTTCTCCTAGTTTGTAAGCTGCCTTTTTATTTTAAGGTGTCTTCTGATGAACAGAAGCTTATAATTTTAATAAAATCAAACTTACCAATCTTTTATGATTTGTAATTCCATCTTTTTGTATTCTCTGGATGATTCTGTTTAAAATTGGGATAATTTGTTATTTGAAAGTTTGACTTAAGATCCACTTGTAAAATTACCTGGATTTGGCAAGGTTTTTGTTTTATTGTGAAAAATTTTAAGCTACTATTTCAATGTCTTTTATGTTAGAGCTGTTCAGGTTTTCTATATCTTCTTGAATCAGTTTTGTTAAGTTATATTTTTCTAGGGATTTATCCATCTTGACAAAGTTTTCAAATCATTTGCATAAAGTTGACAGAATTCTATTAGCTTTTAAAATTTTGGGACTTCCCTGTCAGTTCAGTGGTTAAGACTCTGGGCTTCCAATGCTGGAAATGCAGGCTTGATCCCTGGTCAGAGAACTAAGATTCCACATGCCGTGTGGTGCAGCCAAAAAAATAATAGTAATAAAAAGTAAAAATAAATAAAACTTTGCTATATCTATAGTTATGTTCCTTTTTTATTCACATTTAATGCTGCTCTTTTTCTTCTTAATCAATCTACCCAGGTCTATCTGTTTTGTTAGTTCTTTAAAAGAACCATCTTTTGATTTTTTTGTCTATTGTATCTGTTCTTATGTCATTAATTTTGCTTCTTATTTATATTATCTCCTTTCTTCTTCTTTGTTTGGTTTATTGCGTCATTAGAGACCTTTCTATTATAGTTCTGTTATTCTGGAGCTAAGTGTTCTTATTTTTGTAACAGTTACATTAATGGAGAATACTAAATCTATAAAGAATCTAGCACTGGCCCCTTCATACGGTAGACATGTGACTATCTGGTGGCTTTCTCTTATACAAAGACTATACAGAACCTGAACTAAAAAAGACTGAGAAGAACTCAGATATAAACTTGAAACAATGAGAAAGCTAAGTCAGATTTCTTTTCTGAGCTGGACAAAGTGGGACTCATCTCCTAACTAGAATCTGGATATTGCTCATACCTTATCTTTGGAATAAAATGCTTCCTCTTGCATTCAATGTTACTAATACAATAGTGTATAATTACAGACAGTTTAAATTTTAAAAGGTGGTTGACAGGGAGGAGAACCATGTCTCCAGAAATGTAAGCCAGTGGAAGGGACTCAAGACTTCAAGTGTATTCATCTATCAACTCGCATCCACGTGTGCACATATACAGTCTGACAGGCTACTGTCAGCACCAAAAATGTGTTCTCCAGAGAGCCTGGAGTCATCCCCCAGTAATTCCTTAACCCATTTCTAGGGCTAAGGTCCCACAATGAATGGTTTTATTCATGGAGAAGAGAATACCTACGAGAAAGGGAGATAATTGGCCTCACCATACAAATAATCTAAATTCCTAACGAAAGAAAAAAACAGAAAGATTACGTATCCATGACTGGGGAGAGAGCTGACACAGACCAAGTGTCCATGATGGAAGAGGAGACAGCATAGGTTTATGTATTCACAAAATGGATGCAATGTAAATAAAGTCAATGTGGCCAAAGATTATTTCTTACCTGAGTATCCAAAGGAAATACTGGAGATGGGGCTCAGGTAGATGCCTTTGCCATAGGCTGCTCCATGCAGCTTGCAGGGAAACACCAGGATGAGCAATATGAGCCTGGGCCCTCCCATGGCTGTGTATTAGGCAGCCACAAGGCTTATCCAGCCCTCTGTCCCTCCATTTAATCTTCTCACTCATTCAGATAACTTTAGGCACCTACTCTTGAAAAGCTGATTAGCTGAAAAGTGGATGCAGGTTAACCCCTTTGCCTACGAAATACTAGATACTGATGCCTTGGCGAGTGACGAGTGGCAAAGCCACTGAGTCAATCGCTCAGAATCCATGCTCCTGCCATAGGCCTTGGTAATATGCAGATCCCTGCCCTCTAGAAATGAATACAGAACAGGCAGGCAGGAGGAGGAATAATAATCATTCCTTGGAGTCTTGCAGGACAAAGAAATAAGTCTCCTATATTAACTCTCTGAATAGTCACATATATTGAAAAGCTCTAACAGGTTCATTGATCACAGTGATTGCAATCAGCAATTTCTATTTGTGCCTAAAGCTATATTCCCATTCCTAAAAACAAAGCCTCAGGTCAAAATACAACCACCATATTCATTCTATACATATAGTTTCAACTTCCTCCCTAGGAAAGCCCCACAGGAGGCTAGGTTTGAGGATGCTGAGGCAAACACAGTTGAGTACTTTAGAGGAGACTTCCCCGACATGAGTGGGGCAGGGAGAAGGTGGAGAGAAAGAGAAAAGGAGCACAGGCTCACCTGCAGTTTGGTGTAGGATGCATTGACCAGCCCATTGCGCAGGATCGAATGCCAGTTCTCAATGTGGGACCCACTGTAAGGCAGTATAGAATACATGTTTCCTCATGGAATGAAGTTCCCAAGAAAATTCCAAGGCTGCCATCCCCACCCATTCTCACACACACAGGACATGAAGATGGACACAGATAAAGCTAGCGATGAACGTGCACACGGATATAGTTACAGGCATGCAAGATGTGTGTGTGTATGGCTAACCCTTACATCTTAATATCTAGGCCTATCTTCTCTTCCACGCTTCAAACAATCCCATCCTAATCCTCAACTGCTGGTTCAATATTTTCATTTGCCTATCATCCTGATATTTCAAATTAAACAAATTCATCTCAAACTCAATGAGTTTATCACTGATCCCAAGTATGGCTTTCAATCATGACTTCACATCTCTTTTAAGTTACTCTTAATCTATTTTTTCCTCTCTTCTCTCAAAATCAGGCATAAATTGCTGATTTTCTTCAAAGCAGTTTTCAAATCTATCCCTGCCAATCTACCTTCAACCACATCTTTTTATATGTAAATGTCATTTCTCCTCAACTACATCCTAAGTAGCTTAAGATTAAAGACCATATCATATCTTTATCCTCTACAGCACCTACCACAATAGCATTTAATACATTGATGGACATAGGTCATACAAACTCCTATTCCTCAAGTGAACTTGCCGCCATCCCCCCATTTTTTTTGCCTTATCCAGCACCCAGCCCCAGCCCTGCCCCACTCCTCACTGGAAGGCAAAGGTGCTGCCATAGAGCTTCTTGGCGGTCCGGAACCGAGCCTCCTTGGCAGGAGGGCTGCTCAGCAGGAGGAACTGGTGTGAGGTGTGCATGAACTTCAGCTGCTGCCCAGGGTGGGGGTGGGGTCAGGAAAACAGAGCAGAAATGGGAGATCAGGGAGGGAAAGGCTAGGGATAGGGAGCAAATTAGGCTTGTACAACCCCCAATAAAGGAAATATGCATTGGCCCAAAGACTACTGTTGATGGACAAGTCTAACCAGGCAGGTCTAGGACCAATGTGACTAGCTGGTTTGGAGCCCCTCCTTGCCCCTCACTAGAAATTCAGAGCTTAGAAGGAGAATGGTCACTTACCCTGCTGAGAGGTAGTTTGACAATGTGCGACCTGTTGCTAGAGATGATCCTAGGATAAAACAGAGAAAAAAACAAAAAGGACAGAATAAACATGTGGTTAGGCCATCCTAAACAAAGCAGCAGCCTTGCTCTGCCCCTTGGAGAATAAGCAAGGATTCCAGGGTTGTTTTAACTGTGAACCCAGGACACTACTGGATATTCCTGTGGGTGGTAACGTTTGTGTATAAAAATGTAAAAGAAGTTACTGACCGGAGACCAGCTAAGTTACTGGGTAAACAACAGATGAAAGAAAGAGAGGGGTGGGAGGTGGGCTGCTACATCCAGGGAGAGAAAAGTAAAGAACAAAAAGAAGAGCATAAGAGGTCAGCTACCAAAGAAAATTAGAGAGGTGGGTCTGTGTTAGGATGGTGACAACTTACATTTGGGATTTAGAAACTTAGCACAGGGGCTCAGGAGCTATCCTATCTGAGCCCAGAGGAAGGCTGAAGGCTCTCAGAGATGGGGGGAATGGACAGTTATTGTCTGAACTGCAGGAAAAAAACAGAGGAAACTAGAACGAACTTCCTGAGAATTCAGGGACATACTGGCCTGTATGTAGGCTGAACTCAAGAAGACAGGAGAGAACAAAGGCATAAGCCACTGAGGACTCAGCAAGGGGGCATTATCTCTTATAGTGGTTATGGTTGTTTGTATGCTTCACTCATGTACCTGTAATGCCATTCTGAACGGTCTATGCCTGGTCATTCCTCATGCTAAGAGGGAGCATGGTGCACTGAAAAAGTACTAACATCAAAGGCTGACCTGACAGAGCAAAACAGGCTAGAAAGGGAAAGCTATTCCAGGAAGAGAGAACAGAAATCAAGGTCAGGAAGGGAGAGCAGGGGGTGAAGGGAAGTAGAAAGGAAATACAAGGTCAGAACCTTTGCTCAGAGAAGGGAGTAGTAACAGTGCTCCAAGCCTCTGGACAGTTAACATCGACAGGGAAGGGCTTGAGACAGAGAAAGGGAGTACAAAGAGAGGGACCTCTCTGCACGCATAGAAAATCTAATTGAAATGAAGTGTTAATTCCTATAGGCAAGCAGCACTCAAAAACCTACTGGGAAACAAGAAACACTAAAGAGAACTTGAAACACAGTCTTAGAACTTGCGGCTTCTTTGTTGGCTCCCAGTTCCTAGCCAAGCCAGGTGTATCAATAAAACCCCAAGAAAAAGCTGCCATAATATCTATGATCTTAGGAACGATGCTGAAACCACCTCTAAGAGAAGGTATAGGCTCCAGTCTGATACTATGTCCCATTCCCCAAACTGCTGAAGGATAAACCATTCTACTCATACCACTGCAGGAGAGGATGGGCCAGGGGATCCAGCTTGTCCATCTGCTTCTTGATTTCCAGATACGAGCCCTGTAAGACAAAGGCCGTAAGGTTATCTCCCAGAAGAGGTGGGAGCCCTCCCACTTTCCACAGATAATCAGGGCCCGGGGCAAGGCAGGAACTGAAGACCACACCAAACCAAGAGGAGATGGGGTTCCCACCCTCAAGGACCCATCAGGCTGGGAAGACTCATAAATAAATATGAAAATGACTGAAGATGCTTACAAAACAACATGCAGGTGGGTCTCCCTCATTTTATGCAATTCCTACAGCCCTAAAAAGTTGATTATAAATCAAAAAAAATAAATAAGTAAATAAAATCAATGTCCCAGAAAGATCAGGCTAAGGAATCCTGTGGTAAAACTACATAAAACAGAGTTCTTCTGACAAGTAAATCATCCCTCCTAGGTGTATGTTATGTGTTCATCTGAACTGTGATATATAGGATTTGCTGAGAAGAGGCCCACCTGTAAATGTGAGTACAAATGAATGTCTATTCATGCAGAGATTGCAGACGAGGGGTGGGGAAGTCTGGTGAGGGACAGCCTTGAGTCAAAGGATGGTCACTGCTCCATGTGGCTGCCCCACCCCTAGAAGGATAGAAGATGCAGGCCCCTGGGTCTAGTTCCTTACCTCCAAGCCCCCCTCCTTACCCTCCCAACCCTGGACAGAAGTCCTTCCCTAACTTCTCTAGTGCCCTAAGAATTATTTAAAAAAAAAAAAAAACATTAAATAGGAACAACTTGTGAAGGAATTAGCAGCAAAGGTAAAGGTTGAGAGAGACATAAGGAGTGAGAAATAGGAGTAACAGAGCTAACAAACCAGAGAACAAAGACTAGGAAAGCTAAAGAGGGAAAACTAAAGAGAATACTGTGAGGAATTTGAATAGCATCTCTAAATCTTCACTCCAATCCAATGAATTTCAAACAGAACAGGGCACTTGAGTGGGCAGGCAGGGGACAGGCAGAGGACAGAATACCTGGGTCATCTCCCGGATGGACATCACACTATCCAGAGCTTTCTGCAGTCGCTCATAATTCTTCTTCTGTGGGGAATCAACAGGGAAAGAAGAACCAGGTAAAGAAAAGTGGAAGAGAGTAAGATCTGATGAAAAAGAGGGCCACATGTACAAAAGAAATCTAGGCCCCAGGGAAACAGCATAGTATGTCATGCAAAGAACACAGACTTAATGCCAAGAAGTTCTAGAATCATGTGCCAGTTCTTTTACCAGCTGAGAGTAGTAGGGGTAAGTTCCTTAACCTCTCAGAACCTCAGGATCCATGTATATACGTAAAGATAAAAAATCCTTACTACCCTCATAGGGTTAGTTATTTAAACTGAAGATTAAATAACATGTAAAGAATCTGATACAGTGCCTGACACACAGAAATGAGCAACTGTGAAGCACTGTCCTGGGTACATGTAATGGTTATTTCAACACCTGTCAACTGTGTCCTTTGGGAAATGAAGTGCCAGACATTTAATTGAACATTATTCTAGGTATGTATGTGAAGGTATTTCTAGATGAAATTAACCTTTGAATGGCAGACTGAGTAAAAGAGACTGCCATCCCTATTCAGGTGGCTCGTCTAATCAGTTGACGGCCTGAATAGAACAAAATAGCTGAGTAAGAGGGAACTCCTCTGGCCTGAGTGCTGGGACATTGGTCTTTTCCTGCATTCAGACTAGAACTGAAAAAATAAGCTCTTCAAATCTTGAGTCTGCTGGGTTTTGGACTGGAACTTACAACATCAGCTCTCCTGAATTTCCAGCTTACCCACTACTCAGCCTGGTACTTCTCAGCCTTCATAATCACAGAAGCCAACTCCTTACAGTACATTTCTTTCTCTATACATCTCCTATTGTTCTATTTCTCTGGAGAACACTAACTATTACAATATTTTATATACATTATGTCTCATTTTTATAATAGATATTATCCACTTTTTACAGATAAAGAAATTGAGGTTCGGAAAGGTTAAGTGATCTGCCTAACACCATTCAGCTAGGGAGCAGCAGAACCTCAAATGGAATCAAGGTCTGTCTGGCTTCGAAGTCTGTATTATTCCAACATAACTAATGTTAATTTGTCTCCCTGTCTTCTCAGAAACTCAGAAGTTACCCTTATACTATTAGTTATGTTTAGTTACTTGTTCACTAAAGAGTTAAATCTGAGGGTTCAAGAGCCAAGAAACAAGTGTGCCATTTCTTCTGTCCCCTTATTCCCAGCTGTTGTGAACACTAGAATGACAGCCTGTAGTCTCCCATTGTCTTTCACCATTTCTGTTCCTTAGTCCTGACTTTCTTCCCAAGCAACTATACCTTAGGGTTAAAGGCCAGAGTCTTGGGATCAGTGGGGTCCACCACAGAGGGATAAGGCTCAAAGATGATGCTCTTTCTAGGGGACTCCAAAGCTGCCCTACACATGGCCACCAGCAGATCCACCACCTTAGGAGAAAGGAAAGAAAGGGGACAAAAGCTAAATGATTTCACGGGGCTGGGAGTTGCACAGTATCCAGCATAGGTCTACCTTCTGGAAGCACTTGGTATTTCTCTTTTTAAAAGCAAATATGAGGGACAGACTGGGAGTTTTGGATTAGCAGATGTGAGCTACTATGTATAAAATGAATAAATAACTAGGTCTTACTGTATAGTACAAGGAACTATACTCAATATCCTGTGATAAACCATAATGGAAAAGAATATGAAAACGAATGTACATATATAACAGAATCACTTTGCTGTGTAGCAGAAATGAACACATTATAAAGTCAACTATATTTCAATAAATTTTAAAAACCACAAATGTTTTGATTTTTTTATTAGAAAATACAAGCTTATCATAAAAATTCAAGAACAATGTTTAAAAGAATGATTAAAAGAAGATAAAAACCATCCCCTTGCCCCCAAATCTCATTCTTCACATTAACTACTGCAAAGTTTGATGTATATTTTTCCAGATATTTTTCCTAAAGAAATTGTTATTTTATCATATGGGCAAATTTTAAATAATTATACACACTGTTATATTTTATTTATATATGTTATAATTCTCTATCCATAAATAATAGCTATATAGTATTTCTACTGTAATTAATAAAACAGTATTCATTAATTACAGTATTTCTACTGTAATTAATAAAACCATCATTTCTTTAACTGGACCCTGTACAAATGGGCTTGTATCTATTTTTTCTTTTTTCAACTATTATAAACAATACTAGGGAATTCCCGGGCAGTCCAGCAATTAGAGGACTCTGAGCTTTCACTGCTTAGGGCATGAGTTTGATCCCTGGTCGGGAACTAAAATCCCACAAGCCATGTGGTGTGGCCAAAACTTAAATAAAATATTAAAGAAAAAAACCACTACAGTGAACATCCTTACATAGGAAAGCATTTCTGGAGATTAAATTCCAAGCAGTGAAACTGCTGGGATTCCCAGCCATAAATGATCCCAATTCCCCAGCAGCTCTTCCATCCCCCATACCTCTGCTCCAGTGGCCACCTCCTCTGCAGCTCCGGACATGACTCCCAACGTGTAGAAGGAGAAAACGCACAGTTCACGAGTACAGACGGCTGGCTGAATGGACATATTAAAGAGATGGTGGTGGCAGGAGGTGTGCAATAAGAAGGTGTCATAGGGCAAGAGGGACATTTCTGACCTCGGACAACTCTAGACTGATATTCACATATCCTCATCTTTCCTAACAGGACTGCTGAGACTTGTTTTCGGAGAAAAACTATTATTTCCAGAGTCTCAGGGAGTATGGACAGAATTCTACCTTTACCACAGATCCAAGAAGAAAAGAAAAATGGAAAGATGAGGAAATAATGGGACTTAGCTAAGGGTGTAAGAAAGGGTCACAAAATAGAGGTGTATACCTTGAGCATGGACCCATTCTGGAAGACATGCTGCTCATCACATACAACACAGTACTCATTCAATGTTGGGATTCTCTGCTCTGCATATTTCATGATCTGGGGAGAGAGGAGATTCTATTAAGTCTTTTTTTGGAAGTCAAGACCCAGATATAGGAAACAATCTGAATTTCCTATTACTCTCCTACCTCCCAGCCCTGTACCTAAGGTAGACTCTATTCTTGGGTCGTGCACTTGATTAAATCAATGGCCTAACTCTGGAAGACTATATATTATGATGGAAAAAAGACCAGCCATGGTAGAAGAACTGGGTTAAGATTCTCCCTTCTACTACTTAATACCATATATAAGTTGGGGCAAGTTAACTTGAGCCTTGGTTTCTTCATTTACAAAATGGACATTACTCACTTTACAGAAGTACTGAAATTAAAAAGATGATTTCTGTAAGAGTATTTTATAATAGTAAGAAATACTAATCAAACTATTAATATTATTTGCAGTAATTAGATTGCCCCCATCTGACAAGTGAATTGAGTATTCAGTCCATGATCAGATGGCGGTGGGGGTGGGAGGTGGGGTGGGGGTGGTGCTGAGAAGCCATGTTTAACTACCTAGGACAATCAGCCTGTAAGATGATCAAGACCACAAACAAAACTCTGATGGGAAGAAAGCACAAATTCAGAGCACATGCAGCAATATCTTGAAGTATTTTTTACACAATCTGTCTTAAAAGGCTTTCACAATCACATATACTGCCTGTATAAATCAAATTGTTCCCATTTCACAAACTATTGAAATCATAAATGGACACGCAAGGGCTTTTGTTCATTTATTTAATACAGATGTGTTGAATGCCTACTACATCCCTAGCTCACTGAAAAGTATCCTTTGTTATTCAATAACATAAAAGACTATCCTCTCAGACCCTATAGTCCAACAGGGGAGATGTGGTATGTATATACATTAATTACAATTCAAGAGAGCATATAATACCTGACCCATTAGTGCTATATAAAACAAAAAGTATCAAAAGAATTCAGTGAGAGGCAACACACTTCCATCTAATACATTTCAAGTAATAGAGAAGATTTTATGAAAAAGTTGGCATTGATTACAATAGGCAGATACAGTGAGGAATGCCAGTAGAGGGAATGACATGAACAAAGATATTGGAGATGCAAAAGTGAAACCATGTCAGGAAAATAAAGAGGTTTTAAAAAGAAGCAAATGACCAGTAGCGGCTAAGCACTGCAAGTTTGTGAGGAAAAGTGAAGCCCACTTGAGCAAGGATGTGGAGGATTATAAGAAAATCAGTGTCAATTCTTCTCTTATCTTGGCATCAGTGCACTTAAAATTTGCAGTGCATCATTTGGCACTTGATCGTAAGTGGTATATAAGCGTTGTCTTCCCAATAATGCTGCTGCTGCTGCTGCTAAGTCGCTTCAGTCGTGTCCGACTCTGTGCGACCCTATAGATGGCAGCCCACCAGGCTCCCCCGTCCCTGGGATCCTCCAGGCAAGAACACTGGAGTGGGTTGCCATTTCCTTCTCCAATGCATGAAAGTGAAAAGTGAAAGTGAAGTCGCTCAGTCGTGTCCGACTCTTAGCGACCCCATGGACTGCAGCCTACCAGGCTCCTCTGTCCATGGGATTTTCCAGGCAAGAGTACTGGAGTGGGGTGACATTGCCTTCTCTGCCCAGTAATGCTATAGGCTTCTTAATCGTGGGAACTAGGCCTTTTCTCCTATTCACAGAACACTCAGTATAGTTCTGGAAGCAGAGCAATTAAGGAAATGTTTGCTAATTGACTGAAGAGTTGGGAGATGTTAAGGGATCAGATGGGTCAGAAAATAGTGGAAAGGCTTTGGAATGAAGCTTTGGACTTGATTACCTGGACAAGGAATCCATATTCCAGAGTGGGGATGTTCTTGCAGTGACCACTGACCTGATGAGAGTAAAAAAAAAAAAAAAAAAATAAGGCTTCATGAATCTCCTAGGAAGCTGGTAACTAGAAACACCTCATTCATGCCCATTACCTAAAATTATCTTGAAGTAGCTAAGCCCTAACTCTGATCAGTCTAAGTAATCCCCAAGCTGCAGAAAAGACCTTTAGACATTTTTGGCAAAGGCTCTTCAAACAGGCTCACCTGTCCTTAACCCTTTTCAAGGTAGATGTAAGACGTTTGTAAAGTAGCTGACTACCAAGTCCTAACCACAAGCTAACAAAATTAAACACAACATCTCCCTGGGATGCCCAACCCCAGACTCTGCTCCTTGATATACTATCAGAGAAGCTTGCTAGACTATGTAGGTATAAATTCACAACTATTAAAATATGTGTTCCATTCTACTGATTCATGATTCATGCCCAGATTTGGTTTATGACGTCTGGACAACCAGACTCCCACTCCATTTTGAGAAGCTGTATTCCCTCACTTCCCCTCCCACCCTCTGACACCAAGTCAAACCCTCCTCAGCCATGTACCAAAGGAGAGGTCCGTGTTGGGGGAGGGAGGCCCACGTGCTGGGGACACAGGAGACCTGCCTGGGGGCTGGGAGGGTAGCCAAACACCTCCACTTTGGGGTTCTTCATGGTGCAGGAGATGGAACGGTTCATGAGGCGTCCAACTCGAAGGTCTGGTACACCCAGTTTGCCTTTCAGCATGGAGTCCTGTATGATAGGGAAACTGGGAGACCTGAACAGAGAGCAAAGAGAAGTGACGAAACTGAGGATTCGGTATGAGCCCTAGAAGCCTGGAGGGTTTTCCCTGGTGGTCCACCGGTTAAGACTCTGCAGGGGGCCCTGCATTCAATCCCTGGTCAGGGAATTAACATTCCATATGCCATACCACACAGCGAGGTCAAAAAAAAAAACCCAAACTATCCAAGGAAAGTTTCATTGGATCAAACTGTCAAAACAAATAGATCACTACACGTCAGGTTTTATGTCATTAAAGCCTAGGTCATTCTCTACAGCATCCAGGCCAGCTAAGGAATGATACCTTGGAAAGGATACCTGTTTCACTTGCTCAATGTGTGTGTGTGTGTTGTCTGTATTAATATATATGTGATTAAACTACTAGGTAAGAAACAGGTGGACCCCAAAGAGCCTAATGTCTGACTGTCTATCAATACTGGTACCTGGAAAACTACAAATCTGGGTTTGTATTTGCCTTTGGCAAGATCAGAAGGCACAGAGAGTGGGGAAGCGGGGAATAAAAGTCTGGGATCAAAGAATGGAGCAATGCTTGTTTCCAGAACCCAGGTAATAAATCAATGTGCCCTTTCATAAGAGCAAGGGGCTGGGGCCTAATTAGCTCTGCTTCTGTCTCCTTAGGATAGGGAATAAGGGTGAGGGTCAAAGAAAGGAAAGATGAAGAAGTGAGTATATATTTCTCCAAACAGACCCCATGCACTATGTACTATATTTTACATAAAGGACAAGGTATGACTACTGGGTCAGGAGTAGAAGGGTAAAGACACACAGGGGACAAGATCATGTGGGTAGTATTAGTAGTTAAAGGTACAGAATTCAGAGGACCTAGGTAGAGGACAGAAAAGTTTACATAATCAAGAAGGTGGGGTGGGGGCTTAGAAGAGATCAACATGATTAGAGACAACAAGCTCATGGAGAAACACTTACTTGGGGATGGGTGAGAAGATACTGAGGCCAGCTCGGAACTTCTTGATGGTACCACTTGTCTTGAACCAGCTGTGCCTCTTCTCCTGCTGGGTCTTTAAGAAATCGTTGCTGAGATGTTTCCATTGTTGGGATGTAAACATACCCAGGATTCTAAAGAATCACAGAGGAAGAGACTTAGAAAGCTCAAGCAGGGGAATCCCAGGTCAAGAAATAGGACTATGAAAGGCAACTAATCTAAAATTCAGGCTTGGAGACTGCAAAGCTAGTTGGTTTAGGGAACTGTGTGTGTCTCAAGATCCCTCTGATATAATCTTAACACATGGATATGTACTGTTCTAAACTACCTCTTGACCTTAGTGGGTAAATCCCCACTCCCTTACGTAGTCTAATGGACCAGAAAAATTCTTAGATGCTTTGCCTTGACAGGAAGATCTCAAACATGAGTCTTCAAAGGCTGTGAACCTGGCAATTTACTGCCAAGAAGAGCTATACCGAAAGTGAAACAGAAGTAGTGGAAGAGAGGTGAGTACTACCCTTGGCCTTGTGAATAGTGAAGAAAAGGACAAGGAACCTGAAGGGTACTGATACTGTTAGGCAAAACATTACAACCTCAAATTTATGGTTTCCAACTTGACTAGTCTTGTCAGTTCTTTCACCTGTCCTTGATCAGTTCTCTCTAGTATTACTCTATTATTCTAAATCCTTATCATCTTCTTTAAGCTCCTAACTTTACCTACAACTGATAATCTTTCTTCTCAACAGAGAAAACCGAAGCCTTCAGATATCATCGTCCATGATTTGACAACCTTACTACAATATCTATTTCCATTTCCAGCCTCACTTTGATCCCTCCATCCTCTGGAGACAAGCTGATCCTGCTCTTAAGATCAATTGCTCTAGCTGTACTCTAGATCTCAGCCCCTCTGCAGGGACTTTGATCTGGCAATTATTCCCTTTTCCTGTCAGTTCCTTTCCCCGTATCTACAAAAAGTTCCAAGTTTCTTTATTTCAACCTAGCTACCCTCTAATCCTCATCCAAATTTCTTAGTCCATATTTCACTGTTTTTACTTTGTGGCCAATCACTCACTTCTCCAGAATACTTACTATATTCTGGTTTCTACCTTCACCATTTCACTACAACTGCTCTTACCTTGATGGTAAATCCAACCGAAACTCCTAGTTCTCTTCTTACTCATCCTTTCTGGCATTTGGCCCTCCTTGTAGAAATGTTCCTCCTTGCCTTCTCTCACACTGTTCTCTTCCCATCCTCCTCCAAGCTCTCTAACCTACCTTCAGTGTTTCTTCTTTCTCTACCTATTCTTGGCATTTTTTTCTGGCTTAAAGAGTGTTCTGCCCTTGACTTCATTTTCTTCTCATTCTATCTAACTCTTCTTTGACATTCTCATATTCTACACTGGATGCAACTCTCACCTGGACACTGCAATCTATCTTCAACCTGTACCTCTCCGGTAAGTATCAAATCTACATCTCTATTGAGCAGCTCCACTGAATATCCCAAAGTTACCTTTAAATAACATATTTAAAATGGAACTATCTATCTTCATCCCACAAACTTGTTCCTCTTCTTAAATTCCTATTTAAATGAGCGGTATTACAATTTACCCAGACATCTAGGTTGGAAACCTAAGAGTAATATTCCTCTATTCCTTGGCTCTTATCATATACAACATAACCAAATTAGTCTTCGAGTCTGACTTTAAACATTGCAAATCTTTCTAGTCTATCTCTTGTCTGTACTCATATCTACAGTCATACTTTGGCTCATCATCTCACGTATGAACTTCTACAAATGGCTCTTACTAAAATAGTTCTGGTCTCTTGTAATACTCCTTCTATCTATGCTGCACAATGCTACCAGAATGTTTTTTTTAATAATTAAATCTGACCATACCCTTTCTTTGCCTAAAACCTTTCAAAGTTCCCACTGCCTACAAAATAAAAGCAGAAGATCCTTTCTGATTTTACAGTTCCTACGCACATTGCCTCATGTGACTGCCCTTGCAAATGTTATTTATTCTCAGAGTCTGTCTACATGGACAATTCTTATCCATCCCTAAAATCCATTAATCATCTCCCTTTCATATTTCATTCATCTAACTGCCACCAGACTGACTTACACCTTACTCTGTGTTCTTTCTAAACTTTACATTTTCAATTGTATTAGAACAAGTATACACTGGACTATATTTAGAACTTGACTGAGTTCACTTCTCTTTATATACCAAATACTTATTTAGCAAGGTGCTCAACACATTTAGTCAACTAAAACGGTCCAAAATCCTAGGGCTCCACTATGAGGAAGTGTGATGAGCATAACTCTAATTCCAGGGTTGTGTTTTCCTTTAAATGCTACGTAAATGCTAGTAATGCCCTCACCTCCAGGAAGCCTCAAGGGCACATACCCCAAAAACACAAGCTCCCCCACCTAACCATAAACTGGACTCCCCAAATTTATTTTAGTCTTTCTTGGGCACATGTCAGAAATACACTTTTGGAAAGAAACATTCAAGAGTCTGCCTGTCCTATCTCTCTTTCCCTCAAACATTCATAACCAGAAAGATCAAAGTTCTTACTTTTTCAACTGAAGACCCAGCCCAAATCCTTCCTTATTTGATGGCTGGAAAACCTCAATTGATGGTTCTGCAAAGAGAAGAAAAAGCTCCTACTACATATACATGTCTATCCTCCTGGGAGTCCAAAGCCCCAGTTCAGTGGATTAGCTTCCTCAGATTTCAAGAATACTCTAAACAATAATGGTGGAAAACGAAAACCTCTGAGGCAGAAGGTAGATTCTGGGAACTGTCTGACCAATTTCAAACATCCTCAACTTCTATTAAGGAAGCTGAGGAGAAGGGGAAGAATAAATAATATCAAGGAACTAGAGAAAACAATTTCATTAACCAAGAAAGTCTTTAAGGCATGACTATTAGGTGATAGGGAGAAGGCAACGGCACCCCACTCCAATACTCTTGCCTGGAAAATCCCATGGACGGAGGAGCCTGGTAGGCTGCAGTCCATGGGGTCGCTGGGAGTCAGACATGACTGAGCGACTTCACTTTCACTTTTCACTTTCATGCATTGGAGAAGGAAATGGCAACCCACTCCAGTGTTCTTGCCTGGAGAATCCCAGGGACAGGGGAGCCTGGTGGGCTGCCGTCCATGGGGTCGCACAGAGTCGGACATGACTGAAGTGACTTAGCAGTAACATTAGGTGATAGGGAATGAAGATAACAATGAGAGAAGACTGAAAATCTCCTACCAATGGCCTTCAGATTACACCAAAAGGCTTTGTTCCTAGTTTTTCTCTATCTCAGTTAACTTAGAACGTTGTATTAGACTAGTCAGAGCACGCAGATGCACAAAGTCACTGCCTTTACCCGGTCCATCAAGGTACTGGGAGAGAGAAAATCGCAGCCTCAACACAATAGGTTCTGTCCGGAGGACCTTCCAGGCTGTAGAAACTTCCTCCTACAAGAGTAAGGGGAATGGTTTCTAGTTCAGCATCAGAGAGAAATGGCCTTTGCAGTGTTCACTACAAGACACACACATGCACGCAGTACTATCTGCTGATGGTCTAGAGATAGGCACAAAGTATACGTGCTTCAAATATAGCATTGGGAACAAGACTCCAGGCCTATGTGGCAAAACCCACAAGCTCAACTAGACCTGCTGCTGGCAGGTACTAGCATCACTTACATCCAGGAAGCTGATGTTGATGTGGAGGTCAATGTCCACGTCATCGATAGTTCCATATTCTCTATAGAGATACAGGTGATCACATGTGAGACTCATTAAGGGAGAAAGAAGGGAACAGAAATTGAAGTGGAAAGAGAAGTGAGCCTGGGGATAAGGGAGAGGGAAGGGTGGAAGGAGGCTCTGTAGTTAGCTACAGCCACTTTTACAATCAAAGCCTTTGCCAGGCCACAAGCCCTTCTTACCCCCAAGGTGAAACTTCAGTCTAGAGGATCTAGGATAAGAGGGAACTTCTAAGAAAAGTAGTTATACCTTCCTAATTGCTCCTGTCAGCCTACCTTAAATATTCTGAGCAACTCTCACCATCATTAGGCTCAAAACTTATGAAAGTCCACAGACCCCAGCATCACACCGTAAAGAAAAACCTCTACCCTTTTAGCAACTCACAAAGAAGTGGCTGAGCCCCCTACCATCCCTGAAGTAGAGCCCCACCTGATGGATACAGAGTTCTCACTGTAGATTTCCTTCACAGCTTCAATGTCTGCATCCAGCTGTGGGTGCCGATATAGGTCAGCTGCACAGCTTCCCTGAGTCAGCAGCAAAAATGGTGGAGGAGGGAAGAGAAAGAGGAAAACAGAATATGAAGAAACATCAGGAACAGGGAAATCAAACTATAGCAACACATACAAGCAAAAGCTGCTTTATGAAGGAGTTCTTGGTGGTGGCCCTAGTTAGGGATTTCACTGACAGACAAGTCACCCCCCATAAGCACTCTAGGAGGTTTCAGTAGACTAACTGCAGGTTCTGCTTAAGGAGTTCACATCCTTAAGTTTCAGCTTCTCTCAACCTTGACCAGGACTCTTTAGGTATCCCTCCTACGAGAACTCAGAACAGGCTGAAGAGTACAGAATTTAACTCAGATTGGTTCTGTCTGCAGCGTCCAACATTTCTGCTCAGGATCATGCCCTGGGCAGTGACAGCACTGAACAAACACTGCTAGAAGAATCTTAAAAAATTTGACCCTAATGAATGAAATGACCCCTGCTGGCTAGTGAGGGAACAATCAGAAAACAACTGTTTCCAACTAAGAACCTATGGCTAAACTCCATGCACAGAGGGTGTAGTTTATACTGGAAAAGATGAGAGTTCCAGGCAAGAGCAAAAATATGAGATCAGCTCTGACCAGATAATCCTCAGATTACACTGACACTGTATCTTCATCTCTGCTCCAAAATAATCTCTTTCACTCCTGACGTATCCAGAGGAAAGTATACATTTAGACCATCCAACATGGGTTTAGGGGCTGTAATCTCACCTGAACTCCATAGAGAAATTCCTCTGATTCATTGTCTCCCTCCGAATCATCATCATTCCAGAACTGGCCTTTGATGTCCTGATGATGAAAAACAAGAAATAAGGGTGCCTGGTATCTCATGGAACAGAGTGGGGTTAAGACAGGAAACAGATTTTCACAAATGAGAGGTCCCTTGGGATAGAATAACTGAGGCCCCAGTCCCTTTGCTGCTTTCCCCTGACCCTTTGGGGACATCTCAGTCTTTTCCCGAATCCGGTCATATCCATGGTCTAGCACTGACTTGCTGGCACAGAGGAAAACAATAGGGAATTTTAGCCTTCTTAGGTATTGGGTATGATGACTGAAGCTCTAGTAGCCAGTGGGGTAGGTATGCAGAAGGCTTCAATATCAAGGTTGATTCTCAGGCATATCTACGTTCCATTACAAGCTGGCCTCTTCTGGATCATTACCCAAGGCAGCTCTCAAGCACACCTCGCTCTTTTGTCTCCTAACTCCCTTTCTATCCCTTCAAGTATTTAACTCTCGCCTTCCTTCCCAAGAAAACTCCCTAAACACACACCAAGTAATACTGTTTCCATGCCCCATCTCCTTCCTTTAACTTCAAGTAGCCACCCTATCTTCCAAAAGGGAGCAGAGGGGGAAGGTGAGGTCTGCAATCTGTTTCATCTACCCCCTGGATAATCAGAAAGGTGGGCAGTGAATTCTCACCATTGGGTCAGTGGGTAACACACACTCCTAGGTCAGTGCTAGGCAGCACCCCTCCATACCACCAGTTGAACCCAGGCCAACGAGATGGGCATTTAGGAGGCCAAAAGAGGAGACAAGGGTTGGGAGGGGGGTGGCGATATCAGGGGCTGACTGGAGATCAGCTGAGGAAGGCAGGATCTTCTGTTGTGGTGGTAACAAGTCACTGTCCTGCAGAAAGTAGACGATTGATCTCATCATCACTTAACAGCTGGGTGGCATGTACAAAAGCACACATTTATGGGTACACTTTTATTATACATATGTACAGATACTGGTACACAGAAACATACTTGCATGCATGTAGACACACTTGCACACAGTTCTTTAAAGAGAATGAACCATGAAAGTACTACATAAACATAAGACACTACTGTCCTCCAGCTGGAGAGCTGTGACTGAAGAAAGTCCCTGCTCTAGTTCATAACATTGTATCAACTCCTGAAGCCAAAATGATGATGCCAGGACCAGAGGCTATGCTACTCAGTCAAGTCAGTTCATTTCAGAATGTTCTTCATAGAGTCAACCAAAATCAGAAGCAGACACTTTTAAAAAAATCTTTATCCCCAGTTATTTCTCCAAATTGAATGTTTATCTCTTATTTTAAACCAGTATCCTTAGAAGCCTTTCTATAACAATCATAGCTAAGTTTAAAAGTCTCAACAACTCTGACCATTTTCTGATAGACAGTCTGAGTTGTCACAGCCAAAATAATGCCCTGGACTCCTCTTGGAACCTACTCTCCCCAAAATGTAATAATGATCTGAAGAAATGTTCAGAAAAACACTAACTTCTAGCCCTTGTGCAAAATTAAAAACCACTGCTTCCTGGCTTTGTATTTATCAGTTTCATCCACTCCAACCTTAAACAGAGGTGTTCTTGATCTTCAACATGGTTCTCTTGCATCTTAAGTATCTAGATCAGCGGCTCTCAAGTAAGGTCTGTGAACTGGCAGCATCAATATGACCTGGGAACTTGTTTAAAATGTAAATTCTAAGATCCCCCATTGAGACCTACTGAATTAGAAACTCCAAAGGTCTAGCAATCTGTTTCAACAACCCCTCAGAGTTACGCTGAGAACCACTGTTCTAAATTCTTGTGCATTCCAAGGGCCTGTGGTCTGTTCCTCAGACACCAACGTAAACCTGTAACTAACCCAGTATAGTGACATAAAGCACAATGCCAGGGAAAAGATCACAGTAGTCCTTCAGCTGGCAGGGCTGCCTGACCCATCAAAAACAATATGTAAAAGCAAATTGCAACTAAAGTTCTTAGAGAAGAAATGGCTTGATATCTGAGACTTGCTTTAAAATACAACTCAAGCACAAAAGGCAGAAGGGGCATTGGGGTGGGCAACAGGTGAAAAAAACATGGCAAAGTGATGACTACTGATGAAGCTAAGTGATGAATGAGCACATAAGCATTTCTTATACTACTTTTGGGTATAGTTGGAGATTTTCATTTAAAAAAAAAAAAAAATCAGAGACTACCCTTGGAAGGGCTCTCCCTAAAAAGTTAACTCTAAATAAGAACAGGAAGATTATCACTAAGACTCCATAAATGCCTCTTTGCTGTTCTTCAAACATATCAAGCATATTCCCACCTCGGAGCCTTTGTCCCTGCTGGTCACCCTCCTTGGGATGCTATTCACCCAGATATCCACATGGCTTACTACTTTACTCTTTCAGATCTCTGCTTGAAGGTCACCTTGACTATCCCATATAAAACAGCAAAACCCCAACATACAATACAGTAGCACTCTCCATCCCCCTTCCTTGCTTTAATTTTTTCCATAGCACTTACCACACTCTGATGTACAAAATGTTTGTTTGTTGTATTTATCTCCCACCAGAATGTAAGCTCTATGGTGGCAGAGGCTCTGACTCTTTTCATTGTCTATATTGTCAGTCCCTCAACACATATTTACTGAATGAATGAACTGTCTGCTGGAGACCTAAGCCAAAGGGGAGATACATACAAGAACTTAAACACAACTACATAGACAAAAGTCATACAAAAATAATTTTAAAGAGCAAGACTCCATTCACCTTCAACAGTAGCTGAGAACCAGAACATGAAGATCTGGGGGCTGGGTTTGTGAGATTTGAAAATAAACAGTCAGGTGCTGATCTGGATGATCACAGAGAAATAAAGAGGGAGGCACTAATGTCCAGCCTGGGGCGTCTTCGGCTGGGTGGTAGAATGATGGCAGCATAGGCCAGAAATACCAACTTTCACAAGCTCTCTGTCACTGTAGAAGTCAAGAAAACTTAGTCTCTCTCCAAGGGTTGTTGCTGCTTGCTTTCTGCTGTTATCATAAGGAGAAAAAGATAATTCAGAGGGTATTTTTCCTGTCCAGGGAAAAGACAATTCAGAGACTACCATCTTTTTCAACCCAGGCTGCTTCAGTGAAAGGGAGTCCCACCTTCAACTCTCAAAGCTCATTCCTCTGAGATGGAGAAAGGGTTTAAATGACGAAGAGTGGCAAAAGGGGAATAGTGGGAAGTTATCTAATTCACAGAATTACATTTTAAACAGGAATAAGCTGGAAAGATAGTCTTTTTCAAAGCTTTCACGTTACCTATAAAAAAAAAAATCAGGGGTAGAGAGATCAAGTAACTTGCTTAGGTTCAGGCAAGTGGAACTGGGACTTAAGCACATTTGACAGGTTCCACTCACATCCACTCTTCCTGTGATATGGTCACAAGCAATAAAGGGAGGTGCTAATGAATTAAGCAAGAAAGACCTATCCAACTTATCTAAATGAGGTAAAGAAGGGAACCTTTCAAGAAAACCAAGGCCAAATATAGACTGTGTGAAGAGCCCAGAGAACGGTGTCTGTCGGTCAGTACTTCGGACGACAGCAGAAACAGGGAATTTGCACGGGAACTGGCCATATGTAATTAAGCCTCAAGCCCGGACCACAAAAGTCGTGGTCGACGTCCACGAGCGCTTCTCGGTGTGACAACTTTACACCCAGTCAAAGAAGCCTCCGATCTCAACGTTTAAACTCTGGATTTGACTCCCACCTTTATGGTCCTGGGCAAGGAGGCTACTCCGCTCTACAGCAAGTGCTCCACCCGGAAAGCCTAGGGCATGGAACAAAGAGCGCGGCGGCGAACTCCTGGACCTAACGCTATCCCGGGTACGCGGCGGAGGGCCGGGCCGGGGTGAGCCCCCGAACACTGGCTGCCACCCGCGCTTCCAGAACAGGCCGTGAGGCCTCCCTTGGGGGGAGCTGTTAGACCTCTTCTCCGTTTTCCTCTGGAGACCCCCAACACCTGCCTCCCGGGAAAGAAGCTTTGTGCCCGATCTGTGTCGCTAGCGACCCGGCCTTGAGCGACGCCTGTCAAGGCCAGGAGGGCACCTCAGAGCCACCCGGTCCAAGCCCCTCACTTCATCCACCCCGGCCGAGGAGAGGCGGGCCCCGCACCCTTTCCGCGGCCCGGCCGCCCCGCCCGGTCCCGGTGGCAGCCGCCCCACAGGCCGGCCTCGCGAGTACTCACGGCGACCCCGGGCCGCGCGCGGCCGCCGCCGAGGAGACGAGCGGCCCGGGACGCCCCGCGGGGGCGGAGCGGCAGGCCAAGGGGCGGGGGCCGGGCCGGGCGGGCGAGGTTGCGCGCCCCAACGCCTCGTCGTTCCGTCACGGCGGCGCTGAGCCACTTTGCGCACGCTCGCGCGGCGGCACTGTGGTCACGTGGCCCGCTCGGAACCAACTGCCTAGCGGCCTACCTCTGGACGCGCCCCCGCCCCGGACTCCAAGCCTGGTGCGCCTGCTCAATGGCCGCTGGTTGGGAGGGGGTGCGGAGCGGACGATGGCGCCTGCGCTGCGGGTCGGGACCGGTGCCAGCAGAAACAAGAGGCGCCCCACGGGTCCGCGGAGGGTCCTCTAAACAAGACTTTAAGTGTTTGGCGCCTCCTGTGGTTGGGAGGACGGAGGAAGGAAGGCAATCCCGGCTCTTCCTTGGAGCCAGCGCCGCGGATACAGATTGAGAAGGTTCCCCTGAGACTCAGCTGACTCCAAGAATCTCTAGTTTGTAACACCATTCTTAAGCTTAACTCTTTTGCTCCCCTGGTAGCTGTGATAGACTGGAAAGTACTCTGGCCCTCTGAAAGTACTCTGGAACAGCGATGCAGATGAAAATTGGAGGAAGATTATTAGAAGTTAGGTGCTGATAAACTGATTTCCAGGTGTAAAGTCTAGAATTTATACTGGAGGAAATGGGGAGCCATTAATGGCTATGTCAACGCTTTAGAAAGACTGATGATTCAGGCATAGTGTATAGAATTAATTGGTAGGGAGACCCATTGGAGATAAGAGACCAATTCGATTTTTAATGAAAGGTTAAATCTGGTTTTTAATCCAGATTTAGACAATCTGGATTCAAAGCTTGGTTTCAGCACGTACTGATTGCTCAGGCTTGTACCAAGACTTTTACTTTCTGAATCTTAGTTTTCTCATCTGTGAAGTGGGGACAATGGTATCTTTTTAATGGGGATGTTGTGATGAGGATGAAATGTGATGGTGTGTCCAACCATATGAATGTGCAAAGTATTTGACCCATTATATCTTACAAAACAGAAATTTCATATGGTTCAGCCTAACACATATAACTTATATGCAGAGTACATCATGAGAAATGCTGGACTGGATGAAGTACAAGCTGGAATCAAGATTGCTGGGAGAAATATCAATAACCTCAGATATGCAGATGACACCATACTTATGGAAGAAAGAGAAAAAGAACTAAAGAGCCTCTTGATGAAAGTGAAAGAGGAGAGTGGAAAAGTTGGCTTAAAACTCAACATTCAGAAAACTAAGATCATGGCATCTGGTCCCATCACTTCATAGCAAATAGATGGGGAAACAGTGACAGACTTTATTTTCTTGGGCTCCAAAATCACTGCAGATGGTGATTGCAGCCATGAAATTAAAAGACACTTGCTCCTTGGAAGAAAAGTTATGACCAACCTTGACAGCATGTTAAAAAAGCAGAGACATTACTTTGCCAACAAAGGTCCATATAGTCAAAGCTGTGGTTTTTCCAGTAGTCGCGTATGGATGTGAGAGTTGGACTATAAAGAAAGCTGAGTACAGAAGAACTGATGCTTTTTTTACATTTACATCTCCTTGGATAGCAAGGAGATCCAACCAGTCCATTCTAAAGGAAATCAGTCCTGAATATTCACTGGAAGGACTGATGCTGCAGCTGAAGCTCCAATATTTTGGTCACCTGATGCGAAGAACTGACTCATTAGAAAAAATCCTGATGCTGGGAAAGATTGAAGGCGGGAAGAGAAGGGCATGACAGAGGATGAAGTGTTTGGAAGGCATCACCGACTCAATGGACATGAATTTGAGTAAACTCTGGGAGTTGGTGATGGACAGGGAGGCCTGGCGTGCTGCGGTCCATGAGTTTGCAAAGAGTCGACATGACTGAGCGACTGAACTGAACACATTTAAAGTAACCAGCAGAATACCTGGAACTAGGATGTATTTCATAAATGGAAGCTGTTAGATGTGGTTATTATGATTGTTGACCTCAGACATGGCCATACCTCCCTTCCTCTTTAATCAGAATTGGGTGTCTTGGGGCTCCCCACATATCCCTCTTTTCCATCAGCACTAATAGGGAAAGGTTTATCTTTTATCTACTTACCTTCCTCATTCCCTTTTTTAGCAGCCATGAAATTAAAAGCCATTTTGGTCCTTGACAAAACTATGACAAAGTGTGACAAACCTTGACAAAGCTATAACAAACCCAAAGAGCGTATTAAAAAGCAGAGACATCACTTTGCCAACAAAGGTCTGTATAGTCAAAGCTATGGTTCTTCCTGTAGTCATGGACAGATGTGAGAGTTGGACCATAAAGAAGGCTGTTCAGTTCAGTTCAGTCGCTCAGTCGTGTCCGACTCTTTGCGACCCCACGAATCACAGCACACCAGGCCTCCTTGTCCATCACCAACTCCCGGAGTTCACTCAAACTCATGTCCATCAAGTCAGTGATGCCATCCAGCCATCTAATCCTCTGTCATCCCCCCTTTTCCTCCTGCTCCCAATCCCTCCCAGCATCAGAGTCTTTTCCAATGAGTCAACTCTTCACATGAGGTGGCCAAAGTACTGGAGTTTCAGCTTTAGCATCGTTCCTTCCAAAGAACACCCAGGACTGATCTCCTTCAGAATGGACTGGTTGGATCTCCTTGCAGTCCAAGGGACTCTCAAGAGTCTTCTCCAACAAGGCTGAGTGCCAAAGAATTGATGCTTTCTAACTGTGGTGCTAGAGATGACTCTTGAGAGTCCCTTGGATTGCAAGGAGATAAAATCAGTCAATCCTGAAGGAAATCAACCCTGAATACTCATTGGAAGGACTGATGCTGAAGCTGAAACTCCAATACTTTGGCCACCTGATGTGAAGAGCCAACTCATTGGAAAAGACCCTGATGCTGGGAAAGATTGAAGGCAAAAGGAGAAGGGGGCGACAGAGGATGAGATGGTTAAATAGCATCATGACTCAATGGATATAAGTTTGAGCAAACTCTGGGAGACAGTGGAGGACAGGAGAGCCTGGTGTGCTGCAGTCCATGGGGTCACAGAGAGTTGGACAGGACTTATCAATTGAACAACAGCAAGCACACACAAGGAAGGCTTTGGCCCTGAGTGATGTGGACACATGACATATCTACCCCTCCTGAGCTGACTTCAGTCATAATGTTCCCAGTGACGTTTTTTACATTTGAATATCCTTGGCATCTCCCTTCTCATTCCTTCTGCCTTTTGATGCCCCTCCTCTTCTCACCTGGCCTCTCAGCTTGTGCTCCAACACTGTCTTCGTATTAGTTTGTTACACCCATTGTGTATAATAACTGAAAAAAGTGAGGGATGTAAAATAACAGGACTTGGAGCCTTAGTCACAGAGTGTAGAAGTTCAGAGTTGCTGGGGAAGGAGTTACTTCTGCTCCCTCAAACAACTCACCAGCAAAGGCCCCGGAACAGCTTTGGAGAGCCAAGTATTTGTGGGAGTGTTTGAATAGAAGCACTTTGGGTAAGCATGGAAGGTCTGTCCCCATGAGTGAAATGTCAAAATCTAGTATTCCATAACCTTCCACTAGATCTACTCATTATGAATCACGTGAATCTCAGCTGGCTCATACTTGATTAGTCTTTTCCTGTTTTCTTTTCCCAACCAGTCTAGATCCTGTGGTCAGTTACTTTAACCACATTTTTGCTAATATGCTTGCCCTTTAATATCACAAGCAGCCATCTGCCTTCTCTATTCTCCTGTCATAAAACCGGATAAAGGAAATCACCCAGTTCTGCAGCACTGAGCTTGTGAGTGGACACTGTTTTGTGTTAATCCAGCCCATGAGCCCTATTCTTTGGGAATTAAAATTTCCATACTGATTCTTCAGATCTGCAGTCCCTAGAACAGGCTTGTCTTCTGTGACCTCTGGCATCCCAGCTGCAGTT
Source organism: Bos grunniens (assembly GCF_055505025.1). NCBI lineage: Eukaryota > Metazoa > Chordata > Mammalia > Artiodactyla > Bovidae > Bos > Bos grunniens. Next base: position 83,175,427 of record NC_141174.1, on the reverse strand, counting down.
TATCAAACTGTGAGTGGATTCCTAATCCAAATTGAGCTAAGCCAATGTTCTCTCCTAGGAAATTTGGATTAAGGCTGAGAGACTATGATTCCAACTGAACTGGTTTCTTGAGCAGAAGAAATATGAACTCATGAGTCATCCACCATCCCAACTATTGGGTTGGCCAAAATGTTCGTGTGGGTTTTGCCATACCATCTTACAGAAAAACCTGAAGAAATTTTTTTGCCAACCCAATGTTATGAGGAATGGAGAAAGGCTATCTCAGAGAGATAATGAAGACTGGAGAGGCAGAGACCAGAAATCATGAGACAGCTCTTTGGTTCCTGAAAATGTCCCAAGCCCTTTTTCTTCCTTCCTTCCTTCCTTTCTTTCTTTTTGGCTGTGCTGGGTCTTTGTTGCTGCTCATTGGCTTTCTCTAGTCATGGTGTGCCAGCTTCTCATTGTGGTAGCTTCTCTCGTTGCAGAGCACAGGCTCTAGAGCACAGGCTCAGTAGTTATGGTGTGCAGGTTTAGTTGCCCCGTGGCATGTGGAATCTTCCCAGACCAGGGATTGTACCCATGTCTCCTGTATTGGCAGGCAGATTCATAATCACTGGACCACCAGGGAAGTCCTCCCAACCCCTTTCTAAGGCCCTCTGACCTTGGAATCTATGAGTCACCTTTATCTAGAATAAATCATATAAGGAAACTTATCCTGGACACAATATAGAGCTAAAACAAATTCACTGTCTCCTCAGCTATGCCCTGAGTGTATAGTCCTTCTACACATCAGCTTGTTCCACCACCCCCCATTCTGCTTCACAGAGAAAATTAAATCAACATGGAGGAATCTGGCTTAATGTTCAGCCCCCTCCAAACATTTGAATCACCCCTACTCTTTCTCAGAAGTAGTGAAGTCTCTCTTCAAATCCAGGCTAATCCTTTCTCTTAAAAATCCTTATAATTTTTCACTTCCTTTTGTGTCTTTGGGAACTTTGCTCCTTTATTTATATTCCTCTTTCATGGATAGTCAGCTTTGCCTCTCTCCTACTCTCTGATCTCAGCATATAAACCTGATCAAATAGCCCAACCTAAAAAAATTTCCAATTTTAATCCCACACACTACTGATCATTACACCACCCTTTTTCTTGTCTTCAAGCAAATCTCTAAGTAGTTTACACTCTCCATCTAGTGTCATCTTCCCCTCCCCCAAACCTCTACTGAAAACATTCACCAAAGTTACAGATGACTTCTGAGCTTCGAAACCCATTGGAAAATTTCAGGCTCAACAATAATTTGACCCCTGATGTCAGCTGACATCCGTGATTAGCAGTCCCTGCATCCTTTCCCTCTATTGGCTCCTATGGGCTGTGTTCTTCCAGTTTCTTACCACATTTCACATGGCTCCTTCATGACTACTTTAACAGGTTTCTTTTCTGTCATTTACCACTTGTTGTTGTTCAGTTGCTAAGTCATGTCTGACTCTTTGTGACTCCATGGGCTGCTGTATGCCAGGCTTCCCTGTCTTTCACTATCTCCCAGAGTTTGCTCAAACTCATGTCCATTGAATTGGTGGTGCTATCTAACCATCTCATCCTCATTCACCATTTAAATAATAATATAAAAAATACAGTTCAGTCAACACCCACTTCTCATTTCATCACTCTTTCCAGTGACCTCAATAGCATCCACCTGAAGCAGACCCTGATCGTCTAGGGCTTTGCAGAATCTCATTACCCTTCCTGTGTTACAAGTCTTGGAGGTAACCAGAGCCCACCTTCCACGACAGACACTGAAAAGATTGGGTCTTTGTTTTCCCAGATCTTTGGCAACTAAGACAGAGGCATGTAACCTAAGCTTGGCCAAATAGGTCCCAGGAAAATCGCTTCTGCAATATATGATTCCAAGAAATAGAACCATGGAGAATGCATCCTGGTGGCAGTGGCCACTGTACTCTGTCCTGTGCTTGGGGGTGGTAGCGGTGTGGGTTTGGGTGGTGATGGCATCCAGTGCCCAGTGGTGATGAAGTGGCAATATTCTCACTGGGTTGGTCTGGCATCTGTTTTGGCTTTTGCTCTTGTGGACTGGCCTCCAGTTGCTCTCAGGTATTTTTCAAACTTGCATGTCCTGCTTGCCAATCCCATGACCCACCCAGTGCCCTTTCAAGAGGTGGCTTCTCTGTTTAAATTGTCCTGTGTGATACACTGACTTCAGGCGACTTGGACTCCTGAATATTTATCTCCATTTTTTGCTTCTTGCATTTCAAGTTGCCTTTTAGACAACTCCACTTGTATGTCTCACAGGCAAACACATCTTTTCCCTCTCAATCTGCCTTTCTTTCATATTCTTAGCTTAGTAAACAGCACCTGTGACTTGTTCAGCCGGAACCCAGAGAGGAAAACATCTTAGGTTTTTCCCACCCTCATGTAAACAGAACCGATTTTACCTCTTAATACATCTTAAATCAATCCCTCCTTTAAAAAAATTATTTATTTACTTGGCTATGCCAGCTCTTAGTTGTAGCATGCAGGATGATCTTCAATCTAAGGGAATCTTTCTGAAACCCAAATCTGATCATGTCATTCCTCTGTTAAAATTCTTCAATGGCTCTTTATGGCCTCCAGGATAAAATCGGTACCCTTTCCATGACTCTGGCTCCTATTTGACCCTCAGCAGTCCCTCACCTGGGTCCTATGCTCCAGCTAGGTCAACTGACATGTTTTTGCATACCATGCAGGATGTGTTTTTACACCCTATGGCTCCTTAGTGGGACTGACGGTCACAGGGCCACCTCTGCTCCCTCCCTGCTTCTATCCCACAGAGATGATATATGACCCAACAGGCCATGTGGAGGACTCCATCCCCCTGACCAAAATGATTAGTTCAGGTGAGGCTTTGTGACCTAAGGAGAGCCAATCATAACCTTCCCCTTAAACTTTCTTGCTTTTGAGGCCATGGTGCCAGGAGCACATGGGACTGAAGCTGCTGGCAACCAGCTCTCTATCACATGTAGAAAGTGTGTTATGGCAGGTAAGAGTATGGGACAAAGAATGAAGAGAAGCAGAGCCTTGAGAGATGATGGAATGAAAGAGGTCTGATGACAGTTGAGCCCTTGAATTCAGTCCTGCCTGAAGTTATTAATAGCACTACACTTCTCAGCTCCCTTCTTGCTTAAGCTGGTTTGTGTTGGTTCCTATTGCTTGTAATTCAGCCAGTCCTAATATACAAATGGAATGGCGTGTGCAATCAACAGACTCCAGAATGTGGAGCTGGTGGAACTGAAGTGGAGACAGTGTGGGGCTCTCACAATCATTGAATGGGAAGCTAGAAATCCCTGTTATGTGGTATCAAGTCAGCTCGCTAAATGATCTTCTATTTTATCTGGAGCTTTGGGTCATGTATTCATCCTAGATGGAGATTTCAGGGACACCCTGGACAAATATATGGATGTTGCAGTATACTGGTCTCTCACAAGATTTCTGGTAAGGTCCTGAAGTTTATCTGCTTCCATGCTAGTAGAACCAAACCATAGGCAGCTTTGTCTAGAGTTCCTTTTTTGCCTGTGACTGGCTAGCTAGACAGCCAAGGGTTAGATAATCACATGTGTTATAGATCATAAAAGCCAGATCCTCTGCCCCAAACTAAAATGAATGAGAACAAGGGTGAAGAGGTGGGATATCCTGCAGGAGATACTGGAGCCTAGGGTCTGGAAAGTTCTAGAGAAAAGGCCTGCTCCTCCAAGCCACAGCTGAATGTGTCTTTTTTTTTCCCTCCCAAATTAAATAATGTGTATTTTACTTAAAATTTAGACAGTCCTGGGGGCTCTGGTGTCTGGGAACCTTGGCTGTAAATCCTGTGGGAGAGAGTGAGGTGCATTGGTCACAAACCTGATGTGCCTTTCCAGACTCCCTCAGCCACCTCCTTCTCTCTCTCTTGTAGCCCACCACCCCACTTCCAAATTTGTGGTAGAAATGCCACGTGGCCGGCATGGGATCTGACTTCCCAAGCAGCCACCCAGGGGGCAAATGATGCAACTCAAAAATGCAGTGGTGTCAGGTCTTTGCAGGGTGCACCTTGGCCAGTAGAAATCAAGCGGTGAGAGGGGAACAGCTGGGAAAACCCCCTGTCAAATCTCCTCTTGGTAAACCCATTCAAGGTGCACTTTCTCCTTGCAAACACTCTGTGCTTCAGCAGTCTCGTCAAGTCATTGGCTGTCTCCTCAGGGCTCATGTGACACAGTGGCCACCACATGGATACATTGTCTCGCATTGCTTCACATCTTTCTTCACCGCATCTCTCTCCTCCTCACTATCCTGGGTTTCCATCATTCCAAAATGTGAGCCTCTAGAACACTTGGGTTGAGATATTGAGCCACAATCAAAGCCCCCATCCCAACACTGTTTGGGGTAGCAAGAATGTCCTGAAGGCACAACTGATTTTTCCAGCTCAGTTGTTCAGTCAGTTCAGTTGCTCAGTTGTGTCCGACTCTTCACGACCCCATGGACTGCAGCACGCCAGGCCTCCCTGTCCATCACCAACTCCCAGAATTTACTCGAACTCATGCCCGTTGAGTTGGTGATGCCATCCAACCATCTCATCCTCTGTCATCCCCTTCTCTTCTCGCCTTCAACCTTTCCCACATCAGGGTCTTTTCAAATGAGTCAGCTCTTCACATCAGGTGGCCAAAGTATTGGAGTTCTAGCTCACTTGCAGGAAATCCAGCCCAGATCTCTGGATTCCCTGAGTGCCAGCACACTTGGCACTCAGGGTCCCAGTGCCAAGTGTGCTGGGTCAGGCCATTTCTGGCCTACTCCCTAGGAGAAGCTGAGGCTAATTTCTCAGGCTCCTTTTGTGGATCCCTACATAGTCTTTTGGGCACCGAAGACCTTGGGAAGAATCAAACCTAGGCTTGCAGTTTGCTGTGCCTTCTGGGTCTCTGTGCTCTTAGGCCACTAGGGGGCAGGAGGCTACAGCCTGGAAGTTAAAAGCCCCCTCTATAGGTGGCAATCAAAGGTGCATTAGCCCAGGCTGCAGTACTGTGAGGACAGTTCCTGAAGCCAGGGCTGGGGAGAAAAAGAGCTGTAGTCTCTACCCTTTCTGAGTTTGCACTTGGCACAGACTTGGTCAGCTCTTTGTGGACCCCACATGACTCAGGCTCCAAGGGTGGTTGTAGAGTGTGCATTGGCTTTGAGCTTCCTGAGCCAATGAGGTGTCTTCCTTCATGGGTTCTCCCGAAGAATACAGGGCTGTGTAACATGCTTGTGCAAATATATTGGCTGAGGGAGGCCCAGCATGGATGCATGTGTGTTAGTCATGTCTGACTAAGTCTTTAGTCTTTGTGACCCTATGGGCTGTAGCCCACCAGGATCCTCTGTCCTTGGGACTTCCCAGGTGAGAATACCGGAGTGGATTGCCATTTCCTCCTCCAGGGGATCTTCCTGACCCAGAAATCGAACCCGCATCTCCTGAGTCTCCTGCATTGTGGGCAGATTATTTACCGCTGAGCCACCAGGAAGCAAGGGGCAGAGGCCCCAAACAGCCTCTAAATCCCTGCTGCATTTGGCTGTGTCACAGTACAGGCAGGTATAGTCAGGACAGTGACTGCCCAAAGACAGAACCCAAGCTACAAAAGATAAAGAGATTCTGACATCTCCCTGACCTTTGTACCCTCTTTTGGAGGGTATCACATGCATGTTCTACGCCACTGAGGCAGAGGTGAGACCCCAGGTCAGAGCACACAGCAAATCCAGAGCTGCTTCTGAGGTCAGAGGTTGTCAGTCCTATCTTAGACCAAAGGTTTTTTCTCTATATATCTATATCCAAGACACCCAGATTGCATCCAGAGAGAGAGAGAGAAATTCCAGGAGCCCTTTTGAAGGGTGAAGACTCTGCCCAAGTTATACAGGTTCTCAGAGGGTCCCCCCAATTCAGTGTCCACTGTCAGACTCCCCTCAGGAAGGTTTCGGTGATGTGGCCTTAGTGTAATATGGACCATGGCCAGAGGGAAAGGAGCTAAGCAAGCTGATGATTGGCCAGAACCAGTGCTTCTGTGGTTGCCTTACTCCTGTCCTGAATAGCGCCTTGGTGCTGAGGCCTACGAGCCAGTACTGCTTAGGGATTTTTGACTATAAAGCTCAACATTCAGAAAACTAAGATCATGGCATCCAGTCCCATCACTTCATGGAAAATAGATAGGGAAACAGTGGAAACAGTGGCTGACTTAATTTTGGGGGCTCCAAAATCACTGCAGATGGTGATTGCAGCCATAAAATTAAAAGATGCTTACTCTTTGGAAGGAAAGTTATGACCAACCTAGATAGCATGTTAAAAAGCAGAGACATTACTTTGTCAACAAAGGTACGTCTAGTCAAGGCTATGGTTTTTCCAGTAGTCATGTATGGATGTGAGAGTTGGACTGTGAAGAAGGCTGAGCGCCAAAGAATTGATGCTTTTGAACTGTGGTGTTGGAGAAGACTCTTGAGAGTCCCCTGGACTGCAAGGAGATCCAACCTGTCCATTCTGAAGGAGATCAGTCCTGGGTGTTCATTGGAAGGACTGATGTTGAAGCTGAAACTCCAATACTTTGGCCACCTGATGTGACAACGAGCTGACTCATTGGAAAAGACCCTGATGCTGGGAAAGACTGAGGACAGGAGAAGGGGATGACAGAGGATGAGATGGTTGGATGGCATCACCAACTCAACGGACAGGAGTTTGGGTAAACTCCAGGAGTTGGTGATGGACAGGGAGGCCTGGCGTGCTGTGGTTCATGGGGTCGCAAAGAATCGGACACGACTGAGCGACTGAACTGAACTGAGTCAGGGTTACTGGAGCATGAGCCAGCCAAGTGTTATACAGGTAATATATTTAATATATTACGTATATAGGTAATATATATATAATGTTTCTGGAGGAACTGAGGTTAAGGACATTATCACAGACAGTCCATTGTGGAAGCCATGAAGCTGAGCAGGAGGGGAATGGGCCAAATGTGACCTGTTGCTAAGAGAAATCACAAGGGTCAGATCCAGACTCAAGGACAAGGACTTAGCAAGATTCTTGATGATGGTTACTAGCTCACAGAGAGCAACCAGGAATCAAATCAAATTAGTTTGAAAGGAATTGTGCAGAGACTTCTCACTTGACAGTCAGGGATCTGGGAAGACATAATCTCTAAGACAATGTTTAGGCCCAAATCCATGTCCAAAGGGGGCTTTCCTGATGGCTCAGGCAGTAAAAAAATATCTGCCTGCAATGCAGGAGACACAGGTTTAATCCTGGGATCAAGATTCCCTGGAGGAGGAAATGACAACCCACTCCAGTGTTCTTGCCTGGGAAATCCCATGGACAGAGGAGCCTGGTGGGCTACGGTCCATGGGTTACAGAAGTGTAGCACACAACTGAGCAACTGAACCATGCACACACGACGCACCATGTCCAAAAGGAGGAGGGATGCTTCAGTTCCAGAAGGGGCATCTTCTTGAGGATGTCCATAAAGGACAATGGATAAAGAAGATAAGAAGGGACCTAGAGTAATTAGTTTCATTGACCAAGAAACTCACTCCACTGTCCAGAAGGATGGATCTGCTATATGCTATGGATTAGTGACCATTGTTTTCTCTTCGATTCCAAATTGAATTTTTTTTCTTAATGGTTATCCTATTTCCCTCTTCTATTTCATATTGGTTATGCAGAGGTAGCTACATTTATCTTTAAGCCATAGATTGCAAAATCACAAGGCGTTATATCCAGACCTAATCAATAACTGCACATCACAAAGGGACCCTGTACTGAGGGCTCAGTAAAGCAACTGGGCATGGTTTGGTTTTGCCTCCTATTGAGAAGTGGGTGAGTGCAGCTTTTTGTTAGGCCGAAGAATGTTACATCAGTAGGTAGGCATATTTTTGAGATTGTATGTTTGTCAAGAAGAGTATATAGGTGGATTTTGGAATACTGTGGGTGCACCTTGCTAACCCGCCCATCTTCTCTTCTTCTGAAGAGCCATTTCACTCTCCCACACGGTCCTGCTGAAGTTGCCGATTATGGTGGCTTACTCTTCCACCCTAGACGTGGGCACATGTCCATTCTGGCCACAGTTCTCCCAAGGTCTGTAGAGCTAGAACTGGTGAGGCCACCAAATAGAAGGAAGCAGAGTCAAGAGATGAAGACATCATCGTTTTAACCCCTAAATCCAGATCCAGCCTAGATCCAGCCGTACCTAAAGGCAGGTACATCCTTTGATTTATCAATTTTGTAAGCCAACTAGTTTCCGGTTGGCTTGTTTGAGTTGGGCTTCTGACACTTGCAACTGAAAGTATTTGGACTTACACATGCACGCACAACAGAGAAACAAACACCATAGTTGTTTAAACTCATTAGACATTATATAAGTCTTCCATGAGCTTAGAGGGATCAGCAAGTTTTTAACTAAAGCAGAGTTCTCCAACCTCCGGGATCTAATGCCTGATGATCTGAGGTGAAATTGATGTAATAATAACAGAAACAAAGTGCACAATAAATGTAATGCTCTTGGATCATCCCGAAACCATCCCTCCTCCATCTGTGAGAAAATTATCTTCCGTGAAACCAGTCCCTGGTGCCAGAACAGGTTGGGGAGCACTGGCTTAGACCATACCTGTGCTCCGGCTCCTAGCGCAGTGCTTAGCACCTAGCAGTGAGGGGCCTCCATGTCTCCATGTGAATAGCTGTTTGTATGTGCAGATGTTACATATTCCCATCTGTGTCCAGGGTGCTTTGTGTGTTAGCATTGTGCTGGTGTACAGATGCCCTTGACACTAGCTCCTTTTTCAGCTGGAAATTATTTGTTGGTATATATGGCATCTTACCTGGTAACGTTAGTTTTCATCCCATTCCCTCCAAAAACGAGTCAAAGACAAAGGAACAGGTGGGAACAAGTTTTCTTAGAAACTCTTATGAAGGAGGAACTCTCCCCCCGCCATGTCCTTCATTGTCTGATGTGACATCAGATTAGAGGCCTCCAGCCTCAGTAACAGCTGGGGACCAGAGTGCCCACCACACAGCTGGGGCCCCAGACTAGTCTGATCCAGGTTTGTGGGGTGGAGCAAAGATTATCCTCCTAGGAACAGTATGTGCAAGGCCCTGTGGGCCCAGGAAAGGCTGACCAAGGCAAGGTGAGTCGTGGTGTTCTAAGCCAAAACTTTTGCCCATCTCACAGAAGCAGGCAGGAAGCACCACCATCGATCAGCTTTATATGGCACCCACTGGATACACAGACAGACAAAGACAGACGGACAGAGCACACACCACTTCTAAGCTGAACACTGCTCACCATCTAGAAGCACCTCGGATAAGCACATGTGAGACACTCTTGCATAGGAAAGATGTAGTTTTTAAAGGAATGAAGAAGTATTTTGGCAAAACATCTACTTCCCTCCCAGGTCCTGGGTAAAGAGGGACCTCTAAATTCTGAAGCTTCTACAATATTGAAAATTATCCCCTTCTCTCAATGGCAGTATATACAGTAGCGAATCTTCCAAGTCTGTTGTCACAGCCCTCTATATATATCCTGAATCTACTTTACAGGTGGGTAGACTTAGAGACAGAAGGTGGTCTGGAGCAAGGGGACACAGGGGCTGGCTCAAGGTGAGGGGAAACAGGAGGTGTCTCAGCTCAGCCAAAGGCAGGGCCTCTGTCTGTCTGGACAGGGAAGAGAAAGACTGGGGTGGTCCAAACTCCCTTTCATCCTAACTGGGGAAGCAGAGGTTCTACGGGGAAGGCTGTCAAGAAGGAAAGGCAGGTTCCCACTCCTGCTGGCTTAAGAGGCCTTTCAGGGTGGCAAGGACCAGGGCAGGCCAGAGCTCCTCATCAAGGCTTGTTCAGGGATGCTCTCTGAGTCTGGGGGCTGTGGGCTCACTGCCTTCCATAACTCTCTTGTTACATGCTTAGGAACACAGACCTCAAGTCCTAAATTACTTTAAAAGGTGTTGGGGTGGGGTTGGGAGGTTAAGAGGAAATGAGACACAGAATAACCTTTCCACAGCCTTCTTCTGCCTAGGCTGGGGCCTTCAAGGGTCTTCTTCACCCTGTCTCCTAGGGATATTTAAAGGCAGCTTTTATTAGACTCTATACTGTTTCTTTTGTTTCTCTTGTGATTTTTTTTTTGTTTTTTTCTTTGTTTTAATTTATATATATATATATATATATATTCTTAAAAAAGCAATAGTCCTTTGGTCCCTAAACTCTAAGGAATGATATGATTTTGAAAGAAGTAGATCTGGGCTTCCCTTTGGAGAAGCCCTTGGCACCCCCTAGGCCATCTGCTGGTTCCCCTCCCTAGACAGTCACTCCTCAACCAGCCCCAGCTGCCTTGCCAGCCTGAGCTCTGCATCACAGGCACAGAACAACCCACTTGGTGAAAACAATCCTTAAAGCGGCCTGAGCCCAGGCGTTGGCCTAGGGTCCACCTCCATCTGCGGCTGCTCCTTCAGGAAGGGCTGCTCAAGCATTTCTGTGCTTCTCTTTTCCTTTCTTCTCACTCTTCAGTTTCCAGTGTTGGGTATTAATTGATAAGGAGAGAGAAAGGAGATAAAGAAAAATGTCACTCTGGAGAACAAGACAGAAAGAGCAACTTGCCCCATCCGTGACATCTCAGGTGAGTGGCTGGACCTCAGGCTTCCCCCTGGAGCCAGACTCTGGGTTCTGGGCAGATCACCATGGGCCAGCACCCCCTCCTGAGGGCTCCCTGGAGGACAGTTCAACTGAAGGAGGGTCTTGTGAACCTTCTGAGACAGCAAATCTCTAAAAGTCACAGGCAGCTGGCCTTGCCAGAAGTCTAAGAGAGCTTGTCATCTTCCCCCCCATCACCACCAGGCCCCGTAAATCTTCAGGGTATTTGCTTCATCTCCGTGTTCACTGCCATCATCCCAGCCCTGACATCCTGTCCTTTCTTTGCTTAAACTCTTCAGTGATTCTCTACCATCTTCAGGATAAATTCCAAACTCATGGTCTTTAAGACCCTTCACGAGCTGACACAAACCTACTTTTCTAGTCTCATTCTCCACTCCTCTGCCCTCCCTACACAGGTCCCCATGACTATCTCTGGCATGGAACAAGCTGGTTGGATCTTACTATAATCATCTCTCCCAGGCTGTGGGACAGGAATGATGTCAAATTTATCTCAGTTCATAGATGGAAGGAAAAAAACAGCCCCAAACTGAGGATTCCTCCTAACTCCTGGCTCTTCTCACCCAGATTTTTTCAGAGGTGGGTGTCCTCAACATCCCAAAAGGAATGGCAAAGCTGAGAGTGCCTCTATCACTCAGGACTCATCTGCCTGGGGTCTACGAAGGACTCACCTTTCGTGGTTGGTCAGTAAGAGCAGATCAGTAAGGCCGGTTAGCATCCTTGGGCCTCTTCAGCTGAACCTTGAGCCTCTTCATGCCAATCTGAAAGCCATTCATGGCCTGAATAGCTGTCTGGGCACTGGTTGGATTGTCAAAGCTAACAAACCCTGGAGGGTATGTGCAGAGACATTAGCTGGGAACTCTGCCCAGCCTCTTCTCACCCCTCTTAGGCCAATTCCATCAACATACACTCCTCCACCTTTCAGCATCTGCATGTGTGCACACACACACGGACACAGGTTCATACAGACATGGACAAGTGGCCTGAGTTTCCTGTGATTCTTGGAAGGACAGGAGGTAATTCTGAGTGCGTGTGTTGGGTGGCGGGTGTTTCTCTGTTTTTTTCTTGGCATGGAAAAAGCTCTCTCCCTTCACAGCTCCCATTCTGATCCTCTGAATTGCAGTTGCAGTTGGAGGGAATCTCTGACTCCAGACCCCCCCATCCACTTGTCCTGGCCAGATTCTGAAGCCTAACCTGGCTGAAGATCTACCAGACACCTGACCGTCCCAGGTGAAGCTGATATAGACTTGTTCCTGGTCTAGGACCCTGCTGAGTGCTATACACTCAGTTTCTAGGAATCATTGACTTCCGGAGGCGCAAACTTAGGGTTTGTAGGGAGCCTCATAATTAGGAGAGGGAGAGGTCCACGGATGGGGCTCAACTCACCAAAACACTTGCTCTGGTTTGTGGCACGATCCACAAAGACTTTGGCAGAGACAACGGCTCCAAAGGGCAGGAATGTCTGGATGAGTTCTGCATCACCAAACTCCTGAGGCAGGTGATAGATGAAGAGGTTACAGCCTTCGGGGCCTGGAGGAACAGCGGCAGGCTGGTTCAGGGGAGGAGTCCTAAGTCCAGCCCCACCAGGCCTTGATCTCCAGACCCCTGTCCCTCACCTTCTCTTTGCTGCTGGGGCAAGGCTGAAGGCTGCTGGGGAAAAGTTGTGCTCACTGGGGCATAGGCCGACGGATAGGCTGCTGGAGACAGAGGTGGGAGCGGGCAGTGACCCCCAGGAGCCATCCCCCAAGCAGGACCCCACCTGCCTGGCCACTTTTGACCAATTCAGCCAGTCCACCCCTAGAAAGGTCGTTCTGGATCCAAGGGTGAGGGAATGGAGGGTCGACTCCTCAGAACAGAGCCTAACCTCCCCTCCCCCCGCCCCCCACAAATCCCCCTGTTACTTTCTGGGGCCCTTCAAACCTCCCAGGCCGCGTAGCGCCAAGTGAAACCTGCGTAGTGGTGCATCCCAGCGTAGGCCTGCTGCAGGGGGTCAGCCACGCCGGGACTCTGGGCTGGGGAGAGAGGGGCACAAGGCCCTAAATGAAGGTGGGCTGACGGGCAGGGCTAGGTGAGAATTCAGGGAGTGTGGAGGGAGGCGATGAAAGGCAGCAGGGAAGGAGGAGTCTCTTCTTAGGGAGGCCAGGCCTTGCCATCACCATCCCCCAGCCCCCACTCCCCATTCCGTTTGGGGGGAGATTTGGGCGGAGTGAGGGGCCCACCTGGGTAAGGAGAGAGCCCGTTATTGTAGAGACTGTCCGAGCCTGGTTGCCCGTTGGTCTGGGGAGTCAGGGGACCGAATCCATTGACGCCGATGGGCGCCGGGAGACCCGGAAGCGTGCCCGGGCCACCGCCGGGCGGGGAGTTGGCTGCAGGTGGCGAGGAGGTGGGAAAGTCAGGTCACCGCCCCACGCTCGCTCCGCCCTGGCCCCAGCCCCGCCCGGCCCCGCCCCCTGCGCGCAGTACCTGCCGCGGGCAAGAGAGGCGCTGCTACCAGGCTGAAGGCCGCCACGTGCTGCATCTGTGCAGCCACTGCCGCCACTGGGCCGAGGCCGGGGCCCTGCGCCGCCGCCAGCAGGGCCGCCTGGTGCTGCAGGATCTTTGGGAGGGAAGAAGGGCAAGTGTAGAGGACCAGTGGCGGGCAGCTGCTCGGGCTCCCTAGCCCCAGCCTGGCTCACTCGCTGCGCCACGTGTACTCCAGGACCAGGCACCTACCGCGGTGGTATAGGCTCCGCAGGCCCCGAGCGGCAGCGGCGCGGGGTGGAAGGCGCCCAGCTGGCCTGCCATTTGCTGCATCCGCCGCAGTGCGCGCTCGCGGTCCGTGTCTGCCAGCTTGACCACGAGGCTGGACGAGGCGCCCTGGGTAAGACAGAGGAGGCTGCAAGGACCGGTCTAACCTCCAGCTCCAGCTCTGGGCCCAGTGCCTTGCTTATCCTCAGGGCCTTTCCCCGGGTTTGTGGGGAGAAGCAGCCAGCCCCCACCCCACTGGCCTCGCCCTGGCCCCGGCGCCCGCCCTCACCGCCATTGTCCGGCTGCCGTGCAGACTCTGGATGGCTGCCTGAGCTTCCCCTTGACTCCCGAACTTCACAAAGGCACAGCCTGGGGCAGGATAGAGGTGGCTCAGGTCACAGAGGCCAAAGGGTCCTGTGGTCCAGAGTGAGGCAGGGGTCATCAGGAAATCCAGGGGTCAGCTCAAGTCACCTTTACTAGTGCCATCAGGGCTCCGTAAGACGGTGCACTCCTCAATGTGGCCGAAGGGCTGGAATAGGCGTCTGACGTCCTCCTCACCCTGTTGCTTGCCCAGCATACCCACAAACAGCTTTCGGTCCTCTGGGGACAAATCCAGGAGTCACCTGGGAACCCTAAGTCCTCTTGGACTCTGCAGAGGAACAGAGGAGCCTAGGAAGGGAGCTAACCACGGTCTAGCTCTGGGAAGAAGAGGAGGAAATGAGAAGGCCTTAACTCATTGGGCCCACAAGGTTGGGTTTTTTTTGAGGGGAAGGATGACCTTCAGATGGATCTGGAGGAAAGGCACTCAGGATTTCCATCAGGAAAACCCGAGTCCTGGAAAAACTCCGACTCATGGCTGCTCTTGTGGGAAGTTACTCAGTCCATATTTTTTGGTTGGATAAAGCCCTACATGCACCATTTTATGCTTGACCTTTATGTTCTTAGAGTTTGGGAAATGCTGTTTTGGACCATTTCAGCCCTATTAAGGGAGGAAGTCCTAGAGGGGTCCTAGTATCCATACTGGGTCTGGAGGAGATAAGTACACCCTAAGGAGAAGCCTGCTGGCAATGACTGGAATCAAAGAAAATTCTGGATCAAAAAACAAAACAAAACAAAAAAACAGCACAGAAACAGTTGTCTCATTGTACTGATGCATCCCCAGACTCTTGAGCACTGGAATGATGAACCCCCACCGCCAGCTCCAAACTCAACCTGGGTGCCCTTCCCAAAGGCCTAAACAGGAAGGGGAGCTTGGGTTCCTAATCCTCCAACATTGGCATTTTCCTGACTACACTTGCTGAACCCGTGACCCCTTTCCTTACCTCCCTTACTTCTCACTGAGCCCACGAGGCCCTCCCTGAGCCCTGCTGCCTCCTCCCTGACTTCCCCTGTTTTCCCCAGGTGTTGGTGCTATGGGAGAACAATTTCTGCCTGCAGACCCAGTAGCCACCTGAGAATCCTCCTCTGTGTCCCCGCTTCCTATGGGAGTGGTAGAGATGCCCGGAAAGGGGCTGCACGCTGGGTCTGTGCCCTTGAAAAAAGCTGCAGAACTGGAGCTGGCAGGACTTAGATGCACATCCGGCAAGAGCACTATCCAGGAGTCCAGCTCACAGGTCCTGCTGTCAAAGCCCCTCTCATTTCTGCACCAGGGTAAGTCTGAATTTGAGAGGGGGCTTCATCAGGGTGATACAAGTTGAAAGAGAAGGACTGGGTGGGAATATGGCTTCAGGCTCCACCTTTGAGATCCTGGAGCCCAAGAAAATCCATCCCAAACTCCTTTTCTCTTTGGCCAGCTTGGCTAGGCTGTTGGGATCCTTGGATCCTGAGTGCAGAGGAAACAAGGCTGATGAAGGTCGTAGGCTGAAGCGTGGGTGACAGTGAAAAGGAAGAACAGATTGATCAAAATTAGCAGTGGAGGGAATCTCTGACAAGGAGATTATGTGTGTGTCCATATTCACCTGGATGGTGTGGGGTTCAGCCTAGGCGGCCCTGAATACCATGGTGTCTGTCATCTGCCTGTCAATGCTGTGTCTTTATGAAAGGCATGGGCTGCGGTTTATTTGGGACAGAAGAATTATATGTGGTTTATATGTTTCAGCAGAACCCTTCCCTCTGTCCAGAGGGTAACTGCCCAGAAATCCTGATGGGGAAGGGATAGATAATGTACTTGTGGCCAAAATTCTAGTGGAGGTACCAACCTTCTGTGGTAAGAACACAAACCAGTGGGTGTACTTCACTCCTGGGTGTGTTAGCCACAGAAGAGTGCCCTTGGAATGGATCACTGGTTTCCTAACCTTTTTAAAAAGCTATGAAATCCATCATTCTAACAAAAAGATCAGGATGAAGCTCAAAATATAAGAGAAAAGTAGAACTGTTTGAAGTAAAGCCAGAAAAGAGGGAAGATGGCTGGAGTTTCTCTTGCTTCATCTTCCCTTGGTTCTCCCTAGAAAGGGCTCCATGGAAAGTCCTTTGTAAACCACTGACCTAAAAGACAGAACATACAATTCCACATGGTATATGAAGAGGGATGTGAGATCATTCTGTTCAGGAACCTGAGAAGACAGGAATGGTCTTTCATGATTCTGTTGACTAATCTGATGGTAGTTTTGCCTTGACATTGGAAGACAGGCCCTATTTGGTCAAGGAATCAAACCCTCTGAGACTGATATTGTTCTGAACTATGAAACCAAAGTATGCCCATGCATCTACAAGAGGCCCAAGAGGGGCTGGAGAAGATCTGGGGTCTTCAGAGTCCCAGGGCTTCATAATGTCCTAACTTGCAGTGCAGTTGTGACATTGGGTAGCATCTGCAAGATGATGATAGCACCCAGGTAAGCTGTCATGCCACAAGAAACAGCATCCAGGTTGCCCTAGGTAGGAAGAAAGATGTCATGGCTGAGAAGGTGCCCCCAGGACATAGAAGAGGTTTGTGTGGACAGTGGTCCAATCCTTCATCTGCTCTTTCTCCTGTTGCTCTTTTCTGATAATGGTGGTCAGTTACAGCTCATGTCAAAGACCATGAAATTCTCTGATCCTTCTTTTCCAATGAGAGTCTCCCAAATTAAAAATTTCCATTTCCATGACAGGGCACTGACCCTATGGTTCTGAGCTACTGGGTTGTAAAGAATTTGAAATTGAAATGAGTTTGGGCCATGGGCTGGTCTCTGCGCTGCACACTGCACAGGTATCACCTTAAATCCTAGTGTTCTCTTTGCCCCTTTATAGGAACCTTGATAGTGTTGACAGGAGGATGATCAGGGTCACAGTGCACGTTAGCATCAGATGATCCGGAAATGGTGGGATAAGTTTCTTAAGAGATATGGTCAAAGAGAATTACAGGCTGGCCCTCTGAGAGTAGCTGCCAAATGCACATCCCTAAAGATTTTGAGGGCTGAGGCATGCTCCCGGAGAGACGATGATGACAGGACTTAGTCCAGAAAATTCAGTACCCTCTAGGTTGAACTATGGCAGTTTGGTAAAAAAGAGGATTCTGTAAGAGGTAGGTCAGAAATGTCTGAGTAAAAGCATTACATGAGTGGTGGGGAGGTCTGTAGAAAGATGGAAATATTGAACAGGGAGGCCTAACTTTCCTAGAGTGGATGGAATTAGAAGATAGCATCAGTGCGGAGTTGAGACATAGTTGGAAAGAGACACAGTTGAATAGTATAACTGCCTTTTCATGGTGCAACCAATGTGTGCTTCTTGCTTTTCTATCAATGCTTTTTTGAACCAAACCAAGTTGTTTGGACCCTAGAGGTTCATCTCCATAAAGCTACCTTGAGCAGCTGGTCAAACAGGGATTCTAATGTAACAAATCATGGGGTTGAAAGCCCAGGTTAGAGTCAGTCCCTCTGTCTTCTTCAGGAAGGGTCTCAAGATACTGCTCTAGAAAGAAGGCTCTGCCTCAAGTTGGCCCAAAGGAATTCTTGAGGTGCCCAAGTTTCTGGCTTCTAGGCTCATCACAGCCAGCCAGTCACTTCCATGTCAGAGAGATAGCATGATTGTACAAACAGCGCAGGCACAGAGTTTCAACATTCGGGTACCAACCACCAAACGCATCCTAAAATTACCAGTCCAACTTTCCATCCAACTACCAACTCGGAAGATCCTGCTGACAGCAGCCTTTGATGCCCTGATGTTCTTAGTAATGACTGCAGCATAATGACCTAGCCAAGGAAGACTATGAAATGAGTGAAGGAAATATCCAGGGGAAACAAAGTCTTCTGATCAGATCTAATGAGTATCAGGGAGGACGTTAATTCCAAAAGAAAACTATGAGAACTAAGAAAGAAATTCAGCAAAGTTCCACTATACAAAAATCAACAAAACAATCAGGGCTTCCCTGGTGGCTCAGTGGTGAAGAGTACGCATGCCAGTGCAGGAAACACAAGTTCAATCCCTGGTCCGGGAAGATCCCACATGCCACGGAGCAACTAAGCCCATGCGCCCCAACTGCTCCACAACTACTGAGCCTGTCCTGTAGAACCCAGGAGCCCCAACTACTGAGCCCACATGCCGAAATTACTGAAGCCCACACACCCTAGAGCCTGTGCTCTGCAGCAAGCGAAGCCACTGCAATGAGAAATCCACACACCACGACCAGAGAGTAGCCCCCGTTCACTGCAACTAGGGAATAGCCCAAAGACAGCCAGAAATAAATAAAATTTTAAAAAGTCAGTTGTGCTTCTATACACTAGCAATGAACAAGCTGAAAACAAAATTAAGAAAACTATTCCACTTAGCATCAAAACAAATAAAATACTTAGGAATAAATTTAAACAAAGATGCCAAACAACTTGTACCCTGAAAACTATAAAACACTGCTGAAGGAAACTGGGAAGGCACAAACTGAAGGAAATTGGAGGACATCTTTTGTTCGAGAATTGAAAGACTTAATATTGTTAGATGTAAGTATTACCCAAAGCAATCTGCAGATTTAATGCAATCCCTATCAAAATTCCTATGGCATTTTTTTAAGAAATAGAAAAATCGATCCTAAAATTTATATGGAATCTCAAAATACCATGAATAGCCAAATAATCTTGGGGAGAAAAAGAATGTTGGAGGTCTCAGAATACCTGATTTCAAAACTCACTACAAAACTACAGTAATCAAAGTATGGTACGGGCATAAAGAGAGACATTTAGACCAATGGAGAGGAACAGAGAGGCCAGAAATAAGCCCTAACATACATGGTCAAATTATTTTTGACTAGAGTTCCAGTCTTTTCAACAAATGGTGCTGAGAAAACTGGACATCTACATATAAAGGAACAAAGTTGGACCCTTATCTTGCACTATATACAAAAATTAAATGAAAATGAATCAAAGACATAAAGGCTAAAATGATAAAGTTCCTGGAAGAAACAGGGGGGAACCTTCATGACCTTGCATTTGGCATTGATTTCTTGAATATGACATCAAAAGCACAGGCAACAAAAGCAAGAATAGAAATTTTGGACTATGTCAAATTTTAAAACTACTCTGCATCAAAAGACACGGAGTGAAGAGGCAACCTACAGAATGGGAGAAAATATTTGCAAACTGTATATCTGATAAGAGTTTAAGATCCAGAATATACAAAGAGTTCCTATGATTCAATGATAACAAAACAATTCAATTTAAAAAAAATGAGCAAAGGATCTGAATAGACATTTCTTCAAAGAAGATATACAATGGCTAGCAAGTATATGAAAAGATGCCCAACACCACTAATAGTTGAGAAAGTGCAAATCAAAACCACAATGAGATAGCAACTCATACCCATTAGGATAACTGTTATTTAAAAAAAGAAAAAAAAGGGATGTGGAGAAATTGGGACCCTTGTGGACTATTGTTTACATATGTGCACTAATGTAAAATGGTACAGCCATAGTGGAAAACAATGTGGCAGTTCCTCAAAAAATTAAAAATAGAATTACCGTATTACCTAGCAGTACCAGTTCTGGGTATATATCCAAAAAATTGAAAGCAGAGTCTCAAAGAGGTATTTATACACTCATGTTCACTGTAGCATTATCCACAATGGTCAAAAAGTAGAAGCAACCCAAATGTCTATCAACCAATGAATGGATGAGCAAAATGTGGTGTTTACACACAATAAAATATTATTCAGTTTTTTAAAGGAAAGAGATTCTGATACATGCTGCAACATGGATGAGAATTGAAGACTCTAGGTGATATAAGCCAGTCACAGAAAGATATATACTGTATGATTTCACTTATGTGAGGTATCTAGATTAGTAAAATTCATAGAAACAGAAAGTAGAATGGTGGTTGCCAGGGGCTAGAGGGAGGGAGAAATGGAACTTGATGTTTAATGGGAACAGAGTCTGAGTTTTATACGACGAAAAAGTTCTGGATTTTGCACAGCAATGTGAATGTTGCTAACAGTACTGAACTATATTCTTAACAGTGGTAAAAAGAATAAAGATTATGTTATGTCTGTTTTACCCCCGCTTAAAAAAAATACAGTGAAGGAGGAGGCCTGAAAAATAGGGACTTAGACCAAGAAAGAACGGAGACTCCACTGTTTCTTCATCTTGATTCAAGAGACCCCGGAGGCAAGTAAGAAAGCCGGGGCCTTCAGGTTCCCTTAAGAGAGAAGATCTCGGCCTCTGGAGATGCATTTTTCTCTTCTGGAGTAAATGAATAGTGTGGAACTTGGCTGCAGAATTTATGGGAACTGGCATACAGTAAACTATGTATATTTGTATAAACATATACACAGGGCTGGCACACATCCAAAGGCTGCTGTGGGATGTCCCTGGTGGCTCAGTGGTAAAGAATCTGCCTGCCAGTGCAGGAGACACAGGTTTCATCCCTGGTCGGGGAAGATTGCCACATGCTGCAGAGCAACTAAGCCCTCAGCTACTGAGCCTGCGCCCTCTAGAGCCTGTGCTCCACAACAAGAGAAGCTACCGAAATGAGCACCCTGTGCACTAGAGAGTGGCCCTCACTTGCTGCAACTATAGAAAAGCAATGAAGACGCAACACAACCAAAAATAAATAAATAAATACTTTTCGAAAAAAAGACTGTGCCTTCCAATGAAGGGGGATGTGGGTTCAACCCCTGGTCAGGGAAGTAAGGTCCCACATATTGTGGGGTGCAGCCAAACATGTTTTTTTTAAATGCTGCCGTAATGTAGTCCATGAAGACTTGGATGCACTCCAAGGGTCACCAATGCTACCAGAGATGGCCGTGGAAGAAGAGGACCCCAGAATTAAGTTCATGAGACGGGTCTGTGACCTGTAGAGCATGGTTATACAGAGAGTCTTATGATCATTCAGATTCATAAGGAGCTGTTTAGTCTCAGAACAAATGGGTAGTTTCAAGAACAATGATGTTGTAGGTAATGTTATAGTGGAAAAAAGACTATAGAAGATATATAGACTATAGAAGACTGCAGAAGACCATCTCTGCATCTTTCCAAGCTATTATGAAAAATGTTTTTATAAATTTGCTTTAAACCTTTTTTTCAATGAAAACAATTCTACTTCTATTCAGGCTTTCCCCTGCTATGCTAACAATCTGATTTCTACAAAATTGGCTGGAAGTGGAAATAAAACAGACCTACAATAGAAGTTATAAAAAATAAAGTAAAATATAGGTTATTTCAACCACAATTCTCATGTCTATTGATTAAAAATAATAGTAATACTACCCTGTTGCATTGGCATCAAAATTCAAGCGATAGAATGTGAAATAACTATTTTTGTCAAAAAGCACATGCATGTGTACACAGTAGAATACTCCTGTATGGCAGAGGGGAAATGGAAGTCTCTGGGCCAAAGAAGCAAGCTTGATAGGTTTTGTTAGGCTGTCACAGTGCTGGTGCACTTTTAAAAATGGAATTAGCTGCTAACATTTAATATATTAAAGGGGAAATTTTTAATTAAATCATGACAGTCTCAACCATTTAGGGTTACTTACCTGGCTCCTGTAGCATTTGAGTTAGTGATCCCCGTTTTATGGGAAGAAAAAGCTAATAATCTCTTCCAGAAAAAAATGACAGTTTTGAAAGATTATATTTGCCTTGATACCCCTTAGATTATGTCTGCATTGATACCAGTATTTTTGTCAGATATAAAAGTCATTAATCATCTGTATACAAAGGATTTAATTGCAGGAATAATTTAAAAATATGCAAGGTCACAGGCTTACCTATATCAGGGCAGGTATGATCATTAACTCTGAAGGTTTATAGAATTGGGATCACAAAGATAAGATTTAAATGGGACAAGCTGTCCTACATTGGTGCCAAATGTTACGTTTCAAAATTCAAATTCAATACCATTTAAAAAATTGCATTTCTAAAGCATTAATTTGTGTTAAAATTTAGCAGAGAGCTTCTGAAGAGATACACAATAGCATTGAAGAGAAGGAGCACATTTTGATTAGTATCTAACAGATCAGTTAGTAGTAAAATACTTCAGTTTCAGTTCAGTTGCTTAATCGTGTCCCACTCTTTGCAACCCCATGGACTGCTGCACGCCAGGCTTCCCTGTCCATCACTAGCTCCCGAAGCTTGCTCAAACTCACATCCATCCAACCATCTCATCCTCTGTCATCCCCTTCTCCTCCTGCCTTCAGTTTTTCCCAGCATCAGCGTCTTTTCCAATGAGTCAGGGTCTTTTCCAATTTTACTGGAAAAGTAAAATATTTATAAAGACCCAACTGTTGCAAGACTTAGTACATATGCCTCCTCTCTCCCAAATGTGTATCAGGGAACATTTGGTGACTTTGAGTGGGAGCAGGAAGGAATTGAAAGATCTGGTTATCCAAAACTCTAAGAAGGATTATCCATAGATGCCTTTGGAATATATGCTCCTTAAAAACCATCACTTGTCAAGAAATATCTATGTTATACATGACCACTAAAGGGCTTCCCTGGTGGCTCAGATGGTAAAGAATCCTTCTGCAATGCAGGAGACCTGAGTTTGACCCCTGAGTGGGGATGATCCCCCGGAGAAGGGAATGGCTACCCATGCCAGTATTCTTGCCTGGAGAATCCCCATGGACAGAGGAGCCTGAAGGGCTACAGTTCATGGGGTCACAAAGAGTTGGACATGATTGAGTCACTAAAACTTTTGCTATTTTTCTTTTTTAAAATTATGAATCCTACTGCCAGGCAGACGTCTTTTCAGCTAGATTTTCTTTTCCTGCTCTCTTGAGCTGCTCAGAATCTGAACAGGTGTAGAGGTGAAATGCCAGAATTTGTCAGTGATATTACACCTGAAAAACTTGTACAAAAAGAAGGAGGAAAATTATAAAAGTCACACTGATGCCACTGCTAGGGGCCCAGATGACCAAGACATCTGGACCAGGCTAAGCAGAAGCATTATTGGTGTGGAGGTCTCCTTTGGGCAGTGGCCCTCATCCTGGTAAGATGTGTTAGACTCCAAGCAACAAATATGTCCCCAGTGTCCTGGATTCAGTTCCTGAACCAGACTCCAAGTCGCATCGTGTTCTTCTGAGCCCTGCACGTGTGCTTCCCTCTACCTGACGTACTTGCTCCCTTGCTCCTCCTTTTTCTATTCGGCTCCTTCTCGTTCATCCTGGAGGTCTCAGCTTAAATAGTGTTACCTCTGGGAGCCCACCTCGACCTCCTAGACTAAGTTAGGTGCCCCATGTTTGTTTCCCCACAACCCCCGGGACTTGAAAAGCACTGATCACACTGAATAATAGCTTCCTTTACTGTTTATATCCCCTTATAAACAATAGAGCTTCATGAGGCCAGGAGGCAGCTTTGCCTTGCATTCCTAATGTGGAGTAAGTTACTCAAAAGATATTGGTTGGATGGTTGAACAAACTACAGTCCAACCTGTCTGCTTCTTAGCTTACTCAGATACTCTCAGGTGGCCTCTCAGCTGTGGGACTGTCTAGTGTTTGTGAGCAGGGCTGAGAAGATGGCCAACACTGGCCGTGATGCCTAACAGGTTCCCAAGAAGCAGAAATTCTTGGGACAAGTGAACCAGAGGTTTGGTGTGCAGCCTGGAACTTCTCAAAAACCAGTCTGGAAAGAATGAGATGGAAAAGGAGGATGTGTGTATGAAGAGGGAGGCAGGAAGCTTGGAAGTAGCTTCTCAAGACAAAATGGGATGGTAGTATCTTGACCAGAAGCAGAGAATCAGAGATCAGGAAATCAGAGACCAGAATCAGAGATCAGAGAGAGTCAGCAGATGTCAGTGAGGGTTACAGGCAGATATTTTGGAATGATTTAACACCCAAGGGCAAGAAAGACACCAAGAACTGACACCAGAAGCTAGTCTTGCTTTTCCAGCTTAGAAGCTGGCCATAACGTGGCTGGTTGTCAAAAAGCACAGGCTCTCAAACCCTCTGTTCTTAAGGAGCTTTAGTTTTTTTCTGCACTATGAAACAGTGCAGCTAAAAAAAAAAAAAAATCACTTTTGAAGACTTTCCATGGTCCTCAACATAGAGTCAAATTTCTTAATATGGCCTGCAAAATCTGTCTGACCAGCCTCATCTTTTTCCTAAGGCAATGAAGGAATATGAGTGGCTCCAACCTAGAATGGACTGAATTTTCTGTAATCAGAAGAATCTGGAAAAGGAGAATAATTCTAGCCTGGTTCTTCAAACAAATCTGGAAGTTCCACCTGTGAAAACAGGAACGAACTTTCTCCAGGGGCCAGGTGGCAAGAACTCCCTTCCTCTACGTGTAGCCTCTATCTCCTCAGTCTTCTGGGTCTGGGGATGCTGGGACCCCATCCCTCCTCAGTCTGATGGCTGAGTTGTTTCTGGGGCTGAGCAATCTGGTCCCTCCCTACTTGTTCCCCTTATCCAAGGCAGGCGGAGGGGGGCTCTAGTAATAAAACATGGGTAATCCTGACTTCAGGAGTGGGCCCACCATCCCCGCCATGGATAATACCCTGAGATTTGTCAGGCAGGCAAGTTACCTCCTCGGCCCTCACTGGCAGCCGGCTTCACTTGGATAGGACGATTCATCTGAAAGACATCGGACCAACACACCCCATCAGCACGACCGCCTGGTCCTGGGGCCCCGCCTTCTCCACCCCTGGACTTCTCAGGATCTAAGCCCTCACTCCACCACTCTATACCCCACCACTCTCACACAGGAATTATAGATTTTCTCCAAGATTCCTCCCTTAAATGCAGGACTTTAGAAGGTGCTAAAGCCTGAGGATTAGGCCATACGAAGCTCAGGGCAAGTAGAGGAGGGAATGTGGAGGCTAAAGAGATTCTCCTGCCTTGGGCTCTGTGCACAGACCATGTGAGGCCTGCCCCTCTGGCTCCTGGACTTCCTCTGGGTGAGAGGAATTGGGTAGCAGGGTAGAACTGATACTGCAGATTTGTGTTTTGTGTCTAAGACTGAGAATATAATTTCTATGTGTCATTTAAACAATCTGGGAATCAAGATTTAGTGTTGTCTACCCCCAACTCTGCCGTTTAGTGGTTGTATGACTTAGAGTAAGCCATCCCCGCTTGGATTCAACTTGTCAAACGAGAAAAACCTCCCCCAAGTTTCTACGTCACTATAGTCTACACTCACCCTCCCAGTCCTCTCGCTGGGCACCCTCTACCCTGAGGATGCTGGAGTTCTCCAGGGTACTATCCTCGGCCCCACTCACCCCACTCTTCCCTTTCACCCTGAAGAGTCTCATCCACACCCACAGCCTCTGCTCCTGTCCCCACAGGGCTGACTCAGAGCTCTGCGTCTCCAGCCTGGACCTCCTGCCTGAGCTTGAGCCCCTTGTGGCCAGCTGCTTGCTGGACACCCCGACTAGAAAGTCCACTGGTACCTTCCACTGAACACACCCAAACCAGAGCTCATCTCTTTGCCCAGACCTGATCCTTCCAGTCATCCAAGCTGTAAACCTGGAAAGCAGCTTGGCTCCTTCCTCCCTCCCTTCCCCCACCAACCGATTTCACCTTCTAATTCAGGGGTTCCCTGATCAGGGGTAGATATGAATCACCCGGGAACCATATCAGACTCTCAAGTTGGGGGAACTGTATCATTCATTGGTAAACGCTCCCAGGTGATTTCGATATACACCCCACCCACTCCCATCCCCCAACCACCCTGAGAGAATTCATGATTGAATCCCCATCTCACCTTCCTCTCATGGGTGTTGTGGGGATCACATGAGATAATGGGGACGCAAAAGGTCTTTGTAAACTGCCAGGAGCTGGGTGCGTAGGACGTGAGGAATTATTGTTGGGGGGCAGACAGCTGAGTGCTGGGAGGAATGAACCGCAGCCTTCCTGTTCGTGGAGGAAGGGGTACTGATGCCCATCTGGCCTGAGAAGGTGATGATCTGACCCCCTCCCCTCAGGAAATGCAATGCTTCTGCACCAATCAGGGGCCACTCCATCCTCTACCAGTGTGCTTGTTGCCGAGACAACGGGCAGCTTCCTGTTACCATAGCCACAAGTGCTACCCAGTAACCATGGTAACGCCCTGGCAGTCACAGTTGAGCAATTTCCTTTGGATCAAATTTGGAGGAGGGGGAATGGGGAGGGCTTTAAAAAAAAAAAAAAAAGGAAAGGAAAACAGGCCAAGCCTGAACCAGCACAATCCCCCTCCCTCCCAGGACTCAGGTTCTTATGCGCTCTGACACACCCGCCCGCTGGTGGTGGAGCACCTGCAGAGGACCAGGTTGTGGATGGGGGCCGAGACACCGACAGGACACAGGCTTCAGTCTAGAGGGGATGACAGATCAATCCAAGCAGATCAGGGTGAGCTGGACAGGTCTGGACTGGCCTGGACCAGGGACCGGGAGGACAGGACCCCTCCCTGGACATGGCCACCTGTGACTGTGGAGGAGAGACCAAGAGACAGAGCCATGGAAAGCAGAGACACAGGGAGAGATGAAGAGACACAGGAAGACAGAAATGATAAGAGAGTAAAACGGACCTGCAAAGGGGCAAGGAAAGAAATACTGGTGGAGACGAGAAGGAATTGAGGGGATAGGGGTCAGGAAGGGAGCATAGGAAAGGGAGGGGGGAGTGTGGCAGCAGGGGAGAAGCCTGGGGTGGGGGCCAGTGATGGTGAGCAAGACCATCATTATTTTATTAGTTCTTAAATAGATTCTAAGAATTTCTCTCTGGAGCCTAGAGTGATGAGCACATGTGACAGCAGTTTCCATGGCAGCTGCCTCCCTGGCTGGGTTTCTGGGGAGATGGAGCTCATTGGGGCTCTGGAGGATGTCCCTTCCCCCAGCCCCCACTGCACCACTCTTTGATGGAGAGTGGGCATTAGGTGGTACATAAACATCCCACGTGGACCTGGCAGAGTCCAGGTCTCAGAGGGTGGGCACCTAGACCTTCCACCACTCAGCCATGTTGTCAGTATTCCCAGAACTCTGAAGAGCCCTGAGCTGGGCCCTTCAGGAGAGACAGCAATGACCCTGGGACCCTGTCCTTAAAGGGTAAAATAATGTCACCATTTCCCAAGAGCCCACTATGTGCCAGGCCCTTCCTGGGGCACTGTATATACACTGTCTCTAAATTCCTTCCAAACACTCTACAAGAGAATGTTGTTGTTCCCATAGTACAGATGAGAAAGTTGAGGCTGCTGCTGCTGCTGCTGCTGCTGCGCTAAGTCGCTTCAGTCGTGTCCGACTCTGTGCAACCCCACAGATGGCAGCCCACCAGGCTCCCCCGTCCCTGGGATTCTCCAGGCAAGAACACTGGAGTGGGTTGCCATTTCCTTCTCCAATGCATAAAAGTGAAAAGTGAAAGTGAAGTCACTCAGTCGTGTCTGACCCTCAGCGACCCCATGGACTACAGCCTTCCAGACTCCTCCATCCATGGGATTTTCCAAGCAAGAGTACTGGAGTAGGGTGCCATTGCCTTTGGGGGAGGCTAAATCACTTGTCTGAGATGACATGGTGCTTGAGCTGGGATTTGCCCCCTGGTCTGTCTGACATTGAAGTCCATGATTTTCCCTCAAGTTGCTCAACTCTGTTCTGAAGGCATGAACACAAATGAGGAACAGAGGGGCCAGGACCAGGGGAGGAGTGCAAGGTGAAGTGCTGTGGGAGAGGCTGACTCCAGCTGGAGAGGCTGGCTCAGGGATGGCTTTGTGGAGCAGGCAGAGTTTGAGCTGGGTCTTGCAGCACTGGGGTCACTGGGCCATCATGGGAGGGGCAGGGCTGGAGGCTGAACATTCCAGATGGCTGGGGTATGGACAGGGAGACGCAAGTCTGAAAGAGTAAGGGTTTTCAGGTAGGCGCCTGACATTGAGGGGGCTAGTGAGTGAAAGTTACTCAGTCGTGTCCAACTGTTTGTGACCCCATGGACTATACAGTCCATGGAATTCTCCAGGCCAGAATACTGGAGTATTCTTGGGCTTCCCTGGTGGGAAGATGAATTGAGAGAATATTACTATATGTAAAATAGATGACCAAAGCAAGCTTGATGCGTGAAGCAAGGCACCCATAGCCAGTGAGTGCTCTGATGATGATGATGATGATGAAAGTTGCTCAGTTGTGTCTGACTCTTTGCGACCCCATGGACTATATAGTCCATGGAATTCTCCAGGCCAGAATACTGGAGTGGGTAGCCTTTCCCTTCTTCAGGGGATCTTCCCAACCCAGGGATTGAACCCAGGTCTCCTGCATCGCAGGAGTATTCTTTACCAGCTGAGCCACTAGGGGGCTAGGGTAGTACAAATTTCTCCCAGTCAGATAGATGTGGATTTAGATCCTGGCTTCATCAGTACAGTTTACTAAAAGGTCTCTGAGCCTCAGTAGCCACATTAGTAAAAGGGGATTCATGATCCTACTTTGAAGGGGTGTGGTGAAAGTGACAAAAGCTAGATCTTAGTAGATACACCAGATGTTATACGTTTTTTGTTTGTGTTTGTGTTTTAAATGGAAGGATATGAAATTGAAAAGTCAGAAGCCAGATCAGGGCAGATTGTGAAAACTATGATGAAGAAGTTTGTTGTATCTCAAAGGCAGCAGAGATCTAGGGAAGTAGGGGAAGAATCTGTCTTATGAAGGATCCCATGAACTGTCATTATGCAGAGTAAGGATTGGAAAGGGAAAAATTAGAGGCAGGAAGATCAGTGATACAGGTAAGGGTTGAGGGTGACCTGGATCAGGGCAGAAGGAAATGGACAGATTCAAGAGATATTGAGGAAGAATGAACTGGACTAAAGTTGTATTGAATATGGGGAATGAGGGAGAGGAGGAAATTCTGA
Organism: Bos grunniens; assembly: GCF_055505025.1. Lineage (NCBI taxonomy): Eukaryota > Metazoa > Chordata > Mammalia > Artiodactyla > Bovidae > Bos > Bos grunniens. The sequence goes on along the minus strand of NC_141174.1, from coordinate 83,146,868 downwards.
CTGACAGGTTTCTGGCTTAGGTGTTGGGGAAGTTGGTAGTTTGGCAGGTAGGAGGTGCAGGGCAGGAGCCCAAGATGGTGATGACTGAGTTGGGAAAAGGAATGCTCCCCTAGGCTCTGACCTTCAGTCTCTACTGGGAAGTGGTTGGGGAGGGCATCCAGTATTTGGGTATGTTGTCTGTGACTGGAGGAGAAAGAGAGATGCCCACATGAGTTACCTGGGCAACCCTACCTGCTTCATTCCTTCCACAGCCAGGGGATGGATGTGGGAGTGGGGTGAAGCACCCACGATTCCCCTTTGAAGAAAGAAGGCATTTCCTCCTTGGTCAAGCACTTGTCATGGGACCTCAGGGGAGCTCTTGCCCTTGGCTGAACACTTGTTCCCCTGAGTTTCCCAAGTCCAGGCCTATGTCTGCTTCAGGACCTAGCTCTGGAGGGGAAGTCAAGGGAGAGTATGTCAGAAAAAGGAGAGAACAACCCACTCCAGGCCATGGAATGGAGAAGGTCAGCAGCAGCACAGACACACGCTGGGTCCTGATCCTTCTGCCTCTGTGAGCAGCAAGGAAGGCCACACCTTACTCCTCCCTGCTTAGCTTGCTTACAGTTCCTGCCTTTGGACTCCGCATCTCCTTCTTCAGACTCTTCTGTCCGATGCTAACTATTCCCTTCACTTGGCACTCATGATACCCTCAGCCCCTTCCCCTCACTGTGGGAAGACTGTTTATTGTAACCTCCCCAAAGACGGGGCTCCTGGTGGGTCTAAGAGAGGTGTCATGGGTGCAAGAGAGAGCTGAGCAGATAAAAAGGAAACCACCACGGTCAGCACTTTGTTCTGCCTCACCCCCTTCCTCTAATTCAGTCCACTCCCGAGTCCCATTCGTTCTAGGGTCTGTACAGATGACAAATCCATCCTCTCCTCTCCATCCCTGCCTCAATCCCAGCTCCACGCCAGTGTCATATTCACCTGCACTCAAGTAACTGTGTCCAGAGGGTCACCTGCCTCCCGCAGTGCTTCCTCTCCATGCCAGCCTCACTCCATATCCAGAGTGATCTTTTAATACCAGTCCCTCTCTCTTCCCTGCGCCAAATGCACCCACAGCTCCCCATTGTAAGCCTCCAATAAAGCCCGAGATCCTAAGACTGGGAGCCCAAACCTGTTAGTCCTGCGTCCCCTGTTGTCCTGTACATGTGATCCTCTCCATTCAGCTGGAGCCTTAGCCATCTCCACTGGACACCTTCCCTGCCAGTTCTCACAATGTTCCCAAGATTCCAGAAGTAGCCTTTGTCTTTTAGGTTTCTAGGCCCTCAAACATGATGATCATGATTCAGCTCAGATAGCATCTCCACCCTCTCCACTCCTGATGCCTCTTTTATGTGCCCAGAGGTAAACCCCACTGAGGTGCAGTGGGTTATTTCTGGGCTGGAAGCTCCTTGAAGGCAAAGGTGCCAGCTCACGCAATGAGCAGGTGCTAGCACATTCAGTGCATCTGTGTGAGATACAGACAGGCAAATTAGATACTGTGGACAAATTAGGAAGAATGGGGCTGACACAGTCCTATGATCATGAGCATGGCTGGGTCAACAGAGCATGGCTAAACTGCAGCCCCCGTTTGCCTTTTTCACTCAAGCTCTTTCACGCAGGACACACCTGCAAAAGCAAGTGTACTCAGTGTTTGAAGGGGTGGATGCCCAGGGAAAAGGAGATCATGAGCATGAGGAGAGACAAGCGAGGGAGGGGGCACCTTCTGAATCCTGGAAGGCAGGGCCAAGGTCGGGCCTCACTTTCTCCAGGTGGATTCCGGAGCCTGAAGTGAGGCTGAAAGAAGCCGCTCCAGCTTCCTGGGGAAGAGGCTGCAGAAGCTGGGACAACCACTGAGGTCTGAAGGGAGTCCTGATTTGGGAGCCAAGCTTTAATAGGTGATAGAAATTAGCACGGAGCTGGTAGAGAGGGGTGGGGGAGGTACCAGCTGGGCAGACACCATGAAATTTCTCCTAGGGGTTCAGGCTTTCTCTTTGAATTTGACCCAGCTTTTCTTAACCCCACAGTGACAGTGTGAGTGTCTCCAGTAGGAGTCCAGATTGAAGTCTTATCTGTGCTTCTCCAGCAGGTGGCAGTGTGCCCAGGACCCTGAGCCTACAGGGAGCTGGGCACCTTCCCCCTCCATGCTGGTGGGCCCAAGGCCAGGTGACTAAAGCTGCTGCTGCCCCTGGCAGACCCAGAGGAAAGATGGATGGCTCGGCCAATGCTGGGGCTAGCCAACAAGGCCATTGATTTTCATTTAGGAGAATAATTAAATATTAATTTTCACTTTGTTAAGCTGAGGAGGGTGAACCAAGCCAATCCTGGCAGTATCAGAGGAAGTCAGGCCATATTGGAAGCCTGAGGATGACAGGGTCAGAGGGGCCAGGTGTACCCAGTCATCATCTGCTCTAGAACCTTTGTCCGCTGTCTGCCACCAGCCTGGCTGGTAACAGTGCAGTGGCTAAGTGAATGAGTTCTGGAGCCTGACTACCTAGGCTCAAAGCCCTGATCTTCCCATCAGTAACTACCCGACCTTGGGCAAGTCACTTGTTCTCCATGACTCAATTTCCTCATCTATAAAATGTGAATACCATAACAATACCTTCTTCATAGAGGATTAAATGACTTTGAACATGTCAAGTGCTAGGAACACTGTCGCTATCAATACATGTTAGTTATTATTTCTTTTCCTTCCCAGAAATAACCCTAGTAGTATAGCGCTTCACTGTCCTGATCTCAGGTGCCCTCAGCCCGATAGAGTCCACCAGGTACCCCTTCACTTGTGGAGCCCTGTGGCTGGTTGAGGAGGGGATTTTTTTCTTTATTATTTGTTTATTTGGCTGCACCAGGTTTTAGCTGCATGTGGGATCTTTAGTTGCAGCATACAGACTCTTAATTGTCGCATTCAGAATCTAGTTCCCTGCACGCATGTGCATGCTGAGTTGCTTTAGTCGTGTCCGACTCTTTGTGATCCTATGGACCATAGCCCACCAGACTCCTCTGTCTATTCAATTCTCCAGGCAAGAATACTGGAGTGGGTTGCCAGCCCTTCCTCCAGGGGATCTTCCCAACCCAGGGACAGAACCAGAGTGTCCGACAGCTCCCGTACTGACAGGTGGGTTCTTTACCACTAGTGCCACCTGGGAAGCCCTGTAGTTCCCTGACCAGGGATCAAACCCAGATACCCTGTGGATTTTTGTGTTCTTTTTCGCTATACAATAGATCCTTATTGATTATCCATTTTGAATATAGTAGTGTGTCCTAGCTATCCCTTTCCCCAGGCAACCGTAAGTTCATTTTCTCAATTCGTGAGTCTTTATTTTGTAGGTTCATTTATATCATTTCTTGTTAGATTCCACATATAAGGGATGTCATATGATATTCCTCTTTCTCTAACTTACTTCACTCAGTGTGACACTCTCTAGGACCATCCGTGTTGCTGCAAATGGCATTATTTCATTCTTTTTAATGGCTGAGTAATATGCCATTGTATATATGTGCCATATCTTCCTTATACACTCCTCTGCTGGATCCCCTGCATTGGGAGCACAAAGTCGTAGCCACTGGGCCATAAGGGAAGTCCCTGCGGGGGATTTGTTCTCCCAGATTTCATCTTAGTTTTTTCAGTGTCTTCTGTTAGCTTTCAGGATAAAGTCCAAACCCTTCACCGTGGGATTCAAAGTTTCCCCTTCAACCATAGCCCTCTGTGGATCTTCTCTCTGGTCTGGCCCGTGCTCATGTGGGGACCCTCCTCTACACTCCCAGCCCCATTTCACACCCATCTGTTCCTGTTGTCTCTGCACCTTTACCATGATGTTTGCCATATATGGAGTCTTATCACTTGTCTCCCTGACTCTTAATTCTAGGGACAGAAGTCATTTACTCCCAAGGGTGGATGCATAATGACTTCTACTATCACTCCTAGTAATGCTGCTGTTACTACTACTACCATCAGCTAACCTGTACTGAATACCTACTGTCTGCCAAGATTTGTGTTAAGCACTTTATATGACTTAGTTAATTTAATTATTATCACAGCCCTACAAGCTCAATTTCACAGAGGAGGAAAGCCTAGGCTTAGAGCAGTAAAGACTTGCCCAAGGTCATAGAGTTAGTGAGTGGTAGGTCCTGGATTGACACCCAGGTCTGTCTAGCTCCAGAGCCTGCCTACAGAGGATTGGTGAGGGTGATAAGTTGGTGTTGCGGTGGCAGTGGTGGATTTAGTTGCTCAGTCTTGTCTGACTCTTAGCGACCCCATGGACTGTACCCCGCCAGGCTTCTCTGTCCATGGGATTCTCCAGGCAAGAATACTGGAGTGGGTTGCCATTTCCTTCTCCAGGGGATATTCTCTACCCAGGGACTGAACCCGGGTCTCCTGCATTGCAGGGTGGTTCTTTACCACTGAGTCATCCAGGAAGCCCACATTGGTGTTACTTGACACTGAGCCTTCAAGACCCAGGCTCAAGTTCCTTCAATTACAAGGATTGGTTCTAGGACCTGACACCCCATTAACAGCTTGATCAGCTCTAAGTAAAGCTTGTCTTTTTTTAAAAATGTAATTTCATTTTAATTTTCATATTTTGATTGCACTATGCGGCTTGGAGGGTTTTAGTTCCTTAACCAGGGCTTGAACCTGGGACCTCAAGCAGTGAGGGTGGAGTCCTAACCATTAGACCACCAGAGAATTCCCTGAAGTTTGTTTTATTGCTGGAGGGCTCTGATGATGAGAAATGAATTCTTTATACTGAGCTGAAATTAATGTGGCTGTTTTTTATACCCCACTGATCCTGGTCCTGCCCTATGGGGATACCCATAGAAGACCAAATCCTTCTTCAGGATCTGAAGGTGGGTACCCACCCCAGCAGTAATATGTATTGAGATCTTACTCTATACCAGGTACTTGCTAAGCCTCAGTTAATCCCCCCAATAGTCCAGTGAGCTAAGCATTAGTATTACCCACTCCCTGTAGGTGAGGAATTGAAGCTTGAATGTCTAAGTAATGTATCTGAAGATACAGAAATGCTAAATGGCAGAGCTGGGATTCAACTCCAGTCTATGAGACTCAAAAACTAGTATTCGTAATTATTATGTTATGATGTCTCCCTATTGTAGCCCTCACTAAACCCTGTCCAGATAAATATCCCTGATTCTTCAAATTATCATTCCATAATATATTTTGTGTCCCTATACCATCCAAGTCTCTTTCTGGTAGGCTCAGGACCCTCTTAATCCTGAGGCCTGGAATTGGATATATTCCCAGGCTTGGCCTGCCCAGGACAACAGCATTCTTGCTCTAGACATGTCACTCCTTGGACAAGAGAAAATGAAACTGTGTAGTATGACTTGCTCCTGGTGAACCCTAGTTCCCCAAGTGTTAGCAACACTAGTCCCTAACGATTGCCACTTTCTTCCTTCAGCAGTAGGTCCTGCTTTGTCTTCTGTCTAGCGATTAGCCATCAGCCAAGGCCATATCAAGTGCCACTGATGTGCACTGGCCTAGCTGCCTGTAGAATGAGATCTCTTTTAACCTTGAGCTAAGTGTTTGGAGGTGTGGAAGGAAAGCAATATTGGTGAGTCAAGACACCCAAAAAGAATTACAGGAAGAGGATCATCCAGGACCCCAGGACCCCGAAGAAATGGGATACCAGCCCAGCAGAGCCTCTCCCCTGTGTATCTGCAAATATGCTCACACCAGTGACAAATGACACCTAACATCATGATTTTAGCCAAATCGACAAATTCTAGCATAGCTCACAAGAGTAATGACTTTCCTAAAAGATGGGAATAGTACACTTGGCCCAAGAGTCTCAGGCCCATTTCTTTGGACCAGAAGACTGAATATAACATATAACCTGTAGCTGTTAAGGGTACAGGTAAGTCCTCTGCTAGAAAGATGACTCTTCTTCTAGTTCCTGATCCCAACCCAGCCACCACATGCTGCTTTGGCAAGCACATAGGGCATGTTCCCAGCCAGAAGTGGTTCCCACCGCCCCCCCCAACCCTGGTGGACTTACCCCTGGCAGGGTCTTCTGCTCGTGCAGTGCACTCTGGGCCTTGAGAGCAGAGTCCCGGGCGCAGTAGGTGAGGAAGGCACAGCCTGGGGAGGAAGAGGCTGGCTCAGGGGTTTTCCTGAAACCCCCAGATACTCTTCCTGGAAAGACCCTATTACACTGACAAACTCAAGGCCATTCTCCTTTCTACAAGGGTACTGCTTCTGAGAAGCCTTCTCTGCCTCCCACCTTCTCTGAAGGGAGGATCTTCATGTGCCCGTGTCACAGACTCTGGCTCTCTCACTCGCTCCTGGCCTTTTGCCTAGGGAACATGTGCACCCACACCCAATCACATATTCATGCAATCCCACATCTCCCCTCCCCACGGCAGCCATAAATCCTGTTGGGGTTAAAACTCCCTAAGCGGCTTTGCCTTCAGCTTTAACCCCAACCTCCCCCTTCCTTTTTGGATTCATACTCCTAAAGTCTCTAAGAATCAACCTCAATTCCTTCCCAACTCAGTTTCAGATGGGAGCAGACAGAAAAGGAGGAAGAAGGTTGGGAACCAAGCCCAGGACCCCACAACTCCTTCCTGATACCTCCTCCTAGTTTGAGTCTAAGGAACGGATTGATTTGAAGCTTGGGAGATGGAACTGGTTTAAGGACATCTTATAGACAGGAGCTTCTAGGGACTTCCAGTCCTATCCAAAGTACTTGATTCATCAACCCTCCCAGGACTACAGGATAGGGCCTCTTAAAGTGTTTTTATGCCACAAACATGACTTCTCTAAAAGAATGAGTAGTTAAAGGGGAGAGAAGGAGTCTAAGTTGAACCAAAGGTTCAGTCCTACCCACTGTTTGTCCAGCCTCACAACCTGTAGCCTGCTAGGAAGCATAGGGCCAAGACTTCTTCCGTTCCAAAAGTCATTCATTGAACACTCACTTACTCAGAAAAGATTTATTGAATACTTACTTCTTATAGTGGTATATTATGATGGCTTGAAGGTAAAGTGGTAACAAGACAGACACATTTCCTGCCCTCATGGGAATCATGTAAAGGATCATGAGGGAGACATATCTAAGTCCACACAATTGAGGAATGAATGTCTCAGAGAACACACTGAGCTCTCAATAACAGAGGGGGGTTGACAAGGTGATGGAAAGGGTAGTGATTATTTCAAGCAGAGAGAATAGTACATATTCTATTGGACTATTACATATTCTATAGGACTGAGTAAAGAATTCAGTGTGTTGGGGAAACAGATGGAAGGCCAGTATGGTTGAAGGTTGGTAACTGGGGGCAGATTGGCCAGAGAGGTATGCAGGGATCAGCTCATCTGTAACTTCAGTTTGGATTTTGAATTTTGTCCTAAGAACAGTAGAGAGCCACTAAAGGGTTTTAAGCAGGGTTGTGACATTAGGTCTGTGTTTTCAAGAAGAGCCTTCTGAGTAAAGGAAGGAAAAAGACTAAAGGAAGAGAAAGTGGATGTGGGAAACCATTAGGAGCTTGATGCAGTTTTCCACTTAGACCTCAGCAGACTTCAAAGGCAAATGGGAACATTTTATCCATGTGGCTGTCCTCTTAAGGTGGGCAGATATCTGCCATTCACTGGGTTAAAGAGACCTTAGAGAACTCCTGGAACAACCACTTATCATATCAATAGGAAAATTGATGCCCAGAAAGTATGCCAGTGGTAGGACAGGGTTTGGAATCTCCAACTCCTAGGCTGAGCTTGTTTTCAAAGCTGTGGCTTTGAAATACTGTGGCTGCCCCCTTCAGTATTCAGCCATCTAAAAGAAAATGAGTCACTCTGGCTTTTGGACGTCACTGTTGCTGGGGAGAAGGTGGAGAATATGTTGATTGGGAGACCCTCCCCATTGACCTTGCAAAGTAACCTTGCCTTCAAGAGTTGTGGGTTGATTTGGGGAAAAAAATCACCAAAACCTGATTCCGCTTACATCCCTGCTCCATCTTCCACCACCAAACCATATTAGCTGACGTCAGAACTGAGCAGTCTGAAAGGCTCAAGGGCCTACTTGCTGCCAAAAGGAGCCCTGTGTGGACAGGGAGTGGAAGAACAGAAGGATAAAAAGACAGAGAAGCATGGCTTGAGGGACAGATGAATGGGGAAAAAAATAAACAGGAAGAATTAGAACTAAGTGGAGAGAGAGAAAGGATTAGGGAACAGTTCAGAAACTCTGATGGTGTTTGAGTGAGAAGAGTGAGAATTAAAGAGAATCTATACACTTTGCTCAGAAAGACCAGCTTGTACTTACATACTGAAATAAATGTCTAAAAAATAAGACCATAAGTTGCTATGGATGGATGGGCAGTTGGGCAACTGGACTGCATTAGAAGGGATCTGGGTGGTATGGTCTTGTGGTTTCATGCCCCTTTAAAAATAACCCCACTCCAAAGGGTTTAAGATGCACTGCTACATAGCTGGTCCCAGATCCTCTATGGACATTTTCCTGAAACTCCTACATTAGTGTGCCTAGGAACTCCCCAAAGCCTTTGAGTTGAAAAGGTGGCAGCCTGATTCCAGCTCTCAGCCCTTAGGAAAATACATTTAGCTGTTACCCAGGGCCCACCACTTCTCTCCTGGAAAGATCATGGAGGATAGTTGGAGACCCTCCCCTACTCCACAAATCCTGAAACTATAGCATGGTGAAGGTGGGGAGAGAAAAAGGTGATTCTTCTCAAATAATTTCCTTCCCATGCCTATGTATGATATGTGACTCTGGCCATCTTACTCCAGCCCAGCCTGGACAGACTTTTCTGCATGTAAACAAGCCTCCTCCCTCTCCCTACAGGAAGAAAGAGGTGTGGTAGGACAGGACCATGGTGCCTGTCTCTTGAACAGGGGCTGGGAGAAGACCACTTTCTGCCTCTTCAACTTGACCCACCCTGAGGCTCTGGTCCACAGGTTCTGGTCTAGGACCAGCTTGTGAGGAAGGGAAAGCCATAAAGAGGATTGGGAGGCCATAAAGAGGATTGGGAAGGGACAAATATGTGGCACGGGAGTGAGGAGATTAGAGAGTAAAAGAAGTGTGGGTTCAGCTGAGAGGACACCTGAGATGCGGGGGATGAGGGAGCACAGATGGCTGGAGTTCCTGCTGAGGTCAGAGTCCTGGACTCAGATCAGAAGAAGATCGTGTTGGGGTTCTGGATGGGAATGGAGAGACTGGGGCTATTCCTATGCAAGAAGGTGGAATTTGGTGCTGAGAGCCTCCTGGGAAGGGAATTGGATTTTGTGATTTAGACGGGCCTGCATTCTGAAGAAGGCGAGAGTTTGGGTCTGTGGGATTTTAGGCTGGCAATCTGAATCAAAAAGAGGCTCCAGATATTGCCAGGTCTTAGAGGCAAGAATGAGGAGTGCAAGTCCAAAATGTGTGTAAATGTGGTTATCCCTGAATGGGCTGGCACCAGATTTGGGGGGGGGGTGGTGATTCAGGAATGATTGGGTCCAGGGTTTGGGAGACTGAGGGTGTCAGAGACTTAGAAGGTGGAATAAGTTCCCAAATTCCTGGATTTGGGCTGTCTGATGGGAAAGATGGAGGGAAGTCCAGCTGAAAGGCGGAGACTGTTAGGGTGTGAGAGCCGAGGGGTAGGGAGTTGGAGGTTAGAATAGAGAACACGCCAGGGGGCCAGAGTGATGATCAGAAGGAGGGTGTCAGAAAATTCTGGGTTGAGGGTTCTGTGATCTGGGAGAAAGACTGGGCTGAAGTGGGCTGGTACTGGACTGGTGTTGGACTGGCTCTAGGCAGGGCTTGGGTTGGGGCTGCAGTTGAGGCTGGGATTTGGGCTGGGCCTCACTCTAATCGGATTGGGGCTGGGCTGGGCAGGGCTGGGCAGGGCTGGGCTGGGCTGACCCCGCGCACCTTTGTGGAGGCCGGTGAGCCGGTCCTTCAGCACCGTCAGCTCGTAGATGCGGCCGAACTCCTCGAACAGCGGCTTGAGGTCCTGCTCGTCCAAGCCCCGCGGGATCTGCCCCACGAAAAGCTTGATGGCGTCGTGGTCCTTCATGGGCACGGCAGGACCCGGGTTTAGCCCGCTCATGCCGATGCCGCTGTCCGCGGTGCTGAAACCCAGGCGAGGGCCGGGGCCGGCGGGCGGCGCAGACCCTCCGGGCGCCGCGGCCATATCCCCGCCCGGTCCGCCCTCCCGCCGGTCCCGCCTGTCCCGCCGTCCCCTCCCTGGACCGGTGGAGAGGGCCGGGGGGGAGGGGGCGGGACCCAGGCGGCGAGGGCAGGAGGGGAGGCTGCACAGGGGGCGGGGTCCGGGTGGAGGGGCGTAGAAAGGGTGGGGCGGGCTGGAAGGGGGCGGGGCAGGGGGCGGGGCAGGCCCGGGCTGAGGCGGCGGGACGCTGGGGTCTGGCTTGAGGTCCCAGCGCGGCGCTCTCTGGGCTCCCGCCCGAGCTCTCCCAGAGCTGAGCCCCGAGCCCCAGCCCCTGTGTTTGATGACGTAAGGGCAGCTGGCCGCCGGGTCTACGCAAATGATTTGCATAATGAGGAAGCAACGGCCAATCAGAGATGGAGTTGACCGGGTTCGGCCGGGGGCGGGAGGGGTGGCTGGGCTCTAGCGCTCCTTCCTGCTCGCCATGGCAACCGGACCCTAGGATGCCCTGTGTCTGTCGAGTATGTGCGGGCGTGGCCGTGGATCGTGCGTGTGCGCCTTGGACAGCGTGAGGGGAAGTAGCTTTGTCATGCGTGGTGATGTCTGAGGGAGTCAGAGCTAACCCCTCTCCTCACACACCAGCACACACAGGCACACACCTCCAATCACTGGAGCGTTTCCTGCGGGGGTGGATGGGGATTCCTCTTCTCCATTCCCACTACCGAAGCCAGTCCTCGGAGCCAATCCCACCCCGCCTATCACACAGCTCTCTCCTCAACAACTACCTTACGCACGAGACTCAAATGCATTCGTCTCCCACGGATCCCGCAAAAACTAAAAATAAAATTTTAAAGAAAGAAAAACAAAACAAAAACTCCAAAACACTCCTGGAACATGAATTCCTCCTCAGGAGAGTGAGGGAACTTATATAGCCATATTTGCTCACACACCTAGTTCATCCTGATTCTGTGAGCTCACGAGTGTTATCCTCTTTTTCCAGAAAAGGAAGCTGAGGGTCTGAGGGTCAAGGAGGTTAGGACCAAGCCGGCCCCTAACATCTGCTGGGGCCAGGGCAAAAGAAGAAATGAAAATACACATACTGCGTGTCTAAATATTTAAAAGATACAAATCAAGTTCAGTTCAGTTCAGTTCAGTCGCTCAGTCGTGTCCGACTCTGCGACCCCACGAATCACAACACACCAGGCCTCCCTGTCCATCACCAACAAGTTGTTAAATATGTTTATTTCTTATTTCTGCAAATACTCCTTCATAATAAAAATGAAAAACATGTGTAAAACTGCTTTTATATGATGGAAAGTTGGCAACATATCAGAGCTGATGGAATTTTTATTGCACTTGCTTATGTCTGAGTATTCTTTTAATGGGTCAGTGATATTTGGACGCAAGGAGTACAATAAAGATAAATAATTCATAAGTTATATGTTTATTTCAAAATTTTTTCTTGCCTTCTTTCATTAAAATTGCTAATCTGTCTTCATTGATGACTGTTCAAGAGCAGCAGTAGCAACTGGAATCAACAAAATGTTGTTACAATATTCAAATTCAGAAATAATTAATTTTTTTTTTTACTTTTAGTAAAAAAAAATCCTTGTAATTACCTGATTATGGAATGGTTACCATAATATTTGTTTCACTGAGCTTGATGTATTTTTTCAAATTTCTTTGAAACTTTCTCTGTAAGTCTATTTTTTAGTTTTCAACTGTTTGGAGAATTTTCCTTTTGTCTCTCTTTTATGAACTTCTAGTTTGAGAACATACTCTGTACAATTTCAGTTATTTTACATTTGTTGAGGTTTTGTGATCCTCAGAATCTGATCTATCTTGGTAAATGCTTTGTCGGTGAGTGAAAAGAATATTTTCAACAGTATATTCTGCTGTAATTGGATGGAGTGTTCCATAAATGCTGACTAGATCCTGTTGGTTGATGGTGTTGTTGAGTTCTCTATCTTTGCTGACTTTATGTCTACTTGTTTTCTCAACTATTGAGAGAGGGTTATTTAAGTCTACAATTATAATTGTGAATTTATTTCTCCTTCCAGTTCTATTAGTTTTTCTTCACATATGTTGCAGTTCTCTTGGTTGGTACATACACATTTAGGATTGCTATGTTTTTCTGGTGGATTGACTCTTTTATCATTATGTAATGTCAATGATTATATTCTTTGCAACCAAAGATGGAGAAGCACTATACAGTCAGCAAAAACAAGACTGGGAGCTGACTGTGGCTCAGACCATGAACTCCTTATTGCCAAATTCAGACTTATATTGAAGAAGGTAGGGAAAACTACTAGACCATTCAGGTATGACCTAAATCAAATCCCTTATGATTATACAGTGGAAGTGACAAATAGATTCAAGGGATTAGATCTGAGAGACAGAGTGCCTGAAGAAATATGGACGGAAGTTCATGACATTGCACAGAAGGCAGTGATCAAGACCATCCCCAAGACAAAGAAATGCAAAAAGGCAAAATGATTGTCTGAGGAGGCCTTACAAATAGCTGAGAAAAGAAGAGAAGCTAAAGGCAAAGGAGAAAAAGAAAGATATACCCATTTGAACGCAGAGTTCCAAAGAATAGCCAGGAGAGATAAGAAAGCCTTCCTCAGTGGTCAATGCAAAGAAATAGAGGAAAACAACAGAGTGGGGAAAACTAGAGATCTCTTCCAGGAAATAAGAGATTCCAAGGGAACATTTCATGCAAAGATGGGCACAATAAAGGACAGAAATGGTATGGACCTAACAGAAGCAGAAGATATTAAGGGGAGGTGGCAACAATACACAGAAGAACTGTACAAAAAAGATCTTCATGATCCAGATAACCACAATGATGTGATCACTCACTCAGAGCCAGACATCCTGGAATGCAAAGTCAAGTGGGACTTAGGAAGCATCACTACAAACAAAGCTAGTGGAGGTGATGGAATTCCAGTTGAGCTATTTCAAATCCTGAAAGATGATGCTGTGAAAGTGCTGCACTCAATATGCCAGCAAATTTGGAAAACTCAGCCATGGCCACAGGACTGGAAAAGGTCAGTTTTCATTCCAATCCCAAAGAAAGGCAATGCCAAAATATGCTCAAACTACCGCACAATTGCACTCATCTCATACGCTAGCAAAGTAATGCTCAAAATTCTCCAAGCCAGGCTTCAACAGTATGCAAACTGAGAACTTCCAGATGTTCAAGCTGGATTTAGAAGAGGCAGAGGAACCAGAGATCAAATTGCCAACATCCACTGGATCATCGAAAAAGCAAGAGAGTTCCAGAAAAACATCTATTTCTGCTTTATTGACTATGCCAAAGCCTTTGACTGTGTGGATCACAATAAACTGTGGAAAATTCTGAAAGAGATGGGAATACTAGACACCTTACCTACCTCCTGAGAAATCTGTATGCAGGTCAAGAAACAATAGTTAGAACTGGACATGGAACAACAGACTGGTTCCAAATTGGGAAAGGAGTATGTCAAGGCTATTTATTGTCACCCTGCTTGTTTAACTTATATGCAGAGGACATCATGGGAAATGCCAGGCTGGATGAAGCACAAGCTGGAATCAAGATTGCCAGGAGAAATATCAATAACCTCAGATATGCAGATGACACCACCCTTATGGCAGAAAGTGAAGAAGAACTAAAGAGCCTCTTGATGAGAGTGAAACAGAAGAGTGAAGAAGTTGGCTTAAAACTCAACATTCAGGAAATGAAGATCATGGCATCTGGTCCCATCACTTCACGGCAAATAGATGGGGAAACAATAGAAACAGTGAGAGACTATTTTCTTGGGTTCCAAAATCACTGCAGATGGTGACTGCAGCCATGAAATTAAAAGACACTTGCTCCTTGGAAGAAAAGCTATGACCAACCTAGACAGCATATTAAAAAGCCGAGACATTACTTTGCCAACAAAGGTCTGTCTCATCGAAGGTATGGTTTTTCCAGTAGTCATGTATGGATGTGAGAGTTACACTATAAAGAAAGCTGAGTGCAGAAGAATTAATGCTTTTGGACTGTGGTGTTGGAGAAGACTCTTGAGAGTCCCTTGGACTGCAAGGAGATCCAACCAGTCCATTCTGAAGGAGATCAGTCCTAAATATTCACTGGAAGGACTGATGTTGAAGCTGAAACTGCAATACTTTGGCCACCTCATGTGAAGAACTGACTCATTGGAAAAGACCCTGATTCTGGGAAAAATTGAAGGCAAGAGGAGAAGGGGACGACAGAGGATGAGATGGTTGGATGGCATCACTGACTCAATGGACTTGAGTTTGAGCAAGCTCTGGGAGTTGATGATGGACAGGGAAGCCTGGCCTGATGGAATCCATGGGTTGCAATGAGTTGACACAACTGAACAACTGAACTGAACTGAATGTCATTCTCTGTTCTTGACAAGTTTCTTACTTTGAGATTTGCTTTATCTGACATTAATATAGCCACGCCTGATTTATTTTTGGTTAATGTTTACGTAGTATATCATTCTCTATCCTTTTTTTTCAACCTACTTGTACTGTTATATTTGATGTGACAGCATATATTTGGGTGTCAAGGTCTTTGTAGACTGGGACCTGGGGACTGGAGTCGAAGATAAGGATGCAGGGGACCCAAGTCTCAAGTGAAATAAGGGTACTTTATTTGCAGAAAAGTATGTTTATATATCTTCATACAAGGCAGCTTTAGGCAGTAAAAAAGATTGAACAAAAACAAAGCCAAGCAAATAACAATCTTCAAAGGGCCAGAAAGCATTCCATATCCTGAGTAAGACAGGCATAACTAAATAAATTTCATTTAAGTAAGGTCACTGAAGGGAGTCACTGAAAGGAATCCAAGCAGGTGCCCCTTCTCATGATCTCAGTCCTGAGAACTGTGTGCAGCTCTGCTCGCTCCTGTTTTCCAGGAACTGATAAGGAATAGTGAGTCCTTGAGAAACAGCACACAAAAGAAGAACATATTGGATCCCTTAAAGTTGAATATCCCCTGACAGTTGGGTCATTTTTTAAAATTTAGGTAATCAATTTTTGTCTTTTAATTGTTTTATATAGACCATTTACATTTGATATCGTTATTGACATACTAGGGTTTTAAATCTGCCACTTAATTTTCTGTCTTCTTTTTGTTCCCTCTGTTCTTCATTTCTCTATTTTCTTTTTTCAATCTTCCTTAGGATTAATTGTTTCTTATTCTAGGTACACTGTAAATACACATCAAAGTTTACTTGTATTGACATTTTACCAGTTCAAGTAAAGTATAGAAAATGTACCTACCTTTAAGTCCCTTTGTGTGTTATTCACTCGGTTGTGTCCAACTCTTTGTGATTCCATGGACTTTAGCCCACCAGGCTCCTCTGTGCATGGAATTCTCCAGGCAAGTATACTGGAGTGGGTAGCCATTTCCTTCTCTAGGGGATCTCCCCAACTCAGAGATCAAACCTGGGTCTCCCACATTGCAGGTATATTCTTTTTACAATCTGAGCCACCAGGGAAGCCATAATTCCTTTTATCTTCCCTCATTTATAATTATCATAACTATGTCTTCTATACGCTTTGAAAACCACATCAATATTATTCAAAAACAATATTATTCAAAAACAATTTCCTCTTGGAAAACCCAGAGAAACAGTAAAACCTACTATATTTACCTATTTTTCACCTTTTAAAGTTTTTATTTTTTATTTATTTTTCTTTTGACCATACCATGCAGCATGTGAGATCTTAGTTCCCACACCAGGGATTGAACCCATCCCTCGTGCATTGGGAACAAGTATGGAGTCTTAGCCACTGGACCACCAGGGAAGTCCCCCCATATTTTCATCTTTCCATGGTGTTTTCCCTCATTCCAGATAGTCTAAAATTCCTTCTTTTATCATTTCCTTTACATTTTAATAACTTTGTTAGCCCTTCTTTTAAGGCAGTTGCCCTGGTGACAAATTCCCTAAGTTATCCTTCATCTGAACATATCTATTTTTTAACTATTTAAAAAAAATATTTATTTATTTGGCTGAACCAAGTCTTAGTTGCAGCATGTGGGATCTAGTTCTCTGACTAAGGATCAAACCTGGGCCCAGGATTGGGAGCAGAGTCTTAGCCACTGTGCCAGCAGGGAAGTCCCTGAAATGATTTTGATCTCCCCTCATTCCTGAAGGATATTTTTGCTGAATATAGGGTTCTAGCTTGGCAGCTATTTTCTTTCAGCACATGAAACATGTGCCACTTCTCTACGGCCTCCACAATTTCTGGTGAGAAATCTGTTCTCTGTCATTTGAATTATTTTTCTCTGATAGGTAAGTTGCCATTTCCTTCTCACTACTTTTACGATACTATCTTTGTCTTTAGTTTTCAGAAGTTTGATTATGAGGTGTCTTGAAGTAGATTTCCTTGGCTTTATCCTGTTTGGGATTTGCTAAATTTGGGTAGTTTTCAGCTATTCAAGGACCTTTTCATCCCCTTCCTCTTTTACCTTTTTCTTCAGAACTAGGATCTTTTGTTAATCCCATAGGTCCCTGCTGCTGCTGCTGCTAAGTCACTTCAGTCGTGTCCGACTCTGTGCGACCCCATAGACAGCAGCTCACCAGGCTCCCCCGTCCCTGGGATTCTCCAGGCAAGAACACTGGAGTGGGTTGCCATTTCCTTCTCCAAAGCATGAAAGTGAAAGTGAAAGGGAAAGGGAAAGGGAAAGGGAAAGGGAAGTCGCTCAGTCGTGTCCGACTCTTCACAACCCCATGGACTGCAGCCCACCAGGCTCCTCCATCCATGGGATTTTCCAGGCAAGAGTACTGGAGTGCGGTGCCATTGCCTTCTCCAGTAGGTCCCTGAGGCACTGTAAAAATTTTTTAAGTCTATTTTCTCTCTGTTGTTTAGATTGGGTAAGTTCTTTTCTACCTTCAAGTTCACTGATTCTTTCCTGTGCATTCTGATGTCAAGCCTATCTAGTGAGTTTTTCATTTTGGTTGTTGTATTTTTCGTTTCTAAAATTTCTCAGTTCAGTTCAGTTCAGTTGCTCAGTTGTGTTTGACTCTTTGCGACCCCATGGACTCCAGCAGGCCAGGCTTCCCTGTCCATCACCAACTCCCAGAGCTTGCTCAAACTCATGTCCATCGAATCAGTGATGCCATCCAGCCATCTCATCCTCTGTCGTCCCCTTCTCCTCCCACCTTCAATCTTGCCCAGCATCAGGGTCTTTTCCGATGAGTAGGGCTCTTCACATCAGGTGACCAAAGTTTTGGAGCTTCAGCTTCAGCATCACTCCTTCCTATTAATATTCAGAACTGATTTCCTTTACAGTTGACTGGTTTGATTTACTTGCAGTCCAAGGGACTCTCAAGAGTCTTCTCCAACACCACAGTTCAAAAGCATCAATTCTTCTAAAATTTCTACTTTGCCCTTATTTATACCTTCTATTTCTCAGCTGAGATGTCCTATTTTTTCCTATTTCAAGTTTGTTTGTACATTAAGTCTCCTACATATGAACCTCCAAATTGTGAACTTTCAAATATGCAAACATATTATAAACCTATTATAGTACTATAGAGCCAACTGCTAGTTGGGTACCCGGCCTAATTTTTTGGACTTACAAGCACACCCTTGGAATGGAATTCATTTGTATATAGGAGACTTACTCTATTTGTTTGTTGAAGCATTTTATAATGGCTGCTTTAACATCTTTGATAGATAATTCCAGTATGTGTGTCATCTTAGTGTTAGTGCCTATTATTACTCTGGATATGTTATTATGAAACTCTGAATATTTAAATTTTCTATTTTAGCAGATCTCTGACCCTATACTAGTTGAGAAACAGAGACACAGCCTTGTTACTGACACATTTAAGTTCAAATGTCCTGCTAAAGCTCTGCTGCTGCTGCTGTTGTTGTTCAGTCACTAAGTCATGTCCAACTCTCTGTGACCCCATGGACTGCAGCACGACAGGCCTCCCTGTCCTTCACTATCTCCCAGAGTTTGCTTAAGTTCATGTCCATTGAATAGGTGATGCTATTCAACCATCTCATCCTCTGCTGTCCTCTTCTCCTTTTGCCTTCAATCTTCCCCAGCATCAGGGTCTTTTCCAATCAGTTGGCTGTTCACATCAGGTGGTCAGAGTATTGGAGCTTTACCTTCAGCATCTGTCCTTCCTATGAGTATTCAGGGTTGATTTCCTTTAGGACTGACTGGTTCAATCTCCTTGCTGTTGAAGGAGCTCTCTGCTGAAAGCACCCTGCTGCTGCTGCTGCTGCTAAGTCGCTTCAGTCGTGTCCGACTCTGTTCGACCCAGAGACGGCAGCCCATCAGGCTCCCCCGTCCCTGGGATTCTCCAGGCAAGAACACTGGAGTGGGTTGCCATTTCCTTCTCCAATGCAGGAAAGTGAAAAGTGAAAGTGAAATCGATCAGTCGTGTCCGACCCCTATCGACTACCAGGCTCCTCTGTCCATGGGATTTTCCAGCCAAGAGTACTGGAGTAGGTTGCCATTGCCTTCTCCGGAAACCACCCTAAATTGGAGGAAAGGTGGTCTCATTACTACTGGTTGGAAACTTCCAGGTGTGCCCCTTTGACACCATTCCAACAAGGAGGGAGAGGCTGCTGCTGCTGCTGCTAAGTCATTTCAGTCGTGTCCGACTCTGTTCGACCCCAGAGACGGCAGCCCATCAGGCTCCCCCGTCCCTGGGATTCTCCAGGAAAGGACACTGGAGTGGGTTGCCATTTCCTTCTCCAGTGCATGAAAGTGAAAAGTGAAAGTGAAGTCACTCAGTTGTGTCCAACTCTTAGCAACCCCATGGACTGCAGCCTACCAGACTCCTCCATCCATGGGATTTTCCAGGCAAGAGTACTGGAGTGGGGTGCCATTGCCTTCTCCAGAAACCACCCTAAATTGGAGGAAAGGTGGTCTCATTACTACTGGTTGGAAACTTCCAGGTGTGCCCCTTTGACACCATTCCAACAAAGAGGGAGAGGAGACCCATTGAATCTACAGAAAGGGAATTTGTTAATGTTAGGTGGGGTTGAAAGTCCTAACTCTGCTTTTGACCTTCTCTGTTGCTACTTTGGTGGCAGGGAGAAGACGGACTGGACTAGCTTGTTGCAGCCACAACCAAACTAATTGAATCAGACTTGCTGGAATGGGACCTAGGCATAAGTGTGTTTTAAACCTGTCCTGTTGATTCCAAAGTGCTTACAAACATGGTTAAGGACAGAAGCCTGACGTGCTGCAGTCCATGGGGTTGCAAAGAGTCAGACATGACTGAGCACTGAACAACAATAGATTAGTTTGTACATTCTATAGTTTTATATAAGTGGAATCATACAGTATATATTCTTTTTTCTAGCTTCTTTCATAGCAAATTATTTTTAGATTTATCCACGTTGTTGTATGCACCAACAATTCATTATTTTTTATTGCTGAGCAGTATTCCATTGTATTTGTATACCACATTTTGTTAGTCCACTCACCTTATGATAGACACTTGGGTTGTTTCCAGTTTAGGGCTATCACTAGCAAAGCCACTATGAATACTCCTGTACAAATCTTTTTATGGACATGTATTTCCTTTCCTCTTGAATCAATACCAAGGGATAGAATGACAAGACTATGTCAGAGATAAGTATTTAGCTTTTTAAGAAACTATCAAAATGTTTTCCAAAGTGGTTGTTTTATTTTACATTCTCAGTAGTAGTGCATGAGAGTTCAAGTTCTTCTACATTTTTGTTAACACGTTATAGTCAATCTTTTATTTTATTATTTTTTATAGTCTTTTACATTTTAGCTGTTGTAATTGGTGTATAGTGGTATCTCATTGTGGTTTTTATTTCCATTTCCATAATAATTAATGATGTTAAGAATCTTTTCATGAGCTTATTTACTGTCTATCAAACTCTTTTCCCCATTAAAAAATTGTTTTTTTTTCTTTATCATTACATATTGGAAATTCTTTAGATATTGTAGTTCCAAGTTCTTTGTCAAAGTTATGCTTTGCAAAGATATTTCTCCCAGACTGTGTCTTGTTTTTTCATTTTCTTAACAGAGAACAATTGAGCAACTGAACAACAGTTCAGTTTTCTATAGCAGTTTTTAGTTTTAATTTTTATGATGACCAAGTTATCAATTTGTTATTTAATGGGTTATGCTTTTGGTAGCATATCTGAAAAATTATTGCCTACACCACAGAACACAAAGATTTCCCCTTGTGTTTTTTTCTAGAATTTATTATAGTATCAGGTTTTATATTTAGTTCTTTGAATACTTTTTAGTTAATTTTTTGTATGATATGAGGTATGGATCAAGTTAAGAAATGTTATTTTTACATATGGATATTCATATGTTCCAGCAGCATCTGTTGAGAAAGGCTATCCTTTCTCTACTGAATTGCCTTTGTCATAAACTAATTGTATGTTATGTTATGTGATTTTTCTGGACTCTGTTGCATTCTATTGACCCATTTCTTCATTTTTATGCCAATATCACACTGCCTTGATTAATGCAGCTTTAGCATAATCCTTGAGATCAATTAGTTTCGGCCCTCCAAGTTTGTTCTTTTTCAGTTGGTTTGGCTATCCTAGGACCTTTGCATTTCCATATAAATTTTAGAATCGGTTTGTCAATTAAAAAAAAAAAAGCCTGCCGAGATTTTTCCTGGGATTATATTCAATCTGTAGATAAATTTGGAAGAGAATTGCCGTCTTAACAAAACTGAGATTTCTGCCCCTTGAACAAAATATAGGTTTACATTTATTTAGGCTTTTAATTTCTCTCAGAAATTTTTTGTATAGTTCTTTTACATCTTTTGTCAAAGGTCGAAGTTTTGATGTTATTATAAATCGTATCTTTTTTTTTGGCCAGAGCTGCACAACTTGTGGGATCTTAGTTCCCTGACCCAGGGATTGAACCCAGGCCCTCGGCAGTAAGAGTGTGAAGTCCTAACTGCTGGACTGTCAGGTAATTCCCAAATTGTATCTTTTCAAAAATTACAATTTATAGTAGTTTTCTGCTTGTATATAAAAATATAATCCAGTTGGATTTTCTCTATAAACAATCATGTCATCTGCAAGTTAAGACAGTTTTACTGCTTCCTGTTTAATCTGCATGCCTTTTATTTTTTCCCCTGCCTGACTGCAGTGACTACAATTTCCAAGCACAGTCTTTTTTTAAGTTGTTTTGATATTTATTTCTTTTCAGTTATATTTTTCAAATAATCAAGGAAATAATCACAGTTACAGGGCCTGACAAAGTGTAACTACTTCTAGTCCAATTTTCTCTTTTTATAGATATATAAAAATAAGACATTGATGGAATCCAGATTTCTGACCAGAGTCCTTTCCCCTACGTATTGACAACACTCATAAGGATAATGTATAATATAAAAGCTCTAACTTAGACAGTTTTATTTGTTTTAGCATATGCTGTTTGGTTTTTGTTGTTTTTGCCGTGCTGCACAGCTTGTGGGATTCTAGTTTCCCAACAAGGGGTTTTTTTTTTTTAATTTTATTTTTAAACTTTACATAGTTGTATTAGTTTTGCCAAATATCAAAATGAACCCAGGCCCTCAGCAGTGAGAGTGCAGAGTCTTAACCACTGGACTGCCAGGGAATTGCCACATATGATGTTATTAATTTACAAATGTCCAAAGTACACATCTTCAGTAAGCAGCACCAAAGTTAAATCCATAAAACTTAGAAAACTAGAACATGTTATCCTCCTGCTGTACAATCTCAAATACAAGCAAGTGAAAATGGAAACCCTTGCTTTGTTCTCAGTTTTAGGGGAAAAGACTTCGTTTTTCATCATTAAATATAATGCCAATGGTAGATTTTTTTGGTAGATGCACTTTATCAGGCTGTGGAAATTCCTTTCTGACATTCATAAGAGCTTTCATCGTGAATGGGTTTTCTATTTTTTCTAGTGCTTTGTGACTATTAAGATGAGAATGTGTGTTCTCTTCTTTTTTCTATTAATTTTAATATACTGTATTGTATTAATTGATCTTGGATGTTCTTTTTTTTTTTTTTTTTTGCCTGTGAGTGTACTGTTATTCTACCACTATTTGTTTAATAGAATATTCTTTCTCCATTGAATTGCCTTTGTTCCTTTGTTGAATTCCAATTGACTATATTGTGTTGGCCTATTTCTGGTCTTGATGCTGTTCTATTGATCTACGCGTCTATTCTTTCACCAAATATTAAACTGTCTTGTTTACAATGGCTTTATACTAAATCTTGAAATTGAATATTGTCTGTTCTCCAACTTTGTTCTCTTTCAGTGTTGTATTAGCTATTCTGGCCTCTTGCCTTTCCATGTGAACTTTAGAATCAGTTTGTTGATATCCGTAAAATACCTTGCTGGGATTTTGATTGGAAATGCATTGACTCTATGGATCACATTGGGAAAAAACTGATAACAGTATTGAATTTCTTATCTATGAACATGGAAGATCTCTTGCTTTATTTATATCTTCTTTGATTTCTTCAACAGTGTTGTATTTTTCCTTATATATAGCTTGCACATATTTATTTATTCCAAAACATTCAAGTTTTGGGTTCTAATGAAAATGGTGTTGTATTTTTAATGTCAAATTCAATTTTTTGTTATTAATATACAGGGTAGCAATCAACATTTATATATGTCTTGTGTCCTGCCGTCTTATTATAGTTGCTGATTATTTCCAGGAGATTTTGGTCAAGTCTTTGGGATTTTCTTCATAGACAGTCATGTCATCTGCGAACAGTTTTATTCCTTTCTTCCCAATCTGTACATCTCTTATTTCCTTTTATTATTGCCTTAACAAGGACTTCTAGTAAGATGTTGAGTAAGAGTGGTGAAAGAGGACATGGCTTGCCTTGTTCGTGATCTTAGGTGGAAAGAATCTAGTTTCTCACTGTTATGTATGATGGTAGCTATAGGATTTTCATAAATGTTCTTTATCAAGTTGAGGAAGTTCACCTTTATTCTCAGTTTACTGGAAGTTTTTAGAATTATGAATGGGTGTTGGATTTTGTCAAATACTTTTTTCTGTATCTATTAAAGTTATCATGATTTTTCTTTAACATGTCAATGTAAGGGATTGTATTAATTGACTTTCAAGTGTTGAACTAGCTTTGCATCCTGGAGTAAATCTCGCTTAGTTACTGTGTATAAGTCTCTGTATACATTATTGGATTTGATTGGCCAATATTTTGTTGAGCATTTTCGCATCTGTGTCCGTGGGAGATACTGGTCTGCAGTTTATGTTTTCTTGTAATATCATTGTCTGGTCTTGATGTTAGGATAATGCTATTCTCTATTTTCAGGAAGAGATCATAGAAAATTGGTGTCAATTTCTTCCTTAAATATGTGGTAAAATTCACCAGTGAACTCATCTGGGTTGGTGCCTTCTATTTTGGAACAATACTCATTACTAATTCAATTTCTTTAGTAGGTAGAGGCCTGTATTTCAGATTGTCTACTTCTCTTTGTGTGAGTTTTGGTAGATAGGGTCTTTCAAGGAACTGGTTCATTTCATCTAGATGATTGAATTTGTGGACATAGAGTTGTTTGTAATATCCCTTCATTTATTTTTTAATGTCCATGGGAATCAATAGTGATGACCCCTCTTTCATTTCTGATACAAGTAATTGGTGTCTCCTTTTCTCATTGGTTAGTTTGGCTAGAGGTTTATTGATTTTATTGATCTTTTGAAAGAAGCTTTTGCTGATTTTCTCTATTTCCATTTTTTAATTTTATTGGTTCCTGCTCTAATTTTTATTATTTCCTTTTTCTGCTTACACTGGATTATATTTGTTTCTAGTTTCTTAAGGAAAACTTAGATTATTGATTTTAGATATTTCTTTTTCAATATACACACTTAATGCCATACATTTCTACAGAGTTTTTACTGCATCTCACAAGTTATAATTGTGTTTTCATATTCATTTCATATAAAAATATTTTAAATTTTTTCTTGAGATATTTTTTAAGCCCGGTGTTATTCAGAAGCATGTTATTTAATTTTCAAATATTTGGGGATTTTATGGCTATTTTTCTGTTATTCTAGCTTAATTCCTTTGTGGTCTCAGAGCATGTATCTTATGACTTCAGTCTTTTAATGTTTATTAAGGTGTGTTTCATGTCCCAGAATGTGGTCTATCTTGGTGAAAGTTCCATGTGAACTTGAGAGGAATGTATAGATTCAGTTCATTCATGGTGCTGTTCAGTTCAATTATGTCAGTATTAATTTCCACCTTCTGAGTAGTGGACTTGTCTCTTTCTCCTTGTAGTCTTATAAGTTTTCCCGTCATATATGTTCCTGTCATGTATACTCTGCTGTTAGGGCATACACTTTAAAGATTCTGTCTTCTTGGCGAATTAACTTCTTTATCATTATGTAATGTTCCCCTTCTTATTTTTTATTGAAGTATAGTTGATTTACAATGTTGTGTTATATACAACATGTATATATTTACAATGCTGTGTTGTTTTTGGTATACAGAAAAGTGATTCAGTTATTCACTTATATATGTATATTCTTTTCATATTTTTTCCATTATGGCTTATTACAGTATATTTAATATAGCTCCCTGTGCTATAAAGAAGGGCCTTACTATTTCTCTATTTCACATAGAGTAGTTTGTATCTGCTAATCCCAAACTCCTAATTTATCCTCCCCATCCCCTTTGCTTTTGGTAACCATAAGTTTGTTTTCTATGTCTGTGAATCTGTTTCTGTTTGGTAAATAAATTCATTTGTATCATATTTTAGATTCTACATTTAAGTGATATCATATGGTATTTGTCTTCCTCTTTTTGACTTACACCACTTAGAATAACAATCTCTAGGTCCATCCATGTTGCTGCAAATGGTATTATTTCATTCCTTCTTGTGGCTGAGTACTATTCCATTGTATATATATTAATATATACCACATCTTCTTTATCCATTCATCTGTTGATAGGCATTTAGTTTACTTCCATGTCTTGGCTATTTTAAATAGTGCTGTTATGAACACTGGGGTGCATGTATCTCTTCAAATTAGAGTTTTCTCTGGATATATGCCCAGGAGTAGAATTGCTAGATCATAAGGCAACTCTCGGAGAAGGCAATGGCACCCCACTCCAGTACTCTTGCCTGGAAAATCCCATGGACAGAAGAGCCTGGTGGGCTGAAGTCCATGGGGTCTCGAAGAGTCAGACACGACTGAGCGACTTCACTTTCACTTTTCACTTTCATGCTTTGGAGAAGGAAATGGCAACCCACTCCAGTGTTCTTGCCTGGAGAATCCCAGGGACGGGGGAGCCTGGTGGGCTGCCGTCTATGGGGTCACACAGAGTCGGACACGACTGAAGCGACTTAGCAGCAGTAGCAGCAAAGCAACTCTATTTTTAGTTTTTTAAGGGACTTTCCTACTGTTTTCTGTAGTGACTATATACCAGTTTACACTCCCATGAGTAGAGTAGGAGAGTTTCCTTTTCTCCACACCCTCTCCAGGATTTGTTATTTGTAGACATTTTAATGATAGTCATTCTGACTGGTGTGAGGTTTTACCTTAGTTTTGATTGGCATCTCTCTAATAATTACTGACATTGAGCATCTTTTCACATGCCTATTGGCCATCTGTATCGCTTCCTTGGAGAAATGTTGATTTAAGCCTTTTGCCCATTTTTTGATTGGCTTGTTTCATTATTGAGTTGTATGAGCTGTTTGTGTATTTTGGAAATAAGCCTTTGGTTGTATCAGTTGCAAATGTTTTATTCAGTTTTGTATGTTGTCTTTTTGTTTTGTTTCTGGTTTCCTTTGCTGTAAGAAAGCTTGTAAGTTTAATTATGTCCAATTTGTTTAGTTTTGCTTTTATTTCTGTTGCTTTAGGAGGCCAACCTGAGGAAATGTTGCTACTATTTATGTCAGAGAATATTTTGCCTGTTTTCCCTTCTAGGAGTTTAATGATGTCATGTCTTTTATTTATGCCTTTAATCCATTTTGAGCTTATTTTTTGTATGGTGTGAGAGAGTATTCTAACTTCATTGATTTACATGTGACTGTGCAGCTTTCCCAACACCACTCGTTGAAGAAACTTTTTTCTATTGTATATCCTTGCCTACTTTGTCACAGATTAATTGACTGTAGGTGTGTGGGTTTATTTCTGGGCTTTTTATTCTGTTCTGCTGATCCATATGTCTGTTTTTGTGCCAATGCCACACTGTTTTGATTAGTATTATCTTTGTAGTATTGTCTGAAGTCTGGGAGGGTTATGCCTCCAGTTTTGTCCTCTTCAGGATTGCTTTGGTAATTCTGGATCTTTTATGGCCCACATAAATTTTAAGATTATTTGTTCTAGTCATGGATAATTTAAATCTACATTAAATCTGTAGATTGCTTTGGGTCGTATGTGTTCAGTTCAGTTCAGTTCAGTCTCTCAGTCGTGTCTGACTCTTTGCGACCCTGTGGACTGCAGTGCGTCAGGCTTCCCTGTCCATCACCAACTCCCGGAGCTTGCTCAAACTCATGTCCACTGAGTCAGTGACGCCATCCAACCATCTCATCCTCTGTCGTCCCCTTCTCCTCCTGCCTTCAATCTTTCTCAGCATCCGGGTCTTTTCAAATGAGTCAGTTCCTCACATCAGATGGCTAAAGTATTGGAGTTTCAGCTTCAACATCAGTCCTTCCAATGAATATTCAGGACTGATTTCCTTTAGGATGGACTGGTTGGATCTCCTTGCAGTCCAAGGGATTCTCAAGAGTCTTCTCCAGCACCACAGTTCAAAAGCATCAATTCTTTGGCGCTC
Organism: Bos grunniens; assembly: GCF_055505025.1. NCBI lineage: Eukaryota > Metazoa > Chordata > Mammalia > Artiodactyla > Bovidae > Bos > Bos grunniens. Next base: position 83,119,988 of record NC_141174.1, on the reverse strand, counting down.
AGCTTTCTTCCTAGTCCAACTCTCACATCCATACATGACTACTGGAAAAATCATAGCTTTGACTAGATGGACCTTTGTTGGCAAAGTAATGTCTCTGCCTTTTAATATGCTATCTAGGTTGGTCACAGCTTTTCTTCCACGGAGCAAGCGCCTTTTAATTTTATGGCTGCAGTCACCATCTGCAGTGATTTTGGAGCCCAAGAAAATGAAGTCTGTCACTGTTTCCATTGTTTCCCCATCTATTTGCCCTGAAGTGATGGGATAGCTATAAAGAAAGCTGAGCGCCGAAGAAGTGATGCTTTTGAACTGTGGTGCTGGAGAAGACTCTTGAGAGTCCCTTGGACTGCAAGGAGATCCAACCAGTCCATTCTAAAGGAAATCAGTCCTGAATATTCATTGGAAGGACTGATGTTGAAGCTGAAACTCCAATACTTTGGCCACCTGATGTGAAGAACTGACTCATTTGAAAAGACCCTGATGCTGAGAAAGATTAAAGGCAGGAGGAGAAGGGGACGACAGAGGATGAGATGGTTGGATGGCGTCACCGACTCAATGGGCATGAGTTTGAGTAAATTCCAGGAATTGGTGATGGACAGGGAGGCCTAGTGTGCTGCAGTCCATGGGGTCACAAAGACTTAGACATGACTGAGCAACTGAACTGATGGAACTGGAGGCCATGATCTTAGATTTTGAATGTTAAGTTTTAAGCCAGCTTTTTCACTCTCCTCTTTCACTTTCATCAAGAGGCTCTTTAGTTCTTCACTTTCTGCCTTAAGGGTGGTGTCATCTGTGTATCTGAGGTTATTGATATTTCTCCCAGCAATCTTGACTCCAGCTTGTGCTTCATCCAGCCTGGCATTTCACATGATGTACTCTGCATATAAGTTAAACAAGCAGGGTGACAATATACAGCCTTGCCATACTCCTTTCCCAATTTGGAACCAGTTTGTTGTTCCATGTCAGGTTCTAACTGTTGCCTTATGACTTGCATACAGATTTCTCCGGAGGTAGGTAAGGTGGTCTGGTATTCCCATCTCTTTCAGAATTTTCCACAGTTTATTGTGATCCACACAGTCAAAGGCTTTGGTATAGTCGAGAAAGCAGAAGTAGATGTTTTTCTGGAACCCTCTTGCTTTTTCTATGATCCAACGGATGTTGGCAATTTGATCTCTGGTTCCTTTGCCTTTTCTAAGTCCAGCTTGAGTATCTGGAAGTTCACGGTTCAAGTACTGTTGAAGGCTGGCCCAATTTTTCTCTTCTGGCAATTTTTCTTGCTTTGAAGTTGGCTCTGTTTGAAATACAGCTACTCCAGCTTTCTTTTGATGAGTGTAACATGAAATGTCTTTCTCCATCTCTTTACTTGTAATCCATCTGTGTCTTTATATGTAAGGTGGGCTTCTTGTAGATATGTAATTGGGTCTTGCTTTTTATTTATTTATGTATTTTGTTTATTTGGCTGCCCCAGTAGTTGCAGCTTGTGGGATCTAGTCCCTGATCAGGGATTGAACCCAGGCCCCCTGATCGGGAGCACAGTCTTAGCCACTGGACCACTAGAGAAGTCCCCGGCCTTGTTTTTAATCCATTCTGACGATCTCTGTCTTTCAATTTTTTAAATTTAGGTCATTCATGTTTAAAGTGATTATTGATAAAATTGGATTATTATCTAACATATTTGTTACTCTTTTCCATTTTGTTGCCCTTGTTCATTGTTTCCGTTTCATCTTCTACTCTTTCTCTGCCTTTTATGGTTTTAACTGAACATTTTGAATGCTTTGCTTTCTTACTATATCAGTTATACTTCTTTTTTCACTTTAGTAGTTATCCTAAGGTTTATAAAATACATTTACAATTTATCCAAGTCCATTGTCAAACACTGTACTGCTTCATGAGCAGTACAAGAGCCTCATAATAGAGTGTTCCCAATCTCTGCCTCCCATCCTTCACAACATTGCTGTCATTTGTTTCACTTATTCATAAGGTATCATAATCATTAACAGTGATGTTATTATTCTGGACAAACTGTTATTCACTAAAGAATAAAATTAGCATTATAATTGGAATCACATTGAATCTGCAGATCATTTTAAAATCCTTACAATGTTGGGTCTTCTCATTTATGAACATGTTACATATTTATATCTGGGTGTTCTTTCAAAAGACATCTGACTGTCTTTGAAAATTTTTTTCAAACTTTATAAAGTTCCTGTATGTCTTTCATTAGATTTATTCCAAGGATCATATAATTGTTGACTCTTGTTACATGAGGCATGCAGTTACATGAAGCAGTGTCATTTTTTATTAGCCAGTTTGAGCTATTTCCCTGCAACTAAAGGAGGCTTGACTAATACAGGTAGAATGTCAGGACTTGATGATGGAGCACTCAAGACACATCATCTTGGAGTGGGACACTTATATACCCTGCTAAGTGAATTAGACAAGGGGGCAATTTTGAAAAATTAAAAGCATGAAATTGAGGGACTCCCCTGGTTGTCCCGTGGTTAGGACTCTACTCTCCCCATGCAGGAGGCCCAGGCTTGATCCCTGGTGGGGGAACTAGATCCCATGCGTATAACTAAGAGTCCCCATGCCACAGCTAAGAGAGCACACGTGCTGCAATGAAGACCGAAGATCCTGTGTGCTGCAACTAAGACCCAGCACAGCCAAATGGTAACTAAATAGCTTTAAAAAGCAGAAGCAGAAAATCTGATTTGCAGCTTAAAACGATGACTTGAGGGAAGTGTGATGTTGTTGTCCAGTCGCTAAGTCATGTCTGGTTCTTTGCAACCCCATGGACCACAGCACACCAGGCTTCCTTGTCCTTCACCGTCTCCCAGAGCTTGCTCAGATTTATGTCCTGTGAGTTGATGATGCTATCTAACCATCTCATCTTCTGCTGCCCTCCTTCTCCTTTTGCCTTCAATCTTTCCCAGCATCAGGGTCTTTTCCAATGAATTGGCTCTTTGCATCAGGTGGCCAAAGTATTGGAGCGTCACTTGAGGCCGGTGTTATCAGGATCCTATTCTAAGTTCAGGGAAGATGTGATGGGCTTATTAAGATAGTGGCGGTGCAAATGGAGATGAGTTAATGGCTCTAAGAGTTATTGGTACAGAATGGGCGCGACTTAGTGACGGATTAGAAGGCTATTATGATAGATGGGGGTAGTTAAAGATGATTCCCAGATTTTGGCTGCAATAAGTAGCAGAATAATGGTAGAGCAGTAGAGCAGGGAGCTATGAAGAAGGATGATGAATTGTTTGGCATGTGAGCTTCAGATGATATGAAGTGGATGAGTTTGGAGCTTTGTACATATAGATATATACATATAGCTAAAGATCTGTTTGAGTGTAAACGAGATCACTGAGAAGAAAGTATAGAAGAGGAAAACCTTAAAAATGATTGGCTGTGGAATCGGATTTTTCTGGAGTCATCAGTGATGCAGGCTAAGAAACAATCATGAAAGACGTAGGGGAAAACTCAGGGAAGAATGGTGTACAGAAGTCAGGGAAGAAAGAATTTCAAAGGAGTGATCAAAATCTCAAAATACAAGGAAAGGGCAAGTGATATTTTAATTACTGAGATATGTTGACTTTGCAACTTACAAGTTATTGTTCACCTCAGTGAGAGCAGCCTTCATGAGGACTGAATGAGAAGTGGAGAAATGGAGATAAATTCTTGTAGTTGTTGCAGGCAACTTGACTGAGAAAAAGCGGGATGGAGAGTTTTTAATTTGTTTAGAGATAAGGGACATTGTACATGTGTGTGTGCTCAAAGAATGGAACCATCTGTAAGGAAGAGTTTGAAAAGTGGGAGGACATGGATTCGAGCCCAGACATAATTGAGTACCCAGCTTTATGTGTGTGTGTGAGTGTGGAGTTTAAGAGCAGGGAGACGTCTGGTACAGTGTGAGGCTGCGACTGATGGCCTGACACAGGATAGGCTAGGATGAACTCGGTGAGCCTGGATCCATAGGCCCTGTGCACAAAGCCTGACTCAGCCTTGCTAGGTAACCATGAACGAATCATCTCACCTATGTCCGTTTCCTTATCTGTCCGGTGAGGATAATATTGATCTACCTCACTGGCTGGGATGAGGATTAAGTAAATTAACATCTGAACAAGCGCTTACGCCGGCCCCTGACACAAGCACAGAGAAATGACAGCAGCACTTCTGTTCCCCTGGGCGGATTTCCACAAATGTCTTCACTCAGATTTCTAACTTATGTTAAGTCAGGTAAACATCTGTATAGTTTTCTCTGAATATTTTCTTCTTAAATATCTTCTCGTTTATAATAAATAATTATCTGGATGTCCCTAACATGTTCTCTTAAATCCAGCAGCACATCAGCACAGCACAGATGCCCCATTTCCATGTCTGCTTGCCAGCTGGTCTGTCTACACACACATACACACACCCCTTTTCTGAGTAGACACACACACAAACCCCTTTTCTGAGTGGGTTCCAAAATGTCCCTTCCTAATTTGCTATGAAGTGAGCCATAAAGAATTTATTAATAATGAAGAAAAATCATAGCTAAGTATCAGATTTCCAGAGGAAATAAGATTTAAAATAAAATCTAGAAAGTGGTTATTTTGGGAAGCAGGAGAGTGGAACTGGAAGTGGGGGACATATATGTTTCATCTCTTAAAAATAACATAAATTTAAAGCAGATGCAACTATTGAGATGTGATAAAGCTGAGTGGTATGGTTATACTGTGTTTATTATGTTATTCCCTACAATTTTCTGTTTGACACATTTGAAATACTTAAATAAAAGCTCTTACTGTGGTATGGAAGACCCAACATGGATATGGTTAGAATACAGTAATTACTGTGAAAATAAAACAAGGTTCATAGACATTTTCAAAAATCTCACTGAAAAATGCATGAAACACACACACACATACACACACAAGGCTGTATCAGAAAGGATTTTAAAAACAATTGTGAAGATTTATATATAGTTAAGAGTGAACAGTGTTGAAAAAAATCAACAAGTAAATGTTTCACTGAAGTTAGTTAATATGTATTTATATTCTATATTTATTAATGATATAAAGGACACAGATTTTCAAACTTTCAAAGTTTATTTATAAAGGAAAAACGGAATGATTTTAAGACAAAGACAATTCCTACTTATTTTCTTTCTTAGTAGGAAAAAAAGTACATGAAATACAATTTTCACAGCCTGTACTGATTGATAAGTGATATTGACAAAAACTATAAAAATCTAAACTTTAGAGAGCTAGCAATGTTGCCACTAGGTATGTTCATCTACACTGATATAAATTAAATTCAATCTGTATCATATAATCCTTTTTTCACCTTTCCCCAGTATCTTTCAGCTTTCCTCACCCCTTGCTATGTCCCTCATCTCTAGTGCTATGGAGCAACCAGGCTCCCAAGTCCTCCACTATCCTATCCCTACACTGATCCACTGAGGTACACCTCAAAACACCACGTTTCTAAGAAGTGAGGGACACCTGGCACACTGCCCCAACTCCTGCCCGAGACAGGGCGAGCTGAATGTCTTCTCAGCCTCCATTTGCTCCTTCACTTTATTCCTACTGGGGAGGCTTTGCATCCTTAGGAGATTTCAGAGAGCAGCACGGGCCGACTCTTTGTACCCAAAGATAACTAGAGCCAGGAAATCAGTCCAGGCATTTTCCCGCCCCCTGGTGGTGTACAGAGAACACAAGCAGGCCAGAGGAGCCTGGCCTGGAGCAGGGTGGGACAGGTAAAGGGCAATGAGGAGGAGGAGCAGTGACTTTGGGCATTGGAACTGAGCGGGCAGTTCCACAGGTACTCCCTCTATCCTGTCAGCAGTTCAGGGTCTGATGATGACCTTCAGGTAAATGCTATCATGATTAGGGGTCCAGAGATGCACTGGTGGAGGTTAGGGATGATGACCTTCTGGTAAATGCTCTCATCATCAGGGGGCCCAGAGATGCACTAGTGGAGGCTGGGGATGATGACCTTCCAGTAAATGCTCTCATAATCAAGGGGCCCAGAGGTGCACTGGTGGAGGTTGGGAATGATGACCTTCCCATAAATGCTTTCATGATCAGGGGGCCCAGAGATGCACTGGTGGAGGTTGGGGATGATGACCTTCAGGTAAATGTTCTCATGATCAGCGGCAGTGGGGGGAGGTGGGCAGAGATACATTGGTGGAGGGTGGGGATCAGCACAACACTGATTTTTTTTTAATTTGTAAAAAAAATGACAACATTAAGGAAAATATTTATAAGAGGAATAAGAAATCATAGAATCTTACTGCTTTAGTACAGCTATTTTCATGGCCTCTTCCTTCATTGACTTGAGACCTAAAATTTACTGTCTTTTTATTAAATATTATACCAAACAATAGCAATATTCCAATTATGATCAAGAAGGGGCACTTGAAGTATAGCAGCATTTCTACAGGGTCCTTGCCTGGGAACTCCCCAAATGTTTCTCCGCGTAATAGAGAGTAAGGTGCTCCTTTAGTAGGCACAGATAGTAGAGCTTAACTTGTTTCTCTCCAGGCCAGAGCCCTGAGCTCAGCTTTCCCTAAGAATTCTTCAGGTAGAAGGTGCGCAGCCTGTCCCTATAGTAATAGTGCAAGAAGGCCTGATTGGTGCACATTCAGTCAGGTCCCCAAAGGAGCATGAGCAAGGAACTGAAGGATGCTATTTAAGGACCAAATTTTACTGAGATCCCTTTTCAGGCCTGCCTTCCCCAACTTTCTGTATCCACGAGATTGGAAACTTTCTGAAAGAAATGTCTGTACCTCTCCATTGTCCTTCCAGCCCAGGACCAGGTAAAAGAACTTAAAAATGGTCAAAGAATTCCACATCTGAAACAGCTGCTGTGCACTGCTGGCCCGGATTCTGGGCTGCACTGTCACTTCTGAACATGACACCTTTAGGGGGCAGTCTGGGTCCATGAGCCATTTCTTCCTACGAAAGACTGGTCACTGGTGCAAAGACTCTTCCAGAGCCACACACCCACCTCTTGGTCCTCCAGGGGCTTTCCTCACATGGTCTCAGCTGTGCCAGCAGTTCTCAGAGAAGATGCTACTGGATTGAAAATGGGTGGGAGGAGGGGTGGAGGTTGCTGGCATTTTGGGGAGTGTACCAGGGCCTCTGGGGACTAAGTCCTTCAAATTTAACCACCTACCACAGTGCCAAGATCATAGTATGTGTTCAATATTTAATAATGGTTGCATGAAATGGAAGTAACAAGAAACCTAAAGCAGAAGAAAAGCTCTGGGGAGGGCGGTTCGTGATTTGCATGGGGCAGGGCTGTTCTGTGCCCAGGTTGGGGCTGGAGCCCCTGCCGCTTCTGGGACTGCTTTGGTCGCCTGTGCTGTTGTGTTCCATGTACAGAAGCCTCAGGGGTCCAGGTGAGTCTAAGGATGGGGTGTGTGTCTGGACTCTGGTGAGCTAGGAGAGGCATCAAAACTCAGGCAGGGTAGGACGGCACGGAGGATACAAGTTTCGTTCCCAGCCCTCAACTTACAAGATCCCTCCAGGGGCAGATACTGAGCCCACGCTGGCTGGGCCCCACTGAGCCTATCACCCTTAGGAGCAGAAGGCCAGTCCTGGCAGTTCCCCTTCCCTAGGGCCACTCACATTTGTTTCCACACAGGTAATCCATGTTGGTTATAGAAAAACGCCACATCACTCTTTATTGGACGCCAGCGCCAGCACCAGCCCCCTTGTCTCTAGGCACAGGGGCACGTGGGCAAGGGGCTCCATCCCCCGGGCGGGGTGCAGTGGAAGCCTGGCCCCGCTTCCGCTCTCCTAGGGCCAGTACCCTCCTTGATGCCGGGGGCTACTTGCTCAGGTTTGTTCAAACTCCATGTCACAGTAGCCTACGCTGAGGGGCTGGGCCTGGACACCACGCCTGCAAGAGGATGTTAAGAAACAGGTACCGTGAGTCCTCGAAGGCAGTTAGTTTTAGGCTCCAGCAACATCTTCTCCACCACAATCAACAGTCTCCCCTTTCCCCAGTTCAGTGGATTTCACGCTGTCACTAGACACCAAAATTCCTCGGGGTCTCACTTCCAGAGATTCTTGCTGGGGTGGGGCTGTGTGTTGCGAGAATCTGCCATCTGTATCGGGTGCCTCAGTGATCCTGACACAGGGACACCTTGGAACCTTGAGGAATGCCTCCCTGCTTCTGTGCCCCAGCCCCAAATCACTCAGCCTCTTGAGAAAAAAGGTGGACGCCTACAATGTGCCCAGTGCTCTTGGCCCACTGAGCCCCCATTAATGGCTCTAAGGGGGTACCAAGGCACTGTCCAGCCCATCCACAGGGTGTGGGCATGAAATCTCAGCCTCACCAGTTCCAGGACCTGACCGATCTCTTTAGTGCACCTCGAGACATGCCTCCTTTATTATCCAAATAAGTTATCTGCTCAGAGATGGTAAGGAACTCGCTCAAAGTCACCCAGTAAATTAGACAGTAGAGGCTTAGACCCCACATGCCTGGCTCTCAGTCTGGGACTTTGCTCTCTATGAAGCTGTTTCCCCAGAGTCTCAAAACCAAGTCAATGAATGAACCAGGGAACTGACCCTCTTACGCAGGCCCATCCCAACTGGGACATGGGTGTCGTGAGAGCCCATAAGAGCACGGCCATGGATAAGAGCACAGACAGTGAAGGCAGTTCAAGTCCTGGTTGTGAGCAACTTTGGGCAAGTTACTGAACTTCTCTGTGCCTCAGCTGCCTGCCTCTGAAATGGGGATAAAAACTCCATCCCCTGATAGGGCTGTGGCGAAGACTGAATGAAGCAGTGTCAGCAGAGGGCTGAGTACAGGGCTTGCCCCCTCAACACACTTCTGCACGTGTTAGCTATTATCAGTGTTCTCTTCCTGTCAGGAAGGGATCCCCAGCCCCCGATCTGCCCATGGCCTGCTTACCTCAGCAGCTCACAGCGGAAGTGTGCCAGACGTTTAAAGGCAAAGTCCAGGTTGGACACCATCTTGTTGCTCCACAGCCTCTCGGCAACAGCCCCTGCTCTAGGCCTGCAGAAAGGAGAGGGGCACCCCGTTTGGGCTCTGGGTTCCCTGCAAGGGTGCTGGACACCCACAGCCTCTTGTTTAGGCACCCCGGACTAGCTCGGGGCCGAGGGATGTGACCGACACTTTAATCAGAGTGACAGCTCACTGGAGGGCTCCCCAGGACTGCCAGGGCCCCGCTTCATCTTCAGTAAAATGAGGATAGTGATCCCTCCTCCTCTCCCAAAGACACAGGGACCACAGTCCGTCTGAAAGGCATTGTAAACAGTTATTGATGGCGGTGGCGGCAGCTGTTCTCAAAATGTAAACTCTACACAGCCCCCAAGCTTGCTGAGGGGTAGCAGCACTCTGAGGAGACAGCAGAGAGGAGTCTTAGTACAGAGACTGGGCATCTCAGGGCTGGATCCTGAGCCATCCCGAAAACAAAATTCTCTTAACGTGCTCTCCAGACCTCCTTATCCCTGTGTGTGAAGTGGGGACAACGATCTCCATGTTGTTGGTTAGTTGTCATGTCTGAGTCACGTCTAACTCTTTTGTGACCCCATGGACTGTACCTTGTCAGGCCCCTCTGTCCATGGGATTTCCCAGGCAAGAATACTGGAGTGGGTTGCCATTTCCTTCTCCAGGGGATCTTCCTAACCCAGGGACCAAACCAAGTTTTCCTGCATTGCAGGCAGATTCTTTACCACTGAGCCCCCAGGGAAGCCCAACAGTCTCCATGTGACACACCTAATGGGCTGCAGGCGCAAATACAGAAGTCAGGCAGGAGAGGACTGTTCCACACAAACAGAAGCAACAGCGCGAGGCCCCTTCTCTCACAGGCCTGAGGACGGCACTTGGCTGGTGGTGGCTGGAGGGGACTGAGCCTGGGAGGGAGAGCCCATGCCACAAGCCCAACCCTCCACACCCCCAGAAAGCCCTTACCAGAGCCTGGGGACCAGGTTTGTGCTGTCCACATACTCTCCCCACATACAGGCCTCTCCGCCAATCACCAGGGCCTTCTGCTCAGGGCTACCTGAGGGAAAACAAGCAAAGACAGGCCTCAACCACCTTCCCAACGTGGTCCTCTCCTCAGGCCATTTCATCTGCTGATCTGAAATGTCCAACTCTCCTTCTCTCCCCCAGCTGCTTTGGCAGCAAGGAGAGCTCCCTGTTTACCTTCAAATGCCAGGGGCTCCACCAGGTAGATCTCCTTCCAGTCAGGGCCATAAGTTATATGGTTCAGGTACCAGGGGGCAGAAAGCAGGGCCCGAAAGCCAGCTCTGGTGACCAGTGCCAACTCCTTCACGTATTTTACTGGTATCTCTTCTCGCCATACCTGGATGATTGTGTCTGGCCGAACCTGTCACAAAAGGTCAAATGGCATAGAGGTTCCCGGGCCATGCAAGCAGCCCAGGCCAGGGGGGTGTGAGCCCCCTCTGCTCCCCAGCAGCAAAGCATTTCTCTGTGACCCCTAGCCACTGAACTTCTAGCCCAGTGCAGAGGCCAAGGCCCCCAAAGGCCCTAGGAGAGCTCCGTGCTGCCTCCTCCCCTAACCCCTCTGCAGCTGTCCTGTCTACACTGAGACAGTAACCCCAGCAGTGAACTAACAGAGGCAAGCAGTGGGGCCTAGAAAACTCATCAGGGGCTGTTATGTCCAAGTATCTCCAGATGTGTCTGAAGATGGGATGTGGTTCCTGCAGAGCCCCTGATGTGGCAGGAAGGTGGGATCTTACTAGTTGATGATGAAGGAGAAGATAGCCCTGCTCCCAGGCCTGGAAGATCCTAGTCTATGACACAGGAATGAAAACCCAACCCATCATGCCAGTTTCAGGAATCCCAAGTAACCTAGCAGCACAAGTAACTCAATCGGTTCATAGTGAGGGAAGACAAATGGAGGCTCTGACACCCACACTCAGGGCTCAGAGCTCTGTATCCATGCAGAAGCAGGGAAAGGATGGGAGAGCAGAGGGAGGCCCTGAGGGGAGCACCTCTTCTCTGCCCCAGGCTCACCTTTACTTTATTATCAAACACCTCCTGCCACACCACGTAGCCCTTGCCATAGGCAGAGACAATGTCCAGTAGCCTAGAGAGTACAGAGAGTGTTTGCTCAGTTCCGAGAGGCTCTGAGCTACTGGTGCCAGTGCCCTGGGGGCAGAGCCTGGCTAGGGGCCCATTCCTGTCTGACCAGTTGGGAACCGACCACTCCAACCAGAAAGGACAGGACAGAGGACCCCTTCAGGGGCCCAGAAAGTGGTCCAGCAGGGCCTGGCCCTGCTATGGAAAGTGAGGACTCTGAAGGAGGGTGACTGCCCACTCCCGCTACGTCCTCACGTCTGGATGTAGAAGGATTCCAGCTTCTTGAAGTCATCACCAAAGCCTTTCTTCTTCATAAAGGCCTGGATATCTGGGTTGGACTTCCTGAATCCCAAGAGAAAATGAAGATTAATTCTTTTGACATCCTCAAAGCCCAAAGCTTGGGGATTTGTCACCTGGCCTCCCACAACTTTTTTTTTTTCTTCATCTGAAAAACCAATCAACTGAGGATCTCAAGAGGCCACAACTTTGGGAAGTATGGCTGAAAAAACTAAGTGAAAGGGGACCACTGATATAGGCCAAGAAAGGCTAAGCTTGGACCTGAAGAGCTTCAAGTTCACTTCCAAAGAGAACACATCTCAGTCTCTCTGGGCCGTGACATAAGGCTCTGAGGTCTTGACGCGGGCACACTGGATTCTGGTTTCCGTCTCTTACCTCCCACACCCTGGGCATATCCTGCTTTTTCCTTAATGTTTATTCTTTATTCTGAGTGTATACACAAGATTGCTGTCTGTCACCCATGGCAGCTCCCTTGCTACACAATGTCTACATTTTATTTTTTCTCTCTCCTCCACTCTTTCCCCAGATCCAGCTCTAGTTCCCATTTCTCCAAGAAGCCTCTCAGCCTCTTTTGAGCTAAGGAAATCTGAGGGCTGGAACCTTATAATTTAATACTAACTAGACACTGTCATATATTAGCCTCAAATTCATGTGTCCTGCCTCTTCAATCAGACTATTTTAAACTATCAAAAGCAGGGACTATTTTTCTCTATCCTGATCTTTCCAAGACAATTCTGTGCCTGGAGGTGGTTTTTCTGTCAATATCTCAAGACTATGACAAGATCATAGACTTGCCAAGACCAGGTAGGGCCTCTTGGTAGGTGGAGAGAGGAAAGGCCGAAGGCCTGAGCCATCTGGATAGACAGCTGAGGAGCACCTGAGACACAGCTTCTTCAGGGCAAACCTCTCCTCTGAGTAGGCCAGGATGGGAGGTCATAGGCTCATACCAGCAGGTGAAATCAACCTCATCTCCTCCAAGGTGCAGGTAAAAGTCTGGGAAAACAGTGCTGATCTCCAAGAAGAATGTGCTCATGAACTCGTAGGTGTTGTTGAGAGCCGGATTCACTGGCCCAAAGGTGCCAGAGGGGTGAGACCCAGAGTAGCAAGGAGTTAATAATCCAGGGACACCTAAGGCAATAGAGAATCTGAAGCTAGTGTCAGAAATACACAAACCCCACGTATAGTCAGATACATGATGACCATCATGTTCATAGACATTCCCTCAGGTAGGAACACTCAGACAATCACTGACATAAGCATTTAGTGACAATCAAAGAAATACATGTCCACAGATCATACCCAGACAACTGTCACACACTCCTGCTGCCTTGACACATTCTTCCACTGGGGTCACCCTTGCTCCCAGAGCGTGCTCTCCTCACGTAGTCTGCCAGCAGAAAAGCAGAGAGCCTGATCTAGACAGACTGGCAAAATCTTTCTTCCACTCTGGGCACAATGACCTACAAGGGCATTATCAGGCAAGGACATCTGAGAAGAATTTGCCCATGTTTTAATAGTAAGAAGTGTCTTCTTTCGCCCAAAGTAAATTCTGCCTATCTAAATTCCCAGTGGAAGAAGTTGATGGAAAATATTCTTCCAGAGACCAAGGCTGGGGCATGCTACATCCAAGAGTCAACATCCTAACTCCCCATTGAAGGGAAGAATTAGTGGATTCCCTCCAACTGCAGACATGATTCTTACCTGGCCCCCAGGACAGAGTGTGGCCAGGAGTGTCAAACTCTGCCAGCACCCGGATACCCCGAAGCCGCGCATATTCAATCACCTCCTTCACATCCTGTGCTGTGTAGATGTGGGTAGCAGGGTTGTAGGACCCCTGAAAGGCACAAAACACATTCAGGATCCCATTTCCTGAAGGTTAGCAGAGGAGAGGATATTCAAAATGGCTTCAGGCCCCCTGGATATCAGAAAATCTGCCCACAGGGCTTCCCGGGTGGCAGAGTAGATAAGAATCCACCTGCCAATGTAGGGGACCCAGGTTCGATCCCTGGTCCAAGAAGAACCCATATGCCTCCGAGCAACTAAGCCTGGGTGCCACAACCGCTGAACCCGTGTTCTGGAGCCTGCGAGCTGCAACTATTGAAACCTGCATGCCTAGAACCTGTGCTCTGCAAAAAGAGAAGCCACTGCAATGAGAAGCCCACGCACCGCAACCATGGAGTAACCTCTGCTCGCCACAATTAGAGAAAGCCCACACAGCAATGAAGACCCAGCACAACCAAAAATAAATGCATAAAATTATTTTTAAAAAAGAAAGAAAACCAACCCACAGCCTGTTGATATCAGGTGCTGTCTTCAAGGAACTGTATCATAATTTCCCACAAGCTGTCCATTCATTGTCTTATTTCAGTGCCATGATGCCAGTGAGACAAATAAGGTAGTTATTATACCCAGCTAACAAAATATTAATAAATAAAAAAATAGGACCAGGAAAGATTCTCTCCTGAAGGTCACAGAAGAAATTAATGGTACAGTTTAGACTTGAACTTGACTCCAAAGCCAGTGCCCTTCTCCTATATGTGAGTGTGTCCCTTAAACTGGCTGGTTAGGAGGAGGGCTGATGTCCTTTGCTAGCAGGGCCATAGCCAGAGTCAGACTTCAAGCCATCAACTTGGTTTGGGTAAAATCGAAACATACCTTTTTGGTGAGTTCTGGAAAAGTGAAGCTCTCGTATGGGAAAGAAGAGTCATCGACCAGATGCCAGTGGAAAACGTTGAATTTATTGTACGCCATGACATCCTATAGGTCAGAGCACACACTGTGAACCCAGTACAACTTCTCCAGCTTTGGCCCCAAGCTTGGCAGGCCACGCCACACACTTTCCCAGGCTCAACCTGCCCCAGCTTCTTGCTAAGTGTTCACAGGTTCTCTGTATCAGACCTTCCCATCAGGTTGTGCCTGCCATGGAGGGAAGGGAAAGACCCTGCACATCCAAAGACGGCTGACAGAGCAGTATCTCCTCTGTGGGGATGAGTTACAGTCACACTGGGAGAAGGGCTGCAGCTCTGTGGTACCTTGGGGTCAGGAAGTCCCACAAGACCGTGGAAACTAATATTTCCTCTTGCCACTTGGTTTGGGTTGTCGGACTAGTGTTTATCCAAAACTGTGAGGTCTGTTGTGAATTTAATAGCCTTATAAGCCATAAATCTCAGATGTCAAGACTGGTAGATGTCCACTTCTCTGGTTCCATCAGAACACCAAAGGAATACTTAGACATGTAAGTCAGATGGGTAACTGTCAGCTAAGACTGCCCATCAAATTCTAGACAGTTAGGATCATCCTCAGCTAAGGCTCCTGAACATCTCTTTCCTAAGACTTTACACTAACTAAAGATAGCTGCCCTTGTTCAGAGAAGCCAATTCCCCAGCTCACCTCCTCTGTCACTGGAGATGGCCTGGACAGTGGTCCTCAGTAGCCAGCGGGGTACGCTTAAATCACTCGTATTTTTTTGAATCTTGGAGCAGGTCATCTTTTACATTTTTCCCAGGAACCCATAAAGTTACATAAATGCTCTTTGTAACTCCTTAAGAATATGGCACCAGATCTATCTGTTGTCCCATCACCCCAGAATCCTAAGGGCAAAGAAAGCCTTAAGGCCTGTGTACCAGAGTGTCCAGGATGCTAGCCAGTGGCAGGTAATGGCGAGACGTATCCAGCAACAAGCCCCGGTGAGGGAAGCGAGGGAAGTCCTCAATATCCGTCTTGTTGACATAGAACTGTGTGGACCAAACATTGAATATGTCAGGAGTCTAAGGCAATTCACCAGTGGGGTAGAGGGGGATGAGAAAAGTCTTCTGAGATCCCTGAAAACCCAACCAGCTGACAGTTCTTCAGGGTAACTATCTCCACAAACACCCCACACCTCCAAATGAATGACCATAAGCATGTACCTCTCCAGAGAGTAACTTTCCCCTGCCAGCCAATGCAGCTGTCCCACACACCACTCAGCTCATATGTACCAAATTCTCACTGACTCAATATGTTCAAAGCAGTGTGGTCTCAGGGTCATTGCTCAATAATGATTCAGGGGAACTAAGTTATACCCCAACTGGCAAAATCTACCAAACCAGTTTCCACCCATTATCTCTGTGAATACTCTTTTTGGGACCATCTCAAGCCACTAGGACTCTGTTTTAGGCAAAAGAAGGTATTTCCAGGACTCTCAATATTGGGAGCAAATGCCAGAGATTTAAGAAGAGCCCTTTTTGAAGGCCCACACTCACCGTGCCCTCAGGAGATCTCCATATAAGCTGGCTAAATGTCTCCAGACCTAGGGAAGTAGAAAGGCGGATGTAAAGACTTAGGGAGGTGGGTAAAGAGTTAGAACCATCTGGAAGGTTCCTATGTGGCAGAGCACAGTGCTTGGGCATACAGTGAAATGAAATCTAGTGTAAGCTGCATGCTTCTCAACAGCTAGAAAAGGGGGACAATAGGAAGCCAGTATCGATTTTACTGTCTTTTATTTTGGAAGCGGGCAGTGTAAGGGGGGTTGTGCCCCTCCTAGCAATACACTCACCCACATGCCTCGTATCTATAAACCCTAAGTCTTGAATTCACAAAGATATTAAGAAGAGAGGCCAGAGCATTAAATGCTCTCAACAGCTGGGGCCTATGAGGACATATGAAAGGACAAGCCAGCTCACAAGGGGATAAATAGTTCAGGGGATAATACTCATTAGGAGCTAAGGGAGCTGATAAAAGGGGGCCTCCAACCTGCTGCCTCTTCACTTTGAATTGTGAGAATGTGATCATAAACTTGAGTTTCATAAACTCAACGAGATCATAAACTTGTGGGTCCACAGCTGGACCCCAAAGACAAAGAAACATCCACTTTTCCTCTTCAGACCCTGAGAGTAGAACCAACTATAGGGAGCTGAGATCTGGCAGGTAGCAACTACCCCAGGAGACTGGACACAGACTCCTAGATTCCGGTGAGGCCCAAGGGCAGGCATGCTGTGTCCAGAGCACTAGATGTTCTCAACAGCTGGGCCCTCACTTCTACAAACCCAGCAGAAGCCCTGTAAAAGATTGCCAGAATCCTAAATTTTCAGAATTTAAAAATCTGTGAGACCTTTGGGGTCACTGAGCACCTCCTTTGAGGCCAACTTCCAGTGTACCATTTGGGCTTCTCTCCAGTCTGACGTTGACGCCTGGCACTTGGGGTCCCAGAACTCCCCACTTTAACCTGACTAATTGTTAACACCCACACAAAATGTACAAGAGGGCAGAAAGGGGAGTCAGCATGCTGTTTCTCCAAAACGCAGGGGAGGGGAGGAGGGGCTAGGGAATAAAGACAAACTGAAACAAGGTTTGGAGTTCAGTGAGAACTTCCCTCATTCACCGGCAGAGCTCTTACCAAAACGGGTGGAAGTGTTTGGCTAAGTCTGTGTCTAGGGACCAAATACCTTCTCAGTGGACCAAGACGAAGGGCAGGGGCCTATCGCCCATTGGCTAGCAAAGTCCTCATTTTATCACTGTTTACCTCTTTTTTGACATTTATCTCTTTATTTTGATGTAGATTTCCTTTTTAAAGAGCCCTTCCAATCTTGGGTCCGTGGTGAGAGCTGAACAAACTGTGTGCGTGGCAGGGTGGGCTCCTCTCCCCAGCCGCCTGCCCCTGCTGGTGCCTGCCATCCACCTGCAGGGACTCCCTCTGCTTCCCAGAGTGCCTGCCAGGGGAGTGGCTGTCGCTGCACAGGCTGTGACACCTGCCAGCTGCTGGAGGCAGTGGTGAGGAGAACACTCCCTGCAGGGAGTTGAGGAAATACTCCAACTGCTCTCCATAAAGCAAGTTCCTAAGCTGGGGGTATTTGCCTGGCCCCCAGTCCTGCCCCTCACCCCACCAGTGCCCACCTTCCCACATCATCCTTCTCTCTCCCAGCATCAGCCCCATCTTGTTACCTCGCAGGGCGCCCCAGACAGTCTCAGAGAGGAGGAGACTCTGCTCATCATTTATGGTCAGTGTGTCTGAAACGATAGAAAGGATTCCATTAGGTTAAGGATTTCTACCCTCAGATTACAGAGAATCACATATTCTCTGTAAAACCTCGGATTAAAAACCAACAATAAGGAACTTTCCTGGTGGTCCAGTGGTTAAGACTGCGCTTCCACTGCAGGGGGCACGGGTTCGATCCCTGGTCAGGGAACTAAGATCCCGTATGCCGTGGGAAAAACAACAACAACAACAAACAAACACATTTTTTCTTTCAAAGAAGAAGCATTCCCTGAGGGAGCAGGGCTGATACTCAGGCCCGGGGCCAGAGTGGGAGGGTGGTCACCCAGTGACTCTGAGGCCCTGGAAAATGGTGTGTGAGGAAGGGCAGGCTCGCGTGGAATCCTCTGCAAAGCACCCCCTGCCCTGTGGGTCAGTTTCCCCACCAGAAACATGGATTCCTGCCAGGCTTTAGCTCAAAGGACGAAGGGGAAAGGGATGCTTGGAGGGGTGAGTCCAGGTTACAATGTTCCCAGAGCCTTTGAAGTCACCCCCCTCTCCCTTTGTCTCCAAGCTTCAGCTACTTCCTCAGCAATGTGAGGAAGAAGCCAAGACCTGAATGTTCACTTTGCACACTGAGATGTTCCCAAATGCTGCTGCTCAGGGCAGCCACAGGACGAATGACTTGGCTTCATCTCAGTTCAAATGGCCGAAAACTCCTTCACTCTCTAGTGTAGGGTCTCTAAGAGAAAAACCAACAAAGTGCATAAGTTCCTAAAATGCCAGAGGGATTATATTCAGTTCAGAAGGTAGGTGTCCCGTGGGACTCAGTGATTAGCCAGTGTGACGTTCACGGCCAACCTTCAGACACTGGTTAGAGTGCACAGGAAAAGCTCTCCTTTGACGGTTCTGGGCACTTGGTGACCCTGTCCCCCACCCTCCTGGAGGGCTCCAGGCCTAGCATCTGCAACTGAGGGCAGGCCATCTGGAGTTAGAGCTCCAGACAAGTGCTGGCTTCTAGAACAAGGAACGAAGTGGTACTTACAGTTCTCTACAGACCCCAAAGAAGGAAACTGGTCACATCCAGGAGTGACAACAAGGACCACCAATGAATTCTTCTCTGATGTATGCCGTTTTTCTGCAAGGACAGGGTAATAAACTCAGTGGGGCTGACTTGCCGCCAGAAACATTAGGCAAAACCAAGGCCCTACAGGAGGGACCCCAACTCTAGTTCTTTCAGTTTGTGTGTGGTAAGAGGGAAAGGGGGGCGGACAGCTGCCCTTGGCACAGGTGCCACCTAGTCACCTGTTTGACTTGTTCTCTGGGGTCGTGTTCCCCTCCCCCCAGTGACCCACCCTGGCCCTCGCATGATGGACCTGCCAGCAGCTCTTTGCAACCAGGGCTCTCTGTTTCCGGCTTACAGGGGTTCAAAGACCGCAACAACTGCGTCTGAACTAGAGGTGGCTCTGGAGTATTGCTAGTCAAAGTGTGGTCTGCAGATTAGCTGATGTGCCAGTGGTGTTACTGGTTGGTCAACAGATAGGAAGCTTATATGACTCCAGAGTGTAAGTCAGTTATGTCAGAGAAAACACAGTTTAGTGCTAACAGTTTCTTGTAACAAGCTTTTCTTGACGAAGGGAAGTTTTACATTCTGGTGAATATGCTTCTCATCTCATTGCAGACTGGCACTTGAAGTAGCACTGCTCTGGAGGGTTGCAGATGAAGGCGTCCAGCTTTGTAACAGGTTAGGAGCTGATGAGGAGCTAGGTGACAGGAGGGTCTGCCGTGCAGAGGGGGCCGCAAATGGCTTAGCTGGCACTCCAGCAAAGGTATGTAGCCACCAGACCATCCTGTTTCCTTCCTTCCTCTTCCCAAACAGGTTCTCTGTCCAAGGCAGACTTCTGCCCAACAGTGAAAAGCCACTCAGTTGGAGACAACATACTATCTAATACAGTTCAACAGATCCCAGTCTACACAGGAAAAAAAAAAAAAAGCACCAAACCAAAACACAAATGGACAGTCTCTTCCCATCCTCCCACTGGTTCTTGTCCATGACCTTCAGGGTGGTACTGATTGTACCAACCCCAAGCATGAACCTCAGTGAACTCCCTCTATTCTGTTTCTGGAGCCACATTTGTCCCCATTGCCACCATGACATCCATGACTTCCTATGGAACTACAAAGTCAGGGGTAGGATGGTCTCGCACAGTGCAGGGAGAGAGGATTCAGAGCCACATTGGAATCCCGAACATTATCCATCTGTAGGCAGAAGGAACTCAGGAGCCTTGAACACAAGGAAGCCTGCTTAATCTCCTGCTCACTATACCACATGGCTGCATCTTGGTTTTCAGGCTGGCCAAGAAGCAAGCCAATCACAGGTCCTTTCCTACTAGCAAGAGCAAACACATTCTTTCCCCTGCTGGTAAATACCCTGTTGCCCCACACTAACACCTGCTTATACCCTGGAGGCAGAAGAGAATTTGAGGCTATTCTAGAACAGGCCAACTCACAGCTCCATTCTAAACCCTGAAGACTCATGCCCACAACACAGAAGGACAACCAGACTGTCAGGGCAGGGAGTGCGCTCAACCCAGAATGTGCAGGGCCATCTCTACAAATCCCAAAGACCAAGGAGGGCTTCACTGAGAGGCAGGCATGAAGAGAACTATAATATCTCTCCTTAAACTACCGCCTTGTCCCTCGTCTCCTTGTCCCCACCAGACCCCACACACCACAGAGCCCCAGTATCACTGTGTGGAGAGTTCATCTGCACATCTACCCGGCAGGCGTGTCAAAGAGGGCAAGGGTCCTAAGCTATCATCTTACCCTTCTGGACTTCAGTCTACCAAATAGAGAAATCTCAGCTCCCTAATACAACTGCCACTCCCCATCCTGAGGACGAGAGAGGCTGCACAAACACCAGGCTTATCTGAACTCTTACTGAGAAGACAAGGGAACATGTAATTGCTGTTATCATATTTTGGTTTTTCTAAAACACACCTGCACTTCATTCTCTAAATCCCTGGTCTTTTAAGAAGGGAAAGGTCACAGACTCCTTTGAGGATCTGACAAAAATGAAAGGACTTTTCCCCTAGAACAAGGCCCCTCATTTAAGGACTTATCTCTCCACCCCTGGCCACCCATCTCATGGTGAAGAAGCCCTATCTTAAGTGCTCTCAGTGACTCATACGGGTCTGGGTTGATTAAAAAGACACAGAGTCATGGCTGCTGCTTAAACAAGCTCTGAGGAGGAAGGACCGGAGTAGGTGGTGATGTGAGAGCTGGCAAAACAGGAGGGACACTGGGTCATTTAAACGGATGTAAACAGAGGCCATCATTGTAGTTTCCGCCTCCAAGTCGCTACTCTGAAGAGAACAGGAAATAAGGGACAGGCAAGCTGCCTCTACACACACCCACACCCCTGCACTGGGAGGGACTGAGGTGTGGGAAGCAGGGTCTGGCAAACAGCTGGCTCACCAGCAATCGCATGGGCGCCCTTGCAATGGGCCTGGGCAGGACAGCAGGAAATTGAAGCCTCCAGTGCTCAGGAAGCAGCATGGAAAACAGAGCACTGAGCTGGGAGATCAGGAAGGGTTAGTTCTGGCTCAGTTCTGCTGCTGCCAAGCTGAGTGAGTCCTGTGGCTCCCACTTCCTCCCTGGTAAACAATGGCAGGGTGGGACCATTGTTTACTGGCTGCTCCTCCTCAGGGCCAACAGCTCAGGATTCCACAGACAAACCACACAGCCTGGGGTTCCCTTCCAGACCACTGCTCCCTCATCCCCCTGCTTTCACGGAAGCCCGCTCTTTCCCGGGTTCAATGAAAAGTCTGTATTTTTTTTTTTAAGAAGTTAAAAAAATTCAAGGACTTCCCTGGCAGTCCAGTGGTTAAGAATCCATGCTTCCAATGCAAGGGATGCAGGTTTGATCCCTGGTTGGGGAACTGAGATCCCACATGCCACCTGGTGCAGCCAAAAAAGAAAAGAAAAAAAAAAAAAGGCAAAGAGCCCAGAAGTATTTATAGAAAAAAAGTTATCTTCAGCACCCCTCTTCCTCTCTGATAGGATAACCACTGTTAATTTTCTCTCCTTATCCCTCTCTTTTTAGCACAGTTTTGCCTTATTCATCACAGGTCAGGTCTGGAGGTGGAACTCTTTAGAACAGGGGAACCTGAGACCATTTTATCACCCAAATCCCACTGTTTGTGCTGTGCGGGTCCCAGAACTATGACCCTTCCATTTCGTTTCTGTTCTCCCTCCTCTGCCGTCTTCGCTTCCTTCCTGTTGCCCGAGATGTGGGCACCTCCAACACCATCGAGCCAATGCTCTTAACAGTCATCCCTTCCTTCTGTTGCATGTAGGGGGCAAAACCCTCAACCTGGATCCATCAAACATCTGCCTTTGGTGCACCTAATCCTGGTCTCTCATCTTGGCTGGGCCCTTGATGCCGTCCTGAAAATCCCCACCACCACTGCTTTTTCCCAGTCTCTGCAACAGCTATTTCAGACTTGTACCATTTCTTCAAGTCCACAACCGTTTTGCCACTTGCTTTAATCTCAGCAGAAAGCCAGAAGGGAAGCCTGCCCACCCCCACCTTCCCCTCCTCCCTGACAAAACTGCCTGCCACACACACCTGGTCTTCTCCTCTCCTGCCTCAGTGGAAGGGGCTTCCTTTTACCTGTGGTCTGCAACTCTCCCCGGGCTCCTCTTGTATAAATTAGTTCCCTTTTCCCCCATGTCTTCAAATTATTTCTTTTTGCAATTCTCTCCCATCAGCATTAAAATATTTGCATGTCTTCCTGGTCTCAACTCATCCCGAAGAGTCTCTCTTTCTGTCGCCTTCTGGTTACAAAGAAACTCTATAGGAAATGTAGGCTGAGCAGCTCAGTGCTAAATTTTAAAGTCACATAGATCTGGGTTCAAATCTTGGCTGACACTTTCTAGCTGTGGGACCCTGAGCAAGTTATTTTCCCCTCTGAGCTGCAGGTTCCTCATCTGGTGACCATAACAGGATCTAGCCTATTGGGCTGTTGAGAAGATTAAATGAGTTAATGCATGTAAAGTGCTTAGCTCAGAGCCCGGCACATAAGAGGAGATGTGTGCACAGTCCTCTCTGTAGCCACTTCCTGACATCCTCTCGGCTCCTCAGTCCACTATAATCTAGCTTCCTTCACCATCACTCCTGGGAAAATACCTTCACCAAGGACCTGTGGTTCTGCAACTAAATGCAAGGGATTTTTTCAATTCATTCATTCATTTATCAGTTAATTTATTGAGCACTTACTATGTGCCAGGCTGTCCTAAGTGCTGGGGATACAACAGCAATCAAAACAGACAAAAGTCCCTGCTTTAGAGAAGCAGCATTCTACTGACACTCACTTCTGGGCCTCTTGGCAGCATCAGACAGCCCTGGCCTTCTTGAAACTAAACTCCCTCAGCTTAAGGGCCACTTTCTGTCTTGGTCTTCCTTCTCAGGCCTTGAACATGCTTCCTTGTTCTCCTTTTCCTTCATCCTCCCCTACATGCTCATGTCCCCAAGCTTCCAGACTTCTCCTTTTCTCCTCACTTTACACTCTCTCAGGACAATGTCATCCACTTCCAGGGTGATTGATGATTCTTAAGTCTACGTTCCCTTCTGGAGCTGTAGACTCATACACCTCCACTCAGATGTCTCAAAAGCACTTTGAAACTTAGACACAGAATTGAACTAACTCTATATTAATCTTCCTAGCTGACCTTCTCTCTCAATTTGATAATAACACCATCTATTGAGTCACCCAAACCAGAAACCTCCTCCTCCCATTTTTCTGAGTAGATCAAAAGATCATTCACGTATACTTATTGACTGTCTCAGTTCAGTTCAGTTCAGTCGCTCAGTCATGTCCGACTCTTTGCAACCCCATGAATCGCAGCACACCAGGCCTCCCTGTCCATCACCAACTCCCGGAGTTCACTCAGACTGTATGTGGCAAATCCTGTGCTAAGCATTCAGATCTGTTGTTGTTGTTTAGTTGCTCAGTCGTGTCTGACTCTTTTGTGACCCCATGGACTGTAGCCCACCAGGCTCCTCTGTCCATGGGATTTCCCAGGCAAGAATACTGGAGTGTGTTGCCATTTCCTTCTCCAGGGGATCTTCCTGACCCAGGAATCAAACTCCTACATTGGCAGGTGGATTCTTTACCACTAGGGAAGCCCAAGCACTAAGATTATATAAACTAATAAGAGGGAGAGGGACCCTGGTGGTCCAGCAGATAAGATTCCACATTCCCATTGTAAGGGGCCCAGATTCAATCCCTGGTTGGGGAAGTAAGATTCCATATACTGCAACTAAGCCCACGCACCAAAACTACTGAGCCCATGTGTTCTAGAGCCTGTGCACAACTAGAGAAGCCCAAGCGCTGCAATGAAGACCCAGTGCAGCCAAATAATAATAAAGGAAAGATCTAACTAAGTGTTGTGACTACAAAGTTGATAGTGGCTCTTGACCTCATCAGCATCTTCCCACTTGCATTGGGTTAAATGCCTTAATTCAGCCTCTTGTGAATTTTCACCTAGATTATAAAAAATCTCCCAAGTTGTTCTCCCTACTTCCATTTATATACCATGTCAATCGACTATCCTTTGTGATCTTTTAAAATGAAAGTCAGATTATGACTTTCAAAATCCTACGGTGGTTCCCCACAGATTTCAGGATAAAGTGCAGAATTTGCTGAATGATTATACAAACTTGTCTTTCTCTGCTCCTGTTTGGGAACTCTCCCAGGAGCACAGTGAACTCTTTACAGAACTCTGAAAGTGCTACATTTTCTCACTCTTTTTCTTTGCATGTATTGCTTTCTCCAATTGAAACAAACTTTGGATTGCCTCCATATCTCACCTGATTAAGAAACAGCTCTGGTTTTCCTTCTGTAAAACTTTGTCAGTCCCCTCCCCTTTCCTAGCAGACCTTCCTATGTGATCATGAAGCAACATATACATACATTTTTCATAACAGGTATCTTAATATATGCTGTTTATTTGTCTGTCTCCTCACCAAGGCTGTGAGTTCCTCAACAGCAGGGACCAATCTCAGTGTCTTTGTATTCCCAGTGCCTGACACACGGTAGTCATTCAATAAATGTTTGCTGAAAAGAAAAAATGAATGATGCTAGAATGTTTTAAATGCATATTTAATTCTATATATGCATAATGACTGTGCTACACAATAATCAGGTATAAACGGCAAACAGTTAATATAGAGATAACTTTTATACACCCAAACCTAGTATTTCTGAAGATCTAAGATTCAGTTGCCATGCTGTGAATGCTCAGTCGTGTCCGACTCTTTGCGACCCCATGGACTGTAGCCCTGCAGGCTCCTCTGTCCATGGGATTCTCCAAGCAAGAATACTGGAGTGGGTTGCCATTCCCTTCTCCAGGAGATCTTCCCGATCCAGGGACTGAACCTCTGTCTCTTGTGTCTCCTGCATTGGCAGGCGGGTTCTTTACCACTAGTGCCATCTGGGAAGTGGGATTCAGGTGGTGGATAGCAATAAGACACCCAGACATCCAGCAAGTGCCTTTTCAGATACTGCTCTGAAGACTCTTCGGTCCACAAATCCAAAGATTTGGGTCTTTCTACTTCTCTGGAAGGCAGTACTCCTTCCTGCAACAGATATCTGGAAACCATGTCTTCACCTCAGTGCGTAATAGCCTGTCCCTCGACCCACGCTGCTCCTCCCTGAATCAAAACATTTCCATCACAGCAATGTGTTAATTCACAGACTCTTAGCAGCATGAAGAAAATACCACTCGCTTTGGTAATAAAGTGGCATGTGTTTTGGCTTCTGGAGTAAAAACTAAGGAAGTCAACCCAGTCAGTCTCTGGCACATCCCACTCGTTCGGGTCTGCCCTGCCCAGCAGTCCTGTGCTCTCCTTGATGGGGCCGGTGCTGGTTCTTCCTCTCCCTTCCACCTTTATATGCATGGCATCCAGGCTTCCTCTCCCCACACTTGACCTAATGAGAGCCCTTGGAATCATTCATTTCTCACTCATTCCAACAAGGATATACCGAGCACTTACTGTGCATCTGGACCTGTGGTAGGTACTGGGATGGTTAAAAGGAAAAACAAGCCCTGGTCCCTGCCCTTGAGGAGCTCACAGTCTAGTGGGAGAGACAAATATAAAAAACAGTTACAAAACAGTGTGATTAAGGCTACAGTAGATATTATAGCTGCCTCCTTCCAGAGGCAGAGAGGAAGACTTAACCTTGGAAGGGGACATCTGAGCAGGACTTTGAACCCTGAGTTGGAGTTTGCCAGCTACCAAGAGGGAAAAGGTATTCTAAGCCTGGGCAGCTGCTGACACACAAGAGCAGTGGTGCGTCCAGGAGAAGAGGCAAGGCTGCCCTGTCAGACTTCTCCTGGTAAAGTGGGAGTCTGAGAATCTCCCTGCCCCGGCCTGGAGCCCCCGAGTGCTGCTGAACTCTGTCTGGACCATGGTGCCTCCTCCCATGAGTTCTACAGTTCTTTTCCCTCCATAGATTACTAATACCTACTCTGAAGTACAATCCATCTAGCCCATAGGTGAATCCTGAATGTTTTCCCTTCTGTCTTCTTTTGTAAAATTTGTAGTTAGAAGTTTTATTTTTTGCTTTACTTTTCAAACTTAACCTGTACTTGTTCACTCCCCTCGTCCACTGAAAGAACATCTCCCTATAATTCTAGATCCTAAGAGATAACTTTGGTTATCATTTTGCATACATCCCAGTTTTTTTAACTATATAGATTTATTTAAAAAACAAAAATGAGAGCCCAATACATATTAGTAACTTTTTTCCACTTACCAAAATGATTTGCAGATCTTTTAATGTCAGTATATATAAACCTACATCATTGTTTGTAAGTGTTTAATGCAATTCCATTTTGGAGATATACTTTAATTTTTTTTTCATTTGGCCACGCCATGCAGCTTACAGGATCTCAGTTCCCCAACCTGGGACCATGGCAGTGAAATCAGAATCCTAATCATTAGGCCACCAAGGAACTCCCAAACATACTTTAATTTTAAAAAGCTGAAATTAGCAACTTCTTTCCTCTTTGTGGACATTTGGGACTACTTCTAGGTTTTCAATATTATAAACAATTCTCTAGTAAATATTCATATATATATTATTTTTAAAGCAATTGTGAGAGATTTTAGTAGGAAAATTCCTAGAGGTAGAAATGCTAGGCCAAAAATATGGAAGTATTTCTTCCTTTTATTATTTATTTGGGTCTTTGCTACTGCACATGGGCTTTCTCTAATTGCACCAAAGTGGAGGCTGCTCTCTGGTTGTGGTGCGTGGGCTTCTCGTTGCAGGGGTTTCTTTTGTTGCAGAGCATGGGCTCTAGAGTGCACAGGCTTCAGGGGTTGCAGCATGCTGGCTCAGTGGTTGTAGCACCTGAGCATGTGATCCCCACAGGATGTGGGATCTTCCCTGACCAGGGATCGAACTTGTGTCCCCTGCATTGGTAGACAGATTCTTAACCACTAGGCAAGTCCAAGTTTTTAGTTTTGACACTGCCCAATTACTCTTCCAAATTATTGTACTAGTTTATCTGAACCAACATACATGGGCCCATCTTTCCGTCCTTCTAAAACGGCTGCTGCTACTGCTAAGTCGCTTCAGTCGTGTCCGACTCTGTGCGACCCCATAGACGGCAGCCCACCAGGCTCCCCCGTCCCTGAGATTCTCCAGGCAAGAACACTGGAGTGGGTTGCCATTTCCTTCCCCAATGCATGAAAGTAAAAGGTGAAAGTGAAGTCGCTCAGTCGTGTCTGACTCTTAGCAACCCCATGGATTGCAGCCTACCAGGCTCCTCCGTCCAGGAGATTTTCCAGGCAAGAGTACTGGAGTGGGGTGCCATTGCCTTCTCCCCTTCTAAAACTAGATCATCTCAATCCCTCTCCATCTGAGATACAGCACTGTATCACAATCCCTCTCCATCTGAGATACAGCACTGTTTTAATTTGTATCCCTGTAATAGTCATTGAATTTCAGCACTGCTCTGTATTTACTGGTCATATTTTTTGTACTTTTTTCCCAATAAAAAAACTTTTTTTTTTTTTTACAAAAACCTTTTTATTGAAGTATAGTTGCACTGTGCTTTCTACTGTACATCAAAGTGACTCAGTTACACACACACACATAAAATTCTTTTAAAAATGTTCTTGTCCATTATGGCTTATCCCAAGAGAGTGGATCTAGTTCCCTGAGCTGTACAGCAAGACCCTGTTGTTTCTCCATTCTGTATGTAACAGCTGGCGTCCCCCAACCCCAGACTCCAGTCCACCCCTCTCCGTCCCCGCTCCCCCTTGGCTACCACAAGTCTGTTCTCTAAGTCTGTGGGTCTGTTTCTGTTTTGTAGATAAGTTCATCTGTCTTTGCATTTTTTTAAAGTTAATTTTCTTTTATTGCTTTGCAGAGCTCTTTCTAGATTTTAACCTTGTCTTTTAAGGTTACATATTTGCCTCATTTTGTCCTTTATTTTCTAACTTAAGGGTTCTTTTGCTTTAATTTGTATGTAGTCAAATCTGTTAGTCTTTTCCTTTATGGTTTCCTTTATTGACTTGTTTAGAAAGGCCTCTTCTACCCTGGGACTAAATGAATTGTTCCTTTGAGTCCTAATAGTTTGATGGCATATCTTTAGATCTTTAGCATGCCTGGAATTTACTTTTGTGCTTGGCATGAGATAAAGATTAAAAAATTTTCCAAATGGATAACCGTCAACCAGTCATCCTAACATATTTATTGACTAACACATCTTTTCACTTTTGATTGGAAATGTTTCCTTTGTCATATATTAATTTCTCATACACACACACACATACATGAACCTTTGCTTATCTCTGGAACTTCCTTCCTCGGCAGTCCTATAGTCATGGAAATCTACCGTGTTGTCCTGCTGTCCTCTTTGGTCACTCTGCCTCTGCTCCTTCTGGGCCCACACTCCCAGTCCCGTGAGGGCCGTTTCCTCTCCTCCACCAAGTCACCTGTACTACATCGTCCACACCTGCCAACCCTCTGGAGCCTCATTCACGGTTACTCAACTACCAACACCTACAGCCTTTTCTACTTCCCCCAAAACTGAAGCCTGCCTCTCCCTACAACTTGCTCTGAGAGGCAGCTCCTTCTCACATCCTAGGCGAGACATATGGGGGCTGCTTCCAGGCCATCCACCCTCTTCCATCAAGTAAAAAAACAACCACCACCTCTCCTCTGGAAATCATGACATTCAGCTGTAAAATCTTGAACCTCTCCTTGTCACAACACTCTGCAACTTCCTGGTCACTTCTTTATTTACCTAAGACTTTGGATTCCAGTCTCCAGTGTTCCTCTCTGTCTGAAAGCTAGTCATAATCCTAGGTGACTAGGTGATTTCACCTAGTCAAATCCTAGGTGACCCAAGAGGAAGAACTAACCCACGTTCTGGCTTAGCAGTCATCCAGTGACATCCTCCTTTTCCTCCTCAACACCCTCTCATGGTCACCTTTAGGACTCATTCTCTCAAGCTTTAGCATTCAGCTAACTGTCTGCTAGCTAATCGGCACCTCACACTCAACAGGTCCAAAACCAAACTCACTTTTAATCATTCCCGTCTGCCTCCAACCTCTTAATCTCTCTCTCTTTTCACTCCTTCCCTTGCTCTCCTACTATTTCCTCTGTCTTTGTGAATGGCAGCTGAATACATTTAAATTACTAAATCGCAAATCTGGAGTCATCCCCATAACCCCCTTCTCCATCAAAACCCCTACTTTTCAAGCATCCCACTTCCTAAAACTTTTTTCTTTTGAAAAACATTTTAATTTTCTATTGGAGTATAATTGACTGACAATGTTGCCTTAGTCTCAGGTGTACAGTAAAGTGATTTGATTGTCCATATACATGTATTTACTCTTTCTCAGATTCTTTTCCCGTAAAGTTCATTACAGAGTATTGAGTAGAGTTCCCTGTACTAAACAGTAATTCCTTGTTGTTAATCTATTTTATATAGTAGTATATATATGTTAATTCCAACCTCCTAATTTATCCCTCTCCCCCACCTTTCCCTTGGTGACCCTAAGTTTGTGAGTCTGTTTCTGTTTTGTAAATAAGGTCATTTGTATCACTTTTTTAGAATTTTACATATAAGTGATATCATATGACATGTGTCTGTTCTGTCTGATTTACTTCACTTAGTATGACAATCTCTGGGTCCATCCATGTTGCAGCAAATGGTACTATTTCATTCCTTTTTATGGCTGAGTAATATTCCATTGTGTAAATGTACCACATCTTCTTTATCCATTTGATTGTCAAAGGACATCTACTTCCTACATTTTTCTTCAATCTTTCTAGTTTTCTCTGTCTGTACAGCTGTCAACCCACTTCAGCCACTTTTCTCGCTTATCTAGACCACTGTAAGAGTCTTTTAAGTGGGTTTCCTGCCTCTAGTCCCATTCCCCACCAATCCCCAATGCAGTCAGAGTTTAGTTACATCACTTATCCTGTTTAATGGCCTTTATTGGCCTTCCTTGACCTTAGGATGAAGTTCATGTTCTTTATCAGGGCTCCCCAGGTCATTTCATGACCTTGCATCTACCACCTCTTTAGCTTCAGAACTTGCTGATTCACCCTGTAGCTGTGTGCTTCATGCTGACATCACTGATCTTGAGTTTCTTAAATATGTCATGAAAGCTTCTTTCCTAAAGGCCTTTCCTGCATGTATTTCTTTCTGTGTAGGTTACTAACTCCACCTCCATCAGCTCCTTTCAGATCTTATTAGACAGCTCTTATTGGAAGTCTTCTCAAAATGTACCCCCTATGCATGTGCACACACACACACACACAGACACACACACACACATATCAGGTGTTCCCAAAGCACCTGTGCTTCAGTTATTGGCAAAAATCACACTTTACTGTATGTCTGTCCACTTTGAGACTGTAAATTCTTAAGTATTCTAAAAAATTCATTTAAAAATTTTATACAACTTTTAAATGTTACTTTCCATTTAAGATTATTACAAAATACTGGCTACCTTCCTTACACTGTATTTACACCTTGGAGCTGATCTTACACCCAACAGTTTGCACCACCCACTCCCGCACCCCTATATTGCCCCTCTTCCCCTCAACTGGTAACCACTAGTTTGTTCTCTCTATTCTGTGAGTCTGTTTCTTTTTTGTTGTATTCACTAGTGCACTGTATTTTTTAGATTCCGCATATAAGTGATATCATAGAGTTACTTGTCTTTCTCTGTTTGAGCATTACGCCCTCCAAATCCATCTATGTTGCTGCAAATCACAAAATTTTTGTATGACTTTTGTATGGCTGAATAGTATTCCACTGTGTGCGTGTGTGTGTATACACACACATCTTCTTTAGCCATTCATCCGTTGATGGACACTTAGGGTGCTTTCATATCTCAGCGATTGCAAATACTGATGCTGTGAACACTGGGGTGCATTCTAGTTAATGTGTTTGTTTTTTTCATATGTTTAGCCAGGAGTAGAACAGCTGGGTCATATGGTAATTCTATTTTTAGTTTTTTGAGAAACCTCCACTCTGTTTTCCACAGTGGCTGCACCAATTTACATTCCTACCAACAGTGTAGGAGGGTTCCTTTTTCTACATCCTCACCAATGTTATTTGTGTTCTTTTTGATGATGGCCATCCTGACAGGGGTGAGGTAATACCTCATTATGGTTTTGATTTGTGTTCTTTTTGATAATGGCTATCTTGACAGGTGTGAGGTTAATACCTCATTATGGTTTTGATTTGCATTTCCCTGATAATTAGCAATACTGAACATATTTTCACATTCCTGTTGGCTATCTGCATTTCTGCTTTGGAAAAATGGCTATTAATTTCTTTCAACCACATTTTAATTGGGTATTTTTTTGATGTTAAGTTGTATGAACTGTTTATATATATTGGATATTAATCCCTTCTCAGTTGTATTATTTGCAAGTATTTTCTCCCATTCAGTAGTATCTGGTCTTACATTAGGTCTTTAATTCATTTTGAATTTATTTTGTATATAGCATTAGAGAATATTGTAACTTCATTCTTTTACATGGAGCTGTCCAGTTTTCCCAGCACCACTTGCTGAAAAGCTTGTCTTTTCTCCATTGTATATTCTTGCCTCCTTTGTCGCAGATTACTTGACCATAGTGTATGGGTCTATTTCTGGGCTGTCTCTCCTGCTCCACTGATCTATGTGTTTGTTTTTGTGCCAGTTCCATACTGTTTTGGTTACTGTAGCTTTGTAGTATGAGACTGTAAATTCTTTAAGGACATAGGCAGCTCATTAATATTCTTTGGACCAGTGCTACTGACAATTTATAGTTGCTTAATAAATGCTGCTTGTATTAAGGATGAATGGAAGGGGGGAAGCCAATCTGCAAACAATGGGCCAGGGCTCAAAATATTCACAACTTGAGTGCTATCGATTAAAGCAATTAGATGTCAGAAGTTACTATTTGAAGTAATTAACACTGAAGTGTTATCAGAGTTTAATCCTACAAAAGGACAGTGAGGTTCCCAAATCCCTAACTGGTATAATGCTTGATAAAGGTATTCATGAGTAGACTGTCCCTACACTGCACAGTGTAAAAAGCAAAGTCTTGGTAGACAAACAGACCTGACTGGAATTTGTACTCTGCCATTGCTAGCTGTGTAACCCTTAACCTCTTTGAGTCTCAGTTCTGAAAGATAAGTATAACACCAACCTCCCAGAGCTGTGATGAAGATTAGAGGGTGTAACATACAGCAAGTGCCAGATACTCAATAAATGCTAGTTTCCTTCCATTTTTCACTTGTCTTTTCCTAAAAAGTCACTTTTGCAGCTTGGCTGGAAGAGCCTAGGGGCAAGTTGCCTTGTGGGAAAACCACACCACAGAAGCAGCCCTGAGGGCCTTCCATGAGCTTCTTATAGAACCCTGAGGGCTCCACTACTGTGTGATGCCACCCTGCGTGGCAAACAGGCTGACCCACCACCATATTGGGTTGGCCAAAAAGTTCATTTTCTGTAACATCTTAAAAAATCCTTAACAAATTTTTTGGCCCACCCAATATAAAAGGGACATGGGCTTGGAACTCTGAATCGGCCTCAAACTAGGACTGTGGCCCTAGTCAAAAGACCAAAGCCACAAATGTGAGATCCTAGTTATCCCCAGGACAAGACTGAATAGGACTGTAGTTAAACTTTTCATCCAGGAGAGGATACCTGGCAAGCCATCTCCCTTGCTCCCATCCCAAAGCGTTACAAAGAAAGGAAGCTTACTGACTGACATTCAAGTGGCCAAGCACTCAAACTTCCTGCATCTAAGCACACACTGCTAGAGAAGAGAGTTTCACACCAGAATCAAGCCACAACCAACCTCAAGATGTGGACACAATGATAGCACCCTGCTGCTAGCTAGAGATCAGGGTTGAGTGCATGGCCAGGGAGCTTAAGCAATAACAGTAGCTTAAAACAGATGCAGGAAATAAATGAGAGAAGTTCCTGACCCAGTAATAGGTCTTATTCACTACAACCATGAATAGAGAAGAAAAACAAACCCATTTTTCTGTTACAACAGACTACAAACCCTTAAGCCTTGAGGCAGATCACAGAAAATGCTTCTCTTATACATGTCTCACCTCTCCAGACTCAACTTCCTCTCTTCAGCTGCCCTGGTCAGCGGCCCCACAAAGGTGAGAGAAAGCTTGTCATCCAATTGGTTAAACCTCTGGATGATGCACATCGACTCTGATCTTGTCACTTATTTCCAGGGTTAGCAGAAGAAATTTATGAAAATACAGAAACATAAGAGTAATAACCTCTTTCATTTCTAAAAGAAATATGAGTTGGGCAGCAAAACTCTGTTTTGTATAACTGTCATCTAAGGAATGTCACTCAGCATTGAGCTCTACAAGGACTGGGTGAGCAGCCACTGCAGTCACAGACATTCAGCACACCTTGACAGGAGTTTAGGGCAAAGATCAGAAATGAGGCACTCTGTGGTCTGGGAAAACTGGCAGAAGAAGCCCTCAGAAAGTTAAGATATTTTCAGAAGAAAATTGTATTAATCCAATTTCTTGTATCTTTCCATACATAGAAGAGCACCAGATATCTGTTCCTCGTGACCGAGAACAGCCTTCTACCGAGATGTGTGCTTGACCGCATGGACCCCTTTCTCCACAATCACCTATGTGCTTGTTGACCCACTACTCACTGGAGCAGGTCTCCAGAGCTGTGAGAGAGGTTGTCTCCTGGGTTATAGTCCTGAGTCCCCAAATAAAACTGAACTCACAGATCTCAGGCTATACATTTTAATTTCAGTTGACAAATCATTAGGAAAAGGATTGAGGTTTATGCCTTCAATGGGCTAAGAAATCCACAACATGCCCTAGCAAAACTGAGTAGCTGTAAGGAAAAAAAAAAAAAAAAAAGACCCCACCTGCTGTTAAAAACAAATCAAAAAAGAGGGAATCAACTGGCAAAAAATCTCCAGTGCTGTGATTCACTCTTCAGTGTGGAGGTGAGGAAGTGGAATGGAAGGAGATGGGAGGAAAGGCAGCTTGAGGGTTTAACGTTTTACATTTTGTTTCATTTTAAAAATCACCAAGTTCTTAGGCTTCCCTGGTGTCTCAGTGGTAGATGGTAAATAATCCACCTGCAGTGCAGGTGACCTGGGTTCAATCTCTGGGTTGGGACGATCCCCTGGAGGAGGGCATGGCAACCCACTCCAGTATTCTTGCCTGGAGAATCCCCATGGACAGAGGAGCCTGGCAGGCTACAGTCCATGGGGGTCACAAAGAGTCAGACACGACTGAGCGACTAAGCACTGCACATTAAGAGACACAGGTTATATCCCTGGTCTGGGAAGGTCCCACGTGCTGAGGAGCAACTAAGCCCAAGTGCCACAACTGCTGAGCTGTGCTCTAGGGCTAGAGAACTGTGACTACTGAAGCCCGAGCATCTAGAGCCCAGGCTCTGAAACAAGAGAAGCCACGGCAATGAGAAGCCCGCATGCTGCAATGAAGAGTAGTCCCCACTCATCGCAACTAGAGAAAAAGCCTGTGTAGCAATGAAGACCCAGCACAGCCAAAAAAAAACCAAACACCCAGTTCTTCCTTCTAGTTCAAAGTTTGTAAAGACACTCATCATTATCTCCCTGTATCCTCAGAAATGCTTGAAATGTAGACATATTAGAAAATAAAAAGCAGCAGTAGCTACTTGCAAGTTAGGCAACTTGCCAAAGGAACATAGTTAAAGAAGTGATCAATAAACATTCTGTGGCTGACTCCTGAGTAGATCATGTTTCAGACCCTAAGTCCACTACTGTAATCAGTCTTCAAGCAGGGGAAAGGGGACGCAGAGATGGCTCAAGGAAATAAGACTGGAATTTTTCATAAACCAGGCCCAGACTACCCATACACATCTAGATCACGCTGAGCTTCTTGGGTTCAGCTGCGAGAAGAGGGGCTGGTAGAGGCCAAGCTATCTTAGGCCCAGGGATTCCAAATGGAACACAATTATTTTGCCCTTCGCTAAAAATGATTCTCCTGATACCTATTCTTCTCAAATCACTGTATTTCTCCTTCTTATATAGCCCTCCATCCTCCACATACCCCATCACAAGGAAAAGAATTCTACAAAACTCTCTTGCTGCATTGTTTTCTTCCTCTTCGCTTTTAAGACAATATATATAAGTGGCAGTCAAGTCTTCTGCATAATCAGATTTAGCCACTTTACCTGGACTTTTTAACTTATATGCAGAGTACATCATGCAAAATGCCAGGCTGGATGAAGCACAAGCTGGAATCAAGACTGCCGGGAGAAATATCAATAACCTCAGATATGCTGATGACAGCACCCTATGGCAGAAAGTGAAGAAGGAATAAAGAGCTTCTTGATGAATGTGAAAGAGGAGAGTGAAAAAGTTGGCTTAAAACTCAACATTCAGAAAATGAAGATCATGGCATCTGGTCCCATCACTTCATGGCAAATAGATGGGGAACCAATGGAAACAATGAGAGACTTTATGCTTTGGGGCTCCAAAATCACTGCAAATGGTGACTGCAGCCATGAAATTAAAAGACACTTGCTCCTCGGAAGAAAAGCTATGACCAACCTAGACAGCATATTAAAAAGCAGAGACATTACTTTGCCAATAAAGTTCCGTCTAGTCAAAGCTATGGTTTTTCTGGTAGTCATGTACAGATGTGAGAGTTGGGACTATAAAGAAAGCTGAGCACTGAAGAATTGATGCTTTTGAACTGTGGTGTTGGAGAAGACTCTCGAGAATCCCTTGGACTGCAAGGAGATCCAACCAGTCCATCCTAAAGGAAATCAGTCCTAAATATTCACTGGAAGGACTGATGCTGAAGCTGAAACTGCAGTACTTTGGCTACCTGATGTGAAGAACTGACTCATTGGAAAAGACCCTGATGCTGGGAAAGATTGAAGGCAGGAGGAGAAGGGCATAACAGATGATGAGATGGTTGGATGGCATCACCGACTCGATGGACATGAGTCTGAGCAAGCTCCAGAAGTTGATGATGGACAGGGAAGCCTGGCATGCTGCAGTCCATGCGGTGTCAAAGAGTCAGACACGACTGAGCAACTGAACTGAACTGGACTTTATCAACTCCATCAAGCACCCCAAGGCTATGCCTTGTCCTTGTCATGGGGAAGGTTAAAGTGTACACAGCCTCTAGTTCAATTAGAGCAGAGAGAACCAATCAGCATTACTCTTTCTCCCTAGCCCAGCTGCCTCTTATCGGCTTCCCCTCTATGTTCTCTAGATGCAGTTCCAATGCATCTCCAATTCTGTGATGAGTTAAGAGCAGCTTGAGTTAGGACCGCAGCATACTGTGTTCCTCCTTTTCATGAAATCACATGCTAATACTCCAAATTTGAAACTTGAAAGACAATCAATTCTAAATGAAACCTGCAGATCATCTTTTTGATGATCTTGGACATAAAGAACAGTCCCTTGGACTGCAATATCAAACTAGTCAATTCTAAAGGAAATCAATCCTGAATATTCATTGGAAGGACTGATGCTGAAGCTAAAGCTCCAATACTTTGGCCACCTGATGCGAAGAGCCAGCTCATTAGAAAAGACCCTGATGCTGGGAAAGATTGAAGGCAGGAGGAGTAGGGGGCGACAGAGGGCGGGATGGTTGGATGGCATCACCAACTCAATGAACATAAGTTTGAGGAAGCTCCAGGAGATGGTGAAAGACAGGGAAGCCTGGCATGCTACAGTCCATGGGGTTGCAAAGAGTCGGACATGATTGAGCGACTGAACAACAGGACACAAACAAAAATCATGAAACCTTTTTACAAACTTTTATACGAAGTAGCCCTTTAAAGTTAATTTTAATATATTCAACAAATAATTAAATATCTATGTTCAGGGCATAATTATAGAAGGAATGGCCAAAGGAGGAATTTTAGGAGATTCAGATTATCATGAACTCTGCCACTTATCAACCTGGTCACTTAACATCTGAGGATGAGCTAATCAAATATTGATAATGGCTGTAGAAAGATCCAGATACTCATACAATAATCTTCCTTCCATTCTACATTAAAAGGTCTGGGAACGGGTTGGGGATTATTCTGTTCAGGGACAATGGCATCCTAAAAAACTCACAGGGGTGTACATGTAAACATCAGAACAGGATGAGAACTTTATGATAATCATTAAGGACTACGGCTTCAATCAACTAGTTTCAAGAAAAGCAAAGAAGAATGCAGTCAAATGACATAGTCAGATTTAGTCATTTTACCTGGACTTTTATTAACTCCATCAAGCACCCCAAAAAGTATTTGGAGCAACATTAGTTGGATGCTATCCCAAATAATCAGATCTTTGATCTGCAAACAGGATGTGGCTTAATGATCAAAACAGACAACTAGGTTCACTCAAGTATCTAGGGCCTAAAATAATCCTGTTTAACAAGTTTAACAACATGTAACACATACCTTCCAGTTGGCAGAAACACCTGTCAATTACAAGTACTAAATACTTCCACAAACCATTTAGCAATTAATGGACTACAGCTAAGCCTTGGAGGCAAGTTCAGAATAGAGTTGAAACTCAACACCAGACTTGTTTTTTAGAAAACCTGGAAGTATGAACTTCACTGAATTCAAGGAGCGGCTCAAAATCAGAAGTTGTGCTGCATTAAGAAAGCACTGGGGACTTCACCAGCAGTCCAGTGGTTAAGACTCTGCATTCCCAAGGCACGGTGCATGAGTTTGATCTCTGGTGGAGGAGCTAGCCTACGAGGACACTGGAAGCTTTAGCTAAGTTTTAACTTGCATATGGGGCTTTCCAGGTGGCTCAGTGATAAAGAATCCACCTGCCAAGCATGAGACCTGGGTCTGATCCTTGGGTGGCAAAGATCCCCTGGAGAAGGGAATAGGCAACCCACTCCAATATTCCTGTCTGGGAAATCCCATGGACAGAGAAGCCTGGTGGGCTACAGTCCATGGGGTCACAAAAGAGTTGGACACAACTTAAGAGACTCAACAACAACTTGCATATGTTGTTTTCTTCAATCCCACTGGGAAATATACTATGGTTTGGGCTTTGTTGATGTTGTTCTCCTCCATAGATTCTTCCTTGTTTTTGCAGAAATAGGATTATGGCTTATGGCTCAAGTCATCTGAAAGCCTCTCTAGGAAACTGTGCTCCAAAGGGAAGACTCCACAGGAAGAACATCAGAGAAGGAAGTTTCTTATCTCTTCTTTGGTAATGTTCGTCCAAAACAGTTTTCATTATCTCCCAATGGATAAAACCCCACAAGCAC
Organism: Bos grunniens; assembly: GCF_055505025.1. Taxonomy (NCBI): domain Eukaryota; kingdom Metazoa; phylum Chordata; class Mammalia; order Artiodactyla; family Bovidae; genus Bos; species Bos grunniens. Next base: position 83,081,869 of record NC_141174.1, on the reverse strand, counting down.
AATTTTCAGTAACCACCTTAAAGAAAAATTGCCAGCCCATGCTATTTCAGATGAAGCCCATATCCAAAGCACTCCTGACTCTTCATTTCAACTCTACACCCTCCTCAACCTCACTGGTCCCCAGCCCCCCACCCTCTTTACACACACCAGCCCAGCACTGTGATTTTTTTTTTTTTTTCCAGCACTGTGATTTTAACCGTAAGCCTCTGTGCCTCTGCTCAAACCTTCCTTCCTTCCTGGAATACCCTCCTTTCAGTCCTGGCCAATTATATCCACCACCTCACTTTAAGTGGCTGCTTAAAACTCGTTTCCTTATGGAAGTGATCGGTGATTTTCCTCTCACAGTTTAAACATTTCCCTAATAGGGGTCAGACAGTTTTATGTAATTTTACACAGGTCAGTATATCTCTCATGTCTAGTCTTACCAGTGGTGGGTATTAGTTCTAGTCTCCTCTGCGCAGCCCTGATCACAACCTCACTAGGACCCGGACACTGGAACACCCTCAGAGGGATCACCTTAGATGTCTACTGGCACAGTATTTTTAGGAATTTCCTATTCTGATTGAACTGTAGTCCTAAAGCAGACATTATTGGTGAAATATATAGCAGGACGGCAGGATTACAGAAAAGTTCTGGCCAGTCAATTTAGTGAAGAAGTGAATGGAGGTGGGGAACCAACGCTTGGGGAGGCTGAGAGGACAGCTGGAGAAAAAAGGCAGGTGGAAGTGGAAGCTAGAGGGTTGGGACAGACGAGGGGGTTGGGCAAAAGGCAGAGGAAGGGCGTTTCAGGAGGTTTGGGGGAGCTGTCCCAAGGCAGGGCCTTTCGGAGCCCGGGAACGAGACTGGGCAGGTCCGACTCACCTATGGGGTGGGGAAAACGGAAAGCCACAGAGCCGAAGAGCAGGTCACGGTAGCGTTGGAAGGCCTCGTCGAGGACGGAGCAGCCAACCTGCGCGGCCGAACTGAGATGGTACTGGAATTGGAAGCTTTGCGGGAAGATGGTGTACCGCAGCTCAGAGGTCTGAATGTACTGGGGCCATGGCCACAGGGCCGTCGCCCGCCCAGCGAACGCTGCCGCCAGCAGCAGCGAAAACCTGAGCGTGGAGCCTGCCATGGCCCGCCGGTCTGCTTCCTCTCTCCCAGCCGGCCGGGCCACGTGACAGCCTGGTCAGGTGAGCGGTGCCCGCGTGACAATCGGCGGGTCACGTGACCCGCTACAGCTCCTCACCGGTGACCCGGGAGTACTGACTCCCATCCCTCCAGTCCCAGAGAGAACCCGAAGCTCCTGCGGCCTGCGGTGGATGGTGCAGGGCATCGGCGATGGTTCAAGTTCAGGCGGTTCCCGGGACTGGTGGAGCAGTAGCTAATGCACCTCCACAGTTGCCAGGCCTGCGATCACAGAACTATATGCGCACCAGAGGATAGAAGCCCCACGTGGGGAGGCCGAGTGGGCGAGCGAGAAAGGAAAGTCTCCCGAGCCGTGAACGCGGAATAAAAGGTCGCCAGGCTTCCTGGGAGGTAAAGGACGTCCCAGGCCCAGGGAACTTAAGAAGCAAAAAAATGGAGACTTAAAACCACAGGCCCTTGTGATACGAAATGCTGTGGGGCAGAAAGGGGTTGGAATTAGGTAGTCAGAATGGCTCAGCTAGAGAATGCATCACAAGATTACAAAAATGGGAACTACTTATGACTGGGGAAAAGATGTGTACTTTCAGAGCAAGCTTGAGGCGACCCGTTTGCTGGCTCTTGAGTGGGTTCTTCTTTAGTGGTTAATAATCTCCCAGTAACTGCCCCCAGATCCCCTCCTCACAGACAAAAATGCCACAAACAGGCTAGGTCCTGTACTTAATGCAAGCGATAAGACATTGCTTGTACTTTGGTTGCAAACTGGAGAACACCCAGAGATGACAGGTCTTATACCCAGAGAGAAATTCTGCAGGGGTTTACATAGAAAGTCCGAGAATCAGGACTTAGTACAGTAGGAAATTGAAAATCAGCCCGAAGATTTGCATTTTAGAAATCTCATGTTGAGTGGTTGGATGGATAAGAAACCAGTGAGGGAGGCTTTTTTTTTTTGGAATTGGAAGATAATGAGAGCTTTAATTCCTGCAGTGGGAAAGGAAGAGAGCTATAGATCCAGGAAAAGTGGGTATCTGGAAGCAGAGAGGTCAAGGGGCTTGAAGGCTGATCAGTGAGAACACAGATATTTATTGAATCAAGGACCCTGTCTTCTTTGTTCGCCACTGGATTATCAGAGCACAGTTGAATCCCTCACTGCAAAAGGAGATAAAAATAGTGCTGTTGTGAGGCATTATTTGGTTAGTAGGTAATTTTTTAATTATAAAATTGCATTTTAGAATTAGAAAAATGGTAAGATCAGGAAAATGAACTTTTAAAAATAAAAGTCTCTTAAAAATCACGATCACTTATATCTAGGCTTTAGGTACCTGTGAAAGTGAACGTTGCTCTATCGTGTCCGACTCTTTGCAACACCATGGACTATACAGTCCGTGTAATTCTCTAGGCCAGAATACTGGAATGGGTAGCCTTTCCCTTCTCCAGGTATTTAGCAGTTATATATACATGGATCACTGGCTTCCCTGGTAGCTCAGTGGTAAAAAATCTGCCTGCAATGCAGGAGACCCAGGTTCTGTCCCTAAGTTGGATAGATCTCCTGGAGGAGGGCATGGCAACCCACTCCAGTACTCTTGCCTGGAGAATCCCATGGACAGAGGAGCCTGGAGGGCTATAGTCCATAGGGTCGCACAGAGTCGAACACAACTGAAGGGACTAAGCAGCACCATCATACACACCTTACGTTGGGAAATCAAATAAATATTATCTCTCACTTTTTTTAACTTTTCAGGATTCATCAAGAAATTCCTCTTAGAAGGTCAGTTATGTTATTTAATAGAACAGAGCTTGTAGCAAAGGAAGTAGAAATTAGATCTCTCGGTTTCAGATCCTAATATTGCATATTTACACTAATTTCTATATTGCTTAAACCTAAATTTTCATCCTCACTAACAAATGCCTGAGTACTCCACCAGTTAGGAGTACCACTATTACCCAATTACTTAGGGAGGAGATCCAAGAACCATTGTCAGAAGAACCAAGTTCATAATCAGGTAGCTGTCCCACAGGATCGATAATTTTTTTTTTTTTCAGGATCAATAATTTGGGGAGAGTTCAAAGCAAGTTAAAGGTGAGAGCAAGGTCAAAGTGGGGTTTCAGGACTGGGCAAGTGCCATAACTCCCCTTTCTGTGATACTCAACCTATATCAGGAGAGAGAAGTAATTTACATAAAAGAGCCACAAAATGAAGAAGCTGGACCCAAATAAGGAGACTGTAAAAATTACTAATGAAAATACTTAGAGATTATTGTTGAGAGATATTCGCACAGAGTTGGACACGACTGAAGCGACTTAGCAGCAGCAGCATTCTAAACATATTCCAGTTATTCCCTCTCTGACAAGTATATCAGACAATCAGAAAAGTAATAGACAATCATTAAAATTTTTAAAAAATCATCAGAGTCCAATTAAATATTCAGAGCCTAGCAGTAATAGTAGCAAAAATTAAAATTAATGGTTATTTAACATTATAAATTGTTCAGTTTTGTATATATACTACATTGCCATCAATTTTGACAGTGTGTACATGTCCATCCCAAACTCCCTAACTATCCCTTATATGAATAACAAAAACAATGACACAGATAATATGTATTATATATGATTGTTTTCTCTTTTTTTCTTTTTATTAAAGACAACTTAGATAAATAAAATATGATTTAACTTCCATATCTATGAAAGTGAAAATTGTTGTCGTGTCGGACTCTTTTCCACCCCATGGACTATACAGTCCATGGAATTCTCTAAACCAGAATACTGGAATGGGTAGCTGTTCCCTTCTCCAGGGGATCTTCCCAACCCAGGGATTGAACCAAGGTCGCTTGCATTGCAGGTGAATTCTTTACCAGCTGAGCCACAATATCTATAGCATCTAATAAAATTAGTTTATCTATCAGGAAAAGAATTCACTGTCAGACAGTGTATCCAGATTTTTGGCTCATAAAGTGGAATCATTAGTGTAGAAGGAGAGAGGCGGGAATGACTAATTTTGCCTGAGGAAGTCTTTCCAAGAGGAAATGATTTGAGCTGGCTTCCAAAACATGAGTTGGCAGGGAAGGAGCATGGGCAAAGCACAGAGGTGTGGAAGAAGATGGCATATTGAGCATAGGGTTTATGGGGATAGCTAAGGAGAAATGTGCCATGATGATCTCACTTCTACCATATTCCCTCTCCCTCAAGGCCTTTCCCACCTCCCACTCCCACCACCTACTTGAAGGTCTAAACTTACATTTTACCACCCTGTCAATCTCTGGCTTCTCAAATTTGGGTAAGATACCATAGCCCTCTAAATTTTTCTCCATCAGAGCACTTATCTCAGTATTGTAATTGCCTGTCCATTTGTCTGAGTTCTCCACTAGTGTAAAAGTTCCTTAAAGGCAAATTCTGTATTTACTGCTGTATTCCTAGCCCTAGGCATATCTCCTCAGAACTCAACTTCAAAGACCCGGGAGATCCCAGCCTGCCCTACCTGCTGATTCTTTGTGAGTGGCACGTAGAAGGGGAGGGACATCCAGAGAGGATACCTGGGAGGGACAGTAAGACTCTGGGAGAGTTTAGCAAAATAATAAAGAACCTGCCTGCCAGTGCAGGAGACCTAAGAGACAGGTTTGATCCCTCAGTTGGGAAGGTCCCCTGGAGAAGGAAGTGGCTACCCGCTCCAGTATTCTTGCCTACAGAATCCCATGAACAGAGGAACCTGGCAGGCTACAGTCCATAGGATTGCAAAGGATCAGACACAACTGAAGCAACTTAGCACAGCACTCAGTACAATAGTGCATAAAGAGAAATACTGACAAAATTACTTTAGAAAAAGTAGGCTGAAGCTGAGTGATAAAGTAAGGAAAGGAGGATATTCTTGATGAAGGTTCTGTGTACTGGATAAATGGTACCTTATTTATCTCTCACACCAGCTGTGTGAAATTATCATCCATATTTTACAGTCAAGGAAACGGGCTCTGAGAATTAAAATAATTTGACCAAGGTCTCATAGATAGTTGTCAGAACCAGTATTTGAACCCAAGTCTTCTATGCCAAAATCTATTGCTTTTATATCTATCATACTTACTTGAAAGCTAAGCTAAAGATTGTATTGAGATTTTATTCTTAAGTCTGTGGGAAGCTAGTGAAATGTCTTAGCTGAAGAGTAATGGGAAGAGAGTTGAAATTTGCTCAGGTCAGTTTGTTAACATAGGTAGGAGGAATTGAATGGGGAAAGTTGTGTGCAGGTAGATTAGGTCTGGGGTTGTTGACTCAGAGCTCTCTAAACAACTGACCATTCTCACGTGCTGTGGGGCTCAGAAAATGCAGGTTCACCTGGGAAGGATGATTTCACTTTTCTTTTCCCGTGTTGGCTAGCCAAACCAATGAGACTTAAGCTTTGTATAGTTTGTCAACATTGACAGAAGTGGAGATGGCCAAAATTGGCTATGCTCCGTGCCTCTCTTTATGCCCATTCCATATGAACTATATGGAAGCATCACTTCCTCTAATGCAGCCTGTTACCTCCAGCTTCTCCAGTGCTACGTCCAGTGCTACGAAATTAAATTACGCTCTCCAGTTCCCCACTACTAAACATTACAGTGTTCCTTGAGCTTACTAAAAATATTCTGTGTCCAGTTTGTCTTCGTTTTGAGCCTTATCTACTCTCTTACTTAGTCATATTGCCGTTCCAGTTATTTTTTCAGGCTTGTTGTTGTTTAGTCATTAAGTCATGTCCAACTCTTTGCGACCCCATGGACTGTAGCCCGCCAGGCTCCTCTGTCCATGGAATTTCCCAGGCAATTATACTGGAGTGTGTTGCCAGTTCCTCCTCCAGGGGATCTTCCTGACTCAGGGATAGAACCCGAGTTTCCTGCATTGGCAGGCGCATTCTTTACCACTGAGGCACCTGGGCAGCAACCCCTTTTCAGGCTTACCCCCTGATTCTTTTTGTTTAACATTTTTCTTTTTTTAAATATTTATTTAAAAAAAATATTTATTTGGCTGTGCCACATCTTGGTTGTGGCATGTGGGATCTTCGATCTTCATTGCAGCATGCAGGATCTTTAGTTGTGACATGTAGGATCTAGCTCCTCCACCAGGGATTGAACCCAGGCCCCTTGCATTGGAGAATGGAGTCTTAAGCACAGGACCACCAGGAAATCCCACCCCCAACTAATTGTTAACAACTTTTCCTAACTCTAGACATACATTTCTTACAATAATTGGCCTTGTCCTGTCTCTCTGCAGTCCTAGCCTACACACAGACTTTTTTTAATTGCCTGGGTATATATTTACATGGGAGTTTTTCTTTAGTTTTAGAAAAACTAAAGCCCTGAGGGAACTTTCAACAGATCTGAGCAGAAGGAGTGACAGTGGGGAAGAGGGATATGGGTCAAATGCAGTGATGTTTCAAATACAAAGTGACCAAACTCAGCAGCTAACTGGGGGAAGCGGGGATGGGGACAAGTGAAAGAGGAGAGAAAAAGGTGCACCAGTCTGGTTTCCCGAGGAAATGATGGGGCCACTGACTGAATACAAAATGAAGCGCCAGTTTTGGAAAAAAGATGAACTCTGAGACATGCTGCATGGGGGAGACTGAAGGACAGCAGAGTTAAAATGTCTAGGAGGGCCAAGGAAATACAGGCTGGGAGCTCAAAAGAGAGCTCTGGGCATCATCGGCTCAAAGATAATAGTTGAGATCATAAAAATAGTCAAGAGAAAATGGGAAAATGGAAGGAAGACTAAAAAATAGGGGAAAAGAAGACTCTGGTAAGAGAAGTATGTGAGGGATAAAAGGAACACAGAGGGGATATAGTGATTAGTAGGCTAGACTGAGATCAGAGATGTAGATAAGGGTAAGGGCTTACCTGAGCATTTGTTTTTAGTTGCTTTAAATTTTTATTTATTTATTTTTGGCTGTGCTGGGTCTTTGTTGCTGCAGGGGCTTTCCTGTAGTTGCAGAGAGCAGGGGCTGCTCTCTATTTGGTGATGCTTGGGCTACTCATTGCAGTGGCTTTTCTTGTTGCAGAGCACGGGCTCTGGGGCACGGACTTCAGTAGTTGTGCCAAGTAGGTTCTAGAGCACACATTCAGTAGTTGTGGTGCACGGGTTTAGCTGCTCTGCGACATGTGGAATCTTCCCAGATCAAGGATTGAACCCACATCTCCTGCATTGGTTGGTGGATTCTTTACCACTGATCCCACCAGAGAAGCTTACCTCCTAACTTTAAAATACAAATGTGTCATAAGAAGCTCTCACAGTCAAAATACATTGATTTTATCTCCATGACATGCCTTTTGCTTGCAAGGAATATAGGGACTCATGTTATTTCAGGGGAAAGGAGGTCTACTGAAGTGATATACATAACAACCCAGACAAGAAGAAAAACCAGACTTCAGAATGGGCCGAAATTAAGGGCCTGACTACCCCCTCATCTCCCTCTGTCTTACGACTTATGTTCTCCGAGTATCCACTCCTCTGGTCAGTTTTCTCTTTGCTTGTCAAGTTACTGGAACTTCCTTATAATCTCTAATTCCCCTGTGACTTGACATTTATTGCACAACACCCAAAACTTTCCATGACTTTACAGCTCGAGAATCCTCTCATTCTTCTATCTGTTCCTCTGGAGATCCTGCTATTTTCTAAAACTCTGTGCAAATCAAGATTTTTTTTTTTTTCATTTTTCTTACTTTTCTTGCCTTGTCGTGCAGCTTGCAGGATCTTAATTCCCTGGTGAGGGATGGAACCCGGGGCCTGGGCAGTGAGCACATCCAGTTCTAATCACCGGATTACCAGGGAAGTCCCAAATCAAGATTCTTCTGATCTCCCTGGAAGAATAGTGTACATGTTTCATAATTTAACCAGTTACCTACGATGCACCTAGGTTGCTTCCAAGTTTTCTCAGTTACAGACAGTGCTACAATGACATTTGTACATTGTACATTGTACCCTCTACAATTTTTAGAGGGTACTGGTTGCCAAGCTACTGTGTTTTCATCCTTTCTCACCATCAATACCTTGCTTTTCATTTGGAAATTTGATCCGTCAGTTTGGTAGCTTGGATGAGGCTGAGCTAGCCCTGGTTTAAGCCACGTAATTAGGGTTACCTCCCTCACCCCCTCAGTATAAACACTGAGAAGCGTAGGATAAGAATGTACATTTCCACCAATAATGTGTGAAAATGCCTACTTCATTACTGTCTTCCAACATTAGTATTTACCTTTTCATTGCTACTGTTGATGCCTTGAAATCAATTTTTAGCTCTAGCAAGATGCATGACTTCTACATCATTATAGAAAAAGAAGCTGGATCATTCTGGAAAAAATAAGGAGATATAGGACAAAGTAACATGAATATATAATTAACCAAAAATACAAAGAATAAAAGGATAGAAATAAGCCCAAACTATCTAGACCTATGTAAATAGGTTAAAGTGAAAGTGGCTTTGTGGTGTCCGACTCTTTGAAACCCTCTTTGAAACTATATACAGTCCATGGCATTCTCCAGGCCAGAATACTGGAGTGGGTAACCTTTCCCTTCTCCAAGGGATCTTCCCAACCCAGGGATCAAACCCAGGTCTCCCACACTGGAGGCGGATTCTTTACCAGCTGAGCCACCAGGGAAGCCCAAGAATACAGGAATTGGTGGCCTATTCCTTCACCAGCGGATCTTCCTGACCCAGAAGCCAAATCAGGGTCTCCTGCATTGCAGGCAGATTCTTTAAATACCCCCATTAAAGGACAAAGACTCTCAAATTGAGCCAAAAAAAAAAAAAAAAGCCTAAATGTTATTGTTAAGAGACCTTTTATTTTGTTTAATTTTTGGTGCCTAGACAGGGACTTACCTCGACCCTCAGATTAAAAGTCTGATGCTTTACCAGCTGAGCTACCCAGGCTGTTAAGAAACATTTTAGATGAAGTCTGAAAGAATGGTCAGAGATATACCACAAGAATGCAGACAAAAAGGGAGCAAGGATGGCATTTATTAACATGTGAAAAGAACTCAAGACACACACAAAATTGAATGAAACAAAGATAAATATTTTTAATGATAAAAGGTACAATTCACAAAGAAGATAGACATCAGAAACCATTAGACACCTAACAACAAAGAAACAAATATACCTAAAGCAAAAATCAGAATAAATATAAGGGAAAAGAAAAAATTATAATCATAGTGAGACATATTAACATTTCTCTGAGAATATTGTATCAAGTGCAGAAAAAAATAAGAATAAGAACATCTCGAATGATGTCATTAGTAATTTAAATATAATAGATTTAGAATCTTATATCCTCCACAAATATATAAAAATTTTGTATCTCATATGTTATTAGCTGTCCATAGGACATTTAGAAAAACTGGCAAAAATGTAAACATTACAAAAAGTAAAATTCTTTTTTTTCTTACTCAAAGTTTTCCAACTCATTTTATTTTGCAGTGTTTTTTTTCTTACTCAGAGCTTTCCAACACATTTTATTTTGCAGTTTTCAAGTAGAATTCTTATAGGATAGGTTCTTTGACCATAATATATAAAAATTGAGGAGGAAAAATCTAAACATGTAGATATATTTTTAAGATTCTAAATAATTTCAGGCCAACTATAAAAACAAATATGTGGTGTCCCAAAGACGAAAGAACAAGGTGAACAAGGAGGATCTTGGAATACAGGAACAGAAAAAAACCAGAACTTTATCGTCCTTGCCTCCCCCAGGTTGTTAACTATTGAAGAATCTTTAGGCTCTCCTGAGCAGTATAACCTGTTTCCCCTCCTACCCCAAATAGGGAGAAGGTATTTGCTTTACTCTTCCCTCACCCAGTATACTATCCCACTCCTTGTACCTGGGCTATAATAATGGACCAAGGACCCATGTTCAATGTCGGCTCTCCCAGACTATCAGGAAGCCGGCCTACTGTGCCAGTAGCGACTCTCCCCTCCCCCACTCTAATAAACTGTATTCTCCTTTCATTCTGCCTCGTGTCTGGAGTTCTTTTCCAACCCTGGCATGGACCACAGCAAAATACTCCTAGAAGCATATCAGAAGAAGAATGTCTCCTGTCCAAACATTTTGTTACAGGAATGCAAAACTAGTTAAACGATAGAAAATGCATTAAGGCAGTGTTTGTATTAAATAGCTTGAAAAGAGAAGGACCATATTCTAGAAGTTAAGAAGGAAGTTGATATGGCTATTCTAAATTAGACATCTTGATGAAACAGAAATAGAATGGAACTTCTTTAACAAGAAAATGAATGTACATATGCAACAAAAGGCAATAGAGTTCGTTCCGTGAAAGTGAAGAGTAAGATAAGGATGTCACTATCACATGTATACCCGTGGCGGATTCATTTTGATGTTTGGCAAAACTAATACAATTATGTAAAGTTTAAAAATAAAATTTTAAAAAACTGTTTAATCAATGAAATAAGACACATTTTGTAAAGGAAGAGACAGAATTATCATCATTTGCAGATGATAACGATGTCTACTTAGAAAATTCAAGAATCATCCAACGAAACTATTAGAATGAAAATAATTTCAGTCAAGACCTGATAAAAGATAAATAGAAAAAGAAAGCTTTTATATTTATATGTTAGCAATAACAAATTATGAAGTCAAATGGAAAATTTTGGTTCACAAAAGCAAGTAGGTTAATGTATGTGAAACACGTAGCACAGTTCCTAGTAGATAAGGTTATATGAATAATCTGTAACAATAAAATATTGATTTTATAGATTCCTAGAGGTGAAATTACCAAGACAAAAGATACATTTTTAAGATTCTTGATTTTAAAAAATATGTATCTAACTTTTTATTAAAGTATAATATGCATATTAGAACTCATAGAACATCTCCAGCACTCCAAAAGTCCCCTGCGTGTCCCCTCTTTGTCCCTAGTCATTTTCCTCCCAAGGGTATCTCTTTTTTAAAAATTATTCTTTTAATAGAAGATTGATTTTTCTTTTTTTAGATATTTATTTATTTATTTGGCTGCACCGGGTCTTAATTGTGGCATGTGGGATCTTTAATCTTCCTTGCGACATGCGGGATCTTTATTTGCAGCATGTAGGATTTTTTTTTTATATATAGTTTCAGCATTTGAACTCTTAGTTGTGGCATGCAGGATCTAGTTCCCTGACCAGGGATCGAATCCGGGGCCCCCTGCATAGGGAGCATGGAGTCTTAGTCACTGGAGCACCAGGGTTGTTCTGGCACGATATTTCTGACTTCTGACCACACTGATTAGTTTTGCTAGGTTTACACTTTATTTGAGTGGAATCATACCTATGTACCCTTTAAGTCTGGCTTCTTTTGCTCAGCATTACATTTATGAGATTTATTCATATTTCTCATGTGCTTGTAGATTACTCATATTGCTTTATAGTATTTCTTTGCATGAATTTACCATAAGTTTCATTCTTCTACCCAACTACTAGTACTTTCCCGTTGGGGGCTATTATGAAAAGTACTAAAAAGAAAAAAAAAGCACTGCTGGGAGCACACATGGCATGTATGATGCCTGTCTTTTGGTGGACCTGAGGACAGTGTCCTTTTGCACACCTACCCTACCCACGGCTTCCCAGGCGGTGCAGTGGCAAAGAATCCGCCTGCCAATTCAAGAGATGCATGAGATGCAGTTTCAGTCCTGGTCCGGAAGATCCTCTAGGGAAGGAAATGGCAATGCACACCAGTTTTCTTGCCTGGAAAATTCCATGGACAGAGGAGCCTAGCGGGCTACACTACAGTCCATGGGGTCGAAAAGAGTTGGACACAACTGAGTGACTGAGCACACTCACACACTAGATTGAAAAGGGAATGTGCTTATTCACCTCCAGAAGATACTGCCAAGCAGCTTTTCAATGTGACTATACCAATTTACACACCAAAACACATATGAGAGTTCCAGTTGCTGCCCATACTTGCTGATACTTTTTCATTTGAGCCATTCTGATGGAAGTGTAGTGTTATTGCATTATAGTTTTAATTTGCATTTTCCTGATGACTGATGAAGTTGAGCTCCTTTTTATACATTTATTGCCCATTTTGATATCTTGCAAAGCATCAATTGCCATTTTCCTAGTTTGCTTTACTTCCTATTGATTTGTAAGAGTTTTTTTTTTTTTTGTCTGAATCGTCTTAGTTGTGGCACACAGGGTCTTCTGTTGTGGCGCATGGACTCTCTAGTTGTGGCTTAGTTGCACCTCGGCATGTAGGATCTTAGTTCCCTGAGCAGGGATTGAACTCTCATCCCCTGCATTGCAAGGTGGCTTCTTAAACACTGGACCACCAGGGAAGTCCCTTGAAAGAGTTCTTAATATACACTTGCTACAAACCCTTTGTTAGATATAAGAGTTGCAATATTTTACCCCATTCTGTGGATTGTCTTTTTACTCTCTCAATGGTATCTTCTGGTGAAGAGAAGTTCATAATTTCAGTATTATCTATCAAAAATTTCCTTTGTAGTTAGCACTTTTTCATGTCTTGTTTTTTTCCAACCAAAATTGTTTTTTCAGTACCATAAACTTATTTTAAAATCTTTTTCTCTATGACTAAATACACAATTATAATAAAAGTAATGTGTTTTTCTGTTGTCAAGATGGGTGTGTGCTAAGTCACTTCAGTTGTGTCCAACTCTTTGCAACCCCGTGGACTGTAGCCAGTTTCCTCTGTCCATGGGATTCTCCAGGCCAGAATACTAGAGTGAGTTCCCATGTCCTTCTCCAGGGGATCTTCCCGACCCAGGGATGGAACCCACATCTCTTATGTCTCCTGCATTGGCAGGCAGGTTCTTTACAACTAGTGCCACCTTTGATGCCAAGATGGGTAGAATATGTTAAAATCCACCTACTGGATTTTCTTTAAATAGTCCTCCAAAGCATCCTGATAAAAGGCAGGAAGTTTTCACTTTTGCTTTTGTGAAAGGACCCAGAATGCTTTAAGTGCAAATGTGCCTGGCTAGTAATGACATGTATTATGTCTCTCACATTTTTATCATTGGTTCTTCTGTCGAAAGTTCTCTTGTGAAATACCACATGTTGTATTTTTCAAACATACGAATATCCAGGGGAAGGAACATCATCCTTCTGCTGCTATGATAGTACATTGCTCTTTTTGTGTGTGATGCAAGGACTTCTCATTGCAGTGGCTTCTCTTGTTCCCCAATATGGGGCTCTAGGGCACACAGGCTTCACTAGTTGTGGCACGAGGGCTCAGTAGTAGCAGCTCCTGGGCTCTAGAGCACAATCTCAATAGTTGTGGCATATAGGCTTAGTTGCTCCATGACATGTGGGATCTTCCTGGACCAGGAATCAAACCTGCATTGGCAGGGGGATTCCTTTACCGTTGAGCTTTTGAGAAGGCCGATAGTACTTTGCTCTTAAGCATATGACAATACCTTGTGCTTTTCCAGTGTAATTTGCAGCGAGATCTGCACCGAGGCTCTGTATACCCAGTATTTCCAGTGTTAAATAAGGAAGAGAGCTCTGTGTGTTTTCATCATAATTTTCCAGTTTCCACATGTTATTGTATACTTTGTCATCCAATTTTTTTCTTCTTCATCAATGATTTTTAGAAGCCATTTTTGATCAGATTATGTCTTTTGACAGCAGCCTCCCATCCACTTTTCCCTCTCAGTGATCGGTGTGGGGGCCTGGTTTTCCATCCTTGCTGGGGCTGTGTGAAGTCAGTCTGGGGCCCAGAAACAGGGCCTGCTTTCTGGTGCGCAGACCTTCCACAGCCCAATAGCCAGAGACTGATGGGGTGGATTATCACAGTATATATAGTCCACAGTTTTGTTTTGTTTTTCAAAACTGCATTCGCATCAGTCCAATTGTTTTCTCAGAGACCGAGTCTTTAACCAGCCTGATCTAGTTCTGCATTGAATTCACTCAATGCAAGAGCAGAGCTCTGGGATTCTGCAGGGAGCAACAGGGAACATAAGTAGCCATCATGGTATTGTTTCCACAGCAGCTCCAGGTAGTAGCAGCCTATGCGAAATCCACTCGCTCCACTGGCCGTGGCCATGCTCCCCTTGGGTCCCATGAGTCTGGAAGGTGGAGGCGGTAGCACACAGTGGGGATCCCAAATTGTTGCTGTTCTTTTTTTTTTTTTTTTGGCTGCACCTCGTGGCATCTTGGTTCCTTGACACCTGCCCCTTGCGTTGGAAGCATGGAGTCTTAACCACTGGATCACCAGGCAAGTCCCCCAAACTGTTTCTTAAAGTAGGTGAATTGCAATATACACAGTCATTGTTGTTCAGTCACTCAGTCATGTCTGACTCTGCGACCCCATGGACTGCGGCATGCCAGACTTCCCTGTCTTTCACTATTTCCCAGAGTTTGCCCAAACTCGTGTCTATTGAGTCGGTGATGCCATCCAACCATCTCATCCTCTGTCTCCCCTTTCTCTTCCTGCCCTCAATTTTTCCCAGCATCAGGGTCTTTTCCAATGAGTCGGCTCTTTGCATCAGGTGGCCAAGGTATTGGAACTTCAGCATCAGTCATTAGATGTGAATAAATGCTTGTTTTGTCATATTCATCCCAGGCTTTAGCAAGTTCCCAGCTGGCCTGAACATCTTGCCTTTTGGTAGTACTGAGACTTGAATGGTGCCTGACTTACTCCTTTACTAGCTAGAGAGTTGCATCATTTACCAAATCAGATACTGTTCATAAAATGCCCACCTTACATCAATAGCATCTCTTTGGTAATGTGCTTCTCCAGGGCTACTTCTGGAGGGGCAAGAGGTGACACATTCTTTCCATTAACATATGTATTTCATGTCTCAGAGTGGCCTGTGCCAAGACTGTGCTTGAGGAATCTTGGAAACACAGTTTAAAAATAATAATAGATAGTATTTAGCAAGCACTTATTAATTGCTCACTATAAATAGTTCATTTATCCTTAATATCAATATCCATCAATAATAATATTTATTGTGCAGTTATTAAGGCACTATGCTAAGAGCTTTGTGCGTGTTATCCCATTTCATCTTCATAGTAATTCTGTGAGGCAGGAAGTCTTTTTATCCCAGTTTTAGAGATGAAGGAACTGAGGTTCAGTAAGGTTAAGGAAATTTCCCCAAGGAACTTTGCCTTTAAGTGTTCTAACTAAGTAAATGCCCAAACAGGATAGAAATGCAGGTCTGCCTATTCACAGCCTATATTAGCTCTCTGGTCATACATGTGTATCTAACAGGCATGCTGTACAAGCCAGTTTGATGCAGCTGGAAAAGTCTTTCCTATAATTGTTGCAGTAAGGTTAGAATATTCCAGCAATTAAAACTTCACAATACTACTCTCCCAAGTCATCCCACCCTCCCCTTCTCCTTCTGCATCCACAAATCCATTCTCTACATCTGTGTCTCTATTCCTGCCCTCCAAACGGGTTAACCACTACTATGGATAAAATAGATAGTGGGAAGCTGCTATTTAGGAGGGAGCTCAGCTCAGGGCTCTGTGATGACCTACGGGGGTGGGGTGGGAGGTGGGAGGGAGACTCAAGAGGGAGGGGATGGATATTTACATATAGCTGATTCACTTTGTTGTACAGCAAAAACTAACACAACGTTGGAAAGCAATTATACTCTGACAAAAGATAAATAAATAAAAAGCACTGAAAAAAGCTTCAGAATACAATTGCATAGCATGGCATAAAAGACTCTTTGTGATGTCATGCCCCCACCTCCCCCCGCAACAGAACCACTCTGCTTATAGTGCCTTCAGAAAGTCATGATATTTGTGGCTTTCTGCCTTGAGACATACTATTATGTTTCACATGCCCTTCCACTCAATTTGTCAAATTCCTTTAAAATTCAGCTTAGACGGTGTCTTTTCCATCTAAACCTCCATCTAAACATCTAAATCTTCCTTAATTTCCCTCTGACAGCATTAACTCTTCTGTTCTCTGTATCAACCTCTTGCGTGCATGCTAGGTTGCTTCAGTCATGTCGACTCTTTGCAACCCTGTGGACTATAGCCCACCAGGCTCCTCCATCCATGGGATTCTCCAGGCAAGAATACTGGAATGAGTTGTCATGCCCTCCTTCAGGGATCTTTCCAACCCACAGATCAAACCCCCGTCTCTTACACCTCCTGCATTGCAGGCAGGGTAGCTCAGCTGGTAAAGAATCCGCCTGTGATGCAGGAGACCCCAGTTTTATTCCTGGGTTTGTAAGATCCCCTGGAGAAAGGATAGGCTACCCACTTCTTGGGCTTCCCTGGTGGCTCAGCTAGTGAAGAATCCACCTGCAATGCGGGAGACTTAGGTTTGATCCCTGGGTTGGGAAGATCCCCTGGATAAGGGAAAGGCTTACCTACTCCAGTATTCTGGCCTGTAGAATTCCATGGATTGTATAGTCCATGGGGTTGAAAACATGACTGAGCAACTTTCACTTCACTAGAGGGGCTGATGGGCTTCCTAGGTAGGGCACTACTGGTAAAGAAGTGAAGTGAAAGTTGCTTAGTCTTGTTCGACTCTTTGCAACCCCATGGACTATACAGTCCTTGGAATTCTCCAGGCCAGAATACTGGAGTGGGTAGCCTTTCCCTTTTTCAGGGGATCTTCCCAAACCAGGGATTGAACCCAGGTCTCCTGCATTGCAGGTGGATTCTTTACCAACTGAGCTAGCCGGGAAGCCCCTCTACTTAATATGAAACTGTGTTGCTCACTCATTCATTCAACATGAAATACTATTCTTTTCAGGCAGTAGGCTAAGTTTTAGGAGACAGTTAAATAACACTTTTGGAGGAGGACTATATGCTAAAGCACGGACAAAAACTAGCTATTAATAGTAGCTCTCACCGGCTGAAATAAAGAATAGGTTTCCACAAGTTGGGATGGGTGGGGAGAGCATACGGTAGGAGAAAAGTGTGCTGGGACATTCTGATTCAGCCCAAACTTTGGAAAACAAGAGCTGGTGATCCAGTTGGGCATTTACTGGGATCAAAGTTCATGCTGTGGAACAGGGTGACATCTGTTCAGCATCTTGGGTTGGTTTTGAGCCCTTGTGGGGAAAGGAGTTAGGACCAATGCTGAGAGTTGTCTGAAAAGGGGACTTTGAGATACTCTGGGCGTATGTTGTGCTGGCTGTGGAACCAGGGAAAGGCTATTCTCTTCAATTCCACGTGGAACTCAACACTGCTGTGTTATCTTGATGGTAGCTTTCAGCACATTGGCTGGTAGCCCCCTGGGGTAGGGACACTGGCATTTTCACAGAGCCCTGTCTGCAGTGGCCATGGCAGAGGCTATGAGTAGAAGACATTGAAGAGGGGAAACTAGAGCAAAAAAGGAAGAAAAAGGTGGATGCTGAATGAAGGACTATGGCTGACAGACTGATTCCTGCATCTATTAAGACACACCTGAGGTCTTCCACTTAAAATTGGGGCGAGAATATGAATTCTGAACTGCTGAGATATCTCTATACGTAACATATTTATATTCTGATCAGATATATAATCTTAAATTATAACCACAAATTATTAAGTCCTGGAGACATCAGAGTATACTTTTTAATTTGTTTTTAGGGAACTACATCTCATTTATCTTTATGTCCCAGGACCTATCACAAAACTTGACATGTAGCAACTGGTGACAAAATATTTGTGGATTTATTTAACAAAGGAGTTGGGAGAGGTCAGAAAAGGAGGGTGCAGAGCATCACACATACGTGCACATGCTGAACACTTGAGGATTTCTTCTCAATCTGACCAGACCCAGAATATGAAGCAGAAATGGAATCTGTGCCAAGGGGTTTCCAGCCCCCTTTGAATTCTGCCCAGTGTGTATGAGGACGTACCGAGACAAGTTCCGTGGCAGTTAGAAAGTGAACTGGCTGCCAAGATGGAGAGGGAGGAGCAAACAGTCTTCACCTTCTACTATCCCGAGGTTCCCAAAGTCAAGGGGGACCGGAG
Source organism: Bos grunniens (assembly GCF_055505025.1). Taxonomy (NCBI): domain Eukaryota; kingdom Metazoa; phylum Chordata; class Mammalia; order Artiodactyla; family Bovidae; genus Bos; species Bos grunniens. Next base: position 83,063,847 of record NC_141174.1, on the reverse strand, counting down.
ATACCGAAGGGTGAGGAGATGCCTAGTTGTAGTTCAATGGGAAGAAGAGGACTTGTTTAGAGGTGGGTCTAGACAGAGTGTCCTAAAGATAGGTAAAAGATGACCCTGACCATTTTTTATGGAAGGGGTAGGGAGAGATGTCCTAGGCTCACATGTGGGGGTACTTGAGGTAGAGAAGAGCAGGAGACCCCGGGGAGTAAGGGTTATCTTCTTGGGTAGGCAATATCTCCCTCATCCCTCGCCCTTGTAGCCTACCCTCCCCACCCAACATCCGAGTGCCTTGATGCCACCCCAGAGGCGACAGCAGCATGTGGATCAGACACACACCTACATCCGAATGTTCTGTGGCAGCCTCTGTGGCTTTAGCCTCCTAGTGCTGATCTGCATGTCCCCACTGAACTGGGTGCAGTTCCTGGTGATCAATGATGGCCTTGAGCTCTACGCAGGACTCTGGATCCCATGCAACCATGAGCTGTGCTGGAGCCACACACCCAAGCCACCCTGTGAGTGTCACTGAATTGAATGCTGCAGGCCCCACAGTTCCAGAATTTTCTGCCACATTGGCTCTTCATCTTTTTTCCTCCAAGATCTTTTGACCTTCACCTCTCTGAGTCCAGAAGGGATCTCAGCCGGACTGTGAACATGGACGTCCTTTTCTCTGATATCCTCAGTGTACCCTTTCTCCTTCATACCTCAGGTCATTTCCTCTTCCAAATTATGAGCTGATAGCCTTTTCCTCTCTGTGAAGAACTTGTTTGTCATTTATGAGCTGTTCTTGTGATGCAGTGAGATTGTTAGTCTAATGTGGTTTGCAGAAATGGGAGTGCTGGATCATAACTGGAAGATACAGCAAAGTGTCTCAGCCTCCGCCAGTTTTAACTTTCAAGGTCAGTTTGTTCTGCTAACTGTAGAAGAGAAGTTGAATGCGTGTCAGATATGTAGTATAACAAATGCCAGATATTTAGAGAATAAATTGTCAAATTTGTGTGAATTTACGTAAATCTGAAGATGCAACACATAATATTAAACAATAAATTTCTAGGGGAACTTCCCTAGTGGTACAGTAGCTAACAGTCCCAATGCAGGGGGCCCAGGTTCAATCCCTGGTCAGGCTACAAGATCCCACATGCCACAACTAAGACCTGGCACAGCCCCCAAAATAAATATATTAAAAATAAATTTCTAGGGCTAGAAGATACCATATGCATGAAGTTTTTCAACCAGAACTAAGACTTAGAGGAAAGCTAAAACTGTACTATACAGTTTCCCCGACATCCACCAAGAGATACATTTATACAAAAGAAACAGGTACTGTGAAAGAAAGCATACACGAGTAAAGTGTTTATTTCTCTGAAGATGAACAGGAATCCAAGATCTGGGGGGAGGGGGCATCTATCCAACCCTGAAGTGGAGTATCACCTGTTTGGCATGGACTCTTATTTAGTATGGGTTTCCCAGGTAGCTCTAGTGGTAAAGAACCCACCTGCCAATGCAAGAGGCATAAGACACAGGGGTTCCATCCCTGGAGGAAGGCATAGCAACCCCGGTATTCTTGACTGGAGAATCCCATGGACAGAGGAGTGTTGGTGGGCTACAGTCCATAGGGTCGCAAAGAGACATAACTGAAGCAACTTAGCATCCATGCACACATATTTAGTATCTGGAACTAAGGGGTAGGATCCTAAAATGAGATCTTCAGAAGGAACTAAAATGAAAGGCAAGCAGACAATTCAACTGCATCTTCAACTAAAACTAAAAACTAGAGAAAATAATTGTAACAAATATGAAAGAAGGTTAATGGCCTTAATATATATTAGATGATATACAAGTTTTTATTATAATAAATAAAATACCTACGTAAATAAATTTTTTGGAAACAATTTACAAAACAGACACTGCAGATGTCTAACAAACATAGAAAAAATTACTTTAACCTCAATCCATCATTAAAGAACAGCAAATCAAATGAACAATGAGATAGGATGTTGAGCCATGATATTAACAGAGATGTGTAAATGGTAATATCCGTGCACAATGCTGCACACTCCCACACCATGAGGAACAACCAAAGCAATATAATAAGTGCATCCAGAGATTTACGCTCACTAACTTCATTTCTAGAGAAATGGAGTAAGAGATAGAGGCATAGTGACTTCCCTGGTGGTCCATTGGTTAAGACTCTGCTTCCACTGCAGGGGGTACTGGTTCAGTCCTTGGTCAGGGGAACTAAAGATCCTGCATGTCTCATGGTGCATAAAATAAAAATAAAATAGATATAGGCATAAACATTAAGCTGCAATTGTACTTATGTTACTGGGTACCCAGGCTAAACCTCAGGCTTTGAGATTATTATTTAAAATTTTTAAATAATTTTGTTTATTTTTGGCTGTACTGGGTCTTCGTTACCATGTGGACTTCTCTCTGGTTGCGGTGAGTGGGCTTCTCATTGCAGTGGCTTCTCTTATTGCAGAGAATGGGCTCCAGGGCATGTGGGCTTCAGTAGGTGCTGCACGTGGGCTCATTAGTGGCAGCTCCCCTGCTATAGAGCTCAGGTTCAGTACTAGTGATGCATGGGCTTGGTTGCTCCACGGCATGGGGGATGTTTCCAGACCAGGGATCAAATCTGTGTCCTCTACATTAGCAGGCAGATTCCTTACCACTGAGCCACCTGGGAAGCCCCTATTTAAATCTTTAATGAATCAGAATCTTGAAATGTTGTCACTTAAGCAGTAGTTTATTTCTTGGAGCCTTGAATTCACCTATGAGGCCAACTATTGTTTGGAGAATGTCAACTGAGTTCTTTAAGTACACAGTTGTAAGTATCCACCCTATTTCCAATGTTGTGCTGTGCTGTGCTTAGTCGCTCAGTTGTGTCCGACTCTTTTCGACCCCATGGATTGTAGCCCATCAGGCTCCTTTGTCTGTGGGGATTCTCCAGGCAAGAATGCTGGAGTGGGATACCATGCCCTCCTCCAAGGGATCTTCCCAACCCAGGGGTCAAACCCAGTTCTCCCACATTGCAGGTGCATTCTTTATCAGCTGAGCTACCAGGGAAGCCCATTTCAATGTTGTTGCTATTGCTGTTGCTAAGTCGCTTCAGTTGTGTCTGACCCTATTCGACCCCATAGATGGCAGCCCACCAGGCTCCCCCGTCCCTGGGATTCTCCAGGGAAGAACACTGGAGTGGGTTTCCATTTCCTTCTCCAATGCATGAAAGTGAAAAGTGAAAATGAAGTCACTCAGTTGTGTCTGACTCTTAGCGAACTCATGGACTGCAGCCTACCAGGCTCCTCCGTCCATGGGGTTTTCCAGGCAAGAGTACTGGAGTGGGGTGCCATTGACTGTGCTAGCATTTTATGAAAAAGACTTAAGAGAAAATACTTTTTTTTGGTTAACTCATGTTATAAACAAAAGAAGGGGAAAATGAGTCGCCAACTGAAAAATATTTAAGCTAATCAGGAGTGAGCACACAATGGGGCAGCCACACAGCTGGCCAAGGAACTTACCTGGTCGTACCCATAAGGCCTCTGCTGCGGTGGCTGTGGGGGTCCAGGCTGTGCCGGTCTGTAACCCCCATACTGCTGACCTTGTCCCTGTGGGTAGTTAGGATACTGAGGACCTGGGCCACCCTGTGAAGGACCGTAGCCCTGCTGCTGTTAACTAGTATTAATTCTAGGGTCAATAATTAATCTGCAATACAGATTTCGTTAGGAATGCCCCAAATGTTATCAGTATGTCTAGGATTCATCAGCCTGTAATAATAACATGCTATTGTAAGGCAAGTGCAGAGAAAAAGAGAGTGAGCCAGGCAGTCAGGCAAGAAAAGGGAAATTTATTAGAGGGAAAAGAGAGGGTGACTGGCCCTTAAGGAGAACGAGCGTCCTCCCTGTCTGACGGTGGCCTTCTTATACCCCACCGATGAAAAATTCTCTGAAGGGATGGTCACGTAGCTGGAGGTCTGGAATCTGGTGGTCTTGCAGCTTTGAGAAGATAGGCGCCAGTGAGATAACAGGATGCCATTTGGGGAATTTGGTCAATCTCAAGGATCACTGTGATTTATTCTTTGTTTGCGAGGTCGACATTATGAGCCATCTTATCAGTGAAACCCCATGTGGACCCTATCATTCCAAAGTTTTTGACTTAGGATAAGGGCCGAAGGTCAATCTTCTGTAACTGCTTCCTGTAGGACAGGGGCATTGTGGGGGTGAGATAAGAAAAGGCTGGAATGTGGGTCAAGGAGATTTGTGTGAGGTCAATGTTTTTGATAATCTGAGTGAGTTAGAAGTTTGCATGCAGTTCTCCAGTTTGTGGATAGTTCGGTTGGTGAGGGCTTGTAGGCGATCCTGCCACTGTAAGAGTTGCACTGGGCTCCATAGAGGTGATGAGAGTTGGGGTCTGGGGCCCTGGCCACCTTCAGTCTTCAGTGGTGAGTCCGAGGAGGCTGGGCAGAGCTGGGTTGGAGGACTCCTGCTCAGGACCAGGAGTGGATGTCCAGATCCCTGGAGAGGGATTTGGGCAGTCGACCTTCCAATGTCCCTTTATGCCACAGCTGGGACGTGGACCTGGAGGAAGCCTTGGCTTTAGCCATGAACACGCCCGGTGTCTGTCTTTGCCGCGTTTGAAACAGGGCCCAGGTGGCTTCCTTTCTTTGCTGGTTGATGGAGGCTTGGAAACCATGTAGGGCAGTGGCTAAAAGGTGGTATTTGGCCTGATCTCATTGGGCCTTCTCTGGCTTTGCCTGTTCTTCCCAGTTATTGAAAATCTTAAAGGCTAAATTTAAAAGGTCTCGTTGAGGGGTTTGAGGGCCTTCTTCTGCCTTTTTTGGTTTCTTTCGGATATCTGGAGACGACTGGGAGATAAAATGGGTCTAATTTTGTATATTTTTGTAGCGCTTCCATTAACGTGGCTAGAAATTGTGCCGGGTTTTCTTCTAGTCTTTGAGTTATTTCCCCGAGCTTAATCAAAGTTGACAACTTTATGCCCTGCCTTTTGAAGGCACACAATGAGGCAAGCAATCATAAGATTACGGGCTGCTCCTCCAGATCTCCCTGCCTGATAATCCCAGTTGGGATCATCTCCAGGGCAGGGAAGCCGTGGCCCCTACAGGCTTAGTCTGTCCTGTGTATCTCATCAGCATGTGCCTGAGAGGCTTGCCATACTCCTTCCTTCTCTTCTGGGAGAAGAGTGGGTGAAAGGATGATGTAAACATCATGCCAGGTTAAGTCACAAGACTGGGTAAGATACTTGAATTCTTTTAGACAATTATCAGGATCTGAGGAGGAGCCAAGACTCTTTTCAATCTGAGATAGATCAGTGAGGGAGAATGGGATATGAGCCCCAACAATGCCTTCTGCTCCAGCTACTTCCCATGAAGGGAGGAGTGGAGCAAAGGAAGGAGTGGGGTCCTGTGGTGAAGTTTCCTGTTTTAAAGTTGTTCAGGACTGGGTACACGGAGGGCATCTAGGGAGGTCGGGGTAAAGCCTTGGGACTCTCAGGGTAGAGGGTGGGGCTGAGGTCCCCGTGTATCTCTGGCACAGGCTGGGGAGGGGGGTTGGGAGCTGGAGGCCTGCGCTTGAGAAGGAGGAAGGTAGGAGGATTCGTAAGGTAGAGGTTGTGGAACTGGACCTGGAGCAGCTGCAAGGGGATCAGGAGCACTAGGGGGTGGGCTGTGGTCAGGAGGGTCGAAGGAAGAAGAAGCAAAGTCTGAACAGGGATCAGGAAACATTGTATTAGGAGGATGTGGCCCAGAGTGGGCTAAGAGTATTTGAGAAGTAGAACAGGATTCACAGAGGGGGTTGAGAGCGAAGAGCAAAGAAAGCCTGAACGTAAGGGATTTCTAACCACTTAACCATTGTGGCGGCAGAAGTTACCAAAGTCCTGTAGAGGATTATACTCGAGAGTTCCGTTTTCTGGCCACTGGGACGTGTTATCAAGTCTGTATTGTGGCCAGACAGTATTAGAATAGGAAATAAGTCTTTTTGGTCTGATCTCCCCTTGGAAGCCCAAAGCTTTTAGGTTTTGGAGAAGGCATCCTAGAGAAATAGATTTTGAGGGCAGGGATTGAGAATTTCCATTTGCAGCCGAATAGGGAGGTTAGCTGCTACTGCTGCTCCTAAGTCGCTTCAGTCGTGTCTGACTCTGTGCGACCCCACAGACGGCAGCCCACCAGGCTCCCCCGTCCCTGGGATTCTCCAGGCAAGAACACTGGGGTGGGTTGCCATTTCCTTCTCCAATGCATGAAAGTGAAAGTGAAGTCGCTCAGTCGTGTCTAACTCTTAGTGATCCCATGGACTGCAGCCTACCAGGCTCCTCCACCCATGGGATTTTCCAGGCAAGAGTACTGGAGTGGGGTGCCATTGCCTTCTCCGATAGGGAGGTTAGACAAGGGCGAGAGAAAGCGAGGAGAAAGATCCGAGAGAAAAGGCATCCCCGTTCTCAGGATTTTCTCAGAGAGTAATAATAGTCTGCTTTGAAATAGTCTGCTATTTCAAAGTCAGATGGGGCACAAGGCCAAGGGCCCGAGGGCCATGGGGATCCTCCCGCCTAAGTGCCTAGTGCTAGGACTTGGAAATGAAGCGAGAGAGAGAGAGAGAGAGAGAGAGAGAGAGAGAGAGAGAGAGGATCCGAGAGAATGGGATTTCACTCACCCTTGGAACCGATGGATGAAATGTGGGCCAGTGTGTGGATGTCAGTCCAGCAAGACAAGTGGAAAGTCCCGTCCCGGAGCTCATCTCAGTTTCTTGGCCAGGTCCAAGGCAGGGGACCACCGGAGGTGGGCTTGTGAGAGGAGCCCACCCAGTTGTGGTGGATCTTCCCTCCCGGGTTTCGGCACCAGAACGTAAGCCAAGTGCAGAGAAAAAGAGAGCCAGCCAGGCAGTCAGGCAAGAAAAGGGAAATTTATTAGAGGGAAAAGAGAGGGTGACTGGCCCTTAAGGAGAACGAGCTTTCTGACGGAGTCCTTCTTATACCCCACCACTGAAAAATTCTCTGAAGTGATGGTCACGTAGTTGGAGGTCTGGAATCTGGTGGTCTTGCAGCTTTGAGAAGATAGACGCCAGTGAGATAACAGGATGCCATTTGGGGAATTTGGTCAGTCTCAAGGGTCACTGTGATTTATTCTTTGTTTGCGAGGTCGACATTATGAGCCATTTTATCAGTGAGACCCCATGTGGACACTATCAGCTCTTATTGCCCAAGTTCAAGAACTACAAACTTTTACGTACTGGACTGCAAAAATTTAGCCACCTCTCCCATGGTGTCCCCAGTCATCTCTGAGACTTTCACTGGGGCTATCTCAGATGGGCTCAAAAACGTGTGTGTTCCTGTTCGTCCTAGACTTACTGCAGGCAGTTGTTCTACCTCTTTCTTCCCCTGGTTCTAGATAACTGATAACCTCTGTGCTGTATTGGTGATGGGATGAAGAAAGAATGGGAGTAAAAGATGCAATCCTTCATTTCTACTGTTAGGTCTCAGCATGCAACAGACCTTTCTGCTAGTTTCCTATATAACATAAGTGAGATCAGACCATAATGTAAAGGAATGGAATGTGTGTTGCCAGTGAGAGGAACTTGAACTGTTTTGCAGAGGGTAGAGAAGAAAGCCTGAGTCTTTAGTCCAGAGCCAGGACTCTGGGAACCATCACACAATAAACACCCACAAGCTGTGTAGGGATGTTTGATTCTGGTGTACCAACCAAGTACGAGTGAATCTAAATGCAAAGAAGGTTCCTCTTTGCAGAACTTCCTCTCCAGAGTGCTAGGTATCCATCCAGAATCTCTTGTATTCCAAAACCACCTCCTTTGGGCACTTCCTATGAACCTGGGGGAGTTTTGATCTTAAGCTCCTGGAATGAAGGCACAACGGCAGCAGCTTGGAAGTTTAAATTTGGCTAAATAAGTGGGCTGATTCCTTTGCTTGTCTCCAGCAGCACCTTCCTCATTCTCAAAGTCAATGTCTACTACTTCCCATCTCCATCCACTCAATCTGGGTCCTTCAGAGTTAAAAGGGGCTAAATCTCTTCGGAGCACTGCTACCCTGGCTTTGATTTTTGATTTTTGCTGAAGGAACTAGAGTGAAGTAAGGGGAGCCCTCTTGGAACATTTCATTACCAGATGACTTCTCTACTCTGCTCTTTCTTCTTCTTCTTTTGTTGTTGTTGTTGGAAAAAGAAGGTTTGCTTTATTGAGGAACCCAGCAACCCAGGGAAAAGGTGGGCTTGTGTCCAGACACCGGCTCTGAAGATTCTGCTCCACCATGAAAGCTTCTCAGATGGTAAAGAATCCACCTGCAAGGCAGGAGACATGGGTTTGATCCCTGGATCGGGACGATTCCCTGGAGAAGGGTATGGCTACCCACTCCAGTATTCTGGCCTGGAGAATCCCATCAACAGAGGAGCCTGATGGGCTATAGTTTATGGGGTTGCAAAGAGTCAGAGGTGACTGTGCATATAATTTATATATTTTATATCTCTGAATGTTTCTAAAGGGAGAATCATTTGGGAAGGAGATCAGAGTCTTCATTATCTTCCACTGTGTGCAGACTTTTTTTCTGATTGGTTGGTGGTGAGGTAACAGGGGGCTGTTTTAGGAACCTTGTGCTCAGGCTGAAGTCACCATCCTTTATGTGGGTGGGGGCCTGAGTTCCTAGTTTCAGGACTTAATGAAGCTCAGGTTCTTTTTTTGTTTGTTTTTTGGCTGCACTGGGTGCTTGTTGCTGTGCGTGGACTTTCTATAGTTGCAAAGAGCAGGGGCTACTCTTCATGTGGGCTTCTCATTGTGGTGGCTTTCTGTGTTGTGGAGCAAGGGCCTAGGGCACTCAGGGCTTCAGTAGTTGCTATACGTAGGCTCCAGAGTGAAAGCTCGGTAGTTGTGGCCTAGGCAGCCTAGTTGCCCCTCAGCATGTGGGATCTTCCCAGACCAGGAATCGAGCCAGTTTCCCCTGCATTGCAAGGCGGTTCTTAGTCACTAGACCACCAGGGAAGCCTGAAGCTTGGGTTCTTGATATCTCATCACAGAAAGAATTCAGGGAAAGACAAAGTGATAGGTAAGAAGAGGATTTATTTAGAGAGAAACACACTCCACAGACAGAGTGTGGGCCCTCTCAGAAGGCAAGACCAGGATGCTCTTTCATCTCATGTTGTCTTTTCTTCCCCACTGCTCCCTTCTGGGGTGTCAGCAGCCTTAAAAGAAATGAGCATCTCACGTGAACCAAGCTTATTTGTTCACAAGAGTGGGGTGGCTTCCAGCCTGACACCTCTCACTTGCCAGAAACTCTTGGGCAAAGTTTTACTTTCCTAATAATGGAAGGGGATCTTGCCCATCAATTACAAACTGCCACGTGGTTTCTCAGTCCACTGAGAAATGCTACTTCTCTCTTGTCGGCCAGTGCCCCCTCCTGTCCTGGCAGCTTTTACATGCTACGTGGTGGGGCTCTGAAGGGCAGAATCACTGACTAGGATGATACTAAGAGTACCAGCAAGGATCTTATCAAGTTTTTCAAATGATTTGGACTTCTTCTCTGCCAAATTGAAAGTGATGTCTCTTCCAGGATATTAGCTTCATTGTCTTCCTTAACTGGGAGGCTTGTTTTGCTATTCCTGCAGCCTAAGTCCACATCAATGCATGTCCTTAAAGAAAGCTTAGAAATGTTTGGGTACAGGTGACCCCCATGGGTGTTCCTTCTATCTAGGGCGCTCCTCTCTGGACCAAGATTTCTTACTGTCATGTACAAGTAGGGACTTTTGTAACAGGTTCTAAAGTTTTTGAAACATTAATAGGTAAGCTTCCATATAAACTGTTGGTTAGGGCTTCCTTGGTGGCTTATTGGTGAAGAGTAACCAGCCAATGCAGGAGATGTGGGTTTGATCTCTGGTCCTGGAAGATCCCACAGGCCATGGAACAACTAAGCCTGTGTGCCACAATTACTGAGACTGTGCTCTGGAGTCTGCAAGCCATGACTACTGAAGTCCACACACCCTAGAGCCGAAGCTCTGCAATAAGAGAAGCCACCACGTTGAGAAGCCCACACGCCACAGTGAAGAATAGCCCCTGTTTGGCACAATGTAGACCTAGTGCAGCCAAAAATAAATAATTTAATTTTTAAAAATTGTTGTTTAAAAGCTAAAATATGATTTCTTCTAACAGGATGTAGAGGCTTGAATTCAGCTTTCAGACCTTTGTTTTGTTACATGAATTTTAGAAAAAACTATGAAGTTAGCCAAATGCAGCTGTTTTAGACTCTGAAGCTAAGTGCTTAGTTTGATTAGATAATTTGTTGCATATCATTATGACTGGTAGACATGGTTCCTCTAAGGGTTTAGACTATACGATGCTGCAGATATGCTGCAAATCTTTAGTTGTTCTCATGGAGTTGTGAATGATCTTGTTTATGGAGTTTTCAGGCAATGAGAAACTGAGACTGAAAAGATGGTTAAGAAGAACGTGAAAGTAGTCTTCCCCTCGTGGTAGAAGAAAGACTAGACTGTAACATCTTAGACAGGAGTTGGACTGGATATCTTAGTCCTCTTTTGTGTTTTAAGTATCGGAACTCATGTGAACCAGCGTAAGCTAAAGAGTGAACGTCTTTATAGAGATTCAGAAGAATCTCATAACTCCCAAAGGCAGGAAGTTTTCTAGACCTCAGGGGATTCCAGAGGAGACTGTGACCTCAGGCAAAGAAAATCAAGCCAACTAGTCATTCAGTCTCTCCTGAACTCCTTTGTCACTTCACTTTGTTTATGCTTTATTTTATCTCTACAGCTCAGTTTTTCCTGTTTATTAGTATATAAGTGCCTGGAAAGGGGGCTAGCTTTATATCTTTTTGGTTCACGCAAGCAAAAGAGGAAAGTAGCATCAATCAGTTCCAAATCCAGATATCCAAGCACAGAAATTAAACTGGTACCTTTCTTTGGTCCTACCAAAGAAAGTCAAAGGAGTTGTAAACAAGGGTCCAGGGCTTGAGAAAAGGGCTGTAAGGGCCCATGGAAGACTGCAGGCTCAATACTGCAAAAGATGCTTATCACACTGGGCTTCATGCAGCTCAATCTAGCTGATGGCTCTAGCTGGCTAGTTCTGTATATAATTTTATTTATTTATTTTTGGCTGTGTGGGTCTTTGCTGCTGCATGGGCTTTTCTCTAGTTGTGGTGAGTGGAGGCTACACTCTAGTTGAGGTGCATGGACTTCTCTTTGTGGTGGCTTCTTATTGCAGAGCGCGGGCTCTAGGGCTCTTGGGTTTCACTAGTTATGACACAGGGGCTCAGTAGTTATAGCTCTAGGGCTCTAGAGCACTGGCTCAATAGTTGTGGAGCAGCGGCTTAGCTGCCTCCAGGCATGTGGGATCATGCCGGATCAGGGATTGAACCCACGTCCCTTGCATTGGTAGGTGGATTCTTTACCACTGAGCCACCAGGGAAACCCCTAACTGGCTAATTCTGAATGACCTAGTTTTCAGAAAACGTGCTGCCCTTGGGTTTTCATGTTTTAATATAGCTAACTTGTTGAGGCTATGTACCACCTGACCTCTGTGGGTAGGAGGGTGAAAAAGTAAGTGAAAGTGAAAGTCGCTCAGTCTTGTCTGACTCTTTGTGACCCCTTTGGTATTCTCCAGGCCAGAATAATGCAGTGGTAGCCTTTCCCTTCTCCAGGGGACCTTCCCAACCCAGGGATCGAACCCAGGTCTCCCACATTGCAGGTGGATTCTTTACCAGCTGAGCTGCAAGGGAAGCTCAAGAATATTGGAGTGGGTAGGAGGGTGGTTTCTCTTAATGTAAATTACTGTTATTGATTTTTGTTAGCCAGTGGTATGTTCTAGACAACAAAATAAAACTTAAGAGGCAGTTTGTGGACTAGGATAAGCTTGGTAGTCTTCTCTCTAAGGTTACTTGGAAGCTGGATTTGGCTTTTTAGGCATAAAAGTGCTTAGAGAACTTTTCCTGGTAGGGATGAGCTAGCCCTTGTTACATTGAGACAGAAAATAAGCTAGACAAGGAAGCGCCCTATGAAGAAATTGAAGATATTGGTAGATCTGTGGTACCTGAGTAAAGATATATCTACTTGTAAGTTACTCCATTTCTTAATTCTTCTGTAAAACTGGGGAAAATAAAATACAAAAGAATTGTTCTGTATTGCTGGGGAAGTCAAGCGAAGGATCTATTTCATGTTAGGGAGAAGGCAATGGCACCCCACTGCAGTACTCTTGCTTGGAAAATCCCATGGACGGAGGAGCCTGGTAGGCTGTAGTCCATGGGGTCGCTACGAGTTGGACACGACTGAGTGACTTCACTTTCACTTTTCACTTTCATGCATTGGAGAAGGAAATGGCAACCCACCCCAGTGTTCTTGCCTGGAGAATCCCAGGGATGGCGGAGCCTGGTGGGCTGCCGTTTATGGGGTCGCACAGAGTCGGACACGACTGAAGAGACTTAGCATCAGCAGCAAAAAGTAAGGGTTGGCGGGGCTTCCTTGGTGGTCCAGTGGTTAAGAATCAGCCTTGCAATGCAAGAGACACAGGTTCAATCCATCCCTGGTTTAGGACAATCTCGTGCTGAGGAGCAACAAAGCCCGTGAGCTGCAACTACTGAGCCCATGTGCTGCAACTTCTAAAGCCCACTCACCTAGAGCCTGTGCTCTGCAGCAGGAGAAGCCACCACAATGAGAAACCTGCACACCCCAACAAAGAGCCCCCACTCAACTCGCCACAAGTAGAGAAAGCCTGAGTGCAACCATGAACACCCACCACAGCCAAAAAATAAAATAAATAAGTAAATAAATCTTTTTAAAAACCCAGTAAGGGTTGGCATGTTCCCTCTTCTTTCTTACCAACACCCAGTCTGAAGGGGCAGAACCAAGGAGAGCAGAACCCTGGAGCCAAGAGATGAGCGAGAGGTGTGTTATGGCACCAGGGTCAGGGCATTGGAGCAAAAGAACCTTAGCGGACCTGTCCTTAAACACACATGAGGTGGGGCCTTGAGAGACTCAGAAAAAAAAGGAGGTATTTGTGGGGTGTTAAATTCCTGCAATCCAGTAAACTGGGGGCTTGAAATCATTACGATATGGGAGTTGAGGTAAATGTGACTTCGTTTTATAGTCACAGGCTGATTGTTCATGCCAGATACATTTAAAAGAGAAAAATAAATAGAAACAAACTCCAACAATGGTAAAATCATTAAGCAAAGTATTTTGATATGATAGACTATCTTGTAGCCATTAAATGTGATGTTCACAGCAGATGATCTGAGAAAAATCTTACTGCATCATCTCTTTAAAAAAATCACTAAATTCAGTATCGTGTCGACTATGTACAGGGGATAGAAAAATACCAGAAAGAAACCAAATAAGATGCTAACAATGGTTGTCTGTGGGTAGTGGGAATGTGGCTGATACACTTCCTGCTTCCTGGCACTTTTGCAGTCCCTCCAGTGCTATATTGAGTATGTATTACTTTTAGAATTAGGAACAAGAAAAAGTTCACACACGTGTTATAATATTGGTCACACCTCTTATAAGCTGGTCTACATCTAAGTTACTGTGTTAACGTACCCAGAACTATTTGTATATTATCTTTAGTTTTACAGTGCAGGTTTTGCCTTCATAGTAAAAAATTCCAAATATCAAGAAGAGCTGGGAAAGATTCTTACCTTGTGCCCTGGATGTCACATAGCAAGCTCAGTTTCATCCTCTTTAGTCTTCACTCCCTTCTCTTAAGACTCTGTCTGGTTTTCTTAAGGAGAGCTTCCCAGCTGGACTAACCAAGCCTCTCCTTCTCTTTGGCAGATTACCTCCAATATTCCAGGGCCTTCTTCCTCATCTCTGTCTTCACCATACTTGTTGTCCTTGGCTGGCTCTTCAGTTCTTGCCTCCCTAGAAGAGGAAGGGTGACCGGTAACTTGGATCTGAAGGTATCCATGCTCAGCTTCATCTCAGGTACAGACCCAGATGGCAGGGTAGTACTGTGGTAAAACTGCTGAGGGAACAAACTTCCTCTGTGTGGGTTTTTATCCCCTTTTTCTTGTTCCCTTTCTCTTTTTCATTCCATCAAGTTGCCAGCTACCTGCCCTGTCTTACTGTATGAAACACATTCGTTAGCTTAACCCAGGGAAGAGGCCTCACCTTGGCCAGTCATCTTGGTTAGATTTTTATCTCTTTGATCCTTTCTATGTAATATGGTATGGGCTTCTCCAGTGGCTTAGTGGTAAAGAATCTGCCTGCAACGCAGAAGACGTGGGTTTGACCCCTGGGTGGGGAAGATCCCCTGGAGGAGGAAATGGCAGCCCACTCCAGTGATTCTTGCCTGGGAAATCCCATGGACAGAGGAACCTGGCAGGCTACAGTCCGTGGGGTTGCAAAAAAGTTGGACACAACTTAGCGACTAAACAACAATGACAAATAATGTGGTGTCTGGAAGTAGAAGAATTGGGGGTAGCAGTCAAGGCAAATTAAAGACACTGACGGATGTGACATGTTTTCTTCCGGTCCTAGCCTCCTGCTTGCTGCTCTGCCTCATCCTGTTTCTGGAACAGGTCGACTTGTATACTTCAGAAACAGTGGACTCAGCTCTCCTATGGCCCTATCAGGTTAATTGGGGGAGTGACTTCATATACTTGTTTGCGGGTGAGTCAGTCCCCTTCCTGCCTTAAGCTAGGAGGATGGAAGGGGAAATCAGTTCTCGAAAGGGAGGAGGAATCTAGGAGAAATAGAAGCACTAACCGTTCCTATTAAAAACATTCATACCTCAAGAGGCAGTGTGGTATGGTAAATAAAACATGCATTTTGGAGTCTGAAAAAAATCTAGAATTAGTAACCTGTTCTACTAACTGGCTTCCCTGGTGGCTCAGACGGTAAAAGTCTGCCTGCAAAGCCAGAGACCCGGTTTCAATCCCTGGGAAGATCTCCTGGAGAAGGAAATGGCAACCCACTCCAGTATTCTTGCCCCGAAAATCCCATGGATGGAGGAGCCTGGGAGGCTACAGTCCATGGGGTCGCAAAGAGTCTGACACGACTGAGGGACTTCATTTTCACTGTTCTATTAGCTGAGGCACAGATGGGTTGAGAAACTTGCTCAAGACCATACAGAAAGTAGGAATTATGATTTGCATGCAGGAGGTTCAAGCTTTGTCCTCATCACGGAAGAAGTACAGTAATGAAATGGGAGTGCAGGAGGGTAAAGGAACCCTGCTGGTGGGGGGCGGGGGTGGGCAGTGGATTGACTTCACTGAAAAGAGCCCTTGTGAGCTGAGTATTGAAAGAATGAGTTAGAATTTTCAAAGTCCAAAGACCATCTGTCTCTTGAAACTCACCTCAAATTCTTCTCTTCCCCTAGGGATTGTCTCCTTCCTCAATTACATAACTTCCAGATCTCCTTCTCTGGATCAAGACATCACCGCAGTTCCTACAGAAAAGTCAAGGCTGGGATTTGGTCCAGTGACTCTGCCTGTTGAAGATGCCTTGTCAGAGCTTCTGACAGAATCTTCGAGTGAGATCAGCCAAACCCATCAAATATAGAACTGTGACTGATAAGAACCCAACTGTTGCTTGACTTAAAAACAGGGGAGAAGCTAACTGAGTAGGGAATGATTGTGCAAATTTGAGGAAACTCTCCTAATATCATGTCCATATAACTGAAGGGGACAGCATTAAAGCTGATAAAATCTCCTTTGTGTATGTTGCATCCAAAATGTGTATGATAGTCATAAAGCAAATAATGAAAACTCCCAGAAGAAAAAGTTGCTAAAAGAAAACATCAGTGTTTAGGTACACAGATCAAAGAAACTAGCAATAAATGGCAGTGCATTGAATCAGAGCTCTCTTGGGAATCAGGGATTTCACAGACCAGAATGGTGCATGCAGGAAAATGTCACCAAATTTTGTTTGAACTTTTCTTTGCCATGTGTGGCCTTGGGAATACTCAGGATGGAAGGCATTTGCACACTATTATTGAATCTGAATTGGACATCATTACCAGAAATGGAATGAATATCATGGAGATAATACCTACCCCCCAAGGAGTTAAGAAGTGCTGGATAGATTTAGGGGAATCTATGACACCCCCCCTTTCTATGAGGAATGGTAATTTGAAACCCTTATAGTCTATTCAGTAAACTGACAGCTTCTTTCTAGGCTGGGGGTTATGTGAACCAGACATCTGTAAACTCTGAAATTCCTTTTTTTTTTTTTTACTCTGAAATTCTATATGCTCTTTTCTGTGAAGAGGGCTATACTGTCCTTTTAAAATTTATTTTTAATTGGAGGATAATTGCTTTACAATGTTGTGTTAGTTTCTGCCATACAGCAACGTGAACTCCATCAGATTCTTGATAGGGCTCTGACCCTTCTGATTCTTTAGGGATCTATTATGTCTTTCCAAGTCAAATGAGGCTAAAGGACTTTCTTAAGCCTAAGCATATATGTGGACCAAATTAAAATTTTTCTCCATGTTTTATATACTGTGTAAGACAAGTAAGGGTAGGGGCATTCAGGCAATCACATGAATATTTTGATGGCTAGAGAGCCCTTTTAAACTCAGACCAGATTCCACGCAGAAGGTCCCGGGACATTCATCCTGTCTTTTACTCCTTTAGTAGCTGCCGCTATGCTTCCGTTGGTTGAGGTCCATCCTTCTTCTCCTCAAGCCTGGCGATAGAATGGAATAGTGGCCAGTTTCACCCCTTGCTGCTCGTAAAGATAAGCCTTGGGATCCTTTTGTTTTAAAGATTCATTGATAATCATTGTATAAAACAAACATGACAGCTCTAATAATCCTGGCCACCCCCATCAGTAATTACCAATCATTTCCAGATGGTAACTGGAAGACTGTTAGGTTAATACTTCTGCTTTTATTCTTAAAGGTCGGAGTTAAGCAGCACAGGCCTGTGTATACCCACCCACAGAGACACACACAAACGCATGAATATAGACACACCCCATTTTGACCCTGCCTCAGAAAACCCTTCTCTCCATGTTGGCGATCTTAGTTAGGGCAGAGTCTAGTGTCCCCCTGCTTCAACGGGCCTCATTTCAGAGGCTCTTCAGGCTGTTCCCGGGCCTTTGTCTGGTTGTTAGATATGGAGTTCAAGTCCAGCTTCCCCTCCTCTTGTCACCACTCACGCTAAGTATACCCTACAAGTTGACCAATTCAGAACTTAGTGGGTTCAGAAGTTTTATTTATTGTATGATTTGGTTTGAAGACTGTAATTATATGACTAAGGAGTTGAGTACTGGTGACTCGTCAGGGAATGGAAGTTTTAACTGCGGTGAGAAGGAGGAAGCATGTGTGAATGAGAAGGAAGGATGCTAGTTCTTCAGAAAGTAAGCATCAAGGCCCTGGTTATTACCAGAGGATAGTAGCTAAGTTTTCTACCTTGCTATTAGAGAACGATCTTTAAGCATAGAGAGCCCTTAATCGCTCCTTTAGAAACTGAATGCTTGGGATTTTTCTGATGATTCAGTGGTTACGGGATTTTTCTGATGATTCAGTGGTTAAGAATATGCCTTCCAATGCAGGCAACACAGGTACCATCCCTGGTCAAGGCACCAAGGTACCACATGCCATGGGGCAACTTAGCCTGTGTGCTGGAGAAAATGGTGCACCACAATGATAGATCCTGTGTGCCGCAACTAAGATCTGACTCAGCCAAATAAATAAGAAGAAACTGAATGCTCTATTTTCTTCTTACTCTCTTTCTTTGCTTGCAGAGAATCCCTTTAAAAAGCTTAAATAGACCTCCAATTAGATAGCTCATGGGGGGTACTTTCCTTATGGTCCAGTGACTAAGACTCAGAGGGCCTGGGTTCAATCCCTGGTCAGGGACGTAGATCCCACATGCCACAACTAAAGGACTCACATGACACAAAGAAGTTCAAAGATCCCACTTGGCACAGCTAAGACGTGGTGCCGCCAAAAAATACTAAAAAAAAAAAAAAAAAAAGTGGGGGGAATGGCTCATTAATGACCCTTTGCTACATCCCCTCTGCTCCAGATACATTACATGACAGGTGAAGGGAGAATGAGAGAGGGGAGGGGGAAACACACATGTATAGCTAGGTCAAAACAAGACAAGCATTTTCGAAAAACAGAAAAATAACAAAACCCCATGCTGTGATTGAGTTAAGCCAAAGACTTATTGGGCTCAAAGTCCAAAAGTTTGGCAGAGGTGAACAGGAAGACAGTTCCTGTGGAGTGAAAAGGAGTAAAACTGCTTCTCAAGATATGGACTAGAGCCAAATTCCCAGCTCTAGTTCAAACTAGGGACTTAAAAGAAGCTGAGGACTTCCCTAGTGGCGCAGTGGATAAGAATCTGCCTGCCAATGCAGGGGTCATGGGTTCTATCCCTGGTCCATGAAGATCCCACATGCCGCAGAGCAACTAAGCCCCTGCACCACAGTTACTGAACCTGTGCTCTACAAGCCCACGCTCTCGAGCCTGCCAGCCTCAACTACCAAGCCTGTGTACCCCAGAGCCTGTGCTCCACAACAGCAGAAACCACCACAATGAGAAGCCCATGCATCACAACTAGAGAGTAACTGGAGCAACTGGAGAAAACCCAGCCCATGCAAAACAACAAAGGCCTAATGCAGCCAAAAATGAAGAAATTAATTTTAAAGATATTTTAAGAAAAGAAAATCGGGGCTGCACTGTATTTGGAACTACAGATCCAAAGAGGTAAAAGGACACAGGTACAACCCTGCTTTACGAAGCAGTGCACTGATTCATTAACTGGGTTGTA
Source organism: Bos grunniens (assembly GCF_055505025.1). NCBI lineage: Eukaryota > Metazoa > Chordata > Mammalia > Artiodactyla > Bovidae > Bos > Bos grunniens. Next base: position 83,045,127 of record NC_141174.1, on the reverse strand, counting down.
ACAGAACAGGAAATCTGAAATATCTTATGAGACCTGACCCTGTACTGGGATCTTTGGCCAAAACAAGGAAATCCCAAAACTATCAGATGGAATGAGCATACAAGAAGAAAAAGAAACAAAAAGAGCCAGGAAAATTTTTTTGGTGCCTGAAAATAGGAATTCTAACCATATAAAGAAATGTTCATTTCATTTCATTGATTATCTGCTCTGATTTTTATTAATTTTTTTCTTCAATTTACTTTGCATTTAATTCGCTGTTATTCCAGTTTCCTAAGGAGCATAGATTATTGATTTTAGATCATTTTTCTTTACTAATACATGCACTCAATGCTATAAATTTCCCTCTAAACCCTGCTTTCGCTGCACCCCACAAATTTTGGCAAGATCTATTGTTCACTGTCATTTAGTTCAAAATATTTAAAAATTTTAAGTTCTCTTGAAGTTTTTTCTTTGATCTGTGTGTTATTTAGAAGTCTATTATTTAATCTCCAAGTGCTTAGGGAATTTTCTAGTTGTCTTTCTATAGTTGAATTTTAGTTTAATTCCATTGTGATTTGAGAGCACATGCAGTATAATTTTAATACTTTTAAATTTGTTAAGGTGTGTTTGATGGCCCAGAATGTGGTCCATCTTAGTGGATATTCCACGTGAACTTAAGAAAAATTTCCTGTTGTTGCCCTGAAGTGGTCTATCACTGTCAGTTATATCCAGTTGGTTGATGGTGTCCTCATTAATGTTCTAGTTGCTAGAGCTGTCCATTTCTGATGAAGAGTGTTGAAGTTTCGTGGCAAATAGATGGGGAAACAGTGGAAATAGTGACAGATTTATTTTGGGGGCTCCAAAATCACTGCAGATAGTGACTGCAGCCATGAAATTAATTAAAAGACACTTGCTCCTTGGAAGAAAAGTTATGACCAACCTAGACATCATATTAAAAAGCAGAGACATTACTTTGCCAACAAAGGTCCATCTAGTCAAGGCTGTGGTTTTTCCAGTGGTCATGTATGGATGTGAGAGTTGGACTATAAAGAAAGCTGGCTGCCGAAGAATTGATGCTTTTGAACTGTGGTGTTGGAGAAGACTCTTCAGAGTCCCTTGGACAGCAAGGATATCCAACCAGTCCATTCTGAAGGAGATCAGTCCTGAATATTCATTGGAAGGACTGATGTTGAAGCTGAAACTCCAATACTTTGGCCACCTGATGTGAAGAACTGACTCATTGGAAAAGACCCTGATGCTGGGAAAGATTGAAGGCAGGGGGAGAAGGGGACGACAGAGGATGAGATGGTTGGATGGCATCACCGACTCAATGGACGTGAGTTTGAGTAAACTCCGGGAGCTGGTGATGGACAGGGAAACCTGGCGTACTGCAGTCCGTGGGGTCGCAAAGAGTTGGACACGACTGAGAGACTGAACTGAACTGAACTGCTGAAGTTTCCAACTATGATAATGGATTAATCTATTTGTTATTGTAGTTTTATTAGTACGTGGCTCATGTCCTGTTGTTAGGAACATACACTTTAAGGATTGATATGTATTAAGGGATTGACCATTTTGTCATTATGTAACATTCTTCTTTATCCCTTACAACCTTCCTTTTTCTAAAGTCTGCTTTGTCTGAACTTAGTAAAACTATTACTAGTTTTATTAAGGAACTATTACTAGTAGTAGTAGAAACTATTACTTCCTACTTTCATTTGATTAGTGTTAGCATGGCATATCTATCTTCATCCCTTTCTGTTCAGTTCAGTTCAGTCACTCAGTCATGTGTGACTCTTTGCAACCCCATGAACTGCAGCACGCCAGGCCTCCCTGTCCATCACCAACTCCCAGAGTCCACCCAAACCCATGTCCATTGAGTTGGTGATGCCATCCAACCATCTCATCCTCTGTCATCCCCTTCTCCTCTGCCTTCAATCTTTCCCAACATCAGGGTCTTTTCAAATGAGTCAGCTCTTCACATCAGGTGGCCAAAGTATTGGAGTTTCAGCTTCAACATCAGTCCTTCCAATGAACACCCAGGACTGATCTCCTTCAGGATGGACTGGTTGGATCTCCTTGCTGTCCAAAGGACTCTCAAGAGTCTTCTCCAACACCACAGTTCAAAAGCATCAATTCTTCCACACTCAGCTAAGGATGTCCAACTCTCACATCCATACATGACCACTGGAAAAGCCATAGCCTTGACTAGACAGACCTTTGTTGGCAAAGTAACATCTCTGCTTTTTAATATGCTGCCTAGGTTGGTCACAACTTTCCTTCCAAGGAGTAAGCGTCTTTTAATTTCATGGCTGCAATCACCATCTGCAGTGATTTTGGAGCCCAGAAAAATAAAGTCAGCCACTGTTCCTACTGTTTCCCCGTCTATTTGCCATGAAGTGATGGGACCGGATGCCATGATCTTAGTTTTCTGAACGTTGAGCTTTAAGCCAACTTTTCCACTCTCCTCTTTCACTTTTATCTATATGTGTCTTTATTTTAAATAGGCTTCTCTTAGACAACATAGAGCTGGGTCTTCTTTTTTGACTCACTCCAAAAATCTCTGTTTTCTAATTGGTATATATAGACCATTGATGTTTAAATTGATTATTGATATAATTGGATTAGTATCTACCATATTTGTCACTATTTTCTATTTGTTGCCCTTGTTCATTGTTCCTATCTTTGTCTTCCTCTCTAATTTTGTCTTTTTTGGTTCTAACTGAGCATTTTATGGACTTTCCAAGTGGCACTCATGGTAAAGAACCCACCTGCCAATGTAGAAGACCAAAGAGATGTGAGTTTGATCCCTGGGTCAGGAAGATCCCCTGGAGGAGGGCATGGCAACCCACTCCAGTATTCTTGCCTGGAGAATTCCATGGACAGAGGAGCCTCGTGGGCTACAGCCCATAGGGCTGCAAAGAGTTGGACTTGACTGAAGTGACAGCATGCGCACGCAAGAGCATTTTATGTGATTCTGTTTCTGTCTTTTCTTAGCATATTAGTTATACATCTTGTTTTTATTATTTTTTAGTGGTTATTATTTTTTTTTAGTGGTTATCTTTGACTTTGCAAAATCCATTTACAACTAATTCAACTTCCATTTTCAAATAACACTATGCCACTCACGGGTAGTGCAGGTACCTAATAATAATAACAAAAGAATCCTAACTCCTCCCTCCTGTCACTTATATCATTGCTGTCATTAATTTCACTCATACATGAGCATATATAAGTGATACATTGTTGATGTTATCATTTTAAACTATTATCTGTTAGATCAATTAAGAATAAGAAAAATGAATGTGTTTATTTTACCTTCAGTTATTCCTTCTCTTATGCTTTTCCTTTCTTTATATAAAGTTTCTGACTTGTATCATTTTCCTCCTCTCTGAAGAACTTCATTTAAAATTTCCTGCAAGACAGGTTTATTGATAACAAATTCTGTCAATGTTAGTCTGTCTGGGTAAGTCCTTATTTCCACTTCATTTTTGGAGGTAATTTCACAGGTTACAGAATTCTAGGTTGGGTTTTTTTCTCTCTCAACACTTTAAATATTTCACTCCAGTCTCTTCTTGCTTGTATGGTGTCTGATGAGAAGTCAGGTGTGATTCTTTTCTTTGCTCCTTTATTGGTAAGGTGCTTCCCCCTACCCTACCCCTGGCTTCTTTCAAGATTTTTTGGGTACCTTTGATTTTATGCAGTTGAAATACGATATGCCTAGGTGTAGTTTTTCTTTTCTTTTGGCATTTATCCTGCTTCTGATGGTCTCTGAAATTCCTGAACCTGTGGTTTGGTGTCTGACATCAATTTGGGGAAAATTCTCCATCTTATTGCTTCAAATATTCCTTTATTCCTCTTTCTTCTTTTTCCGGCATCCTGACTTCATGTATGGTACCTCTTTAGTAGGTATCCCACAGTTCATAGATATTCTGTTCCATTATTCTCAGTCTTTTTTCTCTTCGTATTTCTGTTTGGAGGTGTCTATGATATATTCTCATGTTGAGATTATTTCCTCAGCCATATCCTGTTTACTACTCAGCCCGTCAAAGACATTCTCTGTTTCTATTACTGTGTTTTTCATCTCTAGCATTTCTTTTTAAATTTTTTCTTATGATTGCAATCTCTCTGTTTACATTGCCCCTCTATTCTTGTTTGCTGTCTACTTTGTTCACTAGCACCTTAGCATATTAATCATCATTGTTTTAATATGTGTGATGATTCTAACATCCCTGTCATATCTGAGTCTAGTTTTGGTGCTTGTTTTGTCTCTCCAAACTATGTCTTTTTTCCTTTTAATATAGCTTGTGATATTTTCTTGATAGCTGGTCAGGATGTACTGGGTAAAAGGAACTGTGGTAAATAAGCCTTTAGAAATGTGGTGATAAAGTGTGGAGGAAGGGGAAGCACTCTATAGTCCTGTGATTACATCTCAGTCTTTTGTTGTGTTGTTTTTGTTGTTGTTGTTTGTTTGTTTTGTTTTGGCAGTGCCACACAGCTTGTGGGATCTCAGTTCCTCAGCTAGGGATTGAACCCACGCTGTTGGCAGTGAGAGCAGAGTCCTAACCGCTCAGCCGCCAGGGAATTCCGAGACTTCCAGTGAACCTATGCTTCCAGACTGTGAGCTTCACAAGCGGTTCTCAGTTCCCGCTTAGGTGCAATAGGCTGATCTGAACGGGCTGAAGTTGGGAATTTCACTTCCCTCACAGGTCAGAACAGGCTGGAGTTTGACATTTCCTTTCTCCCAGATTGATTAAACTCTGATAAAGCCCCAGCACTTTAGGCTCTGATCAGATAGTTTCTCCTCAGGGAAGTCCTTGTTAAGAAGAACAGAATGCTCTGGTACATTTTTTTTTAATGTATTTATTTTTAAATTGAATAACTGCTTTGCAGAATTTTTTGGTTTCTGCCAAATATCAACACGAATCAGCCATAGGTATATATATATATGTCCTCTCCCTCTTGAACCTCCCTCCCATATCCCTCCCCATCCCACCCCTCTAGGTTGTTACAGATCCTCTGTTTGAGTTCCCTGAGTCATACAGAAAATTCCCATTGGCTGTCTATTTTACATATGGTAATGTAAGTTTCCATGTTACTCTCTCCATACATCTCACCCTCTTCTTCCTCCCCCCAGCCCTGCATGTCCATAAGTCTGTTCTTTCTGTCTGTTTCTCCATTGCTGCCCTGCAAATAAATTTATCAGTACCATCTTTCTAGATTCCATATATGTGCATTAGTGTGTGATATTTATCTTTCTCTTTCTGACTTACTTCACACTGTGTAATAGGCTCTAGGTTCACCCACCTCATTAGAACTAACTCAGATGAGTTACTTTTTATGGCTGAGTAATCTTCCATTGAATGTATGTACCACAGCTTCTTTACCCATTCATCTGTTGATGGACATCTAGGTTGCTTCCATGTTCTAGCTATTGTTAAATAGTGCTTCAGTGAACACTGGGGTACATGTGTCTTTTTCAATTTTGGTTTCCTCAAGGTATATGCCTCGTAGTGGGATTGCTGGGTCATATGGTGGTTTTATTCCTAGTTTTTTAAGGAATCTCCATACTGTCTTCCACAGTAGCTGTATCAATTTAAATGGTTCCTTTTCTCTTCTCATGGGCCAGAAGTATGGGATTCTCTAATATTCACTGCAAGAAACTGGTTAAGTTGCTGGACGTAGAAGTCACTAAAGTGTGAGGACTTCTCTATGACTGGGTCCCATTGTCTATTTTTTCTTTCTTTACTCATGGTTAATGATTTATTACAAAGGATAATAAAGGACAGGAATGGATAGCCAGATAAAAAGTTACCCTAAGACGAGGTCCCGAGAATAGGGGTTTCTGTCCCTATGGACTTCGGAGTGCATCACCCTCCCAGTATGTGGGTATGTTTTTTTAAATTGATGTATAGTTGACTTACAACATTATATAGATTTCAGATGTACAACATGGTGATTCACAATTTTTAAAGTTCATAGTTATTTTAAATGTTGGCTATATTTCCTGGCTATATTGCTGTGCAATATATCCCTGTACCTTATTTACTTTGTACATTATAGTTTGTAAGGGGGCCATAGTTTTTAATCTCTCAGACTTGTTCACACTGAACCTTCCAGTGCAGATTTTCCTACTCTGGTACTAATTTCTGCAGACGTTTCTGTTCTAGTAAGTTTTAATTTCCTATTTTTGCCTTTCTGACTCTCCAGTTCTGCAGGGTCACAGTTTGCTTTAGGATCTGAGAGTTGTTGATTTTTTTCAGTTTGTTTAGCTTTTCTACTTGTTGTTATAATGGAGTGACAACTTTCAAGCTCCTTGCATGCCAGACTGGAAACCAGAAGTCCAGTCTTTCTCTTTTACCTTTCTAATTTTCAAGCAATCAAGAAACATCACCTATGGACTTCCCTGGCAGTCCAGTGGTTAAGACTCTGCGCTTCCCCTGCAGCGGACAAGGCTTCCATCCCTGATCAGGAAATGAAGATCCTGCATGCCACATGGTGCAGCCAAAAAGAATCATATTTTTAAAAAAGAAAAGAAACAGCACCTAATCATTATGATGTTCCAGGCACTGATGTTGAGCATACACAGCTGAATAGGCTGTGTCCCTGCTGCTGAAGGACATTGTAGACCAGAAGGAGATACAGACAGACCAGTTGCAAAACAATGTGATGAAGGTTACGAAAGGACAAGTACAAAGTGCTGTAGGAGCACAAATTCTGGGATTGAGGGCTGGGTTCAGAGAAAGCTCCTCTCAAAAGTTAAGAGTAGAATGACTTTTAAAATTTATTTTAAAAGTTTTTATTGAAGCACAGTTGCTTTAAAATATTGTATTACTTTCTACTGTACAGTAAAGTGAATTAGCTATATGTGTACATATAGCCCCTCTTTTTTTGGATTTCCTTTCCATTATAGGTCACCACAGAGCACTGAGAAGAGTTCCCTGTGCTATATAATAGGCTCTTATTAGTTATCTATTTTATAAGACAAGAGTGACTCTTGACTAAAGTTAATAAAGATAGGCTGGGAAGTGCGATAGGTACCACGTGCAAGGTAGCTAACATTTGCGCCAAGTGCAAATGAAGGACCATGTTGGGTTAGGAAACGGCAAGAAGAATAAAATGATTTGGAGCACAAGGTGAGAAGGAGGGGAGAGTGAGCCTAGACGTCACTAGGTCATTTTGCTCCACGGCAGGAAGGACCGTGTCCAGCAGGAAACAGATGGCTTTGCTCAAACTGAGTCTAAAAGACTTAAGGGATTATTTACAAGGACCCCTAGGACTGAAAAAGATTTTGGAAAACCATCAGTGAGAAGAGTCATTACCACCCCTAAGACTGATCATGTAAATGAAAGGAACACGTGACCAGAATAGAAAAGGGTGACTCTATGGAGAGGACTAGCCTATCAGGAATTCTCCTTAGGGAAAGGGACATAGACAACCCTCATAGTACCCTGTTAAGGAGAGAACCAGTGAAAAAACACATTGATCTCTACACCTCTGATCTTCTGCCCATGCCCGCCATTGGTCAAACTTCATCAGAGGCTGGATGGAAAGAAAAGCCCAAATTGGTCAGTTCTTTGAACAATGATGGGGAGCAGATCTGGAGGGGCATGTGGAAGATCACCAACAAATCACTGCACCTCCCAGTACCTGACACAATACCTCACACAAATGAGTGATTGGATGACTGAATGAGGTTGAATAGTGAGCAGAAACTCCATCTTGTTGGGTTTCACTGATTCATGCTAACATAATTTTACTTCATAGCAGTGGGGAACAATCAGAGAATTTAAGCAAAAGAGAGACACAATCAGATTTGCATTAACAACATCAATCTTGGTAAATCTGTGGAGAACAAACTGAAGGAGAGCAAACTTGGTAGCAGAGAGACCAGGCACAAGGCCGTTGCAGAAATCCAGGACTGACATGACATATCCTGCTAAGTTGCTTCAGTCGTGTCCGACTCTGTGTGACCCCATAGACGGCAGCCCACCAGGCTCCCCCGTCCCTGGGATTCTCCAGGCAAGAACACTGGAGTGGGTTGCCATTTCCTTCTCCAGTGCATAAAAGTGAAAAGTGTAAGTGAAGTCGATGAGTCGTGTCGGACTCCTAGCGACCCCACGGACTGCAGCCCACCAGGCTCCTCTGTCCATGGGATTTTCCAGGCAAGAGTACTGGAGTGGGGTGCCATTGCCTTCTCCATGACATATCCTAAAGGAGTGGAAACAAAAATACAATGTGGGCTTGAGAACATTAAAGAGGTAGAATTGGCATAACACATTGTCATTGACTGGTGGTAGGTAATAAAAGGGTATGGGAGTCTTCCCTAGTGTGGTGCAGTGGCTAAGACTGAGTAGGGAGTCTTCCCTAGTGTGGTGCAGTGGCTAAGACTGAGTTCCCAATGCAGGGGAACTGGTTTCAAACCCTGGTCAAGGAAACTAGATTTTGCATGCTGCAACTAAAGATCCCACATGCTGCCAATGAAGGCTGAAGATCCTGCGTGCTGCAACTAAGATCCTGTGCAGCCAAATAAAAAGAAGAATAATAAATATTTTAAAGAAGAAAAGGGTACAGGATGGGGGTTCAGGATGGAAAGAGGATGACTCCATTTCTTAAAGACCTCTTAGGTGTTGATGTGTCTGTGAGAAACCTGGGGTCAGCGTGCAGATTGCTGTAGGAGTCTGGAGTTCAACAGAGACCTGGGTGGGAGTCTTGGATTGGATCAGATCTGGCAGATGAGACAGACACAGTACCCATGCTTCGTGTTCTGACTCTGGCTGTTTCTGTCCCCTAGGTGGGGGAGGGGCGGGGAAGGGTGTTGGGAGAGGGTTAAGTTCTATGGCAGTTGGCTATAGCAGTGAGCCAGGAGCCAGGATGGAGAGAAGAGAAGGAAATGAAAGGGCCCTCCAGAGCATTTACAACATCGGCAGAATGAGCCACCCAACCTACAGGGTGTGTGAGTGTCTGCATGTGTGCTCAGCTGTGTCTGACTGACTGTGACCCCATGGACTGTAGCCCACCAGGCCCTTCTGTCTACAGGATTTTCTAGGCAATAATATTGGGATGGGTTGCCATTACAGAGGGGGGAAAGCCTTTTGTGAGCCAGGTAGGGGTTGAAGTCCTTTCTGAGGCAGCAGCTTGTGTGTGTCATGGGGCAAGTGTCAAGGTAGGAGAGGCAAAACTCCATTTTTTAAAAACTGGGGAGAGGTGAAATGGAATATTTTTTTAAATTAACACAATATTGAATGGGGGATTTTTGCTGAAATAAATGCCTGAGGCAGGCGATTTGTTAGGGAAGTGAATGTTGAAAGGTCTCCAGTCAATAAAGTTCAGGTCAGGAAAGATGTATTAATACATCTCCGGTCAATAAATTGTTAAAATTGAAAAAGGGTTGTGGGAGGCTGGGGCCAGAGGAGAAAAATACCCTGAAGTGTGGAGGGAGGAGGACTTACCTCCAGCCCAAGTCAGGGCTTGACTTTTCTGTGGTTGGAGATGGAGACGCCTGGGTTGAGATTCCTTCCATGATGTCTTCCTCTCTTCCACACCACAGCCAATTCTGCCCCGTTTGCACCGCTTTTCTTCCATACCGCCCTACCTGCGCCGGTTCGTGCAGAAAAGCCGCAGCTGCATTCGCCATCTTTGTGCTTGCTCATCGGGCTTCAACTTCGTCCTGCTGCTCTGCTTGTCCCCTTTACACTGGGTGCAGTTCGTGGTGCTGAAGGACAGGCAGAAGCTCTTGGCGGGGCTCTGGACCTTATGCCACCATGATCTCTGCTGGGGCAACGCTTTGAAGGCCCCCTGTGAGTACTTTCCAGATTCCAGCCCCCTCCTTTGGTACACCCACCCTGTCAGATCCCCCCACCGCTCACCACTCTCTTTTCTCCCGGCAACCCTGACCCACACCCCCTCACTGATTCACCAGCATGTATGGACAGCGCCTGCAAGCACGGCACCCTTGTGTGAGTTTGTCTCATCCAAGCTTCCTCAACGACTTAGAAGCCAAAGCCCCTTTATTATTGGAAGCTAATGCCTGCTGACCTTTGCACTTACAACTTCCATCAGAAAAAGAAATATTGGTCATTCTATGCCTTTATATGAGAGTTACCTCATACCATGCCTCTTAAGGTTATGGTTCTAATTTCAGCCTTTCCCTCCTTGTGGAGTAAATTATTTCTTTCCTCGTTAAAGGAATTCCACATGTCAATGAGGAGGTCGAAAGAGGGTCCTTATGGGTGCCTGTGAAGCACCGCCCCCCCCAACTTGGGGGCTCCTTACTCTGACTCCGTTGCATGTAAGACAAGCCCTGATTCCATCGTCCTTTGTTCCTCACCCCTTCCCAAGACCCTGTTCAGCCTTCTGTAAGGCAGGTGTCCTTCATTCCAGTCAAGCCTCTCCTTTTCCCCTTCCCCTGGCAGACTACCTCCAGTTCTCCAGGGCCTTCTTCCTCATCTCTGCCTTCACCATCCTCATTATTATTATATGGCTCAGCATCTCTCTCACCAAAGGGCCAGGAGACAAAACCTACATAGATCTGGGCATATCCATCTTCTGTTTCATTTCAGGTACAACACGATGAGGTTGGAAAAGTTTGTCCCTAGAGTCCTGGCATTTCTTCCCTTCCCAGTGCCATCTCCCCTTCTTTTATCAAGTCATTCCCAGCCTTACATGATACTGCTATCATAAGACCCTTGTCTCTTCCCAAAGGGAAGACAGTTTTCAATAAACTTTTACTCCAGACAGGGCTATTACCTCTGAAAGAGGGGACCCAGAAAAGATGATGCTTAATCCAATGGAAACATTTCTAAGGATTATCTGTGGGACGATAGGAGAGATAAAGGCTGGAGGTCCTTCTGGCACCTGGAAAATTACCATGTAGCAACTTGCTACTTGTTCTGTCTATATTATCTATAGGCTCCACCTTGACAACTTTACTCCAGTCAAAGCAGAAGGCCTTTGCCAAATGGGTCTTCCCATGACCACTACCATGTAATAGGTCTCCATGGCATAATTGAGGCAGTTGAGGGTGAAGGCAAGTGCAGAGAGAGGGAAGAGGGTGGAGGCAGAAGGAGGGCTATCACAGGTAGTAATAGCTTTCATTCTGATCCCAGGCACCTGCCTACTCTTCTGCCTCATCTTTTTCCTGCTGCAAGTGAAATTGTATAGTAAGAATGTCTTGGAACCCCGTTTCCTGGTAGTCTACCACATCAATTGGTTGGGCAGTATCCTCTACATGATGATTGGTGAGTTAAAGCTCTTGTTAGGTAGGGAATGCACAGAAAATGCAACTTTACGTGATTGCTCTTCTATCTCCTTTTCCCTTTCTTTGGGTTGTTTGGTATATTAGAATCTCATAATTTGGAAGGGTTCTACAAGTGTCATTTTCATGTCAATGAACAGTCCTAAAGCTAGCGCTTCCAATTTATCTAAAGCATTTTTTCCAATAATGATACCTGACCCTGAACAGATGTATTCAGGAAGTACAGAAGGTAAAGATACAACTGAGCTATTCATAGTTCTTCTGCTCTTTCAGAAGATAGTCCTTTAGTTCCCCTATCCCTTTGTCATATCAAATAAACTCTCCACCTTTATGGATCTCCAGAATAAAGCAGAGCAATAACACTGGTGTTTGCCTGTGTGACACTTCTATAATCTTTCTAAGCCACCTACTTATCTTTATTAACTGCGACAGTAGTCTCCAAAACATTGCCTCACACACTGTCTTCATAAGACCCTTTTTAGCAAACATTCCAAAAAGATATATGTTTGTTTATAAAATATGCACACATATTACATTAATAATACAGTCATTACATTGTAAAATACACTCAAAAATAGAATTTAAACATTATTTGTTAAAAATATAAAAATAAATTATTATTTTCTTCCTGTGCCCCAGTAAGTTGGTTTGCATACTGCTGGAAAACATTGTATTACAGAAAAACTGGGACTAATGTTTTGAATTCCAAGCCCCTAAAGACAATGAACAGGATGTTCAGAAATGTGTTATTAATCAAATCCTATTATAATTAAGTCAGTGTTACTCTTCAGGGGTGTTTGATGACTTGAGATTTTATCTATTACTCATCCACAATGCTGACCTTGACCTTTTCTTTTTCTCTAGGGTTCCTCTCTGTACTCAATCACTTAAGTTCTCAAGTTCCTCCTCCAGATCAAAACCTTTTCGTGATCCCTATAACAAGGACAAAGGTAGGAAATATGGCCACAGTGAAATTGAGTCTATCTGAAGGAGACTCAGGTGTTTCTTCATGCATGAGTAAGGCACCAGAAAGACAGTTAAGTTCAGTGGTACAATCAAGGGCCCAAGCAGAAGCTGAGACATAGACAGAGCCAGAGATACACACAGGGCCAGAGATAGGAAGTGAGTCAGTAATATGGGATGGGTTAATAGTTCAGACAAGGTTAGCTACTGAGGTAGAACCAGCTGACACAGCAGAGTAGAGAACACAGTAGCAACTGTGAATATGTCAGGCAGTAGACCTGACATTAATGAAAAGAAAATGAAGACCAGGGTGATGAAGACAGACTCAGTTGAGAAAAATGATGATAACAAGACAAAAAAAAGTTAATCTTCGATCCAGGGTAGTAGAGGGCAGAGAAAGAATAAAAACAAAACAAGGCCCTGCAGAGAGATTTCCCTTCAGAGCTGAAGATATTTGGTTGATTCTGTTTGAAGAGGAGTAGGAGTATCAGAGGTAATTCTGAGAGGAGATTAGGATGACTGTTGAATCCCACTCCCCACTAGATTATGCCTCACTCACCAAATAGGTTGATATTATGCATGAAAGAAAGTCATTTGTATGGTTTAGGTCAAAGATGCCAACAACCTACAAATCACAAATAAAGAAAGCTTACTAAAAAAAATTTCCATGTAGTGTATTCTGTGACTAGGAAAGGCTGCAAAAGATAGAGAACCCAATCCTCTAAGCCTTTCCAGAGTTCCATGACCACAAAATGGAACATCTCAGCAGAATGGAAAGAGCACTGAGTTCGGAAATCCAAACTCTCATTTTGGGACCTCCCTCCCCTAATGAGCTAGGCTGACTTTTGGCAAATATTTAACTTTCTTTAGCCTTGACCTGCAAGGCTCTGAAATTTCTAGTGCTGTTTTGGCCATAAGTGGTGAATAATAGAGAAATGATTCCTGTTGGCAAATATAACCCCAGGTTATTTTAGTAAGTAACTTTCTAGTCAGAGTAATTAAATTTAGTTCTCTACCTCCAAGGCTACTTTTGGCTAGTCACTTCTTATTTTTATTCAGATAGCTCATTTAAAAAAAAATGCAGGTGATTCCCATGTTTTTTTTTTTTTTTTTTTTTTTTTTTACTATTTTCAGGAATTGGAAAGGAAAGAAAAAGATAAAAGCAAAAAGAAAACAGACTCTGAAAGAGAGTATACCATCTACTTCAGTGAGAGTTTAAATGGTTTTGCATAGGGGTTGTGGCCTTTAAAACCAGAAGCTAGTTTTTTTGGTTTGCAATATGAGTAGTTCACCATGAAAACTCCCTCTTAACTCCTTAAACAGTCAATATCTTACTACTTCTGACTGCCTGTACCTTTTGTGCATGCTCAGTCACGTCTGAGTCTTTGTGATCCTGTGGACTGTAACTCACCAACCTCCTCTGTCCATGGGACTTCCCAGGCAAGAATATTGGAGTGAGTTGCCATATCCTTCTTCAGGGGATCTTCCCAACCCAGGGATCAAACCTGTGTCTCCTGCATTGCAGGAGGATTCTTTACCATTTGAGTCACTGGGGAAGCCTGTACCTCTTATTAGCTAAATTCTATGGCCTTTAATTTTACCATTTAAATATGGCCTCATTGTAAAACAATTATCCTCCAATTTTAAAAAACGACCCCTATTTTAGTACTTTTATCTAAAAAACAATACATCTCTGGAAACCAAAGCAATTGATGAAATAAATTTAACTCTAGCAAAAAAAGGGGCCTTAACAAATAGTATCGCCATTCCACATATTTTACTTTCTAGAACATTGGATAAGGGACCAGGATTGAGAATAAAGGGTGAAAAAGGGTAGGGAGTATTAAAAGTATTCCAGTATTCTTTATGTAAAATGGGAATTAGCAGATGTCCATATGAAAAAACAGACTCTCTGTGAGGACAGTTAAAATTTTAGTCATACCTTAATTTAGATTACTTAAATCAATTAGATAATTACATAACCAAATACTACTAAGCAGATGTTCTGATGGTTGAGAAAAACCATAGAGAACATTTAGAGATACCAAGGAAACATTTCATGCAAAGATGGGCACAAGAAAGGACAGAAATGGTACGAACCTAAAAGAAGCAGAAGAGATTAGGAAGAAGTGGCAAGAATACATAGAAGAACTACACAGAAAAGATCTTAAGGATCCAGATAACTGCAATGGTGTGATCTTACCTAGAGCCAGACATCCTGGATTGCGAAGTCAAGTGGGCCTTAGGAAGCATCACTACCAACAAAGCTAGGGGAAGTGAAGGAATTCCAGCTGACCTATTTCAGATCCTAAAAGATGATGCTGTTTTAGTGCTGCACTCAATACGACAGCAAATTTGGATAACTCAGAAGTGGCCACAGGACTGGAAAAGGTCAGTTTTCATTCCAACCCCAAAGAAAGGAATGCCAAAGAAAGTTCAAACTACTGCACAATTGAACTCATCTCACACGCTAGCAAAGTAACACTCAAAATTTTCCAAGCCAGGCTTCAACAGTACGTGAATTTCCAGATGGATGTTCAAGTTGGATTTAGGAAAGGCAGAGGAACCAGAGATCAAATCGCCAACATCCATTGGATCATAGATAAAGCAAGAGAATTCCAGAAAAACATCTACTTCTGCATTATTGACTACGCCAAAGCCTTTGACAGTGTGGATCACACAAACTGGAAAATTCTTAAAGAGATGGGAAAACCAGACCACCTTACCTGCCTCCTGAGAAATTTGTATGCAGGTTAAGAAGCAGCAGTTAAAACTAGACATTGAACAATGGACTGGTTCCAAATTGGAAAGGAGTACATCAAGGCTGTATATTGTCACCCTGCTTATTTAACTTATATGCAGGGTACCTTATGTGAAATGCCAGGCTGGATGAAGCAGAAGCTGGAATCAAGATTGCCGGGAGAAATGTCAGTAACTTCAGATATGCAAATGATACCACCCTTATGCAGAAAGCAAAGAAGAACTAAAAAGTCTCTTGATGAAAGTGAAAGAGGAGAGTGAAAAAGCTGGCTTAAAACTCAACATTCAGAAAACTAAGATCATGGCATCAGGTCCCATCACTTCACGGCAAATAGATAGGGAAACAGTGGAAACAGTGACAGACTTTATTTTCTTGGGCTCCAAAATTACTACAGGTGGTAACTGCAGCCATGAAATTAAAAGACACTTGCTCCTTGGAAGAAAAGTTGTGACCAACCTAGACAGCATATTAAAAAGCAGAGACATTACTTTGCCAACAAAGGTCTGTCTTGTCAAAGCTTTGGTTTTTCCAATAGTCGTATATGGATGTGAGTGTTGGACTATAAAGAAAGCTGAGTGCAGAAGAATTGATGCTTTTGAACTGTGTTGTTGGAGAAGACTCTTGAGAGTCCCTTGGACTGCAAGGAGATCCAACCAGTCAATCCTAAAGGAAATCAGTCCTGAATATTCACTGGACGGACTGATGCTGAAGCTGAAGCTCCAATACTTTGGCCACCTGATGCAGAGAGCTGATTCTTTGGAAAAGACCTTGATGGGTCTTTTTGGGAAAGATTGAAGGCAGGAGAAGGGGACAACAGAGGATAAGATGGTTGGATGGCTTTACCAACTCAATGGACATGAGTTTGAGCAAGTTATGGGAGATGGTGAAGGACAGGGAAGCCTGATATGCCGCAGTCCATGGGGTCACAAAGAGTTGGACATGACTGAGCGACTGATGGTTGATTTATAATATTGTGTTAGTTTTAGGTATACAGTAAAGTGAGGTTTATATATATATATATAAAACTCAGTTCAGTTCAGTTCAGTCGCTCAGTCGTGTCTGACTTTTTCTGACCCCATGAATCGCAGCACGCCAGGCCTCCCTGTCCATCACCAACTCCCGGAGTTCACTCAGACTCACGTCCATCGAGTCAGTGATGCCATCCAGCCATCTCATCCTCTGGCGTCCCCTTCTCCTCCTGCCCCCAATCCCTCCCAGCATCAGAGTCTTTCCAATGAGTCAACTCTTTGCATGAGGTGGCCAAAGTACTGGAGTTTCAGCTTCAGCATCATTCCCTCCAAAGAAATCCCAGGGCTGATCTCCTTCAGAGTGGACTGGTTGGATCTCCTTGCAGTCCAAGGGACTCTCAAGAGTCTTCTCCAACACCACAGTTCAAAAGCATCAATTCTTCAGCGCTCAGCATTCTTCACAGTCCAACTCTCACATCCATACATGACCACAGGAAAAACTATAGCCTCGACTAGATGGACCTTTGTTGGCAAAGTAATGTCTCTGCTTTTGAATATGCTCTGTAGGTTGGACATAACTTTCCTTCCAAGGAGTAAGCGTCTTTTAATTTCATGGCTGCAGTCACCACCTGCAGTGATTTTAGAGCCCCAAAAAATAAAGTCTGACACTGTTTCCACTGTTTCCCTGTCTATTTCCCATGAAGTGATGGGACCGGATGCGATTTTCTTCGTTTTCTGAATGTTGAGCTTTAAGCCAACTTTTTCACTCTCCTCTTGCACTTTCATCAAGAGGCTTTTTAGTTCCTCTTCACTTTCTGCCATAAGGATGGTGTCATCTGCATATCTGAGATTATTGATATTTCTCCCGGCAATCTTGATTCCAGCTTGTGTTTCTTCCAGTCCAGCGTTTCTCATGATGTACTCTGCATATAAATTAAATAAGCAGGGTGATAATATACAGCCTTGACGTACTCCTTTTCCTATTTGGAACCAGTCTGTTATTCCATGTCCAGTTGTAACTGTTGCTTCCTGACCTGCATACAGATTTCTCAAGAGGCAGGTCAGGTGGTCTGGTATTCCCATCTCTTTCAGAATTTTCCACAGTTTATTGTGATGCACACAGTCAAAGGCTTTGGCATAGTCAATAAAGCAGAAATAGGTGTTTTTCTGGAACTCTCTTGCTTTTTCCATGATCCAGTGGATGTTGGCAATTTGATCTCTGGTTCCTCTGCCTTTTCTAAAACCAGCTTGAACATCTGGAAGTTCACGGTTCACGTATTGCTGAAGCCTGGCTTGGAGAATTTTGAGCATTACTTTACTAGCGTGTGAGATGAGTGCAATTGTGCGGTAGTTTGAACATTCTTTGGCATTGCCTTTCTTTGGGATTGGAATGAAAACTGACCTTTTCCAGTCCTGTGACCACTGCTGAGTTTTCCAAATTTGCTGGCATATTGAGTACAGCACTTTCACAGCATCATCTTTCAGGATTTGAAATAGCTCAACTGGAATTCCAGCACCTCCACTAGCTTTGTTCGTAGTGATGCTTTCTAAGGCCCACTTGACTTCGCATTCCAGGATGTCTGGCTCTAGATGAGTGATCACACCATCATGATTGTCTGGGTTGTGAAGATCTTTTTTGTACAGTTCTTCTGTGTATTCTTGCCACCTCTTCTTAATACCTTCTGCTTCTGTTAGGTCAATACCATTTCTGTCCTTTATCTATGTATATATATATATATATTTTTAAAGGATTCTTTTCCCATGTAGTCCATAACAGAGTATTGAGTATAGTTCCTTGTGCTATACCGTAGATCCTTATTAGTTGTCTATTTCATATATATTTGTTAGTGTGTATATGTTAGTCCCTGGAGAAGGCAATGGCACCCCACTCCAGTACTCTTGCCTGGAAAATCCCATGGACAGAGGAGCCTGGTAGGCTGCAGTCCATGGGGTTGCGAAGAGTCGGACACGACTGAGCAACTTCACTTTCACTTTTCAATTTCATGCATTAGAGAAGGAAATGGCAACCCACTCCAGTGTTTTTGCCTGGAGAATCTCAGGGATGGGGGAGCCTGGTGGGCTGCCGTCTATGGGGTCACACAGAGTCGGACACGACTGAAGTGACTTAGCATAGCATAGCATAGCATATGTCAGTCCCAATCTTCCAATTTATCCCTCCACTCGCCCCCACTACTTATAATTTTTTATAGCCAATCTAGCACAATTTCCTGGTCAAGTATTTAGGAATCCCTGCATCAGATTTTTTTTAAGACAGTTTAAATTTACAAGTGGACAACAGAGTGGACAGAGCATTGCACTAGAAATTAGGCAATTGCAGTTCTAGTGCCAGTTCTGCTGTTGGTCACTTTGGTACTGGGCAGGTCAGTTTATTCTGCTGAGCCTCTGTTTTTCCTTCTGTAAAATCAGGACTTCTAAAATCCCTTCTAGCTCTACATCCAGTCAGTTCTACTTGTCTGGACATTCTGAGGAACCAAAAACATATTGTAAAGATTCTAATTCCCAATGCTCTCTGCTGTTTATGAGAGATTATGCATATGAAGATTATGTATAACCCCATCGTAGAAGAAAAGTTCTATCTAGATGAGGTCTGTAGAGCGTTTAGAAGTGCTGTTATTGTTATGGTAACTTTGAACAAATCTCTGGAAAGAATGGTGACAAAATGCCATAAACTCTTGGAGAAAAGCCTCTTTGTTTACCAGTGGTAAAGAAGCACGCCTGAAGCTACCTACCATTCTGAGGTTGTTTTGGCTCTGACTGCAAGACAAACTTTTGGCCTCCAACTGTTCACTAAGACTTTAAGACTCACAATTCCAACCTAGCCCAGCTCTTGAAAGAGATTTGGGTCCATCATTTACTTAAAATTCTCCTATGACTCCATTGCCTTCTGCTTATCTTGCTCTAACTCACTCATATTAGTTTGTTTCCCTCTCTAGCCCATGCCCTCTTCTCTTTTTCCAGCCTCAACACACAAATTCAACTTCTTTGACCTCTTATTCTACAATTTCTCAGTTACACTCCTGATGATCATGTGATCATTTAAAAACATTATTTACACTGAATAATACTATTATTAGTAGTATTAGATAAATTAGAACCGGACATGGAACCATGGACTGGTTCAAAATTGGGACAGGAGTACGTCAAGGCTATATATTGTCACCCTGCTTATTTATTTGACTTGTATGCAGAGTACGTAATGTGAAATGCCAGGCTCAGTGACACACAAGCTGGAATCAAGATTGCTGGGAGAAATGTCAACAACGTTAGACATGCAGATGATACCAGTTTAATGGGAGAAAGTGAAGAGGAACTAGAGAGCCTCTTGATGAAGGTGAAAGAAGAGAGTGAAAAAGCTGGCTTAAAACTCAACACTTAAAAAACTAAGATCATGGCATCTGCTCCCATCACTTCATGGCAAGTAGATGGGGAAAAAAATGGAAACAGTGACAGATTTTATTTTCTTGGGCTCCAAAATCACTGTGGATGGTGACTGCAGCCATGAAATTAAAAGATGCTTGCTCCTTGGAAGAAAAGTTATGACAAACCTGGACAGTGTATTAAAAAGCAGAGACATCAGTTGGATGGTTGGATGGTATCACCGACTTAAAGGACAAGAGCAAACTTGGGGAGATAGTGAAGAACAGGGAAGCCTGGGTGCTGTAGTCCATGGGGTTGCAAGGAGATGGACATGATTTAGCAACTGAACAACAATAAAACCAGTAATGTCACTATGGGCCAATCATAGTTTTTTTGATTTTCTTATTCATAAAGAGATTGATGTAGAGATAACTTGTATCTCATTTCACAACATTCTGTGATCCTATTGTGTGAAAAATGTATTTTTAGTTTTTTTTCTGACATGGATAGGCTTTGGAGTTTCATCCTCCTCGCCCATATTTTCATATTTATCCTAACACTGGCTTACATACTAACAGTGAAATACAGGTTTATGTTCTAGTTCTGTAAAACAAAATTAAGAAAACTTCAGAAAATTTCACATCTCATTCCTATTTTTCGATCTGAATTCTCCATGATGGCATAAGATATTTAAACATGGAAAATGATTGTAGTTTTGGCTGGGAAATCTAATGTTTATTTGGTATATACCATATAGTTTCCATAGCTATCATAATTGTTAATTACATATTGATCTTTGAAAGAGCAATCTATTCCATTATCATTTTTTGCTGATTCCACGTTCCTGTTCATTTCTGGAATTATTTTTTCCTTATACTTATCACCCTGATTACATTTCCTTTTAAGAATTAAAGGTTGAATTAGGAATTTGGATACTTCCAAAAATAAAAGTTCTTATTCCTTTAAGCTGAAATATGTTAAGAGGATCGGAAAGGGTGGGGGTGGGAAGAGAGAGAGAAAAAGTAGGAGACACAGAGAGGGAGAGCAGGTGGGGATAAAAGCATGCCTATGTGCCATTTTGCACTTTGTGTGCAAGGCGGCTCGCCTTCACTTTCCTACTTACACAGACTGAGAGCGGGTCCTTTAATCTCCATGAGTCTTTAATCCTTCTATAAGAATTAAAGTGTATTTGCTTTCTACCTTTTTTGGTCTCTGGAAAAAATTTTTAACTACCATTACAGTTATTTTGGTGTTTTGTATCTTTTATTTTTTTTTTGAAACATCAGTAGTAAAAAAGGGGAAATTAAATTTAAAAACATTACCGGTTATACATACCTATTGTAGAAGTATAAGAAAATATAGGTAAATTAGAAAAGAAAAAATCTCTTTACCTGAAATGGGATGGTTGTACAAACTCTGTACATGTATTTAAAATCCTTTAATTGTACACTTGAAATGTGTGGATCTTATGATTAGTAAATGAACACTTAGTAAAGTTTTAGAAATTCCCCTGAGTCACTCATATAAATCTGCATACAGGACACAGGACCATCCTTTAACCATGCTTTGTAGCTGCCTTTTCTTCCCAGTTCAGCTGCATAGCATGACCATCTTTCCAGATCAGTTCATAGTTTCCTATCATATAATTTTAAATGGTAGCATGGCTTTTTAAAAAAAGGCTCTCCCAGTGGCTCAGCGGTAAACAATTACCTGCAGGAGATGTGGGTTTGATCCCTGCGTGGGGAAGATCCCCTGGAGGAGGGCATGGCAACCTATTCTGGTATCCTTGATTGGAAAATCCCTTGGACAGAGGAGCCTGTAGGGCTACAGCCTTCTCCAGGTATTAAATACGCAGTTTACAGTAATAAGGGCTTCCCTGGTGGCTCAGAGGTTAAAGCTTCTGCCTGCAATGCGGGAGACCTGGGTTCAATCCCTGGGTCGGGAAGATCCCCTGGAGAAGGAAATGGCAACTCACTCCAGTATTTTTGCCTGGAGAATCCCATGGACGGAGGGGCCTGGTGGGCTACAGTCCACCAGGTCGCAAAGAGTCGGATGCGACTGAGCAACTTAACTTTCAACTTTTACAGTAATAAACATGACAAGATTAGTCTCTGCCCAACCGTCTAATTTGGGCCTTCCCTGGTAGCTCAGTTGGTAAAGAATTTGCCTGCAGTGGAGGAGACTTAGGTTTGATCCCTGGGTTGGAAGATCCGCTGGAGAAGGGAACAGCTACCCACCCCAGTATTCTTGCCTAGAGAATTCCATGGACAGAGGAGTCTGGTGGGCTACAGTCCATGGGGTCCCAAAAGATTGGACATGACTGAGTGACTGAAAGAGATGGGAATACCAGACCACCTGATCTGCCTCTTGAGAAATTTGTATGCAGGTCAGGAAGCAACCGGACATGCAACAGTTAGAACTGGACATGGAACAACAGACTGGTTCCAAATAGGAAAAGGAGTACGTCAAGGCTGTATATTGTCACCCTGCTTATTTAACTTATATGCAGAGTACATCATGAGAAACGCTGGACTGGAAGAAACACAAGCTGGAATCAAGATTGCCGGGAGAAATATCAATAACCTCAGATACGCAGATGACACCATCCTTATGGCAGAAAGTGAAGAGGAACTAAAAAGCCTCTTGATGAAAGTGAAAGTGGAGAGCGAAAGAGTTGGCTTAAGGCTCAACATTCAGAAAACGAAGATCATGGCATCCGGTCCCCTCACTTCGTGGGAAATAGATGGGGAAACTGTGGAAACAGTGTCAGACTTTATTTTTTTGGGCTCCAAAATCACTGCAGATGGTGATTGCAGCCATGAAATTAAAAGACGCTTGCTCCTTGAAAGGAAAGTTCTGACCAACCTAGATAGCATATTCAAAAGCAGAGACATTACTTTGCCAACAAAGGTCCGTCTAGTCAAGGCTATAGTTTTTCCTGTGGTCATGTATGGATGTGAGAGTTGGACTGTGAAGAAGGCTGAGTGCCGAAGAATTGATGCTTTTGAACTGTGGTGTTGGAGAAGACTTTTGAGAGTCCCTTGGACTGCAAGGAGATCCAACCAGTCCATTCTAAAGGAGATCAGCCCTGGGATTTCTTTGGAGGGAATGATGCTGAAGCTGAAACTCCAGTACTTTGGCCACCTCATGCGAAGAGTTGACTCATTGGAAAAGACTCTGATGCTGGGAGGGATTGGGGGGCAAGAGGAGAAGGGGATGCCAGAGGATGAGATGGCTGGATGGCATCACTGACTCGATGGACGTGAGTCTGAGTGAACTCCGGGAGTTGGTGATGGACAGGGAGACCTGGTGTGCTGCGATTCATGGGGTCACAAAGAGTTGGACACGACTGAGCGACTGAGCTGATCTGAGTGACTAATATTAACTATGTAATTTACCAACTCAGAAGACAAATATTATACAAATTTGATGACTGCTATAAAAAAGTGCTAAGTTCTGAGGTAGTGTATAGTATGTGTGTGTCAGTCACTCATTCGTGTCCAACTCTTTGTGACTCTATGGACTGCAGACCTCCAGGCTCCTCTGTTCATGGGATTTTTTAGGCAAGGAACCAGAGATCAAATTGCCAACATCCACTGGATCATGGAAAAAGCAAGAGAGTTCCAGAAAGACATCTATTTCTGCTTTATTGACTATGCCAAAGCCTTTGACTGTGTGCATCACAATAAACTATGGAAAATTCTGAAAGAGATGGGAATACCAGACCACCTGACCTGCCTCTTGAGAAATCTGTATGCAGGTCAGGAAGCAACAGTTTAGAACTGGACATGGAACAACAGACTGGTTCCAAATAGGAAAAGGAGTACGTCAAGGCTGTATATTGTCACCCTGCTTATTTAACTTATATGCAGAGTACATCATGAGAAACGCTGGACTGGAAGAAACACAAGCTGGAATCAAGATTGCCGGGAGAAATATCAATAACCTCAGATACGCAGATGACACCATCCTTATGGCAGAAAGTGAAGAGGAACTAAAAAGCCTCTTGATGAAAGTGAAAGTGGAGAGCGAAAGAGTTGGCTTAAGGCTCAACATTCAGAAAACGAAGATCATGGCATCCGGTCCCCTCACTTCGTGGGAAATAGATGGGGAAACTGTGGAAACAGTGTCAGACTTTATTTTTTTGGGCTCCAAAATCACTGCAGATGGTGATTGCAGCCATGAAATTAAAAGACGCTTGCTCCTTGAAAGGAAAGTTCTGACCAACCTAGATAGCATATTCAAAAGCAGAGACATTACTTTGCCAACAAAGGTCCGTCTAGTCAAGGCTATAGTTTTTCCTGTGGTCATGTATGGATGTGAGAGTTGGACTGTGAAGAAGGCTGAGTGCCGAAGAACTGATGCTTTTGAACTGTGGTGTTGGAGAAGACTTTTGAGAGTCCCTTGGACTGCAAGGAGATCCAACCAGTCCATTCTGAAGGAGATCAGCCCTGGGATTTCTTGGGAAGGAATGATGCTAAAGCTGAAACTCCAGTACTTTGGCCACCTCATGCGAAGAGTTGACTCATTGGAAAAGACTCTGATGCTGGGAGGGATTGGGGGCAAGAGGAGAAGGGGATGACAGAGGATGAGATGGCTGGATGGCATCACTGAGTCGATGGACTTGAGTCTGAGTGATCTCCGGGAGTTGGTTTTGGACAGGGAGGCCTGGCATGCTGAGATTCATGGGGTCGCAAAGAGTCGGATACAACTGAGCGACTGAACTGAACTGAACTGGAGTGGGTTGCCATTTCCTTCTCCAGGGGATCTTCCTGACTCAGGGATCAAACCCTGCATAAAAGGCAGATTCTTTACCCTCTGAGCTACCAGGGAAGCTACTAGAGTGTAGTAGGTAGACTAACCAACTTTTTGATACTTAATAAACTGTTGATTATAAAAAAGGAGACATTTTGATTAGAGTAAAGGGCTTCCCTGGTAGCCCACATGGTAAAGAATCTGCCTGCAATGTAGGAGATCTGAGTTTGATCCCTGGGTGGGAAGATCCCCTGGCATAGAAAAGAGCATCCCACTCCAGTATTCTTGCCTGGGGAATCCCCATGGACAGAGAAGCCTGGCAGGCTATAGTCCGTGGGGTCACAAAGAGTTGGACACCACTGAGTGACTAAGCAGAAAGGAAAGTTCAATTTGAAACAGTGACAAACCCATGATCTCAGAGTATCTGTGGGTCAAAATCTGGGTGTGACTTAGCTGGGTCCTGGGTCTCAGGATCTCTCACAAGGATTAAACAAGGTGTTGACCTTGAACCCATTTGGGATTTCCTTCCAATCCCAAAGAAAGGCAATGTCAAAGAATGCTCAAACTACCGCACAATTGCACTCATCTCACGTGCTAGTAAAGTAATGCTCAGAATTCTCCAAGTCAGGCTTCAACAGTACGTGAACTGTGAATTTTCAGATGTTCAAGCTGGATTTCGAAAAGGCAGAAGAACCAAAGATCAAATTGCCAACATCTGTTGGATCATCGAAAAAGCAAGAAAATTCCAGAAAAACATCTGCCTTATTGACTATGCCAAAGCCTTTGACTGTGTGGATCACAATAAACTGTGGAAAATTCTGAAAGAGATGGGAATACCAGACCACATGATCTGCCTCCTGAGAAACCTGTATGCAGGTCAGGAAGCAACAGTTAGAACTGGACATGGAACAACAGACTGGTTCCATATCAGGAAAGGAATACATCAAGGCTGTGTATTGTCACCCTGCTTATTTAACTTATATGCCGAGTACATTATGCGAAATGCCGGGCTGGATGAAGCAGAAGCTGGAAGATTGCTGGGAGAAATGTTAATAACCTCAGATATGCAAATGACACCACTCTTATGCAGAAAGCAAAGAAGAACTAAAGAGTCTCTTGATGAAAGTGAAAGAGGAGAGTGAAAAAGCTGGCTTAAAACTCAACATTCAGAAAACTAAGATCATGGCATCCGGTCCCCTCACTTCATGGCAAATAGATGGGGAAACAGTGGAAACAGTGACAGACTTTATATTTTGGGCTCCAAAATCACTGCAGATGGTGACTGCAGCCATGAAATTAAAAGACGTTTGTTTCTTGGAAGAAAAGTTATGACCAACCTAGACAGCATATTAAAAAGCAGAGACATTACTTTCCCAACAAAATCTGTCTCTTCAAAGCTATTGTTTTTCCAATAGTCATGTATGGATGTGAGAGTTGGACTATAAAGAAAGCTGAGCACAGAAGAATTGATGTTTTTCAACTGTGGTGTTGGAGAAGACTCTAGAGAGTCCTTTGGACTTCAAGGAGATCCAACCAGTCCATCCTAAAGGAAATCCGTCCTGAATATTCGTTGGAAGGACTGATGCTGCAGCTAAAACTCCAATACTTTGGCCACCTGATGCAAAGAGCTGACTCATTTGAAAAGACCCTGATGCTGGGAGGGATTGAGGGCAGGAGGAGAAGGGGACGACAGAGGATGAGATGGTTGGATGGCATTACCAACTCAATGGACATGGGTTTGGGTAGACTCTGGGAGTTGGTGATGGACAGGGAGGCCTAGTGTGCTGCGGTTCATGGGCTCACAAAGAGTCAAATACGACTGAGCAAATGAACTGAGTTGAACTGATACACTATGAATTTTCTGGTTGGTATATACTTCCTGCCTATGTCTAAATTAATATTATTTTGATTTAATTATTTACAGATAATTAATTACATTTTGCACAGGAAAAGTTGAAGATGATTAGGGTGGGCTGAAGTTGAAATAATTTATAAACTTGAGTTTCTGTTTCAAACACATCATGGTTATAGCTTCAAATTGTCTCCCATTTTCTTCTTCCCTTCCTATCACACATACTGTATTGTGAATATACTCTTTGAGGAGTCAGACAATGTGGTAGCTCTGAACTTAGCCACACAAGTACTCACACACGAATACACACAATCATCTTATTTTTAAAATCTAATGTTGTGGGCTTTATTTTGTAACTCAGGAAATTCAATTTTTAAATTATATTTAATCTTTGGCAGATACCAAAAATCTGAAACTGGAATTTGACTGTCAATATTAGACTTTGAAAGTGATAGCCTTAGCTAAGTGCATATATTTTCATCATGGGCAATATTGCCTCCAAAGGGGCCGAAATTGGTTCTTTGGTGTATGTGTGTGTGGAAAAAAGCATTCTTTTTAAGTATGAAGTATAGGTGTAATACATTACATAAATAGATATATAGTATTTCTGTGGTATTAAAATTTCATGAGGGAAATGTTTAGGATTAAAAGGTCTGAAAAGTTTCTTTAAGGGATGATAATGAAGAAAGATAGTTGAGAAACACTACCCCAGTGCTAAGCTTAACAGATAAGCTGCCATGTATGAAGTTTTCCAATAAGTATCATTTCCTGTATTAGACTGTAAGCTTCCTAGGGATAAGAAATGTAACCTGATTTGTATTTTCAATAATGTCTAGCACAATGCTTCATATCCAGTGGCATTCAGTAAATGCGTATTTAATTGAACTAGCATGGAACACATCTTCCCTTCCTTGAACCCAGCGTATTGCCCAATAGAATCCAAATGTGATGATCAAAATGAGTTTAGTAAAATAAGCAACCTGACATTGTCTCACAAAAATGCTAGGAAAATAATGACAAGCTTTGTTAAAAGAGTGAAATATCTTCAAAGTATCATAGCAGGAGTAGCATAATCTCTGGAAATGGAGGCATTGAGGCTTTGATTTCTAGCTCTACCATTTGCAAGCTATGGACTTTAGACATGTTACCTGTGGAGGAAGGGGAGAGAGGAAGAAAAAGAATAAGAAAAGGGAAAACAATACAAGAAGGGTACAGAGAAGGGCCAAGAACATTGTCCAAACAGTCCATGATTCAAATATGCCATATTATTTCATATTTATATGTACATACAACACTCCTTCTTTCCAGAGCATCATTTATTTTTTCTCCAATTCTTAGCTCAGGCCACACCTCCCTAGGAAGCCTTCTTTGACACTTTGTCTGCTTCCCACACTAATATGCCTTATCTTCTCGCTACCCTAACATTCAGATCATACATCATTACAGTACTTATCATGTTATAATGTAATTAATGGTTTACACATTTCCCTCTCTAGTCCAGCTTTATCTTCTTATTCTTGACATCTAGCACATGGCCTGAGATACTGTTAGTGAACAATTGTGTTGTTGAAGTAACTAATAAAAATACAAGCATACAAGAGTATAGCAACATTTTTCAATAATTTGACAAATGAATAATGATCTATACTTTTCAAAGGACAACTGCTTTAAAATTGACTGAATAATTTTCTTTGTATATTCTCAGGTCTAAAACAAAACATTGTACATCTCCTATGTCCAATGATGATATTGTAAAGAGTCCTTCACAGTTAAGTTGGGTAATCCTTATAATGCAAGGAGGAAAATCCTATTATTCTTCCTTTTTTTTTTTAATGGGAAAACAGGCTCTTAAGTGGTTAAGTAACTTGCCTAAGGTCATATACTTAATAAATGGGGCTTCCACATCTGGAGCTTATGGGGCTGTCACACAATAGTGCATCTTAAAGTTAGCTGAGTAAAATTTACTCTTGTAAAATATCTGTTTGACCCTCTTTACCTGCAACCTCCCACATACAATCATCTAGAAGAAAATAGACTCATAGTTCATATATGCTGTTGTTTGTCGTTCACAGAAAATTGTCTGTATATACTCAGTTTTGCTTTATGAAAAAATGTACTAATCATTAACATGGGGTAACCCTTTGGGACTATACTATTTTAATAACATTTGGAGACAATTGGACGAGCCTGGTGGGCTGCAGTCCATGGGGTTGTTAAGAGTCGGACGCGACTGAGCGACTTCACTTTCACTTTTCACTTTCATGCATTGGAGAAGGAAATGGCAACCCACTCCAGTGTTCTTGCCTGGAGAATCCCAGGGACGGGGGAGCCTGATGGGCTGCCATCTATGGGGTCGCATAGAGTCGGACACGACTGAAGTGACTTAGCAGCAGCAGCAGAGACAATGTTATAATTTTAATTATTTTTATTGACCTTTCAAACTCTTTAAAATGAGAACTTGTTCAGTGCTTCAGCATTTGAGTGTGTCAAAACACGCAACCAACATACTAAACTGTCTTCTCATGAAAGCAAAATGTGAAGCAGCTCATAAAGAATTCTGGACATAAAGTCATGTATCACAAGCCCTCCATTATTATTTTACTGATGATGTCTGTGAGGGTACAGCCAGGAAGACAGAATTGAAAAACCGGTTCTTGGCACATTGCAACATAACTCTAAGGAGTGGCATCTGGTTCCTGGAGCTGCAAGAGGTGACTATGTCTTTTAAGTCATGGTATTGTTTCAGACAAAACAAATGAAAAACAAACAAACAACAGCAAAACCCAAGAGAGAACAAAAAAATAAAGAAGAGACAAAAGAAAAGTGTTTATTCCTGAATGCTTTGGAGCCAGGTGGGCCTGTCAGATGCTACTCTTTCAGGTTCCCTCAGTTACTCCAATCTTCAGCCTCTTAAGGCTTTTCCATTTGTTCCTTGCTACAGTCCTTCACTCACTCATAAATAGGCAGCATTGTATCAGTTGTGTCCAATGTACTGAATTCCAACATCAATCTTGCCTTGCCATGAACTATTAAAAGCTGAGGTCCCCCTGGGGATGTGAGAAGTGGGTTGGGCATTTGCACTAGAGGCACCCTAGATGAGGGATGCCATGGAAAACATGTACATCAAATCCCCTCCTCCTCTTGCACACAACCCTCAAGTTTTCATGGAGACCTAGAAGAATTAACAGGTAACCCCTTGGAAGGAAAGTTATGACCAACCTAGACAGCATATTAAAAAGCAGAGACATTACTTTGTTAACAAAGGTCCATCTAGTTAAGGCTATGGTTTTTCCAGTGGTCATGTATGGATATGAGAGTTGGACCATAAAGAAAGCTGAGTGCAGAAGAATTGATGCTTTTGAACTGTGGTGTTGGAGAAGACTCTTGAGAGTCCCTTGGACTGCAAGGAGATCCAACCAGTCCATTCTAAAGGAGATCAGTCCCAGGTGTTCATTGGAAGGACTGATGTTGAAGCTGAAACTCCAATACTTTGGCCACCTGATGTGAAGAGCTGACTCATTTGAAAAGATTCTGATCCTGGGAAAGATTGAGGGCAAGAGGAGAAGGGGAAAACAGAGGATGAGATGGTTGGCTGGCATCACTGACACAATGGACATGGGTTTGGGTGGACTCGAGTTGGTGATGGATGGGGAGGCCTGGCATGCTGCAGTTCATGAGGTCACAAAGAGTCGGACACAACTGAGGGACTGAACTGAACACTAATCTTTATATAATGTCAGCAAGATTCAATCAACACATTTTGAAGTAAGAAGGCAATGTCTATTGGTTTTTAGCTTTGTTGTTTTGTCGCTGAGTGGTGTCCAACTCTTTTGCGACCTCATGGACTGTAGCCCACCAGGCTTGTCTGTTCATGGGAATTCTCAGGCAAGAATGCTGGAGTGGGTTGCCATATCCTTCTCCAGGGGAATCTTCCCAACTTAGGTTTAAATTAATTCATTCCAACATGATCAAAAGCTTGGAAGTGTGTCAGTAATGGGTGATACATAGTAGTCTTGAAGCATATGGGTTAGTTGGGGGTAGAGTGATTGGAAAGGATGTCATGCAGAGGAAATAAACATGCTAAGTCGCTCTAGTTGTGTCTGACTCTGCCCTATGGAATGTAGCCTGCCAGTCTCCTCCATGGGATTCTCCAGGCAAGATTACTGGGTTGTCATGCCCTCCTCCAGGGTCGGGGAGGGGGAGCGGGGGCGGGGTTATCTTCCTGACCCACAGATCAAACACAGGACTCTTGCATCTCATGTGTGCAGGCAAATTCTTTACCATTGTACCATCTGGGAAGCCACTACTGTCTTAGAACAACTCAGATTAGTGTCTTCTGCCTTTGTAAACTCCTTAGCACTTAACATTTGTGCCATTCTTCTTGTTTTGTCATAGTTACATTTTTATCATTAAACTTTCCTTTAAATTTGTCTCTTTCCCTTAAACAATGATTTCTTAGGTGTTCTCAGGGTTCTTCCTTTCCAAGCTCTGTAGAATGATTAGGTGCTTTGCACTGAATAGTCACTAATAACTATTGTTTGACCAAAAAAGTGCCATGTATTTTAAAACATTTTATTAAAAACAGTAAGACTGTATCTGCAAGATTAAAGTGAGACTATTTTAATTGAGGATAACACATCTGTTTATTCACTATTCTATTTTTATTAACTGTTTCCAGGGGGAAAAAAACATTGCATACTGTCAATGTTTATGCTGCCAGTCTGGACAAGTAGGCTTGATAGCAATTACTCCAGTACAACAAATACAAAGACATATTTTAGAAAAAGGAATAAGATCTTATTACAATTACTGAGAATTGTGTGGAAACAACAGAGGACTTGAACTCTGAAATTTTGGATGTGAAAGCGCTGGTGAAACTTGGCAAATTACTTTTTGTCTTTTTCCTTACCTATAAAATTAAGAATCTCAACTTCTAGATGCAAACTATTTCATTTAGAATGGATAAACAGCATAGTCTATTGTATAACACAGGGAACTATATTCAGTCTCATGGGATGAACCATATGGAAAATATTGTTAAAAAAGAATGTACATGTGTGCAAAACTGAATCACTTTGCTGTACAGCAGAGATTGGCATAACATTGTAAATCAACTATGCTTCAATAAAAAAAAAGAATCCCAACTTCATGAGATCATAAGGAATAAATTTAAAATATACATGCACTCACTCTGGCATACAGTAGACAATAATATATTTGCTCACTTTTTGCCCATTCATTCAAATGCATCCACAAGGCAACACAATAGATACAGTAAATCAGAGAAGCCATCTTTTGCAAAGTTTGTTATAAAACCAGTTTTTTCATCAAATGATTAAATCATTAGGACAAACATGTTCACTTCTGGGGTGGTGGTAATCACTTGCTATTTTTTGCTGTAATAAGTACACAATTAGGTGAAATACATGTGTCTTGCAATCATGGGAAACACAGACATTTGTACATTGTAAATTTGTCTAATTGCAGGAGGGCGTGCATGAATTCTCCTCCTAGATCCAGCATTATCTTACCACACATTGTAGATAATTACTTGCATAAAATCTCTGGTTCAATAATAAAATCTCCAATTCTATATGCTAGAAGAACAAGATAAGGTAGAGAGTGTATCTTAGGGTGTTGCAGTCAAAAATATCAGGTTCCATTTTTGGTTATCCCTATTTCTTCCAGACTTCTAATGAGGCATACAACCTCAATTTCTCTAAGCTGCCTTATATTATTTACCACATAGAACTGGTATGATAAGATCTACCTCTCAACAATGGTGTAACATTTAATTGTTGCTTGTAATAAAATACAAAGTACACAGATGGTTTTAAAGAAATGCGAAGTATTCAATTAGCTTATTAGAATCTCTTTGCACTTTTCTTAAAGTTGAATTTTAAATTAAATTTATATTAAAATTTCATTTTTTTACCTCCTGCCTGGTAAAACACAGAAACAATTAAAACATTAAAAAAAAAAAAAGCAAAAAGTGGTGCATGATAATTTGCTATTTCCATTTAGTTTTGGAAACAGTGTTTTGATTAAATCATGTAAGAATTTTGGGGGAGGTGACCACGTCCCAATTTGTGTGAGATTTCCCAGTTTTAGCACTGAAAATTCCACATCCCAGGAAACTCCCATGTGTGCCAACAGGGACAGTTGGTCACTCTAGTGCCCTGCCATTGCTAGACGTTTTTCCATAGCTTACAGCTCTATTATCTGCCCTTTGAAAAAGTCCAGTGCTGTTTTAATTTCTATTTATCTGAAAAGCACTTGCATATTTTTCCTGCTGGAATTTAGTTCATAACTATTTTGTATGCATATAAATATTTATGGAGTTTTACACCATGAGTAGGTATTTAATAAATATATACTAAAAAAAAAAGGACATGGGGACAATGTGAATACCTAATTATAAAACAATTATTCTTTTGGCACCAAGGAAATATTAACTTGCCTATTTTTTTTTCAAGGAACTTGTTTTAACCTCTTGTTTACAGACTCTTGTACTTCTACCCAGTAATCACCATACCTGAGAAATAAATGACCCAGGCAATACCTTTAAGATCAAGTCACTTAAAAAAACATTGTATGTGGGTCATCCCTTGGCCAATTTGGGGCCAGAGAGAAGTTGTTATACTGGTTTCCTTTAATATCCCTATACAATTACCTGATTCTAAGATATTTTTTTAAATGTCTATGGAATATTGATGAAAATCTCATTATACCCATGAATAGGAGACCCCAAAATTCAGAAGCACTATGATTTTGACCAAAAAGGAGTCATCAAACTGTGGAAACAGTTTCTGAGAAAAAAGCATGCCAATTTTCTTCCTTGGAAAACAAGGATGACATAGGCCATATACATTTATGTAAAATCAAAATAAAATCAACTACAAGGTTATAAATCCAATTTATAGTTTTTTTCCCCCAAAGATGCAAGGTGACTTACAACACTTTTAAAAGTTCTAATTTTGTAAACATATAACTATGTGCCAGGCACTGTGTCAAGTGTTTTAAATACATTATTCCATTTGATACTCACAAATAATTCTATAAGAATAGGGAATTATCCTCCAAAGTGAAGCTTGGGCTTCCCTGGAGGCTCAGATGGTAAAGACTCTGCTTACAATGTAGAAGACGTGAGTTCAATCCCTGGGTCGGGAATAAATGAAATGGCAACCCACTCCAGTATTCTCGCCTGGAGAATTCCATGGACAGAGGAGCTTGGCAGGCTACAGACCTTGGGATCGCGGAGTAGGACAGGGCTGAGCGACTAACTTCACTTCAAAGTGAAGCTTAGAGAGGTTCAGTAATTTGTTCAAAGTTACAGACAGCAACTGGAGGGGCAGAGGTAAATTCTGCTCTATTCCTTCCTAGGCTGCTTCTCAACATTGTTGACATAAACACTGGTGAAATTCTATCTAGCCCTACCTTCTCTTGACCTTCAGTCTTGTATATTCGTATGTGAAACTGCCTTCTCAGTATCTCTACGTCAATGTTTAACAAGCCAATCATTTTTAACTCGTTTCAGTAAACACCACCATTCACCCAGTTGCTCAAACCCCAAATTTAGGAGGCATCCTCATCCTTTATCAACCTCACAGTCAGGCCATCAGCAAATCTGTTGGCTCCACTTTCAAATCAGCCCCACTGTCACAACTCTAGCCTAAGCTATTAGCATTATTCACCTCGACTTCTGAGATGACCTCCTAATTGGTCTCTGCTTTCATAGTCTATTCTCCAAAAAGCACTGTTATTTTTTTTTAAAAAGAGAGCATATTATTTAATTCTTCTGTTTAAAATCCTTTAATGATTTCCATTGTAATAATGTAAACTTCTTAAGATGCCCTATGAGGTCCTGCTGGCCCTCTACCTTGATTTGTCCTCTCTGACTTCATCCTTTAACATTCGATTTTTGCTCAGTATGCTTCAGTCACAGAGGTCCTTATGATTTCAAATTTCTGTGATGTAGTCATGTACTTTGAGCAGATTTGGAAGGGCAGGGTTGGGGATTTGAAAAAAACTGGTGAAGATTTCAAAGAGTTGCCTAGAGTGGCAGAACAATTTAGAAAAATTTAACAGGGCTGCTGGGTGTTGAGGCATCAGGTGTGGTAGGTGATTGGAATTTAGTAACAGAATGCATGTGATCATGGAAATTTCTCCAGTAGTGGTCAGCTGCTCCGTATCAAAGGGGAGGCTATGAATGGTAGGGTTCAGTCAATATAGGAGTGGATGAAAAAAAGATGGGGTAAAGGAGTTTAGGGTACTGTCAAGCCTTGCTGAATTTTCTCTAGGTGTGTAAGAACAGGGATGGGGTGGAGAGAAGGGTTGCTGGTATTCTTAGGTTGCTCCAGGTGTGGCAACTACCTAGAACTGCTAAAATAAAAACAAGAAAGGACCAAGACACAAAATGTAAATTTTAATTTGCAAATCCTTGGAGTATTTTAGGAAATCTTATTATTAAAAACTTTAAGAAATGTACAAATTAATAAGACTTATTTCCATTATAAAGGTATTTTTCACTTTTCAAAATCAGATTCCAATGGGAAACTGTATGTTGAAAGGTAAGATTTATCAGTAAATTAGGGATTCAGACTTTAAAAATTTTCCAATCTGGGCCAATCCTTCAAGGATTGTTATCCCAAGAGTAAGTTTTCTCGTGCCTCTTCTTCCTTCAGAATATTTCTCTGGCTTTTCTGTCCTGTTTACAAAGATTTATGTCTACTAGAATGGCATAAAATGCTCTTCCTCTCTTGTTCACAACTTGCTTGATATTTTGTCATTTACCCTCCTTGCATTTTAAGCTCCCCAAACTAAACTATCTTATGCCTACTGTGCTCTCGCTTTTGTTATTTTCTCAGGCTAGATCATCTTCCCTACTTTCTCTGTTAAACTCCTGGCCATCTATCAATACTCAGCTCACACAACACATTTCCAGATAGGAGACAGGCATTCTCTCTCTGCTTTATTTGGTCCCTGTATGTATTTCTAGTATTGTCTCCATTGTATTATCTTACAACCCATTTTATATATAATGAAGCATATAATACATATTATGCATTTTAAATTATTTTTATGATCGCTATTTAAGGTCACCCAGGTGCTAAAACATAGGACAAATGTTCCGTGGTCTTCCTCAAGTCTCTTTCCCTTTCAGTCTCAGGTATAAAATGGGTACTGTGGCTCCATGAAGATAAGAAATATGTATGTAAAAATCTTACACAGTACTCAATTAAGACAAGCCATGACTTTTAACAGTTTAGTGCCTTGAATAGTGCTTGATAACCTGAGTTCAGGAAACGCTTCTTTTAAATGACGTCACTGTAGGCGACTTAAAAATCACAGCATGTCCGGAGAGTACACAATCTAATTACTTAAAACGGGGTTCACCAGCAACACAGCTTAGAGGTTCTGCATAAAACAGACTCCACTGAGTAGCCCAGGCTACAGGAACAGTAGCTCAACAGCCGAGGTATTCCTGGAATCACTCCCGGGCCGGCGGGAAGGGTCTCTCTGGCCCTGGGGGAAGGCCGCCTTCCCCAAAGGATTGCGCGAGGGGCTGGATCATCATGGCCTGCGGAAAAATCCACCACCTGGGCGGACCAGGCCCCCTCTCGCTCTCGGCGACCAACGGCCATAGGCTCCTCCAGTACTCTGTTCGCTGCTGAGGGCCCCAACAGCGACCACAGCCGGAACCCAGCATGCGATTCCCGGGGCGCCGCGCTCCCAGGGCAAACCTAGGCCGTGGGGTCTCCCCGCACTCCACGCAGGGGCGGCGGGGCGGGGCGCGATGACGTCAAGAGCAGTGACGCGACGACGCAGCGCGACGCGGTGACGCACGCCCCTTTGTTGGCTCAGTAGCGGTAGCAGCGGCCGTGGAGGTGGCGCTGGGGACTGTTTTCTCTCGGAGGCCTGAGCGGAGCCGCGTCTGACTGAGGCGGGCGGCAAGCGGCCCCCTCGCTCCCTCCCTCCCTCCTCCGCGCCCTCCCCGCCGCCGCTAGCCGCCAACCGCCAACCGCCGCGCCCGGGGAGGAGCCGCGGCCCGCGGGGCCGGAGCCAGGCCTGCGTCCGGACATCAGCCGGAGCCGGAGCGAGAGCCGGGGCCTCGGCGTCCCCGCCCTCTCCCCGCCTCAGGGCCAGCGTCCGCCGGGCCTCCGCGCGTCGCGCCATGGACTCGGACGAGGGCTACAACTACGAGTTCGACGAGGACGAAGAGTGCAGCGAGGAGGACAGCGGCGCCGAGGAGGAGGAGGACGAGGACGACGATGAGCCGGACGATGATAACCTGGATCTGGGCGAGGTGGAGCTGGTGGAGCCGGGGCTGGGCGTTGGCGGGGAGCGGGACGGACTGCTGTGCGGGGAGACGGGCGGCGGCGGCGGCAGCGCTCTGGGGCCCGGAGGTGGCGGCGGCGGTGGCGGCGGCGGCGGCGGGCCGGGGCATGAGCAGGAGGAGGATTACCGCTACGAGGTGCTCACGGCCGAGCAGATTCTGCAACACATGGTGGAATGTATCCGGGAGGTCAACGAGGTCATCCAGGTGAGTGTGGCCCCCGCGCCAGCTTGACCGAGCCGGACCCGGGAGCGGATTCGGGCGGTCGGCGCGGCCCCGAGGGGCAGGCCAGGGCCTGGTGCGCAGCCTAGCCTGATGCCTCCCGGTCCTGTCTTCTCTTCTGCTGGGGATAGAGCAGACATTCGCCGGGTGTGGGGAGGTGCGCTAGGGGCGGTGCTTTCCAGGTCCTGCTATGGCGGAGGCCTCCGGCCGCCTCAGACTTCTCTTGCGGGCAATTGCTGCGGGTCCCTGGGCCCGGTGTCCTTCTTCTGGTCTCAGGAGAGCTTACAGGGGCGGGGCGGAATGGGCGGTGGAGAAGATCTGGGCCCCTAAGACGGCTTCCCCGGCTTTCAGTCGCACTTGAGCACTTTTGGAAGGGGTTAGAGTAGGCCTGAGGGCTTGCTTGGTGTACAGTTGCCCCAAGTGGGCACCAGTTAATAAAGAAGTGGATCTGCTTGGCAGTCTTAAGTGCCTACTTAAAAGTGGGGGAAGGGAACTGTTTCTTGGGGGAGGTGCTGATGGATCTTCTTTTCTAATGTTGAGGCTTCTGCTTGTATCTTTTTAAAATGTTTGCTGTTCGTTTGGGTTCTAACTGCTACTCTTCTTAGTTGTAGCATACTTGAAGCTGTTGGCATAGTTGCTGCAACTTGCATACCCAGCCTTTGCAGCTCAAACAACAGCAAAGCGCAGTGTTATTGTGTAATATTGAACAAGACTCTTATTGTGAGTTAGCAAGTTAGAGACTTTCTGCTTCTGGAGTCCTTTCTCTGATAATTTGTATTTCATTGTCGGTAAGTAGGACTCGGTTTAAACTGATAACCGCATCTCATCTAATCTTCTTGTGGGTCATATTTTGCGATTTGATTTAGAAAATCAAAAGTTTCAGTTTATTTGGAGAAAAATGAGGGGGTCAGGGGTACGACTGCAGAATAAAAATGGAGTCTTGATTCAATATAACCCTTAGAAAACACTAGTTTCATGGAAGAAAACTGTATAGGTGAGCAGCAGGTTACGATTGCCTTCTGGTATGTGATTTTTTTTCCCCCCTCTTAAAATTGGTTGGCTAATATTCACTGGTAAATAAGCAGTATGTCACTGCGTGCATGATTAATAGATTTTTTTTATTAATAAATTTTTTACAGTATTTAGTAAAAAAAAAACTTTCTTTTGAAAATGAAACCATATATTTAGGCCTGTTTGAAGACAGTGTTTTAAATAATAGTTAAAAAAAAAATGTGATACTTAGTGCTATTGCTAAACAGTGGAAATCTCAAACTTTTTCGTATAGATAATGTAGTCTGAAGAGGAAATTGAAGGGTTGTGAAAGGAAGATAAGTTTTGTAGCTCTTTCTGATCTACAGATACAATATTTAAGTTCTTAGGTCACTAAATGGAGAATTTTTTTTTTTTTTTTGAGGAAAGTTGAGTTTACAGTGAAACCTTGAAGTCCCTTTTCGTTTATTTATTATATAAAGTATATAGTAAATCTGTATTGAATCTGATGCTTTCAGACCCATCACCTGGCTTATTTGCATGTTTAGTTACCTTTTAAAATTCATGGATGTTTATTATTTAGCTTCTTGTAGTGTGTTTTCATGTAAATCTCATTCAGCCTTTTCAGCTCTTAGGTGTGTCCTCAATCACTGAGGCCAGACCCTACAGATTCTTTATGTCACTTCTGGAACAGAGATGTAGCTAATGCATGTGACATCATTTTTTCTTTGTTAGTTTAGAGGAATAGGAATAAACATGGATAAACTAAACTAAGAACTACAAAATACTAGAGAATTTTTTTAAGTGTCCTACTTTAACCATGTTTTCATGCTGGATTTTGGAAACAACTCTTTTTTCCCTAGTTTACTACTTGTTAAGGGTGTTCTGAAGTAGGACTGCTGAAATGAGTATCTTTTCCTTTGTTAAAAGTTCATATTTAGAAAGATCAGTAGATCAAAGGATAGGATTTACCCCAGATCTTCTTTCTCGAAATGGTATACACTGGGCAAATGATGCACTAAACTAGGGTTTGGTTATGTTATAGATTATTTATGTTAATAGATTTAGACTTAAGTTATACAGGTAACACATTACATTGTAAGAAGAAAACTGATGAGGTGAGGGGGAAAAAAAAGATAATTATTTTGCCTGCTACTGAGAGAGATATACCACAATCTGAACTGTAATAATCGTTCCAGATGTGTGGATGAGCTGTACATGTTTTTAAAAAATGATAATTACAGAATAAAACTAAGTTCTTTTTATGCTTTCAGTAGGAAAAAAGCAGGTTGCAAAAACAGAGGGAAGGTCAACAACTTTCTCCTGTCAATAAGTAACTTTTTCAAGTGCTTACACAATTACAGATCTAAACTAATTTAGTCAATCTGTTATTATTGGTCTTCCTTTTTATTGTCTAGTTTTCATCTTTTATAAACCTGACTAGGAATATTCTTACAGATAAATGTCTGGATGTTTTATTTTGTTAGGATAAATTGCTAAGCCAAACATTTGCTTATTTTTAACCATTTAATAAATATTAGCACACTGCTTTCAGCAAGGTTATACTAGTTTTCCCTCCATGGTACTTGATTGGTCATCATTTTTTAAACTTGTTTTATTTTTTTTTTAAACTACTGAGGTTGAATTTTTAAAGAGTTTTTTGGGCAGTGGTATTTCTTTCGTAAATTGCCCTTTGCTTTTGCTCATTTTACACCCTTTAGGGATGTTTATCTTTTTATTGATTTATGAGACCAGTTTATATTCATAAAACCTTGAAACATCAGTCGTACAGGTTTTTCAATTAAATCTAATGTTGGTTTAATATATAGTTAGTTTTAAGTAAATTAAAAACCGTTGTTTTATTAACCTAGTTCACATTGGGGAGCTTGCTGTTAATTCTAAAAAATTTAAATTCCCTTCTTTCTGGTATTACTTTTCAATATGAATCATGTATGTTAGTGAATTTGAAAATAAATGTGCAGGATAAAAAGATTGAATGTAAAAAAGTTTGCCAAGTTAATTGAGTCTTCCCTGGGGGAATTTGATTACTTTTTCTGGGCGACAACAGATTAATACTGTTATTTGTAGATATCTGCTGGTTAGTTCTAGTCTTCAATCAAGTTAACACTTTTTCTTTTAGAAAGCTCTTGGTTTTCTGGCTCTCTGTAACTTTTGTTTGTTTAATTTGATTTTCTTTTATTTAAATTCTTTGTGGCTACTTACCTTTTGAACTTTAAGATCAGGGGTTTTCTGTAACATATCTTAAGGGTAGAGTAGTGCTTAAAGTCCTTTGTTTACCCAGCTATATTTAACTCACATTGTTAATATTAAGATGGTTAATAATATTACAATGGTTATCTAATATAGTTGTCTAAATATCTAAGTAATTTATTAAACTAACACTACATAACTGTGGAATTCAAAGATGTTTAAATTTGCTGCTTTTTGTTTCCACAGCATTCTTTAGCAAATGTTGATTGTGCCTTGTGTGTGTGCTGGTCACTATAGAGGACATGGTTCTTGCCTAAGAAGCATATAGAGGTTGGGAACATAGAGATTCTTGGGCTCAATTCCCAGAGATTGTTATCCCTTAGTCAAGTCTAAATTGGAGCCTAAGCATCTTATATTTTTAGCCAGTCCAGTGATAGTTCTGAACGGCTGGTATGTTCATAGTTCACCCAGTGTCATGATTTTGACTCACTCAGGGAGAATGAGTAAGAAGGGCAAGTAACCCTTAGGAATACCACATTTAAAGGATATGCTGAGGAAGAGGCACATGGAACTGTTGGATGTGAGTGATCAGAGAGGAAGCAAAAGAGAAGTGGGTGGGCTTCTTGCTGTTAGAAGATTTATTATTCTCAATAACCTGTTTTAAAAGACAACAAGTTTCCTGTTGGCTGTTGATATGAAATCTTTAATATTTTGCCCATTTTTTATTTAAAATATTTGAGGTACTTCTAAACTGAGGTTTCACGCATAAATTAGAGGCAGTATCAATGGCACCCCACTCCAGTACTCTTGCTTGGAAAATCCCATGGACGGAGGAGCCTGGTAGGCTGCAGTCCATGGGGTCTCGAAGAGTCGGACACGACTGAGCGACTTCACTTTCACTTTTCACTTTCATGCACTGGAGAAGGAAATGGCAACCCACTCCAGTGTTCTTGCCTGGAGAATCCCAGGGACGGGGGAGCCTGGTGGGCTGCCGTCTATGGGGTCGCACAGAGTCAGACACGACTGAAGCGACTTAGCAGTAGCATAGTCCAGTGTATTGTGTAATTTGTTCAGGAATCAGTTCTAGCCACTGCTTTTCCTACCTGGCAAGTTAATTTTTATGTCATAGAACCTTCCGTTTTTGTCTGTTTCTCCCCCTCCCTTTTTTTTTTATCTGGGAACTTAGGACTGTTGAACTACTAGATTGGTCTTTTTTACATTAATGCTTAATTTTTCTAATAGCCTTTTTAAAAAACCTCAGTGAATTCGAGGTCCTCCTTGTTTCAATGAAATTGAACTCAAGTGGGCATATCAAGATAAATTTAGATTGGTTAACTGGGTTGGGTGGGGGGGAGTGTGTGTGTGTGTGTGTGTGTGTGTGTGTGTGTGTGTGTGTGCGTGTGCGTGTGCTTTTTGAATCACTTATGGCATTAGTCATGAATCAGGAACTGTGGGGGTGGGATCCAGCAGTCTGTTTTAACAAGCATTCCAGGTGATGCTGATGCTAGCTAAAGTTTGAGAGCTACTGGTCTAGTTGAGATTTAACAGCAGTGTTTCTCCATGTGTAATGACTAGTGATGAATTATTATAGAGTGGGTTAATAATGGAAGGCAAATTGTTTAAGAAACTAATAAAAGGAAAATTTCGAGAGCCTGAACAATTACTAGGAGAGAGAGCTAGCTAGAGAGAGAGAGCCTACAAATAACAATTACTAGGCTACTCATGGAGGGGATTTGTTATCATTACTGTTATTCTTCAGATTAGAGTGGTCTGTACTCAGTTATTTCAAACACGCAAGCCAAACCAGTGACACTCTCATATTTTAGGTTGGAACAGTTGGGTTTTCTTCACCCCTTCTCACCCCCTGGCTTTTTTATTTTTATTTTTTAAAAATAAAAATAGTTGAGAGTGTTTCTTTATTTGATACACGGAAAGGGATATAAGGAATTGAATATTGTAAATGCAGTTGCTCAGTACTGTACAGAATGTTGAAGAAAATGTGAGACTTACTCTTAAGGAGCTTATGGTCTCTGAATTTCTACTCTTAAAGCTGTTAGATCAGTGCTAAATGGATTGTAATAGGTATTCATGGAAGAGATCCTGTGCATTTTATCTGGAAGATGTCTAGGATTTAGGTGCATAGAAGAGATGGATAGGAAGCCATTCTAAGAAATTGAAATAAGAATGAGGAAGCTGTGTCCCCAGTGATGGTGAGGTCACCTCAGGTAAAACAGTTTGTTAATTATAAGTGATAATATTGTAAAAGCTGGGAGGTTTGATACTCTGAACAAAGATAGGCAGAAGTCATCAGATCAGATTACTTTCTTGTGGGTTTGTCCTGTGGCAGCTATATGTATTATTTTTAGCCCTGTATTTTCCTCAAAACGTAGTGGCTTAAAAACAGCAAACATTTATTATCTCACACTTTCTGTGGGTCACGATTCTGACTTCAGCTTAGTTGTGTGCCTCTGTTTCAGGGTCTCTTATAAGGCTGCAACTCAACATACTGGCTAGATTGCAGTTATCAAGGTTTGACTAGAGGAGGATCCCCCTGTGAGCTCACTCATGTAACTCTTGCCAAGCCTCAGGAGTTTTCACTGGCTGTTCTTTGGCCAGTTGCCTGCCATGTGGGCTTCACTGAAAGGTGGCTTATAACACAGTAGCTTCTTTCCTTTGGGGTAGGGGGTTTCTGATAGAGAACCCCCCAGATGGAAGCCATGCTCTTTTGTAACATCATCTCAGAAGTGACATCCTATCACTTTGCCATACTCTACCTGTGTTAAGTGAGGAGCTAAAGAGGAAGGGATTACATAAAAGTGTGAAGATGAGGTAGATCCTGGGGGCCATTTGAGAGCCTGCTTACCATGATACATAGAATCTGGCTCAGTTAAGAGGCGAATGAGAACTGTAGTATAATGCTTATCTATCCAGTCCAACTGTACAATGGCAGTGTATAGTAATTTGGATTTTTTATTTTAGAATAACCATAAATTATTTGTGTTTGGCTTTGCAAAATATTATATCTTTAAATGATAAGTATTCCTAATTACCTTCAGTGGCTGAGATTCAAAGAATAGTTTGCAGCTTCTTGGAATTATTAATAACTGGCAGGAATCTGAGATTCTCCAGTCTGTTGGGTTTTTTTTTTTTTTTTTTTAAACTCTTAACGACATAGTGGAATCACCTGGGAATTTTTCATCACATTTTAAATTTTGAGATACTTGTAGAGTCAAATGCTTTTGCAAGAAACAATGCAGAGAGATCCCCTATACCCTTTACTGATTTTTCTATGATGATGACATCTTGCAGAACTAGTATATAGTATCATAATCAGTATATTGATACTGATGCAGTTTACTCATTCAGACTTCTTTACTTGAGGATTTAAAAAAATATATTGGGACTCATAACCCAAGGCTAAGCAAATGAATTTCTAGGAGTTTGGACCAGGCATTATCATTAAACAGAAGTTTTCCCTGGTTTATTTTAATGTACAGCCAGGGTTGAAAGCAAAGTTATTGTTGTTGTCCAGTATCTTTAATAATCCTCTCTTTGTAACATTCCAGTCTGCTTGCTGCTGCCAAGTCACTTCAGTCGTGTCCAACTCTGTGCGACCCCACAGACTGCAGCCTACCAAGCTGTGTCCAACTCTGTGCGACCCCACGGACTGCAGCCTACCAGGCTTCTCCGTCCATGGGATTCTCCATGCAAGAACACTGGAGTGGGTTGCCATTTCCTTCTCCAATGCATGAAAGTGGAAAGTGAAAGTGAAGTCACTCAGTCGTGTCTGACTCTTAGGGACCCCATGGACTGCAGCCTACCAGGCTCCTCTGTCCATGGGATTTTCCAAGCAAGAGTACTGGAGTGGGGTGCCATTGCCTTCTCCTCCAGTCTGCTTAATTATGAGTAAATGACAATAAACTAGTTTGTGATATAGCTCATTCTAACTTTTGATTTTTGGGGGAAAAAAATGGAATTAAACTGTTTACACTTTAACTTTGGTCCATTGTTCCTAGGGTGGCCCTTTGATATTTTTAGTTTTTCTTTTTTTTTTTAATTTATTTATTGGCTGCACTGGGTCTTCATTGCTGCTCTCAGACTTTCTCTAGTTGCAGTACAGGAGCTTCTCATTGCGGTTGCATCTCTTGTTGCAGAGCTCAGACTCTAGGGTACAAGCACTTAGTTGCCAGGTGGCATATGGAATCTGCCCTGCATTGGCAAGCAGATTCTTAAACCATTGGACCACCAGGGAAGTCCTGTTGTTTTCTTAACAGTTTTTGTTTGGAAGCATGAAGGAAAAACTTTTTCTTGACGTTAATCAATCCTCTTTTCTTTGTCTCCTCTATGATAGTGAACCGGTATCTTTGATTATGCATGTTGCTTACTTCTCTAATTTTCAATTATACATTGTCTTTATTAGGTATAATATCACAGGCCTATAACCCTGTTAAGATCTTGGCTATTTATACAGTTCATCTTTTAATATTGATACTATATCAATATTAGGTTGAAACTGATATCAGTAACCTTTGGTTACTATGTAACCTTACAAATAGATTAATTATTCCCTTTAACTGATGGGATAAATAGAAGAATGAGTGGTTAGACTGACATTTGATGGTCACTTACTAGGTGAGAGAATAATCTGTAATCTGAGGCTGCTTCT
Organism: Bos grunniens; assembly: GCF_055505025.1. Classification (NCBI taxonomy): domain Eukaryota; kingdom Metazoa; phylum Chordata; class Mammalia; order Artiodactyla; family Bovidae; genus Bos; species Bos grunniens. The sequence goes on along the minus strand of NC_141174.1, from coordinate 83,000,789 downwards.
AACCTGGGATCACTGAATCTTTTGGGACCCATGAAATGGTAGTGGCAGCCCTTGCCTTATTTTATTTTCAGTGTTTAAAAAAGCCTACTGTGTTTAAAACAAAGTAAATCAAAACTGCCCAAGCTAATTAAAATGTGGGTCAGTTTTGGATCTTCAGTTCCAAAAGAGTGGGCATGTTTTATAGCATCAGTAGATTTCTACAATCATGTATTTTAAGTTTCTGAAATGGAGCTGGACCCTACTGTGGTCCTTCCCCACCCACATTGTTTTGTCTGGAAAAACTTGAGCCGAAGAATAGGTTTAATCAGATAAGTGAGAAGATACAAAAACAAAGGAAAACAGTCCAACGAAACTGTTGTTCAGTTACTCGGATTCTTTGCAAGCCCATGGACTGCAGCACGGCAGGCTTCCCTGTCCTTCACCATCTCCTGGAGCTTGCTCAAACTCGTGTTCATTGACTCAGAGATGGCATCCAACCATCTTGAATAATACTTCATTTCTTAATCTTGCTCTATGGTAGATGTCAGTTGGAGTTCAAATTAAATTAGTGGGTAGTTTGGTATCTTAGAAGGCAGTTTTAAAGGGTCTTATTGAGCTAGCATCTGCTCTGGCAGATTAACTTTTCAGAGGCCCTACTTTTTCTCATTTTTAAAAATGAGAATACTAGTATTAAGGTCAAATACTGTATTGGGAGCTTTTTCATGTAATTTTTTTTCCTTAATGTAAACTTGCTGAATAGCATTTTTCCTTTTTTCTTATGTTCCATTTAAAAGAAGTGTCACAAGTGACCTTATACACTTAATACATTTTGGCAAAAAGTACAGAAGATAATGAAGTATTAGGTAACATTTCCTTATTACTAAGACATTTGGTTAGACAATGCTAAGAATAGCTATAATCCCAGACACTTCTTCCCAGACTTGCTTTGCTATCTGCTTTGAGACTGTCATACTTCTAATTCACATATTAACTGATTACAATTATATATTATATCCTTTCTCAGTCACAATTGTATAGTTTTTTAGGGATTAAGTATATGCTAGAGATTGAGAAGTATTTTCTGATTTTCTTAGTAATTATAAGTAAAAACCTCTTATGTGGACTCATTGAAATTTGTGACATTTTGGACAGGTCTCTGAAACCCATTTAAAAACAAATTTATTGCCTTTTCTCCCTAAGGCTGTTCTTCCTTTGATTGATTTACTAATCAGCCATTCTTGGAATTTGAAAGTCAGTGATTCTCTTTTGCCCCAGCATTTCCTGTATCCAATTAGCCCTGATCAAGTTACTCTGAAATTTGTTATTCTTCTCCTTTTAACTAAATAGGAAACACATTTTCTATTATATGTCTAGCCTAGATGCTTTAATATAGTGTTCGTGGCTTCCTCACCTTGATTTCTGGTAATTTTTTCATTCTTATTTGCTGTTGTTTCTAATTTTCCCATCATTCCCAACTGCACTACTTGTAATTTCTTACTATATAAATGCACATTTGTGTTTTCCTGTTTTTGTTCATGCTGATGCCTCTTTTTGTGGTTGCTCTTTCTCTTTTTTTTTTAAATTATGTTTTATTTTTGGTTGCGCTGGGTTTGGTTGCTCTGGGTCTTCGTTGCTCTCAGTAGTCGCGATGAGTAGGGGCTCCTGTTCGTTGCCATGCATGGGCTTGTCATTGCAGTGGCTTCTCTTGTTTCACAGGCTCTAGGTGCAGGGGCTTCAGTAGTTGCAGCTTGAGGGCTCTAGAGCGATGACTCGGTAGTTTTGGCACAGGGGCTTAGTTGCTCCAAGGCATGAGAAATCTTCCCGGACTGTATATAGAACCCACGTCCCCTGTATTGGCTGCTGTTGCTGTTCAGTTGCTCAGTCGTGTCCAGCTCTTTGTGACCCTGTGGACTGTAGCCCACCAGGCTCTTTGTCCACGGGATTCTTCAGGCAAGAATACTGGGGTGGGTTGCCATTCCCTCCTTCAGGGGATTTTCCCAACCCCGGGGATCGAACCTGGATCTCCTATATTGCATTGGCAGGCAGATTCTTATCCACTATACCACCAGGGAAGTCTTCGTTCTCTTTTTAACTGCCTGATATCCTTCTACTTATACCCTGCTCAGATATTACATATCTCTTACCAGGTCCCTCTTCCCTACCATCACTGCTCTTTTACCTGTGTTTGCATAGCCCTTTATATGGATAATACAGGAGCCTGTAATATGGCCATCCCAATACCTAAGTCACTAGCTGGCTATGAGGGTTTTGAAGGTAAGAGCCGAGTCTTCATCCATAGTGTATGTCACACTAATAGTCTGACGTAGTAGAAACTCAGTGAATACATGTTCTTTGAAGTTGGTCCCTTGTTTCCTTGGTTTCCTTACCTGTAAACCAAAGAGAGCCGGACACAATTTTCTTCTGGCACTAATAAATTATTTTATAATTTCCAGATAATACCTCAGTAGTAGTGTAAGGTGACAAGAAAAAAGTGTTTGAATTCCAAGAATGCAAGCTTTTTAAAATCTCCGAATATACAGCGACTCTTTTAGATTTAACTTTATTTGCATGTAGTTCTCTGGCACTTTATATGAACTGAGAGTTACGTTAAAAATAACTGAGTCACTCTTGATGAAAGTGAAAGTGGAGAGTGAAAAAGTTGGCTTAAAGCTCAACATCCAGAAAACGAAGATCATGGCATCTGGTCCCATCACTTCGTGGGAAATAGATGGGGAAACCGTGGAAACAGTGTCAGACTTTATTTTTTTGGGCTCCAAAATCACTGCAGATGGTGACTGCAGCCATGAAATTAAAAGACGCTTACTCCTTGAAAGGAAAGTTCTGACCAACCTAGATAGCATATTCAAAAGCAGAGACGTTACTTTGCCAACAAAGGTCCGTCTAGTCAAGGCTATGGTTTTTCCTGTGGTCATGTATGGATGTGAGAGTTGGACTGTGAAGAAGGCTGAGCGCTGAAAAATTGATGCTTTTGAACTGTGGTGTTGGAGAAGACTCTTGAGAGTCCCTTGGACTGCAAGGAGATCCAACCAGTCCATTCTGAAGGAGATCAGCCCTGGGATTTGTTTGGAAGGAATGATGCTAAAGCTGAAATTCCAGTACTTTGGCCACCTCATGCGAAGAGTTGACTCATTGGAAAAGACTCTGATGCTGGGAGGGATTGGGGGCAGGAGGAGAAGGGGACGCCAGAGGATGAGATGGCTGGATGGCATCACCGACTCGACGGATGTGAGTTTGAGTGAACTCCAGGAGTTGGTGATGGACAGGGAGGCCTGGCGTGCTGCGATTCATGGGGTCGCAAAGAGTCGGACACGACTGAGCGACTGAACTGAACTGAACTGAATGCAGTAGCTCTCAAAGTATGGTCCATGAGAGGAAAACTTTTTAGGACGTTATTTGTCTGTTAACATGCTGGGATTTGTACTGATAGTGCAGAAGCAATGGATTTGGTTACGTAAAACCGTGGGAACCTTAGCACAGATCAAGTCAGAGGCACTAATTACACTAGTGCTAGTCATTTTATTTTTCACTGCCACACATTCATTAAAAATGTTGATTTCACTTATTGTCCTGGGTGAAGCAGTAAAAATTATTAGTATTACTATATCGTATCCCTTAAGTACACAATTTCTTAAGTACACATGTCTTATAAGGCACTTCTGCATACTCAAGTACAGAGGTTGTCTCAAAGAAAAACATTTGTGCGTTTGATTGGTTTCCGAGCTGAACAAGCTGCTTGATGGAACACCAATTTTACTTGGAAAAAATGACAAACTGATTATTCAGACAAATAGCAAATAAACATATGGTAATTATTGCTCCAAATACACCTGTTATTTAAAAAAAAAAACTGCTTATGGTATTTGTTGCCAGTGATAAATACTTAAAGTTTTTCAGTGCAAATTAGAATTTTGGAAAACATATCTACCACTGTGAGACTGAGACTGACAATATCCTGGTGATGATATCCTGTTTAATATATCAACATTTGGAAGATCTGCTTTTAATATAATGAACCAGTATTTTTCAAATGACTAATTTTCCAGTGAGCAGTTGTGATATATCACAATCATACATTGGTAAATGATCCATTCAAAGTACAAGATAGACCATTGGATTTTAATATGACAAGAGTAAGAAAAGTTGTTTGATATGATTTCAGATTCTATTTTTCGGCTAGCCTTTAAGAAACTACCACCTTTTGAGTATTGGTATAATATAAAAAGATATCCACAGTTACCTGAAAAGGCTATAAAAGTTCTCCTGCTTTTTCCAACTCTATATATCTTTGTGAGACTTTTTTTTTTTTTTTTAAACAAAACAACATATTTGAGGATTGAATACAGAAGCAGATATGAAAATCCAACTGTTCTCTATTTACCCAGATGTTAAAGAGACTTAAGCAGTGCAGTTTTTCTCTCTGTTGTTTTAGAACATACAATTTATTTTAATAAAAATGGGCTTTATATTAACATAATGGGTTTTATTACTGTTATTTTTAATGAATTAATAGTTATTTAAAAAATTCTGTTTTGATATCTAATATAAATGCTGATAGTTATGATTCACATGAACAAAACTCTTTGGCGCCTTCAGTAATGTTAAAATTTAAAAAGGCTTCTGAGGCCAAACAGATTGAGAGTTGCTGCTTTGATATTGTGAAATATTTCTGAATCACTAAGGAAACATAGTATTGGCTTGCAAACAGGAGATACGACTAACCAATATATGACTAACCCCGCTATGTGTTTACTTTAAATTAGTAATGGGTATATATGACAGGTTAGGAATTACTGCTGATTAGTCAGAAACATACATAAGCTATGTTAGATGCTGTGCTAATATGTAACAAATATTAGAAACGTGAATCATAAAATATGACTAGTTCCGTAAAGATTTTTGGAAATGGAATGGGATGCTCAATTTTTTCAAGGAATAGCTAGTAGAGATATCACCTGACATATTCCATTAATTTGTTTACGTTCTGACTTCTTACACTGAAATGAAAGCTCTGTGCGAGCAGTGGCTTTGTTTTATTCGTTGCTGTAGTCCCGGCGCCCAGAACAGTACCTGACACACCGAGTGCTAAGTTGCTTCAGTCGTGTCCGACTCTGCGACCCAGTGGATTGTAGCTTGCCAGGCTCCTCTGGTTCATGGGATTTTCCAGGGAAGAATCCTGGGAGTGGATTGGCATGCCTTTCTCCAGGGGATCCTCCCAACCCAGAGATCGAACTTCCGTTGCTTATATCTCTTGCATTGGCAGGCGGGTTCTTTACCCCTCTGCCACCTGAGAAGCCCACCTGACACATAGTAATCACTTAGTAAACATTTTTTGTGTAAACATTTTTATTTTACCCCTTGAATATTTTGCTATGTATATAATTGTAGGTTGGTAGTTTTCTTTCAGCACTTTAAAGATTCCATTGTTTTCTGGCTTCAGTGGTTTGTGGTGGTAGGAGGAAGCGAAAATGAAAGTGAAGTTGCTCAGTCTTCTCCGACTCTTTGAGACCCCATGGACTGTAGCCTACCAGGCTTCTCCGTCCATGGGATTCTCCAGGCAAGAATACTGGAGTGGGTTACCATTTCCTTTTCCAGGGCATCTTCCCGATCCAGGGATCGAACCCAGGTCTCCCGCGTTGGAGGAAGACGCTTTAACCTCTGAGCCACCAGGGAAGCCCAGGAGGAAGCTAGTTCAGTTCAGTTCAGTCGCTCAGTCGTGTCCGACTCTTTGCGACCCCATGAATCGCAGCACGCCAGGCCTCCCTGTCCATCACCAACTCCTGGAGTTCACTCAGACTCACATCCGTCGAGTCGGTGATGCCATCCAGCCATCTCATCCTCTGTCGTCCCCTTCTCCTCCTGCCCCCAATCCCTCCCAGCATCAGAGTCTTTTCCAATGAGTCAACTCTTCGCATGAGGTGGCCAAAGTACTGGAATTTCAGCTTTAGCATCATTCCTTCCAAACAAATCCCAGGGCTGATCTTCAGAATGGACTGGTTGGATCTCCTTGCAGTCCAAGGGACTCTCAAGAGTCTTCTCCAACACCACAGTTCAAAAGCATCAATTTTTCAGCGCTCAGCCTTCTTCACAGTCCAACTCTCACATCCATACATGACCACAGGAAAAACCATAGCCTTGACTAGACGGACTTTGTTGGCAAAGTAACGTCTCTGCTTTTGAATATGCTATCTAGGTTGGTCAGAACTTTCCTTTCAAGGAGTAAGCGTCTTTTAATTTCATGGCTGCAGTCACCATCTGCAGTGATTTTGGAGCCCCCAAAAATAAAGGCTGACACTGTTTTCCCATCTATTTCCCATGAAGTGAGGGGACCGGATGCCATGATCTTCGTTTTCTGGATGTTGAGCTTTAAGCCAACTCTTTCACTCTCCTCTTTCACCTTCATCAAGAGGCTTTTTAGTTCCTCTTCACTTTCTGTCATAAGGGTGGTGTCATCTGCATATCTGAGGTTATTGATATTTCTCCCAGCAATCTTGATTCCAGCTTGTGCTTCTTCCAGCCCAGCGTTTCTCATGACGTACTCTGCATATAAGTTAAATAAGCAGGGTGACAATATACAGCCTTGACATACTCCATTTCCTATTTGGAACCAGTCTGTTGTTCCATGTCCCGTTCTAACTGTTGCTTCCTGACCTGCGTATAAGTTTCTCAAGAGGCAGATCAGGTAGTCTGGTATTCCCATCTCTTTCAGAATTTTCCACAGTTTATTGTGATGCACACAGTCAAAGGCTTTGGCATAGTCAATAAAGCAGAAATAGATGTTTTTCTGGAACTCTCTTGCTTTTTCCATGATCCAGTGGATGTTGGCAATTTGATCTCTGGTTCCTCTGCCTTTTCTAAAACCAGCTTGAACATCTGGACATTCATGGTTCACATATTGCTGAAGCTTGGCTTGGAGAATTTTGAGCATTACTTTACTAGTGTGTGAGGTGAGTGCAATTGTGCGGTAGTTTGAGCATTCTTTGGCATTGCCTTTCTTTGAGATTGGAATGAAAACTGACCTTTTCCAGTCCTGTGGCCACTGCTGAGTTTTCCAAATGTGCTGGCATATTGAGTGCAGCACTTTCACAGCATCATCTTTCAGGATTTGAAACAGCTCAACTGGAATTCCATCACCTCCACTAGCTTTGTTCGTAGTGATGCTTTCTAAGGCCCACTTGACTTCACATTCCAGGATGTCTGGCTCTAGGTGAGTGATCACACCATCGTGATTATCTGGGTCATGAAGATCTTTTTTGTACGGTTCTTCTGTGTATTCTTGCCACCTCTTCTTAATATCTTCTGCTTCTGTTAGGTCCATACCATTTCTGTCCTTTATCGAGCCCATCTTGGCATGAAATGTTCCCTTGGTATCTGATTTTCTTGAAGAGATCTCTAGTCTTCCCTATTCTGTTGTTTTCCTCTATTTCTTTGCATTGATCGCTGAGGAAGGCTTTCTTATCTCTTCTTGCTATTCTTTGGAACTCTGCATTCAGATGCTTATATCTTTCCTTTTCTCCTTTGCTTTTCACTTCTCTTCTTCTCACAGCTATTTGTAAGGCCTCCCTAGACAGCCATTTTGCTTTTTTGCATTTCTTTTCCATGGGGATGGTCTTGATCCCTGTTTCCTGTACAGTGTCACGAACCTCCGCCCACAGTTCATCAGGCACTCTATCAGATCTAGTCCCTTTAATCTATTTCTCACTTCCACTGTATAATCATAAGGGATTTGATTTGGGTCATACCTGAATGGTCTAGTGGTTTTCTCCACTTTCTTCAATTTAAGTCTGAATTTGGCAATAAGGAGTTCATGATCTGAGCCACAGTGAGCTCCCAGTCTTGTTTTGCTGACTGTATAGAGCTTCTCCATCTTTGGCTGCAAAGAATATAATCAACCTGATTTCGGTGTTGACCATCTGGTGATGTCCATGTGTAGAGTCTTCTCGTGTGTTGTTGGAAGAGGGTGTTTGCTATGACCAGTGCTTTCTCTTGGCAAAACTCTTATTAGCCTTTGCCTTGCTTCATTCCGTATTCCAAGGCCAAATTTGCCTGTTACTCCAGGTGTTTCTTGACTTCCTGCTTTTGCATTCCAGTCCCCTATAATGAAAAGGACATCTTTTTTGGGTGTTAGTTCTAAAAGGTCTTGTAGGTTCATAGAACCGTTCAACTTCAGCTTCTTCAGCGTTACTGGTTGGGGCATAGACTTGGATTACTGTGATATTGAATGGTTTGCCTTGGAAATGAAGAGAGATCATTCTGTTGTTTTTGAGATTGCATCCAAGTACTGCATTTCAGACTCTTGTTGACCATGATGGCTACTCCATTTCTTCTAAGGGATTCCTGCCCACAGTAGTAGATATAATGGTCATCTGAGTTAAATTCACCCATTCCAGTCCATTTTAGTTTGCTGATTCCTAGAATGTCGACATTCACTCTTGCCATCTCCTGTTTGACCACTTCCAATTTGCTGTGATTCATGAACCTGACATTCCAGGTTCCTATGTAATATTGCTCTTTATAGCATCGGACCTTTCTTCTATCACCAGTCACATCCACAACTGGGTATTGTTTTTGCTTTGGCTCCATCCCTTCATTCTTTCTGGAGTTATTTCTCCACTCATCTCCAGTAGCATATTGGGTACCTACTGACCTGCGGAGTTCCTCTCAGTATCCTATCATTTTGCCTTTTCATACTGTTCATGGGGTTCTTAAGGCAAGAATATTGAAGTGGCTTGCCATTCCCTTCTCCAGTGGACCACATTCTGTCAGACCTCTCCCCCATGACCCACCCATCTTGGGTGGTCCCACAGAGCATGGCTTAGTTTCATTGAGTTAGACAAGGCTGTGGTCCTAGTGTGATTAGATTGGCTAGTTTTCTGTGATTATGGTTTCAGTGTGTCTGCCTTCTGATGCCCTCTTGCAACACCTACCATCTTCCTTGGGTTTCTCTTACCTTGGACGTGGGGTATCTCTTCACGGCTGCTCCAGCAAAGCGCAGCCCCTGCTCCTTACCTTGGATGAGGGGTATCTCCTCACCACTGCCCCTCCTGACTTTGAACGTGGAGTAGCTCCTCTAGGCCCTCCTGCGCCCGAGCAGCTACCTCTCCTTGGACTTGGGGTTGCTCCTCCCGGCTGCCGCCCCTGGCCTCGGGTGGAGGGTAGCTCCTTCCGGCTGCTGCCCCTGACCTCGCGCGCGGGTTGGGTTGGGGGTAGCTCCTCCCGGCCGCCGCCCCTGACCTCGGACGTGGGGTAGCTCCTCTTGGCCGCCGCCCCTTGGGCATGGGGTCCTCCTGGCTTCTGCCCCTGATCTTGGACATGGGGTAGTTCCTCTCGGCTGCGCTTGTGTGCCATCGCAGCCGCCTGCACTTAATCTGGGTGTTTGTAATATTTGTAATATTTCTGACTTTGTGTCTAGTTGTGGTTTTCTCTATGTTTTGGAGAAGGAAATGGCAACCCACTCCAGTGTTCTTGTCTGGAAGACCCCCTGGACGGAGAAGCTTGGTAGGCTACAGTCCATGGGGTCGCAAAGAGCTGGACACGACTGAGCGACTTCACTTTCTTTCACTTTGTTTATTTTGCTTTGTGTTTTCAGAACCTTTTGAATCTTTGGGGGTGATGTCCTGGGGGTTTTGGAAATTCTGTTTTGCCTGTATCCTGTTTCCTCAAGTTGCACATATATTAGAGCTTTTTATTATGTTCCATATGTGTTCGATGCTCTTTTGTGTATCTTATATCCTTTTTTCTCTGTGCTTCAGTTTGATTGATTTCTATTGATCTGTTGTCTGAGTCTCTACATCTGTCTTCTCCTTTGTCTGATTTGCTATTAAACACCCCTCAATTATTTCAGGTACTATATTCTGGAGTTTCCATTTAATTCTTTTTTACTGATGCTGATTTTCTAGTGATATTTTTCTTTTTCATTTGTGTTACATCTTCTGCATTATATTCTCCAGCATATTAAGAATTTATTACTAAAGGTTTTGTCAGCTAACTCCCAACATCTGAATTATCTGTTAGTCTCTACCATACTATTTTGTTTTCAGTCATGTGTTCTTGTCATTTGACATATTTTGATTACATGCCAGTACCACTATATAAAGTATTTAGAGATTCTGAATGATGATGGATTCCTCCAGAGAGGATTTTTATTTTTCCTTCTGCTTGACAGTGAGAGTAGTGAGTGGTTGTCTTAATCCAGTAAGGCTGAGTTCTAGCCCTGTTCAGTTCTAGTCTCTCTTACGTGCCATTGGCTTTTTTTTTTCTTCAACTAAGAATTGATGTTTTTCATCAGTCCCTCTCCTAAGGGCTCCCAAACTTTATTTCCTTCCCAGACTGCTGGAAGCACCAATCTATGTTTCAGAGGCTCTAGATTTTTAGTCTTGGCCCTGTGTGATCCCAGGATTCAGTAAATGTTCTGGGGGGAAGACCAGCCATTCCTCTACTCATTGAGATACCCCTTCAAGTCTCAGTATTAGTTTCATTTAGTTCTAATAAGTTAACGCAAAGTTAGTGACTCTGAACAACAAAAATTCATTATTTTACAGTTGAGAAAGTCAAAAGTTCAAAGTGAATCTCACTGGGCAGGCTGTGTTCCTTCTGGAGGTCCTAGGGGAGAATCTATTCCCTTGACTGTTTCACTATTAGAGGCTGCTTACATTCCTTGACTTACGGCTTCCTAACTCTAACCTTCAAAGTCAGAAAAGCATAGCATCTTCAGTTCTTTTCTCCACTTTTGCCTCCTCCTTCTTTTAAAAAGACCCTTTGATTACATTGGGTTGACCTGGAAAATCTCTAAGGCAGCTAATTAGCAGCTTTAGTTACCTCCGCAACAGTAATTCCTCTCTGCCACGTATTATAAATTCATGGGTTCCAAATATTAGGATATGAACATCTCAGGGTGGGGGAACCACTTTTCTGCCTGTCAGTAGCACCCCTCTGTGGTAGATTATCAGTATTCTGCTTTGCTCCCAGAATTCTCAAGTGCCTCCAGGGAAACCACTGAAGTTGTAAAATTACCACCTTCTCTAGTTTTTGTTGCCTTCACAGCTCTCTGCTGTTTTCAGACATGATTTTGGGACATTATCCAGCTTTTCTGGTTCTGGATGGGGATGGTTGTATACATCTTAACTATATTCTACCTGAAAATGGAATACTAAATACTTTTAAAAATCAGTCAATATCCTTAGTCTATCAGATCTGTCTTGGAGATTTTTGAAGCATGCTTTCCATGGGTGCATACAGCCACATTGTGGGCTTTTGAACTTCAATTCCAGCTAGCAAGTATGACAATTTAAAGATTGGAGTAAGGGAATGTCTGAGATTTGGGAAAATAACAGGATAGAGGGGAAAAAAGATCTAATTTACTCATTTTTATGTAAGGAAAGATTTGTAAACATAGAAGTGGTAATAATCACTGATATTTATGAACTATGCTAGGTGTTTTCATTCATGTTTATTAGTTTATTACAAAGTCCCAAGAAAGTAGCATTATCTCTATTATATAGATGAGTAAATTGAAGGTAGAGAAGCTGAGAAATTATTTTCTCAGGGAATCTCAGAGTTTCTCTATTACAGACTGGTGGAGGACTGGTGGGTCTTTTTGACTTAAGATAAAAATTCTTTCTGCTATACCAAACTTTTTCAGACCTTAGTTGGACTTTATGACTGAGTCAAATCCTCATACCTTTTTTTTTTTTGCTATGCTGAAAAGTTTATAGTACTAAAAGAATCTTTCATTTTAGCTAATTGACTAATTTTAAATGTCTCTTGTATTAGTTATCTATTGCTGCATAACACATTACCTAGCACTAGGGGTTTAAAACAGCAAGCATTTATTATAGTTTTAGGTTGCTTAGCCGGAGAAGGCAATGGCACCCCACTCCAGTACTCTTGCCTGGAAAATCCCATGGACGGAGGAGCCTGGTGGGCTGCAGTCCATGGGGTCGTGAAGAGTCAGACACGACTGAGCGACTTCACTTTCACTTTTCACTTTCATGCACTGGAGAAGAAAATGGCAACCCAATCCAGTGTTCTTGCCTGGAGAATCCCAGGGGCGGGGAAGCCTGGTGGGCTGCCGTCTATGGGGTCGCACAGAGTCAGACACGACTGAAGCGACTTAGCAGCAGCAGCAGGTTGCTTAGCAGGGTGATTCTGGGTCAGGGTCTCTGATTAGGTTGTAGTCGTCCTGTCAGCCTAGGATGCCTTTATCTTAAAGCTTGGTTTGTGTTGAAGAACTGCTTTCAAGAGGACTCACGTAGTTGTTTGGTAGAAGACTAGTTCTTTATCACATGGGCCTCTTCACTGGGCTACTTTAGTGTCCTCGCTACAAGTTAGTTGACTTCCAACTAGACCAAGTGGTCCAAGGAACCTAGACAGATACAGTAAATGTTTTCATGGTTTAGCCTTATTTTGTGATTTCTGCATTGTCCTATTGGTTATACAGGGCTTCCCTGGTGACTCAGTAGTAAAGAATCTGCCTACCAAGCAAGAGACCTGGGTTCAATCCCTGGGTCCAAAAGATCTCCCAGAGAAAGAAATGGCAGCTCACTCCAATGTTTCTGCCTTGGAAATCCCATGGACATAGGAGCCTGGTGGGCTGCAGTCCATGGGGTCACAGAAGTGTTATGACATGCTGCTGCTGCTAAGCCGCTTCAGTCGTGTCCGACTCTGTGCGACCCCAGAAACGGCAGCCCACCTGGCTCCCCTGTCCCTGGGATTCTCCAGGCAAGAACACTGGAGTGGGTTGCCATTTCCTTCTCCAGTCACGACATGACTTAGTGAGTAAACAACAGCAGTTGGTTACACAGTCAAACCTGTTCACTGTGGGAGGGAACTGCACATATCCCAGAGGGCAAAGATCACTGGGGGCCATCTTGGAGGCTGGCCTACCACACAGACTATGTGAAAAGGAAGGGAAAGATACAGAACTGTGGTTATGACACTTTATTAGTTTCAGGATCATGAGATTAAAAAAATTTTTTTTACATTATGCTTAATAAATAACAAAAAGGGAACTCGAAAGCTCCCCAAACTGGGTGTATATATAAAGCTCTTAAGTACATAATAATTACTTTGTCTATTTAATTCATATTTCTTATCTTATAAAACTCGTACCTTATCTAAGACTAGAGTCTGACCCATCTACATTACTGTGTAACCTTAGACTAACTTGGTTTATAGTTTGAACCTGCCCTTGCAGAAGGAAAGGTTTGGACATGATTTCTAAAGCTCCTTTCTAGGTATAAAATTCAGGTGACAAAAGGTAATTAGTGTGAATGCTTTCAAGATAGGGAGCTGAAAGACCAAAGCCTCCTTTCCATCTGATCTAATGGCCCTGTCTATCTTGAAATTGGTCCTCTTGGATTTTATAACACTGTTCCTAAAAACATTATACATCTTCCTGTCATCATGTTCTGCCAAATCTGTGCTAAACTTTTACGTTCATGTGCTTCCCCTTGGTGTGCTTTGGCAGTAGGTGTACAAAGATGATTGGAGAACACTTTCCTTTCCAGGGCTCCTAGTCTAGGAAGGGCAAACACATAAATCAATCCTTGACTGTAAAGGCAGTAACTAGGACCTATAATGCCTGCTTTTATCCACATGTAGCTTAATCTCAGTTATATCCTGTTTCTTGATTTGCTCTGGTCTGGTTTTTCATAGTTGAGTATCTTGGTTTATTGCCATTACCCAGAAATCCCACCCCTACCAGTTTGTCTTTTGAGATGTTATTTTTACACCAGGTCAACCCTGATGTGTTTTCACTTTTGTTGTAGTTAGACCACTCTTTGCTGTTTGGTTAAGGAAAGCCTTGCCTTCCGAAGACACTAGCTGGTTTTTAGGAAAGAAGGAAAGTAGTCCTTTGGATAAGTCTTGCTAGAAGATATTAGAAGTTATTAGAAGGTTCTCATTGGCAACATCAGAAAAATGAAAAGAATGAAAAGAGTGATATTGATGGAAAATGGGGCCTTATCAGTGTGGTGTGATTACCACAGGTTTTTTTAGGAAATGCTGAATGTCTCCTTTTTTTCTGAGTGGTCATCCTGTTCAATTTTATGACAGTGTCAAAAATGTTCATACTTGGTCTGTTTATGGCCTGAGAAAGTACACCGTATCTTTACCAATCTTGATAGGCAGTAGGAATGGGACAGGAAATGGTGCTTATGAGGAACCTACTAAGCCTAGGGCTTCTTGAGCCTAGAGGGTTCCATTAACTAGGTTACCAGAGGATGCAGATTAGGATAAAAGATTCTTAGCCTGATAGATCAGACTTCTCATAATTTGACCTTTATCTACTTTATCCATCATTTCTTCACACTCATCTTGACACAACAAAATAATAGTCCCTGTGAAATGATAGTCCCTGTGAAATTCTCCTTTGTGACTTTGTCTTTTTTCCTTTCAGATGATTTTCCCCTAATAAACTCATTAATACTTCAAGACTCACCTTAAACATCATTTCATCTTTGAATCTTTCCCTTTGAGTGGGTCTCAGAATTTTGTATATATAATACTATTATTTAAAAAATAATTTGTTATTCTCTTGCTAATGGATTTTGAAAATCCTGATCAGTGTTACCTTTGGTATTCTCATTGACTCCCACATTTCCTGCAACATGGCTAATAAACATGGATTTGAAGAGTCAAAATTAAATGTGAATGAGTTTTATTATTGATAAAAAAATAAGTCTTGGTACTACTCCTGTGTTTTTCCTTTATGAATGGTTCACATTCCTCTTCTGTTGACTTCATCAAATTAAATCTTCTCTCATTCTCTAATATATTTTCCATTTTTTTTGTTTTGAACCAGTTGTTAAGGGAATATTAGTCATCACAACAGTTCTCTGAAGTAGATGGTATTTTTACTATTTTATGGATAAGGAAACTGAGACTTAGAGGAATTAAGTAGCTTGCCCAGGCTTTCATGGGGTCGAAACTCAGTATTTTAGATCATTAAATAGAAATAAAACATATATGACTGCTCTTGTCTTATGTGTTGGGTATTTTCTGTTTGTCTCTCCAGATCTGCTCTTTGTCTTTCCAACTCTGTATGCCCCAGGAGACTAACTTGTATAGTCAGTGGACTGTTTTATGACTTTAGTGCTGTTGCTTATGAATCCAAATAAATAATAAACCAGTGTGCGGATAGAGGCAGAAGTCTACTATGTACCCCATTTAAACTTTGCATCTTACATATGTACCATCTTCAAGAAAATTTCAAGCCAAAATTGGTATTTACTACTTTCCATTCCAATTTAAGCATTTAAGCATTAAAAACAAAGTTTTTTTAATGCTTAATGTTAAAACAAAGTTTTAACATTAAAAATTGATGTATGTTGTAGAATGCACACATGTATAATGTAAAATTTGTGATTTATATATGGAATGACAAACTGAGGCCAGTAGTCCTCAAAGTCTGCGTTCCCCTGACAGACACATTAAAGAGGTTCTAGGTGAATAGCGTGGTGAAATTGTTGTCAATGCACTAGATAACAAATGCTTCATATATTTAAAGGGATATTAGCTGATTTGACTTATTTTGTTCAAAAATGAGAAAATGTTTCTTTTGTGAAGTTCTTAGAGGACCGTATTACTGATAACACACCATTTAAAGTTAAATCTATATTTTTCAACCTTCTGTTCTTATAAAACAAAAACTTAGAGTGAGCCTCATTGTTATTTGCTGCTGCTGCTGCTGCTGCTGCTAAGTCGCTTCACTCGTGCCCGACTCTGTGCGACTCCATAGACGGCAGTCCACCAGTCTCCCCGGTCCCTGGGATTCTCCAGACAAGAACACTGGAGTGGGTTGCTATTTCCTTCCCCAATGCATGAAAGTGAAAAGTGAAAGTGAAGTCGCTCAGTTGTATCTGACTCTTAGCGACCCAATGGACTGCAGCCTACCAGGCTCCTCCGTCCATGGGATTTTCCAGGCAAGAGGACTGGAGTGGGGTGCCATTGCCTTCTCCGCATTGTTATTTAATATGAAAGTAATGCTCCTTTGAAAAGAAAATATGTATGTGTATGTATATATAATTTTACTTACCAGTCTGACTTTTTAAATATAATCATTACATTTCATTGGCCCTAAACATTTTGTTTGTTTTGTATTAATATAATCATCTCAACTCACATTGCATTAATATAGTTATCCTGGGTCCTCAGAATATATGAGTATCTGTAGCTTGATTTATAATATGTATTCCACTCAACTATAAAGCCGAAAGGGTGAGAATAGCACTTTAAAATTTATAAAAATCCTGTAGTCATCCTTAGGAATGAAAGTGTAATAAATAAACAGTAGTTAAAGAATGAAGGATGATAATAAACTTGTCAACTATTTGATATCAAAGTCAACACAATTTTTGATTCATGTAGAGTAAGGTTAATAGGAATGAAAAAGATCTTAAAGATCTTATGCTGGCCAGCAACTTACCAAGTGTACTGTCTCCCTGTTAAGTGGTCCCTGAGCCTGTTCTTAAATGTCTACCATGACTTAAACCCCCACAGCTGTTCTAGAAGTAAGTGCATTTCATATTTGAACAGCTCTGATATTGAATTTTTCCATATGTTAATATCTGTTTATTTGTAGCTTTTTTCTTGAACCTACCTGATTCTAACCCTTCCTCATGATAGCCTTTCTGTAATTTTTAAAGAGTTATTTAACATATTGGAAATTACCAATGCATTAAACTATATCTAGGCTAATATTTGTGTGTGTGTGCAGAATCTAGAATAAAGCTTCTACTTTACTTTTTAAAAAAATTTTATTTATGTTTTAATTGAAGGATAAATGCTTTACAGAATTTTGTTGTTTTCTGTCAAACCTCAGCATGAATCAGCCGTAGGTATACATGTATCCCCTCCCTTTTGAACCCCCTCCCATCTCTCTCCCCATCCCACTTCTCTAGGTTGATACAGAGCCCCTGCTTGAGTTTCCTGAGCCATACAGCAAATTCCTATTGGGTATCTATTTTACAGATGGTAATGTAAGTTTCCATATTACTCTTTGCATATATCTCACCCTCTCCTCTCCTCTCTCCATGTCTGTAAGTCTGTTCTCTATGTCTGTTTCCCGTTTGCTACCCTGTAAACAGATTGTTCAGTACCATTTTTCTAGATTCCATATATATGCCTTAGAGTATGATATTTATCTTTCTCTTGCTGACTTCACTCTGTATAATAGATTCTAGGTTCATCCACCTCATTAGAACTGATTCAGCTGTGTTCCTTTTTATGACTGAGTAATATTCCATTGCGTATATGTACCACAACTTCTTTATCCATTCATCTGTCAATGGACATCTAGGTTGCTTCCATGTTCTAGCTGTTGTAAAGAGTACTGCAGTGAACAGTGGGATGCATGGGTCTTTTTCAATTTTGGTTTCCTCGGGGTATATGCCTAGGAGAGGGATTGCTGGGTCATATGGTGGTTTTATTCCTTGTTTTTTAAGGAATCTCCATATCATCTTCCATAGTGGCTGTATCAATTTACATTCCCACGAACAGTGCAAGAGCATTTCTTTTTCTCCACACCCTCTCCAGCATGTATTGTTTGTAGACTTTTTGATGAGGCCCTTCTGACCGGTGTGAGGTGATATCTCATTGTAGTTTTGATTTGCATTTCTCTGATAATGAGCGATGTTGAGCATCTTTTCATGTGTGTGTTAGCCATCTGTATGTCTTCTTTGGAGAGATGTCTGTTTAGATCTTTTCCCCACTTTTTAATTGGGTTGTTTGTTTTTCTGGTATTGAGTTGTATGAGCTGCTTATATATTTTGGGAATTAATCCTTTGTCAGTTGTTTCATTTGCTATTATTTTCTCCAATTCTGAGGATTGTCTTTTCACCTTGCTTATAGTTTGCTTTGCTGTGCCTCACTTTTTATGGATTGTTAAAGATTGTTATGAACTGGTATTTTGGATTCAGACTTGTCTGTGTCTGCTCAAAGTTACAGAAAGTAGGATACTGATGCAGCACTTACGCATCCTGTTCTGTTAAATAAATGCCAGGCAAAGCAGAAGCAGATGTTTCTTCATACCCTCATTGCAGACATTGGCAAGTTTTGCATAACAAGTGAATAGCTAACTCATCCTGCTGTTACTCTTTTATTGATAGTCACTGTTGATGTTATATATTCTTTTTTTTTTATTCTTGCCTTTAAGGGAAAAGAAGCAAAATCTCATTCAGAAAAATGAAGCAGCCATACTTAGGTTTAGAACAGAGACATCAGTTTGCATTTTGACCTGTTGAGTGACTGTCTTCCAGCAAAGAATAGACAATTCTTCAAAATTATACACATTTTGCTAATTAGAAATCCCTTGGAGAATCTCACTGCCATTCATTTTCAACTAGCATCAGTTATTTTGGGAAAGTGTGTCTGGATATTTCAACTCTTGTTTAAACAGAATGTGGCCTTCCCTCATGGCTCAGTGGTAAAGAATCCTCTTGCCAATGCAGGAGACGTGGATTTGATCCCTGAGTCAGGAAGATCTCCTGGAGAAGGAAATGGCAACCCACTCCAACATTCTTGCTTGGAAAATCCCATGGACAGAGGAGTCTGGTGGGCTGCAGTCCATGGGGTCACAAAAGAGTCAGACATAACTGAGCAACTAAATGACAACTACTATGGTATTTCCTCTGACTCTGCATTTATATAAATAAAAGCAGTTGTTGGACAGTATTAACTGGTTGACTCTGATTAAAATGTTTTCTACTGCCTTTTTTTACGCTTCTGAATCAGTTTAAGTGAAGACTATTACGAAATTGTGATGGAAATTTCTTATCTTTGTTAATCAGGCTTTTCTTCATTCTGTGTAACCAAAGCAAAATACAGAAATAAGTTGCATACTGGGGCCAATATGACTGAACTGTATAGCCTCTGATAAAAAAAATTTTTTTTAAACAGCTTTAGTATTCTAAGACTGTTGATATATTTGTTAAGGATTAGACTGTCATCTTTTTGTTTGTGCATATATTTTCTTGGCTCAAAATTCAAAAAGTACAAAAGATAAAAAAGAAAATTTCCTGCCTTAATATCTTAACTACCTGATTCCCTCCCTCAGAGCTAATCACTACTCTTATTATCTTTATTCTTAGTACTTTTCTCTTAGAAATAGAACCCCCACAATTCTCCTAACCTGATTTTTATCCTCCTTTTAAGATCCTAAATATGATTATTTTATGGATTCCAAAAATAATGCTTCGGTTTAATTGAGAACAGTATATAAGTTGAGTACTTGATTGATTTTTACCTAATATTTTCTTAGCTACACTGTTCTGGGGGACTACAGATACTGGACAGTTGTTTAAGGTGGTTTGTATAAATAAATTATAATACAGTGACATGTCCAGCAGTAGAATTACAGGAATCAAAAAGGAATGTTTAGTGCTATTTTCTGGAAAGTACCGACAGGTAGAAGTGGGTCTGAAGCTGGGTTTTGAAAAATGAATAGTAACTTAGTTAGGCAAATGGGATTGGAGATGGAATTCCAGACAGAGGAGCAAGAGCAATAGAATGTACAAAAGGTAGAAGCTGTTAATGGTCTAAATTGTTGAATGAACAATTAGGATTGGGAAGTAGTGTGGTCAGAGCTGGACCTAGACAGGTTATGCATTTTGTGAAAGGTTTTAGCATAGTGCTAAATGAGATGGGGCCAGTTGAAACAACTGTAAACTCTTAATATAGGATTAGTGTTGAGAAGTACCACTTTGTTGGCAGTATAGGGAGTAAATGAGAACAGGGTGACATTAGGAAGCAGGGAGAGTAATGAGAAATGTATTATAATCTGGGCAAGAAATACACGATGAGGTTGTGAAAGCAGGAATGGAGAGGTAGGAGAGGTATTCAGGTATTAGGAGGTAGCATCAGTGAGAATTGAATTATTTTATTAGGAGACAAAATAGTTTAGTGGTTAAGACTTTGACATTGTATAGAACTTAGTTCCAGCTATTTTTTTTTAACCTTTTATCAGCTGTGTGACTTTATATCAATTATATAATTTTAATCAGTTTCTTTTGCTCATCTATTATAATGTAGTTGAAGCTTTAAGCAGTCTGCATTTCACTTTCTGAATTAATAGTTCCTTTCCATTCTCCCAGTAAAGCAGGCTTATTTGATGTTCATGGCAAGCTCTCAGCTTGTTAATCTTCCTAGATAAGTAAAACTAAATGAGGAAATTAACCAGTTGCATAGGACTCATCATACTATATGATGCCATTTATATGAAGTGTCCAGAATAGGCAAGTCCTTGGAGACAAAAAACAGGCTGGATGGGGAAAGAGGAAAACAGGGAGTGACTGCTAGTGAGTATGGGGTTTGTTTTGGGGGTGATGAAATGTTCTAAAATTGATGGTTAACACATCTATGTGTCACAACTCTGAATGTAATCAAAACCACTGAATCACATACTTTGAATTTTATGGTGTATGGATTTGAGGTAACAGGAAAACTCCACATCGCTTTAAAAAATACTGTTGATAGTTTTGTTTGTAAGTGTTTTACTTTATCTTAGAAATTGGCCTAAATGGCACTAACACATTGTTTTAAGCCACCCAAGTAATCTAGATGTGGTGTGAGCAAACATTTTTACATAGTCACGAAAGTACACAATAATAAAATGCTGAAATATGACTTTCATTCAATGATTCCCACTAATAAACTCGAATCACACAGGCCTTGGCACTACATTAGAAATTGTGTGTAATAATTGCCATTTTAATATTTCATAGAAAGTCTTTGGATGTGATAGCTTCTTGTGTGTTAAAGAGCAACCTCTATTTGAAGAAATTGTGTGGTGTGATTACAGAAATACCTGCTATATTGGTAACTGCTGATGGTATTAAAAATACTGATTATTTTGCCTTTGGCAATGGTACTATTTCTACTTGAAAGGGAATACTATGGAAGTCAAGAATAGTTTATGTAGTATGTGTATGGGAGAGTTGCAGATATGAAGTTTAGGTATTTACTATAGAATGCAGGCATGTTTTCTGGTTCCTCCCTCTCCTGTATATACTTTGATTTTAATTTTTAATCAAGTCTGTCTATCTGGCCTTTGCCGCTGTGGCCCATTGATCTGTCCATCTGTCTGTTACAGTGCATATTGGGTACTTCCAGACGTATGAATTCAGTGATGCAAAGGACAGGAGGGCTGCAGCAGCAAAGGTAGGACAGAATCATTCCAAAGACAAGTTATTAAAGGATTATTAACATATGTATATGTGAGCACATATTGAAAGCAGCATCTAGTATTTTAAGGGCATACAATTTATCCTATAAATCGATATGGAAAGCCTGGTCTGACATGACAAATTTGACATATCTGTTTATAAAGGGCACAGTTTTACTGTTTTTTAAGCCAGAAGTTTACTTGGTATTCAGGCAACAAAGTAAATTGATGTTTGCCACTATCTTTTTAAAAATGATGAATAATAGAAATGATTAAATGGAAGGTATTTATGACGCTTGCTTGATTCATGAACCTGGTTGATTTTCAGAATCTATGACAACAGAAAATCCCATTTGTAAAACTGGGAGAAGAAGCAGGAAAAATAGATTGATCTGGCCATGCATATATATTTATGTATTAATGTTATATATCTGATCCTATTTTGATGAAAATAATTAAATCCTGGTGGTTCTTTTAACTTATGTAAGGAACCTTAAGGATTTTTACTTAAATATTGGTACCATTTACTCATATTTGTATCCGTTTACTTGCTAAATGATCACATTTGTAATAGCTCTTCCTGGCTTTTTTTGGGTAAATGTTGGATTAAAATGAGAGAGCAACAGCACTTTTATACTTAATCCTAAGAGGTAAATCACAGCCAAGTTATAAGAACTTAGGCAGTACAGTGCAAACATTTGAAGAAAAAGACGTGAAAGGCTTATATATTGTGTAATATGGTAAAGTGTTGGATTGCTTATTTATTCCTCTAGTATTGATTGTAAAGTGAGATTTTATAGGGATAACTGAATGATACAGATATTTGCATCATTTTCTTTGCTGTTGTGCTTCCAAAAGACAGGGGTGGTTTTTCTAGCAGGTAATTATAGTGTTTCTCAAGGCTTCCTGAGTGAAAAGGCAGATAAAAGTTGGCATTTGGATTTCAGTGAAGATTACGAGATGTTCAAAATGACTTTAAAATGAAGATCTTAGATATCGGTAGCGTAAATTCTGGCCCCAAAAGTTAATAGTTATAATAAACTCTCTATGCTATATTGAAGAGATCTAGTATACTGTCACTTGAATGTGAAAATGTATTTTGAAGTGCCGTTTCTTGGTGTACTGTAGTAGAGAGAGATCTTTAATCAGTAGTGTTGAGGTGTTTCGGTGTATTTTAAGATCTTCCCCACACACACCAGGATTTTTTGATCTTAGAAACCTTTTTGGTTAACTTTTTAAAATTTTCATACCTTCTTTCAAATGTTTTTTAGGTATTTCGTGGTGTAAAATAAATCACAAATTATTATCTTTTTGTGTGGCATGAATGTTAGTCATGAATCTATAGTTTCTTCAGAATTGTCAGACCTAGTAGTCCAACTCACTATAAAGAAAAATAGTTCTGAATTTCAGAGACCTAAGTATGTTCTAATGTTGACTGCCACTATTGCCATTTCAAAAGTAACTTCTGCTTTTTGGTTTTCACTTTTTTAAAAATGTATGTTGGTAGCACCTTTACAAAATCTAGTTAATCTATGTCTTTATGAAAAGGAATTCTTAGTAAGGGGGTGAAGAGGAAACTGTTGAACTGTATCTAAATCATTGCTAAGATTTGATTTTTTTAAAGTTGTGCTTGTTTATGCTTTTGTCAATAAACTTTAATCTACAACTGACAACTGTTAAGAATCCTAAAATTTTCAGTAGTCTGATAAAATATTATTTGGTTGTTTTAACATTTTTTTTGAATTGCCATTTCATGTCCTTTGTGCCTTTTCTTATTGAGTTCTTAATAGGATAGTTTTTGTAGTTCTTTTCTCCCATCTGTAATTTGTGGTTTAAAGTAATACATATGATGACAGATAAAAAACTAAGATAAAATTATATAAAAATGATTTCAGAGAGGGTGCCTGTAAGAGTGCTGAATCTTCAGCTTTCACAAGGAATGTGGTAATATCTAAAATGGAAAGATAGTAACTATATGAGCATAAGCATATTATTTAGGATAAATTTAAAAACAAGGAGAAACAGCTAAAAGAATTGTAAATGGTTGCCTCAAAGGATTGGAAATAAATAGCATCTGGGATATGGCCAAGATGGTTGTTAAGCTTTGAGGTTACCATTACCTTCTAAAACTGTGTACATACTCTAAAAAAAAATCAAGTGATTCAATGCAGTCCCATCATTAAAGGTCCACATTTAGTGATACTTCATTCTTTAAAATCCTCTCTGCAGATATATGTAAAAATGTTCTTAGTCCAAGCCTTCATGAAGGAAGATTCCAGTTGTATGTATCACATGGTTCTTATTTAATTCTTAACCGTTGAGCTGTGTATTTTGAGGATAATTAGCAAGAGAATGTACTGGAGATGTACATGACCTGTTACAGCTTACTTGTAAAACTTGCTTTAAATGATACAAGAGTATATATTATATATTTTTGTCTATTTTAGGATCATTTGCATTTATGATCTTTAAAGACATTTACAATCTCTTTATTTTCAAGTAAAATTTTTCATAAAAAAGCATTTGTAAGATGCTTTAAAAATTTGCTTAAAACTTTCACAACTCAAAGTATAAGCCCTATGATTTTCAAATAATCGCACATCTAAAATATTCTACAAAATTTTGTGTACCATATATACATGTATAGGTTATGAATAAGAAGTAATCAGTCAGTTGCTAATCAAAATCCTATCACTTACCAATAGCTGTTTTGAGTTGCTGTGTTGGGAACAGAAGGATATGGGTTAAAAGAAATCGCTTAAAGCACTAGGTCAGATACTATTTAAAAAAAACAAAACAGTAGTAGCCGGGAATGTGCATGTGTGTGTTTTTCTAAGTGCCTCCACATGGAGAAATAACTACATACAAGACTGCTTAATGAGAACCTACTGTGTAGCACGGAGAACTCCACCCAGTGCTCTGTAGTGATCTAAATGAGAAGAAAATCCAAAAGAGGACGGATATGTGTATATGTATGGCTGATTCACTTTGCTGTATAGCAGAAATTGACACAGCAGAGTAAAGCAACTATACAGCAATTTGAAAAACCAAGACTTAACAATATTCAGTTTGCGTTGTAGAACTAATTTTTGTGTGCCATCTTTAGATAGTTTGAAGATGGCTGTTAGTGTGAGAAGTGACAGTGCATTGAAGTCACTCAGATGTTTTGTTTCTGTGTTTGGTGGAACACTTTTAGTATGTGCCACGTAGGTATGTGGAATGCTAATACTTTGGGCTTGACCATTGGAATCCAGAGGAGAGAATATGAGTAGATGACTCAGGGTTGCTAAACAATCTTAATTATTTCTCACAGTTTCAGAGCTATGAAAAAAATATTAACATAGGATAAGGTGGTTTATATATAATCTTCATTTGTGGTTTAGATTAGCTCCATTATGCCAAGATAGTTTGGAATTGGAGTTACCTGGTTCTTGGCCTTGCCTTTTAGATTTTTTCCCCCTTGTAATGAGAATTTTTAAGATCTGTTCTCCTAGCAGCTTTCAGATATACAATATGAAATTAACTGCAGTCATCATGTTGTACATTATATCCCTGTGATTTATTTCATTTTTTGAAAACTTCATTCTTTTTGGTGTCGATGGGTCTTCGTAAGTGTGTGCAAGCTTCCTCTAGTTGGGGTGAGCAGGCTCAGAAGTTGTGGCTCCTGGGCTTAGTTGCTCTGCTGCATGTGGAATCTTCCTGGACCAGAGATTGAATTCATGTCCCCTGCACTGCCAGATGGATTCTTATCCACTGTACCACCAGGGAAATCGTAGTTTTTTCCCTGCTCCTAATGGCAGTTAGGAGACTGAGGTCCACCAAAATCTTGTTTGAATGGGGCCTCATGTAGTGGTGAAGATTTAAAAGAGTTAAAAGATCTAAAAAGTTTTAAAAGATTTAAAAGAGTTAAAAGATTTAAAAGATTGTTGTGTAACTTGGCTATTGTTCAGCTACATGTAAAACTAGATAGTGCTATTTAAAGTCATGAATTTGTTTTTCTGTTGTAAAAAAGAAGTTTTACATATTGTTTCTACTGTTCATGTAAATAATATCCCTTCCACCCAACCCGTTTGGTTTGCATTTGGATTTTTACAGAAAAATTTAAGTGATTATACACAGTTTAGTATCCTTCCATTTATAGAAACATTTGTCTTATTCTGACTAAACTCTTGAGACATTCTCTAGAGGTGAAATCTTTGACTCTTCAAATTTGAGATGACGTAGAAGTAATTCCCTTCATAAAATGCCTATACAAGGGCAAGTGAAGAAGAGCAAATTTCAAATTTGAAATGTTATTGATGGGTGGTTGGCTGGGTGCATTCAGTAACAACTTTTGGTACATCAAGATTAAGTTTATAGTTCAGATGCTTACCTCAGAAAACTTTCAAGTAAAGTATCATGGATCTACAGAATTAAAATAGTTAGTCAAAACTTGTTAGTGTTAAATTTTTTAAAAATAATATCAAAGGGTAGTGAGTAGAGTATGAACTTCTTACTGAAATAATCTCCAGGAAGCACTTCAGTGGAAAAGTATCTCAAGAACACTACCCTCAACATTCCTGCACACCCCCCGCCTTTTTTTTACCTTCCTTCTCCTGATAGTTGCTTAGAAGTAAATATTCAAAATTGGAAACTTTGAGGATTAGTGTTGTAAATTTTTTTCCTATTTATATAGTGTTCAAGCCATCTGAGAATTCTGTGATGGTCTTCCTCATCCTCCTAATCTCCGTAATTAGGAGGATGGAGTAGAAAGCCAAAAACTTTATTTCTAAGACTGTTTTGCATTTAGGGTTTTTTAGATGTGAAATAGTTGCTGCCAGTTATTTAATAGGTACATATTTGAGAGGTGTGAAGGAAGTTCATCTTTCTTCCCTTTTCTGCCCCCCATTCCTACCTGCTGCTTTTTTCTGGGTTGTGAAAATTTGATATTTTTCTGCAGTAGCAGAAATGCAGCATCGCATTATCCATTCTTCACCTTTCTATGTTATCAAGAGGCATTTGTAGCAGAGGCGGTAGGGAGGCTCTTGTGTGCATCCCCTTGTTTCATGGTTATCTGGAGGCAGTTGTTGTGGTGATTCTTTGATCCCTTGGATCACAGTTAGCTGCCATTCTTGAATTTAGTAGCTCTATTGGTAGCTCAGTCAATAAAGAATCTGCCTGCAATGCTGGAAACCCAGCTTCAATCCTTGGGTTTGGAAGATCCCTTGGAGAAGGACATGGCAAGCCATTCCAGTATCCTTGCTTGGAGAATCTATGGACTCAGGAGCCTGGTGGGCTACAGTCTGTAGGGTCCCAAAGAGTCAGACAGCAGTGAAGCAACTGAGCACACACGTGCACGTTGCTGGCTTAAGGGCAGAGAGTCCCTTGTGCTTCAGTTGTCTCGTGTTCTGGTGTCATTCTTGGAGACGGTCATAGCCTTACAGCCCCATTCTTCCAGTCCTTGCAACTATTAAGTACCCAGTTGCTCTTATTAACTCTCCCTTTCCTCAAAATACCTAGTGCTTTCTCTTCTGGCACCTAACCCTGATTGATGAAAGTCAAGAGTGTCTTTTGGTGACAGGATCCTACTCTTTAATTTTGTATATCGTACAGTGTGAGCTTTTGATACCTAGAGAATTTATTGTATGTATTTATTGTATGTCATTAACTGTTAATTGTATTGCAGTCTTTTATTGACTCTTGGTATAAAGTTCTCAGCATTCTTACATACTTTTAAAGGGAAGATGTTTATACCTGAATTATACATGATAATTTCTTAGAAGGAAATCAGGTATTTAATTAAATCTGAGAATTTGGAAATGAAACTTTTTACGGTTAGTGTGACCAGCTCAGAATGTTGCTTCCTTACATAGTTTGTACCAGTGCTTCTCAAATTTTAATGTGCATACAGTGTGGATTGGGATTTAGGATTCTGCATTCCTAACTAATTCTTGGGTGATTATGATTTTGTGGGACGCATTTTTGAAGTACTGGGTTGGCCAAAAAATTTGGATTGGTTCTGTAAATTAAGGGACATGTTATCACCCTATTCCTAAACCAGTCCCTGGGGATATAATTCTTAGGGATAGTTTTCTAAACTTTTAAAATTGCACATTCAGTATGTCATAGAAATTTACTTAAAAAAAAAAAAACCCACAAAAATGGAATATTGTGCATTGCTCAGAAACTTGCTTTTTTCAGTCAGTGGTATCTCAGTAATATCCTTCCATTATAGTGTTCACAGGTCTATTTTGTTTTTTAAATTGCTGCATAATATTTTAAGTATGGATATAGCATAATTTATAGGCAGTCTTTTGGGAGAATGTAGGTTATTTTTGCTTTATTGCTGTTACAAATAACGTGCATGTCTACTTTCTTATTCTTACCCTTTTACACTTGAAGATTTCTTTTGGGTAGGTTCCTAAAAGTAAAATTTCTAGATGCATTTTAAGTTTTGATCAGTTCTGCTAAACTGTTGTTACAGAGGTTTTAAGAGAGTTGTCATGTCACTAACATGTTGTGGGCCGTTTCCCCACATCTTTGTTTCCAAATATTATAATTTTTTTTTTAAGATCTTGGCCATTGTGCTAAATTAAAAACAGCCTGTACCTATATTACGGAGAAGGCGATGGCACCCCACTCCAGTACTCTTGCCTGGAAAATCCCATGGACGGAGGAGCCTGGTGGGCTGCAGTCTATGGGATCGCAGAGTTGGACACGACTGAGCGACTTCACTTTCACTTTCCACTTTCATGCATTGGAGAAGGAAATGGCAACCCACTCCAGTGTTCTTGCCTGGAGAATCCCAGGGACGGGGGAGCCTGGTGGGCTGCCGTCTATGGGGTCGCACAGAGTCAGACACGACTGAAGCGACTTAGCAGCAGCAGCAGCAGCAGCAGTACCTGTATTAAGGAGATCAAATATTTCCTTTTGGGCCAGTTATATTCTTTGAATTCATAAACTGCCTATTTTTGTTGGATTATTTGTCTTTTATGGACATACATGTTTATTTACCTTTTATTGTAGGTGTTGCAAATATTTCTATACAGAAGTTTTTGTACTTTATGGCTTTTGGGTTCCTATATTGCTTTAAAAGGCACATTAATAGCTTGTAAAAATTTAAATTGGCAGTAGCTGTCTTAAGGACATCTGACTCTTTGCTACCTCATGGACTGTAGCCTACCAGGCTCCTCAGTCCATGGGATTTTTCAGTCAAGAGTACTGGAGTGGGTTGCCATTTCTTTCTCCAGGGGATCTTCCCGACCCAGGGATCGAACCCAGGTCTACTGCATCGCAGGCAGACGCTTCACCGTTTGAGCCACCCGGGAAGCCCTCTTAAGGAGGTCAGATTAAGGTGAATAGAAACATAGAAGCATGAGCCCATTCTCGTGTAGGAAAATTGTCAGACTGAGTTTTGAAATGGAATCTACAACCTGTTCTATTTTAGATCAAATTTTGAGAGAAAGCTAGCCTTTGTGGGGTCTTTTCTGTGTATGATAATTGGGTTATTATTTTTTTTAATTTTTTTGTTGTTTCATCTTAGACTGCTGTTTTATATTATAAAACCCTTTCATCTAATATTTAGCTTTCCCCTAAAATAAGGATTATCTATTGAGACTTTTCAAAAATAGTTGCTTCTCCATAGTACTAATCCTAGGAATGTCATTCAATAGCTTGGTTGATCTGCCAGGAGATTCTGTCATACTCTAGAGTGTGGGCATGTCTGCATGTATGCATACATCTAGAACTGTGGTTCTCCACCTTGGCTGCATGTTGGAATGCCAGGAAGCTTTCAGTAAATGGTAATGCCAAGATTTTTCCCTTTTGTACCCAGTCCCCTCCTCCACCTCTCCTCCCTTACTTTGCTTCTGATGTATTTAGCCTTGGATGTGGCTTGCACATCAGTTTTTTAAAGTGCTTCATATTCTAATGGACTACCATAGTTGAGGACCATTTGATCAAAGAATAGAGGATGATAGTGCATAAAGTCAGCTGGGACAGTTGTCATATGAGACCCACTTTTTAAAGATCCAGAAATGGAACTTTGGACATACTTTTAAAGCAAGCGCTACTGCTATAACTGTAGAATGTAATTTTCTTCAAATTACTGAAACACTAAGCCACTGTGTTCATATGGGACACAGTGTTCATAAGTTCATACACTTCAGAGCCCTCATAGTGGGAAATTGTTCAGGGTATTAATCCCTAATTCTGGCTGCATACTACTCTTGTCTGGGGGAACTGCAGGTTATATTATAGTTGGATGAAAAGTACACGTATCCATTTCCCATTCCAGACAGTTGAAACCACATTGCTGGTGCTCAAGTCATGTATTGATATTTTTACATTTCCAGAGGAGATCCTAATATGTAGCCAGAATGGGGAAACCATTGTTTTAGAGCTTGTAGCTAGAGATCATGTGAAATTTTGGATTGCCTTATTGTCCTAAAGGTTAAGTATATTGCTGCAAGTATTAATTTTCTAATTATGGTGATTTTGCTCATTAACTGATTTTGTTTGGCTTGTTTGTATCTTCTTATTTTTTTTTTGAAGAAACACCAATAAAAATTGGTGCTTTTGAACTGTGGTGTTGGAGAAGACTCTTGAGAGTCCCTTGGACAGCAAGGAGGTCCAACCAGTTCACCCTAAAAGAGATCAGTCCTGAGTATTCATTGGAAGGACTGATGTTGAAACTGAAACTCTAATACTTTGGCCACCTGATGCGAAGAGCTGACTCATTTGAAAAGACCCTGATGCTGGGAAAGATTGAAGGCAGGAGGAGAGGGGGACGACAGAGGATGAGATGGTTGGGTGGCATCACTGACACAATGGACATGAGCTTGGGTAAACTCCGGGAGTTGGTGAGGGACAGGGAGGCCTGGTGTGCTGCAGTCCATGGGGTCGCAAAGAGTTGGACACGACTGAGGGAGTGAACTGAACTGAGTGACCACCAAGTCTATCCACGTTGCTGCAAATGTCAAAAATTCATTCCTTTTGTGCCTGAGTAATATTCCATTGCATGTATATACACCACATCTGCATCCATTCTTCTGTTGATGGATGCTTAGGTTGCTTCCATATCTTGCCAGTTTCACACACTGCTACTGTGACCATTGCAGTGCATGTATGTTTTTGAATTAGTGGGTATAAAAATACCCAGGAGTGTGATTGATGGGTTGTAAGGTATCATTGCACTTTTAATAGTCAGAATTCCATTATGGGTACTCTAGTACAAGTTAATTACTTTTATAATTTATTTATATTTTAAATTTATATTTGAATTTGCATACACTAAATTTATACTTTTCAGTTCAGTCTCTCAGTCCTGTCCAACTCTTTGGGACCCCATGGATTGTAGCAGTCCTGGCTTCCCTGTCCATCACCATCAAGTTGGTGATGCCATCCAGCTGTCTCATCCTCTGTCATTCCCTTCTCCTGCCCTCAATCTTTCCCAGCATCAGGGTCTTTTCCAATGAGTCAGTTCTTCACAACAGGTGGCCAAAGTATTGGAGGTTTAGCTTCAGTCCTTCCAATGAATATTCAGGACTGATTTCCTTTAGGATTGACTGATTTGTTCTCCTTGAAGTCCAAAGGACTCTAAAGAGTCTTCTCCAACACCACAGTTCAAAAGCATCAATTCTTAGGCACTCAGCTTTCTTTATGGTCCAACTCTCACATCTGTACATGACTACCAGAAAAACCATAGCTTTGACTAGAGGGACATTTGTTGGTAAAGTAATGTCTCTGCTTTTTAATATGCTGTCCAGGTTGGTCATAACTTTTCTTCCAAGGAGCAAGCTTCTTTTAATTTCATGGCTGCAGTCACCATCTGCAGTGATTTTGGAGCCCAAGAAAATAAAGTCTCACTGTTTGCATTGTTTCCCATCAATTTGCCAGAAAATGATGGGACCAGATGCCATGGTCTTAGTTTTTTTGAATGTTGAGTTTTAAGCCAGCTTTTTCACTCTCATCTTTCACTTTCAGCAAGAGGCTCTTAGTTTCTCTTAGCTTTCTGCCATAAGGGTGGTATCATCTGGATATCTGAGGTTATTGATATAAGACAATGTACATCCTTGACGTACTCCTTTCTCAGTTTGGAACCAGTCCATTGTCCCATGTCCGGTTCTAATTCTTGCTTCTTGAGCTGCATACAGATTTTTCAGGAGGCAAGTAGAGTGGTCTGGTATTCCCATCTCTTAAAGAAATTTCCAGTTTGTTGTAATCCACGCAGTTAAAGGCTTTGGCATAGTCACTTTTAGATATATAATTCCATGAGTTTTGACAAATGCCTAGAGAATATAAATTCCATCTCAGCCAGCTTATAGAACAGTTCCATTATTACCCTCTAAAAGGCTCCATTCTTATATCCTGTTTGTCCAAATCATACCACCCCCCAACCGCTGGCAACTAGAAGATTTGTATACCATCTCTGTATTTTGCCTTTTCTACCTTGTCATAAAAATGGAATCTTGCAATAATGTGTAGCCATTTGAGTATAGCTCCTTTCACTTAGAATTTGCATTTGAGATTCATCTGTACTGTTGTAACAATAGTTCTTTGTTGATGAGTAGTATTCCATCCAGTGGATGTACCACCATTTGTTTATACATTCCCTAGTTGTAAAACGTTTAGGGTGTTCTCAGTTTTTACCAGGTATGAATAAAGCTATTATATACGTGTGTGTGTGTGTGTGTGTTTGTATGTATATATATAAATCTGGAGAGGAAATGGCAACCCACTCCAATACTTGCCTGGAAAATCCCATGGACAGAGGGGCCTCGCAGGCTGTAGACTGTGGGTCGCATAGGGTTGGACACGACTGAGCGACTGTCACACACACACACAGACATCTTCATACAGGATTTTGGGTGAACATACGTTTTTGTTTCACTTGGGTAAATTCCCAATAGTCAGATTTTGGGGTTAAATATTATGTTTAGCTTTATAAGAAACTGAAACTTTTCCTGGTGGGCTGTATTTTTGGCTGTGCTGGGTCTTAGTTGCAGCATGCAGGATTTTCTAGTTGCGGCATGTGAATGAACTCGTAGTTGTTGCATGTGGGATCTAGTTCCCTCATCAGGGATTGGACCTGGGTCCCCTGCATTAGGAGTGCAGAGTCTTAGCCACTGGACCAGCAGAGCAGTCCCTTGTTTAGCCCTTGCTTGCATTCCGTTCATGTTTACTACAGCTTTTGGTTTCATTTATTTTCTCTTGTTTTTCTGTCTTCAGTTTTATTGACTTCTTTTTATTAATTCTTCTGCTTGTGTGAGGTGTAGTTTGTGCTTTAAAAAAAAATTTTTATCTTTCTTCATTTCTAATGTAAGCATTTAACACAATGAATTTCTTCCTAAACAGCATTAGCTACATTTCACAAATTTTGATGTTTTGTATTTTCATAGTCCTCAGTTCAAGATGTTTTCTAATTTTCTTCAAGACTTCCTTGTTGACCCTTGGATTACTTAATAGAAGATGGTTTATTTTCTGAATCGTCTGTTCAGTGGATTACTGAGAGAGGAGTTTTGAAATCTCTAAGTATAATTGGGTGGATTTGTCTGTTTTGCTTTCATTTCTGTCAGTTTTTGCCTCATTTATTGTGGGACTTTATTGTTAGGTGCATGTTTTCTTGGTAACTTGACCTTTCCACTGAGATTTCTCTTTATCACTGGTAAACTTTCTTGTTTTGAAGTTTACTTTGTCTGAGAAAAACAGCTGCTGCAGCTTGTGCTTGATTTGTGTTTTGCATAATACATCTTTTTAAAAAATTTTTATTTTTAGTCTCTGTATATCATTATATTGGAAAATGGGTTGTTATATAAACAATATATAGTTTTGCCTTAAAAAAATTAAACTTTCTGTCTCTTTTATTTTCATTTAGCAGCACAAAGATTTCTTTTTTTAATTAAAGCATAATTGACATATGACATCAGTTTCAGGTATATAACATAATAATTTGGTATTTGTATAGTTACCTCTGTCTTTTGTGGATTGACGGTAAAGTGTCTGCCTACAATGCAGGAGGCCTGGGTTCAATCCCTGGGTCAGGAAGATTCTCTGGAGAAGGAAATGGCAACCCACTCCAGAACTCTTGCCTGGAGAATCCCATGGACAGAGGAGCATAGTAGACTCCTACAGCCCATGGGGTTGCAAAGAGTTGGACACGACTGAGCGACTTCACTCTCTCTCACTCTCTGTCTTTTAGTGTTGTTTTTTTGGTTTTGTTTTTTCCCCATTTTTAACATTTAATGTAATTATTGATGTGGTTGAATTTGGTGGTTTAAATTATTTTTCTCTTTTGTCCTCCTTTTCTGCTTTCTTTTGGATTGAAATTTTAAAAATATTCGACTTTATATATGTATTGGTGCTTTTATCTCTCTCTTTTTAAGTTGTTCCTCTAGGCGTTATATACGAATATTTCACTTCACAGTCTACTTAGAGTTAATATTTTCCCACTTCAAGTGAAACATAGAAACCTTATAGCTATATAGATAATGTTTGTATCTGTCCCTTTGTATTGTAGTTGTCATACATGTTACATCGGTATACATTTAACCTTTCCCCTCACCATAACATGTTATAAATTTTGGTTTCAGCAGTACTGCATATTTTCAGAAACATAAGAGGAGAAAAATAGACTATGATATTTACTCATTTACCATTTCTGTTGCTCTTCCTTCTTTGCTGAAATTCTAGGTTACCCTCTGCTACCATTCCCTTTCTATTTGGAGAACTTCTTTAGCAGTTCCTTTAGAGCAGGTCTGCTGGCAGTGAGTTCTCTTGGTTTTCTTCTGTCTGAGAATATCCTTTGCTTCAATCCTGAACTATACTTTTCATTGAATATAGAATTTTAGGCTGGTAGCTTTTGATATTATCCCACAGGGCCCCAAGACTTCATACACACCCATACACACACTCACTCACTCACTCACTCTTGTTATTGACGTATCTTTGAGTTCACTGACTGCTCTCTCATCTCCTCTGTGCTCTTGAGCCCATCCAGTGATCTTAGAGTTTTTTAGTCCTAAAATTTTCCATTTGGTTCTTCTTCTTTCTTTCTTTCTTTTTTTTTTTTTTTAATAATTTGAGCTTCTGTCCTAAGAATTTCTTTCATTCACTTTAAGGTGTTAACCCTTACCTAATGCGTCATATTTTTAACAGCTGCTTCAAAAGTCTTTGATAATTCTAATATCTGGGTCATCTTGGGGTCAGACTCAAGTAATTGTCTTCTCCCTTGATAGTTGATCAGATTTTTGTTATTGTTCTTAATTTGTTTCTGTAGTTCTGTATTCTCTCCTGCATGTGAGATTCTGTCTTCTTAAAATCGTTTCAAAAATGCTGCTGCTGCTGCTAAGTCGCTTCAGTTGTATCCAACTCTGTGCGACCCCGTAGACAGAAGCCCACCAGATTCCCCCATTCCTGGGATTCTCCAGGCAAGAACACTGGAGTGGGTTGCCATTTCCTTTTCCAATTCAAAAATGCTAAGGATCTTTTATTTGTTTTAGTAAACAAGTCAACCCAGTTAGGTTCTACCCAGAGTTCTTTCTCACCTTATGTACAGGTTGATTCCATTAGCTGTTCAGTTTTCTAAATCTTTGCTATGTTCACTTTGCCCCTCCCATTCCCACTAGGTTGATCTAGGATTTGGGCAGTGGTTTATATCATAGTTCTGTTCTGAAAACTTCCTATTCTTCTTTGGCTGTTCCACACATGTATTGCTTGCATTTGAGCCTAGGACTTGGTTCATCATAGAAGTTGGTTCATCATAGAATTAGGAATCTGCTTCTGCATCTCTCTCCTTACAGTGATTTCCTCTGTCTCCCAGGGGACCTTTTCTTTATTCCTCTAGCTGAATGTATGGAGTTCTCTCAGTTTCGGTTTTCTGCCTGTCATGCCTTGAGGTGAAGTGGCAAGAGATAAAAAGAAAATAATAAGGATTCTCTCACACTTTTCACAACAGAGTTCTTCCTTGTTCCTCTGTTCAGAGCAGTGGGTTTTCCCTGGTAGTTTTCTGTGGTCTGCAGTAATGTATTTTCATGGCTGGGACTGGTCTCAGGCCAAGGCTGGGAGAAATAAATAAAGGAAAATGAAAAGTATTCTCTCTGACTTCTTCAGGGGCATTTGCCCTAGTACTCTGACCAAGAAGGTGTGCTTGGCTCAGTTTTTACCGAGCATGCCTATTACACAGTTTTGCCTATTTGGCCCACCCTTGTGTCCAAGCCAGGAAATAAAGGAGATAAAACAAACAGGATACTCATTACCATCTTATTTGTTGTTCTTCCCTGTTCTCCCCAATCTACCTGCTGTTATTTGTCAGAGGACTCTTGTTGGTTGTATTTTGTGCAGAGTTTTTAGTTGTAATTGGTGGGAGGGAGATGCCAGGACCAAAAGTCAGATTGTTCTGTTTTTAAATAAAAATAAACATGATTAATGTGTAACTTTTATTTGACTAAAGGTACCCATTTTTAAGTGTATAGTTTGAGTTTTGATAAAGATTTTCCCTCATCATTACCAACCATCACATTTTTCAGTCCCTCAAATGCCCTTGTGCCTTATAGCTTTCTGTCACCCCCTCCTCATCCTGCCTTGAATTACCCTGTTTTGGAGGATATAAAAGAATTTAAACATATGTAAGTAATATTTTTAATAGTCCTTTGCATTCTCCCACATAGAATAAATGAAGGAATATTAGATCCAGATTGTCCTAGGCTAGAATTTCCAACTATTGTACTTAATTAGAGGTATGATGGAGAAGGCGATGGCACCCCACTCCAGTACTCTTGCCTGGAAAATCCCATGGACGGAGGAGTCTGGTGGGCTGCAGTCCATGGGGTCGCAAAAAGTCGGGCACGACTGAGCGACTTCACTTTCACTTTTCCCTTTCATGCATTGGAGAAGGAAATGGCAACCCACTCCAGTGTTCTTGCCTGGAGAATCCCAGGGACGAGGGAGCCTGGTGGGCTGCCGGCTGTGGGGTTGCACAGAGTCGGACACGACTGAAGCGACTTAGCAGCAGCAGAGGTATGATATTGGATAGTTTTTGTATACGCCTGGAGCCTAGTCTTGGTTCTCTCATATTTAAAATGGGAAGTAGGAATGTTTCCCTTACAGAGAGCTTTGAGGATTAAATGGGGCATATAAAGTACTGTGTTGTATATGTGTGCTCAGTCTCTTAAGTCATATCTGACTGTTTTTGACCCTGTGGACTGTAGCCCACCAGGCTTCTCTGTCCCTGAGATTTTCTAGGCAAGAATACTGGAATGGGTTGCCATTTCCTCTCCAGGGGTTCTTCCCTACCCAGGGATCGAACCCACATCTCTTATGTCTCCTGCATTGGCCGACAGATTCTTTACCACTGGCACCAACTGGGAAGTTCTTACACAGGGTCTGGAATATAGTAGATGTACAATAAACGTTATTTTTCCATCACCTTTCCTTATATTCAATGCACATAAATGACTTGAGCCAGCTGCACTGAGATAGTGATCCAAATATATTTATTTAGTATTGTGAAATATTCTCTTCCCTGAAGTGTAGATCACTGGTAGAATATAGCTATTTTGGCATTATGATGTGGTTTAGCCAAATTTTCCAGTAGTATCCTTCTGGGGAAAATTTTCTGGCATGTACCTCAATAAAGTATTATTATTTTTTTAGGTCTTTATTGAATTTGTTACAGTATTGCTTCTGTTTTGTTTTTTGGCTTTTTGGCCAAGAGGCACGTGGAATCTTAGGATGGAACCTGCATCCACTGCATTGGAAAGCGAAGTCTTAACCATTGTACAGCCAGGGAACTCCGTGTAATTTGGTTTGTTGGCCCTGAGGCCTGTGGTATCTTAGCTCCCCAGCCAGGAATTGAACTTGCTTCCCCAGCACTGGAAGGTGAAGTCTTAACCACTGGACTGCCAGGGAGGTCCCTCTGTACACTACTAAACACACACTTAAACCTACACAGAAATTTTTGAACAGCCAAAACCAGAAAGATTGCCATGTTTTCTTCATCCTGGAGGACCACTGGTCTAATGTTCTGAATCCCTTTGGCAACAAGCACATTTAGAGGTGGAACCTAGGAATCTGTTTTTTAACGGAACATTCCATAGTTATTTTTGAAGAATCAATAAAACAGGTTTGGAAACTCTGGATGAGACCAGTTTATGATGTGGGATCTCAAACACAGAAAAGGCACTTAGCAACATTAGGTCAAAGAGGGCATTTCCCCACCTCTCCCATATTTCTGTTTGCAAGTTGAGACTTAACAGTTCCTGAAAAATTTTCCCCAGTGGCAGAGAATGTATAGTGTTTTGGATGTCCCAAAGTTATAGTTGCAAAATCCCAATGAGTACTACTAAATTTTCCCAATTGATGGGATTATTGCTCTTATTTTAAATATGACTGAATTACTATTTCAGTTACAGGCAAGTGAAAGTTGCTCAGTCCTTTCTAATGGAAATCAGAATTGTGGTTTCCATTAAGAAAAAGTGAAAGTCACTCGGTTGTGTCCGACTCTTTGTGACGCCATGGACTATACGGTTCATGGAATTCTCCAGGCTAGAATACTGAAGTGAGTAGCTGTTCCCTTCTCCAAGGGATCTTTCCAACCCAGGGATTGAACCCAGATCCTCCCGCATTGCAGGTGGATTCTTTACCAGCTGAGTCACAAGGGAAGCCCACAATCCTATTGTAAAAGAGCTGGATATGTGATAATATCTGTATTCTGTACAAATATTATAATTTAGGGTGAGCTAATAGGTTTCTTTTCACCTATTCTTATAGACTGACAGTGTTTTTCTCAAATGGTGTGTTGAAGGAAGATTCTTAAGTCTGAGTCTAAGAAGTAAGGAATACCTAGATGAATTAGCAAAATGTGCTTGGAGCAGAGGGTTGGGACTTACCATATCTGCATCTTTGGCTTTTTTGCCAAAGGTGAGTCGGACACAGCTTAGCAACTAAACAACAGCAGCAATGTGGATGTCTATGAATTTTTGTGACAAATGATATTACTAAGAATAATTGATAGGGATTTCTTTCATGACATTTTTATACAGGATTGCTTTTAAACTAAATCAGTAGATGTGTGTTATTAATTGAGCCATCTCCAACTCTTTGCGACCCCATGGACTGCAGCTCGCCATGCTCCTCTGTTCATGGAATTCTCCAGGCAAGAATACTGAAGTGGGTTGCCATTCCCTTCTCCAGGGCATCTTGCAGATCCAGGGATCAAACCCAGGTCTCCTGCACTGCAGGTGGATTCTTTGCCGTCTGAGCCACCAGGGAAGCCCAAACACTTACTGTGCCCGGGACATTGCTGTCTAACCATGGTTTATATGCAGAGACCATTTTTGAAATGTTACTTGATATAATAAAATCATGCATAAAGTACAGATGAGCAGACTCAGGTTTGAATTTCACTTTTGGCATTGTAACTAGCTTTAGTGTCTTTGAATAAGTTGGGCTTCCTTCATCTCCTGGGCCCCATCATCTTACTGAGGTAAAACTCTGTTCACTAGTTTCATGGCAAGCGGGAGGCTCTTTGACATCACTGCATGATGATGGGGCACTAAACTTTGGACTCTGTGGTTTCCTGTGAGAAATGAAATGGTGGTTACAGATGATGCTCTATAAATTATTTCATAGTACAGGTATTTTGTCTTTTTCATTAAGTATGGGACTTTTGAATTAAAAATGGTTTGGACTGATTAGAGCTATTCAGTACATAAGATATTAGAAACTTTATTGATTTACAATGTGTTGATCTGGCAGTTGGTTAAATCTAATTGCAAAAAAGTTCACTTTATTAGTGCTTGATTTAATACAGTAGTTTTTCATTTAATTTCTTCTTGGCTTATTGTGAATTCTGCTTTAGAATCTCATAGAAGCGTGACATTAGTGTGACAAACTATTTGTAAATAGTCTTGATCTTAAAATTTTGTATTTTCTTAGGGGAATAAAGAAATACCTTAGGAAAGGTAATTTGGGTGGGGTGTTATAGAAGAGTAAATTCAACCTAAAAAATTCACTAAATGTCAATAAGTGCTATTACCTTAAAATGACTTTTTTCCCCCCCTTCTTTAGAATCCAGCAACTATCACAAGAATACTCCTTAGCCACTTCAATTGGGATAAAGAGAAGCTAATGGAAAGGTAAGGAACTATATTGTGAGCTTTATACTTAGAAGTAATTATGGAAAGCCTGTTGAACTGAATTTATGAGACACAAGTAAGGGATTGATTTATATACTTACCAAACTCGTGTATGAGTAGTATTTGCTTTGATATATTCCCATGTATGAGTAGTATTTGCTTTGATATATTCCCCATCTGTAAGTTTTGCAATAAACCTAGTGTTAAGGGAACTCAGGCTTGTTTCTTCTTTTACTTTGGAGGTGAGGTGTGGTGACTCTGCCTCAATATCTTCTATAATACATCCCCTTGAGTACTGAGAACTAAAAGTAGGTGTTTTTTTGTTTGTTTTTTAAGGACTTGATACAGCCTTAGAACACATGAATAAGATCTTCCTTTAATTACTTAAAACTTTCTTCCCCATAAACTTTTAAATCTACTGTAGGCACAATAATGACATTTCTTCAGTAAATATAAAGAAGTCGCTCAGGGTATCCTTACCAGCAAAACAGCTGTTTGGAGTGATTCTCTGGTTTCAGTGCAGGACTAAATCCCATTGGGCATTTTCTCGCTGGAAATGTTTCTGGTTCTAAAGGCAAGAAATTACAAGGACTGGAGAATGATAGTAATACTGCCGTCTTGATCTTTTTGTCTTTCTTAGATTAGAAATTTGAAGCACTTGGTAATAGGATGAGAGCCGTTATTTATTCTATCAGTCTAAAATTAGCAGTTCTAATTTTAAATGATTTTAAAATTGCATACAGTTTTTGTTACAACCTGAGAATCCAAGTATTATGAGAAATAAATGGAAAATATTTCCTGTGTGACTTTAAAATCAAAAACGCTTTGCAAAACAGATGTTAATTAATACCAAGAATATTATGAAGTTTCTCACATCTTGCACCCCAATACAATTTAATAGTAACAACAATAATTGTTAATTATTGAGCCCTCTGGGCCAGGCATTATTTCATTTTATCTTGGTGATAGCTTTATGGAGCTACAAATTATTATCCCCACTTAATAGTTGTAGAACCTAAGACTTAGAGCTTGATATATTTGTATGAGTTTTGTAACACAAGGAGTTAGCACTTAAACTCAGATTTGTTGGACTCCAAAGCTTATGTTCTTAGACACATACTGTAGAACTTTCCCAGGTGCTTGAAGAATAAAATGCTCCTTGACTAGTGTGGTGGTTTTTTTCCCCCCTATTTTTGTATGGATCTGACCTTTTTTGAAAAAAATCAGTGGTACTTTTAATTTTGGTCAAGTTTGTTTTCAAACTTACTTTATGACACCTCTGTTAGGAAAAAGGTAGGTTTCATTGTTTACATCTGATACTCCTCTGCTGAACTAGACTTATTTTATCAGTATATCCTAAAGGCATTCTCAAATTTGCCCTGCAGCATTGCTGACACTGTTGAAAGCATTCTTCAATTAAATACTATACTTAAGTGTGACGAGTATGAATTGAAATAGGTGACTTCTGAAAACTTCTAGTATGTGTGAACATTTCAGTTTCTCCTTGTAATTCTAGTTTTTGTTTTGTATATTCTGGAGATATATTACTGGGTGCTTGTAAATCTTTTGTGTTTTTAAATCAGTGTGCAATACCTTTTGTCTCACATAATGTTTCACATTATATCCTATGTTGTCTGATGGTAGCACTGCTATACTTTATTTTGTAATTACTAATAAGTTTAGATTTAGTTACTGATTTCCTTGATTTGTGCTTTATATTTATTATGTTTTCTGTTGGGTTATTTGGCTTGACCAAGTTTCCTTTCCCTTTGTTCCCCCCTAATAATTTCAGAGTTATATATTTTATTTCAGTTTTTTAAGTGATCACCCTTATAGTTTGTATATGTATACTTAACTATAAGTTTATAACAGTATACTATTTATATTCATGTCCTACATAAGACAAAAACTGTAGCATAATTTTCTTCTCTGTCCTCTCTTCTCTCAGTTGGATAAGTTGATATATTTGAAGTTTTCATTTAATGTTAAGCATTTTTACTATTAGTATATTTAACTTTTTTTGTTTTTTGGCTAAATTTTTTTTTTTTTGGCATCCCACTGTTTACTCCATATTTACTTTTTTTTCCTCCCTCGAGAATAATACATTCTTTAGTGCTCTATGAGAATTTTTTTTTTTTAATTTTAATTGGAAGATAATTACTTTACAATATGGTGATGGCCTCTGCCATACATCAACATGAATAGGATGTACGCATACATGTGTCCCCTTCCTCAAGAAAAATTCTTAATAGTTTGAAATTGTGGAGTAAGTTTGGAAAATATAGCTAATTGCACACTTCAAGTCTGAGGACTCATGTTTTTAGTTTGGGAAATTCTTAGCTATTATTTGTTTAATATTACCTTTTCTCCATTCTCTTGTTGCTTTCTAGAATTCCTGTTGGTTATATGTTGAGACTTCTGGATCTCTTTTCCACCTTTTTAAAAAATGCTTCTTCTGTACTTGTCTCTTTACTTTGGTCTGTGAAAGTTCTTCAGGTTTACCTTTAATTCACTAATTTGCTTTTCTTATTGCATCAGCTGTTTAGCCATCTTGAATTGTTTAACAGTATCCAACTTACTCATTTTAATAACTTTATTCTTGTTTTGTGGGTGCTGTCTCTCTAGGCTGGTGTCAATAAATAAACTTAGAGTTTAAAATATGTATTGGTATTTTGTGTATCCTTCAGAGTATATTATTTTCAAATTGGTCACATTCTGGGCTATAATACATTCCAAGAAAAATTGATATGTTGCTTCCATTTTCACACTTGCAAAAAACTCAGAATCCAAAATTGAAATTATTAAAAGTTAGAACTAAATAATGGCAGGTCAGATGTGGAATGTGGCTGAAGAGGTACAGTGAAATTTATAGTCAGTATCTATTAAAAAAGATAAATAGGGAGAAAACAAACTGAACCTTTGAAACAGGAAGTTAGAAAAGTATATAAAATAAACTCAGAGAGTAGAATAGTTATTTAAGATAGAAACAGCATTAGTGAACTAGGGAACAGAAATAAACATCTTTGAAATGGGTAAAGGGAAATAAGAGAATGAGAAACAAGACCTAGATACCTGTTACCTGAAATACATAAAGAATTCTTGGAACGCAGTAGTAGGATAAAGACCCAATTTTAAAGTGGGCAAAAATCTTAATACTTACCTTATCAGAGAAGATATACAGACGTCAAGTAAGCATATGAAGAGATATTTAACATCACATATCATCATTAGGGTACTGCTCATTAAAATGGGATTGTCAAAATTACCACCACACACCTTGGTTAGCGTGACCAAAATCCAGAAAACACCACCAAGTACTGATGAGGATGTGGAAAAGCAGGAATTCTCATTCATTGCTGTTGGGAATGCAAAATGGTCCAGCCACCTTGCCTCCAGTTTGGAAGTTTCTTATCATATAATCCAGTCACGCATCTTAATAGTTAGCCAAATGAGTTGAAAACTTGTGCCCACCAAAACCTGTACATGGGTATTCATAGCATCTGTATTCATAATTGCTAAAACTTGGAAGCAACCGAGATATTCTGCAGTCGGTGAATGGATGAACAAACTGTGGCACATCCAGGCAATGGAATATATCGTTGCTAAAACGAAGTGAGCTATCAAGCCATGAAAAGACATGAAGGAACCTTAAATGAGTATTGGTAAGTGAAAGAAACCAGTCTGAAAAAGTTGCATACTGTTTGATCCCAAGTGTATGACATTCTGGAAAAAGCAAGATTATGTAAATAATGAAAAGATGTTGCCAGAAGGTAGAGGGATACAAAAAAAATCTTTTGGGCAGTGAAAGTGTTCTTTATGAAACTGTTAGGATAAGTATATGTCAACTATACATTTATCTAAATGCATTGACTGTATAACACCAAACCTGACACCTAATGTAAACTGTGGGTGACGGTGATGTGTCAATGTAGGTTCATTGCATCAAATGTACCACTCTTATGTGAGATATTGATGGAAGGGGAGGTTGTGTGTGTGTGTAGTGGCAGGGGTTATACAGGAAACCTCTGTACTTTCAACTTTGAGCTTAAAATTGCTCTTTGAAAGGTAAAGTTTATTTTG
The DNA here is from genome assembly GCF_055505025.1 of Bos grunniens. NCBI lineage: Eukaryota > Metazoa > Chordata > Mammalia > Artiodactyla > Bovidae > Bos > Bos grunniens. Next base: position 82,957,439 of record NC_141174.1, on the reverse strand, counting down.
AAAAAGAGGGAGATAAATCATTGTAAATCATTGGCAAATGTGATTGGGGTAAGAGGAAGAGGCACAAATAAACAACATTGGAAATAATGTATAATTATGGTTAGGAAAACCTATTTCAAAAGTTTTAATTAATACTGTGTATACCACCACGGGGCTTCCCTGGTCTCAGGTGGTAAAGAATCTGCCTGCAACGCTGGAGACCCATGTTCCATCCCTGTGTCGGGAAGATCCCCTGGAGAAGGGAATGGCAACCCACTCCAGTATTCTTACCTGGAAAATCCAATGGACTGAGGAGCCTGGTGCATTACAGTCCATGTGGTCTCAAAGAGTTGGACACGACTGAGCGACTACACACTTACACCACTTATACCATTACGTTTGAAAGGAAATTAGCCATCTTCCAAAGAAAAAAGTAGGAAGACAACTGCAGGAAAATGTAAATACACTAGAAGATCCCTCTCCTTTCCCAAAAAGCACCAGATGATTTTATGTTCAAGTTCTATCTTAAACCTTTAAGGAGCTACTGGTTCCTAATGAAAATTATTTTAGAATGTAAAAAAAGATAAGGCATCATTATTTCATGTTAGCCAAATCAGAATAAATCTGGTTATGATATTTGACAAAGACAGCATAAAAAAACTACCTTTGTTATGAACATAGCTTTTGATTTCATGAATAAAAAATAATTGAAATAATAATGGTCTAGTAGAATTTCTCCTAAGAATGCAAGAATGGTTCACCTTTAGGGAAAAACTTGTCTGTAGCATTTACTACTTTTAACAGGTTGATGAAGAGAAGCCAGAAGGTAATTATAAATGTCAGCAATGTATTAATAATATTGTGTATTTACCCCTGAGTCAGAAAAAAAATAATTTTTTGCAAACTAATAAGGTAATTGCTTAGATTAATAAAGGATATCAACTAATAACCTATAGCAAAGCTATACATAATTTTGAAATATTAGAAATGTGCCAGTTAAAATCAAACAAGGTTATTGACGGTCACCACCATTTAAATGTACTGGGAGTTCTAATACATAAAATAATACATGGAAAATTAAATAAGTGGCATGAAGATTGTTTTGGGGATGGGAGGATTATGGATTTTTAAAAATTCTTTATGCTTTTTTGTATTCTGTGAATTTCCCTTAAAATAGCAGAAAAGTTTATAACAAAATAATTACTTAATTCAGAAAATAAACATTTACTTGTAATGAAAGCACTTTTCTGTAAAAAAAAAAAAAAAGACTTCTCTGGTGGTCCGGTGGTTAAGACTCTGTACTTCCAGTGCTAGAGGCGTGAATTTGATCTCTGATCGAGGACCTAAGATCACATGTGCTGCACAGCATGACCCAAAGAAAATAAAACATTAAAAATAATTCTTTTAAAAAAGAAATTCATATAAGAGAAATTCTGTGAAGACAATATAATTGTTACCCAGGAGACTCAAGACAGTTAGTTGGTAAGCTATTAAAGTACATAGAAATTACCTAAGAATTTTTGTAAATGTCAATGCCCGGGCCCTTTTCCATTCTTACCTCTCCTCTCACCCCATTAATATCCTTGAAGAATGAAAAGAAACACGGAATTATAAGGAGGCTTAGCTTCAGTGACACTGTGCGTCTCCCAGTTCTTAAGTATAAAAGTGAAAGTTACTTGTATGATAATTTTATAATATTTAGGATCCCAGGAATTGCAAGCAAAGACAGATAATATGGCCAGTGAATTTTGTTACATAGCATTAAAAAAAAATCTTGTTTTCCAGTTGGTGACACAAAATGAATTCAAGTATTATTTCTATTCATTTTGACATACTTAAAGATGATTCTTACCTTAGTAAAAATTGTGAAGTTTTAAATTTCTTTCTCTCTCTTTTCCATATACTAAGCATATCAATATTTCTTGTGTTTATTAGTGAGCCATAGTCCCTGTCCTGGAGGAGGGAATCCATAGTCCAGCAATAGCAATATAGGTATAAATAGATTCTTAACAATAATTCTTCTTACTTGCCTCCTGGACTTCTAGTCCATAGCTTAAACAGATCTGTCCTGACCCTAAACATGAGTGATTTATTCTTTTGAAAAATAAATTTTGGTGAAGGTGGGGAGGGGCTGGTAGACAAGGGACCATTTTAACTTTCTGGTCTCTTTTGTCTCTTATAACAGCTTTCCAGACTTTTGCCATTTTCTTTCTTACCCAGCATTCTGCTTTTTAACTCTGCAGATATCTTTATTTTCTGTTTTACAAATTAAATAGAATTTTCTCTATTGACTAGGCTTCTTCCCATGATCCTCCAGGTGAACAAATCAGAGAATCAGAAGTACAGCAATAACAAGTCTGTCTTTCTTTAAGGCCAACCTTTCCATCTGGGCTTTGATTCTATCATAATTTTTGTGGCATGTTGCTTTCATTATTTAATTTGTTATCTTGAACTGTCTCCTTTTCTGGTATATCAATTAGGGTTTTTATTTGTAAGCAAACTGAGAAGTTAAGTGGAAAAGACATTACATATTGAGAATCAGCCGTGAAGTCTGAGTTCAGGAAAATGCCGAACTTTTTTAATGGAAGAGCTGTTCCTGGTGCTATTGGACACAGGCATCACAGCTTGTAGCATCAAATATTGAGCGTGTGACACCACGACTAGTAATTCTGCTATTGCAGTCTTTGAAAATTGAGTATCTCCTTACCTCTGATAGAGTAAATTTCTCGTTGAAGAACACTTGTGTCCGACTCTTCACGACCCACGTACTACAGTCCACCAGGCTCCTCTGTCCACGGGATACTGGAGTGGTTTGTCATTTCCTACTTGAGGGTATCTTCCCAACCCATGGATCGAGCTAGAGTTCCTTATGTAGAAAATACCTCACTAGTTTTTCATTCCTAGCACTTAACACAATTCCTGACATATATAGTGTTTAGTAAATACTTTAAATTCAGCCCTTTCTAGCTTTTGTTTTTCTACAGTAGAACTTTTATTTTAATGTATGATATGCATATAAATCAGATTTCAGTTTGTCAGGAGTTTGAGACAAATCCACCTACCACCACCACCCTGTGCCAGATTAAACTCCTTTACAGTTAGTAGCAAGTAACAAGTTGGTATCTTCTTTTCTGCAGCTCAGATTTCTTTTCTTATAGGTATGTTTTGTTAAATTTTAATACTCACTGTAGTCAGTAATATATAAGGTGAATGTTAGTTAATAAGTTAACTGGCCTGTCTGAAGTGAGGAGCAGTACAGGTGGCTGATGACTACTTTTAATGGACAGGTGTGATCAAAGAATCTTAATAAAAATGGATATCAGTCTTTTCCACCCTATGTTGCAAATAGCTTTCCACTTTTCATTCTGAAGCATTAACACCCATTGAGTAATTAAGTATGGGGGTTAGCCCTTGTACGTTATTGTGATAGTATGTAGCTTTCCTTAACCACATTAATAATAGTATATTGCTTCACAGATAACTGCTAGAATGTGAAAGTAAAGTTGGTTTGTCAGATGGCAGACTTTTGTGATAGCATTCATCACTGTTCTACAGTATAGCAGTTTTTCCTCTTCAAACAACTCAGGTGTTAGTGGGGAGCAGTGTATAGAAAGCAGCAAATGTATTATCTTATTATTGCTATTGTGGTTAAGAATTTATTGATGAGATAGCATTTGATTGGACTTAGAAGGTCAGGGGAATGTGAAAACCTGGGTATTACAGGTTCAGAAAATAGTTTTGGTATGGGGGGTGTTTAAGGAACATGTGTTGAATGGTAATTGAGATTTACATGAAGAATAGAGAGGAAATGATTGGATGTGTTTAGTGGAAAGTACATTTTGGAAGACCTTGAATGCTTAGCAAATAAAATTTGACTTTTCCACTGTTTAGTGGAAAGCCCTTAAAAGTTTTATGGAGAAATTTAATATAAAAACATTATTATAGAAAAAAAACTAACAGTATGAGCTGATTGAAGGCAAGAAGACCAAGTGGAAGACTATTTCAATAATACAGATAAAAATTGGCTTGACTTAGGTTGGGTGACAGTTAATTGAAAGCAGAGTATTGATGAAAGAGATGTGAAGGAGTTTAACAGAAAATAAAGGAGACTGGAAAACTTCTGGGACTCATTCCATCCACTAAATATAATAACAAAGAACATCTGATAATTAGTAAAATAAGAAATAGAGGGTTAAAACCCAAGAGAACTTGGAAATCTAGACAGATGAGTCAAGTACCCAGGTCTGCTGTGCCCTAGAGGCATATGCTGATCCAGAAGAGGTAGCCAGGAGACTGAGCTGTGGTTTTTGTTCGCCTTTGGTTAGTGAGAAAAAAGTTGGAGTTCTCATCTCACCAAGAATGAGGATTAGGTAAACTAGCTCTCCTAAAGACTGAAGATAGTATTCAGGTCATCTGAGTGGCCCAGAAAACCTCAAGCCTTGAAGTTGAATTAAGATGGTTCCAAACTGTTAATGTACCCAGACACCTGACAGAACCAAGTATAAATTTTTTCTAGGGAAAAGCAGCAAGGCCTCAAACTACTTCCTCAAATTATTTTTTATAATTAAAGTATACTAACTTGAGATTCTAGGTATTAGAATTAGTCACACTAAATTAGTAAACTAAAACAGGTATGCTTTTATCAGGGAATTAGAATGTATGAGCTGTCATACAGATTCAGAAGGAAAAAAAAAAGCTTATTAAAATAAGCAAAATTAATTCAGTGAATTAGTTTAACAGCTAAACAGATTTAGTGTACTATTAGATTGGTGCAAAAGTAATTGAAGTTTTGGATCCTGAATTTTAAATCATTGTAACTAGGCTCAAACACATGTTCGTGTTAATTAATCAAAATAGGAACTGTTATAATCAACACGTTTTTGCCAATGAGAAATAAGTTTGTTTATTCCTGTAGCATAAAACTCCATGTGTTAGGAGTTGACAAACTCTTGGAAAGCGTTTTCTGCCTCCTGCTGGTTATGGAACATTTTCCCTGCAAAAACTTGTTGAGGTGCTTGAGGAATGGTGGTTGGTTGGTAAGAGGTCACGTAAATACGGCTGAGGCAAAACTTGTGGCGCAGTTCTTTCTGTTTTGAAGCCTTGGCTGTATGGCGTGCAGTCAGGCATTCCCATGGAGAAGAGTTGGGCCCCTTCTGTTGACCAGTGCTGGCTGCAGGCATTGCAGTTTTAAGTGCATCTCACTGATTTGCTGAGCATACATCTCAGATGTAATGGTTTCACCGGGATTCAGAAAGCTGTAGTGGATCAGACTGGCAGCAGACCATTGAGCAGTGACCATGATCTATTTTTGGTTCAAGTTTGGCTTTGGGAAGTGTTTTGCGGCTTCTTCACTGTTTAGCCACTGATCTAGTTGTCACCTGTTGTATAAAATCCACTTTTCATCGCACTTTGCAATCAGATCAAGAAATGGTTTGTTGTTGTGTAGAATAAGAGAAGGCACTGCAAAATGATGATTTATAGTCAGCTTATGAGGCACCCACTTACCATACTTTTTCACCTTTCCAGTTGGCTTCAAATGCCAAATGACCATAAAATGTTTGATGATGAGTTCTTTGGCAACTTATCCCGTAGTTTTAAGAGGATCAGCATTGATGATGGCTCTCTCAGTTGGTCATTGTCACCTTCCGATGGCCAGCCACTGTACTCCTTATCTTCAAGGCTTTCGTTTCCTTTGCATAACTGCTTGAACCACCACAGCACTGTACATTCCTTAGCAGTTCCTGGGCCAGATGCGTTGTTGATATTGTGAGTTGTTTCTACTGCTTTATGACCAATTTTGAACTTGAATAAAATCACTCGAAATTTCTTTTTGTCTAACATTATTTCTACAGTGTAAAATACATATAAATAGCAAGCAATAAGTCATTAGCAAAAAACATAAAGCAAGAACTGTGCATTAAAATGGTGTATAACATAACCACATTTAAGAATGTATTCCAGTATCAAGTTGCAGATTTCAGCAGTGCAAAATGCAATTACTTTTGCACTAACCTAATAGGAAATCAAAACACTATTCAGAATTATGCACACACACTGATGGATGGAAAATACACAAGAGAAGAAACATAAAACATACAAGAAGGTCTCCATTGAGTTTAGAAAAAGAGGAGAAAATGGGGCAGAGGTGATATTTGAAGCTTTAATGACCAATTTTTATAGATTGGTAAGAGATTTTAACTGTTCCCATGCAAAATAATATTCATTGGAAGGACTGATGTTGAAGCTGAGACTCCAGTACTTTGGCCACCTGATGCAAAGAGCTGACTCATTGGAAAAGACCATGATGCTGGGAAAGGTTCAAGGCGGGAGGAGAAGGGGACAACAGAGGATGAGATGGTTGGATGGCATCACCGACTCAATGGACACGAGTCTGAGTAAACTCTGGGAGTTGGTGATGGACAGGGAGGCATGGCGTGCTGCAGTTCATGGGGCTGCAGAGTCGGACACAACTGAGTGACTTAATTGAACTGACTGATGCATAATACAATGCTGTTTTTATTGATTCTAAGATGTAGTTTTTCACACCTTAGATATTTGTCTGAAATCTAAATGCATCTTTCAGTTGATGGCACCTTACAGTCCAACAAGATTGATAATTTGACTTATGTGAAAAATTTCCCATTTCACTTTCTGGTAAGATCATTAATTTTGGTGCCAAAGCATTTTATTAAATACGGTAAAAAGAAATCTACATTTTAAAACATCGTAGTAAACCTGTAAACATAAACAGACAATCATAAGAGCAATAAGATACAAGAAGGATTATTTACAAAAAGTGAAACTATGTGTGTATATATATAATGTATGTAGAGGGAAAAATAGAAATTGAAAGTATATATTCTTCCAGAGGATAGCTGATTTCCCAGTACTAAAAGTGAAAGTGATGTTAGGATGATCCCTCAGTAGATGAAAGAAAATAAGTGCTAATCTAGAATACTATTTAGAATACTATAATCATGGAAATGTGTTCAGAAACGGTGCTATCCTTTAAAATTAATATTAAAGTGGCTCTGTGTTGTACCTAGCATTTGTATTTTTTAAGCCAACATTTCAGATTCTATCCATGTTTATTAAAGTTTCAAATATTCATAAATGCTATTTAAGCAACTATTAGAATGTTAAGGGAAAATAATTGTAGACAGCTGCCTAATTTGTGCTAAAACATGTATAAATACATGTAAAGTGCATGTATAAGAATAGTAATAAGCTAAGCTTTCATCTTAAGTCTCAAGATGATGAGCTAGATATGTCCAATAGAAAAAGAACAAAATAAATTCAGAGAGAATATGTACAAGAAGAAATACTGGGGGAGACTTTAATGAAATGGAAAAGAAACATACAGTAAAAGGGATCAAGAAGACAAAAGATGAGATTAGTCAAGAAAAGAAAGCACAAATAACCAATATCAGTAATGAATGTCCCTTTGAATCCTAAGATACTTAAAAAAAAGATACTGTTAATAACTAGGTTGAAATTTTACATGAAATGGATAAATTCTTAGGAATTTGCTTTTACAAAAATTTACGTAAGAAAGATAAAACTCTTATGGGGTTATAACTGTGAAGTGAAACTTTGAATAAAGTCCAAGTCCAGATTGGATACACTGGGAACTTGGACCAACATTTAATGAGACAGAAATTCTAACCTTATAATACATAACTTTATATTCTTTTAGAAAACAGAAAAAGAGTTTGCTCCCCCTTCTTGAAGCTATCACAACGTTGATACTAAAGCTCAAAGGAAAATTACACGTCAGTTTCTATCATATACATAGTTGCCAAGGGAAACAAAAACCCCAAATATTTGCAAATTGAATCCTGCAGTACATAAAAAGAATTAATAATCCAGCAGTACATAAAAAGAATTAATAATCCAGCATGGCCAAGATTTATCCCAGAAATGCTAGGTTGGTTTAACTTGAAACAGTTAAATATGGTCACTGGAACAAATAAATGAGAATAATATTTCAGTAGATGCAGAGGAGCAGTTGCTGAAAATTACCAATTATTCATGATTTTAAAAAAGAAACACCATTAGCAAAGTAGGCACAAAAGGAAACTTAATCTAAAAATCTATAAAAGCATCTGTAGGAGATATAGTTCATGATGAAATGTTGAAAATATTTCCCTTTTATATGGAGTTCAAGACATGGGTGTCTGTTATCTTTGCTCATATTCAACATATACTGAAGGAGATCCTAGCCAGTAGTATACCAATAATAATAAAGTATAATGGTTGTAAGGCAGATACTAGACAGTTAATCACTGATATGAATGGTATATATTGTAAATCCAAAGGAATCTACAGAAAAGTTGTTAAATGATTTTAGAATTATAAAAATTTATTTTTCAATTAGCAGCAATACAATTGCATATCTTTGACCCAATAATTCCACTCCCAGGTATACAGAGAAAAATAAGTATGTCTAAATTGAAGGTTATATATAAGTGTGTTCATAGCATTGTTACCCATACGAGCACAAGCTACAAACAACTCAGGTGTCTATAGGTAGGTAACTGTGGTATATTTATATAATTCAGGAATGAAAAGTAAAATAGTGCAACAACTGACTACATAGATGAATCTTAAAAACATATTTAGTGAAAGGAAAACAAATGCAACAGAATACCTGGCCTCAATATGGTTCTGTTTATATGAAATTCAAAAACAGGCAAAAATAAGTTACATTGTTTGAGGGTAGATATTTAGGTGGTAAAATGGAGTAGTGATTATCTCTTGGGGGGAGAGCTTGTTACTGAAAAAGAGGTGTTTGGAGGGTTTGTAAAGTACTAGCAGTGTTCTAGCTCCTGATCTGAGTTGTATGATTCCCCCACCGCCCCCCACCCCTATCGCCTTATTCCCTGAATTCTTATCAAATTTACTGTGATAAGTGGCTTTTAAGAAAAGCTCATAACGACAAAATTATTGACATGGCAAACAATGATGCCAGTCATTTGGAATTCAAGAAGACATACTAGCCAGCTATATATATACTTCTATAACCAGACTTAGTTTTTAAGCTGTAATTGTTCCTGCCTTGAAATTTAATTCATATTACTTGGTATATTTCTCATATTCAAGGAAAATGAAAAATTAAGATCTAAATATTTTGGAGAGTTGACTGATTAAGTGCCAGTTTGCTTAGCTATATTTCTGAAAACATACTGAATGACTTCCCTGGTGGTCCAGTGGCTAAGAATCCCCGCTTCCAGTGCAGGAGGGCACAGGTTTGATGCCTGGTTGGGGAACTCAGATCCCACACACCACACACATAAATCTCTACTGAAGACCCTCTCATGTTGCTCTTCTAACTTATTTTGCTGCACTGCACAGCTTGCAGAATCCTACTTTCCCAACCAGGAATCTAATGATGCTCCAGCATTGAGAGCATGATGTCCTAACCCCTAGACCATCAGGGAATCCCCAGCCCTTCTAACAATCTTTATCTAGAAAAATCTAGGCCTTGTGAGAGATGGAGTGGGGATACTGTAATCATCATGCCCTTGCCCCACTGAAGAAAATCTGGACTGAAGGAAAAGAGCAATACTGCCATTCTGTTTTTCTTTTCATCAATATGATTTTGTCAAAAGGATAGTTAGATTTTGTAGGAAAGGAAGATAGTATTGTTTTATGATAATCTTTGCACCTGTGTACTGGAGTCAGTGAAGCAGAGAGAAATATGTGTGTTAACTCATTAAGCAAGGTACTTGAACTAAATTGCCTTACACTGAATTAGTCTCTCTTCATCTTGGTCTGTTTTGACCAGCAAGGATGTACGTAAAAGCCAGCAAACTGAAGGAACATTCAAATATGTAGTGACCCAGGTATACAAAGTCTGAGAAGTTAAGAATCCACATATATTCTTGAGCGTGAAAGTGAAGTCGCTCAGTCATGTCCGACTCTTTGCAACCCCATGAACTGTAGCCTACCAGGCATCTCAGTCCATGGGATTTTCCAGGCAAGAGTACTGGAGTGGGTTGTCATTTCCTCTCCAGGGGATCTTCCCGACCCAGGGATCGAACCCAAGTCTCCTGCATTGTAGGCAGACGCTTTACTCTCTAGTAGTCCTTATAAAACTGTCATAATTAGTAGGTTGAAAAAAAGCTTCTTTGTTCTTTTTAAGAAGATTAAAGTAAGCAATAGACTTTGAGATAAGAGATCAAAGATAAACTGATGAAATAACAGAACAAGATAAAAGGAAGCTGACAGAACTAAGGGGGGAAAAAAAGGGACAAGCAGTAATCTTGCAGAAGTTACCTCGTTATTGACCATAGACATAGTAATATGTCTTTTGTTACCTGAACGTTACTGACGGGAGACCTTTCAGGTATTCACTTGGATAACAACTTGCGGGCCACAGGTGTTTCTGCAAAAATCCCCTGGTCAATAATGTATTGAAAGCATGTTGGCAATAGCCAGAAATAGAGCAGGTACTATGGAAAATGAAGACATGTAAGAGAAGAAAAGGACAAAGAAGGAATTAGTAGATGGTAGGCAAGGAAGACAGATGAACAAAGATTGGGTGTAAATCCAGCAGATCTTAATAGCTAAAAGCTCTTGAAATAATTATTACCTGAATTGGCATTTTGAAAGAGAAAGTTAAATGCTAAGATCAACCCTATAGAACTATACTTCAAGAATGAAGAAACCTTGAATATATGTCAGTTGAAAATGATTTGAATTATAAAATGAGAATTATTTTTACTAAAGACTTCAGTAACAACAGGTACCAGAAGAAATGGAGGTTGTCATGAGTAGTAGTGTGGCTAAAATGAGCATTTGAATACAATTAAACATTTTAGGGACTTCCCTGGTGGTTCAGTGGTTAAGAATCCAGCTTGTAACGCAGGGGACATGGATTTGATCCCTGGTCACATGCCACAGAGAACTAAGCCCTTGAGCTGCAACTACTGACCTCTTGCACCGCGGTGAAAGATCCTGCATGACACAACAAAAGATCCACGTGCCAAAACTAAGGCCTGAGGGAGGCCGATAAATTTTTTAAAACACAACATTTTAATTATGTCTAAGTAATTAGGGCTGTCAGGCTTAGGAAATAGAAAGCAGTTTTTACTATTCTTGAAAGAAAAGCTATACAATGTGAAAACAATGTAATTAGTGGAAAAATTATGTAAAATGGTAATCAACTGGGAAGAGTTCCGGGAAGTTCCAACCTAGAGTTAAGTGTAGGGTATTATATAAGGACAGTCAATGTATTATATACAATTGGCAAAATTGGTTTAAATACCCATTTTAAGGTATGTTCTATAACAATAAATTAGACTTCAGTATCTTTCCAAATAACCATAGCAAAGTCTTCGGTGGACAGAGCATGTGATGAATAAAAATAAAAACAAATTTTAAAGTGTTACATTTCTGTAAAATGGAACTTAAATGAACAAAATTTCTTGGCCTGCCTGCTATGACCAGCAATATGAGTTGATTTTTCAGTTCTCCATTCTGTTTACCTGGGCTGTATTTGAAGGTTATTTGCCTTCTAGAATGGACTGAAAACTATAAACTATAATATATTGCTATCTTTAAGAAATATTCCTAAATAAAGAAATTCAGATTTATTATTATCTCTTTGTTCTCTAAAAAGAAATTGAACTCTTACAGATAATAGGGCTGCTACAGTAATAAAATAGTCCTCATGGGGTTTACATTCTAGTAGGAAAAACATAAAATAGTGATTACAGGAATGGCAATCCACTCCAGTATTCTTGCCTGGAGAATTCCATCGACAGAGGAGCCTGGTGAGCTATATAGCTCACAGAGTCACAAAGAGTTGGACACAACTAAGCTACTTTCACTTTATCTTTCACAGGAAAAACATAAACAGTGATTACAGGGTTAGTAATATGATTTGTTACACAGGAGTACAAAATACTGTGAGGATGTAATACAAGGGAGCCTTACCTAATATGAAGAGGAGGAACTGTCAAAGAAGATTTGTTTAAGGAGATGAGGTTTAAATTGATACCTTTAAGGTAGAAGGAAGTATTTCAGTAGTTGAAACACCCTTCAGTAGTGGCTAGCCATTTGGCTTAAAATTAAATGGAACCCCTGCTTTCTTCTTACTGCACGAAAATAATTTCCACGTAAATCAACAGTTTTAATGGAAACAGTTTAAAGGAAAGGCCTAAATCATGAATAAACTTCTATAGTCTTTGCATATAGAGATAATTTTTAAGAAGTTTATGAAATCCATAAATCACAACAGTGTTGCATGGTAAATTCGCCCACAGAAAAATTAAAAGTGGCAGTTAAACACCATTAAACAATATTTAGAGGCAAGTTGGAAACTGGGAAGAAAGCAGTCCATAAAACAAAGGATTACTCTTCATTTACTCGCTGAACTCATAAACTAATAGCAGTATCTTCACGAAAAATATATTCAGTTTCACTAATAAAGAAATACAAGTCTAGATATATTCCCCCCATCAGATGGGGCAGTATTTTAATCTAGGATTGTCTGTATGTGGAACATCTCTAAATATCTTTCAGTATAAGGTTGGTTAAGTATATTATAGTATATACCTACAGAGAAATATTATGCAACAGTGAAAATAATGTAACCCCATACTCATGGACAAAGGTGGTGTTACATATTGTTTAGTGAAGAAAGCAGGTAATAAGCCTGGAATATGAGATGATATCAGATGTGCACGTCTCTTTGTATTTGCATAGAATGCTACCTAGACTGTTCACCGAAGTATTAGTTGTTAATTTTCAAGTTTTTGATAACTGGAGTTTGTGTTTTCTTGTGTCCACAAATTTTTTTTTTTTAATTAAAAAACAAGGGGTTAATTGGAATACTTATTCATATTTAGTGTTTTCTTCATATGTTTCAACTTTTCAGATAAAACTTATATCTTAGGTGTTTTCAAAGATAACTTGTGAAGAAAAACATTTGATTTTTCTGCTCTATATATTTTGATTAGCTGAATCATCAGAGACAACTTCATATGCGTTCCCCTTTTATATTAATAATATGTTGACATTTTGATTGATGACATGACCATTTCATTGAAACATAATTGTAGTCAAAGCATTTATAAAAGGATATTTATTTGTCTTTAGAGAGTGGTGGTGGTTCTCATGAGTGATGTTCTGGAGATGCAGTAAATGCTTTGATACAATGCCTGAAGAAGACTTTCATGAAAACTATTGGGAACTCTTTTGAGTATCGATAATTTTTTAACTGGAGAACCTCTTGTTTATATATAAAGAACATTGAAGTTATTTAAGCCTGTACTTAAGTTAAAAAGTAAATTGATCAGATTCCATGTTAACATTTTTGCTGATTAAATTGAAAGTTTTTTCTTTAATCTGTTGCTTTTCCATTTAGAATATTAAGATATTTCAGGAGACCAAAGACCATGTCTTACTGGATTAATGGGAAACATTGTGCTAAGTATTTACCCGTATCTTCTGTCAAGAAGTTTACAGTTTAGTCGTAACTCTCTAGCTAGTACTTGCCATACTATGCTGTTGATATCTTAGTGAACTACTTCTGTAAATATAGATACATACTTTATATGAAAAAATGAATATATAGATTATTTGATATAAAAACTTTTAAAGATATACTTTTTTGTTTCCTCCTTCTTCCCCTACCCTAATAAATTAAAAATTATTTTCAAAGAATATTTAGAAAGCAAGTCTTTTGTAGAAAGAGACACATGTAGTAGTTTAATTTTTAAATGAGTTGTGGGATAAAGTATGCTTTGTAGGTAGTTTACTCACTAATGTATTTAAACTGGTAGAACTAAAATTATTAATAAAATTAATTCATTGGTGTAAAATATAGCCTAGCCTATTAAAACACACTTTTCATAAGGTACCGTTAGAGATAATACAACTTTTATCCATAGATTTTAGTTGTAGTTCTGTTAATATACTAATATCTTAACTTCTCAGGATAAAAACAAAGTAAAAAATGTTAAAAGAGCAAAAATTTGATCTGCTTACCTGTACATATACTTCTGTTTGCTACAGTTTGTAGCCATACAACACATTTTCTCTGAGCAAGAAGGAATATGGTCTTGGTTTAATTCACTTCTTTGCTTTTCCCTATAGAAAATCAGGTTTTTGAGAGCTCTAACAGTGTGCTGTTGCAGGGCTCTCATCCTTTCTGTTTAAATAATGCAGGTACTTTGATGGAAACCTGGAGAAGCTCTTTGCTGAGTGTCATGTAATTAATCCAAGTAAAAAGTCTCGAACACGCCAGATGAATACAAGGTCATCAGCACAGGATATGCCTTGTCAGATCTGCTACTTGAACTACCCTAACTCGGTGAGTATCTGGTAGTTTAAGGCCAGCACTGCTGACTCTACTTCAGAGGATAAATTGACATTTCGTTATTTCAACAAAGGCAGTTCTGGGAGTCTGGGATTGTAGCAAAGCAGTAACCTATCCATATATTAAGAATAAAGAAGAGTAAGAGCTTGTCTCTCAGCCCTTCCCCATCCTCATTTGCTTTTTAAAGCTGCAACTTGTCCAAGTTGTCACTATACACCTGAATCTTTTTGCTTTACCTCTATGGGAGAATTGTGTTAATAGGTAGGCAGCAAATAGAATTATTTTTATCCAAATTAAAGTAGATTTAAAACTTAAGTTTTTAGAATATCCAAAACACTTAACAAAATGTCTTTAATGCTATTTCACTAGGGAGCTTTCAGGACTCTTCTTAACAAAAGATTTTCACACATACAGAGCCAATCCAACAGCTATTCTTTAGTACGTGTATCCCTCCTAAAACCTATTGTATTTAGAGGATTTACTTTGACTTATCTAGTGAAGAAATGTTATGCTTAAATAAACACAATCTTCTTCTTGTGAAAGCACTTTATTAGTAACCATAGGAAAATTACATTTATGGCCAAAAAAATGTATTTAATTACTCAGAATTCACCTCTTAAGATGTTTAAAGATATCTAAGGCTAATTTAATTTTACAACAATTATAACCATCTTGTTTATATTCTCTATTGTAATAGTTAAGCAGGTTTTTATAGTAATTAGTATATACCAGAACTTTGTCACCAGTATTATATATTTTAACATATTGAAGGTTTTTTGTTATTAATCTTAGAATTTGACATGTGTACCTTTAAACGTTCTCATTTGAAGGAAATTAATTTGTTTGCACATACAAGCACTTAGAAGAGTATTAAAAGAAAGTTAATTAATATGCTCTTAGAGAACTGGAAAATCAGAGTTAAAATAATTTAGTAGGAGCATTTCCCTGGTGGTCCAGTGCTTAAGACTCCTCATTCCCAGTGCAGGGGGCACAGGTTTGATCCCTGGTCAGGGAACTAAGTTTCTATATGCCACATGGTGTGGCCTAAAAAATAAATCAACTGATTAAAATTTTCAGTCAAAAAAATTTAGTAGCTAAAATACTAAATTGAATTTCCAGATTCTTAAGTCATTCTTATTTTATTTTCGAATTAAAAAAATTTTTTTTGGCCTTGCCATGCGGCGTGCAGGATCTTAGTTTCCCGACCAGGGATCAAATCCTTGTCCCCTACAGTGGAAACATGGTATTTTAACGTCTGGAGTGCCAGGGGAAGTACCCCATATTCTCAGTCACAGCTGTAACACTAGCTTCTTGGCTTTGGGTAATAAATGATTTAATCTGGCTGAGTCTCATTTTTTTTTAACCTTTCAAATAAATTGAATAAGATATTGTTTCAGATCTCTGTCAGCCTGAAACTATATTCATTTCCCTTTACTTAAATCACAGTCCTAACTTAAGTATTTAAAAAACTGCTATTAAAAATACATTAGTTTTGTGTTTTGACCATTTTATTATCTTTCTTTAACAGTTTCTCTTTGCCAGTTGACATTTGTATAGTGTATGTAAATGGTTCTATGAGGTAATACTAAGACTCAAAAAGTTTGTTCCGGATTATGTATGGTTTCTTATTCCTTGGCATTTCCCTTCCTGCTCTCTTACAGCCAGCTCCTCTTTAGTATAAACCTTAAATATAAGTACTGAAGCTAGCTGCTCACAAATAACCGCTATAACTTTCTCAATGCCCTTGAACAAATTAGAATTGAAAATCATAAGTAGATATTTGCAGTGTGGATTGTGCTATACTTAATAACTGATAGTGGAGGAAACAGCCTTCATTTATTCAGCAGACTCGACACTATTCTAAATGTTAGAAACAGTGGAGAATAAAGGCATAATTTACAGGTTAACTGGGCAAATAAGTAAAATGACATAGAAAAAATGGTAAGAGCTTTGGTAGGGCATGGTACTGAGGCATGGTACTGAGGGAACACATTGGAGAGACACCTAATCCAGTTTTGGATCAGGGAGACTTCCCACTGACATTGACATTTGAATTAACCTCTGAAGTTGTGGTAGGTAGGGCAACAGGGGGTATAGCAATACAGAAACCAAAGGAAGAAAATGCAATACCAAGAGTGGTAAACAGTGCTAGAGCTTCAGAGAGAGTAATTGAAAGGTTGAGTTTGGAATTAGCAACAAGAAGTTGACTGATGATCCTGAAAAGTAATTTTAAGTATTATGGTAAGATGGGAAACCAAACTACATGAGCTAAAGAGTCATGGACTTGAAGGTGGGAAAGGAAGTGGAGGCAATAAACATAAATTAGTCTTTCAAAGGAAGTTTGGCTATGTAAGTGACAGGACAAGAAAGTAAACAGCAGCATTGGTTGGAAAGTAAGTTAAAAGTGTTATGGAAACTGTACCAGGTGTTAGGAAAAAGTAAGCACAGTGAAACTAGGACTTCTTTTCTCACAGTTCTTGGGCTAATAAAGGATAATTTTAACCTTTTCAATTTTGCAAGTGAATGTCACCTGAGATTCTTTATTCAGGCTTTATTAATTGGATGAATGCTTTCTTTACTTACATTATTTACCTGACTCCCATGTATCAATTTCCACTATTCTTCAAACACTGATAACTTGTGTTTTATTATTGTTTATCTTCAATACCTTTATCCTTCTAGAAAGCAACTTTGCTTTATATAGTGCCACATGAAAACAGGTTTTTAAGTAAATGTTTCTGACAGTTTAGTTTATAAAATTGATACTTTGGGGCTATTTTGGGTGGTCTCTTCTTTAAAAACAATTTCCTGAGATTTTGGAACACTCTTTTTCAGTTCAGAGATTCCTCCTCTGTCCCCCTACCCCCTTGTGTTGTGTCCAGTTCAGGAATTTCTTAGCCTTGGCAACAGTTACTTTATATAATAATATTATTTTCAATCAAAGCTTAAGATTTAGCTCTATTAGAAAATATAGCTTGAGCTATCATCTTTTTTATGAAGTAAATCATTTTATACTTTCTAAGAATAAGGTATAGATAAAAGCAAAATTGAAGACTGTGAGAGTTGCCACCCTCTTTTTGCTTTACCTTTGGACATGTATGTGTGATTTATTTTTCTAATTTATGTTGTTTAGTCTTGTTACCTGTTTAATTTAAAAAGTTATTGGAAAGGGGGAAAAAAAAACAACTTTGTTTTTTGTCTTTTTATGTTATCTTAAAAGAGCCCTGGTGTAAAAGTCCCCCAAAGTAGACGTGTTACCTATAGAGATCACTGCGTAACCATTGTGACCTTTAAGCTATCAGTCTTTGTAAAAAAGAGGAAAGCACATGAGGGTGTGTTTGTGTTTTTAGGTTATGAATAAAACATTTTAGAATTACTGATACGATTTTATTATATTTGTAGAATGCCCCCTCAAATATCAAAAATCAAATACTCTCCTTTAGTAATCTGACAATAGGTTAGTGCCAGATCTCCTTCACTGTTGTGAGTAGTAGTAAGAATAGATTCTTTTTATTTCTCAGATCTTTTGTTTTTGGATTAGAATATTGATTTCCCAAATATCTATCTTCACTTATTTTGTGACTCAGGTAGAATCATTGTCACTCTCTAAATAGTAACATTTTAACCTTGATATTTTCCATATTATTTGGTCTGTAAAACCAGTATTAGGACTCTGAACTTTTTCTTTCCCAGTTACTTTCCAAGTATATTTTACATAGTTAGTATGCTATAATATTGTATCTTATTTGCATTTATAGCTCATAAGCAACATCAGAAATTTTGTAAGCATATTTCAAATAACAGCTAATTAGAAAATGTTGTAGAATTTAAAATGCCACTTTAATAAGAGCCACAAAATGAATAAAAGAGCTAAGAATAAACTTGGCAAGAAATATGAAAGACCTATATGAAGGAAAGGGGAGATAAATAAATGACAAGTATTTGGAAAGATAGAATATTAATAAAATGAAGCAAAGAGTAGATTGATGAGGGTAGAGAGAAGCTAGTCTTACCAAATTCAGAAATAGGCAGTGCAGTAAAGCAGAATAGAGTTGAGTATTGTTTAGTTGCTCAGTCGTGTCCGACTCTTTGCCACTCCATGGACTGTAGCCTGCCAAGCTCCTCTGTCCATGGGATTTCCCAGGCAAGAACTGGAGTGGTTTACCATTTCTTTCTCCAGGGAATCTTCGTGACCCAGGGATCAAACTTGGATCTCTTGAATTGGCAGGCGGATTCTTTATCAGTGAGCCACCAGAGAAGCCAGAGTCGAGTATATTTGTGGAGAATTTAATACACAACAGAGAGGGTATTTCCTTTAAGGAGGATTATTTAATAAATGGTATTGGAACAACTCTGTAACCATCTGGAAACTTAGATTTCTGCCTTACTCCTTATATCAAAATTAATTTAGGACTCTTCTGATGGTCCAGTAGTTAAGAATCTGCCTGCCAGTTTAGGGGACACGGATTTGATCCCTGGTCTGGTAAGATTCCACATGCCACAGGGAACTGGCATAGGCGGCTAAGCCTATGAACTGTAACTACTGGAGCTCTCGCACCCTAGAACCTGTGTTCCAAACAAGAGAAGCCACTGCGTTGAAAAGTCTGTGTACTGCAACTAAAGAGTAGCCCTGTCTTGCTGCAACTAGAGATGCCTGTGCTCAGCGACAAAGACCCAGTGCAGCTCCCCCCCCAAAAAAACACAACTTTTTTTTTCCAGGTTTAAAAATTTATTTGCACATATTGAAACAAAATAATCTTTTAACTAGTTTTTCCTTTGTATGTCTTGCTTTCGTTTTTATTTTTTTTATTGAAGGATGATTGTTCTACGGAATTTTGTTGTTTTCTGTCAAACCTCAACGTGAATCAGCCACAGATATACATATATCCCCTTGCATTTGAATCTCCCTCCCATCTCCTGCCCCATCTCCCCCCTCTAGATTGATACAGAGCCCCTGTTTGAGTTTCCTGAGCCTTACAGCAGATTCCTGTTAGCTCTGTTTTACATGTGGTAATATAAGTTTCCATGTTACTCTTGCCATACATCTCTCCCTCTCCTCCCCTCTCCCCATGTCCATAAGTCTGTCACAACTTTTTTCAACTTAAGAAGAAACTAATTTAGAGGCCATGGATTCTAAAGCTGATACATTTTGCTGTATATGAATGAAGAGCTTCTGCACAGCAGCAAAATGTATTGAAACTGGGAGAAAATATTTTCCATACTTATAAACAGTCAATTTTCTAAATAAGTAAAAACAAAAAAAACAGTAAAACATTTAGAAAAAATGCCCAGAGGAAAATTTGGCAAAAAAGGTGAAGAAAATACACAGAAAAAGAAATATACAGCCTTAAATCTTGTTTCAAATTTTTAAGCTTCACTCAAAAGGAGAAATTAAAATCAAAACTCTTGGTAGTTAGTTCATTTTCACCTGTTACTGGCAAAAATCAAGGAGTTTAAGTGTTTGGGCATGGGTGTGAGAAGGTTTTCTTCAGTAGTGTAAATTGCAACAACCTCTTTGCAATAATCAAAATGTATACTGTTAGAATTTCACTTGTACAAATTTTTCCTGATATACATTCATTTGATCACACAGATAATAAAAAGAAAACCAAGATACAGAAGAAGGTTTGTGGTACTTCTACCATATATTGGAAATAGTGATTACTTCTGGGTAGAGAAGTAGAGGACAAGGTAGAGAAAGATGGAGATAAGACTTTTTTTTTTTAACATAAACTCATATTGTTAAATAATTGTCTTTAACTATAGCCTATATTATATTAATTTAAAAAGAATTAGGTGGTAAATATAGTAAAATATTTTTAAAGTAAACTATGATAACCATGTTTGTCTTTTGAAGTGTAGTCTTCTACACTCTTAATATTACTTAAAGTACCTGCTTTTAATATCCCATTATAGAATATAATAAGGTTCATTTAACCAGCCATCAAATTGAAAGTATTTCAAATCATATAAGTAGTATAACATTAGGCCAAAATGTTACTATTATTATTCTTACTATTAAAGTATTACTACTATTCTGAAGAAGTATTTTGGTTTCCATAAGGTTTTATTTTCTAGGTTAGGTATATTCCATTGCAGCTCCGAGAACTGTGGTATCTGTGTGACATTTTAGAAATAACACCATTGGGAGCTCCCTGGTAGTCCAGTGGTTAAGACTTGGTGCTTTCATTGCTGTGGGGCTGCGTTCACTTCCTGGTCGGGGAACTAAGATCCTGCAAACCAAGCAAGCAGTATGGCCAAAAAATAATAATAAAGTAGCAGCTTTATTGAGATGTAATTCACATACCATACAACTTACTTATTTAAAATGGTCTTAAGCATAGTCACAGAGTTGTGTAGCCATCACCACAATTCATTTTCAAACATTTTAATAATCCCCCAAGGACCTTGTGTAGTCACTTCCCATTCCTCTCAAGCTTGTTAGCCTTAGGCAACCACAATCTACAAGTGAAAGCAAACAACATGTGGTATTTGGTGACTGGTTTATTTTACTAGCATGTTTGCAAGGTTTGTCCACATTATAGTGCGTGCTTTACTGCTTTGATGGCTGAGTAATTTTCTGTTACATGGATATTCCACATTTTGCTTATTTATCAGTTGATGGACATTGGATTTGTTTCCAGTTTGGAATTATTGTGGCTAATGCTGCTGTGAACATTTGTGTACAAGTTTTTATGTGGGTACATACCTAGCAGTGGAGTTGCTGAATCATTTGGTAATAACTTTTAATTTCTTGAGAAACTGCCAATGTTTTCCAAAATTCCTGTACGTTCCCACTAGCAGTGTTTGAGGGTTCTGATTTCTCCATATCCTTGTCAGCACTTTTATTGTGTCTTTTTGATTATAACTGTCCTAGTGGGTGTGAAGTGGTGTTTCATTGTGACTTTGATTTACCTTTCCTGATGATTAAGGATATTGAGCATCTTTTCATTTGCTTATTGGTACAAACTTGTGTGCCTTTCCTAAAAATTATAAATATCTAATGTAGAATCATCTCTCGTTGTTTTCTGCTCAGTGAATGTGTGTATAGATTTTGCCCCATAGAAATTCGTTTTAGGAGCCCATTTAGTCCTGTCAAATTGGACATTTTAGCCACTATGAGAAACATGATCTGATTGATTCTTATTGAGTCACTATAGTGATTCTTCTGATAATTTCTTTTGAAAGTCCATATATTATTTTTGTTGCAGTATTTCACTGGCCTTGAATGTGGACATAAGTTTTGTATGCAGTGCTGGAGTGAATATTTAACTACCAAAATAATGGAAGAAGGCATGGGACAGGTAAAGATGCCACTTTGTTCTTGAGATTTTGTTGAATTTCTTTTAAGTGTTTAGACTGTTACACAAATATAAACAGGTAAAGCATTCTGGGTTGTGAATTACATTTGGCTCTTTTTTCTAGGTTAAAACAACTAAAAGATAATTGAGATTTTTTTTTTCCTATTTACAATGTGATATTCCAGTTAAAAATCCAGTGCAGGTAATGTTTTCTTAGCAGGCATTAACATTTGTATTTATCCAGGCTAAACTTGTTGAGAATTTTTGTTGTGTATCTCTTGCCTTTGCCAATTAAGTTTAATATTGAAAAACCAGTTGTTTGGGTTAGCAATTTTAGTTGCTTTATAGTGACAGATACTCACATACAGGTTTCTTTTAAAAGAAAGGAAATGATTAGGGTCCTATAAATGTTAAGGTATCCTCAGAACCTAGCAAATTCCTGGCAGTGGTAAACATTTAGTAAATATTTGTTGAATGAAGACGTAGTTTAAATTTCAATCTTTTCCAGACTATTTCGTGTCCTGCTCATGGTTGTGATATCTTAGTGGATGACAACACAGTTATGTAAGTACTTTTGATAGATTCTGCATGTTGAATATATATTAGTTGATTAAGCCAAATTAATTTTTGCTCAACACCACACTGGAGGTGAACATTTAAAGTCTGGAGAGACATTCTAACGTACATTCCTTTGTAGTACACAAGCCTGTTTGTAGCCTGGTTAAATGCCCAGTCAGTATTTTGTTAAGTTGGCAATGCGTGATAGCTAGATTTCAGCGAACTTTGCAGTTGGAGGATAGGTTATGTCAGTGTATCAGTTGATCTTCTGAGAAGCAGAGCCAGGACATAGTTAGAACGTGCTTTATTACGGATAGCGTCTATGTAGGATAAATAGGAATAGGAGGAGTGGACAGACATGATACAGTTCTGACACCTGTTGAGAAAGAAGGAAGAAGAATTCAGTAGGAAATGACTAAGACTGTGTGCAGCTGTGAGAGAGTCTCTGTCAGCCCTATCGGGAACCCCAGTCCATAGATTTCCCACAGAGGATGCTTCAGGCAGCAGAAATGGCCAGGCCCCGGCACCAGTGTCACGCTTAGTCTCTCACTGGGAGCTAAGCAGGGCGGGTGTGGCCTCATCTGGAACACTGCTACGAATCTCAAAGGCACTGCAGCTGGAGGCTGTTGGCTGACTACTGGCCTTGTGAAAGGTTCCCTTTTGAAGGAGAGAAAGAAACTTGAAGAAAGAGGTATAATTAGCTCCTGTACATGGGATAAAATCCGGAGTCGCTTAATTCCTGAGTCAGTGCTGTTTTTATAACCTCAGGCAGCCTAATTGATTTTAGTCTAGGAAGATAAATAGACCGAGGGCCTGAATGATCCACAGACAAATTTTATAATTAGTCCTGGATAATTGCCCGTATAGAAAGGTATGTCTGCATTTAAGCACTGGGATTTGAGAGTAATAAGAGTGAAAGCAGCCATGGGTTTTAGTGAGCAAATTCTTAACCTAATGAAGCCATAAATTGACTTAACCAGCACAGTTTATAAAGCCACTGATTCCACTTTATTAATCCCAACCTACTTTGGTTTACTAAAATACCTTTACTCTTGTCAGCTTGTCTTTCAGTAAATCTTATTTCCATTAACCATGTATGGTCTTAAAGTACCACCATCTTTCCAGTTGTCTTTATCTTGTCCTCTGATACTTTTAATTCTTTGTATTCTTTCATCAGTACAGGTCACTGTATCTTTTCATTTCTTCCACAAACATTTACTGGGAGCCTGTTTTATTAGCACATAAACACAGGAGAACAAATTAAGATACGTTTCCTTTCCCCAAGAGGTTCCTAATAATAAATACATAGTTTACATTTGATGTATGCATGTTTGCCACATCCTTTCAGTTGTGTCTGACTTTTTATGACCCTATGGACTGTACCCCTCCAGGCTCTTCTGTCCATAGGGTTTCCCAGGCAAGAATACTGGAATAGGTTGCCATCCCCTTCTCCAGGGGATCTTCCCAACCCGGGAATTGAACCCCTGTCTGTTGTGTCTCCTGCATTAGCAGGCAGGTTCTTTACCACCACTGCCACCTGAGAAGCCCATTTTATGTGTAAATGTATGTATAAAGTACAGTTACAGGGAAACACATTACCTAAAGAATTAGGGCATCTTAGGGAGAGATACCAAGGATTAAAAATTTTGTGTGGAGAGTAATAGTCCATGAACTTCTCTTTTATGTATTCTGTCATGGCTAAAGCACAAAGTAGCAGATTACTAGAGATGAGGATGAAAAGAGTTTGACAGTTTGAGTTTTGTCATAAAAGGTTATTAGGACTGATGAGATTTGCATTTTCTCATCAAATGCAAAGGAGGATAGTGTAGAGTGGGGAGGCATTTGGGCAGTGAGATGTGGTTAGAAGATTATTGTTTATCATGCCTGGTTAAATAAATAAATGTAAATCAACATTAGATATTCTGACATTAATCATCTTTCTATGTTTGTTATTTGGCTGCGCCTTAGTTGTGGCACGTGGGATCTTGGTTGCGTGATGCGGGATCTTTCGCTGTGGCACTTGGACTCCCTACTTGTGTGTGGCACAGGCTTAGTTGCTCCATGGCATGTGAGATCTTAGTTCCCTTGCCAGGGATCGTCCCCTGTGTTGAAGGCTGATTCTTAACCGCTGGACCACCAGGGAAGCCCCTTAATTATTTTTTCATTTTTAAAAAAATATTTATTTAGTTATTTGGCTGTGCTGGGTCTTAGTTGCAGCACGTGGGGTCTAGTTCCCTAACCAGGGATCAAACCTATGTCACCTCCATTGGAAACACGGGGTCTTAGCCACTGGACCACTGGGGACGTCCCATTGGTTTTTAAATGATGTAAACTTCTCATAACATAACATTCACCTTTTTAACTGAAGTACGCAGTTCTGTGGCTTTTTGAATACTTATGTGATGTTGTGTAACCATCACCACTATCTAATTCCAGAACATTTTCATCAGCCCCAAAAGAAATCCCATATCCACTAAACAGTTACTCTTGACTCCCTCCTTTCCCTAGACTCTGACAACTACTCACCTTTGCTGTCTGCATGGATTTGCTTAATCTGGACATTTCATTTAAATGGAGTCATACAGTGTATGACCTTTTGTGAATGGCTTCCTTCACTTAACATAATGTGTTCAAAGTTCATTCATGTTGCAGCATGTATAAGGACATCATTCCTTTTTATGGCTAACTAATGTTCCATTATACGGATATTCCATATTTTATTTCTCCATGAGTTCTTGGACATTTGAGTTATTTTTGCTTTTTGTAGAAATCTTTGTTACTATTTGAATATTTGTGTGCAAGGTTTATATTGAACACCTGTTTTTAATTCTCTTGAATGTATATACCTTGGAGTGGAATTAATTGTTGAGTCATATGGTAATTTTGTGTTTGGCTTTTTGAGGAACAGCCTTGTGCACTAATTACTTTTATCCCTCAGTTTCAACATGTGCAAAATCTGAAGGTTTACTCATTTGAAAAGTACTTACTAAATACTTTCCACAGGCCAGGCAGTGTATTGGACATAAGAGATCCTTTCATGGAGCTTATTGTTTGGTTGAGAATAGGGAATTAGGGAGGCAGATATTAAAGAATGATTATATGATAGCTGGCTGATGAAAATTATGACACATTCTGTAAAGAAGTGTATAATTTGCCATGAAAACTGAAGGGGAGTGGTCTACATCTAGACTGGTATGAATTGTAGGAAGGGCCTCCTTGAGTGAGTAACAGTACATCTTAACTGAGTGAAATAATAATGATGGTGATGAATTCAGCTTCATCTAATATTTATTGAGTGCTTACTATTTGCCAGGCACTATGCTAGTCTCCCAGCTCTATTTCTGCTATCCATTTTATAGATTAGTAAACTGAAAAATGGGCTTCCCAGGTAGCTCAGGGGTAAGAGTCCACCTGTCAAGCAGGAGATTTGGATTCGATCCCTGGGTTGGGAAGATCCTCTGGAGAAGAAAATGGCAGCCCACTCCAGTATTCTTGCCTGGATAATCCCATGGTCAGAGGAGCCTGGCAGGCTATAGTCCATGGGGTATCAAAGGGTTGGACATGACTTAGCGACTAAAATAACAACAAAATTGAAGAGTGGAAGTCAAAGGACATATCCTCACTTCGTAAGTTGAGAAGCCAGTATTCTAACGTAGGCTGTCCCACTTCAGAGCCCCACTAGGATAATCTTTTGTTTGCTTTCCAAGGAAGGTAGCCCCAAGCAGAAGCCTTTGAGGAAGGGTGTGCTATGCTTCAGTTCAGTTCAGTTCAGTTTCTCAGTCGTGTCCGACTCTTTGCGACCCTGTGAATCACAGCATGCCAGGCCTCCCTGTCCATCACCAACTCCCGGAGTTCAAACTCATGTCCATCGAGTCGGTGATGCCATCCAGCCATCTGATCCTCTGTAGTCCCCTTCTCCTCCTGCCCCCAATCCCTCCCAGCATCAGAGTCTTTTCCAATGAGTCAACTCTTTGCATGAGGTGGTCAAAGTATTGGAGTTTCAGCTTCAGCATCAGTCCTTCCAATGAACACCCAGGACTGATCTCCTTTAGGATGGACTGGTTGGATCTCCTTGCAGTCCAAGGGACTCTCAAGAGTCTTCTCCAACACCACAGTTCAAAGGCATCAATTCTTTGGCACTCAGCTTTCTTCACAGTCCAACTCTTACATCCATACATGACCACTGGAAAAACCATAACCTTGATTAGATGGACCTTTGTTGGCAAAGTAATGTCTCTGCTTTTGAATATGTTGTCTAGGTTGGTCATAACTTTCCTTCCAAGGAGTAAGCGTCTTTTAATTTCATGGCTGCAGTCACCATATACAGTGATTTTGGAGCCCCAAAAAATAAAGTCTGATACTGTTTCTACTGTTTTCCCATCTATTTGCCATGAAGTGTTGGGACCAGATGCCATGATCTTCGTTTTCTGAATTTTGAGTTTTGAGCCAACTTTTTCACTCTCCTCTTTCACTTTCATCAAGAGGCTTTTTAGTTCCTCTTCACTTTCTGCCATAAGGGTGGTGTCATCTGCATATCTGAGGTTATTGATATTTCTCCCAGCAATCTTGATTCCAGCTTGTGCTTCTTCCAGCCCAGCGTTTCTCATGATGTACTCTGCATATAAGTTAAATAAGCAGGGTGACAATATACAGCCTTGACGTACTCCTTTTCCTATTTGGAACCAGTCTGTGTTCCATGTCCTGTTCTAACTGTTGCTTCCTGACCTGCATACAGATTTCTCAAGAGGCAGATCAGATGGTCTGGTATTCCCATCTCGTGAAGAATTTTCCACAGTTAATTGTAATCCACACAGTCAAAGGGTTTGGCATAGTCAATAAAGCAGAAATAAATGTTTTTCTGGAACTCTCTTGCTTATTCCATGATCCAGCGGATGTTGGCAATTTGATCTCTGGTTCCTCTGCCTTTTCTAAAACCGGCTTGAACATCTGGACGTTCACGGTTCACGTATTGCTGAAGCCTGGCTTGGAGAATTTTGAGCATTACTTTACTAGCGTGTGAGATGAGTGCAATTGTGCGGTAGTTTGAGCATTCTTTGGCATTGCCTTTCTTTGGGATTGGAATGAAAATGAAAACTGACCTTTTCCAGTCCTGTGGCCACTGCTGAGTTTTCCAAATTTGCTGGCATATGAGTGCAGCACTTTCACAGCATCATCTTTCAGGATTTGAAATAGCTCAACTGGAATTCCATCACCTCCACTAGCTTTGTTCGTAGTGATGCTTTCTAAGGCCCACTTGACTTCACATTCCAGGTTGTCTGGCTCTAGGTGAGTGATCACACCATCATGATTATTGGTCGTGAAGATCTTTTTTGTACAGTTCTTCTGTGTTCTTGCCACCTCTTCTTAATATCTTCTGCTTCTGTTAGGTCCATACCATTTCTGTCCTTTATCAAGCCCATCTTTGCATGAAATATTCCCTTGGTATCTCTGATTTTCTTGAAGAGATCTCTAGTCTTTCCCATTCTGTTGTTTTCCTCTACTTCTTTGCATTGATTGCTGAGGAAGGCTTTCTTATCTCTCCTTGCTATTCTTTGAAACTCTGCATTCAGATGCTCATATCTTTCCCTTTCTCCTTTGCTTTTTGCTTCTCTTCTTTTAACAGCTATTTGTAAGACCTCCCCAGACAGCTATTTTGCTTTTTTGCATTTCTTTTCCATGGGGATGGTCTTGATCCCTGTCTCCTGTACAATGTCATGAACCTCCGCCCAAAGTTCATCAGGCACTCTATCGGATCTAGTCCCTTAAATCTATTTCTCACTTCCACTGTATAATCATAAGGGATTTGATTTGGGTCATACCTGAATGGTCTAGTGGTTTTCTCCACTTTCTTCAATTTAAGTCTGAATTTGGCAATAAGGAGCTCATGATCTGAGCCACAGTGAGCTCCCAGTCTTGTTTTTGCTGACTGTATAGAGCTTCTCCATCTTTGGCTGCAAAGAATATAATCAACCTGATTTCGGTGTTGACCATCTGGTGATGTCCAGGTGTAGAGTCTTCTCGTGTGTTGTTGGAAGAGGGTGTTTATTATGACCAGTGTGTTCTCTTGGCAAAACTCTATTAGCCTTTGCCTTGCTTCATTCCGTATTCCAATTTGCCTGTTACTCCAGGTGTTTCTTGACTTCCTGCTTTTGCATTCCAGTCCCCGATAATGAAAAGGACATCTTTTTTGTGTGTTAGTTCTAAAAGGTCTTGTCGGTCTTCATAGAACCGTTCAATTTCAGCTTCAGCGTTACTGGTTGGGGCATAGGCTTGGATTACTGTGATATTGAATGGTTTGCCTTGGATACAAAGAGAGATCAATCTTTCGTTTTTGAGACTGTATCCAAGTACTGCATTTCGGACTCTTTTGCTGACCATGATGGCTACTCCATTTCTTCTAAGGGATTCCTGCCCACAGTAATAGATATAATGGTCATCTGAGTTAAATTCACCCATTCCAGTCCATTTTAGTTCACCGATTCCTAGAATGTCAACGTTCACTCTTGCCATCTCCTTTTGACCACTTCCCATTTACCTTGATTCATGGACCTGACATTCCAGGTTCCTATGCAATATTCCTCTTTACAGCATCGGACCTTGCTTCTCTCACCAGTCACATCCACAGCTGTGTATTGTTTTTGCTTTGGCTCCATCCCTTCATTCTTTCTGGAGTTATTTCTCCACTGATCTCCAGTAGCATATTGGGCACCTGCCGACCTGGGGAGTTCCCCTTTCAGTATCCTATCATTTTGCCTTTTCATACTGTTCATGGGGTTCTCAAGGCAAGAATGCTGAAGTGGCTTGCCATTCCCTTCTCCAGTGGACCACATTCTGTCAGACCTCTCCGCCATGACCCGCCCGTCTTGGGTGGCCCTTCACCGCATGGCTTAGTTTCATTGAGTTAGACAAAAAGCTGTGGTCTGTGTGATCAGATTGGCTAGTTTTCTGTGATTATTCTTTCGGTGTGTCTGCCCTCTGATCCCCTCTCGCAACACCTGCTGTCTTACTTGGGTTTCTCTTACCTTGGACGTGGGGTATCTCTTCACAGCTGCTCCAGCAAAGCGCAGCCACTGCTCCTTACCTTGGACGAGGGGTCTCTCCTCACGGCTGCCCCTCCTGACCTTGGACATGGAGTAGCTCCTCTCGGCCCTCCTGTGCCTGCGCAGCCGCCGCTCCTTGGACATGGGGTTGCTCTTCTCTGACGCCTCCCCTGACCTCCGGTGTGCTGTGCTTAGTTGTTGCTATGTCTGTCTCTTTGCAATACCCTGGACTGTAGCCAGCCAGGCTCCTCTGTCCATGGGGATTCTCCAGACAAGAATACTGAAGTGGGTTGCCATGGCCTTCTCCATGGGATCTTCCCAACCCAGGGATCAAACTGAGGTCTCTGGCATTGCAGGCAGTTTCTTTACTGTCTCAGTCACCAGGGAGGCCCTGAGGAAGGGTGGTGCTTACTATTTTGAAAGAATACAGATGCGAGAGGAGTACACTGAGGAGTGCACAGGACTGGGTGGGGATCTTTTGTAAGGGCAGTGTGATAAGAGAAGTGAGTGGTATAAGAAACTCAAGATGATATTGGACTTTACATTTTTTTTGGTACTGTTCTTAATAGCTTCTTTGGTGGTTACTTTCTTTGCTTTAATACCGTTTTCCTATAATACCCACAGGCATGTTTAACTAGTGAAAATTAAACTTGAAGGTTCTTCACTTTCATGAGTTCCTGTGAGTTTAAGAAATTCTTGTGACTTACAGTATTCTAGGTGAATAAGGAATGCCAGATTGCAATTAGTAAGCATTTCTAATAAATTACCAGAAGATTTCAGAAGAAGAAGGCTATCAGAATTATATGTGGCAAAACCTATATCCATCTCTGAACATTCCTGTCAAGATTGTTTTATTTCACACACTGATTTTAGGGGAGGAGATCTTAGGAAAGGTGGCCAAGAATTGCTGTCTTAAGGCAAGATATGAGAGTCAGAAGACTCTGAAAGGGGCCCAAATTTGGCGATAGTTGGTAAGTCATTAGACTACAACACAAATACCAGTTGGGTAAAAATGGAATATTTAGAGTATAAGAACCAGGGGGAAACATCTACCAAAATAAAATTATAGAAACTTTGAGATTATTGTTTTGATTCCTAGAGTTATATATGTTGACAGTTTATATATATATTTTAGTACTTTCAATTTAAGGCAGTTTCATACCAGAGCATTGAAATTTTATTTTATGAATGTGGAAAATACCCTTAGCTGAAAACCTCCTAATAAACTATTTTTATTCTCACTTTCAGGCGCCTGATCACAGATTCAAAAGTTAAATTAAAGTATCAGCATTTAATAACAAATAGCTTTGTAGAGGTAAGTGATTCTCATAAGTTTTCATTCTTTAAATAAAAGAAATTCTGCTTATTAATAGAAGTACTCAGTTTGTCTTACATAAGAAACACCTTTATGATAACTTCAGTTACTATCTTTTTATGAAGCATACCAAAATACCTTTATTCTCAAAAGAATCTGACAAATCAATAAATAGATGTCTTTTCATAGGTCTTAAGCTTTGATAAAATTATTTTTATAGTCTTTATCCTTAGCAGAGAACTGTAGCTGATTCTTAGTGATGTCATGTTTCATCACGTTTGATACATTAGCCCTGCTATATCTCTACTTGTTTTACCTTCCTTGCATTACGAGTAAACTTGGTTAAAAATGAATTGTTTAGTGGTTTTTGTATGTTGTATCAAGTATGGCTTAACAGAAAAGAAATTGTCAAAGCACGGCGAGTCTGCTTTTTGTAAATAAAGGTTTATTTGAACACGCCCATGTGGTCTGTGACTGCTTTTGTGCTGCAGTGGCAGAGTTGAGTAGTTGCTAAAGAATGGCCCATGAAGCCAAATATATCTACTATCGGGCTCCATTTGAAAGAAGTTTGCCAGCCCCTGTGTAAGAGCATGAGTGTAACTTGGTATTTCACTTCTAGAAAGTAATATTAATTTTTATTAGCAGTTAAACTGAAGGTCTTCTAGAAATAGCAGTTGTAAAGAATTACACATTTTTAAAAATGGTCAATAAACTTGAATTCTCATGGAGTGTTCCTTGAGCAATGTTTTGTCCCATAATAAAAATATATCAAAAGTTATATTTCTTTTGAAGAACTAAAATGCAACCATTGCTGTGGCTTAGGAACTGGTTTTTGTTTTTAGAAGAACTTTTTATGGCCAAAGAGAGGAATTCCATGTGTATTCTTTAGCTTGTTTCATATAGCATATGAACTCCTTCCCTGAGTAGAAGCATTACCTTATTTTTTTGCATCTTATAAAATTGCCCTGAAATAGAACCATACACAAATTGATGTGTGTTAATGATCACA
Organism: Bos grunniens; assembly: GCF_055505025.1. NCBI lineage: Eukaryota > Metazoa > Chordata > Mammalia > Artiodactyla > Bovidae > Bos > Bos grunniens. The sequence continues at coordinate 82,925,911 of NC_141174.1, read as the reverse complement.
TAATGGTGATTATTTATTTTAAAGTTTCCCAGTGGGATTTTGAAGATAGAACAAGAGATAGTTTATAATTCCAGGTATTCAAGTGATCTATAATCTTAGAAAAACAGTACATCCAGAAGCATTGCTGTAAAAGACTATTGATAGCAGGGTTTTAAATGCTTGTGACACCATCCGCACTTTATGATAGTGAGGAAGTAGTATACATAATTGCATGGTGTGCTGGGAAATCTTGCATCATGATTTAATTTGCTGTCATTTTTTAATTTTCTAACTTGTATTTCAGTGCAATCGACTGTTAAAGTGGTGTCCTGCCCCAGACTGCCACCACGTTGTTAAAGTTCAGTATCCTGATGCTAAACCTGTTCGCTGCAAATGTGGGCGCCAGTTTTGGTAAGCAGGTGATTTCCTGAATTGGAGTAGTACACATAGCTTTTCTATTTATTTTTGGTAGTGAAATAGAAAATTTTCTTTACCTCAGGTAGGTTGGTAACTGATTTTAAATAGCATATATTTCTTTAAAATAAAACTTAGCTTAAAAAGTCTCATATCTTAAGATAATTTTCCTCTTTCTATGTTGCTGTAAGTTTTGGATTTATTTTCTTATGGGAAAAAAAAGTGCAGTTATAATCACTTTTCCTTGTATCCTCCATTGGCACATGTATAGGAGCAAACCTAAAGATCTGGGACAAGAACTTAGTTCTCGTTTCTGATTAACAGCTTATTTTGTCACATTGTTTTTTGTTTCCTTATGGCTCATGATTTGTATTCAGATTATCTCTTAGGAAATACAGAGTTAGGAGTTTTTAATTTCCTTTGTTCTGATGAGTTTAATCTTGGTCCTAAAAATATGTAGATAAATTTGGAAAGCTAAAACTTGGTTGATTAGATGTTGATTAAATCTTTTAGTTGTTGATTAAATCTTTTTTAACTAAGAGTTTTCTCTGGGGCTTCTGGCCCCAGCTTTCTTGGTAACCTGGATTCTTGAAGTACCATAGCCTTTGAATTCTAGGTTCAACTTAGCAGGGAATTTCCATTACCACACATTAGAGACCATTCCTTTATGGATCTTTTAGAAATGAGAAGCTGTTAAAGCCAAGGGGCTCTATAGGTAGCAAATACACATTTTATTGGTTTTCCATATCATTCTTTTTTTGTTGTTTGTTTCTGTTTTGGTCATGGGTATGCATTTTGTGGGATCGTAGTTCCCTGACCAGGGTTTGAACCCAGGCCCTTGGCAGTGAGAGGATGGAGTCCTAACCACTAGCCCTCTAGGGAAATTGCTCTGTATCATTCTTTTTTTCCTCCAAACAGCAATAGATTTAGTCTTAGCATCATTAATACTAAATATTTCCCAAAAGAATAGGTAAAACTCACAGAGATTAAGTTTGTGTAAAGTACATGCTATTTTGGTAAAGGTTATACATTATCATTTCAGAATTTACTCTGTAGACATAGTGTGGAGTCTAATTCCTTCCCTGCTTTCAAATATATTTTGTGTATGAAGTATTTCAAATACAGATTTAGTATAGAGAATAACAGCAATACTTAAACACTTATAAAGTTACAACCGACCTTAATGAAAATCAGTTTGTTTTTGTCAAGAAATAAAACATGAAAGATATATTTGAAGCTTCTTGATGTTCCTTTCTCTATTCCATTCCCCGTCTTCTAGAACTAACCATTATCGTGGCTTCATTTAAACTGAGAGCACTTTATTCTTCTAATTTGCAAAGGATTTTGGGCATTCCCAAAGTACTTGATTAATTAATCAGCCATTCCATGCTTATGTTTTTCACAAGCATTTGTTTTTATTCTTAGTAGTAGTGTTAGTCACTCAGTTGTGTCTGATTCTTTGCGACCCCATGTACTTTAGCCTGCCATGCTCCTCTGTCTATGGGATTTTAAGGCAAGAATGCTGGAGGGGGTTGCCATTTCCTTCTCCAGGGGATCTTGCTGATTCAGGGATAGAACCAGGGTCTCCAGCATTGCAGGCAGACTCTTTACCATCTGAGCCACGAGGGAGTGTTTATTCTTAATTTATACTTTTTAAACCATGCTCCTAGAAAGCAGAAAGGAATTAGCAGTTAATGTAGCAGAATATGTAGTCATCATCTTTTGTTTTATACCTTGTTTGGTACACTTTACTAGGCTGAGGTTCATTTGTTTGGATCTTGCAAAAATATGTGACCTGTTTGTTTCTCACATATTGCTTACTGTGCATTAGTACTAAAGTATAGAATTACCATACGAAGTCAGACTAACTCTTCATTTGGAATGTTAAATATTTAATATATACCTATGAAGCATTCTTTATGGGGAACCCCACCAGGGCTTCCCTGGTGGCTTAGAGGTTAAAGCATCTGCCTCCAATGCGGGAGACCCGGGTTCGATCCCTGGGTCGGGAATATCCCTGGAGAAGGAAATGGTAACCCACTCCAGTATTCTTGCCTGGAGAATCCCTGGACGGAGAAGCCTGGTAGGCTACAGTCCACAGGGTCGCAGAGTCCGACGCGACTGAGCGACTTCACTTTCACTTTCTATGAAGCATTGTAAGTTCAGATTATTGAACATGATTTCATTTTAGTTCAGTTAGACAGTGGTTGCAGCAAGGAATTACACATATTAAAAACTATCAGAAAATACAACTCTAAACTGATTGTACTGTCTTAACAGTTTGGTCTGGAGAAGGGCATGGTAACCCACTCCAGTATTCTAGCCTGAAGAATCCCCATGGACAGAGGAGCCTGGTGGGCTACAGTCCACGGGGTCGCAAAGAGTCGGACACGACTAAGTGACTAAGCACACAGCATACAACAGTTTGGTAGCTATTTAGACAGTCATTTATTCTGTAATTGTCATGATAAAATGTCTTCATCCTTCAGGTCATTTCTTCATTTCACACACACACACTCAGTGTGTGCTGGCCCTAGTACTACAGGCTAAGTAAATTACTTCAGAGTAAAATAGACATGGTTCCTTTCCTTGTATTTGCCAGTCACTAGAAACTGGTGAAAGTACTGAGGTTCTGTAAAGCGTGAAGTTGTTTGTTTGTTTACTCACAGTAGGTAGGACTTAATTCTTTTAACTCTTGTGTCACTTAACAGCTTTAACTGTGGAGAAAATTGGCATGACCCTGTTAAATGTAAGGTGAGTTTGCCTGGCATTTTCATTTTTAAATAAGGTAGTAGAGTACTTCTAAGACTTGATGACTTTAAGTCACAGCCCACATTTTGTTATTTATTCATTAGTAGTTGGAACATGGTATTTTGTCCTTTTTATTTCAGGTGATTTTTGCAAATATTCAGGGAACATTGCTTAGGAATTAAGTTATCTCCTGATTATGAGGATAATGAGGGTTAAGGTCCTTCCCTTGGAAAGCTGTATAATTAGCTAAGGGGAAGGACACACCTTGCAGCTGGGCTGCTTGTTGAATTCTAGGTTCCTCACTTCCCTGCAGCTAGAGAAAGTCCTCCTTTGGTTGATTTTTTCTTTTTTTTTTAATGTACCTGGACTGTAAATGAGAATCACAGGATTTCTTGGTTTAAAAAGAAGTAAATCCAGTGACAATCCTATCCTTTGGCTTTTACATTTAAGCTTGACTATATTATGTTGATGTAATTTGCTATCCTTAAGTCTTCTGTTGTGCTCTAACAGTTCTTGTTTTCAAACAGTGGTTGAAGAAGTGGATTAAAAAGTGTGATGATGACAGTGAAACCTCTAATTGGATTGCAGCCAACACAAAGGTTGGTATCTTCCTTCAGTAAACCCTTGGTATTGAAACTGATAAGAACAGGTGTATCAACTTCAGAAGCAGTAAGTTTACATACTGAAGGGCCTTGTTTTCCCTTTCATTTGATTAGTTTGCTTTTTGTTTTCAGAATGATTGCCTATTAATAATTTTCCTTTGTTTTACTGTTTGAGTTTGTTTTATTGAGTACTCTACTGTAGTATGTGTAGTACTCTGCTTTAGTTTTCTTCCATCAGAAAAGTAGTGGTTGCTTAATCAGTTTTCTACCCTGGGGTTTGATAATATCTTTTCATGTAAATTCTTGGCTGCCTTCTAGTATACCAATAATAGAGTTTACTGCATCTAGCCTTTTTTTCTTTTAACTAGGCTATATTTCTGCCCCTTAAAATCTCCAGGGTTTAACTTTTAAGGAGTTATTCTTTAGGGCAGTATTGAGTCAGAGTAAATGAGTAATTTAATTATGTAATTGAACTGGGCTTAACAAATTTAACGTTTTTAACATGTTGAACTTCCAAAATATAATTTACTAAAAGACTTGATTCCTGAGAAATGGAAGCTTAAGGATAACACGAATATCCTTGGTTTTGGGGGGTTTATTTATTGAATTCATTGGTCATGATACTAGTTTCAAAGTTCAGTATCTTTATGACATAAACCACATCTTAAACCCTAGAGGAATGTCTTACAAATGCAAATAAACTTGAATACCCTTCTTTTCTATCCCTAAGTGGTAAGCATTTGAATCCAAACTGTGTACCCAGCCAATTTTTTGTAGGAAATTGTATAAACATCCAATCTTATGTCCTGTCTGAATAGGAAGTGGCTTTGAGTGGTGACTAATAGTGTTATTCATGGGCTGTTTATTTTTATTGTTGTCTTTCACATATGATGATGATGCTTTGAAGAATATTGAGTTGTTTGACCAGAGTTAGTTATAACTTTGCGGTCTTCCATCACTCAATTATGGGATAATGATAAGAATAAGGATTGCTTAAATGACAGCCAGCACGTGATTCTGTAACACTGATACCTGGCTCTACCCTAAAAGATTAAAACATGTTTACATTTCTGTCTCCCAGAAAGCATTGGCAATAAAACAGTCCTGTTGCATAAAAGAAATACCCACATCTTTGGGGAATGTAGTTTTGAAATTAGCATTTCTATGTCTCTGAAACCAGCATGATAAACATACCTTATGGCACTTAAGAAAATCTTACTATAATATCAGAAAGTGGTTGCTTTTTTATTAAAAAATTTTTTTTTCTGTTATTTAAGCATTCTTCTTCAAAAATTGAAGATTTCTCCACCAGAAATGTTCATTAAAGTCCTAGATCCTTAAATATGCTGTCAGATTAGTATTTAGAATAGAGCAGTTGTATTTTCCCTAAGTAGTTTGATTATAAACTACCCTCTCCTGCATCTGGAAAAATCCCTACATATTCTAAATCTCCAAGATATTTAAAATAGGGAGTATAGGTTTGAATATGCTTGACTTTGTTTAGAGGGTAGATTATTAAGTAAGAATGACAATTTGTAATAATAGATTTATCAGTTGGAAGTTTTGAGATGAAACTGAGGGTTTTTCCCTCTGGAGACATTTCAGAAGCTTATTTTTGTTACTAGCACTTTAGATTTGCAGGTTGTTGTTATATTAAGAAATCAATACTGTTTAGTTAATTATAGCCAAGAAATATAGAATGAAACATATTTTAGGCCTGAAATTTGCTTCTTTGGGAAGATGATAGTATTTTTTATGTGAGTAACTTCAAAAATCTGATGGTATTGACCTCTTTTGAAATACTATAGTTTGTGGACAGTAAAATCTGTTCACTTTAGCTGAATTGTACAAATATTATGTTGGGTGATACTTTCCTCCCTTTATGGGAGTAATAGACATCAACACAAAAACATACAGCAAAAATCCAAGCTTTACATCTTATTCATAGTTTTATTAAAAATAATGAGTAAGTTTCATTCTCTAAATTTTTCAAGAGGAAGAACATTAGATGTGCCCACAAGGGTAGTAACTTTGGCTCATTAGCAACCAAGAAAATGATACAGACTTGAGCAAGGGGATGTAATCTCTGCAGCACTGTTGTCAAGGAACCACAATGAAAAGATTTTAACAAGGGTATTTGGCAGAAGAAAGTTGGGAAATTCAGTAGCCACAAAAAGAATGATCAGTTTTACTTGCCTGACTCTTAAGGCCAAATTGCTTGGGTTTGAATCCTAACTATCGTTTGCTACTTGTATAGCCTTGGATTCGTTTCTTTAAAATTTTCTCTTAGTTTATTCATCTGATGAATGGAAATCGGAGTAAGACCACTATAAGGATTATGAGTTAATGCATATAGAACACTGAGAACAATGTATGGGATACAGGAAGTATTCAGTAATTATTTCCAAATAGCACTGGAACAGTATGTTTACAGGAACAAAATGTTTAGCCTCTCATAAAACTATTATTACTGTGTGTATGGTTAAAAGTACTTAAAATGTTTTTGTCCCCCAACCCCACTAAAACAAATCCTTAAATTGTCATGCATCTTAAAAACCCGTAATAATAACTCATTTTCAATAGTACTTAAGTGTTTGACACTGTTCTAAGTGCTTTACATGTATCAATCACAATAAATCACAGAATCAATTTAAAAATAAACCAAATCTAGAGCTGGCTTCTCCTCAGTGTAGCATTGACACCAACTTTATAGTTTCTCTTCATAGGAATGTCCTAAATGCCATGTCACAATTGAGAAGGATGGCGGTTGTAATCACATGGTCTGTCGTAACCAGAACTGTAAAGCAGAGTTTTGCTGGGTGTGTCTTGGCCCTTGGGAACCACATGGATCTGCCTGGTAGGTTGGGGAAACGAAGGGAAGAACATGTTCACATAACTGTGTGATGTATCTGCCGCATATTATGAATAAGGTTTCTGCCTCATGAAAATCACCCTCTAACTTGGGACTAGATAAATGAATACAGGGTGTGATCAGTATTAGAAGTGTATGCAAGATATCCAAAGAGAGAGTTTAATAAGATTTATTTCACAGATCAGGTAACAACTGAGTTGAACTTTAAGAAAGACTAAGAGTTCCATTTGTTCAAAAAGTGGTAGGAAAAACATTCAGGGCAAAAGGAGTAGCATGAACAAAGGTAGAAGAATGTGATAGTACATGACTTACTCAGCGTTGTCTAATACGTCTCTCTAGACAATAAAGACACTTGGCAGAACCCAATCCACAGTTGTGTTTTAGTTATCCTGCATGCCATTAGACAAAAAAACCTGTCCAAACTTTAAGAACTGGAAAATTACCCAGTGCAATCCAGAGTTTTAGCATTCATTGAAACATAAGAACAGGCCTGCATTTCTTTTTGGCAAAAATCACCTGGAATTGGTTGGTTGCTTTTTAGATGGAGCCTTTACTGCAGTTTAATGTTTTCCCTAAGACCAAAGCTTATTGGCATTTGCATGTCTTACGATGGCACATTTGGTAGTGATACATACCTTTGTTCCCTGCATGTTTCTTATCATGCATGCAGGGAAAATGCAAGTTAGATTAAAGATATCTTGTTGCATTTTTCTCAAAACAAGAAAAATGGGAGCTAGTGCATCTCCTGGTAAATGTGGAAATATTTCTGGGTGTTACAATAATGCAGATTGCCGTTTTGACTAGTTTATGTTATTTGCATTTGTCTCCTGTTGGTGTTTGAGTTTGTGGCCCCTCATAAATTGTGGGGAATAGGAAAAGGGAAAGTAGACTGGGACCTGAAGTAGTTTGGACAATTATCAGAAGTATTTTTACTGAGAGTAACAACGTTATGTCTGTAGTTTAGATGACATGCTCTGTATTAGGTGTTTTCCATACTTTATCTGGACATTGTGGCTGCTTTGTAGAGAGTGGGTGGGAGGGGAAAAATTGCAAGCTCAAGACAAGATGAGGAGAATCTGAACTTAAGACAATGGCAAACATTCCCTTTTAGTTTCTTTGGAATTTTCATTTATTTCATTAATTAGAGGAATAGACCGATTGTCTTGAATTGATTCTAAACTAGTTTAGGTAAAAACTAATTGGTTAGGTGAAAAAAAAAAAGTGATTTTACTACTGTCAGAGCCAAGGAAAGATATTTGGGGTTTAGGAATGCAAACTGAAGATTAGAGTGTTCCCAGAAACTAAATTCATATGAGTGTATATATACAAGTTCAGTGAAGAAGAGAGGGAATGGGGGACAAGTATTAAAGAGACTTTTGTGTGTATGTAAGGAAGTCTCTGATCACAACTCAAATTTTAAATGAACTGGATTGAAAAATGAAAGGGATACAAAACAAATGATGACTACGGAAGAATGAAGAATGGCTGGGTCCGGGGGTTATCAGAAATGTTGCCTGTATCTTGCCTTTTCCCGTGGCTAATATTGCAGATGAATCCTGCTGTGCTTTCTTGTTTAAATCTGAAAATATCTTAGAATCTTCAAAATAACATTCCAGATAGCACTGTCAGTAATCTCAGTTGGAAATATAGATGAGCCCTCCTTGCTTTCTTGGCCTTAAAATTCTTAATGTTGACAGAGTAAAGCCCAGAGTGAGTTGAGGCTTAAAAATATCTAACAAATATCAAAAGGAAAGTTTTTGAGGATATATCAGTTAGGAAGAAAATGTGTTAATCGTTGACCAGTAGATAGCGAGAAGAGGCATCTTTAGGCTTATTTGTGAGTAGAATAATTATTGGTAAGAGAGGATTATTAATCCATCTGGGGGACTGGTAATGTCTCTTGACTCAGGTGAATTGTGGTCTGGGTTACTTTAAAAACTTTGAGATGAAATCAGTGATCACTGTTGGTTGTTTCTGAGTACTGTGGAAAATAGAAAGGAACCTAAGATTGGGAGCAGACAGTGTAATTCAAATTTTCAGAATTTCTCATTCCACAAATTGCATATGAACCATAGTTTGTTAGTTTGTTTAGTTTTTCTCTTATGTGAAATTCCAGAATCAAATGGTATTGTTAGGATGATGAATTATGGAATGTTTGGTAGATTTCAGCAAGGTATTTCATTGTGGACAGAGGTTTGTAGCCTAGGCTGTGAACTACAGATGGAGATGTTTGGGAGTACAGGTAATAGATTTGTGTCTTCCTAGTGGAATGCTTTAAGGTTTGCTGAAAGGCTTTGTCCACATCTTTTTTATTCACATAAACTATATACTGCTTTTCTGTTCAATTGTATTGATGATTTTCTTGAATTAATATAAAAAATTTTGTATACAATATTCTGGGGTTATATCAAAGAGAGATATTGAATATATAAACCATTTTAATCTTAAAGAATTTGACAGGCTGGAATAATAAATTCAGTTTAATGAGATTTATATTAAATTCAAAATTCTTCTAAAAAGGTCATCATTAGAAAGATTCTGAAGATATGTATTCACTAGTTAAGAGCATGGGTCTCAGTTGGCAGAAGGGCATCAGATTAATTTCCACCTCTGAAACTCTTCTTTTGTGATCTTAATATGTTGCTTATCTTCTCAAAATCGGATTCTTCATATGCTCAGTGAGGATAATGATACATATTTCATAAGGTAATTGAGGGGATTAAATGTGATAGTACAGTTAAAATCCTTAGTAAGTGGATGGAATATAGTGTATGTCAGTTGTTCTCAAAATGTAGGCTCCCATAAAATAAAACAGGTAATCAGGAAGGAGAAGTGCCTGTCTTACACATCTCCACTCTGAGCTGACTTCTCTGGGCAGATTTCCCCTTGCTCCTCATTTTGTATATTGAGTTTTCAGGGATTCTCATAAACTGTTCAGAGCATATAAAGCATATAGCACAGCACTTGTCACATAACAGTCTGTCAACAGTTGGTTCTTTTTGGTGTATACAAGTGAGGATAACAAGGTGAGTAATCTGGAAAAATTGAAAATATTTGGCTAAATAACAGACTGTGTAGGAGATGAGATAGTCTCTTTCTTCAAAATATGAATTAGAAGTTCAAACTACAGTTGGTAAATGAAAAAATGTTTTCCAATGATTATCAGTAAACTTAATGAGTGGACTGCCTCAGGGGGTGGGAAACTGCTTTTTACTAATAGAGAACAGACATACTCTTGGAAAGGATTCAAACACCTAGGGGCTTTTTTTTTTCTTCACCTCATTTTATCTTTGTAAAGGAGAATATTGGCTCTATATAATTGCTAAATCCAGGCTAAAATTCTGTGATTTGTTCCCTTTTCATTGATTTATGGCTTTATGGAATCCTCTTTACTTACTTCAGGTACAACTGTAACCGCTATAATGAGGATGATGCAAAGGCAGCAAGAGACGCACAGGAGGTAAGTACATTTATTTTCAGGTAACGGTTGAACAGGAGTGTGCATTATCTGTTGATTAGGGAATAATTTAGCAAAAGAGTTCAATTCTGAAAGATTTGTTAAAGGATATTCCAATAAATACTGTATATCTGTATACATGTAGAAAGGGAATCTTATGCAAAATACATATTAGGAGTATTCCTATTTATAGATTTGTTTGCATTAAAAAAAAAAAAAACCAGTCTAGTAATATAGCATACCTCTAGGTATCAGTAGTCTTCCATAGCAAGGTGTTCCCTGCCCAGCAAAGAGTCTAAAGGACAATATTTGTTAAATGGCACTGCTGCTATTTATATCCAGCCTCACTTCTTTTTAATTAATTACTTCATTGTTCAAGAAGCTCTAATGATTTTAGGTAACTTGGAATGAACTGTCTCAGGAGGTAGGGATTTCCCTATTACTGAATAAGGAAATAACCCACTTTTATAGAAGAAGAGATTCAAACCCTTGGTGTGGATTAGATTCAGTAACACTTTGAGTTCCTTTCAGGCTAGTAATTCTGCCTTAATAGTAGAATTCTAGAATTTAGTCATCCCTTACATTCATACATTCTGTATTTAAAGTCCCCATTTCTCTTCCCAGAATCTTTTAAAAAGACTTGTCTTGCCAAGATGCAAGCCAGAACACGACCTGTTTGTTATTATTTCACTTTTCAAAGGCTCCTTTAAAATTTATTTAAATTACTGTAAATACAAAAGAATATATTTACATAACCTAGGCTGTCATATTTCAGATGTTTACAATATTTGTGATCGTTTTAAAGGGGGAAAAAACCCACAGGTTATAATGTTGGTTTACATTATATTCATTATAATATTACTATATTAACTGTGTTTAAAGTAAAACCAGCTGGACTATTTTAAGCAGCTATACAACCAAATGAAAAAACCCACAACCAGTGAAACTCAAAAAAACTAATTATACAAATAAGTTATTTGTTGAAATTGAATTACTGTTGATAGACTAAGACCCAGAATTTTTGAATTTAGTATTATTATACTACTATAAGTACCACGTGATAATTTGTTCTCCCATCAGTTTTCTATATATCAACTATTGCCTTTTCATCCCTACAGTGCATCAAAATTTGATTTGATCAGAATTTATTATTAATGTATTTCCTGTCACTTATTCTCAACTCTGGTGCAGTTAAAGTAGTATGGCTTGATGCCATTTTTAGCCATTTTACAAATGTAAGACCTGAAAGCGTTGTCATAAGTTTATTCAGGTGGTCGAGTGTTTGTGTTTTCTTCAGGTTATTATCAGATTTTTAATATTTAAAAATTTCCATGGTCTGTTTAAACGAGATCATTTGGAACCCCTACTCCAGTTCCCTCTAGTATCCTCAGACTATAATTTGAGAACCATCACCCATGTAACCTTTGTATAAAAAACTCTGCAATGAGAGTGATGCCTTTCCCACCCTCCATTTTGAATTGAGTCCTCTCTTTCATTTTTATTCAGCTAAGTTTGTCATTGCATCTCCTTCTGTTTCAGGTTTGTTTTTAAATCTTAGCTCCCCCCGCCTCCCTTTCTGGCTTTCTGCTTTTGTCCTAAAGTTTTCTTCTAATTATGATAATATTTTTTTCAATCCATAAAGAAATGCTGTTTTTCTCTTATGTAGCATTATATTTTTCCTAATTACCATGGTGGGCTTTTAGTTTTTGTGTGCTAAGTTGCTTCAGTAGTGTCCAACTCTTTGCTAAACCATGGACTGTAGCCTGCCAGGCTCCTCTGTTCATGGGGTTCCCCAAGCAAGAATACTGGAGTGGATTGCCAGTTCCTTCTCCAGGGGATCTTCCCGACCCATAGATCGAATTTGGGTCTCTTATGTCTTCTGCATTGGCAGGCAGGTTCTTTAGTAGTCTGGCTAAATCTAGCCAGAATTTGCTGACAATGGAAAGTGTATGGGTTATCCTTGACCTTAACTGGTAAGTGTTTGGGTGCTGGTAGCATTCCTTTCTGAGATCTGCAGGGAGGGTGGATTATTGGACATAGCTTCTTAGCCCTTTTAATGTATAGATTGTAGACATTAGATTGCATTATTTTTCTAGGTCATATATTGGACTAAACTAGAATCTTCTGATCCTGTGAGTGTACAGGGAAAGGGGTTTGTATGAGTTGACTGTATTTGTTTATTTAGTAGGAGCCATACCTCCCAGAATGGAGCACACCATGGCATACACACCTAGCTTATTCTTTCCTCACTTCCTCTACGTCCATACTCTGGCCTAGTGTTTTCTGGCAATTGTAGTTCTTTTTTTTTAAACAGTGGTTCATAGCAGCTTTATTTGTTATAGTCCCAAACTGGAAACATCTAAAACTTTCCTTAATTGGTGAATGATTAGACAAACCATGGTAATCCATACTGTGAAATATTATTCAGTGATAACAAAAAATGAACTGTTTATCCACATAGCAATTTAGATGTCACAGGCACTGTGCTGAGTGAAAAAGCCAGTGTCTACAGATAGCATTCTGTGATCTCTGTCACATGATTCTATTTATGTTATATTGTTGTTGCTAAGTTGTGTCCGACTCTTTGTGACCCCATGGACTGCAGTTCGCAAGGCTTCCCTGTCCTTCAGTATTCCATTCCCTGTGTTTGCTAAGACTCATGTCTGTTGAGTTGGTGGTACTATGCAACCATCTCACCCTCTCTTGCCCGCTTCTCAGCAGTTGTAGTTCGTTTGTTTGTTTTCCATTTTTAGGCAGTTGTAGTTCTTAAAAAAGTACTATAAGGTTGGCACACAGTACAGAAAGAACATATATGGTACTTTTTTCTTTTCTTTTTTCTTTTCTGTGACCACAGTATGCGGCTTGCGGAATGTTAGTTTTCCAACTAGGGATTGAACCCAGGTCCCTGGCTGTCAGATCAGAGTCCTGACCACCAGATTGCCAGGGAATTCCCTAAATTTTCTTATCTACTAACCCAGAGTCAGTATACTTCTGTGAGTGGTCAGGTAGTAACTGTTTTCAGCTTTGCAGACTATCCAGTCTGTTAGAATTGCTCAGTTCCGTCCTTCTCCTGTGATGCTTGCTGACTCAGCCATAGACTTAAAGGAGTGGATGCGGCAGCATTTCAGATTAACTTTGAAAACAAAAATAGGCAGCAGCTGGATTGCCTATCCGTCTTCTAAGCAGTCATGTTGTTGTGTGTTTTTCCAAAGCGTTTTCAGGACATTGCATTTCTCAGTCCAGATTCTGGGATTTGATTTAAAAATGGGTATTATTTGCAGTGGTAGTGTGGGTGGTTTGGTTTTTTTCATATTGAATTTTAAAATTATCTTAATGATGCAAGCTGTTTGAGAACTCTTAGTCATATTAAGTCCTATAACATACATTTTAATTCATGATTTAGGTTTTCCATTTCATCTTGGGAATTCTTGAAAATATTAGTGCTTTGTATGGAGGTAAAATGCCAAGTAGATTATTCTTTGCATATTCTATTTTTAGAAATAATTGGCATAATTTTATTATGTATAATCATATCTAATAACAGTACTATTATTTTTATCTAATAATGAATAGATATAATTGTCATAGTATTTTTAGATATGATTGGCATAATTTTCCACTGTGTAAGCATTGATTACCTACCTGACTGCTGAAATAATATGACTTGTGTAGGTTTTTTTAGGTGTTTCCATGTTGTAAGATACTGGATCATGTGATTGGCTAGTTATGTGGTTCAGAATTAGTGTTTCTGAGCAAGAGACCAAGCATAAGGCCTTGTAGTATCTGTACTGTTTGTAAGCCATAGGCATGAGGAGAGGAAGAGGAGAATGGTGTTTAAAGAAAAGAAATCCATGTGTGTGGTAAGAAATCCTTCTATAGTAGTTACATTCAACAATCATTTTTTAGATATTAAGTACTAGAGTTATAACAAGATTGCTTTTTTTAATCTTGTTGTGTCTAGTATTTAATATGAAGAAAATGATATTTTTGGCTGCTTGTGGAATCTTGCTCAGACTCATGTCCATTGAGTTGGTGATGCCATCCAACCATCTCATCCTCTGTCGTCCCCTTCTCCTCCTGCCTTCGATCTTTCCCAGCATCAGGGTCTTTTCCAATGAGTCACTTCACATCAGGTGGCCAAAGTATTGGAGTTTCAGTGAAGCCTGGCATGCTGCAGTCCAAAGGGTTGCAAAGAGTCAGACATGACTGAGCGACTGAACTGAACTGAACTGTGAAATCTTAGTTCCCTGACCAGGGATCAAACCCATTCTCCCCTTCACCGGGAGCTCAAAGTCTTGACCACTGGACAAGTCCCAAGATTACTTTTTTAAAAGTGTATCTCCTTAACATCTACAGTGTAATAAGAGAGACCCATGTGAATTATTTTTGCAGTATGATAAACAATATAAAACAAATTTAGACCTGATATCATGTTTTTAAATACTTCATCATATTTTTTAATACTTCATGTACTTTAAAAGATTTTTCATAAAACTGTAGTAGTATTTGTATATTATGTTATTTTATAACTATGCTATATATTTATTATATATTTTTGAAGCAGTATTTTGTTAATATGTGTTCCAGTGTCCCCATTTATCTCATAAACTTTCTTTTATAATTGGTTCAAATGAGGATCCATATAGGTCCACAAGTTGGATGTGATGTTATAATCTGTAGGTCCTTTCATGTTTTGGGGCTTTTTTTTTTTTTTTTCCTTCTTCTTTTGCCATTTATTTGTTGAGGAAACTTAAATCATTTTTGTGCTGTAGCATTTTTCTTATTCTGGATTTCCCAACTGCAAATCCCTGGTTAGGTTCTTCTGTCCCTAAACTTGCTGAAACTGGTGCTAATTCTAGATACTCGCATTCAGACGATTTGGTGAGGGATGTGGAAAGAACACAGAACACTTAACTGGTGTTAAATGTACTGTGTAGTTTCTGTTGCATTATATTAGGAGTTATATGATGTCTGGTTGCCTCTCTTTTGTTTTTTACTTTATAATATTGATGCACCTTATTGCACACTGCAGAACAGAGCTATCCAGTAGAATATTCATAATGATGGAAATGTTCTTAATACCACCGTCTGATTTGGTAGACACTGACTGCAATACTAAGAAACTGAAATTTTACTTTTAATGGCCATATGTGACTGCTGGCTGCTATATTGGAAAGTACAGCTATAGGACAGTCAAAAAATATTAAGTAACAGAGGTAGCAATAGATGTCTCTCTGTTCTTGATTTTAGCCTAAATTCCTATTCCGTTTCATCAGTAAATATGATATCAGGTTTTGTGTGCCTATAATAAATTTGTTATAATTATGTGACCTTAATTTTTTTTAATGGGACAGAGATCTAGGGCAGCCCTGCAGAGGTACCTGTTCTACTGTAATCGCTATATGAACCACATGCAGAGTCTCCGCTTTGAGCACAAACTATATGCTCAGGTGAAACAGAAAATGGAAGAGATGCAACAGCACAACATGTCCTGGATTGAGGTGCAGTTCCTGAAGAAAGCAGTTGATGTCCTCTGCCAGTGTCGTGCCACACTCATGTACACTTATGTCTTCGCTTTCTACCTCAAAAAGAATAACCAGTCCATTATCTTTGAGGTAGGAATAGTTACTGAGTGGGTAAAAAAACCACCTGTGTGTCATAGGACTACTTATCTTTTATAGATAAGAGTTTTAAAGGTTACTCTTTGCCCCCGAATGTGGATCAAAAGTTTATCGTTTATTAGGAAGGTACAAAAAATTCAGATATCTTGCTGTAAACTACATTCAAATTGATGTGGTTTAGCCAGCTAGTGATTAAGTGTGCAGGCTCTGCAATTAGTCCTGAATTTGAATCTTGACTTCATCACTTTTTAGCTCTGTTGACTTGAAGCAAGTTATTTAACCTCTTCTATATCTCTGTTTTAGAATGGGGATAATACTTTTCTAGAAATGTTAAGATGTTTAAGTGAGACAATCCATGTATAATGCTTATGTAACACCAGGAACATCTTAAGTTCTTTTCAAAAGTCTGTTCAGGTAAAACTCATAACATGGTATTAGAAGTAAATATGGAGCTTGTCTTTTGTGGAGAAGTAGTGACTAAAAGGGGGCTTTCAGCAGTAAAGTTTTTTCAAGTAGAGATGCTCATTTAAAATTTATACATGCAGTATTGATGTGGATAGATGGCTAGATAGTAACAGTGACTAGCAGATGGGAATTTAGATGGGTAAATGTACAGAACTAGCTATACTAGTAACGGTTGGATAACAAAATTTTAATCTTTCATACAGTGTTTTCTGATAAGATTAGGTATCTAGCTAGATACAAAGAATAATGCATTTCTGTTTGTTTCTCAGGCTTTAACATAATAGTTTTCAGAGCTAGATTTCCAAAAACATTTTCTTAAGTACTTTCAAATTATACTTGGTATTCTTCCAGAGGTAATGGATAAATCTTTGGTTCTTTTCATAGTTAAAAAGTTCTCCTAAGAGAAAAAAAAGAGAAAACAAGTTGTTAGAGGTGGAAGTAATGAAGGACTTTAGAGGTACAATTGACCACCTGTGAAAATTGGTGTTGAGTACAGTCTATTAAGGAAGTAGCTAAGATAGTTTATCTCTTAGCTTTCTTTTGAAGGCAGAATTTACTATATATTCTCCTTCCTATTGCAGAATAACCAAGCAGATCTAGAGAATGCCACAGAGGTGCTCTCGGGTTACCTCGAACGAGATATTTCCCAAGACTCTCTGCAGGATATAAAGCAGAAAGTACAAGATAAGTACAGGTAAGTTTATTTTTAGTTGTTGAGCAAAAATGTCTGCCACTGGTGGTGTGGTATGCCATAGTGGTGAAGTTAAATGATGGTGAAACTTGGGTTTAGCATATTCAATAACTGAACTGCTGCCATGTTTCTCACAGATCGCTTCTGTCCTTTGGGCATAGGGAGGAAATCAGCCAGTGCTGGCTGATCCTGCTTCTTCCATGTGGCTTTATCTATGTAGTTATTGCCCTGACAGGAAGAAGGAGCCCAAAAAGGGCAAGTGACTATTAGGATGAGGGGTGAGAATAACATGCTGGCCCTGGCCTAGGGATCCTGGTGGATCGTGGCTCTTGGCAAGTGAGCTACCCAGACTTTTTAAAGATTTTTTTCTAAGATTTGATTTTCCAAGGAGAGATTTACTTTGTCCTAGGGATAGATGATACTTTAAGAGATGTCACCTCTTAAGTAAAAGATGCAAAATGTTTGCTTTCTCACGTAGAGCTCTTTCTCCAAAAGTTGTTTGCTGGAAAAAGTTGTTTTCTCTTTAATAGTAGTGGAAATCTCTGGGAATTTGCAAGACTTGAAAATTTAATCCTGAGTAATATGTTCACTTCCCTTAGCCAATTAGAGCTACCGCTAGTACTTTAAGATTTTAGTTGTGAATACCCCCTGAAATTACTTCTTCCTAAAACTGTTTACTTACCTGTAGAATGATGAGATTGAATCAGATAATTTCTAAGGCTTGTTTATTGCTCTGGAATTAATTTCCCCAAACTAGAAACTCCGGAAAATACCTTTTGAAAATTAGAAATAGTCATGTCTTTACATCTAGACCTAAAAATATGCCTTTTAAAAACAGGTTCTATGTCTGGATAAACTATAGGGAGCCCTAAAAAACAAGTAAATGCCTCTTAAAAAAAAAAATTTACTGGAGGCTGACAACAGGTGTTTGTTTTTTTTTCTCTCTCTTTCTCTTTGATTACAGATACTGTGAGAGTCGACGAAGGGTTTTGTTACAGCATGTGCATGAAGGCTATGAAAAAGATCTGTGGGAGTACATTGAGGACTGAGAATGGCCCTGCATAAAATGAACTCTGAAAACTTTACCATCTAGAGTGCTCATGCAATTAAAACAAACAAAACAAACACAAACAAGGAGGCACTAAGCCTATTCTGACACCGCTGGTCTGTAGTACCAGAATTCTGTTTTGTTAACGGAAAGTTTAAGTAAATTATATTGTAATAAAAAAAAAGGTAGATAAACCATTGTACAACAGTATTCTAGGCCGCCAACAAAAGTGTGACAGACACACTAAAAGCCCTCCAACTTTAACTTGTAACGTAGCTTCATTCTCCAAGCTGACTCCTTTTTTTTTCATTTTCTTTTTCCTGAGTGTAGTACAGTTAAAATTTAAAACTGCTCCTTGACACTGCTTTTCATGTCCAAACCAGCCATTTTGTTGTACTTTGGTAAAGGACCTCTCCCGTTTCTCCCCGACACATACAGATATACCCACACACACAGACTGTCTCTCTCTCATACCCCAAGGTCATGAGTGAATAATGATTAGTTCCTTGTAAAGAAAATTCTTGGGGCGGGGAAGAGGGTAGGCAGAAAGAGGAATTAAAAAAAAAACAAAAAAAACTTTGTATATGACTTTTAAAACAAGAGGACAACACAGTATTTTTCAAAATTGTATATAGTGCATATGCATGGACAAAGCAAGCGTGGCACGTGTTTGCATAATGTTTAATTACAAAAAATATTTATTCTTTAAAAATCTTCAAGATTATGTCTATTTGCTGTGCATTTTCTTTCAGTTTGCTTTATCTTTCCAGGGCTGAGGGTTGGGATAAAAGGTGTGTTGGTTTAGCACCTCTGGAAGACCTAACTAGAGTTCTTTGATTTCCCTTTCCTGAAATTACTTTGCCCTCTCTGGTTTTGATGTATTTGTTGCTGGCCCTGGGTCTCATGCCCAGAATTGCCAGCTCCTGGTTGAGCACAGAGAGGTCAAGCTCTGACTAAATGCCGTGGCTGGATAAGGGCTGCAACAGGGAGCTTTGTTGCTGCCATTGAAGAATGACCCAGTCTCCAACCTCATCCCTCTCAGCAGCCTCATACATCTACGTAAGCCTTTGTGGGCCCGTGTCATACACACAGCTGAAGGCTTCCTAGGCTTCCTGTCACATCCAGAGGACACATTTCAAAAATTTGTCCCTTTAATTGCTGCTTTGAGCCTTTTAAGATTTTAGTTATGGCTCTTCTCTCATCCCTTCTTTATGTTAGGGTGTCAAATAGGACGTTTTTGCTTTAAATATAAATATAAATAAATAGCCATTCACTTAGATTCAGATTGTGAATTAAAAATGGCAGATACTGAAATTGCTTGTGTGTGTTGCTGTGGGTTCAGTTTGAAGGCAAACATCCTAGAACTTGATATTCCCATCTAGTGCATTTAAATAGAAATCTTTGCTTCTTTTCTATTTGTCAACAGATAGGAGAATTAATAAGGCGTTTTAGCTGTGATGTCCATTTTTATGAAATTTCTACTAAGAGCTATGTTAAAAGTAAAGGATGGTGGTGGTTTTATTAACTATGTATCTGTTTAGGCCATTCTGGCTGTGGTATTTTTCATCCCTAAATCTGTCAGTTTTATACAGGAGTACAGAGTGAACTAGGCAACTAGATGAGGTCTTAATACTAAATACCACTTCTGGCTGAAGGACCTCTTTGTCTTCCTCTAAATGTCTTGCGCCTAGGGAGTGTTTACCTTTTGTGAGGCAGCTCTGTCTGCTCTTGCACCGTACATCTTACTACTCCATTGGGAAGTAGTTTCACTTTCCTCTGGCCTTTTGCCTAAGTTAGGCTTTGCTAAATCAACCCTACTTTTCCTTTTAGAAAAGGTTGTTACATGAGATGTACTTGCAACTGTTCTTTTCCCATCAGAAATCAGTGAATGTTTGCTGAGTATATTATGCTGCTTCCTTAAACCACTTGTCGCTCTAGGATCAACTTTATCTATACCTTTTATCCTCCCCTCCCTTGCCACCTCAGGTGCAAATCTGAACTCAGTGTCTGCTTCTTCCTTATTCTCTTCTCCTTCCTTTTCCTTGTCAAACATTTGATTTTATTTTAAATGACTGCATCAATCTTAAAAGACATTTATCAAAACTAAGGATTTTTTTTTTTAAGAAAGCTTGAATAAGTTCCTTTCCTTGGTAACTTTGAAAAGCAGCCAGAGTTGCTATCTAGATATATGTGGCCCCCTTAAAATGTTTTGTGTATATGTGGTGTTTTAAGAAATATCTTACATGGTTAACTACAGTATCTAGATTTCAGTGTCATAAACCCTTTTTACACGCTCCCCTTACAAGAGGTATCCAGAAACAGTGTGTGCACTTCATAATAACAGCCCCCCCCCATGGAAGAACAGTGCTTTTTAGAGCTGTTTTCTAGTTTCAGTGTTGGCATATTACCTGAGGGTATTGCAGTTGTGGGTGCATTCCCTAATATGTATGGATCAAGATGAATTGGCCTTTTCCATTTCAAGCTTTTAACAACTATCTCCATATCTGACAGAATTCCCATCAGTTAATCACTTTCATTGTCAGTAAGTAACTTCAGTGATCTCAGCTGGGATAGGTCTTAAGCCAAATGATATGATGGCTTCCCTGTTTCACCTAAGTCTTTCTGTCAGAGGGCTCTATTCATGGTCAGCACCAGGGTCTCCCTTGTCTTTTTGAGGTCTTCTGAAAACTGCATGCATCATTTGAACAATTCATTGAGCAGTAGATGGACTTAAATAATTTACAATAAAATTGTTGATCCAAAGCGCAGGACTACAAACCACAGTGGTAAAATTGAGTAGCATATATCATCAGACTCTAAATTCTATGTAATCCGCTGCAACCCAGATTGTATGTTTTATGTGTGTTTAAATAAATACATTAAATACACGTGTATACATACACACAAATATAGCAGATCCAAGACTGACTGACTTGATTTGAAATGGTTGAATCTGCAGTGTAAAATGTGGATCAGCCATGATTAGGAACTGAAATTTAGCATAAGAGAGAAAAGGACTTGATGTACAAAAATCCCGGTATAGAGCACTTGGGGGATGGGAGGGGGCGGGTTGGTGAGACAATCAGATCGGTAAATTGATTAAATGCTCCTAACCCTGTAATTTTGTGCGTAGAGCACACTGTGCTGTGGAAATAACTGTTCTTAGATTTTCATTGTAACTGGACTGTTCAGGTTGCCCAGAGGGAAAGAACATTCCTAATTCTAATAAAATAAACTTTTATTTTGTTATTCCATTAGTTACTTATGTTTATTTTTATATTAAGAAAAAGACATTGGTGGCCTAAGAGTCACCTATATTATGTGCCTTATTCACTGTTCCTACTTAACATAAAATGTCAAGATTTGGTTCAGTTTCTTTGCAGGGAACTGTGAATGAGACTCTCCCCAACAATAAACTTGGTTAATGAAGCCTTCAGAGCATTTTCTGGAAGCTTTCCAAGTTCTGTGTCTTGAACATTGAATTTAGGTTGCTATTCGTTTTATGAGTGATATTAGATGCCCAGTAGATCTTTGTCAGTTTATAGACATAAATTTAAAAGTCATTCTCAAACTTGAAACTCCGTCACATTACTTCCACTTGGTTCACTTTTAGAAGCTGATATCTCCTGCCAAAATGAGGGGAGAGTTGTCTTAAAGAAGGTCCCAAGTTGAGATCTTTGTCATTAATATTCAAGGCCAGAATTTAGGACAGTTTAATTTGGTCTTATTTGGATTTATAATTACCAGAGTTCATTTATCACTTAATATCTTCAGAACACTTTAACTTGTATCATTATCTAAAAGAAAGATAAGGTTACTCAACAAGATTAAGCAACTAGTCCAAGATCTCACAGTTTCTCCTATCGAACTTAAGCTTTATTCTTTCTGAGCAGCATCATGCTACCTCTTTGTATCATATTTTGTTAATCTGGTTTCAGAATGACGTGGCATTTGATACGAAAGGTGGTTCTTATCTAATCTGTAGTGTACTGAACCTATCAAAGACTGTATAAATACCTGTTCCTGTTCCTGTTAGAGGAAGGCTATATGCTACATCTGATCTTTAATTTGCTCTTGCAGGATTTGCAACTAATGTGGCTCTCTGTTTTGCCTCATCATAAAAATCAGCCATGGATAGAAGAATAACCCTTCCCATCTTGGTGACTGGGACTGGCATCATGAGAAGACTATCACACATAGAGTTGAGAGTTAGAGTGTTCAGCATCATTTGATTTGATAAACAGTGGCCAAGTAATTTGCAGTTGTAGGTCAAATTATTTGTTAAATGAATTTTCAGTGTGAAACTTTTTGCATTGTCCATTGGAACTTGTTAGAGAATTTGTTTTATAACTGAAAATGCACAGAAAAGCATATTTCTATTTGTTTCTCAGCATTTCTCCTGTGGAACCTGTGAAACTTTTCAGAAAATAAGTAGTGAGAATTAGGGGGAGACCTTGACTCATTTAGAAACAGGAAAAAGTGTGAACCCCTCATATTTTTTCAGAGTTCTTTGGGGATAAAGTTGGTGTGTTTCTGGTTCATTTTAAGGAATTTGTTTCTCCACTTAAATACCCAGGATGAAATAGCTAACTCGGAAATGTTCAACCAGAAATAATGAAATAATGCCTACTGCAGGAGCAGAGGCAACTGTGGTTGATCTTTTAGCAGTAGCTTTTAGAGTAGCGAAAATGATAGATTCTTTTGAAAAACAATTTTCAGACTATGATTAAACTATAGATAATGTTTGTTTAGGGCCATTTTCAGAGTGGAAGCCAATTAGAATAAAAATCAGTCACACATTGATAACGTAGCAGCTCTAACAATGCCAAAAGCACAACTTATTACCACAGTAATCCATGGGTCTCAAGTGATACCAACACAAGAGCCAAACTCAGATGTCTACAAGAACCAGGTAAATATTTTAATAGGCTGCCCTGGGCTAAGAGGGCTCTGCGAGGAGCCTCTCAATTTTGAAATGTTGGTTATTAAAATATTCTTAAATGTGGGTCAGAGAAGAGCTGCACATGGGCCTATCGTTTTCCAACTTGTGTTGCAACTGGAAGTCACTGTTCATTTTACACATTGAAATCACAGATGCTTCAACAGGACAAGCCAAAAAAAAAAAAAAACAAACTACGCTTGAGTCCCACCCCATAGAAATTACGATTTAATTGCTTTGGGTTGTGTCCTGAGCAGTATTAATTTTTAAAGCCACACCCAACTCTGATGCCTGTGCAGTGCCGTCTAAGACTCATAGGCAAGGTTGAGTCCATTGATGTAGATACTTACATAGATGCCAAGAGGAGTATAGCTGAGCACTCTATAGTCAGATGGGACAATAGGGCTTGTGGCAAATTCACAGGCTCAGAAAAGGGCCATGCTGTATGCCCTAGCTGAGTGGCTTTTGTGGAATGCTGCCTCCTAAGTGTCCAGTGTGAAGTCCCCGATTTGTTATTTTTGTTGTTACTGGTTTTTTGATAAGTGGTACACCTTGGAGAAAATAAATTCACAAAACCAAAAGTACTGTAGAACTGACAACCTGAATAGAATATTCACATCAACTGGCACTACGTTTTCTTAGTAAGAAAAAGAACCCTGTCTGGAAGTAGAGTGAACAAAGGATATTGGTTAAGCTATCTGTTTCAAGTCAATGCACAATTTCATTTAATCAGTTAAATTTAGAGCACTTGAAAGTCACAGGCTTCTTCTTGGCCATTACTTTTTCATTCTTTTGATCAACTTGTATGTTTTAAGACAGTGTATTTTCTCTTATTGTTATTCTGAGTGTGGTTGGTGCAGTAGAAAGAATATCTATTTCTCAGCCACAGTTTTACCTTTGTAAGATGGGGATACTGGTGGCTCAGACAGTAAAGAATCTGCCTGCAATGTAGGAGACCTGAGTTTGATCCCTGGGTGGGGAAGATCTCCTGGAGAAGGGAATGGCAACCCACTCCACTATTCTTGCCTGGAGAATCCCATGGACAGAGGCGCCTGGCAGGCTACAGTCCATGGGGTTGCAGAGTCAGACATGAGCAACTAACACATTCGCTTTCAATAGGAGCTATAATTTGAGTGCTTCTTGCCAGATGTATCTTATAGGCAGCTCTAAAACAAAGTAGGCATTGCTGTCCTATTTTATGAGAAGAAAGGTGTCGAGATTAGTAATTCAAACTTTAAGCATTTATGGTGGTGTCGTGCTTGTCTGATTCCATGTGTTCATTCCCTCATAATTTTTTTATAGGAATGTTGTGAGGATCAAAGAAAATCAATGGGAAAACAAAGCCTAGTTACAACTAATGAGCATACTAGTACTAATTGAGGCAAAAAATAAGGATGCAAATTTGTCTCATAGACTCCCAAAGCAGAATGAGATTGGATCCAGGAACTAGAAAGCCATTTTGGACTCCTAAAACTGGCATTGTCTGTATAGTCTACATCATTCTAAAGGCTTCTGCTTTTCCTCTCCACTACCACCATAGCTCTAGGTTTTACATGTTAACTGTCCCAGACACATGTATAGAAAACCCAACAGACCCTTGGGACATTATGATTGGTACAAATGTGACTTTGGGGGGGGCTTACCCCTGTGGATGAAGAAGCAGATCTTAGAATGTTTTGCTGGCTGTCCATCACAAGTATCCTCAACAACACCAAAATGCCCTGAAAGTTTTCTTTTTAAATAAATGTAAAGAGTTTGTATATGATAGATACTCATGTCTAACTTATTTTGTGTTTACTAAATGCTTCATGTCCGTGTTTTTGAAACTCCAAATCATATGAGATAGTTACCATCTCCATTTTATAAATAAGAAGATAGAAGCTCAAAGAAGGTGGGTTCTCTCTCAGGCCATCTGTTTGTAAGTGGCCGAATGAAGATTGAAACCTTAGTTCCTTCAGTCAGCACCCGCAGTGTTGGGAACTGTTTTACCACGGTGAACAAAGCAGTCTGTCTGAAGCACTTAATCCTGATTCTATGGGTTGCTCAAAGTCACCTAGCCAGTTAATGGCAGGTCTGCAGGCACATTTTGACTACTAAATTCACTTCATCACTGGCTGTTTCCCAAACAACTTTGCCAAAAGTAATTGCTAAATTTATACAGACTAGTTAAGGGACTTCCAACCTCAGGAGACTCAACGACCAATTCTTTCTGACTTCTCTCTATTCAAAACATATCTTTTTGTTGTTAACCTCAGATACTCTAAGAAGGACTCAAAGTATGCCGTTTTCTCTCATTTCAGAGCCACCCTCACATTTTAAGGAGAGTTTAAAAGCAAGCCTCTTATTTTTCAGCCCTCTCCAGAAAGCACATCTCTTACCTATTTTGAGCTGATGATGTGGCTTCTTATGCACAAAGTAACATTTCTTGATTTGATGTCTTATTTAGCTCCAGTATATCCCTCCTCAGGATTCCACCTATCTAAAAGTTTGGTATTTACTTTTCAAGCTGCCTGCTTTTGGCCATGGAATATTCAAGTTTCTTTTAGAGTGGGAATTTGGAAGGTGATTATAGAGAATTCTCTATGGTAGATCGTTAATTGTCTGGAAAGCTGTCTAGGCTGAAAACTTGCTTCTATAGATTTTAGATTTCTTTCTGATGGTTAAAATTGTTTTCTGTATGCTTAACACCAAAGCAGTGCCCGAGAAACTACGTCAGTGCATGTCCAATGACAATTTCTTTGAATTGTGAATCAGGATCTGATTCTCTGTAATCAGTTGGCCAAATGGGGTTCCTAAGGAATGAGGAAGAGAACACACAGTCTCAAGTTTTCTGAGGAACCCTATCCGAAAACATCACTACTTCCTGAGTTCCCCAACTTCCTCTTGTAGGGAGACTCCTATGTGTACTCCCACCTGTGTAGGTCACGGCCTTTTCTCAGGGAGTGCCACATAAAATGATTACCAGAATTTAGGAACACCTCTTGTGGATCTACTTGGCAGTAAACATTCTAATAGAATGCTTGAAAATTGTAAGTTCTTGCACCTGCTCTCGAGTCATTTATAACCTAACCAACTGGTCTTCCTGATATGAACAGAGTTGTTTGCTTGTTAATAAATTCCTACCGTATGATCCTGACTTGTGGTTTGTTTGTCCATAACTAGGGCAAATACTAAAGTGTTCTCTAACAAAGGAGGAAGCATCATGTGCATCTCCCCCTGCTTTGAATAGGAAATAAATTTGAATCCCCAAATCATGTGACTGATTTAGAGTATTGTAAAGGTCATGACAGCAAATATCAGAGAGTGGGTTTAATGAGTAATAGTGTTCTATATGCCTTTGAAAGATTTTTATTCCGTTGTTTTAACTACCTTGCAATAGGGTAGGTTATGTGTTACAGCACCTATTCGTGTTAAAATCACCTTACTACACATCAGTGCCTTAAAATAGTCAAATGGTGGTTCACTAACCAATGGCAATACATTGTTGGTTCCACAAAATTGCTTCACAGATTACAAATGCTACTTCTTAGGTGCACTGAATTGTGTGCCCTTTAAGATAAATGCTATAATCAAGGGCCTAGCCCTGAACAAATTAGAGCCCAAAGGTTGCACTGAGGAGAACAAATCAGATAGGTTGGTAAAGGGTTGGGAACAGATGCTCTTGGAGTAGGTATCCTTAACCCACCTTAGTTTAAGTTGATCTGTAGAAATGACTTTATTATAAAATGTGCACTGTTAAGTGTTCACATTAATGTTTCAACAGTTGTATACATCTGTGAGATAACCCTCCTCAAAGAAGATACAGAATGTTCGCATTAACCCAGAAAGTTCTCTTGTGCATCTTTAAAATTATCCCTGTTCCTCTTTACTCCAGTGATCATTTGCTGATTTTTCTAACTATAGATTTATTTTGCCACTTTTGAACTTTATGTAAGTGAATCATATATACTCTTGCATCTGGCTCTTTCACTTAAAATGCTTTAAAGACTTCTCCATATTGTGTGTATTGTTAAATTATTCTTTATTGCTGGGTAGAATTTCATTCTAAAATGTACCAGTTTGTTTATCCATTCTGCTTTTAGGCTGTTTCGTTTGGGGCAATTATGAATAAGGCTGCTATGTATATTCTTAAGTTATATTTTTTTGTGGATACATTTTTATTCTCTTGGATAAATACCTAACCATAGAAAATTGCTGAGTCATATGACAAGTTTTTAAGAAGCTGCCTTCCTGTTTTCCAGAGTGGTTTATCGTTTGGGGCTCTCATCAGTAATGTATGAGTTCCAGTTGCTTCACATGTTTGTCAGCATTTACTGTTGTCTGTTTTTTTTATATTAATTTTCTTGGTGTGAAAGAACTCTGATTTTAATTTACATTGCATTTCCCTGATAATTAGTGACATTGAGCACTTTTCATATGCTTAATTTACATTTGTATATCTTCCATTCTTTAAGGAAATACCTTTCATGTGTTTCCTATTTTAGAATTGAATTGTCTTTTTATTGTGGTTATTCTGTGAAATCTGGATACACGGTCTTTGATGGGTATATGTGCTGTGATTTTTTTATTTTTTGTAGATTATGGTTTGTTCACTTTCTTACTGGCATCTTTTAATGAGCAGAAGTTTTTATTTTCATAAAGTTTACCTTATCAAGTTTTTCTTTTGTGATTTTATGACCCCCCAAGCTCACAGAGAATGTATTTTCTTCTAGAAGTTTTATGGTTTGGGTTACATCTACCTGTAATCCACCTCACTGATTTCAGGTTTTACATTTATGGTATGGAGTTTTACATTTAGGTATATGATGTGTCTCAGTTATTTGTACAGAACATGTTTATCTCAACATAGATATCCAGTTGTTCCAGCAACATTTGTTAAGAAAGATTTTCCTTCACCCATTAGATTGACTTAGCATCTTGGTTGAAAATCAGTTTACCATATGTGTGTTAGTTATTTCTAGACTCTCTGTTCTGTTCCCCACAGAATACTTTATTCCTCACAATACTTCATTAATACTGCTTTTCATATTTTCCAGCAAGTCTCACGTTCCACCTGGTACTGCTGCTGCTGTCCTGTCACTAAGTCGTGTCTGACTCTCTGCGACCCCCTGGCCTCCAGTGTGCCAGGTTTCCCTGTCTTTACTGTCACCTTGAGTTTGCTCAAACTCATGTCCTTTGAGTCGGTATAAATTCCCTTTAATCTGAAAAACTTCGTTGTAGCATTTGTTCCATTGCAGTTTTTCTAGAGATGAATTCTCTTGGCTTTTATCTGTCAGAGATTATATTTTACATTTATTTTTGAAGGTTATTTTAGTTGAATACAGAATTCTATGTTGACCTTTTATTTCTATTTTCAGTTCTTTAAATTTGTCCTCAGTTCTCATTTGTTTCTGGTGAGAAGTTGTCCATCATTTTTATGTGTTTGCCTGAGTATACTGTGTTTTTTCCCTTTGATGGTTTTATCTGCTCTTTATCTTTAGTTTTCAGCAGGTTGGTTATATGTCTAGGTATGTTTTTCTTTGTATGGGGTTTACTGAACTTGTTGAATCTGTATTGATGTCTTCCATTAATAATGAGTATTTCTTGTGGCTATTAGCTCTTCAGTTATTTCTTTTGTTCCATACTCCCTCAACCTATCCTCTCCTTCTGGGAGTCCAGTTACATGTATATTAGGTTATTTGATTTTATCTTGCAGATCTCAGGTGGTTTCCCCTCATTGTTTTCCCTTTTTGTTTTTAGCTGTCATCAGGTTCCCTGATGCTTTTCTGTTAAACCCATCTGATGAAATCTTTATTTCTGATACAGTACTTTTTACTTTTAGCATTTCATTATATTTGTTTAGTTACCATGTTTCTGCTTTTTCATTTTTCATGTATATTGTCCACATTTTCCGCTAGATTTTTTAAAGCATTTTCATCACAGTTATTTCAAAAATCCTGTCTATGGATTCTGACATGTTGGCCTCCACTAGATTTTTTTTTTAGCATTTTGCTTTTAGCCAGAGTTACTTTTAAAGATCCCAACTGATAATTCAACTGGGTCATTTCTGAGTCATTTCTCATTCTGCTGCTCTTAAACCTTTCTCTGTTACCATGGATCTTACTTTCTTGCTTTTGCACATGTCTTAATGTTTGATTGTATGCAAGGCATTTTGTATACAAAACAGGAGAGACTGACGTATTACTTACCTTCAAAGTGGGGCATGCCCATTTTTCTTTCAGCCACTTGAGTAGTGACTCAGTCAATCTAATGTTTATTTGAACTAGATCTGGGCTCTTTTGCAGCTTTAGCTTGATTCAGCTCACCATTAGCTTCAAATATTTTGAATGCAGAATCAGAACTTTCCCTTCAGTAGGGCCTACTGAAAATAGGTTTTGGGCATGGGCAAGATCCCAGATATCTGACTTTGCTTCATAGCTAAGGTGTCAACTTCTGGAAAAGTGCGTGATCTTTCCTTTCTAGTGGGAATTGTAGATAAACCAGCCGCTAACTTGGTCAGTGGGATAAGTGGCTGGGAAGGTATTTCTCTCAGTTCTTTTTTGTTTGTTTGTTTTCTTTTAGTTGATTATTTTTAGCTGCACTGGGTCTTCATTGCTGTATGCAGGCTTTTCTCAAGTTTAGGTAGGCAGGGGCTACTCTCTAGTTGTGGTGTACAGGCTTCTTATTGGGGTTGCTGCTTCTGTTGCAGAGCACGGGCTCTATCTAACTGGGTGGGGTCAGTAGTTTCGGCACACGGGTTTGGTTGCCCCATGGCATTTGGAATCTTCTCGGACCAGGGGTCAAACCCGTGTCCCCTGCATTGGTAGGTGGATTCTTAACCACAGGACCACCAGTGAAGTCCCTTAAGTTTTACTGTGTGCCCCACCCTTTGTCTTTTCCAGAGGAGTGCCTGCAATACCTGGGGGTTGGGTCTCCCATCTCTCCTGCCTCCTGTCTCCCTCTTAGCCTTCAAGAGTATCTCTGAGTATCTCTGGTGGATTTCTTAGCATTCCTGTGTTGCCCCCTCATTTTATGAGAATCTTGCACTTGGGAAAGGCTCCACTTACCTCAAGGGCAGGAGTGATCTCTCTCAACTCTTCTACTATACATACCCTGTCCCACTTCTGGTCTTATCACCTCCCTATACTTTTTTTTAACATCCAAGAGGTAAGATTGGTAGGTTTGTGTAGCTCTCTTTGTGAATTTGAGTCCTCTAGATTCTATTGACATGCCACCCTCAATGGGACTGTTAGATTTTTTGTTAAATTCAGCTTCCTTCTCTTTATTCCCCTATGGTGGATTTATCTTCCTGGCATAGGAATATAAGCAACCATGTATCTCCTCTCTCCTGTGAAGGACTTAGCAGGTTGCTTCACTTAGATTTCTGTCCTCAGCTCTCCGATGAGTTACGAATATGTTTGATTTTCAAGATAATCTAGCCTTTGTTTGCTAGGGTGGGAGATATATGGCTCTTGTGGTTTGTACATCCAAATGAATGAAATCCAGGAATGGGAGCTTTAAAAAATGGTTTCATCTACATATTTTTAAAATAGTTTTTAAAATTAAAACTACATGGATAATAAAAAGCTAAATTTTACAGAATGGTGAACAATGAAAAGGGAATTACTTTCCCGTTATAGTCCTCCCTCTCTACACCCTCTACAGACACAAACATCATTACATTTCATGTGATAATTTCTCAAAATTATATTTTCAAAAAGTATGCATATCCCTCCCCTTTTTAAATTTTGGCTTCACCACATGGCATGTGGAATCTCACTTCCCTGACCAGGGATAGAACCTGCACCCCCTGCAGTGAATGCTTGGAGTCTTAAACCACTGAACTGCCAGGAAAGTTCCCCCTGGCCCCTGCTTTTTAAAACACAAATAGAACCACACTGTATCTTTTACATTTTGCTTTTCCCCCCCCCCCCCATTTAACTATTTCACCATCTTAAAGTTCTTTACAGGCTGCATAGTATACCTTTTTTGTTTGTTTCCTGCCACTCTGTACTGCATGCTAGATCCTAGTTCCCCAACCAGAGATCAAACCTGTATCTCCTGTGTTGGAAGTGTGGCGTCCTAACCACTGGACTACCAGGGAAATACCAGGAATGGCGTGTTTACAACGCTTCAGGAAGCTCCTGGAACTTCAGGTTACTTCAAGGTGTTGCCCATGCTGAAGTTAGTGGTATGGGTTTGGGGAAGACTGAATATGGCAAAAGAGGTATGGGGTGCTGGAGATTTAGTTGTCTGGCAGGTAGTGTCAGAACAAAGTTGGTTTGTAGACCCCACCAGAGTGGGGATATTGAAGTATGTAAAATGTAGAAACTCAATTGCAACTCTTTTATACATATATTGGGGGTGTTAAAAAGTTACTGATGCCTGATTCTTCTCTTGCCTCATCAACTCTATCATGGGAAAAAAAAGATAAATTCCATTTTGTTTGTAATGCCTTACCCATCTATATGACTTTAATGATCCTGGTAAACAAGATTACATCCAAGGAGGTTTTCTAAGGGAAATGAAGACTTTCATGTTACATAAGAAGCATTATCTATGTGATTCTGGGATATTCCTTTGAAAATGTTACATGTTTTGAAATTTTTCTCATCTATCTAATTAGCATATTAGATTTAGTTATTGACATTTGAGAAACCAACATTCTTTCTCATGAAAAAGGCCCTTGCACAGAAAGTGCTCTTCTAATCTCTGGGGTCAAAGGAGAGATTCTTAAACATGTAATAATGACTTCTTACTTAATAACAAAGTCACACAAAAAAGTTATTTACTTTTCATGGGGCCCCTTTCCGGGAGATTTTATATATTGGGAAGTATGCGTATGGGTTTTCCACCAACATCTTCCCTGAGGCTCCCCATGTCAGTAACTGTGCTGTGCACTCCATTGCTTTGAAAGTTAGAAATGCAGTCATCTTTCTGAGACATCTATATCCCTTTCCCTGATTCCCCCATATCCAATTCTACACCACAGGAAATTGTTTACCTCACAAAATTCTTCAAAATACATTTACCTTTTCTCCATTTCTTTTTCCCATCACTCCAGTCTAGGTGAACTGTTTTATTTCTTTTGC
This sequence comes from Bos grunniens, assembly GCF_055505025.1. Classification (NCBI taxonomy): domain Eukaryota; kingdom Metazoa; phylum Chordata; class Mammalia; order Artiodactyla; family Bovidae; genus Bos; species Bos grunniens. Next base: position 82,894,001 of record NC_141174.1, on the reverse strand, counting down.
AGTATCCTTTAGTCAGCTCTAGATTATCAATTCTTGTTCTCTCAATTCATTCTCTACTCATTGGCTAATATAAACTCATTAAACGTTAATTCTGGCTATATCACTCATTGCTCAAAACTCTCTAGTGCCTTCCCAATGCCCTTAGAATGAAATCCCTCACATGGCCTCTGTGGATCTGCACCACTAGTCTCTCCTGTTGTTGTTTAGTCACTGAGTAGGTCATGACTAAGTTGTGTCCAGCATGGCACCCCACTCCAGTACTCTTGCCTGGAAAATCCCATGGACCGAGGAGCCTGGTAGGCTGCAGTCCATGGGGTCGCTAAGTGTCAGACACGACTGAGCGACTTCACTTTCACTTTTCACTTTCATGCATTGGGGAAGGAAATGGCAACCCACTCCAGTGTTCTTGCCTGGAGAATCCCAGGGACGGGGGAGCCGTCTATGGGGTCGCACAGAGTCGGACACAACTGAAGCAACTTAGCAGCAGCTCTTTGTGACCCCCATGGACTGCAGCATGGCAGACTCCTCTGTCCTCCACTATTTCCCAGAGTTTGCTTAAATTCATGTCCATTGAGTCGGTGATGCTATCTAACCATCTCATCCTCTGCTGACCCATTCTTTTTCCTTCAATCTTTCTCAGCATCAGGGTCTTTTCCAATGACTTGGCTCTTTGTATCAGGTGGCCAAAGTATATTGTCACCCTACTTGTTTAACTTATATGCATAATCTCAGTTCAGTGCAGATATATGCATAATACATCAGGTGAAATGCCAGGCTGGATAAATCACAAGCTGGGATCATGGTTGCTGGGAGAACTATCAACAACCTCAGATATGTAGATGATACCACTCTAATGGCAGAAAGTGAAGAGGATCTAAAAAGCCTCTTGATGCCGGTGTAAGAGGAGAATGAAAAAGCTGGCTTGAAATCAACATTCAAAAAACTAAGAGCATGGCATCCAGTCCTGTTTCTTCATGGCAAATAGAAGGGGAAAAGTGGAAGCAGTGACAGATTTTTTCTTGGGCTCCAAAATCACTGTGGAGGTGACTGCAGCCATGAAATTAGGTCTTTCCTACCTCTCCACCAGTTGGAACCAACTCCTCCCCCTTCCTCTTTCCATCTGTGCTGGTCTTCCTGTGCTACAAACTGGCCAAGCTTCTTCCATCCTCAGGGCCTTTGCACAAGCTTTTCCTTTGCCTTAGAATTCTTCCCTGGCCTACCCACTTCCTCATCCCTCTTCCCCAAGTTAATGCCTTATCCTTTAGGCTTCATTTTAAACATATCTTACCCAGGGAAACTTCCCTGTCTAAACAAATCTACAATGGATCTCCCTGTTATTTGCTTTCACTGTTTCTCCTCAGCATTTATCCCAATTTTACAGTTACGTTGCTGTTTTAGGTTTTTTTTTTATCTTTTGGCTGTGCTGCACTGCCACACTACACATGGGATCTCAATTCCTCAACCAGGGATCGAACCTGTGTCCCCTGCATTGGCAGCGCAGTCTTTACTACTGGACCATGATGGAAGTCCCTTATGTTGTTCCTTTAATTTTCTCTATTATTGGAATATCCATTTCATATAAAATTTAAATTGTAACAGGGTATAAAGTCTCTTCCTTCCCTGTCTCTCTGCTATGGATTTCTCCTCCTTACAAGTACTTAGTTTTAGCATTTTGAATATCCTTTCAGAAATATTTTGAGTATATAAGCAATGATGTACATAATATTCCTCTTTATTTTTGCCTTCTCTTTTATTAACACAGATCTTATGTACATTTTTCCACACTTAGTTTTTATCTGTTACTAATATATTGTGGCAGTCTTTTATATCACTGTGTAAATAGTTTATTTTTCATGTACCATATGGTATGGGCACATCATAATTTAACTTCAATTATTAGGCATTTAGGTTGTTTTCATGCTTTGGTTATTACAAAAAATGCTGCATTGAATAACTTTGTATTTAAGGCCATTTCCCACATTTATACTTATAGTATATATTCCTAGAATTAAAGAAATTAAAGGTTATGCGCATTTTTAATTTGGGAAGTAATTCTCAAACTGCTGTCAACGGAGGCTGTAACAATTCACATTCTCTCTAGCTGCAGAGGAAGAATGCATGTTTACTCATAACTCAGTGAAAATTTTGTTCTCTGCCAATGTAAGAGGTAGAAAGTATCTCTTGGAACCTTTAATTTGCATGTTTTATCTTCCTTGCAAAGTTATATTTTCATATGTTTAAGACGCATTTGTATTTCTTCTTTAGTGAACTGTTTCTTCATAAACTTTGCTTATGTTATTATTTAATGTGTGACTTCCTCACTACACTCTAAGGCAAGGGTCCCCAACCTCTGGGATCTAATGTCTGATAATCTACGGTACAGCTGATGTAATAATTGAAGTACACAATAAATGTAATGCTCTTGAATCATCCCCAAACCATCCCCCCTACACTGGTTGTGTGGAAAAAACTGTCTTCCATGAAACAGATCCTTGGTGCCAAAAAGGCTGGAGACTAGTGCTCTAAGGTCAGGGATCCCCTGTATTTTGCTCATCACATAGGTCTTGGTACTGGAATGAATGAAGCTCAAAGAAATGACTGGCTCATGTTAAGCAGTAGTCAAATTTAGAACTCATGTTTGACTCCACAGCCCACGTATTTTCACAATCACCCCGTGGAAAGACAAAGCATTTAATTCACCACACCAGGGGCTAGAAAGGTAATGTAAAACGGCCCAAGTGTGCTGGGAAGCCAGGACTATGGCAGAAATGGTGAACAAATGCTACCTACGGTAGCAGCCAATTTTTAGACCTGTTTTACCATCAAGCAGGACTGCACACCTATTGTCGGATCTTTATTTACTCCGAGGCCAGATTTCTGGCTTTCTTAAGAAATCTAATTTTTAAGTTTCCGATCAATACAAGACTGCATTCAAATACAGCCCACCGGCAGGATTTGCAACCTCTAGCATAAACAGAAGTGGGAGGCTGATGAGGCGGGTAATACCTTAGCTGGATAAAGACAGCCAAGAAAACTACGAATTTTTACGTAAGGCGAAAATGAGGTTCTCAGCCGTAGGGTCTGTAGGGTCTGGGCTTGGGAGCCGGGACTCCCAGAAGGCGGCTTGAAATAAACGCTGGGTGGCGTCAAAGCTGGGCAGGGCCAGGAGTGGCTGTACCCAGCGCTGTCGGGGTTTCTCAAGGAACGTCCACACAGGGGCGTGAAGGCGGTAGGGGCTGGCCAGGACGAAGACGACGACTGGCTGCGCATCGCCTCACTGGCTCCTTTAGAGCCAAGTGGACCGAACGGAAACGCTCGACCCGTTCCGACATTGTAGAAGATCCTCAACCTCCCAGGCAAACCCTTCTGCTCGGCGATCTACTTCTTTCCCTGTTCGGCCCCTCCCCTCTTCCCCAGTCCTACGAGTTCCGTTTGCCTGGTCGTCTGGGAAACCGTCAACTTCCGGCCTCGCAGCGGTGGGCGGAGCTAAGATGGCTGAAGAGAAACTGTCTGCGGTGAGCTTCGAGATTCTGTTTCGTGTGTGGGCCTCCGGCCGGGGTTGCGGTTGGGCAGGGTCGGGCCGGGTCGGGCCGGGCTGAGCAGAGCGGAGAGGCGGGTAGGCGGGTAGCCGGGTGGCCTGTGTCCCACGTAGCGGCCGCTGGAGAAATGCGGGGCTGGGCCGGACCACCTCGGGTCGGGCCGGGTGACGCGGTCGGGTTCCGGGGAACTGCTCGGCCTGGGTCCCGGCTGAGATCTTTCCAGTTACTGGGCTTGTGCTAGGACTGGGGTTGCTCTTGGAGTGCTCCGGACAGAGAAGTGAGGTTTTCATCAGAAAAGGCTTTTTTACTCGCCCCATGCTTTCTGTCTTACGAGGTTAGGGAAGGAAGCACTCTCACCTGTGCAGACATTTCCTGTTAATCTCTGGATTAGGCAGTGAGGCAAATCCTGAAAGCTTTCTAGTGCGTGTGGGTCGGGACCGTGGTTTGGCAAATATAGGAATTCAGCTGGTCTGAGTTAAGCGTTGATTAAATTCCACGAAACTGCTAATACAGAGTAACTCAGTTGAATTCAGGATGACCCAGTAGTAGTTATTTTGGAGGCGTAAATTCACAATTGGCTCTAATTTCTATCGAGTTCCAAGTGTGAAGCTTTGTTTCCCTTGTTTTAATGTTAAATTTCCAAGCATGTTCTGCGGATTTGTTAAAATGACTTATTTGTTGTTATTTTAGTGGCTAAGTCGTGTCCAACTTTTTTGTGACCCCACCCGGAATTTATTGTCCTTTTAAAAAATATAGGAGGCAAAATAGCAGTCTTTGACAGACTGTTTTATGCCTTAGTTTTGGCTGCTGAGGAGCACGGCCAGTAATACCTGTCGGGGGTTTGTTTGTTTTCTAGTCTGTCTTAAGAGAAATCACATTATTTTAGTATAATGAGAAAACTCTGTATACAAACCATGAGGCCCAAAGCAATTTATTAAGCTACGAATTAAAAACAAAATTAAAAGCGTTATTAATGTTCTTAGAATTTAGACATTGAAAACATGATAACTTAAGCTGCATAATCTTAAGTGTAAGGTATACAGGGCAACATGACATTGCTGCAAATATAGCTTATTCTTCAGTGCTCATTGTAGGTGTGGGTCGGTATTCATGAACAGAATATGAGTGTGATGGCAGAATTGTCCTATACTTTTGAATCCCTGGTAGTGTATTAAAGAGAATGGTTTATTTTGATATGATTTAGCACTTTGGCTGCAAGTTAATCATTTTCATTATTATCAAATTTATTGCTAGCAGTGTTACATTTATAATAACTCATCTTTCAGGTTAGGGCTGAATGGAAATTTGAATTTCTCCCCTTTTTGGAAATTATATGGCATCTTGTAATAGAATTAAAAGGACCTAGCCATGCCACCGGAGAAGGCAGTGGCACCCCACTCCAGTACTTTTTGCCTGGAAAATCCCATGGACGGAGGAGCCTGGTAGGCTGCAGTCCATGGGGTCGCTCGAGTTGGACACGACTGAGCTACTTCACTTTGCATTCTTCACTTTCATGTACTGGAGAAGGAAATGGCAACCCACTCCAGTGTTCTTGCCTGGAAAATCCCAGGGACGGGGAAGCCTGGTGGGCTGCTGTCTATGGGGTCGCACAGAGTCGGACACGACTGAAGCGACTTAGCAGCAGCAGCAGCAGCAGCCATGCCGCTCCACCTGTATCGTATTGAAATAAAAGCAAACCGTAAGCACCTGGTCCACTGGTGTTCCTTGCAGTACTGTTTATAGTGGCAAAAAGCTGGAAACAGTGAATTCCCATTAGCAGGGTAATGGATGACTTCTGATATTCCCATACCAAGGAATATTATGCAGCCATTAAAAAGAATGTCCGAACTATATATTGTTGATGTGGAGGGATTTCTGTGGTGTACATTTAAGTAAAAACTAGTTGTGGAGTGGGGTGTTAAAGAAAATTCAGAGTAAATTTTAAAAATTATATTGGGTTTATTCAGTGATATAGCATCCAGTCTAGGAGACAGAAAGGAGCTCTGAGGAGCTGTACAAAATAAAATACTTATAGGCAAAAGGGAGCAGGAACAAGGAAGTTATAGACAAAAGGAGGGTTGGTTATGGCAAGGTGCACTTTCCTTCAGGGGATGGCAGAGGTCTGTCAGTTATAGTATACAACTAGTGCTGATCAGAGGACCCCTGATTGATTTAAGATTCCATTTCTGGGAGAGCTGAAACTAAGCTTCGATATGGTGACTTGGGGCTTAGCAAACAAACATGAATCCATGTTGGGCCTGTTGTTAACAGGGATATTTTGTGTGATGTTAATTTGTGATGCAAAGGAAAAACGTGTAGATCTGTAGATATGCGTTTATAGAGGAGGAAAGAAGACGAAAAGACTTAAAATTCAGAATTTTGAACACATTTGTAAGGAAAAATCTAAGAATTCTACAGCAAAGACCTTGAGGCTAGGAGACATCCCAGCAAAATGAAGTATGACTAGTCCAGTGTGGGACACAGAGAAATTCTAATATGCTACTGAAACTACTGAGGATTATTACTTGTTCCTTAGGAGAACTGGGGACTGATATTTCTGTCTTATTTAAGAATATATAATAGTTTAGAGAGCTTAACGAAACAAGTGAATAACTGGTTTCCTTGCTTTATACCTAAAAACATTTTTATAACTCCCTAATTCCTGTTTTTTTTTTTTTTTTGGTGTGTTTGTGTAAATACCCATCATTCTTCCTGTAAATTACAAGATTAAACCTTTCAGAACAGAAAGCAAGAATTACTAGTTGCTACTACTTGCTCAAATATAGTGCATAGCATATATCATCTAACATGAATGTTAGATGAATAAATAATCATAGAGCTACTTAAAGATGAAGAAGGAATCAAAAAAAAGTAAGGAACTTACTATATATCTCCCAGTTATGAATGAGATTGAATGGGCTAAGAGAATCCTTTGTATCGCAGAATGTCCTGGAAGATCTTTTGAGAAAGAGACTCCTCAAAAAATTGTAATTTATTTTAATTCTACTTTGTGCAGAAAGAAGCACTGCTGATTCATGAAAGGGCTTTCTGACTATTTAAGACTCTCTAATTAATATGTTCCCCAAAGTTAAAAAAGTCCCATTTAGATAAAAAAAATTTGGGGTTCTTTAGCCAGCTTTGTTGAGGTATAATACACATACCATAAAATTTACCTATTTTAAGTGTACAGTTTGATCAGTTTTAGTAAATTTATATAGTTGCACAGCTGTCACTACCATTCACTTATGTCCATCTCTCAAGAAAGTTCCCTTAAGACCTAACTACAGGTATACTCCTAACGCCAGCACATGGCTAATCTGCTTTCTGTCTGCACAGTTTTGCTTTTTCTACAGTTTCATGTAATGGAATCACTTAGCATGTATTTTGAGGTTCATTCATATTGTATGTAATAACAGTAAAAGTTTGTAACTTTTTATTTCTAAGCAGAATTGATGGATATTTAGATTGTTTCCTGTTTTTGGCTATTTGAATAATGTCACTATGACTATTGGCATACAAGTCTTGGCGTGCCGTGTTTTCATTTCTCTAGGAGAGTAATTGCTATGTTATTTGGTAAGCTTATGCTTTAAAAAGAAACAAAACCTAAAACTGTTTCCTTAAGTGGCTAAACTATACTATTTAACATTTCTATGAGCAGTGTATGAGGAATTCAGTTTTTTCACATCCTTGCTAACACTTGGTATTGTCAACCTTTTTGAATTTAGCTCATCTAGTGGGTGTGTAGTAGTGGTTATTGTGATTTTAATTTGTATTTCCCTAATGAATAATGGTATTGAATACTTTTTTATGTGCTTATTCATCCATATCTTTTTTAAGTGTCTCTACAAGTCTTTTGCCCATTTAAAAATGGATTGTTTCGTTTATTAGTTAAGAGTTCTATGTTTGTTCTATCAAGATAATAAAATAACTAAAAGAACATTATAAATTCTTTTTTATTTTGAGGTCTTTTTGGTTGGTCTGAAAGAATAAAAGGTTATTAAAAGTTTTAAAGAGCAGTGCTATTCATCTTTGAATACAGTGGGGATTGGGGCACTTATTGTCTGCACAGTTGAAAATCTAAGTCTAATTTACAGTGGCCCTGTCTATCCCTAGCTCCCTTGCATCTGTAGATTTAACCAGTCTTGGGATATGTTTATATTTTTACTACTGAAATAGACTCAAAATTTTTACTAAAAATATTCTATATAAATATTAAGTATTTAATATATAAATTATACACAAGTTTAAATATTTAATATTTTTACTATTGAAAAAAATCTGTATATAAGTGGACCCTCAGAATTCAAACCCTTGTTGTTTAAATGTCAACTCTATAATGAAAACTTATACTTCACATGTTAAGAAATGAGTCATTAAAAACTTACCTAAATGTCTCTTTCCTGCTGCATTTTCCTCTTTTTTTTTTTTTTTTACCAGAAATGATCTCATTCCTTAATTTTATGTTATTCTTTGGTTTTAAGTATAGCTTTTATCATACTTAATATCTTTAAATAATATATTGATTTTTTAAAAAAATTAATGTTTCTTCATTTTTTAAAGCTATGAGGTATCTTCTTACAGGGAAATGCTACAATTTGTCCATTCTGTTAGATAGAGATTTGGGTTATTTCTGATTTTTTTCACCTTTATTGAGGTATAATTGACAAATAAAATTTTTACGTATTTATAATATACAACGTGATGATTTCATATACACACACACACAGTGAAAGCATTCTCATCATTGAGTTAATTAACACACCCATCACCTGTTTTGTGTATGAGGACAGTTAAATTCTATTCTCTTGGCAAATTTCAGTTATTCAGTACAGTGTTATTAAATATAGTCACCATGTTATGCATTAGATCCTTAGACCATATTCATCCTATAACACCTGGCAAGCACTTTTTTCTGTTTCTGTGAGTTCAGTGTTTTGTTTTTTTTTCCCTTCTGGTTTTTAATTAAAAGAAAAAAAAAATGCTGCTGTGAACAGGGCCAGGACTAGGGCAAGGCAACTTAAGTACTAAGGATGCAAAATTTATTAGTATCTCAGACCTGGCTATGAACACTTTTATATATGTCTCCTGATGTAAGAGTTTCCCCCAGAGTATTCCTAGAAATGGATTGATTGCTGGTTTATGGGCTACATCCATCTTTAACTTTATAGCTTATGGGAAATTTTGAGATGATTGTAGCTATTGATGCTTGTACCACCAGTTCTCATTGCTCACATCCGTGTTATATTTACAGCTTTAAATTCTGTCAACATGGTGGATATGAAATCTTAAACGAGAGTAATTTACATTTCCCTGATTAGTATTAGTATTGTTGGTTGTCTCCATTTCCTTTTCTCTGCAATGCCTAGGTCTTGTGTTTTATTTAATTTTCTACCTCAATATTTGTTTTTCTTACTGACTTGTAATACCTACAGTTACTGCCTGTTACTTGTCTTTTTTGGCTTTGTTTTGTATTGCATATATCTTCCCTCAGTCTTCATTCTTTGCTTCCTTTTTGGAACAGAAGCTATTATTTTTTGGCTGTGCTGTGCAGCTCAAGAGGTCTTATTTAGTTCCCTGACTGGGGCTGAACCTGAGGCCTCAGCACTGAAATCACCAAGTCCTAACCACTGGACTACCAGAGAAGTCCCCAGAAGTTATTCATTGCAATGTCGTTGAATGTTTATGTCTTTTCTTAATTGATTTATGCTTTTATATCTTGTTGAAGACTTCCCTACCCTATGTATTTTTTTTAAAGGCTTTAAAATTTGCCCTTTCCACATTAGTTTTCAATCTGTTTTGTTTTCGTTTTCCTAATGAAGCTTTTTTCTTGAAGTCTCTTTTGTCTAAATGTTAATATTGCTACTTTCTCTTTTTGCTTCTGTATTTTTGGCGTATGTGTTCTCCCTTTTACTTTGTTTTCCTTTGCCCTTTTGTTTTAGATGTTTCTTTATACAAAATAGCGTATATCTAGATTAAAAAAAAAACAATTCTGGCAATCTGTCTTTTAACTAGAGAATTTCATTTTTTTCTCTATTCTGACTTTCATCTTCCTTAACAAAGTACTCAGATTTTTTAAATAATATATATTTAACTTAAAGTTCATATTTAAACCTGAATAATATAGGGATCATCAAATGTTTTATTACCCATTGCTTTCTGCCAATTATGCCATTGTTCAGTTTTTTTAGTTTTTGTATATCTCAGTTCAGCCCCACAAATTATACTTTTTGTTTGTTTTATGCAGTAAGTAGATGCTTATACTTCCATATTTTACCAGTTCCTTTAGTTGTTCTACTCCTTGCTTCTGAGATTATTTTCCTTTTTCCTAATGTATGTTCATTAACAATTTATTTAGGCATTATAAAAACTTAAATTTTGTCTGAAAGACTTAAATTTTGCTGTTCTTGAATGTTAGTTTTGATTGGTGTAAAAGTTCAGGTTGGGAGTTGAGAAACTGTTTTTTAGGGGGCCAGTTGTAAATATTTTGAGCTTCAGGGGCCATATATTCTCTGTCACAAGTAAGTCAATTATGCACTTATAGTGGAGATCATTCATAGGGAATATGTAAACATGTGAGTGTAACTGTTCTGATAACATTTTGGTTGTAGACACTGAAATTTGAATTTTATATAATTTTCATGTGTTCTAAAATATTAAAATTGTTTTTAATATGAAAAATGTAAAAATCATTCTTAGCTTGCAGGCCATATAGCAATAGGCTGGATTTGACCTGTGAGCCATAGTTTGCTGATCTCATGTCTAGGTTAGTATTCACTTTACTTAGTACTTTACTCTTGGGTAAGGTACTAATTCTAATTATTCTTATAATGTCAATGATATCTTCTGTTTTTAATTGTTGAGAAGTCACCTGTCAGTCTAATTGTCGTTTTGTTGCTGATAATCTGGTGATACGTTTTTTCCTTTGGCTGGTTTTAAGAACTTATTGTCATTGGCGAGGTCCTATGATGTATCTAAGTGTGGATTTATTTTCATTTAACTTGGTTAGAATTGGTTGAGCATCCAGAATCTAAAGATTCGCATGTCTCATTACTTCTGGAAATTTTCAGCCATTATTTTTGCTTATGTACAACATGCATGCATGCTGTCGTTTCAGTCATGTCCGACTCCGTGCGACCCTCTGAACTGCAGCCTGCCAGGCTCCTCTGTCCGTGGGATTCTCCAGCCAAGAATACTGGAGTGGGTGGCCATGGCCTCCTGCAGGGATTCTTCCTAACCCAGATTGAGCCTGCATCTCTTACTTATACCTTGCATCAGCAGGCAGGTTCTTTACCGCTAGTGCCACTCGGGAAGCTTCTTACACACAACATGGGAGGCAGATTAAAAAAAAAAATTCATTTGAAGATTTTCTGCCAAGTTATAGTATAAAATAGTGTGTCTATGATATTAAATAATGGCTTTGTAAAAATACTCCATCCTAGAATTGAGTGCTTGATCATCTCTGTGTAGATGACTTTATAGGCTTCCTCTTATCAAAATTGTGATTTTTTTGGTTTTGGTGCAAATCAGTATAGCATTGAGTGTAATACTAATATGTTTTATAATACTAATATGTCTAAGAACTTAACACATTTATTTGTATACTTTATATCATGCATTACAGTTCTGTATAATAAATGCACATTGTAAGTATATACAATAAATATGCATTATGCATTATTAATAATTGGGACAGCAAAAGTGCAACTTGACATTTGGTTTTTAAACCATATTCAAAATAATTCTTTGTACTTTTATGCAGTTAATAGATTACTTGCATGATTGGAGAGCTGATGATTTTTATTTGAATGCTTCTTTAAGCTAGCAAGATTTATGGTGGTACTTTAACATAGGCTTCTTCATTTCAGAGAACTCAGCTTCCTGTGTCTGCTGAATCTCAAAAACCCGTGCTGAAAAAAGGTCTGTATATAATTTCATTGCGTCTGTATATTTGCACAGATTTTTCTGTCTTATTGATTCTATTCTGCCATATCTAGCTTTCATTTTGTGAAGTTGTTAGATATTAGGGGATTGATTTTACCTAAAAGTATGTTTAAATGGGGTTTTATTTTAATATATAAATGTGTACTAACTTTCTACTTGTGGAAAAACCACTATAAAGTTCCTGTAGTATAGATCAGGCCTCAAATAATCTCATGTATATGTGTGTTGAATAAGTGTGAGGTTTTATAAAAAGTCTGGGAAGCCTAACTTGGTGAGGACTCAGCGCTTTCACTGCCAGGGGCCCAGGTTAGATCCCTGATCGGGGTAAGATGCTGTGAGATGCAGCAAAAAATAAAATTAATTAATAAAAAAAATAAAATCCAATAGAGGTACGTACTGTATAGAGGAATAAGATTTCTTCATTTGTTAACCTAGGAAATCTTAGGAGGGTTTGCATCCCGTTTGTCAGTGACTATACTGGCTCTTCCTCCATGTTCACCCAGTTTTAAAGGACTGGGTGTCTTATCTACTTCCTAGGCCTTAGACTATACCTGAACTTTTTGTTTAGCAGGAGAGACCATCTGTTTTATTGTTTATTCATTTATTTATTATCTGCTAGATGAGGAAACATGGAAGGGGTATGCGTTGCCCAGGGTCTTGTGTGTTGCTCTTGTTTGCATACCCGAGTTACAGTCGCCAGGCTATATGCCGTTTTGCAGCATGCGTTCTCCTGTTGTTTGCTCAGAGTTTTCATTTTGTTAATAAAGTGTTTACTTGGGGCATTTCTGTTTCTGTTATTCTTTGAAATTATAATACAAGTTGTTGGAAAATACTAACTTTCAGGAATTTATTTTCAAAGGGTTTTTTTTTTTTTTTGGAAAACAGTTTTCACTGAAAGAACAGTACATCTACAATGTAGATTATTTGTGAAATTTAGATGAATTCTGCCAATGTCTAACATCATTGCTAATTTTTTTTTTATATTTGTGTGTATTTATTTGGCTGGACTGGGTCTTAGTTGTGGCATGCAGGATCTATAGTTCTGGCATGTGGGATCCAGTTCCCTGACCGGGGATCAAAGGGCCCCTGCATTTGGGAGCAGGGAATCTTACCCACTGGACCACCAGGAAAGTCCCCACTGCTAATATTTTAAACACCATTTCTGGACATGAGCATCTTCTTGCTGTGATATCTGTTCATTTAATCAGTAGGGTGATTTGGGACTTGTGCTATTGTAATCATCCCTCCAGTATTCTTTCCATACTTCCTCCAGGGTCATGTCGTGTGGTTCAGTTGACTTCCAGTCCAGGAAAATTGTAATTAGTACACACCAATCAAGAATTGGCCCATGCCCAATTGAGGCTAATGAGATGAAAAGTTTATAGCTATTGGGAAAGGGACATATTGACAAGTATGCTAAAAAATTAAGCAGTGCCATAGTGCCCTTTGGGAGAAGGCAATGGCACCCCACTCCAGTACTGTTGCCCGGAAAATCCCATGGACGGAGGAGCCTGGTAGGCTGCAGTCCATGGGGTCACTAAGAGTTAGACATGACTGAGCGACTTCACTTTCACTTTTCACTTTCATGCATTGGAGAAGGAAATGGCAACCCACTCCAGTGTTCTTGCCTGGAGAATCCCATGGACGGAGAAGCCTGGTGGGCTGCAGTCCATGGGGTCGCACAGAGTCGGACACGACTGAAGTGACTTGGCAGCAGCATAGTGCCCTTTCCAATCAGTTCTTCCTCCCTTCCCCACTGCAGAGCAACCACTTTCTGGTTTCTGGTATTAAAGTTTAGTTTTTCCTGTTCTTGAACCCCTCATACCTGTGAGTACTTAGCAGGTTCCAAGACCAGTGAGTGATAGGTATTTGGAATGCACAGATAAATAGGGCATGGATTCTGCCCTCAGGGAATTGACAGTCTTCAGGGCATAGGGAATATAAGCAAATAATTAAAGTGCAGTGTGTATTCCCTAGGCCCATCCTTCTGAAGGTTAAACATATCCAGTTTCAGCTCTTCCATGTGGGAGTTTAGAACTCTTTTGCCATTATTGCTTTGGCTCTATAGTGAAATTTGTTGGCCATCTTGGAAGTAGAGCGTTTAGAACTAAATAGAATATTCCAGGTATGATGTGAACAGGGCCAAGTGAAATGTCTGGAAGATAAAATCTGTTGATTTGGATCTTTCTGTTAATCAGCTAAGATTGCTTTGCCTTTGGGCAACCATTTTACACATTTGCAATACCATTGTATTGCATAGTGTCAGAGGTGTGATTCATATATAAATATAGTTCAATTCAGTTCAGTTCAGTCACTCAGTCGTGTCTGACTCTTTGCAACCCCATGAACTGCCGCACGCCAGGCCTCCCTGTCCATCACCAACTCCTGGAGTCCACCCAAACCCATGTCCATTGAGTTGATGATGCCATCCAACCATCTCATCCTCTGTCGTCCCCTTCTCCTCCTGCCCTCAGTCTTTCCCAGCATCAGGGTCTTTTCCAGTGAGTCAGCTCTTCACATCAGGTGGTCAAAGTATTGGCGTTTCAGCTTCAACATTAGTCCTTCCAATGAACTCCCAGGACTGATCTCCTTTAGGATGGACTGGTTGGATCTCCTTGCAGTCCAAGGGACTCTCGAGAGTCTTCTCCAACACCACAGTTCAAAAGCATAAATTCTTCGGCGCTCAGCTTTCTTTATAGTCCAACTCTCATATCCATACATGACTACTGGAAAAACCATAGCCTTGACTAGATGGACCTTTGTTGGCAAAGTGATCATAACTTTCCTTCCAAGGAGTAAGCATCTTTTAATTTCTAATGAGAAAATCAGCATAAGCTTATAGAAATTTGGAAAACATAGGGAAGTATAAAGAAAACAGGGGAAAAAATCAGCCCTAAGGATTAGTGAACTTTGACAAATTAAAAATCAGGGTAGTATTTTGAACAGAAAGCTTCCATATTTCACTGTGCAATCTTTAGATGTCTCACAGATGGCCAGCAGGCACATGTTAAGATGCTCCTAATTACTAATTATTAGAGAAATGCAAATCAAAACTATGAGGTACTGCCTCACACTGATCAGAGTCTTCATCATTAAAAAGCCTACAAATAGTAAATCCTGGAGAGAGAGTGGAGAAAAGGGAGCCCTCTTACACTGTTGGTGGGAATGTAAATTGGTGCAGCCACTATGGAATACAGTATGGAGGTTCCTCAAAAAAACTAAAAATGGAGTTGCCATATAATCAAGCAGTTCCATTCCTGGGCATATACATAGACAAAACTCTTAATTCAAAAAGATACATGCTTCCCTGTGTTCATAGCAGCACTATTTACCAAGCCAAGACATGTAACAAACCTAAATGTTATTGACAGATGACTGAATAAAGATGTTGTGTGTGTGTGTGTACATATATATATGTACACACACACAGAAAATTACCAGCCATTAAAAAGAATGAGATAATGCAGCAACATGGGTGGACCTAGAGATTGTCATACTAAACGAAGTAAGTCAGGAAGAGAAAGACTAACACCATATGATATCACACATGTGAAATCTAAAATATGGCACGAATGGATGTGTCTATGAAACAGAAGCGTACTCACAGACACAGAACAGACTTGTGGTTGCCAAGGGGCAGGGAAGTGAGGGAGGGAAGTATTGGGCATTGGAATAAGCAGATGCAGACTACAATATACAGGATGGATAGACAACAAGGCTCTACTGTATAGCACAGGGAACTAGATTCAGTATGCTATGATAAAGGTTTATAGTATATTGAAAATCTAGTATTTTGTTGAAATAGTATGTAACATAGTATATGAAATGGTATATATTTAGCATATGAAGCAGTATATATCATAGCATATTGAAAATCTAGTATAAAAAAAATCATAGTACTTTGTTCAAAATCATGGTAACGGTTTATCACAGTATATTGATTTAGTTCCCTGCGCTATACAGTAGAACCCTGTTTATCCATCCTGTATATAATAGTTTGCATCTGCTAGTTCCAGACTCCCAATACTTCCCTCCCTCACTTCCCTGCCCCTTGGCAACCACAAGTCTGTTCTCTGTGTCTGTGAGAGCACTTCCCTGGTGGCTCAGCTGGTAAAGAATCTGCCTGCAATGTGGGAGACCTGGGTTCAATCCCTGGGTTGGAAAGATTCCCTGGAGAAGGGAATGGCTACCTGCTCCAGTATTCTGGCCTGGAGAATTCCATGGACTGTGTAGTCTATGGGGTTGCAAAGAATCGGACATAACTGAGCAACTTTCACTAAGGTTTCACGTGATAAACCATTATGGAAAAGAATATGAAAAAGAATAGATAGATATAGATGAGTCACTTTGCTGTATAGCAGAAATTAACATTGTAAATCAACTATACTTCAATAAGAGGCTTTCCACATGGCACAGTGGTAAAGAATCCACCTGCCAGTGCAGGAGATGCAGGATAAGTGGATTTGATCCCCAGGTGAGGAAGATCCCTTGGAGTAGGAACTGGGAACCCACTCCAGTATTCTTGCCTGGAAAATGCAACCATGAGGTTGCAAAGAATCAGACATGACAGCACACACACATACTTCAATAAAATTGTAAAAATCCTAAATATCTTTTTAATCTCTAGATTTTCTCAATCTTGATACTATTGACTTTTTGGTCAAGATAATTGTTTCTTGGGGGAGCTGTCCTGCATATTGCAAGATGGCCACTGCATTCTTTATCTCTACTTAGTAGATGTTAGTAGCACCCAGTTGTGACAACCGGAAATGTCTCCAGATAGTTCCAAATGTTCCCTAGGGTACAGAATTGCTCCTGATTGAGAACCACTGCTGTAGTTAAAGAGTATGATACTTCAGTAGAAGGTAGACTGTAGGAAGTTGGTAAGTTTATCATGGGGACTTCACACATAAGTTGAAATAACAGGCAGAGAGACTTTATTTGAACAAGCAGCAGCCATGGCATTTTAACCAAGAAGTTCTGAGTCTGGGTTTGGATGTTGTCTCCCACACCCTTCCCTCCTCAGCTTGAGAGGCCAATATCCTAGCTTGACTCCAGTCTTAAGGGTAGTGAGTGCCAGCTCACTGGAGGGGATAAACAACTTTTTATTTGGGATTCTTGTCTAAATATATTAGGACTTTTTCAACAACAAGCAACTTATTTGGAATTGTTTACAGAACTACTTGATGGTTCTGAGAAAAAGTATCCTACGTGGGGCTACTTACATCCTCTTCATTTTCCTCCCATGATACGACCTCAGATAACTCAGAAAACTTTCTTCTGGCTTTCAGTTGAGGTGAGTTAACTGATTTACTTCATGGGCTTATTTGCTTCCTTAAAGGAGTCTTCACTGAAGACCTTACTCATTTTGGAGTGGCTGCATAGGCTAGGATGAATTTAATTTACAATCTGAGACAATCTATTTACTATGTGAGAAACTTGGTCTCAGCTTGTGGTTTGCTTTTAAAGTATTTTTTAATAAACGAAGTTTTAAGAAATTGTGGCAAAACACACATAACATTTACTTCTTTAATCATTTAAAAGTACAATGCAGTGGCATCAGTGGCATTCACCATGTTGTGCAACCATCACCATCATCTATTTTCAAAACTTTTTTAGCACCCCAAACAGATTCTCCAGCCATTAAATATAAACTCTCCATCTCCCCTCACCTCTAGCCTCTGGTATCCTCTGTTGGTTTGGCCAAAAAGTTCCTCTGGCTTTTACATTTTTCATTTTCACCAAGAACTTTATTAAACAACGTATTCACTGTTTTGTTCCACTATCTTCTGCCATTTTTCAGGCAACTTCATAATTTCATCTTCCCAAAACTTTTTATCTTTTTGAGCAAAGAACTGTTCCAGGTACCTTTTACAGTCTTCCAGGAAATTGGAAATTTTTTCCATTGAGAAACTTCTGTAAAGACTGAAATAAATGGAAATCCAAAGGTGCAATGCCTGGTGAATATGGTGGATGAGTCAGAGCTTCTCAGCCAAGCCATGACAGTTTTTGCCTGGTCATCAAAGAAACATACAGTCTTGCTTTATCCTGTTGGAAGATTATGCATTTTCTAGTGATTAATTCTGGAGACTTTTCAAGTGCTGCCTTCATTTGGTCTAATTGGGAGCAGTACTTGTTGGAATTCATCATTTGGTTTTCCAGAAGGAGCTTATCAATAGACGACTCGCTTCCAGTTCCACCATACAACATATCACCTTCTTTGGATGAAGACTGGCCTTTGGTCTGGTTGTTGGTGGTTGATTGCACTTGCCCCATGATCTCTTCCATTCCATGTTATTGTACAGTATCCACTTTTTGTTGCTTGTCATATTCATTTTAAAAATGGAAAGTTTCCATTATGTTTAAGTAGAGAATCACAAATGGAAATACAGTCAGTTTTTTTCACTTAACTTATGGGGAACCCAAGCATCAAAGTGATTAACATAACCAAGTTGGTGCAGATGATTTTCATTGCTTGACGTGGATATTTTGAGTATGTCAGCTATCTCCTACGTGGTATAGATATGATTGTTCTCAATGTCTTGATTTGATCACTGTCAACTTCAATTGGTATATCCAACTGAGCATCATCTATCGAGAAATCTACAGCATGAAACTTTGCAAACCATTTTGACATGTTTGATTTAGTCATCTTCTTCATACACTGCACAAACCTTTTTTTTTTGCGTTTTAGTTGTGTTTTTACCTTTCTTGAAATAATAAAGCATAATATGCCAAAAATGTTGCCTTTTTATCTTCCATCTTTAGTATTAAAGTGGCTACAGAAAAATTCACCAATTTTGATAAATTAAAAAAAATGCATGCTGATATGACAGTTGTCACAATAGAATCTAACAGAACTGTTCTGAATGACGTTAAAGACAACTAAGTGCAACTAGCTCCATCATACAGAAAAAACCAAGTGAACTTTTCAAGCCAAGCCAATACTATCTGTGTGAATTTGCATATTCTTGATAGTGCATTCATATATGCAGAATTATGCAACATTTATCCTATTGTTTCTGACTTATTTCACTTAGCATATTTTCAAGATTCATCTGTGTTATAGCCTGTTGAACAGATTTCATTACTTTTTAAGGCTAAATAATATTCTGTTGTTTGTACACACAGTAAATATTTTGTATATCCAGTTATCTGTTGATGGACTTACGGGTTGTTTCTACCTTTTCACTATTGTTAGTATCATTGCCATGAATGTTGATGTATAAATAAATACATTTGAGTACCTACTTTTTTTATGTTTTTTTCTAGGACTTCGCTTTTTATTGAATGTGTTACATAAGAGATTTAGTCAAAAAGCTCATGTTGTCGCCGGACTCCTCTTGTTCTTCTTTCTTTGCCTTCCACTTCTCAACTGGAGAGCAATGGTGGAGGGGCAGGACTTCCTGGTAGGGCAGATCCATCAGCCCCCACATTGCAGATGAGGCTTCCCGTGTTGACAAGGCTGGAGCCCTGCCGGAAGTGTTCGGCATTTCTGTTAGTTTTAATGAGAACATTGATCTGTCCCTCTATGACTGAATGTCATCTCATTGTGGTGTGGGGTGAGGCCAGTAGATGAAGATGAAAGTGCCCAGTTAGTGGCTGACTGCCCACCTCACTGCTGTTCAGGGCCTCATTGCAATGTGGCCTTAACTTCCTTGGAAGCATTTTAGCAGCACTGTAGAAAGGGGCTCCCTGCTTTCAGCTGTTTTGGGTATATACTCTGAAGTGGAATTGCTGGCTCCACTTAATGACGTAATTTTACTTGATTTTTTTGAGGAATAGTGTTAACTTCTAATTTAAATAGAAGGTACTGTATACAACTTTTATTTTTCCCCGATGATAGTAAAATCTACAAATTTTAGGTGCCCAGTTTTTGAATTTTGACAAATAACATATGTAGTCATCAGCTAGGATGAGCTAAATATTTTTATCACCCAGAAAGTTTCTTCCAGCTCCTTCCCAGTCAGTCCTTCCTTCAGTTCCCTAGAGGGAACCATTGTTCTGATTTCTGTCCCTGAAAGTAAATTTTGTCTGTCTGTGCTTGAACTTCTTGTCATGAAGTCATACAGCAGTGCATCTTTTGATCAGTTTTTTTTTTTTTTTTTTTTACAACTCGGTTACAGTTCTGAGTTTTATTTGGCAAGCAAAGGATAGTACACCCTCGAGGTGTGAGAGTGGGCCGGCCCCAAAGGAGAGGCCTCAGTCCATCTTGCTTCTCTTTTTATACGTTTTGTCTTCTCCTTGCTGAGCCTGCTCTATGTAAATTGGGCTAGCCCAGAAGGGGGTGTGCTTGTTTCACCTGAAGTTCTCACTCTGGTCCACGGATTTTCTATTGTTCCATTTTCAGAGGCTTTTCCCTTTCTTTGTCTTTTAGCCACTGCCATTTTTTACTCCTTTTTTGATCAGAAGTTTTAATTTTGATGAAGGGTGATTTATTAATTTTTTTCTTTATGGTTAATGCTTTTTGTGTCTTGTCTAGAAGGTTATGACCCTTACCCTCAGACTGAGTTGTGTGCCCCCACCTCTTCTGCATTGGTATTGCAGAAATTAATCTTTTTGGTTGAGGGGGTGTTTAATTTGATTCTTGACACTTTTATTAACATATACCATATATACAGAAAAGTACATGTTATAATTGTACAGCTTAATACGTTTTTACAAAGTGAACATATCCATGTACTCACCATCTTTTTTTTAAACATAAAACCAATGTATGTATTTGTTTTTAATTCATTGATTATTTTATTTTTGGCTGTACTGGATCTTCATTGCTTTGTGCAGGCTTTCTCTGGTTGAGGGGAGCTGTTCTTCCTTGTGTGTGGGCTTCTCACCGCAGTGATTTCTCGTATTGTGGAGCTCCGGCTCTAGGGCGAGTGGGCTCAGTAGTTACAGCACACAGATTTAGTTGCTCCACCACATGTGGAATTTTCCTGGACTAGGGATCAAGTCTGTGTTCTCTGTATTGCCAGGCGGATTTTCTTATCCACTGTGCCACCAAGGAAGTCCTTGTACTCACCATCTTGATTAAATTATAGAACATCATCAACATCTCAGAGGCCTCCCTCATACCCCCTGCTGCTGCTGCTGCTAAGTTGCTTCAGTCGTGTCCGACTCTGCGTGACCCCATAGACAGCAGCCCACCAGGCCCCGCCGTCCCTGGGATTCTTCAGGCAAGAACACTGGAGTGGGTTGCCATTTCCTTCTCCAACGCATGAAAGTGAAAAGTGAAAGTGAAGTCGCTCAGTCAGAGCGACTCTTAGCGACCCCATGGACTGCAGCCCACCAGACTCCTCCGCCCATGGGATTTTCCAGGCAGGATACCCCCTACCAGTCATTAACTACTCCTCTCAAAGATGGTTACTTAGGTATTTAGGGTTTTACCTACTTTTGAACTTTATATAAGTGGATGGAATCATTCAGTGTATACATTTCAGTATCTGACTTTTTTGCTCAAAATTATCTTTTTGGTATTCATGTATCTTGTTGCATGCAATAATGGCTGTTTTTTCCATTATAACATAGTATTGCATTATGGGTTGATAGCCCAGTTTATTCACTTTACTTGGAATGAACATTTGGGATACTTTCATTTTGAGATGTTACGCATAATGCCATCCTTAAAGTGTATGTTTTTTTTGGTACACTTATGTAGCAGGATTTGTACTTATGTACACTTAGTAGCAGGATTGCTGGGTCACTGGGAAGGATGTACTTAAGTTCAGTAGATATGAGCAACGTTTCCAAATACATTTAATATAATCCCCTTTGTGTATGTGTACACTTTCCCATATGCTTAATTATGCATAGAAATTCCTTAGAAAATAACTCACTTTCTAGCGAGGAGGAGGAATGGACAGAGTCTTTAATATTCTCTCTGTCCTTTCAGTTTTATTTTTACTGTATGTATGTAGGGTTGTTTTAATTTTTTTTTTAATTGAAAATCTTGCTATCATAATATGTCAAAAGTCCTGTTCTGCTTTTTTTGGTAATAGGAAAACTTTGATATCATTATTAATTTTGTGTTGCTAAGTTACTCATTTAACTACACCAAGTTTCATCCCAATTATAAAGGACTTTCCAGTGTTAAAATGTATAAAATTGGAAAGTTCTTTACAATTGGGACAGAAACTTGCTGTGGTTAAATGAGTAATTTGGAGGCCTGGGATATAGCCCTGCCTTTCCCATTAATAAGCTCTTGAATATAGGCAAATCACTTAACCTCTGGAATCTTAATTTCCTCATTTGTGAATAGTCCCAAAATTGTATGACTCACTAGCCTCATGGGAATATTCAGTGGAATAATAAGGGAGAAAACACTTTGCACTATATATATATATAAATTAATGTTCATATTATTATAGATATAAGTAAGCCATATAAATGTATAAAAATATCATATATAAATATGGGGAATTACGTTTTGATTTTAGAAAGTAAGATAGTTTAAAATAATCTAGGGTATATAGTAAGGGCTTCCTCAGTGGTGGAGTGGTAAAGAATCCACCCGCAATGCAACAGATGCAGATTCGATCCCTGGGTTGGGAAGATCCCATGGAGGAGGAGATGGCAAGCCATTCCAGTACTGCCTGTAAAATGCCATGGACAGAGGAGCCTGGAGGGTTATAGTCCATGGGATTGAAAAGATTCGGACACAGCTAAGCACACATGCACACAGGGTATGTAGTAAAACCATAATCTGTTATATGAATTGTTCCTTTCTTCCTCATCCCAGTTTATGTTCATGAGAGGCAAACCTGTTGGATAGGTAGCAGTTTAATATTTTTTTTATAACGCTGTCTTCTAGCACGTACCCTTGGGTGACTGCTGAGTCAGTCTAGTTTCTGCCTCCTTCATCCTCATTTATATTTCTGAGCAGAGGTGGCATTTCTGCTGATCCTGGAGCTGTTTGCCCTCAAGTCCGTTCCTCACCCTTCCCTTCTCTGCTGAGTATTGTGAGGAGCAGACCCTTGCGGGCTTCATTCCTTCCTAGGCTGTGGTGTCAGCACAGTTTCTGGCTGGATTAGCAAGTGAGGGGAACTGGCAGGAGACTGGAGGGTGGGAGGAAGGAGAAGACAGGGCTTTCCCTTCTTTCTCTCTGCTTTGGGAAGTTGGAGGAGTAGCGTGGCTTCTGAAGTGTCTCTTGTTGCTTCTGGCAGTCAGGCCATATGCTTTGAGCTTCTTCCAGGTAAGCTCAGCCTTAGGTACTGGTAGCAATACACTCCCTCGTTTTTTCCCTCAGTTCAGAGGTGGTAGTGACTTGTTCCCATGCTAACCTCTGATTTGCATCACTGTTCCCCCGTTGGTTCTCATTTCTGCCCTCACCTGTTCGCTGCATTGAAGCCCTTCTGTTTTAAATCCTCAAGTAGTTTCTGTTTCCTCATTAGACCCTGTCTGATACAGAGCTCAAATTGATATAACAAAAATGCCTTCCATATTTCAAGATTTGTTATTTCTTTTGATGTCCCCAGTAATATACTGAGGTAGAAAAGTATTATAGTTCCTATTTTAACATGAGGAAATTAACTTGTTGAATAACTACTTGCAGATTTTTCATAATTTCTCCAGTGAAAATTATAGGGGGAAAATGGAGGCCCAGAGACTTAAATTACTTGCTCTAAGTCCCACAGAAGTCTGTTACTGATTGAAGATTGGACTTCTACATGTAAAAATCCTATGTGCAAGTGTCTTCTCCTTAATGAGATCTGTTACCAAAGAAGTGTTCATTTATAATGTACTTACAAAAGCTTTAGTCATTGTAGAAAATTTTTTAATTAAAAATTTAAAGCACTATAATTTTCTGCTCAACATCCCAGATGCTGGGAAAGATCGAGGGCAGAAGGAGCGGGGGGCAACAGAGGATGAGATGGTTGATGGCATCATCAACTCAATGTACATGAGTTTGAGCAAACTCCCAAGAGAGAGTGAAGGACAGGAAATCCTGGCATGCTGCTGTCCATGAGGTTGCAAAGAGTCGGACGTGACTTAGTTACTAAGCAACAACATTTGTATATCCAGGGTGCTATTCACTACCGTTAATCAATGTAATGTAAAGTTTTGAATTTTGGTTATTTTTATGAATAAAAATACAATAGGGCAAATTACAGGGAAGAATTCTTGTGATGTCATGTTTGTTTGGTTATGGAATTGTTTAAGACGTGTCTGGTGTATTCTTAAGAGGAGGAAAGAAAGAGACGTCACAAAAGAGTGGAATGGGGACAGGAGAAGAGAAGGGCAAGGGAGTATTGTTGCCAGGTCACCAGCCTTCCGCCGCCACTGCCTTGGTGATGGTGGAGAGCTATGTGGGAGCTGGAGATGTGAATCAGGTCTTTTTACAGTCACCTGAAAGGCTTTACCTTGTCTTGATAAAAAATGGGAGGGGGCAGTGTGCTGAGTGAGATCTTTTTTACAAACAGCTGAAAAACTTACTGTGTCATTATCTCATCAGCTGGTTACCTGACCTCCATGGTAATATAGACTCCTAAATTTAGTGTAGCATGGGAGATGACTACCTTGCTCTGCTATAAAATACAGGAGGAGGCTCTACTTTGCACTTAAATGTCTTATTGTTTTTAGGATCTATCAAATAGGTAATTCTCCTAATACTTGCGAAAGCATGTGTGAACCAGTATCCCTGTTTGTAGGGGGAATTTGACTGAGCAATGATCTGGAGTACAAGAAATTCAGCTTACACATTTACAGGTAAAATTCTAACTAAATTCAGGATTCATAGGGATTTCTGTGGTATCTAGAATTTCCTCATCTTCAAAACTGACTAATAATAATCATAAAAATAACATCCACAGCTAGCCCTTCTTTAGGGCTTACTGTGTACCAGACAGTACTCGAATCTCTTTATGTGTATTGTCATTCAGTCCTCACAACTCGGGGGGGATATTTTATCCCCTGATCCTTCTACTTAAGTGTGAGGAATATATCACTAATAATGGGTATTTTATTATCATCTGTCCCTTCTGCTAGTACTGTCTTACCAGCCCCCAACTCTGCCCTGATTACAAGCTCCCCGGAAGCTTATAATCAGTTTTGTTCACTTTTGTATCCCCATTGCCTAGAACAGTGCCTGGCATGTGGTTGGTACTCCGTGAATATTTGTTGAATGAATGAGTTTTTTATAGATGAGGAAACTAAGTTTTCCAAGATTACACAGTAATAGGACAATATTACAGATCACTGTAATGATCTGTAAAGTCTTTGGTGAACCTAGAGTTCTTTTAACTTTTAGACAAGCTATCATCAAGAGTGTGAAATGACTGTTGCTGCTGCTGCTGCTGCTGCTAAGTCACTTGTCTGACTCTCTGCGACCCCATAGACGGCAGCCCACCAAGCTCCCCCGTCCCTGGGATTCTCCAGGCAAGAACACTGGAGTGGGTTGCCATTTCCTTCTCCAATGCAGAAAAGTGAAAGTGGAGTCACTCAGTCGTGTCCGACTCTTAGCAACTCCATGGACTGAAGCCCACCAGGCTCCTGTGTCCATGGGATTTTCCAGGCAAGAGTACTGGAGTGGGGTGCCATCGCCTTCTCCAGAAATGACTGTTAGGCACTTGAATTTGGTGGTGCTTTCCCTTCTTCTAATTCCTACTCTATTTCATGAGCCTCTGGGCCCTTGAGATACTTTACAAATTGAACTTTTTTTTTCTCCCATTCGTCACCCATGGAACACAAAAAATAGTTCATCCTTTATTGTAAGATTTTAATAATACTGTGTGTGTGTGTGTGTGCTAAGTTGTTTCAGTCATGTCCAACTCTTTGCGAACCTTTGGACTGTAGCCTACTAGAGTCCTCTGTCCATGGCATTCTCCAGGCAAGAATACTGGAGTGGGTTGCCATGCCCTTCTCCAGGGGCTCTTCCCAACCCAGGGATTGAACCTGCATCTCTTGTGTCTCCTGTGTTGGCTGGCAGGTTCTTTATCACTAGTGTCACCCAGGAAGTCCAAGATTTTAATAATAAGAAAGACTCAAATTTGCATTTTATAAATTTTCTTTAGGCTATAGAAGCAGTGATAGTGATATTATAAACTCAAAGGATTCAGTGTCTCCTTTCCTTCAGAAAAGGGGTAGGTAACAGTGAGGTAGGTCATACAGTTGAGACTTGCTTTAAGATTGCATACACACCCACTCACATCTGCCTTTAAGCTTGATGATTTGTGTGGTCTTCTGTAGGAAATTTAACTTTGGAAATGGTTAGTTAGGCAGAACAGGAATGGCTAATATCTGATGTTTGATGGGGCGCAGGGGAAGAGAAGGAAGGAAAAAAAAGTCTTTGAAGAGTCTCACATAAGCCCTACTGACTAGAAGAAGGGTGATCCTAGTCAGAGAATGTGGGTAATTGGAAAATGAAGAGTTAGGTTGCTTAACATTTAATCTTTTTTTCTTTCTTCTTCTTTATCAAATCATATCCATATTTCTGTCATAATTTCACTTTATAAACTCCATTGTTATTCCCTATTGGAAAAGAAAAAAGCATTCTTAATTGTGGCTCAGCTTGGTAAAGAATCCTCCTGCAATGTGGGAGACCTGGGTTTGATCCCTGAGTTGGGAAGATCCTCTGGAGAAGGAAAAGGCTACCCACTCCAGTATTCTGGCCTGGAGAATTCCATGGACTGTATGGTCCATGGGGTCACAAAGAGTCAGACATGACTGAGTGACTTTCACTTTCAACATTAATTCTGGGTCACAGTAAGCTTTTTTCCTTCCCATCATTATTAATATTATGCACATGTAAGTCTTGGGTTTTTTGTTGTTATATCACCTATGGTTCTGGAACAGAATGATTACAAATCATTTCCCTTTCTTCCCCTGGTGTACCCTTTTTTTTACATTTTGAAAAATAAGGGAACACCAAAACTTCCCCCGTGGTCCAGTGGTTCAGTCTCCACTGTAGGGGATGCAGGTTTCATCTGTAGTCTTGGAACTAAGATCCCATATGTGGTGTGGTGTGGCCAAAAAAAAAAGTGACCATTAAACTAATCAGGGAATACCTCAAACATGTATTAAAATGCATAAAAAATAACAAATACCCATGTGCTTACAGGCCAGATTTAATAAATAAAAACATTTAGACTTATATATTTTAGAGCTTTTAATTTTTTTGATAGCTAAAGCATTAAAGAGTTTAATTCTCCTTTTTATTGATTTCTAATTCATTCTTCCTTCTTCCTTGAGGTCTCCACTGTTCTGAGGTTGATGTGAATAACTGTCTCCCTTTTTACCATAGAAAAGTTAACTTCTTAATGAATTTTTACCTATAATTTAATTGAATTCAAAGAAATAGTAACTCATAGTTTCTCTATTGTGAATCATTTTCAGTGTCTGAGGTGTCTGAAATATTTTTCTCCTTGTTGACTTCTCATAACTGGGCAACAGTATAACGTTTCACATTTGAGCTATTGCTAAGACTGTGTTTAGCTATTTTTGGTCCTCTGATCTGTTAGATGTGATATTAACTATGTTATATATATTTTGTTAGTAATACTCCTGAAATATCTTTTGGAAAGTCATTTTATTCACCTACCAAAACCCGGAAGAGAGAGAAAGGAAAAGAGGGAAGGAATGATTCTGTTTTCCCCTTCAGGCAAGTTATCAGTTGAGAAACTGATATTATGAACCACACAAACTTTACAGGAATATATATTGAATTTGTACTAGTAGGACAAGTATCTCTTAATGTAATAATCCACACATTTTTAATACACTTTGGTTAAAAATGGTCAGCAGCATGAAGAATTTAACATGATATTACAGTCTCCTTTTGGTTAGTTTAGACATGAGGACAATGCTCAAGGAGAAAACCTAACAATGACTGTTTGTTTTTGTCAAAATATGCTACCCAGCTCCGGAGTTTCCTATTTTGGAGAAGCAGAACTGGTTGATACATCTCTATTATATCCAGAAGGATTATGAAGCATGCAAGGTGAGAGGCTGCGGTGATAGAGAACACGAGAGGCAGGCTTTGATTAAGCATCTGTCTCTGTCACTCAGTTTGTATGGCAGGTAGTAACCCGTTATTTTAATAATGTGTGAAATCTTGTTTCTTCACATTTTGTGTATCAGTTAGCTTTTGCTGTGATAATGCTGCTTAACAAACAACCTCAGAATGTCAGTGGCCTTATTTATTCCTCGTGGGCCTTCAGATCGGCTATGGTTGGCGGGGTTTAGCCATAGTCTGGAGCAGGTTCCAGTGTGCTCCATGTGTCTTCCCTTTTCAAGACCAGGCTGAAGGAGCCGCTACTCTCTGGGACGTGTTGGTCTTATGGTAGAGAGCATATGTTCAAGTCAGCATAGTGTTTAACTTTTTGATCTTTGGATAGGTGAAAAATGGTGTTTCACTTTTATTTCATAATTCTTGTGGTGAGCTTGATCCTTTGTATATTTTAAAACCATTTGTATTTTCTTTTTTCTAAACTGTATCTTTGGTGACAGTATATATGTTACATACTTGCTGGCAGAGAATAGTATCACCATGCAAAATATATCCTTGGTATTGTCTTTTTTTGGCATTCAGAGCTTTGTAATGCTTTTAAGGTTGTGATTTTTGTACCTGTCACATTTGTACCCACAGCAGTGCAAAGAACTAGCAATGTTTTGTTCCAGTATGGATTTGGAAAGTTTTTTTTTCCTTCTGTGATACTATCCTTATTTCCCCTTTCCTTTATTGACCACTTTTTCTGTTTCCTTTCTTTCGGCTTCTCTTCCTTTGTTTGTTTCTTAAGAATTAGGGCCGTCCCTGTGTACTATCCTTGACTCTTTTCTTTGCTTGTTCTGCACACTTCTTCCTGATTGCCAGATCAGTCTGATGCGTACTGAATGCTTCACAGACATTTCAAATTCAACTTTTCTGTAGCCAAATTTACCTGCTTCCTTCCATACCTATTGCTGCTTTTTTCCTATCCCTTGATTCCTCACATATACTCCTTGTCCATGTCTTGTTGTTCAGTTGTGTCTGACTCTTTGTGATCCTGTGGATTGCAACATACCAGGCTTCTCTGTCGATCACCATCTCCCAGAGTTTGCTCAAGTTCATGTCCATTGCATCAGTGATGCCATGCAGCCATCCCATCCTCCGACGCCCTCTTCTCCCTCCACCGTCAATCCTTCCCAGCATCAAGGACCTCTCCTGTGAGGCTGGCTGTTCGCATCAGACAACCAAAATACTGGAGTCTCAGCCTCAGTGTCTGTCCTTCCAGTGAATATTCAGGGCTGATTTCCCTTAAGATTGACTGGTTTGATCTCCTTGCTGTCCAAGGGACTCTCAGGAGTCCTCTCCAGCACCACAGTGCGAAGGCATCAACTCTTTGGCGCTCTGCCTTCTTTATGGTCCACCTCTCATAACTGTATGTGACCACTGGGAAGACCACAGCCTTGACTACTTGGGCCTTTGTTGGCAGAGCAGTGTCTCTGCTTTTCAACACACTGTTTAGGTTTGTCATAGCTTTCCTACCAAGAAGGAAATGTCCTCTGATTTCGTGGTTGCAGTCACCATCCACAGTGATCTTAGAGCCCTAGAAGAGGAAATCTGTCACTATTTCCACGTTTCTCCCCCTGCATCTGCCGGGGGGATGGCAGGATCTAGTTTTGTCAATATTTAGTTTTAAGCCGGCTCTTCCACTCTCCCCCGTCACCCTCATCAAGAGGCCTTCCAGTTCCCCCTCGCTCTCTGCCATCAGGGTGGTACCGTTTGCATATCTGAGGTTTTTGATATTTCTCCCACCTATCTTGATTCCAGCTTGTAACTTATCCAGCCTGGCATTTCTCATGATGTGCTCAGTGTATAGATCAAACAGGGTGACAGCAGACAGGTGTCCATGTCTTCCTGTACTTAAAAACACTTGAAGACACTTAACCACTACTCAGAAGTATTGTTTGTTTCTTTTTCAGGCTGTTATCAAAGAACAGCTTCAGGAGACTCACGGGTTATGTGAATATGCTATCTATGTCCAAGGTGAGACATATATTTCTTCTCTTCTTGCTAGAGAAATGCACACTCTGCCTAGATTCTGGAAAAAGAGCAACTTATGAAATACTTAAATGCAAGTAAATGTTCCACAAATCTCTTGCTTAGTATTACTGTTTTTTTTGAAATCAGAACATAATTATTGTGCTGGATCTGACCTCAGAAATGACTAGTTCTGTTAAAAAGCTTGCTACTGCCCTTCACCCCTATTCTAGTTTCTGGCTCGTGTTTTTCAGAATTGTTGTTAGGGTCGCTGCCTCCTGCAGCAGTGTTGGGCCCAGAAGAGGCTTTTCAAGAATTCTTTGCAGTCAAGCTAGAAGAGATGAGAAAAAGCTTGAGGATTTTTTG
This sequence comes from Bos grunniens, assembly GCF_055505025.1. NCBI lineage: Eukaryota > Metazoa > Chordata > Mammalia > Artiodactyla > Bovidae > Bos > Bos grunniens. The sequence goes on along the minus strand of NC_141174.1, from coordinate 82,864,202 downwards.
TACGGGAGTCAGGGAAGGGAAGAAGCTTAGAGGTATACAGGACAAAGCAGAGAATAAATGGAAGTCATCAGAAATCAAATATTATAGGGACTGAATAATATAGGGATTAGAGGGATTGACTGGAATTTTACTCTGTGGTGCCCAAGTAGCGTCCTTGGTTGCTACTTGGGCACCGGGAACTTTCTGACTCTTTGATGTAAATGAATGGTTTTGTTTCCCACTCTGCATTTGTAGTCTTCAGATTAATATGCAGTTAATTAATATGCAATTTTCTGATGTAATTGGTAATACATTAACATATCTAGGACATTGTGGCAAAATAATGCTTATTTATTCCCAATATCACCAGTTCCAGACTTACAGTGCCTCATACTACTTAAGCATGTAAATCTTCTGAAAACTTAGGCCTAGGAAAATGATTGATTCTGATTGGTTGCTAGACTGAGAACCAACTCTGAAATATTACTGCATTCTTTGCCAGCATCTCCTTGTTGGACTTGGGTTTTTGATTGCACTTGCCCCATTTGGGTGTACTCTCTGAAAACTATCAGGTGAAGTTGGAATTATCGTGATAAATAGCGCATCTGATAGGAGCTATAAGAATTTCTTACAGTGAAGAGTTTCTGGAATAATTTACAAGGCACCCGATTATCTGCCTGTTGGAAGCTGGGAGTGGAGAAATAGGTAGGTCCCAGATACCTTAAAAAAAGGTTTTAGCTCATCACCAACTTTGCTGCTTGTTTCAATCCATCTGAAGTCATATCTGATTGTATTTTAAGACACAGTTATCCAAGGGGTTTCTTTGATAAGATTTCCTACTTCCCTCTTTCTCCAGTTTTTCACATGGCAGGCTCCATTCTTAGAACATGATTTTATTTTCTGTGTTTTCTCTCTCTTGGCAGCTTTGATATTTCGCCTGGAAGGAAATATCCAAGAATCCCTAAGACTCTTTCAGATGTGTGCTTTTCTCAGCCCTCAGTGTGCTGATAACCTCAAGCAGGTGGCCAGATCTTTGTAAGTATTGGCAGCCTGGAGGCCTTCGGGCACTGGTGGAGAATAGTGTAAAGTGCATTCTCAGGCTGGGGCTTGCTTACAGAGAAGTGTAACGAATTCACTTTGAAGAGTGTGGATTAATTTTGAAATTTGATAAAATGAGATAACCAGTATAAAGCAACTGAGTATTTCAAATACTGCATATTCTAGTTTGATAGGAGAACGCTGATAGTATTTCTCAAATAGTAACATTTTGTGCTTCAAGTACCCTAATCATATTGCCAACCCATGGAATTTTTCTTGCCTACTGTTCCAATACTTAGCATAATACTATATACACAGTAGTTTTGTAGTGTTTGTTAAGTGTTTGTTCTGTTTTGTAGTGTTTAAGTGTTTGTTAAGCCTCTGAAGGCTCCTGGATTCTGGCACTCTCTAGAATCTTTATAAGCTTTTAAGTACTAATAGCTTTACTACTTGGAGAAGGCAATGGCACCCCACTCCAGTACTCTTGCCTGGAAAATCCCATGGACAGAGGAGCCTGGTGGGCTGCAGTCCATGGGGTCACTAAGAGTTGGACACGGAGCGACTTCACTTTCACTTTTCACTTTCATGCATTGGAGAAGCATATGGCAACCGACTCCAGTGTTCTTGCCTGGAGAATCCCAGGGACAGGGGAGCCTGGTGGGCTGCCGTCTATGGGAGTCGCGCAGAGTTGGACACGACTGAAGCGACGCAGCAGCAGCAGCAGCAGCTTTACTACTCCAGAGTAGTAGAGTGTGATCTGTGGAGTTCCCACCCTCACTTTCTAACCTGCAGTGTCATCGATACCTGCATTGTCTTTGTACAGAGGCTGATTCTCCCCTGTGTCTCCAGAATTAGTATCAAGGAAAGAGACTTAGTTTGGAAGAGAAGGGCATGTTCCTAATACATGATGATGAAAAATTGTGGCAATTCTTGTTTAACGTAGAATTAATTTGGCTTGTTTCTTGGTCTACATTTATTGTACATTGGGGAAAATACACAAGACTTTGATTAAAATTGGGGCTTCCCCAGTGGCTCAGATGGTAAACAATCCACCTGCAATGCAGGAGACACAGGAGACCTGGGTTCAATCCCTGGGTCAGGAAGATCCCCTGGAGAAGGGAATGGCTACCAACTCCAGTATTCTTGCCTGGAGAATTCCATGGACAGAGGAGCTGGGCAAGCTACAGTCCATGGGGTTGCAGAGTTGGACACGACTAAGCAACTAACGCTTTCACTAAAATTGGTATAGAATGGAACCAAGGCCTTGGAATAGCTACCAGCTCTGTCCCTACCAAGAGCTTCTGCTGTTGGTATATAAGAGTCTCACTGGCTAAACCCACACAAGCCAGTCATAGAGAAGAGGCTTCCAAAATTCTCTGCTGGCTAGATGAGTCAAATGTGGGACTAGTGGGGTTGGTCTTATAAAAAGCTTTATGTTAATAATTACGGAAAATGTGTTTCTTCCCCAGATTTCTTTTGGGAAAACATAAAGCTGCCATTGAAGTATATAATGAAGCAGCTAAACTTAATCAGAAAGACTGGGTAAGTTCTTTGTTCTTAGTAACATGCTAATGGTTCATTTCTCATATGGGCTATCATTTGTATTTATTACTGAGTTATTACATGCCAAAACTGTCTTTATTTTATCCTCACACTTGATTGATGATTTGGCCTAGGTATAAAATAAAAAATTAGGTTTCCTCATAACTCAGGAGACAATGCTGCCAAGCTTCTTGCTGTAAGTATTGTTGATGAGTAGTCTGTTACTAGTCTGATTCTTGTTGATAAACCCACTCTCCTGTCTAGAACCTTTGAGGATTTTCTGTTTACTATTAGAGTTCTGAAATACTAGTAATAGTTGTCATGATGTGTTTCTTTTCTCTTGCATTCAATTGGCTCTTTCACTTTAAAGACCCTTGCCTTTGGATAGAGGGGTGGTTTTTTTTGAGTAGTTCTTCGATTATTTTTTCCTCTCCATTGTCTGTATCATTTAGGGTGTGTGTAACTGCAACAAAACATTAAACACTGACTTTACAAATTATGAGTTTACTTTTTTCTTATGTAACAAGAAGCCCAGGTAAGTCGTTACTGACATTGATTTGACAACAACACTGAGACTTTTTCTTCATGGCTACAAGATGGCTGCTACAGCTCTAACACCACATCATCATTCTAGTGGGGAGAAAGAGGAGGCAACAAAGAGAAAAAGACATAACCTTTATCAAGAAAGTATAACTTTCCCAGAAATCCCCGATAGACTTCCACGTACATTATATTGGCTACCTGTTTTGTAAAGAAGACTGGGAAATATAGATTTTAGGTTGAACACACTGTCACTCTGAATGTGGTTAGGTTTCTGTTCGTCAGGTAATCAGAGAGAGTGAGCATTAGGGAGGCAACCAGCAGCATCTGCCACACGTTCCCTACTCTGTTACATATGTTCTGCATCTGCTCTCATTGTCTTCTAACTTGCCTCTCATATTTTCCACATCCTTGTCTTTGCTGTACATTCAGAGATATTTCCTCAGTCATATCTTCCAAATCATCATTTTTGTTTTTGGCTATATTCATACTCAGTATTTTTTATTTCAGTAATTATATTTTTAATTTTCAAGAACTTTGTCTTTTCTTACAGTTGCCTCTTCATGTCTCTGACCCTTTGAAGTTCTCTTCTGCTTTCCACCATTATCTTTTTCTTCCTCTCTTTATTTTGGTTCTTCTTTTTCATGCTGATGGTTTTTTCAAAATACCTGTGATTCTTAGAAAGATACATCTAAGAGTGAAGGAGATTCCTAGATATATCGAAGGGTGAAGGATTAGATTGATTAGTAGAAAGAGCTAGCATGGGTTTTCCCTGCAGTTTTATGGCCCTATTATTTTTTAGATGTGTTTGTCAGTCACTTTTCTGCAGATCTGAAGACTGAGATGTTTAAGTCTTTATGCCATTGAGTATTTTATAGCCAAAGGCCAAAGTAAAGCTACAGATAAAGGAAAAGTGAGTTACTCTTTTGTTCATTTAGTCACTTTTTTCAACAAGTGAATGTCAGCTGTGTGCCAGGCACTGGGCTGCAGATGCAAAGATGGATTGGTGGTTTATGGGACAATCAACCAGGAAATAAAGAAGGAAGAGAAGCAAGTTAGGGGAAAGGGTGGTGGTAACAAATTAGAATTAAATCCTATTTTCAGAAGATTATGGACATGATGAATTGTAGCTTCTGGTAGGGTATCTAAATTGAGATGTATCTAGTACATGGCTGTATATAGAAATGTGAAGCTCAAGTGTTCTGGGATAGAGACACATGTTTTGGAGTCAATACAAAGGTGATGATTAAAACCATGAAATTGGATGAGATCACTCTGCAGTGAGCTGAGGATGGTATCCTGGAAAAAACACTTTGAAACGCTGAGCTGAAGAGAAAATGAGTCCATAGAGGGAGATAGAGAGGAAGTGAGACAGGTGAGCTCAGGGATGGGTTGGGGAGGGAAGGGAGGATGTTTATGTCCAGTTGGTTGAAAGAGCTCATTTGGTTTTACTCATCTGGGATAACACGTCCATTGGTGCCAGTAGAGGCGGTCATTTCTCAAACATCCATTCTCTGCCCTGATGCTTCACTGGTGCCTGTGGCCTGTAGAAAACCTGTAGCTCTACTCTCTTGGACTCATCGGGGTATTCCACAATCTAGCTGCAGCAGGAGAATAATTCCTCTTGCCATGATCTCATTGGACTTTTGGAGCAGCTGTTAAGTAGGGAGGGTTTCCTGCACTTTTAGATGAGGAAGCTGAAGCTTTTGGAGATGGAGTGACCTGCTGAAGGGCGCACAGTGAGGTAATGGCAGAAATGGAGCCAGAATTCAGGTCTAGAGTCCAGAATTCCTCACTTTAGGCCTGTAATTTTTCCACTGTGTCAATTGCCCTTGGAGGATGTCTGCTGCATCCTCTTACCCCATGAAAAACAGAACTTAACACTGATTTGTTCTAGTTTTCTTTTCAAATTTCAAAAATTTCCTTGGCTGTCTGTTTAAGGCATATTGCTGTTGTTTTGCCAAGTAATAACTATGGCAAATTTCAAAAGGGTAGGGGCATTAGTTACCTTCCAGGACATTAAAGGACAAGTAGGCTATATTTCTCCTCTCTCCAGATTCGTGTGTACATTCTTAAAGGGTGATGAAGTGGAATGTACTTGTGGAGTTGGAGAGAGGAGAATTACAGCCCTACTTTTAGAGACAGGCCTGAGTTCAAATCCCACTGCTTGGCAATGTGTGGACATATTTTGGATTGTGATTTAAGAAAAATTTATTGTAATGTGAGTCATTTATCAGAAATTGAACATGATTCAATATCAGATATTAAACAGTAACTAATTTTTTTTTCCCAAGTATGATAATGGTATTGTGGGTAGATTTTATAAAAGAGAGATCTTATCCTTTGGAAGTACATACTGAGGGACTTCCCTGGTGGCTCAGTGGTAAAGAGTGTGCCTGCCAATGCAGGAGACATGGGTTCAAGTCCTGGTCTGGGAAGATCCCACATGCCAAGCAGCAGCTAAGCCCGTGCACCACAACTAGTGAGCCCGTGCTCTGGAGCCTGGGGACCACAACTACTGAGCCACGTGTGCCTGCGTGCCCTGGAGCCCGTGCTCCATAACAGGAGAAGCCACCATAATGAGTAGGCTGTGCACCAGAGAGGAGCCCTCACTCACCACAACCAGAGGAAAGCACGTGCAGTAGTGAAGAGCCAGCACAGCCAAATACATACTGAAATATTTGTGGATAAAACATTATCTGGTATTTGCTTACAGAAGTAGTGGGATGGATGTGGGGGTATGGATTGGATGGTTGTTGGAGCAAGACAATGAGTACATGGTGATTCTCTACATATATATATATATATATATATGTTGAATTTTTTTTTTCTTTTTAAAAATAGTCCCTTCTTAGCGATCTGAGACCATTTCTTTTTTCTTTTTTTTTTTTTTTAACATTTATTCCTTTATTTTGGCTGCACTAGGTCTCTGCTGCTGTGCTCAGGCTTCCTCTAGTTGCAGTGAGCAGGGGCTACTCTTCGTTGTGTGCAGGCCTCTCCCTGTGATGGCTTCTTGTTGCAGAGCACAGACTCTAGACATGCGGGCGCAGTGGCTGTGGCTCGGGAGTCTCTAGACTGCCGTCTCAGTAGTTGTGGCGCATGGGCTTAGTTGTTGCCCAGATGTGGAATTTTCCTGGACCAGGGTTTGAACCAGTGTCCTCTGCATTGTCAGGCTGATTCTTAGCCACTGGACCACCGGGGAAATCCTTTCTTTTTATCAGCTTTATTGATATATAATTCAAATACCACGCAATTCACCTATTAAAAGTAGATGATTCATTGTTTTTTAATATATTTACAGAGTTGTGCAATGGTCATCACAATCTTACTTTATTTTTATTGGAGTATAATGGCACCCCACTCCAATACTCTTGCCTGGAAAATCGCATGGATGGAGGAGCCTGGAGGGCTGCAGTCCATGGGGTCGCTGAGGGTCGGACACGACTGAGCGACTTCACTTTCACTTTTCACTTTCATGCATTGGAGAAGGAAATGGCAACCCACTCCAGTGTTCTTGCCTGGAGAATCCCAGGGACGGTGGAGCCTGTTGGGCTGCCGTCTGTGGGGTCACACAGAGTCGGACACAACTGAAGTGACTTAGCATAGCATAGTTGCTTTACAATGTTGTGTTATTTTCTGATGTACAGCAAAGTGAATCAGCCATTCAAATTCTTCCTTGGGTTTCCTTCCCATTTAGGTCACCAGATAGCATTGAGTAGAGTTCCCTGTGCTGTACAGTAGGTCCTCATTATCTGTTTTTTATAGAAGTGTATATATGTCACTACTCCCAATTCATCCCTGCCCCTCCCCTCCTTGGTTCCATATGTTTGTTTGGTATGTCTGTGTCTCTGTTTCTGCTTTGCAAATAAGCTCATCTGTGTCATCTTTCTAGATTTCACATATAAGTGATATTAGACAGTATATGTATTTTTCTCTTTCTGACTTGCTTTACTCTGAATGACTGTCTTTAGGTGCATCCAAGTCTCTGCAGATGGTACATTTTCATTTTTTATGGCTCAGTAATATTCTGCTGTATATATGACCATGTCTTCTTTATCCATTTCTCTGTTGGTGGACATTTAGGTTGCTTCCATGTTCTTGAAATTCTTTAAGATTTAGAACTAAGGAAAAAAAAAAAAAAATCCCTGTGCTGATGCTTTCTGTATTAAGCAAACTGCTTAACTTCTCTGAGCTTCAATTTCCTTATCACTAAAATCAGAATTGTTATACTTATGTTTCAGATTTGCTGGGAAAATTAAAGTAATATATATGAAAAACATGTGGCATAGGATCACTGATTGCTATTTTGTTGTTATTTTAGGCAACTTGGAAAACATTAAATAGTTGTCTCTGAGCCCTTGAAGGTTCCTATTTCTTCAGAGAGGGACACTCCTGGGTCTGCAGGTGCTTCTGCACTTCCTCACTGTTAACAAGATGGTCCTTACTGTTTCCCAAGAGCAGTTTCCTCACCCTTGCCTTTTCCTTTCTTTAAAGCTGCGTTAAATAAAAACGATTTAATATAAAAGTTATAGAGATTTTATAGAACACAAGGTCACGAAATACAGATTGATCTTGCAGTGAACTAGAACTGGAAAGCTGTCAGCAACCAAATTAGCTTCTCTGCATTTCTGCTGTTTTTTTCTTTCTGTAGATCAGAGGTTGACTTTTTGGGGGGGGTGGGTAAAGGTCAAGTTAGTATATATTTTAAGCTTTGCGGCTTTATACCGTCTTTGTTGCAATTACTTAACTCTGAAGTTCTATGAAAGAACCACAGAAGATACATAACAAGTGGCTGTGTTCTATACAGCTTTATTTACAAAAAGGGACAGAGGGTGGATTTGTCCCATGGGTCGTAGTTTGCTGACCTGTGCTGCAGACTTCTGTAGATAAGCCCCAGTTACATATCCAATTACATATCTGTAATTGGAGCCAGTCTGCAGAAGCCTGCAGCACAGGACCATGCAGGAAACCTGGATTTGATCCTTGGGTAGGGAAGTTCCCCTGGAGAAGGGAATGGCTACCTACTCTAGTATTCTTGCCTGGAAAATCCCCTGAAGAGAGGAGCCTGGTGGGCAAACTGTCTGTGGGGTCACAAAGAGTCATATACGACTGAGCAACTAACACTTTCACTTTTCACATATCTGTAATCCATTGTAGTAGCCTCCAGATGGCACTGTCAGCCTCCAAGTTCATATCACCTAGTGAGTGAATTCCTAGATTCCTGTGAAAAGAAGTCTGACACCCACACCCCTCCTTAGAGCTGGAGACGGGACTGTGGTAGTTTCTTCTGAGAAGAGGGCACAAAGGGTTTGTTCCGTGAGCAGCTCTAAGAGAAAGAAAGGTATAGGAATGGGCTGGGTGTGCACCCAAAGGTACTGCATAGGCCCAGGAAGATCACCAGTTTATTCTGCTTTTATCTCTTATAATCTGAATCAGATTCAAGTAAAAAACTAACCATAGTGCATATTTTCAAGCTTAAATTTTGTCAAGCAGCAATAATCTCTAGATGCCTGTTCACACTCTAATAATTATTGTGGAATTTACACTTGTTTTCCTTTCTTTTGTGTGTAGGAAATCTGTCATAACCTAGGAGTTTGCTACATTTATCTGAAACAGTTTGACAAGGTAATCTGTGGTGGTGGTGGGTGAGTAGTTGGCTGGGGATTTCACTGAGGATACATTTTTTACACAGGTCCCATGGATCATGTTGTATTATTCCTACTGCTTGCAGAGACTTTTAGAAGTAAAAAATGAAAGTTCCATATACATTTACCCCCATTTTTATTCTCATTTGTCACTATTCATCTGGTTTTTTTCCCCCTGCTTTTAACAAGAAAGTGACAACTTCTAGAAATAGAGGAAATGGCAATCTCATCCCTTTCTTCCTCTCTTTTTTTCCATACCTTAATTTTCCAGAATAGAAACACAAATGTTCAATAAAATTTAAATATAAAAAAGTGGATGTGGAAGTCTTAAAAGTGTAATTATGGCCAAGTGAGCTATCTTACATTTCAGTTTTCAGGTCATTGGAAATGAATTTTTAATCTTAAGTAGTTTGATGTGAGAGTTTAGTTTTTAAGGTTATTTTCCATGTGAGATTTTTATATATCATTGTGATTAGGCTGTAGTGCCCAAGACTCTTATAATCAGATACAACTTTTGAGCTTATTCTGGTACTCAGATAAAGGGAAAAAATGTATATATCTTAACTGAGGGGTAGACCAAATTATTGAGAACTCTCAAAGTTAATAAAAGTGGGGTTGGTTAGTTTCCTTCATAATTCTCCCACTTAGTGACTGAAGTTTTATTTTCTTTTCTCTAGTGCTGACAGGACTGAGAACCTGAATTAGTTGATACTCATTTGATAATGTTTAATATGTACCAGTTTGTAAACTGAAGCAATCTAATCAATCCCTTGGGGTTCTTAAAAAACAACAACTGTACATCAGCAGTTGAGGTGTGAGAATAACTTTTGCTCTTCTGAGATATATAAAAACAATTAATACCTGTATCTGTGCAAATAAAATATACATATTTAGTCGATTAGGTTTTCTGGGCAGATGGCTCTTCAGTGTTACATACTTGGTTAGGAGCTTTTTCTCTTCAGAGAAACTTTAAGCAAGTACATATCTGCTGCTGCTGCTAAGTCGCTTCAGTCGTGTCCGACTCTGTGCGACCCCATAGACGGCAGCCCACCAGGCTCCCCCGTCCCTGGGATTCTCCAGGCAAGAACACTGGAGTCGGTTGCCATTTCCTTCTCCAATGCATGAAAGTAAAACGTGAAAGTGAAGTCGCTCAGTCGTGTCCGACTCCTAGCGACCCCATGGACTGCAGCCTACCAGGCTCCTCCATCCATGGGATTTTCCAGACAAGAGTACTGGATTGGGGTGCCATTGCCTTCTCCTAAGTACATATCTATTCATGGGCTTATTCTGAGCCAAGAGAGAGCTGGATTTGGTTTTTGGTCAGAACTGAACTGAGGAGGGAGGAAGAGAATTATATTTAGATTTTACTGTAAAGCTAACAGGCTAAGCAAATACAGTAGCTGGCATTTATATAAATACTTGTTGAATCAGTGAAGGACTAAACAGCCTTTATCATCATCTACAAGATAAGCTCTAACAGAGTGAGGAGTTTTCTGTTAGCTTTGGTATACTAGTACCCACTTTCACTTTTCACTTTCATGCATTGGAGAAGGAAATGGCAGCCCACTCCAGTGTTCTTGCCTGGAGAATCCCAGGGACGGGGGAGCCTGGTGGGCTGCCGTCTCTGGGGTCGCACAGAGTCGGACACGACTGAAGCAACTTAGCAGCAGCAGCAGCAGAGCAATAGGCACTTGATGATATCTACTGAATGAATAAATGAACATTCATTCATTTATCCAATTACTGGTGAGGAAAATGAAGTCCCCCCTGGAGAAGGGTGTGCAGTTGGTCAGCAGTGCAGCTGGGGTCAAGTTTGGGGCAGTACTCTCTATGTACCATGATATCCCTCTTGACATATGGAATATGAGTCATGGGAATGGATATCAAAAAGCAGAAAACACTCAAAAAGGTTAATCCTCTTGTACAAGCCCCCCAAGTGGCACTAGCGGTGGACATTTCATGTTTCCAGCTGTCCTCTGAGCACAGTTTGGGTATGTTTTGGGACATTTGCTGAAATGTGATGTTCCTACTTGAGTAGAGCGGGAGCTCTTTCTTTACATTAGCCATACGGAGTCATTGTCCTTTCCTGGTGGTGATTTGGTTCTCTTTACTCTGTCAATCTTGTTAGGCACAAGACCAGCTGCACAATGCCCTGCATCTTAACAGACATGATCTGACTTACATAATGCTGGGCAAGATCTTCTTGCTGAAGGGAGACTTGGACAAGGCCATTGAAATCTACAAGAAAGCAGTGGAGTAAGTGTTGGTTCCTAAACAAAAATGGGAGCAGACGTGCTCTCCCATGCCTGAGAGAGGACGTGTGTGACTGGTTACACATTGTGTGAGTTCTGTGAGTTAGGGTGAATGTTAAGCTAAAGTATAGAGCTCCCAGTGCCTTAAATAAGGACGACTTAGGTTTCTTTCTCACCTGTCAGTGTGGCTGGTCCTGGGCAGCTCTCTGCTCCACAAGGTCAGTCAGGGATCCAGGTTCCTCCCATGTTAAGCCATCATTCCACAGGTTGTTGCCCAACCCCTGTTGATAATGGAACTGACTAGCGTTCCCAGTGTGGTATTCTGTTTCTCCTTTCTAGGGAATCTTATCTTTTCTGCCTAGATCTTGTCTGGTTTAAGTGGGATAGCTGTAACAAAATGCCTTTGTCTCATTTGTTTGGTCACTTGATAGAATTCGTCATCTGTGGTTCAAGGCCACAAAGTCTATTATTCCTGATAACAAGACTTTGGACTAAATTTAGATTTCTCTTGTTAATTACTCCTGTCTTCTACCATGATAGTAACTTTTCTGGTTACATTAGTCACAACAACGCTGCTTCTGGAATTTTTTTCATATTTTATATCTAAAAAGATATAAAAAATCCTTTGGTTTGTTAGGCTGCAAGAAAGACTTCTGTCATCTATGTTTACAGGGACAAGTAGGTAGGAGCCCATGTAGCCATATGTTTAATCTTTGTGGTGCTGAGTGGAAGCCTTGACCCCTGACCCCTGCATTCAAGAAACTGGCTCTTTGAGCTTAGCTTACATTAATTACATTAGCTCACACATTCTTCCTGTGTCTGGCTAAGGACTTAAGTCAATGAAATCCTCAAATGAGAATTTGGAGGACAGCTGAGCATTTGGAGCCTTACTGAGGTGATAGAAACCATTGTTTATGGCCCACAGTTTCAGAGACAGTAGTCATGTTTTGGTGGGGGGCAGGACGCCACTAGAATCATGGAAATTACCTACTTGGTTGGGGAGAGGAAGGTGATCAGAATGGGAATTTTTGGCAGAAAGTGAAGAGCAAATACTTAGTTGAACTGAGTAAGCTCTGTCTGGCCAGCTCAGGCCTCCCCAGGCAGGGGCTTTGCCCCTGTGACTCTGGTCTCCCCATAGGTAACCTGCATCCTACCTCATTCCTTAGAAGCAGGAGATGTTCTTCACCTTTTGCCATTTTCACTGTTGAAACTGTCTAATGATCCTGTAGTCAGATCATCTCAGCTCAGTGTTGCTTTTGTTTTGTGACAAAGACAGATGCCGGTGAGGGATTGGAAAGGCAGACAATCTTTTATTTAAGCCAGTGTTTACTCCACAAAGCCAATGGCCAGTTCTTTCCTAGAGCTGGTATGTGTCTTTCTTCTTTAGTTTGGCTGTTTAGTGTGACTTTTTGTTTAATGTGGAGAGCACAGCATCAGGGGCCTTGGGATCCTAAATTACCCAGGAAATAATTATGCTGGCTGGCATTGTGAGTGCAGTGAGAACAACAAAATCTCACAAGAGGGAAGCAGCTAAAATCGTGTGTGTTCTAGACCGACTTGGTTTATAGAGCATTATTCTTGAACTCTATTAGTGTAATTAAGACTTTGGCACAAAATAGTCCATAGGTTCTGAGGACTTTGGCTGTAAGCAAAGGTCCTGAGGAAGGAGTCTAGGTTCTAAGTCCCATTTCTGTCTTGTTGAGCAGTCCTCCTTATAGGCGGGTTGACGTACTCTTGGAGGAAATTCCCAATGCCTTTGAGAGTTCTTACGGGAGCGGGTGGTGCGGTTACTGCACGTGTCAGTATCACTCAGACACGTCGTGTTTCCCTCTGAGCGTCTCTTGTGTCGCAGGTTCTCACCAGAAAATACAGAACTTCTTACAACTTTAGGATTACTCTACCTACAGGTAAGAGGGCTTTGCTTATCCATGCACTGCTGTTAGAAATGCTTCTGGGGACTTCCCTGGTGGTCCAGTGGTTGGGATTCCATGCTATTACTGCAGGGGACACAGGTTCACTCCCTGGTCAGGGAACTAAGATCCTGCAAGCCACACAGCCAAAAAAGAAAAAAACACTTGTGTGTGTTATGGTTTTCTGCATTTTTACTTTAACACAATTTACTAAAGGTCATAAGCAGCACATAAACTTTACTCTGCACTTGATACCCTTTGTCTGCTAAAGGAATGAACTTAATTTTCAGCATGCAAATCAGAAGCAAATACACCTGTTTGAGCCTAGTTCTTACCCAACCAAAGAAAGAACATGTATGAGAAACAACTTGTGGTCAGGGAGACTGGCATTTTGTGGTGGAAGTACTGTGGTGGTATTAGGGCTTTGGGGCAAAGGCCGCTTCTGTTGTTCCTTCTTCCCAGCCAGGTTAGGGTTAGAGAAGGCAAAGCACTGTCTAGGATAAAATCCTGCCTCCAGCTCTGCCTCTGTCGTGTCCTTGTTTGTTTCACTTTTCTCTAAGGAGCTTAACCCTGGGCCTTCCTGGGCTTTGGCTTGGGAGTTTGGCCCCAGGGGAGAGGAGGCTCACCAGCCTGCTTCCTGCCAAGAGTCCTCAGTGTGTGGCAGCACCAGTGTGGCAGAGATGGTTCCTGGCAGATAGCTACTTTGACCTTATTAGGGAACAAATCAATGAAGTAAGAGGGAAGAGAAATGTGGGGCCCTTAGTTTCCTTTTTTTAAAATTTGGTATCTATAGCTTTTGTCAGAAGAACCCAGAAAAGTCAGGGTGTATCTGTTGAGGGTGTGGTTGGCCAGACTCCCTAACGCCATCTCCCCTGATGTAATTCTCTGGTTTGCTTTTTTCCAAGCTCGGCATTTACCAGAAGGCATTTGAACATCTTGGAAATACACTAACTTACGACCCTACCAACTACAAGGTATTGCTGGCTGTCAAAACCCCAGCGCCTTCACACACAGGTGGTCCCACTGCTCCTTGAGGTGATCTAGCCCTAGAATGCATTTCAAATATCCAAGAAAGTACTTATTGTCAGTGCTCTGCTGCTTATCTTCTTAAAGAGCACATCTGTCATAATGGGCCTGTAACTTACACAGACAGCAGAACTGCAGTGACGGCGAAGTTGTATGTGTTACTTAGGAAAGTAGCAGAGCCTCCACATGCTGAAATGACCTGCAGCTTCCTGATGAGCCCGAGACGACAACTCTTGTCCAGTTATGACTTTGGGATGAGACGATCATTGTGTGGATGAGTCATTGAGGGAGCTGCAGCAAAACAGGCTTGTTGTTAAGGGTAAAGACTCAGTCCTTTCTTGGAAGTCATATTAGCCTGCCTGAGAGACATGGAAAGCTGGACTGAGGAAGTCTAAAGCTGACTCACCATCTGCCCGGTGGCAGAAGGAGCTGCATTTTTAGAGGCCAGCGACAGGTGCACTTGAGTCGTCTAGAGCTCTTGGTGTCTACCAGGCAGGGGCTGCAGGGCTAAAGGTGGTTTTTACTTAAAGGACCCTGATACTCTAAGGTAGTGACTTCCTGGCTACAAGTAGGAACAAAAGAGCTAGGTAGTCAGAGACTTTTCTTTATTACAGCAAAGAGCCATAGTGTGGGGCGTGAGAGTGTTCCTCTTGAGTGTTTGTTCCAGCAGCTGTGGATGGATAGGTCCCTGGAAGATGCTTTTCAGTCCCACCAGTGTTGATGGGCCTACTGAGTATCTAGATTCAGGAAGGCGTACTTCACTCCAACAGCCTTTTGGTAATGACTAAATTACAAACTTTCCATGTTTTCAGGCCATCTTGGCAGCAGGCAGCATGATGCAGACCCACGGGGACTTTGATGTTGCCCTCACCAAATACAAAGTTGTAGCGTGTGCTGTTATAGAAAGCCCTCCACTCTGGAATAACATCGGAATGTGCTTCTTTGGCAAGAAGAAATATGTGGCAGTGAGTGTCTTCTCCTTTTGCCTTCATAGTTACTGGGTCTGCTGAGCTTGCCCCAGACCTCACTGAGTGCCCCCTCCCTCCTCCAGGCCATCAGCTGCCTGAAACGAGCCAACTACCTGGCGCCTTTAGATTGGAAGATTCTCTATAATTTGGGCCTTGTCCACTTGACTATGCAGCAGTACGCTTCCGCTTTCCATTTCCTCAGCGCAGCCATCAACTTCCAGCCGAAGATGGGGGAGCTCTACATGCTCTTGGCTGGTAAGAGACATTTATGTGGAGCAGCCCTCTGCAGTCTGTAGTGAGGGAAAACGGAATTAGAATCATGGCAGGCCAGTAGTTAAATATCCCACAGAAGCCATTCCCTTGCAGATCCCATAGGTATCTGGATGACTGTCCTAGAGTCTGAAGAAAACGAAACAGAAAGAGGACAGAGCACCTGGTTGCTTCTCGGGGGCATTTCACTCAGAGGCCAGCAGGTTAAATAAGGTTCATATGTAGTTCATCTTTTAACAGTGGTGGTCCCTTGGCTTGACAGTTCATATATTGAGTCCAACCATGTTCTTAGTTATCATTAAGTGTTAAGATCGTAGGCTTTAGGTATCATCAGGTGTTAAGATCCTGCCTCTAGTACTTACCCTTAGCTGTATCTCATAGGGTTCATGAGAGGATTACATGATTAGATAATCAGTGAATGTTAACTTGGTTTTGCTGTCACTACATGTCTTTTATTGTTGTTAGTGTAACTGGGGGATATTTCTCCTTATACTAAATTCACTACATGTTTAATCTAAGAGCAGTTTCCATGTTCTCACTGACAGTTTTCAGGTGGTTTTTTTTTTTTTTTTTTGGTCATTACTGTGGGGTTCTATATAAGTAAATCGAGTGGTGGTTATTTGGGGGCTGTCTGAATACAAAGATAGCCCAGTCATAAAGGGATACAGGATTGTAAGCAAATTACTGTAGGGCATAAGCAGTAATTCTGTAACACAGTAGAGATGGTCTTCACACTGAGTTTTGAAAGATAAACTGCAATTCAGTGGCACAGAATGGCTGAGAAGCCCCTGAGGAAAGGCATGCAGCCATGAATGTGCAGGCTGCACCCAGCAGGTAGTGGCGATAGTGTGGTAGAGCGAGCATAGTAGGAGATGGGTCAGTATGGAGGGCTGTGAGTGCAGCACAGGGACTATGCTCAATCTCAGAGGTTCTGTTTCCCAACTGTATTCCTGGATCTCCTCTAGTGTCTGGAGAAAGTAGATGAATGGTTGTGGGGGAAGTGGAGTGGGCTTCCAGGGCAGCTCTGTTATTGTCTGGTTTATAGATCAAGCTTCCAGAAAATACTGATTTAAAAAGGGAGAGTATTCTGTTGCTAAAGCAGTGAGGATTCTTGAGTAGGACAGTGACGCGGTCAGATCTGTTAACGAGATCCTGGCAGCACTGTGGCAGGTAGATGGAGGCAGGTGGGACAGTGTCCCCAGGGAACAAAATGGAAAGCCTGACATGACTAAAGCCAGGGCATTGTCACTAAAGACACTAAAAAAGGAATGCATGGAACCTGGCGATGGATTAACTGGAGAGGGGGCCGTTGAAGATGACACTAGGAATCCAAGCTGAGTGGCTGAGCAGACGGTGGTGCTAGGAGCTGAGAGGGTGCAGTAAGAGTTACATGTGGGGGCTGAATGAACTGCAGTCTGGAAACATGTCCTGTGTTTTCATGCTGGGGGCTCTTCAGCCATAACATTCACTCTCTCTGTTGCAGTGGCTCTGACCAATCTGGAGGATTCAGAGAATGCCAAGAGAGCCTATGAAGAAGCAGTCCGCCTTGATAAGTAAGCTGCCCTGCTGAGGATGGTGTCAGGGGGCTAGACTCTGCAAAGCCATGAGGTGGCGCCAGGGCCCCGGTGCTTGCTCTCATGTGCCTTTGTGCACAGCAGGTCTGTGTGTGGAAGGACGTGGCCCCTGAGCACAAGGGCCCAGCAGGACCCGGCGCTGGCTCTGCAAGACCTTGCTGTGGAATGGGGAGCTCTCTATTGCACTAGTTCTGTTTCTGTAGAATGATAAGGATCTATTCTAAATGGCCATTTGTTGCAAAGCCCCAGCTCCATAGCGTCCCTGTCTGTCTGTGCAGGTGTAACCCTTTAGTAAACCTGAACTATGCTGTGCTGCTGTATAACCAGGGTGAGAAGAGGGACGCCCTGGCCCAGTATCAGGAGATGGAGAAGAAAGTCAACCTACTCAAGTACAGTAGCTCTCTGGAATTTGATCCGGAGGTAAGTCTTAAATCCAAGAGTCATTAAGCAAGCTGTCAGGAGACTTTTGAATCAAGCCCAAATAATCCAGATATAATGTATGTTTACACCTGTTTTGGCTTTGATGTTCCTAGCAGCATGAATTCTTAAATTAAGGACAGCTTGAGAAAAAACTTTTCCTAAAAGAAAATAGTAAGAGGAAATTCAGGCTTACTGAGTTGTATCTATTATTGGTAATACAACTCATTTGAGTTGAGATCTGTGTGTCTTTGTAGCTTCCTCCCACTTCTCCCCACATAGAAAAGGCAGGAATTTAGTCCATTAATGCACCAAACTTAAATTGTTGGGTTTTTAGAGCCTTTAAAGAATTTCCATGCCATCCACTCAAGACAGTGTGTTCTTTGCTGTTTAAGAACCATTTCTTTGCAATCAGTACTTCCTCCCTCAAACGGTAGCAGACACTATGTCAGCTAACCTTGCCTGCCTGCTAAAGGCCTCAGATGAGGCTTGTCTCTGCTTGTCATACCTGTGATTTTTTTTTTTGCTTCCTTCCCGCATGGACACAAGATGGTGGAGGTAGCCCAGAAGCTGGGAGCCGCTCTACAAGTCGGGGAGGCACTGGTCTGGACCAAACCAGTTAAAGATCCCAAATCAAAGCACCAGACTGCTTCAACCAGTAAAGCTGCCGGTTTCCAGCAGCCTCTGGGCTCTAATCAAGCCCTAGGACAGGCAATGTCTTCAGCAGCCACATGCAGGAAGCTCTCCTCAGGTGGGAAGCTACACACAGCTATGGAGACCCATGGCGACAGCCACATGTGCCTGCAAAGAGATTACAGCTTTGAGTGAGGCTTGCGCTTTTCAGACTCATAACACGTCCAGTGTAGTACTGCCCAGAAGGGGAGAAAAGCCCAAGGGTGTCCAAACTATCACTTATTTTCTCAAGGGCCATTTGTGTAAAAGTTCCCAGCTATTGGCAGACTTAGTTGGATGGTCAAGACACTGGGTATTCACGATATGCAGGTTTAGAAATACATTATGGTACCTTTGTTATGTAGTCTGTTTAATTTTCACTGCCTTATCACGAGTCAGCATGGCACAGGTAATGAATGATTTCTTTTATAAGGTCAGTGAAGGCACACCTGACTGACTGTATCAAGTTATGGTCTTCCTTCACAGCTGCACAGATACGCCACAGTCCTACTAATCCCAGAAAATAAGCTTCAAGAAGAAAAATCTTGATTTTTGATTTTAACTTCTTTTTGATTTCTTCTGGAACCAGGCTACTGAGAATTCACGCTGTTTGTTTTGTTACTAGGTGCTGCAGGAACATCCCAGCTCACAAAGCCACCATCCCTTCCTCTGGAGCCAGAGCCCACTGTGGAAGCACAACCCACGGAAGCATCAGCACAAACCAGAGAAAAGTAGGTGTAGGATGACCCCAGAGCTGGGCTTGCTTTGGCGAGGACCCACCAGATTAGGGAAGGTCCCATGACACAGGCAGCATGGAGGCCGGCACGTACGAGAACGTGTTAATGATCACCAGGAGCCAGAAGCCTTCACAGCCCCTGGCTGCCCCGTGAGCTAGGAGAGGACTTACCTCCTGCTGACTGAGCCCTTTGTGGACGAAAAGTCTGAGACAGACCTCTGCTGTCATGACAAAGTCTTGGCTTAGCTGAGGTGATTCTTGGGCTGTGTGGTAGGTACATTGGCCACCAAGGCAAACACAAATCTTGAATTAATAATCCAGTTCTAATAGTAGAAATTCAGAAGATGAAAAAAAAGCTCTTTAAATTGTGGCCCAGTCTATTGAGTATCCCAGCTGCACTTGCCCAGAAGAATCCAGAAAAAGTCCCTATAGCTTGTTCTTGAGCAAGGTCAGAGTGCAGAGCCAGATCATGTCAGTATGAAAAGGGAGAAAGGGCTGGTCTGGTATCAGCACCAAGGATTGGGGGGAAAAAAAAGGAGCTTCTTAACTGAGGAGGTTTTAGACATTCAGTGATACCACTGACCAGATGCTAGTAATACATTATCTATATATCCTTTTCAGAATAAAGATTATGTATCATCCCTTTGGGAAAAGTTGTTATTAATGTGTAAAGGATCACAATAAAATGTTTCTGGAAGAACCTTGTATTGGCCCAGTCTTGGGGCTTCTGGATTTCTAGTTTCTCTGTTAAGAAAGGAGCTATTCTGATTTCTAGTATGGTTGTTACTCATGTCATCACAGTTAGAAAAATGAGGCTACATACACAAGCACAGATATAGACATGGTTTTAGATGGCTCAGATTAGAGGCAAGAATGAACTAGCAGTGGGAAAAGTGCCCTTCTTACTGAATAATGTTAGTACAAAACAAGGTAGAAGTCTGGAGTGTATGATTACGATGATTATTTTGTTCTTAAGGAAAAAAATCAACATTGTCTGATAGTTGAATGGTTCACAATGGACCAGTCCTCCCACAGACAACAAATAGTAACCAGTAGGTAAATATAAAATACTTCCTTGGTTTAATTTTTTAAAAATACCTAACTATTCCAAGTAAAAATTATATATATTAAGCCTCATATATAATGTCATAAAGATTTTTATATTTTACACAATGTGATACAAAACTAATTCTAAATAGTTTGTAAAAAGTTAACGCTGTATATATTACAATCCTTAGAGCAGCCATTTGAAAGAAGCATAGCTCAAAAGACAGTAGAGAAGGGGGGAAAAAACAGAAAACAAATAGCAAACTCAATCCAGTCATATCAATAAAATGTAACTAGGCTAAACAGTTAAAAAGCAGAGAATGATAAAAAAAAAACCCTCATACTATATTAATGTCAGATAAAGTAGAGTTCAAAGTCAGGGGTGTTACCAGAAATAGGGGCATTTCACAATGATAAAAAGTCAGTTCAGTAGAAAAACAATCATAAACATGTATGTACCTAACGTTACTTCACAAGACATTAAGTAAAAATTGACAGAATGAAATCCATATACTTGCATGTTAGCGATTTTTCTTTTAGCATTTGATAGACAAGTGTAAAAGAACATATTGGCTAGCTTGACCTAATTAAACGCTATAAGCAAGAAGTATAGAAAATGCATTCTTTGCAAGTACACACAGTACGTTTAGCAAGACAGACCAAATGCTGGGCCAGAAAACAAGTCTCAAAAGTCAACAGGTTGAAATTTACAGAATATGTTCTCAATACACAGTGTAATTACATTAGAAATTAAAAGGAACATAACTATTACAGAAAACAACATATTTGGAAATTAAACATATGCTTGGAATAACTCATAAGGAAGAAATCAAAGAGAAACTAGTTTGAACTGAATAATGAAAACAAAATTTGCAGGGTTCAGCTAGGAACTATGCTTATAAGGAAACTTACAGCTGTAAATGCTTCTATCGTAGCAAACAATTATTGATAAAGGTTTCTACCTTAAGCTAAAAACAAAGCAAAATAAACCCATTTCAGGAATTATTAAAGAATAAAAAGCCAAAAGTTTTACCAAAAAATGCATATGCAGAAAGTTGACAAATCCCTATCAATAGCTAAACTGATAAAAAAGAGACAAATTACCAATATCAAGAATGGAAGATGGGATAGCATTATAAAGAGACTACAAGACATGAAAAAGAGAAAGGAATGTTACAAGGAATTTTATGACAATAAAACTGGCAACTTGGATGCAACAGACCAAAACTGAAACAAGATGAAATGTGAAGCCTTAAGGCCTGTCAAAGAAATTGAATCTATAAATCAAAAGCTACCCTTTAAGCAAACTGCTGGCTCAGATGATTTCACCAGTGGATTCTAATAAATCCAATCTTACAAAAATTGTTAGAAGACAGGATTGAGAACTTCCCATTATGCCATAAAGAAAACAAAAATCTACAGATTGAGAATATATTCTAGAAGAATAGATTCACAAAATACATCTGACAAAGGACATATCCAGAAACTATTAAAAAAAACAACTACAACTCAGTGATGAAAACTATTGGGTTGGTGAAAAAGTTTGAGTTTTCCTGTAAGAATAACCCAAACAACAACATACACAACCCAACTGAAAAAAAAAAAAAAATAGGCAAAAAATTTGGATACCTCACAAAAATATATGGCCATATATACTGGCCACATATGAATGGCCAGTAAGCACATGAAAACATGCCCATTGTCTTATCATCAGGGAAATGCAAAGTAAAACCACAAAGAAGTACCACTTGGGACACATCAGGTACACATCAGAATGGCTAAAATCAGACACAACTCCAAATGTCGGCAAGAACAAGAAGCAAACAGAATTGTCATCCATCACTGGGGGTGTAAAATGGTCCATCCACTTTGGAGAAAGCTCTGTACCCGTCCCATGATATATCTCCAACCCAGCAATTCTACGCCAATGGAGTAGAATTTTTACTCAAAAGTAAAAATGATTTTTACCCAAGAGAAAGAAAAATGTCCACACAGACTTGATAACATTCATAAAAGTTGCAAGTGGAAACACTGTATTCACAATACTTTGTAGCCACAAAAAGCAACAAACTACATACAACATCATCTCAAAACCACCTGAATGAGAAGAGCTGCATAGGCTACAGTAATTAAAACTATGGTGCTGGCACAAAAACAGAAATCTAGATCAATGGAATAGGATGGAAAGCAAAGAAATAAACCCGTGCACTTATGGCCAAGTAATCAACAAAGGAGGCAAGAATATACAATGGACATGGCAGTCTCTTCAAATGGTGCTGAGAAAACCAGACAGCTACATGGAAAAGAATGAAAACATTCTCTAACATGGTTATACAAAAATAAAACTCAAAATAGACTAAAGACCTATATGTAAGACTGAATACTATAAAATTTCTAGAGGAAAACATAAGCAGAACACTCTTTGATAAATTGCAGCAAGACCTTTTTGGATCTCTAAAGTAATGAAAATAAACACAACCTAATTAAACTTAATGGCTTTTGCACTGCAAAGGAAACCATAAAAAGACAAAGAATGGGAGAAAGGATTTGCAGACAATGCAGCCAACAAGGGATTAATTCCCAGAATATACCAACGCTTGATATTTTTTAAAAAATCTAAAAAACAGGCAGAAGACCTAAATAGACATTTCTCCAAAGAAGATGAACAGATGGCCAAAAGGCACACGAAAAGATTCTCAACATCACTAATTAAGAGAAATGCAAATCAAAACTAAAATGAGGTATCAACTCACACCAGTCAGAATAGTATAATGTCAAAAAGTCTACAAATAACAAATGCTGGTAAGGATGTGGAGAAAAGAACCCTTCTACACTGCTGGTGGGAATGCAACTGGTGGAGCTGCTATGGAGAACTACGGAGGTTCCTTTTCATTGCTGTTCATGGGGTTCTCAAAGCAAGAATACTGAAGTGGTTTGCCATTCCCTTTCTCCAGTGGACCACGTTTTGTCAGGACGATTTTCTACCATGACCCGTCCATCTTGGGTGGCCCTACACGGCATGGCTCATAAGTTTCATTGGGTTAGACAAGGCTGTGGTCCATGTGACCAGACTGGTTTTCTGTGATTGTGGTTTTCAGTCTGTCTGTCCTCTGACGGAAAAGGATAAGAAGGCTTATGGAAGCTTCCTGATGGGAAAGACTGACTGAGGGGAAAATGGGTGTTCTGGTGGGCGGGGCCATGCTCAGTAAATTTTTAATCCAATTTTCTGTTGATGGGTGGGGCTGTGTTCCCTCCCTATTATTTACCTGGGGCCAAACTGCTGGGCCAAACTCCCACATTGAAGGTCAGGAAGGGCAGTGGTGAGGAGATAACCCTCGTCCAAGGTAAGGAGCAATGGCTGTGCTTTGCTGGAGCAGCCATGAAGAGATACCCCACACCCAAGGTAAGAGAAACCCAAGTAAGACGGTAGGTGTTGCAAGAGGGCATCAGAGGGCAAACACGCTGAAACCATACTCACAGAAAACTAGTCAATCTAATCACACTAGGACCACAGCCTTGTCTAACTCAATGAAACTAAGCCATGCCCGTGGGGCAACCCAAGACGGGCGGGTCATGGTGGAGAGATCTGACAGAATGTGGTCCACTGGAGAAGGGAATGGCAAACCACTGCAGTATTCTTGCTTCGAGAACCCCATGAACAGTATGAAAAGGCAAAATGACAGGATACTGAAAGAGAAACTCCCCAGGTCAGTAGGTGCCCAATATGCTACTGGAGATGAGTGGAGAAATAACTCCAGAAAGAATGAAGGGATGGAGCCAAAGCAAAAAGAATACCCAGCTGTGGGTGTGACTGGTGATAGAAGCAAGGTCCGATGCTGTAAAGAGCAATATTACATAGGAACCTGGAATGTCAGGTCCATGAATCAAGGCAAATTGGAAGTGGTCAAACAGGAGATGGCAAGAGTGAATGTCGACATTCTAGGAATTAGCAAACTCAAATGGACAGGAATGGGTGAATTTAACTCAGATGACCATTATATCTACTACTGCGGGCAGGAATCCCTCAGAAGAAATGGAGTGGCCATCATGGTTAACAAAAGAGTCCGAAATGCAGTACTTGGATGCAATCTCAAAAACAAAAGAATGATCTCTGTCCATTTCCAAGGCAAACCATTCAATATCACAGTAATCCAAGTTTATGCCCCAACCAGTAACGCTGAAGAAGCTGAACGGTTCTATGAAGACCTACAAGACCTTTTAGAACTTACACCCAAAAAAGATGTCCTTTTCATTATATGGGATTGGAATGCAAAAGTAGGAAGTCAAGAAACACCTGGATTAACAGGCAAATTTGGCCTTGGAATACGGAATGAAGCAGGGCAAAGAGTTTGCCAAGAAATGCACTGGTCATAACAAACACCCTCTTCCAACAACACAAGAGAAGACTACACATGGACATCACCAGATGGTCAACACCGAAATCAGACTGATTATATTCTTTGCAGCCAAAGATGGAGAAGCTCTATACTATAGTCAGCAAAAACAAGACCAGGAGCTGACTGTGGCTCAGACCATGAACTCATTGCTAAATTCAGACTCAAATTGAAGAAAGTAGGGAAAACCACTAGACCATTAAGGTATGACCTAAATCAAATCCCTTATGATTATACAGTGGAAGTGAGAAATAGATTTAAGGGCCTAGATCTGATAGAGTGCCTGATGAACCATGGAATGAGGTTCGTGACATTGTACAGGAGACAGGGATCAAGACCATTCCCATAGAAAAGAAATGCAAAAAAGCAAAATGGCTGTCTGGGGAGGCCTTACAAATAGCTGTGAAAAGCAAAGGAGAAAAGGAAAGATACAAACATCTGAATGCAGAGTTCCAAAGAATAGCAAGGAGAGATAAGAAAGCCTTCTTCAGCGATCAATGCAAAGAAATAGAGGAAAACAACAGAATGGGAAAGACTAGGGATCTCTTCAAGAAAATCAGAGATACCAAAGGAACATTTCATGCAAAGATAGGTTCAATAAAGGACAGAAATGGTATGGACCTAACAGAAGCAGAAGATATTAAGAAGAGATGGCAAGAATACACAGAAGAACTGTACAAAAAAGATCTTCACAACCCAGATAATCACCATGGTGTGATCACTGACCTAGAGCCAGACATCCTGGAATGTGAAGTCAAGTGGGCCTTAGAATTTATCACTACGAGCAAAGCTAGTGGAGGTGCTGGAATTCCAGTTGAGCTATTCCAAATCCTGAAAGATGATGCTGTAAAAGTGCTACACTCAATATGCCAGCAAATCTGGAAAACTCAGCAGTGGCCACAGGACTGGAAAAGGTCAGTTTTCATTCCAATCTCAAAGAAAGGCAATGCCAAAGAATGCTCAAACTACCGCACAATTGTACTCATCTCACATGCTAGTAAAGTAATGCTCAAAATTCTCCAAGCCAGGCTTCAGCAATATGTGAACCGTGAACTTCCAGATGTTCAAGCTGGTTTTAGAGAAGGCAGAGGGACCAGAGATCAAATTTCCAACATCCGCTGGATCATCAAAAAAGCAAGAGAGTTCCAGAAAAACATCTATTTCTGCTTTATTGACTATGCCAAAGCCTTTGACTGTGTGGATCACAATAAACTGTGGAAAATTCTTCAAGAGATGGGAATACCAGACCACCTGATCTGCCTCTTGAGAAATTTGTATGCAGGTCAGGAAGCAACAGTTAGAACTGGACATGGAACAACAGACTGGTTCCAAATAGGAAAAGGAGTACGTCAAGGCTGTATATTGTCACCCTGTTTATTTAACTTATATGCAGAGTACATCATAAGAAATGCTGGACTGGAAGAAACACAAGCTGGAATCAAGATTGCCGGGAGAAATATCAATAACCTCAGATATGCAGATGATACCACCCTTATGGCAGAAAGTGAAGAGGAACTAAAAAGCCTCTTGATGAAAGTGAAAGTGGAGAGTGAAAAAGTTTGCTTAAAGCTCAACATTCAGAGAACGAAGATCATGGCATCCGGTCCTGTCACTTCATGGGAAATAGATGGGGAAACCGTGGAAACAGACTTTATTTTTTTGGGCTCCAAAATCACTGCAGATGGTGACTGCAGCCACGAAATTAAAAGACGCTTACTCCTTGGAAGGAAAGTTATGACCAACCTAGATAGCATATTCAAAAGCAGAGACATTACTTTGCCAACAAAGGTTCGTCTAGTCAAGGCTATGGTTTTTCCTGTGGTCATGTATGGATGTGAGAGTTGGACTGTGAAGAAGGCTGAGCGCCGAAGAATTGATGCTTTTGAACTGTGGTGCTGGAGAAGACTCTTGAGAGTCCCTTGGACTGCAAGGAGATCCAACCAGTCCATTCTGAAGGAGATCAGCCCTGGGATTTCTTTGGAAGGAATGATGCTAAAGCTGAAACTCCAGTACTTTGGCCACCTCATGCAAAGAGTTGACTCATTGGAAAAGACTCTGATGCTGAGAGGGATTGGGGGCAGGAGAAGGGGAAGACAGAGGATGACATGGCTGGATGGTATCACTGACTCGATGGACGTGAGTCTGAGTGAACTCCGGGAGTTTGTGATGGACAGGGAGGCCTGGTGTGCTGCAATTCATGGTGTCGCAAAGAGTTAGACACGACTGAGCGACTGATCTGATCTGATCTGAAACTGCTGGAGGTAATGAAGATAATGGCGACCTCCTTCAAAAGGTCCCATGCATAGACTGCTACACTCAGTGCCCGTAATCCTGCAGCAAGCCACCCCTGATCCACGCCTCCGCCAGAGACTCCTGGACACTCATGGGCAAGTCTGGGTCAGTCTCTCGTCATGGGGGTAACTGCTCCTTTCTCCTGGATCCTGGTGCGTACCAGGTTCTGTTTGTGCCCACCAAGAGTCTGTTGCCCCAGTCCTATGTAAGTTCTGGCAGCTCTGTGGTGGGGTTAATGGCACGTGCGTTTCCCAGGGGCTCAAACACACCTGACCAAGATGCCCTTGGCAACCTCGTCTGCCCCCTCCAGAGCACGTGGGAGCCAAAAAGCCCCCAAGACGAGAGGGCCTGCCTACCTCCCTCCCTCTGCCCGCTTCCCGAAGCAGAGCCGGGGTGCATTTACAGCGCCGGCTGCAATGGACTGCACAGAAGCGTGACCAAGAGGAGCTACCCCTCGCCCAAATTCGGGCGGCGGCTGAGAGAAGCAACCCCATGCCCGAGGTCAGGGGCGGCGGCTGAGAGGAGCTACCCAACTCCCGAGGTCAGGGGCGGCGGTGGAGAGGAGCAAGCCCACGTCCAAGGAGAGGTGGCTGCATGGGTGCAGGAGGGCTGAGAGGAGCTACTCCACGTTCAAGGTCAGGGGTGGTGGCCAAGAGGGGCAACCCCATGTCCAGGGTAAGGAGCAGCGGCTGAGCTTTGCTGGAGCAGCCGTGAAGAGATGCCCCATGTCCAAGGTAAGAGAAACCCAAGTAAGACGGTAGGTGTTGCGAGAGGGCATCAGAGGGCAGACACACTGAAACCATAATCACAGAAAACTAGCCAATCTGACCACACGGACCACAGCCTTGTCTAACTCAATGAAACTAAGCCATGCCCGTGGGGCAACCCAAGATGGGCAGGTCATGGTGGAGAGGTCTGACAGAATGTGGTCCACTGGAGAAGGGAATGGCCAAACCACTGCAGTATTCTTGCCTTGAGAACCCCATGAACAGTATGAAAAGGCAAAATGATAGGATACTGAAAGAGAAACTCCCTAGGTCAGTAGGTGCCCAATATGCTACTGGAGATGAGTGGAGAAATAACTCCAGAAAGAATGAAGGGATGGAGCCAAAGCAAAAAGAATACCCAGTTGTGGATGTGACTGGTGACAGAAGCAAGGTCTGATGCTGTAAAGAGCAATATTGCATAGGAACCTGGAATGTCAGGTCCATGAATCAAGGCAAATTGGAAGTGATCAAACAGGAGATGGCAAGAGTGAACGTCGACCTTCTAGGAATCAGCAAACTAAAGTGGACTGGAAAGGGTGACTTTAACTCAGATGACCATTATATCTACTGCGGGCAGGAATCCCTTAGAAGAAATGGAGTAGCCAGCATAGTCAACAAAAGAGTCCAAAATGCAGTACTTGGATGCAATCTCAAAAACAAAAGAATGATCTCTCTTTGTTTCCAAGGCAAACCATTCAATATCATGGTAATCCAAGCCGATGCCCCAACCAGTAACGCTGAGGAAGCTGAAGTTGAACGGTTCTATGAAGACCGACAAGACCTTTTAGAACTAACACCCAAAAAAGTCCTTTTCATTATAGGGGACTGGAATGCAAAAGTAGGAAGTCAAGAAACACCTGGAGTAACAGGCAAATTTGGCCTTGGAATACGGAATGAAGCAGGGCAAAGGCTAATAGTTTTCCCAAGAGAACACACTGGTCATAGCAAACACCCTCTTCCAACAACACATGAAGACTCTACACATGGACATCACCAGATGGTCAACACTGAAATCAGACTGATTATATTCTTTGCAGCCAAAGATGGAGAAACTCTATACAGTCAGCAAAAACAAGACCGGGAGCTAACTGTGGCTCAGATCATGAACTCCTTATTGCCAAATTCAGACTTAAATTGAAGAAAGTGGGGAAAACCACTAGACCATTCAGGTATGACCGAAATAAAATCCCTTATGATTATACAGTGGAAGTGAGAAATAGATTTAAGGGACTAGATCTGATAAAGTGCCTGATGAACTAAGGACGGAGGTTCGTCACATTGTACAGGAGACGGGGATCAAGACCATCCCCATGGAAAAGAAATACAAAAAAGCAAAATGGCTGGCTGGGGAGGCCTTACAAATAGCTGTGAAAAGAAAAGAGGCGAAAAGCAAAGGAGTAAAGGAAAGATAAAAGCATCTGAATGCAGAGTTCCAAAGAATAGCAAGGAGAGATAAGAAAGCCTTCCTCAGCAATCAATGCAAAGAAACAGAGGAAAACAACAGAATGGGAAAGACTAGAGATCTCTTCAACAAAATTAGAGATACCAAGGGAACATTTCATGCAAAAATGGGCTCGATAAAGGACAGAAATGCTATGGACCTAACAGAAGCAGAAGATAAGAAGAGGTGGCAAGAATACACAGAACTGTACTAAAAAGATCTTCATGACCAAGATAATCACGATGGTATGATCACTGACCTAGAGCCAGACATCCTGGAATGTGAAGTCAAGTGGGCCTTAGAAAGCATCACTATGAACAACGCTAGTGGAGGTGATGGAATTCCAGTTGAGCTCTTTCAAATCTTGAAAGATGATGCTGTGAAAGTGCTGCACTCAATATGCCAGCAAATCTGGAAAACTCAGCAGTGGCCACAGGACTGGAAAAGGTCAGTTTTCATTCCAATCCCAAAGAAAGGCAATGCCAAAGAATGCTTAAACTACCGCACAATTGTACTCATCTCACACGCTAGTAAAGTAATGCTCAAAATTCTCCAAGCCAGGCTTCAGCAATATGTGAACCGTGAACTTCCAGATGTTCAAGCTGGTTTTAAAAAAGGCAGAGGGACCAGAGATCAAATTGCCAACATCCACTGAATCATGGAAAAAGCAAGAGAATTCCAGAAAAACATCTATTTCTGCTTTATTGACTATGCCAAAGCCTTTGACTGTGTGGATCACAATAAACTGTGGAAAATTCTGAAAGAGATGGGAATACCAGACCACCTGACCTGCCTCTTGAGAAATCTGTATGCAGGTCAGGAAGCAACAGTTAGACTGGACATGGAACAACAGACTGGTTCCAAATAGGAAAAGGAGTACGTCAAGGCTGTATATGGTCACCCTGCTTATTTAACTTATATGCAGAATACATCATGAGAAATGCTGGGCTCGATGAAGCACAAGCTGGAATCAAGATTGCTGAGAGAAGTATCAATAACCTCAGATATGCAGATGACACCAGCCTTATGGCAGAAAGTGAAGAATGAAATAGCCTCTTGATGAAAGTTAAAGAGGAGAGTGAAAAAGTTGGCTTAAAACTCAACATTCAGGAAACAAAGACCACAGCGTCTGGTCCCATCACTTCATGGCAAATAGACAGGGAAACAGTGGCTGAGTTTATTTTTCTGGGCTCCAAAATCACTGCAGATGGTGACTGCAGCCATGAAATTAAAAGACGCTTACTCCTTGGAAGAAAAGCTATGACCAACCCAGACAGCATATTAAAAACAGAGACATTACTTTGCCAACAAAGGTCCGTCTAGTCAAGGCTATGGTTTTTCCAGTAGTCATGTATGGATGTGAGAGTTGGACTATAAAGAAAGCTGAGTGCCGAAGAATTGATGCTTTTGAACTGTGGTGTTGGGGGAGTCTTGAGGAGTCTTTAGAGTCTGTTGGACTGCAAGGAGATCCAAACAGTCCATCCTAAAGGAAATCCGTCCTGAATATTCATTGGAAGGACTGATGCTGAAGCTGAAACTCCAATACTTTGGCTACCTGATGTGAACTACTGACTCATCTGAAAAGACCCTGATGCTGAGAAAGATTGCAGGCAGGAGGAGAAGGGGACAAGAGAGGATGAGATGGTTGGATGGCACCACTGACTCAATGGACATAAGTCTGAGTTAACTCCGGAGTTGGTGATGGACAGGGAGGCCTGGCATGCTGCAGTCCATGGGGTTGCAAAGAGTTGGACACAACTGAGTGACTGAACTTAACTGATGGATGTTCCTTACCGTACGATCCTGTAATGCCACTCCTGAGCATATATCCGGAGAAAAATATAATTCGAAAAGATACATGTACCCCAGTGTTCCCTGCAGTGCTATTTACAATAGCCAGGACATGGAAGCAACCTAAATGTCCATCCACAGATGAATGGATAAAGAAGATGTACACACACACACACACAGGAATATTACTCAGCCATTATAGAGCGAAATAATGCCATTTGAAGCAACATGAGTGGCCGTAGAGTAATATACTGAGTGAAGTAAGCCAGACGGAGGAAGACAAATAGGTTGCTTACTGTGGAGTCTAAAAAATGATGCAAATGAATTTACTTACAAAACAGAGACTCACAGACATAGAAAACAAAATTACGGTTACCAAAGGGAAAGGGGGGAAGATAAAATAGGGAGTTTGGGATTAAAATATATATACTACTATATATAAAATAAATCACCAACAAGGACCTAGTATAGGGCCCAGGTTACTATACTCAGTATCTTGTAATAACCTATAATGGAAGAAAATGTAAAAAAGAAAAAACCTACATATTTATATACACTTATAACAATCAGTTCGCTGTACACCTGAAACTAACACAACATTGTAAATCAACTATTCTTCAACAAAAATTTAAAAATCAAAGTCAGGAAACATTAAAAAACGAGAGCCTTAAACAAAAGGATAAATATCGTATGTTTCCATTTCTAAGAAGTTCCACAACAGACAAAATAATTTATGATGAAAAAGATTATGATGTGTGCTTCGGGGGTCAGGGTTGAGGCTGATGCTATCCTGGAAGTGGCCTGACGGAACTATGTGGGTGATGGAAACGTTCTGTATCTGGACAGGTGCTCGGGTTAGATACATATATAGATTTCCCAAAACTTACCAAGTGGACTTGAAATTTCTACAGTTTCATTGTTTGAATGAAAATCTTTACCTAAAAAAAGATCAAAAAATGTTAAATGATCACTGTGGTAGTGCTTCAGTGATTTTCAACTATTTTTAGAGACCCAGGAAATGGCCTATTCAGTTGTAACTGACAATTACCCAACTTTTAAATACGTGCCACATATTGTACTAATATTTTGCTTGGTATTCCTTTTTAATTAACACTATAAGCGTAAGGACCATTACAAGTCTCATTTTACAGATGAGGAAAGATGAGGCTCAGGAAAAGTACCAACATCATATGACACTTGCCATCTCATGCCCTGCAGAGAATTCAGATTTCTTCTGCTGATGAATAATTACTTCTGCCCCACCCAAACTTGACAGAGTAAGAGCATGGAACTGAATCTGCACAGTAACTATTACTGATTTTTGGTTGAATTTTTATGTCTCCTGACAGTGTTCTGTGTGCTGCAGCTTTTCCCTGAACATTAAATCAGTTTTAAGGGAATGCAAAGAGTGAGTGATAGAAGTTTTTAGGAAGGATCCTTTTTCACCAGGCATCCTTTCTAGTCCAGGGGATTTTCAAACTATTCTTCTTCATATAAAATCATACATGGAAACCTTTGTAAAATATAGCTGAAAGCCATGGGGCTAGCAGCTCCACCTCTTCACTCCTCAGGAGTGGCATTACAGGATCGTACAGTAAGGAACATCCATCAGTTAAGTTCAGTCACTCAGTTGTGTCCAAGTCTTTGCAACCCCATGGACTGCAGCATGCCAGGCCTCCCTGTCCATCACCAACTCCTGGAGTTAACTCAGACTTATGTCCATTGAGTCACTGCTGCATCATCTGTCCGTGCTCGGTGACGGAGCCCAGTTAATCTTCCTCCCAAAGCTTAATGTGCTTGTAGAAAGGTGGGACGTTCACAGAGGGATACACGTACACTCATACCTACACACACACACTCAGGAATATAGTTTTATAAACAATACTTAAAAGAATTATTCCTATGATGTATGATGCATTTTGATACTTCATAACCCAAGTTGATTTAGTCATGATTAATAGTTCAAAACCCACCTTTTGGAAAACACTGCTGTCCACACCTCCTGATCATCTTCCTTGACATCACCAGCGAGAACTGGAGAACTTGTTGAGAATGTACTAAGGACAAGGGCTGCCTGTAAGAAAAAGATGACACGGAGAACATTGCTGCTTAGGGTTAGAACATAAATGATGAATTATTCTTTCTTGGGAAAAGAGAAATTTCTTCTCACTTAAGCTTTTCTAATAAAAACATAAGATTGTTGAATTATTTTTAATTGAGTTTCAAGGCAGACTGATGAGGTAGCAGCCAGAGATTTCCTTAATAAGCTCCTTGGCTTTGAATTTCAGTCTGCATAGTTCTCTAGCCTTGTCTTCAAAGGAGTAATCAAGCTGTTCCTTCTCAGCCAAACCAGGAGGGAAGGTCATAAATTGAGAACGCGAGGTGGCTTTGAGATTCCAGAAGCTGCTGCTGTGAGCCCAGCGTGAATGATTACCCCTGACCCAAGAAGGCCTGCCACCAGTTGACACGTGTTCCCAGTGTTCTCTGAACAAATCGAGATGGCTCTTCACACACATTTTCAAATTACTGGGTCATATTGGCTTGACTGCTTGAGACTAGTATGTCACTTTAAACCAGAGGACAGACCTACAGCTCAGACTCAATGTGATGGGGAAGACAAGATAATCAAACACCTCAACAGCAGAGGAACATGTAAGTCACAAGTCAAGATCAAAATGATTTACATTTTAGCTGGCTCCAGAATCATGGGAGAAATGAAATCAATCACAGACAGACTTAGGATTCCAGAAATGTAAATCGTTTTTAATATATTTAAAAGCACGCTGAAGTCTCGATTTATAAAAATAAATACGTAATATGACAAATTTATTTATGATCCTGGGGCTCTTAGGAGGTTGAACTCTTTAACAGATGTGATGTATCACTGTAAAATATACATGATCTGTTATACACCCAGAAGCAGATTCCAGTTGTAAAAGTAAAATTCCTTTAAGGATCAGAATGAACACAGATCAGTCTTCTGCTATAGCAATCATGTCCAGAGCTGGGCAATGAAGGTGGGCCCAGGCACAGCAGCCTCTGACCAGCCAGTCTACAGTTAAGGAGCCAGGGCAGGGAAGTGCAGCCCTTTAGCTCACAGCACCACCCTGCAGGCCAGCCAGGCCCCTAACGCAGAGTGACTGGTTTCCTCAAGGGCTCCACGAGGCACCCAGCCTCTGCTGTCTCTCTGAAACACAGGAGGGCTATTTTGTCCTTACCTGTGGCTCTGTCTTAATTTGGGAGCAGAAAACTGAAAAGGCGTATTCACTGAATATTGTCATTGTAACACTGAATGGAAATTATGATCCTGTCATGGGTGCTGAGCTGAGAGAATGCAAGAACTCACACTGGGCTTTCAGAGACGGGGAGAACGGGTGAGTGAGCATGCACATCTGAGGTGGGCAAGAAGGGAGTGCTTTCTCCAACTGACATGCTCTCATGGGCAAGGAGTCTGGCCTAAAATACCTGAAAAGGGGTTGGAGAATCAAGTTTTTACCCCTGTAACACACAACATAAAAATAAACAACGAGAACAAAAATCCAGTCTTGTTAGTAGATAGCTGAATTGCGATTAAAACCTGAAATGTTTCTGTGTAATTGTCAAAAGGCTGGAATGTATCTGGTACAGTTTAATCTGCTGTTGTTTCTTTGGCTGTCTTTCAGTTTGATCAACAGAAATGGTTTTTGACATTCTCAATCCTATTTCCCAGAGCACTGAATTCCTGTCATTTTTAGGTTGGCTGGTTTTCCTTCATCAGAAAAATGACCCCAACAACCTTCCTACAAGTGAGGGTGTACTTCTGAATAGAAGAGTCCTTCGGCTGAGATGGCATCTCCGAGGCCCACAGTTCGAACAGGATCTTTACACACCAACACTGGTGTGAAGTGGAAGGACACGCCCTCCCTGTGCCATTCGACCACTGGCTTATTTGGGTTTAACACAACCTTGGAGCCGGCCTCCAAACGGGAGGTCATGAACTCGTGGGGTGCCTTCAGAGATACGCGGCGGGTGTCTATGGTCTCCGTCGCGCAGGCCTGTGTCGCCGCCACGCGGGCGCCTGCAGCCACAGCAGCCAGCTGGTTGGCCCAGTGTCCATCCACAGTCGCCAGGATGTGGTAGGCCAGCGTGTGGAAATGGATCCTGCTGAGGTCGGAGGCTCTGCTTTCACTTTTCCCATGTTCCTTCAAGATCCAAAAGAGGATGTCGCTGACCACGCCCACATCAGGAACACCATTCCAGGAAGAAAGAGAAGAGTGAGGTCCAGATGCCGACTGGCTGAGAAATAACAGCTCCTGTTCATTCAGCCCCAGGGAAGTCACGGCAGGAAAGACCTGCTAACAGAAACAAAATGGGGGTCTCTTTCTGATGGACACCTAGCGCCTAACCTCCTAGGACATGGCCAGTGACGGAAGTCAAGGAGGGAAGGCAGGGCCATCTTCCTTCCTTCCCTGCCTCTGAAGGCACTGAGTGACAGATCAAGGTCACTGTCTTGGCTCTCACACCTCTAGCTATCTCCACTCGCAATATCACACAGTAACCGGGAAGGTGCAGTGATGCTGTATTAGAGCCAGCCTCCTGTTACACGCTGGAGGACAAAGCAGAGTGTGCACTCTGGATTCCTTTCCACAGTGCCCAGTCTCTGCCTCGGCACACGCAGCAGAGCCTCTCACCACTGATGGGGCCTGACTCTCAGTTCCCGAACATCAGCAGGTGTTATACCCGCACAGTGGAGAAGAGCCCACCCCACAGCCAGGGTCGCCAGGAGAGTGCCTCGTGTCAGATCTAAGTCTTTTGAGCAGGTGTGGATTAGGAAGACTGTTACGCGATAATAACACTGTGGAAAACGGCACCGAACAGGAGCCAAGTCTTCTATTTTGAGGGGAACCACGATGTCCACCTCACTATCTTTCTTACTTAGCACTTCCTTTCTCAGAGCAGGGACTTGCATAAAGTGAATGTTTGTGCAAGAGAGATGAGCCCTGTGTGTATTTATATAAAAGTCAGGGGTGCTCATGTAACAGCACTTCTGTTTGCCGTATGGTCTATATCAGATGCCACGCAAATGGCTCTATTTCACTCACTTCTTGCTGTAACGCTCTGAAGGAAGGAGGGGTTGCCTCCACCTTACAGATAAGGGGACTGAAGCTTAGAAAGGTTAGGTAGATAGTTATGCAGAAAATGAAACAAAGATGGCTTTTTAAAGAAGTGAAAAAATAACCTCAAGGAAGAGAAATACATGAATAAAAATCATACTGAAAAGCACCAGGCGTGAACCCTAATGTAAACTATGGGCTCTACATGACGACGACTTGCCAGTGTTGGTTCACTGACTGTGACAAATATCCCATCTGCGGACAGGGGAGGCTGTGGCTGGGGGCAGGGGTGCGAGAGCTATGCGGGAACTCTACATCCTGCTCACTTCTGCTGTGAGCCTAAAACTGCCCTAAACACCTTTCACATGTTTGACTGATAAGAAAGCACATTTAAAAATCATGTTTCACCAGGAGGGAAAGAGACACATGTACCCCAATGTTCATTGCAGCACTGTTTATAATAGCCAGGACATGGAAACAACCTAGACGTCCATCAGCAGATGAATGGATAAGAAAGCTGTGGTACATATACACAATGGAGTATTACTCAGCCATTAAAAAGAATACATTTGAATCAGTTCTAATGAGGTGGATGAAACTGGAGCCTATTATACAGAGTGAAGTAAGCCAGAAGGAAAAACACCAATACAGTACACTAACACATATATATGGAATTTAGAAAGATGGTAACGATAACCCTGTATATGAGACAGCAAAAGAGACACTGATGTATAGAACAGTCTTATAGACTCTGTGGGAGAAGGAGAGGGTGGGAAGATTTGGGAGAATGGCATTGAAACATGTAAAATATCATGTATGAAACGAGATGCCAGTCCAGGTTCAATGCACGATACTGGATGCTTGGGGCTGGTGCACTGGGACGACCCAGAGGGATGGTGTGGGGAGGGAGGAGGGAGGAGGGTTCAGGATGGGGAACGCATGTATACCTGTGGTGGATTCATTTTGATATTTGGCAAAACTAATACAATTATGTAAAGTTTAAAAATAAAATAAAATTAATTAAAAGAAAAAAAAATAAAAAATAAAAATCATGTTTCAGCAGGAAAAATAAGAGCACTGCAAAGAAGTAGAAGTAAACCTGTGCTGTGCTCATGGATGCTAACTGTGCAGGATCAAACTGCCAAATGCTTTTTACGCCCCAATCTAGCAGTTCAACTTCTGAGAATGTATCATCCACATGTACCTGGTCATGGGTCGAATTAAATTCATGTAAAAGGGGACGACCCAGAGGGAGGGTATGGGGAGGGAGGAGGGAGGAGGGTTCAGGATGGGGAACACAGGTATACCTGTGGCGGATTCATTTCGATATTTGGCAAAACTAATACAATATTGTAAAGTTTAAAAATAAAATAAAATAAAAAAAAAAGTTAAAAGTTCATATTTGAACTTTGAAAAAAAAAAAAAAGGTTACTCACTGCAGCGCTGTAGGAACAGAAAAGGGCAGTGAGCCAAACACTCGGCTCTGGCTGGCATTAAAGACCCTGTGTGCACCACGGCTGCTTCTACGCATGTGGCAGCAGGGAGACTGATGACTCTCCACGTGATGACAGAGAAAACATCTCCAAAATGCATCCAGTGGAAAAAAGCAAAGTGCACAACTGTCTATGCAGTATGCTATGCTATCTTTTGGGATAAAGAGGGATGAAATTATAAGGCTCTTCCCCATTTGCTTATATATGCACACAATGAATCTGGAGGGATGAGACAAAACTCGTAAGGAGGTTACTAACAGTGGGTACAAGGGCAGGAGGAAGGGAGATTTCACTGTGCATCTTTTAATATTTTGTGACTTTTGAACCATACATTACCCCATGAAAGACGTTAAAAAACAAGAGGTTAACTAACCTGCCTAAGTTCACAGAACTAGAGAGTGGCAGGCAAAGCTGGTATTCCAATCCTGGTTTTCAAAATCTGTGCTCTCAAGCATCCTACTCTTGGATTTATCTGATCATTATTACTGTCCAAAGGCTGAACACCTGGGGGCCTGATGGCGAGGGAGTGAAGTGTCCCCCAAATTTCCTTTCTCTGAGCTTCCTGAAGTTCAACTGAAAGCACCAGGGTTGGGTTTTTGGTTTTCTCCTTTGGGTTCCACTGCAAAAGGCATTCACTTCCAACCTCCCCATGCTAGAAGGAGAAACACACACTACGAACCCATTGGTAACACACCCCGTGAAACACATCAAAATCAGACTGATTATAGTTTTTGCAGCCAAAGAT
Source organism: Bos grunniens (assembly GCF_055505025.1). Taxonomy (NCBI): domain Eukaryota; kingdom Metazoa; phylum Chordata; class Mammalia; order Artiodactyla; family Bovidae; genus Bos; species Bos grunniens. Next base: position 82,826,570 of record NC_141174.1, on the reverse strand, counting down.
GGAGAAGCTCTATACAGTCAGCAAAAACAAGAGTGGGAGCTGACTATGGCTTAGATCATGAACTCCTAATTGCAAAATTCAGACTTAAATTGAAGAAAGTAGGCAAAACCACCAGACCATTCAGGTATGACCTAAATCAAATTCCTTATGATTATACAGTAGAAGTGACAAATAGATTCAAGAGATTAGATCTGATAGAGTGCCTGAAGAACTATGGACAGAGGTTCATGACATTGTATAGGAGGCTGTGATCAAAACCACCCCCAAGAAAAAGAAACACAGAAAGGCAAAGGGTTGTCTGAGGAGGCCTTACAAATAGCTGTGAAAAGAAGAGAAGCGAAAGGCAAAGAAAAGGAAAGATATACCCATCTGAATGCAGAATTCCAAAGAATAGCAAGGAGAGATAAGAAAGCCTTCTTAAGTAATCAATGCAAAGAAATAGAGGAAAACAATAGAAAGGGAAAGACTAGAGATCTCTTCAAGAAAACTAGAAATACCAAGGGAACATTTCATGCAAAGATGGGCACAATAAAGGACAGAAACAGTATGGACCTAACAGAAGCAGAAGATATTAAGAAGAGGTGGCAAGAATACACAGAACTATACAAAAAAGATGTTAAGGACCCAGATAAACATGATGGTGTGATCACCCACCTAGAGCCAGACATCCTGGAGTGCGAAGTCAAGTGGGCCTTAGGGAGCATCACTACAAACAAAGCTAGTGGAGGTGATGGAATTCCAGCTGACCTATTTCAAATCCTAAAAGATGATGCTGTGGAAGTGCTGCACTCAATATGCCAGCAGATTTGGAAAACTCAGCAGTGGCCACAGGACTGGAAAAGGTCAGTTTTCATTCTAATTCCAGAGAAAGGGAATGCCAAAGAATGTTCAAACTACTGCACAAATGCACTCACCTCACACACTAGCAAAGTAATGCTCAAAATTCTCCAAGCCAGGCTTCAACAGTACTTGAACCATGAACTTCCAGATGTTCAAGTTGGATTTAGAAAAGGCAGAGGAACCAGAGATCAAATTGCCAACATCCATTAGATCATAGAAAAAGCAAAAGAGTTCCAGAAAAGCATCCACTTCTGCTTTATTGACTATGCCAAAGCCTTTGACTGTGTGGATCACAGTAAACTATGGAAAATTCTGAACGAGATGGGAATACAAGACCACCTGACTTGCCTCCTGAGAAATCTGTATGCAGGTCAAGAAGCAACAGTTAGAACCAGATATGGAACAATGGATTGGTTCCAAACTGGGAAAGAAGTACGTCAAGGATGTATATTGTCACCCTGCTTATTTAACTTCTATGTAGAGTACATCATGTGAAATGCCAGGCTAGATGAAGCACAAGCTGGGATCAAGACTGCTGGGAGAAATATCAATAACCTCAGATATGCAGATACCACCACCCTTATGGCAGAAAACAAAGAGGAACTTAAGAGCCTCTTGATGAAAGTGAAAAAGGAGAGTGAAAAAGCTGGCTTAAAACTCATTTTCAAAAAAATAAGATCATGGCATCTGGTCCCATCACTTTATGGCAAAGAGATGGGGAAACAAAACAGTGACAGGCTTTATTGTTTTGGGCTCCAAAATCACTGCAGATGGTGACTGCAGCCGTGAAATTAAAAGATGCTTGCTCCTTGGAAGGAAAGCTATGACCAACCTAGATAGCATATTGAAAAGCAGAGACATTACTTTGCCAACAAAGGTACTGTCTAGTCAAAGGTATGGTTTTTCCAGTGGTCATGTATGGATGTGGGAGTTGCACCATAAAGAAAGCTGAGTGCTTTTGCACTGTGGTGTTGGAGAAGACTCTTGAGAGTCCCTGGGACTGCAAGATCAAACCAGTCAATCCTGAAGGAAATCAGTCCTTCACTGTAAGGATTGATGCTGAAGCTCCAATACTTTGGCCACCTGATGTGAAGAACTGACTCCTTGGAAAAGACCCTGATGCTGGGAAAGATTGAAGGCAGGAGGAGAAGGGGATGACAGAGGATGAGGTGGTTGGATGGCATCACCAACTCAATGGACATGAGTTTAAGTAAACTCCAGGGGTTGGTGATGGACAGGGAGGCCTGGCGTGCTATACAGTTCATGGGGTCACAAAGAGTCAGACATGACTTTTTAGTTTAGTTGGCTAAACTGAACTAAATGAACCCATCAGTAACTCTGCCGTCTTCCTAACTTAGCAGGAGATCCTGCTCCAGGGCAGTCCTGGCTCCTGACTTGGATCTCGTGGACCGGGTCTGGGTGAGATGACACCCACAGCACACTGAGCCCCGAGTACTGCCCGTGGGTTACCTGGTGCACAATGGTGCTCATGAGCTCCTTGTTGGTCATGCTGGCCAGCTCCAGGTGAACTGGAACACCCGTAGGGATGTCAGAAATGGAGGTCACGACCTGCAGAGACAAGAGAAGAGCACTGCCATCAGAAACAAGGAGTCAGGCAAGAGGGAAGGATGGGTCCAAGAGGCAGTGCATCCTCATGAGAGCTCCTGGCTACGTGGGCGACCACAGTCTCTGTGGACAAGGGAGGCTTTGCCCAACAGGGACAACTAGGCTCTGCAGGGAGGCGCTGGGGTTAAGGACTTGGAGTGCACTGGGAAACCCCCCTGAACGTTCACACAGCCAGCCTCTTCCTGGGGACCTAAACTGAGCAATCGGCTTCAAGTGCTGTGTGAATCTGCAACACGCTGATGTGAATGAGATGATATGGAAAACCTGAAGGACACAGACCACAAACACTGCAGCCTGCAGCCATGTTTGGTTTAGCACAGGAAGCAGAGGCTCAGGCAAGATGATGTTCTGACCTGTCCTACTCAAGCTGCCGCCTGCGCCTGGAAGAACACCGTGAGGTGCCCTGCTGGAGTGGGAGGCAGGCTTCTTGGCCTCCACGACCTATCCCGGGAGGCTGGGACCTAGGGCAAGGCAGTGCAGGCTGCAGAGGCCGAGAGAGGCAGAAATCCGAAGGAAAACATGAGCTGCCATCTGTGAAATTCTGTAACAGTGCCACCATTACCTCCAAGAGCCTCTTCCTCTGGAACTCCTTGCTCTGTCCCTCCATCATGTGCAATCCAGAGAGGACCACAAGGTCTGGCTGAAACTCCTCCAGGCTAGACACAAACACCTCCAGCATATTCATGGCCCCGTTGGAGAGGTCGTGGGAGAAGATGAACCGGTTGGCATGGGGAGCTTTTAACTGGTCCCACTCCTCCCCTAGAAAAGCCCGGTCAACACAACGGGAAGAAAAGGAAGAAGCTTTGAGTCTCCAAGCTGTGTGGGGAAGGCAGGACCTCACTGGAGCCTTGGCTCGGGGCAGGCGGGCCTCTGGATGAGTGAACCCCAGCTGCCATGGCCTAAGGGGAGCACAGTGCCACGGCCAGGACCATGGTTGGCAATAAACCAGAAACCCCAACCCCACAAAAACACAGTATGGGTGCTGTGTGCCTTTGTCAAGGGCTGGCAGGGTCATGCCCCTCGAGTCCCAGGAAAGTTCTGTCCCCTCAGCCCTCATACCCAGGAGCCCGGGTCCCTCCCCACCCAGAGCATGACTCCCAAACCCCAGTGTGCAGCACACCGTGTGGGCCTGCGTGCAGGACAGGCTGCTTTTCCTGAAGCAACTTCCACCTCACGGGCGCGCCCTAGCACCTGTCACTTCGTTGGGACCTAAGGAGGCTGGAATTCCAAGAGCCAGGCTGACCACACCCCACCCCCCAGCCCTGCTGCCCAATGGTGACTTCTGGGCATTTGATCTGGAAGCTAAGAGTAAATGGCTGCTCCAGCCTCCTGTGAGCAAGCTTCTGTGGAATAATGACAGTAATAAGGAATAAAGACTAAGTTCACGCATTATTCCCTCCCTAAATGGTTGCTGACTGCTCAGCCCAAGGTGTGCTCCCGCTACTCTGAGGATCCAGTGGTTTTCCTTTACACGGTTTGATGATCTATCACTTTGCTTTGAGTTTTCTACTGTTTTATCTAGTGTTCAAACCTGTATCATTACTCATCTTTGGGCCACATCCCCACTCAATACTGTGTGTCTTTGATTCCCACAGCCCAGTCACGGCCCCCTGCAGAGCCTGCCCACTCAGTGTTCACTAATCTGACCCAAGCAGGAGGAGGCCAGGCCCTCCCCAGCTGGGTCCTGGGCAGCAGTAGCTGGGAGTCTCTGCAGCTACAGGAGTGCCTCTCAGCATCGGCCTAGTCAGAACCTAGTTTTTAATGTGCAGACAGCAGCCCCTGTAGATCCTGGTGTGCAGTTAGGTGGTGAAGTACCAGTTAAGATGCCCCCCACCCCACATACACACAGCTGCCACACACCCGAGGGGAGGGTGCTGGTGCCTGAGTCCTAAGGGAGGGCCGTGTGGGGCACAAGGTTTTTCCAAGGTCACTCTGCGCCACACCATGAGGATCCCACATTCCTCTCCTTAAAGTCCTGAAAATCTCAAAACTCAGCCTAAGGGCTGCCTAGGCAATTCCTTAAGGCCATGTCCCCCTGAGCACCAGGGGAAAGCAGTCACCCCCAGCCTGGGGTGCTGCCAGAAACTGGCATGATTTATGACCCGCATTTACACAGCTTTCCTTCCACGTGAAGCATCTGTCCCATTTACAAAACCGAAGTCCATATGATGAAGCCTAGTTTTTCATTGGTTTCATCATTTACTGGCTATTCCTTCAGAAAGTTTTTCCCAAGGCAGACTAACCCTGGCAGAGGGTCTCTACGCTGCAGGCTGATCTGTTCCCTGGGTCAGCGCCCCGCTTCCTTCCTGCCTCCGCTGGGCCTCTATGTTTTTTTTTTGGGGGGGGGGAGTGGGGTGGTGGCAGCCATCCTCCCCTTGCTCTGAGTTCAGCTTTACTGAATCCATTCCTCTGAAAAACATTTTATATGTGGGACATATGTATAAAAATCTATGAAAGCAGGAAAGAAAACATCACCAATTTCCTAAAACCTGATGTAATGGTTATATTTGTTAAAACACCACATTCGTTTCTTAACTCCTCACCCATATCTTATTCTTTGTCCAAAGAAAATGCCCCATGGTGATCCACAGAGCTGATGGCAGCATTCCCCCTCTGCTTCATCTCTGAAGACCCAGTGCAGGGGGCCTCACTGAACTGTCACCTCCGAGCAGACTCAATTCCAGCACCTTCTCCCCCAGGCCACTGCTGTATTAGAGGACTCGGCACGTGACTGTGCCATCATTTATTCAAGAGTCCATCTCCTGTAGTGATGTGTGGGTTGGGGAAGGGGCCCGTGTCTTCTTTTACCAACACACTTTTACTGCCTCACACCACACCTGGCATTCAGCTGCAAGACCGAAATCAGCACAGGAACAGTGAAGACGAGGACAGACCCATGACTCAGGTGCCCACAACAAACGATAGGGGTGTGCGTCCTAAACCAACACGATTCTGTACAATGGCAAAAACACGCAACACGGGTATTCTCTGCAGGACAAGACCTGGAACTGCTACTCAGACTGAAAGTGTGCAGAAGCACGATCTAACCCAACCTAGGAGAGAAGAGCCACACAGCATTCAAAACAAACGAATCTCCTCAGCAGAAAGGAGAGGGAGGCAGAAACAAACATGCTTCCGCAAGACAAAGACAAGGAGGGGTGTGGAGAGCTGACCGCTGCAGTTTCCACAGGCCTGATGGAGTGGCTCGAGAAGCAAAATGACTGAAACGCAGACAGGGTGAGCCTGTGATAAAAGTCCATGCCCTTCTTTTCTAGGTTTTGAATTTATTTCCTTAAGTGATCCCTTCTCTCAGTTTATGATCCTGCCCTTCAGCCAGTAAGTCAGCAAAACCAATGCAGTGACTCACTGGCCCAAAGCCTGAAAATAAGCTTCTCCGAGGAGGTCTGGTAGGAGAGAAGGGACAAATGTTGACAAATGCCCTCTGGGAATTTACCCATCTAGGTTAGAGGCGCTGGGGATGGATTTATGTTGAGAGAGCTGACCTGAGGGCTGCTGCCACCAGACTAGGTTTCCTCCAGAGGCTGATGAAAATGCAACTTCACACTGAGCTAACTGGAAGGCCGCTGCTTAGTACTAAGAAATAAGGCACGGAAAAGAAAAACCAAAGTGGGAAGCTTGTAAACCCAAGGATGGAAACAACTTCTTCTCAAGATAAGCTGTGCTGTCTTCTTTACCACATACAAGGCACAGCGGTCAAATACACCAAAGGCTTGGTGCTAGTTCTCTCCACTCCGTCATCACCAGGGACGATGACTGGAACAGGGACCACAGGTTCCGAAGGGAGCACCAACAAAGCGAACACGAGACGGACGTGGAACTAGCAGCAGCGGCAGCAGCGCCCCAAAGGCACACCTTCAGCCGCTCTAGACCCTTCCAGTCAACAGACTGACTCATGCCTTTCGCTGAAGCAGTTCACTGCTCACCACCACCTTCAGGCACTGAAAGCCATTACTCTGCTCACTCATGAAAACTGAGAGAAACTCAAAAACTGTGCAGATGGGAACTGCCCAGTCCAACATTCTGGCTCTAATTTTCAGACTCTGCCCTTCCTAACCCCCTCAATTCTACTAAGCATCCAAAAGAGAAACAGAAACAATTCTTTTTTTGTACTTGGAGGAAGGCGTAATTTTTAAGATGCACTATATTTTATATCTTAGTCAATTACTCTAGTAGGTCAGAGCTTCTTAAGCATCAGACTTGGAAGCACTTGGCTAACGCTTATCAACTAAGCACTGCTTTAAGGTACCATTAGTCTATTTAGTTGCTTAAATCTTTAACTTGAGTTAACAATGTGATAAATCGAAAATTCAAGAGTTCTGTGCACAGGAAAGACACAACAGCAAATACATGGACTCAAGCAATTAAAATACATTCTGGTATTTAGGATCTCTCAGAAATCAGATCTGTGTTCTGTTTAACATATAAAATCTAGTTGGGGTAGGGTAGGATGGGGTGAATTTGGAATTCTAAATCTTGCAACATTATATAATGGGAAATAGTATGTGTTGTTAAATATAAAACGCTTCCACTAATGCACCCAAAGGAAAGGAAAATCCTTCAAAGGAAGTTTGCCAGAGGCCTGGAATTAATCCTGAGCAGCCTGGAACAGCTTGCCAACAAGGCCGAGGGCAGAACCCAGCACAGAGCTCAGAGATGTTACCTGCCCTTCTCTTTTCTTTGTAATGAAGGAAAACTTTATATACATGTGTTTCACACATTTTCATTTAAGGTGCCTGCTCTCCTACCGCCTGATTTCTCTTGGGTTCAGATCAATCATACTTGAGGACCTGGGAACTTTATTCAGTGTTGTAATACTCTCCATTACTCTCCCTTGAGACAAAGGCCTGTATCAGCTCCATAGGACCAGGGACCAGGAAACGTGTGGTAAGGCAAGAACAGGGCCCTGCCAATTTACAAAGAAACATTTCTAGCGCATTCATACCCCCAACCTGACAACACACAGCCTTCTGACCAGGCTTACGCCATTACTTACTCATTTCCTCTTACCTGCTTGATACTCTAAAATGAGGTGGAACTCATCCACTTCCTGCAATGACTCTGGTGGGACAAATACATTGTCATCAAGGAGCTCATGCAGCTTTGGACCAACTGGACCACAAAGAAGAACCTGGAGACAAGCAATATGAAGTCTATCAGGAGATCTGCCCCCTTCCCGTGAAATCTGTTCAGTAAGGTACATCCAGCACTTTCATTTTTTTCAACAAAAACCACTGGACTCCAAATCCAATTCTGAAAGCTTCTGGTTTGGAGGTATGGACTGGAAGAGCTCCTACCAGGGTGCAGGCCTGGAGGGTATGGACACAAAGTACCCAGAAATGAGAAGCTGGCAAAAGACCCTTGTCAAGCATCCACGTGTGTTACACGGGCACTCGTGCGTCTGCTGAATCCCAGGCACTCTGTTAGGGGCTGAATGTTTGTTCCCCGCCCCTACCCCCGCCCCCCTGGTTTCCATGTCGAAGTCTAACTGTCAATGTGATGATACTGGAAAGGGTTTTCAGGAGGTAAATGAGGTCATATGGGTGGGTTCCTAAACCAATCGGACTGGCAGCCTTAGAAGAAAAGGGGGAGAGAAACTGCTCTTTCTCCACTACATCCATTAAAGAAAGGCCCTCTGAGGACACAGAGGCAAGCAGCAGTCTGCAAGCTGGAAAGAGAATGCTCGCCAGGAACTAGCCCCTCCTGCAACTGTGATCCTGGGGCTGTCCAATCTCCAGAACTGTGAGAAAACGAATTTCTGCAGTTCAAGCCACCTCGTCTACTGCATTTTGTCATCAGGGCAGCCTGAGAAGACTAAGATGCACTGTACCTCACTTTCCTTTCTTTACTGACTCACATCCTGTGTAAGCAAAGAGATACTGGGTGCTGTCTGCTCAAAGCTGCCAGACAAAAGCAACTGGTTGACTTGTACACAGTATAGAAAAGAACCTCAGGGTCACAAGACTCCAATCAACCAGTGACCTAACTTGTGGGGGCAGGCTCCCTACTACACTTAGCTGCCTTGTGAACAGGACAGACTTCCCAGCAGAAGAATTAAAGAGCACTTCAGTTCATTAAGTTTGGGGGGAGGTATGCTGCAACTTTTAAAAAATATTTTCTTCAACTCCAACCTGGGCCTCTTCCTGGAAGTTCCTTCTAGAAGCCATTTCACACCTTCTGCTGTTTCTGCCATGCCAGCTCTGGCCCCACTCATGACCAGGCCAGACTCAAAACCACTGAAGCATGAAGGCTTGGACCAGGAATCAAAGGAAAGTCCTCAGAGATGATCGTCATCATTTCAGGTTTAATATGCCCCACCAGAAGCTTCCAAAAGTATTTTTACTTGCTAATTAATCACTTGTTTGTACAGAGGCATTTTCATGTATCTAAGAAATCCCAGCTACTGGGCAAAAATACATCTCCCTCTCCTTGACACATGTCTGCTGTTTGCCAAATCTGAAAAGTCTCACCCCTGTAATTTTATTTATTTTCTCTAATTATTGGCTAGAATTTCGGCTTCCAAGGTGAGACAACAAGGGCCAGATTTACCCTCCTGCCTGAAACAATAACAATAAAACAGATAAAATACATGAAACAACGGTTTTCAGAACATTTGGGCACTGGGCAACAAGGACAGTGATACCTATGAAACAGAAAAAAACTGAGTGAGCCCTACAAATCCCTCTGCAAATGAGCCCAAAGGAATGTTCAGATGTATAGATGGTCAATACCAAAATCAGACTGATTTTATTCTTTACAGTTGAAGATGGAGAAGCCCTATACAGTCAGTAAAAACAAGACCTGGAGCTGACTGTGACTCAGATCATCAGCTCTTTATTGCAAAATTCAGACTTAAATTGTAGAAAGTAGGCAAAACCACTAGACCATTCGGGTATGACCTAAATCAAATCCCGTATGATTATACAGTGGAGGTGACAAATAGAGTCAAGGGATTAGATCTGGTACATAGAGTGCCTGAAGAACTATGGACGGAGGTTTATAACACTGTACAGGAGGTGGAAACCAAAACCATCCCACAGAAAAAAAAATGCAAGAAGCCAAAATGGTTGTATGAGGAGGCCTTACAAATAGCTGAGGAAAGAAGAAAAGTGAAAGGAAAAGGAGAAACGGAAAGATACACCCATCTGAATGCAGAGTTCCAGAGAAGAGCAAGGAGAGTTAAGAAAGCCTTCTTAACTGAACAATGCAAAGAAATTGAGGAAAACAACAGAATGAAAAAGACTAGTGATCTCTTCAAGAAAATTGGAGATACCAAGGGAATATTTCATGCAAAGATGGGTACAATAAAGGATAGAAATGGCAAGGACCTAACAGAAGAAGAAGCTATTAATAAGAGGTGGCAAGAATACACAGAAGAACTACACAAAAAAGATCTTAACAACCTGGATAACCACGATGGTGTGATCATTCACTGAGAGCCAGACATCCTGGAGTGTGAAGTCAAGTGGGCCTTAGGAAGCATCACTACGAACAAAGCTAGTGGAGGTGACAACATTTCAGATTAGCTATTTCAAATCCTAAAATGATGCTGTTCAAGTGCTGCACTCAATATGCCAGCAGATTTGGAAAACTCAGCAGTGGCCACAGGACCAGAAAAGGTCAGTTTTCATTCCAACCCCAAAGAAATGCAATGCCAAAGAATGTTCAAACTACCATACAATTGTGCTCATTTCACATGCTAGCAAAGTAATGCTCAAAATCCTTCAAGCTAGGCTTCAACAGTGGATGGACCAAGAAATTCCAAATGTACAAGCCAGATTTAGAACAGGCACAGGAAACAGAGATCAAACTGTCAGTGTCCGCTGGATCATAGATAAAGCAAAAGAATTTCAGATAAACATCTGGCTCATTGACTACTCTAAAGCCTTTGACTGTGTGGATCACAATAATCTTAAAGAGATGGGAATACCAGACCACCTTATCTGCCTTCTGAGAAACCTGTATTCAGGTCAAGAAGCAACAGTTAGAACCAGACATGGAACAACGGACTGGCTCAAAATTGGGAAAGGAGGACATGAAGGCTGTATATTGTCACCGTGCTTATTTAACATCTATGCAGAGTACATCATGAGAAATGCTGGGCTGGATGAATCACAAGCAGGAACCAAGAGGCTGGGAGAAGTATCAATAACCTCAGATATGCAGATGACACCACCCCTATGGCAGAAAGCAGAGAGGAACTAAAGAGCCTCTTGATGAAGGTGAAAGATGAGAGTGAAAAAGTTGGCTTAAAACTCAACATTCAAAAAACTATGACCATGACATCCGGTCCTATCACTTCATTGCAAATAGATGAGGCAAAAGTAGAAACAGTGTCAGATTTTATATTCTTGGGCTCCAAAATCAATGTGGATGGTGACTGCAGCTATGAAGTTAAAAGACGCTTGCTCCTTGGAAGAAAAGCTATGACCAACCTAGACAGCATATTAAAAAGCAGAGACATCACTTTGCTGACAAAGGTCCGTACAGTCAAAGTTATGGTTTTTCTAGTAGTCATGTACAGATGTGAGAGTTGGACCATAAAGAAAAAGCAGAGTGCTGAAGAATTGATGCTTTTGAACTGTTGTGCTGGAGAATACTCTTGAGAGTCCCTTGGACACCAAGGAAATCAAACCAGTTAATTCTAAAGGAAATCAATCCTGAATATTCATTGGAAGCACTGATGCTGAAGCTCCAATACTTTGGCTACCTGATGCTGGGAAAGATTGAGGGCAGGAGAAGAAGGGGACGACAGAGGATGAGATGATTGGGTGGCATCACCGACTCAATGCGCGTAAGTCTGAGCAAACTCCAGGAGATAGTGAAGGACAGGGAAGCCTGGGTGCTGCAGTCCATGGAGTCATAAAGAATCAGACAGGACTTACTGACTGAACAACAATGAGATATACAGAATCTGAAAGAATTCATCACCAGCAGACCTGTACTACAAGAAAGGAAATCCTTCAGGCAGACGGAAAATACCAGATGGAAATACTAATCTAAACACACAAATAAAGAATGCCAGGAATGGTACGCTGTGTAAGCACGTAAGATCTTTTTATTATTTAACTGTCTTTAAAGAGAATTAACTATTTGAAGAAAAGTATTAACAGCATAGTGTGAGATGAATAGTCTGTCTTGAAGGAACATATATGCCGACAACAGTATAGAGACTGGAGGGGAAAAATGAAGGCACACTATTGTAAAGTTCTTAAACTCTATCTGGTGGTTTAATAATATCACTTCAAAGCAGACTGTGATAACCTAAAAATGTACATCAGTAATCCTAAATCAACCAGGAAGAAAACAAGAAGCAAGCTGTGAGACTTAAATTTAACCTGATACAACAACAATGACACTAAATGAAAATGGTCTAAATGCCCCAATTAAAAGGCAGGAAGGCCTTCCCTGATGGTCCAGTGGTTAGGACTCTGCCTGCCAATGCAGAGGACGTGGGTTTGATCCCTGGTGGGAGATCCCCCATGCTGAGGGACCACTAAGCCTATGCACCACAACTAATGAGCCCGCGCCCTGGAGCCCTTGCTCTGCAACAAGAGAAGCCTGGGCACCGCAGGAGAGCAGCCCCTCCCCGCAGCAACTAGAGAAGGCCCGAGCACAGCCACAAAGGCCTAGTGCAGCCAGAAAAAAAGATAAGGAATGTCAGAGTGCGCTACAAATCCAGCCTCTACTGTACGCTGCCTTACAAGAAACACATTCTAAATATACAGACACAAACAGGTTAAAAGCAGATGAACGGGAAAGGATACATCACGATGACACTAATCGAAACTGGAAAGGCTATTTTAATCAAAATTGATTACAGAGCAAAGAATATTATGAAATTATTTTCTTTATCCCTGGTAATGATAAAAAAAAAAAAAAGTCAGTCCATAAAGGGATGAAACAATTCTACACAGTTATGCATCTAAAAAGAGGCTGAAAAACACATGAACCAAAAAGTCACAGAACTTCAAGGGAAACAGACAAGTCCATAATTATTGTGGGAGATGCCAATCTCTCTCTCTCAATAGTAGATAAATCAAGTAGACTGAAAATCAGAAGACTACAGGAGACTTGAAATCAATCGACTTGGCCTAACTGACACTGATGGAACACTCTACCCAAGGGCTCACCAAGGCACACTATCTGCACGGCCATAAGTCTCCATAAATTTAACAGGAGTCAGAAAAGCGTGTTCTCTGATCACAATGGCATTAAAATAGAAATCAATAATATAAAGATATGTGAAACCCTCTCAATATTTAGAAACTAAATACCACTTCTAAGTATTCCACAAGATAGGCTATTAAATACCTCATCTCAAGAAATCAAAGGGAAATCAGAAAGCATCTGGATTGAATGAAAATAAAAACAAAGAATCAAAATCTGGGGGATAGAGCTAAAACAGCACTTAAGGGGACGTTTACAGCACTAAACACCCTGCATCAGAAAACAAAGGAAGTTCTCAAATCAGTGACCTTAGCCACGACTTTAAGAAACTAAAAAATGAAAGTTAAATTAAAAACAAATAGAAACCAATGAAACAGAAAAGAAAAAAAAGAAAAAAAATCAATGAAACTGAAAGCTCTTTGTTTATTGGAAAGATCAATAAAATTGATAAACCAATAGCCAAACTTATCAAGGAAAAGGAAAAAGAAAAAGATATAAATTACCAGTTTCAGGAAAGACAGAACATCACTACACATTCCACAGACTTAAAGGAGTAAAAGAACATTATGATTAACTTTAAGTCAATAAATTCAACAATTTAGATGAAATGGACACATTTCCTGAAAGACAAAACTACCAAAGCACACTCAAGAAGTAGATAATCTGAATTTCCTTTTATCAAATCATTAAACACCTTCCCACATCAAAAACTTCAGGCCTCTACATGGGAAAAGAATTCAAAAAAATATATGTGTAACTGATATACTTTGTCGTACACCTGAAACTAACACCACACTGCAAATAAACTATACTCCAATAAAATTTTTTAACCCCCCCTCCCCAAAAAACAACAAAGTGAAATGGAAAAATAAAACACTAAAAACCAACCAAACAGCAGAAAAACTTTATGCCTGGAGGGCTTCACTGGTGAGTTCTACACAAACACTTTAAAAAAAAAAAATCAAAATACTCCCCAATTCATTCTATTAGGTCAGTATTACCCATATTAAAATCAGACAGACATATGAGAAAAGAAAAATACAGATCAATATCCCCCAGGGAAATTGATGTAAAAATTTTAAACAAAATGTAAGTAAACTGAATCCAATAATATATAAAAAGGGTAATACATCAGAAGCAAGTGAGGTTTATTCTGGGATACATGGTTCGTTTGACATTTGAAAAATCAGGGTAATTACCATTTACCAAAGTAAAAAGCAAAAACCACACAATCATCTCAACAGATGCAGAAGCAGCATCTGACAAGATCCAACATCTCCTTCTTGGCTAAATTCCAAAATATATTTCGTTAAGACACTGTTCTCTTCTGCTATCTGGCTTCTATTTCACCATTCCATAACATCTGCCTTTATTATATCCACCAGGGTCTATTTCTGAGACACAACATAGTTTGCTTGGAAACAACATGGACTCTGGAGCTAGACGGCTTGGGTTCAAATTCCAGTTCCACTCCTTACTAGGTATGTGACCTTGAACAGTTTTAACTTCTTCATGCCTCATTTTTCCTATCTACAAAATGCGGATAATAATAGACTTCCCTCAAGGGCTTTTTGAGGATCAAATAGGTTAATATAAAGTAAAGCACTTACGACAGTGCCTGGGAAACAGTAAGAACTATGAAAATGTTAATGATTATTATTACCTATGGAAAATGCTGCTGCTGCTGCTGCTGCTAAGTCACTTCAGTCGTGTCTGACTGTGCAACCCGGTAGTCTGCACACCACCAGGCTCCTCTGTCCCTGAGATTCTCCAGGCAAGAATACTGGAGTGGGTTGCCATTTCCTTCTCCACTGCATGCATGCATGCTAAGTCGCTTCAGTCATGTCTGACTCTGTGTAACCCGATGGACAGCAGCCCACCAGGCTCCTCTGTCCACGGAATTCTCTAGGCAAGAATACTGGAGTGGGTTGCCATTTCCTTCTCCCTAATCTGTGGTTGTTTTTAGATGATCACTTGGTTATGTTGAGAGGCATTTCAGCAAGTTAAATTGAATCTGAGACAGCAGTATAGGGTGGTGAGGTCAAGGCAGAGCCTGGTGTTTGAATCCTGGCTTTATTATTTTATCACCCAGCATTAGCTGGGTGACCCTGGGCACATTACTTAACCTCTCTGGACCTCCTTTCTTTAAAAGGATGGTAATACCTAAACCCATCAGATTATTGTGAAGATCATAACAATCTGATGAAGGAGTAACAGATACCCTTTTCTTCCCCTCAATCTTTTATTAAGGTCAGGCTCTTTTTTTTTTTTTCCTTCCCCTTTTTCTTACCAGAATACTTTCCAATTGGACTGGTCTCAGGCCCAGATTCCCTAGTGACCAAGAGCAAATACTGGTCTCAGAGGAGGAAATACTGAAAGGAACATCTAACCTAGAACTTCCAGGGACAGAATTAAATTACTTCTCAGGGTCAAGAGGGTGTTCTTTTCAGGGCCCAAATGCCCAGGATTCTGATGCAAAGGGCCTGGGTTCTTTCCATTGAGCTTATGATTGATCTTCTCTTTCATCCATTAGCTGGCAATACTTCTAAAGACCAGCTCTGGAACTTCTAATATTCTTTGTTTGGGAGTTTATTACTATCTATAAAGATAATGACTCTTAAAAAAATTTCCCACTGTAATCTTTTATTAAAATTTTAATCCTTATAAAAATGTGAATGTCCACACTTTAATATGCTCTCTATATCTAAGCACATCCATCCCTTGGTGTACACTGTGGGTCCATATGAATTTTGTCCCCTCACACTGTTGATCATTTATCTGTGTTTCTGGGTCCGTCTCTGCACTTTTGATTCTGCACCCCTAAGAACTGTTGATGGTTCCCTCTCTCCATCGTCAGTAGTCACATCTATTCTGCACTTCTCAAGTTCATTTACTTCAGAACCATCTCCGTTAAACTTACCTTCTTTGTCCCTACATATGGTCTATCACCAAGTGATTCCACTAGGCTTTAGACAGACATGTTTCTCTTCTTCTGGTTACTCGAGCCAAAGTCAGCAAGGAGGCTAGTGCTGTGGTCTTGCTGTAAAATGATTGCTTTTATAAGACAACAGCAATAACCTCCTTGTTGGCTTTCCCTCTTGGACCTATTCCACTTCCAGCAAAAGAACTTCTTACTCAGAAGCTATTTTGAAAATAGCAGTAATTTTAATTCTACTTAAACCAAATGGTTTAAGACTTGAAGACACGACCCTAACAACCCCCATCCAGTGGCCTTTGTTTTTAACACTCCGGATCCAGCCTCAAGAATCAGCCAACTAAGTCTTCTCTCATCACTGCATAGTCCCCAGCCTCAGGCACTGACTCCAGAGCCCACACGCTCTTAATGACTACATGGTAAGGTACTCGAGGGCATGGACTCTGGGGTCTGAGGTTACAACTGTTCTATTTGTTTAATACAATTGTTCTAGCTGTAAACTTCTCTATGCCTCAAGCTTCACATAGAAAGCACGACAATAACAGTACCAACAACAGTACCTATGACCTTATAGGTTATTAAAGGAATTAAATGAGGTAATCTACGTCACACACTGGAGACAACATCAGACATGCAGTAAACACTCAGGAATCATTAGCTACCGCTCCTCTCCTTCGATGACTCTATTCCTAACAAGAATCCCAAGCAAATTGAATTAAGGAATGGGCAGGTACTCAGTATTGCCTCTAAAATTACTGAAATACTAGTGAAGGACATAGGTTTTAATCTGGGAATCTGACTTACCTTTAAATCTGAGTTGGCTGCAAACTTCTGTCCAATTAAAGCTGCATTTCCTCCTACATAGTGCTGTAAGACAGTTCAAGGTTATTAGGCAGTTTTTTAACATAACTATGCTACTCAAGCTTAATAATGTTTTATTTAATTATACTCCATTTTCCCCCCCAAAAAATTTGAGGTGACTTTACAACAAGTACACACAGATGGGGTTAATAAAAACATTAACTCCACAGATGAGGAGACAATGAGTTATAAGGAAAGGTGAAAAAAAAAACCAAATTGCTACCTTTGGAAAACAGTATAATTGCCTTAACTGTAGATCAACCTTGGCTTTGAGCTTCCAGGCAACCAGAACAGATAAATGAAACAAAAGGAAATACAAGTATGGACAGACTTTATCTTCTGCACTGTGATCCTTCTAAAATGAGTGTATGACTATGTCAGTCTCCTCCTGAAAATCATTCGATACTACAATGATCTAAAACTCTCAATTTTTTTTCCTGATATATATTTGATACACAAGTTACAATGGTACAATGTAGTGATTCACATCTTTTCAAAGTTATATCCCATTTATAGTTATTATATTTTCTATATTCCCCATATTGTACAATATATCCCTGTAGCTTATTTTATACCTGACAGTTTGTACCTCTTAATCCCCTACCCCTGTATTGCCCCTTCCCCCTTTTCCTCTCCTCACTGATAACCACTAGTTTGTTCTCTTTATCTGTGAATCTGTTTCTTTTTTGTTATATTCACTAGTTTGTTGTATTTTTTAGACTCCCCATATCTAAGTGATAACATATAGTATTTGTCTTTCTCGGACTTTATTTCACTAAGCACAATCCCCTCCAAGTCCATTCATGTTGCTACAATGGCAAAATCTCATTCTTTTTCAGGGCTGAGTAATATTCTATTACATGCATGCACGTGCACACACACATCTTTATCTGTTGATGGACACTTAAGGCTGCTTCCTTATCCTGGCAACTATCAATAATGCTGCTGTGAACACTGGGATACATGTATCTTCTTGAATCAGTTTTAAAATCCAACTCTTAAGTGAAGTACACGGGTCTTTATCTGTCCCCTGCTTTCCTTTCCGCTTCTACCTGTCTATAGCTCTCCAAGCCTTCCTCTCTGTGTCTATGCCTTTAAGCACATGCTGCTGCTTTGACTAGGATGCCTCCCCTTTCTCATTCACTGGTCAGGGATCACTTTTCAAATATCAGCTGTAACGTCACCTCTTCTGTACTGCTTTCTGTTGCCCTTTTCCTATGGTCACCTCCATCTCCACAATCCTCCTTCTAGAGAGGATTACGGATCCTTTGCTTCTTGCCACCTCTAGACTCAGAACAGACATCCACTACAGCCCTTGTCCTCGTGAGCTAGTGTCATCTGGGGACATGTCTAGCTCCTTCAGGGCAAGGACTGTCTTCTTACAGTAAGTGCTCAGTAACTGCTGCTAGATTTTGAGAAAGGAAGAAACACACACTGATGCATCAGGAAAGGTAATGGGTTCTAAAAGATGACACACCCCATCTCTCAGCTGAGGACTGAAGGAGAACAGCAGAGAATTCTAGTATTCCTTTGTTCTAAGGATGGATTCACATGCTCTGGAAACCTGACAAACAGGAAATAAAGCTCTGATGCTCTATTATGTAAGCTGAGAAAATGCATCAACAGCCCTGTCTGGGAGGACTGAATGCTATCAGCTTACCTCTCTAGTCCCTAGCCCCATGAAGAGGCACAGACTAAACAACTCAATTCTAGATGCTCAACAACACTTTTAGTCCAAGTTTTGTGCTGACGTATCACTGGGCTCAGACGGGACAGTGATGGCTTTCTACAGATAAATTTGAAACGCTGTGATACACAGGCTGAAATCTGGCCTTTTAACATGTTTAAAGGCCATTTAACTCTGATGGTTAGAAGAATTTACTAGAAATTCCAGGGAAACATTAAGATTCCATGTAATGGATTTTAGAGTTTTCATTTAATAGTTATTATTAACTGCTGTTTATCAGTCCATCTGCCTTATAGTTTAAGGGAGTTTGACAAAGTACCAAATGAAGTGTCACACTAGTGGGAGATAAATAACACATTTTAGGTTTACAATGTTAAGAAATAATTTTGATGAGGTAAAAGATAGATAAAATTTCTGTAGAAAAAATGTCTGCATTATGAAACAAAAGGCCAAAGAGACTAAACAGAAAGCAAATTGGTATTTTAGATACTACAATCTTAAAGACTTTTAAGCAGGAGATTTGCCATCTTGTTAGAACTTTCAAGACTATTTCATAAAAGATAGAATCTTGGGAGTTCCCTGGTAGTCCAGTGATTAGGATTCCACTGGGGAACTGAGATCCCACAAGCCATGCTGCATGTACAGAAAGCAAAAAAAAAAAAAAAATCAGAATCTCACTACCAAATTCAGCTATCAAAATGACTAAGTGAGGTTTTAACAGCTTGCTGTCTCCTTGAGAAACTCAGCTGGGAAATACCTGTGCCCACTGCTAATGTTCAAATGGGTGGCTTCCAAAGAATAAAAAAAACTTGAAGAGCTCCCCAAGTGAGAAGTACATCCAGACTGGGGTGATGGGTAAGAGAAGATTTTAGGTAAAAACTGGGGATGAGATGCTCATGAGATGCAGTGGGCATAAAACAGATGCTTAAACAACAAAATCCTGCCCTTAAGAGGTGTGTGAGCCTTGAGGAAGTGTCTGGACCATGCAGGCTCCAGAGCCTTGTTTGTGATCACCCGGTGGGTGTGGAGACTCCTAAGTTCTATCTCTGACAGTCTTCACCCTGTAGACGAATGGGTCTCAGAACAAGGTGTTCAGAATAGCATCAACATAACCAGGAAACTTGCTGTAAGGGTAAATTCTTGGGACCACCCCACGAGTACTAATCAGAACTCTGGAAGGGGGGCCCAGGAGTCTGTTTCAATACCTTCCACATGACTCTGATGCACATTCAGGTCAGAGAGCCACCAAACTAGACCAGAAGTTCTCAATCAGGGTGATTTTGCATCCCTTCTCTCCCTGACCTGGAAACATCTGACGTGCTGGGAGACATTTTTGACTGTCACAGTATGGGAAAGGAGGGGTGACACTGCCACTATTTCTCTGTGGGTTTGGCCTTTTTTGGTTTAGGAAGAACTGAGCCATATTAATATTACTGCAAGGTATCAGCCAAGCAGTACCCAGACAACTCTGGAGTAGACATTTTCCTACTTTAAACCTGAGTAACATGAAAAAAGAGCAATTTCATGGATAACTCAGGGCTAAAATTTTAGTAAGTATGCCTCATTAACGTTGGCTGAAGTGAAATGACTAGCAACAGCGGAGTTAAAGGAAGGTCAGGTACACATTTTTCCAAAAAGAGAAAAACACTACAGAATTGTATTGCCAACAATCACCCTCTATGGGTGAACTGGAGAAGAGTTGCTTGGTTGCTTCTAGAAACCATACAAACAAAGTATCTTTTCCCACCCTATCTGAATTTACCACTGGTAGACAGACCTGGGCTTCTGGGAACTCTGATGCAACCTGGGCAATGTCATGGAAAGTTTCCTTATCACTGAAGAAGCGTTCAGCAGCTGCTCCTTTCCCCATGAAGTGAACGAAGGCTTCTTCTAGATCATTCCTCGAATGCAGCTCGCTGTGATCTTTCCCATTCCCAGGACTCAAGCCAAGGGCCTGCAAGAGCTTCACCCCTGACAGCACTACGTCTACACAGGCATTGACGCTGGAAGGAAGGAAGGAAGAGATGGTGTGAGACAAACAGAAGCACTGGGGCAACAGCTTTGCATTTAACAACAGGGAAATGTTTCAGAGGCCTGTGTTCAAACAGGGAAACAGAGGTAGTGGATCTGAAACCTGACCTGGAAAGCAAATAGCATATGGTGGAAGGAGGATTACTTTATCTGGATATGTATGTCTATCCCGGCAATAGCTTGATAAACTTTTACCCTCATTACAAAGAGAGAAGACAGGTGTTCAGCATTTCAGAACGAAGCATCGTAACACAAATACACCATTTCTGAGAAAATGATGGCAAAGCCAGACTGGATTCACCCTGGCTGTGCGACCTGGGCAAGTCACTTCAATTTCTTTGTCTTCAGTTTCCTCCTCTCTAAAATCATGTAATATGAGTATTTAACTCATAGGGCTGTTGTGAAGATTAAATAAGATAATACATGTTTAAGAACGCTGCTTGCTACAGAGTAAGCAAAGTAAAGTTTTGGTCGAAAGCCACCTTCCCTCAAAAGACAGCTGAGGATGGTGGTAAAATACACTGACTACTTCCGGGTGAAACTGAGAGCTGAGTGATGGCTTAAAGACTTAAGCGCACCTGCAGCCTTGTAACAACTCAACACTTGGCAGGTGTTCATCATGAACTTTAAAGACTAGTAAGAAGTCAGTGTGGTGTCACCTGGTTAATGCTTACAGATTTATAAAATACACATAAGGTTGTCTGGCCCCACCTCTCCCATGCACACATGCCGAAGTTGTGGCTTACATTTTCAGTGTTTTGTGTGTGTGTTTTCCAAAAGCCATTTCTTAAAAAAGAAGTTCCAAATACTTTGGGCAGGTAGGTGAGGTCCCCGGGCACCTTTATTCCTGCCTCTGCCATCCCTGCCAGTGGGGTTGGATGACCAAATGAAACAGCCTTGGGCGACAAGGGTGGCTGCCCTTCCACGTTAGTTCCAAGTATTTATGAAGCCAGAAGTTGTGTGCTTCCCTGGTAGCTCAGATGGTAAAGAGTCTGGGTTGGGAAGATACCCTGGAGAAGGAAAAGGCACCCCACTCCAGTATTCTTGCCTGGAAAATCCCACAGACGGAGGAGCCTGACAGGCTACAGTCCATGGAGTTACAAAGAGTCGGACACAACGGAGTGACTTCATTTTCACTTTTCATGAAATCAGAAGGTAAATTCATCAATCAAGAAGGCCCAATGGATTGGATTCTGGTGTGTAATATATAACTACAATGTCTCCCTTGTAGTCTCCTTTAAAAATCTCTTGATCACCAAATCGTTAATGGTGGCCAGCTCTAAAGATGAGGAAAGAGACTGCAGTAAGGGAGAGGAATTTTATTTTTCATCAGATGTATTTTTAATGTTGATAAGCATACATTACTTTTAGAACTGAACAAATAATTCTTAAAAGGTCCTCATGTGGGGTAGATATTATTTACATCACTCAAGGGAGGTTTACAAGGGCTGGAAGAGACACAGCCCTCTTCACAACACAAAACTGACTACATTCTCATTAAGATTCTATTATTAACTCTTCTCCTATGAATCACACATTTTTGAAAAGGTTTTTGCCTACCATACAGCATTTAAATACTCAAATGGTCTTACTCTTTTGAAGTCAAACATACATAATTACTCTGGTCAACTGGGAAAGCATAGCCTAAGAGTGAGTCCACCTTTCATACAAAGCACATAACACACACTGACACGCACGTGGCAGGTTCTTACTCACGTAAGACATTCCTTTCACAGCTTACAGGATACGAACCAACGCACCTTGTAAACTGGTCTCAGTGCCACCTCACACGAGTGTCCTTTCTTTCTACTGGACACCACACTGGATGTCTGAAGGGAGAAGCTTAAAAGGGATACAGGTATCCCTGGCTCTCGGACTCCAGGGGCTCCCAATGTTCAGACAGTAGACGTCTGGATAGTGTGGGACATTATTTCCATGAAGTAGTCCTACCTCAAATAAATGTATCTAAATGGATCTGGGTCCTGAGTCTGCATAGCAAAGGTTCAGATACCAAGGGATGTACCCATATTTGGAAATAACAACTTCAAAATAGACATCAATAAACACATCACTTCCATATCTAGTTCTGCTGAGAACTTAAGTAGTTTGATTTCTTAAAGATGAGAATGGAGGAAGTTTCAGTTACAAAAAACAAAACCAAAAAGAACACTGTTTATTTAGCACATTTTGCAGCACAAGACGAAACCCAACTGAACTAATTTTGAGTTTAAACAATATAACTACCATAGGAACATTTTCCAACCCCCACCTAATCATCCCATGAATACTAAAGAGGAAAATCATAGGAAAAAATTTACTTGGTAGCTATTAAAATAATTGTACCCTACTATGTGCCAGATACCAAACAAAGTACTTTTACCTCTGCTTTCTAGTTATATTTTATAATGCTTCAAACAGAACAGGAATCTTTCTCTGCACTTACATCAATTCAACAGCATACTAAAATGTAAACAAGCACGATACTTATAGGGAAAAGAAGTGTGTGTGTGTGTGTGTGTGTGTGTGTTTGTGTGTGAGGGGTGGTCTGCTGCTGCTGCTAAGTTGCTTCAGTCGTGTCTGACTCTATGTGACCCCATAGACGGCAGCCCACCCAGGCTCCCCCGTCCCTGGGATTCTCCAGGCAAGAACACTGGAGTGGGTTGCCATTTCCTTCTCCAATGCGTGAAAGTGAAGTTGCTTAATCGTGTCCGACTCTTAGTGACCCCATGGACTGCAGCCTACCAGGCTCCTCCGTCCATGGGAGGGGGGTGGTCAGGGTGGAGCAAAAAAAAACAGAAGACAAAATTATGTTCATTTGACACTTATGTAGAATTTCACAAAAATGTATCAAAGATTACAATGTGAGTTTTGAGAAAACACAGACACAGATAAAACAACTGGAAGGTAAAATGAGGTAACAGACGCTGAATGCCTACACAAGTGGCTGTACTAACAGAGGGCGCTGGGAGCCAGGGCTGCCAGGCATATTATCAGAGATTTCGGGTTGGGGTGGGAAAGAGGAATACTTTCTTCTAGTCTGTAAATTCCTTAAAGACAAGGACGGTGGTTCTTATCACCTCCCTTCTGTTTTATCATCTGTAAAACGTTTCCTAAGGTTCTTTTCAGCTTTCACACTATGCCTGAGCTAGTATGAAAGCTAATCATAATCGCTCTAAGATACACAACCACAGAGAAGAGAAACCCAAGAGGGCAGGATCAGCAGTCCTTGGGCCACACCCTGGATGATGCTCTGGACAGAGAAGAAGGCAGGCATTTTCAGACAGACCACACCGATCTGCAAAACATTCTAAGATAGGGAAGCAGTCATCACTGCTTTCAGCTGAGAAAAGTAAGGCTGGGGGTTAACTAACATTTCAAGGTCATGACTGGAGGAGCCCACACTCAAACCCAGATTTATCTGATATTGAAAGCCATAGGAGCAAAGACGTAGAAGAAGGGATAACCTTGTGTCTGGATATAACAGGAATGGTGAGCCAGTTAGGAGTCTGAACATGGTCCAAGAAGAGCAAGGCAGGTTTCAAAGGTCAGAGTGAAGCCAGGTGAGGGAGAGTGAGTGCTAGGATGAGGGTTCATCAGGCGCCCAACGAGTCTGAGGACCAGGGCCCGACTCGGAAGCAGAGGAGGCAGCATACGTTTTAGAAAAACGTGGTGTGGGCTTGCCATTGACCATCTCCTTGAAACCACTCCTTTATTTCTCTGGTCCTTTCCCATCAGGCCCTTACATGGCAGTGCCCACCCCTCCCCCAGCCCTGCCATTTGCCTTCCCTTCTTGTTCTCTTCCTGGGTGATGCTGTCTAGCCTCTGGCCTCAACCTAGGTGCAGGAGTCTCCAAATTGCGACCATGCTCCTCAACTACAGCCTCTAGCTGTCAGCAGCTGAGGGCTCAGCTTCCTCTATAATCCTACAGGAATGTACATTTCTTCCCTCTGAAACCAAACTGGTTACCTTTCGCCACAAACTTGTTCCTTTCTTAATCTCTCTTCATGGCAACAATGTGGCACCTAGAGCCACAAATAGGTTTAAGCTGCACCTCTGGCATTTGACAGCTGTGAGATCATGGGCAGGTCAGTATATATGCTAAGCTGTGTCTGACTCTTGTGCAACCCCTGGACTGTAGCCCATCAGGCTCCTCTGTCCATAGGATTTCCCAGGCAAGTATACTGGAGTGGGCTGCCATTTCCTTCCCCAGGGACTGAACCCACATCTCCTGCATTGCAGGCAGGTTCTTTACCACTAAGCCACCAGGAAAGCTTGACAATATCTGTATCTGTCTACATGAAGTTATAACATCCCCAATACTAAGAACTTGTCATTTGCAACTGCCTCTATTTACTCTACCACATCTAGCCTCTTGTCAAATCTCACCTGTTTAGCACCAATGCCAAACGAGAAAAAGCTCTATGGCTTCATAGCTAGTGTCAGGGTCTCAAGACTTTCCTCATTATTAGTCTGTTACCCACAAAAATAATGTGAAGCAGTCAAATAGGTCAGAACCACTGCTCAAATTTTCCATTCCTCCAGTTAAGTCTGTGAAAAGAACTTAGCATCATTGTGTGTGTGCACGCCCATTCATGCTCAGTCGTGTCCAGCTCTTTGCGACTCCATGGACCGTACCTGCTTATTAACTTTCATGGTTTTCCCATCACCCACACTGACACACAGGGCTCCTTTCAGATTCATCTCAACATCTATCATAAAGTCCTTGCCCTAAACACAGGACCAACCTTGCCAAACAAGCCAAATACCTTTTCACATTTGGTTCTCTCTTCCCAGGTGGGCTGATTCCCCAGCGTTCTTGTGGATAAATTCTTTTTTTCTCCAGGGCCTGACCCATGCACGTCACCGTAGCAGAATATATTTTCCGAGGTGGCCACAAGATGCCCCGTCCCACGTGTTCATTTTACAATGAGATGCTGACGCCCCTCCCTCCCAGGTGTGTTCTCTGTCCCCTCTCCTCAAAACCATTTGGACCTGAGCCTATGGGAGAGGTGACACTGTGTGCTTTTAAGGTCAGGTCATAAAAGGCATTAATGCTACTGCCTGGTCCTCTTGGGGAATTCCTTCCCCTAATCTAGTCATCCTGCGGTGAGAAAGCTGAACAATTACAAAGAGAAACCGCCTGCATGTGTTCAGGTAAAACCACGACTGAGGTCACAGCTGATGACAACAATCAACACCTTGAGATGATCCCAGGCCCAGCCATCATCTGCCTGAAACTGCACGGAACCCCAAACGAGAATCGCCTAGCCAAGCCCAACTGAACCTCAGAATCATGGAATAAAATGACCATTGGTTTAAGCTAAGTTGTGGGGTAATGTGTGATGTAGCAGTAGTAAATGGATTGTCAGCTTCTAGATGGAGATTCTCTTGAAACCTCATCCTGGGAAGAATTACTAGTTATTCTCTGGGACACAAGAAAGCACTTTTTTAAATTGTTATGGACAGCATTGTGTCCCTCTCTCCCACCCCCCCCCACCCCCGTTCATATTGAAGCCCTGACCACAAATGTGACCATATGTGGAGACAGGGACTATTTAAGGAAGTAATTGAGGTTAAATGAGGCCATTATGCAGGATTCCCAGGTGGTGCAGTGGTTTTAAAAAAAAAACAAAACTGCCTGCGAGCGCTGGAGACAAAGGAGCTGAGGGTTCGATCCCTGGGTTGGGAAGATGCCTTGGAGCAGGAAATGGCGTCAGTCTTCTTGCCTGGACAGAGGAGACTGGTGAGCTACAGCCCCTGGGGTCACAAAGAGTCAGACGTGCCTGAGTACACATATATGCAGCCATTATCCAATAGGGCTACTGTCAGTTTAAGAGGAGGAAGAGACACCACAAGTGCTCAAGAATAGAGTAACGGCCGCATGAGTACACAGGGAGAAGTCTGAAAGAGAGGACTTCTTGGATTATCAGCCTGGAGAACTTCGAGAAAATTAATTTTTGCTGTTTAAGCCCCTAGTCTGTGGTCCTCTGTTACGGCAGCCTGAGTGAACTAATACAATAATGAATATATTTGTTTCCAAAAAATGAGGCTGGGACCTTGCTTCATTCATCCCTGGATTCTTAGAACTTAGCATGGACCTGCCGCATACCATGTAGTTAATGAATATTTATTGAAAGTGTGTGCTCAGGAATGTCTGACTCTTTGCAACCCCATGGACTGTAGCCCACCAGGTTCCTCTGTCCATGGGATGTGCCAAGCAAGAATAGCTCCAGGGGATCTACCCAACCCAGGGATCGAACCCATGTCTCTTGCATCTCCTACATTGATAGGCAGATTCTTTACCACGGCACCACCTGGAAAGCCCATGAATTGACTGAAGACTCACAACAGCAGGGAGGACAATTAAGCTGATAAGGATACAGGTGAAAGTGCCTGAACTTGAAAGAAGAGTTAAAAGAAGATACACCTGAAGAAACAATAAAAATGTTAACATATATATATACACACACATATATATACTACCTAACCGGAGAAGGCAATGGCACCCCACTCCAGTACTCTTGGCCTGGAAAATCCCATGGACAGAGGAGCCTGATAGGCTGCACCATGGGGTCGCTAAGAGTCGGGCACAACTGAGCGACTTCACTTTCACGTTTCACTTTCATGCATTGGAGAAGGAAATGGCAACCCACTCCAGTGTTCTTGCCTGGAGAATCCCAAGGACAGAGGAGCCTAGTGGGGTGCTGTCTATGGGGTTGCACAGAGTTGGACACGACTGAAGCGACTTAGCAGCAGCAGCAGCATACTACCTAACATTAGCTGTCTGCTCTTTAAAGCAGATACTATGCTAAATAACAAAGATAATTTAATCTTCATGATAACTCTGCTTGGCTCAGAGGTTAAAGCATCTGCCTGGAATGCGGGAGACCCGGGTTCGATCCCTGGGTTGGGAAGATCCCCTAAAGAAAGAAATGGCACCCCACTCCAGTACTCTTGCCTGGAGAATCCCAGGGAGGAAGGAGCCTGGTAGGCTACAGTCCATGGGATCGCAGAGTCGGACATGACTGAGCGACTTCACTTTCACTTTCAATTTGTGGTCCCAATACTCACAGAACTAGTAGCGTACTTGGTAGAAGATCTGCTTCTGTGGCAAGATATTCACGTCGAACTTAGACAAGAACTAAAATTTGTAGAGGGAATAATTTACTTACACGCGAGAGGAGAATATAAAGAAAGGAGGCACTGTGATTCGAGAGAATCCTAAAATTGCAATGTCATTGAAATCTGGGGAAGAAGAGTTTCAAGAAGGCATGCTTAACGTGTGGAAGGCTGCAGAGAGCTGACAGTGAAGACTAAAAGTGGAAGCTGATTATGAAAACCCACAAGGCTTAGATAAGCTTTGAGAGTGAAGTTTCAGTAGAATGGTGGTCTCCAGACTATGGCATTAAGGAAGCGAAAACAAGGCGTAAAGAAAGAAATTCAGCAGCTAAAGACAGCGACTACACCTTCAAGTAGTTCAGAAGCAAGAGGGTGCCACTAAAATGGAAAGACCAAGCATTTTTGACTGCAAAGGAGTAGCCGCCAGAAGAGCAGAGATTGGAATGAAAGCGACTTGAACTTTACGGAGTCAGGCTGAGCGGGATTTCCAAGAGGCTATTAGGCTGGTTCTACGGGCGATGGCACTCCACTCCAGTACTCTTGCCTGGAAAATCCCATGGGCGGAGGAGCCTGGTAGGCTGCAGTCCATGGGGTCGCGAAGAGTTGGACATGACTGAGCGACTTCACTTTCACTTTTCACTTTCGTGCATTGGAGAAGGAAATGGCAACCCACTCCAGTGTTCTTGCCTGGAGAATCCTAGGGACGGGGGAGCCTGGTGGGCTGCCGTCTATGGGGTCGCAGAGTGTCGGACACGACTGAAGCGACTTAGCAGCAGCAGCAGCAGGGGCTGGTCCTACCGAGACGAGGAGGGTGCAGGGGCCAGCCGAGAGGAAAAAGCAGTCTGGTTGAGTCCCGGTAGCAGTGACGAATGGGGCTCGTCCCAGACGTGCGACGCTTCTCGCCAGGCAGGTAGCGTGGACACCAGCACCAAGGGCCCTCCGGGGGACCTCTAGGAATCTGTTTCCACGCCGTCTGACCTCCGGCAAGGCGGCCCTCAGAGGCCCAGAGAGCCCGCACCTCCTGCAGACACTTGCCTGCTTGCCCAGAGAGGCAAGCCCCGCAGACACTCACCCCACGGCCACGCGGCGCCAACGCCGGGCCGGCCGCACGATGAGCGCGTCCCAGGCGGCTGCCAACCGGCCCTCAGGGGAGCCGACTCCTGGGGGCGCGGGCGCGGGCCCCAGCTGCAGCGAACTCCACAGCGAGCGCAGGGCCGACCCCGGCAGCTGCGGCTCCAGCAGGAAGACGCAGCCCACCGCGAGCGCCAGGAAGCCAGCGTACGCGGAGCCGCGCCACAGCGCCATGGAGACAGAGGCGTGGAAGCGGCGGCGAACACCTCTTTGCCCGGCCCGCGCCTCTTCCGGGCTCAGCACGCGCCGACGTAGACTCGCGCGCCACGTCACGCCGGCGCGTCGTGGTCCCTCGGATGGGCGGGGCGCCGCGAGGAGGTGGACTTAACAGAGGGGCGGAGACTCCTCTTCCTTGGTCCGAATTTTAGCTCTTGGGGGCGCGCGCGGTTTTGAGGCACTGAGGGAGGTTGGACAAAGGCCATAATGCTTGTCCAGGCGCTGTACCTTTTCCCAGAACTCCATTCGTACCCAAAAATAGAGAGGCAAGGATCCGTTTGTTTTCCCAGTAGGATGAACCAGACCGATTTTGAAGAAGCGGGTAAACCTCGTGTCAGTCTTTGAGCCGGTCGGTGTTCCCATTTGAGCTGAACCCGCAGTTCCTCGGAGGGGCACAAATCACACTCCCCCTGTTTTAATCTGTCCCTCTGCCAGTCTGTCCATCCTCCATTGTTAACTAAGCTCACTCTCTTTCAGACCCGGGGCTTGGCCCTCCCCGAAGGAATACGATGGCAGCGGCGCTGCTTGTGAGCCCTTGGGGACACGAGTGGCAGGGGGATTCTGTCCCTTTGGAGGGTGACCGAGACCTGCAGCTGCTTGGGGGCGTTTGCCGAGACTGAGGGGAGTCCGCACGGATTGTCCTCGCTGGATGATCAGCTTCGAACCTTAAAATAACCCTTTGGGGGCGCTGTTCCCTTTAACAACCTCAGAACATGTACACATGCACTCAATCTTGTGTACAACACAAGGGGTTTTGGACATGCGTTAAGAAACCCTGGTTTCTTCTTCTCCTTTAGTAACATGACTTACACCCAGCAGACCCTGTCTTCACTATGACTCTTCTGTGTGTGAGCCTCGGTTGAGAGTCAGTGAAGCTAGGCTTACTGCCAGCTCATTCTCAGCAGTCGTCTTGCCAGGCCTGATCTTGTTCCTGGATGGTTTCCATTTTTCCAGTTCTGCTGGCTCCTGACCTTGGCTCTGCGTCCGATTTTCCACTCTGCTCCTGACCTTTGGACTTGGCAGTGGTTCTTTATTTCTCTAGCTTTGATCTTGGGCATTTGGCTTCATTTCCCCCAGCATATCCTTATCCTGGTCATCTACCCTCCCTGTCTCACCCCACCCAGCCCACCTGACCATAACATCCCTTTCAAAGGAGATGTTCACACAGGAAGAGATCTGGGCTATTACAGAAAGGAAAGGAGCCAGTGAGATCTGTGTGAAGCTGTCTTCACTAGAGTTACCTGCCCCTTCTCTCACCTCAGGGAGACATGTCAGTTAGGTCCCAGAGAAACTGCTCCCCCACATGACCCCCAGTGAGCAAGTTTTCCTACCACCCTATAAGTGACTGAACCAGCACGTAATTCAAAAGCAGTGAATTCACTGGCCAGAGCTCTCCACTGAGAATTTGAGCCAAGAGTCAAGAGTCTGTAGCTAGTCGGTTTGGGTTGTGGATCTCCAAGGTCATGTAACGTTGAAGGTGAGATAGGGCCAGTTAAACAAATTCCCAAGGTGGAGTTTTAGGGGGGGAGCTGAGGAAGCTGAACTGTGGGAAGACCATGGAGCAAACAAGCTTAGAGGAAGAGGAAAAGTGATGTAAAGAGAAAGCCACCTGGGGCCTTCCCTTCTGGCTCCCAGAAGACTTGCTAAGCTGCCAGCACTTTGTACTAAATTCTTTTGCTTTTTCCTAATGGCACCCCACTCCAGTACTCTTGCCTGGAAAATCCCAAGGACGGAGGAGCCTGGTGGGCTGCAGTCCATGGGGTCGCTAAGAGTCGGACACGACTGAACGACTTCACTTTCACTTTTTACTTTCATGCATTGGAGAAGGAAATGGCAACCCACTCCAGTGTTATTGCCTGGAGAATCCCAGGGATGGGGGAGCCTGGTGGGCTGCCATCTATGGGGTAGCGCAGAGTCGGACACGACTGAAGCGACTTAGCAGCAGCAGCAGCAGGCTTGCCAGAACTTTTTCCCCCTCTAGTTTTATTGAGATATAATTGGCATATAACATTGTACAAGTTTAAGGTGTATTACATATACATTTTGTGCAATGATTACCATAATAAGTTTAGTGAACATTTATCACCTGCATAACAATTTTCTTTTTTTTTTCTTGCAGGACTTTTAAGATCTACTATATTAGCAACTTTCAAATATATCATACTAGAATTTGAGCTTTACTCACAGAGGCAAAACTGAGGGTAGAATCTGGGACCCTTTACTGCGGTCCTTTTACCTGGACAAATGTCTCCTCTCCTCCTCCTGGAGAAACAGAATACAAAGAAACTATGCTGCTGCTGCTGCTAAGTCGCTTTAGTCGTGTCCGACTCTGTTCGACCCCATAGATGGCAGCCCTCCAGGCTCCCCCGTCCCTGGGATTCTCCAGGCAAGAACACTGGAGTGGGTTGCCATTTCCTTCTCCAATGCATGAAAGTGAAAAGTGAAAGTGAAGTCGCTCAGTCGTGTCCAACCCTCAGCGACCCCATGGACTGAAGCCTACCAGGCTCCTCCATCCATGGGATTTTCCAGGCAAGAGTACTGGAGTGAGGTGCCATTGCCTTCTCCGAAGAAACTAAGAGGGACTAAAAATAACTGAATATTTTTATATTCAGTTATTTTCAGGGGAGTCAGGCAAATTATGAACTATAAGATACAAAACGGCCAAAACACAACTGCCACTTCTTTTTTTAAATTTAGTTAATTTTTTAAAATATATTTTTTATTGAAAGTGAAAGTGTTAGTTGCTCAGTGGTGTCTGACTCTGTGACTCCATGAATTGTAGCCTACCGGGCTCCTCTGTCCATGGCATTTCCCAGGCAAGAATACTGGAGTGTGTAGCCATTCCCTTCTCCAGGGAATCTTCCCTCCCCAGGGATTGAATCCGGGTCTCCTATATTGCAGGCAGATTCATTACCAGCTGAACCACCAAGGAAGCACAGCTCCCCCCACCACCCCCCGCTTTTTTTTAATTGAAGTATAGTTGAATTACAGTGTTGTATTAATTACCCATACACAGAAAGGGACTCAGTTATACATAATATGTACATCCTTTTTCATATTCTTTTCCATTATGGCTTACCTCAGGATATTGAATATAGTTCCCTGTGATATACAGCAGGACCTTGTTGTTTATCCATCCTATATACACCAATTTGCATCCAACCAGTTCCCAATCCAACCCTCTCCCATTCTCCTGCCCTTTGCAGCTGCCACTTCTGAGGTGCCGGGAGCCAAACCAGAGTACTGCATGTGATCCCTGCAAACAGCACCACGAAGAGGGTGGGCAAACCACCTGAGCCAACCTTCCAACCAGACCCACCAATCCACCCTTACCCTCCCCCTCTTAAGGGACCAGCTCACCCGTCCTCCCTTAGAGAGCCAGCAAAGGCACCTGTTAATTGTCTTCACTGCCTTGTGCTACATCATGAGTTCCAGTAAAGCCTTGCCTGAATTTCTTGTCTGGCCTCTCAATAATTTCTGTTGATTAAAGAGTTCAAGAACCCAGGCTGGTAACAAACAACAGCAGCTTGAACAAAACGGAAGTTGATTTCTCCTGTAAAAGTCCAAACGGGACTTCTTTGGTGGTTCAGTGGTTAAGACTCTGAGCTTCACAGTGCAGGCAGCTTGGATTGGATCCCTGATTGGAGAACTAAGACCCCACATTCCACGAGGTGAGGCAAAACAAAAAGTCCAGACAGGGTGCTAGTACTCCGTGGGCAACAGCAGCAAGCTAGAGATGCTCTGTGGCTCCTATTGGTTGGTGGTTCAGCGTCAGTTTGCATTGTGGATGGTAATAAGGTTGGACACGGTGCTCGCCTAATTCTAACTGAGAATTAGAGGCAGGAGCTGCAGGAATTGAAGAATATGAGTGAGCATTGCCCGTCATGGTGGAGGCTGTTGCGGCTTCTGGTCCCATAACAGTCACAGGGGCCTTG
This sequence comes from Bos grunniens, assembly GCF_055505025.1. Taxonomy (NCBI): domain Eukaryota; kingdom Metazoa; phylum Chordata; class Mammalia; order Artiodactyla; family Bovidae; genus Bos; species Bos grunniens. The sequence goes on along the minus strand of NC_141174.1, from coordinate 82,794,001 downwards.
ATTCCTTCTACTCGCTAGGGGCTCAGGGGCAGGCATTCAGTGTTCTTGGCACTACAGTTCCTCTTGAAAGATTTCATTAGTGAGCAATAGTCATTTCAGATTTTGATCATTGATCTGTTTAATGACTCTGGAATGCTTTACAAGCCAATTGTTTTTCTTGAAGTTAGATTTCTGGGGGCAGTTATACAAAACAGCCCTAAGTGGATAGGCGGGGCTGCCCAGTTCTGAACAAATAGAAAAGGACTGTACAAACCTCAAGGCACCCTTCCCTCAACCCAAATTGCTTCCAGACATGGCCTTTGTTATTGGTTATCTCTCTGAGGACCTTGAAATGAGAGCAAAAAGCAACTTTATTTCAGAAAATTCAGAGGCAGACGGAGGCTACAGGTGTCCCACCCAAGACCCTGACCTGGAAGGCCAAAGAGCAGATCCCATATTTATATAAGGAGTTAGCAGAATCCTGTCAGTCCCAAATTAGCTTAAGGCAAGGTCTTCCTTGATGGCTCAGAGGTTAAAGACTCTGCCTACAATGTGGGAGACCTGGTTTGATCCCTGGGTTGGGAAGATCCCCTGGAGAAGGGAATGACAACCCACTCCAGTGTTCTTGCCTGGAGAATCCCATGGACAGAGGAGCCTGGAGGACTGCTGTCCATGAGGTCGCAAAGAGTCTGAGCACTGAGCAACTAGCAACTAACACATGCACAGTCCTTGCTGCTGCTACTGCTAAGTCGCTTCAGTCATGTCCAACTCTGTGCGACCCCATAGACGGCAGCCCATCAGGCCCTGCTGTCCCTGGGATTCTCCAGGCAAGAACACTGGAGTGGGTTGCCATTTTCTTCTCCAATGCGTGAAAGTGAAAAGTGAAAGTGAAGTCGCTCAGTCCTATCTGACTCTTAGCGACCCCATGGACTGTAGCATGGGATTTTCCAGGCAAGAGTACTGGAGTGGGTTGCCATTGCACAGTCCTTAGCCTTGACATAAACACCAGTCAACACACAACCTATGTTACCTGAAGGGTTTTAAGAAGCAAGTTTGTTCCCACATTTGGAATAGAAACTAAAGTAGGACCAAACAGGTCTCATGAAAGCTGGGATAACCCACTTTTCCCATAGTTTCAAGCCTCTAGGGTTTGATCCAAGGTGCTCGCTGAAGTCCATACTGTGTCAAGGCCTTTCCTGATGCCGGGGACATCACCCAACACAGGTCACACCCGAAGGCCAGCATCAGAGCACAGCTTTGACGGTTGTAGAAAACTCCCAGGAGACAAAAAAGAAGGAATAAAGGATCCTGGGATCCGAAAAGAGCAGGCTTTGTGTCTGGAGCCAGAGCTCTCAGGCCATCAGACATCCTCCTCCCTAAGCTGAATCAGGAGGAAACCAGCAAAACAGAGGCTGGGCTTCTGCCTGGGGTGAGGCGGCGCCCTTGGAGGCACAGGAGCTGGGTGACAAGAATGGTGGCAGCAAAGCAGTGAAGAGAGGTGTGCTGGTTCCTTGCCAGTGACCAAACCTTGCTGCATGGGTTGGGAACTTCTTAGTGTGTAACACTATTGTAACGATGCAGTGGTCCTACGTTTACACTTCAGGATGAATTGCTCGGAGAGAGTGCTGAGCAGGGGAAAGTGGGAGGTGCAGTGTTTCTGTCTGGCAGGGACCCAAGAGCTTCACAGGGCAAACTAGTCAGCAGGCAGGGGAAGCACGGGCTGGTCCCATGGTGCTGTCTGGGCACCTCAGGCTCCCTGGAATACCACCATCACACTGCCTGGGGACTTCCCTGGTGGTCTAGGGGTTAAGAATCTGCTTTCCAATGCAGAGGACTCAGGTTTGATCCCTGGTCGGGGAACTAAGATTCCGCATGCCATGGGGCAAATAGGCCCCTGTGCTGCAGTTACTGAGCCCATGTGCCACAACTAGAGAGCCCTCACACCGCAGTGAAGATCCCATGTGCCTCAACTAAGACTCAACGCAGCCAAATACATATATAAATACTTTTAAAAATAGACAAACACTGCCTGTGCAGCCTTTTCTCTTGCACAGGCCCTCCTGCTTGGTGTTCCTCTGCAGGTCGTGTCCACCAGCCCTGTCACGCATCGTGCAGTATATGCTATAGTTCTGATTTGGGTTCTGAAACCCTTGCAGCATATGTTTGGAAGGAAATGGAAACTGTGCCTTCAAACTGCATTTCCTTCTTAATTCAAGAACCTTAACCATTCTTGAAGCATTCTGCCTTCGAGAGTTGTTTTCCAAACTAACATAAAGAAAAAAAATAAATGAAAGGAAGCAAAAACTGATCTGGCAGGACACCTCTGCTCTCCAGTCGTCAGGGGCTCAGACTTGTTCTGTCTTTTGCTCTGCCATCCCTAGGGGACAGCAGAAAGGCGGGAGTACCTGATGACAAAATCATGATGGCTTTGAAAGAATCAAATCAGGGCTCTGAAAGAAAAGAGAGGCAGTGAATGCTTGTTGCCAGGCAACCACCAGTTTCTACTTAAATGGAGAGATTGTGGGGCTTGATGCCTGTGTGTGTGTGTGTGTGTGTGTTTTCCGGTTGTTGTTTGTTTTTGGCCAAATTACATGGCATGTGGGGGATCTTAGATCCCAGACCAGGGATTGATCCCATGGCTGCTGCATTAGAAGCGAGGAGTCTTAACCACTGGGCCACCAGGGAAGTCCCTGATGCTTGGTTTAAAAACTCCACTTCTGCCATCCACTATCTGTGTGACCTCAGGCAAGTCATTTAACCTTTCTGTTCCTCAGTTTCTTTACCTACAAAATAATTCCTACTTTACCAAATGGTTGCGGGCAATAGAGTTATTCTAAAAGAGCCTACCACATGTCTGCTACATGTTGACACATGCCCAAACACTCCCTGACATTGCTCTGATTGGTTCTTGAGAACTATATTTAATTTTCTTCTCAGGCTTCCTGGACTGCCACTCTCTCACTTTAAGGAGGACTGGCATCTCTGCATGGATCACTGTACAAGTGGCCTTTTCTAATTTTTAGCTGCTCAGCACCTGTACAATATTCCACTGAATGAAAATATGACAGTTCATTTATCAACTTTACTGTGTGTAGGACATTTGTAATTTTCCCAGTGTTTTCCTATTATGTATAATACTGCTCTGCACACACTTCTGATATGCATATACAGATGCTCCTTTAGGGTGTACACTAAGAGTGAAATTTCTGAGTCATATGCTCACCCTTGTCCTCCTCAACTTCACTAGATAATATAAGACATCTTTCCAAGTGATCCATCAGTTTACCCTCCCACTGGCAGCACATGAGTTTCTGTTGCTCCAAATACGTACCAACAGATTCTTAACATTTTGCCATTCTATCGGATGTGCAGTGGTATCTGCCTGTGGTTCTGACAAGGTTTTATCTGTTAGTTGTGAATATCTCATCCTCCACCCCTGTCGCTTGTTTTTTCATTTTCTTCGTAATGTCTTTAGTGAATAAAGTTCTTAATTTTAATGTAGTTAATAGTTTCTTCCTTTTTATTGTTGCCTTCTCCTTTGTCATTGGTACTTTTTGTTACTGTTTTAAAAAATAGTTCCTTACTTGGGGTCATGAAAATAAATATTCACCTATTCTCCTTTTCAGAGGTGTAAGTTTTTATGTTTCATGTTTATATGTTTAATCCACTTTGAAACCGATTTTTGTATGTTGTGGCGGGAATTTTTATAGATACCCAATTGGCACAGTGCCTTTTATTGGTCATTTCTCAACAACTCTGCATTCCCACTTTTGTCCAATATCAATTATCTACATATACGTGGATCTGTTTTGAGGCTCTTTATTCTGCTCCATTGGTCTATTCATTTATCCTCATACCAGCACCTCACTATTTTGATATGAGAATGTAAATTTTTTAACCTTAGTTTGCAAGAGCAGCTTGGCTATCCTTGGCCTTCTTTTCATTTCTGAATACATTTTCAAATTGACTTGTCAACAACAACAAAACAAAACCAAAAAATCAGTTAAGATTTTCATCAGTTTCATTTGGGGAGGACTGACATCTTTTCAGTATTGAGTTGTATTTCCTAAGACTACAGTATGTCCATTTATTTATTTAGACCTACTTAAATGTTTTGCATAATGTAATAGACTTTTATGTGTAGAAGCTTTGCATATTTTTAGCATGATTTACTTCTAGGTGCTTAAGATTTTTAGTACCTTTATTGAGATAAAATTAGCATGCAAGAAACTTCACAATAGAGTGCACAATTTAATACGTTTATCCTGTATAGACATCCCAAACCATCACTACAACTCAGATAATAAGCATATCCACACCCTGAAGGATTCCTCATGTCCACCCTCTCATCCCTTCCTGCCCAGACTTCTTACTCTGCTGCTTACTTACAGACTTCATCCCTGCTTCTTACTCTGTACCCAGGCAACTGATGACATACTTTCTGTTGCTATCGGTCAGTTTATACTTTCCAGAATTTTATATAAATAAAACCATACAGTATGTGCTCAGTTCAGTTCAGTTCAGTTAAGTTGCTCAGTCGTGTCCGACTCTTCGAGACCCCAACAGTCGCAGCACTCCAGGCCTCCCTGTCCATCACCAACTCCCGGAGTTCACTCAAACTCATGTACATCGAGTCAGTGATGCCATCCAGCCATCTCATCCTCTGTTGTTCCCTTTTCCTCCTGCCCCCAATCCCTCCCAGCATCAGAGTCTTTTCCAATGAGTCAACTCTTCCCATGAGGTGGCCGAAGTACTGGAGTTTCAGCTTTAGCATCATTCCTTCCAAAGAACACCCAGGACTGATCTCCTTTAGAATGGACTGGTTGGATCTCCTTGCAGTCCAAGGGACTCTCAGACAAGGGTCTTCTCCAACACCACAGTTCAAAAGCATCAGTTCTTCGGCGCTCAGCTTTCTTCACAGTCCAACTCTCAAATCCATACATGACCACTGGGAAAACCATAGCCTTGACTAGATGGACCTTTGTTGGCAAAGTAATGTCTCTGCTTTTGAATATGCTATCTAGGTTGGTCATAACTTTGCTTCCAAGGAGTAAGCGTCTTTTAATTTCATGGCTGCAATAACCATCTGCAGTGATTTTGGAGCTCAAAAAAAAAAAGTCTGACACTGTTTCCACTGTTTTCCCATCTATTTCCCATGAAGTGATGGGACCAGATGCCATGATCTTAGTTTTCTGAAAGTTGAGCTGTGCTAGTGTGTATCAATAGTGGGTGGGGCTAGTGGTAAAGAACCTGCCTGCCAATGTAGGGGACTAAGAGATGCAGGTTGGATCCCTGGGTCAGGAAGATCCTCTGGAGGAGGGCATGGCCACCCACTCCAGTATTCTTGCCTAGAGAATCCCATGGACAGAGGAACCTGATAGGCTGCAGTCCACAGGGTTGCACAGAGTCAGACACGACTGAAGTGACTTAGCATGCAGACTGTAGTGTGTATCAATAGTTAATTGCTTTTGGGACTTCCCTGGTGGTCCTGTGGCTAAGACTACACTCTCCCAATGCAGGGGGTTCCATACCTGAGCAGGAAACTGGATCCCACATGCTGCAACTGAGAGTTTACATGCCGCAGTTAAAGATCCCGCGTGCTGCAATGATCCTGAATACTGCAACTAAGACCCAGTCAAATACATAAATAAATATTAAAGAAAAAGGTTAATTGCTTTTAAAAGAACTTTTTTACTTTGAAATAGTTATAGATTCACAGGAAGCCACAAAAAACTGGTTCAGAGAAGTTCTCTGGACCCTTCACCCAGATTCTCCCTTGGATCTCTACCTGCCTGGTTGCTTCCTGCCATTCATGTGTGTGTGCATGCTCAGTCACTCAGTCGTGTCCAGCTCTTTGTGACCCCACAGACTGTAACCCACCAGGCTTCTCTGTCTATGGGATTTTCCAGGTAAGAAAATTGGAGTGGGTGGCCATTTCCTTCTCCAGGGGAACTTCCCGACCCAGGGATTGAACCTGGGTCTTTTGCATCTTCTGCACTGTAGGTGGGTTCTTTCATTCATCTCTCTGCTCAAATACAGTCTGCTCACACAGAGCTTCCCTGAGCAACCAATGGAATATCATGAGCCTGGAGGACTCTCACCTCTCCCTCTTTTACTTTATGTCTAGAACTTATTCATATCTGATTTTCTCATTTGTTTACTGTGATCTCATCCAATTAGAATATGAATTCTGTGAAAACAGGGACCTTGTCTGTCCTAGCCAGTGACTAGAATAGTGCCTGGCATTCAATAAATACTTGTTGAATAATAACAGATCTTTCAGCAACTGCACAATACAAATATTGTTCTCTCCATGTCACAGATGAGAAGCTGAGAAAGATTATGTGCCTTGCCCCAAACCACACAGTTGGTGGTGGTGGTGTGGACTTTGGAAGCTGAGATTTGAATCTCTGATTTCTAAAGACACACTACCCTCTCTTCTTAAAAAAATTCTGAAACAGGAAGCAGGGCAGAATGAGGGTGACTACATCTATCTCCTTAACAGTAGCTCTTTTTTTTTTCCTTTTTATAACTTTATTTATTCTTATTTTGGGCTGTGCTAGCTCTTCATTGCTGCACAAGCTTTTCTCTAGTTGAGTGACCTGTGGCTACTCTCCCGTTGCGGTGTGCAGGCTCCTCATTGCAGTGGCTCCTCTTGTGGAACGTGGGCTCTAGGGCCTGTGGACTTCAGTAGTTGTGTGTGTGTGGGCTGTAGCGCACAGGCTCAGTAGTTGTAGCGCGCGTGCTTAGCTACTTCTCGGCATGGGGGATCTTCCCTTACCAGGGATCAAACCCGCATCTCCTGCATTGGCAGGCAGATTCTTTACCACTGAGCCACCAAGGAAGCCCAGTAGGTCTTCTTTATACCACAGACTTAGACCCTAGTGCCAGGCCAGGGGTAGCGAACATTCCAAGTGGTCAGTTCTTGGGGTCACTGGCCTCAGTAGCAGTGGCAGGGCCTGTAGGTCCCAATGTGGACTATTATTTCCCTACCTCCCAAAAAGGGCAGGCAATTCATCCCCCCTCATGTTCACGTTTTTCTTTTTGTTAATGAATTAATATTTCTAGCAATTTACTTCTAAACCATTCTTTAAAAGGTCATCTAAATCTTTAAAGGGCCATTATAGTTCATTACAATCTATTGCAAGCCGATTTCTTTAAACAAGCCATTCCTGATGCTGAAATTATAATTTTTTTTTTTTTTTTTAGCTTTTGGCACTATGTACTGTTTAGAACAATAGAGGATAACTTTAAATAAAAACTGGGTGATACACTGGAAAAATACTGGGTAATACATTGGAAAAAATATTTTCACATGTAAAAATTCTGCATATCTTCAATTAAGGTTTATGAAAAAGTTAATTTCAAAAAAAAGATACAAGCTTCATAACTCATGATGAAAGTTAGCTGGCTTTCTTGAGAAGTGAAATTAAAAACAGACTGCACTGCTTACTTTTCAGCCAATTCCACTTTGCCAGATTTCAGAAGGAAAAAGCCCAACGTAGTTTCAGTGTTGTCTCCTTGTCTGGGAGAATCCGGATGACTTGCTCCTCTCTGACAGCCTACTTTGTCCTCACTGCTCCCAATCACAGCTGAATCCATCAACAGGACGGCTTCACATGCTGATCATGCACAGCCAAGAATGACAAGCCCAGGTTGGTGCAGATAAATCCTCTGCTTCTTCATTGGATCTCAAACATTGTTCTATATGCTCCAGTCAATTTGCGTGGGGCTGGTACAAGAAAGAAACCACATTACTTACTGCATATTCATCAACCTTCTGGAATCTGGTGCATTGGTCAGTTACTTTATCCAGTACAACTTGAGTGGGTGTCCAGTAGCAATTTTTCTTCCAGAGCTCCTGATCTGTGGCCAAATGCATGATCCACTAAACTGAGTCATGCTGCAAACTGTGTTATAATCAACACTTTGGAAAATGTTTCATCACTATCACGTTCTTCAGAAGGAGCCGCTCTTGGGGACCATGATTCCTGTGGCTGTTCTGGCGTGGGCATAGGAAAGGCCCCCATAATCCTCTTTCCTACTTCCTTTATCCAACTTTTTTGGCTGCTCTTTCTCCAGTAAGTGAATACTGGACTTTTTCTGCTTAAAAAAGAAATTATAAAACAATACATATTCAGTATATGTCATTTAGAAAATGTAGAAAAGAATGAGTACTTTAAAAATCACCCTTAATCCTATTGATCAATGTTCTGTTTTTTGCTGTATATCTTTACAGACTTAAAAAAAATACTTTTATGCATTTATTTTTGGCTGTGCTGGGTCTTTGTTGTTGCACTCAGGCTTTGTCCAGTTGCAGTGATTGGGGGCTGCTCTTCGTTGCAGTGGACAGGTTTCTCACTGCAGTGGCTTCTCTTGTTATGGCTCCCAGGCTCTAGAGCACAGGCTCAATAGCTGTGGCCCATGGGTGTAGTCGCTCTGAGGCATGTGGGATCTTCCCACACCAGGGATCCAACCCATGTCTCCTGCATTGGCAGGTGGATTCTTTACCACTGAGCCACCAGGGAAGCCCTTTGCAGACTTTTTAATATAATGTGTGCACACAGATACATACATCTTCACAAAAGTGGAATTTTATTATTACATATTTTGTTTTGTAGATCAGCCCTGGGTGTTCTTTGGAAGGAATGATGCTAAAGCTGAAACTCCAGTACTTCGGCCACCTGATGCGAAGAGTTGACTCATTGGAAAAGACCCTGATGCTGGGAGGGATTGGGGGCAGGAGGAGAAGGGGACGACAGAGGATGAGATGGCTGGATGGCATCACGGACTCGATGGACATGAGTTTGAGTGAACTCCGGGAGATGGTGATGGACAGGGAGGCCTGGCGTGCTGATTCATGGGGTCGCAAAGAGTCGGACATGACTGAGTGACTGAACTGAACTGAACTGATTTTGTTTTGTAATAATTTTTCCCTTAACTATATAATGAACACTGTGATATCACCAATTTTTTTAATCCAGTATGATTTTTCATGGCTGCATAGGCTGCTAGTTATCTAATCTACTGGTAGAAAATTAGACCATTTGCAAGTTTTTGCTATTACAAACCATGAAGGAGGAACATTCTCATGGCAGAATCTGCAGTTTTTTAAATGTCTCTTTAGGATAGAGTCACACCTACCTCCGAGGACAGTTCCGATGATGTTCTCAGATTCGCCTCCATTAAAGTTGCTCTACCTTCCTTCTGCAGTAGCTAAGAATAACCCCACTCCACACACACTCTTGTTCATACTGCAGCCTTGCCAGCCCGTCCCAAGAAGGATGCTTCAGGTGATCTCTCTGGCTTCAAGAAACCGCGAAGAGAGGGCAGGTAGAAAGGGACTCAAACCATGTCCGAGGTCACATCTAGGCTCTGTAAGGCAAAGGATGGGGTCCCTAGGTGGAAAAAGACGAGAGAGGATGGGCCTCAGGGTCCCAGAGACTCCTCTTGGTGCCGGTGGATGTGTCTTAGAAACCCGGCTTCCTCATCTACGGAATGAGGATGGGATCTCTCGGTGACGGAGATGCGTGGATGTCACCTTCAGAGATGCATCAGAACCGAGCCGCGCCTGCAGGAGCGCTCCCGGCGCCTGGAGGGGACCGAGGACCGGACAGTCTGGCTGGCAGCCTAGGAGCGCCCCTCAAGCTCGAGCTGACGTCTCCCGGCTGGCCCGTGCCAGGAGGGAGAGCCGCTCGGAGCCCCCAGGGGGCGCCGCAAGCCCACCGCAAGAGCCTCACACTCGCCGGGTGGGGACCGCGCGAGCCTCCGGGAGTGAGTCCCGAGCCTCGCGGCTCATGGGCTAGGCCCCGCGATGGGTCTTCATCCCCTGTGATTTCTTTTTCCGCACAACAAACAGAAACGCCATCAGCTCAACCTGTCCGCGCTTGCAGCGTGGGCTTTTTTCATCCCCTGCTCAGTCCCGCAGCCGCCGTGCAGTTGCTCCTGGGGTTGAAGTCTTGGATTCCAGGGTTTTCAAACCTCAACTCAGAGGCCATCGCCTTCCTTGACTCCCCCAGATCTCGGGGGCGTGGCGCCCGGATGGAGCCTGGTCCTGTCCCGATGCGACCCACTTCCCAGGCTGGGCTGTCTAAGGATGGAGCTTTGGCTGCCTCCTTGAACTCGAGCCCTTATTGCAACACCTAAGCACCACACTGCCTCTGGCCTATGGTTATAAGTGAGGGAACCGGCTCTTTTCTCTGCGTGGCACAGTCAAGGGTCTGTGGGAAGGGATCACGCCCTTCAGCCGCTTGGCAGAATAGAACCCGTGACCCAGTTGTGTGTGTGTGTGATGAGTGGGTCTTGCATCTGTGTGGGAGTTTTTACATGTCAGCAGAGTGTTTGTGCATATGTGATTGTGTGGATATTTGGGAGAAAGCATTTTCTAAATGAATGATATTCTATATGGAGTTAAATATATGTCAGTGCGGCCAGAATTTCAATCCCTGTTACTTGGTGGTATAGGTAAAATGGACAAATTTGAGGGCCGGGATGTGTGTGCGCTCAGTCGTGTCCGACTCTTTGCAACCCCATGGACTGGGGCCCGCCAAGCTCCTCTGTCCATTGGATTCTTCAGACAAGAATACTGGAGTGGGTCGCCATTTCCTCCTCCAGGGGATCTTCCCAACCCAGGCATCAAATCCATATCTCTTGTATCTCCTGCTTTGGCAGGCAGATTCTTTACCACTGCTCCACCTGGGAAGCCCTTGAGGATTGGAGGTTGGTTCTATATTTGCAACAACAGGCACCTAACCTCGGGCAAAACTCCTCCTCATTGCCTCCACTTTCTTAAAAGATCGTTGTTTAGAAGGAAAAATCATAACTCATAAATATACAACATGAACACGTGTGAGATTTTAATTAATTAATGAGGAAACCAGTGATGTGTTAAGCGTTTCTTCAGAGGACAATACAAAGACCAGTTACACATACTGGCACTCAAGAATAATGAAATGAATTTGTTAATTGATCCAAAATTGGCTTCTTCCACAGTAGGGGAAAGTCAATTGTATCTCCACCTGAGAAAATTCATTTGCTGCTGTGGACAAGAATCATTTGTATAACTTTCAGTTTTCTATAACTTACGGACTCAAAGACAATGACAGGTGAAGATTAGTGCAGAGTCAGATAAGGAAGGTTACACTAGCTCAGTATTCGATAGGGTACTTTTCCTCCTATTTCAAAAGATTTTCACGATTTTTCCTGACTGTACAGTAGGGTTGGGTGGCACAAAGTTTCTTCAAAATTTTTGTGGAACTCTTTTCTAGGTGAAATCCTGCAGGAAACCCTAATATATTTTTAAATGTCTCAGTTAAAATAATTTATTATACAGTTAGTACATGTTCATTATAAAAATGTCAAATAGTACAGAAGGTTATTAAGTAAAAAAATCAGCCTCCCTTCTCTTCCCCTCCCTCCGTCTCCCCTTTCAATTCCAGACTTATCTACTGTAACAGTTTCCTATATACCCTGTAGGTACCTTCTATGCATGCACAAGCATGTTTTTTAAAATACAAATGGGATAAAAAGAATTTGTTCTTCCATACTTTACTTTTTTTTCAATTAAAAAATATATTGTGGGAAAGCATTAGGGAAGTTTCTCAAAAAACTGAAAATACAACTGTAATGATCCAGCAAGTCCACTTCTGGAGATATAGCCAAAGAAAATGAAATGATAAACCGAAAAGATACATGTACCCTGATGTTCACACAGCACTATTTACAATATAGCCAAGACAAGGACACAACCCGTGTCCATAAACAGATGAATGGATAAAAAGGATGTGGTATATCCAATGGAATATATACACAATGGAATATTACTCAGCCATAAAAAGAATGAAATAATGCCATTTGCAGGAACATGGATGGATCTAGAGATTGTCATACTGAGTGAAGTAAGTCAGACAGAGATATGCAGAATTTAAAAAGAAATGATATGAATGAACTCATTTACATAGCAGAAAGAAGAAACTTATGGTTGTCAGAGGGGATGGATGGGGGGAAGAGATAGGGAGTCTGGGATCGACATGTACACAATGTTTTATTTAAAATGGATAACCAACAAGGTCCTACTGTGTAGCACAGGGAACTCTGCTCAGTATTATGTGTCAGCCTGGATGGGAGGGGAGTTTGGGGGAGAATGGATACATATATATGTATGGCTGAGTCCCTTTGCTGTCCCCTTGACTATCACAATATTGTTAATTGGCTATACCCCAATACAAAATAAAAAAATAAAAAATGAAATTTTGCCATTTATAACAACATGGATGAATATGGAGGGTATTATGCTTAGTGAAATTAGTCAGAGAAAGATAAAACTGTATGTTGTCACTTCTATATGGAATCTAAAAAATAAAACAACATAGTAAATATATAAAAAAGAAACAAACTCAGATAAAGAGAACAAACTAATGGTTACCAGGAGGGAGAGGGAAGGTGTGAGGGGCAAGGTAATAGTAGGAGATAAAGAGGTATATTGAGAAGGAAATGGCAACCCACTTCAATGCTCTTATCTGGAGATTTCCATGGACAGAGGAGTCTGGCGGGCTACAGTCCATGGGGTCACAAAGAGTTGGACATGACTGAAGCGACTTAGCATAAGTAGTATTCCATGGTTTGTGTACCCTTAACTTTTTGAAAATTAATTTTTATTGGAGTATAGTTGATTTACAGTGTTTTGTTAGTTTCAGGTGTACAGCAAAGTGAATCAGTTATACATAAATCCACTTTTTAAAGATTTTTTCCTCATATAGGTAATTACACAGTATTGAGTGGAGGTCCCTGTGCTCTACAGTAGGTTCTTATTAGTTATTTATTTTATACATAGTAGTTCGATACCCTTATTTGACCAGTTTTTTATTAACAGATTTTGTTAGGTGTTTCTAATTTTCTGGTTTGTAAACAAATGAACCTCCTTAATAAGTATTCATGTACGGTGATATTTATCTACATATGGAACAACAGACTGGTTCCAAATAGGAAAAGGGGTACGTCAAGTCTGTATATTGTCACCCTGCTTATTTAACTTATATGCAGAGTACATCATGAGAAATGCTGGGCTAGAAGAAGCACAAGCTGGAATCAAGATTGCTGGGAGAAATATCAATAACCTCAGATATGCAGATGACACCACCCTTATGGCAGAAAGTGAAGAAGAACTAAAAAGCCTCTTGATGAAAGTGAAAGAGGAGAGTGAAAAAGTTGGCTTAAAGCTCAACATTCAGAAAACGAAGATCATGGCATCTGGTCCCATCACTTCATGGGAAATAAATGGGAAAACAGTGGAAATAGTGTCAGACTTCATTTTTTGGGGCTCCAAAATCACTGCAGATGGTTATTGCAGCCATGAAATTAAAAGACGCATACTCCTTGGAAGCAAAGTTATGACCAACCTAGATAGCATATTGAAAAGCAGAGACATTACTTTGCCAACAAAAGTCCATCTAGTCAAGGCTATGGTTTTTCCAGTGGTCATGTATGGATGTAAGAGTTGGACTGTGAAGAAGGCTGAGCACCGAAGAATTGATGCTTTTGAACTGTGGTGTTGGAGAAGACTCTTGAGAGTCCCTTGGACTGCAAGGAGATCCAAGCTGTCCATTCCGAAGGAGATCAGCCCTGGGATTTCTTTGGAAGGAATGATGCTAAAGCTGAAACTCCAGTACTTTGGCCACCTCATGCAAAGAGTTGACTCATTGGAAAAGACCCTGATGCTTGGAGGGATTGAGGGCAGGAGGATAAGGGGACGACAGAGGATGAGAAGGCTGGATGGCATCACTAACTCTATGGACGTGAGTTTGAGTGAACTCCGGGAGTTGGTGATGGACAGGGAGGCCTGGCGCGCTGTGATTCATGGGGTCTCGAAGAGTTGGACACGACTGAGCGACTGAACTGAACTGAAGGTAAATTTTATGAGTCGAATCACTGGGTTTAAGGTTAGCTACATTTAACGTTTTGACATATATTGCCAAGTTACCTATCCCAGAAATTGTAATCTTTTTTTTTTTTCTACCAAATGACCTATCTTTATACCCCCACCCACACTGGATATTATCAAACTTTTAGATCTTTGCAATCTGATAGAGGAAAATGACACCTCATAATTTCAGTACATTTTTCTTCAGTTATCTCTAGCAGTTAAACATCTTCCCTTCGGTGGGAAATCGCTTCATTATTTGTGTGACTTCTTTCTGCAGAATAATTCACCTGGCATAATTTGAAAACCCTTGAGCTAGATTGATTCTCTGGGATTTGCTATTCCAGGAGGCAGTTTCTGGGTAAGTGGGGGTTGGGCCCTGCTGTGTCAGCATGGAGTTCGCGTGTCACTTGCACGTGTCTGAGTCTGATGTGTGTCTGAGCACAAACGTGTTCCTGTCAGTGAGTGTCCACGTTTCCCTGACAGTGGAGAACAGAGGTCATGCAGGTTACAGGGATGGGGGGTAGTTATTGCAGGAAACAGAGAACTCTTTCAGTTGGGAAAAAAGAACAGCCGGCCTTCTGTTACCTAGAACTGGAAATGGGAAAAGGGCGGAGGACAGAGGCAACTTCATGTTCTTTGTCTCCATCACCACACTCTGCTCTCCTGGGATGTGCTCCCGTCTCTCTGTGGACTCATAAACTTCCCCAGGAGCCCAGAGCAGCCACCTCAGTCTGAGTTTGCTTGCCTTTCAACTAAAGTGGCCATTGCTGTCTGGAACAGCAGCTCGGTTTCCCAAGAAATCAACCTGTTAGTGTGACTGGGGAAGGGGAAATAGCCACCAACAGGGTCTGTTTGCAGGGGCTTGAAGGAGTGACTCTAAATCTCTGCTTCATCATATGCTCCATTGTCTGGAAGGCAGGTGGAAGCTCAAGTCTCTGTCCATGGACAGTGCCAACAGTGTATATGGAAGGGAGAGTAGGAACTCAGGAAGCAGACAGACCTGGGTTCCAGTCTCGGCTCTTGCTAGCTGTGTGACTGGGGTAGGCCACTTGACTTCTCTGAGCCTCCAGCCCTCATCTGTGCGTGCGTGTCTGTGCATGCTCAGTCGCTAAATCATGTCAGATTCTGTAACTCCATGGACTGTAGCCCGCCAGGCTCCTTTGTCCATGGGATTTTCCAGGCGAGAATGCTGGAGTAGGTAGCCATTTCCTCCTGCAGGGGAGCCCTTATCTGTAAGTTGAGATTAATGGCACCCCTATTGTGAAGCTGTGAGGATTAAATGAAATAATAGATGTCATGGATCATAACAAATACTTCAGTCAGCACTCCCTTGAAAGTGACATTTTGATAATCACACTTTTCAAAATGAGGATCTCAAAGAAGGTCCTCAAACATCAGAAATGGAGGGGATCCTTCCTCCTTTTGTGCACCCATTCAGCAGCAACCTTGTGGCTGTGGTCTCTTGCAAGAACTGCAAGAGCTGGTTCTGTCTCCCCTCCTGTGCCTCTTGCTGCTCACACTTTTATTTATTAAAAAAAATTTTTTTTGGCCACACCCTTCAACAAGTGCAATCTTAGTTTACTGACCAGGGATCGAACCTGCATCCCCTATGAAGGAATAGTCTTAGCCACTGGACCACTGGGGAAGTCCCACTATTCACACTTTTTTAGCCAAATCATGCCACTTCATGCCTCTGCTCCTGCAGGCCTGTCAGCCTGGAGTGCTCTCCCCAAACTCAGTCCACCTGGCAGATGTCTACTTACACCTCAAAACATAGCAGGGCAAAAATATATATTATTTAATCTAGCACATTTAGCTATTTGTCTGAAACAGAGTCAGAGTGGATTTCTATCTTATCATATACAGAAATAAAACTCCAGCTGAATTAAGGATTTAAAATGTAAAAAAGAAAATATTAGGAGTTTGGCAAGACAAATCACAGTGCAACACCAGCGTGTACCTACCTAATGAAAAAGTCGGATGATACCGAGTTCTGGGGTGGATATAGAACAACTAAGACATCTCTCACATTACTGGTGAGGGGGTAATTTGTACCACTGCTTCGGAAAACTGCCAATACCTACAAAGGCTGAATGTACACATATCCTGTTATCCTGAAATTACATTCTTGGGTAAATACCCAACAGAAATGTAAACATAAATTCGCCAAAGTTATATACAAGAACATTCATAGCAGCACTGTTTGTAAAGGCTGCAAGCTGGAAGCAACTCAAAAGTAAGACAGATAAATAAAGTGTGGTTTATTTATATGTATGTGAATATTATGTATATTCATATATATATTCAGTATTCAGTATTATGAATACTGCACAGGAACGAGAATGAGTGGGCTACATGAATGAATCTTATAAACACAGTGTTGAGTTAAAGAAACTAGACACAAAAGAATACATATGGATGATTCATTTAAGCAAATTTTGACTCTAACCTATGATTTTAGAAGTCAAGGTAGAGGTTAATCTTTAGGGAGGGTGATGACTGGAAGGAGACATGAAAGAGCTTCTAGGGTGCTGGGAATGTTCTGTTCCTTGAGCTGGGTCCTTGATTGCATGAATGTTTTACTTGTGAGATTTTATGGATCCACAAAAATATGTGTACTATTTCATATGTATGTTATACTTCAATAAAATTTTTGGCAAGGAGGCCTCATATAAACTTAGGGTTAGAAGACCTTCCCAACTAAGGTTGGAAATATAGGGGATAAAAAGATAGCTATTTTTGCATATAGATATTTTAAAATCATTTTTATGGTGAAAGATACTGCAAGCAATGTCAAGAATAAGCATTAGATTTGGAAAAAATATTTGTAATGCAGGTGATAGTCAAAGCTGTAATGTGTAAAGCACTCTTACCCATTGATAAGACAACCCAATGGAGAAATAAATAAAATAATGCAAATGCAAGTCAGAGAAGAAAATTATTCAACTATATGGAAAAATGCTTAAAATCATTAGAATTCTGGGGAATGTAAAGGTAGTAATAAGATTACCAATTTGTATCCTTTGGGCTGGCAAAATTAAAAAGAGCTTCTATATCTATTGCATATGGGGGAAAAGTGTGCACTTAATCCTTGCTGGTGAAGATGTAAATTATTACAACCTTCTTGGAAATCAATCAGGAAAAATCCATTGAAATTAAAAATACATATGCCCTTTGACCTAGCAGTCCCACTCCAGAGAATCTATTCCAGAGAAATGAAAGTCTCCACCTAAGGGCCCATGTACAAGGGTGTTTATTGCAGCATTGATCGTAGAGGTGCATGCATGGCGCCTGTGTGTGCGGACATACACGTACACCTCCCCCCCGCCACCCAAAGCAAATGCCTCTCAGCAGAGAAGTGGTATAAATGATACTGCTTTCACAGTATCATTTATACCATTTCACAGTCCAGAGGCCTCAGGGTAAACTGTGATCTTTCAGTCCATAGGAGGTCTTCACCTCGAGTGCGGGGGAGGGCGGACAGTTGTGGATGATCGAAAGCCCATTTCCTCTTGTCCTTAACCAGCAGCTTGGATTCCAGAGCAGGACTTGGAGGAGTGACCATCTAGGACAGTGGCATCCTCTCTTAACAGGGCTCAGATCCTGTCCCTGCAGGATCAAAGAAGGGACACCCACAAAGGAGGATTACAGAGGTGGCTCTTATGGATATCCACTGTCAGTCACGCCTACAGTGGCTTTTTAAAGTCCAAGTCAGGCAAAAATCTCTACTACCTGAAGAATAAATGAGACATGAGACCAATTGCAAATAATTATTATCTAAAAGCTGTGTTTCCCTTCAGATGTTTGCATTCAAGTCACATCTCCCTTCACCTGATGCTCCCTCTCTTAAGGGAATTAAAGTGTGAACTGAGCTCACTAACCTCCATTCGATTGCTGGGCCGCCGTGGCTTAGCTCAGGAAGACAACTCTAAGCAGGTCTCTATACTAAATGGAGGGCCATGTCATACATGGGTAAATATTTAAAATTATAAGCCAAGCCAATCAACTATTATATAAAAATATTTTATCCTCCTATCTTGAAAAATATGCCTTCATAAGATAGAAAAATTAGTTACAGTATAACACTATGGTTTTTATGTAAATGAAAGTTGGCAAGCCAGTGAAGATTACAGAATTTATTTTTGCACATATTTGGATATTCTGTGTGAATATCCAAATAAGGATATGACTGGCTGGTGATGTTTTGATAAGTAATAAAATCAAGATCTACATAAATCATAAATTATTGTGTGGCTCAGCAGTGAAGAATCTGCTGCCAGTGCACTGGTTTGATCCCTGGGTTGGGAAGATCTGGAGAAGGAAATGGCAATCCGTTTTGCTATTCTTGCCTGGGAAATCCCATGGACAGAGGAGCCTCATGGGCTACAGTTCATGGGGTCTCAAAGAGTCCATCAGGACTTAGCAAATAAACAACAACAAATTTTTCATTAACTTTATTTTTCTTTCTTCCTTTATTGCAAAATTACTTAATCACCATTGTGCAAGGTTTTTACACAATTTATGCTCTATTGAAAATGATAACAAATTAGACTATCTTTTTTGAATCAATGCAATTCTTAGATAAATTTTAAAATTCATTTCAATTTGGAGAAAGTTTCAATAATAAGTGAGATTGTTATCAAAATCTTAAAAACCACATCTATTTATTTTTCAAAAATTTATTTCTTTGGCTGCTCTGGGTCTTAGTTGCAACATGTGGGACCTAGTTCCCTGACCAGGGATCAAACCTGGGTCCCCTGCATTGAGAATGTGGAGTCTTAGCCACTGGACCACCACAGAAGTACCCTAAAAACCATATTTAAATTTGCAAGTGAACCATGAGTTGTACAAATCTATTCAAATATTTTAACAAAGTTAAGATAAATCATATTATTGCAGAAAATGTTATAAAATCTTTTAATTTCACAATATAAATTTTTACCTCTTACACTGTAAATTTTACTGTCTCTTAAAGGAATATCTAGGTTCATGCAGTGATAGGAAGAATTAGTGTCATGTATCTATATTTAAGATATATACTGTTTTAAAGGTAAAATAAAGTGCGATTGGTGCAAAATGTTCCTCAGCCGCCATGTGAAACTGTGTAAGCCACACTGCTTCATGAGTACCCACTGGACCACAAACTGGAGCACAAAATGAAGCATGAAAATGGACGTATGGCCCTCCTGGGAAACGGTGCTTCACCCTGCAAGAAACTACTACATTCATGCTATCTGAGAAAAAGGATTTGACAAGTTAATTAATGTCTTTTTTTTTTTTCTTACTTAAGTGCTTCTGCCACTCAAATCTTCCTCTTATTCTGAAGCAGTGTCTGTCTCCGATGTTGCAGAAGCACAGCCCTGAAACCTTTGTGACATTCAGACATGGCTGCTCTTTGTGTCTAGGGCATAGGAAAGTGGTGTTTCCTGGGGCCTGAACTGTGTTACCTGCAGGCTGCGCTCGGCCCCTGTTGAGCACCAGATTCCAAGTGCTCCTTAATCCATTTATTTTTGGTGTATTTGGGATGTGTGGGAACTTCTAAAATAGGGCTTTGCAAACTTTCTGTGGTACAGGATTGCTTTTTAATTTTCCAATCCCATCCAAAGCAATTCTTTTGTAAAAAATCCAATAAAAATAAATCACTAGAAAAATGAAATAAAAAAAAATCCATACCAAATACAAGGCTGAATTTTTACAGATTCAACAGACATAAAATTACTCTTGGTTTCTGTGTGTACTCATCAAGAATCAGTAACAGACTGTGGACAGGCGCTGGTCCATGGACCACATTGCTCAGAAAGTCAAGGGACTCTGGGTAGGAGCCAGTCTTGCTTGAATCCCACCCCACAGGCTTTTTCAGTCCCTGTGTGAGCTTTCCCCTAGGTCATGCAGCTCTCATTTCAGGCCACCAAGTCGTCTGTCCTGTCACTGTCCTGACATAGGGGCAAATGTCCAAGGTCCCATCATGTCCATGAGCCTCTATATCTCCTACTTCTCCCTGAGTCACCTCACATCGGTGTATGAGGAGGGGCCTTGAATGTTAAGCCTGGAGAGGGGCTTCTAAGTCGAGGACCACGCGGAAAGTGTGATGTTGCCTTTGACACAGCCAGGACCTCTTCTAGGCCTCTCCCCACATTGCTGGGATGAGGGTCAGGCTCAAGAGGGCTTTTTTACCCCTTGAACTCAGGGAATGTGGCTACTTCTCTGCTCTGACAGGGCCAGAGGGCAGGAGCATTTCTGGAGCTGAGACTAGGCTATTTACCTGTCTTTACTCTTAGGGACTGAGGCCAAAATTTGAGACTGGATTGTTTCAGGTATTGTGCCTGCTAGAGTAGTCAGGGCCCTACATCCAGGGCAAATGGTAACCCATGCCATAGGTAGCAGGAGATGTTTGGATATGAGGTGTTTATGAAGATCAGACCATAAAGAATCCACCTGTAATGCAGGAGAGCCCGGTTTGATTCCGGGGTCAGTAAGATCCCCTGGAGAAGGGAATGGCAACCCACTCCAGTATTCTGCCTGGAGAATTCCATGGACTGTAGAGTCCATGGGGTCACAAAGAGTCGGACACGACTGAATGACTTTCACTTTCATTTTCAGGATACTCTGGGTTTTCTCAGTGGAGGTAGGAACTTTCGTTAGGCCTGGAGTCAAGAACTCACAACCTGCTTCCAGAAATTCTACATGGGACAGATACAAGCCTCTAAAATCAGTCACATGTTTTTTATCACCCACATATTTTTTTATGACCCAACTCAAATTTTGTTTGTCATTTAACCTTCTCATAGATAATTTTTGCAGTGGACTTAGTTTTATTTGTTACCAACTACTGACCGTCCATCTAAACTTTCTCCTTTAATGTTTTAAAATTACAGAAGGAATTTCAGTTCAGTTCAGTCACTCAGTTGTGTCCAACTCTTTGCGACCCCATGAATTGCAGCACACCAGGCCTCCCTGTCCATCACCAACTCCCAGAGTTTACCCAAACTCATGTCCATCAAGTCGGTGATGCCACCCAGCCATCTCATCCTCTGTCGTCCCCTTCTCCTCCTGCCCCCAATCCCTCCCAGCATCAGGGTCTTTTCCAATGAGTCAACTCTTCGCATAAGGTGGCCAAAGTATTGAAGTTTCAGCTTTAGCATCATTCCTTCCAAAGAACACCCAGGACTGATCTCCTTTAGAATGGACTGGTTGGATCTCCTTGCAGTCCAAGGGACTCTCAAGAGTCTTCTTCAACACCACAGTTCAAAAGCATCAATTCTTCGGCACTCAGCTTTCTTCACAGTCCAACTCTCACATCCATACATAACCACTGGGACAACCATAGCCTTGACTAGATGGACCTTTGTTGGCAAAGTAATGTCTCTGCTTTTGAATATGCTATCTAGGTTGGTCATAACTTTCCTTCCAAGGAGTAAGTGTCTTTTAATTTCATGGCTGCAATCACGATCTGCAGTGATTTTGGAGCCCCCCCAAAATAAAGTCTGACACTGTTTTCACTGTTTCTCCATCTATTTCCCATGAAGTGATGGGACCAGATGCCATGACCTTAGTTTTCTGAATGTTGAGCTTTAAGTCAACTTTTTCACTCTCCTCTTTCACTTTCATCAAGAGGCTTTTTAGTTCCTCTTCACTTTCTTCCATGATCTTCCCTGGTGGCTCAGACAGTAAAGCGTCTGCCTACAATGCTGGAGACCTGGGTTTGATCCCTGGGTCGGGAAGATCCCCTGGAGAAGGAAATGGCAAATGACTCCAGTACTCTTGCCTGGAAAATCCCTGGGAAATTCCATGGACAGAGGAACTTGGTAGGCTACAGTCCATGGGGTCACAAAGAGTCGGACACGACTGAGCGACTTCACTTTCACTTTCTTTTCTGCCATAAGGGTGGTGTCATCTGCATATCTGAGGTTATTGATATTTCTCCCGGCAATCTTGATTCCAGCTTGTGCTTCTTCCAGCCCAGTGTTTCTCATGATGTCCTCTGTATATGAGTTAAATAAGGAGGGTGACAATATACAGCCTTGA
Source organism: Bos grunniens (assembly GCF_055505025.1). Lineage (NCBI taxonomy): Eukaryota > Metazoa > Chordata > Mammalia > Artiodactyla > Bovidae > Bos > Bos grunniens. Next base: position 82,772,076 of record NC_141174.1, on the reverse strand, counting down.
CGTACAAATGGAGGTCTATATTCATCATCCCCACAGTCCTGTGCTCTTCAATCCTCAATCCCATTCCCAAGAGTTAAGGTGTTTTTTTTCTTTTTTACCGACCGTTAATGGTATACCCTTCCCAATTCCTGCCTACATATTTGCAAATACTGTCTCTTTATGCACTATTGGGGAAGCTCTGTAATGAGCAACCAATGGAGAGGCCCAGGTGGAGAGGAACTGAAGCCTCTGGCCAGCAGCCATGTAAGTGAGTTGAGACTCAGGTCTTCCAGCCCTCACCAAGCCTTCAGTTGGGGCTGCAGTCCTGACTGGCCAGGACCACTTTGAGAAATTCCTCAGAAACTGTGTGAGATCATAAATTTTTGTTAAGTTGCTATGTTTTGAAGTTATGGGTTATACAGAAATACAATTAACACAACTTTCATTTCTCTCCAATTCCTGTATCATCGTTTAGTCCCCTCTGATAGCAAAGCTCTTCAAAAGAGTTGTATTGGGTTGGCCAAAAAGTTTGTTTGAGTGTTTCCATGAGAGAGTCCAGGAAAACCTGAAGGGACTTTTGGCCAACCCAGTGTTTACTCATCGTCTTCTTTTCCTCCCCAGCGCTTTTATCCCACCCAGTCCTGTCTGTTCTAATGTGTTAGCCAGTAACTACCACCTGTGTGTCTAGGACAGGGCCCTGCCGTGTTCTGATTAGTCGGAATGTTCTCATGTGAGGTGCCTGTTGCAGACCCTGAGCTGACGGGTCACATGCAAGAGATTCATTAAGGAAGAGCTCCCAAGAGAGCTGGAAAAGGAGCTGGGGAAGCAGCACAGGGAAGGGGAAGAGGTGAAGCAAGACTGAAATCTCAGGCAAGTCCCAGTCTTAGACTGATCCTGATGGCTTTGGAGGAAATAACATCTTATGGTTTTGTTCTACCTTAAGGCAAGAGAGGGACTTCCCTGGTGGCGCAGACGGTAAAGCGTCTGTCTACAATGCGGGAGACCTGGGTTCGATCCCTGGGTTGGGAAGATCCCCTGGAGAAGGAAATGGCAATCCACTCCAGGACTATTGCCTGGAAAATCCCATGGACAGAAGAGCCAGGTAGGCTATCCATGGGGTCGCAAAGAGTTGGACACAACTGAGTGACTTCACTTTCAAGGCAAGAGAGCTGGGCTTTCATGCTGCTAGCTGGTTATTGGATGGGCAACCCTACAGGACGTCAAGTCCCAGACTCTTCTGGCTATCTGCATATACAGACAGAGTAACTCCATTAATCCAAGGGCAATTAAGGATCCAAGGGGAGCTGGGCAGAGTATAGTTAATATTTGTTTCAGCAGTGCTTTATTTACTTATTTACTTATGGCTGTGCTGGGTCTTCGTTGTGGTGTTGCCCCACAGTATGTGGGATCTTGGTTCCCTGACCTGGGATAGAACCCTTGTTCTCTGCATGGGAGGCAGATTCTCAACCACCAGACCACCAGGGAAGTCTTTCAGCAGTACTTCTTAAACTTTGATGGGCACTCAACTTATCAGCAGTTCTTGTTAAAATGCAAACTCTGGCTAGGGAAAACTTGAGATGGGGCTGAAATTCTGTGTTTGTAACAAGCTTCCAGATCCTCAAGCTTTGAGTAGCAAGGAGCCACAGTACCATTCATGGGAACCTAATGTAATGGGAGCTACTCCTTCAGTGAAAGAACATCAGGCACGTTCTGGGCATCTACTGCTGTGTATCAAGACACCCCCCTCCCCCAAACAGAGTGATTTACTACTAATTTATTATTCTATGGGCTGATTTGGCTTGGCTCAGTGGGGTCAGTGGATATCTCTCATGCAGTTGTAGTCAGATGTTCATTGGAGCTGTGTGGTTTTCTGTGTGGAATGTCCAGGAGGGTTTACTCATGTGGTTGGCAGCTGACACAGAGTGTTGTTAGGGACTCAAGTAGGGCTGCTGATTGTCACATCTCCCTGTGGCCTCTCTGTGTGGTCTGGACATCTCATAGCATGGTGGCTGTTCTAAAGTGTACCCAGGGGACTTCCCTGGTGGTTCAATGGTTAAGAATCCACCTTACAATGCAGGGGATTCAGATATGATCCCTGGTAGGGGAACTAAGATTCCACATGCCACAGAGCAACTAAGCCAGAGCTAGAACTACTGAGCCTGTGCATCACAGCTAAAGAATTTGTGTAGTACAACGAAATGTCCTGTGTGCCGCAACTAAGACCCAATGCAGTCAAATAAATAAACAGATATTTTTTAAAAGGTGGGGACTCCCCTGGTGGTCCAGTGGTTAGGAATCTGCCTGCCAATGCAGGGGACCTGGGTTCAATCCCTGGTCCTAGAAGATTCCACGTGCTGCAGAGCAACTAAGCCCGTGTGCCACAACTACTGAGCCCGTGTGCTGCAACTGTGGAAGCCTGCACACCCTAGAGCCTGTGCTCTGCAACAGGAGAAGCCACTGAAATGAGAAGCCCGCACACCACAACTAGAGAGTAGCCCTTGCTGCAACTAGAGAAAAGCCGGAGGGCAGCAATGAAGACCCAGCACAGACATAAATGAATACGTGAAAAGCGTACCCAGGCTTTGTTTTCATCAGGTATGGTAAGACGTGCAGACATGGAAATGACTGTCATAGAGGAAGACGTTTACATGCACAGGTCTCTAGAAACAGGAGGCATGTGTGCCATGCAGGGCCACATGAGGAAGCACTGGGGTTGGTCAGGAGGTAAACATCGGGGAGAAGAGAGCAGGATCAGAGTCTTTATTAGGGTTTTCATGGGAAGGCATGGGTGAGACAGGGTAGGCACAGTGAGTAAATTTAGGATTGGATGGTTCAAATAATCTCGGTAGACTCTGGCTATAGGGGTGGTCCTAAATTGTCTGGCACGTGGCCCTGGAGTGATTTAGGGCAGGGAGGCTATTGGCTTAGTGTGCAAGAATATGATAAAGGAAGTGTGGGCTCTAGATTTGTTGGAAAGAAAGAAAGAGAAATCACTCAGTCGTGGCCAACTCTTTGTGACCCCATGGACTGTAGGCTACCAGGCTCCTCTGTCCATGGGATTTTTCAGGCAAGAGTACTGGAGTGGGTTGCCATTTCCTTCTACAGGGGATCTTCCCAACCCAGTGGTTGAACCTGTGTTTCCCGCATTGTAGGAAGACACTTCACTGTCTGAGCCACCAGGGAAGCCCAGATTTGTTGGCTTTTGTATCAAATCACACTCATAAGGGAGGGTCCAGGAATGAACTAACCCTGGCAGGGACATTATCTCTAGGATCCAGGCCTCGAATATCCGAGCATTAAGAGTGGAAAATAAGAAAATATAGTCAATAGCTCAGTTCTGAAAGGGACCCAAGAGAGAGCATTCCAGAGGCAGAAGGCGGAAGCTACTAGGCCAGTTAAAAGCTATGTCTAGAACTGATGCAATATCACTTTCCCTGGATTCTATTGGTTGAAACAAATATTGAATAACTTAGATACAAAAAGGGATATAAATTCCACCTCCTGACAGGGGAGTGGCAGGGTTCCATCACAGAAGGACAGGTGATATTGCTGTGGCCATCTTTGGAAAGTTGGATTGATCAGATGTATGTCTTAATCAATGTAAATATCCGTACAAATATCTGACAACAGCCAAGTTGGGGGATTCTGCAGGTAAAATGCTCTCACACTGAGACAGTTCAATGTATCAAGGCTTTGTATCCCCACCAATCTGAACAGCAAGATGTTCAATTCTTCAAAGTGTTTCCCTCCTCTGTGTTTTCAAAGTTTCCAGTAAAGCCCAAGTTAGCCTACAAACTCTTGCTCATCGCTGCCCCCTGCTGGTGAGTCAGAAATTCAGGCACTCCCTACCAGCCACTGGCTCCCACCCTCATCATAACCTCCAAGTGACTCTAAGTTACAGGCTTAAATACAAGGTGAGCCCTTCTGAAGGGTTCAGAAATGAGACATATATCTGGGGCTGCCCCAGTCCATTAGGCATGTTTTTCTATCCTCTGTGAAGAGTGATACTTATTTTTTTCCCCAGGGCAACTTGTGAGTACAGATACTAAAGACTCAGCTGGACTCTTCTGCCAGTAGTTTTCAGGCCCACCCCCGTGCAAACAGCTATATTCAGTTACCTAAGTCAGATTGGCACGGCAACCCTGGCTTTCCCAGGTGGAAATGGGTGGGCAAGGCTTGAAGAAGAAAGGCAGGATGTCGCTATTTCCTTTTCTCAAGTCATGTGGGAATGCAGCAGACACCCAATCAGAATGTCCTGTGACTTTAGATTTTAAAGTTTACAGAAACTGCACTCAGGCAACTGAAGCCCGGGCATCTTTCCCTGTAAAGATCTACTATTCCACTTTCTTGCTTTAGTCTGGGTCTCTTTTTCCTATGGTCTGATGAGGTCTGTGCAGCCCGCTTCTGGGTGCGATAGCCCCTGCTAGGGTCTAAAGAAGGATCTCAGAGCAGTCTGGAAAGGAAGGCCCAGGTGGTTTTGGGAAGGTCCAGTGGTCAGAATGACCACTAAAGCTGCTCACTCATCCTCAGCCAGGCCTCAAACTGTGCTCCCCATGGAGTTCTCACAGTCATTCACAAGGGAAAAAAGTTTTATGTGGAAAAATATGTTTGTTATTTACAACTCCCCTCTGCCTCCTGAGAAACCTGTAGGTAGGTCATTGTAACCTATAGGGAAGCAACAGAATCGTACGTAGAATAACAGACTAGTTCGCAATTGGGAAAGGAGAATGTCAAGGCTGTATATTGTCACCCTGCTTATTTAATTTATATGCAGAGTACATCATGTGAAATGCTGGGCTGGATGAATCACAAGCTGAAATCAAGCTTGCCAGGAGAAATATCAACAACCTCAGATATGCAGGTGATACCACCCTAATGGCAGAAACAGAAGAGGAACTAAAGAGCTCTTGATGAAGGTGAAAGAGGAGAGTGAAAAAGCTGGCTTAAAACTCAACATTCAAAAAAACTGATATCGTGGCATCCAGTCCTATCACTTCATGGAGAGTAGATGGGGAAACAATAGAAACAGTGGCAGATTATATTTTCTTGGGCTCTGATATCACCATGGACAGTGACTGCAGCCATGAAATTAAAAGATGCTTGCTCCTTGGAAGAAAAGCTACGACAAAGTTAGACAGTGTATTAAGCAGAGACATCACTTTGCTAACAAAGGTCCATATAGTCAAAGCTATGGTTTTTCCAGTAGTCATGTATGGATGTGAGAGTTGGACCATAAAGAAGGCTGAGTGCTGAAGAATTGATGCTTTTGAACTGTGGTGTTGGAGAAGACTCTTGAGAGTCCCTTGGACAGCAAGGAGATCAAACCAGTCAATCCGAAAGAAAATCAATCATGGATATTCATTGGAAGGACTGATGCTGAAGCTCCAATACTTTGGATACCTGATGCAAACAGCCAACTCACTGGAAAAGACACTGATGCTGGGAAAGATTGAGGGCAGGAGGAGAGAGGGGTGACAGAAAATGAGATGGTTGGGTGGCATCACTGATTCAGTGGACGTGACTTTGAGCAAAATCCGGAAGACAGTTAGGGACAGGGAAGCCTGGTGTGCTGCAGTCCGTGGGGTCACAAAGAGTTGGGCATGACTGAGCAACTGAGCAACTGTCTTCTAAAGAAGATGAAGCTCAAAGACTGTTGACTGGGGTCATGGGACAGAAACTCTAAAAAAGGAAGCAAGACAAGAAAGAGAGGTATATGGGGTGGGTGGCAGGAGGAGAGGCTGGAGAAGAGTCAGGGGAGGAGAATAAGCATGGTTGATAGAAAGTTTGCAGGGAGAGAGAGATGTCTAATTGAAATTTCTGTTGCATTTGCTGCATTTGCAATGTGACACCCTACTCCATCTTCCCTGTTGGAACTTCAGAGCAAAACCAGTTTCTTCCTTTAAAGCACTGTGTGGTGGATTTTCTTTGGAGGAACACAGAGGGTGGCTGGAGGGTTTTAAGGGTGGAGTGGAGGCTTCCGCCACAGAAGCGCCAGGCCTAGGCTCAGGGCCGCACAGAGCACTGGGTGCCTCTACGCTGTGTTCCAGTCTGGCCGTTCTCTTCTTTTTTGTTTTTGGCTGTGCTGGGTCTTTGTGGCTTGAGGACTCTTCGTTACGGCTTTCTCTAGTTATGGTGAGTGGGTTTAGTCGCCCTGCAGCAGGTGGGATCTTAGTTGCCTGATCAGAGATCGAACCTGGGTCCCTTGCATTGCAAAGTGGATTCTTAAGCACTGGACCACAAGGGAAGACCCCTGACCTTCCCCTTCTTGACGGAAAGGAACATTTAAAGTAGAGGGCACAACTAGGACAAAAAAGTGAGTTTGGAGAATGAAGAGGCTTGTAAGGTTGGGGATTGTGAGCTGGTAAGGAACAGTGGCAATAGGTGAGTTCGGACTCTGGGTAGAACCTTGCTTATCTTCCACATGAAGGATTCTCCCAGATACTCTGCTAGTCGAAATCTTAGGGTAATCCAAATAAATCTCAACACTCCATGTGTTACTGACTTGGGTACTTGAACTCTTTAATCAATGGAAATTAGTAAGAGCCCAGATGAGGAATTCAGACAAGGCTCTACTAGGACTCACACTGCAGCACATGGACTAAAAGCAAGTAACAGCTGCCCCTGCTCATTTTCTGAGGAGGGCTGGCTAGTTCCTTTAGTGGGTGAGGGTGGGAGCAAATTGGTCGGTTGGGGCTTGAGGGGTGGCTTGGGTGGTCTGCCCATTCCCTTGGTGGTGCTGTGTTCAGGGATCATACCCTGCTTTTGCTCCCAGCATCTCAGAAATAGCTGTTGGTTTTGACCTTTTTCTATCTTCTTCTGCGTCACTTTCCTGATTGCACATGCATGCAGTTGTTTTTAGTCCCTTATAGTATGGTTGAATTCTGTTGCTCCAAGACCAGATGTTTGTCCAAGTGCAAGCACTTTGGTTAAGGGTCCCAGGTCCAGCCTATCTCACCTGTGGCCCAGGCTTGATTCAGTATCACATTCAAAGCAACATAGTCCATCTCTGCTGTGGGAACCCCATCAGCGGTAATCATTCATTGTATGCATGCATGCGTGCTCAATCGTGTCCAACTCTTTGCAACGCCATGGACTACAACCCTCCAGGCTCCTCCGTCCATGGCTTAGCTTCCTCCAAATAAAACCTTTGATTCCACAGTGAGGAAGGCCCCCATTCTTGCCTTATCCCTTCTGCAGGGACCAACCACTGTAGGAGGACTTGGGCAAGGCATTGCATAGTCCTAGGCTGCTTGGGACATTTTGTAAGGCACATTCCAGCAGGAGGTGAACTAGCTCTGGAGAGGCAGTGTTCTGTTGGCTGTAGGGAGGTGTTTCGGATCCCTTACTCTTCTCTGTATGTTCCAGCAAAGGTCTCCACAGGGCTTCCTGGCAAACACATTTCACACTTTTTAACTACTTGGCAAGTGGCTTACAAATCCTTCTAAATACCAGCAGATTAGTCCGTGGAAATCCAAAACTTTAGAAAAAATTAATTGAAAGAACTATTGAATTGAGGAGGTTTTGCCTGAGTAAATATTTTCTCTATGGAATTCTGATCCATTCATTTAGTAATCCTAATTATGGTTTTGCTAATTTGGGAGTAGTTTCAGAGAAAGCGCTTTATTCCATCAGGAGCCGTCACTAGGTTAAGAGGATTTTGTTTTTCATCTGTGATGTTTCAAAGGAAATTCATTCTTGGAACAGCTTTAGCTCTTTTTTCGCTCATGTCTGCTGCTTTGCTGCTCACGGTTGACGAGAGAATACCACTGGCTTTTGTCGAGTTGCCGTGGCTGGGTCCCTTGTGCCCTGGCCATGCTCTCTCTCTGCCAGCCCTCCTGGGGACTCACAGCAGATGCAGGCAGAGGTGGGTGCACTGCGTTTTGCAGGAATCTCCATTTTCTTCATTGTCTTCAGAATGAAGGCCAGACAGAGCAGAAGCAACTTCTCTCAAGCCTTGGGGTCTTTATGTAGGCAGTGCTTACTGCCTGAAACTCTCCCCCTTCCTCTTCACCTGGCTCTCTCTAAGTCATTCTTGGGTTCTCAGCTCATCTCTTGCTTCTGGGAAGTTTTCTCTCACTCTAGGTCTATATCCACAGCCATGGGCCCCTCTTCTGAACTCCAGACCTCTGGACCCATTAGTACTGGACATTTCATTGGATATCCCATAGGTACCTCAATTTCAACATGTCCTAAACTGAGCAGCGCACCATTGCCCGTTCCTTCTCACCTCCATCTCTTCCCTCTCCTCTGCTCTAAACCCGTGTCTTCTGCGGTGTTCTGTGTCTCCAGGTAGGGCACCATGGGCCATAAAATTACCGGTACCAAAAACCCAAGAGTTATTCTAGACTCTTCCCTTTCTCATATTCCCATGTCTCTCTCAATTCTTCTCCATTCCTGAATCCAATGGATCCCACTTCTTAAGTTTCTCTTAAGTCCATTTTTTCCTTTCCTTCTGTTACAGACTTGATGTTTGTATCCCTTCAAAGTTCATATGTTAAAATTCTAATCCCCAATGTGGTGATATTTGGTGATGGGGCCTTTGGGACTTCCTTATAAGAAGAGACACAAGAGGGCTTGCCTGTCTCTCTGCTCTGCACCATGTGAGGGCACAATGAGAGGGTGGCCATGTGTAAACCAGGAGGATGGCCTTTACCAAGAACCCAGTCATGCTGGTACCCTGACCTTGAACTTCCATACTCCAGAACAATAACAAATAAATGTTGGCTAAGCCAGCTAGTCTATGCTTACTTGTTACAGCACACCAAGATTCCTTCCTCTTTCTAGCTTGGGATGCTATCTTTGTTTGCTTGGATTACTGCATTAGGCTTCTAACTTGCTTCTTTGCCCCTGGTCTCACCTTCCAGCCTGGCCACCATACTAATCTCTGATGTGAATCATGCAAATCATGTAATTTTATTCCTTGCTCTGGGTTCTTCAGTTTCTACAGCCCTTATTCCATTGGATAGAATTTAAATTCCTATCTGGCCCCTTCCTACTTGTCTAACTTCATCTTCTGTCACTTTAGACCAGTCAGGGCTCTTTAAATTGCACGGAACAAAAAATCTAATTCAGGTGAACTTAAGCAAAAAGGAAATTTATTGGTTCACATAATGGAATGTCCTGGGGTAGATCTGGCTCAGCTTCAGGTGTAACTGGCTCCGAGGGCTCAAGCAGTGTCATCAGTTCTAACTCTCAGTTCTATTTTTTCCCTTCTAGTTCATTTCACCTGTAGACTTCTCTTCACATTATGGTAAGATAACTGCCACAGCTCCAGATCATCCTAACAGGAACACATCCAGGAGAAAGAATGTCCCTCTCACATAGGTGCTCAAGTTAAGTACAGGATTAGCTCTGGTTGGATCTGATTGGCTGGCTTTGGGTCAGGGGCCCACTTATTAACCAATCACATCTGTGAGAGGAAGCTGATGCTCCAATGGTCCAGGTCTTGAGCCCATCCCTGGTGCAGGGGTTGCAATCAGCTTTTCCAGGCAGCATTGCAGAGGAAAAATGGAGAACAAGCTGGTTTTAGAAAAGGCAGAGGAACCAGAGATCAAATTGCCAACATCTGCTGGATCATGGAAATAGCAAGAGAGTTCCAGAAAAACATCTATTTCTGCTTTATTGACTATGCCAAAGCCTTTGACTGTGTGGATCACAATAAACTGTGGAAAATTCTGAAAGAGATGGGAATACCAGACCACCTGATCTGCCTCTTGAGAAATTTGTATGCAGGTCAGGAAGCAACAGTTAGAACTGTTATAACAGTTAGAACTGGACATGGAACAACAGACTGGTTCCAAATAGGAAAAGGAGTACATCAAGGCTGTATATTGTCACCCTGCTTATTTAACTTATATGCAGAGTACATCATGAAAAACGCTGGACTGGAAGAAACACAAGCTGGAATCAAGATTGCCGGGAGAAATATCAATAACCTCAGATATGCAGATGATACCACCCTTATGGCAGAAACTGAAGAGGAACTAAAAAGCCTCTTGATGAAGGTGAAAGTGGAGAGTGAAAAAGTGGGCTTAAAGCTCAACATTCAGAAAACGAAGATCATGGCATCCAGTTCCATCACTTCATGGGAAATAGATGGGGAAACAGTGGAAACAGTGTCAGACTTTATTTTTTGGGGGCTCCAAAATCACTGCAGATGGTGACTGCAGCCATGAAATTAAAAGATGCTTACTCCTTGGAAGGAAAGTTATGACCAACCAAGATAGCATATTCAAAGGCAGAGACATTACTTTGCCAACAAAGGTTCGTCTAGTCAAGGCTATGATTTTTCCTGTGGTCATGTATGGATGTGAGAGTTGGACTGTGAAAAGGCTGAGTGCCGAAGAATTGATGCCTTTGAACTGTGGTGTTGGAGAAGACTCTTGAGAGTCCCTTGGACTTCAAGGAGATCCAACCAGTCCATTCTGAAGGAGATCAGCCCTGGGATTTCTTTGGAAGGAATGATGCTAAAGCTGAAACTCCAGTACTTTGGCCACCTCATGCGCAGAGTTGACTCATTGGAAAAGACTCTGATGCTGGGAGGGATTGGGGCAGGAGGAGAAGGGGACGCCAGAGGATGAGATGGCTGGATGGCATCACTGACTCGATGGACGTGAGTCTGAGTGAACTCCGGGAGTTGGTGATGGACAGGGAGGCCTGGCGTGCTGCGATTCATGGGGTCGCAAAGAGTCGGACATGACTGAGCGACTGAACTGAACTGGGAGAAGTTGGAATGGAGACAGGGCCGGCCAACACAGACATGCGTGCGCACGCCCTTTCTAGAAGGACAACTCCTCCCGCTGCTCTGTTTCCATCTCTCCCTCCCAGCTGAATCCTTTCCTGTTAAGGTGCAGCCTAAATTCTTCCCCTTCTGGGGAATCTTCTCTAATCCTCAGAGAGGCTTGGTTGCCCTTCCTCCCTCTGTTTCCATGTCCCTTGCTTTGGGCTCTCATGCCTCTCTCCCTTCTAGACTGTGAGCTCCTTGAGGATAGGGACCCATTCTTTACATCTTGATATTGCTTGTACCTACCTGGCACAGGGCTTCCCTTGTATACAAGGTCTGACCTACAGTGGATGCCTACCAAGAGTTAAATGGTAAAGTATTTAAAGAGACTGCATACTACTCAGCCATTATAAAGAATGAAACAATGCCAATTGCAGCAACATGGATGTAATTAGAGATTATCATACTAAGCGAAGTAGGCCAGAAAGAGAAAGACAAATACCATATGATATCACTTACATGTGGAATCTAAAACCTGACACAAGTGAATGTTTCTACGAAACAGAAACGGAACCAGAGGCATAGAGAACAGATTGGTGGTTGCCAAGGAGGAGGGAAGTGGGAGAAAGTTGGACTGGAAGTTTGAGATTAGCAGATGCAAACCGGTATGTATAAAATGGGTAAGCAACAAAGTCCCACTGTATAGTACAGGGGGCTGTATTCAATATCCAGTGATAAACCATAGTGGAAAAGATAATGAAAAAAGAATATATATATACATATATGTGTGTAACTGAGTCACTCTTCTGTATAGCCATAATTAACACAACACTGTAATTCAACTACACCTCAATAAAAAATAAATTAAAAAAAATAAAGAGACTGAAGATGTCACATAGACTGCAATCCTGAATGCCATCAAGGTAGGAAGAGTAGCAGCGTCAAGGATAACAGAATCAGGATCTGTGCAGAGTTCAATAACTTGCAAAAATGGACCAGATGTGCCAGGATAAACTGAAATAGAATGAAATGAATAGTCCTGTATTTAGGTCTAAAAAAGCATTTATTCAGGTGGGGCTAGTAGGACTCTCAGGAAAAGAAACCTAGTAGTCTTTGTGTGGCTACTTAAAAATGCTAATAAGATCTTGTGTAGCCCGACAGGCTCTGCTGTCCATGGAATTATTCAGGCAAGAATACTGGAGCGGGTTGCCATTTTCTACTCCAGGGGAATCTTCTGACCTAGGGATTGAATCTGCATCTCCCACATTGGCAGGTAGATTCTTTACCTCTGAGCCACCTGGCCACATTAATGAAAATATGCTATTTTTTGACCTCTGATTCTTGGCATATTGCTATCATCAGCCCACACAAGGTCCCTTTTCCATTTTGTTTGCGTTTAAATTTACTCTTTTCTCTCTTCATTCCCTGACTGCCTAGAATACACTCTTCTTGTTTATATATCTTGTAAAGTGTGTATTGCTGTCATTTAAAATTTATATTAATATATGGCTTCCCTGCTGGCTCGGTGGTGAAAAATCTGCCTGCCAGTGCAGGAGATATGGGTTTGATCTCTGGTCCGGGAAGGTCCCACATGCTGCAGAGTAACTAAAGCCACCTGTCATAGCTATTGAGCCTGAGCTCTAGGGCCTGGGAGCCACAATTACTGAGCCCATGTGCTGCAGCTACTGAAGCTGTGTTCCACGACAAGAGAAGCCACTGCAAGGAGAAGCTAGCACACCACAAAACAAAGAGTAGCCCCTGCTCACTGCAACTAGAGAAAGCCTGTGCAGCAATGAAAACCCAGCCCAGACAAAAATAAATAAATTTGGGAGTGTGCTAAGTCATGTCAGTCACATCTCTTTGTGACCCTATGACTGTAGAGGAGAGCGTGTGGCAACCCACTCCAGTATTCTAGCCTGGAGAATCCCATGGACAGAGGAGCCTGGTGGCCAACAGTCCGAAGGGTCGCAAAGAGTAGGACACAACTGAAGCAACTTAGCATGCGCAGAGGACATCTCAGAATTTTCTGACATTAGTCCTTGTTTTGGATATGGCAAATACTTCTCAGCTGTCCTGCCTACTCTGATCTGTGAGTTTAGAGAATCATGTCCGGTCCTGAGGATCATACTTCAAGAAACCATGACAAGACTTCCCTGGTGGTACAGTGGATAGGAATCTGCCTGCCAATGCAGAGGACACCAGTTTGGTTCCTGGTCTAGGAAGATTCTATATGCCATGGGCAACTGAAGCCTGTGCGCCACAACTACCAACGTACTCTCTAGACCTTGAGAGCTGTAACTACTGAGCCCCTGCACCACAGCTGCTGAGGCCCGAGAGCCTAGAGCCCGTGCTCCGCAACAGGGGAAGCCACCGCAGTGAGAAGCTTGTACCCCACAACAAAGAGCAGCCCTGCTCACTGCAACTAGAGAGGGCTTGGACCACGACGAAGACCCAATGCAGCCAAGATAAATAAATAAATAGTCAGTTTAAACAAGAAAGATATTTAAAAGAGAGAGAGGCCATGACAACGCTGGCACAGAGAAGAGAAACTTGGTTTGTGAAACCCATCCAACAGAAGCTGTGTCAGTGAGTGGAACTGGCAGGGGCACTGATCTTGGGTAATGTAGGGAAGGTATTTCCAGTGATCAGAGCCACCTAATGAAGAAATGTACTCCTTGGAGTGATAGTGGATACCCGGGGCCCCATCTAGGGGTGTTTAAATGGAAGAAGAGAGTCATTTGTTAGGGATAGTTCCTTTTAACTTGGAGAGTTTTCTGAGTCACGATGTGCTGAGAGTCAGAGGAGGTATACAGAAGAGGAGGAGAAGGGATAAACACAATTTTCCTTCCTTTAGTTCTTGTCTTAGTCAGCTTGAGCTACTGTAACAAATACCATAGACTGAGTGGCTTAACCAACGTTTCTTTCTCACTGTCCTAGAAGCTGGTAAGTCCACAAAGGCTCTGGTAGATTTGGGGTTGATTGAGAATCCTCTTCCTGATTCACAGACAACCATCTTTTTCGGTTTTTTTAAAAAAAATTATTTTTAATTGGAAGATAATTGCTTTACAATGTTGTGTTGGTTTTTGCTTACAACAACATGAATTAGTCGTAAGTATACATATATCCTCCTGAGGCTCTTGAGCCTCCTTCCCATCTCCACCCCACCCCACTACTCTAGATCATCACAAAGCCCCACGTTGAGCTCCCTGTCTTATACGGCAACTTACCAATAGCTATCTGTTTTACATATGGCAGTGTATATGTTTCAGTGCTGCTCTCTTGATTTGTGCCTCTCTCTCCTTCCCCGGCTATATCCACAAATCTGTTCTCTACGCCTAGACAAAAATCTTTTTGCTGTGTCCTCACATGGTGGAACAGTAGAGTGCACTTTCTGGGGTCTCTTTTATAAGGGCAGTAATTTCATTCATGAGGGGCCCACTCTCATGACCTAATCACCCCAAAGGCCCCATCTCCTAATAGCATCACACTGGCGGTTAGGATTTCAACATGTGAATTTGGGGGTGCACAGAAACTTTCAGTCCATAACAATTTCTTCTTCTACTTTTCTTATGAGCTTTCCATTTTCTTCATTTATCATAGTATGGCACCCTTCACCTTCTTGTCCTTTTTTAAGAGTTGTGAATATACATGCACGCACCATTTGTACCCAGCCACATTCATACATTTGTACATAGCAAAACCACACACAACGCATGCACCCACCCACTCACAAGCACACAGATACCCACATATACTGCTGTAAATGTTCCATGACCCCCAAACCCACATGACTGAATACATATACCTCTGGCCCTGCATGACTCAACACATATTGTTGTGTGCTCCCAAAGTATAAGGGAATGGTTTTGGGTTCAGTGTGAAAAGTCACAGTCCCAGATCCTCTTTGGTGTGAAGGCTCCATCTGTGAAGGTTCAAGGCCTTCAGCACACATGAAGGAGGTGGGGTCGCTGTTCTCCAGGCAGGTGAATATCCTTCCAAACCTCACCTTACTGCTTAGCCCAGAGGTCTGCACAGGCACAAGGAGCCTTTGGTAATCAGGACTTTGCTCCATCCCTCTCCCTGCACAATGGGTTGTCTTCCAGAATAATCTTTTAGCCTTTCCTGACAGGGGCTAAATTAACTCTGAAATTTGGCTTCTTCCCCCCAGGAAGCCCAGACAGACTGCTCCCTGATGGAGCATCTTGATCATTGAGCTTCTGGGTCTTGCACATGTTTCACCCTGGTTTAGGAGTACTCACTTATCTGAGCGCATGTGGGTGAGATAATTCAGGAGCAGAGAGTCCAGGGAGGCTGCGGCTCCAAACCATGGAAGCTGTTTTTGTCGGGGGAGGTAACTATGAGGCTGGATGGGTCCTTTCCTTCCCAAGAACTTGGGGCAGAGCCAAGCAGTTGAGGAGCACCCCTTAGAATCGCAGGCAAAGGATAATGACCAATTCATAGAGTAGGAAACTCAAAATGCTAAGGAGTATTTCAAAAGACGCTTGAACCACATTAGTAATCAAAGAAACGCATATTACAACAACAAAGGGAGATTGTTGTGTGATGGACTGGCAGGCAGAGAAGTGGAGTACCGCCAAGTGCCGGTGGGCTATGTGCACAGTGGAGTGTCACATGGGGCAACCCGGACTCTGTGCTTGCCCTCTGCCTGCACGCACGTAGAGCTGCTGGCCACGAGCTCCTTCCCAGTGGCCTTGGGGCACACGGGCCTACACATCTGACAACTGTGAAGGCCCAGGACAGTGCCAGAGGAATGCCCTTGCTCATTGCAAGGGAGACAGGAGGGGACAGACGTGGCTGTGCATCATGACTGGGAGAAGCCTTCTTAAAAGAGGTGATAGGAGATGGGATAGATGTGTCCCCAAGTGGCTGCCCACTGAACCTCCATCTGACCCGGGGGGGAAGGAGGGAGGCTCCCAGCTGGCTCTGTGTCATTTCAGGTCCCTTTGAGCTCTAACTCTGGCTGATTCTCAGCCTCCTGAGGCCCGCAGGAGGCAGCCGCGTGCTTAACAGGCCACCAGGACAGGTTGAGTGCATGTCCAGAGCACACTGTGAGAAGCACTGGTGTGGAGAGGGAAGAGGACCAAGGGCAGAGCATGGAGGAGGAGCTTCAGCTGGACGTGGTCTGAGAGGAGGGAGATTCTGGGAGGAGGCATGGGTCCAAGAGCCTGGGGAGATGGAGAACTTATGTAGGATGAAAGGGCCACTACAAGAGACCACGGAAAAACTTTTCCCCTCATGATGTGTAGTAAAGACTAATAGGCATTTACCCATGATTGAGGAGAAGGCAATGGCACCCCACTCCAGTACTCCTGCCTGGAAAATCCCATGGACAGAGGAGCCTGGTAGGCTGCAGTCCATGGTGTCGCTAAGAGTCGGATATGACTGAGCGACTTCACTTTCACTTTTCACTTTCATGCACTGGAGAAGGAAATGGCAACCCACTCCAGTGTTCTTGCCTGGAGAGTCCCAGGGACAGGGGAGCCTGGTGGGCTGCTGTCTATGGGGTCGCATAGAGTCGGGAACGACTGAGGTGACTTAGCAGAGGCGATGAAAAATTCTGATACTGTGAAATGAACATTAGATGAAAATACATGTGCATTTCTTTGTTTGATGCTTATTCAGAAAAAAACCAAGAAGTACGCCCAAAGACAAGGAATGTCCATAAAACTTTTGTTTGTGGCTTGTATAGGCTGGTTTCGCTGATTGAAAGATTGCGCTGTCCTTCCCGATGTTACAGTGAGCAGTAAAACCACACACAGTGATGCAGGAGCAGCAGAAAGCTTTATGAAAGTGAGAGCCACTCTCATCACAAGGGTCCCTGCATTTGTGACCTTGGTAAGATTCATGTGAGGTGTAGGACAATCAGTGTGGCTTTATGTCCAGCTCTGGAATTCCAAGGACCAGTAAGAAAGGTTGTTTTTTTTTTTTAAAGGAAGGTAACTTTAAATGGAGTGTAATCTATAAAAATATTGAATTACTGTGTTGTACATCTGAAACTAATATTGTCAATCAACTAAACTTCAATTAAAAATAAATAAAAAGGGAAGCAATAGTAGGCAGAAATTTTTATTTTATCAAGACAAAAATATCCCATCATGAAAGATACAAGGACAGAACCTGAGAATTAAGGACAGTTTTTTTAAAAAAAGTAATTAAAAATTTTTTTGTCTGTACAGCATGGCACAGCACAGCATGTGGGATCTTAGTTCTCTGACCAGGGAATCGAACACACAACTCATGTGTTGGAAGCACAGAGTCTTAACCACTGGACCACCGGGAAAGTCCCTCAGGGACAACTCTTTGAATGGAACATGTTCAGGTCTGGTGGGGCACCGGTGGAATCGAGCATCTGCTATCACCTGTGCCCACGCTGAGGCAGGACTTAGCATAATCACATCCCGCCATGGTCAAATAAGACTCCACAAATCATTAGCAAGTGATGCAGATTTTACTGACGATTTGATGAAGCAATGGAACAGAGGGTGACCTTGAAAACCACGAAACAGAACTAAAGTCAAATAGCCCTGGGTGATCTCTGTTCAACCCCTGAACCTCTCTTTGGTGGCCACAGCCTCATTTCGTTTCACCATTCCTCATGCTGACTCCTAGGAAGGCAGAGGTAGACACCAAAATGCCAATTTATTGCTTTATAATAAAAATCTGCAACCCAGGGGGCAAAATAGTTGAAATCTGTACTCTACACGCCTCAGCATTCCAGCCTTCTAGGTCATGCTTTTCATTAACATCTAGGTAAAGGACTCCAGAGTGCTGGGAGGGAAATCAGTGCTGTCTCCCTAGGTATCAGGGCTGGGAGGGCTGTTCGCACACGGAGCTCCTTGCAGCAGCTGCCTTTTTCCTTAGATGCCTGACTTTTCCCCTCTTACTGGGGACCCCTTTCCTAAGGTGACCTCCTGAGATGGTTCCAAAATCCCTGTGAGTTTTTACATAATGCAGTTTGTTTTTTCATAATGCAGTTTAACATTTTTGTCTTATCATCAGGGGCCCTAGGGCCCCTCTTTGCATAATTAAAAGATCCATTAAGGTATGTTCCCAAACATAACAGCAGCTATCTCCCTCTGAGGAATTCTGTCATCCTCTTGAGACCACAACTCTGACTACAGTCAAATTTTGAAATAATAATAATAGTAATCATACATACAATCTCTATCTACCTAGCTACCTATCTTCCTATAAGGAGAATGACACAGAGAGAAAGGAATTAGGGATGCTTCTCCTTGTGGTCAATGTACCCATGAAAAAAATCACCAGAAGCCTGGAGTGAATTTCCCAGAACCGACCAGGGAGGCAATGGTGGCCAGCACTGTGTTCCAGGCAGAGAGAGGGCGGGTCAGGAGAGCGGAAGGCTGGGTGCTCACACCTCAGGATTAGAGATGTTTCACCTCCAGGACTGGAAGGGCTCCTTGATCTCTCCTCCCAAGCCCTGTGTTCATCTTCACACACACATGTCCCCCAAGGCCACGGGCAACATGCCTTTCTCCTGGCACAGCTTGCATCACCTCCCTTTATGCCCCTCCTGGTTTCTGTGTTCCAAAGAAATCCTTACCCTATGGGACTAAACCAAAGGTAGGCTGGCAACCCAGTTATAGTGGGCTATAGTGCAGGACCCTGTCTTAGGTGTCATCTCTCATGTCTGGGGGACTCTCCCCATGCCTTCTGGAGCTGGTGTCAAAAGACGCACTCAATCGTCACTGTTGGTACCTCACCATAGGACCCAACTTCCAACAACCTGACACCTTACAGCAAGAGGCATCAGAATTGGCCTCAGGAGTGACAGAAATGTTGGAGTTTTTGAAGTCTGAAGCATTTATTAAAGTTTGGAGCAGGACTTCTTTGGCGATCCAGTGGTTAAGAATCTACCTTTCAATGCAGGGGACGAGGGGTTAATCTCTGGTCTAGGAATTAATATCCCTCTTGCTGTGGGGCAACTAAACCCTTGTAGCATCACTAGAGATGCCCACACACCGCAATGAAGACCTCATGCAGTCAAAAATAAATCAAAGTTTGGGGCGATTAAACAATCAGCACACATTGTACATCTCAGACTGTTAAGTTCTAAGATGTTCCTGTAGGGGAGGAAAACCGTCCTTCTCCCTTCTGTGATTGGCCTAAGAATTAAACAGATGTCAGATAGAGTAACAATATAATAGATTAGGGGCTTCTCCAGTGGCTCAGATGTAAAGAATCGCCCGCAATGCAAGAGACACAGGTTCAATCCCTGGGTTGGGAAGATCCCCTGGAGAAGGAAATGGCACCCCACTCCAGTACTCTTGCCTGGAAAATCCCATGAGGATTTTCATGGAGCCTGGTGGGCTACAGTCCATAGGGTCACTAAGAGTCAGACACGACTGAGCGACTTCACTTTCACTTTTCACCTTCATGCATTGGAGAAGGAAATGGCAACCCACTCCAGTGTTCTTGCCTGGAGAATCCCATGGACAGAGGAGCCTGGTGGGCTACAGCCCATAGGGTCTCAAAGAGTTGGACACAACTGAAGTGACTTAACACTCATGCATAATAGATTATATTGTTAGATTTGTATACAGAAAATATACAAATTTATTTAATATTTAATATTCATTTAATATTTTATGTGCATATGGGAGTCTTCAGAAGGAAAATGAAGACCTGAAGAAGCCATTAGGCCCAGAATCGTCTATCCCTTTTTATACAAAGAATGATAAATTGTGGGGCTATGACAAGACAAAGGGGATTGGGCAGTAAATTGTGGGACAGATACTAGAAAATATATGGGGGAAGCCCATGGAAGATAAGGCTTGTTTTAGTAGGTTTGCTTGTACAGGTCCATTTAGGCATTGGCTCCCGGGCTCCGCTGATGACAAGGAACTCTTCCGGGTACAGGGAGGGCACCTTACTCCAGGGAAATTTTACGACCTGCTTTTAAGTGGGATGTGGTGGGTGGGGGAGACAGCCCTGCCTGCTCCTGCTGTTTCTCAAATGCCTTCAGCTCAAGACAGTCAACACACGGAAGTGTATTTGGGGGTGGCATGTTCTGAACCGCTTCATGCCCTTCTCTGCCACCCAAGGGGGATCACAGCCCCGAGTGGATCCCCTAAGTCCTCAGGGCCGACTGTGAGAACTTCCTCCTACTCTGCACCAGCTGAGACACAGATCTGCTCTTCTAGGGGCCTCTTATCTCCCAAGAAGCCTCTTCAGGCTGCTTGAGCTGGAGAAGAACATACTTGGGGATGTTGTTAGCATCATCTTTGAGAACAGTGTGGGTATTTGGTTGACGTTCAGCCAGAGACCAATGCTACACACAAACTTCCCTGTAAACACAGAAGATGAAGGTAATGGGCTATGGTATTTCAGAACAGTCTCTCAGAGCCAGACTGAAGGAAATCAAGTTGGGATGCGATCAGAGTCCCTGGCGAGGCTGGTTACCAAGGCTGCAGAGTCATGGGTCCTCAGAGCAGCAGGGTGGGGCCTGTGATTCTGAAGGCGAAAACCAGAAGCGTGCAGTGGGGTGGGCTCTTGGAGGAACGTTGGTTTCTAGCTCAGGTCTGTTATCCCTCCCTCCATCATAAAACAGTCTCTATTTTATATGGAACAGAATTGAGTCAGGTGAGGAATGTGGGAATTGAGATCCTGTGCCCACTAAAAGGTGGGAGGTGGTGGTCAGGGCTCAGAGCCCAAGGATCCATCCCTGGGAGACAATGTTACTGTCTGCTGGGCAGTTTCAAGTGGAGTTGTGGTGTGTGTGTGTGTGTGTGTATGTGTGTGTGTGTATGTGAGTGCATGCTCAGTCGTGTCCAAATCTTTGTGACCCCATGGACTGTAGCCCAGGGTTTTCCACTGGAGTGGGGTGCCATTTCCTTCTCCAGGGGATTTTCCCAACCCAGGGGTTGGACCCGTGTCTCCTGCACTGACAGGTGGGTTCTTTGTCACTCCGCCACCTGGGAAGTGGAGTTGATGGTGGGTGGCACCAAACCGTGGCCTTGCTTCTGACATTAAGGTAGGGTCACTACTTCTGCAGGCTGCAAAGGTGTCTGTGTGAAATGGGGCTCCTTGTTCAAGCCCAGCCAGCGTCCATCTCTAGAATTCAGATGAAGCTAGGTATTTCTGGCAACCGGAGAGACAGTGTTCTCTTTCAGAAGAGGTGACCAGTCCCATGGGTTTTCCCAGTGGAGTCATTAGGGACAAAGCAGCTCTGGGTCCAGCCTTGCCGCTGTTTCCATTACCAGCCTCCATGGGCTCATGTCTAAGGCTTGGGAGGGGTGAATGGCTGGGATGGTCAGAATGGCAAATCTCATTTCCCTAAAATTCCATACGGCAGCAGGGGCCAAAGCACCCTGCTCTGGACCCCTCTGACTGAGCATGGCAAGGGAGGAGAGAGGTTTTGCCCCACTTTGCCTGGCTGGGGAATAGGCTCCACCTCCATGATGGTGCTACAGGGACCCAGAACTCCCCTGCAAAAGTGTCAGGGTCAGGCGGACACAGTCTCTAGTGGAAGGGGGATAAATCTGCAGCTGTTGTAGAGCAACTGAGCAGCTTCATCCGTGAGCACATGTGGGTCACCTTCTGGGATGCCTGGAGACAATTGGGCAGATTTAGCAGGTGGTGGAGGTTCAGGCGAGCCAGGGATCTTGTGCGGCTCTTGATTTCGTCCTTTCTCGAGTTTGTCAGCAGCCTTGGAGTTATGTGAGACGATAAAGGAACGAGATTTTCTGTTTAAGGAAACAAACCCCATTTTTGTCCACAGACAGATCCTTCCGAGCAGCTGCTCTCTAAGAGGATGGGCCCCGGGGTTCGGGTCCCACATGTGCCTGGGGTTGGGAGGCTGCTGGCAGACCTGTCGGCGGCTGTGGCTTGGGCTGTCATGGGTCTTAGGGCCTGGATGCTGTGTATTCTGACCCTGCCTGCCCAGACAGCCTGGCCAGGGCCCACAGCAGCTGGAAGCGGCAGTCCCTCAAGGCAGAAGCACCCACCAGTGGGTCACACTGGCTGCGTCTGAGTGGTTTTCTGTTCACAGAATCATTTATTTCTCATGTCAGGGAGGCCCAGGGCAGCTTTCTCCACTGGCTATGAATGCTCTGAGCATCATCGATTCCTCTGGCCCCACCCCTGGAAATTTGCCGGAGCAGCAGGTCTGTGTCTGGGATTCCCAGTAGGGGTCAGGGAAGGGCAGGGGCCTGGTGGCTTTGGTTCCCTCCCCCTGAGCCGAAGCCCCCTCAGGCCCAGACAGTAGCCCGTCAGTTTGGACACTGGGTTGGAGCTTCCTAGCCTGCAGTGAGAGGAGTGTGGCTAGCGGACACCCCCAGACTTGCAATCACCTGATACTTCTTTCTGAGACTCCCCTGTCGCTGGGCCCCTGAGGACATCCCTCAGCTAAGAACTTCCTCAGAGTGCATTTCCCTCCCTTTTTCCATTTCTGCTTTTCCCAAAATCAGAGGCTGCAGCCCAGCCAGGTGGGGGCTGTGCTATACCCCAGGCTGTAGGGGGCACCACCCAGCCCTGGGGTAGAGTCAACACGAGGCCCCGGACGTGCCTACTGTGACCAGGAGACTTGGGCCACCTCATGAGAAACAGCCTGCGCACAGGTGTCCGTGTGCTGTGGCTGCAGCACGTGTGTGCCTCCATACTGTTTTTGTGTTTGCACTTGACCTTGCATGATGATGTGAGTGCCCCTGGGCCTCTGTGTAGGTGGGTATGGTTGTGTGTGCATTTACCTGGGTGTGACTCTGTGCAGGCATTTATGTGTCTGAGTGTGTGCTGCTATGGCTGTGCCTGCAGTGTGAGTGTGCATGTACAAGTGTGCACCTCGTGTTTGCATCTCTGTGTGCACGCACCTCA
Organism: Bos grunniens; assembly: GCF_055505025.1. Taxonomy (NCBI): domain Eukaryota; kingdom Metazoa; phylum Chordata; class Mammalia; order Artiodactyla; family Bovidae; genus Bos; species Bos grunniens. The sequence goes on along the minus strand of NC_141174.1, from coordinate 82,749,521 downwards.
TGGCATGTGTGTGCCCGTGTCTGAGTGGGATGTGACAGCCGAGGCTGTGTGTGCGAGGGTGCCTATGGGTGTGTGTCTCTCTCCAGTCCTCCTTCACTCTTCTTAGTCCTTTTCTCTCCATCACCCAAGGATTTATGGAAAATCCTGGGGAGGATGTGGTGGCTGCCAAGAGGGACCTCAGATCCTCATTTCTGTGCTCTCAGAGCTGCTCTGGACACAGAAGGGACAACATTTCCCAGGCTCTAAGAGCCTCTCCTGAGAGGAAAGCATCAATCTACTTGTCAGAGGGGAAAGAGCTATTTGTCCGTGTCTGGAAGGACCTAGCGGCAGGGCTGGCTCTGAGTCGCCACTGTCCCCTGGGCCCAGCATAGAGTAGGGGCAGGGAAGGTGAGAGGAGTAAGGCTGTGAACTCTGGGGGTGACTCAGGTGGGCGGCCTGGAGAGGGTGGGAGAGTCGGGAGAGGTAGGAGCTGATGCAATGGGGCTGGTGAAGGCTGTGTCAGGGCTGCCCCTATTGGCAGCTGGGGCAAGAGGCTGGGGATAAGGGGTAAGCCTGGATGGCTGGAGTCGGGGCAGCATTTCCCTTTGATGGACCAGGAAGTACATGGCAAGTTCTGGACCTTGAGACACTCCCAAGGCCTGGCCTTGTTTTCATAGGGTCCTTGCTGACAGGAGGCCTCAGGTGGGGAGAGGGTTCTGTTGGGGGATTCCCTGGGGAAGGGACAAACTCCTCTTTCTTTCCTCACGCACCCCATCCTCAGTGCTTGAGGCAAGTCCTGGCAAGCCTGCAGATCGAGGTCATGGTAGGCTTCAGAGTCACTGCCTGAGAGAATGAATGGACCAGTAGGAGTCAGACTCCCAGGCCTGAGGCATGGCTGTGCCACCAACCACTGACCAGAAGCTCCTCTCTGGGCCTCCATTTCTACCTGTGCCGTGGTCAGGTCCCTCATGGTCTATGGTTCTGTGGCTGGTGAGGTCATGTTGTAGTGGGGACATTCCTGTGCATGCTCTTGCCCACCTTTCCTTTCTGTTCTTTACCAGCATTCTGGGTCTCTGGCCCCAAGCTGCTGTGCTTCAGAGGGCAGCCCATTCCCGTCATGTAACCCAGATGTGATGACACCAAGCAGTGACCAGGCAGGGACTGATGACCACTGGTTTTATCCTTCTAGTTTGGGACCCACATCTGGGAGTGAGTGTGGGGAGGAGGGGGCTGAAGTCAGAGCTCACAGTGAGGGGATGGCGATGCTGCAAAGGGCAGGGCTGGGGGATTTCTCCCTCCCAGGGGCAAGTGACTTGCTTAGTCACCCAGGAAAGCAGGTTGCACATGTCCATTTGCCTATTTGTCAGCATTGATTGAGCACTTACTCTGGTCCAAAGCCTCTCTTTTGGTCTAGAGGGACTCAGACCACTTCCAAACTTTTAGGCTCCTAGTATAGTATAAAGCTAGTTTTAGAAAAGGCAGAGGAACCAGAGATCAAATTGCCAACATCTGTTGGATCATCAAAAAAGCAAGAGAGTTCCAGAAAAACATCTATTTCTGCTTTACTGACTATGCCAAAGCCTTTGACTGTGGATCATCACAAACTGTGGAAAATTCTGGAAGAGATGGGAATACCAGACTATCTGACCTGCTTCTTGAGAAATCTGTATGCAGGTCAGGAAGCAACAGTTAGAACGGGACATGGAACAACAGACTGGTTCCAAATAGGAAAAGGAGTACGTCAAGGCTGTATATTGTCACCCTGCTTACTTAACTTATATGCAGAATACATCATGAGAAACGCTGAGCTGGATGAAGCACAAGCTGGAATCAAGATTGCTGGGGGAAATATCAATAACCTCAGATATGCAGATGATACAACCCTTGTGGCAGAAAGTGAAGGACTAAAAAGACTTTTGATAAAAGTGAAAGAGGAGAGTGAAAAAGTTGGCTTAAAGCTCAACATTCAGAAAACTAAGATCATGGCATCTGGTCCCATCATTTCATGGGAAATAGATGGGGAAACAGTGGAAACAGTGTCAGCCTTTATTTTTGGGGGCTCCAAAATCACTGCAGATGGTGAGTGCAGCCATGAAATTAAAAGACGCTTACTCCTTGGAAGAAAAGCTATGACCAACCTAGACAGCATATTAAAAAGCAGAGACATTACTTTGCCAACAAAGGTCTGTCTAGTCAAGGCTATGGTTTTTCCAGTGGTCCTCTATGGATGTGAGAGTTGGACTAAAGAAAGCTGAGCACCAAAGGATTGGTGCTTTTGAAATGTGGTATTGAAGAAGATTCTTGAGAGTCCCTTGGACTGAAAGGAGATCCAACCAGCCCATCCTAATGGAAATCAGTCCTGGGTGTTCATTGGAAGGACTGATGTTGAAGCTGCAACTCCAATACTTTGGCCATCTGATGTGAAGAACTGACTCATTGGAAAAGACCTTGATGCTGGGAAAGATTGAAGGCAGGAGGAGAAGGGGAGGACAGAGGATGAGATGGTTGGATGTCATCACCAACTCAATGGATATGAGTTTGAGTAAACTCCAGGAGTTGGTGATGGACAGGGAGGCCTAGTATGTTGTGGTCCATGGGGTCGCAAAGAGTTGGACACAACTGAGCGAATGAACTGAATTGATAGTATAAAGAACCGAAGGTGCTGAATATGAGCCCCTCTGTAGTTCTCTCTTCACGTTTTTGCATAATAGTTCCTTCTAATTTATCTCTTTCCTTTCACATTTTACTATAAACAGCAAGAAGACACCAGGCTGCACCTTTCACAATTTGCTTAGAAGTACCCTTAGCTAAACATCTAAGCTCATCACTTAGAAGACCTTCTTGCTACCCAACACTAGAACACAATTCAGCCCAGTTCTCTACCACTGTATGACAGGGGTTACTTTTCTTCCATTTTCCAATAATCTGCTCCTCATTTTCATCTGCAATCTCACCAGAGTCATCTTCAATGTTCATATTTCTATCAGTTTTTTGTGAGTGCATGAAAGTCGCTCAGTTGTGTCCAACTCTTTGTGACCATATGGACTGTAGTCCGCCAGGCTTCTCTGTCCACGGAATTCTCCATGAAACTATACTGGAGTGGCTTGCCATTCCCTTCTCCAGAGGATCTTCCTTACCCAGGGATTGAACCCAGGTCTCCCACATTGTAGGCAGATTCTTTACCATCTAAGTCACCAGAGAAGCCCCTCAATTTTCTGTACATGATGTTATATGTTTACTCTAAGATAATAGAAACATTCTCTTAACTTCCTCCTGTCGACAGAATCTCCTTAAGGTCTATATTTTTACTAATGTTCTCTTCAAGGCAGTCTAGGCTTTTCTAACTTCACCTCAAAGTTCTTCCAGCCTCTACTCTTTACCCAATTCCAAAGCCCTTCCACACTTTTGGTATTTGTTACAGCAGCACCACTTACAGCTACCAAAGTCTGTATTGATTTCTTGGGACTGTTGTAACAAATGATCACAAATGGGGAGGGTTAAACCAATAGGAATGTATTCTCTCACAGTTTAGGAGAACAGAAGTCCAAAATCAATGTATTGGCAGGGTTGGTTTCTTCTGGAGGCCCTCAGGGAGAATTTGTTTCGTGCCTTTCTCTTAGCTTCTGGAGGTTGCTGGGTATCTTTGGCGTTCCATCAGTGGCTTGTAGCTCTATCGCTGCAACTTCTGGGTCCATCTTCACATGGTTGTCTTCCCATGTATGTTCTCTGTGTCTCTGTATGGCCTTTGTTTTTTTTAATTAATTAATTTTGGCCGTGCTGCGTCTTTGTTGCTGCACACAGGTTTTTTCCAGTTGCAGCGAGTAGGGTCTACTCTCTAGGTGTGGTACTTGGGCTTCTCATTGCAGTGGCTTCTCTTTTGCTAAGCACAGACTCTAGGGCTCAGCAGTTGCAACATAGGGGCTCAATAGTAGTGGTGCATGGGCTTAGTTGCCTTGTGGCATGTGGGATCTTCCTGGAGCAGGGATTGAACCTGTGACCCCCTGCATTGGGCCACCAGGGAAGTCCCTCTGTAGAGCTTTCTTATAATGACACCAGTCACTGAATTTAGGGCCCACTATAATCCAGTATGACCTCATTTTAATGAATTACACCTATGAAGACCCTATTTCCAACTCAGTACAAGTATTAATTACTGTCTTAACTTCTAGGAAGGATAGATATTAGCCACATTCACAAATGCATAATCAGGAGGAGTAAATGTACTTCAAATATTAGCCACATTCACAAATACGTAATCAGGAGTAAATGTACTTCAAAAGAGACTGTAGGAAGCACCAAGACTCCTGTTCCACACAAGGCTACGTTACCTTCTATTGTATTCACTACAGTCTCCACCTCTTCCTGGGTTCTTACTATGCAGTTTTCAGGTCAACTAAAAATTCAGCCCCTCATGCACCTTGACATTTTAAATCCTCAGTTCAGTTCAGTCGCTCAGTCGTGTCCGACTCTCTGCGATCCCATGAATCGCAGCACACCAGGCCTCCCTGTCCATCACCAACACCAGGAATTCACTCAGACTCATGCCACAGAGTCCATGATGCCATCCAGACATCTCATCCTCTGTTGTCCCCTTATCCTCCTGCCCCCAATCCCTCCCAGCATCAGAGTCTTTTCCAATGAGTCAACTCTTCGCATGAGGTGGCCAAAGTACTGGAGTTTCAGCTTTAGCATCATTCCTTCCAAAGAAATCCCAGGGCTGATCTCCTTCAGAATGGACTGGTTGGATCTCCTTGCAGTCCAAGGGACGCTCAAGAGTCTTCTCCCACACCACAGTTCAAAAGCATCAATTCTTTTAAATCCTACCCCTACTTTATTTCTCCCTGGCACTGATTACCTTTTAACAAACCTTATATTTTGTTTATTTATCTTATATACTATTTGTCTTCTGCACTAAAACAACTTCTGTGAAAACAACAATTTTCATTCACTTTTTTCATTTCTCTATCTACGGTGCCCAGAATAGTATCTGACACATAGTCGGTGCTCAATAAAATTTTGTCAAATAACTGAATGCATACATGAGTGGAGAAATTCCTAGAAAGTGCTAACTGCTATGGATAAGGAGCTGATTCCTTCATTGGGCAAATTTTGCCCTTTCAGGTCACCTACAGTGAATCATTAGAAGGGGCAGTGTCAGGGTTCCAGAATTTTCACTTATAGCCTCATGGATCTGTTTGATAATTTTGAACTTTTGGGAGACAGTTGGGATGGTTGGTGAGCTGGGAGGAGGGAATAGAATAGAATCAGGGTGTTCCAGGGCCATCACAGACCCACTGAGTTATATTAAGAACTTTGATCCATGTCTCCCTGGGCCTCTGGCTCCCTGACCTCAGTTTTCATTACTTACTGTAAGGAAAGCAGTCGCCTTCTCTCCTGCCCCCTATTTTTTCCCTCTGGGATGTGAGAATGAAAGACAAACAGTCTCAAAATCACTTTGAACTTCATAGAGGAGTATGCCAATGAAGCTGAGGACATTATTAGGAAAAAGACAAATCCTTTGAAAATGGAAATTACCGTATCACACAATCTCCCAACCATGGGGTGGAATTAATGAGGAATTTGCTCAAGATTCACAGCTTCAAAATGATCTTCCAGGTGGCCAAAGGAAATTCACATTTACACTTCAATCGGAAATTCCTTTGTAGCATGTACAAGGGGGGAGCTTAATTTTCTGAGATCACAAACAGCCATCCCCTTCCAGAGAGGAAGAGAGCCTGTGATAAAGACCGCCCCGGTATCTGTGAACTCTTCAGCTAATTAGAAAAGTGAATCTAATTTCACGGATTTCAGCTCCTATTAATTTATTCTGAGTTTGTTGTTAATGAAGCTGTGTGTTTATTTCTTAAGAAGAAAACATCAGAGAGGAAAAGAATGGGTGTGAAGCTGTGCTGTTTATTCCCCTGACTTCATTATGTTAATTGAGGAAATAACATGATTTAATGTATATTACAATGTCATCAACATAGCTTTTGGTTAGCTACCAAAAGAGTCATGTGTGGTTAGTCCAAATGGGGAATCCATCTTAACAAGCCTAAAACGCAGACCTTCTGGGATCACTGGACCACGGGTCATGAGAGCACCTTTGGTGTTGATCAATAGGGATGTAATTGTTTCCAGACACTTAGTCCAATCACAGTCACCTCATCCCACTGTCAACACCCACTTTCCCTGAAAATGAATGGCAGATTTTCCTTGGGAACTTAGGTTTCATTCCCCAAGGCTGATGTTGAGAAAATCTAATGTTTATATCTCTTGAAACAAGTAGTTAATGTTGGCTTTGGCCCTGAAATTTCACATTTCTGCCTTGAGCCAGACCCCACTTGTCAGTACCAGGATTATATCTGGAATTGAACTTTTCCATATTTGAGGCCAAAATCTTCATTTTTCTTTGGTTAGTGCCAAGTCTGTCCAGATATCGCTGATACCAGCCTGTTAAAGAATTTTACATTTATTTAAACACTTACTTACCTGTCTAATCTTTACTGCTTAACTCTGAGTAGTTAATACACCGAGTAATATCTGAACACCTAGATGAGCTTTGTCCTGTAATGACTATAGATAATTTATGAAGAAAGGCTCAGGACAGTCTCTAATGCCTGAAGTTTCCTATCAGACTGGCTGGCAAGGTATCTCTGTGGGAACAGGAAGGACAGAATATACTACTTCTTTGTAAAGCCCTTACAGCAATTGTAAATGCATAGTTATTTATAATAACTATTCATTTATTTAAGCCTGTCTTTCATAGATTCTAAAATCCCTGTCTTTTTTAGTCTAGCTTGATTGAAATATAGGAGATGCTCAATAGATACCTGTTGAATGCTACAGGAAAGAGTTAAGCAGTAGAAATTGGAAAAGGTAAGGATCTATAGCAGACCCCGTGAACCACTTTCCAATGGTTTATTTACTCCCTCTTTCTTCTTTTTGAACTGTGGCAGACTTGTAAGCTGTTTCATTCACCACCTAATACAAACCACTTCAGCTTACATTCCTGTTCTATAGAGGCTATTGTTTAGCTGATAGGTCATGTCTGACTCTTTTGCAGCCCCATTGGACTATAGCCACCAGTCTCCTCTGTCCATGGGATTTCCCAGGCAAGAATACTGGAGTGGGTTGCCATTTCCTTCTCCAGGGGATCTTCCTGACCCAGGGATAGAACCCACGTCTCCTGCATTGCCAGGCGGATTCTTAAGCACTGAGCCACTAGGGAAAGCCAGGCTGTAAAAGGCTAGAAAGCTCCAAACAACATTTCCCAGACTTCCTTGCAGTAGAGTTCTGCAGGTGATCTAGATCCTGCCAAGTAAGACCTGGATATGGAAGTGATCAGGGTGTGTCGGGGGAGAGGGGAGGCTCTGCAAAGAGTGAGGGGTCTTCTGACGCAACAGATTGTATTTTCCCAAAGTGGCTCTACTGTATTAGTTCTCTCATCAAGAGTTAAAGTCCATTTCCCCAATCCTTAAGCTGGATGAGACTTTGTGACCGTCTCCATGAGAATGCGGTTGAGGTGACACTGCAGGAATTCTGAGGCTAGGTTATGACAAGAGATATGACTTCCATCTGCTTTTTTCTGTTCCTCTCTCTCTAATGGCACTCAGCCTCCATGGTGTGAGGAAGCCCAGGCCATGTGGAGACACCAGAAGAGACACGAAGAAAACTCAGCAGGGGCCTGTTGGGAAAGCTTTCCTCTCTTCTGATAAATAGACCCATAGCCCTAATAAACAGACTCTCTTCTTCATCCAGCTGTGGTGCCTGGAAACATCTGTGTTGATCTTGCTATCAGCCAACACATAGGGTGGGACAGCTCTTAGGAAACCAGAGAGAGTAAAGTTGGAGTGCTGAAGTATCCTGTATGGAATTCTTTCTTCCCATCTCTGGGTTTCCTGGTAATGTGAGATGATAAACTCTCTCAGAGATACTTTGAGTTGAGGTTTTCTGTTACTTGTAGCTGAAAGCATCCTAACTGACCCAGAATTTGCTCCCAGATGGCTGTGGTCAGTTCCTGCCCTCTCTGTGTGTTCTGGGGACTAGGAGTCTCCCAAAGGAGCCATAAAACTACAGAAAGCCAAGTGGGTCAGATGGAAGCAGAGCTTGTACTCTGAAAGTCAAGTCTGAAACTTCTGGGGTTTGGATCCGTTTTCTAGAATCTTCATCATCAGCTGGAATCTTCAAATCAGCAGGACCTGATTTGTCCTTTCTTATCAGGGTACATGTATGAGCTGAGCCTCCTTTGTACATTAGAGATCATTTCCTGGGACTGAGAACAGAAGGAGGCAGGGAAAGATGTGACAGAGCAAAGAAACTTTGCTAAAACCAAATAAAACTGAAATGTTACATTTCCCAGCCCAGTTCTGGCCAATAAGACATACCTTGAAAGTTTCTAAGAAAGATCAGCTTTTCTTTCTTTCTGCCTAGATTGTGATGATTAGAGCTGCAGCAGCCATTTTGTGACCATGAGGAGAAGCAGAGACTGCAGACCTGACATCTGTGAATCACTAACACGACGCCACTACCTACCTCTCTGGTTGTGTGGGGGAAAAATAACAACAGACTCTGCATGTTTAAGTTCCATCTCTGTTTCTCTTAACTGAACATAAGTCCTAACTGATAGACTATCCTTAAACCTGGGCCCTGGGGCTGGGCCTGGGGAAGGTAGCCAAAGATATGCCTAACTGGGACTTCCCTGGTGGTCCAGGGGCTAAAACTCTGTGGTCAGAATGCAGAGGGCCCTGGATTCAATCCCTGCTTGGGGAACTAGATCCCACATGCACAATTAAGGGTTCGCATGCCTGCAACTAAGACTAATTTATTTGGTGCAGCCAAATAAATAAATATTTTAAAAGGACATGTCTGATTGATGTCTTGTTCCCTCTCTCCTTTCTTCCCTTTGTCTCTCTTCTTCACTTCTTCTTTCCCCATGGAGCATGCACTCTGTGACAAGTTCTGTGCCACGCACTAGGAGAGGGGAGTGAAATTTGGGGAATGCTTGCCACATGTTCTGTGGGATGATCTTATCCCCAGAGATAAGCCTGGGTCTCACAGATGTTTTGTAAGGCTCCTACCTCTGCATGGGTATTCTTTCTATTCTTAGGGAGATAGGAGGTAGAGAGGCAAGAGGACAAATCTCTGAGTCAGACAGACCTGGGTTTGGAACCCAGATCTGCCACCTGTTGGCAGTGAGATCTCAGGTAAATCACTGAGCGTAGGCACAGACTCTTCTGCACAGTGAGTTTACTCATGGATTAAATGATACAGCAGTAGCTCTTCCATAGTGGGTGCCTACTCTAGCCAGGTGAGGCTCAGATGAGGGTTATATAATTAAAGAAAGAAGGAGGTGGGGATAAATATTGAGTAGACATCTGGCAGTATCTACCATGAATGGGAAAATAGAACCTCACTCTGATTCCTTATTGAACCTGAGCAGTGCTCCCAGGTCTAGGGATAACCTGTATACTCTCCTGGCCCCTACTTTACTCTGGGAATGAAAAGTTTCCCTTGGCTTTGTCCCTCCCCCTGCCATGACCCTGGTAGGGTTATCCTCACTCAGTGAGTGTGCTCAGGGCCCCGTGGTTCCAGCAAGACAGTTGGAGAGAATCCATGTGTCTGGGGACAGCTGAACCACAGCCTTCCTGCCCTGGCTGCACACCTGTTAGAAAACTATAGTTAGAACAGTCAATCCTGGGGCAAGGAAAAGAGAAGCCAAAGGAGAAGAGAAAAAAAAGGAAAGACACAGCCCAGAAAATGGAGTGTTATTCCTGTGCAGCAAAGCCACAGCGTCCACTGGGCACGCCTTAGGAAGAGGGACTGGCCTGTGGACAATTGTGGGGCTAGCCTGGAATTAGGAAAACCATGGCTGACATGATTTGGGAGATGTAAACTCTGCCCAAGCTGGCACAAAGCCTTGTCCTGAGAAGCCCTAAAGAGCCCTCTACAATCAGGGCTCCCAAACTTTTTGACTGTGGCACCTACAGGGAGGTGGCTCAGTGGTAAAAGAATCCACCTGCCAATGCAGGAGATGCAAGAGACACGGGTTCTATCCCTGGGTCCGGATGATCCCCTGGAGGAGGAAATGGCAACCCACTCTAGTATTCTTGCCTGGAAATTTCCCTGGACAGAGGAGCCTGGCAGGCTATAGACCATAAGGTCACAAAGAGTCAGACCTGATTGAGCATGCATGCAAGTCCTACAGAGAGAACAGAAAGTTTTGTGTTCTCCCATCCACTTGAATTTCCTTTAGGAAAAAACTCCAGGATTACAAAGAAAGAGAAGAAATACAGCAAGTTATATATATTATGTTGCCAACAGAATAAATAATTCACTTACTAGTTACCTTAGAAGAATATGAACATATCTACTAAATTTTTGTGCTATAAAACAATTTCCTAAAAGCTTAAAAATAACTCAATAATTTTATTTTACTTATTCAAGTAGATAATATTCACAAGCAGTGCAACAGACATGCACCTTCCTCCTTAGGCAATAGAGATATGAGTAATTCACATTGGAACATCAGACTTACAGGGTCTTGAAGTCTATTACAGGAATATTATCAGTTAAAAATCATTGATGCAAGCCTGAATCACTATAGACTGTGAAATTAACCTAACGACCTGTGAAAAGCTAAATGGATAATGTTAAAGCTCAGTGAAAAGAGACGTTTAATAAAAGTAGCAAGGTCATCAACAATGAGAAAACCATAGTCAGTTTGGGGTAATACTGATGAAATACTGAAAATGCTTCCCCCAAATTGTGAAATTCTAACCATCTGCAAATGTTCACACAGGGTAGGAATTTGACAACATTGCTAAAGATTTGCTGGCAGCCAGATTTCTTAGCAAAGGACACAATCAAAGTCTGGGGTCATTTTCATTGATGAATAGCACATTTAGTCACATTTCATGACTCATTCATTAGGTTGTGTGTGTATGGCGTAGTCGTTCAATAGTGTTCAACTCTGGCTCCATGGACTGTAATCTGCCAGGCTACTCTGTCCTTGGAAACTTCTAGGCAAGAATCCTGGAGTGGGTTGTCATTTCCTACTCCAGGGGATCTTTCTCAACCCAGGGACTGAACCCACATCTCATGACTGGCAGGAGAATTCTTCACCCCTGCGCCACCTGGGGAGCCAAGGGTTACTAGGAAGTAACACTTAGTTGCCTCAAAATACGAGAGACTATAGAAGCGTGAGTCACTTAGCTCTCAGAATTGAAGAGAGAACTTGTACTTTTGGGTCCTGGGATCCATTTGGGAGCCTCTGGGGCCTGGGAGGGATCCTCAGGACACTCGAGGAAACTGCCTTCAACGAGTCGTTCTCACCTACTGGAGGCCTTTTCTTCTGCAAGTATCTCTTCTCAGTGTTATAAAAATTTTCTCTGTACTAGATTACTTTGCTTAGCACACAAATTGGCTGTAATGACTCCCATCTTAAAACTTGCTTCCAGCATTTATTGTTTGTAGATTTTTTATAATGGCCATTCTGACTGGTGGGAGATGATACTTCATTGTAGTCTTGATTTGCATTTCTCTAATAATAAGCAGTGATAGGTATCTTTTCATGTGCCTCTTGGCCCCTCTGTGTGTCTTCTTTGGAGAAACATCTATTTAGGTCTTCTGCTATTTGTTGATTGAGTTGCTTGCTTTTTTGATATTTAGCTGCATGAGCTGCTTACATATTTTGGAGATTAATCCTTTATCGTTACTTTGGTTGCAAATATTTTTTCCCATTCTAAGGGTTGTCTTTTCATCTTGTTCATGGTTTCCTTTGCCGTACAGCAGCTTTTAAATTTAATTAGCTCCAATTTTGATACAACCACTATGGCAGTTTCTTAAAAACTAAAAATAAAGCTTCCATATGACCAGCAATCCCACTACTGGGCATATACCCTGAGAAAACCATAATTCAGAAAGACACGTGTACCAGAATATTCATTTCAGCACTATTTACAGTAGCCAGGATATTGAAACAACCTAAATTTCCATTGACAGAGGAATGGATAAAGATAAATAAGAAGATGTATATGATGGATTATTCAGTTCAGTTCAGTCGCTCGGTGGTGTCTGACTTTTTGCGACCCCATGAATCGCAGAACGCCAGGCCTCCCTGTCCATCACCAACTCCCGGAGTTCACTCGGACTCACGTCCATCAAGTTGGTGACGCCATCCAGCCATCTCATCCTCTGTTGTCCCCTTCTCCTCCTGCCCCCAATCCCTCCCAGCATCAGAGTCTTTTCTAATGAGTCAACTCTTCGCATGAGGTGGCCAAAGTACTGGATTTTCAGCTTTAGCATCATTCCTTCCAAAGAAATCCCAGGACTGATCTCCTTCAGAATGGACTAGTTGGATCTCCTTGCAGTCCAAGGGACTCTCAAGAGTCTTCTCCAACACCTCAGTTCAAAGGCATCAATTCTTCGGAGCTCAGCCTTCTTCACAGTCCAACTCTCACATCCATACATGACCACAGGAAAAATCATAGCCTTGACTAGACGGACCTTTGTTGGCAAAGTAATGTCTCTGCTTTTGAATATGCTATCTAGGTTGGTCAGAACTTTCCTTCCAAGGAGTAAGCGTCTTTTAATTTCATGGCTGCAGTCACCATCTGCAGTGATTTTGGAGCCCCCAAAAATAAAGTCTGACACTGTTTCCACTGTTATCCCATCTATTTCCCATGAAGTGATGGGGCCGGATGCCATGATCTTCGTTTTCTGAATGTTGAGCTTTAAGCCAACTTTTTCACTCTCTACTTTCACCTTCATCAAGAGGCTTTTTAGTTCCTCTTCACTTTCTGCCATAAGGGTGGTGTCATCTGCATATCTGAGATTATTTATATTTCTCCCGGCAATCTTGATTCCAGCTTGTGTTTCTTCCAGTCCAGCGTTTCTCATGATGTACTCTGCATATAAGTTAAATAAGCAGGGTGACAATATACAACCTTGACATACTCCTTTTCCTATTTGGAACCAGTCTTTTGTTCCATGTCCAGTTCTAACTGTTGCTTCCTGACCTGCATACAGATTTCTCAAGAGGCAGGTCAGAGGGTCTGGTATTCCCATCTCCTCCAGAATTTTCCACAGTTTATTGTGATCCACATAGTCAAAGGCTTTGTCATAGTCAAATGGAATATTACTCAGTCATAAAAAGGAACAAAGTTGGGTAATTTGTACTGATGTGGATGAACCTAAAGTTTATCATAAGAGTGAAGGAAGTCAGAAAGAGAAAAATAAATACCATATATTAATGCTTATATATGGAATCTAGAGAAATGGAACAGCTTTGCAGGGTAGGAATAGAGATGTAGATGTAAAGAATGAACATATGGATATGGCGGTGAGGGGGAAAGGAGAGTGTGGGACAAACCGAGAGAGCAACACTGACGTGTATACACGTGTAAAAGAGAAACCAGGGGGAAGCTGCTTTATGCACAAGGAGCTCAGCTCAGTGCCCTGTGATGCCATAGAGGGTGGGATGGGGGTGGACGGCAGGAAGGGGATATATGCATATGTAGAGCTGATTTACGTTGCTGTACAGCAGAAACTAAGTAAAGCAACGTAGTAAAGCAATTATACTCCAATTAAAAAAAAAAAGCTTACTTCTTTGAGTTCATACCCCTTCTGGCTCTTCCCACCGTTCTCTCCTCCCTATAGCAACAAAACTCCTGAAGAGATGTAGTGTCCCCATTGTCCCACTAAGTCAACTTTAGACAAGGTTGCAACTGATTTCCACAATGGATGCACCTATTATTCTTGTTAGTGTCAACAGTAGGGTGACCAGCTCATTCCTATATGCCTGAGACTTTCTCAGTTTTTAAAATGGAATATCATGCATTCTAGGAAGCACCTCAGTCCTGGGCAAATCCAGATAGTAAGTCACTCCTGATAGCCTCCATGTTATTGAATCCACTGATGAAATCCTTTTCTTACTTGACTTTTCAGCAAACGTTTCAAAAAACACCTTTGTAGAGCTATATCTTAATATACAATAAATTTCATGTACTTAAAGTATATAAATTTTAAGGTTTGATATATATGTACGCCCTTGAGACCACAGCAATCAAGATAATGAACGCATCCATTCACCACCAAAAGTTTCTTCATGTCAGTTTGCAATCTCTCTTTCTGACACCTGCCCCTACTCCAGTCTACATGTGTGTTAGTTATCTATAGCTGTGTAAGGAATAACCCCTCAATGTGTCAGCTTAAAACAATAAACATTTATCATCTCTCATTTTCTGTGGGTCAGGAATCTGGGCACAACTTACCTGGGTGCTTCTGCCTCAAGGGCTCTCCCAAGGTTGTTATCAAGATATTGACCAGGACTGTGGCCTCCTCTCACAGCGTGACGAGGGGAAGAGCTGCATTTAAGCTCATTCATATGTATGTTGGCAGGATTCAATTTCTAACAAGCTCCATTTCCATTCCAGCTCCATTCCATTTCCCATCAGCCTGTCCTTATTGCAGCTTACAACATGGCAGCTGTTTTCATCAGAGAGAAAAAGAAAGAAATCGTCATCTCTTTATAACCTAATCTTAGAAGTGAAGTCTCATCATTTTTGCCATATTCTGTTCATCAGAGTAGATAGGTCCAGCCCACTCTCAAGAAAAAGGAATTACACAAGGGAAGTGGCAATTTTAAGAGTCATTTTAGAGACTGCTTATCATATCAGACAATCATTGATTGATCATTGATAATATAGAACCAATCTATATTCTGTCAATATAGATTGGTTCCAAATTGGGAAAGGAGTACGTCAAGGCTGTATATTGTCACCTTGCTTCTTTAACTTATAAGCAGAGTACATCATGTGAAATGCCAGACTGGATGAATCACAAACTGGAATCAAGATTGCCAGGAGAAATATCAATAACCTCAGATATGCAGATGACACCACCCTTATGGCAGAAAGTGAAAAGGAACTGAAGAGCCTTTTGATGAAAGTGAAAGAGGAGAGTGAAAAAGCTGGCTTAAAACTCAACATTCAAAAAATGAAGATCACAGCATCTGGTCTGATCACTTCATCGCAAATAGATGGGGAAACAATGGAAACAGTGACAGACTTTATTTTCTTGGGCTCCAAAATCACTGCAGAATGGTGATCATGACTGCAGCCATGAAATTAAGAGACACTTGCTACTTGGAAGAAAAGCTATGACCAACCTAGACAGCACACTAAATAGTAGAGATATTACTTTTCCGACAAAGGTCCATCTAGTGAAAGCTAAGGTTTTTCCAGTAGTCATGTATAGATGTGAGAGTTGGACCATAAAGAAAGCTGAGCACTGAAGAATTGACGCTTTTCAACTGTGGTATTGGAGAAGACTCTTGAGAGTCGGTTGGACTGCAAGGAGATCAAACCAGTCAATCCTAAAGGAAATCAGTCCTGAATATTCACTGGAAGGAATGATGCTGAAGCTGAAGCTCCAGTACTTTGGCCACCTGATGCAAAGAACTGACTCATTGGAAAAGACCCTGATGCTGGGAAAGATTGAGGGCAGGAGGAGAAGGGGATGACAGAGGGTGAAATGGTTGGATGGTACCACCAACTTGATGGACGTGAGTTTGAGCAAGCTCCGGGAGTTGGTGATGGACAGGGAAGCCTGGTGTGCTGCAGTCCATGGGGTCTCAAAGAGCTGGACATGACTGAGCAATGGAACTGACTGAATATAGATTCATTTGTGCGTTCTAGAGTTTTGTGTAAATGGAATCATTCAGTATGGAGCCTTTTTCTGTCTATATTGTTTCCATCAGTGCAATTATTTTGAGATTCACTTGTGTTGTTGCATCTATCAACATTTCATTCTTTTTATTGCTGAGTAGTGTTCCCTTGTATGGTTACACTACCATTTGTTTAATCTATTCATCTGTTGATGGACCTTTGAGTTATTTACAGTTTTTGCCTTTTACAAATATTCTGTGAACATTCATCTATGAGTTTTTGTTAGGATATGTGCTAATATTCAGAAGTGGAAAGGCTGAAACATGTGGCAAGTCTATATTTATCTTTTTAAAAAGCTGACAAACTATTTCCCAAAGTAGTTGCACAATTTGATAATCCCATTGGCAGTGTTCCAGTTTCTCTGCATCCTTGCCAATACTTGGTATGGTCAGTATTTTTAATTTTAGTCATTTTAATGTCTCATTGTGGTTTTAGTTTGCATTTCCCTAATGATTAATTGGGCTTCCCTAGTGGCTCAGCAGTAAAGAATCTGCGTGCCAATGCAGGAGATGTGGATTTGATCCCTGGCTCAGGAAGATCCTCTGGAGAAAGAAATTGCAACTCACTCCAGCATTCTTGCCTGGGAAATCTGATGGAGAGAGGAGCCTGGTAGGCTACAATCCATGGGGTTGCAAAAGAGCTGGACACGACTTAGCAACTAAAAACAACAAAAATAGCAAATGATTAATTGTGTTGAAAATTTTCATGTGCTTATCTACTATCCATATGTATTCCTTTTTTAAAAATTTTTTTGCCCATTTTTAATTCGGTTGTTTGTTTTCTTATTCAGTTTTGTAAGTACTTTGTATATTCTGTGTGCATGTTCTTTAAAAGAATTGTTTTATAGATATTTTCTTCCAGTCTGTGATTTATCTTTTATTCTCTTAATAGTATTTTTATTGCAATGGTGAATGGGACTGTTTCTTAAATTTCTTTTTCTGGTTTTTCACTGTTAGTGTATAAGAATGCAAGCGATTTCTGTGTATTAACTTTGAATCCTGTGTGTGAGTGCCTGCATGCTCAGTCGCTCAGTCATGTCTGACTCTTTGTGACCCCGTGGACTGTAGCCTGCCAGGCTCCTTTGTCCATGGACTTTTTCAGGCAAGAATACTGGGGCAGTTTGCCATTTCCTTCTCCAGGGGATCTTCCCGACCTAGGGATTGAACCTGAGTCTCCTGTGTCTCCTGCGTTGGCAGGTAGATTCTTTACCAGCTAAACCACTGGGAAAACCCTGTGACCATACACAAAATTCATTGATTAGCTCTAGTAATTTTCTGGTGGCATCTTTAGGGTTTTCTATGTATTATATCATGTCATCTGCCAACAGTGAGAGTTTTACTTTTTCTTTTCTAATCTGGATTCCTTTTCTTTCTTTTTCTTCTTTGATTGCTGTGGCTAGGACTTTCAAAACTGTATTGAATAGTAGTGGTGAGAGTGGGCACCCCTGTACTGTTCCTGATTTTACAGGAAATGCTATCAGTTTTTCACTATTGACAACAATGCTTGTTGTGGATTTGTTGTATATGGCCTTTATTATGTTGAGGCAGTTTCCTTTTATGCCCATTTTATGAAGAATTTTTATCAAAGATGGTTGTTGAATTTTGTTGAAAGCTTTCTCTTCATCTGTTGAAATGATCGTATCTTTCAATTTGCTAATACGGTGCATCACATTGATTGATCTGTGTATACTGAAGAATCCTTGCATCCCTGGGATAAACCCCACTTGATTATGGTGTTTGATGCATTCTTATACACTAACAGTGAAAAATCAGAAAGAGAAATTAAGGAAAAAATTCCATTCACCATTGCAACAAAAAGTATAAAATACCCAGGAATAAATCTACCTTAGCTCCAACACTTTAGCCACCTGATGCAAAGAGCCAATTCATTGGAAAAGACCCTGATGCTGGGAAAGATTGAGGGGAGGAGGAGAATGGGGCAACAGAAGATGAGACGGTTGGATAGCATTACTGACTCAACGGACATGAGTTTGAGCAAGCTCCCAGAGACAATGAAGTTCAGAGAAGCCTGGCACACTGCAGTCCAGAGTCAGATATGACTTAGCGACTGAACAACAACAGAGAAACAAAAGACCTGTATGCAGAAAACAATAAGACACTGATGAAAGAAGTCAAGGAAGACACAAACAGATATACCATGCTTTGGGATCTGAAGTATCAATATTGTGACAATGACTACATTATCCGAGGCATTCTACAGATTCAATGCAATCCTTATCAAATTACCAATGGCATTTTTCATAGAACTAGAACAAAAAATTTTATAATTTGTATGGAAACACAAAAGACTCTGAATAACCAAAATAATCTTGAGAAAGGAAAGTGGAGCAGGAGGAATCAACCTTCCTGGCTTCAGGCTTCAAACTATCCTACAAAGCTACAGTAATCAGGACAGTTTAATAGTAGCAGAAAAATAGAAATATAGATCAATGGAACAAGATAGAAAGATAAATCTGTGCATCTATGGGCACCTTATATTTGACAAAAGAGGCAAGAACATATAATGGAGGAAAGACAGCCCCTTCAATAAGTGGTGCTGGGAAAACTGGACAGCTACATGCAAAATAATGAAATTCTCTAACACCGTACACAAAAATAAACTCAAAATGGATTAAAGACCTAAATGTAAGGCCAGAAACTATAAAGCTCTTAGAGGAAAACATAGGCAGAACACTGTTTGACATAAATTGCAGCAAGAACCCCTCTGACCCATCTCCTAGAATAATGGAAATAAAAACAAAAACAAACAAGTAGGAATTAATTAAATTTAAAAGCTTTTTCACAGCAAAGGAAAATATAAACCAGATGAAAAGACAACACTCAGAATGGGAGAAAATAAAGCAAGTGACAAAGGATTAATCTCCAAAATATACGAATAGCTCATGCAGCTCAATATTAGACAACCCAATCAAAAAATGGGCAGAAGACCTAAACACATTTCTCCAAAGAAGATATACAGATGGCCAAGAGACACATGAAAAGATGCTCAGTATTGCTCATTATTAAATAAATGCAAATCAAAACTATAATGAGGTACTACCCCCACCAGTCAGAATGGCCATCATAAAAAAATCTACAAACAATAAATGCTGGAGAGGATGTGGAGAAAAAGGATCCCTCTTGCATTGTTGGTGGGGATATAAATTGATACAGCCACTGTGGAAAACACTATGGAGATTACTTAGAAACAAGGAATAAAACTAACATGACCCAGCAATGCCACTGTTCAGCATATACCCTGAGAAAGTCATAATTCAAAAAGATGTGTGAGCCCCAATACTCACTGCAGCACTATTTACAATAGCCAGGACATGGAAGCAACCTAGATGTTCATCAACAGACGAATGGATAAAGACGTTGTGGTGCATATATACAATGGAATATTAGTCATAAAAAGGAATGCATGTGAATCAATTGTGAAGTGGATGAACCTAGGGCTTGCTATACAGAGTGAAATAAGTCAAAAGGAGAAAAACAAATATGGTATATTAACGCATATATATGGAATCTGGGCTTCCCTGGTGGCTCACACGGTAAAGCGTCTGCCTGCAGTGCAGGAGACCTCGGTTCGATCCCTGGGTTGGGAAGATCCCCTGGAGAAGGAAATGGCAACCTACTCCAGTACTCTTGCCTGGAAAATTCCATGGACTGAGGAACCTGGTAGGCTACAGTCCATGGGATTGCAAAGAGCTGGACACAACTGAGCGGCTTCCCTTTCAGTTTATGGAATCTAGAAAAATGGTACTAAGGAACCTATTTGCAGGGCAGGAATAGAGATGCAGATGGAGAGAAGGGACTTGTAGACAGAGCAAGGGAAGGAGAGGAGAGAAGAGAAGAGACAAGAGAAGAGACAAGCTGAGAAAGTAGCATCGACATGTACACGACCATGTGTGAGATAAATAGTGGGAAGCTGCTATATAACACAGGGAGCACAGCCTGGCATTCGGTGATGACCCATAAGGGTGAGACTGAGGGGGCTGGGAGGGCGGCTGGAGAGGGAGGGATACACACACACACACACATATACATACAGAGAGAGTTATCACTGTTTTGCACTGTTGTACGGTAGAAACCAACACATTGTAATCATCCTTCAATTAAAAGAATAAAATAATTAAAATAGTATTTTTAAAAGAGCAGAAAGTTTTAATCTTTAAAAAGTTTATCAATTTTTCTTTTATAGATTGTATTAAGAAATCTGTTTCACCTAAGATCATAAAGATTTTATCCTATGTTTTCTTCTAAAAGTTTTACAGTTTTACAGACGCACAGACACAGAGAACAGACTTGTGGTTGTCAAGGGAGAGGGAGGGCAGGGAAGAACTGGGAGTTTGGGATTTGTTGTTGCTGTTTAGTGGCTAAGTCATGTTTAACTCTTTTGTGAGCCCATGAACAACAACATATGGAGCTGAGTATTTAAGCCAGCTTGGAAAGAACTTCAATCCTTTTACTTGATGGTGTAGGTAAAACAGACAAATTTGATGGCCGGGGTGTGTGTGTGCTTAGTCATGTCCGACTCTGCAACCTAATGGACTGTAGCCTGTCAGGCTCCTCTGTCCGTAGGATTTCCCAGGTAAGAATACTGGAGTGGGTTGCAAATTCCTCCTCCAGGGGATCTTCCTGACCCCAGGGATCGAACCCCCATCTCCTGCACTGCAGGGGGATTCTTTGTCATTGAGCCACCAGAGAAGCCAGTTTGGGGATAGCAGATGTAAACAATTATCACAGGATGGATAAACAAAAAGGTCCTACTGTATAGCACTGGGAACTGTATATTCAGTATCCTGTGATGAACCATAACAGAAAAAGAATATGAAAAAGAATATATATATGTATAAGTGAACTGCTTTGCTGTGCAGCAGAAATTGACACAACATTGTAAATCAGCTCACTTCAATAAGATTGAAAAAATAAAAGTTTTATAGTTTTAGTGTTTACATTTGGATCCATGATTCATTTGAGTTAATATTTGTTAATACTGCAAGGTATGAATCAAAGTTCATTTTCTTGCATATAGAGAGCCAGTTGTTCCTGCATTGTTGAAAAGAATATCTTTTCTCCATTAAAGATATAACAGCCTTTGCACTGTTGCTGAAAATCAATTGTCCCAGTGTGGATCTATTTCTAGATTCTATTTTCTTTTTTTATTGATTTGCCTGTCTTTGCAGCAATACTTATCTTGATAACTGTAGCTTTAGAGTAAGTTTTTAAATTAGGCAGTTAGTCCTCCCACTTTTTCCTTCTTTTATAACTTTATTTTGTTTCCTTTAGGTCTTCAGTATTTCAGTATGAATTTCAGAACCAGCGTATCAATTTCTACAAAAAAGCCTGCTGGTATTTTGGTTAGGATTGCTTTAAATCTGTATATTAATTCGGGGAGAAATAACATCTTATTAAGTTTTCCTACCCTTGAACACAACATATTTCGCCATTTATTTGGTTTACTTTTTTTTGGCTGCCTTGGGTCTTAGGTATGGCACACAGAATCTTTTGTTGTAGATGGTTTCTGCAGCTAGTAGATCTTAGTTCCCCAACCAGGGATCAAACCATGTCCCCTGAATTGAGTCTTAACCACTGGACCACGAGGGAAGTCTCTCTCTATTTATCTAGGTCTTTAACTTTTCTCAGTAATGTTTCATAGTTTTCAGTGTTTGGATCTTTTACATCTTTTGTCAGATTTGTCCCTAAGTAGTATTTGTGTATGCTATTGTAATTGATATTTTTAAAATGTCAACTTATGACTGTTCATTGCTGAAAACTAGAAATATTATTGATTTTTGTATATTGATCTTGTATCCTGTAATAGTGCAACATTAATTCTAGCAGCTTTTGGGGGGTAAATTTCATTAGATTTGATATATTGGTGATTTAGTTCAGTTCAGTTCAGTTGCTCAGTTGTGTCCAACTCTTTGCAACCCCATGGACTGTAGCACACCAGGTCTCCCTGTCCATCACCAATTCCCGGAGTTTACCCAAACTCATGTCCATTGAGTTGGTGATGCCATTCAACCATCTCATCCTCTGTTGTCCCCTTCTTCTCCAGCCTTCAATCTTTCCCAACATCAGGGTCTTTTCAAATGAGTTGGCTCTTCGCATCAGGTGGCCAAAGTATTGGAGTTTCAGCTTCAGCATCAGTCCTTCCAATGAACACCCAGGACTGATCTCCTTTAGGATGGACTGGTTGGATCTCCTTACAGTCCAAGGGACTCTCAAGAGTCTTCTCCAACACCACAGTTCAAAAGCATCAATTCTAGGGTGCTCAGCTTTCTTTATAGTCCAACTCTCACATTCATACATGACTACTAGCCTTGACTAGACGGACCTTTGTTGACAAAGTAATGTCTCTGCTTTTTAATATGCTGTCTAGGTTGGTCATAACTTTCCTTCCAAGGAGTAAACGTCTTTTAATTTCATGGCTGCAATCACCATCTGCAGTGATTTTGGAGCCCAGAAAAATGAAGTCAGCCACTGTTTCCCCATCTATTTGCCATGAAGTGATGGGACTGGATGCCATGATCTTCGTTTTCTGAATGTTGAGCTTTAAGCCCACTTTTTTACTCTCCTCTTTCATTTTCATCAAAAGGCTCTTTAGTTCTTCTTCACTTTCCACCATAAGGGTGGTGTCATCTGCATATCTGAGGTTATTGATATTTCTCCCGGCAATCTCGATTCCAGCTTGTGTTTCTTCCAGTCCAGCGTTTCTCATGATGTACTCTGCATATAAGTTAAATAAGCAGGGTGACAATATACAGCCTTGACGTACTCCTTTTCCTATTTGGAACCAGTCTGTTGTTCCATGTCCAGTTCTAACTGTTGCTTCCTGACCTGCATACAGGTCTCAAGATCACGATTACATGATATTAGTTGTAGGTTTCTCATAGATTTTCTTTATCAAGCTAAAGATCTCTCTTCTATTCCTATTTTGTTGAAACATCTGTTTTTTAAGTCATCCAGGGATATTGGATTTTGTCAAATGCTTTTTATGCATCTATTGAGATGATCATATGGTTTTTCTTTTTTGTTAATATGACTCATATGGCCTTAGAAAACAGGACAGTATGAGAAATGGAAAGAATAGGTCTGTATCACATAGACTAAAAAGTAGAAATCCTCAGCAAAACGGTAGCAAACAGAATCCCACAATGGGTAAAAAAGGTAATGCATTATTATCAAATTGGGTTTATCCCAGGAAAGCAAGTTTGATGTAATATTTGAAATATTTTTAATGGGCAGAGATTCATTTTTGTTTTACTTGTTTCATCTTAATTTTAATTTTTAGAGGTTGATTTTAAAATAACATTTTACCTTATAATTATGGAATACATTTATATAAGTCCAAAGTCAAATCTACAAAACAAGGTGTATTTAAAGAAGTCCAGTTTCTATTATATCCTTGACTCCTGTACAAGCTTTCTCCCTCTTTTTTAGGTAATCATTTTTGATTAAAAAAATATGATTTATGTTTACATTAAAAATATAGTTTTCTCACTCTTTTAGATAAATGGTAGCATACTATACACTTTTTTTTTTAAACCATCTTACCTTATTGAAATGTATCTTGAAAACCTCTCTTTACTAGTGCATAGAAATGATTTCTATTCTTTGTTATGGCTGCATACAATTCCATGATATAGATTTACGATGTTCTATTCCACAACTCCTATTGTTGGAAGAGTCAGGGGGCTTTTGTACTTGCAACTAGATCTGTAATGAATAGCCTTGCACACACATTATTGTCTTTTTACCATTTTATCTTTGGGATGTACTCCCAGTGGGATTGCTAGGTTGAAGAGTGAATGCCTAGATAATTTTGCCAAATTCCTTTCCACAGGGATTGTCTGACTTTGCATTCCCACCACCAAATTATGAACACATCTATTTCCCAGAGCTTCACTGATGGAGTAGTTGTCAAAATTTTAAATTTGGGCCCTTCTAATAGATGAGGATGAAATCCCAGTTTACATTTTTCTTGTGATGAGCAAGGTTGAGCATCTTTTCTTACAGTGAAGAGCCATTCATCTGCATTTCTTTTCTGTTAATGGTCTGTTCATATCTCTTGCTTATTTTTCTAAATTGTTGCTCATTTCTCTATTTTAGAACCTCGATTAAATATTAGAGATGTTAACTCTTTGTAGAGGCTTCCCTGATGGTAAAGAATTTGCCTGCAATGCAGGAGATTCAGGAGATACAGGTTCAAGTCGGGAAGATCCCCTGTAGGAAGAAATGGTAACCGACTCCAATATTTTTGCCTGGAAAATCCCATTGACAGAGAAGCTGGGTGGTTGCAAAAAGTCAGACATGACTGAGCAACTAAGCATGCATGCTCTTTGTAATATAAATTGACAATGTTTTCTCCCACTGTGTTGGTTCAGACAATTTTCCTAACAGAACAAGGAGCCCAAAGGTAGGTGGTTGTCGTCATTGGCTCAGTGGCCCAACAGTGTCAAAGCCAGCCTCTCTGAGATTCTCTAGGTGTTTCTCTTAGGGACACATTATGACTGTGTTAAAGCAGGTAGGACCAGGAAAGGATGGCTCCAGAGACATCTGTCCTTTTTATTAGGAAAGTGAAAGCTTCTCAGAAGCCCTCAACCAATTTGCATTCATATTTAATTGGCCAGAACTAGGTTCAAAGAATCCACCTGCAATGCAGGAGACCCTGGTTCATTTCCTGGGTCAGCTGGTGGACAAGGGACAGGCTACCCACTCCAGTATTCTTGGGCTTCCCTGGTGGCTCAGCTGGTTAAGAATCTTTCTGCAGTGCTGGAGACCTGGGTTCAATCCCTGGGTTAGGAAGATCCCCTGGAGAAGGAAACAGGTACCCACTCCAGTATTCTGGCCTGGAGAATTCCACGGACTGTATAGTCCATGGGGTTGCAAAAAGTCAGACATGACTGAGTGACTTTCAGGTTCAGAGAAAGCTGGGAGAGAAAAGACTTCATTTTTCCAGCCTCTAGAGTGGAGGTGGGCAAGGAGAAGGGAATGCATGTTGAATTACCCACCCATATACCATGTACAGGAATGGGGAAGTTCAGCTCAGATGGAGGGCTCATCCTTTCTCCTGCTCTGTGACATGTCTGAGAACCCAAGGTGAACCAGTAGCTGGCCTCACAGCTCCAAAAGGGAATTCAGTTTTGGATCCATCAGTAGAGATTGAGTGTCTGCAGCAAGGAAGATGGGATAACATTAGAGACCCACGTCTCACCCGAGGACTGAAGAAACACTGCTAAGTGGGAGCATGTCCAGAGGAGAGTAACTAGGTCAGGAGGGTGAGGGCCCCAGAAATCTTGCCCCATCAAGAATAAGTGGAAGAGGGACTCCCCTGGTGGTCCAGTGGCTAAGATTCCATGCTCCCACTGCAGGGGGCCTGGGTTCGATTGCTAGTCAGGGAACTAGATCCCACACACTGCAACGAAAAGATTCCATGTGCTGCAACTAAGGCCTGGTGCAGCCAAATAAGTGGATATTTTAACAAAAGAATAAGTGGAAATGTACATGTTACAGTAGAGAAGATATGGAAGGCAGCAAGATATATTTTGCTGAAAACCATAAGGACTGGCCTGTGGAAAAAATGAAATTTGGTCTATGTTAACAATTTGTGCATGTGTGAGGGAGGCAGTTTTCGATTAATTTTCCTGATGGGTTTGGGATCAAGAAAATTTGGGATGGGTTTCTTCATGAGTAGTGAACTTCCTCTCCAATGTGTAATCAGTCTTGCTGCTCTCATGGTTCCATCCTTCGGTGCTCTTATGCTTTACCTCCACCACTACGTCAATGACTCTCCAACCTAGTCTCCAGCGATCTCCAACCTAGAGGTCTCTAGTCCCATCCTCTCCCCTCTCTCCCAAGGCTCCAGACTCCTGTCTTCGCCCCACAGTGAAGCTCTTGCTTAAAGTGTGGGATCAGTCAAGGTCTCACCAGGAAATAGAAACCACTGGGATATTGAAAATGAAAGACATCAATGAAAGAAATTTGTTGAACAACAGGTGATAGAAGGGCCAAGAAGTAAACAGAAGACAGTGAGACAACTCAAAGATCAACAGCAGCAGGAAGAAAAGAAAGGGGGGACGTGTCTATGTGTAGCTGCTTCACTTTGCTGTACAGCAGAAAATAGCACAGCACTGCAAAGCAACTCTATTACAATAAAAATTAAAAACAAGACAAAAATAGTAGCAGCAAGAGCTCTCACCCGGGGCTGAAAGGTGCTCAGTAGACATTTAAACCAAGTGGGCTTGTTTGTCATGTACTAGAGGACTGAAAAGACACAGCAATTGCTAGAGATGCAATTAAGGCAGAGAGAGAAATAGCCTGGCTACCCCAACCCTGACTCTATTTCCTGCCAGTGCTCCCCACACCTTCAGAAGCCAGGGAACACATGAGCCTGGGAAGCGCAGTCCCCGAGAGCAGGAGGAAGGTGAAGCAAAATGGGCATAGGACAGGTACACAAGCGAAGGAGGGGTATAATAAATAGTCTCTTACGTTTCTCTTCTTTCCTCCCTCTGTTCTCCAGGCCTGAGACTACAGGGGGAGCTGGGAAAGCTGGACAAAGTAAGTGTGTGGGCGGGAGTCCCCAGCTGGTGTCCAGTGTTTCAAAAAGCACAACATCTTCTGGGGATGATGGAAGATGCCTCCCAGGAAGGGCAGTACATGGGTTGGGTTTTGGAGGATGAATAGAAGCTCTTTAGGTGGATGAGGTGGGAAAATCCATTCCAAGAAAAGGTTAATTTAAGACTGTATACTAAAGCCCAGAAGTGGGAGAAAAACCATGGTGTGTCTTAGGAACTGAAATGACTCAGTGTGGCTGGAGCCCTGGGTGTGAAGATATCAGATTTATTAAATAAATAAATAAAATAACCTGTTAACAGATTTTACATGGGGTGAGGAAGATGGAGGGTCTGAGGATACTTTTAGGTTTCTGCTTAAGGCCTGGAGAGGGTTGGTTGTGTCATTAAGCTTAACAATGAGAGGGACTCCCTGAATTGTGGTTCTGTGGTGGTTGTGAAGGTGGGGGTGGGGATAATTAATTACACTTTAGACATGTCAGGTTTGCGATTCCCATGGAATATCAAGGTTGAGATGTCTGGGAAGGGTATGAGCTGGAATCTTGGGAAACAGGTCTAGTCTGAAGATGTCAGTTTGGAAATGTTTGGAGGTTTAATCCTTAGGAGTCTATGTGATCATCCAAGGGAACCGTGATGAGGAAGACAGCATTATGGCAGAAGGCAGATCCCTGGGAAAGGCCATCCTTTAAGGGGTGACGGGGAAATAAAGGCAGGAAACATCCTGAGAAGGAATAGTCAGTGAAGTTGGAAGAGACTCAAGAGAATGGTATGTTACAGCTGGGACCACAACTGATACAAGGATTAAGTGAATCTACTGTGTTTGGCAATGAGAAATTCATAGGCTATGCTGGTGAGACCTGTGTCTGGGACAGGGTTGGTGTGGAAACCAGCCTATATTGGAGAAAAGAGATGGGGAAACAGGGCCAGGCAGAATAGTCTGGTTTTCAGAGAAGGCTGGCTGTGAAGGATGGAAAGTGTCAGGATAACTTGAGGAGACCTGGGTCCACGGATGACCAGAGATGCTGTGGTCCAGTGGTTAAGACTTTGCCTTTCAATGCAGAGGACATCAGGGTTCAGTCCCTTGTCAGTGAGCTAAGATCCTGTATACATTGTGGCCAAAAAAACCCCCACAAAATATAAAACAGAAGTAATATTGTCACAAATTCAATAAAGACTTTGAAAAAATAAATGGAAGAGCCTTGAAGGAGACAGGAAAATGTGGTAATTGATTAAAGGAGGCCCTCAAGGGGACAGATTGGTGTGAGGGCAATGACAGATATACACATGTGTTTGGGGCAGAAGAAACGGTAGGCCTTCCTCTGACACTGAGAGCAGGAGAGTAGAAGCATCTGGAGCAACGTATATGAATTATGTGCACAGCTTGTCCTTAAGAAAGTCACAGTCTAATAGGGAGAGGGGACATGGTGTCTTTTGGCTTTAAGATACAGAAACTCACTCAGAAGTTGAAGGTTAGTGTGAAACCATAGAAAAAAAATATATGCTGGCTCCTGCCCCCAGTTCCTGGCACAGAGCTCCTAAAACCCTTGGAATGCGCTGGGTGGTAGGACTGTCTTTGTTCTAATGTGGCAATGCTCGGTGGGCTCCTGGGTGAGGTCTGTTCACCAGAAAGAGCAAGTCATGATTAGAAGCTTGGAACTTTCAACTCTACCCTCGTCCTCCATGAAGGGGAAGGAGAAAGAGATTGGAGATTTTGTTAATGACTGATCATGTCTACTTTATGAAGCCTCCACAAAGATCCTCAGAATGTGGGTTGGAGGAGCTTCCAGCCGTGTGAACATATCAGTGTGTTAGGAGGGTGATGCACCCTGGAGTCATGGGGACAGATGCCCATGTGCTTGGGACTCTTCTGAATTTCACCCTATGAATCTCTTCATGTGGTTCTTCATCTATATCCTTTATTGTATCAGTTACAATAAATTGGTAAACATAAGTAGGGCTTCCCTAAGTTCTGTGAGCTGTTCTAGCAAATGACTGAACCCAAAGACAGATTATGGGAAGCCCTGGTTTATAGCTGGTTGGTCAGAAGCACAGATGACAACCTAGATTTGTAATTGGAGTTTGAGGTGGAGACAGGCACAGTTTTGTGGAACTAAGCCCTCAATCTGTGGGGTCTGAGCTAACTCTGATTAGTGTCACACTGCACTGAATTGTAAGTCACCCAGCTGGTGTCACAAAGAATTGCTGCTTGGTGTGGAAAACTCCCACACGTCTGGTGTCATTCGTGTGGTGAGTGTGGTTGTGTGAAAACAGTAAAAGAGAAACATGGGAGGAGAAGGATCCAGTTTATCACAAAGATACAAAGGGTGACCGAGTGGACCCAGCTATGAAGTTTTATTTTTAAATAGCTTTACTGAGATATATTTCCTATGTCATAAAATTTACCTATTTTAAGTTCAGTGGGTTTTAAAATATGTGTGTGTGTGTGTGTGTGTGTGTGTGTTGAGAATGTTCTAAAATTAAATTGCAGTGGTAGTTGCATTTTAGAGCATTCTCAACACCCTCAAAAGAATTCTGGATGTATTAGCAGTCATGCTTCATTCCACCTCCTTCCCCCACAACACATCCAGACAACCACACGTCTCCCCTCTGTCTCTGCCTATTCTGGGAATTTCACATAAACGCAGTGAAACACTATGTAATATTTTATGTCCAGCTTCTTTCACTGGGCATAGCACGTTCAAGTTTCATCCATGACAGAGCATGTAAGTGCTTCATTCTATCACTGAATAATATTCCATTGTATAGATATACCACATTTAATTTATATACTCATCAGTTGACAGGCATTTGGGTTGTTTCCACTTTTTCCTTACTGTAATTCATGCTGCTGTGAACACTGGTGTACATGTTTTCATGTGGCTATGTTTCATTTCTCTTGGGTACATACCTAGGAGTGGAAATGCTGAATCATACAGAAGTTCTAGGTTTAACATTTTGGGAAACTGTCATAATGTTTTCCAAAGTGGCGCTGCCATTTACATTTCCACCAGCAATGTATAAAGGTTCTAGATCCTCTACATCCTCTATGATGTTGGTGACTGACTTTCAGACACCTACTAGCCATCCTAGTGGCTGTGACATGGTATCTTGTTGTGGTTTTGATTTGCATTTCTCTAATGAGTAATGATGCTCAGAATTTTTTCATGTGCTTATTGGCACACAAACTGTCTTCCCCCAAATCAATTTGTTGAAGTCTCAACCCCCAATGTGATGGTATTTGGAGATAGGATATCTAGGAGTTAGGTCATGAGGGTAGGGTCCTCAAGATGGGTTTCAGTTCAGTTCAGTCGCTCAGTCGTGTCCGACTCTTTGCGATCCCATGAATTGCAGCACACCAGGCCTTCCTGTCCATCACCAACTCCCGGAGTTCACTCAGACTCATGTCCATCGAGTCAGTGATGCCATCCAGCCATCTCATCCTCTGTCGTCCCCTTCTCCTCCTGCCCCCAATCCCTCCCAGCATCAGAGTCTTTTCCAGTGAGTCAACTCTTTGCATGAGGTGGCCAAAGTACTGGAGTTTCAGCTTTAGCATCATTCCTTCCAAAGAAATCCCAGGGCTGATCTCCTTCAGAATGGACTGGTTGGATCTCCTTGCAGTCCAAGGGACTCTCAAGAGTCTTCTCCAACACCTCAGTTCAAAAGCATCAATTCTTCGGCACTCAGCCTTTTCACAGTCCAACTCTCACATCCATACATGACCACAGGAAAAACCATAGCCTTGACTAGACGAACTTTTGTTGGCAAAGTAATGTCTCTACTTTTGAATATGCTATCTAGGTTGGTCATAACTTTCCTTCCAAGGAGTAAGCATCTTTTAATTTCATGGCTGCAGTCACCATCTGCAGTGATTTTGGAGCCCCAAAAAATTAAGTCTGACACTGTTTCCACTGTTTCCCCATCTATTTGCCATGAAGTGATGGGACCAGATGCCATGATCTTCGTTTTCTGAATGTTGAGCTTGAAGCCAACTTTTTCACTCTCCACTTTCACTTTCATCAAGAGGCTTTTTAGTTCCTCTTCACTTTCTGCCATAAGGGTGGTGTCATCTGCATATCTGAGGTTATTGATATTTCTCCTGGCAATCTTGATTCCAGTTTGTGTTTCTTCCAGTCCAGCATTTCTCATGATGTACTCTGCATATAAGTTAAATAAGCAGGGTGACAATATACAACCTTGACATACTCCTTTTCCTATTTGGAACCAGTCTGTTGTTCCATGTCCAGTTCTAACTGTTGCTTCCTGACCTGCATACAGATTTCTCAAGAGGCAGGTCAGGTGGTCTGGTATTCCCATCTCTTTCAGAATTTTCCATAGTTTATTGTGATCCACACAGTCAAAGGCTTTGGCATAGTCAATAAAGCAGAAATAGATGTTTTTCTGAAACTCTCTTGCTTTTTTGATGATCCAGGGGATGTTGGCAATTTGATCTCTGGTTCCTCTTCCTTTTCTAAAACCAGCTTGAACATCAGGAAGTTCACGGTTCACATATTGCTGAAGCCTGGCTTAGAGAATTTTGAGCATTACTCTTCAAGATGGGTTTAGTGTTCCATATAAGAAGAGACTCCAGAGAATTTGCTCACTTAAAGAAATTAGCTATCTGCAAGCCAATAAGCAAGCTGTTGTGTGTGTGTGCTAAGTTGCTTCAATCGTGTCCTACTCTTTGTGATCTTATGGACTGTAGCCCACCAGGCTCCTCTGTCCATGGGATTCTCCAGGAAAGAATACTGGAGTGGGCTGCCATGCCCTCCTTCAGGACATCTTCTCGACCTAGGGATCAAACCTGTGTCTCTTATGTCCCCTGCATTGGCAAGTGGGGTTCTTTACCACTAGTGCCACCTAGGAAGCCCCAAGAAAGCTCTTACCAGGAACCGAGCTGTGAGAAGTAAGTCCATTGTTTAAACAGTCTATGATATTTTGTAGTAGCAGCCCAAGCAGACTATGTATTTAAGAAACCATTGTCTAACCTGAGGTTAAGAAAGACTCCCATTTTCTTCTAAGAGTTTTTATAGTTTTAGCTCGCACATGTAGCATGCTTATTCATTTTGAGAATTTAATTGCCTCTGCATGGATAAGGAATCCACCTGGTCTCATAATTTGTGGCCAAGGAGGTTAAGTCCTACAGCACATGGAATTGCTTTTTGGGGGATATGGGCAGAGATGGGACACTAGGAAGAGGATTCTCTGAGAAGCAGCCTCTGAGGCAAGGATTTGAGGGCAAGGGATTTGCTAAGAAAGTGTTCCAAGGAGAAATCAGTAAGGGAGTGGAGGAAGCAGTATTAGAAAGGGAAGAATCAGTGAAAGAAAGAATTTCAGTTGAAGTCAAAACCTCTGCCTGACCCCTGGGGAGCTCTAGGATATACATTGCATCTGAGAGTTTGCATCAACTCAGGCAAGAGAGGTGGACTTTCTAACCCTGTACCAGCAAGTTATGGCTGGGAGGTGGGGAGGGGTGCGGAGTTAACTCCCAGGCACTCCCAGACCTGTAACTCTGAATACGTGGATATGTTTGCAGCAGCTCCAAGAGCTCAAGGGCAAGCCTCAGAAGAAGGTCACAGCTGCAAACAATTAGTATCAAAGTACACAGAAGCTTGCGGTGGGGGTAAGGGGGTTGGTGGTGGCGGGCGGTGAACACTGCAAAAGGGAATCTGAGGGGGATCTAGGTGAGCGGTTGAAGGTGTCCTCCAAAGGGCGCTCAGGAATGGCACTATATGGCACAAAATAGCAAGATTACACGACATCAGAGAGATACAGATAAAGTGCTGGAGGAGGTCTACGGGAAGAGAGGTTTTTTCTTCTTTGTTGTGTAATGAAAAATTAATCATGGTGACTGTCAGAGATGTAGAAGTGCCCTTAGGATGTTGCAGGAGTCTCACGGAGGTAGATAAAAACCCTTCTGCTGAGACAGTACCAGAACTCTTTTTCTGATCACTAAGTGAGTTCTCATTCCCCTGGGGACTTCTCACCAGGCATTGTTACCGCCTGGCTCTGGGGCTGCACTCCCACACCAGGGAGACTGAGCCCGCCGCCTGCTGGGGATGTTGGGGATAGACCCCCGAGATTCCTGGTGTCTGACTCGGCCCAACCCCAGGTCTTCTGAGCAGCAATCCTTATCATCTTTTACCTTTCGAAATGGTATCCCCTCCTCACCATGCTTCAAAGAACAGGGGTCTCTATTCTATCTCTTTAAGAAGCTCATTTCTAAATATGATCTGGTATATTGTGAGTAGATGCAGTGATACAGTTAATGAGTCTCTAATGTGGACAATTATAACCCTGGCTTGGTTCTCGCCCACTCACGTGCACAGACTGATTTAGTAACACACACCCACTCACAATTATACTCTTGTCCCTGGGAAAATACCATACCCAGGCCTCACAGGAGCAGAGCAGAACTGGGCACATGGATGCACACACAGGCAGACAAGTGCCCACAGGCCCTCACACCCTCTTAGAAAAGTCTACTGTGGTACATGTATTTGGAATGTCTTCTCCGATAGCACTCCTTCCTGGAAAGGACCTGCTGTCCTACCTGTTGAAGAGGTGGGCCAATGTAGCAAGTGGTCCTGCCCCCCTCCTACCGTGTGTGTGCCTGCTAAGTCGCTTCAGTTATGTCCAAATTTCCTGCCAAAGGCTGAGTGTCTGAAATGCTGCAGTGCCGTGCATGCCCAGTCATGTCTGACTCTTTGTAACCCCATGAACTGCAGACAGCCAGGCTCCTCTGTCCATGGGATTCTCCAGGCAAGAATACTGGAGTGGGTAGCCATTCCCTTCTCCAGGGGATCTTCCTGACCCAGGAATTGAACCCGGGCCTCTTGCATTGCAAGCAGATGCTTTACTGTCTGAGCCACCAGGGAAGCCCCTGCCTGCAGCCAGCTATGGCTAATGGGGCCAGTCACTTACTCTTGGTCC
Source organism: Bos grunniens (assembly GCF_055505025.1). Lineage (NCBI taxonomy): Eukaryota > Metazoa > Chordata > Mammalia > Artiodactyla > Bovidae > Bos > Bos grunniens. The sequence continues at coordinate 82,716,308 of NC_141174.1, read as the reverse complement.
ATAAGTAGAAATGCTTTTAGAAATTCTTTGGTAGCGAGAAACAGAAACCCACTTAGAATATTCTAGGAATCAAAGGAATCGACAAAACACAAGGACAGGAAAGACAAAAGGGCCTTATGAGGGACTGGAACTGAAAAACAAAGCCACTGTCAACCGAAGCAGCTGCTTTCTCGTCTATATTTTTCTCTCTGGGGCAATGAAGGTCTTTTCACTGCTCATCTGCTTCCCTTGCTGTCTTGCTGAAGTACCTGCATTCAAATCACGTGGAGCATTTGTTAAAAATTCAGAGCCCTGTATCCCTGGGGATGCAGCCAAGTAAACCACATTTTAAACAAACGTCCTGCGTGATCCTTCAGCATGCAAAGTTTGAGAATCCCTGTGCTCAGGTGCTATGTCATTCAGATACTGACACATGTCTTTGAGACATGTCTTCCTGGGTGTACCAACACCAAAGAACTAACTCACATGGTTCTTTAAAATATTTGGCTGCACTAGGTCTTAGTCATAGCATGCAGAATCTTCCATCTTTGTTGCAGCCTGTGGGATCTCTAGTTGTGGCATGCAATCTCTTAGTTGTAGCATGTGGGATCTAGTTCCCTGACTGGGGATCGAACCCAGGCCTCCTGCTTTGGAAGCGCAGAGTCTTAGCCACTGGACCGCTAGGGAAGTCCTCTAACTCACACGTTTGTGTCCCAGTCCCAAATTTCTGGGAGCGATAAGCCAACTAATGTCTCATGGGTCAGAGGTCCTAGTCCAGTGGGCTGTGACTGTCAGTGATGGGGTGGTCTCGTCCAATCAGAAGATGCAAACTCTGACAAGGTAGGGAAACTGACCAACGTCTCTGTTACAGTGAGATGTTTCCAGCTTTTTAGAATAAATTCCCTTTTACTTAAGTTGGGTTAGGTGGGATTTCTGTAGTAAATGACTCCTTAGCCACAAGTCTCAGAAACACATAGGCGTACGTGCTCACTTGCACGTGCACCCATCTGTACATATCAGCTCACGAGTACACACTCATCATCTGGGTGCTATGGGAGAAGTCTGTTCTGGTAATGATCTCTTTGCAGCCCCATAAGACTATAGAAAAGGTGGGGGTATCTTTATTAATTATATATGTTACATTCAACGTAGTATAGTATTTAATTTAAATAACTGCAGGATGTGGCTCTGATACTTTGATTCACTTGTCAGAACAAATGGCTTCTCTCCCTTCCTGGCCTGCTGCGTTGATCTATCATGATGAAAGCCCAGCCAGGTCTGCCCCTTTCATAGGATTTTTGTCCTAGAAAATGATGAAATGCTTCCCTGACTGAGATAAAACAGGCGTTACAGCCTCTGTGCCAGCTTTGAGAGGGATATGCCAGGGAAATAGATATATTTTATCTTTTCAAAACAACAGGTTGGGGAGATGATGCTTAGAACAGGATGCTTCTGAGTCACAGCCTGAGAGGCTGATTGCAGGAGGCAGGTGTTCCGTGCAGAGGGCCCCACAAGCGTGGTAATGCTGGGCACTGCCAGTCTCCTCCCCCCAGGTCATCCATGTCTCCTGATCTTGGCCACACCTTCCTTTTTGCTGGGCACTGTCCATCTCTGTGGGTTCTCAGCAGTCAAAAGAGAAACCATTTTATCCTGCAAGTTCTTTGGAGGTGAAAGTTTGGTGCACTGCTGACAGTTCTAGACAACCCCTTAACTCCACAATACTACAAAACCCCCTACAAAACTAGAACCTGACAAAATGGTCTAGGAATTCCTACTTTGACAAACACTTCGCTGGTGGCTCAGATGGTAAAGTGTCTGCCTGCAATGCTGGAGACCCAGGTTTGATCCCTGGGTTGGGAAGATACCCTGGAGAAGGAAATGACAACCCTCTCCAGTACTCTTGCCTGGAAAATTCCATGGATGGAGGAGCCTAGTAGGCTGCAGTCCATGGGGGTCACAAAAGGTTGGACATGACTGACAGACTTCACTTTCACTTTCCAGAGTTCAGGTGGCCAGAGGACTCATGTGTGTGTGTGTTAGTTGCTCAGTTATAGTCAACTCTTTGCAACCCCACGGACTGTACTCTGCCAGGCTCCTCTGTCCATGGAATTCTCCAGGCAAGAATACTGGAGTGGGCTGCCATGCCCTCCTCCAGGGGATCTTCCTGACCCAGGGATCAAACCCTCATCTCCTGTGTCTAATGCATTGAAGACAGATTCTTTACCCGCTGAGTCAGCAGGGAAGCCCAGAGGGCTCATTAAAGTGAAAGTATTTAGTCTCTCAGTCGTGTCTGACTCTCTGTGATCCCATGGGCTATAGCCCGCCAGGCTCCTCTGTCCATGGAATTCTTTGGACAAGAATACTGGAGTGGGTTGCCATTTCCTTCTCCAGGGGATCTTCCTGACTCAGGGATTGAAACTGTGTCTCCTGCATTGCAGGCAGATTCTTTACCATCTGAGCCACCAGGGAAGGCCCAGAGGGCTCATGCCAGGGTCTAATTGGAACAAGGAATCTCAGGATCCTTCCTTTGCTAGGAGCTCCCAAAACAATGCATGTGTTCAAGTCCGGGCCAGCTGGCTGAGCACATCCCTGGAATTGCCTCTCTTCCCTTCCTGAAAGACAAGAGACTTGGCACTGAATGTAGGTCAAGTTTGTGTCCAAGATTCTTTTCTCTCTTTTCCCAAGACAAAGTCTAAGAAGTAGCTGGGCTGGGAGTGGTTTGGGGGAGGGAGGAGGGACTCTAACATTTGTTCAGTGTCTCCCATGTGTTAGGGACAGTGCCCGGTTCATCAATGCCATGGCATTTGGTCCTCACCAGTCTTGGGAACTAGGGGGCCTTAGCTCTATTTTATGGATGAGGCAATTGAAACTCCAAGTGGTCACTTGCTAAGGTCACACAGAGGCAGAGCCAGGATTTTAAGTTCCTTTGTTTGGTTCCAGGGAACCTCCCTTTTCTACTGCACCTGCATAGGAGGCAAGGGACCCCCTTGTCTTATTCCCCCAACTCCCAAGGGTTCACAGTGGTAGAGCAAGGGCCCAGGCAGGGCTTCTGCCAGTGAGCTTCCATGGGGCCCAGCCCCTTGGTTGTTCTCTCTCCTGTTTCTTCATTCTCTTCTTTTGCCAACCAAATACCCCCCAAGCAATCGGATGTTAAAACAAACACACAACAATGGCCAACAGTGACACCTCCTTGACTTTCCTCCAGTTCTAGCCACCATCTTTTTATCCCTATAGACTGATGCCGTCCTCTTCTTAGCTGCACTTCTTTGAAAAATTATCCTTATATCACATTCCCATTTCCTCACTATCCTGTCTTCATCCTTCATCACATTCCGGTCTGTCTTCCTCTCTCTGTTCTTCACTGAAATTGTCCCACCACGGCTACTAATTACTTTCTTGTTGCTAAGCTCATTAGACCCTTCCCATTCTCACGATACTGGACTTAGCAGCACCGATCTTTTGACCTCTTGGTCGGCCCACTTTTTCTTTTTTTCCATAACGACATAGTCTCTGGAATTTCCTCCAACCTCTTGACTACTGCTTCTTCATCTCCTTTCCAGCCTCTTTCTCCTCCATCCAAATTTCAAATATCTAAGTTTTTCAGGGCCTGACTTCAGCCCCTTCCCTTCTCAAGCTCTGATTTCATTGCCATCCATGGCTTAAATACCTCTGGATGCTGTATGTGCGTGCTAAGTTGCTTCAGTTCTGTTCGACTCTTTGCGACCCTATGGACTGTAGTCCGCCAGGCTCCTCTTTCCATGAGATTCTCCAGGCAAACATACTGGAGTGGGTTGCCATACCCTCCTGCAGGGGATTTTCCCACCCAGGTATCAAACCTGCGTCTCTTATACCTTCTGCTTTGGCAGGCAGGTTCTTTACCACTAATACCACCCGGGAAGCCCCTCTGGATGCTAATGAGGCCTGTATTTATTTCATCAGTCTAGATGACCCTTCTGAGCTCCAGATCCATGGATCCAATCATCTGTGCAAGAGTTCAGCAAATATTTCTGTGTGTAACAGGCCAGGCAGTAACTATTTTAGGCTTTGTGGGCTAAATGGTGCCTGTTCCAACTACTCAACTCTGCCATTATACTGCAAACTCAACCATGGACAATGTGACAATGAATAGGCATGGTGGCTGTGTTCCAGTCAAATTTTGTTTATGGACCCTGAAATTAGAATTTTATATAATTCTCATGTGTTAGGAAATATTATTCTTCTTTCAATTTTTCTCAACCATTTAAAAATTAAAATTTAACTTAATTTTCACATGTCAGGAAATAATTATTTTCTTTTGGATTTTTTCCAGTTATTTTAAACTGTAAAAACCAGATGGCAAGACAGATGTGTTTCCCAGGCTGAGACTGCTCACATCCAGGGCTATGTGTTGGTTTCCTTAGATGACTTGTATATGCCTTTATACCAGAATATCCACAGTGTAATTCTGGAGCTTCCAGATCTCAGTATCCCCGGCTTGGTAAAGGACACTTGGTAAGAAATCTGAGAGTCATCTCCGATGGATTCTTTTCACTCGCTCCTCTCTGCTTACAACATTCAGTCACCGATGGAAGCACTTCCTGTTCTTCCTTCTAAATATAGGCAGCAGGATAATATTGTGAAATATCTACCATGGTTCTCAATTTGGGGGTTTGCATTCATCCACTCTCTCATCTCCTTCAAGTCTTTCCTCAAATGACATCTTTTCCACATGGAAATGATGGATGATCTTTCTCCATTCCTGATACCTTTACCCTGACTTTTTCCTCCCTCTTAGCACGTTTCACTTGAGAATGTATTAATATTCTGAAATTTATTAGGTATTACTGGTTTTAACATTTTTATTGGGTTTTTAATAGATTATTTTGATGTGGACCATTTTACAGTATTTATTGAATTTATTACAATATTGTTTCTGTTTTTTTAATTTATTTTTAATCGAAGGATAATTGCTTTATAATATTGTTTGTTTCTGTAATACATCAACATAAATCAGCCATAGTTATACATATGTCCCCTCCCTCTTGAACCTCCTTTCTACCTCCCACCGCATCCCACCCCCTAGGTTGTCACAGAGCCCAGGTTTGAAGTCCATAAGTCATACAGCAAATTCCCACTGGCTATCTATTTTACATATGATAATGTATATGTTTCCATGTACTTTCTCCCACCCTCTCCAGCCCACTGTGTCCACAAGTCTCCTTCCCATTGAATTTCTGTTTTGTGTTTTGGTTTTTTGGCCACAAGGCATGTGGGATCTTAGTTCCCCATACCTCCTGTGTTAGAAGGCAAAGTCTTAACCACTGGACCATCAGGGAAATCCTCATATTATTGCTATTGTTTCTAGCCTGACTCTCCTGGTTAGAACATCCCCTCTCCAAGGGTAGGGATTTTTGTCTGTTTTTGTTCTCTGCTGCATCCCAAGCACTTAGAACAGTGCACATAGAAGGGGCCCAACTCACATGTGTTGAATCAATGAATGATGCTGAGCCTTAGGTTTCTTCATGGGGAGGACAGGATTAGTGGAGACAAAAGAAATCATTGCTATTCATAAATGGGACTCTTTAAAGCAGTGGTTCCTGACCCCGGCTGCACACTAAAGTCATCTGGGAGCTTTAAGAATCCTGTCGCCCAGGCTAAGCCCCAGACCAATTAAATCAGAAGTTCCCGGAATGGAAACTTTTCAGGTTCCTACAAAGTGCAGCCAAGGTTAAGAACCATTGCTTTAAAATGATGGAAATTATAACAGTCATAAAAGCAAGATTTTCATTTGTTAAAGTCAGACTTTGTGGTGAAGGGAAAAAAGCATTCGTGGGCTCTGAAGATCCTGAGCTCAGAGGACTGGACGTTTGAACAGGGAAGAAAGAAGAGTAATTCACAGAAGAAGATAAAAGTTCAGGCTGGGGCAAGAGATGAGGACCAGAAACACGGTGGGGCTGGTACATCAGTCCCCATCATGATTCAGGCCGTAGATGGGGTTGGGGATGTAAAGATGGAGGGGACTTTGTCTCATTTCTTCTAAGATATAAATGGCGGAACAATTTGTCACAGTGAACCTGAATTAACCTCTCATTATACCCTACCCACGGAGAAGGCAATGACACCCCACTCAAGTACTCTTGCCTGGAAAATCCCATGGACGGAGGAGCCTGGTAGGCTGCAGTCCATGGGATCACTAAGAGTCGGACACGACTGAGCGAATTCACCTTCACCTTCACTTTTCACTTTCATGCATTGGAGAAGGAAATTGCAACCTGCTCCAGTGTTCTTGCCTGGAGAATCCCAGGGACCGGAGAGCCCAGTGGGCTGCCGTGTATGGGGTCACACAGAGTCGGACACGACTGAAGTGACTTAGCAGCAGCAGCAGCATACCCTACCTGGGGACTCTTTCACTTCCAGTGGTTCCATTTTCCAAGAAAATGTTCCTGGACCCTGGAGAGGGGCCAGGCAGATTGCTTTCTATGGGGAGCTCCCATGGCTGCCAGGGGCCTATTGTGTCATGGGGTAAGGGGAGCCCAGAGCAGAGGCAGTGGGAAGGTCAGCACAGTATAGAGATGGGTCAGTCTCAGGGAACCTACAGAGCCAGTGGGTCAGAAGAGTGCAGATCACTGTACTTTTAATCTTGGAAAATAGATCTCATGTCACACCATCAATGGACCCTTGCAGCATTGTCATGGGGGCCGAGGCAAGGCTGACACCCAGACAGTCACCTCTGCAGGGTTTAGCAAGGACCGGAGGACAACGTGCATACGAGGAGCCCTTCCCCGACTCCATAATGCCTTCCAAACCATGCTAGCTCTCACTTGTGTTTTTCCTTCATGTCACTTTCACATTTGTCATCCCAAGGTTAGTGAACAATTGTTCGATGATTATTTGCTATTTGAATGAAAAAGCCTATGAAGGCAGGAACCACAGCTGTGTCCCCAGAAACTAACAGTGCCAAGCCCACAGGAGTGGATATTTACTGAATGAATGAAGACATGAATGAATGGGAGTCGCACCCTTAGTGCTGGGCTGAGGCCTTGGGGCAGGATTCCAGACACTGGGAAGGCTTGCATAGCCACCAAGGTGCTTCTGGGAAGAGGAAAGTCCTCGTGGGGTGCCTAGAGGACAGGGACCATGTAGGCTTTTGCTCAGTTCTGCCGATTTGCACGGGTCTGGGCTTGTCTCTGCGCGACCAGGCAGTGTGTGAGATTTGCAGCCTCAGACACAGGTGCGTAGGGTCGAGCCTCACGTCGCACCACATCCTGCCTCACTACCTCCTCCACACTTGGCTCCCTTGACACCCAAAAGGCTCTTGTCCTGACCAGGGCACTCCCAGTTTCCTTCCCACCACTGTTCTGTCCTTCCCACTGGCTGCCAAACTTCCCCCACCCCCCTCCTACCAGGCCCCCGCCTTCCTGTCTCTGGACCCATAAAAAGTCACTTTGGCCTCAATCAATAGACTATCTCTTTAACAAGGGAGATGCTGGTTTGCAGAATGGAGCCTCTCCGCTGGGCCTAGGGAGAGCTAGTTTCCGAAGACAGCTCTGCTTTGCAGGATAATGCATTAGGCCGCATCAGCAGATTTTTGCTTTTTATGAGGACATATACGATTCCCCAAAGAAATCTTCCAGAGAGGGTGTGGGGAAGGTGGAAGAATGGGGAGAGAAGTGAGGAGGCATAATTCTGGAGGTTCAGAGACAGTGCTGCTCAGATTCTGTCCTTTGCTGCCTTCCTGTCCCTTCCTTGGGGTCTTTAAGTGTAAGGGCAGTGCTGTTTCCTCCCGCCATCCACTTACACAGTGTAAACACTCAAATCCGTCTAGGAACAGAACACACACACTTGGCACAACATGCTCCTGGCTTACACTCAGCGCTGGTATACATAGATGATGCAGTTCCTTTACCTGCAAGGTCCCCCTCGCCATCCCCACCTCTTCTCATCACCCAGCTAACGCCTGGGCTTCTCACAGGTGAGCTCACTGTTCAATCCACCCTTCCTTGGGGAGCCCCCTGGCCTGGTCCCCTGGTGAAGCCTTCTCATGGCACCCTGTGAGGCCATCCCCCACCGCCCTCCACCTTTTGGGGTCATTTGCTGTGGTAGATTTTGACACCACTTTGTGTGTTTCTTTAGTTAATATGTGCCTCACCTTCCAGACTGTAATCTTCAAGTGACAGCCACCATTTTGTTCTATCCTCCCCACTCAGCAGCTCCTCATTAAATATAATAGTTGCTGAATGAATCAGTGGATGTGGTAGGCAGCTTCCAGAACAGACCCCAGTGATCTCACTTCCAGGAGGTCGTGTCCCTGTGCAGTCCCCTCCCCTGAGTGTGGGCTGGACTGAGTGACACTCTAATGAGTAGAATATGGCAGGAGTGTTGGATGTCACTTCTGAGCTTAGGTTATACAAGATCACGAGTCCATCCCCCGCCTCTCTCTCTCTTCTGTTTTCACTCTTGCTCTCTCTCTCGTTGACTTACTTGCTCTGAAGACGTTAGCTGCCACATTGTGAGCTGCCCTATGGAGAGTTCTATGTGGCAAGGACTTGAGGGTGGCTTCTAGGTCACAACTAGTGACCTGCCAACAGCCAGGAGAGCTGGGCTTTGAGGTGACTGCAGACCAGTCTGACACCCTGATTGCAGTTTTATGAGATGCTCAAACCAGCTGTGCCCCAATTCCTGACCTACAGAAACCATGAGATGATGAATGTTGTTCACTGAAGCCACTAAGTTTCAGAGTCATTTGTTACACAGCTGTGGATAATCAATACAAAAATAGATGATTGATAAACACCATAACCACTAGCCCATCCTATACTGAAGTATGCCCTCCTCATAGCCTCTTCTGCACACTCAAACATTCCACATCAGTCAGTTCAGTCACTCAGTCGTGTCCGACTCTTTGCAACCCCATGAACTGCAGCATGCCAGGCTTCCCTGTCCATCACCAACTCCCAGAGTTTACTCAAACTCATGTCCTTTGAGTCGGTGATGCCATCCAACCATCTCATCCTCTGTCGTCCCCTTCTCCTCCTGCCCTCAATCTTTCCCAGCATCAGGGTCTTTTCAAATGAATCAGCTGTTCACATCAGGTGGCCAAAGTACTGCAGTTTCAAGCTTCAGCATCAGTCCTTCCAATGAACATCCAGGACTAATCTCCTTTAGGATGGACTAGTTGGATCTCCTTGTAGTCCAAGGGACTCTCAAGAGTCTTCTCCAACACCACAGTTCAAAAGCATCAATTCTTTGGTGCTCAGCTTTCTTTGTAGTCCAACTCTCACATCCATACATGACAAATGGAAAAACCATAGCCTTGACTAGACGAACTTTTGTTGGCAAAGTAATGTCTCTGTTTTTTAATATGCTATCTAGGTTGGTCATAACTTTCCTTCCAAAGAGTAAACATCTTTTAATTTCATGGCTGCAATCATCTTCTGCAGTGATTTTGGAGCCCAGAAAAATAAAGTCAGCCACTCTTTCCACTGTTTCCCCATCTATTTGCCATAAAGTGATGGGACCGGATGCCATGATCTTCGTTTTCTGTATGTTGAACTTTAAGCCCACTTTTTCACTCTCCACTTTCACTTTCATCAAGAGGCTTTTTAGTTCCTCTTCACTTTCTGCCATAAGGGTGGTGTCATCTGCATATCTGAGGTTATTGATATTTCTCCCGGCAATCTTGATTCCAGCTTGTGCTTCTTCCAGCCCAGCATTTCTGATGATGTACTCTGCATATAAGTTAAATAAGCAGGGTGACAATATACAGCCTTGACGTACTCCTTTTCCTATTTGGAACCAGTCTGTTGTTACATGTCCTGTTCTAACTGTTGCTTCCTAACCTGCATACAGGTTTCTCAAGAGGCAGGTCAGGTGGTCTGGTATTCCCATCTCTTGAAGAATTTTCCACAGTTTATTGTGATCTACACAATCAAAGGCTTTGGCATAGTCAATAAAGCAGAAATAGATGTTTTTCTGGAACTCTCTTGCTTTTTCGATGATCCAGTAGAGGTTGACAATTTGATCTCTGGTTCCTCTTCCTTTTCTAAAACCAGCTTGAACATCTGGAAGTTCACGTTTCACGTACTGCTGAAGCCTGGCTTGGAGAATTTTGAGCATTACTTTACTAGCGTGTGAGATGAGTGCAATTGTGTAGTAGTTCCACATAAGTCTGCCCTTTGCCATACAGCAGCAATGTTTTCACACACACACACACCTGAGCCCTGAAAGGCACTCTCCCTTTCTCTCTTTTCCCTGCCTTCCAGCCCTACTCAGGTGGACATGCTCCACCAGCTCCACTGCATCAGGCCAGAGGGCCGGGCAGACATGGAAGCCACCCCATGGTCCTGCCACCGAGCCCCTCATTCCATGAACCTCCTGCCTAGCTCTGCATCACTGCTGAGGCCAGAGTCACCAATTACCCAGCAGTCTTGTGAGAGGGGTTTTGTGGGAGGTACAGGCCCGCTTCCGCCTGAGGCGCAGTAGAGAGGAATGAGCCTTCTCCCGCTGTCGCCTGCAGCCCTGGCCTGGCCAGCATTGTTGTTGTTCAGCCACTCAGTTGTGTCTGACTCTTTGTGACCCCAGGGACTGCAGCACGCTAGGCTTCCCTGTCCTTCACCATCTCCCGGAGTTTGCTCAAACTCATGTCCATTGAGTCGGTGATGTCATTCAACCATGTCATCCTCTGTCACCCTCTGTGAACCATTCTCAGCCTGGAGCCCTGTACCCAGACAGCTGTAGGCAGCCAACTGCACACACTCCCACCTGGGCTGGACAGACTGGGCAGAAGGAAAGGAAAGTCCCCTTTCTTCTTGCTTGCTCTGTCCTAGCTTCCCTGAGGCCCAGGAAGAGAGACTCTCCTAGCCCAGGACTCACAAGACCCTTCTCTGGAAGTCGCTTCTCTAAGTGAAATCACCATCTGAAATTGTCAGTGGCACAAGCTCAGGGGACTGACTTTTAGAGACCTCAAATCTATGCAGATTTGTTGGTAATAGTGTGAGTATTCTTGGTTGGTTGACAAGAAGAGGTCCAGAAAACCTGCATTTCCTGCTCCTCTCTCCTTACCATCCTACCTTTGGCTCAGAGGCACCTGCCTTGCTCTGGGTCTAATGAGGTTACTCAGAGTCCAGTGCTGATGTCTCTGGGAAGGATAGTCAAGGAAAATCTGCAGCCATTTGCTTCTTACTATCTCAGACCATATTCTCCCCTTAGCCTTGCTTTCTTTGGATAAAATATGGGGGCGATTGGAGCTCTTCCATCAGGAGAATGAGCAGCAGAGGCCGAATGAAGAACTGAATCATCTGGATGGACTGGCCGTCAGGGCCCTCAGGGACAGCTGGAGCCACTCTGCTTAGCTTAGTCCTCAGACTGTAGGCAAGGCCAGCTGGTACTCTTGGGTCATGCTCCCTGTAGGCAGGGCCAGCGAGCAGCCGGCTCTGTGGAGCCTGCGGCTTCAGGCCCAGAGCAGGGGTTGTGGGGCAGGTTCCTGGTCTGGGAGGCTCTTACTGGCACCAGCAGTCCTCAGCCCTGACTGGAGAGGGAAGCTGATATGGCTGGAGTCTTGGTTGAAAAGCATAGTAGAGATGCCTTTAGCGTTATTAGTGGTTAGTTCTCGCATTGGCCTCAGTCCATCTGCTCAGAGGCCTGCACTCTGCACCCTGCGCATGCCCGTGTCTGTGTGTGCTCTGCGATGGCCATCAAAATGGGAACCTTCACCTGGCAAGTCCTCATGGGTAAAGGAACTGGAAGTTTTCCCTGATGCAAACCTATCTATCTAATCGATGGCCAAGTAGCCCTGCATATCAAAGAACTCATAATCTAGTTAAGTGGACCAAAATCGCAAATGGATGGTGGGGGTGGGTGGTGGTCTCTGGTTCGTATCAGCAGGGCTGCATGAGTGTCTGCCCAAACACACCTTCCCCACCTTTGCTCCAGCCTCCGACTTCCAGGTCCCCGACCTGCCACTTTGAGCCTCTCTCTCAGCCTCTTCCTGTTTTCCCTTCCCTTCCCTCCTCATCCAGCTTTCCATGGGCTTCTCCTCCGCTGTCCCTCAGTCCTGTAAAACCCCAACCCTCTCTGGGCTTAACCACATGCCTTCTTCATGCCTGTGCTGACACTGCTTGAGAGCATCTCCGAAGCCTACCACAGCCACATGCCCCAGGGTCACGGCACACTCACAGTCCGCAGTCACCTGGGTCCTCTGCACGTAAGGTCATCTCTTCAGGTTTCTTCAGGGGCTTTGTTTCCTCTTCTCCACACGGGCCATTCCAGTCTTTCTCCTCAAACTTCCAACTCAATCATTCCCCAGCCTGTTACATCTCAGCCCCCTGCTACCATCAACAATAAACTTGCTGCTATTTCACCGATAAAATTACCCCAATTTTGCTGTCAAATCTCAAACCTGTCTGAACTTCACCTATATCCTCTCTTACCCTCCTGTTACCCAGGAGGATTATGCTCTAGATTCTAGAGCCTCTCACCTTCCCCATCCCTCACTTATAGCTGCAATCTTCACTTTCCTGTTGATCTCTTTTCATCAATATTTAAAAATGTTCACTTCTTTATCTTTAAAGCAATCTGCATGGACACCATCATGTCCTCTCCAGCTGTCATCCCATCTCTTTCCTCCCTTTCACAAGCAAATTTCTTGAATGTTTTCTACACCCATTGGGCTACTTTTTTCCTTGCTTACCTTACCCCTCAACACTTGGTCATCAAAATTCTGCCCCCTCTTGTCCACTGAGCCTGTTTTCATTGATGCTCAGCATCGTTAATTATTAGAGAAATGCAAATCAAAATAACAAAGAGATATCACCTCATACCAATCAGTATGACTATCATCAAAAAAATCTACAAACAATAAATGCTAGATAGGGTGTGGAGAAAAGGGAACACTCCTACACTGTTGGTGGGAATGTAAATTGATAAAACCACTATGCAGAACAGTATGGAGGTTCCTTAAAGAACTAAAAATAGAACTACCATACGACCCAGCAATCCTACTACTGGGCATATATCCTGAGAAAACCATAATTCTAAAAGACAGGTGTACCCCTGAAGCACAGGGGAAAAGGCTGGACTGGAGGAATAAATTATAGTATCTGCTGTACAACCAAGTAAATCAGCTATTTGTATACATATATCCCCTCTCTCTCATACCCCATCCCATCCCTCTAGGTAGTCACAGAACACCAACCTGAGCTCCCTCCTATATAGCAGCTTATATAGTTCATCACAGCACTATTTACAATAGCCAGGACATGGAAGCAACATAAATATCCATCAACAGAGGAATGGATAAAGATGAAAATATGGTACATAAATATAATGGAATATTACTCAGCCATAAAAAGGAGTGAAATTGGGTCATTTGTAGTGATGTATATGAACCTGGAGTCTGTCATACAGAGTGAAGTGAGTCAGAAAGACAAAATTAAACATTGTATTCATTAACACATATTTGTGGGATCTAGAAAAATGATACTGATGAACCTATTTGCAGCACAGGAATAGAGACACAGACAAGGAGAACAGACCTGTGGACTCAGAGCGGGAAGGGGAAGGTGGGATGAACAGAGAGAAGAGCAGTGACATGTATACACCACCATGTGTGAAATAGAGAGCTAGTGGGGCTGCGACACAGGAGCAACTTGGCACTTGGTGGTGACCTGGAGGGGTGGGATGGGGATGGGAGGGAGGGATGTATGTATACAAACAGCTGATTTACTTTATTGTACAACAGATACTATCATTTATTCCTCTGGTCCAGACTTTTCCCTTGTGCTTCATTTTTAACCACCTGATAGATATCTCTACTTGGATATCTCAAACTTTACAAATCTTTGCATAGACATCCTAGGAAATATATCCTGAATCAAAATGCATATGCTATACAGATGACCAAGAGGCACATGGAAGGATGCTCAACATTGCTAATTACTAGAGAAGAACAAGTCAAAACTACAATGAGGTATCACGTCACACCAGTCAGAATGATGGTTTAGTCACTAAGTTGTGCCCCACTCTTGTGACTCCATGAACTGTAGCCTGCCAGGCTCCTCTGCCCATGGGATTTCCCAGGCAAGACTCCTGGTTGCCATTTCCTTCTCCAGGGGATCTTCCCAACCCAGGGATCGAATCCATGTCTCCAGTCAGAATGACCATCATCAAAAAGTCTACAAACGGTAAGTGCTGGAGAAGGTAAAGAAAAGGGAAACTCCTTGCACTGTTGGTTGGAATGTAAATTGATAGCCATTGTGGAAAACAGTATGGAGGTTCCTTAGAAAACTAAAAATAGAACCACCATCAGTTCAGTTCAGTTCAGTTGTGTTCGACTCTTTGCAACCCCATGACCCGCAGCATGCCAGGCCTTCCTGTCTATCACCAACTCCTGGAACCCAAACCCATGTCCATTAATTCGGTGACGCCATCCAACCATCTCATCCTCTGTCGTCCCCTTCTCCTCCTGCCCTCAATCTTTCCCAGCATCAGGGTCTTTTCAAATGAGTCAGCTCTTCGCATCAGGTGGCCAAAGTATTGGAGTTTCAGCTTCAGCATTAGTCTTTCCAATGAATACCCAGGACTGATCTCCTTTAAGAAGGACTGGTTGGATCTCCTTGCAGTCCAAGGGACTCTCAAGAGTCTTCTCCAACACAGTTCAAAAGCATCAATTCTTCGCTGCTCAGGTTTCTTTCCAGTCCAACTCTCACCTCCATACATGGAAAAACTATAGCCTTGACTAGACAGACCTTATGATCTAGTAATCCCACTGCTGGGAAACCCTGAGAAAACCATAATTCAAGAACACATATGTATCCCAGTGTTCACTGCAGCACTATTTACAATAGCCAGGACAGAGAAACAATCTAAATGTCCAATGACAGATGAATGGATAAGAAGATGTGGTACATACATGCAATGGAATATTACTCAGCCATATAGAGGAATGAAATCGGGCCATTTGCTGAGATGTAGATGGACCTTACTTTACTCTGCTCATACAGAGGAAAGGAAGTCAGAAAGAGAAAAACAAATATAATATATTAATGCATACATGGAATCCAGAAAAATGGTACTGATGAGCCCATTTCCAGGGCAGTAATAGAGAATGGGCATGTGGACACAGAGGGAGAAGGGGAGGGTGGGGTGAATTGGGAGATTGGGATTGACATATATATACTACCGTGTGTAAAATAGGTGGCTAGTAGGAACCTCAGAGAAGGCAATGGCACCCCACTCCAGTACTCTGGCCTGGAAAATCCCATGGACGGAGGAGCCTGGTAGGCTGCAATCCATGGGGTCTCGAAGAGTCAGATACGGCTGAGCAACTTCACTTTCACTTTTTACTTTCATGCATTGGAGAAGGAAATGGCAACCCACTCCAGTGTTCTTGCCTGGAGAATCCCAGGGGCGGGGGAGCCTGGTGGGCTGCCGTCTATGGGGTCGCACAGAGTCGGACATGACTGAAGCGGCTTAGCAGCAGCAGCAGCAGCAGTAGGAACCTGCTGTAAGGCACAGGAAACACAACTCGGTGCTCTGTGATGGGTGGGATAGGGGCTGGGGTGGGAAGGAGGTTCAGGAGGGAAGGGCTATATGTACACATATAGCCGATTCACTTCGTTGTACAGAAGAAACTCACAGAACTTTGTAAAGCAATTATATTCCAATAATCAAAAAAATGTATATGCTAAGGCTTTATTGGAGGTGTGAGACCATGGTAGCACAGGGTGATAGAAAAAAGGTAAATGAGACAGGGAAGGAAGGAAGCAAATATAAGGTGGTGTGTTACCAACTGTTGTGAATCTGATTGTGTACCTCAGAAAGACATGCTGAAGTCCTAATCTGCAGTCCATGTGAATATGACCTTATTTGGAAACAATTACAGACGTAACTAATTAAGAGGAAGTTTTATTGGATTAAGGTGGGCCTTAAGTCCAATCTGGGGGTCCTTGTTAGAAAAGGAAAGAACACACAGAGACACTGGCACAGAAAGGAGAAGGCCTGTGAAGACAGAGGCAGAGACTGGAGTGATGCTGCCGCAAACCATGGAACCCTGGGGGCACTGCCTGCAGGAAGAGGCAAGGAAGCATTCTCACCTAGAGCCTTTGGAGGTAGCACAGCCCCGTCAAACTTTGACTTCTGACTTCTGGCCTCCAGAATGGTGAGAGAATACATTTCCGTTGTTTTAAGCCACCCAGCTGTGCTGCTTTGTTATGGCAGCCCTGGAAACTAATACATAAAACTAGACACAGCTTCAAAAAATGTGGCTTGGGGCTTTCCTGGTGGCTCAGTGGCAAAGAATCTGCCTGCCAATCCAGAAGACACAGGTTCAACCCCTGACCTGGGAAGCTCCTACACATGCAGAGCGACTAAACCAGTGCCCCACAACTACTGAGCCAGCGGTCAGCCTGCAGCCACAACCACTGAACCCATGTGCTATATCTACTGAAGCCTGCCTGCTGGAGCCCATGCTCTACAACGAGAGAAGACACCACAGTGAGAAGCCAGCACACCGCAACTAGAGAGGAGCCTGTGCAGCAATGAAGATCCAGCACAGCCAAAAAAAAAAATGTTGTTTGAACATAGGAAGAAACATCCTAAGTGCCAATCGACAGATGAATGGATAAAGAAGATGTGGTATAAACACACACATATATATGTATATACCACATGATATATATATGTATATACCACATCTCAACTGTAAGGGCACCATGATCACAGTTAAGCTGCTGCATCCGTCCTGGGTTTGGTCTAATCTCTGAAGGTGAGACTTAGAAGAAAGGACAGGAAACTTCGAAATCTTTCCAGCAACCAAACTGTTTCCATAACACTTTGTGACCAGACTATGCTATGCTGTGACCAGACTATTGAAACTCAAATTCTGAGAACGGACTCCATCTTTTGCTCTGTCAGCCTCTGCCTAAGCCAATAAAGGATGACTCAGTTCAGATGTGAAGGGAATCTGGGCTGAAGGAAGTATGAGGAGGAGGTAGAATTCATTGACTACTTCAAACCATTACCCTGAAACAAATGTTCATAAGTGAAGTCTGTGCCAAGCAAGATGAATATAAATATTCTTAATGGCAAAGCAATGATTCTGCTCCAGCTGGAGTAGAACATAAGGAAAAGTTAGAGGAAGATCTCCAGAAAGGATGATGAGGGTGCTTTGAAGACTGGATTTATTTTCATGAGACAGGGTAGAGCCTTCTAGACAAATGTCTGGCTAAGAAAAGTCAGAGAGGCCTAAGTGTGCACAGCACGTTGGAGTAAGTGATTAAATGCAGCAGGGAGTAGCAAGAGAATGGCTGGGAGGGAGTTTGGGGACAGAGTGAGAAGGTTCTTGAATGTATAACTTTCAAAGAACTGAGAAAATGGTGACGCTTTGGGAAGATCCCCTGGAGAAGGGATAGGCTACCCACTCCTATATTGCTGGGCTTCCCTTGTGGCTCAACTGGTAAAGAATTCGACTGCCATGCAGGAGACCTGGGTTCAAACCCTGGGTCTGGAAGATCCCCTGGAGAAGGGAATGGCTACCCACTCCAGTATTCTGGCCTGGAGAATTCCATGGACTACGTGGGGTTGCAAAGAGTCGGACACGACTGAGTGACTTTCACTTTGGCTTCTTGCAGACATCTCCCCCTGGTCTCAGGTGTCTGTGCCACCTCTTCACCTGCTGGATAAGTGGGCATACAGCGCTGGTCACCCTGGGGGAGTCGTGGGAGCTTGGGAAGATCCCCTGGAGCCAATCATGAGCCAGCTTGGGGAGCATATGTACTCTAGGCAGTGGGGTTGTCTCTTGGCTCAGGGGCTCCTAGGATCCTGAGAGCTTGACCAAGATCTTGGTATCTCTCTGGAAATCCCTCCCCACTCAGGCCCTTAGGCACATACCTGAAGAGACAGAGAGGTGCTGTTAGCACACCAGGCTGCAGCAACCCCTGGCCTCCTTGAGCCTGTGACTGGGGAGACCAAGCTCCCATAGGGGCTCTGCAGTTACCCACTGTGGGCCCATGGTGTTCCTCTGCTGTCTTGGTGCTCAGCGCTCTGTGTGTCCAGCCCAGAGATGTAAAGTAGGCTCCATTCTACATTTAGCCCCAGGGTAGGGATTCTTTTCTCTGCCCACCCCACCACTCCCTTGGAAACAAGTGATTAGAAACTTTCCACATTTATGGGGGTGGATTGAACTGACTGAAAGACATGATCCTCCTATAGTTAGGAAGAATGCTGAGGCTGGGGAAGTCCTCTGGGGGTACATCCTTCTCCATGCCTCCTTGCTTTCATCAATGAATGGTGGATTCCAGTCCACTGTCCCAGCCATGGCTGCTTCCAGATAACTGAGAGAACCCTACGGGCATGGGATCATTGCAGGCTTCCGTGAGGCGCTTGAGCTAATCAGAAGAATAGAAAGACCACCTGACCATCCATGGGGTCAGGGAATATTTTTCTGAATCCCCTTTACTCTTTGGGGATAGAAAGTAAAGTTGGTGGTCTTCTTCTGATTCTACTCTCATCTTGCCCATACCCTCATCTTCTAGGGTCTAGGGAGCCAATCCCTTCATGGGTGTAGATCTTCACACAACCTACTCCAGTCAGCTACAAGACCATACAGCCCAGGCAGGCTCCTGCCCAGTTCCCTGCACCCACTGGAACAGGTCTATGGAGAGAGAGATATTAGTTCTCTATTGCTGCTGTAACAGATTGCCATAAATCTAGCAGCTAAAAAGACACCTGCTTATTATTTCACAGTTCTCTAAGGCAGAAGTCTAATGCCTGTCTTACTGGGTCAAAATCAAGATTACTGCAGGTTATATTCCCTTCTAGAGGCTTAGAGGGAAGAATCCATTTCTTTGCTCACTCAGGCTGTTGGCAGAATTCAGCTCTTTACATTTGTAGGACTGAAGTCCCTGCTTTTTTGTAGGCTATCACTGGAGGACCATTCTCAGCTTCTAGAAGCTGACAGCATTCCTTGGCTGTGGTCTGCTTCCTCCATCCTCCATCTTTAACCAGCAATGATAAGTCAAATCCACTCATTAAATCCACCTTAAATTTCTCCTGCCTTTTTCCATTGTATGTCAGCCTGGAAATGTTCTCAGCTTTTAAGGGTGATTAGGTTGGGGACACCCTGGTAATCCAGAATAATCTTCCTGTCTGAAGATCTATAGCCTTAATCACACATGCATAGACACTTTTGCCATGTAATATAATATATTCACAAGTCCTGGGGATTAGAGTGTAGACATCTTTAGGGGTCGCTATAGTCAGAAACAACCGAGCGACTAACACACATGCACACACACCCAGCCTACCACAGTGCGGCCTGAGAGCCTTGTCTCTACACCCTCTTTTCCATTCATCCTCACAAACTTTGGTCCCCTAATCTCAGGGTGGAGGAGAAGCAATTTTTAAGAGAAGAGTTCAGGGTTCTTGATTTTCAGGTTGAGGCTTCTCTTCTCTGAAGTTGTCTACACGATTTCTCCAAGGGGAGGCTGGCCTGCCAAGTGGAATCTCACTTACGATGTGACCTTATTTGGAGAGAAGAAAAGAATGTGGGAGAACTGGGACCCTACCTGCCATCCCTGATCCCTTCTTCCTTGCCCTGCCTCAGACCTTGGCCTTTGCTCATCTACTGACAACATGGAAACAAACGTCGATATTACTTAGCTTTCTCTCACCGGCCTTTAACTTTCGGCAGACTCTAGACTTCTTCTCCTTGCTAGGGAGCCCAGGCCATACAAGTAGGCTCTAAAAAAGTATTTACATTTGTTTATGAAAGTTTTTCATATGTTAAAAACATGACTTGGGGAAGTGTTTGGAAATAGGAAGTTTTTCCACAAAAGGCTAGCTGAGAGCCAGGGGACCCTGCAGGGACTGCTCCGGGAGCTGCTTCTGGGCACCCTCCCGTTGTGTCTGCTCAGCATCCAGGTCCCCTGACCCTGCCGTCTGGAAAGGCCCATTGGTCTCACTGGACAGATGGCAAACCTGTAGGATACAGAGCAATCTGTGGATATTCTTAAAGACCAAATCTTTAGCTACAGACAGCATCTATCCCCAGGAGAACTGGTGTCTCCCACAGGGCTGACTTCTACTCCAGCCACTGGAAGGCTTGAGTGAGTCTGGCTACTGGGTTGGCTTCTGCCCCTGACCCTTGGGCTCTGAGCTCTTGGGCTGTCCCATCACCTCTCAGATTCTCAGTGATGTAAATACACTTTGTAATCAAGAGAAAGGAGAAGTGTCAAGGTGATACCTTACTGGGTACAGGGCTAGGAGAATAAGAACCTCGCGTTATAACAGTACCCTCAACATCTTCTTCACCACAAAGGCACCTGGTGATTGAACAGCACTAATCAGTACTTTCAGACTTGTTTATTTCAGGAGCCTAACCTTCATCTTTTGACCTTCCCAGCATCCACTGCCTTCTTCATGTAATTTGTCTGGGTTCTCATCCTGTTTATAGCTTCAGTATAAAATACGCCCCTAACACTTCATGATAGGAGTGGGTAGCCATTTCCTTCTCCAGGGGATCTTCCCAACTCTGTGATTGAACCCAGGTCTCCTGCATTGTAAGCAAATTCTTTACCATGTGAGTCACCAGGGAAGCTTGACTGAAAAATCACTAGATACATTTTGCCACAGTAAAAATGTTACTATATTAGTGATCCTCAAACTTTGGTGTGCTTGGGAGTTGCTTAATAGCAACCTAGTGGTGTCCTGAGCCACATCCTCCAAATTCTGATCCGGGCCTAGGGTGGGTCTGAATATCTCTATCTTTAACATCTCAGTTTTTAACAATTCCCTGAGTAACTGATTCAGCTCACTGTCTATGACCTGGATGATCAATCAGTGCTACAGCCTGACTGCCTTTTCTTGGGGTGGGTATTTTTAAGTTCTTTGTTAATTTTATTTCAGTCTCTTTCCCTCATAAGTTAAAAGTATCTTAGACTTGGGCCAGCTCCAATGCAGTATTTGGTACAGATCTGAGTATACTGGTAATTTTCAGTTAATACTATCAGAGTTATTTTTGTTTGAAACTACCAGACCACCTGACTTGCCTCTTGAGAAACCTGTATGCAGATCAGGAAGCAACAGTTAGAACTGGACATGGAACAACAGACTGATTCCAAATAGGAAAAGGAGTACGTCAAGGCTGTATATTGTCACCCTGCTTATTTAACTTCTATGCAGAGTACATCATGAGAAACGCTGGGCTGGATGAAGCACAAGCTGAAATCAAGATTGCTGGGAGAAATATCAGTAAGTTCAGATATGCAGATGACACCACCCTTATGGCAGAAAGTGAAGAACTAAAGAGCCTCTTGATGAAAGTGAAAGTGGAGAGTGAAAAAGTTGGCTTAAAGCTCAACATTCAGAAAACTAAGATCATGGCATCTGGTCCCATCACTTCATGGCAAATAGATGGGGAAACAGTGGAAACAGTGGCTGATTTTATTTTGGGAGGCTTCAAAATCACTGCAGCCTCCGATGGTGACTGCAGCCATGAAATTAAAAGGCGCTTACTCCTTGGAAGGAAAGTTATGACCAACCTAGGCAGCATATTGATAAGCAGAGACATTACTTTGCCAACAAAGGTCCATCTAGTCAAGGCTATGGTTTTTCCAGTGGTCATGTATGGAGGTGAGAGTTGGACTATAAAGAAACCTGAGAGCTGAAGAATTGATGCTTATGAACTGTGTTGGAGAAGACTCTTGAGAGTCCCCTGGACTGCAAGGAGATCCAACCAGTCCATCCTAAAGGAGATCAGTCCTGAGTGTTCATTGGAAGGACTGATGCTGAAGTTGAAACTCCAATACTTTGGCCACCTGACGCGAAGAGTTGACTCATTTGAAGAGACCCTGATGCTGGGAAAGATTGAGGGCAGGAGGAGAAGGGGACAGCAGAGGATGAGGTGGTTGGATGGCATCACCGACTCAACGGACATGGGTTTGAGTAAACTCTGGGAGTTGGTGATTGACAGGGAAGCCTGGCGTACTGCAGTCCATGGGGTCACAAAGAGTCAGACACGACTGAGCGACTTAAATTGAACTGAGACTTTCAACTCTGAGTCAGGTTGCTATTAAATACTCATTCAGTTTGAAAGGATAGATATATTTTTAAATTTGTTTTTGCATACGTGGCAAAAGCAAAAGTACTCTTGGTGTGATCTCAGTAGATGATGGTCAAAGTTCATTCATTCATTGGTTAAGTAGGGACATAAAGATGAATAATGACCAAACACTTTTATAAGTAAGTCCTATGTGCTACAAATCCTGTATGCTCTGACCCTTACGTGGACCCCTGCCTCTAAGAAAGTTATTTATTTATTATTTGTTTTGGGCAGCACTGGGCCTTCATTGCTGCTCCGTGGGCTTTCTTCAGCTGTGGCGAGGCTGCTCTCTGGTTGTGGTGCACGGGTTTCTCATTGCGGTGGCCTCTCTTGTGGAGCTCGGGCTCGAGGGCACGGGGGCTTTAGCAGTTGCAGCACACGGGCGCAGTAGTTGTGGCGCATGGGCTTAGTTGCCCTGCAGTATGCGGAATTTTCCTGGACCAGGGATCTAACCCGTGTCCCTTGCATTGGCAGACAGATTCTTAACCACCATTCCTAACCTTGCATTGGCAGACAGATTCCTTAATCTGGAAAATCCCCCAGACTCATTTTAAAAGCATGGGAAGTTCCAGACCTGCAGCAGCCACATTTAACTTCTTCCAGGTCCTTAAACTAGCTAAGCTTACTCTCACCACTGGATCTTGGCTTATGTTATTCCCTTTGCCTGGAATACCCTTACCTCTTCTCTCTAGCTAAATGCTACTATATTCTTCAGCCGTCAGCTCAAAGGACACCATATTCTCAGAGAAATTCCACTGTTTTCGCAGATCTGGGTTAAGCTGTGTTTTCACATTATAAGATGTCTCTGTTTGTGTGCTTCCCCTTAGCTGCTCGTATGTGCCTAATGCATAGCAGGCTCTCAGTAAATATTTGTTGAATGAATGGAAGCATGTAGGTATGAAAATCTTTGAATCCTTACGTTGTTTACAGCCTAAGCGGGAGAAACAGATGTGTTAAGTGATCATTATAATAGGTGCTACAGTAAAAGAACATACCAGATTTGTTGGAGAAAGGGAAACACAAAGATGGCTTGATCAGTATCTCTTGTGGAGCTGGGCCAGGGAGGACCTTATAAAGAAGGAGATTCTTGAGATGAATTTTGAAGGACAACCTGGAGTTTTCCAGGCATATAAGAGAACATTCTTGGCTAGAAAAGATGTGTGCATTGGCAAAGGGTTGAAGTGCAGTGATGTCGTGGGTGGCTTTGGCTAGTTTGCTATACTGGAGGGATAGAGTTTGGGCTCAGTGCCAGAACTTTGCCCAATGCCATTTGGGGGCAAATTCTACTCTGCAGGGGGTTGAATTGTGGTCCTCCAAAGATGTCCAAGTCCTAAGTCATCATACTTGTGAATGTGACCTTATTTGAGAAAAGGGTCTTTGTAGATGTAACTTAAGAAAGAGTTCTGGATGAGTTAAGGATGTAGAGGTGAGATCATCCTGGATTAACTGGGTGGACCTTAAATTCATTAACAGGTGTCCTTATAAGAAAAGAAGACACATACAGAAGAGGAGAAACCCAGCGGGGAGGCCACGTGAAGATGGAAGTAGAGGCTGAAGTTATGCAGCCACCAGCCAGAGAATGTCAAGGATTATAATGATAGCCATCAGAAGCTAGAAGAAAAGCAGGGAACAAAAAATTCCCTTCAGAGCCTCCAGAAAGAACTAGCCCCGCTCAGTTCAGTTCAGTCACTCAGTCAGGTCCGACTCTGCAACCCCGTGGACTGCAGCACGCCAGGCTTCCCTGTCCATCACCAACTCCTGGAGCTTGCTCAAACTCATGTCCATCAAATCAGAGATGCCATCCAACCATCTGACACCTTGATTTTTAACTTCCAGCCTCCAGAACTGTGAAAAACTGCATTCCTGTTGTTTTAGGTTGGTGATGAATTGTTATGGCAGCCACAGTTTACTTATGCATACCAGCAGGTGCCCAACCTAGATCCAGCATGGTTTTAAGACTGGCAGTGTGTGTTATTGGAATCCAGAGAGGAGCTCTAATGAGTGCTTGACTCCATGTCTGTCCCTTAGTTGCTTAACACTGAGAAAACTATGGCCATAATAGATGTGAACTTGTAAACAGGCAACAAACTAGCTGCCCAAAGGAGGCAACCTTTTCAGAAAGGACAGAGCTGGCTAGGAAGAATTTTCTAAAGTCCTTTTGTCAATACTAGCTCCTTATTCCAACTACAGGGTGAAATCCTGGGTGTTTGGCATCACTCCCTTCATGAATTTGGAGAATTGCAAGTACCTTTATAAAGATAAGCATTTACTTGAATGGCTTCCAAGATCTTTTTATCAGGGAGAGAGCAGTGGGGTGTCATTGGTGATTTTGTAATGCCACAAGTTAAAGCAACATTTCTTTTGTTCACCAACCTTCTTGCCCAAAGCAAATTGAAGAAGCTCCTATGATTTACCTTTGTCCTCTCCCTTCTTGGAAACATCACATTTGTTTAATCCTTGTAATTAACTAGACATATGAGCTTTTTGTATATGGGGGGAGGGAGTGATAGGCAGAATAATAACTCCCCAAAGGTGTCTTTGCCCTAATTCCTGGAACCTATGAATATGTCAGGTGATATGGAGGAAGAGAATTAAGGTTGCAAATAGAATTAAAGTTGCTCATCAGTTGACCTTAACACAGATTACGCTGGATTATCCAGGTGAGTCCAGTGTAATCACAAGGCTTATTGTAAGAGAAGGAGCATGCAGAAGAATCAGAGTCAGAGTGATGCAGTATGAGAAAGATGTTTCATTCGGCAAAATGGTGTCTTTGAAGATGCAAGGGGCAGGAGCCAAGGAATGTGGGTGACCTCTCAAAGTTGGAAAAGGCAGAAAAGTGCATGTGCCCCCTAGAGCCTTGGAAAGGAAAGCAGCCTTGCCAACACCTTGATTTCAGCCCAATGAGAGCCATTTCAGACTTCTGACCTCAGACTGCAAGGTAATACATTCTGTTGTTGGGACTTTCTGATGCTCCAGTGGCTAAGACTCTGCACTCCCAATGCAGGGGGCTGGGTTCGATCCCTGGTCAGGGAACTAGATCCCACATACCTCAATGAAGGTTGAAGATCCCACATGCCACAACTAAGACCTGGCACAGCCAAATACATAATGAATTTAAATAAATAAATTTTTTGTTGTTGTAAGTTACTAGGTTTGTGTTCGTTTGTTATGGCAGCCATAGGAAAATAGCATGGTAGAGTAGGGGGAGATTGGAGAGGGATAGATTGGAAGGAATTCCCTTCCCTGTTCCTGATGCAGTTACCCTATGGGGAATTGTTGAGGAAATACAGATCTGGGCTACTGTCAGCGCCACAAAGAGAAGGTGATGTAGTGTTACAAGCCCTGACACGTGTCAAAAAGCCTGACAGGACCCCCTCACCAGCTTTCCTGGAGCGTGACTGTTCAGGGAAACACTGGCTGGAACTGCCCGCCCTGGCCGGGCACCACGGGAACCATGTGCGTGAATTGTTTCAGGATAGGAGATCTTGGTAAGGAATATGGAACTACCAAGCCACCACCAACTGGAAGAACTGGTCAAAAAGAGAGAAAGGTTAAAAGGAGAGAGGAGATGCCAGTCCACATGTCCTACCAACCTCCCAGAATCCTCTTTGCTGGCATCCATCTTGGCTGAGTGATGTGGCGCCACCAGGAAGGACCCTGAGTCAGGGTGATCTGCCAGAGACAGCCCAGAAACTAACCCCATCACCACAAAACCCGAGGCTGCGAGCCATGTGGCAGAGCAGTCCTGGGTTCCCTTAGCCTCCTTCTCTCCACCGGGTGCCCCTTTCCAACAGTCTCCTGTTTGGTCAGCACTTGTGTCTCCTCCGGCAATTCATTTCTGAGTGTCAGACAAGAGCCCGTTCTTGGGCCCTGGAAGGGGTCTCCATTCCTGCAGCATGACTGTCTCAGACTCTCTGATTGCAGGAGAATCTGCATGGTGCCAGGCTGGGAATGGCTGCATCCTGACCATCTGCAAAGTGTAGGGACACGTGGGATCCTCCTCTCACAAGTCCAGAGCCAGATCCGGAGGAGGCGTGGCCTTGCCAGCCACTCTGATCTAATGCAGCCTTTGGCCCTCTGTGGTGTCTGATTCCTCTGGCAACCCCCCAAGGCTTCACCGTGTCTGCGGCTCTCCCTTGTGGTCCTTCCAAGGCCCTCCCAGGCCTAATGAGACATCCTGGGGCACCTGTCATGACCGGCCTATGTGCCCCCTACCCCTCCCCCTGCCCTGGGAGGATTTGAAGAAGCGGCTGAACCTGCAGATATTCCAGGCATGCCTGCATGCGTCACTTTTCCCGACAGCTTTCGCCTTCATCTTCTCAAATGTCTCTCCGAGCACTGGCTCCCAGCCTTCTGGCTAGGAATTCATGAGATCAATGCTGCCAGAAGTGAAACTTGTCAGGGATGGCCTTGCCTGCCTGGCCTCAGAGCATCTAACCAGAAACAGGAGGCGAAGGGCTGGTGGGGCCAGGGAGCTCCGAGTCTGCATGGCCCAACAGAGCCAGGAAGGCTAGAACCGCTGTGATTGGACTCGGGTTAGCACCTTCTCATTGTTGGTGGAAACCCAGGTCTTCCTGTGGGTCTGTTCTGGAAGTTCCCCATGATCTGGTGAAGTGTGTGGGCTCTGAATCCCAAGCCTTATTCTTCCGCTCACTGGCTTTGTGAACTTGAACTTGCACAACTGTTAAGCTTTTCTGAGCTTCAGTTTCCCCATGTATGTAAATGCAAAAGAGCAAGCTAACAGGTGGCACTAGTGGTAATGAAGCTCCCTGGCAGTGCAAGAGATGTAAGAGACATGGGTTTGATCCCTGTGTAGGGAAGATCCTCTGGAGGAGGGCATGGTAACCCACTCCAGTCTTCTTGCCTGGAGAATCCCGTGGACAGAGGAGCCTGGGGGCTATGGTCCATAGGATCGCAAAGAGTCAGACACAGCTGAAGCGTCTTAGCACACTCACAAGTGGACAATAAGCATTAGCAGTAATCATAAAAACAATTGCTACTATTTCTGATACCATCAGTTGAATCCTTCATCTTCAAGAGTCATGAATCCCAAAGTATTCTCAAGTACCCTTCCTCAAACATCCTGGGCCCTCCATTCCTAGTTCTCTTTGTCTGTTTGACAATTTTATTGAAGTATAATTGACTTAAAGTGTATAATATGATATATTTTGACAAATGTGCGTATTCAGGAAACCATCACTACAATCAAGATGATGAAAATATTCACTGTGCCCTAAAGTTCTCCTTGGTAATTCTTCTCCACAATTACTGATTTGTTTTCTATCCCTATAGTTTAGTTTGTATTTGTAGCATTTTATGTAAATAGAATCATACAGTATTTCCTTTTTTTTGGGGGGGGGTGTGGCTTACTTCACTTTGTGACCCCATGCGTGATTCTTTCGAGATTCACCCATTTGTTGTATATACCAAGGTTTATTGTTTTTTATGTTGCTGAGAACTGTCCTATTATTGCACAAGATATATTGTATTTGTTTGGCCATTCACCTGTTGATGGACATTTGGATTGTTTTCAGTTTTTGGATAGTTTGAATAAAGTTGCTAGGAATAATATTCATGTGTAAGTCTTTGTATGAACATATGCTTTTACTTATTTTGGTTAGATATATAGGAGTGAAATGGCTAGGTCACACGGTAGGTATAAATTTAATGTTTTGAGAAACTGTCAGACTTTTTTCCAAAGTGGTTGCGTGATTTACATTCCAACTAGCAGTGCACGAGACTTCCGATTGTTTTACTTCCTAACTCTTGGTTTGATCTGTCTAATTTTAGACATTCCAACGAGATATAGTGGTTTTAATTAGAATTTCGTAGATAATTAATGATTAATGATGTTAAGCATGTTTTCTTGCATCATTCGTATGTCTTCTTTAGCAAAATGTATCTTCAAATCTTTTGCCTATCTTAATAATTTACACATACATTACAGAGTTTTGACAGTTCTTTGTATACTGTAGACATAAAGCCTTTCTGATATGCTTCTTTGAAAATATTGTCTCTGAGCCTGTGATTTTTTTCTCTCTCTTAACAATGTCTATCAAAGAACAGAAGTTCTTAGTTTTGATGTCCAGTTCATCAATTTCATCTTTTATGGATTATACTCTATTTTGAGTTCATTCTTTTAGATAGTGTGAGATTGGGATGAAGTGGATTTTGTTTTGTTTTGTCCTTTTACACATGGATATTCAATAGTTTGAGCATCATCCATTTAAAAGACTATCATTTCCACACTAAATTGCCTTTGCACCTTTCTTGAAAATCAATTGATCATATATAGGGGTATTTTGGACTCTATTTTACTTCACTGATCTATTTGTCTCTATATCAATACCATACTTTCTTTTTTTTTTTGATAACTGTAGATTTAGAAGTCTTGAAATCTGGTAGTGTAAGTTCTCCAACTTTGTTCTTTTTCAAAGTTTTTTAGCTATTCTAGGTCCTTTGACTCACATGGATTTTAAAATAAGCATAACAATTTCTACAAAAAATCCTTCTGGGATTCTGATTGAGACTGTGTTGAATCTATAGATCCACTTGGAGAGAACTGATATCTTAGCAATATTAAGCTATCTAAACTATGAATACAGTTACACATTTATTTAGGTTACATTTAAAAAATTTTTTACTTATTTTTTTAAAATTAATTTTTGTTAAAGTATAATTGCTTTACAATGTTGTGTTGGTTTCTGTCATACAGCAAAGTGATTCAGTTATATGTATATACATATATCTATTCTTTTTTAAGTACTTTTCCCATTTAGGTTATTACAGAGTATCGAGCAGAATTCCCTGTGCTATACAGTAGGTCCTTGTTGGTTGTTTATTTTAAATATAGCAGTGTGCACATGTCAATCCCAATCTCCCAATTCATCCATCCCTTTCCCCCTTGGTATCTATATGTCTGTTCTCTACATCTGTGTGTGTATTTATTTAGGTTAGCTTTAATTTATTTCATCAGAATTTTGTAACTTTAAATGCACAGAGTATACTTAAAAATCAGATGTATTGCACTTTACATTTTTTGATGTTATTAGGAATGGATGGAGAAGGAAATGGCAACCCACTCCAGTGTTCTTGCCTGGAGAATCCCAGGGACAGCGGGGCCTGGTGGGCTGCTGTCTATGGGGTTGCACAGAGTCGGACACGACTGAAGTGACTTAGCATAGCATAGCAGGAATGGTACATTTACATTTACATTTACAGACTTTTACATTTCAATTTCTGATTCTTCATTTCTATTAAAAATAAATACATTGAAGGCATCCAGATTGGAAAGGAAGAAGAAAAGCTGTCACTATTTGCAGATGACATGATATTATATATGGGAAACCCTATAGACTCCACTAAATAACTGTTGGAACTAGTAAATGAATTAAGTAATGTTACAGGGTACAGAATCAATATACAAAAATCTGTTGTATTTCATACACTAAAAGCAAACTATCAGAAAGAGAAATTAAGAAAACAATCCTGTTTACAATTCCATCAAGAAGAATAAAATAATTAGGAGTAAATTTAGCCAAGAAGGTGAAAAACCAGTATGCTAAAAACTATAAGATATTAATGAAAGTGAAGAAGACATGAATAAATGGAAAGATATTACCTGCTCGTGGACTGGAAGAATTAATATTGTTAAAATGTCCATACTATCCAAAGCAATCCATAGGTTCAATGAAATCCATATCAAAATTCCAGTGGCATTTTTTTACAGAAATAAAATGAATAATCCTAAAACTTGTATGGAACCATGAAAGACCCTGAATAGCCAAAACAATCTGGAGAAATAAAAAAGAAGCTGGAAGCATCATGCTCCTTGATTTCAAACTGTATTACAAAGCTATAGTAATCAAAATAGTATGGTACTGGCATAAAAACAGATGTGTAGATAGTGCAACAGAAAAGAGAGTCCCCAGATAACCCTCTACATATATAGTCAGTTAATTTATGCAAAGGAATAAAAAATATACAATGAAGAAAGGACAGTCTTTTCAATAAATGGTGTTGGGAAAACTGGACAGTTCAGTTCAGTCACTCAGTCATGTCCGACTCTTTGCAACCCCATGAATCGCAGCACGCCAGCCCTCCCTGTCCATCACCAACTCCCGGAGTTCACTCAGACTCACGTCCATCGAGTCAGTGATACCATCCAGCCATCTCATCCTCTGTCGTCCCCTTCTCCTCCTGCCCCCAATCCCTCCCAGCATCAGAGTATTTTCCAGTGAGTCAACTCTTCACATGAGGTGGCTAAAGTACTGGAGTTTCAGCTTTAGCATCATTCCTTCCAAAGAAATCCCAGGGTTGATCTCCTTCAGAATGGACTGGTTGGATCTCCTTGCAGTCCAAGGGACTCTCAAGAGTCTTCTCCAACACCACAGTTCAAAAGCATCAATTCTTCGGCGCTCAGCCTTCTTCACAGTCCAACTCTCACATCCATACATGACCACAGGAAAACCCATAGCTTTGACTAGACGAACCTTTGTTGGCAAAGTAATGTCTCTGCCTTTGAATATGCTATCTAGGTTGGTCATAACTTTCCTTCCAAGGAGTAAGCGTCTTTTAATTTCATGGCTGCAGTCACCATCTGCAGTGATTTTGGAGCCCCCCAAAAAACAGTCTGACACTGTTTCCACTGTTTCCCCATCTATTTCCCATGAAGTGATGGGACCAGATGCCATGATCTTCGTTTTCTGAATGTTGAGCTTTAAGCCAACTTTTTCACTCTCCTCTTTCACTTTCATCAAGAGGCTTTTGGACACCCACATGCAAAAGAATAACAATGAACCACTATCTTATGCCATAGACAAAAACGAACTCAAAATGGATTAAAGACTAGAATGTAACACCTGAAACTATAAAACTCTTAAAAGAAAACATAGGCAATAAGTTCCTTGTCGTAGATCTTGGCAGTGATTTTTTAAATCTGACACCAAAAACAACAACAACAAAAACACAAGTGGAACTATATAAAACTAAAAATCTTCTACATAGCAAAAGAAACCATCAATAGAATGCAAAGGCAACATACTGAGAAAATACTTGCAAATCATATGTCTGATAAAGGCCTACTACCTAAAATATATAAAAACCTAAACAACTCAATAGCAAACAAAACAAACAAAACAATCCAACTGAAACATGGGCAGAATATCTGAACAGACTGCTTGCAAAAGAAGACCCACAGATGGCCAATAGGTACATAAAAAGATGCTCATCATCAGGGGCACACAAATCAAAACACAATGAGCTATCACCTCACACTTTTTAGAATACTATTATTGAAAGGTAAGAAATGGCAAGTATTGGCAGGGATGTGAAGAAAACATAACTTTTGTGCACTGTAAGTGGAAATATAAATTGGTATAGCCATTATGGAAAACAGTATGGCGATTCCTTAAAAAATTAAAAATAGAACTACCATATGATCCAGCAATTCCACATCTGGTTATTTAGCTAAAGAAAATAAAAACACCAACTCAAAAAGATATGTGTACCCCCGTGTTCATTACAGTATTATTTATAATATCCAGATACAGAAACAACTTTAAGAATCCATCTTGATGAAAATGTGGTTTATATTCATAATGGAATATTATCCAACTATAAAAAAGATGGAGTATTACTCAGCCATTAAAAAGAATACATTTGAATCAGTTCTAATGAGATGGATGAAACTGGAACCTATTATACAGAGTGAAGTAAGCCAGAAAGAAAAACACCAATACAGTATACTAACGCATATATATGGAATTTAGAAAGATGGTAACAAAAACCCTGTGTCGAGACAGCAAAAGAGACACTGATGTATAGATCAGTTATGGACTCTGTGGGAGAGGGAGAGGGTGGGGAGATTTGGGAGAATGGCCTTGAAACATGTATAATATCATGTATGAAACAAGTTGCCAGTCCACGTTCAATGCACGATACTGGATGCTTGGGGCTGGTGCACTGGGACGACCCAGAGGGAGGGTATGGGGAGGGAGGAGGGAGGAGGGTTCAGGATGGGGAACACAGGTATACCTGTGGCGGATTCATTTCGATATTTGGCAAAACTAATACAATATTGTAAAGTTTAAAAATAAAATAAAATTTAAAAAAATAAATAAAAAAGAATGCCGTTTGTGACAACATGGAAGGACTTTGAGGACATTAGGCTCAGTAAAACAATTCAGACAAAGAAAGATGAATACTATATGATCTCACCTTTATCTGGAATCTAAAAAAAAAGGAAACATAGCACAGACTGGTGGTTGCCAGAGCAATGAGTGTGCAGTGGGTGAAGGGTATCAAAAAGTAGGAAGTTTTAGT
Organism: Bos grunniens; assembly: GCF_055505025.1. NCBI lineage: Eukaryota > Metazoa > Chordata > Mammalia > Artiodactyla > Bovidae > Bos > Bos grunniens. Next base: position 82,683,931 of record NC_141174.1, on the reverse strand, counting down.
TATAAAGTAAAGAAGCCATAGGGACGTAATGTATAGCATGGTGACTATAGTTAATAATGCTGTATTGCATATTTGAAAGTTGCTAAGAGATTAAGAGATTAGATCTTAAAGCTCATCACAAGAAAAAAAACGTTTTCAGTGTGCATGGTGACAGACATTAAGTAGGCTTATTGTGGTGATCATTTCTCAATGTGTATATAAACTTCAAATCATTATGCCGTACATCTGAACTAATGTTATATGTCAATTATACCTTAATAAAAAAGAGATTTTGTTTATTGATTTTTGTCCTATAACATTGTTAATTAATTTGTTTGTTCTAGTTACTTTGATAGTTTGCATTGAATTTTCTATATAGATGACTTGCAGATGTCTGTAGAGTTTTACATTTTTCTTTTCAATCTATTCTTTTCTTTCTTTTTATTGCCTTATTTCACTGGAATCTCCAGTAGAACTTTGAATACAAATGATAAGAACTGATATTTTAGCTTTTTCTGATTTTAGGAGGAAAGCATTCAGTCTTTCACCAATTAAATATGAGGTCACCTGAGGTCTTTATTGATAGTCCCTATTGAGAAACTGTTCTTCTATTCCCAGTTTTCTGAAAGTTTTTTTTTTAAATTATTATCAGATATGGATATCAGGTTTTGCCAAATTTTTTTATACATCTACAGAAATGACCATATTTCACTTCATGATTTTTAAATGTTCAGCTAATATTACATTATTGGAATAAAGCCCACTGCACTGTGATACACTTTTTGTATATTTTAATTACTATTTCCTATAATTTTGTCTTTTGTCAGTGATTATTAGGGATGTAGATTGGTAGTTCTCTTTTTTTCTGTCTTTTTCCGATTTGGATATCAGTGTAATAATAACTTCCTCATAGAATGAGTTAGAAAGTATTCCCTCCTTTTTAATATTCTGGAAGAGTTTGCATAGGATTGGTATAATTTCCTTTTGCTAAAGTTTGATACAATGCACCAGTGGAGCGATCTAGGCCTAGAATTCGTTTTGTGTGTGTGTGGGGGGGATGTTTTTTAACTACAAATTGAATTTAATAGTTATTGGGCTGCCCTGATTAATAGTCCCATATTCTTTTTAAAAACTATTTATTTTTTATTGAAGGATAATTGCTTTACAGATTTTTGCTGTTTTCTGTCAAACCTCAACATGGTTCAGCCATAGGTATACATATATCCCCTCCCTTTTGAACCTCCCTCCCATCTTCCTCCCCATCCCACCCCTTTAGGTTGATACAGAGCCCCTGTTTGAGTTTCCTGAGCCATACAGCAAATTCCCATTGGCTATCTATTTTACATGTGGTAATGTAAGTTTCCATGTTACTCTTTGCATACATCTCACCCTCTCCTCCCCTTTCCTCATGTCCATATTCTCTCTGTCTGTTTCTCCACTGTTGCTCTGTAAATAAATTCTTCAATATCATTTTTCTACATTCCGTATATATGTGTTAGAATACGATATTTATCTTTCTCTTCCTGACTCACTTCACTCTGTATAATAGGTTCTAGGTTCATCCACCTCATTAGAACTGACTCAAATGCGTTCCTTTTTATGGCTGAGTAATATTCCAGCATGTATATGTACCACAGCTTCTTTATTCATTCATCTCTGGAAGGACATCTAGGTTGCTTCCATGTTCTAGCTATTGTAAATAGTGCTGCAATGAACAATGGGATACATGTGTCTCTTTCAGTTTTGGTTTCCTCAGGGATATGCCTAGGAGTGGGATTGCTGTGTCATATGGTGGTTTTATTCTTAGGTTTTTAAGGAATCACCATACCGTCTTCCATAGTGGCTCCCACCAACAGTGCAAGAGCGTTCCCTTTTCTCCACACCCTCTCCAGCACATTTAGTATTTGTAGACTTTTTGATGAGGGCCATTCTGACTGGTGTGAGGTGATATCTCATTGTAATTTTGATTTGCATTTCTCTAATTGCACTCATCTCACACGCTAGTAAAGTAAAGCTCAAATTCTCCAAGCCAGGCTTCAGCAATACGTGAACCGTGAACTTCCACATGTTCAAGCTGGTTTTAGAAAAGGCAGAGGAACCAGAGACCAAATTGCCAACATCCTCTGGATCATCAAAAAAGCAAGAGAGTTCCAGAAAAACATCTATTTCTGCTTTATGGACTATGCCAAAGCCTTTGACTGTGTGGATCACAATAAACTGTGGGAAATTCTTCAAGAGATGGGAATACCAGACCACCTGACCTGCCTCTTGAGAAATCTGTATGCAGGTCAGGAAGCAACAGTTAGAACGGGACATGGAACAACAGACTGATTCCAAATAGGAAAAGGAGTACGTCGAGGCTGTATATTGTCACCCTGCTTATTTAACTTATATGCAGAGTACATCATGAGAAACGCTGGGCTGGAAGAAGCACAAGCTGGAATCAAGATTGCCAGGAGAAATATCAATAACCTCAGATATGTAGATGACACCACCCTTATGGCAGAAACTGAAGAGGAACTAAAAAGCCTCTTGATGAAGGTGAAAGAGGAGAGTGAAAAAGTTGGCTTAAAACTCAACATTCAGAAAATGAAGATCATGGCATCTGGTCCCATCACTTCATGGGAAATAGATGGGGAAACAGTGGAAACAGTGTCAGACTGTTTTTTGGGGCTCCAAAATCACTGCAGATGGTGACTGCAGCCATGAAATTAAAAGACGCTTGCTCCTTGGAAGGAAAGTTACGACCAACCTAGATAGCATATTCAAAAGCAGAGACATTACTTTGCCAACAAAGGTCCGTCTAGTCAAAGCTATGGTTTTTCCTGTGGTCATGTATGGATGTGAGAGTTGGACTGTGAAGAAAGCTGAGCGCCGAAGAATTGATGCTTTTGAACTGTGGTGTTGGAGAAGACTCTTGAGAGTCCCTTGGACTGCAAAGAGATCCAGCCAGTCCATTCTGAAGGAGATCAGTCCTGGGATTTCTTTGGAAGGAATGATGCTAAAGCTGAAACTCCAGTACTTTAGCCACCTCATGTGAAGAGTTGACTCATTGGAAAAGACTCTGATGCTGGGAGGGATTGGGGGCAGGAGGAGAAGGGGACGACAAGGATGAGATGGCTAGATGGCATCACTGACTCAATGGATGTGAGTCTGAGTGAACTCCGGGAGTTGGTGATGGACAGGGAGGCCTGACGTGCTGTGATTCATGGGGTTGCAAAGAGTCGGACACGACTGAGCAACTGAACTGAACTGAATAATGAGTGATGTTAAGCATCTTTTCATGTGTTTGTTTGCCATCTGTATGTCTTCTTTGGAGAGATGTCTGTTTAGGTCTTTTCCCCACTTTTTGATTGGGTTGTTTGTTTTTCTGGTATTGAGTTGTATGAGCTGCTTGTATATTTTGGAAATTAATCCTTGTCAGTTGTTTCATTTGCTATTATTTTCTCCCATTCTGAGGGCTGTCTTTTCACCTTGCTTATAGTTTCCTTTTCTGTGCAAGAGCTGTAAAGTTTAATCAGGTCCCACTTGTTTATTTTTGTTTTTATTTCCATTACTCTAGGAGGTGGGTCATAGAGCATCTTGCTTCGATTTATATCATCGAGTGTTCTGCCTATGTTTTCCTCTAAGAGTTTTTATAGTTTCTGGCCTTAAATTTAGGTCTTTGATCCATTTTCAGTTTATCTTTGTGTATGGTGTTAGGAAGTGTTCTAATTTCATTCTCTTACATGTAGCTGTCCAGTTTTCCCAGCACCATTTATTGAAGAGGCTCTCTTTGCCCCATTGTATATTCTTGCCTCTTTTGCCAAAAATAAGGTACCCATAGGTGCATGGGTTTATTTCTGGTCTTTCTATCTTGTTCCATTGGTCTATATTTCTGTTTTTGTGCCAGTACCATACTGTTTTGATGACTGTAGCTTTGCAATATAATCTGAAGTCAGGAATGTCGATTCCTCCAGCTCCATTCTTCTTTCTCAAGGCTGCTTTGGCTATTTGGGGTCTTTTGTGTTTCCATATGAATTGTGAAATTACTTTGTTCTAGTTCTGTGAAAAATGCCATTGGTATTGATAGGGATCACATTAAATCTGTAGATTGTGTTTGGCAGTGTAGTCATTTTCACAATGTTGAGTCTTCCTACCCAGAAACATGGAATATCTCTCTATCTGTTTACATCATCTTTGATTTCTTTCATTAATGTCTTATAATTTTCTGTGTACAGTTCTTTTGTCTCCTTAGGTAGGTTTATCCCTAGATATTTAATTCTTTTTGTTGCAATGGTGAATGGGATTGATTCCTTAATTTATCTTTTTTTCATTGTTGGTATATAGAAATGCAAATTATTTCTGTGTATTGATTTTTTTATCCTGCAACTTTGCTAAATTCGTTAATTAGCTCTAGTAATTTTCTGATACTATCTGTAGGGTTTTCTATGTACAGTATCATGTTATCTGCAAACAATAAGAGCTTTACTTCTTTTATGATCTGTATTCCTTTTATTTCTTTTCCTTCTCTGATTGCTGTAGCTAGGACTTCCAGAACTACTTTGAATAATAGTGATGAAAGTGGACACCCTTGTCTTGTTTCTGATCTTAGGGGAAATGCTTTCAGTTTTTCACCATTGAGAATAATGTTTGTTGCAGGCTTATATATGGCCTTTACTATGTTGAGGTAGGTTCCTTCTACGCCCATTTTTTGAAGAGTTTTAATCATAAATGGCTGCTGAATTTTGTCAAAGGCTTTTTCTGCATCTATTGAGATGATCTTATGGTTTTTATCTTTCAATTTGTTAATATGGTGTATAACATTGATTGATTTGCATGTATTGAAGAATCCTTGCATCCCTGGAATAAACCCAACTTGATCAGGGTGTTTGAGCTTTTTGATATGTTGCTGAATTCTGTTAGCAAATATTTTGTTGAGGATTTTTGCATCTATGTTCATCAGTATATTAGCCTGTAGTTTTCTTTTTTGTGTGTTGTCTTCATCTGGTTTTGGTATCAGGGTGATGGTGACCTTGTAGAAAGTTTGGAAATGTTCCTTCCTCTGTAATATTTTGAAAGAGTTTTAGAAGGATAGGCATTAGCTCTTCTCTAAATGTTTGATAGAATTCTCCTGTGAAGCCATCTGGTCCTGTGCTTTTGCTTCTTTGGGAGATTTTTGATCACAGCTTCCATTTCAGTGCTTGTAATTGGGTTGTTCATAATTTCTATTTCTTCCTGGTTCAGTCTTGGAAGATTGAACTTTTCTGAGAATCTGTCCATTTCTTCCAGGTTATCTATTTTATTGGAGAAGGCAATGGCAACCCACTCCAGTACTCTTGCCTGGAAAATCCCACGGACAGAGAAGCCTGGTAGGCTGCAGTCCATGGGGTCGCTAAGAGTCGGGCATGACTGAAGCAACTTAGCAGCAGCAGCAGCATCTATTTTATTGCCATATAGTTGTTCACAATAGTCTCTTATAATCCTTTGTATTTCTGCATTGTCTGTTGTAACCTCTCCTTTTTCATTTCTAATTTTGTTGATTTGATTCTTCTCTCTTTTTTTCTTGATAAGTCTGGCTAAAAGTTTGTTAATTTTGTTTATCTTCTCAAAGAATCAGCTTTTAGTTTTGTTAATCTTTGCTACTGTTTCTTTCATTTCTTTTTCATTTATTTCTGCTTGGATCTTTATGATTTCTTTCCTTCTACTAATTTTGGGAGTTTTTTGTTCTACTTTTTCCAGTTGTTTTAGATGTAAAGTTAGGTTGTCTATTCAATGTTTTTCTTGTTTTTTGAGGTAGGATTGTACAGCTATAAACTTCCTTCTTAGAACTGCTTTTGCTGCATCCCATAGGTTTTGAGTTGTCATGTTTTCATTGTCATTTGTTTCTAGAAATTTTTTGATTTCCCTTTTGATTTCTTCAGTAACCTGTTGGTTATTTAGAAACGTGTTGTTTTATCTCCATGTGTTTGTGTTTCTTACCGTTTTTTTCTTGTAATTGATATCTAGTCTCAGAGCATTGTAGTTGAAGAAGATGCTTGATACAGTTTCAATTTTCTTAAATTTACTGAGGTATGATTTGTGACCCAAGATGTGATCTATCCTGGAGAATGTTCCATGTGCACTTGAGAAGGTGTATTCTTCTATGTTTGAATGGAATGTCCTGAAGATGTCAATGAGATCCACTTCATCTAATGTATCATTTAAGACTTGTGTTTCCTTATTAATTTTCTGTTTTGATGATCTGTCCATTGGTGTGAGTGGGGTGTTAAAGTCTCCTACTATTTTTGTGTTACTGTCAATTTCTCCTTTTATGTCTGTTAGTGTTTGTCTTATGTATTGAGGTGCTCCTATGTTGGGTGCATGCTGCTGCTGCTAAGTCACTTCAGTCGTGTCTAACTCTGTGCGACCCCATAGACAGCAGCCCACCAGGCTCCCCCGTCCCTGGGATTCTCCAGGCAAGAACACTGGAGTGGGTTGCCATTTCCTTCTCCAATGCAGGAAAGTGAAAAGTGAAAGTGAAGTCGCTCAGTCGTGTCTGACTCTTAGCGACCCCATGGACTGCAGCCTTCCAGGCTCCTCCATCCATGGGATTTTCCAGGCAAGAGTACTGGAGTGGGGTGCCATTGCCTTCTCCATGCATAGATACTTACAATTGTTTTGTCTTCCTCTTGGATTGATTCCTTGATCATTATGTATTGTCCTTCTTTATCTCCTCTAATCTTCTTTATTTTAAGGTCTATTTTGTCTAATATGAGGATTGCTACTCCAGCTTTCTTTGATTCCCATTTGCTTGGAATATATTTTTCCATCTTCTCACTTTCAGTCTATATGTGTCTTAAGGTCTGAAGTGGATTTCTTGTAGACAGCATATATATGGGTCTTGTTTTTGTATCCATTCAACCAGTCTGTGTCTTTTGGTTGAAGCATTTAATCCATTTGCATTTAAAGTAATTATATATATATGCTACTGCTAAGTCACTTCAGTCGTGTCCAACTCTGTGCGACCCCATAGGTGGCAGCCCACCAGGCTCCCCCGTCCCTGGGATTCTCCAGGCAAGAACACTGGAGTGGGTTGCCATTTCCTTCTCCAATGCAGGAAAGTGAAAAGTGAAAGTGAAGTCGCTCAGTCGTGTCTGACTCTTAGCGACCCCATGGACTGCAGCCTACCAGGCTCATCCGCCCATGGGATTTTCCAGGCAAGAGTACTGGAGTGGGGTGCCATTGCCTTCTCCATATATATATATATACATATATATATGTATATATATATGTGTATATATGTATATGTATATATGTATACATATATATGTTCCTATTACCATTTTCTTAATTGTTTGGGGTTGATTTTGTAGATCTTTTTTCTTCTATTGTATTTCTTGACTAAATAAGTCCCTTTAACATTTGTTGTAAAGCTGGTTTGGTGGTACTGAATTGTCTTAAGTTTTGCTTATCTGAAAAGCTTTTTATTTCTTCATCAATTTTGAAGGAGATCCTTGCTGGGTACAGTAATCTTGGTTGTAGATTTTTCCCTTTCAGTACTTTATATATGTCCTGCCATTCCCTTCTGGCCTGCAGAGTTTCTGCTGAACGATCAGCTGTTAAGCAGATGGGATTTCCCTTGTATGTTACTTGTTGCTTCTCCCTTGCTGCTTTTAATATTCTTTCTTTGTGTTTAGTCTTTGTTAGTTTGATTAGTTTGTGTCTTGGTGTGTTTCTCCTTGAGTTTACCCTGTATGGGACTCTTTGTGCCTCTTGGACTTCATTGGCTATTTCCTTTTCCATGTTGGGGAAATTTTCAACTATAATCTCTTCAAAATTTTTCTCAAACAATTTCTTTTTCTCTTCTTCTGGGATCCCTATAATTTGAATGTTGGTGCATTTGATATGGTCCCAGAGGTCACTGAGACTGTCCTCAGCTCTTTTCATTCTTTTTACTTTATTCTTCTCTTCAGAAGTTATTCCCACCATTTTATCTTGCAGCTCACTGATTCATTCTTCTGCTCCAGATATTCTGCTATTGATTCCTTCTAGAGTATTTTTAACTTCAGTAATTGTGTTGTGTGTCTCTGTATGTTTGTTCTTTAATTCTTCTAGGTCTTTGTTAATTGATTCTTGCATTTTCTCCATTTTGTTTTCAAGGTTTTTGATCATCTTTACTATCATTATTCTGAATTCTTTTTCTGGTAGTTTACCTATTTCCTCTTCATTTATTTGGACTTCTGTGTTTCTAGTTTGTCCCTTCCTTTGTGCAGTATTTCTCTGCCTTGTCATTATTATTTTTTTAAGTTATTGTGTTTGAGGTCTCCTTTCCCTGAAGAATTCAAGAAAGTTGAATTCTTTCCTTGAAGAGGTTGAATTCTTTCTTCCTTCTGGTTTCTGCCCTCCTAAGATTGGTCCAGTGGTTTATGTGAGCTTCACATAGGGTGAGATTTATGCTGAGTTTTTGTTTGTTTATTTTCCTGTAATGGGCAAGGCTGAGTGAGTTGGTAACCCTGTCTGCTGATGATTTGGTTTGTACTTTTGTTTTGTTTGTTGTTTATATGAAGCATCCTGCACAGGGTGCTCCTGGGGGTTGGGTGATGCCGGGTCATGTACTCAAGTGGTTTTGTTTGTGTGAGTTCTCACTGCTTGATACTCCCTATGGTTAGTTCTCTATTAGTCTAGAGTCTTGGAGTCAGTGCTCCTACTCCAAAGGCTCAGGGCCTGATCTCTGATCAGGAACAAAGATTCCACAAGTGGTTTGTTAAGGAATTAAGTAAGATTAAAACAAATACCCCAAAATGAGAAACCAAAGATGAACCCCAGACAAATGGCAGTTACAAAATCAGGCAAATAATAATTAAAATAATGGAATATACACATATACACCCATGAGCAAAGTAAAAACAGTCCAACAAACATAAAGAACAGTAGATTGACCTGGTGAACAAAGGAAATCAAAAATTATATTTACCAGTTAAGAACAAAACTAACTTAAGCACAAACTGGAAACCAAAACTAAAGCAAGGTGCCAAGTGGGGAATAAAGCAATGAAAGCAAAACTAGCAAATATGTTGAGAGGAAAGGAAAGAAAGAAAAGAAAGAAAGAATATGCAAAGTTAAATAGAGGTAGATTAAGAAGATTTATGTACATTAAAGATTAACTTCAAGGGGAAAAGAACAGTAGGAAAGGCAAACAAAGGAATAAATGTAGAAAAAATACAATAGGTTTAAAAAAATTGAAAATATAAAAAAGAAAAGAAAAAGACAGAAGAAGAAAGGAAAAAGGGGAAAAAAAGGGAAACTCACAGAACTGCAAAAGCCTAATATAGAGGCAGAGGTTTATAGCAACAATAGAAAGTGTGACTGAATATACACATATACATAGACACCTATAATCAAAATCAGAACAGACCAACAAACATAAAGTACAATAGATTGACCCAGTGAGCAAAGGAAATCAAAAATTATATCTACCAGAATGAAACTAATTAAAGCACAGACTGGAAAACAAAACTAAAGCAAGGTGCCTACTGGGGAATAAAACAATGAAAATAAAACTAATAAATATCTTGAGACAAGAGAAAGAAAAGAAAGGAAGAATAGACATACAAAGTTAAATAGAGGTAGATAAAGAAGATTTATGTACATTAAAGATTAACTGTAAGGGGAAAAGAACAGTAGGAAAAGCAAACAAAAGAATAAATGTAGAAAAAATAATAATAGGTTTAAAAAATTAAAAATTAAAAAAAGAGAAAAGAAAAAAAAAAAAGAGGAAAACTTCACAGAACTGCAAAAGCCCAAAGTAGAGGAAGAGGTTTATGGCAACAATAAAAAATGTGACTGAGAAAAAAAAAAAAAAAAGCTCAAAAGCTTAATTGGATCTCTTAGTGCCAATAAAATTGACAACTGGAACAGAGAGGGGAAAACATGAAAAGGAAAAAGAAAAAAAATTCAATAGAATTTACAGAACAAGTAAAAAAAATAAGAATAATAAATGTTTTTCTTGAGTCACTGCTATCACTGTCCTTTCCCGTACTGGGAGTCACAGTCCACCTCACCTCCCTAGGATGCCCTCCAACACTGCTGGTCTCTGGACCTGCTGTGGAGGCAGCTCAGATTCTAACCTGGTCCTTCTCCTGTGTGTTCTTGCCTCCAATGTCCACAGCTATCAGAGTGAGTGCGTTTTCTTTAGTGGGCACTCTCAATGGCCTTTTATATATTTCATTGACACAGAGTCTGCTTAGTTGATCAGGTGGATTTAATCTGCAGTTAGTACAGCTGATGGGAAGGTTTTGGGTCTTCTTTCTTAGCCACACTACCCCTGAGTTTCAAGTGTGGTTTTATTTCCACCTCTGCATGTGGGTCGTCCACTGGGGTTTAGCTCCTGAGGCTTGGGTTTGCCCCTGTGAGGGCCAGGTGTGGAGGTGGTGCAGCTGCTTGGGTCACAGGGTTTCTGGCAGCACCAGGTACTCAGGGGGGTTGGTGGCTAGGGCAGCAGGAAATATAGTGCCCTAGAAGGGTATGGCAGCCAGTGATGACCAATACGCTCCAGTGTTTTTGTGTGGAGAACCCCCTCTCTGACAGAGAAGGCTGGAAGACCACAGTACAGGGTCGCAAATAGTCAGACACGACCGAAGTGACCCTGTGTGCATAGACCCAACACTTTTTTATGCCTGTGGCAGCTCTGCCCCAGTGAGAGTGGAGCGCGAAGGTGGCGCAGTGGCTTGGCTTGCTGGGACCCTGGCAGCGCCAAGTGTGCAGGGGCATGGACTGCCTCTACCGCAGGTGTTATGGCCCTATCAGAGTCTTTTTTTTTGAAGTTCTTGTAGCTGGCAATCAGAAGGCCTCTTTGGCCAGTCTTTTTCCTTAGCTCCACCTGTTCAGGCACTTAGAGGGTTCCCTTTCCTGGGTTCCTCCCCATATTCTTTTAACATCTTGAGAATCTGTAGTGATGTTTCTCTCGATAATGGCAATGTGTTTACTCTGTTTTCTTTTTATTAATCAGTCTGACTTGGGTGTTATTAATTTTATTGATCTTTTCAATAAATACTGAGCTTTTGGTTTCACTAATTTTTCTGTATCGTTTTTTCTGTTACCAATTTAATTGACTTCTACATTTTTGGGGTTCATTGTGTGCTTCTTTTTCTAGTTACTTAAAGTGGAAGATCAGATCATTGAGTTGAGAACCTTTTTTATATAGGCGGTTAGTATTATAAATTTCCCTGTAAGTATTGCTTTTAATTGTGCCCCACAAAATCTGATATGTTGTGTTTTCATTTTCATTCAGTTAAAAGTTTTTCTAATTTCCTTTGATTTATTCTTTGACCTGGGGCCTATTTAGAAGTATGCTATTTAAAAATATTTGGAGATTCCCAGAGATGTTTCTGTTATTGATGTATAATTCAATTCCATTGCAATCAGGGAATATCTTTACATGAATTGACTTCTTTTAAAGTGACTGAAACTTGGTATATGGCCCAGAATATGGTCCATCTTGCTACATATCTTATGTGTACTTGAAAATAATGTCCATGCTGCTGTTGTTGTGTAGAATGGTCTATAAAAATCAATTATACCAATTTTTTGACAGTGTTTTAGGTTTTCTGTGTTTTAAGGTTACTTTTTTACTCATTCTGTCAATTATTGAGACAAAGGTGTTGAAATCTCTAATTATAATTGTGGACTTGTCTATCATTGTAATTCTATTATTTTTTGCTTCGTATATTTTGAAGTTCTGTTATTAGTTGCATAAACATTTAGAATTATTATGTCTTGAGTAATTGATCCCTTTATCAATACGATATTGTATTATTATCCTTGGATATATTTGTTGCTCTGAAATCTACTTTTTATCATAACTACCTGTTTTTTTTAAACTTTATTTTACATTGGAGTATAGCCAATTAATAATGTGTGATAGTTTCAGGTGGACAGCAAAGGTACTCAATTGTATGTATACATGTATCCATTCTCCCCTGAAATCCCCTCTCATCCAGGCTAACACATATCACTGAGCAGAGTTCCCTGTATTATATACAGTAGGATCTTGTTGGTTATCCATTTTAAATATAGCAGTGTGTACATGTTAATCTCAAACTCCCTAACTATCCCTTCCCCCTGTTTTTCCCCTCTGGCAACTGCAAGTTCATTCTCTGTCTGTGAGTCTGTTTCTGTTTTGTAAATAATTTCACCTGTATCATTTTTTTTAGAGTCTGCATATAAGGGATATCATATGATATTTCTTCTTCTCTGACTTATTTCACTCAGAGTGACTATCTCTAGATCCATCCATGTTGCTGCAAATGGCATTATCTCATCTTTTTTAATGGTCAATATATACAATGGTCCATTGTATATATGTACTACAGCTTCTTGATCCACTCCTCTGTTGACAGACATTGTAGGTTGCTTCCTCATCTTGGCTATTGTAAACAGGGCTACAATGAATATTGGGGTGCATGTTTCCTTTCAAATCATGTTTTTCTCTGGGTATATGCCGAGAAGCAGGATTGCTGGATCATATGGTAGCTTTCGGAGAAGGCAATGGCACCCCACTCCAGTACTCTTGCCTGGAAAATCCCATGGACGGAGGAGCCTGGAAGGCTGCAGTCCATGGGGTCGCTGAGGGTCAGACACAACTGAGCGACTTAGCTTTCACTTTTATGCATTGGAGAAGGAAATGGCAACCCACTCCTGTGTTCTTGCCTGGAGAATCCCAGGGACGGGGAGCCTGGTGGCTGCTGTCTATGGGGTCACACAGAGTCAGACACGACTGAAGCGACTTAGCAGCATGGTAGCTTTATTTTTAGTTTTTTAAGGAACCTCCATACTGTTCTCCACACTGGCTATACCAATTTACATTTCTACCAAGTGTGTAGAAGGGTTCTTTTCTCTTCACAACCTCTCCAGCATTTATTGTTTGTGGATTTCTTGATGATGGCCATTTATACTGGTATGAGGGAGATATCTCACCTGGGTTTTTTTGACGAGTGTTAGCATATGCAGTGGGTTGAATAGTGTCCCCCACCAAATTCATGTCTACTTGGAATCTCAAAATGTGGATCTTATTTGGAAATAGGCTCTTTGCAGCTGCAATTGAGGATCAAGATGTGATCATACTGGATTAGGGTGGGCCAATGAGAATGTCCTTGTGAGATAGGAAAGGACACACAGAGACAAAGGGGAGGCCACGTGAAGACGGAGGCAGATATTGGAGTGATACTGCAATAAACCAAGGAACACTGAAGTCACCAGAAACTGGAAGAGACAAAGAATTCTTCACCAGAGCCTCCAGAGGGATCATGGCCCTGCTAACACCTTGATTTCATACTTCAGCTTCCAGAACTGTGAGAGATACACGTTTCTGTGGTTTTCAGTCACCAAGTTTGTGACAGTTTTTACAGCAGCCCCAGGAATCTAATGCAATATGGTATATATTTTTACCATCCCTTGGCTTCAAAACTATCTGTGTTTTTTTATTTAAAGTGGATTCCTTATTCCTATAGTTGGACTTTGCTTTATTTACCCAATCTTAAAATATTTTTTTCTGGGGGAGTTTAGACCATATACCTTAATTCGATTTAAAAAATTGGGGGGGGGGGGTTGGGTTTAAATCTAAACTTTTTGCTATTTGCTTTCTGTATTCTTTTCCTGACTTTTTTAGAATTAATTGTTTAGTGCTCGCTTCGGCAGCACATATACTAAAATTGGAACGATACAGAGAAGATTAGCATGGCCCCTGCACAAGGATGACACGCAAATTTGTGAAGCGTTCCATATTTTTAGATGGTCACTACCTAATGATCAAAGGATCAATCCAAGAAGAAGATATAACAATTATAAATATATATGCACCCAACACGGGAGCACCACAATATGTAAGACAAATGCTAACAAGTATGAAAGGAGAAATTAACAATAACACAATAATAGTGGGAGACTTTAATACCCCACTCACACCTATGGATAGATCAACTAAACAGAAAATTAACAAGGAAACACAAACGTTAAACGATATAATAGACCAGTTAGACCTAATTGATATCTATAGGACATTTTATCCCAAAACAATGAATTACACCTTTTTCTCAAGTGCACATGGAACCTTCTCCAGGATAGATCACATCCTGGGCCATAAATCTAGCCTTGGTAAATTCAAAAAAATAGAAATCATTCCAAGCATCTTTTCTGACCACAATGCAGTAAGATTAGATCTCAATTACAGGAGAAAAACTATTAAAAATTCCAACATATGGAGGCTGAACAACACCGTGCTGAATAACCAACAAATCACAGAAGAAATCAAAAAAGAAATCAAAATTTGCATAGAAACTAATGAAAATGAAAACACAACAACTCAAAACCTGTGGGACACTTTAAAAGCAGTCCTAAGGGGAAAGTTCATAGCAATACCGGCATACCTAAAGAAACAAGAAAAAAGTCAAATAAATAACCTAACCCTACACCTAAAGCAACTAGAAAAGGAAGAAATGAAGAACCCCAGGGTTAGTAGAAGGAAAGAAATCTTAAAAATTAGGGCAGAAATAAATGCAAAAGAAACAAAAGAGACCATAGCAAAAATCAACAAAGCCAAAAGCTGGTTCTTTGAAAGGATAAATAAAATTGACAAACCATTAGCCAGACTCGTCAAGAAACAAAGGGAGAAAAATCAAATCAATAAAATTAGAAATGAAAATGGAGAGATCACAACAGACAACACAGAAATACAAAGGATCATAAGAGACTACTATCAACAATTATATGCCAATAAAATGGACAACGTGGAAGAAATGGACAAATTCTTAGAAAAGTACAACTTTCCAAAACTCGACCAGGAAGAAATAGAAAATCTTAACAGACCCATCACAAGCACGGAAATTGAAACTGTAATCAAAAATCTTCCAGCAAACAAAAGCCCAGGTCCAGACGGCTTCACAGCTGAATTCTACCAAAAATTTAGAGAAGAGCTAACACCTATCCTGCTCAAACTCTTCCAGAAAATTGCAGAGGAAGGTAAACTTCCAAACTCATTCTATGAGGCCACCATCACCCTAATACCAAAACCTGACAAAGATCCCACAAAAAAAGAAAACTACAGGCCAATATCACTGATGAACATAGATGAAAAAATCCTTAACAAAATTCTAGCAATCAGAATCCAACAACACATTAAAAAGATCATACACCATGACCAAGTGGGCTTTACCCCAGGGATGCAAGGATTCTTCAATATCCGCAAATCAATCAATGTTATACACCACGTTAACAAATTGAAAAACAAAAACCATATGATTATCTCAATAGATGCAGAGAAAGCCTTTGACAAAATTCAATATCCATTTATGATAAGAACTCTCCAGAAAGCAGGAATAGAAGGAACATACCTCAACATAATAAAAGCTATATATGACAAACCCACAGCAAACATTATCCTCAATGGTGAAAAATTGAAAGCATTTCCTCTAAAGTCAGGAACAAGACAAGGGTGCCCACTTTCACCATTACAATTCAACATAGTTTTGGAAGTTTTGGCCACAGCAATCAGAGCAGAAAAAGAAATAAAAGGAATCCAAATTGGAAAAGAAGAAGTAAAACTCTCACTGTTTGCAGATGACATGATCCTCTACATAGAAAACCCTAAAGACTCCACCAGAAAATTACTAGAACTAATCAATGATTATAGTAAAGTTGCAGGATATAAAATCAACACACAAAAATCCCTTGCATTCCTATACACTAATAATGAGAAAACTGAAAGAGAAATTAAGGAAACAATTCCATTTACCATTGCAACAGAAAGAATAAAATACTTAGGAATATATCTACCTAAAGAAACTAAAGACCTATATATAGAAAACTATAAAACACTGGTGAAAGAAATCAAAGAGGACACTAATAGATGGAGAAATATACCATGTTCATGGATTGGAAGAATCAATATAGTGAAAATGAGTATACTACCCAAAGCAATTTATAGATTCAATGCAATCCCTATCAAGCTACCAACGGTATTCTTCACAGAGCTAGAACAAATAATTTCACAATTTGTATGGAAATACAAAAAACCTCGAATAGCCAAAGCTATCTTGAGAAAGAAGAATGGAACTGGAGGAATCAACCTACCTGACTTCAGGCTCTCTTACAAAGCCACAGTTATCAAGACAGTATGGTACTGGCACAAAGACAGAAATATTGATCAATGGAACAAAATAGAAAGCCCAGAGATAAATCCACGCACCTATGGACACCTTATCTTTGACAAAGGAGGCAAGAATATACAATGGATTAAAGACAATCTCTTTAACAAGTGGTGCTGGGAAAACTGGTCAACCACTTGTAAAAGAATGAAACTAGAACACTTTCTAACACCTTACACAAAAATAAACTCAAAACGGATTAAAGATCTAAACGTAAGACCAGAAACTATAAAACTCCTAGAGGAGAACATAGGCAAAACACTCTCCGACATACATCACAGCAGGATCCTCTATGACCCACCTCCCAGAATATTGGAAATAAAAGCAAAAATAAACAAATGGGACCTAATTAAACTTAAAAGCTTCTGCACAACAAAGGAAACTATTAGCAAGGTGAAAAGGCAGCCTTCAGAATGGGAGAAAATAATAGCAAATGAAGTAATGGACAAACAACTAATCTCAAAAATATACAAGCAACTCCTACAGCTCAACTCCAGAAAAATAAACGACCCAATCAAAAAATGGGCCAAAGAACTAAATAGACATTTCTCCAAAGAAGACATACAGATGGCTAACAAACACATGAAAAGATGCTCAACATCACTCATTATCAGAGAAATGCAAATCAAAACCACTATGAGGTACCATTTCACGCCAGTCAGAATGGCTGCCATCCAAAAGTCTACAAGCAATAAATGCTGGAGAGGGTGTGGAGAAAAGGGAACCCTCTTACACTGTTGGTGGGAATGCAAACTAGTACAGCCACTATGGAGAACAGTGTGGAGATTCCTTAAAAAACTGGAAATAGAACTGCCTTATGATCCAGCAGTCCCACTGCTGGGCATACACACTGAGGAAACCAGAAGGGAAAGAGACACGTGTACCCCAATGTTCATTGCAGCACTGTTTATAATAGCCAGGACATGGAAGCAACCTAGATGCCCATCAGCAGATGAATGGATAAGAAAGCAGTGGTACATATACACAATGGAGTATTACTCAGCCATTACAAAGAATACATTTGAATCAGTTCTAATGAGATGGATGAAACTGGAATCTATTATACAGAGTGAAGTAAGCCAGAAAGAAAAACACCAATACAGTATACTAACGTATATATATGGAATTTAAAAAGATGGTAACAATAACCCCGTGTACGAGACTGCAAAAGAGACACCGATGTATAGATCAGTCTTATGGACTCTGTGGGAGAGGGAGAGGGTGGGGAGATTTGGGAGAATAGCATTGAAACATGTATAATATCATGTATGAAACGAGTCACCAGTCCAGGTTCGATGCACGGTACTGGATGCTTGGGACTGGTGCACTGGGACGACCCAGAGGGAGGGTAGGGGAGGGAGGAGGGAGGAGGATTCAGGATGGGGAACGTGGGTATAACTGTGGCGGATTCATTTTGATATTTGGCAAAACTAATACAATATTGTAAAGTTAAAAATAAAATAAAATTAAAAACAAACAAACAAACAAATTTAGATGCTCCATTAAAGATAAGAAAAAAAAAGAATTAATTGTTTATTTTTATTATTTCATTTTATGTCCTTTGGAGGGTTACAATTGCTTTAAGCAATTGGTTGTGATAGTTCTTTCATTTGAAGTTCATTGAGGTTTTTGGATATGTGAATATGTAGTTTACCATCATCTGGAAAATTTATAACCATTGTCTCTTCAGCCTTTTTTTTTTTTTTTTAACTTTCTCCTCCTTTGGGGATTTCAATTAAGCATGTATTTGGCTTATTGAAGTTGTCCTGCAGCTCACTGATGCTCTGTTTCTTTATTTTTTTTTTCAGTCTTTTTTATTTTTTTCAGTCTTTCCCCCTCTATTCTGGATAGTTTCTGTTACTGTGTCATCAAGTTCACTATTCTTTCCTCTGTGCTGTCTAATTCCCTCCAGCTTATTTTCCATCTCAGATATGACAACTTTTTTTTTTATCTCTAGACATATGATTGGGATTGTTTTTTAAATATCTTTTATGTCTCTTCTAAATATGCTCAATCTTCCCCTCAGCCTCTTGAACATATGGAGTGCAGTTATAATAACTTTTAATATCCTTGTCTATTAATTCCATCGTCTGTGTCATTTCCGGGTCAGTTTCAATTGGTTGGTTTTCTCCTCACTACATGCCTTATTCGCCTACTGTTTTTCAATCCTAATTTTTTATTAGACATCAAGCATTGTGAATTTTACCTTATTGGGTGCTGGATATTTTTTTTTTCTTCCTATATAATTCTTCAGCTTTATTCTGGGGTGCAGCTAAATTACTTAGAAACCATTTGATGTTTTTGTTTGTTTTTCAGATCTTGCTTTTAAGTCTTTTTCAACTGAACCAGACCAGAATTTTTTCTACGGTTAATTCTGCCTCACAAATTAGGCAAATCCCTTCCTGGTACTTTTCCCAATGTCCCATGAATTCTGAGGTTTTTCCAACCCAGCTGTTGAAAACAAGAACCATTTCTAGCCTTGTGTGAGGGCTAGGAATATTAGAATATTTGCTTCTAATCTTTCTTTCCATGATCTTGGATTGTTTCTTCACATATATGCACTGATGAGAACTTAGCTAGAGACTCAAGGAGGACTTTTTCTGCCGATCTCCAGAGCTCTCATCCCATTTGCAGCCCCCTCTTTCTCAGTTGTTGGCCTTTGAATTCTAGGCTCCTTGCCAACCCGCCGCCATCTCCTCAGCTCAGGAGACTTCTGGGTCCTTCCTGGGCTCCTCCTTCCCACAGTGTGGGCTGGATTCTCTCTAGGCAGTTAGCTGAGGTAATCACAGGACTCACCTCATTTATTTCTGACCTCCCAAGGATCACTGTCCTTTTCTTTCTCATATCTAGTGTCTCGAATACTGTTGTTTCATGTATTTTGTCTGGGTTTTTCTTAGTTGTTTTAGGCCAGAAGGTAGTTGGCAGCAGAATTTAAACCTTTGCCTCACTCTTCTTTTTTTTTTTTCAAAAAGATTTATTTATTTATTGGCTGTGCCAGGTCTTGGTTGTGGTATATGGAATCTAGTTCCTTGACTAGGGTTTGAACCTGAGCCTCCTGCACTAGGAGCTCAGAATCTTAGCCACAAGACCACCAGAGAAGTGCCCCCTTGCCTCACTCTTTATCCATCCTCTGTTCCCTTGTATGTCCCTTCAAGTCCTGCTATTGCCAGAAACGTCATCTATGTAGACCCTTTAGATCAGCAGGAGGCAGTGTGGCAGCGATGAGGGACATGCGGTTGAAACCAGACATACTAGGCTCAGATCTCAGCTCTTCCAGTTCCCTGTGTAATGTTAACCAACTTATTTCACTCCTGTGAGCCTCACTTTCCTTATTTGAAAAAGTGGGGAAAAAGTGAGACCTAGTTGCAGAAGCATTGTGAGAATTAAGTAAGGTGATGCATAGAAAGTGACTAGCACCAGGTAATGGGCTCAGTAATATAATTCAATGACTGTATGACTGAATGAATACAAGTTTTTAAAAACTGCTCCAATTTCTTCATTGTCTGCTCTAGCTCTCTTCCTAGGGACAGTCCTACCGTTACTCTAGAGCTCCCAGAAAGGGTGACCAGCTCTAAATTTCTTCTACCAACAGAGGGGAGCACTCATGTGGAGAACTTCCAATAGCACATACTAGAAATCTCAGACATTTGGCTGCATGAAGCATTATAATGATCTTTTCTTTGCGGCAGATTGACTTTACTAATTAGGTTGGACTTGAGCCAATGTTAAATACAGTTTGCATGTACAGAACACAAACCAATTGGCAGAACTGGGGGGACTCAGAAACACTTTAGGTATCAGGACAAGCCGGCTATGATTAAAGCTTTGCTTCAGATAATTCTTTCTCTCTCCCCCAGCCTCCATTTTTCTGAGCTCTTCAAATATTAGGGCTATTAACCCTTTATCATAGCTGCTGCAAACACATCCTTCTCATTTGTTATACAATCCTGTTTTTAAATTCAAATCTGATGTAAACAGAATTTAACTTTTTTATGCATTTAAACTATGGATCTTTCCTTCTGTAGTGTCTTCTACCACTTTTAGACCTTAGAAAATCCCCAACCAGAGGTCAGATATGCATTCATCTTTATTTTCTTACAGTTTTTAACATTTCTTATTCTATCTAGAATTTATCTTGATTTGGATGTGTGGCGTAAGGTGCGAAGGCGTTGTATTTGAGATAATTAATGCTAGCTGCTACAACTGTTAAACTCTGAAATCTCAAAGCCTTAACACAACAAAGCCTTAATTTTCACTGATGTCAAGCCCAGTGATGGTCAGGTAGCACTCCTGAGCATGTGCCTCCAAGTGGTGACTCAGGAACCCAGGCTGCTTCAGCCTGCAATTCTACCATCTCAGTCTTTTGCTTCTAGTTCTCAGACCCCATAGAATTTCAGGTAAGAACTAAGCGCTGTTGCCTGAAGACCTAATTCATTTTTCAAATAGCCAACCAATTACCTGGTGGCATTTACTGATCATGTATGAACTTGTTATGTATACAGTGGTCTAAACTACTTATTTTGTTTATTGGGCACTATACTAGATTTTTTTCCAAACTACCTTATGTTTTAGCATCCTCTCAAGTGAGTTCCTCCCTCATTGTTTTCCATTTTCAAAGTTTTCTTGGCTGTTAACTGATAGATGATATTACAGGTTACATATTATCTCAGCTCTGTGAACATATCAGATGTATTAGTGCACATCAGAGACTGCACCTACCCACTGGGTTCAATGAACAGCTCGGGTAGAGGATGTCTGCTATATGCTAAATGTTTGCGTCTCTCCTAGACCCTTATGTTGAAGTCCTAATGTGATGGTGTTTGGAAGTGGGGCTTTGTCATGAGAGAGGAACCCATGATGCGTTAGCGTCCATGTAAGAGGAGGAAGGGAGTTAGCCCTCTCTCTGCCATATAAGGATACAGAGAGAAAGTGGCTGTGCCTACAAGCCAGGAATTGGGCCCTCACCAGACACAGGATCTGCCTTGAGCTTGGATTTCCCAGCCTCCAGAACTGTGAGAAATAAATGCTTATTGTTTTAGCCACCCAATCTCGCATGTTTCTGTTACAGCAGCCCAAATGGACTAATACAATGTCCAAATCCTTGTCTCCATCTTTAAACCCTTCTCCAAACTCCAGACCTACATTTCTATGTTCCTGATATATACTTGGAAATACCTGGAAATTTGGCTAGCTCCTCAGGGAAGAGCTAGGTCATGCTGAAGCCGATGGCTGATTTTCTTTATTAGTCAGAGGTAGAGGTAAGTTGGGAAAAGGAAAAGAACTGATGCTTCAAAATATTCCCTCATCTTCACACAAAACCTGGAGGAATAATCCAAGGGTCTCTTTACTTGGGAGGGCCTGCTCCTCCTTGGGAAACCTTGAGAAAACCATTTCATGAGTCTACACTCTCCTCACTGTGGCTGAGGTTGAGAGTCAGGAGGAGAGGAAGTTCAGCAAGGGCTCAAGGGATGGTGTGGACGTTAGCCCTAGTTGCCAGCAAGAGGGCCTTCAGGATGAGTGGGGCCTTCAGGATGCTTTTTCACCATCCTCAATGAAGAATGGATGTCACTAAAACCGTAATAACAGCAATTGCTCTCAAGACTTCCCTGGTGGTCCAGTGGTTAAGAATGTGCCTTGCAATGCAAGGGACATAGGTTTGATCTCTGGTCGGGGAACTAAGATTCCACATGCCACAAAGTGAGCCCGTGTGCTGCAAAGAGAGAGTCTGTGCACCTGAAAGAAAGCTTGTGCATGATGCAGGAAGATCCTGTGTGCTGCAACTAAGACCTGATGCAGCCAAATAAAAAATAATAGTGATTGCTCTCAGTTTTTGAGCATCTGCTATGAACTGGGTATTTTGAGCAAACTCTGGGAGATAGTGGAGGACAGAGGAGCCTGGCAGGCTATAGTCCATAGGGTTGCAAAGGGTTGGACATGACATAGCAACTGAACAACAACAACGGATTTTTGACCATTAACTCATTTGACTTTCATATCTCCCTGACAAACTAACCAGTGTGACCATGGTAAAGAGATGAGGAAAGTCGGGTTCAAAAATTCGAGTAGCTTACCCAAGGCCACAAAGATAATAACAAGCCGAGTTGGGAGTTATACTAAGTCAGTTGGCTCAGAAGGCGGTGTTCCATCTACTCAACTGTGCTGTATCTGCCATCTTTCAAAACAGTAGGGAGACCTGGAATATTTAAAAACTGGTAAGCAGAATTGAAAATTGTCTTGAAAATTTGGTATGGTTGTGTGAGAGGGGGGATGTTCCATCTTACTAGTGTGGTGGAGGGAGAACTTAATTCTTCATGCTGAAAAATAGAGATGTGTTTGGTGAAGAGGGAACCAATTGGCTAGAATAACGAAAATGGAGTTTCTGGATGTTAGACAATTGCTTATATTTGCCTTTTGCTTTGATGGATAGACCAGCTATTAAGGAAGAGGGCCAGTACCTCTAATATAAAATAGAGAGGAACTGGTTAATAAGTCTTAATGAGCCTTGAGCTGAACTTGGGCTAGGAGAGAGTTGGATTATGGATGACGGTAGAGACCAGCCAGGCTTCTATGTGACTGAAGGCCACAGAAGTGAAAATGTCTAATTCATGTTGAAGGAAATCTTCTGTGTTCTGAGGAGACCCCTCTCCTATGGCAATCAACCTTTAGAGCGCTAGGGTTTTAAATACAGAAAAGCAGTTGTCCTAACTGGCCTGTGATAACCCTGACACAGGATAACCACACTCTTTTAGCCTAAAGTTTCTGAGTCTGTGATGGGTTATTCCAACCAGTTTGGATCAGGAAGCAGAAAAAACCCTTATACCTAGAGCAAATTGCAAGAGAAATGCTTGGGAGAGAGAGTAGAGTGGGTTTAGCTATGGCTATGCTTCCCTGGTGGCTCAGACGGTTAAGCGTCTCTACAATATGGGAGACCTGGGTTCGATCCCTGGGTCAGGAAGATCCCCTGGAGAAGGAAATGGCAATCCACTCCAGTACTATTGCCTGGAAACATCCCATGGACAGAGGAGCCTGGTAGGCTACAGTCCATGGGGTCGCAAAGAGTCGGACACGACTGAGTGACTTCACCTTCACTTTCACTTTTCATACTCCCTCTAATGCCCTGTGACAACCTAAGTCACCCACGTAGTTAAAAAGTGTCTCAGACAAATGGAAAACTCTAGCATGTTGGGATTTGCTGGGCATCATACTTTTCTGCAGTGTTTAGGGCACAAGAAACAATTATGCATTTTGCCTGGTGTGCCTCTTCCCTTAATGACTACATCCATGTGTATTTTAGAACTTCAGTCTTCTGTTTCTTATTCATTTACACTTTACACTTCAAAAGACTGTTTTGTAAGAGCTACTCAATGCACAAGAAGTCTCATGAGTTTTTCCTTCTAAATGAGCCAGCAACTTTCCAAGAATCAGGAAGCAGCAAGTTGCCAAGAATAAATAAATGATCTCCAGAAGGTTCAAGTTTGGTTTAAAACTCTGTAAGGTTTTAAGTAGGTTCTATATCTGGCTTAACTCCATGTCCTCATTCTAAGACATAAACCACAGGAAGGAAGGCTATTCCTGGCATGCAACTCTTCCCCAAGCATTGAATTTAATGATCATTCCCAATAATGATTAATTAGAAAATTCTAGCAAAACAGTCATAAGGCAATGATGTAAGGAGGAATGGGGGTATGGTGGAATAGCTCTTGTTTGGATGTTATGTAGCCACAGGCTTGGTTCTGCTACAAAATTTGTTAGACAAAGTAAATCTTGTTTATCTGTGCCTCAGTTGCCTCATTTATTGAAATGAAGAAGCAACAGAGCTGGTCTTTAAGATTCTATGATGAAAATTCATAACGATCCTTTGTCCAGCCCATGGAAGCAAGTAGTTTGGGGTTTCAGTGGTTGATAAAGATTGGAATCAGGTGATTGTGTCCATGTCCAAGTATGAAGGTTTAAAAAAAGTGAAAGTGATAGACCTGTCAAAAGAAAATGTGTGTAGGAAGAGAACAAGTAATGGGGGATGTCTCAGTCAGTTAGGCTGCTATAGCAAGATACCAGGGACTGGATAGCTTTAACAACAAACATTTATTTCTCACAGTTGTGGAGGCTGGCAGCCCAAGATCCAGATGCCAGCATGGTCGGGTGCTGGTGAGGGCAGGGCCTGCTTGTTGCTTCATAGAGAGCTATGTTCTTGCTGTATCCTCACATGGTTAAGAGCGAGCTCAGATCTCTTCCTTCATTCCCTTTGAAGGGTACCGATGCCATCATGTAAAACAGAGGTGTGTGTGCTTAGTCGCTTCAGTGGCATCTGACTCTTTGAGACCCTAATCATAACCTGCCAAGCTCCTCTGTCCATGGGATTTCCCAGGCAAGAATACTGGAGTGGGTTGCCATTTGCTTCTCCAGGGGGGATCTTCCCAACACAGGGATCAAACTCTTGTCTCTTACGTCTCCTGCATTGGCAGGTGGGTTCTTTACCACTAGTGCCACCCACCCCTATCACCTCATTAAAACTCAGTTACCTCCCAAAGGGTCTATCTCCAAACACTATTGGGGATTAGGGGCTTAACATATGAATTTGCTGGGGAAGGGGAGCACACAAATATGCGGTCCGTAGGCAGGGGTGTAACAGATGTTGGTATCTCCCCAGATCCCTTGTACCAGGCTGGCGCACCAACCTCTAGCTGCTGTGGGTGTTGACTGCTAACAGTTCATATCTGCACGCTTGCCTGGAGGTGTGCCCTTGGCTGCTAGAAAGCTGGAGAAATGGGAGGTTACAAGTCTCACCCCCTTAGGAAGCATCTTGGCCAATGACTGACTGGAACAGTCTAGAAGCCCAGCTCCCTTGCCTCTGGGCACTTGATGATCCAGGACTCTCCAGGGATCAGCTGTAGTTAGATTTCCCCTGACATCTTTATGAAGCTTCTTCTCCTGCTTCTCTCATTCATCTACAGGTTTCTCCTGAGAGTACTCCCTCAATGCCTCACTTGCCCAAGAATCCATCTCTCAGGCACTGCTTCTAGGGGCCTGACTGACAATGCAGGGAAGAAGGAAAATGAGCTGTGTAACTCATTAGTGTTCTAAGAATCATGGGCTTGCATGGGCCCGGGCCTGGCCTGGACCAGGTTGTGGTGGAGAGATCAGGGGTGCAGGGCACTAGAGAGCTCTGGAAAACAGAGTTCTGTGGTCAGGGTAGGAGTTTTGTGCAGCCAACCAGCAGCCATTTGCAGAGAATTATTACTGTGATGACTCTGGGCTTGTCTGCAGCTTCACTCAGGTCAATTCAGTTCATGCTGTAACTTGACCAAGCCAGGCCTTGCATGTGCTGAGGGTTCAGCAGTAGGCTGAGAAAGGGAGAGTATGGGCATCATAGCAGGGAATGGTCAACATCTGTTCTGCCCAGGAGACACGTGAATTCAGGATTAGGAGATTTGACAAGGAGGAAAGATAACACTCGGCTGAAGATCAGAGAAGACTTTCTGATGGAGATGGCATTTATTCCAGACCCTGAAGGATGCATCTGATTTAAAAATGTGGACATGTAGGGCAGAGCTTTCTAGGTGGAAAAAGAGTCTTATCTAAATGAACAAGCTCTTTTTCTCTATGAAACTATACCGAAGTAAAATTTCAACCTTGGGCATGATTCACAGGTCTGAGACTCCATATGGGGAATTGAAACTAAGGTCCCGTGAGACTGAGAGCCCCGGGATCTGTTTTCCTCCTGGAGAAAGCTATATGTCCCTTGTGAGCGTGCTGAAATACTTCCCAGGATGCACTCCCTTTCCTATGGTTCCATGTGATGGTGTATATCATGGTA
The DNA here is from genome assembly GCF_055505025.1 of Bos grunniens. Classification (NCBI taxonomy): domain Eukaryota; kingdom Metazoa; phylum Chordata; class Mammalia; order Artiodactyla; family Bovidae; genus Bos; species Bos grunniens. The sequence continues at coordinate 82,657,978 of NC_141174.1, read as the reverse complement.
GGGGACTTATCTGGGGAAGGCTACAGACTTCAGCTCCCTAGGGGAAGCCAGGGCGATGCTAAGTGGAGGGGAGAGATTGTGAAAGCTCACTAAAGATAAGGACCCAGACTGAGTGAGGGCAGGAGAGAATACTACATGCCCGAAGCAGGGAATTCTCAGGGGAGATGAGAAAGCTAAGACGAGACGGCAGCTGGTGGTAGGCATCAGCAGATGGTCTGCCTCGCTGCTGGAGATGGAACAGCAATCACAGACAAAGACGCCGCCCCGGAGAGAGGAGGACCGCTGCACTGGCCCTTCTGCAGGAGTCCTTGGCCAAGCTGGGGAGAGAAGCCTCTCACCTTCTGCCAGAAAGTGGGATAAAGAAAGGATAAAGGCACTGTCTAGCTTTCATCTCTAGGAGGGTCAGGAAGCAAAGAGATGGATGGAGACTGCTGAGAACTGGAAATGCTTTATGTCAAGGTCAAGAAAGGAGCCTGGTGCACTACAACCCTTCAGGATTGTCTTCCCAGAGAGGTGGGAATGGAAATGAATGAACAGGGACCAGTCTGAGCCACCAAACAGAGGGGACTTGGGGGAGATTATGTCAAAAGGGCTGAACAGTCATGGAGCCTTATGTTAGCATTTTTATCAAAGTATGAAATCACATGCCTGGGACTTGAGATACTATTCTGACTTTATGATATTACAGAATTTTCACATAGCAAATCCTTTTCTTTGTGATTTCTCTTACAATTCAAACATTTATAAAATCACCCCATTCAAGAGGTTTGACTTCATAGTCTCCAAGTTTTGCACAGTTTGAAAAATTGATTCTTTAAAATCCCTGGAATTAATTTTAGTGCATAGAGCGAAGTGTGAGGACATCATTTAAAAAAAATCTGTAACTCTCTCACTGATGAAAAAAGAAAATTGGTGTCTTGTTATTATAGCAGTAATTAGGAAAATAGAGAAGGATTGAAATAAGGAAAAAAACCATATTTTTACCACCCAGAAGTACTCATTTCTGGTACATTCCCTTTAATTTTTTTGTTGTCTGTAGTTTTACTGATTGTAATCATATGGTACATGCAAAATTATATAGGCTGATTTTTAAAACTGTAACTATTTTGATAAAATAAATGTAATGTATGCTTGCTCATTAGAGAAATTCTGGAAAATGCATAAGTTTATGAAGCAGAAAATGAAATTCAGTTTTGTGCATTTCCTTACAGTGTAATTTTTATAACATACTTTCATGTTTTTTAAATCATTGAGACCATACAATCCATACTGAACTTTAAGCATTGTGAGCACATATTTGCAGGCTCTAGAGAGAAGATACTTTGAAGAAGGGCATGGAAACATATCCACATACATATCTAATCTATGTCTTATCTGTATTTGTGTGTGGAACCTGTGACCCATTAGTCTTTCATCCCTACTCAGGTTGCTCAATGTAAATTTTTTCAACTGCATTAGTAATATTTTCTTTCTTGAGGCAGATAGTTTCTATTGTATTATTTTTTTAATTAAAATTCAGGGGACATCAAGATGTATTTAGGTCCTTTGTAACATTTTATTTGGCAATGATTTCAAATTTATAAAAATAGAAAAAGAAGCATTCATATACCCTGATTTACTTCTTGTTAACATTTTAACCCTATTTGCTTTATCATATGCCCTCTCTCCCCAAAATTTTTTCCTGTACCATCTGATGGTAAGCTATATACCTCATAGTCCTTTAACCCTAAATACTTTGGTGTTTCCTAAGAACAAAAATATTCTCTTAGGACTTCCCTGGTGGTACAGTGGATAGGAATCCGCCTGTCAATGAAGGGGACATGGGTTCGATCCCTGCTCCAGGAAGACCCCACGTGCCACAGAGCAACGAAAGCCAATGTGCCCCAACTACTGAGCTCACTCTCAAGAGCTCTCAAGCTGAGACTGCTACTGAGCCCGTGTGCTGCAATTACTGAAGTCCATGCACCTAGAGCCTGTGCTCCGCAGTAAGAGAAGCTGCCACAATGAGAAAGCCATTCACTGCCGTGAAGAGCAGCCCCTGCTCACCGCAACAAGAGAAAGCCTGCATGCAGCAATGAAGACCCAGTGCAACCATAAACAAACAAATACATACAGACATACATACACACATAATTTAAAATATATTCTCTTACATAATTACAGTAATCAACTTCATATACTTACAATTTGCATTGCTACAATACTTATCTAATCTATTGTCCAGAATCTAATTTTGTCAGTTGGTCTAATAATCTCTTTATTGCATTTTCTTCTCCAGCACAGAACCTACTCTAGGGCCAAGTACTGCTTTTTGTTGTCAAATCTCTTTAGCCTCTTTTAATCTAGAACATTTCCAGAGCCTCTTTGATTCTTAGGACATTGACATTTGTTAAGAACATAGTCCTGCCTATCTTTTTAACTAGAATATCCCTCATTTATACAAATGCTCATTTTGATTAAATTATGAGTATGGTTTCATGATCAGAATACTGTGTTGAAGATGTGGTATTCTTTCAGAGTATCATATTTAGAATTATACAGTGGTCGCCTGTCTCTCCTGTGCTTAGCTGCTCAGTCGTGTTCAACTCTTTTGTGACCCCATGGACTGTAGCCCACCAGGTTCCTCTGTCCATGGGATTTTTTTCGGCCAAGAATACTGGAGTGGATTGCCATTTCCTCTTCCAGGGGATCTTCCCAACCCAGGGATCCAACCCACATCTTCTGTGCCTCCTGTATTGCAGGTGGATTCTTTACTTGCTGAGCCATCAGGGAAGCCCCCTGTCCCTCCTAACTATTGTTAATTGTAATTACTCTACCAAGGTGTTGCCCTATTTACCCCATTATAGAATTAGTTCTTCCCCTCACACTTGCAACTTTTAAGAAGCCTGTAGATAGATACTTTAACATCAAAACTTCCCCTAGAATTAGCATCCACTGATGATTCTTTCCTGATTCAATCTTTAAAATGATGATTACAAAATGAAGATTTTTCTAACCCTAGAATCCCTGCACTTTCACCAGCTGGCTCTTGACATTCTTTAGGAGACCTCCTTGGCATTCAAGAGACTTCTCCCATCCCTATATATTTAATTATTATTTGTTCTTTATCAGTTTTCAGTATAGGCTCACAAACTCTTATTTTTTTCCCTATGGTTTATAACACATTATTGCACTTACGTATTTTGGGCAGACTAAGATGTGGCTAGTGGAAACCCCTCCAAGGTGGCTTCTGTGTCCTTGTGATGTGTCCCAGCATCCTTCAAGTACTTCCTCACTTTCTGGAGTAAAAAGATGTTCTAGGCTCATCTTGTGCCCACCCTGTCCTAATCTTGGAATCAGCCATTTCTCCAAGGAGCTAGGTATTGTGCACTTAGTTTTAAGAGTTTTGCATGATTTATTACGAAAATTATAAACTCATCACTCCTTCCTTAATTTCTGGCTTCCCAGAGGCAAGTACCTTCAGCTCTTTAACTGATTCTATTTATCTTTGAATTGCTAAATAACGTGTCTGCTGTTGTAAATTTTTCACAAGCCTGGATATTTCCCATCTCCTTGTGCTCTCAATCCCCTTATGTCATAAATTTGGTTACCTCATATTCAAAGTTTATATTATTATGATGTAAGTACTATTCATGGGTGAACTATGAATGTCCAATGATTAAGATTACTTTTCCCTTCCTGCATAAGGTTTTGTTTTCCCTGGAATCAATTGTCTTTACTTTTTCCATTTGCTTAGTTTCTTTGTGCGTCATTATTGCTGATTCAACCCTAAGTCCTCTGCCAGTTCTCTAAATCTGCTCTTGAGAGCTCCAGATGCATCAGAAGCACATTCAGTTTCACTGTCTAGAAGTACCTGTCCCTGGAACCTTCTGACCTGCTCCAGTTTGGCCTTGTTGTGATACAGATGTGATCTTGGTTTCCTTTACCATTATCTCGGGAAGTTCCTCCATCCCTTTCTGGATCTCTTTGTCCCTGATTTCCATCTCTTTCTATATTTTTGTTTAGTTTGAACGTGATGTACCTAGACTGAGTTTTTTATTCTCCAGCATTTATCTTGCTTATTGTTCTCTGAGCTTCTTGGATCTGTGGTTTACAGACATTAATTTGGAGAGATTCTCTGTTGTTACTTTCCAACATTTCTTCGGTTCCTTTCTCTCTTTCTTCTCCCTCTGGTATCCCCACTACATATATGTCATGCCTTTTGGAGTTATCCCATAGTCCTTGGATATTCTGTTCTGTTTTTTCCCCTTGTCTTTTTTCTCTTTGCTTTTCCATTTTGGAGCATTCCATTGATATATCTTCTAGCTCAGAAATTCTTTCCTCAGTTGTGGCCAATCTACTAATGAACCTGTCAAGGGCTAGAGTGGACTGGATTTGAGTATTTACAGTCTCCCACATGGGATGGGGGAGAAGGCAATGGCACCCCACTCCAGTACTCTTGCCTGGAAAATCCCATGGGCGGAGGAGCCTGGTAGGCTGCAGTCCATGGGGTCACTAAGAGTTGGACACGACTGAGCGACTTCACTTTCACTTCTCACTTTCATGCGTTGGAGGAGGAAATGGCAACCCACTCCAGTGTTCTTGCCTGGAGAATCCCAGGGACGGGGGAGCCTGGTGAGCTGCCATCTATGGGGTCGCACAGAGTCGGACACGACTGAAGTGACTTAGCAGCAGCACATGGGATGGGAGGCTAGAGCTGACTGGAGGAGATTTCCCCTCCTGTAGATCACTTAGGCATTAGGGAAATCCCAGATGTAATTCTTATCTTTGCTCATCTGTACGTAAGATATTTTCCCCTCTCCTTTCCTGATCAAGGGAAAAGAGAAACCAGTACAGCTGTGACTGCAAGCCATTAGTTTTTATAAACATGTGTCTGCGGGGCCAGGGTCCTTCGTTCAACAAATGTTTCCTGTGTGCCGTCTCTGTGCCACACACGCTGACTGGCATTAGCTATCTCTGTTGATGCTTAGAGATGCTGTTTACAGCATCTTTGGGGACATGAGGCATTCCAGAGGGCAGTCTCTGAGGAAGTGGCTTGGCCTCTCTGAGCTCCCAGGAGTCTTTGGCATCCACTTTTAGGGGAGAGAACGGCTGGGAGGGGCACGCGAAGCTTGCTTGGAGACTAAGAAGCCACGAGGCTGCAACTCCACAGGAGCTGGGAGAATTGTACAAACTCAAATGAATTAGAAGTGTAAATGGAGCGGTTCGACTTGGCTTGCACAGTACAATAAAGATCTGCAAACACTCAGCTTCGTATTGAATTCGAAGCAGGGTGATTAATTCATTATTCACTTCCCAGCCTGGAAGGGAAACTGTGTATACCCGGGGGCCAGCGTGGATGAGCACAGTCATAAATCACGCCATTACAAGCCTTGCAATGAGAAAATCAGCTGGCTGGAGGGGAACGCTCTGCAGGCAGCAACAGTGGCCGGAGAACCAGGCTGTCGAGGCGGGTTGGCCAGCTCCCTGGAGACACACCAGTTGGCCAGTCATTCGGCCTTGCAGCCAAGATGGCCAGCCTCTCGGCCACCCGGCTTGGCGCTTCCTGACCAGACCACAAGCAAACAAACTCCACTCCACCCAAGAGTGCTTCTGTGACCTGAGGTAACCTCTTCTGAAACTGGGCAGAATACTAGGAATAGTGTTAGGATCTGTCCGAAAGCCTTCTATGGTCCATTTGGGATAAACCACCTCCTGCTCACCTCTCTGGGCTGTTCTGGGTCCCAGGTCCTTCTGGTTCAGCCAGAGGACCAAGCTGGTCAGCATCTCCCAGCTGGGAGCCCCGGATGCCCCCAGCTGCTAATCATGAGTCACAGCCTTTGCCCAACAATCTGTGCTGCCTTCAGGGCACAGCCCTTTGAGAGACCAGAGTTTCATCAAGAGTTGAAAGGTGCCACAGGCACAGAGCATCCCTGTCAGGTGGGTTTAGCCACTACTGAAATACAACACGGTCCATCAAGTAGACAATTTCTTGCAAGCAAGACACCCTTAGGTTCCTCAACTGTTTCTCGTACTTCAAGATTTCCAGACCCCGCATGTCCTGACATTTTGTCATAGACTATCTCCCTTTATTCCCCTTTATTTATTACTGTGCTGTGCTTAGTCACTTCAGTTATGTCTGACTCTTTGCAACCCCATGGACAGTAGCCCACCAGGCTATTCTGTTCATGGGATTCTCCAGGCAAGAATACTGGAGTGAATTGCCATTTCCTTCTCCAGGAGATCTTCCTGGCCCAGGGATCAAACCCGCATCTCTTATATCTCCTGCATTGGCAGGTGGGCTCTTTACCATTAATGCCACTGGGAAGCTGTATTTATTATTATTTCACTTTAAATCTCCAAACCCCCAAGTGGGATGTAGCACCTCCCATGTGTTCTTATCATGAAAATAACAATAATTAAGATTCACTATGTTTTTTTTTTTTTTTTTGAGAAATATTGATTTATTTAGTACTTTTGGCTATGCTGGGTCTCTGTTGCTATGTGTGAGCTTTCTCTAGTTGCAGGGAGCAGGGCTACTCTTTGTAGTGGTACATGGGCTTCTCGTTGCAGTGACTTCCCTTGCTGCGGAGCACAGGCTCTAGGGCACGTGGGCTTTAGTAGTTACAGTGCCCAGGCTTAGTTACCCAGCAGCACGTATGATCTTCCTGGACCAGGGATCAAACCTATGTCCCTTGTCTTGGCAGGTGGGCTCCCAACCCCTGGACTGCCAGGGAAGTCCAGTGTGTCTTTTTTTTTTTAATTATTTAGTTTGTTTTTAAATTTTTTGGCTGTGGCATTCAGCATGCAGAATCTTAGTTCCCCCATCAGGGATCAAACCTACACTCCCTGCAGTGGAAGCGCCCAGTCTTAACCACCGGACTGCTAGGGAAGTTCCAAGGCTTACTATGTCTTAATGCTTTATATGTGTCATCTCACTTAACTCTCAGTGACCTGGTGGTGTAGTTATTGAATCTAGTTTACAGATAAGGCCTGTAAACTAGAGGTAAAATGGCAACTCTTGGTCAGTCTGACTCCAGAGATTGTGCTTCTAACCTTGCTGATGTGCCTGCTCACTCACCCGAGTCTGGTGAGTTTATTAGTTAAGACACTAGAGACATCTGTTTCAAGGCCTGCCAAATTTGGGGGCTTTCCTCCTCAGAGCCAAGTTGAGCTTTGAGAGCCTGGCCAAAACCCTTTCATCTCTACCAAAAGTACCATCAAAACACAAATAATAATAAAATAATGAAAGTGTTATCCACACTGCTTTCTGTTTCTAGAAAAGGGAGAAGGGGTCCTTATTTCTCACATTCATCTCTCCAGGCCAGATATTATGGCTCAGGATGCAATCTGTTTACACCTTCCTTTTACCTTATCTCGTACACAAAAGAACATGATTCTCCCTATCTGTTTATGGCACAAAAGAGCAAGTAAACAGGATTCCTTAACAAAAGGGTCTCTAACCAAGGGATTCCTGGATAATGCTCATTCTTCTCGGACTCCCAGGCAGCTATCTTAACAAAAAAGAGCACTGGGACTCTGCCTGCCTTGCTTAAGAACACTAGGTATAATCTATTAATACCTTCCCTTCCCCTAAGAAAGGAAACGTTACATGGCTAGAACCATGGGACCCAGGCTCCAGTTGGGGATTTGACCAGCGTTGCCCATTGCGACACTGCCATGCATTAACAAAGCTTCCAGTGGATGTTTACTGAGGGATATTCTGATTGTACTTACATGTGGGCTGTATTTGATATTAGGGTTGATGGAGGGTTGGGCTGCTGCTTATATAAGGTTCTCTCATCCTAGGAGAAGTTGGGTGACCTGGAACGGGCATCCAGGTGGGGCCTACAGGGCCTGCTCTCCAACCACACCTAGCCAACCTGAGAGATGGTACAAGGAGTTCAACCCCTACGTTACTCTGGCAACCTCAAGGCAGTTAGAATTGCTCAAAGCCTGCCCAGTATGCTGGCCTTGCTCCAAACACACAGGAATATGGAAGCAAAACACCAGCTGGTGCCCGTCAACCATCCATTAGGATCAGCATGGGAGGTGGGTGGCTAAGAGCTGTCTATTTTGGGCAAGGGCATGAAGACTGAGGACAGTTTATAGAAAATTGTTTGTGGCTCAATCCCAGAAGCAAGGATCCACAATTACCTGAACTCAGGATGCTGTGTGCTGATGTGTGTGTTCAGATCCATTACCCAGCATGACTTTCCCAATTAGACGTTATGAAAACTAAGCTGTCATGGAGTTGAATACGCTGAGAGATGGAGTGCACATCTACTATTCAAATGAAGCGAGCTCACTAAACAGGTGCCAACCTGAAGGTGTGCTTGTTTGCATTCAGAATTAAAATTGCACCCAAAAAAGCACGTAAAAACTTAACAAAACTTCAAACCAGAGGTAAAAATATTCAAACTCAGTGTGTGTTTGAGTGTAATCTTACATATCAAATATAAAGAAACGTAAGCAATAATTTAGTGAGGTGTCACTTTATACATAGTAAAATGCACAAGGATTAAGAGTAGACCTTGATGACTTTTTGTATGTGTGTGACCTTTTGCATATGTGGCCACTTCCCAGATCAAGGCATAGAGTTCTTTTTTACCCCCAGAAAATTCACTTATGCTCCTTCCCAGTCAATCCTACTCCCTGATAATAACCACACCAATTCTTCCACCATATTTTAACTTTGCCTCTTCTTGAACTTCATATGAATGGAATCATACCCATGCATTTCTGGCTTCTTGTGTTCAATATGTTTTTGAGATTAATCCATGTTGTTGCATGATCAGTGGTTAATTCTTTTTTTTATTTGCTGAGTAGTAATTCATAGTATCTATGTAACTGGGTTTGTTTTTTCTTCTGTGAATGGATTCTTGTGTTATTTCCAATGTTTGGTTATTACAAATAAAACAGGAATGAACTTTTTTGCTTATATGTGTTGTACAGGTCTTTTCGTGTGAAAAGATGCTGGCTTCCTCTAGAGTCTATACCTAGGTGTAGAACACTAACAGAATCTGCCAAGTGATATATGATAAGTTTAAAGATAACTTATAGAAATGTGAAATAAAACTAGTAGAAGTTCTAGACTTCCTGGTGGTTCAGTGGTTAAGAATCCGCCTGCCAATGCAGGGAACATGATCCCTGGTACAGGAAGATGACATGCTGCAGAGCAACTCAACCTGCAAATACTGGAGCCCGCACCCCTGGAGCCCATGCTCCACAGTGAAGCCACTGCAATGAGAAGCCTCTGCACTGCAACAAGGGAGTAGCCCCAGCTCACCGCAACTAGAGAAAGCTCTCGTGGCAATGAAGACTCAGAGCAGCCAAAAATACACAATTTTTTTTTAAGTAGAAATGCTTTAAGGTTTGCTTGCAAATTCATAATATATTTAAACATAGTATAATAGCAGGAATCATCCAACATTTAAAATGCTTTATAGAGATAGAGTGACTTTATTCTTAGGAGCCACAAATGTGCTCTTAAGATACACATTTTCAATATCTGGAACTTGAAGCAAATCAACTTTAGGCAAATTGGTCTCAGGCAAATTGGCCCAAAGGCCCAATGGAGATTCTTGTTAAGACAAGTCTTCCCCATTCTGTACTGGTGTAATTGAACTTATAAACAATGCAGAATTGACATTCATCCCGGTGAGATTTCACTCCAGCGGGAAGGACACATGTATTTATGAGCAGGGATATATGGGATTAGGATGTTGGAACAAGTAGACACTTGGTAGAAGGAGGGAAAGGAATTTCTTGCCCTGTTCACAGAGCTCTGGGGGACTTATAATGGGCCACAAGCTGGCAGGGTGCCCAGAGAGCTGAAACGTGGCTGAGCCAGGGCAGGGGCCTGAGCTGGGAAGGTCTTGATGGAGCTCAAGTGCAGCAGTGGGGTTTGCTTGGCAATGTCAGGACTCATTTGCGGGCAGGAACTGGGGTGTCATTAAGTTAATGAGGAGAATAAGGTAGAGGCTGACCCTGGGCACAGTGGCATAGAGAAGTAGGTAACCAACAGAGCCCCCAGCATGAGCAGGCTGTGCAAGTTAGAATTTGTCCAAGAAGGTGAAAAAACTGAGCTTAAATCAGCCCTCAGCAGGTTTTTCCCTGGTTGCTGCTATTTCAACCTTCATTTCCCAAATGTGTCAGCGGATATGACTGCAAATTTTAAAAATTTATAGTCTTTCATGTGTGTTCACTATCTCTTTTGCCTTAGTGTCTTCCACGCTTTTGATAAAATTGGCTTCTATGTCATCTTCCAAGTTATTAATAAAAAATATTAACCTGGACAGAGCCAGAACAAAGCCCATTGGAATGCCGCCAGAGACCCCCCCGTCCCCGCAGTCCAGGGTGACATGGATTCATTCATCAACACACTTGGAGAACAATTGTTCAACCGACTATAAATCTACCTCTCAGTCCCCGCTGACAGGTCTCCACTTTTGCACGAGAGAATCAGGAGGGATTCACTAAAAGTCCTCACAGAAATAAGACACTGAGCCTATTACACCCTCCCGACCCACTAATCTAATAATTCATATGAAAAGAGAAATGAGGTTAGGCTTGTTCTTAGTGACTCTGCACTAGTTCCTGGCAAACACTTGCTTTTGAAAGTGCTCTGGGAACCACCTGTTTAATAATCACATCAAGATTTTTGTTGGTGCTGGTGGTACTCATCAACCAGGTTGTAAACTTCATCTATCACCCCATTAAAAAATCAGGACATTTTCATTCTTTTGGCTATGCTCTCAATTTTCTAGGACATCGAAAAGATTTTACAGGTGACTATTGTGGCCATCTGGGAGCTCATTTGTCTGGACAGTTGACTTAAACTCACTTAAGCAAGCTGGGTAGTGTATTTGGCCTAAGTGAACTTCCAGGGTATAAGGGGAAAGCAACTTTATGTTGTCTCCATCTGTCCCTTAAAATTAATCCAGTGGGGGATATCCTTCTGCTGTTTGTGGTTGAAAATTCATCAGTTGCATGACTTTTCTGATTACCATGATAATGAAAGCTCAATAATCATTTTAAGTCACAAAGTACAGTCTCCATTTTGATGCAGAAATATAATCCTATGTAAGGAGCAGAACCTTGCCTGGAGAATCCCAGGGAAGGGGGAGCCTGGTGGGCTGCTGTCTATGGGGTCGCACAGAGTCGGACACAACTGAAGTGACTTAGCAGCAGCAGCAGCAAGGAGCAGAACTGTGAGCTTTGTCTCAAACTGAATCTTCCTCATAAGCCTGGGCCTGCTGCAGGCAGAAAGGTTACAGCTGGTCACACTATGTGTTAGGCATCTTCTTTTTTTTAAATAATTAAAAAAAAAGAATTTTTGGCTGTGCTGGGTCATCATTGCTTTGTGGGCTTACTCTAGTTGCAGCAAGATGGGGCTACTCTCTGTTGTGATGCACAGGCTTCTCATTGTGGTCGCTCTTCTTGTTGTGGAGCACAGGCTCTAGGAATGCAGGCTTCAGTAATTGTGTCTCAGGGGCTCTAGAGCGAGGACTCAGTAGCTGTGGTGCACAGGCTTAGTCGCTCTGAGAATCTTCCCAGACCAGGGATAGAACCTGTGTCCCCTGCATTGGCAGACTCCTATCCACTGTACCACCAGGGGAGTCCCAGGCATCTACTTTTTTTTTTTACCCTTTCCTCCTACCTGAGTTTGCAAACCTGGAATTCTGACTCCTCTGGGGTGGGGTGGTGCTGAGAAGTCTTGAGAGCAGGGAAGCTATTCTTTGGTACTTTTGTAAACTAGCTTTTCACTCCCTGTGCCTGGCAAGTGTTTCAAGCCTTCTCATTCTTTAGATTTTTCCGTCAGGAATCAGAGCTCCCATTTCCTGTGTCCCATCCTCAGCCTTGCTCTCTAACTGCTCTCCTTTGAAACCTTCCTCTCTCTCTTGCTTGATGAAGGGAAAGTACCCATAGCACACAAACCATTCTCTCCAAAGACCTCTTCCTCCCAAATCCTCTCCCATCTCCACCCCCCTGACCCTCAGTGCTCTCAGTGTGGTTTTAAGGGGTTCAAGAGAAATTCAGCCAGTTCAAAGGCACTTACGCAGTATTTGAACAGTGGCCTCCCATGGAATGTAACTTTTCTCTTCCTGTTGCAGCCAAAGGGGAGGTGGAGTCCAATTTGTATATTTGGTTAGAGTGGTTTCCTGCTATCTGTGCTCTCATCTTGGCCTTCAGTTTCCTCCAGTCTGGTTTGATGGCATTTCTTCTTGATAGGGAGACAGATGAAAATACAAGTTAAGAACCTGTATGTTCTTTCTGAAATCTCCCCTTGTTATCTTCCTCAAGCACAGAGATTTTCTTCCTTTTTAAAACGTTTGCTTTTAAAAACCACAACTATCAAGTCATTCGATTAATTTATAATGAATAATAGAACAGAATATAGATCCAAATACATTCTTTTACTACTTCCTATTGGTCCAATTAAAACAGAAGAGGGGATTGAGGAGATCAGGGGAAAGAATTCACTTACTATGTGCTCATCACTTTATATTCACCTTATTAAATAATCAAAATGGCCATAGGAGGTAAATATTATTATCCCCATTATATAAATAAAGAAACTCAGGTATAGCAAAATGAAGTAACTTGTCTAAACTCTATAACCACCTGGGTATATGTGTTTCCTATTATATTTCTGAATTCCACATTACCGTCATAAGATAAACTACTGTGCTTGGTAAAATAACAAGTATATCCAATTATTTTTTACCAAAAAATGACCAAAAAAAGCTGTCTCCCTGGTGAGGGATATGAAGAAGAAAATAATAATCACCAGCTATGAATATCTAAAGAGTTGATATATTTCTTTTTAATATTTTACTTAGGAATATGCATGTAGTCATTTTATAAAATTAAAATAATATGTTATACACAACTCTGAATCCTAATTCTTAAACTCATTATACTATGAACATTTTTCATTGCCAATACAATTATTTGAAAATCATTTTTAATGGTTTCATGCTCATCCAATGTGTGGGTACACCAGTATTTAATCTTCCCTTTTTGTCAAACACTGAGGTTGTTTCCATTTTTTACCACTTTGGATAATACTGTAATGCACACCATTGTGCATAAATCTGTGTTTGAATTTCTGACAATTAGCAGAAGAGGAGTTGCTGGATCAAAGTGTACAGAGTTCTTAAAGGCTCCTGATACAACTTGCAATATTGCTTTCTAGAAAGGTTTGTAACAGACGGGTTTATCTTAATGGACAATGTCACCATCAAACTCCATTAGTCTAAAAGACCCATCTCCACACTAGGGCCAGTCAACAAAACCAGGACACTTGTGCAGGCTGGCTAGATCATTCCCTTCTCTGGACAATATCAGGAGCACAGAACACAAATGTTTTTGGCCACAGTAATTGGAAAAGACTGATGCTGGGAGGGATCGGGGGCAGGAGGAGAAGGGGACGACAGAGAATGAGATGGCTGGATGGCATCACTGACTCGATGGACGTGAGTCTCAGTGAACTCCGGGAGTTGGTGATGGACAGGGAGGCCTGGTGTGCTGCGATTCATGGGGTCGCAAAGAGTCGGACACGACTGAGCGACTGATCTGATCTGATCTGATCTGAATCACTGTCTACAAATCAGGAATCCATTTGGAGGGAGTGGGAGCAGAGAGTACATTTGCATATCTGCATATTTGTAGTCAGGGCTCTCCTTGGAAGGCTGTACATTCCTCTGATCCAGCCTGCATTAGGTTCATGGCCCTTATAGCACAGCCCTGCCTTAGCTGGGTGGACCAGAAAGCCACAGGCAGGGCAGTTCTGTTTGCTTCCAGTCACATTCTGGCCACACCTTCCTGCACATAATTCCAGGGCTCCTCTATGGAACCAGAGCCTTGCCCAAGAATCCCCAGCAACACATCTTGATAAACACATCTTAAGGTGGGTTTGTTTTGCATCTATCACAAGTTTAATTGTCTAGTTTCGCTTTCAAGTGATGACTTTCATCTAGAACTTATTCTAAACCCTGCCTGTTTCCTACCCCAGGACCACACTTTTTAAGACAGAAAAGCAACATGCAGCAGCAATACTAAAGATACATTTAAATGACAATATTTTAATAACTTTTTCCTCTAATTTCAAAAGCAGCACGTTTAAGCAGAAAATGTAGAAAATCCAGGAAACTAAGATGGAACAGATGCAGCGTGACCAGCGTGGACTGTGTTCTGCCCAGCAGATGGGGTGCACACAGGTCTCAGCAGACATCTGTGAGGGGTCAGCAGGGGTGATACGGAGCTCAGCAGATGTCAGTGGACATACAACAAAGACTTAGAATGGCTAAGAATTCTCCCACTTAATGCTGTATAAGCCCAGGAACTTACTACCAATGCCAGGAAAAAGGGGAGGGAGAAACGTCTGAAATGATGGGGGAGAAAATAGTAAGAGCAGGAGAATGGTGCCAAATACAGAATGAGGTTTGTTTGTAAGAAAACAAAAAAGCCCAGACTCTGACTTGTATTCTCGTTCTCACTCCCTGTGGCTTCTGATCTCTGACTTCAGCTGTACCAACCACCAGCCTCTGTTGGTACCTCAGCTGGGTTCTGTCCCGGTACCTGAGAGGGTTGGAGGGAAAGATGTAGCACGTTTTGGGCTCCCCATGGGAGTTAGCCTTGCAAGTCACCATGGAAACTGGAATACTGTGATCATGCTGCGCTTAGAGGGAATGTGTTCCAGTGAAGGCTAGAAAAGCCACTCTTAGAAAGGTTGTCAATGGTCCTCTGCCTCTGAGGATGTCTTTCCCTATTTCTTCTTCATTGGAACTGGGGGAGCTAAATCTCTGAAAGCAGCAGGTGAATATAAAAAAAGACAACAAAATAAAATAAACAGCTCTCAGTAGGGCCATGAACACACCAGGAGGAAAGGAATTTGGTTTCCCTGGGCCATGATGCTGGTCCTGCCTCTTTGTCCCACAAGGGCTCTCTCTCTGAGCCAACTGGCACAGTTGCCTTTCTCTTGGGGGGAGCTTATTTTGCACTCTGCACCCTTGGCAACATTTCAGGGGAGGCCCAGGGTAGGGCAACATCCTGTCAAGATTATACAGCATCAGAGAGAACCACAGAGGCAGGCTTTGGAGTCCCTGGAGACCTCTGACAACAGGGCACATGTGCCAGGATTGTCACTGCAGTGATGTCTATAGTTACAAGTTGGAAACATCCAAAATGCTGATCCATAGGAAAGCACTTAAACAAATTAAGGTACATTCATACAAGGAACTCTATGCCATCATTAAACTGGAGTGGGTAGCCTTTCCCTTCTCCAGAGGATCATCTCAACCCAGGGATCAAAACCAGGTCTCTTGCATTGCAGGTGGATTCTTTACCAGCTGAGCCACAAGGGAAGCCCAAGAATACTGGAGTGGGTAGCCTATCCCTTCTCTAGCAGACCTTCCTGACCCAGGAATAGAACCAGGGTCTCCTGTATTGCAGGTGGGTTCTTTACCAACTGAGCTATCAGGGAAGCCTTAGAAAATATACAGACATATAAATTAAAAGGGAACATGAATATGTTTACATGTTCAGTGTAAAAAGGATAAAGACAGTATGTACAGTCAGTCAGTAAGTTCAGTCGTGTCTGATCTTTGCAACCCCATGGACTGCAGCACACCATGCTTCCCTGTCCATCACCAACTCCTGGAGCTTACTCAAACTCATGTCCATAGAGTCAGTGGTGCCATCCAAGCATCTCATCCTCTGTCATCCCCTTCTCCTCCTGCCTTCAATCTTTCCCAGCATCAGGGTCTTTTCCAGTGAATCAATTATTCACATCAGGTGGCCAAAGAATTGGATTTTCAGCTTCATCATCAATCCTTCCAATGAATATTCAGGAATGATTTCCTTTAGGATGGACTGATTGGATCTCCTTGAAGTTCAAGGGACTCTCAAGAGTCTTCTCCAACACCACATAGTTCAAAAGCATCAATTCTTCAGTGCTCAGCTTTCTTTATAGTCCAACTCTCACATCCATACATGACTACTGGAAAAACAATAGCCTTGACTAGATGGACCTTTGTTGGCAAAGTAATATGTCTGCTTTTTAATATGCTGTCTAGGTTGGTCATAGCTTCTCTTCCAAGCAGCAAGCATCTTTTAATTCCATGCCTGGAGTCACCATCTGCAGTCATTTTGGAGCCCAACAAAGTAAAGTCTCTCACTGTTTCCATTGTTTCCCCATCTATTTACCATGAAGTGATGGGACCAGATGCCATGATTTTAGTTTTCTGAATGTTGAGTTTTAAGCTTACTTTTTCACTCTCCTCTTTCACTATCATCAAGAGGCTCTTTCGTCCTTCTTCACTTTCTGCCATAAGGGTGGTGTCATCTGCATATCTGAGGTTATTGATACTTCTGGCAATCTTGATTCCAGCTTGTGCTTCATCCAGCCCAGCATTTCTCATGATGTACTCTGCATATAAGTTAAATAAGCAGGGAGACAATATACAACCTTGACGTACTCCTTTCCTGATTTGGAACCAGTCTGTTGTTCCATGTCCAGTTCTAACTGTTGCTTCTTAACCTGCATACAGATTTCTCAGGAGGCAGGTCAGATGGTCTGGTATTCCCATCTCTTGAAGAATTTTCCACAGTTGTTGTGATCCACACAGTCAAAGGCTGTGGCATAGTCAATAAAGCAGAAGTATATGTTTTTCTGGAAATCTCTTGCTTTTTTGATGATCCAGCAGATGTTGGCAATTTGATCTCTGGTTCCTCTGACTTTTCTAAATCCAGCTTGAACATCTGGAAGTTCACAGTTCATATACTATTGAAGTCTGGCTTGGAGAATTTTGAGCATTACTTTACTAGTGTGTGAGATGAGTGCAACTGTGCGGTAGTTTGAACATTTTTTGACATTGCCTTTCTTTGAGATTGGAATGAAAACTGACCTTTTCCAGTCCTGTGGCCACTGCTGAATTTTCCAAATTTGCTGGCATATTGAGTGCAGCACTTTCACAGCATCATCTTTCAGAATTTGAAATAGCTCAACTGAAATTCCATCAACTCCATTAGCTTTGTTTGTAGGGATGCTTCCTAAGGCCCACTTCTCATTCCAGAATATCTGGCTGTAGGTGAGTGATCACACCATCTTGATTATCTGGTTATGAAGATCTTTTTTGTATAGTTCTTCTGTGTATTCTTGCCACCTCTTTTTAATATCTTCTGCTTCTGTTAGGTTTGTACAATTTCTGCCCTTAATTGTGCCCATCTTTGCATGATATGTTCCCTTGGTATCTCTAATTTTCTTGAAGGGATCTCTAGTCTTTCCCATTCTATTGTTTTCCTCTATTTCTTTGCATTGATCACTGAGGAAGGCTTTCTTATCTCTCCTTGCTATTCTTTGGAACTCTGCATTCAAATGGGTATATTTTTACTTTTCTCCTTTGCCTTTTGCATCTTTTCTTTCCCTAGCTATTTGTAAGCCCTCCTCAGACAAACATATTGCCTTTTTGCATTTCTTTTTCTTGGGGATGTTCTTGATCACTGCCTCCTGTACAATGTCATGAACCTCCATCCATAGTTCTTTAGGCACTCTGTCTATCAAATCTAATCCCTTGAATCTATTTGTCACTTCCACTGTATAATTGTAAGGGATTTGATTTAGGTTATACCTGAATGGTCTAGTGGTTTTCCCTACTTTCTTCAATTTAAGCCTGAATTTTACAATAAGGAGTTCATGATCTGAGCAACAGTCAGCTACCAGTCTTGTTTTTGCTGACTGTATAGAGCTTCTCCATAGTCAGCTGCAAAGAACATAATCAACATGATTTCGGTATTGGCCATTGGTGATGTCCGTGTGTAGAGTCTTCTCTTGTGTTGCTGGAAGAGGGTATTTGCTATTACCAGTGTGTTCTTGCCTTGGGAACCTCAAGAACAGTATGAAAAGGCAAAAAGATAGGACACTTAAAGATGAACTCCCCAGGTCTGTAGGTGCCCAATATGCTACTAGAGATCAGTGGAGAAATAAGTCCAGGAAGAATGGAGAGATAGAACCAAAGCAAAAACAACACCCAGCTGTGGATGTGACAAGTGATGGAAGTAAAGTCCAATGCTGTAAAGAGCAATATTGCATAGGAACCTGGAATGTTAGGTTCATGAATCAAGGCAAATTGGAAGTAGTCAAGCAGGAGATGGCAAGAGTGAACATCGACATTTTAGGAACCAGCAAACCAAAATGGACTGGAATGGGTGAATTTAACTCAGATGACCATTTTAGTTCAGACAGTATGTACAGCATGATCTTATTTGTATATGTTATACAAAGAAAATCTCTAGAGGGATAGCAGCCATTTCCTTTCCTTTTTATATTTTTCTACATGTTTAAAATGATTATGATATATGTGCTTTGCATTAATTTAAAATAACATAACATTTGTTGATGCAAATGTTGCTAAAACCTGTTGTGATGGCCATGGAGGTATGCCACTTGGATCCCCTGTAAGAAAGAACTTGACATCCCTTTGAGGAGAGCAGTGAACTGACAGCCTCTGGCTCTGGGGCCTTGAGGAGCCACTGGAGCGTTTGCGCTAAGCTTTATGCGCAGTTCCGGGGCAGCCCTGGCAATGGCCTAGCATGGAGGGTGTGCTAATGCTCATGCTTGCTACCTCACATTGAAGTTCTGTTGTGTGCACTTGGTGCTGCTTATTGGGCTGACAGGTTTCTCAGCCGCCCCAAAGTCTGAGACTCTTCGACCCAGCCATCCCCTTTCCCTCTCCTTCCATGAGTATTAGACTTGCACAGCAATCTAAAGCCTTCCTTCCCTCCTCTTTCTCCCTCTTTACTATTTTAAAGTTTTATTTCTTTATCTTTGGCTGCCCTGGGTCTTTTTGCTGCGTGCAGTCTTTCTCTAGCTGTGACAAGCAGGTCCTACTCTTCACTGAGATGTGCTGACTTCTCATTGTGGTGGTTTCTTTTGTTGCAGAGCAAGAGCTCTAGAGCATGGGCTCAGTAGTTACGGTACACAGGCTTAGTTGCTCAGTGGCACATGGGATCTTCCTGGACCAGGGATTGAACCTGTGTCCCCTGCATTGGCAGGCAGAGTCTTAACCACTAAACTGCCAGGGAAGTCTTCCCCCTTTATTCTTTACAGGTGTCACTCCAATCATCTCTTGCATGTCTACCTCTATTTGTGTCTGCTTCCTGGGACCATGTGTTCCTGAATATATAAGAAAGCTTGGTTTTACATGATTTACTTAGAAATACCATCTCCCCACTCACTGTAGGGAATCATTATCCCAGATGACCCCCAAGTGGTCTCACAAACAAAATGAAATGCCTTTTTTTAAAACCAGGGTTTTCTTCTGATTGTTATTCCATGCAATTGACTCCCGTTAAGCCCACTTCTCAATCCCCCTGGTGCTGATTCAGAAAGGCTGGCAGTGGCCAAGTCAATGTCTGTGACCTATGTTACTTCTAGAATGAGAAAAACCAGCTAACAAAAATGAAGATCTGAAAACCACAGACCTTTGTGTGCCTCAAGGCAATACACAAAGTAACTACAGAAAAATGTAACCATGCCAATAGGCACATGAAAAGATACTCAGCATCTCTAATTACCAGAGAAATGCAAATCAAAACTACAATGAGATACCACTTCACACAGATCAGAATGACCATCATTAAATATTCTACAGCTAACAAATATTGGAGAGAATATGTAGAAAAGGGGATCCTCCTACACTGTTGGTGGGAATGTAAATTGATACAGCAGCTATGAAAAACAGTATGGAGGTTCCTCAGAAAACTGAAAGTAGAATTACCATATAATCCAGCAATTCTACTCCTGGGCATATACCCTGTCAAAACTCTAATTCAAAAAGACACATGCACTGCCATATTCATAGCAGCACTGTTTACAATAGCCTAGACATGGAAACCAGAGAAGGCTATGGCACCCCACTCCAGTACTCTTGCCTGGAAAATCCCATGGGCAGAGGATCCTGGTGGGCTACAGTCCATGGGGGTCATGAAGAGTCAGACATGACTGAGCGACTTCACTTTCACTTTTCACTTTCATGCATTGGAGAAGGAAATGGCAACCCACTCCAGTGTTCTTGCCTGGAGAATCCCAGGGACGGGGGAGCCTGGTGGACTGCCATCTATGGGGTCTCAGAGTCGGACACGACTGAAGCGACTTAGCAGCAGCAGCAGCAGCAGACATGGAAACAACCTAAATGCCCATCAACAGATGAATGGATAAAGCAGATGTGGTGTATATATACACACACACATATACACAGTGAATATTACCCGACTGTAACAAAGAATGAAATAATGCCATCTGCAGCAATATGGATACAACCAGACATTATCATACTAAGTAAAGTAAGTCAGAAAGAGAAAGACAAATACCATATGATGTCACTCATATGTGGAATCTAAAATATGACTCAAATGAACCCCTCTATGAAACAGAAACAGACTCACAGACATAAACAGACTTGTGGTTGCTAAGAGGGAGGGGAGGCTGGGAAAGGGATGGAGTCAGAGGTTGGGGTTAGCAAAGCTATTGTATATAGGGTGGATAAACAACAAGGTCCCACTGCATAGCACAGGGAGCTGTATTCATTATCCTAGGACAAACCATCATAGAAAAGAATATTTAAAAAGAACGTGTATATATATATATATATATATATATATATATATATATATAGTTATTCAGTCGCTCAGTCATGTCTGACTCTTTGCAACCCCATGGACTGCAGTACACCAGGCTTCCCTGTCCTTCACCATCTCCTGGAGTTTTCTCAAACTCATGTCCATTGAGTCGGTAATAACTGAGTCACTTTGCTGTACAGCAGAAGTTAACACAACATTCTAAATCAACTATACTTAAAAAAAAAAAAAGCTCAAAAAAAAAAAAATCCAAAAAAACGTTGCCACAGCTGCTAAGACTTTGCACTTGCGCTTTGCCACCTTCCAGCCTGATCAGTTCTTCCCAGATAAGAGAGTTGCTGACATGGTGACCTGCTCCTCTCAGCACACAAGGCTCAGGTTCCCCTTGGCACCCCACAAAGCATGCCAGGCTCTTGGGAGCCCACACCAGACACACAGCACATCTTGGGAGGTCATGCAGAGCTGGTAGAAGGCAGCCTTCTCACTTGTCCTCAGAACTCTGGCCTGGGGCTCAGAGAGTCAGTGCAACAGGAAAAACTGAGAAACAGAAGCAAAAACGAAACAGGGCAATCAGCATATTTGAAGGGGGTGAACAAGGGTGGAAACTCCAGACACAGTGGAAGTTGTAACCAAGTGTAACTGTGAGGTGAGGAGCACCCAGGATGCTCCTACGGTCCCAAGAGGCTGCCAATGCAGAGGGGACCTTCTGCTGTGGGGAGAAAAGTGTTTGCCTCCCCTGGGTCAATGCTGGGTGCCCAGTGGCAAAAATGGTGTGGTCACAGGACCTGCTGGGTGCGTGACTTGGGAACATGGCCCTGGATGGACAGCCTTCAGACCATTTCTCCAGTCCCCATAGAGTGTCTGTGAACTTTCTAACAGATGGCTTGAATAAGCCAGAATTGGTTTCTGCAGCTTGCTGAGCGCCCCGGCTGATGTGGATATGTGACACATAGTATTTTTGTATATGCTAAGTTAGCACGGAGAAAACCACATTAACAATGAAGGTGAATGACCTGGTTTGAACACAGGTTTCCCGAGACAGTGGAGAGGTGAAGATAGGAAGGAGAGGAAAGGAAGGAAGCAAGGAATACAGGACAAGGGAGAAAAAGTAAGGCTGCCGGAAGGAAAGGCTCAGCTTATATGCTGATGGGATCTCACATAGCATCCACATAGTCAGTATATTCACATACCAGCCCTACCCCAGATCCACCAAAAAGGAATTTCCCAGGATTACACCATACTTGAGTATTCTTCAGAGCTTCTCAGGAGATGCTAATGGGGAGACAGACTTGCTAAGTGTTTATTCAATCGTGTGATCCTGGACCACTTACATCAGAATCAGCCAGAAGTTTATTTAAAAATTCATGTTCCTGGACTGCACTGCCGACCTCCTGAGTCTGAGTCTCCAGTGGCAGGGGATATTTTCCACCCAAAGTAGGGAAGTCAGTAGCCTGTGCCCACAAGATCAAATCCCTGGATCCTAGAGCAAACACAGGACTCCATGGCAATAGGCCGGGTAGGCTACTGTGGGCCCCTTCTTCTCAAAGATCTGCTACAAAAGTCTTTAATGGGGCTTCCCTGGTGGTCCAGTGGTTAAGAATCTGCCTGCCAATGCAGGGGACACAGGTTTGATCCCTGCTCTGGGAAGATCCCACATGCCTCTGGGTGACTAAGCCTGTTTTTCACAACTACTGAATCTATACTTTAGAGCCCATGAGCCACAACCGTTGAGCCTACATGCCACAACTCCTGAAGCCCATGAGCCTAGAGCCCGTGTTCCATGACAAGAGAGTAACCCTTGCTTTCTGCAACTAGAGAAAAGCCCTCATGCAGCAAGGAAGAATTAGCACAGCCAACAAATAAATAAATAAATAATTTTTAAGATGAAATAAAATCTTTAATGACTATTTCACCCAGCAGCTCCACTTCTTGAAACCTATCCTAAGGAAATATTCACACAGCGTGGAAGGATATACGAGGAGGAAGGTTCATCACAACCCTTGTTTGGAAACAACCCAGATATGAAGTAACTGGAGAGTAGTTGAACAATTATGACACATTCATACAATGGAAGGCTATGTCGCTGTTAAAATTGTGAGACAGATCTCTATGTACAGAAATGGAAATCTGTCCATGATACATTGTTTTAAGTGGGGAAAAACTCAGATGGCAAAAGAGCAGGAATATCTCACATGCAACAAATGGCATTCACAGGAGTGGCATAGCTGTATGTCATACATAATCTTGGGGACACTTGTTTTTCACCCAAGGAAACAGATCTATTTTTCACCCACAAAAACAACGCTATTATGGAGAATCTACAATCCACTGTATTTCTTACACACACTTCAATCCATTCTATTTCTTATACATACTTCTGATGGCAAACGAAACCATCAGCAAGACAAATAGGCAACCTACAGAATGGGAGAAAATATTTGCATATCACATATTTGTTAATGCGTTAATGTCCAAAATCTATAAAATAACTTATTCAACTCCATAGCAAGAAACAATCTGATTTTAAAAATGGGCAGAGGAACAGATCTTACAAAAACAGGCAATGGGCCAGATTTGACTCACTGGCCAGAGTTTGCTGACCCCAGATCTGCTGCAGTAAGAAGGAAGGAACATAACTATAGACATCAATATAAATTAATTACACATAATTTTGAGTGAAAAGTCTAGACACAAAATAGTATATACTGGCTGATTCCATTTATGTAAAGCTAAAAAGTAGGCACAGTTAATCTGTGATGTTCAAGTCAAGATCAAGACTATCGTTGGGGTAGTTGGTAGTGACTGCACAAGAGGGCTTCTGGGGAGCTAATAAAACATTCTGCTTCTTGGTCTGGATGTTGGTTACACAAGGATGTGCAGTTAGTGAAAATTCACAGATTATACTTTTGATCTGTGCACGTTTTAGTATATAAGCTCCTTGAATAAAAGCTTTATTTTAAAAAGTGGGCAGAGGAACTGAATAGATATTTTTGCCAAAGAAGACACACGAGTGGTCAACAAGTACATGAAAAAAGCACTCAACATCACTCATCATCAGAGTAATGCAAATCAAAACCACACTGATTTTCATTCTCTAATAATTGGTGAAGTGGAGCACCTTTTCATGTATTTGTAGGCCATCTGTATGTCTTCTTTGGAGAAATGTCTGTTTAGGTCTTCTGCCCATTTTTTGATTGGGTTGTGTTTTTTGATATTGAGCTGCATGAGCTGTTTGTATATGTTAGAGATTAATCCCTTGTCTGCTAAGTCACTTCAGTCATGTCCGACTCTGTGTGACCCCATAGACAGCAGCCCACCAGGCTCCCCCGTCCCTGGGATTCTCCAGGCAAGAACACTGGAGTGGGTTGCCATTTCCTTCTCCAATGCATGAAAGTGAAAAGTGAAAGTGAAGTCGCTCAGTCGTGCCCGACTCTTAGCGACCCCATGGACTGCAGCCCACCAGCCTCCTCCGTCCATGGGATTGTCAGTTGCTTCATTTGCAAATATTTTCTCCCATTCTGAGGGTAGTCTTTTTTGTCCTGTTTATGGTTTTCTTTGCTGTGCAAAAGCTTTTAAGTTTAATTAGGTCCCATTTGTTTATTTTTGTTTTCATTTTCATTACTCTAAGAGGTAGGTCAAAAAAGATCCTGCTGCAATTTATGTCAAAGTGTGTTCTATGTTTTCCTCTAAGAGTTTTATAGTATCCAGCTTTATATTTAGGTCTTTAAATCCATTTTGAGTTCATTTTTGTGTATGTTGTTAGGGAGTATTCTAACTTCTTCCTTTTACATATAGCCATCCAGTTTTCCCAGCACCACTTATGAAAGAGACTGTCTTTTCTCCACTGTATATTCTTGCCTCCTTTGTCGTAGCTTAGGTGACTATAGATGCGTAGGTTTCTCTCTGGGCTTTCTAAACTTTTCCTTAAAAAAACTAAAAATTGAGCTACCTGACCCAGCAGTTCTACTCCTGAGTGTATACCTGGAGAAAACCATAATTCAAAAAGATATTTGCACCCCAGTGTTCACCATAGCACTGGTTACAATAGCCAGGACATGGAACCAACATAAATGTCTATCAACAGAGGAATGAATAAGGAAGATATGGCACATATACACAATGGAATAGTACTCAGCCATAAAAAAGGACTGGAATGGTGTCACTTGCAGAGACGTGGATGGACCTAGAGACTGTTGTTTAGAGAGAAGTCAGAAAAAGAAAAACAAACATCATATAATATTGCTTATATGTAGAATCTAGAAAAATGCTACAGATGAACTTATTTGCAAAGGAGAAATAGAGACACAGATGTAGAGAACAAATAGGGAAGGAAGGGGTGGGATAAATTGGGAAATTGGGATTGACATATATACAATACTATGTATAAGGCAATGGTACCCCACTCCAGTACTCTTGCCTGGAAAAATCTCATGGACGGAGGAGCCTGGTGGGCTGCAGTCCACGGGGTCGCTAGGAGTCAGACATGACTAAACGACTTCACTTTCACTTTTCACTTTTATTCACTGGAGAAGGAAATGGCAACCCACTCCAGTGTTCTTGCCTGGAGAGTCCCAGGGACGGGGGAGCCTGGTGGGCTGCTGTCTATGAGGTCGCACAGAGTCGGACATGACTGAAGCAACTTAGCAGCAGCAGCATGTATAAAATAAATCACTGACAACCTACTGTATAGCACAGGGGACTCTACTCAGTGCTCTGTGGTGACCTAAACAGGAAGGGAATCCAAAGAAGAGAGGATATATGTATACATATAACTGATTCAGTTTTCAGTATAATAGAAACTAATACAACATTGTAAAGCAATTACTAGAGATACCAAGGGAACATTTCATGCAAAGATGGGCTCGATAAAGGACAGAAACGGTATGGACCTACGGAAGCAGAAGATATTAAGAAGAGGTGGCAAGAATACACAGAAGAACTGTACAAAAAAGATTTTCACGACCCAGATAATCACGATGGTGTGATCACTCACCTAGAGCCAGACATCCTGGAATGTGAAGTCAAGTGGGCCTTAGAAAGCATCACTGTGAACAAAGCTAGTGGAGGTGATGGAATTCCAGTTGAGCTATTTCAAATCCTGAAAGATGATGCTGTGAAAGTGCTGCACTCAGTATGCCAGCACATTTGGAAAACTCAGCAGTGGGCACGGGACTGGAAAAGGTCAGTTTTCATTCCAATCCCAAACAAAGGCAATGCCAAAGAATGCTCAAACTACCGCACAATTGCACTCATCTCACATGCTAGTAAAATAATGCTCAAAATTCTCCAAGCCAGGCTTCAGCAATACATGAACCATGAACTTTCAGATGTTCCAGCTGGTTTTAGAAAAGGCAGAGGAACCAGAGATCAAATTGCCAACATCCGCTGGATCATGGAAAAAGCAAGAGAGTTCCAGAAAAACATCTATTTCTGCTTTATGGACTATGCCAAAGCCTTTGACTGTGTGGATCACAATAAACTGTGGAAAATTCTGAAAGAGATGGGAATACCAGATCGCCTGACCTGCCTCTTGAGAAATTTGTATGGAGGTCAGGAAGCAACAGTCAGAACTGGACATGGAACAACAGACTGGTTCCAAGGTTGTATATTGTCACCCTGCTTATTTAACTTATATGCAGAGTACTTCATGAGAAACGCTGGGCTGGAGGAAGCACAAGCTGGAATCAAGATTGCCAGGAGAAATATCAAGAACCTCAGATATGCAGATGATACGACCCTTATGGCAGAAAGCGAAGAACAAAAGAGCCTCTTGATGAAAGTGAAAGAGGAGAGTGAAGAAGTTGGCTTAAAGCTCAACATTCAGAAAACTAAGATCATGGCATTCGGTCCCATCACTTCATGGCAAATAGATGGGGAAACAGTGGAAACAGTGGCTGACTTTGTTTTTTGGGGCTCCAAAATCACTGCAGATGGTGATCGCAGCCATGAAATTAAAAGACACTTGCTCCTTGGAAGGAAAGTTATGACCAACCTAGACAGCATATTAAAAAGCAGAGACATTACTTTGTCCACAAAGGTCCGTCTAGTCAAGGCTATGGTTTTTCCAGTAGTCATGTATGGAAGCAAGAGTTGGACTCTAAAGAAACCTGAGCCACAAAGAATTGATGCTTTTGAACTGTGGTATTAGAGAAGACTCTTGAGAGTCCCTTGGACTGCAAGGAGATCCAACCAGTCCATCCTAAAGGAGATCAGTCCTGGGTGTTCATTGGAAAGACTGATTTTGAAGCTGCAACTCCAATACTTTGGCCACCTGATGCGAAGAGTTGACTCGTTTGAAAATACCCTGATGCTGGGAAAGATCGAGGGCAGGAGGAGAAGGGGACGACAGAGGATGAGATGGTTGGATGGCATCACCAACTCAATGGACATGGGTTTGGGTGGACTCTGGGAGTTGGTGATGGACAGGGAGGCCTGGCGTGCTACAGTTCATGGGGTCGCAAAGAGTTGGATGTGACTGAGTGACTGAACTGAAAGCAATTATGTGAGTGCTCAGTTACTCAGTCATGTCTGATTCTTTGCAGTCCCATGGACTATATATAGCCCACCAGGCTCCTCTGTCCATGGAATTTTCCAGGCAAGAATACTGGAGTGGATTGCCATTTCCTACTCCAGAGGATCTTCCCGACCCAGGAATCGAACCCATGTCTCTTGCCTCTCTTGCAGTGGCAGGCGGGTTTTTTTTTTACCACTGGGAAAGCAACTATACTCCTATAAAATTAAAAAAAAACACACACTGAGGTATCACCTCACACCCAGTAACACCCAGGCCATGTCACTTGGCCTCAAAACTTTTGTGACATTGTTTTATACTTTGAGTATGTATGTCTTTTAGGAGTATATTTGTCTTTATGATATATTTTATTTGGTCTCTTTTGTATTGGTGGGGGATATATCTTTTGAATTTAAGCAAGTTTGCATTTTTGTTCTAATGGTTTTAGAATTACCTAATAGTAATTTTTAGAATTTTTAGACTAGATTAGACTATACTCTTAATCTCTTCTTTTGCAGGCTCTTGCCCATTGCTTCCCCTCCCCCAGGAACAATATTAAAATTACCTAGTAACTTCCTCTTTCTCCTCCACACCTCAAAATCTAATTCGAAGTGATATTCTTTTATTCTCAGTTAAAACCTGAGGCAGTTTGCAAGCTCATTGAACTTTGTATATGTTTCCTCTAGTCTCCTCCCATGTTTGATACTGTACATTCTTTACAGCATCAGAACACAAAGCCATTCATACTATTGTCTATTCTTAAGAACCTTCCTTTAGTCTTAATTCTACAGGAAAATACATCTTTAATGCTCACCACCAGTCTTTATGCTGGCACTTCTCTAGTCGTTTTGGGTTTTTTAAAACCCATTCTCTAGTAGATTCCTCAGGAAGGACTCATAGGACAATATCCTGAATTTTGTGCATGTTCATAAAAGTGCCTGTGCTTTTATATTTGAAGGTCATCTTCCTTGCTATAAAATTCTTATCTCACAGTTCCTTTCCTTAAGTAATTTCAATATGTGGCTTCATTGTCCTCTGGCATACAGCATTGGGTCCAAAGTCTGATGGCAATTTGATTCTCTTTCCCTAAGTGACTTGGTCTTTTTTGCCTTAAAAAAAAAAAAAAACGAAAAGA
The DNA here is from genome assembly GCF_055505025.1 of Bos grunniens. Lineage (NCBI taxonomy): Eukaryota > Metazoa > Chordata > Mammalia > Artiodactyla > Bovidae > Bos > Bos grunniens. The sequence continues at coordinate 82,629,710 of NC_141174.1, read as the reverse complement.
CAACCTACAGAATGGGAGAAAATATTTGCAAATGATGTGACCGACAAGGGCTTTATCTCTAAAATATACCAACAGTTCATACATTTTAAGTTCAAACAAACAAATGCAATAAAAATGGGCAGAAGATCTAAATAGACATTTCTCCAAAGAAGATCTGTAGATGGCCAAAAGGCACGTGTAAAGATGCTCAACATTGCTAATTATTAGAGAAACACAGTGAGGTATCACCTCACACTGGTCAGAATGGCCATCATCAAAAGATCTACAAATAATAAACACTGGAGAGAGTATAGAGAAAATGGAACTCTCCTACACTCTTGGTGGGAATGTAACTGGTACAGCCACTATGGAGTGGAGTATGGAGGGTCGTTAAAAAACTAAAAATAGGGCTACCGTAAGATTCAGCAATCCTCCTCCTGGGCGCATATCCAGAGAAAACCACAATTCAAAAAGATACATGCATCCTAATGTTCACATCAGCACAATTAATAAAGGCCAAGACGTGGAAACAACCTAAATATCCATCAACAGATGAACAGATCAAGAAGATGTGGTATACGACAGAATGTTAGCCATGAAAAAGAATGAAATAACGCCACTTACAGCAACATGCACGGACCTAGAGATTATAATACCGTGATATAAGCCAAAGACAAACATCATTTGATACTGCTAATACATGGAATCTAAAAAAAATGACATAAATAAATTCATATACAAAACAGAAATAGGTCTACAGACATAAAAACAAACAAGGTTACTAAAGGGGATAAAGTAGGGAAGAGATAAATTAGGAATTTGGGAACTATGCTCAATATTTTATAATAACTTATAGCAGAAAAGAATTTTAATATATATATATAAACAGAATCACTTTGCTGTATACCTGAATCAATTATACTTCAATACATTATTTTTCTTTAAAGTTCACTAGAATGCTGGCTGTTGTAGGCTGATTTTCCCAGATGTAAGATGGACCTTTCATTACAAAGTTTTAATTCCACTTTATTTCAGAAAATTTTTTCTTAATTTAAATATCTTTGCATTTGTTTTGCTCTGCTGCTTTGGTTTTTCATCTTCAGGATTTCTATTCTACATGAATCAGATATTCATTTTACGAAATGTGTGTGTGCACACACCATTTTGTCTTGAATCGTTTTTCACTTTCTTCATTTCTTTTTCAATTAAAAACTTTTGCTCCTTTGCAACTAGTTTTCATTTATGTTTAGATTTTATGCAAAACGTGGCCACAAAAAGGCACAAGAAAATATTCTAAGGTGAGGAAATTGTTCTATATCTTGACTGTATTGGTGGTTACAAGACGGTATATAATTACCCAAAGTCATCCAATGGTATGATTATAATGGATGAAGGTATGAAAATCATAAAGCTGGGGAAAATGGACAAAAATTCTTTGATACTCCTCCCAACAAGGGACAAAGTCTGTGTTCCCCCTTTTTAAATTTGTGTGGGTCTGTGAATTTGTGTGGGTCTGTGACAGTCTTCATTGATAGAACACAGTGGAAAAGATGCTATGGGCCTCCAAGGCTAGGTCAGAAGAGGCCCAGCTTGTCTGCCTTGGTCTTCGGGACGCTCGCTCTCGGAAACCTGAGCTGCTATGTGTAAAGCCCAACTACCCCGAGAACTCGATGCAAAACAGGCCACCTGTCGGTACTCCGGTCGCCAGGCCTAGAGAACCCACCCTCCCGCCAGCCAAGCCCAAGTGTCAGAGGTGAAATTGAAGAAGCCGTTTTGGAAGCAGACCTTCAACTCCCTGCTGACTCAGCCTACAGCCATTCGAGTCAGCCCAGCGAAGGCCAACTCTATGTGCCCTATACAATGATTGTCTTCTCACACTACCTTTGGGGAATGTGTCCCTTCCATTTTAATCTTCATTTACGAAATCCTTTTGTATTTCTTATTCTTTTCTGAGTTCTGTCTCTTTTCAGATCTTTCTTTTCTCAGTTACCTCCTCTCTGAGTGTTTCTCAGCTTATTAAAGTCTAATTGTATTTGGGCTATTCTTTCATAGCATCATTTTTCTTAATTTATTTTAGTTCATTTCATACATTAGTTTACAAGGTGTATCTGTTTCATGCGGATGTCTTTCTCACATGTCTTCATCCTCTGCAGAGGTAGTAGTATGCTTCTTGTTTTCTTTTCTCTTAGGCTGACTCTATGTGGGATTTGCTCACCATCATTTTCTATTGCTCATTTTAATGAGAGAAATTTTAGGAGGGAAAGGTAGACTAGGATAACTTTCCTAGATTCATGACTCGAAGTTCTCCTTCATTGTTTTCACAACATGATTAAATCTCGTGAAAGTCAATCAATCAGTCTGTCTCTCCAAGGATTTTCTGAGCTGTGTCTCCACTGCTCTGTGCTCACCTTTATATGAATCCTCTCTCTCTCTTTTGTCCCCAGAATGTTCAATTTAAATTCTACTTCCAGCAGGTATCCTAGAAAAAAGTTTGGTTTACCAGTTAAAAATATTCAGAAAGCCAGGACTCTTCTGGCACCTTCCACCGGACCCTCTTGCACTCACATGGAAATTGGAGCCTTTGAACTTCTTCCAGGTTTTGGCTGTTGTTCTCAGGGTGCGCCACCAAGGTTCCCAAGGCAATCTGTGGCTACTGAATCATTTCCTTGTCTCACCTTCCTCACACATAATTGCCAGAATCACACAGTCTGGAGCTTTAAGCAACTTGTACCCACCTACTTGTATTTTGGAATTTGTTATCTCGTCACCTAGTTCGGTTTTAGATCAGTGGTTCACAAACTCGAGAATCAGCATTCTCAGACACCTAGGGGGCTTACTGAAGCACAGATGCAGAAATCTAGTGTGGCCTCTGAGATCTGCATTTTTCTGACAGATTCTCAGGTGATACAGATACTTCTGGTTTGGAGGTCCCACTTTTAGAACCACTGTTACTGGTATTTGTGGACTTTTTTTATTTTTTTGCTATCTTTACTGTTTGGTCTCTTCTTATAGAAGAAACTGATGAGTTCAAAAATTTTGCTGTTGCCACTTTGGGAAACAATCTGACAGTTCTTCAAAATGTTAAACATAGGGGTACCATGTAACCCAGCAGTTTTACTCCTGGGTATATGCCCAAGAGAAATGAAAACAGATGTCCACACAAAAACTTGTATGAATGTTTACAGCAACATTATTCACAATATCCAAAAGGTGGAAACAACCCAAATGCCCATCAGTAGGTGAGTAGAAAAAGAAAATGTACTATGTACATAGAATATTATTCAACTTAAAAAAAAATAATTTCATTTATTTATTTATGGCTGTTGTAGGTCTTCGTTGCTGTGCGCAGCCTTTTTCCTAGTTGCAGAGGTTGTGGTGTGTGGGCTTCTCGTTGCGATGTTTTCTCTTGTTGTGGAGCACAGACTATAGGCACATGGGCTTCAGGAGTTGCGGCATATGGGCTCAGTAGTTGTGGCTCCCAGGCTTAGCTGCTCCAGAACATGTGGGATCTTCCTGGACCAGGAATCAAACCCACATCTCCTGTATTGCAAGGTGGATACTTCACTACTGTGCCACCAAGGAAGCCCCTGTATAACTTTTAAAAGGAAGGAAATTCTGAACCATGTTACAATGTGAGTGAACTTTGGAGACATCATGCTAAGCCAAACACATATACTATGATATGTGAACTATATCTCAATAAAGCTGTTATTAAAAGAGCCAACTATGTTGCCACCTCTGCTATCTTCCCAGAATCCTCTTATCTCTAAAAAATATTTAATTATTCACAGATGTTGGTACTTCTATTCATTGTAACAAGTTTCACATAAAACTTGCAAACAAGCATGACACGGCCATCTATGGAGCCCACTGTTATTGAAACTGGTGGCTGAGGGCACCCCGGGAAGGCTTTGTGACCCCCGGAGTGTTGCTCCCTGGAGAAGCGGGAGCGACGGAACGTGAGGTTTGCCCTATGTCTGGCTGCAGAACAAAGCCTCTAGGCTCTGGGAATCCTGGCCCCTCCCTGCCTCTTTCATGAAAGGGAGCAGACACCTTCATCGCTGGCTATTCTCTTCTCCATGTGGACTCCTTCCCACCCCTTCCCTTGCTTCCAAGGGCTGTCAGGGTCATTCTCCCTCTCCCCAAACCCCCCACCCCCTACCCTGCCAAGACTCATTCTGTTTTCCATCTTGTCAGACAACAAAGACACTGGAGGAATTTATTTTTACCTCCAGCCAGCTAATGAGACAATTCAATAGAGAGCAGCTCCAGCTTGCTAGAGCCTCCTCAGCCCTTTGATTGCCTCTTCTGTGTTCCAATTCCCAGCATTTACTCTCCATATAAATTTTCCACGGTGAATAGACACCATTCTTCCTGGAAACCCATTTGTTCCCCTGGCTATTTCATTTCAATCTCTTGCTTTGCTTTTTATTATTATTGTTAAACTGTAATTAATTCTCCTATCAGCTTCTCTTTAGTGTACAATGTCTAATGGAGCATGAAGTGTCTTCACTCACCCCAGTTATACACCTATACTTGAGAAAAAGTAAGTCTCTGACATTTAAAAGACACGCAAGCTGCTAAATTCTTGTGTTTCTGAGCTGGGAGTCAGGGAGGGAGGGAGGTTTGTGCAGGCAGAGTAGAAATGGTTTTACAGGCAAGAGACCATGAGTTTCAATTTAGCTGAGATACTTCTGATCTGTAGCAGACAGACCCCTGAAGGGTTAAGAGTCATGGCGGAAGACGAAGAGAAAAACCAAGATGCTCTTTAAAGTGTGGCCCCTGTCTTGTTGCTCAAATTTGGAACCACTGTCCTCCTTCCATTTCCAGAGGAACTTTGCTGTGTTATGTACCCTCTGTTTCTTGCAGAACCCCCCCCTGAGTCAGCTCTTTGAAAGGTTTACCAGAATTGTGGACCATTCTGTGATGGTGTATGTAGTGACCTGAATAGTGGCCCCCGGATACACCTGCATCTGATCCCCAAAACTTTCAAATGTGGGGACTTCCCTGGTGGTCCAGTGGTTAAGAATCTGCCTACCAATGCAGGGGAGGTGGGTTCGATCCCTGGTCAAGGAACTAAGATCCCACATGCCATGGAGCAACTAAGCCTGAGTGTTGCAACTACTGAGCTCTTCAACTGGAGAGAGAAGTCCATGCACTGTAAAGAAAGATTCTGCATGCCACAGCTAAGATCTGACATGGTCAAAAATCAATAAATAAAAATAAAATATTTAAAAATTCTAACTCATTTGTTAAAAACAAAAACAACTTGCGAATGTGACCTTATTTGGAAAAAGCATCTTTTCAAATGTTTTTAAGGATCTTGAGATGAGGAGATCCCCTGGATTATCTAGGTGAGCCCTAACTCCAATGACAAGTGTCCTTATAATAGACACCCAGAGGGGAGAGGCAGACAGAAGGGGCTGTGATGTGAAGACAGAGGAGGAGACTCGAGTGATGCGACTACAAGCTAAGGATGGCTGGGTAGCCACCCGAAGAAGCTAGGAGAGGCAAGGAATGGATTTTCTTCCAGAGCTTCCAGAGGGAGTGTGGTCCTGATGACACCTTGATTTTGGACTTCTCACTTCCAGAATTGTGAGACAGTAAATTACTGTGGTTTTTAAGACACCTAGTTTGTGGTAATTCATTACAGCAGCCCTGCTGCTGCTAAGTTGCTTCAGTCGTGTCCGACTCTGTGCGACCCCATAGACGGCAGCCCACCAGGCCTCCCGTCCCTGGGATTCTCCAGGCAAGAACACTGGAGTGGGTTGCCATTTCCTTCTCCAATGCATGAAAGTGAAAAGTGAAAGGGAAGTCGCTCACTCGTGTCTGACTCTAGCGACCCCATGGACTGCAGCCCACCAGGCTCCTCCGTCCATGGGAGTTTCTAGGCAAAAGTACTGGAGTGGGGTGCCATTGCCTTCTCCGTATAGCAGCCCTAGGAAATGAAAATCACATTCACAGTTTGCCAACTCACAATGAGTAGAAAACGCAGAAGAGAAAGGGCTTTCCAGGTTGCTCAGTGGTAAAGAATCCACCTGCCAATGCAGGACATGCAAGAGACTCGAGTTTGATCCCTGGGTCAGGCAGATTCCCTGGAGGAGGAAATGGCAACCCACTCCAGTATCCTTGCCTGGAAAATCCCATGGACAGAGGAACCTGGTGGGCTACAGTCCATGGGGTTGCAAGGGGTCGAAAATGACTAAGCATGCATACAAATATATATGTATATGGCCTCGAAGCATGTGGGATCTTAGTGCCCTGACCAAGGATGGAAACTGTACCCCCTGCATTGGAAGGCAGAGTCTTAACCCCTGAACCACCAGGGAAATCCTTAAATTTCTTTTAGTGGCTAGAAAGAACACATTGATGAGTGGTTAGGGAAGCATCCCAGAATCACAGGTCTGCGTGGGATCTTTCTGAGAAATCACATAGTTTGCGAGCAGATGCCCTGCCTCTGTCTCAGAAAGGCACCTGTCCCAGCCAACGGGTCCCCCCCACCTTTCTTAAGATCTGGCTCTTATTTGTTTGTTCCTTTATTCAAAAATGCTTGCTTTTTCATATTTATAAATTCAATTGATGATACCTTACAGGCACTTGTTTTTCTTCTCACTCTATTGGTTCAGGCAACTTCTGGTCATTCTCCCTATAAGATTCTCCTTGGTTCATTTGCTTCCTACTGCCAACCTCTCATGTAATACCCCAGTCATTCACTTGTCCCGTCCCCAGGACTGAAGCGCAGATAATCGGGGCTCATATTTTCATCTCTTGGTAGAAACAGGGCAGCCATAGCATCTGGCATACAGTAGGTTCTTAAAATGATCTGTTGACTAAAAAAGGCCAAGTTTCCAGATATTCTAGGCACCTAAAGTATCACTTTGTTACACTTTGATTTTTATCTTGTGGAAAAATGTTTGAAAATTTATATTGGATTTGCTCCTATTTCTATTACTTTAAAGAATCTTCTCTTGCATCTTACAGAGTAAGTTGTTATTCTAAATGACTAGTTATGTGTCTGCTTGACTTGTAGTTGTGTGTGTGTTGCCTCTGTGTGTGTACATCTGTGTGTGCATACGTGTGTGTATGTTTACACACAAAATTCCTCTGGTAACAGAAAATGTGTTCTTCCTCTTCCCATAACTCAAAGTCCATTGAAAGAATTTAACTTAAATTAGCTCTCCTGACCCAAGTAAATAAATAAAATGTCAACAGGGTAAATTATGGCCTAAAAACATTATTTCTTATTTTCAAAAAGTGAAAAGGTGAGTGTAATTGAGTTTGCTGCTCGAATCACAGCCCTCACTCTTGGAAACACCCTAAAATAACACTTTCCATCTCAGTTCTGTAGCCCAAACACAGAGGCAGCCAGGTCCCTCTTCTCCACCGATGAAAGGTTTTCATTTCTGGCAGGACGCACCGTAAACCAAGGCCCACAGCAGTGAAATGAGAGGTGGTGTGGAATTTACAAAGCTCCGAGGAGCAATCTGCATCCATTTGTGGTGATTAATATCTCCTTCCTGTGGATTGAATGCCAGCCTTCAATTAGAAACAGAAACAGAACCCTGCCTTTTACAGAGCAGCCCCCATCCCCCAGGAGTCCCTGGAAGTGACTGCCCCTGGAAAGGAAGGCCTGGTAAAATGGGAAGCGAAGAAGAGCTGCCGGTGCCCCCCCATTAGCAGTGGGCACTAATGCCTGACCATCTCAGGCCATCTCTATTGGGCACTGACAACATGGCAGCCTCACAAGTGACCTCAAGAAGGTGATGTCTTTTTTTTTTAATATATTTGTTTGGCTAGGTTGGGTCTTGATTACAGCACACAGGATCTTTGCTGCTTCATGTGCCATCTGTTGCTGAGGCACACGAACTCTAGCTGTGGTCCATGGACTTAGTTGCTCCATGGCATACGCAATCTTAGTTCCCCCACCAGGGGTACAACCCACATCCCCTGCATTGCAAGGCAGATTCTTAACCACTGGACAACCAGGGAAGTCTGAAGAAGACGATGATTTAAGGAAGGAAAAAGACTCTGAATTTCTTTAGTTTTCTGTGACTATTTTTATTAAGGGGGAAAAAAAAAATCCCTGGAGTCTGTGAGAAACTTCCCCCAGCCTCCTCCCTTCACTGAATTCAGGAACTCATCAGATGGGCCCATTTGGGGTTCTACTTTCAGTCAGGCTGAGGCTGACATTACCAACTTCAAGGCCAGTTAAGGGGAGAACAGGACCATTGTGAAAGCCAGTTTTGAAAATTTTCGAGTGCTTGTTGTGGGTATGTGAATAATAACACAAGCTCTGATTCGTTATGACAGCCTTTCCTTGTTCCCCCAACTTTTCCTCACCTTTGGAGTTAATAAGTGTTCTTGGACCTCTAGAAAATGAGTCGATATGACTCTTAAAACAGGCCTGTATCCAACCAGAACTCAGTGGTGAGAGCTGGTTCCTACACTTATGCATCAGGTAGACATAAATTAGTTGCCCCAGCCCCTCTATATTCATCCTCCACTTTCTTACCCACATAGTATGTGCCAGGCTCTGGGGTTACAAGAGGGAATAAGACAGGTAAATCTCTTGCTCCCATAGGGCTTGTCTGCTGGTTAGGGAGATATGCACTGAACATGTCCATTAATCAGTTCAGATGATTCTAAGTAACATGAAAAAGAATAAAACAGGCTAATGTAATATTGAATAGCTAGTAGGAAGTGAGGTGAGTGTTTTTTACGTTGATCAGGAGAGGCCTGAGAAAGTGATACTTGGGCTTGAGACCCCCAAGACAATATGTATAGAACCTCCGCATAGGGCAGAGCTGGTCTGAGAGGTCATGGGTCAGGCATAAAACAAGAGAGTGGGTCTGTTGCCAGGAAGCCAAGCAGAAGAGGAAAGCAAAGAGGCAGCATTTTCCTCCTGCCTCCCCACCACCCCCAGGTCCCTCAGCCACAGACACCAGGATCACTGTCACCCTCAGGGCAGCCAGCGTCCTGCTGTGGAGCCAGGCCTGCCCTGGGCATTCAGACCCCCAGCCCTGGCAGCCAGTGCGTCCACCGGCCATGCTTACAACTTTGGGCTTATAGGAAGGCCCTACAGTCCTTGCAGGAAGAGCAGCTGCGCTGACCACACACAGCCTCGGCACTGAGCCGTTCTTTACACACCTGTCCCTGAACCCAGCGAGGAAGTTACAACCTGGCAAACTGTTCACACACAGACAATCACAATCCAGGGTGCTAAGTGTCGATGAAGTGAGGGCTCAGGAGGGAGGTGGCAGCCAGGGAAGGGGTGAAGGAGGCCCGCAGGGAAGCTGGATCCCTCCTGTTCATCTTTAGCCCATCCCAGCAATCACCTTGGCTCTGCTTGACTGCGACCCTGGGCCAGCACCAAGTGAGCTGGCTCTGGTGAGCGCACCACCAAATCTGACCTGCTCAGGAGGCCTATTCCTTGCCCACCACCCCAGGGCTGCTCTCCATGAGGTGTTCTCACCCTGTGTTCCCCAAGCCCAAGAGAGAAAGCTGGGGAGTCCCCCTCGGGGCAGGAGCAAGTCTTGGGTCCTCCACACCTAAGAAATCCAGGCTTCCTAGCCTGCCCGGTCATGCCTTGATCTTCAGTTCCTATTTCCTGCCCAGTGTCCTGCTGGGATCTACATTCAGCACTAAGCTCAGCCCCCAGGTTGGATGTCAGTAATCCCTGAGAAAATGTCCCCTAGTCTTTGCAAGCTGGGCTGGGCAGAGGGAACCGGGATGCCTCAGCCCTGCAGGCCTCAGGATCACAACCTGTCCACTTGAACCATTGTGCTGACCACAGGGCCTGAACATGAAGAGAAACTTTGCAGTCAGGAGCAGGGCGAACCTCCTCCCCGTGAGTCATCATCCTGGAGGAAGTTGGGAACTGCTGACCTGGGACCCGAGTACTAGTCCATGCAGGGTGCCTTGGTCAGGATCTGGGTCTCCAAGGCCAAGAGCAGTGACACTCTTCAATCCAAAGAGCTCCTGGGCTTGTTTTCAGGCTTGTGGAGAAGGGAGAGATGGAGGGCCTGTCCCTCACTCCAGAGTCAAGCTAGAGGGGCCAGATCTGAGTTTGAGGAAGCTCACTGGGTCTCAGCATTAAAACCCCACATGAGGGGCAGCAAGTTCTGACACTGCTGTTCTCTGCCTCCCTTCAGTTCGGACTACAGGTGTGGGACGTCTCCCTTCCTCACAGAAGTTCAAGGTGCCTACTGAGTGTATTTTACTGTCTTCTTATCAATGGGCACGTGGGTGGTTTCCTAACTAAATGTTGCTATTTCTGAATGCTGCTGGCACGGAAACGTCTCAAACATGCATAGATACCAATGGAAAAGCAACTTGGAAAGCAACTTATCAATTTACAAGTAAATTTCACACACAAATAAAAATTATGTATATTTCTCTGTGTATGTATGCACACAGAAGGGAGCCTGGCAGGTACCTCCTGGTACTAACAGTGGTCATCTCTGGTGTGGGGGAGAGGGGAGGTAGGATTGTAGGAGGAAATGGGAAGTGCTAAGGAAAAGTATGGCTTGAATTTCTTTTCTTTTTATATAGCAAAGAAGTGTTCAGGTTCTCCAATAAATTTTCAAAAACTGAAAGTTTGAAAACATCTCCCTGTTCACTATGTTGCTGGGGGTGCCAGCCCAGGATTACAGGCTGGGGTGAACAGAGCTATTGGTTAGACTAGCCCATAACAAGCTTGTTGATTACAAATGGAATAGTCTAAACGGACAAAAATGAAAACCAAACGGTTAGATTACTCTGAAGAGGTCACCAGTTTTGTCTCAGTGATCAGGCAGAGAGAAACTCCAAGGCCCTCGAATGGGAGAAAGATCTAGAAAGGAGACAGAAAGAAAGAAGGCCTAAGGAACGGCAGTTGCTGGGGCTCTGGGAAAAGGATGGCTGCTGAGACATTCCTGTGACATCCCTGTGGTGGGGATGGTCCAGGCCTGTAACATCCCATTGGTTGGGACTCCCCTGGTGGTCCAGTGGCTAAGACTTGGAGCTCCCAATGCAGGATGCCTGGGGTTCGATTGCCGGTCAGGGATCTAGGTCCCACATGCTGCAACAAAAAATCCCGCATGCCACAATGAAGATGCCACCACAAAGACCTGGCACAGCCAAATAAATAAATATTTTTAAAAAGATCCCATTGGTTTTAAATTCCACTGTTAGTTGTTCCCTGCTCTGTATGATCCCATAGCTATCATCAAACCTTTAGGAAAAAAGTCTGTCACAGGTAAAACCTTATGTCAGTAGAGCTTTAGAAAATCAAAGAGAACATAAAATAGTTACTCAAAGACAGGCAACAAGAAAAGATCAGGAATTCAGAGGGATCAGGAATTTGAATTTGAGTTGGTAGACCAGGAGAATGTGAAAGCTTTGGGGATTCCTTGGAAATCCTGAAGAGTGGTAGAATTTGCTGTGGCACATGGGATGGGGGCTTGAGCAAGTTTAATTGGCCACCAGAGTAAGGAGAGTCCAAACAAACGAAGATCTTGAGGCCATGTGAGTTCATATAAGTAAAAACATGACCATTGATTTTTAAAAATCAGAAACCTATAAAGAAGGCAAAATTGCCAGCATAGCATTTCCATCCATTTGGTGTAATACATTCACTCATTAAAAAGTAAACTCATGCACTACCCCCCTCCAACTTTCCCCTCTGCGATTGCATCTGATGGTCCGGCTTTTAGAGTAACGCAGTACACGGAGTCAGAAGCCCAGAGATCCATAAACCATCCAGACATCTAATAGTGCTTTCAAAGGGGCCCTGAACACTGGAGGGCAAGTGGCCAGTAATGGCTGAGTAGGGTGGAGAGGGGGAGGAGAGAGGGCTCGGGGGCTTCAGGGGAAAGTGAAGTAACCAGTGAAAGGAGAATTTTACAGCGGCTATAAAAACAAGCCCCATGCTCACACAGCTAGATTCTGAGTTGGCCAAATAAACTCAGGCCTCTCACTGTTCAAGTTGCCAGCCTTGGCTTCAGTTCTGGCAGCTACTGTCTTAGAGACCCAGTACAGAGCGCTTTGAGAGAGAAAGAGGCACCAGCATCTCATTGTGGAGCCTGTGCAAGGATGGCTCTCAGAAGGGTTCCCTGTTACCAGGAGTTACAGGCAGCAGGCAGTCCTCCTGGTCAATAGGCTCCTGGCAGGTGATTATTACTATTCAGCACCAGCCTTTGGTTCCTGGGAACCAAACAATGGTTTAGGCTTCTGAGTGCAGGCTACGCTTTGCAGACTTGGAAGGGAATGTCTGTCTTCGCAAAATGCTATGATTTAGGGTTGCAGACCCCGCAGCCCATTCCCATAGGAACTCCAAATGGAAATGCTCACCCATCAGTACTCCTGAGACTCCCCCTCCACTACTCTCAACCTGTCGCTGGTGACAAATGGAAATTTCCTGCCTCGGCTTTGCACTGGAGAGGTCAGAGCACACTTGCCGGCTTCACTGAAACTCCCAGTTTACATGTCCTGGGAGAGGAAGGCCAGACCCAGGCTGATAAATGTTCAACCACCAGCTCTCTAGGGGACAAAAGGACTGACTTGTAGCATTTGCTGATTTCCATGGAGTAAATACTCCCACCAGCTACCAAATCATTTCTCTGGACAGAGTCAGGAAGAGGAGTTCAGCAGCATCCCATGCTCTATAATGAAAATAACCCCTACAAAAAACAGATTTGTAAAATGCAGTCAGAGAAGGAGGAAGTAATGTATTCTGAGTACTTATTATTTTGTCCTTGATATAATGTATTTAATTGTAACCAGATATCATTTAAGTTTTAATAATCACTGTGTTCAACAATTGGCTTGCAAAATTTCTGAAAACTTATTAATAGCAAGTGACTCTCACAAGCTGGTGTGTGAGCCTACTCTTAGCACACCACTGGCTGGGCCCTGGGGCATCCTCGCTGTGGATCAAATTTCCTTCTGTAAATTTCCTCTATGCTTCGATCTTTGTTCTTCTCTCCTCCTCCTTGCTCTGGGCCTCTTCCCCCCACTTTGCACTATTTCTCGAGCATGGAGCCCCTGTGCTAAACACGTTACGTGTATGATCAGGGAGGCCCTCTGTGGGGGAGACTTTCATTTGTGCCCTCCCTTTGGCACCAGGAGAACGATACTGCTCTGCCTCCCAGAAGTTGGAGCCAAATGGCCAGGTCTGGCCACTCATTGGTTGTAAATGGAAGTGACACGTGTCACTTCTAGACCAAATCATTTAACTGATGGTAGGAGACTTCCATTTGCCTGGAGAATCCCAGGGATGGGAGAGCCTGGTGGGCTGCCATCTATGGGGTCGCACAGAGTTGGACATGACTGAAGCAACTTAGCAGCAGCAGCAGGAGACTTCCAAGACTCTCTTTCCTGCTGCAGCGGTATTGGAGAAGGCCTTGTGTTAAAATGGCAAGACTCAAACCTGGAAGGGGCTCAGGTGACTGAGTCACCACATGGAGGATGGGTGCCCTAAAAAAGCATGTGGACCCATGGTGGATTTGCAAGAAGAAGAAATAAACATTTGTGCATTAAGCCACAGAGCCTTTGGTGTTGCTTATTAACCTAGCATAACCTGGGGCTTCTCTGATGGTCCAGGGCTTAAGACGATGTATTACCAGTACAGGAGGCCCAGGTTAGATCCCTGGTCAGGGAACTAGATCCCACATGCTTCACCTAAGACATAGCTCAGCCAAAAACAGAAAACAATAAAAAACACAAAAATAAAACTAGCAAAACCTAGTCTATCCTACCTAGTAACCCTCCTTATAGTTAATGGTCAGCAGTGTACCTCTTTCAAGACTTCTGTCCCTTAGCAAAATCTTTGTTTAGGAATTTGTGCTATTAAGTGTTGGGAGTCTGTTTTTCTTAGGGGATTGGACAGTCCAGTTAGTTTGAGCTTTATTTAGTTAGAATGTAAACAAACCAAAAAACATGGTGATTTAATAAGATAGAAGTTTCAGATGCTTATTTCTCTTACACATAAAAGTCTATACATCAGCAATATAGGTCGATGAGGTACCTCCTGAATATGGGGCTTCCTGTCTGGGTCCAAGGCACATAACCCATCTGTTACTCTTTGCCTCCCAAAACAGAAGATAAGAGGGGCTGGAAAAGAGAAACCCAATCTTTTAAGCTAAGTGGCCCACATCAATTCTTGTCATAACTCATGGATATATCTAGCTGCAGGGAGGCTGGGAGAGAAAATCTCTAGCTGGGCAGCCACATGTCCTGCTAACACTTGGTGGGGCATTTCTGTTGCTAAAAGCGAGAAAGGGAACACGGAGAGAAACCCAGTCTCTGCCATGATCTGTTGTGTTGTCCTGGCAGGCGAGGAGCTCTCGCTATCATAGAGAAGCTGCTTCAGGCAGAGAAACCGTTCCCAAGCACAGTACAATAAGTTCCCTATATATGACCAAGTTCCATTTCAAGAGTGCATTCATAAATCCAGTTTGTTTTTAGATCCAACAAAGTTAGCCTACGTACCCAGCTAACACAATCAGCTATACAGTACCGTATTGTAATAGGTTTATAATACTTTTCACACAAATAATACACACAAAAAAAACCACAAAAAGAAAACATTTTAAATCTTGCAGTACAGTACCTTGAAAAGTACAGTAGTAGAGTACAACAGCTGGCATACGGAGGCTGGCATCGAGTGAACAGGCAGGAAGAGTCACTGAGTAGAGGAGAGAGGTAGGAAATGGTAGAGGTGAAGCTTCGTCAGCAATAGGAAATGGAGGGCCAGCCACCATCTCACTCACACCTGATGCTGGTGGAATGTGTGTGTGTGCATCTTTGAAAGTTTGCAATTTGAAGGTTTGTATGTAAGGAACTTACTGTAACTGGTCCCCTCTGGCTTCTACCATCAAATAGGCCATTTGGGGTGTAGATGATCCCACTTCTCCAGTATAATGTCTCCAACCCCAAAATGGCCAAGGGTCTCAAAGCCATAGTGCCATCCATTCTTCCCCCAGCCTTGGCCAGGGTGAAAGTCTCCAGCGAGGCTGCCTGACATGAAGGTCATACCTAGGGGGTAAGAAGCACTTGTCAGACTGTCTACAAGGAGATAGCCAAGGAGTGATGGGCTATGTGGGCTCTGGAGTCAGAATCCCTTGGGGAAAGTATTTCATCGTTACTATCCAGGCTTTGTCATCTGTAAACTGGGACTATCCTGGTACCAAGTTCATAGGGTTGTTGGGATTATTAAAGGAGATAATGATGCAAATGTGCTAAGCGTAGTGCTTTAACGCCCGTTAGCTGTGACTGCTGCCCCCACGGTAGGGAGTGACTGGTTCTTTCACACTGAGCTGCTTCTGCAAGCTGCAGGTCTCCATCAGAAGGGGGAGAAGCAGCAGGCTCCAGAATGCCCGGTATCCTAAACTTAGAATCACTCTCTCCCATTTCTCATTTACGATTCATACAGAGCAGCCTGCTGGCCCATTTTTGCTCTCATGGTAGCTTTGTTTCAGGGTTCTTCTTGCTCTTTTCTGGCGCCGGGCCTTGATCAGGGGACCAGCTTGGATCTCAGAGAGGAGTTGGCTATGAGTTCATTCCTCCCAGAAGGGTTTCTGAGTGCTTTATGCAAAATGATTCTTCTGTTTCCCAAACTTCTCCTGCTCAGGGCATCCTTGAGCTTTGCCACATCAAATTAAAGTCCTGTTACAACTTTTCTCCAGGGCTGGCCTGACAATTTGTATAACAAAGAGGAAGTGAGATGATCCCTGCTCCCACCCAGACTAAGATGCGGCTGGCAACTTTTCTGAAAAATAAACCAAAACATAACAACAAGCCATAACACTTTGGTAAGATACCTGGTTGGACCAGTCATTACGTAAGTTCAGTTCAGTTCAGTTCAGTCGCTCAGTCGTGTCCGACTCTTTGAGACCCCATGAATTGCAGCACACCAGGCCTCCCTATCCATCACCAACTCCTGGAGTTCACCCAAACTCATGTCCATCGAGTTGGTGATGCTATGCAGCCATCTTATCCTCTGTCATCCCCTTCTCCTCCTGCCCCCAATCCCTCCCAGCATCAGAGTCTTTTCCAATGAGTCAACTCTTCGCATGAGGTAGCCAAAGTACTGGAGTTTCAGCTTCAGCATCATTCCCTCCAAAGAAATCCCAGGGCTGATCTCCTTCAGAATGGACTGGTTGGATCTCCTTGAAGTCCAAGGGACTCTCAAGAGTCTTCTCCAACACCACAGTTCAAAAGATCAATTCTTCGGTGCTCAGCTTTCTTCACAGTCCAACTCTCACATCCATACATGACTACTGGAAAAAGCATAGCCTTGACTAGACGGACCTTTGTTGGCAAAGTAATGTCTCTGCTTTTCAATATGCTATCTAGGTTGGTCATAACTTTTCTTCCAAGGAATAAGCGTCTTTTAATTTCATGGCTGCAGTCACCATCTGCAGTGATTTGGGAGCCCAAAAAAATGAAGTCTGACACTGCTTTGCTAGAACTTACTAATTATTAATTAGCTTCCCTTGTGCCTCAGCTGGTAAAGAATCTGCCCGAAATGCAGGAGACCTGAGTTGGGAAGATACCCTGGAGAAGGGAAAGGCTACTCACTTCAGTATTCCAGCCTGGAGAATCCCATGGACTATATAGTCCATGGGGTCACAAAGAGCCGGACACGACTAAGCAACTTTCACTTTTATTAATTAGTGATGCTTGCTTCTAAAATTTGAAAAGATGGATGACTTCTTTCAAATCACATAAAATGCACAGTTACAGGGTATCACTCTTTGATTGTTCTGTTAAACAGTTATTTAAATTGGAGTATAGTTGCTTTACAATGTTGTGTTAGCTTCTGCTGTAGAACAATGTGAATTAGCTGTAAGTATACACATGTCCCCTCCCTCTTGAGCCTCCCTCCTCACACACATCCCATCCCATCGCTCTAGGTTATCACAGAGCACCAAGCTGAGCTCTCTGTGCTATACAGAAGCTTCCCAGTAGCTATCTATTTCACACATGTGTGAAATGTTCAGTCGTGTCTGACTCTGCGACCCCATGACTGTAGTGTATATAAGTCAGTGCTACTCTCTCGGTTCGTCTCCTCTCTTTCCTTCCCTGTGTCTACAAGTCGGTTCTCTTACCTAAGTTTTATCTCATGTGACTCCTGATAGCAAACCTGTGAGGTTGGCATCCTAGAGCCAAATCTATTAAGTCCAAAATATCACCTTGTTCGGTCATTAACCTATTTAGGCAAAACTAATAGAAGGGAAAGAAGACAACTTTACATCCATCAGAGCTTATTTTTAAGATTTTTGAGAAACATTCTTGGATAGGATTCTTATAGATGCAACTGACAAACTCAAATCCAATTGGGTTAAACAAAATCTGCAGCTTCATGACTCAGTGATGGTGAAACCCAAGGGAATCTTCAGACAGAGCTGGATCCAGCTGCTTAGATGCTGTCAGTAGTGCTGTGCCTCCTTTCCTTTCTCTTTGGCTGTACTTCCTGGCTTGTGGGATCTTAGTTCCCCGACCAGGAATGGCTCCAGGGCCCCCTGCAGTAGAAGCCTGGAGTCTTAACCACTTGGACTGCCAGGGAAGTCTCACCTTTTTTTTTTTTTTTTTTTTAACCTTTGTTCTCCCTGTGTTGGCCTCCTTTCCAGGCCCACCCTCTCTTCAGGCTACTGACTTCCAGCTCAGGAGAAAGAGAGTCTCTTTCCTGATAGCTTCAGAGAAAGTCCAAGGTCAGCAGCCCATTGGCTCGAGTCTTGATGAACCCATCTGGGCCTTGTACCCACCCCAGAAGCTGGAGGGGATTGGGAGAGAGTGGGCAGAAATAGGAAGGATGGTTCCCCAAAGGAAAGTTGCTATGCAATTACTAGAAGGTTATAGCAAAATCCACAGATAACCCTGTAGCACCTATAAAAGTTGGAATGAGAAGAGGTTATATTTTGACTCCCTGCAATAAAGTGAATTTCTCTCAATATCTCTAATTCAGAGATTCTCACTCCTGGTTGTACACTGGGCTTAAAAATCCTGATGCTTGGGACACACCCTAGATGAGAGAAATCAGAAGCTCTGGGGGTGGGATCCAGGCATCAATTTTTCAAACTTACCATGTGATTACACTATGCAGCCAGGATTGAAAGCTAGGGCTCCAATGTCCTGGTCTCATTATTAAAACCTATGCTTTATGGATACATTGATCACACCAAGTTCCAGCCAGCAGTTCTGAGTGCTGTGAGCTGTGTAATTGAGGGGGTTGCTGAGTTGTGAGCTGTGTAATTGAGGGGTGCATCTGAGCCTCTTCTCTCCCAAATGCTGAGCCAAAGGACAGGCTACCTGGGTCCCCAGAGAAGTCTTTGGACATTCACAATTCAACTCAGTGCCAAGAGTGCTTGGCTCAGGGAAGAAGCCAACACTCCAGAGGACCAGGGACCTGGTCATCACTCTCTCAGCACAGCTGTAGCCGTGATAGGGCAACCTTCCCTCTGAGGGCCCGAGGAGACCTAATGCTGCCCCCAGGGTAAAGTGCTGGCAGGACGCCAAGTGGAGGAAGCTACAGAGACCTCTGAGGGAGAGGGGAATACCCTGCTCAGAGCAATCTGGGATTTATTTGAGGAAGAGAATCCAGTTGCTTGCCCCACTGAGACAATGAGTCTCCAAGAGGGACTGAGCTGGCAAACACAGGCTCAGTCTTCCAGCATCCATCCACGCTGGCAGACAAGTACTGGAAGGATAGCAGGGAGACTCACTGCGCCTGTCAGAGTCTCCCTGGGAGGGGTGGCAGGACTCATCTGCGAACTTGGCAAGTGCCCCTGTTCTCTGGACCGATTCCCCTGCTCTGCAACCAAGGGGCTAGATGATGTGAGAACATCCATGGGGTCCCTTCCCAGAGGCTGTTGCAGGGTTTACTTTGATGCTTGATAAATGGTTTCCTTTCCAGAGGCTGCATGTCTGTGCTCTGCTGGGACTATTGTCTAGAAGGGGAGAGTCTCAAGGGGCCCCTGGCCTGCCCTTTCCACTCCATTCCAAAGCCACTGCCCTGGTCTGACAGTCAGCTAGTCCCAGTTCCCTCCCTTGGCTGAGCCCCCCAGATGATCCAGGGAGCTGTCAGAGTAGGTCCACCTCAAGGACTCTGGGTTCTGAGCAGGGCAGGGATCACCTCTGCTACCAGCCCTAGGCTGGTCCCAACATGTGGGACCTCATGGCCTCTCTCCTGAGCTACAGATTTCTCTGGCCCCAAAGGACTGACCGAGGTGGAGGATGCATCTGGAGTGTCCTTGGCTCCCTGCAAAGACTGATCGTCCTAAGCTCAGACCTCCTGCATAACCAGCCCACCTGACCAGTCCCTCCCTGAGTTTCCTATTCTTTACCCTAACCAGAAACCTTGGAATCCTGGAATCCTGGTCTTGTAGCTCCAGAACATGACCTAGGGGTCTTTCTCATCCCCACCGCTTGTACCTGAGTCACTGAAGCAGCCTCTTAACCTATTTCTTTGAGGCTCGCTCCCCTCTCACTCAGCACCATACTAGTAACAGGGTCTTCTTCCTGAAGGGGCCCTCACTGCTTGTGGCCAGCCGACCCTTCTGCTCAAGAACCTCTATCGGGTCATGAATACGTCTGCACTCAGTACAAATTCTCTGCCCACCTTTCAGGGCCTTGAACCACTCTGTGGAGACAGCCTCTTTCTGGGCTGGCCCTGGGCACTACCCCCCAACTCCACCCACCACCCTCCCCACCGCTCCCCACCCCACCACCTTCTGCTCAGCCCAGCTGCCTCCACCCAGGGCGTCTGTCCAGGCAGCAGTCTTTTCTCCTTACATCATCGCTTAGCCTCTGTGTGCTCCCCTAGCTCAGAATATCCTCCATTAAAAAAAAAAGAAGGCATTTGTTTTTAGGACATATTTAAGGTTAACCTTAAAAATGTATTCCAATATACATTAGGTGTTAGAAAAATACAGTTTGATTCCACTTACACAAGGCACCTAGAGTAGTCAAATTCATAGACTCAAAAAGTGCACTGGTAGATGCCAGGGGCCAGGAGTTGGGAGTGTGGTGGAGAGGGGGAAGGAGGACTTCGTGTTTAATGGGAACAGAGTTTCAGGTGAGCAAGGGGGAAAATTTACAAGACGGATGATGGTGAGAGTTGCATGACAATGTGAATGTACTTAGTGCCACTGAACTGTACAGTTAAATATGGTTAAGATGGTATGTTTTATACTACATGTCTTTTCAATTCAGTTCAGTTATTCAGTCGTGTCCAACTCTTTGCAACCCGTGGACTGCAACACGCCAGGCTTCCCTGTCTATCACCAACTCCCGGGGCTTGCTCAAACTCATGTCCAGTGAGTCGGTGATGCCATCCAACCATCTCATCCTCTGTTGTCCCCTTCTCCTCCTGCCTTCAATCTTTTCCAGTGTCAGGATCTTTTCCAATGAGTCAGTTCTTGCAACAGGTGGCCAAAGTATTGGAGTTTCAGCTTCAGCATCAATCCTTCCAATGAATGTTCAGGACTGATTTCCTTTAGGATTGACTGGTTTGATCTCCCTGCAGTCCAAGGGACTCTCAAGAGTTTTCTCCAACACCACAGTTCAAAAGCATCAATTTTTCAGTGCTCAGCTTTCTTTATAATTCAACTCTCACATCCATACATGACTACTGGAAAAACCATAGCTTTGTCTAGGCGGACCTTTGTTGGCAAAGTAATGTCTCTGCTTTTTAATATGCTATCTATATTGGTCATAGCTTTTCTTCCAAAGAGCAAGCATCTTTTAATTTCATGGCTGAAGTCGCCATCTGCAGTGATTTTGGAGCCCAACAAAGTAAAGTCTCTCACTGTTTCCATTGTTTCCCCATCTATTTCCCATGAACCATGAAGTGATGGGACCAGATGCCATGATCTTAGTTTTCTGAATGTTGAATTTTAAGCCAGCTTTTTCACTCTCCACTTTCACTTTCATCAAGAGGCTCTTCAGTTCCTCTTAACTTTCTGCCATAAGGGTGGTGTCATCTGCATATCTGAGGTTATTGATATTTCTCCCGGCAATCTTGATTCCAGCTTGTGCTTCTTCCAGCCCAGCGTTTCTCATGATGTACTCTGCATATAAGTTAAATAAGCAGGATGACAACATACAGCCTTGACGTACTCCTTCCCCAATTTGGAACCAGTCTGTTGTTCCGTGTCCAGTTCTAACTGTTGCTTCTTGACCTGCATACAGGTTTCTCAGGAGGCAGGTAAGGTGGTCTGGCATTCCCATGTCTTGAAGAATTTTCCACAGGTGTTGTGATCTACACAGTCAAAGGCTTTGGCATAGTCGATTAAGCAGAAGTAGATGTTTTTCTGGAATTCTCTTGCTTTTTCTATGATCCAACAGATGTTGGCAACTTGATCTCTGGGTCCTCTGCTTTTTCTAAATCCAGCTTGAACATCTGGAAGTCCACATTTCACATACTGTTGAAGCCTGACTCACGTATGGTTGAGCATTACTTTGCTAGCGTGTGAGATGAGTGCAATTGTGTGGTAGTTTGAACATTTTTTGGCATTGCCCTTCTTTGGGATTGGAATGAAAACTGACCTTTTCCAGTCCCCTGGCCACTGCTGAATTTTCCAAATCTGCTGGCATACTGAGCGCAGCACTTAAACAGCATCACCTTAGGATTTGAAATAGCTAATCTGAAATTCTGTCTCCTCCACTAGCTTTGTTTGTAGTGATGCCTCCTAAGGCCCACTTGACTTCACACTCCAGGATGTCTGGCTGTCAGTGAATGACCACACCATCATGGTTATCTGGGTCGTGAAGATCTTTTTTTGTACAGTTCTTCTGTGTATTCTTGCCACCTCTTCTTAATATCTTCTGCTTCTGTTAGGTCCCTACCATTTCTGTCCTTTATTGTGCCAATCTTTGCATGAAATGTTCCCTTGGTATCTCTAATTTTCTTGAAGAGATCCCTAGTCTTTCCCATTCTGTTGTTTTCCTCTATTTCCTCTGTGTGTCTTTTATTACAATAAAAAAAATCCCACCACCCACTTTAGGTTCCTGCTCTGTTCTCATTACTTCTTAAAGTCTGTTCCAACTATTCTAGCACATACTGGGCTCCTCATCCTTTCATTTCTTTTCTAAATCACAGTTAGCCATCATTTTGGTTGCACTTGGCTGATCCTGAGCTCTGTGGAAACCACGGCTTGTACTTGTTTGTGTCTCGCCGGGCTGCCTGGCACCAGGCCTTGTGCTTCGCACAGTGGGACACACTCACAGTTGCCCACCCAGCAGCAGCTTTCCTGCTGGCAGCCAGCTTGCCCACTGGACGCTGTCAAGAAGGGATCCCAGGGCCATGTTTTCTAGTTCGCAGGAAGGGAACTGAACCAGTCCTCACAACTGGAGCCAGAAGAGAATTCTGATGTGTGGGTGGGTTGGGGGTGTAATTTGGGGGAGGTGACTGGGAAAGATTCCTTCTTGTGTGAGGCAGGAAATTCTTTTCCTTCTCAATCCGTGGCAATCAGAGTGATACCAATAGATAGCCTCAATACCAGTCTCTCCCAGACTTGAGCCAGGATCACTGAACCAGAGCATCCCCCAGGGCCTTAAGTCAGTGAGACCTCAGGAACAAGCTCAGAAAGAAGCAGAGAAATCCACAGGGCTTTTGTTTGTTTCATTTCTGAGCAATTCGTCAAGTCACTGACCAGCAATTAATGCTTCAGAAGAAGGTAAAGGTCTCTGATAATGGGCCTACCCACTCGTGTAATCCTAGAAAATATGCCTTCCTGACCCCTTCAGGCAATCAGCTCATACCATGAAATATGAAATCCATGCATGCATAACTGTGAACATTATTAAGGATCATAAAACCATCCAACTCCTTCAAAAATCTCAGCCTTATTTCTAACACAATTACCCCCTGCTGCAGACTGGTTATTCATGATGAAAAGATACATTTCCTTTCCTTTGTTAAAATATACCAGTCATTAACTCTACTGAACGATTCTATTATGGACAAGTTGAAGCTTTTCCAGGCAGGGAGATATCCCTGCCCACCGAACCCTCCCTGACTAGATCTGGAGATATCCAGATGTTACCCTTTGATAACCTAGAAGAATTCTCTCTGTTCATTCCATTAATACCCATCTATGTAAGTTGGGCTTCCCAGATGGCCCTAGTGGGAAAAAAAAAAAAAAGCAAACAAAAAACCCGCCTACCAGTGCAGGAGATTTAAGAGATGCAGGCTTGATCCATGGGTCAGGAAGATCCCCTAGAGAAGGGCATGGCAACCCATTCCAATATTCTTGCCTGGAGAATCCCATGGACAGAGGAGCCTGGCGGGCTATAGTCCATGGGGTCGCAAAGAGTTGGACATGACTGAAGCAACTTAGCATTAGCATTATGAGTGTAATTATGAGCATAATGAGTGTATCTGGGCCGAGCAGGATCTGGGAGCTGTGTGCTCCTGGGGAGTAGAGTGAGGTAACACATAAACCCTCACCCCCAGCTCAGTACCTACCTGAGTGTAGTGATCAACACTACACTGGTTTGGTGAACTATGGAATATCAGCATAGGGTGTCTGACAAACTCTGCGTGTCCCAGCACTGGGGGAGCTCCCTCTTCTTTACCCCTCACGTTCCTATTTCAAATTGGAACGGGCAAGTTCCCACAAAATGACCCTGGTCCCCTTCTCTGCTGCTGATTGGACCAAGGTCAGCACCTGATCAGAACTGGACTAAGCAAGGCTTCTCCACAAGTATTTGATACAAGAGCTGAGAGAGGATCAATTTCTCACTTGAATTTCTGGGCGTGAAAATTCAGGAGTCAATGGCCATGTCCCCTGCAAAAGCTGATGTACGAAAGCAGAGGAAACTGGAGAAGCAGAGGGGGAAATAGGCCAGTCAGAGGGAGGGGGCTTCCTGGCTTCCCTACTCTCTAGTCCAGGCTTGGTGAATAACCTAGTCCTGAGGTCTAGCTGCATCTCTGCCTTTAGTTCCAGGAAACATCCCTGATCCTCATAATAAATGTCTCTCATTAAAAAAATTTATACTTACTTGAGCAGGTTTCTGTGACTTTCAATCAAAAGACTTCTAACAGATGTTATCAGATGCTAACAGATTTATAACAAAATATAACATTGGATATTATGCAACCATTAAAAGTTTTCTTATAAATAATTTTCAGTGTCAATGGAGAATGCTTATGGTATAATGGTGAGTAATTAAAAAAGCAGCCTGCGAAATTACATAAACAGTGTGATCCTAATAATGTAAAGCAATAGGGGAATAAAGATCATTAAAACATTACTTGTGACTACTTCGAAGTAGTGGGAATACAGGTGAGTTTTATTTTCTTCACTGTGTCTTTTTTCCTCTATGCATTTTACTTCTCATAAAAAATATTATTAATTTTGTCATAAAAGGTTTATTTGTTTAAGAGTAAAAAGACCTAAGGACCCTTACCTGCCGCCCCCTACTCTGCTGACAAAACCTGCCATGAGAAAACCAGCTTGAGGCCAATGTACTTACTAATAAAATATAAAAATATCTAGAGAACTTGTAATGTGTCTCTTGGCATGAGGGGTCAAAAAGCCTGCTAGGAGAGAACTCACTCAGCACAGAAGTCAAGGTGACCCATTCATGGAGCATTGGTTTTCAGGGATGAGAGAAAATCTCCCTGCCCCAGCCAGTCTCCTGTGGCTCAGGTCGCAGCAAGAGAGTGTGAATAAAATGGAGAAAGGTGGCTTTTGCTGCACACTCAGAGAGACAGTGGAGAAGGCAATGGCACCCCACTCCAGTACTCTTGCCTGGAAAATCCCATGGACGGAGGAGCCTGGTGGGCTGCAGTCCATGGGGTTGCTAGGAGTCAGACACGACTGAGTGACTTCCCTTTCAGTTTTCACTTTCATGCACTGGAGAAGGAAATGGCAACCCACTCCAGTGTTCTTGCCTGGAGAATCCCAGGGATGGGGGAGCCTGGTGGGCTGCCGTCCATGGGGTCGAACAGATTCGGACATGACTGAAGCGACTTAGCAGCAGCAGCAGCAAAGAGACAGAGGGGTATAAGTAGTCCTCTCTTGGAGATCCTCTGCATGTGACATATCGAGGGGTAGAAGCACTCTATCCCCGCTTCACTATAGGCCACTGTGCAACTTTGACACCTTGGGGCCTGGGGCGTTGGCAGTGGTGCCCATGATGGTGGCAGCAACAGATGCTGAGATGGCAGGAACAGCAGCGCACAGGCATGCACACCAGCTGCAGCAGTGCCCGCAGCAGCAGGGCCGCTTCCAGTTAGTGCAGCAGGGTCACGGAGCCCACTGTGTCCATAGTGACGACGACAAGGCCAGTAACGCCCAGTGGGTGTGGCGAGCCCAGTGACACAAGGATGGGAATGAATAAATCAAAACAGGAGTAAAGGTCAAAATGTTAGTAGCTGGATGGACAGTAAAATGGAAGTCTGACAGAAGCAGACACAGAAAACAGACTTGCAGACATAGGTGGGAAAGGAGAGGGTGGGATGAACGGAGAGAACAGCATTCAAACATATCCATTACCATATGTAAAATTAGATAGCCAGTGAGAATTTGCTGTATGACGCAAGGAGCTCAAATCTTGTGCTCTGTGACAACCTAGAGGAGTGGGATGGGGTGGGAGGTGGGAAGGAGGTTCAAGAGTGAGGGGACATATGTATACCTATGGCTGATTCATGTCGATATATGGCAGAAACCAACACAATATTTAAAGCAATTATCCTCCAATTAAAAATAAATAAATATAAATTTAAAAAAAAGGCAGTCCCAGATGTAAGTTGGTGCAGTCATTGTGGAAAACAGCATGGAGATTCCCTAGAAAACTAAAAATAGAACTATCATATGATCCAGCAATCCCACTCCTGGGCATATATCTGGACAAAACTCTAATTCAAAATGATACATGCACCTCTGTGCTCACAGCAGCAGTATTCGCAATAGTCAAGATGGAGAAACAACCTAGATGTCCATCACCAGATGAATGGATAAACAAGGTGTGGCACATGTATACAATGGAATACTACTCAGCCATAAAAAGAACAAACAACGCCTCCTGCAGAAACATGGATGCAACTAGAGATTGTCATACTAAGTAAGGTAAGTCAGAAAGAGAAAGGCAAATACCACGTGATACCCCTTACACATGACATCTACAATATGACGCAAATGAACCCACCTGTGAGACAGACAGACTCACGAACACAGAGAACAGGCTGTGGGTTGCCGAGGGGTAGGGGATTGGAGGGCAGATGGAGTAAGAGGTCGGGGTTAGCAGATGCAGGGTTTTAGATACGAAACGGATAAGCAGCAAAGTCCTATTTAGTACAGTACAGAGAACTATGCTCAATATCCCATGATGAACCATAATGGGAGAGAATGTTAAAAAAGAATGTACGTATATATATGTATGTATGTATAACTGAGCTCTTTCAAATCTTAAAAGATGATGCTGTGAAAGTGCTGCCCTCAATATGCCACCAAATTTGGAAAACTCAGCAGTGGCCACAGGACTGGAAAAGATCAGTTTTCATTCCAATCCCAAAGAAAGACAATGCCAAAGAATACTCAAACTACCGCACAATTGCACTCATCTCACATACTAGTAAAGTAATGCTCAAAATTCTCCAAGCCAGGCTTCAGCAATACGTGAACCGTGAACTTCCTGATATTCAAGCTGGTTTTAGAAAAGGCAGAGGAACCAGAGATCAAATTGCCAACATCCGCTGGATCATGGAAAAAGCAAGAGAGTTCCAAAAAAACATCTATTTCTGCTTTACTGACTCTGCCAAAGCCTTTGACTGTGTGGATCACAATAAACTGTGGGAAATTCTTCAAGAGATGGGAATACCAGACCACCTGATCTGCCTCTTGAGAAACCTATATGCAGGTCAGGAAGCAACAGTTAGAACTGGACATGGAACAACAGACTGGCTCCAAATAGGAAAAGGAGTACTTCAAGGCTGTATATTGTCACCCTGCTTATTTAACTTATATGCAGAGTACATCATGAGAAACTCTGGACTGGAAGAAACACAAGCTGGAATCAAGATTGCCGGGAGAAATATCAATAACCTCAGATATGCAGATGACACCACCCTTATGGCAGAAAGTGAAGAGGAACTAAAAAGCCTCTTGATGAAAGTGAAAGAGGAGAGTGAAAAAGTTGGCTTAAAGCTCAACATTCAGAAAACGAAGATCATGGCATCTATCCAGTCCCATCACTTCATGGGAAATAGATGGGGAAACAGTGGAAACAGTGTCAGACTTTATTTCTGGGGGCTCCAAAATCACTGCAGATGGTGACTGCAGCCATGAAATCAAAAGACGCTTACTCCTTGGAAGGAAAGTTATGACCAACCTAGATAGCATATTCAAAAGCAGAGACATCACTTTGCCAACAAAGGTCTGTCTAGTCAAGGCTATGGTTTTTCCAGTGGTCATGTATGGACGTGAGAGTTGGACTGTGAAAACAGCTGAGCGCTGAAGAATTGATGCTTTTCAACTGTGGTGTTGGAGAAGACTCTTGAGAGTCCCTTGGACTGCAAGGAGATCCAACCAGTCCATTCTGAGGGAGATCAGCCCTGGGTGTTCTTTGGAAGGAATGATGCTAAAGCTGAAACTCCAGTACTTTGGCCACCTCATGCGAAGAGTTGACTCATTGGAAAAGACCCTGATGCTGGGAGGGATTGGGGGCAGGAGGAGAAGGGGACGACAGAGGATGAGATGGCTGAATGGCATCACTGACTCGATGGACGTGAGTCTGAGTGAACTCCGGGAGTTGGTGATGGACAGGGAGGCCTGGCGTGCTGCGATTCATGGTGTCACAAAGAGTCAGACACGACTGAGAGACTGAACTGAACTGAACTGATAACTGAAACACTTTGCTGTATAGCTGTAATTAACACATTATAAATCAACTACACTCAATTAAAAAAATAAATAAAAGGGTCACAGAAAACCTCAGTATACTGCTAATGCCTTATTAACCAGAATTTTGCCACATGTTCACCCCTGCTAATAAGCATGTTGTAAAAACAAGTTCTCAGCTTTTTTTGTTCTTAATCTAGAAGCAAGCAAGAAAGAGGAGAAATAGTGATGAGTATTGACTAAAACCTCAGTTTAAGTATTGATTACAAAAAAAGTATCAAATTAAATATAGGCAGATATTATAGAGGGGAAAACCTGTAAGAATTCTGCATTCAGATTGTAGTTTTATAACACATAGCCTTATATCAAAAAACAGTGAATGGGTGTTCATTGATGTGTTTTAAATGGAAATGAAATGCTAAACATATGCCTATGTCATTCTTTGGGATTCCCCACAGTAACTGACATTTTCCAGGTTGCCAATCATAGGTGAGTTGACTCACCACATTTTTTTCTTCCTTTATTTTGAAAGTAGCTTTATTCTGTTAGAGTCATGCTCTTTATAAATGTTGAAGCAATACAGAAATACACAAAGAATAAAATAAAACTCAGCCTAAGTTAAGGTAAGCACCCTTCCAGACTACTAGCGCAGTTATTAAAATATTTTACAAGTGGAACCATGCTGTTCTGTTATCCACGTTTTTGCATTCAATTACATGTGTCATAGGCAAATTTCTAGGTCATCAAATAAAGAGCTACATTGTCATTTTTATATTATCAAGATGGAAGTACTATAATTTCTTTAACCAATGATTTAACCCTATTGATAACTTAACTATCCTTTTTTTTTTTTTAAACTATTGTTAAAAAAGAAACCAAGATGGACATTCTTGTCTGTAGATCATTGTAGGCTTTGGTAATTATTGTCTTGGGAAAAGTTACAAGAAGTGAGATTCCTGGGTCAAAGGTACACTCATTGAAAAGGTTGCTTCCTCCCATCCCGCTGTATTCTGGATAGGCTGGGCCAATTTATGTCACCACCAACAGAGCATGAAAGGAGTGAGCATCTGCCTCTCGCCAGTCCAAGGTTTTGTCATTCTTCTGTTCCTAGAGTAAAATTTCAGAAGAATCGCTTCATTCATCTTTTGTCTACTGTAGTCTTTTATTGTAGGTGCTTTTTTGCATAGGTTCCATGCTGAGTTTTTTTCTGCTTGCTTATCTTTAATTGACGGCAGTTCTATTAGGATTTGCTTAAAAAATAGTATGAGTGAAATCTCTTTGACTCCATTCCCTGGTGGTTTGGTTACTGTTCGCATCTTCTTTTTAGAATTTGAATTGAAAGGCAGGCTAGAATCTAATCGGGATTTTCCTCTCCTAATTATTAATTTGCCAGAAAGATTTGGTGAAAGGATGGAACCTTGATTTCCCTCCTGAGTTGACACCACTCCTGTCACCTGGACAACTTGATCGAGTTGGGGCTGTTTGAGTTTCTAGAAAAACTGGCTACTTAGGTGAGAAGTTGGGAAAGTAATGCCCAGTGGTTCATCAGAAGTATCTTCTCCTCTTTAATAAGGAGAGCAGGACAGCTGAGACAAAGAATACAGGTAAAAACCCAACTCACCAACATCCTCTGGCTAATTGGATACAATCTGAGAAAGGTCACCTTCTAGATCACCTCTGTCCAGGGGCCTCTCATGAAGGTTTAGCTTAGCCTTGGCTGATCCCATAGCTCAGAGCTCACATAAATTCTCTCTGATCTGGTCTCCAGGAGCACTCCAAGACTTCTCAGCTGATAGGGTCTAGAACCACACCCTTAAAGAGAAGACACTACTTTTGATCACTGCAATTCTCTCCTTTTAGGACCCAGAGAATGCTGTCCCTGGCTGTACTAGACATTCCTATTCCCTGCCATTCTTTCTGCTTGGAAGGCCTCAGGGCAACTGTGGGGTCATCTATCATCAGGCGAATGGACCCAGGACTGCCATAGCAAGGCACAGGTAGCAGCCATGACAACAGTGGATGAGAAAGAGGCAGAGTTCACTGCTCAGAACAGAGCCCCCAGAGGCTGGTACAGCATCCCAGTGAGAATCAGTTTGTGTTTTAGGAAACCTATCCATGAGCTCTTGAAGAAAGTACAGATGGCCGAGTGCACTTCAATACCAATGTCATGGACTGACTCTGTAGTATCTTCAGTTTTGTATTGGTTTTCTATTGCTGCCATGACAAATTACCACAAATTCAGGGGCTTCAAACAATACCCATTCATAATCTCCCAGTTTCTAGGTTTGGAGCTTAATATGGGTTTCAATAGGCTAAAATCAAGGTTTCAGCAGGGCTGTGCTCTTTAAGAGGCTCTAGGGGAGGATCATTTTCAGGCCTGTGCAGGTTATTAGTAGAATCCAGTTGTGAGTGGTTGTAGGAATGAGAGCCATTGGCTAGAGGCCATTCTTAGTTTTTAGAAGCCACTGAGTACTCTTGCCTGGAAAATCCCATGGATGGAGGAGCCTGGAAGGCTGCAGTCCATGGGGTCGCTGAGGGTCAGACACAACTGAGCGACTTCACTTTCACTTTCCACTTTCATGCTTTGAAGAAAGGAATGGCAACCCACTCCAGTGTTCTTGCCTGGAGAATCCCAGGGACGGGGGAGCCTGGTGGGCTGCCGTCTATGGGGTCGCACAGAGTCAGACACAACTGAAGACTTAGCAGCATATCCCTTGGCTCATGGCCCCCTTCATTTTCAAAGCCAGTAACAGAAGTTCAAATCCTCAAAAGCCTTATCTTTTCTGCCATCTTTTTCTCTCTCTTCAGCTGGGAAAGATTCTATTTTAGGGGCTTATATGATTACATTGAGCCCACCTGGATAATTTAGGATAATCATCCCATTTTAAGATACATAACCTTAATCAAATCTTAATTAATTAAAAATGGTAATAACCTTAATTACACAAAAAGTCCCTTTTGCCACATAGCATATTCACAGATTCCAGGGATGAGGTATAGAGGGGGCCATTGGCCTACTATGACTTTTTTGGCCAGGATTCATCCAGGAGTAAAAGGGGCCTCAGAGATTAGTCCAAGGAAGACTTGCATGACTCTTGCCCTTCCATCCTCCTCTGCATACATATCCACCTCCCTGGGACCAGTTGATCCAGGCTTCCCAGCTGAAGACCTTGCCAGACTCATGCCACAATGCATCATGCTCTAGGAGAAGCTGAACACCTGGCACAGCCTCCTGCCCCTGGAGAGTTGAGGGCAAGGCTGGTACTCTCACCCTGGGCCCCAAGCTGCCCAATCTGTCTGCTTACTGCTGTTTTTCTGAAGCTGGGCCAATATACCTGGGAGGATCTCAAGGATTTTAGGCTTTGATCCAATGTGCCCATAAGCAGAAGGCTCTATCTTACCTTCACCCTTAAAAGTTTGGGCTAAGGTTTCAGTGAAATTATAAATATTATAATGGTATTATAGACAGGGACCCAACAAAACTAAAATACCATACTGACAATCAACCTGCCTCTTTGGATCCCATATAAGGAAGAATAGCAGGGTGAATGCTAGAAAGTGCCATTTAATTAGCCTTGTTGGTACTCCCCTGGTGGTCCGGTGGCTAAGACTCCATGCTCCCAATGCAGGGGGTCCAGGTTCACTCCTCGGTCAGGGAACTAGATTTCACATGTTGCAACAAAGATCAAAAATCTCACGTGCTGCAACTAAGACCCAGCACAGCCAAATAAATAAAAATAAAATATTTAAAAAATAATAATTAACCTTATTAGTGGCGGACATACAGATGAAGAAGCAGACATGAAGATGAAGGTGCAAGGATGTTTGTATGAGATGCCTGAGGTCTATGCAAGATCTCCTATTTCTCCTCTTCTTGAATTTAAATCTAGAGGGAGCAAATGCAGGTACACAGGCCAAAGACTGAGGGAGCCCGATCTGATTTGCTCATTTACCTATTCAGGGAGAGAGAGCTGTGGCCAGGTTTATCCTGAGTCTGCCCACCACATAGGGAAGCACAGCACAATTGGCCCCAAAGACCAAGACTTTCCTAGGACCAAGGCAGGAAGAAAAAGACAGAAAGTGGAAACCGGGTGGGTGCCTTTAAAGAACAGTCAACCTGCTGAAACCCACACACACACACACACACACAAAACCCTGCTCGGCAGTAAAATGCGGCCCAGCAAATATTCTGGACTCCGACCTGTCAGGCGAGCAGCTGTTCCTGCTTTGGGCCAGGTGGGGAGCTAGGAAAGAGCTAGAAGCTGTGCTGGTGTGTGAGGAATGCACGGTGGGCCATTCATTCAGGCCCGCCTTCATTTAATTCTGCTCTCAACCCAGTGGCTGCCCTCAGATTTCTGGGGATGGAGGGTATGGGTGCTTACCAACTCACATGTTTGTGAGCTCAATTTCTTTTGCCTTTTAATTTATTTTTGGCTGCGCTGGATCTTTGTTGCTGTGTGAGGGCTTTCTCTAGTTGTGGTGAGCAGGGGCTGCTCTCTAGGTGCAGTGCTCAGGCTTCTCGCTGTGGTGGCTTCCCTTGTTGGGGAGTAAGGGTTCTAGGTGTGTGGGCTCTGCAATTGCTTGTGAGCCCAATTTCTTTGAAAATCAGGTGTCCAGCCACTGTGAGCTCAAGCTGGCCATGCTTACCAGTGGAGGGACATATCACCTAGAGCAAGCCACTCAGCCAGAGATCTGCAATGGTGCAGCCACTTTGAGACCTCCTGGCCTGTAACTGCTGGCATGAGCTCTCCCTGAAGTGTCAAGGACATCCTAAATTCCTAAAATTCAAAGACCAAATCTGGTGCCAAATTTTTGTGCTGAGAAATTTCTAGCTTGGGTTTGGGGAACACGGGTGGTTTCCTGGGTTCAACAAATAATCAAGATTCTCTCCAGGAAGTCATCACTGATACCCAGGTCAGAGGTAGGTGTCCTACCTGCTGCTTCTCTGCCTGCCTCATGCTGCACTGAAATCACCTTTTATTGATCTGACTTCCTGAATACACAGTTTCTTGACGCCAGAGATTGTGCTATTTCTCCCTTATTTCCCTAGACTGGTGTAGGATGCAGCACAGTAGGAACTCAGCTACAAGCCATTGGTGAGTACTAAATGACTGAAATACTCGTCCTACCCCACGCATTAAAGAAACTAAGATCAGGGTATCTGGTCTCACCACTTCATGACAAATAGAAGGGGAAAAAGTGGAAGTAGTGACATATTTTATTTTCTTGGGCTCCAAAATCATTGTGGATGTGACAGCAGCCATGAAATTAAAAGATGCTTGCTCTCTGGAAGAAAAACTATTACAAAACTAAACAGCCTATTAAACGGCAGAGACATCACTTTGCCGACAAACGTCCGAATAGTCAAAGCTATGGTTTTTCCAGTAGTCATGTACAGAAGTGAGAGAGTTGGATCATAAAGAAGGCTGAGCTCTGAAGAATTGATGCTTTGAAATTGTGCTGGGCAAGACTCTTGAGGGTTCCCTGGACTGCAAGGAGATCAAATCAGTCAATCCTAAAGGAAATCAACCCTGAATAGTCATTGGAAGGACTGATACTGAAGCTCCAATATTTTGGCCACCTGATGCAAAGAGCCAACTCACTGGAAAAGACTGCGATGCTAGGAAAGATTGAAGGCAAAAGGAGAAGTGGGTAGTAGAGGATGAGATGGCTAGATAGCATCACTGACTCAATGAACATGACTTGGAGCAAATTCCAAAAGATAGTGAAGGACAAGGGAGCCTGGTAATTTCCTTCCTAGCTTGGGTTTGGGAAACACAGGTGGCTTGTAACCCCTGGTCCATGGGGTCGAAAAGAATTGGATATGACTTAGTGACTGAACAACAATCCCACCCTGGGAAGGATGGCTCCCACCACCATCTGTATAGCTCTTGCTAACCTCAGGCTTTCCAAGGTTGTCATTTTTCAGGACAACCTTTGTCATGGCCTGTACAAAGTCTCCTGCAAGATCTTCCTGCCTCAGACAGTCTGACACAGTCATAATCAATATTGGGTGCTCCATATTGGAACTCCCTAGGACCTACTCAACCAAAGGAGGACCGCTTATTTTCATTTCTTAAAATTGTTGAAGATACCAGAACTATGGAACAGATGATTGATCTTAGAAGTTGGAATGCTTGAATCTGTGGGATATAGAAAAATGGTACAGATGAACCTGTTTGCAAGGCAGAAATAGAGACATAGACATCGAGAACAAATGGATGGACACCAAGGAGGGGGAGGTAGGATGAACTGAGAGATTGGGATTGACATATAGACCCTAATATGTATAAAACTGATAGCTAGTGAGATCCTGCTGTATCGCACAGGGAAATTTACTCAGTGCTCTGTGGTGACCTAAATGGGAAAGAAATCCAAAAAAGAGGAGATATATGTGTAGTGGATTCACTTTGCTGTACAGCAGAAACGAACACAGCACTGTAGAGCAACTACACCCCAACTAACACACAAAAAAAGTTGGAATGCTTGACCAGCCTGCTGATCGGTTCTCCTCCTGGCAGTTTGCCGCCATCCCACTTCTTATCTTTTTTGCACTGCTCTGCTAATGCCAACCACTCAGTCCTTTTATCCAACAAAAATAAGGATGGGGTCAGGAGACGTAAGAGACACTGGTTTGATCCCTGGGTCAGGAAGCTCTCCTGAAGGAAGGCATGGCACCCCACTTCAGTACTCTTACCCAGAGAATCCCATGGACAGAGGAGCCTGGTGGGCTGCAGTCCACAGCATTGCACAGAGTCGGACATGACTGAATGCCAACGACTCGGTAACACGGAGTCGGACATGACTGAAGCGACTTAGCATGCACGCATGCACACAGGTACTTTTTTGAAGCTTCTACTTTAAAACAGAGAGGAAAGAGCATGTATAGATTCCCCAGAAAGGGCCCAGCCTGACACCTTAAGCAGTGGATCTCACCCACCTCACTGTTTCATAGCCTATGATTAACTCCCCCCTCATCCCCACCACCTCTCTGCTCCACCGCAGGCAAGTACCCTGTGCCTACACTCGCACCCTCTGCCCACACTTTCCTTGGCTTCAGACCTGTTGTATTTGCTTCTGATCTTGCTCTTGACTCTTTGCTATGCCCGTCTGGCACTGATCTTGTTCCAATGGCTGGGCTAGACACTTGTGTGGACACTGCAGACCATTCCTATTCCCTAACCTTCAGCTACCATTCAAGACTGGTTCCACACTCTCCCCAGAACTGCTCTCCAGCCCCACCCTAAGCTGGTCATATAGATGGAAGAGCGAATGACTAGTGACTAGGAGGAATATGACCCAGGCAGGAGACAAATTCCCAGGAATATCGGAAACAACGCTGGGGTGAGTGGAGACTGACAGAAAATACAGAAGGCTTTCTACTTTTTCATATGCCTTCCTTACCCTCCAAACTGTGTATCATTTCATCATCTGCTCAAATCAGAAGCCTTACATCTTCCTTATTTGTTTTTTTCTTATTTTTTCCATACACTGACAAGACATTTGGAGTAAGGGAGAAGGAATAATAGGTTACTGGAGGCTTGTGAGCAAACCATGACATGATCAGAGCTGCTCTGTGCTAAGAAACCATCATGGCAGCAGAGAATGGAGGAAACTGGTGACCAGTCTGGAGGTATTGGTCTGGGCCATGTGAAGGATCCAGACTTGAAGTAGGTACAAAAATATGGTGATGGTAGTGCTGAAACAGCGGAGAAGGCAACGGCACCCCACTCCAGCACTCTTGCCTGGAAAATCCCATGGATGGAGGAGCCTGGTGGGCTGCAGTCCATGGGGTCGCTAAGAGTTGGACATGACTGAGCGACTTCACTTTCACTTCTCACTTTCCTGCATTGGAGAAGGAAATGGCAACCCACTCCAGTGTTCTTGCCTGGAGAATCCCAGGGACGGGGGAGCCTGGTGGGCTGCCGTCTATGGGGTCGCACAGAGTTGGACACGACTGAGTGACTTAGAAGGAGCAGCAGCAGCAGCAGTGCTGAAACAAAATACAGTTAACCTCTGAACAATGCAATGGTTGCTGCAGTTGAAAATCCACATATAGTTTATAGTTGACTCCCCATCTCCATATCCATGGTTTCAACCAACCTAGGATTGTGTAGTACTATAGTATCTGTTATTGAAATAAATCCATGTATAAATGGGCCCGCACAGTTTAAGCTCATGTTGTTCAGGATCATCTGTATTATGGAAGTAGAATTACAGGATATAAGAAAGGATTATATCAATCATGTCTGACTCTTTGTGACCCCATGAACTGTAGCCCTCCAGGCTCTTCTGTCCATGGGATTCTCCAGGCAAGAATACTGAGTGGGTTGCCATTTCTTTCTCCAGGGGATCTTCCTGACCCAGGGATGGAACCTGGGTCTTCTGCATTGCAGACAGTTTCTTTACTGTCTGAGCCACGATGGAAGCCCATGAAAGGATAGCTATCAAATTTGGGTTGAAGGGAAAAAAATCAATGAAAACACCAAAGTGAGCAGTCTAGGTGACTGTAACCATGATGGTGCTATTAATAAAAATACTGAACACAGGAAAACCTGTTCCTAGGATATCATTTTGAGTTCCCTCTGTGATATGTTGAGTCGGTGGTTTGGTAGGATACTTAGATAGAGCTGTCCAGTAAGCAGTTGGTTCTATGGCACATCAGTTTGGGAGCAGTGAGGATTGGAGTTGCAGCTAGAAGTCATCTGCATAAAAAGGACAGTTGAAAACAAACAGAGAAAGCAAACCGAAAGGGAAAAATACCCAGACTGGGCCCTTTGCCTGGAATGCTCTTTCTCACACATCTGGTGCTACAGTTAGCTATTGTTGGGTAACATATGACCTCAAACTTAGTGGCTTAAAGCAACAATGGTCGCTTTATTGTTAACTTTTAGAGTTCTGTGGATTTAGTTCAGTCCTCGGTCAGGATGTCTCAAGTATCATTGACCCTGAACAATGTAGGTTTGAACTGCACGGGTGCACTTTCATGAGGATTTTTCTTTCAATAGTAAACTCTACATGATTCATGTTTGGTTGAACTGCAGATATGGAGAAACCTTAAATTTGGAGGAATAATTATAGGTTATAGGCAGATTTTTAACTCTATTCTCCTAACCCCCATGTTGTTCAAGGGTCGACTATAGCTGTCATCAGACCGTGGCTGGGGATGAACTGCTGCTGCTGCTGCTAAGTTGCTTCAGTAGTGTCCGACTCTGTGCGACCCCATAGACGGCAGCCCACCAGGTCCCCCCGTCCCTGGGATTCTCCAGGCAAGAACACTGGAGTGGGTTGCCATTTCCTTCTCCAGGGGATGAACTAGTCATCCCTAATAATGAAGGAGGCTCCTCTCCATGTGTCTAAAGCTCAGCCTGGGAAAAATCCCATAGGCAGGGATTGAAACAGTTGGGGATCCTCAGGCATGTCTCTCTCCCCTTCTTCCCTCTCTGTCTTCTCTCCAGCATGGTAGCTTAGGTGTCCAGGGTAGCCAGACTTCTCACATGGTGGCTCCAGAAGGGTTGGTGTCTCAGGAGAGACAGAGCCAGGAGGAGGGCACATCATCTTTTATGACCTAATTTCAGAAGTCATGCAGCATTGCTTTTGCTAGTGTCTTTTCAAAAAATTTATTTATTTTTAATTGGAGGATAATTGCTTTAAGATATTGTGTTGGTTTCTGCCATATGTCAACATGAATCAGTCATAAGTATACATATGTCCCCTCTTTCTTGAACCCCCTTTCCATTTTTGCTAGATTCTGCTTCTCAAAGCAATCATAAAGGCCCATTCAGGTTTTCAGGGACTGGAAGTCCACCTCTTGATGAAAAGGTTCGACAAGAGCAGAATAGTTTTTTTCAGTCATTTCAGTCATTCAGTCTGCCTTCTCTTTCAAAATCCAGCATAAGAAGCCTCCCTGGATCCTCATGGGTGGTGTAACACACCCTCCAGTAGCCTTCCAGCATCTTATACCCCTAAAACAACATTTGGCATCATAGGCATTTTTAATCTAGTTTTATTTGTAGGCATATGTAAATTGTAAGACTCTATAAGCCCAGACCCATGTCCTGTCCTTTTTGGTGAAGCACAAAGTAGCAAGTAGATATGGCTTACTGACTTAAATTTCAAGACAAAAGGAGAGGACGGAACACAGATCTTTGGGGAAAAACCTGTATTTGAAACTTCAAAACAAGATCAATATCCCACCAACAACCGAACAGTTCAAAAACAAAACCTGTCTTTAAATATTGTCAACTGTCCCCTGGTGGGCAAAATTGCTCCTGCTTCAGAACCATCAGTTCAGTTCAATCGCTCAGTCGTGTCCGACTTTTTGTGACCCCATAAATCGAAGCACCCCAGGCCTCCCTGTCCATCACCAACTCCCGGAGTTCACCCAGACTCACATCCATCGAGTCAGTGATGCCATCCAGCCATCTCATCCTCTGTCGTCCCCTTCTCCTCCTGCCCCCAATCCCTCCCAGCATCAGAGTCTTTTCCAATGAGTCAACTCTTCACGTGAGGTGGCCAAAGTACTGGAGTTTCAGCTTTAGCATCATTCCTTCCAAAGAAATCCCAGGGCTGATCTCCTTCAGAATGGACTGGTTGGATCTCTTTGCAGTCCAAGGGACTCTCAAGAGTCTTCTCCAACACCACAGTTCAAAAGCATCAATTCTTCAGTGCTCAGCCTTCTTCACAGTCCAACTCTCACATCCATACATGACCACAGGAAAAACCATAGCCTTGACTAGACGAACCTTTGTTGGCAAAGTAATATCTCTGCTTTTCAATATGCTATCTAGGTTGGTCATAACTTTCCTTCCAAGGAGTAAGCATCTTTTAATTTCATGGCTGCAGCCACCATCTGCAGTGATTTTGGAGCCCCCCAAAATAAAGTCTGACACTGTTTCCACTGTTTCCCCATCTATTTCCCATGAAGTGATGGGATCGGATGCCATGATCTTTGTTTTCTGAATGTTGAGCTTTAAGCCAACTTTTTCACTCTCCTCTTTCACTTTCATCAAGAGGCTTTTTAGTTCCTCTTCACTTTCTGCCATAAGGGTGGTGTCATCTGCATATCTGAGGTTATTGATATTTCTCCCGGCAATCTCGATTCCAGCTTGTGTTTCTTCCAGTCCAGAGTTTCTCATGATGTACTCTGCATATAAGTTAAATAAGCAGGGTGACAATATACAGCCTTGACGTACTCCTTTTCCTATTTGGAGCCAGTCTGTTGTTCCATGTCCAGTTCTAACTGTTGCTTCCTGACCTGCATATAGGTTTCTCAAGAGGCAGATCAGGTGGTCTGGTATTCCCATCTCTTAAAGAATTTTCCACAGTTTATTGTGATCCACACAGTCGAAGGCTTTGGCATAGTCAATAAAGCAGAAATAGATGTTTTTCTGGAACTTTCTTGCTTTTTCCATGATCCAGCGGATGTTGGCAATTTGATCTCTGGTTTTCTGTCTTTTCTAAAACCAGCTTGAACATCAGGAAGTTCATGGTTCACATATTGCTGAAGCCTGGCTTGGAGAATTTTGAGCATTACTTTACTAGCATGTGAGATGAGTGCAATTGTGCGGTAGTTTGAGCATTCTTTGGCATTGCCTTTATTTGGGATTGGAATGAAAACTGACCTTTTCCAGTCCTGTGGCCACTGCTGAGTCTTCAGAACCATAGATGTACACAATTAAGGATTTTAAAAAAATCTCTCTTAAGTAGTTCGGTGACCCTACTCATAGGCTAATTGCATTTATTCATTTATCAAATAGTGATTTCTAAATTTATATATAGATAGATATGTAAATATTATATTTTGGTGCTTGCTGAGTGCTAATTTAGAGAATATTTCACAGTATGAACAAATCTGAAATATCTGTAGAATTATCAAAATTAATATACATGTGGTTTCCATATTTTAAAAATTAATGTTGAGAAAAAGGAAACAGTCACGGAAATGTGTATCAAATTATATACATAAAGTTCTATCAGTTCAGTTCAGTTCAGTTGCTCAGTCGTGTCCGACTCTTTGCAACCCCATGAATTGCAGCACGCCAGCATAGCAAGTTCTATATTTTTAC
The DNA here is from genome assembly GCF_055505025.1 of Bos grunniens. NCBI lineage: Eukaryota > Metazoa > Chordata > Mammalia > Artiodactyla > Bovidae > Bos > Bos grunniens. The sequence goes on along the minus strand of NC_141174.1, from coordinate 82,589,836 downwards.
ATCATAATAGCAGAATGAGGATTAAATCTGTAAGAATATAACCACAAAAGATAGGCCTTTCCAGTCATGGTTTGCAATGTTAGAGCTATACATTTGTTTAGGGGTTTCATTTTTATGTACAATTTACCAATGAAAAAGTCTTTGAGGAAAGTGTTTTCCAAAGCAAACTGGAATAGTCTTTGCAAAAATATTGTGGGCATTTTCCCTATGTATGAAAACTGTTGCTGAATAAACCTAAACATGTCTATGATAATTAGCAGCCTTGGAAAATCCTCCACAATTAATACTTTGTAAGTAATAGTTCTGAATAGTTCCTTATTTTTATAACAGGGAACTTTGGAATAGTTAAACCTTGTAATAAATCATAACCATAAAATAGAACCAAAGCTTGAAAGGATTTTTTGTTCTGCCCAGAAACTTATTGTATTACAAGGCATAGTTTCACCCATGATCAAATCGTCTTAGAACAATACAGAGTTATCAAGTCTGTTAAACTGGGAGAGCATTAAAACAATATATTTGTAAAATTGCCTATGTGAGTGGATGCTAAGTTGCTTCAGTTGTGTCTGACTCTTTGGGATCCCATGAACTGTAGCCCTCCAGGCTCCTCTGCCCATGGGATTCTCCAGGCAAGAATACTGGAGTGGATTGCCATTCCCTTCTCCAGGAGATCTTCCCAACCCAGGAATCAAACCTGGGTCTCTTACATCTCCTGCATTGACATGCAGCTTCTTCACTAGTAGCATCAACTGGGAAGCCCATAAAATGGCCTAGTAGCATCAAATGAACAGTACGTTCCTGACAGAAAGGTAAGTTGGCTAAGCCTTCTGGAGGGTAAAGGACTTTTAAGAGAGCCTTCCTTCTGATGCAAAAATTTCACCCTAGAAATTCATTCTAAGGAAAAAATTCTTGTAGGGCAAAATCTATATTTGAGGATGTTCAACAAAATATATTTTATGTTAGTAAAATACTGGAAAGTACCTACAAGGTCAGAGGTTTGTTAAATAGATAATGACTAATTCACCTGGTAAAACATTATGTAGCCATTAAAAAATTAATGTTGTTTTAATGTTTTTGAAAGTTATTCACAAGCAAAAGAGCCTGCATATAATATGATGTTTTCCATAAATAAAACAGAATAAAATCTGCATAAATTATAGGCACTAGTATGATCTCAACTGGGTTTTAAAAAGTTATACGTGTATAGAGAAAAGGCTAAAAGCCAATTCCACAAAATGTTAACAGTAGTTATGTCTGAGTGATAGAATTACAGGTAGTTTAATTTTTTTCTCTATTCCCTTCGGCCTTTTATATTTTTACAATAAACATGTAATCACAGGAAGGAAATGTACTTAAAAAAAAAAAAACAACACAGCAGTTGCTTCTGTGACTAGCTAGGTGATTAACAAAATGGAGAAGGGAGAAAGGTTTTTCTGGACAAGAAATTAAATAATTTATGATGAAGGTCTTGGTATAGAATAACTCACAGTTTTAAAAAAAACTAACATGCAAGAAAGCAGCCTGGACACACACAGAAGTGCTATCTCTGAGGTGTGAAATTTCACACATGCCAAAGCTGTGCAGCCGCACTGAATATTTCCTTTAATGGCACATGGGAACTTGGAGTCCTCCGGCTGTAACTCAGACAAACTAACGGGTGGTCAGAGTGCTGAGCTGTGACTTTCTGGTTCTGCCTCAGACTTCCTGGGTAACAAGGAACAAGTCCATTCATCTCTGGAGCTCTTCAAGTCCCTCTTGGATATAGAAATCCAGTAAGATCAATAGAGCTCTTAAAGGCATATGTGGAAAAAACAAGCCACAAATAAGATGGCTTTAGACGGGGGATACTACACATCTGTCTCTTATTGAGCTGCCAAAGACTCCTTGGTGAGGGGGCGGGTGTTTTCCCCCACTGTCCCTTTTCATAGTCTTCATTGTAACATGGCTATCAGTACCCTGGGAATGGCTGCGGTTTTGGCACAGGTAGATGGAATTGCCGGGAACCACCATACCTCCTCTGATAGCAGGAGCCTCTATTGTAGAAACTAGTTATCATAATCCCATAAATTTGTCTGCCCTGGGCAATGCATCATGTGGTGGTGACAAACTCATAAAACCTGACTTCCCTGTGGACACCGAGTGCTAGCCCTAAGGGCATATATGGTCAGCATTCAGGTCATTTCCAACTTGCAAATGAGCCAGGATCCTAAACCTTGTTTTTAAAGTGAGTGTTCCTCACTCCTGAGGAACCTGGAGTACCAGAGAAACCATGTTATAAATATAGCGTATTTCCTGGCACATAGTAGATACTGAATAAATATTTGATGACCAGTGACAGCCAAGTGAAGGTCAAGGTCCAGTTGTAGCTCTTAGAAGCATAACATAGCCAAAAGCCACGTATGTTTTGAATATAGGAAGCAGTTTTGCTTAATGCCAGCAATTAAAGTAACCAAAGACCATCCCAAGCATTAAATAATTGAATAATTAGTCTTAAATATATTTATCTTAATGTGTTTAGGAGAAAGCAGTCTCAACTAGAGGAAGGTGAAAATGTACAGTCCAGCAGAGACTAAGGAGGAATCAAGGTAGTTTCAAGAGTTGAGAGATGAGAAGCTTGGTCAGTCACTCAGTCATCTCTGACTTTTTGCAACTCCATGTACGCAGACTCCTCCGTCCAAGGGATTATCCCTGCAGGAATACTGAAGGGGGTTGCCACTTCCTCCTCCAGAGAGATGAAAAGCACTGCATTTTTATTCTTTTACTTTCTGTATTCTTTCTATAAATGAAGCAGCAATTCTCTTTTGATTGACAGCCAAGATCAGGATCATTTTACAAGAATTACAAGAGAAAAGAGGCGGAAGTAGAGAAAGGGAGGCAGCGTTGATCCACACTCCAACATTACAGAGTCAGAGGGACTTCTGATACACACCTGGGAGAACAGCCAGGACCAGCACACGAATCTAAGACTTAGGATCTGGTTCAGCCACTCACCGGCTCTGTGCCTGGGATTAGTGACATCCCTCTCTGAGCTCCAATTGCTGAAGCATGTTAGTCACGGCTGTGCCCGACTCTTCATGACCCCATGGACTGTAGCCCACCAGGCTCCTCTGTCCATGGAATTCTCCAGACAAGAATACTGGAGTGGGTAGCCATTCCCTTCTCTTCCCAACCCAGGGATTGAACCCGGGTCTCCTGCATTGCAGGAAAGTTCTTTAGCATCTGAGCCACTCACACAAAACACTATGAAGTTACTGAAGCATAAGTGTACCAATTCACAGGGCTATTGAGAGGATTATACGAGGCCCAGCACAGAAGCACTCTTCCACTGGCACATAACAAATGCTAAATAATGTACATTTTTATTATTATCATTATTGGGTATTCCTGACCTTTCCTCTGAACTTTAAGTTTCATGATAGTGAGACCCATTTGTCCATCTTGCAGCCATGAACTTTAAAGATGTTTACTCCTTGGAAGGAAACCTATGACAAACCTAGACAGCATATTAAAAAGCAGAGACAATACTTTGCTGACAAATGTCTGTATAGTCAAAGGTATGGTTTTTCCAATAGTCATGTACAAATGTGAGAGTAGGACCATAAAGAAGGCTGAACCCTGAAGAATTGATGCTTTGAAACTGTGGTGCTGGAGAAGATTTTTGAGTGTCCCTTGGACTGCAAGGAGATCAAATCAGCCAATCCTAAAGGAAATCAATCCTGAATATTCATTAGAAGGACTGGTGCTGAAGTTGAAGTTCCAATATTTTGGCCACCTGTTGCGAAAAGCCTACTCACTGGAAAAGACCCTGATTCTGGAAAAGAGCGAAGGCAAAAGGAGAAGGGGTTAGCAGAGGTTGAGATGGTTAGACAGCATCATGGACTCAAGGGACATGAATTTGAGCAAACTCCACGAGATGGTGAAGGACAGGGAAGCCTGTTGTGCTGCAGTCCATGGGGTCACAAAGAGTCAGACACAACTTAGCAACTGAACAACAACACCCAGCATGTAGCAAACCTGGCATATGGCAAGGTTTTGTTTTTTTCTATTTTTTGGCTGCACCACTTGGCATGCAGGATCGCAGTTCCCGGGCCAGCGATTGAACCCATGCCTCTTGTATGGAAGGGTACTGCCTCAACCACTGGACTCCCAGTTCCAGCAAGGGTTTAACAAATATTTGCAGGGGAGAATTTGTTCTCACTGTTTCATATAGTCAGTGGCAAAATTATTTGATTTTGCTTATCTTTTTTCTCAAGTATTTTGTAATACATTGTAAAAGTCATAACACGTCATTCTTAATTATTATATATAGCATACTTCTCTGAAAAGGATATTTTTCTCCACAACCATGATATCATCATACCCGACAAAAATTAACAATGACTCCTAAAAATCATAGAATACCTAGTCTGTATTCATATTTCTTCCTTATTCATAAAAAGACCCTTTAAAACTGATCTGCTCACTCTAGGGCCAAACAGAGGATCAAAATTGCACACCCCGTTCCTTTTTTCTATGCCACTGACTTATTGAAGATGTTAGAATATCTGATCTTCTGGATTTGCTTCATTGAAGATGACACCTAACGTGTTCCTGCCTTCCCTGTTTTTCTCCTGAGAAGGAAGTTAAATCTAAAGTCCTGATGTGATTCAGGTTACAGATTTTTATCCAGAAAACCCCGTAGAAGATGATATACACTTAGCACTGCATCCCACCAGGGGGCATATACAATTGACCCTTGAACAACATGTGTTTCAATTGTGTGCATCCATTTATATGCAAGCTTTTTTTTTTTTTTCCAGTAAACATATCAGAAAAAATTTTTTGAGATCTATGACAGCTTGAAAAAACTCTCAGATGTACTATGTGGCCTAGAGATATTACAAAATAAAGAAAAAGATAGGTCATGAGTGCATGAAGTATAAATAGATATACATATAATGTACAAAATGTGTATTAATTGTTTCTGTTATTGGTACAAAAGACTGTAAGTTTTGGGGGAATCAAAAGCTATATGTGGATTGCTCACTCCACTGGGGGTTGGCACCCCTCAGGGTCAACTGGAATGTCTGGTTGACCAAATGTTAGTGATGCCGAGATCAGTCACTGGGCTAAGGTGGTGATGACTTGATTCCTTCATTGAAAAGTAAGGGATTTCCCCTCTTGGAACTAGCAAGTAAACATAAGGGTGATAACTGATAACTTATAGATATGTAATTCACTATCAAATTTTCTCTGGATGGTTTGAACACTCTCTGATGATCCTTGTCTGAATCCATTATCCCAATAGGGTTGCAAAATGGGAACTTTCAGAGTTTTCCTTCTCAACTGTGGCTATTTCGATATTCTGAAATACAGCTCCTAATGGAAGTTCAATTTCAGTTCAGTCACTTAGTCGTGCCCATCTCTTTGCGACTCCACAGGCTGCAGCACGCCAGGTTTCCCTGCCCATCACCAACTCCTGGAGGTTCCTAATAGAAGAACAGGATATATATATATATATATATATATATATATAAATGTTTTCCTTTAATAGCCAATTTTCAAAAAAAGAGTTGTTGGTAAATAATAAATTTTAAAATACTGAGAGTTAAGGCAAAGCACATCAGGGCTTATTATCTGGCCCCAGTCATTGTCTTGTTATGAGCCTGGGAAGGGTTTGCGGGGCTGGGGAATGTGGTGGTTACCCAGACTCTTCTTGGGTGGAAATCTCATTTCTGACCTCCAGTCCTCAGGTTCTTTCTCCAGTTGGTTGATCGTATATTTGAGATTGTTGTTTTTTAGTCACTAAGTAGTGTTTGGCTCTTTTTTGACCTGATTCTTCTTCAACCGCATGGATTATAGCCCTCCAGACGTCTCTGTCCATGGGATTTCTCAGGCAAGAATACTGGTGTGTGTTGCCACTTCCTTTTCCAGGGGATATTCCCCACCCAGGGATCAAACCCAAGTCTTTTGCATTGATAGGCAGATTCTTTACCATGGAGCCACCACAGAAGCCCCATATCTAAGATAATACATGGCTGTTGTGTTCCAACTGGTCTTGGTTATATAATTTGTGAATTTGGTACTAATATCCCCTCTATAATTGGAAGTATCTAATAATGTTATTTTTCTAACACTTCCCTCAGAGGTGTATTCCATAAGCTGATAGAATTTGGAGATGTCCCTGATTTTACTGAAAACTTTATTTTATGCCTTCCAATGATAACTCTTAAATCTGAAATGTCAAATCAGAGTAAAGTAATTCTCGTTCCCTGCCTGCACATGTGACTGCATCCATTATTAGCATAAAACCTTGACTTGCCACCCAGCCAAGCAACACAAGCCACACTGAGCTCTTAAACATGGGCTCATAAATCTAGCTCTGCTCAGCGCTTCTCCATCCAGACCCTCTCGTTGCCCTCAGATTCCATGGCTCCAGATTCGCTCTCCTAGAACCGAGCTCAGCGCTGCCGTATTGGGGTGACGAGGTGCCCCTTCCTGAAATCAGATGCAGAACATTCTACCCTCCCTCTGACCCCTTTGCCACCACGCTGCAACATAAGCTCCCATCTAATTGCTGCTCTGCCTCTCTCAGCAGAACTTGACCTCTTTCTGAGCTCCTCTCTTAAAGCAACTGTCTGTGTTTTTCATTATGTTTGCCAAGATGTATTAGCTTGAACTTTTCCCGGATGAGGTTCGTTTTGCTACTTTTTCTTCAAACCTCTGAGGCAGCAGATTCAAGAATGCAGACTTCTGAGGGGAACTTGATCGTCTCAGAGCCTTCAGCCAAGACAGCTAGGTCCGTCAGACTTTCCCACTGGTGCTGTGTGAGAACTGCTCCTTTAAGAAGTGGACAAATTCGGGTTCCAACTCCAAACCTCAGTTGGAAGTTCAAGCCACAATTGGAACACTCATGTCCTGCCCAGAAAGCTGCCCTAACCTTGAGCTGACGTTCTCCTACAAATCCATCCCACGCAAACACAAACATCTCCTTTTAAACATTGAAGTCTCAGAGCCTCCACCCTGAAAAGGAAGTGGAAAGCCAAGTTCTGGGCTCCCTCGGCTTCCCTAGTCTGACCAGTCAGCTGACCAGAAGCAGCGGCAGGGGACAGTGTGGGTTTGCCCAACACAATGCCAGTGAGAATTCCTTCATGATCACTGGGAAGACGTCATCTTTGTGTCTCAGCTAACCCTTCCCTTAAAAATAAAAGTGCTCCTGAGACTGAGAGAGAAGAGAGAGGAAATGCAGTGATAAGAATACTAATCAGCATAGAGTTTTCCAGAATTTGCTTTGCTAGCACATTAAAAAAAGAAAAGAAAAATTCATCCATATAAAAAGCGCTGGAAACCTTTTTCCGGCAGCCTGGGGGCTTTTGCCAGGGGACAGATTTTTCTCCTTCATCTCAGTTTTTTCCAGGCCCTTTTCTTGTATGTTCTCCTTTTTTCTTACTTCCTTTCTTCTTTCGTCTTTTAACAGAGTCCTCTCTGTCTGGGAAGCAATCCGGGGGGGTGTTGGAGGGGCTTGCGCTGAGCCAACCCTGGAAGCAGATGTGGCTGGTTCCCTGCTGTTGGGGCATGAGACCATTTAGAGTTGCAGTAGGAAGACCCCATTTCTCAGCTAGTGGGGTCCTAGTAAGGTCCTACCCAGACATCCCTGCTGCTTTCCCTAGCACCTTCTTTGCTGTTTCATTCCTATTTCCTTCTTCTCCTGGGCTTCCCTCCAGTGCAATCTTTTCCTTCGGTGGCAAGATGACTGAAGGAATCAGCGGGTTAGAGGCTGCCTCCTCACACTCCCTTCCTACACATGATTTTGACAAGACTGATCTGTGCAGCTCAGCAAAGCCCAAGAATGGCCTTCTCCCTGACCCCACAGTCTGGATGCATGATCCCAATATCTTTGTAAATAATATAGTATAATCTCAAGAGGCTTGCTACTGTAGAGAGAGGAATAAATAAATCAATATGTAAATAAACACACAAGTCGGGGGGGTGGGGGATGATGTACTAGGACTTTGCAAAACTGTGATAAAGCATTTTAGAAGATGGGTGTTGCTGCATTGCTGTTGAGCTGATTGAAGGGCTAGGATTCCAGCTGTGGGCTGTAGGAGAGAAAGTAAGCCGTGACTAAAATTCCCTCATGGATTGATTTGGTTTAAATATATTCCAGGAGCTACTCTAATTGCTGGTTCAGTCTCAGGCTTTGATTTTCCTCCTCTCAATTCCCTGCATTCCAAGTACTTTTTATCAAGGGGCCCTGGCTGCCCTCAGTCCTATCCAGAATTTTTCTGGATTCACAATCCACAGTTCTGAGGTCACAGTGCCTGAAATTCTGCTCTCTGCCAAAGGGACAACCATACAGTCCTTACTTGGGAGAAGCATGCTGGTAATTTCTAGAGGAAAAGGTAGTTAATTCTCAACTTGAAGTGGAAGTAAAGATGGCAGGCTCTTACCGTTCACAACAGACCCAGCGTCACTTTGCTACTGGGATGGAGAAGCCTGGTGGGCTGCAGTCCATGGGGTCACAAAGAGTCAGACACAACTGAACATGAACACACAAGCCAGTGGAAGGTGAGAGGAGAGCTTCCAATCGTGCGGGTCCTCTCACACCACCCAGCCAGCGCAGAAGGCTGCAGAGGTTGACCTCTGGAGTCTCACACCATGAGCCTCTTGCCAATTCAGAATCCCTGGCCGCACTTCGGCTGCCCTTCTCTTCTGCTTGACCCCCTGCATTACCTTTTTTTTAAAAATTTATTTGGTTGAACTGAGTCTTAGTTGTGGGATATTAGCTTCATGCCTGACCAGGGATGGATCTTAGTTCCCCAACCAGGGATTGAAACTGTGCCCCCTGTTGCAGGGCAGATTCTTAGTCACTGAGCCACCAGGGAAGCCCCTCTGCACTACTATCTAATTCTTCTTTCCTTCCTTCTCCCTCTCCTCCCTCCTTCCTCCTCTCCTTCTCTTTCTAGAAAATCTCAAATATATACATAATTAGAGAGAATAGTGAAATGATCCCCCAAATGCCATAAATCCACCACCCAGCTCCAACAGTTATCAACTCATGGCCAGTCTTGTTTCAGTTGTATGCCTGCTTACTCTTACTACCCACTCATTTTACTGGGATGATTTTTGAAGCAAATTTCAGAAATCATTTAATCTGTAAGTAGTTTAGCATATGTCTCCAATGAGAAAGGCCTTTCTGGATGTAATCTCATTATTACACAAAACAATAAAATTTCTAATGTCTCCAAATATCCAGTGTCAAAGTTTCCCCAATGTCTTATTTTTATATTTGTTCAAGTCAGAATCCAAATAAGATCCCTATATTGCAATTAGTTTATGTGGCTTAAAGGTCTGTTTTTCATATAGCTTCTCTTTTTCTTTCTTAAATTTTATTGAAGAAATTCAACCATCTGAATTGTAGGCATTTCCACAGCCTGGATTTTGCTGATTGCATCCCTGTGGTATTGTTGACCATGTTCCTCTGTCCATTATATTTTCTTTAAATTGGTGAAGAGCTTCACTGAGTTCAGATTTGATTTAAAAAAAAAAAACAAGAATACTTTATAAATCATGTTGTGTTCTCCCATATCAGGGAGCACATAATTCTGTTTGTATTTTTTGTGAGTGATATTAACAGCCATTAAGTGTCATTGTCTGATCTACTTTTCATCAATTTCATCACGGGCTGCAAAATGGTGACATTCTAATTCTATTATTCTGTTTTCATTTATTTGCTAAAATACTTCTACAAAGATAAATTCTTTCCATCAACCATCTGGTTGCCCTTAGCTCAACATTGCTTGGAAACTTTAGTCTACACAGCCAGAACGTGAAGGTTCTGTGGCCAGTATCCTCTAGACCTTGGGGCAGACACAACAGGAAGAAAATAATGTTTTTTCCATGGGTCATCTATGTCTATTTTTTCAAAGATATTTCACAATCCATTTCCAGGCAAGAGATTGGCTCTGCTTCAGTATCTGTAACTTCTGCATTTACCAATAGGAAAATATGGATTAGTTTCAATAATTCTGAAAAAAAATCTTCTCCACTCAGTTTTTCCAGCCTAAAGCTCATCCTCTCCAGAGTTCAGAGGTGGAGCCCACACAGGGTATAGTGTGGCCCATTGTAAATGATAGAACCATGAACTCACCCTTCCAGGGCTGTCCTGTTGGCTGCATGGTAAGGAAGATATATCCTCAGATTTGAACATACTCAGTATTAGCTCTGGTGGAGAATGAAATGGCAACCCACTCCAGTATTCTTGCCTGGAGAAACAGGGACAGAGGAGCCTGGTGGGCTGCCATCTATGGGGCTGCACAGAGTCAGACACAACTGAAGCGACTTAGCAGCAGCAGCAGTATTAACTCTTAGGGGGAAGCAAGCATAAACTCCTCCATGTAGAGAGGCCTTCACCATCTGAGGACATGGGTGAGGTCAAGGTCCAGATGTTTACCTGTGCCACCCATAAGTCTTGCCCCTGACCATGCTGGCTCCAATCTTGGAGCCCCTACTACTCTGTGCTCTGGGAAGACAGTATTTCCACCCAGGTTTCTTTGTAACTGTGGAGACTTGTAAGCTGCAACTAGGTCATTTTGCATCAGATCATACCAACAGAGTCTTGCCTGCACACACTTGCCTGTTGGGGGAACCTTGAGGTGGGTCTTCCTGCACAAGCGGTCAGCAGCACACTCAAGGGCTCTTAGATTCCCAAGAGAGCCACTCAAGCAGATACCGTTCAGGACCCAGGGCCCTCCATCAGGGCCAGGCCAGTTGGCTGCACCACTTGGACTATAGTCACTGGGTTGAAATGCTACTAGGTGCTGGGTACTTGTCATCCAGCCCTGGCTGGGACCAAGGTTGCCTCACCAGGGGTTTGAGGAGAGGTGGTGGCAGGAGTACAGAGGACTTTCTATTCTTAGTCCTAAGCAGTCAGCTGCAGAGAAAATTCAGTGAGGAGGTAGAGCTGAACACTGCCTGCCCTGGCTAGCATAGTGAATCTTGGTGCTTGGGGACCCAGTTGAGTGGGCCCTGTGTCCATCTAGAAGAGACTGGAAAGAGAAATCAATCTCCTCTGCTTGAGTTTTTCCCCTACCACCTCAAGTTCCTCTCTGAGCCAGAGAATGTTTAGACTTTTCACCAAAATGCAAGGAGATTTTTAGATAAAATCCATCCATTCCAGGGGCTTCCCTAGTAGCTCCGTGGTAAAGACTCTGCCTGCCAATGCAAGAGATGCAGTTTCAATTCCTAATCTGGGAAGATCCCACATGCCACAGAGCAACTAAGCCCTTGCACCCTAGAGCCAGTGCTCCACAAGAAGAGAAGCCATTGCGATGAGAAGCCACTAGAGAGTAGCCCCCTCTTGGCACAACTCAAGAATGCCTTTTCAGGAATGAAGACCGTGCACAGCAAAAAAATAAATAAAATTAAAATAAAATAATTTTTAAAAAATCCATTCATTCCAAATTTGGGATCTGGACTCTGGTTTAAAAGGACCCATAAACCACCCAGTGCAAGCTGGTCCCAGTCCAGGTGGATGCATCTTCTGGTATCCACAATTGTGGTAGGGAGTGGGACAGAAGCCTCTCATGTATAAAATGCTTTGCGTATTACCTGTGGACTTTGAGGTGAGTGATAGGGACACGGGATATGAAGGGGAGGGATACAGGAGAGGTCAATATTGTCACTCATCCCATGTTCATGTTTTTATTTCCTGCTAACAATGAGACACAGCTGGAATCAATTCCCTCAGCCCTGCCAACTTCACTCCAGTGTCTTGGTATCAACAGACCATGTAAATATCCTCATAGACCACCTGGATAAGAACCACGCAAGCTTGCAACCTCTGAGCTGTATTGGGACAAACCTTGCCAAGTACAAGCATGGGTTTTCAAAGCCTCATATCCAGGTGTGTAGGAACTCAGAGGCACAGCAAATTTTTGCCACATCTTGGGGCTTTTTTTGCAGAGGGGAGCTCTGGATAAACCAGGCCTGTCAGGAGTGGACATGGTAATGATATGGGGCTGCTATTTGCTACTACTTAACACCAGCTTTTGGATCACCTCAGATCATTCCTAGGATTCACAAAGATGGCCTTGTGGGGAGCAAAGCCTCATTCATAGTCGCATTCATAACAGGGACCTGCAGAAAACACTAAGTATAGCAGTCATGAGTGCTATTCAGCAAATACTCTTGGTTCTCTGCCTTCTGGACACATGGCATGGTTGCTCTTCCTGATACTGCATTTCAGTGTGACCATCTGACTAGCTTTGACCAGTGAATTGTGAGCTGAAGTGATGTGTCACTTCTAAGCCCAGATATTTAATTGCTGGGCAAGATACTCCTTTCCCACTATGATCTCTTTCTGTGTCCTTCTACCTTGACAATTGGTGATGTTTGCAAAGGTGGCTGCCCTGTCCACTTGGGTGTCAGAGTAAGGAGCACAGAGCACAGTCCTGCTGGTCCACAATGGACGTATAGCATTACTTAGTAAACCTCGGTTGTCATAGGCTGTCAAGATTTGGAGATAATTTGTTATCATAACATAACCTAGACTATTCTGACTGATAGGCAAACTAGCTGTCTAAGGTGGCCTTGAGATAACCTCTTACAGCTTTCTTGAAGTTCTAGGGTCTGATGTAAGCTCCTACATGATCTCTTGGCTGGGAGTGATTATCCATTTAATGACATAGCCATGGACTTCCTGGCCTGCCTTCTTCCAAATACCCAGAAGAGTGCCCTGAACTTCTGAGTGTAGGGCATCACGAAAGATACAAGGCCTCTCTGTAGGGCATGAGACAAATGATAAACCCAGGAAGCCCAAGGTATAGTAGGCAGAATAATGTCCCCCAAAAGATGTCCATATCCTGACCCCCAGGACCTGTGAATGTGTTACCTTACATGGCAAAAGGGACTTTACAGATACGAGGAAATAAGGATCTCAAGATGGGGAGAATATCCTGGATTATCTGAATGGACCCAATGTAACCACAAGTGTCCTTAAAAGTGAAAGACGCAGGCAAGAGTGTTAGAGTCAGAGAGAGATTTGAAGATGCTATGCTACTAGTTTTGAAGATGGAGAAAGGGGAGGATGTGCCAAGGAAGGCAGGTGGCTTCTAGATGCTGGAAAAAGCAAGGAAACAGATTCTCCCCGGAGCCTTCAGAAGGAAGAGAGTCCTGCCAACACTTTGATTTCAGCCCAGTGAGACCCATTTCAGACATCTGACCTTCAGAATTGTCAAAGAATATATTTGGGTAGTTTTAGGCAACTGAGTTTGTAGTCATTTGTTATAGCAGCAGTAAGACACTAATACGTAAGGGGAAATGCACTACCGCTCCTGAGCCTTCTCCAGAGCCATCACCCAAACCTGCCACAGCCACAGCACAACCTGCATTCGATGCAGAACCTAGAGCCCCGGCAACCATATAATGACTAAGTGCCTGTCATCAGGCCTTAATTCCTATAGTGATTATGCTAGACATTCTCTGAGACCCTCCAAGTGTGAATCTTCTGCCCACTGCCCATCACTGGAACCAGTGTACTGCATCTTCCTTATTCACCGTGGTACGTCAAGCCCATGGAGTAGACACCAGTATATATTAGGTAAATGGAAAAATAAATAAGTGAATGAATGCCATGAAGAGTTATCTGATTATATGGGTAGTTCTTGATTATTTATTGAAAATCCCCAGCAAGAAACACATCAAGCTGAGTTACTCACAGTAAAAAATTCAAACAAAACAGCAAACGAATACAAAAAAGAATGTAATGCTTTGCCCACTCACAGCTTTGTCAGGTGCAAACACAATCTGCGTGATTCTCCTTAGTTGGCTGATTCCTTTCATTCCTTCTGCTGTGCGTGTTTTATCTGTGTGTGTGCTGGCAGAGGGGTTTTCTGACAGTGCAACAGATCCATCCTCCCCTGGACACCTGCTTCCTCCAGCTGATTAAAATTTCACTCATTTTTTTACAGAAGTAGCACGGTTTTGTAAGTAAGGATATTCAGTGGGACTAAAAAGAAGCAAACTATCGCATATTTTAGTGATCCGAATACAATTTCATCTGTTCTTATTTATTCTGACCCTGCTATTGAATAATAATTATGAAAGAATTAGAGTTTGTGCCGCCACCAAACAACGTTTTGCAGAGAGCTAGACAGGTACAATGCGATCCTAACAAAACAAGCATATCTCGCTTAACATCAGTAATATATTCCTGAAAAAACAGAAGTTCTGTCCCCAAACACTGACCTCTACTTTAAAGGGTGATAATCTGTTCTGTCCTGGTGACTCAGATGGTAAAGAATCTGCCTGTGATGTGGGAGACCTGGGTTCAATCCCTGGGTTGGGAAGATCCCCAGAAGAAGAAAATGGCAACCAACCCCAGTACTCTTGCCTGGAGAATCCCAGGGACGGAGGAGCCTGGCAGGCTATATAGTCCATGAGGTCAAAAAGAGTCAGACATGACTGAGAGACTAACACTTTCACTTCCACAATCCATTCTGTAACAATCCAAAACTCTAAGATAATTTCCTAAAATATAATTGAAACACAGAAAAATGCCTACATATGTACCAACTATCATCTTTGTTTGTTAAATGTTTAAGACACCATCCTTTGATCATCGAAATTACAAAGTCCAAATCAAAATGGATCTAACACAGAAATGAAAAATTTAAACCTATAAAACTGCCAAAAGAAAATATTTATGACTTTGAATTAGGTAAAGATTTCTCAAATGTGACACACAAAGAAGCACAGTCTGTAAAAGAGAAAAGACTGCTAAGCTGGGCATCATCAAAATTGAGAACTGCTCTTCCAAAGACATTGTTGAGAATGGAAAGACTAGCCACAGACAGGGAAAGAATATTTTCAAGTTACACATCGGATAAAGAACTTGACTCAGGAATCTGTAAAGAGCTTTCAGAACTCAATATTGGACAATATAAATAATCCTGCTTTAAATGGGCAAAAGATTTGGACAGAGACATCACTGGAAGGTATGTGGATAATAAAAAGAGCATATGCTAAGATACTTTATCCTCATTAGTCTTTAGAGAAATGCACTATACACCTATTAGAACAGCTAACATTAAAAAAAAAAAAAAGCTGTCAGTACCAAGTGCTGATGAGGGATTCTCATTCACTGTTGGTGGAAATGTTTTTACATTTCCAAGGTGGCATAGTCACTTTGGAAGACAGTTCAGTGGTATCTTATAAAGAGAAACAAACAATAGTCACATACAATAACAAACACATCGCATTCTCTCTTTTAGATATTTATCCAAAAGAAATGAAGGTGTATGGTTCATATAAAAACCTGTATGTGAATTTATAGCATTTGGTCATAAAAATCAAAATCTGGAAACAACTCAGTGTGCCTCAGTTGGAGAATGGATAAATGGACTGGCCTATTCATGCAGTGGAAGGTTATTAGCCATAAGAAGGAACAAACTATGATACACTCATCAATACAAATGAATCTCAAATGCATTATGCTAAGTGAAAGATGCCAGACTCAAAAGGCCACCTACTGTATGATTCCATTTAGATGTCATTCTGAAAAGGCAAAGCGATAAGGTCAGAAAGAAGATCAGAGGTTGCCCAGAGTGGCAGGGGTGGGGGAGGAGCTGACCACAAAGGGGCACAGAGGGAAATTTGTGTAATGAGAGAAATATTCTGGATCTCAATGGTGGCGAGGTTTGTCAAACTGCAGAACTGTGCACTTTTTTTAAAGAGCATATTTTACTGTATATAAATTATACCTTAAGAAACAGCAGCAACAAAACTAGCAAAGGTGGGTTGCTTTGTATACAGTAGCACATGTCATTCCCATGACCCTGTGGATGGACATGATTCTGATAATCTACCATTTGCATTTGGAAAGGAAGTTAAGACTTCGCTGAATGTTGTTTTGTTAAAATACTGAATTGAGGTTTTGGTCTGTAAATACCTTTTTTCCCCCCTCTATAAAGATCAGCCAAAAATATATTGACAAATACATGTGTTCAATAAGATTTGGGTATTAAAAACCCAAGGGGTTTTACTGGGCAAACAAACTGAAGAGACATTCTGCAGAGTGTGCGAGTCTCAGGATACCGCTGAACTCTGTTTTTATATTCTGGCTGAAGGCCTATACCAGCACTGTTAAACCGACATATATACAACAAATCCTGTTGAATAAAAAATCCTCTGTATTTAGCATATCCTTTTCAGTTGCTGTCTGTTAAGCTGGCAAAATATAGAGAACTCCAAAGAAGCTGAATAATTGAAAGAACAAAGATAATCTAATACTGATTATTACTGATACTGATTTCTAGATCTAGTAACTAAGAATACACAGTGTTTTCATGTCCATGGAATATTTACAAAACTTGATCTCTTGGTCTGTGAGGCATCCTAAAATGTATAAATAAAACATATTCTCTGATTACAATTCAGTGCCACTATAAATAGATAACGGGAGAATAACCAAAAACTTCTTGGAACCAAAATGCAAATACAGAATGTTTGGTAAATATTAATATTGTGAACCTGACATTTTGAAACTTTTAGGATGTAGCCAAAGCTGTACTTGGAAGGAAATGTATAGACTTAAACAACTCACCGAATTAGAAAAAATGAAAATGAACCAAGTAATCGACTGAATATGTCTGGCACATATTAAGCAACAAATAAGCATTTAGTGAGTGAAGAAACACTCATTAAAAACGACAAAATAAACTTAGGGCAAATGGGATAAAAGAAACATGTTAAAACCTTAATTATTAGTTTGAAAAAAAATAAGTCAGATAGCCGGATGGGGCGGGAGAGGGCAACAAAATAGATTATCCATAAAGCAGTCAATCCAAGAAGAAAGAGAGATTTACTCGGTGGTCCAGTGGTTAAGAATCTGCCTTCCAGTGCAGGGGACGTGGGTTTGAACCATAGTCAGGAAACTGAGATCCCACATGCCGTGAACTAAACCACGTGCCGCAGCTCAGGAAGCCCATGCGCCGTTCACGCGTACTGAGCCCATACACTCTAGAAGCTGCGCTCCACAACTAGAGAAGACCCACATGCCCGCACACCACAACGAATATCCAACAAAGCCAAAAAAAAAAAAAAAAAATCATGGAGAAAGAGAGCACAAGCATAACCCTACACAATTTAGAATAAGGAAGGAGATAAAACCAAAAATACAGATGAAATTTTAAAGAATTTAAAGGATACTTTCTATACTATGCTATACATTTAATAATCTAAATGAAATGAGAGGTTTTCTAAGAAAATATAGGTTAGTAAAAGTATGCAAGAAGTATAGAACCAGGAGACATTATTAAGGCAAAGGTAAAAATAAAAAGCATGAAACTTGAAACCGGACACTCCTCATTCCAGATCTGCACTCTGCTCTATGGGAGCTGTGTAACCATATCAAATTACGTCACCTCTCTCATCCTCAGTTTCCCTATCTGTAAAATGATACAAGCAATAGAACTTACCCCATAGAAATATTATGTGGGGATTTTAAAAGATGTATGTAAACAGCTTGCCTGATGCACTGCTGTGATTATTAAAATTTAAAAGCACCGTGGAAGACATTAAGAACTTTGGCAAAGAGCCAGCCCTCATCAGAACACTGCAAACAATTTCACTGCTTTAACTGCTAGTTAAGCTGTTTCAGAACTTAGCAAAAGTGGAAAGGCATCTCATTTCTTTTTAAGAGACTAGTACATCCTGACACCCAAACTTGACAAAGATAGTACATGAGAGCAAAGTACAGACCAACCCTCTTAGGAATACCAATATAAAATTTCCAAATAAAATCTTAGAACTTAGCCTCAGTGGTATTTATAGATAGCATGTGAGTCAAATTAATATTGCTACATTATGTTTTTGATCATAAAGTTTCCCATTGCTGCTGTAACAAATCACCACAAACTTGGTGACTTAAAAACACTCAAATTTATTCTCTTATAGTTTTGGAGGCAAGAAGTTTGGATTGGTTTCACTGGATCAAAACCAAGATATCTATAGGACTGTGCTTCTTTCAGAGACTCTGGGAGAAAATTCCTTTTCTTGCCTTCCCAACTTCTAGAGCTACATTCCTTGCCTTTCTGAGCTTCTCATTTCTGCCCATATTCCTTGGCTCATGACCCCTTTCTCCATCTTCAAAATCTGAAGTATTTATCTTCCAATCTCTCACTCCATGCCAAAAGTCATCACACTGCCTTTTCTCTCTGTGTAAACATTCTCCCCTTCTGCCTTCTTCCTCGCATAAGAGCTATATTAAGGCCAACAGGAATAATCTAGGATAATCTTCCCATTTCAAGATTCTTAATCACATCTGCAAAGATTTTTTTCTACATAAATTAGGATGTGGATGTCTTTGAAGGGATCATTTTTTTTTCCCCAGCCTACCACAGTTTTCCCTTTGGCCCTAAAGATTCATGCCTGCGACATGAGAGAAATACAACCACCCCATCCCAACAGCCCCCAAATTTCAACCTACTAGAGCATCAGCTAGAGTTCAAAATCTCATTGGCTCATAAGTCTGAAATCTCTCCATCTATATCACATATAGGGGAGATTAAGTATCATTCTACCTGGGGTAAAATTCTTCACTATTTGTGCACTTATGAAACTAAAAAAGAAGTTCTCTGTTCCCCAAATAAAATGGTGGTTCAGACATAGTATAATAGTTGTAGATATTCCCATTCCAAAGGGAGAAAAATGGAAAGAATAAAGAGGTTACTGCTTCCAAGCAATGTCTAAAGCCAGCTGGGAAAATTCATTAGGTTTCAAGGCCTGGGAGCATCCCTCCCTGGTATAAGAGGCTGCCCTCTGAGCTTAGGGCTCTGGCTGCTATGTCTTGATTCTGGGCCCAAGGCCCAAGGAGTTATTCTTCCTTTTCCTTGTTTGAAGCTAAATAGTTTTCCTGCTTGTAGATTTTGAGAGTCTGATCATCTTCCTTTATTTCATCCTCTCCCTGTCCCTTTTAGCACGAGTCAGCAGTGTTTCTGCTGGCTTACCATGTTTGGTAAGTCCGCATGTATTTCACTGAGACTCATGGCATCAGATGGGATGGTCCTCTACAGATCAGCCCTGGCTCATCCCACATCGCTTCCTGGCTTCTGTTGACTGAGTGGCTCTGTGAAGTGGCTACCTTCAATGCTTCAGCACTAGCAAAAGATCATCTAGCCACAGCCTTGGCTTTCTCTCCAGAGCACAATTGCCTTACAGTGAATCTCTTAATATTAGCATTATTTGCAACCTGGTTAGGCTGTGAATTTCTCAGATCATTAAGTACTGGTTCCCTTTTGCTTAACATTTCTTAATTTGTGTCTTTCCTCTCACATTTTACAGAAGCAATAAGAAGAAACCAGGTTGCATCTTTGACACTTTGCTTGGAAAGCTCTTCAGCTAACTATTCAAGTCTATTGCTTGCAAGTTCTGATTTCCACATCACTGGAGGACACAATTCAGCTAGGCTCCCTGCCACAGTATAAGAAGGATCTCCTTTCCAAGTTCCAATAACACATTCTTCATTTCCTTCTGAACTGTCACCAGCAATGCCTTTAACATTCATATTTCTGCCAATATTCTATTTATGATAATATGTGTGTACTCAAAGATGATAACAGGCTTTCTCTACCATGCTCCTTACTTCCTCCTGAGCCCTTACTGGCAGAGGCTTTAACATCCATATTTCTACCAACAGTCTGTTCAAGGCAATCTTGGCTTTTCCTATCATGTGCCCCCAAATTCTACCAGTCTCTCCCCTTTTTCCCAATTCCAAAGTCACTTTCACATTTTTAGGAGCAGTTAACCTTTGAACAACATGCGTTTTAACTGCACAGATCCACTTATATACATTTTTTCACTAACTACATACTATGCTGCTGCTAAGTCGCTTCAGTCGTGTCCGACTCTATGCGACCCCATAGACGGTAGCCTACCAGGCTCCCCCGTCGCTGGGATGCTCAAGGCAAGAACACTGGAGTGGGTTGCCATTTCCTTCTCCAATGTGTGAAAGTGAAGAGTGAAAGTTAAGTCGCTCAGTCATGTCCGACTCTTAGCGACCCCATGGACTGCAGCCTACCAGGCTCCTGCGTCCATGGGATTTTCCAGGCAAGAGTACTGGAGTGGGGTGCCATTGCCTTCTCCGAACTACATATTATAGTACTACATAATCTGAGGTAGTTTGAATCCATGATGCAAAACTATGGATATAAATTCCAGATACAGAGGCCTCAGTCATGTCCGACTCTTTGCGACTCCATGGACTGTAACCCGCCACACTCCTCTGTCTATGGGGAATCTCCAGGCAGGAATACTGGAGTGGGTTGCCATCCCCTCCTCCAGAGGATCTTCCCAACCCAGGGATTGAACCCAGGTCTCCTGCATTGCAGGCAGGTTCTTTACCATCTGAGCCACCAGGGAAGCCCAACTAAAAATTATGCCGAGGTTTTCAACTGCAGAGAGTTAGTGTCCCTAACCCCTCATTGTCAAGGGTCAACTATATTTGTTACAGCAGCTCTCTACTTCCAGGTATTAAAATCTGTATCAGTTGAGGATCTGCCAGAGAAAAAGAACCAGTTAAAAAATTATACAATATATATACATATATATACATGCACATAGATATAAAATATGTGTGAGTATATATGTAGGGGGTGGGTGGAGATGGAGAGGGGTCTCCCTGGGCAAGTCTGAAATCCACATGGTAGTCCATTAGGACAGGCAGGCTGGAACTCTCAGATATGAGCTGACACTGCAGGTCCCAGGTGGTCCCAGGTGGAATTTCTTCTTCAGAGAAGCCTCAGCACTGCTCTTCAAATTTTTTGACTGATTGAATCAGGCCCACCCATATGGAGGACAGTCTCCTTTACTTAAAAAAAACTGATTATAGAAATTAATCACACCTGTAAAACACTTTCACAGTAATGCCTATATTAGTGTTTGATTAACTGGGAGCTATAGCTTAGCCAAATCGGCACATAAAATTGACCATCACACATTAATTATAAAGAGACAATCCAAAATATTTGTTGTTGTTTAGTCACTAAGTCATGTCCAATTCTTTTGCAACACCATGGACCGTAGCCCACCAGGCTCCTCTGTCCATGAGCTTTTCCAGGCAAGAATCCTGGAGTGGGTTGCCATTTCCTTCTCCAGAGGATCTTCCTGACTCAGGGATCAAACCTGTGCCTCCTGCATTGGCAGGAAGATTCTTTACCACTGAACCAATGGGAAGCCCAATGCAAAATATTTAGACAACCCCCAAATATAAAGTAATAAAACAAAAAAGCTACCAGGAGATCTACCAGCCAGAGATACCACTGCCAACCTCTCAGTGAATATCCTCCCAGACTTTATTCTTTGCAAATTCAAATACACACACACTTTAAAATAAATCATCATAAAAATTCTGTTAATTTTTACAAGAGAAAATAACTACATATTTACCTTTTATTTTAGAAGTAATACATATTTACTATGCAACATTAAGATGTAAAACAAAGTAAATATTACTGAGAGTCCCATGACTCAGAGATAAATCACCATGAACATTCAGGTATATTAAAACTTTTTTTCAGAGATATCTGGACAGATTATATATGTATATTGTTATGTACATTTAATTTTAATAGATATATGCATTTTATTCTAAAGATATACTAGAATGTATTCTTTTCCTGGTGTTTCTTGCATTATTCAGAACTCTCTCTCTTGCAGATGACCAAAGTCCAATTCAAACTAGCTTGTAAGCAGCAAAGAAAGTGGGACTTCCCTGGCCCAGTGGCTAAGATTCAGTGCTCCCAAGTAGGGGGCCTGGGTACAATCCCTGGTGAAGGAACTAGTTTCCACATGCTGCAACAAAGAATGAAGATCTTGTGAGCCATGACTAGAACCTGGAGAAGCCAAATAAATATGTAAAAATAAATACTAAAAAAAAGAAGCAAAGGAATGTATTGGTGTAGCTGAAAGGTTAAGGCACAGCTGGAACAAGCAGTCAAATGATGCCTGACTTCTGTCTCTCCAGCTCTTGGTAGGCTCTCTCCATATGCTGTGCACGATGACTACCAGCTGCTCTAGACTCGCTTTTTATAGGTTTAACAATCTGATGCAGAGACTGCTATTAGGTTACCTAGTATCCTAACAGAACCCTAATTTATTTGGGGACTCAATTTACTCAGGTGAAAACTACATTTCTGAAACTCCCTTGCAGGTAGGTTTCAGTTCTAACCAAAAAATAAAAGTCATAGGATGGGGCTACAGGCAAAGCTTTTTAAAGGGTATTGATCCAGTTAACATGTATTATTCACAATAGACAAAAGATGGAAGAAACCCAAATGACCCTTAATGAATGGATGGATAAACAAAATGTGGTCTACACATCCAACAGAATATTATTCAGCCTTGTAAAGGAAGGAAATTCTGAAACATGCCATGATATAAATGAACTTTGAACATTATGCTAAATGATATAAGCCAGTCACAAAAGGACAAATACTGTATGATTCCACTTACACAAAGTGCTTAGGGTAATCAAATTCATAAAGATTTGAAGTAGAATGTTCATTTCCAGGGCCCAAGGGAAGGGGGCAAATGAAGAGTTAGTGTTTAATGGGTACAGAGTTTTAGTTTTGTAAGATGAAAAGAGTTCTGGAGACGGATGTTTTCTGTAACAGCTATACGATTTTACACTCCCAATAGCATTGCCATGAACATTTAGTTAGGTTGTCTTTAATTTCTTCCAAAAATGTTTTGCAATTATCCTTCAATTAAAAATAAAAGTTTTTAAATGTAAAAAAATGTTTTGCATGAAACATGTATAATATCATGTATGAAACGAGTTGCCAGTCCAGGTTCGATGCACGGTACTGGATGCTTGGGGCTGGTGCACTGGGACGACCCAGAGGGAGGGTAGGGGAGGGAGGAGGGAGGAGGGTTCAGGATGGGGAATACGGGTATACCTGTGGCGGATTCATTTCGATATTTGGCAAAATTAATACAATATTGTAAAGTTTAAAAATAAAATCAAATTAAAAAAAATGTTTTGCAGCTTTCAGAATATAAGTCTTGTACTTCTATTAAGCTTATTCTTATTATTTCATTCTTTTTGATGCTATTATAAATGGAGTTGCTTTTTAAATTTTATCTTAATATTTTCATTGTTAGTGTATAGAAATACAGTTGACTATTGTATATAGATCAATGCAAAGAAATAGAGGGAAACAACAGAATGGGAAAGACTAGAGATCTCTTCAAGAAAATTAGAGATACCAAGGGAACATTTCATGCAAAGATGGGCTCGATAAAGGACAGAAATGGTATGGACCTAACAGAAGCAGAAGATATTAAGAAGAGGTGGCAAGAATACACAGAAGAACTGTACAAAAAAGATTTTCACAACCCAGATAATCACGATGGTGTGATCACTCACCTAGAGCCAGACATCCTGGAATGTGAAGTCAAGTGGGCCTTAGAAAGCATCACTACGAACAAAGCTAGTGGAGGTGATGGAATTCCAGTTGAGCTATTTCAAATCCTAAAAGACGATTCTGTGAAAGTGCTGCACTCAATATGCCAGCAAATTTGGAAAACTCAGCAGTGGCCACAGGACTGGAAAAGGTCAGTTTTCATTCCAATCCCAAACAAAGGCAATGCCAAAGAATGCTTAAACTACCACACAATTGCACTCATCTCACATACTAGTAAAGTAATGCTCAAAATTCTCCAAGCCAGGCTTCAGCAGTACATGAACCGTGAACTTCCTGATGTGCAAGCTGGTTTTAGAAAAGGCAGAGGAACCAGAGATCAAATTGCCAACATCCACTGGATCATCAAAAAAGCAAGAGAGTTCCAGAAAAACATCTATTTCTGCTTTATTGACTATGCCAAAGCCTTCGACTGTGTGGATCACAATAAACTGTGGAAGATTCTGAAAGAGATGGGAATACCAGACCACCTGACCTGCCTCTTGAGAAATCTGTATGCAGGTCAGGAAGCAACAGTTAGAACTGGACATGGAACAACAGACTGGTTCCAAATAGGAAAAGGAGTACGTCAAGGCTGTATATTGTCACCCTGCTTATTTAACTTATATGCAAAGTACATCATGAGAAATGCTGGACTGGAAGAAACACAAGCTGGAATCGAGATTGCCGAGAGAAATATCAATAACCTCAGATATGCAGATGATACCACCCTTATGGCAGAAAGTGAAGAGGAACTAAAAAGCCTCTTGATGAAAGTGAAAGAGGAGAGTGAAAAAGTTGGCTTAAAGCTCAACATTCAGAAAACGAAGATCATGGCATCTGGTCCCATCACTTCATGGGAAATAGATGGGGAAACAGTGTCAGACTTTATTTTTTTGGGCTCCAAAATCACTGCAGATGGTGGCTGCAGCCATGAAATTAAAAGACGCTTACTCCTTGGAAGGAAAGTTATGACCAACCTAGATAGCATATTGAAAAGC
The DNA here is from genome assembly GCF_055505025.1 of Bos grunniens. Taxonomy (NCBI): domain Eukaryota; kingdom Metazoa; phylum Chordata; class Mammalia; order Artiodactyla; family Bovidae; genus Bos; species Bos grunniens. The sequence continues at coordinate 82,565,397 of NC_141174.1, read as the reverse complement.
AGAGATATTACTTTGCCAACAAAGGTCCATCTAGTCAAGGCTATGGTTTTTCCTGTGGTCATGTATGGATGTGACAGTTGGACTGGAAAAGGTCAGTTTTCATTCCAATCCCAAAGAAAGGCAATGCCAAAGAATGCTCAAACTACCACACAATTGCACTCATCTCACATGCTAGTAAAATAATGCTCAAAATTCTTCAAGCCATGTATGGATGTGAGAGTTGTAAAGAAGGCTGAGCACTGAAGAATTGATGCTTTTCAACTGTGGTGTTGGAGAAGACTCTTGAGAGTCCCTTGGACTGCAAGGAGATCCAACCAGTCCATTCTGAAGGAGATCAGCCCTGGATTTCTTTGAAAGGAATGATGCTAAAGCTGAAACTCCAGTACTTTGGCCACCTCATGCAAAGAGTTGACTCACTGGAAAAGACTCTGATGCTGGGAGGGATTGGGGGCAGGAGGAGAAGGGGACGACAGAGGATGAGATGGCTGGATGGCATCACTGACTTGATGGACACGAGTCTGAGTGAACTCCGGGAGTTGGTGATGGACAGGGAGACCTGGCGTGCTGCAATTCATGGGGTCGCAAAGAGTCGGACACGACTGAGCAACTGAACTGAACTGAACTGATTGTATATAGACACTATGTCCTGTAACTTTGCTCAACTTGTTTATTACTTCTAGCAGTTTTTAGTAGATTCCTTAGGATTTTCTAGTTAAAAGAACATGTCATCTTAAAGACAATTATATTTCTTTTCAATCCAGATATATTTTATTTCTTTTTATTACCTAACTGCCCTGGCTAGAATCTCCAGCACAATGTCTATAAGAGCAGACATCCTTATTTTATTCTTGATCTTGGGGGAAAACATTGTTTTTCACCATTAAATATGATTATTAGCTATGTTTTTTGTTTGTTTTGGAGATGTACTTAAAAGGCTGAAGAAGTTCACTTCTGTGGTAGGCAGAGTAGTGACTCCTCAAAGATGCCCACATCCCTGGAATTTGTTAATATGATAGGTTACATGGCAAAGGGGAATTACGTTAGCAGATGCAATTAATGTTTGTTACTAATCAGCTAGCTTTAAAATAGGGCCAGTCACTGGGATTATCCAGGTGGGCCCAATGTTATCACAAAAGAATGCAGGCAGTTTCTAGAAGTGGAAAATGGAAGGAACCGGATTCTTTCCTGGAGCATCCAGATGGAACACAGCTCTACTGACACCTTAAATTTTAATCTCAGAATCCCACAAGGCTTCCCAGGTGGCTCAGTGGTAAAGAATCTGCCTTCAATGTAGGAGACCCCGGTTCAATTCCTGGGTCAGGAAGATCCACTGGAGAAGGGAAAGGCTACCCACTCCAGTATTCTGGCCTGGAGAATTCCATGGCCTGTATAGTCCATAGCATCACAAAGAGTTGGAAACGACTGAGTGACTTTCACTTTCATCCCACAGGCTTCCCAGGTGGCTCAGTAGTAAAGAATCAGCCTGCCAAGCAGGAGACCCAGGTTCCATCCCTGGCTTGGGAAGATCCTCTGGAGAAGGAAATGGCAACCCACTCCAGTATTCTTGCCTGGAAAATCCCATGGACAGAAGAGCCTGGTGGACTACAGTCCTTGGGATTGTAGGAGAGTCGAACACGACTGAGCACAATCATGAGCATCCCACAAGTATCAGACTTCTGACTTCAGGACACTAAGACAATGAACGTGCATTGTTTAAGCCAGAAATTTGTGGCAATTTGTTGCAGCAGCAATACAAAAGGAAAACACCTTCTGTTTCTACTTTGAGTATTCTTGGTGGCTCAGATGGTTAAGAATCTGCCTGTAATGCAGGAGGCCTGGGCTTGATTCTTGGATCAAGAAGATCCCCTGAAGAAGGAAATGGCAACTCACTCCAGTATTCTTGCCTGGAGAATCCCATGGACAGAGGAGCCTGGCGGGCTACAGTCCATGGGGGTCACAAAGAGTCAGACACGACTGAAAGACTGACACTTTCACATCACAAAGAGTGGTTAGTTTTTTTAAAAGCCTCACACCTTAGGAATTCCAAGGAACAAAGAAAATCTTAAAATCATCCACTCAAAAAATAATACATTTGCTACCATGAGAACTGAACTAGATTGATGCTGGACTTTTCATCTGTGATACTAAATACTGAGAGATGACAAGGTTCACAGACTTCTGAGGGTGAAGGATTAGGTCTGAAGAATCTGTGGGAAACCACTGGCTGTTCATGTATAAGGACAGAGGGAAACATGCTCAGACATGGAAAGGTTTGGGAAGGATGCCACTCATGTATCCTTTCAAAATTTTTTCTCAAAGAAGAATTTCATCCAAATGGAAAATAGGAATAAAGGGATCAAAGGATGAAGGAGTATGAGAAACTGGAATAAGAGTTAAATCTAAATGCTGATACTCTCATAAATTACAATGCAAACTTAAAAAAAAAAGTTTCTTTAAGAAGAACATGTAATGTCAAAGTCAGTAGTACTCTGGAATTCTTAAACTTACAAAGTAGGAGGTGAGGAAAGAATTGATAGCTGCCAACAGTCATTTCTTACTGAGCAGGGAACTCTGAGAGAAACATAGGCTCAAAAATTTTTATTACAAATTGTAAGGTAAAGGCAGCCACATTAAAAGGTAGCCGTCTTTTAATTTCATGGCTGCAATCACCATCTGCACTGATTTTGGAGCCCAAAAAAATAAAGTCTGACACTGTTTCCATTGTTTCCCCATCTATTTCCCATGAAGTGATGGGACCAGATGCCATGATCTTAGTTTTCTGAATGTTGATCCTTAAGCCAACTTTTTCACTCTCCACTTTCACTTTCATCAAGAGGCTTTTTAGTTCCTCTTCACTTTCTGCCATAAGGGTGGTGTCATCTGCTTATCTGAGGTTATTTCCCTATTAAAAGATAAAGATTGAGGTTGGGATCACTTTTAAAGGTGAAATGAGACTGCATTCTAGAGCTCGGCCTAAAACAAAATGACATAACCAGTGTATGTATTTCAGGTTAAATATGTATTCCTGGACAAATGTATTCCAGGTCAAGATAAACAACAAAAATCTGGATCCCCAAAGTAAATTTAGACAAAGAAGAATTTGTGGCCAAAAGAACAAGGCATCGTGAGAGCGGATAGCATCGGTTAGATAACCTAACACCTACTGCCAACCCCTTCATCTTTTCCTCCCTTAAGGGAGGAAAGCTAAATATTCACTTCACCTTTCCAACACCCTCCATATATCTCTGGGTGACTATTTGAATAGGGTTGCCAGATTAAACAAATAAAAACACAGGATGCCGAGTTCAATTTGTATTTCAGATAAACCATGAATAATTTTTACTGTAAGTATGTCTGAGCCAATATCTGGGACATTCTTAAGATAAAAAATTATTTGCTGCTTATCTGAAATTCAGATTGAGCTGGGAATCCTGTATTTTATTTGGCAAACCTACATGTAACTGCTTCCCTTGTGGCTCAGCTGGTAAAGAATCCACTGCATGTGTGACACCTGAGTTCAATCCCCGGGTTGGGAAGATCCCCAGGAGAAGGGAAAGGCTACCCACTCCACTATTCTGGCCTGGAGAATTCCATGGACTGTATAGTCATAGGGTTGCAAAGAGGCGGACACAACTGATCAACTTTCACTTTCAGATGTAACTAGCCCTGGCCAATGAGACTTAAGTGGAAGTGGTTAAGTATAGTAATGCAACTCAAATTGATCTGCAGATTCAGTGGAATCCCTATCAAATCCCAACTGCCCCTTTTCCCCTGGAAATTGACAAACTGATTCTAAAGACTTTATGTAGAAAACTAAGAGACCCAGAATTACAAAATAATTTTGAAAAAGAAGAATAAAGTTGGAAGATTCACAATTACCAATTTCAAAACTTATTACAAAGCTATAGTAACCAAGAGGATGTGATACTGGTATGAGGGTTGGGGGATAGATATATAGATCAATAAAACACAGTTGAGAATCCAGAAATAAATTCTTACATTTATAGTCAGCTGATTTTCCAAAAGTGTTCCAAGCAGTTGAATGGGGGAAAGAATCATCTCTATAACAAATGGCAACAACTAGAGAGCCATGTGTGAAATAATGAACTTGAACTCCTACTTCATACCATATACACAAATATCATGTCAAAATGAATAATAGACCTAAATAAAGAGCTGAAACTATAAAACTCATAGAAGAAAATAAAGGAGTATATTTTTGTGATCTTGGGTTAAACAACATCTTCTTAGGTATGATAACAAAAGCACAAATGACCTAAATAAATAAATTGGACTTAAGCAAGCTTAAATTTTTGTGCTTCAAAGGACATTATTAAGAAGATTAAAAGCCAACACACCGAATGGGAGAAGATATTTGCAAATTATATATCTGAGAAGGGTCTAGGACCTAGAATATATAAAGAACTCTTACAACTCAACAAGACAAACAACCAGATCTAAAAAATAGGCAAAAAATTTGAATAAACATTTCTCTAAGGAAAATACATAAGTGGCCAATAAGCACACGAAAATATACTGAAAATCATTAGCCAACAAGGAAATGCAAATCAAAACCACAATGAGATGCCATTTCATACCCACCAAGATGGTTAAAATCAAAAGACAGGCAATAACAAGTGTTCATGAGGATGTGGAGAAAGTGAAATGCTCATCTATTGCTGATGGGATTGTGTCAGTAAAATTAAAAAGCAGTTTGGTGATTCTTCAAAATATTAAACACAGAGCTACCCTATGATGAAGAAATTTCACTCCCAAGTATATGCCCATGAGAAATGAAAACATATATCCACACACAAACTTGTACACAAATGTTCACAGCAGCATTATTCATAAAAGCCCCAAAGTGGAAACAATCCAGATTCTTAGGCATAGATTACTAAAATGTGGTATGTCTATACAATGGAATATTACTCAGCCATAAAATGAAATGAAATACTGAAGCATGTGACATGGACGGACCTTGAAAACATGCTATGTGAAAGAAGCCAGGCACAGAAGACCAATGTTGTATGATTCCGTTTATGTAAGATGTCCAGAATAGGCATAATAGAAAGTAGATTAGTGGTTGTCTAAGGCTGGGGGGTGGGACAGTGTGAGGTGGAGAATGAGAAAAGACTTCTAATGAGTATGGGTTACCATTTGGAGGTTATGAAGATGTTCTGTAATTAATAGTTGCCTAACAGTATTCTTGCCTGGGAAATCCCATGGACAGAGGAGCCTGGTGGGATACAGTCCAGTTCAGTTCAGTTCAGTCACTCATTCGTGTCCGACTCTTTGCAACCCCATGGACTGCAGCACGCCAGGCCTCCCTGTCCATCACCAACTCCCAGAGTTTACTCAAACCCATGTCCATTGAGTTGGTGACACCATTCAACCACCTCATCCTCTGTCGTCCCCTTCTCCTCCATGGGGTCACAAAAGAGTCAGACACAACTTAGTGATTAAGCAGCAGTGAATGTACTAAAAACCATTGAATTGTACTTTAAATGAGTGATTGTAAGCTGTTTTTTATATCACAGCAAAGGCCCCCACAAAAATAGAGCCAGCCTCTTATTTGGTGCCTTTTTTTTGGCTGTGCCAGGACGTGGCATGCAGGATCTTAGATTCCCCCATCAGGGATTGAACCTGCGCCCCCTACCGTGAAAGCAGGGGGTCTTAACCACTGGACCACCAGGGAAGTCCCTGATGTCCTTTTTGATCTGAAGGTGATCGTCTATTAAGTGTTTGATAATTTCATCTGCACTTGTTCATTTATCCACTTCTGGAGCTTCTGTTTCACATAGTATATGTTCAAGACCACAGCATGATCAACTCGGACGCCATCACTCACAGTGGTGAAAGGTGTACTAGCAGCTCACCTTCCATCCCACCCCACACCTGCACCCCACTCTCCCACTCCAGTCCTGCCACCCCAACAGAGTTTTGCAACATTATGGCCCTTTCTGTGCCCCTTACTGTTTGAGGGTTCTCAAAATTTCCCTCTCAAGGTTCTGGGAGAATCCCTTAAGCCTGTCTTCTGACTGAGTAGCTCCAAAATCTGTTAGGGCATTAAAATGACCTCCAGAAGCTTCTTAAAGATATGGATTCCCAGCCCCCAGCTGATGATTCTGATTCTACAAGTCTAGGGTAAGGTCCAGAGACTTTTTTAAAATTAAAGTGCACTGGAAGATTGGTGACTTTAATTCAGCTAGCTGGACATTTAGAAACCACTTTTTATAACTAATTCCTCACTGTAATATCCACTCTGCCATTTACTGCTCTACTGAGCATTTTATTTTAACAATGTTTTTCATCTTAAGAACTTTTCGTTGTTCTCAGATTGCTCCTTTTTAGTGACAGTTTTTTTTTCTATTTTAGCACTGCAATGTCCTCTCAAGCCTCACTGAGAATACTAATTAGAGTGTCTTTTTTTTTAATTTTCTTTTTTCTGTATTAATTTCTGTGCATGCCCAGAGTACTCACATTTTAAGAGACTTTTCCTCTGCCTTGGTTGCTAGTGTCAGGACTGTGAACGCTCAGTGTGGCTGGCACCCTGTTTACAACTCAGAAGGAAGAAGACTCGAGTTAAAATGAAGATGATGTGATTCAATGTGTGCTCAGTCATGTCCAACTCTTCGCAACCCCGTGGACTGTAGCTCACCAGACTTCTCTGTCCATGGAATTTTCCAGGCAAGAATACTGGAGTGGGTCGTCATTTCCTTCTCCAAGGGATCTTCCCCACCCAAGGATCGAACCATCTTCTCTTGTGTCTCCTGCAATGGCAGGCAGATTCTTTACCACTGCACCACTTGGAAAGCCATGTCCCCAGCATTGCTGAAAATTTCCATCAACAATCACACAATAAATACTCATCCAGCGTCTTCTTCAGCAGTGGTCCTCCATCTTGACTGCATGTCAGAATCACCTGAAAGGGTTTGATAAATCCTGATACCTGGGCTGTACCCAGAGTAATGAAACAAACCAGAACTCTCCTAAGCTGGGTTTAAGGTATCAGTCCAGTCTAAAAGCTGCCCAGGTGATTCTAATGTGTACTTAAGGTTGCAAACTGTTATTATAATTGAAATCAACATGTTTCAAAACTTCCTGGGATGTGAATCACATAGGGATCTTAGTAAAAGGCGAATCCCGATTCATGAAGTATGGCATGGTACTTCAGATTCTGCATTTCTAACAAGGTTTCAAGCTAATGCTACTGGTTTCTAGGAACCATATTCTGAATATTAAGGGTCTGAGGCAGTGAGTCACACAGTGTGATGTCTAGACCAGCAGCAGCAGGATCACTGGGAACCTGTTAGAAATTCAGGTTCTCTGTGAATTTCTCCTGAATCAGAAACTCCGGGGTGGGGGGAGGCAGGTACCCAGCATCTGTGTTTTAACAACCCCTCCTGGTGAATCTGATGTTTGCTCAAGTTTGAAAACCTATAGCAGTGATCCCCAACCTTTTTGGCACAGAGGACTTGTTCTGTGGAAGACAGTTTTGCACAGACAGGAGTTGGGGGGAGGGATGGTTTGGGAATGATTCAAGTGATTACATTTATTGTGTACTTTATTTCTATTATGCACTTTATTTCTACTGGGCTTCCCTGGTGGCTCAGATGGTAAAGAATCTGCCTGCAATGCAAGAGACCTGGGTTGGATCCCTGGGTCAGGAAGATCCCCTGGAGAAGGGACTGGCTACCCACTCCAGTATTCTTGTATGGAGAATTCCATGGACAGAGGAGCCTGGCGGGCTATAGTCCACGGGGGGTTGCAAAGAGTAGGACGTGACTGAGCGACTAATATTTTCACTTTGTTTCTATTATTATTATCAGCTCCACCTCAGATCATCAGGCATTAGATCCCAGAGACTGGGGATCCCTGACCTATAATATCCTTCATGCATGAACCTCTGACCACCTTAGTCAGAATCACCTGGCTTTGTAACATGGAGATTCGAGGACACCACCCCAGCCCACCTAATCAGGTTCTCAGAGGGTGAAGCCTCAATTCTGTGTTTCACAAGTTCCCAGGTGAGGCTAATGCATATTAACTTTAAGAACTACCATGCCTCATCCTTGCTAGGCTTCTGAAGATATTTCAATGTCCCAACACTGAAGCAGTTTGGGTTATTTTAATGCCCCAGGCTATTTCTACCCAGTTAATTACCTGTGTAGAAGCTTGACATGATTAATTCAGGTGGATACCATCTTGGAAGTCCCACGGAACCCTATAATTATGTGTGAAATACACATTTAATTTAAACACAGGGGCAAAGATTACGCTGATCATGCTCAGGGGCCTAAGGGTGTGAAGAGCAGATTTTGAACAGAGCATGGGAGCTATTCCTTCCTAAGCTTATGCCATACCATCTGGTGCTGGTAGAATTCTCAAGATTTGGGCTCCCCGATTCCCAAGTCAGTCTTTACAGAGTCCAATTAAGTCTTAACGCCACTAGTGGGCTTTAAACTCAGGAAAAAGACAGCCGAGTCCCGCAGATAACTAAATCTCTCCCAGCAGAGATCTAAATGTAATTATTTGGATAACTTGACCACAAAATATGTCAAATGTAATTTTATTTTCCCAAAATGTATTTTGGGGGCCTGAGTGGTCAATATCTTCTTGGTCTCTTGTTTTGGCTCTGGCATTAACTTGGTCACTGTTTGTTTTTGCAAAGAATACATTTTGGTGTGCTATCCTGTGATGTGTTAAACAAATGGAGAGATTTGGGTTCAGAATTCTTTTTTTCCTCTGTACCGGCCAAGCATTTCAAATGATTTGGCTTTGATTTCAATGTTCCTTAGGAGAGTTGATTTTTTTTTTGGTAATGCCTTAGGCCAGAAAAGAAAAAAAAAAGAAAGAAGTCCAAAGTGCCAAAGGAACAGCCAAAGCAACTCCATAACTGCTACCCCACCCCTGGGCAGAAAAAGTAAAATCCAAATAACACAAAAGAGCTCAACAAGCCATCCCCTAACTGATAACAGCTCTCCAGGGAGAGTTTCCTACCACGGCTTTCTCTCCACCCCTGGGTCCTGGTTGAGGCTGGAAAGGGGCCAGCCCTCGGCACCTCCTTGCTTTTGATTGCTGTTTATCCCCCAAAACATGATTGTCTATAATTATGTATAATCTCTCCCTTGTTTACTCTTTTCCACCGAACCTTGAATGCAGTTCAATCTCTTTGCTCTGCCCGGGCCCAGCGAAGAAAGATTTCCTGTATTTTCAAACTTTTTTAAAAAAACAAATAAAGGCATTAGGTCTTCCTTTTCCTTTGTCCCTTTCATCTCCAAAACCTGACATTCTGGCCATATCTGAATTGATTCCTAAAACATCAGTCGAGTGCTAAGTGCCTTGAAGGAGTTAGAAGTGAGACCAATGTGGACCTGGCTCCCAAGGATTTATCAAGAATTGGTTTCTTTTGTATAAAGTGTGTGGTAACACAGAGCACATAATGAGAAAATAACGGGATGAAATACATTACTCATCTTTTCTTAACCAACAACATATCAACATGTCAATATTTTCCCCCTTTCGGTCACTTGCTGGTTTAATTCTTGACCCCCAAATTAATCATGAATAGCCGAGTTTATTAGTGGAATGGGCCTGCTGCTGCTAAGTTGCTTCAGTCTTGTCCGACTCTGTGCGACCCCGTAGACAGCAGCTCACCAGGCTCCCCCATCCCTGGGATTCTCCAGGCAAGAACACTGGAGTGGGTTGCCATTTCCTTCTCCAATACATGAAAGTGAAAAGTGAAAGTGAAGTCGCTCAGTCATGTCTGTCTCTTAGCGACCCCAGGGACTGCAGCCCACCAGGCTCCTCCGTCCATGGGATTTTCCAGGCAAGAGTGCTGGAGTGGGGTGCCATTGCCTTCTCCGGAATGGGCCTAGGCATATCCTATTCGGCTTACTCCATTTCAGGCCTCCTGTACTGCCCTGTCATAAAGAAAGTGAAATAGTGTTCTCTACATACAAAGCAGATCCCTAAGACCAGCACAGGCGCGTGGATGCATGGCACATGAATATGAATCATACTTCTGTGTGGGCATATAGGACCCCATGCTCGGACAGATCTTTTGCTTGTTTTTTTGTGTGTGTGGGTTGTTTTTGCTTTTTTTAATTGTATTGGAGTATGGTTTCTTTACAATGTGGTGTTATTTTCCACTGTGAAGTAAATCAGCCATACGTAGACATACATCCCCTCTTTTTTGGATTTCTTTCCCATTTAGGCTGCCACAGAGCACTGAGTAGGGTTCCCTGTGGTATACAGTAGGCTCTCATTAGTTATCTATTTTACACATAGCAGTGAATATAATGCCCTGCTGTCACCTCTGTGACATTCTTAATACTTTGGGGCAGGAATTTTTATTTTTGCATTGTGTCCCACAAATGAGATATCTTTCCCTACAGATACCCCAGAACTCATCTTCTAAGGCTTTCTCATCCAACTTTGAGAAAAACCGAATGGAAATTCATCCAGAATCTGATGGCACAGAGGGAGTGAGGAAAGAGGAAAGTTTGTGTGTGTTCATGTGCTAATGACTTCTGTGGCACCCTTCCAGCCCGTGTTTAGATTTCTTAAACATGCCTATTCATCTTGTCAAGTTTCAGCCTAGCTCTTCTGAAATAGAACTGCTCGCAGAAATATCCTGGCAATAGGCTGTTTGGGTCCTGCCACCTTTCCTGGGCTTCCTGCTCACAGAGGGTGCTGTTAAGGGGACATCTGTCTCCTATTGAAGGAAGCTGCTAATTCCCAGGATTGAGCTGGGAGGACAGACGGAGTGTAAATAACACTTCCAGGGGTGGGGGACACGGGAGTGGTGGAGGGTGTTTGATAAACCATGTCTAAAGGGAAAGGAGGCGGAGCCTATTGGCTAAATCACCAGAGAATTACATCAAGGGAAACCTGGGTCCACTCCCAAAAGCCCTAATGTATAGGTTCCAAAAGGAGAGAAGGGAAGGTTATTCCCCAAGCTGTGATGAGGTTCAGCCCCATCTCTTGAAAGGGCTGTGGGGCAGGAAGAGGCCCCCGGGGCTGTCTACAAGGCCCAGTAAATGAGAAAAGTGCAGTTGTCTTATAAGGTTTGCTTTGTATTTGGAGAGGCAAATATTGGCAAAGGAATCTATTTCTTTTAAAAAAAAAAAAAAAGAGCAAAATCTTGAAAGCCAAAACTTTAGAAAGATTGGAAGAAAATACGACAGAATGTGACAGCACTTGATTTTGGATGGTAGGATGATGATTGAGAGTCCCCCCCTCCCCCCGATTTCATTTTCTTTTGGCTTTTTCAAAAATGATATAGAGACAACTTTATCATTTTCACATTATAAAAAAGTAAGTTTATTTAACAACTATTTAAAAATGAAAGGGTTGGAATTTTTAAACAGAGTGACATAGACCCACATTTAAGCAAGCCTGGTTCATCTGCTGAAGTGGAGAGCTTTTCTCCTGTCAGTTTCCAGCACGAAGCCTTAACGAAGAAGGTAGAAAATCATTGACTTACGCATCTCACTTCAATATTTTTAAATCTTTGGGGATATTTGTATGCAAACGGGAACGTGAGCTCACGGCTGGCAGAATTCATTTGTACCTCCTGAACATTCCCACCTGAATCTTCAAGTCATCCCTCTGCAGTTTCCAGAGTGGAGAGAATCCAAGTCGTACAAAGCTGGCTGGGGCCAGGGGCTGTTGAGGGGCACAGCTGTCCTACAGAGAAACTGGGTGCTCGTTTGTCCACAGGTGAAAACGGCTTGAGGACTATTGCTGTGAATTGCCTGACAAGTGTAAATATCGATGTTTGCAGGAAAGTCTTTCAACCTTTTTTTTTTTATTTTCCAAGAAGTTTTGGTGGCTCTTTCAAGTACCAATTATAAATTTCCAAACCCCAGACATTTGGGTGCCAGTCTGAAACAGGGACTGTTCATGCTAAGACTTGTAGTAAATTGCAACAGTTTGGAAAGTGGGCGGTTTGTTTCCCAGAGTTCAAGCAGGGACTGTAGCTGCCAGTGACATCTCTTCAGGATGCTTCTACCCAGCACTCTTAGCTATTTCAAGACGGGAAATAGTTTCCATAGGCTCCTGAAAGGGCTGGCTGGAGGAGTGACCGGCAGGAGACAGAACTCCCTGGCCTGCAGGCTCTAGGCTCATCAATAAAAAAGTAACTGCTTAATGCAGCTTCCAGCTATGAGAGGAATATAAATGAACACTGTGTTCTTCCAAAGGCTTCTAATCTGAGGCACCCGGGGATGATACATATGTATGCGTTAAATTTATCTATAAAGAGTCAGGACTTGTGGATATCCCTTTATGGCTTACAAGTCAAAATGTGTGCAGTAGTGGAAGTTAACTTCACAGAGTATGGCCTTGTTTCAGGCAAAAGGTCACTGGGCTGTCACGGAGAAATTCAGTGAGAAAAAAAAGAAAAAAGGAGCACAACCCCTCAGGATGGCAGCATATTAACTTGGGTAAACACCAGCGTGTGGTGTGTCTTACACATGTATATACATGTATGTTTATACCTCAGCCAGATGAATAGCACCACAAAACTGCTATTTAAATGATTAAGTGTATTTGAGATTTTATTGATTCTAGAAGAGGTAGCACATGAAAGGAGGGCTGGGCAGGCAGAAAGCAGTCTGTAGGTTGCAGTATATGGGGTTGTGATACTTTTATAAGTGACTGGAAAGTCCTGGGCCTGGAGAGAAATGCCCGAATTAGCTGCCACCATCTGTGGACTCTGGAGAAGGAAATGGCCACCCACTCCAGTATTCTTGCCTGGAGAATTCCATGGACAGAGGAACCTGGCCGGCTATAGTCCACGGGGTCGCAAAGAGTCAGACACAACTGAACATCTGTGGACCAGATCCAGTATGGCGGTTGACTTATCTGAATGTAGAGACGTCAAAGGTCTAAAGGCAAATACGGCCATATACTCTGGAAACTCAAGCGTTGGCATCAAGACCCACAATCCTGTAAAGAGATGAAGTCAGAAATCTCCTCTACCTCAAAGGACTTCCCTGGTGATCTAGCGGTTAAGAATCCACCTGCCAATGCAGGGGACATGGGTTTGATCCCTGGTCCAGGAAGAGTCCATATGCCACAAGGTAACTAGGCCCCTGCGCCACAACTGCTGAAACCCATGCACCTAAGCTGGTGCTCCAGACGCGAGAAACCACTGCAGTGAGAAGCCTGCACACTGAAACCAAGAGTAGCCCCCCTCCCTCCCTTGCTCGCCACAACTGGAGAGCACCTGTGCACAGCAACGAAGACCCAATACAGCCAAAAATTAAGTAAATAAATAAAAGTTTTTAAAAAGATCTTCTACCTCAAGATAAAGTCTCTAAATCAAAGAGAAGGCACAGGGTTTTCCTAACTCATCAGTGTTCCCTGAAGCAGCAAGCAAGTCAGAGAGAGGGGATGGAAGTGTCTCACCTGTAATGTTAAGCACCAAAGGGCGACTTGAATTTTGAAGTAAGGTGGTACCACTCGCACTGGGACTCGACAGAACCAGAGCAAGTTCCTCAAGAGAAAAAGCTCTAAAAACAAAAACCTTGAGAGAGTATGATCATCTTTTTGATAGGTATCTGTAAGAGCTGTAACACTGACTACGTGAGGCCTTGGTCAGGGCAGGGAGAGATCAAGGACCAGCAGTAAAAACTTCAAGAGAAGGTGGGACTCAGGGAGCTCTGGCAACTGAAGGGAGGCTTCAGAGCTTCCTCTCTTGGTGGAAGCTGGGGCTGAGGATACCAGGAGAAAGTAAAAGTGTTAGTCACTCAGCCATGTCTGACTCTTTGCAACCCCATGGACTGTAGCAGCCCTCCAGGCTCCTCTGTCCATGGAGTTCTTCAGGCAAGAATACTGGAATGGGTAGCCATTCGGTTTTCCAGGGGATCTTCCTTAACCCAGGGATCAAACCCAGCTCTCCTGCCTTGCAGGTGGATTCTTTACCATCTGAGTCAGCAGGGGAGCCCCATACCAGGAAAAACAAGAGCTATTTGAAAACAAGTGACAATGACTTGAAGAGCTTGTTGCTAAATATGAACTTGAAAGTTATAGAACCAAAAGCGTGGATATTGGCATCGAAGATCCCTGACTTCATTCTTACTACCTTCGAGAGCTTGGTGTCATTAACCAGTTTGAAGGTAGGTATGTTGTGGCACTACTAATGAAGAACCCGCCTGCCAATGGGTGAGAGGTGAGAGGCATGTGTTCAATCTCTCGGCCAGGAAGATCCCCTGGAGGAGGACACGGCAACCTACTCCAGTATTCTTGCCTGGAGAATCCCATGGACAGAGAAGTCTGGTGGCTGTGGTCCCTATGGACAGACTGAGGCAGTCAGACCTGACTGAAGCGACTTAGCACAGTACACGTGCTCACCACTATACCACCAACGCTGCACTGGTTAGCCAGTTTGAGCCTCAGTTTCCTTGTCTTTAAAACGTGTGTTATAAAACCTATCTTACAGAGTTGTTGGGAGGACTTCATAACAAAATACTGGCAAGCAGTAGGCACTCAAACACTATTCCCTTCTCCTTCCTTCCCTCCTCTATTTAAACTTCTTGATTCAGGTCACTTATTCTTTTTGTAAAAATTGAAGTATAGTTGATTTACAATATTACGTTAGTATCAGGTGTACAACAGAGTGATTCACAATTTTTAAATATACCCCATTTATAGTTATTATATAAAATTCTGGCTATATTCCCTATGCTGTACAGTATGTCCTTGCAGCTTATTTATTTTATCCGTAGTAGCTTGTACCTCTAATCCCCTCCCCCTATATGGCCTCTTCCCTGTCCCCTCTCTCCACAGGTAACCACTAGTTTGTTCTCTTCATATGTGAATCTGCTTCTTTTTTTGTTTTATTTAGTGGTTTTGTTTTATTTTTTATATTCTACATGTGATGACATACAATATTTGTCTTTGTCTGACTTATTTTACTAAGCATGATACTCTCCAGGTCTATTCATGTTGTTGCAAATTCCAAAATTTTATTCTTTTTATGGCTGGATAATATTCCATTGTGTATATGTACCACATCTTCTTTATCCACTCATCTGTCAATAGACACTGTCTTCTTCCTGTTTGGGCTACTGCAAATAATGCTGCTATAAACATTGGGGTGCATGTATCTTTTTGAATTAGTGCTTTTTTCATACACCCAAGAGTGGAATTGCTAGAGCATATAGTAGTTCTATTTATAGTCTGAAGAAACTTCATACTGTTTTCCATAGAGGCTGCACCAATTCACATTCCTACCAACAGTACACTATGGTTCCATTTTCTCTCCATTCTTGCCAACATGTTATCTGTTAATTTTTTGATGATAGCCATTCTGACAGGTGTGAAGCAATATCTCATAGTGGTTTTGATTTGCATTTCATTTGGTGATTAGTGATTCCCAGGTGGTGCTAGTGATGAAGAACTCCACCTGCCAACGCCGGAGATTTGAGACGAGTTCGATTCCTGGGTTGGGAAAATCCCCTAGGGCATGGCAACCCACTCCAGTATTCTTGCCTGGAGAATCCTAAAGGCAGAGGAGCCCGGCGGGCCACAGTCCATAGGGTCACAGAGTCAGACATGACTGAAACGACTTAGCATGCACACTGTGATTAGTGATGTTGAGCGTCTTTTCATGTGCCTGTTGGCCATCTGTATGTCTTCTCTGGAAAATGTCTATTCAGATTCTTCTGTCCACAGGTCACTTACTCTTCTCCTTCGGTTATTCCTTTTCTCAATTTCAACTTCCTTTATTGTTTTTCAAAGAATGATGGAGGCTGATGGTATATACCAACCTTCCTTGTCTCTGGCCATGTCTCCAGGTCTGAGACCTTCCCCCTTGTTGTCAGATAGGCTAGCCATGCAGAGAATTCCAAGATACAGAGCTGACAGTAGAGGCCCCCCCAGGTTGATATTGACCTGTGTCTTGATTCTAGAATAGTCTGGAGAACTGCATTTCTCTTGGAGTAGGCTACTTATAACTTTAAATTGGGTTCTTATCATTCTTTGCCCTAATAATACTCAGTTATAAGCCTCTTTCAAAATTCTTAAGAAATTGTCCTGCTCAGCTGCCACTGCCTGCAATCTTGGACCAAATACAACTGACCTTGTTCTAATTTGCACGGCTGATAACTTTGGGACCAGTTGACTGTTTTGAAGATAGACCAAAACTAGGTCAGCCTCTGTTTTCCAAGGCACAAATCAGCACACAGTGTTGAGGAAAACAGCCAACAAACATAAATATATAGACAAGTTTTTTTATACTTTTTATTAGATAATACATTCTCATGGTTAAAAATCAAAACAGTATAAAACGTTATGGGGTGAGTGTAAGGTTTTTCTCCCATTCCCCATAAGCCTGTTTGCCATTCCCCTGTCCCAAGAGACACTTTATATTTTACATTTCCCTCCATTTCTTTATACCAATGCAAATATATTTTTTTCTTTTTTTCCTTTCTTACATAAAAGATAACAAACTATATACCTTCTTTTGTGCTTTTTTTTTTTTTTTTGCAATGTGACCTGTTTATTTTGACAAAACAATATAGAAAGAGGTTCCTATGCATTTTTCCTTTCATTTTGCAAACACACAGCATTCTACTGTGTTGTTGGCCTGGTTTAATCAGATCCCATATGATTGACACTTGGGTTATTTCCAGTCTGCCAAGACAAACAATGCTGCCATGACTTAACTTAGGCATCTGTCGTTTTGCACATGTGCAGGTGGATCTGTAGGATGAGTTCCCAGAAATAGACTTCTTGGGTTAGAAGGTCAGTGCATTTGTGTTTCAATAGATGTTGTCATATTGCCCTCCACAAGGTTGTAGCACTGTGTACATCCACCAAAGGTATACAGAGGAAAATGCTTGTTTTCCCAAATAACTTTGCCTACAGAGTATGTTGTCAAATGTTTGGATTTTTGCTAATTAGAGAAGTGAAAAATGGTATCTCAACATCATTTCAAATGGCATCTCGTTGTATTTCATTTGTTATATGTTAGGATGAGAATCTTTTTCATATGTTTAAAAATCATTTAAGCTTTTTTTTTCTGTCAACAGTCCATATCCTTTACCTAATTTTCTATTGAGGAATTAGTCTTGATCTTATCAGTTTTTAGACCTCTTTGTATAAACTAGCCCTTTTTCTGATATGTGTTAATTTTTTTCCATTTTTGTCTTTTGACTTTTTTATATAATTGACTTTATCATAGTTTTCATGTATGACTTTTGAATCACTGTAAGAAAGGTTTTTCCTACCCCAGTGTTATAGAAGAATTTTTCCATGTTTTCATCTAGTGTGCATATTATTTTATGTTTATACTGAAACATGTTTGATCAGTATGAAGTTTTTCCTAGTATACAGTGTGAGGTAGGGATCCAATTTTACCATTCTCCAGATGATTGCACACTTTCCGCAATACCATTTATTTATAAATCCATTTTTCTTATACTTTTTAAAGGTATTCCCTTTATCATCTATAAGATAAATGTATTTGGTTCTATTTCTGGATTTTCTATTGTGCTCCATACAACCCTGGAGATATGTCAAGGGATGATTAAGAGCAAGAGGTTTGGAATCAAACTGCCTGGATTAAAATTGAAAGGTATAGTTAGGGAGTTTGAGACAGACATGTGAACACTGCTGTATTTAAAATGGATAACCAACAAGGACCTACTGTATAGCACATGGAATTCTGCTCAATGTTATGTGGCAGCCTGGATGGGAAGGGAGTTTGGAGGAGAATGGATACATGTAAACGTATGGCTGAACCTTTTCACTGTTCACCCGAAACTTACAACTTTGTTAGTTGGTTGTACCCCAATACGAAATATAAATTTTTTTAAAAACCAAGTACATCATGCTGTGTGAGTGACCTAGGACAATTTACTATCTCAAGCTGTAAACTGGCATTAAGTGTGCTTTGCACTGTGCCTGGCACATGGGCACACTCAATGCCAACAATAAGGATAAGAATGTTGGTATGGTTCCCACCCGTTGCAGCGGGTGATGGGTATTATCTGAGAAGCTGCTGGAGGGGATGCCTAATCCTTACCCTCTTTGCTGGGTCCTCTGTGAGAATGCTGCTGTTTATACCTCAAGTCTTCTCCTTTTTTTCCTGAAGTTGCCAAAGAAGGCCCACACCAGAAGAGTTCCTTACTGCATGGCAGCTACCCAGTGATCTTTGGGTGTTCCAAGCCCCTGTGAAAATGGTTCCTTCTTCCAGTCCCTCTCTCCACAGACCTCAAGACTGAGACCCTGGGAGAGGAGCCAGGGAACAAGTTTCTAGCAGACATCAGCTCTCTCTTCATAAGCTCCAAGCCTTATGCTCCATATTAAACCTTCATATAAATCAGCTCCTTCTTCTGGATCTATTCTTTGGTTCATCAGACATTCCTGGGTAGGTCTGAATCCCACTGCAGGCTAAGGACAAGTCTTTCTCTCTTACACACACACACAGACCCCCTAATAAATACGTATTAAACAGAGACCAGTAGAACTAAGAAGGTAAAGGAATGAGTCCTAAGGGATTGGGAGAGAGGCCACCTGTGATTCCCAAAAGCACTGAGATGGCAGAATGCAAATATGAGTCAGGAATCCACACTTCAGGCAACCAACTATCTACTGTTGTTCAAGATCTCTCACTGTACAGACCACAATTAGATTTTGTGGAGAACAAAAGAAAGTGAAATCCCATATTTTTATTTTTTTAATCTCAGAGGGGTCTCCAGATTAACATATGTGCAAGAACTACACAGACATCCAACAATCAAGAGACAAAAGTGTCTGACAGCACTATCCCAAGGTACACATGAGGTAACCTGAGGTCACAGTTCCTTCAGTAGTGGTTAGAAATCCATTTTGAGCAGGGAACATTACTTTTCAGTTGATAGTAATGGCAAAAGTATACTCTGAAAGTCCAAAAATATCAATGTCGTTAAAAAACAAACAGCTAAATCAACTTTATATATAGAAGTGCACAGTTAAGGTCTCCTGTGAATCACTGATCAATTTGGGCCGAGTCAATGAAAACAGAGCTATTTAACAGACCAAGCACATAAAATGCAGGTAAACATTTATTTTGTTTGTTAATCCCTTGGGCTCTGTCTCACGGACTCTCCCCAGATGTAGCCACTCAGCAACTTAAAGCACACAACCCAGTCGCTGAGAATTCAGAGTTCAAATGGTCCATATTAAGTGTTTGAGAGCAGGATTTTCTTGAGTAAGTGGTTTTCTTCTTGTCAGGAATCTCTCATGATACATGAGCTTTATTATATAATGTGGGTGAAAATACCAACCATTGTGGGCCTCCCAGGTAGGGCAGTGGTAAAAAACTCGCCTGTCAATGCAGGAGACACAAGAGACGCTGGTTTGATCCCTGAGTCATGAAGATTCCCCTGGAGGAGGAAATGCAACCCACTCTAGTAGTCTCGCCCGGAAAATTCCATGGACAGAGGAGTCTGTTGGGCTGCAGTCCATGGAGTCACAGAGAGACAGAACTGAACAACTGAGCATGCATGCACCAACCATTGTTAATAGCAGCGTCTGGTATTAGTTGAGTCCTTGTTGTGGGCTAAGCATTGTGTTACCGTGCTGAATGTTTGACCTGGGTTTTTGTTTAACCCTAACAACAGCTCTGTGATGCAAGCATTATCCATTTCAATAATGAGGAAATTGAGGCCAAGACAGTTTAAGTGTCTTTCCCAGTCTCTTAGAGCTGCTCAGTGGCAGAGCTTGAACTCAGGTCTGCCAAAGTCCATACTGTTAACTTCTTCATTAATACATACAGAGCTAAATACAGAAGGTCAGAGTTAAATACATCTGACCTTCAAGTACAAGGACTAATTGAATAAGCATGCTAACAGCACCTGGAGGCATCAGTTACCCCGCAGGATCAGGGCAGGTGGTTGGACCCTATTCTGTTCCAGCTCACGTGGGTGATCTCATTGCCCAACATTCTCTTCACCTAAAAATATCAGGCAGTCCACACCCTGGAGCCCCACAGCTGCTCACAGCAGATGTCCTAGAACTAGAAAGTGCTTCATAAAGTATTCAAAAAGGTTTTTTGACCAGGGTGATGGTGATGGTAGTGAGAAGAAAGGGAAGGAAGTGAAAGCAAGAAAGGCCAAGAGACACATGGGGGAGGCCCCGCGAACAAGGCAGGGGACCCACAACATTTGCTCTCCTAACTGAAGTGGAGCCAAGCACCAAGGCCCCTCCTTCAGTGGTCAGTCCAGGCCAGCGCAGCCAACCACCTTTACCTCTCCTGGCCTTGATGGATCTTTCCTGAGTTCCAAGGGATAGCTCAGGGTAACTGGATAACTGACCAATCATTCAAACCACTCCACTAATCTATTATACTTCTACCATACACCAGGCATTGTTATAGATTCTGGGGCTAGTGCAACAAACAAATAACCCACCCCCCACCCCCCAAAAAAAATCCCTGAGTAGGTTTCATGGCTCATTCTAGAGGGGAAGGAGCTGAATAAATCAGACTACTGCTGCTAAGTCTGACTCTGTGCAACCCCATAGACGGCAGTCCGCCAGGCTCCCCTGTCCCTGGGATTCACCAGGCAAGAACACTGGAGTGGGTTGCCATTTCCTTCTCCAATGCATGAAAGTGAAAAGTGAAAGGGAAGTCGCTCAGTCGTGTCCGACTCTTAGCGACCCCATGGACTACAGCCTACCAGGCTCCTCCATCCATGGAATTTTCCAGGCAAGAGTACTGGAGTGGGGTGCCATTGCCTTCTCTGGAAGAAATCAGACAAACTATAATAAAAAGTATAGGACTTCCCTGGTGGTCCAGTGGTTAAGAATCCGCCTGCCAATGAGACATGGGTATGATCTCTGCTGAATGCCGAAGAATTGACGCTTTTGAACTGTGGTGTTGGAGAAGTCTCTTGAGAGTCCCTTGGACTGGAAGAAGATCCAACCAGTCCATCCTAAAGGAAATCAGTCCTGAATATTCATTGGAAGGACTGAAGCTGAAGCTGAAAAGCCAATACTTTGGCTACCTGATGCAAAGAACTGACCCATTTGAAAAGACCCTGATGCTGGGAAAGATTGAAGGCTGGAGGAGAAGGGGATGACAGAGGATGAGATGGCTAGATGACATCACTGACTCAATGGACATGAGTTTGAGTAAGCTCCGGGAGTTGGTGATGGACAGGGAAGCCTGGCAAGCTGCAGTTCATGGGATTGCAAAGAGTTGGACACAACTGAACTGAACTGGGAACTAAGATCCCACATGCTACAGAGCAACTGAGCACACACCCTAGAGACTGTGCTCTGCAACAAGAGAAGCCACAGCAATGAGATGCCCGAGCACTGCAACTGGAGAGTAGCCCCCACTCTCCACAACAAGAGAAAGCCCAGCACAGTAACAAAGACCCAGCACGGTCAAAAATAAATAAATAAATTTTTTTAATTAAAAAATAAAAATATCATAGGTCAGCTGGTGATAAGGACTATATAGATATGGGACGTGCAGGGGAGGGGAAGGTGGGAATGAGGGAATTCCTATCTCACTGAGGGTGGGGCCATCAGGGAAAGCCTCCTTTGGTAGGTGATGGTGGCTATTGTTCAGTGGCTAAGTTGTGTCTGACTCTTTGTGACCCCATGGACTGCAACACACTAGGCTTCCCTGTCCTTCACTATCTCCCAGAGAGTTCAAACTCATGTTTGTTGAGTTAATGATGCTATCCAACCATCTCATCCTCTGTTGCCCCCTTCTCCTGCCCTCAAACTTTCCTAGCATCAAGTCTTTTTCCAAAGAATCAGCTCTTCACATCAAGTGGCCAAAGCATTGGAACTTCAGTTTCAGCATCAGTCCTTCCAATGACTATTCAGGGTTGATTTCTTTTAGGATCCTAGGGACTCTCTCAAGAATCTTCCTCATCACCACAATTCAAAAGCATCAATTCTTGGGCACTCAGCCTTCTTTATGGTCCTGCTGTCATATCCATACATGACTACTGGAAAAACCATAGCTTTGACAAGATGGACCTTTGTCAGCAAAGTGATGTCTTTGCTTTTTAACATGCTGTCTAGGTTTGTCATAGCTTTTCTTCCAAGCAGCAAGTGTCTTCTAATTTCATGGCTGCAGTCACCATCTGCAGTGATTTTGGAGCCCAAGAGAAAATTTGTCACTGCCTTTGGTAGGTAACTCCTGTGAACCATGCTCTTTCCAGGCAAGAGGGTTCCAGCCAGAGGGAACAGCTAGGGCAGAGCCCCAGAGGTAAGGACAGGTCTCACTTATTTTATGAGTGACAGGGAGGTCAGTGTGTTTGGAACACAGTGAGACAAGGGGGAAGGTGAAAGGAAATAAAGTAAGTGGGAGCCAGATCACTTAGGGCCTTGTAGAACAGAGTAAAGACTTTGCCTTTTTTTGCTCTGAGTCGATAAAAGGCAATTAAAGAGCTTTGAGCAGGGGGGTTGACACCCTTTGGGGTTTAAAAGAGACTCCTCTGGCTGTTCTCATGAGGGCATGGGAGACCAGCTTTGGGTATTGCAATAATTCAGATGAAAGGTGAGGATGGCCTGGACCAGTGTAGCAACTAGAGAGATGATGTAAAGTGATCAGGTTTGGGCTGTATTTTGGAGGTACAACAGAATTTGCTGAAGGAATGAATGTGAGCTATGTGAAAATGGAAGAGCGTCAAGAAAAACTCCAAGGTTTTTGGTTCAAACAATTGGAAGAATGGACTTCCTACTTACTGAGGTTAGGGAATGCCAGAAGAACATATCTGGAGACAAATAAAGAATTTGGTTTTTAAAATCTAAGTTTAAGATGCTTGTTAAATATCCAGTGAAGATGTTCGGTAGGTAACTTGGCATCAGTGAAGTCTCTGGGTCTTGTGAGAGTTACCTGGGCCCTTCTGTGTGCAGGTTTTCCAGAAAAACCCTTGTTTTCATTCATTCTCACTAGCACAGTGTATTGATTAATTTTACTGCTATGTCAATGGTACAAAAAGATTCATTAGTGTTGTATTTCATTATGGTGACAATATTTTCTGTTTAACTTTTTTTTTGCTTTGAATTCAACTTTATCTGATAATAATATCTTAATCTCTTTTGTTTCTGTTTGTTCACATTCTCATCTTTGTATTTTCCATTTTGCACTCAGTATGTTGTAAAAGTGTCTCAAATAACCCATATACTGTCATTTTAAAAATAAAACCCTAGGACTTCCCTGGCAATCCAGGGGTTAAGAATCCACCTTCCAAACACAGGGGACATGGGTTTGATCCCTGGTTTGAGAAAAAAAAACCTCATGTGCTGTGGGGTAACTAAAATCCCATATGCAGCTAGGCCCACGAGCCATCACTAGAGAAGCCTGGGCACCTCTCCAAAAGATCCCACATGCTGCAACTCGGACCTGATGCAGCCAAATAAATATTTGGAAAAAAAAAAACAAGTTTATGAGTCTTTTACTTTTAATGGGTTATTTTATCTCGTCTATATTCATTGCTGTTGAATCAGAACAGAGTCTGACTAAGATTTCCACTGGTTTGTGATAACTTAACTTCAAAGTATTTAGTCTCATTCCAGAATATGGGTTTACTGATCCTCCCATTGTTTCAATTATGTCTGTTCAGGTATGGCAATACATACATTTCTGGTTAGGAGGCCACTTCTCTACCACAGTAAAGGTCCTGAGACCCAGAGCTGGCAAAACCTGGCAAGTAGCTTCTTGTTCAGAATGCTTAACTGAGCTCATTTTCATCTGGGTTCATAATACATTCCAGAAATCACCAATTAAATCTGATCAGAGGGAAGGGACACAAGAAGGTTTCTCAAAGCAGAGGGCATTTGAACTAAAGCATGAAAGATAAGGAAGATATACAAGTGAAAGTGTATTTCATAGAAAGAGAAAAACACAAATACAGGCATGCTCCTGGAATCTCTCTGACTAGGCCAAAGTGGCTGGAAAGTGGGGTGATTAGTAAAGGGATGTAAAGCTATCACAGAACTGAATGATGGAAAAGTAAAGCCAGACAGTGAAGTCCCTGAACACCATGTTAAGGAGACTAGGCTCCTGTAAGTAAGAAATAAGGAGCCATGAAAGGTGTAAGAGGGGGAAAGTGAATATTCCTGACTATTTGCGGAAGATAATATTATGCAGGCAAGAGACTGAAGATGAGGAGATAGTGGGGAGGTTGTTAAAAACATCTGGGCCTGGGATGGTTCATGAATGATTGGCATACTGGCTCTCCTCCCACATCCACAGTAGATGTCACTCAACCATCATGATTTTTTCCCCTGTGTATTTGGATGATGCCTCAGAATCCTTTTCAATACAGCACCCAGAAGCTTCTCTTGTGGTCCAGTGGTTAAGAATCCGCCTTGCAGTACAGGAGACCTGGGTTCAACCTCTGGTCATGGGACTAAGATCCCACATGCTGCAGAGCAACTAAGCCTCGGAACCCCAACTCCTGAGCCTGCGTGCTCCGGAGCTTGCGTAACACAACCAGAGAGCCTGAACACCACAATGAGAGATCTGGCATGATGCAACAAAGACCCCACCTGCCACAACCAAGACCTGAGGCAGCCAAACAAAGAAAGAAAGAAATATTTTAAAAGCACAGCACCCCCGTCCGTATGAAATGGCACAGGAGTTAAATATATCTCCTATCATTGGTTTAGACAAGAGGTGTTGAGAGTCTGAGCTTGGGCAGATCTGAGATACGATGTGTTAATAATATAAAAAATAATCAAAAGAGATGGATAAGGAAGAAAAAGGTGTTTAGGATGGGTGGCTCATCTTTAGCCTTGCAGAAATTCTCTTATAAAGTGTGTTATGAAAACATTTCCCCCAGAGGCTTTGTTTCTGTGTGTATCTGTGTTCACTCAGTCATGTCTTACCCTTTGCGACCCCATGCACTGTAGCCCG
Source organism: Bos grunniens (assembly GCF_055505025.1). Lineage (NCBI taxonomy): Eukaryota > Metazoa > Chordata > Mammalia > Artiodactyla > Bovidae > Bos > Bos grunniens. The sequence continues at coordinate 82,540,517 of NC_141174.1, read as the reverse complement.
CCAGGCTCCTTTGGAGTCCGTGGAATTTACCAGGCAAGAATATTGGAGTGGGTTGCCTTTTCCTTCTTCAGGGGATCTTCCTGACCCAGGAAGTGAATCCGCATCTCTTGCATCTCCTGCATTGGCCGGCAGATTCTTTACCATTAGTGCCTCCTGAAATACTTTTTTTTAATTCTATGCTGTGACTGTATTGGACTGTGCTGATGCAAAGAGGAGATTTGTGTTCAGTAGTAAATATGCAGATCAACAAACTAGCAACTTGTTTTGAAATTCATTGGTATGAAAATGCAATGTGAAAAAAAACGTTAAATTATTTTTATATCTTTTCCAGTTGGCAATTGATTCTCTTATTGAGTGTTTTATGTTAAGTGCTTTATGACATGGAGTATTAAGGCTATTGCATAAAAATAAAATGGACTATACAAGGTAGACCTCATAGACATAACCCAAACTCAACTCCATTTGTCATTGTCTTAAATTATCTTTGGCTATTACAATTTTTTTTCTGTCTTTTGCAGCACTTCATTGATTTTTTTCTTCCATCTCCTCTCAGTGACCTTTATTACACAGTCCCTTCTCGTGCTAATCCCTCCTACTCCATTTCATCTTTTCAATTTCTCCCTGATAAGATACCTTATCTTGCTGGTTCTGTTTCAGATGGAGACTGAATTATATAGATTCCCCAGAGAGCCTGCATCGAACCAAGGAAGTGACTGATATTTCTACAATAACACATCTGAGTTTGTAAAAACGTTTTTTCACCCTATTACTGAAAATTGGCTATTAATTAATTTATTAACTTAACAAATAATTATCTGGCACGAACTGTATTCTAGGGAGCATGCTAGGCACCGGAAATACAAATGTCTATCTGCAAGCTCAGTGTCACAATTTTTATGCTATTGACACTTATAATGGATTTAAAAATTTATTTGTGCTCCAACTTCGACTTGCAAAGAGCATGTTGTTCCTCCAGGCATTCTATAACAGATCTTTGATGAGATCTCACCTCCTGGAAAGCCAGCAAAAACTCTTAAGTTTTAGTCCACTTTTATAACCTGGTATAGTGGTACAGTCATTTAAATGATTTTTTTTTCCCTTTTCTTTTTTTTTTAAATTTTATTTTTAAACTTTACAATATTGTATTAGTTTTGCCAAATATCAAAATGAATCCGCCACAGGTATACCCGCATTCCCCATCCTAAACCCTCCTCCCTCCTCCCTCCCCTACCCTCCCTCTGGGTCGTCCCAGTGCACCAGCCCCAAGCATCCAGTACCGTGCATCGAACCTGGACTGGCGGCTCGTTTCATACATGATGTTATACATGTTTCAATGCTATTCTCCCAAATCTCCCCATCCTCTCCCTCTCCCACAGAATCCATAAGACTGATCTATACATCGGTGTCTCTTTTGCAGTCTCGTACACAGGGTTATTGTTACCATCTTTCTAAATTCCATATATATGCGTTAGTATACTGTATTGGTGTTTTTCTTTCTGGCTTACTTCACTCTGTATAATAGGTTCCAGTTTCATCCACCTCATTAGAACTGATTCAAATGTATTCTTTTTAATGGCTGAGTAATACTCCATTGTGTATATGTACCACTGCTTTCTTATCCATTCATCTGCTGATGGGCATCTAGGTTGCTTCCATGTCCTGGCTATTATAAACAGTGCTGCAATGAACATTGGGGTACACGTGTCTCTTTCCCTTCTCGTTTCCTCAGTGTGTATGCCCAGCAGTGGGATTGCTGGATCATAAAGCAGTTCTATTTCCAGTTTTTTAAGGAATCTCCACACTGTTCTCCATAGTGGCTGTACTAGTTTGCATTCCCACCAACAGTGTAAGAGGGTTCCCTTTTCTCCACACCCTCTCCAGCATTTATTGCTTGTAGACTTTTGGATGGCAGCCATTCTGACTGGCGTGAAATGGTACCTCATAGTGGTTTTGATTTGCATTTCTCTGATAATGAGTGATGTTGAGCATCTTTTCATGTGTTTGTTAGCCATCTGTATGTCTTCTTTGGAGAAATGTCTATTTAGTTCTTTGGCCCATTTTTTGATTGGGTCGTTTATTTTTCTGGAGTTGAGCTGTAGGAGTTGCTTGTATATTTTTGAGATTAGTTGCTTGTCAGTTGCTTCATTTGCTATTATTTTCTCCCATTCTGAAGGCTGCCTTTTCACCTTGCTAATAGTTTCTTTTGTTGTGCAGAAGCTTTTAAGTTTAATTAGGTCCCATCTGTTTATTTTTGCTTTTATTTCCAATATTCTGGGAGGTGGGTCATAGAGGATCCTGCTGTGATGTATGTCGGAGAGTGTTTTGCCTATGTTCTCCTCTAGGAGTTTTATAGTTTCTGGTCTTATGTTTAGATCTTTAATCCATTTTGAGTTTATTTTTGTGTAAGGTGTTAGAAAGTGTTCTAGTTTCATTCTTTTACAAGTGGTTGACCAGTTTTCCCAGCACCACTTGTTAAAGAGATTGTCTTTAATCCATTGTATATTCTTGCCTCCTTTGTCAAAGATAAGGTGTCCATAGGTGCGTGGATTTATCTCTGGGCTTTCTATTTTGTTCCATTGATCAATATTTCTGTCTTTGTGCCAGTACCATACTGTCTTAATAACTGTGGCTTTGTAATAGAGCCTGAAGTCAGGTAGGTTGATTCCTCCAGTTCCATTCTTCTTTCTCAAGACAGCTTTGGCTATTCGAGGTTTTTTGTATTTCCATACAAATTGTGAAATTATTTGTTCTAGCTCTGTGAAGAATACCGTTGGTAGCTTGATAGGGATTGCATTGAATCTATAAATTGCTTTGGGTAGTATACTCATTTTCACTATATTGATTCTTCCAATCCATGAACATGGTATATTTCTCCATCTATTAGTGTCCTCTTTGATTTCTTTCACCAGTGTTTTATAGTTTTCTATATATAGGTCTTTAGTTTCTCTAGGTAGATATATTCCTAAGTATTTTATTCTTTCTGTTGCAATGGTGAATGGAATTGTTTCCTTAATTTCTCTTTCAGTTTTCTCATTATTAGTGTATAGGAATGCAAGGGATTTTTGTGTGTTGATTTTATATCCTGCAACTTTACTATAATCATTGATTAGTTCTAGTAATTTTCTGGTGGAGTCTTTAAGGTTTTCTATGTAAAGGATCATGTCATCTGCAAACAGTGAGAGTTTTACTTCTTCTTTTCCAATTTGGATTCCTTTTATTTCTTTTTCTGCTCTGATTGCTGTGGCCAAAACTTCCAAAACTATGTTGAATTGTAATGGTGAAAGTGGGCACCCTTGTCTTGTTCCTGACTTTAGAGGAAATGCTTTCAATTTTTCACCATTGAGGATAATGTTTGCTGTGGGTTTGTCATATATAGCTTTTATTATGTTGAGGTATGTTCCTTCTATTCCTGCTTTCTGGAGAGTTCTTATCATAAATGGATGTTGAATTTTGTCAAAGGCTTTCTCTGCATCTATTGAGATAATCATATGGTTTTTGTTTTTCAATTTGTTAATGTGGTGTATAACATTGATTGATTTGCGGATATTGAAGAATCCTTGCATCCCTGGGGTAAAGCCCACTTGGTCATGGTGTATGATCTTTTTAATGTGTTGTTGGATTCTGATTGCTAGAATTTTGTTAAGGATTTTTTCATCTATGTTCATCAGTGATATTGGCCTGTAGTTTTCTTTTTTTGTGGGATCTTTGTCAGGTTTTGGTATTAGGGTGATGGTGGCCTCATAGAATGAGTTTGAAAGTTTACCTTCCTCTGCAATTTTCTGGAAGAGTTTGAGCAGGATAGGTGTTAGCTCTTCTCTAAATTTTTGGTAGAATTCAGCTGTGAAGCCGTCTGGACCTGGGCTTTTGTTTGCTGGAAGATTTTTGATTACAGTTTCAATTTCCATGCTTGTGATGGGTCTGTTAAGATTTTCTATTTCTTCCTGGTCCAGTTTTGGAAAGTTGTACTTTTCTAAGAATTTGTCCATTTCTTCCACGTTGTCCATTTTATTGGCATATAATTGTTGATAGTAGTCTCTTATGATCCTTTGTATTTCTGTGTTGTCTGTTGTGATCTCTCCATTTTCATTTCTAATTTTATTGATTTGATTTTTCTCCCTTTGTTTCTTGATGAGTCTGGCTAATGGTTTGTCAATTTTATTTATCCTTTCAAAGAACCAGCTTTTGGCTTTGTTGATTTTTGCTATGGTCTCTTTTGTTTCTTTTGCATTTATTTCTGCCCTAATTTTTAAGATTTCTTTCCTTCTACTAACCCTGGGGTTCTTCATTTCTTCCTTTTCTAGTTGCTTTAGGTGTAGGGTTAGGTTATTTATTTGACTTTTTTCTTGTTTCTTGAGGTATGCCTCTATTGCTATGAACTTTCCCCTTAGGACTGCTTTTAAAGTGTCCCACAGGTTTTGAGTTGTTGTGCAACTCATTAGTTTCTATGCAAATTTTGACGGTGGAGAACACTTAGGGAACTGATTACTGGCTGGATCTGTCTCCCTCCTTTTCATCCCCCCATTTATCCTCCTGGCCACCTATGCCACCTTCTTCCTTCTTCTCTTCTCTGTATAACTCTGTGAACAACTCTGAGTGGTCCAGTTGTGGAGTGCACATAAGGAAGAGATTACTGAATAGCCCACTCTGTCCTCTATTGACTCCACCTCATCTCATTCGGGTCACCTCTAACTCCCTCCTCATTCTTCTCTTCTCCATATAATGCTGTAAACCTCTCTGGGCGAAACAAGTTTCAGGGCAAGACATACCAAGCAAATTCTCCAGCAGCAAGGAACACAGCCCTGAGCTCCAAGATACAGGCAGCCCAAAGTCACCCCAAAACCATAGACATCCATCCCATAACTCATTACTGGACATTTCATTGCACTCCAGAGAGAAGAAATACAGCTCCACTCACCAGAACACCGACACAAGCTTCCCTAACCAAGAAACCTTGACAAGCCACCTGTACAAACCCACACAGAGTGAGGAAACGCCACAATAAAGAGAACTCCACAAACTGCCAGAAGACACCCCAAACTCAGCAATTTAAACAAGATGAAGAGACAGAGGAATACCCAGCAGATAAAGGAACAGGAAAAAAGCCCACCAAACCAAACTAAAGAGGAAGAGATAGGGAATCTACCTGATAAAGAATTCCAAATAATGATAGTGAAATTGATCCAAAATCTTGAAATCAAAATGGAATCACAGATAAATAGCTTGGAGACGAAGTTCGAGAAGATGCAAGAAAGGTTTAACAAGGACCTAGAAGAAATAAAAGAGAGTCAATATAAAATGAATAATGCAATAAATGAAATTAAAAACACTCTGGAGGCAACAAATAGTAGAATAACAGAGGCAGAAGATAGGATTAGTGAATAAGAAGATAGAATGGTAGAAATAAATGAATCAGAGAGGATAAAAGAAAAACGAATTAAAAGAAATGAGGACAATCTCAGAGACCTCCAGGACAATATTAAACGCTACAACATTCAAATCATAGGGGTCCCAGAAGAAGAAGACAAAAAGAAAGACCATGAGAAAATACTTGAGGAGATAATAGTTGAAAACTTCCCTAAAATGGGGAAGGAAATTATCACCCAAGTCCAAGAAACCCAGAGAGTGCCAAACAGGATAAACCCAAGGCGAAACACCCCAAGACACATATTAATCAAATTAACAAAGATCAAACACAAAGAACAAATATTAAAAGCAGCAAGGGAAAAACAACAAATAACGCACAAGGGAATTCCCATTAGGATAACAGCTGATCTTTCAATAGAAACTCTTCAAGCCAGGAGGGAATGGCAAGACATACTTAAAGTGATGAAAGAAAATAACCTACAGCCCAGATTATTGTACCCAGCAAGGATCTCATTCAAATATGAAGGAGAAATCAAAAGCTTCTCAGACAAGCAAAAGTTGAGAGAATTCAGCACCACCAAACCAGCTCTCCAACAAATACTAAAGGATATTCTCTAGACAGGAAACACAAAAACAGTGTATAAACTCGAACCCAAAACAATAAAGTAAATAGCAACGGGATCATACTTATCAGTAATTACCTTAAACGTAAATGGGTTGAATGCCCCAACCAAAAGACAAAGACTGGCTGAATGGATACAAAAACAAGACCCCTACATATATTGTCTACAAGAGACCCACCTCAAAACAGGGGACACATACAGACTGAAAGTGAAGGGCTGGAAAAAGATTTTCCATGCAAATAGGGACCAAAAGAAAGCAGGAGTAGCAATACTTATATCAGATAAAATAGACTTTAAAACAAAGGTTGTGGAAAGAGACAAAGATGGTCACTACCTAATGATCAAAGGATCAATCCAAGAAGAAGATATAACAATTATAAATATATATGCACCCAACACGGGAGCGCCACAATATGTAAGACAAATGCTAACAAGTATGAAAGGAGAAATTAACAATAACACAATAATAGTGGGAGACTTTAATACCCCACTCACACCTATGGATAGATCAACTAAACAGAAAATTAACAAGGAAACAGAAATGTTAAACGATACAATAGACCAGTTAGACCTAATTGATATCTATAGGACATTTCATCCCCAAACAATGAATTACACCTTTTTCTCAAGCGCACATGGAACCTTCTCCAGGATAGATCACATCCTGGGCCATAAATCTAGCCTTGGTAAATTCAAAAAAATAGAAATCATTCCAAGCATCTTTTCTGACCACAATGCAGTAAGATTAGATCTCAATTACAGGAGAAAAACTATTAAAAATTCCAACATATGGAGGCTGAACAACACGCTGCTGAATAACCAACAAATCACAGAAGAAATCAAAAAAGAAATTAAATGATGTTTTTAAGAAAGTTCTCAATCTCTTTAGGTAAAAATGCTCTGCCTCTCAGATATCCAGCTGTTTTTGCTGCTCCTCTGAAAGATGGCGCCTAGGTGGGTGAGAAAGGGGTATGGCTCAGTGCCCTTGGCAGCAGGAAAGAAGGTCTTAGTTCTGGATTATGCTCCTATGTGGCTCACCATGTTCTCACTGGCCTCTGTGGCAATAGTGTCTCTTTCTGACTCACCTCTGTTTGCTCGGTGAGTCTCCTCTGCCGTTGCCTGTGGTTTGGTCTTTCAGCCTGACCAAGCCACAGTGAAGTTCCCTGGCCAATTGGCTCCTCAGCTCTTGTGAGCATCACAGACCCCTCTGAGGTTCTCTGCCTTGTCTTCTACCCAAACCCTGGACAGGTCTGACTCAGCTCCTCACTATCACAGACCCTCTTGCAGGCCCACCAGCCTTCGACTCAGCTGTGTCTCGGACATGCAGCCCCACTCAGGGACATATGGAAACTTCTAGGTCTTACCCAAGTCACACCAAACCCAGCGGCCACTCAGAAAAACCAAACTCCTTCTGCAAATCATGCTGTCCCATCAAATCGTACTCCAAGGTGACCCGCCCCCTACAAAACTGGGGCAGCGCAACCTTTGAGATGAGCTCCCTCCAGAGTGCCAAACCCAAAACAAAGAGCGGCCTCCCCCTAAGATTCTCCATAACCTGACTAACCCTCCTCCCTACTCTGCGCTGATGCTTTCATGAAGAGTTCTGGGCACATTCTCATTCTCCCGCTTTTCTCCGCTTTCTTAGTTCAGTCTCCTAGGCCAGAGGAAGGGATGTTTCTCTTCCTTCCTCTTCTTGTTTGCCCAGGACTCCTTCTCAGTAACCTTGGCCAAAAGAGGTGGGCGCCCTCTTCCTCCCTACTTTTCCTCCTCCTTGACTCAGCCTTATGGCTAATCCTTAATAGTCCGTGAGGAGGGCAGGAGAGAGAGAGGCTTAAAAATAATTTAACCTAAATCGAGAGGTATTTTGAAAATACTGTCATACATTGAAAAAGAACTAGGATTTTTTTAACTGTCTAAAGATTGGGTCATAAAAATTTAGCTCTGAAATTCTGGAACAAAGAAGGCTTTTTGTGATTTCCTTGTGTTTCAAAGCCTTCTCATGCATTTCTATTGCTGCATGGTCTGATGGTGTATAAAAGTATTATCTGAATTTAAATATTATAATATTTCAATTATAATCCCAGGCTATAATAGGAAAGTGGAATAGAAATCTTGGAGTCAGAAGGAACATGGATCATCTAATTATTTGTTCCTCCAAGTAGGAATCCTGGCCTGTATCCTGAGCCTCTGACTTAACATAATAAAACTCTAAGTACTAAGGAAATGCAACGACTCGGCAGGTAGCCTCTCTCAGAGCTAAATAACGCCCACTGTGAGAAAATCCTGCCTCACATCGTCGAATCAAATTTGTCCCCTTGAGACTTCCAGGCATTATTCCTGGTTCTGCCTCCTGGAGCTACAGAGGCAAATGGTAACATCTTTTCTCCATAGTGCTACTTAAAATATTCTAATTCTAAAATATTCTGCCCCTTTCTCAATCTGTTCTTCTACCATCCATGGTGCGGGGGTGTTTGTTTTCTTTCATTTTAATTTCTGCCACCTGGATACTCTTTCTCAGGCACATTGCACTCTCTCAGTTGTCTCTCTCTTGAAATGAGAGGCCTGGATGTGAACACGATGCCTCCATTGTGGTCCTGAGTTCAGAATGATCTGGGTCACAGGTTTCTTGTGCCAGAGCCTATTAACAGAGATTAATAAATGTTTACTTTCCACTCTCTATCCGTGAGACCCAGTGCTTCACTGAAAAATTCCAGCTACACCAGCTGTCATGTAACCTACCTCCTTTGCCCCATGGTTCCCTGCCTCGCTCTATAGTTTATAGAAAATCAGGTGCAGGACTTGCCCAGACTCATAAAGTTAATAGAGGCAGAGTTATAAGAGCAAATGTTAAAATAATAAAGTTAGGGCTGCTGTACTTCATAGCAAAGAAATAACAATTTGGGGGTGGGGAGGCTAAGAAAAAAATTAAAATTTTTATCTTCTCCTTTTTCTTTGTTGTCCCAAGAACTCATTTGCCCTCCTACCTGCCCTCAGCTCAAAAAAATCTCTTTTCACAATTGTTAGGCACTATGTGGAGAAGGCAATGGCACCCCACTCCAGTACTCTTGCCTGGGAAATCCCATGGACGGAGGAGCCTGGTAGGCTGCAGTCCAAGAAACGACTGAGCGAATTCACTTTCACTTTTCACTTTCATGCATTGGAGAAGGAAATGGCAACCCACTCCAGTGTTCTTGCCTGGAGAATCCCAGGGACGGGGGAGCCTGGTGGGCTTCCATCTATGGGGTCACACAGAGTTGGACACGACTGAAGCGACTTAGCAGCAGCAGCAGCAGGCACTATGCAGGACATCTTAGAAAATAAACTTACTAATGTCCCACTGGGAAAAACGTGTCAATGCAGTACTATACTTTCTTACAAGGAGACATCATTATGGTTAGTATGAATCATTTTGAAATGGATAGATTTATCAACCTGCCCCCATCAATACAATATTAAGATAGTCACCCTTAATATGCACATCTGTAAACAGTTAATTCAATACTAATGAAATATTAACCTGTGACTATTGCATTAATACATATAAAGTGGGAAGTATCTTGGATTACTACTCTGCATCTGAAGTGAAATATCCTAAGTGAATGCAAAGATGGTGATATAATATTCCCACAAGAACTGCAAATTTTGCATTTCCTGAATTGGGTAGGTTTTAAGTTACATCATTTACTGTGAAAAAAAGATATATAGATGGCTTCTGGGTTAGCATGGCAGCAGAGTGCTGTTCCTAATACAGTCGCCCCGCCTTCCCATTAGATGCCAGGAGGACAGACCACAGAAAAAAACTAGCGACAGCCCTGTAAACTGTAAATAAAGCAGGGTCACAGGCCTGCGGTGGGACAGACAAGAAGAAGGGTTAAGCAGCATATTATTTGATTTGCATCCTGCGTGCTCTACCCTCTGAAGGAGAAAGGGGCAGATGGCCCTAGAGAAAGAAGGAATTATTTAGTCTTACTTCATTATCTAAACATAATTCAGGTGCAGACCAGACAACCCAGAAAAACAAATTGCCATTTCCTAACCGTGCTGGAGTCTGAAAGAGCCAGGCTCAGCCTCCTCTCATTCTACCAGCATTAGCATTGCTCTCCAAGTATTTGTAGGCTGTGACTCCCAGCAAGTTACAGGAAATAGTAGGAGGCAAGTGGAGAAGCCCCGCATCCTGGATAGAGTCACCTCCGCAGTGTGAGCAAGAGTGGAAACAGGAAGGCTGCCGGAGTTCCATGGCCCTCACTCTGACACTGGTTAGAGAAATGCTGCCAACTGCATCTGACTTCTTGTTTAGAATATTTACAGGTTGAAATAGAAGGCAGGTTGATTGGCGTATATTTCTGGGTTCAGCAGAAAGGTACCCATGAATGTCAACTGGGAGCTCTTTATCAACTCAGTCTATGGGTTTTGAACAGAAGGGGTCAAGCAAATTTCTGATATCTTGTCTGTTGGAAAACCCTGAGTTTGAATCTATTTGCTTCATTCATTGAAGACTAAACAGAAAAAAAATAATAATAACATGAGCTTTATGAAAAGATTTATGTTCTTGCCATTGATAAAGAAATAAAGATTTAAGGATTACTTTTCTAAGCCGAAAGGCATTAGCATAATGGTTTAAATAGAAATTGTGAATTATAAATTACCACAGATATTCAAGCAAATGGAACATTCCTTACAGGATGTGAAGAAAAGGCAATTTCTGGTTCAAAACTGGTACACTTTTAGGGGAATGACAAGATCAAACAGAAGCAGTGGGAGGAGATGTCTGGGGTGGTGTCAGAGAGAAGGCCTTTGGCAATGAAAAAGTCAGTGACTGGGAGACTGAGATTTTGGGTGGCTGTTCCTCTGGAGACCTTGCGTCACCCAACATGATTGCGTATGGTGGGATAGAAAGATAGTTTGTGAATCAAGGACAATGCCACCAGTGAACTAAGGGGAGATACTAAGAGGGCAGTCAACGTGGGCATCAAGGTGAGGAGAGGTGGTAGGGCTGAAAGTGGGCTTCTTAGTTTCAAAACAGAGTAGGAAGACAATGTTCTAGAATCAGCCTTTTGGAACAAGGGGGACAAGAAGTCGATTTCTGAGGCTGAAGAACATGAAGCATACAAAAACAAGCAGCCTCTTTTCAAGAGGAGAGCAAAGAAAGTGACGTCTCTGGGAGAAAGTCTGGTACTAATGAAGACCGAAAAGGAAGAAAATGTTTGATGAAAATACTGAAGATATAAAGGAATTTGGTGCTTAAGGAATGCGAGCATGATTCCTTAAACAGGAAAAGAGATGGGGTTTGGGAAGCAGGGAAAAACCAGAGTTTGAGTAAGGGAGAAGTGCTGAGCTGTGTAGAAATGAATGATCCGGTAGAAAACTTATCATAGGAGAGAGTAAGAGGAAAGTTTAGCCCAAGACCACAGCTTTGACTGATGGAGACAGTGAGTGATGGCTCAGTGTAGGGCTTCTCACCTGAGTTTATTTTCCACTGTGGCCTATCATGGCTTCAAATATGAAGAGGAGTAGGTATAAATAGTGAACAATGAGTGTCACGGTGTTGGTTAATGTACTTTGGTTTACAAGTCACCTTGATTTCCAAGGTGGCTCAGATGGTAAAGAATTCGCCTGCAACGCGGGAGACCTGGGTTCAGTCCCTGGGTTGGGAAGTTTCCCTGGAGAAGGGAATGGCAAACCACTCCAATAATCTTGTCTGGAGAATTCCATGGACAGAGGAGCCTGGTGGGATATAGTCCATGGGATCGCAAAGAGTAGGACATGACTGAGTGATAAACACAAGTACACAAGTACAAGTCACAGGACCCAAATTAAATTAACTTAAGCAATTTTTAAAAATGTGTTTATTTGGCTGCATCAGGTCTTAGTTGCAGCATGTGGGATCTTTGTTGGGTCATACAGGATCTTTCATTGTGGCTCATGGACTCTCTAGTTGTGGCTCCCGGGCTCAATAGCTGTGGCGAGCGGGCTTAGTTGGTCCGAGGCGTGTGGGATCTTAGTTCCCCAACCGGGAATTGAACCCACATCACCTGCATTGCAAGGCAGATTCTTAACCACTGGGCCACCAGGGAAGTCCCAGCTTAAGCAAATTTGACTGATGTAACGAGATCACAAGAAGAGCAAAGGATCAGCTGGGCCTGACCTGAAATCCAGATCTCTGCTTTTCTCTGCTTGCTGTCTTTCTTGACTCAAACCAGTTCCAGAAACTTGTGTGTCTGGCCCACATTGTGTGCTGGGCCCACAGCGTGTGCTAGGTCACTCAGTCATGTCCGACTCTTTGCGACCCCATGGACTGTAGCCCGCCAAGCTTCTCTGTCCATGGAATTTTCCAGGTAAGAATACTGAGTGGGCTGCCATTTCCTCCTCCAGGGGATCTTCCTGTGCCAGGGATGGAACCTGCATCTCCTGTATTGGCAGGCAGATTCTTTACCCCTGAGCCACCTGGGTCTCAGAACTTGTGCCAGCAACTCCCAAAGTTCACATTAGATTTACCACTTTAGAGGCTAGAGTGCTTCAAGTTCAAAAATACCAGGCAAGAGGCTTTATTGGCTCAGTTGTCTCTCGTCCATTCCTATCTGGTAAGCAATAGTGTGAGCCAAAAAGGGAGATGCAGTAGTTATTTTCTCTAGTTTGCAATAGAACATGGGGGAAACCATGTACCAGCATCAGCCAGAGGAAGCAGCAGCAGTGCCTGGCTAAGTGGACTTGAGTGGACTTGAGTGGACTTGAGCTCTCTCAAGGGAAGGGGAGCAGACCAAAGGAGAAGACAAAAATAACAGAGCCTCATGCAATGGACCTACATACTCTTTAGGTGCATGAGAGATACTCCAGGTAAATCCAGAAATAGTTGCTAATTGGGAAGCAACTTTGTAGTTAGTTCCTGAGTTGCAGTTGGGACAAATTAGAAAAATACAGTTTATCATCATCAAAGTGACCTATATAAACCACAAACTGGAATGGCATCAGAGAACATATCTACAAAAGAAAAGAGTGAACAAATGAATGATTGTTGACATACACTTGTTTGATGTAAAAGACAATTTATAGGTAAGGAAAGAACACTTTTACTAAGCACCTCTCTCTTGTCATTTCCCAAACGTTTTTCAAATCTAAACCTTTCCTTTCATAGGTACAGAAGGGTGCCTGAAAATCAGCCAGTTTATTTAAGAGCAGAGTCTACCAAAGATATGAGCTGTGTATTCTGAATCCCTCAGCAGGTTATCTTTTTAAATAAGAAACACACTCCATGTTTCACTGAATCGAAAATACCATTGTTTGTAAGACTTGACATTGTTTTATGCTCTGCCAAGAAATAATAAAGACTGCTGATTAAACTCTGATATCACGCTGTTTTATCACTTGAAATTTTTTGTGCTTGTTGAAAGAATTCTTTTAAACTTATTTAAACATAGGTTTTTCACCCTACATTACTCTTGTGTGTACATAAAAAGGAAAAATCTAAGCAAAATAAATTGGCCACAGTGTTCTTAAAACTTTGCACGCGCAGAAGTTGGCTCTGGTAAGTTACTTCTTGAATTAGTGTTTTTTAAGAGTGTTCCTTTCCCCTTTCTCTCTCACACACACACACACACAGAGTATCATCCTCACTGATGCAACATTTCTTTCAGAATTCTTCATTAGTATCTCTTAGATTTTCTTCCAAGCCCCTCACCTAATTTTGCTGTGCAGGGGCAGGCAATGACAGCCTCTTCACCAACTGCTTTTTGGAAGATAGAAATGTTTAAGACACATCCTGATTTCAGAGTTGTTAAAATGTGTAAGAGTGTTTTAGAACAACTGAAACATAGTATTCATAACGGGTTATTGCAGTAAGCCATGAGTTATCAGGGGAAGTGCCATGCTAATGTCAAGGGCAAAATTTCTGGTGACATTTAGATTCAAGACAAAGCAGTAGTAACATCATTTTAGTTGGTACAATATTTCCAATATCCTGCTGCCAAGTCTGTGACTTCTCTCCCATATTCTGATAAGACTAACCTTAGTGGTGATGTCAGATCAATTATTTTTGAATAAAGCTCGTGTGACCTAAATCCTCAGAAAGGCAAGTCATGCTCTACATACCTTGCTTTGCTTCACATAATAATATGTTCTGCAGACCTTCTCATATAAGTGCTTATAATGAATTCATTCTTTGTAATATCTCCATAGCATCCCATTGTATGGATGAACCATAATTTATTTTACCAGTCACTGCCTGAGAACACCCGCTAACTTCTAGTCTTTTTATTGTGATAAATAATGCTGCAGTGGGCATCATTGAAAACATAAGAAATCATTAATAGAGATTGCGCCTTTTTCTTTTTAATTTTTGGCTCCACTGCTCAGCGTTCAGGATTTTAATTCCCTGATCAGGGATTGAAGGTGTGCCTTCTGCACTGGAAGCTGGAATCTTAACCACTGGACCTCCAGAGAAGCACCCAAGGTTAAATTCTTTTAATTAATTTATTTTTAATTGATTGATGATTGCTTTACAATATTTGATTTCTGTCATGAGTTAGCCATAGGTGTACGTATGTCCCCTCCCTCTTGAACGTCCCTCCCACCTCCCACCCTTTGCCACCTCTCTAGGTTGTCACAGAGCTCCAGTCCAAGGTTGCCTTTTAAGAACAGGCCCACAGGTTTGGAATAAGAAGGAGATTTCTAAAAAAAAAAAACAAAAAAAAACGAGATTTCTTTTTCATTGTATACACTTTTGATTATTTTATTTTCACAAGATGTTTTTTATTTTAAAATTTAAGAGTAAACATTAAAAAAAGGTTTCCCTGGTTTTGTTTTGCCAGGTGGTTGACATTCTTGCCTTGGTTTTAGAATAAATGTTGGGTTTAGGTCTCCTCACTGATGCTTCTTTGACCTGGGAAGCCTCTGGTTCTCTATTGCTTGGTTCTCTCTTGGCCTTGTTGGACTTTTCCAAAAGACAAATAGTTTCTGCAAATCCAGCTGAATGATCTCTCCCAACCCCAAAGGAAAAAGGCACTCTTTCTTCAAGAGACCCCCAGACTGTTTTTGCTACCAATATTGCCATTTTTTCTGCAATTCCAGACAGGAGAGGTGCAACCTCTGGCCTCCACTCCTCTGTCAGGCTTCTGCTGTCTGGTTTGTGAAGGAGCTTGTACCCTTCCTTTACTTCTCTTTTCAGTCTTGAAAATTAACATTCACATATCACAAATGACAATATCGTTTTTGCCCTGAAAGCTTTTCTCTATGGCCTCAATTTTTAGAAGTAATTGCCAGTCCTTTGCAAGGCCTGGAAATATTGTGGTTTGATACCTTTTCTAACAATGAGTGTGTATTAGGAAGTGGTTAAAGAATCTATTCTTCTGTAGGTATGGTGTATTCTAAAGCATTTTTAAAAATAAAAGTTTCTATTAACAATTTCAAAATTCCATGATTTTGAAATGGGATCTAAACCTCCTATTTTTTATTTTCTTTTTGATATTCCTGCCTTAGAGTACTTGACTTTGTTTCAGACCAAAAACACTGAACTTCCAGAGATTGTATTATGATTTTTTAAAAATATATATTTCATAAATAAGAGGGTAAGAGACAAATCTTCCAATATAATATACATAGAAACTCTCTCTTCTCATTCCCAACCATCCAGGATTAGCTGGATTTAGTGAATCACTTGCAAAGAATAGAGTATGAAAATGAAAAAACTTGGCAAACACCACCTTGTTTAAATGTTCAAGGTCGGCGTCATCAGTAATGTCATGCAGACATCAGGTACCCTCTGATATGGTGTGATGAGAAGGGCGAATGACCTCAGTGGTATTCTTTCCAAAAAAAGAGCCATAATTTCCGTCTGATCATAACCTCAGTCTGATCATCATACATCAGAACAAACCCAAAATGAGGAACATTCTACAAAATACCTGACCAGTATTTTTCAAAAATATCAAGGGCACGAAAGACAGGGAAAGTCTAAGGAACTGTAACAGATTAAGAGACTAAGGAGACATGACAATTCAATGCAATGTGAAACCAAAAACTGGATTCCAGAGCAGAAAGAAGACATTAATGGAAAACCTGGTGAAGTCTGGGTAGAGTTAGACTATAGTTAATAGTAATGTCCCAAAGTTAGTTTCTCAATTTGACAAATGTACCTTAGTAATATGAGATAATATTAGGGGACACTGAAAATAGCTGAGGGCTATACGGGGACTCTCTGTACTATCTTTGCAACTTTTCTATAAATCTGAAAGTATTCTAAAATGTAAAATTTATATTAAAATTTTATATTTGCTTTGTCTCTTTTCTATATTGTGAACCAGTGAAGTTAGGACTTTGTTTAGCCTGATTGCTTTTTATTCAGAGCCTTCTGTGATATGATGAAGAATCTGCTCTTGTGGCTACAACACAGAGTTCTTATTTTTCCTTTCAGGGTTGTAGGGTAAGGGAGTTAGAGAATTGGATTTGGAAAAAGAACAAGACTGGCACTTTATAGGAACAGATCACCTTTAATGAGGAGAGAAGGGGCAGCAGTCAGATTAGTGAGCTGCTGCACTAACCCAAGAAAAGAGTAAGTATATATAGGAATATATGTAGAAATCTACTGTCTTAAGGGGGCCTGTTCTTTTCCAAGGTTGTTCAGAGTAGTTATCTCTTAAATGGCTGGGGCAAGGAATTCTGAAGATCAGCCAGAGGCTGGACTGGCTGGGAGCTGGGCAAATCAACCTTAATGTCCATTTTTTCCCTTCAGGTGAGAGAGTTCTTTGTTTTGCATAGAATGGCGGGGAGGACCCCGAGGGGAGTTTTAACTCCAGGCTATTTTGAGCTGTGTAACTTTCCTTCAAGTGTGATAATCAGAAACACTGGTGAAAAGATGACATCAACAGCCAGGGCAAGTGTGAAGGAGTGTGTGTTTCCTGGAAGACCACTGTATTTGGTCTTCCTGGCACCTAGGGTACCACCATCACTGCAGGTGCTGTTGAAGGGGTGACTCTGAGATCTCCAGCTGCTGTCATCTTTCCCAATGTAAGGGAGACAGCAGGAGCATCTTCCTCAATGGCATTCTTAGATTCCATCTTTAATAGCAGTGTCTTTTAGAACAATTATGCTAGTTGTTTGAACACCATTAAAATGACAAAGAAACTGTAAACCACAGAGAATCAATAACTTCTTTCAAAGAGTTTCAATCCACATAAGAGACAGGGAAACACAAATAAATATTATCACTGGGCCAAACTTCCTGACCCACAGGTTAAAGACTTGCCTACATCTCCACCTAAGGGAGATTTTGCCTGGTTTCTGAGTAGATGAGAAGACTCCTCTTCCCTCCACCCTGCAAAGAATGAAGGAGCTTGAATGAAGGAGTTGTTTTCTTCCTAAATTCATATGTTGAAGCCCCAACCCCTCATGTGACTATACTGGAGATGGGGCCCTTCAAGAGATGATTTTTGTTAGAGATCATAAGGGTGCAGCCCTGATCTGATAGAACTAGTGTCCTTATAAGAACAGAAAGAGAACCAGAGCTCTCTCCACCATGTGACGACACAGTGAGAAGGCAGCTCTCTGTAAGCCAGGAAGAGAGGCCTCACCAGAACCCAACCCAGCCAGACCTTGATCTGGGACTTCCCAGCTCCACAACCATGAGCAATAAGTTTTGTTGGTCAAACCATCCAATCTGTGGTATTTTGTTATGGAAGCCTGAGAACACTGGTATAGAGCTTTTTCTCCGTTATGCTTTTCCTCTTCTTCCCTGATAGCTCTGTTGGTAGAGAATCTGCCTGCAATGCAGGAGACCCCGGTTTCACTCTTGGTTGGGAGGATCCCTTGGAGAAGGGAAAGGCTTCCCACTCCAGTACTCCAGCCTGGAGAATTCCATGGACTGTATAGTCCATGGGGTCACAAAGAGTCAGACACAACTGAACAACTTTCATTTTCACTTTTCTTTTCACCAAAAGGGAAGAATATTGCAGGCAAAACTCAGAATAAGGTAGTTATAAACAAAGAGACTTCTAGCACTTTTATCCAACAGTGACTACTGAGGAAAGGACAAGAATGGTAGAGAATACATCACCTTTCCTGGGCTCAACTCAAACTCCTAGGCACAAGGCAAAGCTTAGCAGCAGGAACACTATTTTATTACTGCTGCTGCTGCCACTACTGCTATTACTTCTGCTACTATTGCTACTGCTACTACTGCTACTATTGCTGCTACTACTACTACTACTTCAGTTCAGTTCAGTTCAGTTGCTCAGTCGTGTCTGACTCTTTGAGACCCCATGGACTGCAGCACACCAGGCTTCCCTGTCCATCATCAACTCCTGGAGTTTACTCAAACTCATGTCCATTGAGTCAGTGATGCCATCCAACCATCTCATCCTCTGTTGTCCCCTTCTCCTCCCGCCTTCAATCCTTCACAGCATCAGAGTCTGTTCAAATGAGTCAGCTCTTCACATCAGGTGGCCAAAGTATTAGAGTTTCAGTTCAGCATCAGGCCTTCCAGTGAATATCCAGGACTGATTTCCTTTAGGGTGGACTGGTTGGATCTCCTTGCAGTCCAAGGGACTCTCAAGAGTCTTCTGCAACACCTCAGTTCAAAAGCATCAATTCTTCGGCTCTCAGCTTTCTTTGTAGTCCAACTTTCACATCCATACATGACCACTGGAAAAACCATAGCTTTGGCTAGATGGACTTTTGTTGGCTACTACTACTGCAGCTGCTATTACTATTGCTACTACTGCTGCTGCTGCTACCACTACTATTACTCCTTCTACTATTTCTGATACTACTACTGCTGCTGCTCCTATTACTACTGCTACTATTGCTGCTACTACAGCTGCTGCTGCTACTGCTACTAGTAGTGTAGCACTACTACTACAACAACAATAATAATAATGAAGACTTGTCTCTGGAATTTTCCCCACTTTTTTTTAACCCTACTAATCTAATGACCTGGTGGGTCTTCTTGGGTCCTTTAAAAGCATCTAAAAGTGAACTATTACAGTTTCCCTCTGCTTTCTCCTCCTGTATAGGTCTCTGAAAGCTCTTGGGGGGAACTGCATGAGGTAATGGATGCAAAAGTGCTTTGTAAAATACAAAGCATTCCCCCCGTGCAAGCTATTATTGGAAGAAGCAGAAGGATGAATTTAAATCGCAAGATCCCCTGAAATACGTGTGAAAGGTGGCCCCGTTTAGATCGTCGTCCTCCTCGTGAATTTACAGACCATTTAGCAATTTCTCCAAGTGCTCACACCCGTTCCCTCGGTGACATCCTTGCCCTGTGCTGGGGAGAGCCGTCTCTCCCAAGTCTGGCCTGTTGGACAGCAGCAGCGCCTGCAGAGGAAGGGGCTCGGTTGCTAGGAGACCAGCAAAAGTGGGCAACCAGCTCCCAAGCAGGTTAGAATTCGGCAAAGGATTTTAAAAGCCTATTTCTGTCTGCTTCTGCTAGAATTGAAATTCTTTTCAGGGTCCGGCCACCAGTGATACAATCTGCTTACACTACTGGTATTGAGAGGCCCTTGAAAGGAAATTATTTGGTCATATCTTGTGTCTCCCTCCCACAGTGCCTAGAAAGGCAGGCACTTTAAATAAAAGGGGGATGGAGGCTGGGGTTGGGGAGGGGGAGGCAAGAGTTGATGTAGTCCACAGCAAAAGCAGAGAAGTGACGGCAAGAATTAACCCAAGCACATCTGATCGTGACCCTTAGACCTGAAAGGAAATAATTGTGCTCGAGCTAAGTTAAATTACAGTGCACCTTCCATTGCTTCTAAGTACATGCAGGCCAGAGGCAAGATAGCACTGAAAGCGTTTTTCAAGTCCATGAGGGGCGTGTCAAGCAGGTCCTTTTTTATGGAGTTTATCTTCACAGAAACAGGCTGACATGTGCTTCAGGGCTAATTGGGAGAGGTTGACACTGTATTTAAGTTTTCCCTTTGAGAATTATGAAAAGACTGTGATTTTCAAATAAGAGTTGTTTGTTTGGTTTGATTTTCCCAAAGTGTCCAGCACACCCAAGAAATCAAGTGCTTTTTCGAACCCTGGGAGCCTTCAACAAGATATAGGGGTGCTTACAACTGTCTAGAACAGAGTATTGAACTCAGGAGGAGTCAACTGGAAAAACAGTGGAATAATAAGTGCATTTAGAGTCACTTATGGGCTGAAGCTTCACCGTCTTTGTGCCTTGTTATTGCTGGAGCATTGGGAGCAGAGTGGCAGTGCTGATTCATCAGCAAGAAAGAAGCTCCAGGTCATATGAAAATAAACCATCTCTGAAGAGGTTCCAGTGCCCTCCGCAGACATGCTTTATTCGGTTAAAGCGTAATGTCTAATGACAAAACACAAGAACAATTTCGGCATTTCCTGGGACATGCTGGCTTCCAGCCTGCTTTTACAGGCAGTTGGGGTGGGGTAGAGGGACTCCAGCAGGGCACAGTAATTGGGCGAGAAAAGAAAGATTCAGGAAAATCGAGCACATGCATAGGACAGTGCCTGTTTAATGGAGGTGAAGATGAGGGCAGATCTGAAATCTGAGAACAGTGTGCATCAAAAAAGACTGCAAACCCCTTACTGGCTAATAGTAGGAGGTGTGAGAAACACAAGGGTCATCAGACGTGGACACTGCAGCAAGGTGGGGAGGTGAAATACCATGCTACTGTGCAATAAATGAGGAATAGCTGAACCTCGTGTATGTTTCTACATCAAACTCACTGAATGAAAGGGCTAAGCACTAGACCAGTTCCCCCTAATGACACCATTGTAAAAAGTGAGTACTTTGTATATGGAGACTCTTTGGATGAGCAGGACGATCATGGGCTTTGAGGTCACACAGACCCAAGTTCATATCCGGTTCTGCCATCTACTACTGTGGAACCTTGGACGAGATATTTAATCTTTTTAAAATTAATTTTTATTGAGGTATAGCTTCTTTACAATGTTGTGTGATTTTCAACCATTCAGCAAAATGAATCAGCCATGCATACATATATCCCCTTGCTTTTGTACTTTCTACCCACTCAGGTCACCACAGCACATTATGTACAGTATGTTCTCATTAGTTATCTGTTTTGTATATAGTACTAATAGAGTATATGTGTCAATCGAAGATATTTAATCCTCTCAGTTTTCCCATCTTTACCACAAGGGAGATGCTGCCTTCCTCCAGTGCAACAGTTTTTGGTGAAAGCCCAGTTGCCCCTATCTTATGATTCTCTGTGTTCCCACTGCAGGTTCAAACACCTGGGAGAAAGGGTCCGACTAGGGATTGTGAGGGAAGGGGGAGGTCCCCTTGATCTGTAGCTTTCCTGGAATCACATGTTGGAAGGAGGGACATTTGTCCAAAAGGAAAGAGGCCTGGCAGACAAAAACATAGTCCAAACTTAAATAAGGTAAAAGGAATCTTTGAACACTTTAGTTCAAAGGCCAGGTGATAAGGTACTTCTTCAGAAGTTTATAATAAAGTGGTATTAGCTTCATAATTACAAAGAAACATCACTCTGGGATTTGGATTGCTCTGACAGCATTGGCCACATCTAACAGGAGATCCAGGGATTTGTCAGTAGGCAGTTCTCCAGGTTTTCTCATAGATAGCCTGAAGACCTGAATACCTTCATCACCCCTAGGTCCCGAAGGGCAAGCTTAATGCATTATGCTGGGCAGTGGAATCCACAGAGTCAAGTGTTTCTGGGAGATGCTTTCTTCTGCTTCCTCCATGAATGAACATGATTCTGCACACCTGGTTGCTCCTTTGGGAACACTGGGTCCCTTCACCAGATGGATGAGTAAGAGCAGGTATCAGCACTCAGCAAATGCTGCATTTAGGCCTGGTGAACAGGTGGAACTTCAGCTCACTGATTGTTGTTTTTTCCATTCAAATAGCACCAGAACTTAGAAGCAGCTGAGTTTAGGCCAGAAGGGACCCTCGGGCTGGGTCTGCAGTAAGGCTCTAATTGAAAACCAAAGAAGGGGGCAGTCCCTCAACTTTCTGCTCCCTGGGGGGCAGTCTGTATGTCCTGAGTCATCCTGGCATGAGAAGAGGAGAAGGGTAAGATGGCCCCCAGGAGGAAGGCAACTGCCTGCCCAGGTGTGGGTTACTATGGCAGAAGTCCAGGTCCTTTCTGGCTCAAGCGTCTCAATTTAGGCATGACCTAGCCACCTGGTCCATGGCTGGAGGTGCTTCTGGGAAGAGTCTCATTTGTTCCTCAATCTCCCCCCTCTCCAGCATGGGCCTGAATAGCTCTTGCCATGCCTAAGGGGGCAGACTGCCAAATAAACTATTTGTGCTTATGTGTCTAGCTGCTCATGAGGATGACTCACTTCTTACCCTCCCCGCAGCAGGTAAAAACCCAAAAAGCCCCCTGTGATGGTTAATTTTATATGTCAACTTGACTGGCCATGGAGTGCCCAGTGTTAATATTAATTCTGAGTGTGTCTGTGAGGGTGTTTCTGAATGAGATTAGCCTTTGAATCAATGACCTCGGTAATAACCCTCTCCAATGTGGGTGGGCATCATCCAATTCATTGAATGAAAAGCAGAGGAAGGAGGAATTTGTTCTCTCTTTTTCCTGCCTCACTGCTTGAGCTGAGACATCTCATCTCATCTTCTCCTGCCTATGCACTAGGATTTACATCATTGGCTCCCTTGGTTTTCAGGCCTTTTGACTTAGACTGTGTTACACCACTCACGTTCCCAGGTCTCCAGCTTGAAGATGACAGAGCATGGCACTTCTCAGCCTCTGTAATCTTATATGCCAATTTCTTATTTTAGATGTGAGTATATACGTTCTGTTCCTCCGGAGAACCCTGACTAATAGAGCCATTCTCTCAATTACCCTGAGAATTGCAAAGTATATAGGGTGATAAATCTTTCAGCCATGTCAGAAGCTTCAGCACTATGTTCCCCCAAAGCCAAAACCTTGACCCTGACCTACCAAGTCCATCACACCTTTGTGTCCAAGGTATTATGTGCAGGTCTGACATCCTAAAAGGATCAGAAGGGGCTGCCTCAGGGGAGCAGACTGGTGGAGGAGTACTGGAGGCCAAGTCAAGTGTGACCCGGAAAGCAAGACCAGAGAGATTTGAAAGCAATAGTGAGGAAGTTGTACCGAGGTTAGAAGCCAAGAGAACTAAGTGATTTGTGGGAAGCGCTAGTGAAAGATGAATCTAGGGGTAGTAACCAAGAAACTAGAGAGAGAGGCATTTTTCCAGAGGAGGGGTGTGTGTGTTTGTGTAGAAGAGTCAAACCAGGTACAGAAACTGGCTTGAGGCTGGAGAGGGCCTAGGTGAGGTCGGGTGGGGAGGACACAATCCTGGGTTTCGGATCCCAGAGGCTGAGGCCTGGGCTGGTGGGGAAGGAGGAGGAAGCACCTGATGTGCTGCCAGCAGCTGGCAGCCTCATGGATTCTCAGCCTGTGCTACCGGAGTCTCAGAACACCTGCCACACCTGAAGTTACCTTTCAAGGCAAGTGGCCCAAACCGGTTCTTTCCTGTGGCAATTGCTATTGCTTATGCCATGTTTTGAGTGAAACCAATTCATTACCCTCACTGTAACTGGCTTCACCAGACACTAATGCCAAGCTAAAGGCACCCTCCCATGAGCTGGACATGGTAACTGCCTCCAATGTAGTGTGGCATAAAATCTGTCCAGAGAGAGCACTTTATATGGGAAGGTGCAAACCCACCTGTTAGAGGCTATGTTCCTCCCCCAAATCTGTATGTTGAAGCCTTAACCCCCAGGGCCTTAGAATGTGGCTGCACTTGGAGACAGATCCTTTAAAGAGGTGATTACATTAAAATGAGGCCCTGGGACTTCCCTGGTGGTCCAGTGGCTAATTTTCTGCACTCCCAGTGCAGGGACCTGAGTTCAATCCCTGGTCAGGGAACCAAATCCCACATGCCACAACTAAAAAAGATCCCATGTGCCGCAACTAAGACCCAGTGCAGCCAAATAAACTCTTTTTTTAAGTAATGAGGGAAGAAAATGAGGTCATTAGAGTGGGCCTTAATCCAATCTGACTCGTGTTCTTCTAAGGAGAGAAAATTAGGATACGCACAGACACCATGGGCGTGCACAGAGGATGAAAGAGCATGTGAGGACAGCAAAAGGCAGCTGTCTGCAAGCCAGGAAGGGAAGCTTCAGAAGAAACCAGGCCTGCGGACACCTCTATCTTCAACTGCCAGTCTCCAGAACGCTGTGGAAACACATTCCTGCTGTGAAAGCCATCCAGTCTGGGGTAATTTGTTATGGCAGCCCTGATAGGTTAATATAAATACCCAACTCACTTCTCCCTTTGGGAGAAACTAAGAGCAAGGTGTGGGCCAGTCACGGTGCAACTGAGAGCACTGGAGCAGAGACAATCCAGCCAAGAAGACACTTATGATCCCACATTCTGAACTTTGCTGGCAGTCAATCCTCACCCACAAGGATCTTTTGCTTGAAACATTATGGAGCCCAGTTAATGCACAGGAAGCTGTTGAAGGGCAGGACCAAGAATGCAGGTGATGGGCTTAGTGTGAGCACCGAGGCTGGGTGGAGCTTGGTGGTGCAGAGTTGGGCTGGGCCAGAAAGAAGCTCACAAAGTCCCAGGCCCTGACCTGGAACAGGAAGTACTCTAGAAAAGAAAATCAAGAGATGGTAAAAGACTGAAAATGTATGTTCATGTTTATAAGAAACAGTAGTTGTGAATGAGGCTCTAACTAGACTTACAGACTGCTGCTGCTGCTGCTCAGGCGCATCAGTTGCGTCCAACTCTGTGTGATCCTATGGGCTGCAGCCTGCCAGGCTCCTCTGTCCATGGGATTCTCTAGGAAAGATTTCCAGAGTGGATTGCCATGCCCTCCTCCAGGGGATCTTCCCGACCCAGGAATCAAATTCAGGTCTCCTGCGTTGCAGGCAGATACTTTACACTGAGCCACCAGGAAAGCCCAGACTTACAGACTGAGTAAGCAGTTGTATCCCAAATTAGCTCTGAGCCAGCGTCAGGGTCCAGAGAGAGTGGATGTTAGAATCTTGTGGCCCTGGGAGAGTTGCTGGGGGTGGAAATTGTATATCCAATGGAACTGGATCACTCCTGGTATGGACAGGATTTTCCCAGGTGTGGTTGTAGATTTTGACTCCTAAGGCTGAATGGGACCTATTTGCTTCCCCTGTCTTCCCACAGAAAAAAATGAGATTTCTTGGACTTCCTTGGTGGTCCAGTGGTTAAAAATCTACCTGCCAATGTAGGGAACACAGGTTTGGTCCCTGGCCCAGGAAGATCCCACATGCTACGGGGCAACTAAGCCCGTGCGCCATGGCTACTGAGCTCTTGCTCACAACAAGAGAAGCCACTGCAGTGAGAAGCCTGAACACAGCAAGGAAGAGTAGCCCCTGCTCACTGCATCTAGAGAAAGCCCTCATGCAGCTGTGAAAATCCAAAAAAAAAAAAAAATTAATTAAAATTTTTTAATTAGATTTCTTTTAATAATTGACTCAATACAGTTAAGCCAGCTCTTGTGTATACTTTATTTTCCCCTCTTTCTTACAATATTGTTTATAAGCATATTTTAAAACTGTGTGGGGACACAGCGTTATTTTGTTACTCCACAAAACTGGATTTTTCTGGAGAGATGGGAATCCAGGGAAAGGGAGATAAACTCCCTTAAAGTTGCCCTTTCAAATGAATTCTGGCAACTGTATAAAGAAGTTTAAGAGCGTGCTGAGCATGGTGGATGGTCAGGCAGGGTGCAGAAGAGGCTGCTGCGTCCTGCAGGAGCCTATGCGTGGTCTACGGTTGTGCTTTATCTGCTTTGCTTTGCTTGCTTTGCTCCATGGGAGGAGGGACCAGTGGAGGAAAGGCAGAAGGTATGGGGAAGGGCTCGCTGGACTGGACACGTGGAATCAAGACCATCTGCACTGCTTGCCATGTAGTTTGTCCCTCCCCTTCTCTCATCCCTTGAGGGGCATGCTGGTGCTCAGGGGTGGGGAGCAGCAAAAGAGTGAAGCTGGTTTGGGGACTTCCCTGCTGGTTCTCTGGCTAAGACTCCACACTCCCAATGCCAGGGGCCCGGGGTTCCATCCCTGGTCAGTGAACTAGATCCCACGTGCTGCAACTAAGAGTTCACACCAGATAGCCGGTGGGAAATTGCTGTATGAAGCAGGGAGCTCAAGCTGGTGCTCTGTGACAACCTAGAGAGGTGGGACAGGGTGGGAGGGAAAGGTTCAAGAGGGAGGAGACATATGTATACCTATGGCTGATTCATGTTATGTGTGGCAGAAAACAACACAATTTTGTAAAGCAATTATCCTCCAATTAAAAATAAGTTTAAA
Source organism: Bos grunniens (assembly GCF_055505025.1). Taxonomy (NCBI): domain Eukaryota; kingdom Metazoa; phylum Chordata; class Mammalia; order Artiodactyla; family Bovidae; genus Bos; species Bos grunniens. The sequence continues at coordinate 82,514,258 of NC_141174.1, read as the reverse complement.
AGAAAGAGAGTCCACATGTCACAACTAAAGATGCCATGTGCAGGAAAGACGATTCCAAGTGCTGCAACTAAGACCCAGTGTAGCTAAATACATGTTTTTAAAAAGTGAAGCTGGTTTGTAATGGACTACAAGAATCTTTAATTTTATTGGGGCCCCAGAAGGGCACAGAACTCCAGCCAACAGCTAAATTTACTTTTGTTCAGCCCACCCAGCAATCCTATAGACCAGAGGCATCAAGTAGGCAATAGGCCTTACCCAAGTTGGGCGGTGGTGGGCCAGCACCGGAGGACCCTTCAGGGCATGGCGAGAGAGAACCTGGCGGGAACAGAGTCCTCTGCGGACTTGAGGGGTGTGTGACCTTGAATTTCTTGACAAATTTCCTAAGATCATCTCCCGAGGGCCTTCCCTGGGGAGGAACACAGATATGATCCTCCTGGTTTGCGGCAATTCCCAAAGGGTTGTTTGTAGGAAGAAAACAATTTTAGATATGGAATTAGGCTTCATAGCAGAATAGAAATATACAATAAGGAAGCATTAACTCTCAATTCGGATTAGTCTAGTCATTTCCTCTGCTTACAGATAGATAGGTAGGTCGACAGGATGATCTCCTGAGAATTCTCTCAGATCTCTGATACTGTATTTCCTCTGGGTTAGGTAATATTCCAGTTGTACTAGAATTTATGACAAAGGAAATGAGTGACAAGTACCTTTTTATTATGTCTTCTGCATAAACACCCACATTTTGTATGCAGGCTGTATCATAAATCTGCTTGCCTACACATTTATTTCACACTCCAATGCAACACTGTGACCATGCATTTTGAAAACTACCTAAATAAAGATAGTGTTTAAGGCTTGCATGTATTTCTGTGTAGCCATGGAAGCATGACCTCTTTGAAAACACCCATTCCTTTGGCAGCGATTCATTTAAGGGGCTCCCAATGGGCTGCACATGTGTCAGGGGTAGGTGGAAGGCTGAGCGTGGGGCTGTTTGAATCAGAGTTTGTTGGAGGAGTGTTGGGAAGCTGCAGTGCCCTGGGAGCAGTATCAAACTCCAGAAGGCAGCCGGGAACACATCACACGCGGGCACCAGAGCCAGGTGACTCAGAGCCCATCTGCCCAAATGCTGTCCCAGCTGCGCTGTCACCTGTAGGAGAAGCAGATTTTGTGTCTGAGGGACATGGCTGAAAGTACCCTGTCCATTTGTCCTGAACTTCCAAAGAGCATATAAAACACACAGGAAACTAGAAAGAGGCGACAGGCACAAAAATTGGCAAGCTTTCAAAAACAGCAAAACAGAAGGTCTTGTGTAAAGGAAGGGAGTGGAAGAAATCCACTACAAAGAAATCAGGAGTTAGGTAAGAAGAGTCAGGTGTAAGGACTTCCTTGGTGGTCCAGTGGCTGAGACTTTGTATTCCCAAAGCAGGGGAACAGATTCAATCGCTGGTCAGGGATCTAGATCCCATATGCCACTACTAAAGATTCATATGCCTTAACGAAGATTGAAGATCCCATGTGATGCAACTAAGATCCAGTGCAGCTAAATAAATAAACTAAAAAAAAAAAAGAGAGAGAGAAAAGAGTCAGGTGTGTACAAATCCATAGGGCAGAGAAGAAAGACAAAGTGATTCCAGGCAGGATGATATAGAACCAAGGGCCCTATAATTGTAGCAAAAGGGCTTATCTTCTATTCATCAATTTTTGGCTCTTTCATCTTGGGAAAGTTGTTTGATCTCTTCTCCTCACCAGCTTTTTGGCTGTAAAAAGAAGAGAGGGAAGGGGAAAAAGCAACCAACCCTAAGCACTTGCCATGAGCAAACACTTTACATACACACCTCACTTAAGGTCAACCTCACGAGAGGCATATGATTATTCCCATTTTACAGATGAGGACTCGGAGCCTTAAAGGAAAAGGCAACTTTTCCAAGGAAGCTTATAGAGATTAAATGATCTCCCCGAGTTCCCATGGCTAGTATGATGCTCCTGAGAATTTGAACCCTGATTACCCAGCCGAGCTCTCACCCCTGTAAAACAACCCCCTCTCCCTATATCAAACAAAATGAGGGTTTAAAGAGCATGGTGTATGTGAAGGCTTTCTGACAATTGTGAAAAGCTCAGCAGATGTAAGGAATCCTTATTATTTAAAGTCAAATCTCTCCAGACAAGCCCACAGTGAGATAGTGGAAAAATGTGGTTCAAAGAAATTCTCTCACTTGCCAAGTCAATGACACTCCTTCCCAGATCACACCAACAGTAATAAAGTGAGTTAATGACTGAATCAAGCTTTTAATGGTGGGTTGGGCTAGATGACCTCTAAGGTCCTGCCAAGTCAGTATTTCTGAGAATCAGGAATTTTATCAAAGCAATACGCATGGAGCTCTGTGCTGAATCTGACCTCCGAGAAAACTGAGAAGTCAGCAAAATGTTTCCCTTTTTGTCTCTATTTTCATTTCTTTGTTCTTTCCCCTCACTTTCAAGCCTCTTGCCAGGCAGTCATCACTCTCAAGGCTATCTGTAGGTTTTCTGTGCCACAGAGGAAAGGGATTTGATAAATGAATTCAGACGGAGGCAGGGAAAGGTCACATTTGACTCTTCGCTCCTGAACTGTGGGCTGTGTGATCTGGCAGTTTGTCATTTAACCTGTCTGGACCCCAGATTCCTCATCAGTAAGCTGAGAAAACCTACTCTTAGGGGTTGTCATAGGAATTAACCAATGTGACATGTGAAGTGCCTGGAACGCAGCTTGAACCCTTTCAGTGTTAGTTGCCTTCAGTCTTCCGGATGTGGTGACCTCCAAGAGGTATCTGCATATTTTAAAAAAATGATACCTAGAGAAGGCAATTCAGCATAGTCCCAAGTGGATTTCTCTTTTTTTCCTGCAGGGAGACATCTGGGTAGAAGAGATAAGTTGGGGTAGAGAGAGGGGAGTATGGGTGGATGGGACTTCCCTGGTTTCTTCCAATTGATTCCATAACACATGCTATTTTGCAGCATTGTACTTGTAATGCAAACCTACCTGCAACGATGTGAGAATAATTCCTTATTTGATTTGATTACATTTCAATGACCAAAACTACTTTTTCTTATACTGCTGCTGCTGCTACTGCTGCTAAGTCACTTCAGTCGGGTCCAACTCTGTGCGACCCCATAGACAGCAGCCCACCAGGCTCCCCCATCCCTGGGATTCTCCAGGCAAGAACACTGGAGTGGCTTGCCATTTCCTTCTCCAATGCAGGAAAGTGAAAAGTGAAAGTGAAGTTCGCCCAGTCGTGTCCAACTCTTAGCGACCCCATGGACTGCAGCCTACCAGACTCCTCCATCCATGGGATTTTCCAGGCAAGAGTACTGGAGTGGGTTGCCATTGTCTTCTCCTTTTCTCACACGAGAGATGTTTAAAGAATGGTTGTTGCATGTGGACAATCTGGTAAACCTGAAAAAAAAAGTTGGTCATTTACATAAAAAAATTCTTCCATGGGGGACTTCCTTGGTGGCCCAGTGGTTAAGAATCCATTTTGCAATGCAGGGGACACAGGTTCAATCCCTGGTCAGAGAACTAAGATCCTACATGGCATGGGGCAGCAAAGCCTGCGAGCTGCAACGACTGAGCCCACACACCTCAAGTAGAGAGCCAACGTGCCATTGACTACAGACTACAGACCAAACTATTAATGCAAACTACAGAGCCCATGTGCTCTGGAGCCCGTGTGCAACTAAGACCTGATACAGCTAAAAATTAATAAATAAATATTAAAAAGAAATCCTTCTAGGGATGCAGAAGTTTTTGATCCAGGAATGGACCATCCATGGTTTAAACAAATTATCGAAGTGTTTAAAAACACTTAATCTGGGCAGAGGAGAAGTCTGGAGATGCATACTTCTCAGCCCTTCCTTCCAGGAGGGTACCAAGCAAAAAGAAATTTACAGTCTGACTGTGGCAGCCTGGATTTCTTTGGATTCGAGTCATCTTTTATGTCCTCTATTTACTTTTAGTGAGCTAGTGCTGTTAAAGAAACTGAGACTTTCTTCTCACAGCTGTAAAGTACAGGGATTCGCCTGTATTTTGTTTGCTGCTGTATTTCCGGTGTCTGTAACAGGGCCAGGCAATAAACATTTGTGAAACAAATGAATTGTGAAGGTGATACTTACAAGAAGCCATTCCTCAAATCCACAATAGAGTTGAATTTTAGCAGCCAGTTGGTTAACACGTTCTTAGGAATACAGTCAATGTGGCAGGATTTCTTTGTTTTTTCCCTAGGCTTAGGGATACTTCATTATTATGGCTGAGAACTTATATCTGTGACACTGAGCCTTCTATTACAGCCTGGGCCTTTTTGCTAATATACAATAAATAATTTCTTGGAAGCATCTGCCCTTTATGGGTAATTGGAGAAATGTTTACTTTGGTGATAGAATGAGAAAGATGTGACCTTTTAACTTTTATTCAACTGGTACGTGAGGGGAAAAGGGGGAAAAATTATAAACTGGAGGAGATAACATTCTGGCAAGCTCTCAGAAAAATGAAAAACCAGTACAGTTTAATATAGTCCCAAAGCTTTGTAGGTTCCAATTCTTTTTGGCAAAATACTCCTTAGCTCAAAGGAGAGGAAATTATTAAAAGAATTCATGAGGTTCTCTTAGATATCAAATAGCACTTTCAAAATATATCATTAAATGAAAAGGAATGAAAATCATGATTAAATATCCTTTGAAATCCATCTGTATTTTAAAGATTAGGAGACAGATTCCAGGGAGACCACATTCTGTATTCTGTTGAAAACCAAACATTTGATAACAATTCCACAGAAAATAATTCTAAATAGTTGATAGTTGATCGAACACATACTTTTGTTATCTGTATATCTTCCTAACATACATGGTTTGTTTTGAAAAATGACCGAGCAAGTTGCTGTACCTTTTTTTTTTTAGCAGTATATTTTAAATTAAAAAAAAGAGGTTTGCCATTCAACAATAATAATTTAGGCTTCTAGGTTTTTTTTCCCACAAAAGTGCCAAACCTGCATTTGGAATGGAACTTGGAGGGAAGAGGGAATGATGTAGAAGTTGATTTAAGTAATTTATTTGCCTATTTCAAATGTTTGTATTTATCCTTTGGTAGCATTATATATATATATATATAATTATATATACTATATATATAACATTTTAGAAATGGTTCTTTTATCTCAGAAGTATGTGTTTTCTTTTTAAAAAATTTTTTTGGTTTTAACTAGATAGGAAGTGAAAATACCAGACTGTCTGGTTCAGTACCAGACACCAGGCAAACCTACTATAACTTTGCAAGTTCATGTAGCTCTTTCCCTGGGAACTTTGCTGTGTTTCGTGCCACCTTCGTGACTAGAGTGGGTGGTGGGAGATGCCCACCAGGCAGGTCCCCAGGTAGGGGGTCTTCCCACACCTGTGGTGAGGCAGGGCCACCAAAGATAAAAGCGGGAGCCTCCAGGCAGCATCAAACCTGACAGTGACATGCAGAAAAAAGTGAAAAGTGAAAGTCACTCAGTCATGTCCAACTCTTTGGGACCCCATGGACGGCAGCCTGCCATGCTCCTCAGTCCATGGAATTCTTCAGGCAAGGATACTGGAGTGGGTTCCCTTCTCCAGGGGATCTTCCTAACCCAGGGATCAAACCCAGGACCTCCACATTGCAGGCAGATTTGCCACCAGGGAAGCCCTTGACATGCAGAGGCAAGGCTCTAATTTTGAGGGTAAGTGTTCCAAAGGCAGACCCAGGCCCAAATGGACGGCTGTCAAAACCAGCAAGGTGGTCATAAGCGTTAAATTCAATGAACAGTGGACAGAGCAGAGACCGGGAAGAATTCCAGAGCTGCACTCTGATCAGTCATCTCCAACTTATGGTCAGTCTCTGCGGCTACTAGTATCCTGATCCTCAGAGTGAAGGGTGTTAGTGGCAGATGAACACATTTGTAAATTATCTGTGTGCTATGTCGGGGTCTCATTTAAGGACAGGGATTTGGTATTACCTAGTTCACCTCCCTCAGCAAGTGGTCCAGGCAGGATGGAAGCAGTGGGGTGTCTTGTTCTAGGGAGATGGGTGGACCTGGTTGAAGAAGGATATACAAAACAGGTCAGCAAAGCAAGGAAGGGCTAAGATGAGTCTTGATTGCCGAGGGGCAGAGGCCAAAGGAGGTCAAAGAGACAGAAGACGACAGTGGGGAGTAGTGGGTTAAATAAGCAAAGTGGCAAGTAGCCTCAGTAAAATTTGGAGACTGGGTTGGAGCTGGTACAAGGAGGTGAAAAAGATTATATATACAAGATTACTTCTTGGGAAGACTATTGGTGGTGTTCAATGTCTCCTGGGGTGAAGGTGAAACCTCCCAGGGGGTAAGTTTACATAATAATAAATGGTTACTAACTTGCCTTCTAAAGTGAGTGAGAGGTCCAATAACTGCAAAGCTTTTACTGAGAGAACTATGCAAATCTGGGGACAGAGCTGAATTTAGAGCTGAATGGATGAAGGAGTAGACAGAAACACAGTGCACCCACGGATGATGGTGTCTGGGGGGCATTTCTGGGTGGTATGAACATTAACTCTCTTGTCTATTCCTTCTCTCTCCCCAGTGAAATCTTCAGCAAAGTCTACATTAATTGCTGATTTTTCTTCTGCCAGTAGATGAAACAGGGTGAGTGGTGGGGTGGGCAGGGACATAAGAGTCTGCCTAAGCTGTATCAAAGCAGGTGTAGTAGAAACAGAACTTACACAGTGAGACAGCCGCCAAAGCAGCTAGCCCTTTAAACCCTTTTCCTTGGATGAGGTTGGAATAGAGTTTCTACCTACTTGTCTAGGAGAAGGTTCAAATGTTCTCTAGCATAAGGTGGAAAATGAGGTCTCACAACTTTTCTGGACTGTATTCATTCAGATAGATAAATAGATAGCTGAGGGTCTTTGGAAACTTTGCAGCTTTTCCATGAGTGTGTTCAGGCTCCTTGTCTTGGTTCGCTGGAGACATTTTTGGGTGTTGGTGAGCTGAATGTAGAGTTGAAAATGAGGTGAACACAGCTGGAGAGGGACAACTAATACTGAAAAAGAAAGTGCATTGAGCGACTTCATTACTTCAAAAGGCTCACAGTAGGCTCCTTCAGTTATTGGCTTGGGGAGTCCAAATATGTTGGGTTTTGCTGTAATGAGAGCATAATCCCTTCTGGAGAAAGTGAAAAACATGGTGAAAATAACTTCCAGACTGAGGTGGAGTAAGTAAAGCGCCAGTCCTTATTAAGATGTAGATGATCCAATGTTAGTGAAGTGGCTTTTTTGTGCCAATACGTTGTGTTTTAGCCATCAGGAAAAGAACACATGTATCCCTCCCCCCACCGCCTTCTCCTCAGTCCATGCAAAACAAATTGGAGTGAAACAACACCATCTGCTCATTTCACACTCTGAAGAAGCACGTCAACTCCTTCTCAAGGTTAGGAAGTCCAAACTCAAAAAGACACTCTCCAGTTATGCAGCAAAAAATGCTTCCTGAAAGCAGTAACTCCATAAACTCAGAAGAGTCGAGTATTTCCTGAAACTCGACATTGCAAGGGCCAACCTAATAAGGGCTTTCTTACAGGGACATCACAGAGGCTTTAACAGCAAAAAGTCCTGTTTCCCTAGCAAATTGCATTTCCATGATTCAGGGCCTCTGATTTAGATGAAAAGAATAACTATAGATACTGCTAATCTACATAATCCCCACAGTTCTTGAATCCCAGCACTGAGAGGAAGAGAATGAAATAAAAGGTTAATTCTCACTCCATTGAAGCGTCCTATTTTGTTTCAGATATTTTTCTTTGCTGTAGCAACCACCTTTAAAAAAAAAATCACTTAAAAAAATCAAAATCCCTAATTCAACTTCATTATTCAATTCAGAGATGATGCTTTGAATTAGAGAGAAAACAGCCATTTGATTCTAGCTCTATTGACTTTAGTCAGCTAAGCTCTGGGCTCAGAAGTAAAGATAAGGGAGGGTTCTTCCTGGTTCATAGGAACACCTCCAGAGATTAGAGGGAGGGCAGGCCTTTGGCTCTGGCAACAAATCTTAAGCCCCACACAGTTCTAACTGGTTGCCCATTAAATAATGCTGCTCCCAGGAGGATCCTTGGAACAACAGTGACTGGACTTGTCTTGGAGACAAGACACTTGCAATACACAATCTAGGAAGAATCAAGATCCTTGCTACCGATAGTATACCTCACTGATATGTATGTTGGTAAGTTATGATCTCCTGGGAGAAACAGGAGATTAATGTAAGAGGATAAACTGTGTCATGCTAAGTACCAAATGAGTCTACATTACATAAAATTTTACTTCTTTTTATTCATAAAGCTGTTGTACCAGAGTTTTGAGATTTGGTGAACAAGGTCACATTAACTTGAATTCATTCATCCATTCAACCATCTGTCAGTATGTCCATCTGCCCAACAAACACTACCCCAGTGCCTACTGTGCCAGCTCTCAGAATTAATGAGACAAACAAGGTGTGGTCCCTGCCTGAGTGGGAGAGCCAGACCTGCAAGTTATAATATGGCAAATAGTGTAATCACAGAAGGGTGCTCGAGATGGTAACTAAAAAGAAGGGAGCCGATGACTGTGTGATGGCGGGATTGTAAGAATATGGGGTTTGGAGCAAGGAGAGCTTCCTTCAAGAGTTGAAATATGAAAGAAGACTTGGAATTTACCAGGCATACACACTCTAACCAGAGGGCACAGCTTGAGCAAAGGCATGGAGGCATGAAAAATATGGGATAAGGACTTCCCTGTGGTCCAGTGGTTAAGAATCCCCCTGCCATTGCAGGGCACAGAGGTTCTATCCCTGGTCTGGAAAGATCCCACATGTTACAGGGCAACTAAGCCCAAGTACCACAACCACTGAGCCTGCATTCTAGGGCCCATCCTCTGCAACTAGAGAAGCCACCTTAATGAGAAGCCCCGGTACTGCAACTAGAGACAAGCCCGTGGGCAGCAACGAAGACCCAGTGCAGCCAAAAATAAATAAATGGTAAATTTAAAAATAATAAAGCTACAGTCCTATTTCAGCCTTTGTATTTCTAGACCAAGAAATGTCAATATTAGCCAACCCAGTGTTTTTAATATCTTGGATCTTATAGAAACTGATAACATGTTTACAGAAGCTGGGGTTGAACATACTGCTGAATCTGTTTGTGATCACTCAGCCAGGACTGAGGGAATTAGCAGTTCAACTTCACCTGTGACCTCGGCTGCACTCAGAGTTTACCTGTATTGGAACCAGATGGAGTAAAAGCAAACAAGTTCCACCAGAGCCGAGCAGGATGCTAAGTTTTGGCCTCCCGATTCCTGTTACACCTTCTTTCTCCTCTAATCCAGCCACACTACCTCCTGGAGCCTGTGCTTTAGGAGAATTACTCTGAAATGGGCAAATGGTTCACAATGGCCAATCAAGGAAGCTGCGGATATTCAGGGCTGACCCCCTGGAAGAAAATCATGTTTCCTCATGAAATATCTTTCAGTATCAAAATCAGAGGAAGAAAACTAAACCACGTGGTTTGTGGGTTATTATCTACGTTGATATGGTCCACATTATGGCTCATAGCTGTTGAAGTATCTCTGGAATCTGGTACATGTAGATAGAAGGAATTTGGGTAATCTATGAAAGTAAGCTAATGAGGGGTAAAGCGAGGCACACAAAAAGTCCAATTCTTTTGATTTATGGCTTTGATTATTCTACTTACCGTGTTTACCCTTTCTTTCTCTTAGAGCTGTGTGTGGGTGAAAAGGGATTGTGCAATAATGCTATTTTTAAAAAATTTTATTTTTATTTATTTGGCAGCACTGGTCTTAGTTACAGCACATGGGATCTTTAGTTGTGGCATGTGAACTCTAAGTTAAGGCATGTGGGATTTAGTTCCCTGACCAGGGATTGAACCCAGGCCCCCTGTACTGCAAGCATTGAGTCTTAGCCACTACACGAGGGAAGTCCAAATAATACTACTTTTAATTTGCTATTTGGTCTATGGATAATCCATTTAAAGTAAAATCTCAGGATCTTTGAGGTTATTATAGGGTTCTAAGCATTGACGACGATATCAGCACGTGGCAATCCTCAGAAAAATATCTTCCTTCCTTGTACCGTCACACACTTCTGGGGGGTTTCTTTTATCACGTTATATTATATTACAGCATTTCCTTCTTGCTGTTAACTCTACAATCCAATTATTAAAGGAATCCTCTGATGTTTTTCCCTTAATGTTTGCTTCACTATGATTAAAAGAGCTAAACTGAACCTTTTGAAGATATCTGTCAAGTGGACAGAAATAGTAAAAGTTATTTGTCCTCACCCCATTTTTGTCTTCAGAGCACCACATCTAGAACTGAGAAAGGAATGTAAGCTGTTGGTAACCTAATACTTCTTATTTGTCTTGCTGAGACTGCCAACACAGTAGCCAAACTACTGTAATAATTTCTAGAAGGCATTTGTGCCATTGACACTTGGCTTATTATGAACTACACCAAACCCCTCAAATCATTTCGTAGGAGTGAAAGCGGCTGTCAGGTGATAAGAGCTCTCAGTTGTTACTGACTTGGGCTAGGTTTGCATTCTACTCACAATTTTCCACCTTGTATTTCCTTGTGTTTGAATCAGGGCAAAGTTACATTTGGACTGTTAAAATTCATTCTATATTTCTTTTAATAGATAGAAATCAAGGGCAGCCTTAGAAATGCCTAGTTGTCAATACATCCAGCTAAGTCAGAAGTAAATGTCATGTCTTCTGAAGGGTGCATTTTCTCAAGGAAGCACTATTCAGGCATATTTGTTACCTCAATTAGTCTGATTTAGTGGTTTAGTCGGTGAGCTACAGCCTCTGGCACTGAGTAAAGAAATTTGATTTCTAAGCTGCTAGTAAGGGACTAAGAACCGTCCAAAACGATGACTCCGTGTCCTGAAAGCAAGTACAGATCTTGACATCCTTGGTGGCGTAACTGTCAGGGAAACATGGTAGGCTTTGATTACGTTTCATCTACTGATTCATTTCAGCGTCTCTCAGTGTCACATGCCTGAAGAGTCTGACTTTGACCATCAATTCCCTAAGAATGTTGGGAGGGCACAGGATGGATGTTCCTTTCAGAAAGCCAGTTCCCTGAAGTGATTTTTTTTCTTCTCTAACTACCTTTAGCTGGCAAAAGGTACAAGCTGACAGCCCTCAAGACAGCACCACAGGGCATGTTTTAGAAAGGGAACAGGTTATTCTCAAAGGCTATCAGTCTGGTCTCTTTTCCCCTTAGCTTCATTCAGAGGCCATGAAATTAATTGCTGCTCAGATATGGGCTCTGGAAAAGCGCTCACATAATGACCAGACCACCCACGACCTTAATCCAGTGGAGAATTGATGGCATAAGAGATCGGGTGAAAGGGACTAAGATAACCTAAAGCAATGTATTGTATTCTTCCCTCTCTTAGGTTCCTGATGAACTGATCTGGCTAACAGAACATTAAAAATAATTATTAATCACCTTGAGAAATTAGAAAGCTATCTCACTTGCATTCCTTCCTCAACAGTAAATCTCAGTGGGTTACAAAGATATATATTATATTAGCTGGGAATCTTTTGATTGCAAGTGACAGAAAACCAAATTAGCCTGAGCAAAGAGGAGAACTTTTTGGACCAAGACCAAAGCGTTTCACAAAACCCAAAGTATGGTTGAACCAGTCTAGTGCAGAGATGCAGCTATAACTCAGAAACACCAGAAACTGAGGATTCAGACAACACTCAAGTGTCCTATTTATTGTTGCTGAAATCCTGTATGTCAGCTTAATTCTCCCTTGCCAGACACGAGTTTTCTCCACATGCTGAAAAACATGGCCTTAGTTTTTGTTTTAGAATTTTAGGCTTTAAATCACCAGAAACCGGACTCATTCTTTCAGGATTCAAATCAAAGAGTCCCTTTGATTTGGGACTCCAAGCTTCCCTGTTGGCTCAGAGGTTAAAGCGTCTGCCTGCAATGCGGGAGACCTGGGTTCGATCCCTGGGTCTGGAAGATCCCCTGGAGAAGGAAATGGCAACTCACTTGCCTGGAGAATCCCATGGGTGGAGGAGCCTGGTGGGCTACAGTCCACAGGGTCACATAGAGTCGGATGCGACTGAGCAACTTCACTTTCACTTTAAGTCAGATACACATACATAAACCAGTCAATTATGGCTAGTGCGTTAGGGTACCATGACTGGACAGTCTCAGGTCAGGTGTCTATATCAAGCCCAATCAACTGTGGCCAGGAAATAGGATCACACTGAACTAACATGGTAGCACCAAATGCTTGGAAGAGAATGGGTGAGTGACAAGCACTCCCACAGGTGTCCACTACATAAAGCTAGAGCAAGAAGGAAAACATTTAAACATACTAGCAAAGCAAGGCAATCTTAGGCACAAATAAACATAAAGAAAGTAAAATTCAAAGCCAAAACCATTCAGTAAAGAGACTAATTTTATTTTGATAAGAGGTGTATTTCAAAATAAAAACACAATAGGAATAAATCCTAAAATATCAAGTAATATCAAGAACACAGAGTAAAACCTATTAGAAATAAAAGGGAAAATAAATTGTATATGTATAAAACCAAAGAGATTCCATCAAAAAGCTATTTGAAATGTTAAAAAGAGTTCAATAAAATGGTAGGATTAGATAAATACACAAAAATCAATAGACAGCCTTGTAACAGCAATAATGTGTTAAAAATGTGATGAAAAAGGAAACATCATTTCTAATGGCATCAAAAATGCAAAAATGGTAGGGAGCAGACTGGGATGAATATTTGATCCTTAGAATAAAATTTATTTAGAAGAATAAATCATAGAGAATGACAAAGAATATATATTAATGGTAAGCATAATGAAGGAGAATTAGCCCTGCCAAATATTAGAATGCCTTAACTTGAATAATTAAAACACTGTGGTTTTAATACAAAATAGATAAGTGAACAAGATAAATAACCTTGAAACAGATCCTGATGTATTTAAAATATTAATACCATATATGATAAGTATAATTGCAGAAATCAATGTATGAGGACAATGTAGTCAGCAAAGAGCATTGGGACAAATGGTGGTTATGGAAAGAGAAAGCCACACACTACTAAAACTGAGTCAATCAAGGACTTCCGTGGTGGTCCAGTGGTTAAGAATCTTTCTGCCAATGCAGGGGACACCAGTTCGATCCCTGGTCCAGGAAGATTTCACAGGCTGAGGGCCAACTAAACCACAGGCCACAACTACTGAGCCTGTATGTGCTTTACGACAAGAGAAGCTACCACAAGAAGAAGCCCAAACACTGCAACTGGAGAGCAACCCTCACTCACCGCGACTGGAGAGAGCCCTTATGCAGCAACTATGACCCAATGCAGCCAAAAAGTAAGTGATTTTAAGAGTCAAACAAGAATTTGGAAATTTGCAGCAAATGTGGTAAAAGTTAATTTTGTGCTCTTTAAAAACTCATTCAGATTAATAATAAATACAAATAAGTAAAGATTACAAAATAGTGTCAAAACACAATGATCCCACCGCAAAGCTGGAAGTACAGATTGCTATAACCTTTGGAATGTAATTAAGAGTACATATGTATCAAGAACATGAAAAATATTCACACTTCTTGACTCTGTAAATCTTTCACTGGTAAATTATCCTGACAAAATAATTTTAAAAAGTAGAAAGTCCTGTGAACCAATCTACTCAATGAAGCATTGGGGGCTTCCCTGGTAGCTCAGACGGTAAAGCATCTGCCTACAATGCAGGAGACCCAGGTTCAATCCCTGGGTCGGAAAGATCCCCTGGAGAAAGAAGTGACAACCCATTCCAGTACTCTTGCCTGGAAAATCCCATGGACCGATGAGCCTGGTAGGCTACAGTCCAAGGGGTTGCAAAGAGTCGGACACGACTGAGCAACTTCACTTTACTTCATACTCTATAAAATAGGAGTTCTGTCATCTTCCAGCCCCCTTTCCTTGTTTTATTTTTATGGCATTTATTATCATATGATGATTGTATATTGCCAGTCTTTCCCCACTGGAATGTAACCCCAGGAGAATTTGCCTACTTTGTTCCCTACTATATTTCTAGGCTCTAGAACCCTACCCAGCACATATTAGGAAGTTGACAAATATTTGTAGAATGAATGAACAAATCCAAATGTCCAACAATAAGAAATGGTTTGCATAATCATGATTCACTTACTTAATATTGTGAAGCTATTCTATACATTTTTAAGAATAATAATTTATTACATGCGGAAGTATTTATGATGAAATAGAAAGTTTAAGAAATAATAAATTTATGATGAAATAATAAGGATAGGGGACTTCCCTGCTGATCCAGTGGTTACCAGTGGTTAACACTCTGCTTCCACTGCTGGGGGCATGGGTTTGATCCCTGGTTGGGGAACTAAGATCCTATATGCCTTATGGTGCAGCCAAAAAAATTAAAATTAAAAAAAAAAGAGAAAGCAGGATATTCAGTTCAGTTGCTTAGTCATGTCCAACTTTTTGTGACTCCCATGGACTGTAGCACACCAGACTTTCCTGTCCATCGCCAACTCCCATAACCTGCTCAAACTCATGTCCATCGAGTTGATGATGCCATCCAACCATCACACCCTCTGTCGTCCCCTTCTCCTCCTGCCTTCAAATCTTTTCCAGTGTCAGGGTCTTTTCCAATGAGTCAGTTCTTCACATCAGGTGGTCAAAGTACTGGAGCTTCAGCTTCAGCATCAGTCCTTCCAATGAATATTCAGGATTGATTTCCCTTAGGATTGACGGGTTTGATCTCCTTGCTGTCCAAGGGACTCTCAAGAGTCTTTTCTAACACAATTAAAAAGCATCATCGGTGCTCAGCTTTCTTTATAGTCCAACTCTCACATCCATACGTGACTACTGGAAAAACCATAGCTTTGACTAGATGGACCTTTGTCGGTAATGTAACGTCTCTGCTTTTTAAAATGCTGTCTAGGTTGGTCATAGCCTTTCTTCCAAGGAGCAAGCATCTTTCAATTTCATGACTGCAGTCACCATCTGTAGTGATTTTGGAGCCCAAGAAAAGAAAGTCTGTCACTGTTTCCATTGTTTCCCCATCTATTTGCCATGAAGTGATGGGACCGGATGCCATGATCTTGGTGTTTTGAATGTTGAGTTTTAAGCCAGCTTTTTCACTCTCCTCTTTCACTTTCATTGAGAGACTCTTTAGTTCCTCTTCACTTTTTCTGCCAAAATGTGGTGTCATCTGCATAGCTGAAGTTGATAATTCTCCCTGCAATCTTGATTCCAGCTGTGTTTCATCCAGCCTGGTATTTCGCATGAAATTATAAGTTAAATAAGCAGGGTGACAATATACAGCTTTGATGTACTCCTTTCCCAATTTGGAACCAGCCCATTGTTCCATGTCCGGTTCTAACTGTTGCTCAAGGAGACAGGTATATAGGTTTCTCAAGGAGACAGGTATGATGGTTTGGTATTCCCATGTCTTGAAGAATTTTCCATCTTCTTGTGATCCACACAATCAAAGGCTTTGGCGTAGTCAATAAAGCAGAAGTAGATGTTTTTCTGGAACTCTCTTGCTTTTTATATGATGCAAAGGATGTTGGCAATTTGATCTCTGATTCCTCTGTCATTTCTAAATCCAGCTTGAACATCTGGAAGTTCTTTGTTCACGTACTGTTGAAGCCTGGCTTGGAGAATTTTGAGCATTACTTTGCTAGCATGTGAGATGAGTGCAATTGTGCAGTAGTTTGAGTATTCTTTGGCATTGCCTTTCTTTGGGATTGGAATGAAAACTGACCTTTTCCAGTCCTATGGCTACTGCTGAGTCTTCCAAGTTTGCTGGCATATTGAGTGCAGCACTTTCACAGCATCATCTTTTAGGATTTGAAGTAGTTTAGCTGCAATTCCATCACTTCCACTAGCTTTGGTGTGTGTGTGCATGTGTGTAATGATTATGAATTTTTCTACACTAGTTTCCTACAAAGTTAGTACACACAAAAATTTCAAAGTTCCCTTTTCTATATACATTATAATTACAAATATAGAGAAAGAAACTTGTGGAGAGAAATAAACATGGAAGGAGGTACAGCTAAACACAGGTGATTTTCATCTTCAATTTACTTTTGGGCATTTTCCAGGTGTTCCAAAAATGCATTTCTTTAATATTGGAAAATCTGATAAATACAACACCAAATGGGACAGTTTTGTAAAAATCACCAATGATAAGAGGATATGATTTCAAATTAAAACAATGATAAGCAGGAAAAAGAGAGGAGAAAAAACAAAAGTGCTAAAACTAGGAAATTACAAGCGAATGCTTTGATTTGCTGCTGCTGCTGCTTAGTCACTTCAGTCATGTTCGACTCTGTGCAACCCTATGGACTGCAGCCTGCCAGGCTCCTCTGTCCATGGGATTCTCTAGGCAAGAGTACGAGAGTGGGTTGCCATGCCCTACTCCAGCAGATCTTCCTAACCCAGGAGTTGAACCCAGGTCTTCTGCATTGCAGGCAGATTCTTTACTGCTGAGCCACCAGGAAAGCCCATGCTTTGATTTATTTTTGTATAATTAGATAAGTTTGGGCTTAGCATATGAAAATCTATAAATCTGATTATTTTTTGAGTCACGGCTTGCTTCTGTTATCTAATTTGATCACCACCCTTAAGTTCCTCCTCTGTAGAAATTCTGAAATCACTGAGTGACTTCTCAAATGTGCAAATTCCTGGGGCCCACCTGGGAGTCTCTAATTCAAGAGGATTGGCATGAGGTCTGGGAATCTGTGTTTTAATATTTATTTATTTATTAACTTGGTCTTAGTTGTGAGTGGGATCCTCAATCTTCATTGCAGAATGTGGATCTTTACTTGGGGCATGTGAGATCCAGTTCCCTGATCAGGGATGGAACCTGAGCCCCCTGCATTCAGAACACGGAGTCTTAGCCACTGGAAGTCCTCTGTGTATGTTTTAAACACAGTCCCTAGGTGCTCTGTGTTTGGAAATCTCTGGGTTAAGTGACAGGAAGACTTTTCCTCCTAGGAGGAGCACCCTGTAGCTCTGGGGTAGAGAAACCTCTCTTACATTTGCCCTTGGGTCACCACCATTCCTGCAGTGTTGCCCCTGCTGGTGTAGTTCTTGGCTGTCCAGCTGAGGGCATGTGTGAGTGATCTAGAACCCTCACTGGAGGAGCCAACAGATTGGCTCTCCTCTGGTCCTTGGACCTCTATGTACTGACCCAAACACCATAGGCTGTGCCAGGCTGGGCAGGGCTCCTTACCTTCCACAGATGTCAACATGATATATGGGCTTAGTGTTCCCACTGAGTCAGAACCCCTCACCCAATGTCATTGTCCTGCCTGCCCATTTTAAAACATTCTGTATATCCTCCCCAATGATGCAAGCTCTCAATGCTGACCCCTCTTCCCAACCATTTCCGCTGTTCCCCTGGAAGTCCTACTGGACAGGAAACAAATGCCTCCATTTCCCAAGTCTCTGAACATGCACTCCCTCTATCTCCTGCTTTATTTGAAAGCTGGCTCTTTCCTGAGGCCACTTCTGTGGACCCTGTTTGTTCAGGGTGATCTCAAGTGACCAGGAGCAGGTATTAATATTCACCTGGGCCCCCACTGTCATTTCTCAATATTTTGCTTATATTTTGGGGCAAAAATGAAAAATCCCAAGCAAAACAAAAATTCTGTTCAATTTTGAGAAACATGGCATCCAGGCAACCCGTTCAGTGTCTTTTTTTGTTTCTTTGTTGATTATCTAATGTTGGACATCTGAGTCACTTCTCAGATATCTTAAGTCTAAAGTGGCTTGCACTACACTGCCTCTGCCTGCTCCCTTTCTTCTCCCTCTCCACCACCTTCAACACCTAGGAAGAGATTGCATGGCAATGTGCATGGTAGGAAAAGTCCAAAACAAAAATAGCATTCCTGTTGATTCTTTCTATAGCAAAACCTGGAAAGAGGCAAGTCTCTTTTTGTTTTCCATTAGTAGTGAGGTTGTGGGGGTAGCAGTTGTGGGGTGCCTTTTGTGTGGGAGTTTCTCAGCTCAGGATGGGCCAGGAAGGGCTGAGAAAAAGGGACCAAAACACAAGTGGCCCTTATAAAGGACATAAGCTAATGGAATAAATAAGCTTCTTGTGGTTTTTAATGTTGTCTAGTCAGCTTCCTCGGAGAAGGCAATGGCACCCCTCTCCAGTACTCTTGCCTGGAAAATCCCATGGATGGAGGGGCCTGGTGGGCTGCAGTCCATGGGGTCGCTAAGAGTCAGACACGACTAAGCGACTTCACTTTCACTTTTCACTTTCCTGCATTGGAGAAGGAAATGGCAACCCACTCCAGTGTTCTTGCCTGGAGAATCCCAGGGACGGGGGAGCCCGATGGGCTGCCGTCTATGGGGTCGCACAGAGTCGGACACGACTGAATCGACTTAGCAGCAGCAGCAACAGCAATCAGCTTCCTAGGGTTGGAGAACTGTCTGTATATGTGCTGGGGGAGGCGTTATAACTTGGAATAAGGAGCCTGATAATCTCTGCCTGAGTCACTGCTTACTTCTGTTATCTAATTACATCACCACCTCTGGTAATCTCTTTTATTTTTTGTCACTTCAAATCCTTTGTGCAAAGCAGCTTGGGGTGTGTGTGTGTGTGTGTGTGTGTGTGTGTGGGTTATATGAGATATGAAAGCTCAGTGGTGGGAAACCAGATAGAGTTGAGTTCAGAGCAGTAAGAGGGGAACTCCCAACATTTCCAAAACACACAAGTAGTCCACACAAGGGAAAGCACTGAAGACTACTACCTAAAAGTTTTATGGTTTCCTTAACTCTACTGAAACAGTGAACTTCTAGTCTTGAATACATAGTCTTCTCTTTTGTGCTCCTGACCCCTTACTCACACATGGCACCTTTACTCCTTGGTTTTCCTGAGTGCTCCAATTCTTTGACACTATCGTTTTATCTTAGTCATTCTGTCCATTCTGGATTTATTTCCTTCCCTATATAGACTAAATGATTTATCACCTCAATAAATTAACTTTTCAGAATCCTTGAGTGCCTCAGTTCCTTGTCCTTTTACTTCTTCACCTACATCTAGAAACTCTAGGTCAGGGGAACTATCTACCATCTCTCTTCCTACCATGCATTGCCTGATGGAGAAGAATTACCAATGTATCATTACTAATTTCAGCTGAATCCATCTATAGTTCTTTCCCACAAGCCCTTCTGTGATGCAAACCTTTACTACCCTCCTTAAATACCCTACCACATCCCCTCTTTTCTTGTACTGATGGCCATGTTGCCTACATCATGCAGAATATCAAGATGCTCTAGGGTAGCATCTCACAATGTATCCTCTCACAATCCTATTTGCCTATACCCATCAGCCTTGGTGTTTCAGATGGTAAAGGATCTGCCTGCACTGCAGAAGACCCAGGTTCGATCCCTGGGTCGGGAAGATCCACTGGAGAAGGGCATGGCAACCCACTCCAGTATTCCTGCCTGTGAATTCCATGGACAGAGGAGCCTGGTGGGCTTCAGTCCATGGGGTCACAAAGAGTCAGATATGACTGATTAATACACACACACATCTTTGCCTCCTTTTCTGGCTCTTCCCATCCAGGCAAAACCCTTGACTTATATCTAAATTCCCTCCCATAATTTAAAAATCTTTGTATCCACATCAAATATGTATTCCTTAGACAAATGATTATTAAACACCAGGTACCAGGCCGGACAATTGAGATACAATAACAAACAGAACACAGCCGCAATGCCTATTGAATTGTTTGGCACCTCTTCTCTATGAATTGCACATTCCTCCTTTATTTATTTGGTTACAGTGGGAGCTGTCATATTATTCCCTGGATGGTTTGCAGTGGGCATCTAAATCGAGGCTGGCAATCAGTCCTTTCACTGGGAAATTTGCAACTGGGACTGACAGAATCACAAGGAAACAGAGTAACTAGGAAGCTGATAGGAGTGGGCATTTTCTGTGATATGGACCAAGACACACAGAAAGCCATTCTGCAACAAGAGTGAAGCTGAGGCAGACTCAGAGAAACGTACAGAGACAAGACATTTTCCAAAAGAGGGTTTTCTGAATTCTTTAAGGTGTTCTAGCCTCTGGTTCTATTCCTGAGGTCAGGTTTCATCTTTGTTCTAAGATTCCAGGGTTCTTCCATTAAAATTTCTTTCTGCTTATGATAGTATTTTGTTTTAGGTTTTTGTTACTTGCAATCAAAAAGCAAGATTCTGTCATTCTTACTGAAAAGCTGGACTGCCTTGTTTCGTGAGTGCTGTCTGTTGGGACCCATTCATGTGTCTTTGAGGATAAAATTTTAGAGGACTGCTGGGCAGCAAATGTCAGAATACTGCCTCTTACTTTCAGTCTTCATTAAGGTGTCACAAGAATGGAACATGCTCAAATACAGCTGAAAGCTGCCTGGAAACCACAAGGCCAGGGTGTAACTCTGTTCTGTCAAGTCCTTTTCGCCTGTTGCCAGTTGCCTGAGACGACTGAGGTCAGATAATCATGGGCTTTACTGAATTACAGCTGCCAAATTATCTACTACGCTGTTTCTACAGCTATCAATTATCCCCTTTCTCTCTTGAATCTTCAACACGTCCCTCTATATTTGCTTCTCTTATCAGCATTTAAGTCCACTCCCCTCTCAACAAAGTCCATTCGAGACTTCCCAACTCTTTCTTCCTTCTTCTTCCTTGAAAAAGTTGTTCAGACTCAGTGACAAGCCTTAGCCCTCAGGTGGCCTTACTCTCTGCTATAAATGCACTTACTAAGGTTGTAATGACTACCTTATCACCAGATTCAACGGATGTTTTTCAGGTCTTACCTTACCTGACCTTTCAGGAGAACAGGACAGTACTGATCACTCCTATAGTCCTGAAACACTTTCTTTCCTTGGCTTCTGTGGTACCATATGCCTCTAGTTTTCTTTCACAAGTCTGCTTGTTTCTTTACAAGTTCCTCTTTCTGTTCTATGCTTTAAACATCCTGGTGTTCCTTGGCTTTTCATCTAGTCCTCAACCTTCCTTTCAGTCCTCAACTTTCCTGGGACAATTGAAGTGCTTTCTTGGCATTACCATATATGCCTGAGTACAAGACAAACACCCTCCCTCTTTCAGCATACAATAATCTCTCAGAAAAGAGGGAGTCACTTTATATTCATTCTGACCCTTAAAATGTCCTTGAACAACAAAATGCTCTTTGGGGGAATACTCATTAGTACACAATGATCTCATTCAATGTTCATCTAGAAGCCACCTGACGCAATTGGTAAGAAAGGAAACAAGGAAATTTAACACAGATTTAGAAATTATTTCTAAAAAATTCCTTCATGTTTGCAAATATTGGATGTCCTTGTAAACAAGTCTTTGAAAGATGATATAGAAGAGGATATGCTAGTGAATATGATTACAGAACGAATGACATAATGTGATTAGATATAGTGGTCTGGAATAAAATCCCCAGTGACAGTATCATCTATAGGGTCAAAAACTTAGATGGAAGGGGAGATGAGTGTCTTTTAAAACTATGTCAGAGGGACTTCCCTGGCACAGTGGATAAGAATCTGCCTGCCAATGCAGGGGACATGGGTTCCATCCCTGGTCCGGGAAGATTCCACATGCCACGAGCAACTAAGCTGATGCACCACAACTACTGAGCCTGTGCTCTAGAGCCTGGGAGCTGCGGCGACTGAGCCTGTGTGCTGCAACTACTGAAGCCCAGGCACCCTAGCACCCATGTCCTGCCAGAAGAAAAGTCCCCACAACGAGAAGCCCGTGCACTGCAACGAAGAGTAGCCCTCAATAGCTGCAACTAGAGAAAGCCCAAGCAAAGCAATGAAGACCCAGCGCAGCCAAAAAAACTGAATGAATAAATAATTTTTAAAAATCTGCCTGCACCTGAAAAAAAAGTATTTTTTTTTAAAGCGATATCAGAGATTCAAAATGTGACCTTGGTGGTCGTAAATCTGTATCAGGAGTTTCAATAAAATTATTTTTAAAATTATATTTTATAGAAATAAAATGTTTTATTTTAAAAATTACATTTTACATTTTACTTTAATACGTAATTTAAAATAAGTATAATTCAATTAATACACTGAGCATTATAAGCAGATTCTTATTATTTCACCTATGTCTCTAAAAATTTATACATTCAAGTTGACCACAATTTTATTAAGTGGATGGATTTTAATTGGGAAAATGGGGCCTCACCTTGTATTCAGAAGCACCTTACACTTGGATATATATGGCCACCTCTCTGTGGCCCAGGTCTCCCTGTGAAACTCTAGAGGTAAATAACAAACAGTTCGCTGTTTCTATCCAAATGTCACATAGACACTTTAAACTTGTCCAAAGTTAAACTCACACTGTCTCCCATTACTCCTCTTCCTTGATCCCTTCTCAGTGAATGTCACCACCTTCATTCAGTGGCCCAAGCTGAAATCTGTCATCCATGTCTCCTCTCCCCCACACACCCTTGTGGTTTCTGTCTCTTAAATCTCTCTCTTATCTGTTGCTTCTCTTAATTCCCTCTGCTTTACTCCAGGCCACTGGTATTTCCTTCCCAGACTACTGTTAACAAAAATCTGAACTGGTTTTCTTGGTCTTATCTCTTTTTAACCTGCACTCCATGAAGCAGCCTGAGTAATCTTTCTAAAATGCAAATCTGATGTCAATTCCCACTGCACGGGGAGTCAAGTCCTACCCTCCTTCTTCTATATTCGCCTCAGTTTAGAGACTCCTGGTGCTCCTCTAATTCTTCATCCCTCCTCCCTTCTCCTCCCCCGCCCCCACACACAATTTAGTCAGATTAGATGCACTTACTATGTTTTCCCACACCTCTTATCTTTCCTTACCATAACACTCTTCACACTTCTTTGTTGTAATTGTTTATCTTTCCTGCTAGGCTGGGAACCTTGTCTATCTGGCTCACCATTGCATTCTCCTAACACCTGGAAGGACCTGAGACATAGGCATTGTAGACATTAAAATGAAAGGACCAATAATTTTATTATTCCAGCACATCTGGCAAATAAGAGGTCCTCAATAATAGTTGTTGAATTCATAGTCTGTCGTTGAACTAAAGATATGTGATTAAAGAAATGTGTAAGAAGCAAAATTAATACTATGAAGGCTTTGTCCTTAAGGAGCACATATTCTTCTGAACTGGGTTTAATCAGAGATGGTTCCCTAGAACAGGTGGCTTTTGGAACAGAAAGGAAGAAATAGAAATTCTTACCTAGTGGAGTGTAAAGTGGAAATGTAAAAATGTCAACATCTACGCAGAAGAAAAACCATGTTCTTAAGAGATGGGTAACTCCTAGTTAAAAAGTGCTGTGACTAGGACATGTTCTATACTGGGACCTACTTGTCAGGGAGCTAGCTTTCTTTCCTACCTTGGATACTGGTTTTCAGCCAGGAAATCAGCTGCAGCACCTAATTACTGCCAACAATTAAACACTGAACTATATTGCCTCTCTAAAGTTGAAAAGTAATCCTATAGAGAATAAGATTCTTATTAAGTTTTATATTCATAGGCTTTATTAATTTTTCATTTAATTTTTCTATCGACGTACACTTAAATTTCACAAGAATATTTTCTCTAATTATTTTTGGCCTGTACTTTGATAACTTATACTAACACAATGGCCAGTCTGTTTTCTTTGCTGTAAAAGTCTTTGTGCACTATTCCTTGAACATGGGCCTCACGTTCTAACTTTACTTAGATGAAAAAAAAAGTGTTAATTTCATGAATGGTTTAATATCACTTCATAGGTTAATATAGTTTAAACTACATAAAATATGATGACTAGTTGTTTAAATGCGGATTGAGATATTAGTTGAAAATCTTGTTCGGAGAATGAAAATGATAAGATGCCTAAGAAAATCTTTGCTGAGATGCCTTACTAAAGAAGAGAGAGATTAATTACCCCAAGTGATGATTTTTAAAGGGAACCTCTACAAAGTCATTTACACTGAAACAAGGTGAAGGATCTGAATTCAAGTGTGTCTGGCTTACTTTACAATCTTACTCTTGAATAGTTACAAAATTTGTAACTTTTAATCTGGGGCTCCATTTATTAGTAATTAGAGTGGGTTTTGTTAAAACTGTGATTTAAGCACATGCCAGCAATACACAATTCAGTCACCCTATTTTACACAAAGTGCTTTAAAGTTTTGATTTAACCCCGATACACACAGTGGACTGATCAATTAACTAGACAGTTCACAAAGGTCAGACATGAAAATCAATCTGATTAGTTACAAATCATATATTTTTCGAACTTGGGAGATAAATGCAAATTTCGTTTTAGAACCCACATCACGCATTTTATACTTACAACGAAAATTTCCCAGACTTAGAAATAATGTGAATATTAACATTTGCCAGGCAATTTATAGTTTCCAAAGAGCTTTCTCATTAATTATCTCAGAAAACTGAATCATGATGTGATTATTAAAGGTTAATTAAGCAAATAGTTGGGAAGTAATTGGGAAGTAATGTATTTCTAATTTAACAGGTCAATCAGGAGTATTTAGGAAATATTTTTGCTGGTTAACAAGTCTAACCAAAACAAAAAGATATTTAGATTGTTTCCCTAGTGGAAAACAATAAGCCTGTGTTTGCTCTTTTAAGAGTCAATTGTTTCGAAGGGTTTCTGATTCCACTGTTTTGATGATTTGAGAGGTTTTACGAGGATTCTGAGCTTATCCCTCCCAATGTTACCACAAACCTTACACTGCTTTCTGTCACTTCAGAATAAAAGTAAATAACTGAAGAAAGTAATTACGAGATGGCACAGAGGGCTACGGAAGTCAGAGAACTAGCCATCTACTTGTGGAAAGCAACACATTTTGATTACTGAGTATACAGTATACAGAATAATTGTTAACTCATATTAACAATCAAACATGACTCTCCAAGTGCATAACCACACAACATGGTTTTTTCTCAAGATATTTTCCATGGGTGCAACCTGTACGATTTTCGGTATTCTCAGCAGCCGTGTAAGGACAAACTGCTTTCTCCTAAGTTTGGGTGGCCTGGTTCTACCTCACGATTACTAAGTGGTTTACAATCACAACCTCCAGCTCCCGGTTCACCAGCGAAGAGATGTGATTTCCTGGTACGAAAACGCGAGGTGGCCCGCAAACGCAGAGGTAAAAGGTCTCAGTTACAGCCCGCGGATCGGCCCAAAGCGGGTCATGGGGTTCCGCCCAGGCCCCCGCACCGGCTGGTGGAGCGGACACCGGCACCTTTGTTTGCGCTCCGCTTCCCTGGACCCCGACCGAGAGCCGCGGGTGGGGGCGCGGGCCCCGCGGACCTGGCACTGTCCCGGGGAAGCTCGCGGCGAGGGCGGCCCGGCCGGGAAGCTGGAGGTCAGCGGCGGCGCGGTGGGCCCCCTCCCACGGGAGCCGCGCCAGGTCCCAGCAAGAGCCGGGCGGGATCGCTATTGTTTTTGGCTGGCACATAAATCCCCGCGCCGACCCTCTGCGCACCCAGGTTTCCTCCCGCAGGCCATTTGGTTTCCTCTGAGGCCCTATATAGAGGCCCCGGGCCCAGGCTGAAAGAGGTGCGCACCCGCTCCGGCCTCCCGGACAAGCCCGGGCTCGGAGCGCCTCTCATCCTCTGGTCTCCGCAGCCAGAGGCGTCTGGGGAGGTGAGGCGGGCGGCGAGGAGAGAAGGGGTGTGTTTCTCCCGGGTGCGAGGAGGCCAAGAGGAGGAGGAGGAGGAGGATCCGCTTCTCCGGGGTTTCCCTGACGCCAGCAGCAGCTCTCGGCGCGCGCTCCCCGCGCCCGTCCGCGGCTCCGGGGAGAAGGGGGAGGGGAATGGGTCCGTTGCCGCGGCCGTGAGGCGGCAGCCGGGATTGCAGCGGGGGCGGGCCGCGCGCGGAGCCGAGAGGGTACGGGCGAGGGAGACGCGCGCTTGCGCGTGCGCGGGGGTGCGCGCCCGGGGTCCCCCGCCCCCCACCCCTGCAGCCCGCGGTCTCCGCCCCCTCGCGCTGGTGTGTGTGGAGCCGGAGTCGGCGGCGGGTGGCGGCGCCTGGAACCTAGAGACGGACCCAGCCCCCCCGCCCCCCAGCCCCGGAATGTACTGACTCCCCCCTCTCCGCTCTCCTCCCCTCTCCGCCTCCCTGCAGGAGGGAGGCGCCCCCGAGTCTCCCCTCCCGCGAGAGGGGCCGCGCGGGCCGGGCCGGGTCGGGCTGGAGCAGCGGCGGCGGCCGCCGCGGGAGCCAAGCCTGCAGCGAGGGACCGGCTGAGGCGCGCGGGAGGGAAGGAGGCGAGGGCTCCGCGGTGCTGCCGCCGCCGCTGCCGCTTGCCGGGAAGAGATGGCGGCGGAGCCGGGAGCCTGGCGACTCCTCAGCACTTCCTTCTGGCTCTGCTGCCTGCTGCTGCTCGGGCGCCGGGCGCCAGGCGTCGCGGCCGCCAGGAGCGGCTCCCCGCCGCAGTCCTCAGGTAAGCGGCGGCCGCGGGGCGCCGACCCGGGAGGCTCGGGGTGGGGGCGGGGGCGCGGTACCGGCACCGGCGGCGGCTGCGGTGTTTTTGTTTAGGATCCGGGAGGAAACGTGCAGGAACTTCTCTGTCTCGTCTTGGGTTGCGGAGGAGAAAGGGGATCGCGCAGGGTGGAGAGTGAAGTGGGCAGGCTGGGGCGCCGCCAGGAGAGAGGCGGCGGTGGGGGCGCATCGGGGGCTCCTGGGTCTAGTTGTGCGCTTTGTACCCGGAGGCAGGTTCACCCCTCGCCTCCCTCCCCTCCCCCAAGGCTCATCCCACTTGTAAGAGTGGGACATTCTTGTGCTCACACAAGCACCAGTAGAGGCCACTACACACCTCATTAAATAAACAATCGTATGGCCAATTCATTAATTTCAGGAAAGGGGGGGCCTGAACTCTGCATTCCCTGGCCAGGGATTTCCCAGCTGAAGTCCCAGGGAAGCGCTGGTTGATCTCCAGGGACTCCTCGTGCGGGATTTGTAGCCCCGAGGCAGCGGAAGAGCGAGGGTGTCCGAGGGACACGACTGACCCTCCGTAACTGGTGGTGTTGACTTAACGATGAGAGCGCCTTGGAGAACAGCTCCAAGTGATTATATCTGTTAGTGTTTCCGTTATGAAAATACCTCGTCTTTCCTGGGGATTACAACAATATTTATAGCCTGTTATCGGGCTGTTAACCTAGGGAATTGTCTAAGTATCGGATGTTAAGTACTTGCACGTTGTTTTCAAGTGGCAATATTTAAATATATTTATCCACAAAAGCTATTTTCAGGCTTTGTAGATCATAGATTATTGAAATCACCTGCATTCCTATTTATTTAAGGGGACCAATGAACAAAACGCCAAACCTGCCCGTAAGGACCTTACTGTATAATTGAGGAGCGGGACACACTCACCAGAAGGGCAAATTAGCATGCATGTAATCTGTTTCAATTGTTTGACCAAGGCGGTGTATCATAAAACGACAACTTTCACCTAGTTGCATGAGATCTGAAATTTTTATATTTGAAAGTCATTTTATCAGGCACAGTGGCAGCTTCTATTCAACTAAACTATTATTTTTCCCTGGTTTATATTTAAAATCACACTGCAATGTAACTTGCCTGATAAAAGCTTTCTTTTTTGATTTCCTCAGAGTATATGTAGCACATAGGTTTCACCAGTGTTAAAAAGTTTTAAACCCAAAGTACTATCAAATCAGCTACATAAACAATAGGTTTTTAGTACCAAGCTTACACTTGTACATTCAACCTGGAATACACATGTTGGTCCTGAAATGTAAGTACCTGATCCACGCCTTTCTATTCTTGTGGATAAGCAAGAAAAATATAGCTATCATAGAAGACTTATTTAATTTTACATGTAAAATTTTATATATAGTTCATCATGTTTGTGGTAGGTAATTGGTGGAGTTTCTGTTTAAAATTTTGTCAGTAATTTTGTAAGTAAAGTGCTAGTAATTTTAGATTAATAAAAACAAGAAGTCTCTTAGGAAGTCATGGCAACTATTTCACCATTAATTCATTTGATGGACTTTTATTTTGTGCTGTTAAGAGGTGAGAAGTATGACTGAAACGTGCACTTTGCCTTCATGGGGTTTGCAGTCCTGTGTAGGAAAGACAGCCATTTAAATACTAATTATATAGTAATTAAGTTGTTCTGATAAGCACTACTGAGAAGACTAGGTTTTGAGAAAGCTTAGACTGCAGGGACCTAACCTAGACTGGATGTCAGCAGTGAGATCTGAGTAGGAGCAGAGGTGGGGAGATGCACAGATAATTAGTGGGATAGTTGGGTCTAAAGCGTGAATCTTCTGATTCTCTGCAGAATGCTTTCCACAATCCATCCAGCATCACTGCAAAAGGAAAAGGAGTAACTGCAGCTAGGAAGGGTTGGTCAGTTCAGTCGCAGGCTGCAAAGACATTAAGGGAATTGAAAAGGGAGTCAGCAGTGACTGAACAAGCTGTTTCAGTAAATCATGTCTTTTGTCAGTGGCTCAAATTTTTTATTTCCGTTAAGGGGTAGACTCAGACACCTTTCTGTAGGGGACTATAGCAAATAGGTGGTGGGATATGGAGATACTTGATAGTAAAAGAACAATAGAGTGTGGGGCTGCAGGATAAATGGGGTGTTTTTCCAACATTGGGTAGACAAGAGGTGGTAGAGGAAAGAGGGGAGGACTGGGGAGAGAAAATGGTCAGCAGTGGAAGAGGGTTGGAAGTGATTCGGTACACGGTCTTCGGGAAGGAAGGAGAAGCAGATTACTGAAAAGATGTGCAGGGACCAAGAGAAAGAGGACAGGACAGAGCTGCCTGTGCAGTGCGCGTCTTCTCTGATTAGAGTAATGAGGAATGGTGCACAGGTGGAATTAGGGTGCCAGGATGGAGACTGGTCGGAAAACAACGTGAGAGCTCATTTGAAATCTGAAGTTCCAGTTTCAAGAGACTCGATCAGCTGTCTGCACTTTCAGTGGCAACTTTTTGTATCCCAAGAGCAGAATTAGTGAGAAGTTTTAATCCAGTATTGATTACTTCTGAGTTACATGAAACGTAGAAATTGTTTTTTTTAAGCTTTTATTAAAATAATCAAATATTCAATTTTCTGATCAAATTGCAGAAGAATATTTGATAAAATGTCATAATGATGCTGAGGCTAGCCTTGACCTAGACTTCAGAGGTGTACTATAGAGACCATGTAGCTATACTTCTCATTTAAGGAAAGACTCCTCTTGTTAACGTCCTGCGTAGGTGACTGTCAGCCTGAGTCATTAATTTGGTGATGTGATTCATTACCTCACAAGGTAGTCTGTTGCCGTTTCAAATAACTTCTGTTAGTTATTTAAACTAACAGAGCATAAACTTTGTTTTATGCAGTACATTTAACTTTAATTTTCACCCTCCCCACCCTTCTTGAATTTTTTTCTCTTCTGTTGCCATTTTTTCGGTGTCACCCTATCTCTTGATTCATCTGGTACTCCTGTAATCAGTTCTTCGTTTGTTTTCAGGTTTTTCTTTCATCTTCTCATTACATATTGGTGTCTAAGTTCGATCTTATTCTGTACATTTTACTTGTCTTCAGTTGCTGATTTAAGCTAATGACTCTCCTGGTCCCCTCTTCATGTATCACTCTCTAGCTTCACTGAAGAGGTACCGTACGTTACACAAGACCAAAGGTAAACTTATCTTTGCTCCTCTTCTCTCATCCCCTCTCCCCAGACAGTAACAACCCAATTTCTGGTCTGGGACTCTTACACTGATTGATTGATTACATGGACTTGTCTTCCTTTGTTACCTGCCTTGGACATCACTGTTCATTACTCAACGAAGTTGAGATTTAGAAGTCACCCTGGACTCTTGCCGCTCCCTCTTTCCCCTAGCCAGTCTGTGTGTGCGTTCTCAGTCGTATCTGACTCTTTGCCAGCCCATGGACTGTGGCCTGCCAGGCTCCTCTGTCTATGGAATTCTCCAGGCAAGATGGGTTGCTGGAATGGGTTGCCATTTCCTCCTACAGGGGATCTTCCCAACCCAGGGACTGAACACTAGTCTCCTGTGTCTCTTGCATTGGCAGGCGGATTCTTTACCACTGTGCCCCTGGGAAGCAACCCCAACTATAGCCAATAGTTCTTGATTTTTACCTCCTAAATATTTCTTGAATCATCACCACCTCACCGAGAGTAACAACAGTGGCTCTGTAATTAATCTCTTTATCTCCACAGTTAGCCTCTAGAAATCTGTCGTCCTGCCCAAATGAGCTTTCTTATATGGTTTTCTGAGCATGCCACTCTGCTACTTATAATCTCATAGTAGTGTTCCATAGCTTGCATGTTAAAGTATAAACTTCTTGGCATGGAAATGGTGAGGCATTTGTGACTTTTACCACAGGCTCCCGCACTCCCAGTTTAAAGCCTCATTTCTTCTAACGTGTACCTGGTGGTCCACCTCTCCAGGTTAACTTCAGGTCTCCAGGCCTTTGTTCATGCTGTTCTTTCTTCCTGGTAATGCCACTTCCCATCTTATCTACTTTTGAAACTCATACTCATTTGTTCAGTGAATTTTTCTCTACTCTCCTGTACCCCCAAAGAGACTTAGAGTCACTTTCTGTGTCCCCATAGCTCTTTGAGTCCTTTTCATGTAGTGTTACTTATTTCTTATCTTCTCTACTAGTCTGAACCTCTTGAGGGTTTGGATTTTCTTACCTGGTATAAAACAAGCATCTGGCACAGAATTGATTACCATTAATTGTTTATTTATTGAATACTGAATCTCTTTTATTTTTAACTCCTGGGCCTTATAGCACAAATCTGATTCCTTTCTTTGATGGTCCTTCATATGTCTGATGACAAAAATTTTGTGTGTGGGTATGTGTTGCTTTCTCTTTCTTCTTTCTAAATTAATCATCCTAATTCCTTCAGCCACTCTTCATATTACTTAGTTTTTCACCTTTTGTGAGTTTGGTCATCTTTTTCTGGATATGCTGCAGTTTTAGTGTTTAGTAGTTTACTCATCTTTGGAAAGATCAGTGATCATACTAATTGATCTGTAAACAGAAGCTAATGCCCTGCTTTGCCTGCATAATAGAATGAAGGATAAGAGGGTTTGTAGATTTGCAGGGTGAGTGCTCAAAGGAGATTAGAAATGTGACTGCTTTTAGTAAACCATATGAAAATTAATATGTGAATGGTGAAAAAAGACTTACCATATAGAGGCTGAGAATTTGAACATGACTCATCTGTTGGGGGCTATAGGCAGGCAAGAATAATACCTTGCTTATCTGAGTTGTCAGAAGAATACGGTGTCTTGATAAAATTGCCGATAAACTGCTAAGTACAGTGTCTGTGTAGAAAGAATGGTTTTAATGCTTTTTATGAACTTAAAAACGTAGTATAATTCTATTAAATTTTTTGAAAGTGTAGTTTTTTTCCAGCATTGATAATTGTTGGTTTCTTTATTACTTCTTGCTAATATAAAATATAGGGATAATATTAATCTCATTATGTGGAAGCTCTGTTTATCTATTTAGTAGTCTTTCTTGCCAGACCCTTCATTTTTTTTTTTACTGACTTGTGTGTGATTGGGAGATGTTTACCAGGCAATTGGTGGTGTTTTGACTTCTGGGTAAAATTACATCAACAATAAGAAAGTAGTCAGGGGAAATGACTATAGTTAAGATCTTATCGATCAGAGAGCTAATGAGGTGAGAAAAAAATCTTATGTTTATGACTTTTTCAAAATTGACTTTTATCATGGGACACAAGCAGTGAAACATGATATTAAAATATAGCCCCAATTTTGGGATTTGTTCAGAATCAAATGAGTTTTTTGACTGAAAATTTTTGGAAATAGAGACAAAACATTTCATATAGACCCCCTGGTATAATTTTGGTATTTTTCTTTCTAGTCACTGTCTATATGGCACATAATTTTTATGTTGTAATAGTGGTATATGTACAACCTTTTATGTACATTATGCCATTTTTCTTTGTTGCCACACTATCTTTAAATCAATTAAAAATTTTAAAAATGCTTAAATACATGTTTGTTTGAAGGAAAAGAAAAAGTACCTAAAGTAAATCTTCCACCAACAAATTCCTTTTTGTAACCCATAAATAACCACTTCTAATACTTTTCCTTCTGTATTTATATATGTGTATGGTTTTATTTTTTACACATAAGCAAGATCATGCTGCTGCTGCTGCTGCTGAGTCACTTCAGTCGTGTCCAACTCTGTGCGACCCTATAGACGGCAGCCCACCAAGCTCCCCCGTCCCTGGGATTCTCCAGGCAAGAACACTGGAGTGGGTTGCCATTTCCTTCTCCAATGCATGAAAGTGAAAAGTGAAAGTGAAGTCGCTCAGTCGTGTCCGACTCCTAGCGACCCCATGGACTGCAGCCCACCAGGCCCCTCTGTCCATGGGATTTTCCAGGCAAGAGTACTGGAGTGGGGTGCCATTGCCCACTCCAGTACATGCTACTTACTGTTTTTCAATTTGTTTTTGGTTAACAGTGTGTTGGCAATCTTTTCATGCCACTACCTACAGATTTTCCTATAATATTTAAAATGTCTGTATAATATTCCAGTGAATCAGTTCAATATTAATAGTGGCCAATAAAAGTACTATTTATTGAGTACTCACTGAGCTATAAGTGCTGTGCCGTGCTCTAATACATGTGTTAAATCCAGTATACAACCCGGTGAGGAAGATTGTAATATCTCCCCATTCTATAGTTGAGGTAACTGAGTCTGAAATATTAAGTGAATTGTCATAGGACTCACAGCTGTCATGTGGAAAAGTTGGCATTCAGATCCAGTTCTTTACAGGTCCAAAGACTGATCAGTATACTGATCTTTAGTATACTGCATAGTGCTGCTAATGATTATTCTCCTTTTATGGATGTTGATGTTGTTTTCAATATTTTGCTCTAATAGAAAATGCTGTAATGAACATACAGTCTTTCTCTCTATATTTTGGATTCCCTCATATGGGATTATTGGTGAAAAGGTAATTTTTGTGTGTATGTGGGAATCAGGGTTCCATTACTTTTGAAAGAGTAATGAGATCATTAAGAATAATATCATTGACCTGTACTTTTATGATTCTTCAAGACATTTTCATCTTTAATTGTGAACTTAAGGCCAATATTTTAAAATGCAGGTCCCATAGCTTCTCTGTTTCGACTCAAAACTGAAGAGATTAATTAATTACTTAATTAATAAGTAATTTCAAAGGTCACTTCTATCTCCAAGTTTCTATAACTCTGAAGTCTATAAAACTAAGTGGTAGGTTTACCTCAGCTAAATGATTTCTATTCTGTTCATGTGTTTGAGCACTGATCAGTTCTGTTCTTTGATTCAAGAATTACCTTTTGTCATTCTTGAAAGCCCAAGTTACTGTACATCTTTTTTTCCCCCTAATGTGAAGTTGGATATGATTGGGAGAATCTTTTAAGTTGCCTGTTAATGGTCATATATGATTTTACTTCATGTGTGTAAAGATAACTTTAGGGCTGATTTCAAGAAATAAAGTTTCAATGTTAAGCAATTGTAACATGTTTTAAGTTGCAGTATTACTTGAAATATTAGATAATTTTAGGCTTATAAGGGATGTAAACTAAACTGGCAAGGTTACTGATGTAGCTGAAAGGAGCAGATTTTGATTCTCCCTTTGACTTGCTTTTGTAAAGAAAGGGGAGAGAGAGAGGTAGTGGTTTTTATGTCTTATTTCACTAAAATCAGTACTTGGGTTCTTTTTAAGGAGTTACCAGTTGGACAGTTGGAGATGCACATTGTGTCTTTGCTTTTCCTATTAAAAAGAATCATGAGAAACAACCTCTTTTTTTGAAAAAAACATTTTATTGAAGTATAGTTGATTTACAATGCTGTTATTAAAAAGTGATTCATTTATATATATATACTTTTTCATATTCTTTTCCATTATAGTTTATTATAGGATATTGAATACAAATCCCTGTGCTATAGAGTAGGACCTGTTCATCCATTTCATGTATGATATGATAAGTCACTTCAGTCGTGCCCGACTCTGTGTGACCCCATAGACGTCCCTGGGATTCTCGTCCCTGGGATTCTCTAGGCAAGAATACTGGAATCGGTTGCCATTTCCTTCTCCAGTGCATGCGTGCTAAGTCGCTTCAGTCATGTCCGACTCTGTGCGACCCTATGGACAGCAGCCCACCAGACTCCTCTGTCCACGGGATTCTCCGGGCAAGAATACTGGAGTGGGTTGCCATTTCCTATGTATAGTAGCTTGTTAATCCCCAACTCCTAATTTATCCTTCCCCATCCCCTTACCCCTTTGATAACAACCATAGTTTGTTTTCTATGTCTGTCAGTCTGTTTCTGTTTTGTAAATAGTTTCATTTGTGTCATATTTAAATTCTGCATGTAAGTGACGTATATGCTATTTGTCTTTCTGATTGACTACACTTAGTATGATAATCTCTAGGTCCATTCATGTTGTTGCTGCTGCTAAGTCGCTTCAGTCGTACCGACTCTGTGCGAGCCCATAGACGGCAGCCCATCAGGCTCCGCCGTCCCTGGGGTTCTCCAGGCAAGAACACTGAAGTGGGCTGCCATTTCCTTCTCCAATGCATGAAAGTGAAAAGTGAAAGTGAAGTCGCTCAGTCATGTCTGACTCAGCGACCCCATGGACTGCAGCCTACCAGGCTCCTCCGTCCATGGGATTTTCCAGGCAAGAGTACTGGAGCGGGTTGCCATTGCCTTCTCCACCTGTTGTTGCAAATGACATTAAAAAATAACTTCCTTTAAACTCGTTTTATGGCAGGAATTTTTCAATTTAATTTTGTAGTCAGTTGGATAGTTGTTGTATAGCCAAAACTAAAAATCGAGGTAGTTTTGACTAGTTGCAAACATGTTATCTTGGAGGTATAATTATGCCAAAGCCATGCACTGTAGAGTTACTAAGATTCATTGGACATGTTTTCTGTCCTTAGGAAACCTTGGTCTAATAGCAGAGATAATAACTTAATTTGGAGAGAGAAGGTATAATTACTGCTGTAGGTGGAAAAACAAATTCTGGAATTATTGTGTTACTATTAATCAAAATAATACTACTGCTTTTCTCATAGTTTTGGTTCTGTGTGTTTAGAGTAGTCCCAACTTAGTTTTAACAAGTCAGTAGACTAGAACTCTCAAAGGGAGTTATTTTTCATGTCCTCTGGGTGAAATGATTACTGGAATGTTTGAATACATGAGAATGCTAATAACGGAACCATCTAGGGGTACAGCTACTTCCATGTCTTCGGGAAATCCGGAGATTGATCGTACAGGTTTTCAGGATTTATTTATTACTGGTCAGTAATAGCCAATAAAGCTTACAGAGGAGCCCTAAGCAGAGTGAATTTTTAAAATGATAACCGCATGGAAGCTGAATACAGAATATTTGTTTTTCAGCTGCAAAGTGAGTGAGTAAAAAAATTACCAAGATACATCTTTATGTTAAGGTCTAATTAAGATGATAACACTATCTTATACAAATTCAGGGAATACAATAACAAATTACAAGTTTTATTCATAATTTTTTATTTGTAGCATGACTTTTCATGTAAAAACTAAAATTTGAGGATCTTTTTGGTTAATTCTTGAAAGCTTTTGGTTTGAAGGATGTTGTTAGTTGTTTCAAAGTTACACAGTGTTGTATATCCAGGAGATTGTGTGTATTGTGGTGATTAGTGAAGTGAAAGTGAAAGTCGCTCAGTCGTGTCTGACTCTAGGCCAGAATACTGGAATGGGTAGCCTTTCCCTTCTCCAGGAGATCTTCCCAACCCAGGGATTGAACCCAGGTCTCCCGTACTGCAGGTGGATTGTTTACCAGCTGAGCCTCAAGGGAAACCCCCTTTATTAATAACACCCCAACTACACAGAAGTCAACTGTCTTGAACCCTCACTTCCAAAACACAGCTGAAGACTAGAGGATAAAAGAAATAATCAAAATCTATATATCAAAGTAAATAAGTTTCTCAGAGTCCCTGAAGTCTTTGTTTAGAGCCTGTTTATCTTTAATTCACATGTAGTTCTAACAAACTATGTTATCTGATTTCTGAGTCCATGGTTGATCAGAACTGGTTGGAAGACTTATTTTGGAAACGACCTTTAACAACAGCAATTGGTCACCTTTGTAACGAAGAAGATGTAAAATAAGTATAAGAACACAAAGATCTTCTTTTAAACAGAAGCGGTTGTCTCAGCCAGATTGAGGAGTTTCTTTTCCTTTCCATCACTGCTAATGGATATTTCCTGCCCTTGGCCATTTCTTTTGCCCCTCGTTCTATAGATACAGTCACTGTCTGGGAAGAAATATCTTCCCTCAGAAATCTCTGGAGTCCCATCTCATTTCAGAGTATTAGCATGAGTCCAGGTCGGCTCTGGAGGTGGGAGAAAAGGAAATGTGAATAGACAGGGAGGTGAGGTGACAGGGCAGGGTTCCTTCTCTGCTGGTCCCTGCCCCTCAAGCCGTAGAATTTCTCTATTAGCAACATTTTAAACCCTGGTGGCTCAAATATTCATATGAATTTAAATTTGGGGAGTGACATTAATTGTTGATTTGATTTTAAGAAAATAAAAAATATTTTAAAAATTTCAAACAATATGTAACATACAGTGAGATCATACATTTCAACCCACTCCCCAGAGATAATCACTTTTAATAGTTATGGACTTTCTGTTTTATGTATACAATAAATCTTTAAAATATATAATATATACATATACAAGTGGGATTGTGCTGTGCATTCTGTTTTCCAGCTTGTTTTGGGACATCTTTCCATTGTGAGTACATATAATTTATCACAGCTATTTTGATAGTCACATGGTATTTTATAGATATATCATAATTTATTTAACCAATTCCATTTAATGTTCTCAAATTATTTATTGCAGTCATATGCAGGGAACCCACTTTAACAAATGTCTTTGTGCACATGTCTGAATATACTATAGAACAAGTTTGTAAATGTTGGAATTGTAGGATAAAACTGCGTGTGTTAAAATTTTTGCTAGTTATTTCCAAGTTTTTCAAAACGCTGATTTTTCTCTATCAACAGCCTGTTTATCCACGCACTTGCCAAAATAATATTTTCAGACCTCAGGCTGTGTCAGTCTGATAGATGAATAAAGTATATTTCTTTAAATTTTATAGTTTAAAATGATTAATGGAGTTGAGCATCTTTCAGATTTTTATTAATGGTTTATATTATTTCTGAGAATTGTCTGACTTTTGCTCATATTCCTTTAGTTAGTTAAAGTCGCTCAGTCGTGTCCAACTCTTTGTGACCCCATGGACTGTAGCCCACCAGGCTCCTCCATCCATGGGATTCTCCAGGCAAGAATACTGGAGTGGGTTGCCATTTCCTTCTCCAGGGGATCTTCCCAACTCAGGGATCAAACCCAGGTCTCCCGCATTGCAGGCAGATGCTTTAACCTCTGAGCCACCTATCCTTTCTCAAATTGATGGTTCACTTATAAATATAAATTAGATAATATACTTAAGAATAGGAACAATTTAAAACTACTGTCAAAACTCCCATGGCTACTTGTGGTTTTTCACAAAATGAGAAGCATACAGAGTAGTTGAGTCAGTCTGCTTACCTGGCTTCTGCTAGCCACTGCTATTTGCTTGATGTGTATTCAAAACTTTCAAACAGTTCTATTTTGAAGGGAAAAAATCTTAATCATTGATTTGAGTGAAAAATAGGAGTTGAAAATGATATTACCTCTTTTAAGACAGGATGACTACTTTTAGTTTAGAATAAGTTCAATTAATCAAATATTTGAAGGCTGGTTTGTCTCAAGATACCAAGGTGGTTTAAAGTGGAAAATGGATTAAGGATGCAACAGGAAAGACAAGGGACAGGATCTGATTTCCATTTTTGAATACCCTGAGACGGAGATGCCAGCATAACGTCTCTGTAAAGGTATTACAGAATTGGGAGGTCTGGCTAGAAATGTAGGTTCAAGAATTGTCTAATAGAGGTGATACTTCAAGCCATGGTGGTGGTGGTTTAGTTGCTAAGTGGTGTCAAACTCTTGCGACCTCACGTACCGTAGCCTGCCAGGCTCCTCTGTCCATGGGATTCTCTAGGCAAGAATACTGGAGTGGGCTGCCATTTCCTTCTCCAGGGGATCTTCCTGACTCATGGATCAAACCTGGGTCTTCTGCATTGCAGGCAGGTTCTTTACCCACTGAGCTACAGAAACTAAATCATTTCCTTGAGGAAGGAAGAAGAAAACCTAGGGCAAAGACGTCAAAGTATAGCCTTCATTGGGTGTCCAAAGGAAGGAAGTAGTGCTGTGTCTGCAGAACAAGGTAAGTACCTAGAATCAGAGCTATGCAAAATGATAAAATTCATTTAGCTCCTGGATGTCTTATTTAGAAACATTTGTGTGAATAAATGGGATAGTGATAAAGTCATCTTTGTTATTTTCCCTTACCTCTACGTGCATGTCGTGGCCCTAGGTTAGAGTGCTAGGCAGGGAGAGGGGAGGCTTACAAAGAATTCTGAGCAATTCTTTACTATAAATAACATGTAATAACTTACCACTCTACTGAACTGAGGTAGGCAGTAAATGAGTTGTGTGTTCATGCTTAGAACAGAACCTGGTTTATCTTAATTACTCATTAAACATAAACTCTTGTTTTTTATTATTTTTATAAACTGAATTGGAGAGGCTAGCTAAAGATACATATAATTTGGTTTATATTATCTGATGACTATGTATTACTAGATTGTTAAATGAGTGAATTTATGTAGGGAAGGATAAGAATTTGTTTCATTTGGAGTATCTGGTTAATAAGTTTCTTGGAGGAGGTAAGACTTGAGCTGGTTTTGAAGGCATGAGTAAGCTTTTTATATGGGCAGGCTCTTCTGGCAAGGAGAGTATAAGGAAGAGCAGTATGAATTGAGGCAGAATGTTCTTGATCAGTAAACTGTTTCTTGAAAAAGCTCACTTTTGTTACTCTGAAGTTTATCATTTGTTATGAAACGGAGGGGTGATTATTAGATGATGAAATCATAGGCCAGATAATCTTTTAAAGATTCTGATGCTAGAAAGGAAGCTGGAGGTAGTGCTTGTTCCAGTTTTTAATGCCTGAAAATTGACCTTATCATGACGTATTTGTTACCTAAAATCTGCTAGGCATTGTGAGTATCTTTTCTGAAACATTTGATTTCTCTGGATTTTATTCAAAACTCCAGAAATAAGCTTCAGGATGATGTGTATTGGGAAGTACTAAGGAATTAAATTTTTGCTACTTTATGAAGAGATCCTGTTGATGGGTGGGGTTGTGTTCCCTCCCTGCTATTTGACCTGAGGCCAAACTGTGGTGGAGTTAATGAACATAATGAGTTGGACCTCCTTCGAAAGGTCCAAGCATGGATTGCTGCGCTCAGTGCCCCCAGCCCTGCAGCAGGCCCTTGCCTCCACCAGGGACTCCTGGACACTCACGGGCAAGTCTGGATCAGTCTCTTGTGGGGTCACTGCTCCTTTATCCTGGGTCCTGGTGCACACAAAGTTTTGTTTGTGCCTCCAAGAGTCTGTTTCCCCAGTCCTGTGTAAGTTCTGGTGGCTCTGTGTGGGGTTAATGGCAACCTCCTCCCAGGGGGCTTATGCCATACCTAGGTCTACTGCGCCCAGAGCTCTTGCCCTTGCAGCAGTCCCCTGCTGACCCGTACCCCACAGAAGACACTCAAACACAGTTCTGTCTCAGTCTCTGTGGGGTCTCTGGGTTCTGGTGGACCCAAGGTTTGTTTGAGCCCTCTGAGCATCTCTGGCAGGTATGGGGTTTGATTCTAAATGTGATTTCACGATTTTGCCCCTCCTACCGTTTTGCTGGGGCTTCTCCTTTGCCCTTCGACTTGGGGTATCTCCTCAAAGTCACTCCAGTGCGGTTATCTTCATTAACTCCACCATAGTTTGGCCTCAGGTCAAATAACAGGGTGGGAACACAGCCCCACCCATCAACAAAAAGTTGGATTAAAGATTTACTGAGCGTAGCCATGCCCATCAGAACAAGACCCAGTTCCCCCTCAGTCAGTCTTTCCCATAAGGAAGCTTTCATAAGCCTCTTATCCATCTCCATCAGAGGGCAGACAGAATGAAAATCACAATCACAGAAAACTAACCGGTCTGATCACATGGACCACAGCCTCGTCTCACTCAGTGAAACTATGAGCCAGGCAGTGTAGGGCCACCCAAGACGGATGGGTCATGGTAGAGAGTTCTGACAAAACATGGTCCACTGGAGAAGGGAATGGCAAACCACTTCAGTATTCTTGCCTTGAGAACCCCATGAACAGTATGTAAAGGCAAAAAGATAGGACACTGAAAGATGAACTCCCCAGGTCAGTAGGTTCCCAATATGCTACTGGAGATCAGTGGAGAAATAACTCCAGAAAGAATGAAGAGACGGAACCAAAGCAAAAACAACACCCAGTTGTGGATGTGACTGGTGATGGAAGTAAAGTTTGATGTTGTAAAAGAGCAATATTGCATAGGAATCTGGAATGTTAGGTCCATGAATCAAGGCAAATGGGAAGTGGTCAAACAGGAGATGGCAAGAATGCACATTGACATTTTAGGAATCAGTGAACTAAAATGGACTGGTGTGGGTGAATTTAACTCAGATGACCATGATTAATCTACTACTGTGGGCAAGAATCCCTTAGAAGAGATGGAATAGCCATGATAGACAACAAAAGAGTCTGAAAGGCAGTACTTAGATGCAATCTCAAAAACAACAGAATGATCTCTGTTTGTTTCCAAGGCAAACCATTCAATATCACAGTAATCCAAGTCTGTGTCCTGATCAGTAATGCTGAAGAAGCTGAAGTTGAATGGTTCTTTGAAGACCTACAGGCCTTCTAGAACTAACTCCCAAAAAAGATGTCTTTTTATACATTGTAGGGGATTGGAGTGCAAAAGTAGGAAGTCAAGAAATACATGGAGTAATAGGCAAATTGGGCCTTGGAGTACAGAATGAAGCAGGGCAAAGACTAAGAGTTTTGTCAAGAGAACGCACTGGTCATAGCAAACACCCTCTTCCAACAACACAAGACAAGACTCTACACATGGACATCACCAGATGGTCAGTACTGAAATCAGATTGATTATATTCTTTGCAGCCAAAGATAGAGAAGCTCTATACAGTCAGCAAAAACAAGACCAGGAGCTGACTGGCTCAGATCATGGACTCCTTACTGCCAAATTAAGACTTAAATTGAAGAAAGAGGGAATACCAATAGACCATTCAGGTATGATGTAAATCAAATCTCTTATGATTATACAGTGGAAGTGACAAATAGATTCAAGGGATTAGATCTGATAGACAGACTGCCTGAAGAACTATGAATGGAGGTTCATGACATTGTACAGGAGGCAGTGATCAAGAACATCCCCAAGAAAAAGAAATGCAAAAAGGCACATTGGTTGTCTGAGGAGGCCTTACAAATAGCTGTGAAAAGAAGAGAAGCGAAAGTCAAAGGAGAAAAGGAAAAATACACCCATTTGAATGCAGAGTTCCAAAGAATAGCAAGGAGAGATAAGAAAGCCTTCCTTAGTGATCAGTACAAAGAAATAGAGGAAAGCAATAGATTAGGAAAGACTAGAGATCTCTTGAAGAAAATTAGAAATAACAAGGGAGCATATTATGCAAAGATGGGCACAATAAAGGACCGAAGTGGAATGGACCTAACAGAAGCAGAAGATATTAAGAAGATGTGGCAAGAATAAACAGAAGAACTATACAAAAAAGATCTTCATGACCCAGATAATCACAATGGTGTGATCACTCATGTAGAGCCAGACATCCTGGAATGTGAAGTCAAGTGGGCCTTAGGAAGCATGACTGTGAACAAAGCTAGTGGAGGTGATGGAATTCCAGTTGAGCTGTTTCAAATTCTAAAAGATGATGCTGTGAAAGTGCTGCACTAAATATGCCAGCAAACTTGGAACACTCATCAGTGGCCACAGGACCAGAAAAGGTCAGTTTTCATTCCAATCCCAAAGAAAGGCAATGCCAAAGAATGCTCAAGCTACTGCACAATTGCACTCATCTCACACGCTAGCAAAGTAATGCTCAAAATTCTCCAAGCCAGGTTTCAACAGTACATGAACCATGAACTTCCAGATGTTCAAGCTGGATTTAGAAATGGCGGAGGAACCAGAGATCAAATTGTCAACATCTGTTGGATCATTGAAAAACCAAGAGAGTTCCAGAAAAACATCTACTTCTGCTTTATTCACTATGCCAAAGCTTTTGACTGTGTGGATCACAACAAACTGGAAAATTCTGAAAGAGATGGGTATACCAGACCACCTTATCTGCCTCCCAAGAAATCTGTATGCAGGTCAAGAAGCAACAGTTAGAACTAGACATGGAACAACAGACTGGTTCCAAATCAGGAAAGGAGTACGTCAAGGCTGTATATTGTCACCCTGCTTATTTAACTTATATGCAGAATACATCATGAGAAGTGCTGGGCTGGATGAAGCACAAGCTGGAATCAAGATTGCCAGGAGAAATATTGATAACCTCAGATATGCAGATGACATCACCCTTATGGCAGAAAGTGAAGAACTAAAGAGCCTCTTGATGAAAGTGAAAGATGAGAGTGGAAAAGTTGGCTTAAAACTCAATATTCAGAAAACGAAGATCATGGCATCTGGTCCCATCACTTCATGGCAAATAATTGGGGAGACAGTGGAAACAGTGACAGACTTTATTTTTTGAGCTCCAAAATGACTGCAGATGGTGACTGCTGGCATGAAATTAAAAGACTTTTGCTCCTTGGAAGAAAAGTTATGACTAACCTAGACAGCATATTAAAAAAAAAAAAAAAAAAAAACGCATTAGTTTGCCAACAAAGTTCATCTAGTCAAAGTTATGGTTTTTCCAGTAGTCATGTATTGATGTGAGAGTTGGACTATAAAGAAAGCTGAGCATCAAAGATTTGATGCTTTTGAACTGTTGTGTTGAAGACTCTTGAGAGTTCCTTGCACTGCAAGGAGATCCAACCAGTCCATTCTAAAGGAAATCCGTCCTGAATATTCTTTGGCAGGACTTATGCTGAAGTGAAACTCTAATACTTTGGCTACCTGATGCAGAGAACTGACTCATTTGAAAAGACCCTGATGCTGGGAAGGATTGAAGGCTGGAGGAGAAGGGGATGACAGAGGATGAGATGGTTGGATGGCATCACCGACTTAATGGACATGAATTTGAGT
This sequence comes from Bos grunniens, assembly GCF_055505025.1. Taxonomy (NCBI): domain Eukaryota; kingdom Metazoa; phylum Chordata; class Mammalia; order Artiodactyla; family Bovidae; genus Bos; species Bos grunniens. The sequence goes on along the minus strand of NC_141174.1, from coordinate 82,470,971 downwards.
AAACTCTGGGAGTTGGTGATGGAGAGGGAAGCCTGGTGTGCTGCAGTCCATGGGGTCGCAAAGAGTTGGACACGCCTGAGTGACTGAACTGAACTGAAGAGATCCTTATTTTTTAAAAAAATTGTGGAAGCTTTGTGGAATAGTGTACTTCAGAGTAGGTGTATTTATGTAAGAGATTTTGCAGTTTCAGAATCAGTCTTATCTATCAGCCATTAAAATTTGTGGGTACAAATATCAGATAATGCGGTAATGACTCGATACGTAGTTCCACTTTAAGAGTGTTTTAAATTTGCCTCTGCATATGCATAATATTTTTCCTTTGATATAAAGTTCTCATGTTACAGTCTTTTTCTTCAGAATTCACTGGACAGCCCCTTGGCCGCTCCAGTTCAATATTCTATATAATAGTAATGTCTACTAGGTACCTTCATACCCTCATCTTTTTTAAAAACCTCTGTATACTTGTAGAATTGTGTGTGTGTGTGAACTTTGAGATTTAGAAATTTCACCAGAATATGATTAGATGGAAGTTTATTCATTAATTTTTTTTTCCTTTTTAGAAAGTAGGTACATGGAGTTGCATTTTGGTTAGGCATTAGATTTAAATTCAGCCGGTAATACGAAGACTGCATATTATTATTTTCCCATTTAACATTCCTTACGAAGCCCTACATTGTGCTTAGTCACTCAGTCGTGTCTGACTCTTGTGACGCCATAGATTGTAGCCTGGCAGGCTCCTCTGTCCATGGGATTCTTTAGGCAAGAATACTGGAGTGGGTTGCCATTTCCTTCTCCAGGGGAACCCTACTTTGGAGGCTGATATTTCATCTCTCAATAAGTTGGGCTTAGATAGCTTCTCTTCTTAGCATTGAAACAAAATTTTTTTGTTGTTGATCACTAAATAAAGAGGAAGATTTGCCTTGTTCGAAACCATTTTTTAAACTCTATAATTAAAAGTGTAATGAGATATTCATACTAAGAGTGGCACACTGGAGCTGTGCTAAAGTAGGAGAACAAGTTCGCATCTCATGTTGCGTGCTTATATGGAACGGCAGGTAGAAGGGCTTGTTCTGTTTAAAGTATTCCCTATTCTTTCATGTATGGTTGAACTCATTTAACTTAAAATGTGTGTAGTTTTTATTGTTGTTCTGAACATGTTTATCTTTTTCAAGGTAGGAAAATTTCTTCTGTTACTTTACTACCTATACTCTGTTAACTCTTTCTGGAATTCCAGATAGGTATATTTGCTCTTTCTCTTTTCTCTATGATGCTTTATTTCTCTTTGTTTGGTGTGTTAATTTTTGCTTTATGGTTTTGAGACTGTGTTATTATATACATACAGATTTAGATTGTTATCTTTCTGGTGATTAAAGTCTACTTTTTCTGATATTAATATAGTAGTATCAGCTGTCTTTTGATTAGTGTTGAAAAATTTTCACCCTTTTATTTTCAGCCTGTTTTGTAGTCTTATATTTATGTTTTATATGTAGTAAATTGTTAGGTTTTCTTTTTTATTTACACTGACAGTTTTTGCCTTTTTTCTAGGGCTCTTTGTCTATCTACATGTAATGTAATGGCTGATATACTTGGCTTTAAATCTCCCATTTTATTTATTTTTTCTTTACCTGTTCTGTGTTCTCTTTTCTCTTTTTTTTCCTTGCTTCTTTTTGGTTGCAGTTTTTTCTTTTAGTTTACCAGTTGCATATTCTTTTACTCTTCATCTTGTGCTTCTTAAATATACCCTTGACTCATTATTTTTACCATTTATTGGGTAATACAAGGCCTTTCAGAGAAGGCGATGGCACCCCACTCCAGTACTCTTGCCTGGAAAATCCCATGGACGGAGGAGCCTGGTAGGCTGCAGTCCATGGGATCACTAAGAGTCGGACACGACTGAGCGACTTCCCTTTAACTTTTCACTTTCATGCATTGGAGAAGGAAATGGCAGCCCACTCCAGTGTTCTTGCCTGGAGAATCCCAGGGACGGGGGAGCCTGGTGGGCTGCTGTCTCTGGGGTCGCACAGAGTCGGACACGACTGCTGCAGCAGCAGCAGCGCAAGGCCTTTAGAACACCTATTTTTCCTTTTCTTTTAATTTTTACGTTGCCATTGTTACATATTTTAGTTATGTTTATATTTGATATCCACAAGACATTATTCTTTTATGTCATTACTGGTTTAGATTTACTCATGTTGTTTTTATTTATCAGTTACTCTTTCTTTCTACATCTCTGAGCTTCTATCTGGAATTATTTCCTTCTGCCTGAAGAATATTCTTTAGTGTTTAGGTCTGCTGGACATGAATTCATCCAGCTTTTGTCTGTTTGAAAACCTTTGTTTCATGTTCAGCTTTAATATTTTTTTGGTGGGGGATGGTGGATGTACAATTCTATGTGGACGGTTTTTTCTTTCAGCCCTTTAAGAATGTCATTTCACTGTGCACTGAACTCTATTTCTGATGAGAAATCAGCCGTAAGTCTTATTTTTCCTCTTGTGGAGAATGTGCTTCCCTCCTTCTTTGCCCCTTTGGCTGCCAGTTTTAAAATTTGCTTTCTATCTGTGACTTTCAGAAATCTGACTGCGATGAGCCTCATTGTCAGTTTCTTTGTATTTTTCATCCTTTCAGAGTTTCTTGTATCTGTGGAATGATTACTTTAATCACTTCTGTAAAGTTCTTGGCCATTATCTCTTCAAATATTTCTTCCCCACTGTAGTCTAGTCTAGTTTGGCTTTTTTGAGTCCTCATCATTCTGATGGGTTGAGAACAACTATGGTTTTTGTAGCTGGTCTGTCCTATTTTGGCTGTTGGGTAAGAGCAAGTCTCTTACGACTTTCTACATTCTAAACAGAGACAGCTCTCTATTTATTGATTTCTTAATTTCATTTATTGCATTTTTCAAATCTAGACTGTCTATTTTGTCTTATAGTTTCTAGGGCCCTGCTGAAATTCTCCATATTTTATTGTTATTCCTTTAATCCATCCTGTCACATGTGTTCCCATGAGGATTTGCTTTTGTATTTGTTATTTCTTCTGGTTTAGGGATTTTTGCGTGTTTTTATGTGCTTGTTTATTGTGATTGAGTGTCAGGGATTGTGTATGAAAAATATGAATGCTACTATCTTCTCCCAGAAAGGATGTACCTTTGCTTCTCTTCTGGTATGTGGTTATATGAAGTCACTAACAATCTCAGATCACTGTAATCCATTCAGGGATTGAGATAATTTAAAATTGGGCTTCAGAATTTATGAGCTGAAATATTTTGGGTTTACCTTTATTTCTTGTATGTGGCCCTTTGAGGTCCTAATTGACAGTTTAAGGAGTTGACCCTCCTCCTTGGCAGCCCCTCACTCCAGTTTGTCCCCTCAGGGCTTACGTCTGTCCAAAGCTGCACTCATCCTCTCAGTCTCTTCAGCAGTGGTGGCCTTTAGAATCCACAGATACCTCTAGGTAAAAAAAGTACAGCGTCAAATACCAGATTTATTTATTTGGATTTTCTCGTTTTCTGGATCTTGGTCCCATAATTCCTCATGACCTTGATTGCCCTCACACAGATCTTTTGTATTTTGTCTAGCTTTTTATTTCTTTTTAGTGGAAGAGTTGATACGAATCATCTACTTTGTCATTCCTGGAAGCTGGGGTCTTGCAATACCCGTTTCATCATCATTCTTATTAGTGTTCTATGAGAAAATTTCACACTTGTCTCATTTTTCATCATGTGCAGTTTGCATTTATTGCCCCTGTTATATTTTGCTTCAGTTGATAGAACAATTACTTCTTTAGTTCCTAGGTCTCTTGACAAGTTGCTCAGTCGTGTCTGACTCTTTGCGACCCTCTGGACTGTAGCCCTGCCAGGCTCCTCTGTCTGTGGGATTTTCCAGGCAAGAGTACTGGAGTGGGTGTCTGTGTCTGCTCAGTATTGCTGGTTGATATGGACTTTTATACTTCTATGGGCTTATGTTCTAATGCTTCAGGTCTAGATGAAAGAAGAGAAAATTTCAGTAATTTTATGTTGCTAGATCATTGGTTTGGTGGTTTGCAGGGATTAAGGGCAAGGTATAGTTAGTCTGTTGTGGAATCGGGAGGTTTATTGCTACAGTGTTTGTTTTCAGTGCTGGAATTAAAAAATTTGCAATTTAAATGCTGGCAGTTGGTTGTGGAGATAGCAGTAGCAGCCTCTTCTCTTTCTACCCCTTGTCTCAAAACTTTGTTTAGCACATGATCTGCAGTGTGAGTGCTTTGCCAAATGCTTTGCCAGGCTTCTTTCTTGGAGGCAACCCTAGGCCCACATATGGTTGGCACTCTTCTGTGATATTCACTGGGCTACAGATTTTTCTCCCAGGTGTTTTTAAAAAATGTAATCCTTTGATTATTTCAGTGTATATCGGTGGTGGAGTGTTGGGTAGGCATTGATTACATTTATGAGCCCAGTTTTGCCATCTTGAACTGATAATCTACACTGTGTATGTTTTCTCTTTTTCAGTTGGGTTTAGTTTGGTGTCTGACGCAATTAAAAAAGAATAGTTCTTATTATTTTCTTTTTACTTTTACGTACATATAGATTATAATGAAATTTCTGAACGACTCTAATAGGCCAATTAACTCTTGCCTGATAGGAACTCTTATGCATGCATGCTAAGTTGCTTTAGTTGTATCCGACTCTTTGCGACCGTACGGACTCTTGCCTGCCAGGCTCCTTTGTCCGTGGGATTCTCTAGGCAAGAATACTGGAATCGGTTGCCCTGTCCTCCTCCAGGCGATCTTCCCGACTCAGGGATGGAACCTGTGCCTACTACATCTTCTTCTTTGGCAGGTGAGTTCTTTACCACCTAGCACCACTTGGGAAGCCCAGGAACTCTTATAGAATGGAGTATTTTTTATTCCACAGACATTTTTTGCAAATGTTGGGTATATTTCCAGGGCTGTGCCAGGTTTTGGGATTATAGATTTGAGCAAGTCTCTCGATCCTGTGTATCTGTTCTTGAGGTTGAAAGACTTTTCTTTGGGAGGATGAAAACAACAGTGTTCTTAAAATGTTGTTTGTTTTTTTTTTTTTTACCTATTGTTAATTATTCATGTGTATAAAGTATTGATAATAGTTCTTTATGTAGAAAATATTCCAGTTAAAGCCTTATTTATAATTTTGGTTGTGTTACTCATTTTCCCCCATATATAGTAAATTTCAGTTTGTCGTCGACCAGGTGACCATATCAAATGATAAGGGTTCATGTTTTACATATGATTGCATATGTATTATGAAAAGTAGGATGGCATGACTTCTTTTTTTAATAAGGAATTCAGAGTCCAGTAAGATGGGTAGGACATGAAACAGAAAAGTAGAAGTATTATATATTCATTATACAACCTTTTACTTACAGGAAGAAAAATTAGGAATCCGCTTTAGCCTTAAATCTAGAGTTTGCCAGTCTGAGAATCATTCTTTGAAAATGTTTTGAATGATTAGGCATAGTAGCAGGAATTAGGAAAGTAGATAGCTGAGGCCACAGGGTGGATTGGAAAAGAACATGGCCCGCTTCATTATGCTGTTTGAGAAGAACAAGGTTTTATCTGTCACAGACATTAAATACACTGTAAGGAAAGTTGGCCATCTTCACTTTATATCCAGTAAGAATGGTACAATTTAGGAGATGCTGTTTAAATTGAGTCTTCCTGAGTAATGTTTTGTTATGATGTAAGTTGTTTTCCTCATATGTTGTTCTTAGGTTAAATACATTATTTTATGTATGTTATGTTATGGACTTGATACGACAAAGTATACTTGATGCCAGATCTTCTGTTTTTAATGCAGTGGCTTTCACACTTAAGTGTTACAACATCTGGAAGTAGTGGTGTGCTTTGTGAGATATTGAGAAGTATTAATACCTTTAATTACATGAAACAAAAGTATTATTCTACAAACTGTAAATATGACATGTAAGTACAGTTCAGGAGTTCAGTGGAATAAATATTTTTTAAAATAAAATTTATGTTGTATATTTATTTATTTTTGGCTGTGCTGGGTCTTCGTTGCTGTGTGAGAGCTTTCTCCCGTTGCAGCAAGCCGGGGCTGCTCTCTAGCTGTGCGCAGGCTTCTCGGTGTGCTGGCCTCTCTCGGTGCGGAGCACAGGCTTTGGGGCTCATGGGCTTCTGTAGTCACAGCACGTAGGTTCAGAAATCACTGCACACAGGCCTGCTCGCGGTGTGGGCTGTGAAATCTTCCTGGATTAGGTATTGAACCTTTTCCCCTGCACTGACAGGTAGATTCTCAATCACTGGACCACCAGGGAAGCCTTGAGGAAATGTTTAATGAATATTTGTTGTGCACTGTAACACAAGATAATTTCATGATGAAAATGAGTTATGGAAGAGGTAGAAAAAAGCAGAAGTAAAATTCTTCCATGCCTCCCCAATGACATCAGTGGTTTACAGTATCTTTTAAGATTAGTTGAGGTCTTCATAGGGTCTGGTTGCTTTAGCCAAGGACAACATGCTTAAGTAATTTTTGAAGTATAGTCTCTATTTTTCAGAGCATTATTGTACACATACTAACATAGAATCTGTACTCCAGAGTCCTGGAAATTTGCATTTTGAGAAACAGCAAGATTTCTTATTCAAAAGCTTGAGAAATATTTTCTAAGTGTTGACTGAAAGTCTTATGTATATAAACTTGAAAAATTCTTTCTCCAAAACAGTGAATTTCAGACTGATTCATTCAGTAAACCTTTATTGAGTACATGCTGTATACTAAACTTTATGTTGGAAGTGTTGAGGATGATTCAGACTTATACCTTGCTTTAGTCAAGTTCACTTTAATGGGAATGAGATAGGAAAGGTGATCTGTGCATGGCCTAACTTTAAAGAATTTGAAATTCCACTAAAAGGTATTTAAATGACCATTATAATACATGCAACAAAAACGCCTGTAGTGTGTATCCGTGTGTGGTGGTGCTGGTGTTGCCTCACAGTTAGGCTGTGTGATAGTCTGCACAGTCTACACTGATTTCTTGGATTAGGATGATGGAAGTGGAGAAGAGCTTATGGAGTAGGAAGACATTTAGGTGATAAAATAGATTTTGGTGGTAGGTTGGACTTTGTGATGAGAAATACGTCCAAGATGACTCCTACGGTTCTTTAGGATTTGTATAGTAGGATGGATGGTGTTACCTTTTGAGGGGAAAGAAGGAAGTTTATGGGGAACAAGAAGAACCTGAGTTTAATTTTGGACATAATGAATTTTATATGCCTTAGAGTTGTCCAGGGGGGCAGTTTGTTACTGTCCAGAGTGCAGTGAAAGATGTGGACTGTAGGTTTGTGAACCATCTGTTTAGAGTATGGTCAAGTGAAGAGGGTGGGCTGTTAGAGGGCAGAGAAGTGAGTGGAGGAGTAGGAGGAAAACCAGGAGAGGCTTGTATCAGAGACATCAAGAAAGGAGCATCAGACTTGCTGACAGATTAAGTATGGTGAGACGCGAAGGATATCTTTTGCATTAGGCTACCCATGAGTCATTGGTGACGTTACCTAAGAGTTTTAAGTGGAATTTGAAAGCAGGTTGAGGGACAAGTGGGAAGGGAGAAAACGAAGACTGAGAAGTTCCAGAAATTTAGCTGTGATGACTGAATGTAGTGGTTGAGGTCTAATAAGAATGGTATGTGTGTTTAATGGGCGAGACTCTTTAGCATGTTTAAAAGGCATTAGAAGACTGTTTGAGAGGGGGTAGTTGGAGAAGGCGATGGCACCCCTCTTCAGTACTCTTGCTTGGAAAATCCCATGGACCGAGGAGCCTGGTAGGCCGCAGTCCATGGGGTCGAGAAGAGTCGGACACGACTGAGTGACTTCACTTTCACTTTTCACTTTCATGCGTTGGAGAAGGAAATGGCGACCCACTCCAGTGTTCTTGCCTGGAGAATCCCAGGGACGGGGGAGCCTGATGGACTGCCGTCTATGGGGTCTCACAGAGTCGGACACGACTGAAGTGACTTAGCAGCAGCAGCAGTTTGAATATACAAGAAAAATGAAATAATCAATAATATATTTCCTGGGAAGGTTGGGAGAATATGGAGTTGGTTCTCAGCCCAAGTAGAAAGATTTACAGTAGGTCACAGAGAGAGGGGCTTCCCCAGTGGCTCAGCGGTAAAGAATATGCCTGCAATGCAGGAGATGCGGGTTTGATCCTTGGGTCAGGAAGATGCCCTGGAGGAGAAAATGGCAACCCACTGCAGTATTCTTCCCTGGGAAATCCCATGGACAGAGGGGCCTGGCGCGCTGCAGTCCATAGGGTCACAAGAGTTGGACATGACTGAGTGACTAAACAGCAGCAACAGGGGAGGAGAGAGAAGGTACTCTTCAGCGGGAGGGAAGGAGTGCAGAAGATGTGGTCATTCTTCATGTGGAAGTGAGGTCTTCTGCTGTGCCTGTAGAGAGTTGAAAAGCAAGAACCACTTTTCAGGAGAGTTGGGGAATGAGTTGATCACAGAGTTATTATTATCAATACTTTTAAAAAGTACTAATACAAGAATATACTGTACTAGATAAACCATGAATTTGAATTCTGTGGGAATAGCGTGGTTTTCTGTGGCTTTTCCCCCTCACGGGCCAGAGGCCCATGAGGCGGCACCTTCGGGGTAGTAGGTTCTCGTAAATATTTACCCTAAACGAGGCTCTTTAAAAGAAAAATGCATCAACATCTTGACTGTCTTAAATTTTGTAGACTAATGATAGAATTAATAAGTGAAGGAGGCCTCTTCTCTGTGTTTAATTCACCATTTCATCAAATCTCTCCCTGCAGCCTACTAATAAGCTTTTCTCTTTAATTAACTATCTGATTTACAGCAGATTTTGCTCATTTGAGGACTCAATCCATGTCTAAACAGATAGAGGTAACAACAGCTCAGGCATAGTTAAGATACATTGTAAATAGATTTGAAATTTGACCTCAGGGCAGTTCACTTGGACACATCCATCTCTAAAAACCTGTGGTGTGTAAAAATGGGGACTTTTGTAACCTGTCCCCCCCCGCCCCCCCCCCCCCCCCCCCCCCCCCCCCCCCCGTTTAGAGGCTAATTATGTAGTTTATTTGTCTTAAGATTAGGCAGCCTCCTTGTTTCTCCCTTTCTAACCTATCCCTGGCTTTGGGCATTTTGTTACTCATGGGTAAGGTAAGGAGAAGAAAAGCATAGAAAGGAGATAAATTAATGACTAAAATGAAACTCTCTTGCTGACTAGTTTCTTGCTGCTGCTTTCTTATTTCTGTAGTCCATTGGAATCTGTCAGATGTGTTATAATATTTAGTGTAATAAAATTGGTTTTCAGTGTGTGTTGTTTAGATGATAGAGATAATGAACAGTTCCAGGCAGATAGAATTATTTCCTTATGTTTCCATATAGGCATATGGCTTTTAATGGATGGGGAGTAGCCCTTTTCTCTGTGTCTGTCTTCACAGCCCTCCCCACTGTAACTGTCATCTTAACCCATAGCCCCTGGCATGCCCAGCCTCCTCCTCCTCCCTGCTTCCATTGATTGCTGTGCAAGAGTATGAAATGGTGTCATTTCGTGACCTGAGCAGAGTGTGACCTAGGTCAGGCAGGGTGCAGAGGCCAAATGGAATTCTGATTATGATCCCTAGACCATGCCCCGTCTAAGTAGTGGCCTTAATTTTTATCTCTGTATCCTCAGGGCCTAATCCAGTATCTGGCATATATGATGTCTCCAGAAATGTTTTATTTTTGAATGAAAGACTATTTCAGAATTAAAGTATAGGAGACATTATTTATCTTTCTGATTTTATAGATGAAAAACATGAGGCTTAGATTCAGTAGTAATTGTTTATATTCCTCTGATGGAGCTAATTATATTTTAAACCCTACAAAGAGGTAAGTGAATATAATATATAACCGTGCCCTTCCAGGAACCCCAAGTTAAGTAGGATGTCAGTAAGCCAGTTATCTAGCAGCTTTCCTCTCTGTGTGTGTGTGTGTGTGTGTGTGTGTGTGTGTTAGGTGGGATAGTGGGATAGTGTTTGATGGTAGTGGTTTTTGTTTTCATTTTTTTTTCTGGTGCCGATATTTTGGGGATATTATGATACGGTGGGTGCAGAGTTGCAGAAGATATAGCTGTTGCCCTAAAGGAACTTGTCTAATGTATCATGAGACAACATAAGAATCAGTATGTCTTAAAGCGATATATGATTAAATGCCAGGTAAGTGGTATACCTTTATATAAGACAGCTTTATAAAATGAAAAGAATGCTAATGATCCGTCATTAGGAGGACATGCATTTTCAGTTGCTTTTCTAGAAGTGAAAACAAATTTGAATTGGGAGAATTCTGTGTCTGGAAGTACACGTTGTTGATTCTTACCTCCTTGATGGAGATGATGGATGGGTGTTGCTCGATGTAAACTGTCCGTGTGGAGATTAGGCTGGTTGATGGAGTCTTTTGTGTCATATGATGCTTTGTCACCAGCTGAGGAATTCAAACCCACTCATTTCAGTTGAACAGTGCTGGCCTATTGTAAAATTGTTTTATCCGCATGTGTGTGCATGTGTGAAAAAACTCATGAATTTTTTTTTTCCCCGCTGAAAGAGGATCTTCAACTGCTTCACCCCTTCCTTTCTCTCTGGTCCACTTGATTAGCTGGAACATTACTTGAGCTCTAACTGACACTATGACTCTTTCTCTTGTAAATTGTAGCTTATTTTTCCTCTGCTGAATTTCCTTTCTTGCTAAATTTAGCAAAATATTCTCCACATATAACATAACTTTCTCATATTTTCACTATTTAGGGAAGAGTTGAGTGTGGAAAGAGAGGGTAGAAATTTGGGAGGGAAATGGTGAAATGTTGACTTCAGTGAATTTATCAGAAGTACCTGGAACATAGGTGCAGTTCTGGTCTCGCTTCTGGCTTCTTTTGGTTTGTCATGGCATAACTTCACCTGCAGACAGTCATGATAAGTATTTTCCTTTTTATCAATAGCAATATGGGGATCCTGTGACATATAGAGATACAAGAAGCTATGAAGATAATGACATTTAGTGTATACTATTTACTCTCAAGTGTTTGTAATCTAGTTGAGATGTACTGCCTTCAAAAGGTTTGTGGTCTGATTGAGGGGTAAAGGACCTGAAAAAGTTAAATCACTGTGGCATATATCTTGTCCTTTGTGCCAGATGAATGCTCATTACTGTTTCCGCAGGGTCTAGAAAAGTGCCAGGTAGTTGATTTTCAGTAAGCATTGATCGATGGGGATCTTCCCCGTAGCTCAGACGATAAAGAGTCTGCCTGCAATGCAAGAAACCTGGGTTTGATTCTTGGGTTGGGAAGATCCCCTGGAGAAGGAAATGGCAACCCACTCCAATATTCTGGCCTGGAGAATCCCATGGACAGAGGAACCTGGCGGGCTACAGTCCATGGGGTCGCAGAAGTGTCGGACATGATTGAGTGGCTAACACTACTATTGTTACTACTATTGATCGATGGATAAATAGAAGGTACTGATAGTAAACATGCGAGAGCCTCTGAGGGCCGTGGCAGGTGGAGAAGGCCCGAGATCTTGACCAGTGCAAAGGGTAAGTAACTTTTTTCTGTCTGATTTTGTGTTTCTGATTGTTCCTGACCTCAGCACTCCCACTCCTCCCACCTCTTGCTTCTTCCTTCTGATAACTGATTACTTCTTCTGAAGCAAACCTGATTCTCTCACTTTGGTTTTGCCACTGCTTTGTTTATCTCCTTAACTCTTCCTTTCTTCTTCTCTTCCAAAGTCTTGGCTGTTTATCTCTTTGGATTTACAGGGGTCATGTTTTGGTTTATAAGGTGACTGTGTTTCCTTAGGTCCTAGTTCCCTCTTCCCCTGAGGGGGAGGTGAGGCATTATCTGGGAAAGACCTGAGTTATCAGAGAAAGTTTCGAAACATCTATCATTAAGAGGAAAATCCTGTAGGATAGGTGACACATATAGCAGTTTTTGAGCCACATTTTCAGGCTGTTGTAACTACATTTTAATTGGCTGCATTTTTTTAAACACAAATTAAACTAGTTATGTTCTCCACCCTCCTCAGTTTTGGCAGTATAAAGGCCTGTTTCACAGAGAAGAACACGTAAACAAGTAAGTACAAGGAAGCTTGTGTGGATGAGGTTGTGCTCTATAGCTCAGTGACTTTCTCTGATTTAAGATGTAGCTCTTGGCACGTTCAGATAGTTTGTGTTCTCTGAGGGAGAAGTCCAGTCTATTTAACTCTGTTTAGTAAAGACTTAATTATGATTCTCCAATGGGAAACAGACTCTTAGACTCATTTATTCATTCAACAAACATTTGCATTGAGTAGCTAACACACGTGAGGCGCCGTGCTAGGTATTGGGAGATGGAAGAAATGTTATCAGTCTAATATAGGGCATGGCATGCATAAAAATAGTCATAATGCTGTGTAGAAAATGATGGATGCTATAAAAAGGGTTCAGAGTGCTTTGGGAGTTCTAAAGATGGAGTGATTACTTCTAGAAGGTTACTCAGTTACCCTGAGTGACTCAGGGTACAGTTTATAGGGATGGTAGAATTTGAACTGGATGGGGAAGGGCTGTGTTGGAGCACAGGCTGTTGGCCTGTTGTTGAATAGAGGATGTGGAGATGGGAAGGGGGACAGGAAATACAATGAGCAAACATCTGTGAGTAGGAAAGCATTTGTGTATAGGTACTGCAGATGGTGACTGCAGCCATGAAATTAAAAGACGCTTACTCCTTGGAAGGAAAGTTATGACCAACCTAGATAGCATATTCAAAAGCAGAGACATTACTTTGCCAACAAAGGTCCGTCTAGTCAAGGCTATGGTTTTTCCAGTGGTCATGTATGGATGTGAGAGTTGGACTGTGAAGAAAGCTGAGCGGCAAAGAATTGATGCTTTTGAACTGTGGTGTTGGAGAAGACTCTTGAGAATCCCTTGGACTGCAAGGAGATCCAACCAGTCCATTCTGAAGGAGATCAGCCCTGGGATTTCTTTGGAAGGAATGATGCTAAAGCTGAAACTCCAATACTTTGGCCACCTCATGTGAAGAGTTGACTCATTGGAAAAGACTCTGATGCTGGGAGGGATTGAGGGCAGGAGGAGAAGGGGACGACAGAGGATGAGATGGCTGGATGGCATCACCGACTTGATGGACGTGAGTCTGAGTGAACTCCGGGAGTTGGTGATGGACAGGGAGGCCTGACATGCTACAATTTGTGGGGTCGCAGAGAGTTGGACACCTCTGAGCGACTGAACTGAACTGAACTGACAGAAAATACTTTGCAACTTAGAGTGTTAATGTGAAGCAAAAGATAGGGATGGGTGCTTGATCTGGCAATGGAGTGTGCTGTGAATTGAAGGAATAGGTTGTGAGTCTAGGCTGTTTAACAAAAATTGGTGTTTCTTGGACCATTGTTGCTCTAGTCAAGTTATTGGTTTTATTGTGGGGGGAAAAGTATTCCCTACTAAAATAAGTTATAGAATTCCTTGGAAAAATTGATACTGATATGTTAGAATGACTTCTGTGATACACTGTATTCAGTTTTGTTTCTGTGTTAAAAATAGTGGCTGTTCCAGTGTTCTATAGATTTTATCATTTGAATTTGTTGCAGTTTTTCATGATGATGTCTTCAAGGATGATTGAAGAGCAGCAGTGTAGGTGATTGGGCTGACCTCACTCCCCTCTCCTCATTCCACAGAAGGTTCTGTGTAATTTAGATAATGGTAGTGCTTGCTACCTTCCTACTCTGTAAGAAGTCCAGTGCACAGTAAAACGTTCTTAGAAGGTTTTAGGGGCCCTGTGGAGTAGAGCATGGTGTAGGCAATCTTTGGCTACACAGCTATAGGAGGTGCCCTGTGCTTCTGCTGTGGAACATACAGTTGGTTATATTTTCCTTGTGTCTTTCTGCAAATCTCTTCCTTATGCCTATTCACTAGCAGCGCTGGGTGTTTCTAAGGTTTGGGGAACTTTGGACAAGTTGGTTAACCTCTCTGTGCCTCAGTTTTCTTGTGAAAGGCTCTATATGTTGGAGACTTAAGAAGTATGTTCCACCTAACAAGTCATTTACTCTGTGGTTTTATTCCTAGTAAGTGACAAGCAGGAATTTGAATTTAGGCAAGACTGTTAACCAGCTGGCTATACTGCAAAATAATGAACAGTGTAGATTTCCCTCCTGCAATGCAGGCTTTTCCCCTGTTTGGCATGCACTCATTCCCATTCCCTTTGTTTAGTCGTACCTACTTCTGCTGAGAAAGGAAAGAAGTTCTTTTTAAATTGTTTGGGAATATATATGGTGCAGATAAGGCCCATTACAGTATTGGAGTCTTATTGTTACTGGTTATTTACTGACCCAAATCCTTTGCTCCAAAGAGCAGAGGTTTTGCTGTAAAAAGTTTGGTATGTATTGTATCATATGCTGTTATGATAGGGTCCCGAATTTGTGACCCTAGGAATACAAATTTTGTATTAAAAGTATCCTCATGTTAAGACATACACGATAATTTTTAGAAATCATTTCCCCTGAAACCAGAGTTAGTAAAAAGTGCCAATAATTTTTCTTGTTGATGGGTGAAATTACCCAATCTTAATCTTGACCTTTTTTTTTTTAATTTTAATTTTTATTGAGGTATAATTGAAATGTAGATATAGTTGAAAGGTAGATGTAGATTTTAAGTGTACTATTCAGTTAGCTTGAATATATGTAGTTTTAATTTTTTTGCATTTTTTCAATTGGTTTGTGAAAATATATTCTGATTTAAATAGTCTCTCTTTGTTTTCTGTGTACGTTACGAAATTCATATGTATTTTCAACTCATATCTTTTCTACGCAGGCATATGTCAAACAGTAATCTGGTAGTTGAGGTGATCTTTTGTATGAACTTTGATATACTTGAATAGTTTCCCTTCAAAAACGGACTGTTAGTGTTGGATCTACACAGAGTGAATAAATTTCCTGGGAGGAAACGATAATAAAATATTCAGGAAGTTATTAGGAAATGAGAACTTGTGTTCTTGTTCACTTAGATAAGCTGCTGAAACCTTTGTGTATATTAGAACAGTTTGTATTAGAGGAAGAAATGAGAGGTTTGGCAACTTTCTTCTTATAGCGTTAGGGGCTGTGGACTCTAGAATGATGGAGTGTATGGTGCAAGGTTGAAAGAAAAATTTCCCAAAGCAAAGTTATTTGAGAATTGTTTTGTCTCTACTTGAGCGTTTCTGTCAAGGAAGAAAAGTGAGAGCTTTCTGAAGCTGGGTTCTGTAAACAAGAGCCCATGGTGGGAATTGTTCCCTATGCTCCCCTCCTCGATTCTAACAGTTTTTCTTCCTCTGCTTTGTTCTCTTGTCATCATTAGACTGTTTGGCTCTGTCCTTAATTGTAGCCATTTTGTTCCAAAGTAACTAAGAACACTCACTCTCTAAGCAGTATTTTTCCTTTTATTGACTGGAATTAATGTATCAGCTGTTGTATTTAGCGAACTGTATTTAGGGACTTGTTTTTCCTTAGCATGTGTTCATGGCAGGGCAATTCACCCTTAAGTTTTATGAGTTCTGGATCCCCTCACTTTCAGGGACCCCTTTTAGGGTCTGGAGAGTCTCTGACAACGTGTTCAGTGCTTATATATATATTTTTGTAAGGTCTGCAAAATTGAGACTTTCTTCCCTATTCTTTTTCTTACAAAAGACCCCCATATTATATATTTTTCAAACCCTGCAAAGTTCAGATCAGCCCTAGTTCATCAGGCAGCTTGAGTATTGATTTCTAATTGTGGCTGAGGTAGATTTGAAGGAGGATACCAGGAAGGATAAATATTAGTGAGGAAGCTGAGCTATTTCCTGAAATTTGCAGTGGCCAGGGGTTTATTTCTGAGTGTCGGGAGCTATCTGCTTCTGCAAACATGGGTCAGGAGGAGGCAGGAGGAGTTGAATTCGGGCTGGAGGAGAGGTGGAAGGGACAGTGTGCCTGGGTGGTGACCAGGTGAGGATGTTCTCCTTAGAGAGAAAATAAGCGTTTGCAAGAAGTGCTTCTAATAGCATCTTGTAACTGAGAATCCATTCCAAGATAACATACTTCATCTTGAAATCTAATGTATTTTTAGAATTTAAGAATCACTTTTTTGAAAAATTTTGAGAAGTCAATTTCTTAGTTAACTGATACACTTGAGATTAGTCTTTATTGATGCGAATGTTTCTGAAAACACTGAAATGTCACTGGTTTTTCTTTTTTTGGGTTGCTATAGATTGAGTTTTGATAGCTTCTTGGTTTTGGTAGGTGTTCTTCTCTTTGTCCTTTCTTCTTTACTCTTCATTTCTTTTTCCACAATTTCTTTTCATCTCTTGCTTTCCTTATGTTTGGATTCAAAGCTCTTTCTTACACTTCCGAGGATTTTGAATGACTGGACTGTGGGTAACCACATTTTAAAATTGTATTTTAGTATTCTGCTTTCTTTAAAGATAATTGTGTGCTCTGCATAGCCTGGAGACAAATTTACAGTTAAATAGAATGTAATGTTCTAAGGAGCAATTGTATCTAGCCTGTGGTTAACTGACTCAGGTTCAAATATGCTTAAAATTATTTCACTTTTCCGGGACTTCCCTGGCAGTTCATTGGTTAAGACTTTGCCTTCCAATGCAGGGAGCATGGGTTCAGTCCTTGGTTGGGAAGCTAAGATCCCACATATGTCGCAGCAAAAAACCAAAGTGTAAAACGGAAGTAATTTTGTAATGAATTCAGTAAAGACTTTACAAATTGCCCACATTAAAAAAATCTTTTAAAAAAGTTATAAAAAAAATTTCACTGTTCCGAAAATTAATTGGACTAACTTTTCAGGACCGATAAGAGCATTTCTAGAAAGTTGTATGGATCTGCCACCTGGTGGTGAAGTATTACAGCAAGCCCTAAATATTTGATAAGTGTTAAGATTTAAAGTCTACTTAAGCTCTTTAGATATGACGTTTTCCTGTCCTAATTTTTTTGACTGAGAAAATGTTACTTAAACAGGACAGAATAGGGAAATTTCAATTAATGTATTTCTGTTGTCTACATTGTATAGAACTCTTCCTGGCTAATGAAATTTATATATTACTGAATTGAATAGTTACTCCAATCAATATGAGAATGTACTCCCCTTAAATTGAAAAAGATGAGCTTTTTGAGAAGTTTGTTAATTATTTTAAAATTTTAATATGAATAGTCATTGACTCAGAAAAAGAAATCATAGGACAATTTTTTGGAGAGAGAAATAAAGCATACTGTTTATTCACTTTGAAAAACAGCTGCAAGCATTTTAAAGCTTTTTTTTTTTTTAGCAAATAGATTAGCAGTATTTTATGGCCCTCAATTAGATTATTAACACAAACATTTATTTATTATATACTGGGAACTGTGTTAAGTATAGAAGAAAAAGCAGTGAATAAAAACCCAAATGTTTTTTAACCCTGTGGAGTTTATAATCTAGCAAGGGAGACATACTTACAGCATACTTATAATTTAGTTTCATTCAGTGTGGCCTGATTGTTTTCCAGAATGTTTGTGCTAGTTTATACTCCCACCAGCAATACACGTGAATTGCCATCTCCTTTATCCTTGCCAGTATTTGATAGGACTTACCTTTCTAGCCTGTCGTTTTGTCACAGGTATATAATGTTATTTCAGTGTCGGTTAAATTTGCATTTTTCTGATTACTGACGAGTTTTGCGATGATTGCAGCCTTGTAGCTGTCAGCTTCTGAAACTTTCTTATTTGCATCCCGTATTCATTTTTATGTCAGGTGTTTCGTCCGTCGTGTTGATCTGCAGTTCTTTGTACATTCCTGATACCTGATGAGTGTTTTGCAGTGATTGCAGCCTTTCAACTCTCTGCTTCTGTAACTTTCCTGTTTACATTCTGTATTCATTTTTGTGTCAGGTTATTAGTTTTTAGTGTTAATTTGCAGTTCTTTGTACATTCCTGATACCATTTTTGTTGATTCTAGACATTACAAATCATTTTTTTCTGTCCTCTGTTTACTTTGCCTGTGGTGTCCTTTGAATAGAAATCATTAATTTTAATGTTAAATCTATTGATTTTTTAAAAAAAATTCACTTTACTCTGTGCATTTTTGTGTTAGTGACTCTTGGTCTCCTACATTCTCTGCTTCTTTAATAGTATTAGATTCCATACTTAGATAACATATCTATTGAGTACCTGTGATATTCTAGACAATGAGTATAGAATTGTCAACTAGATATACTAAGTACTTAGCTGAAGCATGAAGCTTAAAGAAGTGCATCAGAGCAACCAGGTGGATGGTGGTATTATTTACTGATTTAGGAAACATAGGTGATGAGAAAGTTTGGGGCAAAAGCTAGGGGTTGAGTAAAGATAATTAGTTAAATTTTTAAATTAACATAAAATTAACTGTGCATGTACATGTAGTTATAGGAATTTTATCAGTATATGGTGGATTCTTTTATTTACCTGATGAAGGGCAACCAGATTGTCTTCAGTTTGTAGGGTTTGTAATAAAACAGTTTGTAATAAAACTCTTATTAACATCTATGTATGGGTTTTTGTGTCAACATGTTTTCATTTCTCTGGAGTAAATATCCCAGAGTGAGATTGCTGGGCCATGCAGTAGGTGTTTAACTTTATAAGAAGCTGCCAACTTCTTCTCCAAAGTGGTTGTACTTTTTTCTACTCCCTTCAACAGTATGTGAGAGTTCTCATTGGTATCCTTACCAGTACTTGTTGTTGTCAGTTTTTGTTTTGTTTATTGCCATTCTAAGGGTATCTTGAAGTTTAAATTTGCATTTCTCTAATGACTAATGTTGCTGAGCTATCTACATGGCCCAGTGATTGGGATATTTACTCTAGAGAAATGAAAACATGTCGACACAAAAACCCATACATAAATGCTAATGACTGTTTTATTCATAAACCCTATAAACTGAAGACAATCTGGTTGGCCTTCATCAGTTGAATAAAGGACTCCCATGGACAGAGGAGTCTGGCAGGCTATAGTCTGTGGGGTCGCAAGAGTCAGACACGACTTAGTGACTGAACTACCACTACTAGTATTGTTGAGCATCTTTTTCTGTGCTTACTTGCCATTATTGGTGAAATATTCATTTAAGCCTTTTGCCCAAATTAGGTTGTTTTCTGATGGTTGAGTATTCAGTTTTTAGTTCTTTATATAATATATACACAATTTCCTCTGTTACTGGTTGCAAACATTTTCTCCCAGCCTGTCTTTTCACACTCTCAATCTTTCACAGAGCAAAAAAGTTTTAAATTTTAATGGTGTTTGAATTATTAGTTTTAAAAAATAAAATCCCTTTATCCTCTTTATTTACTTTTGGCTGTGCTGTGTCTTTGTGGCTGCATGTGGACTTTCTGTTGTTGCGGTGCATGGGCTTTTCATAGCGGTGGCTTCTCTCGTTGCTGAGCACAGGCCCTAGGGTGCTTGGGTTTCAGTAGTTCAGTGCATGGGCTCAGTAGTTGGGGTTCCCAGGCTCTAGAGCACAGGCTAAATAGTTGGTGGCGAATGGACTTAGTTGTTCCACAGCATGTGGGATCTTCCCAGAGCAGGGATCACACTCACGTCTCCTGCATTAGCAGCAGGATTCCTTACTACTGAGCCACCAAGCAAGCCCTATCAGTTTTTTTTTTTCCTTTGTGAATTATGATTTTAGTATTAGGTCTAAGAATTTGTCCAACTTAGGTTTATAAAAATTTTTCTCTTCTGATTTCTTTTAGGAATTTTATAGTTTACATTTAGTATTTAGATTTATAATTCATGTTGAGTTATTTTTCATGTAAAGTCACGGTTTTTTGCTCCTTTTTTTGGGCATATGGATGTTAAGTTGTTCCAACTATATTTGCTAAAAAGATTGTCCATTCTCCATTGAATTGTATTTTCATCTGTTTTGGAAATCAGTTACCATAATTGTGTGAGTTATACTGGATTCTCTTTTGGGTTCTAGTGATCTGTATGACTGTCTTTCTGCTAATAGCACAATGTCTTTATTACTGTATCTTTGTCGTTGTTGTTCAGTCACTAAGTTGTGTCCAACTCTTTGCAACCCCATGGACTGCTGCACGCCAGGCTTCCCTGCCCTTCACTATCTCCAGGAGTTTGCTCAAACTCATGTGCATTGAGTTGGTGAAACCATCCTCTGTTTCATCCTCTGTTTCATCCATTTCATCCTCTGTTGCCCCCTTCTCCTCTTGCCCTCAGTCTTTCCCAGCTTCCAATGAGTCAGCTGTTCGCATTAGGTGGCCAGAGTATTGGAGCTTCAGTGTCACTCCTTCCAATGAATATTCAGGGTTGATGTCCTTAGCTTTGTAGTAAGTCTTATAGTGACTTGAATTCTCCAACTTTGTTTCTCATTTTTAAAATTCTTTACTCTACTTTGCTTGCTTTTCTACATACATTTGAGTCATCTTTTCTTTATCTACAAAAAAGCTAGTTGGAATTACGATTAGAATTGTGTTAAATCCATAGAACAATCTGAGGAAGAATTGACATTTTAACTGTGTGAGACTTTCAGTCCAGAAACAAAATGTCTTTTCATTTATTTAGGTTACCTTTGATTTCTTTCATCAGCATTTTGAAGTTCTCAGATACTTAAGTATTTCTTGTGTGGGGAACTATTGTGAATGGTTTTGTTTTCTAATTTTGATTTCTGATTGTTGATTACCAGTATATAGAAATATGATTGATTTTTTTGGTATGTTGACCTTTTATTAACTTTTCTTGCCTTGTTACACTTGGTAGGATTTCCAGTAAAGTGTGATATAGTAATGATTTAAGTGTAGACATCCTTAACTTGTTCCTGATCTTAGGAGGAAAGCAGTTCAGTTCTTCACCATTAGTGATGTTAGCTTTAGGACTTTTGTGGATGTCATTTATCAAGTTAAGTTTCTGTCCTAGTTTGCTGAGACTTCTTTTATCATGAGTAAGATTTGAATTTTGTCAAGGATTTTTCTGCACGTTGGTGAGATCATTCAGTTTTCCTTTTTGGTTTGGTAGATTACATTTAGTGTGGTGGATTACATTGTTTAATTTCTGATTATAAAAATATATGTTTAGTTGCTAGCACACAATTTCCATAATATTACTCTCTATTGATTTTATCATTGAGTTTATTTTACACAGTATACCTTTAATAAAATTGTTTTTGAAAACATGTTCTTTAAATTTTTTGTAGGAAATGCTTATGTCATTTGTGTCAAATAGATATTTTGATTTACACAGTTAGGGAAACATATTCCTTTGGTATAAAAATAGGTAAAACACCCAAAAATAGTAGGCAGGAACCTGTTTTTTGGTGTATTTTAGCAAGTGAAGTGAAGTCGCTCAGTCATGTCCCACTCTTTGCGACCCCATGGACTGTAGCCTACCAGGCTCCTCTGTCCATGGGATTTTCTGGGCAGTAGTACTGGAGTGGATTGCCATTTCCTTCTCCAGGGGATCTTCCCAACCCAGGGACTGAACCTGGTCTCCTGCATTGTAGACAGATGCTTTACCATCTGAGCTACCAGGGAAGTTTGGGCAACGTTACATATAAACAGTTACCATAAGTCCTGGTTTGCTTGGGGAAGTTTTTACCTGTTGCTCCGGGTATAATTATTTTTGCCGTCCTCTCTTACTCTCAGAAATGTCCTGGTTTGGATAATACTGCTGCTACTGCTAAGTCGCTTCAGTCGTGTCCGACTCTGTGCGACCCCATAGACGGAAGCCCACCAGGCTCCCCTGTCCCTGGGATTCTCCAGGCAAGAACACTGGAGTGGGTTGCCATTTCCTTCTCCAATGCATGAAAGTGAAAAGTGAAAGGGAAGTCGCTCAGTCGTGTCCGACTCTTAGCGACCCCATGGACTACAGCCTACCAGGCTCCTCCATCCATGGGATTTTCCAGGCAAGAGTACTGGAGTGGGGTGCCATTGCCTTCTCCAATTTGGATAATAAATTTATATAAATCACTCTGTATTGGACCTTTTCAGAATATAAACTTACCAAAATCTCTGAACCAAGTTTAACCAACTAGGGAACTTTCAGATTGGTATTTAGGAAATTATGTGTGCTCAGGAAAAACAGCATTTTTTGACATCTGGTAATCCTTTGTCAAATACGGTTTTCCAGTGGCAGTTTTGAAAAGAACTGATTTTGTATTTGTGTACCAACATTTTAAAATTCACCATTTCAATGTATGTTCAGTTTTATTCAGTTCCCTTTAACAGAGTAACAGGACAACAATTATTGCTTCCTCCCACTGTAGACTACGTTTTCAGGTCTTTGAGATAGTGTGAAAAACAGAATTTTTTTTTTCCATGTCTTGGTATGTATAGATAGAAGCCTGAACTCAAAAAATAAACTTTATCCATGCTTAATTTGTGACGAGTGTTCTGCCAAGATTCACAAAATGAAAAATGAATTCAAATGCAAAGAATACTCTATTTCAGGGCAACTAGAGAAGAAATACAACCTGCAAAGCACGAAACTGTGGGAAGCAGAAAGTTTATTTTATGCATACTATGTTCTGGGTACTATTCTACATTCAGGGGATGAGCACTAAATAAGATAAACAGTTTGTGTCCTTATGGAGCATATAGTTTAGTGGGGAAGACAGAGTGTTTAAACATACATTTTACTAAAAATAGGCATTGGTTATCCTGAACTTAAAGGCTTCCCTGGCAGCTCAGTCAGTAAAGAATCTGCCTGCAATGTGGGAGACTCAGTTTTGATTCCTGGGTTGGAAAGATCCTCTGGAGAAGGGAATGGCAACCCATTCCAGTATTCTTACCTAGAGAATTCCATGGTTAGAGGAGCCTGGCAGCTACAGTCCATAGGGTGGCAAAGGGTCAGATACGACTGAGCAACTAACACACACACACAGTTCTGAACTTTAACTGCAGTATCATGGTGCGATGTGTTAGGAATCCACTATTTCCTATATAAATTTACACAATTTACATAGAATCAGTTCAGTTCAGTCACTCAGTTGTGTCCGACTCTTTGTGACCCCATGAATCGTAGCACGCCAGGCCTCCCTGTCCATCACCAACTCCCAGAGTTCACTGAGATTCACGTCCATCGAGTCAGTGATGTCATTCAGCCATCTCATCCTCTGTCGTCCCCTTCTCCTCCTGCCCCTAATCCTCCCAGCATCAGAGTCTTTTCCAATGAGTCAACTCTTCACATGAGGTGGCCAAAGTACTGGAGTTTCAGCTTTAGCATCATTCCTTTCAAAGAAATCCCAGGGCTGATCTCCTTCAGAATGGACTGATTGGATCTCCTTGCAGTCCAAGGGACTCTCAAGAGTCTTCTCCAACACCACACTTCAAAAGCATCAATTCTTCGGTGCTCAGCCTTCTTCACAGTCCAACTCTCACATCCATACATGACCACTGGAAAAACCATAGCCTTGACTAGACGGACCTTTGTTGTCAAAGTAATGTCTCTGCTTTTCAATATGCTATCTAGGTTGGTCATAACTTTCCTTCCAAGGAGTAAGCATCTTTTAATTTCATGGCTGCAGTCACCATCTGCAGTGATTTTGGAGCCCCCCAAAATAAAGTCTGACACTGTTTCCACTGTTAGCCCATCTATTTCCCATGAAGTGATGGGACCGGATACCATGATCTCAGTTTTCTGAATGTTGAGCTTTAAACCAACTTTTTCACTCTCTACTTTCACTTTCATCAAGAGGCTTTTTAGTTCCTTTTCAGTTTCTGCCATAAGGATGGTGTCATCTGCATATCTGAGGTTATTGGTATTTCTTCTGGCAATCTTGATTCCAGCTTGTGCTTCTTCCAGCCCAGCGTTTCTCATGATGTACTGTGCATATAAGTTAAATAAGCAGGGTGACAATATACAGCCTTGACATACTCCTTTTCCTATTTGGAACCAGTCTGTTGTTCCATGTCCAGTCTAACTGTTGCTTCCTGACCTGCATATAGGTTTCTCAAGAGGCAGGTCAGGTGGTCTGGTATTCTCATCTCTTTCAGAATTTCCCACAGTTTCTTATGATCCACACAGTCAAAGGCTTTGGCATAATCAATAAAGCAGAAATAGATGTTTTTCTGGAACTCTCTTGCCTTTTCAGTGGTCCAGCGGATGTTGGCAATTTGGTCTCTGGTTCCTCTGCCTTTTCTAAAACCAGCTTGAACAACTGGAAGTTCATGGTTCACGAATTGCTGAAGCCTGGCTTGGAGAATTTTGAGCATTACTTTACTAGCATGTGAGATGAGTACAATTGTGCGGTAGTTTGAGCATTCTTTGACATTGCCTTTCTTTGGGATTGGAATAAAAACTGACCTTTTCCAGTCCTGTGCCCACTGCTGAGTTTTCCAAATTTGCTGGCATATTGAGTGCAGCACTTTCACAGCATCATCTTTCAGGATTTGAAAGAGCTCAACTGGAATTCCATCACCTCCACTAGCTTTGTTCATAGTGATGCTTTCTAAAGCCCACTTGACTTCACATTCCAGGATGTCTGGCTCTAGGTCAGTGATCACACCATTGTGATTATCTGGGTCGTGAAGCTCTTTTTTGTACAGTTCTTCTGTGTATTCTTGCCACCTCTTCTTAATATCTTCTGCTTCTGTTAGGTCCATACCATTTCTGTCCTTTATCGAGCCCATCTTTGCATGAAATGTTCCCTTGGTATCTCTAATTTTCTTGAAGAGATCTCTAGTCTTTCCCATTCTGTTGTTTCCCTCTATTTCTTTGCATTGATCGCTGAGGAAGGCTTTCTTATCTTTCCTTACTATTCTTTGGAACTCTGCATTCATATGCTTATATCTTTCCTTTTCTCCTTTGCTTTTTGCTTCTCTTCTTTTCACAGCTATTTGTAAGGCCTCCCCAGACAGCCATTTTGCTTTTTTTGCATTTCTTTTCCATGGGGATGGTCTTGATCCCTGTCTCCTGTACAATGTCACGAACCTCCGTCCATAGTTCATCAGGCACTCTATCTATCAGATCTAGGCCCTTAAATCTATTTCTCACTTCTAGTGTATAATCATAAGGGATTTGACTTAGGTCATACCTGAATGGTCTAGTGGTTTTCCCTACTTTCTTCAATTTAAGTCTGAATTTGGCAATAAGGAGTTCATGATCTGAGCCACAGTCAGCTCCCGGTCTTATTTTTGCTGACTGTATAGAGCTTCTCCATTTTTGGCTGCAAAGAACATAATCAGTCTGATTTCAGTGTTGACCATCTGGTGATGTCCATGTGTAGAGTCTTCTTTCGTGTTGTTGGAAGAGGGTGTTTGCTATGACCAGTGCATTTTCTTGGCAAAACTCTATTAGTCTTTGCCCTGCTTCATTCCATATTCCAAGGCCAAATTTGCCACATAGAATAGATGTGCCCAGATCTTGCTTGGAATTTAATCAAGCTAGGTGCATCTTTTCTGTTGTTCTTGTGTACACATTTTATGTGAGTTTTTATGCAGGCTTAAATTTAATCAAAATCTCAGTAAGATTTTATATATATATATATATATATAAAATATAGTAAGGACAATGATGTAGTAAGAACTTTTCTTATCAATGACAAATTTAGAAAATGTTCGGTTCTAAGTCTAGTTTAATATACACTTTATTCTGGGCCTGCACGAAAGTGAGTTAATCTGGATGCATAAGGCATCCAGTTTAGATTTATGTGAGGTCAAAGTTGTCTCAATATCATTTAAAAGCTTGAATTATGACTTTAAAGAAACTAGGAGAAGGGGGAAGGAGGGACAAGCAATAAGAGGGTAGTAAGAGTGTTATAGCCAAAGGGCATAAGCCCAGATCAATCAAAATCAATGAGGAGATAGAAACCACGCCAGTAATTTCGGCAAGGAAATGTTAATAAAAATAATTGTTACTCAGGTCAAAGGCAGGAGTAACTGCCTTTGTAGTAATAACTCCTTTACTACTAACAGGAGTAAAAGAGAAGTATTTAAGGTGTATAGAGGTAGGTACATCTCTTTAGCACCCTTGTCTTGGCTGAGCCTGGTATTGGGTCACTGACCGAGGAAGCATGTTATCTGAAGAATCCAGTTCCAGTAGGTAAAAGTAGGGCAATGAAGGTGGATTTAAAGCTGAGAGGCAATAAGTTAATAACTGGCTCAAGCATCAGAGGAGAAGGGATTTTACACAAAACCTCTCATTATTATCATTTCTGAGAGGATACTGTAGTATTCTATCAAATTCCTCTTTTTGTAAACAACTCTTCAGTCTAGTCTGAAATTTTCGTAGTTCACCTGTCCTAACTGAAACCTGACTTCCCATGGACAGTCCTGGTCATTTCTCTATATCCCGAGGACCAAAGAACAGCAAGTGACTTCAGCACTGTCCTGACATCATTCTACCGATATTTCCAAAGCATTAATCCAAATTTCAGCTATCACGAAGCCAGAAAATTTGCATAAAGTTACCAAAGGACAAGAACATAGGAAAAGAAGAGAGGACTGATCTTTGTGAAATCCTTTCATTTAGAGAATCATAGAAGGTGGCAGGGAAGTCGAGATAAAAGAAAGAACTTTGAAAGTGCACTGTGACAGGAGAGAGCCCGAAGGATGAGGGGCTGACGTGGCCAACATGAAACTCCTGAAGGCTCTAGAAGCTAAAGGCCTTGATTTTTGACAAAACAGAGATTGTTGGTTCCTGGAAAGAATTTCAGTACAGCCAATGAGTGCATAAGCCAGGTTGTAAAATGTTAAGGAATGAAAAGTGAGGAAGATGAAGGCAGGAGTACAGACTGCTGTTTCAGGAAGTTTGACAGTGGAAGGGAAAGAGTGAGAGAAGAGAGTATCTCAGGGCATTGATAAGCATAAGGGAAAGGTAAAGAAGACTTTTTTTTTTCTTCATCTGACAAACGGGGCATTTTTTGGGATCAAGGCAAAGATCTAGTAGAAAGAGATTGAACAGGAACAAGGGAGCAAGAGCGTTGTTCCAAATGATGAAATAAGATATAGATGAAAATGTGAGGGAAAAAAATGATACCAGGGAGAAAAATGGGAGCAAAGGAATTATGCCTCTTTTAGGGTTAAACTGGGATTCCTTGGTGGCTCAGACTGTAAAGAGTCTCCCTGCAATGTGGGAGAGCTGGATTCAATCCCTGGGTTGGGAAGATCCCCTGGAGAAGGAAATGGCAAACCCACTCCAGTACTCTTGCCTGGAAAATCCCATGGATGGAGGAGTCTGGCAGGCTACAGTCCATGGGGTCACAAACAGTTGGACGTGACTGAATGACTTCACTTTCACTTTAGTTAAACCATATGAGATTGCTGATACCTGACCAGTTTTTACCTAAAAAGTTTGTAATTTTGAATGGTTTAGCTTGATGTTAGTGACAGAATGTAAAAGATGGGAATGAAGAAATTCTGAAGTACAAAGATATGTCTAATTTATATAAAAGCGATTACATTTTCTCAAATAGGATGCAGAGTCACTTAATATAATGGGCTCAGTTCATGAAACAGGGAAAAGGGTTTGGATATATATACTGTGTGGAATGTTAGGCTGGGGAGTTCAAGACATCGATAAATGAAGAGGCATGGTCTTAACAAAAAAGAGAGGCACTAGGAATGGAGAGGGTGGGCACACTGGAGAGAGATCATTCCCAGTTAATCCGGGATGGAATTGGGTGAGATACAAGAGTGAAAAAATGTTTCTTCCCAAGAAGATTTGGAAAGGAGGGAGAGGTGTTAGGTTTTACCTTGTTGGGCTTGAGTCGACATGAAGAAATTCAAATTTGTGTACTGTTGTTTCAACTGAAGGTTGAAATTTGGAAAATGAGTAAAATGAGAAAATAAATACAGAGAAAAGATCATTTTATTATTATTATTTTTTGGTTAATAATTCAACAGTGTCCTAAATTTTCAAACCACTTATCTTACTACATCTGTTTCTTTTTTTGAGATATAATTGACATAGCTTTGTATTAGTTTTAGGAGTATGACATATTTGATATATGTATGTATTATAAAATGATTACCAGAATAAGTTTACTTAATGTATACATACTTACATTTATTTTGATTGGATGAGAATTTTTAAGCTTTGCTGTCTTTGCAGCTTTCAAATATACAGCACTATATTGATAACTATAGTCATTGGGCTTCACTGGTGGCTCAGTGGCAAAGAATCTGCCTGCCAGTACAGGAGATCCCTGGGTCAGGAAGATTCCCTGCAGAAGGAAATGGCTACTCACTGCAGTATTCTTGCCTGGGAAATCCCATGGACGGAGGAGCCTGGCGGACTATACAGTCCTTGGCATCACAAAGAATGAGACCATGTGTTAGCAACTAAACAGCAGCAGCAGCAATTACAGTCATTATGCTATTTGTTACCCATGACCTGTTTATCTAATAACTGGAAGTTTGTACCTTTTGACCACCTTCATCATTTCACCTCCTCTCCACCCTTGTTTCTGTTAACCAGCAGCCTGTTCTCTGATTCTATGAGTTCAGTTTTTTTTTCAAATTCCATGTATAGGTGAAATCCTACAGTATTTTTCTCTGTCTGACTAATTTCACTTAGCATAATGCCCTCAAGTCCATCCTTACAAGTGGCAGGATTTCCTTCTTTTTCATGATCAAATACTGTTACGTTGTATGTCTATCCCAAATTTTCTTTATCCATTTATCCATCATTGAACACTTGGATCGTTTCTGTGACTTGGCCTTTGTAAACAGTGCTGAAGTGAAAATGGGGATACAGATATCTTTTTGAGATAGTGCTTTCATTTCCTTCATTTCAGTCCAGAAGGAGAATTACTGGGGCATATGGTAGTTCCATTTTTAATTATTTGAGGAAACTTTGTACTATTTCCCATAGTTTGTTGTACCAGTTTACATTTCCACTAGCAGTGCACAAAGGGTTTTTTCCCACAGCCTCTCTCCAACACTTGTTTGTCTTTTTGATAATCACCATTGTAACAAGTGTGAGCTGATCTCATGGTGGTTTTGATTTGCTTTTCCCTGTTGATTACTGATGTTGAGCACCTTTTCATGTACTTGTTGGTTATCTGTATGTCTTTTTTTGGAAAACTGTCTATTCAAATCCTCTGCCCGTTTTTTAACTGGATTTGTTTTGTTTCTGTTGTTTGTTTGCTGTTGAATTGTATGAGTTATTTGTATATTTTATGTATTAATCCCTTACCAGATATATGATTTGCAAATATTTTCTCCTATTCCATGGGTTGCCCTTTTATTCTGTTGTACAGAGCTTTTTAGTTTAATGTAGTCCCACTTCCATATTTTTGCCTTTGCTTTTGGTGTCATTATTTAATTTTCTCCATATGTATTAAAATATTTTTTATTCAAGGTATAGTTGATTTACAATGTTATATTAGTTCCATGTGTATAGCAGTGATTCAAAAGTTTTATAAATTATGCTCCATTTAAAATTAATATAAAATATTTATGTTCCCTGTACTATACTATATATCCTCATAGCTTATTTTATACATAGTAGTTTGTACTTCTTAATCCCCTACCCCTATCTTGCTCCTCCTCTCTTCCCTCTCCTCCCTGGTCACCACTAGTTCATTTATCTGTGAGTCTATTTCTGTTTTGTTATACTTTCTTTTATTTTTTATAGTCCACATAAAATTCTAACAGACAGTATTTGTTTTTCTCTCTCTGACTTGACTTTACTGAGTATAACACCCTCCAGGTCCATCCATGTTCTTGTGTCATTGTTTCTTGATTATAGTTATGAAACTAAATTTTGTTGCGTTACAAGCAAATTTCTTTTGTCCCTTCCTACCCTGTTAAGTAGGAAATTTTGCCTTTTTAAGACTGGGCATATTTATATGAAGTAAAAGAAGTGGGAGTACAGATTAGAATTAATTTGCTCAGTTCAGTTCAGCTGCTCAGTCATGTCTGACTCTTTGCAACCCCATGGACTGCAGCACGCCAGGCCTCCCTGTCCATCTCCAACTGTTGGGGTTTACCCAAACTCATGTCCATTGAGTCAGTGATGCCCTCCAACCATCTCATCCTCTGTCATCCCCTTCTCCTCCCACGTTCAATCTTTCCCAGCATCAAGGTCTTTTCCATTGAGTCAGCTCTTTGCATCAGGTGGCCAAAGTATTGGAGTTTTAGCTTCAAATCAGTCCTTCCAATGAACACCCAGGACTGATCTTCTTCAGGATGGACTGTTCAGATCTCCTTGCTGTCCAAGGGACTCTCACGAGTCTTCTCCAACACCACAGTTCAAAAGCATCAATTCTTGGCACTCAGCTTTCTTTATAGTCCTGCTCTCACATTCATACATGACTACTGGAAAAACCATAGCCTTGACTAGACAGACCTTTGTTGGCAAAGTTCTGCTTTTTAATATGCTGTCTAGGTTGGTCATAGTTTTTCTTCCAAGGAGCAAGCGTCTTTTAATTTCATGGCTGCAGTCACCATCTGCAGTGATTTTGGAACCCCCCAAAATAAAGTCTGTCACTGTTTCCCCATCTATTTGCCATAAAGTGATGGAACCAAATGCCATGATCTTTGTTTTCTGAATGTTGAGTTTTAAGCCAACTTTTTCACTTTCCTCTTTCACTTCCATCAAAATATGGTATAGTATCAACTAATGGACCAGTCACTTGACTTTTTAGACACCTATGTCACCATACAAAGAATGAGATCTTATATAGATGTTAATTATAAATTGATACATCATTTTTGTAGGTGATATTTATCAAATTTTAAGATAGATATTTTTGACTTAGTAATTCTGCTTCTAGAAATCTCTTCTACAGATATCTCTTACATGTGCAAAGAGTTGTAGGTACAAGGATGCTCATCAAGGCATTGTTCATAGCAGCAAAAAAATTCTCCTATGCTACTATTGCTACTTGCAAAAAATTGGAGATGGCTTAAATGCTAACCAGTAGGTATAACTCTCCTGTGAAAGGTGGCCCTATGTCCCAGTGAGCTTGGGATGAGTCTTATTTATACCTGCAGTACCAGCATAATTTTAAGAGTGCTCTCTTTCCCTCTCAATAGTATCCTAATTTGGAAGGTAATTTAGATGTTACATATGCACACTAGTAGCATGGATTACTATGCATCTGTTCAAGAATGAACTATATGCATTGACATGGAGCAATATTCAAGATATATTATAAATGAGTTGCAAAATAATATGTACTGTCACTTTGAGCTTTTAAAGTAAAATCCCTAAACTCTGTGTGTGTGTGTGTGTGTGTGAGTGTGTGTGTGTGTGAATGAAAGAGACTGAGAGGATTATTAAAAAGATATGGAAGAAGTCACACTAATTTGTTAAAAAGTAACCTCTAGAGAGAGATGGTGACCCCATGAATGGTCGTATGTTGATTGATTTTTTTTTTAAATAAAAGCAACAAAACAGAAGGAACTGTTGATTGCCAACAGATTCTATAATTTTTAACTAGAAATCATTAAGAAAGTATTAACATAAAAATTATAACTATTAGTTCAGTCGCTCAGTCGTGTCTGACTCTTTGCGACCCCATGAATTGCAGCACGCCAGGCCTCCCAGGGACAGAGGAGCCTAGTGGGCTGCCGTCTGTGGGGTCGCACAGAGTCGGACATGACTGAAGCGACTTAGCAGCAGCAGCAGCAGCAGCAGGCCTCGCTGTCCATCAC
Organism: Bos grunniens; assembly: GCF_055505025.1. NCBI lineage: Eukaryota > Metazoa > Chordata > Mammalia > Artiodactyla > Bovidae > Bos > Bos grunniens. Next base: position 82,439,386 of record NC_141174.1, on the reverse strand, counting down.
CAACTCCCGGAGTTCACGCAAACCCATGTCCATGCAGTCAGTGATGCCATCCAACCATCTCATCCTTTGTCGTCCTCTTCTCCTCCTGCCCCCAATCCCTCCCAGCATCAGGGTCTTTTCAAATGAGTCAACTCTTCGCATGAGGTGGCCAAAATATTGGAGTTTCAGCTTCAGCATCAGTCCTTCCAGTGAACACCCAGGACTGATCTCTTTTAGGATGGACTGGTTGGATCTCCTTGCAGTCCAAGGGACTCTCAAGAGTCTTCTCCAACACCACACTTCAAAAGCATCAATTCTTCGGCGCTCAGCTTTCTTCACAGTCCAACTCTCTCATCCATACGTGACCACTGGGAAAACCATAGCCTTGACTAGACGGACCTTTGTTGGCAAAGTAATGTCTCTGCTTTTCAATATGTTATCTAGGTTGGTCATAACTTTCCTTCCAAGGAGTAAGTGTCTTTTAGTTTCATGGCTGCAGTCACCATCTGCAGTGATTTTGGAGCCCGAAAAATAAAGTCAGCCACTGTTTCCACTGTTTCCCCATCTATCTGCCATGAAGTGATGGGATCAGATGCCATGATCTTCATTTTCTGAATGTTGAGCTTTAGGCCAACTTTTTCACTCTCCTCTTTCACTTTCATCAAGAGGCTTTTTAGTTCCTCCTCACTTTCTGCCATAAGGGTGGTGTCATCTACATATCTGAGGTTATTGATATTTCTCCCTGCAATCTTGATTCCAGCTTGTGCTGCTTCTAGCCCAGCTTTTCTTATGATGTACTCTACATATAAGTGTCATATTTTAAAAATGTAGTGATGGAAATCATAAATTTATCACTATAATTCCACCTTTACAAATAAATAACGTTTTCATATTACTTCCTTCCTATTCCTTGTCTCTGTATATACATAGTTTTAGATAGTTGTTGTCAGAGCTCAGAGTTAATTTCATATTTTTTAAAGGCACACTCTGTAGTATATTTTTTGTTACAGTCTAGTACTTGGCATTTGTGAATGCTTAGCTACATATTGTGCTAAATGTTCTCCATGTATTACATGATTTACCCCTCTCAACTGCATTATGAGGCTATGACCCCTTTATTTCCATTTTATAGATGAGTAAACAGAGACTAGATAATTTGCCTAAGGTCACATAATTAGCAAATGATAGAAATGGGATCTGAATTCATATAGCTTGACTCTTGAACACATACTGTTACCCACTACTCTTGTTCCCTCTCTTCATCATTTTTTTTTAGTGACTTTATAATATCAATGTGCTATAATTTATTTAGCCATTCTAGTTATATAGCTGGTTAATAGGCCTTAAAATTTGATCCTCAGAAGTTTTAAATTAAACAATCTGGTGCCTCCTCTTCGGAAACCTTTATGGGTATGGGTATGTGTACATGCAGTTATGGTTTAGTATTATTTGACCTTTCCTTATTCATTACATTCCTGAAAAGATATGAGGCGAAAATTTGTTAATATAACTACTTTTTTTTTTTTATTAGTTTCACTATTCTAAAGAATTAGTTCTCTGGAAAACAGTACTTTTTTCTCTCAAATAATAAAAGTATTTAATAAAAATCAGCAGTGAACTCAGCACTGTGTTTGGTGCCTTCACAGATTCTACTTTTGTGTTTTATTATATTCTTTCACATGACACCTGTAAGAAAAGTTATTAAGTAAACAACTTAAAATGATTTGTGGTTACTCAATAATAGCGTGTAAAGTTGAACTGTCTGTTCCCATGGAGAGATTATATGGTTAATTCTCACATCTTTTGTTTGCCTTTAGAATATACATTTATGCCTGTGTTGAAATAGGGTAAAATTACAGGATTCCTATAGAGAAGTCAGATTTATAATGTAGGAGGGGTTAGATATCTTTCTGACTCTGTTCCCTGGATCTAGGTTAGTTACTGCTCTTTTATCTTTGGGTGATAATAGAGCATCAATTTAGTAGAGAACTCCTTAAGTGCTAGCTAGGTAAGTGTCAGCTGCTGTCTTTGGTCTGAGGGAGATAATTAAGAGCTTTATTCTAAAGCTCACCTGTTGGAGTTCTAGATACTTGTTAACAATGTGCTTTGTTCTTATTTTATCTAACAAGTAATTTAGAATCCTCTCTGTTGAATTATGTCATTTGTCAGTATTTTTGATGGCACTTCTAATAATCTTTCTAAAAAATTTTGCATTCAATATAGCATTTATTTGATGACAGTTTCATTGGAAATGTTCATTAGTCCCTTGATCTTGAATGGTTACAGTATGTAGCTTGTGTACCTGTTCTTTTTAAGTTATCTTGTGTTTGTATTTTATGTTAGTCATAAAAATTTTCACACATGAAACAAAAAAGGTGAAAATAATAGTTATGTTATATAATACCCACTTAATTATATTTCCAGTTGTTTTGAGTGATATAATTATTACTTTTTAATAAACTTTATTTTTAAAATTAGTTTTAGATTTACAGGATTATTGCAGACATAGTACAGAGTTGTCATACTCCACACAGTTTCCCCGATTATGAACATCTTATATTAGAATGAAATATTTATTACAATTAGTGAGCCTATATTGATACATTATTGTTAAAGTCCGTACTTTATTCAGATTTCTTTAGTTTTTACCTAATGTCTTTTTTTTCTGTTCCAGAATCTTAGCAAGCATACTATACTACATTTAGTTGTCGTGTTTTCTTAGTCCCTCTTGACTGTGAGGATTTCTCAGACTTTTTTTTTTTTTATCACATTGGTACTTTTGCGATCAGGTACTGATCAGGTATTTTACAGTGTTCCTGATAGGATTTTCTGGTGTTTTTCTCATGAGTTGACTGGGTTTATGGTTTTTAATAGGAAGACCTTAGAGGTAAACTGCTAACTGTTGTCATCATATCACTTCCAGGGTATATAATACGACCTGGGTTTCCCTGGTGCCTCCAACAGTAAAGAATCTGCCTGCAGTGCAGGAGGCCTGGGTTCCGTTCCTGGGTTGGGAAGATCCCCTGGAGAAGGGAATGGCTACCCATTCCAATATTCTTGCCTGGAGAATTCTATGGACAGAGGAGCCTGGCAGGCTGCAGTTCATGGAGTGCCAAAGAGTCGGACAATACTGAGCGACTTTCACTTTCACTTTTTGTAATATAGCTTATCACTGTTGATGTCTACCTTGATCACCTGCCTAAGATAGTTAATGTTAAATTTCTCCACTGTAAAGTTAGCACCATCTCCTCATCCTCTGCTTCCTGCTGCAATACCATACTCTTTTGGGAAGAAGATCTGTACACAGCCTATTGTTAAAGATAGGTGATTATGCTCCTCCTCCTTCAGAGTAGAGTATCTGTTTAAATTATTTGAAATTCTTGTACATGGGAGGTATTTCTTCTCTACTGTTACATGTATTCAACCATTTATTTGTATCAGTATGATTCATGGATATTTGTTTTATACTTTGGGTTGGCCTTGGAGTAAAAAATGAAGCAGAGCAAAGGCTAACAGAGTTTTGGCAAGAGAACACACTGGTCATAGCGAAGATCTTCCAACAACACAAGAGATGACTTTACACGTGGACATCACCAGATGGTCAATACCAAAATTAGATTGATTATATTCTTTGCAGCTGACGATGGAGAAGCTCTATACAGTCAGCAAAAACAAAACTGGGAGTTGACTGTGGCTCAGATCATAAACTCCTTATTGCAAAATTCAGATGTCGATTGAAGAAAGTAGGGAAAAGCAGTAGACCATTCAGGTATGACCTAAAACAAATCCTTTATGATTATACAGTGGAAATGACAAATAGATTCAAGGAATTGAATCTGATAGAGTGCCTGAAGAACTATGGACAAAGGTTCGTGACATTGTACAGGAGGTGGTGATCAAAATTGTTCCACATAAAAGAAAGGCAACAAGGCAAAATGGTTGTCTGGGGAGGCCATACAAATAGCTGAGAAAAAGAAGCAAAAGGTAAATGAGAAAAGGAAAGATATACACATCTGAATGCAGAGTTCTAAAGAATGGCAAGGAGAAATAAGAAAGCCTTTCTTATGCAAAGAAATAGAGGAAAACAACAGAACGGGAAAGACTAGAGATCTCATCAAGAAAATTAGAGATACCAAGGGAATATATCACGCAAAGATGGGTACAATAAAGGACAGAAATGGTATGAACCTAACAGAAGCAGAAGATATTAAGAAGAGGTGGCAAGAATACACAGAAGAGCTGTACAAAAAAGATCTTAATGACACGTATAACCACAATGGTGTGATCACTCACCTAAAGCAAGACGTCTTGGAGTGTGAAGTCAAGTGGGCCTTAGGAAGCATCACTACGAACAAAGGTAGTACGGGGACAGAATTCCAGCTGAGCTATTTCAAATCCTAAAAGATGATGCTGTGAAAGTGCTGTACTCAATATGCCAGGAAATTTGGAAAACTCATAAGTGGCCAAAGGACTGGAAAAGTTCAGTTTTCATTCCAATCCCAAAGAAGCACAATGCCAGAGAATGTTCAAACTACTGCACAGTTGCACTCATCTCACATGCTAGCAAAGTAATGCCCAAAGTTCTCCAAGCTAGGCTTCATCAGTACATGAATTGAGAACTTCCAGATGTTTAAGCTGGATTTAGAAAAGGCAGAGGAACTAGAGATCACATTGCCAACATCCGTTGGATCATAGAGAAAGCTAGAAAATTCCAGAAAAACATGTACTTTTGCTTCATTGACTACATTAAAGCCTTTGACTGTGTAGATCACAACAAACTATAGAAAATTCTTTTAAAAAATGGGAATACCAGACCACCTCACCTGCCTCCTGAGAAACCTGAATGCAGGTCAAGAAGCAACAGTTAGAACTGGTCATGGAACAATGAACTGGTTCCAAATCAGGAAAGGAGTACATCAAGGCTGTATATGTCACCCTGCTTATTTAACTTATATGCAGAGTACATCATGCGAAATGCCAGACTGGATGAAGCCCAAGCTGGAATCAAGATTGCCAGGAGAAATACAGTAGCCTCAGATATGCAGATGATACCACCCTTATAGCAGAAAGTTAAGAGGAACTAAAGAGCTTCTTGATGAAGGTGAAAGAGGAGAGTGAAAAAGCTGGCTTAATACTCAACATTCAAAAAACAAAGATCTTGGCATCTGCTCCCATCATTTCATGGCAAATAGATGGAGAAATATGGAAACAGTGACAGACTTTATTTTGGGGGGCTCCAAAATCACTGCAGATGGTGACTGTAGCCACGAAATTAAGAAAAGTTTGCTCCTTGGAAGAAAAGCTGTGACCAACCTAGACTCCATATTAAAAAGCAGAGACATCACTTTGCCAGCAAAGGTCCATATAGTCAAAGCTATGGTTTTTCTGGTAGCTATGTATGGATGTGAGAGTTGGACCATAAAGAAGGCTTAGCATTGAAGAATTGATACTTTTGTATTGTGGTGTTGGAGAAGACTCTTGAGAGTCCCTTGGACTACAAGGAGATCAAACCAGTCAATCCTAAAGGAAATGAGCCCTAAATATTCATTGGAAGGACTGATGCTGAAGACGAACCTCCAATACTTTGGCCACCTGATGCAAAGAGCAAGCTAATCAGAAAAGACCCTGATGTTGGGGAAAATTGAAGGCAGGAGGAGAAAGGGATGACACAGGGCAAGATGGTTGGATGGCTTCACCGACTCAATGGACATGAGTTTCAGCAAGCTCCGGAGGATGAAGAAGGACAGGGAAGCCTGGCGTCCTGCAGTCCTTGGGGTTGCAAAGAGTCAGACATGACTGAGCAACTGAACAACAACAAATAATACCACTTCATTTTGCTGCTCAAAGTGTTCTAGCTTTGGAAGACCTTTCATTTGTTCATTTGTCCCTTTGATATAGTGCCATATTGGCTTTGTTTTGCTTTTTTTTCCTTTTGTACTTTCCATCACTACAAGATGTTCCAGACTTTTCTGCCCTGTTCCTAGAATTAGCCATTTCTCCACTGAGCCCTGATTGCTTTCATAATATAATTTTTTAATAAGTTTATTGAGATATAATTGGCATATAAATTACCTGTTTAAAATGTAAAGTTCAGTGACTTTTTCAGATATTCACAGAAATGTGTAGTTTTAACAATCAATTTTAGAGCATTTTATCCCTGCAAAATGAACTAGGAAATGGCAACCCACTCCAGTATTCTTGCCTCAAAAATTCACGGACAGAGGAGCCTCAGTTCAGTTCAGTTGCTCAGTTGTGTCCAACTCTTTATGACACCATGAATCGCAGCACGCCAGGCCTCCCTGTCCATCACCAACTCCTGGAGTTCACTCAAACTCATGTCCATCGAGTCGGTGATTCCATCCAGCCATCTCATCCTCTGTTGTCCCCTTCTCCTCCTGCCCCCAATCCCTCCCAGCATCAGAGTCTTTTCCAGTGAGTCAGCTCTTCACATGAGGTGGCCAAAGTATTGGAGTTTCAGCTTCAGCATTAGTCCTTCCAATGAATACCCAGGACTTATCTCCTTTAGGATGACTGGTCAGATCTCCTTGCAGTCCAAGGGACTCTCAAGAGTCTTCTCCAACACCACAGTTCAAAAGCATCAATTCTTCAGTGCTCAGCTTTCTTCACAGTCCAACTCTCATATCCATATATGACCACTGGAAAAACCATAGCCTTGACTAGATGGACCTTTGTTGGCTGAGTAATATATCTGCTTTTCAGTATGCTATCTAGGTTGGTCATAACTTTCCTTCCAAGGAGTAAGCATCTTTTAATTTCATGGCTGCAATCACCATCTGCAGTGATTTTGGAGCCCAAAAAAATAAAGTCTGACACTGTTTCCCCATCTATTTCCCATGAAGTGATGGGACCAGATGCCATGATCTTCGTTTTCTGAATGTTGAGCTTTAAGCCAACTCTTTCACTCTCCTCTTTCACTTTCATCAAGAGGCTTTTTAGTTCCTCTTCACTTTCTGCCATAAGGGTGGTGTCATCTGCATATCTGAGGTTATTGGTATTTCTTCTGGCAATCTTGATTCCAGCTTGTGCTTCTTCCAGCCCAGCGTTTCTCATGATGTACTGTGCATATAAGTTAAATAAGCAGGGTGACAATATACAGCCTTGACGTACTCCTTTTCCTATTTGGAACCAGTCTGTTGTTCCATGTCCAGTTCTAACTGTTGCTTCCTGACCTGCATATAGGTTTCTCAAGAGGCAGGTCAGGTAGTCTGGTATTCCCATTTCTTTCAGAATTTTCCACAGTTTCTTATGATCCACACAGTCAATGGCTTTGGGATAGTCAATAAAGCAGAAATAGATGTTTTTTCTGGAACTCTGTTCCTTTTTCGACGATCCAGCGGATGTTGGCAATTTGATCTCTGGTTCCTCTGCCTTTTCTAAAACCAGCTTGAACATCTGGAAGTTCACAGTTCACGTATTGCTGAAGCCTGTCTTGGAGAATTTTGAGCATTACTTTACTAGCGTGTGAGATGAGTGCAATTTTGTGGTAGTTTGAGCATTCTTTGGCATTGCCTTTCTTTGGGATTGGAATGAAAACTGACCTTTTCCAGTCCTGTGGCCACTGCTGAGTTTTCCAAATTTGCTGGCATATTGAGTGCAGCACTTTCACGGCATCATCTTTTAGGATTTGAAATAGCTCAACTGGAATTCCATCACCTCCACTAGCTTTGTTCGTAGTGATGCTTTCTAAGGCCCACTTGACTTCACATTCCAGGATGTCCGGCTCTAGGTGAGTGATCACACCATCGTGATTATCTTGGTCGTGAAGATCTTTTTTGTACAGTTCTTCTGTGTATCCTTCCACTTCTTCTTAATACCTTCTGCTTCTGTTAGGTCCATACCATTTCTGTCCTTTATCTAGCCCATCTTTGCATGAAATGTTTCCTTGGTATCTAATTTTCTTGAAGAGATTTCTAGTCTTTCCCATTCTGTTGTTTCCCTCTATTTCTTTGCATTGATCGCTGAGGAAGGCTTTCTTATCTCTCCTTGGAACTCTTTGGAACTTTGCATTCAGATGCTTATATCTTTTCTTTTCTGCTTTGCTTTTTGCTTCTCTTCTTTTCACAGCTATTTGTAAGACCTCCTCAGACAGCCATTTTGCTTTTTTGCATTTCTTTTCCATGGGGATGGTCTTGATCCCTGTCTCCTCTACAGTGTCGCAAACCTCCATCCATAGTTCATCAGGCACTCTGCCTATCAGATCTAGGCCCTTAAATCTATTTCTCACTTCCACTATATAATCATAAGGGATTTCACTTAGGTCATACCTGAATGGTCTAGTGGTTTTCCCCACTTTCTTCAGTTTAAGTCTGAATTTGGCAATAAGGAATTCATGATCTGAGCCACAGTCAGCTCCTGGTCTTGTTTTTGCTGACTGTATAGAGCTTCTCCATCTTTGGCTGCAAAGAATATATATAATCAATCTGATTTCAGTATTGACCATCTGGTGATGTCCATGTGTAGAGTCTTGTCTTGTGTTGTTGGAAGAGGGTGTTTGCTATGACCAGTGCATTCTCTTGGCAAAGCTCTATTAGCCTTTGCCTTGCTTCCTTCCATACTCCAAGGCCAAATTTGCCTGTTACTCCATGTGTTTATTGATTTCCTACTTTGGCATTCCAGTTCCCTATAATGAAAAAGACATCTTTTTGGGGTGTTAGTTTTAAAAGATCTTGTAGGTCTTCATAGGACCATTCAACTTCAGCTTCTTGAGCATTACTGGTTGGGGCATAGGCTTGGATTACCGTGATATTGAATGATTTGCCTTGGAAACGAACAGAGATCATTCTGTCGTTTTTGAAATTGCATGCAAATGCTGCATTTCAGACTCTTTTGTTGACCATGATGGCTATTCCATTTCTTCTAAGGGATTCCTGCCCACAGTAGTAGATATAATGGTCATCTGAGTTAAATTCACCCATTCCAGTCCATTTTAGTTTGCTGATTCCTAGAATGTCAACATTCACTCTGCCATCTCTTGTTTGACCACTTCCAATTTGCCTTGATTCATGGACCTGATATTCCAGGTTCCTATGTAATATTGCTGTTTACAGCATCGGACCTTGCTCCTATCACCAGTCACATCCACAACTGGGTATTGTTTTTGCTTTGGCTCCATCCCTTCATTCTTTCTGGAGTTATTTCTCCACTGATCTCCAGTAGCATATTGGGCAGCTACTGACCTGGGGAGTTCCCCTTTCAGTGTCCTATCCTTTTGCCTTTTCATACTGTTCATGGGGTTCTCACGGCAAGAATGCTGAAGTGGCTTGCCATTCCCTTCTCCAGTGGACCACATTCTGTCAGACCTCTCTTCCATGACCCACCCATCTTGGGTGGCCCCAGAGGGCATGGCTTAGTTTCATTGAATTAGACAAGGCTGTGGTCCTAGTGTGATTAGATTGGCTAGTTTTCTGTGATTATGGTTTCAGTGTGTCTGCCCTCTGATGCCCTCTCGCAACACCTACGGTCTTACTTGGGTTTCTCTTACCTTGGACTCGGGTATCTCTTCACGGCTGCTCCCAGGTCTTACAATAAAGATGCACAGTTCCGAGCGGACAGGGGGCTTAGAGGGAGGGCAGTGCGGCCCAGACAACCTGGCCTCGACACCTCAGCTCCTGTTTCCATGCAACCGAACCTGAGCTTGTGCCCTCAGAGAACAAAAGAGTCAGAAGTAACTAAGCACACACACACACACACACACACACACACACACACACACACACACACACACGTGTCCCCATGAAAAGAAACACTGTACCCTGTTAGCACTCACTTTGCATTTCCTGTTTCTCCCCCCAACTCCCCACCAGGATAACACTCTGTTTCTGGATTTATCTGTTGTGGACATTTCATGTAAATGACATTGTACAGTATGTAGCTTTTTGCACACTACTTTTACTTAGCATAATGTTTTCAAGGTTTATCTATGTTGTAGCTTCTATCAGTACTTCATTTACTTTTACTGTTGAATAATAATCAGTTATACTGATAGATCACATTGTGTTTATCCATTCATTGTTTGATGGATATTGGGTCGTTTTCATGTTTCTACTTTTTGGCTGTTATGAATAATGCTGTGTACATTTGTGTACAAAAATTTTTTGAAGTTTTTTTGTTTGGATCTGAATCAAGATCTACACTATTGGTTTGTATGCATTTTAAGTTTCCTTTAAGCTAAAAGTATCCCCCTATACCTTCCTTTATTCCTTGTAATTTATTTGTTGAAGTAACTGGGTCATTTGTCACCAAGAATTTTCTCTCAGTGGGGATGATGTTGATTGCAACCCCATGGGGTCTATTACCACATTACCCTGTCCTTTTATTTTTTCTTAATTTGTCATTGGATCTAGAGCTTGATTCAGGGTTTTGCTGTTGTTTTGCTGAGACTACCACATAGGTGGTGGTGGTGTATGCTTTCATCAAGAGGCATATCGTGTGTGTTTCCCTGTTGCTGTCAGCCGCCAGAGTTCAACATACTGTGGCCATGAGTCACGTCTGGTTTGTGGCCTCTTTTTGTACGTCAGTTCAGTTCAGTCACTCAGTCGTGTCCGACTCTTTGCAACCCCATGAATCGCAGCACGCCAGGCCTCCCGGTGCATCGCCAACTCCCGGGGTTCACTCAGATTCACATCCATCGAGTCAGTGATGCCATCCAGCCATCTCATCCTCTGTCGTCCCCTTCTTCTCCTGCCCCCAATCCCTCCCAGCATCAGAGTCTTTTCCAGTGAGTCAGCTCTTTGAATGAGGTGGCCAAAGAACTGGAGTTTCAGCTTTAGCATCACTCCTTCCAAAGAACACCCAGGACTGATCTCCTTTAGGATGGACTGGTTGGATCTCCTTGCAGTCCAACGGACTCTCAAGAGTCTTCTCCAGCACCACAGTTCAAAAGCATCAACTCTTCGGCACTCAGCTTTCTTCACAGTCCAACTCTCACATCTCACATTCTCACTGGAAAAACCATAGCCTTGACTAGACAGACCTTTGTTGGCAAAGTAATGTCTCTGCTTTTGAATATGCTGTCTAGGTTGGTCATAACTTTCCTTCCAAGGAGTAAGCGTCTTTTAATTTCGTGGTTGCCATCACCATCTGCAGTGATTTTGGAGCCCCCAAAAATAAAGTCTGACACTGTTTACAATGTTTCCCCATCTATTTCCCATGAAGTGATGGGACCAGATGCCATGGTCTTCGTTTTCTGAATGTTGAGCTTTAAGCCAGCCTTTTCACTCTCCTCTTTCACTTTGATCAAGAGGCTTTTTAGTTCTTCACTTTCTGCCATAAGGGTGGTGTCATCTGCATATCTAAGGTTATTTATATTTCTCCTGGCAATCTTGATTCCAGCTTGTGCTTCTTCCAGCCCAGCGTTTCTCATGATGTACTCTGCATATAAGTTAAATAAACAGGGTGACAATATACAGCCTTGACGTACTCCTTTTCCTATCTGGAACCAGTCTGTTGTTCCATGTCCAGTTCTAACTGTTGCTTCCTGACCTGCATATAGGTTTCTCAAGAGGCAGGTCAGGTGGTCAGGTATTCCCATCTCTTGAAGAATTTTCCACAGTTTCTTGTGATCCACACAGTCAAAGGCTTTGGCATAGTCAATAAAGCTGGAATAGATGTTTTTCTGGAACTCTCTTGCCTTTTTGATTATCCAGCGGATGTTGGCAATTTGATCTCTGCTTCCTCTGCCTTTCCTAAAACCAGCTTGAACATCTGGAACATCTGGAAGTTTTTTTACATAGTATTAGCCAAAGTTGGGTTTTATATTTTTAAAGCATTAAAAAAATGAAAAACAAAGAAAGAATATGTGACCGAAACTGTATGTAGCCTGCCAATCCTAACGTACTGTCTCACCCTTTGCAGAAAAGTTTGCTGACTCCCGGGTCAATGGTGTTTATTTCCCAGAGTGGTTAATTTATTAGGGTTTGCAAAATTGTGATATTATCTCATTATTTAATTATTAGGTGGACTGCCTCCATAAACAGAAACTTACTTGGTGAATTTGATTCCCATCAGAACAATTTGATCAGGAAAAACACTAAATTACATGCCACTTTTTAAAAATAATGGTTTGATTCTGTAATGTTCTCCAAAGTTGACCAATTAGTGCTTTTGTTTGTTGGTATTATAAAGTAATATGCTTAGTCCTTCAGTCATGTCCAACTCTGTGACCCCATGGACTGTTCCCCACCAGGCTTCTCAGTCCATGGGATTCTCCAGGCAAGAATACCAGAGTGGGTACCCATTTCCTTCTCCAAGGGATCTTCCCAACCCAGGGATTGAACCCAGGTCTCCTGGGTTGCAGGCAGATTCTTTACCATCTGAGCCATTGGTACCCAGCATATCTTAGTGTTTCAACTTTTTATGTAATTATAGTGACTGATGCTTAAGTGTCCCATGTTTGGCCAGTCTTGAGTCTTTGGGGATGATCAATCGCTTTGTGTTTTCTGGTGTGACTAGATGTTGCAGATTCATCTCACGTGCCAGTTGCAAACCTGGAATTAACCAGTTTTTTTTTAAATGTTTTGTGTGAAAAAATGGAATTTAGAGGCCACATCTGTGTATGGAAAGTATTTATTGCTACTGAGCTGAGCATTGTCACCAGTCCTTTTCATGTGAAGTGTTATTAGGAAATAACATATTTTTTAAATAAATAAAATACAAATTCATGTTGCACACAAAACAGAGGAGTACATGGCTTTTACTTAATCTTACTGATTTTACATCTGTATTGCTTCCACACTGAGATGAGAATCTTGTTTTTTGTAACTCAGTGAATTTACTCATTTGCTTTATTCCAACACACACACACACAGACACCACCCACCCCCCAACTCTCCAGCCCCGTTCCCAGTCTCAGTATCAATAGCAACTGCAATAAAATGGTTACTAAAACAGTTTAAATTGTGTCCTAAATTCTTGACTAGTTTCTTTTTGTGTGGTTAAAAGGATAACTGGATATTTAGGTTTGTTTCGTTTCTGATTTTAATTTTTAGAGACTTTGAAATTTTATTTTTTTGTTTTTTAACTGTGTAAAATATTTACATGGTCCTAATGTCAAATCTCGGAGAAGGCAATGGCACCCCACTCCAGTACTCTTGCCTGGAGAATCCCATGGGCAGAGGAGCCTGGTGGGCTGCAGTCCATGGGGTCGCTGAGGGTCGGACACGACTGAGCGACTTCACTTTCACTTTTCACTTTCATGCATTGGAGAAGGAAATGGCAACCCACTCCAGTGTTCTTGCCTGGAGAATCCCAGGGACGGGGAAGCCTGGTGGGCTGCTGTCTATGGGGTCACACAGAGTTGGACACGACTGAAGTGACTTATCAGCATCAATGTCAAATCTATGAAGAAGATCTATTCAGTGACATCCAACTTCAGTTCCAGTCTCCTGTAATCATATTTTTTCCTTCTTAGCTGCATTAAAAACTATGTGGATATGTATTAGTATCTCACCTTTCTTAGATAAATATATCTACTTTCTTCAACCTTGCTTTTTCACTTAATTTATCCTAGAGATCACTCCATGGTAGAATATATTCTGTCATTTTACCTATTCACCACTGCATAGTATCCCACCGTGTCCGTGTACCACGGTTTGTTCAGTGTGTCCATTGCTGGTGTCAGGATTGTTTCCATGCTGTTACTGCAGGTAGTGCTGCAGTGATGAGTCTTGCTTGTACCTGTTTTCGTATTTTGGCCGGTCTGTGGAAGGAGTAGATTCAGAGACAGGGGATTGCTGAATCAAAGGGTGCTAGATATTGCAAACCCCCTTCTCTAGTGGCCATGCCATTTTGCATTCCCATCAGCCTGTCTCATTGCCTATAGAGTATGTTGAAAACATTTGGGGTTTTGCCATTATGATAGGTGAGAAGTTGTATCTGAGTGTAGTTTTAATTTGCATCCTTATTATGAATGAGGTTAAGTATCTTTTAAAATGATAAAAGGACCATTTCAGTCTAATTCTACATCTGTGTGAAAACGGCATGTAATTATAGTAGTATAGAAAGTCATATTTTACTTCCACAAATGTATTTACAACTACTTGGTTATTATATACATGCATATATGTGGCTTCACTGTGTGTATTTTGGGGCTCATTCTTATCTTTCTGATACTTATCTTTCTGATACTGTTGGCATCTCTCTTAGATTTTAGAAGTCTTCTCTTTTTCCTCCCCTTGGTTATTTCAATCATAAATATGTCACCAAGAGATTAATAGACCAGTGAATGAAATATGAATTTGTCTATGACAACATTACAGCTTACTAATGCAGGCTTGAGTCAACAAGTCTAAACTCAGTTTATTTTTCATCAGTAAATAATACAGTTGAACAGAAAGATTCTAGAACCTCGTCTACAGACCTTGTAAGACTATCACATGAGTTTTCTGAAACATCTGCTTATTTTGCAACAAGAGCTTTACATGCATCAAGTTCTTTGCAGAAAATAGTTTTGATATTGTAAGACTCATTATTAAGGATTTGTAGTCTTAGGTTATTCTTTTTTGTATATATTTAAGTTGTTAGATTGTCCTGTGGGATTTCATAAATATTGCTTTTGTTAGTAAAGCTGCTGACAGCAAAAGCTTTCAATAAATTATTCATAATGTTTGTTTTCTGTGTTCAAGAATTAATGCATCTTTATGCAGGAATTTTTTTAGCTGAACTTGATAACAATTTGTAGACATATGGTGTACAGTACACTTGAATACAAATTGTAATGCTTGTTTTCAGTACGAGAAAAGTAGTCTATTAGTGATCCTTAGAGCAACATCAACTCTCCAGAACATAGCTGATTACTGAAGAATAATAGAAAAAAGCTTAAAAAAATGTGAAGTAATTAAATGTCAGAGAAATTCCTGTTCTTTAAAGATGTGGGCCACTGGATTTTATCTGTTTTGTTTACTTCCACTTGTGTACTTACTATTCTCTTTGGTTCATTGAGAACTTTAGGCCTTGTTTTACCATCTTGCTCTCCATTCCAAGTTCTGGATAACTTGTGTGTCTACTTTGCTTATTATCTTTTTAATACCATCTTCAGTACTTTCAGTACTTTAACTTCCTCATCTCCAATGACTTCTCTTTTATGCCACTTCAAATATCAGCTTCCATAACTGCATCCTACCCTTGTCACCACTCAGCAGTGCTGAAATACTGAAATTATATAACAGTCTCAGTATAGTCTCCTGTCTTTCCAGGTTTCTCACATTAAACTGGCACCATTTTTGCCCATATCCGGTCACTCCTATTTATTTCCTTTCCTATCTTTAGATTCCATTGACAACCAGTTGCTGATACCTTCAACTCTCCTATTTCATTGTCACTTTCTACTCATGTGCCTAGAAAGAAATCAGTTTTAAATGTCTAAACTTTTTCTTCCCTTTATTCTCCACAAAGTCATGTTCTTTTATTTGAACCTCTTTAAATACAGTTACCAACCTTAACTGGGCTCTCAGTGCAGCTGAGTAATCCAGTTTCCCCTGTCTTTGTGCCCTCTTCCTGACTGAAGCTACTTCAGGTGTTCACCACTACCTGCAGATGCCTTCTTCACATCTCCAGCCTACTCACACCATCAACAGTTGTTCTCTCCTTATGCTTAAGAGACTGTATGAGCAATTAACAATGACTCCTATAACTTTAAAGTCTTTCCTACCCAGAGTATCAATTAAGGTGTTTTATTCCGAGCATTACAGATTTTAACTAACTTGAGCAAAGAAGAAAGTTTATTAGAATGATGTTGGACAGCTTAAAGGATCAATGGAAAAACTAAAGAACCAAAGTGTCTACTATATCATTTAGATAAAAAAGGTTATTTTTCTATAAATTATCATTCTTCTCAGTTATATAATTAATTCTGTTTGAATTTTCTTGAGACCTCATGCCTAAGGATATATATGTCGCATGTTGTACAGTGTCTGATATGCTGTAATTGCCTGGACAATCAACAATCCAGTGGACTGCTTTGCTCTCAATGTTTTAACATTGCAAAAGCATCTAGGAGTAAGGACTTTTTTTTTTTTTGATAAGGACATTTTTGTATATAACAGTACCATTAATCACATCTAAGAGCACATGTATACCTGTGATGGATTCATTTTGATGTTTGGCAAAACTAAAAAATTACGTAAAGTTTAAAAATAAAATAAAATTAAAAAAAAATTAAAATGAATATTATCTAATATACTAAAAAGTTTAAGTCACTATTCCCTATATGCTATTTGTAAACCAGGACTCAGTAAAAGTTCACTCATTGTATTTTTGTCTCTTTAGTCATTTTTCATACCACCCTTAATACTGAATTTGATCCCTCAGTTAAGGTGGTGATCATTATGTTCGTTATGAAAGTACTTTTCGTTCCTTATAGTTAATGAGTAATTTGTGGATGACACTCTGAAATTGTGTGACTATCCTTTTTTCCAGAAACCTTCACCTAGTAGTTTGAGCAATAATCAATAATGAATTAATTATTACTACAATTTTAGATTAAGTTTCTAAAAAATTTTGTTTTTAAATAGGAGTTTCTGAGTAAGTGTTAAAGAGAAGATGTTGATAGTTTAAATTCCATAATTTTTACTATTTGGATATGGTAGACTGGTTGTTTGTATTTTACAGCCAGAAAGAGCTTTGCTTTGATTCCTCACATCTACTGTCACAATTCATAATCTTTTACTCTTTGCAGAAACAGTGCAACTTTTTTTTAAGAAAGAACTTTCTTGTTTGCTAAAAAGAATATTAATGAACAGTAGCATAGTCCATTGCAGTACTGACCAGTAGAAATGCAGTGTAAGCCATGTACATAATTAAAAATTTTAGTGTGCCAATTTCCATGTACCATACCACATTAGAAAACCAAAAAGAAACAAGTGAAATTAATTTTAAGATATTTTATTTCAATATATCCAAAATATTTAAACATGTAATCAGTACAAAGTTATTTTGCGTTCTTTGTGTGTGTGTGTGCACAATAAGTCTTCTAATATTGGTGTGTATTTTATGTATTTAGAATGTCACATTTCACATTCCCAATAGCCGCATGTCACTAAGTGACTACTGGGCAGTGCCAATATCCAACTGGATATTAGTTTAGTGGTTATGATCTTGGTCATAGGAAAGCCAGACTAACTTGATTCAAATTTTGCTTTCTTCATAGGTAGCTTCTAAAAGTGTTAGTCGCTTGTTTCCAGGTGGCTCAGTGATAAAGAATCCACTTGCCAGTGCAGGAGACGGGTTCAATCCCTGGGTTGGGACGATCCCCTGGAGAAGGAAATGGCAACCCACCGCAGTATTCTTGCCTGAGAAACCCTTATGGACAGAGGAGCCCGGTGGGCCACAGTCCATGGGATCGCAAAAGAGTCAAACATGACTGAGCAACTAATTAACAAACAGAATAGGTAGCTTCATGACTTTGGACATTATTCATTCTCTTTGTGGCTCGGTTTTCTCTTTGTAAATGAGAATGATAATTACTAATACTCGTTTTGGAGAATTGAAAGAATACAAACAAAGCATTAGAGTAACGGCTGGTACATAGTAAATATTCAGTAAATGTTAACTATTATTATTGTACCTTTAGACTTGGTCCCGTAATTACCATTTTTTTCATAGAAGTATCATTATATTTTTTAGAAATAGGACTAGATCTTGGATCCCTTGACTTCACTTCTGTATCAGGATGTTTGTTGCCCCCAGTCTCCTTTACCTCCTGTGTGGTGACTTCAGTAAGATGAACTAGATTTTCCAGGACACTTCTGCTTTCTAGTGTTTACTCCTCTAGTTACTATAATTCATTGAAATGAGTGGGGAAATCCAACTCTGCAAATCGCAATGAGTTAATAAAAGACTTATTGTTGTGATTTTTAAAAAACCCACAAAAGATTGACAGCTATAGTAACACTGGGTTGATGTATTTCTCTTTGTAAAATCCTAAAATTCCCTCTATTACAAAAGCCTGTGTAGTTGTAGCAATGAGATAAAATGTTAACATATGGAGTGGAGGTGATCTTGAATATTCATGATAGTTGTATCCAGTTCAGAGTTATTTAGAATGTGTTTTAGATTATCCATTTTTGCATTAGATCAGAGTAACTGTAGATGATTGCACGGGCAGTAGTTAATGAAATTTTACAAAGGACACATCATTTTTAAAAAATGTTGACAATGTACTGTGATAAAACATTTTGCAGTCAGAATACTAGTAAGTTTTTAAATACTAGTCATGGTAGAAAAGTGTGAAACATTTAACAAAGTAGTATAGAATTACAGTGTATTGATAAAACAGTGTCACCATTCACATCTTTGGGTTACACCTCAATGTTAATATTTGCATTATATTATTATCATTGAGCTTATATTTTCTTGTATAATATACAAAAATGGAACTAAAAAATTCTTGTTTCGGAAATTCAGAAGACCTTGCATCAGGTTTTGGGTGAGATATATTACTCTCAGGACAATCTTCTGGCCACAAATAACAAAAGTTGCTTATAAGATGTTTGGAGAAGGCAGTGGCACCCCACTCCAGTGCTCTTGCCTGGAAAATCCCATGGATGGAGGAGCCTGGTAGGGTGCAGTCCATGGGGTCGCCAAGAGTCGGACATGACTGAGCAACTTCACTGTCACTTTTCAGTTTCATTCATTGGAGAAGGAAATGGCAACCCACTCCAGTGTTCTTGCCTGGAGAATCCCAGAGACGGGGGAGCCTGGTGGGCTGCCGTCTATGGGGTCTCACAGTCGGATACGACTGCAGCGACTTATCAGACTTAACAGCATAAGATGTTTAGATAACTATCTAAACATGAAGATTTATATAGTTAATAGAAGTTCTGCTGCTGCTGCTGCTGCTAAGTCGCTTCAGTCGTGTCCAGCTCTGTGTGACCCCATAGATACCAGTCCGTCAGGCTCCCCCGTCCCCGGGATTCTCCAGGCAAAAATACTGAAGTGGGTATAGAAGTTCTACTTAGTGTAAAAATTTTTATATCTTTCTCATCTAGTAGAATGAAAAATTCAGATTTTCCCTTAATTTTCAGCTGAAAAAGTATTGCTAATATTGTTGGCCTGTTAGCTATTATTAATGTACCTTTCCTAAGAATTAGAGGATTTTCAGGTAATTGTTCAAAGCATTGGTGATATTGTTTGCAGGTTATCAGATAGTCTTCTTGCTGATCACATAGAAAGTTATGAAATATTAATGTTCTTTATTTATGACACTTTGAAAAGTGATAATAAAACATTTTACAAAGGACAGATTTGAAATCATCTGAATATCAAATTTTCAACAATGAAGCTGATCTTAAACAGTGGAAATCTGATGTTATGCAAAGCCACTAAGGATCACTAATACTTAATTTCATCTTGGCCCACCCACCCTTCAAACCTGTAGAATTCTGAAAAGTACACAAAACACGAAACAAACCAAGGTACAAAGGGCAAGAAGCATTGACAAACCAGAGGTCATTTTAATCCTCTTCTGTAGTCTAGCCTTCTAGACTAGTGGTTGTGTTGGCTATAAATAGTGTAAATATGGTAGAAGTTATGATGTAGATGACTAGGTTTAGTAATATTATAGTGGGTTGTATAGTAGGATTGCTGTTACTCAGCCTATGTGGGCAACTGATGAGTAGGCTATAATTTCTCATAGTTGGGTTTGGTTTAGTCTTCCTCAGCCTCTAATCATAATTGGTAAAATTGATAGAATAAGGATTAGGTTTAGGTTGATGGATGGAGAACTTTGGTAGAGTACGCATATAGGTGCTAATTTTTGTCATGTAAGCAGGATTAGGCCAGATGACAGGGAGATGCCTTGTGTTACTTCTGGGACTTAGACGTGGAATGGGGCTATTCCTAGTTTTATGGTGAGAGCTATTGTTATAAGTATAGATGCTGTTGGGTTGAATAATTTTATTACGGTCCATTGGCCTGAGAACATTAAATTAATGATAACGGCTATTATTAGTAATATTGAAGCTGTAGATTAGGTTAGGAAATATTTGGTCGATGCCTTGGATAGGCCTTAAAAACAAAGTTAATTGCTGAGAAGAGCACATACAGGGCGGGGTAAAAGACTTTTTCAGAGAGAGTCGTCAGGGAAGGCCTCTGTAGAAGTGACAGTTGGGTTGAAACATGAAGAATGAGAAGGAGCTAGACCTGTGATATGAGTGGTTGTGGAGCAAGTGTTCAGGCAGAGGGAAGAGCAAGTGCAAAGACTTTAGTACGGGAAAGAAAATGGCTTGTTCAGGAAACTAAATTATGTGGCCAGAGTTTACTGAGTTAGAGTGTGATATAAGATTAGGTTGCAGAGAGGCAGGAAGCAGATCCTGTAGACTTTTTGAATGCCTTGGTAATGAATTTGGATTTTATATTAGCTGTAATAGGGAGCTGTTGAAAGATTAGGCAGAGAAGAAAGATGACCAAATTTGAGTTTTAAGATCTCTTCATGTTATTTTATACATAATTATCAAAATGTAATTAAAAATAAAAAATAAAGTCCATATTTTATGCATTACAATTTCTAAAATGCGACTGGTAAACACAGAGTTTGTAAATGTTAGCAGTTTGGGGGAAAATAGTGTAGGCTTTTGGACTATGAATAGTTACTGTTAATTGAGGACCTGTTACCTGCCAAGCAGAACGTCCCTCATAGCTCAGTTAGTTAAAGAATCCGCCTGCAATGCAGGAGACTCCAGTTCGATTCCTGAGGCAGGAAGATCTGCTGGAGAAGGGATAGGCTACCCACTCCAGTATTTTTGGGCTTCCCTTGTGGCTCAGCTGGTAAAGAATCCAGTAAAGAATCTGCCCGCAATGTGGGAGACCTGGGTTCAGTCCCTTGGTTGGGAAGATTCCCCGGAGAAGGGAAAGACTACCCACTCCGGTATTGTGGTCTGGAGAATTCCATAGACTGTATAGTCCATGGGGCCGCAAAGGGTCAGACATGACTGAGCGACTTTCACTTCACTTCACTTACCTGCCAAGCAGTGAGGTGGGTGCTTTTACACATCTTCACAGAAATCTCCTTAAAAGGAAGCCATTATTTTATAGGGGAGAAAATTGTTTTCTAGGGGAATCAGTCCTGAATAATCATTGGAAGGACTGATGCTGAAGCGCCAATACTTTGGCTACCAGATGTGAAAAACTGACTCATTGGAAAAGACCCTGATGCTGGGAAAGATTGTAGGCAGGAGGAGAAGGGGATGACAGAGGAGATGGTTGGATGGCATCACCAACTCGATGGACATGAGTTTGAGCAGGCTCCAGGAGTTGATGACGGACAGGGAATCCTGGTGCACTGCAGTCTATGGGGTTGCAAAGAGTCGGACACAACTGAGCAACTGACCTGGACTGAGGGGAGAAGCAATTATTTTATAAGGGAGAAAGTTTTGAATACAGAAAGAAATTAACTAGCCCCGTCAGAGCTAGGATTTGCTACCATGTCTACCTGACTGCATTTTACTGAAGTTTTTTCCCACTTGGCTGTTTTTGCTAGGGGAAGGAGAAAGGAAGAACATTGAAGACTGAAGAAAAGGAAAGTGCTCTTACTATAATAAATTTTTATTGAATAAATTCACATATTTTTCATTTTGAAGTGTGATTGGAAAGGTAGATGCTATAAATTAGAACCATCAAATTGAATTTCTGTATTAGGACATTATGAACTTGAAAAAGAATTTCTGATCCAGGTTTGATTATAAGTGGACATTTGTTTTTTTAAATGATATATCTGTGCCGTAAAAGTTTTTCAAAACATGTGTTTATGAGTTAAAATCATCCATGTAATATTAACAGCTAGCCTCTTATCTAACTTGAAATTCCCAGGAAAGGAGTTCTGCATGCTTAATAGATTCAGTTTTTGGAGGAGTTAGCTGTACAGGGCAGAGAGGGGACATTGATTGTTGTATAGGAAAACAAGATAGAAAACATTTGTTAATGCTTGAGTGTTGCCTGTTCTTAATAGATAACATTGATGTATTTGGTTGAGCCCTTAGAATGTTGAATTACTTGAACTGACTTTTAAATGTTTTAATTATAAATTGAGAACCAGAAACAAGAGAACCTGAACTCTCAGGAACAAGAGTTCAGGTTCCTGAATGGTGATAGTGAACTCTGAGAGCTCAGGATGGATGAAATATGGGATTAAAGACTGACTAGATGGAATAGGACGATCAAAAGTAATGTTAAAGAGTAAAAGAAATATGAAGTCCATCAACATTAGTGTCTTAGCTTAGAGTGAAGAGATAATTTTCCTAGGATGAGTAACACTGTACAGAGCACTTATATTTGTAGGTGTATAAAAAAGTTTGCTTATCCTTCTGTTCCATATTCCTGCTGCTATCAATAACTTTGAACCTCTTTAGGCAGTAAGACAGCTAGATATCTTTTTATTTCTGCCAGTATTCATATCCTATGTGTCTGTGTGTGTTTTTTTTTACTCTGGGTCCAGTACAATTTAAAAATAATTATTGGCTGCATAATTAAAGTATGCAGTGAGTGTTATGATTTGTTGATATTTGGGGGTAGGGGCATTTCAGCTGAAATGAGTTTCTTGTGGATATTTTCCTTTCATAAGATGGAATTCCATCAAGAAGTGTGAAATATTCTATCAAAAAGTGAGGAATAGTCTATCAAGAAGTGAGAGCTATTCCATTAAGAAGTGAGAAATTTGCAGAGACTTGGGAGCATAGAAGAGATCAGATAGGATCATTAAACCTATTTCAGAATAATTTGTATGGTGACTCTGGTTATAGTAAACTAAAATTAAACAAACAAGTGGATAGGGAATCAGAACCCTGGTGAGAAGTATAGGACGGTTTTTATACAAAGTCAGCTGAGAAGTGGGTGTCTGATAACACTTCTACTGTGACAAAGGAAGAGTGGTTAAATACAGTGGTGATGGATCTTTTGAAAAATAATCCTCTGTCCTCAACAAAGGATTAATCACCACCAACAACAGAAAATTTGTTATTAAAAGGATGACAAGTATGCGTAAGCAATTGTTCATATTTTTTAAAGTAAATAATACAGAAATCCATGAAGTTAAAACCCTTCTCCCTATATGCTCTCCATCAGCAGCTCAATCCCACTACTCTCCCCGAGAGAAAACTCTGTTGACTGTTTAGTGTTTATTCTTCCAGACTTCTTCCTCTATATTTACATTTAAATATATGCACATGCACATATATACTCCTGTGTAGAAGGCAATGGCACCCCACTCCAGTACTCTTGCCTGGAAAATCCCATGGATGGAGAAGCCTGGTAGGCTGCAGTCCATGGGGTCGCTGAGGGTCGGACACGACTGAGCGACTTCACTTTCACTTTTCACTTTCATGCACTGGAGAAGGAAATGGCAACCCACTCCAGCATTCTTGCCTAGAGAATCCCAGGGACGGGGGAGCCTGGTGGGCTGCCGTCTATGGGGTCGCACAGAGTTGGACACAACTGAAGTGACTTAGCAGTAGCAGCACATATATTTTAATATAAGTGGGATCATCCTGTACACATTTTAAAACTTAAATTTTTTTATTTAGCAAATATATGCGTTTTGATAATCATTAAGTCTCAGTATATGAATATACCCTAGACTTTTCATATTGTTCCCTTCTGGGCACACTATATATAGAGAGATGAAAGTAGCTTTATTTCTGCTTAAAGAAATAACGAAACCACAAAAGTAGTAGCACAAAACAAAGCTAAATTTTTAAAAATAATCTTAGGACAAAGAAAACCTTTTAAAATATAACAGGTTTACTTTTAGGTAGTTAAAATGTATTAACTAAAAATCAAAGTAGAAAAAAGAACATTTACAAAACATGGTTATCTATGCCCAAAGATTGCTTTTAGTCACTAGGATGAATAATCCATTAGAAAAATGGACAGAGTGTCTGTATAGTGACTTTATGAAAGAAATACAGCCAGTTAACATAGAAGAAATACCTTATTACCAAAGAATCATCTCAATTTTCTCTTTTACGTTCTGTAGAAAATTTCACTTTTTGAATACTAGAATTTTAAATATTTCTAAATCTCATTATAGGGTTTATAATAAAACTTCTACTAAATATTCATATCATCTAGCAAGGCTGGGTATTTCCAGTAGCAGGGTCTTTTTTCCTAAATGGGTCAAATTTTTATTTCCTAATAAAAAATAGGTTTTATTTATTAGATATGAATATGAATTTATTGGATATTCATAGTAAAATGACTGTATTTTTGTATCATACCTAAAGGAGAAGCCACTTAAAAATAATTTTTGGACATGTTATATCTTCTTACAGAAATAAAGGAGAAAAGTTTTGTTTACCTTTGTTCTTTTTCTTTATTATTTCTATAGGATCCAGCATTCGGACATTCACTCCATTTTACTTTTTGGTGGAACCAGTGGATACACTCTCAGTTAGAGGCTCTTCTGTTATACTAAACTGTTCAGCATATTCTGAGCCATCTCCAAAAATTGAATGGAAAAAAGATGGAACTCTTTTAAACTTAGTGTCAGATGATCGACGCCAGCTTCTCCCAGATGGGTCTTTGTTTATCAGCAGTGTGGTGCATTCCAAACACAATAAACCTGATGAAGGTTATTATCAGTGTGTAGCCACTGTTGAGAGTCTTGGAACTATTGTCAGCAGAACGGCCAAGCTCACAGTAGCAGGTAAGTTTCGTTGAATAATTTATTTGTATTTTCAAGTTTTCATAAAGAGTGAATCTTGATAAAAGTGGTATTATCCTAGAGTTTTCATTAAACTGGTTACAGCAAATACACTCATTTAACAAGTATCAATTGAGCATATAATGTGTATAGGATTATGCTTGGATTTGCTCACTCTGTAGGGAGAAAACTGGAGCACTTTTTCACTTTCTAATGGTTTCAAGGTGTTATCAGAAGTACTGAACCAGCTCTTTTAATCTTTTTAACCTGGAAATGACAAAAGTTGTGTAGGAAAGTTGAGCCACTTTGATTACGAACTTTTATCCTACCCCGCATAACCATTTAGTGTGATTCTGTAAAGCTTGTAGTATAGCCAGAGACTTTGTTCTTTATGCCTTAACCAGGGAAATGATATTTAATTGGATTTTTAAAAATCTGTAGGATGTATATATGTGTGTTTGTGTGTGTATACGTGTGTGTGTATACACATATATAAACACACATATATATACACACATATAAACGTGTGTGTGTGTGTATAGGATTCCCAGGTGACTCAGTGGTAAAGAATCCTCCTGCTAATGCAGGAGATGTAGGTTAGATTCCTGGGTCAGGAAGATCGCCTGGAGTAGGAAGTGGCAACCTACTGCAGTATTCTTGCCTGTAAAATTCCATGGGCAGAAGAACCTGGCATCTACAGTCCTGTAGTCCATGGGGTCGCAGAGAATTAGACATGACTATGGGTGTTCATTGGAAGGACTGATGTTGAAGCTGAAACTCCAATACTTTGGCCACCTGATGCGGAGAGCTGACTCATTTGAAAAGACCCTGATGCTGGGAAAGATTGAGGGCAGGAGGAGGAGGGGACGACAAAGGATGAGATGGCTGGATGGCATCACCAACACAATGGACATGGGTTTGGGTGGACTCTGGGAGTTGGTGATGGACAGGGAGGCCTGACGTGCTGTGGTTCATGGGGTCACAAAGAGTCGGACACGACTGAGCAACTGAACTGAAGCATGCATGCACGCACGCATGTATGCCTATATGTGTGTGTATGAATGAAGAGTAGAAAAGTTGTAAAGAGAAAAAGGTCACTCTCTTTTAGAGCATTCCTATTTGAAGAATGTTGGAAAGTGTAATAGCAATTAAAGATCTAGAAGAGTAAGCTATGTTTCCTAAAGAGTTGTAGTGGACAAACAATCAGATCATTGTTTCTACACTTGAGAATCGGATGAAGTAAGTTCTTGTAAAGGGTCACATTGTACAAAAATTGTTTTATCTTTGGCTTATATTCTCACCTTGGTGAAATGTGAACATGTGAAAAAAGAGTATGTCTGAGACAGTAGTTTCCTATCTTATTCCCATTCCAGAGTCCCCCATCCCCTGCTCACTCCAGGTTGTATTAATATTTGCTCATTCACTCAGTATATGATGGCTCTTTTCTTCTTTGGAGCCAAATACTCAAAGTTGAATTT
This sequence comes from Bos grunniens, assembly GCF_055505025.1. Taxonomy (NCBI): domain Eukaryota; kingdom Metazoa; phylum Chordata; class Mammalia; order Artiodactyla; family Bovidae; genus Bos; species Bos grunniens. The sequence continues at coordinate 82,413,280 of NC_141174.1, read as the reverse complement.
GAGTGTGATGTATAGCCACTGTAGTTATTTCATAATCACAGATTGAGGATTGGGGGGAAAAAAAAGAATCAGGCCTCTTGACAATTTGCCTTTTCCTTTTTTTCTTCTTTCTTTTAAAAATCTTTTTTTGCCAGGCTCTTTCCAGTTGTTGAAAAATAAGTTAGCATTATGACTGACTGACTCTATAACTCACGTTCTTGAACTGGGCTTTTAATCTTGACTCATTCCTCTCAGCTGTCCCCCACATCCAGTCACCAAATCCACTGAATTCTGCTTCCTAATTTCTCGGTGTTTGATTCACAGGCTCCTTCCTGAGGCTACTCCTGGTCATCCCTCAGCACAGCCTAGTAACTACCTGACATCTTGTTTTTTCCCTTGTCTTACCCATCTCCACTCTGTGGTCAGAGGACTCTTTCTCACCCTTCAGTGACTCTAATGTAAACTGCATCAAGTTAATGGCTGGACTCTTTAACAGGCTTCTTGAGTCCTTTCATGAGCTGGCCTCCACTTCTCCAACTTGATTTCTTAGCACTCTGCCCCCACCATCACCACCCTCCCCTCGTTTAGGCTCTAGCATATTCACTTCCCTTTCATTCTCTGCCTCTGGCCTTTGCTTATGGCTTCCTCACTGCCTATTAATCCTATCCTCTACCTTTTCTTCTCTTTCTTCTCCTCTGGTTCATTCTTCCTTTTAGCTTTCATATCCTTTCAGTTCAGTTCAGTTCAGTCACTCAGTTGTGTCCAACTCTTTGTGACCCCATGAATCACAGCACACCAGGCGTCCCTGTCTATCACCATCTCCCGGAGTTCACTTAAACTCATGTCCATCGAGTCGGTGATGCCATCCAGTCATCTCATCTTCTGTCGTCCCCTTTTCCTCCTGCCTCCAATCCCTCCCAGCATCAGAGTCTTTTCCAATGAGTCAACTCTTTGCATGAGATGGCCAAAGTATTGGAGTTTCAGCTTTAGCATCATTCCTTCCAAAGAAATCCCGGGGTTGATCTCCTTCAGAATGGACTGGTTGGATCTCCTTGCAGTCCAAGGGACTCTCAAGAGTCTTCTCCAACACCACAGTTCAAAAGCATCAATTCTTCGGCACTCAGCTTTCTTCACAGTCCAACTCTCACATCCATACATGACCACTGGAAAAACCATAGCCTTGACTAGACGGACCTTTGTTGTCGAAGTAATGTCTCTGCTTTCAAATATGCTATCTAGGTTGGTCATAACTTTCCTTCCAAAGAGTAAGAGTCTTTTAATTTCATGACTGCAGTCACCATCTGCAGTGATTTTGGAGCCCCCCAAAATAAAGTCTGACACTGTTTCCACTGTTTCCCCATCTATTTCCCATGAAGTGATGGGACCGGATGCCATGATCTTCATTTTCTGAATGTTGAGCTTGAAGCCAACTTGTTCACTCTCCACTTTCACTTTCATCAAGAGGCTTTTGAGTTCCTCTTCACTTCTGCCATAAGGGTGGTGTCATCTGCATATCTGAGGTTATTGATATTTCTCCTGGCAATCTTGATTCCAGCTTGTGCTTCTTCCAGCCCAGCATTTCTCATGATGTACTCTGCATATAAGTTAAATAAGTAGGGTGACAATATACAGCCTTGACGTACTCCTTTTCCTATTTGGAACCAGTCTGTTGTTCCATGTCCAGTTCTAACTGTTGATTCCTGACCTACATACACATTTCTCAAGAGGCAGGTCAGGTGGTCTGGTATTCCCATCTCTAGGAAGCATTTTTGACTCAATATTTAAGTAAACAGGTTATTTTAATACAAAACCAAAATTCTTTTGCTGCAAACAGGATTCTGTAGGAGAGTTTAATATGCTTTTGGTCTGGATATCAGGAGGAAATAATATCTAAGCTAAGAGATGAATAGAAGTTCTTTTTAATAGTTGCATAGTATCCCTTATGTTTGTATATATTGTGCTTTATCTAAACATTCCCTTTTTGTCGAATACTGTAACATAGTGAACAAATTTTGTTAGTCTTTATTTCTGTAGTATAGACTGTTAGAATTTGTAATTCTACTAATAGCTGGATCATAGGGTATACTTTGTGTGTATATGTCATTTAAAAAGATAGCACTGAACTGTTTGGCAGTTTCTCAGAGTGTTAACCATAGAATTACCATATGACTGAGCAGTTCTACTCCTAGGCATTAAGAGACATGAAAAGATATGTCCACATAGCAGTTTGTACATGAATATTCATAGCAGCATTTTTTGTAATAGCCAGAAAGTAGAAACAGCTTACATGTCTATCAAGTGATGAATGGATAACTACAATATAGTTTATTCATATATGGAATATTATTCAGCAATAATGAGGAATGAAGTGCTGATATATATATATATATATATATGTTCAGTTGCTCAGTCGTGTCCGACTCTTTGCGACCCCATGAACCATAGCACGCCAGGCCTCCCTGTCTATCACCAACTTGCGGAGTTCACCCAAACCCATGTCCATTGAGTCAGTGATGCCATCTAACCATCTCATCCTCTGTCGTCCCCTTTTCCTCCTGCCTTCAATCTTTCCCAGCATCAGGGTCTTTTCAAATGAGTCAGCTCTTCACATCAGGTGGCCAAATATTGGAGTTTCAGCTTCAACATCCGTCCTTCCAATGAACACCCAGGATGGACTCTCCTTTAGGATGGACTGGTTGGATCTCCTTGCAGTCCAAGGGACTCTCAAGAGTCTTATCCAACACAACAGTTCAGAAGCATCAATTCTTTGGTGCTCAGCTTTCTTTATAGTCCAACTCTCATATCCATACATGACTACTGGAAAAACCATAGCCTTGACTACATGGACCTTTGTTGACAAAGTAATGTCTCTACTTTTTAATATGCTGTCCAGGTTGGTCCTAACTTTCCTTCCAAGGAGCAAGCATCTTTTAATTTCATGGCTGCAATCACCATCTGCAGTGATTTTGGAGCCCAAAAAAATAAAGTCAGTCACTGTATATAGTAACATGAATAAACCTTAAAAGCAGTGTGATAAGTGAAATAAGTCACTCACAGAAGACCACATATCATATGACTTTATATATATGAAATGTCCAGAATAGGCAAATATATAGAACCAAACAAAAGGTAGATTGGTGGTTTTCTAGGACTGGAGATGGGAGGAATAAGGGCATGGAGTGGGTGGGAAAGGGGTGAGTGTAAGAAATGGGAATGCCTGCAAGCGAATACAAAGTTTCTTTGGGGATGATGAAAGTGTTTGAAAATTAGATTATAGTGATAGTTGCAAAACTGGGCATATACTAAAAACAATTGAATTGTGTACTTTAAATGGTACCTTTTAAGGTATATAAATTGTAGCTCAATTAAACTTTTTTTAAATGTTGCCAAAAAAAAAAAAAGGATGCTGCTGCATTGCCATTTTGAAAGATTATTGATTAGAGTTCTTTGTTTGCAAGGAATAGAAACTGGCCAAGTCAAATAAAGAAGAGGAACTTTTGAAAACCTACTAAGTTGATAGCTCATAGAATTAAATGTGAGAGGTCATTTTCCCTGGGCTGTCTCATCTCTGCACACCAGAAATTTTTCTTTGACTGTCTGTGCAGTACTCTAGCTGTGGGTATTTTGTGCCCGAAGGTGGGATGACTGGGTAGTCTAAATACAGACACTGTTAATCCCATCGTGTCAACCTCATATCTCACTCCCACTCTCCTTCTGCAGTTCTCCAGAGGCAGTAGGACAAACTGGTCTCCCACTTGTGAGCACAGGAAGCCGCAGCATTTTCTGCCTCGATATGTCAGTTACGAGTTTCTCCATCTGCTTTCCCTATCCAGAAACTTTTTGAAATCTCTTGTCTGCCAACTCCACATATGTTGTTGTGGGTTTGTATTTTTAAAAATTACTCATTTTCATGAGAGCACAGGAGGGAGAATATTTTGACTTTTTAAAAATAGAACTGGTTCTTGGTTTTATTTGATTCCTTTTTCCTGTTTTATTAGTTTCTGTGTTTATCTTTGTTAATTCTTCAAATTTTCTAATTTCTGAAAAGTAGATATTTGGCTAATTATGTCTATTTTTTTCCTTCAAAAGTCCTCTTAAAATAAAAAGATAAAAAATTGTAGCAGGGTTAGACACTTTTAAGAGTATTATTTCCATATGGAGTAATTGACCATCATAGAACTGGAAAACCTGAAATTATGTTTCTGATAATTTAATTTGTTTCTTTAAGGAAATGTTTCTTTAAAGAAACATTTTGTTGCAGTCTGAGCATGTTAAAGTCACTTAATTTTTTTTTAATTTTTATACAATTTTTTTTTCCCCTTGGCAAAAACAAGATTATTGAAGAAAGAATGGAAAGAACACCTTAAGGAAGAGGTGGACCAAGCCAAGAGAGGCTCTGGCCTCATTTTTATATAATTTTTAGAGGTTACTTTCCCTGATAGCTTAGTTGGTAAAGAACCCGCCTGCAGTGCAGGAGAACCCAGTTCAATTCCTGCATCAGGAAGATCTGCTGGAGAAGGGATAGGCTACCCATGCCTGTATTCTTGGGCTCCCCTTGTGGCTCAGCTGTTAAAGAATCCACCTACAATGCTGGAGACCTGGGTTCGATCCCTGGGTTGGGAAGATCCCCTGGGGAAGGGAAAGGCTACCCTCTCCAGTATTCTGGCCTGGAGAATTCTATGGGCTGTATAGTCCATGGAGTCACAAAGAGTCAGATCAACTGAGTGACTTGCACTTTCACTTCCATTTACAGTTATTATAAAAATGATTGTCTGTATTCCCCGTGTGGTGCGGTACATCCTGGAGCCTGTCTTACACTCAGTAATTTATACCTCCCCCTCCATTGTATCACACCCCATATTTGCCTCCCATAACCACTAATTTGTTCTCTATATCTGTTCCTAACTGTTACATTCTGTGGCATCTGCAGAGTATTTATGACTATTTTTTTGGTTAATATTTTATTTTGAAATAATTACTAATTTGTAGAATTGTTGCAAGAACAAAACCAAGAAATCTCATATATTCTAAACTCTTATTACCCAATTGTTAACATGTTACCAAATTTGCCTTATCATCTAATATCTGCATACCCACATAAAATTTTTTCTAACTCATTCAGGGTGATTTGCAAATGTTACCCCAGCCTGAATTCTTTTGTTTATATTTCCTAAAAACAAGAACCTTAGTAAACATCCATTGATATTAGGAAATTAACCTTAATAAAAAATACTATCATTTAATTGATAGGTACAATTCAGATTTCACTGGTTATCTCAGTAATGTTCTTAATAGCAGAAAAAACAAAAGCGAAAACTCTGCCCCAGCATCCCTCTTCCTTTCCAGTCCTGGATTACAAGTTTAGTACTTAGTCGTTCTCTCTTTAGATTTTGACAATCTCATATCATTATTCAGTTCATCCTTGTCTCATTTTGGATTTTCTAGTTTTCCTCCATGAATGGATTCAGGTTTTGCATTTTGGGGAGGAATGTCACAGAAGTGATGCTGTATTCTTAGTGCATCATATCAGAAAGCATGTGGTGTTTTGTTCCATTACTGGTAGTGTTAGCTTCTATTACTTGGTTAAGATTGTCTGTACTATGTCTCTCTACTCAAAAGTTAATAAATATTTTGTACTTTTAAGTATTTGGAGAAGATATAATTTGATACTCTATCAACATCCCTATTCCTCTTCCAACTCTCACTTAGTAGTTTTAGCATCCATTCTTCATTCTTTGCTGCATTAATCATCATTATCCCAGAGTTAGCCAGAGGGAACTCCTTTTGTCTGACTTCTGTGTCCTTTGGCTATGTCCGTTTTAGTCTTTGGGTACTTCCTTACTTTCTGTCACAATGTGTTCCAGACTTATATTTCCATACTGTAGTCCTAGAATCAGCCATTTATCCAAGAAGCATTACTTCCTTTAGGTGGAGAATAGTATTTTAGAAATCATGATCAGGTCACCGTATATATTCATTGTTACTGGAGTAAGATTGATTCTGGGCTCTTTCTGGACAGAGCTAGGATGTGTGTGTGTGCGTACATATTTGTAATAACTATAGGTGAAATGTATATATATAGATATTTGTACCTTGTTTTTTCAACCATGAGGAATCTGACTCCAGTAATTCCTAGTACATTATTCACTTGATCTGTATCCCTGTATGGCCAATTTCCTGACCCATGGACCTTCTTTTTAAACCTGGTTCCACTATACTTGTGGCCAAACAGGCTAACTTGCTCCTAGTTCCATGACTATAGTAATATTTAACTACATTTTATTTTTTTTCCTTTTCTTCATTGTCCAGGTCTTCCAAGATTTGCCAGCCAACCAGAGCCTTCTTCAGTTTACGTTGGGAACAGTGCGGTTCTGAATTGTGAAGTTAATGCAGATTTGGTCCCATTTGTGAGATGGGAACAGAACAAACAGCCTCTTCTTCTGGATGATAGAGTTATCAAACTTCCAAGCGGAACGCTAGTTATCAGCAACGCAACTGAAGGAGATGGGGGACTCTATCGATGCATGGTTGAAAGTGGAGGGCCACCAAAGTATAGTGAGGAAGCTGAATTAAAAGTTCTTCCAGGTATTAATTCATTATCAGGATTGATGGTTTTATATTTGTTAATGGGTAAAAATTGTCCTGTTAGAATTTTTTTAAATAAACATGGTTACAGGTGTGGTATGACATATTAATGCCAGCGTAAAGAGTTTCAGTTTCTTGCAGGGAGAGAGAAGAAGAAAACATACCGGAAAGATCGTCTCTAGTGAATAGATTGGTCAGTAAATATTTACGAAGCAATAAAGTACAGTCAGTATCTTTGGCATTCTTCTTGGCTAAACAAACATTAGCTCTGTGTCTTTTGTCAAAGCTCTGTCTTTTTCTGTCTCCTCCAGTAATACACTTTTTACAGTTCTCATACCTCCTTGTGATAGTTAAGTCTTTTTAGTTATAATAATCACAGACTTACTAAGGCTAGTTCATATAAGGGATGGGCAGAATAGTAACTGTTAATATAGCAGCTCTAGAGATACTGGTGAGTCAGAGGTCTTCATAATGCTCCCTCGTTTTATGTCAGCTTAGCTCTTCTCTCTGTCTTTCCTTCTTTTTCTGGGATCTCATTCTTGCTGCCCTTACTGGCTTTCCTCATAATCTGTTTTGTGTGTCTTTTCTCAAATGTGTAACTTCTGCTTTCTCATGCCATCCTCTCACTTGTGGCTCATCATAGTCCCTGTAACTTCTTGGTGTTTCATGACCTTTTACCTTCTGTTCCAACTGCTGTATTTCATATTTCTTATATTTCAAATCTGAGTTTATGAATATAATTGGACCATTCCTACCTTGTTTGGACAGTTTATATATATATATATATATAAATATATAATGATTGTGTACAGTTTTTTTTAGCCCATGGATTGGCTTGCAAAGGGAGGCCAACATTATGAGCAACCACTCTTGAGAGTATTCCTGATGGCCCTTGAACCGATTTTTTATTTAATGCAGTTTCTTTCTTTGTCATCATCATTCTTGTCCTTATTGTTCCTCAGTGTATTTTCAGCTCAGCAGCCACAGTTCTCTTTTAAGATGTTTATTAGATCATGTCACATGTTTGCTCAAAGCCTCCTAGTAGTTTCCCATCTCAGAGTAAATGTTAAAAGCCCTTGGACTGTAAGGTTTTGTATAATCCTAATGCCATTTCCCTCCCCATCTCTCTTCTTACATCTCATACCCATCTCTCCCTCACTGTGTGACTGTTGGCATCTGACATTTTTAGAACACTGCAAACATGCTCTTGCTCTAGGGTCTTTCTGCTTATCGTTTTCTCTGCCTGGATCCTCTTCCCTCAGATAGCTCTGCTTGACTCACTGTCTTACCTCTCTGCTCAGATATCATTTATCAGTGAAGCCTTCCTTGACCACTGTTTAAGACAACAGTCTTCCATTTCTGCCCCAGTGCTTTCTCCCCCTGCATTTTACTTGAGAATATATCACCATCTGACACACTATATCTTTTATTTGTTGTCTCTCTCCCCTTATTAGTATGTAAGCTCAACTAGGGCGGAGAATTTTGTCTGCTACTGAGAATGGTAATTGGCACACAGAAGCCAATAAATATACAGATTTGTTTGTTTCAATAAAAACTTGAAAGTGAAAGTGAAGTCACTCAGTCGTGTCCGACTCTTTGCAACCCTATGGACTGTAGCCTACCAGGCTCCTCCGTCCATGGGACTTTCCAGGCAAGAGTACTGGAGTGGGTTGCCATTTCCTTCTCTAGAGGATCTTCCTGACCCAGGGATTGAATCCCGGTCTCCCGCATTATAAGCAGATGCTTTACTGTCTGAGCCACCAGGGAAGTCCTAGTTCAAGGTAGGAAAAGAAAGAACTAGTGCTCTATAGCAATGTCTTCCAACCTACTTTCTGACTTGCTTTTATATAGAAGAGGTCTTATTTCATGGCAGACAGAGGTGATATTTTTTCTCTGAATCTGTGTTATCAATCACAAATCCTCCAAACCAGGTTGAGGTAAATAAGATTCTTGGTGTCAAAAGATGAACCACCATGAAATATCTGAAACTAAAAATACAGATTGTTTTGTTTACCTAAGGGAGAGCTATGTTTGTAAAGCATAGTCATCTTGAATAATGCAGACTGCTAATATCCTGTGAAATTTTTTGAAAGGCATTGTTCTTGGTTAGGAGACTGGGTCAGGAAGATCCTGTGGAGAGGGAAATGGCAACCAACTCCAGTATTCTTGCCTGGAGGATCCCATAGGCAGAGGATCCTGGCAGGCTACAGTCCATGGGGCCACAAGAGTCAGACATGACTTAGCGACTAAACCAACAGTCTCCTATAAAATTTTTTGAAAGACATTGTTCTTAGTGTGTTGTTTAGGAGACTGGGATGGGTTGATGTCAGTAATAGAAACATGTTTTATCATTGGTTACAGAGATGAGAACAATGTCAGCCTTAGAAGCAAGGGATTCCACCACTGAATGGCTAATAACTTTTAGAGGCATTGGATAAACTCATTGGTTGGCTTTCAAAGCATGTTCACTGAAGAGAGTTGTGCTGAACTATTAGACAATGTTTTGTTACCATGACTACCGAACTGTCATCGATTAGTTACACAAGTTTAAAGCCAGCTCTGGTGGTTGTCAAAATGGTTATAGAACATGTTTTCCTAAGAGTTTGGAGCAAAGAATCTCATCTCTGCCTGAGAACAGTCTTTCTTTTCAAGGTTCGATGCACGATACTGGATGCTTGGGGCTAGTGCACTGGGACGACCCAGAGGGATGGTATGGGGAGGGAGGAGGGAGGAGGGTTCAGGATGGGGAACACATGTATACCTGTGGTGGATTCATTTCGATATTTGGCAAAACTAATACAATTATGTAAAGTTTAAAAATTAAAAAAAAAAAAACTTAACAGTAGAAAGATGGTACTGATGAACCTGTTTTCAGGGCAGCAGTGGAGACTCAGACATGGATAACAGACTTACAGACACAGTGGGGGAAGGAGAGGGTGGGATGAATTCAGACAGTAGCGTGGAAACATATTCATTCAGTTCAGTTCAGTCGCTCAGTCGTGTCCGAATCTTTGCGACCCCATGAATCGCAGCACGCCAGGCCTCCCTGTCCATCACCAACTCCCACATTACCATATGTAAAACAGCCATTGGGAAATTGCTTTCTGATGCTGGGCGCTTAGGCTGGTGCTCTGTGATACCTAGAAGGGTGGGAGTTGGGAGGAAGATTCAAGAGGCTGGGGACATGTGTATACCTATGGCTTATTCATGTTAATGTGTGGCAGAAACCAACACAATATTGTGAAAAATTATCTTCCAATTTAAGAAAAAACTAGAACTATCACCCCATCTAACAGATAACCCTATCTTCTACCCCAGGAGTGTGATCTTTTCATATGCCTGTAAGAGGGTGACTCTATAAAGTGTGAATACACATACAGTGGTAGCTTGATAGTTGTACCATTGTAGAAATTAAAGGAGTGACTGTCTCAGTGAGCAAGTTAAATAGATGAAGCTCAAAGATTTTTAGAGGTAGCATATAGGTATAGGGAAGGAAAAGAAAGGAAACCTCTTACAATATCTCTCTGAGTGATGAGGATACTAAGGTCCTGAGCTTGCTCAGTCTTTTTCATATTTGTACCACTTATGAAGTATTTTCCTTATGTTATCTTTTAAAATGAAGGGGGTTCAAGTCAGATTTCACTTAGGTAACTAGTAAGGACACTGAAAGCAGGAGCTATGACTTAAACATGTTTAAGCCTCCCAGAGAGCCTTGGACAAAGTTGTGTACACGGGAATTATTAAGAAATGCTTGCTAATTTAAATGGAATTTTCCTGTCATTTTTGCTTAAACTATTTCGTTGTATAAAGCCACACAGACTCTTAAACATTTTCTTTTGTTTTAATTTTGTTTTCAGATCCTGGTGCCACATCAAACTTGGTATTTTTGAAACAACCTTCTTCCTTAATCAGAGTCATTGGTCAGAGTGCAGTGTTGCCATGTGTTGCTTCAGGACTTCCTACTCCAAGCATTAGATGGGTGAAAAACCAGGAGACAGTTGACACAGAAAGGTAACATTGTCTGCCTAAAAGCCTTTTCCAGCCTTGGCTTGTGACTTGGTCTAATCTTATTTGAGACTATTGATTAATTTTAAAAAGGTTATCTCTTTTATTTTTATTTAAACACATCATGATGCTTATTTATCATTCTTGAAATATGTTTATATGCTATATATGATTAGGATGTTTAAAGAATGCTTTTAAGATATTAAGGGATAATTATTCCATTGGTTCTTCTTAGCTTAAGGCCCTAGGATTTCCTTCCTTAAATTGTTGCAAGAGTTTCTAATGCTGACTACCTGAGATGTCTAACTTACTCTCATATGCATTTTGTCGATGATAGTTTTTTCCTTTACTTAAACAGTAAAAGAAAATGTATTCCTCATTTTTTTGTTTTTGACTTTTAGGGTCATACCAGCTTCCTTCTATGACCTCAGATTTTTCATCTTACACATAAGCCTTTTCTGTTGACATCGACCATCACCCTATTTTCCCTCCCAAACACTGTCATTACTTCCTTTTGTTGTTCAGTTGCTAAGTCACGTCTGACTCTGCAACCCCATGAACTGCGGCATGCCAGGCTCCCTGTCCTTCACTGTCTCCTGGAGTTTGCTTAGATTGTGTCCATTGAGTTGGTGATGCTATCTAACCCTCTCATCCTCTCCTGCCCCCGTCTCCTTTTTTCTTCAATCTTTCCGAGCATCAGGGTGTTTTTTCCCAGTAAGTCGGCTCTTCGTATCATGGGGCCAGAGTATTAGAGCTTCAGCATCAGTCCTTCCACTGAACATTCAGGGTTGATTTCCTTTAGCATTGAGTGTTTTGATCTCCTTGCTGTCCAAGGAACTCTCAAGAAGCTTCTCCAGCACCACAATTCAAAAGCATCAATTCTTCGACTCTCTGCCTTCTCTATGGTCCAACTCTCACATTCGTACATGATTACTGGAAAAACCATAGCTTTTGACTATATGGACCTTCATCAGCAAAGTGATGTCTCTGCTTTTTAATATGCTATCTAGAGTTGTCATGGATAAATGTCTTCCAGGAAGCAAGTGTCTTCTAATTTCATGGCTACAGTCACCATCAGCAGTGATTTTGGAGTCCAAGGAAATAAAATCTGTCACTACTTCTACTTTTTCCCCTTCTATTTGCCATGATCAGGCCAGCTTTTTCACTCTCCTCTTTCACCTTCTTCAAGACGCTCTTTAGTTCCTCTTCACTTTCTCCCATTAGGTGGTGTCCTCTGCATATCTGAGGTTGTTGATATTTCTCCTGGCAGTCTTGATGCCAGCTTGTGATTCATCCAGCCTGCCATTTCACATGATGTACTCTGCACAGAAGTTGCATAAGGAGGGTGACAATATGCAACCTTAACATACTCTTTTCCCAATTTTGAACCAGTTCATTGTTCCATGTCCAGTTCTAACTATTGCTTCTTGACCTGCATACAGGTTTATCTGAAGATAGGTATGGTGATATTCCCATCTCTTTAAGAATTTTTCACAGTTTCTTGTGGTCCACACAGTCACAGGCTTTAGCATAGTCGGTGAAGCAGAAGTAGATGTTTTTCTGGAATTCCCTTGCTTCCTCTATGATCCAACGAATGTTGGCAATTTGATCTCTGGTTCCTCTGCCTTTTCTAAATCCAGGTTGTATATCTGGAAGTTCTCAGTTCATATATTGCTGAAGCCTAGATTGAAGGATTTAGAGCATAACCTTGCTAGCACGTAAAATAAGCACAATTGTAGGGTAGTTTGAACATTCTTTGGCATTGCCTTTCTTTGGGATTGGAGTGAAAACTGACCTTTTCCAGTCCTGCGGCCACTGCTGAGTTTTCCAAATTTGCTGATCTATTGAGCGCAGTACTTTAGATTTTAGATAGCTCAGCTGGAATTCCATCACTTGCACTAACTGTGTTCATACTAATGCTTCCTAAGGCCCACTTGACTTCACATTCCAGGATGTCTGGCTCCGGGTGAGTCGCCACACCATCATGTTTATTCAAGTCGTTAAGATCCTTTTTGTACAGTTCTTCTGTGTATTCTTGCCATTTCTTCTTAATCTCTTCTGCTTTTGTTAGATCCTTACCATTTCTGTCCTTTATTGTACACATCGTTGCATGAAATAGTCCCTTGATATCTCCACTTTTCTTGCAGAGATCTCTAGTCTTTCTCATTCTGTTGTTTTCCTCTATTTCTGTGCATAGTTCATTGAAGAAGGCCTTATCTCTACTTGCTATGCTCTGGAACTCTGCATTCAGTTGGATACATCTTTTCTTTTTTCCTTGCCTTTCACTTCTTTTCTTTTCTCAGCTATTTGTAAAGTCTCCTCAGACAGCCACTTTGCCTTCTTGCATTTTTTTTTCCCCTTTGGGATAATTTTGGTCACCGCCTCCTGTACAGTGTTATGAACTTCCATCCATAGTTCTTCTGGCACTCTGTCTACTAGATCTAATCCCTCGAATCTATTCTTCACCTCTGCTGTATAATCATAAGGGATTTGATTTAGGTCATACCTGAATGGCCTAGTGGTCTTCCCAACCTTCTTCAATTTAAGTCTGAATTTTGCAATAAGGAGCTCATGATTTGAGCCACAGTCAGTCCAGTCTTGTGTTTGCTGACTGTATAGAGCTTCTCCATCTTTGGCTACAAAGAATATAATCAATCTGAATTTTGGTACTATCTGGTGATATCCACGTGTAGAGTCGTCTGTTGTGTTGTTGGATGAGGGTGTTTGCCATGACCAGTGTGTACTCTTGACACAACTCTGTTAGCCTTTGCTCTGCTTCATTTTGTACTCCAGAACCAAACATGCCTGTTATTCCATGTATCTCTTGACTTTCTACTTCTGCATTCCAATCCCCTGTGATGAAAAGGACATCTTTTTTGGTGTTAGTTCTAGAAGGTCTTAGATCTAGTAGATCTTCACAGAACTGGCCAATTTCAGCTTCTTCAGCATTAGTGGTTGGGGCATAGGCTTTGGTTACTGTGATGTTGAATGATTTCCCTTGGAAATAAGCTGAAATCATTCTATCATTTTTGAGATTTCAAGCAAGTCCCAGGTGGTGCTAGTGGTAAAGAAACCATCTGCCAATGCAGGAGACATAAGAGACATAGGTTCTATCCCTGAGTCAGGAAGATCCCTTGGAGAAGGAAATGGCAAACCACTCTAGTATTCTTGCCTGGAGAATTCCATGGACAGAGGAGCCTGGTGGATTATGGTTCATAGTGTCACAAAGAGTTGGACACAACTGAAGTGAATTCCCATGCACGCACTGCATTTTGGACTGTTTTGTTGACTATGAGAGCCACTCCATTTCTTCTAAGGAACTCTTGCCTAGAGTAGTAGATATAATAGTCTTCTGAATTAAGTTTACCCATTCCTATCCATGTTAGTTCACTGATTTCTAAGATGTTGATGTTCACTCTTAACATGTCCTCCTTGACCATGTCCAGTTTACCTAGATTTATGGACCTAACATTCCAAATTCCTATGTAATATTGTTCCTTACAGCATCGTACTTTACTTTCACCACCAGACACATCCACAACTGAGTGTCGTTCCCACTTTGGCCCAGCTGCTTCATTCTTTCTGGAGCTGTTAGTAATTGCCCTTTGCTCTTCCCCAGTAGCATAGTGGATACCTTCTGACCTAGGGGCTTGTCTTCTGGTGTCATGTCATGTTGCCTTTTCATACTGTTGATGGGGTTCCTTATCATCCTGTTCATGGGCTTCTTGTGGCAAGAATACTGGAGTGGTTTGTTATTCCCCTCTCCAGTGGACCATGTTTTGTCAGAACTCTTCAATATGATCTGTCCTTCTTGTGTGACTCTGCATGGCATGGCTCATAGCTTCATTGAGTTATGCAAGCCCCTTCACCCCAAGAATGCTGTGATCCATGAAGGGCCATTTACTTCCTTAGGTAATAGATTTTTTTTTTTTCAGTTGTATTCTGGTAAGAGAACTGGGTGGTGGTGATGGAGGTGGTGGTAGTTCCATATGATTTATTTCCATAACAAAGTCATCTTGTGCATTGTAGAATGTACAGTAACATCCCTGGCCTCTGCCCATGAGATGCAGTAGCACTCCCAAGTTGTGACAACCAAAAATGTTTCTAGACATTGCCAGATACCTCTCAGGAGACAAAATTATCCCCAGTTGAGGACCATTTTCCCGGAGCAGTGCTGTGCAATGGGAACATGATGAAAGCCACAAAAATAATTAAAAATTTTCTGGAACACATGGCACTACTAAATACAATAATTTATACAATGTACTGGTTAAAGTGAAATTTAGTTCTACCAAAACAATAAAGTTTGTGTTTAGTCCTGCTTCATATCCTACATTTACATTTCCTCAGTCAGTCTAGCCACATTTCAAGTGTCAGGAGCCACATGTGGCTGGTGGCTGTTGTTTGGATAGAGCAAGTGTAGAGCTTCCCAGTTGACTAATTTAGCGTAAGCAGGTAATCTTAATTTGTGTAGTTCAGTAAACAAGATACAGAAAGGAGTATCTGTCTAGTCAGCTTGGTGATCAGCCTTTACTGATCAGTGGGGATGCTAGAATGCAATCAGATTGTTCCTCACATGTTCCATTAGCCAAACTGATAGCACCATCTTCAGTGTCACCTGATTTCTTACTGAACACCTGTCCAGTCACCAACTTCTGCCTATATTTTACTCCCTTTTCCCCCACTCTTTTTTCCAGCTAAATATTATACAAAGAATTCCTAAGACTTTAAGGGAATTTTTTTAAACCTACACTAACTGAAAACATGAGGAACCTTAAGATAGGGTATATACTGGCACAAAGACAGAAATATAGATCAATGGAACAAAATAGAAAGCCAAGAGATAAATCCACGCACGTATGGACGCCTTATCTTTGACAAAGGAGGCAAGAATATGCAATGGATTAAAGACCATCTCTTTAACAAGTGGTGCTGGGAAAACTGGTCAACCACTTGTAAAAGAATGAAACTAGAACACTTTCTAACATCATACACAAAAATAAACTCAAAATGGATTAAAGATCTAAACTTAAACCAGAAACTATAAAACTCCTAGAGGAGAACATAGGCAAAACACTCGCCGACATAAATCACAGCAGGATCCTCTATGACCCACCTCCCAGAATATTGGAAATAAAAGCAAAAATAAACAAATGGAACCTAATTAAACTTAAAAGCTTCTGCACAACAAAGGAAAGTCTAAGCAAGATGAAAAGACAGCCTTCAGAATGGGAGAAAATAATAGCAAATGAAGCAACTGACAAACAACTAATCTCAAAAATATACAAGAAACTCCTGCAGCTCAATTCCAGAAAAATAAATGACCCAGTCAAAAAATGGGCCAAAGAACTAAATAGACATTTCTCCAAAGAAGACATACAGGTGACTAACAAACACATGAAAAGATGCTCAACATCACTCATTATCAGAGAAATGCAAATCAAAACCACAATGAGGTACCATTTCACTCCAGTCAGAATGGCTGCGATCCAAAAGTCTACAAGCAATAAATGCTGGAGAGGGTGTGGGGAAAAGGGAACTCTCTTACACTGTTGGTGGGAATGCAAACTAGTACAGCCACTATGGAGAAGAGTGTGGAGATTCCTTAAAAAACTGGAAATAGAACTGCCTTATGACCCAGCAATCCCACTGCTGGGCATACACACTGAGGAAACCAGAATTGAAAGAGACACGTGTACCCCAATGATCATCGCAGCACTGTTTATAATAGCCAGGACATGGAAGCAACCTAGATGTCCATCAGCAGATGAATGGATAAGAAAGCAGTGGTACATATACACAATGGAGTATTACTCAGCCATTAAAAAGAATACATTTGAATCAGTTCTAATGAGGTGGATGAAACTGGAGCCTATTATAAACAGTGAAGTAAGCCAGAAAGAAAAACACCAATACAGTATACTAACGCATATATATGGAATTTAGAAAGATGGTAACAATAACCCTGTATACGAGACAGCAGAAGAGACACTGATGTATAGAACAGTCTTTTGGACTCTGTGGGAGAGGGAGAGGGTGGGATGATTTGGGAGAATGGCATTGAAATATGTATATCATATATGAAACGAATCGCCAGTCCAAGTTCGATGCATGATACTGGTTGCTTGGGACTGGTGCAATGGGACGACCCAGAGGGATGGTACGGGGAGGGAGGAGGGAGGGGGGGTTCGGGATGGGGAACACGTGTATACCCGTGGCGGATTCATGTTGATGTATGGCAAAACCAATACAGTATTGTAAAGTAATTAACCTCCAATTAAAATAAATTTATATTAAAAAAAAGGGTATGTAAATGTTAAGCTCTTAGAGTAGAAATTTTAATTGGCTACATGTTAGAACAAAGTATCAGGAATAGGACAGCTGAGATAGGTTATTTTTAAAGCTTTTATATTTTATCTTCGTAGAAGTACATTCTGAAGACAAATAATAAGAGTTTGATTTCTTATATAAGAAATAAAAGTGAGAATTTCCATGATTCTCATTTGTTTATTCAATAATTATTCAACAAGTATTTATTAAATGCTCTTTATGTTCGGCCCTATTCAAGGTACAGGAAGTAGAGTAGTGAACCAAATAGATTTTTGCTCTTAGAGAGTTCATATTCTAGTGGACAAGAGTCAGGCAATAATCATATGAACATAAAATTTCAGTTTATAATAAGTGCTGTGAAGAAAATTAAGACAAATTTAGTAATTTCCTAGTTACATTACTTTGAATTTTAAGGATAAATAGAAGATTGAGTAGACTTTCCCATCTTGAGTTCTGTAGGCTTCTCAATGCTTCAGTTATGTGGTAGAAAAGTCTGAGAAGCATTGCTTTGCCATACCACTGTGTCAGGAAGCTTCAGAAGAATATAAGAGCAAGACAGTGCTGGTGTTCTTCACACTGGTGTTTCCAGACCCAGGCACAGTACTTGGCATATAATTGGGTAGGAAGAGGGCGACCAATGTATTTTGGTTGAATTTCTGAATGTAGTATAGGAAAATGTAAGTAGGTGAATGGAACACCGTGCTTCAGGTTAGATACAAGTGATTATTCAAAGTATCCTTGTTTCTGCCAGTCTTATGAGATATGTAGATGGATCTTAGTTAATAAATTATGTAGACCTCAAATTAGAAAGAAATTTAGAAATTGAAAGAAAAATGTGACTAGAAATCTAGATAGTAGCCGGGCTGGCTCTAGTGAAAAGGAAAAACCAAACAAATTATTAGACATCCTTCTCAATTATTCATCTTAAGAACTAGTTAAGAATATTTCAAAACATGTCCATGACTTTTATAAGTGTGTTAAGAATTGATATATTTGGTTAATCTTTTGATCACATTTGTTTGGATCCAAACCAAACATAGCTATTGAAGTGGGGGTGGTGGTAGAAATGTATCCCATTCATTGAGTAGTTTTATTTGAAAGGGAGAGAATTCAGAAAATACAAATGCTGAAGTGCACGGTGACTGACAGCAAAATGTAATTTAGTAATTAAATAATGTTATGTTTTAGTGGAATGATAGATTAGAACTCAGCTGCAAAAGAAACAGGTTATAGTTATAAAATGCTTAATGTTAGATTACAATTGACAGTAGTAGAAAAATTAGATTGTTTAAAGGACAAGTGGAGGACTTCCATTTCTGGGAAGATTGAGTAGTATTTTCCCCTGATCTTCCTGTTGCATACAACTGAAAACTCTGGACATTACAGGTAGAACACATGTAAGACTCTGAAAGGTGGAGAGAGGAAGGGACCTTAGACCTAAGAAACAACATGATGTTTTAAGTTCCATGGGTTTTGTTTTTACCTTGTATATCCCAGCTTGAGCTGAAGAAGCTGGTAACCTGCAACCACCACTAGGCACAAACAAAAATGCACCACCAAAGTGTGTTTTCTCTAGGCAAAGGACCAGAGAGGGGCAGCAAGATAAAAACTACTTCAACTACTCTAATCAGTCCTACTCCAGCCAAATACCACATAAAGAACTGTGACCCCATCCTCTCCAATGCCAGCAAAGGCCTAGTGGGATGCCGAGACTTCTGCCTTCACCAGGTTGTGATGAACCATCCTCCGTGCTCTATGGTGTCAGAGGCTAAGTAGAGAGCCAGGACTTTGATCCCAACCAAGCAGTATTGAGGCCCCCACCCCTGCTGTGTCAGTGGAGGTGCCTGGGGAGCCTGGACTTTTATCCCACCTGGCAATAGAGACACTCTTTGCCAGCTTCCCTTCTCCACCAGGGTGGTATCGAAGGAGGCCTGTGGGGAGTCAGGACTTGCAGTACCTTGTAATGTCGAACCCTCTCTCTTCATGGTGTTACTGGACGCCACGTGGGAAACAGTAATGAGGCACTCGTACTGCACCCAGCCAGAGAGTAGGCTCAGTGGCAGCGTAATGAGGAGCCAGGACTCTCAGTCCTGCTAAGGCATGATGTGGAGTCCCCCTTCCCCCTCAGGTGTCAGTCAAGACTGAGAGTGGAACCTGGACTTCATGAGGTAGCACCTCCCCTTTCCACTGGGTGTCAGAAGAAGCCACCTGCAAGCAAAAGGTTTAGTAAGATCCAGAATCTTATAACATAATGCCCCAAATATCCAGATGTCAATGGAAAATTGCTCATCAAACCAAGAATGAGGAAAATCTCAAATGAGAAAGGACAATTTATGCTAAAACTGAGATTACAGGTCTTTGAATTATGTAAGAAAGATTTTTAAAGCAGTTATCATTAAAATGCTTCAACAAGGAATTATGAATACATTTGAAATAAACAAAAAACAGAATATCTCAAGAGATAAATAGTCTCTTCAAAGGAATAGAAGATTTAAAGAAGAACTAAACAGGAAATTTTGAACTAAGACAATAAAAACTACAACAACAAAAAAAAACCCCAGCTCATTAGATGGGCTAACAAGAGACTGGATGGGATAAAGGAAAGAATTAGTGGACTGGAAAAAAAGGGAGACGACACAAGATGATCGATATTAGGGCTGAGCCGGGGTTGCCACTACAGACCCAGCAAACATCGAAAGGATAATAGGAGAATACTATAAACAACTACTAGTCATGTAGTCCAGTAGTCATGTATGGATGTGAGAGTTGGACCACAAAGCAGGCAGAATGCCAAAGAGTTGATGCTTTTGATCTGTGATGCTGGAGAAGACTCTTGACAGTCTCTTGGACAACAAGGAGATTAAACCAGTCCATCCTGAAGGAAATCAACCCTGAGTACTTATTGGAAGGACTGATGCTGAAGCTGCAATACTTTGGCCGCCTGATGCCAGGATCTTTTAGAAAAGATCCTGATGCTGGGAAAGATTGATGGCAGAAGGAGAAGAGGGTGACAGAGGATAAGACGGTTGTATGGCATCACTAATTTAATGGACATGAACTTGGGCAAATTTCAGGAGGTGGTGAAGGACATGGAGGCCTGGCGTGCTGCAGTCCATGGGGTCGCAAAGAGTCAGACACGGCTTGGTGACTGAACAACGACATAAACAATTGTACATCACATAAGTTTGATTGAGACAAACCATTTCCTCTAAAACGCAAACTACCATATCTAACTCAATATGAAATAAGTAGTCCTCTTAACTCTTAAGGAGATTAAATTTGTAATTTTTAAACTCTCCCCAAAAGTCTGCAAGTCCACATGGCTTCACTGGAGAATTCTATCAGTGTTTAAAGAGTTAGAACCAATTCTACACAGTCTTTCTGGAAAATGGAAAGAATTGGAGCTAATATTATATAGTGAGAATTTTATTATGCCTCACATTTTGGGTGCATGTAAATTCTGTGTTATCTTACCTGGGAAACACTGAACAGAGGAACCTGGAGGGCTACAGTCCACGAGGTCACGAAAGAATGGGACATGACTTAGCAACTTAACAATAAAATTAAAAACTTTTGCTCTGTGAAAGACCATGTTAAGAGGATGAAAAGATAAAGCTACAGATTTTTTGTGGGGACAAAATATTTGCCAACCATGTATCAAACAAAGGAGGAGTATCTAAAATGTGTAAAGGTATCTCAAAACTCAGTATTTAAAAAGTATATAATTCAGTTAGAATGTAGACAGAAGAGTTAGTTCAGTTCAGTCACTCAGTGGTGTCTGACTCTTTGCGACCCTGTGGACTGCAGCATGCCAGGCTTTCCTGTCCATCACCAACTCCCGGAGCTTACTCAAACTCATGTCCTTTGAGTTGGTGATACCATCCAACCATCTCATCCTCTGTCATCTTAGATAGATGGTTCACCAAACAAGATGTACAGATGGTAGATAAGCACAGGAAAAATTGCTTAATATCATTAGCCATTAGGAAATGCAAATTAAAACCACAACTTATCACTGCATACTTCAAGAGTGACAGTGCCAGATGTTGTCAGGTACGTGGAGAAACGAGATCACTCTGGCATTGCTGGTAGGAATGTGAAGTGGTGCAGCCACTCAGAAGAGCTGTTTGACAGTTTCTGAAGAAATTTGTTGCAACTGCCATATCACCTACATTTACATTCTTGGGCATTTATCCCATCGAAACGAACTTACGTTCAGACAGAAACCTGCACGTATATATTTATAGCAGCTTTATTCATAATACCCCCAAACTAGGAACAACTCAGCTGTCTTTCATTGAGTGAAGGATTAAATAAACAATGTCTATTCATACTCTGAAATTACTGTTCAGCAATAAAAGGAATAAACTATTGACAATTGCAACAACCTGGATGAATCTCCAGAGAATTATGCTGAGTGAAAAAAGCCAATCCCCAGAGGTTGCATACCATGTGACTATCTATGTAACATTCTTCATGAAATGCAAAAATTATTGAAGTGGAGAACAGGTTAGTGGTTGCCAGGGGTTAATGAGGAGGTGGGCGAGGGAGGGAGGTGGATATGGCTATAAAAGAGCAGCAGGAGGGATCTTTGTGATGGTGGGAATGTCAGTCTCCTAGTTACAGTTCCACAAGATCTTACTGTTGAGGAAAACTAAGTAAAGGGTCCGTGAGATCTCTCCGTATCATTCCTTGGACCTGCATGTGAATCTACAGGTATCTCTCAAAAGTTTAAAGAAAAAAAGCAAATGAGTGTGTATGTAAGATTAGCTTTCTCCTACCCTTCCTCAACTGCTGTTTTAGAGGAAGAGGTGTCTAAGAAGTTCTTTTGTGCTCTGGATATTATTTTCCATTCTCTCCAGTACTTTTGTAAATCCTCTTTTCAGATGTTTTCCTCTCCGATGGTTACCTGTCTTTTGTCTTTAAAAAAGCTCACCTCTCTCTCACTCAAATAACAACACAGAAAAACCTACATTTAAACAAGTCATTTTCCTTCTGCATTCCCCGTCACACTTAAGAGTCTTTTTTGACGTGTGTTTCTTCCTCAGCTTTTCTGTCCAGTCCGTCTGTCATTTTACCTCCTAAACATCTCTGAAATTCATGCCTGTTGCTAACACCTTATTCCAAGGTGCTGTTGACTGTCACATCATTTACTTCAGTAGCCTCCTTTTAACCCCACGTATACTCTGGCCTCATTCCAAATGCCCTTGCCATAGCAGTCTTTTCAAAGCCCAAGTCTTAACTACATCATTGTCAACTTCCCACCCACTTTTAAAGATGTTTAATGGACTTCCATTTTTTTCAAGTTAAGGATTCAGATTCTTTTTTTTTTTTTTTTTTTTTAGTATTCAGATTCTTAAAATGGCTTTCAGAGCCTTGTGTGGTCTGGCTCCATCCTCATATTTTTGCTTTTTTAATTCTTATATCTGGCCACATTGGTGGTTTTTGGATCCCCACACTGTGATCCTTTCTTTCACAATCCTTTGCATGTGCTAGACTTTCTTTTTGAAATCTCTTCCTCCCCTTCATCATTAGTTAGTTCCTATTCATTCTTCAGATCTCAGCTCAAAGGTTATTTTTATCAGTGAAATTTCTTTCTGATTTTCTGACAGATTCTTCTGGTATACCATTGTGTCGTGAAAGTCGCTCAGTAGTGTCCAACTCTTTGTGACCCCATGGACTATAGCCCATCAGGCTCCTCTGTCCATGGAATTCTCCAGGCAGGAATACTGGAGTGGGTCACCATTTCCTTTTCCAGGGTAACTACCCTACCCAGGGATCAAACCCAGGTCTCCTGCATTACAGGCAGATCCTTTACTGTCTGAGCCACCAGGGAAGCCCATAACTCTACGTTGTGTAGAGTTACCATTTTTTATGTCCTCTAATTTATTCCCTCTAAATTGCATGACAGCACTGATTTTGTTTTTGCTTGCTTCAGTATATCAGCTGTTACCTGACATACATAGGGATACCAGTAAATAATGAATGAATGAATAAATCCCTTTCTTTAACTTCATCATCCAACTTTTCAAAAGAGTGGCCATTATTTCATGCCTTCTCTTTACCCCTGTTGTTACTGCCGTGATTCATCCTTTTCTCTTTAATTCCATTACAATGACTTTACAACTTCTACTTGTTTCTTCACTAAATCTGACCATGTTATTAATCTGCTCAAAAGCCTTTCCCTTTGGCCAAAGACATAGGTCTTAGCACACCATGTTCTCCTCAACTGACCCCTGGTTACTCAGAGACACATATGTAATACACTCCTTATGTCTAGCAGTGCTCAGTTTGGGTCCGTTGACCATGAATACTTCTCCACTTACTGTTTCTGTTGACTGCATCTTTGAATTTTGGAGCTTGAATTCCTTTGTACTGTAAGCCACCATATGTTACATGAACAACTTAAATCATTTCTGAGAAGCTGTTGGACATTCTTCCTCCCAGACTTCTTTTAAGGAAAGTAAAATCAGCTGCGTTAAGAAAGACTGACTTCCACTGTTCTTGTACTCATGGCAAATATGAGGCATAGCAAGTACCAGGAATGTTTCTGAGTATAATTATTAGATATAAATTACTATACCTCAGTTTCAAAAGTACTAACTAGTGTTTCAAATTATGTTCCACTCAGCTGGGTATCATATGTGTGTAGGGCTGATTTCCCCTTTATGAATATTGTTTTCCATTTATGAAACATAGTAGTGAATTTGACCAGTAAAATATGCTATGCTATGCTAAGTCACTTCAGTCGTGTCCGACTCTGTGTGACCCCACAGACGGGAGCCTAGCAGGCTTCCCCGTCCCTGGAATTCTCCAGGCAAGAACACTGGAGTGGGTTGCCATTTCCTTCTCCAATGCATGAAAGTGAGAAGTGAAAGCGAAGTCGCCTAGTTGTGTCCAACTCTTAGCGACCCCATGGACTGCAGCCTACCAGGCTCCTCCGTCCATGGGATATTACAGGCAAGAGTACTGGAATGGGGTGCCATTGCCTTCTCCAAGTAAAATATAGGATATTAGTTTTTGTAAATTTGTCTTGTTTTGTGAGATACCCAAACCTTGTTTTATCTCTTTTTCTTTTATCCTAGTCACTCTTTCTTGCTTTCTTCCGTTATATGTTGTGTAGCTTCTCTATCACATGAAGTTGTAATTAGAGGGTGTAATTAATAGTTCACATTGGAAGGCCACTTGATAAATTTAGTCATGATCTTTCAGAGTATTTCTTAGAGAAGTCACCACATCTGATTCTGGTTTTCCCGTTGTGGTACAGAAACTTAATCTTGCCTGTTGGATTCAGGAAGACTAATTACTCAAATTCACAATGTACTAAAACTTAAGCCAGTACAGTGCTTTACTTACAATGAGAATTGTTTTAAGCATGGCCCAGACTGAATAGTGATTTCCTCTGATTTTTCTTCCCCATCAGGAATTCATATGAAAAGCCAAATTGTAATCAGAACTATTTTGTTGAGCATAAATACAGACAGGAACTATAACAGTATTAAGATCTATGAGAAAAATCTGCCTGTGAAAGCCAGTTAGTTAGTTACAAAACCTTAAAGTAAAAGTAAAATTGTAACTCTCCAAAATCTTCAAATTTAACTAAACTTATTAACTTTATAAAATTTTCATCAGAATATTGATTTGTGATTTCTTCCTTGATGTTACAGAATGATTCAGCTTTCCTTTTAAATATTCTTTTTGAGAGAGAGAGAAAGGGAGGGAGGGAGTGTGACAGGAAATGAGATTTTCTTGTGGTAGCTATTTCACTTTCCAGTGATTACTTCAAATAATGTATATATAACATACTACACTGTTACAGATAGAAAAATTCCTTTATAAAAATACTTTACCTGTACAAAAATCTAAAAAATATATATTCTGTTTAAATAGACTTAAGTCATGTAGAGTTGGGTCAGTAATGTTTAGCATCCTTGCTGATAATGATGTGATGGTGGCTAGTTTGTGCCCAGTTGCCACACCCAGGAAATTGCTGTCAACCATTCTTCTCTCTCCCTTCCCTTCCTCTTTTCCTTCCTTTCCTAGCCAAGCTATCATTGGAAACTTTCAGTAGGCTCTATGACCCCGTGACTTACTGTTTCTAATCTGACATGTTGCCCTCTCTGTTAGTCATTTGAGTGTGGCATCACTGTGCTGGTGTGACTCACAGTGTGAAACCAGACTTCAGAATGACACAATTTGGGGAAAAAAAAAAAACTAGGTGGAGTGGGTAAGCAGGGATGGATTGTGGGGAGTGGAATTGGTCACAACAGTGGTATCCCTTTGGGAATAATTAGTGTCAGAGATAATTCATTGTAACATTTTGATTTGTATTTATGATACTTATGCATGTAAAATATGAGCAAAGTAAATTGGACTAAATTAAATTCTGCTATTTTACATTGGTCTCAGTCCTTCTGTAGCTGTATAAATAATATAAGTGTTTTATCTGTTTTATTTCGAGAGTTTTTCAGGTATCATATTTCTCGTTCTGAAACATATCAATATTTCTAATGCAGCTCTGGAAGGTTGGTATTGCTGGCAGGTGGTAGTCTGGAGATCAATGATGTCACCGAGGATGATGCTGGGACTTATTTTTGTATAGCTGATAATGGAAATGAGACCATTGAAGCTCAAGCAGAGCTTACAGTACAAGGTATGCAAATATTTCTTGTATAAATTTTAAAAATACTGTTGTACTTTATGGTTTTGCTAATTGTTAAACATTAATGTAGAAGAAGCAAATACAGCATACTAGTTAAAAGTCTAAGCTTTAAACCAGGCTGCTTGGGCTCAAATGCTGGGTCTTGTATTTCCTAGCTGTAGAACTATAGGAGATTTACTGCTCTATAATAAGAGTTGTTTTCAGGATCAGAAGAGTAACACTTATAAAACTCCCAGAATGGTGACTAGAACATGGTATAAGCTCAAAATTAGTTGTTGTTATCTGTAGTATAAGGAAGAGAAGGGTGCAGTCTGGGGCATCTAGAAGATTACTTTTCTTGTCTCAGAATGCTTTATCTTTCTCTGACCAAGAACCACATATCCTAAGCATTGGTGTTCCCACCTTTCAGGTGAATAGATCATCCAGTAAGGAGTCTGCTGTGGTTTTGAATGTAACACATTTGATTTTATGATTTTTTTTTTCTTTTCAACTAATGCTGACCATCAGAGCATCTCCCTTATAGGTTCTGTGATTCGGAAGTCAAAGAAAATGACCATGGCATATACACATAACCTCACCATCTTCCTTGCTCTTCCTCCATCTGGAAATGTACTGTCAGAGGAACATTTGCTCTCCTATGATTTGTCTGCACATATTTTTTTCAAATAAAAATCTTGAAGACCTCTGTTACTATTAGGGAAATCCAACACTGCTTGGATTCGTGGAAGTATACGTTAGCTCATGACATTCAAGTTGTCTCCAAGTGTATTATATTTGATAGAATGCTCCCTGCTGTGTGGTTTAGGGTAGTTTCATGGTTTATATATAAGTCTTTCTCTTGGTACATTTTGTGGGTTTCAGAGTGGGAAGTAGTCACATTCCTACTCTGATTGATAGGAATTGAGGAGCACACTGGGGCTCTATGCTGGCAGAGGCATAGAATGTTTATATTCTCTACTGCCATCTGTGGGTGGACTTATAACCTCTGAAAACCAAAAGAGCAAGTCTTAGAGTTCATGTAACTATTACCTCACTTGAGCTCAGCCGTTGCTCTGGCTAGATGGAAAGTAGGTTTAGACCAATCGTAGAATGACCAGTTTATTTCTTTACCTCTATATGGATGGTACTGGACAAATAAAATATTAGTGAACTCCATCTTATTTGGAACTCCATCTCATTTACTCTACAGACTATAAAGTTAGTAGAAGAAAGTATAGGAGGATAACTTTGTCACCCAGGAGCAGGAAAAGATTATTTTAAATAAAATTTTGGACGCAGAAATCATGAGGCAAGACATTGATGGCTTGGATCATGTCAGATAAAGCATATTTTAAACATTCAGATGATGAAGAAGAAATGAGGAGCAAAGGATGGGTTAAATATTTGGGTAAATCTAAGTGGATGTTGACTATGTAGAATGATAATGTTAAATGGGATTTAAAATAGAATACACACACATGTAAGTCGGGAGTAAGGATGTGGAGTTAGTCTTCTAAGATTCTTAAAATGTCCAGGAAGTGGTAAAAGTACTATGTTATATTAGAGGTTTGATATTTGGCAAAACTAATACAATTATGTAAAGTTTAAAAATAAAATAAAATTTAAAAAAAAAAGAAAAAAAAAATAAGGCAGGGATGTGTCCTGCAATCTTTGTGGGAGGCTTTGAAAGAACAATAGAAAAATCTAACTATAACAAGATAATAGAAGAAGAAAGTAGAAATAAAAAGTTCTCCAAAAGAAGATAAGAAAGGAAAGGAAAAGGAACATAGAATAAGGTGGACTAAGAGAAAGCGAACAGTGAAATGGTAGACTTTTCATATTATTAAGAGTTAATATAGAAGGAAAATAAAACGATTCTAAATATGTATTGTTGTTGTTCAGTTGTTCAGTCATGTCCGACTCTTTGTGACCCCACGGACTGCAGCATGCCCAGCTTCTCTGTCCTTCACTATCTCCCAGAGTTTGTTAAAACTCGTGTTCATTGAGTCAATGATGCCATCCAACCATCTCATCCTTTGTCACCCCCTTCTCCTCCTGACCTCAATCTCACTGCATCAAGGTCTTTTTCCAGTGAGTTGGCTCTTTGCATTAGGTTGCCAAAATATTACAGCTTCAACTTCTGCATCAGTCCTTCCAATGAATATTCAGGGTTGATTTTCTTTAGGATGGACTGATTTGCTAGTCTTCTCTAGCACCACAGTTCAAAAGCATCAATTCTTTGGCACTCACCCTTTTTTATGATCCAACTCTGACATCCCATACACGACTACTGGAAAAACCATAGCTTTGACTAGATGGACCTTTGTTGGCAAAGTGATGTCTCTGCTTTTTAATATATGCTGTCCAGGTTTGTCACAGCTTTTCTTCCAAGCAGCAAGTGTCTTTTCATTTCATGGCTGCAGTCACCATCAGCACTATTTTGGAGCCCAAGAAAATAAAATCTGTCATTGTGTCCACTTTTTCCCCATCTATTTGCTATGAAGTGATGAGACCAGATGCCATGATCTTAATTTTTTAAATGTTGAGTCAGCTTTTTCACTGTCCTGTTTCACCTTCATCAAGAGGCTCTTTAGTTTCTCTTCACTTTCTGCCATTAGGGTCGTGTCCAGGCAAGAATACTGGAGTGGGTTGCCATTTCCTTCTCCATGGTATCTTCCCGACCCAGGGATTGAAACCAGGTCTCCTGCATTGCAGGCAACTCTTTACTGTTTGAGTCACCAGGGAAGCCCAGATATATATTACCTCATAACATAATCTCAAAATAGGAAAGGCAGAAACTAATAGAACTACAAGAAGTAGACTAAACAAACCCACAGTCCTAAGTGGTAGATTTTAATACACTTCAGTAGTAGATAGGATATGTAGAACAAAGCAAGTAAATACAAACAAAATAAAAACTGCAAATCGTCATAATACAAAACTGAACAACACAATTAACAAAGTTGACTTAATTGACATTTTTTAAATATTGCACCAAACAAATGAATAAACTATTTTTATAAGTGCCTATGAAACTGTTATTAAAATATGCCATATACTGATCATAGAACACATCTTAACAAATTTAAGAAAATGGAAATTCTATGGATTTGACCTCCGTGGAATTAAGATTGAAATTAATTACAGAAGTAGGGGCTTCCCTGGTGGCTCAGACAGTAAAGAATTTGCCTGCAATGCAGGAGACCTGGTTTTGAGCCCTAGGTCAATAAGATCCCCTGGAGGAGGGCATGGCAACCCACTCCAGTATTCTTGCCAGGAGAACCCCATGGATTGGCAGGCTACCAACCATAGGGTCGCAAAGTGTCGGACACAACTGAAGCGACTAAGTATGCAGCACGCAGGGGATGCTTAGAGGAAATGTACAGTCTTGTGTGTGTTCAGTTGTGTTCTGTTCTTTACGACCTCATGGACTGTAGTTGGCCAGGCTCTCTGTCCATGGAATTTTCCAGGCAAGAATACTAGAACAGGTTGCCATTTCCTACTCCAGGGGGTCTTCCAGACCCAGAGATCCAACCCGTGTCTCTTGTGTCTCCTGCTTTGGCAGGCAGATTCTTTTACTACTGAGCCACCTATGAAGCTCTTACTTAGTACATATATTAGAAGGGAAGAAAGGCTGAAAGTTTAGTAATTTAAATATTCATCTCAATGAATGGATAAAAAAGATATGATATGTATATGTATTAATATATATGTGTATATGTATACACACTCAGCCATAAAAGTATGAAATAATACCATTTGCAGCAACACGGATGAACCTAGAGGTTATCGTACTAATGGTAAAATGGTGAAATCAATCAGTCAGAGAAAGACAAATATCATATATCACTTATATGTGGAAGCTAAAATGATAAAAATGAACTTACAAAAGACTCAACAGATATAGAAAACAAACTTATGGTTACAAAAGGAGAAAAGAGGGGTGAATGATAAATCAGGAGTTTGGGATTAGCAGATACAAATGTACTATACATAAAACAACAGAGTCCTATGGTATAACACAGGGAACTATATTCAATATCTTGTAATAAACCATAAGGGAAGAGAATATGAAAAAGTGTATATATATATAACTGAATCACTTTGCTGTACACCAGAAACTAATACAACATTGTAAATCAGCTATATTTTAATAGAATGCATGCATAAATAAATATCTAACTCAAAAAAAGCTAAAAGAGAAAAGAATAGCAAATATAACCCAAAGAAAACAGAAAAAAGAAAGTAATCATAAGAACAAAAATTAATGAAATAGAAAGCAGACGTTCAAAATAAGGTGTTTCCACAAAGGCAAAAGTTGGTGCGTGTAGAGAATAACAACTTTGATAAACCGTGAGAAGACTTATATATAAATTGACAAGATCTTTATTTAGACCAAGAGTCAGCAAACTACACGCTATGGACCAGATCTGCTAACTCCTTATTTTTTGCATAGCCTGTGAACTAAAAATAGTTTATATGGTTTTAATGGTTGAAAAATATCAGAAGAATAATATTTAATACCTAAAATTTTATGAAATTCAGATTATACTGTCCATAAATAAAATTTTATTGGCACAAAGTAACACTCATGTATTGACTATGGGTGCTTTCATGCTATAGCAGAGGATTTGAGTAGGCCCACGGAGCCAAAGATTCTCACTGGTCCTTTTCAGAAAAACCTTCGACTTCTGATAAACTCTATAAAGAACTATAGATTAATAGGTAAACAAAGACAGATAAACCAGTAGAAAATGGGCAAGACTTGAACCTCACAGATCTCCATGCCTTGCATGCTCAGTCACTCAGTCCTGTGGACTCTTTGTGACCCCATGTGCTGTAGCCCCTGGCTCCTCTGTCCACAGAATTTTCCAGGCAAGAATACTGGATTAGGTTTCCCACTCCAGGGGATCTTCCCACCAAGGTCTCTTGCATTAGCAGTTTAATTCTTTACCACTGAGCCACCTGGGAAGCCCTCACCAGGTGGCTACTAAACATTTGAAAAAGAGATTGTTGGTTTTGGTTTTCAGAGGAATGCAAACAAAAATTAAAAGACGCTTACTCCTTGGAAGAAAAGTTATGACCAACCTAGGTAGCATATTGAAAAGCAGAGACATTACTTTGCCAACAAAGGTTCGTCTAGTCAAGGCTATGGTTTTTCCTGTGGTCATGTATGGATGTGAGAGTTGGACTGTGAAGAAGGCTGAGCGCTGAAGAATTGATGCTTTTGAACTGTGGTGTTGGAGAAGACTCTGAGAGTCCCTTGGACTGCAAGGAGATCCAACCAGTCCATTCTGAAGGAGATCAGCCCTGGGCGTTCTTTGGAAGGAATGATGCTAAAGCTGAAACTCCAGTACTTTGGCCACCTCATGCAAAGAGTTGACTCATTGGCAAAGACTCTGATGCTGGGAGGGATTGGGGAAAAGGGGACGACAGAGGATGAGATGGCTGGATGGCATCACTGACTCGATGGACGTGAGTTTGAGTGAACTCCGGGAGGCCTGGCGTGCTGTGCACAATTCATGGGGTCACAAAGAGTCGGACATGACTGAGTGACTGAACTGAACTGACTGAACAATACTGGGTATTGGCTAGGATGAGGAACAGTTGGGATGCTAATATACTGCTGTTAGGACAGTACATTGATTTAATCACTTTAGCTCTAATGCTATTTGGCAGACTCTACTTAAAACTGCAGACAGACTTGTTTCAGGATACAGTGGTTGTATTCCTAGGAGTATACTCATCAGAAGTATATAAATATATGCATCTAAAAACATGTACAGTGTTGTTCACATCAACTTTATTCACAGTGAATCAAAACCAGAAACAATACTAGAATAGGAAAATAGTGCTCTAATCATATGATGGCATGTTGCCAGCAATGAAAATTGGGAGTCCAGTGCTCAGCAGATTGATAAATCTACAAATATCATTGAAAGAAGAAAAAACCAGGCATGAAATAATGCATACTTTATGATTCCATTTTTATAAAGTTCGAAAATAGGTAGAACTTATCTGTCATTTTAGAAGTGAAAATAGTGATTATTTTTGGACAGGGGTAGGGTAGTGACTCTTGTACAGTGGAATTTCTAGTGTGTTAATATTCTGTTTCTTAATGTAGGTGGTAGTTACAGTAATTCAGGCTGTAATGTTAATGTGTGTCACATGAGATCTTTTTTGTTGTTTACAGATAAAAAGTCACGTACAAAAATTTTTTGGAAAATTTAATTTTGAATCTTGTCCCATAGCTGAAAATATTCGTTTCTTTTTTGATGGGAAAGCAATTATGCGAAATGGTTTTGGGTTATATATATATAAATATTTATTTATATAGTTAATTTTGTATTTATAGTCATACCTGTCTGATTTCTGTTGTTTTTTAAAAGATTATAGCTACAGGAAATGCCATAGTGAGTGTTAATGCAGAAAGGGTTATAAGTTCAGTCTTCATCTGTTAAATATTTCAAATTTATTGTTTTATCGTTAACTCCTGGGATTTCTACACATGCTGTGACGTGAATTAGCCCACCGTGTATTTCCTGTCATCTTAGATTGTTGATAACACTTAAAATGGGTCATGAGTTGTTTTTTTTTTAAACAGGAATTTTTCCTTTTCTCTTAAAACACTCTTTATAGTCTATGATACACATCTTCCCTCCCCACAAAAGAAGAAAATTTTCCATATGTATTTTTGTGAGGTAAATTGATATATTCTAAATTGATTAAAAAAATTTAGAATTCCACAGTCTTTCTCTGAAGTCATATGGTAACATCATCTACTTTTCCTGCCCTTCTACTCTCTGATCTCTGTCCACATTAAGACACTCATCGCCCCTCTTCTCCTAGTCATCTTCATGATCTCATTCCCCTTTACTTCATGATAATTTACAATAGTCTGCCCTCATTTATTAGAACTCTCGGTTCTCTTGGCTTAGGGTAAAAGCAAACTGCTTATGGCGTATGTACAGAACACAAGCCGACCCTTCATGTGTTAACGGAGAGAGATCACAGAGAAGCAGTTAAGAGCAGTCTCTGGACCCAGCATACCTGGGTTCCAGTCTTACATCTATCACTTCTTAGCTATGTGAACTTGCGAAGTTATTTAACTTACCTGTGTCTTAGTTTCTTTTATCAGTTAAATGAGTTGTTATAAGGCTTAAAGAAACTTCTGGCACTCTTCCACCAGAACCTGGGGTGGAAATGGAACTCGTCTTTATCAAACTGTGTTTAGTGTCCTGGACATACTACGTGATTGGATGGGGCTCTATTCCCCTGTATCCTCTCATGACCATGTGCTCAGTCACTCAGTCATGTCCGACTCTTTGTGACCCCATGGACTGTAGCCTGCCAGGTTCATCTGTCCATGGAATTGTTTGGGCAAGAATACTGGAGTGGGTTGACATTTCCTTCTCCAAAGGATCTTCCTGGAACCCACATCTCCTGCATTGCAGGCAGATTGTTTACCACTGGAGCCACTTGGGAAGCCCCGTAGCCTCTCACCCTCAGCTAAAATTTCCAAATTTCCAGATAGTTCTTTTCCTGATTTCTCTTTGAAGCTTTTCATAATCATCTTCTCACCCTCAGGTAATTATTATATCTCTTAAAATAACTTTCTTTTTACCAGTAGTGTCTCTCACTGATTTGTTTATGTGCCTTTCCCCACTACTACTAGACTGAGGTTCTTATCAACAAGGACTGGTCATAATAATTTTTTGTCATTGTGCTAAGTCGCTTCAGTTGTGGCTGACTCTTTGCAACCCCATGGACTGTAGCCCTCCAGGCTCCTCTGTCCATGGGATTTTCCAGGCAAGAATTTTGGAATGGTTTGCCATTTCCTCCTCCAGGGGACTTCCCAACCCAGGGATTGAACCGAGTCTCTTAAGTCTCCTGCATTGGAAGCAGGTTCTTTACCACTAGCACCACCTGGGAAGCCATTGTCATTGCAGATTATCAGCAATTAATTATTGAATAAGTGAATAAAACTCTGTGTTGAAATTTTGAAATGTGACAGCTAGAATAATTTCATGTTTGTGGTTACTTTATTTTCATGTTTTCCTTTACAGCTTGCTTTTAATAGATTTCTGAGTGAGTGTGAGTGCTGGTCGCTCAATCATGTCTTACTCTTCACAATCCCATAGACTATAGCCTGCCAGACACCTCTGTCCATGGAATTCTCCAGGCAAGAATACTGGAGTGGGTTGCCATTTGCTTCTCCAAATAGATTTTAGTTTTTTTTTTTTTAGCCTTGCCACACCGTATGTAGAATCTTAGTTCCCGAACTCGGGATCGAACTTGAGCCCCCTGCAGTGTCTTAACCACTGGACCACCAAGGAAGTCCCAACTTCTAATATTTTTAAAGCAAGTGGAATTATTTTCTTTAATTTTTTTTTATTTTTTAATTGAAGTATGTTTGATTTACAATGTTGTGTTTCTGGGGTACAGCAAAGTGATTCAGTTATACATACGTAATATATATATTCTTTTCCATTATAAGTTATATATTAAATATAATTCCCCATGCTGTACAGTAGGACTTGTTTATCTATTTTACATATATTGGTTTGTATTCGCTAATCCCATCTCCTAATTATCCTCCCCCAATCTTTTCCCTTTGGTAACCGTAAGTTTGTTTGCTATGTGTGTAAGTCTGTTTTGTAAATGAGTT
Organism: Bos grunniens; assembly: GCF_055505025.1. Classification (NCBI taxonomy): domain Eukaryota; kingdom Metazoa; phylum Chordata; class Mammalia; order Artiodactyla; family Bovidae; genus Bos; species Bos grunniens. The sequence continues at coordinate 82,379,072 of NC_141174.1, read as the reverse complement.
CATTTGTATCATATTTTAGCTTACACATGTAAGTGGTATCATATGATATTTAGCTAATTTACTTCATTTAGGATCACAGTATCTGGGTCCATCCATGTTGCTGCAAATGGCATTATTTCATTCTTTTTTTGTGGCTGAGTAGTATTCCATTGTATGTATGTATAAATGCACACAAACGCACATCACATCTTCTTTATCCATTTGTCTGTTGATGGATATTTAGGTTCCTTTCATGTCTTGGCTATTGTAAATAATACTGCTATGAACATTGGGGCATATATATCTCTTGGAATTATGATTTTGTCCAGATATATGCGCAAGAGGGAGATAGCTGGATCATATGGTAGTTCTAGTATTTGGAGGAATGTCCATGCTGTTTTCCTTAGTGGCTGCATCATCCCACCAACAGAATAAGAGAGTTCCCTTTTCTGCACACCCTTTCCAGCATTTATTATTTGTAGACTTTAATGACAGCCATTCTGACCAGTGTGAGCTGATAGATACTTCATTGTAGTTTTAATTTACATTTCTCTAATAATTAGTGATGTTGAGCACCTTTTCATGTGCCTGTTAGCCATCTGTATGTCTTTGGAGAAGTGTCTATTTAGGTCTTCTGCCCATTTATTTATTGGATTGTTTGCTTTTTGTTGTTGAGTGGTATGAGCTATTTGTTTATTTTGGAAAATAAATATTTTTCAGTCACATAACAGAGTATTTCTCCCATTCTGTAGGTTGTCTTTTCATTTTATTTATGGTTTCCCTTGCTATGCAAAAACTTTTAAGTTTGCTTAGATCCCATTTACTTATTTTTGCTTTTACTTCAGTTGCCTTTGGAGACTAACCTAAGAAAACACTGGTATGATCTATGTCAGTGAGCGTTTTGCCTGTGTTTTCTTCTAGGAGTTTTCTAGTGTCATGTCTTACATTTAAGTTGTTAAGCCATTCTGAGTTTATTTTTGTGTATGGCATGAGGAAATGAAAAGCAACTGGGATTTTAAAAAAACACTGAAAAGTTATTCTGGAAGGAGATGAATTATTGCCCTCATTTATATAATTGAAGTTATAATTACCATCTTCATAAACACATATGTTTATAAACAGTACTTTATCTTTTAAGTTCCCATTCTTGACCTTTTAAGGCCTTCAATAAGTCAACATAAAATAAAAACCATTAATAGAGGAACTTTCTTCCAAATGGCTGCTTAAAAATTCTCATAATCCATATTTTCATCTTGTTCAAGACTGTGTACATTGAATCCCTCCATTTTAATTACAACCTCATGAAATGCTCCACACCTTTGGCTTGATAACACCGTCTGTATCCTATTTCTCCTTTTATTTCTCTGTTTCTTCTCTTTTTCTTTCATGAGCATCATTTCTTTGTCTTGCTCATTAAAATATTAGTATTTTATTAGTTATTAATATTAGTTCCACAAAGTTTTGACTTCAGCTTATTACCCTTCATGCTCATGGTTTTAGATATAACTTACATAACAATAACTTCCAAATTCCTAGACCAGACCCTCTGCTGAGTTTCAGACTTTTATAATTAGGTGCCTACAGTTACCTCCAACTTCACATGTCCAAAATTGAACTTAACATTTTCCCCTAAATATCCCCTAAATATCTGCCCACCTATTCTCTTGTGGTAGAAACCTGGGAAGCATTCTTGATCATTCTGATCTTTTTTATTTATTCCCATATCCAGTTCTTTAGGGGTTTTTCTCCTTGCTTTTACTCCCAAGTTTAAGTTCAGTTAATCTGTTTCCTAGGTCCCCTGGAGAAGGGAATGGCAGCCCACTCCAGTATTCTTGCCTGGAGAATCCCTTGGACAGAGGAGCCTCGAGGGCTCCATGGGGTCGCAAGAGTCCGACACTACTGAGCAGCTAACTACTACTACTACTACTACTTGATAACTGCAGTAGTATGGTAACTTGTCTCTCTTGTTCTAACCTGTTCCCTCTTCAATTCCATTCTTCACAGTGGCTAAAGTGATCAAAATCCTTTCATTAAAAATTTGGAAAAATAATTTCAGCAGATACAAGCAGCAGTTATAAATCTACAGGAACCAGGTGAATGTGCGTAATCATTCAGTCCTGTCTGACTCTTTGTGACCCCCCACCAGGCTCCTCTGACCATGGAATTTTCCAGATAAGAATACTGGAGCAGGTTGCCATTTCCTACTCCAGGGGATCTTCCTGACCTAGGGATCGAACCCCCATCTCTTGTGTTTCCAGCATTGGCAGGAGGATTCTTTACCACTGTGCTACCTGGAAAAAGGGGATAGATAAAATAGTCTGTTTACAAAAATGGGTTGAAAATTATCCATTGACCTGAAAAGAGTTCACTCTTGTTAGTAGAAGCATAAGTGCAGGTTAATGTAGCCCCTTTTTGGGCAAAATTACAGTGAAATCGGGATTCTCATACATTGCTGGTAAGTGTGAAAGTTTTTGAAAGTGTTAGTTGCCCAGTCGTCTCCGACTCTGCAACCCCATGGACTGTGGCCCTCCAGGCTCCTCTGTCCATGGAATTTTGGGAGATACTCCCGACCCAGGGATTGAACCCAGGTCTCCTGCATTGCAGGCAGATTCTTTACCATCAGAGTCAACAGGGAACCCCACATTGCTGGTAGTAACAGTGCAAATTTAACCTTTTTTGGAGGGCAGTTTGATGATATAATCAAAACCCTTAAAACTTAGACCTACTTTGACAAGCAGTTTTTCCTCTAATAATTTGCTTTAATGAAATAATCCTTGATGTGTACAAAGATTTAGGCATAAAAGTTGTGATGATATATATTAATTGGAATTAAAGAAAAATTCCAAACCACCTAAAGGGCCAGTACTACATGATTGATTAAATAAATAATGGTCTACTCACATATCGCTTCCCAGGTGACTCAGTGGTAAAGAAAAGGCCTGGAATGCAGGAGATGTGGGGTCGATCCCTGGGTTGGGAAGATCTCCTGGAGAAGGAAAGGACAGCCCACTCCAGTATTCTTTCCTGGGAAATCCCATGGACAGAGGAGCCTGGCAGGCTGCAATTTATGGAGTTGCAAAAGAGTCGGACACAACTCAGCAACTAAAAACTAAATGTGTCAGAATACTGTGCATCCAGCAAAAATCATATTTTAGAAGAACTATTAAATGACAAGATGCTTTGACTATTAAATAAAGAAAAATAAATTTCCAAAATAATATGTAAGAGATATGATTTATGTCATAAAATTACCATATTCTTTGACTTTCTTTAAAAAATTACTTCAAATGAATTAGCAAGAAACCTTAAGTTTCTTCCCCTAAGGTTTCGTCCCTGTAATTTTCAGAATGCTGGATATTTACATGTCTTAAAGGGAGTCATTTTTCTTATAAAAGCCCAGCTGAGCGAGAACTAGAGCTTAAGTCTGAGCAGTATTGTTATTGCTTCTCAAGGTATTTTAATTTCAAGGACAACAGCTAGCTGCTTAAACCCCATATGGTTGTTTTGTAGTACTGTCCCTTCTGTGTCGAATCTTTCTCTTTTCACACTCTTGCCTGGCTTTCTTCTGAAATCTCTTGATACTCTGGGCCCTGCTCACTCCCATCCTTTTTATCCATTCTCTTCCCACTACCTTCTGTTGGGTACTCTACGTTTCCACATATGCCTTATACATATCTTTCTTGCTTTACCTGTCACATTTAAATTTCTTTTCATTTTGTGTATCTTTCTCTCCTTCCAGACTTGAGTTCCTTGAGGACAGGACTAGGTTTTGTCAACTGTTAGATCCTTAGCACCTTACATAGTGCGTGATATTACATATTTGACAACTAATGGATAAGATGTTGGGACATTTTTACAGTTTGCTGTCTGTATCCAGACTGTTTCACTATTTCACTTTATAAACTTACATTTTTGATGTTATCTCTATAAATTAAGAATGCTTTACAGTTGTTTTATAATCCTACATTGGGAACTAAATCACTTTGAATTGATTTTCAGTTCTTATTTTTTTATCATATCAGTGGTCATGTTAACTTTCAGATAAAGCTCATATTTTACAAGCTTGAAATAATTTTCTACTAGTTATGTAAATTTATTCTGAACTATGGTAGCCTCATTTCCATGGTAACTAATCACCTTCAGGAGAGAACCTGAAGGTATTTTAGAAAAGACAAAGAATATCCAGTGAACTAAAATGAAATGTGATGTACAGTTAGAACCTAGATTTATGTGGAATACAGATGCACGATTTTTGACCATGAAAATGTTACAGAATAGAAGAGCCACTAATAAGCCTAAAGATTTTGTTTACTTGCTGTTCATGCATTAGTCAAAATACAGCATGAGAAGAACTCACCTCTTATGTGATTTTATGTTAACAAATGACCCTAATCAGGAGGAAGCTTTGTAGAATTAATAAGCCAGAATTGCGGTATGGAAATGGATCCCTGGTTTCTATAAAACCACTAAGAGCACCTCATGGAAGGAATATGGTATGATGAAGAGAGAGAAGTTTTTGGAGGCATGTCCATGTGATCTTGGCAAATTAATCAGTTTACTTCATCTTCATTTTTCTAACTTATAAAATGAGAACAGACTTCTTTGTTGTGATGGTGTAAAGAAGATGCCTAATATAGCACCTGACTCATTACAGGCATTTAATAAATGTGCCTCAGCTAATGTCCTTGGGCCCTCTTCCCTTGATCCTACTTCCTTTGGTTCTTTTTTGCCTACTTACCTAGATCCTGCTTCTTCCTTGGGACATGGAGATTGACATCGCAGATGACTTTCTGTTTTAGTTTTGTCCCATGCCACCAACTGTCACATGACCTTGGCCCCATGTTTTGTGGTCTGTGAGCCAGGCCAGTCATACTCACTCTTGTGCCCAGTCTAGCTATGTGTGCTGGACTTTGCTTATCTAGATGAGAAGATTGAACAAATTATTAGTAAGTATTCTTCAGTCTTTACTTAAAGAACATAAGAATTGCAAAATTAGGGCAAATTCATGTGCCTTCCAGCATAGAAATAAGTGAAGAGGTTTGACTGTCATCTTTGGCCTTACTTCCTCTTAGGTTGGTGCATAAATAACTGTGATTTTGCATTGTTGAACTTTGCCATTTGATATTGGACTGTATTCCTAAATAAATATGGTTATGTTGTACATCATTTTAATGAGCATTTCTATCTGTTTTTTTGATAGTGACTTGTTCAGTTCAGTTCAGTCGCTCAGTCGTGTCCAACTCTTTGTGACCCCATGATCCGCAGCATGCCAGGCCTCCCTGTCCATCACCAACTCCCAGAGTCCACCCATACCCATGTCCATTGAGTTGGTGACACCATCCAACCACCTCATCCTCTGTCGTCCCCTTCTCCTCCTGCCCTCAATCTTTCCCAGCATCAGGGTCTTTTCAAATGAGTCAGTTCTTTGCATCAGGTGGCCAAAGTATTGGAGTTTCAGCTTCAACATCAGTCCTTCCAATGAATACTCAGGACTGATCTCCTTTAGGATGGACTGGTTGGATCTCCTTGCAGTCCAACGGACTCTCAAGAGTCTTCTCCAACAACACAGTTCAAAAGCATCAATTCTTCAGCACTCAGCTTTCTTCACAGTCCAACTCTCACATCCATACATGACTACTGGAAAAACCATAGCCTTGACTAGATGGACCTTTGTTGGCAAAGTAATGTCTCTGCTTTTGAATATGCTATCTAGGTTGGTCATAACTTTCTTTCCAAGGAGTAAGCGTCTTTTAATTTCATGGCTGCAGTCACCATCTGCAGTGATTTTGGAGCCCAAAAAAATAAAGTCTGACACTGTTTCCACTGTTTCCCCATCTGTTTCCCATGAAGTGATGGGACCGGATGCCATGATCTTTGTTTTCTGAATGTTGAGCTTTAAGCCAACCTTTTCACTCTCCACTTTCACTGTCATCAAGAGGCTGTTTAGTTCCTCTTCACTTTCTGCCATAAGGGTGGTGTCATCTGCATATCTGAGGTTATTGATATTTCTTCTGGCAATCTTGATTCCAGCTTGTCCTTCTTCCAGCCCAGCGTTTCTCATGATGTACTCTGCATATAAGTTAAATAAGCAGGGTGACCGTATACAGCCTTGACGTACTCCTTTTCCTGTTTGGAACCAGTCTGTTATTCCGTATCCAGTTCTAACTGTTGCTTCCTCACCTGCATACAGGTTTCTCAAGAGGCAGGTCAGGTGATCTGGTATTCCCATCTCTTTCAGAATTTTCCACAGTTTATTGTGACTTATTACTTGCTGTTTATTTTATATTTATTTTAGACTAGGGAAATGATGTTAAACAAAAAGCAAATTCAAGCGATTTTCTTATTTGAGTTCAAAATGGGTTGTAAAGCAACGAAGACAACTCGCAAGATCAACAACACATTTGGACTAACGAATGTACAATGCGGTGGTGGTTCAAAAAGTTTTGAAAAGAAGATGAGAGCCTTGAAGATGAGAAGTGGGGTGGCCGACCATCGGAAGTTGGCAATGACCAATTAAAAGCTTATCGAAGCTGATCCTCTTACAACTACACGAGAAGTTGCCGAATAACTCAACGTTGACTATTCTACAGTCATTCAGCATTTGACGCGAATTGGAAAGGTGAAAAAGCTCCATAAGTGGGTGCCTCATGAGTTGACTGAAAATAAAAAACATTGTCATTTTGAATGTCAGCTTTTCTTTTTCTATGCAAAAACACAAACCGTTTCTCCATCACATTGTGATATACAACACAAAATGGATCTTATACGACAGCTGGTGATGACCAGCTCAGTGGCTGGACTGAGAAGAAGCTCCAAAACACTTCCCAAAGCCAAACTTGGACGAAAAAAAGGTCATGGTCCCTGTTTGGTGGCATGCTGCCCATCTGATTCACTCCAGCTTTCTGAATCCCGGCAAAACCATTACATCTGAGAAGTATGCTCAGCAGATAGATGAGACGCACTGAAAACTGCAACAGGATAAGCCCAATTCTTCTGCATGATAATACCTGACTGCACTTCGGACAACCAGCACTTCAAAAGTTGAACGAATTGGTCTATGAAGTTTTGCCTCATGCAGCATATTCACCTCATCTCTAGCCAACCACTTCTTTGAGCATCACGACAACGTTTTGCAGGGAAAATGCTTCCACAACCAGCAGCAGAAAATGCTTCCAAGAGTTCTTTGAACCATGAAGCACAGATTTTTATGCTACAATAATAAACCTATGTCTTATGGGCAAAAATGTGTTGATTGTAATGGTTCCTGTTTTGATTAAAAAGATGTGTTTGAGCCTAGTTATAATGATTTAAAATTCACCATCTGAAACTGCAATCATGTTTGCACCAACCTAATAAATTATGTGTCTTGACCTCAGAATTTTAAGCTTAGCCCACTCTGGGTCTCTTATTCATTGATTTTAGCTATCTTGTCTTGAATCTGATATATATTCCATCTTTCTGAGGGAATGTGTTCTATATAGTATTTACTATCTTTTATTGAACAATATTTAACTTATATGCAGAGTACATCATGAAAAAATGCTGGGCTGGAAAAAGCACAAGCTGGAATCAAGATTGCTGGGAGAAATATCAATAACCTCAGATATGCAGATGACACCACCCTTATGGCAGAAAGTGAAGAGGAACTAAACAGCCTCTTGATGAAAGTGAAAGTGGAGAGTAAAAAAGTTGGCTTCAAGCTCAACATTCAGAAAACGAAGATCATGGCATCCGGTCCCATCACTTCATGGGAAATAGATGGGGAAACAGTGGAAACAGTGTCAGACTTTATTTTTTGGGGCTCCAAAATCACTGCAGGTGGTGACTGCAGCCATGAAATTAAAAGATGCTTACTCCTTGGAAGAAAAGTTATGACCAACCTAGATAGCATATTCAAAAGCAGAGACATTACTTTGCCAACAAAGGTTCATCTAGTCAAGGCTATGGTTTTTCCAGTGGTCATGTATGGATGTGAGAGTTGGACTGTGCAGAAGGCTGAGCGCCGAAGAATTGATGCTTTTGAACTGTGTTGTTGGAGAAGACTCTTGAGAGTCCGTTGGACTGCAAGGAGATCCAACCAGTCCATTCTGAAGATCAGCCCTGGGATTTCTTTGGAAGGAATGATGCTAAAGCTGAAACTCCAGTACTTTGGCCACCTCATGCGAAGAGTTGACTCATTGGAAAAGACTCTGATGCTGGGAGGGATTGGGGGCAGGAGGAGAAGGGGACGACAGAGGATGAGATGGCTAGATGGCATCACTGACTCGATGGACATGAGTCTGAGTGAACTCCGGGAGTTGGTGATGACAGGGAGGCCCGGAGTGCTGCACTTCATGGGGTCGCAAAGAGTCGGACAGGACTGAGCGACTGAACTGATTGAACAATATTTCTTTCTTTTACTTTAAGGGGTGTCATCAAATTTACCAAATTTGTTGAAGAGATCTGTGCTAGGAATAGTGTTAGTAATTTTAATCATATTTTCAGTAAGTTTCTCATATTAAATATATTACACATCTTAAACTTTCCATTCTCTTCTTTAATTTTAGTTATATTCCACTTTCTTCATAAAAGAAATGATAGCCAGAATTGGGAACAGCAGGAAAAGTTGAGCAGTTTTATCGTTATCTTACTAAAAATTGAGCTAAGAAGCTCCATAATGGGAAGAAAAAAAAAATCTCCTAGTGAGAATATCTAGAAAATATTCAGTATTTCTTCTTCATTGCAGATTTCTTCCCCATTTACACGGTCCCACCCTCTACCATTAAGTGTTTATTGATGACACTTTCAGGTAAACCCAGTTTATACACAGGAATGAGATTTTGCCCCAACAGGAGCATCTTATCACAGTACAGTTACCCTCAACTTATCTGAACTATAACTGCGTTGAATAGTGATCTACATTTTAGGATAATTGCTGAAAAGCTAAATGAATCTAAATCTATTCTGCTTTTCCCCAATCTTCACTGTAATGATAATCAACATTTTACTGGTCCTTTTGGTCCAGAAAGATTTCTTAGACTGAGATCACATCAGAGATTTTCAAAATTCTTTGGAGGTTGGGGCAAGGAACTACAGTAAAATCTCACTTTGAAAGCCAGAAACTTAAAACAGGTAAACATGGAACTGCTCTGCCGTAGGGCTTCCCAGGTGGTGCTAGTGGTAAAGAATCCACCTGCCAGTGCAAGTAGAGGTAGGAGACATGGGTTCAATCCCTGGGTCAGGAAGAGCCCCTGCAGGAGGGCATGGCCTCCCGCTTGAGTGTTCTTGCCTGAGAATCCCATGGACAGAGGAGTCTGGCAGGCTGCAGTCCATGGGGTTGCAAAGAGCTGTACATGAATAAAGTGACAGCAAGCATGCGCTCTACTGTAAGTTAGGCAGGGTGGGGGTGGAGTTTTCCTCGCCCCACCCCTCCACTGCTTTTTAGATTTTCTTTCTTGTCTGTGATTACAAATACAGAATTTCAGTAACTATATTAAAAGTAATATCAAAGATATTTTTCAAGCAATATTTATTCAGAATCTACTGTAAATTAGGCAGTAGGCAGAATCCAATATCACTGGAGATAGAATCAAATAGGGTGAAGTCCTCTTCCTCAAGGATACAGTAGGCAACACCAGAGTAATTAAGCATTTCTCCTCCACAATGACAAAAGCTGCAATGTAATGTGTCAGATGTCTTTGAGATTCATTCTTATTCAGTTGATCTCAGTGATTCCTATTAAGAAAGTAGAAGGAAAAAAATGACATATTTTTAATAGATAAATTTCTTCCCCGAATTCTTGACATCATATTGTAAGTCAGAAAAGGATAATGAGTCCAGGCTCTTTTTTCAGTTGTTCTTTGCCATTTGCCATAACATGGGTGGACCTCAAGGACATTATACTAAATTAAATGTTCAGTTCTATTGCTCAGTCCTGTCTGACTCTTTGAGACCCCATGAATCACAGCACGCCACAGGCCTCCCTGTCCCATCACCAACACTCGGAGTTCACTCAAACTCAGGTCCATTGAGTCGGTGATGCCATCCAGCCATCTCATCCTCTGTCGTCCCTTTCTCCTCCTGCCCCCAGTCCCTTCCAGCATCAGAGTCTTTTCCAATGAGTCAACTCTTCGCATGAGGTGGCCAAAGTATTGGAGTTTCAGCTTTAGTATCAGTCCTTCCAGTGAACACCCAGGACTGATCTTTAGGATGGACTGGTTGGATCTCCTTGCAGTCCAAGGGACTCTCAAGAGTCTTCTCCAACAACACAGTTCAAAAGCATCAATTCTTCGGTGCTCAGCTTTCTTCACAGTCCAACTCTCGCATCCAATCATGACCACTGGAAAAACCATAGCCTTGACTAGATGAACCTTTGTTGGCAAAGTAATATCTCTGCTTTTCAATATGCTATCTAGGTTGGTCATAACTTTCCTTCCAAGGAGTAATCGTCTTTTAATTTCATGGCTGCAGTCACCATCTGCAGTGATTTTGTGCCCAAAAAAATAAAGTCTGACACTGTTTCCCCATCTATTTCCCATGAAGTGTTGGGACCAAATGCCATGATCTTCATTTTCTGAATGTTGAGCTTTAAGCCAACTTTTTCACTCTCCACTTTCACTTTCATCAAGAGGCTTTTTAATTCCTCTTCACTTTCTGCCATAAGGGTGGTGTCATCTGCATATCTGAGGTTATTGATATTTCTCCCGGCAATCTTGATTCCAGCTTGTGCTTCTTCCAGCCCAGCATTTCTCATGATGTAGCCTGCATATAAGTTAAATAAGCAGCGTGACAATATACAGCCTTGACGTACTCCTTTCCTATCTGGAACCAGTCTGTTGTTCCATGTCCAGTTCTAACTGTTGCTTCCTGACCTGCATATAGGTTTCTCAAGAGGCAGGTCAGGTGATCTGGTATTCCCATCTCTTTCAGAATTTTCCACAGTTTATTGTGATCCACACAGTCAAAGGCTTTGGCATAGTCAATAAAGCAGAAATAAATGTTTTTCTGGAACTCTCTTGCTTTTTCCATGATCCAGCGGATGTTGGCAGTTTGATCTCTGGTTCCTCTGCCTTTTCTAAAACCAGCTTGAACATCTGGAAGTTCAGGGTTCACGTACTGCTGAAGCCTGACTTGGAGAATTTTGAGCATTACTTTACTAGCGTGTGAGATGAGTGCAATTGTGCAGTAGTTTGAGCATTCTTTGGCATTGCCTTTCTTTGGGATTGGAATGAAAACTGACCTTTTCCAGTCCTGTGGCCACTGCTGAAATGTTAGAGAAAGACAAATACCATTTGATCTCACTGATAGATGGGATCTTAAAGACAAAGACAACAGAAAACATTGGTGATCATTGGCAGTGGAGGGTGGGTGAAATGGATGAAGGAGATCAGAAGGTACAACCTTCCTGTTATAAAATAAACAAGCCCTGGGAATATAGTATGTGTAACATGGTGACTGTAGTAAGCAGTACTGGGTTATATATTTGAAAGTTGCTCACAGAGTTAATCTTAACATTTCCATAAGAAAGATATTTGTGTTGACATTTTTTTATGTTAACTAGACTTAATTGTGTTCTTTTTGCAGTATTAATATATTGAATCATTACATTGTACACCTGAAAGTAGTATAACGTTACATGTGAATTATTTCTCAGTAAAAGTTTAAGAAAGGAATATTTGTGTGAAACATAAAATTCAGTAGTGATCACAGGACTAAATTATTTTCTTCTATAGTTTTGAAGAAACAAAATGGACAGAATTTGGCATGTGAACTTTGGAATACTGAGAAATGACTAGGGTCAGTTAGGTGTTCTGTGTCATTGTCAAAACCAGATCATTTGGGAAGATGCTGATCTTTACCATCCATTTCTGCTTCTGTCTTATATGGTAATATTCTTTTTTCTCAACTATTTTTCAAATGGTAGTACTTCCTTGATTTTAAACCCTTAATCATAGTAATTTTCTAGTAGTAAGAATGATGGAGTGCTGAAGAGTTATTTTTTTCCTAAGGAAAAAAAAATCTTTTCTGTTTTTTTTCAACATTTCTCTGTGTTGGGAAAATCTCATAATAAAATGTTGAAAGATTTTACAGCAAACACCCACCACCTAGAGTCTGCAATTGACATTTTATTGTAATTGCTCATATCACATGTATATCGCTATATCTAGTCATCTCAACTTTTTGATACATTTCAGAGTAAGTGGTAGACATCCCTGAATACTTCAGTGTTCATATCATTAGCTAGACATAATATTTTGTTTGTGGGATTTTAATTCTTTTCCAGTAAAGATTTATATACAGTGAAATGCACAGATCTTAAGAGCGTTGTGAATGTGTTTGTTGGGCTACACCATGCAGGTCTGTATGGTCTTGCCCAGCTTCAGGACTGAAAAAAGAGCCCAGAGTCAGCAACAGAAATATCAGTGGTTTTATGAATGGGGGGATATTACACGTCTGAAACAAGATCCTGAAGTGACTCACCGCTGTGTGCAGCAGATGGCGAGGCAGGATATGGTGGCAGTCTTCATTCCCAGAGATGGGGGGAATAGGAGGACTACCAGTTGTAGAGGAATTGATGGCTCATCAGTTACCAGGGAAATCACAGAGGGACAGAACCCTCACCGTCCCTTTGATAAGTAGAGTAGAGAGCTCTGTTCTAAAGGTAGAACATCATTGAACATCATTAGCTAGGGCCTGGGGCATGTCTGTAGGAAGGTCAGTCATGTGAGTAGGGTATAGGTGAAGCAGGTACTGGTCATGCAGGGGATGTACAGAGGGGAAGAGAACAGCCGTCTTGGGTGCCCTGACTGTGTTCCCACAGAACGTGTTACTGTACAACCAAAACTGTTATCAAGATACAGACTATTGCCATCACTGCAGAAAGTTCCCTTCCCAGGAAATCCTCTCCTTACTGCCCCAGAGCCATCTACTCTTCAGGTGTTTTCACACTGTCTTAGTTTCGCTTCTTCTAAAGTGTCATTTAAATGTAATCATGTCATGTGTAGCTGTTATATAGGGATTCTTCCACAAAGTATAACATTTTCAATTCAGCCATGGTGTTGCATATATTAGCAGTCTATTCCTTTATATCGCTGAGTAGTATTTCTGAGTGTATTATAGTAGATCTTCTCCCAAAGTGGTTGTACCAATTTACCTATCTACCAACAATGTATTTTTGGTACCTTTCTACCAACAATGTAGAAAGTTTGTTGGTACCAATGTAACTTTCTACCAACAATGTTCTCTTTCTCCACACTGGCTGCATTTGGTGTTGTCAATCTCTTTAATTGCAGTCATCCTTGTGAGTATGTAGTAGTACCTCTCCATGGCTTTAATTTGCATTTCCCTGGTGATTAATAATGTTGAATACTTTACCATCTACTTATTGGTCATTCCTGTATCTTTTTGAGGTTATTTTCTAGATTTTCTAAACATAGATTTCCTTATAAAGAGAATGTTAGGCAGTTATCTGTTTATTGGTTCCTGAAAGAAATGGGCAATAGAAAAATTAAAATATTAATATAATTTCAGGCCTTCTGTTGTCATGTCTTTAGGAATAATTGAATCTTAGTTCTCCATCACTTCTACTTTTATTATTTTGGGATTTGAAATTTTTCTCAGGATACCTATTTTAATTTCTCTTGAAGAAGCAAAGGAGTAATGTTAAATGTGCTATGAAATGTCAGTAATTTACAATTTAATCCCAAATATATTTGCCTCCATATATTGTTCTTTGATAATATCGGTACCTGTAATAAATTAGGCTTCATCTAATTGTGGTACAAGTATTTTTAAAATCTGATTATAAAATCTAGTCATTGCATTGACAGTGGTAAAACACGTTTTTGGCAAAACCCCTTTATTTTGGCATTTTATGCTTGTAGGTAAATTATTTATGATTCATTGGCCATGATGTCCAGTCAAAGAGAACTAGAGAATCTAGATCAAATCACTAGTGTGTTAAAATGAGAAAATAATATGTAAGCAAACTGTCACATTGGCCAGAGTTGTCATCCTCAGCCCTTTGTAGTGGGAGCATAATAATTGATTTTCAGTGATTGTGTAGCAGAATTATAGCTTACATATATATGCTTTACATTTTGAGACTTTAAAGAGATTTAATAGCTGACACTCCGTAGATTTTAGTTCCCTTTTCTCTTGTAAAACCCTTAAGAGATGTTGTTACTAATCTACTGATTGATAAAGCTTCTGAAAGCCCCCAAAGTATATTTCCACTTAAACCTTTTCCTTGGTATGCTGAAAATAGTTGGCCAATGCATTTTTAAAAATTGCAGTAGTGTGGACAGTGAAATTATGAGCCATTTTGATTTGCCAAGAAATTTTATTACAGTAGAATAGTCTCAGGTAACTTTTATTTTCTTCACAAAGTGTAATCTGTATACTTTATCACATTTATGTTATATGGATCTACCTGGAAAAATTTTTTTTTTAATTTTAGTTTGTTTTTAAACTTTACATAATTGTATTAGTTTTGCCAAATATCAAAATGAATCCACCACAGGTATACATGTGTTCCCCATCCTGAACCCTCCTCCCTCCTTCCTCCCCATACCATCCCTCTGGGTCGTCCCAGTGCACTAGCCCCAAGCATCCAGTATCATGCATCGAACCTGGACTGGCATCTCGTTTCATACATGATATTTTACATGTTTCACTGCCATTCTCCCAAATCTTCCCACCCTTTCCCTCTCCCACAGAGTCCAAAAGACTGTTCTATACATCAGTGTCTCTTTTGCTGTCTCGTCCACAGGGTTATTGTTACCATCTTTCTAAATTCCATATATATGTGTTAGTATACTGTATTGGTGTTTTTCCTTCTGGCTTATTTCACTCTGTATAATACGCTCCAGTTTCATCCACCTCATTAGAACTGATTCAAATGTATTCTTTTTAATGGCTGAGTACTGGAAAATTCTTTAAATTATCTTTTGAATTAACAAAGAAGCTATTTTCACATATATATTTCTTATATCCTTATAAGGAAAAATAATTCCCTAAGATCACAAAACACATTTGAAGGCAAAACTTAGAACTTCTGATTCCTAGACTAGTACTCCTGAATCAGTGTTTACCAGTTCATTAGAGTCTTTATTCTCTCTCAGTGGTTTTAAAACATTTTTAACTACTGTAAATAGTAAGAAATACATTTTAAGCTGTAGCCTAATATACATATATATGTCTGTCTCTGAAATAAGCTTTACAAAGCAATATATACCCATACTGTGTGAGATAAACATTGTTTTTTAATCCACGCCATCCTGTCTTTTCCTATTTCATGTTTTAAAAAATTGATTTCAAGAAACACTAATAGGTCAGCTGACAAGGGTGTGGGAGTAGTCTGCCCTGATGGAGTATCTAATCACTGATATTGTTGAGAATTGCTGGTACATACTGATGTTTTTTTTCATCAGTGTGTAACTTATTTAGTTATCTTTTTATGGTAATTTCTAAGACTACTATTGCTAGAGTTAAAGATATTAATGTTTAAATTTTGAAGTTATTGTTTTTACCTTCTGTGGACAATGTACTTCATCAGTGCCTGCACCAGAATTGGCTGTGCCCACTGGGCTGCCCTTGGTATACCAGTGGGGGAACAGTTTGGAAAAGAAGTATTCTGCTTTGTACTGAACTGCTGGAGCATGTATTGAGCAGCACATTCAGAGACTTATTAAACTTCTACTCAGAGCTAACATGCTCATTTTCAGCTGTTGTGTGGAATTTTCAAACATACATACTGTAATTTGCATTTGGAAAAAGTATATAGAGATTTTTCTCTGCTAGGCCAATTTGGAGAATTTTCATGAGTGGTAAGGAGTGAAAAATAAATATGCCAGTAACAGTTTGATAAATAAAGAACATTTTTAAGAACAAGCTTTTCATCTTTGGAGATGCGGAATTAATTCAGAAGAAGCTTAATGATTATTTAATCATTTTGATTGAATTATAGTTAAGGGAACTATATTCATTCAAGATTTTCATAATGAGATTACAAAATTATTTCTCCAGACTGTAGATTGATACTGCATAAATAATTTTATTGCTTTTTTACATTATAAGAATAATTGGTATTTTATATTCCCTCCACAAAAGCAAAAGGAATCTGGAAAGAAGAAAAATTAAAGTCACCTCTAATCTCATCACCCATAAATATCATTGCTGTTAACCTTTTAGTTTATATATTTCAAGCTATTTCATGAACAAATTCATGAGTTTTTCAAATGAAGTTATGCCATTTATTCTAGTTTTGTTTCTGTGGCTTCACTGGGTATCGTGCTCATATCTTGGTATCCCTCCTACCTGCCCGTCACACTCCTTATTTCCAAGTAGCCACAGATGTGCATTCTGTCACTGTAGGTTAGTTTGAGTTTTCTGGAGTTTTATATACATGCAGTTACACAAGTGTTACATATGTTCTTTTTTTGTCTTCATTCAACCTATGTGAGGCTCAGCCACACTATTGCATGTAGTTCCTTTTTTTTTTTTTTTGCTGAGTAGTATTCTAGTGTATAAATGTTGTTCATTTATCTTTGATGGACGTTTTGGTTGTTTCCACATTTTGTCTACTTAAAGCTACTATGAACATTCTTGTAATTTATCATTTAATTTTAAGGTGTATTTTATCATACAGAAAATTTTCATTTCTATGTATCAACTATGTTGAGATTTCTCCTCTTGGAATTAGATCTTGCTTAGGCTGCAGATTTCCCCCTCTCCTCAACTGAAAATATTCTTTCCCGTGTTCTTCTAATACTTTTGTAGTTTATTTTTACTTTTTAATATTTGGTTCATCTAGAGTTTTTTAAATATATAGTAACAAGTAGAGATCAGGCATTTTCCCAAATGGATTGTTGACCAACACTATTCTTGCCCTACAGTTATTTGAAATATCATCACTGGGACTTCCCTGGTGGTTTAGTGGTTAAGACTCCATGCTTCCACTACAGGGGGCACAGCTTCAATCCCTGTTCAAGGAACTAAGATCTACATGCAGTGTGGTATGGCCAAAATAAATAAATAACAAATTTTAAAAAAAGAAATATCACCCCTATATAATCTCAATTTCTAAAATTATATGGTCTTATTTCTAGACTCCATTTTGTCAGTCAATTTGTCTGTTCCTACATCAATACTGTTTGAGTTAGTTTTGATATTTTTTTTAAGAATTCCTCATTGTTTTTAATTTAAAAATTCGGTCAGAAAATTTTTGAATTGAAATATAGTTGATTTATGTTAGTTTCAGGGTATACAACAAGGTGATTCAGTCATGTATATATTTTTTCAGATTATTTTCCATTATAAGTTACAAGATACTGAATATAGTCCCCTGTGCTATCCAGTAAATCCTTGTTGTTTATCTTTTTTGCATGCAGTAGTTTCTGTCTGTTAATCCCAAACTTCTAATTTATCCCGCCCCCTCCCTTTCCCCTTTGGTAACTGTAAGTTTGTTTTCTATGTCTGTGAGTCTGTTTCTGTTTTATATATATAGCTTCCCACATTTTTAAAAAAAGACCAGGAGATCAGCATGTCAAGTTATCTTTCAAATTTTCTTGGAATAGTAAATGACATTTCATTGAATTTATAGACTAACTTCAAAATATTTTTACAAAATCAAATCTGGCCAGCCAGGTATATATATGTCTCTCCACTTTTATTTTTAGCTAACTGTTTTAAATAGGTGATATATGCACAAGATAAAATATATATATAATGAAATATAACTCTGTCCCAACCCCCTCCACAGAAGCAACCACTGCCATTAATTTCTTTTATATCTTTCTAGAGATATTCTGCTGTCCATGGGGTCGCAAAGAGTCAGACACGACTGAGTGACTGAACTGACTCACTAAGAGAGATTCTTTGCCTAGTCAAGCAAAAATTTTATGTGTAAAAATCACGTTAAGTATAATCAGTGGTCAGAGATTATTGTCATTAAAGCAGATTCAGCTTTTGTGGGGCTTGGAGTGAAAATTATTTTGGAAGCCTTGTGTAAGAAAATGAATAGTCATTTACAATGAGAAGATTAAACAGAACAAATTATAGTTTAAAAAAAAAAATAAATGCTGTAAACCGCACAAAATTCCAGAAAAATAGCACTACTTTTTGACTATTACACTTATGTCATATTTATTTTGGCTGCATTTTATTTGTCTCTTCTTAACAGTGATTTTTTTTTTAAGGTCATTTTCTATGAGAATAGAAAGTTAAGTAGGGTTTTTTTGCTCCAGTGTTTAGGATGTGTAACATGAATATGACTCTGAACCTTTGTGTCTTTGTTGGGTCATGTTAGTGTACTGGGCAGAAGGAGTATTCTGGAATCCATTCTATACTGAGACGACTTATGTTTACATGGATGTTTTGGCAAATCACATAAATACATCATCCCACTAAGCTAGCCAAAGGTGTATGTAGTTCAGTTTCCTCTTGGCTTCCCTTGAGTTCAAAGGTGCCATCAGCCACTCCACCATTACCCAACATGTGTAGTTTTGTTCAGTTGCTCAGTCGTATTCAACTCTTTGCAACCCCGTGGACTGCAGCATGCCAGGCTTCCCCGTCCTTCACTATCTCCCGGAGCTTGCTCAAACTCAGGTCCATTGAGTCGGGATGCCATCCAGCCATCTCATCCTCTGTCATCCCCTTCTCCTTCCGCTTTCAATCTTTCCCAGCATCAGGGTCTTTTCCAAGGACTCAGCTCTTGACATCACGTGGCCAAAGTATTAGAGCTTCAGCATCAGCATCAGTCCTTCCAGTGAATATTCAGGGTTGATTTCTCCTAGAATTAGCTGGTTCGATCTCCTTGCTGTCCAAGGGACTCTCAAGAGTCTTCTCCAACACCACAGTTCAAAAGCATCAATTCTTCAGCGCTCAGCCTTCTTTGTGGTCCAGCTCTCACATCCATATGTGACTACTGGAAAAACCATAGCCTTGATTAGATGGACCTTAGTTGGCGAAGTAATGTCTCTGCTTTTTAACATGCTGTCTAGGTTGGTCATAGCTTTTCTTCCAAGGAACAAGTGTCTTTTAATTTCATGGCTGCAGTCACCATCTGCAGTGATTTGGGAGCCCAAGAAAATAAAGTATCTTACTGTTTCTACTGTTTCCCCCATCTACTTGTCATGAAGTGATGGGACCAGATGCCATGATCTTAAGTTTTTTGAATGTTGAGTTTTAAGCCAGCTTTTTCACTCTCCTTTTTTACCTTCATCAAGAGGCTCTTTAGTTCCTCTTCATTTCTGCCATAAGGGTGGTGTCATCTGCATGTCTGAGGTTATTGGTATTTCTCCTGGCAATCTTGTTTCTAGCTTGTGCTACATACAGTCCAGCATTTTGCATGATGTACTCTGCATATAACTTAAATAAGCAAGGTGACAATATACAGCCTTGGTACTCCTTTCCCAATTTGGAACCAGTCTGTTTTTCCATGTCCAGTTCTAATTGTTGCTTCTTGACCTGCATACAGGTGTCTCAGGAGGTAGGTGAGGTGGTCTGGTATTCCCATCTCTTTAGAATTTTCCACAGTTTGCTGTGATCCATACAGTCAAAGGCTTTAACGTAGTCACAGATGAAGTAGATGTTTTTCTGGAATTCTTTTGCTTTTTTATGATCCATTGGATGTTGGCAATTTGATCTCTGGTTCTAAATCCAGCTTGAGCATCTCGAAGTTCTCAGTTCATGTACTGTTGAAGCCTGGCTTGGAGAATTTTGAGCGTTAGTTTGCTAGCATGTGAATGTCTGCATTTGTGCAGTAGTTTAAACATTCTTTGGCATTGCTATTTTTTGGGACTGAACTGAAAACTGACCTTTTCCAGTCCTGTGGTGACTACTGAGTTTTCCAAATTTGCTGGCATATTAAATGCAGCACTTTCATAGCATCATCTTTTAGGATTTGAAATAGGTCAGCTTTAATTCCATCACCTCCACTAACTTTGTTCGTAGTGATGCTTCCTAAGGCCCACTTGACTTTCACTCCAAGATGTTTGACTCTAGGTGAGTGATCACACCATCGTGGTTATCTGGGTCATGAAGATCTTTTTTGTGTAGTTTTTCTCTGTATTCTTGCCACCTCTTTCTAGTATCTTCTGCTTCTATTAGGTCCATACCATTTCAGTAGTGTCTTAATGGTTTGTAGTTAAAATAGCTTACTAGTTAATGGTTCCAATCTTTTACTGCTAAAAACAGCAAGCAGAGAATACCCTCATGTCTATGTAAATATGTGAGTCTGTCTGTTAGATGTATCTCCCAAGGTGAAATGCTGGATTTTAAAGAGTATAAGCAGCTTATATTTTGCTTTACTATACTTTCTCTCTATGCTTTGTATCAGTTTGTATTAATTCCAAGATATATGAGAGAATGTCCATTTCTTCTACTCATATCAACCTAAGAGGTAAAAAAATAGTATCTTGACATTTTTATTTGCTTATTTTTACACAAATGAGGTTTAACATCTTTTCATATATTTAGAAATTGTGTATTTCTTTATTATACACTGTCCATTCATATCCTTTTCTCATTTTTTAACAAGACTGAGAGCGTTTTACTTTAATTTATTAGAACTTTTATATGTTAAAGAAATTAGACCTTTGTGTGCCCTCTCCCCCATCTTTTAATTTATGATAGTTACTAATGATGCACAGTTTTATGTAGCACAGTATGTTTACCTTTTTTGGTTTCTTGGTTTGTGTCACACTTAGTCCTTCTTCAAAGATTATTTTTAAAAATCTCATGTTTTCTTTCTAGTCTGTTTATGGGTCTGTTTGTTTTTAACCATTAAATCTTAGATATGGGCTTTATTTTGGTATAAGAAATAAGGCCTGAACCCAGCATTATTCTTTTCTGAATAGCTACATCATTTCTAGGGTTATTTACTGAGTTAGGCATCTTTTCCTCCTGATTTAATGTGTCACTTTTATCATGAGAATTTCATATATGCCTGGGTCTTTATTGGTGGCTCCATTCGTTTGCACTTTCTTTTATGTCCCTTAGTAAAATTTTACAGTTATCTTCTTAAAGGTTTTTTACTTTCCTCATTAGGTGCATACCTATTTAATTGTTTTTGTCATTATTGTGAATTATATTTTTAAATTTATACATATATCTTATTGTATATGAGTGACATAGAAAAGGATGTTAAGCATTTATACTGCTAGGTGAAAATTTTATATTAATTCTAATAGCTTTTCAGTTTACTGTTTTGGCTTTAATTTTTCCTTTTTAAATTTTCTAAGAAATACAGTACCACTGTTAAAGAGTCAAACCGTGTTAACAACATAAATCTTCATTGTCCCATCCTCATTCCCACCCCCTGCCTCAGAAGTAACCTCTATCATCAGTTTAGTGTATATACCTCTCAACTGCCTTTAAAAAGCATTTGCAGATGTGTACATCTAGAAATATATAGTTTTTGTGAATAAATAGGACCATCCCATCCATATGTGTTGCTCTACAAACTGCTTTTTGACATTGCTTTTGACAGTCTTTAGATTATTCCATGTTTATACATGTCAGACTGCTCAGTGTTTAAATGCTCAAAGCAGTGCTTATTTATTAAACTTTTAACATACAGTTAAAATGTTAGAGATTTTGTAAGAATGCTGATAGTGAATCAGGGGGTTTAGGGTGGAGGACACAAATCCTGTGTTGCTAACAAGCTCCCAGATGATGCCAATGCTGTTGTTGGTCCTACATTTTGAATGGGAAGGCTATAATATATCCTTCAGCTAGGTGTACCGTAGTTTAGTTATTATCCGGTTGATTAAAACATTGAAGTTTCCCCTTGACCACAAATAGTATAACAGTACACACTGGAATTTTTCCATGAAAGGTTACTTGAATGTTCTAGTAGTCATTGCCATGGTGTACTTGTTTGGGGGAACAGATTTCTCCAACCTCCCCCCGCTTATCTATATTTTTCTTTTTTTAAATTGTACTAACTAGGCCCTCTAGTAGAATGTTAATTACTCTTACTGATAATGGTTCTTTGATGGGAACATAAAACTTGTATAGCCAGTGGTAATATTTATAAAATTTTTATATATGAAATCACCTTGACTGGCTATTCCTGCTAAGATTCTGTTCTCCTGAAGATCTTACACATGTGTACAAAGATCTGTATACAGAGATGCATATTATCTGTAATGACAGATACCACAAAAAAGACAAATAAGTGAGTCCACTTATATGAGGTACTTAGAGTAGTCAAATCACAGAGATGGAAATTAGAATGGTGGTTGCCAGGGACTTGTGGGAGGCCGCAGAGTGGGGTGTTACTGTTTAATAGGTATAGCGTTTTCAGTTTTACAAAATGAAGAGTTCTGGAGATGGATTGTGGTAATCGTTGCCTCAACTTATGAATGTGCTTAATACCACTGAGTTGTGCACTTAAAAATGATTAGGATAGTAAATTTCATATTTTGCTTATTTTACCCTTTTTTTTTTTTAATTTGAGGGGGAGAGTATGTGGTAACAAGTCACTCTGCTTGTTTCCCAGTTATCCTATGAGGTAGCCACTAGACCAGTTTTCTGTGTATCCTTCTATGCATCACTGGTAGTTACATCTCTTCCCTTTGAATTCACATCTGTATAACACTTGGTCTTCTTCTCTTAAAATGTCATACCTTTTTCTTAACAGTTTGTTAAACACGTTTTTATTATCTCACTCACAGCATACAGTGAAATGTCTTTGTAGCTTAGTAGTTGCTCATTTAAATACCTGTTTAATAATTGAGCAAACAAATGAATTTTGTGGTCCTGGAAGGCACAAGAATTGGGGAGTTTCTGTGTATATAGAAAGGTGGTGATGTGTACAGTGTTCTCCTTTAGTGACCTCTCATGTGAGGTTCTCACACCTCAGCACGGTAGAGTAATCTGGGAAAACTTGTTAAGATGATGATTCTGTAGCTGTTTGGAATTCTCAAGCATGTGTGGTGAAACCCAACAACCAAAACTTTTCTAAGATCTTTGCATTTCTCTGCACGTAGTCTATGATTTTCTCTTGGAGAAACATTGTCCTCAGTCATTTGTGCACTTCTACAGTGCTGAAAGGAGAGAGCTTACAGATTGAGTTTAGCTATTTTGGGAGCATGTCTAATGTATGTATAATACAAAGTGAAAATAATCAACCTGGAGGCCTCCATGCCTTCTCTGTGTAAACATGGCACAGTTAATGGTCCTCATGATAATAGAGGGGCATCATTCAAAAAATGCGGTTCAGTCTTGTCAGGGAAGAGGAACCTATATTTAATAAAGATTTTTGTGACTTCTTCACACATAAAAAATCATGTTTATAGGTGTTTGTCCAATTTAAGAGCTTTAAGAACCCTAAGACTCCAAGTTTGAGAAACATTGCACTAGGAATAAATTCTACAATCATATAAGCCAGTTTATAAACATAAATGTGAGCACTGAAGTTATATGATTATTAAGATTTTATATTATCATAAACATTTAAAAGCACATTTTAAAACGTATGCAGAAAATTCACAGCAAAGATAGATTTATTAATTTCTATTGGCGAAGCAGTGGTATAAAATATTAAATCCTTGAGAAACTTGAGAATGCTTGAAAAATTCTTGTTCTCAACATGTAATTTTCTGATAGTGCTGACTAGTAGGATTTTTACAATTCAGGTAACCATTGATGTCAACAACTATTGAACAACAGCACTGAACACCTGTTATGGTTTAGGCCACTGAGGTTTCAGTAGTAAATAGGGCAGTGATGGCCTAGGAATGAGAAAGAAAGGGCAGGGTGTGGGATGCTGTGGATTAGGAAAAGCTTCTTTAAGGGATTGGGGGTTTTTTTGTTTTTTTTTTTTAAATTTTATTTTATTTTTAAACTTTATTGTGTTTTGCCAAATATCGAAATGAATCCATCACAGGTATACATGTGTTCCCCATCCTGAATCCTCCTCCCTCCTCCCTCCCCATATCTGAAGGATGAGTACCTGTTAGCTAAGTTGAGAAGTAGGGTTAAGGAAATGCAATGCTCCTGGGTGTGGAGGTGCAGGGAGAGGATAGAAATATAATTTCAAGGTCATGTGACAACTCTGTCTTTCTGTTGCTTCATAACTGGTTTCACCTTTTTCACCTGGAGATTAAGGGAAACATTTACCTTCCTTGGAACAAGAAGCTTTCTCAAGAAGTATTAAGGGTTCTAATGTATTTTTGTTCCATTAGTTGAGCCAGTACTTATAGCATATTTATGATTAGACCGTCAGACAACATCCATGAAGGAATTTCAGGTTGTTAAAAATGCTTGGGCTTTATTTTGTTGGGTTTTCTTTAAGGACTTACATGTAATCTTGTGAATTATTGAAAAGAAACTTAAAAACAGCAAGTGTGAAGCTTAACATAAAATGGGCAAAATTGCTTTGTTTCTCTATTTAAAGTACTTTTTTAAGAATTTCAGTGCTTAAATGTTTCAAATCAAACAATAGAAACTCCAACATTTCAGAGCTAATGTAAACGAAAACTGGTATATCTTCTAAATAGCAGCATAGTCAAGTAACCTTGAAACATTGGTGTTGGTGTATTGTTTTTGAATTGAGTGGCAATTTCCAGCATTGTATAACACTGCTGTGATTCACTGATGTTCCCAGTAAGAGAATTTTGCAAGTATAATATGTTTTAGTATTAGGTTCTACTTGTGCATTTAGCAATTAAAATTATTTGTGTAATGATGATGGCATTAGAAGGGATAGGGAACTGTCAAAGAGAATTTGAAGGTTAATTATCTCATTGGTAACAAAATGCATAATCTTCCATTGGGATGCTTATTTTCTTATGGTAATTGACTCATTTGCTCTCTGGTTATCAATTTAACTTCCCAACCACAAACATCTGCTCTTACATTGTGTTTAATTGGGGTGAATTCTATCTACAGAGAAGTTAAGATCCAAAGAACATTTTAAAGGTATTATTTTTTGATTCATGAAAGGGAAAAGTAAATGATGAATGGAACATTGTGATGATTTTTTTCTAATAGTCTTTGAAAGTCTGCTTACTAAAAATGCATACTAAAATTATAACTGGATTTTCTTTTGAAGAGAATGTTGCTATTTTTCAGAATTATGTACTCTGCCTTAAGGGGAGTCTCAGTCCTTTAGATGGAAAAGGCAATGGCACCCCACTCCAGTACTCTTGCCTGGAAAATCCCATGGATGGAGGAGCCTGGCAGGCTACAGTCCATGCGGTCACTAAGAGTCAGACACGACTGAGCGACTTCACTTTTACTTTTCACTTTCATGCATTGGGGAAGGAAATGGCAACCCACTCCAGTGTTCTTGCCTGGAGAATCCCAGGGACGGGGGAGCCTGGTGGGCTGCCGTCTATGCGGTCGCACAGAGTCGCTCACGACTGAAGCGACTTAGCAGCAGTAGCAGCAGTCCTTTAGACTTAAGGAATATGTCAGTTCCTCAGAAACAAGGTACCATAGGGGTTAAAGATTGAAGGCTTCAAACGTGGGAAAGATCATTTCGTGTGTATTTATTTAATCCAATAAAGAGGGATGGGTACAAATTGTATGTGACTATTTGCTTACAATTTTTTAAGTGGAAGGATAAATCATTTTTTAAAATGTTCATGGTTACCTATAGGTGAAGAGAGGGAAGAGCGTAGAGAAAATAGGGTAGAAGCAAGACCTCTTGGAATATACCTTTTTTAAAAAAATTTATTTAAAATTGCCAGAAAGGAGAAGCAAAATGAAACAAATGACTCTAAATGTGTAACTACTTGGTAGTATAGCCACACAGAGAGTTAAAATTCCAAGTGAAAGAAACTGTTTCAAATAAATGTCACATAGTAATTGGACAATAAACACCTAGTAGAATCTGCACAAGGCCAAACTCCCAAAATCCTCAACTTTTTTCTCTTGATGGAAATGTGGGTACTGTTATTCTGAGTCTACTAGGTGTAAGATAAAGCGTATAAGGAATTAAGTTGGCATCACTGAGAACAGAAATTTTTTGCTTGAGAGAAAGGAAATAGAGATGTAAAATGAATAGGTTCCAGTTAAAACCTATAGTCCCAAACTTAATTGGAGATACTAAAATGAAATCATAATTTTATATTTAAAAAGTACAGATTTCCTGGCTTTATCCACAGTAGGGCCTAAAATCAGTGACCAGAAGATACTAAAGACCACTTGGGTCATGTCAAAAAGGACTCAGGAAATTCCTGTGGATCTAGGCTTCTTTTGGTCAAAGATGGGATAGTATGAAAATGAAAAGAGGGTTAACTTTAGTGGATTGAAACAAACCAAATATATTTTAATCCACGAACTCATACTTTTAAAAAGCCTTCACTGATCATATTTGGGATATGATATTAGAGAACCAGATCATTGTTTTGAAAATTGGTAAGCCCAAGAAAAGAATCAAGCATTATCCTGTTCTTTCTATAAGCGTTATACTTAAGGGTAACAAAATAGTTGATGAGGAGAATCATAGAAAGGAAGATTCCACATTGTACAGGGGTTGAGTTGCTGCAAATTCAGCCCAATTTCTTTGTAGAAGGAGTGATAGAATGAGTAATACTGTTTTGCAACTCCTTTTGTGATTATCAAAGGCTTTTAACATCACGAGAGACGCAGTCACACATTATGAACCTTCCTGATGGAAGGACAGGGCACTGCCTGTGAAGTGGTCTCTTACAAAGAAGAATGGATTTGGAGCTGAAAGACCATGAATTGATAACTGGCATGATGTGAAAAGCTCTTATGAATAGATAAGAAAATTGTGAATACTCTAACTGAAAAAATAGCAGAGTACATGTGTAGATAATTCATAGAAGGATAAATATAGGTGACTAACCAATGTTTAGAGGTCAACCCTAAATATTCACTGAAAGGACTGATGCTGAAGCTGAATTTTGGTCATCTTATGCGGACACTTGGTCATCTGATGCGAGAAGTGGGCTTAAAACTCAACATTCAAAAAACTAAGATCATAGCATCCAGTCCCGTCACTTCATGGCCAATAGATGGGGAAACAATGGAAACAATGAGAGACTTTAGTTTGGGGCTCCAAAATCATTGCAGATGGTGACTGCAGCCATGAAATTAAAAGACACTTGCTCCTTAGAAGAAAAGCTATGACCAACCTAGACAGCATGTTAAAAAGCAGAGACATTACTTTGCCAACAAAGGTCTGTCTAGTCAAAGCTGTGGTTTTTCCAGCAGTCATGTATGGATGTGAGAGTTGGACTATAAAGAAAGCTGAGTGCCAAAGAATTGATGCTTTTGAACTGTCATGTTGGATAAGACTCTTGAGAGTCCCTTGGACTGCAAGGAGATCAAACCAGTCAATCGTAAAGGAAATCATTCCTGAAAATTCATTGGAAGGACTGATGCTGAAGCTGAAACTCCAATACTTTGGTCACCTGATGTGAAAAACTGACTCCTTGGAAAAGACCCTGATGCTGGTAAAGATTGAAGGCAGGAGGAGAAGAGGATGACAGAGGATGAGATGGTTGGATGGCATCACCGACTTGATGGACATGAGTTTGAGCAAGCTGCAGGAGTTGGTGATGGACAGGTAAGCCTGATGTGCTGCCGTCCATGGGGTTGTAAAGTGTCGGACATGACTGAGCAACTGAACTGAACTGATGCAAACAGACAACTGATTGGAAAAGTCCCTGATGCTGGGAGTTATTGAGGGCAGAAGGAGAAGAGGGTGTCAGAGGATGAGATGGCTGGACAGCATCACCAATGCAATAAAAATGAACGGGCAAATTCCGGGAGGTGTTGAGAGACAGGGAGGCCTGGTGTGCTGCAGTCCATGGGGTCACAAACAGTCAGACACAACTGGATTACTGAACAACAACAATAACCAGTGTTTGAAAAGAGTTAAATTCACTATTAATAAGTTTCCCTGACTTCATCTAGTTGTGCAGACTTTATTTTCTTGATTGTGTTATTATGTTACTTCTTAATATTATATACATTCTTATCTTCCTTGGCTTCTACTGCTTACTTGGGATTCTGCCTGCTCTCTATACTCTTACTCTTCATTTACTCAAATTATAAAGTTAGTCGACTTCTTCCCAGGACCTGAACCCATCTAGTCAGTGCTATAGATTAAAAAAGTGAAAAAAGAGGAAAGAAGATCAGAAAGAAAGAAAGAAAACTGTCTCTGCTGCTGCTAAGTCGCTTCAGTCGTGTCCAACTCTGTGTGATCCTGTAGACGGCAGCCCACCAGGCTCCCCCGTCCCTGGGATTCTCTAGGCAAGAACACTGGAGTGGGTTGCCATTTCCTTCTCCAATGCATGAAAGTGAAAAGTGAAAGTGAAGTCGCTCAGTTGTGCCTGACTCTTAGTGACCCCATGGACTGCAGCCTACCAGGCTCCTCCATCCATGGGATTTTCCAGGCAAGAGTACTGGAGTGGGGTGCCATTGCCTTCTCCGAAAACTGTCTCTAGTACCAGGCAACATGGCCTATGTAGATAATCCCAGAATTATCTATAAAAAGTTGCTGAAACTAATGAATATGTTAGGCATAACCATGGGATAAAAGGTCAATATGCATAAATCAGTTTCATCTCTCAATACTAAGTGAACAATTAGAAACTAAAAAAAAAAAGTACATGCCACTTATAGTAACATCAAAGTTTTTGAAGTACTTAGGGGTACACGTAACAAAGTGTGAACAAAATTTGTATATTGAAATATATAAAACATTGATGAGAGAAACCAAAGCTCTAAATAATAGAGTGAGAAACCATGTTCATAGAAGGAACACTCAGCGTTGTTAAGGTGTTAAATTGCTGCAGATTCAGCCCAATCACAATCAGAATTCCAGCAGGCTGAGCACATTTTAGCCCAGCTGTTTTTTTGTTTTTTTTTTTTTTTTAATGCCTCTGTTGTCATTATTTGATATAGGGAATTCCTTGTCATTTGGAACTTCAAACAGAAGTTTATAAGTTCCACTTGTCATGTATGTTGTAGGAATAGGAAATTACGGCATTATGTAGGAAGCTGGACTAGATGTACTTTTACCCTTTAAATTCAAAATCTTCTTGAATCTTGTTATTTTTAAGCCAATAATTTACAACTTTGGGTTAAGGGGAAAGGGAGATACTGGAATTGCCAAGCTTTTCCAGATATATCTAACTCGTCCCCAAAGATTCTGTCTCTACCTCCCATCCTTAAAAACCATTTCATGTAATGAAGAGTGTTACTAATGGAAGTGTGTGTGTTGCAGTGAGTGAACTATTTAAGGCCTCTAATGTGACATTAGAGAAAAACATCTACTTCTGCTTTATTGACTATACCAAAGCCTTTGACTGTGTGGATCACAACAAACTGTGGAAAATTCTTAAAGAGATGGGAATACCAGACCACCTGACCTGCCTCCTGAGAAATCTGTATGCAGGTCAAGAAGCAACAGTTAGAACCAGACATGGAATAGCAGACTGGTTCCAAATTGGGAGATGAGTACATCAAGGCTGTATATTGTTACCCTGCTTATTTAACGTATATGCAGAGTACATCCGGAGAAGGCAATGGCACCCCACTCCAGTACTCTTGCCTGGAGAATCCCATGGGCGGAGGAGCCTGGTGGGCTGCAGTCCATGGGGTCGCTAGGAGTCAGACACGACTGAGCGACTTCCCTTTCACTTTTCACTTTCATGCATTGGAGAAGGAAATGGCAACCCACTCCAGTGTTCCTGCCTGGAGAATCCCAGGGACGGGAGAGCCTGGTAGGCTGCCGTCTATGGAGTTGCACAGAGTCGGACACGACTGAAGTGACTTAGCAGCAGCAGCAGCAGCAGAGTACATCATGCGAGATGCCAGGCTGGATGAAGCACAAGCTGGAATCAAGATTGCTGGGAGAAATATCAATAACCTCGGATATGCAGATGACAGCAGTATGGCAGAAAGTGAAGAAGAACTAAGGAGCCTCTTGATGAAAGTGAAAGAGGAGAGTGTAAAATCTGGGTTAAAACTCAGCATTCAGAAACTAAGATCATAGAATCTGGTCCCATCACTTCATGGCAAATAGATGAGGAAACAATGGAAACAGTGAGAGACTTTATTTTGGGGACTCCAAAATCACTGCAGATGGTGACTGCAGCCATGAAATTAAAAGATACTTGCTTCTTGGAAGAAAAGTTTTGACCAACCCAGACAGCATATTAAAAAGCAGAGACATTACTTTGCCAACAAAGGTCTGTCAGTCAAAGCTGTGGTTTTTCCAGCAGTCATATATGGATGTGAGAGTTGGACTGTGAAGAAAGCTGAGTGCTGAAGAATTGATGCTTTTGAACTGTTGTGTTGGATAAGACTCTTGAGAGTCCCTTGGACTGCAAGGAGATCAAACCAGTCAATCGTAAAGGAAATCAGTCCTGAATATTCATTGGAATGACTGATGCTGAAGCTGAAACTCCAATACTTTGGCCACCTGATGTGAAGAACTGATTGCTTGGAAAAGACCCTGATTCTGGGAAAGATTGAAAGCAGGAGGATAAAGGAACAACAGAGGATGAGATGGTTGGGTGGCATCACCGACTCAATGGAAATGAGTTTGAGTAAGCTCTGGGAGCTGGTGATGGACAGGGAGGCCTGGCATACTGCAGTTCATGGGGTTGCAAAGAGTTGGACACGACTGAACAACTGAAGTGAACTGAATGTGACATTTGTATTTCTTTGGAGGGTGGGTTACTCATCAATCTTGACTGAAAAGGAAGATAATGTCGGTTTTATCAACTCTTTTTGAATTGTAATCGTGGCTCTTCCAAAATGGTTTAAATCTTAGGGAAATAGACTTTCATATTCATTTTTAAAGACAGCTTAGAACTTTCCAATTTTTCAGTACAGTCAACTTAGTAAATATTTCTCAACAGAGAAACTCAGAATTATCATTATAATTATTCTGCCAGTTAAGTAGACCAGAATATCAATTTTTAAACATATGTTCCTAACATATGTTTAAAAATATATGTTACGTTTTTCTAAAAAATGTGAGTCTCAAATAATTAAAAACTTTCTGAATTCTGTGACTTTTTAATTGTTTGAAATACAAATAGCTATTTTTACTTTTATTAATATCTTAATTTCCTTTCTATTTTAAAGCCCAACCTGAATTCCTGAAGCAGCCTACTAATATATATGCTCATGAATCTATGGATATTGTGTTTGAATGTGAAGTCACTGGAAAGCCAACTCCAACTGTGAAGTGGGTCAAGAATGGGGATATGGTTATCCCAAGTGATTACTTTAAGATTGTAGTAAGTATCTTTCAAAGAAACTTAGCTCTGAAACCTTTAAGTCCCTTTAAATGTAGTCACCAAGAGATCTGTTATCCATAGTACATGAACTGGTGTATTAGGATGAACATAGAAAAATTCACTTAGAATATAATCTTTTCATTGGCTGATGAGAAGGCTAGCCCAGAAATGTTTTGGTAGCTCATATACGATCACAGAGGAAACCAGTGTTCAAACTCAGTCTGAAATTCACGTTCCCTGATCAACAGTCTTGTCCTCCTACTCAGACATACTAGCATTTTTAAATACAGCCTGCACCACTTTCTGGGTAATGATTATCCTGTGTGTGTATTCACATGCCCCCGTTGTCTTCATAGCTCTGTAGTCAAGGAGCAGAAATCTGTCCTTGTTATACTGATGCTCAAGCCCTTCAAAATAAGAATACCCAGTGTTGGGCAGTTGTTGTGAAAATAGACATAAAGATTCTTTTAAAAAGTAAAGCGAAAGTAATTAATTAGCCTTAATCTATTAAGAAGACTCAGCCATTTCTGCTTTTTACTTCATAGATATATAGTAAATGCTAGTAAAGAACACCTGCAATCCGGGAGACCTGGGTTCAATCCTTGGGTTGGGAAGATCCCCTGGAGAAGGGACCAGTTACCCAATCCAATATTCTGGCCTGGAGAATTCCATGGACTGTATAGTCCTGGGATCACAAAAAGTTGGACACAACTGAGCGACTCTCACTTTCACTTTAGTAAATGTTATCCACTGTTACTGTTATTATCATCTAATATCCTTATAATAGCATTATCTAGGTTTTAAAAAAGTGATATATCTTAAGATGCATATATGACATTCATAGACATAATCAGAAGTAATTATAGTTGTTGAAGACTTAATGTCTAATTACAAATTTCTCACATAAGTAATTCATTCTTCATAGGAATACAGTTTTCTATTTTTAAAATGCATAATGTTATATGTTACAAAAAAGTAATTCACAAGTATTTAATCCTAATTAAAAAGCAGCATGTTACAGTTAACTTAGCATTTTACTCTTTATCATTATTTTCATCCTATTATAAAAAATCTTAAACTTATGTTGTATTATATCAATAGCAATAATGATAGTTGACATTCATATCGTACTTGATAGTTTAGGAAAAACTTTTATATAGGGGGGTTCTAATCTGCTATAACAACAGATATTAGAAATAATTTTAAGAAAGTGCCTTGAATTCACAAATTCAGACTTTCACTATGGTGACTTAGTATTTCATGCCAGATATTCCCACCAAGCAAAAGTATAAGTTTGCATGCATTGCAGACATGCCTTCCTATAAGGATTGAATTCTTAATTGTTGATGATAGTGCTTCCTTTGCTAGTTAAGTCAGTACCTTGTCATTAAAACTGAGTCAACATGTTCATAGGTAAATAATATTCATTATATGAATCATATAATTGTACTTGTTTTTTTTCTCTCCAGAAAGAGCATATCCTTGAGATTTGAACTAATGTTCATCAGTTGAATCATAAAATTTTGTTTTTTCTTCCTCAGAAGGAACATAATCTTCAAGTTTTGGGTCTGGTGAAATCAGACGAAGGGTTCTATCAATGCATTGCTGAAAATGATGTTGGAAATGCACAAGCTGGAGCCCAGCTGATAATCCTTGAACATGGTAAGAGGGACTGAAATAGTAAGCTGAGAGAGACTGTGTGTGAAGAGCTCATACCTATCAGAGGACCTATCACTCCAGGATACCTAGTGATTAATAAACTGTTTATAAAGGCTAATATATGGCATAACTAAGAGAGAAAAAATAGCCATCTAAATTATCTTTTTTTAAGTGACTGAGAAACACAGTTTTGGATACTGTTGCAGAGAAATTGGTATTAAGAAAGGAAAAACTGAACATTTATAGTCTTAGACAATAAATGGATACTCTTCAGATTTAATCTTATTTAATCTTACAAATATATTTCTAATCTGTTAAAGTAGAAAAACTTTAATGTTTATTTTGCAGTGAATTTTTCTTTAATTTTTCCAAAGTAAAAATTAACTTGCCTTTTCTGATTTTCACACACCCAAAAAATACTTACTAAAAATTCAGACAACATTGAGAAGTAAAAAGGGGAGAAAAAACTCATTTTTTATCAGTCAGGGTCAGTTCTAAGGAAACCGCAAAGTAATTTCACTTAAAACCAAATTAAAAAATTGAATATTGTTTGGTAAAAATCTATTAACTATAACAGGGGATTGAAGTACCAAGGAATTGGCTAGTAAGAAGTAAAAAGAATTCTAGTGAATATAAAAGAATGGCAGACATAGGAGCAGCCACAACCCATAGGTCTGAGAATGTTCAGGAAGAGGCCTCTCTCCGGACTGATCCAGACCATGTTGGAGAGGATGTGGCCATGGTTTAATGGGTGATGGAGAAGCAGCCATGCTCCCATCCCACAGAAGCTTGCTAAAAACCTGCTGTCTAGTGTGCTGAGGAAAAGTTGTTCACAAGGAGATGTCTCAGTGAAGGCATTCTGCCTTAAAAAAAAAAAGAATACACCAGCAGAGTTGGGGTACTGAAGGAAGCTACTCACCAGCACTCTGTACTGATAAGGTTTTAACACATGGCAGCTGGCAAAAGGAGAAATAATGTAAAGGGCTCAGCTTCATTTTTGCAGAGCAGGCAATGAAGTATGAATGTGGAGCTTAAATAGTAAATTGATTACAGGCACATGCTTTAATCCCTGCCATCTAGGAGTACTGGGTATAAGCATGCATAGATGTGTATATGGTTTTATAACCTGTTTTCTTGCAACAGCATGCTTTGGACATGTTTCCATATCATTGAATATACATCTGCATAAACATTTTTCATTGTTGAATAGTATGTATGCACTTTGTTTTATATAAGTGATTCCCTATTGGTTAATATTTAAATTGTTTCCTGTTTTTTATTATGATGAACAAGGCTATGCTGAACTTCCTTATATGATTATTTTCTCATACTAAATTATTAAAAGTTGAATTGTTGGATGACACTTTTATGTGAAATTGATAAGGGTAGCTGTTGGGTATACTATTTGTTTTAGCAGGAAAAGTGTTTTTCATTTTGTGCATTTCTCAAGAATGCATAAGGAAGAGCTGCTTTAGACATCTGATTTGATATCTGAGTCAAATTTAAGTTCAGGTTCCATTGTGGTCAGGAAAGCTCATTGGCAAAGATGGCATCCACTCTGGCTTTTCACTCAAATAGCATATAGGATTTTTATATACTGGTTTGAGATGGGGACAACAGAGGATGAGATGGTTGGATGGCATCACCAACTCAATAGACATGAGTTTGAGCAAGCTCCCGGAGTTGGTGATGAACAGGGAAGCCTGGCATGCTGCAGCCCATGGAGTCGCAAAAAGTCAGACATGATTGAGCAGCTGAACTGAACTGACCTGTGTTTTATCCTTTTTGAAACAAGCTTTCAAAAACAGACATTTTGTGAGCTACTGAAAATTTTTAGTGACCTTGTCAGGTATGCATTAAGGATGCATGGATTCCAAGAAGGAGAGTAAATGTCTTGTTATTATTTTTGGTATTTTAATTTGCGAGATAAATATTTCTGCAGAAAACTAAAAGAAATTATAACAATTTATAAAATCTTATCTCTGCCTTTCTGAAGTTTTTGATATTGTAAGGGATGTGAGAGATGTACATGACTTGAATACCCAGTCCATAATAATTCAAATAAGGCAGCATACAGTTTAGGAGAGAGGAATCCTATGTGAACAGGGAAGTTTTTCATGCAATGTGTTCCCTTTGTAATAGACTTCAAATGATAGGACCAGATGTTAAAAAGAGGACCTGGCTCAGTATGGAAACAGAATAATTAGAGTATCTGTTCCTATGGAAAGGTGGCGTGTTGAGGCAGAACAGGATCAGATTAACCATGGCCTTAGTTACAAGCAATCAAAGCAATTCTGTAGTAAGGGAGTCTAATAACAAAGTCAGATTTAATTAGAAGACAGTGGCTGAAGAAATATTGTTATAAGACCATGAGGAAATAATAAGTACTTGTACTAGAGAAATAGAATCCTAATAAAGAGATGGTAGTATCTAATTCAGACTTTATCAACTGATTGGGTGTAAAACATTATTATAGAGGAATCAGATATACTTCTAAGGTTTTATTTGGATGACGGAAAAAATGATGATGCCTTTACAAAAATAGAAGAAGAAATTTAATTGAAGTGGAAGGAAACTTCTACTCAAGCTGTAAAGAATGTACATAGAACATACCACCCTCACCTATGATCAAAAGCTGGATCATCTACAAAACCATAATTTCTGTGAGCCCATCAGAGAGCTGAGCTTGCAAAACAACCAAGTAACCTAAATGGCAAAGAATTAGACAACCCTCCTCTCCCCAAGAATGGGTCATGAATTGTTTGACCTTTGGTAGAACATGAGAGAAAGAGATGGCTGCCATAGAAATGCATAAGAAGAAATTAACTAAAATTTTAACAGAATTTTGAAGACTAAGTATGGCCTAGTTTGGAATCACTGGGGGCCTCAGATAAAAGGGGAGTTCACACTTGCTTGCAAATATATTTCCCTGGGGCTTCAGAGGATGTTCAGTGTTAAGACTGGGGACAAGGTAGAGACTCGAAAAAAGTCGTTTTGGTGGAATAAAGGTGAAGGAGGTGCTCTGTGGATGCTGGGAGAGGTACGAAGCCCCTCCCGTTTACTCAGACTCCCTTCAGCCTCCAACAAGTAGGGGAGGGGCAGAAAAACTTACTTCATAAATCACTGGCAGGACATTAGAAGCAAAGCTACTCTGCTTCTTGGGGGAGGACCATCTGGTCTCTAGGACACAGGCAAAGACCCACTGCTGCTGTGGAAGGGTAGAAGAGAAAACTCTTTACCTCTGAAAGAAGTGCATAAAACTGCCATGGGCCCTGTGATCCTACACCAATAGCTAAGAGAGGTCTTTACTAGGAAGAATAGGGAACTACCACTAAAGACCAACACAAATACAAAGCAGATTCTGGCTGCCATGAAAGAAGAGGCACCAGTGCTATCTAATACTGAGGCTGTATTGTGTGCTCAGTTGCTGAGTTGTCTCTGACTCTCTGCAACCCCACGGACTCTCTCTAGCCCACCAGGCTCCTCTGTCCATGGGATTCTCCAGGCAAGAATACTGGAGTGGGTTGCCATGCCCTCCTCCAGGGAATCTTCCCAACCCAGGGATTGAACCCACGTCTTCTGCTTGTCAGGTGGATTCTTTACCATTTTGCCACCTGGGAAGCACCCATATTATACTTGATCTTAGCTAAAATTGTATTAGGACAACTGAAAATCCCACCTTCCCCAACCATGACCTTATCACCAAGTAACAAATATATACTGGTCAGGAGCTCATTCTTATTTCTGCCTTAAACCACCACTATTTTCTGTGTCTTATTTTATCTACTTAAAGATAGGATTTATCCCCTTACTGGTTTTTCCTTCTTACCAATTCCAGTTACTTAAGTTATTTCTAATAGAACCTGCATCTATCCTGCTGATTTTTAAAACACTTCTCTCTAATCTCAAGCTTATGTATATCATTTAAAAAATATGATAGTCTAACTAAAAGAATCTGGGAAAGGGAACTTATATAGAAAAAATAACACTTCACAATTCTTGAATGTATGAAAAAGTGAAATATGAAATCAGTGTAGGTTGAAAGGATCATACATTATATGGAATAAACAATTTGTTAGTGATTTGGAAAGAATTAAACTATATATTTACCTTATATCAATGAAGAGTTGATTTAAGAGTTAAAATTTAAATTAAATCCATAAAAATGTTGAAAGATGATAGAAGAGTCTCACCA
This sequence comes from Bos grunniens, assembly GCF_055505025.1. Lineage (NCBI taxonomy): Eukaryota > Metazoa > Chordata > Mammalia > Artiodactyla > Bovidae > Bos > Bos grunniens. The sequence goes on along the minus strand of NC_141174.1, from coordinate 82,342,022 downwards.
TTTACAATACACCAGGATTTATTAATTCATTCACCATTTAATAAGCATTTAGATTATTTCCAATCTATCATAATTTAATTTATAAAAGAAATGAAGGAACACAGATGAAAAATTTGGTGTCTCAGGATATAAAAATGTAAATGCTTTATATGTAAAGTATGAGAAATACTTTAACTAACTAAAGAGGACAAGCTAGGGAAGAATATAAGAATTACAGAAATTTGTTTGGATGGTATCACCGACTCAATGGACATGGGTCTGGGTGACTCCGGGAGTTGGTGATGGACAGGGAGGCCTGGCGTGCTGCAGTTTATGGGGTCGCAAAGAGTTGGACAGGACTGAGTGACTGAACTGAACTGAGTGTTGTGAATGTAACAGGAATGCACACAAATGGATATGATAAAGTGACTGGCATAAGCATATAATTCACGATATGGCAAAGATAAAGATAGTTTCTAAACATGACAAATGTTTCACCTTACTTAAAGATATAAAATTAAATCACTTTTGGTGATATGCCATTTTTATCTAATAAAGATTTTATATGTTTTAATGAACATTCACTATAATGTTCATTTATTATGACTGGTTAGGGTGATTATGTTTATGTCTTTCACCCTCAGTGAAAATGTAAATTGTTACATCATTTATTAAATCCATTTGGACAATTATCTTAAACATTACTGACTCAACCCATTAATTGTTATTTTAGGATTTTTCCCTAAGGAAGGAATCAGAGATTAGGACAAAAACTATTAATATCATCACTGGTAATTAAAAGAGAAAAAAGGTAGGGATACAGAGAGAAGAGTTAGGAAATGACTTGCATATCCCCAAATAGAGGAAATAGTTAAAATAAGTATAGTACAGACTTATGATGGCAAAGTTATTTGGCCATTAAAAACCATGCCTTTGAACAGTCTTTACTGGTACCAGGAAAATCTTGGTCAAGTGGTAAAGTACAAAATAATATGTATCAAATAATCCAAATGTAGTTGAAAAGATTAATATGTTACACACTGAGACATTCCCACACCAAAATGTTAACGGGTTATCTTTGGGTAGTGATATTTTCTCAGTTTTCTAAAATAGCTCTATATTACTTTTATAATTAGTAAGTTTTTTTTAATTAATAAGCAAAGCCATCTTTTAGTCAGTGCTACAGTTTAGAAAAGATACCAAATACATAATTTTGAGAACTTTACCAAAAACATCATGGATAGCAGTTAAGAGTTACAAATAACACCCTTCACAAGAGAGCTGGGCTGTGTATCAGGAAGTAAACAGAGCAAATTCTGATAAACCTCATTGATATCCTTTGATTTAGTGGAACAAGGACCAGAGACTCAAGTAGCCTGCGGGAGAAGGGTAGAGTCTGACCCACTTGGAACTTTTTCCTTTGTGTTCATAGCATTGTAAATCTCCATGAGCATATATAGCATTTCCCAAATCTATTTGGCCATGGATTTTTTTTTTTTAAGTAGACCCATGAATATCTTAAAAGGTGCAATTTGGGAATCGTCGATGTAGAGGTATTCAAAGGAGGATGGACAAGATTAAAGTTGGCAAATAGTGGCCCACAGGCCATATCCAGCCAGCCTCCTGGTTTTGTGTATAAAGTTTTATTGGACACAGCCACAGATGTTTGTTCACAGATTGTCTCTGTCCAGTCTAAAAAATTTTGACTCTATAATGACAGAAGTGAGTAGTTTAGTCTGAGACTATATGTCCCCCAAGCCTAAAACATTAACTCTCTGGCTCTTTATAAAAAAAAAATTGCCAGGCACTCTACTCTGGTACATATCTTTTAGCCCTGATAGTTTGTGAGAGTCAGTGAAAGTCTGTGTCACTTACATTTTTTTTTAATTTAAAGAAATTTGGGTAGGTGGGGAAAAGCAGAAGAGGGGCAGGAGGTTGAGGATAAAAGGACAAGAGAAAAAGTCAGACTTGGTATGTGGATAACTAGAAGAAGCACAATGGTGACTAACTCCAAGGAGGACCTGTGATGGAGATCTACGAACTACAGAGTCAGGTAGCACATCTTCATTGCTACCTCTGAGACACTTCAGCACTAGAAACACCACGGGGTAAATTATGGAAAGTGGAAAGAAACTTGTTGTGATGGTGCTTATCTTCCTATACCTTGTTTAAAAGTAACGTGAAAGTATTTGAGCATCTTTGACACAAAGTCTTATTTTTGTAAAAGGAATTTTCCGATTCTCCTTGGAAGTGTGTAGCTGTAAATCCTGACCATCAAGATGTTGGCTAGTGTTTGGATTCAGGAAGGTACTTTCAAGCACCCACAGTTGGGCTGTGATATAATTGGATAGCATGATTTTTAAGTAAATTATCACCTATGAACATTAAATGAAATTTCATAATTATAGTTAAAATATATGAAACATCTGTGCAACAACACTAGGAAACGGTTTCTAATCAAATTGGGAAGTATTATTTGAGAATGAGTATGTCTCAGACATACTTCCTTTCCACCCCTGCAGCTTTATTGAGACATAATTAACATATAAAACATTGTGTAAGTTTAAGGTGAACACTGTGTGTACAATGTGATGGTTTGATGTATGTATGTGTGTGTGTGTATATAGATATATATGTATGTATATTGCAAAATGTTTACCACAGTAAGGTTAGTTAACACATCCTTTTGTTGTTATGGTGCAAACATTAAAGTTCAATATTCATACCAACTTCCAAGTATCCACTACAGAATTGTTAACTATAGCCAACATGTTGTACATTACATCCCTAGAACTTACAACTCTTAAACTAGTTTATACTCTTGGACTTCTCCCCATTTCCCCATCTCCCAACATCTCCCCATTTCTTCCATCCCTCAACCCCTGGCAACCACCATACCATTCTCTTATTTCTCTGAGTTTCATGTCAAACATACTTACTTAATATTAAACATTTAAAATGTAATTTTTAATGTTTACACATGCATTTTTGGAACAGTAATTCTTGATTTTAGAAGATTATGGCTTTAAAGCTATTTAACACGGCAGTATTATTTGCTGCTAGTTCAAATTATTGCATTTTATGCTAATATACTTTGTTTTATAATCATGTTTGAATTTTTTTAAGTATTAGCATATAAATTATTGCAAGTATGAGTAGTAAGAAATAAGGTAAAATGTGTTTTTGTCTGTTAACTTTTTATTACCCTTTCTTCCTGTCAGTTGGAATTTAAAAATAGATTCTAAAACTATCATGTAAGGCTAAAATATAAAAACACAAATGTAATTTTTCTCTGTACATTCATTCATGTCAAGTCTGATAATTGGCAGGTTTTTCGTTCCAGTAAGGGAAAGAGGATTGATGAAAAAGGAGTAATGTGAACTTGTTTTTAGTAAAGGAAATTCATACTTTACCAACTCATTAAATGACTTCTAGGATATTATGGCCATGGGAGATAAGGATACATATACTGAATTTTACTTTTTTTTTTTAACAGAAGCATTTGTAAAAAATTCCATTTTGTATCTGAGGTAAATATTGAGTAGTAGAAGTTCTGGAATAAGTGACTAATGACCTGGCAGGATTAAAAGTTGGCTAGATAGCAGGAAATTGTTAGTCATAAGTGGAATATTTTAAATCTGATGCACTAGAATGTATAATAGTTGGTGTTGATTTTAATTAAAACATAAATTCCAGTTAGTTTTTTGCTTTTTTGTACTAGTAATTATGGGCTTCCCTAGTGGCTCAGTGGTTAAGATTCTGCCTGCCAATGCAGGAGACATGGGTTTGATCCACGGGTCAGGAAAATCCCCTGGAGAAGGAAATGGCAACCCACTCCAGTATTAGTGGCCTGGGAAATCCCATGGACAGAGGAGCCTGGAGGGCTGCTGTCCATGGGATCACAAAAGAGTTGGACACAACTTAGTGACTAAACAACAGCAACAACTAGTAATTATAACTATAAGAAAAGTCTAAACTCAAGATAGCTGTGTTGAAATTTGACTTCTTAACATGAATTCCATGTCTAGGAGCTTTCAAATATTGAAAATGCATCTAATGTCAATCCCTGGGTTCTAGTTTTTATCTGGCATTAACTTGCTGAGTGATTGGATCAGGTACTGAAATTCTGTGATTTTTAAATTTTATATGTAATTAAGGAATTAAATGATCTGAGGTCCTGCATCACTCAAATAATCTATTAAATGTAGTTTTAGAAATAGATGCATTAAATATAAGGTGCTTTTCAAGATACCCTTTCTGTCTAGGTATTAAAATAAATAGATACATTATTTGTAGAAAGATTAAGGCATTCCCAGTTAATAATTTTATGTTACCTGCTACAGTGTGTATAATGAAACAAACCTGGAGCTCAAAATCTGAATGCTTCATGTCTTAGCCCTACTAAGATGAGGTAATCTCTGAGTATCAGTTTTCTTATCTTTATAGATAAGAAATAATAATAATAGTATGAACAATAATCAATAGTATAAGGAATAACCTTTCCACAGTACACCTCTCAGGGGCAAATGGAACAATATATGTAAAGTATTTTGTACATTGTAAGTACTCTGCTGCTGCTAAGTCTTCAGTCGTGTCTGGCTCTGTGCGACCCCATAGACGGCAGCCCACCAGGCTGCCCCATCCCTGGGATTCTCCAGGCAAGAACACTGGAGTGGGTTGCCATTTCCTTCTCCAGTGCATGAAAGTGAAAAGTGAAAGTGAAGTCGCTCAGTCGTGTCCTACCCTCATCAGCCCCATGGACTGCAGCCTTCCAGGCTCCTCCGTCCATGGGATTTTCCAGGCAGGAGTACTGGAGTGGGGTGCCATTGCCTTCTCAGGTAAGTACTCTCAGGTAGTAGTAATTTGAAAGAGTATGCAAAGGCAAAACTACTGAATGTGAATTCAGTTGTTACTAAAGCAAATCAAAGTGCACATAAAAGGCTAACTTCATGAAGCAAATTTTGAGGATTTTTAAAGAGACAACAAAAATCCATTCAATATTCAGTTAAATCATTAAAATCTGTAAAATAGGAGAAAAGATCTGTGTGACCAGATTGCAAGGTATTTGAAATAAAACTAAGCTTGGCATGAAAGTAGATGAACATAATATATGTTCATGGTCAAAACTTAGAATGCATAATTGACTGAAATAAAAGTAAATGGACTTTTCTTTTCATCCTTCCCCAGGCTCACTTTCTAGAGATAACCCTTGTTAACAGACATTGTATATGTGTTTATTCATTCAGTAAATATTTGTTGAACAGAATTCTGTGATATAAAATTCTGTATGCATTGCACTACATGATGGGGATTAAATAATCAACAAGCAGATATGATTCTTTGCCCTCATAGTGCTTCTGTTGTATTAACGGAGACAGACCTTAAGCAAATAAATAAACAAAATTAATTCAGTCTTGTGTGTACTTAAGGCAAATAAAAAAAATGCTCTGATTAAGAGTTATTGAGGGTATATTGAGAGTTCCTTTAAATAGGATACACAGAGAGGCCTTTCTGATGGGCTGTGCAAGTTGGGACCTGAGCATTATAGTAATCTTCTCTCTCTATATATATATGTATATATGTGTGTGTATGTATATGTATATAGATACACATTCATGTAAAAGCTTTATATCTTTTTATTTGCAGATATGAAATCATGTTTTGTGATTTTACCAAATAGTATTTTATGTTCATGTCAGTACTTAAAGGTTTACCTTTTTTGTTTTAACTTCTCTATTCTCATCAGACTTGAGTATGAGGAGGCTAGTGTTTTGCATTCTTGATGACAATATAAATTTTTTTGAAATGTAATTTAATAATAATTTAGAATTCACATACCCTTTCATCATATAATCCTCTTTATAATTTGTCTTGGGGAAATAGTTACTAAATATTTAAAGATATTTGTGTTAGACTAGCATAAATCTGGAAACAGTTCAATCATGCAGCCAATAAGGAGGCTGATTATTAACAAATACATGAATATAATGTAATACCAGATACCTGTTAATAATGTAGATCTATATAAGGTAAATGAGGTAGATATGGGGAAATACTCAAGTTATATTACCAATAAAGCAAGTTGCAGAAAAGATTTGTGGAAGTGGTAGGAGAGAAGGCTTTGGATTTATGTATGCTTGTATGTGTGGTGGTAGTGGTTTAGTTGCTAAGTCATGTGTGACTCTTACAACCCTGTGGACAGTAGCCGGCCAGGCTCCTCTGTCCAGGAGATTTCCCAGGCAAGAATACTGCGGTGGGTTGACATTTCCTTCTCCAGGGGATCATCCCTACCCAGGAATTGAACCCACATCTCCTGCATGCAGTGGGATTCTTTACCGCTGAGCCACCAGGGAAGCCCCAATAGATAGGTAATGGTGGTGGTGTAAGAAAGTTTTAAAAATCTACACAAGAGTCTGTTAACTGTGATTATATATGAGGAGTAGGACTGGAAAAATCTAAACATGAGGCGAGAACAATGTACTGTTGTAAGTTTTTGAAAAGCCAAGTAAAAACTATTAGAAATTAAGCTTGGAGTATTGCAATCAGGTCTATACATAGTGATTTTGACTATTTTTAAGTCAAAAAAAAAGTGCTTAGTGTTCAGGGTAGTTTAAAACTTCCTGAGTTTTTATTTCTTGAAAGAAAATGCTGTGTGAGAAAAACGTAGGTTTTTAACAGTTATTTGGCAACTACCTCCAAGTAGCTTATCTTCTTATCTCTAAATATAACATCTTCTATTACAGCATTTTTCCCTTGGAAGGTGAATCATGTCATATAAATACTAAGACAGTCAGTGTAATTCATTAAAATATTGAAAGCAATTTTGTTTTGGTAAGCCAGGTATTTTATTGAATACACATACTGTGTAAATCAAAATTCATAGTTACTAATGCTACTATGTAGTCCATCAGAAAAAGAATGTACACTCATGGAGAGCTGAGCTGGGATCGACCTTGGAGACCTGAGTATCTAGTCTAGCTGAGCTGGAGTTTCGGTTAAGTGACTCACCTTGTATCACAGAGCTAGCTGGCATCAAGTTAGGACTGATAACTAGGTTTTCAGTTTCAAATTCACTTTTATCTTTTAACAAAGCTTAATGTTTTAAGACACGGATCATTTACATTCTTTTAATTTCAAGTTTGTCTTTTAATTCTGCAGTCTATTGCGGTTACAGTTATTGACAGGGTTGGTCAGGTTTATCATTTTGCAAGGATGGCCATGAATCTAGTTTGCCAGAGACATTCTAGTTTATGTCTGTTATCCCAGCATAATCATCAAAAGTGCCTTTTGTTCACTCTCAAAGTTACCTGAGTATGGACGATATATTCTCTAATCATTCCAATATTTCTAGCGTATTGAATCTGAAAGGTTCTGAACAGTTACTAGGGTAGAGGTTTGTAATTTTGAATGGGAATAAGTGCCATCTGCTGGATTTGACAAACAAGGAAGGCTTCTTGGAGACTATGGCATTTAAACTTAGCATAGAAGGATGAATGGAATTTTAAATTGGTCACGTTACACAAAGTGGAAAAAAAGGATGACATTTCAGGTGTATAAGTAAGAAGGCTCAAACTCCATTTGAACAGTAGAAAGCAGCGTAGTTTAGCATTCTCAGAAATATAAGATTGTACATCATAGAAGACGTGTACAAGCCAGATTATTTAATACCAAATTAAAAGGTTGGGATCTTTTGATTAGCTGTTATACCCTAGCAATTTTCAAAAGTACATGATGAAACAATAGCACTTTAAGAGGATTTGGATATTAGAAATACGTTGAATGAGTTTAGAGAAGAAAATAATGGTATCTGTGATACCAATTAGGAGAATTTTCTACCAAATCAGATATCATGTTTGAGACCCTCAACTAGGTGCTGACAGTGGAAAAAGAAATTCTTCTTATCCCTCCATGGCTCATATATGGGAAATGCTTATTAAATGGCAGGTAGCTATTTCTACAAGGAAAATAGGACATGATTTGTGATTTTTTTTTTATATTTAAGGGAGCTGAAAAGATTGAAGTTTTGTACTGAATACAGGTAGAGAGAGTCTCTGTATAAATCCAAGGTTATGAGCTTAGTTTACTTAGGAAGTTTGTCAGCATTTCTGTTGAGTTGTTCTAGACTCTTTGCTACCCTATGGACTGTAGCCCGCCAGGCTTCTCTGTCCATGGGATTCTCCAGGCAAGAATACTGGAGTCGATTGGATTGCCATGCCCTCCTTCAAGGGAGCTTCCTAACCTAGGGATCCAGCCAGTATCTCCTGCTTCACCTGCATTGCAGATGGATTCTTTACCCACTGAGCCACCTGGGAAGCCCTTAGATAGCTCTGGGGGGATAGAAATAGAATTAAAGTATGATTAGTTTGTTTAACATTTAAACAAACATGACATTTCATCTGTGTCAAAAATCATGAATTTAAGACCAGGACTTGTGAGGTCCAGGTAATAACTTAGTGCCTTAATTATAATTTTTGGCATTTAACAGTTAAATAGAAGCTTTGCAGGTGACCTTCCTGGACACAGAAATGGATTTAGAGATTATCAGAGAGTAGATTTGAATTTCAATTGATGCTATTATTTTGTTATAAAGAAAGAATCCATTATGCAGTGCTAAAACACCAGAAGGAAGATAGTATGTTTGAATATCTTTTAATTGGTAGCTATATTTAAAAGATGCTAAATTATACAATAATGTCATAGTTGGCAGAATATCATTTGGGTCTAAAAGACATCACTGACAATCTGGCTGCTTGATTTCATATAATTTCAGTGATGGATCAGAGTATATTTCATTTCAGATTTTAGTGTTGTTGAAAATATCTCCCTGTTGATGCATCCTTAAGAGAGAATTAGACATAAAAAGTATAGTCTAATTTGATATGCATTTTGAGAAATGTTTTTCTATAATGTTAGCATTTTAAATGTTACTACTGCCTCATAACTACTATAATGTCCTAATATTTTAGCTGTATGCATATTAAAAAAAAAAAACTGTTCACCACCAGCATTACTCTCCGAAATTCCTCTTACAGTTATAGAAAGAAAGAATGTGAAAGACATCTTAGCTGGCTTCTAGTTTGATGACAATTTTCTCCTAATATTTAGAGCTCCTCTTCAGTTTACACTCCTTTACAAATTTTAGTAGTTGTAGTTTCTTGACAGTTTCTTGCAGTTTCTTGTTAAAGATTCGGATTAGGTACTTCTTGCACTCTGTTAACATTTCATAAAATCTGAGGAAATAAAAACTGTCAAGAGTTTGGACTTTTGAATTTTTAAAAATGCCTTGTCTTGGGAAGGCATTGGGAAATGTCTTGGGAAATTGTGATTAGATGTTAATGTAAATCATTAAGCACACTGGAACAAAGTCAGTTTTCCCTTTTTGTTTAGTCTAAATTGGTAATGAACAGAAATACCTTACACGTTTTGTCTTCCCTTTCCTCTTGGGTTTTGGAATCTTATTTAGGAAACAGCGTTTTGATTTAGGATGAAAGGAGAGAAGGCTATCTTTTTTCTGGGCTCACTGCTGTGATTGGTGCGTCATTAGCGGCTGGCACACCTTTTTTAATGAGTGCTTTTGATGTCAGGAAAATGTCAGATGATTTCCTTAAAATTAAAAAATCTCTCCCACACACAAGAATGGGAGGAGTGTTTAGTGTTCATTTTGTTTTATAACTTCCTTCAATTGTTTATATAAGTCATTTGTTTAAACCAACAGTTCACTGCCAGGGCTGCTTAACAGAACATACACCTACTAAAACTTCCAACAGAGTGCCTTCCTCTGGTATCAGGTTAGTTCTGCTCTGCCTTTGGGACTTAGTTCCTCAGAGGAGGAGCTTTGAAGTCTGTAGAAGCATTCACATGCAGCTCTATTCCCTTTCTTTGAAACTGAACACTCAAAATAAGTAGCCTTAGCCAACCATTTTTTTGAGTATATGTTCACATTTGCATTGTGCCCCGAACCAGTCTCTTAGCTATTCAGCAGCTGTGCCAGTGGACATTTCAGGTATTTGGGTAGTTTTTAATTATTTCCTTTTGGAGCGTGTTACTCTTCTCTCACAACCAGGAAGACAAGTACTGAATTAATACAACTTCATTTGGGCTTCAGACTGTTGGGAACTCCTTTTAGGGTTTTCTATTCTGTTCCCTTCACCTTCCCTGTATAGCAATTCTATTACATCTACTGTTCCCTTACTGTTAGCAGATGACTGCATTTCTCAATTCACTGGAATTTGAGATTCCTTTTCTGATATAATTCATGGTTGGTTTTTTGGTGACAGTTCTATGGGTGTTACGTTTACTGGATGTTATGGTTTATAAATATTAGATTAAATCTATTAAGTATGCTTGTAAAATTCTTTAGAGCCTCACCTAATTTTTGTCTACTAAATCTGCCAATTTCTAAGAAAGGTGTGATTATGGATTTGTTCAACTCTAGAGAAGGCAATGGCACCCCACTCCAGTACTCTTGCCTGGAAAATCCCATGGACGGAGAAGCCTGGTAGGCTGCAGTCCATGGGGTCGCGAAGAGTCGGATATGACTGAGCGACTTCACATTCACTTTTCACTTTCCTGCATTGGAGAAGGAAATGGCAACCCACTCCCGTGTTGTTGCCTGGAGAATCCCAGGGACGGGGGAGCCTGGTGGGCTTCTGTCTATGGGGTTCCACAGAGTCGGACATGACTGAAGTGACTTAGCAGCAGCAGCAGCAGTGTTTCTATTATTGCATTATATATTTAGGAACTATGTTGTTAATACATTAGGAATCATGGCTTCACTTCCTGGTGGATTACTATGTTTCATGCAGTGTAAGACACCATGGGTTATAAGATGCATCCAGACTTCAGAGACATTAAAATGTAAAGAAAAAAACTTAGAATTTAGAAAGCATCTTAGAATTTAAAAATTAGGGTATATATTTTATCAGCAGGAAATGTTCATTTTGCCCTATTTCTTATTACCTTCGATTATGTTTTGTCCACTGTTGACTTTACTATGCCTGCTTTCTTCTTTCGGAGAAGGCGATGGCACCCCACTCCAGTACTCTTGCCTGGAAAATCCCATGGACGGAGGAGCCTGATAGGCTGCAGTCCATGGGGTCACGAAAAGTTGGACACGACTGAGCAACTTCACTTTCACTTTTCACTTTCATGCATTGGAGAAGGAAATGGCAACCCACTCCAGTACTCTTGCCTGGAGAATCCCAGGGACCGGGGAGCCTAATGGGCTGCCGTCTATGGGGTCGCACAGAGTTGGAAAGAACTGAAGCGACTTAGCAGCAGCAGCTTTCTTCTTAACAGCATTACCTGATAAGTATATTTTCTAGCTTTTCATTTTCATACTTTTGTTCTTATTTATCTTATAGTGAAGTGAAGTGAAATTTACTCAGTTGTATCCAACTCCCCCATGGAATTCTCTAGGTCAGAATACTGGAGTCTGTAGCCTTGCCCTTTTCCAGGGGATCTTCCCCACCCAGGGATCAAACCCACGTCTCCTGCATTGCAGGCGGATTCTTTACCAGCTGAGCCCCAAGGGAAGCCCCCCCCTTTTTTTTTAATTTTATGGTTACTGACTATAGACCTAGCTTTACACTTATTGTCTTTATGTCCTTATAAGTCCTGCCAATCCACCTTAACTTGTTTCTGTTTATCAAATAGTTATCCTTGAAATTTGACATACATACCCACCTGTATTTTCTCCCAGCAGCACTTAGGGTTAATCATGATCTCTTTCCCCTCACCAGATAATTACAAAACTTAACCATGCTTTCACTGCTTTCTTGGTCACATATTGTACCTTCCTCCCAAATACATTCTTTGGATTACAATTTCTGCTTTCTTGGAATTGTCATTTTTAATTTATTTTGCTATGCCATCATACATTTTTTAGAAAGGATGTGTGAAAAATAAATTTTCAAAACTACATATTTGAAAATACATTATTTGTTCTCTTTTAAGGTTTCATTGTCTTTTGTAATAGTGTTGAAAATCTTTTTCATCTTTAGATAATAGTCACTTGTTTTATTTTCTATAAGCTTCTGGAATTTTTATCTTTATCCTTTGAATTCTGCAATTGTAAGATGTGGATTTCTTCCTCCACTCCCAATTCATACTATCCAGTGTTGAGTGATCCCTTTAGAACAGACATCTGTTTAGGTTCAGAAAATTTTTATGACTTTATGTATTTGACATTTATTGCTTTTGCTGCTTATTCTGTTAAGTCCTCTTAAACTTTTGCTTTACATGCCGCTTCTTGTCCTTAAGTGGTTTTTTTTTTTTTTCCTGGAAAAATCCTTAGAATTATTTTCTAGCCCACTAATTTTATCTTTGAATCCAGTTTGGTTTTCTGCCTACATGTTAGTAAGCTTTTTATTTTAGATATTAGTTTTAGATTTATAGAAAAGTTATGAAGATACTGTAAGGAGTTGCCCTATATCCCATGCAATTTCCCCTATTGTTAATGTCTTACATTAGTAAGAGTCAGTTGTTGCAAGTAATTAAACAACACTGATACTTTGTCTTGTTAACTGAAGATGATACTTTATTCGTAGTTGCTTAATCTTTATCTAATGTCCTTTTTCTGTTCCGGTGTCTGTCCAGAATACCACATTACATTTAGTCAGCATATCTCATTAGACTTGTCTTGGCTGTGACAGTTCCTCAGCTTTTACTTGTTTTTGATAACAAGTTTTGAGGAGCAGTGGTCAAGTATTTTGTAGAATGTCCTTCAGTTAGGATTTGTCTATTATTTTTCTTGTCCTTATACTGGGAATATGTGTTTTGGAGAGGAGGATCGAAGAAATACATTTGCGTTCTCATCGCATCATGTCAAGGTATATACTGTCAGCATGGCTGACCGCTGGGTGTGGACGCTGCTCACCTGCGGAGGTAGCGTTTGTCAGGTCTGTCACTGGGAAGTGACACCTTTTCCCCTTCTCCATACTGTACATTTAGGAAGGAAGCCCCAGTGCACAGCCTGCACTCACGGAGTAGTGAGCTGTGCTGCATCTCCTCATAGGCAGAGTACATAAGCTGCTTGCAGTTCTTCTGCACAGAAGATTTGTCTATTCTCCCCTACTTATTTATTTAATTTGCTAATATTTTTTCAAGGATTTTTGCATCTGTGTTCATGAGGTATACTGGCCTAGAGTTTTCTGGCAGTATCTATGTGGTGTTGATATTAGGATAATGCTTACTCTATAGGATGCTTAGAAGTTTTCCGTTTTCTCAAAGAAACTGTAGAGAATTGGTATTGTTTATCCTTTGGCTGGTAGAATTCACCAGTGAAATCATCTGGGACTTGTGCTTTCTTTATAGAAGGTTTTTAAGTATTGACTTAGTTTCTTTAATAGATACGGGGCTTTTGAGGTTGTACGTTTCTTATTGTGTGTGTCTTCATAATTTATATTTTTCAAGAAATGTATTTCATTAAGTTATCAAATTATATGGGCATAGAGTTTGAAGTACAGACAACCTTTACGGTGGTACAGAAGCAATACACATTGAGTAGTAACTGTACTTCGAATTGTGAGTGTTGGCATGTCACACGATATGTTTATGGTACTGGGCAACAGCAAGCCAGAGCTCCCAGTCAGTCATATAGTCTCAAGGGTAAACAACCAATAACGTTTACAAGCGTTCTGCTATCCATATAGCCGTTCTGGTTTTCAGTTTTGTTATTGTTGTCATTGTCATTGCTGTTCAGCTGCTAAGTCGTGTCTGACCCTTTACGACCCCATGATGCATGTAATTTCTTCCCTACTAAACTGAAAGGTCACTGCAAAAAGGATTTGTGCCTTCCATCATTTTTGTCATTTATCTTTATGATTCCCAGCATTGCCTAACATGTACCATTTTGGTAAGTATTATTAATAAATAATTTATATTTATTCTGCTTCATTTTGTCTTTAATTTAAAAGTGGATCCTTCTAAATCAACTCCTTCATCATGTTGACTTATAAATATTTGTGTGGATTTTATTTAAATATGAGTAGAGGTCTTGAGCACATCTGTTTTAATCCTGCTGTTGGGATTAATATTTATGAATATTTGGGAAATAACAAATAGTTTTAGAGTTGATTAGAGGCTCCTCATTATACTGGTATGGATAAAGGTATCTGAATTTGCATAAATATTCCAAGGAGATTCAAGATATTTGGAAGTTATTTGCATGTGAAATAAGCATTTTGATTTCTGCTTCTAGAAGTTAAATAACATGAATCATAATATGGAAGATGATTCATAGATCAAAAATAGGCATCAAATAAATCATTGTTCTGTCACAGTAAACCTACAAGGAGAATAGTATGTATCTGTCAAGTCTTAAAATCTATGTCACAATTTCACAAAGCAGTTTGATTATATAAAGTATCTTTTTAATAGTATGTTAACAGTCAGATTTGTGCCATTTCAAACAAGTGATACGTTAAGCGTAGAATCCTTGAGATTTATTGGAAAGACCATTTTTTTCTGTTTCAGAAAATTATAGAATTTTAGAGTTACAAATTTTACCTGTACAATTATTGTCTTCACAGTCATCCACCCTTAGTATTTTCCAGTGATAGGACATTCTTTCTCACAAGACATCCATCCCATTCTACTGTTGAATGGAACTTATGGTTTAAGAAATTATTCCTTGCTTTAAACTAAAATCTGCTCCTGTTTTCTAAAGCTTCTATGTTCCCAATGTTACCTATAACTTCTGGTATTGTGGCCAATGCAGAAGTTAAGCAGTTATAAAAATAACTTAAGTTTTTTTTAACAGTAACTCCCATGTCGGGCATCCAGCAGAATGGGATAGGGCATAGGTAGTAGGGCTACAGCTGCTCTTTATACGAGTCTCCTGAAAGCAGATGTTTATAAATCAGACTGTGACATTGCTAAGCCTAAGCCATCACCATTGTGTAGCATTACTCCTCCGCTTTAGTTTTCTTTAATTCAGTATCATTCCATTTTAAATTTGGAAATAGTGATGAATCCTCTTAGTTTGAGAAAGCAAAAAGACATCTTTTTCTTACGCGTCTCTCTAACGAGCTTCCATGAAATATGCCTACTCTGTTGAGAGATACCATTGGGAAAACAACCAGTGTACAGCCTTGAACTCATTGCAACTGCCACATGTTTTTCATTGGCTCCTTTGTATGACAGATTACTCTCAAGAGCAAATAATTTGCAGCTCTTTTCACATTGTGTAAGTGTTTTTATTTTTAATGAAATGTTGTGATTAATAGCCTTAGTGTAACTGCTGTTTCCCCATTGAGTGTAAATGCCTCATATGAATGTCTTTAATCTGAAGGAACAGTTGTTTTATTGGACTCTTGTTTTTCTGTGCTTCTCAAGATTTTTTGATTGCTTTGTTTGAGGTATCTACAGTGAGGGAAAATGAACCTCTCTATTTGAATTGTGAAGTAGGACCCAGTAGAGAAATTTTAAGGGTGAACCCTGAGATACTTGAACATTCATATATACATTTTTATGGTAATTTCAGAATGGGACAAGTACTTATGGCAATTTTGATTTGCTTTCCAACAGCAGTTATAAAAATAACTTACCTCTTTGGCCCACTGGTTTTATGGTGACATTACCTTATAGATAGTATCTGAAATGCCAGGATAATTTCACTAAGTCTTTTATTTTATTTCTTTTGGCAAACCAGACTTAAAGTTTTTATTTATTCAATCACTGAACAAATATTTATTGAATGTGTAGTAGATATTAGTTCCTGCAAAGGAAACAAATGAATACAACAATTAATGTAAAAGTACATAAATGTTTCTTATAATGATAAGAGCTTAGAAATATTTTTAATACAATGCTTTTTATTATAGCAGTACTTCTTTGAAAGAGATATTTATTGTAAAAACTTAAAGTACTTGGAAGTTATACTTCTGGCCATGCCAGGGTAGCTAGTACTGGACTGGCTTTCCTCATGTAAGCAGCAAGAAAATTGGACTAATTATATGAAATAAATGTTTCTAGACATCTGAAAATATGCAGGACAATAATCTCTAAGAGATGACACCCAGCTTTCTTCCTGGAAGCACTTCCAGGCTGGAGTGCAGTCTCAGAGAGCTAAGGAGACAGAGATCAGAGTTTAGGGCTAGAATGATAGTGGACTTTGTGGGGCAGGCTGCTGGAGAGAAGAGAGATGTGCAAAGAAGCTCAGGAAAGCTGTACAGGGTCCCCATGAGTCTTCTACTAAACACTAAGCTGCACAAAACAGACCAAATTCTCCGTGGTCCAGGCAAAGAACGCCTCTAAGGAAAAAATAGTGACTAGGAATAAAACTACCATATGACTCCAGCAATCCCACTACTGGGCACATACCCTGAGAAAACCGTAACTGAAAAAGATACGTGTACCCTGATGTTCATTGCAGCACTATTTATAGTAGCCAGGATGTGGAAACAAGCTAGATGTCCACTGACAGGTGAATGGATAAAGAAATTGTGGTACATATAAACAATGGAGTGTTACTCAGCCTTAAAAAAGAACACATTTGAATCAGCTGTAGTGAGGTGGATGAACTAGAGCCTGTTATACAGAGTCAAGTAAGTAGGAAAGTGACAAATATCATATATTAATGTATATATCTGGAATCTAGAAAATGATACTGATGAATCTATTTGCAGGGCCAGGAGTAGAGACTCAGACATAGAGAACAGACTTTGGACACAGTGGGGGCAAGAGAGAGTGGGTTGAATTGAGAGAGTAGCACTGAAATATATACTTTACCGTATGTAAAATAAATAGCTAATGGGAAGTTGCTTTATAACAGGGAGCTCAACCTGGTGCTCTGTGACAACCTAGAGGGGTGGGAAGGGGTAAGAGGTGAAAGGGAGGTTCAGGAGAGAGGGAACATATGTATACCTATGGCTGATTCATCTTGATATATGTCAGAAACTAACAAAAGTTTGTAAAGCAATTATCCTCCAATTAAAAATAATAATTTTTTTTAAAAAGAATAGCTACTGGAAAGCTGAAAAATTACTAGAGTATACACAGAGGTGAGAAATGTTCACATTCTATTCAACCAGAGTAGAGAGAGACCTCATAAAACATTCCAGGCACTCAGCAGATACTATAAAAAGGCTGTATTTTGAGAATAAGGCAAATACAGCTCTAAATTCAAGGCCTCTGGAGAACCATACTAAAAGCTTAAAACACACCTTGATAGGAACAAGTTGGGTTAACTGCCTGCCAGAACAAAATTCAACACTCTACTTAAAAAAATGACCAAATTTAAACAAGCAGCAGGTAGCGTACACAGTATCTGACATAGAATCAAAATTACTACACATGCCATAAAGAAAATGTGAACCACAATTTGGAGAAAAGTCAATTGGTAGAAAACAAACCCAGAAATGGAAAACATGGTGAAATTAGCAGACAAGGAATTTAAAGCAGCTATTATAAATGTATTCAGATATAAAGGAAAACAGGAACATCATGAGGGAACAAATGGTAGTTCAGTAAAGAAATGGAAATGTGTAAAAGAACTAAATGAAAATTCTGTGGAAAAATATGACATCTGCACTAACCCTTGGAGGAGCAGAAGTTTGCCAGAATTAAGGAAAACCAATGATGCTTACAAGTATAAATTTATCTTTTCGACTGTCTTGTTGAACTATGCCTAAAGGCTGACATAAGTTAATACCAATATAATCACTATTAACGTAAACTCTACACAGATTTCATCCTGCCAATTCAGGAGACACAGGTCTGACCCTGTTTTCCATTAAACTTTTTGTGCAAATATCCTGTTTCTCAGGATAAAAAAAGGATAAAGTTTTTTGAGGGTAAAGTTTTTTAACTGCTGAGCTTTAGTATAGAATAATTAGGTAGCCATGTGTTCTGTAACTGTTGCTGAGAACTCACCAGGTAGCAGTATTTGTAAGTCTTCTCTGCTTCAGTTTATCCAGAGAATGATCTGGATAAATCTTCAGATCTTCACTTCACATCTTCACTTCAGTCTCCTGCAGAGTGATAGTAAGCCTGCCTGGTTGCCAACCTACTGGAACTTGTTGAGCCAGGGAGATAGGCAGTTCCAAACTTTTTAGTATGTGGTCTTAATCCTTCTGATGGTCTCCTGTGAGCCCAGAGCCTCTTTGGTTTGGTTTGTTCTGAATGTAAAGCTCCATTTTTATGGGTGAGTTGGAGATTTTATAGCTCCTAAGGCCTCTGCCCCCTATATCACCACTGTCTTCTGAAGTGCTGCCAGTTCCTCAAAGTCAGTTGGTTTGAGTCTTATCAATCTGTCCCTCTGGAGGCACTTAGATTGACTTTGCTCCATTAATTAATTTACTTCTCTCTCCGTTTTTGGTTTTGTTTTGTTTTTCGTATATTTTGGGTTCAGATTGCACATATCTCTGAGTTTTATCCAAAGTGGAGTTTGTGTGTCTATTTCTTGTCCTGTTTGCTGCTGTTGTTTTTTAATAAAGTGGTAGACACAAAGATGTATTCAACTCTCTGTCCTTAAACTGAAGCCAAAATAACCATCTTCTGTCAACTTTCAAATTTACAAACCTTTGGCTCGGCATTTTCACTTATAGGAATTTATCTTACAGAAATGTTTATACATGTGCACAAAGATATGTGTATAGGAAAGTTTACAAAAACATTATCTATAGGAGCCTTAAATAATTAACCAACATAAATGCAAACAGTATAAAGAAATGAATAAAATTGTGATATATTTGTATTAAAGAGTAATATGCAGCAATTGAGAATAATGAGGCCTCTTTATTATACTGACGGGAAGCTCTTAAAGATATATTATAACATAGAGTAGATTGGAAAGTAACGTGGTTGGTATAATTTCATTCTCATACTTATGTGTACATGTAAGTGTATTATGAAAAGGAAGATTTTTGGAAGAACATGGACCAAAATAAGGGTGGTATTTTGGAGATAATGCAAAGCGAAACTTTGATTCTTAAGATACTTTGTATATTTATGTATTATATAAGTAACTTTTACAACAAGCTTATTCATTTTTATTTTTAAATGAAAAATGTGAAATAGATTATCTACTGAAGTAGTTGAACCATGACTGGAGGTTTTCAGACAGGGGCTCTTGTAAAGGCTCTCGCTGCTCAATAGTATCTCAGCTATCACTTGGGTTTCATTTAGTTCAGGATTGCCCAACCGAGATCCCTGTTTGTGGAAAAAGAGATTTCATGATCGAATAAGAAATGCTAGGTTAACAAACTGAACATGTTTCTTTGCTACAAAATTGCTGAGTCTTTAACATGTGATAAGCATGACCAAATATGATTATTTTCTTTTTCTGTGGCATACTTGTTAACACTCCCCCAACTCTGGAACTATACTTTCATTCACATTGCTGTTATGTTTGGAGCAATAAGCACCATGTAAATCTGACTCAGTTCTGTTCAGTGTTCACTGAATTCTGAATAATGCTGCTATGAATGTTCCTGGGAAATACAAATTAAGTTATTCCTTTACATATGGAAATGCAGGGCTGGCAAAACAGACATTTTCCCCAATACGTTCTTAACTTTGGAAGGAGGTTCAGAAGATTTTTAAAGAAGTTCTAAACCTAATCTATTTTCAGAGAAAGATTATGCAAAAGGAACAAATTTTTAAAACAAATTTTTACAAAGTGAAATTTCCAAAGAAAACTTAAACGTGCCTGCTGCAGATAGTTCGCTTGGCTGGTATAAGTGGGTGTCAGATTAAAATAACTGCATCCACTTAACTGAGAGCAACATGCCCAGCACTGAATTTAATGATCTCTACCTAGAAACAGTTAAGTGCATAGACCTATAGGCAAAGCTCATAATTATAATCTACTAAAAGTGATACTTTGTCAAGGTCTAGTGTATCATTAAACTGGAACCAATAACCATAGTGGAACTGGGTTTTCTTCCTCTTAATATGGTGTATTACATTCATTTCTGGATATTAAACTAGTCTTCAGTTCCTGTGATAAATTCTACTTGATCATGACTTATAAACCTCTTACTTCAGTTCAGTTCAGTTTAGTCGCTCAGTGGTGTCCGACTCTTTGCAACCCCATGAATTGCAGCACGCCAGGCCTCCCTGTCCATCACCAACTCCCTGAGTTCACCCAAACTCAAGTCCGTCGAGTCAGTGATGCCATCCAGCCATCTCATCCTCTGTTGTCCCCTTCTCCTCCTGCCTCCAATCCCTCCCAGCATCAGGGTCTTTTCCAATGAGTCAGCTCTTTGAATGAGGTGGCCAAAGTATTGGTGTTTCAGCTTTAGCATCAGTCCTTCCAATGAACATGCAGGACTGGTCTCCTTTAGGATGGACTGGTTGGATCTCCTTGCAGTCCAAGGGACTCTCAGAGTCTTCTCCAACACCACAGCTCAAAAGCATCAATTCTTCAGCGCTCAGCTTTCTTCACAGTCCAACTCTCACATCCATACATGACCACTGGAAAAACCACACCCTTGACTAGACAGACCTTTGTTGGCAAAGTAATGTCTATGCTTTTGAATATGCTATCTAGGTTGGTCATAGCTTTCCTTCCAAGGAATGAGCGTCTTTCAATTTCATGGCTACAATCACCATCTGCAGTGATTTTGGAGCCCAGAAAAAACCTCTTGCTATGTTCCCAAAAATGGGTTGCTAATATTTTGTATCTGTGACAATGGGGGATGTTGCTCTGTAGTTTTCTTTTCATGTGGTATCTTTATCTGGCTTTTATATCAGAGTAATACTAACTTCACAGAATGAGTTGAAAGTGCTTCTATTTCTGAAAGAGTGGTGAAGGATTAGTACCAAGTCTTCTTTTAAATATTTGATAACATTCACCAGCAAAATCATCTGGACTTGGGCTTTTCTCTGTGGGAAGATTATTATTTACTAACTAAGTTATTACATAACTCTATCCAGATTTTGTGTTTCCTCTTGAGTAGCTTTGATAATTACTCTCTTTCTGGAAACTTTTGTACTTTTGTATTTCCTTTAAGTTGTCTAATTTATTGACATAAATTTGTTCACAATCTCTCTCTCTAGTCCCTCAGTTGTGTCCGACTCTGTGACCCCATGGACTGTAGCCCAGCCGGCACCTCTGCCTATAGAATTCTCCAGGCAAGAATACAGGAGTGGGGAGCCGTTCCCTTCTCCAGGGGATCTTCCCGACCCAGAAATTGAACCTGGGTCTCCTGCATTGCAGGCAGATTCTTTACTATCTGAGCCACCAGGGAAGCCACATATTCCCTTGTGATTTTTAGTACCTGTATGGTTGGTAGCCTTATTCCCTCTTTGATTTTTTGTTTTGGTAACTTACATCACCGAAGAAAGCTGGGTCATGGTGAAGAATTCTGACACAACATGGTCCACTGGAGAAGAGAATGGCAAACTGCTTCAGCATTCTTGTCTTGAGAACCTCATCAACAGTACAAAGGGGCAAAAAGATGCGACACTGAAAGATGAACCCCACCCAGGTTGGTAGGTGTCCAGTATGCTACTAGAGAAGAGCAGAGAAATAGCTCTCAGAAGGAATGAAGAGGCTGGGCATCCACGGCGCTGCCCAGTTGTGGATGTGTCTGGTGGTAAAATTAAAGTACAGTGCTGTAAAGAATAATATTACATAGGAACCTAGAATGTTAGGTCCATTAATCAGTGTAAATCAGAAGTGGTGAAACAGGAGATGGCAAGAGTGAAAACTGACATTTTAGGAATCAGTGAACAAGAATTAAGGGATTCGATCTGGTAGACAGAGTGCCTGAAGAACTATGGACAGAGGTTCGTAACATAGTACAGGAGGCAGTGATCAAAATCATCCCCAAGAAAAAGAAATGCAATAAGGCAAAATGGTTGTCTGAAGAGGCCTTACAAATAGCTGAGAAAAGAAGAGACGCTAAAGGCAAAGGAGAAAAGGAAAGACATACCCATTTGAATGCACAGTTCCAAAGAGTATCAGAGAGAGATAAAAAAGCCTTCCTCAGAGATCAATGCAAAGAAATAGAAGAAAATAATACAATGGGAAAGACTAGAGGTCTCTTCAAGAACATTAGAGATACCAAGGGTACATTTCATGTAAAGATGGGCACAATAAAGGACAGAAATGGCATGGACCTAACAGAAGCAGAAGATACTAAGAAGAGGTGGCAAGAATACACAGAACTATGCAAACCCGGACAACCATGATGGTGTGGTCACTCACCTAGAGC
This sequence comes from Bos grunniens, assembly GCF_055505025.1. Classification (NCBI taxonomy): domain Eukaryota; kingdom Metazoa; phylum Chordata; class Mammalia; order Artiodactyla; family Bovidae; genus Bos; species Bos grunniens. The sequence continues at coordinate 82,319,880 of NC_141174.1, read as the reverse complement.
CAAACATCCTGGAGTGTAAGGCAAGTGGGTCTTAAGAAGCATTACTACAAAGTTGGTGGAGATAATGGCATTTCAGCATCCTGGAGTGTAAGACAACTGGGTCTTAAGAAGCATTACTACAAAGTTAGTGGAGATGATGGCATTTCATCTGAGCTGTTTCAAATTCTAAAAGATTATGCTCTTAAAGTGATGCACTCAGAATGCCAACAAATTTGGAAAACTCAGAAGTGGCCACAGGACTGGAAAAGATCAGTCTTCATTCCAATCCCAAAGAAGCGCGATGCCAAAGAATGTTCAAACTATCGCACAGTTGCACTCATTTCACAGGCTAGTAAGGCAGTGCTCAAAATCCTTCAAGCTAAACTTCAACAGTACGTGAATTGAGAACTTCCAGATGTACAAGCTGGATTTAGAAAAGGCAGAGAAACCAGAGATCAAACCGCCAACATCCGTTGGATTATCATTTAAAAAGCAAGGAAATTACAGAAAAACATCTGCTTCATTAACTATGCCAAAGCCTTTGACTGTGTGGATCACAACAGACTGTGGAATTTTCTTTTTTTGGAATTTTCTTAGAATTGGGAATACCAGACCACCTTACCTGCCTCCTGAGAAGCCTGTATGCAGGTCTATAAGCAACAGTTAAAATCAGACATGGAATAACAAACTGATGCAAAATTGAGAAAGGAGTATATCAAGGCTATATATTATCACCCTACTTATTTAACTTATATGCAGAGTATATCATGCGAAATGCTGAGCTGGATGAATCACAAGCTGGTATCAAGATTACTGGGAGAAATATCAATAACCTCAGATATGCAGATGACACCACCCTTTGGCAGAAACTGAAGAGGAACTAAAGAGCCTCTTGATGAAGGTGAAAGAGGAGAGTGAAAAACGTGGCTTAAAACTCAGCATTCAAAAAACTAAGATCATGGCATCTGGTCTTATCACTTCATGGCAGATAGATGGGGAACAAATGGAAACAGTGACAGACTTATTTTCTTGGGCTCCAAAATCACTATGGACAGTGACTAGCAGCCATGAAATTAAAAGATGCTTGCTCTTGAAAGAAAAGCTGTGACAAACCTAGACAGTGTATTAAAAAGCAGAGGTATCACTTTGCCAACAAAAAGTCTGTATAGTCAAGTCAAAGCTATAGTTTTCCCAGTAATGTACAGATGTGAAAGCTGGACCATAAAGAAGTCTGAGCACTGAAGAATTGATGCTTTTGAACTGTGGTGTTGGAGAAGACTCTTGAGAGTCCCTTGGACAGCAGGGAGAACAGACCAGTCCATCCTAAAGGAAATCAGTCCTGAATATTCATTGGAAGGACTGATGCTGAAGCTGAAGCTCCAGTACTTTGGCCACCTGATAGGAAGAGCCAACTCATTGGAAAAGACCTTGGTGCTGGGAAAGATCTAAGGCAGGAGGAGAAGGGAGCGACAGAGGATGAGATCGCTGGATGGAATCACTGACTCGAGGGACATGAGTTTGAGCAAGCTCCGGGAGTTGGTGATGGATAGGGAAGCTTGGCATGCTGCAGTCTATGGGGTTGCAAAGAGTTGGACACAACTGAGCAACTGAACGACAACAACAACAACATCTTCCCTTAATTTATTAACCTTGTGTTTTTTTAAGAATGTGGATAAAATTAAATTTTTTCATTTGTGTTGAGGTATAATTGACAAATTGGCTCCCCTGAGAGCTCAGTTGGTAAAGAATCCGCCTGCAGTGAAGGAGACCTGATTTAATTCCTGAATTGAGAAGATCTGCTGGAGAAGGGATAGGCTACCCACTCCAGTATTCTGGCCTGGAGAATTCCATGAACAGTCAATGGGGTCGCTAAGAGTCGGACACGACTGAGTGACTTTCACTTCACTTCAGTTGACAAATAAATGATAATATATTTGAAGTGTGCAATATAATTATTTGATACATATACACTGTGAAAACATTCCAACAGTTAAATTAGTTAACACATCCTTTAACTCATATGGTTACCTTTTTGTATGTAAAAATGCTTAAGATCTATACTCTTCAGTAAGGTGAAAGCTTAGATAATTCACATGAGACTTTTCTTCTGATAAAGACATCTTAATTTCCCTCTAAGCACTGCTTTAATTGCATGTCTCCGTTTTTAATATGTTGTATTTTCATTTCATTCAGTTTAAAATTTTTTATTAATTTTTTATTATTTGTTAAATTTTTTATTTCTTGTGGTTTCTTCTTTGACTCATGGATTGCTTCATTTCCAAATATTTGAGATTTTCCCAGATTTCTTTGGATTCATATATTTGGGGGCTTTGTTGTTGTATATGCATTTGTAGTTGTTATTTTCAAAAAAAGAAATATGTAAATCAGTGATAATAGTGGGAGATTTCAATATCTTGCTCTCAAAAACTGATAACAATTAGAAAAAGTTAAAAAGAATATAGAGAACTTAAAACGATCCTCTCAGTCATCTTGGCCTAGCTAACATAGACTTTCCACCCAATGACTGCAGATACAGATTCTTTTTGAGCATATATGGGACAATTGTCAGGATAATCCACGTGTTGGGACACAAAACAAGTTTCAGTGTCTTTTTAAAGACTGAAGCCATAAAAGGCACAACAGAATTAAATTAGATATCCACAGCAGGTCTATTCTTTGTCTAGAGCTTGCTTTCCCTTGCTATAAAAGTGGTAAATCTCAGAAACTCAGTGATTTTTCTCTTATAACACCTAGTGCATATGCAGCCATTCGTCCTGGGCCTTTGCATTGCCTTCCTGGGATTTGCAGGCCGGGGGGGGGGGGGGGGGCGGGGACTGACAAAAAGAAGCAGGAGCCCCTGACCACTGCCATTACCCTGAATGGCATGACCACAGCTAAAAACTCCTATTAAACCCAGAGGTCTCTTAAGCTAAAAACTATGGTTGGTTTTAACACTCTGCTACTTCCTATTCCTAGGAAGGGTGATTTAGCCCTTTTAAATGTATTCTCCATATATAATACAGAGATACAGCAATAGTACCTATTTCATAGAGTTGTAAAGACTAAATGAGTCCACATAAAGAATCCTGATAGCTTGGATGGTAAAGAATCCACCTGCAATGTAGGAGACCCGGATGCGATCTCTGGGTCAGGAATACCCTCTGGAGAAGGAAATGGCAACCCACTCCAGTATTCTTGCCTGGAGAATTCCATGGACAGAGGCGCTTGGAGGGATATAGTCCATGGGGTGACAAAGAGTCAGACACGACTGAGTGACTAACACTTTCATACAAAGAGCCAGAGTGCCATGTAGGAAGTGCTCAATAAATGGTAGCTGTAGGGAGACTTTACATTGGTCTTCCTCTGTCCCTTCCCTTGGAGTATTTATTCTCACCGGCATATTCATTTAGACTGCCTCAGTTTAAAAGATTCCCTCATTTTCAGGAGGTGGTTTTCCTACTATTTCATTGAAATGAGGTCCAGAATTTTCATATTTTCCTGTCTGCCTCTCTTCTAACTTCCCCGTTAAGGTTATGACACATTTCTAATGAATTCCTTCATTTGAAAATTGTGAGATTAAAATTAAAATTGTGAGATTAAATGTGTACTGCAAGGTGAAGGATATTTTAGATGTATATTAGGAATGGGCTTCTAAAATCAGAAGTGTCCTGCAACAGAAGGGACATACAGACAAGCATTTGAACAGCAGAGCTCTGATTTGCCACTGCTTCATCTGTCCCATTGAGTCCCTGAAGTCTGCTAGCAGTTGTAATCTGTTACTTGGTAGTGAGGACTGTACCAAACAGATGGAACAATGTATTTTGTGTAAGCACAAAACAATACATATTGTGTTTGTGTGGCTTTGGGATTTGGGATTCATGATACTATACTGTTGTAATTAAATGAATTGATAAGATGGCAAATGAACTGAGTGAATTGAGGAAGGTTATCAAACTTCCCTGGGTATTGCCAACCACAGAGAGCAGACTTTAATGTTAGATTTCACTTGAAGATGTGACTTTTGAACTCCTGCAGAGCTAGAGGCATACACAGCTCTGCAGTGAGGTCACGATAGTCTGGGGCCCAAGGTAAGTGTAACTAGGCTCAGCCATACTACACACATTGTTCAATATTTGATAAAGTAGGAAAAAATACTGAGGTTCTTATCACGTATAAGACTTACACATGCAAAATTTGACAGATGTTGCATGCTGCCTTCAGAACTAAAGAAAATGCCTTGGGCACTGATGTGCTTCTGTGAGATGTCCTGTCCTCAGCTGTCACCTCCCTTTCCCTCACCCACAGCCATCATAGTGACCAGAAAGCCTGCTTGCTCTGCGGTGGTGTGTCTTGACTAGTGCCCATTAGTTTTCAGTAGTTACCCTTGGCCTGCATGTTAGCCTTCAGTTTAATGGCCTTTTTTATGTTCATTCATTTTATTTTATTTCCCATCGTGGTTTTGTTTATTTCTTTTTTGTTTTTTGTTTTTTCTGTTCTCTTTTTTAAAACCGTCGTGGTTTGCCCTTCATATTCCCCAATATTTGCACATGACAAGATGTTGCCATCCCAACATTACCTCCCACTTCACTGACCAGTGCCACTACTGACCATCTAGCACCAGCCACAGCTGGACCACTGCCTTCAGCCCCACGGGATGTCGTGGCCTCCCTGGTCTCTACCCGCTTCATCAAACTGACGTGGCGGACACCTGCATCCGATCCTCATGGGGACAACCTTACCTACTCTGTCTTCTACACCAAGGAGGGGATTGCTAGGTAAGTGCCTGTATGTCTGGAGCCAGTTGGCTGCATCTTGTCCTCCCAAGACCATTTGTGCCCACCCTGACTCTCTGCTGTGCAGAATCTGTACCAGCTTTCAGTCCAGAAAATGTGGTCACAGAGATACGTTGTTTCTAGTCGTAGGTCATGAAAAGTAAATCCCTAAACAGAGAAGGTCCTGGTGTTCTTTCCTGCCTTTCTGGGATGACTGGGGAGAGGGTAAATAAAGGTATTTAAGTAGAAATATTAAAATGTAACCAAAAAAAAATAATAATAAAATGTAACCAAGAATACCCTTTTTAATATGATTGAGTCAAGTACAACCTATAGGCTATGTCTTACTTAGAACTTTCAGATTCTAGAAATTAAGGGTGTTACATCTGCCTGCACCCTTAAGCAGGTGTGGGCTGCTGAGCTCAAGGGGTCTGCTTGATGACATGAGATTACTAAGTGACCCATTTTCCTAAAACAGTATTTTCATTACATTCCTCTCCATCCCCACTTCTTTCAGGAACTCACATTGCCTCTCCATTGCTTTTGGAGATTTTCCAGAATCACCAGGCTACTTCACTGCACAGTCTACCTGTATTTTATCTATCCAACCTTATTTTCCTTTAACCCTAGTTAACTCACTTTCTAATGAAACCAGTCTAATTCCTGTCACTCTGCAGCCTTTTTTCCCCCCGTTTTCTCTTTGGTCACGTTCCCCCTTTCCCGTTTCTCAACTACCACTATAAAATTCAGTTAATCTTTCTTGGCTCAGATTAAGCCCAGTGGAGCCCTCATAAATCTCCCTGTACTTTTTCAGCACATGTAGCTTTTCTCTTCTATGTATATTTGTGCCACTGATATTGGCACTTAGTTATGATAACACATCTGATACTGCCATAGTTGTTACTCTTCTGTTATTTTATGTGTGTTTATGTTGTTTTCCCAGGCAGTCATAGGCTCTTTGGGAGGTCCCACGCCACATGCTGACTGTGTATTCTTAACATTGCTGAGTAGAACCCTTCATTGTGCTGTTACTTCACACCAAAATAAGAAAGCTGAAATACCTGTTTGGGTTAGGGCTCTGGTCCATGCAGTTAAGCTTGTATTTCTACTAGGGTGCTTACATTTGATATATATTGTATTTAATACCAAACTGGCAAGTTCAGAAGGTACAGGAACCTTAGTCAAGTCAGTGCCCCTTGGGTTAAGACTCTGGAGATGCCTAAGTGAGTGACATAATCTGAGTCAGAAGGATCGCGCTGCTCACAGGGTGATGGAGTGTTCATCTGAACACTGCGGTGGATGTTTTGCAGTTACAGCGATAAGGAAACATCCTGCTGGTCACAGAAAGGCAAGGCATGACTGCCAAACAGCACCTGTCTTGAAATGTTTCCAGTAGACTTTCAAATCCCATTGCAAAGTCCGTGGGGTTTCACAGAAGGACAGAAGCTTTTAGTAATTCCTCAGAAGCAATCTTACATACATCACAGGGTCTTTGCTTCTAGTAGAAGGCCTTGTTGTTCCTTCTACCAGGATTGCATTTCCTTCGCAAACAACTGTCTGGCTTCTTGTCCACCATCCTCAGAAGGTCTCTTCTCGGGTCTTCCGTGACTACCCACCCAACACAGCCTCTTGGTCACTGTCACACACTGGGGCACTTGGTGGCTTGTTCCCAAGCCAGTTGTTAAGTTTTCAAGAAATTTTGCAAACCCAGTGATGACCTGGTAGCTCGAAGTTGGGCGTGGGGGAGTATTTACAGCGACAAGTGCTACAAAGCAGAGCCAGTTGTTAAACATGTTCCGGAACATCACTGTAACATACCACCGTGTCTTGTTTTTTAGCTTTTGTGTGTTTTTTTTTTTTTCCGGAACACTTAACACTCAGAAGTGTTCTCTTTTTATTAACACATTCGTTGCATTTGTCTTGTTCAGTAGAGTATCACCATCAGCTAGAACAGAGCCTGGCTTATTAGTAGCACTTAATAAATATTTGTTGAGTGAGTAATTTCAGACAGTGGAGAAATAATAATTATTCAAAAAATAATGTTGATAGTTAACCCCCATTTAGTAGAAGGAATACAAGTTATATCTTTGTGTATAACAATGTTATAAATGTATCAAAACATATTTTTTAAGACTTGTTAAGTATATTAGAAAAAAGTATAGAAATCATTTTTATCAATTAGCCGGAGCAGGAGGACAAGGCAAGTAGCAATATACATAAAGGAAGAGGATCCAATTTGTGTGTCTATCGTTGAAAAGATGGAAAAGTAAGAAAGCTCTGGCCTAGAGTTTTTGGTCAGAATTAGTAAGAGATTATAATAAAGTATAAGGAAGTTTGGAGCCAAGTGTTAAAATGCAAGTAAGAATCTGGACATGATCAATTAAGAAGGGACCATTTCAGACTCCTGAGCAAGTGTGCACATGGTTTATTAAACAGCTTTTATTAGCAGTCCTTGGCAGGTTCTACACAAGATTAGAGAAGAAGAGTGGTGGAGTCAGGGAGACAGATCAGCAGTAGTTAGGTTGATCTAAACATGTGGGGCTTCTTCCGTGGTGGGAAGTCAGTAAAGAATCTGCCTACAATGCATGAAACCCAGATTCGATCCCTGGGTTGAGAAGATCCCCTGGAAAAGGGAATAGCAACCAACTCTAGTATTATTGCCTGGAGAATTCCGCGGACAGAGGAGCCTGGTGGGTTACAGTCCATGGGGTCGTGAAGAATTAGACATAACTGAGCAATTAAACACACACACACACAAGCATATGGTAGGCCTGGATGGAGATGAGAGCAGTGACTTGCAACAGTAAATCTGGGGAATATTTCAATGGAAGATTCTTGGAGATTGTAGTAATAATTTTTGCTATTTCATTAAGATCATGATTTCTGAATAGAAGCAGTGAAGGAATAGAAATAACACCAAGTCAGAGACTAGATTCTATTAATTGTTTTATAAACAAAATTTATTTAATCTTTATAAGTTTACATTTTCTCATCTAAAAATTGAAGGTAATGTATTATTTTCATAGACAACCTTTCGATGTGAGGGTATACGCCACTGCCTGCATTTACAAATTCCCCTACTTCTTGCATCTGATAATTTAACCACCAGGGGGCACTGTGTGCCTTGGTAATGAGCTGTATGATTCTGTTGGGTACTCTGCTGCTAAGTCGCTTCAGTCGTGTCTGACTCTTAGCAACCCCATGGACTGAAGCCCACCAGGCTCCTCCGTCCATGGGATTTTCCAGGCAAGAGTACTGGAGTGGGTGCCATTGCCTTCTCCGATTGGGTACTCTAGCTTCCTGAAATTTCAAAGGGCCCTTCCTCTGCCATTTTACCTGTGAAATATTCACTTTTGTTTTCAATGCCTTTAAACAGCAGTATTTTCTATTAGCCACTAAGCGGAAGTACAGAGTAAGTTATTTCAGAAATTAATAGCATTTAGAATTGGGCTTCCCTCATGACTTAGCTGGTAAAGAATCCGCCTGCGACACGGAAGACCTGGGTTGGATCCCTGGGTTGGGAAGATCCCCTGGAGAAAGGAAGGGCTACCCACTCCAGTATTCTGCCCTGGAGAATTCCATGGACTGTGTAGTCCTTGGGGTTGCAAAGAGTTGGACAAGATGGAGCAACTTTCACTTTCAGAATTGGATAAGGGCTTCCCAGGTGGTGCTAGTGGTAAAGCACTGGCCTGCCAGTGCAGGAGACGTAAGAGACGCAGGTTCAATCCCTGGGTCGGGAAGATCCCCTACAGGAGGGCAGGGCAACCCACTCCAGTATTCTTGCCTAGAGAATCCCCATGGACAGGAGCCTGGTAGGCCACAGTCCGTAGGGTGCATAGAGTCCGACATGACTGAATCAACTTAGCACACAGCCTTACAAATCTGTTAGTCTGCTCCAGGATCATCAAACTATGTACCATGGGCCAAATCAAACTTGTTTTTATGGCCCAAGACCTAAGAATAAATTTTACATTTTTCAAGTGGTTACACTTTAATAGGTTATATAAATAACTACAGTTGACCCTTGAACAACATGGGTTTGAATTGTACTTGTTCACTTACATGTGGATTTTTCTCAGTAAATTTGTAGTATAGTACTACAGGATCCACAGTTGGTTGAATCCCCAGATACAGAACTGTGGATAGTGAGGGCCAGCTGTAAAGTTATACTTAGATTTTTCACTGTGGAGATGGTCAGTACTATTTTTCATTTTGTGTCTTGGCCTATAGATACTTACTATCAAGCCCTTTAAGAAAAAATTCACCACCCTGGGCTCATTCTTTCATTTAATACATGAAGAAACTGAAGCCCAGAAAGAATTAGTGACTTTGCAAGCCAGCAGTGTTGCCAGAACTAGAATTGGAGCTCCTAAGTTCTGACCCAGCACTGTCTTGGTACAAAATGTACCTTTTTCTTTCTCTTTTGACTCTTAGCTAAGACATTCTAACCTAACTCCCATTGTAACCTCACACATTTATGAAAATTGTCCTTCATAACTCACCCCAAATCTTCCCTGAAGTCAGTTTTATTTCCAGACAGACTTGGTTCTGTGACCTCAGATCAGTCCAGACTTGGTTCTGTGACCTCAGATCAGTCTACTGTTAGAAGTTTTTTTGAGTGTTAGATGTTTGATCTTAGGGAATCATATCAACTATTGATTTTTTCTTATCATAATGCTTCTGTAGAAATTTGTTCTAGGTTTTTTTCCCCTTTTACATTGTTGTTGGTTAGCTGCTAAGTCGTTCGTATTCGACGCTTTTGTGATCTCGTGGACTGTAGTCCGTCAGGCTCCTCTGTCCATGGAATTTCCCAGACAAGAATACTGGAGTGGGTTGGCATTTCCTTCTTCAGAAGATCTTCCCAACCCAGGGATCAAACCCTCATTTCCTGCATTGATAGGTGAATTCTTTACCACTGAGCCACCAGGGAAGCCCCCATTTTACATAGGAACAAACAAAAAGATAAAGATGATATCATTACTATATAAAATTTACACATTAGAAGGCAAATTTCCATTCATTCATTCCACATACATGTGATGCTGCTTCGGTGTATGAACCTTCTGCTAGTGCTTCTGGAGTATGTGAACGTGGATGAAACACTCTCACTTCAATTTAAAGTAAAATAGTGCCCCTTTCACTGTCTTTCTCGGAAAGGTCTTGTTTAAACTTTGATGCGCAGTGAGCAAAACAAACTAATCTGTGCTCTGGCACTGAGCTTTTAGTTTAGTGAAGTGTCACATACCATACTTTGTCTTAGACAGCAGTCATTTGTGATTGGATTGAATGCCAGAAACCTCACATCATAGGAAATCAATTGATACTCTCCTAAATCTTATGATTGAGAGGTTTAGCTGAAGAGAAAATATCAATAGATATCTCAAGAGTTTCTGAGCAGTAACTTTTGTTACCATGATATTTTCCAATGGACCTGACTGTAGACAAGCAGCCTCTATAAGTATGATGTGGGTGGGTACTGTTTGTTTTAATTAACATAAGGTAGTTTAAAGAACCATAGAAAACTATTGAAAAACACTTGAGTCTCTGAAATGCAGATATTCACATACAATCAGACAAATTGGCATATGGTTGTGTAGAACTTAACAAATTTTAATCTGTTTGTTTAACCATTTATTTAAACAAATTTCAGGGAAAATTATCAATATTTTAAAGTAAGAATTTAATTCAATAGATTTTTAGGCAATTTCAAATAATTTCTCCCACAAAGTAGTTTTGGGCCCTTTTATTACTCTCTCAAGATAGACACAGATCTTTCCTCACATAATCAGTAATTCTTAAAAAAAAAAGAATAGCTATTTGTCTAAAACAAGTATTTTCTTTCACAGTATCCATTGAAAGCAAATACAGTCTTTGTTATAGTAAGCATAGTACACTGAGCATAATTATTGTAGACACACAGACCCCAAAAATAGAGCCTGGAAGCCACCTGTTTTAAAGAACCTGATAACTACTTTTATGTTTTCATCTCATAACACCAGACCACTAGCCATTTGCACCATTTGTGATAAGATTTGCTAAATATTTTAGATCAGTTTGAAAATAATTTTTTAAAAAGTAAGAAATAGATTGTAAAAATCAGAGTAGTTATTAGCTTATCTTATAGATTAGATTCATTTAAATTTTTAATGTTTTGTTCCCAGTTTTAAGTGATAATCTCTAATTTTCCTTTTATTAAGAGTTTAGTATCCAAAAGATACGTAACATTCTTTGATATTTTCTGTGAAAATCGGATCATACCTATAATCACCTTCTGTTTGTCTCCCTAAACATAACCCCTTAAAACTCAGTGATTCTAGTGTACAAAATTTGTGACTAGTTACCCTATTTGAGATGGCACTGAGAAGACTCTTGAAAGGAAGTTGTGATTATGACCAGCGATATCAGTGATGTTTAAGCAAGAACATCAGCGACTTCTCAGACATCTGTGACATTGGTCTTAACCAGTGTCCATATTCCATGCACCATTCCACCCCCAAAACTTTCCTTTTTTGAGAGTTAATTTGACTTAAATTTATTAAGATTTTGATGCAGTGTGGTGTCTATAGATATTGCAATGAAAATGAAACTGCACATTCTAGAAATTTCCATAATCAATGTTATTTCTTTCCAAATCCCTGTTTATCCAAAGGGAACGTGTTGAGAATACCAGTCGCCCAGGAGAAATGCAGGTGACCATTCAAAACCTAATGCCAGCAACAGTGTACATCTTTAGAGTTATGGCTCAAAATAAGCATGGCCCTGGAGAGAGTTCAGCTCCACTGCGGGTAGAAACACAGCCTGAGGGTAAGTCTCCCACCTGTCTGTCAGCCCCACCTGAAGCAAGGCCTGTATGAAGGGCTATCTTATGTATAGCCTGGCGTACCATAGGTGTGCAGGAGATAACAGTGCCTCACTTTTAGGGATCTTAGTGAATTAGTTACAGGAAATCAAGTTAACTGCATCACACAGCAGCACATAGTATACGACAGTATAATTCTGCTGGAAGACACCCAGATTTTACCGATTCTTTGGACCCAGTTCAGATGCCGTTCTAAAATCTTCCTCTGATCTTATCTAATATTGTTTTCTACAGTCCTGAGGTACATTATGTATTATTTAAGTTACGAGATGTATTATTGTACATCTTCCTTGAATTATGGTTATGAATATATTTCATTAATTTTATGGCAAAGACAGAGTATTTATTGTCCTTTTATTTCCCACCATGTCCAATGCAGTACCTCACACAGGAAGTAGGTATTTAATAGTAATTGTCAGTGGAATTGCCCTGGTCTTTATACATACCATACTCTTCAAAATCTCTTCAAGGCTTTACCTTGAACCTGTTGTCTTTTGTGCCAAATAATGTTACTTCCAGTTACATTTCTTAAGATTTTTCCAACTGAAATTAGTGTCAAGGGGGTTTACTTTATAAATGTCTTCTATGTCTTAAGGTTTGGTTTTTCAAACTATAGGTCAGAAATTATGAGAAGCAGTCAAATTTAGAATTAATGCTTTTCTCATGAGGCTTTCTTCTACACTTGTACCTTCTTTTAACACAAGCCATTGTTTTTCTTGGGCGCCTTCTCCAGTTTTCTTTTCCTATTAACTGCACTAGTGTTTCTGTGTTAACAAATTTGCAGCAACAAAAATTCTACTGCAGCTGAGGGGCATGGGCGATAAATTTGAGGAAGCTGCTGACTAGGGTACTAAACAGATTAAATGTATTTACCACTGAAACTATGGAAATAATTCAAGGACTCTGCCTGATGGGTGGAATAAGTAAAGTCAAGAAGCTGTGGAATTTCGCTTTCTAATGCTGCAGTAAGTCGTTCACCCATCAAACAGTTACTGAGGACTTCCTCTACCAGGCCCTGCACAAGCTATCGGAGATGCAGGGGACAGGACAGGAATCCTCCCCTTAAAGAATGAGCAGTCAAGATAGGAGGCCATTCATCATCTCTGTAATAGAGCATTAAAGGTCAGGAATCAAACCCAGGCAACAAGGAGAGGACCCAAAGAGAGCTGGGTGGGGGGTGGGGTGTTGACTTAAGAATGTGTTCTCGCTACAGGGAAAGGATGTTGAGTTTCACAATTACTGCGTTCGGATAAGAGCAGGGACAATCTGTTAGATTTCGGACTCAATTTTCCTTCATTAATTCTCACGTACAGGCATCATTCATGAGAGATAATGAAATACAGAACAAGGAACGGTTACTGTAAAGTTAGGTAAATCAAATCTGGTTCCTAGGAAAACATGAAACCCCAGGCTGGCCTTAAAGCATTTGGCTTAGAGCAAACATTCTTGGGGAAGGAAACCGCTTGACCCAATCCCAAAACTAGGATTAGCAGTATACACGCAGGGTGAGTCATGATGAAAATGAAAGAGACCACTGAATTCGATTCAGTGCAAGGGTTCCATCCTGGGGCCGTACATGAAAATATTTGTGTGTCTGTACATATTCACGTTTGCCTTTGGAAAGAACCTGTGGTTTTCTTGATCACTTCAGAACCTAAAGTCAGACTACTGAGAATTACAGAACTAAAAAGGGGCACTGTCAAGTTAGAGATGAAAGAAGAGATTTATTGAGTGCCTGTCATGTGCCAGGCACTGTGCTAGGCAGCAAGATGTAAAGATGAGTAAGACTTCTGTTCACACAATAGTCTGGTACCAGACAAGGACTGGTAAATGGGCAGTATTGTGATCATTTATTCAAGGGAGTTTGATTAAAAGAAAGTAGCTAAGAGTATAGATATGAGAGTGGGACCATGAAGAAAGCTGAGAGCCGAAGAATTGATGCTTTTGAATTATGGTGTTGGAGAAGACTCTTGAGAGTCCCTTGAACTGCAAGGAGATCAAACCAGTCAGAAGTAAAGGAAATCAGTCCTGAATATTCATTGGAAGAACTGATGCTGAAGCTGAAGCTCCAATACTTTGGCCACCTGATGCAAAGAACTGACTCATTAGAAAAGACCCTAATGCTGAGAAAGATTGAAGGCAGGAGGAGAAGGGGACGACAGAGGATGAGATGGTAGGATGGCAGCACCAACTCAATGGACATGAGTTTGAGTAAGCTCTGGAAGTTGGTGATGGACAGGGAAGCCTAGCGTGCTGCAGTCTGTGGCATCACAAAGAGTTTTACGTGACTGAACGACTGAACTGAAGAATATAGATGGAAGGAGCAACAGCTTCTGGGGAGACTGTTTTGGGGATGCAGAGTGACTATTAACATGTTTTGGCAAAAGAGGAGTCAGTGGAAAGAGATTTCATCTGGATGTGTTCAGGCGGGGGTGGGGAGAGCCAAAGTGTTAGAGTCAGCCCTTGGAAAATATTTTACATTTTTAGCTTTTCAAGCCAACTTAAATTTTTTCACATGTTTTAATGCCACTGTACAGACAAAAGAATTTATTAGTGCCTTTTTTAGGATCATATTTGCCTAAGTTTAACCAGTGAATATACTGAAAGTGATTTCAAGGGAATTTGTTCTGTTTTCCTTCCCTTTTAAAAAGTTAGAGGAAAGTTTTCCATAGCAGCAGAAGTGTGACAAATCCCACCTGTCAGGCTGTGCAAAATATGCTCTTAACATTAAGTGAATAACATGATTCATGACTAAATAAAGCAAACAACTGTCAGAATAACCATATTCAGGTTTCTCTACTTTGGTAGCTAAACTAATCTTAAGCTGTCATGCTGTTATTTAAGAAAGCCAGTTTGTTTTACATTTTGTTAGTTTCCGCGCCCCCCACCCCCCTTTCCTTAAGTCTAATGGATGTCTGTTACAAAAACGCTGGCACCAGAGAAATGATTTTCAGATGCAGAGTGTCCACCAGAGTGTAGACACAGGCAGCTGCCCAGGATTTGTATATAAATTGGGACTGGAACCTGACAGTCAGACGAAAAGAATATAGTAAAAAAGGATGTGAACTGGGCAGACGATCGGTCAGTCACTCACTCATGGGGTCTTCTAGTCACATCTTCCTTCAGAAGGTCTTGTCATAATTCCCTACCTGATCTTCCTGAGTCCACATTTTAGAACCAGGAAGGGCTTGGTTCGCAGCTCCACCACTCACCAATTTTTCCATCATTTGGGAATGGTTCTTAACTTCTCAGCCTCATCCATAAGTAGGGATGATAATAGTATCTGTCTCATTTGGGTTTGTGTGAAGATTACGTAAATATAATTTAAATGTAAAACATTTAAATGTAAAGCACTTAATGCTGGACTGATAGCAAACATTCAATAAATGGTAGCTCTTTTTAAAATGAGTGTTTATCTAGTCTTATTCCCTTGCTGTTTTTCTTCTGTGCATGTGTTCATATGCTCATTCTAAAGGCAAATCTGGTCATGTCTTGTTATATTCCCGCTCGTAATTTTTCAGTAATTATCTAACACCTACAAGAAATAATCCAGACTCAGAGCAGGGCCTTATCTGGCTCTTGTTATCCTTTATAGCATTCTGTATCCTATATCTATTCCCTGTTTCAGCCTGAACCATGTAACACTGTCTTCTCACCTGTCACCCCCATTGACCAGAGTACTATCTCCCTTGATGTCTCAGAAAACTGTTAATTCTTTCTGCTCCCTAAAAGTCTACTTCAGTCCTTCCCTTTCCTAACGACCCTGCCCAGAGCAAAATTATGTACTATCTTCTTTCCATTTTCATTACAGTTGTTGCCTAATCTGCCAGCACTTTTATGATCTTCTTTGTAATTGTATGTCTGACTTCACTCTAAACTGGAGTTCTCTGTGGGCAGGGCCTCTGTCCACCATTCATTGTATCCCCATAGCCTGTCAAGAGAGGGCTCCTTTCTGTGATGTCTGCCTATATGTGCTGCAGTCCTGCTGCAAAATAGGATTTTATAAACCACAAGAATTCTTCAGTGTTCACTTTTTTCTTTGAATAAATTGGAGATATTTCACAGATAATTTTTGGTTTTGCGGTCATAAAGAGGGAAATCGTTTAATTATATATTATCCTGAAACCTCTTGAATCAAATCACTTGTTTTCTTAGTTTAACTGTTTTTATCGTTTTGAAAACATAGCCAGGGTGCCGTTATTGCTGAGAGTGGTCTTGAGGGGTACCATAAATTTTATTTATATCTTGCCATCTTGAAATCTTCCTTCTAGTTCAGCTTCCTGGCCCAGCACCTAACATCCGAGCCTGTGCAACTTCACCGACTTCTATCACTGTCACCTGGGAAACACCGTTGTCTGGAAATGGGGAAATTCAGAATTACAAACTGTACTACATGGAAAAGGGGACTGATAAAGAACAGGTATAATATGAAGCCCTTTTTTAATGCATTGATTGGAGTAGTAGATTTGAAATATATTTCAAAAACTCAATACCTGCTTGTCTAGAAATCTGAGGAAAAAATATGCATAAGAAATGATGAGTTGATAAATTCTGTTTCTTAGTACCAAGGTTCATTCTGCAGTTTTTGCCATTAACGGTCACTAAACATTATTAAGAAGTATTTCTCAGCAAATTGCCAGTGTTTATGATAAATTTGCTTTGACTATTGAAATAACGTTCTATAAGAGGGACAAAAATCTGCATTATGTCAAATATAGAATTTGTATAGTTAATTATTTGCTTCATTTCTTTTGGCTTATATATATATATACACATACATATATATGTTTTATTTTACTCAAGGATGTTGATGTTTCGAGTCACTCCCACACCATTAACGGATTGAAAAAATACACGGAGTATAGTTTCCGAGTGGTGGCCTACAATAAACATGGTCCTGGAGTCTCCACACAAGATGTTGCTGTTCGAACTTTTTCAGATGGTGAGTTTGCTTCCTCTGGAACAGAATACCGAGCTTGAGGGCCCTGGTGGCATAGTAACAAGATCAGGGCTTCAATATCAAGAAGAAATGGTTCACATACCAGTTCTGGTAGTGTGACTTCAGTCAAGTCACTTTACATGTCTGAGCATGGTTCCTTACATGTGAAATTTAGATAATACCAGCTTCATTGGGTGGCTATAAAAATCCATTGAGAGGTCATAGGACATGTAGTACCTGGTACTTGAATAGCTCCTTGGTATTTTATTTTTAGTAGATTTTTTTGTATAAGTGAGTATTATTGCTTGTTCATAGAACAGATCATCCAAGGCTATTGGAGGGCTGCCCTTACTCTACATAGCAATTATATTTCCATGCCAAATAGGTCTTTTAACTCCTCAATATTTTGTGACAGTTTATATCTCACTGTTATTTGCTTAGACCCATGACCTAAAGCAGTGGTTTTCAAAGTACAGCTTACCAGTGAAACTGAGTAGGTCAAGACCCACATTTTTTTAAAAGATATTTTTAGAGTAGAACAGAAAATAACAGTTCATTGCACTTAATGTATATATTGTATCCTGAAACTCAGCTAAATCCAAATATTTCAAAAATGTCTTTTTCTTAAAAATGTGTGTACATGTTATAGCCTTTACACTGAATGTCTAAACAAGTTTTAAGAGCTGTAGTTTGACTCTTTTAAACAAGGGGTGAGACATCACATCACCATCAAAGGAGCAGACTGGCATCATGTAATGTGCTGCATCAAGAAAGACGTAGCTTCGTCTGTCTCACCTGTGCTGTGTCCCTGCCAAAAACGTTCTAAGTGTGATCGTGATGGAACAGCTAGACATACATCCAAATCGGCGGACATTCTGCAAAAAAATAGACTAGCTTGAATTCTTAGAAAATATTAGTCTCATGAAAGAAACGAAAAAGGGGAGTCATTATAGGATTAAAGAAAAGTAAAGACATATAGAATAAAATAAAATATGTATAATCTTTGATTCCTGAATCTGGGAATAAAACCAGTATAAAGACACTCTTGGTACAATTACTTAATAATTAGGTGGGTATAGTATCAGTCAGTATTAAAACTTAGATACGTTTGTAGGTATATTAGATAGTAGTTTTGTGCTGATTAGATTTTAATGTGATCATTGTATTATAATTTTGTTGGAGAATGTTTTCTTAGGAGATACATACTGTAGTATTTAGGGGTGAAGTATCATGACTGTAACTGTCTCTCAGCTCTCCAGAAACAATATGTAGATAGATAAATATGTATAAATATAATGAGAGAAATAAAGCAGATGCAGCAGAATATTAACAAGTGGTAAATGCAGGAAAAGAGTGTATGGTGTTCATTGTATTCTTCTTGCCACTCTTTGCACTTGACATTTTTCAGGATAAAAAGTTAATGCGGACTGTATTTTGGTTAGCCTGTGTTTAACATAGGCTTTTAAATCTACCCATGAGCCACTTCTAAGTGCATCAAGTGGGTTGGCATGCTGACTGCAGTGCCTGTTGCAGGAACTGAATATGTCTCAGCGTGGTTGGTTAAGGGCAGCACTTCAGAGGAAGAGAAATCTTGGTTCTTACACCAGTTGAAACAAATACCTTAAGCAAGTTAACTCCCCTGAGCTGCAGCTGTAGTTTGTCATCTGTAAAGTGAGATAATAATAGAAACTCCTTTGTAGGATTGTTGTGAGGATTAAACTACCTGCCATGTAGGAGCATGAAGCAGATCTTAGCCGTGATGGTGGTGGTGGTGATGAAAGAGAAGAAGACAGCAACAACAATTATGTTGGTGCCTCTGCAGCTGAGTCAGAGGTTCTTAAAAAGGAGATGACTGAAACCATCCACGGACTTTTTTCAGAACACAAATGGAGAAGTCCTTCTCCAGACCCTCTGAATCTCTGGGTTGAGAGATCTCTATCCTCTCTATCCTCCAGAAGACTACACCACAGTGGGCACTGAGTTATGTGTCTGGTCACCAGGTATCAGAATGGAAGGGAGAAATTTCCATGTATGGATTAGGAGAGAAAAGCTAAAGTCAGCATTTTGTGGTTGGAGAAGAAACTAATTAGGTTTGCTTAAAATTTTTTTCTTTCTATAGTTACTACAAAAGAAGACACTGGAGGGCATATGTACAATAAACTTTGAGATACCCTGTCTTATGTTCTAATATGTGAGAAACTAGTTATACAGCTGTTTTGTAACTAATAGTCCCAAACCTCTCACATCTGAATGAGTATTTCCTGCTATATAGTTGCCTTCAGAAGCCAAATGGTTACTTAACTGGACTTCCATTGTTTAACAACTCTTTGCTCTCCTCGAAACTGCCTTCAAAACCAGTTTAGGAACCCCACAAGAAAGCCAAGGTCGTTGATTTGTGTACATCACACTTTGGACTTGTAATGATACCCAGCTGATTCACTTCCCATATTCATTAGGCTCATTTCCAGAAATTGTACACCAAAATAAAGATAGCTATTCCCAAGAATATTCAGAAGAATACATTAAAGGTTCAGAATATAATTGGGCTCTAGAGAAGTTTAGAGTCATCATCATATCCTTGAAATAAGTATCTGACTTCCCAAAGGTATATCCTGACTTGGGTATGGATGTGTGTATATGTGAATGTGTCTCATTTTAAATGACTTATATATGGCCACACCTTATCCAAATACTGCTGTCAACATGAGGACACTGGCTCCTGGGTTAGCCTTTCAGGTTGCGTATCTGTGTTTGAGATGCTCATTTGTATAAGGTCTGGCCAAAAACAGTCACATGATGTAATTGAAATTAAAAATTTTTTTTTCATTTCCTTTCTGTTTTTTTTTGGTCTGTGCAGTTCCCAGTGCTGCTCCTCAGAATCTGTCTTTAGAAGTAAGAAATTCAAAGGTAAAACTTTATATTGCTGTTGTTCATTTTTACGGGTAGCCTGTTAGGCCTCAGGAGGGCTTATAAAGAGGGAGATTCTCTATCAAAACAATCATAATCAAGCAGAGAAAGAAAGTGACATAGATATTACACTTGCCAGTTTAAAGCTGGACTTAGACGCCAAGTTTGGTTTATTCTGTTTAATTTTACTGCCTTTCTCTAATGCCAAAATTACTTTAGCCTTTCTGCAAGTATACTGCTGTTACTATGTAAACCATGGTGTTATAGACCTTCAACATCCAGAACCTTGGTGATGTGGTTTATGATACTGGAGCCATTTAGTACTGTGAGGTGAACCCAGAGTGAGTCAAAGGCAGACATCTGTCCTATGGTTGCACTGCTGTAGCCAGCTCTCCTGGACAAGTTCACTGTGCCCTGAAGACCACGTGTGCCTCTCAGATGCCCAGAGCCCCTCCTGGGCTGCATAGACAACTCAGACAGGCAGTCCTTTCAAAAAGTAATCTGGGACTCCTTTTCTTTTAAGAAACAATCAGCTGATAATTAACAGTCCCCTCTTTGAAAAGTTTTAGACAGAAACTATCTAATTTCACTCTTCTTACAGTAGAGGTAGAAGAGAACCTAACACTGATTTACTTCCTCATCCACATGCCTCTGGCCTCATGGTTTCCTTCGGAAACTTTCCTGAGACTTTTGCCCGGTATCTTCATTCTAGCAAAATAGATCAGGTGCCAGAGTGCACTCCCCACAAATACAGTCTCCCCATTCCATCTTTGAGGGTTTTAAAATTTAAAACTATCTTTGAGTGATTATCAAATAGCTTAGTAATAAAACTCTGAACACTCTGTTGCCTTTGTATTCCTTCTCTTACACAGTGAATTCAGGGTAGTAATACGTAAAACAGGACCAAGATTTGATATATTGTGTTTCCCTCTAATCTTGTGTTTCCTAGAGTATTGTGATTCACTGGCAGCCACCTCCTCCAGCCGCACAAAATGGACAGATCACTGGCTACAAGGTTCGCTACCGAAAGGCTTCCCGAAAGAGTGATGTCACTGAGACCTTGGTGTCTGGGACACAGCTGTCACAGCTGATTGAAGGTAAGCTGCTTTGCATGTAGGCAAAAGCTCAAAGATAGTGTCTCTCTCAAACTTTGAATTAACGCTAGTCTAATGACTGCTCCGGGCTGTTGACTTACACAAATCAAAAATGGTTTAAAGGAATTTGTAATAGTTCAGTCAACTTCTGACCTGATAAAAATTGTAAAATATACTCTTACAGGTTTTGCCGGTTCTGTGGTGAAATTATTTTAATGTATTATCCACGTAAACAAAGCTACATAAGCAAAGAATCTTACTCAGTCTAGGTGGTAGCAGAGGCCTACAAAATGATTTCTTCTAACACTGACACCACTTGGGTATCCGTGACCTGAAACAGTTGTGAATGGCCACAGCCATGCAAGGAGAACGTTTGTCCTCAAGGGTATCTTTCCATTTTCTTATTTACTCACTTGAACCCCGCAGCTCTAAGCTGCAGGAGATAAATACGACTGCAGGAGTGTTGCTGAGAAATCTCACCAAAGGAGCATTACTGCAGAACTGGTCATGGATGTTTTTAAAAGTCAGTCTGATTATACTCCAGACCCAGGTGAATAACATTTCCCAAACATGAGGCTTTTATTTTGAATATTTAATAGTAGGTACTTATTATATACCAGTCGCGGTTCTTATTTCTAATAAATAAAAATAGATACAGTCCTTGCCCCTGAGGAGACTATTCATTTTCTCAATGAAACATTTGATGTATAAGCAAAATACCACTTTAATAAAAATAGCCTTTTGTTTATCAAGAAAATTCTTGCATTTTAAAATTATATTTAGATTCATTCATTCATTTAATAGACTTTATTGAACTTTTATATAATGATGAGCAAAAGGTGTATGTGCACTTAGTCTCTCAGTCGTGTCTGATTCTTTGTAGCCCTGTGGACTGTAGCCTGTCAGGCTCCTTTGCCCATGGAGTTTTCCAGGGAAGAGTACTGGAGTAGGGTGCCATTTCCTACTCCAAGGGATCTTCCCAACCCAGATATCGAACCTGAGAAAGGAAGGTTGTTATTCTCTTGAGCATTAACTTGAAGCTGATAAGGGGAATAGTATGGGTTCCCAAGATCTTGTATTGAACAACAAATTACAGGATTTTAAGGTTTAGCCAGTAATTGTTGTTTCTTTTGTACTACTTACAGCATTTAACACATTCCACTGTATCTTTATAATATGGATCGAGTGCCTTGGTTTTAACCTGCGAGCTTTGTAGGTCATCTTGAGGGACAGGAGTTTAGCCTCTGTACTTACTCTCACTTTACCTACTCGTGTGTACTCCCTCCCACTTGCCCTCACTCTTACATTCCAATTCCTCAGAGGAGAGGGAATGATAACCTGATTGGTTGAATTCTTCTAGAGCCTGTTTGTTAATAGTCCAGACTGTTATCTGTTAACAGTTACAGATGCCTGTGTGGCCCACTCTGGCACTTTCTGTTCAGTGTGTGCAGGAAGGAGAGAGGGGTAAACTGACTAGGGCCCAGCTATTCTGTTTCTCTTCCTGTCTTGCTGCTTGCTTGCTTGCTTGTGGACCAACACCAATCAGGATGGGCGTACAGAGAACAGGCCCACCTCTCCTCATACCATGTGACAGAATTAGCTGAGCCAGGGCTCGTCCTGCATCCTGGCCAACCTCTCTCTCAGTAGCTCTCCCTTAGGAATTTTTGTACTAGTTTCTGGCCAGTGATCCTGTTATTTGAATAATGGGAGGTGTAGGATAATTTTTCATAACCTTTATAAGACCTTTCACAATATCTGGTATCAAAATGTATGAATGTGAACTGTACACTCAAAAATGGCTTAGATGATAAATTTTATATTATATGTATTTTAACACAAAAAGAAAAAAGTTGACTGTTACTCCACTTTGTAGACTTTTACATGTATATCTTTGTTACCTTTGATACATTCTTATATCGTGTACTTCATTAGCTAATAGTAAATATGAAAGATTGCACTGTAAAAAGGCTTTATTCCTCTTTTACTTGTTGTAATATTTATGAGCAAGTAGGTTGTTGAGAAATAGATTTCTAGGCCATATTTGATGCTTAAAATGTTTCTTTTGTGGTTATGGGGTGACCCAGAGAACAGAGGTAAAATGGTAGGAGTTACACCTCTGCTTATTTTCTGGTCTTGGTTCTGAGACCAACTGACTTTGTTCCTTTGTTGTAACTCTCATTCCTTTGGGCTGTTTTTGGTCTTAGCCTCCTTAGTAACAAAATAAAGTGAAAAAGTGAAAGTATTAGTTGCTCAGTCGTGTGAGACTCTTTGTGACCCCATGGACTGTAGCCCGCCACCTCCTCTGTCCATGGAATTCTCTAGGCAAGAAGGGGATCTTCGCTACCCAGGGATTAAACCCAGGTCTCCTGGATTGCAGGCAGATTCTTTACCGTCTTATCCACCAAGAAGCCCATTTTGCCACTCTCTCCTCCAGGGGATCTTCCCGACCTGGGGATGGAACACGCATCTCTTATGTCTCTGCATTGGCTGGCGGGTTGTTTACCACTAGCACCTCCTGGAAAGCCCTCATTTCTAAGGTGCCTTCAAGCTCTTTTCAAAGGTCTAAAGTCTCCTGGGAGCTTGCTTTATTTTGTTTTGCTCTTGGATTCTTGGGCTTCCTATCTAGAGATAGGAGCTCCTCTGTGGTATATTTATGTATTGCTTGTTCTGTATTAACTTTAACTGAAATGTTACCAGGAAGAGGTGGTGGTGGTGTTGGTAGTTCAGTCACTAAGTCATGTCTGACTCTTGTGACCCCATGGACTGTAACCAACAGGTTCCTCTGTCCCTGGGATTTTCCAAGAAAGAATACTGGAGTGGATAGCCGTTCCCTTCTCCAGGGGGTCTTCCTGACCCAGGGATCGATCCTGGGTCTCCTGCATAGCAGGCAGGTTCTTTACCGACTAAGCCACTAGGGTAGTAGCTTTGTACTAAGATGGTAAGTGAGATACTGGCTTTAATGGGAGGTTTTAATCTTGTTTTTCCAAAACTCTTGTTTCATCTGTTTTTTTTAAATTGTTTGCATCGCAGGTCTTGATCGGGGAACTGAATATAATTTCCGAGTGGCTGCTCTAACAGTCAATGGTACAGGCCCAGCTACTGACTGGCTGTCAGCTGAAACTTTTGAAAGTGACTTAGATGGTAAGAGCAACAATCAGCAGGATTGGAACAGTCTGGGTACTAACTGAAGTCAAATGAGTCAAACTATAAAGGCATAGATTTTGGGGTGTATGTGGCTAAAATCTATGAATTTTTGTGGATTATACTGCTGTCGTTCCTGTAATATAGCAAGTCTCCTGAAATGTATTTTTTATAGTGGCCTTTTGAGAACTGTCCCTGTAAGTAGAACCAGAACAAGTAAAAATGTGCAGGTGCTTTAAGTCTGGCTTTTTTACCAAGGCCATTAAGTAGGCAGAGGATCTAAAATTTAAGGCTGCACCCTGTAGACTGGCCTTTGTTTTAGTTACGTTTCCCTTTTCCCTTAGTCCTAGAAACCTCGCCGTTTTTCTCACCAGTTTATTCAGTGACTCCATATGAGTGTGTGTATGTTGCCTTTATCAGAGACAAGTGCTCCGCTTAAAAGGCAAAAGACCTGGGTACTTAATGTAATTCTTTGTTTACTGATTTTTAAATAGAGGTAGGAATTTATGCCTTGAGATAATGTGTGTGAACGATACTGCAAATTGCCACCTTTTAAAGCCTCTTAGTCTCCCACCATTTAAATCAGTTTGTGGTTCTGAGTTTCGTATTTTCTGACTTACCGTATTAGTTTGGGGAGTAAATAACTGATATCATCACTGTCATGTGAAACGTGATCACCTGTTGACAGCAGGCTTCTATTTAGTGTGCTGTTCCTTTCTCATTCCACCTGATGGAGTATGGTAATCAGCTGTGGGACCAAGAGGAGTGGGCAGCAGTGGAAAGACAGTTTATTTTTCTCCATTGGGAAGGCTCTTGGACCTCTTTGTCTTTCCTTCCAAATTATAATAATCCTGCAGTGTCTTGTGTTTCAGGTTGAGTTAGGTTGCAGTTAAACTGTGTCCGTGCTTCACTATACATGCAGATTCTCTTTGAGAATTCTTGGCCATAATGGAAAAAAAAACTTAGCCCCAGATGATTTGGCAGAAGCCTAAACACCTTGCCCCAAGGACAATGAAATATTACAAAGGAAGGTGCATCTGAATCTCATCTTGCTCTCCTCTCCTTCGCAGAAACTCGTGTTCCAGAAGTGCCTAGTTCTCTTCACGTCCGCCCACTGGTCACTAGCATCGTAGTAAGCTGGACGCCTCCAGAGAATCAAAACATTGTGGTCAGAGGTTATGCCATTGGTTATGGCATTGGCAGCCCTCATGCCCAGACCATAAAGGTAGACTATAAACAACGCTATTACACCATCGAAAATCTGGGTATGTATGCTAAGTAAAGGAAGTAACTGCGGGTGTGATTTGTTTCTAACTTTTTTATTGTATATTTTATTTTTATAGAAAGCTTTCAAAAATAGTACAATTTTTATTCTTCACCCAGGTTCCCCAGAGGTTAACGTTTTATCACACGTGCTTTATCTGCTGTGTACCCAATGTGTGTGCTCAGTCGTGTCTGAATCTTTGCAACCCCATGGACTGTAGCCCACTGTAGCTCCTCTGTCCATGGGGTTTTCCAGGAAAGAACACTTCGAGTGGGTTGCCATTTCCTTCTCCAGGGGATCTTCCTGACCCTGGAATTGAACCCGTGTCTTCTGCCTTGCAGGCATACTCTTACCACTGAGCCACTGGGGAAACGCGTTTTGTCTGCTATTTGTACCTGATTTTGTTTTATCTCTCTAGGAACCATTTGAGAGTAATGATGCCCCTCCACCCACTAATGCTTTAATGTCCCTTTCCTTAAAATGAGGGCATTTTCTAATATAATCACAGTGCAGTTATCAAAATCAGCAAATTAACTGTGAGACACTATCTATAGACTTCATTTATATTTTGCTAGTTGTCTCATCAGTGTCCTTTGTAATGAAAGAAAAACACTGTTTTCTGGTGCAGGATCTCATGTATCTACTTAGTGTGTTTCATTAGTTTTCTTTCATATGGAACAGTTCCTTTATTTTCTCTTTTATGACTATGACATTTTTGAAAAGTACATTTATGCCTTATAGAATGACCCTTAGACCTATGTACTATTTCATCATTATATTCAGCTTACACATTTTTGGAAGGAATAGCATAGATGTGTGTATTCTTGTCAGTACACCATATCAGGAGGCAGATGAGAGCCTAATGCTAGTGACATTAACTTTAACCACTTGGTTAAAATGATATCTTCAACATTTCTCTTCTATAATGTTATTTTTTTTTTCCTTCATAACTCAAAAGTACCTTGTAGGGAAATATCTTGAGTCTTTGTAAATATCTGGTTTCTTGTCAAACTTTTACTCAGTAGTTTTATCATCTTCAGTATCATTATTATGGTGTTTCTCAAGTGGTGATTTTCTAATTCCATTATTTCTTCTGCATTTATTAGCATTCTTTGATAAAGAAGAGCTTTGCTTCTCTTCCATATTGAAGGAATGGCCAATGGGAATCTCTCTATAACTAGTTTCTCTGTCCTTTTGACATCTCCTGTCTTTATTTGAGCACTTTCTTCCTTTTTGATTCAGTAAGATGTTTCAGGCTTATCTGGTATTTTCCTAGCTTTTGCCCTTGAATCAGCCATTGCTCCTTGTTTCTTTTATAGCAAATGATATTTGGAAACCAGTATTTGAGCACTATTCATGCTCATTGTTACTAGCGTAGAAAGCCTGAGAAATCTATTAAAAAATACTACTAAAACTATAACTGAGTTTAAAAGGGCACAAGGTATAAAGTCAATATGCAGAAAGAGTTGTATTTCTACATACTAACAGTAAGCTATTTATGTGTGTGTGTGTGTATGTGTATGTATAGGAAATCTGTACACTGAAGAGTGGAAAATGATTGCTGAGAAAAATTAAGACTTAAGTAAATGGAGATACCATGTTTATGGATTAGAGGACAGTATATTATTATGACAGTCCTCTCTAATGCAATCTCAAGTAAAATCCCAGTAGACTTTTTTCCTGGACATTCATAAACTTATTCTAAAGTTTACATGAAAAAAGTGAAGGAGCAGACATTTTTTAAAAAAGAATAAAGTTTAGAAGACCCATACTATGTGATTTCAGGACATATTATAAAGCTGCAGTAACTGAGACATTGTGGTAATGTTGGTGTAAAGGTTAGGTGTTACAGATCAATGGAACAGAATAGAGTTCAGAAATAGATACATGCTCAATTGATTTTTGACAAAAACACTGACATAATTCAGTGGAAAAGAAGATAGTCTTCTCAGCAAAAGGTGCGTGAGTAATTGGATAATTCTGTGAGAAGGAAAAGGAGCCTTCATTGACTCTTACAGCATACACAGAAACAGACCTAAACAAATAACTAAAACTTCTGGTTGTTGTTGTTCAGTCGCTTGGTTGTGTCTGACTCTTTGCGACCCCATGGACTGCAGCACACCAGGCTTCCCTGTCCTTCACCATCTCCCAGAGCTTACTCAAACTCATGTCCATTGAGTCGGGATACCGTCCAACCATCTTGTCATCTGTCATCCCCTTCTCCTCCTGCCCTCAATCTTTCCCAGCATTAGGGTCTTTTCCAGTGAGTCGGTTCTTTGCATTAGGTGGCCAGAGTATTGGAGCTTCAGCTTCAGCATCAGTCCTTCCAATAAATATTCAGGGTTGATTTCCTTTAGGATTGGCTGGTTTGATCTTCTTGTTGTCCAAGAGACTCAAGAGTCTTCTTCAACACCACAGTTTGAAAGCATCAGTTCTTCAGTGCTCTGCCTTCTTTGTGGTCCAACTCTCACATGCACACATGACAACTGGAAAACCCATAGCTTTGACTATACAGACCTTTGTCAGCAAAGTTATATCTCTGTTTTTTAATATGCTGTCTAGTAGAATACAGAAAAAAAATCTATGTGACTTTGGGGTACACAGGGATCTCTTAGGATACAAAGAAGTACAAATTAAAAAAATGAAAAATGAATAAATTGGGCTTCATCAAAATTTAAAACTTCTACTTGGAAAGAGACCTGTGAGATGAAAAGGTAAACCACAGACCAAGAGAAAACACTCATCATTCAAGTATCTGACAAAGAATTTGAGTCTGGAATATGTTCTAAAAATTTCTTTAAAAACTCAGAAGATAATAGTCCAATAAAAAGGTAGGAAAAAGATTTGGATGGACAGTATACCAAAGAAGATGATATATGAGTGGACAGTAAGCACATGAAAAGATTCTCAACTTCATTAATTATCAGAGAAATGCAGATAAAGCCACAATAAAATATCACTACACAACCTCTAAAACTGCCAAAATTTAATAGACTGATAATACCAGATATCAGCAAGGATGCAGAACTGGAACTCATACTTGCTGGTAGACACATATGAAGGTACAACTGCTCTAGAAAACAGATTGGAGGTTTCTGAAAAAGTTGACTATACAATCCAACATTCCCACTCATAGTTACTTAACCAAGAGAAATAAAGACGCATATCTTCACAAAGATTTCTACACAGATGTTCATAATTGATTTATAATAATCTAAAGGGGGTAAACAAGTTAAGTGATGAATTGTACTATATCCATACAATGGAATGCTGCTGCTGCTGCTGCTAAGTCGCTTCAGTCCTGTCCGACTCTGTGCGACTCCATAGACAGCAGCCCACCAGGCTCCCCCGTCCCTGGGATTCTCCAGGCAAGAACACTGGAGTGGGTTGCCATTTCCTCCTCCAATGCATGAAAGTGAAAAGTGAAAGTGAAGTCGCTCAGTCGTGTCTGACTCTTAGCGACCCCATGGACTGCAGCCCACCAGGCTCCTCCGTCCGTGGGATTTTCCAGGCAAGAGTACTGGAGTGGGTTGCCATTGCCTTCTCTGACAACGGAATACTAGTCAGCAGTTAAAAGAAATGGGTTACAGGTACACTCAACGACATAACAAATCTCACAAACATTATGCAGAGCAAAAGAAGCAAAACACAAGAGAGTACATACTGTGTTACTACATTTTCATGAAATTGCAGCATGTGTGGCCCTTATAGTGACACAGCAAGATGAGTGGGTGACTAGAAAGCGAGGAGGTGGGATTGACTGCAGTTGACTGGCAATAGGAGGACTCTTCAGAGTGTTGGGAATATGTGGTCGTGATTTGTTTTTGTTGTTTAGTGCTAAGTAGTAGACTCTTAAACAGGTGTATGTATTTGTCAAAGCCAAAAAGGTACATATAAATGGGTATATTGTGTTATATATAAATTATTACCTCAAAGGTGAGTTACAAAGCCAACATTTTGAGAAACAGTAATATTTTATAATAGAAAATGAACTGATTTAGATAGGCATATTTTTCCAAATTAAATATCATTATTGAGATCTTCCTCTGAAAGGCTTGCCTTTTAATTTAGAATCTTCCCTGACCAACCTTTTTTATTCAAATTTATTTGTAAATATCTTTCCTAAGGACAGTTTTAAGTGTCTGATAAATTACTTAGGGCTTCCCTTGTGACTTAGACAGTAAAGAGTCCACTTGCAACGTGGGAGACCTGGGTTTGATCCCTGGGTTGGGATGATCCCCTGGAGAAGGAAGTGGCTAGCTACCCACTCCAGTATTCTTGCTGGGAGAATCCCCATGAACAGAGGAGTCTGGTGGGCTATAATCCATGGGGTCACAAAGAGTTGGACACAGCTGAGCGACTAAGCACAAGAACAAGCGATAAATTACTTAGGGTCATCTTTTCTGGTAGAAGATAAGCAGCAATTTAATGCTTTAGTCAAAAACAGAGTAGCCTTTTTCTTTTTCCTTTCAAGAAGAAACAGCACAGCTAACCTGGGAAGTGTTCCCCACATGAACAGTCTTATAAGGCAGTTGTAGGAGAGCAAAGGAATAGGCTAGGATAAAAATACTTCTGTGGTCACCCACTCCTCCTGTTTCCTTTACAAAACTACTGAAATGAAAATCCTCTTTCAGTCTAACAGGAGAAGGAAAGTAAAACACAGGAAACAGAAGCGTTGAAGTGAAGTGTGTTCAGAGGAGGAGGAGGTGGTAAGGCACAGTGGAGCAGGCAGGGAAGAAGCCTGACTTGTACTTGAAAGACTGAGGGAGAATAGTGATTGGAAACAAGAGCTGAGAAGGAGCCCTGCATGTGCTGAAGGCAGTAGACATACTTTAGTAGTAAAGAAGGTGCACACTGAGAAGCAGCAAAAAAAATTGGTGTGGCATAAAGTAAAATAAACTTGCAGTATTTATCAGATAGATTTAAGATACATATAATGTTGAACAAAAGAAAAGTCAGTGGAGTGGAGAAATACACATAAGAATGCATTTATTAATCAAACTAGAGCTCTCTCTGAGCTTCAAATCTATATAAACATCTGCTTGCTGGGTATCTGTACTGGAATATGATAAATCATGATAGAATATCTTATAGTCTATCATAATTTAATCAAAATTAAAGTTAGTATCTTCTGCAGACTTTCACTCAATCAGCAAATACCCCAGACACTGTGCTAGAAATAGAGCACAATAGAAATAGAGAATCAAGCAGATGTGATTCCAATGATTAGAGATAATATAATTTTTAAATAATTTAAATTTTTAGAATGCTGAGGAGGAGAATTGAGATGCTACAGGCTATGTATTTAAAGAGGTCATCCAGTCTGGGATGGCCCCTTTCAGATGCACGGGCAGTGTCTGAGTAAATAAGAGTGTTGTATGTCTGCAGCATAGGGGACAGATTACACAGGTTACAATCTGCTGCACAGGTTACAACCCAGTCGTAGGAGAGCACACACCGCTCGGTGGACTGAGAGGTGGCCAATAAAGAGTGAGCACAGGGAATGAGGCAGAGTGGTGGGAGGCATGTAGGTAGCATCAACAAGACTTGATCACTTATGTAAGGAAGGAGGGAGAGAGAGGTCTTAATGACTCCCATGTTTCTGGCTTGAACAACAGCATGCCTAGTCATGCCATTTATGAACTCTAGGGAAAACTGGAGCAGATCTGAAGGGGCGGAGGAAGGGGAGAGAAAGAGATTTGAGACATCCAAGAGATGGAGATGCCCAATAGACAGTTGAACAGGTCTGGTGCTCAGAAGAAAAGTCAGGACTAATTTGCATTGGATCACACATGTATGCTAATCCATCCAAGGAAATGAATGGAAGCACATGGGCAGAGAGTGAAGAGTAGGACTAGAAGGGGGCCTAGAATCAAGTCTGGAAAATGTGTATTGTGATTCTTCTGTCCCCAGTCTCAATGAATGGCATCACCTTCTACCATGTTGTCCATATCAGCACCTTTTCCTGCCAGTCAAGTACTAACTCTTATTTATTCCATTTGTTGTCAGTTCTTTCTCACACTGGAAGACCAGGTACCTTTATATACTGCTCAATGGTATCTAGAAAATGGGCCACCAAGCAGCTTTTGAAGAAATGAAGGCCACTTGAGGTGTGGCCACCTTGAAAAACTGCCCAGCTTTACCAGAAGTGAGTGGTGTGGGTCAACTCCCCACCCTACAACGCTTCAGTGGAACCCCAGTCTTCATTTTGAGACTAGACTCTCGAAGTACCTGTACTAAACCTTGCCTGGATCAGGAATGTGATAAAGCAGAGTCTTCCAGATTTGCCTTAGCCAATAGGAGAATGAATGCTATTCCAACTATATAATATCCCTCTTTTTCACCAAATCTAACTAGCAGCATTTTACATGATCATCATCTTAGCCAGTTGAAAGCCTGGGCCATGTCTTCTCCAACCAAGAAGTCTGCATGAAAGCTAGATGAGGTTGGCATCCCAGAGAGTTAAGGACCGTCAACGGTTAACTGGTTTAACAGTTTCTCTCCTACTTCTCTAGCTTGGCTGTTCCAATCGCTGCCTCCTTCTGAGAAGGAATGGGGTTTGTTTAAGTCCAAGCTGCACCTGTGGGATTCCAACACATGGAAATCCTACGTATTCTTTTTAATCCAGACTCTTCTCTATACAGTAACATCACTAAACCACTGATGACTTGAAGCCAAGAGAAGATTCAGGAACAGTCTCCCTTGCTCCTGGGACTACAGGAAGTTGATCCCAGCCAGTTTTTCTATAATCTGTATGCTCCCATTTCCATTCCTCCCCACCCCTCAGAATAATCCCACATAAAAAAATTTTAAAGTATGACCTGGTTTTTTTTTGAGACTTCCCTGGTGGCTCAGATGGTAAGAGCATCTGCCTACAATGCGGGATACCCAGGTTCAATCCCTGGGTCGGGAAGATCCTCTGGAGAAGGAAATGGCAACCCACTCCAGTATTCTTGCCTGGAAAATCCCATGGACAGAGGAGCCTGGTAGGCTACAGTCCATGGGGTCGCCAAGAGTCAGACACGACTGAGCGACTTCACTTGACTCGGCTTTTATTACAATTAAGATTACACACAGTCATCTGTGAATGTTTAAAATTCTGTAGTGAGAGTTTTTTACGTGTCTCCACTTGTTTCTTTCCTTCAGATCCCAGCTCTCACTATGTGATTACCCTGAAAGCATTTAACAACGTAGGTGAAGGTATCCCCTTGTACGAGAGTGCTGTGACCAGACCTCACACAGGTAAGGTATCCTGTCCATCCCTGGTTGTCCGCGTATTTTCCTGCAGCTTAAGTAGAATGTTAGCATGAGGCCTGCCCCGTGGGTGTCAGTGGAAGGAAAAGGATATGGCAGTTTAGGGTGAGGCCTCATAGGAGGGTAAATGGGCTTTCAACACAGAAAGTTCTGTTAAATCCTGCTTTGCTTTTTAGAAAATATTAATCCTGTCATGTAAACACATCTATGTAATTGTATAGCACATGTTTTTAATATGTTGGGATCTAGAAAGCGTAGTCATGAGAGAGTTAAAAGTGATTTTTCATCTTTTAGTCATGTGAGTTATAACTAAAAGGAGAAAAAAGTTAAAGGATCTCCATATCTCTGAGAAAATATATAGGTTATTAATGGAATAAATGTATTAGATTGATAAATCCAACATTTTCTTTATTAGTACTTGAATTAGTTGGGAAAGTATTTTTCTATGTGCTTTTTATAAGATTTATTTATATAGACAGCATAAAGCTATATGTACCATCCATTTGATAAACTGTAAATTTATTACAAAAGAGACCAAATATTTATTACTTTTCTTTGTAATTTATCTATTAAAATATCTTTAAAAGAATGATGTAAAATTTCTGTAGATATGTAAAACATGATGTAGATCTAGATCTGAATGAGAAAATTTACTGAAGTAAATATATTAGAATTGTAAATTTTTCTAAATGGTACTGGAAATCAAAGAATGTATCGCTTTCAGTAATATTCTTTTGTTTCTCAAAACAAAATTGTGACTCTGTATTGCCTGCTGTGTATTCTGGATGCTTTGCATACAGTACGGATTTGGCATTATTCATTTTAAAAAGATAATCTCTGTCGCCTGTTTTTATGCTTTTACTTACCAAGATCAATACCATTACTGCATATTTGATAGTTCTGTCTTCTGCTCCTGCGTGCTTACAATTTATAAGTTCTTTTAAAAATAGCTTTGGTATGTCAGAAAAGAAAAAACATAAGATGAAAGAGAATATTTAAATAAAGGGTTTGCTACTTTCTTAAATCAGTCTGTAATAGGGAAAAAACAAATTTGGAATTATTTTCTCTTATGTGATTTAAAAATATAGCGTGGCTAGAAGTACACAAGAAGAAACATTCCT
This sequence comes from Bos grunniens, assembly GCF_055505025.1. NCBI lineage: Eukaryota > Metazoa > Chordata > Mammalia > Artiodactyla > Bovidae > Bos > Bos grunniens. The sequence continues at coordinate 82,286,550 of NC_141174.1, read as the reverse complement.
AAGTCATGTTACCTAGCTGTCTTTTCTAAGAGTTGTTACAATAAGAAAAAATCTCGCAGTCTTAGTGACTTTTGCACCTGAAGGTGCATTTTCTTTAGCTAATTGGTATGTGTCCTGATCTTTGAACAAAGCCCTTGATTATTATGTGTGCTGTTCTGTTATTTTCAGTGTTCATTGGGTAGGAAATACACAGATGGAGATTATTGCTTTAGCTTGGCAATTATTCATAAATAAGGCCCCTGCTGTCTCAGATTTTAGGTTATAGGAAGGACTAGTCACCATAGCTAAATGGGATACCCATTTTAAGACCTTCACTTAAAATAAATCAGTGTGTGTGTACTTAAGTACCTGACCGAGAGCTGGGAAAGCGCGTTGGATGCTTCCCTATTACCGCACGTCATGGTGCCTTTGGGCTCGTTCCGGCCTTGTTTTGACGGTGCTGCTTAGAGAATATGTCTGTTGCATATGGTTCAGGACAGCACATGAGTATAGACTTTTCCTTCTATCAAAAAGTGCTCTGATTTCTTAAGTTCATAAAGCTGTGTCACTTAAATCCTTAATAGCTGGGGCATTTCCCAAAACTGATTGGGATTAATCAGTGGGTTGTTTTCTGAGTCTACTGGGAAAAGTATAAAATACTCCCGCATGTTATAAGCTTACCTTTCCTTCATGAAGAGTAATGCCCTTGGATTCCCTTTGCTTTACTTGAATGTAAGCCATGTTGTGGTACTGCTTTTAGACCCTGGGCATCAGCAGATCTGAATTGGACCCTGTGTGGGTTTCAGATACACCCAGTTCCAAGACCAGGCTGAGTTTCCACTGGCTGATATTCAAATTCAGATTTTAGAGGAGAGGCCCTTACATGTCCAGTGTGATAAGCAACATCCCCCAAAATTCAACCACATTCACTGAAATACCAAAATAGATCATGAGCTTTGTGTTACTTATTTAGGAAAAATACCCTTGATTTTAGAAGCAGTTTTCTTCTTTTAGTGATCCTTTTTGGATCTAAGGTAGAATTTTCAAGTTATTTAAAGAAAAAATTTTAAGACAAAGAAAAGTCAAGTTTGAATGATGTGTGCTGTGCTTAGTCACTCGGTCGTGTCCGACTCTTTTCGACCCCGTGGACTGTAGCCCACTAGGCTCCTCAGTGGGAATTCTCCAGGCAAGCATACTGGAGTGGGTGTCATGCCCTCCTCCAGGGGATCCTGCCAACCCAGGGATCGAACCCAGGTCTCCCACATTGCAGGCAGATTCTTTACCGTCTGAGCCACTGGGGAACACTGGATTACCAAATTTTATTTACCTATTCAATATACACGCAGTTTACAGTAGTAGAAAATAGTTAAGTACTATTTCTCTAGGTGCTTTCCTGCAAGTGTTTCCTGAAAGAACACAAGTGGAAATATTGTTTTAAATGAATGATGGTTATATATTAACTCTGGATTCTCTTTCTCTTTCTCCATTTCTCACCTTTCATTCCATTATATTACCTTGCATTTCCCTTTTGTTTTTGTTTATGTTAAAATGCCACTTCCATTTTTAATTACTTTTTACCCCAGACACTTCTGAAGTTGATTTGTTTGTTATTAATGCTCCATACACTCCAGTGCCAGATCCCACTCCCATGATGCCACCAGTGGGAGTTCAGGCTTCCATTCTGAGCCATGACACCATAAGGATCACCTGGGCAGACAACTCCCTGCCCAAACACCAGAAGATCACAGACTCCCGATACTACACAGTCCGATGGAAAACCAACATCCCAGCAAACACCAAGTACAAGGTACTGGCACATTCACTCTGGGTAAGAAGAGCTAATTATTCATACTTTCTGATTCTGAAGCTCTTGATTCATATGTTTCCAGAATGCTAATGCAACGACTTTGAGTTATTTGGTGACTGGTTTAAAACCAAATACACTCTATGAATTCTCTGTGATGGTGACCAAAGGTCGAAGATCAAGCACATGGAGCATGACAGCCCACGGGACTACTTTTGAATTAGGTATGTGTTGTCAGAACTTTGTCACATGGCATTTCTTCTCTTCACTAGATGTGAAAGCCAGGAAAGTCCGTGCTAATGTTGTACCACATCCGAAGTCATGAGGCGCCTCATCACCTCTCTTTACTACCCAAGGAAAGAACTAAGTGTGTGAATTGACATATTTACAGAACACAGTGAGAGCAGCTACAGCTGGAGTTCAGTGTTTGCTTTCGCAGCTGAAGAATTTTGGTTTTTTCATCATTGTTCAAGAACATTAGCAAATAGCAGAAAGAAATAATGCAGAATGTACTAGAGTTTAGGAATCATGAGACATGAGTTCAATTCCAAGGTCAGCCACCTACTGACTATATAAGCAAGTCATCCAGCCTCTCTGAAGCTATTTCTTCCATCTATAAAAGAGGGGTAATTGCTGTCTTTTCTACTTGATAGGGTAAAATAAATTACCCAATAAATAAAGCAAATGGTAAGTAATAAAGCACTGTGTAGATGTAAGGAATTACGGTTTTTAACCTTGCCTTCCTGGAAAATTGAGATAGAAAAGATGAAGTAGCCTGCCCTTTACCAATACCATGCTTGCTAGAGCCTCAGCACTTTACCAGAGCTCTCCTAAACTTCCCTGGAAGCTTTCTTGCAAACTGGTTAGTGTCTTATAAAGTCTCCCACTGGAGTATTCTTAGGGTTTTTGTCTGTAAGTAAACATGAAAGAAAAAATACAGCTAAGTAAATTAAGGGGAAAGCAAGCCATCTAATTTGAAAGGTTTGCTTGCTTTTTGCTCACTTGTAGGCCTGCCCTTCTGCCCCTTATACTTCCCTGGCATGGGGATATGTGTAACCATTGGGAGGCTCTGTCTATTCCACCTCCCTATTTCTTTCTCTCCTTTATGTGAATAATGAAAAAAACGGAGCTATAAAGTCTCTCCAGACTGGGTTTGGCCCTGATGTCTTATCTTTGGCACAGTTGGTTGAATTTCCTACAGAGAAAAAAAAGGGATAGATTCGGAGAGAAAGAAATGCAGTGCACAAAAACGTAAATAGAACTTGAGTTTGCTTTCTTTGCCAGTTTTAAAAATACCTTTGTGCTTTCATTCCAGCCCATTAGGTAATAAATGATATTCCATTAGGAGTTTACATTTCACTGGGCTTGGCTTCCTTCCATTTCATACCAGGAGATTTCTAGTATTTCAGGAAAAGAATAAATGTAAGGATATACTTAATATGCTGATTTCCCAACTAGTATTAATACATTAAAAGTTTTCAGCCATAATATGGAAACATAAGGGGCTTCTGCAATGCAGGAAATGTGGGTTTGATCTCTGGCTCGGAAGATCCCCTGGAGGAAGAAATGGCTACCCACTTCAGTATTCTTGCCTGAGAATATCCCATGGACAGAGGAGCCTGGTGGGGCTACAGTCCATGGGGTCGCAAGGTCCAGACACGACCTAGAAACTTCACCACCACTACCATGGAAACCCAGACTCACTGTCGTTTTTGTTTAATTGGCTTTTCTGTTCCGTAAACAGCTTTACATTTCAGAGCAATAACCTTTAATGGTTGACTATCTTTTCGGTGCAAATTTAACATAATAAAACATTAATTTGTAAATCATTTATTCTTTAGGGGAATGGTGGTTTTCAAATATCATATTTGGTTTGGAAAGCCAACTATATATAGGTAGAGACAAAGTTACTTTACACTTAAAAATTTTCTAACAAAATAATCCAAATTAGGGGAGAAAACGTAGTCTTGGGCACATTACATGACTTTTCTCATTTTCTGTCTCCTGATCTACCAAGCAGGGACTGCAGGTGGCTTTTAATTTTACCTAACCATCCTGCCTGACCTCCCCGTCTGGGATGCCTGTTCTTTGTCCTCTCAATATGGTATTTCCTCTTTGGTACTTTGCATATTCTTCTTTTTCTTGGGGCTGTTTATAGACAGACAGTGAGTTCTTTGAAGCCAAGAGGCTGTACCCTTTATTGTGCCTTCTAAATGGAGACGGTTGAGGAAATGGTGAATTCAGTTGAAATGAACAGGAATTACTAAAAGTGTTATTCTTTTGTAGTTCCTACTTCTCCGCCCAAGGATGTGACAGTTGTGAGTAAAGAGGGGAAACCTAGGACCATAATTGTAAATTGGCAGCCTCCCTCTGAAGCCAATGGCAAGATTACAGGTAAGAGGCCAGAGATGCCTGTGAGTGTGTGGCTGTTCCCTGTTCCTGCATTCTAGGAGAATGCCTTTTTCTTGGGAGGAATGGGGGTCTCAAGACTTGACCTGACCATTTTTTGGGGTGCTATGTGACATGATGGTCCTGGAAATTGAAGCAAGGGGTGCTGTTCAATGACATAAAAAGGAGTCGCCAGCTGGTTGTTCTGACCCATATTTCATGAAACTCCAATGGTGTGGGTTGCACTAGACGGTCTTTGGTTATGGTAGAACATACAGACTTATTTATTGTCCTCAAGAGAGCTATTCTTCTCTGTCTTTGACTACATGACCAGGGTCTTGGGGTTGAAGACGCTGCCTAATTCTACAGGGTGATACCCAATAAATATAAATTCACCTCTTTTACCCCAAAGCTCAAAAATATCCGTTAGGCTTATAGTTTCTTTTTTCATCCAGAATTGCTACTTCAGCTTCCTGTGCTCTTACAACTCAAGTTAAAAGTCTGAGTTGGCCTGGACCTCTGACAGGACCTTGAATTTTCCCTTGGACTTCCAGAGTAGAAGGCACTATGCCTTCCTCATCTTTATCAAGGAGAAAAACCTGCCTCTGATCCAGATAATATATGCTGTGGAGCCAGAATTCGCCTCCTGAAGTTCCTTTGTATGAAAAGGTGGCCTAAGGTGACTGCAGCCATGAAATTAAAAGATGCTTGCTCCTTGGAAGAAAAGCTGTAATAAACCTAGACAGTACATTAAAAAGCAGAGTGACCTTTGTCATTTTGCTGACAAAGGTCCATAGAGTCATAGCTGTGGTTTTTCCAGTAGTCATATATGGATGTTAAGAGTTGGACCATAAAGAAGGCTGAATGTCGAAGAATTCATGCTTTTGAACAGTGGTGCTAGAGAAGACTCTTGAGAGTCCCTTGGATGCAACTAGATCAAACCATCCAGTCCTAAAGGAAATCAACCCTGAATATTCATTGGAAGGACAGATGCTGAAGCTGAAGCTCCAAAACTTTGGCCACCTGATGTGAAGAGCCGACTCACTGGAAAAGACCCTGATGCTGGGAAACATTGAGGACAGGAGGAGAAGGAGGTGACTGAGAATGAGATGGTTGGGTGGCATCACCAACTCAATAGACATGAGTTTGAGCAAACTGAGGGAGACAGTGAAGGACAGGGGAGCCTGGTGTGCTGTAGTTCATGGGGGTCGCAAAGAGTCGGACACAACTGAGCAACTGAACAACAAAGGAAACTGAGAAGCATCTCTTAGCATTGTCTGACAACGTGGTCCCCTGGAGAAGGGAGCGGCAGACCACTTCAGTATGCTTGCCTTGAGAACCCCATGGATAGTATGAGAAGGCAGAAAGATAGGACACTGAAGGATGAACTCCCCAGGTTGGTAGGTACCCATGATGCTACTGGAGATCAGTGGAGAAATAACTCCAGAAAGAATGAAGGGATGGAGCCAAAGCAAAAACATCACCCAGTTGTGGATGTGACTGGTGATGGAAGTAAAGTCTGATGCTATAAAGAGCAATATTGCATAGGAACCTGGAATGTTACGTCCATGAATCAAGGCAAATGGGAAGTGGTCAAACAGGAGATGGAAAGAGTGAACGTCGACGTTTTAGGAATCAGTGAACTAAAATGGACTGGTATGGGTGAATTTAACTCAGATGACCATCATATCTACTACTGTGGGCAAGAATCCCTTAGAAGAAATGGAGTAGCCGTCATAGTCAACAAAAGAGTCCAAAATGTAGTACTTGGATGCAATCTCAAAAACGACAGAATGATCTCTGTTCATTTCCAAGGCAAACCATTCAATATCACAGTAGTCCAAGTCTATGCCCCAACCAGTAATGCTGAAGAAGCTGAATATTTCTATGAAGAACTACAAGACCTTCTAGAACTAACACCCAAAAAAGATGTCCTTTTCATCCTTTTCAGTATAGGGGACTGGAATGCAAAAGTAGGAAGTGAAGAAATACCTGGAGTAACAGGCAGATTTGGCCTTGGAGTACAGAATGAAGCAGGGCAAAGGCTAACAGAGTTTTGCCAAGAGAACGCACTAGCTATAGCAAACACCCTCTTCCAACAACACAAGAGAAGACTCTACACATGGACAACACCAGATGGTCAATACCAAAATCAGATTGATTATATTCTTTGCAGCCAAAGATGGAGACGCTCTATACAGTCAGCAAAAACAAGACCGGGAGCTGACTGTGGCTCAGATCATGAGTTCCTTATTGCCAAATTCAGACTTAAATTGAAGAAAGTAGGGAAAACCACTAGACCATTCGGGTATGACCTAAATCGAATCCCTTACAGTTATACAGTGGAAGTGAGAAATAGATTTAAGGGACTAGATCTGATAGACAGAGTGCCTGAAGAACTATGGACAGAGGTTCGTGACATTGTACAGGAGGGATCAAGACCATCCCCAAGAAAAAGAAAGGCAAAATGATTGTCTGAGGGGCCTTACAAATAGCTGAGAAAAGAAGAGAGGTGAAAAGCAAAGGAGAAAAGGAAAGATATTCCCATCTGAATGCAGAGTTCCAAAGAATAGCAAGAAGAGATAAGAAGGCCTTCCTCAGTGATCAATGCAAAGAAATAGAGGAAAACAACAGAATGGGAAAGACTAGAGATCTCTTCAAGAAAATCAGAGATACCAAGGGAACATTTCATGCAAAGATGGGCTCGATAAAGGACAGAAATGACATGGACCTAACAGAAGCAGAAGATATTAAGAAGAGGTGGCAAGAATACACAGAAGAACTATACAAAAAAGATCTTCACAACCCAGATAATCAAGATGACACGATCACTCACCTAGAGCCAGACATCCTGGAGTGCAAAGTCAAGTGGGCCTTAGGAAGCATCACTATGAACAAAGCTAGTGGAGGTGATGGAATTCCAGTTGAGCTATTTCAAATCATAAAAGACGATTCTGTGAAAGTGCTGCACTCAATATGCCAGCAAATTTGGAAAACTCAGCAGTGGCTACAGGACTGGAAAAGGTCAGTTTTCATTCCAATCTCAAAGAAAGGTAATGCCGAAGAATGTTCAAACAACTGCACAATTACACTCATCTCACACACTAGTAAAGTAATGCTCAAAATTCTCCAAGCCAGGCTTCAACAGCATGTGAACCGTGAACTTCCAGATATTCAAGCTGGTTTTAGAAAAGGCAGAGAAACCAGAGATCAAATTGCCAACATCTGTTGGATCATCAAAAAAGCAAGAGAGTTCCAGAAAAACATCTACTTCTGCTTTATTCACTATGCCAAAGCCCTTGACTGTTTGGATCACAACAAACTGTGGAAAATTCTTCAAGAGATGGGAACATCAGACCACCTGACCTGCCTCTTGAGAAATCTGTATGCAGGTCAGGAAGCAACAGTTAGAACTGGACATGGAACAACAGACTGGTTCCAAATTGGAAAAGGAGTCAAGGCTGTGTATTGTCACCCTGCTTATTTAACTTCTATCCGAGTACATCATGAGAAACGCTGGGCTGGATGAAGCACAAGCTGGAATCATTGCCGGGAGAAATATCAATAACCTCAGATATGCAGATGACACTACCCTTGTGGCAGAAAGCAAAGAACTAAAGAGCCTCTTGATGAAAGTGAAAGAGGAGAGTGAAAAAGTTGGCTTAAAACTCAACATTCAGAAAATGAAGATCATGGCATCTGGTCCCATCACTTCATGGGAAATAGATGGGGAAACAGAGGAAACAGTGACAGACTTTATTTTGGGGGGCTCCAAAATCACTGCAGATGGTGACTGCAGCCATGAAATTAAAAGACGCTTACTCCTTGGAAGAAAAGTTATGACCACCCTAGACAACATTTTAAAAAGCAGAGGCATTACTTTGCCAACAAAGGTCCATCTAGTCAAAGCTATGGTTTTTCCAGTAGTCATGTATGGATATGAGAGTTGGACTATAAAGAAAGCTGAGCACTGAAGAATTGATGCTTTTGAACTGTGGTGTTGGAGAAGACTCTTGAGAGTCCGTTGGGCTTCAAGGAGATCCAACCAGTCCATCCTAAAGGAAATCAGTCCTGAATATTCATTAGAGGGACTGATGCTAAAGACGAAACTCCAATACTTTGGCCACCTGATGTGAAGAACTGACCTATTTGAAAAGACCCTGATGCCGGCAAAGATTGAAGGCAGTAGGAGAAGGGGACGACAGAGGATGAGGTGGCTGGATGGCATCACCGACTCTGTGGACATGAGTTTGAGTAAGCCCTGGGAGTTGGTGATGGACAGGGAGGCCCGGCGTGCTGCAGTCCATGGGGTCACAAAGGGTTTTACACAACGGAGCGACTGAACTGAACTGAGCATTCAGCTTTCTTTAGGAATCCCTTTCCTTAAATCCCCAGTCGTTATGTCATTTTTAATTTAGGTTTTATAATTTGCCTCTTCCTTAAAGGAATTAAGTGTGACTTGACATGGATTACATTACATTTTGTGTTTAAAAACCAGAAATGATGCTGTCAGTGCCTTTTTGCACTGTGTACGCTTGTGGGTGTAGTTCTTCCTTCCTCAACTGTGGATATAGAGCGCCCTCTGGTGGATGCGATCAGGTGATGTTTCACTGTGACTTCACCTACCTCACGTTTGGGAGAATCTAGCAAAGGTGGCTGCCCATCTCCTCGGAGTTTTTCTCCTGGGAGATCACATTGGTGACAGTTCAAATAGCACTGTCAGGCCATTACTGATGGTAATGGCCATTAAGTTTTTTCAAAACTGCATTAACTTAACTGAAGTAGACCGTTGAAGTACAGAATGTTGGAATGTTGATTAGTATGGTTTCCTTATATAATTTCCTAGCTTTTGAGAGTAGTTAACCCTATATTTTTACCTTAACTACTTTTATTACTTCAGCTGCTGATACAGATAATAATTTATAGTCTGGCACTGTTGAAATTGTGGTTTTCTCTGTATTATATTTAGTGTAGCATTTAAAATACTTGTTACTATTGTTAATTTAATCTGTAACTAGTTCTCTATTTGTATATGCTGTGACATATATCTTTTATAGACTTACTGATCACAAAAGAAAGAGCAGGAATAAGGTTTCTTTTTCCATTAATCCCTTTGGATAGGTTACATCATATATTACAGCACGGATGTGAATGCAGAGATACATGACTGGGTTATCGAGCCTGTTGTGGGAAACAGGCTGACTCACCAGATACAGGAATTAACACTTGACACACCATACTACTTCAAAATCCAAGCCCGGAACTCAAAGGGCATGGGGCCCATGTCTGAAGCTGTCCAGTTCAGAACACCCAAAGGTAAAGGCCCCCAAACAGAGTGTTCCATTGTGTGTCTCTTGAGTGGGATTATGCGTGTACATGTCACTTTAGCATGTAGAGACTGTGGATGATACAGAAAATCCTGATGATGTGCTTACAAGCTACCGTGTGGGCATTTATCTGAACATGATCCTACCCCCTGACCACCAGATCAGTGCTCCCTAGGTTACTGACCTAAACCTATCATTGACAGGGGAACTTTGACTCCGGGCTGCTCAAGGCAGATGAACTGCAGTGATCTAAGCCAGTCAGATCAGATGGGATTCTCTTGGTTCCTAGATAGAGTAGTAGCATGTTATTGTGATGGATGATTCTCTTTCAACACATGCAGGCTCTTAACGGTGAAAGGCTTGTTCACTGACCTTTGTAGAGAGAAAGAGACAAAAGGGGCCCTTTAAAGAAAACTCTAGATAAGAAAGTGACAGTAAAATATTGAACCAGGTGAGCTTAGGAAATAACAGTAAGTTGGGGACTGAGTCTGTGGAAATATGGAAAACATACATGGATTTCTTTTCTGTTAGCACGAAAAAGAAGACTCAAGGTGCTTGGAAGTTTGCGGGGTTTTAATTTTTTTCCTTTAAAAATTCTGCCTGTCCCATCTTCAAAGCTTGTGATCCTTGCTCTTGTCTTTTTCTTCCCCTGTGCTTGGCCTGTTAGCGGACTCCTCTGATAAAATGGCTAATGATCAAGGTAAATGAGTAGCTGGCCTCTCTTTCCTTTTCTCTCTTTTGTGACCTATTATTAGCTTTTTGTTGTTTTTGTTTTTTCCTGAAAATCAGTACCAGTACTATGTGTTAAAAATCACGTATTTATTGGCCAAAGTAGAGTTGAGTCCATGTTTGTGGCACCTGGGGTATCTGAAAAGCTGGAGAATCTACTTAGGAGCTAAACAGACTGGCAGGAAAAAAAAAACTGGGTTGGACTTCTGCAGATGTGAGGAGATAATCCTTAAATGTGGGTCAGATTATCCTTTGTGCTAAGATACTAAAATTCTGTGATACAGATAGGGATTTGGGCCATAATGAGAACAAGTACACCAATTTGTCATATTTGTAGCATCTAGAGTTTTATTGATGTCTCTAAATGAAAAGTTTAATCAAATTCAATTGAATACCCTTTTTTCCTCCCTCAACAGAGAATGTACAAATGTATCCTACTGAATTGTATGATTATCTTTCACAAAATTACTGCTCTCCATTCTCTTGTTGCAAGCTTAATTCAGGGCTCTTTTTCCATTTCTTCTCTTAAATATATTTGCTTATTTTATAAGAGGATAGAGACAGTGTACAATGGAAGTTTAGGAAGTACGGGCCTCAGTGTCACCATTCTGGAATTATCTGTCAGCATAGTCTCCTCACTGCAGTTGCTGTGGTGAGAGAGAACTATACTTTGTGATTTTCATCTCTGGAAAGTCGGCTAAAGTTGGTTATCTGTTTTCTATAGCAGGAGCAGTTAAAGTAAATTGGTTTCTTTTATTCTTTAAGAGTAGTTTTTAGAAATACAAAGTCTTTGGATCTTGGTTAATGGCAAGGAAGATTCAGAGTTTGAGGTTTCAAACTTTAGGGCTTTGGAAATGTGTTTGCATTCAATGAGTCTTTTGTTGTGTGTTGGGAAAACTGCAAACATGCCTCTGTGTGTGTGTGTGTGTGTGTGTGAGGTTTCAAGTTTCAGGGTTTGGGAAATGTGTTTGCATTCAGTGAGTCTTTTGTTGTATGTTGGGAAAACTGCAAACATGCCCGTGTGTGTGTGTGTGTGTGTGTGTGTGTGTGTGTGTAAAGCACCCTGATCATGGTAGAACCTTAACCTTAAGCACGAGACTAGAACAGTGACAACACTGAATGTGTACAGAGTATATATGTGCTCATTTTCTTCCCTCACTTCACCCCATAAGCCAGGCTGCAGTTCTCAGCTACACCACCCCTTTGGTATTTAAAATTCTTTGCCCATATTTATTTTGGTATTTGGCTAATCCTTGGATTTCTTGTTCATAAGTTAAATATAAAAGGAAAACATTAAGAAATATAGGCGTTAAACCAATTGGTTTATTGGCAAAAGTGTTCATTGGTAACTATTTATATAACGTGTTACTCTGAGTAGTTTGACTTAAATATGGGCCACCTGACGAAGAAGTACCTCAACTATGAAGAGCCTTACACGGGCTGTGTCATCTCTGCCAGCTTATAGTGAAAAGAAAAATGGAATCGTGACATGTGGTGTGTGTCATTGGGGAGGAATGGTGACAGTAGAAGTGAAGTAAAGTCATAGGTGTGGACAGTGGAAAAGGTTTGAGGACTGTGAGTTTAAAATTCTGGAATATGCCCCATAGATACCCAGGAACTTCTGTTGCCTTTGGGGACACTGAGCTTCTGGAAACATAGAAAGTAGGTTTGTTTTTGTTTTCATTTCTAGATTCATTCTGTTAAATGAACTACGCATAGGAACCTTCAGACTTTAATTCCTTCCATTTCCTCCATGTCTGATAATTTAATAGAGGTACTTGATATTAGCTGTAATGTTTTACAGCAACACATCTTGTTTATGCATTTCTAGTCTAGCTTTATTTGTAGAAATAACTCTAATTTATAAGCATTTTCCGAAGCTTCATGCTCTCTGCGGAGTGTAAGATGAGATTCTTCCCTTAAGATTTATTTAGTAGTTAATATTTATAAAACATTTAGGTGTGTCAGGCAGGATTCAAAATATTTTATGGGATTAAATTTCTATTTAATCCTCACAACCCTTTCGTGCAGCAGGTGCCATTATCATCACTGCTTTACAATGAGGAAACCAAGGCCCCAGAATAGTAGCTAAATAACTGGCCAGAAGTCCAGTGGTTAGTGCCTGATGGTGCTGGTTTGCCAGCACAGGCAATCTGTTGAGCTGGATGAGCCAAGGATCAGCCTTACCTTGCAGTTCCTGCAGACCTCTTCAAGAGAAGTCTGAGGCTGCCTTCCAGCCCCAGGGGTCTTCTGAGGCCTGCATATGAGTGAAGTTGCTCAGACGTGTCCAGCTGTTTGTAACCCCATGAACTGTAGCCTACCAGGTTCCTCCATCCGTGGGATTTTCCAGGCAAAAATACTGGAGCGGGTTGCCATTTCCTTCTCCAGGAGATCTTCCCAAACCAGGGATTGAACCCAGGTCTCCCGCATTGTAGGCAGATGCTTTACCATCTGAGCCACCAGGGAAGTCCAGCATATGAGGTGGCCCCAAGCTCAAGGTCAGCAGCCTCACTTCTTATGTTCCATGATGATGGAGTAGGAGACAGTGTCTTTGTGAGCAACCAGAGGGGAGACTTTTATTTTTTATCTTTGGGTATTTAGGTTGACTGAGCAGAAACTGAGAACCTAATCTGAACCTCTGCTTGCCTTCCTGCTCCCACTTAAGGTAACTTTATATTTAGAAAGGCAGCTTCCTATTTGGAGAAAAGAATCCAAACACTACTGACACCTGCTCAGCCAGATCAAGCCAGTCCCTTGGAAGAACCCATTTCTTTAACGGTCCCCTTGGTTCCTTTTCCACCAGAAGCTGCTTTGGCCCTACGTGCTCTGAGCAGTTTTTCAGCAACTGTTTCTTGGCCTAGAGAAACCGTAACAGCAAGGGGCAGCCTTGTAACACCCTGGACACGGCCATGGAACAGGAGTGTCAGCCTTTCAGATGCCTCAGTGCATAGTTTGTTTTGCATAAATAGGCTGTATTTTCCCCTGTCGTGTGTACGTGCTACTTCTTTTCTTATGGACAGCGTAGACTGAAAATTTTTTTTTTTTTTTTTTAGAAAACACTCACTAGCTGTGAAGTAGACTTGTCACACCAGTGGAGTGGGTTGTTACTGACATGATTTCTTCTTCTTCAGCCTCGGGGTCTGCAGGGAAAGGAAGCCGACTGCCAGACCTGGGATCCGACTACAAACCTCCAATGAGCGGTAAAGCCCTTCCTCTGGCTTTATTTGGCTTCCTGTGGGCACAATGCAGTTCTGCTTGAAATCTTGAAATGTTTCTTGTAGCTCCTGTCTTGTGAATTGTAGCCTATTACCTATTTCTTTTTATTCGACAGAGCTGGCTTTAGGCATTTTCTGACAAATATTTGCCGAATTACTGTAAACCCATTTATTATAGATTCACAAATAAAATTGTTTCAATTTGCGTATACAACTTAAAATGATTCTAAACAAACAGTCTTGTCATTGCCCACTGCCTCTTTTCAAAACAATTAGAACCTTACTTTCAAAAATAAACCCTCTGGTGGAATTAGCTATCATCTAAAATGAGCCTGAGAGACGCTTTGGAGTCATTCATTTCTCTCCACTCTGCTTACTGTGGTGTTCTTAGTTTGGGAATTCTGAAAAATTATTCCCTCTCTCCTAGCCATCCTAAGAGCTTAAATGGTGGCACCTGCTTCTCTGTACAGCGTCACCATATGTAAGTTACTTTTGCACGTGAAATCATATTTTATTGTCATAACATTGTGAGGGAGGGAGAACAGGTATCATTATTCCCAGGTTTTACATTAAGAGACTCGGGAGAAGTAATGTGCCCGGACCTACCCACTTATTATAGGAGCCCTAGAACCAAAACCCAGGGCTTCCGACTTCATATTGTGCCTTTTCTGCTGTCGCTCGCAGCCTTCTAGATCAGACGTGGGGATCCAGGATGGTAAAATGTCCACATGAACCTTACTGTTTCATGAGAAACACGTGGAAGAGAAGGGAAAAAGAGTTTCTAGTCCTCCAGAAACTCCTGGTCTAATTATAGAAATAAAATGGTCTCTTAATCTCCAGCTATCAATTTAAATAAAAAGTATTGCCCAGACTTCAGTGAAATCGGCCACTTCTTTGGAGAGCCAGACAGACTTTCTTGCTTCAAGAAATTTTTAGGCTGTGATTTCTAGGACTTTATGAGTTTCTCCTCCTGGAATGCATATGTTACATTTATGTGCTGTCCACAAGACTGTGAGAAAAGCAGTTACTTCTCTGTCTTTTCTTTTGCTTATGTATTCATTCATTTATTCACACGTATTTCTAAAGGTTCAGGTGCTGTAACAAACTGTAGAAGCAGGGGGAGTATGTAACAAGCTATTTGACAGAGAGAAGAGAAAGCTTTCTGGAAGAGATCTCTGACCCAGATTTTAAAAGGCACAGAGAAAATTATTGAATATCTAGGAGGGGGTCAAACATTTCTAGGATGCAGTGCAGTAAGAACATGTGTGAAGTGTGGCAATTTAAAACAGCCTGCTTGGGACTTCTTGGCGGTCCAGTGGTTAAGACTACACCTTCCAATTCAGGGATGCAGTTTTGATTCCTGGTCGGGGAACTAAGATCCCACATTCCTCACAACCAAAAAAAAAAACACAACAACAAAGCATGAAACAGAAGCAGTATTGTAACAAGTTCAATAAAGACTTTAAAAATGGTCCAAATTAAAAAAAAAAAAAAAAAAGTTTAAAACAGCCTGCTTTCTCCAGGAACCACACTGCTTAGAAACAGGATAGGCTCAGGTTAGAGAAGGTAGGTTAAAACCAACTTGTCAAAAGCTCAGGTGCTGATGCTAAGAAATGTGAGCTTCCTCATGTGAGTAACAAATGTAAGATGTCTGATACTACTGGTGAACTATGACGTCCCACTTATTGAGTATCTATTGTTACCCTGATGACAGTAGAGAACGAGTTGGGTGCCAGGAGTACAAAGTCAAAACAGAGTGGTTAGGAGACTGTCGCAATAGTCCAGTCCAGTTCAGTTCAGTTCACTTGCTCACTCATGGCCGACTCTTTGCGACCCCATGAATCGCAGCACGCCAGGCCTCCCTGTCCATCACCAACTCCCGGAGTTCACTCAAACTCACATCCATCCAGTCGGTGATGCCATCCAGCCATCTCATCCTCTGTCAGCCCCTTCTCCTCCTGCCCCCAATCCTTCCCAGCATCAGAGTCTTTTCCAATGAGTCAACATTTCGCATCAGGTGGCCAAAATACTGGCATTTCAGCTTCAGCATCAGTCCCTCCAATGAACACTCAGGACTGATCTCCTTCAGAATGGACTGGTTGGATCTCCTTGCAGTCCAAGGGACTCTCAAGAGTCTTCTCCAACACCACAGTTCAAAAGCATCAATTCTTCGGTGCTCAGCTTTCTTCACAGTCCAACTCTCACATCCATACATGACCACTGGAAAAAGTGAGGCTTAATAAATATCCCTAGTAGGAGGGTCTAGGGTCCCATTTGCAGCTCACTCTTACTCTAGTTTAGAAGACAGCCTTTGGCCAACTCAGAAGGTAGAGGCCCTTTGCAGTTAAATGAGAATTTATCTCTGGGGAATGCAGGAAAGAACTGCCTCCCAAAGCCTAGATTCCCTGCCTTTGATTCACAGCGCCTGCTCTACCGCTTGCCCCACCCAATAGCTCAGTACTGCTGTTTATAATGGTTTTATGGAAAGCCCTCATTTGGTCTCATTGTATTGGCCCCTAGTTCCATAGTCTTTCCCAAATATAAAAATGTTATTTTATTGAAGGTCATTATATCCATTTTAAGTTGTCTGTCTGCTGATCTCCTTCTCCAAAATGGATAGAAGTGATTCAACCAAATGTAGAAGAATAAGCTCTTAAGCTTTCAAAATTAGCCCAGCTTTAGCACTGTGCTTGGATGTAGCCTATAAAATCATAGAATAAGAAGCAGAAGGTCAGCTAATCCACTGTTATGGGAGTCCCACAGTAAATGTAGTTTGAATTAGATCATGAGTTTATAAACCAGGTTGTATATGAAAATCACTTTAGGAGCCTTCCTAAGAACATCAGTTCCCAGGCCACACCTTCCTGGTAGAAATTTCCACAGCATTCCAGACATGTAGGATGACTCTTCTTAAGTACTTCTAGTGACTGAACACTCATTACTTAGCAAATCTAAGCTCATCCCATTATGGTACAGCTTTGATTATTAGGGCAATAAGAGAGAGTAGCTGGAAGAAAAGATGGCAGACATCCATGGTGGTTAAATCTGTGTTGTAGGATTTTCCATATTTTATAATATGAACATGCATAACTTTTGTAACAAGGTGAGAAGCAAAGTACAGTGTTTCAGAACATGGAAGAGCAAGACTGAGAATAGAGCAGGATTACAAATGGCCTCGTAAAAAAAAAAGCTGAACCGCACCCAGTGAGCACGGAGGAACGGTAATAGGAAGAAGATCTGTTTCCTCAGGGTCCTAAATGATCTCGCCTCTGCACATCTCTCCAGCCTCATATTCATCTTTTTTTTCTGCTCACGTCCTTCCCTCTAACTTTGCATATCTCTCTTTGTTTCAGCAACACTAGCTGCCTTTCTCTCCCTTGAACATGCAAGCTCATTCCTGTCTCAGGAGCCTTCCACTAGCTGTTCCCCCTTCTCTGAAAAGTTCTTCCTCTGGGTCTTTGTATGGTAGGATCATTCAAATCTCAGCCCAAATGCCATTTCCTCAGAGAAGCTTTTCCCAACCGCTTAATCTACAGTCATTCTGTACCATATCCCCTTTTATATTTTCATGGCACTTACTACAAACTAATGATTTGTGTATTGTCTGCCCCCATTCCTGTCCCAGCATTCGCATCTTTGTTGCTCACTGTTGCATCCTTGGTTCCTAGAACATGCCTGGCACATGGTAACCACTCGGTAAATATTTGTCAAATTAGTGCATATGTACAGACCTTTGTTTTCCTGAAACTGAATAAGAAAATTAACTCTGCACAGAATGTGTATTTATAAAAACAGACTTTGTGATTCAAGTTGACCGCATCCCAATGCTATATGTTGCGGGGGGGGGACTTTTGTTTTCTATGAGTATGCATTTTTTAAAGGTTTTGAAAGTCAGAAAACTTAAGTGATTTACAAATGGTGCTTTATAAGATGAGCTTATATATAAGACACCAAGGGACAGACTCCCTTACTGGTCCAAGCTTAGAGTTCAGTACAATCTGAGCAACTTTTATTGATCACCGACTTTGTGCCAGATACACCCAGGGCAGAAACTCAGCTCTCTAGATTTCATCATCTGGAGGAGATGGCCATATTCATAAGGCATTTTTATAGAATGCACAGTAATGACTACTTTCATACAGAAGCTCACAGAAGTTATCTATACTCACGTGAAGGTTCTGCAGCCTGATTGTATGCATCTTTAGAATTCTGGAACACTCACAAGCATACGGTCTTTCCCTTCCCAGGCAGTAACAGCCCTCATGGAAGCCCCACCTCTCCTCTGGACAGTAACATGCTGCTGGTCATCATCGTTTCCGTTGGTGTCATCACCATCGTGGTGGTCGTGATCATTGCTGTTTTCTGCACCCGGCGGACTACCTCTCACCAGAAAAAGTAAGGAGCCCCAGATGTAGCTCATACATGTTTTGTATGTATTCTTTTGCTTCTGTGTGACCTCTGTGTCCGGAGTTGTACACAGAGTTAAAATATAAAATACGTGAAAAGCAATGTTTTAAATATTTTTAAAGAAAATGCAGAATGATTCCTCTTGCTAAATATGTGTCCTTCTGGGTTCGGGAAGGGAAGAGGGGCACACTCAAGGTGGGTGAAGGGGGCTTTAGTGAAGGGACCATTTACAGCGTCCAAGGTGAAGTTAGCATTAGGCAGCAGTGGTGACAGGCTCCTGTCATCCTTAGAAAGGTGAGAGCTTTTTCTGAAGACAGAGCTGTTTCCAGAGCTCTGAAGCGGCAGGAGAGGACTTGCAACAGGAACCACGTATGGTGGTAGGAATGTAACGACTGCCACCCTCTAGCCCAGCAGGGATGGGGCAGAAGAGGAAATAACCTCCCGCCCTCCAGTCTCTTGTCTGTGCCTTCTACTGGCCACACTGAACTGGAAGCCAGGGCAGAGTTACCAAGCAGATATAGTTCATTTAACTCAGCCTCTGAAGTCACAAGAGCCAAGTGTACAGAATCAGTCTAGGAGAGGAAAGTAGATGATGTCCAGCCTTGTTGGGAGCCCCTTTGGAGGACTGACTGTCTCTGGGCACTCACCGAACCAGATACACAGGAGTCTGTGGAATTTCATGGCACAAATGCCAGCTGAGATGGAAGGACACCATAGACCTCTAGTTCTAAGTTTAAGAGTATTTTTAAAGAAGTGCTACCAAAGGCTCAGCTGGTAAAGAATCCGCCTGCAGTGCAGGAGACCTGGGTTTGATCCCTGGGTTAGGAAGATTCCCTGGAGAAGGGAAAGGCTACCCACTCTGGTATTCTGGCCTGGAGAATTCCATGGACTGTATAAGTCCATGGGGTCGCAAAGAGTCAGACATGACTGAGCGACTTTCACTCACCAAAAGTAGCAGTTGAGGTTGGGACCACAGGAGGCAGAGCTGGTTGGGGGTGTGATGGGGAGATGTATTGATTGAATGAATGAGAAAGGATTATTTATAATCACTGTATCATATTAGCAGAGAGGTAAGGTGGCTGCTAGCCCTGAACTCACCTGGGATTTTGAGGCTTGTGGCTAATTGTTTAGAGCAGATAGCAAGGTGATCACCATTATGTGGTGGTTGATAATAGCCTTCACTCCTGAAACTGAGGGAATCCTTGACCCTAGGTCACATTCTATTCATATCTCTGGCCAGCAAGACAGTGCCATTTAAAAAAAGAAGATTCTTGAGTTACCCCTAATAGCAAAAACACAGTATGAGTAATAGAACAACTTTAGCTGCAGTATCCTAAAAGATCATAAGATGGAGGTATTGCTCCATAAAGAGAGAAAGAAATTCATGTCTATGTGATTATCCTCAGAACTCTGCCCAAGGCAAGGATGCATGTATTTAATAACCATAAATCTGTTTGTTTTCAGTATAGAGGTCAAGTACAAGCTACATTCTAACTGCTGCTAGTAATGACTTTGTTATTGTTTATAGGTTATGTGATGGTTTTAGTCTTTCTTTTGCCCAAGTAAAATAGCTTTCAGCAGCTTACATTGTGTCACTGCCTCTTGATCACTGCCTCCTACGGCTTCCCCTGCCTTTGATTGTAGAAAACCGTTTCTCCCTAAAACCTCTAAAATCATATTTTTCTATGCTAGAACTTTTCTACAAGCTTCTTTTTCAGCATTTCCCATTTATCTATCTTTATGAACTTGATTTTACATCTAGTTTTAATCAAAGACCTTGAGATCTTTATTTAAAAGAATCTGAATAAACAAAATGACAGAATTCCTTCTTATTTGGGGGAATCTAAAATCCAAAGTAAATAAAAAATAAAGTCCTAAAATACTTAAGTCTTCAGATTAAGAGGCAGGAAAATGAGTTTGTCATAGGTTCTGGACTCTGTATTTGAATCTGCAGGTCCTACAGTTCGGGTCCCTTTGTTTAAAAGAGTTGCATCAAGTCTTTATGGAGTTTTCCCCTCCTCCTCCCCGAGTGACCTACTTTCCAAGTGTTCCATTGACTGTGGAAAAATGTGAGCTTTTCTTAGTACTTTTCGTCTTCTCTCACATCTGAGGCATCTCCCATTTCAATTGTAGCTGTGTATAGACTCTCACAGCCTCAAAGTCGACAGAGCGTTTAGAGTCTAGCCCCTCAGAGTTTCTTCGCAGGTCCCTCTAGAGCCCCCTCACTCAACAGACGAGAACTTCCTACCTCAGTGTACCACCGTTAGGTCTAAAGCCCTTCCATGTCGGCAGCAGTCATTTTCTCCCCCTCCTCCCATCTGAAACCTGCTCTCCACTTACCTGACATATCCCAGTGCCTCCTGCTTTCAAAGACCTTGTCCTTGTGGTTGTCCTTCTGTCAGTACAACTGACCTCTCACTCTCCGTTGGCTCCGTCCCTCTCACATTCAAGTGTGCTCAGACTTCTTCCATCCTAAGAAAGAATTATAGCCTTTCCTCTACTTGCTGCCCACTCATGCTTCAGTCCTTTCTAATCCGAATTCTGCTCCCACTGCTTCACCAAAATTGCTTTTGCTAAGGTTACTACTGACCTCTGTGTTGCGAAAGCCAAAGGGAATTTTTCAGTCCTCATCTTACTCTCTTAACACTTAACACAGTCAACTACTCCTTCCTTCTTAAAACACTCTCTTCTCGTATTGCATGATTGTGTGTTCTTTTTCACAGCTTCTCCAGTCTACTCTGCCATCAGATAGACGTTCCTCAGGGCCTGGTCCTGGAGTTACCTGCTCCTGTGGCTTCATTTACTTCTGAATTTCAACTACTACCATATTTCTATCTCTAGCCAAGACTTCTCTCTTCTGAATCTCAGGCTTGCTTCAGTCTCAGACCCAATTGCCTGTTTTATGTTTTATATTTAATGTCTCAGATGGACACTTAGTATGTTCAAAACAATTTATAATTCTTTCTGTCAAACCTACTTCTCCCCAGTGTTAGTAAATGGCTTAAGCCAGAGACCTTGGCAATATCCTTTATTCCTCTTGTGTCTTTATTTCTGTCTTCTCCCACATCCATTTTTTTCAGCAAGGCTTGTCATTTCTGGGTCCTTAATAACCATCAGACCTCCCTTTCCCCTCCATTCTCCCTGCCCCAGGCCACTGTCAACCAGGCTGCCATTGTTGCAGCTGCATCCTAACGGCCCCCTTGCTTTGTCCCCTACTCCTCAAATCCATTCTTCACATCCCAGTTGGTTTAAACTTTTAACTCAAAACTGATCTCCTTACTCTCCTGCTTAAAACCATCTAGGGATTTCTCTTTACTCACAGAGGCAAGTTCAGACTCTGGTCTTGGCTCTAAAATTCCTTAATGATCTGACCCCAGCCCATCTTGCCAGCATCATTTCACATCGTTCTCCTCAGGGTAAAACTTCTTGCCTGTTTTTCTTATTTGTTTGTAGTTTCTGATTTTGCCTGAAGCATCTCTCAGAAGGACTGTTTTAAACCTTAAAGCTTTTTTGACCAATAATATTCACAAGTTACTTTTTAAAATCCTCTTAATTTCGTACCTAGGAAACGAGCTGCTTGCAAATCAGTGAATGGCTCCCACAAGTATAAAGGGAACTCCAAAGATGTCAAACCCCCAGACCTCTGGATCCATCACGAGAGACTGGAGCTCAAACCCATTGATAAGTCTCCAGACCCAAACCCCATCATGACTGATACACCAATTCCTCGTAATTCTCAAGATATCACACCAGTTGACAATTCCATGGACAGCAACATCCATCAAAGGCGGAATTCATATAGAGGTACAGGTTTTTTTCATTTAAACCATTTTCCATTTTGTAAAGTTGCCTTAATTTGGTAATTTGTATGAGACGTTAGGTTTAGAGAAACGTGTGTTGCAGCAGCAACTTCTGATGCAGAATAGCTGGCCTATTGAGAGAGAGAGGTTCTGTACGCAGACGAAACAGCCTTCTAGCTCTCTCAGGTCTCTCATCACACTTCATCAGCTCAAGATTTGAGACAGCCTAGCACATGTCTGCGCATTTCCATCCCTTCACTTGGAGCCCAGCTCTCATTGTCGTGTCTGGCATATTCTTGGTCTCCCTGCTCTTCCTCACAGACCTGCACTGAAACATGATAGGCAGCATCGTGTCAACTTTATTGACTCAGCAGGGGTTCCTGTAATGTGATGGTGCTCATTTTCCTCTTTATTTCACTTCCTGCGAAAACACCTTGTCCCTACTCTGTGTCTGTGAGTCCTGAATCTCCTTCACTTGAAATGTTTTACTGCTGAGGCTGCTCACTGGCCTAGATGCATGTTTGTAACCAACCTCCATATTTGATGTCTAGGGCATGAATCAGAGGACAGCATGTCTACACTGGCAGGAAGGCGGGGAATGAGACCAAAAATGATGATGCCCTTTGACTCCCAGCCACCCCAGCGTAAGTTAAAAGCTTCTCTTTTCCCAAGTGCTGCCAATTATCCAGTCATATTGGGGAACAGCTACAAATGATCTCTTTGACTTCACTTGATCCTAATGCAAAAATTGATCTACCAAAGCTTTGGCACCTTGAGAGAAGAAGAATCAAACGTTTGCCATATTTTGTGATTAGTGTTTATTCTTACTAGTAGCTTCTTTAATTTCAGTGTAAATAAACTGCAAGGCCAACTTCCACAAGTCTCCCAGGCATTAGGGAAGTAACCAGTCTCTTTAAAAGTAGATCAAGTCTCTTCAGGAGAGATGGGGCGTCATCGCTCTAGGCTGGGGCTAAGGATGGCCAGATGTCACAGTGTTCCTTAGGCTTCCCGATACATGATCAGTGTTGATAGGCATTGCAAAATATTTTTTAATCAATAGACTGTATATTTTAGAGGAGTTTGAGGTAGATAGCATGGAGTTTCTGTTTTTATAGCAATATTTTTCAACCTTGCTTGACCTGTGCCTCACTTTGATAAGCATAAAAGTTGCCCAGCCTCCTGCAGTATTTGAAACTCAAGTATATAATCATGATTAAAAACCAAAATGCAATGGGACAAACCAATTACGTTTTCCACTAGTGTTTCTTCTCCCTTGTTACTGTTTTCAAGATGAGGAAGCCTTTCAGATGAACTGGCACATTGGGGCTTCCAGCTGAGGGTCCTCTGAGCCATTCTAAAGAGATAAGCAGCCACCTGCCTACCAATACCAAATCCAAGTGTAAGAAACTATTTAATTTTGAAATTTGCTCTGGGCTGCACAGTAGGTCAGCAAACATTAATACTGTCAGTCATTGTGTTAGTTGCTCAGTCGTGTCCGACTCTTTGCAGCCCCACAGACTGTAGCCCGCCAAGCTTCTCTGTCCATGGGATTCTCCAGGCAAGGATACTGGAGTGCATTGCCATTCCCTTCTCCAGAGGATCTTCCTGACCCAGGGATCGAACCCTGGTCTCCTGCATTGCAGGCAGATTCTTCACCATTTGAGTGTCAGACCTAGATTTAAATCCTGAAAAATCACTTTTCAGTTTAACCTAAATGAACTTTGGAATTTTTTATTCATTTCTTAAAAGATGTCCCATTTCAGGACTGTCGGCCATGTCTGTCCACAAGTGACAGAGATTTTAAATAATCACAGATATCCTACACACAGAAGATGGCGCTGTAAACTTGGAAACCAGTGGGATCCCTGAGAACGTCCTGTCTGCACACACGCTGTCGCTCGCGCAAGAGTCTAAAAATCAGCCTTGGAAGACTGAAAGACTCATTTACTAATAGTTCATTTCTGCACAAAGTACTCTTTGCTTAGGGTCCATGATAAGAAGAGGGGCCTGTACTTGGATGTGTGCAAGGAAAACAGGTTTTCCTCTCCTCAGACATTCCCTGGACAAGGTCCCCAGGTTTAGCAATGTCCAAAAAGAATGAAAGTGTTAGTCACTCAGTCGTGTGCGACTGTCTGCAACCCCATGGACTGGAGTTTCCCAGGCTTCTCTGTCCATGGGATTTTCTAGGCAAGAATACTGGAGTGGGTTGCCATTTCCTTCTCCAGGGGATCTTCCCAACCCAGGAATTGAACCTGGGTCACCCACATTGAAGGCAGATTCTTCACCATCTGAGCCACCAGGGGAACCTCCAAAAAGAGTAGACTGGTTCATTCTAGTTACTTTTGATTTATAAGAAGATGGTAGCTTGACTAGTTGATTGTTTTATATAAGGCTTTAGTTCTTGCCTGAACTAGCTTATTTTTAAAACTTGTAAAATTTGACTACCCTATTCCTAGAGTTGTTACTTTTAAATATGTTACAGAGAAAAGATAAGCTGTACTAGTTGACAGCATTCCTGGTTTTTGTTTTTGTTTTTTTTTCCTTTTCTTTTTTTGGTGGTGGGAAGGAGTACGTATAAATATACAGTGGTATTTCATTTGTGCCCCAGCAGCTGAGTGAGTGGATTCTTTAATTCAAGAATCTGATACCAAGTGCCCAGATATACTTGGGATCGGGCTTGAGATATGCTTTTCCCCACATGGCTTCAGTCCTTTTTTACAAGCCAGGATTCCCTGGAGGCTGCATCCCCCATCCACCTACCGTGGCTATAAATGTCTGAGCATTGCTGGGATGGCTTAGTGGTGGTGGGATGAGGTTCCATCAAAGGCCTTGCACAGAAGCAGTGGATTCTGATTCAACTAATAGCTGATGCTTGCCAACTGTATTCCGGACAGGCACTGTCACATTCTTTTATTTATTTTTTGGTTTACTAAATTTGGAAAAACTGACAAAGCCTTAACAAAAATCAGCTTTGTTTTACTTTTGTGAGAGTCTCTATACCTAAAACACTTTCAAGTTGCACTTCCTGGGTAAAACGTCAGGCGTCTTTCCCCCCACCCTGGCCTTAATTGTGAAAAACACTGATTCTGAAACACCCCACTTCTGAAAACTTACTGTCTTCCCATGGAGGAGATGCTGACTGCCCAGCTGCCCTGAGACCTCTCCTCAGCCAGCTTTTACCACATTGTATCTTATTCCAGGGGCCCGCCTTCACTTTCTGGTCCCTGAGAGCAGGGAAAGCCCCTGATTAGTTTCCCAGGCCTTGAGGAGGGGAGAGGGTGGCCCTGCTCCAGGGTCCCTGGCTGGCTGTGCCACCTGCTTGCTTGAACGTGGTGAGGAGAATGCTGCAGAACAAAGGCCCTCTATTGTATTGCCTGGGATTTTCCTCACCTAAGTAATGTTGAGTGCCCCCCCCTGCTGCCAAAGATCAGGGAGACTCTTGGTGACCTGACATTTTAATAGAATCCAAGGGCTAACTGAGTTTTATCACAAAGTTTGTGAAGTCCTTGCTAAAGGGAAGGGGAGGGTGGGTGGGAAAGATCCCACTTGTTTCTGATCAACCCTACCTGTTTGCCTATTTCAAGAATCTAGAACTGGTTATCTTGATGGCGGGCTAGAGTTCATGGAGTCGCAAGAGTCAGACATGACTTAGCAATTACACCACCACCATCTTGATGTTAAACTTAGTGTTTCCACAGCTACTCTAAGGGAGTACCTAAGAAAAGTTTGTACCTCGGCTGTGCTTCTGATTTTGTTTTTCCATCTCTGGGATCGATAAGGAAGCTCATTAAAGAAGCACTTTGTATTCTTAGAAAGTTGTATGTGGAATATCTGTGTGAAAATGTGGATTCATTTGCTAAATGCAGCAAATTGAATTCCTTAGCCAGTGTGGGAAGGAAAGAGAGAATTTAGAAAAAAATCCATTTATATTTTAAAATGTGAGTAGATATGGCTAAGGTCCCAGACTGGAAGCAGGAAGAGATGGTGCCCTAGGCCTGTATTTCATGCTTCTACTACTAGATTGGACCTTAACAGTTCATTTCCATTTGCATTCCTTTTAAGATATGAAAACTGATTAAACAGCCACTTATTCATTCAGCCTAAATACCTATTTCATGCTTCACTCAGCAAGTAAGAAAAGACAGAATGAATTAGGAATATACTCTAAGGAAAAGGGACTTCTATCTTTATAAGCAGGAGAAAAAAAATTATAGATACCAAAACCATCATTTGTTGGCTTATGGGTTTATACTTTGTGACATATTCAAGTAGGTATTTTTAATAACTCATGTAATCCATGTTTACTGTAGAAGAATTGGAAAATAAAGATAAACCAAAAGAAATTAAAAAAAAAAATCTTCACCACTCTTCCCTACAAGATAATGTGTTAACATTTTAGTAAAAATTATCAGGCTTTTTTCTTTCTGTGTATATATAGAGACATATGCATAAGAGTGTGTTGATTTTTTTTAAAGACAAATGTAAAACCCACGGCTAATGGCCCAAACCCGTGGCTAATTGCCTAAGCTGCCACCGCAAAACCAGGGAATGGTGGAACTGCAGGGGCAGGGGGTGCGGGGTCACTGCTCTTGACTGTGACGTGTGTGTGTCCGTGCAAGCATGCTAAGCATTTCTCTGTCTTGTGTTCATTCACAGCTGTGATTAGTGCCCATCCCATCCATTCCCTCGATAACCCTCACCATCATTTCCACTCCAGCAGCCTCGCTTCTCCAGCTCGCAGTCATCTCTACCACCCGGGCAGCCCATGGCCCATTGGCACATCCATGTCCCTTTCAGACAGGGCCAGTTCCACAGGTGAGAGATGAGGATGGAGCGCCAGGTTGAAAGCGTTCTGAAAGAGTCGGCAGGCTGCAAGGGGGAGGACCTGCCCCACTTAGAAGGATTTGGAGTTTTTGTCAGTGTTATCTGTCTATCATAACATTTCTGTTACTGACTCAAGTTTTTTTCTATAAAATTCACTTCATGTTTCTCCCAGAGTTTTAAGTACTCAGGGCAAGGTGTTGTTTTAGTAAGAAACATAACTGTAATCACACAGCCATGTCTTGTTCCATCAACTTGCATCTTAATTCCATCATATTTTCAGTTTGTTTAATCCTTCACTTTGAAAGGAAAATGTAATCTGGATGATTTTTAAACACTAGAGGTTGCCTTTGCCTAATGGTGGGAGAATTCTTAGGGCAACCGTAAGGTACTTCTAATGTGAGCTCTTAATTACGTATATCTGCCGGGAATCAAAGTAAGAGCAACAACCTGGGGGCAGCAGGGCCAGCTGCCACGCTGGAGTTATGCAGATTGTAAACCTCAGATTGCCTAGTGGAGTGAAATTTAAAAGGGCTCCCAAGCATAGATCATCTCTGAAAATAGATGGGACATTAGCCTAACAATCTGCAGTGTATGTAAAGATACACCGTTCTAGACCACCGTGTCTCAGTTTGAAAATCTTAAGAAACAGCTTTATCAGTTTTAAGGTGCTAAAAAAAAACGTCTCATATATACAGTTTACTCTTTTTCCATCATTTGAAACTTGAAACTTGTCTTTTAATAGTTACAGATGTTAGTAGTAGAGCTGAGTTTTGGTAGTTCTAGAAAATAAGGGAGTTTCATGTGAATCCCATTTTTTAAAAGAACTTCAAAACTTCATGCTTAGAAGCTTGGGTTGACAGTAACATCCCTTCCTCCTTTAAGTTTTGGTCAGTTATAAACATACGCAAAGCATCAGATGGAGATCCAAGCTTACTAAGACATGCCTGATAACTCCCAAAGTTACCTGCTCCCAAACTCTTACTTTGTTTGGAGAATGCTGCTTGAACTCATGTCTGAAATTGGCCTTTCCCTCCCTCCAGTCCAGGTGTGGGTTCCTGCCTTTAGGGAAAGACAGCCTGAGGGAGGCTGTATGGAGAACCAGACTCTGCCTCGCAGACATAATCTCAGAACAGACCAGAAACAGCCCTCCAGACCTGCTCTTAGAAAGAGGTTTTTGTGCCCTGACTATATTTCTCCATTTTTAAGGCAGAAAAATCTCCCCCACTGGGATATGAGCATACCTAAGTGCATGGCAGGGTCTTCCCAGTCAGGTCAGCCCCCTGCCTCCTCCCTCCTGGACGAGAAGGAGGTTGAAGTTTGGGCAGGAAGCATAGAGCTCCCACCCACCCCTCACCCAAAGGGTCAGTGTTGATACAAGTTTGGTTCTGTATGTATTTAGGCAGAAAGCAAAAAGAGGAGAAAGTAATGATTTCCTCCACTAAACGGTTCCTTGTTTTAATAACCAGAGGGGTTAAAAGCAGGTAAAACTAACAGAGCCTCTGAAGATGGATTTGAAATGTAGAGCAGGTGTCTAGAGTGACCAGAGCTCTGCTACTATCGTATTTCCCTGTGTCTCTAGACCCCAGTGTTGCAGAGCCCATCGTGGGCCGGGCCGTCCTTGCCTAGAGGGTGTTTTCTGTCTTTTCCTTGGACGTTTACTGTTGTCACTACCACCTGATGCAGAAAACACACTGTCCACGTGCCCAGGTACCCAGCCGCTGTGCACTTGGTGTCTTAGACAACTCGGAGAGATCAGTCAGGAGGTAGAAATTCTAGTTACAGCATTGTTTCCCTTGTGAGCCGGGGGTGTTGCGCAATTTCAGGGCGCACCCTGCACAGAGAATACAGCGTACCATGCCCTCTGGGGTTGCACTGCACTCTGCTCCGCGTAAGCAGGCCTCTTCTCCTTTTTCACCTTTCCTGCCATCTCTGGCCCTCGGAAGCTTATACGTCTAAGTAAGGCAGTCGAGGCAGCTGTGGTAGAGCTGTCCTAACATATCTGCCAGTACATGGTCAGGGCTAGAGCCTCGTGCTTTCTCTCTCCTCATCCTTGTTACCCTCACTAATCAGCTTCCACCCAGCCCAGGATCACACAGAGCAGGACCAGCAGCTCCCCAGGTGAGGTGACAGCTGACCTGAGCAGGCAAGAGAAATGAGACCTTCAGCGCAGCCCTGGAAAGGACAAGAAGTGACCTAGGCCTGGGAGGTTAAGATAGCCAGGCTTTCACCACTCGGGGAGGGTGTATGAGTCCCTTATTGCTGGAACCCAAGGCCAGATCTTTGAGTAGCACTCTTGACCACCATGGCCCATCTCCCGAGAGCCCAAGGGAACAGATTCATGGCTGCCTCAGCAACAAAGGCTGGGAGAGGTTGGATTTCAGCAGGTTGTTCATGGATTACTACTTAAAAGGGTTAATTTTCCTTGATAAGGTTGAGGACTCTAGGAGTCAAAGGAGGTCTTCCTTCAGGTTACCTGGTGTCCTCCAGGCCCCTCCTCAGGGTGCGGATGGTGGTCTGCACCAGCTCACACTGTGTGAAAAGCCTTCCTCTTGTGGTTGCCCTGGGAACTGGTGCTGCTTCTGCCCGTGCAGCATCGGGGCCGTGTGGACTGGGCTTGGAAGAGCAGGCAGTGTTCAGTGGATGGAGCCTGGGCTTGGGACTCGGGCCAGGATTCGGAATTCCGCCCATCAGGTCTGTGTCCTTGGGCCATGCTTAGGCTCCCAGCGTCTGATGTGTTACTATGAGGATTGAATGAGCTAATGAATAATAAAGCACTTAGTGTGGTGCCTAGCTCAGAGTAAGCACCTGGTAATCTACAAAGAAAAAAGTCTTATCAGTCATTCAAGCCCCGTGTTCAGCACTTTTTATTCATCTTCTTAATTAATCCTCAGTAAATTATGTGTTATTCTTCCTATTTTTGTAGGTGAAGAAACAGATTTGGTTACCGCCAAGTTGACTCAGCTCATAGGAAGAGATTAGGATTCAGGTCTATCTGACTCCAGAGCCAGTGCTTTTTGTACCCCAGCATGCTGCCTTCCAGAACAGCTCTGACGCCTCTTCACTTATTTTGAGATTTTTGTCATGTTTTTCCCGAGCTGCCCCTTCTTCAGGCTATTGTGCCCCTGTTTTTTCCTGTGGACGCCCAAACACCTCGTGGCATTATCTTAAAGCCTTCGGCAGACCTTTGGACTTTTTGGCTGTCCAGGCCTCACCTGAGCTGTGGGGCTCTGGCTCTGGGGAGGCTGCGCAGTTGCCAGCGCACGTGCGGGGCCTGTGGCACGGCCTCTCCTGCAGGGACCACCAGGCCTCGGGGCAGAGCTGCTCCTTGTCAGGCACCCAGGAGGCCTTGGTGATGTGTTGTCTGAGAAAGGCTAGTCTCAGAGGCTGTCAGTCAGTGAATAAAATTTTAAATTTTCTTGTTTACATCTTAACAGACAACATATCAGGAACCTTTATGTGTGTTCCATAGTGAGTACTGAGAAGAGCTTTAAATCTGTAAAATTGTGACCACTTAGCTGTATGGGTGAAAAAAGTCCAGCATCTGGTGGACAGATTCTGGGGGGACTCTGAAATTAGACCATTCTTACTTAGCCTTGGCAGTGGTGCCAATCTGTGTTCCCTTGAACTAGCATTGACCCGAAGTGCTTTTTGAGCCAGTTTCAGGGGCCCTCAGAGGTAGGTAGCCAGAACCCCAGAATGTGCATACGTTCAGTGGTAAAATAAATGCTAACATTTAGACTTTCCTGCTGTAGAATCTGTTCGAAACACCCCCAGCACTGACACCATGCCAGCCTCCTCATCTCAAACATGCTGTACCGATCATCAGGATCCTGAAGGTGCTACCAGCTCTTCTTACTTGGCCAGCTCCCAAGAGGAAGATTCGGGCCAGAGTCTCCCTACAGCCCACGTTCGCCCTTCCCACCCACTGAAGAGCTTTGCTGTGCCGGCAATCCCACCCACCGGGCCTCCCACCTACGATCCAGCGTTGCCAAGCACACCGTTACTCTCCCAGCAAGGTGAGCAAGGAGAGCAGCATCGGAGGGGCCCCGTGGCTCTGGCTCAAGACACCAGTCGCCACGTCTTTGCAGAATAACAAAGCTCATGTCCTCCAAGCCTATCCTTATCCTCTCGGAGAGGATATGGGCTCCTCCTTTGGGAGCATACATAAACAAGAGAATAATTCAGCAGGAAGCAAAGGCTGACTTTCTGAAGTATGTTTTGTGTGCAGGACCCTTGGTGGTAGAATCCAGTGGCATGAGTATGAACAACCTATCTGGGCCTCCCAGAACTGCCTGCCTCCATAGGATTCCTGCCAGCTAGAGAAGGATTAGGGAGTTCAAGACTTGGAAGCAAGGAAAAAACCAAGGTTGCAGGAATAACCCTGCAGAAGGGTTGTTAACTCTTTGAGTTCACACAGCTCAACAAAGGTCCTCTCGCCTCAAAGGCATGCTTTCTGCCTCCTACTCTTTCACACAAATTTCTCTCTTATGATGATTTGTTTCAGAATAAGTCACTCGTTGTCAAGCTTTTGGTCTCAGGACCCTTTTTAACTCTTAAAAGCTACTGAAGCTGCAAAGGAACTTTTTCTTCACACGAGTTATACCTGTCATTATTCACTATGTTAGAAATCAAAACATTTTAAAACTATTGTATTCATATAAAAATAGCAATAAATCTGTCACGTTGAGGTAAATAACATATTTTCATGAGAAATAACTTTCAAAATAAAAATATAGTGAGAAGAGTAGCAGCCTTACATTTTTGCAGATCTCTTTAGTTTCTAGCTTCATAGAAGACAGCCGGATTGTCATCACCTGCTTCTGCATTTAAACCAAGCAGTGTGTGGTTTTGGTCAAAGAAAGTCTGGCCTCACAGACATGTAGCTGGAAAGGAAAGATTATTTATATAAACTTTTCAGACTGCTGTGGGTATTCTTCTTTGACACTACAGCAAAACTCAGCAAACTGTGATTTTTTTATCGATTTCTTTGTCATGTGGAATCCAAAACCATATAATTATTTGTACTCTGTCCCCTAAATCCGTCTAGCCTGCACTTTAGTCTAAATATTGGGAAGCCCTCAAGATCATGGTAGCAGATACAAGTTTTTCAAAATTCTGATTTTTCACTTTAAACTTAAATTTTATCATTGGAAATAAATGCTGTCCATTGTCTTCCCTAAGGTGACTGACGGACTTCTTTCACTTTCTAGAAAATGTCTGCCAAATGCTCAAGTCTAAATAACCTGTTTGTGCGTTGGTCTTTCTTTGAACTATTAATAACATTGGTGTTTCGTAATGAAAGCAACAGTTCAGCTCACAACTCAATTACCAGTGCCTTTATTGCAGACAGCCATCATGCTTTGGTGTGCAGTAGTATTTTACCCGTATTTCCATTTTAGAATATTTAAAAGATGGGTAATCAATTTCATAACATAACTTTTTCTGCGTTAATTACACTGGCTCTTTTTTAAACTTGTCAAGTGTGTGTGTTCATGAATGACTTTACAACATGGTGCCAATACCTTCATTTGTGCTAAGGCTCCAGCAGTTTTTCCCACTATTGCTTTTGTACCATCAGTGGAAGGGCAAAATGTGTCTGGGTATCATTATGAAAGGAGTTTTGCCCTCCCAGACATTTTGCGAGGGGCCCTGGAACCTCTGCACTGTGAGAACCACTGGTCCAAGAGATGAGTTTTTAAAGCCAAGTGGAACATCTTCTCTGGCTCTTGGATGCCCTGCTCTCTCCCTCCTTCCATCCTGTTCCAGTCCCTTTTCAGAGCAGGAGCTCTGTGCTGGGTGTGTGTGCATCCCTCACCCTGAGCAGCATCTGGACCTCAGATACCTTTGTGAGGACCAGGGGAGCAGGCTCAGACACACCCCTGATGGTGCCCTTTCCCCCTGCAGCTCTGAATCATCACATCCACGCCGTGAAGACGGCCTCCATCGGGACTTTAGGAAGGAGCCGGCCTCCTATGCCAGTGGTGGTTCCCAGTGCCCCTGAAGTGCAGGAGACCACAAGGATGCTGGAAGACTCCGAGAGTGTGAGTTCCCGTGTTGGCCCAGAGTGTGGGGCAGGCTCGCTCATTCCACAGGCGAGCACTCATCTGCTCCCCTGAGCCTGGGCTGTGCCGCAGGCTCGATCTGCTTGGATTAGCTTATCACACCTGCCTCCCTTTCAATTCTGGCCTGTCTCTCTGATCCTCTTGTCTTGGTTTGAACTGTCCACATGTTCTTTTACCCCCCAGCCCCTGTTTATGATCTTTCCTGAGCAGGATGCTATAGAGGAAGTTGCCTGAGTGGTTGCTCTCAAAACAACATCAACAGAGTCTCTCCTTGATCTTTCACTCCCGCATTCCAATAAATATGCCCTACCTCTGCATTTCCTGGTACAGGACTCTCTCAGGAGGAGAGCTTGGGGCACAGAGATCAAGGGGTTGTACCAACTGTGTTGGCTCCAACAGAGACTAGAAGGGGCAAGCGGTGGGGCCTGTGAGGTCCTTGTGACCCTGGCAGCACAAGTTGGAGGAAAGGTATTTTGCGATGGAAAGAAATGCGTGCTTGCAGGCTTGGGCGCATCCTGCAGCCTCTGACTCTGCCGGGCTGGTAGGGGCGTGGGCAGTCCAGGCTGTCCAGCAGTTTTCTCACTCATCCCTCGACACTGTGACCTCTTTCTGTGGGCCCTGCTTCTGGACGGCTATTTGGATCGTGCCCAGTAACACTGTTCTCTTTTCCGTAGAGCTATGAACCAGATGAGCTGACCAAAGAGATGGCCCACCTGGAAGGACTGATGAAGGACCTAAACGCCATCACGACAGCATGACCACCTTGACCGGGACGTGACTCCCGGCCCGAGTCCAGAAGTCTTGGGACTTAGCCTTGAAATCAAGGAGTTGTACAGAGCACCAGAGGACAGCACTTGAGAACACGGAGTCAGCAGGCCGCCCGGCCAGTGCCCCGGCGTGGGGCTGGCTCCAGGCCTGGCCACCTGCCTTCTCCCAGTCAGCCTGGAAGACGCCCGTGTTGAGGCAGCTTCCCTTTGCCTGCCGATACCCTGCAGGACTGGGCACCATGGGCCAGAATGTTGTGTCCAGGGAAGAGGCAAGAAGTGCAACCTATGTTTGACTTGGTGGACAGGCCGTGTCTTCATGCTGCGACAGCATCGCCTTTATGGAGTGTAGACATTGGCATTTCTGTACAATTTTATTTGTGTTCTATTTTATTTTACCTTCAAAAGAAAAACACTATCAAAACCAAGGAAGTCCGTGGTGTTCTCCACAAGTGGTTGACATTTGACTACTTGTTTGAATTATGTATGGAAAGTCATTGACAGTGTGGGTTCTTCCAGGGGTTGGTTTGGTTTTTTTTGTTGTTGTTTTTGTTTTTATTTTTGATTCTGAGTCATTGCATCCTCTACCAGCTGTTAATCCATCACTTTGAAGGGGGGAGGAAATACTGCATTGCTGTTTGTAAGCTTTTTTATTATTTTTTTATAATTATTAAAGGCCTGACTTTCTCCTCTCATCACTGTGAGATTACAGATCTATCTGAATGAAATGTAACATTGAAAAGACTTGTTTGTTGGTTTCTGTGCAGTTTCAGTATTGGGGTGGGGGCGGGCTGGGAGGGTTGGGAATTGGAAATGGAGGGGCTGCTGAGATCCTGTGAATGTTTCAGTCATTGTACTTTCTTCCAGAAGCCTGCAGAGAACGGAAGCATCTTCTTTATTGTCCTGGCATGTCCATCTCTATTGTCACTAAGTTGCAACTGGAGTTTCATTTGGATCTAGTAAAAAAAAAAGTTCTTCTGTGCAATAGGTGGGTTCAAGGATGTAGCTGCCTGGTGTCTTGGTAATATCCTGATAATAACATCCACGCTGAGGAGTCAGACATCATATTACAGGAGTGATGGAGTTCAGGGCACAAGCCTGGCACATTCCTAGGAAATCAGAGAAGAGGATGGACCCCCTGTCCTGCTGTTAACCCTCTGACGTTGGGGAAGTCGGATGTTAAGGTGGGGATTTTGTTCCCACACAAGACTCCTTGCTTCTCCCTAGTTCCTGTCCTCGGTCAGTCCAGCCCTCGTTTCTATGTCTCAGAGCCCCTGTGGAGACGGCGTTAGCAAGAATGAAGCAGCACCAGTGAGGCTCGCAGTTCTTTCTGAACACTGTCCCATAAGTAGCAGGGGACCAGGAGAGCGCTCCCCCCCGCACCCTCCCAGCAGCTCAGCTAAGCCCCTGATTCCAAGAAGGCAGCAGGAGGTCTCTGAGGGGCTCTGGGAGGCCAGCCATACAAGAAACCTTTGGCTTTTACAGGTGGTTCTCGTGTGCTTCTTTAAAAGGAAAGAAGCTGAGTTTTTTTAATATATATTAAGAATATATTAAGAAAAAATACAGGACTGACCCTCAGGCATCTTCCCTGACTCCCCAGCAAATCCTAGAAGAGAGTGTGTAAGGCTGAGGGAGCTGTGTAAGGCAGATGGAGATGTAGCCAAGAACTAGCATCTTACTGGCTGGGACCAGCAGGGGGCGCTCAGCCTGCAGCAGGCAGGAGCCCCGCTTGCCTTTCTGCGCTGGTCATTTCCCCCGTTTAGGTCTCATGGCACACTGGCTCTTCTAGGAGATAAACTCTCTGTCTCTTAATTGGGGGCAGTGAAAAGAGCAGTGCGGGACCTCCTGCTGCCCTGCTAGCTGGTCATGGAGGATAGTGCCAGGCAGGATTCTGGAATGCAGTGCACTTCAGCTGATCCTGAGAAGAGCACTCTGGACACCAGGAGCGCGAGATTCCCCAGAAACTGTCTTACCTTTTGCCCAAAGAGACATGCTCGGTATTCGGGGCATTCCCTCCCATGAACCCTGATACTTCTGTTACCTCAGGGCCTTGGTACCTGCATACTGCCACAGAACTGGGGCGGGGGGAGGGACCTATTTTTAAATAACTGTTCAAAGTTGGGGGACTTTTTTAAAAGTAAGAAATAGGAAAGCTATTCTGTATTGCACCTTTTCACAATTTAATACATTTTCTTACATTTTCCTGTGATTTTTGAAATTAAACCATTGTGTGTCTTGTCATGTCCTAGTTGAGCTGCTGGCCAGCAGCTTCCTTCAGGAAGATCTGGAACGAACGTGTCTGTTGCCTTGTTGCCTGCTGGAGGGGGGCCTGGAGGGCTGCTGGGAACTAGTTTCTGTACACACTTGTTTGGCCTTTTCTGTAGTTGATGCTGTAAACTCTATGGCTTTTTGAAAAACAGTTTCATGTTTTTATTTAGTATTGGAAATCCAATACACTTTTTTTAATTCAATCAAACTGTGGTCTGGACAAAGAGTTATTTTCCTTTTTCCTTAGGGAAACAGAACTTGCGGGGGTGGGGAATCCCATTTCCCAGCCTCAAGCAGACACCATTGCCCTCGTCACCGTAAAGGCAGGAGTGCCAGAGGCACACAGGGTGGTGCAGCGGGGGAAGCGAGGTGGTGATCCAGGGGTCCACCAGCCCCGGAGATGAGTCCTGTTCCCACCCCCGATATTCCCCTGCAGGGACTGAGAGTCTGAGGGATTGAAGGCCACACCTGTCAGAAAGAGACAGGTGACCCCAGCAGGAAAACACAGCCATTCCTAAATGGTGTGTAGGCCATGTCCCTGATGTGGCAATGTCTGGGGAAGCAGCTTGGTTTGTGTTGGTGCACAGACTGGACCCACACCCAGCCTGGGCCTTCCTGACCCCACCCACACCTCACACCAGAGTGTGATGGCTGAGCCCTAGAGCAGGTGTCTGCAAGGAGCCCTGCCTGTCCTGGATGCCTCACATGCTGACTATGTTCACTGCATCTTAGCTTGGGCTGCTATGACAAAAATACCATAGACTTGGGAGGCTTACACACCAAACATTTATTTTCTCACAGTTCTGGAGGTTTGGAAGTTCAATATCAAGGAATGGGCAGACGGGGTGTCTGGTGAGGACCCGCCTCCTGGTTCGCATCTTCTCACTGTGTCTCACCTGGCAGAAGGGAGAGAGAGCTCTCCGGGGTCTCTTTTATTACTATAAGGGCACTAATCCCATCCTGGGCACCCACCCTCACAGCCTTATCACCTTCACATGTTGGGGATTAGGATTTCAACATGTGAATTTGGGGAGACACACACATTCAGTCTGTAGCACTGAAAGTTTTCTCACAGGGTGAGCGTCTGGGCTCAGGTGAGCACAGCAGCCACAGGCCCTGCCCTGCCTGGATGTGGAGGAGGGCGAGGGCTGGATATGGAGCCCAGCATCCCTATTCACTGCCCCTTTGGCTCTGGGATTCCATCTGCTCTGCAGCCGAGTGATCAGTAGGAAACCCGGATCCTGTCACTCCCGTTAGCCGTGGAGTCAGAGCTCCCAGTGCCAGAGCCTGTGCCCGTCTGCCATAGCCCCCCAGTCCAGATAGCCTTGTGCACCCAGCGTCCGGCTGAGAGGAAGGCAGCCTGGGACACGCTTCTCAGTGTTTTCACACAGAACACCACTACTGCCTCGTTCGAACAGCCAGAGAAGCCGTCCGGGCCGTCCTCTGCATCCCTAGTTGGAGCTCTTGGCACATTTCATAGTGGTTTATCTGTCTTCAGTCTTTTCCCACTTGACTCAGTGGGGACAGAAGTTCTCACTCTTCTCCGAAGGCCTAATGCCAGAGGCAGATTCTAACATAGCAGATGCTTGTTGCCCAGGTGGATGGACAGACAGGCTCAGGAACTCAAGGCCTGGAGTGTGTGAGAAGGCTTCCCACATGTGCACCCCCTCCCTTAGAGGGACCCTTGTAGGTCCCTAGTGTTACTATTACCGGCCCTTTGGTATCCGGCAGTGAACTTCAATGGTAACAAAGACCTGTCTGCCTGGCACAGTCATAAGAAATGAAGCTGATGCCACAATGATGGACTGGGTGCTGGGAACTAAGAACTGGTTCTAAGACGAACACTGAACAGTGCTCTATATGAAGAAGAAATGCCCTCCTTTCCCAGTCCATCAGCTCCTCCTGAATTTAGCCACTTGCCGGTCAGGGGTGTGGAGCCATCAGGAAAGACGGTAACTGTGCTGAAAGTGTTAAGTCACTCAATCGTGTCCAAGTCTTTGCGATCCCATGAACCGTAGCCCACCAGGCTCCTCTGTCCATGGGATTCTCCAAGCAAGAATACTGGAGTGGCTTGCCATGCCCTCCTTCAAGGGATCTTCCGGAGCCACAGAGCACACCTGGATCTCCTGCATTGCAGGTGAATTCTTTACCATCTGAGCCCCAGGGGAGCCTCAGCCATCAAATTGATGGGGAGAGGACATGGGCAGGAATGGACAAGCAGGCCAGCCCTACCCCATACAAAGGATCTCGGTACCTTGGGTCTCCACAGGTGAGGGTGGGAAGGGGGAGACGTGGGAGAGAATAGTTCAAGGAAATAGTCCTTTACATTTTTCATAATCTTGTAAAAGTGTGTAATGTTGAAAAATGATACAACTACAATTACCCTCCAAGCACAGTGGATGATGTTCATCTCAAGACACTCTCTTACTTGACTGTGGATTAGAGAAATGAAAACATGGGCCTAGACTAAGCTCAAGATAGGAGCTCTTGCTGTGCTGTAGTGAGAAGAATTTGGAATTGCCTGAAATAATCGGGAGAGGGGAAGCAGCAGGTATATCAACAAGAAGATGAGAGAACGAGGGCCGGCGGGAGGATGCTTGCAGTGGGAAGGGGCTTCTCTTGAGGCACTCCAAAGAAGGTTTAGAAATGAGATCTGAGAGGGAATTCAATGTCGTGTGCTCACTGCACCTCCGTGACCTGAACCCCATCAACTCCCCTCGTCTTACATAACATCTTCCATGTGCACAGGCCTTGCACAAATTATTGACTTTCCCCCTTCCAAGGAAGGAGCATCTGAGTCACCACGGTGAGAGACCACGAGTGTGGCATGGTGAGTGAGGGTGACCAAACATGGGATTGGCATGAGCCAGAAGTGACCAAGAGAGTTTAAAACCCGAAAGTTCATGGAAATCAGGGGACACAGGAGAAGGCACGAGGCCTTTCCCAGGTCAAGAAATGAGAATCCCAGCCAGCCTTATCCAGGTTTGAAGAGGCAGACTGACCTCAGGAGGTGTCTGGGTTGCCACCGTTCTGCATTTCCACACCCTCCAACTCAGTGGCCTGGAGCAAAGCCCCATCACCCGTCCTGGTACACACAGGTGCCTGCCTCTCGTTACTGTCCCTGCCTTTTGTGGAGGTGATCTCCCCAAGGAGAATTCTGGGAGCCTTTCTAAACTCTCCCCTCAACATGCCAGCATGTGACTCATCAACCCCCACAGCTATCATAATGTCCCCAAACAGCTTCTTTGTCATCCACTGTGCAAATGCCTCCTCGACCCATCCCCCCACCTCAGCCTCACTGGCAGTCCAGCCTCCACAAAAGGATTTGATTTTTCTAACATCTGGCCTCCCTCCCCTGCTCAACATCATGCGGTGGCTCCCCTGTCACCTGCCCTGCAAAATAGAATCCGGTGTGGCCCTGCTGCCTCTTGGCTTTTGTTTGCCCCTTAGTCTGCTTTTGACCCAAATTTGGCCCTAGCAATACCGAGCAATTTGCACTTACAGAATAAACCCTGGTGTCTGACCTCTGTACTGTTCCCTTTGCTCAAACTGTCTCCCTAACCCCTACCTACCCTCACTGCTGGCTTTCTCTGCCTCATAAATTTCTATTTATTTTTAAACACCCAGCCTAACCATTCAGTCCCCTGATGGTTCTTGTGCCTGGTCTCCGTCTCTACCAATACACTGTGAACTCCTTCAGGAAAACAGGCCTGCGTTTGTATCCTCCCTTCCATCGCCTAGCACATTAGAGGTGTTCACTTGATGAACTTGCCTCGTGAGGAAGATGGACTTGCAGTCACTGTGGGCCAGTGCTGGGGTAATTGGACAAAATCCTAATTATGCTGGAGAGGATATATTCAGAAAGGTTTTGGAGCAGAGGTAAGGCTGAGCTGAGTTTAGGAATTAATGAGGCTTTCTGTCTGGAGGGAGGAGGCGGCCAATGCAGAGCTGGGAATCTAACCTGCTCCACATGGCCATGAGATACCTTGAGGATCCAGCCATCCTGCATGGCACTGGGACTTCTAGGACCGTATGGGGCTCCTGGCACTAGATAAAGTGCTGGGAGCCCTGGATATGGTTAACACGTGGAGCTAGTGCTCTGCTCCCCAAAGCCCTGAACACTGCAAGGGCTGTGTTGAGCTGGGTTTGGTGGGGTCAATCCTAGTGAGTTAAGAATAAGGTGAGTTTTTTCCGTAAACTCAAACCCCGGGGTCTAACAGAGAATTCTGGGCAGCTTCCTGTAAGAGGACATAAAGAGCTGGGATCTATTCTTGAAGGCAAAATGATGGATCACGCTCAAGAAAACCAGCTGATGAGCATTCCAGACCAACACACAGGAGGGAAACTGGAACTGAAACCAAAGAGATCTCAGTGTGGGTAGGTAGTATGAGAAAAGGAATTTTATGGGCCAGTCAGAAAAGCCCTCCTCCCTGGAGAAGCTGGGAATCATTCCTGGTTTCACGAGTGTTTCCTAATGAAAGCACTACGTGGCTTTTTGCAGGGCTCTGAAGGGCTCCAGTCCTTGATGTCTCTCTCAGCACAGAAAGAATTCAGTGAGAGGCGAAGTGATAGATAAGAAGTGATTTATTAGAACAGGGTCCTTGAGAGGCTTACAAGTGGGTGGGCAAGCATTATGGGCTAGAGTTTTGTAATCAAAGGAAAAGTGGGGAGATGGAAAAGACCATCTTCTTCCTTATTCTTGAGTAGACGCCTTGCTTCCATCATCATCTCCTCCTCCAGGTGAGACAGGGGAGTTTTCTTGTTCCTAAATGGTCAAACAAGAACTGTCATGGCACTACGGGAAAATTATTTCAGGTCTTAGTACAAGGAGGGTCTTTCACTTTGAAATGTCCCTCTCCCATAAATTATTGTTTTTTATGTGTGCAGAGAGCATGTCCTAAGGGTCATTAACTTGCTGAGCTCTCTGGGCAGGATGTGGGTCTCAGCCACCATTGTTTTATTGAGTTGGGGCGTGTCTCAGGCTTCTGTGGTATGGTTTTGCTGCTTAGCAGGCCTGCTTGGTTTTGTGGTCAAGCAAACCTGTTTTCTTGAGTGATCATTAACTTACAGGGATCTCCCAAATCCCCCTAACGTTCCCTGTCTAGCCACACTTCTAATGGGATTTCTGAGCTATTTGGTTCCGACTCTGTCCCTATTACAGGGACCAACTACAGGTGAGGCAGTGAGCATGGAATGAGTACGACCATCTCTGCTGGTGTGTTCACAGTCTGGAGGAGGACTCAGACATGGAACAGACAGAAGCTACCGTCCAGGATGAATAGTGCTAAGAGGCCTGACCATGTGATCTGGCAAGGCCAGGAAGGAGCTTCCAACCCGGACTACAGCATCTGCCAGATACCGAGGAAGTACCACTGAGGACGGTGAGAATGGTGGGGGATGCACTGGAGAGAGGAAATGCTGTTTCTTCCAGCACTGCTCATACTAGATCTGGAAACTGGCTAAATAACAACACTGCTAAGGTGCTTCAGTCGTGTCCAGCCCTTTGCGACCCCATGGACTGTAGCCCACCAGGCTCCTCTGTCCCTGGGGTTCTCCAGGCAAGAATACTGCAGTGGGTTACCATTCCCTTCTCCAGGGCATCTTCCCGACCCAGGGATCGAATCCACATCTCTTAAGTCTCCTGCATTGGCAATGGGGTTCTTTACCACTAGCGCCATCTGTGAAGTCCAAATAACAACAGAGAAACTTGTGAATTATTTGTTCAAAAGAAAGTAAGAGATTTCCCTAACAGAGGACCCGAAACCTGAACACAAGTGTCAAACAGAAAGAGGAACTGGTGCTTCCCTAAGGAAAAGCCAAATAAACAGGAATGTGGAAGCAGGGAGAGGAGCACTGGGAGCTGGGAGCCAAAGCCTGTCAGGAAAGGAGACCAAGAAAGTCTGACTGGCACCACTGTATTTTTAAAAAATAGGTGAAATTTCTCATCTCCCTTAAGAATTTGTTGAAGATTATTGTGTCAGTATTCATAAGGGATATCAGTCTGTAGTTTTCTTCTTTTGTAATTTTTTTTAATCTGGTTTTGGTATCCGTGTAATACTGGCTTCCTAGAGTAAGGAAGGAGAAGGCAATGGCACCCCACTCCAGTACTCTTGCCTGGAAAATCCCATGGATGGAGGAGCCTGGTAGGCTGCAGTCCATGGGATCTCAAAGAGTCGGAGACGACTGAGCGACTTCACTTTCCACTTTTCACTTTCATGCATTGGAGAAGGAAATGGCAACCCACTCCAGTGTTCTTGCCTGGAGAATCCCAGGGACAGGGAAGCCTGGTGGGCTGCCGTCTATGGGGTCGCACAGAGTCGGACACGACTGAAGCGACTTAGCAGCAGAGTAAGGAAAGTGCTCCCTCCTCTCTACTTTTTGGGAGTTTGTGAAGGATTGGTGTCCATGGTTCTAAACGTTTGGTGGAATTCACCAGTGAGGCCATCTGATCCTGGGCTTTTCATTATGAGAAGTGTTATTCCTATTTGTATCTCTCCACTTACGATAGGTCTATTCAGATTCCCTATTTCTTCTTCATTCACTTTTGGTAGTTTGTGTGTTTCTAAGAATTTGTCCATTTTACCTAGGTTATCTGACTTTTCAGCATACTATTGTTCATAGGGTTCCCTTATGTCCCTTTTCATTTCTTAAAAGTTGGTGGTATCATCCCATCTTTCATTCCTGTTAGTATTGGATTGGCCAGAAAGTTCATTTGGGTTTTTCCATAAGATGTAATGGAAAAATCTAAATGAACTTTTTGGACAACCTAATATATCTGTCTCCGCGTCTGTCTCTCTCTTTCTCCTTTCTTTTTTGGCAGTAAATCTCTCTCTCTCTTTAAACTTTCAAGCAGCAGGTTTATTTTATTAGATAAAGAATTAACAGAGTTGGGACTTCCCTGGTGGTCCAGTGGGTAGGACTCTGTGCTTCCAATGCAAGGGGTTCAAGTTCGATCCCTGGTTGGGGAATTAGGACCCCCTATGCCTTGGTGCAACCAAAAAAAAAAGAATTAACAGAGTTAATTTGATGCCCCTCAAATGAGGTAATGCTGCAACATTTGCATATGAAAACTTTCCTTCAAACACTTATTCAGATTTGTTATGGCTTGTCAGATCAAAGAAACTTAAATTTCAAGTTTGTTCACATAAATCAAAAATTTGTTACTTTGGGAAGTAATTTGTTAATTTGGGAAGTTTCAAAATGGCAGTGAAACTGAGCAGGATGCTATGGGGCCCTTCCCAGGACAGACACCTCTCCCTCCCATAGTTTTAACTCCTCTCTGAAGTGCCTGATTATGGTATCTGATGTACAATTCCTGAGTTGTTTCATAGATGTCAAAACCCCCACCAAATGGAAGAAATTAACTACTTGATGACCAAATACTCCATGTGCACCTCCTGGCACTGAAGGACTGGTGATGTTCACCCCATGACACTGCCCTGTTACATTACCATCAACCAGGCAGAGAACTGTCATGAGGCTGGATGGCATCACCAACTCGATGGACGTGAGTTTGATTGAACTCCGGGAGATGGTAATGGACAGGGAGGCCTGGCGTGCTGCGATTCATGGGGTCGCCAAGAGTCGGACACGACTGAGCAACTGAACTGAACTGAACTGATCACATACCCTGGGACACCAAACGCTTTGCTCAAAGCCATCAGGGAGTTTGGGCTTTTTGAGCACTGATGTCCTGGACTCCCTGTAAGGCACTTTACAATAAATGCTACACTTTCCTTCACCACAACCTGGTGTCTGTAGATTGGCCTTACTGTGCCCTGTGAGCAAGGGGATCCAGGTTTTGGTTCAGTAACAGCAGTTCTATCCCAGAGTCATAATTACCAGGGGAAAAAATGTTCTCTAAGTAAGAGTTCTGACAGCTCTGTAATACCACGTCCATCCTTTTATACAAAAGAATGTGCATTTTGCAAAGAGAGTTCGTATTTCTATGACATCATTTTTGAAAAATGTTCTCAATTGCCTTACTGTCTCCAAGAGGGTCAGTGATCAAATTGTCAAAATTTGTTAGTTTTGTTCATCTTGTCAAAGAACCAACTTTTGATTTTGCCAATTTTCTGATTGTCTATTCTCGATTGCATTTATTTCTTCTTTGATGTTTATGACTTCCTTCCTGCCACCTGCTTTGTTTAGTTTGCTCTTTTCCTTAGTTTCTTATGTTACTGATCTAAGATCTTTAGAGAGCTGCTGCTGCTGCTGCTGCTGCTGCTAAGTTGCTTCAGTCGTGTCCGACTCTGTGCGACCCCATGGACTGCAGCCCACCAGGCTCCTCCGTACATGGGATTTTCCAGGCAAGAGTCCTGGAGTAGGGTGCCATTGCCTTCTCCGTTAGATAGCAGTAGGCTCCTATAAATTTCTCTCAGAGTACTGCTTTTGCTATACCCCATAAGTTTTGGTATGTTGTGTTTTTGTTTCTATTCATCTTAATTTACTTTCTAATGTTTTTTGGGCTTTCTTCTTTGATCCACTGGTTCAGTAAAAATGCATTAATTTCCATATATTTGCAAATTTTCCAAAATTCCTTATGTTATTGATTTCTAAAACCATTGTATGATGGTCAAAGAACATATGTCATACGATTACAATCCTTTTAAATTTCTTGAGACTTGTTTTGTGACTTAACACAGAGTCTATCTTGGAGAATATTTCATGTGCACTTGAAAAGAATATGAATTTTGCTGTTGTTAAGTAGAGGGTTCTAGATGCCCTGATTATATTGCTCAAATTTTCCACTTCCTTGCTGATATTCTATCCTGTTCATCTATCCATTATTGAAAATGGGCATGACGTCTATAGCTATTACTGTTGCACTGTCTATCCCTTCCTTTCATTATGTCAAGTTTGCTTCATGAATTTTGGGGTTCTGCTGTTAGGTGCATATATGTTTAAATAGTTAATTGTTCCTGACAGATTGCTCCTTTTATCATTTTTTGATCCTTTTATCACTTTAAAGTAGACTTCATCTTTAGCAACAATTTTGTCTCAAAAAGAAGCCCATAAAATATATAATGCCTGTGTGCATTCTAAGTCACCTCAGTCGTGTCCAGCTATCTGAGACCCCATGGACTGTAGCCCACCAGGCTTCTCTGTCCATGGGATTCTCCAGGCAAGAATACTGGAGAGGGTTGCTATGGCCACCTCCAG
The DNA here is from genome assembly GCF_055505025.1 of Bos grunniens. NCBI lineage: Eukaryota > Metazoa > Chordata > Mammalia > Artiodactyla > Bovidae > Bos > Bos grunniens. The sequence continues at coordinate 82,241,821 of NC_141174.1, read as the reverse complement.
GGGATCTTCCTGACCCAGGGATGGAACCCACGTCTCTTACATCTCTTGCATTGACAGGCAGGTTCTTTACCACTAGCGCCACCTGCTGTTAAGTCGCTTCAGTCATGTCCGATTCTCTGTGACCCCATAGACGGCAGCCCACCAGGCTCCCCCATCCCTGGGATTCTCCAGGCAAGAACACTGGAGTGGGTTGCCATTTCCTTCTCCAGCGCATGAAAGTGAAAAGTGAAAGTGAAGTCGCTCAGTCGTGTCCAACTCTTAGCGACCCCATGGACGGCAGCCCACCAGGCTCCTCCATCCATGGGATTTTCCAGGCAAGAGTACTGGAGTGGGGTACCGTTGCCTTCTCCGGCGCCACCTAGGAAGCCCAAAATATATATGTTAAATAATATAATATCAACAAGTAGTATTCTATATTATTAATATTATATTAATGGCTATTAGTAATATATAAATTATATATTAAAGCTATGTAATATAATTTTGAGAGAGGTATATCTCAAAATGATATCGTTTTTTAAAATCCATCCTGCCAATTTCTTCCTTTCAAGTACTTGATCTATTTACATTTTATGTTAATTACTGATAAGGTAGTATTTACACTTGCAGTTTTGTTATTTGTTTTCTATGTCTTCAATTTTTTTTCTTTTTTTTAAATTTTTTTTTAACTTTACAATATTGTATTGGTTTTGCCATATATCAAAATGAATCCGCCACAGGTATACATGTGTTCCCCATCCTGAACCCTCCTCCCTCCTCCCTCCCTGTACCATCCCTCTGGGTCGTCCCAGTGCACCAGCCCCAAGCACCCAGTATCGTGCATCGAACCTGGACTGGCGACTCGTTTCATATATGATATTATACATGTTTCAATGCCATTCTCCCAAATCATCCCACCCTCTCCCTCTCCCACAGCGTCCAAAAGACTGTTCTATACATCAGTGTCTCTTTTGCTGTCTCGTATACAGGGTTATTGTTACCATCTTTCTAAATTCCATATATATGCATTAGTATACTGTATTTGGTGTTTTTCTTTCTGGCTTACTTCACTCTGTATAATAGGCTCCAGTTTCATCCACCTTATTAGAACTGATTCAAATTTATTCTTTTTAATGGCTGAGTAATACTCCATCGTGTATATGTACCACAGCTTTCTTATCCATTCATCTGCTGATGGACATCTAGGTTGCTTCCATGTCCTGGCTATTGTAAACAGTGCTTCGATGAACATTGGGGTACACGTGTCTCTTTCAATTCTGGTTTCCTCGGTGTGTATGCCCAGCAGTGGGATTGCTGGGTTTTTGTCCCTCTGTTACTTTGTTACTGTCCTTTGTGTTGTGTCCATTTTTCCGTGTACCATTTTAATGCCCTTGTCAAAAGGCACAAATTATAAAAGAAAAATTTGATGAGTTGAACATCCTCAAAGTTAAAAATACTTACTCTTTGAAAGACATGGTTGAGGAAATGGCAAGGTAAACCATAAACTGAGAGAAAATATTTGCAAAATATACATCTTATAAAGGACTTGTCTCCTGAATATATTATTTATAATTTAATAATAAGAAACAAATGACTCAAACAAATGAATAAAGATTCGAACACTTTATCAAAGAACCCATATAGATAGCAAATAAACACTCAGAAAGATGCTCAGCATCTTTAGTCATTATGGCAATGGAAATTTAAACCAGGAGTTAATATAACGCACTGTCTTGAATGGTAGAAATAAAAGACACGATCAAATATTGCAAAGATCTGCGGTACCTGGAACTCTGATTCAGTTGCTGGTGGGAATACAAAGGAGTATTCCAACCTCAGAAAATAATCTAGTGGTGTCTGATCAAGTTAAATCTATACTCACCAAATGACTCAACAGTGCCACTCAGGAAAAATGAAAATCCAGGCTCACATGAAGACTTGATCATGAATGTTCATAGGAGCTTTATTCTTAGTAGCCCAACTGGAAACAGCCCAATTGCTCACCAGTGGGTGAAGGAATAACAAATCCTGGCATATTCAGCCAGGGACACTTGCTCCACAGAACATAGAACAAAATGGACAGGACTTAAAGGCTTTTGACTAAAGGAAAGAAATTAGACACAAGGGCTGACACACTTCGTGGTTCCATTTATATGAAATTCTACCTATATTTTGCCAGAAAGGCAAAACTTTAGTGATAGAAAGCAGATTGCCAGGAGCCAGGAGCAGGAGGCTGACTTCAGAGAGGTGGAGGAGGATCTGCAGGTGTGAGCGAAATGTTGATTATCCTCATTATCAAGGTGGTTCTAGGACTGGGAAAATGTGTCAAAACTCAGTGAACTGTGCACTGAAAATTGGTGAATTTTGTTATCTATAAATCATATCTCAATTTAAAAAATAGATACAATTAGCAATAGCAACAAAAATTAAAGGTATTAGGAATAAAACTAGCCAAATGCACAAACCTTCATGAAGAAAACTGGAAAGCCATGTGAAGACTTGGCAGAGACAGTTAATGCCCAGTAAATACTCCACTTGCCCGCCCACATTGAGCAGCCTCCTTTGCCGTTACTTTGGGGCCAGGATGAGAAGGAGTGAGGTGTGTCACTGCCGGAGACTGCCGGAGAAGAGTCGTTCAGAATCCGTGGTCTCTTCCAGGTCTCTCTTCTCCTTCCACATGATCTTGGAGACCATGGGTTCCAGCTGCTGTCAGTAAGGAGAGTGGCTGCCTGGCCTGCTGGGGACTTAACCTGAGCTGGAATAAATCTTCACTGTGTTAAACCATTGAAAGATTGGGGTTTTTCTGTTGGGGTCATTAGTGCTAATTGTCCTAATACAAAAGAAACAGTAAAGAAGACCCAAATGTGGGTCTCATTTATCCATAGAAATACAAATTTTAATAATAATGTTCATGTAATTTCAAAGCAGAAGTCCACTGAGTTCTTCATGCATCTTAACAAACTGTACAAAGTATATGATATCACAGAGACTAGAGTAGCCAAGACATTGTTTAAGAAGGAGGTGAGAGCACAGGCTCTACTAAGATCTACACACTCTATAAAGCTACAGTAACTAAGATGGTTGGAACAGGATGGACGAGCTAATGTTACTGAATAGAGAGCTTTGACATAAACCCAGATGTGACATATAAGTGACATTTAAATTAGTAGCAACAATTGGTTGTCTGTATAAGACAAAAATGAAATCAAACTGTGTCCTGACATCATACCCAAAGTCTGGGTCAGTTAGGTTAAGTAAATGTGAAAAGCAACACTTCACAGTTTAAAAATTAACACAGAATATATTTATAACAACAGAGTACAATAGGTTTCTTAAACCAACAAAGAAGGCACTAAGGAAGTACTAGACGTTTTGAAAAAATATTGCTAATATTGATCTCATTAAAATGTAAAATTTCTGTTCACCAAAGAACACTGAGAAAAGAAAGAAAGAAAATATAAGCCATATACTGGAAGAAGATGTTTATAACACATACAATGAACAAATATATGTATGTATGTAAAACTCTTATGACTCAACAAAAGACAATAGGAAATCAGGAAAAATACATGAAAAAATATTGCTCAGAAGAGGAAACAAATGGCAAATGAATATTCAAAAAAATGCCAACCTTACTGGTAATTAGGGACTTGCACACTAAAACACAACTGGATGTCACTAGATTGGGAAAAATAAGAAAGTCTGATGATTGCAATCATTAGCAAGAATGTGGATTAAGAGTAACTCATACCCTGCAGGTGGGAGTGTACATTGTTAGAACTAGTTAAAACCGCTTGGCATTATCTCGTAAAGTGAAGGTTAAGTCCCCCTATGACTCAGTTCTTCCTCTCCCAGATGCAGAGCCTAGAGATGCTTTGACATATCTGTATCAGGAGCCACAAATAAGAACATTTGTAGCAACAGTGTTGGTAATAGAGAGAACTGGAAATGACTGAAATATCTGTCTCCAGAAGAACACATATGTCTATGGTGACATATTCAGATACTGGAACGCTATACAGTGGTGAAGGTGAGTGAACTATGCTCCGGGCATCAACAAGATCTCAAAATTACAATACTGAATGGAAAAAAAAAGCAAATTACTAAAGAATACATACAGCAGGGTGCCACTTATATAAAGTTCAAAATTTTACAGATACATTCAGTGGTGTATGTAAGTGGAAGCGGTATGGTCCACTCCTGGTGCAGGCAATGAAAAGGTGAGATATTTGTAAAGAAATTTTAAGCAATAATAAAAACAGACTCAATCTGCTGCTGCTTATCCTTATGCATCAGCGATTCTGAACAATATTATTGATGAAACCCTCCTCCCCACAAAGACAACTACTTCCAGTCCCCACACTTCCGTCTTGGTACACAACTGAGCACACTGTTTAGAGACATTTTATTTTTGCAGTAAAAAAAAGTATCATGAGTAGCAATGGGATGACTAAAGTTCATCTGAGTGGTTTATCTTGGAGAGCAGGACAAGGATACAGTTGGGGACCAGCAGATGCTTCCAAAGGTATGCCTTACATTCTATTTTTAAAACCAAATGATTGGTGTATGGCTACTTATCACATTTTTAATATTAAGTATTTGTTATGGTTATATCTTCTGCTCTGTGTTATGAAATATTCCACCCTCGAGAGAAAATTGAAAATGCCACATCAGGGGGAGGGCCGGGATTGGAGAAGACTCACTCTGGATGCACTGCTGCTGCGGCTGCTGCTGCTAAGTTGCTTCAGTCGTGTCCGACTCTGTGCGACCCCATAGACGGCAGCCCACCAGGCTCCCCCGTCCCTGGGATTCTCCAGGCAAGAACACTGGAGTAGGTTGCCATTTCCTTCTCCAATGCATGAAAGTGAAACGTGAAAGTGAAGTCGTGTCCGACTCTTCGAGACCCCATGGACTGCAGCCTACCAGGCTCCTCCGTCCAGGGGATTTTCCAGGCAAGAGTACTGGAGTGGGGTGCCATTGCCTTCTCCACTGGATGCACTGGAAACTGCGAACTCAAGAAAGAATAAAAGGACCACGGTTGACCAGAAAACGATGAGGAGCCATGTTTGGGGGGGGGGTTGAATTGAGGGGAAAGCCATGAGTACGGGTGAGGCTTCCAGGAAGCAGGTGGGCAGAGAGAAGACGGTGGGGTCATGGCCAAGGGCCCAAAGCACTGAGCCTCAGGAGAAAGAAGAGCTCTTTCTTTGAACAGAAAGAGCAGTGAGAGGAAAGCAGGTCCTAAAAGCTGGGGTGGGCTGGGCAGCAGGACAAAACCGGCGGAGATCCGCCTTAGGTTTACCAGGGGGCCAGGGAGGACCTCGTCCACCGCATTCTGTGCAGAAGCGGCAGCACCAGATCGCTGTGGAGGAGGAAGTGACTCAGAGGAAGGGAAATGAGGGTGGGGCATCCAGACAGCTCTCAAGAAGTTTGGCTGACAGATGAGGAGCGGCAGCTGGGAAGAGACTCGGAGTCAAGGAGGGATTTTATTCAATTTTTTAAATGTTTGTTTAAAAAAACTCCCAGTCTGGTTTAACCCCACTAGGGCAGAGAGTGTCTTTGGGCAACTGGCAGCTGTAAGCCTGGCAGGTGTCCGCTGGAGTCGAAGCAGGGGGTTCAGTGGCATTTCGAGGAGGGGCCGGCTGACTGCCCTGGTGGGGAGAAGTGTATCATTACTGACTGTTCAGAATTGCTGCTAGCTGGAGATGGTGAAAGGTAAGAGAAAGCAAACCACATTTAGTCATTTATATGCGGTTTTAAAAATTTTCTACAGACTGTGCACCCCTACCTTTCTACAGACTGCTCCTGGCACTCAGCCCTTGGTACGTGCCACCAATGGGAGTGATCAGGTTTGAGTCTCCAGACCCCAGGTGCACACCCTGGCTCCTTCACATTCCAGCCAACTGGTCTAGGCAGGTTCCCTCTTTGAGCCCCTGGGCTTACTGTATTGAGGCCCTCCCTTAGGGTATTTTTGAGGATGGAATGAGAGAACAGGAAAGCACCAAGTGCCCAGCACACAGTGGGTGCTTACTAAGTGTCCTTTTGTAGTCAGGGAACAGAGAAGATAGTGATTGGTATTGCTCCAGCCCTCAGTGGAGGAGCAAGGCCCAGTGCAAGCCTGTGGTGGATCCTTGAGGGGCTGAGTGGAGGCAAGTAGCCTGGATCTACCCCTTGCAAGGTGGCTGGGTGTGTAGCTAATTCGTCCCACCCCCCAGTGGCTGGCTGTCTGCAAAGGCCTCCCCATAGCCCCAGATGCCAGGCCTGCATTTTGCCCTGCCCTCCTGGTGGGTCCCTGAGGACCCGTGGCCTCCTGGGCCGCAGGGGGCAGTTGTCATGGGGATGCAGGGCCTGCTGCAGCTGCCTGCTTAGCAACGGGACTCCCAGGCCAGTTACCATGGCAACAACATCTACTAGGCGATCACTGATGGGGATGGGAACGGATTCCCTGCCCTTTTCTGAGGACTTTCCCCTCTGGAGTGCGGGCAACACGGCAATCCTCCGCCACCACCATGTGGCCCTGGGGAATTTGCTTTCCAGACTCAGATCGCTGCCTCTCTCCTACACCACAAGGTACAACTCTGAGGGCCCTTGGGACCCTCTTCAGCAAGGGGTGGAGGAAGCAGCCCTGAGGGTCTTCTCAGAGGGTCTGGAGTCAGGCACCCCCTCCAGCACCCACAGTCGGGAGTGCCATGTCACACCTCCTTACAGTGAGGCCTCTCTGGTTCCCCAACTCCCGCAAGAACCCAGCAGCTGTGTTGCCTCCTTGGCTACTCTAACATGCAACCTTCTGCCCTGGCCATGACACCCTCCTCCCAGCCTGGTAACATTTTGTGACCCATCTGATCAGGCTGAGATGGCATCTCCCTCTTCAGGATCTCACTGGAGTTCATGTGCACACTATCCTTCTCCAGGCAGCACCAAGGAGTCCCAGGACAGCCCCCACAGCTGGGGTGGGAAGGACCTCAGTCAGGGTCTCATGCCTACACTAGCCAAGGACACACGCTTTCTCTCTCACCAGCCCACCAACAGTGCACACTTCTGTCCATAGCCAGACCTCACACTCTCTCACAGCTCTGCTCCCCGCCCCCTGATCTTGGGGGCACAGTCTTGTGCGTACAAGCACACCTTGCTCTAGGGACAGTGTCCCACTGCCCTCCACGGCCAGGCTCCTGAGGCTTCAGAATCCACGCTGCACCCCGCATCCCTTGCCCCTAGAAGAAGGCAGCATCTGCTGGAATTTTTTTATTTAAATAAAATATACAACTCGGTGCATTTACCGTTTTCTGTTTTAAAAGTGGAAGATTTGAAAATTGCTTGTGAGAGATGGGGGATGGAAGGGTCCACTGACCAGACCTGGCTTTCCCACTCTCTGGAGTGGCTGGGCTGAGTCAGAGCTTTCATAAACTGCGTGTGTCTCTGTGTCTCTGTATGTGTGTGGAGGGTGGTGAGACCAAGTCCTGGTGGCTAGGAGGGTCCTCACTACTCACGGCCCTGCACCCCCCACTATCCCTATCCCCTCCCCACCCCCTGCCACCTCCAGGTCTAGGCCGAGTTTGGATCCAGTCCTGCCCTCCTTGTGGGGCACAGGTAGGTGCCAAACTTCTATGAGCAGCACTCATAGAAGGTGCTGCTATGTGCAGCCCTGAAAACTCAGGGGGCCTTCTTCTGCCCAGTAGAGACCAAGGCTAGGTGGCTCTTCCGAAGACCCCAGGACCCTTCCCCCTTTTCTTTCCTGGATTATTGCCTCACACCCCGTGACCCATCTATAGAGAAATTTTGTCCACATCCCAGGACAAAGCCTGATCTCGCCAACATTCTGGCTTAAGAATGTGGAGGAGTGTTTCAGATGGACAAGGCAACATCAGCCCCTCTTATTATTCAGGCCTTGGCAGCCGAACCTCTTCTCCCGCTTTAGGCAGTGGAGGTACCGCTAACCATGGCTCTGAGCTGTTTTCACAATGGCCTCCACTTTGGACCTGCTTCTGGCTCCTGGTTGCCTTCAGAATCCAAGTCAGTTCCCTTAGCCTATCACACAAGGCTTCCTTCTGACCACAGCTTCTAGATCTCTTCCCAAACCCCCTGACTCCACAACTCCACATCCACCTCAGTCATTTCCCCACTGTGCACACCATCTGACTCCTTGCCCCCTCCTTCCCTCCCTCTAACTTTCCCACACCTGGAGGCCTGGCTCAAGCCCACCACTGGCCACACACCTTCCTTAGACCCTTAGAAAATTCCAGCTACCTCCTGTGTCCTGAGATTGTAAGTCCTGGAGCAGCAGCCAAAGCTCCTCGGGATCTCACCATAGCTCACTGGGGCAAGGTGCTGGGCACATGAGAAGCAGAAGAAACATGATTTATTGAGCACCTCCTATGCTATGTGCCAGGTGCTGGGCTGGGCATGTCACGTGTGCTACAGTTCTCATCTGGTCCTCATAGGTCCTTGTGAGGTGTACCACGAGTACTTCCATTTTACAGACGGTTAACAGAAAGCTCAGATGAGCTAAGAAAGCTCAGAAAGCTAAGAAGTGGTAGGTCTGGGATTGAAATCCAGGTCTGATTACCTCCAAAATGTGGTTTCTTCCCTCTATACCCTGCATGGGTGTCAAATTCAGCTCCTGTCAACACAATTTTCTAATGAAAGGAACATCAGCTTTAGCCTAAGGTAGGCCTAGATTACAATCTCAGATCAGTCCCAGCTCTGCCACTTGTAATTATCCGATTCTGGAACAATGACTAATACTCGGTTTCCTCGTCTGTGAAATGGGAAGAATCAAAGTAGCTACACCTCCTTCAATTTGTAAAATTGAAGCAGTTAATATGTGTAAAGTGCTAAACCAGTGCTTGGCACAGAGCAGACTCAATAAATAGAAGCTTCCCTCCCCTCCCATTCTACAGATGGGAAAACTGAGGGCCGCAGAGGTGATGGGATGTGCTTGAGGCCCTGCAGGGTAGGAGAGGCATGGCCTGGAGTCTTCCGCTTCCATGAGGGAAGGTTGGGCTGGGGCTGAATTTGAGACCAGAGATGGGGAGAGAGGAGGCCTGCCGAGAGGCCCTGGGGTCTTCTTCCCTGAGGACTGGAGAAGATACTTCCCCCAGGCCCTGTGGTGCCCAGCCTGCGGGCCAAGGCAGGTTACTGGATGGAAGGTGACCTGGGTGTCCTGGCAACATGGGGTTAAACTAGATTGCACACACATGTGCACATGTGTGAGTGGCTATCTACATGGCTCTACAGAGCGCTACATAGCTATACATATACACATCTTACATACATATACATATACATCTTGCTAAATTTGCAGTAGAAAAAAATGCAAGACTCTCAGGACCCTGACCCATTTGTCCCCAGGACTCAGGCAACTGAGGCTCCCTAGGAACAAACTCATGGGCAGCCCTTCCTGGAGGAACGGAGATGACTCCCAGCAGAGTGGGGCTCCAGGTTCACAGCTAAGGGCCTAGTGGTGGCTACTGCCCTAAAATGAATACAATGACCGGTCTGCGCTAGGAACCCCAAACATGGGTCATCCCCACCCCTGCCAAGCCCCAGAGACCCCACCTGCCTTCCTCTGGCTTTTATACTTGGGCCCTGCCTGCTCCCCTCCCCCCTCCCTCCCTCTAGTGCTGAGTATTAAAATAGTCTATAAAAGCAAGTGACCAAAAATCTATAGCTCTAAGAATACCTGGTTATTTTCTGCTGTCTTTTGTTTTTCTGGTGTGGATTTTTTTAATGATAATTATTATTGTTATTGGTATATCTCCTAATCACAGTTAAACCTGAAGGAAAAAAGAAGGGAGAAAAAGAAAAAATAGAGGAGAGGAGGAGGGAGGGGACGCAGCTCATAGGTTGGACGGCAGTTTGGAGCGCACCGGCTCAGACCTGGCCCCAGGTTCCCTCTGGGGAGCAGCAGTCAGAGGGGGCCCCCCAGAAGAAGTGGCTCTTGCCCCAAATAAAGAAAGAGGGGGTGGCAAAGAACCTGAGGATGTCTTCCGAGGCAGAGTGACGTGCTGGCCAGGGACGGCACCATAGGGCCTCCCGGGGAGACCGAGGCCCCCGCTGCCCCCGCTGCCGCCCCCGCCTCTGGGAAAGAGCGGGAAGGCTGCCACCGACTCCCCAGAGGAGTGCGGGGAGGCTCTGCGGAGAGTCTGCGCCCCGTCCTGGGGGAGGGCCGGCTGAGAGGCTGAGATGAGCTTGAGGTCCTGGGTCAGGCGACCAGGGGTGAGGGGCGGCGTGCCCCGGCGCTGGGGGACCTGGGGCGGCGGGGGGCTGGATGCAGGGGGCAGGAGCAGGGATCCGTGGGAGCCAGAGGCCCGGGGCGGGGCACTTGGGAAAGTTCTTGGAGGGCCCGGGCTGTGGCCAGGAGGGCTGGGCCCTCCTCGGGGGGTGAAGGCGACAGGAGAAGCCCCCCCTGAGGCCCCTGCCACCAAGGACAGCCGCTCAGGCTGCCGCGGGGGTGTCTCTGGCGTACTCGGCGGGCCGGCGGCCAGCCCAGGGGACAGCTCCCCGGGAGGCTGGCCCAGCTGCCCGGGGCTGGACGACGGGGACCTGGCGGACGGCGGGGGCGGCAGGAAGGGCTCCGCGAGTCCCAGGCCTCCCCGGGCCCCCGGCAGCGGGGGCGGCGGCTGGCTGGCCTGCGGGGAGCGGGCGCCCGGCTGCAGCGGGGTGAGCAGGGGCGAGTCGGACGAGGACAGGGAGCCCCCGAGCGCCTTGTGGAAGTGGCCGAACCCGGCGGTGGCGGCGGCGGCGGCGGTGGAAGGCGTGGGCGCTGGGGAGGAGCCGCCGACCCCTGGCGGCGGGGAGGAGCTGGACGAGGGGAGGAGCGGGCTCAGACCGGCCGGCGCGGAGAATCCAGCCAGTTGTTGGATGTGAAAGGAGGAGGAAGACGGCGTGTCCACCTGGGACGGGCTGCTGGCGGGCGAGGCGGAGCCCAGCGCCGATGGGATCAGAGACTGCAGCCGCTTCAGGTGCCGGGGCGTCTGCCCGGCCCCGAGGCCGCCGAGCCCGGGCCCCGGGGGAGGCCGGAAGATGGCAGCCGGCAGGCGCGGGTGGTGAGTGAGGGCGATGGCCACGGAGGTGGTGGCGGCGGCGGCCTGCAGCGGCGCCTGGATCAGCGGGGTCCAGATGACCGGCGTGGGGGTCGGCGTGGCGGAGGCGGCGGCCTGGACGCGATGCGCGCAGTGCGCCATCTCCCTGTCGTGCTGCACGATCTGCTGGATGATCTCGTTTTCTTGGTAGTTGAAGACGCCTGAGTTGAGGTCGTGCTGGACTTTGTGGAGGAGGATGGAGTTTTTCTTGCCTGGACCACCGAACAAGATCAGGCACTTAGGCCGGGGTGGGAGCAGACAGAAGCCTGTACCCCGCCCCCGCCCCCGCCCCGCCGCCACCTCCCTCCCGGCAGGCAGCTCACCGATGCGGTCCAGGCGGTCCAGCGCCACCGTCTCGAAGGCCCGCCGCATCATGGGGTACTCCTCCAGCACCTCATTGAAGTTGTCCACGCTCAGCGAGTAGAGGCGGCAGTAGGTGTCAGCCCTCACGCTGGCTGTGCGTCGGCCCCGCGTCAGCAGGCAGATTTCTGCCAGGATATCAGGAGTCAGTGGCCTCCCAGCAGATTCCACAGAACCCCACCACCACCCCGTCCCACCCTGACCTGGGCCCTGCTGCTGGGACAGAAGCTTGACAGGCTCACAAGGCCCCATCCCCAGGCTGTGACCCCTTCGGATGCCAGCCTGCAACCAAATGGGTACCAGACTAACTCCCATCTCTGGAACCACCCCTGTATGAGGAAAGGGCAACCCACTCCAGTTTTCTTGCCTGGGAAATCCCATCATGGACAGAGGAGCCTGTCAGGCTACAGTCCATGGGTTGAAAAGAGTCGGATAGCATGCGCCAGCCTCACAAACACCCACTCCCAGGCAGTGGCGTGAGGGTCTGTGATGTCATTCTTGGTGACTCCCCAACTCATTCCCCTGTTCCCCCAGGACCCCTTAGCTGCTTCACCTCCAAAATAAGAGCCATCTGCCAGCTTGGTCTCCTTGTTGCCCTTGGTGAGCACGCTGACCACCCCGTGCTGAATGAAGTACATCTTCTTGCCAATGGTGCCTTCGCGGATGATGTAGTCCCCAGGCTGGAAGACCTCGAAGCGCAGCTTGGTCAGCATGGAGGTCACAAAGTTGGGATCCGCGTTGGCAAACAGTGGCATGGAGGCCACCAGCTTTCTGCAGTTAAAGTTGATGATCTCCTGCTCCCAAGATGGGGTGAATTGAGAAAGGGAGGCGGAGGTGAGGGGAACCGCCCAGCAGGAAGGCCTGGCTCCCCTCCCGAGCCACCAAGCTCACCTCCCGCAGTGGCTCGCTCAGCTCGCCCAGAATGCTCTCCTCGTCGAACATCTTGCCCTGGTAGCGGTGCTCGTAGTAGTCATGGATGCGCTGGCGGGTGTCGGGCGGGAGCTTGTGGAAGGACATGTACTGCTCCACCTGCTTGTACTGAGTGCCAGGAGAGAGAGAGTGTCACCTCCTAGCCAGCCAGTCTGACCGCCCCAGCTGGCACCTCGCTGTCTCGGCTGCTGGTGACTAGAGCCAGCATGGCTCCCGTGGGCCTTTTTGGCTGACCTTTGAGAGTGAGGGCCTCAGCGTGGATGTGGCCCTGACTCCCAGCCACTTGGGGTAGAGGAGGGGCACTAGAGCACCCAGTCTTCACCATGTTCAATACAATGATTCCTCTAAAGGTCAGTCTCCTCTATGTCACACTGTGGACAGCGCGGCCTCGCTCACAGACTCTAGAAGGAGCTGTTTCCCAGCAGTTGTAACAAACTGGCAGAGGCAGCGGAATGGGCTGCATTAGAGGTTTGGAGGGGTTGGAGACTGAAGGCAGGATGCCTGACGCATCAGGTGGGGCATGTGTCCAACCATGGGCTCCGGTGAGGCTGAGTCTTTGCTTAAAGAGCAACTCCAGCTAGGCCTACCAGCTGGAGGGAGGGGCTGGGTAGAGAAGGGATGTTAAGTAAAGGTTTAGGGACAAAAGATTGTGAACCTAAGTGCCCAGGACTTAACCAACTAAGAAACGCTCCTGCCCCTGGCCCCCCGGGGTGATGGGTGGGTGCCGCTCCAGCCACCCCTGGATTGTGGGTGGAGAGTGGGGATCCTCAGGTGCATAGCTGGGATAGGAGGCACAATTAGGCAAGAAACAGATGTTCCCACAGGGGGATGTAAGGGAAGTCCCTGTACCCCAGGAACCATCAGAAATAGGATGTACTAGCGCTCCAAAGAGGTGGGGACACAGTGCTGCGACAGAGCAATGACAAGAAGGAGGTGATGTTCCCTAAGGTTCTTCCAAGTGCCGTGACCCAGGCGGGAGCCAGCTGGGATGAAGGAGAAGGAGCTGATGACAGGGCAGCCGCTACCAGGCACCAAAGATGGCTCCCGGATTCTGGCCTGGGCGTCTGCACTACTGTATCCACTAAGAAGACAGGCATGAGGGGAGGTTGGAGTGGAGAAGGCTGGAGAATGTTCTCATCTTGGACGTGATGAGGGTGAGGTCCAAAGAGGCATCAAGTAGTGTGGGGCTTAAGAAGGAGCTGGGGGCTGATTATACTATTTGGGTCCCACTGCAGTGAGATGGACACAGAACATGGGGTGGGGTGGGAAGACAGCAACCCCTAAGAAAACTGGAGAGAGAGAAGCAGAGATTTGGGCCCACGCCACCAAGCGCCCAGCGTGGGATGACTGAGAAGATGAGCCAGCCAAGGAGAGTGGGGAAACGAGCAGAGAGCACGCGGTTGTGCAAACAAGTACGAAGCCCAGCAGGGAGTCATAACTGTCAGGGGCCAAGCAAGACAAGGACCCCACAGGACCCGCTGGCTTTAGCAACACAGAGGGCACAGATGACCTCAGACTCAGCAGGCTGAGAGAAGGGCAGATTCAGCATCCGCAAACAATGCAAGTTGGGTTGGTTGCATGGTGCATTGGTTGGTTTTAGGAATTTGTCCATGAGAAAGAGGCAGAGAGCAGAAAAGATAGCAGCCGAAGCCGAATGATGGTGGATGGACAGACATTTTTAAGAAGGGAGAGATGGGGCAAGTGTCAGTGCTGGTGTGAGGGCCCTGGAGAGGAGGAGGCCTGAGGGGACTGTGGACACAGCATAGGGGGCCAGGTGGGAAAGGGGCCCTCAGGCAAGAGACACAGGCCCCCATTACAGCAGGAGGAAAGGGGGTACAGATAAAAGACATTAGAGGTGTTTTAAGGCTGGGAGCTGAGCGTCCCCTAAGAGGAGTCCCCCACTCTGTCGCCCACCCAGGGAGCCCCCATCAGAAGGGGCTGGACCCATGGAAGCCCCGTGCCTGTCAGCCTGTGCTCCCTGTGGGAAGGAGCGACGGGCAGGTTCTCCTAAGAGAGCCCAGGGTGGACCCCGGCGTTTCGCCCTACCTTCTCCTGGTACTGGCGCCGGGAGGAGTCCAGGGACTGGATGAGGGCGGTGGCATGGCCGATGAACATGGCGTAGCAGGTGGCACCCACAATCATGCTGAGCATGGTGAGCCAGACGTCCGACATGCCCACCGGGGCCTGCCGGCCATATCCGATGCACAGCATATGGCTCATGGCCTTGAAGAGGGCGTAGGAGTACTGCTTTCCCCAGGAGTTGTTCTGTGGACAGATGCACAGGTGGGCAGATGGGGAAGGGGTAGGCCAAGGAGAGGCAGGCCCTTCTCTTCAGCATCTAGAAAAGCCACACCCCTCCCCCAGCCTAACTCCCAGTAGCTGGGGCCCAGGCTCCCAACCTTGCTGTCAGCTGAAAACCTTGGTTAAGGAGCGAGGAGGCTCGGCAGCCCAGGGTGACCAAATGAATCCCTCACCTAGGCCATTCTCTGGCAAGGCAGGGAGGGCAGGGCTCAGACCGGGAGTCCCAGCAAAGGAATGGGCTCAGCCTAGCCCCTGGCTGACGTCTCAGCCCCTGGGGCAGCCGGGAGTCTCCCCAGTAGCCAGGGCTCCCGGCTGGGCCACCCCGCTGTCCTGCACTTGCTGAAGCAGCTCCATCCCTCCCACCAAGCTACTGCCAAGTGAAGCCCATTTCCCCACTGACCTCAATTATAAAACCAGATATGCTTCCCCTGGGGGGACAAGCTCAGGCAGACTGAGCCAAAAACGCTGTCCTCATTTTGGGTGAGCAAAGTTAAAGAGCTGCCGAGCTAAGGTGCCTCCTGTGTGAACCCAGCCTGCATCCAGCCAGGGCTGCGCCGCTTGTTACCCTCCCCTACCCCAAAGGTGGATGGTCGGAAACCCACACAATGCTGGGGGCGGGAGGACAGAGAAAGGGAGCGAGGCTCCTGGCTATTTTTGTCTGCAAAGCCAGTCCGTGTCTCAAGGAAGGCTCAGTGTGGGAACACTGGGCTTGGAAGGGCCACCTCCTAAATTTAGTGCCTGTGTGGGCCTGTCACCCACACACAGAGCAGAGTTAACTGCCCCAAATGAGGGGGCCACCAGGTGGTGACACCCCACCTCCCCAGTGCTCTCTGCCCACAAGGCGGGTGCATTAGCATTGATGTGGAAATCAACCCTCACGCATGACCCCCAGACTCTTGCCCAGAGCCCTAAGCACTACAGAGGTCACCAAGATTGTTTTCCAGCACCTGGAGGGAGGCACAGGAGCTGCCAAGTTCAAGGTCACTTTGACCATCCTGGACAGAGCTGAGCTAGTCTTGGGGTTCTCAGTTCAGACAAGGGTGGGAGGTCTGCAGGGCTGATGATCTTCAGGGGTGGAGGGACCCTGGGCTCCTGGCCTGGGGCACAGGGTTGGGGGGGCAGCCCCCACTTGCCTCCAACCAGGGCTTCCGGCCTTACTGCTGAGCCTCTGGGGACCCGGAAATTCGATCCATTTGGCCAATTCATTTACACTTAACTCATCAAAATGCTGAAAGATGCCTCAGGGTCTCTTTCACCTCTTTCAAAGCCAGTTTTCCCACCCCTGGGATCCCTAGAGACCAAACCAAACTAACTGGGATTGAGAGGAGGAGGTGAGGGTTCCCAGAGCCAGAGAAAGGCTCACAGGTCCAGGGGATCCTCCATCCTGCCTGGAGCTCACCCTGTCCCTGGGAGGCTGGGGGACCCTGCCCCATGGCTCTTCTCACCCACCCACAGGGCTGGAGGGGGAGGGAGATCAGGCTCCATCTAACCGGCCTTCTCTGCTCAGGACCCCCACGCGTGACCAGAGTGTGCGTCTATGGGGCAGGGAAAGGAGGGGGGTGAGAAGGGGCAAGGAGGCAGAAAGGCAGCCCTGGGCTGCTGCTGGAGCAGAAAGCGGCAGCCACATGAGATCTGGGGTCTGTGTGGGCTGCCCACAGCGCCCCTCCCTGGCTTCTCTCTCCTAGGCTGTTAAAGGTTGTTCTGCCCCTGGGAGCAGACGTGTAAGAGGGCAGGAGCCACCAGCCCGGCCTTCTCGCACCTGGTATAATCTGAGGGAGATCAGGTCTTAGTCTCCCTGGTGCTGTTGGGGCCCTGGGGAAGCTTGGTGGAGGCTCTAAGGTGGCAGCGGCAGCAGCAGGGAGGCGGGGGCGCCGCCCTAACCAGCACTCGGTGGAAGGTCCTGCATGCCGCGACTCAAGGGCCCCACACGGGGTCTGCTCTGGCCGGGGCACCGTCCTCAGTCCCCCCCACAGCCGGGCCGGTGCTCACCACCATATTGTTGATGGACACCCAGCAGTCGTCGGGGAAGTCCTGCAGCATGGGCACCAGGAACTGCAGACAGCCGTCCCAGTGGCAGAGCAGCAGCATCATGCCAATGAGGTTGACGATGCGCACCACAGCACTCGCCAGGTCGTAGGTCATGTGAAAGATCTGCAGGCAGAGGGGAGAGAGTGGCCCACTGGGCAGTGGGTGGGGGGGCTGGCCTGGTCCCAGACCTGGCAGATCCCGCAGCTGTTTGCAGCCCCCCGCTGCTCTGCACACATGGGGCAGTGCGCCCAGCTTGGTGCATGCCTCAGCCGTGACGAGGAGAGAAGGCATCAGGCCAGACACTGGGACAAGCAGCCTGCAGGCAGTGGGGCCCCAGAGGGATGCCATCTGGGATCCGCATGGATGCCGAGTACCTCCCATGGGGCGTCCAGCTGCCCAGGCCAGACACATGAAGGGAGGGCCTGCAGGGTCCATGAGGCCCAAAGTCGGCAGAGAAACTGCTTCCTCAGCTTGCATGGACTGTGAGGACAACACGCAGAAGAGCCAGCCCGCCAGAGGCTTCTCAGGGGACCACCGTGGGTGGTCAGGCCAGGCAAATGGTATTTCCCTAAATCCGTCACTGGTCTCTCAGTAGACCCCAGGGAAAGTGGGCTCTGCCTAAGGCAGCCACGGAACTGAGGGGGAGCCATATCGACACACAGGCTCCAAGTTCCCACAGTCCTTGATCCCAGACCCCACTCCTGCCCGCTTCCTAGCTGTGTGACCTTGAGAAAGTCCCTGAACCTCTCTGATCCTTTTTGCCTCATCTGGAAAATGCAATATAACTTCTTAACTTTGAGTGGGTTGTCAAAAAGATTAAATTATACATATAAAGTGCTTAGTACTAGGTATGGAAGTATTCAATAAATTGCAAACCATTATTAATTGATAAGTTGTTAATAATTAATCCTTCTGATGAGTTAATATGTATGAGAAGTAATACTTTCCTGTACAGTTTAATAAAATACAGCAGCTTCAACCCCAGCCCACGTCAGCCTCAACGCCAGCCCACCTAGCCCCCAGAGGGGCCCCAGGCCATCCCCAGGTGGATGGCCACCCATCCATCTCTATTCCTGTGGCTCTAAAGTGAGGGGCTGAAGTGTGGCTGGGCAGGCCCGAGGGGCACATTCCAGCACCCCTGCCCCATCCCCTCCTCCCAGAGCTGCCTCTTGGCCCAGTTTCAGCAGGGGTCATCCTGGAGACAGGATGGTGAGGGGACAGAGGTGGAAGGAAGTCTAGAGGGAAGCTTCTGGAAGTTCTGACCTTGCCTCTGGCCTGGGAGACTTTGGGGGTGCCCCACCCAGAGTTCTGGTCCCTCCATGTGACTCGCAGGTAGACAGCCTTCCTGGAGAGGGGCTTTGGGCAAAAACTGGAGACTTGTCAAGTGCCACAGAGAGCTAGTTCAAGTCCATTTCAGATGGGGGAAACTGAGACCTCAAGAAACAGACTCTAGATATTTCAACCCCTGGCTAGTGGTCTTTTAGTAACAGCCCCGTAGCTGGTGGTAGGATATTCTGATACTTGAGACCTTAGTTTTGCTTTCTTTTTTTAAAAAAAATTATTATTCTTTTCGGCCGTGGTGGGTCTTCGTTGCTGCGTGGGCTTTTCTCTCCAGTTGTGACGAGCAGGGGCTCCTCTCCAGTTGTGGCACTCGGGCTTCTTGCTGCAGTGGCTTCTCTTGTTGCGGAGCGCAGGCTCCAGGCGCACGGACTTCGGTAGCTACAGTGCACAGGCTCAGTGGTTGTGGCTCCCGGGCTCTAGAGCACAGGCTCATAGAGTTGCGGTGCATGGCCTTAGTGGCTCCACAGCATGTGGTATCTTTCCAGACCAGGGATCAAACCTGTGTCTACTGCATTGGCAGGTGGATTCTTTACCACTGAGCTACCAGGGAAGCCTCTTAGTTTCCCCTTCTGAAATGTGGGCTTAGCCTGGGTCTTGGTCTGGAGAAACCGAAGATGAATACGTCTTGTCCATCACCCCCTGGGTTGTGCCCACCTGTGGCCCCCTTAGTAGCATGACTCTGGATGTACCAGCTGAAAAGACGAAACAGACCTTGGACAGTTTCATGAACCATGGCAGCTCTAGCTTGTCCCATCGCCCCTTACATCCCTGGGACAGAGGGACAGTAACACTGTACCTGCCGGGAGGCACCCAGTCCCTCATTCATCATCTCTTTCAAACTCACAACAACACTTTGCTGAAGATGTTAACCCATTTACACCCAGGCTCAGAGAAGTAAAGGGACTTGCCCTCAGTCATGGTGGCAACAGAAGAGGCAGATTGGAACCCAGGGCTACCTGAAAATTCTTAGACTGGTCCAGGGCAGAAAGGGTGGTTTTCAGTAACTCCATTTTGTAAATAAAGTGAAAATGTTAGTTGCTCAGTTGTGTATGACTCTTTGTGACCCCATGGACTGTAGCCCCCCAGACTCCTCTGTCCATGGGATTTCCCCGGCAAGAATACCGGAGTGGGTTGCCATTCCATTCTCCAGCGGATATTCCTGAGTCAGGGGATTGAACTCAGGTCTCCTGCATTGTAAGAAGATTCTTAACCATCTGAGCCACCAGGGAAGCCCTACAATTCAAACCCAAAGTGACCAAGTGATGTGGCCCGATCCACACTGCAAGCTGGACCTCAGGTGTTTCATCCTGGAAGCCTGGCACACAGTGTAATACCATAGACAGAGCTGTGTGCCCAGCAGCCTAGCCCCAGTGGGACCCATATCCCAGCCCCAGGGTTGTCAGCATGCCGTTGCCTGACTAAGTTGACATATCCCTGTGTAAGGAGAGGTGGGTACTAGAGACCAGGCAGGGCAGGCAGCTCCTGAGGACCAGCGCCCCAGATGCAGCTCCAAGGGAATATTCCACTTATGTCTCTTCAGTACCTGCTTAGGTAAACTCAGTAGCTCCATGACCTTCGACTCACTAACCTTTCACAGTCTTGGTCGATAAGGGTGACACCAGCTCCCCTACTCTGGGGGGAGGGGGAGGGGGAGTGACATGGAACCACCTAGTCTCAGAGATGGCTAGCATCTGTTCTCACCACCCACCACCCCTCAACTACAATAAAGCTATATATCTGCCCTCACTTCTCAGGGTTGTTCAAGAAATTAAACTGGCTAAGAAAGTGCTCTGGGCCATACAGAAATACATAGGAGGTGGAGTGGAGACAGAATCATTATTATTAAGTTCCTTCATTTCCGACTCTTATGAACTGAATATTTGTCTCTCCAAAATCCATACACTGAAGCCCTAAACCTCAATGTGATGGTATTAGGAAGTGGAGCCTTTGGGAGAGGATTTGGTCATAAGGGTGGGATCCCCATGAATGGAGTTAGTGCCTTTTTAAGAAGAGACATATGAAACAATATATGGCCACCTGAGGACACAGAAAGAGCATGGTTATCTATAAACCAGGAAGTGGGCCCTTACCACAACTTGACTACAACAGCATTCTAATATCCTTCCAGCCTCCAGAACTGTGAAAAATAAATATTTGTTGTCTAAGCCCATCAGCCTGTGGTATCTTGTTCTAATAGCCTGAACCATATACTGCACTGAAGAAAGCCTTGGACCAATTTTAGAAAACATCCCAGACTCTACAGCCTATGATAATGGCTCCTTCCTATGTCTTACTTTGGGTCTTAAAGACCAGATCAAGGTTGGCACATTTTAATGCAATGTCTTTCCTTTTTCTATCATCCTTGTTTTTCTTTTCTTTGTAACTAATTTTCTTCCAAGATCAGGTCCCTGTCTAATCTTGCCTTTATCAGGATCTCAGCAACAAGTATGCAGGACAAGTGGCAGGGTCTCCGGAACTGAGACGTGCTTAAGTGACAAAGGCAAAGGTGAGGAAGACAGTGATGGGGATGATAGGGGCCAGAGGTGCCATGAGGGTGCACGGTGGCATTTGAAAAAGGCCCCACTCTGGGCTTCTCTGGTGGCTCAGACAGTAAAGAATCTGCCTGCAATGCAGGAGACCCAGGTTTGATCCCTGGGTTGTGAAGATCCCCTGGAGAAGGAATGGCTACCCACTCCAGTATTCTTGCCTGGAGAATCCCATGGACAGAGGAACCTGGCGGGCTGCAGTCCATGGGGTCGCAAAGAGTCAGACACGACTGAGCAGCTGAGCATGCACACACTTGGCTTTGCAGGAAGGAAAAAGGTGCTTTTCCCTTCACGTGGCACAGACTCACGTATCCTCATACAAGAGTGTGGTGGTGGTGGTGGTGGCAGTGTGCCTCGTATTGGCTGAAGGGTGCAGGTGCTAGCAGGTCCAGCAGGGGTGGGTAGTGAGAGTTTTGGTGGTGTGAGGGGTACCGTGGATGGCTCTCACACACTAAGCTAGGGGCACCGACATGCAAAGTCTGAGCTTTCTGCAAAGAGCTGGGGGGGGCACTTCCATTCAGTCTAAGAGGAGACCCCAGATAGTGGACACTCACCCCTCCCCCAACACTCCACAGCACCCAGGTGTGGTTCCTGAGAGCAAGGCTGAACGTTGCTGGGAGAGGTTGCTAAACACTCGTGTGTCCCCACTGTGAGCTGGGGCCACAGGCCACCTGCAAGTCAGCTGCACTGTGCAAATATTTGTCTTGCTCTTTATACCTCATTAAAACCCCCTTTTATGATGTTAGTTCTGACTCCAGGGGTTGAGTGTCTTCATTTTGAGGGCCCCACAAGGCTTGCTAGGCAGGTGGCCTGGGCAATTCCCTCTCCAAGCCTAGCATGGCACTCAAGGGATGCTCCTACTCCTGCTCCCTTCTGCATCTTCTGGACCACAGGGCAGCATGTGTCTCCCACTGCCTCCCACAGTGGGCAAGTGCCTTCTCTGCTCTGAGCCTCAGTTTCCTCATGCCAGCTCCCAGGGCTGTCCTGGGGATCAGCTGGCACACAGGAGGTACTCAGCACATGGTAGTTCCTTTCCTTCCATCTTTTTCCCAGCCCTCAAAACAAAGAGCTGATTTCCTCAGTCCTGGGGAGAGACCAGAAACTGGAGTTTCTGCCAAGGCCTCTTCTTGGTTGAGTTCCCTCCTGAGACTCATTTCCTCCTAGGGAAGAGGGAAAACCTTCTCCCTGTGTCTCTGGAACAAGTGACCACATTAAGGACAGCAGTCCAGGGTTGGAGAGAGTGGATGGTGTGTGTGTGTGTGTGTGTTTCCTGGGTACCAAATGGAGGTGGCTGAGCTGAGCATCATGCTAGGTCCCTTCCTGGAGCTTGTAGAGAAGACCCACTCCCACCCCCCAGGACCATGCCTCTGGGTCATCCTGAACTCCCAATTCTGAGAGAGGTAGAAAAATTGAGCCCCAAAAGGAGAAGATATTTATCAGGGTTTACACGCCCCGGCCTGACCTTCTGCCTCCAGCCCCTCCCACCACTCCAAGATGCTGCCGAGGGAAAGAAGAGGCTTCTGGGATGGGTCACTGGGGTGCTGGGCCCTGCAAGGGAACATCTGAAGGGGGGTAACCATGGTTTCTAACAATAGCCTCTGTGCCTCTAACAAGCTCTCACCTCGGAGGGAGGGAAGAGGCTTGGCTGGAAGAGGTTTGGGAGGAAGATGCTGACCTAGATCACCCAGGATGGAGGCAGAGGCTGGCATCCTCGGAGACAATCGCCCACGCCTGCCAAGCCCCTCCACCTGCCCTGACTCCTAAGAGCCACCCAGGATGGAGGCAGAGGCTGGCATCCTCGGAGACAATCGCCTGCGCCTGCCAAGCCCCTCCACCTGC
The DNA here is from genome assembly GCF_055505025.1 of Bos grunniens. NCBI lineage: Eukaryota > Metazoa > Chordata > Mammalia > Artiodactyla > Bovidae > Bos > Bos grunniens. The sequence continues at coordinate 82,219,419 of NC_141174.1, read as the reverse complement.
CCTGACTCCTAAGAGCAGCTATACTAACATTCAGGACCTCTGGACGGGAGGTTGGCCTGCGCTGGGCTGGGCTGGGCTGGGCTCGGGGAGGGTCTGAAGGCTGAGGGTCGGGACCCCAGCCTCTCAGAAGCTTTTCCTTCCCCACAGGAGGCCAGCTCCCCAGCCCCCATCCAGGGCCATGACTGTGTCCTCAGGACGACCAGCTAACGTGATCCTCGCCCAGGGAGGTTGGAGGGGGCCTGAGGCCCAGCCTCCGGGAACATCGGAGCACATGTGACAGGTGGGGAAACTGAAGTCCAAAGAAGGGAAGAGATGCGTGTGAGTCACAGTCAGTGGAGGAGACAGAGCCGAGTCTTCCCTGTGAAATACCTCCTTCCTCAGCTCAGCCTGAGATTGGAGGCCTCAGAGGGTCTCCCTGCTGCTTCCTCCCAGCCAAAGTGAAACTGGGAACAGCCCCAGGACTTGGGTAGGCTACTGAGAATCTGGAATCAGGGCTCCCGGGGCCAGCTGGGAAACCCCAATCCAATCCCAGGGGTTTAGTGGGAGCCCTTGGCTAGACAGTGTGCCTGGCAGCCACCAACTCAAAGTAATTTCCTTCCCAGCTGGTCGGCAAGATAAGGGTGTGTGTGTGGATGGGGGGCAGGGAGTCTTCCATCTGGCCTCCCAGGATCTCCCTTCCTGCCCATGAGAGCAGGTAACGTTGTCCAGTTCCAGCCCCGACCTGGGGCCTTTGTTCAGGGTGAGAGCCTGCCTGGCCAGTTTTGGGTAGCCCAGAGGGGAAACAGGCCACGGGCCCACCCTGCCCAGCCACTGGCAACTCAGCCAGCTCTCCCCAGAATACATGGTCCCCAGGGCCCTGGCATAGGTGAGGAGCAAGGTTCGCCCCCAGGGGTCTGGGGCCTGGAGACATGCACTGATGTCAGAGAAGGGAAAGAGCGACGCCTCTGCTTTGTTTTCCCCCATATTCCACAACATGTGGAATCTTAGTTCCCTGACCAGAGGTCGAACCACACCCCCTGCATCTCTGCACTGGGAGTGTAGAATTTTAACTACTGGGCTGCCGGGGAAGTCCTGACTCCTTTGCTTTTAATCCGCAGACTAGCGGTAATTTCAAGACACACAGAACTTCTGGGGTTTCTTGGGGACTGAGGGGCCCCACATGGTTCTGAATTTCCACCTGGGACAGAAACCAAGAGATAAGCCCATCAGGGCATTCCAGGAGGTTCACCTCCATCTTCCCTCGGCAGCCACTCAGAGCTGCCCTGGCCACCACTACCCTGAGCCCCCCCAGGCACTGTCCCCTCTTAGCCCTGAGTTCAGACCCACATGCTAACCCCTCTCTGCACCAAGTCCCCCAGGTTCCTCAAACCCAAACTTCCCAAAGAACTCACCCCACGCTCCTCCCCTCCACTGCCTGCCTCCCCAGTCTGAGCGGGGAGTCTCTCCCAACAGAGGGAGTGGTAACAGACCCAGCCAGCCTCCTTTCAGGCTGCCTGAGAACGTGGGAAGGGCAGGAAACTGGAGTCGGGAGACCTGGGTCAAAATCCTGCCACTGGGCAGCTGACCCCCTCACCCTCGGTTTCCTCTGACAAATATGGATAATAAATCCCGCCCTGCTGAGCTTGTCAGCCAGGTGTGAGGAACCAAAGAAACCATGGACAGAAAGTCTTTAAGAAAAATAAAGACCCTATAGAAGCAGGGGGGTTACAAGAAAATTGAGTGGGGAGGGGCGTCTATTAAACAGTTCTCTGCACCGGGCTTCACACCAAGGGTTTTGCAAACGTTATCTCTTTTAATCCTCGCAACAATCCACTGAGGAAGGGATGACTTACTCCCACTTTGCAGATAAGAGACTGAGGCTTGGGGGTAAGGCTGCCTCTTAGTCAGTCAGCCAGGATTTTAATTCAGGTCTAATTAATCCTAACCCCAAAGCCCACACGCATTTCACCACGCTCTGCAGGGATGTGGACCACACTGCTGGGAGCCAAAAGCGCTAACTGGACCTGATCCGGCTCTGCTAGAGGTCTGCTGTGTGACCTTGGACAAGCCATTGCTTCTTCTATCAGCAGAAATCATGCAAACTTTTCAGCCCAAAGAGAATTCCTGTCATGAAGGGATTCTGCCAGGCTGGTGTAGGCACTTCTGCAGCACAGGTGTTCATGACACCTCTGACCTCAATCTGCCAGTGCCCTAACTATCAGCCATGGGCACTGCTGCCCACAGCCCAGGCTGCTGCAGGGAGTGGGCAGGGGGCGGGGCTTGCTGTCCTGGGCATGGCACTTACGTCCAATCACACAGAGGTTCCAAAGAACAGGAGCCTAACAGTGAGCCGTGGCAAGACATGGCCCTCTGCAGAAGCTTCCCCAGGTGGAGGCCCACGCTGGACCCTGAGCCTGGTACCTCCAGGCTGGCCTGCCTGCTGCTGCCAGCCTATAGCCCTCTCTTGCTCCCATAGATGACTGCATTCAGCCCACAGATGAGTTAGGTTTGTTCGAGATGGTTTTGGCCACTTCGCTGTTTTACAATTTTTATGTAGTCTCTATAGCCAGTGCTCTGCCCAGGGCCCCTAGCAGCCCTTTACAGCTTGTGCTCACACGTCTCCAGAAACGCACCAGGCCTGCATTCCCTACAGCCAGCACTCAAAGCTCTTTATCAGAGGTCTGGCTCCAGGAAACCACTTTGCCTGCTAGCGCTGTCAGTGCCCTGAACCTGTGACTGACTGGTGAAGGGATATAAAACGCCCACCTCCTTTGCCCTGATTGGGACGAGTCCCAGGCGAGCTGCTGCTGCTGTGGTTGTTCAGTCACTAAGTCACGTCTGATTCTGGGACCCCACCAACTGCAGCATGCCAGGCTTCCCTGTCCTTCGTCATCTCCCAAAGTTTGCTCAAATGCATGTCCATCGAGTCGATGATGCCATCCAACCCCCTCATCCTCTGCCACCGCTTCTGCTGCCTGCAAGTTGAGGTCTTGAGGTGTGCTGTGTCCTGTCAGAGAGTGTCCCCTGAGACTTAGCTTGGTGTCAGCCTTGTTTGGCTTCCTTCTTTCCTCTCTATTCCTTTCCTTCCTTCCCCTGTCCCTCTTCTCCAATCTCTTACCAGATTTTCCTAGAAACACTTTCTCCCCCCCTAACACACACACAAATCACCTTATACAAATCCTCACCTGAAGGTCTGCACCAGAAGAGCCCAATCTAAGATAGTTGTCAACAAAATTTGCACCAAAATCCCCATTTCTGCTTCTTATGATAGATCTGTAGATCTAGAAACCTGGGCCCATACCATTTGGCTGCAGTGGCCAGAGATGAGCAGAAGTGCCTGATACAGATGGAAGATATGCTCTCCAGTTTTCCCCAGTCCACCACACTCCCTATTGTCCTTCAAATGGCCATTTTCATATGTTCTGCCAGGCTTATGAGTTTTCAGACCCCACAATAAAGTGCAGTGATTAACAGTACAAGCTATGGAGTCTAGATTTACCAATTAATAATTCTGTGACATTATATAAATCCCTTCATAAATCCCTTATCTAAATCCCTTCATCTTTCTATATTTCCTCATGTGAAAAATGAGTACTTACATGTACCTATTTGGTACCTTCCATGCTTGAAACTTAAATGGGATACTGCCTGTAAAGTGATTTGTGTAGTATCTAGCACATGGTAAGAAGTCAAGAAATTACTAATATTTGTCCTCTTGGAGGAGATGTGCCTACTACAATCCGACAGCCCATATCCAACTATTTGCTGACCCATCACTCCCCTCGGGGTGGGGAGGTACCTCTCCCCTGAAGAGGTTTGGATCTGAACACTCACCTCTTCCCACTGGTGAATATATCGAATGAGGCGGGAGAGACGCAAGAGGCGCAGGAGGCTGAGGATCTTGGTGAACCGGACAATGCGCAGGGCCCGGGCAGTCTTGTAGACCTCCGAGTCGATGCGTGTCTCCACAATGAGGAAGATGTAGTCCACAGGGATGGAGGAGATGAAATCCACCACGAACCAGCTCTTTAGGTACTTCATCTTAATCCGCTGCGGGTCAAGGATGATCTCTGTGTTGTCCTCCACCACGATCCCTGTGCGGAAGTTGAGGACCAAGTCGATGAGGAAGAACGTGTCCGACACCACGTTGAAGACAATCCATGGTGTGGTGTTCTCATCCTTGAAGAAGGTGATGCCCACAGGAATGATGATCAGGTTTCCTACCATCAGCAGCAGCATGGTCAGGTCCCAGTAAAATCTGCCCAGAGACACACCGGTCAGTCATAGGAGGAGAGAGGGAATGAATGACAGACCCCAAAAGAAAGCTCAAAGAGAGCAAGGGTGGAGAGAGAAGTCTTGAGAGCTTCCAAAGTCCTGCAGGAGATAGGCGCATGGGTACCGGGGCAAGATGTAGTGACTGGCATAGCGAGAGGCTCTTCCTTAGTCATCCTTAGGGATGCTTTCTGCCTGCCTCTCCATGAACTCCCCGATGACAAGCCTCCTACTCCAATCCCTATACCCCAGTGAGAGGCTGAGAAGCAAACTAAATAATGACATCCAGAGAGAGGTGAGAGGCTGTTTTAGCAGCAGAAGTAGTTCACCCCACACCACCCCCAGGCTCAGGCCAGGCTGCTCCATCCTCCCTGATGGTCAACTGTGGCTTGAGACAGGCTGGCAGTTAGACATGCCACAGACCGTGACCAGAGAACAGGGGAGGATCAGACGCACAGCGGGAGTCTGGGAGACTGTGGGCGTGGGATCCAGTCCCAGCTCTGTCACTAACATTGTGTGACATCAGGCCGGTGCCCTCCCCATCTGGGCCTGAGTTTCCCCACTGTGCAATGAGGTCTGCACACTCAGTCCTATAATTCAGATCTGGCCTTCTCCCACACTGGCTCTCAGGGTTGGTGCTGGGGGGCAGGTCTCCTGTTAGTCTATTCCCTACAGTCAGAAAACCTCTGACCATCTCTCTCCCCTAGAGGTTTGCTTCTAACACAGTGGTCAGGAAAGTCAGTGATATCTTCAAATGCAGGCAGGGTTGTTTTTTTTTTTTCTAATATACTTCAACAATTTCATTTTTTCCAACAAATAATTTATACTTAGCAAAGTAGATATTTTTCATGTTCAAGTACACATTTAAATAAACACAGATTGCACAATCAATACATTAATCACAATAAACTATTAGAAATATTTTCTCATTTTTTTTCTTAAAAAGTTTCCTTTAAACATTATTTGGTAGAAGGTACATACACTGTTTCAGTTAACTGGAAGTTTTTGTGATAAAAAACTTTTTTAAACTTTTATGAGAGTTGATGTTGTGTTCCTTTCAGGTGTACAGCAAAGTGATAGGCAGTGTTAATGGGGGATTTCAAGTACTACTCAATGCAATATAATGAGACCAGGGGGGCTTCCAGCATCACTTCTCCCAAGGCCTCAAAGCAACTGCTAATACTTCCCGGGGGAGGTGGGGAGGGACCCTCAGGGTGAAGCCTCTGAAAGGTTAAGCAATATGAGGAGGTAAAAACTAACTCACAGGTCTCCTACCTGGCCCAAAAAGGGCCCCTAGAGAGTATGAAGTGGAGAAGGCAATGGCACCCCACTCCAGTACTCTTGCCTGGAAAATCCCATGGGCGGAGGAGCCTGGTAGGCTGCAGGCCATGGGGTCGAGAAGAGTCAGACACGACTGAGTGACTTGACTTTCACTTTTCACTTTCATGCATTGGAGAAGGAAATGGCAACCCACTCCAGTGTTCTTGCCTGGAGAATCCCAGGGACAAGGGAGCCTGGTTAGCTGCCGTCTATGGGGTCGCACAGAGTTGGACACGACTGAAGCGACTTCACAGCAGCAGCAGCAGGGAGTATGAAGACAGCATAGGAAAGCGTAGACCCTGTGTCTAGAGGCGTGATATGCCCAAGCACCGGCCACTCCAGAGCTGCCCTAAAACAAAAGACTTGCACTGCAGAGCTTTTCTCTCTGCTAGTAATTTAGACAGTTACACAATGACAGATAAAGGTATTATGTTGGGCAGACATAGCCTATCTTCTCCCAAGAGAAATAACAGTTCAGCCATCTTTAATTCTCTACCGCAGGGAAGCCAGGAGGAAGAGAGTGGGGACAGCAGGACAAAACCAAAGTGTCCCTGCCTAATGAGGTCAAAGTTTGAAAAAAAATTACTCCACAGCAACTTGTTTTCTTTGTCAGACTCAAAATGATGCTATGAGTCAAGAAGAGGGCAGGGCCTGCTTCAGGGAAGGAGGGCGAGGCGGCTGTCCCATGTCACACAGCCCAGGCAAGTGCGGCTTCCCAAAAGACAGCTTCTGGCCGCTCCTTTGAAAGCCATGTTCTTCAGGGGCTCAAGATGAGACTTCAAGTCAGAGCTTCACTGGGCTAAGGCTTTTCATTCTAAGTCTGGTGCCAAGAGGTCAACTTTGTCTCCTTCCCTGCCCCTCAGCCCACCACCCTTTCATCAGCCCCACTCCCTTATGCCACCTGGGAAAACCCACCCCAGCCTTCACACCCACTCCACAGCACACGGAGCATCCTGCTAATGACTCGTGGGCCCTGCGAGAGTGGTTTCAGCTTCTATGCTGCTTTCAAGCTGTGTACATGCTTCATTCAGCCTCGTGAACTCATTCAAAAACAGCTGCTGACAACTCATTAGTGCCATACACAGGTATCCCCTTTCACACAGGCAGTGTGCAAACACCCCTATATACACATGGTCATTGTTCCTTTTACTTAATCTCTTGGGAAAAACAAAACAAAAAATTGTGACATAGAGGCCATGGAGGGCCCTGTGGCCCTCTGTACATAAAGCTAATAATATACCCAGACTGGAAGAGTTTCTAAAATTAACAGAGCGGGTGCAAGGCGGCTGGGAATGCTGACTCGGGTAGGCCTGCCACTCCAGCAGTTTCTACACTCTCCAAGCTCTAGTTCTCTCAATTACAGCCCAAATTTGAGGCAGTAATTAACAGGAGAATGTTTGCATTTAGTGATCTTCATAAAACCAAATTACACGAGGCAAAAACACCCATTTCCTTGCATTCTGACTAATTGTTTCAATCATGAGTTTCCAGATGCTAAGGGATATTTCTGGTGCCTGATCTGGGCTGGGGTCAGAATACTAGAGCACTTCTTCCCACACACCACTGTTCTGGAACATCAAAGAGAAACTCAAAGGGCAGCATAATATGGTAAGAAGAAAGAAGTACAGGCTCTTAGGCCAACCAACTTGAACTTGATTCCTGGTTCCATCATTTACTAGTATGTCATTTAATCTCTCTAAGCCTCAGTTTCCTCATCTGCTGCATGAGGATAATATTAACGAACTAGTGGAACTTTTTAAAGAGTGAAATGAATTGATATTTGTAAAATGCTCTGACCTATGCCTAGCCCATATTTTTAAATGAGTAAATAAGTAATTCAAGTCAACAGGAAAGAGGTGAGGAAGGTAAGTGAAATCTTCCAGGGAAGAGTCAAAGCAAAGCATCTGCTGGGGTGGTGAAAGGGAACTTATAATGGTTCAAGTAGCCAGTGGTGGAAGTCAGGGCCCAAAATATTCCCTGGACAACTGGATGGCAGAATCTATTTAACTCAGCAGAGAGATGCCCTGATCTCAGGGAGCTCATGGTCCAATCAGAGGACAAGGTTTAGACAGAAGACATGTTGGGCAATGATGTAAGAAACCATCTCAGGCAGCCCAGGCATCTGAAAAGGTGGGCTCCTGGGGGCCTAGACGGATGAGGTCATAAAGTGCTCCTGGAAGAGGTAATCGGAGTTGGGCTTTGGGAGCTGACCTTGGCCGTGTACACTATGTTCCTTACTCTTTGCCAGACGATTGCACAGATTTCTGAAGGCTGGGCCGGGTAAGAGCAAAAAAAAAAAAAAAAAAAAATTTTTTTTGATGTTCAGCACCACGGACAGCTCCCGGTGTGCCTGCCAGCCCAACCGCACTGGTCCAGCCAGGGGAACTTGGCAACAGCCTCCACACCTCTCTGGCCCCTCTTCTCCTCCAGTCTTAGTGATCAGAAGCATCTCAAGTGATTCCTTAATGTCCCTGGGCATTTTCATTGGGGACTCCTTGGTGACTGACAACACTCTATTCAAAAAGACCCCAAAACTTGTATATCAAGCACTTGCTAATATTTGGTGCTTTCAATGCATTACTTAATTTATTCCTCACACCAGGACTAATGTGGCTGCTATTATCTGTATTTTATAGATGATGACACTGAGACTCAAGAGAGCAGTATCTCCCCTAGTCCACACAGTTAGGAAGGAGCAGACCCCAAATTCAGAGAGGTCAGTGGAACTCCTGAGTCAGACCTCTTGCAAGTTTAGGCACCTCAGCAGAATGTGGAGAGGTGGACAAACCTTTCTGGCATCTTTGCATCACACTGGGGAGGTAAGCCTGCCACAGCAGGTACAGTCCCCCCCCCAGAGACAAGAAGGTTGCAAAGAGGTTTCAAGGGGACTCATCCTCCTAACACCAGGACTCCTGAGGTACTTCCTGGATGAGCAAACCAACACAACTTTTGAGTATTAAAAGCACCCCAGTCATCAGCAGCCAGTAGGGCAAATTGTACCCAACCTGTAAAAAGGAAAACTGAGGTTCACAAAGGAAGGAATAGTAACATTCCAAAGCCTCAAGCTTTATGCCCAATGCTCCCCTGCCCACTCCCACTGGGTGTAGAATCATTCATGAATAAATCTCACAATCCAGACTCTATACATCCATGGTGGCGGGTGGCAGGCCCTGGCAGGGAGGCAATGGATAGCCAGACTCAGGCATGCTGGAGTTGGCACAAACCTGAATTAGAAGACTTGGTCTCCCCAAAGCCAGATGACCTTCCCCATCCCAGTGTTCTCTAAGTTAAGAGGAAGTCGGAGCCAGCAAGGGAGGGAATGGCCTGTGGGTCGGCTTTGGTGGAGTGGAGTGGTGGTGGGGGCACATGCAGAAGGAAGGGGGTGGCACAAAGCCCAACAGCCCACTCCATTAATACCTGGAACAGTTCACAGTCTGAGAGGAAGGTTATGGCCTCAGGGGAGCTGAGGGAAGAGAAGACAGGAGGCTCCTGACCCTGAACTCAGAAACTCAAGGGCCAGACCAAGGGCCCTCTTCTTCCCTGGAGGCTGAAGAGGATGCGAAGGGTGATAAAACAGAGGCAGAAGTGGAAGTCCCAGAGCAGGGATGACCTCCTTTAGTTTCTTCTTGTCCACACCTGCCCACGCTTGCCTCTGAGCACATATGTTTTCTCACACACACACAGACACAAAAACATTTTTGTACACACGCTCTCATCTTTGTACCACTGTTCATAGGGAACAATGGGATGGGGAGGGTCATCTGGCAATTCTGCCTTTGTACACATATCCATTTTCACACATACATATTCTTGCACATCCATTTGCATACATTTTGACACAAATGGTAGCCACTGGGAATCCTGTCGGCTGCAAGGAAGAGAATGTTGGGTTTTTGCCTGCTAAGATCTTTTCCATCTTCAACATTCATCTGAAGTGCTACCACTTCTGAGCCTTCTCAGCCTCTCACTGAAGCCCAGCCCAAGGTCTGGCCCTGGATCTCCTAGAATGCTGTGGGTTTCTTGAGTGCAGGGGCCTTGTCGCAGACATGCTTGTGCCCCTGCAGGGCTGGCAGCAGCAAGGGGAGGTATTCCCGTGCTTTCTCTCAGATAAGCAGCACACCCACAGCTCCATCTTGTACCCCTCCCCCTGCCCCCCACGCAGTTGGCTCAGACACCACTCCTAGCACCAGACTGCATTCCCGCCTGCCACCTGGAGGGCCTGCTGGCTCCTCCACCCAATAAGTCCAAGGCTGAGCTCAGCATCTTCCTCCTCAAAGCTGAAGGGCACAGTCAGCATTTCAATCACCTGGGCTGGAAACCTCACAGCCACCCTCAGCTGCTTTCTCTGTCCTCCCACCTGCCCCTGCAGGTCCCCCTAGCAGCAATCAAGTCTTGTCTGGCCCCTTCAATGACAGCTTCTGAATCTGTCCCCAAAGCTCTGTCCTAGATCAGTTCCTCACTACTCCTCATGCAGACTTTGTCCCTGCCACCCACCTCGTCCCCTGCCTCCTCTTTCTTTCCCTCCATGTCACATGCTCTCTGGGTTATCTGGCCAAACAACATTATGATTATGTCACTCCATACTTGAACTCCACTCTGGAGACCCCAGTGGCTATAGAGGAAGGTTCAAGCTCCTAGATCCGCACCCCTGACTCCTCTTCCTTCTTCTCCCTTCCACTTCGTTCACAGGAGCCAACGGGACACCCAACTTGTGGCCTCATGTCCGTCCACTTTGTGGTTCCTCCTCCTTCTGAGAACTGCCCCTATCTCTTGAACCCCCGTCTTTTGAAGTCCCTTCTCTCATCCAAAAGGAGGCAGTTCAACTGCCTCCTCCTCCATGAACTTCACCTGACTGTGCAGTGTGTCTGCGATAGCAGTCGTCACATTCTGCCCGTTTCACCAGGTACTACCTAACTCTCCTTCCAGCCCCAAAACAAAGAAGCCAGGCATCTTCATGTCTGAGAACTAGATGGGAGCTAAGAGCTTCCCCCTCCATTCTAGGTCCAGCACAGATAACTGCACAAGCTGACCATGAAGCTGATGAGAATTCAGGACAGCCATCAACAACTTACTGTTTGCCAGGTACTCATCTGAGACCCTTATATAGACTATCTCATCTAATCCTATGAAGTAGATACTATGAATACGCCCATTTTACAGTTGAGATAAGTGAGGCTCAAGAAGTTGGGAAATTTGCTGTATATGGTAGATCGGGATTTCACACCCAAATAGCTTGACTCCAGAGTCCCACTTCTTATCGCTCTATACAAATATAAACCCAGTCGATAGTATTTTCCCTTTCCTAAATTCTGTGCCTCCTCCTATTCCCTCTCTCCCTCCCAAACCTGTCCCCTGTGCTCTCTTCCACAGTACCTTCACTCTCAACTTCTTCACCCTCTAACCCACCTGCTTTTTCCCTTACCTGAACTTTAGTTGTGTCCTAAGGACGTCACTCTCCCAAACCCCACAGACCTCAAGGTTAGGGTGGAGTGAGCAGCTTTGTCCATGCTAATGCCTCTTCCTGCCTGTGGTAGGAATGTCTACAAGATCTCTTGAGCATCCTGTCATTTGCTGGCCTTCTTTACAGCATCCACTCGCCACTCTTGGGGACCGTGGTGAGGCTTGCACCTGGTTCACAATCTTCTATTCCATTGCGAATCCTGCCTTCATCCTGGGTGACTTCTACTCCCCCTCATCAACCAGCAATAACACCCAGCCTCCCACTGGCTTGAAGTCCTGCCTCTAAAGTCTTCGCTCCAGTCCCTTCCAACAGCACATCCTGGACTGGGTCACTGTCTGCAGTTGGTCCATCTTTAATCTCAGATAAGCAGTGCTCTCTCCCACCCTAACCTCCTTTTCTGCTAGTTCTCTTATCCAATCATGCTAAGTCTGTTCTTTGGTGTCCCAGGAGCCTGCAGTCACTGGCCCTCTAATTATCCTGTGAGAACCCTCCTGCCTCCTCCCATTCCCCCCACACATAGTGGTTCTGCTCATCAACCTCTCTTGCCCCGTCCTCTGGCCCCGACTTCACTAGATCATAACTGTAACTCAGAGCCATCATCAGCTCTTCCCCTGTTTCCATGGAGGGGGGTGGGCTGTACAGAAAACCTCACAACCTCAGACTAGTCCTACTAAATACCAAGTGCCTTAGCTCCTTGTGTCTCTATTTCCTCATCAGTGTTTCTGTACTCAGCAGGGTCCTCACCTCTGCCAGCCTATCCTCCAGGAGACCCTAACAGCCTTTCCCACCCATTTCCCACAGCGGCCTTTCCAAATTATCTCCTCTCTCCTCAAAGCTCTGAAACCACCACTTTCCCCCTCCCTCCCAGCAGATAACAGCACTTCTTCACAGAGGAAACAGAAGCCTGCAAAATGCCCCCTTCTTTTCCTGCCATCTGACTACTCCCTTGCTTGTCTCTCTCCCTCCCCGCTTTCCCCCTCCACCCCCCAGTCACAAGGAATCAGTTGATGACTCTACTATCTGCTCTCTCAACACTGTTCCCTTTTTCCTCCCCAGGAACATTACAGGTTATCCCCTCTCTCGCCCATATCTTCAGGCCCTTCTGATCAGCTTTTAAGATCTCGCACTTAATAAAATCACTCCCGAACCCCCACTATCTTATCTTTTCTCCCCTCAGAACCAAGCTTCCTGAAAGACGTGTGGCCGTCCCCACTCTCTCACTTCCACGTCCATTTCCCCAGCATGCCTCTCAATCCTGCAGCAACACTGCCGAGGCACACATCCTGCTGCCAAATCCCACAATTTCCGGTCCATTCCATCTTGACCCTCTGTATCATCTGACACTGTGCACCATTTCCGCTGAGACACTCTGCTCCACTGGCTCTTCTCTGTTCTCTCTGGTTCTCCTTTCCCTCCCATTGCAGGAGCTCCTCTATCCCTCCGTGACCTTTAAATGTTTTTGTTTCTTGGGGCCCCCACCTCCTCTCCCTCTTTACACTCTCCTGGGGTGACCTCACCAACTCCCAAGGTCTCAAAATTATTCGGCTGGCTTCCAAACCATACCTCTCTGTCCTGAGCCCACAGCCATGTGCTCTCTTGCTGACTACACACCTACACCTGGATGTCCAATGGGAACTTCATTCTTGACAGAGCCAGATATAACTTAGCAGCTCCCTGCACAAACCTGTGCTCCCAGCATGTGATACTACCATTCACCCAGACACTTAGCCTGGAAACCTGGGAATTATCCTCGACTCTCCCATCTTGCTTACCTTCCAACACTCAATCATGTGGGATCCAGCACGGCTCATCAACCCACCACCTGGCCCACTTCAGCATCTTCTTACCTGGGCTCCTGCCTTTCCCAGGACCCCACAGACCTCAGGGTCTGCATCCTCTCCATGCTTTGCCAAACCCAAAGTCCTTCCAGGAGCCCAGCTAAAATCTAAGCTCCTTGCTGTCATTTGGGGGCACTTCCTGATCTGACTCAGCCTCCTCTAGCCCTGTCCTGGGTGTTCTGCTCCAGACACACTCAGCAGCTTTCCGTGTCCCAGGCACCCAGGACTTTTCTTCTCCTCTAGGCTTTCCTACATATTGTCCTCTGCCTGGAGATACCCTCCCTAGCCTTGCCCACTCCAGGCCACTTGGTTCAGAGGAGCTGTCATTTTTCCTGGGAGGTCTTCTTTGTCTCCCAGGAAATCTGGCGAGGTACCCCTTGGAAAGATTGAAGGCAGGAGGAGAAGGGGATGACAGAGAATGAGATGGTTGGATGGCATCACCGACTTGATGAACATGAGTTTGAGCAAGCTCTGAGAGTTGGTGATGGACAGGGAAGCCTGGCGTGCTGCAGTCCATGGGGTCACAGAGTTGGACACCACTGAAGGACTGAACTGAACTGAGCAGTTTATCACACTAGGATGTAATTGTAGTCACTTGACTCTCTGAACTTAGTGCAGTTCCTTTTATGAGGTAGGTCCAAAAAAAAGCCTGGGAATGGGTGGATGAGTGAATAAATGAATGACTGAATGAGTCCCTTGGGAGCCAGAGACTGAGTGGCAGGAGGTCCGGCAGAAGCTACACAAAATGGGCAGCCCTCTGAGACCCTGACTCCTTCCCACGAAGCCTTCACAGGCCTCCTCCAAGAGCAGGGAGAACTTATCCCATGCAAACCGCTGCCTCCCTCCCGCCCCCCGCGCCAAGACCCGAAAACTCCCAACAACATCCACTAGCAAACGGCTCCCACCTAGTGAAGATGATGGCAGAAAAGTAACGGAGGAGGAGTGGGAGCTGGGGTGGGGGAAGGTAGATGAACAAGAGAGGGGCCAGGAGAATGTGGGGTCGGGGTTCTAACACAGGGATGACAGGGGCTGGTGGGGGGTGACTGAGGCTAAAGATGTCAACCAAGGCCACGACTGTGTTTCCATCCTGACCAGCACAAGCCTGGCAAGGCAGAACACACCAAGCCCCCTCCTTTCAGGCACGCCCCTTCATTACAGACACGCCCCCTCCTTTCAGGCACGCCCCCTTGGTGGGGACTTGGCAGATTCTCCCATCTACCTGATAGGCTTGCACAGAGATCCAGAAGGTGGGGGGGGGGGTGCACAGAAGAGGCAGCTCCATTTCTTCCCTTGAATTCCCCTACGTCGCCCCCGCTTTGAAGACCCAGGATTAGTCTCGTCTCCCCACACCTGCTGTGTGCTAACCAAGAGCAGAAATGACACCTCTTCCTTTTCCCAGATGTAGACACAATAGCGGCACCCAGAAGGAGAAGGATGGGGGGAGTGAGGTCTCAGTAAAATTGTCTTATTGTTCAATAAATGCGTGTATTAAACACTGTTGCGGTGGGGAGAGGGGGTGACTGTCAAAAATTTTAAAAATGAAGTCACATGGCTATTTCTAAGTAGTGGATTATGGGTGATTTTTGTTTTCTATATTATAGCTTTCTTTATTTTCTAAATTCCCCATAATGGGCAAATATTACCTTTTAATCAGAAAAATAATCCAAAAAAAAATTAATCACGGACCAGTGACCCATGTGGTGAAGAGTCCGCTGATGTGAGACACACGGGTCCGCGGGGAACTCCTAGGCGCTGAGACAAAGGTGTTGTCTTAACGCAACGGCAGGAGGAGCAGATTTTCTGGAGGCGGTTAAGGATGAGGAGACAGAGGGAGGCCGTTTGAAGGGCAGGTGTAACCGGCAAAGGAGACCACGTGCCTGCCCACAACTCACACATACACACACGTACGCACGCCCCGCGCGGGAACGCACACACGTGGGACACCTTCCCTGCCTTCCCTCTCCCACAACCAATAACAACTGTTGGGAAGCAGGGACCAGCCCCTCCCCATCGCAGGCTCTCCGAGGCAGAGCTGCGGCCCAGCCCCCCTCACCACGCTCCACCCACCCGAGGGGGACGCGGCGCAGGAGTCGGGTATTTTTTTGCCTCGCCGCCCCTCTCACACTGGAAAGCTCTGCCTCCCACCGCCCTCAACTCCGGCCTCTGAGAGGAATAAACGCCTCCCCAACCCCCCTCCTCTGGTCCACCGTCCCCTGACCCAGCCTGGGGTCTTCCCCTACAGCAGATGAATTGCTGTCTTCCACCCCCGCCTGGCCACTAGGGCTCTATTTTTAACCCACCTCAAACTCTCTGACTCAGAATCACAGGGCTCCCAGGTAGCTGCTCCCTCGGCCGCCTGAGGCTGCCTCCCAACCAGTGCGATTCAGACAAGGGCATCCAGCTAACGCTGGGCTTATGGTGGGTTATCCAGATTCTGGAGTGTTTTTGGGAACTCGCTTTCCTGTGAGGATGCGCTATTACCTGAAGAACATAATTTGGCTTTGTTTCTGTTTTTTTGAAGACCCAGACAAAATGACATTTTACCCCTGCCTCTTCCCTGGTAACTCTTACCTGGTCCCTCTCAGTCTTGGGCTGAGTTCCTAGTCCCTCAGCAAACAATGAGGGCTAGTTGCAGCCATTCCCCAAGGAGAAGGTGAGCTGTGTGAGGGCTGAAACTGCTAGAACCTTCCCTTCCCCTTCTGTGATCTTTTAATCACACTGCACAGTGCCTAAATTACCTGGGGAATCTTACCAAGATGCAGATTCGGATTCACTGGGTGTGGGGTGAGGGCCGACACCTGTATTGCTTACAGGATCCCAGGCAATGTTGAGGCCACTGGTCCAGGGGCCACACGTGGAGCAGCTAGGTCACAGCAGACAGTGCAGCAGAGACGCTCTCTAGTGTCCGGATACCTGGCGGTGTGGCCTTGGACAAATCCCTCAACCTCTCTGAGTCTGTTTTCTTATGTACAAAATGAGACCTTTAATCCCATCTCACAGGATTCCAAGATGATTCAATGAGATAACATTAATAATGTACTACACAGTGCAAGTAATCAGCACATGCTGGCTGTTACCATCATCATTATTATTCTTACAACCACTCAGATGCAGGTCCTGGCCTCAGGACTAAGGGGATCCAGAGGTGTGTGGAAAGGGAACATTTCAAAGTGTAAGACCCTCACTGTACTGAGACCTGAGATAATTTTTCCATAGTGCCATGACAGTCCTGGCTTGACCATATAGGGACAAGAAAATTCCCCCACACAACAGAGAGGAGGAACTGATGATGGAAGTGTGATGTCTACTCAAGAATGAGGAATAAGGTGGTTTTAGTCTCCTTTGATTATAAAACTGTAGCCCACTAAGTTCTTGGCATGGTACCCTCTCACCCACCCACTTGTAAGCCTCACAAGCATTCTATTCTAATAAATCACTTCTTATCTATCACTTGCCTCTTGCTGAAATCTTTCTGAGCTGAGACATAAAGGACTGGAGCTCCTCAGGGCCCCCCAGAATGCCACCTAGCGGTTTCAGTCCCTCTTCGAGAAGCCCTCAGTCTAGGGGGGAGCAGCGTGGCTTGTTGGGCACAAAAGCCCCAAAATGGATGGGACCTGAGAGTGCCCACTGGTCAGGAAGGCTGGCCTTGTGGTTGCAAGAAGGAGGTGTGTGCTATCCAGCAGAAGGAAGCTAGACCAGGGGCCAAGAGTCTTGGGTTCTACCCATTTCAGTCTCTTACTTGCTGTGTGCCCTTGAAGGAG
This sequence comes from Bos grunniens, assembly GCF_055505025.1. Lineage (NCBI taxonomy): Eukaryota > Metazoa > Chordata > Mammalia > Artiodactyla > Bovidae > Bos > Bos grunniens. The sequence continues at coordinate 82,202,788 of NC_141174.1, read as the reverse complement.
TCCCTGCCTCCCACGATCCCTGCCTCAGTGTCCACAGTGGTACAATGAGAGGATGGAGCCAGACACTCTCTAAAGACATGCTGATTCCATGGATCTCTGCAGTGCAGAGGCTAGCCAAGGGCAGCTGGCCAGGGGGAAAGCTTGCTGAGAGAAAAGCACCCATCTCAGAAATCCATGACACTCCCTCCCTGAACTCAATCCTGACCCAAAGAAAGGATGGGGGCATACTGAATGTCAGACTGAGTAGTCAGGACTCTTCTGGGGACATGGGGAGCCATGAAGGTGCAGAGGAAAGAGTTCCTCGGGGAAAGAATTGTTATTGCACCTTCTCAACGGCACAGCCAAGCCCAGCCCTGGCCATAAGGAGCACCCAAGACATCAACCCGTTGCTTCTCTGAAGGCCCCAGCCCTGTACTGGAGACTCTAAATCTGTGCACTCATCAGACACACAGTAGCATAAAAGCATGCACGTGCACGCGTGCACACACACACACATACACACACCAAACTATACAGCAGGGGTCACCTACTCTACAATGGCCCTGAACTGCCAGGATGCTGTGTTCCTTAAGGCTAGTGGTCCAACCTCTCTGAGCGTCACTAAGACCATTTGGGGGAAATTGTAGAGGGGGCCAGCAATGGAGAACTTCTTCAGCTGGCTTACAAGAAACAAAAAAGGCCCCAGCACAGCTCTTCCCACTTAGGAGAATGAAGTAAAAATAGAATATTGCTGTGGAGTCGCACGTGAGCACAAGCTCAAGGGAGATCAGGTAGGAGGGCTCACCGGCTTCTGCAGGAAGGCACACCTCATCAAGGAGGAGATGGGATGCACTCAGAGCAGAACTTCCTGAGGCCAAGCAGGTGGCAGACACGGTGAATAAGGGCACCGGCGGGGATGGGGGGAGGGCCGTGGCTAAACGTTGACTCTCTCTACGGACCCCTCTTCTTGTTAGGATGGGGTTCTCCTGGGAGTGCCTGGGCTCTGGGGACATGAGTTGGATGGGACTCTGCCTTCCCTCCAGGAAAACACAGTTTGACAAGGACACAGAGCAAGGGCCATGTTCCCTGGGGTCCCAATAGGCCCAGAGTTTTATGATTCTCTTTGCTCCTGCCGTGAGGAAGGAAAGGGAATGACTCCCTGGGGAGTAGAACGTCATGAATGGCTTGGCGGTATTCACTACCAGGTTCTGGGAAGCACTGGAGGGCTGTGGTGAACACACTGCAGTGGGAGACTGGCAGACGGTTAGCGCAGAAAGGGCACTCGGGGTGCCCAGCTCACTTGGGTGCTTCCCAAACTTCTACCTGCCCAGGCCTCATGCATGGAGACCCAGGCATCCATAATTGCAGAGAGCTCCCAGGTGACTCTTCAACCACCAGTTTCAGATTGGGGGTCATGCTAAAACCCAACCCCTCTCCAGCTCCATTTTCAGATGAGGAGAGCAAAGCCAAGGTGGTAAGGGCATGGCTCAGCCCACCCAGCTACATGGGGCACAGCCTGGTCTCACCTGGCCTCTTCTTCCAGCTGGCCCCCTCGGTTCTGTCCACAGAAGCCCTGGAGCAACATGGCAGGAAGATGACTCCCCAGAGCCTCTGGGACAGGATGGACATTGTCGCATTTCCTTCCCCTGCCAATTCCAAAGCCAATGGTCCTACTGCTCTGCCCTGCAGGACTCTTCCAGCCTTAGCTGTCCATGTGACCTGGTCTCCGTGGATCCTCCTATCTGAACTGAGACCATGTTGAAAGTTCCAGGAGGAGACAGCAGCCCCGACCCCAGAGAAGAGGTGACTGGGAGGAAGGGGTGGGTGGGGGCCTCTGCGCAGAGAAAAGCCTGATATCCACCCCCACAGGGGCTGTGATCTAATGGCTGGGGGGGTGGAAGGCAACAGACACAGCATAACCGAACAATGTGCTAGGGAGCCCCGGCCCTGATCCCCAGGATAGGGGCTGGTGGAGACGCCACAGAAAGAGGAACCCCACACACACTCCGGGAGCACAGGGGCCATGTAAATCCAAGATCACGCCTGGATGGGCCTCTCAGAGTCTCAGGAAACAGGGCAGGAGATTCTCATCAGCTCTACTTGTCAGCAGCACGGTCCCTGCTTTGCCGGCTCAATTTGCACTAATGGGGTCAGGATTACGGGTTCAATACCTATTTGGCCAATTAGCTCTGCTCCCTTCTCAGCCTCAGACTGAGCTATGACGCTGGACTCTGAGAGAGGAAAGGACTTTGCTGAGGTCACCCGGCAGAACAGGATGAGGGTCAGGAAGGCAAACCCAGCGTGGGAGGGTGGACAGTTACAAGCCGGAGAAGCTTGGGATGAGAGGCCCAGGGTTCCGGGCTGGGCTGGCCCTGATGTTACATGAGGACAGGCCACAGCTGCAGAGTCCCTCCTCCTGGACCATATTTCTTCAAAAAGCTGCCAGTGGCATTTAGGAGCCTTGTGGGCTTGAGGGGGAGGGTCTTTCCTGTCCGTGGGGAAGGGGATATCACCTAGTATCCTCTGACAAATCGTAGGTAGGAGAAGCCTATGGCTGGCTTTGGCGTCAAGTGGCCGGGGACTCAGGTTAATCATTGACAGGGGCTGCTCCAGCCTGTGATGGGGAACCGCAGGGTAATTACTTCTGGGCTCCAGGCCACACACTCAGTGACATTATTACAGTGGTAACATCTGCCTTCCGGGTCTAGGATGGCAGAAGAAAGCAGTCTTCTCAGAGGCTGTGCAGCTGGGACTGAGGCCTGGGAGAGCTGGCCTGGGCTGCAAGGACCCAGGGTCAGAGGCCAGAGAGACACAGACAAACTTACCTGCAAATGCACACACACACATACTCAGGCAGCATTGGGGGGCAAGACCCGGGGTCATGGGGTCAGAGTCCTCAAGGGCTAAGCTTCACGAGTGGAGGTCCAAAAGGGCAGGTTTGGAGTAATCTGCCCCCTTGTCTGACAATACCCAGTCAGGCGTCTCAAGGTCCCAGGCACTCGCCTCCAAGAAAGTGTGCATAATGGGTCTCTCTCTCCTTCAGATCCAGCTCAGCTCTGCTTCCTCCAGGAAGCCTTCCCCGACCATCAGTCCAAATTGGTCTATCTCTTATCTGCCCTCCTGCAAAGCCGACCAGGGTTATTTCAGCTAAGAGGAGCTGAAATACTACCCTCCTATTTGCCAGACGGGTAGAGATCCCCATTCTCCATGATGGGTGAAAATAATCTTGGACTGGAGCATCTGATCTCCCAGTGGGCACAACCTCCCTTCATTCACCCCTTTCCAAGCCCAGAAGACAAGGTATTAGCCAGTCCTGTGTTATGTATTAATTTCTGAAAACCTCGTTTGTGCAGACATAACATATCCACCCACACGGGTAAATGCTTAGACAGACACAAAATCATCATCAGCCAATTATCAGGCCCCCGCAGCTGCCGAGAGCAGACCTGGAGGTCCCGCGGCTTGCTCGGCTATTTGTGGGAGCCCAGAGGTGGGGATGCAGTGGGAAATAGGGACTGCCTCTACCAAGCCAGCACATCTCTCTGCCCAGCCTGAGCACTACTCTGCAGGAGCCACTAGCTGGCTGCCTGGCTGGGAAGATAGATACAGTTCCAAACAATGAGAGACCACAGCATGGCAGGAGTGGGCACGTGTGAGGTTTGGTGGCTCTGGCTTTGGCAGCGGTAGAACCTTTGAGTATTTATAATTCGTACTTTACCTCCCTGAGAAGACCACAGGCAGCTGGCTCAGATGCTAAGAGGTGTAGGAGCTCTGGGAGCTTAAAAGAAGGGGGGATTTTGGGGGTGGGGTTGGCAGGGCAGAGAATGGAATGGACAACCTGCCCACCCTGTCCCCAGCCCCAGTGTTTCAGGGAGGCACTGAGGTTGGCTCCAAGACTCTGTTCAAGGACTCCAATTCCTCACCTCAGACCAAGGCCTTATCTTGGTCCCAGGCTGAGCCCTGATCCTGGTCGCACACTAAGCCTTAAGCCACAGACTGACTCCACTCTTCACAGACCCCGTGACCATATATTTCTCTGGTGGAGAAGACACAGACACCACTGGCTACTTGTCCCCTTCCCCTTTGAACCCCAAAGACATCAGTGGCATCCAGATGTAGTTCCAAAATCCCAAAGGTCTCCATGTCAGGCTGTGCAGGGGAAGCAGGTGGGCAAGTGTCCCAGTCCAGATCCCCAGGGGCAGCAGCCCCAGGGTGGGGGATTAGGATAGGCATGAGCTTAAATTAAGATGGATCCTGAACATACTCAACAGTCCAAAATTCAGGCATGAGGCTGGGGAGACAAAAAAACGTCCCAGTGATGAGACCATTCAGAACTCCTCCCTGGACCCCTCTCTGGCTGGGGGTGGGGTAGGCTGTGGAGCCCTAAGACCTCTGAGCCAAAACCCTTCTTGGGTTATGGTTTCATCTCTGACTTGGACTTACTCTATGACCTTGGGCCAGTCACTGTCCGTCTCTGGTCCTCTGCTCCCTACCTATAACATAAAGACTTTAGGCCAGGAGCTTGCTAAGCCCTGTCCAGATCTGGTACTCTGAGGCCTGTTCAATTTCCCATGCCAGCTGAGCTCCTCCACACAGATAATGTGTGCTCAGTATTATCTGCCATGTTTTCATCCTTAGGAGAATGTTTTCTTGAACTACTTTTGTAATTTAGCTTTTAAAAGCTAACATACACACACACACAGAGAAAAGAAGGAAGAGAGAAAAGGGACAAGTACAAGTTTTGAGTCCTAGAGAACAGGTTCAAATTCTATTAAAAATTCTGGTGCTTCAGAGCTGTGTGATTTCAAGCAAATCCTTTTTTTTTTTCCCCCATCAGAGCCTCAGTTCCCATATCTGTAAGCTGCGGACAATAGAACCTATTTTTCGGGCCACGGTGAAGAATAAGTGAAACATGAGAAATGGAGTTCCTAGCACAGTCTGGCACGTGGCTGTGGTTCGTAAGTGGTGGTTATTGGTCTGTGAGTCCACCTGCCTTCGGTCTCTATTGGTTGGAGTCCAGAGTTGTAAACTCAGAAGCCCGTGGGGTCAGGCAGCGCGCACAAGTGATACGGCTGGGTGCAGGCCAGAGACCACAGGACCGGAGGGGACTGTGGGCACCTGGAGACCAAAAGCCAGGTTAAGGCCTCTGCTGAGCGCCAGTTCCCTGCCGTGGGGTGGGAACGTGGGGCCGGCATTGCCAGTTTCCAATTTTTCAAGAGAAGCTGGGAAGCCAAATCTTTGTCTGACATCCTTCCGTTTTAAACATTGTCTCAGACTTGTTATGACACGCTGTGCTGGCCAAACAGAACACATCTGGGCACTGTATTTGGTCCACAGGATGCTGCTTAGCAACCTCTGGTGTAAGTACTGCTGTCTCATTTTGAGCAGCCTCGGTGACAGGGAGCTCACTACCTCACTGGGCAGACTCTCGCCCCGGCTCTGGGTAAGTGATGATGATACAGAGTGTCTCTGAGTGGCCGCCTAGGCTCCAGGATCACAGATTTCCACGGCCCTGGCAATGCTTTCTTGGTAAAGCCTGGCTGGCAGAGAACATCCTCTCTGAAGCCAAGGCAGTGCCCCTGGCCTCCCTGTGGCCCGCTCTGGCTGGGAAATGTGGATTCTTCAACATCCCCTGGGCCCAAGCAGGACCGCCTGGCCGGCCTCAGTAGCCCTTCTATTAATTAGCAGCTGGCAGCAGCAGCTCTGTGAGAGCCCTTGAGCCAAGGGGTATGTGTGCTGGAGCCGGCTGCCTCCTCAGTTACATGACAAGTCCCCCGGGGGACTGGGGCCAGACCTTCTGCTGTGGGTGAATTCTCCCACGGTGGCCAGTGTTGTGACAGGCACAAGGGCCACTCAGGCTGCGATGACACTTGTCAGCCCTGTCATCTAGATGAAGATGGATGCTTACCAGGCTGGGCAGTGGCAGCGAGAAGTGACAGGCAAGTCCAGCCCAGTGGGGCCGCTAGGCATGGTCTGGGGTGGGGGAAGGGGCATTAAGCTTGAGACCCCCCCCTCCGAAGGTGCCAAGGCCACTGCTCTCACTGAATGTGTCTGTCCTCCTCCCAGCCGGCCACCATCAGCTTCCCCTCACACCAGCTCGCCTGCCTGGCACCTCTGGACTCCCTCACTGACAACATCTGTTCCTTCCCAGAAATCTCATTACAACACAGCAGTCACCATACTCCCCGCCCCTTCTCTAGCCGGCCACCCCTCCGGCCCTTTGAAGGGGCAAGAAGCTGTGAAAACAGTGGGACAGGACGGATTAATGAGGGCCCTCGGGCCACCTGGCCTCCTCCTGCTCGCCCCATCCCAACAGCCACTATCCGGGGCCGGCAGTGTCCAGGCAGTGATGCAGGAAGGGAGGGAGGCCGTGGATCTGACATCCCCAAGCCTGTGCCGACCTCTGTGGCTGAGGGCCACTCAACTCAGTTCACAGAACTCACCCTGCTGTGTGTCCTCGAGGCCAAGAGGAGGAGAGTCTCTGGTCTCAAGAAACTCAGTCAGGGAGCCCAGGTTATGCGTGGAACACACGCTCTGAACCTCAGTACTCTCAGCATGGTTCTAGGCAGGGTACCAGCAGCCTCGGTTCACCTGCGCACTTATCAGGATGCAGAAGCTCAGACCCATCCCAGACCTAAAGAGTCAGAATTTGCATTTTAACAGGCCCTTGGTGAGTAGGATGCCAGGATGGCATGAGAAGCGCTGCACTGTGACCGACACAGAGCTCTATGCAAATGCCATGTGATGGGCAAGGAGGGGGAGATGGATGAGGGTGGCCACACTGGGCTGAGAAGGCATCCCAGGAGACCCCAGGGCCCTCAGCCTGGGAGAGGAGGGCACATGGAAGGCAGGGGGCCCAGCATTGTGTGAGACAGCCCACTTGACTGCCCCAAAGCCTGGCGCTCACAGCAGCCAAGGGAACAAATGGGGCGGGGCCGGGCAGGAGAAAGGCCCCCGGCCTCATCTTGCAGCAGCTGGACAGGGAATTGAAGCCTTGCAATGGGGAGAACCCAGAGGGTCCTGGTCCCCCGGCCCCATTGGGTTTCTGTGCACCCGACATCCCGGGAGCACCTTGGCCCTGCGCTGGATGCTGGCCTTTGCAGCACATCCTCCACCTGCCCGAGTCTTAGCAGGTGGAGCACGTCCTCGTCACTGGAGAATCCTGCTGCCCACTGAGCCAGCTGACAGCACCACCCAGGCAGCTCACCTTGGAATTCCCCTCTGCACCAACGCCCTTCCCCCTCCCCTAGCGCCACAGCAGCCTGCAGTGTCTTTCCTGGCTTTCCACACTGATAGCAGAAGCACAGTCCTGGACAAGACCCCCCAGGAAGGCCCCAGAACGCCCCAGGCCCAGCATCCTGCTTCTGCCTGCTTCCTCCTCACTACTGACCTGAACAACCCTTCCCATGGTGAAAGGGAGAGAGACAGGCAGAGCACTGAGGAGGCAGACAAATCACTCGTCCCCCAGCAGGGCACCTTTCCTCCTAAAGCATCTCGTCTGCCCCGTTTTCATTTGCATGCTGCAGGCCACGGGCAGCCCAAGCCTCAGGTTACAGAGGGCCCCAGTGAAGGCTCTTGGAGGCCAGCCTCTGCCCCTCCCAGGCCAAGACTCTCTTTGGGGCTGGCCCAGAGTGAGGCTCACAACCTAGATGGTTTTCAACTTAGGAGGGGTCCACAGACCCCAGAAATTGAGAGAGTGCATATCAAGTGTGTCTGGATACGTGTGTCTTTCTGGATAGAAACTCTATAGTTTCCAGCAGGTTCTCAGTTCTCTGATGCAGATCCAGAACCACTGGCCTGAACCAAGGACAGAGGCCCATCTGGTCTGCTCAGATCTAAGGGAAGGAAGCAGTGTGGCCAGGGTGGCGGGGGTCACTTCCACATTTCTGTTCTCTCACAGTTCACCTTACCTCCACCGGGTGACCACAGCTGGACAATGGGTGTCTGGCTTGGCAGACACCAATTTTCTGGATGGGAAAACTGAGCTGCAGGGAAGGCTCATATCCCAAGCAGGCGCCCCTAGCAGACAAGGCTAGGAAGTGACATGAGGTGGGCGGTGGCAGTTCCTGGGCCATCGAGCAGCACAGAAAGTCAGTTTTAGGCCAACCCGGGGACCTACCAGCCATTGGCCCAGTTTATGTGGTTTTGGACCCAGCTGTTTCTGCCCCTGGCAGAAGGACCCTCCAGAGCCTGCTCTTTCCTTCCTTTCTTTATAGCTTCAGAAAGCTTAGGCGAGGAGATGGAATGGGCAGGGGGATGAGAAGAGTCAAGCTTCTGCCTGTCTCCACTCTCAAGGCCAAGCTGGAGTCTGGGGCATAGGAGTAGCCCTCGAACTGACGTCCTACATAGGGACTTCCCTCCAGTCCCCAAGGCCACACACACAGCCCCAAGATATCTGCTCAGACACCTAGAGGTCACATACTCAGGACAACCCCCTGAGACTGACACTTGAAAGCCTGACTAGTTTCTGGGAACAAAACCAGGTACATCTTCACTGGGGCAAGGGGGGCTGTCTCCCCACTCCTTTCCTCTCCTCTTGGGAAAACAAGATCACACAGATACTATTTTTTACTTGTTCCAGTTTCCCACCACCAAGCTCAGCTTCCAAGACATGGTTCATGTGGAAGGAAGGACCCACCCAGGACCCAAGGGCCAACCAGCCTTGGGCAGGAGCCTGGGGAGCAAAGTCCTGAGGGGCTGCATGTTCTGGTCTCTTCCCTTACCAAACCCTAAATATGGGTTCAAAAGGCAAGTGCGGAGTAGAAGGGGAGAGGAAGTGAGACAAGCGTGTAGAGACTGGAGGAGTCATGCGGGTAGCCAGGACACGGTATGTGTGCATGTAGTGGGTGATGTGCAGAAGCAGAGGCAACCAAGAAAAGCCTGTTATCTCCAGGCCCCAAGTTACGTAGGCCCTTCAGAGCGTAGCCAAGTCCAGCCCCTGGAAAAGGCACCCAACTTTTCTCCCCTAGGAAGAGGAGATGCCGGAAGCAGACTGTGACAGCAAGCCCTGAACTCCAAACCACAAACTCAATCTATCGTGGTTTGCTGGAGATTCTTTATTAAACCAATTCTGTTGGATCAATGCTTCCTGCCCGTCAAAATGATCGATCAATCCTCAACGGGCCTGAACAATGCTCACAGAGGCTCTTGTGAAGCCTGAGCTGGACACTGGGGATTGGCTCCACATAGAGGCCCAAGGCCAGTGGCTGAAACTCAAGGGACTGAGGCTTAGGGTGCTGGGTTGGCTGGGGCGGGTGGGGCAGGGTGGTGAGTGAGGCTGGGTTGAGTTGGTGGGTGTTCTCAGCCTGGAAGACTTGGCCATAGTCCTTGTCTCTTTGACCTTGTGAAGATGAGACCAGCTGCTTTGGTCTAGAGGCATGATCACAACCCTTCCACACACACACACACATAGTTTTTCTTGGATTTCTTCTCTTGCACCGCACCTAGCATCAGGCTACACACAGGTGTATGCTTGCTGCTCCCAATTCCTGTAGCTTGTTGCACAAACCCAAATTCAAAGCCCAGTCTGACCCTTCTTTGGTTGCCCATTTATCAATCCCATTGCAGCCACACCTCCCTATCCCTACCACCCTCTTCTCCGCCATGTCCCAGGTGGCCTGTGGTTAGTAGGAGATTCTGCAGCAAGGGGACTGCAGACAGACATGCCAAGATAGGCAGAGTTCGATCAGGAAGGCAGGGGAGGTTGGATAGATGCAGTCAGCCCGGCCCCACCCCTTCAGCATCCCGGGTAAGGGGCAACTGGGAGGGTAAAAGTCAGCTCCCAGAAGGTGCTCCATTAATGCCTGTTGTAAGCAGAAGCTAGGCATACCTGGGGTTGGTCCCTAGCAGTCTCCCATCCCAGGCAATGAGGCTGGTGGTGAGAACTCTGAACAGAGGCTTTAAGACAACAAAGCCAGCAGGGAGCCAAGCAAGGGAAGGGAGGTTGATATTGACATGGCCTACCTGCCAGCACCACCAGGGAGTTCAGAGACAGGAGGAGCCCAGGATACCACCCCCCAAGCCCCGCCTTAAGGGGGAATGCAGGAGACAACAGCACCTTCCCACACCTCCCCTAGCTCAGGCTGGGATCCTCAGGCTCCAGTACTGACTGAGGGGAGGCCACACTTTAGGAAACTGGTATAGGGAAGCAGCCACAGTTCCTCATGGGAGGGTCTCCCATCAGCTCACACATCAGCTCATTGAGGACTGTAGCTGTTTGTTTAGTCTGTCCTCTGGATGCCCATGCCCTCTGGGAACAGGAATCTTGGATATTAGAGTTAGGTAGAGCGATCCCTCAAAATAGGAAAAGGTAGGGGCCCTCCATTCACCACCTATTTTAAGCCGTTGAGTGTTGCCTGACTGGTCATTCCTAGCATAAGAAATCTCTCTCATTGGATGGAAAACGGCTTTGCTCTCATTACAAACCTAGCTTCCCTGGAGTTTGCAAAGAGGGCTCTGCGTTGGCAAAATGTTCATTTATATTGGCAGATGAGCAGGGAAGGCAGGGAAGAGAGCTAAATAGGGGGCAGGGCCCCAAGAGAGAGAGAGAGAGAGAGAGAGAGGGAGAGAGGGAGAGAGGGAGAGAGGGAGGGAGAGAGGGAGAGAGGGAGAGAGGGAGAGAATGAATTAAACCCACCTCAAAAGAGTGAACGTTTTCGACACTCACTTCAATGCTGTGCATCAGGAAAGCCCAGGGAGGCCCCAACATCCTGATGAGGGTAGGGGCATCGCTGATTCTAACTTCAGAGAAAATCATCAATCTCTCTTTTTGCACAGTACCCCCTCAGGCCCAGAGTGGCATCTACTCTGGTGATGAGGAGGGGGCGGGGTTCCTCTCCCTGACTGGTAGTTAGACCGTTTGGGGAACCATAGCTGACCCATCAAAGACCTAGCAGATGCTGGTGCTTGGACCACTGGGGTGAGAATGGGGCACGGGGCAACTGCTCATCAGTCAGGGCACCAGGCATCTTCACTGACCACGACAAGCAAGGTCATGCTGCCCTGCTCATCTGGATGCCAGCTGCCCAGGGTGCCTGTTCCTGGCCCACTACTTGGCATGGGGGGCTGGGCCCAGGGCTAAGGTGGGTGCAGAAGGCTTTTACCCTGGACCTGAGGCCCCAGTGACCTCAGTCTCCCTGGAGCTCCTCCCCAGTTGCAGCTTCCCAGGACAACAGAAGGCAGATAATAATGCCTGGGGTCAGCGCCCAAGGAGCTGGCCCAGCTGCCAAAAGGTCAGTCTCTGTCTTCCGGGCCCTGCTCTGCAGGCTGAAAGACCTGGAGCAGCCTTGGGGATGTCCACCCCGACTCTGCAGCCCAGAAGAGGGAGGCGGGATGTGGGGCTTAAGGTGGCAGAGCCTCATCGTGGCTGCGGGCAGGGCTAGGCCAGGCTCAGAACACCTTTTCAGCTTGCCTCTAATGCGGCCGAGACCGGGAAAGGATGAGGTTGGGAGGCTGGAGCACAGAGGAAAGTTCTCAGCGCGGTGCAAGAGGAGGTCTGGGGGTGTCTCGGAGCCTCGAGGCGCCCCAAGCTCCCAGCGCGAGGAAGGAAAGTTAACTCCGGCTGAGAGGCAGGGCCGAGAAGACAAGCATGCCTGCGACCGCTCAGAGAACCCATCGGACCGTCGCCGGGGCCCCTTACCTGAAGTCGCTGTAGGGGTGGATAATCCAAAACCCGGCCGACTTAACCCTCTCCTGCTCGCGTTCTACCGCCTTCTGGCTGCCGAACATTCTCAGGGAGAATTTGTTGACCCCGGGCTGGAGCATGGCCCCGAACTGGCGCTGCATAAAGCCGGCCTGGCCCAGGCGCACCTCGGCCTCAGGGAGGATCTGGTCTCCAGCGGCCGCGCCTCCCTCCACTTTGATCGCGGTGTCCACCGAGGTCTGCTCGCAGGAGGCGGGGACCGGCTGCGGCGGCTGCTGGGGCGGCGGCGGCGGCGGCGAGGCTGCAGGTTGCGCCGAGGCGCCGGAGCGCTCGGGTTCGGCCGCCAGGCCTGGGGGCGTCCTGTCCTCACCGGGGGACGCGTCGCCCTCGGCGATGAGCCGCCGCTCCTCCGCGGAGTCATGCAGGTGCCCGTGACTGCTGCCGCCCCCCGCTCCCGCGCCGCCGCCGCCCCGGCTGCCGAGAGATGCCAGGCTCCCGCGGAAGCGCCTGCAGTCGCCGTTCGTGCTGGACTTGCCCGCGCCGCGGGCTGACCCCTCGCCGTCTGCCGCCCCGTGGGCCGCGCCCCGGGGCTCCGTGCCGCCCGCGGCAGCCGAGGGTGAAGGCGAAGGCAGCGGCCGCAGCCGGATGCTCCTGCGGCTGGGGTCCTGGCGGCCCCCAGCCCCCTCCTCCTCGGCGTCCTCTTCCTCGTCCATGATCCACGCCTTGGCCCCCACCTGCTGCGGAAGGCTGTAGAGTCGCTTGCGCATGGACGGCGGCAGCTTGTCCATGGCTCCAGGGGCCGGGGCGCGAACCGGGCCGGGGGCAGGGGCGCGGGTGCGGTGCCGCGGACCGGCTCCAGCTCCTCCCGCCGGTCAGTCCGCCCGCAGGGACGCGTCCTTCGCCGCCGGCGCCAGCCGCCTCAGGCGCCCATGCTAGGCAGGCTGTGAGCAGCGGGGAGGCTCCCTGTCCGGCTTCGGGTCCCGGGGCTCTCCGCGCTGCGCCTCCTCCCAGGTCCAGCTGAGCGCGGGGACCCCGCTCTCCCTCCCTCCCTCACTCCCGCGGTCAGGGGCGCGGCGCGCGGCCGGGCTCCAGGCGCCCCGCCCCCGCGGGGAACAATGGGCGCGGGTTGAAACGGCGCTGCAGCCGCGGCGCTCGGAAAACCGCTCCGGAGCGCAGAGCGCACGGCCAGCGCTCCTCTGGGGCGTGTGTCCCGCGGGCAGGCGGGCTGTCTGTCTGTTCTGCCGCCTGGGCTTTGTGGCCAGCTGCTGCTCGCGAGCTCGCCTCGCTTCCTCTGGCCGAGCCCGGCCAGCACGTCCCGGGGCTCCCGCTGCAGCCAAGCGGAGCCCAGCGGCCCGCCGGGCTTACATCAGCGGCCGCCTCCCCCGGAGCGCCCTCCGGCAGCCCTCGGCTCCCGCGCCCCGGAATATTCATGAAGCCGCCGCAGCTCGCGGGTTGCCATAGGAGCGGCTCCCGCAGCCCGGCCTGCCTACCTGGGCTTCTTAAAGGGGCAGTGGCGCGCGGGCCAGGGGCCGGGAGGGGGGCGGAGGCGGGCCCGGCGGGGGGAGCAGGGTGGACCCTTGCCGGACTTTAGGGGCTGAGGTGAGAGACGACCTTAATCCTCAACCCTCGAGTATCTTTCCTTGGCCTAAGGCTGGGAGCGCGCCCAAGCCCAGGGCTCGGGCTTGGGTTGCTAATTCCCCACCCCAAGATAGGGGGGTGGGGCCGGGTTTCCCGGTCTCTCCTTCTCTGAGCTCCGGGCTCGCCTCTCCCCCGCGGTTATGCTTTTCGGCTGGGTCTCCGACCCTCCTCCGGGGAGGCGGGCCGTCTGTTTGCGGAGTCCCGGGCCTTCCCGCAGCGCGCCTGGAGAGGGGGTTTCCGGGAAATGCACTGCGTCGGGGCTGCTCCCGGGGTTTTCCTGTGACACGGGCGGGGGCGAATCCCCCGCTGGTCTTTCCCCTGCGGAACCTCGCGGCGACCCGGCCAGGAGGGCGTGGGGGAAACTCCAGGAGGCACAGGGCGCGCGGGTGCGACCCAAACCCTTCGAGGTAAGACTTCGAGGAAATGCTCCTGCAGCAGTCACGGATGCGGGGTCGGATCACGCACTCCGGGGTGCTTCCGATGCGGGTTTCCGAGACTAGCTGGCTGCAGCGGGGAGCCAGCAAGCGGGCTCTCCTGGGCGACCTGGCATTCCGGGACTAGCTGTGGACCTCCTTCTCCCTGGGTTCTCCTGCAAATTGTGGCACCCCAACGCTAGGGGAGTTCCTTCTCCACCCAGGCCCCCTACCCCTGAGCAGCTGCACAGCCCCCACTCCCTTTGAGTCCGCTCCCCACCCCCACCCCCAGGCCCGCAGGCGATCCAGCTGTGCAGTCTCTCGGTGCTTATCTCTCTCCGTGCAGTCTCCGGGCTTATGGACAAATCCCACTAGCTCTGCCAGAGATACAGCGGTACTCCTCTCCAGCACTCTAAGAGACACCCTGACCCCCATCCTCACAAGCCGGGCTGGCCAGACCCTCCCCCCGGGGTTGGGGGCTGCCGAGATGGCCCAGGGGTTACTTAGACCCTGTCAGGGCCAACGCGCCAGATTAGCTCAGAGATGAGATGGGAAGGGGTTGGCTGGAGAAGGCTGGAGTTCGTGTTAATGCTGAAGTGGATTCTCAGCACTGACAGGGGGAAGACAAAAAGGTCCCCCAGCCCTGCCACCTCTCTAAAGAATAACAGCAAGGTTTTCTTCAAAGAATTTTGAATTCTCATTCTTAGCCCACTTGTGACCATCTCTCGCACCCCATTCAGAGCAGAAATTTTCTGCAATCTTGCAGAAGCTTTTCTGCTCTCCACCCACTGGACTACAGGACTTCCCAGGGGGGAGAGGGAATGACTAGGGTGATGACATCACTGCTTGCTGGCATTTCTACTTTTGAGCGGTTCTGAGCTGACAGTTCTCTGCACAGATGCTGGGAGGCCTAATCCCTGAATGTCCTTGGGTCTCCTTGAGGAGGAGTGTTTTTATCCAGTGGTGAGCCCTGCCTGCCCTGGTGTGCCATTTAACTCACTTCTTTGGGTATCTGTGTCAGCCAGGAGTTAGGCTGCCTTACCCCAGCTTTAGGAAGTCAACCCAAACCAGCTCCCCAGTGACCCATGGCAGGGACATCTCCTCATCTAGGAACCCCCTTCCTGACCACCCAAATCTTGGCCATGTCCCTGCTTTGGGGTCCCATGGCCCAGGAGCTCCCATCAGCCTGACTATTGATTACACAGTGTAGTCCGTGTCCCCTTCAGGACTGAGCTCCCTAGGGGGAGGACAGGTCAGACTCATCTCAGGGAACTCAGCACCAATTCAGAGTGGTGGTGGTGGTGGAGGGGGCAGAGAACAGATCCATAATATCAACTCAATACATGAGTGAGGGACCCTAGAAGTTAGTTAATGTCACTGAAGGGGCTCTGTGTAGTACATGGTGGATTCAATCAGGGTTCTGCTTCCTGGCACACTGGTGTCACAGGCTGGCCAGGAGTCAGGGCCCCTTAATTCCTCCCCATCTAGCACCTCCCCTCCCCTCAATTTAATTAATACCACCCATTCAGGACTATCTAGGACTGCCCTATGGCACCCCACTCCAGTACTCTTGCCTGGAAAATCCCATGGATGGAGGAGCCTGGTAGGCTGCAGTTCATGGGGTCGCTAAGAGTCAGATACATGGTCCGACTTTTCACTTTCATGCATTGGAGAAGGAAATGGCAACCCACTCCAGTGTTCTTGCCTGGAGAATCCCAGGGACCGGGGAGCCTGGTGGGCTGCCGTCTATGGGGTTGCACAGAGTTGGACACGACTGAAGTGACTTAGCAGCAGGACCACCCTTGGGTGAAGAAATGACTGTTTATTAAAGCAGGTTCATGGAAAACCCTTGTGAAGCCTGGTCTCCTGTCTGTGAAAACTGTTATAGAGGATAGCTGTGGCATGCCAGCAATCTGAGGGAATTAGGAGGGGAGACCCAGGTCTTGCCCTTGATGGGCTCAATGTTGGGGAGAATCTACAATCATGTTCAAGAAAGAGGAGAAAACGCAAGACAGAAAAGAAGTGTGTGCTAAATCATGCCTTGACCAATGAGATTTGAGGAGGGGTACTTCACTGAGGCTTGGGGGTAGCTAGGGAGCACTTCCTGGAGGAGGTGTCAGATTTGGTGAGAGACCATGTATCCAGCGCTTTACAGCTTACACTTCATTTATTAAACCATATGAAATTTTTGTGGGCCAAATATGGTCAAAACTTTCCAGTTTCACAAAGCTCAGCCTAACATTCGTACTCCCATTTGCAACCCAGAAAACTAAAGCACAGAGACTTAAGTGACTTGCTAAACATCCCACAGCAAGAATATGATGGAACTGGAGCCCCACCTAGGGCTCTACAGGTCAGCCTCTTCTCTGCTGACCAGGTGACTCACACAGATGGGGTGGGGGCAGGCCCAGGTACAGGAGGGAGAGGCAGTTCTGAGTCTAGTGTGGCTAAAGCAGAGAGCAAGTGAAGAATGGAGCCCCCACGTCTGTAGTCTCCCCCCTGCTTCACTCAGGTCTCACACACTCTCCTTTCCAGCACTGCCTAGAAAGCCTGACATCTGCTCTGCACTGATCTGGTAACATAATACACAAGATCTGGGGACCCCAGCAAGGGGAAGGCCCTACTCTGGACTGAGATAAGGAGGAGATCTGTGACTCTCCGCTGCAGTGGAGAACTGAGTACCTCTGGGAAACAGATGTGTACCCTGCCAGGCTGCAGGGGGCCTGGGTATTCCCGGAATGCAAATCCAGAAAAGATGTGGGTCCAAGAAAGCATGGGCTGGGGAGAATAGACTTCCTTCCCTGGGGGGAATGCTGAATATCAGAAGACCTGCTGGTGATAGGGTGGGGATGTAGCTGACTATTACATACCAATCTCAGATCACTGCCACAGCAGTGGCAATCTGCATGGGCAGAGGGGAATGGAAAATTCCGGAAGTTTATTTGCTCACGGTCTGAGGGCATTGCTCTTGCTTAAAGGGGCAAGTCTGGGATAGGGCAGTGGCTCCCACACCGTGTAATGCCAAGGTTTTGGCCAGTTCTGCTTGAAATTTAACCAGAAAAAGAGAGAACAATGTAGGATTTTTAGGGTAAGGTTGCCAACGTCCTTTCTTAGAAAGCTGTCTTTATCCTACTGTTATATCCTTGTTGCATCTTCTGTGTTAAAATGCCCTTTTATGAAATCATAGTGCTGAGAGAGGGTATTTTTCATGTCCTTGGCTAAATAAAAAGTTGGCATAGGATTTTGTGTTTGTTCCCCGGAATCATTTTTGAAATGTTATTCGTCTGTGGATTCCAAAAGTCTGGGAGCCCCTGCTATAAACAATAGAGCGTGAGACCGGAAAACAGAAGCTGTGGAATGAAAGACTGTCATTTACTGCCCTGTACTCCTCAGTCTTCCTTGTGTGTAAGATGGGTTTAATGATCTGTACCACCTGGGACTTCCTTGGTGGCTCAGTGCTTAAGACTCTGCACTTCCACGGCAGAGGGCACAGGTTCAGTGTCTGGTCAGGGAATTACGATCCTGCATGCTGCATGGCATGGCCAAAAAGGAGGAAAAAAAATGATGTGACTCTCCTAAATTATTTTGAAGACTATATGAGAAAACAAATGCAGTGGGCATGGCTTCTCAAGTGTGGTCTGTTCTTAATAAACACTGAGTGATGGAATGTTGAATGAAACCTGTGTTAGCCAACAGAGGGGGAGACACTTGGCCTTTGGAATTCAATTTAGGTCATCTTAAAAATTGCTATTGGGATGAAAGGGATGTCTTGCTATACAGATTGCTTTTTCCGAATTCTCCATCCTTGATATATCCTGGCCAGGTGTCCAGAAGGCAGGCTTCCTTCTCTCTGGGGTAGGCACTTTTTTAAGTGGGATCAGAGGGAACTGACTCAGAGGTCACACCCTTGAGCCAGTGCTCGAGACCATGCCCCCAATACATGTACAACTTCATCTTTCTGTTTATCATAGATACCATTCTGCCTGTGCCCCTTCTGCTCTCCTCTGAAGCAGGTCTGCACTGTGGGCTGGATCAGAGATGTATCCACTTCCTACTGAGAGTCCTGATCTGGGGACTAGGCCCCCAAGAACCCATTATATTCCTTCAGGTTTCCTATCTTCAGGCTTCCTGATGAAGAAATGGGAAGGGGTTGGGCGGGGGGATAGGACACACAGGGAGCTGGCCAATAGGTTGTACATGTATGAAGAGAACAAGTCAATCACCCAGTCTTGACCAAGCCCTTGGGTGTCCACCCCTGACCACAGCCACAACATGGATGGAGGCCAAGAAGGCAGAAAGATTCTCTAGCTTAGGCAGTTCCTAGTCTGGTTGAAGCAGAGAAAGGCTATCACCCCCAGAGGTTTGCAATCAAGGATCAGAGTAAGTGGTTCAGAAGCTCAGAGCAATGGTGCTCCTGAGCATGTATGGTCCAGGTAGGCTTCCTGGAGGAGGTGGAAAGTAAACCAAGTTTTCTAGTAGGATTTTCTACTGGTGTATTTCCCCTAAGAAAGGGGGAAATAGTATGTGGAGCAGCCTGGTAGGGGTGAGGCCTCTCTCAGTGGGGTAAACGAGGCAGGGCTAAAGATCTAGTTTAAGGGGTCACTACCTGTTATCCTAAGCTTGTCTTAGAAGAAAGTCTGCTGTCCCCATAGAAAAAGGGTATTAGTCCTTCCAATCCCCTCTTCCCAACAACCTCCCCCAGGAGCCCCCATGCCCACCCTTCCTCAGTGATGTTAAGGCACTAGTGAAAGATAGCCTCCTGCCAAGTTCAACTTCGTATTGGCCTTGCCAACTGCTTTCTTCTCAACTCTGCCTGCTTTCTGTAGGATCTGGGAGTGTGGACTATTCAGTTGTCCTCTTCTCCACCCCCGCCTCTGTGCAGGACCCCACCTGGGAGTGCCCGGTGCCCAGCTGAGCCCAGAGGCCTTTCATCTGCAGGCCAGCCCCAGCTCCTTATCCTGCACTCCCAGCTGTTCCCCCAGTACTCTGCCAGAGCCCTGGCCGGGACACCAGGCCCCTCTGCTCCCAGGGAGGCAGAAGAAAGATGTGCTGACAGCTCAGCCAGGCCTGGACTGTGTCTCTGTGTCCTGCTGGGGCTCCAGGGCGTCTGGGCCACCTGGACTCAGAGCCAGGCTGGAAAGTGAGGCATTTGGGGTGGGGGGAGGCCCCCGAGGTGCCGGCGGAGCCGAGCTGCCAAGAAGTAAGTACTAGAGACTCCTCTGCCCTATGTCTGGAATTCACAATCTATCAGGGCTGAAGTGAGTTTAGACAGGAGCCATGGGGGTGGTTTCAGCAGCCCAGGCAGGAGGTGTCAGGGAGGGAAGGAAGAGACAGGATGGCCTGGGAGAGGGGGAAGAGTATGGGCAAATGGGGAAAGATGGAAGGGGTAGTGAGGAGAGCTGGGAAGGTGGCGCTCACCCGGGAACATGAGGTGGCCCAGGGAGTGGGCTCATCGCCCCCCACAAGCACTGGGCTCCCCACTGCCAAGCTCTGCTCGTGCCATCCTCCCTGACATGCCCTCTGTCCCCTCCCCATGCCTCTGCATGTTCTCCTCCCAATTTCACGTCACTCCTTTCATTTGTTCGGTCACCCGCCGGTTTATTTATCTAGCCCAATGTAGAGAACTTCCTACATGATGCTAGAAGGTCCAGCGCCTGAACTCCAGGCACCTCAGCTGTGGAAGGAATAAGACAGATACAGAAACTCCCACCTGGAAGCCAGGGACGGGGGTCATGTGATGTGGACAAGTGGCTGGAGAGCAGAGGAAGGAGGGGGAAGGGCATAGAGGAGGGGAACAGGGCAGGCAGTCAGGTTTGAATTGGTCTCTGAAGAAGGCATGTGTGGTTTGAAGAGTGGAGGCAGAGTGGTGGGCGCACCAGGCACTGGACCCAGTGCACTGGGCTGGGTCTGGAAGACCTCAGCCCTGGCGTCAGGGAGCAGTGAGCAGCCACGGTGGGTTCATTCTGGAGGCAAACGGAAGCGACTGGAACCAGTTCAAGACAAGCCAGGACTTTGGGTGTGACCTTCAAGTTGTGCCTGGGAGCCCAGCCGTGTGCTCAGCTCTGCAGTGAGGGAATGAGAAAAGAATCAGACACAGTCTTTGCTCTTGGAAGCTCATAGTGGGATTGCAGAGACTGAAGGAAAACCACAAAACCATTTAGTCATCTTCCCAGAGACAGAGTCATGGACCCCCCTCCCACCCCTGGGTGCGGGGAATGTGCCACAGCCAGGGCCAGGAGGCTGGTGGGGAGATCTGCTCTCCAGCTTCCTGCAAAGCACATCTTTTGTATGAGCCCCACGGCCCAACCTCCCTCCCACAAACCCTGCACATCAGGATAACCTGCTATTACATGAGCCTTCTGCTGGACGCCTTCCAGGGAGAGACAGTTCCGCTGTGTAATGAAAGCTGTGCCCCACAGACTACCCTGCAGGGTCTAGAGCGGAGTCAGAGTCAGGGAGAGGGTGATGGAGACTGTGACAGAGACTGATGGGGGCTATCATAGACACTGTGAGAAGACTATGACAGAGACTATGACAGCGGCTGTGACTGGGGTTGTGACAGAGGCTGTAATAGAGACTATGACAGCGGCCGTGACAGAGACTATGACAAAAGGTGTAATAGAGACTATGACGGGCTGTGACAGGGGCTATGACATAAAGTGTAATAGAGACTGACAGAGGTATGACACAAGATGTAATAGAGACTATGACAGGGCTGTGACAGAGACTATGACACAAGGTGTAATAGAGACTATGACAGGGCTGTGACAGAGACTATGACACAAGATGTAATAGAGACAATGACAGGGCTGTGACAGAGGCTATGACACAAGGGGTAATAGAGACTATGACAGGGCTGTGACAGAGGCTATGACACAAGGTGTAGTAGAGACTATGACAGGGCTGTGACAGGCTACGACACAAGGTGTAGTAGAGACAATGACAGGGCTGTGACAGAGACTATGACACAAGGTGTAATAGAGACAATGACAGGGCTGTGACAGAGGCTATGACACAAGATGTAATAGAGACTATGACAGGGCTGTGACAGAGACTATGACACAAGATGTAATAGAAACTATGACAGGGCTGTGACAGAGACTATGACACAAGGTGTAATAGAGACAATGACAGGGCTGTGACAGAGGCTATGACACAAGATGTAATAGAGACAATGACAGGGCTGTGACAGAGGCTATGACACAAGGTGTAGTAGAGACAATGACAGGGCTGTGACAGAGACTATGACACAAGGTGTAGTAGAGACTATGACAGGGCTGTGACAGAGGCTATGACACAAGGTGTAGTAGAGACAATGACAGGGCTGTGACAGAGACTATGACACAAGGTGTAGTAGAGACTATGACAGGGCTGTGACAGAGGCTATGACACAAGGTGTAGTAGAGACTATGACAGGGTTGTGACAGAGGCTATGACACAAGGTGTAGTAGAGACTATGACAGGGCTGTGACAGAGGCTATGACACAAGGTATAGTAGAGACAATGACAGGGCTGTGACAGAGGCTATGACACAAGGTATAGTAGAGACTATGACAGGGCTGTGACAGAGGCTATGACACAAAGTGTAATAGAGACAATGACAGAGGCTGTGACAGAGGCTATGACACAAGGTGTAGTAGAGACTATGACAGAGGCTGTGACACAGACTATGACACAAGGTGTAATAGAGACAATGACAGAGGCTGTGACAGAGGCTATGACACAAGGTGTAATAGAGATTATGAAGGGACTGTGACAGGGGCTATGACAGAAGCTGTGACAGAGACTGATGGGGCTGTGACAGAAACTATGACAAAGGCTGTAATAGAGACTGTGGCAGGGCTATGACAGGGGCTGTGACAGAGACTATGACAAAGTCTATGATAGGAGTTGTGCCAGGACCTGTGATAGAGACTTTGTGACAGGGACTTTGATGGGCTGTGCAAGGGCTGTCACAGAGGCTGTGACAGAAGTTGGACAGGGATTGTAATGGGCTGTGTCAGAGGCTGTGACAGAGGCAGTAACAGAGGCCCTGACAAGGGACTGTAACAGGAGCTATGAGAGAGGCTGTGATAGAGATTGCGTCGGGGCTGTGATAGACACTGTAACGGAAACTATGACGGAGGCTGTGAGGCTGACAGGAACTATGACAGATGCTGTGGTAGAGGCTGTGACAGGACTGTGATGGAGACTGTGTCAAAGGCTGTGACACCGTGACAGATGTTGTGACAGGGTCTGACACAGGAACTGTGACAGGGACTGGGCCGGGGCTGAGACGGAAGTGTGACTAAGTCTGGAGCCACAGTCAGAGTTGGGACAACAGTTCCTGGAGCCCAGGCCCACACTCCCACGGCCGACGGCGCAGTTGGCGGTGACAGCAGCAACACTGCAAACACACAGGCCCAGCCAGGCCCAGGCGTCTGTGGAGCCGCCAACAGGCTGAAGCTGCCACAGGAAGAGCGCGAGAGGGAGGTGAGCGAGGCCGATTTCCACCAACTCTTCTGAGCATTCCTGTTCGTCCTTCCAGGGGCAAGTTTCTGGGTTGCAGTTTCCTTACTATGCCTGCCTTGGGGAGAGTCAGATCACAGGGTGAGACAGGGGATAATGTGGACTGACCGCTGGGCCCTGCGAGACTTCGAGTTAGTGCAAGGGGTCCCTGAATCTCCATGGCCTCTCCAGGCACAGCCTGCTGACTGAATAAGAAATGTGCCTTCCATGGATATGAACAACCATTTCTCCCGTGTGTGGGTGCTAGTGTGATGAGTAAAACAGAAATGTGTTTTAAAGCATAACTGAATTCATAGTCATGATAACTAACATTTAAGGAGTGCCAGGCGCTGCGCCAAATACTTTGCATGGATTAGCTTGTGTAATCCTTGCTAGATCCCTGCCAGGTAAGGTGAATTATCCCCATTTTACAGATGATTAAACTGAGGCTGGAGAGGATGACTGAGTTGCCCACATTCCCATGGATGGAGGAAGAGCCAGGGTTTGCAGGCAGTTACGTCTGACCCAGTCTCTTACCCTCGCCTACCACTGCCAGTGTTCTCCATTGCAGCTGTTCCCATGTCAGATATATTTTGAGGTTTCAAAGTCAGAATTTTTTTTCAGTGAAAAAGAGGCCCCTGTACTCCAACTGGACCTACTGGGAAGCATTCCTCCAGTCCATGGGCATTTTGGAGACTCATCTCCTCTCTGCCACTCCTTGTGACGGTGGTTTAGTCGCTAAGTCATGTCCAACAATTGTGACTCCATGCACTGCAGACCATCAGGCTCCTCTGTCCCTGAGATTTCTCAGGCAAGAATACTGGAGTGGCTTGCCATTTTCTTCTCTAGGGGATCTTCCTGAACCAGGAATTGAACCCAGGTCTGCAGCATTGCAGGGGATTGGTGATGAGCAGGACATGATTTCTGTTCAAGGAGAGCACAGAATAATGCTTCCAAGGCTGTGGTGGTCATTGCAGCTCTTGGTCAGGCTCTCACTGACCAACGTGGGTCATACATTTCTAGACAAGGAGTCACTGTCCTGTCTTGCTGTGCTAACTCTGCAATCTGTTCTGATGGCCCCTTGTCTCAACACCCTTCTGGAGTCATGTTCAGAAGGGAATTCTCGGCCAGGTCCCTTGAGAATACAGATCTTTTCACAGAGACCACCCTACTCTGCTGTCCTTGAGGGATGGATCACAGACCGCCCCCAGCCCGAGGTCAGGGGTGGTGACATGGCTAGTCCCTTTTGCTTCTCCCAGACCACTGCACCTCTACCGTCCATAACACTCTACCCGCCTGCTCCTCTGAAGCTTGCAAGCCGCAAGCTCTCATGGCTGTCACCAGGGTCATTCCCACCTGGCTTCCTACCCACCTGGAGAGGGCTCCACATGAACCATGGCCCTGACTCTGGATGTTCAGAGCCCTTCTCAATTTCAGTCACCCACTCCATGCTATCACTTAGCACTGCTCCACCTTCTGCAATCTGAAGTTCAGGCTCCCCGGTCTGACCTCAGCCTCCGCTCCTTCCACCTTCTCTGGATCTTCCCTTTACACCTGCTCTTTGATGGTACAGTGAGCTCTGTCCACATCCCACATGAAGGAAGCCTCATCCCTTCCTTCCCCAGCTTCGACTTCAAGACCCACCAACCACCTCAGCCTTCACCTCCAGTGCCCTCTGCTCTCTTGTTCCAGCCTCACAATCTTTTTTGATTGTCAAATTGGAAACACCAGCCCTGGGTCAGTGCAGCCACCCACCTTCTCTGAGGTTCTGGGCTACAGCAGCCCTGCCAAGATGGCCAGGGAAAAAGCCCCACAGCCACCCAACTTTGTTCTTGCTCAAGTTCATTGTCTAGTTGCCTCAGTGCGATGCGCCTGGCAACCCCATTGTGTTTTCCTATCTGCCTTGTCTTCATCCATCAGTTACTAGTTCCCCACAGTGTTCAACCTCTTCCTGCAGGATCCTTCCCACCCACATTTAAACCTAAGCACATCTTTTCTTTCCAAAAAAGGTCCTCCCTGAACTCCACTGTCACTTTCTGTCCTGTCCCTAATCTTCTTAAAGGGTGATCTTCACTCGCCTTCCTTTCTCAACTGCCACTCATGCCAGGCAAGTTTGGCCTTGGAGTACAAAATTAAGCAGGGCAAAGGCTAACAGAGTTTGGTCAAGAGAATGTGCATTGGTCATAGCAAACATTCTTTTCCAACAACATAAGAGATGACTCTACACATGGACATCACCAAATGGTCAATACTGAAATCAGATTGATTATATTCTTTGTAGCCAAAGATGGAGAAGCTCTATACAGCCAGCAAAAACAAGACTTGGATCTGGCAGTAGCTCAGATCATGAGCTCCATATTGCAAAATTCAGGCATAAATTGAAGAAAGTAGGAAAAACCACTAGGCTATTCAGGTAGACCTAAGCCAAATCCCTTACGTCTATATAGTGGAGGTGATGAATAGATTCAGGGGATTAGATCTGGTAGACAGAATGCCTGAAGAGCTATGGATGGAGATTCATAACATTGTACAGGAGGCAGTGACCAAAATTATTCCAAAGAGAAATAAATGCAAGAAGGCACAGTGGTTGTCTGAGGAAGCTTTACAAATTGCTGAGGGAAGAAGAGAAGCAAAAGGGAAGGGAGAAAGGTAAAGATATACCCATCTGAATGCAGAGTTCCGGAGAATAGCAAGAGACTAGAGGTCTCTTCAATAAAATTGGAGATATCAAGGGAACATTTCATGCAAGGATGGGCACAATAAAGAACAGAAGTGGTAAGGACCTAAGAGAAGCAGAAGAGATTAAGAAGAGGTGGCAAGAATGCACAAAAGAACTATACGAAAAAGATCTTAATGACCTGGATAACCACAATGGTGTGGTCACTTACCTAGAGCCAGACATCCTGGAATATGAAGTCAAATGAGGCTTAAGAAGTATCACTACGAACAAGCCTAGTGGAAGTGATAGAATTCTAGCTGAGGTATTTCCAGTCCTAAAAAGTGCTGTTAGAGTGTTGCACTCAATATGCCAGAAAATTTGGAAACCTCAGCAGTGGCCACAGGGCTGGAAAAGGTCAGTTTTTATTCCAATCCCAAAGAAGAGCAATGCCAAAGAATGTTCAAACTACCATACAATTGTGCTCATTTCACATGCTAGCAAAGTAATGCTCAAAATCTTTCAAACTAGGCTTCAGCAGTTAACGAACCGAGAACTTCCACATGTACAAGCTGGGTTTCAAAGAGGCAGAGGAACCAGAGATCAAATTGCCAACATCCCCTGGATCATAGAGGAAGCAAAGGAATTTCAGATAAGCATCTACTTCTGCTTCATTGACTATACTAAAGCCTTTGACTGTGTGGATCATGAGAAACTGTGGAAAATTCTTAAAGAGATGGAAATACCAGACCACCTTACGTGTCTCCTGAGAAACCTGAATGCAGGCCAAAAAGTAACAGTTAGAACCTTACATGGAACAACTGACTGGTTCCAAACTGGGAAAGGAGTGTGTTGCTGCTGCTGCTAAGTCCCTTCAGTTGTGTCCGACTCTGTGCGACCCCATAGACGGCAGCCCACCAAGCTCCCCCATCCCTGGGATTCTCCAGGCAAGAACACTGGAGTGGGTTGCCATTTCCTTCTCCAATGCATGAAAGTGAAAAGTGAAAGTGAAGTCGCTCAGTCAAGTCCGACCCTCAGCGACCCCATAGCCTGCAGCCTACCAGGCTCCTCCATCCATGGGATTTTCCAGGCAAGAGTCCTGGAGTGGGGTGCCATTGCCTTCTCCAAAGGAGTATGTTAAAGCTGTGTATTGTCACCCTGCTTATTTAACTTCTATGTGGACTACATCATGAGAAATGCTGGGCTGGATGAAGCACAAGCTAGAATCAAGATTCCTGGGAGAAATATCAACAACCTCAGATAGACAGATGACACTACCCTAAAGGCAGAAAGTGAAGAGAAACTAAAGAGCCTCTTGATGAAGATGAAAGAGAAGAGTGAAAAAGCTGGCTTAAAACTCAACATTCAAAAACACTAAGATCATGGCATCTGGTCCCATCACTTCATGGCAAATAGAAGGGGAAAAAGTGGAAGCAGTGACAAATTTTATTTTCTTGTGCTCCAAAATCACTGCAACCTCGAAATTAAAAGGCGCTTGTTCCTTGGAAGGAAAGCTATGACAAACCTAGACGCATATGAAAAAGCAGAGACGTCTCTTGGCTGATAAAGGTCCATATAGTCAAAGCTATGGTTTTTCCAGCAGTCATGTACAGATGTGAGAGTTGGAGAACTGAAGAATTGATACTTTTGATTTGTGGTGCTGGAGAAGACTCTTGAGAGTCCCTTGGGCTGCAAGAAAATCAAACCAGTTAGTCCTAAAGGAAATCAACCCTGAGTATTCATTAGGAGGACTGATGCTGAAGCTCCAATATTTGGCCACCTGATATGAAGAGCTGACTCATTAGAAAAGACCCTGATGCTGGGAAAGATTGAGGGCAGGAGGAGAAGGGAGTGATAGAGGATGAGCTGGTTAGAAAACATCACCGACTCAATGGATGTGAAGTTTTGCAAACTCCAGGAGATAGTGAACGACTGGGGAGCCTGACATGCTGCAGTCAATGGGGTCACAAAGAGTCAGAAAGGACTGAGTGACTCAACAACAGCAACTACTACTCTTTCCTTAGCCCACAGACTGGGCTTCACTACACATTGTGTCTTCAGCAAGGCCAAATCCACCTTTCATTCCTGTTCCTATGTGGCCCCTGAGCATCGTGTGATGCTGCTGACCACACGTCCTCCCCCATTCTCCTCTGTTGACTTCAGAAATACATATTCTTCTGATTTTCTTTCTATACCTCTGGCCAGTCCTTGATTTCCCTTGTGGGGGAAGAAGGCCTCTTTTTCTGGCTCTTCACCTGTTGGCGTTGTTCCTGAGTCTGTTGCCAGCCCTTTCTTCTCTTGTGTGATCTGTGTCCCTGGACCCTCACATCCAGGCCTTCCCATCCTTGCCTTCAGCCCAGGTTGCTCCCCTGGACTCCAGACCTGTTTGACCAATGGCCTCTTGGATGTCTTACAAGTACCCCTCCACCTGCTCTTCTCCAAAGACCCCCTGTTCTTCCCACTCAGTGAATGATGCCAACATCTTTCCAGGGGTAAAGCCAGAAACCTGGGCATCATTCCTAATGTCTTCCTCTACCCCCTACTTCCCACATCCAATCAATTCAAAAATCTTGCTATTTTTCTGTTAGAAGTATCTCTCAAATATATCTACTTCTTCCCATGCCCAATGACACAGCTTCAGATTATTTCTTTCCTAGGCTGTGGCAGCAGCCTCATAACTGTTCTCCCCGCATCCAGCCTTGTGTTATTAGAATCCATTATCCACAGTGCTGCCAGAGTGGTTTTCCAAAATGTAAAAATGGCCATGTTTACTGAAGACTCTTCAGTGACTTCCTCTGGAATTAGGATAAAACCCAAAGTCTCTGACTTGGTAAGCAAGCTGCTTTTTAGCCTGCTGCTGCTGCTGCTGCTGCTAAGTCACTTCAGTCGTGTCTGACTCTGTGCGACCCCATAGACGGCAGCCCACAAGGCTTCCCCGTCCCTGGGATTCTCCAGGCAAGAATACTGGAGTGGGTTGCCATTTCCTTCTCGAGTGCAGGAAAGTGAAAAGTGAAAGTGAAGTCTCTAAGTCATGTCCAACCCTTAGCGACCCCATGGACTGCAGCCCAGCAGGCTCCTCCGTTCATGGGATTTTCCAGGCAAGAGTACCAGAGTGGGGTGCCAGCCTGGCTGACAGTAATTCCCCAGACTTCCCTCTCAGTAATGCCCTCCTTACCCTGGCACCCTCCACCCACGCACACTCATAGGCTTTCAGCTTGTGATGATGGGGACTCTGTTGTTAATGGCTGAGCTGGTGATTATGAAGATGTCAGTTGTTGATGATTATGGTGATAACTTTAAAACATTGCCCACCTCACTTTAAAGCAATTTTTGGAGGCAGACCCCATTCCATGTGCTCCCTTGCTCCTATCTCCTATTTGTTTATGGGTGCCTGTCTCAGGACCATCTCCCCTGGGGATTATTTTCGGAGTCTCTGGTCAGGACTGTTGTCCCATGTTGACTCTTAGATATCAGCCCTAACCTACATCCAATGTGCATCTCTTTCCAGCCTTGAGTTGGGCTCCGCATGTTGTTGAAGGAGCAGCAGTAACCATGATGGTAGAGGAGCAAGGTGGTAGATGTAAAGATGCGGCTGCTGTCAGGACTTGGTGGGGAGACAGACAAGACCTGCCAGGGGACTGCAGGAAAGGGCTCCAGCCAGCTGGTGCCCCAAGCCCTCTCTCTGCGGTGACTCTCTGTGATCAGCCTGCGGGGTGCTTTGTCCTCAGAGGCTTCGATCGGTAGCCCTGACTAGCCGACTACCCTCCATATACGTTCAGGACTGGTGGCCTAACCCACTTCAAGGGGCACTTGGTTTGTCAGGCTAGGGATCTGATACTCCTGGTATGGACAACATTACCATTTCTTTGCATCTCTAAATATGCATGAAGGTGATTTTCCTAAAGTGGGGAAGGTGGTTGGGGTTAGTTAGAAAGGAGATGATGAAAAGGCATCTGCCCCTGTGATGGTCTGAATAACGGTCCCCAGAGATAATCACGTCCTAATCCCTGGAACCTTGTGAATGTTACCTTACATGATAAAACACATTTGGGAGATGTGATTAAGGATCTCGAATGTGGGGAGATTGTTTTTTATTTTCTGGGCAGGCCCTAAAAGCACCTCTTATAGTGTCCTTATATAAGAGAGAGGCAGAAGGGGATTGACGCAGAACGAAAAGACAACATGACCCCTGAAGTATGATCTATGCTGCTGGCTTTGACTGTGGAGGAAGGGCCCATGAGCCAAGAAACACGGTGTGGCACTAGAAGTTGGAAAAGGCAAGGATTCTCCACTAGAGCCTCTGGAGGGAGTGTGGCCCTGCCAACGTCAGCCCAGGGAAACTGATTTCGGACTTCTGGCCTCCAGAGCTGTGGGAGAACAAAGGCGTATTATTTCAAGCCAGCAGGTTTGTGGTCATTTGTTCCAGCGGTGATGGGAAACGAATGCAGTCCCTTTCACCTTCCCTCTCGGTCACTGGACCCCTCCCCCACGTCTTCCTCTGAAGTTGGGCTAATCCCCTTGGTGTTAGCTGGGAGGCCAGATACTGGGTGGTAAAGGAAGCCCAGTGCACTCTGGCTCCAGGGAATGGTGGCTTTGGGAACTTGGGAAGGGAGATGCCTCCTCAGAGCGGTAATCACACACAGGTCACTGTCGGAATGGCTTTGCTGGCAGCAGGCACTGATCTAGGACAGGAGAGGAAGAATTCTGAAGAAGCCATATGGGGATTGTGGCTGCTGGGGTGATGCTTCAGCATATGTGGGCTCCCTTTTTGGAACTCCCAGAAATACTTGTGGCAGAGGAGGAAGAGGGCAGAGGTCCTGTAGGTGCCAGAAGAGAAACAGCAGGAACTCTGGGTGATGGATGTTAATGGAACTTTATTTATAGTCCCAGACGGGAGGGTTTGATAACATTTGTGTTCTGTCGCTCTTCCAACTGACTACACCCTCCCTGCCTTTATCCAAGGTAGCTGATTAAGCAAATAATGACTTGCAAACCCTTCTCATCCCTTTCCCCTTCTTTCTATTTAGTTTTCATCTTTTCTTTATAGAGTTGAAGAAATGCTTTCTATATTGGGGAGAATACTCCCTTTTTCTATCATTTATTGCTACAAATACTTATTCCCCCTCACCCTGTTTGTTATTTAACTTTTGTTATGGAGGGTTTGTCATGCAGAAATCTTCGTTTTTATGAAGTGAAGCATATCAGACTTTGCTTTTATGATCTCTGACCTAGATAACATGCTTAAAGAGCTCCTCCCCACCTCAAGAAATACTCACTTACATTTTCTTGTCTGTAAATGCATTTTCATATACACATATAATCCATCTTCCTCCATTAATTAGCAATGCCTCTTTTCTCATATACTGCATTTCTACACACATTTCTGGAGTCTATATATGCTCCATGATTTCCTTTCCTTGTGCTCTTCCTATATCATTTCTTGCCCACCCCATTACTGTAATGTACTATTCTCTCTCTCTTTTTTTGTTTAAAAAAGGAATCTCTATCCCCTACTCCTCATCTCTTTTAGAATTCTCCTATTTCTTTTACCAGATTAACCATAAAATTATTTGATTATATTAAAAACCATGCTGGTACTTTGATTAGAACTGTGTTAAATTTATAAATTAATGTAGGAGGGATATATGTATATATATATGTATCTTTATATCAAGGCAAGAGGAAGATCTGTCTCTATTTAAATCTTTTTTGTATCTGAGGAGCATCCTGCCATGGTTTCAGCCCTGGTGCAGCCTTTTCTCTCATTTTTGTTTCTTTTTGTTCATTTCTGTCAAGTTTGGGGAGGGTAGTTTTGTAAACCTGCATTTAAGCTACCATGATTCCAGAAGTCTTTAGATTTGCACTGAATTGAGGGCGAAGGCGGGGATGATGAGCTGAAGCTGTGGGTGTGGGTGAAATTCAGAAGGAGAGTAAATGTTAAATGAGAGCAACAGAAGCTTGCAAGGCTCCAGCATTTATGGGGAAAGTGAAAGCGGTGGATGTGAATGAGAGCTGGCATGTGGAAAGGAGAGGTGAGAAACCAGCAGAGAGGTGTCAAGTAAGTCAGAGGAAGGGAACATTTCAAGAATGGCACAGTCAGTAAAGGCCAGTGTTCTGGCAGATGGTGGAGAATGACTGCGGTGGAGCCGTGGGCTGTGTTGGTTGTAGTTGGTTACTGGTAAGGTAACCTTATCATTTAGTATTTAAACTGGGACACTTGGAGAAGACTCTTGGACAACAGGAATAAACCAGGATTATTCCTGGCAAACTGGAACACACGGTGACCCTGGTTGGTGGTGACCTCTGAGAAAGTGGTCTTAGTTGATGATAGCTAAGGTGCCCAGGTGCATGGGTTGAAGAGTCAAGACAGTAAGAGTAGATTCTCACTTCTTCTTTTCAGAGGTTTGGGTAATGACTTATACGCTATATGGAAAAGAATCTGAAAATGAATGAATACATGTATATGTATAACTGAGTCACTTTGCTGCACACCTGAAATTAACACAACATTGTAAATCAACTGTACTCCAATAAATTTTTTTTAAAGTTTGGCCAGAAAAGAGAGTTGGGTCATAGCTGCAAGGAAATTAAGATTGGAAGAGGGTTCATTTGCTTGTTGGTTTTGGAGTCTTGAGGAATTTGTCTGTCTGGGTAGGAAAAGAACTTAGTAAAGAGGGAGAGATTGAAGATGCAAGATATAGACATGATAAATAATAAAGAGAAGACATACAGGAGGGGATGGAAGGAATATTAACAGCCCATGCAAGACATGAGTTGAGCTTGGAAGAGAAGACAGTTCTGTTATATGAGAGGCAAATAAAATAACGCATGACAAACCAGTGAAAAGTTGAGGTGCGGAGAGAGAATTTGAAGGAATTCATTTAACTTCTAAGAGTAGTGGCTGAGAAGGAGGCAAATTGATATCAGGCCAAAAGCCTCCAAGGTGGCACTATTAGTAAGAACCCGCCTGCCAGAGCAGGAGATGTAAGAGACTCGGGTTTGATCCCTGACCGGGGAAGATCCCCTAGAGAAGGGCATGACAACCCACTCCAGCATTCTTGCCTGGAGAGTCCCCATGGACAGAGGAACCTGGTGGGCTAGAGTCCATAGGGTCGCAAATAGCTGGACATGACTGAAGTGACTTAGCATGCGAGCATACATGCAAAAGCCTCCAAAAGGAAAGGACTGGAAACATCTAACTTCTTCCCTTTCGAGATCAACATGGTCAGACTCTCTCTACTAGATAAGGATTGTTCTGAATGAGGTCCACTGCTGGTGGGAATTGATAGGCTGTCCAAACTTAGAGCCAAGTGCTAAGTTGTCAGGGTTCTGGCTTGTGTGTGTGTAGAGCTGGAAGCCCCTCCCTCCTAGGCGCTTTGGCACATGGAGTGCCTACCTCCATTGGAGAATTACCTTAGAGATCTCTTAGAAATCTGGACAGTGAGGACGTCACTGCATTGGTGGACAAAGATGCTGAGACTGTACAGGACCACGTTCTACAGGGACAGGTTGGGAGTAGCAACAGAAGTCACGCAATCAGAGGCTCCAGTGCTCTTATCACCTGGCCTTGGGTGTACCACCCTTTCAAGGGATTTGCTTGAGCAATTCAGGGTGGAGGATGAACTCAAGAGAGATACTGTATTTCTTTTTACTTCAGATGGGCTTAAGTGGTTAATGAAAAATGCTTATGAAATGTTCATCTAATTTGTACCCCAACTTGATAAAGCAGGTTCATGTAATAGAATGGTATGCAGCCATTCAAAATGATATTAGGGAAAAAATGTATTTGATAAAATGAAAAAATATTCAGGATGTGTTCATTGAGAAACTAGTATAAACACGACAATCTGATTTTTGAGAAGAATATGTAATAGGTCTAACTATGGACAGATGTAAGACTGTAGGAATATATACCAGGTAGCAGTGTGTATTTCTGGGTGTGGAATCAAGGGTGATTTTTCTTTGTATTTACCTTTATTTTCTAAATTTCCTATGATGTGCTTGTATTGCGGTTTCTTGTTTTTTTTTTTTTTTGGTAAGTTAAATACCACGGTTATTTTGTGAAAAAATTGCCAAGCAGCAATAGGGCCCCACCTGAGCCTGAGGGAGGAATCTGTTGAGGGGCTGGTGGATGCTGTTGGATGCACTCTCTCCAGCTGCCCTCAGCAGCTCCTCTTTCCAAAGGGGAAACAACCTGGCCAAATTTAGCACTGTACCCAGCCCAGTGCTGCTGGGTGCCACCCATGGGACACGTCCTAGAGGAGCTGTCCCACATTGCCCATCTGGGGCTCCACAGACAGCCCACCATCCTTGAGCCAGCATCTTCAATCCAGATGCCATAAATGAAATTTTCTCCCTCCTCCCACCCCTGCAGATGACTATGCTTAGCCCAAGACCAAAGAGAGAGGAGGTTTTAGGAAGGCTGAAATATCCAAGGGATTGCTGGAAGGAATAGACTGCTGTTTGCTGTGGCTGTGACTCTGATTACGTGAATGCTGTGTTTGCCCCATTGTACGAAGCTATGGTTGTACTGACGGACTGGACAGAGGAGCAAGAACTCTGTTACAGTCAGATAGCTTCCACAGCTATGTGGGAAAGAGTCACATGGGCAGACCAGAACCCAGCACTCAGAGGAAAGGCCCTTTCAGTTCTAGCCAGAGTCCTTGGCGGGTCCTATTCAGCATCCATCCTTGAGTTGGATGGTGAGCATGCTTATTCTGCCTTGGGGTGTTGGCCATCCTCCACAGATCAATGACTGTGACTCAGGAAAAGCCTTTGGGCCCTTGCTGGGTTCAGAGGCTTTCTTCCAGGTCAGCCTCATTGGAGGCACTTCCTACCTCTATCTGGCTGGTGTGTGTCAGGGCATAGTTGATGGGTATGAGTGGGACTCTACTGGGCCATATGGAAAGGCCTGCGGGTTACCTGGCCCCCTGTTCTTTCCAGACTTCTGAGCTTTAGAACACAATCAGATGTCATCACATGTCCCTTAGGAAGCCTGTGAAGCAGCCACAGACCTCTGCTTGGTGCAACAGGGTTTGTCTCCCAGGAAAAGCACCTTTGCTGAATAATAGGAGGAGTGAAATGGGCAAGTGATGAGGGAGGGGCCTCCCCTGACCCACTCCGTGTGTGTGTGTGTGTGTGTGTGTGTGTGTGCACGCACATGCTCATTCACGTCCAACTCTCTGCAATCCCATGGACTGTAGCCTACTGGTCTCCTCTGTCCATGGGATTTCCCAGGCAAGAATACTGAAGTGGGGTGCCATTTCCTACTTCAGGGGGTCTTCCTGACCCAGGGATCGAACCCAAGTCTCTTGCATCTCCTGCGTTGGCAGGCAGATTCTTTAATCTGTGACACCTGGGAAGACCAAGCCACCTCCATGCCAATGTGAAATTCTTTGTCATCTTTGTTACCGCTAGCTCTCTCTGGTCTTCCCACAAAGGCAGCGAAGGAAATGGGCGATGCATCCCTGACTCACGACAAGCATTCCATAAATATTTGTTGAATAAATAAATGAGTATGGTAGTGAATTAATCAATTACCTAATTTTGTGGGCACAGAGGCCTTACGTGGATGGCCAAGGAGATGTATTCTTTTTAGGATGGGAACAGTATATAAAAATACCTATGCTTTTTGGCCAGAATTAAAAAGAGAGACTCAGATAAGGTTTGTGACTGTGATTCAAAACTTTCCTGTATTAGTCATTTATATGTATTAATCATGGTACTTTAAATAATCTTTCCTTGGCAGTAGAACCATAGATTATCACATCCAATCACGTCTAAGTCTCAGATAAGAAAACTGAGGTCCAGAAAGAGAAGAGAATGTCCAAAGCCACCAGGCTGATGGAATGAAGTGTGATTCAGGCCTTTTGGCTCCCACCCTGCAGGGTTCTTCCCACCCTCAGTGCCTGTGGGATTAGAGTCTTCTGCTCCGGGAAGGCAGTTTCTCTTATGAATAAATGTTGGTTGAACCCTTAACAGATGTTGCATACCTACTGTGTGTCAAGCAAGTCACTAGATGCTAGTGATGTGATATAACAGTAACTAGATAGTGCCTTGATAAGAGAA
Source organism: Bos grunniens (assembly GCF_055505025.1). Lineage (NCBI taxonomy): Eukaryota > Metazoa > Chordata > Mammalia > Artiodactyla > Bovidae > Bos > Bos grunniens. Next base: position 82,167,906 of record NC_141174.1, on the reverse strand, counting down.
GAGACAGGCAGTTATGATAAGGAATTTGTACCCAGCAAGGGGAGCATAGACATGGGGTGATTGTTTGGGTTGGGGAGCTTGGGGTGGGGAGCAGACAGTCCTGTTAGATGGAGCCTGTTTAGGGCCACCTCCTTAGCAATCCAGCATCACTCTGTCTCCATCTTCTCTGAGAAGCCTGGCTCCACGAGCCCAGGCACCCTGATAAGAGTCACAGCTTGGAGTCTAAGGGGACAGATAAGTGGGGCAAGCTGCTCAGATGGCGGGTGCCTCAGGCAGGGGTGTCAGGCTCCTGAAAAGGAAAGGACCTGCTGTCCTGTTTGAGGGGGTGTGGCGGGGGAGGTGTGGACCCCACAGTGGAGGCCTGAGCTCCATGGCCCTCTCAGCAGCCTCTTCCCACAGGCAGTCAAACTGGGTTATGCTCTTCAACCTCTAGTCTGTTTTGTTTCGAAGCCAAAACTTCTCTGCTACTGCTGCTGCTAAGTCACTTCAGTCGTGTCCGACTCTGTGCGACCCCATAGACAGCAGCCCACCAGGCTCCCCCGTCCCTGGGATAAGCTTCTCTAGGAGGTCCTAGATGTCTCCTCATCTTTCTGCTCTCATTTTTCACCTCCATCCTCCTATTTTCTGCCTCTCCCTCTCTCTTATCAACTTACCTGCTCCTGCCTTATCAGCTCATCCTGAGTTGTTCCCTCCAGCCTTCTCAGCCTTCTTCGTTTGGATCACTCCTGAAACTCATTCTCTTCTGGGGAGGTTTGGAGGCAGAGGCAGAGATGGAAAAAGAGGAACACCCATGATCCTCCTCCTCTTCCCAGCCCTAACAGGAGGGCTAACCAAGGCAGGGGCCTTTGTGTCAGCTGCGTCCCCACAGGACAAGGAAGACATATTCACACTAAGTCATGGTTTGTTGTTGTTGTTTAGTCATTAAGTCGTGTCCGACTCTTTGCAACCCCAAGAACTGTAGCCCACCAGGCTCCTCCGTCCATGGGATTTCCCAGGCAAGAGTACTGGATTGGGTTGCCATTTCCTTCTCCAAGGGATCTTCCTGACCCCTCCTGTATTGGCAGGCGGATTCTTTACCACAGAGCCACCAGGGAAGGTCATGGATTAGAGGTTAATAAAGAACATTTATAGGGACTTCCCTGGTGGTCCAGTGGTTAAGACTGCACTTCCATTGCAGGAGGTGTGGGTTCAATCCCTGTCTTGGAGTGCAGTCAAATATGTATATATACATTTATATTTATAAAGGGAAACCAACAAGGGACATTGAGAAACAGCATGAAGCAGTTTCCGCCCCTGGCCGGAAGGGGCAAATGGAAGGAGCAGCTACTGAGCCTGGAGTGAGGATGTGTCCAAAGAGGGCCACTTGACAGGAGCTGTGGCCCCTCACAGAGCCCACCCACAGTGGCCTGGCAGGGAGGATGCCCTGGAACAAATGCCCTAACCTGCCCGCTGGTCTTCTGTGGTCCCCTCCAATGAACAAATCCAACCAGAGGCCAGAGGGCAAGGAGATCCCCTGATGCAGTCCCATGAGGTCAGCTTCTCAGACATGCCACAGTAGGGTGGAGAAGTGCAGAGAATGGGTCTGCAGGGACCAACTGAAGGTCTCCGGTTCATCTGACTATGTGCAGGGCGCACAGTGCCACGTGGGTCATCTCATTTAATGGCCATGACAGTGCTCTGAGCTATGCATTATCCCCATTTTAGAGAGAAGGAATCTGAAGGTCAGAGAAATTAAGGAACTTACCCTAATCCTCAGCTAGAATATAGATTTGAACCAAGGCAGCTTGGCACCTAGATTGTTGTTCTGTCTATGTCTTTGCTCAGAATCTGTTGAAACCAGACAGATAGAATTTTCTGCAGTGATGGGAATATTCTATAACCACACTACCCAATGTAGTAGCTAGTAGCCACATATGGCTCTTAAGCATGTGAAATGTGGCTATGTGACTAAGTGAGAACCTGAGTTTTAAATTTCATTTCACTTTAATTCATTTTTGTTTACATGGCCACGTGTGGCTACCATGTTGGACCAAACCTTACTCTGTGGACCTTTGGCTGTTGGATCCTGAAGGGAAGAATTGCTCCCCATGTCACTATGCAGCTCATAAAATTTGGGGGAGGGTGGATTGATTGTCAAAGTCATGGTGCTGCAGGTTGGGGTAGATGTGGACCAAGAAAAGATGAGGAGGCATTCAGCTGCCCTTCCCCATCTCAAGCTGAAGAAACTCATCAGATACATCCCTCCACCTTCACTTGGACCGGAACACTCTTGGAGACAAGACAACTGTGGGTCAGCAAGACACTGGGAGGCAGGGTACTAAGGAAAGGGGACAGAGACATCTGGTCACCTTCCTCAGGTAGACACGCTGGCTGTGGTCGGTCGCTATTCTGAGATTTTACTGCTACTGCCACTTGGCCTGAGGCAGGCCCCTGAGCCCTTTTCATGCTTCTTGATCAGGACTTCTTAACTAGGCTTCTAGGGTCTCACGCATTGTTCCAGGGGAGTCTCCTGAAATTGTGTTCAAAGATTCAGACTTGCACATGTATCTTTGTCTCTAGGAGAAGGCCCACAGGTTCATTGGATTCCCAAAGGCATCTGAGACACACAGATAGGTGTGGAGCCCCTCATCCAGATCTTTGCAGGGAGACGTGCCCCCTGCTGGCCGGCCACTTCCCTCGAGGCCCGCCCTCCCCTCTGTGTTTCTTCCACTCCTGTGGCTCCGCTGGCAGCCTGTCCCCAGAGCCAGCTGGGGCCGTGTGCCTCTCTGCTCACCTGGACACAGTGCTGCACCTCTATCGACTGCCCTATTTAGGAGCTGCTGAGCTGACTGCAGAAACCAGGTCTGCATCCGCCCCCTCCAGAGGTGGCCAGGCTTTGAGGTGGGGTGTGAGCAAAAGTCCTCTGAATCTCTGGGCTTATAGGAAGAAGCCTGAGTCCTAGAGTCAAAAAAAGAATTGCACTTCACCCTGGATCTGCGCCTCCTTGACTGACAAGTTGATGAACCTCCCCCAAAACTCTGTTTCCTCATCTATAAAATGGGGGGAATAATGCCTCCCTACAGGGGGCATTGTGAGAATTAGCTGAGGTAATGGTTCCCTAGCGACAGGCACTCGATAAATGTTAGCTGTTATCTGGCACAACTGGATCCAGAAATTTTCTCCACAGTATTCCTGGCAAGAGGCTGTCCAGCTCTGCCCAGGGAGCTGCCGAGTCCTGCGGCAGCCCAGGGCCCATTTGGACAGCTCTGACTGTGAGAAAGTCCTTACGTCAGTCAGGAACTCTTTGAGTTGAAGTGACAGAAATTCAACTCAAATGGCTCACCAAAAAAGGGAATTATTGTTTTAAGAAATTGGGAAGGATAGGAATAGAGGTGACCTCAAGGGCTCTAGAGAGCCGAATAATGTTGTCAGGACGTTCCTTCTCTCCCTTTGCAGCTCTTGACTCTGTTTTTCTGTGTAACTAGGGAGAAGGCGGTCAACAGCTCTCAGCATATATCATCACGTCTTTGTGAACCAGAAGACAGCTTCTTTCTCCCAGTGACCACACATCGACTCATAGGGAATGATTAACACAGACCAGCCTTGAGTCACATGCCTATCAACCTCCAATCACTGTGAGCAGTGTGTGTGCTGGTTGCTCAGTCATGGCCAACTCTTTGGGACCCCACGGACTGTAGCCCACCAGGTTTCTTTGTCCATGGAATTCTCCAGGCAAGAATACTGGAGTAGGTAGCCATTTCTTTCTCCAGGGTTTCTTCCAAACTCAAGGACTGAACCTGGGTCTCCTGTATAGCAGACAGATTCTTTACCATCTGAGCCACCAGGGAAGCCCCTGTGGGCAGGGCCATGGACAGTTATGATTGGACAGGCCCTATCATGTGACTGAAGGATGGGAGACAGCGTACTCTGTGTGGTAGCCATGTTGGAACCAAAATGGGTTCCATTTTGTGGGAGGAGAGGGTCCCCAAAGGGAGGAATGCTGTTTCTAGAAACCTGGGAAAATCAGTGGATGCTCACTACTCTTCCTTACATCAGGCTTGATCTGTGTCCTTCTGAGAGCCTTCTGTTCAGCACCAGCCTTAGCTCTGTCCTCTTGTCCTGCATAAGACAAGGCTGTTCACTCTGCAGAACCAGTTCCTCAGAGACATGAAGGGTCATTATGGCCTGCCCAATCTTCTTTTCTCCAAGCATAGTTGTTCTAGCTCCTCCATCTCTCTGAGTACAATGGGTTTCCAACCCCCTTCCTCCTCCACTCCTGGGCTGAAGGCAACAGTCTGGTAGAATGGGGGCCAGGCTTGAGAAGTAGCTTTTGGAATACTGGTGAAAATAATGAGGACTTTACTATCGCTTTGTGCAGGTCACTAGCATGATGTTTTCTTTAGCCGCACAAGGGGAGGAAGGACAATGAAGACAGAGAAAGTGAGTGAGCAGAGGGAGGAGGGTGAACAGGAGAAAAGAGAGGAGAGGAGAGAGGAAGGAAGACAGAGGAAGGAGAAGGAAAGGAGCGGGGTAGGGGTGTGGGGGGTGGTGATGGGGAGGAAGCTTCAGCACTCTAGCAGCTCTCAGGCTGGAAAGGACCATCAATTCCTGTCAAAGGCACCCAGCCTGTACGGCACAGACTGGACATGCAGAAGGCTGGGAGGCATTCCCCTGACAATTCAGAGGAGGCTTCCTGGAAGAGGGAGCCTTGAAGAAAGAAAAACTTCCAAGCCCGAGCCTGGCTCTGGGAACCACCTCTGATGGCCCAGCTAGAGAGAAGGGGGCAGGTGGCAGGAGGGGAAAGGGCTTCCTTCTCATTGCCCTCTCCCCGCTGCCCGTTGTTCTCCCATTCCCAATTGGGCTGCTCTGCAGAGGTCACCCCTAGGCTAATGAGAAATCTTCCTGAAGTTTAAAACCAATTAAGCAACAAACGTCTTCTGATTAGTTATTTCTCTTGATGTGAATTTTAATGAAGCATCTTCTTTCCCCTCCCTCCCTCCCAAGCACCCTGGGGGTTAACCAGCCTTTGGTCTGCCTTGAAGAGCCCTCAGCGGTGTCTGGAAAGGCTAAAGAGGAAGGAAGAGGGGCTAGAATGGGGTCCAAACAGTTTTTCACAGCACAGCATGCTCCTCCGCCAGTCAGCCCGCCATTCCCCTAACATCTCGGAGCTCCACTGTGTCCTAAGGCCGGGGCTGCTCTCAGAGGGGAAGGGGCAACGGGTGTGAGGGGGGCACCGAGAGACAATGGAATAGAGAGATGGTGAGATACAGCCTTGAACGTCTGCAGCTCACTCTAGTCAGAGACTGAGCACAACATGTGAAAAGCTAGCCCAGGACAAAAGCTAGAAGCACCCTGTGAAAGGCGTGTGACTAGGTGGGGAGTGCCAAGCTGCGGAGTGGCACAGAGGTGGGGCTGGGGCTGCAGGAGAGGGCAGAGTGGTGCAGTGGGCAGAACTCAGTTCCATGGGGACATGCTGAGCAGCTCTGAACAAGGGAACCTCCCATTCTGGTTGCTTATCCTTCTGGAAATGTAGAGATGTGGAGATGCTGGCTATTGCTTGGCTTTCCCTTGGGGACTCCGGTGACCTTCCCCTGAGAAAACCCGATGGAAAGTTTAGTGTAAGCCAAAAGGAGACTGGGGTAGGGTAGTGAGGATGTGGGAGATGGCGGGGCATTTCTTCTTTTCTGCCCTGAACCCTTAGCAGGAGGACCCCCAGGACAGCATCTGTTGGACCCTATTCAGTTACACACAGGCAGCAAACTGAGGCCCAAATACGCAGTTCTGTCTTCAGTGCGCAGGAGGGCCGGCTGCAGAGTCTCAGGGTCTAGCTCTCCATCCAAAAATGGGTATCCTCTAGGACAGTCATCCCCAATCTTTTTGGCACCAGGGATCAGTTTTGTGGAAGACAATTTTTCCATGGACCAGGGAGAGGAGGATGGTTTCAGGATGAGTTAAGCACATTACATGTATTGTACACTTTCTTTCTATTATTATTACATCAGCTCCACCTCAGGTCATCAGGCATTAGATCCCAGAGGTTGGGGACCCCTGCTCTAGGATCCTCCCCTAGAACCTAAAGCCCCTGCGGGTAGCTGAGACCCAGAGGGGTGCTCAGGAGCCTTGCTGAGCCTGCCTGTTCAGCCCCACACTCCTGACCACTCCTTCGAGCCGAGCAGAAAAGCTCTTTCTTAAAGGGTGAATTAAGTCCATGGTGTCTGCTGAAGGAAGGAAAGGGGGAAGAACCTCCTGGGAGCTGCTGACAAAAGAAATAAAGACGGATTTTTCTGCGGATTCCTCTTCCCTATCTCCCTTTTCCTCTCACTTCTCAGAGTACCTCTCTCTCCTCTTCCTTTCCTCTCTGCCTCTCTCTCTCCCATCCTTTCTTTGTTCCCCAGCCACGTTGGCTTTGAGGGACGACTGGATGAGGAGTTCTAAGGGATCTGAGCAGGCCCTGGACTCCCAGGGAAAGTCTAGTGAATCTCACAGCGATTCCCTGAAAGTCAGCCCTGCTGCCCAGGTCAGAGGAAAGGCATCATTTCTGGCTCAGGTATTGGAGTGATGACAAACTTAGAGTGGCCACCTTTAAGCCCAGCCCCTTTGGCTTCCACTTGGGTACCAGGAGCCAGCCTAGCCCAGAAGTTTGGCTTCCGACCAGGGCTCTGCAGCCCGGAACTGGGGCCGGCTGTTCCAGGTCTAAGATTTCTCTGGACTTGGCCCTGTGTCACCACTGAGCACCTGAGCCTCTCTGGTTGGCTTCACTGCCCCAGCTTTCTGGAACATGCTGGCTCTGTCCTCCTCATGCAAGTAGTGATGGATGAGGGGATGGATTGGTCAGGTCTCTGGTGGCAAGGGAACCCAGGTCATACTGCCTTGGGCACAAAAGAGACTTTACTGGTAGATGGGCTGGTCCCAGGTTGTCCCTCATGAGAAGCTGGCTGGAGTCATATATGGGATACTGGCAAAACATTCCAACCCGAAGAAGCATTGAACAGTCAACCTAGAGGGAGCAGGAATACCACTGGGCCTCAGGAACACTGAGCTCAAGTCTTGAATGCTGCCAGGAATCGGGGGCCTTACATCTGCATTCCTGTCTCTGCTCCGATCTGACTATAGATCAACTTCCTACACCTCCTGAGCTTCATCCCTAACAGCCTTACCTCCTTGAAAGAGATGAGGTCTTTATCTCAGTACCAGTTCAAAAAGTCCCAGAAAAGACATCAGACTGCCTCTGGAGCTCTCAGCTATGGCCAGTGGACCAAGTAACAAAATGGCAGCTCCCACGGGAACCCTATGGTGGAAAGGGAGAAGGAGCAATTTACTAGAAGAGGTGGGGCTCTGCCCAGACACTGAGAGGAGGAATGGAGAGTAGGTACCTACTTCACCTGCCCTGTCACTAGCGGGCCTTTGGAATATATTTGCAGTTCCTACTATAGAAGTTTTGTGAATATTACTGTCACCAGCTCTGGTTTGTTAGGGCCACAGACAAGCTGGATGTATTCCCTTCCCTCCTTTACAACTCCTAACTTGTCAACCTGCCTCATGGACTGCTCTCACCTGTCACCCCACATGTTGGCCCTGGTGCCCCACACCTGCCATCTTGCCCTGGCATCCTCTCGTCTTAGTCAGCTTTACTTGAAAGTGAAACTCGTTGCTCAGTAGTTGCTTAGTTGCTTAGTTGTGTCTGACTCTTTGCGACCCCGTGGACTTTGTGACCCCACGGACTTTGTGACCCCATGGTCCATGAAATTCTCCAGGCAGGAATACTGAAGTGAGCTGCCAGTCCCTTCTCCAGGGGATCTTCCCAACCAAGGGATAGAAACTGGGTCTTCTGCATTGTAGGCAGATTCTTTACCAACTGAGCCACCAGCAGTTGGGATAAAATTCGAAGATAAAAGCCTGGGATTTGAAGTTTGCTATACGTGAGTTTCAGAGACGGCAATGGCACCCCACTCCAGTACTCTTGCCTGGAAAATCCCATGGATGGAGGAGCCTGGTAGGCTGCAGTCCATGGGGTCGCTAAGAGTCGGACATGACTGAACGACTTCCCTTTCACTTTTCACTTTCATGCATTGGAGAAGGAAATGGCAACCCACTCCAGTGTTCTTGCCTGGAGAATCCCAGGGACGGGGGAGCCTGGTGGGCTTCTGTCTATGCGGTTGCAGAGAGTCAGACACGACTGAAGCGACTTAGCAGCAGCAGCAGACCTGAGTTTGAATTAAGTGTCACCATTTACTATCTGTTGGATTTTTTTTTTGGCAGTGCCGCATGGCTTGTGGGATCCTAGTTTTCTGACCAGGGAATGAACCTGGGTCCCTGTGGTAGAAAGGCAGAATACTAACCACTAGACCACCAGGGAATTCCCTACCTATTAGATCTTAATTTCCATGAGGTCCTGATTTCTCACCTTTAAAATGAAGAAGATAATAGTGCCTAATCAACGGGGTTATGGTACAGGTTATAAGAGGTAGTGGATGTAGGCTCTGGGAACCAAGTAGGCACTTCATAAGTGGTAGCCTGAAGAAAAGCCATGCCAAGGTGTAGAGTCTTCTCAGCTCATTTTTTAAGCAGCAAGACCACTGTACCAGAGTAGGAGCAATTTGTGGCTGGTGGTAAGGCTGGCAGAATTATCTTCCAGTTCCAGGCTCCTGGAAGCAGGCTAGGGGAGGGAACTTCAATCCACTTCCCTAACTGAGTCCACACACATCCTTTCAGGCCAACCCTGGGGAGCCCCTTGTTTGCTGAGAGAAGGCCAAAGCCAAGCTGATAGCTCTCAGGCCTGCCAGCGGCCTCAGAGCTCTGAGGCCTGCCAGTGGCCTCACACCTCTGTCCAGAGTAAGCTTCAACTTCCAAATGTTTCAGGCCACAGTGGGTGAGCACGCCAAGTTGCTTCAGTCAGGTCCAACTCTTTGCAACCCTATGGACCGTAGCCTGCTACACTCCTCTGTCCATGGGATTCTCCAGGCAAGAATACTGGAGTGGGTTGCCATACCCTCCTCCAGAGGATCTTCCTGACCCGTGTCTCTTACATCTGCTTCAGGCCACAGAGAAAACCCTGAACACAGGGTCCCATGGGACCATGGTCTGCTTCTGTGTTCAAAGCAGCCTTGTCCATCAACACTGGCTGCCACTTCTGAGGAGCTGGCCCTGACCAGGTATGGGGTATTGGCAAAGCACATCACCCCCTCTTCTTTGGGGCAGCATCCTTGAGCTTCTGGATGGTAGGCATAGAAGTGACGGGTGGGTTGGGTACAGCTAGGAGGATCAAAGACATGAGCACACACAGGCACCCACACACTGCCGGCCCTGTGTGCAGAGGGAAACAGATGGCCAGGACCAGAGCCCTACCTGAAGCCTCCCAGATGCCTAATAATAGTAATTGAGCTGTATTTACAGGGCGCTCACCATGTACAAGGCTCTGGGATAACCTCTTCGCCTTCATGATTTCCGTGAATACTTTCCATGACCCCTAGAAGTGGGCATTAATATCTCTGTTTTACAGATGGAGGAATAGAGGCTCAAGGGTTGAGTAACTTGCCCAAGGTCATATGGAATGTGGCAGGGCCAGCTTTCAACCTCAGATCTTTCTGATTTCATAGCTCTGTTATCTTACTGCCCACTCTGTATTTCAACAGACACAGTTTTCCAAAGGAGAGATTCAGAGGGGTCAGAACATCCTTAGGTCAAATGCATGGTTCTTAGAGGGAAATCAATGGCACCCCACTCCAGTACTCTTGCCTGGAAAATCCCATGGATGGAGGAGCCTGGTAGGCTGCAGTCCATGGGGTCGGGAAGAGTCAGACACGACTGAATGACTTCACTTTCACTTTTCACTTTCATGCATTGGAGAAGGAAATGGCAACCCACTCCAGTGTTCTTGCCTGGAGAATCCCAGGGATGGGGAGCCTGGTGGGCTGCCGTCTATGGGGTTGCACAGAGTCGGACACGACTGATGGGACTTAGCAGCAGCAGCAGCAGCAGCTTCAAAATCCTTGGAGGAAGTTGCTGAAAATGCAAATTTTGGTGTCCCATCCCCTCCCTCCAGGCACCCACTTTCTCTGGGAATTGACTCAATGCAGTTGGGGGCCTGGGAATATGAATTTTAGCAAGCTGCCAACTCCCACAAAAATATCTTCCTGTCTCATTATAAAATAGTGATACTGCTCATTGTAAGATCTCTGAGTCCATGTGGGGCTCAGAACTCTGCGTTTGGAATACATGCTCCAGGAGAGACCTATGTTCACTAAAACTTTGAAAACACTTGTTCAGGGATTTGAACACGTGGCCTTTCTTACATCAGTCCCAGGGATCTCTACAGTTTGAAATTTGGGAGGAGGGTGCTCCTCAAGCTCCAGTAGACACGGTTGTTGCTGTTCTCCAGTCACTAAGTCGTGTCCGACTCTTTGTGACCCATGGACTATAGCCCACCAGGCTTCTCTGTCTTCCACTATCTCATGGAGTTTGCTCAGATTCATGACTATTAAGTTGGTGATGCTATCTCATCATCTCACCCTCCGCTGTCCCCTTCTCCTTTTGCCTTCAGTCTTGCCCAGCATCAGGGTCTTTTCCAATGAATAGGCACTGTAGACCCAGGAGTACAAGAGGAGCAGAGAGAGTAGTGAGCTCTGCTTAGAAAAGGCAGCCCAGCTGGGCTTCCCTGTCTATGAGGGGGAAGCAGTAGCAGCTTCTGCAGGAGCCCATCCTCCTCTGCTTCTCTTCCCAGGACCCTCTCCCTGGGAAGCCTGGGGCCATTCCGTGGATCCCTCCATACTGAGCTCCTCCCACACCATTCTGCTAGACTCACAAAGCATCTCTTCCAAGAATGTCCTCCCCTGGGTAATTGGACCCTCAGGCCACTGACATTTAAAGAAATGTTCTTGACCTTTTCAGCAGTTCCATAAAATCACAAAATAGAACTCTAAATATTACTGCAGACTCCTACTTGCCCAGACCCTGGCAAAGACTCATTTTCCAGGCCAACTAAAGAATAAGAGAAAATAGCAGAATTGCCTGGAAAAAAAAAGGGGCTCTTCTCAAAACATCTCCTATTTGGTAATCATCCCATTATGGACTGCTGTTATCTGCATCAGAACCCTGTCCTCCCCTGCCACCAGCACCATCAACACGCTCCCCCCACCATCAGCACGCATGAGCACCCTCAGTGTGTTCCCATCATCGCCGTAATTACAGCATTCCATAAAATACAGAGGACTGATGCTCTTGAATCTCCACAGTGTGAAAAATCTGCTTGTCGTTTAGATATCTGATCCAGGACCTCTCCCCACTTCGCTTCTCCTCCCATTGATATGGAACCAGATGAAACAACAGATAAGGAAGGACCAACTATTGGCTTTAGAGGGAAACACAAGAGAGGACAGAACCTTGGGAGGAGAGAATGAATGTGTTAAAGACATTTTGAAAAAAATCAAGACAGTTTAAAAATAGATTAGATATTAGATCAGGAACATCACTTACATTTACACAGGTCAGACTAAGACCAGAAATATCAGTTATTTTTTTCATACGTTTCAAAAAAAAGTTTTGTCATCTAAAAAGGAATCTGCAGTCTGCAGGTCAGATTCAGCTCTTGGCCTGCTTTTTTATGGCCCTTGGACTTCCCTGGTGGCTCAGCTGGTAAAGAATCCACCCGCAATTCCGGAGACCCAGGTTTGATCCCTGGGTTGGGAAGATCCCCAGGAGAAGGGAAAGGCTACCCACTCCAGTATTCTGGCCTGGAGAATTCCCTGGACTGTATAGACCATGGGGTCACAAAGAGTTGGACACGACTGAGCCACTTTCACTTGAGTCCTTTTACATTTTTAAATAACAGCTCTGTTGAGATATAATTCACACACCATAAAGTTCACCTTCTTGGAGTGTACAGTTCAGTGGTTTTCAGTATAGTCACAGAATTATACAATCATGACCACTATTTAATTACAGAATATTTTATCACCCCCAAAAGAAATCTGTATCTATTAACAGTCACTTCCCATCCCCCGATACCACCAGTCCCTGACAACCAGTTATCTACTTTCTGTCTCTATGAATTTACTTATTCTTGACATTTCATCTAAATGGAATCACACACTATGTGACCTGTTCTACCTGAATTCTTTTACTTAGCATAATGTTTTCAGCCCTGGGATTTCTTTGGAAGGAATGATGCTAAAGCTGAAACTCCAGTACTTTGGCCACCTCATGTGAAGAGTTGACTCATTGGAAAAGACTCTGATGCTGGGAGGGATTGGGGGCAGGAGGAGAAGGGGACAACAGAGGATGAGATGGCTGGATGGCATCACTGACTCAATGGACGTGAGTCTGGGTGAACTCCGGGAGTTGGTGATGGACAGGGAGGCCTGGCGTGCTGCAATCATGGGGTCGCAAAGAGTCGGACACGACTGAGCGACTGAACTGAAATGAACTGAATGTTTTTTTTTATTTGGAGGAAAATTGCTTTACAGTTTTGTGATGGTTTCTGCTGTATAACAAAGCAAATTAACTATAATTATATATGTTTTATTATATACAGCTATATAATATATACATTAAATATAATATATAAACAGCTATATATATTAGCTGTAATTATATATATGTCACTTCCCTCTTGAGCCCCCCTCACCTCCCTGAGTGGGAGGAATGGAGAAAGTAGCATAGACTAGTATAGAAAGTAGCATACACTACCACGTGTAAAATAGATAACTGGTGAGAAGTTGCTGTATAACGTAGGGGGCCCAGCCTCGTCCTCTGTGATGATCTAGAATATAATGTTTTTAAGATTAATCCATGCTGTAACATGTGCCATATAAGTAGTGCATATGAATAGTATTCCATTCTATGGATATAGATGTCATGTTTTCTGAAATCACTTCTGACACCGCATGTGTGGTTTTTTTCTCAGATACCAAATACATGTCACTTTCCCACACCAACAACAAACCATTCTTAGATACCAACTGCAGGTCCAAACTTCAATTCAGTTCTGATGCTAGCTATCTAGAGTTAGTACAGACCTCACAGTTTAAGGTCTCAGTCCCATAAGACCGCCCCCATGTTATACTACTTTATTTTTAAAGATTTGTTTATTTTTGGCTGCGCTGGTACTTCGTTGCTGCATTCGGGCTTTCTCTAGCTGCCGTGAGCAGGCCTCTCATTGTAGCAGCTTCTCTCGTTGTAGAGCACGGGCTCTAGGCGCTGCCGCTGGTGGACTTAGTTGCTCCTGAAGACTGCCTGCATTTTAGATGCCAACCACAAATGAAGTGCCCGGGTTACCAACACTTCTGACTACAAATTCAGGAGCTGACCTCCCTCAGGTTTGGCAAGTCACCAGAACAACTCATAGAAGTCAGGAAAATGCTTTACTTATAATGACTGGCTTATTATAAAGGCTGCAAATGAACAGCCAATTGGAAAAAATGCGTAGAGCAAAGTATAGAGTATAGGCAGTGAGGCACAGAGCTTCCATGCCCTCTCTATGGGGCACCATCTTCCCAGCAGGTCATTGTATTCACCAACCCAGAAGCTCTCTGAATCTTCTGGCTCAAGAATTTTAACACTGAGATCTCTAGCTTCTCTCCTCCCCAGCGGTCAGAGGATGGGGCTGAAAGTTTTCCCTCTCTAACCACGTGTTAGGACTCTTTGATGACTAACCCCATCTTGAAGCTATCTAGGGATTCCCACTTTGAGTCACCTCATTAGCATAAAATCATGCGTGGTCTGAAAGATCTATAAAGAACAACAAACTTCTATCACACAGGACATTCCAAGAGTTATAGGAGCTCGGTGCCGGGAACAGGGGACAAAGACTAAATGCATTTTTTATCATACCACAACATATCACGTTTTGATTATCCATTCATCAGCAGAGGGACTGCTTGGATTATTTCTGCCTTCTGACTATTATGAATAATGCTGCTGTAAATATTCACACACAAGTTTTTGTGGGAACATATGTTTTCCATTTTCTTAGGTACACATCAAGGAATAGAACTGCTGGGTCATGTTTCACTTTTTGAGGGACTGCCAGATTGTTTTCCAAAGAGTTTGTACCTTTTACATTCCAACCAGCAAAGTGTGATGGTTCCAAATTCTCCACATTTGTGTCAACACGTATTATTGTCTTTCTTATTTTAGCTATCCCAGTGGCTATAAAATGGTATCTCTTTGTGGTTGGCTTTTAAATTTTTAAAGGGTTGTAAAAGCTACAACCATAGTGGTTCAGTTGGTAAATAATCTGTCTACAATGTGGGAGAGCTGGGTTTGATCCCTGGGTCAGGAGGATCCCCTGGAGAAGGAAATGGCAACCCACTCCAGTATTCTTGCCTGGAGAATTCCATGGACAGAGGAACCCGGCCAGCTACAGTCCATGAGGTTGCAAAGAGTCAGACACGACTGATTGACTAACACTTTCACTTTCAAAAGCAAGCAACAAACAAAAGCAAAGACTATAGAACAGAAACTGTATGCTATATTAGGCCATTTTTTAATCTAGATTTTTACGGAAAAGGGTTCCACACCCTTTGTCTGAAATATTCTAAATTATCTATTGAATTTAAAAGGAAAAAGTAAAAATATCAGGAATTTAAATCTAAATTATTTAGCTAAACTTGAAATTTTATTTTAAATATTCTATCTTAAGTATTTTTATAAAATATTCATAATTTTATACAGCAGAAATTAAAAACAATATTGTACTATACTTCAATAAACATTTTTTTTCAAAAAAATACTCATGAGAATTCCCTGGTGATCTAGTGCTTAGGACTCAGTGCTCTCACTGCTGGGGCCTGGGCTTGATCCCTGGTCCAGGGAACTAAGATCTCTCAAGCTGCAATGTACAGCCAAAAAAAAAAAAAAATCACAATTTCAGCATTCCTTGTTTTTCTATTTGCTAAAGTTAAGAATCAGCATCATATTTCAGGGATATCACATCTAGACCTAACATAAAAATTTAAGAGTAATACAAATTATTTAATTTTGCAAAACGTTCTTCAGTCACCATGTACAATTATTGCAACTACTGTGCAAATTCATGAATGACTCCAGAACTGTGAACTAGAATATAAAGAGAAGCAAGAAAATGATCTCTTGGCACTACTAGGATGGATGTTCATTGTGTAAAATCTACCACATTCATGCGTCTAAGAGGAAGGATTAATTAATTTGTCTTTACTTAAGTGCTTCTGCTGCTAAAATCCTGTGGGCTTTCAGCAGTGGACGCATCTCCAACCTTAAGAGCAGTAGAGTTCGGATGTCTACTGAGTATTCAAATGCGAACCTTTTACCTAGAGGTTCTAGGGCAAAAAGTGTGGATAAGTTATTCCCTGGGGCTTAAAATGTGTTAGTTATAAGCGTGGATGTTAGGGTTTTGGGTTACTTGTGCCAGACCACAGTGTCTACAGGGGTAGAGGTGCCCATGCATTCCTTAATGAATTTATGTTCTGTGTGTTTGAAATATGTGGAAACCTCTAAAGAATAGGGACTAGTTCAGATCTGAAAGTAATATTGTATTATTATATCAGAAGATATTGAGGTATTATTATTAATTTGGCTAGATGTGATAAGGATCTTATGGTAATTTTTAAAAGTCATCTGCTAACACAAGTATTTATGGATGAAATGAAATGATGTCTTGGATTTGCTGTATAATACTGCAGCAAAAAAAAAAATCAGGGAGATAGAGGAAATAAGATTGGCCAAGTATTAATATTAATCATTGTTGAAACTGGGTGATAATGTGAGGGTTCATTTTACCATTCACTCTACTTTTATATGTTGAAATCTTTCCTGATACAAAGTTAAAATAAGGACAGGAGGATTGTGGGGGAGAGGGGAGGGTGCAGAGAGATTCCTGCCTCCTGGGTCACACACTTCTCCCCAGAGTAGAGGAGGAAGGCAGCAAGGTCACCCAGGAAGGGGCCCAGATCTAAGTACCTTTCCTAACAACCAGCTTCATAAAAGCGGGATGATAGCACTTGAATCCAGTAAAGGACTGATTAATCCTTTCCAGTATTCCAGTGGTGCATGCCACCACCTGACTGATGGTATGGCGATTTTGATGTACGCTGTTCTAACCCTCCCTTCCACAACGAAGGTTCTATTTAGGATCAGGTTACACCAAGAAGGGGCTTCCCAGATGGCTCAGATGGTAAAGAACCTTCCTGCAATGCAGGAGACTTTGGTTTGATCCCTGAGTTGGGGAAGATCCCCTGGAGAAAGGAATGGCTACCTATTCCAGTGTTCTTGCCTGGAGAATTCCATGGACAGAGGATCCTGGCAGGCTATAGTCTATGGGGTCGCAAAGAGTCAGACATGATTGAGAGACTAGAACTTTCGTTTTCTACACCAAGAAGACTGAGGATTAGGAGACCAAGCGTGCCTGGAGTGACAGATGACAGAAGAGTTCCTGAGAACCTAGGGATTGACCGCCTTGGTAGCTCTTTTCCATATAATTTTAAAAATTAGAGGACTCCTCTGGTGGTCCAGTGGTTGAGAATCCACTTTGCAATGTTGGGAACGCAGTTTTGATCCCTGGTCAGGAAACTAAGATGCTGTGCAGCAACTAAGCCTGAATACCACAGCTAGAGAGTCTGCGCACTGCAACGAAAGATCCCACATGCCACAACTAAGACCCGACGCAGCCAAAAAAAGAAAATAGGAGACAGCTCGGGAACCAAAGAAAGAACATAAAACAGTTTGAATTAACATCCATGCACCTACCACTCAGCGTGGCAAATCTTAACATTTTGCCATCTTTACTTGATATCTTTTTAATAAATTGAAATAAAATATTAAGGATACAGCTGAAGCCATTATGAATTGTTTCCAATTCTCTTCTCTTCCCTTTCTCCTCCAAGGTAACCACTAGCTTGAATTTGGTGTCCATCATTCCTATGAACGTTTCACACCTAAACTATTTAGGTATGTATCTAGATGCAAATGATAATTAGCACTGGATTGCCTACTTTTAAATTTTATATAAATGGTATCACACTCAAATATCTTTTGGCAATTCGCTTTTTTTCCACTCACATTTTTACAAGATTTATCTGTGGATCCTGATTATATCACAATTTATTCAGTTATTCTTCTGTTGATGGGCATTTATGTCAACTCAAATATTTCTCTAACACAAACTATGCTAAAATGAAAATTGTTGTACATGTTTTCTCATGCACCTGTATGCAGCTGGAATTTTATATCGTTGGTAGTAAAAGAGTTGTTGATTTTTAGAGTGTACACATCTTATATTTAGTAACTTCTCTCCAAAGTAGATGTATGAGTCCATGTTGCATCAGACTTCTTAGTTTTTGCCCTTCTGTTGAGTTTGACATGGTATGCCATATTGTTTCAGTTTTGGGTCACTGATTATTTGCCTGGTTGTGCATCTTTCCCCATGTATTGGTAACTGAAACTTCCTATTCTGTGACTTCTCTGTTCAGTCAATTTTTCTCCATTGCATTATTCGTCCTTCATTGCATTGATTTGTAGAAGTTCTTCGTATATTCTATACATTGACCCTTGGTTGGTTTTATGTGTTGTGCAGATCTTCTCCCAGTCAATAACTTGACTTCTTAATCATCATAGCTCTTTTGTACAAAAGTTCCTATTTTACAATGTAGTTGAATTTATCTGATTTCCATTATTGTTAATGCTTTTTTCCCGCTCTAACTTCAGACACGCTTTTCTACTCCAAGGTCACATAGATACTCTTTTATATTTTCCTCTGAAAGTTTTGAGGTTTTGACTTTCAAAATTAGATCTTTAATCCATCTGGAATTTATTTTTGTGTGTGGTATGAGCTAGAGTTCTTTTATACGAATATGATCGATGTTTTCAACAGCACTCTCATTCAAAATTCTACTTCTATCATATATCAAACATCCATTTAGGCACAGACATGTTGATGGGCTCTCTATTATGTAGGGTTTTCAATTTGTTAATGTTTATTCCAATAATACACTCTCTTAACCACAATGTGTGCATGCCAAATCGCTATGGACTGTAGCCCACCAAGCTCCTCTCTCCATGGGACTCTCCAGACAAGAATACTGGAGTGGGTTGCCTGGCCCTGCTCCAGGGGATCCTCCTGAACCAGGGATCGAATTTGCATCTCCTGTGGCTCCTGCATTGCTGGCAGATTCTTTACCACTGAGTCATTGGGGAAGCCCCTTAACTACTATAGCTTTATACTGAATATTGATATATAGTTGGGGAGTTCTCCCCTTCAAATTTTTCTCGGCTTTTTTTTTTTTTATCCTTCAACATTCCATGTAAATGTTAGGATCAGATTGTTTAGTTTCACTAAAAACCTTATTGAAATTTTGCCTGAAAGTATATTGATTATAGATAACTGCCATTGATTGAGATAACTGCCATCTTTATAATTTTTATTTTACCCAAATACAAATATATAATAATAAATATTATTAATAAATTAAACAAATATTATAATTATCCAAATATAAATATTATATATTTGTATATAAAAATATATACACACACTTATTTAGGTCTGTTTTAAAAATCTTTCCAATAATGTTTTATAATTTTCTCCATTAAAGGCCCTTAATGTTTTGATTAAGTTTATTCTTAATTACTAGTTTTTGTTTTGTTTTGCTCTTTTACTTATATTTTTAAACTATATTTTATAAATATTAATGCTACTGTATATGACTGGAATTGATACTTGAGTATTTTCATTTTCTTCTATTCTTAGTTCTAATAATTTAACTGCAGATTGTCTTAGATTTTTATATGAAAATGATTTTCCAATGCAAATTTCTCTGCCAAATAATGATAGTTTTGCTTCTTTATTTTTAACACATTTTGACAGCTCTATTAAAGGTATTTTTTTTTTCTTTCCAAGATTTTTTTTCTTTTGCACTGGCTAGAACCTCACAGTACCTTATTGAAAAGAAGTTGCATTGGTGGCCCTGCTTGTCTTATTCCTAACTTTAAAAGGAATGCTTTTTGTGCATTTGCTCTAGTTTTTTGATTAATATCCTTTATCAGGTTGATGATGCTCCCTCCTAGACTTATTGTGCTAAGAGGGTTTTGGTTTTGTTTCTGTTTTTTTTTTTTTTTTTTTGTAAATCATGAATGAGTGTTGAATCAACTGCTTTTTCTGCATCTCTTAAGAGAGTCATATGAATTTTCTCCCCTAATGTGTTGATGGTTCTGAGTTTCAGAATTTTAGCATGGGCTTGTATGCATGCTAGATTCATTTGGCAAGGATGCAGGAGGATGGTGACTGCCGCTATTAGAACAGGGTACATTTCCTCTTTCTCCAGTTCCAGTTAGAATTCATGATAATATAGATCAGGCCTCACTGACTCAGGCAGTGTCCTCAGGCTTCACAGATGCCTCTCTGAAGAACCGTTTTTCCTCTCACTTAGATAATGGGAGAATTTCTCTGAGAAACACTCACATAAGCAGAAAACCCTTTTCCAGGGGTCCTTCTACAAGTGGAAGGCCCCACTCTGTCATGGGAGACATGCACCTTCAGAGCAGTAGGGCAGACTGAGTTGGAGGAAGGGCACAGGGGTGGTGGTCAGTAGGTAGATGGCTATAATGAGTGAGCCAATATTCCATAAAGACCAAAAGTGTAGGAGATTGTTGTTGTTCAGTGTCTAAGTCATGTCCGACTCTTTGCAACCCCATGGACTGTAGCATACCGGGTTTCCCTGGGGAGGAGATGGGGAACAGAAAAATATGCAAGAGGAACCATGTTAACCACATGGGGCTAAAGACTGGACTCCAGATAAACCTTGGAATCCAAATATGGCCCAGTAGTGAGGGAGAAGGAGGCAAAGCATTGGGGCAACATGGTGAGCACGTTTTTATATGTTAAAGGGTTGAGGTGCTTCAGAGGTTGCTTTGTTTTGGCCTGTGAAAATAAATATATGTGCAAATTCCTGCATCTGAAGGTCATGACTTTCATTTATATCTGTCATAAGGTCAGATAGTTGTGTTTCCTTTGATCATCTAGATCAGAACCTACTCCACGAAAGGCATTCTACCTTTCTAATATTTGTTAAATGGATGTTCATTGCCAGTTGAGTGAGACCTGTACACAAAGCGGTGGGCACAAGGCCTGGCACACAGTGATGTAGAAACCATCATGGTAACTCTGGGCGCTGGTTGGAGAGCTGCTAGGTGAGTAGAGACCCTGAATGACTTTCTAGCCAAGTCTCAGACCGAGAGTGTCTCCCTGACCAAGCACAGGATGAGCGAGCGCAGGGAAAGGGCAGCTCCAGCCTCTCTCCCCTCCCCTCCCTGTGCACGCCCTCTGAAGTGCAGTGGAGCCAGACAAAAGGAAAGTGACAGGAGCCCAGCAATTCACAGAGGCTGCTCTCCTTGGTCTGGCTTCCCCCAGCTCATCCTTATTTATTTCTGTTTCACTAAGAAAATGAGACGCATACGAGCATGTGGGCTGCTTTCTCCTTTCCCAGGAGCTGTCAGCTTGCCTGTCAGAACTTATTCTTGCAAAACCATCAGTGATTAGAAAATACCGTGGCTGATCCCCTTTCCTTGGTGCCTCCAACAGAACCGCAAGAAAACCTGGATCACAATTTTCCCTCCCTCCCCTCCTGTTACCCATCTCCTCTCCATGTCCCTGCTGGGGAAGATTGGCCTCTTAACTTCATTCTACCTTCTAGTTAGATTGATGAGAAAACTAAAAGCTGTGTTTCTTAGATTCCTTTGCAGCTAAGCTCCTGGATTCAAAGTAGCTATCACCAATAAATGCTCTCAAATTACATTTGGAAATAAGAAGTGAGGGGGAGGGGACTTCTTTCTGCTATGGCAGCAGCCAGACTCTGGCTTCTTGTGTCCAGTGTCCATATTTGTGGGATTAAAGTCCAGTTGTGGTATCTGTAGAGGGGGCAGCAATAGAGGGTTGCTGATAACTTCAGTGATGTGTTCGTTTATTCAGCAGTCTGGTGGCAGAACCCTGACTTCCACACCACAAATCTCTTCCCCAGACATACCTAATTCCTTGTATTAAGTCTTCTTCCGGACAAAATACTTAGAGTGATTTCTGTTCATTACACTGAACAGACTGATGCATCTGTCCTCTGCTAGATCCCCTAAGAATAGGCAGACCTCAGAAATACTGCAGGTTCAGTTCCAGACTACTGCAATAAAGCAAATATGGCAATAAAGTGAGTCACAACAATTTTTTGGTTCCCCAGTGCACATAAAAGTTATGTTGACACTATTGTCTATAAAGTGTACAATAGTATTATGTTTTTAAAAAAATATACATACCTTAATCAAAAATACCTGGGTTTCCCTCATGGTCCAGTGGTTAGGAGTCTGCCTTTCAATGCAAGGGACCCCAGTTTGATCCCTGGTCAGGGAAGATCCCACATGCCATGGGGCAACTAAGCCTGTGCACAACTACTAAGCTTCTGTGCTGCAGTTGCTGAAGCCTATGTGTCTGGAGCCCATGCTCTGCGATAAGAGAAGCCACCTCAATGAGAAGCCCATGCAACACAACCAGAGAAAGCCTATGTGTAGCCCTGAAGACTCAGCACAGCCAAAAACAAAACAAGTAAATAAACAGAAATTTTTAAAAATACTTTATTGCTAAACATGCTAACCATCATCTAGCCTTCCAAGTTGTAATCTTTTGCAGTAGTAACTCAAAGATCACTTACCACATATCACCATAAAAAATATAATAATAGTGTAAAATTTTGAAATATTGTAAGAATTACCAAAATATGACCCTGAAGACACTAAGTGAGCAAATGCTGTTAGAAAAATGGTCCCAGTGGATTTCCTCAATGTAGAGTTACCACAAACCTTCAGTTTGTAAAAAATATAATAAAGCAAAGGCTAAAATAGGCATGTCAGTATGAAACATTTTGCCCAGGAGAGATCTCATTTCAGTTCAATTCAGTCTGTATTGACCTCCTCTCTGTGCTCAGTCCATTTTCTTGGCCCTTGCCTTTAGGAAGTATCTAGTCTGTCTAAAGTGGAGAAGGCAATGGCACCTCACTCCAGTACTCTTGCCTGGAAAATCCCATGGACGGAGGAGCCTGGTGGGCTGCAGTCCATGGGGTCGCTAGGAGTCGGACACGACTGAGCGACTTCACTTTCACTTTTCACTTTCATGTGTTGGAGAAGGAAATGGCAACCCACTCCAGTGTTCTTGCCTGGAGAATCCCAGGGACAGAAGAGCCTGGTAGGCTGCTGTCTATGGGGTCGCACAGAGTCAGACACGACTGAAGTGACTTAGCAGTAGCAGCAGCAGTAGTCTGTCTAAAGAAGCAACAGGCTCACACACAGCGGTCTATAATAATAGCTGCTGAAGGTACTGTTGAGTTTTTCCATGCATTCTTCTTTATTTCTTATCACAACCTTGTCATGTAAGTGTATCAGGAATGCTTTTGGCCATAAGCATTAGAAAACCCTTCCACTTACTCAGACAAGTAAGGAGTTTATTTTTTCTCACATGAATGGGTTTTCAAGTTAGGAAACTCAGCACTGTCTGACTGGTTAAAGTCATTATGAAGAAGTAATTTTCTTCTGAAAAGTGAAAGTGTTAGTCACTCAGCTGTGTCGGACTCTTTAAGACCTCATGGACTGTAGCCCCCCAGGCTCCTCTGTCCATGAAATTTCCCAGGCAAGGATACTGGAGTGGGTAGCCATTTCCTCCCTCAGGGGATCTTCCTGACGGATTGAACCTGGGTCTCCTGCATAGCAGGCAGATTCTTTACTGTCTGAGCCACCAGGGAAGCTCAATTTTCTTCTATCTACCTGTTTTGCCACCATTAGTGTGTTTTTGTTTCTTGAATAGAATAGGATGGATGCTGCCCCTCCAGACATCCCATCCATGTTACAGACAGAAAGGAAGGGGATTGAGTGACACAAACTGTAACGGGTAAAAAGCAACAGCCTCCTCTTGGTCAGACATTGCCTTTTTTTCGGAAGGGAAGGCCTCCCTGGGGTCCTCTGCCTGCATCTCATCAGTAGAGCTATGTCATGTCATGGCCACCTCTATCTGAAAAAGAAACCAAAATGTAAGTAATTCACTGACGAGTCTCTGTAGTAGAATAAGGCAGAAGATAACATGGTTGAAATGAATGCTGAATCAGGTGGCTGATGCAGGACAGGTAGCTGCCAGGGCAGGTGTTGTCCAGATTTTCCAGATACGGAAGCTAAGGCTGAAAGAAGTCACATGATAAGCCTGAGTGAACTAAGAGAATGTGGACCACAGACAATGTCAGTCTGTGCTGCAGAGAATTTGTGCGTTGTGCAGAGGGAGGTGAAGGAGTACCCTTCATCAGTGTCTACCCCAGCCTCCTTGGTTCATTGTCCCTTGCGGTCATCCCCAGATCTTGGACAAGCACCGTGGACTTGTAGAATTCTTGAGGCCACTGCATCTCTCTTGAGAAACTGACTTTTCAGATGGTGGTGATGGAGCATTACCATGGGGGTGTATGCTGCCAGCAGACCGAGGCCACATGCCAGTAAATTTGTGTGGCACCAGCAGGGAGCATCAGGGCTAACAGAGAATTTTGCTCATGGTCGAGTTGGTGTAGAGATTGGTTACAGCATTTGGGATAACTTAGAAGAGAAATGGTGAAAAGGAGATGGCTTGAGGAGGTAGAGTTGGAAGAAGAGTCTTTGCCCCTGTTGAACTGGCTTGGACTTGAGTGGATAGAGAGACCTGGGGTGAACGGTAGTGCTGGAGAGGAGCACTGAGATAGTTGTGAGGTCAGTAGCTATTGTGGATGGTCCACTACAAGACCTCAAGGAAGGTAACTATGAATTTTTGAGAGACTTAAGGCAGGCCTAAATAAAAAGAGCTATATGCCATAGTCACAGACTGGAAGCCAATATTGTAAAAGTAGAAATGCTCTCCCTAAACTGATCACTAGATTCAGTGCAATCCCCATTAAAATCACAAGATGCTTTTATGGAACATGGCAAGATGATTCTAAAATTTATGTGGAAATATAGAAAGTGAAGATTAACCAAGACATTCTTATAAAAGAACAAGATAAGGGAAATTGTTCGAGCAGATATCAAGATTTACTAAGAAGTTACAGCAATTAAGACAGTATGATCTTGGTGCCAAGATAGAAAATTGAGCCAGTGGAGTAGAATAGAGAACTCAGGAATAGCTTTTGCATGTAGAGATACTGAATATATGAGAAAAATAATACTGCAGATTACTGGGGAAAACATGAGAAATGAGAGGTGCATGTAGATAGGTATCCATGTGGTTAAAAATCTGACTCTATTCCCATATCATCTATAAAAAAATTTTTTTTGATGAATTGGAACACTCTATATAGATTGGAGTCCTAAAAATTAAAGATAGAATAATAATGTATTTAAAAGATAATATGGGAGAATACCTTCATGACCTTAGAGAAGGAAAAATTTTCATAAGAGATACAAAATGTACCAATCATAAAAGAGAAAATTATTCTACATTAAAAACTTGTTTATCAAAAGCACTATTAAGAGGGTGAATAAACAAGACATAGAGTGGAGAGAGATATTTTCCACACTTATAACTGGCATTATATAAAGAACACCTACAAATCAATAAGAAAAGACAACACAATTTTAAAATGGGAAAGTACTCGAACAGACGTGTTGTAAAAAGGAAGTCAAAATGGTGAATACACTTAAGGAAAGGAGTTCAGTCTTATTAGCAATCAAAAAGTACAAATTAAAGCCATAGTGAGATTCTGTTACACATCCATGAGATGGGTTAAAGAAATTCTCAAGTCTGGCAGCACTAGGTAATGGCTAGGGTGGGGAACGCTCTTACACTGTTTTTATTTATTTATTTTCACTGGGGTATGGTTGCTTTACAATGTTGTGTTAGTTTCTGCTATACAACGAAGTGAATGAGCTATATGTATACATACATCCCCTCCCTCTTGGATCGCCTTCCCACCCTTCAGCCACCCTACCCATCCAGATCACCAGAGAGCACCAAGCTGAGCTCCCTGTGCCACACAGCAGCTTCCCACCAGCTGTCTGTTTCACATATGGCAGTGCACATGCCTCAGTCCCAATCTCCCAATTCATCCCCCATCACCATGTCCAAAAGTCTGTTCTCTATGTTTCTATTCCTGCCCTGCAAGTAGGTTCATCTGTAACCTTTTTCTAGATTCCACATAAGAGAGTATAATTCTGGTGTAACCACTTTGGAAACCTGGCATATTTGAATAACATTAAAGATTTGCTAACCCTGTGACTCAGAAGTTCCTAAATAAGAATGTACATGAGCAAGAATATTCGTAGCAGTGTTGCTTTCAAAAGTATCAAACTGGAAACAACCCACATGTCCATCAACAGTGAAATAGATAAACTGTATTATATATTCAATGCATACAATGGAATATTATACAGCAAAAAATGAACCCAGCTATTATACACAACAACATAGATGAATCTCATGAACACAATTTGACCAAAAAAGCCAGAAACAAAGGAATAAACACTACATGATTTCATCCATATGACATTTAAAAACCAGCAAAACTAAACTACCTCAATCTAGGCTTGCATACTTAGGTTCAGTTCAGTTCAGTCGCTGTCATGTCCGACTCTTTGCGACCCCATGAATCGTAGCACGCCAGGCCTCTCTGTCCATCACCAACTCCCGGAGTTCACTCAGACTCACATCCATTGAGTCAGTGATGCCATCCAGCCATCTCATCCTCTGTCGTCCCCTTCTCCTCCTGCCCCTAATCCCTCCCAGCATCAGAATCTTTTCCAATGAGTCAACTCTGTGCATGAGGTGGCCAAAGTACTGGAGTATCAGCTTTAGCATCATCCCTTCCAAAGAAATCCCAGGGCTGATCTCCTTCAGAATGGATTGGTTGGATCTCCTTGCAGTCCAAGGGACTCTCAAGAGTCTTCTCCAACAACACAGTTCAAAAGCATCAATTCTTCGGTGCTCAGCTTTCTTCACAGTCCAACTCTCACATCCATATGTGACCACAGGAAAAACCATAGCCTTGACTAGACGGACCTTTGTTGGCAAAGTAATGTCTCTGCTTTTCAATATGCTATCTAGCTTGGTCATAACTTTCCTTCCAAGGAGTAAGCATCTTTTAATTTCATGGCTGCAGTCACCATCTGCAGTGATTTTGGAGCCCCCAAAAATAAAGTCTGACACTGTTTCCACTGTTTCTCCATCTATTTCCCATGAAGTGATGGGACCAGATGCCATGATCTTTGTTTTCTGAATGTTGAGTTTTAAGCCAAATTTTTCACTCTCCACTTTCACTTTCATCAAGAGGCTTTTTAGTTCCTCTTCACTTTCTGCCATAAGGGTGGTGTCATCTGCATATCTGAGGTTATTGATATTTCTCCTGGCAATCTTGATTCCAGCTTGTGCTTCATCCAGCCCAGCGTTTCTCATAATGTACTCTGCATAGAAGTTAAATAAGCAGGGTGACAATACAGAGCCTTGACGTACTCTTTTTCCTATTTGGAACCAGTCTGTTGTTCCATGTCCAGTTCTAACTGTTGCTTCCTGACCTGCATATAGGTTTCTCAAGAGGCAGGTCAGGTGGTCTGGTATTCCCATCTCTTTCAGAATTTTCCACAGTTTATTGTGATTCACACAGTCAAAGGCTTTGGCATAGTAGGATGTGATTATTGTACATATCATGATAGTGTACCCCTCTTGGGGAAAAAGGGGAGATAATTAGAAAGGGACATGTAAAGGTGCTCCAATGGTATTAGATATAGTTTCTCTTGACCTGTGTTGATTATCTGGGTGGTCACTACATGAAAATGATTAAAATCTACATTCATGTTTTATGTACTTCCCTGGGTATTACATTTCAGAATTATACTCAGAAAAGACTTTAAGAGACCTTCTGATTTAAGCCCATCCCCATTTTCTGGTGAGGCAACTGAATCTGAGATCTTTAAATGAGTCATCTAAGGCCATTAATTCGTAACCATCAGAACCAGGAATACCCTCTTGTCTTCAGGGTAAAGACTTTTCCGTCTACTTTACATTTGTCTCAACTCAAACATCAGTAGTTCGGTTCAGAAAGGGTTAGCCACACAGCTGAGAGAAGGGCATTTCTGGGTGACTTGGGTCATCACAAGGGCAGGTAAAAAAGCCTCATTCTTCTCCGAGGGTCCCAGCCCCATACTGATGGTCCAGGCAGTATTAAGCTGGGACTCCAGTATTAAGCTGGAAGCTTCACCCTGGTGTACATAAGGATTCCGTTCAGTTCAATCATTCTGTTGTGTTCAACTGTTTGTGACCCCATGAACTGCATCACGCCAGGCTTCCCTATCCATCATCAACTCCCAGAGCTTGCTCAAACTCATCAAGTCGATGAAGTCATCCAACCATCTTATCCTCTGTTGTCCCCTTCTCCTCCTGCCTTCAGTCTTTCGCAAAAAAGACCCATCAAGGTCTTTTCCAATAAGTCAGTTTGCATCAGGTGGCCAAAGTATTGGAGCTTCAGCTTCAGCATCAGTCCTTCCAATGAATATTCAGGACTGATTTCCTTTAAGATTGACTGATTTGATCTCCTTGAAGTCCAAGGGACTCTCAAGAGTCTTCTCCAACATCACAGTTCAAAATCATCAATTCTTCAGCACTCAGCTTTCTTTATGGTCCAACTCTCACATCCATGACTACTGGAAAAACCATAGCTTTGACTATGCAGTCCTTCGTCAGTAAAGTAATGCCTCTGCTTTTTAAATATGCTGTCTAGGTTTGTCATAACTTTTCTTCCAAGGAGCAAATGCCTTTTAATTTCATGGCTGCAGTCACCATCCACAGTGATTTTGGAGCCCAAGAAAATAAAGTCTGTCACTGTTTTCCCATCTATTTGCCATGAAGTGATGGGACTGAATGCCATGATCTTAGTTTTCTGAATGTTGAGTTTTAAGCCAGCTTGTTCACTCTCCTCTTTCATTTTCATCAAGAGGCTCTTCAGTTCCTCTTCACTTTCTGCTATAAGGGTGGTGTCACCTGTATATCTGAGGTTATTTCTCCCTGCAGTCTAGAGTCCAGCTTGTGCTTCATCTAGTCTGGCATTTTTCATGATGTACTCTGCATATAAGTTAAATAAGCAAGGTGACAATATACAGCCTTGACATACTCCTTTCCCTATTTGGAACCAGTCTGTTGTTCCATGTCTGGTTCTAATTGTTGCTTCTTGACCTGCATATGGATTTCTCAGGAGGCAGGTAAGGTGGTCTGGTATTCCCATCTCTTTAAGAATTTTCCACAGTTTGTTGTGATCCACACAGTTTTATTTCCCTGCCCTGCTCCACATTCCCTGGTTGTCCCTTTTGGACCTAAAGGATCTGGCTGGTGTAATCAGCTCTTGTGAATTATATGTTTTACTACCTCTCAGTCAAGAAGAGAACAACCTAAGATATGTACAGTATAAGCTCTGAGAGGACAAGAACCATATTAGACTTGTCCAAAAGGCAATATATTCCCAGCGTCCAGCACAGGGACTGGCACAAAGAAAGAGCTCCAGCAATACCGATTGGTCATTTGTTAAATGAGGGTTGGGTGGTCATTAATTGAATGGCCAGCCTAGGATAGCTGTTGGGCAAGAAGGAGCTGGGAGTGAAATGGGGAGCTGAATAAAGGTCCCATTCTTTGCCTAAGGCAGTCCATGATCAGTACATGGGCTTTGGAAGTAAGCCACCAGTGCTTGGGGGAGGGAGAGATTAATGTAGGTTATCTGGTTGAAGAAATCACATTGGAACTGTCTTGAAAGATAAACAGAAATTGATAATTGGCAAAAGAGAGTGGAAGATATTATAGCATTGGCAATGGCGGTGATGTGCAGAAACTCCAGCCAATTTTGGAAATGATGATTGGTTTGCCCTCAGCAATCATTCAGGTTGGAGAGTATCAATTCAGTGTGTCTCTCTGCCCTTTCTGACTTGGCATTCAGGAGAGTTTTGCCCCATGGCTCTCCCACATCACACCTTGCTTCATCTATAGGGTCCAGCCCAGCCCTTGTTGATTCCCATATACTCTGTACCTGGAACAATGGCTGCCACCATTCTCAGGGCTGGTCCTTGACACTCAATAACTAGTTCGGTGGTTTGCCGAATCCGCCTTTGATCATCAAGTTCTCTGTCAGCAGTGTTTTTCCTTGTGACCATATGAATTCCAGATGACAATTCTCCCAGATGTCCTGGATTGTGTTTTTAACAAGTTGAAGTACACAGTTCCATCCTGGCTGTCTCTAAGGCCCCAATCCTTCTGCATTTGGTCCCCTGGCCCCCCATATTTTCAGCAACCAACATAATTAATGTACTGTCTAATTTGTTTTCCCAGAACTGTGATTATGCTCAAGGTATCTCAAAGCTTTTTACAGTAATTACTGGGAAAAGGCTCAGAGAGTGTGAACTGTGCATGCGGAGTGAGCTGTCATCTGGCCCTTGGACACTTAGATATTAAAAATCTCTCCAACTGTGTCTGCCTTCATTTGCATTTCCAAATTTTTAGGTTAGAGGGCCTTTCAGTTGATTGAATAATGGGTTAATGGCATCCTCGGTCTAATTAAATCGAGATTGTCTCTTTGTGAAAGTGCACACTTGATAGTCTCTATCTGGATCATTCTAATTGCATTCTGAGAGGGTGCCATGGGGGCTCTGAAGAAGTGACTGTCCTGTGTGAGGGTAGAAACTCTAAAAGGGAGAGGAGCAGGTCCAGGAACACTTAGAGGCTCTCTGCTGCTGCTGCTGCTAAGTCGCTTCAGTCGTGTCTGACTCTGTGCGACCCCACAGACGGCAGCCCACCAGGTTCCCCCATCCCTGGGACTCTCCAGGCAAGAACTGTGTATTCAGTGTTGCTATAATATAAGACTTGGGAGACCAGGGACATGCTCTGTCATGTTGAATCCCATATATTCTGTACCTTGAACAATGACTGCCGCTGTTCCCAATGCTGGTTCTTGATGCTCGATAACTAGTTCTTTTTTCCATTTTTATTTATTTTTAATTTTTTGGTTATGCTGCATGGCATGCTGGATATTAGCTCCCCTGCCAGGGATTGAACCTATGTCCCCTGCTGTGGAAGCATGGAGTTCCAACCATTGGACTGCCAGGAAAGTCCCATTGATAACTAGTTCTTAAATGAATGAATGAATGATTTGCAGCTGTGTTGTCATATTAACAATCCAGTGGGGTAGTCTAGGTAGTCACTTGGATATAGTTTAAATCCCGTATTTCAAGATATGATTTTCAGATCCAGAGCATGAGAAGGTTCTGGACATAGGAAAAACTAGGTTTGAACAGTTTCTATATCTCTCCAAATATTGAATACATGAATATGGTCCCAAAATGAGCATTCTGTTATAACGGGGGAGGCAATCTCCTCAACAAACTCTTGCCTTGCTATTAGCCATCTCATGTCTATGCTAGTTATTCCATATGTCAAAATCTTTTATGTGAAATCCTCTCCTGATACCAATTCTAGCTATCTGAAAACATATTGTTCCCTCTAGCTGTTCATCTGTATACTTAACTCTAATCTGTTTTTCCCTTTAACCCTAATAATCCTTGACTGCAGAGAAAGACTCTTCTGTGGTGGGAAAAGTATTCTGGGTATGTCCACTACAAACACTTTGACAAGAAATATAACAACCCGTATTATTTTTTAATGTGTGGTCTAGCTTACAAGAAAGAAAAGTGAATCTTTCATTAGCCATCAGGGGAATTCAAACTAAAACCACAACGAGATACCATTTCACACCCACAAGGATGACTACTGAAAAAACAAATACAAAATAACAAGTGCTGGTGGGATGTAGAGAAATTGGAACCCTTATACATAACTGGTGAGAGTGTAAAATGGTGCAGCCACTGTGGGAAAGTTTGGCAGTTTCCCCAAAAGTCAAACATAGCATTATTATATTACCCAGGAATTCCACCCAAGAGGATTAGAAAACATGTGTTCAAACAAAACTTTATGCACAGATGTTCATAACAGTATTATGCATAATAGTCAAAGTAGAAAGCACCTAAATGTCCATCAACTCAAATGGATAAACAAAGGATAATCATGCGATGAAATGTTAATACACTTTACCTCAGGTTGCTTTTTCCCTCCACAAAAGTCGATGACCAGATGTACCGCATAGCGTTCTGTCTATTAGGAGGTTTATGGCGTTGAGTAGAGCCATAATGGGTCAGCAGTATATCTTTGACTCATAGCAACAAATCATTCATGAATGAGAATCGGGTTTTAACATTTTTTTATATTAGCTGGTCATATAGAACTCCCCATGAGGTCTTAGGTCTGAGCTGAGGGAGAGGTATTAGTACCACAGAAGGAGGTGGCGTGGGGATTTGGAACACCTGATAGTGTAAATTATTTGAACTCTCCAGTTTTGTTTGAACTCAGTTCTCTCATACGATTGATTACTGCTGTGCCTCTCAAGCTTGTGACTCAGTGGAAGTGACGGGATCCCACCTTCATAAGTTACATCGTCATCTGGTGCCCCATGGTCATATACTCCGTTTCTGCCAGGGCTCAATGGCATGCCAGGAGTTGTTGCTTGAATGATGAACATCTCTCTGCTGCAGACAGCATAGCTTTGAGTAGTCCAGAACCTCAAGAATTCGTACTGCTACTGTCTCCCAATAGAACTTGCCCGAGATTCCATGCAGCACCTTTATCTGCCACAGATACTTCTAGCCCCATTGACTTCTGTGGGTTATATGAGCCCAGAGCCTTTTGTGACAGCCTGGACCTACTGAAGCACCCTGTCTGACTCTAGGCTCCACTCAAAATCCACAGTTTTCTGATTCATCTGATAAATGGGACTGAATGATATTCCCAACCATGGTATGTGTTATTTCTAAAATCCAAAGAGACCTACCAGGCACTGTGGCCCCTTTTCAATGCTGGGGGTATGAGGTGCAATAGTCTCTCCTTTATTTTGGAGGGGGGCATTCCAGCACACCCCAGACTATTGGACCCCCAAATACTTCACAGTGTGTTAGGCCCCCTGAATGTTTATAGGATTTATCTCCTACCTTCTGGCATTCCGGTGCCTTACTAAAGCTTCTAGAATACTTATCATTCCCACTTACCAGCTCTAAGTAATATGATTTCATCAATAGAGTGGTCCAACCACCATGAGGTTCTGTGGAATGTGGAGATTATCAAGGTGCCTCTGGACTACAATGAGACAGACGGTAGGAGAAGCAATCTAGCTCTAGGGCAAGACTATGAATGTGTTCTTCTCTCTGTTGGAGGTTAATGCAAACTGCTGTTGATTTGCTTTTCTGATGGAGATTAAAAATAACACCTTCACCATTTCAATAGATGCCTATCAAGTACCACAGGTTGTATTGATCTTCTCAGTAAAGATACCATATCTAGCATAACAGCTGGGATTGGGATTATGATTTGTTTAGACTTATGGTAAAAGCAATGAACCATCTTTGCCCTGATTCATTTGATTTTTAGGTCCTTCAGGGTGGCACTAATCTCTCCTCTTCCATGCTGGATGAAGTATTATTTCTGATTTACTATCATGCCCAGGGGGCGGTGGTTTAAACCTTCCTTATTATAATGACTCTTGCCCCGCAGGCCAGGGAACAAGACGCTAAGTATATCCATCTCAATTATGCAATCAGAGACTGAGAAAATGGACTTGGGCCAGGACTCCAAGTAATGCCTGGCCTCCACATACCCCATCCCTAGACATGGGGACCAGAATGGCATTTTTTGGGTCCCCATGATAGCAGTGTCAACTAAAATCCTATGTCCAGCAGCCTTCAAATATCTGGATCTTCTCACTGCACCCAGTGTGCAATTACACTAGTGACTGTAGGTCCCTTTGGAGGAAGGATTGGGAGAGTATCTGCTACATACTCTTGATGCGGCACTGCAGGGTTCTTCTTCAACACAGCTCAGCCCCTTCAATCATGTGCTCTAAAATCTGGCTCAGGTTTGGAAAATAGGTGAGAAATCATGACTTTTTCATTGCAATCAACCTGCTGCTCATCCTCTACTGATTTATTTTGATCACAGTAGTTAAGCCACATCTTCATTGGCTGTCCACTTCCTGCCCTTAGAAACATCATTGTGTATTAGCCACTGCCCTGATCCCCATGGATCAAGGCCCTTGATTTCCAACTGACTTTGATGTTCATTATGGTTATTACACCCACATTGTCTCTGAAGTTAAGTGTTGCCTCCTGACCTCCCTATTCCAGAATTCTATCATCTCATTGACACTAGGGATGCCAGTTCTGCAGCAGCATCTCTTAGCATCAACGCTGGCCTGTAGAAGACCGACAGCACTGAGCCCTCTCTCTAGCATGTTCCTCGTTGCCTTAATGAAGGAAGTGTCTTCTGGGTCTTCCCAGGGAACACAGTCAGCTGGAGAGCTCTCTGGCATTACATAAGAAGTCCATTCAAATGCTTACCTCTTTGAGGGTTTTGACCTCTTCCTTAACACTCTGCCAAGGCATCTCTACCTTATTTCCTGTAGACCATCATTGATTCCAAGCTTCAGGGAACCATTCCAGCAGCTTATTAGTGCCAGCTCCAGGCATCCTTGCCATATCAAAGACAAAGTAATGGAAGTGTCAGGGCTTCCCAGGTAGCACTAGTGGTAAGGAACCCACCTGCCGATACAAGAGACATAGAAGACATAGATGGGTTTGATCCCTAGATCAGGAAGATCCCCTGGAGGAGGGAACGGTAACCCACTCCAGTATTCTTGCCTGGAAAATCCCATGGACAGAGGAGCCTGGCAGGCTACAGTCCCCAGGGTCACACAGAGCCAGACACAACTGAAGCAAATTAGCACAGCATGGCACAATGGAAGTGTCTCCACATCATTAAATCTTCTATTACCAGCCTCATATCAAATCTTTCTGTCCAGTAATCTTGAGATCCATTTCCATATATATATTTTGTCATATATTTGTCACGATCTGAAGCTCTTTTGGGGAATAATCTCTTTTATTACACAAAAAAGACAATATTTACCCCCTAAAGCCATGCTGAAACCCAACCCCAGTTATCAATCTAGGGTTGGCAACGGAAAGCTACTCTCCTAAAAGTGTGGGGCACCTCTGCTGGTCCAGAGGATTCCAGGTTCTCAAAGGCATCTATCCAAATATGCCTATCCTACGTGTCAGGATCCTGATTTTATCTTACCAGGACCCTGATTTTAGCATAGATTTGTTAGGGCTATGAATTCATCTTCCTTCACAATCAGATCTTGGTCTGATTTTTAGCACAATCTGTCCCCTAGCTAAAGGTAATGAGAATCACTTTAAATATTGCCATGCAGGCTTGATGGACTTCACAATGTGTCTTGATTTGATAGTAGGCTGTCATGAGCTTGTTATTTATGTTCCTTCTAGATTTCTATGGCAGTTAACCAACCACCTCTGCTTTTAATTGCAAGAAATGGAAAACTCAAATTGAACTGGCTTGAAAAATAAAGGGATCTATGGGTTCATATAGCTGAAAGGGACAGAGGTGAGTAGAGCTTCAGGGCTTATTTGGTTCAGGGGTTCATTGATGCTGTTCCCCTTCAGAGTCTGGTTTCCTTCCCTCTTTCTGTTCTGCCTTCCAAGGCTGCAGCTTTATCCCAAGGCTGGCTCCCTTCATGGTGCCAAAGTGGTTGCAGAAGTTTGCATCTGCTTACCATAATGTGGTGTTGGAGAAGATTCTTGAGAGTCCCTTGGACTGCAAGGAGATCCAACCAGTCCATCCTAAAGGAAATCAGTCCTGGGTGTTCATTGGACTGATGATGAAGCTGAAACTCCAATACTTTGGCCACCTGATGCGAAGAGCTGACTCATTGGAAAAGACCCTGATGCTGGGAAAGATTGAGGGAAGGAGAAGAAGGGGACTACAGAGGATGAGATGGTTGGATGGCATCACTGACTCGATGGACATGGGTTTGAGTGAACTCTGGGAGTTGGTGAGGGACAGGGAGGCCTGGTGTGCTGTGATTCATGGGGTCGCAAAGAGTCGGACACGACTGAGTGACTGAACTGAACCGAACTGAACCATAATGTCCCAGGGAGATGATCCCTCTGCAGGCAGAGCTTTTAAAACAAGAGGAAGTTTCTTTCTCATATGGCCCAGATAGTTGACACTTGAGTCTCATTGGTCATATTGTGTCCCATCTCCATTTCTGAGTCATTATCCTGATTATCCCCAAATAATCAGGACCCACCCAAAGGAGATGGGCTACAGTCAGGAGCGGGAGAGGTCTGAAAAAAAAATCCTGGGTATTGCTAGAGTTGCTGGCTAGGCAGCTAACAGATAAAGATAGTTAAGTGTATTCCAGATTTTTACAAAGAAGTTGTATTTCTTTGGGAACTGAAGAAAACATAAATGTATAAATGCTCTTTGATATTCACAATAATACTGTTCTTTATGCAACAAAAAATATCAAACTCCTTTTACTAGCCTTCTTCATAGTAATGTATAGAATGAGGCCAGCATTCTAAATCAGACTTCACTTAATAATACAATGAGAGGTGATATTCAAAATATTCAATGAACAGCATGGCACAAATATAAATCAGTCTGAGTGGTCACCCAATCAATCAGGGGATCATTGGCTCTTAACACTGCATCAGTGACCTCAGCAACAATTACAGTCATTATCACTTAGCAGTCACTGTCAACACAGAGTACCACAACCAACCATCTGGTCTACCTTCAGTCTCCAGTGCTGGGCACCCCACCATAGCCCAGGGATCCTTACTGACACCCAGCCTTTCACCGAACTTGGACAGAGGATCCCCACAGCCAGACACACACTTCAAGAGAGATCAGGACTGTTATTGTCAAACACAAAGGGAAGTATGAGCTGAAGAGAATGAAAAAACGCAGCAGAAGCCTTCCCGGTCCTCTGTTGCATTTAGTGAAGAAAGACAGCATCACAGTCAAGAAAAGCCAATGTCAAAATGAACCTGATCATTTGCAGCAGTGTCATCTTGGGTAAGCTACTCTGCTTTGCCAAGCTTCAATGTTCACATCTATAAGTAATACAAGAATTGCCTTGAAAATTGTTATGAACATTTCAGTTCAGTTCAGTCACTCAGTCGTGTCCAACTCTTTGCAGCCTCATGGACTGCAGCCTGCCAGGCTTCCCTGTCCATCACCAGCTCCCGGAGCTTGCTCAAACTCATGTCCATCAAGTTGGTGATGGTCTAATGAACATTTAGAGGTAATATAAATAAAAATGATCCCCTGGAGAAGAAGGAAATGGCAATCCACTCCAGTATTCTTGCTGGGGAAATCCCATGGACAGAGGAGCCTGGCAGCCTCCGTGGGATGACAAAAGAATCAGACACAACTTAGCAACTAAACACACATGCACAAATAAAGTGTTTAGCTAAGTGCTAGACATTTTAGTTAATCACTGAGTTAATCGAACATAAGTATCTGTTATTACCATCTCGAAGAGACTGGTTGGAAAACTTCAGACAACTCAGTGATTAATTGTAGGATTAGTCCTCTGATTTCTAAAGTAAAGGAAACTCAGGCACAGACCTCTCCAGCATTTCACCCCCATTTTGGGCTTGAACCATCCACTCATCCACGCTGCCCTGTCTCTATAAATATAATGGGCTGACAGCCACTAGTGCTGGAAAGAACTCTTCCTGAACTGGAATTTCTGACAGCTAACTTCCACAAGCTGTTCATGAGTTATTTCAAGGGACATTTTGCTGTCAATCACTTACCCCTGAAGTGGACTGCACAGCCTGCTCTGCATCCAGGATCATAAGAGGGGCGGGAGCAACATTTGTTTCTTGGAAATTAGAACACTAGTTCATGACCCATAAAAGGAAGTTGAGAAAAGGACTGTGATGCTAAACAAGAAAAGGAAACTACTCTTATCAAGAACTCCATGTTAAGTATTAGGTTCCCTTGCAGAATCCTCATAAGAATCCTGGGAAGCAGGTAATAGATTCCTATCTTACAGGTCTGGAAACTGAGGCTCAAAAATGATAATTTGCCCCATCTGGTAAATGGGAGGTGATAAGTTTCAAGTCTGGGACTTTTGGGGGTACAAAGTTCTTCAAGTATTTCTCAGAGGTTGTGCTATGGGTACGGTTTCGTTTTGCACACTGTTCAGCAACTCTGTTCCCTGGGCATTAAAGGTCACCAGCATGACCAGGTCATTGTAACAATTAAAATTGCCTCCACACGTTTTCAAACCTCCCTTTGTGGAGGGGTGGGATGCCCCAGGCTGAGAACCATGCAGATAGATAGATTTATGGCGAGTTTATCTGTAATAGAACAGCATCAGATTTCAGAATGGGATCCTGACAGAGGGTCAGAGGAGAGAGGAGAGCTGCAGACTCCCACACCTCGTGTGGAAATACATTTGTGAATCTGAGTGTGTGTCTTCCTACCTGGAGCCAGTAATGCTCCTCTAGGCATAGTGTGTGCATGCAAACCAATGTGCACATGTGTGAAGCATGCCCTTGACTATGGAGTGTGAAGTCCTAGCCTCCCGGGCCCCTTACTCTCTTCCTCCACATTCAATCAGTCTCTTCTGTCCTATTGAGTCCCCCTCCTAAATACATTGCATACACATTCCTGCTACCCTACTCTTCATCAAGCCTGTTCATCTCTCATCTGGAACATTGCAATGGCCTTCCCTCTAGTTGTAGATACCGCCTGTTCACTCTTCATACTGCTGCCAGCTTGATCTTTCTAAAAGGCAAATCAAAAGACCACATCACACTCTAATTCAAAATTCCTCAGTCACTGCCACTGCCTTTGCAGTTTTAGAAGCAGACCCTGTATCTAAATGAAATCTTCAAACAGAAGTGCAATATATAAAACAGATAAATGCAGGACTGCTCTGTTGAATTATGTAGACTCCTTAGCAAGGCATACAAGGTCTTTCATGATCTGTTCCCTGCTTGCCTCTACAGCAACATCTTTTAATTCTCTAGAATGGGTGTGGTTTGGTAGCTAAGTCAAACCACCCACGTTCAAATTCTTTGCCACTTAATAGCTGTGCATTGTGTATTGTTTTACATCCCTGTCCCTACATTTCCTTACTGGTAAATGCGCTAATAGCACTTCATGGAGCTCTTTTAAGAATTAGAAGAGTATATTTGTGAAGCACTTAAAACAATCCTGGCACATAGTGAACACTCAGTAACCGTGAACTCTTATGATTTCTTCTTTTAATTAAAAAAAATTTCATGCACTTATTTGGTGCAGTGGGTCTTATTTTCTGCCATTCAGGACCTTTTAGTTGTGGCACGTGGGGGATCTCCAGTTGCAGCATGAAGACTCTTAGTTGTGGCATGTGGGACCTAGTGCCCTGGCCATGGAGTAAACCCAGGGCCTCTGCATTGGAGCGTGGAGCCTTAGCTACTGGCCCACCGGGGAAGTCCCTGACCTTTCTTATATCTTACCCAGAGTTGCCCTAGATTCCAAGTTCCCTGGTGGCTCAGACAGTAAAGAACTTGCCCGCAATGGGGAGACCAGGGTTTGATCCCTGGATCAGAAGGAAATGACTACCCACTCCAGTATTCTTGCCTGGAGAATTCTATGGACAGAGGAGCCTGGTGGGCTAGGGGTCCCAAACAGTTGGACACGACTGAGTGACTAACACTTTCATTTTTCACAAGTTCCCTAAAATGTCTTGCTACCCTCTCTATTACTTTGTACACTGTATATGAGTGTGAGCAGTTGTGCAGGGCTTGACTATAAGACCTAGAGTCATGAGGCTACTAGTGGACTGATCTAGCATCCAAAAGCTCTCCAGGACTTGAGGGTACTCCAGGCACCAGAGGCTTTAACCAGGTGCCCTCTTATCTCTGAGCACAGGCTTCTACTCTGACTGGACAGCGCAGCCTCCATCCTAGGTGATAAATTTGAAAAAACAAACAAACAAACAAACCAACTACAGGGTACCACACAAACTTAGCACAGAGCACAGAGGAATGATATTTTCAGGTCCAGGAAGGCAGGAGATCAAAGACATGTTCCTGGAGAAGCTAACACATGAGCAACAACACATGAAGCAAACGAAACAAACATGGGCTGAAATTTACCTTCTTTTGCATAAATCCCTAAATTTCTTTCATTCGCTAATAAGGTGAATGCAGAATACTCTGTATTCTCTAAATTCTTAAGGAATTCAGACTGAATTCAGTTTCCAGTGCCTGCTAATTGTGCAAAGCCCTTTGTGCCCAGT
Source organism: Bos grunniens (assembly GCF_055505025.1). NCBI lineage: Eukaryota > Metazoa > Chordata > Mammalia > Artiodactyla > Bovidae > Bos > Bos grunniens. The sequence goes on along the minus strand of NC_141174.1, from coordinate 82,128,736 downwards.
TACTGCATTAGACCTTATCTACTTGTCAGGAGGTCATCTCTTGTGCAATCAGTGGCCACAATACTTCAGAGAATGGCTTTGCTTTTCTTCTCTGAGTCAGATCTATGGATGAGGCAGCACAGCTGGAAGGGAGGCTGTGATCAGGCTTCTTGCCTTATATCCTACAATCTCCATGGAATGGACACCTTCCCACCTTTCTGCCTGGCAAACTTTCCATTCACCTATCAAGTTTGAACCCAAGAACCACATATTTCTTGGGCCCCTCTTCTCTGATTCTCCCAGACAGAATTGGGTGCTGGACCTGGGTACAACTCTCCATTGGAGGATTTGTCTTATCAACCTCTGTACTCCTGTCTGCCCTTTTTCCCCTCAGATACAATTCATATGTAACATTGTATTAGTTTTAAGTATGCATGACCATCTTTTCACAAGTATTCCTCTTGTGTCTCTACCACCTGGCACACAGTAGGCACTTAACTAAAAACTTTCTTAGTGAATGAAAGAAATTTAGGGATTTATGCAAAAGAAGGTAAATTTCAGCCCATGTTTGTTTCGTTCCCTTCATGAGTTGTTGCTCATGTGTTAGCTTCTCCAGAAACATGTCTTTGATCTCCTGCCTTCCTGGACCTGAAAACATCATTCCTCTGTGCTCTGTGCTAAGTTTGTGTGGTACCCTGTAGTTGGTTTGTTTGTTTGTTTGTTTTTTCACATTTATCACCTAGGATGGAGACTTATTTCCTTGTATTTGTGTTTTTGCCTAGAAGGGAGCTCACTGAGGGCAAGAAGTGGGACTTATTCATCTATAGCTCCTGTGTACCCAAGATACACAGGAGTATTTTGTGTACCCAAGCTACTTCCTAAAATAGAGCAGGTTATCAATACATGTGTTTTGAATGAATGAATGAATATAAGCTTCAAAGCTATTCCAAAATAGCAGAAAATTCCCAACCCACTAGCTTAGTCTTTGAAATGGGATCTTCTTGCTGCAGACCTCCTTTTTTTCGTTGTGTTTAGTTCAGAGTAAAACTACTTATTTTCTTTTCTCATAGTTTTCACAATGTCCCAGAACATATTTCAACTGACTAGAGGGGGTGAGGGGATGGAAAAATATTTGTTAATGTTCCATTGTAAATTACTGAGACCCACTGTAAACCTCTTCAGAGTGGTTGTTGTATGATTGCTTTGCCTACACAAGGTCGCAGCACTCACAATTGAACGATACATGGAATTCCTCTACTATCCCCAGTTTCTTCCTGCTTCCTCCCTCCTTTGCAAACTTTCTGCCATTTCTAGTCTGACACATGTGCATTATGCAAAATGCCAAGATGTTTTTGGGAAAAAAAAAAAGCTTCTTCTCAATGATTATTAGCTCAAAAACACTGATTCCTCACACCATGCATGAAAACAAATTTCAGATGTATTAAACCTAAATGTTAAACCAAACTGTAAAACTATGAGAAGGGAAAATAAGTAAATATCATTATGAGCTTCTAAAAAAAAAAGGATTTCTTAAATAAGGCACAAAAATTATGAACAATAAAGGAAAAAATTGATTTGAATCCATTAAAAATAAAAACTAATTATCATAGACAAACTTAGAACACAACTAAAACACCGGTAAAAATATTCGCAATATATTTAACAGACAAAGGAAGAGTATCTAGAATATATGAAGAACTGCTATAAATTAATAACAAAAAGACACACTTAATATAAAATGGGCAAAGGAGCTGAACAAGGAATTTACATAAGAAGAAAACAAAATGGGCAGTGAGCTTATGAAGAGCTGCTTGATTTCACTAGTGATCAAGGAAATGGATATCTAAACAATAATGACTATTTGCAAAAATTAAAACAGACAATATCAATATTGAAGATGTGGGGAAATGTGAATTTTCAACAGTATGGACAATGGTTTAAATTAGTACAACTACATGAGAAAATAACTTGAGGATTGCTAATAAAATTGGAAATGCACACATGTGATCGAGCAATAATATTTTTAGGTTTACACCCTAGAGAATAAATTACACATGGTTACATGGAAACACATAAAAGAATAAAGAAGGGTTTTTTTTTTTTGTAATTATGATAAATTTGGGAATCTTTGACAGTTGTGTATGACTTTTTGCAATCTCATAGACTGCATAGTCCAAGGAATTCTCCAGGACAGAATACTGGAGTGGGTAGCCATTCCCTTCTCCAGGGGATCTTCTCAATCCAGGGATCAAATCTCAGTCTCTGAATTACAGGCAGATTCCTTACCCTCTGAGTCATCAGGGAAGCACATCATCGTGTAGATTCACCCACAAAGCAGAGACCAGGAAAATGTCTTGCTTGCAAGTTTTTAATTTGTTGATTCATTAACATAGAACTCAAAGCCAACAATACTATAACTCATGTCTGAAGGATGCTTATCTGTGCTTAGTTGCTTGGCTGTGTCCGACTCTTTGCAACCCCATGGACTGTAGCCCGCCAGGCTCCTATGTCCGTGTAAGAATACTGGAGTGGGTTGCCATGCTCTCCTCCAGGGGATCTTCCCAACCCAGGTCTCCTGCATTGCAGGTGGATTCTTTACTGTCTAAGCCACCAGGGAAGCCCCAACACACTTACTTTCTTCATAAGGCACATCTCTGCCTGAGCTCAGGAACACCAGCCAGCACTTCAGCGTTACGCTTGGGAGTCATTTCAAACAGTGAAATCACCAACAAAAAGCATATAAATGTGAAAAACGTTACAGTAGGTAGACTACAAAAAGTACCCTAATTTATGATATGAGAGTTGAAACAAGAAGGCCGAGTGTTGCCTTGTTCCATCTTTGGTGGGACTTCAAGGATCTGATGACTCAGAATTTTCCCCTCAATGTGTAAGTTTATGAAGGACCATAAAGGGGAGGCAAATATTGATTGAGGGAGTTACAAGGAAAGTTTAATGAGTAGCCAAATTTGCAGATATAAAATTGGCAAATAAAAAGGATTGACTATATATGTAACAGTGGCTTTTCATGAAGTGAAGACATTTATGTAACAAGCACCCAAGTTAAGAAATGAAAGATTTCTAGCACCCCTTTGGGCTCTGTTTCAAGGATAACCACTCTCCTGACTTCTAACATCATAGATTAGTTTGTAGTATGTTTTTTTTCTTTCACATTATGTCAGTGTAAGCATGTATTGTATACTCTTGTGTCCAGCTTTTTTCAGTATTATATTGTCTGTATTATTATATAGGTTTCCCTGGTGGCTTAGCTGGTAAAGAATCTGCCTGCAATGCAGGAATAGGAGTTCCCTGCATTGGTTCGATCGCTGGGTTGGGAAGATCCCCTGGAGATGGGAAAGGCTACTCACTTCAGTATTCTGGCCTGGAGAATTCCATGGACTCTATAGTCCATGGGGTAGCAAAGAGTCGGACACAACTGAGCAACTTTCACTTTCAATACAACTTTAATTGTTATATATGATTTATAATATAATCTATGAATTATATTCACCCATGTTGTATTTATCATTTTAAAACATTTTTGTCAGTCTGTGTTATTTGATTAAATTTTTTCAGAAGTGAGTTTGTATTCTTATTGTTGCTTCTGTTGTCTTTCTTAGAATTAGATTTCCTCATGTGTTTTAGACTTTTGATTTTTAAGGTCATTTTAAGTGACCTTAAAACAGAGAAATTCTCTGCTCCTTCATCTTTCCTTTTTTTTTTTTAATTAAAAGATTTATTGAAGCATAGTTGATTTACAATGTTGTGTTACTTTCTGCCATTCAAAGTGAATCAGTTATACATCACTCTTACCTTTACTTTCTAGAGGTGGAAGGGGTGTGCTTGTGCCTTCCTCTAACTCCCCAAGTCCCAGTCCAGAACCGATATAGGCACGTTTCGGCACCCCTCTCCTGCTGCAACATGGGGCTATCCAATCTCAGAGCCTGCAGGAGACTTGGCTCAGTTTCTGGTTGTGATGTTGTGTCTGTTCTGCTGTCTCCTCAGGTTCCTATTGACCTGGAAACAGTTACACTAAGAGGCAGGGTGGCAGCCTTGCGAAGCCCCCCTCAAAAAAGGGGCACCGACTCCTACTCCTGGCTTCACGCAGGGAGCCTGACTCTGTTCCAGCCTTGCGTGAAGCTCTTTGGCTCCTGTTTCTCTTTTGGAATGGGTCTCCTGCCACCATTGTCTGGATCCAGAGTTGGAGCCCAGCATGCCCTTGGCTTTCACCCTTGCTTGCTGTTGCAAATTTCTGGTCCCAGAGATGCTTCCCTTGCCTTTAATCCCAGTTATCTCTTTTTGGTTATCTTTTAATATTCAACCTGTCCTTGCTGTTTCTGGAGATGGAAGAAGTTGTAGAGCAGTAAACAACTGTATACTATGGCGCCTGGAAGTCCGTGTTGCTTTGCTTTACAAGGATAGCAAAGCCATTTTTATTCAGATCAATACAGCACTGTTCAAGAGTCCCCATCGAGGTGGATATACCCCCAAATGTCCATCAACTGATAAATGGTAAACAAAATGTGGTATACTTATATAATGGAGTATTAGTCAACCGTTAAAGAGAATTTAGTACTGATGATATGTGCAATTACATGGACGGACCTTGAAAATATACTAAGTAAAAGAAGCCAAACATGAAAGGCTTCTATTGTATAATGCTATTTATATGAAATATCCACAACAGGCAAATCCATAGAGACAGAAAGCAGACTGATGGCTTCCAGGAACTGGGGGAGCAGAAAAGGGGGAATGACTGATAGGAGGTATGGTGTTTCCTTTTGGGGTGATGAGAATATCCCAAAACTAGACAGTGGTGATGGTTTCACAACATTGTAAATGGACTAAATGCCAGTGAATTGCACACTTCATAATGGCTAAAATAATGAATTTTGTGTTATGTGAATTTTACCACAAGACGAAAAAAGAGTCTCTATTCTTTGGCACACCTTTCCTACTGCTCCCATTTGAATGCATCACTCCTTAATTGCACCAGCACGATACCTGGTTTGTCCCTTTAGTGCGTATCTTCCACATTACATTGCAAATTACCTGTGTCTATCCCTCTGTCAGACTATAAGCATTTTCAGTAGAAGAGCTGTGTCCAATTCAGATTTGTTTCTCTGTTACCTTGCTTAGTGTCTGACACAGAGAAAGCCCAACAAATGCTTGCTGAATCAATGAATGAACAAATTAGCTGAACTCAAACAAAAGCACTCAAAAAAAATAAAATCGCCCTTCCTCAGGGTCTCTCAGTTTATTGTTAGAATGCTCCCCTGGGGAAAGGATTTTCATTTGGAAACATATTGTGACACTCTCAGGGCTGAAGCCTTCGGTGTGAGAAAACAGCGCAAGGGGCCCTGACCGTTCCCTGGGGTCCCCTGAGAATGTTGACCTCCTGGCTTCTGCCAGCCCTAACCTACCATCTGCTGGAGGTGCAACTGCAATGGCTACAGAATATTCAAAATATTCTCAATAACGAAGCTCAGAAATGCTTCTGCTGAGTCATTCTCCAGCACAAAGCGTTTTCTTTATGAGGCTCTCATCTGTCCTCTGAGGCGTAAATTGCAAATATCGCAGCCTCACTCTTCAGAGTTGCGTTAAATGACTTCTCCTGGGTCAGGCAACAAATGATGGAATAAGTGATGCATCAAATTGGGAAAGACTTCAAGGGGGTCTTCCTGTCTATGCTCCTATATATGATTACATATTTGTAGGCTTTGGGGTTGTAAATTTCCTGAAAACACAGCTCTGAGACTGAGATTTTGAGGTACAAAAATTTCTTCCTCAACTTTAGCTTCACTGATATGTTTCTTCTTGTTCCAACTTGTGTGGAGACAAAGATAGGAAAGGGTTATAAACCACCTCCCCCATGTCAGTGCTTTATATCCTCAAAATGACTTTTAAATTATCCCTTTCACTCTTCCATATTAAAATGTGCAATCTTTTGTTAAAAATAATTGGGGACCTACCATGTGCCAGGAACTCTGGATTCCAACCTAAGTAAAATATAAACCCGCCCTTCAAAGTGGAAATTCATAGTCTTTCTTTAGGGTTTGCTTGAAGTTCCTCTTTCTGACTCTAATCCAACTTGGTAAAATGTGCCCCTAAATCTACCAGCAGGCAAACATTTTACTAGCTTATTATTATTCTCTGTGTGTTTAATAAATGGAAAGAGTCTGTGTTAATCTCTCTTCATGTTGTGCCAATGATCAGCAACCTGTGGACAGGTTGGGATTGTCTGTGCCCAGTCACATTGAAATCCCTTCAATTACCTGAAATGGAGCAGTTAGTTTTTGCCTGTGAAAGAAACAGAGCAGAAACCTGAAAATAATTGCTTTTTACCAGTGTGTGTAGAGTTCCACGGAAGCATCCCCTTCTTACACAGCATCCCCAGGTCTGACATCATGGAGACACCTCACCTGGCTTGACTTATGCAAACAGGGCTCTTCTGGGAAACCCCACAGACACCAGCAGTGCCTGCAGTTTCCAGTCCCTGTGTGGTTCCTGGAGCTGTGGCTGAGGGACACAGCAGGCAGAGTAAAGATGTTTATTTCTCTGTCATCTAGGAGACTGAAGCCATCATTTTCTTTGCTGTCTCATCCTCCTAGCAAGAGGGGATACATGGGGTCCCTAGCCTGTTTTGAAAAAGACTCGCTAGGATTCTGAAACTAGCCCTGCAGCTTGCCTCCAATATGATGCTGACTACTCATGAGACAAGCATCTCTGTCATCGTGCCACCTACAAAATAGAGTTACACAGGAAAAGGATTTGGGATAAAAAAATAATGTTTAAAAAAGCTAGTAACAGTCTTCTAAGAGGGGATCAGAGTAGCTCATAGTTACCTGTCATGCACGAGTCCTGATCATAAATACTGTTGTTCTACTGCTGTTGGTCAGCAAGGTATTGAAGGGTCTGCTTTGGATGTGACTTCTCTCTCCTCTTAATGCCTTTTGTACCATCTTCTTACGTGTGCCTAAATTATTGCTAAATATATGAAGGCAGGGAACTGTCTGCCTTGTTTGTCACTGTCTTAGTTTGGCTTCCCTGAGAAACAGATGCTGGGACCAAAATTTAAGTGCAAGCAATTTATTTGAGAGGAGATTACAGGAAACACTAGTAGGAGAGGGAGGCAGGGAAGCCAAAAAAAGAATCATTACCAAGAAGTTATATCATGGGTAACTGGAACCTGATCCCACGGGTGAAGCCTGGGGAATGGGATATTACACAAATCTCAGAGTTGTCCCACCTGAGGAGTGAGGAAATTGGGGTATTTATATCCCAGTTTCCATCAGTCACTGGTTGAGGGCAGTTCCTGTATAACAGTAATTGTATGTCAATGCAAAAAAAAGATGAACCTTAATTCTCACTTCAGTTCATGCAAACAATTTAATGCAAGGAGGATCATATGTCTAGATGTAAAAGACAGAACTATAAAGTTTTCAGATGAAAACATAGGAGAATATATGTACAACCTCAGAGTAGTCAGAGATTTCTTAGGCAGGACACAAAAAGCACTAAAAAAAAAAACCCTTAAAAATTAATAAAATTGACTTCATTCAGAATTAAATACTTCTGCTCTTTGGAAAACATTGTTAAGAAAATGAAAGGACAAGTAATAGAATGGGAAGAGTATTTTCAATACATATATCTAACAACAAACTTGTATCTAGAATATATAAAGAACCCCCTACACATCGGTAATGGTAAAGATTTGAACACATACTTCATGAAATAAAATACACAAATGGCCAGTAAGCTGTTTGAAATGGGGCTCAACATCATTCGGTATCAGGGAAATGCAAATTAAAACCACAGTGAGATGTTACTATAGGTCCAGTAGAGTTGCTAAAACTGAAAGGACTTGACATGCAAATGTCAGCATGGATAACTAGAACTTTCATATTTTGCTGGTAGGAGTACAAAATGGTACAACCACTATGAAGAACTCTTTGGCAGTTTTTATGGGGTTAAACATATCTATTTCTAGAAACTAGAAATTCCATTCTTGGTGTTTAATGAAGATAAATGACAGCACATCTCTACAAAAAAAGACTAATACAAAAAGTGTTTACAACAGCTTAAAAAGCCAAGCAAACAGAAAACAATTCAAATGCCCATCAACAAGTGAGGAACAAATCGTGATATAATCATGCAACAGAATGCTATTCATCACTAAAAAGAAATGAGCGACTGGTTTATACAACATGGATGAAGCTAAAAGACAAAATTACACTGAACAAAAGAAGCAGATATAAAAGAATATATCCTGTGGTTTATATATATATATATATGGCTTCCCAGGTAGCTCAGTGGTAATACAGGAGGTCCAGGAGATGTGGATTCAGTCCCTGGGTTGGGAAGATCCCTTGGAGGAGGAAATGGCAACCCACTCCAGTATTCTTCCCTGGAAAATCCCATGGACAGAGGAACCTGGCAGACTGTAGTCCATGGGGTTGCAAAGAGTTGGACACAATGGAGTGACTGAGCATATACATAGATATATATGTATAAAGTCCAGAAATAAAAAAGCTTATCTACAGTGATTAAAGTCAGACCAGTGGAAAAAAATCAGACCAATGGTTGCCCCTGGGAGTTGGAGACTGACTGGAAGGAGGCGCTCCTAAGGGAACTTGGTGTTCCAAGTTCGGAAATGTTCCGCATCTTTTTTGGATGGTGCCTACATGAATGTATACAGGTGTTAAAACTTGCCTAATTGAATATATAAGATCTGTGTTTTTTATTGTATAAAATTATACCTTAATAAATATTACAGACATATCTTTAAAAAAGAAAACACAATGGCCATTAAAAACATGGATTAATTTGTGTTCTGTCTACCCCACCCCTTCAGCCACTAGGTCGTAAGCTTCAGGTGGACAGAACATCTGTTTTATCTTCTGTATTCCCAGCACCTACTACTGTGTCTGGGATCTCGTGAATGCTCAAGTCACATTTGTTAATATCAGAGGTTTTTAAAAGCCTCTGTGCATTGAGCTGTGGCTTTGTATTGAGCTGTGGCTTTGTATCTCCCTCTGCAGACATGATCCATTCTTGGCAGATGCTGGTGGCCCCAGAAGCTCGAGCACAGGTGCTTTGTCTAGGAAGGGAGCTTGCAGGTGGGAGCCCAGCAGGGCCCTGGGTGTCCTTGGGCACTGACAGGGTCCCAACTGTGAGCACCATCTGCTCCTGTGACGGGTGTCTGACAGCATCCGCAGCCAGGGACCTGGAAGGTGAGTGCCTCTGAGATCGAATATCAGGCTCCCATCCCCATCCTCCTGCCTATGGGGCTGCATGGAAAGTCACTTTAACCCCACAAACAGAAAGTACCCACACATGTACTGCTTTGTAATTTGCCAAGAATTTTCCCACAGATGATCTTACTTTATACTCCCTAAGACCCTGGAAGATTGGTATTGGCTAACTCTGTTTCACAGAGAGGTAAAGTGACATCCCAAGGTCACACAGCTGGCAAGTGGTAGAATTGGGATTCAAACCAAGTTTCCAACCATTTACTACTATATTAAATGCAGTACTGCTGTGTCATTTAAGGACCTTCAGAAGCCATTTCTTAAATCTGACCCCTTCAAGCTCTACTGGACTAATGGAAAGATAACTAACAAATACCCCTTATCTTGAATGCAAGTTATTCTACATGCCCCTCAAAGATGAGCCTGCCTGGACCACCACTGTGATAGTGTCACTTCTCTATGTCAATTTTCCATACTCTTCACCATCTACCAAGTAAAATGCACTCTCCTTAGCTGCTGTTCAGTGCTCTTTTGCCTAACTCATCTTTGTGGCCTCATCTTCCTTAAAACCCCTTGCATTCTGGCTGGTTATGTCACTATCCTCATCTCTGCAACTTTGCTCTTCAACTTGCCCTCCACCTGGAATACCAGTTTCATCCATCTTCCCTTGGGATGCTTTTACTGACCTTTCAAGTTGGGACTGAAATGCCACTGCCATTCCAGATTGTAGAGTTTTACATTACCTGAATCCTTAAAGCACCTTTCACTTGGCATTAACGTCAGACATCATGTACCTCACTTTGTCTTCTTTATTAGATCCTAAGGTCCTAGAATGCTAGATTCATGCCTATTTCCATAACCCCTGTAGTTACTAACATAGCTATATACTGTAGACATTTAAAGGTGTTTTGTTGAGTGAATAAATGACCACTTCTCCAACCATGGCCTATGCATTTAATACCCTTTTAAATGCACGGTTTTAAAATTTTTCTGCATTTTAACTTTATGTATTGGATTAACACAGCTTCCATCTTCCATACACGATGCTTCCAATTTGACCCAGCCTGCTGCTAAGTCGTGTCAGTCGTGTCCGACTCCTTGCGACCCCATAGACGGCAGCCCACCAGGCTCCCCCGTCCCTAGGATTCTCCAGGCAAGAACACTGGAGCGGGTTGCCATTTCCTTCTCCAATGCATGAAAGTGAAAAGTGAAAGTGAAGTCGCTCAGTCGTGTCCGACTCTTAGCGACCCCATGGACTGTAGCCTACCAGGCTCCTCCGTCCATGGGATTTTCCAGGCAAGAGTACTGAAGTGGATCTCCAGTGCCTTCTCCGACCCAGCCTGCATAGATACCCAAATTCTTTGCAAGTGGGATGGCCTCAAGGAGAGACTGCAGAGTCCACAGTTCTACACCAGCTGTACAAATTGCTTCTACTCTCAGGACGTTATTTTGCATCTCCATCTATTCCGTGAGAGTAATAATCTCTGTTTTGCTTTAATTTACCACAAGGTTGTTGAGAGAACAAATAACAGATGTAGAAGTGCTTTGTTGATTATAAATCATTCAAACCTGTTACTGAGATGCACCTGCTATTTGAGCCTCCCCTTTCATCGTTGGCAACATCCCACCCATTTGCTCCTCTCTTTTTTAAAGAGAACTAGACTGTCTGGGGAGAAGGCAATGGCACCCCACTCCAGTACTCTTGCCTGGAAAATCTCATGGACGGAGGAGCCTGGTAGGCTGCAGTCCATGGGGTCGCTAAGAGTCGGACACGACTGAGCGACTTCACTTTCACTTTTCACTTTCATGCATTGGAGGAGGAAATGGCAACCCACCCCAGTGTTCTTGCCTGGAGAATCCCAGGGACGGAGGAGCCTGATGGCCTGCCGTCTATGGGGCCGCACAGAGTCGGACACGACTGAAGTGACTTAGCAGCAGCAGACCGTCTGGAGGGAATATGTCTAGGGGCCGCAGTAAGATGGGTTTCCTGACTGGTGGGTGGAATTGGGGCTGTGTTTTGGTGGGGTTGAGGTGGGCAGGGCTGTTGTTATCTGAAAGGCTGCTGTGAAAAAGGAAATCACACTTGTCCACATAGTGCAGAGAGTCCCATTGTGTAGAAATCACAAGGCCAGTTATCAGAGCGGCAGAAGATGTCCTGGGCTGCCTGATGGAAGTTGAGGGCCGGAACTACTGAAAGGCCAACTACCATTTATAAGCGTCACAGTTCCACTTCAAGGTGGAAGTTACCAAAACCACTTTGCCCACCACCATGAGAAGATGCTCAAGGTCCAGAGCTACGCCCTTAACCAGAGGACAACCCCGACCCCCCATCCGCCCCACCCTCACACGAGTCTCCGGGGCTTGTCCATTGGCTTCCACTCTGGGGAGGGTGGGCATTGGGTCACTTCGCTTTCTGATTGGTTAGCTGCACCGATTGACAGGCGTGCTGCGGCCGCCCAAGCCAGGAAGAGAAACATGGCGGAGGCGGGAAAAGAGCACGCGGGTCTCGGGTTACCAGTAGGAGAGGCAGCACAGTGGCCTTTGCAGCGGTATGGCCGCTTCATGCCCTCAGGCACTGGGGAGCCGCCTGGGCCTGGCCAGGAAGCTGGGATGGCTTCTTCCCCGACTTGGAAGGTGAGGCCTGGGGGCGGGAAGGGTTGGGAGGCTCTCACCCGGCGCAGGGAAGGAAGGACGACTGCAGCCTGGTTCCTGAGGCACTGTGTCTCCTCCATTGGCAGGTGGATTCTTAACCACTGAGCCACCTAGGAAGCCCCTACCTTGTTTCAGTTAAGTTCAGTTCAGTCGCTCAGTCGTGTCCGACTCTTTGCGACCCCATGAATCACAGCACGCCAGGCCTCCCTGTCCATCACCGACTTCCGGAGTTCACTCAGACTCACGTCCATTGAGTGGGTGATGCCATCCAACCATCTCATCCTCTGTCATCCCCTTCTCCTCCTGCCCCCAATCCCTCCCAGCATCAGGGTCTTTTCCAATGAGTCAACTCTTCATGTGAGGTCAAAGTATTGGGAGTTTCAGCTTCAGCATCAGTCCCTCCAGGGAACACCCAGGACTGATCTCCTTCAGAATGGACTGGTTGGATCTCCTTGCAGTCCAAGGGACTCTCAAGAGTCTTCTCCAACACCACAGTTCAAAAGCATCAATTCTTCGGCGCTCAGCTTTCTTCATACCTTGTTTACCTTATCTTAAATTAGAGATGATAATGGTACCCACTGGGTAGTATGGTTGTGAGCTTTAAGTTAATATATATATAAATCACTCAAACAGTGTCTCGTATAAAGTTATGTAAGTGTTTACTGATACTATCATGATTGTTTTATTTTGTCCTGGTGATACGTTTTAATGCCACGGGTTGCTGATCATTTACTTCCTTTTGGTCTGGTTTCACTGGTGGTTGTGGACCCTGAGGTCTTGGACTGTGCATGTGTATGTATGTTGGTATGATTTGGGCAGCAGTGGGTAGGAGAAAAGTAAAAGAGAATGAAAATTTCAGGTAGAGGATACAACATGTGCAAAGGCCCTGCACCTGTACAACCTCAGAGAGTGTAATGTACAGACAAAAAGAACAAGTCTGATGCTTAGACAACAAGGGGTCAGATAACACGGGATGAGGTTGTCTAGATAGGTAGGCGGGTACCTTATGAACAATGTCCTAAAACCAATAGGGAGCCACTAAAGGGTTTTAAGTTGGAGCATTTTCATCTTTGAAAGATCACTCTGGTTGAAGAGTGGAGACAGAATTGGAGAGGCATACGAGTAGAGTTCAGAAGATTCCCCTGGAGAAGGGATAGGTTACCCATTCCAGTATTCTTGGGCTTCCCTCGTGGCTCAGATGGTGAAGAATCCGCCTGCAATCCAGGAGACCTGGGTTTGATCCCTGGGTTGGGAAGATCACCTGGAGGAGGACGTGGCAGCCCTCTCCAGAATTCTTGCCTGGAGAATCCCCATGGACAGAGGAGCCTGGCGGGGTCCATGGGGGTCTCCAAAGAGTCCGACATGACTTAGCAACTAAGTAACAACAACAGGTAGAGTCAGGAAGATCACTTAAAATGCTTTTGCAGTGTAGTGGGCAATAGCTGATAATGACTTAGGATGGCAAGGGTGGGAGGATAGGGAGGGAGAATGGCAGTAGAGATGGGGAGACCAGGCATGTTAAAGCTATGTTTTGGAGGCCAAAATGATAGGACTTGGAGATTGACTGGATATGAGTGGTGAGAATAAAGAGCTCCTGGGTTTCTGGCAGGAGCAACTGGATTGGGAAACATCGGAGGAAGAACAGTGAAGGAAAGATCCAAGACTTCAGTTTCAGATGTATTGGGTTTAAATGCATTTATGCAGTATCCAAGTGGAGATGTTGAATGGAAAAACATCTAGGCTGGAGAGGTAAATGTGTCATCAACATGAAGGTGACATTTATAGTTAAGAGATGATACAAGATTTCAGGACCAAGCTTCAAGGTAGGTCAGGACAGGTAGAGGGGACCGAATCCCTAAAGCAGATTGCCAAGGGTCAGAGAGTTGGGAGATACCAGGAGAAGGCAGATCCATCAAAGCTACAAAAGATTATTATAAGAGGGAGAAAACAATTAACTTTGTTGAATGATGCTGCAGAGTGAAGAATAATGATGACTAAGGTGTGTCCATTGGATTTAGCAACATGAAGATCCTTAATGGTTTTTACCAAGAGAAGTTTCAGTAGAATGAAGGGGGTGGAAGCCAGATAGAGGTGGGCTGAAAAGTAACTGTAAGTGAGAAAATGTGACCAATGTGTGTGGACAATTCTTCGGAGAGATTTGGCTGTAAATATGAGTAGAGATGGGGCATAATGAATTGTTCACCAATTTCTAGACTATTAGAGCTAAGACCACTAAAAAAGGCATTAAATACTTAGTTGTATTCTGTAGAGCACATCCTGAGAAATTGTAGTAGTTGTTGTTCAGTCGCTAAGTCATGTCTGACTCTTCACAACCTCATGGACTGTAGCACTCCAGTTTCCTTTGTCCTCCACTTTCTCCCAGAGTTTGTTCAGGGCACTCAATGTCCATTGAGTGGGTGATGCCGTCTAACCATCTCATCCTCTGCCCCCCACCACCACCCTTTTCCTTTTGCCTTCAGTCTTTCCCAGCATCAGGGTCTTTTCTTCCAGCATATCTTTTTGCCTTTAATACTATGGGGTTCTCCAGGCAAGAATACTGGAATGGGTTGCCTTTTCCTTCTCCAGTGGACCATGTTTTGTCAGAACTCATTATGACCTGTTTGTCTTGGGTGGTCCTGCAGGGCATGGCTCATATCTTCATTGAGTTATGGAAGCCACTTTTCCATAACAAAGCTGTGATCCATGAAGGGGAAGTTGTAGTATAGCTTGCAAATGCAAAATTGAATGAATAGTGTTAAATCGAAGAATCACTTATCTATAATAGGATCTTGAAAGAATGGAAACGTTTGAGGACATAATTAATTGTCGAAATTGCCCAACAGGTTCCTTAGTACTGTCTCTTCACACCCTTATAATTCTTTCTCCTCAAGCATCTTTGTTGGGTGCACAGCCTCAGATGCAACTGGGTAACTGTTAGACTCCCATCTTGCAACCTGGAGGTCAGGGACATTAGACCATTCTAAGGAGTTATTACATTTCTTTCCTCTTCTTTGCAAGGCTGTTCATAATTTCTTATAAGGAGCAGCACTTTTCAGCAGTTTTCAAATGTTTGGCATAAAGCCACAGCTACAGTGACAAGAGATGAGGTTTGCTTTTGCAGTGCTTTTGAAAACTGAACATTTGTACTTTCCTTTGAATCTGTGCCGAACCATCCTACCTGCTGTGATCAGTTTCAGCCTAGGTCTGTCATTTTGGGAGGGAAAAACGAAAGAGAAAACAAGATTTGTTCTATTTTATGTGTTCTGTGACTATTGTGCAATAGTAATGATAAAAGATGAGCCATCTAAAGAACTGCACTAAGTCCCATGTGAATTTCTTACTTTAAAAATGTGGTACCTGCAGTAAGAAAAAAAAATGTGTGTTAGGTAAAGCATAAAAATACATTATTTTGGAGAATAGAGTCATTCTGGTCTTTTTTTCTCTAGGGGACTTTTTAAGTTCAACCTTGGTTGAATCTATTTTGAGTTTTTTCAGTTTTTCCTAAAATTGTGGGGAGAATCTGATTTTCTGATACTGTTCTATATAGTTGTTTAATGACAAAGAAGACTTTCATCACAATGGGCATGATGCTAAGGCAAAAATGTTGATTAAGAGAAAAAAATGAATAGTACAACAAATCTAGTACTTCTAAGACTTGGAGTCATGGTTGAGAGATAAGGTCAAGTCTGAGACATCTTATGTATAGACTATGGGATGTATATGTATATTGATTTATTTGTCTGAATTGAATTATTCTTATGAAAAGTTACTATCTATAGATAAGTTAACCACAGTTTGGAAGCAGATAAACTTTTTTAAATTGAAGGATAATTGCTTTACAGAATTTTGTTGTTTTCTGTCAAAACTCAACATGAATCAGCCATAGATATACATACATCCCCTCCCTTTTGAACCTCCCTCCCATCTCCCTCCCCATCCCACCCGTCTAGGTTGATTCAGAGCCCCTGTTTGACTTTCCTGAGCCATACAGCAAATTCCTGTTGGCTATCTGTTTTCATATGGTAATGTAAGTTTCCATGTTATTCTTTCCATACATCTCACCCTCTTCTCCCCTCTCCCCATGTCCATATGTCTATTCTCTGTTTCTCCATTGCTGCCCTGTAAATAAATTCTTCAGTACCGTTTTTCTAGATTCCATATATGTGCATTAGAATATGATATTTATCTTTCTCTTTCTGACTCACTTCACTCTGTATAATAGGTTCTAGGTGCATCCACCTCATCAGAACTGACTCAAATGCATTCCCTTTTATGGCTGAGTAATATTCCGTTCTGAATATGTACCACAGCTTCTTTATCCATTCATCTGTCGACGGGCCTCTAGGTTGCTTCTATGTTCTAGCTATTGTAAACAGTGCTGCAGTGAACAATGGGACACATGTGTCTTTTTCAATCCCGGTTTCCTTAGGGTATATGCCTAGGAGAAGGATTGCTGGGTCATTTGGTGGTTTTATTCCTGGTTTTTTAAGGAGTCTCTATACTGTCTTCCATAGTGGCTGTATCAATTTACATTCCCACCAACAGTGCAAGAGCGCAAATAAACTTTTTGTAACACTGCGAAAAAAGTGTGCAAAAAACCAACAATTTAGAGACTGACTTGGTGGACCAGTGGCTAAGTCTCCACGCTCCCAAGGCAGGGAGCCCAGGTTCAAGCCACGGTCAGAGAACTAGCTCTCACATGCCGCAACTAAGAGTTCACGTGCCAAAGATCGAAGGTTCTGCATGCCACAACTAAGACCCAGTGCAGTTAAATCAGTAAATATTTAAAAACTCAGCAGTTTAGGACTGTGGTACTCAGATGTCAGTGTGCATATCCATCATTTTGTAAATCCTGACTTAGTAGGTCTGGTGTGGGCAGTGAAATTCTGTAGTTCTAACAAACTTCCAGGTGATACGGGCTATTGTTTCAAGGACCATACTTTGCAGAGCAAGAGTTTAGAAGACCTTGACTGAAATGGCAACCCTATAGTAAAATTAATAAAAATGAATTTGTGGGGTTATGAGGTAAGGCAATAAGATTAATAATGAATATGCAAATGTTGTATTAATAGGGTTAATATTTAAACCATCTGTCATTTAAGTGGAATGAGCAAATGAAATACATCTTGAACTTGATTTTAATTCCTTACATCTGTTAGCCCAGCCTTTCTGAAAGAATTATCATAAATAATAACAGATTGGTCCTTTTTATGTATTTTATGGTTGAATGTAATTTGTCTACTAATTTGAGAATAATTTTGAAAGGTGATGTTAATTGCAAGTTGCTTTTAAATTAAAGTTATACCACATTTTCCACACTCCAAGGATTTCTCAGACATGCCCTAATTGGTTGAACCTGACACCGTCTTATTTTTTTCCTTTCAAAAGGGGGAAAAAATCCTTTAGTTTTTATAGAAGGAACTTAAAATAATTGCCCTACTTAGAAGTTAAGAAATAGAAAATGAAGTTTGTACTTAAAATGAACTTTTAAATGCAGATTCAACATGAGATATACTTTGGGTCCTCTTAACAGTATCCTTTTTTCTTTGTATTTCATGTGCCTACATATGACCTAGCATATGATAGGTGCTCAGTAAATATTTGTGTGTTGGCTTACTTTTCTTAAGGTAGTGTGAGAATTATGATGTGATGATGTAGTTGCTCAGTTGCACCTGACTCTTGTGACCCCATGGACTGCAGCCTGCCTGGTTCCTCTGTCCATGGAATTTTTTAGGCAAGAATACCAGAGTGGGTTGCCATTTCCTTTTCTAGGGTATCTTCCTGACCCGGGATCGAACCTGGATCTCCTACATTGCTGGTGGTCTCCTGCATTGCAGGCAGATTCTTTACCGACTGATCCACCTGGGAAGATATTTCTACTAGGATGTGATAGCTACTATTTATTGTTTATTTTGGTATATTTCTTACAGCAGTCCTATGAAGCAAATATTATTGTACCATTTTATAGATAAGGGAACTAAAATTCAGAGAGGTTCAGTGACTTCCCAGGAACACAGAGAACTTCAGAGAGAATTCATACCCTGGTTTTCATGCCTCTAAAACTTATCCCTTTAACCACTATGCTGTTTGTCTTAGAACTGTTAATATTTCATATGGGAACTAGCAGTTCAGTAATATAGATGAGGAATTTTGAGATTAACACACAGGGTGAAAAATGATAAAAATGATTGTAACTTTTTTTTTAAGGAAAATTTAAGATTCAGTAAAACCCCAAGAAAATTATTTTTGAAAATAGTGAAGTAGTAGTTCTTCTTTGCCTACCTCGTCATTTTTGATTGGATGCCTGATGTGAATTTTGTCGTATTGGGTGCAGGATATTTTTGGATTCCTATAAATACTCTTGAGCTTTTTGCTGGGATAAGTTATTTGGAGGCAGTGTGATCCTTTCAAGTCTTGCTTTTAAGCTTTGTCAGGTGTGACCAGAGCAGCATTTGATCTGGAGGTCTTTTTTTTTCCCCTCCTGAGGCGAAACTCTTCAACATACATGCTCTACCCAATGCCCTTACATTGTGAGGTTTCTCTCTCTGGCTGATAAGAACAGACCCTATTCCCTGCTCTGTGTGAGCACTCAGGATTGTTCCTGAAGTGCTTTCAGGTGGTTCTTTGCCCAGGCTCTGGGCATCTGCTCCCACACACGTATATGCTGAAAATTTGAGGAGGGGTCTCTCTCGGTGTGGCGCTCTACTCTCCGGAATCCCAGCTTGCAAACTCACCCTGACCTTCCTGGACTTGGACTCCGTCCCCTCCACTTAGGGACAGCTAGCAAAGCTCTGCCTGTGCTCCTTGTAGTTTGGCCTGGTAACTTTCTCCAAGAAGTATTCTAGGTCAATGGTAAGACTCACTTCCTTTTTTCTGTTATTTCTCAGGAATCATGTCCTTTATTACTTGATATCCAGTGTCTTAAAAACTGTTGTTTCCTCTAATTCATGCAGCTTTGTAGTTGTTTCAGGCAGGAAGGCAGATGGTCCCTGTTATATACATTAGTTTGAGCAGAAGTGCATGTCCATAGTGGGTCATTCGATTCAGCCCATTTTGTCATTTTCCAGTTCAGTTCATCAATTCAACAAAAATTACTGGATTGTCTACCGGGTACTTGTCATTTACTTGGGCACTAGAGAAGCTATGGAACTATCCTTTGTGTTTCATCACTTGAGTACAGGATTACGAGTAGGGTCTGGTCACTGAAGTGGTGTTTCTCAAGGTGCAGTGGGCAGACTGTTTGCACCAGTCCCTCGAGGTGCTGGTTGAAGATGCAGATTCATGGTTCCTGCACTAGGCCTAATGAATCAAAATCTCTGAGGATGGCTCTCTAAGTGATTCTTACGTACTGCGATCTGTCTTCATGCCCCACTTCTGAAGGAAAGGTGAGGGAGAGGGAATAGTTGATAAAGTAATACTGATATTGTTTAATGATTTATAATTTATGTAGTAATTTCATAAACCTCTTTCCACTAATTCTCACATTTAAGATCTCTATTTAAATCTTATTACCCTTTTATACACAAGAAGCTGAGCTGGGCCAGGTTAAATAGCTTGCCAAAGGTTTACAAAGGAGTGGAGAACTGCTTCTAAAACTCTTGTCTTCTTTAAGCCATTCTGCTGTACACTGCTGCTTCCTCCAGTGGTACCTCCTTTTATGAAGATGTAGAGGGGTCATCAAGAATTATTATTCTTTCATGTAGGTTGCTTTTTTAAAAAGTTGACAGATTATGTTGTTTTATTAATTAGTATTAAGATTGGCTGTGAATAACAGAAAATGCAAAATAAAATGGATTAAACAAAATGAAAGTTTATTATTTACATAACAGCACAGGGCTGGTATGATACTCCACAGTGTCAGGAAATGAGAATCCTTCTATTTTGTTCTCTGCCATGCATGGCTGTGGTCTCATAGTCCACAACAGAACTGATATTCTGTATGGCTTGGTGGAGGAAGGGATGAGGAAGTAGACAAAGGGTTCATACCTGCTGTCCCGTAAGGAAGTTTCTGGTTAGTTGCCGCATGACACTTTTGGCTGTAGCCAGAACTTAGACCTGTGGTTGTCTTAACTATATGAACAGCTGGCATATGTAGTCTGAATTCCATGAGATCATGTGTCCAGCTGAAAATCAGGGGCTCTCTTAGCGTATAAGGAAGAAAATGGTTATTGGAAAACAACTGGAAGTCTCAGCTAAGAAATGACAACTTATTCCTGGTTGGAACTCAAAAAGCATTTCTAATAACAGCAACAACAAGCAAAAAAACTTAATTTAGTACATAATTACTGTATGTCAGTACCTAGAAAGGTGATTGGCAGACACCTCCCAAATATTTATTGAATCAATGAATCAAGGTCAGATATCCTGGTAAATATCTGATCTTGCATTGTATCATTTAATCTTCTGATGACCCTATAAGGTAGTTATTACTGTTTGTATTTTATAGATGAGGAAGTAAGTGTACTTGTAAGTTGCAAAACAAGGATTTGATCCTAAATCTTTCTATTCCAGATAGTGCCTTTTTAAAAAGTAGTAGTCATTAGTGTTGTTCACCAGATTATACTAAGATTGCATATCCCCAGTCTCTTTGACGTTGTGTGTCATGTGACTGGTTTTGACCAGTGAAAGGTGAGCAGATGAGCAGAAGGTGCCTATGGATAATTCCTCATCTTCTTTCTCTTTGCTACAGAATGGCAAGTATTGGCTGCCCTGCCAGGGGAAGTCCTCTAGTGAGAATGATAGGCAGTGTGAGGTAGGGCGGGAAGACAGGGAGGAGAAGGATGCATGGGTAGTGTGAGTGAGAAAGAAAGCCTTTTCTTTGGGGAGTTGTTAATTTCTACAGCACAATCTAGCCTACATCTGACTGATACAGAAATAATTTTTATAATTGTGGTTGTTTAATTGAATTGTATGTCACATACAGTGTACATTGTAGATTGCTTAGGCTTTTGTGGAAGGATTTTCTAACAGATGTTCTAACATTTTTTTTTTTCCTTTTGACAAAATCATCACTTGTCCCAAAGTACCAGATTATAAATACATATTTCCAACTCTATTCTCCTTAAAAAACAAAAAGTTAATTTGATTGTGTAACAGACATAGTTTTCATAGAGGCTATGGCTTGTTTGCAAACATGATTTAAGGTAGAGTTTATCTAGACAAATATTTTGAAGAATGTTTTTCAGTTTAGTGATTGAAGAAGTCTCAGAAGTTATAGTTTAAAATGAGGTCCGAGAAAATAAAAATTCATTTATGTTTAGGATTTGTTCCCTGCCTGCTGTGTGCCAGATACTGTTCAGGGCTCTGTTTAGAGATGATTAAGGCATCACCATTGGAAGATCTAGCCAGTTAAGCTCAAGTACCTGCTTATTTGGAATATAGGGTGCTTTTTACCTAAAAATGACAATATGGCATCTGAGAAATAAAGTGTTTCTTTAACTCAGATTTAGAAAAACAGTTTGGATATTGGAACTGTTAGAGGTATGAATGAACCTTGTTAGTGAATAAATAGAAGATAGTGACTTCTAATTAGTGAATAAATGAAGATAGCAAGGCAGGTGCAGAGACCTAGGGTAGGTGTGCCAAAGGGAGATACTACTTTCTAGTATACGCTTCAGTCGTATCCAGCTCTTTGCAACCTTATGGACCATAGCCCACCTGTCTGTGGGATTCTCCAGGGAAGAATACTGGAATGGATTGCCATTCCCTCCTCCAGAGGATCTTCCCAACCCAGGGATGGGACCTGCGTCTCTTTACCACTAGCGCAGGCAGGTTCTTTACCACTAGTGCCTCCTGGGAAACCCTACTTTCTGTATAATTGGTGATTTTTATAGTATTTATTAGTTTGGGAGATTTTCAAGGATTTCTAAATGTATTGGACAAATGTCCTATAACTATGTTTTATAGAAAAATCAATAACCAGAGGGACCTTGATTAGTAATCAGGACATAAAGATCTTATTCCTCTGTTGGAAGGTAGGTATTTTGAGTAAATATATTCCACTTATGGCTAGTAATCAAGGTGAACAAGTTAACTTCAATAGCTAGGTTTAAAAGCACTTGAAAATTTTACAGTCGTTAATTTTATTGCATATATGTGGTAAAAAGAAGGGGAATCACATCTCTTGCTCTGATGCATGAGATTATATTTTTAGATTCTAAAGAAAAAACAAATTCCCCAGGTATATTTTTTTGGTTTGGGTGTTATGCTCTTAATAATTGTATGTGTGTTTGTTACTGTTTTTTTTTTTTTTTTTACTTTAAACATACACAGTTTATTGTATCTTAATTATATGTCCATAAAGCTACCAATGAAATGCACACACAATAATATACAGCTAAACATATACCCACTAAATTAACTATAGTAAAAAATCATTGAAAATACTAAATGTTGGAGAAAATTAGCAGAAACTGGAACCTTCATACATTGCTTGTGGTAATGCAAAAAGGTACACTTATGATTAGCAAAATGCTAAACTTATGATTGTCATTTGACCTAGTAATTTCATTCCTTGGTATATATCCTGGAGAAAAATAACATATGTTCATGAGAATTGCAATGCAAATGTTCATAGGAACTTCATTCATAACAGACAAAAAATGAAAACAGTCCAGGGTTAACCAACTGGTGAAGACATAGACACAATGTGGCATATTCATACGATCAAATACTATCCAACAATAAAAATGAAAAAAAAGACCATTCCATGCAAAATCATGAATGAACCTAAAGAACATACAAAGTGAAGGAATTCAGACACAAAATATTATATAGTGTACTTTTCAATTTGTACAAAATGTCTATAAAATGCAAAGATCAGTGTTTGCTTGGGACTAGGGGAGGGAAAGGGAATTGACAAGGGACAGAATAGAATTCGGGGAATGGTAGAAAGTTTCTAAATCTGGAATGTGGTCGTAGTGTGTCACTATACAAATCTGGGCTTCCCTGGTGGCTCAGAGTTAACGAATTTGCCTCCTTACAGAAGGCAAAGTTTGATCCCTGGGTTGGGAAGATCCCCTGGAGAAGGGCATGGCAACTCACTCCAGTATTCTTGCCTGGAGAATTCCATGGACAGACGAGTTTGGCAGGCTACAGTTCATGGGGTCACAATGAGTAGGGCATGACTGAAGTGACTGAGCATGCATGCATATAAATTTACTAAAAATCATTCTGCATATTTTAAATAGGTGAATTTTATAGTATGTCATGTATGCCTCAATGAAAATGTTAAAAATGCAAAAAAGCAAAACAAAACATGGAGTACGTACCATGTGTCACATATTGTGGGATATAAAAGAAGATAATGTGTTATATGTGATAATTGAGAATATCAAAATTTGGGTGAATGTTAGCTAAATCTCTCTCCTTTCTTCCCTGTGACTGGTGTATTTGAAGTTACCTAGCTGACACTGTCTGAGGTTTAGAGGCCACCGCCTGGGAACAAGGCTCTGTGCTCTTCCCTGTCCTTAGCTCATTCAGTAAAGAGGAGTCTTCTTTTTTTTTTTTTCTGTTAGAGGTATTTATTTTTCTAAATCCAAAACCGAGGTGGAGATGCCATTATTCTTCTTACATCAGGGTAGGGTAGATTTAATAGATAACAGTTGTAAAGTCCTTGGAGGTATTCAGGGAAAAGAGCTTGACACAGTCTCTACAGGTTTAATGACTAAAATGTCCTGTTTGCTACTTCCCAACTGTCACCTCTTCCCTGTATTCATTACTTTTGTCTACTCTAAATATAATTGCTCACATCAATGAGCTGGTGAGTAAACTCACACATATCAAGTCTGCCAATAAAACTGAAGTCAGGTTCAATTCCTTTGGGGGAGAAATAATGAAGTTAGCACCATATTCCTGCTTGTTTCTTTAATGGAATTAGAGAGGATGTTTTCCTCAAACATTTTATTCTCTGAGAAGTTCTGCTTCTTCCAAGCACTTTAAAGTGCTTGATTTTGGATGCTGTGAAACATTACAAAAGTGTACCGTGCATTATCATTATATGTTGAAAAATACTAATTTAAAAATTGGCTTTCCTGGTGGCTCAGATGGTAAAGAATCTGCCTGCAATGCAGGAGGCCAAGGTTTGATCCCTGGGTTGAAAAGTCCCCTTGGGGAAGGGAATGGCAACCTATTCCAGTATTCTTGCCTGGAAAACTGGACATGACTAAGCGACTAACACTTTTTTTCTCTTAGAGATACATTTGTTAGGTTACTCCTTTATGCCCATGAATGCAGCTGAGTCAGCATTGTTGAAGTCTCCCCGGCTCTGCTGCCATCATGTCTAAGTCAGAATCTCCCAAAGAACCCAAACAGCTGCAGAAGCTCTTCTTGGAGGGACGAGCTTCGACACAACTGACGAGAGCCTGAGGAGCCATTTTGAGTAATGGGGAATGCTCACAGACTTGTGGTAATGAGGCATCCAAACACCAAGCATTCCAGAGGCTTCCAGTTTGTCAAATATGCCACTATGGAGGAGGTGGACACGACCAAAATGTAAGGCCACATAAGGTGGATGAAAGAGTTGTGGAACCCAAGAGAGCTGTCTCAGAAGAAGATTCTCTAAGACCTGGTACCCACATTAACTGTGAAAAAGATTTTTGTTGGTGGCATTAAAGAAGATACTGAAGAACTTCACTTGAGAGATTATTTTGAACAGTATGGGAAAATTGAAGTGATCGAAATCGTGACTGACCGAGGCAGTGGCAAAAAGCAAGCTTTGCTTTTGTAATCTTTGATGACCATGACTCTTTAGACAAGATTGTCATTCATAAATATCACACTGTGAAGGGCCACAAATGTGAAGTTAGGAAAGCCCTATGTAAGCAAGAGATGGCTAGTGCTTCGTCCAGCCAAAGAGGTGGAAGTGGTCCTGGAAACTTTGGTGGTGGTCGTGGAGATGGTTTTGGTGGGAATGACAACTTTGGTCATGGAGGAAGCTTCAGTGATTGAAGTGGCTTTGGTGGAAACTGTGGAGGGGTGGATACGGTGGCAGTGGGGATGGCTATAATGGATTTGGTAATAATGGAAGCATTTTTGGACAATGATTTTGGCAGTTACAACAATCAATCTTCAAATTTTGGTTCCATGAAAGGACGAAACTTTGGAGGCAGAAGTTCTGACCCCTATGGTAGTGGAGGCCAATACTTTGCCAAACCATGAAACCAAGGTGGCTATGGTGGTTCCAGCAGCAGCAGTAGTAGCTATCACAGTGGGAGAAGGTTTTAATTACTGCCAGGAAACAAAACTTAGCAGAAGAAGAGAGCCAGAGAAATGA
Source organism: Bos grunniens (assembly GCF_055505025.1). Classification (NCBI taxonomy): domain Eukaryota; kingdom Metazoa; phylum Chordata; class Mammalia; order Artiodactyla; family Bovidae; genus Bos; species Bos grunniens. Next base: position 82,103,584 of record NC_141174.1, on the reverse strand, counting down.
CAGGCAAGTTACACGTTAGAACAGATTTGTGTACTCAGCCAAGCACAGTGGTGGCAGGGTCTAACTGCTATAAAGAAGACATATTTTAGACAACACTCATGTTTATGGGCAAAAACTCCAGAACTACTGTACTTGTGACTAACTGTATGAGTTCAGTTCAGTTCAGTTCAGTTCAGTCGCTCAGTCGTGTCTGACTCTGCGACCCCACGAACCTCAGCACGCCAGGCCTCACTGTCCATCACCAACTCCCGGAGATCACTCAAACTCATGTCTATTGAGTCGGTGATGCCATCCAACCATCTCAACTTCTGTCATCCCCTTCTCCTCCTGCCCCCAATCCCTCCCAGCATCAGAGTCTTTTCCAATGAGTCAACTCTTCGCATGAGGTGGCCAAAGTATTTGAGTTTCAGCTTCAACATCAGCCTTTCCAATGAACACCCAGGATTAATCTCCTTTATGATGGACTGGTTGGATCTCCTTGCAATCCAAGGGACTCTCAAGAGTCTTCTCTAATACTGCAGTTCAAAAGCATCAATTCTTCAGTGCTCAGCTTTCTTTATAGTCTCACTCTCACATCCATACATGACCACAGGAAAAACCATGGCCTTGACTAGACGGACCTTTGTTGGCAAAGTAATGTCTCTGATTTTTAATATGCTGTCCAGGTTGGTCATAACTTTCCTTCCAAGGAGTAAGCGTCTTTTAATTTCATGGCTGCAATCACCATCTGCAGTGATTTTGGAGCCCCCCAAAATAAACTCTGACACTGTTTCCATTGTTTCCCCATCTATTTGCCATGAAGTGATGGGACCAGGCGCTATGATCTTAATTTTCTGAATGTTGTGTTTTAAGCCAACTTTTTCACTCTCCTCTTTCACTTTCATCAAGAGGCTCTTTAGTTCATCTGCATATCTGAGGTTATTGATATTTCTCCTGGCAATCTTGATTAATAGGTTATTTTAGTTTCTGTTCTGTGAAAAGTGCAAAGCATTCTAACCAAGTGTTTCAAAGTAGTTTTTTTTTTTTTTGCACCCATGTTGTTGATTGCTAAATGTAATAGTCTGATCATGATGCTGAATAAATGTATCTTTTTTTTTTTTTTAACCTGCTGTGTAAAGTTAGTCTACTCTGAAGCCATTTTGGTAAACTACCCCAAAAGTGTGAAGTGTTACTGTTAACACTTTGCATTTCTGTGAAACATCAAAAGCAAAATACTGAATTTTACAGTTTGGTAATGAGTGTGTAGCAGGACCACTTTTATTAGCATAATATACCCTACAATTTGTTGAAATAATCTATGAGGCTCTTTAGCTTCCAAGAGTAAGGAGGCAACTAATAGTCTGCTTAACAATTTCACACATTTCCATACTTTATGATGCATAAATCAGCAGTTTGGGCCAGTGTATACAGCTGTGACACTTTCTAAGGGGTCTTAAAAGCAGAAAGAAACTCAAGTTCATAATTTAGTTTGTCCCATCTGACAGGTAATGCTAGCCTTTCATGTAAATATAATTTAAGTACATTTGAAGTACTTTTCTGTATTTTCATATATTTCTTTTAATCTTTTTGCTAGTTTTAGATTACATTTAGTACATTCTTGCACAAATACATGAATTTAAAATAGAAGACTCTCTGATCACTTCACCAATATATTAGTATAAGCTGTGCCTGAAAAGCCTGCTTGTGATAGGCACGCTCTGTATCTCAGTGTGTGCTACTGTGTTGATGGCAAAATGCTGCATAGCCAGAGGTCAGGTTGATGTAAGTCTTTCTTTCCCCAGTTTTATTGCGATATAATTGACATTTAATAGTGTATAAACTTAAGATGTACAAAATGATGATTTGATATATGTATATATTGTGAAATGATTGCCACAGTAAGTTTAGTTAACCTCCATCACCTCACATAGTTACACGTTTTTCCCTTGTGATGAGAACTTTTAAAATCTGTCAGCAACTTTCAAATACACAAAACAGTATTGCTAGCTGTAGTCATGATGTTGTACATCTCTAGAACTTGTTTATCATATAACTGGAAGTTTGTACCTTTTGACCACCCCTACCCATGTTGCTCACCACCCTCTTTTTTTTTTTCACCAGTCTGTCCTGTTGCTGTGAATTTGTTTTTTTCTTTTTTAATTCCACTGTGATATCATCTAGTATTTGTCTTTCTCTGACTCATTTCACTTAGCATAATACTCTCAGGGTTCATTCATGTTGTCACAAATGGAAGGGTTTGTTTCCTGTTTTTTAATGGCCTAATAATGTTCTACTGTGTGTGTGTGTGTATCCACACCATGTTTTTTTTATCCATTCATCTGTTGGTGGACGCTTAAATAATGCTGCAGTGAACCTGGGGGTAGATACCTCTTTGAAATAATGATTTTGTTTCTTTATGATGTATTCTACACAGAAATGGAATTGCTAGACCACGTGGTAGTTCTACTTTTAACTTTTTTTTTAGGAAGCTCAATACCGTTTTCCATGGTGGCTGCCCCAGTTTACACTCCCACCAGCAGTGCACAAGGGTTCCCTTTCTCTACATCCTACCAGCACTCGTTACCTCTTTGTCTTTTTGATGACAAATGGGAGGTGATATCTTATTGTGGTTTAGATTTTATTTCTCTGATGGTTAGTGATGTTGAGCACCTGTATCTGTTGGACTTGAACTAGTTCTTTAGAAAAATGTCTTTTCAGGTCCTTTTCCCATTTTAAAATTGGATTAGTTGCTTTTGTGCTATTGATTGGTATGAACTCCTTGTATATTTTTTAATATTAACCCCATGTAAGATAGGTGGTATGCAAATGCTTTCATCCAGAGCTTGTCTTTTCATTTTGTTGGTCATTTTTTGATGTACAGAAGTTTGTTGGTTTGATGCAGTTTCAGTTGTTTATTTTTGCTTTTGTTGCTTGTGCTTTTTTTTCATATCCAAAAAAAAATCATTGCTGAGACCAATGTCAAGGAGCTTTTTCCCATTGTTTTCTTCTAGAAGTTTTATGGTATCAGGTCTTACATTGAAGTCTTTAACTCATTTTGAGTTAAATTTGTGAGTGATGTAAGATAGGGGTCTAGTTTCATTATTTTACATGTGAGTATCCAATTTTCCCAGTATCATTTATTGAAGGGACTGTCTTTTCTCCATTGAGTATTCTTGGCTCCCTTGTCAAATATTAGTTGATTTGTATATAAATGGGTTTATTTCTGGGTTCTCTATTGTGTTCCATTGGTTTATGTGTCTGGTTTTTTTTTTTTTTTTGCCTGTACCATAATACTGTTTTGATGACCTAAATCTTAAGCCACTAGAAAGAGAAGATATGAATGTGATGTTCTGACACCTTAAAATGATCTTTTTCTGTGAAGACTTTGTCATTAAAAATAGCTTTTTAAAAAATTTTCTGTTGTGCTAATGTGAACATTCCAGCAAAATGCTAAATTATCACCCATTAAAAATATTTCCCAAGAGCCTTAAATAAGTAAATTTTTTCTCAGATTCCTGGATTGTATTAGGCATTATAATATTTGGAATTTCTAGGATGGGTTAGGATACTTCATGTAGTACCCTACTACATGTAAGCTGAATGCTTTTCTTACCCCTGCTTCTGCTTAATCAACAAAAAATCCTTAGGTAAAACTTGTGATTATGCTTGAATTTCTTTAATAAAGGTAGATAGAAGAGTATAGTAGACTCACACATCCGTATTAACAGCTTCAATAGTTACCAACTCATGGTCAATCTGGCTTCATTGATATTCTTTCCATGTCCATCATGTTATTTTTTTTTAATATTTACTTATTTATTTGACTGTACCTGGTGTTAGTTGCAGCATATGGGATCTAGTTCCCTGACCAGAGATGGAAACTGGGCCCTCTGCACTGGGAGCACGAAGTCTTAGCCACTGGACCACCAGGGAGTCCCCATTATGTTATTTTGAAGCACATCTCAGCCATCTTAACATTTCATCAAATATTTTAGTTTGTATCTCTAAAAGATAGAAACTTAAAAAACCCCACAATAATAATACCATTTTTTACTCTAAAAAAAACACAAAACAGTTCCTTGATATTATCAAATAGTCAGTGCTCAAATTTCTAATAGTCTCATAAGTTTAATAATTCTTTTAAACAGGACCATACATGGTGATTGATTAGTATTTGTTTTAATCTTTGCGGTCTCTTCCCTATGTTTCCCTTATCTACCTCTCTTCCTTCCTTGAAATTTATTTGTTGAAGAAACTGAAGAGTTCTGAAGAGTTTCTGACTTTATGATTTTGTGACTGCATCTCTGGAGTGCAATTAATGTGATCCTTAGTTCTCTGTATTTCTTGTGAATTGATAGCTGAATCCGGAGGCTTGATAAAATTCAGATTCAGTTTTTTTGTTCTGGGGGTTTTATGGCTAGACTACCGGTAGGCATACCTATTGGAAGTGTGTGATGCCTGTTTATGTCTCTGGAGTTGCACCTGTTGCAGCACAATGTCTTTTTTGTTGTTCAGTCTCAGTCATGCCCACTCTTTGCGACCCCATGGACTGCAGCACACTAGGCTTCCCTGTCCTTTGCCATTTCCTGGAGCTTGCTCAAACTCATGTCCATTAAGTCAGTGACGCCATCCAACCATCTCGTCCTCTGTTGTCCCCTTCTCCTCCTGCCTTCAATCTTTCCCAGCATCAGGGTCTTTTCTAATGAATTGGCTCTTCACATCAGGTGGCCAGAGTATTGGAGCTTCAGCATCAGTCTTTCCAATGAATATTCAGGGTTGATTTTCTTTAGGATTGACTGGTTTGATCTCCTTACTGTCCAAGGGACTCTCAAGAGTCTTATCAAACACCACAGTTCAAAGGCATGAATTCTTGGGCATTCAACCTTCGTTATGGTTCAAATGTCACATCCATACCTGACTATTGGAAAAACCATAGCTTTGACTATAAGACCTTTGTCAGCAAAGTAATGTCTCTGCTTTTTAATATGCTATCTAGGTTGGTCACGGCTTTTCTTTCAAGGAGCAAGTGTCTTTTAATTTCATGGCTGCAGTCACCATCTGCAGTGATTTTGGAGCCCAAGAAAATAGTCTGTCACTGTTTCCGTTGTTTCCCCATCTATTTGCTATGAAGTGATGGAACCAGATGCCATGATCTTCGTTTTCTCAATGTTGAGTTTTAAGCCAGCTTTTTCACTCTCCTCTCACTTTTATCAAGAGGCTGTTTAGTTCCTCTTCACTTTCTGCCATAAGGGTGGTGTCATCTTTGTATTTCTGGTTATTGATATTTCTCCCTGCAGTCTTGTTTTCAGCTTGTGCTTCCTCCAGCCCAGCGTTTCTCATGATGTACTCTGCATATAAGTTAAATAAGCAGGGTGACAGTATACAGCCCTGATGTACTGCTTTCCCAATTTGGAACCAGTCTGTTGTTCCATGTCCAGTTCTGGTGCTTCTTGACCTGCATATACATTTCTTAGGAGGCAGGTCAGGTGGTCTGGTATTCCCATCTCTTTCAGAATTTTCCACAGTTTGTTGTGATCCATACAGTCAAAGGCTGTAGCATAGTCAATGAAACAGAAGTAAGTAATTGTTCTGCTATCATTGCATTTACTCCATCTGTTTCTCTTCTTCTACTTTAGCTCCTGTTTTTAAGATTTGTTCTCCTGTGGCTGAGTCTTTGGTCCACATTATCTTGTCCATGTGATTTCTTCCTCTTTGTAGTTATGCTCTGTGTTTCTGAATATTTCTCCTACTTGATCGTTCAGACTGTCCATCCAGTTCTTCAGTTAAGCTACTGAATTTTTATATTTGTAAAGCATGTTTTTGGCTCCAAGGCTCATTAAATGTTATTTATAATAATAATTATTTTTTGGCTCAAGTTGTTGTTGATCTCCTGTGGTTTTTTTTTTTTTTTAACTGCTAGGAGCCACATGTTCTGTGTTTTCTGTTTGTTCTCTGTCTCTTTAGCCTATTTGATATGTTGTTATTTTCCTTAGCTTATGCCTCTTCTTACCTTTGGGGCTCAAGCCCAATATACCTTAAATGTTAAGTGTTGGAAAGTGCATGAGTCTCACCTTCTAGGTCTTCTGTAGAGGAGTACAAAGGACTCAGCTGAGTAAGTTGCCCAGCTCCACTATGACTCCTTAAGGCTGGGAGAGCACTCGGAATTTCAGAATACACAAGCTGATCTTCCTGGCGTAATTGACCAATGTCTATGGGTTAAGCTGTCTCCCAAGAACTGGGGCATTCCTGCCTTTGCCCTCTGGCTGCTTGCTTAGGCTTGGGTCTCCACTCTCAACAAGGGGGAAAACACACCAGCTCCTTTCATCTGGATTCTGAGACCTCAGCCCACCCTTATAGCCCACTTGGATGCCGATTTTAATAACTGCTCAAGGAAAGGTAATTGGTGTTTGGGTTGGGTTTGGGAAGGGAAGACTGCAGGAATGCAATCAAATTATTTTTTTTCTTGAACCTCTTAGAAGTCTTAGATTAGACATTTTTAAGCTCAGCATACTCTAAGTATCTTTTAGATGAAATATTGCAAATTGTATGAAAAATAGTAACTGTGGAATCCCCAGAAACCTTCAAGTCTTTGCTCAAGCTTCACCTCAGTGATGCCCACATTGACTACCCTATTTATATTGTAACATCCATGCCCTGTCTTTACAACCCCTCACCTCATACCCTGCTTTGTTTGTTCTCTAGTGCCTAGCGCTTTCTTATATACCGGATAATTTACTTATTATGTTCAGTGGTGTGTCTAGAACATCTGAAGCCCAAAGTGGATAATTTTTAACACTTTCCTAAATGATGAAATTATTTTCACAAAAATTTCATAAATAAAATTTATTATTATGCAAACAGCAAAAATTCTTTGATTGAGATTCATTATTATAAGCATGGCAGTAAGATAACTAAGGAAAAGGAAATGCACACTATAGCACAAGGCAGGAAAAAAAAGCACAAATGCTTAGCCATTTGTTTTTATATCTATTGAACAGCTAAATGTTTGAACTTTGCTTCTTTGGTTAGAGGCTGATATTTTATGTAATTAATTTCTTTGAGAAGTGATTTTAAAAAGTAAAACTGAAAATCTCCACAGGTACAATTTAGGCAACTAATGATAAAATTGCTGATATGTTTTATTCTCTTTTTGTTATTTAGTTTGGAAACATTTAACAGTTTTAAAAGAATAGTATTTTAATATTAAAAGTATTATTCAAATTTAGTAAAATATTTTGAGTGTGAACTAAAATTTGCAGTTGCCAAACAAAAACATTCCATCTTGTTGCTTGCACTTCGGTTGTTTTAAAATTTTAAACACAAATATAAATGCCAGAGATGAAATGACAGCTTTCTAGTAACTCAAGTTCTGTTTCCTAGTCTTTATAATCCCTGTGCTGTCATTGTTTAGTTTGAATCTATGATTTAAATGTAGAAGAATGTTGTACCACAGGGTTGAAATGAAGTGCATCCTAAGAAAGCATTTGAGACAAGAACTTTGCAGCAAGCTTGAAGTATATCAAAGCCTTGTGAGAGTCTCTTGAAGCAGATATATGTGGTTAAGTCTGCATATATGTGTGCCAACTTTATAATTGGGAGTTTTCCAGGTGAATGTCTATGTAGGAAACAAAGTTTATTAAAGAATAAATAATAAAAATCTGAAAACTTGAATCTTAGGGTTAAACTCAGCAGTATATATTATTTAAACTCAGCAGTTGTTTAGAACTTAGATCAACAAAAGATTTTTTTCGGGGAAGGGTATTTCATCAGTGACATTGATTAGAATTGCTAGCACTGGGTGGTAATAAAGAGCAGCTGCTTTTTAGTGAGTTCAGCTATTGTTTATAAATTCTCAACAAAGCATTCCCTTATTGCCTGCACCAGGGTGACTGCTCTCACCATCCCGCTCTTGGTATGCCACTGATTTATTGTTTACTGTTGTCTGTACCTTGTCTTGCATCTCATCCCGCATTAGATCCATGAGGGCAGCTAATGTTTTGTTCAGTGATGTAGCCCATCTAAAAAAATGCTTCTGAGCATCCGTTAGGTGCCCAGTAAATATTTGTTGAATGAGCAAATGAATCAATGAAGCGGTCAAGGACATTCCTTTCTATGTTTTTTTTCTTTCCCAAACACTTATAAGAGAGAGCAATACATAGTGGGTTCGTTGTTAATGTTAGCTGACTGACCTAAACACTTGGTTTATGGCCTCTTCTTTGGATCCTTGGGTTTCCACATGAATTCTAGAATCAGCTTGTTAATTTCTTCAAAAGAATTTAAAATTTTATTATTGCTGTAACAAATTGCCACAGACTTAGTGACTTAAAAAAAAAAAAAACAACCCAAACTTAGTTTGCTAATGCTTTGCTTATAGTTCTGGAGGTCAGAAGTCTAAAACAGGTCTTAAAAGGTTAAAATTAGGGTGTCAGCAGGGCCGCATTTCTTCTGGAGGCTTTAGGGGAGACTATTTCTTCCCTGTTCCAGCTTCTAGAGGCCACCTGAGTTCCTTGACTTCTACTATCCTTCCATTTTCAAAGCCAGCAGACAGGTTTCCTTCTCTGACTCTTGACTCTTCTGCCTCCTTCTTTCCCTTATAGGGACCCTTAGGATTCCGTTGGGCCCATCTGGAAAATCCAGAATACTTTCTTGTCTCTAGATCCTTAACTTAATCACATCTGCAAAGTCCCCTTTGCCATGTAAGATAAGATATTTACAGATTCCAGAGATAATGTCAGGAAGCTTTGGTGGGGATTATTATTCTGCCTATGTCAGCATTTGACAGCATTTAACAATATTAAATTTTCCTACCTGTAAACAAAGTGTCTCTCTCCATATATTTACTGTATATTAAATTTCTGTCAGTTTTCAGCTTATAGATCTTTTACTCCTTTTGTAATATTTATATTAATACCTAACTAGTTCATATTTTTCATGCTGTTGTAAATTTTGATGTTTTAAAATCCCAGATTCCAGTTGTTCTTTACTAGTTTGTATATATTTAGTTTTCATTTATTGATCTTGTATCCTGCAGTTGTTCTAAAATTCATTTGTTAGTTCTAGGGAATTGGATTTTCTATATAAATGATCTTGTTATCTGTGAATTAAGATAGTTAAGACAGTTTTCATCTTTCTAGTCTGAGTGCTTTTTATTTCTTTTTCTTGCCTAATTTCAGTGGTTAGAACTTCCAGTATAGTGTCAAATAGAAGTGGTGATATTCTTGTCCCTTATCTTAGAGAGAAAGCTTTTAGTCCTTCACTGTTAAGCATGATGGTAACTGTAGTTTTTTCATAAATGCCCTTCATCAACTTGAGGAAGTTCCTTCTATTCCTGGTTTGCTGATTTTTTTTTTTTAATTCACGAATGGATACTGAATATTGTCAAATGTCTTTTGTACATTCTTTCATTTATTGAGCAGTCATCCTATGATTTTTCTTTTTTAGTTTATTAACATGGTGAATTACATTCAGTTCAGAATACTTCCTAATTTCTCTCTTAATTTCTTATTTACCCATGGGTTGTTTAGAAGTTCAGTTCAGTCACTCAGTCGTGTCCCACTCTTTGGGACCCCATGGACTGCAGCACACCAGGCTTCCCTGTCCATCACCAACTCTCGGAGCTTGCTCAAACTCATGTCCATCAAGTCAGTGATGCCATCCAACCATCTCATCCTCTGTTGTCCCCTTCTCCTCCTGCCTTCAATCCCAGTATCAGGGTCTTTTCCAATGAGTCAGTTCTTCACATCAGGTAGGCAAAGTATTGGAGTTTCAGCTTCAGCATCAGTGCTTCCAGTGAATATACAGAACTGATTTCCTTTAGGATGGACTGGTTGGATCTCCTTGCAGTCCAAGAGATTCTCAAGAGTCTTCACCAACACCACAGTTCAAAAGCATCAATTGTTCGGCGCTCAGCTTATAGTCCAACTTTATAGTATTTAGAAGTACATTGTCTAGTTCCAAAATATTTGGGAACCTTTTCAGAGATCTTTCTGTTTCTGATTTCTAACTTAATTTTTGCTCAGAGAACATACTTTAAAATTTACTAAGACTTGTCTTATAGCCCAGAGTTTGGTCTATGTTATAAATGCTCTGTGTTCACTTGAGAAGAAAATATATTTTGCTGATATTGAGTGGTGCGCTGCTGTGCTTAGTCACTGTCATGTCTGACTCTTTGTAACCCCATGGACTGTAGCCTGCCAGGCTCCTCTGCCCATGGAGATTCTCCAGGTAAGAATATTGGAGTGGGTTGCCATGCCCTCTTCAGGGGGATCATCCCAACCCAGGAATCAAACCCAGGTCTCCCACATTGCAGGCGGATTCTTTACTATTTGAGCCACCAAAGAAGTACAAGAATACTGGAGTGGGTAGCCTATCCCTTCTCCACGAGATCTTCCCGACCCAAGAATTGAACCAGGGTCTCTGACATTGCAGGCAGATTCTTTATCAGCCGAGCTACCAGGCCAAGCCTATTGGTATTGAGTGGAGTGTTGTGTAAATGTCAGTCAGGTCATGTTGGTTGGTAGTGTTGTTCAAGTCTACAATATGCTTGCTAATTTTCTGTGTACTTGTCAGTTATTGAGAGTGGGTGTTGAAATCTGACTGTAATTGTGGATTTGTTTACTTTTCCTTACAGTTCTATCAATTATTGTTTCATGTATTTTTATGGTTTTTTACAAATATTTTGTTTTATTTTAATGAAGCTGGTACAGATGATGTCCATTTAAAACCTATGTATCCCAGGCCAAAAAGTATAAATAAAGTGTTCTGTTGTATATACTTCTGCATGAATAACTTCAACTGCTAATGAAAATTAGAACTTTTCTGGGATCTTTTGACAAGATTTTTCTTTCATCTTAAGATGCTTTCTTTCAGTGAAGCCATCTTTGGAGTTAGTCGTTATTCTCACCACCTCTGTCATCTTGATGCCAACCTGGTATTCCACTTCTTTGGGTCCAGACCCTCAGATGTTACCTTGGAGAAGGAAATGGTAACCCACATTTTTGCCTGGAAAATTCCATGGACGGAGGAGTCTGGTAGGCTACAGTCCATGGGGTCACAAAGAGTCGGACACGACTGAGCAACTTCACTTTCTTTCTTTCTCAGATATTAAAGGTAGCTTCAAGTTAAGGAAAGGTCATTTTCCCACAGTTCAGTTCTCTGAAAGACTTCCATCTCCCACTGAAAGTCTTAGACTGGGAGTGAAGCAGTCACATGCTGCAGGACTGATTGGAAAGTCATTATATAACACTTGCAATAGTTGATCTTATTTATCACAAGCCTGCAAATCCACAGTTCTGGGAAAGGTGGCCTCTGTGCACACATACGGTTTTTAAAAGGGAGAGTGCAGTGTGAGGGGGGCTGAGCTTTGATCGGGCTTCCCCGGTGGTGCAGTGGTAAAGAATCCGCCTGCCAGTGCAGGAGACATTGGTTCTGTCCTTGGGTCAGGAATATCCCCTGAAGTGGGAAATGGCAAGCCATTCCAGTATTCTTGCCTGGAAAATTCCAAGGACAGAGGAGCCTGGGGGGCTACGGTCCATGGAGTTGCAGAGTAGTTAGACATGACTGAGCATGCATGCATGAGGTTTGATCACCAGATCAACACAATGAAAACAAGCAATAACAAATAATAGGCACTAGAATTCAAATTACTAGATATCTTACAGAGAAGGGGTGCCAGTTTTCAATTCTGGTTTAAACACCACATTATAGAAGCACTATTTTAAAAAATAAAAAAGGATTAAGGGAAAAAAAATAAAAAGAATATCTAAACCATTGAATGACCCCCTGTTTGTTCCTGATAAACTTAAATCACATCTTCTCCCTTCAATCCCAGGTCTTTTGGAGTATGATTATCACCAGTGCTCTGGCCTTCAAAGAGAAACCTGGTTGAATTATGTGAATTCCCTGTCTTTGACAGTTGCTTCTTTGAGTTTCTTGAGATATGTCATCATTTTTCACTTTGAAGTGAATCTCACTGCTATCCTGTCCAGTAACTTTGAGTTTAATATGTTCTCCTCTCTTCTTATCCCCCAAGTCCTCAATTGAAGATTTTGCCTTCTGGTCAGACATGATGATGGTGGCATCCCTTGCTGTCTCTGCACAGCAATGGCCTGTGTAGGCAGAACCTTGCCTGCTTCATGTATTTTTAAGTTCTTATTGGTGATGTAAATGTTTAGGATAATTATGTCTCTTGATTAATTGACTCATTATCATTATGAGATGATCTTTTTTATACCTTTTGATGATCTTGCCTGAAATTAATATAGCTATTCCTGCTTTCTTTTGACTAGTATTCAGTTCAGTTCAGTAGCTCAGTCGTGTCTGACTCTTTGCAACCCCATGAACTGCAGCACGCTAGGCCTCCCTGTCCATCACCAACTCCCGGAGCCTACCCAAACTCATGTCCATTGAGTTGGTGATGCCATCCAACCATCTCATCCTCTGTCGTCCCTTTCTCCTCCTGCCCTCAATCTTTCCCAGCATCAGGGTCTTTTCAAATGAGTGAGCTCTTTGCATCAGGTGGCCAAAGTATTGGAATTTCAGCTTCAACATCAGTCCTTCCAGTGAACACCCAGGACTGATCTCCTTTAGGATGGACTGGTTGGATCTCCTTGTAGTCCAAGGGACTCTCAAGAGCCTTCCCCAACACCACAGTGTTAGCAGTGTGTATTTTTCTCACCCTTTTGTTTCTTATATGTTTATATTCATATATAGTTGTGCCTTGTCTTCTCATCCTGTTGTCAGATTGTCTTTTATTGAAATGTCTAAACCATTTACATTTAATGTGGTCATTGAGAGGGTTAGGTATAAGTAGTCTTGGTATTTTCTTTGTTTTTGTCCCAGTTGTTCTTCCTTTTATATTCTTCTTATTTTGGATTCGTTAAATATTGTTTTTAATCCCTTATATCCATCTACTTTTAAAGAAGATATGTAGACATAAATAAGTAAATACAAAAAAAAAATAACAGAATTGCTAAGAATTGGTGTGATTGGGCATAGTCGTGGAGAAGAATTGGACTTGTTCTGTTGACCAGTGCCAGCTGCAGGCATTGCAGTTTTCGGTGTATCTCATCAATTTGCTGAGCATACCTCTCAGATATTATGGTTTCGCCAGGATTCAGAATTCAGTCTGTAGTAGATCAGACTGGCAGCAGACCACCAAACAGTGACCCCAGTCTTTTATGGTTCAAGTTTGGCTTTGGGAAATACTTTGGAACTTCTACTTAGTCCAGCCACTGAGCTGGTCATTGCCGGTTGTCATATAAAATCTACTTTTCATCACACATTACAATCCAATTGAGAAATGGGTCATTGTTATTGTGTAGAATAAGAGAAGATGACACTTCAAAATGATGATTATTTTGATTTTCAGTGCGCTCACGAGGCACCCACTTACCAAGCTTTTTCACCTTTCCAATTTGCTTCAAATGTCTAATGACTGGAGAATGGTTGACGTTGAGTTCTTCAGCAACTTCTTGTGTAGTTGTAAGAGGATCAGCTTCTATGATTCTCTCAATTGGTCACTGTCAACTTCTGATGGCCGGTCCCTGCACTCCTGATCTTCAAGGCTCTCATCTTTGCAAAACTTCTTGAACCACCACTGCACTGTACATTCTGTAGCAGTTCCTGGGCCAAATGCTTTGTTGATGTTGTAAGTTGTCCCCACTGCTTTATGACCAATTTTGAGCGCAAATAAGAAAATCGCTTGAATTTACTTTTTGTCTAACATCATTTCCTTAGTTTTAAAATAAATATAAAATGAACAGTAAGTAATAAGTCTTTAGCAAAAAACATAGTGATAAATGTGCATTAAAATGATGTATAATATAATCACATTTACGAATGTATTGCAGTATCAAATGGTAAAGTTCAACTGTGCAAAACTGCAATTACTTTTGCACCAACCTAATACCCGATTTTGGAGAAGGCAATGGCACCCCACTCCAGTACTCTTGCCTGGAAAATCCCATGGACTGAGGAGCCTGGTGGGCTGCAGTCCATGGGGTTGCTAAGAGTTGGACAGGACTGAGTGACTTCACTTTCACTTTTCACTTTCATGCATTGGAGAAGGAAATGGCAACCCACTCCAGTGTTCTTGCCTGGAGAATCCCAGGGACGGGGGAGCCTGGTGGGCTGCCATCTATGGGGTCATACAGAGTCAGACATGACTGACATGACTTAGCAGCAGCAGCAGCAATACCTGATTTGGATAACGGGGCCAGGAGTTGTTGGCAGTTTTTGGTAGGATGGTCAGGAAAGATGTTACTTGGAAATATGATATTTAAGCAAAGGCCTGAAAAAGATCAAAGAATGAGTCATGTGGATCTAGGATGAGACAATTTCAGATAGAACAGTAATTGTAAAATCCCTGAGCTTTATAATCATTAATATGTCTAGCAGGTTCAAGAAGCAGCAAAGAGGCCAGTGCAGCCAGAGCAGCATGGCCAAAGTGACATGAGAGCAGTGAGGTAATGGAGGGCTAGATTGTGGAGCACCTTGCCTGAGTCTCTGAAAGAAATGGAAAGCTGCTATTGGCTTTTGAACTAGAAATGACATGACCTGACTTAGGTTTTAAAAGGATCACTCTGGAAGATGGTACTTTAGGACATTAGTCTGCCATCTTCTTGGATCCCTGGCCTGCTGAATAAAGTCTGTATTCCTTGCCAAAAAAAGGACCACTCTGGCTACTTTAATGAGAATAAAATGTGTTGGAAGGGGAGAGCAAGAATAGAAACTGGAAAGCCAGTTAGGAGGTTATTATAATAATCCAGCTAGAGATGATGCTAACTCAGACCAGACTTGTGAGAAGTGGTTAGATTCTGCATATTTTGAAGGACTTGTTCTTGGATGTGGGTATGCAAAAAGTACAGGATTCAAGAATGATTCCACAGTTTGACCTAACAAAATGGAAGTATAGAATTATATTCTGAGGTAGGAGGTGGGAAAACTGTGGGAGTCAGAAACCTACAGCAGTCTGGTCCATGGTAGATGTCTTGTGCCTGCAGCCTTGCAACCTCCCCTTTTGGCTACAAAGAGTGGGCCTTGGACCTGGAACACTTACTTAGCAAGAGATAGAGTCCTCACAGCCTGTGCTTCTAAGTTCTGCTTAAGCATCATATGGCAGCTGGCCAGCTGCACTAGCTGCACTGCTGTATCTGTCCCCTGGGGAGAGAAGGAGGAGTCGTTGTGCTACAGCCATGACGGGTGAGTACCGGCCAGCTGCCCTCCATGGCCGCCTAGAGGGATTTGCTGGCCATGGGGGAACCAGCCTCCAGTACTGAGCTTGATCAGATACTGTTTCCTCCACTGTTTGACTGTTGTTTTCCATTGTGACTCCAGTACCACGATACAGTGAGCAGAAGTGTTTGGCCTTCTACTTCTGGTGACAGGCAACAGATGCCACTTGCTTGACAATTTGTGAATATTGAATGAATGGGAAGATTTGGATGTCAAGTTAAGGGCTGTTAATTTTGAGATGACGGACTGTTAAGTACCAATTACGTGTAAAAGTTTGGAGACATCCCTGGTGATCCAGTGGTTAAGACTCTATGATTCCTACTGCTTGGGGAGCTAAGATCCTACATGCCACATGGCACAGCCAAATAAAAAAGATGTAAAAGTTTGAAGGTCAGGGGAGAAAAAAATGATAAAATTATTTGGAAAGAATTGTCATCGCCATAAATGAGTGTTTCTGTCCAACAAGAAACATATATAAAAATGTTCTAAACAGCCTTATTTGCAGTAGATTTACACTGGAAAACAATATTCATCAATAGAATAAAGAAAAATAAATTGTGATATAGTCATAGAATGGTATTTTACAGTAATGATAATGAACTCAGGTACATGCAAAATGGATGAAGCTAGACATAAAAGAATTCTTTATGATTCCATTCATATAAATAAAACCAAACCATGGTGTTAGAAGTCAGGATAAATATTATCTTAGGGGGAGGAGGGAGAAGGTAGTGATTGGGAGATAGCACTAGAGTAATTTCTGGATGTATGTGTGTGTTAGTTGCTCAGTCATGTCCAACTGTTTGTGATCCCGTGGACTGTAGCCTGCAAGGCTCCTCCTTCCATGGGATTTTCCAGGGGATCTTCCCCACCCAGGGATCAAACCCACATCTCCTGCATTGCAGGCAGACTTTACCATCTGAGCCACCATCTCAACATGGTGTTTTCTTTATCATCCGTCATTGAACTGTTCATTTAAGTGTTGAGCACTTTTTGGGACATATGTTATAGTTCTTTAAAAAAAATGTTTAACTGTCATGTTAGAATATTGCCTCCCAAAGAATTTGTTTCAGGCTCCAGTTTCAATAGCTATGCTTGATTGCTAGCTATCCTTGCTGTTTTAAGTGTTCATGAAAATTACAAGGTAGTCTGTTTAAACTATGATGGAAGAGCATTGTACAGATAACCGAATTCCTAATATTGGGAAAGAGGCTGAATAACAACCACTGAGGGAAATAGTGCAGGGTTTAGCATACCTTCTTTGGCATCCAGAATGTTACTCGATTTTTAAATTTGGAATTTAAAGTGAATTAGAGAAAAGTCTAATTTTCCCCTTCAGTCTCTCCCATCAGGAAGTTTCCATAAGCCTCTTATCCTTATCCATCAGAGGGTATACAGAATTAAAATCACAATCATAGAAAACTAACCAAACTGACCACATGGATCACAGCCTTGTCTAATTCAATGAAACTATGAGCCATACCTGGTAAGGCCACCCAAGATGGATGGGTCATGGTAGAGAGTTCTGACAAAACGTGGTCCCCTGGAGAAGGAAATGGCAAACCACTTCAGTATTCTTGCCTTGAGAACCCATGAACAGCATGAAAAGGCAAAAAAATAGGACACTGAAAGGTGAACTCCCCAGGTTGGTAGGTGTCCAATATACTACTGGAGATCGGTGGAGAAATAACTCCAGAAAGAATGAAGAGATGGAGCCAAAGCAAAAACAACACCCAGTTGTGGGTGTGACTGGTGATGGAAATAAAGTCCGATGCTATAAAGAACAATATTGCATAGGAACCTGGAATGTTAGGTCCATGAATCAAGGCAGATTGGAAGTGGTCAAACAGATGGGAAGAGGGAACATCGACGTTTTAGGAATCAGTGAACTAAAATGGACTGGAATGGATGAATTTAACTCAGATGACCATTATATCTACTACTGTGGGCAAGAATCCCTTAGAAGAAATGGAGTAGCCATCATAGTAAACAAAAGAGCCCAAAATGCAGTACTTGGATGCAATCTCAAAAGCGACAGAAGATCTCTGTTCATTTCCAAGGCAAACCATTCAGTTTCTCAGTAATCCAAGTCTATCCCCTGAACAGTAATGCTGAAGAAGCTGAAGGTGAATGGTTCTATGAAGACCTACACAACCTTCTAGAACTAACACCCAAAAAGATGTTCTTTTCATTATTGGGGACTGGAATGCAAAAGTAGGAAGTCAAGAGATACCTGGAGTAATGGGCAGATTTGGCCCTGGAATACAAAATGAAGCAGGGCAAAGGCTAACAGAGTTTTGCCAAGTGACATTACAAATTAAATCCCATCTCAAGAAAAACACCAGATTTTGAGGGGTTATGAAAATGGAGTATATGGCTTAAGAAACAGACTCTGTAGTCTGACAACAACTTGTAAGGTATTATTCCCATGTTACAGAAAGGAAATTCAGGCTCAGAGATAATGATTTATTAAAATGTAACTCAAAAGTGGTTGACTCAGGCTCCATATCTCTCAATTCCTGATTTAGTATTGTTGTTTTAAAATATTGGTTTTAGTTATATTTTTTAAAAAGTTTGGTTTTTAACTCCTGTACGAGGAGAAACTTAAAACTATAGGGGAATGATTACAGATTAAATGAGGGAAAGGGAACATTTAGTTTGGAAGATGAAAGTAAGAAGATAGTTTGGTTTTAACTATCAAAACTAACTAACAGAAACATCTTAAATACGTTTTTCTCTTTCTTTTTCAAGGTTTTTGACTCCAGTGAAGAATCTGGGCATCTTGTTCTCACCATAGTTATATCGGGGCATTTCTTCATTTCCCAAGGACAGACACTGTTGGTAGGTTTTATGCATATAATATGCATATATGGATATATTTCTTTTAAGCTTTACATTAATTTTGTATCCTTAAGGTTCTTCAGTCTCATTGAAATTTATCAGGTTCAACAAATTAAGCATTTATTGAATGTTCTATAATAGAAATAAAAAGATAGTATTTCCTGCCATTAAAGGGATTTTTAGAGTTTTCTTGGGAGTCAAAATGGATCAGAGGGTTAAGATTAATCAGTATTATAAAGGATTCTTCATTGGGGAGATTGGGTTGAAGACAGGTTAGATTTATAGAGAAATGGATGGAGAGTTTTCCAGATAAAAAACATGTGCAGAGGAATTGTGGTTTAGTAACTGACTTGCTCTCAGTTGGTTGTTGATGTTTCAAGTTGTCTCTACTGCTTTACAACCCATTTTGAACTCAAATGAAAAATTTGCTCAAATTTGCTTTTTGTCTTATATCATTTCTATAGTCTAAAATAAATAGAAAAAAAAAAACCCAAATAATAAGTCACTGAAAACTGAAAGTGAAAGTTGCTCAGTCGTGTCCAACTCTGCAACACCATGGACTGTAGCCCGCCAGACTCCTCTGTCCAGGGAATTCTCCAGGCAAGAATTCTTGCCTGGTAGCTCAGACAGTAAGGAATCTGCTTACAATGCGGAGACCCAGGTTCAATCCCTGGATCAGGAAGATTGAAGAAGGAAAAGGCCACCCACTCCAGCATTCTTGCCTGGAGAATTCCCTGGACAGAGGAGCCTGGCAGGCTACATTCTATGGAGTCACAAAGAGTCAGAAATGACCAAGTGACTGACACTTTCACTTCCACTTCAGTAAATCATTAGCAAAAAACTTAAAGCAAGAAATGCACATTAAAATGATGTATAACATAACCACATTTACTTAAGAATGTATTCCAATATCAAACGGCAAAGTTCAACAGTGCAAAACTGCAGTTACTTCTATACCAACCTAATAATTCTCTGTGCTGTACAATAAATCTTTGTTCTTTATCTGTTTTATGTATTGTAGTTTTATCTGCTAATCCCAAACTCCTAATTTATCCTCTCATCTTTCCCATTTGGTAATCATGAGTTTGTTTTCTATGTCTGTGAGTCTGTTTGTAAGTAAGTTCGTTTATATCATATTTTAGATTCAACATATAAGTGATTTATGATATTTGATTTACTTCACTTAGTATAATAATTTCTAGATTCCTCCATGTTGCTGCAGATGGCGTAATTTCACTCTTCTTATGGCTGAGTAATATTCTCTTATGTCTTGGCTGCTATGAACATGGGGTGCAAGTACCCATTAGTAGAATTGCTGGATCATATGGTAGTTCTATATTTTAGTTTTCTGAGGAACCTCCATACTGTTTTCCATGGTAGTTGCACCAACTTACATTCCCACCAGCAGTGTAGGAAGATACCCTTTACTCCACACTCTCTCTTGCATTTGTTATTTCTTGACTTTTTAATGATAGCCATTCTGACCAGGGTGAAGTGATACCTCATTGTAGTTTGGCTTTGGTGTTTCTCTAATAAGTAGTGATGCTGAGCATCTTTTTCAGGTGTCTGGCTATCTGTCTATCTTCTTTGGAGAAATGTCTGTTTTTAAATTGGGTCATTTGGTTTTTTGTTGTTGTTGAGTTATATTATCTGTTGGTATATTTTGGAGATTAAACCCTTGTTGGTCACATCATTTGAAAATATTTTCTCCCATTCCATAGGTTGTATTTTCATTTTTTAATGCATTGATTCGGTCCCACTTGTTTGTTTTTATTTTTATTGCCTTAGGAGACTGACCTGAGAAAACATTGCTATGATTTATGTCAAAGAATATTTTGCCTGTGTTCTCTTCTAGGACTTTTATAGTGTCATATCTGATATTTAAGTCTTTTAATGGCCTTTGTTTTAAAGTCTGTTTTTGTCTGATATGAATATCACTACCCCTGCTTTCCCGTCATTTCTGTTTGCATGAAATATATCTTTTTCTAATTCCTCACTTTCAATCTATGGGTTTATTTCACCCTAAAATGGGTCTCTGCTGCTGCTGCTGCTAAGTCACTTCAGTCGTGTCCGACTCTGTGTGACCCCATAGACGGCAGCCTACCAGGCTCCTCCGTCCCTGGGATTCTCCAGGCAAGAACACTGGAGTGGGTTGCCATTTCCTTCTCCAATGCGTGAAAGTGAAAAGTGAAAGTGAAGTCGCTCAGTCGTGTCTGACTCTTCAGGACCCCATGGACTGCAGCCTACCAGGCTCCTCCATCCATGGGAGTTTCCAGGCAAGAGTACTGGAGTAGATTGCCATTGCCAGAAGCCAGTAGGCAACATATTGTAGGCTCTTATTTTATATCCAGCCTGCCACTCTGTATCTTTTATTGGAGCACTTAGTTCATTGAAATTTAAAGTAATTATTGATAGATATGTATTTATTAACATTTTAAATCTTGTTTTCCAAAAGCTCTAATTTTATAAAAATGCATAACATTAAAAATGTTTTTTATTCTGAATACACATAAACACAGATATATCATAGAAAACTTATGGAATAAAGAAATATATAAAGGAAAAATAAAAATCTCCTTGTTCGAAAGTTCATTTTTTTAAATTGAAGTACAGTTGATTTACAGTATCATGTTAGTGTCAGGTATATGACAAAGTGATTCAGTTATATATATATTTTTCAGATTATCTTCCCATTATAGGTTATTACAAGATATTGAATATAGTTCCCTGTGCTATACAGTAAATCCTTGTTGCTTTTCTGCTTTAAATATGCTAGTGTGTATATGTTAATCCTAATTTATCCTTTTCTCCCCCTTCACCTTTGGTAACCATAAGTTTGTTTTCTGTGTCTGTTAGCCTGTGTCTGTTCTATGAATAAATTCATTTAATTGTCTTTCTCTATCTGACTTACTTCACTTGGTATGATAACTTCTATGTCTATTCACGTTGCTGCAAATGGCAAAAATTCATTCTTTTTATGGGCCAAGTAATATCCATTGGGCACACCGGATCTTTATCCATTCATGTGTCGACGGACGTTTAGGTTGCTTCCATGTCTTGGCTGTTGTAAATAGTGTTGCTATGACTATTGGTGTACATACATCTTTTCAAATTAAAGTTTTCATTTTTTCTGGATATATGCCCAGGAGTGTGATTGCTGGATCATATGGTAACTATTTTTAGTTTTTAAGGAATCTCTATACTGTTTTCTATAGTGGCTGTGCCACTTTACATTCTCACCAACAGTGCGAGAGTACTCCCTTTTCTCCACATCCTCCCCAGCATTTATTATTTGTAGATTGAAAGTTTATATTTGAATTGATATTTAGAAACAAAATGAGTAGAGAAACAAGATAGTAATTTCTAGTCAAGGAAATTGTTTAAGAAAAGAAATGTAAGAAAAGGCTATTACATCATTTAGCTGTGATTGATATCTATATTGACATAATAAATTTGTATAGATATTTACTGACTATGTAGACATAATATATTCATTTAACAAATGTTTATTGAACAATTACTGTATGCTTGGCATTGTTCTAGGTGCTAGGGATACAGCAGTGAACAGCAAAAACAAAAATCCCTGTCATGATGGAGTGTCATCGTTCTGGTGGGGACAAGCAGTAATAAATAGGTCAAATATATTTAAAAGATATGAATTTTTAGTGAATCTCTTACATGTTCTGTTATAATATGGCAGCATCCCACAGTTGTATGCTGTGACAATTCATCTCTCCACTCTAGTGGAAGATAGCTTTATCTTTGAATGTGATATGACCTGCAAAGGCATCTTTGTGTTCCTTGTTATTTTTAAAATTGTAGCACTACTTGGACAGTTGTGCTTTATAAGCCACTATTAGGGCTTATATCAGTTGCCAAGAGACAAGATTTCTTGTTTAACTTCGAAAGTAGGATATTCCAGATGGTGAACTGATGGATGTCTAGCACAAACTAATTCTCCTTGTCACTGTCATGGATCTTTGCTGGATGGTGACAGTAATGCAGTTTGACCTCCTCAGACATAGGGTCCCATCCTATTCTTGTCTCTGCTCCATTCTTTTGCACCAGTAGTAGTTGTTGTTACAAACTTTATATCATACATGGAATGATTTTTGCATGGCAGTGACAAGACCAAGTTTATAAAATTCTAAGACATCACTGTTGAGTTGTCTACCATTTGGTACATGTTGCACATATGTGTATAACTTGGTTAATATTTGTAAAAATCTTTCTTTAAACACTTTTTCAAAAGATACCTTTATTAAGTTATAATTTACATAAAATAAAATTAACTAATTTTAACTGTTCAGTTTGATGTGTTTTGATGAACATATGTATTTGTATAACCACCACATAATCGTAATATAGGACATTTCAATTAATATGAAAAGTTTCCTTGCGCTTCTTTGTAGTTCATTCTCTCTGCCCACCATTGGCACCTAGCAAAACCAATCATCTGCTTTCTGTCACTATAGATTTGCCTTTTCTAGAATTTCATATAAATAAAATCATACAATATGTAGTCCTTTTGTGTCCAGCTTCTTCCACTTAGTGTAATACTTCTGAGAGTCATCCATAGCGTTCATTCATTACTGAATAGTATTCTATTATGTGGATAAGCCTAATTTGTTTATCCATTCAATTTTTGATAGACATTGGGTTGTCCCATTTTTTTACTGTTATGAATGATGCTGGTATAAACATTTGCATACAGCCTTTTGTTTCATTTTTCTTTAGTAAATTCCCAAGACAGGAACTGTTGCTGGATCATATGGTATATCTGTGTTTAACTTTATAAGAAACTGCAAAGCTGTTTTTCAGGGTTGCATTCCTACAAGCAGTGTATGAGGGTTCTGGTTATTCCATGTCCTCACTGACACTTGGTATTGTCAAGTTTAACTATGTAACCGTTCTTGTACATATGTAATGGTATCTCATGATGGTTTTAATTTTAATTTCCTTAAAGGCTAATGATATTGACCATCTTTTTGTGTGTATTTACCATTTGTGTATTTTATTGAAGTGTCTTGTTTCTATCTTATTCCATGTTTAATTGAATTGTCTTTCCATATTTGAATAAGTTTTTATTTTTTCCTTTTTTCGCATTTCTTTTTAAAAATTTTTATATTGGAGATAGTTGATTAACAGTGTTGTGTTAGTTTCAGGTGTACAGCAAAGTTATTCAGTTATACATATATGTTATCTATTCTTTTTTCAGATTCTTTTCCCATTTTAGGTTGCTGTACAATATTGAGCAGCGTCCCCTGGGCCGTGCAGTAGGTCCTTGTTGGTTATCTGTTCTAAAGGCAGTAGTGAGGACAGGCCAATCCCAAACTCCCAGTCTGTCTGTCCCTGCCACAGTTGCCCCTGGTAACAGTAAGTTTGTTCCCAAGTCTGTGAGTATGTTTATGTTTTGTAAACAAGTTCACATGTATCATTTCTTTTACAGTCTGCATGTAAGTGGTATCGTATGGTATTTGTCTTTCTCTGTCTGACTTCGCTTAGCATGATTATTTCCAGGTCCACCGTCTGTGTAGCTGCAAATAGTGTGATTTCTTCTTTTAGTGGCTGATTTTCATTCTTTTATTCCATTGTGCGTATGTGCCACATCCTCTTTATCTGTCGGTGGACATAGGGGTTGCTTCCCTGTCTTGGCTATTGTAATCTGTGCTGCAGTGAACATTATGGTGCATGTGATCCTTTCAAACCATGTTCTCTGGATATGTGTTCAGGAGTGGGATTGCTAGATCGTTTGGTAGCTCAATTTTTAGTTTCCCAAGGAACCTCCATACTGCTCTCCATAGTGGATATACCAACATATGTTCTCACCAACAGTGTCAGAGGGTCCCCTTTTCTCCCCATCCTCTCCAGCATTTATTATTTGTAGATTTTTTGACAGTGGCCATTCTGACTGGTGTGAGGTGATATCTCATGGTAGTTTTGATTTTCATTTCTCAGTTCTTATTCTGATTATAGCTGTTTTATCAGAAATGTGTTCTGCAAATATTTCATCCAGTCTGTGGCTTACCTTTTCATTTCTTAACAGTGTCTCTTGATGAGCTAAAGCCTAAAATTTTAATCAAGTCCTGTTTTATTCTCTTTGTATGCTATGTAAGAAATTTCCATCCACTCTGAGATTGTAATGATATTTTCCTATGTTTTTTTTCTGGAAATTTTATGATTTTAGCCCTTACATTTAGGCCAATAGCCCATTATGATTTTTTGTAACATTGCGTAACATTAATGTTTATTATTATTTTGTATAGTATCCTTTCTTCTCTTCAATTAAAGCAATATGGTATTGAAAACATTACTGTTATGGAACATAATCATGGATCTTAGGGAACCTACTTCTGGAACCTTTGAATTAATTTTTAATATATAGTGAGGGATAAGGGTCTGGGTTAATTTTTTCACACATATATAACAATTGTCCCAGCATCATTTATTGCAAAGTCTATTTGTCATTGAAATTACCTTGGCACTTTTTAAAAAAATCAGTTTTCTGTGTATGTGTGGATCTATTTCTAGACTCTCTTTTCTCTTCCATTGACCTAAATGTCTGTTCTTACTCCAATAACATACTGTCTTGATTACTTTAGCTTTGTTGTAATTTTTGAAATTGGTAGTGTAATTCCTCCATGTTCTTTCTCTAAGTTGTTCTGTTATTTGCATTTCTGTTTAAATTTTAGAGTCAGCCTTCCTGCAAAAAAAGCCTGCTGGGTTTTTGATTGGAATTCCTTTGAATCTATAAATCATCTTGGAGAGAACTGACATCTTAATAGAGTCTTCTGACCCATGAGCATGTTATAACTCTCCATTTATTTATATCTTCTATTTATTCCATTTATTCATAAACTCTTTCAGCAGTGAATTTATAGTTTTCACAATAGGTCTTATACATACTTAGCTAAATTTGTCCACAAATACTTATAGTTAGGTTAAAATAGAATTTTTAAAAATCTCAATATCTAATAATTTGTTGCTAATGAGTAAAAATATATTTGAATTTTTTCATGTTCACCTTATATCCTGTGATCTTGCTGAATTCATTTATTCTTCAGCTTTTTTGTAGATGTTTTGTAGTTTTTTCTACATAGGTGATCTGTTGTCTAAATAGACAGTTTTACATTCCTCTTTTCACTCTACATACTCCGCCCACTCCCTGCTATTTACCCCCAAGATTGCACTGACTAGGATAGCCTTTAAGATGTTGAATGGAAATAGTGAGAGTTGATACCCTTGTCTTGTTCCTGGTCTTGGGAGAAAAGCATTCAGTCTTCACCGGTAAGTATAGTGTTAGCCGTAGGGTTTTTGTCAGTAACCCTTTATGAGATTGGGGAAATTACCTTCTATTTTAGGTTGCTGAGAGTTTTCAATCATGAATAGGCATTGAATTTTGCTGAATGATGTTTCTGTATCTATTGAGAAGTTTTTTTCCTGTTTTAGTTCTCTTGATGTTAAAAACTTTACAAATATTTAGCTCTTACACATCAGTGTTTATTATAAAAATTTTATTTTTACATTATGTATATGTGTGTGATAAAAATAACACATTTTTAAAAACTTCGGAAAAGATCTTGATGCTCTGAAAGATTAAAGGCAAAAGGAGAAGAGGGCAGCAGAGGATGAGATGGTTAAATAGCATTACCGACTCAATGGACATGAATTATAGCAAACTCTGAGAGATAGTAAAGGACAGGGAAGCCTGGTGTGCTGCAGTCCATGGAGGGCGGGGTCACAGAGTCAGACACAACTTAGCAACTGAACCACAACATTTAATAAACATTTTGCCCCTAAATCAAAGGGGCAAAGGATAGTTTTGTATGTAGTGTAGTTCAGTATTTTCTGGATTCCACAGGAACCAACACATAGAGGAGGAAACATTTTTAGATTATAGCACATTTCATTTGCAATTTTGTGTTGGTATTACATTTACATGCCCTCTCCCTTCATACTAATCTGGATTGTGATATATTTTTAGAATTTTTCCCATAAAAGGTAGGGATAGGATAGCCATGGAAAGTTTTAGCCACTTCCTTTTTAGTATGAGAATCTAATTATTGGCATGGATTAAAATGCACTGTATTTATACTATCAAATTTTGTAGAAGCTGCACAACTCCTCCCCCCGAAAAAGTACAAACTCACTTTTTTCAGAAAGATTAATTGCTCAGGCCTGGTAACAGCTCCCTCTGTGATGTTATTTTATCGAAATCCAAACAGGCTTTGAGCTCTCTGCTTGGACCTGGGCAGCTATTTAGATTTGATTTCCCTTAAACTTCATAGTTCTTTGCCACCTCCTGTGAGGTCCATGGGAACTTAATGCTTCAGATTAAACTGTAGCTTGGCACAGTAGTACCATAGGTTTCCATTTTGCCTGTTAAATTAGCACCTGCATCCATGTAAGAATATTGTTGCCAAAAGGCTCCATGCAGAACCACCACTAGGCCATTCTGTTGTTACTTATTTTAAAGGGTTGGTACAACCAAAAGGCTGGGAGACCTTGGCTCCATCTTCAGTCTACCGTGGCCCAAGTTCAACTGGATTCCCCTTTCCAGTCTTGGATTTTGAACAGATTCTCTCTTATATATTGTGGGCTTTTCAACTTTGTTTTTAATCCTGATAAAATACACACACATGAAACTTACCATCTTCACCATTTTTAAGCACACATGAAGGACATTGACATTTTGTGCAGTCATTGCCTGTTCAGCATATCTCCAGAATTCATCTTGAAAAACTGAAACTCTACTCATTCAATAACTCCTTATCGCCCCTCTCCCAGCTTAGCCCTGGCAACAGACAGTCTGTGACTGCTTTAGTTACCTCATGTAAGTAGAATCATACAGTGTTTGTCTTTCTGTGACTGGCTTGTGTCACTGAGTACAAGGTCCTCAAGAGTCATTTAGTTACAGTGTGTGTCAGAATTTCCTTCTTTTTTAAGGCTGAATAATCTTCCGTTGCATGTATACACCACGCGTTGTTTATCCATTCTTCTGTTGTGGACACCAGGTTTGTTTGCACCTTTTGCCTGCTGTGAGTAATGCTGCTATGAACATGGGTGTATAATATCTCTTTGAGACTGATTTCAGTTCTTTTGGGTGTATACCCAGAAGGGTTAATGGAACATAGGGTAATTCTACTTTTTGAGGAACTACCATACTTTTTTCCCACAGTGGCTACCCTATTTTACACTCCCATCAACAGTGCACAAAGATTCCAGTATCTCTACATCCTCACTATGGTTGTTATTTTCTTGGTTTTTTAATTGTAGTATATAATTGACATATACTATTATTAGTTTCAGGCATACAGTGGTTCGATATTTGTGTACATTGCAAAATGATCACCATAGTTATCTAGTTAACATCCATCACCTTCCATAGTTAACAAATTTTTTTTCTTATGATGAGAACTTGTAAGATCTGTTCTCTTATAGCAACTTCTGAATATGCACAGATCTTCCTTAATATGTGATTATGTCCTGATAAACCCATCATAAATTTAAAATATTCATTCAAAAATTGATTTAATCACTTAGCCTACTAAACATTATGGCTTAGCCTTGTTGATGTTCAGTCGCTCAGTCATTCCAACTCTTTGTGACCCCATGGACTGCAGCACACCAGTCTTCCCTGTCCTTCACCATCTCCTGAAGCTTGCTTAAACTCACGTCCATTGAGTCAGTGATGCCATCCAACCATCTTATCCTCTGTTGCCTCTTCTCCTGCCTTCAATCTTTCCCAGCATTGGTCTTACCCAGTGAATTGGCTCTTCGCGTCAGGTGGCCAAAGTATTGGAGCTTCAGCATCAGTCCTTCCAATAAATATTCAGGGTTTAGGAATGACTGGTTTGATCTCCTTGCTGTACAAGGGACTCTCAAGAGTCTTCTCCAACACACAGTTTGAAAGCATTGATTATTTGGCACTCAGCCTTCTTTACGGTCCTACTCTCACATCCATATACAACTGCTGGAAAAGCCATAATTTTGACTAGATGGACCTTTGTCAGCAAAGTAATGTCTCTGCTTTTTAATATGCTGTCTAGGTTTGTCATATTTTTTCTTCCAAGGAGTCATAGCTTTCTTCCAAGGAGCAAGCATCTTTTAATTTCAGTAGCTTAGCCTAGCCTGGAGAAGGCAATGGCACCCCACTCCAGTACTCCTGCCTGGAAGGCTGCAGTCCACGGGGTTGCTGAGGGTCGGACACGACTGAGCGACTTCACTTTCACTTTTCACTTTCATGCATTGGAGAAGGAAATGGCAACCCACTCCAGTGTTCTTGCCTGGAGAATCCCAGGGACGGGGAAGCCTGGTGGGCTGCCATCTATGGGGTCACACAGAGTCGGACACAACTGAAGCTGCAGCAGCAGCAGCAGCAGCCTAGCCTATCTTAAATGCACTCAGAACATTTACATTTGCCTTCAGCTTGGGAAAATCATCTAACACAAAGCGTATTTTGTAAAGTGTTGAATATCTCATGTAATTTATTGAATTCTGCACTGAAAGTGAAAAACAATGATTTTAAGTGTAGTGGTTGTTTATCCTCATGATCCAGTAGTATTTGGGGGAGCTACAGCTCACTGTTGCTGCCAGGGATCATGAGAGAGTACTGTACAGCATGTTGATAGCATGGAGGGAAAGATCAAAATTCAAAGTACAGATTCACTGGATTTATATTGCTTTTGTACCATCATAAAGTCAAATTGTTAAATTGAATCACCATAAGTTGGCAACTGTCTATATTATTAACTATAGTCACCTTGGTATACTTTACATCCCCAGGACTTCACTTCAGTTTAGTCGCTCAGTTGTGTCCGACTCTTTGCGACCCCATGAACCATAGCACGCCAGGCCTCCCTGTCCGTCACCAACTCCCAGAGTTTACTCAAACTCATGTCCATTGAGTTGGTGATGCCATCCAACTATCTCATCCTCTGTTGTCACCTTCTCCTCCTGCCTTTAATCTTTCCCAGCATCAGGGTCTTTTCAGATGAGTCAGTTCTTTGCATCAGGTGGCCAAAGTATTGGAGTTTCAGCTTCACCATCAGTCAGCATCCCCAGGACTTACTTATTTTATAACTGGAAGTTTGAGTCTTTTGATCCCTTTCACCATTTCTCCCACTCCTGACCCCAACCCTGGCAATTGCTAATTTAGTCTCTATAGCTAAAAGCTTGTTTCTTTGTTTTTATTTTTAGATTCCATGTATAAGTAAGATCATACAGCATTTGTCTTGGTCTGAATCAATTCACTTAGTATGATGCCCTCAAGGTGCTTTCACGTTGGCAGATGACAAGATTTCATTTTTTTATGGACTGAATAATAGTCCATTGTATATGTAAACCACATCTTCTTTATTCATTCATTGATGGAACTTGACGTTGTTTCCATATCTTGGCTGTTAAAATTAATGCTGCATTGAACATGGGGTACATATATTTTTTTCAAGATAGGATTTTAATTTTCTTCAAATAAGTACTTTGTGGGATTGCTGAAGCATATGGTTCTATTTTTAACCTTTAATTTAAAAGTTCTATTTTTAGATTTTTGAGGAACTTCCATAGTGTTTTCCTCATCAGTTCACACTTCCACCAACAGTGCACAAAGGTTTCCTTTTCTCCACATCATTGCTAACACTTGTTATTTCTTGGCTTTTTCATTATAGACATTCTAACAGGTGTGAGTTGATACCTCATTGTGGTTTTGGTTTGCATTTTCCTAATGATTAGTGATGTTGAGCATCTTTTAATATACCCATTGGCCATCTGTATGTCCTCTTGGGAAATATTTCTGTTCAGATCTCTGCTTATTTCTTAATTAGATTGTTTGGGGTTTTTTGCTATTGAGTTGTAGGAGTTCTTTATATGTTTGGGTATTAACCTTTATCAGATATATGATTTGCAAATGTTTTCTCCTATTTAGTATGTTACCTTTTCATTTTGTTGATGGTTTCCTTTGTTGTGAAGAAGCTTTTTAGTTTGATGATGTAGCCCTACTTGTTTATGTTTACTTTTGTTGCTTTTGCTTTTGATGTCAGATTCAAAAGTTTATCACCAAGACCTTTGTCAAGGAGCTTACTATAAATATCTGTTTTCTTAGAGTTTTATGGTATCAGGCCTTATATTCAAGTCTTTAATCCATTTTAAGTTATTCTTTGTTTATGGTGTAAAATAGTGGTCCAGTTTCATTCTTTTGCATGTGGCTGTCCAGTTTTCCCAACACCATTTATTAAAGGGACTGTCCTTTCCCCATTGTGTATTCTTGGCTCATTTGTGGTAAATTAGTTGATCATATATGCTGGGTTTGTTTCTGAGCTTACTATTCTGTTCCACTGATCTATGTATCTTTTTTTATGCCAATATCATATGTTTAATTATTATAGCTTGGTAATATAGTTCAAAATCAGGGTGCATGGTGCCTCTAGCTTTGACCTTCTTTCTCAAGATTGCTTTAGCTATTCAGGGTATTTTGTGGTTCCATTAAAATTTGGAGATTGTTTTTTCTACTTACATAAAAAAATGCCACTAGAATTTTGATAGGGATTGCACTGAATATGTAGATTGCTTTGGGTACTATGGACATTTTAACACTTTTAGCTCTTTGAATCCATGGGTGTGGACTCTTTCCATTTATTTGTGTCTTCTTTTTCATTAATTAACTTACAGTTTTCAGTATACATGTCTTTAACCTCCTTAGTTAAATTTATTCCTAGGTATTTTATTCTTTTTGATGCAGTTGTAAATGAGTTTTGTAATTTCTCTTTCTGATAGTTTATTATTAGCATATAGAAATGCAGCAGATTTTTATACGCTGATATTGTATCCCCTAGCTTTACTGGATTAATTTATTAGTCCTAACAGCTTTTTGGTGGAGTCTTGAGGGTTTTCTGTACAATATCATGTCTCTGAAATTATCTCTGCAAACAGAGATAATTTTACTTCTTCCTTTCCAAGATGGATGCCTTTTTCTTTTTGTTGCCTAACTCATCTGGCTAGGACTTCCACTACAATAAGTCCCCTACATATGAACCTTGAAGTTGTGAACTTGCAAAGATGCACGTGTGTGTTCCATCAACATCAGGTAGGAGTGAAATTGCAGCTTGCCCCCCCATCTCGTAGTGCTGAGGATCCTTCAGCTCTACCATCTCCCACCTCCTCTCATTCCTCCAGTCAGTAACTCTTCTTGCCTGCTCACTTGATGCTGCCCCTGTGCCAGCTGTTGTACTGTACTGCTGTACTTTTCAATGTACTCTAAGATTAAAATTTTTTTTTAATTTTTGTGTTTTTTTATGTATTATTTCTGTGAAAAGTATTTTAAACCTATTACAGTGCAATACTATATAGCTGATTGTGTTAGCTGGGTATCTAGGCTAACTTTGTTGGACTTACAAACAAATTGGACTTACAAAGGTACTCTCAGAACAGAATGTGTTCATAAGTAGAGGACTTACTATACTATGTTGAATAAAAGTGGCTACAGAGCAGGCACCCTTGTGTTGTTCCTAACCTTAGATGGAAAGTTTTCAGCTTTTATCATTGAGTATGATGTTAGCTGTGGGTTTGTTATATTTGCCCTTTATTATGTTGAAGAATATTCTTTCTATACCCACTTTGTTGAGAGTTTTTTTTAAGTCATAAATGGATGTTGAATTTTGTCAAATGCTTTTTCTGGATATATTGAGATGATCTATTGATTTTTATCCTTCATTTTAATGTGGTGTATCACATTGCTGTGCAGATGTTGAACCATCCTTGCATCCCTAAAATAAATCCCTCTTGATCATGGTGTATGACCCTTTTAACGTATTACTGAATTAGGCATGTGATGTTTTGTTGAGGATGTTTACATCTCCATTCATCAGGGATAGTAGCCTGTGATTTTCTTTTCTTGTGGCATCCTTGTCTGGTTTTGGCCGCAGGATAATGCTAGCGTCATAAAATGAGTCTGCAAAGGTTGCCTTTTTGATTTTTGGAACCTCTTCTTCTATTTTCTGGAAGAGTTTGAGAAGGTTTGATATTAATTCTTTAAATGTTTGATAGAATTCATCAGTAAGCCATCTGATCCTGATGGATTATTTTTTAAGAGGTTTTTTAAAAATATAAATTTATTTATTTTAATTGGAGGCTAATTACTTTACAATATTGTATTGGTTTTGCCATACATCAACATGAATCCACCACGGGTATACATGTGCTCCCCATCCTGAACCCCCCTCCCACCTCCCTCCCCATACCATCCCTCAGGGTCATCCCAGTGCACCAGCCCCAAGCATCCTGTATCATGCATTGAACCTGGACTGGTGATTCGTTTCACATATGATATTATACATGTTTCAATGCCATTCTCCAAAATCATCCCACCCTCACCCTCTCCCACAGAGTCCATAAGACTGTTCTATACATCTGTGTCTCTTTTGCTATTCACAAACAGGGTTATCGTTACCATCTTTCTAAATTCCATATATATGTGTTAGTATACTAACACATATGTATTGGTGTTTTTCTTTCTGGCTTACGTCACTCTGTATAATAGGCTCCAGTTTCATCCACCTTATTAGAACTGATTCAAATGTATTCTTTTTAATGGCTGAGTAATACTCTATTGTGTATATGTACCACAGCTTTCTTATCCATTCATCTGCCGATGGACATCTAGGTTGCTTCCATGTCCTGGCTATTATAGACCGTGCTGCAATGAACATTGGGGTACATGTGTCTCTTTCCCTTCTGGTTTCTTCGGTGTGTATGCCCAGCAGTGGGATTGCTGGGTCGTATGGCAGTTCTATTTCCAGTTTTTTAAGGAATCTCCACACTGTTCTCCATAGTGGCTGTACTAGTTTGCATTCCCACCAACAGTGTAAGAGGGTTCCCTTTTCTCCACACCCTCTCCAGCATTTATTGCTTGTAGACTTTTGGATAGCAGCCATTCTGACTGGCGTGAAATGGTACCTATTTTTTCAGAGGTTTTTAATTACTGATCTAATCTCACTAGTAGCTGATTTGTTCAGATTTTCTATTTTTTCATGACTCAGTATTGGTAGCTTGTCTAGGAATTCTTGTCTAGGTTTCCAGTTTGTTGGCATATAATTGTTCATTACGTTGTTCAAATGTACTTCTTAATGATCCTTTGTATTTCTGTGGTGTCAGTTGTCTCTTCTTTCATTTCTCATTTTCTTTGAGTCTTCTTTTTCTTGTTGACTGTTGAGTCTAGCTACAGGTTTGTTGATTTTGTGTGTCTTTTCAAAGAACCAGCTCTTAGTTTCATTGATATTTTTCCTGTTGTCTTCTTAGTCTCTCCTTTTTCAGTTATTTTTAATAGTAGCCATTATAATGGGTGTAAGGTCATACCTCATTGCATTTCCTTAATAATTGATGATATTGAACATCTTTTCATTTGCTAGCTTGTAATTCATTTATCTTCTTGGGAGAAATGCTTATTCTGGTCTTTGCCTGTTTTCTGATTGGGTTTTTGTTATTGTTGAACTAACTGTGGGATTAAGTTTTTAAAACTATGATACGTCTCCAAACATATACACACACACACATACAGTTAAGCTGGTGAATGCAGGTGTTTTTTATTTTTGTTTTTTGCTATGTTCCACATGATTTTCTTCTTCTTTCAGCTTGCATTAAGGGCAGGATGAGCCCTGTGAGCCTTTTTAAGGCTAGGGACATGGAGGTGTGGCTTTTCTGGGGCACAGGGTTCTGTACCATGCTCATGCAGCCACCCTTAAGTATAAGATTGCTCTCTCCACCTGCTTCTTTGCTACCCTCTCAGTCCTGCTTGGCTCCTCCTGTCCAGGTGCTGGAGTTACTGATCATAGTGAACTTACCCTTCAGTGAGCTGCCATCTGTTTCCTTTCTCTCAAACCCCTTTTTTAAAATGTGGACTTCATAACTTCTTTTGGAATAGTTCTCTAAGTTTAAAAACATATTCTGGACTTCCCTGATGGTCCAGTGGCAAAGAATTTACCTGCCAATGGAGGGACATGGGTTCGATCCCTGGTCCAGGAAGGTCCCACATACCATGGGGCAGCTAAGCCCGTGCACAACTACTGAAGCCTGTGCACCCTGTTGCCCATGCCCCGCAACAAGAGAAGCCACTCCAGTGAAAAGCCTGTGCACCACCACCAGAGAGTAGTTTCCACTCGCCGCAACTAGAGAAAGCCCACGCGCAGCCCCGAAGACCCTGCACACCTGAACAGATAAATAAATAAAAAATTTAAAAATCTATTCTGTTTACAATTATAAATCTATAAATATCTGCCTTTTGTCAACATCTCCCTTCTCAACTCAAAAGTTGCAGAATCCAGAGTCTTAAGCTAAGGTTCTTCAGACCAGATCAGATCAGATCAGTCGCTCAGTCGTGTCCGACTCTTTGTGACCCCATGAATCGCAGCATGCCAGGCCTCCCTGTCCATCACCAACTCCCGGAGTTCACTCAGACTCACGTCCATCAAGTCAGTGATGCCATCCAGCCATCTCATCCTCTATTGTCCCCTTCTCCTCTTGCCCCCAATCCCTCCCAGCATCAGAGTCTTTTCCAATGAGTCAACTCTTCGTATGAGGTAGACAAAGTACTGGAGTTTCAGCTTTAGCATCATTCCTTCCAAAGAAATCCCAGGGCTGATCTCCTTCAGAATGGACTGGTTGGATCTCCTTGCAGTCCAAGGGACTCTCAAGAGTCTTCTCCAACACCGCAGTTCAAAAGCATCAATTCTTCGGCGCTCAGCCTTCTTCACAGTCCAACTCTCACATCCATACATGACCACAGGAAAAACCATAGCCTTGACTAGACGAACCTTTGTTGGCAAAGTGATGTCTCTGCTTTTGAATATGCTATCTAGGTTGGTCATAACTGTCCTTCCAAGGAGTAAGCATCTTTTAATTTCATGGCTGCAGTCACCATCTGCAGTGATTTTGGAGCCCAGGAAAATAAAGTCTGACACTATTTCCACTGTTTGCCCATCTATTTCCCATGAAGTGATGGGACCGGATGCCATGATCTTTGTTTTCTGGATGTTGAGCTTTAAGCCAACTTTTTCACTCTCCACTTTCACTTTCATCAAGAGGCTTTTTAGTTCCTCTTCACTTTCTGCCATAAGGGTGGTGTCATCTGCATATCTGAGGTTATTGATATTTCTCCCGGCAGTCTTGATTCCAGCTTGTGTTTCTTCCAGTCCAGC
This sequence comes from Bos grunniens, assembly GCF_055505025.1. Lineage (NCBI taxonomy): Eukaryota > Metazoa > Chordata > Mammalia > Artiodactyla > Bovidae > Bos > Bos grunniens. The sequence continues at coordinate 82,068,344 of NC_141174.1, read as the reverse complement.
GTTTCTCATGATGTACTCTGCATATAAGTTAAATAAACAGGGTGACAATATACAGCCTTAACGTATTCCTTTTCCAAGGTTCTTAAAGATAGCCAAAGTGAAAGTCACTCAGTCATGTCCAACTCTTTGTGGAGCCATGGACCATACAGTCCGTGGAATTCTCCAGGCCAGAATATTGGAGTGGGTAGCCTTTCCCTTCTCCAGGGATCTTCCCAACCCAGGTATCGAATCCAGGTCTCCTACATTGCAGGCGGTTTCTTTACCAGCTGAGATACAAGGGAAGCCCAGGAATACTGGAGTGGGTAGCCTATCCCTTCTCCAGGGGATCTTCCCAACCAGGGAATTGAACTGGAGTCTCCTGCATTGCAGGCTGATTCTTTATCAACTGAGCTATCAGGGAAGCAAAGATAGCCAAATGGGGGAAATTATTCTCTAATACTTTAGCCTCTGTTTCCAGGCATTCCCTTTTATCTCAATGGGTTCTGATCCAGCCCAAGTGTCTTCACCTAAACAAAATTATGTCTGTAACAAGAAGTTAAATGGCTTTGCTGCTGCTGCTAAGTCACTGCAGTCGTGTCCGACTCTGTGTGACCCCATAGACGGCAGCCCACCAGGCTCCGCCATCCTTGGGATTCTCCAGGCAAGAACGATGGAGTGGGTTGCCATTTCCTTCTCCAATGCATGAAAGTGAAAAGTGAAAAGGAAGTCGCTCAGTTGTGTCCGACTCTTAGTGACCCCATGGACTGCAGCCCACCAGGCTCCTCCATCCATGGAATTTTCCAGGCAAGAGTACTGGAGTGGGGTGCCATTGCCTCCTCCAAGACAATTTTAATTTTATTTTCTTGGGAAATACAGGTCATCCTGGAAATGGGGTTCATAGTTTTTGGTTTGTCTTACTTTTCACATTCAGCTCAAATATTCTTCCTAAAGGAATTGATTGTTTACCAGTGAAAATGTTATATTCCTATTTAAATGAGCTCTGGAACTGTCAAACATTAATTTTAACTCAGTTAATTTTACAAAATATTTGTCCAATCTCTTTAACAAATGGTGCTGGGAAAACTGGCCAACCACTTGTAAAAGAATGAAACTAGAACACTTTCTAACACCATACACAAAAATAAACTCAAAATGAATTAAAGATCTAAATGTAAGGCCAGAAACTATAAAGCTCCTAGAGGAAAACATAGACAAAACACTCTGACATAAATCACAACAGGATCCTCTATGACCCACCTCCCAGAATATTGGAAATAAAAGCAAAAATAAATGGGGCCTAATTAAACTTGAAAGCTTTTGCACAACAAAGGAAACTATAAGCAAGGTGAAAAGACAGCCTTCAGAATGGGAGAAAATAATAGCAAACAAAGGAACTGACAAAGAATTAATCTCAAAAGTATACAAGCAGCTCATGCAGCTCAATTCCAGAAAAATAAACAATCCAGTCAAAAAACGGGCCAAAGAACTAAACAGACATTTCTCCAAAGAAGACATACAAATGGCTAACAAACACATGAAAAGATGCTCAACATCACTCATTATCAGAGAAATGCAAATCAAAACCAAAATGATGTACCATCTCATGCTGATCAGAATGGCTGCTATCCAAAAGTCTACAAGCAATAAATGCTGGAGAGGGTGTGGAGAAAAGGGAACCCTCTTACACTGTTGGTGGGAATGCAAACTAGTACAGCCACTATGGAGAACAGTGTGGAGATTCCTTAAAAAACTGGAAATAGAACTGCCATATGACCCAGCAATCCCACTACTGGGCATACACACCAAGGAAATCAGAATTGAAAGAGACATATGTACCCCAGTGTTCATCATAGCACTGTTTACAATAGCCAGGACATGGAAGCAACCTAGATGTCCATCGGCAGATGAATGGATAAGAAAGCTGTGGTACATATACACAATGGAGTATTACTCAGCTATTTAAAAGAACGGCATTTGAATCAGTTCTGACGAGGTGGATGAAACTGGAGCCAATTATACAGAATGAAGTAAGTCAGAAAGAAAAACACCAAAACAGTATACTATTGCATATATATGGAATTTAGAAAGATGATAACGATGACCCTATATGCAAGATGGCAAAAGAGACACAGATGTAAAGAACAGACTTTTAGACTCCGTAGGAGAAGGCGAGGGTGGGATGATTTGAGAGAATAGCATTGAAACATGTATATTACCATATGGAAATAGATCACCAGTCGAGGTTCGATGCATGAGACAGGGTTCTCGGGGCCGGTGCACTGGGATGACCCTGAGGGATGCGATGGGGAGGGAGATGGGAGGGGGTTTCAGGATGGGGGACACATGTACACCCATGGCTGATTCATATCAATGTATGGCAGAAACCACTACAATACTGTAAAGTAATTAACCTCCAATGAAGATAAATAAATTAATTTTTTTAAATTTGTCCATATCACAGTCTCAATTTCAAAATTTCCTGAGAGGAAAAATTTGGCACAAACTTTTAAAATCAAGTAAATTCTTTAAATTAGAACCAGTCTTTGGTCACTTCTTCAGGAAGGGTCAAGGAAGACAAAGTCCTTCATAACTTTATTGTTACCTACTTCTCACATTTAAAACTATTGGCATCAATTAATACCAGTTTTTTTGTGTTTTATTTCTCCTGCAGAAAGAGTTGGGCTAGCAAGGGTTAATAAAGCATTTTGCTGCTCCGATTTTATACTTTCCCCCATTAAATAAATTTCAGCTCTTATGCATTCCTGGTCTGAAGAGTTGCTGACTACCCATCCCAGAGACATGTGAGAGCATCCCCCATCGAATCTCCTCCACCTCCCCTGGCTTTTCAGCTTCCTTTGGGGATCTGTATCATCTTCCCCACCTTAGTGAGGTACCAGGTGAATTAGGCCTTAGGCTATCTTGTCTTTCCTCTTTTCAATTATCCGTTGGGCTCAACTTTTCAGAGGTAAGGAGAACAGTCACAGTTCTCCTTACAGTAGTAAGGAGTCACTACTTACTACTGTGTCCACTCTGTGACTACTCCAGGGAAAAATTCATGTAAGTGCTCTCATCTCTCTTGTCTCCACCCATATTTTCTTCACTTGTCTTCCCAATATTCCTTCCAAACTTTTAAACGAGGGTGGTGGTATGTCCGTGCCAGTCCAGTCTCACTTATGATGCCAACTGATGTATTTCAGATGAATGGAGGGAGAAAACACATTCATACAGAGTGGAGTTACATTAATTTCCTTAATTAATTGGCAGAGGCAGTAGAATCTTATTAAAAGCAAGGTGACTACTCATGGCAGCAGTAGATACAGTGAATCTCAGCAGAGCTTTCCCTGACCCTGTTGTCTGATGACATCATTTTTGCCAGGCTCTAGAAAAACCTCTTTTTTCCTTAGCCATAGCCTTTTTATACTTGGGATTCATGTTGTTGATGTTTAGTCACTAAGTCATGATCAACTCTTTGCAACCCCATGGACTACAGCATTCCAGGCTCCTCTGTCCTCCACTATCTCTTGGATTTTGTTCAAATTCATGTCCATTGAGTCAGTGATGCAATCTAACCATCAGGTGGCCAAAGTATTGGAGCTTCAGCAACAGTCCTTCCAGTGAATATTCAGGGTTGATTTCCTTTAGGATTGTCTGGTTTGATCTTCCTGCAGTCCAAGGGACTCTCAAGAGTCTTCTCTAACACCACAGTTTGAAAGCATCAGTTCTTTGGCGCTCAGCCTTCTTTATGGTCCAACTCTTACATCCATACATGACTACTGGAAAAACCATAGCTTTGACTGTACAGACCTTTGTTGGCAAAGTGATGCCTCTGATTTTTAATAACCCTGTCTAGGTTCATCATAGCTCTCCTTCCAGTGAGCAAGCATCTTTTAATTTCGTGGCTGCAGTCACCATCTGCAGTGATTTTGGAGCCCAAGAAAATAAAACCTGTCACTCCTTCCATTTTTTCACCTTCTATTTGCCATGAAGTGATGGGACCAGATGCCATGATCTTACTTTTTTGAATGTTGAGTTTTAAGCCAGCTTTTTCACTTTCTTCTTTTACCCTTATCAAAAGACTCTTTAGTTCCTCTTTGCTTTCTTCCATTAAAGAGGTATCATCTGCATATCTGAGGCTGTTAATATTTCTCCTGGCAGTCTTGATTCCAGCTTGTGATTCATCCAGCCCAGCATTTTGCGTGGTGTACTCTGCATATAAGTTACATAAGCAGGGTGACATCATACAGCCTTGACGTGCTCCTTTCCCGATTTGGAACCAGTCTGTTGTTTCATGTCCACTTCTAACTGTTGTTTCTTGACCTGTGTGCAGGTTTCTCAGGAAGACCGGAAAAGTGGTCTATCTAGTAGTACTCCCATCTGTTGAAAAATTTTCCACTGTTTGTTTTGATCCACACAAAGGCCTTACCGCAGTCAATGAAGCAGAGGTAGATATTTATGTGGAACTCTTGCTTTCTCCATGATCCAATGAATGTTGGCAGTTTAATTCCTCTGCCTCTTGGAAACCCAGCTTGTACATCTGGTAGTTCTTAGTTCACATACTGCTGAAGCCTAACTTGAAGGATTTTGAGTATAACCTTGGTAGCATGTGAAATGAGAACAATTGTATAGTAGTTCAAACATTCTTTGGCATTGCCCTTCTTTGGAATTGGAACTGGAATTTTCCAGTCCTGTGGCCACTGCTGAATTTTCCAGTTTGCTGGCATATTGAGTGCAGCACTTTAATAGTATCATCTTTTAGGATTTTAAATAGCTCAACTGGAATTCCATTACCTCCAGTAGCTTTGTTCATAGTAACGCTTCCTAAGGCCTACTTGACTTCATACTCCATGATGTCTGACTCTAGCTGAGTGACCATACCATCATGGTTATCTAGATCATTAAGACATTTTTATAGAGTTCTTCTGTGTATTCTTGCCACCTCTTCTTAATATCTTCTGCTTCTGTTAGGTCCTTACCATTTCTGTCCTTTATTGTATCCATCCTTACATGAATTGTTTGCTTGATATTCCGTTTTCTTGGAGAGACCACTAGTCTTTCCCATTCTGTTGTTTTCTGCTATTTCTTTGCAGTGTTCATTTAAGAACACTTCTTATTTCTTCTTGCTTTTCTCTGAAACTCTGCATCCAGTTGGGTATGTCTTTCCCTTTCTCCTTTGCCCTTCATTTTTCTTCCTCAGTTATTTGTAAAGCCTCCTCAGACAGTCATTTACCTTCTTGCATTTCTTTTTTGGGGGGATGGTTTTGGTCCCTGCCTCCTATACAGTGTTACAAACTTCTGTCCATCAGTTCAGTTCAGTCGCTCAGTTGTGTCCGACTCTTTGCGACCCCATGAATCACAGCACGCCAGGCCTCCCTGTCCATCACCATCTCCTGGAATTCACTCAAACTCACGTCCATGGAGTCAGTGATGCCATCCAGCTATCTCATCCTCTGTCGTCCCCTTCTCCTCCTGCCCCCAATCCCTCCCAGCATCAGAGTCTTCCAACGAGTCAACTCTTCGCACGAGGTGGCCAAAGTACTGGAGTTTCAGCTTTAGCATCATTCCTTCCAAAGAACACCCAGGGCTGATCTCCTTCAGAATGGACTGGTTGGATCTCCTTACAGTCCAAGGGACTCTCAAGAGTCTTCTCCAACACCACAGTTCAAAAGCATCAATTCTTCGGCACTCAGCTTTCTTCACAGTCCAACTCTCACATCCATACATGACCACAGGAAAAACCATAGCCTTGACTAGACGGACCTTTGTTGGCAAAGTAATGTCTCTGCTTTTTTGAATATGCTATCTAGGTTGGTCATAACGTTTCTTCCAAGGAGCAAGCGTCTTTTAATTTCATGGCTGCAGTCACCATCTGCAGTGATTTTGGAGCCCCCCAAAATAAAGTCTGACACTGTATCCACTGTTTCCCCATTTATTTCCCATAGTTATTCAGTAAAAAGAAGAGGTGGAGCTGACTGTGGCTCATCTTATGAGCTCCTTTCTACAAAATTCAGGCTTAAATTGAAAAAAGCAGGGATTCCTGTTACCATTCCAGAAAAATGTATCCATTAGCTTCTGACTAAAGGGATGTTTACAAGCATTGGGTTCACATCTAAATCATTTTCTAAAGTTGAAAGCTGTCAGTCCTCAGGTGTTTCTGTAAGTTTTTCAGCATCCTGGAAACCCAGTGTCCTTCATATTATTTATTGAGTTACTAGGGTTTTGTTGGTATTATTGTCATTATCTCTCTAGAGTAAGAATATTCTATCTATAAATGTATGTTGAGATGTTTTTTCTTGATTTGAAAATGGGTTTTGTTGGAATATAGCTTATACACACTGAATGTACTGATTGAGTTCACTGAGTATTGATCAATGTATACAACAATATAAACCACCGTCAGAGTCATGATAGGAAACATTTCTTTCATCGCCATAAACTTTTTCATACCCTGTCACCCCTCGCCCCAGGCAACTGTTTTGTCTTTTTGCTCTGCTTTCTGTCACTACAGATTGGTTTTGCCTTTGCTAACAATTGCTGTAAACAGAACTATATAGTACGTACTCTTTTGTGTCTGGCTTCTTTTATACATCACAGTGTTTCCAAGTCTTGTCCACGCTGTTGTGTGTATCTTGTCCTCTCTTGTCACTGATTAGAATGTCATTTTATGAGCGGTATCACATTTGTTTATCCATTCACCTGTTGATGGATATTGGGTTATTTCTTGTTTGGGGCAATTATGAGTAAAGCTGCAGTGAACATTTATGTACATGAAGTCTTTGTGTGGACTTATGTTTTAATTTCCCTTGGGTAAAACCTGAGAATGAAATTGCTAGGTTGCGTGGTAAGTGAATATTTAACTTCATAAGAAACTGCTCTACTCTTCCTCAAAGTGATTGCATGGTTTTGCTTTCCCAAAAAGTCTGTTTGATAGTCCATGTTATTCTGTACTCTTGCTAGCAAGCACTTTGTATTATCAATTTTTATAGCTTTAGGTATTCTAGTGTCTGGGTAATGGTATGTCATTGTGGTTTAATTCTCATTTTCTGAATGACTAATGAAGCACATCTTTCATATGCTTGTTTGCCAGGTTAAGAAACAAACATTTTATTGAGGTATAGTTGACATTGTAACATTCTATCAGTTTCAGGTATGCAATGTTGGTATGTATTGTCATACATACAATACATACATTGGTATGTATTGTCTAATAATCACCACAGTAAGTCTAGGTAACATCTCTCACTCTACATGGTTATAAAATTTTTTCCTAAGATAGCAACTCTTAGCAACTTTCACATTCTCAATACAGTATTGTTCAGCTGTAGTCATGTTGTATGTTACATCCCCATCACTTATTTATTTTATAACTGGAAATTTGTACCTAATAAACAGCATTTTGAGAAACCCCAAAACCTCTCTTATGTTCTCTTCCAGTCACTATTATAGACCACCACTTTCCCAAAAGCTAACCACCATTCTGACCTCTAACAGAACAGATTACTTTTGCCTGTTTTTGGACTTTGTATAAAGTGAATAATACAGGACTCTCCTCTGTCTGGGTTCTTTCACTCTTTATTATATATATGAGACTTGTCCTTATTATTGTTTGCATTTGTAGATTGTCTGTTCTCATTTTGGAATATGTCACAATTTGCTTAGAAGTTGTATTGTTGATGATGTTTGAGTTACTTCCAGTTTTTAGCTATTAGAAGTATACTGCTGTGAACATCTTAGTATATCTCTTTTGGTGACCACTTGTTGGAGAACACTCTTGAGAGTCCCTTGGACTGCAAAGAGATCCAACCAGTCCATCCTAAAGGAAATCAGTCCTCGGTGTTCATTGGAAGGACTGATGTTGAAGCTAAAACTTCAGTATTGATTTTGGCCACCTGATGCAAAGAGCTGACTCATTTGAAAAAACCCTGATATTGGGAAAGATTGAAGGCAGGAGGAGAAGGGGACGACAGAGGATGAGATGGTTAGATAGCGTCACTGCCTCAGTGAACATAAGTCTGGGTAAACTCCGAGAGTTGGTGATGGACAGGGAGGCCTGGCGTGCTGTGGTTCATGGGGTCGCAAAGAGTGGGACACAACTGAACGACTCAACTGACTGACTGACTGACTGTATATTTCTGTAGGATATATATGACCAGGAGCAAAATGGATGAGTTTGAAGCAAAATGGATGAGTTACAGAACACTTCTCAAACTTTAATGTTGATAATAATTACCTGGACTCTTAGTAAAATGCTGAATATGAATCAGCAGGTTTGGGGTATGGTCTGAGATTTTGGTATTTCTGACAAATTCCTAGGTGATGTGTTGCTACTAGTCCATGGACATCCTCAGAGGGAAAGTTCAGAGAGCATGCCTACATGAAGCCTTGGTAGATACTGCCAGAGAGCTTCCCAAGGTGACTGTGCCAGTTTACACTCCCACTAATAATGAATGAAAGCACTCCACGTTCTTGACAAAACTTGGCATTTGTTTTTATTTTGGCAATTTGAGTAGGTGTGTAGTGATGTCTCATTTTGGATTGAATTTGTATTTTTCTTATTACAAATGAAATTGTATGTTTTTTCTTACATTAATTGGTCATCTGGATATTATCTTTTGTCAAGTATCTGTTGAAATCCTCTCATTTTTCTATTAGGTTATCATTGATACAGTTCTTGCTTCTGTTACTACGTTTTTATTCCGCTTTTATGCTTTTTATGATTCTGTGATCACATTTTTCTTCTTATTATGACTCATTTCTTCCAACTCTCACTGATTTTTGTCTTAGCCAAACTTTAGCTTGTTATTCCAATATCGGATCTTTCATCTCTTGTCTCAAAAAAGGACAGTTTTTAAGAATTTTGTTAAATTTCACACAGGCAGTTTTAATTAAAGCTTACTTCTGTTTCTCGATTTGTTTTCCCCCTCAGTGGGTGTTTCGCTAGCCACAGGCCGTGGTATGCTGTAGTCACTCATCCGCCTTCCTGCTACTTCTGCCCACTGTTTATGGGAGACATTCTTAAACTTCCTAGATGGCCATTTGGTGTGCTGCAGTACCCGTCCTGGGCAGTTGTTTCCAGTGCCCTTGGTTGGTAGTGGTAACCTGGATTCCAGCTGGAGGGATTCTTATTTTCTCCCTGTGGACCACCTTTTCCCTAGCTCTTGTCCTTCTTATTGGTGTTTTTGCCAGTATTGCTTCTGCTTTCTCTCTGAGTCACAGCACTTCTTTTCAGGAAGATAAGTCACTAGTTGACTCTTGACATTGTTCTTCCATCCAAATCTATCTAACATGTCTTACAGAAATTCTTCAACAGTTTCGTCATGTGAATGGCATCCATTCCTAGCTTCCAGTATTGATGTTCTCTCCTATTTTAGACTTGTTTTGGCATTTTAAATGTGCTGGGGTGAAAGTGTGAGTTAAATGCCCATATTCAAGAGGTTCTCATCCCTAGAAGTATAAAAGCTTTTAGGTTATTTTTCTAATTTTTTCCGACTAAAACAGTATTCTGCCAAAGTATGCCTTTTCTCCTTTGCATTTTTCTGAGAGATTTGGCTGTTCATGGTATTTCAGATGAGCTTATGTCTTAGTAGTTGGGTGATCTATTGTCAGTGGGCTAGAATATCCAAATACAAATCAAGAACATTTATGTAGATAAAAGTAATCCGCTTACTATAGTGGATCTGACAAATGAGGCACTCTAATTGGGTGATCTTTGACCTAAACCTGAGCTACTTTGTTATACTAAGTGTTTTGTGGAAAGTGAGTGTATCTCTAGCTTCACTGATACGGTAATGACTCTGATAGGGAATTTAAGGCCTTATCTAGCCTGCTGTGCTTTTAAAACTATAATTATACTTTGGTTCTGTAGCACATCGTTGTGGTCTTTCTATGTATTTTTTATCCTTTCTTCAGAGACTAATTACTGACAATTTTAAAAAGTGCTTCTATTTTATATTTAGTATGAAAATCCTAAGCGTACAAAGCCACTAATACTGACCATTTCTTCTTTTTCTCATCTTTTCTCTAAAGTGAGTCATAAGTTGGGAATAATACTTTTGAAAAACACTAGCTACTCACAAAGAGTTATTTTGGCACTTAAAACCCGAGTGCCTTCCTCTCCTCCTTTTTTCATTTCCTAATATCTGAGTCAAATTTGCCAGATTTCATAGATTGTGTCTTTATTTTTAGAGCTCCCATTTAGTTTACAAGATTTGTAGTTTGGAAGGAAAAGTGCCTCTGGGGGGCTAAATTCTGGTCGATTTGTATTGCATAATGTTGAAAGTCTCCATTAATGTGTAGCTTGCAGGTATCTGTGGTATGTTTTACTATCAATGTCATAACTTCAAACAGAACATGGTAAATACCATGGTCTTAAATTTTCTTTTACAGTACAAAAAAAAAGTCTTTAAAAAGTTTTCTTCTTATCATTTTTGAATGTAACAAAATAATTCTTGTATGTCCCTATTACCCTCCTATCAAATTACATAGCATGAGTTTGGTCATAGTTCTCAGCTAAGCTTTTGGATTTCCTTATCTTGTTAAGACATTATAGAATTTAGTCTTTCTGAAAACACATCTTTGGTATAAATTTTTTTTCCCCACATTGATCAAGTCTACACTAGTTTCAATAGAATCAACTTTACTTGGATTCCTTTAAAATAGCAAATCTTTTATTATTATTATTGGAGACCAGTTGTAATTTTTTAGATCACTAATGTTACCTTCCCTAGTAGCTGGGTTTCCCTGGTAGTTCAGCTGGTAAAGAATCTGCCTGCAGTGCAGGAGACCCTGGTTTGCTTCTTGGGTTGGGAAGATCCCCTGGAGGAGGGCATGGCAACCCACTGCAGTATTCTCGCCTGGAAAATCCTATGGACAGAGGAGTCTGGCAGGCTGCAGTCCATGGGGTCACAGAGAGTCGGACACAACTGAGTGACTAAACACAGCAATATTAGCAAAGAAACAATGAGCAGATTTTACTTTGACTGTTACTGTTAATACTTAAACTCTTCTTTTTTAACCTTTAAAGCAGTTTAATACTTGTGAATGTTTAATACTTTGGTGGAACTTGTTCAGTTCAGTTCAGTTCAGTCGCTCAGTCGTGTCTGACTCTTTGGGACCCCATGAATCACAGCACTCCAGGCCTCCCTGTCCATCACCAACTCCCGGAGTTCACTCAGACTCATGTCCATCAAGTCAGTGATGCCATCCAGCCATCTCATCCTCTGTCGTCCCCTTCTCCTCCTGCCCCCAATCCCTCCCAGCATCAGAGTCTTTTCCAATGAGTCAACTCTTCGCATGAGGTGGCCAAAGTACTGGAGTTTCAGCTTTAGCATCATTCCTTCCAAAGAAATCCCAGGGCTGATCTCCTTCAGAATGGACTGGTTGGATCTCCTTGCAGTCCAAGGGACTCTCAAGAGTCTTCTCCAACACCACACTTCAAAGCATCAATTCTTTGGCGCTCAGCCTTTTTCTACAGTCCAACTCTCACATCCACACATGACTACTGGAAAAACCATAGCCTTGACTAGACGGACCTTTGTTGGCAAAGTAATGTCTCTGCTTTTCAATATGCTATCTAGGTTGGTCATAACTGTCCTTCCAAGGAGTAAGCATCTTTTAATTTCATGGTGGAACTTGTTAAGGAGGCACAAATTTATATACTTGAAGCCAAGAAAATGCAGTTAGTTCCAAATGGTGAGGTTTAGATTATAAGCACCAGCACCATAATCTTAAAAAAAAAATCTTTTTATTTGGAAATAATTTCAGACTTGCAAAAAAGTTGCAGAAATACTACATGAAATTCCTGTATACCTTTCACCCAGCTTCCCCTTAACATTTAACATGTGTTGTTTAGTCACTAAGTCATGTCCAACTCTTTTTCGACCACATGAACTGTAGCCCTCTGTCCATGGGAGTTGCTAGGCAAGTATACTGGAGTGGGTTGCCATTTCCTTCTCCAGGGGATTTTTATGACCCAGGAATTGAGCCTGCATCTCCTGCATTGCCAGGCAGATTCTTTACCTCTGAGCCACCTGGGAAGCCCACATTTAACACAGGACAGTGACCAAAAGCAGAAGTTGACCTTGACACAATACCATTAATTAACAGATCTCGTTCTTACTTCGCCAGCTGTCCCACCATCCTTTCATTGGCCCAGGGTCTAACCCAAGATCCTACATTGCATTTAGTTGTCATGTCTCCTTGAGCTCCTCTAGTCTGGGACAGTCTTTGTCATTTATGACTTCTACTGGACAGTTATTTTGTTGAATGTCTGTGAAAGACAAGAGATGTTTGGCCTTTCTCAGTTCATCATCCTAGACAGTACATGATGTTGATATGTCTCATTACCAGTGATGGGAACCTTGATTACTTGGTTAAGGTGGTATCTACCAGCTTTCTCCATTGTTATGTAATTGTAACATTATTGTTTCTCCCTTTAGAATTAATAAATGTCTTTTGGAGAGACATTCTGAGGTATCCAAGTTTCCTGTTTCTTATCGTACTTCTGTCCACTCATTTTAGCATCCTTCAGTGATTCTTGCTTGCAATGGTTATTTCTCGGTGTTTGTCAAATGGTAACTTTATGATTTTTTTCTACACTTAGTAGTTGAAATTCCCTTATTTTTAAAAAAAGGTTTACCCTTATTTATTTATTCATTTGATTATATCAGTATGGACTCGTGGATATTCACTTTATTCTATAGATTGCTGTTTATTTTGTCACCCTTATGGCAGAAAGTGAAGAGGAACTAAAAAGCCTCTTGATGAAAGTGAAAGAGGAGAGTGAAAAAGTTGGCTTAAAGCTCAACATTCAGAAAACGAAGATCATGGCATCTGGTCCCATCACTTCATGGAAAATAGGTGGGGAAACAGTGTCAGACTTTATTTTTCTGGGCTCCCAAATCACTGCAGATGGTGACTGCAGCCATGAAATTAAAAGACGCTTACTCCTTAGAAGGAAAGTTATGACCAACCTAGACAGCATATTGAAAAGCAGAGTCATTACTTTGCCAACAAAGGTTCTTCTAGTCAAGGCTATGGTTTTTCCTGTGGTCATGTATGGATGTGAGAGTTGGACTGTGAAGAAAGCTGAGCGCCAAAGAATTGATGCTTTTGAAGTGTGGTGCTGGAGAAGACTCTTGAGAGTCCCTTGGACTGCAAGGAGATCCAACCAGTCCATTCTGAAGGAGATCAGCCCTGGGATTTCTTTGGAAGGAATGATGCTAAAGCTGAAACTCCAGTACTTTGGCCACCTCATGCGAAGAGTTGACTCATTGGAAAAGACTCTGATGTTGGGAGGGATTGGGGGCAGGAGGAGAAGGGGACGACAGAGGATGAGATGGCTGGATGGCATCACTGACTTGATGGACATGAGTCTGAGTGAACTCCGGGAACTGGTGATGGACAGGGAGGCCTGGAGTGCTGTGATTCATGGGGTCGCAAAGAGTCAGACATGACTGAGCGACTGAACTGGACTGAACTGAACACCATTTTATGAGTTAGACTATCAGGATTTTTAAATTTCCTCATGTACCGTAAAATTCAACTTTAGGCAAAATATCCAACTATTCTTACCTTCACTGCCTTCAGTCATAAAATGGAAATACTATCTGCTCTGCTGTATACAAAATAGTTTTCCAAACTATAAAATGTGATACAAATGGTAATAGTGTCAATTATTTTAAATGCCTATGGTTATTTAGAGATCAAAGGCTGTTTTCAGGGGCAGTCTTGAGAGTTAATTCTTTTAGACTGTTCACTGTTTTCTACAGGGAGCACCAAGAATGAAGGTGACCAGAAGAAAGCCAAAAATAAATCATAGAAATACAGAGCAGCATGTATTCTCACATTCTGCCATACAGTAAATACCTTCTCAGTTCCCTAGAATATTACACAATAGTAAGTGTATTTCTTTGACTATTAGTTTTGAAAACTCCCTTGTTTCATATAACAAAATATATCACCAGCTTAAACGTGGCTTATAAAAACAACATTAACTTGGTTTTTCCTGTACCTCAAACTGTTGCTTGGTTTGGAAATGTTATTTGTCTCTGAAGCACTTTATTAATGGACGCATGAAGCACACGGGGCCGTAAGGTGCTGTGCATGCTGCTGCTTTCGGCTTTTTCCCCCAATTTGTTGTGTGAGTCTTTTTAGATAGTGATGACAATTCTGTGTGCAGAAGTCCTTGATGTGACTTTCTCTTATTTAGTTTCTGAATCAATATATATGTCCAATGCCCGGGATCATTTATTCCTCCATCCTGTTTGCTCTAGGTGTTTGGAGGATCTACTGAATGCTAAATTTGTGGTTTAAGATTTTATTTTATTTTATTTTATTTTATTTTTGTCTTTGGGGATGAAGGTTTTATTTCCTCCTGTCAAAACAATCAGGCAAAAAATAGTAGACAAAACTGCTAAGTAGGTCGACTTGCCTGAGCATGGTGAGGTGGCAAATTGTAATGAGATTTCCTGACTTCAGCAGTTACTAGTGCTGGGAACAGAGGGTAGAAATAGCAGTATTTGGACTGCAAATAGTCAAGGAAGGATAAATGAGTTTCCACTTTGTTCAACATTTGTAACTGAGGAAACAGAAGATTTCGCACCATGAAGTGTTTTTTTTTTCTATTTCATGTTAACAAATATGGCCAAATAAAGACATGGACCCAGAATGAAATGAAGAGGTCACAGGAAATGATTATATTGATGGGCATTGGCTATTTCGGTTGCCATCTTCTGTGTTCTTGTGCAGGAGACTAGACTTGCCACCTTGTTGTATGTGTATGTTTATGAGAGCTAGAAAGAAGTACAGAGGCTGTCAAAGGTTGCTGTTTTGTGCCAGTTATTTGTAGGATGCATGTTTTATAAAATCCACGGAGACCTCAAAATCAACAATAAATGCTATAAACTTCAAACTTTGTGGTTTAGCTTAGCTTTTGGTTTTAGCTTGGACTTTCATCTTTATTTTTTTGAAAATTGGTCTTTGGCTGTTTACGTGTTTGCATGGTGGCACTCAGCTGAGCTCCCCCCGTTGCAGTGCCATTCTAACCTGGTCTGCACAGTGAGGACATCAGGCTGTCTCGTGGAACACCTGCTAAGGTGTTGACACCGCTAAGTCAGTTTACTCAGATTTCTTTCATTTAGTGGAACTGAAACCCCTTAGGAGGAGGAAGTACTGTGGAAAAATATTTTTTAATTGCTGCAAGGCCATATGGAAAATTTTTAAATAGAAATGTTAAATATTCACACAGAAATTCAGTTTGTTGCTGTCAAATTCAGCCCTTCATGCTGAATCATTTGGCTTGATTGACAAAGAATCATCAGATACTTTTTAATAAATTATGTTTAAAAACAAAATATCTTTAACACTTGTGTTCCCTTCATCTTTATTACCACTCTCTCAAGTTTAGGCCCTCATTATTGCTCTTCTTTTTTAATTAAAAGTTTATTTTGAAATAATTACAGATTTTAGGCCCTGCTTATCTTCTGCCGGGGTTATTTCAGTAGCCTTCCACTGATCACTTTTCATCTCTTATTTAGTGTCTGTACTGTTATCTGAGTAATCATTCTAAAACCCAAGTCTGATCACATCATTCTCTTCCTTATGGTTGCTTCAGTGGCTTGCAGTTGCCTTAGGATAAAACCTTCCTGGGTAGAATGCAAGGACTTTAATGATCTGGACCCTGCCTGAATTTTCTGTCTTTAACTCTTGCACTTCCTCAAATGACTTTTGATTCCATGGAAACTGTAGTTTTACTTGTCTTTTGCCTTTTAAATGTCTCTGCCTGACATGCTCTTGTTTAATTGTCTCACTGATTAGCTCTTATTCATGCTTCAAGATATAAGTTAAACTTTTTATTCTGCTGCTGCTGCTAAGTCGCTTCAGTCGTGTCTGACTCTGTGCGACCCCATAGATGGCAGCCTACCAGGCTTCCCCGTCCCTGGGATTCTCCAGGCAAGAACACTGGAGTGGGTTGCCATTTCCTTCTCCAATGCATGAAAGTGAAAAGTGAAAGTGAAGTTGCTCAGTCGTGTCCGACTCTTAGCGACCCCATGGACTGCAGCCCACCAGGCTCCTCTGTCCATGGGATTTTCCAGGCAAGAGTACTGGAGTGGGGTGCCATTGCCTTCTCCGAAACTTTTTTTTCTAGATATTGTCAAACATACACGAAAGTAAAGAGGACAGTATAATGAACACCCATGCATCCATCACCCAACTGCAGATGATTAACAGCAAATCCTTCAACTTTTTGTTCCAATCAGTCTTTATTGAAGTCTCCATGACCTCCTTAGGCAACATGAGCTGCTCCTGTCCTGTGTTCTCCTTGGTACCAAGGCCATTCTGCTCTTAGAAGCCTTCTAAGTTGATATAATTGTGCCATGCCATAATCAGTCCTTAAGTTGTCTTCGTCTCTTTGCAACCCCATGGACTATAGCCCACCAGGTTTCTCTGTCCATGGGATTCTCCAGGCAAGAATTCTGGAATGGGTTGCCATTCCCTTCTCCAAGGGATCTTCCCAACCCAGGGACTGAACTTGCGTCTCCTGCATCGCAGAAACCCCTTGTGTTTCCATATTATGGCTTAAAATGTAAAAAGCATAAAAATTTATCAGATCAGATCAGTCGCTCAGTCATGTCTGACTCTTTGCGACCCCAGGAATCGCAGCATGCCAGGCCTCCCCGTCCATCACCATCTCCCAGAGTTCACTCAAACTCACATCCATCGAGTCGGTGATGCCATCCAGCCATCTCATCCTCTGTCGTCCCCTTTTCCTCCTGCCCTCAATCCCTCCCAGCATCAGAGTCTTTTCCAATGAGTCAACTCTTTGCATGAGGTGGCCAAAGTAGTGGAGTTTCAGCTGTAGCATCATTCCTTCCAAAGAACACCCAGGACTGATCTTCAGGATGGACTGGTTGGATCTCCTTGCAGTCCAAGGGACTCTCTAGAGCCTTCTCCAACACTACAGTTCAAAAGCATCAGTTCTTCGGTGTTCAGCTTTTTTCACAGTCCAGCTCTCGCATCCATACATGACTACTGGGAAAACTATAGCCTTGACTAGATGGACCTTTGTTGGTAAAGTAATGTCTCTGCATAAAAATTTATAGGAAGGTCCAAAATAAATGATGAAAGTTTATCCTATGGGTCTTTCCAGTCTTATTGAGGAAGGACAGCATTGATTCACTTTTAAGAAAGCTGATTTCATGGTTTATTTTTCAGAATAAATGTTTCATTTAATGGAGAGCAGATGCAAAGATGCAGCATAATCATTGGAGCAGTAAATACTTAAATATATACAATTCAAGAATAGAGTTTATTTTCTTGTGAAATGAGTTTTGTTAAGATCATATTCTGTAAATACCCTCAGGATCAAGAGAGTTCTGCTGTGAAAAGTATTGCACTAAGAGTGATGTTAGGAAGGAGAGAAGGTAATTTTGATTTATGCGGGCTTTATGCTTGTGTGCTCAGTCTCTTGAGCCATGTCCGACTCTTTGCCACCCTATGGGCTCCTCTGTCCATGGGATTCTCCAGGCCAGGATACTGAGGTGGGTTGCATGCCCTCCTCCAGGGGATCTCCCCTACGCAGGGATTGAACCCACATCTCCTGTGTCTCCCACACTGCAGGTGGGTTCTTCACTCACTGAGCCACCTGGGAAGCCCATACAGACTGTAACATTCTATATACTTTCTGGATGCCATGTCATTATTAAGAAACAAATATTATGGAAAAAATGAAAATAAAATAGCAAGCTGAAGACTAAATTTCCACAGTAACATTTTATCCCACTAATTAAGGTTCAGTTCAGTTCAGTTCAGTTGCTCAGTCGTGTCTGACTCTTTGCGACCCCATGAATCGCAGCACGCCAGGCCTCCCTGTCCATCACCAACTCCCGGAGTTCACTCAGATTCACGTCCATCGAGTCAGTGATGCCATCCAGTCATCTCATCCTCTGTCGTCCCCTTTTCCTCCTGCCCCCAATCCCTCCCAGCATCAGAGTCTTTTCCAATGAGTCAACTCTTTGCATGAGGTGGCCAAAGTACTGGAGTTTCAGCTTCAACATCATTCCCTCCAAAGAAATCCCAGGGCTGATCTCCTTCAGAATGGACTGGTTGGACCTCCTGGCAGTCCAAGGGACTCTCAAGAGTCTTCTCCAACACCACAGTTCAAAAGCATCAATTCTTCAGTGCTCAGCCTAGATTTCACTTAAAGTTTTAGTACTGAAAATCTGTCACAGAATTAAAAAAACTGAAAATTTTGTGTTAATTTTGTGTTGATTTTGTGAAATTGTAGCCAGTTCTTTACATTACCATTCCCTCCCTCCCAAAACTATTTGCAGACTATTATTTGAAAAAGGATGATCCCTTCAAGGCATATGTTGGTAGTGAAGTTAAGTAATTTTGCTTTTTTCATTTAAAAGGCATTACAGAAGATTTAAGGGTTAAAGATACTTTATTATGAAAATAGTTCAAATAGAAAAATGTAGGAAAAAAATAAAACACCTTGCACCCAGATTCAGCCAGTCTAATGTTTTTCTATATTTGCATCAATTCTTACTGAAATCGATTACGTTGACTAGAGAAATGCAAATTTAAACACCAGTGACATACCATTATATGTCTGTTAGAATGGCCAAGATCAAACAAAAACTACGATAGGAACTATTTGTAAAGATGCAGAGTAGATGGAGTTCTCACACTTTGCTGTTGGGAATTCAAAATCATGCAAGGGCTTAGGCAAAGAGTTTGGCAGTTTCTTATAAAGTTAAATATATGCTTACCGTATGACCTAACTGAAGGCCCTTAGATATTTACTCAAGTGAAATGGAAACCTATTTTCACATGAAAATTGGTTCACAAGTGCTTACAGCAGCTTTATTTATCACCCTAAGCTGGAAAGAACACAAAGCCTCTCAGTCACTGAATGCATAAACAACACTGTGGTACATCCAGGTAGCCCTGTCCACACACAGTCCTCTGTGTGCTGATGCACACAGCAGCGTAGGTGAATCTCGAGCGCATTTGGCGAGTAAAAGCAGCCAGCGAAGGAGAGGGCCTACTGTGCCGTTCCCTCTACCTGATGTTTTGCCGTGGTTGTTTGTCAAGCTCATAGTACTATAAATTTTAAAATGTAGATTTTGCTGTGTGAATTACAGCTTAATAGTTATGACTTAATTTTCTCCCATCTTTTAATGGTATAACAAAAACATTTATAGAATAAAGTGCTACAATGCCTGGAATGCACTTCAGATTTGGCAGTTTTGAACTATAGATTAAATAAAATTGGCTATGAGTGAGTTCTTGTTGGATTGAAGGATGAGTGCATGAATTGTTTGTTTTACTGTTCTCTCTACTTATATATGTGCTTGAAATGCCCTGTAATAAAAATTTTTAGTGTTGCTTATCTGATGGATGTGGAATGGGATCTCATGTTTAAAATATTTATTTTCCTAGTTATAGTGAGCTTTAGCATTTTTTAGATTAGCAACTCAGGATTCCTCATCTGTGAATTGCCTTTTTTTTGTACCGTGCCCATTTTCGCATTAGCTTGTTTGTTTTTCACTCATCAATGTTAGACCTGTACGTATTCTGGATAGTAGTCCTTCGACATGGGCTCGTATATGGGTTGCAGATTGCTTTTCCCTGTGTGTCATTCAGTTCAGGTCAGTTGCTCAGTCGTGTCCAACTGTTTGCAACCCTTTGGACTGCAGCACACCAGGCTTCCCTGTCCATCACCAATTCCCAGAGCTTGCTCCAAACTCATATCCATCCATTGAGTCAGTGATGCCATCCAGCCATCTCATCTTCTGTCATCCCCTTCTTCTCCTGCCTTCAATATTTCCCAGCATCAGGGTCTTTTCTAAGGAGTCATTTCTTCACATCAGGTGGCCAAAGTATTGGAGTTTCAGCTTCAGCCTCAGTCCTTACAATGAATATTCAGGACTGATTTCCTTTAAGATTGACCGGTTTGATCTTGCAGTCCACAGGACTCTCAATAGTCTTCTCTAAAACCACAGTTCAAAAGCATCAGTTCTTTGGCACTCAGCTTTTTTATAGTCCAACTCTCACATCCATGCATGACTACTGGAAAAACCATAGCTTTGACTAGACGACCTTTGTTGGCAAGGTAATGTCTCTGCTTTTCAATACATTGTCTAGGTTGGTCATAGCTTTTCTTCCAAGGAGCAAGCGTCTTAATTTCAAGGCTGCAGTCACCATCTGCAGTCATATTGGAGCCCAAGAAAATAAAGTCTGTCACTGTTTCCATTGTTTCTTCATCTATTTGCCATGAAGTGATGGGACCAGATGCCACGATCTTGGTTTTTTGAATGTTGGATTTTAAGCCAACTTTTTCAGTCTCCTCTTTCACTTTCATCAAGAGCCTGTTCAGGTCTTCTTCACTTTCTGCTGTAAGGGTGGTGTCATCTGCATATCTGAGGTTGTTGATATGTCTCCCGGCAGTCTTGATTCCACCTCGTGCTTCATCCAGCCTGGCATTTTGCATGATGTACTCTGCATATAAGTTAAATAAGCAGGGTGACAGTATACAGCCTTGATGTACTCCTTTCCCGATCTGAAACCAGTCCATTGTTCCATGTCTGGTTCTAACTGTTGCTTCTTGACCTGCATACAGACTTCTCAGAAGGCAGGTCAGATGGTCTGGTATTCCCATCTCTTTAAGAATTTTCCACAGTTTGTTGTGATCCACAGTTTGTTGTGATCCACACAGTCAAAGGCTTTGACGTGGTCAATAAAACAGAAGTAGATGTTTTTCTTTGTAGCTGAAGATGGAGAAGCTCTATACAATCAGCAAAGACAAGACGGGGAGCTGACTATGGCTCAGATCATGAACTCCTTATTGCCAAATTCGGACTTAAATTGAAGAAAATAGGGAAAACCACTAGACCATTCACGTATGACCTAAATCAAATCCCTTACATTATACAATGAAAGTGACGTACATTCAGGGGATTAGATCTGATTACAGAGTGCCTGAAAAACTATGGATGGAGGTTCGTGACATTGTACAGGAGGCAGAGATGAAGGCCATCCCCAGGAAAAGTGTGCCACTGGTGTGTTCTGACTAGTTTATGGTGGCTTTACCTGCATGTAAGTTTCTAGTTTTTACATAGGTGGATTTATCAATGTATTTGTGTTTGTGCTATTATATCTTGCTTCAGAAATGCTTCTGCAGAAATATTTTCATATCCATTTGTTTTTCAGTCTTTCTGGAATTTCTCTTTGTGTATAGTGTGTTGTAGGAACACAGAGTTGGTTTTTTGTTTTTTTTTTTTTCTATATGGATAACCAGTTGTCCTTATACTGTCCTTTTCTTACTGTCCATCCCTGGGCTGCCTGCTGACGTTGGTTACCTTCCTGGCTGTGGTCCTGCTTGGCAGGAAGAATCCTGCCTTACCTTCCCACTCACAACTAGCCGTTGTTTCCCCTCGCCTTGAGTGTCTTTAGATAGCTTGAGATTTGTGCTCTTTAGCTTTGTTTCCCCTCAAAGTTTGGAAATTGGGCATTTAAAATTCTTCCTCAGAAATATATTTTTGGAGGAAGGCAGGGAGAGGAGCAGATTACTGCTTATTTTACACATTGGGCTGCCCTGGAATGATCTGTTTACATTGCTTTTTGTTATTTATTTAAGCATTGATTATACATCTATGGTGCATAAAAAAAACTTATGGATTTTGTTAGAGAATATAAGCCTTTTATTGTATTCTATTTTAATTTGG
Source organism: Bos grunniens (assembly GCF_055505025.1). Lineage (NCBI taxonomy): Eukaryota > Metazoa > Chordata > Mammalia > Artiodactyla > Bovidae > Bos > Bos grunniens. The sequence goes on along the minus strand of NC_141174.1, from coordinate 82,046,637 downwards.
ACTAAGAAACCCTGGACCTTGGGCTGTCTAAATTTCTACAACAAAATTTCATTCTTTTCTGTAGCCAAACTAAGTCACATTGTGTTCCTCGGTCGTGCCACATCCCTTACTCCTCTGTGCATTTGTGTCTGCTGTCCTCATTTTCTAGGATGACTCTTTGCCCCCTTCCCTGCTTCGTGTTCCCTCGCTCACTAGGATGTGAGTTCTCATTGTCATACTTCTCCTTTAATTGCACTTACCTTGCACTGTTCCTACAATGTCGTAGGAGCCCCTGAGTGAATGATCCTGCATTCACCGTTTGTGGTGTTCTTCATGTATCAAAGTTTTAAATTTCTCTATAATTTGATTTGGCATTTGGTCAGTTTGTTTACCAGTTAAATATGTATGTGTTATTGGTCAGGACCTACTATGTATACTTAACCTGTTTATCTCAAATTTGCTAGATCCACCAAGATTCTTATGAAAAGAGTTTTTTTCTTCCTGTTGCTGTGTATATACATTATCTGACCATCTCTCTGGTGCAAGCTGGTTGGGATCCTTTTACAATTATTATTTTTTAACCAATGCCCTTTGTCCTAAATAGAGCCATTTCTTACCCAGTGTTCAGCTCTGGTTCCCTGTCTTAACTTGGTTATAGTTCATAGAAAAATTCTGATTATATCTTGCTTATTGTAGCTCTTTAACATTGTACTCCTTAATTTGAAAAGGCTTTCTTTTTATTTTTATTCCTACTGATGGAGCATTTGAGGAGGGCATGCCTGAGAAATGTGGTTTGTATAGAGAACATCCTTTCCAAACTGAAAAGAATTAATGCCTGACTGCTGTTTTTTTTTCTTTTCATAAATAAATGTTTTTGTATTGATTTAGTCCTTTTATGCAGAAAACTTATAGTAGGCCCATAAATTAAAGTTAAGGAAAGCCTTGTTATTTCTTAGAAGCTGAAAGCTCTCCTGTTCGCATCTGGTCTTTTGTCACACGCATTCTCTAATAATGGAAGATAGAACTGAGAAATGGGGCTCTGAATTGTGGCCCTTCTCGTTTGAAAAAGCTTTGCCACATCGTCTTGTTTCTGTTTTTAATGTCACTTAGTATTATCTAAGCTGCACTGAAATAGCAAGAGGTGGTATACCTAGCTCAGGTGGCTCACTGCACTGTTATAATTACTACTACTTGTGAAATCTAAAAGTTAAAAGTTTAAAAAGATGCCTGTGGTGCGGATACAACATGGCTGAAGTGCCACTAGGAATGATTTCAACGGAAGTGCTGTATTTAATACTTGAGGAACTAGATCAGAAATTAATATCAGCAGTGAATAATGTGGATATACTTGGTTATAGTTTAATTCAGCCATATTTATTTCTTTATCAAAACTAAATCCATTCATTTGTAGAATCATGGTTGTAACAGTAAATCTTTGAGGGTATAAATGTAAATGAATGAAAGTGAAAGGAAGTGAAGTCGCTCAGTTATGTCTGAACTCTTTGCGACCTCATGGACCGTAGCCTACCAGGCTCCTCTGTCCATGGGGTTTTCCAGGCAAGAGTGCTGGAGTGGGTTGCCATTTCCTTCTCCAGGGGATCTTCCCAACCCAGGGAATAACTAAAGGTGTTTTGTAAATCCTGTCTTACTTACATGCCTGAGAAACCAATGACTGTGTCAAACTTAGGTGCCCCTTAGGAGATCAAAAGCGATACAGGTCTAAGAGAAGGTACTTATATAAATTTCTGAAGTTAGAAACTTAGAAAGGATTTTCTAAATTACCAAGGAAAAGATCAAGAGATACTGACTGTATAAATGTGGAAAACTTTGGCACGTCCAGTGAAATCCATTGTCGTTGCCCAGTCTCCTAGTCGTGTCCAGCTCTATGCGACCTCATGGACTGCAGCACACCAGGCCTTCCTGTCCCTCACCATCTGCCAGAGTTTGCCCAAGTTCATGTCCTTGCATCGGTGATGTCATCCAGTCCTCTCATTCTCTGACATCCTCTTCTCCTCTTGCCCTCAATCTTTCTCAGCATCAGGGTCTTTTCCAATGAGTCTGCTCTTCACATCAGGTGACCAAAATATTGGAGCTTCAGCTTCAGCCTCAATCCTTCCAATGAGTATTCAGGGTTGATTTCCTTTAAGACTGACTGGTTAGATCTCCTTGTTCTCACAGTAAGTATACTGGGGTGGTTTGCCATTCACTTCTCTAGTGGATCACACTTTGTCAGACCTCTCTACTGTGACCTGTCTGTCTTGGGGTGGCCCTACAGGGCCATAGGTTCACTGAGTTATACGAGCCCCTTCGCCACGACAAGGCAGTGATCCATGAAGGGGATAAAATCCATAAGCAAATCAAAAAAAATTTAAAGTGGTGTAAGGAAGGCCACTCTAAATCAGATATAGAAACCCAGAATCTATAAAAAATTGATAAAGTTTTGCTGTATTAAAAAAATAAAAATTTTCTGCATGGATAAAATGGCCATAAAGTTTTTTTTGTAAAAAAAAAAAAAAGAGGAAAAATGACAAACTAAAAATAAAAAATTTTCAAGTTAAGACCAAGTGTTCATTTCTTGGATTATATAAAGAATGTGAACAGTTCAGTTAATAATAAATTATAATCCTGTTTGAAATGGGCAAAGGATATAAAAAGATTATCCACAGAAATGGAGACTATGTGTACACTTTAGATAAAATATATCATGTATGTGTATCTGCTTATTTATCTAGAGGCTTTATAAAAACTTGGTTTCAGTGGTTGCTCAGGGAGGGGAAGTGGGTGGCTGAGGACAGAGAAAAGAAGAGGACTTACTAATTTTTAATTTACCATTTTAAAAAATTGGTTTTAAATGAGTATTACCATAGATAAGCACAGTCCAATAGAAGTACTTCTGATGATGAAAATTCTTACTGTCCAGTATGGTAATAGCCACATATGCCTTTGGAATCAGCTTTTGGAATGTGGTTAGTTTAACTGAGGAGCTGAGTTTTTAATCTCATTAAGTTTATTACTTTTAATTGAAGTATAGTTACTATAATTTAGGGGCTTCCCTGGTGGCTTAGAGGGTAAAGTGTCTGCCTGCAATGCAGGACACCTGGGTTCGATCCCTGGGTTGGGAGGATCCCCTGGAGAAGGAGATGGCACCCCACTCCAGTACTCTTGCCTGGAAAATCCCATAGATGGAGGAGCCTAGTAGACTACAGTCCATGGGGTCGCAAAGAGTCAGACACAACTGAATGACTTCACTTTCCTTTTCCTTTAGAGTTACTATATTATGATACAGGTATACAATATAGTGGTTCACAATTTTAAAGGTTATACTCCATTTATAGCTATTAGAAAATATTGGCTCTGTTCTGTGTTGTACAGTTTATCTTTGTAGCTTACCTTATACTTGATAGTTTGTAACTCCCTGCCCTAAGCCGTGTGTAACCCCTCCTCCCCTCCCTACTGGGAACCGTTAGTTTGTTCTCCATATCTTAGAGTCTGCCTATTTGTTGTTATGTTCACCAGTTTCTTGTACTTTTTAGATCACACATGTAAGTGATATCATGCAGTATTTGTCTTTCTCTGACTTTATTTCACTTAGCATAATACCGTCCAAGTCCATCCTTTCCTTGTTGCTACAGATGGCAGAATTTCATTCTTTTTTATGGCTGAGTAGTATATATTGTTGGAGAAGAAAATGGCAACCCACTCCAGTTTTCTTGCTTGGAGAATCCTGTGGATGGAGGAGCCTGTTGGGCTGCTGTCCATAGTGTCGCACAGAGTTGGACACGATTGAAACGACTTAGCACGCATGCATGCATTGGAGAAGGAAGTGGCAACCCACTCCAGTGTTCTTGCCTGGAGAATCCCAGGGACGGAGGAGCCTGGTGGGCTGCTGTCTGTGGGGTCGCACAGAGTCGGACACGACTGAAGCGACTTAGCAGCAGCAGCAGCAGATATTGTAGTAAATATGTTGCATATATACACCACATTCTCTTTATCCATTTGTCTTTTGATGGCTACTTAGATTGCTTCCATATCTTAGTGACTGTAAATAATGCTGTTGTGAACATTGGGGAGCATATATCTTTTTGAATTACTGTTGTTGGGTTTTTTTGAGATATGCACCCAGGAGTAGAATTGCTGGGTCTTATGGTAGTTCTTTTAGTATTTCGAGAAATCTCCATACTTTTTTTTACAGTTGCTGCACCAATTTACATTCCCGCCAAGTGTATGAGGGTTCCTTTTTCTCCACATCTCACCAACATCTGTTATGTATGTTCTTTTTGATGATACCTCTTCTGACAGGTGTGAGGTGATATCTCGTGGTGGTTTTGTGTTTCCCTGCTGATTATTAATGCTGAGCCTCTTCTCACGTGCCAGTTGGCCATCTGCATTTCGAAGAGGATCTACTCTTTACTTGAAATGCTTTCTAACATTTTGGCTTTTTTCCATTATATATTACTCTATCTGTGTGTATACACGGAGAAGGCAATGGCACCCCACTCCAGTACACTTGCCTGGAAAATCCCATGGATGGAGGAGCCTGGTAGGCTGCAGTCCATGGGGTCTCTAAGAGTCAGGCACGACAGAGTGACTTCACTTTCCCTTTTAACTTTCATGCATTTGAGAAGGAAATGGCAGCCCACTCCAGTGTTCTTGCCTGGAGAATCCCAGGGACGGGGGAGCCTGGTGGGCTGCCGTCTATGGGGTCGCACAGAGTCGGACACGACTGAAGCGACTTAGCAGTAGCAGTGTGTATACATATGCATATGTGTATTTTTTGTGTTAAAATAGAGATACAGAAACATTTCCCAGGGAGACAAGGTTGCTACCAGGCTGAGTCCTAAGAAAAAGTAAATTAAGGTAGACCAACAAAACTTTGGAGAATATATTGATGAATGAAGTACCCCATGCAGTGGAAATGAGACAGCATTCTGGGCTGAAGCTTACTCAAAGAGATGTTGTGAAGGATTTGTATAAGCCCCCAAGGTGCTATAGTTTTCTGAGACCACACCTATGGATTCCACTGCTCCCAGCAGTTTTTTGGGGGCGGGGGTTGAGAGAACTTCACCAGAGCAGAGGTGTCTTCTATGTCTTTAGACCTTCGTCTTAAGAGATTTCAGGTCCTTAATAGTCCGTAAGATTTCTTGGCAGTTTATGATCTTCAAAAGTCTTCTGTTTATAAACTAGATATGTAGGTGTTTATATACTTCACCCTTCCCACTTATTCCTTTGCACACCATAGAAAAGAGCTGGGTTTTATTCTGAGATAGTGTTACCAAATTCGGCCTGTGTGCCTGACGCACCATGAGGCCCATCAATACTAAATGTTAGAGTTTGGAACAGAGGAAGATTCCTACAAGGAGATGAGTGCTCATGCCCTAAGAACCCCAAAGTTACTGAAAGCTTTCAGCAAGCTCCTTTCAAAGCAAAAGGTGAGGGAGAGGCGTGATTGGTTGTTGCAGACTTCTTGAGGTCAGGTCATGGTCGGGTAACAATGTTCCTGTAAACCTCTACCAGATGAATGTTATTCTCTGTCCTGACGAGAAAGGGTAAAGTCCCAAGGCACAGCTTTCACCCTCCAAGGTCCTGGTCCTGACGAAGGGGAGGCAGAGCTCAGTTGGCAGCTCCTTCAGGTCCAGGTTCCCACATCCTGCCCAGCTGTCGTCCCTGAGGGAACCAGGCACCCAACCCAGACTGGCCCTCATTCTCCTCAGGCTGCACAAATGGGAGACCCCAGGTATTATAGACTGCAGCCCAGGCAGATGGCCACTGCTGGTAGGTCGCAGAGAGAGGGATGAGACGTTCACTGCTCCTCAGGGCCTATGCTATGCTAAGTCACTTCAGTCGTGTTCGACTCTGTGAGACCCCATAGATGGCAGCCCACCAGGCTCCCCCGTCCCTGGGATTCTCCAGGCAAGAACACTGGAGTGGGTTGCCATTTCCTTCTCCAATGCATGAAAGTGAAAAGTTAAAGTGAAGTCGCTCAGTCGTGTCTGCTTAGCGACCCCATGGACTGCAGCCTACCAGGCTCCTCCGTCCATGGGATTTTCCAAGCAAGAGTACTGGAGTGGGGTGCCATTGCCTTCTCTGCCTCAGGGCCTGGGTCATGGCTAATGGAGGGCCTTAGTGAGGGCTCTGGAGGTCTGCAGGATATAGTCCCAGTCTGTTCCCTGGGCCCTCCAACTCACCCACTGGCCCACGGCTGGGTGAACAGTAGGGGCCTCCAGCAAAAGACCGGAATCTGCCTCTTACCTCACTCTCCACCTGATGACCACCACACCACTAAGCCTTGACTGAATCACTTCCCCAGTGGTCCCTCATTGACAGTTGCCAGTGGGCAGGGCCCACTGTGGCACTGACCAGTAGCTGAGCAGGACACTAACAGGCACTCATTGATGGTTGGTTGCTTGTGGGTGGGGCCCACTGTGTCGCTGACCAGTAGCTGAGCAGGACACTAACAGGCACTCATTGATGGTTGGTTGCTTGTGGGTGGGGCCCACTGTGGCGCTGACCAGTAGCCGAGCAGGACAGTAACAGGCATTCATTGACGATTGGTTGCTTGTGGGTGGGGCCCACTGTGGCACTGACCAGTAGCCGAGCAGGACACCAACAGGCACTCATTGACGATTGGTTGCTTGTGGGCCCTCTCTGGCGCTGACCAGTAGCCAAGCAGGACACTAACAGGTACTCATTGACGGTTGGTTGCTTGTGGGTGGGGCCCACCGAGGCACCGAGCAATGGCTGAGCAAACCTTGTTCCCTAGCAACAGGTGCAGAGTAATGAGGCACAGCAATGGCTGCCTGCTAAAGGCTGTTCTCATCCTGCTCTATTACAGGAGGACATTTTTGAAGGATTTTAAACAGGGGAGTGACAGTTGTGATTTTTTAAATGAAAATTATCTCACAGTTGTGCAGCAAAAAGGCTGGATGAGCAAGAAGATACTTTAGGAAGCTAGTTACAAATTAAGAAAATGGTGGCCCTTACTCAGATGATTGGAGTTGATTCAGTGGGTTGATTAAGGAGATATTAAAAGTAGAATCAGTAACTAGTGGCAGGTTGGAAATGGCAGTGGTAGAGAGGCAAGTGACGGGGAGCGTCTAGGTTTCTGGCTTAGCTGAAGCTGGCATCCTTCGTTCTGGTTAGGGGGCTCCAGAAGAGAGCCAGCCTGGCAGCGGGTGTTTGTGATTACTACAGCTCTGGTTCTGGACAGTCGGAATTTGAGGTGTCTTTGAGACACTCAAGCAGAGATGTCAGTTCCATAAACATTCTCTTTGCTGTTTAACAGTTAAAGGGGTTCTTTGAAGGTCATAGAGAGGTCTGCACTAGAGATAAGATTTGGGAATCACAGACTTTTAAATAGTAATTGAGGCTGTGGATGTGGTGAGAATATCCTGGGGAGGGGATAAAAAAAGATGAACAATGGAAAGAGGAGGTTGAGGAGATTAAGATAGCAAAGGAGGTGGCAGAGAAGGAGCTGTCAGGGATAGGAGGAAAGCTGGGAGAGTGTGGGGTCATAGAAGCCAAGGCAGTTGTGTTTCAAAAAGGAAGAGGGGGTCAGCTATGGTGAATACTGCCAAGACATTGAATAGGAGTAAGATTTTTAAAAATGAGTTAATTAGTGTGTTGTTAAACAAGAAGATGTGGAGTTTTGAAAATGGTGTGACAATTGGACAGGGAAATCTGGATAGATAATTGAACTCTTAAAAAGAAAATTATGTTTGCTTTAATCCATGTATTAATTAAATTCTTTGGGTTGCAAATAACAGAAACCCAACTCAATCTCCTTTAAACAAAATGACTTATTGCCCTGTGGAACTCTCATGTCCAAGGATAGGAGTGGCCCCTGGGACCTTGAATCTAGGGGCTCCAACAGTATCATTAGCTGTGTAGATGTGTGTTTCTGTGTCTCTATCTTTATCTCTCAGCTCTGCTTTCCTCTAAGGAAGGATTTCTCCTGGTGGTCCCTGGCAACGTAAGGCCTTTTTTTTAACCCTTACAATTCCAATGGAAAGAGTATCCCTCCTTCCCAGTTTTGGCAACAACCTCAGGGTTTACTTGGATTTTTCTCATTTATATCACAGGCTTATCCATAAACTAATCACCTGGGTCAGAAGCAATTAGATATGCTGACAGGTGAGGCCTGAGTCACCTCTCACCCCTGGATCTGGGCCCGATAAGAAAGTCAGTCTTGTCTGAATCACATGGGTTATAAAGTGATTTCCCAAAGGAAGGTCAAGATCTGTTCGCTGAAGGAGGAAGAAGGTATGCTGGGCAGGTGGAAACAATAGACATCTACTTCAACTGTAAAATAAGCCTTTGGCTCAATATATTGGAATGACCGCTTCTGCAGTGTATTTTGTAGGCAACTTTTCGGCATAAAGGATGACTAGATCTCTCTGTTACTATAACTTATAGAAAGGGCCCCTGGGTCTGATTCTTATGGCTAGAGAAAGGTAATTATTTTTGCTCCATGTACTGCTGCCCATTTGGGAAGCTGAATAATAACTAATCTTCAGCAAGTATTTGAGTAGATGCTTAATATCACCAGTCATTAGAGAAATGCAGATCAAAACCACGAGGACAATCACCTCACGTAAGTCAGGATGACCACTATAAAACAACAAACAGAAAATAATGTTTATGAGGATTTGGAGAAATTGGGACCCTGGTGCACTGTTAGTAGGGTTGTAAAATGGTGACTGCAACCATGAAATTAAAAGACGCTTGCTCCTTGAAGAAAAGCTATGACAAACCTAGACAGCATATTAAAAAGCAGAGACACTACTTTGCCGACAAAGGTCTGTATGTATATTCAAAGCTATGGTTTTTCCAGTAGTCGTTTCTGAATGTGAGAGTTGGACCATAAAGAAGGTTGAACGCCAAAGAATTCATGCCTTTGCACTATGGTTTTGGAGAAGACTCTTGAGAGTCCCCTTGGACTGCAAGGAGATCAAACCAGTCAATCCTAAAGGAAATCAGTCCTGAATATTCATTGGAAGGACTGATGCTGAAGCTGAACCTCTAATACTTTGGCCACCTAATTTGAAGAGCTGACTCATTAGAAAAGACCCTAATGCTGGGAAAGATTGAGGAGAAGGAGACGACAGAGGATGAAGTGGTTGGATGATATTACTGACTTGATGGAGTTGAGTTTGAGCAAGCTCTGGGAGATGGTGAAGGACAGGGAAGCCTGGCGTGCTGCAGCCCATGGTGTCGCCAAGAGTCGGACAGGACTGAACGACTGAACAGCAGCAACAGCAACAACCCGTGACCCAGCAGTTCCACTTCTGGGTACATATCTGAAAGAATTGAGAGCAGGGAGTCTCAGAGATATTTGTGCACCCCTGTTTTATCAGCATTATTTACAGTAGATAGGCAGAAGGTGGAAGCAACCCATGTATCCATCAACAAATGAATGGATAAACGAAAATGTGGTGTATCTGACAATGGAATAATATTCATCCTTAGAAAGGAAGGGAAGTCTGGCACATGCTACAACAGGAATGAATCTCAAACATTATGCTAAGTGAAACACGCCTGTCCCAATAAGACAAACACTATATGACTCCACTTCTTCGAGGTCCTCAGGGTAGTCAAATTTATGGAGACAGAAAGGGAAATGGTGGTTTTCCGGGGGAGGGGGAAAGGAGGAGCTATTGTTTAAAGGGTGCAGAATTTCAGTTTTGTAAGATGAGACGGTTCTGGGGATACATTGTACAACAGTGTGAATGTGCTTGGTACCACTTGACCACACACTTAAAAGTGATTGTGATGGTTTTATGTATTTTTTATCACAATTTAAAAAAATTTAAAGACTTATCGACTGTTTGAGCAAATTACATAGATTTCCTTAAGAAATCTTAAGGACATTTTGCAGTAAGGATTGGTGCACATAGCCAAAGCCATGGAAATGTTAGGGGATCGATTCATCAGCAGCTGCACGTGGCACGCCTCCACCACCACCTCGTTCCACTTTGTGCTGGATACACCTCTGAACCAGATGGTCGTTTCACTTTGCAATGGCTTTGGTAGATTTGTATGACCCACTTACCCTCATTTTCCTGGCCTTACATAGTTCAGTTGTGTTATGTGTTATCTGTAACTACCTTTTTGAAAAGAGTACTTCAAATCTAGTTCCTGGGAGTTTGTAATTCATCATTATATTTCTTTATAAGAAATCCATCCATGACTTCTTTTATGTCATTGGACATTTTTATTCATTCAGCGATAAATGCCTACTGAATATCACTCTTTTTAAATTTTTACTTTTATTGAGGCATAAACAGCATTAACATTTTATTAGTTTCAGGTATACGATGTACTGATTTGATGTTTGTATACACTGAGAAATGGTCACCACAAAAATCTGGTTAAGCATCTGTCATCTTACATAGTTAAATTATTTTTCTTCTGATGTGAACTTTCAAGATCTACTATCTTAGCAACTTTCAAACATACTATAGAATATTGTTAACTATGGTTACCGTGGTATATGTTACATCTTCATGACTTGTTTCATAGCTGGAAATTTGTACCTTTTGACCTTCTTCAAGCATTTGATTGTTATTCTTGAGCTAAGAGATACAAGTGTGCATATGGGCCTTGCTGAAAGCTGCGTAGGACAGAGTGGTGTGTGCCGCAGCAACAGTGTGCTCAAGGTATAGGGACCCAGAGGGTCAGTATTTCTTTGGGGATGGGCCGAGGCATAAAGAAAGTCTTCTTAGCAGAGGTAAATGACTGGGATAAACTTTAAAAATTTCTTAACGTACAAAAAAAATACTTAAGAAAAAGTAGACAAATCCAGTCTTGGTGGGAAATTTTAATATACTTCTCTTAATAGCAAATAGTAGAGCAGACAAAAGTCAGTAAGCACTAGAGTATAAACCAATGAACAGTCTTGCCTAATCAACATACATACAACACTGTACCCAAAATGATGGAGTGCACATTTTAAAGTATGTGTAATGTAAGTGCCAAAGTCAAGTATTTGTTATTCTAAGGAGTGCTTAGAGGACATTTTGTAGTCATTATAAAACTATATTGCTGTTCAGTCGCTCAGTTATGTCCGATTCTGTGACGCCATAGAATGCAGCACACCATGCTTCCCTGTCCTTCACTATCTCCTGGAGCTTGCTCAAACTCATGTCCATTGAGTCGATGATGTCATCCAACCATCTCACCCTCTGTCATCCCCTTCTCCTCCTGCTTTAAATCTTTCCCAGCCTCAGGGTCTTTTCCAATGAGTCGGCTTTTCGAATATTCAGGATTGATTTCCTTTAGGATTGACTGGTTTGATCTCCTTGCTGTCCAAGGGACTCTCAAGAGTCTTCTCTAGCACTACAGTTTGAAAGCATTAGTTCTTCAGCGCTCAGCCTTCTTTATGGCCCCACTCTCCATGATTAGTCAGTTGGTTCAGTTGCTCAGTCCTGTGCAACTCTGTGACCCCATGGACTGCAGCACGCCAGGCTTCCCTGTCCATCACCAACACCTGGAGCTTGCTCAGACTCATGTCCACTGATTCAGTGATGCCATCCAACCATCTTATCCTATGCCATCCCTTTCTCCTACTGCCTTAAATCTTTCCCAGCATCAGTTCTTCACATCAGGTGACCAAAGTATGGGAGCTACAGCTTCAGCATCAGTCCTTCCAATGAATATTCAGGACTTGTTTCCCTTAGGATTGACTTGTTTGATCTCCTTTCTGTCCAAAGGACTCTCAAGAGTCTTCTCCAGCACCACAGTTCAAAAACATCAATTCTTCGGCGTTCAACTTTCTATATAGTCCAACTCTCACATCCATACATGACTACTGGAGAAACCATAGCTTTGACTGTATGGACCTTTGTTGGCAAGGTAATATCTTTGCTTTTTTATTATGCTGTCTTGGTTGGTCATAGCTTTTCTTCCAAGGAGCAAGCATCTTTTAATTTCATGGCTGCAGTCACCATCTGCAGTCATTTTGGAGCCCAAGAAAATAAAGTCTGTCACTGTTTCCATTGTTTCCTCATCTATTTGCCATGAAGTGATGGAACCACATGCCATGATTTTTGTTTTTTGAATGTTGAGCTTTAAGCCAGCTTTTTCACTCTCCTCTTTCATTTCATCAAGAGGTTCTTTAGTTCTTCTTTGCTTTCTGCCATAAGGGTGGTGTCATCTGCATATCTCCTGCTGCTGCTGCTGTCGCTTCAGTCCTGTCCAACTCTGTGTGACCCCATAGATGGCAGCCCACCAGGCTCCCCCGTCCCTGGGATTCTCCAGGCAAGAACATTGGAGTAGGTTGCCATTTCCTTCTCCAGTGCATGAAAGTGAAAAGTGAAAGTGAAGTTGCTTAGTCGTGTCCGACTCTTCGCGACCCCCATGGACTGCAGCCCACCATGCTCCTCCATCCATGGGATTTTCCAGGCAAGAGTACTGGAGTGGGGTGCCATCACCTTCTCTGCTGCATATTTGAGGTTGTTGATATTTCTCCCAGAAATCTTGATTCCAGCTTGTGCTTCATCCAGCTCGGCATTTTGCATGATGTATTCTGCATATAAGTTAAATAAGCAGAGTGACAATATACAGCCTTGATATGCTCCTTTCCCAGTTTGGAACCAGTCCATTGTTCCATGTCCGGTTCTAACTGTTGCTTCTTGACCTGCATACAAATTTCTTAGGAGGAAGGTCAGGTAGTCTGGTATTCCTATCTCAAGAATTTTCCACAGTTTGTTGTGATCCACACAGTCAAAGGCTTTGACACAGTCAAGACAGCAGAAATAGATATTTTTCTGGAACCCTCTTTCTTTTTCAATGATCCAGCAGGTGTTGGCAATTTGATCTCTGGTTCCTCTGCCTTTTCTAAATCCAGCTTGAACATCTGCAAGTTCACGGTTCACATATTGCTGAAGCCCAGTCTGAAGAATTTTGAGCATTATTACTAGTGTATGAGATGAGTGCAATTATGCGGTAGTTTGAACCTTCTTTGGCATTGCCTTTTCTGGGATTGGAATGAAAACTGACATTTTCCAGTCCTGTGGCCATTGCTGAGTTTTCCAGATTTGCTGGCATATTGAGTGCAGCATTTTCACAGCATCATCTTTTAGGATTTGAAATAGCTCAACTGGAATTCCATCAACTCCACTAGCTTTGTTCATAGTGATGTTTCCTAAGGCCCACTTGACTTCACATTCCAGTATGTCTGGCTCTAGGTAAGTGATCACACCATCGTGGTTATCTGGGTCATGAAGATCTTTTTTGTATAGTTCTTCTGTGTATTCTTGCCACATCTTCTTCATATCTTCTGCTTCTGTTAGTTCCATACCATTTCTGTCATTTATTGTACCCATCTTTGCATGAAATGTTCCCTTGGTATCTAATTTTCTTGAGGAGATCTCTAGTCTTTCCCATTCTATTGGTTTCCTCTATTTGTTTGCATTGATCACTGAGGATCACTGAGGATCACTTTCTTATCTCTTCTTGCTATTCTTTGGAACTCTGCATTCAAATGAGTATATCTTTCCTTTTCTCCTTTGCCTTTCACTTTTCTTCTTTTCTCAGCTATTTGTGAGGCCTCCTCAGACAACCATTTTGCTTTTTTGCATTTCTTTTTCTCGGGGATCGTCTTGATCACTGCTTCCTGTACAATGTCACAAACCTCTGTCCATAGTTCTTCAGGCACTTTGTTTATCTGATCTAATCTCCATGATAAGAAAAGATGAAAGACTGAAAATCAGTGATTTAAACTTAGAGCTTAAATTGATGGAAAAATAGCACATCAAATGTAAAGAAAACAGAAGGGAAGAAACAAAAAAGAAATCAATGAATCAGAAAGCAAATATAGAAAAATAACCAACAAAGCCAAAACTAAGTGCTTTGAAAAGATTAACAAAATTGATGAGCCATAACAAAGACTGATTTTTTAAAAACTAGAGAAAATGTAATATTAAGAATGAAAAGGGGGATACCACTTGAAGAGCATTAAACATTAAAGAAATTAAAAGATACTTTTAACATCTTTATATCATGCAGTTTGGTTGTTTGGATGAAATGTATAAATTTCTTGAAAAATACAACTTACCAAAACAGAATAGAATAGAAAAAAGAATAGAAAATTTAAGTAATACAATATTTATTAAGAAAACAGATTCCATTATTTAAGACCTTCCCATGAAGAAAACCTCAAGGTCCATAATTTGTCTGGCGAATTCTTTCAGACATTTAAGGAAGAACCAATATTAGTCTCGTACAAACTCTTGCAGACAACAGAAGAAGAAAGAAGTTCCTAATTTTTCTGATAAGAAAGATATCAGAAGAATAATTTACAGAAATATATTATAGGAGAATCTCTCTTACTGACCTTTTTGTGAATGTAAAAGTCTTTAATATAACAGCAAATTGAATACATAAAAAGGATAATATGTTACAACAAAGTGGAGTGGTTTTTTCTCTTTTTAAAATTAATTTATTTTAATTGGAGGCTAATTGCTTTACAATATTGTAGTGGTTTTTGCCAAACATCGACATGAATCAGCCACGGGCGCACATGTGTTCCCCATCCAGAACCCCCCCGCCCACCTCCCCATCGCATCCCCCAGGGTCATCCCAGTGCACCAGGCAAAAGTAGGTTTTTTCAAGAATGCAAGGATAGCTTAATATTTTAAAAAATCAGTGTATTTCACCACATTGACAGAAACTAGAAGAATTATGTGGACATTTTGGTAGATATAAACATTTTGACCTAACAGAAAAGGCCCCTTTCAAAGACTCTGTCTTCCCAGCCTCCTCTCCTAGTGTTGCTATCTATGCACACGTCCCTTCAGCCATACATGGAGCAGTTTGTACTTGCTGAATCCTAAGTTATTTCTTGCCTCTATCTTTGCTCGTGTTGTACTACCTCTTCTTAATCCAGTAATTTAGACTTATCCTTCAGAAGTCAGCCGAGGATCCTGGGAAGATGTTAGCGGCATAGACTCCCCTCCCCTTATATACAGTAAAAGGCCTTTGGATAACTTCTACCTCTACAGTCAGTATGTAGAACATTTTTATGACCCTTAAAAGGAGAAAACTTTTCTGTAAATATCCCCTACATCTAATCCTAGGTAATTACTGACCTATCTGCTTTCTGTAGAAAATACAGATTAAATTTGTATTTTCTAGAGTTTCACATAATCAGAATCATATAATACGAACTCTTAGGCATCTGGCTTTTTTTACTTAGTATGTTTTTGAGATTCACCCATGTTATTGTAGCTCATTCTCTCTTATTGCATAGTTTTATTCCATCTTATGAATATTCTATAGATTATCCAATTAAGTGTTCCTGGACATTTGAGTTGTTTCTAATTTGAGGCTTTTATGAATAAAGCTATCATGAACATTACTGCACAAGTTTCCTTTTTTTTTTTTTTTAGTGTATAAGGTTTTGTGTAGATATGTATTTTCTTTTTCCCTGGGAAAATTCCTAAGAGTGAAATTGCTGGATAGTATGGTAAGTATGTTTTATACTTTATAAGGAACTGCCAAATTGTTTTCCAAAGTAGTTGTGTACCAGTATAAACTGGCCAGTAATGCATGAGTATTCCAGCTGCTTCTTATCCTAGGCAACACTTGGTATTGTTAATCTTTTTAATTTTAGCTTACCTGTTGGGTTTGTGATGGTATGTCATTGTGATTTTAATTGACATTTCTCTGATAATGAATGTTGAGTATATTTTAAGGTGTTTATTAGCCATTAATACCTCCTCTTTTGTATTGGGATGATCAAAAGGTAACACTTCATTTGTTATCTTTTTATCAGTTTTACCTTTTACCTATTGAGTTGTCAGAAGTTTTTTTTTTTAATTAATTTTTTTGGAGTATAGTTGCTTTACAGTGTGTGTTAGTTTCTACTGTACAGCAGAATGAACCAACCGTAGGTATACATGTATCTGCTCCCTGCTGGACTTCCTTCCCATCCAGGCCCCCACAGAAGATTAGGTAGAGCTCCCTGTGCTAGACAGTCTGTTCTCACTGGTTATTTTATACAGAGTATCAGTAGTGCATATGTGTTAAGTCTCAATCTCCCAGTTCTTCCCACCCCCCTCCTCCCCCTTGATATCCATATATTTGTTCTCTACGTCTGTGTCTCTGTTTCTGCTTTGCAAATAAGATCATCTATACCATTTTCTCGGAGAAGGCAATGGCACCCCACTCCAGTACTCTTGTCTGGAAAATCCCATGGACAGAGGAGCCTGGTAGGCTGCAGTCCATGGGGCAGCTAAGAGTCGGACACGACTGAGCGACTTCACTTTCACTTTTCACTTTCATGCATTGGAAAAGGAAATGGCAACCCACTCCAATGTTCTTGCCTGGAGAATCCCAGGGACGGGAAGCCTGGTGGGCTGCTGTCTGTGGGGTCTCACAGAGTCGGACACGACTGAAGCGACTTAGCAGCAGCAGCAGCATACCATTTTTCTAGATTTGACATATATGTGTTAATATATATTTGTTTTTCTCTTTCTGGCTTACTTCACTCTGTATGACACTTTCTAGGTTCCTTCATGTCTCTACAAATAGCCCAGTTTCATACCATTTTATGGCTGAGTAATATCCCAGTGTCTGTATGTATCCTCTGCTGATGGACATGTAGGCTGCTTCCATGTCCTGGCTACTGTGAACAGTGCTGCTGTGAAAACTGGGGTGTAGGTGTCTTTTTGAATTATGGTTTTTCTCTGGATATTCTGTCAGAGGTTTTTAAAATATATATATTCTGAATTTCAAGACCTTTATTTGATGTATGTACTGTGAACATTTTCTCCCATACTATGGCTTACTTTTTGGCTTACTTTTTCATCTTCTTAATATTGTCTTTGGAAGAGCTAAAGATTTAAATTTTTCAGTTCAGTTTATGAAATGCTGCCTCATGGTTCATACTTTCTGTGTCCTATAAAAGAAATCTTTGCCTGTCATTTATTTATTAGGCCTGAATTTATTTTCAGTTAATTTTTTAAAATGGTGTGAGCTAAGGGTCAAGGGTTTTTTCCCCCATATGAATAATTTTGTTGTCCCAATACCACATTTTTTTTTTTCCCAGAAGTGAGGTTCCTGGATCATATGGGAGTTCTATTTTTAATTTTTTGGTTTTTTTGAATTTATTTATTTTCATTTGTTTAAAAGACTGTACTTTCTTCATTGAACTAATGTAGTACTTTTATTGAAATCAATTGCCCGTGTATGTGAGGGTCTGTTTCTGGAGTCTGCTCTGTGACATGACATGCCTGTTCTTATGCCAAAGCCATACTGTCTTGGTTACCCTAATTTTGTACTGCTCTTGAAAGTAGTTGTGTAAATCTTTCAATTCTGCCATTTTCCAGCTTATTCTAGGTCTTTTGCGTGTTCATGTGAATTTTAGAGTCAGATCTATAAATTTCTACAAGGTTTTACCTGGCATTTCCTTGAGTCTGTATGTCACCTTGGAGAGAGTTAAATCTTAACACTGTCATAATCTAGTCTAAGAAAAGGTATATCCCTCCCTTTGTTTAGGGCTGACTTCATTTGTTACCTTTTTATCAAGTATCACAGTCCTGCACTCCCTGCTTTCCATCGTCTGACCACAGTTGTTGCCAGTAGTTTGTCCAGCTTTCTAGTTGTTTATGACAGAAGTATAATTTTTGACTCTCATATTCCTTCTTGGCCAGAAATGGCATCATAGCTTTTGAATCTTCTCAAAGTGTTAGTCGCTTAGTTGTGTCCAACTCTTTGTGACCCCATGGACTGTGTAGCCCACCAGGCTCTTCTGTCCGTGGTGTTTTCCAGGCAAGAATACTAGAGTGGGTAGCCATTCCCTTCTCCAGGGGAATCTTCCCGACCCAGGGATCGAACCTAGGTCTCCTGCGTTGCAAGCAGATTATTTACCACCTGAACCACCATGGAAGCCCTGAATCTTCTCAGATCTCTCCATAAAAATGAATGAAATAGGAAGACAAAGCCAGTTACCATGCATGACATCTACAACACAACCAGAAGATGAGGCATTTCTTTGACCCTCAGAATATGAGTATATGAGGCTAAATCACAGACAGCTGAAGACCTGTGTGATTTCATCTTCCGTACAGGAAGAAACAAGGAATCAGCTGAGCTTCTGCTGCCTTGAGATTAGTAAAGGCTTTTCAGAATTCAGAAGTCAACTTGAGAAGGTTCTCACTAACCAAAGAGGATCAATAACTTCAATGGATTGAAACAGCAAATACATTTTAATTTGTGAGTTTCAAATGATAATTCAAAAAAAATACCTCATTGTCATCATTGGAGTGTACTAGGGAAGCGAAGTGAAGTCGCTCAGTCGCGTCCGACTCTTTGCGACCCCATGGCCTGCAGCCTACCAGGCTCCTCCATCCATGGGATTTTCCAGGCAAGAGTACTGGAGTGGGGTGCCATTGCCTTCTCCAGGGGATCTTCCCGACACAGGGTTTGAACCCAGGTCTCCCACGTTGTGGGTAGACGCTTTACTGTCTGAGTCACCAGGGAAGTACTAGGGAACCACCTCATTATTTTGAAAGCTGGCAAATATAAGAAAAAAATCAAGCATTTATCCTGTTTCCTATTTTTACCTAAAGAAACAAAGTAGTTGATGAAACACTTTCTCTTTATAGATGTATTTTAGCTCATAAATGAAGAATGAATGAGGGGCTTCCCTGGTGGTCCAGTGGTTAAGAATTTGCCTTGCAGTGGAGGGGAACACCGGTTTGACCCCTGGTCCTGAAGGATCCCACATGCCATGAGGCAACTGAGCCTGTGTGCAACAACTCCTGAGCCTGTGCACCCTAGAGCCTGTGTTCTGCACCAAGAGGAGCCACCGCAGTGAGAAGCCCGCACACTGCAACCAGAGAGTAGCCCCGCTCACTGCAACTAGAGAAAGCCTGCACGTAGCCACCAAGACCCTGCACAGCCAAAACCAAAAATAAAGATATTTTAAAAAGAAAAAAAAAGAATGAAAAAACTAAAACATTGTTTTGCCACCACTGATGAAATCAGTGGGTCTTGGCAGAAATGATCAATGGCTGCTAACTTCACCAAAAAAGGCCAAAAAGACATTTCTGTGGAATCACTCATGACCACGTAGGAAGTAGGTACAAAATCTAAGGGAAAAATATCAAACCTGAACTGATCAAGCTTCTTGATCTGATTACCAGTCTATAATTATGAGACAGAGGTATATACTAAAAAACAATAAGGATACAATTACAAAAGTTAGCAAGGATAACTCTAGAGTAGGGATCAGCAAAGTATGGCCCATGGGACAGACCTGCCTCACTGCCTGGTTTTTTTTTGTGTGTGTAAGACTTGTGAGATAACAGTTTCTACATTATGTAACTGGTTGGAAAAAAACAATAATATTGTGCAAGATGTGAAAATTATATGAAATTCAAATCCCATGTCCACAAATAAAGTTTTGTTGAAACACTGTCATGCTCATCGGCTGTGGCTGTTCTCATGCTACAGAGCGCAGCCGTGGACGTAAATACTTGTAACAGAGACTACAGATTCCACAAAACCTAAAATATTTACTCACTGGCCCTTTACAGTAAGAAAAATAAAACAACCCGGCTGATCTCTCATTTAGAGGATTAATGACCCAGTTTCTTCAAAAAAAAAGAAAAGTAAGGAGAAAAAAGAGATGAAAGAAAGAATCAGTAGTTTACCAGACTTACAAGACATATTAATCGTCATAGTATGTAGATCATAATTGGACCCCTATTCAAAAAAAATGAAGCAGTATAAAATAAAGTCAGAAACATGAATAGTGATAAAGACATGTGATGATATTACAGAGCTGTGAAATAAGATTGACCATATTATGAAAATTGTGACTGGAAGATGGGTGCGTGGTGGTTCATTATACTGTTTTCTGTACTGTCATAAATGTTGGAAAATCTATTTTGCAAACTTAAAAATAAATTATTTCAAAATATAAGTCTCTTAAGAATCGCTTAAGGGGTTATCTCCTCTGGACCTTATCATCTAAGGCCTCTTCTCTGTGCTTCTGCAGAAACATGAACTTGCCGCGTCTGTTTTGGCTGTTCCTGCTGAATGGTTCGTTGATTGATTTCCTCAAACTGTTGGTCCCTGGGGGTGGGGGCCATGTGTTATTTGACTTTGAATCGTAGAATCTGGTACGTAACTGGCACGTTAGACCCTTAATAAATATTTTTGGAACAAATTGTGACTTTTCACGGCATATTGTGATTTCTAGATGTTAAATATTCTAAAATGTGGTCTTTGTTTTGTTGACATTATTCATTAATATTTATTTATCTTACTCCTTCAAAACAGCCTGTATTTCAGCATAAAGCCAAATTGTTTAAATACCTCTTACAAATCAGGAAAATATAACTTTAAATTGAGGCAGGTTATTGAATGGGTGTGTTAGTTTGAACTGAGATAGGTGTTTATCTTCATGGTAAGTGTGGTGTAGTTCTTTCCAAGTAAAACAACTATTTCTTCTCCAAGTACAATATTGTGTATTTCTAAATGTAGTGAAAAAAGTCCATATTCAAATCTGAGATCAAAATCTATCCTTATACCAACTATAAATTATTTTTTTGGTACTTTTTTGTTCTTTATTTGCTTAATAAATAGCTATTGGTTGTGATTATTGACATTTTAAGATTAAAAAATCCAATTATTTTGCTTGCTTTCTTCATTCTGCACATCACCTTCATATTTTGTAGCAGCTTCTTTATCATGGATATTTTCTTTCCTGCTTTCAGTGTAATTTGAACCTCACAAACCCTGAGCTCCAAGGAAAGTGAGTCAGAAAAACAATCATGATGGTTAAGTCAGAGTCTCCTTTTCAAATAAGTCACCTGGCACCTCAGTGCTTCACATTCATGGTACCTTTTGGTACCCTGGGCTTGGGCACTCACTTGTATTGTGAACTGTCAAATGCTTAGTCATCAAGTTATTTTTGTAACCGTATTCTCCTGTGCTCTTTTCCTCTCAGTCAGGATATTTGTAGCAAATGTGAGGACTTTCTCTTGTTATTTCCATAAAAGTTAAATGCTGTATTTTCTTTCCGGCCCTTATAATCATATCTACCATGGAGTCGCTAAGAGTCGGACAGGACTGAGCAACTTCACTTTCACTTTTCACTTTCATGCATTGGAGAAGGAAATGGCAGCCCACTCCAGTGTTCTTGCCTGGAGAATCCCAGGGACGGGGGAGCCTAGTGGGCTGCCATCTATGGGGTCACACAGAGTTGGACACGACTGAAGCGACTTAGCAGCAGCAGCGGCAGCAGCATGGTTTTAAAGCTAATTTACCTAGCTAAATGCCAGTGCCCACTATGGTACCCTCTTGACTTGCTTGCTCAAACTAGTAGGTGAAGTCAGACCTGAGAGGTTTCTAAGTTCAGTTCAGTTCAGTTCAGTCGCTCAGTTGTGTCCGACTCTTTGCGACCCCATGAATCACAGCACTCCAGGCCTCCCTGTCCATCACCAACTCCCAGAGATCACTCAGACTCACGTCCATCAAGTCAGTGATGCCATCCAGCCATCTCATCCTCTGTCGTCCCCTTCTCCTCCTGCCCCCAATCCCTCCCAACATCAGAGTCTTTTCCAATGAGTCAACTCTTCGCATGAGGTGGCCAAAGTACTGGAGTTTCAGCTTTAGCATCATTCCTTCCAAAGAAATCCCAGGGCTGATCTCCTTCAGAATGGACTCGTTGGACCTCTTTGCAGTCCAAGGGACTCTCAAGAGTCTTCTCCAACACCACAGTTCAAAAGCATCAATTTTTCGGCACTCAGCCTTCTTCACAGTCCAACTCTCACATCCATACATGACCACTGGAAAAACCATAGCCTTGACTAGACGGACCTTTGTTGGCAAAGTAATGTCTCTGTTTTTTAATATGCTGTCTAGGTTGGTCATAACTTTCCTTCCAAGGAGCAAGCGTATTTTAATTTCATGGCTGCAATCACCATCTGCATTGATTTTGGAGCCCAGAAAAATAAAGTCAGCTACTGTTTCCGCTGTTTCCGCATCTATTTGCCATGAAGTGATGGGACCAGATGCCATGATCTTAGTTTTCTGAATGTTGAGCTTTAAGCCAACTTTTTGACTCTCCACTTTCACTTTCATCAAGAGGCTCTTTAGTTCTTCTTCGCTTTCTGCCATAAGGGTGGTGTCATCTGCATGTCTGAGGTTATTGATATTTCTCCTGGCAATCTTGATTCCAGCTTGTGCTTCATCCAGCCCAGCGTTTCTCATGATGTACCCTGCATATAAGTTAAATAAGCAGGGTGACAGACAATATACAGCCTTGACGTACTCCTTTTCCTGTTTGGAACCAGTCTGTTGTTCCATGTCCAGTTCTAATTGTTGCTTCCTGACCTGCATATAGGTTTCTCAAGAGGCAGGTCAGGTGGTCTGGTATTCTCATCTCTTTCAGAATTTTCCACAGTTTATTGTGATCATTTTGGTTTATCTTTATAATACTTGTAACTCTTACTTATAATGACAGGGACCAAGGAGAACATGGATAACTAAAATCTGGAAATGAAGTTTATAATTTATAATACGTGAAAGTCAAAGCCTGAGGCTCTCTTTATATAAAGTGTGGTGTAACCCCCACCTTGGAGTCGTGTGGTGTTCTGGCCACTGCACCTCAAGGAGACTGCAGAGCTGGACAGCATGAGGGGATGGGTCAAAGTATGATTGGAGGAAATAGGGGGTGTCAGCGATTGGCATTCTTTGATTATTCAACAGATATGCAAGATACAAAGATGAATGTTCTTTGGAGTTTTCGATAAAAGGGGAACTAGAAGGGGAGGGACAGAATGACAGACAGGTACACAGACATTACCTTGCACAGCACCTCCTGACCGCTGATTTCAGTGCAGATTTTTAGCCCTTGTTTTTATGCTATCCCTGGACATCACCTGACTGCTGACCATTCTTCACTAGAAAGTCTCACTCCTCTAAGCTTCCACACTCCTCTATCCTAGACTCAAGTTCTTGATATTGGCTTCTGTTCTTTTTGTCTTATAATAAATTTGGTATTTCCTAGAGTATTCCACTTCTCTTCCTTCCCATTATCAATTCCAAACCATTTTTCTACCCCAGCACTTGCAGGGCATTTGGCAGACTCATCAGTTAACAGTGGATTCCTTTGGCTGGTGGGGGGACAGCATCCCAGGCGAGGTCCCTGGGTGAGTGTGATGCATTCTCCCTTCCTTTTGGGCAGCCTCTGTGTCTCTGTTAAACCCTAGCACAGTGGCTGGCCGTAGCAGGAGCTCAGACACGGGGTGTGTTTCAGTAGCAGCAGGTGCCGTGTGCTGCGGGAGCACAGAGCAAGTCACTTACCTGAGAAGGTTAGAAGAGGTGGCACAGAGGAGCCGTCTCCTTCAAGGAGATTCCAAGAGGGGGATTTTCAGAGATAAGGAGATCAACTATTAAAATGTAGGAATGTATGAATGACAAGTGGTTAGGTATACAGACTTCTTTTTACTAAATCCCAAAACATTAGAATGAAAAAGCCCTTTTTGAATCTTGAATAAGATGAAGTGTTTAAAAAAAAAAAGCAAGATGTTCTGCATCATTGGACAGGTAATAAATTTGTGGATCTCATTCCCAAGAAATTACATCGGCATGAAATATTTTGTTGATTTTCATGAAATTTCATTCTTTCATTCACTAAAACTTGCTGAATCATCTTCTACGTGTCAAAGATTATAATGAGTGTATTGTTGTTGTCACTGTTTAGTTACTAAGTCATGTCTGATTCTTTGCAACCCCATGGACTGTGACCCTCCAGGCTCCTCTGTCCATGGGATTCTCCAGGCAGGAATACTGGAGTGGGTTGCCATTTTCTTCTCCAGGGGATCTTCCCGACCCAGGGATTGAACACAAGTCTCCTGCCTTGGCAGGCATATTCTTTACCACTGAGCCACCAAGGTTGCCCATTGTATGAATAATAGTAAGTAGAACAAACGTAGCCCCTGCCTGTCTGGGCTAATAGTCTAGTGAAAAAATAGATGTCGAACAATCAACACACACACACACAAACTGATAAATGCTATGAAAGAAACAGTACGGTGCTATTGGAAAGCGTCCTAGGGTGGCCCAGCCGAGATTTGGGTTAGGGTGAAGTGAACAGTGGTTAGAGGTTAACTAGGTATAAAGTCAGGGAGAGGAAGCAGAGGGAAGAGGTGTGTGAAGTTCTGTGGAAGGGTGGTTTGGCTAAGCGGAAGAGTAAGAGCCATAAAATGGCTCATCTCAAAGGTGTTGTCAGGGAGGAAGGCCATACCTGTTCCGGCACAGCCACTCCAGAGTCCTGGACTGAGGGGCTGCAGGAGCTAATCTAGTGACATTTGCTAAACATTGTGATAGTTCCCAAGGATTCAAGGGGTAATAAGACACATTCTAGAACCTGCCTTGCACTGCCTAGGGATTCCTCCTCATTCTTATCAGGGACAAAGAAATGTAACTAATTACAATATAGCATGGTAAGTACAAGATCCTGAGAGAGCATAGAATTCTGAGAGGTCAGCCAGCTTTGCCTTGTGGGGTTTGGTTGGGATAAAGTGGGGTTTTGAAAGACCAGTGAAAAAGGAAGGCCACTTCAGGAACAAGCTCTACAACAAAATCAGTGCGTGAGGAGCAGCCTGATGCAGCAGGGACGGTGTACGCTGGGAGGGTGGTGGGATGAGAAGGCTGTTTGGAGATTGGCTCTCCGAGACCTGGGCACTGACTGGTGTTGAGGGAGCAGTGAGGAAAGGAGCCCAGTGGGATGCCAGGTTGATCACTCAGGGTGGTGGCTGACTGGGATGTGTGATGCCATACATGGAGGCAGCCGCATATGGGAATGGCAGTGTCTGTGGAGAAAACTCTCCCAGTCTGGCCGAGCTGACATGGAGGGATGTGTGAGCTAGCCAAGTGAAGTCTCTGGGGACCCACAGTGGCCTAGAGGTAGGAAGTCAGAGGACTAGAGGAAGTCAGGCCAGGGCCAGGGCCCGCTCATTTATTTTCTAATAAACTTTTTATTCTAGAATAGCTTTGGATTTGCAGAATAGTTGTAAAAATAGTACAGAGTTCCCATAGATGGATTTATTTAGGTCCTGCTTTCTTCTCTTCCTTGAGTTTATGCCATATTGGAATGGGAATTCTTGTTTACCCAAATATTCCCACATGCATGCATATGAGGCTTAATGTGGTTGAAAAATCAAAACAGTATAAAAAGATAAATAGTAAAAAATCTCACTTCAACCTCTGCCCCGGCCGTACTGTTCACTCTCACTCCCTACAGATAATGATTTGTATTAGTCTCTTGTGTACTCATCCTTCCAGTTTGTAAAATGTTATTGTTATTGTTCAGTCGCTAAGCTGTGACTGACTCTTTTGCGTTCCCGTGGATGGTAGCTCGCCAGCCTTCGCTGCCCCTGGAGTTTTCCAGGTACGAATACTGCAGTAGGTTGCCACTTCCTTCTCCCTGACTGAGGGATCAGATCCAGACTCCTGCAGGCAGGCAGATTCTTTACCACTGAGTCACCAGGGAAGCCCTTTTAAAATGTAAATGCACGCAAATAATAAGAGTATACCTTGTATGTTCCCTCCTTTCCTTATACAAAGATATCACATCATGAACACTGTTCTGTAGCTTGCTTTCCAGCAGAACAGTGTACCTCACAGATCAACACATAAAGACTGGGAAGGGAGCTGTAAGCCATCTGTGGCTACTGAACACTTGAAATGTGACTGGTGCAACTGAAAAACAGAATTTTAACTTTTATTTAAAATTTAAGTTTAAAAATTAAAGCACTGTAAAATATTATCCCACTAAACTCTGTTGATTTGGTAGGACTGCATTTCACGTTAACCATTTAAAATACAGCATCTCAGCTGAGCTGTGATATAAGTGTGAATCCCACTGTTGCTGCTGCTACTGCTAAGTTGTTTCGGTCGTGTCCGACTCTGTGCGACCCCACTGGATTTCAGAGACTTAGTACCAAAAAAAAAGAGAACATAAACTATCTTAATAATGTTTTACAGTGTTTGATCATGTTTTGATATATTAGTCGCTCAGTCATGTCTGACTCTTTTATGACCCCATGAACTGTAGCCCACCAGGCTCCTCTGTCCATGGGATTCTCCAAGCCAAGAGTATTGGAGTAGGTTGCCACTTCCTACTGTATTTTGATGTATTAAATTAAATACTAAAATTTTACCAGTTTATTTATGCCTTTAAAATGTAGCTAGTAGTTTAAAATTACATAAGTGGTTCAAATTATACTTCTACTGGACAGCACTGATGTAGGACATCATGTTTTTTACAGTTGTTTAGTATCTCATTGCATAGAGTGTCATACTTTATTTAACCAGTCCACTGTTGATGTATACTTGAGTTGTTTCCAATCTTTTACCATTAAAAATATGGAGATGCTTAACCCCATCCATGCATCACTTCGTATGTGCAAGTTGATCTGTGAAGGGAATCCTCAGTCCAGCAGAGGTTGCTGAGTTGAAGAGTAAAAGCATCCATAGTTCTGATAACACCATGTTGCCCTCCATAAGGCTGTACCAGTTTGCACTCCTCCTAGCAATGCGTGTGTGCACGTTTCCCACATACTTCCATTTTAAACAGCAGTTTCTACATGTTGGGGTAATAATGAATATGTTTCTTTTTGCTGCTTCTGAGAGAGTTTTAAAAAGAAATCACAAACGGTTTGCCTGACTTGTTTTTTCATTAAAAAAAAAAGATTCCTATTAATAATAGAATTCTTAGAATCAACATTTTAGAATGGTCTTTTTTTTTCTCCTTTAAAAAAAAAAAGTCAAGGAATTAACCCACAGTTTTCCTGAACAAAAAATTTCTTTGCAGGTTGTAGCTTTCATCATATTCAAATCTAGGAAGAGAGATTTGATGAGAGTTCAGAAAACTTTTTTATAAAGAGCTGTGGACCTCCCACGTCCCTCCAGCGCCCCCTCTGGCTGTGGTGGACCAACACCGTGAGGCAGATACAGTTGCTCGATTCTGTACGCTGTCAGTTTATCCCGTCCCCGAGTGAGTTGTTAGTACTAAACGCTAAGCACTTCTCGTGAGCGGCCACAGTCAACATTATTAGTAAGCTACAGAAAAGTCTATCTTTACACCTTTAGGATCCAGCAGTTGTCCCTCCCTTGAGATTTATGTGCCCTCCCTCTACTGCTCTCTCTGCCTTTTTTGTTTTTTTTTTTTCAGATTGAAATGAAGAACTAGACATTCAGCATCCCAAACCAAACTGCTTCCATTTTTCCATACATAGGAATCTGAAAATAAGATTCTCATGAAGAGAAATCTCACTATATAGTTGGGGATATGGCAGATAACTTAATGAGTTAGTATAATGGAAACCTTTGGCTTCCAGGAATTATAAACTTGTATTTTGCCAAATCCTAGAGGCGTAACATTGTATTTTATAGCAAATATCTTTAATGGTTTGTTGATTTTCAATATGAAAAGGTTAAGAAAAGCAATACAGGCTGAGACTGTTAATGTTGATCATGACTCAGGAAGAGGACTGAGATACTGGGACTCATTGGAAGGGCCATCCTTGGCAGTTGATATTGAGTCATTTCTATTGTGCTTAAGTTATAGAATAACTAGATAGATAACTTTCTAATAGGAAGGAGCGGTATCACAGCTATTCTTTATGTCTCTTCTGCTTCTGTTGCTAATTTTGCTTAATTGTTTCAGGAGGGGTTTTCACTCATTGGTAGCAAGAACTGGTTGAAGATTGTAAGACGCATGGATTGTCTGTTGTTTGGAACAACCATAAAGGTAAGATTCTGTGTGGCCAACTGTTTTTAAGCAACTGTTCATACACTTCTCATCTGCTAAGTGAGTACTGGAGTGGGTGCAGGAGCTTCTCTTTGCAGGTGAAATGGTACTGGGAAGAACACATTTGTTTAAGAAAGGTTTGCATTCTGAGCAAAACATGAAACAAGGACTATCGAGAGGCAGAAGCATGGTTCATAAGGGGATGTTGCTGAAGAACCAGGGCTGTGATTGATCTGTCAATACCTGCCTGACAGAGCTCTGCGACCATTCTCCATCTCCCAGCACAAATTGGGAGAAGGTGGGGTTACATCATTGTTTGTCTTGCTATTTAGATTTCAAAGGGGGTGTGCTTTCAAATGCTTCACTGAATGTCTTTTCATTTTTCTCTCTTTAATACTAAATAATAAAATTCCTTTTTATTTGCTTACTTGGCTGTATTAAACATAAAGAATGATCCTTATGAAAGCAACATGAAAACTAATCACCTGTATTATTTTCTTTCAGAAATAACTGTAAAAACCAATCTGTTAACATTCACTGACTAGATAATAACTGAAGTTCAGGTAAAAGATCCTAATTTTTATTGGGCTCATAGACTGAGAGTTGAAAGAGGTCTTCAAGAGCACCAGCCACTCCAGAGGATCCCCAGAGAATTCAGAGGGTCCATGAACTGCATGGATTTTCACTGACCTTTAACTGAAATTTATAATTTCGTTCAACGATGCCTGTTGGCATCAGACCACATTTGCACCAGTAGAAATCAAATGTCTTCATATCACTTTTTAGCTGTTTCAGAAATCTTCAATGTCATTTATGCTCATCACACCCCAGTGTTATGGTGGTGGTTAGTCCTGCTGCTGGATCTTTTTATTGAGTATATTAATAAGGAAGCATACATCTTATTAGAGTATAAATTAGTGTTAATAGTGTGATACATTAAGTATACTTCAGTATAATTGGTTTCCTTTGAACTTATATATTTTATGTGATTAAAAACATTTTTCTGAGTAGGGGTCCTCTGGCTTCATCTGACGGCCAAAGGGGTCCGAAGCACGTACTCAAAACACGCAGGAGCCCGTTTTCATTTTACGTGAGGGGACTGAATGCAACATAGGCCAGTAGCCAACTAGCTGTCAGAAAACTGGACCCCGCGTTGGTCTCCTATCGATGGTGTCATGTTGAATGAATGTATGTGTCTTCTAAAAAGCTATATTATGCCACGTGTCTGATATTTGAGTTTTAATTTTTTTGTTATTAATTTTTAAAAAAAAAACTGTAAAGGGGAAAATAATTTGACTGCTCAAAAATAATCATTATTAACATTTTAAAGTTTTTACTAGGCATATATATCGTATCAGTAAGAATAATGTTCAGATGCATGTGACCAAAAATCGAGGTGTAATGGCCCCACCCCACAAAATAAAGGGTTATTTTTTTCACTAAATAGAAAAGCCAGAAGCAGGCAGTTGCTGGCAGTTGGCTCAGCAGCTCTGCTGTGCCAGAGTCAACGCCTTTGCAGCTCCCTTGGCCTTGCCTTCACATTTTCAAAATGGCTACTAGAGCTGTCGTATTTCATTCGTGGGAAACCAGCTTCATCTATCCCTTTTATAAGGAAAGCATAGACTTCCCTGTAAGGCGCTCTACCTCCCATGGTCCCTGAAAGATGTCTGCTTCTGTCTCAGGGACCAGAACAGCGTAATGTGGTCATCCCGATCTGCCAAGATTAGCCAATGAATGTTTGGCTTTTCCAGCCTCTGGTATGGATTGCCTCATGGCAGTGAACAGTGTCTGCCATATAGATAATTTATAATTTGGGGATTGTGGTATACAGAGGGCTTTGTATCCTGCTTTCCTCACTTAACATTGTATCTGGAACATTATACCAAGGCATTTCTTAGTCTTTGAAACATGATTTTCCGTGACTACCTAGTATTTGTATTGTTTGGGTGCACCATGAATCGGTTAACAAATTCCTGATTTTTCACTATTGTAAAAATGTTTTGATTTTCATTAGGATTTATTTACAGAGTTTTTGAGATAAAAGTACTAGAAGTATGAATGTGTATTTCGTAAATGTGCCCTCCAAATAGGTTGTTCCTGTTTCTACAGCACTGACATCTGTAAAAATGCCTATTTGTCCAAATCCTCTCCAACAGGGTGATATAATTTAAATTTAAAAACTAATTTCTAATTTGATAAGCAAAAATGAGCATCTTCCTTTAATTTTCATTTCTTTGGTAACTACTGAGAATGAATATTTTTTTGTGTGTTTGTTAGCCAACCATCTGTATTTCTTCTGTGAATCACCGTCTACTGCTTTTGCCTAATTTTTCTCTTCAAAGTCTTTACTCTCTGTGTATAGAGATTACATGTTAAATGCATGTATTTTGTGTAGTTATATAATTTGAAAAGTGATTATTGATGTATATACCATATACTTTATATGTAGATTTTTAAATATTCAAGTTTAGGATCCTTTTGCCTGTTGTTATTGGAATGGTATTCTTTATCCAAAGATATTTCTAGCTGCCTAGTACTAGATTTTTTCTGAATTATTTTAAATTTAGCCTCCTTACTAAACTGCTATTAGCTCTGGTAATTTAATTTCTAGGAAAGTAATTTTATAATCTGCAAACAATGATAATTTTCTTCCCATACTTTTCTCACCTTACTGGATTATCTAGACCTTCCAGAACACTGTAATTTGACAGTTACACAGTCATCCTTGACATCTTGCTGACTTGAATGGGAACAAGTGTGTAGACATTAAGAACATTTCTGGCTGTTGACTGGATATTCTTTACCATGTTAGGGAGATACTCCTTCAACTATAGTTTATTTACTAAAACTTTTATCAGGATTACATATTAAATTTTAACTCCTATCAAAATCATTATTTGTTTCACTTTTTTTAATCCTTTGATATATTAATACTGAGCCAACACACTGTGATTTTTGCCTTATTTGGCAAAGGGTACACAACTTTTTTGTTTCTTGACTTGGATAACTTGTAGTTAAACAAGTATTGCAAAACAAACATTTTTCTGTAAATTGATAAATAGAAATATTTAGAAATAAAATGTTTGTTCCTTTAACAGAAATTTAACATAACTTAAATTCAAGGGGCAATAAAGATGATGTTTCTTTTCTCTTTGGCTGAAATAAGTAGATTGTAAAAGATCTGCCTACTTGTAACATGGGCTTCTTTTTTTTTCAGTAATTGTAATCAAAATGATCTTGGCTGATTGGCTAACAGTCGACATGTAATTCCTTATGTGAAAAGACTGATTCAAAGGAATAATTGTAAACCACTGTTGTGACTCACCTCCAATAACTCACTGAAGAATATTTTCATGGTTTTCTCTGGCCTCAGCCTTAAGTATCACCCCTTGGTTTCAAAGCAAAGGATCAAAGAAAATGTTGAAGTCCTTTTTCCATACTCCCCCACCTCCAATTTCTACTTAGAGGAATTCACTGCTAGTGGTGGGATAAACTGCTCCAGTTGGGGTGCTAGTGATGATGGGGAACTTCTTACAGATCTGGGTGAATCTAAAACCAGCAGGAAGACATGGCCATGTTTGTGAGGATTCTCACATCTCCTCGGCTGTCTTCCTACGTGGTACCGACTGGGCCCATGTCTTCATGTTGCTGATACCCTGTAACATTAGCTACAGAGCCTGCAGCTTAAGATCTCTGCATGGAGATGCCATTCACACTTTGTGAGTCAGTATTTAATGGGCCCAATGCTTCCCAGAAGGTGAAGCCTCATTTTCTTGTGTGTACATGAAGATTAGTGTATAGAGACAAACACTAATCCTTAACGTTTGTTTCTTCAAGAAATTTTCTATTAGTTGTAAGAACTTGAAATTAAGTATTTTGAAGGAGAGTGGGAACACTTTAACATATAAGTCACCACTTTTGTTGTTGTTCTTCAGTCACTAAGTTGTGTCCAACTCTTTGTGACCCCATGGACGTCAGGCTTCCCTGTCCTTTACTATCTCCTGGAGTTTGCCCAAACTCATGTCCATTGAGTTGATGCCATCCAACTATCTATCTCATCCTCTTTCACACCCTTTTCCTCATGCCCTCAATCTTTCCTAGCATTAGGGTCTTTTCCAGTGAGTTGGCTCTTTTCATCAGGTGGCCAAAGTATTGAGATTCAGCTTCAACATCAGCCCTTCAAATGAATATTCAGGGTTGATTTCCTCTAGGATTGATGGTTTGATCTGCTTGCTATCCAAGGGACTCATAAGAGTCTCCCCCAGCACCACAGTTCGAAAGCATCAATTTTTTGGTGCTCAGCATTCTTTATGGCCCAACTCTCACATCTGTACATGACTATTGGAAAAACCATAGCTTCAACTATGTGGGCCTGTGTCGGCAAAGTGATGTCTGATGTCTCTACTTTTTAATACACTGTCTAGTTCTGTCATAGCTTTTCCTCCAAGGAACAAGCATCTTTTAACTTCATGGCTGCAGTCACCATCTGCAGTGATTTTGGAACCCAAGAAAATTAAGTCTATCACTGTTTGCATTTTTTCTGCACCTGTTTGCTGTGAAGTGATGGGACTGGGTGCCATGATCCTCGTTTTTTGAATGTTGAGTTTCAAGCCAGCTTTTTTGCTCTCCTCTCTCACCTTCAAGTGGCTCTTTAGTTCCTCTTTGCTTTCTGCCATTAAGGTGGTGTCATCTGCATATCTGAGATTATTGATATTTCTCCTGGAAATCTTGATTCCAGCTTGTGATTCATTCAGCCCAGTATTTCACATGATGTACTCTGCATATAAGTTAAATAAGCAGGGTGATAATATACAGCCTTGGCGTACTCCTTTCCCTATTTTGAACCAGCTGTTCCATGTCTGGTTCTAACTGTTGCCTCTTGACCTGTGTACAGGTTTCTCAGGAGGCAGGCAACGTGGTCTGGTATTCCCAACTCTTTCAGAATTTTCCACAGTTTGATTCCACAGTCAACAGCTTTAGTGTAGTCAATGAAGCAGATGTTTTTCTGGAATTAGCTTGCTTTTTCTATGACGCAGTGGATGTTGGCAATTTGATCTCTGGTTCTTCTGCCTTTTCTACATCCAGCTTGTACATCTGGGAGTTCTTGGTTCAAATACTGCTGAAGCCAGACTTGAAGGATTTTGAGCATTACCTTGCTAGCATGGGAAATGAGCACAATTGTGCAGTGGTTTGAACATTCTTTGGCACAGCCCTTCTTATGATTGGAATGAAAACTGACCTTTTCCAGTCCTGTGGCCATTGCTCACTTTTCCAAATTTGCTAGCATATTGAATGCAGCAGTTTCACAGCATCATCTTTTAGTATTGGAAATAGCTCAGCAGGAATTCCATCACTTCCATTAGCTTTATTCATAATAATGCTTCCTAAGCCCCACTTGACTTCACATTCCAGGAAGTCTGGCTCTAGGTGAATGACCACACCATCATGGTTATCTGGGTCATTAAGGCCTTTTTTTTGGTACAGTTCTGTGTGTTCTTGCCACCTCTCTTAATATCTTCTGCTTCTATTAGGTCCATACCATTTCTGTCCTTTATTGTGCCCATCTTTGCAGGAAATGTTCCCTTGGTAACTCTATAATTTTCTTGAAGGCACTTAAAATATAGTAATTTGGGGGATTCCCTGGCTTCCCAGTAGTTAGGACTCTGTGCTTTCACTGCTGAGGGCCCAGGTTTAATCCCTGGCTGGGAAACTAAAGATCTCACAAGCCATGTGGCACGGCCAGTAGTTTCCTTAGATGATAGACACCAGAGACAGTCTATTTGGGACAGTTCGTGGCTATTATATATGCATAAAAGACTTTCATTTCACAACAAAGAGCTCTTTCTGACTTTTAATTCTGGCATAAAAAGAAATCGCCTCAAGATTTTCAACCTAGGAGTCCTTTGGTTAACCAAGTGGCAGGTTTTCTGTCGTGGTATTTTGATGCTGAGGATGTGGGATGAAGATGTAGCTCAATTTTAGATTTCTCCTGATGTGCCTTGGCTTTATCTTGGGTCCACATGTATTGAGGTGGTATTTCTGGTTTCAGATGATAAGCTCAAATTCTGTCTAAGAATTTTATAGAAGGAACATGGAGCAAATCATCAGTTAGGCTGTCAGACATACAACTTTCCCTGTCATTTCCTGGAACTACATTCCAAAGAAACACTAGCTGTCCAAACTCATTGTTGTGTACACTCACATAGATAGGTAGATACCTCTAGACAAGTGGTCTGAGATTTTTGCCCTGCTTATATACTTAATAATTATCTGTTCCTTTATATAGTTTTCATCTAGTGATGAGGTGCAATTTTTTATGTGATTACTCTCAAAAGGTTAATTACAGAATCATCATGGAAATGGCTGATACAAAGGTGCTACATATAGATGTCCCATTTGTACAGTCTCAACTAGTGAGAGGTGGAAATAGCTAATTAATTGTAAACAAGAAAGCTCAGTTTCACGTAAGATTCATAGAATTACCAAAAACTGAATGTGGAGTTCTCTCATCAGTTCTTTCCCTTTCCTTCCGGGGGTTAGCTTTCGAAGACTCTTGATAATTTGGGGATTATTCATCCAAGAGAAAAATGACTAAGGAAATGAATAGGCAATACTCAAAAATATTCATATTTTTTCATTGTTGGAGGGGGCAATGATAATGGATTAACCTTTATACTCAGGGGAAGAAAGTTAATGAATTTAAAAATGAAGAGAACCCAAGAGAGGCAGAAAAGGGGCAGCAGTGTCTGTGGACATGGCGCCTTACCACTACCTAGCCATGCCCAGTTTTCTATATCCTAAAGATACGGCTTTGTTTGATGGTTTTATCTAGAAATTTAAATCATGTAAATTGTGAACAAGAAAATCAAGGATTTCTGCTTATAGAAACTTTCAGGATTTTGTTAACTACAGTTAGAAACATTTTCCAGTTAGCAATGTGATTTGTGTATTTAAAAAATACAAAATGCTATTACTATGTTAGCATCCGAATTTCTTTGCAGAAGAAATTGAATAAAGGTACACAATACACATCACCTATTTGGGGTGGCTTTTGGGTAAGCTGCGTCTTCTAAAACTAGACAAGATATCAGACTAGAAAAAAGGCAACTACTTCTGTTAAAATAAGAGGTTTATTGTTGTTATTGTTACAATTTAGTTCTATTTTTAAACTTACAGTAAAATAAATTTGATGTGGTTGCCACACTTAAAAATTTTAATTGCATCTCTCCCACATTTGCTGGTTTGCCAGGGGATATAAATCATACAGCTAATTAAAGGCAGCATGTGATTGATTTGTCTGTGTGATTTGTAGGTAAGTCTGGCCTCTTTAAGGATAAAAGGGCACTGCAAATTAATGAGATACACTGGCTGTCAGCATTTGCCTGTCCCCAGATCCCGTTTTGTTTTTCAGATTCACTGGCTTGTTTAATGTGGTATCTATCTGGCTAGCTCTTCTATATACTCAGGTTTGGAAAATTTTGTTCAGCCAGGACTGTTAGCTTCACTGATTCTCCACCTAAGCAATTAGACGGTATGCAATCTTTGTTCCAAAGTAAGATAAAACGTGGATCTTTTACTGCAGTCAGTATAGTGACCTTCCTAGTCTTTATGATGGGCTTTTCCATTTTTTGCTGATGTCAGTCCCTTGAAGGAAATGAATATATTATGAGGCACAGCTCCCAAAAGGGAAAAGAAAACTAATTATTGGCTTTTCTATGCCCACATCAACAATCTAGGGTAACTGCTCCCTTATTGACACGCCTTCCCCTGCAAACAAAGGGAAGACCCCACAGTAAATAAAAGTAAAGTGATATGACGAGGGTTGCTGAGGATAACTTTTGATTTGTCACACAGAACAAGAGTCGTATGTTCCGGGTACAGTTTAGTGGAGGCTCCAGAGAGCAGGCACTGGAACACTGCTACAGCTGCGTGCAGAACCTAGCCCAGTACATCACCGTCCAGGTACCCGACGGAATCAGCCAGGAGTTCAGGCCAAGTCCTGGCCAAGGGAAGGGCTGTGTGCAGAGCATCCCACCACAGCATGGCGTAAGTAGGCAAGTAGGTGGATGAGAAACCTGAGAAGGTAGTGCTCTGGGGGGGCCAAAATCACAGTGGAATTTGCCGAGTCCACCACATTTGTAGCTTAAAGATATCTAATGTTGAGTGACTTACTTGTATTGACATATATATATAATTATGGTATTAGTTTCAGGTATACAATATAGTGATTTGATATTTTTATACATTACAAAATGATCACAACATCTAGTTACCATCTGTCACCACACAAAAGCATTACAGTATTATTGACTGTATTCCCTGTGCTGTACATTATATCCCTATGACTCTTTTTTTTTTTTAAGACTTATTTATTGTTGGCTGCACTGGGTCTTCATTGCCGTGCGGGCTTTTGTTTTCTCTGGTTGCAGGGAGTGGGGGCTGCTCTAGTTGCAGCGTGTGGGCCTCTCACTGCAGTAGCTTCTCTTGTTGCAGAGCACAGCCTCTAGGCGCGTGGGCTTCAGTAGTTGTGGCACATGGGCTTAGCTGCTCCACCGCATGTGGGATCCCAGTCCAGGGACCGAACCCATGTCCCTTGAATTGGCAGAGGGGGGTTCTTAACCACTGGACCACTGGGGAAGCCCATTCATTTGTAACTGGAAGTTCGTGCTCCATAATCTCATTCACCCAGTTTGCCTATCCCCCCAGGTCTGCAGCCATGTTTGTTCTCTGTGTTTATGAGTCATTTTATATTTGTTTTTAGATACTACACATTTTATTGTGTATATATTGGGTGGGCCAAAAAGTTCATGCAGGTTTTTCTGTAACATCATAGGGAAAAACCCAAACGAACTTTTTGGCCCACCCTATATATATACACACACACCTCATTTTTGTATATATTCCAGTGTGTGTGTGTGTATACATATACACACACATACCTCATCTTTATCCGGTCATTTATTGACAGACACTTAGTTGTTTCTATAGCTTGGCCACTGTAAACAATGCTGCAGTAAACATAAGGGGGAAATATCTTTTTGAATTAGTTTTTCTTTTTTTTTTTTTATTTATTTTTTTAATCTTCCAATTTTATTTTATTTTTAAACTTTACATAATTGTATTAGTTTTGCCAAATATCAAAATGAATCCGCCACAGGTATACATGTGTTCCCCATCCCGAACCCTCCTCCCTCCTCCCTCCCCATACCATCCCTCTGGGCCGTCCCAGTGCACCAGCCCCAAGCATCCAGCATCATGCATCGAACCTGGACTGGCAACTCGTTTCCTACATGATATTTTACATGTTTCATTGCCATTCTCCCAAATCTTCCCACCCTCTCCCTCTCCCACAGAGTCCATAAGACTGTTCTATACATCAGTGTCTCTTTTGCTGTCTCGTACACCGGGTTATTGTTACCATCTTTCTAAATTCCATATATGTGCGTTAGTATACTGTATTTATGTTTTTCCTTCTGGCTTACTTCACTCTGTATAATAGGCTCCAGTTTCATCCACCTCATTAGAACTGATTCAAACGTATTCTTTTTAATGGCTGAGTAATACTCCATTGTGTATATGTACCACAGCTTTCTTATCCATTCATCTGCTGATGGACATCTAGGTTGCTTCCATGTCTTGGCTATTATAAACAGTGCTGCGATGAACATTGGGGTACACGTGTCTCTTTCCCTTCTGGTTTCCTCAGTGTGTATGCCCAGCAGTGGGGTTGCTGGATCATAAGGCAGTTCTATTTCCAGTTTTTTAAGGAATCTCCACACTGTTCTCCATAGTGGCTGTACTAGTTTGCATTCCCACCAACAGTGTAAGAGGGTTCCCTTTTCTCCACACCCTCTCCAGCATTTATTATTTGTAGACTTTTGGATCGCAGCCATTCTGACTGGTGTGAAATGGTACCTCATAGTGGTTTTGATTTGCATTTCTCTGATAATGAGTGATGTTGAGCATCTTTTCATGTGTTTGTTAGCCATCTGTATGTCTTTTTTGGAAAAATGTCTATTTAGTTCTTTGGCCCATTTTTTGATTGGGTCGTTTATTTTTCTGGAGTTGAGCTGTAGGAGTTGCTTGTATATTTTTGAGATTAGTTGTTTGTCGGTTGCTTCATTTGCTATTATTTTCTCCCATTCTGAAGGCTGTCTTTTCACCTTGCTAATAGTTTCCTTTGATGTGCAGAAGCTTTTAAGGTTAATTAGGTCCCATTTGTTTATTTTTGCTTTTATTTCCAATATTCTGGGAGGTGGGTCATAGAGGATCCTGCTGTGATGTATGTCGGAGAGTGTTTTGCCTATGTTCTCCTCTAGGAGTTTTATAGTTTCTGGTCTTACGTTTAGATCTTTAATCCATTTTGAGTTTATTTTTGTGTATGGTGTTAGAAAGTGGTCCAGTTTCATTCTTTTACAAGTGGTTGACCAGATTTCCCAGCACCACTTGTTAAAGAGATTGTCTTTAATCCATTGTATATTCTTGCCTCCTTTGTCGAAGATAAGGTGTCCATATGTGCGTGGATTTATCTCTGGGCTTTCTATTTTATTCCATTGATCAATATTTCTGTCTTTGTGCCAGTACCATACTGTCTTGATAACTGTGGCTTTGTAGTAGAGCCTGAAGTCAGGTAGGTTGATTCCTCCAGTTCCATTCTTCTTTCTCAAGATCGCTTTGGCTATTCGAGGTTTTTTGTATTTCCATACAAATTGTGAAATTATTTGTTCTAGCTCTGTGAAGAATACTGTTGGTAGCTTGATAGGGATTGCGTTGAATCTATAAATTGCTTTGGGTAGTATACTCATTTTCACTATATTGATTCTTCCAATCCATGAACATGGTATATTTCTCCATCTATTAGTGTCCTCTTTGATTTCTTTCACCAGTGTTTTATAGTTTTCTATATATAGGTCTTTAGTTTCTTTAGGTAGATATATTCCTAAATATTTTATTCTTTCCGTTGCCATGGTGAATGGAATTGTTTCCTTAATTTCTCTTTCTGTTTTCTCATTATTAGTGTATAGGAATGCCAGGGATTTCTGTGTGTTGATTTTATATCCTGCAACTTTACTGTAGTCATTGATTATTTCTAGTAATTTTCTGGTGGACTCTTTAGGGTTTTCTATGTAGAGGATCATGTCATCTGCAAATAGTGAGAGTTTTACTTCTTCTTTTCCAATTTGGATTCCTTTTATTTCTTTTTCTGCTCTGATTGCTGTGGCCAAAACTTCCAAAACTATGTTGAATAGTAATGGTGAAAGTGGGCACCCTTGTCTTTTTCCTGACTTTAGAGGAAATGCTTTCAATTTTTCACCATTAAGGATAATGTTTGCAGTGGGTTTGTCATATATAGCTTTTATTATGTTGAGGTATGTTCCTTCTATTCCTGCTTTCTGGAGAGTTTTTATCATAAATGGATGTTGAATTTTGTCAAAGGCTTTCTCTGCATCTATTGAGATAATCATATGGTTTTTATTTTTCAATTTGTTAATGTGGTGTATTACATTGATTGATTTGCGGATATTGAAGAATCCTTGCATCCCTGGGATAAAGCCCACTTGATCATGGTGTATGATCTTTTTAATGTGTTGTTGGATTCTGATTGCTAGAATTTTGTTAAGGATTTTTGCATCTATGTTCATCAGTGATATTGGCCTGTAGTTTTCTTTTTTTGTGGGATCTTTGTCAGGTTTTGGTATTAGGGTGATGGTGGCCTCATAGAATGAGTTTGGAAGTTTACCTTCCTCTGCAATTTTCTGGAAGAGTTTGAGCAGGATAGGTGTTAGCTCTTCTCTAAATTTTTGGTAGAATTCAGCTGTGAAGCCATCTGGACCGGG
The DNA here is from genome assembly GCF_055505025.1 of Bos grunniens. NCBI lineage: Eukaryota > Metazoa > Chordata > Mammalia > Artiodactyla > Bovidae > Bos > Bos grunniens. The sequence goes on along the minus strand of NC_141174.1, from coordinate 82,007,052 downwards.
GCTTTTGTTTGCTGGAAGATTTTTGATTACAGTTTCAATTTCCATGCTTGTGATGGGTCTGTTAAGATTTTCTATTTCTTCCTGGTCCAGTTTTGGAAAGTTGTACTTTTCTAAGAATTTGTCCATTTCTTCCACGTTGTCCATTTTATTGGCATATAATTGTTGATAGTAGTCTCTTATGATCCTTTGTATTTCTGTGTTGTCTGTTGTGATCTCTCCATTTTCGTTTCTAATTTTGTTGATTTGATTTTTCTCCCTTTGTTTCTTGATGAGTCTGGCTAATGGTTTGTCAATTTTATTTATCCTTTCAAAGAACCAGCTTTTGGTTTTGTTGATTTTTGCTATGGTCTCTTTTGTTTCTTTTGCATTTATTTCTGCTCTAATTTTTAAGATTTCTTTCCTTCTACTAACCCTGGGGTTCTTCATTTCTTCCTTTTCTAGTTGCTTTAGGTGTAGAGTTAGGTTATTTATTTGACTTTTTTCTTGTTTCTTGAGGTGTGCCTGTATTGCTATGAACTTTCCCCTTAGGACTGCTTTTACCGTGTCCCACAGGTTTTGGGTTGTTGTGTTTTCATTTTCATTCGTTTCTATGCAAATTTTTATTTCTTTTTTGATTTCTTCTGTGATTTGTTGGTTATTCAGCAGCGTGTTGTTCAGCCTCCATATGTTGGAATTTTTAATAGTTTTTCTCCTGTAATTGAGATCTAATCTTATTGCATTGTGGTCAGAAAAGATGCTTGGAATGATTTCTATTTTTTTGAATTTACCAAGGCTAGCTTTATGGCCCAGGATGTGATCTATCCTGGAGAAGGTTCCATGTGCGCTTGAGAAAAAGGTGAAATTCATTGTTTTGGGATGAAATGACCTATAGATATCAATTAGGTCTAACTGGTCTATTGTATCGTTTAAAGTTTGTGTTTCCTTGTTAATTTTCTGTTTAGTTGATCTATCCATAGGTGTAAGTGGGGTATTAAAGTCTCCCACTATTATTGTGTTATTGTTAATTTCTCCTTTCATACTTGTTAGCATTTGTCTTACGTACTGTGGTGCTCCTGTGTTGGGTGCATATATATTTATAATTGTTATATCTTCTTCTTGGATTGATCCTTTGATCATTATGTAGTGACCTTCTTTGTCTCTTTTCACAGCCTTTGTTTTAAAGTCTATTTTATCTGATATGAGTATTGCTACTCCTGCTTTCTTTTGGTCCCTATTTGCATGAAAAATCTTTTTCCAGCCCTTCACTTTCAGTCTGTATGTGTCCCCTGTTTTGAGGTGGGTCTCTTGTAGACAACATATGTAGGGGTCTTGTTTTTGTATCCATTCAGCCAGTCTTTGTCTTTTGGTTGGGGCATTCAACCCATTTACATTTAAGGTAATTACTGATAAGTATGTTCCCGTTGCCATTTACTTTATTGTTTTGGGTTCGAGTTTATACACCATTTTTGTGTTTCCTGTCTAGAGAATATCCTTTAGTATTTGTTGGAGAGCTGGTTTGGTGGTGCAGAATTCTCTCAGCTTTTGCTTGTCTGAAAAGCTTTTGATTTCTCCTTCATACTTGAATGAGATCCTTGCTGGGTACAATAATCTGGGCTGTAGGTTATTTTCTTTCACCATTTTAAGTATGTCTTGCCATTCCCTCCTGGCTTGAAGAGTTTCTATTGAAAGATCAGCTGTTATCCTTATGGGAATTCCCTTGTGTGTTATTTGTTGTTTTTCCCTTGCTGCTTTTAATATTTGTTCTTTGTGTTTGATCTTTGTTAATTTGATTAATATGTGTCTTGGGGTGTTTCTCCTTGGGTTTATCCTGTTTGGTACTCTCTGGGTTTCTTGGACTTGGGTGATTATTTCCTTCCCTATTTTAGGGAAGTTTTCCACTATTATCTCCTCAAGTATTTTCTCATGGTCTTTCTTTTTGTCTTCTTCTTCTGGAACCCCTATGATTCGAATGTTGTAGCGTTTAATATTGTCCTGGAGGTCTCTGAGATTGTCCTCATTTCTTTTAATTCGTTTTTCTTTTATCCTCTCTGATTCATTTATTTCTACCATTCTATCTTCTAATTCACTAATCCTGTCTTCTGCCTCTGTTATTCTACTATTTGTTGCCTCCAGAGTGTTTTTAATTTCACTTATTGCATTATTCATTATATATTGACTCTTTTTTATTTCTTCTAGGTCCTTGTTAAACCTTTCTTGCATCTTCTCAATCCTTGTCTCCAGGCTATTTATCTGTGATTCCATTTTAGTTTCAAGATTTTGGATCAATTTCACTATCATTATTCGGAATTCTTTATCAGGTAGATTCCCTATCTCTTCCTCTTTTGTTTGGTTTGGTGGGCATTTATCCTGTTCCTTTATCTGCTGAGTATTCCTCTGTCTCTTCATCTTGTTTAAATTGCTGAGTTTGGGGTGTCCTTTCTGTATTCTGGCAGTTTGTGGAGTTCTCTTTATTATGGCGTTTCCTCACTGTGTGTGGGTTTGTACAGGTGGCTTGTCAAGGTTTCCTGGTTAGGGAAGCTTGTGTCGGTGTTCTGGTGGGTGGAGCTGTATTTCTTCTCTCTCCTTTCGAAGAGTTGGGTTGCTTTTCTGGGTGCCTGATGTCCTCTGCCGGCATTCAGAAGTTGTTTTGTGGAATTTACTCGACGTTTAAATGCTCTTTTGATGAATTTGTGGGGGAGAAAGTGTTCTCCCCATCCTACTCCTCCGCCATCTTGGCTCCTCCCTTAGTTTTTGTTTTCTTTGGATAAATACCCAGAAGTGGAACTACTAGATCATATGATAATTGTTTTTAATTTTTAGAGAAAGCACCATACTGTTTTCCATAGTAGGAACCAATTTACATTGCCACCAGCAGTGCATAAGGGTCCCTTTTCTCCACATCCTCACCAATACTTACTTCTTGTCTTTCTGATGACAGCCATTCTGACAGTTGTGAGGTACTATTTTGTGGTTTGATTTGCAGTTCCTTGATGATGAGTGATGCTGAGCATCTTTTCATTTGCCTCAGGAAAGGGCAACAAAAGCAAAAAATAAACAAAATGGGACTAAATCCAACTAAAAAGCTTTGCATAGTAAAGAAAATCATCAACAGAACAAAAAGACAACCTATTGAGTGGGAGAAGGTATTTGCAAATGATACATCCAGTAAAGAGTTAATACCCAAAATAACAAGAACTCATACAACTCAGTATCAAATAAAACAATCTGATTAAAAAATGGGCAGAGGACTTGAATAGACATTATTCCAAAGAAGACACTGAGTTATTTTTTAAATTCAAGGTTGATTCTCACTGTAGTTACGTATAAGGCTAGAAATTAGATTAGCTGGGAGTCTCAGGTGTATCATGGGTGTTACTATAGTACCGTGGTTCTCAGAGTATGATCCATGGACCCTTCCCTGAGACCTTTTCAGGAATCCACAAAGGCCACATTATTTTTGCAATAACATTCACATATTATTTGTCCTTTTTCCTGTATTGATACTTGTTATTTAATGGAACAGAAACATTGTGAGCAAAGCTGCTGTCACCTTAGCATAGATCAAGGCAGTGGCATCTAGCCGTACCAATAGTCATGTTCTTTCTTCACTGTCACTGCAGTAGGAACCAACTAACAAAACCATCTGCATTCTGCAGCACGATGGCTTTCTCCTAGGAAAGCACCTGTATGACAGCACCAGCTTCTCTTTATGGAACACCATTATTACTTAACAACAGACGAACTATGATTAGATTTGGGTGGCTGGTGGACATTTTCTCAAGTGAATGTAGTTACTTCAAGTAACTACAAGAAAAGTACTTCAGGAAAACAATTGATAGTATTTATTGACAATGATGAAATAACCTAAGTGAAAATTAGAATCTTGAAAAACTTGTACCTGCCACTTGAGCTTCACAGCTTCCTAACCCAGAAGACTTTCTTGATGGTACTGGTAACGAACATGATTTTTAAAATAAGTACATCACAAAATCTTTCAACATGTGGAAGACCTGTGCTGCAGAACCATGCACGGATGAAGGATCCAAAGTGTGCGCTACATCACTGGATTCGGTTTTTGTACCTGTTAACTTCCCTCACCTGTTTCTCTATTTTACTGTTCCCATTCCCCTCTCCTCTAGCAACCATCTGTTTATTCTCTGTATCTATGAGTCTAGTTGTTTATCCATGCCTTTTAATGTCCATATAAGTGAAATCATACAGTACTTGTCTTTCTCTGATTTACTTCACTTAGCGTAATACCTTCTAAGTCCATCCATTTTGTCACAAGTGACAAGATCTTTTTTATGGCTGAATAATACCACATTCTCTTTATCCAGTTATCTATCAATAGACACTTAGGGTTAATCTGCTCCCACATCCTGGCTACTGTGAATATTGCTGCAGTGAACACAGGGGTGCATATATCTTTTTGAATGTTTTCATTTTCTTTGGAAAAGTACCCAGAAGTGCGATTACTGTATCATATGCTAGTCCTGTTTTTTTTTTTTTTAATTTCTCTTCAATAAACAGTGTTGGGGAAAACTGGACTTTCTCATATCATATAAAATCATACAAAAATAAAATCAAAAGGGATTAAAGACTTAAATGTAAGACCTGAAACCACAAAACTCCTAGAAGAAAACATAGGCAGTACACTTTTTGACATCTTGGCAATATTTTTATGGATCTCCTCAAGCAAGGGAAATAAAAGCAAAACTAAAAAAAAAAAGTCACTGTTTTTTGTGATCACTGTTGCACAGCAAGGGAAGCTATTAACAAAATAAAAAAGGCTGCTTACTGAATGGGAGAAGATATTTGCAAATGGTATATCTGATAAAGGGTTACTATTCAAAATATTCAAAAGAACTCATACAAATCAACATTAAAAAAAAAATTATAAAATGGACGGAGGGCCTTGAATAGACATTTTTCCAAAGACAAAACAGATAGCTAACAGACACATGAAAAGATGCTCAGCGTCACTTATCAGGGAAATGCAAATCAAAACCGCAATGAGATATCCTCACACCTATCAAAGTGGCTGTTGTCAAAGACAAGGCATGGAGAAAAGGGAACCCTTGGTGTGCTCTTGGTGGGAATGTAAACCGGCACAACTGCTATGGAAACCAGTCCAGAGATTCTGCAGACCAAAGAAAGAATCTTCTTTATTTTGTTGTTTTATAACAAGAGTATAAAAAGCTCATTGCTATGATTTAAGATTCTGTGTTGAAATTAGCCTTTAATCATTTGTTGAATTTTGATGTGAGACCAAAGAGTATCCACAATTAGCTGAAAAACATTTTTAAAAAATAACTTTTTCCATCTATATATCTGTATGAAGCCAGATTTTATGTACTTCAACCAAAGCAACATGTTGTCAGATTGAGAAATATGAGTCCAGCTAGATATTAAAAGAGAATTGCAAAAATTGTATTTTTGTTAGGAAAGTTATTTTCATTAAAATGTTTTTAATACTAACATATAATGGATTTATAATTTTAAATGAATATTTAAAACTTGTTTTAATTCCTAACATATAAATATCAAATAGATGTAACTCAAAAGCTGTCTGAGGGCCTCAGTAGTTTGTAGGAATGTAAAGGAGTCTTGTGATAAAACTTTTGAGAATAAGTTACAGAATTTCTCCTGCAGGTACATCTTCAAGCATTTCATTGGCAGAGTCCCACATGCTGCTAGCATAAGCTACCTCTGCTCTTAGGATGAAATTCCAGTTTCAGGCTGGGTTTTTTATTTTCTATTTTGAGCAATGACTTTCCAAACCTGGCTTTCCATTACTTCATCCTGTAAGTTCCCCTTAAACTAACTGGGCCAAGACAATTCATTTTTACTGTTTTATCACCAACTTTCTTTTCATAGCGTATCTGGGGCAAACAGATTTTATATTATTTATCATAAAATGTTTTTCTTTAAACAAGTACTGTATGGTTTCCCTTTGATTATATTTAGTTTGCCATATTAATGTTTTAGAATTCTTCCCCTTTGTTCCTGCATGACTTTTTGTGAACATGTCTTAACACTAAAGCTGGTTTTCTTACAAACACTGGATCTAATTTAAAACATTTTGCCTCATCAGCTTCTATTAAGAATCCCCTCTCTAAAAATGGAATGATATGGCTTATTATAAGATACTTTGTTGCTTACGATCCTTTACCCCTTAAATAGATCGCCTTTCTTTGTAGGTGTCACTGACCAGCTATTAGACTGAGCTTATAGTACCCAGTGCACGCATGGGGTGCAACAGGAACCAAACAGGGTCCCCAAATTTGGGAACTAGGTCTAGAATGCGCTATAAAGGTAATGATATACATGACATACATAAAGATACACACACATCAGGGTAGAACCTAAATACTATTATCTAAATATGAAAAGAAAAACTGAGACAGTACCTTAAAGTAGGCCGTGGGTCGTTAACTACAGTGGCAGATGAAGGCCCTGGCTCTCTATTTAAGCTCATCCCAAACACCTAGGTAGAAATATCCCCAAAGTGGCTAGAAAATGTTCATGTCTTTTCTTGATTCTGTATTCAAGGCCTCCTTGGATCTGTAGTTTGGTGTTCTGGGTAGATGAGATGTAGAGTGCTGTGCTCTACACTATGTCCAAAGACCATAGGCTTTGGAATCCAAATGGATTTAGGTTTGAATCCTTGCCCTGTTAGTAGCTATGTGTTCTCATGCAAGTCACTTACCACGTGGTGAGACTGAAATTGTGTCTATAAAGCACCCTGGCAAATACTTAAGTAAGATGATTCATTATTACTGCCAGTCATGTTACCTTTTCAGATCTCTTTTGCTTTGCAGGTGAACAAATAAGCATACCAGTCAGTCTTTTATTATCAAGGGTTAGCACTCACCAATCAGCAAGGCCATAGTGAGATGGAGTGTCTGAGGCTGCAGAGCAGGAGATGAAAACTCCTAAGGCTTGTCCTCAGCCGCCGCTGTTCAAATTTGGTATCATGCTCCCTTTTTCAGAATCCAGCTCCAGAGGTGCAAGCTCTGGCCAAGCTTTAGTCATCTTGCCGGTCTCCTCATTCAGGTGTCTTTTTCCCAGTACTTGTATTACTTTTGTCTAAAATAGTTTTTTTTTTTTTTTTTTTTTTTGCAAATTAGGGGTAATTCCATATCTTTTTATTTCAAGTTCTTGATTCACTTCCTGGCTTGCCTCTGCCTTGTAATTTTGCTAATTGTGGCCTAACCAGGTGTTTCTTCAACCTGAGGGCTTCTGAGGCAATCCAGCCTATGACAGTTCCTAGCTCCTCCTCTGTTAGCACTAGAAGTCCAGGAGGTGGCAGCCAAGGGCTCGTTCCTGTGTGCATAGAACCTGCCATCTGTGTACACTTAGGTGGAGGACTGTCCAGCTGACTTCCACTGCTTCCATCACACTTGGCTGTAGATCAGTGTATGTGGCATATGAATTTTGGTTAGTCTTTCCTAGTTGTTTGAAAAACATGGTGTGAGCTGAACTGATGTCTCCTAGGAAAACCTTAGAGCTGGAAGAAATATCAGGCAGTGGAATCGGACTTTTCTGGATGAGGGAAAATGGGGTTTGCCTAAGGATTCCAGACTCAGTAAAGCTCCTTACCTTTTAGCTCATTTTTATTTAGTATTCCTGACTAGTTTTCTTTCCTTTGTTCTTTTCTTCCTCTCTGTCCCACCACCCCATTTTTGATGCCTCCAGATACACATTTCTTCTAACACCCACTGAAATTAGCAGGACATTTACTTTAGCAGTCAGAACATACTGCTGGTACACACCCTCCAGGGAGGGCCTTGGATTCTCCGTGTGATACCACCAGCTCAACTGTCTGGAGATTATTAGTACTATAAGTACCACTGCTATCCAGAATACAACTAAGCCTGCAGACACGTGGCTAGGAACGAAGAGTGGTGGGGCTCTTGGAGAAGTTTTTGTTTTTAGGTAGAAGCAGCCTCTTATGCCTCCAGGCTTTCTCCTACACCTTGTTCATTCTGTTTGCCTAGAAAACATCCTGAGTTCTGCTCAAGAACAGCCCCTCCCGTAAGAAGTAGCTCGGGCTCTGGAGCATTCCTACCCCTCATGCTTATTAACACACACACCCTTCCTGTACTGCCCTCTACTGCAAGCCTGAAGTCTTATACTCCCCTCCATGCCAGCACTTCCTCAGTTGCATTCAAGTTGTTTTACTTGTTAGATTCTTACTGGGTTGTTGGTTCTTGCGGACCAGACCTCTCTCTACCTTATTTTCTGTGGCTCCCTTCCCTTTTTCCTCCCAATGTCTAGTGCACAGTAGACACAAACATTGTTGAATGAATATATCTAGGAATTTACTAACAGAAGAACTTATTCATAACCTCAGAATGTCTAAAATGAGATTTTTTTTTTAAAGTTACAAGATATTGTTATCTTGCAACTATAGTGTTCCCCCTGCCCCCATTTTGCTTTTCTACAAGGAACATGTATATTACCCGAGTAATAATTTATAGAAGGTGACAAATCATGATTATCAGAAGCTGGGCAATGTCCACTGCCCTGCAGTACCAGCACACGGTCCTGGGCTGGGCCTTTTAAGACAGAAGTATGCCACGGCATCAGGCAGGAAAAGGCACTACCAGCCTGTGAGACCTAAGGAACACCAGGCACAGAGCAGGCGCCTCAAATTTTATCTCTGTATCTCTGCTGTGGCAAATCAGGTTAACAGCCAAGCTTAAACCAGGACAGACTACACCAACAATGACTTTAGTACCTTTACTGATTTTCTTTCAACATTAATGCATGTGTTCCACTTTTTCAATGGCCTACGGAATTTATGACTATGTTCAGCCAGTCTCCTAATTGCACGTTGTTTCACTGCAGAACTCAGAGCAGCAGCAGTGGGTACCGGCTGGCACAAGCAGTCCAGGAGGAAGGACCTCAGTGGCCTGGTTAGCTCAGGTAGGGCCTATTTCCATATTCAGTTTTCATGTCAGGAAAAACAGTGATCCCGAAGAATTTTGTATCCCTCTGTTCAATCCACTGTTCTAGAACAGTAACTTAAAATGTTACTATAGAAGACGATAAAGACAGAGACAGGCCATTTCCACCTATCCTTGTTGTGAGATTAGACATGATGGCACATACTGAAGAACTGTCTTCCTGAGGAAATAAAAGACAGAAAGTGGTCTATAATGTTAGACTTTAAATGCATGAGATAAAGAATTTATTCACCACCTTCCTAAAAGAGGAATGAAGCTAAGAATTTCAGTTTAACTTTGGAAATGAAATTTGGAAACTCTTTTAAGACAAATATCAATATGAATTTTAAGTTGGATCAACCATAGTTTCTGTAGGGGCAGATCTTCAGTGTGAGGATCTCAGGTTAAGGATGTATGGAGCCCCAGGAAGACTCTGCTCTTACCACAGAACTGCTTTTGGACGTGGCCTCTCCACTTGAATTTTGCTGTTACCAAACACTCCTGCAGAACTATTCATTCAGGCTCAGGGTTCCTGAGGCTGGTCTCCTCCTCACTGCATTCCCTGCTGTGCTTTTACACAGCAGGTTCTCAGCCAACAGTTTAGGCTTTCCCTAAAATTCTGCATGGAATTCATCAATATCCAATTTTAATAAATTTCCTTTCTACTTTATCTATTAAACTGTGCTAACAGTGGTGTAAGAAGAAGATATGGGTGTTTTCTCCACCTGGCACACCACTCACGCAAAATAAATGGGCAATCACAGATTTTAAAACCTGAAAAGTAAGAAGACTAAATAAGAATTCATGTCTTTCAGTAAGTCAGCAACTATGACAGAAAAAATTTAGAAAACTCATTGTCCAGAAGCAGGGCAGACTTCATAGTTCCCAGTCTGTAGCCTTGTATCTGCACCAGGATTATAGGTTAACTGAATCAGAGTGACTAAGCCACAGAAAAGCATGAGCAGAGCAGGGTGTGATATCCTTATTCGGGAAGTATCAGTTGCTATAAAAGATGAACCTCGACCGAGTTTATTTACATTATATAGAAGAACCATGTATAAAGAAAAAGCATCAGGCTAGAAGCTCAGATATGTTACTTGTTTGCTATAACCTTCTAAACAAGTCATTCTTTGAATATAAATTGGTAAAATTCTTTGAAAGCAATTTAGCAATGTAGATAAAATTTAATATCTTATTACCTATAATACCATTTCATCTACACAAATATACATACAAAGATGTTTTTCAGTAATTTTAATAGTAACAAAATAGGAAACAATTATTCACTAATGGGATACTGAGTGGTTAAAAAGTACCATAACCATAAATGAGATAAAATATAGTCAATAAAAAGTGATGTCTGTCTTAATCTGTTGACATTGGAAGATATTCATAGTACATTGTTTTTTAAAGGCTACAAAACAGCACACATGATTTGACTTTTGTAGTAAAGACATACACACAAAATAAGTTTGAAAGGAGATACACTACCATGTTAATAGTGGCTCTTGCTGGAGAACAGGGCTTCATATGACTTTCATTTCCTTCTTTCTACCTTTAGATAGTCTGAAAAACTGGTTTGAATTTAGAAAAGTCAGTTTCTATTATAGATAGTTCCTTGAGAAATGTCAACTACATACATATACACCAAACCATGCAATCCATGGAAAGGGTAGAAAACCTACCTACCTAGCAGAATTAACATGAGGAGTGAGTAAGAAGGCTAAGGCAAGGCTCAGAAGCAGGTGGACCACACACACAGCTGAAGCCGTCTTCGTTGCTTGGGTCGATGCATCTTTTGCCTAATCTTCCAAACTGCCAAGCATGGTCAGACTTTTTTTTGAACTCTCCTAATGTTTAAATATTGGCAGCTTAGTCAACTGACTTTAAAATACTACAGGTTACCAAAGAAGACAGAGATGACAAATAAGGATGTGAAAAACGTGCAGTAGTATATGACATCGTTTATATGACATTCCGGAAAAGCCAAAACTATATACAGTATGGAGGACTGATCATAGTTGCTAAGAGTTGAGGGTTTGACCGTAAGAGTAGATAGCAGTGAGGGAATTTCTGGGGGTGATAGAAATGTTCTGCCGTGATTGTAGCAATGGACACAGGCCTCTACTTGTCAAGCCTCATGGACAGAACCAGAGAAAGACAGCAAGCTGTGTCCTTGGGATAGTCAGTTTGTAACCTATTTATTACATTCAGAACCCAATTTCCATATGATGAACAGCTCACACCCATTCTTCCACCTATTAGGTGGGATGGATGAACTAAGTGGAGTTCATTCATTGATAAGACTTCTCAATCTACAAACTTAATCAGCACTGTACTCTTCGTTAAAGCAGTCAGTATCTTTGCAAATCACTTTATTAGTATACTTGAAATACTTAAGGATACAAGTTTACCTCACTTTGTATGTATATTTAGAAACATTATGTAAAGGAACTTGCAAAGCTAATTAACACTAATTTTTGGTGTCTTACTTCCCAAATCTTACCTTAAGGCAGTTTTTCTGTGTTCTAGTATTCAGGCTGTTGCTTTCCCCTGTAATCTCTAATAAACTACTCTTTTGGAATCCCCACAGTCTCTCATGGCATCAGAGGAGCTGCCACTTGTTTATGAACAATCTGCATGGAATGCGGAAGGGTTAGGCCCCTTTCTACGCTTGTGCCTCATGGATCAGAACTTCCCGGCATTTGTGGAAGAAGTGGAAAAGGAACTAAAAAAGCTGACAGGGCTGAGTGGTTAACATTCTGTGTATCTACAGAAATTGGGAGTAATGGGGAAAAAAATGCTTCCTCCTAAGATTATAGAGAATAAAGAGTATTATTCCAACACCTTTTATCAGTTTTATTTTTAAAAACAGGTGAATCCACTTTTTACATCATTGCACTTCAGCAATTACACAAAACACAAGTACATGCATCTACCAATTACGCACCGCGTGAGACCCCTGCTGGGTGTGAAAATCTACACTCAATCAATGAAAAAATACAGTGTCAACCTCAAAGAATAACTAGTTGCATAGAATACCATGCTTTAACATTTCAAGATCATTGAAAACAAAAGGTAAATTATAAAAGTTTGCCTTAACTCAATGTACAATTAGGTTTTAACACATCAGTGCAAAAGGATTTAGGAATTTACATGATTTAACAAAAGAAAAAAAATAATCATTTTAAAAGCAATCATACATATATACTGTAATTCATTATATCCATTCAGTGAATTGTTCCAGCTTCTTATCAAAGTCATGTTAAGCCCTTAAAATTATAGATTTCAGTTTATATTACTCATCTTTATGTACCAGAACTGAACAGTTTCCTCATCTGACAACATACAATAAGGAATGAGTATCAGCAGCTTAAAAATGAAACAAGCATTTATTTTGGATTTCTCCCACCCCAAAAAATATAAATATATATATATATATTTATATACTGTATATATCTGTATGTTTTGCGGAACTTTACAAAAATGTATCACTAGATGGCAGCAGTGCATTTTAGAGCTTTGCCAATTTAACAGCTGCATTAAGTAAAAAATGGCGCATGCATGATCTGACCCTCAGGGGTCACCTTTTCACTTCTATTTAAATATTTTAACAAAAAAATAAAAGCAACATTCACAGCACATCAAGCCCAAAATAGTTTACACCTTCTACACTGAAGCATTGTTTAAAATGTACCTGGCTAGATCACCCTTACAGGAGAGGCTAAATAAGGCATGCTTTAGACAGTCGTCATGGTGCTGCTCACTTGAAAGGGGAAAGAACCAAAGAGGTCCAAGCAGAAAATTTAGCAGGTCATGTTGCCACCAGTTTCAGGAACCTAAAGATCTGTGAAGAAAGTAGAAATTAAAAGGGAACATGCACTATTACTTAATAGGACACCAAGCACCACATAAAGCTTTGGTTCAAACAGCATGCTCAGGGATGTGGTGTGAAATTCTGATCTCCATGTGCCTAAGCAGCAGGCACTCTGGCCCAGCTGGGCCTGGCCACCATTTCTGCCTTGCCCCCACAAGCAAAGTGGGACCAACTGGCCTCAGGAATAATCCACCTAAGAAGGTGACAATTTAACTTTTACCTCTTTTTAAAGAAGTAAAGTGGTAAGGTGATGCTTTGAAACATCATACACACTCTGAAAAGCATCTATGTTTTACAACTCAGCTGAAAATGTTCCTTTCCAGCTGCTTCACTGGACAGACAACTTGTTCCATCGTATTGGAAGCTCTGAAATCAACTGAAAAATCTTGCAACATAACATCAGCTATTGAAGACTTTGTGATAAAGTCAAAAGAGGCACATTCATTTGAATCTAACTTAAAACTTCTAAAGTTAGAAGTCCATACTTACATTATAAGTAGTATTTAATTTGTGTTTCTCTGGCGCAAGTTTTTATCTTTGTGATTGTTGGTAGAGTTGGTTTTCCTTTGGAGGAAAAATTGCATTACAAGAGTTAAACTCAAGCTCAGTAGCAACTTTTCAAAGTATAACACATGGAAATACAGGGACTCTTTCACTTACTGCCATCCCTGGTATAGTAAGAAATTTTACTGCACGATATTAATACAAAATTAATACACCCTGTGTAAAGTGCCTACAACCTTAATTGATCCTTTTGACTCCCAAGGCAGATAATACCCAGGTAACATGGGCTTTGATTTATAAACTATGACAAAAGCGAGTGATTAGTTTTTTCTCTACATAACACCACTGTCTCGTCTCGTCTCTTAATTATATACAGGCAGTGCTGTGCTCTCTGGCACTTAACTAATTTGGGCACACTTCTGCCTCTGACTTCTTAGTCCCCAGCTCTAGGAAAGAGTGCAAATCTTGGATTGATTTGAAATTTGTAGTTTTGTCTCTCTTGAATACCCACAATTTAACGGAGCCAGGCAGTTTATCCATGCTATAGTCCAGCTTGAACAAAACCTGAAGCCTCAGATACAATGGTCATTTCCCCCACAGTATCAATTTAAACATATGGGGTGTGCAAAATTTTAAACATTTTTTTTGCATGGTATTCCACTTTATATTGCTACTAAGAACAAAAGTGTACAGCCTGTCCTGGGAATCAAAGGGCTATCAGTCAGCTCCATGTCCAGCTAAGAAGTCTACACTGCAACATTGCTTTCCACTCACTGTCTTCCCCTACAATCTTAGCTATGCCCTTTAATTAAACTGCAAATATAAAATAACCCAACCAGAAACTACTGAACCAAAGTCCAACAAAGTACTTACATTGGCCCAGCTGGTTCATCGTCTACACAGGTATCCAGGTTTTAATAATCCATTGAGAGACAGGAGAAGAAGGGAGAAAACTGTGAGACTCTGCATCAGGGTTAATAAAACAGCAAACAGCAAGTGGCAAACATGGCTATTCATAGCATTTATTCAAGGCCATTCCATCTGGAGGTGCAAAACACTCATGGAGTTGTTATTTCTAGATTCAGGTTTTTAATGGCAGGTATGTTGTTTCAATGGTTTTAGTTAACACTTTGAATGCTTGTCATGAAAAACTGCAACTGTAGCGGACAGATAGGCTGCAATATTATTATACTCATCTTGTCCCCAAGTTCCAGTGGTTCACTCTTAAATAGATGAGAAGACAAACCAACATTTCAGTTGTAAAATCCTGCTGTTTGTTTTCTTGTGGTGAATGCATGCATAGTTCTGACTCAATCCTGCAATGTAAGATGGATGTGTATGTGCCACACGTTTAGCCACACATCCTCTCTTCCCCACAGGACACTGTTCTTGCTGTTCTGTAATCTTTACGAGAGTCTGTAGTCTGGAGAATAAGATAGAGGAAGCCACAACAGTTCAACCTAATAGTGGGTCAGTCAGGCTGGGCTATGCCAGCAGCAAGTGTATGCAGACCAGAAGATGTTCTGTGACAGACCAGAGAAAGCTGAGTAGTGCTGACATCCCTCTAGAAAAGACTTCAGACAGAAAAACAGGCTCATTCTTGTGCCCTGGCCAAAACCAGAACCTGAACCCAGATGAGCCATGAGTTATCTCTTTTTTTTTTTTTTTTTAATCAAAACACTTACATTTTCTGAGTTTAAGTGCCTTCTTAAATTGGTATTTTCTGATTCTGATTTACCAAGTTTTTCTTCCCTGTTTCAACTAAGGGCAACTTGGTCCCCTTTAGTAAGGGTTATACATGTGAGTGTGTATATGTGTGTGTGTGTGTGTGTATATATATATACACAGACACACAAGATTTTTTTAAAGGCCCATAAAGGTGGGGGAACAAGTTAAGTGCTCTTAGTTTCTTTTTATTTTACAAAAGTCAGGGAGACTAAATGATTCAGAACTGAAGGCTTCTAGAAAAACTCTCAGCAGGATTCCACAAGGGGGCTTGGTGCACATGAAGCAGTTATGGAGATTACAGTCTCAGTGTAGGCATCTGCAGGAGCACACGTCAGGAGTAATGTCTGTCAGAGGGAGACATTGCTCCACCTGTTCCTTCGAGGCAACGGAGAGGCAAAGCCACCGCCAGCACACACAGTGACTGGAGCAAAAAGGATTTCAAAAAAAAAAAAAACAAAAAATAACAAAAAATAACAAAAACGGAAACAAAACTAACCACAAACCAATGACTTATCAGCCAAAACAATAGGCTAGTGACACACCAGTGTCCACAGGATTCTACTACTAAAAACAGCACACTATTGAACAGTACAGAGAACGAACTAAGACTTAGACACCCAAGACAGCTGTGCGCTGTTATACGGTGGAGTTGTACAGAGATGCATCGGGCACTGAGACACACGAGCCTGGCCTGGATCCTCCCTCAGCGCGACCGCCCAACGCTCTCAGCGTCCCGGCCACGCCAGCTCAGCTACATGCTAGGAACGAAGCACTGCAGGGACTGGCAGGAGCAGACTTAGAAGTATTTTTAGTGCTCTGGCTGTGTACCCGAAAACACAGAATTCTAAAGCAAGATAGCTGATTCAAGAATACCACCAATCTACTCCCAATTTTAAGAGGAAAAAAAGCAGGGGAGAGGGAATCGCGATCGCCAAGCTCATCTTTTCAAAGCGTGACGCTGTCAGCACCAACCGAAGCACTTCACACCATGAGCTTTTCTTTCTTCAGTAATGCGGATGTATGTACACCCTGGTGCCTGATTAATAACGTCATTTCCCAGCCCAACAAGCCGATTAACGTGCAAAGGGCTGCATGAAGGGGTTTTAGCAAGAGTGGCTCTGGTGTAGCTGCCACCATGCCTGCAAGTGGGAGCAGCTGCTGTTCACAACAGTGTCTACATCTCACAGCCCCTTCATCTCTCTCCCCAAATTCACTTTCACATTTACAAGGAACAAAGAGCCTCAAGTCTCCCATTTCCCTAACCTGAACCACTATCTGCAGTACCACTCTCTCTTTACAGGTCAAACAAAGTAACAACTTGACCTCTAACAGGGAAATCGGAAGAGAGGGAAAGAACAGAACTACAGAAAAAAGGTACGAAAATTAAAGTAAATGAGGATTAAACAGCAAACTGAAATCCAAATTAGTTGTGAAAGTGAATGAAGTAAACTTGAAGAAAAGTGTTAACATTATGAACTGTGCATCGTATAGACTGAAGCGGAGATTAAACAAACTCCAAAAGCATGCATATCACTCACTTACCACCATGTTTTAAGGGTTTGATGCAATTGAGGGGGAAAAAAAAGAAGTCATAGTAACCGACAAGTATCAACATACCCCCAAACCCTCAGGCCAAAAGACAGCCACTTAAACAATGACTACTCTCTCCAGCTGGGTATTACAGCCACTGACTAGATGAGAGGAAGAGGGCTGGGGGATAATGGAAACAAGATGCTTCTGGAATCCATCTTATGAGTGAAGTTCCTGGTGGGGCTGTTGCACACACTGATTCTGCTGAGTGCTGTCTACCCAATCGAATGCACTAGAACCCTCACTCCCTTTCCCCTACATTGCCCCAGAATCTGGAAGGGTGCTCTGCGATGCCTAGTAAATAGCAGCTTGCTTGATATACCACCATCTCAAAAAAGATGGCTTTAATGTCAAAATGAGTTGATTGGTCAAGGCTGCTTTTTCACTGCCTCATCTCACTGAGGATGAGTTTTTATGGTTTCTAAAACCACTTAAATTTTGCCAGATCTCAGCAGAGTAGCACAAAATCCAAGGAAGATTAACAATTACTTCCAATTTGCTTCCTTGTTCAGTCTTATTATATTTTCTTCATAAGGTAACTTGTGACTGGCTCAGATGACCCCTGGTTAAGAGACAACATGTGTTTTGCATATCATTTTTAAAATTCGTATTTCTTTCCCAACATTCCTGGCCTTTGTAAAACTTCATATGCTACCAATGTTTTGATCATCTAACTGATTTTGGCACATTAGACTAGCTCTTAATTCTGAAGTGTCTGAGTTTGGATACATCACAGCCACTAAAAATGGTTCCCACAAAACTGCAAATATTTTTTGTACCAGTAACTTAAAGGAAAAGTGCCTATACTT
Source organism: Bos grunniens (assembly GCF_055505025.1). Classification (NCBI taxonomy): domain Eukaryota; kingdom Metazoa; phylum Chordata; class Mammalia; order Artiodactyla; family Bovidae; genus Bos; species Bos grunniens. The sequence goes on along the minus strand of NC_141174.1, from coordinate 81,989,614 downwards.
GCTTATAAAGGTTATCTCCCTAATGGTGAATGTAGAAAACTCTTTTTGATGCCAGCACTTTTCTTAAATCAGCTTCTGTTTTCATTAAAGGTCAGTAAAATGTGCAGTAGAACTGAAGGCCCCAACAACTGAGCAGGCTCACTCCCCATCTCCTCAGGGTACTGGGGAGAGAGCTGAAAGCACACTCTCATCACCCTCTGGGTTCAGTCAGCAGGGAACCAACCCACAAGGTGTGCTCAAACATGTGTCCAGCAGTAAGGTGGATGGAAGACTAGAGGGATGCTAGTTGTATTTAGTCTTTTTAGAGAAATATCATCTAACATTTTCAAAGAATGTAGTCAGGAGGTGTGTAAACAAAAAACAAAGCCCTCACCTGGCTCCATGACTCATCTGTTACTAAAAATATTGACAGTAAAAGGTGACAAGCAGATAATCTACGTACAAGACAACCTACTGGGGCACTAATCCTCAAAGACACTATAATAGGGACCTAGGAGATTTAGATATAAGTTTCACTTACAAAATGTCCCAAAAATGCTCTACTTTTTCTAGTAGACAAAAAGTCATGGGCCTTTTTCTTTACCTAGAAAGCAGCTAAACCTTAACCCTAAGTATTTTCTAAAGCAGTATTTGCTTTTCTAGTGAAACATAGCCTGAACTATGTAAGTTGAAATTCGTGTGTTTTTATACTTTTGTATTATTCCCTTAGTGCTTTTCTAATATAGTGCTGAGTTACCAAAAACTCAAAAACTGCCCAAATATGAATACTATGACCTTTATATAAACTTTTTTCACATAAAAAAGGCTGAGTTAGAAATACATTATTGCTGTATCTTGATAACAGTATACCCATTGGCAGAGAAAAAGCATGTCAGGCCTCTTTAAAAAAAAAACAAAAAAATTTTTTTTTCACAATGGTATAAATACACAGAGCTATGAACGGTCATTTGATAGGTAAAAAATTTATCACCTCTAAAATCCCAAATCTGTATCAGGTATAATGTACCTCTTCATTCATTCCCAAAAGGAGTGTATGCATATATCTGTATGTAAATCTGAGGCAGGGAAGATGGGAGGAAAGCACATGAGGTGAGTTTGCTCTTGTGAATTGCACAGGAGTTGAGGGGAAACTGGCTAAAGAAGAAAAAGACACAGCATAAGGAAAAGTCATGGAGGAACTTTTTTTAAAAAATTACTTCCAGAAGAAAAGAAAAAAGGGGAGGGCAGGAATAGGGAGGAGTCTGAGAAAAAGAGGGAGGAAGACAAAGGAGAAAACTATGGGATGGAAATGCTCAAGCAAGGGCAAGGGACATGACAGAGAACAGAGCCTGGACCGTGCTGGCTATCAGGAGGGGAATGGAGAGAAGGCAAACACTGCAATAATCCCAGTATCCCAGATTTTTCACACCAATTCAACAACAACAAAGTTAAAAGCTGCTTGCATTACAGCATTTTTCTAAGACACTAGAGCAAGAAGGTTTTACTTTGCACTTACCCTGCAGTCATCTCTTACATAGGATTCATTCACTCTCCATAATAATTATCTTAAAAGAAGTATTTTCCCCTTAGGAAGCTGTTCATGAGTTTTGCTGGCCACAGATGTCTCTTATCAGAAACTCATCCCCATTTGTGTTCAACAGCCATAGAGCTCTTATAAAAAAGATAGCTGCTGCCTTGGGCAGGTGCTTGCAGCTGTCAGAATTAATGCTAACCATTCTCAGGTTAGCACTGAGGTCTTCCATACATGCTGGGACAGCAACCTGCTAAGTGAAATGGCTTCCTGCAAAAATGACTCGAATCTCTGACAGGGACAGGCTAAGCCAATGTGTCACTCTGCCAATAGAGGGGCAGCCAGCCTTGTCTTAAAAGTCAAAAAATCAAGTTTTTAAGCTCATTTTTACCTTTTTCTACGGACTTTTTGCATGTCAACCTTTCCAAAACAGAAGCCAAGAAAGGTGATATTTAACAAAGCAAAACCATTCAGAGGGAATGAAAAGGCTCTTTTCAGGAGTAAGACAAAACCACTCCTAGTAAGCCAACAGTGGAAACACACTGACAGCCAACTCTTTCCCTTTACTCTCAGATCTAAACATAGGTACTCTGCTTTGGAAGTCCTAATTTGTAATAAGAAAGAGAAATTTCGAGAAACAAGCATTACTCATACACGATAAGCCTAAGAAAGCAGTTGTACTTCACAGAATAGCAGTTCTGTGGACCCAAGAGAAGGAAAGTAAAAAATCCCAGGAAACTCTTAGTTACACAGAAACAAGCCCAGGAATTTACAAAGGCCCGTCTGCTTCCAGCTGAGTCCATCCCATTCCTCCATCTAGTTCATTGCTAAATGTACACTTGGATGGAAATCCAAATACACTGTTAGTTTCAACAAAACACCTTGTCACCAACCTCACTACAATCCTCCCTCTACCGAGTGCAAGCAAAGAGACTGAGGAGCTGCTGAGCAAAGAGGAAAAGGAGAGGTGGCTGCTGCTCTCAGACATGTCCTTCCAGAGAACCTGAAGCCACTGGCATGCCTTCAGGGCTGCACTCTTTCTAAGGGAGCACCAGACCTCCCTTAGCACTCTCCACTGACACACATGGCAGGCAGTGCATCCTGCTGGCCAGCCACAAAAACACAGACAGCTCTCTGGGGCAGGGCACAGCACTCCAGTACACAGCATGGGCCCAAAAGAGCCACACTGGGGTTGACATCCTCCCCGTCACCCAAAGCTGGCCTCCACTGAGCCTAGGGGCACACTCTTTCAGTCCAATCAGTGACAGGCAAGTGGTGATCATGGTTGGCTGGTCAATTATTTGTTTTTGCTGGTGATGTTATAGGGCTGGAGGATGGAGCTGCGGAGCTAGTTAGGAATCTGAAGTACTATGGGTCCAAGTCTTAATCAGTAGTCTCCCCCACCAATTACAATCACAGAGTTAGAAATGGAATATCCATAACAAAAAACATAAAAACTTCCATAACCTTTTCTGACTCTAAGTATGTCTATCAATCTAAGACTCTCGTTCTTTCCAATGCCTAACAATTGGCTGTAGTTCTGCTGCTATTGTTCACTCCCTTCTCTGACCGTGGGCCAGCCCGAGAGTGCCACCTTGGGCAAGGACGCCAGGCAGTACTGCTTAGCTATTTGTTTAACTGGGGGTGGTGATGCGTCAGATGCTCTCCACCATTCTTTGTGAGACAGACAAAAATGCCAAATGGCAGGGGCCTGCTTCACCAGGAACCTTGAAAACCTTCTGAAGGGGCCAACCAAGGGAACCAAAGGGTGACCTGTTCCCATGGCTTTTCCCAAGAACAGTTTGACTGGACTGGTGCAGTTACCTATAGGGGCTATACCAGGCAACCATGTGACAACCAATCAGATACCTTAAATCTGCCTGAAAAGGCCAGGTGGCCTGCGATCTTGGGGTGGCTTCTAGGCTTGACTTGGATTCTCCTCAAGCTCAATCTGCCTGATGATCTGTATTGGAGGAGGACAGAGCTGAACAAAGAGACTGACAACTGCCCATTCCCCACAAGGGGCCTGAAGGGCAGAAGGGACTGGGGTTCAAGAACACCCACATAGAAGGACAGAGCTAGTAATTATAGCTCAAAGTGGCTAATCTTAGGGGTAGGGAATGAGGAACCAGTATAAGAATTTTTCCTTCTCTCCTTTTGGGACTAAATCCCAACATCCTTATAGTCCTCTTTGGGTGCTTGGAAACCACCCCCAAGGAACCAGCCCCAACATTACAGCTATTTTGTAGGGATGCTCTTACCGTCAGGAACTTCATCTGGCCTCTTCCTCTTTTCATATACAACAATGATCACCACAAGGATGATGATTTCTGCCAGAATTCCCAAGAAAGGCCAGAGTGGGGCCAGGTGGCTCCGTACCCTGAGGATGGTGACAACGGAGACAGAGCCAATGGAGTTGGTAGCATTACATTCATACTCGCCAGGGTCTTCTGTGATCTGGAGGTTAGTGATGCTCAGCTCAGTGTAATTTTCCCTGTTGATGATGATGAAGCGGCCAGAGGTATTGACAATATCCTAGTCAGGAGCAGAAAAAGTGAGAACACACAAATATCAGAGTAGGTGAATTAGTGCCCACCACAGGATGAGACTATTCTCCATCCTTAGCAAAACACTGAACGGGATCAGGGAGCAGTGTCTAGGGTCATTTTTGTCCAAGGAACTTTGAATACTTGATCACTGACTTCCCTTCAATCTCAACAACAACCAATCAGTAAACTTCTAGCAGAATCAGGACTTCTCCAATTTTAATGGCGTGAAGGGACATCCTTCCCTGCAGACCCAGAAAAGATGACTTAATCTAGGATGTTGTTCCAAACACCAGATAAGAACTCCATAACTAGAAAGAGGATGGAGAAAGGGTGTAAGCTCCATGGTCAGGTATGTATCCAGTAACATCAGGCCTATTTGATTACTTCAGATTCAGCACATCTACTTCACACTTGGTGAATTCTGGAAAGTTTCCCTAAACTTCCTCTAGAAACAATGCTAAGAACTTGCTACTAGTCAGAATGGAGGAAATTCATAACTTCCACTTCCTTTCAGAATTACAAGGTTAAAAGAAAGTTTAGTCAAGAGATATTTATGAATATATGCTACATGTTTTATATCTAACATAAGAGGAAGGTGAGAAAGGGAGAGCATGACATAAAAATGACCTCCAGAGGGAACCAGACCTCCAAAGGGATGGTGCCAGGAACATGTAAGAAGTGCCAACAGAGGGTATGTATAGAGCCACACTGCAGAATGAGTGGACACTGCTGGAAAGAGTCAAGGGAAGTTGGAGAAGAGCTAACATTTAAACTAGATTGTGGGAGAGGAGAGCTGACCAAGCTAGACAGGAATGCTCCAGGCATGTGTGGGAAGGCAGGGGTGAGAGCATGACCAGGGGCTTGGGTGGAGCTGGAACAGGTTTGCAGCGCTGATCTCATGGCATACTAGCAGGGGAAAAATCTGACTCTTGTGTCAGTTCACATGAGGCAACTAAAGGGTAACCAGAAACAGTAGAGAAGAAAGGTAAATATAATCCCCAGAATGATGTCTAGCTATAGCATAAATCATGTCTACATTTAAGTATGGGTTTTGCTAAAATGAGAAATTAATAGCCTTCAAAATTAAGAGTTATTCTGTGAAACTTCAACCCTAGGATTTGAAAAGTTGCCAACTCCTCTAACACCTGCTCTACTCATTCACTAATTCCACATTTCTCACTTATGATCTTTGGTCCACAAGCCTTCAAAGGGTTTTTAAAATTTTATTTTCAACTGGAGGATAGTTAGTTTACAATATTGTGATGGTTTCTGCCATACATCAACATGAATCAGTCATTGGTATACACATGTCCCCTCCCTCTAAACCATCCTCCCACCTCCCTCTGGATCCTACCCCCTCTAGGTTTCACAGAGCACCAGCCTTTGGATTTCCTGCATCATACAGCAAATTAACACTGGCTATCTATTTCACGTAATGTATATATTTCAATACTACTCTCTCAAGTCATCCCACCCTCTCCCTCCCTCTCTGTGACCATAAGTCTGTTCTTTATGTCTGTGTTTCCACTGCTGTCCTGCAAACAGGATCATCAGGATCATCTTTCTAGATTCCATATATGTGTTAATATATGATATTTGTCTTTCTGACTTCACTCTGTATAATAGGCTCTAGGTTCATCCACCTCATTAGAACTGATTCAAATGTGTTCCTTTATCCATTATCTGTTGATGGACATCTAGGCTGCTTCCATGTCTTAGCTATTGTAAATAGTGCTGCAGTGAATACTGGAGTACATGTGTCTCTTTCAATTAGTTTCCTGAGGGTACATGCCCAGTAGTGGGATTGCTGGGTCATATGATAGTTTTATTCCTAGTTTTTTAAGGAATCTCCATACTGTTTTCCATAGTGGCTGTATCAGTTTGCATCCTCATGAACAATGCAAGAGGGTTCTCTTTTCTCCACACCCTCTCCAGCATTTACTGCTTGTAGACTTTTTTGATGATGGTCATTCTGACCAGTGTGAGATGATACCTCAATGTAGTTCTGATTTGCATTTCTTTAGTAATAAGCAAGGTTGAGCACCTTTTCATGTGTTCTTTAGCCATCTTTATGTCTTCTTTGGAGAAATGTCTGTTTAGTTCTTCTGCCCACTTTTTGACTGGGTTGTTTTTCTGACACTGAGCTGCGTAAGTTGCCGTGTATATTCTGGAGATTAATTTATTAATCTTTATTAGTTGTTTCATTTCCTATTTTCTCCCATTCTGAGAGCTGTCTTTTCACCTTGCTTATAATTTCAAAGGGTATTTTTAAAGTACTATCATATGGAAGAAACTTTTGTGGTTCCACCACCAATTTACCTTGGTTAATATTTATAATCTTTCTAAGGAACCTGGATTACATGATCTCTAGGGTCCCTTCTGATTCTGAAGACTGACAATCAAAGAGGATGCCTGAAAAGTAGAGTTCTAGGCATACAAAGCCTGGAGAGGAATGTATGACATCCCATCTGAGAGAACAGGAGATTGGTCAAGCATTAATCAAGAGTCTGAAGTTTTGACTCTCCCAATACCATCAGGAGTCATCCCACAGATTGGAAAAGATGTTTCCTCTGACCTTTTCTGGAGCAGATACTGTCAGATTTCCAATGTCTAAGGCTGCCTTACATTGTCTCAATTCCTAATCAGTAATTTAATATGTTTTGGGAATATATAATACTATTAACTGCTCTTACTGCCTTGCCTTTCCCAAAAATCAAGAAAAATACATTAAGACCACAAGAACAATATTTTCTCTAGGATAAATGGACTAGAATAATAGTAAAATTTTAAGACTGGGGTTAGCTCTTCTTGGTGTCTTATCTTGAAGGCAAACAGCCAAGCCTTTTACCAGACAGCTTTAATAAATTCATATGTCGGGATTCCATGCTAAGCAGAGACTATCAGTGCCCTTCAAATTCATGATATAACCATGACCCCAGAAAGGGTGACCCAAGCCATGACAGCTAGTATGGCAGGTTGCAGAAACTTGTCCAGATGTCTGGAGCACCCCAGGAGAAACTCCAGCAACCACAGACACCCACATACAGAGGACCAGGGCTGCCTCCTACTCACCACGAGCATACCATTCTCCTTCTTGTGCCATGTCCACTCTGGGTGGGGGTAGCCAACTGACTTGCAGTACATCATGGCATCCTGCCCTTCATTCTTGTTCTCACTCCGTTTATGGCCAGTGATGTCAGGAGCAGCTGTGAGAAAGTGTTGAATGCAGTTACCATGGGAGCCTATGCTGAACAGGATACAAAGCCCCAACTACTGGCTCAGAGCCCTGCTTCTTAGTCACTCTTTAGACCCACCCTCATATTCAGCTTTGATAACATGCATTTCAGGTCAGAACAGAGCAATGGAACCAATCCCATGCCCTAACCTCCCACCCACCAAAGTAGGTACCAGGATTACTATATGTGAAGCTCTACTAATAATATGGGTGGTTCTACAACCTACTGGAAGACAACACAGGTGCCACTGCATAAATTAAGCCATCCTTTAAAGAAATGCAAACAGAAGTTATTATCTTCTCTGCCAGTCATGGTTTTTTCTCACAACACCTGCATGAGCAGTAATTATGTATTATATCAAATGCTATACATTATGTTAAGGCAATGAGAGAGCCTTGAGATCAAACACCTAAAATCAAGTCCTACTGTAAGGTATATAAAAGCAATGAATGATGAATGCTTAGAGAAACTACCCAAGAATATCAATAGCCAAGGCTCTCCCAGAAAAGAGGAAATCTAGCAAACTAGTCTTCACAAGAGAAGAAAGAAATGAACAAGAAAGTCAACCAGTGTCTCATGAGGTTGTTTTAACGACTTAAGAATCTGATTTATACACCTGATTTGCAGTTATCTCAATGAACCAAATCTTGGGGAAATTTCTAGACATGCTGGAAGCTGTTGGTCTCTGCTTTTCATGATCATTTAGGAAGAAATAAACAGCATATGTGGTTTAAATATTAGATAAAGTTCAAGGACCCAAGAAGCCTGAGATGAGAGCTAATTCTTTGAATTTGGCCTTCTTTGATCTTAACTATAAATTTCCACCTTACCACATCAGTTCTACTAATCTGAAAGCAATAAAACTCAAAGTAGGCCAGACATCACTTTGTTGGCCAAAATGGGAAAGAGAATCAATAGGCCTGGTCCAAATTCCAGTTTTGTGAGTTATTTATTCTATGCTTGAATTTTATACCCATTATCAGATGGAGTTATTTCTAGCCCCTGCCTACATTCAGTGTCTTGCATAGACAGATAGATGTCATTTTGAGACTGTAAAAGCCTGTGTAATTATACCACGGGCTGAATCCCAGGTTTTCCTTCTGATTGGCTTGGTTTTTCTTGGCTTAAAAATAATCCAATGTCCTGCTCCTCTCAGACTGTGCTTCCTAGACCACCTCCTGAGGCACCTGGATAGGAAAAGAACGAGCAAGGCCCCAAGCCACCTCTACAACCTGCCAAATGAAAGCCTGGTCATTACCACTCAGTGTGAGGTGTTTTCCAGACAGGATATTATAAAGGAAATGTCTTTTTGTTTTCCCAGGCACAATTCCTCACTACAGAAGGGAATGAGTCAGGCGGGCTCAAGTTCTCAACATCCCAAATCTCTCCCACAGTGAATCAGTCACCTCTCAGGCCTAATGTTTAACCTGATCACTCTTCCTCAGAGCTTTCTGCAGTCAGTAAATATTAAGAACCTCTTAAGCACTCCAAGGATCAAGCTCCACAGCATACTAACACACCATCATGGGGGAGCAGGGAGACACAATAAGCAGAAGAGCTACCACATTGTACCTCTAGTATGTTTCATTCATTGGACAAACATTTGTTGAGCACCAATTATATGCCAGATTTGTCACAGAGTGGCAAGGGAAGGCCTTTCTGATGAAGTGAATTTTAGCAGAGTCATGAAAAAAATAAAGGAGTAAGCCACATGTATCTGCAGGAAGAACACTCCAAGTAGAGGGAAAAGCAAAAGCTTTGGGGCAGAAGTGTGCTTGTTACGTGTAACAAACAGCATGGAGGAATTTGGCTGAAACAATAACCAAGGGGATGATGGTAAGAGATTAAATCAGAGAATAGAGCCTAGATTGGATAGGACTTTGTAGGACAATGAAATTACTTTGGCATTTACTCTAAGTCAGCTGGGAAGCCACTGGTGAATACTAAGTGTAGGTATGAAATTATCTGTGTGTTTTAACAGGCTCCCTCTGGCTACTATGTGGACAACAATTGTAGAGAGAGGATAGTGGAAATAAGATCAATTAGGAGGTTCTGAAAGCAATCCAGAAAGGGGGAGGGGGAGGTTTGGATGAGGGTAGCAGCAGTAAAAGGGAGGAATTCTGGATATTTTATAGGTTAATACATTTGTTAACGGACTGAATGTAGAAAGTGAGAGAAAAAGGAGCCAAGCATGACCCCAGTGTTTCTGGTCTGAGTAACTTCAAGAATGGAACTGCCAGTTACTGAGATGAGGAAGACTGCAGAAGAATTAGCATGGGTATTTTTTTGTTGTTGGTTTGTTTTTATTTTGTTTTGCTTAGGGATAGAGCAATGATGGTAGTAAAAAAACAGGAGTTCAAAGTTTAGGAAATGTTAAGTGTAGGACTTACTTAACATCCAAGTGAAGCTGTCAAGTAAGCAGCTGAATATCAAGTCCAGAGTTCAGGGAAATGGTTGAGATATAACTTTCAGAAATCAGCTTGCATGTGATTTTTTTTCCCACTTTCATTCTCCCTTGCCCCAGAGAGAATACTCAACTCTATTTACTCTGGCCCAGTTAAGTGCTTCCCTGTTAGGTCAGTTGATAAAGAATCTGCCTGCAATGCAACAGACCTCAGTTCGATTCCTGGGTCAGGAAGAGTCGCTGGAGAAAGGATAGGCTACCCACTCCAGTATTTTGGCCTGGAGAATTCCATGGACTCAATAGTCCATGGGGTCACAGAGTCGGACACGACTGAATGACTTTCACTTTCACTTACTTGACTAATTCCAATAGTGCTGTGAATTCAGCAACCTCAGATTTTGCCTTGGAGACTCATCCCCAAGATTATACATAAGAACCACTTAGAAGGCTAAAACCTGAGTTGGTTTATGGCTATACAGTCTAAAAAGCTACTACTCTTGAAGACCAAGACCTGGATTTTGGTCTTTCACTCCTGCCTTGGTGCTCAGGTTGAAAACACCACACCCTCCTTTCATTCATCTACTCCAGATTCTACAGAGGCTTCTATTTACGGATGGGAAGGTGCCTTAAAGGCTATCAGATGCAGAGACAATAGGAACTGAATTCGGGCCCCCCGCCCCCACCCTTTGTTGGCCTTGTTTACAGAGTAAAGCCTGCAAGTTTTCATGGTTAGATCTACTGCTGCTTTCTCAACTCAGCAAAGAATACTGAGTGAAGCTTAGGAATAATATCCCCTCTTCCTAATGTACTCAAAAGAAAAATGCCCTGATTATTCACCCTTGGATTGGTTGAAGTATCACTAGTGTACTAGGCAGACAGGAAATTAACGCAGGTTACATCACTTTACCCTTATAAGGAATGAATGTAACAACTATCACTTCAGCCTTTGGGTCAATGAAGTAGGTCACTTCTCTCTGTTCTTTAGGGGAGCTGCTCAATCAGAAAGCCTGTTCTTGCCCCACCAGCTGAGCTAGATGGCAGACTAACAGCAAGTAAGGTAACTGAACTCTCAGAACACATGTCAGCAGTGGTCAAAGAAGGGGACTCTTAGGGCACAGAGTCTACCTCTTAAATAGTTCACAAATTATTTGATATTCTTCCCTTCAAGAGGTGGAGCCTAATTTCCCTCCCCTTGAGTGTGGGCTGGACTTAGTGACCTGATTCTAAAGAATAAAATATAGCATATGTTATACATACATATATTTATAAAATGTTTTTTAAATATGTATATATATATAAAAAGGTGTACAACTTTGGAAACTAGTTCACAAAATACAAAGTGGCTTTCTGTGCACACATATGCTGTTTCTCTCTTTCTCCTGGTCACACACTCTGGGGGAGGTTAGCTGCCATACTAGGAAGACACTCGAACAGGCCATGGAGAGGCCCACATAGTGAGGGATTAAGGCCTTCTGCACAGTCACTGAGGCAGTCATCTAGGAAACAGATCCTCCTGCCCCAGCCAACAATTTGAGAGACCCTGAGTCAGAACCACCCCACTCATCTGCTCCAGAATTCCTGACCCACATAAACTGTGAAGTAATAAGTATTTGTTGTTTTAAGCTACTGATTTTGGGGATAACTTATTATGCAGCCGTTGCTGCTGCTAAGTCGCTTATCGTGTCCGACTCCGTGTGACCTCATAGACGGCAGCCCACCAGGATCCACCGTCCCTGGGATTCTCCAGGCAAGAACACTGGAGTGGGCTGCCATGGGATTTTCAGGCAAGAGTACTAGAGTGGGGTGCCACTGCCTTCTCTGTATTATGCAGCAACAGATTAATATAATCACCCAATGATGCAGATATTACCCCATTTTTATAGATTAGAAAATTTAAGTTTGGTAAAGTTATTTAAGATCTAAAATTATACTGCTAATAAAAAGTAAAGCCAAAAAGTAAAGTAAAATAAAAAGTAAAAGTAAAGCCAAAATAAAAAGTAAAGCCAAAATCCAAATTCAGGGATGTCTGATTCCAGAGGCCATGTTCTTTGTTCTTTACCAAACAGAATGGGAAATAAACCAAACTAGAACAGAGTCCACAAACAATAAAAATATACAACATGTATTACTGGTAACTGCAAAGCAAACTGCTCAAATGTTATCTTTGCTTGCAGATGTATTAGAACACTCTAGACCCAAAGAGGGACTGACCTATTTGCTATAATTTAACTACTGTATAATGTAAAGCGTCTTGGACTTCAGAGAAATTTGGCTCTATTGAGGCTTTATTACTGAGTAACCCAAGGTGGGTCATTTAAAATCCTTTGAGTTTCAGTATTTACTTCTGTAAAATGAGAATAAAATACAATTCACAGAGGTCTTAGGAGGATTAATTTACATCTATCAATCTAGCACACTATTGGAGCCCAGTGTCAAAAATAAATATTTAAATTTCATTTTCAGCCAGGGAAAATTTAGGCTAAAGCAGGTGTTATGAGTCCTAAGAAATCAAAGAGATGCTGAATATTACGTCTTCTCCCTGTTTGCTGATATAAACAGGACTCTTGTTCATAGCTCTAATAAAGTTTACTCATGTCAGATACTGACAAATTATATTGAATAATGGCATATTTATATTGATTATGGTGCCTCGCCTTATATGGGCTTGCCATTTAATAAGGAACTACTTAAACGGGTCCTGTTGGTTTGCAGGTAGGTCTGAGGAGTTGAACAGAGCAAATACTGCTTACTTCACTTTACTTTTTCAGGAAGGCACAGATTAGGTAGCAAAGAAGTAATGAATCTTTAAAACAGATCACAGACCCACTTGGAAATTAACTCATGATCTGGCCTTTTTAGCTACACACTCTAAATCCCATGAATTACTGGATGGACCCTTCCAGATCCTGATGAATGGCAACACTGGGGTTCCAAGTCTTAAGTTACCTACCAATACCTGACCCAAACCCATTATCTGGGCCTTTGGCTGAGGACAAAGGCATGCTCCTCAGTACGTTCTGTTGCCTAAGCTGCAGGCACTTAAGAGAAAAACATCAGCTTCTCTGCTAGGCTGGTGGATGTACAGAGTGTCAACTTAGGCAATGGAGGTATTTTTAGTTGAAGCGAAGAACTGACTCGTCTGAAAAGACCCTGATGCTGGGAAAGATTGAAGGCAGGAGGAGAAGGGGATGACAGAGGATGAGATGGTTGGATGGCATCACCAACTTGATGGACATGAGTTTGAGTAAGCTCCGGGAGTTGATGATGAACAGGGAAGCCTGGCATGCTATAGTCCATGGGGTCGCAGAGTCGGACACAACCGAGTGACTGAACTGAACTGAAGGTTAAATAAAGTTAATACAACAGAGCTGAGATAGGGATCAAGGTATGGGGCCCCTTACCTGCACTGCTCATTTAGTGCTCATTTTCCAAAGCAAATTCACAATCTTGCAACTCATTTTCAGAGAACTCCATCCTTAAAAGATACTGTACAGTGTCTCATCATACAACACACTATACTGTAGAGATGGTCTCTCTGCTTCCTTCAGGCAACCTATCAAATCCCAGAGACACCTCAAATTTTCTATAGGCAAAAATAGAAGTTTGGCTGAAGGTAGACAGAGAGTTAAGATTTACTGCTAGCCAAGGGCCAAGCCCAAGAAGCAATACAAGATGGCCGAGATAGAAGCAAGAAAGATGTTGGCTTTTTGGCTCAATAATTATAGCAGAGTAGATTCATCACTGACTGTGAAGACTAGAGCAGTCTGGGACTAGTGCTGCCTTCTGCGGATGAGGCTTTTCCTTTTCCTGCAGGTGAAACCACTGGGTAAGCAGGCACTGAAGTCTCCACTAAGACACTATAATCATCTGGAGTGCTTTTAATAAGCCTGATGCCTAGGCCACATTTCATAACTTTAAAATCAAGTTTGAGAACCGCTGCTCTAACACCTTTCCTGGCCTCAGTGTCTGAGAGGATTAGAGGGAGTGTCTGAGGCAGGGAGATGTATGTTTGGAAGTACAGGGGGCACTGGGGTGACAGTTGGACTGCAAGGTTAAGAACCTGACGGTCACTATTAGGAAAAGAAGCTTAGAAATCACTTCCTTCACTAACCCAGCTTCTCATCTGTGTCCATATAAGGAAACCACAGACCTTTAGAGCCTTATAGAACCTTCAAGATCATCTACCTCAGCCTACTTCATCATATACTTGGAGAGTCTGAGGCCCAAAAAAGGAATGTGACTAGTCAGGGTCATGGAAAGTTTTTAAAAGCAGGGTCAGGATTAGAACCCATTTCTTCTCCCAGTCAACACCTTTACATTGTTATTTAATATGCTCTGAACACAGCAGTGTGGCATAATGCTTAGGAACATGTGCTGTGGCATGAGAGTGCTTGGGTGAGGACGCTGGCTCCACTGGTTGACTCTGTCACATTGAGCAAGTCAATCAACGCCCTTGAGCCTCAATCTTCTCACCTGGAAAGTAGAGAGAATAATGGCATTTACCTCAGAGTGTTGTGAAGACTACAAGAGAGGAGCGGGACAAGTAATGTACTTGGCACAGTACCTAGCACACAGTAAGCAAGCAGTAACGTTAGCTGTTCTTAATCTTTTAACAATAAAGTAGGTCAGGGTAGCACCCTGAAGAGAGGAAAAGAACGAACAGGTATGGTTATTTGGGCTATGGTTGATGTCCAAAATGTTCAAGCAGCTCTGCTTTCAGAGACTTTTCAAGTCAGGGCAATTCTGAGACAACCAGCTTTGACATCAGCTTGAACTTAACCATGACACAACCTCAAAGCATCTTCACCTGTCAAACTAGCTGCCCATCAAACAAACAAATGAGCACAAAAACACTCTGCATGCTGTAAGTGCTGTACAAATGTGAGAGATGTATTATTACTCTTAATAATGATATTTGTCACCATCACCATACAGTCTGCCTCAGCCAGTTTGAACTTTGATATTATCAGTCATAAATCCATGAAACGGCATAAGAAGCAGGGAGTCAGGACAAGGTCACTCACAGAAACCCTAAGATTTAGTCATAAGATTCAAACAGAAAGAAAGCTAATGAGTAGGGACAAGAAAAACAAGATCAATCTTGGCTCTCATTGTCACCAAAAGATTGAACTCATTTAAAATGCCCAATGAGCAGCAAGACACAATGATGGGCTTAATAAGACACCAGACCCAAACCTTCTTGGTGCTGGGATGGACCTTTCACAAGAGGTGATGGCATGTCTGTTGCAGAGGATTTGAAGACCACCAAAATCTTTTTCCAAAAACAGCAATAAAACTCAAACTCCTTGTTTGTTGGATTAATCAAAATGATTAAAGGGTGCGGACAGGGTCTGGGAGTCATGACAGGTATTTTTTCAACTTTGTAAACTACACAGAAAATTTTAACTTGTTTTTGTAAGCACATTTTTTAATTTCAGAAAAGAAAGTAAGATGAAAAGAGAGGGAATAAGCACTAGAAAAGCTGAAAATTTTCAGGGACAGAAAATCCAACATCTATTCATTCACAAATGTTGTATGACTAAGGAGTCTCTGGAAGACAGAAGACTCTGAGGAGTTGAAAGGCTCAAAAAGGAAGGAGAAGATCCCAAGACAGGCTGTTTATGGGACAGAGGTCATCCTATAAGGTCTAGTCATCACTGTTCCCTCTCCCCTTGGCCAGCCCTGCTCCATCTTCCTCCCCCAGCATCTGCTCGGGTCACCTGCCAAATACCTAAGAAATGTAATCCTCAACAGTAATAGTATCTTCTTGTTTACACTGTGCCTCATGCTTGTCCTTTGAAAAAAGAGAAAGAAAGAACAAACTCTACTTCAGGTGCAAGGCCTTCCCTACTACACATGTATATACAATCATCCCCAAAATTCCTTTCTCAACAGGGATCTACAGATTAAGGTAGAAAAGCACTGCCACCTCAGGTCTGTTTCCAAATATGTGTCCCTCCCTGTGGTTCCTTCAGCCTTTTCTTTTGTACATAACAAGTAACTCATGATTTGGTCATGTGACATACAATGCCTTGTCCCTGGCTAGTCTAAAGTCCTTAACTCCCCACAGGGCTGAGGCCAAACAACACCTTGGGAAGTTCTCAACTGCAGGGAAAGCCAGATGGGGAAGAGGGGTCTGAGTGTAGACTAAGTGCTAACAAAATATATACGTATGGGCTGAATTACATTGCCCTTAAATGCCAATTTAGTTAAAACCACAAATCAAGATTATGAATCTCCTTTTGGCAGAGGTCACTTACGTTTCCTGAAAATCCCCTGAATTTCTCTGTTCTTGAGTACCACCACCTCTTGCCAACTACTTAGTAGAGTTTTTATAAATCATTATAGCTATAAAAAGATAACTGTCACTTATCCCACCCTAGTGGAACTGAGAAAAAAAAAAAAAAACACACACACACACAAAAAACACGAGTTTACATGAAAATGCTTTGGGAATAACACACACTGCTCTAAATTCAAGGCAATTTTCTACCCCAACCACAATCAGGAGCTAGTTTCAAATATGATCCTGGGTCTATGGAAAACCTTTTCAAACTTACACAAGAAAAGTTAAATGTTCAGGCTTTACCAGACCAAACTATCCCTAACCCGAAAGACATTAAGTGTTCAGCTGTTTTCCATCCAGGTGTCAGGGGAGAGTAGGAAGAGAGAATAACTAGAATTCCATATGAATTTTCTTAACAGACTAACGTATCTGCCCAAGCTAGTTACAGAATATGTTTTAGCATTATATAAAACAGAATTCTCTTAAGGTCTACTTCTTTAAAATTAGGATGTTAATACCACCTGCCCAATCCTCCTCACAGGACTATTGTACAGTACAAATGCAACAGAGCCCAGTACATGCCTTCATTATGGTGAGATACTGTGTATGCTGTAACTTCCTCAGAAGACACTCCTGCCTGCAGCTTCAAGACCACTTCCCTGCCAAACAGAATGTGAGGAAAGATGCCTCTGGGGCATCTGAACCCCACCTTCTCAAGCAGCCACCCAACGGAAAAATAACCTCTCTCCACTCTTGAAAGTGCTGCATAGAAATCATTAACTCCTAATCAATATGATCAGAGTTAGTCAGGACTTGCAATTGTATGTAATTTATTCTTTAGGCTTGGAGAGCTTGATTAACTAGACACACCACTTTCCCTCCCTCACCTGTCCTGATCTGTTTCCTCTGCACTTGAACTTTGTGCCAAAGGCTCAGTCTGGAATGTTGCAGGGCCTTAACTCTCTTACGGAGGAGTCAAACATCTACCCATGTAGCTCATCTGGGTGGGGAAGGGCCCTCGGCTGGTTTAGAGAAAACGGTTTTCTCACACCTTCATCCTATGTTGAACAAATATGGCATTCTTTAAAAACAAAGATAAACCCAGATCTCTCAAAGAAAAGCCATGGAGTTAATCTAATCCAAGGTTCTCTGGTCTGTGTGGGCTGTAACCATGCCACTGTGACTCAATCCCTGCAGGCATTTAGAATTCAATCTAGCCACTAGAGGCACTGCCCATCCTTACGTCAACAAGGGCACAAGTCAGGGCAAGTGTCACCAAGACACTACTTTCATTTAGTAACACCATGTAATAGAAACTTTGACTGTGTCCAAGCTTTTTTTTTTGAGTCCAAATTTTTAGTCTTTCAAATATTTTAAGGAAAATCTGAATACCTGCTATAAATTAAGGAAAAGCTGAACACCTGCTACATATAGGTCATTCCCATTTCCTAAATTTATCTTTCCAGTTTCTAGAGATCACCCTATAGATTTAGACAACAAGTTTGGGTCCTTTCTAAGCAAAAATGAAAAGCCCTGGAAAATACCCTCATCTCTTCAGTCTGACCTCAAACAGTAGCCCTGCCTCTCCATGGTCATTTTATAAAATGGAAAAACGTGACGATGAGAGTCAAGACTTGGGTTCCATGCTATCATAGCATTGTCACAAACTGATGGTATGACACAGAACCAGTGTCACTTTTCTGGGTCTCAGTTGCTTCTTTGAAATAATACAAGAAAGTTGGGTTAAATGTTAGTTAGCTCTAACTCTTTTACAGTTCTACTGGCCTTCCGTGCAACTTCCAACTACAATCTCATCTTTAGATGCCATGCACCCAGAGGTTCTATTAAAATTCTAATGAATTATCTACAAATAGTTTATGTTCACCCTGCACACTGTACTTTGCCAAATCCTGCTGGCACACTGGAGATAACTACACAATATACTTAAAAGGCACTATTCTAAGAGCTTTACCTAAGGATGAACCATATGAAGCTGCCAACACTGAAGTATTTTTTGAACTACAAAAACAGCAACTTCAACTTATTTATTCCCTCTAACCAACCCATGTGCCATGTGGTAGGTTTTAAAAGAGAGGAAAACAGAAGCATAGAGAAGTTAAATAACTTGCCACAGTCATGCAGCCAGATGATGGGGTTTGGATTTAAACCCAGGCAGTTGAGCTCCTGAGCCTTCAGTCCTAACCATAACATTATATACTGCCTCCCATAATGAAAACAAGAAAGCTTGAAGACTGGAAGCCCAAGCCAAGATAGTGTCTCAGAAGGAGAGTGAGAGGCTCACGCCGCAGCCTCTGTTGGGTTGTACCTTTTACTTCAATGGTGGCATTTGCTTTAGGAGCACTGAGAAACTGATACACACAGTGGTATTCGCCTGAATCCTCAGCTCTCGGCTTATTGATCCTGCAGAGATGAGAAGAAAAATCAAGTGAGGAAGCTGGGAACAGTCAAAATACACAATAAAAGGAGAATGAAAGGGGCAACCAGGGACCCTGCTCTCCAAATTGTGCCCCTGCATGCAACTCACTTCCTCTTAACTATAAGCAAAAACCTCCCTCTGTGTATTAATGATTTACTCCTTACTAGGTGCCAGGAATACAGAGATGGTCCCTAACCTTAAGATATTTCAGTCTATTGGAGAAATACACTACAAAAAAAGTAATCAAAAGAGCTGTAAAAAAGTACTAAAATCTACACTTAGATACAAAAGATGGGCCCATCACCAAAAAGTTCTTGCTCACCTTGTGGTTCCAGTCAAATAAATACGAGCAGAAAGAAAGCATCTGTTTCTGCACTTTCCTGAAGAGTTTGTTTTAGAGTTTGTTTTCCTATCCTGTATTTTAGTAGCATGCTTTTCAGTAAGTCTAGTAACAGAATAGGATCAGTGGGGGGAAAAAATATGCCATCAGAGCATCAGCCACAGAGATGCAGCTCAACTCTTCTAGGTACAGCTAGAACTCCAGGGCTCTGCATGATCTGGCCCTTCCCTAGTGTCATCTCAGCCACTTTCTAGCCCTGCAGGTCTCTTTTCAGTTTTTCAATGTGCTGAACTTGTTCCTAGCTCAAAACTCTGACAAAAGATGCTCTGTTCTATAGAATGCTCATCCCATTTACTCTTCATCTCCCCAACTCCTCTTCCATCAGTCTCGGCTTACATGTCATTTCCTCTCACCCCCAATCTAAATGACATCCCTCTCCCTGACATTCTCTCATACTACACTGTAACCCTTCACAGCACTTATCACAATGTCTAATTATTTATGTGATTGCTTGATGAATGTCTGTTTTCTCAATAGACCAAGTTCTATGTGGACAGGCATTGTTAATTTGGTGCACAATTCTATACCCAGCACATAACGCAGTGCCTAGACTACAGTAGAAAAATGAATAAACACAAACAAGAGTGAACAACTACGCACAGATCCAGACCAAGGTGAGCAGAGTGAAAGGAAAGACTGTGAGAAGTGTGTGTGATGAGAACAATACTTCTTCTGAATTCTAAAGGGTGATCCTAAACAGGCTTTCTTGGTCCTGAAGGTCAGTTTCTTATCAGCTAACTGCACACTGGCCTACATACACCGCTGCCCCAAACATGTGCAAAAATGCTAGTGTGTAATTACAGACAACAGAGAAACATCAGCTTCCAGATGAGAATATAAATACTGTTTTACTCCTACTCTTCTGCTTAACAGTTAAAACATGATACTTGTGATGACCATCTCCACTGCACTAGTTAAAGTCTGAGAAAAACTCCTAACCTCAAAACACTGGCCAAACGCATTTATTCATCTTACCGTTCATCTCAAAAAAGAAACAAGAGACTATGGATGAGGAAAGACACACCCCACTCTCACAAGACTGTCTCAGCATACCCATGGCAGCATAAGATTCTAAGAGGAACCGTCAACAGTCTTCTCAAATTGATACAAATGACTATTCTTACATCAATATGCTCCCAACAAGAAAAGAGACACAAGTCAGTTGCTCTTAGTAATGTTCCCAGAGTTAGGAGGGGGAGGAGGAGAAGCAGCAGCAGCAGCATCTTCAGGGTTTAGATTTACTGTAGTAAGTTGAGAAGATGACTCCCAAACTAGGGGCCATGCCAGTGGGCTCAAAATCTCCCCACAACATTTCCTTCAACTAGCTTTTGGGAAGCAACTGAAGCAAATAAAAAATGTCCCCTGCAGGCTAAGCACAAGCACAGTTTGTGACAGGCTCCATGGCTGACTTATGAGATGGCCCAAAGGTCTCAACTGTTACTCTACAAAATGTGAGTTGTTACTCTACAGATTTCCCAAAACACTTGTGACAATGCAGAACACCCTGGAAAGCCTCAAATAGGCTGAGGGAAAAAGAAGAGGCATTCTATAAAATCAGGTTCAAACTTTATATAAAGTTACAGCTCAAAGCTTTAGGGGTAACATAGGGCAAGACCCAAGAGAAATATGATTGGATATCTGATATCTTTAAAGAGGTATTATAAAAAAAAACAAACTTGCAAAATTAATGGACAGATCAAGAATAGATGCCTTTTATTCCACCCAATATTGCTATTCAATTAACCTTTTCCAAACTATCAGGACATATCTCAGGCTATATTTCCAATTTTATATCAGAAGAAACTACAGTGGAAACAGATTAACTACCTTGTTACAAAATGGTATAGCACAACAGAAAAACAAACAAAAATCCCGAATGATCCAGATTCTAAAAGAGTC
Organism: Bos grunniens; assembly: GCF_055505025.1. Classification (NCBI taxonomy): domain Eukaryota; kingdom Metazoa; phylum Chordata; class Mammalia; order Artiodactyla; family Bovidae; genus Bos; species Bos grunniens. Next base: position 81,968,893 of record NC_141174.1, on the reverse strand, counting down.
AGAAGACCTGGAACCTAGGCTTGGTTCTGCAACTTATTAGATACAGTATGTGGCCTTGCAAGGAGTCAAGTGTTATTACTCTTTGAGTCTCAGTTTTCTTACCTGAAAAAAGAGGAAGAGGATCCACAAATTAATGTGAGTCAATTATTTAACGGATATGAAATGATCTCAATTCTGCAAAATACTGCAGAACGTCCTTGCTATCACTGAATACAAAGGTTTTCCTGGTCTCACTCCAGTGCACTATTTAGTCGCACTGCATCATCCTGCCAAATAGGATTAGCTGATCCTTTTCAACTAGGAACAAACTATCCTGAAAGGTGAGGTGCCATGTGTTCTAGATATTTCAAAATGTACCAAATTCTCGGGTGCTGGATAACTTCAGCCAGCAAATATCCCCCTCTCACCAAAGGGTAATTACAGGGTACCATCCTTTTCCAGATCACTCGCAAACAGTCGGACACGACTGAGAGACTGAACTGAACTGAACTGAACTGAATGAGCCCTATATCCACTGGGCCTGATCAGGTTATGGTCATAATAAGCACTCCTAAAAGCTAACTCACCAGGAAATCTACTCAGTGGGAAGAATACTTATGGTGATCTTGCTCTAAGAATCCTAGATCAGATTTCAATCTGATTCTTCAAACCACTGGATTAAGTCAAGAGACCTGCATTCTAATTGTGGCTTTTTTACTGACTAGCATTACTACCCCAAGTTGCTGTTATCATAAGGAAGAAATATGGCTCTCAAACCTGGTTGCTCATTAGAAATTACTTGGAAATCCATGGCAATTCTAGCCTCACCCCAGATAAACTCTGTATTAGACTCTCTAGAGGAGGACCATGTGTATCATGGCTCTCCCACATAGCTTAATTACAGGTTATGAATGTAAAGTAAATTCAACCATGTACCATCTCATCTTCCCAGGAGCTGCTAGCCCCTCTCACCTGTATTCCATGTTGCTGGCATTCTTACGAGTGGCAGTCAGTTCTACCCCATTCTTTGTCCAGTAGCTGTATGTAAGGGTGTGAGAGTTGGAGGTGAGGTTACACTGCAGGGTAACAGAGGGCGCAGGGCTTTCTCGAATAATGACTTCTTCACTGGTGACAATCCTTGGTTCTGTAATAAGAGTGCACAATGATAGGAAGCCATAGTTCCACTCTCCGCAGCCCTGGCCTGAGAGTAGGATGGGGTAGGTTGGGGAGACTAGAAGAGGGAGGGCAGACAGGACCACATAAGGAATTTCACTTTACCACTTTGGAGGAAGTCAATAAAGGAAAAACAATGATTATAAGCAAATGATCACTAGCGCAGACAACAGCCTGAAGACCAGCTGGCCTAGACGTGAAAAGAATGGGAGTATTATGGATGCTTGTACTGGCAACAATTCACTTACGCGTTTGAATACCATCATTTTTTGAGATAAGAACCACCAACCAATTCGACTTCAATTAGAAAATCAGGCTCCACCTTGCAATTCTGAAGACAAAGGCAGTATCATTTAGATAACTAATAAACTTCCTATGGAGTCACTAGGCCTTGAAACAGTAATAGTTATAGTTAGGCAATACATGTATGGCTTTCCCACATTTAAATCTGATAAATCTATGGCAAACCAGCCATGGCCATTAATTATGCAGAAAAAGACAATATAGATCTTAAAGACAAATCTCCTACTGAAAGTCTATTGCATTTTCCAAATTTTGCCGAGAGAAAATTCCTAAGGAACCAGCAGTTCTTCTCTCCAGCCCATATACTCCAAAGACAAAATATTTTCAGAATTGCACTTTAAAATATTTTTCATTCTAAGATAATCATAACTAGAATGTAGTATATGCTGGTATTATGGGCTCCTAGAATTTTAGAGCTGAAAGGCTCTTAGGGTTCAATGAATCCCAGTCTTTAAGAGCTAAAAAGGTAAAATGACTTGTGCAAGGCCATAATTATTGTTAGTGACAAAGCTGGGCCTAGAAAACACACCTGATCAAATTCTTTATCCCTCCCCCTCCAAGCCAAAAGTACCCCCATAACACTTTCCACCCTAGAGAAAGTTATATACTTCATCCTCGGGTTCTACCTAGGCTTACATAACCTGGGATCACTCATTTAGTATCTACAAAAATAACCTGTGTCAAATGTTATAATACACTGAGCAGAAATATTTTAAGGCACACTGTATCAATACCATTCCTGAAAGGTTCATCTTTACAGCACTTTGAATTCCATCACTATATTAAAGTCAAGAAGTCTGTGGTCTTTTCTTGTTACTATTTTTAATCCTTTCCCATGGTTAGCTCTTTTTCTACTTTAGGTCAATCATTCTCAAGTACAGTTAAAATCTTTTCCAATCCACAATCAGAGATGTTTGCACTTTAACTTTTTTCCCAATTATTTCCTAGAAATCCTTGACTAACTTTTCATTTTCCTGCACCTGGCTACTTCCTGTCTACAACTCTCTAGCAGCTCCCTGACACCATTTTATACACGTATAGTGCTGACTCTATAATTCTTAAAGACAAAACTCTCTCTCTTCACTTGAGCCAAGCTTTGTTCATTGTGCAGGAAGGGGGAGAGGACGGAGAAGTCATGGGACACTTGAAAAGTGTAATGCCCAAGCACCTCCTAATCAGTGTAACATTTCTGACTGTAAAGCTCATATTGTCAAAGAAACTTGTGATAAATAAAGCAAATCCTCAAGTTTGCTCAAGTAAATTGGTTCTCATTATTTTACAACTTTGGCAAAAGGATAGTGGTTATCTTCCAATCAGCACTGGTCCTTATCGGTAACACCAAACAGGGTCTCTATGTACAGATAATGGAGGCATAGCAGCCACTAAGACAGAAGCAGATGCATGTAAACACATTAGCGCAGTGGTGTCCCATGGTTTCCAAAACACACTGGACAGAAGCCAAATCCCTGGGCCTTAAGTCGAGCAGAACAGCTGCAAACCCTGCAATGGAAGGCGCACATACACCATCAGCAGAAAGCATCACAATTCCAGGAAAATCAAAACCAAGCAAAAACAAAAGAGATAAAGAGAACCAGTACTCCACAGAAATTAAAAAATATAAAGGCAACATTAAAACCCAAACACACTTTTAGTTTTTTGCTGAATTTTTACTATCCAATTTTATTTTCTGTCCCATTTGGGACTCATCTTCTGGTTCTTCCTCTCAGACTGCACTGAGAAAGGGTAAACTTTGAGGCCAAGAGCTTCAAGATGTTTAAATTATAAGGAGGCCAAAGTAAATGCTACTCTTACCTGTGGTGATGCAAATGACCACGCAGCTCAGGGAGATTAAGAAGTTGATGAAAGCAACCTGGTGAACTTTCTGCCAAGAATTCTCAAAAGGCAAAGGAAAGCACATTTTCCCTTAGGTGTTAAAGATTCAGGAGAGAGTCAGCAGGGAGCAAGTCGATAATTTTAATAGGTTTAAATATGATTCTGCACCATAGGAGGGTTGTGGGGTGGCATAACCTCCCTCCTATAATTGCTATATATGGAAACCGGTACTAGACCAAGTTCTTTGGTCACAGTGCCACAACTGCATTCTGCACCAGGATGAAGGTGGGGCTTTTATTTCCGATCAAACATTGGTGGTTGAGCATTACTCATGACAGTCCAAGAGAGATGAACATTTAGGAGAAGCTCAAAATTCTTACCTGCCACTTATTCCTATTTAGAAGCACTGGTTCAGAGACCCTTACCCTAGTCATCATTCATATGTAGAACATGCTACAGACAGAGAGAGAACCTACAAACTGGGCACACTTCTACTGCCAGGAGGTCATCCTTAGAAAATCTCAACTTGCCCTTGGAGACAAATGTCACTGAGGATGCTGAATCATAAAACAGTCCAATTAGAGTGGAATTCAGTGTGTTTAAAAAGTGAAGACGATTAGCTCTCTGAATCAGTTAACTAGGATTAACTGATTTATAGGGAAGTCTGGGGAGAATCTAAACTAGCCAGGGTTTGGTTCAATCACATGCAGACACCCTTAAGTTAGGAAACTTATTTCTAAGTAAACTGGGAGACTGCTATATACTCTCCAGAATGAGAGGCAGGTACCCCAAAGACTCATCTTCTTCCAGCCCCAAGGTATGACCTTTTAACTATGAGTCTACCTGAGTCAGGCTCCTACAAGTACAAGTACCAAATGCCCAGCCCAGTCCATGCCTACAAACTTCTGCAGACCTTTGTGGCCATTTGGGTAACTCTGTTTTTACAAGGAAAGGAGCATGGGGGCAGGAGAAGGAGGCGTGCAAGGGGAAAAAAAATTATTAAATAAAAGAAAAATCACTGGGTTAATGTTCCCCATTTTCACATAGACAAAGTTTTCTTTTTCCCTTTCCAGAAGCAGGTTCTCTGATTCAACAGGGCCAACTGCAGCAGCCTCTTCTACCTCTCCTCGAAGTCCTCTTCATAGGCATCTCCTGAGCTGCTATAAAGAACAGACAACTAACTTGCTATTTTCCACAGAAGGAGATTCAAGACCCATTTCAGATGACCTCCTGTGTTATTGCCAATATCCTCATAAATGTATTTTACTGTTTTTATTTAATCTAAGTCAGTCAGTTCTTTAAACCAGAATTGGCTCTAGGGGCTCTGAGTCCCTGAAAAGAAGGTGAAAAACCCAGAGGATCTTTCCTCAATTACAATCAGGACAGATGTGGGTTAAAACTCTTCCTGGCCAGAAGCACTGGCTCTGTGGTAGCTTCTCCCTCCCTCTCCTCCCTACCACACAAGCAGTAAACACTATTCAGAAAGAGATGGCCACAAAAGCTCCTGTGTCTGATGTCTCACTTGTACCTGCTACTACAGGATGAAGAGAAGGGTTCTGAGTCAACTGCTCCGCTCACTCTTACCACTCAGAGGAACACGGTTAGAATTTAGTTTCCTCTTTTTCTTTTTTCAAGACATAAGAAAAGGCCAGTATGAATGGCTTCCAAACTACTTCTGGGGTTGCCAGCCTCTGGGATGATAGGGTGGCACTGACTACTGTGCCAATAGTCAGTCATCAAACTGTCAACAGATCCAACTCTGACTTTGAAACAGTATGATGGGATTTAAAAGAAAAATACTTTGCAGCTTAGTGTCACCTGGTTCCTAACAGCAAGACATATGGAGGAAATCTAAGGCCACTGCTCTTTAGAGAATAGGAGACTAGATGGGCAGGACCATGAGGAATATACTGCTGCAGTGGGGGGCTGTTATCAGAGAAGCACATGCCACTGTTTTAGAAAAGAAAAAGAGCTAGAACTATGGAAATATCCAAGCTTACATGCTACCCAACAACCAAAACACATCACCACACCACACCCATGGCAACATTCCCATCATAGACAGGATGACACCAAGTCACAGTGAGGGAAGAGGCTGGGCAGACACAAACTTAAAACCATAGAGGTGAAGGCAGCTACTCAAAGAGCTTCAAACAGATGCACAGAGAAATAAAAAATAGTTAGATTGGGGAGAGAAATAAAAATAGAAAGGCACCAGATAATAAATCAGCAAAGGATAGCAGGAACCCTACTACAAAATTCAGGGGGAGGGAAGGAAGCGATCCGACACTGCCCTGGTGCGACTGCCTGGCTTCGTGAGTTTCGAGGGTTTGTGTTGTTGTTGTTAGCCTCCCCAGTTCGCCCTCCCCACCTCTTCCCAATGCAGGTGATTTTGGACAATCACAGATTTTCCCAAGTTCTTTGTTCCTGAGGAGAGAGACACAGAGAAGGGTTGGGGGTAAGGGAGGTAAAGAGGACAGCAAAGATACAAAAGAAAAAAAAGTTGCCACAGATATTTTCATACACTACAACCAGAAGGGTCGTGGGTTTGAAAAAACGAAGACAAGGGGTGGGGTGAGTGATCATACTGGGGAAGAGGGGAAGGAAGCAGAGGGAAGGGTCAGCGGGCCACCTCTAGTGACTACAGTACCACTACTGTAGGGTGCTGGACTCACTCTGAAGCACGCTTATGGTAGCCTGGGCTCGAATCCATGTTATGGAAGGGTTTTGCCTCAAGTCATTCCTCTTGGGGTCGTTGCTGGCCCTGCACTCGTAAGTCCCAGAGTCCTCCAAGGTGAGCCGGGTTATTCTCAGCACACTCACGCCGTTTGCCCCGTAGGCGGTGTTTACGGTGACACGGCGCTTCCGAGCACCGTCCCACAGCTGTCTGAAAGACTCTGCCCGGTTGACTTCTGCGTACCACCACTGGATCTCTGGCGTGGGGCTCCCGACCACGTCACAGTACAGCTCAAAGGCGTCCCCAGTGAGCTTAGTTTCTGACATGGGCGACTTGACAAACCCAGCTAGAGGGAGGGGGAGCAGGAATGCAGTGACAGGCCAATCAGAAAAAAAGAAGAATCAACAGGTGTTAATAGTAATTTAAAGAAAAGAAAAGAAAAAAAGCAAATGAGTTGCAAAGAACAAAAAGAATTCATTTTTAAACTATAAAGAGACAGTAAATAGCATTTCATACAAGCTTTTAGAAGAAGAACCACCCTGAGAAGCTTATGAAGCAAAGGCAGGCTAATTACAAGCTGGGGCAGCCCAGGTGCTGGCCAGGCAGAAGCAAGCCCACTGGAAAGCATTTTAGCAATGGGCCCAGCCAGTAGGAATGAGAAAGCCTCAGGTCTCAGGGAAGTCTCTTTCCATAGAACACAAACCATTACCTTTTCAAACTCAGGCAAGTGATGAAAGATAACTGGAAGTGGCAATAGGTTTATATGCCAAGTCAGGGTCTCTCTTTTGGATGGGTGAACACTTGGTTAGAAATGCAATGTCTTTTATGGGTCACAACAAGAAGCGTTAATGACCTATTGACACCTTCTTTTGGGAGTCAGAGTCCAAATCTCACCTGAAAGGCTAGCAAATTTCTCACTCATGCAGGATCCTATCCTGAATTCAGGTTAGACTTTCCCCGCATCCTCTTCTTCCGTGGCCCATGGCAAACAAATAACCCCGTTGTTTGTGAAGCAGCCTCTATCTGAAAGCAAATCCTCTGGTACAGGAGAGCAAGACAGTCTGTATTTCAGAGTGAGAATTACTATCAGGGTCAGCTCAGGAGTGGAACCAACAGTAACTCAACTTATTGCCAGTGTCTGGAGGGACTATTCCCTCCACAATCCCATAAATTTATAAACCAGAAAAATCTCCTGAAAAGTCAGTCTTAAAAATAATCATGACACAAAAACCGAACCAGAACAACAACAACAAAAATCCATGGCATCTGACAGGCTCTCTTCACATTCTTTAGCTGCCTGGTTCCTAGAGGCCAGCTCAAAATGAAAACTGTACAGTGATGTATTAAACTAAACTCTACGGTGAAGGCTAGGCCTCACCAACATTGCCAGGCATTGCACAGGAACTAAAAGTTGATGTCTGCTTTCACTTGCCCATAATTTGAGGTTACACTTGCATAAGATAAGGTGAGAATGGCAAAGAGAGAGCCAAAAAAAAAAAAAAAAAATCCAGACTTATTGGAACAACTTGGAATGGACTCCATATCACAGTGAAAGCATACTCTCTCTCACCCATTTACTCCATCAAGGGTCCATTCAGCATTTCTACCAATTCAAGCTAAAAGGTACTAATAATTCAGTATCTAAAGTACAGGCAAGAAGCTAAAAGAGGGTACTCTGATTCGCCGGGCAATTTCTCTTGGGCCCAAGCCAGATCCTCTGCAATGAGCAGAGTAAAGCCAGTATCTACTAACATCAGGTTAAGAACATTTCAGAGGAGAAGTATGAATTAAATAGAACAGTTTCCCTATGGACAAAAAGCCAAGGATATAATGGGATTGCTGAACATGGAGGTTGCTAAGTGGAAATTTTTCTGTTTATATCCACAGCATATTTGCCTTTGGAGATAAACTGTACACAATGGACCTCAGAACCCAATGGGAAATACTACACTTACTCAACTAGAGGTCAAGAACTCCAAATTCATACTAGTCTTTGAACTGATATAAGATTCAGAATCTGGGAAGGATAGGAAAGCAGTCATTAATAGCCTCAGATTAACTGTTCTGCCTTCAAAATGACATGCCTAAACTACCTTTTGAGACCGGATATCAGTTCCTTGAAAGGAACTAGTTATGAGGTGCCAAGAAGCCAAAAATATATCATTCTCAAGTGCAGGGGAAGTTTCAGAATTCCGGAAAGAAGACACCAAGCCACTGCATGAAAGGCTGAGCTCACTTCCACATAAAAGGGTACCCAAGGGGACTTCCCTGGTGGTCCAGTGGCTAAGACTCTGAGCTCCCAGTGCAGGGGGCCCAGGTTCGATCCCTGGTCAGGGAGCTAGATCCCACATGCTACAACTAAGACCAAGAGCAGCCAAATAAATAAATAAAATTTAAAAAAAAAAAAGGGTACCCAAGGAGCTATGCTTTAGCTTTCACACTACCTTTTCATTCATTTTACTACTGGCTCAATCACTAAAGAAAACTGTTTATCAGTAAATCCCTAGAAAGCAGAAAAAAGTATTATTCTCCTTTAATCATACTCTTGATCATTAAGTGGAATTCACAAATGCTCTTATTCTCACATTCTCTGTGAACTGGGGGAGTTTATGTCCACTTGAATGATGTGATAATGTACCTAATTATGCTCTAGAAGTATGTTGTTAGTGGATTTCTCCTGTCTTTTTTCTCCCTTCTTCTGAATTGCACTTCAAAACAAGCTTAGATCTAAGCCTATTCAATTTATTGACCATGCTATGTAGAAGGAATACCTGCAAGTATGTCCAGAACCACCAAGAACCCATCCAATTTCAAAATAATCATAAATCCCAAGACACCACAATTCAGAGACAGTGGAGAAACAGTCTGAACACAATTCTCCACTGCCCAGAACGAAGAAAGTCACTCAAACCAACACTGCAACTTCTGGACAAGACTTACTTCTAAGGAAGTGCTGATCTGATTTAGTTTTCTACTTGTATACAGGGAAGGGGACCAAGTCGATAATGTTCCTTGATTATTGACTAGTAAATTATATTATATATATTCAGGGCTTCCATTGTGGCTCAGCGACAGAGAATCTGCCTGCAATGCAGGAGACACGGGTTTGATCCCTGGGTCAGAAAGATCCCCTGGAGAAGTGAGTGGCAACCCACTCTAGTACTGGAAAATCCCATGGACAGAGGAGCCTGAAGGGCTACAGTACATATGGTTGCAAGAGAGTCAGCTAAACAAAAACAATGATATATATTTAAGCAAACTTATCTAAAAGCAAAAGTAAAAATCCCTTAAAACAATGACAACAAACATCTATCTGTGCTCTTTGAGGCTATTATTTTTTATTATTATTAGACATGTATATCATTAGATAACATTTTTTAAGTATGTGTTACGTGTTAGACAATGTGCTAAGCACTTTTATATTATCTCATTTAATCTTCACAACATAGCACAGATGCAATTATAATCCCCTTAGAAGATGTGGAAACCAAAGCCCAAAAAAGCTAAGTACTTTTCCCATAGTTACAAGCTAATAGTGAAAGAGTAGACTGGAATTCAGGTGTGTCCAAAGCCAAAGTATGGTCTCTTAACACCACAACTGCAGTCAATGTGTCTCCCTGAGCCAGAAAAGTTATAGATATTTTGGTCACCACTTAAATATAATTAATTAATTCTGGCTATGAAAAGTCAAGACTCCTCCACTGGAACGTGCAGCACACTATGATGACTACCTCCTTAAAATTATAATCCTATTAAAGAATGGAGACAGAACAGCACAAGGATCAAAGAAATCCTGAAGCAATTATGTGAACGTGAGTGAGTGGGGGACAGCGGGGGGCGGGGGAGGGAGGAACGGGACGACGGTGAGAAGGGGTAGGGAAGAGTGAGAAAACAAAAGATGGTTCAGAAGCAAGACTTCCCCCACAGTTCTGATGATTCTACCACTCTGCTCTTAAGAAGCCTAGCTTCATAGGAAGGAGCTTAAAAGACATTAAAGGCATTTCTCTAGTGTTGTAGTTAGTGGCCAAAATACTAAAAGGCAGCACCTGAAATTTTTATGAAACAGCTTACAAAGTCCTTTCACACATATCACATTTCATTTTCTTCACATAAATTCACAAGGTTCATAGGTCAAGTGCAGAGATAGGTTCATGATTTGATCAAGATCACTTAGGTAGCTAATCCTGAGTGGAGTGAGGATCAAAACAGAGGTCTTCAGCTTTTAGTGTACCGTTCTTTCCAAAAAAAAACACACTGCCTCTAAATAAAACAAGTAGGGAATTCCTTGATAGCTGAACACTCATCAAAAATCATGAAAACAATTCTATTTCTCCTCCTAGCAGTAGGGAAAAACAAAACAAAACAAAACAAAACCAATGCTCTCTCTATACAGTACTGTGGAATCACGGCAAGGCAAAGTTATTAGCAACCATCTACCTCATTATCCATCCAAAATTAGCTCCAATTCAGGAGAAGAGAAGAACCAGCTCTCAGCAGCAGCAGGAGGCAAGGCAGCTCACAGCGTGACTCACTGCCCTGCCTTTCATTACCAATGGCTTTCAAACAAATACATGCCCTCGACATGAGAGCACACACTGCTCAAAGTCAGGAGACCAGGAAAAGCATCTGTTTGATTTCCAGGTCAAAGCTCATCCAATATTTTGGAAAAAGCCTAATTTCAGAAAAACAACCTCTGGCCCCCTCTCTACCACCATCTCCAGCCACTGTAATAGGTAACTAGGCTCAGAACTCAAACAGGTTTGACAAAGTACTAATATCAGTTCCTTCAGTTCAATAATGATAAAGAGGGAAGCCAAAGAGTGGTCACTAGCTTTGTGGGAGGGAGGAACTAGAAGCTGAGGGTGGAGGAGGGTGGCAGGCATAGTATTAAAAAATGAAGACAGTAAAACCAGGAAAAGCCTAAAGTAAAACTGTAACTGGGGATGGGACGAGAAGATGACAGCTGGGGCTAGCAGCCGGAGAAAAGGAGGAGCTCTCTGGCAGGGAAAACTGAATGTGTAGATATGTAGCAGAGGGTGAGAAGAAGAAGGGAACACAGAGGAACAAGTTGAGCCCAATCCCAAGAAAACTGCTTTTACATATGCCCTAAGGAAGCAAAAATGCTATCCTAGCCCCATACATGAGGGACCATCAGTGATTTTTTTACACCCAATATTCTCATTTTCCTCCAGGGCTATCAGTGAACAGACAGTAAGACTCACTTATATTCCTCTCTCAGCTGACTACTGCCAAGGCCGGGCCTTTAAATTTAGCCTGTTTTTGTCACCTTTTTCTTTAAAAAAAAAACAACAAAAAAAAACAGCTGTTCCCTTCAAGCCCCTCTCCACTACTAATTCCCTGTGGGTGGCTCATGCTGTTCTTTCCTTCGTGCCTCATAATAAAGAGGAAATGACAGCCAAGGACACAAGAGAGCTGCTCTCACCTTCCCCCATTCACTCATACCATGCACCCCAAAAAGCAGACAGACTCTGAGCAAGACAGACTGGTATCTAGCTTTGGTTATAGGTATGGTATTTCAAATCTAAGTGACTCTTAACTGCAATAAGCCTGCCTGTTCTTACTGCTTATTTTAATCCTTCACACTATCCCTCAACACCAAAGATAGGTCCTAAGTCCACAGGCACTCATTCTGTGTGTTAAAACCAAGTGTAAGGCAGGCCTGAGGCCCTGAGAGTGGATGAAAATGGGATAACCTCATTCTCCACAGCAGGAAGGAGGTATACGGGTCTCATTTCATGGACCAGTCTGATCTGCAGGTGAGAGACAGCAACAATTACAAAGCATTTTCCAAAGTCACACCTATTCCTTTCACAGCTACCTCTATCAGGGAGTCATGACAAAGGCTTAGAAAGTAAGATCTTCTCCATTCACCAGCTTCTAATCCAGGGCCATCCTTTATTCTGAAATTATAGCATCCAAATGGCTAAAACAATCTGTTTTGGCATATTTTAGTCAGCCTTCTGTTTTGAGAAATAGGAGACTATGTAGTTTAGTGGATAAAAGTAGCAAACTCTAAATCTGGATTACTTGGAAGTGTTGTCACCACTTGTATGACCTTAGGCAAATGACCTAACCTCTGAGGTTCTCCCTAATCTGTAGGCTGGACTAATAGTAGCAACCTCAAAGAGTTATTGTGAGGATTACTTGAAATTGACATACAGCTTAAAACAGTACCTGGCACCTAGTAAGCACTCAATAATGTTAGCCATTATTCTATGTCTCCATAGAAATTATGCTGAACAAGCCATATGCAGCAGCCTTCAGCACTGTTCCAACAACAGTCTGGGAAGTAGAAATTTTCTCTTAAAGGAGCTCCAACTTAGAATCCAACTTCATCAATAAACCGCAAAAAATTAATTTTAACCTTAAAAATAAGAACCAGAATGGAAATATTAATTGCAGAAGGCAATGAAAAAGTTGGGTATTCTTCATTCCTTCCTATCCTCGGAGCAAACTAAAAATAAGGGGAGTGGTAACAGAAGTGTGGACTCAGGGAATTAGCAGTTATGACAGAGTTACAATTCATTCAATCTAAGATAATGTGAACAATATGGAAAGCCCAAAAGTAATGAGAATAAAAAGAAGCAGTACAAGATTCTCCTTTAAAAAAACAAAAAGTAAATTAGCCTACTAATTATAAATTAAGCTGCTTGGCAACGATATATGGAAAGATACTGGATATCAGGCAGACCAAACTGTAAATTCACAAAAATGTCAAATAAAATGGTAGTTACAGGATTTTGATCATATCAGGGTTTTTTTTCTAAGAAGAGTCAGCTTTTGAGTCAGTACCTCCACAACTTAAATTCTCTTAACTTTGAGCAGTTTCTTCAAGTGGGAATGATGCCACTTAAGGTAGTTGTAAAAGTCATGTGACATATATGGAAGAGATCTGTAGGTTCTACAAATGTTAAGTTACTTTAGGATAGACAAGAAATAGGCATTCAATATGACTGATGTTCATTCAACACAAATTTTCATTCAGTCCTGCTGTCAATTCCCTGTCATAAGCTAAACAAGCATGACCTATCAAGGTCCATGGGACTAAAACTCAGTGACACACACACACACAGGAAGGCATAGAATGATTAAAAGGGACTTTCCTAGGGGCTCAGCAGTAAAGAATCTGCCTGCAATGCAGGAGACGTGGGTTACATCCCTCAGTCAGAAAGATATCCTAGAGAAAGCAAATGGCAAGCTACTCCAGTATTCTTGCCTGGGAAATCCCATGGACAGAGGAGTCTGGAGGGCCACAGTCCATGGGGTCGCAGGGAGTCAGACATTACTTAGCGACTAAACAACAATGATTAAAAAAAAAAAAGTCACAGGCTTGTCTCTTACCAGAAAATACACACAAAAATTTGCATATAATATAGGGAGAGATGTCCCAGACACCAGGTTGAACACTGAGTTTTGACTGTATTTTGCTACTGGATGTGTGGAGAGATAAGGGTCTCTCTATTTAAATTGAGAGCTCACCTTATAAGGATATATGCCATGGTTTACAACATCTGGGTTGGTTTCTTCAACTTCTTCAAACTCAGTCTCCTCATCTGAAAAATGGGGATAATAATTCCTACCTTCTTCATAAGGTCATGATGAGGTTCATATGAACAATGTAAGTAAAGTTACTTTGTAACCTATAGAGCTAAAAATGTAATAATAATATAAGATGGCTCTTTTATGCAAGCATTCTACTCTGTAATTTAAAGGCTGACCTAAATCATTTCTGGGTATTACTGAAGCACCTCAAAAACATTGTGGGTTGAAAAAGTTGGGGGGACAGAATTCAGACTCACCCAGGGGGAATGGGAGTTGCTCATTACACTTTTTCTGAATTTTTCAATTTTCCAAATGAAAAAAGTATGAAAACCAATGACCCAGAGAATTTCAACATGTTTTAAATAGAAAGGGGCATTAAATAAAGTAAGACTGCAGCATTAAATTTTTAAAAATTAGAATACTAGTTTAAAAAAAGAGAGGGTCTTATAAAAACAGAACTTGACACCAAATCTAAGAAATAAGAAGGACTGGAAATTTTTAACAGCAGAGAGAACAATCAGCTCAGAACTCACCCCTCCTGCATTTCTTCATGCATATCTAACATGCTCCAGCAAGGGGCTCAGTAACACTCACCTATGTCCCAGAATATCCTCAAATGGGCAATAAGAAATTGAAAACTCTGCTTATAGGCTATCTATCATAAAATTTTAGCCACTGAGTCTAATGCCTTTACTAACAATGTAGTAAACAGCTTCATTGTTATAGACAGTCCTTGAGACTAACAACACTTCTTCCTCACATCAGGGAGGAAAGAGGCATTTTAACTTAATCTTGAGCAAAGAAAGTGAAGTTAAATATAGATAAGGACCCATTTGGACTGTGACATCAAAATGACCATAACCTTAGTTTTCAACTAAGGATGTGTCCAAGGGGGAAAAATTCAGTAGCCACAAACTGCTGTCAAGCTCATCTTTTCAGGAACTGCAGAAAATCTACTTTTTAACTCTACAAACAGTACTCAAACTGTTAATACACAAAGGAAAAAAGCTAGTTTTGCTAGCCATTAAAAACCACAGATGTTTCATCCAAAGGAAACAGACAATGCGTACAAACCAGCAGTATCTCAAAAAACATTCTTAATGAAAGGTCTGGTTTCAAACAATGAAACCCTTACTTACATATTTAAGCAAACACTAACAAAAGCTCTTATCCCAAGAGATGGTGAAAACTACCTGTGGGCCAGTAGAAACACACCCAAATGGAACTTTGAAGGCAGAAACAATGTTTTTGGAGAAGAGACACAGAAACAGAGTATTTGAAGAGTATGCCTCAATTGACCCTTCATTTAGGATTTATTAACGACAAAATGAAAACAATATTCTGGAAAGGTCGAATACTGCAGTTAAATAAACCGTTCTCAAAAGCAAGGAGGGAGTGGAGGGGAATTCCCTGACAGTCTAGTGGTTAGGACTCCATGCTTTCACTGCTAAGATTTCAATATCTGGTCAAGGAACTAAGATCCCACAAGACTTGTAGCCACTGCCAAAAACAAAAACAAACTAGTAAAACTAAGAGAAAAATACATTATGTGATCCTTACTTATACCACAAAAAGCCATGGGCAATTAGTAATCTCCACTAATTACTTTCTTTGCAAATTTCTGTATTAGACAAGTGAAATTTGCAGACAAACTAATTAAGTAAAGATAACACAATTTATTTTTCTTTTAGTTTACTAGTTTTTTCTTCCCAGGTGGCACAGTGGTAAAAGTATCTGCCTGTCAATGCAGGAGACACCGGTTCAATCCCTGGGTGGGGAAGATCCCCTGGAGAAGAAAATGCCACTCCAGTATTCTTGCCTAGGAAATCCCATGGACAGAGGAGCCTGGTGGGTTACAGTCCAGGAGGTCTTAAAAGAGTGAGACACGACTGAGGATGCATAGCACCATCACAGATTCAATATAATTTTTGATAATGAGCTCACTTTCTTGTCCCTGACAACGTATCAACAACTGGGATTTAAATATTAAAAATAACACAATTCGGCACATTCTTCCAGAGGATAATACTATTTATCTCATTCTTTCATCCTCATATAGCCCATGAGAATGACAGCAAACACAAGTAGTTGGAGCTGATAGTGTGAATTTAATCTAAAAGATATTTTGACTGAAGAGGTAAAAAGTCCCTCTCTTACCTTCTTTTAAATAGCCATTCCCAGAAGCCAGAATCAAACACTTTGCACACAGGAAAATTCAATTTTTGAATCACATCCCAAGATGTTAGGTAATACAGTCAGTTACAGTTTTCCCAGATGATGAATTACTTCCAAAGTATAGACAGTTTATAGTGGAAATCACACTGGGAACTTTGTTATTATATATTAAAGGCAACACTTTCTTTAGATGGCAATATCCTAGAGCAGTGATTTTTTAAACTATCATGCATCAGAATTACCTGTTAAAACACAGATTGCTGGGCCCCATCCCTGGAAATTCTGATTCAGTAGATCTGGAAAGGGGCTTAGGAACAGGCATTTGTAACAAGTTCTCAGATGATGCTGGTATTGCTTATTCGCAGACCACACATCAACAACTACTGTCTTAGAGAGTCTGAAACTGCTAGATTTTTAGCTTTTTCAGATATAAGAAAATAGGGGCAAAGGAACCACACAGATGTTTCTGAAACCATATAAAGACTCTCCTAGTGATGAGTCTGATTCATAACCAAAAGAAGGAATGTGAAAAGGTGCCACTCACTGTGACTTCATAATAATGACTTTTATCTAATATTTGTTCAACTTATCTGTAAGCTGAGAGAAAGTTACTGAGGGCTTACTTAGCAAGGACTGTACACAGGGACAACTAAAATAAACCTTGTTCCTAAAGGGACTCAATTTTGTAAAACATGAGACAGAAAAACAATTACAATACAATTGGCAATGGCCACTTTTATAAAAGACATATGAAAGACAACAAAATCATAAAAGAAGTTACTAATTTTACTGAGGGGAGAGGGCTGATATATGCATAGAAACCTCAGGCATAAAATCTGAATGTAGCCTTGTCAGCTGGGGGACATGGCCTTGCTCTAGCCAAAAGGAAATAGTTTTGAATACAGTATTGAGAAGTGGCAGAAATAATTAGTTCTAAACAAAGCTAAAAAAAATTCAACATTTTTTGAGTGATTTTACATGCCAAGCACTTGTCAAATGTTCATGCTACTCATAAAAATAAGATATCTATAGCCTCAAGACCCCACAATTTAGGGAAAGTGACAAGCATCCTACAGGCTAAGAGCTTGGACTTCTTTCAACAGAATAAGTGATATGACAGATCTGAATGGTGGCTGTATGCAGAATGGATCCAAACTGGGAAAGGAGTTAGGAAACTCATTCACTAATCCAAATGAAAAATGAGTCTGAACTAGTTTAGAGAAGCTGTAGAAATGGTGAGAAGATGATGGATGTAAGATATGTTTACAGGATAGAATTAACTGAAACTACTGACTGTGGTGTGGAGAGTGATACTATAAATGGAATAAAGGAAGGCAAGCTGAGAGTTGGCTTTGGAGGCACACACAGGATGGGCTATGCTGGTGAGATGTTCAGATATTATAATAAAAAACATAGACATGCATCTGGTATTCAGGAGAGAATCAGAGGCTAGAAATACACACTTGGGAATTAGCAGCTTAGGAGGAAGTTGAGCCATGGAAAGAGATAAGATCACTCAGAGGATGAAAAAGGAACTGAGGATGGAACTTTCTACAGAACAGTTCTTTCCAATGATTCACCACTGAATGTAATGTACTTTTACTAGGATAAAATACACCAAAATAGGAATTAATCCCTTCCTGTTATCTGGACAATACTTCATAACCTCACGTAAATAATTTATTATTCTGCTTTGGAAGATTAACAAGAAGGGTCTTTTCATGGTTCTGCTGTCAGGGACTCAGATTCTGACACAGTATCCATGCCAGAAGCTCCCACAGCAGCATTAGACTTTACTTGAGTAGACTATGTAATGCTATTAGCCTTAACAAAGAATCCTTAACCTTTCATAAAAATAGCACCTATCTGGTTCCAAAGATTATCTTGGGATATGTTTTTCTTCTGAAAAAGCTAACACTTAATCCCAACCGAATTTTTTCAACTTTTAAAAAAGGAAAACGTACAGAATCTCAGCCTAAAGCCCAAGACTAAACCAACTCTCACCCTGCACTCTGCAGCAGAGACTGAAATGAAACAAAGCCAATATGCCACAGACCAAGTGATTCCACAGGAAAAGAAAAAACCGAGAATTATAGTTCCTATTTAACGCTGTGATAAAAGTTCATTAAGTTTGTGATGTTTATGTCCTTTTTCCTGCCTTCTAGTCCTCCTCAATGTTTAATTATTAACCAGATATGATTTTGGAAAATAAGGACTGTAACACACAAGCAATAGTTTCTTCACTTCAACAATGGCACAGAATGGGAAATTTCCTTCCCCACTCTGGGCCCCAGTGGTCCCTAAATGTAAAAATTTGAGGATACTCAATAGAACTACACTGAGTTTTATTTTCACATTTTTTTTACAAGGATTTATGAAAACAGACAAATTTTACTCCTTTAACTATGGACCATATTAACAATATGTTGAAACTGCAACTTTCCCATTACTTAAATTGTGACGGTGGCAAAATTTATATGAGTCCAAGCATCATCGACTCGATGGACTGAGTTTGAGTGAACTCCGGGAGTTGGTGACGGACAGGGAGGCCTGGTGTGCTGCAGTTCATGGGGTCGCAAAGAGTCGGACACGACTGAGCGACTGAACTGAACTGAAGCAATGTTTACATTCTTTTTCCTGCCATCTGGTCCGCTTCAATATTTCTGCAACTATTAACCAGATATGATTTTGGAAAATAAGGACAGCAACACAGGCAAGCGATCAAGAGATTCTCCACTTCAACAATGGCACAGAATGTCTCTAATTTTGTATCCCCACAATACCTTGCTGTACATATTACACTCAATAATATTTGTTAAATGAATGGTGAGAAACACAATTCTCACTTATCAAGAATTAACCTTAAAATTCTTTCATTAAATTTCAACCTATTAACAACTTAAAATGTACTAGTAATTACGTTAATGAACAGTAAAATAAATGAAACCGTCTTTCTTAGATTAGCAGAGTTTTTCATATCAGAGCCATTTTTCTGAGTATCAACAGAATTATAAATTCTAGGAGACCAGGCTATGGCATATTTGAATTTATCAGAGAGTCCCTACAAGTTTCTTATTAGAAAAAAAAAAAAAAAATCCCTATGTCAGTTTGTTTTTTTGCTATACATCCATTAATCCTCATTTTTTGTTGTTGTTCAGTTGCTAAGTCGTGTCTAACTCTTTATGACCCCATTAACTATAGCACACCAGGCTTCTCTGTCCTTCACTATCCCCCTGAGTTTACTCAAACTCATGTCCATTGAGTCAATCTTTGAGTTACATCCCAACATGTTAGGTAATATAGTCAGTTACAATCAAAGATCTTTTAATCCTAGTAGGCAAGGAAATAAAAATTGAGTGTAAAAGATTTCTGATTTGAGATTTTACTTTACAGTTAGACTGCAACTTTCGTATTCTTTTTCAAATTAGGTAATGATGCTGCCTATCATCAATTCTAAAAAGGAAGTTCTTCTTCTAGAATCAAAAACAGCCTAGAAATCTCCTTCTTTGAAATGATAACCTTTAAGAAAAACATCTGTGGGGAAGGGGCAGGGAGTAGGACATTTTCTAACTATTCTTTTTTCTGTTTTAAGAACACTCAAAATAGATTACTAAACGCATAACTGAACATCTCTGAAACCAAATTATTATACCAGGAGCTAAGCTTTACTGATGTTCACATATGTCAGGCACCGGGCAAAGTATATCATACAATTTAATTCACTACCCCTTAAGATTGTACTGTCATTCTACAGATGTGCAGAGGCAGGATCCATACTCTGGCAGTTACAATTCCAGAGTTCAAAACACTATATTAAATTATCATTAATAGAAATGTTTTGTTTACTATGAACAATTAGAACTAACATCCTACATACATTATTTAATTCAAAAACATTTTATCTTAGAATGACCATCACATGGTATGTTCTACTTCTTTCTCATCGACATTACCAGTTCAGGCTTTTATCACTACACAGCCATCTCCAATTATGTTATCTCTGTGGAAATTGTGTGGGCCTGTGAGCTTAAAAAGTATTTGACATCCTGTGACTTATTGTTTTAAGCTGGCACTCCTAAATAGTAAACTGGAACTTAGTGGTAGACCTCCAGTTCTTACTGGCAGATCTTCAAGGTGGTTGCTACCCCTAAGATTTTCTTCCCACTAAGGGATGAAAAGGAATAGCACTTTCAATCCTTTTCCAAGCAGAGTCTCAACAGCACACCTCTGTATTCTCCTATTTGAATTTGGATTTCAAAACTCAGGACAAATGACAGGTAGCTCTTTCTCACAAAGCAGCTTACAAACCTTGCAATAAAAATTATTTTACCAAGTACACTTTGCATAGGATGATTATGCTGTGCTGTCTAATAATAAGACTGTCTTAAAAGGATCATCCTTTCTTTTGGTCTTATTTCAACTGTGGACACATGTATTAGTAAAAATATTTCAATCGTCTACTTTGCAAAGTATCCACAGATACCAAGAATGCCCAAGCAGACTGTAAATCAAAGGTAAGAAACATCCTTGTGCAAAAACTTCAGAAGTAGGTCTACAAAGGGGTCATATATTTCAATAATTTTAAAAGCCAGCTCCTCGGGCCCTAAGGATTCTTTGGAACAGTTAGTGGATTCCTTCTCCCCCAAACAGCTCTACATTTATCTAATTAAAACTTAAGATTCTACTTTTTAAAGAAAAAAACTTGCTACTGTTTGAAAATTCCTAAAGCTAATTCTCACCCCAATCTAACACTTAGATATCATAGTCCAAAGAGGCTTAGAATGTAGCTGAAAACCCTTACTAGAATCCAAAATTCTTGATTCCTGTTCACAAATGTTCTATATACTAAAATCTGCTCCCTCCTCAATTCCTCTGGAAATCCCAATGTTCAGTCAACAACCCAAAACTATTCTCTCATAATTACTTAATTATACTCTTATCATTTTGTTTCAGGTCTTCATTATCTCATAACTCCACAATTAGGTACTACCTCCACCTCCACAATGAGGGGAAGGATCAGGTTATATTACTAACCTACTGCCCCAAACACAGGCAGTATGCTTCTCTTGGAAAGGGATAGCAAAACTGTATACAGTACACTTCCATTAAAAATTAGCAGAGTTGTCCCAGGAATTATTTACATGCCAAATAGTAAATGTATAAACTTTTAAGATTTCCACCAAAAAAAAATGACTGAGTATAAAAATACAGCAATATATTCTTCTTTTTCCATTTAATGAAGCTTTTCCTTGTTTGGAATGAGAAAGGTCCTCTCAGTGAGCCAATTTTTTATCAAGAATTCAGTCATCATCAACATAATTCCCTTCAGTGACAATAACAACAGATGTATCCTAGAGGCTCCATACACTAATATAAATGAAAGGATCTGTCACTCCAATTACTATACTTAAAAAATGAAGGCTATAAATATCAAAATGAATTATAACATAATTAATACAGGGGCTTCCCAGGTGGTTCAGTGGTGAAGAATTTGCCCGCAATGCAGGAGACCGGGGCTGGATCCCTGGGTCAGAAAGATACCCTGGAAGAGTGCATGGCAATCCACTCCAGTATTCTTGCCTGGGAAATCCCATGGACAGAAGAGCCTGGTGGGCTACAGTCCATGGGGTCGCAAAGAGATGGACACAATTTAGTGACTAAACAATGACAACAAAGCACTACAGCCTATAAATGTTCATGTCTTTATAGGACAAGCTTTGAAAAGAAACACAACCAACTACTAACAGCGCTTATCCTGAGGAATGGGCATCGAGGGTGAAAGGGAGAACTTTAATATTTTACCTATAATACCTAAGCATTATTTGAAATTATGTTACGCAAGTCCTTTCCTAATTTTCCAGTAACTTTCCTTTTTCAAAATTTTAAGTTAAACAATTCCAAGTCAAAAAGTTATTTAATCACTATTCAAGGTAGGAAGAGTCAGCCTCTCTGCCTCTAATACTGCCTCCTGTAGTTAGCTATACTTATTCTTTGAATCTTCAACCTGATGAAAACTTCATTACCTTTTAGGCAGAGATAGCTCACAAGCTTATATATCTGGTTACTGCAGGTTCACCTGGTACTACTAGGCCTGTCAGGTTTTTCCAATGGTGTATTTTGAGAGTTTAAGACGATACACTTCTTGAGCTTTTTCAGAGGCAATGGCTAGTACTGCAGAATGGTAAGGTGACACTCTTAAGACACTACTGAAAACATGTTCCACTCAAATCCTTTCCCATTCTGACTTTAAACAGCTGGTAAAATATACGTACCTGTTACTGAAATACAAATGCCAGCAAGCTCATACTTCTGTCTATTTCTGAGCAGTTTTCATTTACTTCTCTGTATACTCTAATTTTTTTTCCTTTAATGCACATCAAAATTTACCTTTTCATCCTACAGTTGTAAAATCTGATTACCCCTAACACTACCCCCAACCCATAATTGAATTTTAATGTCTACCTGCCACTGAGTAGCAAATTATATGCTCCATGGGCAGACATTTCGGAATGTTTCATGTGCACTCCACAGTTAAGAGGCAGTCTTGCAGGGAAGCACTAAAATTTACCAGCCCACAGCAAGTACCTCACAGGTTACAATCAATATTCATTAACAGCTGCCTGTCTGAAGTTCCTTCTGCCTTGATGTCCCCAGTTCCTTCAGGAATTAATTTCCTTTGTAACTGGCCTCAAAGACTACCTAAACTGTTTCTGAAAAATATGGACTTTATACAACCCTGTGGGGATTAAAAAAGCATGTTAGAAAAATCTCAGTAAATATCTACTAGGAAAAGCAAAAATACCCAGAAGTCAGTATGCAAACGTATCAGTTCAAAATATCAGTCAGCTAAACAAAATTTTGTGTATTAGAAGTATAACAGAATTTGCTACCCCTCTGTCTCAAAGGGATTCAAATAAAACAGGACAAAGAGTTTAAAACTGCCAAATGTTTATCTAGAAACAACTGAAAATACCAGAAAGGACAGGACCAAGTAGAGGTGGGTAGAAAACACTAAAGTTAGGATGTGTGTACTAGTTGCTCTGTCCTGTCTGACTCTTTGCAACCCTATGGACTGTAGCCTGCCAGGCTCCTCTGTCCATGGAATTCTCCAGGCAAGCATACTGGAGTGGGTTGCCAAGCAGGGAGAGGGGGACTTATAAAAAATAATACATACTTATCATTATAACATAAGGCTCAAAATAATATTGTGGAGGAAAACAAAGATGAACAACAGAAGTAAGAAGAACAGGAACAAGGAAATAAAGCATAAGTGTTGCTTTAATCATTTAGGTTACTGTGTTAATTACTGAAGAAAAATAAAAGTTTAAAAAATTTCTGCTGCTAAAGTATGAAAACAAGATATACAACAAGATGTATATGCCTCTAAAAGGTTTTTTACACGAACCAAGAAAATGTAGAGCTTTCAAGACATTTACTGGGCAAATGAAAGAAAATCATAAATCAGTTTCCTAGTAAAAATCATGTTGCTAAATTTCTAGCTCAAGCAACAAATATAAAAGTATGTCACTTCTATGGCATAATCTAATTTTGAAGGTGCAATAAGGTACTGCAATACTATCAAAATTACCTGCTCCAACATTACTTCAAAAACAAATATCATGCTAAATAAAGATCATTGCTCTGCTAAGATTGAAAGCTAACTTGAAAGACTAAGGAGGCTAATCTACTGAAATAGTTTGGAATCTGCATGTTTATAGTGTTATAAGCATCAGGCTCCAAACAGCTTAAAATCATCAGGCTCCAAATACCTTAAGTGGTAGGTAAGTTGTGTATTAACCTAAAAATTTCATTTTAATTACTTCCCTGTTTCTATTGAAAGAAAGAAGTCTAATATCCCCCATATTAGAGATTTCAAATTTCTTAACCATTTCACTGTAAGTATAGCTAGCTTTCAAACAGGTTAAAAAGTAAAGCAAGATTCCATTATATATACATTAATATTTATTTGTTTTTCTCTTTCTGACTTACTTCACTCTGTATAACAGGCTCTGTAACATCCAACTCACTAGAGCTGACTCAAATGTGTTCCTTTTTATGGCTGAGTAATATTCCATTGTATATATTACTACAACTTCTTTATCCATTCATTTGTCGATGGACATCTAGTCGATGTCCTAGTGGACACAGCAGGGGAAGGAGAGGGTGGGACAAATTGAGAGAGTGTCATTGAAACATATACACTATCACATGTAAGTGAAGTGAAAGTCGCTCAGTTGTGTCCAACTCTTTGTGGCCCCATGGACTATACAGTTCATGGAATTCTCCAGGCCAGAATACTGGAATATTCCAGTACTGGAATAGCCCTTCCCTTCTCCAGGAGCCCTTCCCAACCCAGGGATCGAACCCAGGTCTCCTGCATTGCAGGCAGATTCTTTACCAGCTGAGCCACCAGGGAAGCCCAATCATATGTAAAATAGATAGCTAATGGGAGGTTGCTGTATAACACAGGGAGCTCAACCTGATACTCTGTGACAATCTAGAAAGGGGAGGTTGGGTGGCGGGGTAGGAGGGAGGCTCAAGAGGGAAGGGACATATGTATACTATGGCTGATTCACACTGTTGTATGGCAGAAACCAACAATGTAAAGCAATTATCTTTCAATTAAAAATAAAATTTAAAAAAGTAAACCAAGATAACTGAAGGCTATTAGTGACAATAAATCTTATCAAGCACATTCTGTGTCAGCTACCATGCTAGTTGATTTATGCATGCCTTTCATTCTAACCTGTGAGATGTTTATTATTCCAAATAAACAGATGAGGAAACAGAGTAAGAGACTTAGCAAAAATCAAGACTCCAATCCAATCTCTTAGGCTTCAAAATCTGTAACATAATTCTTTGGTGAAGAGGACACAAAACGGGGGGCCACTGACAGTCTTACTTGACCAGCACAGTATTTTTTTTAAAGAAACTTATTTTGTATTGGGGTATAGCCGATTAACAACGCTGTAATAGTTTTAGGTGAACTGCAAAGCCACTAAGCCATACATATGCTGTTGTTTAGTCACTAAGTTTTGCCCGACTGTTTGCAACCCCATGGACTGCAGCAAGCCAGGTGTCCCTGTTCCTCACCATCTCCCGGACTTTACCAGAGTTCATGTTCATACATATTTATGTATCCATTCTCCCCTAAACTCCCCTCCCATCCAGGTTGCCACGTAACATTGAGCAGAGTTCCGTGTTCTACACTGTAGGACCCGCACAGTACTTTTTAAAAGTCCAGTATTCAGTCAAAGCATCTATCATATTCTCCACTTTAGCAAATAGTACTTGCCTAGCTCCTATGGTAAACAAGTTTGCATCCCTGCTTTAATACATGTCAACAAAGACAATAAAAACAAGGCAACAGCTGCTCTCCTTGCCTTTCCATTCCTAGAAGAGGTGTGGTTTTGACCAGAGGTTGTCTCAGGAACTAGGCACTATAACCCATTATCAGAGGATACTTAAGTGCAGGCACAAAATGGAAATGTTCTCAACTGAAGCTGCTCTGACTTTTACAAAGCATGTAAAGTTGTAAGTGTATTTTTGGTTAACACAATAATTGGGATATCATTAACAGCCTGGGACCAGGGATCTTCGATATCCCACAAAGTGTCTTGTACAACAAAGAACTGTCCCTCTTTCTATACAACTTTCAAATGTTACTCAAGATGAACACAGTCTGAGCCTAGAATCTAACTCTTTTCTAAATACACCACAAAGTATTCTTGCACGGTTTTCATTATTAACTTTCGGGGAATGAAGTTACTATGTAAAGTGAGGATGGCTGCTCTATGCTTAGCCACTCAGTCATGTCCAACTCTTTGCAACCACAAGGACTGTAGCCTGCCAGGTTCCTCTGTCCATGGAAAATTTCCAGGCCAGAATATAAGAGTGAGTTGCCATTTCCTACTCCAGGGGATCTTCCTGACTCAAAGATCAAACCTGTGTCTCTTGCATCTACTGCACTGGCAGGATTCTTAACCACTGCACCACCCGGGAAGTTTATCAAGGATTATAAGAAATTCAATATCGACCTTCCCTAGTAGAGGGGGATAATTCAGTGAAAAGGCTAGTCTGGTAACCATCATCTAAAAACACATATTTTATGGTATGATAAGAGTCATAACCAAGCCTGAAATAATCTGGCCCTTTTCACTAGAACTTTATTTTTCTCTTCACTTTGCTATGAAACTACAAGAGTTGTAGTTAGCATATTAAAAGTAAACAACTTAAAAGTACCAGCCTTATAATTCAAAACTATCCCTACATGACTCGCTACAGTACAGCAGTTTATAAAGCATTTTCCATATATTACTATCTTATCTCATAAAACCCCTACAGATTAAGTATTACACTAATTTTAAAAAGAGAAACCACAGGAACTTAAACAGAAGTAGAATCCAGAGCTACTGCCAAATTGAGCACCTTTTTCCATTCAACTACACTGTCCCAGAAGGCGATCTAATAGGTTTTATTTACATTTCACATTTATAACAGTGACAGATTATCAATTTACTTACCTAGTACTATGGTCTCCAACTCAGTTTAGGTATCAAATTTAAAATATACTAATGTTCAGATTATCAATTTACTTACCCAGTACTATGGTTTCCAACTCAGTTTAGGCATCAAATTTAAAATATACTAATGTTCTAGTTTCATAAAACCATGAATTATTTTTAATACTTTGTTAAACTACCTTAAATATATTTCAAATAAATATGTATAAGAATAGTTATGATGATCTTTATACTACTTAATACTTAATATCATTAACCCTGGAATACACTGTTCAATTCTTACCATTCTTACAGCCACCTCATCCCAGTCCACAACAAAAGGACAGGAAGTAGATCTCTTATACTGAATGATACACAGCAACACACCTCCAATCAAAAGACTTTATAATAAAGCTTATGAAACCATGATTTTTTTCTTAGTACTGAAATTAAACTATGAAGAAATTACATCCCACATACACTTTCCCTGATTCTCTAAATCAGGTGGTTATAATTAAGCAAGTTAAAAATTATTCTGAACCCACTAAGAAGAAAAGGGTGTGGGCAGTCATATCTTCATTCATTTCTTTTCTTCTTCCAAGACAAGAAAGCAAATATGTTCCAAGACCCTAAGGAAAAACTGGAAGGGACAATCCTTGAACCAAGAGCCCCATCTTTATCATATATCCTCAAACAATGGTGTCCTAAATTTTAAAATACTCTAGCTAAGGAGGGGCTTCCCTGGTAGCTCAGCTGGTAAAGAATCTGCCAGCTGATTCTTGAATAGTTAATAGCAAAGTGAAGAGGAAAATAAAGTTCTAGTGAAAAGGGTCAGATTATTTCAGGTTTGGTTATGACTCTATCATATCATAAAATATGCGTTTTTAGATGATTGTTAGCAGACTAGCCTTTTCACTGAATTATCCCCCTCTACTAGGGAAGGTCGATGATTGAATTTCTTGAATGCAGGAGACCCCAGTTCCATTCCTGAGTCAGGAAGATCTGTGGGAGAAGGGATAGACTACCCACTCCAGTAATCTTGGGCTTCCCTGGTGGCTCAGCTGGTAAAGAATCCACCTGCAATGATGGAGAGCTGGGTTTGATCCCTGGGTTGGGAAGATCCCTAGAGAAGGGAAAGGCTACCCACTCCAGTATTCTGGCCTGGAGAACTTCATGGACTACATGTATAGTCCATGGGGCCACAAAGAGTCAGACACTACTGAGTGACTTTCACTCTTCCCTTAGGTAAGAGAAAAGGGGAACTGCGGGGGGGAAAAAAAAGCCTGAGACCCTAACTTCACCTTAAAATAGCTTTAATTCTTAAAAGAATAAATTAAAAACTGTCAAATATAAGATAGCAGAATTGAAAAAATATATATATAAATGTGATGTAACAGTGGCTCAGAGGTTAAAGCATCTGCCTGGAATGCAGGAGACCCGGGTTCAATCCCTGGGTCGGGAAGATCCCCTGGAGAAGGAAATGGCAACCCACTCCAGTACTCTTGCCTGGAGAATCCCATGGAGGGAGGAGCCTGGTAGGCTACAGTCCACAAGGTCGCAAAGAGTCGGACACAACTGAGCGACTTCACTTTCACTTTTCAAACTACATTTACTCATACAGAATTTGCAATGTAACATGATTTTGCTCATATTAAATCTACCTTTTAAAGGTTTCTTTGAATACACAATACAGGTCTTTCCTGTAGATCAACTGGTAAAGAATCTGCCTGCAATGCAGGAGACCCAGGTTTGATCTCTGGGTCGAGAAGATCCTCTGGAGAAGGGAAGAGCAATCTACTCCAGGATTATTGCCTGGAGAATTCCATGGACAGAGGAGCCTGGGGATCTTTACAGTCTGTGGAACTCCAAAGAGTTGGACACGACTGAGTGACTATACAAAAACTATCAAATTACAAGACTCTATTAAGTTCTAAATGGAAGGTAAAAATAGCAAAAAAGACATTCTTCTAGGATTACCAGAGGTGCCAAATAAAAATTCCTAATTATTTTTCTGAAATTCAAATATAACTGGGCATCCCACATTTTGATCTGGCAACCCTACACTCTTTCAGATAATAAAAATGAGCTCCCATCTCCACCAAAGTATTGCAGCACCATCTCCACTCATAAAACAGGCTCGGGTTTCTATCACAGAAGTATTTTGACTGATAAAGCCTTAAGAATTAATCTGAAGTGCTCATTTCCTGATAAGCCTTTCTTAACAGCTAAAATGGACCTAATTTCTAAGAGCCAAAGGTTAAACTTTTACTAGGCTCCACTCAGTCTAATGAATGAACTCTTAAGAAGCTTATGTTTCTATGTGTTAAACAGACATTGGGAAAATTTCAGTGTCCATTTTTTATAACTAAAAGAAGTTGCTTATGAAGGTTATAATAAACAGAATTCTGTTTAAAGTATTACCAGCAGGTCTTAAAAGCTACTTTAATGGATTTCAAAATTAATCTACTATTTTTCTTGAATCATAATCACAGAAATTTAGAGCTAGAAACAAACTAATTTTTGACCCTTAAAAACTTCTAGAAAGGGAATTTCCTGGCAGGCCAGGGGTTAAGACTCTGCATTTTCACCACAGAAGGCCTGGGTTCAATTCCAGGTGGAGGAGACAGTACCCCAAGACAAAGGGCATAGCCATTAAAAAAAAAAAAAAACCTTTCTGCAAAATCTATCTCATTGCCTATTCATTCCCATAAAGGTTTTTTCCTCCTACTGAGCTCCTAAACAAGTACTAGATATAACAAAAAGAGATATTCTATTTTATGAGGTCCTTATCAACCCATTCTTTGCCCTACTTATAATGGCTCTGATCATGAGTGAGTGCAAATAACTCTATTCTGCTAGTTGCATTTAAATCATCTTCTTAATACTAAACCTATGCTTTTTCTTCCCAGTGGTCTAAGCCACTGCTCTTTGATACAGCCCATCCATCTTTGGAGACTACCTAATTCCCTTACTTCATTTACACTGCTACCCTGAAGGTATTAATAGATAATCACATCCCCCTAGTGCTCCCTTTTCCTAAATTTAGCTCCTTCAGGTTTTTCTCCTGTCTTATGTTACCATCAGCGTATAACTATCTGCATCTTTTCCTAAATGTGGTTGGAATGTGTTGATAATTATTTGGACTTCAATCCTAGTAAGAAAATAGAAACCATAATTTTGATACGTGATCACTATCTTATTTGTCTAAGAGTAATTCAATGACATTTCACTGCACGTTACTTGAAACCTCTTTATACTTGCTCTTTTCCAGGTAGCAGCCCTTTCTGGTTTGCATTAAAGCCATTTATTTCATCTTTCTTGATGAATTATTTGAGATTCAGGATTAATATAATTTCAATGCTGGAGCTGCTTAGCTATTTTTTTCCACATGGTCCACAATGGCTTCCAACCTGTTAAACTTATAAAATTGAAAAACCCTAATTTAAATTTCACATTTTCATTCAATCTATGGATTGAAAATTACTTCAAAAGTAGTTGCCAACACAGGACAAGACATCTTGCGTTTTTCTCCTTCAAGAAGCAGTGGTATCTAAAGATAAGAAAATAAACTTGCTACTCTAGTATCTTACACATGAAAGGCAAATAATTCTTCATTGATGGTTCTGCTTCCCTCTCCCTTCCTTGCCTTGGCCAGTGTTCAAGTTACTCTGTACTCACCAGAAATGTGCCTCAAACAACAGCATCAGAGTAAGCATTCAGCTCAGAATAAACAGCAGCATTCCAGTCTTGTACTCAACCAATAACTCAAAGGCAGGGCTAGGGAATAATGACTATTAGCTCTAATTTAAAAGAAAGGACAACTAAACATACTGGAAAACTTGTGCTTTGATTATGATATTCAAATTATTATAGCCTTCCCTTTTTCGGAAATTCAAATGGGATGGAAGAATCAATATTATATAAGTAATGGGTAATGTATTGTTAAACAATGCTGTATTCTCTTTACTAATAATGACTAATAACAGTACATGTTGATATTACAGAGAAATGCCTTGTGAAAATCCTTATTATGCTTATAAAAATCATATTGCTCCATAGTACATGGTATATGTAAATAAAACAAAACTACTCCATACGTGACAATGCTCTGTCTTTCAAACATCAATCTCATAGCCTGTTAATGAATTATGAAATCAATTTAGAATGTAACAATAATTTCCTTTAAATATATTACAGAGTAAGGAAAGATATTGTTTCACAAAACATTACATATTTCTACATATACTTAGTCACAAATAAAACCTATTTATCTGGGTCAAAAGTTTGAAAGTCTTTTGCTAAAGAGCTTTTATATTTTTAAAGTCATTACAGCATCATTGTATACAAACCAAATTATTTCTACATTATGAATAAAAGCTAATCCTTAGCTACATTTCAACACCTAGAAAATTTTAATTTGTAATGTTAATTTTTCAGGTTATTTTTAAATTAATAAGCAGCAAGGATGTGGCTGATAACTACTGACACTAGATGATGATTATAAGGACGTTTATTAACATTATTCATTCTACTTTTTAAAGTTTGAAATTCTGACAAAAATGTACAAAAGAAAAAACAGGAAATGGACCTAACCAATTTATAGTAAAATAATGAATAAATTCATAATCTGAGACTTTGACACTCTGTTTCTAAGGAATATCAATCTACAAACTTCCTCAGACTTAATTCAAGTAATGCTTGGGTTTACCCGTTCAACTATAATGAACAGGTTTAAAGGTCTTTAAAAAATGCATAAGGACAGGAGAAATTAATTCAAAAATAGCAAAGCTCCTCAAATGATAACATAAAAATACAATTAGTTAAGTGTGCTTCACTGTCTTTTCATTGCCTCTTCAGTAGCCAACTGCCCTTCAACCAACAGAGAAAACACAAAATATCTACCTACCAGGGAGTGATTTTCATTTCTTAATTGTTTCATTCACACTGGCAATTTTCCCAGCAAGTTTAATATGCGATCTCTATAACATACACCATTCTGCCTTCCCTGAAACATAAACTACAAGTGTCATCTGAAACAGGTTTACAGGCAGTTGGATTTCTAAACAGTGAATGCCTCAAAGGCAGTTTTCCTTAATTTCAAAAAAGTAAGTTTCTAAACTTCATTTAAACAAAGCATTCTCTCTCTAGGCCTTCTAAACTGTAAGCTTAATAGAACTGTGTGATTTTAGAACCAGAAGGGAATTTATACATCACCTAGTCTAGTGGTTTACAAATACTATCATTAGCAAAAGAAGAATCAATAACATAATTTATATATGCAAGCACACTCCTTTTTTAAAAAATGTACCTACTGCATATGAAACATTTTTCCCTGTTAGTATTCTATCAGAAAGGACTTGACACTGTTTTGTATTTTATATTTAATCACCTCTAGAATATGAGTATACATTTGAAATTGATTAAAATTATTGGTACAATTTAGAACTTAATGTTTTCTAATAATAGTCTTACATAATATATAGAATCCTGACACCTTCAGAGTGACTTCAAATCATCTCATTCTGTTTCGCTGTCTAGTTAATTTGAAGCAATACTTAGGTGTAACAATGATATAAATCAAGACAAAGCAAAGAGAAGCAAAGCACATCCAAACTGACATACTTCTGCAAAACACCATTACCATACTGTAAGGTTTCAGTATGTGGAAAGGAGGTTAGTCTTAAAACATTCCGTAACTGTTTTCAGAAATGCAAAAGAAAAAGGAACTTAATACAGCTTTAATGAAAAGGTAAGACTGGGTTTTTTTAATTTGAAACACAACAGAAACAAGAAACAAAACAAAAAACCAGGGAATGTCTGAGGGACATCAAATAAATCTACAACTAACTTGCTGTATGCAAATAATCTACTTAGGGGAACTCTTTACACATTTAGTAAACCCCGTTTCCACATAGACCAATTAAAAGTTCTCAATGATAAGAAAAAAATAACCTCAAGTTAATTAGGTTTGACTAATAAACATCTGTCTTTGCATATATACAAAAACACACAATAAAAACTTAGGCCTACTTTCAACTTTACACAGTAAACCTGAATTGTACAAATCTTGACTCTTGAATAAACTCTTGAAAAACATAAAATTTACTTGTGTATTCAACTTTTTTAATGTACACATCAATATCTCTGGAATAATGCTTTTACATAGGATCACTACAATATTTTACTTTAAATTCAGTGAGAAGTTTACTTTTCTATATATAAGCTTATAGAATGCAATAGTTTATTTTCAACTAGTTTTACTGGAGAGGTTTCCTGCCTTTACAAAGCTAATCCTTTTCAACTAAAATTAGGAATTCAGGGGAAAAAAATCCATCAAAACCTCACAATTTAAAAATGCATTATCTAAGGTGCTTAAAATTAAGCTCCATATCATCAATGGCATTTATAAGAATTCATGTAAAATGACAGTGTTTTGTTTAAAGAGGCACACTGAAAGCAAGGCCAACTGTTCTCAGGAGATGATTTTTCATCATTACATATTTTAATTTTGATGTACGGATTTACTCCAGAGGACCCTGGTCTTTTCTAACAGATTCTATTTATCCAGATGCTCGTCAAAGGAAGATTCATTTCTCATTCTTGCTTCCTGTTTCTTCCGTGTACTAGAACTATAGCCTTTCTTCTGTCTTTTCTCTCAGAACTTCATTCTCTACCTCTGATCCTGTCCAGAATGTGCTCACTGTAAAGAGACTGCCTCAGACACTTTTTCATAGAATTCTCTTTTCCAAAATTTCTTTGCAAAATTTTATTCAAGCTTTCATTGAACACCTCCTGTGTGATATCCCAATCATTCCTTATTTTTCTACGTGCTTAATTTGTACAGATATGAACACCTTATCTTCTTCCCAAATTGTCTTGTAAAAACAAAAACAACTTTACATAGACCCAGCAAAAATTTCAGATTTTAAATATGAAATATCTTAACTTTGAAAAAACAGCTCAAACTAAATAAATGAAAAACAATGTCCAAATTGCCAGAGCACTTTTATACTCATATCTGGTTATCTTTGCAGACCCGTTAAATATTTATTTTTATTCTAAAAATATGAATAAAGACAACACAATGACATTTTGCCTTTTACTAATGTCTAAATGTATACTCCACAAGAGAAAATGTTTCCCATCAAAATTGTATTAATGAGAAAAATCAAGGAATTACTTTACGACAAAGCAGTCTAATTTTTCATGAGGATTTGCATAACTCACACAAAACCAGACCTGTAATGAATTTCAATATTAATTTACACCAAATGTTTGGACTGTGGAGCACATTTACATGTAAAGGCTTTTATTTTATTGTCTTCTGTTGTTTTGAACCATGGTATACTAACAGGGTAAGCTCTGTTATGTCAGGCAACACAAAAACCTAACCGCATCTCTTTTCTAATTTGAATCCAGGAACCCTTAAAAGCAAAGACTAACAGCCCAGAAACAGAGCCTGATGTTGTAACATGGCCTTTCCACCCTGGTCCCCTGACCAATTTCTCGTGCCTGGAAGCTTCATTACATCAGTAGTGACACTGTCGTCATCTGCATGAGGGTCTGGAGGCTTATGATCTCCTTAGGAAATGCTAATGAATTTCAAGGCAAACAATTTCTTCTGGTCATTTAAAATCTTTTTTTGGACTAATTATGTTAAGATTTGTTGCTTGATATCTGGCATGTCATTTGTGCCACAGCTGCCATAGATACCATGTCTTCCATTGCTCATTTTAGTTCACCCAAAGGAGAGATGCACAATCAACAGCAAATGTCTAAAAACATACTCAAGGAGAGAAAACTGCCAAACCACTGAAGCAAACAGCACTTGACAGAAAAGAAAAAGATTTATGAATCATCTCATGCAAATACTGGCATTTTTACACAATGTTCACAACTATCTAGTATCATCCAAGCAAAATGGTTTCTTAAAATTTAGATCATTAATAATAAAATTCATTAGATTCATTTTCTTCCACTAAGCAGTGTTATCTATTTTTATATTTTCAGTATGAATATATTACATTTTCACACTTCACATGCACTCATCAGTTAACACCTTCAACACTTCACTGTAGTCCAGGCACTACATTCTATTTCTCTTATTCACAAGATACTTAGTTCACTGAAACAAAACAAAAACATGAAATCTCCCAGACAATGAAATGGAAATATGAACTTCCTCACCAGAATCTACAAATGCAGACGCAACACAGCTGGTCACTTTTCTAAAAAAAGTTACATAAGCAAAAAGCACAAATCTGGGGCCTTCAAATGCCCTATTTAACTTTATTCAAGATGACACTGAGCAGCATTAACAAAGCTCAATATACACACAAAGAAAAATAAGTAATTAATAGTGGTACTTCTAAAGGATAATAATAGTAAATAACTAACATTTACTCACTATAGTAAGCAAACAGTACATATAGTACTGTTATGCTACACTTAGTACATATAGTACTGTTATGCTACATATAGTAATGTAGCATATGTTACATATAGTAACATATGTTACATATAGTAACAAGTGCTACATATAGTAAAAATTTACTCCCCAAAACTAATTATATGCCAGGCAGAAATCTAAGTGCTTTAAGACTGTTTCATTTAATTCTCACATCATCCCTAGGGGACTGCATTATTATAAACCCCATTTTACAGATGATAAAACTGAGACCTGGAAGTAGTAAGCATATTACTCAAGGTCACTCAGTCCAAGAGATGGTCTATCAGGATCCAAAGTCTGTGCTCTTGACCATCATATATTACTGTCTGGTTTACACTAAACTCAATTTTAATTTCAGTCTAAAGCTTTCAAAGTCTTACCAGGAAGTTTATTTTTTAGGTCAGGTTTCTTCCTTTAAAATGACACCTTAAATAAGCATTTTACTTGAAACTACGATCCTACAAGTCTATGTATCTGGATGGGAAACAAATTCTATCTGAATGAAAAGCCCTGAATCTCTCTGGTAATGGATCACAGCTAGAGGAGACCTTAAGGGTCTTCTAATTCAAATTCTTCACTTTAGGAATAATGCAACAGACCTTTTGAAAAGCATCTATACTCAATCTAAACTACCACATACTTAAACCAGAAATACTTCGAGGTTTTGGGAGGTTTCTTTTTTAAAGTCATCATTTTAAATAGATAATCCAACTTTTCAAGATCATCTAGAACACAGTATCCACTTCTGAAACACTATAAGAAAATACAAACCCCAAGACATGAGGTCAGACTACTGAAGAGCTATTACCAATAGAAAACTTTAATCTTACCGACATGCTATAAAAAGGCATCCTTGCCTATATGGACTCAAACTCAAAAAACAGCCTTTTTTTCTTGAATTAAATTTACATTCATTTGGGTCAACTACAAGCTCACCTTCATTTCACGAGTCACGTGACTGAATTCAAGCTCATTTCAAGGAAAAGGCTGCACTATGCTGTATTTAGAACACATATCACTGAGAATAGCCAGATGAGTCTTCATAGGCCTATGCAAAAGCCTTGCTTTAGTTGCTAAGAAACTACAATTTCACTGTATTATAAATTTTCTAAGAAGCTGTGTGCCAGCACAAAGATTAAACATGTTAAGATCAAAAATCTCTCACCTATTGTGCCTAATGAAACCTTTTCTCACAAGAATAGCTGAAATTATTGGTAACACAGACTAAAAACTGATAAGACAAATCAGACTAACTCTACCTTGCCTTCCACAGTGGCCTCATGCTTTGAAGTGTAAAATACCCAATATGCTTCACATATCCAATGCTAGAAATAGAAAAATGTTTCCTTCCTGACCCCTGCAGTGA
Source organism: Bos grunniens (assembly GCF_055505025.1). NCBI lineage: Eukaryota > Metazoa > Chordata > Mammalia > Artiodactyla > Bovidae > Bos > Bos grunniens. The sequence continues at coordinate 81,932,873 of NC_141174.1, read as the reverse complement.
TATTCGAAGCCATGAAGCATACATAAGATTTTATTTATATGATTTGGTATAACAAACACTTATATTTAACTGGTGCTTTTTCGACCTTGACTGATACATTTTCATTGTAATCTTCAGCATTTTAAGCATGCATTCTCCTTAGAATGCTTAACTCCATTAGCTTTATCACTGATTTTTTTAATGAAAGCCATTTTAATTTCAGCTATTCCAACAAGAGTAATTTTAAACTATTCTAGCATAACAAAGAAACACCAAAGAATTAGCAAAAAGAATTTACAGTTCACTCTCCAGTAAAGTCACGAATAAGTTCAACCTCACAATTTTTTTCCTAGAAAAATATTTTTGAAATCTCTTAAAGGCTGTCTCCACAAGAGCAGAAACTGGTTCACAATACTTCTAATCTCATCTCTAAAAGATCGATTCAGCAGCTGAATTTTAACACATATCTTTAACAATCAGAATCTTTTTTGTCTAGATCCCCCATCACCATGCTTCCCCACCATGTCTCCATCTTCTCTAAAGGATTTCAGTTCAAAACCCAGTTCAGTTATATTCAGTTCAATCATCTCCTTTCCACTGTACCCTGAACACATCCCAGGGACTACTTTTATGTTCCTCAGAAATAATGTCTGTTCTGTTTTTGAAACTTTTCGATCTTAAAAACACACTTCCCTCCATCTCCCTCTCTCCAGCGCCGGCCCTCAATCCCACCACTGCAGTTTCAGCAGTGTGAAAGGCCCAACCAATATCATACAGCACTTGCCAAAACTCAGCTCCTCCCTCCCCTAATATATCCTCCACACTGCAAACCAACATTACACCCCCGGCTTCCTGCATTTTACTCCCTTCCCTTATTTTCTGTCTTCCCCCACTTCCATTTCTATAGCCAGGCACCCTTATTTCTCTAACAAATAATTCCCCCTACCTCAGTTTCAACCCTTTCTCCCCATCCTCTGCTCGTTTTTCCTCTCCTTATTTAGAAACTCCTTTTTGCTCTCCCAACCACTACCCTAGAATGCCCAACACTCCACCCTCCTTAGCAAACCCAGCCCTCTTCCCCCACTTCGTTTAGAGCTTCTGCTGCTCCTCTTTCCAGATCCCCTACTGCAGTCAACCCACTACCTCGGCTTTCCACCCACCTTCCCTCCACCTCCACAGCCAAGGCTCCCTGATTCCTTATCCTCTCCTTAGGACTCTAGTACTCTGCTCAGTATTCTTCAGGACTCCCTTCCCCCAACGTCTTTTTTTTTTTTAAGGATGTCACCAGTCTTACAGAGCCCCAGAAGAACCTTGGACGACCCCAGCGCACGGGACCCCCGTTCATCTGTGGAGCCTGATACCACTCTCCGTCACTTTAAACACAAATGTCGGTCTTGTGCAGCCTTCTTTAAACGCTGCACCCCTTCCTCATCCGCCCCCGCTACTCCAGCTCCTCAAGTCGGCTTCTTCGGGGACCCCTCCCCGACTCGGAGCGACGAGCCCCAAGCTGTGGAGCCTCTAAATCAGCAACACCTCAAGCTCTTGTCGGACGCCCCCACCTCTCGGACAGGCGCCTCCGGTTCTCACACCCGCGCGCCTCTTCGAACTCGAGACCGGCATTTGGTCCTGTCGGGCCCGCAGCACCTCAGACTCCGACCAGCCCCCTTCCCCGGACTCCGCCACCTCCTCCGGCCCCGAAATGCCCTCTCCGGCCGCCACCATCCCTCAGCCCCCGCCCGGCCGGCCCCCGGCGCCCCGCTTACCGTTCTGAGCGGCGCCTGGCCCTGGGAGGAGGGAGCCAGAAACCAGCAACAGCGAGAGGGCCAGGGCACTGGGGAGCGACGAGCCCGACATCCTCCCTGCAGAAGACGGAACAGCGAATGGGCCGGGGCCGGAGCCGGGGCCGGGGAAGGGAGGGGAGGGAGGGAGGGGGCGGGCGAGTGAGCGAGGGAGAGAGCGAGGGAGGCAGCCGTGGCAGGGCTCCGTCCTTCCCCGTCCTCCTCCTACCGCCGCAGCGCCCAAGCCTCGCGAGACCTTCGCTCCGGGCCGTGGGCGGCTGAGGAGCGACAGCATCAAGGCTCGCGAGAAGAGGCAGGCTCAATCGATCCTCCCGCCCCTCAGACTCCGCGTCCCCGCCCCTGCAGACGCTGATTGGCCTAGCGCGAGGTGGGTCACGTGCCAAGGGCGCTTCTGGCCACGTGACGGTTCGAGGCGGGGCTCCTCCGGCTGTCTTGGCCCTGGGGAACCGAGAAGTCTGTGTTCTGCTGATTCCTGTGTGAAGTCGGATCTCCCATAAATAAGAGGAAGCTTTGAGAATATATTTCCTACGCCCATCCTGCCTTTCATTAGTTGGAGCTCTTGGCTGCAAAATTTAATGCACCACCGGCTCTTTTAAGCCTTACTCTTATTGTTCCCTATCAAACTCTTATTATTTCTTCCTTCTGGACTTTAACCTTAGACCTATTCCTGGCATCTAGCTCTAACCTCCCACTTTAACTCCCTGTATTAACCTTCTAGGCTAAATGGTGCACTCCCCGTGTCTGGTATTACCTTGTGCTCTACTGCTTCTACATCTCCCTCTGCGTGAAATGTCCTCCTTTTCTTCGCCCTTCTATTCCCCCGCCTCCATTTTGGCCTTATTTTAACTACCTAGAATCTCAGGCCTGAAAATCAACTAGACTAATTGCTCGTTAGACAGTTTGGGCACTAAATTCTACAAGGAAGTCAACATGTATTAACTATACGAAAAATCTTAAAAAGTATTTTTGTGCAGCAAACATTTATTGAGTACTTACTGTGTGCCGGCTTTTCACATTCGATGTGAAACGTACGTGAAAAAGTGGTCTCTACTATCACGAAGTTCACAACCCAGCTTATTAGAAGAGCGAGGAAGACTGCACAGCAAAACGACCCATTGGAAAGGAGCCAGCTGGGAGCTCTGGCAGTGTCACTACTGTTTGCATGGAAGTTTGGGGAATGCCCTTTTCAAGGGAATTTTTGGTACAACCTGGGAGAAGACAATGGCACCCCACTCCAGTACTCTTGCCTGGAAAATCCCATGGACGGAGGAGCCTAGTAGGCTGCAGTCCATGGGGTCACGAAGAGTTGGACACGAACGACTGAGCGACTTCACTTTCACTTTTCACTTTCATGCAGTGGAGAAGGAAATGGCAACCCACTCCAGTACTCTAGCCTGGAGAATCCCAGGGGCCAGGGAGCTTGGTGGGCTGCTGTCTCTGGGGTCGCACAGAGTCGGACACGACTGAAGCGACATAGCATGCATGCATGCATTGGTATAGCCTGAGCATCATCAGTCCTTGGTTGGAAAAGGAGTTTATGGGTCTTAGCTCATCCCTGACTCAGAGCAGACATCCGGGAGAATGTCTGTGGAATGAAACTAAGAGGGGCCAAGTAAGCAGTCCTGGTCACCTGACTCAATTTGAAGTGAAAACTTGAAAAATCTGGAAGAAGGAGCATTCACCATGACCTTCACTCAAGCCAAAGTGGTCTCAAGCTTTCAGTGTGAACCAGACACCTGGTGGTTACAGCCTGAGCTTTCTAGCAAGCTACAACTATGGCGTATTGTTGACTGAAATGAAGCATTATCCTTTAAGACCTCAGGTGAGTGAGTGATAAAAAGCTTGGCATGTGTCTTTGGACAAAGGCCATTGTGCAGACAGCTCTGGATGGAGGGCTACAGGGCTCCTGGTGAGACAAGGATTTTCAGCTGATGGGAGTTTTGATGGGATGCAACCATCCTGCCTCATCATCAAAATCTGTATCTTATGGGGAGACTTTCAACAAGGAATCCTTACAGAACAATGGTGCTCGTTTAGTAGGTTAGGAAATTGAGACTGAGAGAGGCATAAATTACCCAGGATCTGAATGGTTTTGGTAATCATTACTACCAAAAAAATCTGGTTTGCCTCCTTCTAGGAACACAGCCGGAGAAGGCAATGGCAACCCACTCCAGTACTCTTGCCTGGAAAATCCCATGGAAGGAGGAGCCAGGTAGGCTGCAGTCCATGGGGTCGCAAACAGTTGGACATGACTGAGCGACTTCACTTTCACTTTTCACTTTCATGCGTTGGAGAAGGAAATGGCAACCCACTCCAGTATTCTTGCCTGGAGAATCCCAGGGACCGGGAAGCCTGGTGGGCTGCTGTCTCTGGGGTCGCACAGAGTTGGACACGACTGAAGTGACTTAGCAGCAGCAGGAACACAGCAGGGGTGCCTTTCCTTTCCCTCTTGAAGGGGGGAATGGCATATGACTTGCTTCCAGCAGGCCAGTGAAAAGTGACATGCATCATTTTTAAGCAGAAGGATTTCTTTTCAGTTGAAGACACCAGAGCATACTCTCTTCCCTGCATGGAGATCAGTGATCATGATCACTGGCATGTGTCAAAATGAAGCTTATGTCAGCCTGGGTTCCTAAGTTATCATGAAAAGCCCAGACCTCCTGCCAAACTGGTAGTTTCTATTGACTTAAGCTACTGAGATTCAGAGGTGTTTTCTCTTGCATAACTTGACTATTCTGGTTAGGGAAAACAAGTCCACCCCACTACTACCACCACCATCTACTAACTGTGGCTTGGACAAGTGACCTGTCCCTCTGGATCCTATTTATCTGTCAAATGATGTTAATGATAGTATTGATACATAATTAACTCATGATTTAAGAGCAGTAAATGACTAAATTTATGTACAATGTTTAGATCGGTTTCTGGTTCATGTAAACACTCAAATGTTGGTGATAATGATAAATAATATTGCTACTACTGCTGCTGCTACAATTTTAACTCCAGTCCTGTGCTCTTCCCACTGTGTCATGCTTCTTACAAAAAGTGATTCAGGAAGAAAATTTTTAAGTATGGTGTTACCATCAACTCTAAAAACCTGCAGTTATGAGGAATCTTTTTACCTAGAAGAAAATGTCATCAAATCCCATGATAGTAGCTGTACTTTCAGACCTCCTTTTAGGGGAAAAAAAAATCTTATAACTCAGTACCTTTTTTAAAGGAACCTAGGACTGATGCTGAAGCTGAAGCTCCAATACTTTGGCTACCTGATGCGAAGAGCCGACTCATTAGAAAAGACTCTGATTTGGGGAAAGATGGAGGACAGGAGGAGAAGAGGGCGAGAGAGGATGAGATGTTGGATGGCATCATTGACTCTATGGACATGAGTCTGAACAAATTCCGAGAGATAGTGAAGGACAGGGAACCCTGGTGTGCTGAAGTCCGTGGGGTTACAAAGAATTGGACATAGCTGAGTGACTGAACAACAAGGAATTTAACTCTTTCCTCTTTTTTAAGGTTTATATTACACATAAACACATACACAGGTATGTGCAGCTATGTGGGAGGAAGGCTGAACTCCTTGTAATATCTCATAAGAGACTTAGAGGTCCTCAGGGCTCAGGCTAAAACACATTTTCCTGGCCTCCAGGGACTGCTTGAAGTGAAGTGAAGTGAAAGTCGCTCAGTCGTGTCCATCTCTTCGTGACCCCATGGGCCACAGTCCATGGAATTCTCCAGGCCAAAAATACTGGAGTGGCTAGCCTTTCCCTTCTCCAGGGGATCTTCCCAACCCAGGGACTGCTTGGAGATCTGGTTTTCTAGTATTGATAGTGCCTCTTAGTGGCAAGATAGAGCATTCCCAATTGAAAGGCTTTCCTGGTTTGGTTGGTTGGTTGGTTGGTTGGTTGGTTGGTTGATTTGTTTTTGGTGTGGTTCATTGTCTTTGGAAGGATGCAAGTGTTAATAGAGTTTGACATTGAACTTCCCTTTGGTTTCCCTACTCCTTTCTCTGCAAAGATTTGCTCTTTCCATTCAGATATACCACCATGCCCATCTTGATTGCTGTCATCTTCTAACCCACCAAAGTAATTTTCCCCTTGCTCCTTCCAACTCTTAGCACCATCATTGAACTCTGGGTGAGTTCAGTATTCACATTTATGATCTAGTCAATACCTTGGTCTCTTATCTCCAAAAACCTTCTCAACTGAGCCACCACTTCCAGGGTTACACCCTCAACATTTTAATTATCCATAAAAGGCTCCATCTTCGGAATATGAAAATATATGATTTGGGAGAATGGCATTGAAACATGTATAATATCATATAAGAAACGAATCGCCAGTCCAGGTTCGATGCAGGATACAGGAAGCTTGGGGCTGGTGCACTGGGATGACCCAGAGGGATGGTATGGGGAGGGAGGTGAGAGGGGGGTTCAGGATTGGGAACACATGTACACCTGTGGTGGATTCATGTTGATGTATGGCAAAACCAATATGATATTGTAAAGTAAAAATAAATAAATAAAAATTTTTTAAAATTAAAAAAAAAAAGAAAATATAATAGATCTCACTTTCCATATACTCTCCTATCCTTTCAGTTCCATGTTCTAGGACCTCATTTGCTGTCATTCTTCAATCTCATTGAAACCACTAATCCATTAATCCCACAAATTCTTGTTGTCCATTCTTCACTTCCCTTCTGGTCCAGTTTAGAGCCCAAGATTAATCATTATAATTGTTTCCTTACTCACCTTAATCTCCAACATTCTTTCTTAGAAAAACCACAACCTGGCTAAGCACTACACTCTGAGATGAGGTTTCACACCATGTGCTTGAGCAGCTGAATGTTGCCTGAGAAAAAATCATACAGAGAATGACATCATTTTAAATTCATGGTCTCAAATCTCAAGCGCATACTCAACACCACCCAGAAATCCTACTCTTTCATTTGAAGTAAGCATGAATTTGCAACTGCAATGGTCACATGCAAGAAATGCTCATTTCTTTCACTTCTTTGAATGAAATTTAATCCATTCTGAGCACCTTTCTGCCAAGAAGACAAGTAATTCAATTTTGGTCATAATGAGCCTCTCTCTCTACTTCCCAGAATAATAGGAAATTCCTGGGGTTGTATGCAGTCTAGGACATTACTGAGTTTTTTGGTGTGACCTTTTTTTTTTTTTAGGTTCACTCTGGTCACTCACTGCTGGTGTCTGCATGGCCCAGACCCACATGATCCCTTGAGAGTGAATGGTTTGATACTTCCCATCACTCCCCTCACCAGCCTCACCCTACACCCCACTCCTTTTCTGTTCTTTATGATTGCTCTGCTCCCTTGGCGCCTTTGTACAGTCTGTTCTCTTTGCCTAGAATGTTCAACCCCCATCCTCTTTACCTGGTCTACTTCTCATCCTTCAGATGTCAGCTTCAAATCATCCCTCCTTAATATGAAAAATTAAAACCATAATGAGATACCACTTCACAAACATATTCAAATTTAATAATTTTCTAAAAACTGACAGTACCAAATGTTGGTGGGGATGTAAAGCAACTGGAACTCCCATATATATACTGCTGGTATTCATACAGAAATAGCAGAACTACTTTGGAGAACTATTTGGCAGCTTCTCATAAAGTATATATATCTAATCTATGACCAGGAATTCTATTCTTGTATCCCTACTGCCTAAAAGAAATGAAAACATATTCTCACAAAGTAATTTAAACAGGAATGTTCATAGCAGCTTCATTCATAATACCCAAAACAAGAAACAATCCAAATATTCATCAACAGGGTGACTGGATAAACAAACTATGGTATATTCATACAATGGAGTACTATTCACCAATTAAAAAAGAATGAACCACATGCAATAAAAAGAATTTAAAAAATGAAATAATAAAAAAGACTAATAAAAGAATAATAACAAATAATAATAAAAGAATGATACATGCAATTATATGGATGAATTCATAAGTGTAATACTGAGAGAAATGAGACAAAAAAAGGTATATACTGTATAATTCTACTTATATAAAATTCTGCAGTAGGCAAAACTAATGTATATTAATAGAAATTGAATCAGTGTCAGTGTTTTCCTGGGAGACTGACTGGAAAAGATCATGTGGGAATTTTCCATTGATGGAAACTTTCTATGTCTTGAGGTGGGTGATGATTTCACTGGGTGTGCATTTGTCAAAATTCATTGAAATTATACGTCAGTCAAAAACGTGCAAAACAAAACTGTCCATTGTTAAGGAAGACTTTTCTGGGCTCCATAACTCAATTAAACCTTGGTATACTATACACGCATTGCTCCACTTGCCTCTTTTTGATATCACTTATCACAGTTAGGATTTTACATTTATTTGTGTGGTTATTTGACTCACATCTGTCTCAGTTTCTCGACTTCCAGGAGGAGGAAACCATGACCAACTTATTCACTACTGAATCTCCACTGCCTAACACAATGTTTGCCATTCGTGGGGTATTTAGTGACTAGCTCATGAGTAAATAGATGAGTCACATAGCTGGACCCAGACTCTGAGACTCCTCTCTCTCAGTCCAGTGCTCCTTCTGCTCTGCCATTCCAAAGAGACTCCAGCAGTTGCCAAGGATGACCAGCTCTCAGTGCTTCCTTTCTCTGTACCATTAAAAACTGTTATCAAACCTTGTGAGATGAGCTAACATATCTCCATATCCAATCGTCCCATCTAGAACATGAGCTCATTTTAAAACCCTTTTAAAGTTTTTCACAGCTTTCAAGGCGTTTCCACATTCGATATCCCATCATTTTACTTGGTCACCAAAACTCCATTTCATAAGCAAGATGACTAAGGCTCAGAAAGGAGAACAACTTATTCAATATCCTCAGTTGGGAGGTAATAAAACCAAATAGAATTTGAACCCAGATCTTTTGGACTGACTCCAAAGGGAAAATGCTGAGGGTGGCTGTCATCGTCTTGAAGAAGTCAGTCTCCTAAGATGACCCTCTTCAGATTCATGAATCTTATCTGAGGATGAAGTAATCTCCTTGGGCAAGGTCTGCTGAGGTTGGCATAAGATTGGCTCATCTCCTGGCCTGGAATTTGGGCTGCTCATCATTTCTTCAGAAGGCACTTTGGGTACCACCTCTACTCTGATGACCAGTGCTAGGACAGGACAGGGCAACTTAACAGCAACTTAACAGCTTGTGTTAAAGATGGGCTTTAGGGGTCAATATATAAGCCCCTTTTAATCCCTGCTCAAGTATGGACACAACTAAAACAGACATAGGAGTCTGTGTCCCCCTTTATTTTATATATATAAATGAGTCAGACACGATGGAGCACACACACGCACATATATGTATATATATAATTATGTATATGTATTTAAAATCTCTGGGCTGTACAATACAATATTATATATTATATATACATATATGCAAATAGATAGATAAATATCCAGGTCCCTATCTTCAGAGATTTCAACTTAATTGATCTGGAGTGAGGCCCAGCATGTGCAGGCATGCAATGTGCTCTAATGTGCTATAATGCCTGCTTCTCAAACTTTGATATACATTAGGTCATCTGGGAACTCTAAGAAAATCCCAGTCCTTAGACGGCACCAATTAATTCAGAATCTCTGGAGGGGCAATCCAAGCATCAGTTTTAAGAATCCACAGATGATGCCAATATGCAACTAAAATTAAGAACAAGTGTTCAAATGCAATCTTGGGGAGAAAATATCTAAGTATGTAGCAGAATGACAAAGAAGACTTAAAACACAGATTTCTGGGCCCCACTGTCTTGAGGCGGTCATAGCTGGCTTCTTAAATTAAGAAATGCAGATTATGACCTGAGGAGGCACTAACCACCCAAATAGGGGCAGCAGGCAGCACCCTCAGTATCTGGGCTCCACTTTGAGGAAGTGAAAATCCTGGATAGTTTTGACTGAAAGCACAGTTTCAATATATTCACACAAATGAAGTCAAGGTACAAGATTTAGTACTGAACAAGTTCTAGAAACAGCGATTGGGGGAAATGATGAATGGGAGGAAGGGCACTTCTCTGTCTCAGGACATGAGGGAGCAGGAGAGAGCAGGGTAGCAAGCACTTACTCCTTACAAGGTGGTTGGGGCAGAAGTCACTAACTTTTCATGGCCTCAACTCTAAGTGGTTATTTTACAAGGTGCCCCAGGAAAAGCAAAGTGAGAACTCATGGTGAGGATCCTAAACTCTAGTCCTCATCTTAATGTTCTAAGTGTGAGAACAGTTGTTATATTGTAAAACGCTTAGATAACAGTTTACAATAGCTGTTTTCTCATCACACTCACCCTCAGAGGTTCAGAGTCAGTAGGCCTGGGGGCATGGGGCACTGACAATTTGCATTTCCAACAAACTCTCAGGTGATGATGGTGCTCTAGGTTTGGAGACCACACGTTGAGACTGGCCTCCACAAGACAAAGTGGACTTCCCTGGTGGCCCAGTGGTAAGAATTTGCCTTGCGACGCAGGGGACATGGATTTGATCCCTGGTCCTGGAAGATCCCACATTCAGTGGAACAACTAAGCCCATGCACTAGAACCCATGGGCCACAAGTATTGAGCCAGAGCACTGAGAGCCCATGCTCTGCAACAAGAGAAGCCACGGCAATGAGAAGCCCATGCCCCGTAACTAGAGAATAGCCCCCACTTGCCACAACTAGAGAAAGCCCACATGCAGCAACAAAGACCCAGTGCAGCCAAAAAATAAATAAATACACAAAAAAGTTTTTAAACATTTTTTTAAAGGAGGATTATTAGGTTCTGGTTTTAAAGGGGATAGAGTCTGCAACACTAGAGCTAGCATTAGAATGCCCAAGTTGCTTCTAGGGCCCTGATCTTCCCACTGTTGGGAATGAATTGGGAAACACATGTCCAGTGTCTCCATGTTAATAATTGTAGTGGTAACAGCGTGTCTCCTTGGTATTGTCCCTTTCTTCTGAGAAATGCTCTGATCCACATGGCTTTAATCAGACCACTTCTTTCTTGCAAGACCCTTTTCCCCTGTTTTGTTCAAGGGAGCTCTCCAGACTCCAGCAAGGCCACTCAGAAGCCCTAGGAAATTTTTGGATTAAAATTTAAGAAGCACAGTATCTCACTTATATCCTCAGTGATATGAACAATGAGATGTGAGACTTGAGGTGTCAGTGGCTAGAAGTCCTGTCATGTGTAAGAAACCAGTCTGCAGAAAGAGGATCAAGCTGACAAACAAAAAATAAGGATGTTCCCTTTCCACTGTGAATTCATGGAGGGGCATTATTTACTGTTTTATTCCCCAGTATCTAGAATAGTAAATATGGGCTTCCCTGGTGACTCAGATGGTAAAGAATCTGCCTACAATGTAGGAGACCCAAGTTGGACCCCTGGCTTGGGAAGTTCCCCTGAAGAAGGCAATGGCTACCCACTCCAGTATTCTTACCTGGAGAATTCCATGGATGGAGCAGCCTGGTGGGCTACAGTCCATGGGGTTGCTAAGAGTCAGACACGACTTAGCAACTAATTAAACAGTGTACCAGCATAGTAAATGGCACAAGAAGCATGTCATTAAATGTTATAAACAGTTTTATTAAGGTATAATTAACAGACAACAAATTGCACATATTTAAAGTATACCATATGATAAGTTTTGGCATATTTATACACCAGTGAAATCCCTATCATTTGTCACCCCCAGAAGTTTCCATGTGCCTCTTTATAGTCCCTCCTCCCACCTCTCCCCACCTACCCCAGATAACCACTGATCTCTCTGTCACTGTAAGTTTGCTTCTTTTAGAGTTTGATATAAGTGGAACCATATGATATGTATTATTTTTTGACAGCTGCATAATTATTTCAAGGTTCACCCATATTGTCATATGTCGGTAGTTTTCTTTCTTTTTATTTTTGTCCACACTGGGTTTTCGTTGATGTGCAGACTTTTCTCTCGTTGCAGCGAGTGGGGGCTGCTCTCTAGTTGCAGTGCAGGCTTCTCATTCCAGGGGCTTCTCCTTTTGCAGAGCATACGCTCAAGGGCCCTGGCTTCAGTAGTCTTGGTGCATGGACTCTAGAGCACAGGCTCCGTAGTTGTGGCACACAGGCTTAGCTGCTCCGCATCATGTGGGACCTTCCCTGACCAGGGATTGAACCTATGTCTCCTGCAAGTGGATTCTTAAGCACTGAGCCACCAGGGAAGCCCGATATTTCCTTCTTTATTGTGAGTAGTATTTCACAGTATAGATCGATCACAATTGGTTTATCCATTCACCTGTTGATGAACTATTGGGTTGTTACCAGGTAATGCCTATTGCAAATAAAGCTGCATGAACATTTATGCAACACTCTGTTTGGACATATGCTTTCATTTCTCTTGGGTAAATGCCTAGGTGTGGAATGATTGGATCATATGGCAGGTGTATGATTAATTTTTAAGAAACTGCCAAACTGCTGTCCAAAGTTGATTATACCACTATGTTCCCAGTGGCATTTGAGACTTCTGGTTCTTTTACACTAACACTTCACAAGGTCAGTCTCTTATGTTTTAGTCGTTCTAATAGGTATGTGGTAAACCATGTGGCTTTAGTTTGCATTTCCCTCATGACTAATGACATTGAACATCTTTCGATGTACTTATTGACAACTCATTTATCTTCTTTAGTGAAACGTTTACTAACATCTTTTGTCCATTTTTAATTGAGTTTTCTTATTATTGAGTGCTAAGAATTCTCTATATATTCTAAACATAAAATCAGATGTACGTTTTACAAACATTTTCTTCCGTTTTTTACCCTGCTTTTCATTTTCATAATAGTGCCTTTTGAAGAGCAAAAGTTTTTAATTTTGATTAAATCGATTTATCAACTTATTCTTTTAATTTTTATTTTTTCATGCCCTATCTAAGAAATCTTTGCCCAACCCAAAGACATAAAGATTTTCTCCTGTGTTTTTTTCTGGAAGCCTTACGTTTTGGCTCTTGCATTTATGTCTATGATCCATTCAGAATTAATTTTTGTATATAGTAGGAGGTAAGGATCAAGATTTCTTTTTTTTTAAGGCAGTTGAAAATACTATCCTATCCCCACTGAATTACCTTGGCATCTTTGTTGTGAATCAGTTGTCCATATATGTGTTGTCTATTTCTGGTTTCTATCATGTTCCACTGATCTATGTGTGTAGCCTTCTACCAAACCATGTCTTGACGCCTATAAATTTATTCCAAGCCTTAAAATTAGATAGAGAAAATCCTTTGGGAATAATAAATATGTAAATATTAAAAAGTTTTTTCGTATTTTTAAATATCTTTAAAATATAACTGTTTAAAGCAAAATAATAATGTATTATGGGGTTTATTACTTATGTAGAAGTGAAATGTATGACAACAGTAATATAAAGGGCTTGGATGGGGAAAAGAGGAGTATACTGATTTAAGGCTTTAACACTTTAAATGTGAAGTGATATAATATTGTTTGGAGGAAATCTGTGATCAACTAAAACTTTTGTGGTGCAACTACTAAAAAATAAAAGCGATAGAGTTAATAAACAATAGTGAGAATAAAATAGAATCTTAAAATATACTCAATTAATTCAAAAGAAGGCAGGAAAGAAGGAAAATTAACAAAGGAAAAAATGGGTCAAAGAGAAAACAAATAGTAATATGATAGATTAAAACCCATTCAAATTAGTAGTTATATTAAAGGTATGTACTCCAATTAGAAGACAGAGATTGTCAGATTAAATAAAATAAAAAACAAGACCCACTTACATGCTATCTATAAGAAAGCCACTTCAAATATAAAGACACAGGTAAGTTTAAAGTAAAAGAATTTAAAAAGCACCCTATGCAGATAAGAATTAAAGGAAAATTAGAATGGCTATATTAATATCAGACAAAATAGATTTCAGAAGGATAAATAATACTAAGGAGTAATAGAAACATTGCATAATAATAATAGAGTTGTCATCCAGAGCACATAATCTGAGATGGTATGTACATGCAAATAGAGCTTTGTAATACATGAAATAAAATCTGATAAAACTGAAGGATGAAAGACAAGTCCAAGATTATAGTTAGAGATTTCAACACTTCTCTTTCAGTGATTGATAGAACAAGTAGATAGAAAAATCTATAAGCATATAGAAAATTTGTATAACACTATCCACCTACTGGACCTAATGGTTTTCATATGACACTTTACCTAAAAGAGCAGAATATGCATTCTTTCCAAGTACACATCACTAAGATGGCCTATGTTTGAGGCTATAAAACACATCTCAACAAATTTACAAGTGTTGGAATCATACAAAGTATGGTGGTGGTGGTGATTTAGTCACTAAGTTGTGCCCGATCTTGCGACCCCATGGTCTGTAGCCCACTAGGCTCCTCTGTACATGGGATTTTCCAGGCAAAAATATTGGAGTCAGTTGCCATTTCCTTCTCCAGGGGATATTTCCAACCCAGAGATCAAACCTCTGTCTCCTGCATTGCAGGTGGATTCTTTAGTAACTGAGCCATCAAGCCATAAAGGAATATATTACAAGTGGATGATATAAAGATATCTGGAAAATTCTCCAAATAATTGGAAATTGAACACTATACTTCTAAAATAACACAAGAAGAAATTATAATGGAAGTTTAAAATATATTTGAGTGGTCTATTACATTTTTAAAAGGCTTAAAATAAGAAAAAGTATTTATTATATTTATACTGACATATTTACCATTTCTAGAACTCTTCATTCTTATGTGAAAATCCAAATTTCCATCTGGTATCATTTTTTTTTCTGCCTAATACACTTTAACATTTGTTACAGTGGTGATTTGCTGGTGATGAATTTTCCAGGCTTTTGTTTGTCTCTTTTGGAAGGTATTTTTGTCAGGTACAAAATTCCAAATTGACAGGTTTTTTTTTTTTCAATCCATGAAAGATGTCATTGCATATGTTCTAATTTGCAATGTTTCTGATGAGAAATCTGTAATTCTTGCTATTGTTCCTCTAAACATATGTGTCTTTTTGTTTCTGGATGCTCTTAAAATTTTCTCTTTGTCACTGTTTCTTCAGCAATTCAATTATATTGTGCCTTGCTGTTTGTGGGTTTGTTTCTTTATACTTGGAGTTCATTGAGCTTCTTAGCTTTGTAGGTTTATAGCTTTCATCAAATTTGGAAAATAAGCCATTATTTCTTCTAATAAATTTCTTTCTCCCTTCCCTCTGCAACTCAGATTATACCTACTTTAGATCACTTAATAGTGTCTTATAGGATTACTAGGCTCAGTTCATTTTCTCCCCAGTCTTTTCTTTTCTCTGTGTGCTTAATTCTGGATAGCTTTTGTTCTTTTGTCTTCACATTTGCTGATCTCTTTTTTCTTCAGTATTAAATCTGCTCTTAATCCAATCTTAGACAGATTTCATTTCAGATCATTGTGTTTTTCATCTGCAGAAGCTCCACTTGGCTCTTTATATATTTTTCATTTGTCTCCTCGTTATTTTTGTATTTTACTTTACATATTGAACATATTTATAAGATTTACAATAGCTATTTTAAGGTCCTTGTCTGCTAATTCCATCATCTCTGTCTTTTCTGAGTTTGTTTCTATCGATCATTTTTTCTCCTGGCTTTGTGTCATTATTTTCCTGCTAATTTGCATGCCTGGTCATTTTCCTTACATGTGCTACATGATAACTTGTTTTACATTGCATTTTGTTGTATTCTTTTAAAGCATGTTGGGCTCTGTTTAAATTGGTAACTAGTGACAACCTACTGTATAGTACTAGGAACCTTACTCAGTGCTCTATAATAACCTAAATGGGAAAGAAATCTGAAAAAGAGGATTATATATGTATAGCTGACTCACTTTTCTGTACAAGAGAAACTAACACAACATAGTAAAGCAACTGTAATCCAAAAAAATTTTTTTTAATTATTGTGGATCAATTTGATCATTTTGAGGCTTGCTTTTCTGAGTTGTCATAGCATCAGAGCAGTTGATGATTATTCCCCAGGTTTATTAAAACCCTCTGTTAAAGTGTTCTTCTTCTGAGGATGCCTCTCATTTTACAGTCTTTTCACTCTGGCTGGTGAGAACAAAAACTAGTCCCAGCCATGTGTGAGCTCCAGGAACTATTCAGCATATTGTTTTCCAGTGGTTCTTTCCCCAACCTTCTGATTTCATCCCAGTCATGTGCAGCTTAGACTCAGCCAGAGACTAGTCTCGAGTATCCTTCTGCTGATGGTAGAGCAGCAGTCCCCAACTTTTTTGGTACCAGGGACAGGTTTTATGGATTGGTGTTCAGGCAGTAATGCAAGTGATGGGGAGCAATGGAGAGCAGCATATGAAGCTTCACTACCTCAACCACCACTCACCTTCTGCTATGCAGCCCAGTTCCTAACAGGCCTCAGACCAGTACTGGTCTGCAGACTGAGGTTTAGGGTTCCCTGCTCTAGAGCTTTCTGTTTGCATAACTTTCTCCTTTCCAGTATCAGTTCAGTTCAGTTCAGTCGCTCAGTCGTGTCCGACTCTTTGCGACCCCATGAATCGCAGCACGCCAGGCCTCCCTGTCCATCACCAACTCCTGGAGTTCACCCAGACTCACATCCATTGAGTCAGTGATGCCATCCAGCCATCTCATCCTCTGTCGTCCCCTTCTCCTCCTGCCCCCAATCCCTCCCAGCATCAGAGTCTTTTCCAATGAGTCAACTCTTCGCATGAGGTGGCCAAAGTACTGGAGTTTCAGCTTTAGCATCATTCCTTCCAAAGAAATCCCAGGGCGGATCTCTTTCACAACGGACTGGTTGGATCTCCTTGCAGTCCAAGGGACTCTCAAGAGTCTTCTCCAACACCACAGTTCAAAAGCATCAATTCTTCGGTGCTCAGCCTTCTTCACAGTCCAACTCTCACATCTATACATGACCAATGGAAAAACCATAGCCTTGACTAGACGAACCTTTGTTGGCAAAGTAATGTCTCTGCTTTTGAATATGCTATCTAGGTTGGTCATAACTTTCCTTCCAAGGAGTAAGCGTCTTTTAATTTCATGGCTGCAGTCACCATCTGCAGTGATTTGGGAGCCCAGAAAATTAAAGTCTGACACTGTTTCCACTGTTTCCCCATCTATTTCCCATGAAGTGATGCCATGTCCCGGATGCCATGACCTTCATTTTCTGAATGTTGAGCTTGAAGCCAACTTTTTCACTCTCCACTTTCACTTTCATCAAAAGGCTTTTTAGTTCCTCTTCACTTTCTGCCACATGGGTGGTGTCATCTGCATATCTGAGGTTATTGATATTTCTCCCAGCAATCTTGATTCCAGCTTGTGCTTCTTCCAGTCCAGCGTTTCTCATGATGTCCTCTGCATATAAGTTAAATAAGCAGGGTGACAATATACAGCCTTGACATACTCCTTTTCCTATTTGGAACCAGTCTGTTGTTCCATATCCAGTTCTAACTGTTGCTTCCTGACCTGCATACAAATTTCTCAAGAGGCAGATCTAGTGGTCTGGTATTCCCATCTCTTTCAGAATTTTCCACAGTTTATTGTGATCCACACAGTCAAAGGCTTTGGCATAGTCAATAAAGCAGAAATAGATGTTTTTCTGGAACTCTCTTGCTTTTTCAATGATCCAGTGGATGTTGGCAATTTGATCTCTGGTTCCTCTGCCTTTTCTAAATCCAGCTTGAACACCAGGAAGTTCACAGTTCACATATTGCTGAAGCCTGGCTTGGAGAATTTTGAGCATTACTTTACTAGCGTGTGAGATGAGTGCAATTGTGCGGTAGTTTGAACATTCTTTGGCATTGCCTTTCTTTGGGATTGGAATGAAAACTGACCTTTTCCAGTCTTGTGGCCACTGCTGAGTTTTCCAAATTTGCTGGCATATTAAGTGCAGCACTTTCACAGCATCATCTTTCAGGATTTGGAATAGCTCAACTGGAATTCCATCACCTCCACTAGCTTTGTTTGTAGTGATTCTTTCTAAGGCCCACTTGACTTCACATTCCAGGATGTCTGGCTCTAGGTCAGTGATCACACCATCGTGATTATCTGGGTTGTGAAGATCTTTTTTGTACAGTTCTTCTGTGTATTCTTGCCATCTCTTCTTAATATCTTCTGCTTCTGTTAGGTCCATACCATTTCTGTCCTTTATCGAGCCCATCTTTGCATGAAATGTTCCTTTGGTATCTTTGATTTTCTTGAAGAGATCTCTAGTCTTTCCCATTCTGTTGTTTTCCTCTATTTCTTTGCATTGATCGCTGAAGAAGGCTTTCTTATCTCTTCTTGCTATTCTTTGGAACTCTGCATTCAGATGTTTATATCTTTCCTTTTCTCCTTTGCTTTTTGCTTCTCTTCTTTTCACAGCCATTTGTAAGGCCTCCCCAGACAGCCATTTTGCTTATTTGCATTTCTTTTCCATGGGGATGGTCTTGATCCCTGTCTCCTGTACAATGTCACGAACCTCAGTCCATAGTTCATCAGGCACTCTATCAGATTAGGCCCTTAAATCTATTTCTCACTTCCACTGTATAATCATAAGGGATTTGATTTAGGTCATACCTGAATAGTCTAGTGGTTTTCCCTACTTTCTTCGATTTCAGTCTGAATTTGGCAATAAGGAGTTCATGGTCTGAGCCACAGTCAGCTCCTGGTCTTGTTTTTGCTGACTGTATAGAGCTTCTCCATCTTTGGCTGCAAAGAATATAATCAATCTGATTTCGGCGTTGACCATCTGGTGATGTCCACGTATAGGGTCTTCTCTTGTGTTGTTGGAAGAGGGTGTTTGTTATGACCAGTGCATTTTCTTGGCAAAACTCTATTAGTCTTTGCCCTGCTTCATTCCATATTCCAAGGCCAAATTTGCCTGTTACTCCAGGTGTTTCTTGACTTCCTACTTTTGCATTCCAGTCCCCTATAATGAAAAGGACATCTTTTTTGGGTGTTAGTTCTAAAAGGTCTTGTAGGTCTTCACAGAACCGTTCAACTTTAGCTTCTTCAGCGTTACTGGTTGGGGCATAGACTTGAGGCGAAGGGCGATGGCCAGGAGGAGCAACCCCACGTCCAAGGAACCGTGGCTGCGCGGGCGCAGGAGGGCCTAGAGGAGCTATCCCACACTGAAGGTCAGGAAGGGCGGCGGTGAGGAGATACCCCTTGTCCAAGGTAAGGAGCAATGGCTGCGCTTTGCTGGAGCAGCCGTGAAGAGATACCCCACACCCAAGGTAAGAGAAACCCAAGTAAGACGGTAGGTGTTGCAAGAGGGCATCAGAGGGCAAACACACTGAAACTATACTCACAGAAAACTAGTCAATCTAATCACACTAGGACCACAGCCTTGTCTAACTCAATGAAACTAAGCCATGCCCGTGGGGCAACCCAAGATGGGCGGGTCATGGTGGAGAGATCTGATAGAATGTGGTCCACTGGAGAAGGGAATGGCAAACTACTTCATTATTCTTGCCTTGAGAACCCCATGAACAGTATGAAAAGGCAAAATGATAGGATACTGAAAGAGAAACTCCCCAGGTCAGTAGGTGCCCAATATGCTACTGGAGATCAGTGGAGAAATAACTCCAGAAAGAATGGAGGGATAGAGTCAAAGCAAAAAGAATACCCAGCTGTGGATGTGACTGGTGATAGAAGCAAGGTCCGATGCTGTAAAGAGCAATATTGCATAGGAACCTGGAATGTCAGGTCCATGAATCAAGGCAAATTGGAAGTGGTCAAACAAGAGATGGCAAGAGTGAATGTCGACATTCTAGGAATCAGCGAACTGAAATGGACTAGAATGGGTGAATTTAATTCAGATGACCATTATATCTACTACTGCGGGCAGGAATCCCTCAGAAGAAATGGAGTAGCCATCATGGTCAACAAAAGAGTCCGAAATGCAGTACTTGAATGCAATCTCAAAAACGACAGAATGATCTCTGTTCGTTTCCAAGGCAAACCGTTCAATACTTTCCAGTATAGTATCCCACAAATTCTAGCCATGACAGCCTTTCCAAATTCAAATTTCTGTTTCTTCAACTTGGCAATACCAATTCTGGTTGAGTTCTCCCTTCCTGCACTGAGAAAACTTCATCAGGGCAGTAAGCTGGGAAAATTTTAGGACTCACAATGTTTGCTTCCCTTCTCTCAGTCCCATGCTGTGTGTTCAACTTACATTTCCTTCTTTACAAGATCAGTGATACAAACCATAAAGAAGGCTGAGCGCTGAAGAATTGACGCTTTCAAATTGTGGTGCCAAAGAAGACTCTTGAGAGTCCCTTGGACTGCAAGGAGATCAAACAAGTCAATTCTAAAGGAAATCAACCCTGAATATTCATTGAAAGGACTGATGCTGAAGTTGAAGCTCCAATACTTTGGCCACCTGATACAAAGAGCCTGATATATCAGAGTCATTGGTAAAGACCCTGATGCCAGGAAAGATTGAAGACAAAGGAGAAGGGAGCGGTAGACAGCATCACCAACTCAATGGGCATGAATTTGAGCAAACTCCAGGATATAGCAAAGGACAAGGAAGACTGGCATGCTGCAGTCAATGGGGTCACAAAGAGTCAGACACAATTTAGCTACTAAATAACAATGACCCAGCAATCCTACTACTGGGCATATACCCTGAGAAAACCACAATTCAAAAAGATACATGTACCCCAAATGTTCATTGCAGCATTATTTACAATAGCCAGGATGTGGAAGCAACCCAGATGTCCATTGACAGATGAATGGATAAAGAAGTTTGGGTACATGTATACAATGGAATATTACTCATCCATAAAAAAGAACGAATTTGAGTCAGTTGTAGTGAGGTGGATGAACTTAGAGCCTGTTATACAGAGTGAAGTAAGTCAGAAAGAGAAAAATATTGTATGTTAATGCGTATATAGGGAATCTAGAAAAATAGGACTGATGAATGTATTTGCAGGCGTGGAATGGAGACACAGATATAGAGAATGGACTTGTGTACACAGCAGGGGAAGGAGAGGATGGGACAAACTGAGAAAGTAGCATTAACATATATACACTATCATGTGTGAAATAGATAGCTAGTGGGAAGATGGTATATAACACAGAGAGCCCACCCTGGTGCTCTGTGACAACCTAGAGGGATGGGATGTGGGGTGGTGAGAGAGGCTTCAGAAGGAGGGGATATATATAATTATGACGGTTGCACATTGTTGTATGGTGAAACCAACACAACATTGTAAAGCAATTTTCCTCTATTAAAAAAAAGAAAAGAAATGTTGGTTAATTAAATATTAGCAGGTGAAAAAAATGATAATCTCTTTCATTTTGCTAGTGATTGTCTCAGAAATGTGAGTCAGTTTTGGGTAATGAGACATAAGGATAAATTAATGAAAGACTTCTGGTAAAGATTTTCTTATTCCTAAGAGGAAAGAAACACAGGAAAACATCTAAAATTGTGACAGTCATCTTGCTATCAGCTTGAGACTAAGAGATGGCAGAACACAGATATGGAAAGAACCTGGGCTCCAGATGGTATCATGGAGTTAATAAATCAACTAATTCTGGAACCCCCTACACCCGGACTTTCTGTTTCCTTATTGCTTAAGCCCATTTCTGTTTCTTATAAATGAAATAATGTTTTATATGGAAAACTACATTGGATGCTTGCCCAATTTTTATCTTTTTTAATGCATGTCAGTAATATTGTTTTGTTCTTCTATTGCCACCTTTTCATAGCCACATATCCTTACTTTATAGATGCAGTTTGCTTGACTATCTTCGAGAACAGTAATTTAATTTTTTTTAATTTCTGTTTCCTAAATTAACTTTGTTTTCTCTAGGGTTGAATGTCCTATTTGTTCATCTTGGTTCTTCTCCTCCATGCTGTTGGTTTTCCTAATGTCTAATGATTCTTAATTATCTATTTATATTTTTAATTATAATTTTTAATTATTATATTTTTAAGCCAAAAAGTTGGCTTAAAACTCAACATTCAGAAAATGAAGATCATGGCATCTGGTCCCATCACTTCATGGCAAATAGATGGGGAAACAGTGGAAACAGTGTCAGACTTTATTTTTTTGGACTCCAAAATCACTGCAGATGGTGACTGCAGCCATGAAATTAAAAGACACTTACTCCTTGGAAGGAAAGTTATGACCAACCTAGATAGCATATTCAAAGGCAGAGACATTACTTTGCCAACAAAGGTCCATCTAGTCAAGGCTATGGTTTTTCCTGTGGTCATGTATGGATGTGAGAGTTGGACTGTGAAGAAGGCTGAGCGCCGAAGGATTGATGCTTTTGAACTGTGGTGTTGGAGAAGACTCTTGAGAGTCCCTTGGATTGCAAGGAGATCCAACCAGTCCATTCTGAAGGAGATCAGCCCTGGGATTTCTTTGGAAGGAATGATGCTAAAGCTGAAACTCCAGTACTTTGGCCACCTCATGCGAAGAGTTGACTCATTGGAAAAGACTCTGATGCTGGGAGGAATTGGTGGCAGGAGGAGAAGGGGACGACGGAGGATGAGATGGCTGTTTGGCATCACTGACTCGATGGACGTGAGTCTGAGTGAACTCCGGGAGTTGGTGATGGACAGGGAGGCCTGGCATGCTGCGATTCATGGGGTCACAAAGAGTCGGACACGACTGAGCGACTGAACTGAACTGAATGATTCTTGATTATCTATTTATATTTTTAATGCAAGACTAGGTTGATATATAGCTTATAGTCATTCTCTTAATAATTGAAACTATATTTCCACAACTGCTATCTCTCCTTCACTGCAGAATTGATGAAAGGCTCTAGGTAAGAAACAGTCAGAAAAGTTCATTAAGTGGCTAAAAAAGGGAAGATTTTACTCAAGGTGAGTGCTTTATTTTAATCATGAGTGGACTGCATTTTAAATTTTCTTTCTTCTTTCCTCCTTAAATGTTGTGAATTTAAAGACTTGTCTTCCTCGTAATCTGATTCTCTGATCCCAAGACCCGACTGGGAGTCCCCCTCAGGCAGATTTTCCAATTTGATTAGAGAGTGGTAATCATGGCTTTATCCTGAGGCCAAACACTGCAGCCGGCTGCTCTATATATAGAGGAGATGATGACTGGCTGAGTTTTCCAGGGCAGACCTTTAATTAGTTACCCATGGTCCACTCATGCTCCCTGTCCTTGTTAACTCTCTGAAGCTCTTTAAGAAAAAAAAATCTCTAACTTATGTCTTAAATCACTGCTATATTTGCTTAGCATGTGATTTGCTCTGCTGTGCTTTCTCCATCGATTGGATGCCATCTTCATTAATTGAGCTTTGCTTTCGTGGGCCTTTGGTGTATGGGACTGAATTAATCCTCAATTCACAGTAACCAGTTATCATCAGTCTACAATATTCCATCATCATCATCTATTGGTACTACTATTACTATTATTTATTTTGGTCTTCATGCAATATTCCCACTTTTTTTCTTTTTTAATTTTTTGGTGATGCCAGGCAGCATTCAGGACCTTAGTTCCTCTGCCAGGGGTCAAACCCACACCCCCTGCGGTGGAAGAATAGAGTCTTAACCACTGGAACACCAGGGAAGTCCCATCAACCCCTATTCTTGTTTATACGAAGAATTTATTTTTACTTCATGTATTTTTAGGGCTTCCCTGATGGCTCAGGGAGTAAAGAAACCACCTGCAGTGCAGGAGACCCAGAAGACATGGGTTCGATCCCTGGGTCAGGAAGATTCCCCTGGAGGAGGAAAATGGCAATCCACTCCAGAATTCTTACCTGAAAAATTCCACAGACAGAGGAGCCTGGCAGGCTACAATCCAAAGGGTCTCAACGAGTCAGACACGAATGAATGACTAAGCATTTATGTATTTTTAACTTACATAAATGGTACTAAAAAGATTTGTTTCTTTTTTCAGTCAACACTGTTAAATATATACCCACCATATTCTATAAATACACAATTAATGCTTTAGAGTGCGATCTGGTAGTCCATCATAATCCTCCACTCCATTTGTTTATTTATTTTTCCATGTCGAATACCTAGGTTACCTCCAACTCTCTACTTCCACAAACACTTCATAGGGATTCTTATTTCCCCATATATTTCAATATTTGCTATTTTTATACTTTCTAATTTTTGCCCATCTGAGGGACATGAAGTAGTATTTCATTGCTATTTTGTTTCTTGAGCATCTCTTCCCATCTACAAGGTTAGCCATTTGGATTTTCCCATCTGCAAATTGCCTGTTAGTCAGGATATCTTAGATTATGGGACTCAAAAAAATTTTTTGGCTTAAAAAAAGAAATGTTTATTTTCTATTTTTGCTACATGTCCATAGTGATTGTCAGAGGAGCTCTAGTCCTTAGCCACTCAGGGACCAGGGGTGTTGAAGCAGCCATAATCTTGGACACTGCCAGTCCTTATCCCAGAGGAAAAGAGAACACGATGAATCATGCATTGGCTCTGGAGCTTCCACCCGGAAATGAACAAATCATTTCCACTCACATTTCTTGGCCATGACTAGTTACATGACCACATTTAACCTCAAGAATATGGGAAAGTACAATCCTACTGTCCAGAAGGAGGACTGAAAATATTTGGTAACCAAGCATCATCTGTCCTTCTAGTCAAAAAATATTCAGTTGTGTTTTTTTTCCCCTTTATAAGATACACCCCTCCCTACCTAAGGGAATTGTCTAAACATTGTTAAGTAGGGAAATTTTTTCCTTCTACTCTTTTAGGTTCTCGCTGGGGCCCCTGTAACAAAAGATGAATTAACAAGAGAAAAACAAACAGAAGGTTACTCCCATGAATATTTCATATGTATACATGGGAGTAACTCAAGGTAGAGTAACTCAGGCTTAGAACTTCAACTTATATAGTATCTTCAACAAAGAACAATAAATTCATAGAAAAATGACAGAACAAAGGAAATAATTTCTTAGGCTTCCCAGGGCAAACTGCAGAAAGGTAAATATACAGGGAATTAATGGTAGGCAGAGGCTAGTAGTAAATTTATTATGAGATTCCTCTGGTGTTTCCTGACTGATAGGGTCTAAAGTTACCTCTGGGGATTAATTTTTGTTCTTATTCATAAAGAAGGGAGAGGGAACACCGTTGAAAATTTATATCCTGCTTTAAGGCAAGTAGGAAGAGGGCAGGGAACTGTTTTTGTATTTGCTTCTTCTCCACTGACTTCAGCTCAATTCAGTCCTTTTGCCAAAGTGGCATGTTTTGGGGTAACATATTTTGGTTTACTGTATATTCCATACAGTCATACCCACCTTCTTCTATTCATGTGTTCCTTGGGGGATGCATATGTTCCTTGCTTTGACCCAGGTTTCCTTCCATGGGGGTAGCTACCTTGTCCTTTATTCTTTGCAACCCCTGGTTCTACCTTCTGGAAGAGTCTTTCCTCTCCAACATCTTTGGCCTTATCTGATATAAGCATCAGCACGTTTCCTGTCCATTGATGGTTGCAGGCCCTAGGGTCATTTTAAGGTTCAAAGGGTCACAGACTTTTTAAAGTTTACACTTAAATTTTTTTGGCAATACAATGCTCTGTAAAACACAGTAGCCTTGTTATTTACTTGATTCCAGTCAGTTCCATATGACAGAGCTCATCCACAGTTATTTTCTAAATGTACTTAGATTTGCTACATTCTTTCTTTCTCATCCAGTTCCCCACCCCTTCCCGCTCACTTAATTGCAAATAAGGTATTCAGCTTTTGTGGAAGAGCTGCACATTTAGACTCTTTCCTGGGAGCTCTTTTGTCCAATCAAAAGGAATTACTGGATACCTCACCTTTAGTTGGACCTCAAATTGAGACATCTTCATCCATTCAAAAGTTTTTATCACTGGATGAAATGGCCATAAACTTGACTTGATCCTTGACCAAAAGCTGAGGGTTTTTTTTTTTTAATTGTTTATCGGTTGTGCAGTATTCAGGATCTAGTTTCCTGACCAGGGATCAAACCTGGGCCCCCTGCATTGGAAGCTCAGAGTCCTAGCCATTGGACTGCCAGGAAAGTCCCAATGCTGAGTTGTTAGTTGGCTTTTGACCTTTCAAGTCCTTCTCATTTTCCTTTTACTTGTTAGGGTTGAGAAACAGTTATCACTTCCAACTGCACAAGAGCCCAATTTTCTGGCCCCCTCTCAATTTCCTTCCATTCCTGCTTGGAAACATGTCAATTATTTTCTGAGATGATTTCAAACACAGTCAACAGAAGCTAATGCTTGCTGCTATCTTCTTTTCCCCTCAGGTTAAAAGTGTATACAGTGTAAGGACCTGCCTTCCAAGTTATTGCAGGTGGCAGTTTTACCCAATAGTTTGCCACAAAATAACATGAACTGCTGTCTTCAAAGGCGTGCTCACAGTGTCCTCACCATCTGTTAACCAGTTTCTAAGTCATTGCACAAATTTTAGCTAATATTGTTCGGTAGGACCCCACTTCTGTATCAGTCAGGATAAACTAAATTGCGCTAATATGACAGACAACCATGAAATCTAACAGTTCAAAGCTACAAAGCAGTATTTCTGGGTCACTGCGAGTCAGCAGGAGTCTCCACTTATCAGAGCCGCTCAGAAACCCGGGCTAATGGAATCACCACCATCACGAATATTGCCTGTCAGGACACCAAAGGGGGGAAAAAGTGGTAAACTGCACAACGGCTCTGCTTCTGCAGAACCATTTAAGGACTTTCAGTTTCTGCTTAGAAGTGACCCTTGTCACTTCCAAAGAAATTTTACCGAGAACTAAGCAAGTTACATGTCACCCCTAACTTCATGGAGACAGGAAAGTGTAATCGTACCACAAACCCAGGAGGAAAGTGAGAAATATTTGGTGACAAACTTCACCAGACTTATCTCTGAGAAGTCATTTCCTCCTTTGCATCTGTTCTTCATCCTCCAACTTTTTTCACATAACTATTGCTTCAATAATTAGAAAGTTTTTTTTTTTTAAGGGCCCATTGGTTCAGGAAGGGATGAAGGTTTTTGTAAAAGTTGACAGGAATGTATTGGGACTAATACACATATACTACTATATATAAAACATAGATAACTAATAAAAATACTTTGGTCGTCTGATGCAAAGAACTGACTCATTGGAAAAGACCCTGACGCTGGGAAAGATTGAAGGCAGGAGAAGGGGACAACAGAGGATGAGATGGTTGGATGGCATCACCAACTCGATGCACATGAGTTTGAGCAAGCTCTGGGAGTTATGATGGACAGGGAAGCCTGGCGTGCTGCAGTCCATGGGGTCTCAAAGAGTCAGACACGACTGAGCGACTGAACTGATTGAACTGCATAAGAGCCCACTGTATAACACAGGGAACTCAATACTCTGTAATGACATGTATGGGAAAAGTGTCTAAATAGAGTAGATGTATGTATGTGTATCAGAGAAAGCAATGGCACCCCACTCCAGTACTCTTGCCTGGAAAATCCCATGGACCGAGGGGCCTGGTGGGCTGCACTGCATGGGGTCGCTAAGAGTCGGGCACGACTGAGTGACTTCATTTTCACTTTTCACTTTTCACTTTCCTGCATTGGAGAAGGAAATGGCAGCCCGCTCCAGTGTTCTTGCCTGGAGAATCCCAGGGACGGGGGAGCGTAGTGGGCTGCCGTCTATGGGGTCGCACAGAGTTGGACACGACTGAAGCAACTTAGCAGCAGCAGCAGCAGCAGCACATATGTGTATAACTGAATCACTTTGCTGTATAGCAGAAACTAACAAAAAAAAAAAGAAACTAACACAAAAGTGTAAGTCAACTATACCCCAATAAAAATTAATAAAAATAAACAACAAAAAAAGAAAAATATTTGGTGAATGGAACTAATGACTACCAATCTCATATACTTTGTCCATTTTTATTCTGGTTCCTATTATTTTCTTGTTACTTGTTAGAGGTCCGTAGGGTCTAGAAGATATTGCTGCCTCATCAGTTTTAAATGTTGAAAAGATCTTCTCTCTACCACTCAACTGTTAACTTTGTCAATGGTGTCCTTCACTGAGCAGAAATCTTTTATGCTAATGTAGATAAGTCATCAATTTTTTCCAGATTAAATTTTCTGCATTGGAGATCTTGTTTAAGAAATCATTTCCCATCCCAAGGTCACAAGATGTGATACATATACTTTCCACACTTAGATTTTATATATATCTAAATAATTCATTTTTAAAGGTATAGAGATCTTCTATCATAATCCACAAAATGAGTCAATATTCTCAAAATTCATTATTTTTTCACTGATTTCTGATTCCATCTTTGTTATATTTAAAATTTATTGACATCTGTTTCTGTTCCATTGAACTGTTTATTTGCTTCCAGTCGTTCTACAATGGTACTATGCTGCTGGTAAGTCACTTCAGTCGTGTCCGACTCTGTGCGACCCCATAGATGGCCGCCCACCAGGCTCCCCTGTCTCTGGGATTCTCCAGGTAAGAACACTGGAGTGGGTTGCCATTTCCTTCTCCACAATGGTACTATAGTTTTGTATAATATGTAAATACACATTAGGGATAATTCGTGCATTTCCTCAAAGTTTTTAGTTATCTATGATCTTCTATTCTTTCCTATACATTTCAGAATCAATTTGTTAAGTTTCTAGATTATTTCTGATAGAAATTCTACTCAAAGTATTGATTAATTTGAAGGATAATTTACATATTTGTGGTGTTAAAATATCCCACTCTTTAACATGGTATATCTTTCCAAACATCCTGGTCTTCATTTATGTCTTTCATTAGAGATTTAAAGCTTTTCTTGTACATTCTTTGAAAGATTAATTTCTATAAATATTATATAGTGTTTATTGCTATTGTGAATGTTATCTGAGTTTGTATTACATAGTCAGGTTGTTATCAAATGATATAGAAAAATGCTGCTGCTGCTACTGCTAAGTCACTTGAGTCGTGTCTGACTCGTGCAACCCCATAGACGGAAGCCCACCAGCTCCTCCATCCCTGGGACTCTCCAGGCAAGAACAGTGGAGTGGGTTGCCATTTCCTTCTCCAATGCAGGAAAGTGAAAGTGAAAGTGAAGTCACTCAGTCGTGCCCGACTCATAGCGACCCCATGGACCGCAGCCCACCAGGTTCCTCCGTCCATGGGATTTTCCAGGCAAGAGTACTGGAGTGGGTTGCCATTGAGGAATGCTACTGACTTTAAAATTTTGTTACTGTTGCAACTGGGTTTACTACTATAAACAATTATCGGATATTCTGTTGAGTTTTCTATGCATATGATCACATTTATCCTTTGAAAATAATTATATTTGTTCTCTTCTCCAAACCTTAAATCTCTTTCTTCACTTTTTAATTTGTATTAATCTAAAAAGATCTTCACGACCCAGATAATCACGATGGTGTGACCACTGACCTAGAGCCAGACATCCTGGAATGTGAAGTCAAGTGGGCCTTAGAAAGCATCACTACAAACAAAGCTAGTGGAGGTGATGGAATTCCAGTTGAGCTATTCCAAATGCTGAAAAATGATGCTGTGAAAGTGCTGCACTCAATATGCCAGCAAATTTGGAAAACTCAGCAGTGGCCACAAGACTGGAAAAGGTCACTTTTCATTCCAATCCCAAAGAAAGGCAATGCCAAAGAATGCTCAAACTATTGCACAATTGCACTCATCTCACATGCTAGTAAAGCAATGCTCAAAATTCTCCAAGCCAGGCTTCAGCAATATGTGAACTGTGAACTTCCTGATGTTCAAGCTGGTTTCAGAAAAGGCAGAGGAACTAGAGATCAAATTGCCAACATCTGCTGGATCATGGAAAAAGCAAGAGAGTTCCAGAAAAACATCTATTTCTGCTTTATTGACTATGCCAAAGCCTTTGACTGTGTGGATCACAATAAACTGTGGAAAATTCTGAAAGAGATGGGAATACCAGACCACCTGACCTGCCTCTTGAGAAATTTGTATGCAGGTCAGGAAGCAACAGTTAGAACTGGACATGGAACAACAGACTGGTTCCAAATAGGAAAAGGAGTATGTCAAGGCTGTATATTGTCACCCTGCTTATTTAACTTATATGCAGAGGACATCATGAGAAACACTGGACTGGAAGAAACACAAGCTGGAATCAAGATTGCTGGGAGAAATATCAATAACCTCAGATATGCAGATGACACCATCCTTATGGCAGAAAGTGAAGAGGAACTAAAAAGCCTCTTGATGAAAGTGAAAGTGGAGAGTGAAAAAGTTGGCTTCAAGCTCAACATTCAGAAAACGAAGATCATGGCATCCGGTCCATTCACTTCATGGGAAATAGATGGGGAGACAGTGGAAACAGTGTCAGCCTTTATTTTTCTGGGCTCCAAAATCACTGCAGATGGTGACTTCAGCCATGAAATTAAAAGAGCTTACTCCTTGGAAGGAAAGTTATGACCAACCTAGATAGCATATTGAAAAGCAGAGACATTACTTTGCCAACAAAGGTTCGTCTAGTCAAGGCTACATTTGTTCACCTCAGAGTGTCCCCTTGTGCTCCTTTACAATCTCTCTCCTCTCCAGAAGCAACTATTCCAATTTTTATAATTATGGCAATTGTTTCTTTTCTAGAATTTCATGTGAATGGAATAATAATAGAATGTATTTTTATGCACCTGGCTTCTTTCAATCAGAATAATATTTTTGAGATTCATCTGTGTTATCACTTATATCCTTTTTAGTGTTTAATAGTATTTCATAGTATGACTATACCACAGTTTGTTTATTCTCCTTTCGATGGGCATCTGGGTTATTTTCAGTTTGGGACTATTAAGAATAAAACTGCCATGAACATTCTTATACTAGACTTTTTGTGGACACAGCCTTTTTTATTTTTCGAGGAGTAGAATTGTTAGTCATAAGGCAGTTGCATCCTTAACTTTTTAGGAAACCATCCGTTTTCTAGTGTTATTGCTACATTTTAGACTTCCAGCAGCAATATGTGAGAGACCTAGTTGATCCACATCTTATACAACATTTAGTATTGTAAACGATCGTAAATCTATTTCATTTCACCCATTATATCAGGTATGTATGATTTCCCTTATTGTAGTGGTGCCTAATTGCTTTAATTAGCATTTCCATGATGACTAATGCTTTTGAGCACTTTTTAAATCTAAGTTGACTAGCTGTATTTCCCTATCTTTGGTGAAATGTTTTGAATTTTTTACCCATTTAAAAAAATTGTGTTGCTGCTTTTATTTTTATCATTGTGTTGTAAGAATTTTTTGCATACTGTGGATAAAAAAGCCCTTCAAAAAGCCCTTCATCATATAGATGTATTGTGAATATTATTCCCAATTTGCCTTGCCTATTTGTTCTTTAATTTTTGTTGTCCACCACCCCCCCCAGCTTTTTTTTTTGAGACTGTCAAGATATTTAAATATTTCATTATACAAAGTTGTACCCAAAATTGTGCTTCATTTTTTCACTATATACTTTAACTTAAGGAAATCTGTAAAAACAGTACATTTCAGAAATCCTGAAAAACTCCAGAGGCTTCAGCAATATGTGAACCGTGAACTTCCTGATGTTCAAGCTCGTTTTAGAAAAGGCAGAGGAACCAGAGATCAAATTGCCAACATCCGCTGGATCATGGAAAAAGCAAGAGAGTTCCAGAAAAACATCTATTTCTGCTTTATTGACTATGCCAAAGCCTTTGACTGTGTGGATCACAATAAACTGTGGAAAATTCTGAAAGAGATGGGAATACCAGACCACCTGACCTGCCTCTTGAGAAGTTTGTATGCAGGTCAGGAAGCAACAGTTAGAACTGAACATGGGACAACAGACTGGTTCCAAATGGGAAAAGGGGTTCGTCAAGGCTGTATATTTTCACCCTGTTTATTTAACTTCTATGCAGAGTACATCATGAGAAACACTGGACTGGAAGAAACACAAGCTGGAATCAAGATTGCTGGGAGAAATATCAATAACCTCAGATATGCAGATGACACCATCCTTATGGCAGAAAGTGAAGAGGAACTAAAAAGCCTCTTGATGAAAGTGAGAGTGGAGAGTGAAAAAGTTGGCTTCAAGCTCAACATTCAGAAAACGAAGATCATGGCATCCGGTCCATTCACTTCATGGGAAATAGATGGGGAAACAGTGGAAACAGTGTCAGACTTTATTTTTTGGGGCTCCAAAATCACTACAGATGGTGACTGCAGCCATGAAATTAAAAGACAGTTACTCCTTGGAAGGAAAGTTATGACCAACCTAGACAGCATATTCAAAAGCAGAGACATTACTTTGCCAACAAAGGTTCGTCTAGTCAAGGCTACGGTTTTTTCCTGTGGTTATGTATGGATGTGAGAGTTGGACTGTGAAGAAAGTTGAGCGCCAATGAATTGATGCTTTTGAACTGTGGTGTTGGAGAAGACTCTTGAGAGTCTCTTGGACTGCAAGGAGATCCAACCAGTCCATTCTGAAGGAGATCAGCCCTGGGATTTCTTTGGAAGGAATGATGCTAAAGCTGAAACTCCAGAACTTTGGCCACCTCATGCGAAGAGTTGACTCATTGGAAAAGACTCTGATGCTGGGAGGGATTGGGGGCAGGAGGAGAAGGGGATGACAGAGGATGAGATGGCTGGATGGCATCACTGACTCGATGGACGTGAGTCTGAGTGAACTCCGGGAGTTGGTGATGGACAGGGAGGCCTGGCGTGCTGGGATTCATGGGGTCGCAAAGAGTTGGACACGACTGAGCGACTGATCTGATCTGATCTGATTGTCTGACAGAAAAGACTAATCAAATAAGAAAAATTTTTTTCACAATCCTTGGAAAAGCCCACTTCTATAATAACCCATAGACCAACACAACTTTCAGCCCATATCCATTGTGGTTTTGGACAATCTTGTAATTAACTTCCAGGATGTTGATATTGGGCCCAGCAGTGAGGAGGAGGGGTTGTATATTTAAAGTCTTCAAGTAACAAACTTATTCTCTGTCTGCATCAATCAGCACAGGCAGAGAATCCAGACTAAATGGAACTCAAGGGTTGTCTAGAATGAGACCCATACAGGGTTGAGTTTTTTCCTTACTGTATACATCCCAGCCTTGGATCCATTCACTTCCAAGCTAGCACTGTATCTTTGGGCTACTCCTGAAACCTCAAAATTTTTCATTCAATTCAACTGACACCTGTCTCTTGAACACTTTCATCTGTTGCCACTGATATTCCCTCTTGCATCACTTAAAGTAAATCTAAGGTTTCATTGATGGCTCAGTGGTAAAGAATCTGCCTGCCAATGCAGGAGACAAGGGTTTGATCCCTGATCCCACATGCCGCATATGAAATAGGTAACTAATAAGAACCTGTTATATAGCACAGAGAACTCTACTCAATACTCTGTAATGGCCTATACGGGAAAAGAATCTTTAAAAAAAAAAAAAAGTGGACATATATATAACAGATTCACTTTGCTGTACACCTGAAACTAACAGAACCTTGTAAATCAAGTATACTCCAATAAAAAGTTTAAAAGTATTAAAGGAAAGCCAGCATCATATAAACAGCATACACTTAAGGAGCTGAATGCTTAACATACAGAGTCATGTTTTTTTTATTCACTGGTATATTAAAGGTCTATTTCAAGATGCTTCTCTTGTATGCTTCATTTGTTTTTTTTAGCAAGCAAAGCCCTATAAAGGATGGCTTCATCTATTCCTCATAGTCAGATTCATCTTCATCTTGACCAATCTGGAAGTAACAAAGTTCCTAAGTCTGCTTCTCAGATGCAACCACATGAAGCCATTGTTCTTTTGAAGGTATTTCTTGGTAAAGTATTATAAATACCTTTTAGAGAACTGTTTCTGAGAAACAACTGTGATTTTATTCTTGAAGGATTCAATGTGAGTAACACTCCCAAGATCTCTAATCTTTCCATTCACTTTAACCTTCTCCTATAGAAACCGTTCAAAATTTCCAGAGTCAAAAGTTCTATCTTTTGACTCTGTGAGTAAGGTTCAAATCAAATCTCCAGGTTGACTTTCTTGGGCTTCTTGTCTTTCTTCAGTACCATCTTGGAGACTGGCCTCTTGATCTCCCCTTGGCTTTTTTCCCTTAATATTTATTTTATCTTATTTGGCTGGATCAGGGTTTAGTTGCAGCATGAAGGGTCTTCAGTCTTCATTGTGGCATGTGGACTCTTAGTTTTGGCATGTGGGACCTAGTTCCCTGTCCAGGGAATCGAACTCAGGCCCCTGCATTGGGAGCTTGGAGTCCTAGTCACTGGACCACCACGGAAGTCCCTTGCCTATTTTCTTGATGGTGCTTTCTGATGAATAGAAATTTTTAATTTTGATGAAATCCAATTAACCAATCCTTTATGGTTTATACTTTCTGGATCCTCCCTAAGAATTCCCTGCCTACCCAGGGGTCACAAAAATATTCCCCTAGCACTTCTAGTAGCTTTATTATTTTAGCTCTTATGTTTCAGCCTATAATCGGACTCAAATTGGGTTTTGTGTATAGTGTGAGGTAGGGATTGAGGTCCTTTACTTCTCATATGGATATCCAAATTTTCTAGCACCATTTATTAAGGATATTTTCCTTTCCGCATTGAATTTGCTTTGTTATTTTAATAAAAAATCATTTGTTTGTATATATGTGGATCTATATCTGGACTCTCTTAGTTGATTCCATTAGTTTATTTGACCATCCATTCTCCAGTAGCATATTATTTTGGCCGCAGTTTGGGTTTGTCTTTTTTCCTTTTTTTTGTCTGAAACATGTCATTACTTTGATTTCATATTTTTTAAAGTTTTACTGGAGTATAGTTGATTTACAATGTTGTGTTAGT
This sequence comes from Bos grunniens, assembly GCF_055505025.1. Lineage (NCBI taxonomy): Eukaryota > Metazoa > Chordata > Mammalia > Artiodactyla > Bovidae > Bos > Bos grunniens. Next base: position 81,898,334 of record NC_141174.1, on the reverse strand, counting down.
TTTGGGTGTAGAGCAAAGTGAATCAGTTATACATATATCCATTCATTTTAAGATTCTTTTCCCATATACGCCATTACAAAGTTTTGAGTAGAGTTCCCTGTGTTATACAGTAGGATCTCATTAATTATCTATTTTATATATAACAGTGTATATATGTCAAGCCCAGCCTCCCAACTTACCCTCCCTGCTTTCATAATTTAAAAGGTATTTCTGTTGGAGATAGAATTACATTTGCAGGGTGTTTTTTTTTTTTCTTTCAGCACCTTAAGAAAGGTCATTCAATTTCTGCAGCTTCCAAAATCTTGATGCAAAATGATCAAATCTTACTGTTGCTCCTTTGAAAGTACATCAGTTCGGTTCAGTTCAGTCGCTCAGTCATGTCAAACTCTTTGAGACCCCATGAATCGCAGCATGCCAGGCCTCGCTGTCCATCACCAACTCCCGGAGTTTACTCAAACTTGTGTCCATCGAGTCCGTGATGCCATCCAGCCATCTCATCCTCTGTCGTCCCCTTCTCCTCCTGCCCCCAATCCCTCCCAGCATCAGAGTCTTTTCCAATGAGTCAACTCTTCGCATGAGGTGGACGAAGTACTGGAGTTTCAGCTTTAGCATCAGTCCTTCCAGTGAACACCCAGGACTGATCTCCTTTAAAATGGACTGGTTGGATCTCCTTGCAGTCCAAGGGACTCTCAAGAGTCTTCTCCAACACCACAGTTCAAAAGCATCAATTCTTCGGTGCTCAGCTTTCTTCACAGTCCAACTCTCACATCCATACATAACCACTGGAAAAACCATAGCTTTGACTAGACAGACCTTTGTTGGCAAAGTAATGTCTCTGCTTTTGAATATGCTATCTAGGTTGGTCATAACTTTTCTTCCAAGGAGTAAGTGTCTTTTAATTTCATGGCTGCAATCACCATCTGCAGTGATTTTGGACCCCCCCAAAATAAGTCTGACACTGTTTCCACTATTTCCCCATCTATTTGCCATGAAGTGATGGGACCAGATGCCATGATCTTTGTTTTCTGAATGTTGAGCTTGAAGCCAACTTTTCCACTCTCCACTTTCACTTTCATCAAGAGGCTTTTTAGTTCCTCTTCACTTTCTGCCATAAGGATGGTATCATCTGCATATCTGAGGTTATTGATATTTCTCCCAGCAATCTTGATTCCAGCTTGTGCTTCTTCCAGCCCAGCATTTCTTATGATGTACTCTGCATATAAGTTAAATAAGCAGGGTGACAATATACAGCCTTGACGTACTCCTTTTCCTATTTGGAACCAGTCTGTTGTTTCATGTCCAGTTCTAACTGTTGCTTCCTGACCTGCATACAAATTTCTCAAGAGGCAGGTCAGGTGGTCTGGTATTCCCATCTCTTTCAGAATTTTCCACAGTTTATTGTGATCCACACAGTCAAAGGCTTTGGCATAGTCAATAAAGCAGAAATAGATGTTTTTCTGGAACTCTCTTGCTTTTTCCATGATCCAGCGGATGTTGGCAATTTGATCTCTGGTTCCTCTGCCTTTTCTAAAACCAGGTTGAACATCAGGAAGTTCACGGTTCACATATTGCTGAAGCTTGGCTTGAAGAATTTTGAGCATTGCTTTACTAGCGTGTGAGATGAGTGCATAATGCGTCTTTATTCTCTGGCTACCTTTTAGTTAGCTACTGGTTTACTTAGCTACTTGGCTACTTACTTATTCTCTGGCTACTGGTTACTTAGCTTTGGTTTCAGCCATTTAACTAAGTATTTAGGCATTATTTTCTTTGTATCTGTCCTACTTGGGTTTTACCAAGTATCTTGAATCTATACATTGATATCTTTGATCAGTTTTGGAAAGTTCTTGATCTTTCTCTCTTCCAACTTTGCTTCTAACTCATTCTCTCCATCCTCTCTGCTTGGATTCCAGTTTCACTATGTGTAAACCTTTGATTGTGTCTTGCATGTCTCTTCTTTCCATTGTTTTTTTTCTGTGGGCTTCAGTTTGGATAATTTATATTGACCTTTGGGTTTACCAATTCTGTTTGTTGCTTTTAAATCCATCAGTGAGTTTGTAATTTCAGAAATTATACTTTGCAGCTCCAGAAAAAGTCCATTTGATATTTTTACAGATTACAATTCTCTGCTAAAGTATTCTTTTTAACAATTTTGTCATACTTTCCATTTTCCCCTTCAACATATTTGAAACAGTTCTTTAAAAATGCCTTGTCTGAGGCAATTGAAATACATGCAAAAATAAACAAATGGGACCTAATCAAACTTACAAGCTTTTGTACAACAAAGGAAACCATAAACAAAATGAAAAGATGACCTACAGACTGGGAGAAAATATTTGCTAATGATGAAACCAATAAATGCTTAATTTCCAAAACATACAAGCAGCTCATACATTTCAATAACAAGCAAAAAACCCAAACAAAAAATGGGCAGCAACTTCCCTGGTGGTCCAGCGGCTGGGACTCTGTATCCCAATGTCTGGCAAGATGGTGGCAGCAGTGACCTTCCTCTGGCTGCTGGACCAGGGCAGCCTGGTGGCATGGAGCCTGCCCAGGGGGCACCAGGTGCTTCAGTGTGCAGTCCTCACTAGCTGGTGAGGAGGTCACACACACTGGCCAGTTTTATGACCATAACGACTGTAGGCAACTCCCATTTGTAGGTTGTCAGAAGGAAGTGAATGAAAGCTCTACCACTGACCTGATAGCAGAGCAGCCTGTGAGTGAAGTCAGAAGGCAAGTGGTATCTTGTGACAGGAATGAAGGGATCCAAGGCCAGCCACGGTGTACATAAACTCGGACAAAGAAACAAAGGAGGCAACATGTAGCTACTGTGGACTGCGGTTCAGACAGCACCATCACTAGGGGGATGCACAGGCGTACTTCAGTGATGGAGTGAATCAGGAGACCCTTAGTGCTGTATGCATTGATTAACTAGTGTGGAATAAAGGGTGTTGTCCTCAAAGAAAAAAATAATAAAAATCTTGTGTAACTGGAAAATATGGGTCAACTGTGGGTCTTCTTCTTTTTTCTCCTGAGCACATATGATCCCATTTTCCTGCCTTTTCATGTGCCTTATAATTCTTTATTGTACACTAGAGATCTGCCAGGTGGCACTAGTGGTAAAGAACCCACCTGCCAATGCAGAAGACCTAAAAGACGCGGGTTCGATTCCTAGACGGGGAAGATCCCCTGGAGGAGGGCATGGCAACCCACTCCAGTATTCTTGCCTGAAGAATCCCATGGACAGAGGAGCCTGGTGGGATACAGTCCATACAGTTGCAAAGAGTTGGACAGGACGGTAGCAACTTAACACGCATGCAGAGATCTTACATATATGAACTAAGACTGAAGAATTTTCCCTAGATAGGTTTTACCCTTTCTATCTTATGTAGATAAGATATGGTGCCAATCACAACAATGTGATTAAAAAATAAACTAGATTGAGGTTGGGTTCTAGTTCTTTTTGACTCAGTCTCCCTCTGGTTTGATTGAGAGCTAGTCACGTCTTCATTTCCATAGCCATAAAACACCGTGGGGAATTCGTTTATGCGTTTAAGAAATTTGATTAGCCTCCAAATCAATACAGCTTCAAAATTTGGCAAATATCGAGACTAGCTGTGTGTTTGACACAACCACCGCCTTCCTCTAACGACTTTGTCTCCTAAGCACTGTGAATCTGTGGGGAAATTTCACTTTCTTATTCTACACTCTTCCTGCTACACACATTTCCCCCAGCCTCCTGTGTCACTCATTGAAAAGTGAAAATGTTAGTCGCTCGGTCATGTCTGACTCTTTGCGACCCCATGGACTGTAGTCCACAAAGCTCCTCTGTCCCTGGAATGCTCCAGGCAAGAATACTGGAGTGGATAGCCATTCCCTTCTCCAGGGGATCTTCCTGACCCAGCGATCTAGCCCAGGTCTCCTGCAGCAAATGTTCTGTGAAAGAAGACTGGCTATGCTGCAAAGGTGCTTTTCAATCAAAGGCCCCATATTTTTAATTAAGGAAAATAATTTGACATTGTGTCTTAAAATACTTTATCTTGTTTCTTTTTCTGAGACTCCAGTTGAATGCATGTCATCCACTCCACTTATGTCATCCATACCTCTTAACTTCTCTGTATCCTTTGTGATATATTTTATGTTGACTTTTGTCCTCTGCCTAATCTTCCAACACTCTCATCTGTTCTTTGGCCAAATACATTCTGCTGCTTTCCCCAGTTATTTCTTTCAATGATTACACTTGTCATTCCTAGTTATTTTTTTAATAATTGCTCCTCTTGCTTTATATTTACAATGCTTCTCTTACGCCTTGAAAGGATATATGTATTGTTCTTAATGTAAATTCTTCTTCACTTCTGTGATAGTCATGGTTTGTTGGTTGTTTTTGGCTCAGAGCTCATGTTTCCTTGGAAGTGTCAGCTCTCTCAGCCAATAATGTGTACTTTGGAAGGAGGAGTGAGATTAAAGACCAGATTCCTACTTTGACGCCTCCTCCTGAAGTTCTGAGGGGAGCGCCTCAGGGTGCAGAGCCTCTGAGCATCTGTTTCCTGTTTGTCCACGACTACAGAGCCCTGCCTTTCAAAAGAACGTGTTTGAACTCTGCCCTAGTCACTCCTCTTTCCTAAGAGCTGCCTCTCTGTGTAGTCATTTTTCCCAATCAAGGTGTGGGGGAAGAAGGAGAGACTGCTCAGTGGCTGCCTGCCAGCCTTTGTTGAATCTATTTCTCACCCCCCCCCCGTTGTTGTTTAGGCACTAGTTCAGTTCAGTTCAGTCGCTCAGTCGTGTCCGACTCTTTGTGACCCCATGAATCCCAGCACGCCAGGCCTCCCTGTCCATCACCAACTCCCAGAGTTCACTCAGACTCACGTCCATCGAGTCAGTGATGCCATCCAGCCATCTCATCCTCTGTCGTCCCCTTCTCCTCCTGCTCCCAATCCATCCCAGCATCAGAGTCTTTTCCAATGAGTCAACTCTTCGCATGAGGTGGCCAAAGTACTGGAGTTTCAGCTTTAGCATCATTCCTTCCAAAGAAATCCCAGGGCTGATCTCCTTCAGAATGGACTGGTTGGATCTCCTTGCAGTCCAAGGGACTCTCAAGACTCTTCTCCAACACCACAGTTCAAAAGCATCAATTCTTTGGCACTCAGCTTTCTTCACAGTCCAACTCTCACATCCATACATGACTACTGGAAAAACCATAGCTTTGACTAGACGGACCTTTGTTGGCAAAGTAATGTCTCTGCTTTTCAATATGCTATCTAGGTTGGTCATAACTTTTCTTCCAAGGAGCAAGCGTCTTTTAATTTCATGACTGCGATCACCATCTGCCATGATTTTGGAGCCCCAAAAAATAAAGTCTGACACTGTTTCCACTGTTTCCCCATCTATTTCCCATGAAGTGATGGGACCGGATGCCATGATCTTCGTTTTCTGAATGTTGAGCTTGAAGCCAACTTTTCCACTCTCCACTTTCACTTTCAACAAGAGGCTTTTTAGTTCCTCTTCACTTTCTGCCATAAGGATGGTGTCATCTGCATATCTGAGGTTATTGATATTTCTCTCAGCAATCTTGATTCCAGCTTGTGCTTCATCCAGCCCAGCGTTTCTCATGATGTACTCTGCATAAAAGTTAAATAAGCAGGGTGACAATATACAGCCTTGACATATTCCTTTTCCTATTTGGAACCAGTCTGTTGTTCCATGTCCAGTTCGACCTGTTGCTTCCTGACCTGCATACAGATTTCTCAAGAGGCAGGTCAGGTGGTCTGGTATTCCCATCTCTTTCAGAATTTTCCACAGTTTATTGTGATCCACACAGTCAAAGGCTTTGGCATAGTCAATAAAGCAGAAATAGATGTTTTTCTGGAACTCTCTTGCTTTTTCCATGATCCAGTGGATGTTGGCAATTTGATCTCTGGTTCCTCTGCCTTTTCTAAAATCAGCTTGAACATCAGGAAGTTCACAGTTCACATATTGCTGAAGCCTGGCTTGGAGAATTTTGAGCTTTACTAGCGTGTGAGATGAGTGCAATTGTGCGGTAGTTTGAACATTCTTTGGCATTGCCTTTCTTTGGGATTGGAATGAAAACTGACCTTTTCCAGTCTTGTGGCCACTGCTGAGTTTTCCAAATTTGCTGGCATATTGAGTGCAGCACTTTCACAGCATCATCTTTCAGGATTTGAAATAGCTCAACTGGAATTTCATCACCTCCACTAGCTTTGTTTGTAGTGATGCTTTCTAAGGCCCACTTGACTTCACATTCCAGGATGTCTGGCTCTAGGTCAGTGATCACACCATCGTGATTATCTGGGTCGTGAAGATCCTTTTTGTACAGTTCTTCTGTGTATTCTTGCCATCTCTTCTTAATATCTTCTGCTTCTGTTAGGTCCATACCATTTCTGTCCTTTATCGAGCCCATCTTTGCATGAAATGTTCCCTTGGTATCTCTAATTTTCTTGAAGAGATCTCTAGTCTTTCCCATTCTGTTGTTTTCCTCTATTTCTTTGCACTGATCGCTGAGGAAGGCTTTCTTATCTCTTCTTGCTTTGTGTCCAACTCTTTGGAACCCCATTGACTGTAGCCTGCCAGGCTCCTCTGTCCATGGGATTTTCTAAGCAAGGATATTGGAGTGGGATGCCATTCCCTTCTCCAGGGGATCTTTCTGACCCAGAGATGGAAACTCCATCCCCTGCGTAGCTGCCAAGGAAGCCCACTTCTCACCCTAACTGGCTTCAAAACTGCCTTTGAGGTTACCTTGCCATTTTCAGCTGGTGTTATATTGGTGTGTTCTGCCCATAGAAGTGGAAAGGAAGATTATTGTGGAGGAGAGAAAATCCACTAGAAAGTCTTCCCCTAGATTCTCATCCATCCATGATATTGACTTTCTCCACCTATAATTTGCATATCCACACAGACTGGGACCTGTCTGACTTCTGTTTCTCCAAGTTTGATTCTGGGATATATCACTCCTCTTTCATTATACAGTGTCTTCAAGGCTGAATTCAGGGGAGGAAATCCTCAGTTTACTTAATTCAGCATCAAGATGGAACTCTGAAACCCCCTGCTTTCCATTATCTAGAAATTTCCCAATATTTCGGGTCTGCCAGTGGCTCTTCATCTTATTTTCTATTTCTATTGTGTATTGGTTACTTTAAAAATTGATTGTATATCTGCTCTGTCATTTCAAATGCAAGGCCATATTCTGAAAGTCCTCCTCCTCTTATTTTGAAGGATCTCCTACTTGTTAAGAAGCTGGGGTCTCATCTTCCCTCTCCCTAGCTTTCCCATCTCTAACATGGGAGCAAATGGACTAAGCGGTATTTGCGGGCCTTCCCCTTCTCTTGCGCTATGACTTCAAGGATCATGCCTGGCTATTGTTTGGCTTGTTTCCTTCTTTACATTCCACATTAGTTTAGAAATGTGGGTGGGGGCACCACATTCTCCCCGATCTCACTCTGGTCATGAGAAGTCAAAATGGAGAGCCGAGAAACGAAGGCAGTTTCCTCTTAGAAGAAAAGCGTAAACCATCTACAAAAACAATTCCAAAATGAACCACCAAGCTAGATGAACAGGGGACTATCCTGAGAAATGTGAAACTGGTGGCAGGGAGATAATTTAAGGATTTATTATTCCCAAAGCAAAACCAGACTTCCAAATTACCTTTTATCTTTTTTTCCAAAAGCCCCACTGAGAGCCCCCAGGAGCTGCTAATAACTAATGTGAGATCATAACTCCCTAGGAGATAGATGTCTCTGTGTGACCTGTGATGTCACAAAACAGGGTGGTAACTTGAACGACCTCCAAGTATCTTGCCTATCAAATATACAGTAAGGGCAGAAACCATGAATATTGGGAAGAGCTAAAATCCATTCTGGGAAGGTTTGGGGGAGTTGGGAAGAGCGCACTGTCTCTTAGATCTAATTTTGACTTGTATTTGATTATTCAACCTGTAGTCCCTGCCCATAAAGATGTGAGTCTGACAGTTCAAAAAGTGAGAGCTCTGGGGTGGTGGTGTGGGCCTTGAGGTCCAAGAATGAGGCACAGGCAGGCTTCACTCTTTGCCATCCATGATTTTAGGCATCATAAGGCCACAAACTATTGACCAAGGACCTCAGCTCAACCTTCATATACATATGGGGAAACTGAGGCTAAGAGAGGTCAGGGACTTGCCTGATGTCACAAAGAGAGTCAGTAGCTGACTTAGAACTCAAGGCCTCTTACTCCCCTTCAGGAGTCCGATACCTGTACCTAGGTGCGTTAGGTAAGTTCCTGAAGTTTCTAAGACCCCACTGAGTTTGAGGGAGACCCTGAGTCAGGCCTAGAACAAGGGCTAATTAAACATGTATCACTGTTACTACACGGATGCTGTGCTGGGCTGCAGGAATCCTCATTCATGACTGAAGAGCTTGTTCCCAACACTCATAGCATTTCTGCAGGAAGATAGCTCTCAGTTGTAAGTCTTCTTTGGGATTGTTTCTGCCGAAGAGAGTAACCTGGATCAGGCCATTCCCCCTTCCCAGGAGACCCACATCCAATGGTTGAACAGTGCTTGGGTACAAAAGACCAGCCCTGGCCCTAACACAAGACAATGCTAAAGAGGTCATCCCAGCTTCAGAGTGCCCCATGGGGCTGGCTGAGGCCATTTTTGAGCCTGTATTGTGGCCCAACATCTCTCTCTGCCCAGTTCCTTTTTTCTTCAGGTGTTGAGCACAAGAGCATCCCTAATGAACTTCCTGGGTGCTAATCTCCATATTAGAGTCTGCTTCCCAGGAACCTGTCCTTTCACACTTGGGTTGAATTACAATTATACAGAAGCCAGACCTTGAGAAGGAGCTGAGGTCAGGTGGCTTCAGTCATGTCAGGGGAGCAGCTGAAACAAGATGGGTCAGGAGGTAAGGCACAGACTCTGAATCTGGAGATCTGGAGTCCTGCCTCCCCACAGCAGCCATCTGCCCTGCTGTAATCTTGCCTGCAAACCCCTAAATACATAAGCGGTGGGGGAGAGTATATGTGATTATTACTGTTCCAAACTTTGATCTTTCGCCCCTATTTAAAAACCATTCTGGACTTGCTGGTGGCCCAGTGATTAGGAATCTGCCTGCCAATGCAGGGAACATGGGTTCGATCCCTGGTCCAGGAAGATTCCACGTGCTGCAGGGTAGCAACTGAGCCCAAGTGTGCCACAACTGTTGAGCTGATGCACCTACAGCTTATGCTCCACAACAAGAGAGCCACCACAGTGAGAAGCCCAGACACAACAACGAAGAATAGCCCCCCTCCCTGAAACTAGAGAAAGCCTAGTCAAAGACTCAGAAACCCTGGGTCAGACTCAGCTTTTACCCTGGAGAATTCTGAGCAGAGGAATGACTTAATTTGCCTGTGTTTAAAAGGATTACTCTGGACACTTCCCTGACCTCCACAGCCCCAGTCCACACTGCTTTCCCCTCTTCTCTCCTCCCACTTCCTCCTCCAGCTCCAAGTATTGAGGAGTATCCTTGTGGACCTGGGGCGGGGGTTGCGGGGGCAGTGGTGTGCGTGGGATCTTTCCACTTATCACCAGAAGGGGGCGCAGGGTAGCAAATGCTATGTCAACCATGGAGAGAAAACCTTGGGGTTGGGGGAAAGCAGGGAATTTGGAGGCAAACTTAGTTCCTTCTTAGGGCTTCCCTGGTAGCTCAGTTGGTAAAGAATCTGCCTGCAATTCAGGAGACCAGGATTTTATTCCTGGATAGGGAGAATTCCCCTGAAGGAGGAAATGGCAACCCACTCCAGTCTTCTTGCCTGGAGAATCCCATGAGCAAAGCAACCCGGCAGGCTACAGTCCATGGGGTTGCAAGAGTCTGACATGACTTAACAACCACCACCATTAGTTCCTTCTTGGCTTTGCAGACCATTTGTTTGTGGCGATAGCTTCAATAGTCCTGCCTGCTACAGGGCTAAGGGGGAAATTCTCCTGATGCTCTCAGAAGTGGCTGGCTGCAGGTGAGCCTGAGGTGGATTTTTTTGGAGGAAAAAGAGACAGAGACCCTGAACAGATGACCCACTCTTCCCCCACCCCCGCCACCACATGGCCAGTCCCTGGCAGGGCTGGGAGGTGAGCCTTAGTGTCCTGGCTTCCAGACTATTGTACTGTCTACACCCCAGTCCTGCCAGCCAGGGTTAAGGCATTTGCTCCAGAGTTCAATTGTTCTTTCAGCTACAAGATGTAGGGTGGGTACAGGAGCAGAAGGGGCAAGGAACCTGGAGGTGAATAAGCCTGGGTCCCTGCCCCGAGGGAGCTCTCAAATGCTTATGGAGATAAAGCATGAGACAAGCAGAGAACACTGTGGGCAAGGCCCGTCAGATCCAATCAGGGTTGAAGTTGGCACCTGTATCCTGAGGGGGACTTATGGGAGGAAGTAACCGATTTGTTCAGTTTGAGAGAACCTTTTCTGATAGACTTCCTTTCCCTGAGGGGAGGGAGTACTTAGGGTGGAGGGTGTGGAGTGATGGAGAGGAACACATTTTGACAGCAATGCTGACCCCATCAGAATGATGAAGGGCTGGTGGGGAAACTTCTAGGGTGAGGGGAGGAACTTGTTGGCTGGTGTCATTCCTCAGAGGTATCACCCCTCTCCCTGAATGGACAGTCCTTGCTGCTGCTAAAGCTCCCTATTGAAAACCTGAGGCTGATCGCCATTTGTCTGTGGAGGTGTCGGGTTTCCTCGAAAAGTCTGGTTGTAGATTTCTTTAGAAGTTGTGTTTGTGATTATCTCATCTTGGGAAATGAAGAAAGGAGAAGAGATGCCAAATACGTTATTGTGCTGAAAGTCCTGTTTTAAGAAAACAAATGCAAGATTGAATGCATTAGCCACTGCCAGCCACAAACGTGGAGAAAGCAGTTAAGCCAATGAGGAGCAATACCCCATATTTGATGTGGGAATCTTGGGTGAGGTGGGAGGAAAGCCTGGTTTCCAGTCAGTGGTGTGAGTGGGGAGGGAGGGCCCTGTGCGAGGACTGAGCCTTGGTCACTGGCTGGAGCTGTTGCAGCTCACATAGTTTTCTCAGTTGTTTTCCCCAGGAGCAGGGACCCAAGTGGAGACCTAGCAGTTGCCAAGACGTGGTCCAAGAGCGGTCACTTGCATCACACACTGTATTTCTCCCAAAGAGAGGGCCACTGGGACTAAGAGAAGGCAGGGAGGGAAAGGGGGCCAACTGTGACCCAGAAATTACAGATGGACATCAAGAACTGGCAGGTTAAGAATGACCCATCAGGGTGACTTACCTGGTGGTCCAGTGAGGAAGACTCTGTTCCCAGTGCAGGGAGTCCGGGCTCCATCCACAGTCAGGGAACTAGATCCCACACACCAAAACTAGGAACCTCACATGCCGCATCCAAGATCCCATGTTGCCACAACTGAGATCCAGTGCAGTCAAAATAAATAAACAGGACTTCCCTGGTGGTACAAGGGATGGCAATCTGCTTGCCAATGCAGGGCTTTCCATTCCTGATCTGGGAAGATTCCATATGCCGCAGAGCAATGAGGCCCACAAGCCACAACTACTGAAGCCCGTGCACCTAGAGTCTATGCTCTGCAACTGGAGAGGCACCACAATGAGAAAACCTGTGCACGGCAAACTTAGAGCAGCCCCTACTCACTGCAACTAGAGAAAGCAACGAAGACCCACCACAACCAAAAATGAAATAAATAAAAACAATTTTTTTAAGGAAGGACTCATCAAGGAGGATTGAATGAATCGTTCTCATCACTGGGGCAGTGACACTTTTCCTTGTATCCCCACCAGGAATGGGACTATGATAAGATGTCCTGAAGACGCCCAGGCACACTGTTTCAAGCCCAACTAAGACCAAACAGCAATGTTAATACCTAAGGTTTAACACCTGGATTGAGATAAGGACTTCTGGATTTCAAGAGGTTTATCCACTGTCTTTGTTCTCTGTGCCTTATTCTTCCAGCTGGAAGTCTTCCTCTTCCTCTTCTGTGCTGTCTTCTCTGAATGTCATAGGTCAAACCTAACAGTGGGGCCAGGGTGAGGGCACCGTATATGAGGCACCTATGATGCAACTTGAAGGAGGTGCTGGCTCTCAGGGTCGTGCAAGTGCTACGTGATTTGAAGTTATTAGAACAAAACAACTCACAATGTGATGACAGATTTCCCCTGGCATTACGGTGCAGTTTTTAATGTTCTTGTTTTGTTCTTTAATTCTGGCCCAAACCTCCTGTTGGGAGGACAACCCTGACCCTCCAGCAGCAGGACACAGAATCTGAGATAGATTCCTAGGACTGAGAGCACTGTAAGCCTGGGCTACAGAGAAGGAAGAGGGAGCTGAATGGCTCCACCCATGACAGATAATGAAGAAGGGACGGTGGGTTGGGTGAAGGCAGATGGTTATACAAGCCTGGTTAGCGTATGTTTGTTAGTGTGTGTGTGAGAGTGTGTGTGTTGGGGGAGAAGTGTTCCTGGATGATCCTCCAGCGAGGATCGGTTCCTCTCTTTTTTCAGGCTGCTCCTGTTACTTTGCTGGCCAGAAGCTTCCAGCTGGAAGTATTTGAATCTAGACACCCGAAAAGTGAAAGTGTTAGTAGCTCAGTTATGTCTGACTCTTTGCGACCCCATGGATTATAGCCCACCAGAGCTATATGCCACTCTGTCCATGGCATTCTCCAGGCAAGAATACTGGAGAGGGTTGTCATTCCCTTCTCCAGGGGATTTTCCCAACCCAAGGATCTAACCCAGGTCTCCTGCATTGCCAGCAGATTCTTTACCATCTGAGTCACCAGTGAAGCCCAGACACCTGAAGTCTACTCTAATACCCAAGTGCCAGAAATAAGAAACTTTCTAGCAGGAACCTGCAGTGGTCACTATGTACCATGTTCAACCCCATACTGGATCTGCTCATTCAGGGAAATGGAGCTGACTTAGTCTGGGCTGGCTGGCCTGCTCCAGATGGCAGCCCTGGGAACCCTAAATGAGTGGGTGGGGTGGGTTGGGAGATGTGGCCTTTGCCAAGATATCAAGGACTTGAGGCCTGAAAACACAGACAATTCGGGGGGTGATGTGCAACAATCAGCCGGAGTGCAGAAGGCCAATGCCAAGACACTGGTGTCACAGGGAACCTCAGGGAAAAAATGCTAAATGGGGCCTTAAAACCCCCACTTCAAAGCCAGGTTAAGGAATCCAATTGCTGGATTTAAGAGTATTCAAACAGATGAGGGAGACATCTGTCCTTTTGTATGTCAAAGGAGGCAAAAGGAAGTTGTCTTTCAATTTCACCATGAACTCAGAATTTCTGTCCTGGGGAGGCTAATAAGAGGGTCAGAACACCCCCTCCCTTTGCCAAAATGGTGGTCTGATGTTCTTTACAGGTATCCTGGGGAGGACAAGATTATGGAAGGTCATCATTTCTCTGTTACTGAGCATGGCCCCACCTATCAGAATAAGTCCCAGTTTCCCCCTCGGTCAGTCTCTCCCATCAGGAAGCTTCCATAAGCCTCTTATCCTTATCCATCAGAGGGCAGACAGAATGAAAACCACAATCACAGAAAACTAACCAAACTGATCAACTCAGTGAAACTACGAGCCATGCTGTGTAGGGCCACCCAAGATGTACGGGTCATGGTGAAGAGTTCTGACAAAACGTGGTCCATTGGAGAAAGGAATGGCAAATCACTTCAGTATTCTTGCCCTGAGAACCCCATGAACAGCATGAAAAGGCAAAAAAATAGCACACTGAAAGATGGACTCCCCAGGTCGGGAGGTGCCCAGTATACTACGGGAGATCAGTGGAGAAATAATTTCAGGAAGAATGAAGAGACGGAACCAAAGCAAAAATAACACCCAGTTGTGGATGTGACTGCTGATGGAAGTAAAGTCTGACACTGTAAAGAGCAATATTGCATAGGAACCTGGAATGTTAGGTCCACGAATCAAGGCAAATTGGAAGTGGTCAAACAGGAGATGGCAAGAGTGAATGTCGACATTCTAGGAATCAGTGAACTAAAATGAACTGAAGTGGATGAATTTAACTCAGACAACCATTATATCTACTACTGTGGGCAAGAATCCCTTAGAAGAAATGGAGTAGCCATCATAGTAAACAAGAGTCCGAAATGCAGTACTTGGATGCAATCTCAAAAACGACGGAATGATCTCTGTTTGTCTCCAAAGCAAGCCATTCAATATCACAGTAATCCAAGTCTATGCCCCGACCAGTGATGCTGAAGAAGCTGAATTTGAACGGTTCTATGAAGACTTACAAGACCTTTTAAAACTAATACCCCAAAAAGATGTCCTTTTCATTATAGGGGACTGGAATGCAAAAGTAGGAAGTCAAGAGATACCTGGAATAACAGGTAAATTTGGCCTTGGAGTACAGAACGAAGCAGGTCAAAGGCTAAAAGAGTTTTGCCAAGAGAACGCACTGGTCACAGGAAACACCCTCTTCCAACAACACAAGAGAAGACTCTACACATGGACACCACCAGATGGTCAATACCGAAATCAGATTAATTATATTCTTTGCAGCCAAAGATGGAGAAGCTCTATACAGTCAGCAAAAACAAGACCAGGAACTGACTGTGGCTCAAATCATGAACTCCTTATTGCAAAATTCAGACTTAAATTGAAGTAAGTAGGGAAAACCACTGGACCATTCAGGCATGACCTAAATCAAATCCCTTATAATTATACAGTGGAAGTGACAAATAGATTAGATCTGATAGACAGAGTGCCTGAAGAACTATGGACAGAGGTTTCTGACATTGTGCAGGAGGCAGTGATGAAGACCATCCCCAAGAAAAAGAAATGCAAAAAGTCACAATGGTTGTCTGAGGATGCCTTACAAACAGATGAGAAAAGAAGAGAAATGAAAGGCAAAGGAGAAAAGGAAAGATATACCCATTTGAATGCAGAGTTCCAAAGAATAGCAAGGAGAGATAAGAAAGACTTCCTCAGTGATCAAAGAAATAGAGGAAAACAATAGAATGGGAAAGACTAGAGATCTCTTCAAGAAAATTAGAGATACCAAGGGAACATTTCATGCAAAGATGGGTACAATAAAGGACAGAAATGGTATGGACCTAACAAAAGCAGAAGATATTAAGAAGAGGTGGCAAGAATACACAGAAGAACTATACAAAAAAGATCATGACCCAGATAACCACGATGGTGTGATCACTTACCTAGAGCCAGACATCCTGGAATGCGAAGTCAAGTGGGCCTTAGGAAGCATCACTATGAACAAAGCTAATGGAGGTGATGGAATTCCAGTTGAGCTATTTCAAATCCTAAAAGATGATGCTGTGAAAGTGCTGCACTCAATATGCCAGCAAATTTGGAAAACTCAGCAATGGCCACAGGACTGGAAAAGGTCAGTTTTCATTCCAATTCCTAAGAAAGGCAATACCAAAGAATGTTAAAACTACCGCACAGTTGCACTCATCTCACACACTAGTAAAGTAATGCTCAAAATTCTTCAAGCTAGGCTTCAACAGTACGTGAACCATGAACTTGCAGATGTTCAAGCTGGATTTAGAAAAAGCAGAGGAACCAGAGTTCAAATTGCCAACATCTGTTGGATCATTGAAAAAGAAAGAGGGTTCCAGAAAAATATCTACTTCTGTTTTCTCGACTATATCAAAGCCTTTGACTGTGTGGATCACAACAAACTGTGGAAAATTCTTCAAGAGATGGGAATACCAGATCACCTGACCTGCCTCCTGAGAAATCTGTATGCAGGTCAAGAAGCAACAGTTAGAACTGGACATGGAAAATAGACTGGTTCCAAAGCAAGAAAGGAGTACATCAAGGCTGTATATTGTCACCCTGCTTATTTAACTTATATGCAGAGTACATCATGAGACATGCCAGGCTGGATGAAGCACAAGCTGGAATCAAGATTGCCAAGGGAAATATCAATAACCTCAGATTTGCAGATGACACCACCTTTATGGCAGAAAGCAAAGAAGAACTAAAGAGCCTCTCGATTAAAGTGAAGGAGGAGAGTGAAAAAGTTGGCTTAAAGCTCAACATTCAGAAAACTAAGATCATGGCATTCGATCCCATCACTTCATGGCAAATAGATGGGGAAACAATGGAAACAGTGACAGACAATTGTTTTTTTTTTACTCCAAAATCACTGCAGATGGTGACTGCAGCCATGAAATTAAAAGACGCTTGCTCCTTGGAAGAAAAGTTATGAACAACCTAGATAGCATATTGAAAAGCAGAGACATTACTTTGCCAACAAAGGTCCGTCTAGTCAAAGCTATGGTTTTTCCAATGGTCATGTATGGATGTGAGAGTTGGACTGTGAAGAAGGCTGAGCGCCAATGAATTGATGCTTTTGAACTGTGGTGTTGGAGAAGACTCTTGAGAGTCCCTTGGACTGCAAGGAGATCCAACCAGTCCATTCTAAAGGAGATCAGCCCTGGGTGTTCTTTGGAAGGAATGATGCTAAAGCTGAAACTCCAATACTTTGGCCACCTCATGCGAAGAGTTGACTCATTGGAAAAGACTCTGATGCTGGGAGGGATTGGGGGCAGGAGGAGAAGGGGACGACAGAGGATGAGATGGCTGGATGGCATCATTGACTCCATGCACGTGAGTCTGAGTGAACTCTGGGAGTTGGTGATGGACAGGGAGGCCTGGCATGCTGTGATTCATGGGGTCGCAAAGAGTCGGACACGACTGAGTGACTGAACTGAACTGAAATGCCTCATATAAGCAGACTTATACAATATTTGTCTTTCTGTGGCTGGCCTTTTTCACTTAGCACAATATCCTCAAGGTTCATCCATGTTGTATCATATGTCAGAATTTCCTTCCTTTTTAAGGCTGAATAATACTCCATTATACACATTACCAGGCTCTCCTGGTAGCTCAGCTGGTAAAGAATCCACCTGCAATGCAGGAGACCTTGGTCGATCCCTGGTCGATCCCTGGTTGGGATGATCCCCTGGATGAAGGGAATGGCTACCCACTCCAGTGTTCTGGCCTGGGGAATTCCATGGGCAGAGGAGCCTGCCAGGCTACAGTCTATGGGGTCCCAAAGAGTTGAACACAACTCTTTGTGATTTTCACTTTAGTGTAATTTAGTGAAAGAGCAACTTCCACTAAATATACATTAGCACATTTTATTTATCTATTCATCTACCAAAGGACACTTGCATTGCTTCCCCCCTTTGGCTATTGTGAATAATGTCACTATGAACATGGGGATGCAAATATCTCTGAGACCCTAATTTCAATTCTTTATGAATATATACCCAGAATTAAAACTGTTGGATTCTATGGTAATTCTATCTTTAGTGTTTTGAGGAACCACCATGCTGTCTTCCATAGTACCAGCCCTTTAACAAAGGGCTTTCCCTGAAGCTCCAACCAGTGAGTTTCACTTCCATCTCATTGGCCATCTTAGATCATGTGACCACCTCTAGCTGCAAGGGAGTCTGAGAAAGGATGTATTTTTAATTCGGCACAGAACAAAACATTCCCTGACCTCAGGAGATTCCTGTGTGCTGGGATGGTCCAGGTGTTTATGTCCAGGAGCCAAGTGTCGAGTCACAGCTGAGCCTGTCCTAGAGACACTCCACCTATCCCCCGCCCACAGTGTTTGCCCTTTCTGGGGGAAATCAACATCCTCTTAAGGCACTGCGGCAGGAATGTCAGCCAGTACTTGTTTCTGTCCCTCCTGAGCTGTTCTCTCAAGCAACAATTAAAGTCTTCCCATGGCACCCCACTCCAGTACTCTTGCCTGGAAAATCCCACGGATGGAGGAGCCTGGTGGGCTCCAGTCCATGGGATCGCTAAGAGTCGGGCACGACTGAGCGACTTCACTTTCACTTTGCACTTTCATGCTCCTTTCATGCATTGGAGAAGGAAATGGCAACCCACTCCAGTGTTCTTGCCTGGAGAATCCCAGGGACAGAGGAGCCTAGTGGGCTGCCATCTATGGGATCGCACAGAGTCGGACACGACTGAAGTGACTTAGCAGTAGCAGCACCAACACCTACCAAGTGTAAACTGCCCTGTGCTGCTCCTTCACTGTCCATCACAGCTATGTCATGCCTTCCCTGCCAGACTATAAGTCCTCTGGGACAGGACCTGTGTTACCACCTTGGGGCACAAAGTGCAGGGCTGACTGCTGGTGGAGGGACCGAGAGCGAATTCCTCTAGACCAGTTCTAAGTCCTGCTGCAGGGCTCCTGGATCTTGCAGCTCAGGGGCACCTCTCCATGGGATGCTTCTCCTCTAGATTTTGGGGCCTAGGAAGGGCTACTCATCTTGAGAACCATGAAGTCAGGCCCAGGCTATATAGGGCCTGACAGAGCAGGGAGGAGCAGGGAGGGGAGGCTGATGACCTTCAAGCACTCTGGACCAGATGGCCTGGCCTTGATCCCCCAATCTCTGCCCCATCCCTAGGAGCAGTCACACAGACCCCAACACAGACACAGCCACTATCAAACTTACTTTCAGATCACATGTGCACTTAGATGCAGAGTTACAGATGTTCACAAATACACACACCCATGCATCACTCTCACACACACACACACACACACACTACAATTAAGTTTGAATTCAGCATTTAAATTCAAGGGGGGCAAATCTTAGTTCCTCCACTTAATGGTTGGATATCCTTAAGTAAGTTACCTCTCTCCTTGTGCCTTAATTTCCATATTTGTGAACATGAGGATAATATTAATAATAGCATTTACCTCACTGAGTGGTGGGCTTTCCTGGTGGCTCAGATGGTAAAGATCTACCTGCACTGCTGGAGACCTGGGTTCGATTCCTGGGTTGGGAAGATCCCTTGGAGGAGGGCATGACAACCCACTCCATTATTCTTGCCTGGAGAATCCCATGGACAGAGGAGTCTGGCGGGCCACAGTCCCTGGGGTCACAAAGAGTTGGACATGACTGAGCAACTAAGCATAGCACTGAGTTGTGCCGATGAAATTAGATAAAGTGGCAAAGTGCTTAAAACAGTGGCTGACAGAGATGCATATGTATTCATACACATTTCCTAAGCCCTCTCCCATTTAGTTGCTGCCACTTGGTGGTGGACCTAGCTGTAATACAACGTAGGAGTCCTTTTATCTCTCTGAGGCTCAATTTTCCCACCTGTAAAACAGGGATAATATTATCTTCCTGGTCCAGTTGCTTTGAGGATCTCAACAGGCCCATCATGGAAAACTCCTAGCCTCGTCTCTGGCCCACAGAAGTCTGCGGCACCTTAGCTATTACCGTCTGTAACTGATGGAGAACAGGTCAGAGAACAGGTGCAGGGGCGGGATGTGCCAAGGCAAAGGCCTGACCCCCATCACCCTGCAGGCTGGAGGTCCAAGCCTGACCCAGCCCCGTCTCCTCCCAGGCTGGAGTTGAGTCCTGGAAAGACAGAGCCCCAGATCAGGGTAGGGGGTGGTCAGAGCTATCCCACCTTTGGGAGCCTGGGGTGGCCACTAGCCTGGCATGGGGCTGGGGGCAGGGCCAGCCTGGTGGCTGTGGGTGGAAGGAAAAAAGGAAAACCAGCTCAGTGGAAATTACCCTGTGGTTGGCTCAGGCGCCCACGACACACTGTATTTATAGAGCTCACTGCCGCTGTTAATGCCTCGCAGTAGAATTAACCCTTTCCAGCCCGCCGTACCAGCCTGGTGCCAGAGAAGAACACTGGACTGGGGAGTCAGACAGCCAGATCCGAGCTCTGGCTCTGCTGCCAGCGGCCTGGAGCAGGACCCCGGGTGGCCGATGACCATCCAGCTATCCCCCTAGCAGAAAATAAACTCCGGATCTTGGGAGGGTGGGTCATGGTGGGGGATGGGCGGGGATCAACTAGCACCCCTTTACCAGCGCGCCCGCGTGGGTCTGGACCCGGGGCAGGGGCGGGTCCCGGCCGGTGCCCTGCCCAGCGGGCGGGCTCCGGCCTCGGCCCTAAACCGCGGCCGCGGGGCCAATCCGGCCTCTGGGGCTCACCCGGGCCGCCTTTCCGGGCCCGCGGCTTCCTCCAGCCCGCCCCGCCCCTCGGACTCCCGAGGCCGCCCCCGGCCCCCATTCGGGCCCGGCCTCGCGGCGGCGGCGGCGGCAACTCGGCAGCGCTCCGCCGCGTCCCCGAGTCCCGGGAGTCGGCGCGGCGCGGTGAGTGCTTGCGTGGCGGGCCCGGCGCTGGTCGGGGCGGCCTTTGTCTGAGGCCGACCCCGGCCCCGGGCCGCCGGGCAGCGGGCCTGCTGCAGGACGGCTGGAGCGGGCGGTGAGCCTCCTCCCTCGCGCGGCGCCCCCGCCCCAACCCTCTCCCCCTGTCGGGGCTGGCCGCGGCGCCGGTAGCACGTTGGACCCCGGATCTGGGGCCTGGAGGCGGCTGAGGCTGCCAGAATCCAATCCCGCCCCCAGCCCTGCCTCCCCTTCCCCTGGCCGGCGGGGCCTGAGCACTGTGGGAGCTGCCCTCACCCGGGAATCCGCTCGAGGAGGAGGCTGGGCGGGTGATTGTGACCGCGGAGGCCCTGGGTGTGCAGGGGAACAGAGGCAGATCTGTCATTGTGTTGATGATTCTGGAAAGCTTCAATATCTGGAAAGCCGCTATCTGGAGCTAGGAGTGAAGCGGAGTCTCCCCGGGGCCCTGCAGAGGAAAACACCATGACTTGATCACCAGCTCTGAGGAGGGGGAGCTGCCAGGGAGAGGAGGGCCAAGGGTTGGATAGGGGAGGGGGGCCCCATTCTGCTTGGCCCAGAGAAATGGAGTGGGCGACTGGAGACTTCCATGGGTAGCAGTGGGCATGAGGGAGACAGATTCAGAGAAGGACAGACAGGGACCGCTGGCCTGGGTGAAGGAATGAATAGGTGTGTGGGTAGTGGGCAGAACATAGGGAGCAGGGATGGGACATTTGGGGGCTTGGGAAATCTCAGGGAGATGATGGGTGGGGTGAGATGGAGAGGAGGTGGAAGATGTGGTGGAGGGAAGGTGGGGACCCAGGGTGGAGGCCCAAGTCCTCTGTTGCTGCTTAGCTAGCGAATTGGCAGGTTCGGGGGCCTAAGGCAGTGAACTGCCAGAAAAGGAGATTTATTTCTAAGCCAAACCTAGCCTAATGAGAAATGCGTGATGGATGACTCAGATATGGGATCTATCATTGAGGAAAACATTAAGCAAATAGGAAAGCAAAACCCATTGGAGAGTTGAGAGGGTTTGTTTGACTTAATTGAGAAAAACTACTTAGGTTCAAATTGGATGTAGATAATTATAAATGAGTCTGATTTCATCATTAAATGAAGGCCCTAGGTCTTTTTCTTACATGCCTGTCTTTGGCAATTTGCTTCTATATTAGAAAGTAATGAAGCTGTTCTGTTTTTAAGAGAGTTCTTTATTTAGTTCAGCCTCTTCTGTGACTCCCTCTTGCCTCCCAGAAGTTCCTAGGAAATCTTGAGGCTGTGCAGCCTTCCTGGGGGTCTGCACACAGGTGGGTGCTTTTGGAGACTGAGGGAAACTGAAGTCTAAACTTGAAATTGAACTCTAAACATGTCCAGTTGGTTGGTCTGATCTGAGTGGCAGAGCTCTGAGGCTGTGGGTATGAGTGGTGGCTTATATTTCCAGCTCTTTTGGAAATGGGAATAATTTGGGTGAGTGTATTTTTCTAATATTTAGAGTTCCTGAGATCAAAAGTGAATACTTATGTTAATCATTGATCATGGAAATCTTTCTCCCCTGTATTATGCACATCAGAGTCTGACCTCCTGAAGTCAGTGACATTTTCCTTCATGACTTCAGATCAGCGCTGTGAACATCCATTTCTGCACTAAGGGGACTCTCAGGGGAGTGAGATTTGCATTAAGTGGCTTCAGAGATGTTTGTATTGGTCCCATGACTGATCTTGGAGTTCTTTTCTCTCTTCAGTGACATCACTGGTGGTTTCTCCTGCTTGCTCTTAGTGAGCTTTCCAACGTATTCCAGACTCCTGTGTTGCAAGAAATTGGACCATCCAGCTTGTTAGAGATAGGAATGTTAGCAACTCTTTGCAACCCCATGGACCGCAGCCCGCCAGGCTCCTCTGTCCATGGGATTTTCCAGGCAAGCGTACTAGAATGGTTTGCCGTTTCCTTCTTCAGGGAATCTTCCTGACCCAGAGATCGAAACTGGGTCTCCTGCACTATAGGCAGATTCTTTACCAACTGAGCTACCAGGAAAGCCCGAGAGATGGGAAGCCTACATTAAAACAGGACTGAGGATGAGAAGGGGTTTTGGGAATTGAGGACCGTTTTTCCTCCCTATCCTTGGCCCTCTGCACCCAGGCACCTGATGGAAGCAGGTTGACTGGCTGACTGAGATACTCAGATACCTGATAGCTGGGTCATAAGCTGGAATGTGGAAAGGACAGTTATAGAAGTGTTGTCCCTTCTGTGGAGGCTGTGTCCTTACTCTGTTGAAGTTGATTTTTGAACTGTCCTGTGGGAATTCCTCTATCCTTAAACTTTAACCTGCTCTGGAGTCATCAGTCTTCATTCTTTGGTGTAGGATTTAGGCTTGATACTGAGATGAGCAATACTGTTCAGGATCAGAGACTGAGTATGATCATAGAGCCAGAAGTGAGATGCCACAGCACTCAGAAAGTATTGTAGAACAAGTGTCTGGCCTGTTGCTTGGCACTTCTTGGTTGGGTTTGTGCCATGTGAGGAAAAATGACCCAAGTCCAAGCGGCCCCTGAGATGAACACCACATAGGGCTTGAGCAGTGGCCCTGAGTCATGGGGTCAGGGGAGGAGGAGGAAGGGCAGGCAGGATGATGTCACTGCCCATGAGCTTATCCTCTGAGTGGGTGGCCACTTCCACTCCTGTCCGTTTCCCACAGCCCTAGGGCAGGAATGACAGGGAGGTCCAATGGCAAAAGAAGGAAGGCAAAGTCAGGGCCTAAAAGAGGACAAGAGCGTGGGAACTGGTGATCTGTGAGAAATTTCCTTTGGTCTCATTGGTCAGAATGGATCACACATCTGTACATATAGCCTGACAGAGGAGGCTCAGTGCAGAGGATCCAGGAGGCCTTCTCCCCATGCTCATGGCAATAATAACAAAAGTAGTCATGATCCTTACCTCTGTTGGTGTGCTTTAAATCCTTTCTGTATGTCCTCTTATTTTATCCTTACAGCAGCTCTGTGGGGTAGGCATTGCTCCCCCCTTTTTATGTAACCTTTGCCTGCCACCCCCAGTTCTGCCACCCCTGCAGGATAAGGTTCCAGATAGGAGCAGTGGGTTTTCAGGTTTTGGCGGGTGGGGCTGTGCTGGATGCTTAATAGAAATAGTCTCGTTTCATCATCATAGCTGTCCTGTGAAGTAGGGAGTCGTTAGCTCCATTGTACACATGGGTAAACTGAGGCCCAGGAAAGGGAACTCACATGCCCCAAAACATGCAGCTGGCAAATGCTGAGGCTGGGTTGCTGTCTCCTCCAGGAGCTGGCTCTTTCTGCCACTCTGGAGGCAGACTCAGCTGGAACCTGGTAAGATGTGCTAAGGGTCCCTTAGTAAGATGTGCATGGCAGAGAGGATTCATCTGGGGAATTGGGGAGACGGCAGACCTGACCTGGATGTCCCAGACTAGTGTTCTTGCAGCCCAGTTGGAACCACTGTGACGAGTTCTTACTGTTCCAAAGGCCTGGTCCTCAGCACACTGGTGCCTTCCAGGAGCCCCTCTCAGTTCCGACCAGTGCTTCCGGCCAGCTGCCCCCATTCGCCCAAGAACGGATGCTTCCTCCACACCCCTAATGCCTTTGGGCCTTTGGTCTTCCCAAGGCTTAGGGAGGGCGTGTTGGAGGGAACTGCTGGGAGTGGGGATTGAGAAACATTTTTGGGGGGAGCCTTGGAGCAGGGAGAGATACTACCTCTGGGAGGCAGGACTTCCAGGTAACCTAAAGTCAATGTAGGCTCCCCAGAACTGGACCTCCCATGGGAGAGATACTGAAATGTGTGGAGGCCTTGTACAAAGGGGTATGTAGCAGCATGGGGGCTGTCCTGGAGGAGGAAGGGGGAGAGGACCAACAGGGATGAGCCAGACACAGAGATGGAGCTGAATTGTGATTTGCTGCTTTGGAGTTGGGGTGCTGGTGGAGTCCTAGGTGCAAAGGGGAGCCAGAGAAAGAATAACATTCCCAGGGATCTGTACATGTAGCCTGACAGAGGAGACTCAGTGCAGAGGATCCAGCAGGCCTTCTCCCCATGCCCATGGAAATAATAACAAAAGTAGTCATGATCCTTACCACTGTTTGTGTGCTTTAAATCCTTTCCGTGTGTCCTCTTATTTTATCCTTACAGCAGCTCTGTGGTGTAGGCATTGCTCCCCCTCTCTTTTAACGATATGGAATCAAATTTCAAAGAGGTTAAGTCATTTATACTTGATCATGTGTCTAGCCAGCCTTCGGAGTCAGAGTTTGAACCTAGGCTTGTCTGCTGTACCTGAGCCTAAGCTGTATGGTGAGGCAGGCAAGAGAGCCTGATGATGATGTTTAACAGGTGAGGAATTGAAGCCCAGGGGTACCTGTAAGCTGGCTTTTAGTCACCTCTGATGTGACTGATGATTGAGCATGGGCCCCTCGGCAGTCTGAACCCTGTTTCCTAGGCTCAGACTCCCCTCTGTATGGTGGGCATGGAAGTGGGCCCTGGACAGGTGAACTCCAAGAGGCCTTCCAGCGCTGAGGCTAGGTGGAGCCTGCTACACTCCTGAAGAGGAACCCCTGGAGATCCAGAGAGGTTGGTGCTTAGGTGGAGAGGGGTCTGCAGCATTTTTCTGCCAGGGCAAACCTCTTTCAGAGTAGAAACCTGAAGAATGTCAGGGCAGGGAGTGTTTAGGTAGAACATATCTGGAGTAAGTGGGCCCTTCCATGAGTGAAGTCTAGACAGGTTTCTGGGAGGGATGAAATTTCCAGACACATCTGGGTGGGCACTCAGCAGGACTCAGCAGAGGTTGACTGAATGCAGATGTGTGTGGCACAGGCCTGCCAGGACATGACCTGGGATCCGCCCTGCAACTTGGTCTTATGTTCTCTCATGCCTTCCCGTCCTCTCTCCACTCTCCTCCTTCAACTCCTTTCTTCCGGCCAGACCTCTTCTGAGCTAAGTACAGCCATCACTTTTTTTCAAGGTTCCGTGTTTCTGATGGTGTGTGTGTATGTGTGTGTCTGTGTGTGTGTGTGTCTGTAGCCTCTACACACTTCCAGTTCACGCTGCCTTGTCAAGTGGCTGTTGAACTCTGGAAGATGCAAACTCATTTTGTGGTGGCTCCTTAGCCAGAAGAGGGTGTGAGAAGCAGGCCAGCTGTTGTGGCAAAAGCCACCATATTCTTGAACCCACTGAGCCGTCTTCCTTCTCTCTGGTCTCGCCTCCTCCGGGTCTCAGGCCTTGACTTCAGTGTGGAGAGGGTTCCCCGATGGGGATGGTCTGGCTTGGGGAAGCTGGGGGCTCTGCTCCGTCCTGTTTTTCCTCTTCCTTGTTCTTCCTCAATCCATAAGGGAAGCAGATCGCCGATGCCAAGAAAACCTTGGCCCCACTCTGCTGGGCTGGCGCTGATGACACACTGCTGTTTTGACTCACACAGAAATCACTTTGAGAGGAAGAATTGATTTCTTCTCTTGGGCAGGATCACGGGGCTGGGGAGCAGTGCCCAGCGGATAGCCTTGAACACCAAAGGCCCAAACTAACTCATTATCAGGAAAAAGGAAGGGCATCAGGGCTCCTAGGCAACTCTGGAGATCCCCTAAACTCTTTGCGCAGGCTCCCACCCTGTTGTGGAACACCTATACTATTAATATTAGGTCAGGTTTTTTTAGCTAATTTTTCTCAGTGGAGTCCCATAATCATCTTATGAAGGCAGAGTTTAGATTCCTATTTCACACATGAGCCAGCTGAGGCTCAGAGAGGATGTTTTCCCGAAGTCACATGTCTAGGAAGTGGCAGAGTCTGGGTTTGAAGCTGTGTCTCCAACTCCAGAGACATCTTCTAAAACGCCAGGGCTCACTTTGTCCATGAGGCTTCTTGTGCTACACCAGCCCAGCAGGTGATGGTGGTCATAGCACAGGAAGGGGGCCAGGACCTTCCTTTGAGGGTTAGTGAGATGAAGAGCAAGTGAGTGATAGAGCCTGGTCTAAAGCCCAAGTAAACATAAATCTGCGATGTTGCTGTTTTTCTTTTTCATTTGTTAATGAACAAAAGAATTACATGCTTGTTGTCAAAGCAGCAGAAGTGTATCAAAGTAGCTAGAAGGTGGAAGTAGATGCTTACCTTCATTCCCATGCTCCAGGGTTGGGCTCACTATCACGTTTCCAGGCCCTTTTTCTATACAAACATCCATCCATCCATCTCTCTCTCTATTTATCTAAACACACAGGCATTCATTCATTCATTGAGCAGTGCTTTGAACACTCATTATGTGCCAAACCTTAGCTAAAATTAAGGATCCAATAGGATAAAGGATCTAATAAATAAAGCAGACATGGTTCCTGCTCAGGGAGCTCTCAGTGTGACACAGGGTAAACAGCAATGCATAACAGGGACATCCATAGAGTGGCAGACCCCCAGCCCAGCTTTCCTACCAAGGTGAACCTCAAGATGTCATCCAGGAAGAAGGAACTGTGCTTGCAGAGACCCTGTGAGGTAGGGAACAGGGTCTCGTCATAAGAGCTCTGATGAGGGGTGAACGGGAGGAGGTGAGGCTGGGGAGGTGGGCAGGGCTGAACTAGGCAAGACCTTGTGGGCTGATTAGATATTTAAAGTGATGATGTGATGCACTTTTGTTTTTATAGCTGTTTTTCTGGTTGCTGTGTAGAAGTCTAGATGGGAGTATAGAGCTGGGTGGGGGGACAAGAGAGAAAGTGGAAAGACTGGTGAGGAGCCTTTTGTAGTCATGCAGGCAAGAGATGGGAGAAGGCGATGGCACCCCACTCCAGTACTCTTGCCTGGAGAATCCCATGAACGGAGGAGCCTGGTGGGCTGCAGTCCATGGGGTCGCTAAGGGTTGGACACAACTGAGCGACTTCGCTTTCACTTTTCACTTTCACGTGTTGGAGACGGAAATGGCAACCCACTCCAGTGTTCTTGCCTGGAGAATCCCAGGGACGGGGAAGCCTGGTGGGCTGCCATCACTGGGGTCGCACAGAGTTGGACACGACTGAAGTGACTTAGCAGCAGCAGCAGCAGGCAAGAGATGATGGCAGTTTGGCAGACCAGAGAGAGAAGCCGAGGTAGAGGGCAATAGAGAGAGTAAAAATACATTGGGTTGACAAGCTTTTTCTCTAAAGGATCAGAAAGTAAATTGTTTAGGCTTTGTGATTATTACAACTACTCAGTTCTACTGCTGTGATGGAAAAGCAGTCACAGCTAATGTGTAAATGAATGGAGGGTGGCTGTGTGTCGATGAAACTTGATTTACAGACACTGAAATTTGAATTTCATATGATTTTTGCGTGTTATGAAGAATTCTTCTTTTAATTTTCTAACCATGTAAAAAGGTAAACCCTGTCTTAACTGGTGAACTGAACAAAAGCAGGTGGTGAGTGGAATTTGGGGCTGAGGCTGTAGTCTGTAGATCCCTGAGATACATTTGGGTGTTGGGGTTGGCTGTTCTTGGTGATGAACTATAAGGGTAAGAGAAATCAGGGTTCTGACTTGATCAGAGGCGGTGGAGGAGGATGCCTTTACGAAGTGGGAAGTGCTGGGGAGGAACGGGTTTAGGGGAGGAATCAAGAGATTGAAGAGGGACATGTTAAGAGAGAGGTGCCTGTGAGTCTTTGGAACAGAGGTGTTTCGGCTTAAGTTTGGAGCTCAGATGAGAGGTGTGGACTTGGAGAAGTAAATTTGGGAGTTATCAGCATATAAATGATATTTAAAGTCACAGGAGTGGATGAAATCATCTAGGAAAAAAAAAATAGTAGAGAGAATTTAGGGGAGGGTCTAGGAGCAAGCCCCCGGGGGTTCAGTGCCAGAGAAGGAAGGACCTGCCCTGAAATATAGGAGATGGAGAGAGAGAGGTAGGTGACTAGGTCTGGGACCATGGGACCATGCATTAATGCTGAAATTAGGTCACATAACTCCCAATATATAATATACTTTATTCAATGACCCGCATGGACTTATTTCCACGTTAGTACAGGTTCTTTTGAAAGGCTGTATGCTATTCCATTATACAGATGTGCCATAATTAATGTACCCATTCCCAGTTGTTTTCCATTTTTGCTGCTGATGTGTTTCAGAATGGAGCTAGTGTTTCTGTAAACCAGTCCATACTGACTAGCCCCTGGGGCAAATCTGCTGCTTTTTTTGGTATCGTCTAGAAACTAAGAAGAATAATTGGCCAAAAAAATCATGTGATTCCTGAAAATTGTATTCGATTCAATTCCGAGTGTCCATAAATACACTTCTATTGGAACACAGCTCTGCTCGTTCATTTATACACTGCCCCTGGCTGCTTTCCTGTGGTAAAGGCAGAGCTGAGCCATTGTGACAGATATGGGAAGACCTGCAAAGCCTAAAATGTTCACTGTCTGGACCATCACAGAAGAAATTTGCTGACCTCTGCCTGACTCGATTCTACATCCAGAACCAGCAGTAGGTCCACACACAGGCGGAGCAGGGTATTTTGAGCATCTCCAGGACACAATCTAGAAAATAAAAAACTCTCTGATGCCCGAAATTCTACCATTAGCTCTTATTTTGAGTAAACCATTGCCCTTTTAAAATGTCATCCTTTACAATTCAAACATCCTCAGCAAGGTTAACATTACATATGGATCAATTAATCAAAGGTTGGCCCACCTATGGCAACAATGTTACTTCTCTACTCAAAACCCTTTCTCATCATGTACAAAATCCAAACATGACCTCCTGTCCTGACCACGGGGGGGAGCATCAGGTCAGTGTTCAGGGTTCACTTTAGTGGGTTATCGTGTCTCTAAGGTACCACCAGGTGGTCCTCACTGTATCTTAAAACAGTACTCTCTACTGAACTGCAGTGATATCTATGTATTTCCCTATTGGAAGTCAGGCTCCTAGAGACAGACATAACTTAGTCCTCTCTCTGCCCCCAGTGCCTGCCTACCAGGCACTCCATGAATAGTTCGGTGAATAACTAAATACACAAACAAATGTATAGTCAAGGACTCTTTCAGTTATAGATAATAGAAACCTAGCTCAAACTGACTTAAGAGCAAAAAAAGATTACTCATGTATCTGGGCAGTGTAGGTGTGCAGCTTGCTTTAGGCATAGGGACTTAAATGTTGTGTTCAGGGCTCTGTATCCCTCCTGTGTTCACCTTTGCCTCTGTGTATTTGTTTAGATCAATTCTTTAGATTGTTGCTAGTTGACAGATTCATTGCCAACAGCCCCAGACCACATCCTCCTTAGCAACCTCAGCAAGAAAGAGTGCTTTCTGAAAGTGCCAGCAGCAAAGCCCTGGGAATTCTCTGATTGGGTATGGCTTGGCTCACAGGCTCATTTCCAAGCCTGTCACTGAGTGGGGGCAGGGCAGGGGTTCTCCAAGGAGCCAGATCTGGTCCTCAGCTGAGGCCTGAGGCTGGGAGTCAGCCCTACCAGTACCATATGGAGTGGGTTCCCTGCAGGAAATTGGAGCCCTGTTATCAGAATGATCCAGTCTAGAATGAAAGAGGGGCACTCTAGAATAAAGGATGTGGAGCAAAGTGTCTAGTGAAGGCAGAGAAGGTCTGCCCAGTATCTATTTTGCTTCTGTATCAAGGACAGGAAGAGAAGCTATTAGGAAGGAACCAGAGTTCAGGCCAGGAGGGGAGGTGATAATCTGCTTTAATGGGTTTGTCTTCTGGCTCCTGAGATTGCCTGTCCTGGTGCTGAGTGAACCTGGAGATGAGATCTCAGAGAAGCTATCAGGGATATTTCAGGACAACTGGGAAAGACAGCAGGGATTGGATGGGAGTGGGGAAGGTGTGGGTCGCAGCATTTCAGTTTCCCACTGTGTACAGAATCAATCCAGGACCCCTAACCCACCATAAAGAAGGCTGAGCGCCCAAGAATTGACGCTTTTGAACTGTGGTGTTGGAGAAGACTCTTGAGAGTCCCTTGGACTGCAAGGAGATCCAACTAGTCAATCCTAAAGAAAATCAACCCTGAATATTCATTGGAAGGAATGATGCTAAAGCTGAAGCTCCAATACTTTGGCCACCTGATGAGAAGAGCTGACTCATTAGAAAAGACCCTGATGCTGGGAAAGATTGAGGGCAGGAGGAGAAGGGGACGACAGAGGATGAGATAGTTGGATTTTGCAATAAATGGCAACCCACTCCATTGTTCTTGCCTGGAGAATCCCAGGGATGGCAGAGCCTGGTGGGCTGCTGTCTATGGGGTCTCACAGAGTTGGACATGACTGAAGTGACTTAGCAGCAGCAGCAAGCTTCCAAAATGGGTCCCCAGCCCACTCACTGGTCTTTTCACCCCTCTTCCTTCCTTCAGAGATTGAGGGCAGGAGAAGAAGAGGGTGACAGAGGATGAGATGGTTGGATGGCATTATCAATTCAACGGACATGAGTTTGAGCAAACTCTGGAAGATAGTGAAGGGCAGGGAAGCCTGGAGTGCTGCAGTCCATGACTGAACAACAACGGACCCCTAGCCACCTCCCTTGCATCATCTCCTGACAGCCTCTCCTCAGAGTCCCATCTTCCCAGAGTCTACGGGGGGTCCCTGCCCTTCCAAGACTTTGCTGGTGCTGCCCCCTCCCCCAGATAGCTGAAATGTTTCCTCCTTTATGAGGTCTCCACTAAGCCTCCCCATTCCTCCATGAACTGCTTGACCCTCCATTCCCGTAATACCTGCTATAAACCTGCATCTGTTTGTTGTATAAATGGATAAATGACCGCTCAAAGACCTGCTGCTGCTAAGTCACTTCAGTCGTGTCTGACTCTGTGCGACCCCATAGACGGCAGCCCACCAGGCTCCCCCTGTCCCTGGGACTCTCCAGGCAAGAACACTGGAGTGGGTTGCCATTTCCTTCTCCAATGCATGAAAGTGAAAAGTGAAAGTGAAGTCACTCAGTCGTGTCCTACTCTCAGCGACCCCATGGACTGCAGCCTAGCAGGCTCCTCCGTCCATGGGATTTTCCAGGCAAGAGTACTGGAGTGGGTCGCCAGTGCCTTCTCCGGCTCAAAGACCTAAGGTGGGCAAATAACCAGATTTATGGGGAATAAAGTAGATTACAGGAAGAATAGATTGGTGACTTAATCTTGACAAAACCCTGGAACTAATTATCAATTGAGCACTTGAGGAAGAGTCCACCTTCTTCAGTTGAGACTTTTTTTTTTTCTGGTTTTTCTCCATGTGATTGGTCCCCCACCAGAAGCAGTGGTACTTTGGGGGTGAGATAAATGGGAAGCTGGGTGAGCGGCAGCACAAATAGGAAGACTTGGGACCCCAAAACCTTGAATAGTGGACAGACATTCAGGGGCAGACCCTAGTGCTACAGGGCTCTCCTGATTCTGTCCTCTCCCAGAGGACCTTGATGACACAAGAAATAAAGTAAGGAGAAGAGGGTAACCTTTTTAGGTAACATCCATTTGTTCTTTTCTTCATCCACCAAAAAATTATTGAGCACCCCTGTACACCAGGTACTGTCAAAACAGTAATTCAAAAGATGATGGCACGATTCCAAAACACTGTCTGCACTTAATGCCACAAAATTGTACACTTAAAAATTATTAAAATGGGAATTCTCTATAGGTCCAGTGGTTAGGACTATGCGCTTTCACTGCTAAGGTCCCAGGTTCAATCCCTGGTTGGGGAACTAATCCTATGAGTTGAGGGGTGTGGCCAAAAAAAAAAAAAAGCAAAATGGTAAACTTCATGTTATGTGTATTTTGTCATAATTTAAAAAAAAAGATCATGGCAGTTGGATACTTAGCTTATCTGGATGAAATGTAATAGTAACAAACGAAACATCCTATAAATCTCCACCCCTTCCCTAAATCTTTCAGAGGAGGATGGCAGAGACATGGACCCACAGCAATGTGCGCAAATGACTCTGGTCACTGGCCACAGATTTGACAGTCTATTATTTTGGGTTATTTTAGTGAAAAAAGTGGCTGGCTGCCCAATATGACCTCTACCAGGGAGAGGAAGACCCAAGACTTGCAGGGCTGTTATAAGGGAGGGGGCAGACATGTTCTCTGTGGTTCAAGGGGTCAAATGAGGAATTATATAGGCTGACAGATTTTATCTCAATAAAAGGCAGAGCTTTACATCAATGAGAGCTACTCAAAAAGTGGTGGACTTCTCTGGGAGGTAGGGGGTACCATCTCCAGGGGGAAGTTGTGGGAGTGGCCAGATAAAGCTTCCCTGTTCTGTTCTTAACTTCTGCAGCTTCTTCAGAATTTGTTCGGGGGGCCTCTTCTCATTCCATTATCTATTCAGTGATCCCAACTTTGGCTTCCAAGAGTAGCTCCCACATCCTGTTCTGAGCTCCAGCTCTGTGTGTCTAGAAATCCATCACACATTTTCTCATGGATGATCCATCCATGGCTCAGGCCCAGTTGGAATTCTTCTCCCCCATCATTTCCAGGTCTCTCCATCTTCTATGTGTGACACACACACTCATTGGTTGAAACCTTCAGTCCATCCTTGGCTCTTTCAACCCCTACCATACATACAATCACCAAGACAAGTCATGACTACCCTTGAAATATCTCCTAAGCTGGGTCCAGGAATCATTAAGTGACTCTAATGAGATAGTGTTCAGTTCACATTTTGAAACACCTCTTTTAGATGTGGTTTCCTTTTGCTGTTCTGAGCAGTAGCAATTTTCATAGGGTGGGAAGCGGGAGAAGAGAAGGCGGGAGAGGAAGGAAGGGATGGGTCCCTAAATTAGTCACTTTGGATGCTGTGAGAAAGACCCGAAATAACAGTGACGCTCAAAGAGATGCTTATTCTCACCCGGGGGACAATCCGGGTATGTCCAGGGCTGATGCTGCAGCCCCGCAGGGGCCTTCTGTCTTGCTGCTCTGCAGTCCCCAGGGTGTTGCCTTTGGCAGTGTGGTCCTCGATGGCTCACCACATCTGTGTTGTAGACAGTGGGAAGGGGGAGGAGAAGAGAGCGGGCATGCGCCTCTTTAAAGGCAGGACCCAGAAGTTATACATCAGTTCCTTCTACATCCTATTAGCCAGAAAATGGTCACACGGCCATTCCCTGCTGCAAGGCAGGCTGGTATCTGTAGTCTTTAGCTAAGTGGCCCTGTGCCTAACAAAATATAAATATTCTACAGAAGGGGAGGAAACTAGATGTAAAGGGAACGCTAGTGGTTTCTGCCACAGTCATTTTATACATTTCAGTGTGACCTACATGGCAGCTAACTGGCTAGACCTTAAGGATATAGTACATGAAGGCTTAACATACTAATGAAGTTCCATCAGCATCCAGTAAAGCTCTTCTTTCAGGCTTCCCTGGTGGCTCAGACTGTAAAGAAACTTCCTGCAATGCAGGATACCCAGGTTTGATCCCTGGGTCAGGAAGATCCCCTGGAGAAGGGAATGACAACCCATTCTACTATTCTTGCCTGGAGAATTCCATGGACAGTGGAACCTAGTGGGCTGCAGTCCATGGGGTCCCAAAGAGTTGGACATGACTGAGAGACTTTCACTTATTTTCAAAGCCCTTTTTTCATAGATGGCCACACTGATCTCAGAGAGGGGAAGTCACCTATAAAGATTGCCCAGCAAAGTGCCAGGACTGGAACTAGAACCAAACTTTGGGCTCACTATTTACTATTTCAAAGAGATCTGGCTGAGAGGCAGAAAAGCGGTACCAGGAAGCCAGGATTCTTGGGGCTAGGGAGAGACCACCTTTCCTAGCCTGTCTACCTGGGGACAGGCTAGGACAGGCCAAATTCAGACTTAAATTGAAGAAAGTAGGGAAAACCACTAGACCATTCAGGTATGACCTAAATCAAATCCCTAATGATTATGCAGTAAAAGTGAGAAATAGATTTAAGGGACTAGATCTGATAGACAGAGTGCCTGATGAACTATGGACAGAGGTTCATGACACTGTACAGGAGACAGGAAGCAAGACCATCCCCAAGAAAAACAAATGCAAAAAAGCAAAATGGCTGTCTGTGGAGGCCTTTTAAATAGCTATGAAAAGAAGAGAAGCAAAAAGCAAAGGAGAAAAGGAAAGTTATACCCATTTGAATGCAGGGTTCCAAAGGATAGCAAAGAAAGAAAAGAAAACCTTCCTCAGCGATCAGTGCAAAGGAATAGAGGAAAACAATAGAAGGAGAAAGACTAGCGATCTCTTCAAGAAAATTAGTGATACCAAGGGAACATTTCATGCAAAGATGGGCTCGATAAAGGACAGAAATGGTATGGACCTAATACAGAAGCAGAAGATATTAAGAAGACGTAGCAAGAATACACAGAAGAACTGTACAAAAAAGATCTTCACGACCCAGATAATCACGATGGTGTGATCACTGACCTAGAGCCAGACATCCTGGAATGTGAAGTCAAGTGGGCCTTCGAAAGCATCACTACAAACAAAGCTAGTGGAGGTGATGGAATTCCAGTTGAGCTATTTCAAATCCTAAAAGATGATGCTGTGAAAGTGCTGCACTCAATATGCCAGCAAATTTGGAAAACTCAGCAATGGCCACAGGACTGGAAAAGGTCAGTTTTCATTCCAATCCCAAAGAAAGGCAATGCCAAAGAATGTTAAAACTACTGCACAATTGCACTCATCTCACACGCTAGTAAAGTAATGCTCAAAATTCTCCAAGCCAGGCTTCAACAATACGTGAACTGTGAACTTACAGATGTTCAAGCTGGATTTAGAAAAGGCAGAGGAACCAGAGATCAAATTGCCAACATCCTCTGGATCATGGAAAAAGCAAGAGAGTTCCAGAAAAACATCTATTTCTGCTTTATTGACTATGCCAAAGCCTTTGATTGTGTAGATCACAATAAACTGTGGAAAATTCTGAAAGAGATGGGAATACCAGACCACCTGACCTGCCTCTTGAGAAATCTGTATGCAGGTCAGGAAGCAACAATTAGAACTGGACATGGAACAACAGACTGGTTCCAAATAGGAAAAGGAGTATGTCAAGGCTGTATATTGTCACCCTGCTTATTTACCTTATATGCAGAGTACATCATGAGAAACGCTGGGCTGGATGAAGCACAAGCTGGAATCAAGATTGCTGAGAGAAATATCAATAACCTCAGATATGCACATGATACCACCCTTATGGCAGAAAGTGAAGAAGAACTAAAGAGCCTCTTGATGAAGTGAAAGAGGAGAGTGAAAAAGTTGGCTTAAAGCTCAACATTCAGAAAACAAAGATCATGGCATCTGGTCCCATCACTTCATGGAAAATAGGTGAACAAACAGTGGAAACTTTTGTTTCCAAAACAAACAAATGGAAACAAATAGTGGAACAAACAGTGGCAGACTTTATTTTGGGGGGCTCTCAAATCACTGCAGATGGTGACTGCAGCCATGAAATTAAAAGACGCTTGCTGCTTGGAAGAAAAGTTTTGACCAACCTAGATAGCATATTCAGAGAAGGCGATGGCACCCCACTCCAATACTCTTGCCTGGAAAATCCCATGGATGGAGGAGCCTGGTGGGCTGCAGTCCATGGGGTCGCGAAGAGTTGGACATGACTGAGCGACTTCACTTCCACTTTTTACTTTAATGCATTGGAGAAGGAAATGGCAACCCACTCCAGTGTTCTTGCCTGGAGAATCCCAGGGACGGGGGAGCCTGGTGGGCTGCCGTCTGTGGGGTCACACAGAGTTGGACACGACTGAAGCGACTTAGCAGTAGTAACTAAACGATGACAAGAACAACCTTCAGTTGCAGGTAAGAGAAATTTAGCTCAAACTAGCTTGAGGGGGTAAAAAAAAAGATTGGCTCAAGTATCTGGGCAGTCTTGGTATGCAGCTTGCTTCAGGCAGAGCTGGATCCAGGGACTTAACCGCTGTTTTCAAAAGCTACGCTTCTATCCAGTGCTGGTTAGCAAAGATGGACACTAGTTCTGTGACTTGATCCTTCTTGCCTTCTGGGAGACGTGTTGTCCAAGCAGCCCCTGCAGGGACTGGGAAAAGGCAGGAGGGTTAAGAGAAAATGGGGTGCTGCTGGTGGTTATGGTAGGGGTGAGGAGTTCCCCTCAGACATCCCCAGATCCAGGGCATCGTAGTATAGAGCCCACCTCAGCCCTTGATTTTTGGTTTTGGCTTTATGGAGGTCATCTCTGGGGAGATTCCTTGTGGCTCCACCTCTTCTGGGGGTGGATGCACTTACTGAACCTCAGGCCTTGGGTGGCCCGGGCCCCTCCCTCCTTCTTCTCTGTGAAAGCCAAGGCACCCTGTGCTCTTTCCTGCCAGGGCTCCTTGGAATTCCCACATTTGGCTGGGACAGGGCTCGATGAGGATGGAGGAAGTGGAGGAGGGAAAACTGGCTGGTGATTCACTGGGAGGGGTGGCACATGCTGACTCCAGGGCCATCCTGCCTGGGGGTGAGAATTCCCCTTTGTAGAAAAGGTGGGCAGGGCGGTGTGAATGCAGCCTGAGGCCTGTGCGTCTCCAAGACGCTCTGTGTGCTGGGCAGCCTGTCTGTCCCAGTGGTCACAGGTCATGCTTCTGTTGCCTAGCAATACCCTCTCTGAGATGTGTTCCCCTCTCCTGTGCTCAGCTCTAGGAGCCCAGCTACTGGGGAGGGAGCCTCTCCCTGTCCTCGGTTCTGGGCTGTCAAGGCTTCTCCCCAGGGAACACATGAGACAGGAACTTCCCTGAGTCCAGAGTCTAGGAAAGGAGTTGAAGAGAGCAAATCCAACCCCTGGAAAGATTGAAGGCAGGAGGAGAAGGGGAGGACAGAGGATGAGATGGTTGGATGGCATCACTGACTCGAGACAGGGAAGCCTGGTGTGCTCTAGTCCATGGAGTCACAAAGAGTCGGACATGACTGAGAGACTGAACTGATTGACCACCCCCACTACCCCCAGGGAATCCTCACCTTCCCTCAGGAGGGAAGGACAGCTCGGCCCTTGGGGAACCTGATTAGATTGGGAGACCGCCCCATATTCATGGAGGTGGCAGCCAGACCAAGCAACCCTGGCAAGTAAACCCAGCAGCAGCAGCAGGAATTAGCTTGATGAATGGAGGAAATAGTCATCAGAAAAGGCTTAAGAGCCAGGCAGAGTGGTGTGCGTTTATTCCGGTGGTAAATGGGGAACCATGTGAGGGCCTTGTAGAGGAAAGATGTGAGCAGATTCCTGCATCAGGTCCTAAGAGGAGACACGCAGAGTGCGGGGTGGGCAGGGGCAGAGTGGAGAGTCACGGGAGGATCACAGGAGTGCTGGCCGCCAAGGTCAGGATGGGAGATGGTAGGCATGGGCAGCAGTGGGAAGAGTGAGGGAGACCCAGGAAGGACAGGCCTTGGTTCTGTCTTGGGGTAAATGAGAGCTCCTTAATCCTTAGTCTCTGTGATTCCTTCAGCAGACGGGCAGACATGGCCGGCCACTGCCTGCCAGCATTTCCCTTCAGTCTGTGGTGGCCCTTGTAGGCATGATGTGGTGCCTGCCAAGGGTGCCTTTATGAATGGACCTCGAAGGCTGCTGACTCAGCAGGCGGCAAGGCTTTGAGGCCGCCAGGTTTGGACCGGAACTGTCTGGGAAGGAAGTGGCTGCTCAGGGCTTCCCCACTGTGGACAGCTGGGAGGTGGGGCGGCGGCGCAGGATGCACCCGGCTTGGCTAAGGGACTCCCTCAGCTCAACTGCTGGGTGTGGGGGAAGGGGGAGAGGCGGGAGGTGCTTGGCTGGGATTGGGAGGGTTGCGACTGTGCAACTGAAACTGCTCAAAACTCGACTATTGATGCCATTCGCTCCCTGGAAGGGGAGAGAGGTGTGGCAGGAGGTGGAGAATGCAAACCCTTCTCAACTTTGTGCAAAACATGAAGTCCCCTCACTTATCTGGGCTTTAATTTTTTTTCCTCTTGCAAAATGGGACCAAGTCAGGCAGCCTGGCTCCCTGGGTGGTCTGAGCAATGTGAAACCTTTTCTATTTTTGTCAAATTGTATTGAATAGTATAAATCAACCCTGTTGACACATGGCTTAGTCAGGATGTGACCATCAGGCAGCAGCTGTGAGACCTGGGGAAAAGGCAGACAGCATTGGGGGTGGGGTGGGAGGAAGCCAGGGACTGGGAGCAGGGTCCTGGGAGGTTGCAGAAATACCCCACTCAATCCTGATTCCAGTATGGGGGCGGGGGTCAGTCTCAGAACAGGCCACTTCCGCTTCTCATTTGTCTTGGGCCCTCAGTATATGCATGTTAAACTAGCCCATGTCCTCTCCCTTGAGCCCCACACTCATTCACCGGGGGCCTTCAGAAGTCTCTCCAGGAAGTTCCTGCACAAACACCTTTCACTGCACACAGCCTACACTAAACCCTTCCCTGTTCTCTGCGTGAATGCTCCGCCTGCTCCCTAGGCTCAGACCACGGCCACCCCGACTGCTCCCCCTCTCGCTCCCCTGTCCTTCATGCTGCCGCTTTCCCCCAGACCTGCTTTGTCTCTTCTGTCCAACTCTTCTCATCTATCCTGCAGATGCTGTCAGTGTAATCTTTATGAAACACAGCTCTGACCATATCCTTTCTTTTATTCCAGAACCTTCTGTGGCTCCCAGCTGCCTTCAGGATAAGCTTCTGATCTCTTGTTATGTTGTTCAGTGGCTAAGTTGTGTCCAACTCTTTGCGACCCCATGGACTGCCGCACGCCAGGCT
The DNA here is from genome assembly GCF_055505025.1 of Bos grunniens. Lineage (NCBI taxonomy): Eukaryota > Metazoa > Chordata > Mammalia > Artiodactyla > Bovidae > Bos > Bos grunniens. Next base: position 81,859,581 of record NC_141174.1, on the reverse strand, counting down.
TTCTTGTCTTTCACTATCTTCTGGAGTTTGCTCAAACTCATGTCCACTGAGTCAGTGATGCCATCCAACTATCTCATCCTCTGTCATCCCCTTCTCCTCCTGCCCTCAATCTTTCCCAGTGTCAGGGTCTTTTCTAGTGAGTCAGCTCTTCACATCAGGTGGCCAAAGTATTGGAGCTTGAGCATCAGTCCTTCCAATGAATATTCAGGACTAATTTCCTTTAGGATTGACTGGTTTGATGTCCTTGCAGTCCACGGGACTCTCAAGAGTCTTCTCCAGCACCATAATTCAAAAGCATCAATTCTTCGGTGGTCCGCCTTCTTTATGGTCCAACTCTCACATCCATACATCACCACTGGAAAAACCATAGCTTTGACTATACGGACCTTTGTCAGCAAAATAATGTCTTAGCCGATCTCTAAGCCTTATTCTCCCCTACCAGCTGAGCCAAACTGATCTGTGTACATACTTGCGTTGCCCCGATCCGGCCAGGCTTGCCTATTCTTGGCCTTGCCTCTCCTATCTTTTGTTTGCATATCAGTATCTTAGAAGGGGTGGATCCTAACTGCCTGCTGCCCTGCCTCCCCTGATCCAGCCTCCCCAGTGACTCAATTCCCTCCTGCCAGCATCTCTCAAAATATCCCTCAGCTGGGAGCCCTGTAGGGTGTGGGAAGGAGGACCTCCCAGTGGGCTGTTGCAGCCTTCCACCAGGCTGGTCCAGGGGAGATGAGGTGAGAGAGAGGGCTTGGTAAGGACCTTTTGAGACAGAAGCTTCACTTCCTCTTCCTCACCGGCAGGGGCAGCCTTCCATCACGGAGAGTGCAGCTGTCAGCTGCCTCACGAGAAGATGCTGTGTGGACCGAGCAGCACGGGTGTGAGTGTGGCCCCCGCCCTGGGAGTGCTGTGGTTCTGCCTCACAGGTGAGGGGAGCAGTTTGGAGCCTTGAGGTGCCTTGAGGCCTCTCTGTCTGGCAGGGCTGGGAAGCTTTTGGCTAACTGCCTCCAAATCTCCTCTGTGCCCTGTCCACCTCATTCCTACCTTGGGATCCACCTTACTTGATATTTCTTAGCCTCTGTTTTCTCTTCTGTAAAATGGTAACGTGAGCATTAAATGTGATAAGGCTGTTTCTCAAACACACGTGTGCTCCCTCCTGAGGGCCTTTGCACATACTGTTGCATCTGCCTAAAACTTTCTCCCTCCACATGTCTGCATGACTCGATCCCATATTTCATTCAAGCCATTGCCCAAATGTCACCTTGCCCAGGCTACTGTGTATAGAATAACACCTCTTCCCTCCCTTTCGCTGGCCTTACTTTATGCTTCTTCCCAACACTAATCTCCACCTGACATATTATATGTTTACTTGCTTATTGCCTGCTTCGCTCAAAGAGTAGAATGTATCCCCAGGGCCAGGATTAATGCCAGCCACATAGCAGGTGCTCAATAACCATGTTGAATAAAGGATATAAGTCTTCCCCCACAGTTCTTGGCACAGAGTTGGCTTTCAATAATGGCACCTACTTTAATGACAACACCATCATATTTCAAATCCTAATCTGCTCAGAGGGAGACGTCCTCCTTCAAGGGGGAAGACAAAGCTGAATGTCTGGTGCCATCTGGTGGTCAAAAGAAGGAAGCACCGCTTTACCCAGCGGTACGTTGATTTCTCTAGAGAAAGGGCTTTGGGTGACTCCTCAGGTTTCATCCCCCAAATGCCCCCATACAAGGGGCACCCTGTTGGTCTCCAACTGGAGATCTGGCCTGTGGTGCCTGGCAGCCTGGCAGGAGATCCAGTGAAAGCTTAAGGCCTTTAGAGATCATCACACACTGCAAAGATGTTGATGATGGGTGTGTGTGTGTTAATTGCTCAGCTGTGTCTGACTCTGCGACCCCATGGACTGTAGCCCGCCAGGCACCTCTGTCCATGGAATTCTCCAGGCAAGAAAACTGGAATAGGTTGCCATTTCCTCCTCCAGGGGATCTTTCTGACCCAGGGATCAAACCTGGGTCTGCTGCATTGCAGGCAGATTCTTTACTGTCTGAGCCACCAGGGAAGCCCAAAGACAATGATACCACCTCCCTATATGTAATTCACAATGAAAATACTAACTATAAAATGCTATTTTTCAAAATGTGAGAAAACTTTAATGAGTGCTATATTCAGCTAGCTTTGTTTCAAGACTGGTCTCCACACTTTCTGAGTGTGCCTGCTTTGCTGATGCCCAGAGCACACACTTATCATAACCATTGCCCAAGAATGGCAGTGCCAGGCTAGGAGGCACATATCACCAAAAGAAAAGCTGTCAGGAACCCCAACCTAACTTCCCAGGGCTCTAAAAGAAGAGCTGGACTGGAGGCAGAGGTGACTGGGTGGGAGGCTGCAGAGTAAACCCACAGGAAAGAGGGCAGGGGTGGGAACAGGGCAACCTGCCCTAGGGGGCTTTTCTCTGACTATATCAGACTCTTTTTTCATTCCCTTTCAATCTCAGCTTAGTATCTCTTTATGGAGAATGTGGTTCACCACCATATTTAAATGCACGGGTAATCTTTCTTTCTTGCATAAAAACTAATTATGTTTGTTGAGGAAAAGAAAAAGAACTTGTGATTCTCATCCAGAGAAAACCACTAATAGCATTTTGGTGCATATTATTGTTTAGATTTTCTTTTCATAATTTATAAAAATAGTGTATACTTGGGAAATGCAGCCAGCACAGACAGGTGATGCACCTGCCAGATTTTTTAAAAAACTACGTCTTTACTTTCTATCCATTGGCTTCTTTCTTCCTTCATACTCATGCTACCAAGATCACATGCTACCAAGAATTTGTGTGCTAGTTTGTCTCTATCTCCCACTAAAATTTAAGCTCTTCAGAGGTGTGACCTTGGTGGTGTTCTCTGTGGCATTCCTAACTCTTACCCTTGGCGTAGTATGTATTTACTATATTCATGTTGGCTGAACTAGAACCACAAGTAATAAACTCTCCTCAATTCAGTTCAGTTCAGTCGCTCAGTCGTGTCCGACTCTTTGCGACCCCATGAATCGCAGCACGCCAGGCCTCCCTGTCCATCACCAACTCCCAGAGTTCACTCAGACTCATGTCCATCGAGTCAGTGATGCCATCCAGCCATCTCATCCTCTGTCGTCCCCTTCTCCTCCTGCCCCCAATCCCTCCCAGCATCAGAGTCTTTTCCAATGAGTCAACTCTTTGCATGAGGTAGCCAAAAAACTGGAGTTTCAGCTTTAGCATCATTCCTTCCAAAGAACACCCAGGGCTGATCTCCTTTAGAATGAACTGGTTGGATCTCCTTGCAGTCCAAGGGACTCTCAAGAGTCTTCTCCAACACCACAGTTCAAAAGCATCTCTCCTCAGCCCTTAAAAAAGCAGTGGACAGGGCCTGAAGTTAACTTGGAAGGGGAGGGGAACTAGGGAGGTCACAAGTGTCTCACCCTCTTCTCACCGTCCCACCTCACCAACCCCACCCTCAGGGGCCGCGGTGGAAGTCCAGGTTCCGGAAGACCCCGTGGTGGCCCTCGTGGGCACCGACGCCACCCTACGCTGCTCCTTCTCGACCGAGCCCGGCTTCAGCCTGGCACAGCTCAACCTCATCTGGCAGCTGACAGACACCAAACAGCTGGTGCACAGCTTCGCCGAGGGCCGCGACCAGGGCAGCGCCTATGCCAACCGCACAGCGCTCTTCCCAGACCTGCTGGCTCAGGGCAACGCGTCCCTGAGGCTACAGCGCGTGCGCGTGGCTGATGAGGGCAGCTTCACCTGCTTCGTGAGAATCCAGGACTTCGGCAGCGCCGCGGTCAGCCTGCAGGTGGCAGGTGAGAGCCGCGGAAGGGGGCGCCCTCCCCTTGGCACGCCCCTCCTACTTCCTGCAGCCCTTTACCCACTGCCCCAGTGCTGACCCTTGTCTTCACAGCCCCGGGCGCTCTTTCCCTCCACTATATCCCACTGCCCTTGCCTTACCTGACCTCTGCCCTCTACCCTCTGCTCCCCTCCAGCCCCCTACTCAAAACCCAGCATGACCCTGGAGCCCAACAAGGACCTGAGGCCTGGGGACACGGTGACCATCACGTGCTCCAGCTACCAGGGCTACCCCAAGGCCGAAGTGTTGTGGCAGGATGGGCAGGGTGCGCCCTTGACCGGCAACGTGACCACGTCGCAGATGGCCAACGAACAGGGCTTGTTCGACGTGCACAGTGTGCTGAGGGTGGTGCTGGGCGCTAATGGTACCTACAGCTGCCTGGTGCGCAACCCCGTGCTGCAGCAGGACGCCCACGGCTCGGTCACCATCACGCCCCATAGAAGCCCCACAGGTTTTTCTTTTGTTTTCTTAAATGTCCCTTGGGGTGGGGGACAGGGGCGGGGAGTTGGTCCAATCTCCAGTGGTCATAGTATCTGAATCTAGCTCCTTACCTTCAGTCTCCCAGAACAGTGAGACGCCTAATAATAATAACAGAAACAGGTTGCATAGAGGGAAAGCTTACTGTGGCAGGAGTAGGTGAGGGTGATGATCACAGGTCCTCTCAGCTCTCTGGGTCTCCTGACTCCAGGGCTCTGGAAACCGGTGGAAAGAGTGGAGAAGCATTCAGATCTCAGAAGAGAGTCGGAAGATAGGAAAGGGAAATGGGTCCTGGCGGAGAGGAGAGTTTTGCTTGAGCTGCAGGCTGCCCCAGGCCAGGTCCCCCAGGGAGATGGACCTTGTCAGGCCAAGGCCAAGCTGTTGTGATTCTTGTCAGACGATTAGGGACACGTCTGGAAGTGCTGAGACTCAATCTGTTTTTAGGTCTGGGGAGAAAATGGGAAGATGGCATGGGACCTGGGGGTCGATGGAGGAGATATGGGAGGCAGTGTGGTGGTAGCCGAGTGTCCCCACCCCTCCTCACTGCCCTGCCGCTCCAACCTCGCCCTCAGGTGCAGTGGAAGTCCAGGTTCCGGAAGACCCCGTGGTGGCCCTCGTGGGCACCGACGCCACCCTGCGCTGCTCCTTCTCGACCGAGCCCGGCTTCAGCCTGGCACAGCTCAACCTCATCTGGCAGCTGACAGACACCAAACAGCTGGTGCACAGCTTCGCCGAGGGCCGCGACCAGGGCAGCGCCTATGCCAACCGCACAGCGCTCTTCCCAGACCTGCTGGCTCAGGGCAACGCGTCCCTGAGGCTACAGCGCGTGCGCGTGGCTGATGAGGGCAGCTTCACCTGCTTCGTGAGCATCCGGGACTTCGGCAGCGCCGCGGTCAGCCTGCAGGTGGCAGGTGAGAGCCGCGGAAGGGGGCGCCCTCCCCTTGGCACGCCCCTCCTACTTCCTGCAGCCCTTTACCCACTGCCCCAGTGCTGACCCTTGTCTTCACAGCCCCGGGCGCTCTTTCCCTCCACTGTGTCCCACTGCCCTTGCCTTACCTGACCTCTGCCCTCTACCCTCTGCTCCCCTCCAGCCCCCTACTCAAAACCCAGCATGACCCTGGAGCCCAACAAGGACCTGAGGCCTGGGGACACGGTGACCATCACGTGCTCCAGCTACCGGGGCTACCCCGAGGCCGAAGTGTTGTGGCAGGATGGGCAGGGTGCGCCCTTGACCGGCAACGTGACTACGTCGCAGATGGCCAACGAACAGGGCTTGTTCGACGTGCACAGTGTGCTGAGGGTGGTGCTGGGCGCTAATGGTACCTACAGCTGCCTGGTGCGCAACCCCGTGCTGCAGCAGGACGCCCACGGCTCGGTCACCATCACAGGTAGGGGCCGACGAGCAGCTGGGGAAGGATAGAAGGAACCATCGCTTTTTATATAGACTCTGAGCCAGAATTCAGATAGGTTTGGGTGGTCAGGAAACTTAACAATTTTTTTTTTTTTTTTACATTTCACGTGTCTCAAATTCTCCCCCAAGCAGTCCTTAAGGGACTTGCTATATTGCGCAATAAGAATCATTTGTAGTATTTGCCCTCCTAACACTTTTCACTTTATGCATTGGTGAAGGAAATGGCAACCCACTCCAGTGTTCTTGCCTGGAGAATCGCAGGGATGGGGAAGCCTGGTGGGCTGCCGTCTATGGGGTCGCACAGAGTTGGACACGACTGAAGCGACTTAGCAGCAGCAGCAGCAGCAAGAGTGTCTTAGTTGGTACTTGGGGACTGAATACCTGTCTGGAATCTGGAGGTGTTCCAGGAGGGAGTTCTGGAGCAGCCACAAGGCATAGCTCTGTCTGGAGTGCTTTCCTACGGGAACCTCTCCAAGTGCTGAGAAGGTGTTGCTATGTCACCATCTGTTGCTGGGCGCCATCTAACTGTGAGCCCCTGAGAGACAGCTGGGCCTCTCCAGGTGGTCAGACCCCTCACTCCATCAATGTCAGTTCCCCATGGAATTAAACTGGACCCAGCCAGCCTTTGGACTTCACGGGTAGCTCAACTGGTAAAGAATCCACCTGCAAGGCAGGAGACCTGGGTTCGATTCCTGGGTTGAGAAGATCCCTTGGAGGAGGGCATGGCAACTGACTCCAGTATTCCCTCCTGGAGAACCCCCATGGACAAAGGTGCCTGGCATGCTACAGTCCCTGGGGTTGCAACTAACCACAGCACACAGCACAGGCAGCCTTTGGAATGGCTGGGCTCTCTCTGCTGCCCCCATGTGGTCAAACACCAGATCAATGCTGCCCCTTGGGCAATTCCCTCAATTTACAGTTTTGGGCTCCTAGCCCACACTTCCCTTCTTTTAGTGCCCACCTCAGTGTGTACCCCTTGTGCCTGGAGGTGTGAAGAGGGCTCAGACCTACACTCAGGCCAGGGGGAGGCAGTCTTCATCCTTATTTGGATCGCATTCTGGCTCCTCTGTACCTCCCCTTCGGACAGCTAACCTTTCCTAGGGACCCCCCTGCATTCTCTGGGATCAGGACAGCAGGTTCTGTCCATCTGGTTCTCCTATTTCTTTCCCATGACTTCCACCTGACCTGCGGCCCACAGAAGACCTGATCCCCCTGATAACCAGTTTCTGCGCAAGCCTCAGGCTTCACTGACTCACTCCTGTCTTCCTGCGCCCCATTTGCAAGGACCTTGCGTGGCCTTCACTTCTGCAAGTGTCCATCGCATTTGCCTTCTAGGAATTGAGGCTCATTCCTCCTCCTCTTTCACGGTTTTTCTTCTGGCAAGGCTTTGTCCCTTTGCCCACCCCCTCCCCAAGATTGACTTCACCCTCTTTCTGGAGACCCTAGGCCTGTACTTTCTGTGGGGTTGTTACTGCTCTGGGCTGTTGGATGTCCCATGGGGTCTCCTTGACCTTTTAGATACGTCAGCATATGGTCTGATGTAGCCACAGGAGAGAATCAGAAATATTAGCTACAGCAGGATTGACAGAGAATGTGAAGTTTTCAGAGGAGTGGGGAGTGATCAGAATGGGCTGCAGTTTCAGAAGTCTCTAGGGACAGGTGGGGTTGAGGGGACCTTGAAGGATTGGTGATCTTCACGATAATTTGCACACTGAACTAAATTAGCTATTTGCCATCCTGTGTAGAAAGGACTTGTGAGTATGCGATTATACTCATATACCTGAAGATGCAGGTCTGAAACCCCACTCTGTCCTTGACTGGCAGAATGAGGACAAGCCTGACCTGTACTGAGGGCATCAACACCAGCCTAGGGGTGGGCATAGTGGGAACCCCTCCACCTGGGTGTTTCTGTGGCTCTGCTCCTTGCTTTTCTGCAAAAGCCCCACCCTGGGATCCCCAGGGGTTTCTTCCATGTGCTTCCTGGTACTATCCTCCTTTCCTGCTGCTGCTCAGTGGGGACATTTCTCCACCTGAGAGAAAAACATTAAAAATTATAGTAGCTGGCATTTAAAGTGTGTTCATTTCACAAATGAGGAAGCTGAAGGCCAGAGAGAAGAGAGAACTTTCCCAAGGCCACAGCCTAGCACAGTGGCTCTGACTCTTTGGGGATTAGCCACCTCTCTGAAAACTGGATACATGATAAATGCAGTCATTTGCATTTAAGTTTTGAGGGCTTGTGGCCCTGCTGCACTCATCCATGGGGGTCTGTGGACCTTGGCTCCAGCATCCTGCAGTGAGCAGATGAACCAGAATCCAACTTTTAGCCTCTCAGCCTAATTTCCTCTCCTCCCCACCACCCAGCCTCCTGTTTTTCTGAGAGCAGGTCTGCCCTACTTTGGAGCCCTTGGCCTGTATTTCGCTTTGGGCAGCTTTGTGCCTTGGAAAACGTTCTGGGACTCTGACTTTGAGTCCTCTGGCCTGGTCCCTCTGCACCTGCTGGAGGTTAGTTGCATGTGCTGTATGTGGAGGGGGCTTTGTGGAGCAAGCCCTGGATGTGGAGTCTGAAGATGCAGGTCTGAGCCCCTCTCTGTCCTTGGCTGGTGGGATGAAGGCAAGTCAGACCTGTGCTCCAGGTACCAACACCAGCCCAGGGCTGGACAGGGCAGTAGCCCCACCTCCTGGGTGTTTCTGTGGTCTGCTCCATGCTTTCCTGCAGGAGCCTCCCCTGCTCTGGATTCCCAGGGGTCCCTTCCATGCGCTTCATGGATTGGCTGGCCTGTCCTCTTGTGTCAGCTGCTGTCTTTCTCTTCTGCTCCTGTTCCCCAGGGTGATGGGTCCCTTTGCTGCTGATATCCAGAGCAGCAGTGTAACCAGCCATGCCTGTTGGAAGTGACCCTGGCTGCAAATCCCCATGTCAGTGTTAAGGCCTCCACTGCCCGAGGGTTGATGGCACTGCTCTTTGCTCTGATGGCATCTTCTGCAGGAGCTTTTGTTAGATTTGTTGTCCCCAAGGCCTCTGCCCAGGACCCCACGTGGATCCTGGGGCTGGGCTGGAGGATAGTGCACTCAGCACAGCTGTGGGTCCTTACCCAGCCAAGGGCAGCTCAGCTCCTCCCTCTGCCCTGAGACTGCCAACAGGAGGGCCCTCAGCGTTTCACAGCACTATTCCCCTGGCAAGTCTCCTTCTCAGGGGTAAACCTGTACTTGGGTGCCCTCCGTGTCCACCCTCATCTTTATGCGGGAATCTGCACCCATTTTCTGTCAAAGCCTGGATGTATATGTATTTTAGGTTTTGTGGGCCACATACCATCTCTGTTGCTGCTGCTGCTGTCTTTCCTTTATTTGGTAACCCTTTACAAATGTAAAACTATTATTAGCTCTTGGGTTGTACAAAAACAGGCCACGGGCCAGATTTGGCCCATGGACTGTGGTTTGCCAACTCCTGATCTGTAAGATGGAGAATATCACCAGGTGGGGCTGGGGAAGAAAGGGGGGCTTCCTGAGGAGGAATCATAAGCCAGGTGGAGAGTGAGGGAGCACTTTTCAGGTAGAGGAAACCGAGAGCAGTGGTGCAGGGGCTGGGAGCAGTCGGTCGTCTCTACGGAGAATGGAATTACAAAGAAGCTTGAAGCACTATTTCCATGTCAGTAGGGAGCCATAGAAGGTTCTTGAGCATCTTGGGCCACAGATTCTTCAAACCTCCCAGGTTGAGGCCTGCCCATGACAATCCCAGCTGTGTCAGGCTTTGGAGGGTTTGTGGATGTGGGGGGAAGGGGCACAGGAGCTTATGTAAGCTCAGTTCATGGTGTGGGGGCCCCCTGAAGGTAGGAGCCCCCTGTTCACACTCTGGAGCCGGGGGGTTGTCCTCAGGAGCACTGGGGGTCAGGCATGACAGTCTCTCCCCATTCTCCCCACCTCCCCTCCCAGGACAGCCCATGACATTCCCCCCCGAGGCCCTGTGGGTGACCGTGGGGCTCTCCATCTGCCTTGTCGCACTGCTGGTGGCCCTGGCCTTCGTGTGCTGGAGAAAGATCAAACAGAGCTGCGAGGAGGAGAATGCAGGTAAGTGAGAGAGGCGGTGTGCATGTGTCTCCGGGTATGTTGGTGTGTCTATGATATCAACAGGAGTGTCACTTTCCAGTGACAGAATGAATGTGTGTGCAAATGCAGCTACATTGTGTGTGTATATGTGTGATCTGGAGGCTGAACAGATCTCGTGTGTTTAAAGACGTGTGAGCCTGCCCGTGAGTGTGCAAACATGCAGGGTGAGTGTGCAGAAATGCACGGTGGATGTGAGTGTGACTAGGAGCAAGTAGTGGATGTGTAACAGAGGGATGAATGTGTCTGTGTGTGACCGTGAGAGCATAAGTCACGTGAGTGTATCTGTGAGTGAGAGCACGTGGAGATCGAGTCATGCAGGCGTGAGTTCTTTGTGGGTTTGTGTGTCACCATGAGAGGCTGTGTCATCCTTAGAGTGGACAGTGTCTGAAGCAGCCGCTGTTTGCTGGGGTCAGTGTGGGTTGACTTGGTGATTGGTAGGTGGTAAGTCGACATTGATAGGTAGGTGGTTTGACCCTGGTAGGGAAGTCGACTCTGGTGAGTGGTGGGTGGGTGAGTGAGTGGATAGTCCTTGGCCAGGTGAGTGGTGGGCTCCTGCCTGGGGTCCCTCTTATCCTGGCACAGGCCAGGCCTGCTCAGCCCCATCCGCCTGCCTCCTGCACTCCCAGGAGCAGGTCAGTGATGAAGGTGGGTAGGGCTGAGGAAGTTTCTGTTCCCAGGAGCCGAGGACCACGATGGGGATGGAGAAGGATCCAAGACGGGTAAGTCTGAACCCAGAGGGACTCTGTTGGCTGAGGACATGCAGGGATGGGGCAGGGACCCCAAGGTCTGGAGGGGCCCCATTTACTTGAAGGTTTGAATGAAATGTGTCCTGTGGACTGAGGCCTCCCAGCCTCGGTGAGTCTGGTCTTTGCTCAGAAGTAGACCGGGAGGCAGGTCTCCCACCTGCTGCTTCGTTTCTCCTGTCTACCTTTACCACCTCCCAGGGCCACTCCACCCTGAAGGACCTGGCTTGGCAAGCAGGGCAGGCTGGGTTCCAGACCCAGCTTATATAAGCTGAGTGGCCTTGAGCAAGTCACTTTGCCTCTCTGGGCCTCAGTTTTCTCCTAGCTGCTCCTTTCATGGGTGGTGTGAGTTAAATTAAATGAGATCATGTATATGAAGGGCCTGATATTGTGCCGGGGGCCTGCAAGGGCTCCGTGGTTTTCAGTCCTGTTATTAGCACTGTGTTTTCAGCCTGACACAGTTCCACTCTGCTAAGAGGCTGAATAACTTTGGTCAGCGTTTTGTTCTTCTGGGCTTCAGTTTCCCATATGTAAAAACTGGCCTCCTGGCCTTCCCTGATGGCAGCAGAGGGCCGTTTTGAACCTCTCTCGAGTGACTTTGCGAAGGGCCCAGCACTTTGGGGACACAAGCCTGGAGCCTGGAGAGGAGGCGCCAAGGCCCTGGTGCCCCTTGGCCACTGGAGGCCTCACTGCCTTCCCTCCCCAGGGCCCATGTATTGGGGGAGCAGGTTCTTGCTGAGCCCTCTGTGATGGTGCCAGTTGACACGGGTTACCCCCCAATCCCTGAAGAAGGAAGGGCAGAAGATTGACCTCTGGGGACTGTTGTAAACTGTGCCAATTCATTCTCTGCCTTTGGTGTATGGGTGTGGCAGGTATAGACACAGCCTGGGATCAGGCCTCATTTTTCTTGTTCAGAGGCAGGTGCAGTTGGCAGAAGGGAGGGAGTGGGGAGAAGAGGGGGGCTTAGAGACACGCTTAGTCTCAGTTCTGCAAGATCTTGGGCCTAGCTGGCGACACCTGCAGCCTCCCTTAGCGCCTCTCTTAACCCTATTTGTAGAGCAGGCTCAGGGTACTCTCACATCCCTCACTCACAGGAGGGCTGGGAAATTGTTCCCATTATAGAGGTTCAGAAAACAGGCCTGGGGGAGGAGTGACAAGTCATAGAGCAGAACGGGAACCTGGGGCAGCAGCTGAGACCCCTTTTCCAGTGCTGTGATGTTTCCCGCGCCCTCTCAACTTCTCCCTCCTGCCTCCTCCTCCCAGGCCTTCCCAGTCTTCTAGACTTTATTTCTTCCTTACCACCACTTTCCACAGTTCCCCCTTCACTGTGTTCTTCCTTTTTTGCAGCCCTGCGGCCCCTGAAACACTCTGAAAACAAAGAAGGTAAAGACGTGGTGTTTGTGCATCTGTGTGTGTGCCCTTGTGTGTAGGAGGCTGGGGGCTGGTCATTGGTGATGGGGTTGCTGCTGCCCCGAGGCTCCCTCCCCTAGAAGGACAGCCTCAACTCCTCCCTGTTGAAATGGCAGCAGGCGGAGAAATCAAGGTCCCCACTACTCTTAACAGGATGCAAATATGATAGAGGCTTAACCGGGACAGGAGTCGAGATTGTCTTAAGGCCACTGGTACCCTGGAACCAGCTTCCTCCTACCTGGCTTCTGCCTTCTTCTACTCAAAGCTTACATTGCCAGGTCCAGGTGGCTGCTCCAGCTCCCACACCCCCTCCAGAACGAAGAGGGAAAGAGGAGAGGGAGGGGACATTTTTTTCTAGGGCTTGACTAGAAATAGCTCCTGTCACTCCTGTTTATATCCATTTGTCAGAACCTAGTCACGTGACTGCAACTCAAGTGAGGCTAGGAAATGGGGTTTTCAGCTGGACAGGCACGTTCCTGGTACACAGTCAGTGGTTAATAATTGTTAGTGATGGTTATTGGTCAGATTATCATAACATCAGCAGTTACATTAGGAAGTGGTTGGTTGGAGGTTAGTTTAGTTTGAGATTCTTCTTTATTAAAAGTGACCAGGAGCTACACCTCTGTGTGTGTGTTTATAAATATATGTATATCTCTCTGTGTGTCTGTGTATTTTGAATAAGCTATTTCTCAATGCAGACTTATCACTAAATATGAGTGGCTTCCACTTAGAAGGTCAAAAGTTTTGGGACCTTAATTTTTGGCCAAAGGTTATGGAGCCTTAAGTAACTTTCAGGTTGGCTTGCTGTCCCTGTCAGGAAATAAACTCTCCATTCAGATCATGGCGGAGAGTGAGGCCATGGGTGTGAATGTATGGAGTGGAGAAGATGAATCGGGACAGACAGGGTGGGGGGCAGCATGGGGAAGGGAAGAGTGTGCCAGACCAAGAGAAGGGAAGGGTGCAAGGTGGCTGGATCCAGGGGGACTGAGAGAAGCCGGCGAGGACTGGGCAGTCTCCTCCAGGTACCCTCATAGTCAGTCTGATGCCCGGCTGCTGTGTGTGTCTATCTGAGCCTTGAGGGCAGTGCTTGCTGTGGGGGTTGCCAGTCAGACTGTCAGCCCCCTCACACATACTCCCCCCACCCCCCGAGTATGTGACCACATCCCTGGGGATCCGACATTCCCGCATTTAACGCTCCCCCCTCTTTTTTCCTTCCCATCATGAAATGTAGATGATGGACCAGAAATAGTCTGACCGCGAAGCTCAGGGAGCTGCTGCCCCTGCCCTGGGGCTCCCACCTCTGGCTGCACTGGAGCCTCAGTATGAGCTCTGGGCTGGGGGCTTCCCTGCCTCCAACAGACGGCGTCCACTCTAGCGGATCTCCTCATTCTGCAAAGGACACGATACACAGACCACCCTGCAGCCTTACTTCTCTGATGGACACGATTCCCGAGTCATCCTGCTGCCTTATTTCTCCAGTGACACGATACCTAAATCATCTCGCCGCTTATTCCTCACGGACGCAATACACAGACCTCCCTGCCGCCATATTTCCCCAATGGATATGCTACACGGACCATCTGGCTGCCATTTTTCTCCAAAGATGTGGTACACAGTCTCCCCTCGCCTTGTCTCCGATGGTCCAGATACACTAGCTATCACTTCTCAGCCTTCTCCCCCATCTGTCCGTAACTCTGTCTCCTCAGCAGAGGCCACTGCAGCCTTAGTATTTCCTCCAGACTAGAGGCGTCGCCTCGTGCTCTGGCCCCAAAGTCAGCCTCTTCCCTCCTCCACTAAGTGAATACAGGGCCCCTCCCCCAGGCATGCAGACAACCAGGTGCACGTGCTGGAACACGTGAGGACCTCCCCCGGCCCTGCCTCTTCCGGGGCGCCCCGGGCTGTGCCCTGTGAGCCCCACCCTCCACCCGCCCTCCCCACGGGAAGGACGTGCTGGTCACACCAGGTCTGTGGGCGGCTGCATGGGCCCCCTTGTGATCTGCTGCTGTCCCTCTGCTTTTCCTTTCATTGATCCATTCAAGTAACGTTCACTGAGCATCTCTGGGCGTCAGCACTGTGTTAGGTACTGGGGACCCTGCGTGAGAAGACAAGCCCCTCCCTAAGGAGTGCGCCCTTCAGCCGAGAAACCCGTGAGGCAAGAGGGACTCGTGAGGGGCTCCTGCCATGCTTCCTGCTGAACCCCTCTTCTGGACCACAGTTCCCAGGATACCTCACTCCCATCCCACCCGGAATCCTTGCTCAGAGACCTGGAAAGAGAGACAGAGCCTCTTGCCACAACTGGAGCATCTGATGGTTTCCAAAGTGTCTTTCCAGGCATGCACAGCGGGGACAGGCAGCCCAGACCCGACCGACCTGGGGAGCTGAGAGCTGCAGCGCAGGGGAAGCCTGAGGGCAGGGACAGCCCCTCCCCCACCATGGTGCTATTCCGGAGCTGGGCAGACAATTTCTGGCACGTCTCCGGCCAGTCCCCAGCCTCCAGTGGAGTAAACTTCTGAGGACCTGATGTCCTCCTGTTGACATCCCTCCCTTCACCAGGAATGAAAGATGTGGGGGTTTCTAATTTAAATGTGGGACTCTGAGAAATTTTGTTAACCGGGGGTGCATTTTGGGAAAAATAAATGCCTTTGTAGAAAGCTTTTTCTCTGTAAATTGTGTGGCAGCAGGGCTCGACTGGAAGAATTCCCTCCTGGACGTTTGAGGCCCAGAGTAGGGGTGCTTGGATCTCCTTAACTCTCACCGTCCTTAAGTCCCTGGGTTTCCATGGCCCTTTTTCTAACTTCATTTACCCACTTGATAAGGATGCTGGCTGTCCAGAAAGCCAAGTCCTTTGGTCACTGTATGGGGCTCCACCCACTCTTAGAAGTGTCGCCTAATATCTTTATCTCAGAAGATTCAGACTCTAGGCTTGTTTAAGGCCTAATGCCCCCATTTTATGGATGGGGAAACTAAGACCCAGGAAGAAGCTAACGTAGAAAAGGAACTCTACGTGCTCTTTTTGGCTGACACAGTGGAATGGGCACCAGGCCTGAGTCAGAGGTCTGGGTCTAAGACCTCATTTAGCCCTTCCCTGTGATCCTGAGCTGGGCATTTCACTTCTCTGGGCTTTAGATTTTTTATTTTTTTGGCCACGCTGTGCAGCATACAGGGTCTTAATTTCTCAATTAGGGATTGAACCTTTGCCCCCTGCATTTGGAGTCTTAACCATTAGACCACCAGGGAAGTCCCAAGGCCTTAGTTTTCTTATATGAAAAATGGGCTTGAGATTTTTCATCACCTTCCAGTTTCGAAGACTAAGAAGAAGAGGTGAACACGGCAAGCAAACCATTTCCAGAGAACCAGGTTCAAGGATGTGGGAGCCTGCAAAGTGCACTGGGCTCCTTTACTCTTGGGGGCCAGGGTCTCAGAACTGGCCCACCAGTCAGTCCCCAAACTCTGTGGGCCCTAGGGCAGCAGGAAGAGCTTGGGCTGGAGGTCAGGACAGTTGACTTTTGTTTTTAATTTTTTTTCTTGTTTTCCCTTTTGACTTTTGTTCCTGGCTCTGCTGCTGACTTGTGACCTGGTCCTTCATCCCTCTGAACCTTCATTTCCTTATCTGTTAAGAAGGGGTGAAGGGACTTCCCTGGTGGTCCAGTGGTTAAGATGCTGTGCTTTGAATGCAGGGGTCATGAGTTCAAACCCTGGTCAAGGAACTAAAATCCCACATGCCACGTGGCCAAATAAATAAAAATTTTAAAAACAGCAAAATATGTTTAAAAAGAAGGGGTGATGATACCTTTGGAAAGGTATGTGGAATTCTTTCCAAAGGGTGCTTCTTCTAAAGTCGATGGCCCTAGGAGTAAGTCCAGTCACCTTACTAGAAGGCCCCCCCGACTGGTGCTGTGGGTAGGTTTTAGATTCAAAAACCTTTCGCCGAGGCTCTGTCTCTTGCCCCTTGTCTCCCCCTCCACCCTGGAGCATGACCTCACCTCACCAGGCGTCAACCACACCAGTACAATAGTAGTTCATGTTTCGTAGGATTGCTGTGAGGGTTGGACAACATAGGAAGAAGACACTACAAACTATAAAGTGCTGGGCACACGTGATGGCTTATCTTTCCCTCCCTGCAGTCGGGTTGCACACACTTGCTCCCTCGGTGATTTTGTAGATGGAGCACAGCGACCCAGGGCAAGTTGTCTAAACCTCAGTTTGCCCATCAGTAAAACAGGCCCAGAAACTGGTGCGTTTTTTCTTTCGGACAGGGCTGGGAGATGGCTCAAACACGATGCTGAATCAGATGCTTAAGGGAGGGACCCAGCAGGTGTGGGACTTCCCTAGGGGCTGCAGGGTGAGGAAGGTGGCCATTCACTCCCCCCAGTAGCTGGTGCCCCCAGAGAGCAGTATTTTTAGCTGCTCTTCCTGGGCAAAGCTCCAACTCCTGCATTTTAATGGAGAAATAATTCTCACAGTGCGACAAGCTGTAGCCTGCAGGTGTCACATCCATATTAAAGAGGGGACAGAGCAGGGTTCATTTTCTTGGCTTGAGGTGTGACCGGAATTCACCTCCAGGACCATTTGTAACCAAGGCCATGAAGACCCATTAGTGGCACTGACCGTTCAGGAGGAGGAGCCTGGATGTTGGGCTACAAACAGAATGGCTGACGGGCCGAGTCACCCTGCCTTTCTCTCCCTGCTCTCTTCCTCTTCAGAGCGTTCTCTCACAAGCACGGACAGTGCCTTCCATGGTGTCTATTCAGGCAGAGGCACTTGACCTGGCTTATCCCAGGAGGCGGTTGCCTAGTGGGATGCTGGTATGTGTGGACCAAGGAACAGTTGTTGAGTCACTAAGTCGTATCTGACTCTTCACCACTGCGTGGACTCACCCACCAGGCTGCTATGTCCATGGAATTTCCCAGGCAGGAATACTGGAGTGGGTTGCCATTTCCTTCTCCAGGGAATCTTCCCAATGAGCAGAGACCCTGGCAGATTATTTTTTATTAGTAGTAAAAAAATTTTTTTTGGCCACATGGCATGTGGGATCTTAGTTCCCTGACTAAGACTTGAACCTGCACCCCCTGCAGTGGAAGCACAGACTCTTAATTACTGGACCATTAGGGAAGTCCCAGATCCTGCAAATTCTGAGCGGGGCAATAGCCAAAGATCTTAATGCAAAGCCCAAGTCTTAAACTGAGACAGGAAGCCAAAGATAGCCCTGAATAGCCCTGAACCCAGGCCTCCAAGTGCAGGACACTCACATGACCCGGAGTGGAGCCACCATGAAGTGAGCGGCCGGAACGTGGAGGAGGTATGAGGGACAGAGGATTCAACCACCACAAATGCAAATAATACAGAAATGTAGAAACTGGTTGTCTTCACCTCCAATCCCCTCACTCGGGGGAAAGTACTACTAACAGTTTGTTATCTTTCCAGACTTTTCCCCAGGCTTACTCATTTATAAAAATGAAATCACGAATTCTGTTCTACAGCTTTCTTTCCCCCTATTTGATTTACCATTTTCTCAGATCAGTTCTCTTAACTTTTTATGTTGAGTTGTCTCATACACCTAGTGTGTAAAAAAGATGCTAGTCCTCAGTGTATGGCTCTGTGAATTTTTAAAGAAGTGTTTACATCACCATGTAAATATCACCCAGATCCAGATACAGAACACTTTCAGCATCCAGAAAGTTCCCTCCTGACCCTGCCTAGTCAATGGCCCCACCCAGAGAGACTGCTCTGGCTGTTTTCACCATCGATTCGTTTTGCTTGTTCTTGAACTTAACATAAATGGATCCTACCTCATATACTATTTTGTGCCTAGCTTTTTGCAGAGACCTCCTTCATTCTTTCTAAATGGCTACATAGTATCTCCTAGCACTGCTATTCTAGAATAGACTTTGGCAGGTTCTACAGTTTGGAGACAAATACTGCAGCCTTGCGCTCCAGTTGCTACAGTATGGAGCCTCATACTCATCACAGGCCCATAGGCTGTAGATATTAAATGTTGGTAGAGTTACCTCTTGTTTGGGCTTCCTTTACAGCCAGTCCTCATGGCAGGAAGAATGTGCTAGTGAAGAGCACTTAGGGCCACTGGCAAAACAATTCTATACAGGGCAGCAAGGGTGCCAGGAATTGCCACCCCAGCCAGGCACTCAGACTCACAGTGGAGCCTGACCCAGCAGCGGATGAGGCCTGCGGACCTCTTTTCCTCCCCCACCCACCCTGCACTGCCTTACCCTTCAACACCTAACTTGTAGGGGCCCCACCTCAATTCCCCAGGTGCTACGGGTCTTCATGGTTCTAGGACCCCAGTCTTAGAGGTGAGTGTGTCTGCCTCTTGATGGATGGGTGGGCCTTGGGCTGAAAGGCGCATCCTGCATGCACACCTGACAATGGATGGGGCCACATTCATCAGCATCTCACTTAGATGCAGGTGCCTCAGGGCACATTCAATTTTCTGCACTTGTTTCTGAGGGTGTTCGTGACCTGCCATTTGGCTCCACCAGTTCCAGGTAATTACAGTGACACTATCTCAGCACTAATGAGGTGGTGCCTGTTAGAGCACAGGGAACGCTGGGCCTCACGGGGCACACACATCCCAGCCCTCAGAAGCAGAGGGTTTGACCTTTGTCCCCAGCCTTTCTGCAGCACCTGAGCAGTAAAATCGCCCCCTCCCCTCAACCTCCCTCAACTGATATGATTTCCTCACCCCCACTGCCCTCCTCTGGACCTGTGTCCTCATTATCCCTTCCGGATGGAGGCCCATGAATCAAAATGTTTTGGCCCCTAATAGATAATCCTGGGCACCACACTCCTGCTCCACATCACAGCAGTCTACTGGTTCTTAACCCTGGCTGCACCTTAGAGTCACTTAAGGAAGTTTTAATAATAGCAGTTCCCCTGGCCCCATCCCTAGAAGTTCTGACGCAGCTAGATGAGATCACTGCTAAATAGCTGATGTTTGTACCCCAGGGGCTTGAGCCTACCTTACAAGTTAATGCAAAACAGGATTCAGAGAGACAGCCCAGAGCAGAGGCTTCCGAGACCAGGGGCAAGAGACAAGCCAGCTGTTCTCAAAGAGACTGAATCAGACCTAAGGGTGTTTGTTTTCTCACTAAAGGAAGAACAGAAAATCCAGGTGCAAGGAAGGTTAAGGGGAGGGATCTTGTTTAGTGTGAAGAGGAGGGCCTGTTCCTTCTGTTGTGGGGCCCAGAGGAGAGCAGGAACCCTAAGTTCCCACTCTTGGTCAGACCAGGCACCCAGGCTCTGGGGAAGTGAGAAAAGAGGGGGCTCCAGGGATGACAGTGCAGCCTTCAGCCTGAGGACAGGAGACAGGGGGCTCCCTCCTTTTCCTCCGACTGCCTCCCCTTCTCCCTCTCTTTCCCTTGTTGCCCCCAGGCCTCCAGATGTGCACAGTCATGCGGCTGGTCCTGGTTCCCTCCCTCCCTCCAGCACCACGAAGGGAAGGACCATCTGTCCTGCTCACTGCAGCCCAGCGGGCTGTGCGCGTGTGCCAGGCTCAAGAAAGCAGCTTTCACGCTCTTCCTGCTTCCTTTCCTCCCTGCCTCAAACTTGCTTCTGCCCCAGGATATACTGTGGCCTCTACTGTTCTGCAGACCTGCTGCAGCCAAAGTGGCCAGAGGATAGCATCTTTCCTCTACCACTGCCTTCCACCACCCTCCTGAGTGGTCTCTGGCCTCTAGCCCTCCCTTGGTCTCAAAGCTTAGCTATCTGGAGTCTACCTGACTAGTCCCATAATTCAGGCTGTCAGGCTCCTGGGGTGCTAGTCTGCACCCTATCTCATTTCCTTCCTGCCTCTTGTGTTTCAGTGTGCATGCTCAGTCTTCAGTCGTGTCCGAACTCTTTGCAACCCCATGGTCTGTAACCTGCCAGGCTCCTCTGTCCATGGGATTCTCCAGGCAAGAATACTAGAGTGGGTTGCCATTTCCTACTTCCGGGGATCTTTCCAACCCAGGGATCGAACCCATGTCTCCTAAGACTCCTGCATTGGCAGGTGATTTCTCTGCCGCTGCGCAACCTGGGAAGCCCCCTTGTGTTTCAATATCCTCTCCTAAACAGTGCCTGCAGAATGTGACCCTCACTCTCAGGGCACTGGGGGAAGGGACCAACATGTATCTCTGCTGGCCACTGAACTGACATTTAGCCTTATTTGCTAAGATAGTTTGTTGCTAATGAATGAACATGCTACTTCTTATTTCTGTAGCTTTCATAATGGCTTGAAGTCTATATGGTGGGCACATCAGCAAACGTTCTGAGAACCCGAAGCTGGCCAAGTTGCAGAGGGAGCTTAGCCTCCATGGTTGACCATGTCAAGGGCTTGTGACATGGGAAGCATGGCCAGGGTGCTGATTTCCTTGGTCTCTCCATCCAGGCTGCCCTTCTGAGTGTCCACCCACCTAATGCAGCCGGGAGGATAGGGGTCAGCCCTGCAAAAGAATGTGGGCTTCCCTGGTGGTTCGGCAGTAAAAGAATCCGCCTGCCAACGCAGGAGACTTGGGTTCAATTCCTGGATCAGGAAGATCCCATGGAGAAGGAAATGGCAACCCACTCCAGTATTCTTGCCTGGCAAATCTCATGAACAGAAGGAGCCTGGTAAGCTCCAGTCCATGGGGTCAAAAAGAGTCAAACATGACTTAATGATTCAACACCACCACCACCGCAAGAGAAGGTGCGCCAGGGACTCCAGAGGTGGGACATTTGTGGAGTGGGCTTGATAGTGCTAGGAGAGGAGTCCATTTTGCTTTGTCTGGAGGATGGGTGATGAGGGAGAAGGGGCCACAGATGACTGACAGGGTGGGGGGAGTTGGATGGGCCATATTCAATCCTGTTTATAAGCCTTTGCTCAAGCTCTTGCCTCACTGAATCTGCCCCCTCTTTTCTCTGCCTGTGTAAATCCTACGCACTCCCTGCTGTGAATCCCCTGGATCCCTGACTGCGCCTCAAATGTTTCACAGCCATAATAAAGCCCTGGCTCCTTTGCTGCTCTCTGGAAATTCATCTCCTTCTCCCCAGAGTAGTTCTGGATTTGCCCTGCCCAGCCTGGGGCACAGAGCAGCCCCTGTCCTCCACTAAGAACCCAAACCACATTCATCCAGTCTCTGAATGCAATTCACACTGAGGCTGAAGTTGACTTCTACACTATGCCCAGAAAAAAAAAAAAAAAAGGATTTCCCAGCAAAGGAATAATGTAAATGAGGCTGTCAAAGGGTGCCTAACCTATTTAAAGGAATAATCTATTTTAAAAATCTCTTAGAAGCCCCTATTTACCCAGAAACAATTGATATGGTAATTGCAAGTCTTTCTCCTTTTTATTTACCGTGGAAGGTTCCCTGCGCTCCGTTCACCCACCCCCACATTCTATGTGGGGAATGCTACCTTCTAACCCTTGGGGTGCTGGATACTCTGTGCCCTTGCAGGTCACTTCTGCAAAATGGGGTCAAGAACAGTCCCCCCTTCTCTGGTTGACTGAGATGAAGAGAGATTGCTCAAAGGACTGAGGTTCCAAGGGGCACCTCACCTGCACTTAAGCTGAGTGAATGGATAAGTCTGAACAGATGGCCTCAGGCTCAGCCTGCGCAAACAAGAGAGATGTGACCTGAGACCAGCAGAGAGGGGATAGGCCATCAGACAGGGTGTGGCGGGGGGTGGAGGGATGCAGGAGGATGGAGGTGGCGGTGGGGAGGATTGCTCTTGTCTCAGTTGAAGATGGCAGAAGAGGAGCTCCAGGCTCAAGGGGAGGCAGCCATGGCCCCCAGGGTACCAGCATTGCAGATCAATGTAATCCCTTGGCCTGCAGATCGAATCTGCTTTCTCAGGGTTTAATTGACTTGTTGGCTTTGGCTTGGGGAAGAGAAAGAGGCTCTTTCCCAAGGGGAGGAGCTGTATCAGAGGCAGTCGTGGTGTCTCCAGCCCTGCCCCACCCCCACAGAGAGAAGAAGGGAAAGAAGACACCATTCTTACCACCTCTTCAGGATCTTGAGCTGGGCCCTCCCTGCCCAATGGAGCGGGGCAAGACAAGGCTGAGATGCCTGGGCTGAGGGGCTCCTGGGGTTGGTTGTTTGGCCCTGTGCACCTGCTCTGGCTCTGCTGCTCCTAGTCTGATGTGGTCCTGGATGGGTATGTGCATGGGGAGAAGGGAGTAAATGAGGGAGTGGGGAGGGGAGAGGAGAGTGAAGGACAGCAGCCACAAATCTGGGTACATCAGCCGGCCCAGGAAGGGACCTCCCAGCTCTTTCCCGTGCACCACTGGGTCAGAAAGTGAAAGTGAAAATCACTCAGTCTTGTCCGACTCTTTGTGACCCAGGCAATTCTCCAGGCCAGAATACTGGAGCGGGTAGCCTTTCCTTTCTCCAGGGGATCTTCCCAACTGGGGGATCAAACCCAGGTCTCCGGCATTGCAGGTGGATTCTTTACCAACTGAGCCACAAGGGAAGCCTGAGTCAGAGGAGGGGAACAATTGTCCAGCAGCTGGGAACAGCACTCAGAGGAAGACCTAGGAGGCCCCTGCACCAGCTCAGGGCTGGGTCCGCAGGACTCTGTTATATTACCTCCTGGGGTTGGTTCAATCTGAGGACAGGTACATGGCTTCAGAGTAGCTGCCTCCCCAAGGCGGGGGAGGGCAACCCAACAAAGTGGGCTTCTCCTCTTTGCAGCCCCCACAGGGCCAGGCCCTCCGAGGAGGTAGATGTTTCATTGATGGTGGTGGCAGAGGCAGCTGAGACCTCACAAGGCATCTCTTCTCTCAGTCTCCACAGCCTCTTCTCTGTTCCTGTGGTTTTCCTAATAAACACCTTTGAAATATTTATGAAGGCAACTTCAATGAAGCAACACAACATTACTTTAAAATGATTTTCTTCTTCTAATAGGTAGCTTTGGCATGAGTGCTGATTGCCGAGCTCCTAAGGGCAGAGCCAGCAGGGTGAAGCCCCGGGTAGGCACTTGGGACTTTCCTGAATGAGCTTAGCAGTGGTGGTCCCGTCACACTCTTGAGGGGGCCAGGCTGGGTGGCAGGTGAGCAGGTAGGATGGTTTGACAGAGCTCGGGGACTGGACTCCGGAGGCAGGGATTGACTGGCTGAGGCTCTGGAGGAACTGCTAGGAGAAGAGCCTGAAACTGGAAGTTTTTGTGGAACCATGAGCAGTACCTCCAAGCTTTGCTCCTGAGAGGTTGAGGAAACCCAGAGGCTGGGAGCTAGAACTCTGGGGTCCATGCCCCACTTTGTTGATAGGAAGGTCTTTGCTCTAGAAGGAGGTGGTAGATGCCAGGGAATAGGTGGGGAGGGGCCTGAGATGCCTCGACTTCTTATGAGTTGGTGGCTGAGCTCAGCAACTACCCAGCAGCGCTGGGAAGAAAGGCTATGACAGCAATATCTTGTGTGCACAGGATGGAGTGGCATTCAGAATCTGCAGCAGGACCCAGATTTATCTGTCTGGACTTTGAAAGTCCAAGGAATCCCCACCCTCCCTCCTTCCTGTACAGACCCCTGCTTTGCCCTCTCATGTCAGCTAGGATGGCACTTTGTCCAGCCTCCTCCTGGAGCAGGTAGAGGGGAAATGGATGCTTCTTTCCATGCCCCTGCCCCTCCCCAGGCTGCAAGGAAAACCCCTGTCTATATCTATCTGGAATGCAGATGGAGGGAGGCCCTGATAGCAAAATCCAGGGAGGAGGATTCTATCCTCATCCAGCTGATCCCCAGAAAAGTCTCTTTCTAACAAGAACTGTTTTCATCACCATTGCCTAAAGCCTGGAGCTGCTCTAATTACGTGTCAGGCTGGAATCTGACAGGAAGCATTTTAATTATTAATTTGAAGTGTGCTGAGCATCGGGATGGAGGAGGGCTGGATCCTTCAGCTCACTCATGCCCAGCCCTGTCTGCTGGGACCTCATTAGTGACATCCCAGGCCTCCCAGGCCTCCTCCTCAGTCGGAGCCTCTTTCCTGCCATGGTGTAGGATCTGTGTCTCCCACTCCTCTGTCTTCCCTAACCCCCTACTTTGCACAGTGCTTTCTTGTTTTCCTTATTTCCCTGAACCCTTCCATAGAGTCTACTGTTCCCCATGTACAGACGGGAAAGACTGAGGCCTGGGGAGGGCATGGGGTCCGTGTGATGCCACAGCATACGATAGCCACGGGCAGAATGGAGCCTCCGCATTTTCTAGTTTGGGCTTTTTAGTTCTTGCCTGCCAGTGGAGGTGGCCTTCTGCCGGGCTCTCTTTCCCTATTGTCCCATTTTCATATGCATGTCATCTAAGGTGGCATGAAGAGTCTTCTTTGTTGTGTTCCATGCACCTGACACTTGTTTCCTTGCTCCATTGATACCCAGGCATGGGCATGCCCTTCTGGGTACTGGGCCAGACTGCTGGTGGGGGCAGGGCCTCCCATAGGCCCAGGGCATCACCTGGCCTGTTCCCTTTTCTGCCTTGTCAAGGGAAATGCAGCTTCTGCTCATCGGTTGCTTTCTAGATTTGACCCTCTACATTTTCCTAAGGATCAGGGCCTGTCCTTTCTGTCATGTGCCATTTTTCTGCATTTCTGGATTAAGGGCCATGAAGCCCCAGACTGGACAGCAGCCCTGGACCTGGAGAATGTACTGTTTCATGTGTATCCAG
Source organism: Bos grunniens (assembly GCF_055505025.1). Lineage (NCBI taxonomy): Eukaryota > Metazoa > Chordata > Mammalia > Artiodactyla > Bovidae > Bos > Bos grunniens. The sequence goes on along the minus strand of NC_141174.1, from coordinate 81,834,947 downwards.
ATGCTGACGTGCTTCTGTATCTGAAAATACCCTTCTTTTTTTTTGAGTTGCAGGAGTTTTGTAAGGTTGAGACAGCATTCCTATCCCAGGCTTCCCTTCTTGTGTTGCTAGCTTCCCAGACAGCACGGCCCCACTGTGGCTTCTCAGGTCATGCCTGCCTCAGCCCACATCCAAGGCTTAATGTTTATGAAGTTGATCTCAGCTGGTGACCTTTGGTTCATTTGCAGACTTCCTTTTCATTTGATCCCATGGAGGGGTCATGGTCTACTAGGGAGATTTGATTTAGGAGAACTTGTGGGGTCTAGAGTAGAGAGAAGGAACTTTGGAGGAATTGGGGAAGTCTTTCCAAAGATAAACAGAGACTTGAAGGATAATTGGTATTTTAGTCATAGTTGGGTAAAGGAAACAGAAGCTACTGTATTTTAAGCAGAAAAGGATTGAACACAGGGTACTTACTGGGTGTTTCCAAATCACTGGAAGAGCTGAAGGAGGAGGCGTAAGGTTGGGTCCCCAGAAATGACTTCTCAGAATACTATAGAACTGACCAGCCAGGAGCCTGCTGCCTTGACCACTTTAGAAAGGCATTATGGTAGGCTGAACAATGCCCCCTGCTCCCCTCAGTATCCCCATACTAATTTCTAGATTGAATACTACCTTATAATGGTAAAGGAGACTTTGCAGATCTCATCAAAGTGGGTATAGAGGGAACATATCTAAATATAATAAAAGCCATTTACAACAAACCCACAACCAACATGATGCTCAATAGTGAAAACCTGAAAGCCTTCCTATTAAATTCAGGAACAAGACAAGGATGCCCACCCTCACCACTTCTATTCCACATAGTATTGGAAGTCCTAGCCAGAGCAATCAGACAAGATAAAAAAATAAAAGGTATCCAAATCATAAGGAAGAGGTAAAACTGTCACTGCTTGCAGAAGACATAATACTCTATACAGAAAACAAGTCTGCACACAAAACTATTAGAATAAATTAATTCAGCAAGGCAGCTGAATATAAAGTTGACATACAGAAATCTTTTGCATTTCTTTACACTAATAATGAAATACTGGAAAGAGAAAGAAAGAAAACAATTTCATTTAAAATTGCATTAAAAATACCTAGGAATAAACTTTTTTTTTTTTTTGGAATAAACTTAAACAAGGAGGTAAAAGACCTATGTTTTGAAAACTATTAAACATTGATAAAAGAAACTGAAGATGACTCAAAGAAATGGAAAGATATCCATTAGTTCTTGGATTTGAAGAATTAATATTTGTTAAAATGGCCATACTGCCCAAAGCAATTTACCAATTTAATGCAATCCCTATCAAAATACCCATGACATTTTTTAGAGAATTAGAACAAATATCCCTAAAATATATACTGGAAATCACAAAAGGCCCAGAATTGCCAAAGCAGTCCTGAAGAAAAAAGAACAAAGTTAGAGGAATAACCCTTCTAGACTTCAGACTACACTACAAAGCAACAGTAATTAAAACAGCATGGTTTTGGCACAAAACCAGACATATAGTTCAGTGGAACAGAATAGAGAGCCCAGAAATAAACACATGCATCTGTGGTCAATTAATCTATGAAAGGAGGCAAGAATATAAATGGAGAAAAGGGAGTGTCTTCAACAAGCGGTGATGGGAAAGCTGGACAGCCTCATGTAAATCAACAAAGGTAAAACACTCCCCCACACCATATACCAAAATAAACTCAGAGTGGTTTAAAGAACTAAATATAAGCCATAAAAAGAATGAAAGATTGCAATTTGCAGTAACCTGGATGGGCCTAGAGAATATCATACTTAGTGAAGTAAATCAGAGAAAGACAAATGATATGTCACATCATTTATATGTGAAATCTAAAAATAAAATAAGTGAAAGTGAATCTGTATGCCAGAGAAGGCGATGGCACCCCACTCCAGTACTCTTGCCTGGAAAATCACATGGACAAAGGAGCCTGGAAGGCTGCCGTCCATGGGGTCACTAAGAGTTGGACACAACTGAGCAACTTCCCTTTCACTTTTCACTTTCATGCATTGTAGAAGGAAATGGCAACCCACTCCAGTGTTCTTGCCTGGAGAATCCCAGGGATAGGGGAGCCTGGTGGGCTGCTGTCTATGGGGTTGCACAGAGTTGGACACGACTGAAGCGACTTAGCAGCAGCAGCAGCAGAATCTATATACAAAACAGAAACAGACTCACAGACATAGGAAACAAATTTATGGTTACCAAAGTGGAGAGGGAAGAAGGGAGGGACAGATTAGGAGTATGGGATTAATAAATACAAACAACTATGCGTGAAATAGATAACTGCAACAAAGATTCATTGTACTGCACAGGGAATTATATTCACTATCTTGTAATACCCTATAATTAAAATCAATCTGAAAAACAACCCTGAATCACTGTGCTGTACACCTGAAGCTAACAATATTATAAATCAACTATTTCCCTTCTCCAGGGGATCTTCCCAACCCAAGGACTGAACTGGGGTCTCCTGCATTGCAGGCAGATTCTTTACCAACTGAGCTATCAGGGAAGCCCATAAATCAACTATACTTCACTTAAAAAAAAAAAGTCTTGAGATGGGGAGATTATCCTTGATTATCCAGGTGGTCCCAACATAACCACTAGGGAGGTTATACTAATATAAGAGGGAGGCAGGAGAGCAGAGTCAGAAAAAAAAGAAAGAAAGGGGAAGAAATGGGATGACAGAAGTACGAGCTGGTTTGCGTGTGGAGGAAAGGGCCATGACCTAAGGAATGCAGGTATCCTATAGAAACTGGAAAAGGCAAGGATTCTCCACTAGAGCATCAGGTGGAACACAGGCCTGCTGACCTTGATTTTTTTGTCCAGTGCGTTTTTGGACTTCTGACTTCCAGTGTTAAGAGAACAAAGCTGTGTCGTTTAATTTCTCTTAGTCCGTGGCACTTGGTTATGGCAGCAAAAAGCACATGGGTGTCGGGAGGGATTACTGGGAGCACTGGGCTCAGGACCTACTGCCGTAGCCGAGCCAGGGAGCCAGGATGGTGCTGCTGCCTCCCCTCACCCCGAGTTGGAAGACTCAACCCTGAAATGCGGCTGCATTTCCACGACCAGGCTTGCCGGCCCCAGACAGTCCAAAGCAGCCATAGAGAACCTCCAGACCCGCCAAGGTGCCTCTAATTGCTGTACCCCTGTGCTCACACACAGCCTCTGCTGTAAGGGGGCCAAGGAGGCGTCCTTTTCAGTTTTCCAATCACAGCAGTCTAACAAGGCCACTAGGAAGAGGTAGGAATGGGAGGCCAAGTGTTAGCCAGACACAAACACAACAGGGAATAATGAATGATTCCCTGTGGCTCAGCTGGTAAGGAATCTGCCCGCAATGCAGGAGACCTGGGTTCAATCCCTGGGTTGGGAAGATCCCCTGGAGAAGGGAAAGGCTACCCACTCCAGTATCGGACAGGATTGAACAACTTTCACTTTCAAAATGAGTCATGTGCAGGATTTCTCTGGCAGTCTGGTGGTTAAGACTCAGTGCTTCTTTCTAATGCAGGGTGTGGGACAGATTTAATCCCAGTTTGGGAAACTAAGATTCCAAATGCTGTGCCATGCAGCGAAGAAATACATAAATAAAAATGGGTCCTATGGGTGAAAATCTATCGGTGGGCACACCTTGAAAGACACCCCAGCCCTTGCATGGGTGCCATATCCGTCCTCTGTGCTCCGATGAGGCTAAGCTATTTGCCCCTCCTCCCACAGTCAGCAAGTGATAAAGCAGGGATCCAACCCAGCTTTGCTCAGTTCTAGAGCTGGAGCTTCTAGGCCTTACACAATACCGAGGGGAAGCAAGGTCAGTCCCAACATGGGAAACTGCCTTGAGAACTCAGAGGCAAGAGGGAAGCAGGCACTTCAGAGACTTTGAGCAGCTCATCTGCCTTGAACACAAGCTACATGGAGGGAGTGGCAAGGAGGACAGGGACCAACAGACACCAAGCTAGGAAGGTCTTAAATGTCCTGCTTTGTTTTTGCTGTTGGTGGTTTGTTTGTTTGTTTGTTTTTGGCAGGGGTGGGGGTTCATGAAGCATGTGAGATCTTAGTTTCCCAGCCAGAGATGGAACCAGTGCCCCCTCCAGTGGAAATGCGGAGTCTTAACCATTGGACTGCCAGGGAATTCCCTTAAATGTCCTTTGTGATCCTAAAGGCCATTAGGGAACCACTGAAGTTTTCTTTCTTTCTTTCATAGGAGGTTTTAAGGCAGGAGAATGGCAAGTTGTTTTGCATTTTTTATGTGAAGGATGGTTTACATTAGACATCAGGAAGCTGAGTCAGGGGAGCAAACTGAGCCCCAACCCTAGCCACACACAGAGCCCCTCCCCTGCTTCTCCCTGAGCTCTAATTCTTAATGTAGACTGAGCCTGTCCAGCCCTGAACCCTTATCTCATCCAGCCATCCTAGGAAGGCCACTGATCACAGGGGCAATCAGGTGAAAGAGTGATTCACTCATCACAGCCGTTCTCTATCACTGAGTCCACAGCCCAGAGCTCACATCTTTAAAAAGCAGAGGAGTGTCAGCTTCCTAGTGAAGGATGACTGGATAATGCTTGCCTTGCACCTGTGAACAGAGGAGCACCAGGAGGGGTAGAGGGCAGGGAGGAGAGGAAGTTGTCCCAGAACATTAAACTCTCCTTTCCATAACGAAGAGCACTCTCATTACAAACCTGGAGCTTCCTGGCATCGAGATGGGGGTGATGGAGCACGTAATAATAACCTGGAGCTGGGTGTGCTCTGCTGGGCCTCCAGGAGAGCACTCTGACTCCAGGCCCTCCCCCAGTTGCATCCCAGCAGGGTCTTAGTTAGGAGAGAAATAAAGAGACCTGGAAAACAAGGCTAGCCAAGTCCATCCCTCACTGATATCCACTGCACATTCAGAATATACAGACCTGATGGGGGAAAAAGCACTTGACTAAGCAAAAATTCACTTAACTGCTATCTTACAAAGTCCCATCCAACACTCGAATGACAGCAATTACCTGGTAAATGAGTGGTCTCTGTGACTGGCACTCCAGTGGGTTGTTGATGAAATAGCTAGAAGGGCTATTTGATTTGAAGATTCCTTTATTAAAAAGAATGAATTCATCTCTTGGTCTTGCAATGATGCCTCTAAATTAAAAAACAAAGAAAGCAAAACAAAACTGAGTGGATGTGTCCATGCTTCAAGCAGGTGGGCGCCTTGAAAAAGAACAGGGTCAGGCAAGGTGCCCTGCTTGCCCCTTTGTTCCTCCAAGACCCAGAATGACACTCCCTCCTAGGAAGACATAGGGACTATGGCCCCCCGCTGTGAATCTGGAGAGGAGTTTATGTCCTGAGGGCAAAGGAGAGCTACTGAGAGTCTGAGCAAGGGACATGTTCATTCAACATATATTCACTGGGGACCTGGAGACCGATGGGGACCTGGAGACAGAGTGAAGTCGGAAAGAGAAACACCTGCAGCTTTCTAGACATGCTCTCAGCCTCTGAACTGAGCACAGGAAAGCCAGAGGCAAGGGCCTGGGTGGGGCCTTTCTTTCAGGGACACAGGACCCCAAGGGAGACCCAGATGCTGAGTGGGCAAGACTAGACTCCGCATCTAGGGGGCTACCTGAATGGCCTTTCCTCTTGCCTACACCAGGCCTGGAGTGAAATCCATCCTGAGAGGGCGGCACCTCATCCTCAGGCACCAGGGACACTGCAAGGGCCGCGCCCACGAAAGCGGGGTTACCCTGAGCAGCCTGGGCCTTGCCAGGCTGGCCTCTTCCCTCACGGGCCTGGCTTCTCTCCTAGGGACCTTCTGCCCTCTCCCTTTGGTACCTCTGGGATGACAGGCTGCCCTCAACCATCCTCACCCCAAACTCTGGGCTCATCACTTCCGGGACTTATCTTCTTTTGTTGATTTTCTTGAGTTTAACTCTCCGCACTTGCCCTGGGTCTCTGGGGCAAATGTGCCACCCCCAACACTGTCCCGGGAGGGAGTGGTCAGCCTTGGAGGCAAAGGGTTTTGCCCCCTCTCTGTTCTCCAGGGTCCCCAGTGAACTCTTTTCCTTCCCCACCTCTCCAAAGTGGATGTAACTGTCACTACCTCCTCTGGGAAACCCTCCACAGTCTACTACTTGGCTCATGGAAAATTCTCCAACCCTACAGAGGTCTCCTGGAAAGGCCCTACCACTGGCCACATTGAAATGATGCAAAAGTCAGGGCCTCCAGGCCTCTTGCCACACTTCCTCTACAGGCTGTGACTTGGAGCAACCCTTGCCCTGTCCTGCTTTCTTGGGGGTAGAGGCTGGGTCAGGTAGAGTGAAGAGCAGGTGAGCTGGCATCTGTGGTCATTTGAGATGGCATTGGCAGCAGCAGTGGCAAGGGAAGGATGCCCTGCTGGGTCTGCACCGCTGACTGTTGTCCGCTATAGGACGCTCCCACCTTCCGCAGGGCTGGGGAGGGAGCAGCTTGCGCAGGGGACTGAGAGCCGCAGGCAGGTGTGTGAGCTTGAGCGTTCCTGGCAGGGAGTCAGATCTGATCAGGCACCGTGCCTAGGTGTGGACAGCAATGGGCCTGAGGTCACCCACCTTGGTCTCGGCTGACATGACTGCAGATAGCCGAGTGGGAGAGCTGGGTGGTGGCAGCAGCTTTGCCAACTTCTGGAGTCAGTGTTCAGGGCAGGCAGGTGGGCAGAGTCGGGTCTCTTCAGGATCTTGGCTAACTCACCTGTAATGGGGCCAATGAGGTCCTTGCATCCCTCACCCCAGAGAGGAAAGAGAGGTTCAGGGAGAATGGGTTCAGGACGGGTGTTTAATCTACTTGTGAGATACAATGGGACTTTAGCGTATCTGTTTTGCGTTGTTGTTGTTTTTCAGTCACTAAGTCACGTCCAACTCTTTGAGGCCCCATGGACTGCAGCACACCAGGCTTCCCTGTCCTTCACTGTCTCTCAGAGTCTGCTCAAACTCATGTCCATTGAGTTGGTGATGCCATCCAACCATCTCATCCTCTGTCGCCCCCTTCTTTTCCTGCCCTCAATCTTTCCCAGCATCAGGAGAAGATGAGTTGACTCTTACCATCAGGTGGCCAAAGTATCGGAGCTTCAGCTTCAGCATCAGTCCTTCCAATGAATATTCCGAGTTGATTTCCTTTAGGATTGACTGGTTTGATCTCCTTGCTGCCCAAGGGACTCTCAAGAGGCTTCTTCAGCACAATTTGAAAGCATCAATTCTTTGGCACTCAGACTTCTTTATGGTCCAACTCTCACATCTGTACATGACTACTGGAAAAACCATAGCTTTGACTATATGGACCTTTGTTGGCAAAGTGATGTATATGCTTTTTAATACTATATCTAGATTTGTCATAGCTTTCCTTCCAAGAAGCAAGCATCTTTTAATTTCATGGCTGTAGTCACCGTCCACAGTAATTTTGGAGCCCAAGAAAATAAAATCTGTTACTGTTTCCACTTTTTCCCCATCTATTTGCCATGAAGTGATGGGACCAGATGCCATGATCTTAATTTTATGAACATTAAATTTTAAGTCAGCTTTTTCACTATTTTACTTACTGTTGTGCTAATCATGTGATGTTCTCACCAATTCATTACAGTGGCTCCCTATCATGATAGTCTCTACTAGATAACACATTATCTTGCTCCCTGATTTCTCTTCTCCCAGTCTCAGACTAGGCAGGGAAACCTGATGCCTCCCTCCTGCAGTCAAGAGGATGGAATGGTTCTGAGGGGGTCGTGGGACTCTCAAGCCCCTTGCTGCATGTGTTCTCATCTTTTCTATTGTGAGACAGTGTGTACACGCACACTCTGCTTCAGCAAGGCCTTTCTCTGCTGTCCCCCAATGACCACCCCACTCATCTTTGTAAAGTTTCACCAGACCTCCTTACCTGCCTCCTGAGAAATCTGTATGCAAGTCAAGAAGCAACAGTTAGAACTGGACATGGAACAACAGACTGGTTCCAAATCAGGAAAGGAGTGTGTCAAGGCTGTATATTGTCAGCCTGCTTATTTAACTTATATGCAGAGTACATCATGAGAAATGCTGCTCTGGATAAACACAAGCTGGAATCAAGATTGCCGGGAGAAATATCAATAACCTCAGATATGCAGATGACACCACCCTTATGGCAGAAAGTGAAGAAGAACCAAAGAGCCTCTTGATGAAAGTGAAAGAGGAGAGTGAAAAAGTTGGCTTAAAGCTCAACATTCAGAAAACGAAGATCATGGCATCCAGTCCCATCACTTCAAATAGATGGGGAAACAATGGAAACAGTGAGAGACTTTGCTTTTGGGGGCTCCAAAATCACTGCAGATGGTGACTGCAGCCACGAAATTAAAAGATGCTTGCTCCTTGGAAGAAAAGCTATGACCAACCTAGACAGCATATTAAGAAGCAGAGACATTACTTTAACGACAAAGGTCCATCTAGTCAAAGCTATGGTTTTTCCAGTGGTCATGTATGGATGTGAGAGCTGGACTATAAAGAAAGCTGAGCACTGAAGAACTGATGCTTTTGAATTGAGGTATTAGAGAAAACTCTTGAGAGTCCCTTGGACTGCAAGGTGATTCAACCAGTCAATCCTAAAGGAAATCAGTCCTGAATATTCATTGGAAGGACTGATGCTGAAGCTGAAACTCCAATGCTTTGGCCACCTGATGGGAAGAACTGACTCATTGGAAAAGACCTTGATGCTAGGAAAGATTGAAGGCGGGAGGAGAAGGGGACGACAGAGGATGAGATGGTTGGATGGCATCACCGACTCAATGGACATGAGTTTAAGTAAGCTCTGGGAGGTGGTGTTGAACAGGGAGGCCTGGTGTGCTGCAGTCCATGGGGTTGCAAAGAGTTGGACACAACTGAGCCACTGACCTGAACTGAACATGCCCCAGAAGTCTCTCATTCCCACTTCCAAATGACCAAGTTCTACTCCATTGCAGATGAATTCCATTTCAAATCCTCCTCCACCCAGAAGCCTTTCCTAGATATTCTGGCCCTTAACTAATGCCAGTTCAGCCCATACCAGGAAGGGGCTGGACATTTTCTGGGCTGAGGGCAGCCTAGTCTTCCTGACTCTGCTGGAGACAGGAGAAGGAGAAGAGGACATTTGGACCTGGGGCTGTTTTCTGTTGGTCCCTAGTCCAGGCCCCAGACCCACAGGGAACCAAGAGTATGTTCTAGATGTCTTGCTCCCAGAAGCTTAACGACTGAGTTTAAGAAAGTAGGACCCAATCCTTGGTGAGCACTGGTTAGTTTTGCCCAGGCAAATCCATACTTTGACAACATTTCTATTTGCAGGGATTCCAGTTATCCTGAAGCTGGGAGTATGGGGAGCATGGGGAAGTCTAGATCCAGATCCTATTTCTGCATTTAGGAGTGGGCTGTTTGGGAATGAATACTACACCTCTCTGGGTCTCAGTTTTCTCATTTGTAAAATGCCAATTGTCTCCGTTACTTGGAGGGTTGCTGTAAAGTAGGTAATTTATGTAAAGTGACTAATGCATCAGATAATAGGTATCCCATAAATAGTAGCTCTTACATAGTGTAAATAATAACAGCAATGGTAAATCCCCAGCTCCACCAACTTCCTACTGTGCATCTTCCAACAAATTCCTTGTTTGTTCATCAGCTCCCTCACCTGTAAAATAAGGATTATGGTCCATCCATTTATTTAATAAATAATTATCAAGTAACTTCTTATGTGCCAGGCACAACTAAATCTGTCATTTAGTGTGCGTTAAGACATGCAGCACAGTGCCCAGCATATACTACGTGGTCGGTAAATGTCAGTTTTCTTCCGCAAGCTGCAGCTGGAGGATGGGACATAGGTGTGGGGGGCGGGGGGAGAGGGGAGATTGAAACATAGAAGGGAAACTCAGGAGGGGCACAGGTAGAAGGCTGCGCCTGCCCTGAACCCCCAGCTTCCTCCTTGCCTTTTCTTCCTTCAGTTGACAGGGCCTCACGTTGTCTCTAAGGGCGCGGGATGGTGCTGGGTCTCTGAATAGTTTGCCCCACTTTCCATCCATTGATTTCATCAGACCGCTTCTGTAGACCAGATCGTCTATCCCTTGCCTGGAAAACAGTGTCTGATTCTTAGACACGCGGGTATTGCCATGTGCCCGCTGCATGAAAGTGGCGTCAGATGGAGGACCCCTGCCCCCACAAGGACAGAGCTGTCTCCTCACTAAGCTGGTCTCCTGCCTCATGCTCCTTTCCCAGGGATCACAGGCTGGACCCACCACCTATGGGCTTCTCAGCACTGAAACCCCACATCCTTCCATTTTGACTGCCCAGCCCTCATCAGACCAGACCCTCACAGAGAGTTGTGTGTGTGTGTGAGCACCAGTAACATGAGACCTAGCATGGAGGAAGTCTGAAATAAAAGCTGATTGCATGAATGCACAGCAAATCCCCTCTGCTAATGGTGCTCATTCATTCATTCAACAAATATTTATTGAACCCATAATCCATTGGGTGCCAGGCTCTGTGTCGAGGGCTGTGACATTCAGGTTAACAGTAACCAAGTTCTCCAAAGACTGAATGGCATTCACAAGCTTCCTGCTCCCAACGCTCTCACTCACACATACCCACCTGGGTCCGAGAGCTCCAGGCCCCTCCCTCACTCCCAGAGACCAGAGCGCTGGCTCCACCATGGATTTTGACAGCAGTAGATGTTTTAGTGCCGAGTCACTGACTTTGGGGTCGAATTCTGGCGCCATAACCCATGCTGGGCCCTTAGGCAAATTATTTAACTTCTCAGAGCCTCAGTTTCCTCATCTGGCAAACAGGCATAAGTAAAAATGCTTATCTCATATTTGCCGTGAGGATTTAACAAAACAAACAATACGTAGAGCAACACTCAGTGCACAATGCATGCTCGATGAACGTGGACTATTATCACGACTCTACACTGTATGGCAAGTGTCTGCCCCTCTCTGCCTCCTCCACAGCACGGCTCAGCACAAGTCCAAGCACACAGGAGGTGGTCAGTGGGATCAGATCTCTTGCTAACAGGGAGATCTGATGGGACATTCTGGGTAAGGAAACCCAGAAACTAGCAAAGGGACTTCCCTGGTGGTCCAGTGGCTAAGACTCCCCACTCAAAATACAGGAAGCCAGGGTTCAATCCCTGGTCAGGGAACTAGATCCCACGTGCTGCAACTAAAGATCCCACGTGGGCTTCCCTGGTGGCTCAGTGGTAAAGAATCCACCTACAATGCAGGAGATACAGGAGATGGCTGGTTCGATCCCTGGGTCGGGAAGATCCCCTGGAGAGGGAAATGGTGACCAGTACTCTTGCCTGGCGAATCCCATGGACAGAGGAGCCTGATGGGCTGAAGTCCGTGGGGTCACAAAGAGTCAGAAGCAGCTGAGCACACACATGTCACAACAGACCTCGTGCAGACAAATAAAATAAAAAAATAAAAGAAAAAAGAAACCAGCAAAGGCGTGGAGGTGGGGAAGAACAGGGAGGGACTGTGCCCGGAGGAGCGTGAGAGTTGAGGGGGAGGTCTTAGGGGTGCTGTGACTGCTCAAGGACGGGGAGCTTACTACTCAGAAGCAGCAAGTTCTGTGGCTCAACAACCTGACTGTTACAGCTCTTTCCCTAGGTGGCCACGTTCTCCATTTCAAGTCCTAAGAAAGTCATGGGGATCCCACTCCACTGGCAGCAAGGTCCAGACTGGATGTGGCATAGTTATGAAGGAAGTTAAGTCATTTGGGGGGTCTTCTAGAACAAATACCCATTCCCCCCACCTTTTCTAGGACACCCTCATACCTCTGCCCTATTTGAGGCAAGTAGCCAGGTGATGGACCAAGGAACGGGTCTGGCTAACTGAGGGCTATTAACAGGGACCACATGCAATCACAGAAAGCCAGAGTGAGGGTGGGGAAGGGGCTCCCAGGCAAGGTCAATGCCTTACTCGGGACTCTCAGAGACCCCTGGCTCTGGGTCTCAGTTTCTTCCTTGCAGAAATGGTTTATTTTCCTTGACTGTTGTAAAAACGAGAGACTGTAAGTCTGAAACCAATCTTGCCATTGGAGAGGAAAATCAAGTGTTGGAGGTAGCACTGGATGTCTTTCTTCAGAGCTAGGTGCGTCCACATCTGGGGTGAGGTGGGCTGCTCTGGATTGCCCCCTCCTCACTGTCAGGGCAGAACCCAGCTGGCCCTGGGCGCTTGGCGTTCATTCTCTGAACCAGGGTTCCATCACTGATCAGCCCCAACTGCCTGAGCATTTCCTGGGTCTGATAAATGAGTTTAGACCCCAGGTTTTCAGGCCTGGGCCAGGAAGAGCTAGCCACCACCCACCCACCTCCAACCCCCCCTGCCCGGATTGCCACCCTGGAGGCTGCACCTTGGCTAGATCCTTAGGGCTCTGACCTAAACCCTGTATGGAGATTCCCATACTGCAAAGCAGGCAACCTAGGCCTGGCCCGTCTGGTCCTGATCGCATCCTCAGCACCTGTTCCACGCTGGCCTGCACAATCTCTATCTTCCCCACTGCTGGGACTGCACAAGCGCAGTAGGTGCTGCTAGGTTGCTCGTCAGGCCCCCCACAAGAGGAGCAGAGACCCCTCCTGACAGGTGGGTTGTGAATCTGTCTTAATTAAAATGTGCAGGAGGGAGGTCCCCAAGGAGTGGTGTCCTTACCCCCCTGCTCTGAACAAGGGGCAGCAAATCAAGGTACCATGGGGGACAGTGAAGCAGTGACCCAGGGATAGCTTCCAGTCGATGGAAGTGGCTTCTCTGCCCACTCCAGTCAGGGCTCCCCACCTGGAAACTACTGGAATCTGGGTGGGGGCTGCACTGACCACAGTGCATGTCCTGTACCCTGGCATTTACCAACTGCTTTCACATCCCCCATCTTGTCAAAGCCCCGTAGCCCCCGATGAGGTAGGTGAGGACTATCAGACCTATTTTATAGATGAGGCAGATAGGCTCAGAGAGGCAAATGGATTTGCTCAAGGTCACACTGCTGCTAGATGACTGAGCCGGGTATCACCTACATGCTGATGGTGGGGAGGGTGGCACAGACTCTGTGACTTTGGGCCAGTTACTTAACCTCTCTGAACCTCAGTCTTCTCATGTGAAAAATGGGAATAGTGATAGTTCTACCTTGTCAGATTACTGTGAAGATTAAATGAAATAATGCTGTAAAATGACCTCAGCATAGTCGTGGCCTGGGGGCCTACTCCATAAATGTGAGCAATGATTGTGATTATTATCCCAAGGGTACTCAGATGCTGTCCCTGTGTAGGCTACACCCCAGGTAAAGCCCTGTTACCTCCAGGCTCCCACCTTGTCTCTGTTGGTGTCGCACAAGACCTGCTAAGCTGGACTCAGGGTCCAGATGTGGAGAAGCAGGGACAGAGGAGGGCTGCAGGACTTCTCTCCAAGCTGCCTGCCTGGGGAAGGGGGCCAGGAGTCTGTCTCTGGCTCTGGTTCACAGCCCCACGGCAGTGGCTGCCCGCTTTCTCACGTGGACCTCAGGTCTGCTCAGGGCCAAGCAGGGACTGGCTGAGGCTCTCCTTGAGTCTTTCATCTCTAAAGGTCAAGGCTGCGCATGGGAGCTGAAAGGATTGGGAGTGGTCCAGGTTCTCAAAACAGACCTCTGCCCAGCCCAGCCTGGCCCTCCAGGGTCTGCAGGTTTCTGAGCATGGAGGCCCAATCATGCTAGTGTCTTTTTCCTTCCCTGTGTGCTGGGCAACCCTGAGATGGGAGAGGGGGCGGGATTGGATGCACTCAGGTAAGGGAAGGAGAAGCAAAAGTCAACCTCGGGGTAAAAGGCATAAAAGGCACGGGCGTGTGACTGACCGGGCCCAGCCGGAGTGACGCCACCCCCAGACCCTCGGTCCTGCAGTCTCTTCCGAATCACTGACCATGAGCCCTGGCCTCAGACCTGCAGCTTGGGAGCTCTTCTCTTGCTCACGAATCCCCTTCAGGGCAAGGCCCAGACTGTTAGCCAGCCTCCACCACCGTGCTCTGCAGGGGTGGGGGTGGGGGTCCCAGGTCAGACTTCCCCTTCCTCATTTCTACACATTTGGATGCCCCCTTCAGGGGTCCTGCCGTGAGAAGGAAGGGAGGGTGGTTCTGGCCACGCTTCCTGGGAACTAAGAGGTAAGCAGGCATCTTGTGTCCAAGATGAGCTTTGTGAAAGCCTTGGGGCCTGTGGGCTGGATCCTTAGCATTTTAAAATTTTATTATGACTGCGTTTGTTTAAATATATATATATATTTATAGCTCTATGTGCCCACCGCCCCCCAGCCCCTCCCCAGCCCTAGTTTTTCCCCTTGGCTTTCTGTCTGGTGGCCGTGTAGGGCAGCACCGTCTGCGTGCTCTTGTCCGACACCGTTTGGGTACTGCTATTCCGTGTGACCCTGCGGGTCTGCTCAGGGACCGAGGTGGGGCCTGAGCGGCGTCCAGTCAGAGGAGAGCGCCTGGGCTTGTAGGGAGCCGGGGAGGGCTTGAGGGGGCCAGCAGGGGCCTCTGTGTGGGCAGGCTCCGGGGACAGGCCCCCCTCCTCCTCTGCGGCCTCCTCCTCGCCGTCCCCCTCCTCGTCGTCACAGCACAGAGCGTGGTAGAGCACTTTGTCGCTGAACCGCACCCTTTCCCGCGTCCCCGGGGTCCGCTGGGGCAGCTGGCCCTTCACAGGGCCGGCGCTGAAGGCCTCCTCACTGGAGGAGTCCGGGGTCTCCACCCGGGGCCCGTTGGGGACGGGCAGGCCACCGTTCATGAGCCTGTAGTCTGGGCCAGCCCCTGGCCGGGTCGACTCGGGGCCGTCCACGGAGTCTGAGGGCGTGGAGATGTCCAGGAAGGAGCAGAACTCCCAGCTGTCCGAGAGGATGTCGGCCGTCATAAAGTCCAGGTGGCCAAGGTCAAAGGGGCCGCCCACGCCTGCCTTGTCGCTGCTGGAGGTGCTGCTCACAGTGGCTGTGGTCCAGTCATCTGGCTCCAGTTCAAAGTCGAAGTCCGAGGTTAGTTTATCGATTTGGCTCACCACCTGGCCGGGCAAGGGGAGAGGAGTGAGCGGCCAGCATCACCAAGGTGCGAGTGTGCCCTGTCCCAGCCTTGGCTAATGACCCTACAGGACACAGGTGGACTTGAGTTCACAGGTTTGCTCGCCCTGTTGAGGGCCAAAGCTGGACCAAGGTTAACACAGCTGGTTTGGGCCATCCGCCTTTTTCCACTCCTCAGTGCCTCTGGGAGAGGGAGGGTGCCTTCCAGCCCTGCACCCCATCCATTCACACACATACCCTCCTGCCCCAAAGCCAGCTGCTGTTCTGGGGGGCAGCCCTAGTTCTCAGAGTTGGATCTTCCTTTGATTGGGGACCATTTGAAACAGGGCTGAGAGATTCCAGCAAGTCCATTCAGTGGCAGGATAAGCAGCCCACCCACCCTCGGAGAGGAAATTAGATGTGAAAACCGCAAGAAGACTGCCCAGGCTTTCTGAAACATCCTGGACTGGCCTCTGCAGCAGGTCAGAAACTGGCCCCATGGGTCTCCATCACCCCACCCCTACATAGATAGCCCCAGAGCCTCCTCTCTCCTCCCTTTCCCCACTGCTTGATGAGTGGAGATCAATCCTGGCTTGTAGGGGAAGGAATAAAGCAAGCATTATTTGGTAAGCAATAAGAAAACCATCCATCCTGGGCCCAGAGCTGCTTGTTAAATGCACTCGGGCTGCAGAGGTCAGTGCACCCACCAGGTCCTGCCCGGTACAGGTGGCCCTACCTCAGGATGGCCCCTCGTCGAGGCCAGGTCAGCACAGACATCGGTGATGAAGACAGTGAGGGGGGAAGGGAGACCAGGCAGAGACACAGGGAAAGGACAGAGCAAGGGGAGGAGAGGAGATGCAGGCCGGAATCCAAGCCAGCAAAACAACAACAAAAGCAAAGCCAAAGGACCAGAGACCCAGGGACAAAGACAGACACAAGTCATCAGGCCCCGGAGGCAGCTCCCAGCCCTCTCAGAGCTCTCTCCCTGGGGTCGGAGTGGTCAGTCAGTTCATTAACTAAAAAAGTCCCTAATTCAACAAACCTTTACTGAAGACAAATGCTGTCCAGGGATGTGCTAGGAGTTCGGCAAGGAGCAGGGTTGGTGAGTGCTCCAAAGTACAAGAGAAAAGCCAGGGGGAAGATGGCCAGCCAGGAGCCTGGCTCAGTGGGGTGTCCGCTCAGTGGGGTGTCCGCCTCGTCAGGAGTCAGGGGCTCTGACGCCAGAGACCTGCTCAGTCATTTTCCCTCTCTAGGTCTCAGTTTCTCAATCTGTGAACGGGGAGTTGGGTGGCTTATCTATCTCCAAGTTTCCTTCCATCTGTAAGGTTCTAGGACTCTGTGCTTAGACGACTTGAGGCACTCTTTGGGGGAGTCAGTGCCTAGGGATGCCCACTTCCCACAGCCCCAGACTAGGGGTAGAAGGAACTCTTGGCAGAGGCCTGTGGAAAAGCTGGGGGCAAAAAGACACCCAAGCTCCTGATTTGGACATCAAATGCTCTATGTGTCTTTGAGTAACTCACATAACCTCTCTGGACTTCAGCTTCAGTCACACCAAGGGGGTATGAGAATCCCGGCCCTGCCAACCTCATTAGAACTTCCTGGGGAGCAGTGAGAAGCCACTGCTCCCAATGCCCTAGGGCTCTCTGGGGGCACTGGTGATAAAAGTGACATGATCTCCCAGCTCTGAGCACCTACTACGTGTCAGGCTTTCCACCCACGAGATCATCATGGCCTGGATGTATAGATGACGGGCCCAAGAGACCAGTCACTGGGGACCTGAGATTCCTACCCCCACCAGCCCTGCAACACTGTACACGGCTGAAGTGCTGCCATGATTTCTGGGCCTGGACAGCCAATGCGTATAAACTCCATCCTCCAGTCTGGTCACCCCTTCTTATGCCCTCCACTGCCCAGAATGACTCCTGTACCTCAGAGAAGCTAGCATCCCCTTGAAACCTTTGTGTAAACCAAGCCCCATCTGAGAGCTAGTGGGAGCCCTGGCCTTGAGTAGGGGCTCTCAAATCCAAAGGTAAGGGCTCTCAAACCCAAATGCACAGAAGTAGGGGATGTATATATACACATAACTGATTCATTTTGTCATACAGCAGAAAATGACACAACCTTGTAAGGCAATTATACTCTAATGAAAACAGACAAAAAACCCAGACGTGCATCAGCCAACTCCCAGTGTTCTATTCAGGAGGTCCTGGTGGGGCTCGAGAGGTGCATATCTGACAAGCTTTGAGATGGTTCTCCTGCTGCTGTTGGTTCAGGAACAGACTTGGAGGACTACTGGTGTGGTGGACTGGACTTCCCAGGTGGCACAGTGGTAAAGAACCCGCCTACCAATGCAGGAGTGGCAGGAGATGGCAGGTTCGATCCCTGGGTTAGGGAGATCCCCTGGAGTAGGAAATGGCAACTCACGCTAGCATTCTAGCCTGGAGAATCCCATGGACAGAGGAGCCTGGTGGGCTACAGTCCATGGGCTCCCAAAGAGTCAGATACAACTGAACATGCATGCAATAGGCCTAGCAGACTGGGGATTTAAGCTGGCGAAAAATAGCAGCCCAGGCACTGCCACCCTCAGGAAAGGCCCTGTGCCTCTGGGACAGCCACACCCTCTAATTAGATTCCCCTGATCAAGCACTGCTGCTGAGAGTCTGCTGCTACCTGAGGTTGCGAGGATGACGGTAGGAATCTGGAGTCAAATGACTCGGCTGTGAGCTCACAGGGTTGGCCGAGGCCAAGCCGGGCCCCGAAGCTGGGTTCCTAATGCCCTGTGAGGAAGATGCAGGGTCCACAGAGCAAGAGCCCTAGAACCCTCAGATCAGGACGGTCTCCATGCCCAAGAAGCCCTTGCCAGCCCCCTGCTCAGGAGGCCTTCAGGTTGGGGCCCTTCCCCTTCTCTTTCAGAATGCCCTTCTCTGCTTCCATTCTGGGAGAGTGGAGGGAAAGAAGGGAAGGAGGGCTGGGCTCAGGTCCCAAGCCTGCCTCATCTTGGCTAAGAGGTTTGAGCGGCAAGTGATTTCCCTCTCCATATCCCATTTCCTCCCCTGTAAAACAGGATGACACGCCTCTATTCACCAGATATTAGAGATGCAATAGATAGGAATGTGCTTTAAACTGCAGAGTCTGCACAGACACTTAAGAACCTGGGCTCTGAAGCCAGACGCAGGGTCCAACCTCACCACTTACAGGCTGGGTGACCTTAGCTCAGTTACTCAGCTTCTCTGGGCCTAAATGTCTTCATCCAAGGAGAATTCTAGTAGTACCTACTTGATAAGGCTCTGGTAAGGAGTTAATGACTTGATGCACAGAGAGTGCAAAGAACAACATAGACCCCCAATATCCACTGTGCACCTGTGGGTGCTAACATACGGCCAGGCCCCTGGCATCTGGTCCGAGAGCAAACTCGAGTCAGCTCTTTACCAAAGGAATGCCACTGTAACAGGGACACTTCCAGTGCCTGTGGCAGAATAATGGGATATTATTAGACCTTTCAAACTGCAGCACACGGGTGGCCCCTATGTTCCCTCAAGTAAAGCTGTCTACAGACAGTATAGGAGAAGAGATACTACAGGTCAAATAGCTGAGCCTCACAGGCAAATCTTGGTCTGCTCCACGGGTGAGACATGTCACACTCACCAGATGAATGACATCAGTGAGGGTCGGAAGGGAGTGACACGCCGTGGGGACCCAGATGGTCTGCAGGGGGCCCGGGTCAGTCCACAACCCCTGCTGCCCATCCCCGGGGCCTCATTTCATGGGGCCAGTGTGGAAGGCAGGAATGGGGGCAGGTCCCAGGCTAACCGCCTCTCTGCTTTGGCTGTCTTGAAATCTATGATTTCTCTCTGAGATTTAATAATCATTTTGCCTACATGTAATATGGGATTGTCTTGGAGTGCAGGGAAATAATTATATACACAGAAGGAAAGAAAGGGGAAGAGAGAGAATGGAAAGAGAAATAGAAATCACAGAACCACAGACCTTTGAAGCCAAGAGGGCCTGGAGCCACCACTGAGACCACCTTTCTCATTGTGCTTGCTGATGAGAAACTGAGACCCAGAGACCAGGAGTCGAGCTGAGACTGGAGGTGGATGGGAGTTCAGAACAGGAATCACCTGCTCTATGGGGGGCAAGAGTAAACGCTAGATAGGAAGGGCAGGGTTAAGGGCTGCGACAAAACCTGCTGGGTCCTAAACCCTGTCCCTAAGGGTGTCCACAACCCATGTTCTGATCATGGCCTCAGCTACCCCCCTGAACTTGGCACCCATCCAGTCTCCCCACTGACAGCGACCTCCAGTCCAGCTCCCTTTCCATCCACGGACCTTCCTAGTCAGCCACCAGGACTACATCACTCATCTGCTTCCAGCTCTTCCTGGCTCCCCAAACTCCTGAACCTCCCAAACACAATCCAACACCAAATCTGATCACAGGTCCTGTTTTCTCCAGCAAGCAGCCTCCAACCCTGCCAGGCCCACCAGCCCGACTCACTCCACAGAACTCACTTGTGCCTCTGTGCCTCACCTGGCATGTCTCCTTTCTTTCCTACTCATTCCCTCTCACTTCCATAAGGAAGTCTTCCCTGATCCCCAGTTGAAGACAGGTTCCCTGTGAAAGGATCTCAAAGCACCCCGCACCTCTCCTGATTTTCCAATAGTTCTTGCTGCTACCATTTTATGTGTACATGTGACTGATGTCTGTGACCTCACTAGACAGGAAGCCCCATGAGAGGCAGGACTAGATCTGTCTTGCCCACCACTGCAGCCCCAGTTTAGTACAGGGATTGGCACATTTTTTACAGACACAGCTTTTGACTAGTGCATGAGTTCAGAGAGAGGACTTAATAAAAACCACTTGGGGCTTCTTTTATGAGAAAAAGTTCCACAGTCTTAGACATCCCAACATTGCCTGCCCTAGCCCGCCTCCACTGCTGGTTGAGACCCCTCTCCACGGAAAGCATGAATGTGTTCCCTAAGGCCTCAGGTTGAGGACCCAGGGAGCCCTGGGACCCGTTTATCCCCTCCCCGCTCACCTCTGGTCTCTTCAACTCTCTTGACAAGCTGCTACTCCTTCCTACCCTCCCAGGTCCCTGGGCAGCTGGTTATATAACTGGGGATTCTGCATTATTTATGATCACTGATTATTTTTTAATTCTTGATTATGTTACTTATTGTCTTCCTGGGGGGCTGTGGAGTTGGGGAAAAGGGGTGGGGAGCGAGTTGACCGTGATACATGATTCTCAACCTGCAATTTGGCCGAACTGGCTAAGGAGCTTTGTGAATCTGTCCGGAGGAGGAGAGCTCGAAGGGAAAAGGGAGGAAAGGAAGGTGAGAAAAAAAAAATAATAAGAAAAAATCCACACAATTCTTGCTGAGCTGCGGGTGATGGAACTGACCCACTTTGGCACAGCTCTGTGGTCCCCAGCCTCTCCTGCTCCAGCTGCCTCCTGGCTGGGCCACATTTATCTCATGCCTGCACAGCCCTTGGCTTCCCTGCCACCTCATATGCAGCGCCTTGCCCAGGGGACTGCACAATCACCACCGGGCTTGTTCCCCTTCAACACTGGATGGGGGATCCTCCACCACCTGGCTGTGAAGGGTTTGTGCCCACCCCTCCATCCTCCTGAGGTGTTCGGGCCAAAGTGGGCAACTGTGCCCTTAAGCTACGTCCTACCCAAGAGTCAGTGATGATGTGAGAGACACTAGTGATCAACACAATAAGTACCCTTGAACCCCGATATGCTGAGTGACATCTTGGGGAGGGGAGAACTGAGGAGGAGGAGGAGGCCAGGGACCTCTTCAAGGTAAGCTCAGCACCCAGGAGGCCAAAGGCAAGGCCCTTACCCCTGGCCTTTGGGGTTCCCAGTTGGCAGGGATCAGGGAGAGCAGGGGCTTCCCTGGTGGCTCAGCTGATAAAGAATCCACCTGCAAAGCTGGAGACCTGGGTTTGATCCCTGGGTTGGGAAGATCCCCTGGAGGAGGGCATGGCAACCCACTCCAGTAGTCTGGCCTGGAGATCCCCATGGACAGAGGAGCTTGGTGGGCTACAGTCCATGGGGTCGCAGAGTTGGACACAACTGAGTGACTAAGCACAGCACAGGGAGAGAGAGCAGTGGGGAGGCAGACCTCCACCCAGAAATACAACCAGGAGATTCCTGGAGAGCAGGTGGGATTCTCCCTAAGAACAAAATCCATATTCCATACCATGGCCTGCAAGGCTCTGTGTAACCTGACTCCCTGTTTGACCGACCTTTCTGCTTTTCTCCTCCTAGTTCACTCCACTTCAGCTGCACTGCCTTCCTTGCTAATCCTGAAAACACCAAGCCCATTTCTTCCCCAGGATCTTTGCACAGGCTGTTCCCACTGCCTGGAAAGCTCATCCCCTAGATACCACCCTCACTTCCTTTGGCTCTCAGTTCAACAGCCATCTTATGGGAAACACTCTTCCTATCCCCATCACTGTCACTCTCTATCCCCTTTCCCTGCTGCACAAGGGTGGGACTGCCCACTGTTGGAGGTAATAAAGGTGCCAGCCAGGAGGTCAGGGTCCTGACTTTGACCTCTGATGATAGCTAAGAAGCAGATGTGATTCTAAAAGCCATACATGGAATAAGGAGCAGGCCAGTGCTTGAATATTTCATTAGTAATATCTAACAAATACGGAGTAAGTTTTGTGCCCATCGTTCTGCTAAGTACTTTATATGTAATACACATTTAATTCTCATCACAACCCTGAGGCTGAGGAGTGGGATGGGGAGTGTAAAATTCATTATCCTCATTTACATGGAAAATGGAAGCACAGCAAGGTAAAGTAACTCTCCCAAGTTTACACAGCTGGGTAGGGGGCAGAGTTGGATCTGAACCAGAGACATGTGGTTACAGAGCCATGATCTTGGCCCTGAGGCTGTGCTCTATCTCTAAAGTAAGATCCATAGAATTTTGAGGAGCTTAGAGAACCTGCTGGGACTGGCCTGGCACTCTGGAGTTTTGGGGAACCTAGGGGAGCTGAGGCTAATTAAAGATTGACCATCATATCTCTCTGCAGCACAATTTTAGCTTTCAAAGCATTTACATTCCTCACCTCACTCAGTCCATTAAACTACTCTTCCCATTCATGGGACAGAACTTGTTCCTCATCACCTGTGAGGCCAATGGGAGAGCTGCAGAAGGGTTTGGCAGGGTAGGGGAGGTATAGTACGGGAAACTCCGAACCCTTTAGGGAAATGAGTAGGTGTTGGCCCCCTTTCATGTGTGCATCCTAAGTCACTTCAATCATGTCTGACTCTTTGTGACCCTAGGGACCCGAGCCCCTAGGCTCCTCTGTCCTTGGGATTCTCCAGGCAAGAATACTGGAGTGGGTTGCCATGCCTTCCTCCAGGAGATCTTCCTGACCCAGGGATTGAACCCATGTCTCAATGTCTACCTGCATTGGCAGGTGGGTTCTTTATCACTAGTGCCATCTGGGAAGCACATTGGCCCCCTTACCCCATGCCAAACCCCGATGAAGTGCTAAGATAACACTGAGATGCAAATGATCATCATCCCCATCTCAGAGATGAGCAAACTGAGGCTCAGGGGCCTGGGGAAGGAGGGCTTTAGTGTCCCTCATCTTTCGATGAACTTCAGGCTGTATGCTCAAGAAGGGGAAGAGAGTCTGCCATGAAGGGTGGTGTCCAGGGCTGGTGAAGAGAGCAGCAGAGAGAGGATGACAGAGGTTGATACAACTGAGCCCTTTCTCTCTGCTGGCCTTGCTCCTTAGTCCAGCATCTCCTGCTACTCCCAGCAGTCTTGCTTGTGAATCTTGTCTTCACATCTAAGTACTTTCCCCCTCTGACATGAGAACCCCATTGGTGATCTCTGAGCTGGTACTGCCTGGGGAGTAGGGTGTGATAAGGTGAGGAAGCCAGTGTCTGCCACTGTCTTGACCTTGGGCCCACCCACACCCTCAAGGGAAAATGCCACACCGAGCTTCCAAGGAGAGGCTGACAGATCATGGGTTCCAGGGAGCAGGGGGACTGCAACACTTTACTCCAAACCCCACCCGAACCCAGTAACCCCATTCCTGACAAATCCCATCCTATAGGAAGTCGGCTATGGCATCTCTTCCTCTGTCTGGGCCTCTCAGAGCCTCGCCTGCCTTCCACTTCCTCTGCTCATCACCCCATGTCCAGACCCTGCCTGGGGGATGGGGGAGCTCTGAGGCTTGGCCCCTCTCCCAGCTGGGTGCCATTGGCAGCGGGCAGGCAATGGCATACGGGGTAGACTCTGGTTGCCATAGCAACCTGCCAAAGTCTTGGGTGGAGGCACATGGCCTGCAGGGTGTATGGGGGGTGGGGACTCATCTCTCCCCATCCTAGCTCAGGCCTCTGGGCTGCAAAGCCTGGGAATCTGGAGCTCTGCTGTTTGAGACATGGGAGCGGGTGAGTGTGTGTGCTGGTAAGGAACACATAAAAGATCCGCAAATGAACTGTCGCACTTCTAAGCTCCCTGCCTCATCCCTAAAGGGTACACCTCAGAGCATCACAGCATGAGCATAAGGTGTCCCCTCTAGAAGGCCCCTGTCAAAACGCAAAGACAGTCATTAGTCCACCTGCTGAAGCCCCAGCATAGGCATCAGAAACTTGAGTTCTAGGCTTAGTTCTGCCACTGGTAGGCTATGTGACCTTACACAAGCCCCTGTCCCTCTCTGGCCTCAGTTTCTTCAACAGCAAACAAACAGGGCTAGTCTGGATGACCTGTGAGATGCCTTCAAACTGTGGATGGCTACGTAGCAGGGGAAGGTGAAGGTAGGTGCCTGGAAGATGCTCAGTTGGGAGGAGGCTCTACGCATATCAAAGCTGCCTCCCGGCTTCGAGTCAATCCTGGCTCTTTCTCAGCAGGCTTGCTGGGGCATAGGTCCCATGCTCCTCCTGCCGAGGACAGAGACTTTGGATAGTTTCCATGACCCTGATGGGACCACAGAGCATCTGAAAGTTGGTGGGGGGGCAAGTCAAAGTGGGAACTGCAGTCCTCTGGACCACTGAGGTTGGGAGAGCAGGGGTTGCTCAGGGGCACCTGGTCTTTAATCTCCAGACTTATTCCTCAAAGATGTTTGGCTTAGATTGCGGGCAGCCCAGTCCATGGGAAGAAGCACCACCACTTCTCTCTGTCTGCAGCAATAGCCATTCCTATCTCCTGAGAAAGGATGCTCCATTAGGCTGACCCCAGGTAGAGGGGTTGCCCTGCTCAACCTCTGCTTCTGTCCCAGCATCTCTACAATCCCCTCTGCTCTGAACATGACTCCCTTCAAACACCCTCTGCTCCTCGGTTCTCAGGCCAGGCTGGAATGCCACTTTGACAGTCGGGAGTGGGTCTGCCACCATCACCTCCTCTTCCAAACCCTCTGAGAACCCCCATCTTCCCCACACAGCTGGCTGGGGAGAGCTCAAGCCCATAACTCCAGTTCAGTCACTCTCCCTGCCATTTCTGCAGGGACCCTGGTTACAAGGAGTTGAAATTTGCCTAAAGCCCACCTGGCTGGTGTAATGGCACCCAGCGGACAAATTCAGGCCAGCGGCTCAGAACGCTGGTCATGCATTTCGGGCTCAAACACAGCCCAGGGGGCAGGGCTGAGGACATGTGAATCTCATTACCCTGGCGATGTGGGAAGTGGTAATTAAACCGGCTCCGCTTAGAAAGGCAGAGAGGGATACACATACCAGGATCTCTCGGTGACTTTTCAGCCTTGGCGGAAAAAAAAAAACCAAACCACTTGGAACCATGGGACACGGATGCGTCCTTCAGAGGAGCTCCCTGCCCCTGGAAACATACACAGGAACGATGATATCCACTAGCAGCTCCTAGACCCGCTTCGGGGCACAGAAGGCAAAGCCGGCTTTCATTTTTCCAGGTTCAGGGTTCTAAGCATCTGTGTGATCTCCAGGGAATGCTCAGAGCTGGGACTTGAGTGGTAGGGACTATCTCAGTAAAGCCACCCACGCTCTCCCAGTGCCCTCTATAAGCCAGTCAGCGTCTGGGAGGCAGATGGTGGGGTCAAAGGTCAGCTGGGTGCCAGAAGACTGTCTTCTACTAAGAGGCTGTGGTGGGATTCCGCATTTTATTGGCCATCATGGCAGCTCTGAGCCATGGGCCCACAACATGCTGCCTAAGCAGTCCCTGGATCAAGGAGGCCCCTCCAGCCGTGGGGTACAGTGACATCTTTAGCAAAGCAGATGTGGGGAAAGGAGAACAAGAAGCAAGTGCCAAGCAGAGTGACACAGGTGCATACAGCTTTGCTCGTGCACGTGTGCATGCACACACACACACACACACACATGTGAGTATGTTTTGGTGCCAGGCCCAGGATACCTGGCCTAGGGGCTGCCCAGCCCATCACTCACCTCCCTTAGCTCCTTGGCCACCTCCTTGAGCTCTCGCAGGATGTCCTCCAGCTGCCCGATGACCATCTTCATGCGCTGTCGAATCCGCTCCCGCTCGCCACCACTGCTGGGGTCGTCACTGGGCTGCCCGAGGTCCGGGGTGCCCCGAATGTTCATCCTTCACCACGTGGCCGCAGGCCTGCCCATGCTCCCCCCAGCCAAGCACACGCTGCGTCTTCCTCCGCGGAGCCCCCCTCAGCCGGGCAGAGCTCCACATCTTAACGGCCCCCCAGCCCACCCTGGCCCTGGACGGCCCTCACCCAGCCCCAGCCCCCTGCCACCACCCCACTCCTCCACCTCTGGGTGGAGAATGGGACACCCAGAGGGAGACAGGCTGACTGAGGGGGTCAAGGTGAGGACACAGGAGGGCAGGGGGAGGGGCCGTGGGTCTCAGGAGTGGCTTCCAGGACTTGAAGTGCCTGTGGGTATGCTGAGCTGGACACAGAGGCAGGGGGATGACTCTGCAGGGACTAAGGGTAAAAGGTGCCCTTGGGATGGACAGAAGGCAGCAGTAATCCCCTCACAACTCCTAGGCAATTGCAAAGGCCGAGGTGTCAAGATGCAACAGACACCTGCAGAGGGATGGTGGCCAGGGCCTTCCAGATGTGAAGGGGGCTCCAGATGTGGGTGGCTCTGGGAAGGGAGCCGGCTTGGAGGAGGGCAGCCCCCTGCAGAGAGAGCGAGCCTGGCGTCAGCCTTCCCAGGCTGCAGCACCAGCCGGCAATGCAATGCCGCTGCCTCCCTCCTCACCCGAGCCTGCACCCTTCCTCGCTGGGGATTGGAGTTTTTTTGTTTGTTTGCTTCTTTTTTTCCTTTGTGGGGAGGGATGGTGGAGGCAGGTGCTCTAGCGCACAGCTCCTCCTCTAGAGGGGAAAGAGGGAGCCCCTGCTTTAAAAGCATAAGTCCTCAGCCTGCCATGGGGCACCCTGCCCTGGCTCCCGCCACCCCCACCCAGGCCTGGCCCCGCTGGTTCACTGGAGGGCCCCTCCAGTCTTCCTTGCTCTCTCCTAGTGCCCCGGGGGTGCTCTCGTTCCCAGCTGGACCTTCCCTTCCCCAGCCCCGCCTTCCGTCAGAACCCCCACTCCGCTCTCGGACTCACCAAGGGTGGGGGCACCGACCTTCCTTCCGAGCAGCGTCGGGGGCCAAGTCCCAAGACGAGGTTGGGGGCCCCCAAGGCTCCCTAGGGCGGGCTTCTCTCTCTGGACCCTTCGGCCCCTGGCCTCAAGGAGGTCCTCAGAGCCGCCACCGGAGACATCTGGGCGGTGGGAGGGGGCGGGGCCTCCACGCTCCAAGGAAGGGGGCCGGAAAAATCTCCGTCAACCCCCGCCGGGCTCCGGTGGGGGGGAATGAGCAAGGTTTCTGCGGGTCCGGGGCTCCGAGGCCACAGGTGACTCGGGCACAGGGCGACCGAGGCGACGCCGGGCCGGTCCCAGCGCGCGAGCCAAAGTCGGAGGGATCGGAGGGCGCCGGGATCCCCTCAGCCCACGCCCGGTATTCCCCGGGCTCGGCACCGTCCGGGATCCGCTCTGTCCAGTCCAGATCGGCCGGCTCCGGGCTCCACCGTGGTCTCTGCCCTGCCGAGAGTGAGCTGGCACCCGTGGGCGCCCGGGACACGCTCAGTCCGGACCCAGAACGACCGCGCTCCGGCACCTGCGGCGTCCGGAGCGGCCGCGAGGGTCCGCTCAGCCCAGCCCCGCTGTCCTCCCGGGGCGACAACGCTCTCGCGGCTCAGTCCAAGTCCACGGTCGGAACGGTCCGGAATCGCCGGGTCCCGGGGGGAGGGGCGATGTTGGCCGTGGGGACCCGGTCTCCTCCGGGCCGGGCTGAGAGTGCGCGGGGCAGGGAACCCGGCCGGGCTGGGTCTGGCGGCCCGGGCGCGGGCGGGAGGGGCGCCGGGCGGAGGGGAGGAGGCGAGAAGAGCGAGAGGAGGAAGCGAGGCGAGGGGAGCCGAGGGGAGGGGGCGCGCGGCGAGCCTGGCGGGCCGGGGCGCACAGGGCTTGCAGCCTCCGCTCCGCTGCCTCCCGCCCGCTGGCTCTCGGCTCGCCGCCTCGCCAGCCCCCGGGCGCCGGGTTTGCCGGTGGGGCCACCGGGCGCCGGGTCTGGCTGGGCCTCCCTCGGCCGCCTCGCCCCGCCCTGCCCCGCCGGGCTCCGCGGGCCTGGGCCCGCTCCCCGAGCGCCGCGCCGCCCGCGCCCCGGCCGCCCCCGGCCCGGCCCGGCCCGCCGCCCCCCGCCGGACTGGCCGCCCGGGCGGGCGCTGGCTCCCTCAAAGGCCGCCCGGCTGGCTCGGCTCCGCTCGCCTCGGCGCTGTAAGGGAAGGGGCCGGCCCGGCGCGCCGGGAGGGAGCTTTTAAAGCGACACACACGCCTCCCAGCGCCGAGCACCGAGCGCGCGAGCCGGGGGGTCTCGCCACCCGGGGGACGAGGAAGCGTCCAGCGCTGACGGGGCTGGAGGCGGACTCTCCCGAGCGCACTCCTGTTGACCCCGGGGTGCGGAGGGGCAGCGGCTAGGGGCTTACTCAGTTCCTACCTTTCCGTAAGCCCCCATTACCCCTGCCCCCACTGCGGTGCGCTCCGGGCTTCCCTTTCGGCTAAATTTCCCGCATCAGACCTTCCTCCTTCTCCCTGTCATACCTCAAACTACTCCCAGACATGGCCTTAAATCAGATTGATTAAGAAAATGCAATACCGACGACATTTGCTGAGCACCTACTGTATGCCGCCAGGCTGTGTCTCGGCTGGATGGAGTTGGAGATTCCGTAGATGGATGAAAGACATACATTAGACACGCGTCATTTTGTTCAGTTCCTTATCCATTCACTCAACATTTATTCAGCACCTTCTGTGTACCAGACCCCACGCTAGACTCTGGGGTCACAGGAAGGAAAAGCAGCATTTCAGGAAGCTCACAGCTTGTGGGGACATTCCTGAGTAAACTCACAGGTGGTAAATGCAGAGCAAAGGCAAATTCTAGAAGCAACGATAAGGGGGGGGTGGGAGCAACCCAGCCCAGCGACTGGCAGGCTGTCCCTGAGGCAACCCCTGAGCTGAATCTCAAAGGAGAAGTAGGAGTTACCCAGGTGACTGTCAGTGTGGAGGAGGTGGGGGTGAGCCTTCCAGGCAGGCAGGAGGGTGAGAGCAGAGGCTCAAAAGCAGAAGTGAGGGGAGGCGGAGTTTGAACCAACTGTGGCCTTTTAGAGATATTTTGACAGCTCTGTGGAAAGTGGATTAGAGGAAGACCAGATCCCGAGAGACTCAGTCAGAGGCCATGGTTTGAAGCTTGGATTTTATACTGAGGTAGAGGGAAGACTCATTGGAAAAGTCCCTGATGCTGGGAAAGATTGAGGGCAGAAGTAGAGGATGTCAGAGGATGAGATGGCTGGATGGCATCACCAGTGCAATGGACATGAACTTGGGCAAACTTCAGGAGATGGTGAGGGACAGGTAGGCCTGGCGTGCTGCAGTCCATGGGGTCGCAAAGAGTCAGACGTGGCTGGGCAACTGAACAACAATAAAGTGGGAAGCTGTGGTCTTAGTGAGGAGCCTGGTCCTGCTCACCTCTCAGGAGATCCCTCCAGGGCGTTGTGGATGGTGGATCTGAGAGCGAGGCCCCTGACAGGAGACCAACAGTTAGGAGGCTGAGAGAGGAGGGCGTCTACACAGCGGTAGGAATGGAGAGGTGGCAATGCTTCAAGAAATCACTCAGGAGAGTATGGGAGGACTTGGAAGATGGTTGAACTTGGAGAGGGAGTGGTGGTCAAGGATGCCTCTGCTAATAGCTTGAGAGACTAGGTAGATTGTTGTGCCACGCACTGAGTTAGAAGAACAGATCTGGGGTGAAGATGAGGAGTCTGATTTGGGACGGGTGGAGACACCCTGAAGACAGTTCAGTATATGGTCCATGCCTGGGCTTGAAAGGGTGTTGTGTTTTTTTTTTTTTTAACCGCCCCAGGTCTTAGTTGCAGCACGTGGGATCCTTGATCTTCGTTGTGGCATGCAGCATCTTTAGTTTCAGCATGAGAACTCTTGGTTGAGGCAGGTGGGATCTAGTTCCCTGACCAGGGATCGAACGCAGGCCCCCTGCATTGAGAGTGTACAAGCTTAGCCACTGAACCACCAGGGAAGTCCTGTTTGTTGTTGGTTTGTTTTTTTTTTTTTTGGTGGGGAGAAGGTGGGAG
Organism: Bos grunniens; assembly: GCF_055505025.1. Classification (NCBI taxonomy): domain Eukaryota; kingdom Metazoa; phylum Chordata; class Mammalia; order Artiodactyla; family Bovidae; genus Bos; species Bos grunniens. The sequence continues at coordinate 81,805,339 of NC_141174.1, read as the reverse complement.
GAAGCAGATTGTCAGGCACTGAGGGCTGAGTGGGTAGTGAGAAATAGGAGTTAGTAAATATGGGTGACATTGTCAAAAGTTCAGATGACAAGGGAGTAGACGTCTTGAACTAGAGGCAGATGAGGGGTCAAAGGAGGCAGAGCTGAGTGGTGGTTTGAGGCTGGCCCACAGGGGGCTTGAATTCCAGGGACAGTGATGTGTTGTGAGTACTAACGGTTTCACTTGTTCTCCTAGTTCTCTCAGAGGTGTGTTCAGAGGGGTCCCTTGGAGCCACTGGGTCCTCCAGAAGCTGTGGAAGTGTGAATCCAGCTGCCTGGGGTAGGGGAAATGTTCTCCTGGGAAGGTGGGTCCAGAGGGCTCACCAATCACTTTGTTTAAAAATTGTGGTAAAATACACATAACATAAAATGCATCATCTTAATCTTTAAGTGTACAGTTCAGTGGCATTAAGTGCACTCACACTGTTATCCAGTCGTCACCAGCATCCATCTCCAGAGCTCTCTTCATCTCACAAAATCAAAACCAAAATTCTGTACCCAATAACTACCTCTCCATCCCCCTCGCCCCAGTGCCTGGCACCTACTGCTATTCTGCTGTCTGTCTCTTTGAGTTTGAGTGCTTTAGATGTCTCATGTAAGTGGAAGTGTACAGCCCCACCAGTCACTTTCATGACAGCTATGATGCAAAGGGATAGGCAAAGTAAAAAATGGGCTGAGCCTGAGACAATAAAGTGAGTTTCTTATCTTGGGTCCATTATTGGAACCATCTGCCCACATCACGGATGGGGTAGGTGTACTTGAACTTGGGTGTGTAAGGAGAGAGTGAACTCAGTTTGAAAGGATAGGATGCAACTACTTAATACCTAATTGATCTTGGGTCACATTAGTAGCCTGGAGGAGGGCATGGCCATCTACTCCAGTATTCTAGGCTGAAGAATCCCATGGACAGAGTCTGGTGGGCCACAGTCCATTGGGTCGCAAAGAGTTGGACACAACTGAAGCGACTGAGCACGAATGCACGCGCATTAGTAGAAGTGTGGTGTTTGGAAGAAGGAAGGTGAGATTTCTTGTCCTCTTTGTGGGTTAAACTATGTCTAGGACCCGGATTCACTGGGTATGTCCACAGGAGGGCAACCAGGATGGAGAATGTATGTGTGGGGAGTGAGGAGAAGAAGAGTTCTTCTCCGGGAAGAAGAGTTAGGCTGGTCAGGGAAGGCTGGAGGAGTCTCAGGAGCAGGGGTCTCTGGGTGTAAATCTTCAAAGGACTGCCACAGGGAGAGGTGATGCTCAGGCTCACCTTCCCTAGTATTTGGAGACTGACCCATCCTCTCTCCCCCTCAGCCTCCCTGGCCATCTGCCCAGATATCCCAGCCTTCAGATCTCTGCTTAGATCCACTCCCACCCCCACCTCCAGACAGCCTTCCCTAGTCCTTCAGTCAATAGGGAGAAGCAGAAGTACTCTTTTGGCCCTTTACCAAATGTTTCCCAGGGTATTCACTTAATGTGCTAGCTGTGTGACCTTTGGAGAGTCACTTAACCTCTCTGAACAGGGATAAGGAGCCCATAAACATTTTTTTTTCTTTTCCCGTTTTGGCTGTCTTGCCAAAAGTAGGGGGGAGGAAGGGTCATTTTCTACTGTCTCTTTGACTCAGAAAAATAGAGATGATAATAGTACCTACTTTTCAGGGTCATTGTGAGCACACGGAAGCACTTGGCCCAATGCCTGGGACCTAGTAGGCACTCCGTAGATTGTAGCTGCTATCAGCCCTTATTAATGGCTTTGTGTCCATAAGCCTATTTCCTTGTGAGGCTGTGAACTCCCAGACACTGTCTGCCCTTGTCTTTCACATGGACCAGTGGAGTGGAGTGGAGTTGACAGCTAGTGACTTTTACTTTGGCCTGTTTTCCATCATCCCACTTCAGGTATCCCTTTCCTTTGGGAAATTCCTCCCTGTTGCCACATAGTCCTGGTGAGATGTCTGTTAAAGTGCCCACTGTTCCCACCCATCCCCACCCCATTGCCAGCAGGTAGGTGTGTGATCCAGACTCCACCAATCATAGAACTCTATTTTCCAGCACCAGTAATTGGTTCAAGGAGTGGGCACATTCCCAAGCAGGGCCAATCAGACTCTTTCCCTGGGATTGATATGTGGCTGCCAGGAGGAGGAAGCTTTCTTTCTCTTGAGGCACAAGGTTAGATGCTATAGTCCCAAGGCTGTGAACAAGTCATCTTTCCCACTAAATATAGGATCCAAGCAATGCAACAGAGGGAAGGGGAATTTAGAGAGCATGCTAGTAGCATTGCTGAGGGTCCCAACTTGGGTTCTCATGGCCTTGGTTCTTGCAGTCCTTCTTTCAGACCTGTCTCCATCTAAAAGAGCCAATATGCTCCTTTATCGTTCCAGCTCATTTTGTTGGGTTCTAGTCTCATGAATCCGAGGGATGGGGTAGCCTGGTGGGCTTCCATCTATGGGGTCGCACAGAGTCGGACACAACTGAAGTGACTTAGCAGCAGCAGTCTCATGAAACCAATAGGACCTTGACAAACTCAGGGAATACTAAATGGATAGATGATTGACTAAATGACTGGATTCCCAGTTGAGATGGGATGTCCAAAGTTCCTGAGGCTAGAGAGTTGGGAGCTGCTGCCCTGCGGCTATGGAAGGGAGGGAGGGTGTTTGGAATGACACAGAATCAGGAAGGCTTGGATTTGTGTCCCAGCTTTGCCATTCACCAGCTATGTGATCTTAAGCAAGTTATTGCCCTTTCTGGACTTGAAGTTCCTTATCTGTGAAGTAGACAAAATGATAGACTGCACAGGATTGCCTTGAGGATGGAATGAGAAAAGGAACAAGAAGCAACAAACTTAGTGCCCAAAGTGAGGGCAGGGGAGACAGGACCTAGAAAACAAGTAGCTGTTTTTGTTAGCCTGCAATCCATGGTGGTGGATTGTTCAGGAAGATCTCCTGGAGTAAGAAATGGCAATCCACTCCAGTATTCTTGCCTGGGAAATCCCATGGACAGAGGAGCCTGGTGGGCTATAGCCCACGGGGTTGCAAAGAGTGGAATTTGACTGAGCAGCTGAGCATGAATGCATGAGATTGGCATGCAGATCAGGAGGGAATGAAGATTCGATCTGCAAACTGGATTCTCAGAAGGAGTGAGTCCTGGCACCAGGGAGGCTGTGACAGGGCCAGAGTGAGTGTGTTCCGATGGTGAGAGAGAGAGAATGGAGCAGCCAGCACTTAGGCAGTGGAGTTGGAAGGATCTGGCTCATCAGCTAGCTTTTCCACTATCTATGTGACTCACTAAATCTTCCAAGCCTCAGTTTCCCTTCTCTGTAAATCCCTTCCTGAGAGTCATCCTGAGGACTAAATAAAGCAGTCCATGTAACATATTCAGCACAGAGCTTAATAGTGTTCAATGATGTAGACCATTTTTTATAAGTCTTTATTGAATTTGTTATAATATATATATATATATATATATATATATATATTATGTTTTGGTTTCTTTGGGCATGAGGCATGTGGGATTTAGTTCCCCTACCAGGGATCAAACCTGCCCCCCCTGCGTTGGAAGGCGAAGTCTTAACCACTTGAATGCTAGGGAAGTCCCAAGCTATTATATGAATACTTATGGCTTCGGGAAATTTTTTGAACATAAAGGTGGGGTGAGTGGCTAACTCTACAGACAAACTTTTCATGTAGAATGTCCCCAAGTCAAGGAGAGTCTGTATCTGAGTCTCCCAGGAAAGGCCATTTCAACTAGATGTCCTCTGTCCTTCTGTGACTGGACGGTGGTGGGGCTCACGTTGGGGAAGCAGTGTCTGGGGATTTCTGTCTTGGTCCTGCCCACTGTAATCTCCTCAGCTCAGGCAAGGTTCTCAAAAGAGTTTTCTACACTGGCTACTTCCTCTTCCTCACTCCTCACCACCCTCAAACCTTGTAACCAGGTTGAGTCAGCACCGCATGGCTGAAATCACCCTCACAAAGCAAGACTCTGATCTTGCTGAGATTAGTGGACACTTTTCCTCTGCTTGCTAGGCGATGGCTTTGTGGTATTCAGCCCTGCCAAGGCTCATCCTACTTCCAGGCACCGTCTCCTCTGTGGCATCATGTCTCATTTCTCGTGATTCTCTTCCTGCCTCTCTGAGGCTTGCTTCTCATGCGGCTCAGTGTCTCCTCCCTCTGGTCCCTTAAGTGTGAGTGATCCGTGGGCTCCTCAGGCTCTCTTCTCACTCATGCACCTTCCCCAAGGGAGCTCTTTCACACTCCTCAACAGTTCTTGCCTTTCAGTTTGCTATTTCCAGACGAGACCTTTCCAAACCTTCAGACCATGTTGCCAACTGCCTACTGGACATCTCCATGAGGCAGTCCTGCATGTGCCTCAAACTCAACGTGCTTATAGTAGAACCTATTGTTTCTCCCCCCAAATGTGTCCCCTTTTATCTTCCCCATCTCAGAGAATGACACAACCCTCCATGCAAGCCAGAGAGTTGAGATCACCTTAGACTCTGACTCTCCCTCTGAGTCCTGTGGATTCTACCCTCTTGACTTCATGTAGACAGGTCTCTTTGTCTCTCTACTGATGACCAGGCCCTTTCTGGTACCCACGGTTAACTAATGGATCTGCCAACCCTTAGACTTACCCTCAGAGTTCACTGTTGATGGTATCGGCTTTCAGATCTACCTGTTCATGACCCTCCATGGATCCCCCATCCCTGCAAGGCAAGTCCAGTCCCCTTAGTTTTGCATTCACATCTTTTCATAAGCTTACCCTCGTCTGTCTCTCCAAGCTCCTCTCTCTCACCTCTTGTTCCTGATGTCTTGGCCAGGCTGAGCAACTTGCAGCTTCTGCCTTACTACCTCTTCTACTTCCTGTCCTCTTTGCCTGGAATGCTTCCCTTCTCACCCTTCTCCTCCAGGCCAACTGCCAGACCCTCCTGAAATATTCTTTAGTGTGTGAGGTCCCTCCTCTTCGCCACCATAGAGTCCCCATTCAAGTGCAAGTTTAGCACCTGCCACATCACATTGTCACCGTGAGCCTGACTCTCTCCCGTCAGACCACGAGCCGCTGGAGAGCAGACACCTTCATGCCCTCAAAGTCCAGCAGAGTCTGCTATAGTCAGTTCTCAAGTTATGTTTTTTTAAATTTAAATCTCAAAAGTACTTAGTTGTTTTATATTTTTATTAAACAGAATATTAATATTTTAAGGTGACCCGAGATGGGAAAAGTTGGAGAGAAGGGGTATGGCACATAGTTCAGGAGTCGCCCCAACACACAACCTGAGCCTTCACTCCCCTCCAATGAACCTCTAACACTCAATATTGCTTTCCTCAAGAAAGACCTGTAAGTCAAACCCCGATGTATGACTTAGACCAATCACGTATCCTCCCTGTGCCTCTGCTTCCTCTTCTAAAAATGGGATGTTGGAGTATTCCAGGAAGATGATATTTTGCAGAGTACTTTCACACAAAGAACCCTCAATCAGTCTGCCAACAGCATGGGAGAACGGTGGTGTTAGCAGCCCTCCTGCCTTCTGGGAGTTCTTGTTGCTGTTGTTGTTCAGTCACTTAATCGTGTCTGACTCTGTGCGACCCCATGGACTGCAATCCAGGCTTCCCTGTCCTTCACCATCTCCAGGAGTTTGTGCAAGGTCATGTCCACTGAGTCAATGATGCCATCCAACCATCTCATCCTCTGTCACTTCCTTCTCTTCCTGCCCTCAATCTTTCACAGCATCAGGCTCTTTACCAATGAGTTGGCTCTTCACATCAGGTGGGGATTCTTACGCTGGCCTTTATCCTTTACTGTCCACTCTCTGGTCAGATCATTCTCTTTCCCTGCCTCCCTCCCTCCTTCCCTCCCTCTCCCTCTCCCTCTCTCTTCCTCTCTCTCCTGCTTCCTTTACATTAGTATTTGAACCTGCTCTCTAAACTCGAAAATCTTAAAAGACCCCACTTCCTTCTCCACGTGCTGTCTCATCTTTCCGCTTTCTACAAGCAGAGTGGCCCCAAGAGTCATTCCCATTCCTGCCTGTCCTCCTGCAGCTCTCAGTCATTCTTCCTCCCTTTGCAGTCAGGGGTCCGCCTCCACTGTTCCCCTAACAAAACTTTAAATGCTGAGGTCACCAGTGACCTCCAAGATGCTCAATCCACAATCCTGATCTCACTTGCCCTCCCACTGCATTTGGTTCAGTCACAACCTCTTTTGTCAACCACCTCTGTTCCCTGGGCTGCAGGGACACTGTGCCTTCCTGGATCTCTGCTGACTGCGTTTTCACCACTGTCCCTCAGCTTGCTTTGACTGCTTTCCACCCTGCCCGTCTTTGAATGCTGGAGTTGCTCAGTGCTCAGTTCTGTGTCCTTGTCATTCTCATCCCTCTCTCTTCCTGCTGTGTTGTATGCCCCTCTGAGGTTGCAGTTACCACATGTCAGTTACCACATCTCATTCTGAATAAGCATCTCCAGCCCAATTCTAAGTTCCAGACTTGCAGATCCTCCTGACTCCTGGGCCATTGGTTGGTCATCAGATTCAAAACCAAGCTCAGGATGCTTCCTAAACAGTTCTTCCCCATGTGTCCACTGTCTTGGCTGCTCTTACAGAAACTCTGGGACTATTCCTTCATACCTTCTCCTCCCTCTCCACGTTAAGCCCACCTTTGCTCATTCTGCCTCTTGAATGTTTTCTATCTGCATGTTCTCTGCTGCTGCCCTCCTTGTCTGAAACACCATCATCTTTCCATCAGACGATGAAATCTACCTTCTACCATGTGCTGCTCTCTGGTCCTCTCTAAAGTATTCGCTGCACAGCAGCTGAAAGGATTTTTAAAAACTTTGAGTCTGGCATATCATTCTCCTGCTTAAAATCCCTCACATATTTCACATTGTCCCGAAGTCCAAATTCTCCCCACATTGGCAAGTCCCTGGGTGGTCCGACTTTACTTCTCAGCTGCCCTCTCTCCTCACCTCTCCTCTGCCCTTCAGTTATCCAGACCTCCTTTCAGTGCCTCTGGACTTGCACATGTGCTGTTATGTTCCCTGTGCCCCAGAGGCATTAGCCCTTCTTCACCCAGCTTACTCCTGCTCACCCTTAAGGCCCTTCCCAGAACCTTCCTTCAAACTAGCCTGTGCCCCTGTTTTTTTTTAATTATGTCATACCTGCATTCCCTATTAGAATGTAAATCCCTGTTACTGACTACAATATAAGTGCTCAGCAAATACTGACAATTGAGGAAGTTCGGGGTGGCTAAGCAACTTGCTTAAGGTCACACAGCTTATCAGTAGTCTCATCTTAAACCTTTTTAAACTAGTTTTGGTGCCTCTGCCAGGGGACCCAACACACACACACACACACACACACACACACATTCCTTTCATCAGAGCAGTAGATGACACATTATCCTAGCTGTTTGGGCAATGGCCCCTCTCCCTGCTAAGCCTCTGAAGCAGAGGCCATGCTGTCTTACGTGTTCCTATACCCCTACCTTCTCGCTCAGCATCTGACATTTGGCTGGGTTGGAGTACTGTGTACCCTTGTTGGTTTCACTCTCTGTTGATGAGTTCCCCAGATTCTTTTCTAGCTCTGCCTTTCTGCCAAGAACCAGTTTCATTCTTTAGCTCAGCTATGGATTGAGCCTCCTTTTTATTTTCATCCCAAATTGAAGAAGAATAAAAGTTTAAAAGAAATTTTACTAAAAAAAAAAAAAAAAGAATAAATAAGCCAATAATTGAGGGAAGCACAAAAATAAATAAGACAAAAAGTATAAAATACAAGAGCCTGGAAATAGTTGAGGCAGAGGTTTGGCCCCATAGAGTCTGTGAACTGAGCTATCCCAGATCACTGGCCCCCACACAATTCTCCCTTTGGGGCCTTGGGTCAATTCTTCACCCACCCATATCCCCTCCCTGGTCTGGACCCAAGCCTGGTTAAGAGGTTGCTTTCCTGAGCAGACTCAGACTGTGTATCCACACTCTGGCTGATAAATCTGGGAAAACACATTTAAGGGAATTGGGATCCCAACAACGACAGGGAACAAAGACCCAGACAGAGTTAGGAGAAGGGGACCGTGGGGTTCCGTGTTCATGCCACAGACCCAGATGATGACCATGCTGGCTGAGCCACTCTGCGATTTCTCCCAGAGAGCCAGGCAACCTTGGCTCGGCCGCTGACCCCGTTCTGAATGTGCAAGGAGAGTAGAAGGGGCTTGGTGCCAGGCTGCTGGGGTATGAGGGCTGTGGGGGCAAAGCTGAGGCTCAACCCAGAGGAAAGGCGGGGCCAACCAGGCTGGGGCGGGACAGAACAGCAGCTTCTTGTCAAACACACAATTTAATTCTAAAGCTGTATTCCTTGTGCCTGGGAGATTTTCAGTTTGCAATAGTGTCATTTACAGATGGATCTGCAGTGGCGAATTACAAGTTTGTAAGCAACAGCTTCTCTGACGCCTCAAAGGAAAAAAAAAAAGTGCCTTAGCCCTGTGCAAATTATAAATTCATAACTAACAGTGTTATCCAACTGAATGCAAAACAAATTCATTACCAGCTACATTATTCCATTGAATACCAAGTGAATAAACTGCACAGGGTTTTGTGAGGTTCAGGGATGTGTCAGGAGATGAGGACAGAACGGCCTCTCCGCACTTTCCTCTTTGTGTGCTCACGGGTCCACCTCAGGCTAACCCTCAGTGTAGGTGGAAGTGGATGGATGTACACTGTTTGGATAGAAAGAAGGCTGGAGATGATCATGGTGGTGGTGGTGAAGGTGATGGTGGTGGTGCTGGTGGTGGTGTACCACCCTACTAGTGTGTGTGTGCGTCTTTTGTATGATTGTTAGAACTGCTGTGGTGTTATCTTAAGATACTAAGATACTGGGGTTCCCTGTATCTTAATATCTTAAGATATCCCTGGTGGCTCAGATGATAAAGAATCTGCTTGCAATGCAGGAAATCTGGGTTTGATCCCTGGGTCAGGAAGATCCCCTGGAGAAGGGAATGGCAACCCACTCCAGTATTTTTTTTCCTGGAGAATTCCATGGACAGAGGAGCCTGACAGGAGTACCGTTCACAGGATCACAAAGAGCTGGACACAACTGAGCGACTAACACTATCTTAAGATATTATCTTGTAAAAGTTCATATATCTAAGTCCTTGTGAATGTCAGGACATCCCCCCAAAGCAGAGATCATTCCTATTGTTAACCCTGCAGGAAATGAAGGTCCTCTAAGCAGAGACAAGAATGAGAACACAGGTCTAAAGCACTGGAGTGGGGCTTCCCTGTGTCTCCCCAGGGAGAGAATCTTGGGACCAAGACTCAAAGTACTGAGACATCTAGATGTGTGCTTCTAAGTGGGGGGTTCTCAAGACCATGCCCACAGTGTGAAGGAAACTTGGGGTCTCTGGTGGGCGGGCTTAGGCTGTGCTTTTTAACCTGGGTTAGCTAGTTTCATCTGACTCTGTGGTGTATTCCCAATGGGTGGTTTCTGAAACTCCCCCCCCCCTTTTTTTTTTAACTGTAGAAAAGCAGAAAATGCAAATAAAACTAAAAACTACATATACCACTCATAATTTACTTTGGGTAAAGTAAATTAGCCATACAAAAGATGCATACACACATGTAGTGTGCTACACCCCCACCACCATCATCACTATATCACTTTGGGGTAGGTCAGACCTGATCTACCCTTCTGCGGACTCGGCCCCTTCTCCAATTCCATTCAGAAACTCTGAGCACTTAGAAGACTTGACTAAATATTCGGTGTTGGGGAGAATAAGAAATGGCCCATACTGCAGACCAAAGGCAAAGGGCAGGCATCTAGCTCTTAAAGCCTTCCTCCACTCCCCCACATCACAGGGAGTTTCCTGGCATGAGTCCACCAGCTTGGCTTTTCTCCTTCAGGCTGGCTTCCCTGTTTCTCTCTCTTCCTCCTGAATCAAGGCACCTCTCTCTGTCATCTTCCTCAGGAGCAAAAGGAATTCCTCTCCTTGTCTCACGCTGAGCAGGTTGCTGTCATCATTTGTCAGAACAGTTGCCCCAAGTATTTTTTCCCAAACAGTTTCCTGTCTAAGAATAATTTTGGTGCCAGCTTTTAAGATAAAATATTTTCACCTTGTTTCATGAACACATTTATATTTTTAGGAATGAGGGTTATTCTACAAATGCTGGTGTGAAACCTGCTTGTGTTCATTAACGATATAGAGTCAGCATACTTTTACGTCAACAAATAGATCTACATATTCTGTTTTAATGGCTGCATATTAGTCTATATGGTTTCTTTAAACCATCTCTTTTTCTGCTTTGCATTTAGGCTGTTTCCAATTTTTGCTATTATAACACCCACACATAATCTGTGCACATTTATCTACTTATTTTCTTAGGATAGATTCTTAGAAGTAAAATTTCTGAAAATGCACTTTCCAAAGGCTTTTTCATATTGTTAAACTACTTTTCAGAAAGTTTGTGCCAATTTATACCCTCATCAGCAGCTTGTATTATTGTCCTACTTACTATAAATGAAATAGTTTGTTTCCGTTATGCCCTGAAGTATTAAAGAAAGGGCCCCTGTGAAGGCTTTGGTGGCAACAATGGCAACGGGTGAGAGGTTCCTCGAAGGATAAAGCCTCTCCCAGGGAGCAAGATGGGGTTATGGGATCCAGCTACCCCTCCCTATATGGATTCTTCTAGGGCCTCCACTGAAGGATTTGACATTGATTGACTGATGTTTTTTTGAAGACTGACATCATTTCCCTTCAAATGATGGTGATGGTGATGAGTGCAGTGGTAGTGATGGCAATGATGAGTGGTCATGTGGCGAGGACAGGGTGGTGACAGAGAACACTGGTGGTGATGGAGAGCACCATGGTGATGATGGAGATGGGGGTGGTGGTGTTGACAGTGGGATGGCAGGGGGCCGTGGTAACAGTTGGTGGTGGTGATTTAGGACGATGCTGAGAATGGCAATGGTGGGAATGCTGGCAAGTACAGCACTGATGAAGGAGATGGTGACGGCGGCGATGACAGTGGGGCAGTGCTGGTGGTTGTGAGGTGTGAGGATGGCACTAAGAGGCAGCGTGGATGATAGAAGGGGCAGTGGTGGTGGTCTGGTGGTGCTGAGGGTGGGTGTTGGTGGGGAAGTGAGCCCAGTGGTGCTGGTGGTGGCAAGGGCCGTGATGGTGGAGCATTGGACAAGTTTTTGATGATAGTACTGGGTGCTATGGAAATATGAAGGTTAAAATGGATGAGGAATGTAATATAGGATTAAATGGGTATGGAGAGAGAGACAGATTATCTTCAGGATGAGAAAAAAATGTGAATAAAGGAAGCACCATGAATCTAGGGCCTAGAACAGCAGGGAGGCCCATTGCAGGTCCAGAGAGCAAATCAGCGGTGGTGGGTGCTGCCAAGAGTCTTGAAAGTGGCAGGAGGACTCCGGACTCCAGGACAGCAGCCCAGAGAAATGTTTCTGAATCCTGAGAGAAAGATGAGCAGGAGCTGAGTAGCAGGCAGGACAGAGTGTGCCTGCAGAGGAGAGTGTGAGGAGAGGAGGGGTCAGCCCCACTCCTAGCCTCAAAGGCGAGCAGCAGGCAGAGTAGGCTCTCCCCAGTGCAAGCAGTCATCTGAGGGCCACTGGCAGCGTGGAGGAAGATGGTGTGAAGGGTGTGTGGCGCACAATCCAACCTCAGAACCCACGGACCCCGACCCACTCTGCTCCTGTGTCAGCCCCAACCGGCAATCCCGCTCTCGCCTTGATAGAGAGAAGGGCCCAGAACAGTGGTCCAGAACTCTGCTCCCTCTCTATTCCCCAGCAGCAGTTCCTCAAGCCTGCTAGATGAGAATTTACTCAGTAGCACTGCCTGTGAAGAGCCATTTCTCACTTCTCCTGGTGTAGCATGAAGCCCACTGGGCATGTGCTCAAGGCTGCTGCATTCTCTCTTCCCTGGTAAGGGAAAAAGTGAAAAATTTCAGGGAGGCAGAAGACTTATGTCTGAGCAGCCAGCACCCTGGGCCTCAGGGGTTAATCTATGCCTGAGGATGGGGCTGGGCCTCCCCTCCTACCCTCCGTCATCTTCCTCACTACTGCACAAAAGCCACTGGAACCCAGTGGGCACTCGCTTTGGGAGAGGGAGAGATTTTTTTTCTCCCTATTTAATGATGCTGGTGACCTCACAAGGTTTCCATGGTGACAAGACCAAGGAACCAGGGGGACTTGGTGAATTAAGACAAACAAACCCACCCCCAAGTCACCTCCGGGACTTGGAGGGGAAGGGCCTGGATATAATCCATGAGTTTACAGAAGTGGGAAGGACGGGGTTTGGGGCATGCAGTTCTTCAATAGCTCAATCATGTCCAACTCTTTGCAACCCCATGAATTGCAGCACACCAGGTTTCCCTATCCATACCAGGCTTCCCTACCATCTCCCAGGGCTTGCTCAAACTCATGTCTATTAAGTGAGTGATGCCATCCAACCATCTCATCCTCTGTCATCCCCTTCTCCTCCTGCCTTCAGTCTTTTCTAGCATCAGGGTCTTTCCAATGTGTCGGCTCTTGGCACCAGGTGGCCAAAGTATTGGAGTTCCAGCTTTAGCATCAGTCATTCCAGTGAATATTTAGAGTTGATTTCCTTCAGGATTGACTGGTTTGACCTCCTTGCTGTCCAAGGGACTTTGAAGAGTTTTCTCCAGCACCGCAATTCAAAAGCATCAGTTCTTCGGTCTTCAGCCTTTTTTATTGTCCAGCTCTCACATCTATACATGACTACTGGAAAAACCGTATCTTTGACTAGATGAACCTTTGTAGGTAAAGTAATGTCTCTGCTTTTTGATATGCTGTCTAGGTTTGTCATTGCTTTTCTTCTAAGGAGCAAGCATCTTTTTAATTTCATGGCTGCAGTCACTGTCCACAGTTATTTTGGAGTCCAAGAAAATAAAGGGGCACGAAGATTCTTTTTCAGGCTCTTTTTGGACCCTGAAAAAGAAATCTGTGCTCCTCTTTCCTTTCTGTGTCGCAACCCTTGTCCTGCCTGAAAAGCTCCCTTCACTGGAGGGCATGGTGCTGAGTGTGGGCCCTCATAGGGAGACCTAAATGGTCACAGAGCACCCACAGGGAGATGTTCTGATCCTAAGGGTAGGAAACTCCTAACCCTAGGCACCAAGACAGGTGAGGAGACGGAGGTAGGTGGGCAATAGAACAGAAGGGTGAGTTTGCAAGGAGAAGGAGATTATCATCTGGTGAGGAATCAGGGCCTTATCAGCCTTGTAAAGCTTGGTGCTCTAAGGATCAGCCAGGGGCCAGCGCCTGAGAACATGGGCTGTGGAATCCATGTGACCAGGGTTTCAATCCAGGTGTAAATAACACCTGTGGCCTATGGTTGTATATTTCATGGGACACATTGGTGAAGCATGTGGGCTTGCCTTGTGGCTCAGATGGTAAAGAGTCTACCTGCAATGCCGGAGACCCAGGTTTGATCCCTGGGTTGGGGAGACACCCTGGAGAAGGGAATGGCTACCCACTCAAGTATTCTTGCCTAGAGAATTCTAGGGACAGGCTACAGTCCATGGGGTTGCAAAGAGTCAGACATGCCTGGACAATTAACACTTTCACGTTCACTTTCATGGGTAAAGCCTGTAGTGGGTGCTTGAAAAGTGTGCATTTCCTCACTCCTGCCCTTCCCTCCCCCACACCACGGGGCCACTGCAGCTTCCTGAAGGGATTTGAAGCGCCACACTGCCCCTCATTGATTTCCTGCTTTCAGGCACTGAATAATTTGATCCTCACATCCTTAGTGGCTTAAAGACCACTGTACATTGTCCCAGGGCCTAAAATCCGACCATGGAAGCACCACTGCTTTGCACCAAACCTCTTTTTACATAGTAACATCTCACTGGGGATGTAACTGTTCCATCTCTGGGCAAGAGCAGTAGCGCTGGGAGGTGGGAGCAGTGATTCTTTTTCAGTGCAGGTAGAGCCTGCGAGTGAGGACAGAAGAGAAAGGGAGTAAGGGCAGAAAAGTAAGGCGGTGGGGACAAAAGAGTTTATTACCCGGAAATCTGGCCAGCTGTCATGCTATTGGCTGAGGGGTTTCCCTCATGGTGAGTGATGCAAAATCCAGAGATTATTCAGCATCTGAGAAAAGCCACACACGCATATCATGAGATACTCACACCACGGAAAAGGAGGAGAAATCAACAAGTTTTACCTTCTGAAGATGGCCCCTGGGAGCAAAGTAGCCAGTCCCCTCGCACCAGCAGTCCTGGTTGGTGGCTGCCTCGAGGTGAATCATGCCACCCCAGGCAAGGCAGTGCCACGAGGCTGGGAATCTGGATGCAGAGAGCTGGGAGTGAATCCCCGACATTGGAGTGGAGCTTGGACATTGGCTGGGTCTCTCTCTTTGCCACAGACAGGTTTTCCTGAGAAATCTGCTTTAATGAATTCAGAGGAGCAATTTGCAATCAGCCCATCAAATGTTCAGAAACACTCTTTCAGCTAGAGTCTCACTTGCTGGGAATCTGTGCCCTATAGTGGATGAAAATTCTCCATCAGGGACTGCAGCTTCCTATTCCATATCCAATGCAGCCTGGAGCCACCAGGCTCACTGACCCATTGGGAACTGCCAGGTCTCATTGTCCAAGGGCTGCTGAAAACCAGGCCCAAGGGCTGGGCAGCTCTCAGCTCAAGCCTAACTGTTGCTTTCCCTCCTCCTCCTTCCCCAGCCTCTGCAGCACCACCCTGTGTGCCCCCTTCCCTTCCACCCCACGTGCCCCCTTCCCTTCCACCCCACCAGGGCCCTTTGAGTGCCCTTGGGCTGCTTCCTCACTCCATTTTCTTAGGACATGGGAAGTTACAAAAGAACTTGTGTTGGGGACTTTTCTTTTCTTTTACATTTTCTAACTGGATTTTGCTAGCTGTATTTATTTTGATTCTGGCCATCTTACTGACCTCTCTCATAGTCTCTTATTAGTTTTTCAGTTTATTCTCTTGAGTTTCCTGGATAAACAATCATATCATGAACAAATAATGATAGCAATTTCCCCTCCTTCCTAAACGTTATGCTTTTTATTTTTTAAGTACTATTCCTTTGGCTAGAACTTCCAGAACAATATAAACTAATTGTGGTAATAACAGGCATTCTTGTCCCACTCTGACTTAAATATGAATACCTCTTGCTGGTATTTTATTGCTAAGAATCATGTTGACTGTTGGTTGCAGATGAATATTTTTTATTATGTCAAGGAGATGTTCTTTTATTTTTATTATAAGGCTTTTCATCAGAACGGATGCTCAGTTTTATCAAATGCATTTTCGGTGTCTATTAACATTGTCACATAACTTATCCCCTTCTCATAATTGACATGATTAATTATGTGGACTGATTTTCTGATATGTAATCATCTTTGCCCCCTTGTATTTCTAACTTAGCCATCTGTAGAATGGGGAGGAGATCCACTGCCTGAAAGAAAGCTGGTTGAACAGCAGATCTGTGCTGCGAATCCTCCTACAGTGCAAGAGATGCAGATGCCAGTTCGATCCCTGGCTCAGGAAGATCCCTTGGAGGAGGGCATGGCAACCCACTCCAGTCTTCTTGCCTGGAGAATACCATGGACAGAGAAGCCTGGCGGGCGACAGTCCATGGGGTTACAAAGAGTCGGTCGGACACGACTGAAGCGACTGAGCATGTGTGCCCTGAATCCCATGGCCGTGAGCCTGCTCAGGCTTTGGTCCCCCACACCGGTCATCAGTCAGACCAGATGACTCCTTTCAGCAGCTCCTCGTTGCCTTCAGCTGAAAACCAAGATCTCTAGGTACATTGCTCAGGCCTTTTCCAATTAGCCTTTGTCCCTCTCCCACCACCCCTCTATAACCCCACCTTCTCCCCACTAATCACATGGAAATCCTGGCAGATGGCAAACCTGTGTGCCCTTCTGGGCCTCTGGTCCTTCTCACATGTTGTTCCCTTGCCTGAAGTGCCCTTCCCACCTTCCTTCCCCAGGCCAGACCCATCCACTCCCTCCAGGGAGCCGCCCTGCCCCAGAGGGCTGGGTTAGGAGCTCCACCCCCAGCGCCACAGTCCCCAGCTCACTGGCTCTTTGGTGCTTACCTGGTTGGGCTTCCCTGGTGGCTCAGAAGTTAAAGCGTCTGCCTGGAATGTGGGAGACCGGGTTCGATCCCTGGGTCGGGAAGATCCCCTGGAGAAGGAAATGGCAATCTCCACTCCAGTACTCTTGCCTGGAGAATCCCATGGAGGGAGGAGCCTAGTAGGCTACAGTCCATGGGGTCACAAAGAGTCGGACACGACTGAGCGACTTCACTTTCTTTCAGGTGGAAGGTATTTTCTCTGTGCACCACTATCAGCTCCAGGAATACAAAGACCCTCCTGCTCCACCCAGGGTCCCACTTCCCAGACCTGAGCCCCACTACGTGTTACTCCATCAGCCCTAGAGTGAGCACACCTGGGCACACACTCAATATGCTTACACTCAGGAATGCACACCACTTGAGTCCCCCCACCCGACCTGTGAGTCCTGGGCTCGCTATCCCGGCTCCAACAGCAGTGAACATTGAGAGGCCCTGGTTGCCAGCCTCACAGGCGGCAGCAGCTCCCTGGAGCCTCTTTAGAAAATGCAGTCAGCCTCGTTTCCTCCTCATAAACAACAACTTAGCGGAGCGTCAGGGCCCCAGGGGAGACTGCCCCCACCCAAAGCTGCTGCCATTGGAGATGCAGGCGGGGGAAGCCAAGTAGGCCCAGGAGGGACCAGATGACTGGGGATAGATGGGCAGGAGGGCCTTTGATGGGCTGTGCTCCCCTGGGTTTCCTCGCAGCCTAGATGCTGGCACATAATCTGGGCCTCTGCAAGAGCGCTTCCTCTATCTATCCACTGGGCCTCAGGCTCGTCCTCCTGGGGCCTTCTCTGCCCATTCTGCAGAGCAGGGGTCCCCAGCCTCCAGTATCTAATGCCGGGTGATCTGAGGTGGAGCTGGTGTAACAATAATAGAAAGAAAGTGCACAATAAATGTAATGCTCTGGGATTATCCGGAAACCATCACTCACCCTTGTCCACAAAAAATTGTCTTCCATGAAATCAGTCCCTGGTGCCAAAAAGGTTGAGGCCCTCTGCTCTAGAGGATCCATTTTCAACTCTCCCCCTTCCCTCAGTCATCAGGTGGCCAGCTGGAGTTTTTACCCCTTGGGACAAACTGATATCAAATGGAGAACTGTTTGGCTACTAAGCCCTGGGTGGGGTGGGGGCAGCCCAGACCTGACTCCTCTCTTGCACCCACCTTCCTCCAACCACTCTCCCCAGCAATCCTGAGTTATACAACAGAGTCCTGGACGAGAATCTGATGAAAAGTCAGGTGATGTGGCTTAAAGGATGTCAGGTCCGGTGGTGGCAGACAGGGTTCCAATTCCGACTCCACCGTTTGCTAGCTGTGTGATCTTGGGCATGTTGCTTAATCTCTCTGTGCCTCAGTTTCTTCAACTGAGGCACAGAGTGCCCATCTCCAGGGCTATGGTGTAGATTAAATGAAATGAAACCGACTGACTGGAAAGCACTCATGCAGTGTCTGACACGCGGTACTTGCTCTGTTAATGTTGGCTGATGTTATATTGAGTTGGTCAAAAAGTCTGTTCAGGTTTTTTTAAGATATCCTGGGAATTCCTGAATAAAAGTTTTTGGCCAACTCAATACATTAGAGGTCTGAGCAGGCTGGGGTGTAGCTGTGACCTCTTAGGCTGAGACCTCACTCACTGGTGGATAGAGAAACTAGGTCCCAGAGAGGTATAAGATGTTAGGTTGCTGAAGCCCCTTTCAGCCTGGACTTGTGTCTATTGAGGAGCTCTCTGCAAGGAATATTGGGTTTCTCAGGTGGCTCACTGGGAAAGAATTCACCTTGCCAATGAGGGAGATGCAGATTCGATGTCTGGTCAGGAAGATCTCCCCTGGAGGAGGAAATGACAACCCAGTCCAGTATTCTTGCCTGGGAAATCCCATGGAAAGAGGAGCCTGGTAGACTAAAGTCCATGGGGTTACAAAGAATCGGACACGACTGAGCGACTGAGCACCCACACTTGCTGCAAGGAGTAATAATTTCAATCACAAAGACTTTGATGCCTGCAGTCTTGGGTCTCAGCCTCGGTGCTATGAACATCCTGTGCCAAGCTTAGTTGCTCAGTCGTGTTCGACTCTTTGTGACTGCATGGACTGTAGCCTGCCAGGTTCCTCTGTCTGTGGGACTCTCCAGTCAAGAATACTGGAGTGGGCGGCCATGCCCTCCTGCAGGGGATCTTCCCAATCCAGGGCTCGAACCCACGTCTCCCGCATTGCAGGCGGATTCTTTACCATCCAAGCCACCAGGGAAGCCCACATGAACATCCTGGCAGGCTCTTAATTATATTAAAAAAATTAACAAGTTTATTTACATTGTGCTTACTGAGTGCCCAACAGAATTATGAGCCCTTTATGTCTATTAACTTTATATATATGATACCAATATTATTATTAACTTTAATTTTTCCAACCAACATGAGGTAGTACTATTATTATCCCCTTTTCATAGATGAGGGAGCTGACAGTTCATGACTTGCCCAAGGTCACCAGCTAGCAAGCAGGAAGGCTAACTTTCTGCCAGCAGGGGTGTCATGGACGAGGAGACTTTGGGCTCCAAGGTGGACTCATTGAGAGTACCTGGAATGTCTTCCCCTACAGCTGAAGCTGGGCTGGTGGAGGCATTCCTGGCCGACTTGGCTGCCTGTGACTGGGTTCAGTCAGAGCCCCAGCATTGACCTACAGACGCCCATCACTGGACACCACATCTTGGGCCACAGCAGGTATTTCCCTGGAGACAGGACAGTGGCAACTTGCAACAGGAGAGCTCTTTATTATTCAGAATAACCACACTATTTAATTTACTATTAATAATAGCTCTTGAGTCAACCTTCTTTTGAAGAGATTTGAGAACTCAAAGGATGGCCCTTCTCTTTCCTCTCTTCCTCCCTCCCTCCCTCCCTCAGAAAACTGCAGACACCGTCACGAATGAATGAGTTGTTTGGGGGGTTAAAGTAGGAGGAATCGGGGTCCCTACCGAACCCAGTTACCCTTCCTCCCTGCACAGCCTTGCTCTGTTTTTCCTCTGTGGGTCCCCGGAGGCCCCCACGCCCTGTGCTGTCAGACCCCTGAGTATGGATGGCATCCATCATCCTAGGCTGAAACAGAGGGCAGAGGCTGGGAGCTATGTCCCAGCTGGAGCCAAACCAAGGCTGGGCTCCGAAATCCTTGACCCCCTTGCCTGAGGGCAGGAGTGAGTTTATGGGGTCTGTAGCTGCGATCCCTTGGGACCCCATCCTCTGCCCTCTTTGTTCAGTGGTGGGGGGGGGGGCATGCAGTGTAAGGAGTAGCACATCCAGAGAGGAACAGAGCCAGAGAAGAGACCTGAACCCTTGCCAGGGGACTATTTGGCTTGGAGTTCAGAAGACTCCAGGGATCTGAGAACTGCCTTCAAAGAACGGGAGGGATTTGGTTTCTCAACCACAATCTTTAGCGAGGCCCTTCTCTGCCAGGCACTGGGAACATGTGGCCCAGTCTCTATGGAGCTGCCAGAGCAGCAGAGGTGATGGACGGGAACATAACTCACACCACCGTAAGGCTTCAGGGGCAGAACCATCAGGTCCAGATGGAAGTTGTAGGAAGCGAGGGCTTGATTTGTCTGAATCAAAGCTGCTGCTGCTGCTAAGTCGCTTCAGTCGTGTCCGACTCTGTACGACCCCATAGATGGCAGCCCACCAGGCTCCCCTATCCCTGAGATTCTCCAGGCAAGAACACTGGAGTGGGTTGCCATTTCCTTCTCCAATGCACGAAAGTGAAAAGTGAAAGTGAAGTCGCTCAGTCGTGTCGGACTCTTCTCGACCCCATGGACTGCAGCCTACCAGGCTCCTCTGTCCATGAGATTTTCCAGACAAGAGTACTGGAGTGGGGTGCCACTGCCTTCTCCAGAATCAAAGCTAGGTGGGTTGATTTCCTGGTTCCCAGAGGTGATGGTCCAAAGACTTTCCTCCCGAGTTGAGTTTGGCCCTTGGGTGTTTATTCAAGATGGCGCACAGGCCCCTGGGCACCCATCATCCCTGACTCTGCTTCCCGTATTTGAGCCCCTGTGTGATCTCAAGTGTATCAAGTGGCCCCCTGGGGCTGACCTCCCAGAAGGCAGAGGGCTTTTTCTCCCTTTCTTCTAACTGACCAACTGCCCAGAACGGGAGGAGCAGGGCTATCCCTACAGGCTGTGGGATGAAGGACTCAGGTCTGCATGTCAGCATCCTGTCCCCCACCCCCATCCCAGGGAGGTAGTCCATAGCCTCCTCTCCTCTTCCTGTCCACGCCTCTACTTGGACTGAGTCCTAGATTCCCTTAGGGGATTGCAGAGTGCTTTTTAACAGACACTGCTGTGGGGTAGTTTCAGACCAGTTGTCATGACACTTGCACTTTCTTAATCTGCTAGATCCTGGTTTCACATACCTGCACACACACACACTCCTGAAAACACACCCTCACACGCGTGCCGGATCTCATTGTGAGGGCCCCACTCTTTATTCAAGGAGCAGTTTCGGGTGTCTGAATGGAGGCTTGAAGACTCAGTCTTTGCAATTAACACGCTGCAGCAGTATTATTAGCCTCTGATAGGCAGGTCTGCCTTTGCCAGAAACTATAAATATGTGGGGCCAATGACTCAGCAAATCTGTTGCTATTTTTCTTGCAGGTCCGTGTGGATCTGTGTCTGTGTACACCATGGCCCCATCTCCCAGCAGCTCCCATGGCTTGTATCCATGGAAACGCCGTCCTCCCCACTCTAGCACTCTGGCTGATAAACACTGGGAGTCTCCCCAGCCCCCCACCCACCTTGGAGGAAAAGTGTGGACCACAAGGGCTCCCACCGAGCAAGAGGATGCAATTGACAGAGGAGGTGCTACTTTCTCAGTTGCTTTCAAAGTCAAGGCAGGGCCAAGCGTCCAAGCCCTTCCCCTGCTGGTCTGTGGTCAAGGCTTTGTCATCTGTTTAAGGCGAGTGGCCTGGTGGGAAGACCCCTTACTGTGAGGTGGGCCCTCATGGTAGTGGGGTGGCAGGATGGTTCCTGAGAGCTGTGGGCAGTGTGGCAAGGGCGGCAGGGAGGAGCTGCTGTCCTTGGCAGTGGGGAGCACCAGCCTATGGAAGAAGGGGGAAGGGGCAGCGATGCTGAGAGCAGGGAAAGATCAAATTTGGTGTAAAACCTGGGGGACTTGTCTCATGACCTTGACCCTCTCAAAAGAAGTTGTGGGTTGGAGGAAAGAGTGCGGGCTTTGGAATTCTGCCCCTCCCCCTCCCTCCTTTCCTTCCACAAAGATCCACATTTGCTCACTCTGTGCCAGGCCTTGTGCTGAGATGAATCAAAACCCAGACCCTTCTCCTTG
Organism: Bos grunniens; assembly: GCF_055505025.1. NCBI lineage: Eukaryota > Metazoa > Chordata > Mammalia > Artiodactyla > Bovidae > Bos > Bos grunniens. The sequence goes on along the minus strand of NC_141174.1, from coordinate 81,783,910 downwards.
TGGGCTCATGGTCTTGGGGGAGAAGACAGATTCAGCATCAGGTCATTGAGCTGAGGGGTCCTGAGTGTCAGAATGGAGAGGCGGGGCACAGGAGGATAGGCAGAGCTTTCACCGCTCACCCCTGGGGCCAGGAGAGCCTTCCTTTGGGAGCTGCAGCTTGCGGTGATGCCAGGAGGATGAGGCTGGGTGGGGGAGGTGCTGGCAGGAAGCAGAGAGGACATTCTGTGCAGATGGGCACCCCTGGCCAGTGGGTTGGTGAGACTCACACATGGAGCTCTGACTGTAATTCCTGTTAGTAGCCTCCCTTTGAGAAAGCGACCTAAGCTCTCTGGCCCCTAAAATGGGAAACCGCAACACCTACCTCATTGTGCTGGACGAGAACTAAAGAAAGCATCTGGCCCCAATCTAGTGAACGCTGATTGTACTAAGATACCAGAACCATCCACGGGCCAGTTACTTTCTTCCTTTCAGGGTCTGTTTCCTGGTGTCAGATGAAGATGCTGGGCTAGATAATGTCCAGAGACCCAACAGCTCTGATTTTCCCTGTCCACATTTTCCCCGTTTTCCAAAAAGGGAGAACAAATTTGCCACCAGGTCTCAGAAATAAAAGAAAGGGCCATGGAATCATTCAATGGACATGGATAGGGACCTCCCTGGTGGTCCAATGGTTAAGAATCCACCTTCCAATGCAGGGGACTTAGGTTCGATCCCTGGTCAGGGAACTGAGACCCTACATGCCATGGGGCAGCTAAGCCAGCACGTTGCAACTCAAGAACCCAGGTGTACTGGAGCCCCGAGCATTGCAACTAGAAAAAAGCCCATGAACTACAACGGAGGATCCTACATGACGCAACTAAGACCCGACACTGCCGAAAATAGCTAAGTAAACAAATACTTTTTAAAAAGGACATGGACAGTTATTGAATAAGCACAGCTTGTTTCTCCTCTTGCTTAGGGAAAGCAGGGCTAGGCTGATGTCACAGCGGCCACTCCTGTGGGCTCCAGGGAAGCAGGAGCCCCACCCTTTCCCCCAGAACATCCAGAGTGACTGGAAGGACCCCAGGGACCCACAGCTGCAGAGCAGCAAAGTCAGTCCCAACCTCCCCTCTCTGTTGCTCACCCCACATTTCCGTCTCTCCTCTGTGGGGAAACAGGAGGACTTGAGGTCTAGAACCTGAGTTCTAAGGACTGTCTGGTCCACTTCTGGCCTCCAGACCCCGTAGCTCCTTTTCTTTAAGCCCCAGGGAGGCTGGGGAGCCGAGATGCTTAATTTGTTGTCCTGGAGCAAAGTCACACTGACCCTGGGAGGTAAATACTATCATTCTCCCCATTTCACAGAGAAGGATACTGCGGCCCAGAGAATTTGGGGACTAGCCCAAGGCGCCCCAGGTGCGGGTGGCAGAGCTGGGGTATCAATTCAGGTCAGCGGCACTCCAGGGCCCGGGCTGTCTCCCTGCGCTGCACTCCGCCCTCAGGAACTCCGGTGAACCTCCTCAAATCCTTCGGGAAGCAGAGAAGATATAAATAGCACGTGGGATTGGGGAGTGAAAACAGCAAGTTGCAGAACCATACACACAGGATTGCAGCTGTGTGCAAAACAGCCTCAGAATGACATGTGCCAATGTGTATACATGTATTTGAGAGGAAATGCACAGAAGTAGGCCTGGGAGGAGACCTCTGCTGCTGCTTGAACCGTGTTCATCTCTGGGTCGGGGAGGGGAGATGGGGCACGGGGGCCTGTTCCTTCATCATCCAATATATTTCTGAAGTGGTTCAGTTTCTAATACAGTGTCTCTGTGTATTGCTTGAATGCTCCTGTCTGGTGACCCGTCTCCTCATGCCAGGAGCGGTGTGGTGTGAGGACTGGGGCAGGGGGTGACCTGCGGGGGAGGCTGTGGTTAGTAGGCATGAGCCTGACAGCCCAGATGGGCTAGTTCATGGGAACTTTTCAAACAGACATGGCAGCACAGGGGACTCCCTGTGCTTCATCTGTCTTTCAACAAATCGGAGAGCTGCCCCACCCCCATTTATAGACAGGACCCTGAAGTTCAGAGTCAGCTTAGTCCAAGTTCAGAGAGCTCCACGGCTGTGAGTTGGTTGGTTAGCAAGGCTCAGAAAATCATGAGCTTTGTCTTCAGACAGACCTGGCTTAGACTTTACACAGTCCACCCTAGAGTCTCTGAGCCTCAGCTTTTCTGTCTGTAAAGTGGGGTTAATACACCTACCTCGAAGAGTTTTTGTGAGTTGAATGAGATCAAGTTTTGCTAAGTGGCTGTCACCCAACAGATTCTCTTCATGGTGGTTCCCCAACTCTCTTCTCTCTTTCTTTGTCAAAGGGAAATACTGTTCTGGTCTCAGCACGGCACAGAGAAGACCCAAGCCTTGATCTGGATCCTGGTTTGGCCATGTAGAAACAAGTATCATACACTGAACATGTGCTGGATGTCCCAGACCATGCCAAGGGCTGTACATACAGCTCCTTTAATCCTAAGCCTGCTCTCTACCTCTGAGATAGGCATAATTTACAGATGTGGGAATTGAGGTATCAAGGTTAGGCTGGCCTTGTACAGTGAACTTGGAAAGAATTCCCTCCTTTCCTATTATTCAGAAGATTTTGTATAATAAGGTTTATTTGCTTTTCTTAAATATTAGGTAGAATTCACCAGGAAAATCATCTGGGCTTAGGGTTTTTTCTGTAAGAAGAGTTTTTGAAGACAAATTCAATGTCTTTGACAATTTTAGAAGCATTTCTAGTTTCTATTTCTTCTCGTATTAGTTTTAATAAATTCCCTTTTCCTTAAGAAGATAATAACAATTCCTACCAGGCAGGATTTTTGGGCATATTGACTGAGTTACTTACTCCCTGTGTATAGTAACTGAGCAGCATGCCCACCTAGGCCTGGAACACATTAGGTTTCCTGATATTGCACTTTGGCATCCTGTTCTCCACCACTCCCTCCATCAGAGCCTAAGAGGACCAGGATGGGGCCCAGTGCCTCCCCGTTGGATGTGGGACCTGAAATCTTCTAAAATGCCAGAGAGAGTTGAATGAGGGCAGGAAGGCTCTGAGAGACTGGCACTTGAGGCTGGAGGGGCTGTCCGAGGCCTCGGACCACCCCCACCCCCCACCCCAGGGAGCCAGGGGAAGCAGAGCCCCCAGGACCTCCACATCCATGGGCCCAGCAGCTCTGGTTTGGAAATGCTGAGTGCCTGATGGTGCTCGAGTACTCAGGTAATACATATAGGGAGAGAGAGAGGGAACCAGGAGACGGGGGAGGGGTGCAGAAAGTTTTTGGTCCAGAGGAGTGAGAGGCGAGTTTTAAGGCCTTCCCTGTCCAGTAAGCTTTCAGGGCCAGATGGTTACAATCACAAACCCCTGCCTCTGCCTCTTCCCTGATCCCTAACTTCTAAATCTGAATCCTAGAAGAGTGATTATAATTGCAGGCCTTGCAAGATACCCCATGACCACCCCTCCAGCTCCAGAACCTAGGCAAGGTGGGACCCTGCAACATATCACCCTTGACGCTTTACCCTCCACTCTCCTTCCCCACTGAACTGCAGGGCTGAGTGTGTGTGGTGGGGGGCGGGGGCAGAATACTCAGAATGAGAACAGACTTTGCTCTCTTGGCTCCAGGTTTCCATCCCCTCCCTGCTCTGTGAAGCTGTAAGCAGCTGGGCTTATTGCTGGAAGTACCCATCCCTGAATCCAGCCCTCTGGGGACTGTTCCCAGGGATCCCCTATGCAAGGATGTTCTAGGCCCTGTGACAGCTCGGCACAGCAGAGCTGCTCCATGTGGCATCAAGATGATAAAGAGAGCTCTGTTCAGTAAACCCTGAACAGAGGAACGAGCAAAAGAACCATGGCTCCCTGGATGGCTGGAACCCCTACTATATGTTCTTGGCATATGAGGGTAAAAAGACACCTGGTCTGCTGAGGGAGGCCAACATGTACAAGTAGCATCACATCTTTGGGTGATAGATGCAGTGCTGAGAGTGGATCAGGGTATCACGGGGGCACAAAGGAAAACATTTAATTCATCTGGGGATGCAGTAAAGGTGCGGTGGGGGTGCATTGGAAGAGGGAGCAAGGGTTGGGTTTAGGAAGATAAATAGGAGCTATCAGGAGGTTGACAGAGCTGGGACAGAGTGCAGGGAGTAGGAAATGCATGTACAATTATACAGGGGAGTAAGAGATGACATGGTCCCTGATCTCAGTCCATTCTTGGAGTTACTGACACTCAACACTCAGTTTTATTTCCAGGTCAGTTCCTGCTCCAGGAGGGTCCTAAACTCAAAGTGCAGTGGAAGTGCAGGGTCCTGACCTCCCCAGCAAATACTAAGCTCAGAGGAAAGAGATCCCTTTCTACCTGGACTCAGCATTTCTCAATTGGAGGGTACGATAGCAATTAAGGATGTGCTCAGTCGTGTCCACCTCTTTGCAACCCCCTGGACTGTAGCCCAGCAGGCTCCTCCGTCCATGGGATTCTCCAGGCAAGAATATTGGAGTAGATTGCCATTTCCTTCTCCAGGGGATCTTCCCAACCTAGGGATCGAACCTGTGTCTCTTGCATCTCCTGCATTGGCAGGAGGATTCTGTACTACAAGCGCCACCTGGGAAGCCAACAATTAAGGATGGCTGGAAGTAAAAGAAAACCTAATAGTGTCCTAACACATAAGGCAGGCAGGAGGGTGTTTGTTCCATATAACTCGTGGTTCAGGGGTGGACAGTCCAGGGCCAGTGTGAAAGCTCCACTAGGCTGTGCGGGCCCCAGGCTCCTTCCATCATCCCCTCCACCCATCCTTAGTGTGAAAGCCTTTGTCTTAGAGATTTTGCCTCAAAATAGCAAGATGGCTATAGCAGTGCCAGACCTCTGTCCACCTTTCTGGCAGAAAAAAAAGATGAAAAGGTTAGGATAAACAATAAGGTCCTACGAGGTCCAAAACCCCACTTCACCTGACCAGTTATGAAGTGGCTTCTTTGGAGGTTGGAGAAGGTGTGCAGATCAGCAGGGGGGTAGAGTTACCCATGAACTGGTTGTGGCACGAGGGGCGGACCACTGCTCTCAGCAGTCAGCCCCCCCACAGTGCCAGAGGGCCCCGGCCACTTCCCTACCCAAGAGCTCTTCTTCCCACCAGTGATCTGACACATCCTTACCCCTCAGAGCCCTGAGCCCAGGAGGCTACTTCCAGTGTTACAGCACAGCCAGGTCCTCCAGGTTCTCTGCATGGCTCCCTCACCCAACCATGAGAGCGGAGATTCGCACTGGGTCTGGCAAGAAAGGCCCAGGACTGGGCATCTGAAGGCCTGTGTGACCTTGGGGAAGTCAGGCAACCTCTCTGGGCCTTTAGTGACACCTTGTGGCAGCATCTTCTTGAAACCAGAGTAACTGAGTGAAAAAAAAAGAAACATATTTTCCTCCCACCATTCTTATCCTCCATGCCCAGGCCTATCTCACCACTTTCAAAACATCTGATCCAGCCCTTCTCGTCCATGATAAAACGAACTGCCTTCTCCAGGGGAGCCATTGGAGCTCAGTCCTTTCATCTGGAGCTACGCATCCCAGAGCTCAGTGCTGTGTGGTACCTTCATCAGGTCTGGACAAGGGGATGGGGGACACAGGCTGCTCACATGAAGTCAGAAAATCTCCCCATTTTCCAGAAATAAAAAGTGAGTCCGTAGCCAAGTGAGACCTTGCCTGAGATGCCAGCCTCAGCCTTCCATTTGCTTTCTCTTTTCTGATGGCCGAAGAGGGTCTCACTCAGCATAGAAGTTGCCGTGTGTGTTATCACACACCCAAGGAACTTCCTCCTGGGGCTCCTCTAATAACATAGTTTCAACCTGTGTGAAGCAGGACCCCTTGTGTTCAGCCTTTGAGATGAGTCCCCAGCCCAGCTGGTTATCGGGCTCAGAGCCTTCTTGGCTTCCTTTCTGGCCTCTGGAGGCGGACGCCCTCCGCTGTGCTCTCCCACCATCCAAACCTGTTCCTACCTAGAGATCTTCTGGTGAGAAGGGATCTAATAAAATCACTCGAGAGGCAGCTGTTCATGACTAATAAGGGTGCCCGAAGGGGATTGACAGGTTGAGAAGGGCCTTCTAGGCCCAGAGCCAAGCGCTAATGGTGGAGTTTCAAACCAGGTCTCTGTGGCCCAAAGCTTTTTCTCTTCCAGCCTGGCAGTCTGACCTGCTGGCACAAGGAGGCGGATTTGGGCAGGAGAGAAAAGCTGTCCTGAGCAGTCCACATGGGCACCCAGTCACCTGGGGATTGCAAAGTGGGAGGGGGAGCGGTGGGTTGAGTAACTGGTGGACACGGCTTGGGGACTTGTCTGGTGACTTATTTGGGGCTTGCAATGGCCCAGCTTCTCATCATCAAGATTAAGGGTAATTGAGTAGCTATTCTGGGCAAGGCACTTACTACTCAAAAATTGGAGGTTAGCCTGAAACCCTCCTATTAAATGTGCACATCCCCAAGGTTTGAAAATCCCTCACAAGGCAGTGAGCATATCCAGGCCCTCCTCTGTCTGGAAAAAACCTGTGGCAACCCAGACCAGGTCTGTTATGACACAAATGTTATGTCGCTTAATTTTCTCCAGCCCCCTGAGGTGAACATCATCATTATCTCATCCCACAGGTAAGGAGATGGAGGCTCAGAGAGGTGTGGTTGATTCCAATTGTGCCAGGTCAAGTGTCAGGGCAGCTGGCTCCCCAAGTTCGTGGCACAGCCCCCGCCACCTTAGCCCTGGTCAGAGTACCCTGTGTTGGGCTCTAGGAACCACCTCCCTTGTTGGAGGACAGCCATCAAGAATGCGGGAATTCCTGGGAAAGCCCAGAAATGCGGGCTTTTGAGGTCAGGGGTCAGACCACGCTCTTGGCACTGCTATGTACTAGCCTGTTCTCTCTACCTGACACTGTTCCTAAGGCCTATTCCTGTTATCGGTAATTTTCTGCTCCTAAACATTTGGTAGTTCCCTGTCACCCTTCCCTCTGCTCACCCTCCCCATGTCACTAGGCTCAGCCTGACCAGCCCCTCCACCATCTCAGCACCTGTGCTGATGCCCTCCCCTCCAAGCTCATCTTGGCCTTCCTGTCATCTTCCCATCCTTCAGAGGCCCCTCCACCAGGAAGAATTCCTCTGTGATTGGGGCAAGTTATTTAACCTCTCCAAGCTTCAGATTGTACCTTTGGGGAAAAAATGAGGGAATGACAAGGATCTGCTTCAGAAAGGGTGTGGTGCAGCTTTCACCAAATAGGATCCCACCTCCCCAGGGCCCAGCACCATGCCCGGCCCAAGCAGAGCGAGCAGCGCCAGCCCATTCATCTATCGTTCTATGGTTGGGAATCTGGTTCCCCCTCTCCAGCTCCCGGAGCATCCTTGGTCCCTGTCTTGTGCTCTGCTGAGTCAGAAGAGTGACTTGGGGGCATCTCCCTCTCCTCCTGGTTCCCTTCACCGCCTTGTCCTGAACTCCAAGGCCAAGGCCAATGTAGCTTGGCTCCTTTGGTCATCAGAACACTGTGGGAGTGGGCCTTCCTCCTCAGCCCTGGGCAGCAAACCCGCAGCAAACCCACATCAAACCCGCCTCCTGGATGTGTGTGTGTGTGTGTGTGTGTGCGTGTGTGATGGGGTGGGAGCAGGGCCTGCACTGGGCTCCTGCCCCCTCCCCGGCCCTGGTGAGAGTGCTCATTATCTCCCTTCCATACAAGCTAGCCTTGGGGTGAAGCCAGCTCTCAGCCTTTGATGGGAGGAAGACTTAATTACCTTCTTAGGCAGAGGATAATGAGCAGACGAAAAGCCTGGCAAGGCTGTATCTCCCTAGTCCCTCCCCATCCTGCCTCAGCCCCCAGCCTGTCCCCACCCCCACCGTCAGCTTCTTTGGACACAAGTGAAGACCTTGTACCCCAGTCTGCAGTAGGATCTGGGAAGTCATGGTCCCTGTGGGATGCCCAGGTCACAGGGACTACCTGGTACCTGGAATTCCCCATTAGCATTTCCTGTGGGGTCACAACAGGTGCCCTACCCAATACGGAAGGAGTGGCCAGGATCTCCTTGATCCTGGACCCTTTGGATGAGGAAGTGACAAAGCCAGACATGAGAGCTTCTGGTTCATGTGATTAAGTCCTGGAACAGGAAGCAAGAGACAGGTTTCTCGGGGGAGAGTCTGGGCGGGTCATGGGCATGCCTTCAGTGGGGACTGCAGCTTTCTGCTGTCCAGTGGTCCCAGCACTCATTGTGCACTTGGCTCGCAGCGGGCAAGGAGGCGGTGAAGGAAGGGGAACAGAAAGTGTCAAGGGCGTCTGGACAAGAATGACAAGAAGACAGGGAGAGGGAGTTGGGCTTATGAGTAGAGAGCATCCTTGCAGGGAGACTCAGCATCCTGGATTCTTTCTTGTGAGTGGCACTGGCTGCCATACCTTGAACTGGGGCCACTCTTCTGCCCTCCCCTGGGACATGTCACCAAGCTCAGTTCATAGGAGAGACCTAACGAGGCTCTGAGCTCCAGTGCTGCACACAAGGTTGGGAGGGTGCTGATGAGCTGGAGACCAGCTGGTCCTCCCCCTCCAGAACAGGATGGGTAGAGGGATAACGTCTTCCTGGGACAGTGTCTGCCCCCAGCCCTTGGTGCCGCTCCGTCCCAGAGAGGCAGCTGGAGGATCAGGGCTTGGGGCTGCTTGGGTGCAGGGTTCTGTCATTGGCTGGTTTGATGGTCCTGGGCAAGTCACTTCTACTCTTGAGCCTTAGCAGCCTCATCAATAAAATGGGGATTGTAACAGTATCCCATGCAGTCGTTATGAGGATTAAAAAGATAATGTATGTGAACTGCTTAACTTAATGCCTGGCAAGGGGCAAATGCTCACAACTGTTAGCTATTATTATGATTGTTATTATTAATCCTACTGGCAGTGTTTCTCAACTTTAAAAAATTCCAGGCTTCCTTGTGATAAGCATGCAACCTCAAACCCTTCTTGTTGATGGTACAGGATAGAAAACGTCAAAGAAATAAAAGATTGAAGCCAAAAACAAATTAAAGCACTCATTATATGAAATACGCTTTTACAAACTAAAATTCACCCCCACCCTACACACACACACACACACACACACAACCCAGGCTCACTTTGGGGGTGGGGGAGGTAAGAATAGCTCAGGCTGGATTTGTGAGACCCTCAGGCCAAGCTGAGAGAGGGCCGGCAAGGGCTTTGGAAAGGAAGGTGGCAGAAAGCCTGGAGCCCAGGGCGGCTCCCCTCTGACGGGCGCCTCTCTCCCTTTGCCCGCCCTGCTGTGGCCTCTGGATCCCAGCCCAGCTTCCCAACTCAGATAGTGATGTTTTGAGGGAACAGAGGGAACGCTCTGGAATGCAAATACCTTTGAACCCTCAGATCACAGCCGGCGCCCATTCTCATGCTAATATGAGAGAGTTTGGAAATAGCTTGAAGGGGAAATTGCCCACAGTAGAAACCCACCTCAAACCTGGGCCCTGGGCACAGGGCCAGGGTCTCCAGGGTCCTTTCCAGACTGGTCCCCTAGTATCCAGTCCCCTGGCAGCTGGGTAGGTCCTACAGCTCAGGGCCCAGGAGTGGAACAGTGCCCCTTCCCAATCTCCCCAGGCAAATAAATAACAATTCATTTAAGGATAACACCCGCCTTCACTCTGTCTTCCTGTGCCCGAGATGCTTCCCCCCTCCCCCCTCCCCCAGTTGTCACCTCTAACCCTCACCTGCAGCCCATGGACATGAGCTCACAGAAAGCAGCACTTTGCCGCAGATCTGGCAACTGGGGTGTGCGTGGGTGCTTACTCAGCCGTGTCCCACTCTCTGCGACCCCATGGACTGTGGCCCACCAAGCTCCTCTGTCCATAGGATCTCCCAGGCAAGAATACTGGAGTGAGTTGTCATTTCTTTCTCCAGGGGATCTTCCTGACTCAGGGATTGAATCCTCATTTCTTGCATCTCCTGCATTAGAAGGCAGATGCTTTACCACTGAGCCACCTGAGAAATTCTGGCAACTCTGGTGCCAGGATCCAAATCCAGGTATCTGTACCCCAGGATTCTAGCACCAAGGCCCTTTGCCTCCCTACAGGGTTCCCAGGGCTGTGAGCCACAAGGTGGCATCAGGGAGGTCTGGTAGGTGATAGATGTGAGGGTTGGCACAGCCCGAGATCCAGGCCCTAGGATGGACCAGAGATGATGGCTCAGGTCCAGGAGGAGCCTCCCCTAGTGCTGAATCAGATCCCAGACCAGTTCATGCTGGGATAGGAGAGCAGATAGAGCTGAGCTGGAACTCTTAAAGGGATCGTTGTAGATTTTAGAAAGGTGATCTGCTGACTGTTTATGGGGTGTGCTGTGAGCAGGCCCTAGACCTAAACAATCCTTGTCTCCTTCTCAGCTTGCTAAACTCTTACTTTTCCTTCAAAGCCCAATTCAAACACCACCTCCCCACTGAAGCCCTCCCTGATTCCTCCTAGCTAACTCTCTCCTCTGTGTTCCCATTTTCTCAAACCTCTGAGGCATCACTTAAGTTTAGCTCTGCCTCCTCCCCTGGCCTGGGATGTCCTCAAGGGAAGGATCCATAGCCAATTCATCTCCATGACTCCAACACCCCGCACAGGGTCAGGCATGCAGCATGCCTCCAGAAATGTTTATAGAATGAATGAGTGAGTGTGCTGGATGTTTCCAGTTGAGGAAGGCTGTCATCGTCATTCTTGTAGGGTCTTCAGCGAAAGGAAGCAGGAAGGCATTGCCCAGAATAGCGGATCTCTCTGTGCCCGGCACATCTTCTCTGCTCGTTTCCGATTTGAGCCACAGCTGCAGCACATGCTTTGGGTGCGCTCCGGCTGGCTCCCTGCCGGCACTGTCTCCACTACAGCACACTCTGGAGAGGTTCACTTTCTGCCTCAGGGCCTTGTGCAATGCCAGGGAAAAGCCTGCCTGCCCTGCGAACAAACACAGGCTGAAAGTGCGGAGGAGCCTAGCCTGCCCTGAAGGCCTCAGCCTAGGGAGATTGGGGCCAATGTGTAGCTGCTCCAGAGCCCCGCCTTTCAGGCAGACAGTTCTGGGGACAGTCTGTGCACTTCTCAGGCGTGGAGGCAGAATGGTGGCTTCTCTCCACCGTGGGGGCCTTGAGGATGCTCCTCGTGTGGCCTGTCCCTCTTTCCCGTTGGCTCTCCAGGTTCTGGTTTTAGATTCTGTTTCGGAGAAAGCTCTTCTCCAGACAGTGAGCCACATGGTAGAAACGTCTTGCCTGTGGACTCCCTCTCTCACTGGGATCTGACCCTGTTTCCTGGGGCTTCCTGTCCAACTAAATCCCACCTTGGCTTCTAAGGGTTCTCTGGGGGTGTGTGAGGGGGTCTCCATAGAGGAGAGTTACTCAGGGAATGATTTCCTTAAATTAGACTCCATGGTCCCCAAGGGAGGGAGGGAACGGGGTCTGGTAATGCTGGGGTGGGGTGGGGGTAGGGAATTTGTTGGGCGTTTGATGGAAAAGTCATTTTGCCTAATTGTATTGCACACATTAAACCAACAACTGCAAGAGCAAAGGCAGGAGGTGGGGGCAGACAGAGTGGGAAAAAGGCTGGAATGAGTCAGCAGGCGGGGTGGTCTGAGACTTCAGTGGGAATAGGGTTTTGGGGTTTCGGGATCCCTTGGCCAGGCAAGGACACCCTACCCCACCTCCTGCCAACCAGGGTATAGAGAAGGTGGTAGACAGAGGGCAGGAAATAAGACCAGGCAAGTACCAGGTGCTTTCCTGTATCCCGCTCATTATAAGCTGCTCTACATGCACTGCCAGATGTAACCCTTGCAGCAAATCTGTAAGATGGGCACTATTGGAATCCTAACTTTCCATGATGGAACTATACAGAGAGGCAAGTGATTTGTCCAGGGTCACACAAGAGTTTGAATGACCCCATACACCAACAGCTGGGGATGAGCTGATCTCTGTAGTAAAGGGGCAGAGGGGAATAGAGGCCAGACCCATATGGAGCATGAGGGATGGAGAAGGCTTTTTGATGATCTGTGATGTTGACATAGACCACATCCACGCAGCAAGCCAGTCACCAGGAATGAACACATCACTTACTCCAACATTGAGGCCTGCGAAGTTGTAAAGATAGAAAATGACCTTGTGAAAGGAGAAGCCCTGAGCTCTTGGTGCTTGTGGGAGGAGGATGGAGAGCTGGAGGAAGGTCAGTTCAGTTCAGTTGCTCAGTTGTGTCCAACCCTTTGAGACCCCATGAACTGCAGCACGCCAAGCTTCCCTGTCCATTACCAACTCCCAGAGCTTGCTCAAACTCATGTCCATCAAGTCGGTGATGCCATCCAACCATCTCATCCTCTGTCATCCCCTTCTCCTCCCGCCTTCAATCTTTCCCAGCATCAGGGTCTTTTCCAAGGAGTCAGTTCTTCGCATCAGGAGGCCAAAGTATTGGCATTTCAGCTTCAACATCAGTCCTTCCAATGAATATCCAGGACTGATTTCCTTTAGGATGGACTGGTTTGATCTCCTTGCAGTCCAAGGGACTCTCAAGAGTCTTCTTCAACACCATGGTTCAAAAGCATCAATTCTTCAGTGCTCAACTTTCTTTATAGTCCAGCTCTCACATCCATACATGACTACTAGAAAAACCATAGCTTTGACTAGATGGACCTTTGTCGGCAAAGTAGTCTCTGCTTTTTAATATGCTGTCTAGGTTGGTCATAGTTTTTCTTCCAAGGAGCAAGTGTCTTTTAATTTCATGGTTGCAACCACCATCTGCAATGATTTTGGAGCACAAGAAAATAAAGTCTCTCATTGTTTCCATTGTTTCCCCATCTATTTGCATGAAGTGATGGAAATGGATGCCATGATCTTCGTTTTTGGAATATTGAGTTTTAAGCCAACTTTTTCACTCTCCTCTTTCACTTTCATCAAGAGGTTCTTTAGTTCTTCACTTTCTGCCATAAGGGTGGTGTCATCTGCGTATCTGAGGTTATTGATATTTCTCCCGGCAATCTTGACTCCAGCTTGTGCTTTATCCAGCCTGGCATTTCGCATGATGTACTCTGCATATAAGTTAAATAAGTAGGGTGACAATATATAGCCTTGATATACTCCTTTCCCAATTTGGAACCAGTCTTTGTTCCATGTCCAGTTCTAACTGTTGCTTCTTGACCTGCAAGAAGGAGGAAGATCAGAGATATCAAAAAGGCTTCCTGGAGAAGTGGGGTGGGACCTTGAATGGGCTATTTGCCCTCTCTGGACCCAAGATGCCTCATCTGGAAAACAAAAAGTGGCATCCTTCCCCTGCTCCCTCCTTCCACTGGGAGGATCTAGAAGTATTGGAGGGTATGCTGGAGAGTGATTAAGATTCTGTTTGGAAGCTTCAGGCAAGCACAAAGCCTGAAAATGCACTCGGTTTATCCAGGAGACATGAAGGCAATTCCTTGTGGGGAACACAGGAGACCACCTCTCTCTGTTCAAGCTGCCCAGTGTTCCTGGGGAGGGGCCCTTGGGACCCTTCTCTCTCTGATCAATAGGCTAGGCTCCTGGTTGGCTGGACTCAGTTGGACAGACACAGTATCCCTCCCCACCCATGTCCCCGCTGTGCCAGTCACTGCCATCCCAGAAGCCTCCAGCCTGGTTATCCTTCCTGCCAGCCGCCTGCCTGGTATGTCTTCCAGGGCCTGACTTCCAAGATTCAGAACCTGATGGCAAGAAGAACCCCATATGAATCCTGAGTCGCCAGCCAAACTCCCAACGTCCCATCATCATCTTACAGGGCATGAACATCCTAACGTCTTCCTGAGACTCTCGCAAGTCCACTCACAAGGTTGGACTCTCACAAGTCCACTGGCAATGATCTGCTCAGAAAATGATGGTGTTGGCTGCTATTCTGCTATTCTGAATGTGGACATCCATCAGGGCCCAGAGGGTGACCAGGTGTGGGGTGCAGTGTGACCATGGTTCATTGTGTGAACGTGTTCAGAGTTCAGTCTGGGGCTGCTATCATAAGCTAATGTTTCTAGGACTTAATTTCCTTAGAGCAAGGTTCCAGTGGGATGGGGGAGGGGAGGTCTGGGACTGCCTGCTGGGAGCGGTGTAAGGTCATCCTTAAGAGAGGGTGCTGTGGATCAGATAGGCTGGGTCTAAATCCTGGCTCACCACTTGCCAACTTTCAGCTGGGCAACGTTGAGTTGCTCACCTGTAAATGAGAAGGACTTCATAGACTGGGAAGACTGAATGAGATGAAAAGCTGCTGGCTCTGAGCCTGGCACACTGTGTCAGGAAATGTTAGCCTCTGTGATACACGTGTCTGGACATATATGCCCACATGGTTGTACAGGAGGCTCCTGGGTTCACCACTTTATGGCTGGCCCTAGCACTGTCCTCCTGATTCACAGTAGGGTCAGAGAGTCAAAGGACCAGCCTGACTGCTCAGCCCTGGTCAAGAGAGCCACTAAGTCCTGGGGATCTTAGTTTAGTGAGAGGCAGGCTTGGGGTAGGGAAATTTTTAGGGCAGGAGTCTTACTCCTTTGATGACCTCAATTTTTCTCTGAGGCTTCAGGAACTCTGCTGTGCTGCGGCCCTGTGCTCTCTGGGGGGCCGATCAGCCCTACAGCCCTGACCCCTTCAGTTGCCACACTGAGCTGAGGACCCCAGACAGTTAGCTGGGCTCCCTCCCCCATGCCCTCTTCCACCTGTAGCCTGGGCTGCACAGTCCTCTTTCCCGCTTTTCCAGCAGCCCCCTGGCTCACGTCTCAGTCCCTCCATCACATGACTCCAGGATTCATTCATACTTTATGGCTTCCTCTTTCATCCCCTCTCCTCCATTTGGATGTTTTCTAAGAGACCAGAACTCCAGTCACTGGCCAGCCCTTCCTGCTCTAGCTAACAAAACTAATTTGAGCTCTCCATTTTCCAAGAGGAGAAAAGGGTTGAAATCCAATGGGGGTGATGAGAATGGCACAGGTGGGTTGGCAAGAGAGGGCTATGAAAAGCAGAAATGGGCTGAGTCTGGGGGGCTCCTCTGGGACCGGAGTCACTGATTTTGGATGGCTTAGGGATGATCTTGTTAGAAACAAGAGATATACTCAATAATCCCAGATTGCCTCTTCCTGTCCCAGGATCCCAGTCTAATTTGAAAAGTGTCATGGATTCCCAGGAAGACCACTGGGGACAATCCCAGCCTTGCATCTTCCAGGCTGAGTAGCCTTGAGCAAGTTACTTAACCTCTCTGTACGCCAGTTTCCTTATTTGTAAAAATGGGCTGCTGGGAAGTAAATGACATTGGGCACAGGACCTAGAACACAGCACATTTCGCATAATTATTAGCTATTATTATCTGCACTGCATGTCCATGCAGTCTCTTCAGTCATGTCTGACTCTTTGAGACCCTATGGACTATAGCCCACCAGGTTCCTCTGTCCATGGGATTCTCCAGACAAGAATACTGGAATGGGTTGCCATTCCATCGAACCCATATCTCTTATATCTCCTTTATTGGCAGGTGGGTTCTTTACCTCTGGTGCCACCTGGCATTTCTGACAGCTCACCCCTATCAGAAAAAAAAAATTGAAGGATGTCACGAGTATATATAGATATTGATTCATTTGTAAATTATATGCATGTATTTCTGGGCTCATGTATTCTATTTGTTATAAAATGGATATAAAATAGTAATTTTTACAGGATCAGGTAAAAAAATCAAACAAAAATAGAGGTTCTGTAACCTTCTTCCTACACCCTCGTGAATCCTTTTGTGCCCCCACCAGGGGCAGGAAAGTACTTTGGAGACCACTTCACGTACTAGGGCCTGTTTCAATTGCAGTGATCTGGGCAGGAGCCCCTTCAGAAAAGCTTCTGCCAGGGCTGATGTGAGAGAAGATGCTCCAGGGCCCCCACGTGGGAGCCAGGGAGTGCTAATGTGGGTGATTAAATCATTCGCAATAATCCATTTGGAACAGCAGCCGTGTCTAACATGGGGCGTGATGACTGCTCCACAAATAGAAAGGTGGCCAGGGAGGCTGTTGGTGGGACATATTCCAAGGACATGGGGTAGACACAGGCAGGCTCACCCTTGCTATGGTGTCTTCTTGCTGCCGTTAACCTGCCAGGCTCTCTGCCTGCTCCTGCAGTGGATCAGTCTGGCCCTTTCGTGCCCAAATGCAAGGCCTTCTCCTGCCTGTGAATCAGCTCTACTCTTCCAGGACACCCTCACTGATACCCCTTTTCTCCTTAATCACTCCCTGGAACAAGTCCTCTAGGTTTGAATCATCCTCCTTCCTTCCCTCTCCTCCCCTTTCCTTCCCTTTCTTTCCTCTAATAACAGCTGTGCACTCAGCCTGGCTGTTCTGTATATGCCATGTACAGTAAACCTGTTGTTTCTGCTCTCCCACTATCAGTTCCCCTCTTCTTCTGGAAATCATAACCATCTTTTCCTTTTGTTAAACATCCATTCTTTTCATTTTAGTCTGAGATGTGGGTAGGGTTTACCTCATCCCTGTCCTTATAAGAATGAGCACATCACTCAGGCTAAGCCAATTAGAGTCACGATGGTGGTCACATGATCCATCCTAGGCCAATGAGATCCTGCTCTGGGACTCCTGCCGGAACCATTGAGAAAACAGTGACCTCCACTGCAAATGCTGAGTTGATAAATTGGAAACTAGACCATTTGGGTTTTTTTTTTTAATAAAATATATCCTGACAATTTTGATCAAAACACTTACTACCTCCTGTGATTGTTGTAGTATTTTCCCAACTGATCTCCCTGTTCCTCCTCTTGCCCTCTCCAGCCTCCTCTCCACACTGCAGCAGGCTCAACACCCTGTGTCCTCACTGTGGCCTTTAAGGCCCTCGATGACCTGCCTTCCCTTACCAACCTGATCTCCCCTCCTGTTCCTTTCCTTTTCCCCTCATTCTGTTACAGCCACACTGACCTCTTTGCTGCTTCTCAACAAATGCTGGGCATACACATCCCCATCTCTGGGCCTTTGCACTTGTGTTTCTTCTGCTTCTTATAGCCCTTAGGCTTAGATGACTCTGAAGACTTACTCTGTGACTGCTTTTCCATCTCATCGCAAATGGCACAGCTCCTGGGCAACTGCCCTTCTCCCTCCTGCATTCTTCCATATTTCCTTAGTCTGCTTTATTTCTCTATAGCACTTGTATTGAATTGCTCAATTGTTTGCTGTCTTTGCAAGCTAGAATGTATGCTCCATAAGGGCAGGTTTTTGCTTTATACACTGAGGTATGCCCAGGCCCAGAACTGAGCCTGAAACACAGCAGATGCCCAGTAAACACTGGTTGAATGACTGTGCTTCTATTACTGTCCCGTGAGGCTGAACCCTGTCTCTCCTTGGCCTAAACCTTCAGAAGAGGGGCTTAGGGCTCCTGCTCCTCCATTTCTCCCGTGTTCTACCTATCAAGTTATGACTGGTCCCTATCCATCCTGCACTCTCCTTCAAAATCCCTATATCACATTTATAATTACTTGTGTCATGGGGGATGGGGTGGGGAGAGTCTGTCTTCCTCATCACCTAGCCCCTGCTTAATACATCTTAGGTGCTCAAAACAAGTTTGTTAATAAGTCTCCAAATAGCCCTGGTCAAGGCAGTCCCTGCAAGGTATCCAAGTCCGTTTTGAAAAAGCAGGCAGTTGGTTTGCTCACTAATTACCAGCCTCACTATGGACATCCTCAGAAGATACTTCTTTCCTAATTAAAACAGCAGGGTGATTGCAGGCTCTGGGCAGTATCCTGCACCTCTCCTGGCAGGAGCTAGAGGCAGGCAAAGGTGTTTCATTAGAAAATAATTGAGGAAGGGGGGCAGTCGTGGTGCCCACTACCTCCTAGAAGAGCAATTTGGAGGCCTGCAATTTAGATGCAAAATGAAACAGCAAATTCAAGAATAAAATAATTAAGTCCCTGATCTGTTTCCCGATGTCAGGGCCCAGGCCTCACCTGGCCAGTCTTCCTCCCACTCTCTCCTGCATGGCTATAAACTCAGCTAAGAGGAAGCTCTGCCCAGTGCCTGCTCAGGTAAACTTTGACTTCCTACTCTCTGCAGACAGGAAGGTGGTGACTCAGGGCTGGCCCTGGGACTATGTGGAGTCGCTTTACTTCCAGAAAGACACAACATCTTGGCCCACACCAGCCTCAAGGTCTTGGGACTTCTTTGGCATGTTTGGGTTGCTGAATGTGACGTGGCCCACTTATTGCATTCCAGTACCTGTTCTCTCCATTTTTTCTTAGTAACAGAACCTCAGTTTTATTCCCAGTAGCAATATATCTAGCTGAAAGACTATATTTCCCAGGCTTCCTTACACCTGGAAGTCACCAATGATATATAAGCAGTAGTATGGATGTTTGGGAATATTCCTTAAGGGGAAGATAGACAGATGACATGTGCTCTTTTACACTATCTTCCTGATTTCTGCTCCTTGCCTGGGATGTAGAAGTGATGGTTGGAGCTCAAGTAGCCATTTTGGACCCTTGAGGATGAATGTCGTCTGCTAAGGATAGTGCGTCAAAAGATAGAAGGAACACAGATCCTTAATCACCATGGACCTACAATAACCCCTTGGACTGCTTAAATCCAGACTTCTCATTTGACAGACTGAACCTCTAATTTGCTTAAGCCACTGTTTCTGTTATTAGCAGCTGAATGCAAATCCTAACTAATGCACTGACTCCTTTGAAAGTTTGATAAATGGATCCTACTCCACAAACACATATATCTGCAAGAAGGCATGGATGCATATGTGTACATACACACACATACAATTTTAGTGGGGGAGACGCAGTCACAAACATTCTCTAAGCAAGGAGTTCAACCATCTCCTCAGTCCACCACCCCAGGTTTTAGTCACTATGGCTCATGGGGACTTGGGAGTATAAACGCATGATCTGACATCTATAATTTGCTTTATTGACAGCCTTTTTGCTTTTAATGCTGTTAGATCAAATTTCTGTATCATGGAATAGAAGAGAACCCAGGACCTGCCCTTTCCAAGACCTGGGGGAAAATAGACTCACACAGCCTGGTTTATTACCAGTATAAAAGTGAAAGTAAAAGAGTCACTCAGTCCTGTCTCTTTGAGACCCCATGGACTGTAGCCCACCAGGCTCCTCTGTCCACGAAATTCTCCAGGCAAGAATACTGGAGTGGGTTGCCATTCCCTTCTCCAGGGGTTCTTCCCCACTCAGGAATCGAACCCAGGTCTCCTGCACTGCTAACAGATTCTTTACCATCTGAGCCACAAGGGAAGTCCTATATCATCAGTGTAGAGGGGATAAAATCTAGGTCCTTGGAGCCAGGAGGTGCTCTGGGACTCAGAGGAGACAGTGGCCTGAAGGAACTAGAAGGGATTTCCTGGAAGAAGAAGGAACCCTGGGCCTGGAAGGGCCACCTGCAGGCAGCAAGACTTGAGAAGGAGAGACGGAGAGGGGACAGAGGCCACCTGAAGGCAGAGGCTACGAAAACAATGCTAAAGAGACCTCAACCTCTGTGTCCACAGGGAACCGAGCAGAAGGCCATTCCGTTCTCCAGGGGATCTTCCCGAGCCAGGGATCAAACTCGGGTCTCCTGCATTGCAGGCAGATTCTTTATGCCATCTGATTCCTCTAAAAAGCCCTCCTCCTCTCACCTGTCCTTCCCTCCTCCACACGGCCCCCCACCCCCCAGCCAGGTGGAGGTCAGAGAGACACAAACAACCCATGGTTTCCAATTAATTTTTAATTGCAACTTGAAATTCTTAATTGCAGCTGAAATGCTATCACTGGTGAAAGCGTGATGGTGGGGGTGGAGGCGGGGGTGACCCAGTTAAAGATGCTCAGCCCCTGCTGCACTGGCCACTGGGTACTGAGCCAGCAGAGGAGGGAGCCAGAGGGCAGGTTAAGCCTGGCAGGATGGTGTGGCAGTGTGGTACCCTGGCGCCCTGGACTGCCCCTTTGGTGGCTAGAGGCAGGTGCTTTGGCCTGTCCTCAGTGGAGGGCTACCTGAAAGTCCCCTTTATCAAAGCTCATTATGGCCATCGAGGGCCCTAACAGGAAAAAGCTGCAGGCTCCATCAGGCCAGTTAGAGGCCTTTACTGGAGCAGCGCCCAGCAGCAGAAACTCTCTGGGGTGGAAGGCCTTCAAGGGCTCCATAGGAGACCAAGACTGTTTCCAGGGAGACCCAGACCCTGCAGAGGTGGTGGAGGTGACTGATTAGAGACTAGAGCCCGACATGTACTCGGCGGGGTGGGTGGATGCAGGGCAGCTTGGAAGTGGGCTGAGCAGTTGTCCTGGTTTACCTGAAACTGAGGGGTTTCCTGGAATGTGGGGGTTTTGGTGCTAAAACAAGGAAAGCCTCAGGCAAACTATGATGAGTGGTCATTCTAGGTGGACACAATTAGTGCCTTTGACAGCACTGGTTCTGGGGAGTGAGTAGCTGCCCTGTGGCTCCTTCTGGGCGGTGGGACCTCCTAACTATAGGAGGGAGGGGCCACCCTTTCTCCCACCCTGGCCCCTTGACCCGTAGTGGCCAACACCGTGACCCACAGGGGCTGTCAGTGCCACTAGTACCCTGGGCATTTCACCCACTGCCTACACTTCATCCACCCGGAGCAGGAGACAGACGCAAGCTCTGGACCTGCTGCTTCACAAACAGCCTGGCATTTATCAGGAGGAAGGCATGTGCCTGGGCTGAGCCTCAGTTTCCCCATCTGCCTTCCCCCTTGCCCAGGAGTAGCCAGGGCCAGGTAGGGGTGTGGCTGGGCAGAGGAGCTCCAGGCCAGTTGGAGGCGAGGGAAGTACTGCCTGGGCCTCAAAGCCTGTCAAGAGAAAAGGGCTCTCAGATTGCAGGAGAGACCCCCACCCCACCCAGATGGTGATGGGGGCAGGATGTCCAAGATGGAGCTGGCTGTGACGCGTGCCTGCTGCCCCCTCCCAACCTGCATTTGCAAACTCTTCGGAGAAGGCAGTTGGTTCTCCACGGGAGCTATTACCTGAGACCTGACAGCTAATGACAACAGAAAGCCTGCAACTTGGCTTCCCTCCCTGGGTTTGCCTGGAAGCCTGCGTGGGGCTGCCGGGCAGGAGCGGGGGCTGGGCAGGAAGGGGTCTGCCGCTGGCTGCATTAGGGCCTGGGGAGGAGCTGGGCGAGGGGTAGCAGCTGGAGTAGGGGCGGGGACTAGAGGGGTGAGGGTATTGAGAAGCATGGGCTTTTTTGGAGAATTGGGGGAGGGTCTGGCAAGCAAGCTCTGCTTGCTAACTCCTCCTTCCCTTCGTTCACTCATTCATTCAACAGAAGCTTACTGAGCAGCTACCACGTGCAGGCCCCATTCTGGGTGCTGGGGGAATCTCAGGAAAGAAACAGACCAAAGTCAGAATACCTGTCCTTGGAGCAGGTGACAGTCTCCCCGAGAGTGTGGTTCCCAGACCCCCTTGGCCAGGCTTCTCCCCCGGCAGTGCCCCTAACTTCTCCATCTCTGATTCAGGTCTGCAGTAAGGCAGAAGCTGGGGCTTTGAAGCCTGAGGAGGGCGACAGGGCCTGTCTGTCCATGGATGTCATGCTTTCCATGCATATCCACCCGATATAGCCAAAGCTGCTTCAACCTCAGCAGTAGCCCTGACCCCCAGAGCTTACCAGGCATTCCAACTATCTAGGAACCCCTCTGGGATGCCTCAAGCACCCTACTCCATACAGTCAAAACTTACCTATCCTGGTCCCTCCCCTTCAGGTGGCCCCTGGGAGTCCATGGGGCTCAAGGGCTTGATGAAACAATCAAGTGCACATTCACGACGGAGTCCTCAACCATGCACGCTGCCCTTTTCTGTGCCTCCAAAGCCCTGCCCTTGAAGAGCCCAGAGACAGGTTAGGGGAGGGCTGGGGTCCTCAAATGCATGTGGTACCATATGAGCACTGCGCCCAAGTAACAGAGACCCCCTACGATGTGCCAAGTGTGATATTGGCATTTTATGTAGATGACCTACTTATGCTCATGAGAACTCTATGGCGTAGGTTTTGTCCTATCCCCATTTAACAGATGAAGGCACTGAGGTGTAGGGAGGTTCCCTGACTTGTCCATGATCCTTCGGTTAGGGGCGGGGAGCTTGCACACAAGCCCAGGGATCTCACTGCGGAGCCCACGCTCCTGTGGCCCACATCGTGCTCTCCTGAGAGGCAGGTCGTGCTCTGCTCTCAACAGGGCAAGGGGGAGAAGAGAGCACGTGAGCTCCTCAGTGCTTGCAGGGCAGGGTTCCTGTGGGTGGGGTACTTGGCAAAGGCTCCTAGGGGAGAGAGGATCCTCCTCAAGGGCACACCCTGAGCAGACCCATGCCTGGGGCCTGCTCCCAGGCGGGGCCCCACAGAGCCTCTGCTCTCTCTTAAAGGCTGAACGAAAGAACACGACGTGGATCTATCACTGGCCCTTCCAGGGTGTGTAGTTCGCTCAGAGATGAAGAGCAAGGGCATTACCAGGAAGGGGAACAGCATAAGCTAAGGCCTGCAGGTGAGGGTGACTGCTGGGGCCTTCCTAGAGAGGAAGAGAAGGCCTGACTTGGTGCGGAGGGGTGCTCAAGACCCACAGGCCAGGATCAAGTTGAACCGGTTAGGCTGAGGCCAAGGGAAACGCTGGCAGTCAGGCCACTAAGCCAGCCGAGTAGCAACCTCTGCTTTGGCCTGACTTGAGTCCATAGACCTGAGAATCTGGGAGTAGCTGGGCTAACAGAGCCTTTCCAGATTAGGTGGCCCAACACATCTTGTGCTCCTGGGAAATAGGAGGCCCAGGGAGGGAAGGGCAGCTTGCAGGCCTCCCTACCTCCTTCTGCTGGTGTGTGGCGGTCCCAGGGGAACAGCAGGCAGGAAACACTGTCTGAGGTTTCCAACCATCCAGGAGAAAGCCTGAAAAGATAAATCCTTGGCAGAGAGGCATAAACTAAGGCCTAGAAAGGACAGAGGCAGACCTCCTGGCCCCTGACTGCCTGCTTTGGCCCCTTGCAGGCCAGACTCTTTTTTTCAGTCCACATCTTGGCTCAGCAGCCCTGGCACCAGGGATGACCTCCCTGTTCCTTTCTGTCTCTCCAAATGTCCCTTGGATTGGCTGGACCTTTATCTGTGGTTGGACGCAGCCCCAGGCTCTACTTTCTCCAAGAATTCTCCCAAGATCGCCACCACCTGCCAACCTCTCACTTCCTTGAGTGGCTTTTAGCCTGAGTCTGTTCTACTGAAAGTAATGGGACGGTGTGAAATCAGGATTTCTTCCTCTGTCCTTCCACAGGCCTGTGTTCCTCCCCTGCTATGCCCTGAACTCCCTGAGGTGATGAGTTTATCATAGGCTGATCTTCTTCCTCCCCTATCCCCTCAGAGCAGTCATGCTGGAGAGGAGAAGGCCATCAAGCCCTGGTCTGCAGGAAAAGCCAAAGCAGGGCCCCTCGCCTCCATCCCATCCTGCCTGCCCTCGTCACCTGCATGGCAGAGAGACGGCCTCTGCTCCTGCAGTGGGACCACTAGGCTTTAGGCATGAGATTAGGTGATGTTAACCTCCACTTCACTCACTCCCCAGACCAGCCCCCTCCCCAGCCCTTCATGGATCACTTCAGGGTCAGACAGGCATATGTGGCTATTAGCCCAGAGTCTGTAACAGAACCCTACTGGGGCTCATCCAGTTTCTCTCACATGCCTCCAGTGATAGGCTGCTCACTACTTGTAGCATCACTCCATATCTCGCCTGGGCTGGTCAGCATCTATGTCTCTTTAAGTCAGCAATGCCCGGTGCCAGAGATTCTGACACCAGGTCCAAAGCGGAGCAGAATAAAGGCTGGACAACTCATTGTGGGCACATAGAAACAGGACCAGCCTTTGCTCTCCACCCTGGCTGTTGAGTCTTTTGTCTGGGTAGCATCGCGTCACCCATCTGCCCTCCCTCCCTCCTTGCTCTGTGTGATTTTCTTCTCCTTCTCCCCCCACTTCCTTGTATCTAAGGATTGCATGAGTCACTTCACTTTGAGCTGCCAGATGTCGAATGCAGTTGGGCTGAGTGGAAGCCAATTTTTTCCCTTTGCTCAAAGACAGTCCAGGGCTGATGGAAGCCCCCAACATCGTCATCCTGGATTTTTTACATCCTGGATTTTTTACAAGGGTTGGCATGGTTGTGCAAGCTAGCGCTACATCTCCAGGGTTCTGACCAGTGCCTCCTCCATTGCCAGCTTGGATTCTCCTGCTGGCCCGGGGCAGGGGGCCAGGCCAGCCTGTGCTGTCTAGGGCACACTCAGGGCCAGCGCCCTCCCCCAGCCCCTCAGGCACAGCTGATCTGAGAGGAGTCAGGGCCCGGGCCCCACCCCTGCTCCCACCGGGGAGTTTTCAGCAAGAGCCTCCTATGCACCAGCTCCGTGCTGGTGCTGTGGGGGAGACAGGAAGAAATAAAGCAGGCCCTCGCCTTCAAGGAATTGGCAGTCTGTTTAGGGAGACAAAATTCATACAAACAGTGGTTCATGTTTTTCAGTCTGGGTTGTGCCTCTTTCTTCCACACGATCTCATTTAATTCTCACAGCTCTTCAGCGTGGTGGTATTATCCTCACTTGACAGACAGGAAGAACGGGGCTGGGGAGGTTAAGTGACTCATCCAAGGTCACACGGGTGGTGCTGGTGGTGGTGGAGCTGAACCTCAGCCTCTTCCATCCATTGGGCCCCCGTCCTCACTATGTGGTCAGGTTGCAGGGGACACAGGGACAAGTTGCCGGACAAGAGGCCCACTGTCCTCTTTCCCACAGCTGAGACTGAGCTCTGCTCCTTTTCTTTTTTTTTTTTTCATATTTATTTATTTAGTTTTGGCTGCTGTCGGGTCTCAGCTGCGATACTCGGGATCTTCCTGGCAGTGCACACTCTCTAGCTGTGGTGTGCGAAGTCCAGAGTGCATGGGTTCTGGACTTCGTGGCATGCAGGCTCTCTAGCTGTGGTGCCCAGGCTTTGTTGCCCCGTGGCATGTGGAATCTTAGTTCCCTGATCAGGAATTGAACCTGCCTCCCCTGCACTGGAGGGCAGATTCTTAACCTCTGGGCCACCAGAGAAGTTCCTGTCTTGAGCAATTCTAGAGGTGCTTGGCAGGCCAGAGAGATTGTATGTTGGGGAGTATGGAAGTGGGAGTTACAGAGGCCTTCTTAGTTTGAGTTCCCTTGAAAGCAAAATTTGAGGCCAGGACTTGGGTGCCTGTGGTGTATTTGGGAGGGAATGTCAGGAAGCAGGAGGGAGGGGTTGGGGTGATAGACGGGAACGGCAGGAAAGATGATATATAGGAGCATTAGTAGAGAAGCCAAGGTACAGACTGGGCTGTGCTCCCTAAGACCTCTCAAACTGTTTGCCCACTGATGGAAGGCTGGAACACTTATCTACTGGCTCCCATCCCCCATGGGTTCGGGGGGGGGTGCCCCAGATGGGTGTTCACTCCTCTGCCCGCCTGGATCACACTTGCTCATGAGCCCAGCAGGCTCTTAGGGCACCAGAAAGAAAGTGAAAGATCGGCAGCAAATCCTTGAGGTGGACACTGAGCTGGCGTAGAACTGTCCCTTCCTCTGGCCAAGCCAGAATTGGCCTCTGCTACAGGGGGTTAGGTGAGTTCAGTGTGTGTGTGTGCTAAGCCACTTAGTCATGTCTGACTTTGTGACCCCGTGGACTGTAGCTCACCAGGCTCCTCTGTCCATGGGATTCTCCAGGCAACAATACTGGAGTGGGTTGCATGCCTTTAGAACCACAAAATTCTGGACACTACTGCTGCCATAGAAACCCCAGCTCAGTGATCCAGAGGGTGGGCTCTATGGAGCAGTTCCCAGCAGGTGCCCAGCCGGGTGCCCTGGAGTGCAGTGGAGAGTGAAGAAGAGAAGTCAGAGGAGGAGGGGAAGGACAAGACGTCTACACACTCTTGATTCATTTTGCTTGTGGTCAGCCTCAGTTACCTACATACCCTTCTTTCTCAAGAGTGAGGAGCAGGTCTGAGCTGTCTGTCCTCGGCTCCCAGCATAGAGGAGCTGCCCAGGGAAGCTGCACTGAAAGAATTGGTATGGTAATGACCCAGATGATGCTCTTGGCTGCCAAAGGTTGACTCTGGGCCCCTGGGCTCAGCTCAGGCGGCACTGGACCTCCAGTGGAGTGAGACGTAGAGGGAGAGCCACGCCTTCCTAACTGACTAGGGCCTCTGGCTCATAAAACCCTGGGTTCTCTCTTCCTACCACCCTTCCTCTTCCACTTGATTACTTATCTCTAGAATGAAGTGGTTTCAAGTTACCAAGTGTTTGGGGGAAAATATCCCGTGTAAGACACATTCCCTCTATAAACTTGTATTGTGTTTTTGATTGTCTCCCATAAAGGAAGAAATGTATCTTCCAGTTTGTGTTTATGACTGTGTAGCCAAAAAAAAAAAAATCAATTCTCTCACTTTCCATTTTTTTTCTACCAAACTTCCCCCAGCAGGCTTTCTGCTGGGCCAACAGGCTACTGCCCAGGGCTCAAGGCTGGCGGTTCCTGTGCTTCATGCAGGCAGCTGGGAGGAGACCCAGCCTCAGGCTGGCTGCCGGCCTGCCCTAGACTGGCACAGGAGGGTTCTCGTCTCGGCCTGCCTCCCAAGTCAAGTCAGCTCCGGAAGGCAGGAGTTGGCTAGAGAATCTGGTAGGCCATCCAGGCAGAGGGGAGGCTGGCGGGCAGGGAAACAGAGGTTGTCCCTGCCTGCACCAGCACTCTCTCCCAGGCTCAGTGCAGCCTCCGATGGGGGCAGCAAGGTCTTCTCCCCTCCAGCCTCAAGTGCTTCCACCTCCTATGAGAAGCCCTCCAGATTGCATAGGATAAATGGAACTCCTCGATCTGTTAGCTGACTTGTTGGAGCCTCCATCTAGCTTGTCTTCTGTCTGCTGTGGGGTTGTTTCGAGTCATGGTCACCCGGTAGTTTAGAGCAAAGTTCCCCCATCAGAACGTTCTGGTTTGAATCCTGGTTTGAATTCGCTGTCTCACCTTGAGCAAGTGACTTACCCTTTCAGAGTCTCAATTTCCCCAACTGTCAAATCCTATTTTAAGGATTCAAACAGACCACCTGATTGAAAACTGAACCCCCTTCCCTGCTTTATTTTTCTCCACTGTGCCTACCACCATCCTATACTTCATTCTGTTTAAGGCTTGTCTGGCCTCACTCGAATGGAAGCTCCAGGAGGGCAGGGGTTCCTGTTTCTTCACTGCCATGTGCCGGGCTCAGAGACGAGGCGCCATGGAGCTGGGCGGGAGGACAGGCCTGAGAGAAAAGGACGAACACGCAGCCCTGAGTCTGTGCACAGGGAAAGTTGGTTCTGTCCTCTAGCCTTTCTGGAGTCTCCGATGGGGCAATCTGATGCGACCCCATGGACTACAGCAGGCCAGGCTTCCCTGTCCTTCACTGTCTCCTGGAGTTTGCTCAAACTCATGTCCATTGAGTTGACGCACACGACTTGATGCTCTGGTTCTACGAGGTGGAGCAGGGAGGCAGAGGCTTGTATGATTGGCAGACATGGCTTGATTTGCAGAAAGTGACCTTGGGCCAAACTCAACCTCCTTCAGTCTTACTTTTGAGGTCTATAGTATGGGTGTAAGTGGAGATTGTGAGCAGAAAGGGGGGTCTCTGGTGGGCTGCACCCTCCCTGGCAGCCCCTTGACTTGCCAGAAGGCCTGGAAATCACCCTTCACACACCTCTATCTTTCTTCAACCTCCTTCTCACCCTTTACTTTGTCTGCTTCTCATGGCACATCTGTGAGAAAGCCCCCAGGAGTTATCATGCTCATTGAAAAAATTTTTTTTCCAAGCAGCCTGTGGAATCCCAGTTCCCCAACCAGGGATCAAACCTGCATTCCCTGCACTCGGAGCACATAGTCTTAACCACTGGACTGCCAGGGAAGTCCCTCTTCTTAAAAAAAAAAAAATGCTCATTTTAAAGATGAAAAAACTGAGGCCAGTAGGCAAAACCATGCCCCAGGGTCCCCCAGAGCCTGAGGCCAGACAGACCAGGTCTCCTGCCTGCCAGGCCCGCCCCAGCACAAGCTCTGAGGGTCTCGAGGGCTGCAGCGGGGTCCTGGGGTCTGCCCTGCTGCCAGCCTCCTTCCTGGCCCCGCTGGGGGACTGCCGTCTCTTCTCCTTCTGCTTTTAATTGCTTGGAAACAGAGCTGACGGCAGTGGGAACAGCTCAGCCGCTGCTGGTCTCATGACTGGAGGCTTTTGTTTGTTCACAGAATCATATTTTTACACTCTGGCTTCTGCTAATTTATGCCGCAGACAGAGCTATCCCTTGCTGAAGATGGGGTTTGGGGGAGCAGGGAGTCAATTCCCAGGTTTATTTAGTCATCTTGGAGCCTATTAGAAGCTAAGCACAGAATAAATTAACAACAAAAAAAGTAATAATAGTCGGGCTCAGTGTTTATTTCCTGGCGGTTCCCTCCTCCAGTGGGCCAGGCGTGTTCCCTTTGCACATCCTCAGTGTGTCTACAGAGGGAAGCTTCGCTGGGAAAATGAAATGACTCCTCATTTAAGATGGAGCAATCAGCCTGTGCTGTTGCTGCTCAGCACTTATGGAGGTTCATCCCAGCTCAGCTCCAAGGGGCGAGCCCTCCAACACACACACACACATGCACACACACACACACACGCACACACACACAGAAACCATTGCCCAGTACATCTCTGAGTGTGACTTGAATTTCAGAGTTTCAATATCCCGTGGGTGTTGGGGCTCAACTGGGAGCAATCAGGGAGGGCTTCCTAGAGGGAAGGACCTGAATATCTGAGAATGGGAAGGGGGAAATCTGAGTCTGACCCCTAATGGGCCCCAAACAGGGATGGATACAGCACTGCTTTGAAGAAGTTGTTGCTGTTCAGTCGCTCAGTCATGTCCGACTCTTTGCAACCCCATGGACTGCAGCACACCAGGCTTCCCTGTCCTTCAGTATCTCCTGATGTTTGCACAAACTCATGTCCATTGGGTTGATGATGCCATCCAATTATCTCATCCTCTGTTGCCCTCTTTTCCTCCTGCCCTCAATCTTTGAAAGAAGGAAGCAGGGGAAAAGATGAGTGAGTGGGCTGGAGACCCATTTTGGAAACTTAAACGATTGCAAAATCCTCTTGAGATGGACTCTGTTCCTCAAGTAAGGTTTAGGGCAAAAACACTTTGCACCCATTATAAATAAACCAAGGGCTGGAGCTCAGAGGGTGTGGGAGGAGACCCCCTAGCTCCAGAAAGCCCTGGTAACAAGAGAGAAGAGTCTCT
Organism: Bos grunniens; assembly: GCF_055505025.1. Taxonomy (NCBI): domain Eukaryota; kingdom Metazoa; phylum Chordata; class Mammalia; order Artiodactyla; family Bovidae; genus Bos; species Bos grunniens. The sequence goes on along the minus strand of NC_141174.1, from coordinate 81,754,684 downwards.
TAATCAGTGAATGAGCCAGAAAGGGCCTGAGTAAGGCATATTAAGATCAAGCTCAGGAATACAAGGTCAGAAGAATACAGAAAGGGGTAGAGAAAGGGGAGGGAACCAGCCCTGTTCTCAGTGCTGGCACATGGAAGGCCTTAGCACATGCTTGTTCTTGGCTCCACCGTTACCTCTTGTGGCAAAAGTGGCTGCCTTGTCACCCTCCACGTCCACCAGGGCTACTTTTTCTGGGTGCCCGAACCCAGAAATCTGTAGATTTCATCCATACATGCACCCATCCTCCCACCCAACAGCCTCCCAGGCATCATTCACTCATCCTACTCATCCATCCACCCATCCACCTACACCCAGCTACCCATTCTAGCCAGCTACCTACACAATGGAGAACCAGACAGTGAGTACAGCAGAGGCTCCTCACCAGCAACCTGGGTGGCACCCTGGAGACTTCTTCAGTGGCATTTCCGAGGGCCTAACTGCAAGCCTTGGAGCCACAGGAATCTGCTTTGGTGAGCTGGGTGCTAAGGAGATTCATCTCTCTGTGACAGACTTACATTTACCAAGCTCACAGGGACTGATATTTATATACACACCCTGATGCCAACTTATTAATTTATAATAAGAAATGCTACTCAAGTGGAGCGGATGTTTGCCTTGGCAGAACCGAGTTTCTCCCAGCAGGAAAGTAACGGGAGAAGTCAGATTATCATAAAAAAAATTCTGGGTTGGTAATTCACAGTGAGAAATCAAATTTTTGAGGGGCCTGTGTATTCATGAACTCCCAGATCTGTCTTCTGTCTCTGAAAGCAAGTTAGAAGGTGATCAGAAGTTCCCTCGGTGAATCTGAATTAAAGAGTTGGGGGGTTGGCTGTGTGACTTGCTGTTTAACAACTTGAGGTTTCTTCCCCACCCTGGCACCTGATCTGTCTCAGGCACCTTTTACTCCAGGGGTCAGCAAACTACGGCCCTCAGGCCAAACATCACCTGTTTTCTATGTCCCAAGAGCGAAGAATGAATTTTACATTTCTAGCTCTAACAAACCTAGACAGCATATTAAAAAACAGAGACATCACTTTGCCAACAAATATCTGTCTAGTCAAAGCTATGGGTTTTTCCAGTAGTCACATATGGATGTGAGAGTTGGACCATAAAGAACGCTGGGTACCAAAGAATTGATGCTTTTGAACTGTGGTGCTGGAGAAGACTCTTAAGTGTCCCCTGGACTGCAAGGAGATCAAACCAGTCAGTCCTAAAGGAAATCAACCCTGAATACTCGTTAGAAGGACTGATGCTGAAGCCGAAGCTCTAATACTTTGGCCACCTGATGCCAAGAACCGACTCATTGGCAAAGACCCTGATGCTGGGAAAGATTGAAGGCAGGAGGAGAAGGGGATGACAGAGGATGAGATGGTTTGGATGGTCTCATCAGCTCAATGGACATGAATTTGAGCAAACTCCAGGAGATAGTGAAGGACAGGGAAGCCTGGCATGTTGTAGTCCATGGGGTCACAAAGAGTTGGACATGAGTGAGCAACTGAATAACAATAAAAGATGAATGATATTTTGTGAAATGTGAAAATCATATGAAATTCAAATTTCAACACCCTACAAATGAAGTTCTAATGAAACACGGGCCATTCATTCATTACCTATGACCTATGGCTACTTCTGCGCTACAGCCACAGAGTTGAGTAGTTGCCACCAAGACTGTGTAACCTGCAAAGCCCAAACTATTTATTATATGATCACTAATAGAAGAAGTTCTGGACCTGTGCTCTAGACCAATCCCTCACCTTTCTATGGGCCTTTGTCTTTTTACTGAGCTGCTGTCACTCTCCTGTTGACCTGAGACTGTTTAGAGACCTTCTGGATCATGGGAGCTGCCAAGCTGACCAATCATGAACTTTTAGGTAATCTCTTAGCTCCCATGCACGCACAAGCATGTCATAACCCCCTTGTAAGGATATCAGCCTAGCCCCCAGTGAGCTCATCAGCACCTCCATGCTGGGATAATACAAAACAGTTGTTTTCATCTTTCTGTTCACCAGCTCTCTGTTCTCCCATTCACCCCCCAGTCTCCCTCCCATCATGCTTTCATTGACCAAGCAGGTCTCGTTTGCCCACCCACGGTGGCGCCTACCTTTCCATCTCTTGAGCATCCAACCATCCATCGACTTAGCCTCTGGCCCAGTCAGGTAGGTGTGATTGTGTGCATGTATGTGCCTGTGCATGGATGTGTGTATGTGCACATGAATATGCATATGTGTGTGTGTATAGTGGGTGACTTCACAATTCAACAAACTCCCAGTTATGTTTGAGGCTTTAATCAGAGGCAAAAGGCTGGTGAGAAAGTCACATTCCTACAGGTCAGGGTTCAGGTACCCTGAGCTGGGTTGACTGTCTCCAGCGAGAATTTCCTCTGAGAACAAATAGCACAACTTCGACCCTGTGGCCCTCCCTCTGCTTCAAGGCTGTGAAGTGTTGTCTGGAGTTCTTAAGAGGCAGCTGTGTGGGAGAGAGGGGGGAAAAAAGAAAAGAGGAGGCGAGGGAGGGGAGAGGAAACAGACAGAACAAGAAGGAGGGCGGGCGGGGGGAGGAGAGAGAGCTTGCCCTGTGGGAAGCGCTCAGATGCTGTGGCTCAGGGCCCCTTGATTCATTCTTCCCAGGCTCCTTTGTCCTGGACACGGGTGGTGTGGGCGGGCTCATCTGGGAGTGCCCAGGGGCTGTATGGGCACAGCTGGGTGCTCAGGCAGCCAGCGTCCTGGGCACTGCCTCCCCTTACTGCCCAGCTGGCGACTTGGGTTTCTGCCTCCTTCTGCTGGCCTGGGGAGGATCTGTACAGGATTCAGCCTGAGTTTCGGGGACACTCAGGATGACAGACCCTCAGAACAGGAGTAAAGAGGTGCTTTCTGCAGTCAGCACAGTCCCAGTGACAGCTCCAATCTGGCTCGGCGGGTACGTGTTGGCCTCGGGCACCAGAGGCTGGGTAGTGCAGACCACACAGAGTGGGAAACCCAGATTCTGAGGCTTCAGCTCTGGGCTCTGTTCCCCGGCTCCAAACTGCCAGGAGGAAACACACCTGTCTCTCAGCCCAGCTTGCAGAGGCCACGGGCAGAAGACTGTAATCAAATAAACAAAGCAGAGAGAAAAATCTTTAAAACAAGATGTTGACCCAAACACACAATAACTGCCTTTCCTGCTACTGGCAGAGACCTTTAAAGCTGGGGGCATCTGCCTCTGCACTGTATGGACCGAGAAGCCAAGGCTTCAGGTGACAACAGCTAAGTGGCGTGGCCGGCCTGGACCTCGACTCTAGAACTTCTGCCTGCAGGGAGGCGGCATCACGTAACAGTGATGGCCTTGGGCTCTGAGGTCGGAAAGGCATGGTTTCAAAGCCCGCCTCCTCTCCCAGACGGCGAGGCTCAATGTCCTGTATAAAAGGCTATGCTGGGAAGAGAACTGAGCTCACAGGCTCTTCGTAAAGTGCCTGGCGCATAGTAGGTGGCCAGTATGTTAACTTTTAGAAAGTGGCTACTGGGAATAGAGATGCGGAGGTACAGAACAGACTTGTGGATACGGGGAGTGAGGGAAGTAGGGGCGGGGTGAGCTGAGAGAGGAGCACTGACATGCGCACTGCCCTGTGTGCATCAGAGCTGCTGGGAAGCTACTGCCCAGCACAGGGAGCTCAGCCCTGCACTCTATGATGACCAGAGGAGTGTGATTGGGGGTCGGTGGGAGGGAGGCTTAAGAGGGAGGAGATATATGTATACACATAGCTGATTCATTGTTGTACAGCAGAAAATAACACAACACTGTAAAGCAATTATACTCCAATCAAAAAATAAAGTCAAATAAAAATAAAAAGTAGCTACTGTGCTGGGGTTAGAGAATTGAACAAAATCCTCTCTACAAAGAAACCCCAGTTTGATGGGGAAGATGATAGACTCTTGATTCAGAGGAACCAGTGCAGTTCAAGATGTGGGCACTGTGGGCAAGGGGATCAGATGGCTTCCCAGACGTAGCAGATACACTGATCCCCAAAGAGCTCCTGTCTATCAGGTGGGCAAGGGCAGAGGAAAAGATGCCAGACAAAGGGCACAGCCGGGCAAAGACAGAGAAGGATGAGGTCCTCTCTGGAGTAAGGTTGCTTCCTGAGGGTTTCCCTGCTAATAAAATGTCCCCAGTGGGTCTCCCACTGCCCAGGGCTCCTCATCACTCTCTTTCCAGCGTGAGCTCTGGGAAAGTAACTGTCTAAGTATTTGCTGAAGCCAAACACCCATTTTGCTTCAGCAAATTTTCTGATGGAAAAAAATAATTCTGTAATGAGGTCCCAAGTTAAACAGACTTGGTGTTGGCGTTTGGAATTATGTGGCTCCACTCTTCACCAGGAGGAATAGAAATAGGATAGGAGGATAAAGGTGATTAGCCCAGATACGTGTATCAGGAGGCTCCTTCCCCTTCCAGGAAGCCTCCCCAGCTTTCACCCTCATAGGCATCATATAGACACTCTCCCAACCAGCTATTTCACACTCATCTCTGAGCACTCATCTCCAAGCTCAAGTACACACACACCTCAGAGCACGTGAGACTCACAGACTGTTGTCACAAGCCTTTGCTTCTACTCACGCTCACACACACACACACACGTGCAGGACAGCTCAGGGTGTTTCTCCAAGCCGTTGCTGCATCTCATAACATTTCAGATGCTGACAACCAGAAGATTGGAGGGCTCTAGGCCAAGAGCAACCCCAGCCTGCTAGTTGCCACTGTCTGCATCCCCTCAGGGTGGGAGGGCAGGTGGATGCCCCTCCCCACACTGGGCCATTCACTGAGCCCAGAGGAACAGGTAGGGCACCACTCTGATCCTGACTCACTCAGAGAGTCAGGTGGGGGACTTCCCTGGTGCTCCAGTGGTTAAGAATCCACCTGGCAATGCAGGGGACATGGGTTCAATCCCTGGTCTGGGACCAGGGATTCCACAATGAGAAGCCCTTGCAGCACAGTGAAGAGTAGCCCCTGCTCGCCGCAACTAGAGAACGCAGCAACGAAGATCCAGCGCAGACAAAAATAAGATAAATAAATAAAAATGAAAAGCATGAAGTGGGGCACTCAGGTCCTCTCTGTCGCTGGAGCCCAGAAGAGGCCCCATGGGAGGCGGCGGAGTCCAGTGTATCTGGCTCAGAAGGGCCCAAAGACTAAATAATGTCACTGTCGGGTTCTTGCAGATGTGATTGGGTCTGACGGTCCTTGACTAATCTGTATTTGTCTTCCTAAAACCTCTGTCATGCTGCCCTCTGCCTGCCCAGCCGCCCACAGCCTTTGGCACTCTCTCAGCCGAGGCAGACTCATGGAAGGGCAGGGGCAAAGACCTAGTTTCAGAGCCAGGGCAAGGCCTCGCATTCAGATGCAGGGATCCAGACAGGCTCCAGTTTCCAGAATTAAATTTGGAAAATCTGGACTCTGTCTCTATCTGTCTTCCTGCCTCTCCTGTCTCTCTGTCTTAGAGAATTTCGCCAGTGGTGTACATCTCCCCTGCTCTGGGGCCAGAAAGGAGGGCTATCAACCACTGGGCAGGTGCTGACTCGTATTCACAACCTGTCACCTCCCAGAGCAGGCCGTGCCCCATCTGCTAAGATGCGCTGGCTATTTTTATGGGTGAAGGTGTGATGTCACAGGTACAGGGGCTCCCTGGCTCCCAGGGAGATGACGCCATGCTTGCTTAGCTCTAATGGGTTCCATCCACACGGATCTCCAGGGTTGCTAACAGCCGCTTCTTCCCACTGCTGGCCTGTCCTGTGGGGGAGGGGAGTCCAAGCATTTCCTGACACCCCAGTGTGCCTAGATCTGCTAGGGTGCTCCGGGGACGGAGTGCACCACAAGACGGAACCTGGACCAATCGGGAAGACGAGTCTTCCCCACATATGCTCCACTCTGAGTGCTGCAGGGATTCTGAGATGAGGAGTGTCCATAATGGTGCCGTGGTCAGCAGAGCCTTAGGATGGGGAGGATTTGGACAAGAGGAAGGGACATCCTAGGTGGGGGACCATGCGAACTTAGGTGCCAGGATAACAGCTAACACTTCCTAACAGTTGACTGCGTGTCAGGCTTTGCCCTAAGTGGTTTCGCATGGCTGAATCTATTTAACCCTCACGGCGAATAAGGCACAGAGAAGTTAAAGTCACACAGCTAGTGAGGGGGCAAGGTTGGGATTTGAATCCAGACAGTCTAGTTCTGGAGACCATGCTCATAACCACTCTGCTGTGTGTGAAGTTACCTGAGTGGAGGGAGGGTTTGGGCGGCAGGAGTTGGGGAGGTCAGGGTGTTGGGGAGGAGCTGTTAAGGGACTTAAATGCCAAAGAGAGGTTTGAGAGGTGACCTGAGAGGTGACAGGGAACTAAGAGACGAGATAGCCTCTGTGTGTCCTCTTTCCCACCAATGTCACCCCCTGCTTCTGACTCCTGCCAGCTCAGAGGGGCAGGGAATGTTGTAGTTGATCTAAGACCCTCATTGCTTTGTCTGCCCAGCCCTCTCCCTGCTTCTCAGGGAGCTATCCATGACAGAATCGCCCCCCTCCACACACACACACACAACAGAACTCCCACCTTTAACACCACTTCCCACCCAAAGGGCTGGGTACATGACCAAAGTCTGGCCAGTCAGCGTTCTCTCCTGGGATCTGAAAATTTACAGCCCGAGAAAGAGAGCTCCTTCTTTCTTCCGGGAGCGCTCTGCAGAGGGAACCCTGGAGCAGCCTGTGGGCAAGGGTCCAGCTGTGGAGAAGTCTAGCCTGGGAAAAGGAGGCCAGTATCCTTGACCAGCAGAGAGCAGCGGCCAAGAAGAGGACCTGAGGTGTAGGAGCCTCATGTCCAGCCTCCCCCAGGCAGCCAGCTCCCCGGCCTTCCCCAACATTTGATTTTGTGATCCAGTGACATCTCTGTTGTGCCTAACTGGCTCAGACTGGGTTTCCATCATTTGTCACCAGGAGGGCCCTAAACAGATATTGTCTCCGAGACTCTGGAGGAGAGGGGAACGTTGAAGTCTCCATGCAGGACTTGGGGACCACTGCAGCTTCTCTGGTGGTCCAGTGGCTAAGACTCTGCCTTCCAGCACAGGGGGTATGGATTCAATCCCTGGCCAGGGAACTAAGGTCCTACATACTACAACCAAAATTAAAAAAAAAGAACTGAAGGGGCCCTGATGGGCACTCCTTCGCCTCTCCCAAGATGGGGGCCCACTAGGCATGCTCTGCTCCAAGTCTGGCCTGAGCGATGCTGGGGTCAGGGAAGAACTGTCTCAGCCTTACAGGGAGAGACAGACCTGTGGACAGTGAGCACCCGACCCAGCAGAACGGAGACCATACTGTGTAGACACACCACCTCTAACCATGGAAGCTGGAGCCAAGCCCCCATGCCCTGCCCCAAGCTATCTACATGCAAACTTTTAAGGAAGGAGGATAAGACTAGACCCGAGGCCCAGAGTCTACTGGCCTGGACTGCTTGCCAGGAGGCTATACCTGTCCCTGCCCCAAGAAGGAGCCTGGCCCGTCTCTGAGTGTATGTGTCAGTCTGGGTGGGCATAGCAGAGTTTCCTGGTCTTCCCCTGGTGTTAGGCCTGACTCCAGGTTGGTTAGGGAGGTTTTTGAAAAAATAGCAGCAGCACAGCAAAACCTCAGCACAGAATCATGGTAACAGATGTTCCTTTCTGCCCGGGCTTCCAGCAGGTCGCCCTCTGGTCCCTGTACCCCAGGTGTCTGTGCTACGTCAATGGCCGCCTGCTCCAAGCCAAGGGGGCTGACTGTTCAGCTGTGCCCTCACTTTCGGCTGTGTGCTTTGTACTGTCTGCTCTGGCGCCGGTTGCTGGGCTGGTTTTCTTGGGTATATGTCTCCTGCTCCCCAAGACAATGGTCTTTCTGAGATAGATGCTGGACACACATGACAGGTGCTTCTGGGCTTGAGGCTCTTTTCCTAGGTCAGCTGCTCTCCTGAGCCCTCTCTTCCCGTCTAAGCTGAAAACTTGTCTCTCCCCTTAAAAATAGTTACAAAACAGTGTTTCCAAAATCCTGGAGCATTTGAGTCTGGCGATCGATCATGGGGATTTGGATCTCCCACTTCCTGTGCTGGGGATCCAGCAGGGGGACATCAGGGAGGGGTGGGGGAGTCAGGCCCAGGGAGAGGGGCCTTTGGGTGGCTGGGCAGCAGAGCATCACAGAGAGGAAGCAGTGTGATTCCCGGCCACGTTGCATGTCACGCTGTGGATCCTGGCTAGAGCTGGGATGCCAGGAGAACAAACCGTGGCAACATGCTCCACTTGGCTTTTGGACTTACAGTGTAACCCAAAGGGCAACTGGCAAATTATAGATAGCTCTTTCTGGCTGCCCAGGCTTGGCTCCAGCCCTCATGTGTGTGTGTGTGTGTGTGTGTGTGTGTGTACATGGCTGGGTCCCATGTGTGCTTCTGAGCACATGTGTGCATGCAGTGTGCATACATACACCAGTGATCACACTGGTCACATCTTCTGCTCATGGGAGTCTTCCCTGGTAGCTGAGATGGTAAAGAATCCACCTCCAATGCAGGAGACTGGGGTTCAGTCCCTGGGGTGGGAGCCCCTGGAGAAGGAAATGGCAATCCACTCCAGTATTCTTGCCCGGAGAATTCCATGGACAGAGGAGCCTGGCGGGCTACAGTCCTTGAGATAGAAAAGACTTGGACATGACTGAGTGACTAACACTTGCCCTTCACTCTTTTCACTTTTCTGCTCATGGCAAAGGCTGGTCTTCAGCAAAGGTGAGCTGTTTGAGGACTTTGCAGCTGGACCCCACTACTCCCTCTGGCCCTCGCCCCACCTCTCATTCCGTTCTTAGCCACCTCTCTGTCCTTCCCTTCTGCACTGTTTCCCCACCAGAGCCTTTCTTGACTGACAGGAACCCAGGTCTGATATCTGTCATGGGGTTTATAACTGCAATCTTTTCCTTAAGGCCCTATGCATCAGATCTGACACTTCTCACAATCTCTAGAAGCTAGTTTTTAGTAAGAAAAATATTGGACTATCTGCACCTTTTATCGATCAGATAGGCTTCCAACTCTGGGCTGTGCTGTTCCAGGTTTTCCCCAACCTGGCCCCAATCTCACTTTTCTGTTTCACCAGAACTTTCTAGAAACTTCTCCCCAGACAGGGAATAAAAGGTGGGAGGAGGTGGCTTGGGGCCATGGGAGGACAGAGAGTTGATTTTCTTGGGTTCCAGTTCTATCTCTGCCAATAATTACTTTTGTAATCTTGGGCAAGTCCTTGCATTTCTCTAGACTTCAGTCTTCTCTGTAAATTGGGTGCATTAAATAATATCAAACGCTCAGCCTGGGGGACCATCAGAACCTCCAAGGATGACTTTTCAGGTTGGTAAACAACTTAGTTCACTGCGACTCTGATTGTATTAGCAAATCATTGTATTAACTTTGTGTGGCTGCCATAACAAATTACCACAAGCTGGGTGGCTTAAAACAACATAGATTCGTTCTCTGAAATCTTTTACATTGAGCTGAAATCAAAGATTCTGCAGAGCTGCAGTCCCTCCAGGGGCTCCAGGGGAGCATCCATTCCTTGCTCTTCCACATTCCGGGAGCTGTGGCTTTCATCGGCCTCTGGCCACGTCCCTCCAAATCTCCCTTTGTCTCCCTCTTCTAAGGACACCAGGGATAGCATTCAGAGTCCACCCAGATACTCCAAAATACACTCTCCCCATCTCTAGACCCTTAACCTCATCACATCTACAAAGACCCCTTTTCCAAATAAGGTGACATTTCCGGGCCCTAGGGATCAGAACCTGATATCTTCGGGGGCTATTACTCAGCCTGCTACAACCACAGCATCGAATCCATTTAGAAATGTCACCTATCACTAAAGGCAAGTGTGAGGTTTTGTTTTTGATATTTATTTATTTATACTTATTTTTGGCTGCACTGGGTCTTCCGTGCTACGTGGGCTTTATCTGGTTGCGGCAAGCAGAGGCTGCTCTCTCTAGTGGCAGTGCGTGGGCACCTCATTGCAGTGGCTTCTCTCCTGGAGCATGGGCTCTAGGACACGCAGGCTCAGTAGTTGTGGCACACGGGCTCAGTTGCCCCGCGGCACGTGGGATCTTTCCAGACCAGGGATTGAACCAGTATCCCCTGGATTGCAAGGCAGATTCCTAACCACTGGACCATAAGGGAAGCCCAAGTATGAGCTTTTTATATTTGTCAGAGGGAGGCTGGAGTTGAAGAGGCTTCAGAAAAGAGGACAGAGTGACCTGCAAGGGTCCTCCCATTCCTATTGCTGTGCTATTCTAATTACCGTGTGCTGAAGGAAACACAAATTAATTTAATCTCAACCAAATCAAGCACAATCAAGGAATGAAATCCATTGCCACCCAACAAACCCGGTCTCAGGCATCTGGTTTTGAGGTGCTCCATGGATAAATGATTGTCTAGATCTCTGAGGGTCTTTGGTTCAGCTGGGCCACTCCCGTTGCAGGGCTTAGATGCCCCTGGCTCCTGGTTCCACGGTGGGCCCCAGGCTCGGGTTAGATGGAACCCAGGCCGTGCTGGCAGACTGGCTGCATAGGCCATGGTCTCAGGCCTTCTGAACACCCATAGACTCCACGCTCCTGCCCCAGTGCTCCCAGGCGGTCCAGGCTCTGCCCTCTGCCCACCCTCACCACTTACTTGGAAGACGCTTACTTCCCAAACCTTCCAGATCAGCTTGTAGAAGCCCTGGGCCTCTCAGCTCCCATTAGAGCCTACTACAGTGGACCCCTACTCCACACAACCCTGCCTGCAGCCTCATAGCACCAGGAGCACCAGCGGGGGTGGGGGTGGCATCAGACTCATATGGGCCCCATTCCAGCCTCTGACATTTGCCAGCCACGTTGGCTTGGGCAAGTGATTTCACCTCTCTGAGTTTGGTTTTGTCATCTAGAAAATGGAGACCATACTGTCAGGGTCATTGTGGAGGGCAGTGAGGCTGTGCCCAGGAAATAGTGGCCGTGCAGCTCCTGGGGATTCTTACAGCAGGTACTTGTTAGCAGCAAAAGTTGATGTAGTCATGTCAGGAGACAGAGGCCTCCAGAGAGGCTGGGTTGGTTCTGTGCAGCTGAAATTACAAAGAAGCAGAAGCCATAAGGGAACAGACAGCTAGTTGGAGGCAGGACAGAAGGAAGCAGGCAGGGGTCAATCCCAACGCCATGTGGGCTCTGCAGGACCCCGGAGGCCTGTCCCTCTCCTCTCTCACCCCTTCTTCCCCCTCCTCCAAATCCGCAGTGCCAGCCTCACTGACTCCCATTCCAGGCTCCCCCCATCCCTGGCCTCTGCACACGCTGTGCTCCCTCTCCACCTGGCCAATCCTACTTTCCATTCAGGTCTTGGCTTAAATGCCACTTTATCAAGGAAGCTCTCTCACAAGGACAGTTTCCACTGGCATGTGCTCATCAACACAGGTCACTGGCTCGTGAACACCGGACCACATGCCTTTGTCTGTCCCATGAGCAGCAGCCAGGTAGCGGGGTGAGTGGAGAGCAAAACAAAAGAGTCTCTGCTTCAGGGGTTGCAGCAGGGAGGCCTTTCTTGAAGAGGCTCTGAGTGGGCAGGCACCACGAGGCATGTCTGGATGCACATGAAGGAGACAAAGAGAGAAAACAGTTAATAACCTCAGGTCCCTGGTGATCAATATATCCACAACCCCCTCTGCCAGGGGAGATGCTGAGATCAGGAGAGTGACTTGCCTACGGCCACTCAGCGCATCACAGCAGGGCTGCCCTTCTGACCTCAGTGGAGGGCTCCTTCCAGTGCCCCGGGCTGTGGAGGAACAAGCTGGGCTAATGAGAACAGGGTCCAAAGTGGGACCCCAGGGCTGATGGGAGGTCAGGGAAGGGGCAGCTGAGCCTGAGTGAGGGCAAGCTTGCACCCTGGGCTGCCCTCTCAACACGCCGCCTCCCCCCTGGCTGAGCCAGCCACCGGGAGCAGCTCTTTGGAGGCCAGACTTTTAACATCTGGCATTAAAGGATGGCTGAGGTTCTTAGCCAAGGGCATCTTAAACACTTTTTTCCGCATCTTTTTTCTTTTCTTTGGTTTCCCTGTTAAATGAAAAGGAAATATCTCAGAGCTGATCCGTCTCTGAGTCACTGCAGGTCCTAGCAGTAGATGCCCGGGGGGACCTAGAATAGAGGAGGGTGTGAGGGCTGCCCTGAGGGGAGGTGCAGGACCCCAGGATCTGCTTGGGGATGTTGCCAGTGTGTTTTGAGGGGTTTTTGAAGTGCCCTCCCCACTTTGACTCCAAAGAACCCCCATCCTGCACTCTGCCCTGATCAGCTTTACCACACAGGCCCCTGAGACGGGTCACACCTTCAGTCCTTTCCTATGTTTAAAGGAAGGACATTCTCTTCATGGAGTGAGGGTGTGGCTTCTGCTGCTGGGGTCAGGGACTCTGTGGGTGAGCAGAGGGCTGGGAGAGACTTGGAACCTTCCCTGCTTGGGGTTGTGAGGAGGTGTGTGTCACATGGCCCTTGAGCCATGAGGTTAGTGTCCAGCTCACACCTTGCAGCCCACCCTGGAGGCTGTGGGATGACGCCCTCCTGTATCTTGGGTCTAGGGTTGAGCTGGTAAATGAGAAATTGGCCAAAATAGAGAGTTTTTGTTTTAATTTTTTTATTTTATAATGGGATATAGCCGATTATAGAGTAGGAAATGGCAACCCACTCCAGTATTCTTGTCTGGAGAATCCCATGGACAGAGGAGTCTGGCAGGCTACAGTCTATAGGGTTGAAAAGAGTCAGACATGACTGCTCAGTGATCAGACTGAGCACATAGCTGATCAACAATGTTGTGACAGTTTCAGGTGGACAGCAAACGGGTTCAGCTATACATATGCATGTATCCATTCTCCCAGGAGTTTCAATACATATTCTATTTCTGGCCATTTTGACAGATGTCATGTTGCCCCACCCCAGCACAGTTCTTGCCTCAGCTTCCCGCCCCCCTGCCCAGGACGCAGGGGTCTGGGCAGTTGCCCTGAGAAGGCAGTGTGGAGCAGCTTATGAGAGAAGGAGGAGGGTCAGCAGAGGCAGGGAGTCACAGGGACTACCCCAGGCAGGGAGAAATGCCTGAGGATGGATGAGGAGGTGGGGACGCCCTCAAGTGTATGGAGCCCCAGCTGGGCCTTCATTCTAGGGGAGCAGGAAGCTCCCCTAAACTCCATTCTAGAGGAGCAAGAAACTCCCCCAGCCCAAGGCAGCCTAGCCACGCAGGACCTTGAGTGATGGGCCAAGAACTCAGGCTTTACCACTGCAGGCAAGGAGAGGGATCACCCTGGGGCCTTCTGGAGCTGGTAGGGGTATGGCTATGTGCTCCCAGTTCCCCACATGCTCATGCCCTGCTTCTCTCTCCAAAGCTGAGAGCCTGGTTCCCCTCTGGGGCCTGCAGTCTCTCCTCTCCCCAGGGAGGGCTCAGGCTGCAGCTCTTTCATACAGGGTGCTGCCTAGAAAAGGGACTGAGTCAGGCTGGGCAGGATGAGGTGAAGAAGCAGGTTCCTGGGCTGGGGTCTGGACTCAAAGCGAACCCCTGCACTTGCTGATCTTCGGTGAGTAAATCAGGTCCCCCTCCCGCAGGCCCCAGGTCCCTGTTCTGACACCCAGCAGGATGGACACTCTCCCTGGGCTGCACCAGCCTGGCTCTGGCATGGAGGGGCGATGTACACAGCTGGTCCCCCTGCAGTTTCTCTCAAGCGTGGGCTCCCGTCCTGCAGCAGGCCCCGGTGGACCCCACCATGATTTCTGCGCAGTTCTCTGCCTCCAGCTCTCTTTCCATTTTCCTCTCTCTCTCTCGATATCTGCTTCCTTCTTTCATCTCTTTTCTGGACCTTGAAATTCCTGTTATCTTGCTGTCAATCTCTCCCACCCCCTCCTTTTTCATTTCTTTTTCTACTCTCTCCCTCAACTTCAACTGTTCCCACCCAGTTAGCTCCACAGCTAACTCCACAAGTAATTCTTTACTTTGCTCAGAAAATAGCTCTCCTAGCCCGTCCCCTTGCGTCCATTCTCAAGGTTGCCACCCTAGGTCAGGTGCCCATGGCCCTAGTCTAAATCTACTCCAAAAATCTTCAAGTGGCTCCTTTCTTCCTTGACACCACTGCCAAAATATTTTCTCTGAATTCCATATCCCTCCTGTCTTCTTCACTAGCACAGTTTCCTGGTTCTTCAAGTGTAAACCATTCCGTCTGTTACTCCTTACTTCTGTGCTAAGTCCCCCTGGCAAGACTAGGAGGAAAGAAGAGCGGGGCACACAGCCTGTCAGAGGTCAGGGTGCATACAGATGACGGGTCTTGGGGCTTGAGCCAAGCTAGGGGAAGGGGCTTTTCCCCAGGCTGTGGGAGGAGGCAATGCTGGAACCAGGGGCAGAACTGAAGCTGGGAGGAATCGGGAAATAACCCAGTGAACTGCTAAGGCAGCATGGCTAAAGGAAGTGCCAGGATACTGTGGCCGTAACCAGGAGAATCAGGCAGAACAGAATTTCTGAATCTCCAGGTATCCTCCAGGGTTGGCAATGAGAACCAGGAAGGCCTCCGATCCACCAGGTACTTTGCTGGGTCGAGTAGGAGTAGGAGCCCAGAGGGCTGAAGATGCAACTGGGGGTGGGTGTGATCAGACCCTGGAGGAGAAGAGGGGAGACATAGAGGTTGAGTCTGGAGTGGGGAGGGCCCGAGAGAGAATGCTCTGGGGGGCAAGTCAAGTAGGGATTCTGGAGAAAGGTCCTGATGTTCCTGAAGTGTGTGATATAGATGCACTTTATTTGCCCTATAAACTCTTTAGTAAACACTGCATCTCTCACTAATGCTCAGGTATGAGTGCATTCCGTGGGGGAGCCTGGAGAGGGTGGGGTTTCTTGCCTAGACCATCCTGCTGAGGACAGAGGTAGGCACTGAAAGGGCAAAGCCAAGAGGAAAAAGGGCCCTGAGATGGCAAGTCCTGGGAATTCCCAGCAGCCTTCCAGATCGGACTCCTCTTGAGATTGAGAAGTATGAGAAAAAAGTAGTGTGTAGTCTGCCAGTCCTGGCAGAAATGACTGACTTCGCCCTAGAGGAGGTGTATATATGTGTGTGCAGGAGGTAAGTGTGCATGGGAGCTGAGAAAATGTGACTGGGATCCCAGGCCTACAGAGATGTGACATGACCACAAGTCATTGTAAGGACTCCCCCCAGCCTCCCACGTACCTGGAGAAAATGCTGCCGGACCATCTGTGCCAGCACAGCTCTGGCTGCTGACAGGGACTCTGCCAAACCACCCACGGCACTGCAAGGGCACAGAGGTTCAGCTGAAGCTCGTGGGATGCTTTGGCAGACCCACAGACTGCTTTCCTCTCCTCGAGGCAACAGCACCAGGATCAATCCACCAGGATCTCATAGGCACTTGTGGTTTTATCACAGGCAGAAGGCCCTGGAAGAGGAAAAAAGTCACTGACAATCAAAAGAGGGTATCGTTTAATTATTAGTAGAAGGATGCCATTGCATTTCACCCTCCTAACTGGGGAACAGGACAAATGAGTTGCTGATGCCTTAACTTAGACCTCACTTGAGAGACATGCTCCTGGGAGAGGCAGCTGGACTCTCCATCCCTGATCCAAGACCCTATGTGGTCCCTGAGGCAGCACAATGTCATGTATCAATGAGGAGGGTCCAAACATCAAGTCTAGTAATCTTTTTGATGTTTTCTACAGGTTTCCAGAACTTTAATAGGGCTTTGCAATGTATGATTTTCATAGTCCATAAGGCCTAGCCTGGCTTTGCAGGGGAGCTTCCCCGGGTGGTGCTAGTGGTAAGAACCCACCTGCCAATGCAGGAGACTGACGTAAGAGATGCAGGTTTGATCCCTGGGTCAGGAAGATCCCCTGGAGGAGGAAATGACAACCCACTCCAGTATCTTGCCTGGAGAATCCCATGGACAGAGGAGCCTGGCGAGCCACAGTCCATGGGTCACAAAGAGTCAGACACGACTGAAATGACTTAGCATAAAGCACGGCTTTGCAGAGCTGTACTAGACGTGCTCAACCTTTGGCCAAAGAAACATCAGAATGTTCTCATCAGACAATGATCATCTGTGACCATGATGATGTCACCAACTAGACTTGGGTTGGTGTCCCCCAGCTTCAGAACATGCCCTAGGTTCTGCTGGAGCATACTTCTGGTGGGGGACAGCTCTAGACGAAGTCAATACTCATATGTACCTCAATGCTGAGAGGAGGCAGGAGGCTGGATCAGGTGACCCTAGGAGACCTCTTCCTTATACACCTTGTTTCTATCATCAAAGAGATTTCTGCCGATGTTGGCCATCAGGCGTGAAAATTCAAACTGAAGTCGCACTAAGAAACAGAGACCTACATTTGCTGAGCACTCACTGTGTTTTGTTCTTTGTGCTGGACACTGGGATCCAACAGATAACAGAACAGTCATGGTCATTGTGTTGAGCAGAACCATATGAAGCTGACCATTTTGTAAGTCAAAATGGTCAAACACTGAATGTTTCATATTGCAATTTAATACTTGGAACATTTGGGACTTCCCTGGGAGTCCAGTGGTTAAAATTCCATGCTCCCAATGCAGGGGGCACAGGTTCAATTCCTGACTGGGGAAGATCCCACTTGCCACATGGCATGGCAAGAAAAAATACTTGGGACACTCCAATGCAGTTGGGTGATACAGAGGCAACCACCACATGGAGTGACAAGCTTTGATGGGAATAAGCACAGGGAGTTATGAAAATCCCAAAGAGAGGAGTGAGCCTGAGTTGGGGCATCAAGAAGGCTTCCCAGAGGAAGGCATTAGTATGAGCTGAAGGGTGGGTAGGGACAGTCAGGCAATGATGGTGGTGGGAGAGGAGATAAGGGAAATTTGTAGGGAATAAAACAGTCTACACATAAAGGCTCAGAGATGCAAGAGAACATGACATATTTGAGGCTCTGACATGGCCAATGCACTGAATTAAAAAAACGGGTCTGGTTTAAGATGAAGCTTGAGAGGTAAGCAGGCAGAATAATAGAAGGCCTCTTAAGCCATGTTAAGGAAGTTGGATTGGACTTCATGTTGAAGGTAATGAGGAGCCACTGGAAGTTCTGAACAAGAGAGTGATGTGCTAAGACTCATGCTTTAGAAAGGTCTTTCTAGTTTCCAGAGTGGAGGCAGTAGATAAAAGAGGAAGACACTGGAGTTTGGGGAACAGGAGGCTCTCCTAATAGGATGAGAGATGGTGGTTGGTTGGATGTGGGCACAGATGGTCGACATGGAGAGAAAGAACAAGAATGATTGAGTCAGGGGAAGCCTGGATGTATTTTAATATTTGACGATTGGAGGGACAAGCCAACCCAGAATAGAGGCCATGATTCATCTTCCAGCAGAGCTCCATAGTGGAGCCAGCAACATTTTCGCTTGCATTCTAGTCTGCTGTCAGAGAGGAAGACATCTAAGAGAACTGGATGGATTGGGCTGGAGCTGGCAAGGAAGCCCATGCCATTAATAGGATGGCTCTGGGCTTAACATAATTTAGTCTTCTAAGAAACAGGATATCACCTTGTCTTCTTTGGCCTTGGCCTGTGACCACGTGCCTTGCCTGTTCTCATCTGAGCCTCCTCGTCTATCAGTCTCTGAAGCTGATATAAGTCTCTTTCCCAGCTGAATAAGCCCAACCACACCTTACACTTCTGCTGACTCAGTTTGGGCCCCACATCACTTGATCTGGCTCACCCTATGAGGAAGTCCTGGGCTTCCCCATGGTCAGCCTAATGTCATACCCCTACCCCCAACTCAGCCATTTCCTCTAAGGTTTGGAATATCCATTAGATCTGAACGTCTTTTGTTCAAAGACAGCTGATGCCTGGTGCAGCCAAGAGGGGCTGAGTCATAATTAGTGGCTGTTTTACTCTGGGAGTAAGTTGAGCCATCCACTTCAGACAAACCCATCCCAGACACAAGCTCCAAGATAAACTCTCAGGGCCTAAGCCTGGCTCTGTACTCCCAAATGGATGGGCCTTAACTCCTGGCTCTTCTCAAGCACATACCCCAGGAGCCACAAGTTCCTGCTTCCACTCTTGGTCCAAGTCAGTAAATATTTCCCTAAAAATGTGCTATCCCTCAGCAGTGAGTAGGAGAGGCATGTGAGTGAAGGAGGAAATTCTTCAGGTCTGCGGGTTGTGGGGAGACAAGGACTGTGCTTCTAACAGCCAGCCTTCCCCACAGTTGCAGCTCTCTGCCTCCAAAGATTAATTAAAGATGAGCATAGGCCTGGGGAGCATATGGCTTGTCAGTTTCACTTCCAAATGAAGCTCTGAAAAGAAGGTGAAAGGAAGCTGTGGTTAGAGGGAGAGGATCTGGGAGGAGGTAGGAACCAGTGAGCACACAGCATTCCCGGGTCGTCTCCTCGCGAGCCATGATTGCCAGTGAGAATGCCTTTGGTTGAAGATAAGAGAAAGCTCTGGCCCAACTGGTTCAAACAATAAGGAATTTTAGTATCTCACAAAACAAGGCTCCAAAGGCGGGGTGGACTCCAGGGGCTCCAGGACCAGTTTTTCCTGTGCTTTTCCACTATTGGCTTCACTCTATTCTGGGAGATCAGTTCTTCCTAAATGTTCCCTTTAATTTTTTTTTTAAAAATCAATGTGAGCTCATTATCCATACCTCCCATCAGTCTTTCTCTTACATCTCATTGGCCAGAATTGTTCAAACATCCTTTCCTAAGACAACAATTGGCAAGGCATAAATGGGACCACTATGACTGCTTTAATGAAACCCACCACCTTCTAGAGAAGGCGGTTGCCTCTGAACACAGCCTGAGCTCTGTTAGTGGGAGAAATGCTTGGAAGGTGGGATGGATATTGGGTAAGTGAGCAGCAATGCCTGGTAGTAAGGGTGAAACTAGTTTTGACTCCCTGCATCACTTGGAAAGAAAAGATTTTTTTTTTTAAAGGATAAGAAAGAAAAGGATGAGAGTTATGGCAGGTCAGAGGCTGAGCTGGACACTTGGACTGAGTACTTTCTGCTGCTCACAGCACTTTTCTGCCCACTGTCTCATTTGATAATCATAATGACCCTGTGAGCCAGGCAGGGAAGCAATTATTATCTCTATATGACAGGTGAGGAAGAGGAGACATCATGAGCTAAAGTGACTTTCCAAGATCACTTTGAGCCACCCCTTTCATTCATACCTAGACCTACTGGCATGAAATGGTGGCTTGTTTTTAGGTCATTTGGGAAAAAGATTCTTTCTCCTTGATTATACAGTCCCAGGGGTCAGCAGGTGGAGGCAAGCACCGAGATTCTCAGGACATGTCTCAGGATATCAGGTCATTTCTTTTGCTCCTCCACCTCATGGTAAGAGTTGCAAAGATGTCCTTCTGGGCCCTTGATCACAGGCTTTTTCTATCTGTATGAAAACAAGGGGCTTTCCAAACCAACCCTGCCCGCCAGGGAGTGGCACTGTCCTTGGTACTGTTGACCTTAACGCCTTTTCTTTCCAGCTTCAAGGCTGAACTTTTACACCAATATCTAGAGGACTTAAGGGAATTACAGTCCACCCTAGCATCACTCCTGCTACTCCACTGAGGAATTCCTCTATGGCAGGCAAGGTAGGGATAAATAGAAAATGACTTGTGAGTTATAAACACATGCTTTTACATGGCTCTGTTTACAGCACTAAACAGTCTATATTCTTTAGTCTGAAGGTCTAACTATGCAAGGTCTAACTAAGGTCTAACATAGCAAATTATGATGCACAACCAAATCTGTGAGTCATATAAATAAAATTTTATTGGGACACAGCTATGCCCATTTGTTTGTTTATTGTCTATGGTTGCTTTTGCTCTGCAACAGCAGAGTTGACTAGCTGCAACAGATTTTATGACCCACAAAACCTAAATATTTCCTAACTAGACCTTTATAGGACATAAGGTGCCAATCCCTGCTCTAGATTATTCTCTTGGGGCAAACTTTTGTTCTGAGCACAATCTTGTATTACTGGTAATTCCATTTATGCCTACTTCTCCCCCTAACTCAGGATGGGGTCTTTTCTTAGCTCCCTCCATTCCTGGATAAACAGACTTCCCTACCTATCTGAGTCCTAGGCCTATCTCATTTCTTTAAATTCCCACTACTCTCCTCAAATACTAACTCAGTGGTGTTCTCTGGCTTTTTCCTACAGGTCTTTCCCAAACTTATCCATTTTAGGCACACAGCCTTATGCTTATCTTCCCTGAGCCAAGAAATTCATTGATCGAGCAACCAACATCCTTCGTAATGAGATCTCTATGTTCTCAGTCCTTCCCTGCATTTTCTGTGGGAGGTCCAAGAATATATTAATCCATTGTCTAGCAAGTCCAGACAATACCAGCAGTTGACCTGGTATTCACCCCTAGGAAACTTACATTTCCTTTTTAATCTTTCTCAGTGTGTTAGAAATTTTCAAGTTGCAAATAACAGATGCCTAATGGTCCAATTTTTTTTAAATGGTCAAATTTTAAAAAAATTCTCTGAAAAATCCAGAAATACAACTCACTGCTTCCAGCAGTCAGGTGATGACACCAGAACTTAGCCGCACCTCATCTCTTGGCTCCGTAGCCCTCAAAACTGGCTTCATTCAGGCCCGCCTTTACCACATGGTGGGCAGAGGGCTGCAAATAGCTTCAGTTTCTCATATCCTCTCAACATCCTTAGCAGAAGAGCTATCCCCTTCATCCTAACAAAACAGCCCAGAACTGAGTCTCAGTGGCTTGGATGGGGTCACACGATCAACTCTAAGCCAACCACTGGCCCGGGGAGTAGAATATTGTGACTGGCCGGCCAGCTGTGGGCTATGTGGTGGGGTGGATGTTGGGTAGGTAGCCCCACTGGATGAATACTTAGATAGACTTAGGTAGATGAGTAAGGACTACAAATAAACCTCTCACCCCACCTGCTGGGTTCTTATTATTTCTCCCATATGGATTTCCATTTTCTCTTTCTCTGATGTCTTTTCAAGAGGCTATAGTAAAGTCTGAGTCTCTCCCAGCTTATGTAACTGAAGCCTGCACTTCTTAGGCTTTAGGCTACCACATGGTCTCCCTCTCGCCTGCCTCACCACTCTCTTTTATCTTATAATCTCCAGCAGTGTTGAGCTCTCACCAGAAATTCCCCTAATGTCCCAGGTCTTCACTGTGTCTTTGCACACTCTGTTCCCTCTGCCTTTCTCATTTTGTCTTCATGACACACTTCTGACTCACTGCCCAGATCAAAAATTCTCTTCTCTGGTAAGTCTGCTCGCCACCCCAGGGCAGAAGAAAGCATTCCCTCCTCTCTGCTCCAACATCCACTCTCCCTCTGATCCTGCACTTATCCCACAAGGTTTATTTCTCTTTGTTTACTCTTGCTCTTTTCCTTTAGATTATGGGCTCTTTGAGGGCAGGGACATTTTCAAGAACTGTTTGTTGAATGAAAACATCTTCCCAATACGTTGGCCTTTGTGTGACTTCTCCAACTCCAGCCTTATAGCAATTCCAGTCCCTCTAAAAAATAGAATTAATGGGTGACTACAAGCTTAAAGGGGACTGGTCAATTAGACACATTTCTGATTAATTCAGTAGTGAATTAATTCAGTAGTGAATTCACTTAGTGAATACTTCAAGTGCCAAGTCCTGCACTAAGCAATGGAACCATGGAGTTGATTCAGGCATGTTCCCAACCTCAAGCAGTTCAATGTATGATAGAGAGATGAAAATGTCTAGACTGCTTGTCTTTTCATCATTCATCACCCTGCCTCCAATACCTAGCCTCATATCTGACACATAATCGATGCTTAATAAACAGTTGCCTAAAAAATAAATGAATAAATGAGCAAGAGATGAAAGGAATGCTATGGAAGATATAGATAAGGTTCTCTCAGAGTATGGGATAAGAACATAGAGCCAGGGAGGTATCATTTTAATCATCTCTTGTTTACTGAGGGTGCCAGGCATTGTGCCAATTGCTAGGAAAACAGGAAGAAAGGGCATTCATCCCCTATTCTCTAAGATCCCACAGCCAAGAGGATGAAGCCAGATGTGAAAATCAATGCTTACAAGATAGTGTGAGAATTACGGAGCAGAGATATGCTGAATGTGGTGGGGAGTGCAACAACGGGAAGCCGAGGAACTCATTGATCGAGCAGCCAATGTCCTTCGTAATGAGATCTCTATGTTCTCAGCCCTTCCCTGCATTTTCCGTGGGAGGCCCAAGGATATACTAACCCATTTGCTCAAGGAGATTATAATCAATATGGAGAGGGACAGAAACCACTCATAGGGCACTGCTGCTGCTGCTACTGCTGTTAAGTCGCTTCAGTCGTGTCCGACTCTGTGCGACCCCATAGACGGCAGCCCACCAGGCTCCCCCGTCCCTGTTATTCTCCAGGCAAGAACACTGGAGTGGGTTGCCATTTCCTTCTCCAATGCATGAAAGTGAAAAGTGAAAGTGAAGTCGCTCAGTCGTGTCCGACTCTTAGCAACCCCATGGACTGCAGCCTACCAGGCTCCTCCATCCATGGGATTTTCCAGGCAAGAGTACTGGAGTGGGGTGCCATTGCCTTCTCTGCATAGGGCACTAGATAGGATCAAATATTGGAAAGTGCCTGGTTATGTGCTAAATGCAAAACAAAGAAGGTCATAGAAGAGAGAACTCAGGCTCACAGTGGGCCCAGGTGGTTGGGAAGGGCTTCCTGGAGGAGGAACATTCTGGAAGGGAACAGTCCATTCTGAAGGAGATCAGCCCTGGGATTTCTTTGGAAGGAATGATGCTAAAGCTGAAACTCCAGTACTTTGGCCACCTATGTGAAGAGTTGACTCATTGGAAAAGACTCTGATGCTGGGAGGGATTGAGGGCAGGAGGAGAAGGGACGACAGAGGATGAGATGGCTGGATGGCATCACTGACTTGATGGACGTGAGTCTGAGTGAACTCCAGGAGTTGGTGATGGACAGGGAGTCCTGGCGTGCTGCGATTCATGGGGTCGCAAAGAGTCGGACACGACTGAGCAACTAATCTGATCTAATCTGAGTTTACTCTGTAGGCAGCAAAGAGTCACTGAAGCATATTGAATTGGGGAGGGGCATCATTAGATAGGTCTTTCCTGGTGGCTCAACAGTAAAGAAGCCACCCACCAGTGCAGGAGATGCGGCAGGAGCCTATGGTTCAATTCCCGGATTGGGAAGATCCCCTGGAGAAGAAAATGGCAACCTATTCCATTATTCTTGCCTGGAAAATCCCATGGACAGAGGATCCTGGCGGGCTACAGTCCATGGGGTCACAAAGAGTGAACACGACTTAGCAACTGAACACGCATGCAAGCACCCTTGGATAGAGACTTTGGAACAATCACTCTGGGATGGAATATAGAAAATGGGGGAGGGGGAGGGGGATGCAAGGTCAGATAGAGGGGCCAGTTGTGTCACAGCACCGGTGATAGATCATAACGGCCTCAACCACATCCCGCAGGTGAGATACCCTGGCTCCCAGCAGTTGATTTGCCATCGCAAACAGCAACTTTCCCTCAGCAAATGAGCAAGTGGAGGTTTCTTGGGAGTTCCAGTTCGCTCATTCATTCAACAACAGTTATTGTTCTAGGTATAGGTCTAGGCCATGGGGCTAGAAATGTGAACAAAATACCAAAAACCCCTGCCTTCATGAAGCAGCCATCCTATAGTCATCTGCATTGCTTCAGATTGCTCCCAGGGAGAGAATAGAGCTGGCCGAGAGTTGCCTTTTAGGGTGGTACAGCTGGGCGGCTCTTTCTCAAACAGTCAGCTCCTCCTCACAACTCTTTCCCACAGCCCCCTTGGCTAATAAGCCATGGGTTTCTTCCATTTTATCCCATTTAATCCTGATCCCCAGCAGAGCCTAATGAGGTGGATGGTGGTGCCCATTATGCAATGATAATGTGTGGGCAAGGACTCCCTGAGATGCCAGCGGCAATGGCTTCCCTTAGAGGATACTGAGGCAGGGGGCAGATGTGGGAAGAAGTGGCTGTGCATCAGGCAGGGAGGGGGAGGCTTCCTCAATGCCTGAGTTGGTCCATGGATGCCTGGGGAAGGTTGCACATCACACCGAAAGCAGTACTGAGAGCCAAGAATGTTAATCAGACTCCGACATCAGGATCTAAGATGATAACTGTGATGCTGAAAACACACAAAATAACCAGGCAGCCTTTGTAATTAACTTCCACTCCCTTTCAGCAGTCATTTGGAGTTAATGGTTTCTTAATTCAGTGCTCATTTGGTGACTTTAATTTCCAATTAATTTTGCCAATTTTCCTCCAAGGTGTTCATGGTGTGATAGAAATTCCTGCATGGTTAAGAACCCACCACAGGGACCCAGGGGTGGGGGGAGGCACTGAGACCAAGCTATGGCCAGAAGAGCTGGATCCTGCATGAGTGCCAGGAGTCAGAACCTCCTGAGCTTAGAGGTCCTTTGGAGAGCGCTCTGCTGGGAGGATGCTGGTGGGATCTGATAAAGTGGTACAGGAGTTAGGGAATGCACTTGAATTTCTCTAGCTCTTGGTGAGAGTTTTGATTTCTTGCTGGGGATAGAGTAGGAGAGGAAGTCCAGCCTACGAGAGGTGCTGGAATGGAAGAGTCAGGACCAAGGACAGCTTCCTCCTTTCTGCTGAGCGAAGGTGAATTTGCGAGGTCCTAGTGCAAATGGTACCCCACTCCAGTACTTTTGTCTAGAAAATCCCATGGATGGAGGAGCCAGGTGGGCTGCAGTCCATGGGGTCGCTAGAGTCAGACACGACTGAGTGACTTCACTTTCACTTTTCACTTTCATGCGTTGGAGAAGGAAATGGCAACCCACTCCAGTGTTCTTGCCTGGAGAATCCCAGGGATGGAGAAGCCTGGTGGGCTGCCGTCTATGGGGTCGCACAGAGTCGGACATGACTGAAGCGACTTAGCAGCAGCAGCAGCAGCAGCAGTGCAATGGCAACCCACTCCAGTGCGCTTGCCTGGAAAATCCCATGGACAGAGGAGCCTGGTAGTCTTCAGTCCATGGGGTCGATGAGTTGGACACGACTGAGTGACTTCACTTTCCCTTTTCACTTTCACGAATTGGAGAAGGAAATGGCAACCCACTCCAGTGTTCTTGCCTGGTGAATCCCAGGGACAGGGGAGCCTGGAGGGCTGCCGTCTATGGGGTTATGCAGAGTCGGACACGACTGAAGCGACTTAGCTGCAGCAGCAGCAGCAGTGCTCTAAGCTAGCTAGCACCACTGGTGCCCTGCCCAGATCCTTCTTGCTGGGCCCATGCATCCACTGCCCAGCTGCTGCAAATGTCAGCTGCCAATGGCTCTCAGGCTCCTTCTTCTCTAGAATTGCTTTTGGCAAATAGCATTACCTCTCTTGGAAACTTCCACTCACACTGCACTCAGAGGATCCTATAGACAAGAACTGAATTGTATAGGCAAAAAGCTGCATCCTTTTTCCTTACCATGTGCCCCCCTCACCTCAGGTTGAGACTCCTTCTATGAAGCAGGTGCTATTTCACAGTGGGGTAGCCAGACCCCAGCTAAGACCACATCCTTACTTAAATCTTCCCCATGTTCTTCTGTCTTCCTTCCCTCTCTCCCTCCCTCCCATTCTCCTGCCAGAACCCCTCAATAAATCCTATGCACCTGAATCTCTGTCTTGGGCTCCATTTCCAGGAAACCTAAATTACAACAGTTTAGGTTGTTACATTAAACTCTTGTCGAGCTCTCACAGTATGCCAGACACAGCTCTAAGTCCCTTAAAAAGAGGAATTCACTTCATCCTCAGTTCAGTTCAGTTGCTCAGTCATGTCCAACTCTTTGCAACCCCATGAATCACAGCACGCCAGGCCTCCCTGTCCATCACCAACTCCCAGAGTTTATGCAAACTCATGTCAATCGAGTCAGTGATGCCATCCAACCATCTCATCCTCTGTTGGCCCCTTCTCCACCTGCCCCCAATCCCTCCCAGCATCAGAGTCTTTTCCAATGAGTCAGCTCTTCACATAAGGTGGCCAAGTATTGGAGTTTCAGCTTCAGCATCAGTCCTTCCAATGAACACCCAGGACTGATCTTCTTTAGAATGGACTGGTTGGATCTCCTTGCAGTCCAAGGGACTCTCAAGAGTCTTCTCCAACACCACAGTTCAAAAGCATCAATTCTTCAGCGCTCAGCTTTCTTCACAGTCCAACTCTCACATCCATACATGACCACTGGAAAAACCATAGCCTCGACTAGATAGACCTTTGTTGGCAAAGTAATGTCTCTGCTTTTGAATATGCTATCTAGGTTGGTCATAACTTTCCTTCCAAGGAGTAAGCGCCTTTTAATTTCATGGCTGAAATCACCATCTGCAGTGATTTTGGAGCCCAGAAAAATGAAGTCTGACACTGTTTCCACTGTTTCCCCATCTATTTGCCATGAAGTGATGGGACCGGATGCCATGATCTTCGTTTTCTGAATGTTGAGCTTTAAGCCAACTTTTTCACTCTCCTCTTTCACTTTCATCAAGAGGCTTTTGAGTTCCTCTTCACTTTCTGCTATAAGGGTGGTGTCATCTGCATATGTGAGGTTATTGATATTTCTCCCAGCAATCTTGATTCCAGCTTGTGCTTCTTCCAGCCCAGCGTTTCTCATGATGTCCTCTGCATATAAGGTAAATAAGCAGGGTGACAATATACAGCCTTGATGTACTCCTTTTCCTATTTGGAACCAGTCTATTGTTCCATGTCCAGTTCTCACTGTTGCTTCCTGACCTGCATACAGGTTTCTCAAGAGGCAGGTCAGGTGGTCTGGTATTCCCATCTCTTGAAGAATTTTCCATAGTTTATTGTGATCCACACAGTCAAAGGCTTTGGCATAGTCAATAAAGCAGAAATAGATGTTTTTCTGGAACTCTCTTGCTTTTTCAATGATCCAGCGGATGTTGGCAATTTGATCTCTGGTTCCTCTGCCTTTTCTAAAACCAGCTTGAACATCTGGAAGTTCACAGTTCACGTACTGCTGAAGCCTGGCTTAGAGAATTTTGAGCATTACTTTACTAGTGTGTGAGATGAGTGCAATTGTGCAGTAGTTTGAGCATTCTTTGGCATTGCCTTTCTTAGGAATTGGAATGAAAACTGACTTTTTCCAGTCCTGTGGCCACTGCTGAGTTTTCAAATTTGCTGGCATATTGAGTGCAGCACTTTCACAGCATCATCTTTCAGGATTTGAAAGAGCTCATCTGGAATTCCATCACCTCCACTAGCTTTGTTCATAGTGATGCTTTCTAAGGTCCACTTGACTTCACATTCCAGGATGTCTGGCTCTAGGTCAGTGATCACACCATCATGATTATCTGGGTCGTGAAGATCTTTTTTGTACAGTTCTTCTGTGTATTCTTGCCACTTCTTCTTAATATCTTCTGCTTCTGTTAGGTCCATATGATTTCTGTCCTTTATCGGCCCATCTTTGCATGAAATGTCCCCTGGTATCTCTAATTTCCTTCAAGAGATCTCTAGTCTTTCCCATTCTGTTGTTTTCCTCTATTTCTTTGCATTGATCGCTGAGGAAGGCTTTCTTATCTCTCCTTGCTATTCTTTGGAACTCTGTATTCAAATGGGAATATCTTTCCTTTTCTCCTTTGCTTTTCGCTTCTCTTCTTTTCACAGCTATTTGTAAGGCTTCCTCAGACAGCCATTTTGCTTTTTTGCATTTCTTTTCCATGGGGATGGTCTTGATCCCTGTCTCCTGTACAATGTCACGAACCTCCGTCCATAGTTCATCAGGCACTTGTGTCTATCAGATCTAGTCTCTTAAATCTATTTCTCACTCCCACTGTATAATCATAAGGAATTTGATTTAGGTCATACTTGCATGGTTTTCCCTATTTTCTTCAATTTATGTCTGAATTTTGCAATAAGGAATTTATGATCTAAGCCACAGTCAGCTCCTGGTCTTGTTTTTGCTGACTGTATTGCCTTGCTGGAGCAGCTGAGAAGAGATACCCCATGTTCAAGGTAAGAGAAACACAAGTAAGATGGTAGGTGTTGTGAGAGGGCATCAGAGGTCAGACACACTGAAACCGTAATCACAGAAAACTAGCCAATCTGATCACATGGATCACAGCCTTGTCTAACTCAATGAAACTAAGCCATGCCGTGTGGGGCCACCCAAGATGGATGGGTCATGGTGGAGCGGTCTGACAGAATGTGGTCCACTGGAGAAGGGAATGGCAAACCACTTCAGTATTCTTGCCTTGAGAACCCCATGAACAGTGTGAAAAGGCAAAATGATAGGATACTGAGAGGACCTCCCCAGGTCAGTAGGTGCCCAATATGCTACTGGAGATCAGTGGAGAAATAACTCCAGAAAGAATGAAGGGATGGAGCCAAAGCAAAAACAATACCCAGTTGTAGATGTGACTGGTGATAGAAGCAAGGTCCGATGCTGTAAAGAGCAATATTGCATAGAAACCTGGAATGTTAGGTCCATGAATCAAGGCAAATTGGAAGTGGTCAAACAGAAGATGGCAAGAGTGAACATCGACATTCTAGGAATCAGTGAACTAAAATGGACTGGAATGGGTGAATTTAACTCAGATGACCATTATATCTACTACTGTGGGCAAAAATCTCTTAGAAGAATCTCTTAGGAGAGGCCATCATGGTCAACAAAAGAATCCAAAATGCAGTACTTGGATGCAATCTCAAAAACAACAGAATGATCGCTGTTTGTTTCCAAGGCAAACCATTCAATATCACAGTAATCCAAGCCTATGCCCCAACCAGTAACGCTGAAGAAGCTGAAGTTGAACAGTTCTATGAAGACCTACAAGACCTTTCAGAACTAACACCCAAAAAAGATGTCCTTTTCATTATAGGGGACTGGAATGCAAAAATAGGAAGTCAAGAAACACCTGGAGTAACAGGCAAATTTGGCCTTGGAGTACAGAATGAAGCAGGGCAAAGGCCAATAGAGTTTTGCCAAGAGAATGCACTGGTCATAACAAACACCCTCTTCCAACAACGCAAGAGAAGACTCTACACATGGACATCACCAGATGGTCAACACTTCATCCTCAGCAACCCTATAAGGTAGGTATTGTTGGTATCCCTAGTTTGAGATAAGAAAACTGAGACAGGGAGGTTGAGATTCTTGCCCAAGTCAATCTCAGCAATAGGTTCAAAACAGGAACATGAACTCAGTCAATCTGATTCCAGACTCTGTGCCCTTAACCATTAAGTTGCCCAATATGTAATCAGTAAGCCCAGCAACTACTCTAAAGGCATGGGTGATGTGATTCAAGAGCCTGAACCATGCAGAGGGGTGAGGAGTAGCTTTCCTAAGGTCCTTTGTCAGGAGGATGGGGGAAAGCGGAGTACTGGCCTCATGGTGTCAGGGGTCTCTTTGTGGCAAACCCTCCTCCACCCCTCCAGGGATGGTACCAAAGACTGATAACATGACTCAGTGGAGCAAGTGAAAGTCAGACATCCCAGATTCTAATGCCGTGTCCCTGACTCCCTTCGTGACTTGAGGCCAGTAATTTTCCACCACTGGACCCCTTTCTTACCTCTACCATGTGAATGGGCCATTAGTTACAAAGCCTTGAAGAGCCTCACATCTAACATTTTGGCTTTAGCCAGTGGATATGTGAAGCATCCCTGGGAATCCCCCCATCAGAAGGTGAGATCAGATGTCCATGAGAAGCAGAGGAGATACATTTCATGACTTGGAGGTATCAATGGTCCTGTCTCCAAGGAACTGGGGGGAGAGTCCCACAGGGTCACAAAAGAACCTAAACTGCTCAAGACAATTTAGGGAATTAGAGCATTTATTGGGTGCTAATATTATGCCAGGGACTTTGCACGTGTAATTCTTGGCTCCCCAACCTAGGAGCACAATAGAGGCAGAAAGAAAAAAGTGAAAGTGTTAATCGCTCAGTCACGTCCAACTGAGCCCACCAGGGACTCAGGGACTATAGCCCGCCAGGCTCCTCTGTCCATGGGATTTCCCAGGCAAGAAGACTGGAGTGGGTTGCCATTTCCTCCTCCAGGGGATCTTCCTGACCCAGGGATGGAACCTGGGTCTCCTGCATTGTAGGCAGACTCTTTACCATCTGAGCCACCAGGGAAGCCCATAATGAAGGCACAGTCACTACAACTGCCTGACTTGACATCCAAGGACCAGCCCCATGTACAGATGCCCCCCAACACATATAGTGATATCTGGAGTCTCCATGGGGTATGTCCATTGTACTTGGATGAGTATTTTCTCTCATCAGTTGGGAGTAGGCCATGTCCCTGCTCTCCTGCCAGAGACCCTCTCAGTGATGCCCACTTCCTGTAGAGCCACAGGAGATGACCCCACGGCTGCCTCCATGGCCAATCCCTTTTATGAGAAAGGCACGTGTGGCTGTGCTCCCAATGCTGTTAGTCCTCAAGAGGCCAAGAGGCATGATATTCTCTGATGTTCCTCAAAGAAAGAGGTGAGACCCCCCCGCTCCCTGTACCTTGAGGCAGCTCAGGGGCAGGGTGAAGGCTGCGAGAGAAAGGGAACAGGAGCAGCATAATTATTTGTCCTTTCCTTCTCCTTCACCTTCAACCCCACCCCACCCTGCTTCCTCCTTCTCCAGACCTTAATGAGGCCATATCCAAGGGCAGCAGGGAGGGGCCAGGGAAAGGGTCCATCTGTCATCATGCCCTCTGTGTGTCCCCAAACCCATCCAGGCTCCTGCAAGGCAACAACCCTGACCAAAGTCCCTGGCATCAGCTGCAGCCAGATCAAAGCCTCTGTCCGGACTGGGACCCAAAGCCTGCCGCAGGGAGCCAGACCTGTCATGGCTGTCACCATACCAGATGGCAATCTCCTAGTCAGCGGAGCAGGAAAGGCCAACCAGTCAGGACTGGTCTTTTACTTTTTTTCATGCCGTGAGTAAAAAAATGATAGCTGTGTGGAGAAGGACACCAACTTTACTCTTGGAGCCAGGGCCATGGGTGGCATGTTGTGCAAACTCAGGCCTGCCTTCTTGACTGTTCGAGTCAGCCCTGACAGAATTTCCCTGGCTGTGTTCACAGCTTCCTGTCTTCCCTCCTCCATTATATACAAGCACAGCTCTGCTGATGTTCAAAAGCCTCCAGAGGCCTTCACAAACCAACGGGAGGAAATCTGAAGCATCCCATGGCATCCAAGGGCTGCCACACTCCAGCTCTCTAAACAATCTTCATATCACAGATGCCAGAGAACCTGGAAACCCATTCGTTCCCAAACTCACCCCTCTCTTCCAAGTTTCAGGGCCTTTTCACATGACATTTCTTCTGCTTGGAGTGCTCTATCCTCCCCTGTCCCACCTGTGGAAATCCATTTCTTCCCTAGGAAGTCTGTGAATAGAAGGAGGGCCCTGGCCATGCGGCCTAAGGCCACAGTATTATCCCTTCTCCCAGCACCCAAGCTTCCCCCACCCGACTCCCTTGGCCCCTGTCTCCCCAGACCCTGCTGAACACAGTAGAATTATAGTTGTAGGGTTGTAAGGGGCCCAAGAACTCCAAGTCCCAATGTTTCTCATATTTTGGGTGCATCAAATCCCCTGGAAGGCTGTTAAAACACGGGTCCCTAGGTGTTTTTGAGTCAGGAGATCTGGAGTGGAATCCAAGAATCTGTGTTTCTAACCAGCTACCAAGTGATGCCAATGCTGCTGGTCCAAGGAGCACACTGTGAGAACTGCTGACCTAGATTTTGACTCAGAAATTAACCTTGTATCTCTGGTTCTCCTGAAGGATCCAAGGCCGGCACACTTCCGCTTCCAAGAGAGAGAGAGAGAGGCAGGGCTTCCAGGCACCTGCCACTCAGAACCCTGGGGAAGGTCTCAGGTATCATTATTATAATGAAGTCAATGACAAGAACATAATATTCTCTGCAGGGAAAATAATCACAGTGATCCATAAAGTAGCATACTGTAACAATATCAATAGTGGCAATAATAATAGTAATAACATGATTATAATATAATGTCATCTGCCCTAATGTGCTAACTCCAGATTGATCTGAGCAATATAAAAGAATTACTGACATCCACAAATGCTCGCAAAGCCTAGCTTAGGCGTATTTGGGGCTGTTTGGATGATGGCAATGGTGATGATGACTATAATAACACGCCACATTTGTACACAGCTTTAGCATTTCTAAAGCACTTCCACTAGTTTTATTTTAGTGGCAACCCTGGGAAGGAGACTGGCAGGCAAGCTTCTCTGGTTTATAGATGAGGCTCACATTCACACGTCCTTTAAGCTCCCATTCGGCAAATGTGGGTTGAACACCTGTTTTGTGCAAGTCAGCACTGAGCAAGGACCGGGGTAGGGTTGCAGATAAAATACAGGATGCCCAATTAAACTTGAATTTCAGGTAAACAAGGAGTCATTTTGTAGTGTAGCTATACCCCCCATGTTGTAATGGACGTATTTCTAGGAAAAATTATTCATCGTTCATCTGAAATTCAAATTTTACTGGGCATCCTGTATTTTTATTTGCTAAGTCTGGCAACCCTACTGGGGAAGGAAGGAAAGGATAAAAAGAATAAGAAATCTTTCTTACCCTTAGAACAAGCTCACCATCTGGTTGGAGATGAAAGACCCCGGACAGATGACCCCAATCCTTGTAATCACTTGAATGTGCATAGGAATCACCTGGGGATGTTGTGAAACTGCTTGTTCTGACTCAGGAGGTTCAAGGCGGGGCCTGAAAGTCTTCATTTCCAACAAGCTTCCAAGAGATGCCAACTCCACTGGTCCCGGACCACATTCTGAGTAGGGAGGGTATAGAGGGAAGCTTAGAGGCTGTGGGAGCCTAGAGGAGGTGCTCGGTCCATCTTTGGGGATGAAGGAAAAGTTTTTTGGAGGAGGTGGTACCTGGTGGGTCTTGTCTGGTAAGACTCAGGGGTGGAAGGTTGAGAAGACTTTTAAAGTCCCTGTGATAGAAGAAAGTACTACATGTTTGGGAAGGGCAGGGGTTGTATGTGGATTGAGGATAGGTAAGGCAACACGGGGCTCTGAGAATCCAGAGGAGGATCAGACAAGGCCCCTGCCAACTCAGACCCACATGCCATGTTACGGGAGAGGCAGAGCCATGGACAGACCAGTACAATCCACTGGGGCCGGTGCCTAGTTGGAGATAAGCACCGGAGGAGCAGGAGTCCAGAGAGGGGTCAACTCACTCCACCTGGGGCTTATGGGATGAATGAATTTAATGTAACCCTAGCACAGAGCAAAAGGCCAGGCCCTTAGGAAGCCCAGCTGACACAGTATCCCACGCCCTGAACTGTCTCCATTCATCTCACTTCATCTCCATACCTTGGTCAGAACATCAGTGGCAGAGAAACTGGCTATGTCAGTGGATTTGGATTGATGAATGGGGTTCAGGAATCTTATGTGGTCTTGGGGAGCTTTAAAGTTAATAAACTGGGGTAGTAGCACCCGTGAGGCCTGTCCTGTGTTCTCAGATTTATCATAGTACCCAAGACAGATGGCTAGTGTTCCTCCACATCCATTTGCTCCCCTTTCCTATGGTAATATTAATAGATAGACTGTGTTTTCGCTGGGTACATGGCCTCTCAGAGCAAAGTCTACCCTTCTCATCCTCCCTGGATGTCGTGGACATAATCTGAGAGTCAGAATCAGTCTGGGTGCAGAACAGGAAACTATTCTAGGTTTTCCAAGTAAAATGAGATTTAATAAAGGGGTGCTGTGCTGTGCTCAATCATGTCCTACTCTTTGAGACCCCAGAGACGGTAGCCCACCAGACTCCTCTATCCATGGGATTCTCCAGGCAAGAATACTGGAGTGGATTGGCATTTCCTACTCCAGGGGATCTTCTCAACCCAAGGATCAAACCCACGTCCCTTGTGTCTCCTGCATTGGCAGGTGGATTCTTAACTACTGTACCATCTGGGAAAGCCCTGATAAAGGGGTAGGCACTTACAAAGTCACTGGCAGGGCTGAAAGTATGGAGGCTGTGGGATGCTGCTAGGATTTCTGATCACATCATGGCAGCTACAAACCAGGGGTCAGGATGCTCCAGGAAACGGCTCCAAAGTCACAGCCACCAACAGACACAAGGTGACCAGACAATGCACTGAAGATCCAGCTACTGTCAAAACTCCCATGAGCCAGTGGCTACAGACCATCCATGTCTATCGCCTAAGGAAGAATGGCCGCAGCCCTCTTTTTGCCTTCCAAATTGCATGTGGGTGGAGCACATGGGCTGGAACTCATAACCTGAGTCCTAGTCTCATAGGACTGTGAGAAACTCAGTAAGGAGGTTTCCAGGCGCTGTGATAAAGTGAAAGCGTGGTGGAGGGGGTGGGGTGGGGAGCCGAACGCTAACAGTATTCACCCTCACCCTTCCTGGCAGCTGAGATAAGAACAGGAGGGTGAAGGTGACATCCCAGGGTGGCGGAGAATCACAACAGGGGTCACCGAGATGCCAGAGGGGCTGGGACTTTGCATGAATGAGACAGAAACTTCTGCCTTGCTTCAGTCTCCGTTTCAGCAGCCAAGCCTGTGTCCTGACACAGCATCGTGACGTGTGAAATGAGGTCTCAGAGGTATCGCTTCCAGAATGTGTGGTGTTGACGCTACTGGAGGAGCAATTCAAACCTGGCCATTATGAGTGTGGCAATAAATATGCCATCAGCAGAGAAAGAAGTGTTCAGAGCTGTGGATGGCTGCTGCCAAACATGGGCCATTGCAGCTACGCAGAGGGAAGTTGTGGAGTGCTTGGAGGGGATGGGGTGTTCTGGAAGACTTCTTGGAGGAGGCAGAGCTGGAGATAGGGAGGAAGAAAAAGGCTTTCCAATGGAGGCCACTTTATTCTCCCTTTCCCGGGGCTGTACAAGCAGCAAGCTGTCATGGGGCAGGGGGAGAGAGGTGTGGTGCCATGGTGCCTATGGCTCACCAGGTGGGGTTGACCTTCAACCTGCAGCAGAATGGAGACCAGATGGCAACCCAGGTGTGCAGGGTGAGGGCCTAAGGCTGGCTGCAAAGACAGAGCCCTGTGTCTCTGAGATATTTAGACTCTGAAGACAGGACAGGATGGGGATGGATGTACTCAAGCAATGGGCTCCAGGTCATGAACTGATGCTGGGTTCTGCCTCACCCCCTCCCCACCATGCGGCTCCTCCTCAGGAAGGCACACAGGATTCACTCTTCAAACAGGGGTCCCTTTAGTGGGCCTGCAGCTTGGGGAACAAGGACAGTCAGATGAACCTTCGTGCCAAGCACTGGGACAATGCCACAGCCAACCAGTCATTCTCTCTTCACCCACCTGTGGAAAGAGTATGTATTTAGAGGCAGGATACACCCAGCTGGCCTAGGTCAGGGCTCATTTAGAGACCAGGCCAGGACGTCCAGCATAGAGGCATAGTCCAGGGCCAGGATCAGAAATCAGCCTGGCACAGGGACCAATCAGGGAACTAGGGTTGGGCTTGGCCTGGAGCCAAGGTCACAGCTTAGCTTGTGACTAGGACCACTGGCAGGGCTCAGTCTGGAACTGGAGTATGGACTTAGTCTTTTTGTTTTTTTAATATTTATTTATCTGGCTGCATCGGGTCCCAGTTGTGGCAGGCAGGATCTCTGGTTGAGGTGTGCTAACTCTTAGTTGCAGCTTGCGGGATCTAGTTCCTTGACCCCCGGGTAGAACCCAGACCCCCTGCACTGGGTGTTCACAGTCTCAGTCACAGACCACCAGGGAAGCCCCTGGACTTAGTTTGTGATGGGGAAAGAGTGTTGAACTAACTAACCCCTGTGTATGAGCTCAACTTCATCAGCTTCCTAGATAATAAACCATAATTAAAGGCTATCAGGGTATAAGTGTAATATCTTCATTTACATCATTCTTAACTTTCAAACGGAGAAGGCAATAGCACCCCACTCCAGTACTCTTGCCTGGAAAATCCCATGGATGGAGGAGCCTGGTAGGCTGCAGTCCATGGGGTCGCCAAGAGTCAGACATGACTGAGCGACTTCACTTTCACTTTTCACTTTCATGCATTGGAGAAGGCAATGGCACCCCACTACAGTACTCTTGCCTGGAGAATCCCAGGAACAGGGGAGCCTGGTGGGCTGCTGTCTGTGGGTCGCACAGAGTCGGACACGACTGAAGCGACTTAGCAGCAGTAGCAGCAGTAACTTTCAAAACCCTCTCATTACTCTTCCCCAAAACTTGTAGTACAGACCCTTTGTCCCTCTGGTAGAAGAGGGCAGACAGGTACAGGGTAAGATGAGCTGCCTCGCCTCTCACAACAAGTTCAGAAAGAGACAGAACCAGGCAAGAGGCCAGCTGAGCAGGTGCCCAGCCCAGGGCAGTCTGGTGCCCTCACAGCTTCCTGCAGTGCTTTGGAGACAAGCCCCAGGTCACCCTGAAACCCACGGGCAGGCGGCAGGCAGGCAGTCAGGCAGCTGGCTGGAGGAGTTGGCAGCAGGGACGTCCTGGATCAGAGCCTTGGGCCACAGCCAAGGCTGTTTAGTTGAGGTGGAGGGTAAGGGTGGCGACTTATTCATCCTCCTCTGCAGCGAGCCCCAGGGCAGGTGCCAGCAATTTGCCAGTCCTGAGTGACAGCTGGGAACCGCTGAGTGGCCAGGAAAGGTAGGGACCACCCCCGCCCGGGTCCTCATGGCCACGCTCAGCCGCTGAATGAAATAAGAAATGACGGTAAAGTGACAAAATCGAAAATGTAATTAAGACAGATGGAATCAACTGGCGGGGATGATAAAAGCCGTTCCCCAGGCTCTGAGATTTAAAGCGAGGTCACGGGATGATTCCATCTTGGCCACACAGCCAGCGAAGAGGTGGCAAGGGCGGGAGCTTGAGGATAGGAGCCAAGCTCTGTGGAGGACAGTGAGCAAGCTGGGCTGCGGCTGCAGCGAGAGAGATGTGGGTCGGATACAAGGATGAACTTCCTGGAGAAGCGGGTGGCTAAACTTTGGCATAAATGTGACATCATCTTCTTTCCCCAAGGACATGTACTTCACTCCTGGACTGACTTGGACACAGAGGCCTGGACGAACTGACCTCTCCAAGATCTGTAGGAATAAGAACAGCTTGATTGTCGAGTGAGGAGTCTGCACAGATGACATTTGGGAAGAGGACACACGGAAGGGGGCTCAGTGTACAGCAAGTCCCAGAGCCCTTCTGCAGGCCAGAAATGGGAGGGTGGGCACTCAGCCAGGCCCCATGGAGGAGGATGTCACCGTGCTTGGGTCTGACAGCTCCGAGTGACCCCTTTTTCTCTTTTGGCGTTGCCCCTCGTTAGACTAGGAACACAGCGGGTGTGAATTCCACTCCTGAACCCAGAGGAAGCAGCAGGTCTCCTCCTGCGCGTTCCAGAGGCTCTGATGGACAGAAGCCCAGGGGCCCTGGGAGGAGAGGGAGTTTAGGCCCTCGTGGAGGGCCAGGTGTCTGGGATCCAGGGGGAGATTCACGCTAGGAACAAGGGCTCAGCCCTGATACCTGGGGCAGGCTTGCTCTGCCAGCCACTACTGAGCGAGCCGGCTCAGCCTTTGCTTTGTGGGACTGCACAGGCCAGCTTTATTGGCCCGCATTCTCCCTGCATCCTCTGCCAGTGCTCTCTGCAGGGCAACAGGCTGGCAGGAAAGGCAGCTTCTTTATGCTTGGTGACCTCCCAGGCTGGTGGGAGAGAAGAGACTTGTCCTCCAATTCAAGGCAGTCATTGAGCTCCCATCTGTTGAACATCTACTCCCTGCAAGGCCCAGGTGGGCAGGGCGAGAGAAGCTTAAGAGGTTCAAGGTTTGTTAGGAATGGAAACCTATTCCTAGTAATTAGATATAAGTCACTTGTCACTTAGGTAGTAACCCAAAGTGATAGGTGGTTCACATGGTGAATGGATGCTCAGGAGCTGGGGGAGGAGGAATTCTGTGCAGGCCAGAGTCCTCAGTGCTGGCTTCTTGGATGAGGAAGGGCATGAACCTGACCTTTGCAGGACGAGAAAGAATGACTTGAAACATTAGAGGATCGGAATGCATCCTGGCTGGCTCAGTGCCTACGTAAATGCATAGAGATGAGAAAGAATATTCAGAGAGTTCATTTGAACTTCAGCACAGAACTAAGGTCCAGGGTGGGGTGCACAGAACTCCTAGGAGATCCCAGCAGGTCCAAGGCCACTATGGGATCAAATGTTTCTCTGTGAGTAGCGCTTGTGCCCAGGGGTGCATTCATTTCCCCAAATGGATGAATCCATCTCCACGTCAGTTTGAGATCCAATCAGCCAAGGATTCGGGCCTCTTACTCTTGTGTCTACACAACAGGTTCCCCAATCCTGACCTATTCCCCAAGTGACAGAAAATGAAACCACAGAGACTGGAATAAATGTCCCCCTTCTGCTGTGCCAGTAGTGAAGGATCAAAGTCAACCGCCCCCCACCATGGCCACACAGTGGTGAGATACTGGCGGGAGAGGAGGCCAGCGCCCCATGTATTCTCCTTCCACCAGGAGCTGGACTGTGCGCTCCACTGGCCCCAAGGCCGGCCAGCAGTCCTCCGTTACCAAAGAGGATGTAATGGAGACAGGTTGGTCCTGCCATCCCTGAACCATCTTTTATTATAGGACACGTCCTTGTTATAGATACTGAGCATAAAACAGGGCCGGCATCATCCAAGAGATTGGAGAGACACAGGAGGAGCGCTCCATCATTTCAAGTACACCATCCATCCATCCGTCAGAGGCCCAGCATTTATGCCTGCAGCTAGAACACTGAAATACCAGGTCAGGATTTATTGGGGGGAGGGCGGGTGTTAAGTCATAATTTATGCCATTCTCTCTCCTTCTTAGGGACAGTCTTTCTGAAACATCTCTGTCTCCCTGGCTAGCCATTCCTAATGACCCAAGACGTGTGTACCACGTCTTTCAGGGGTGTTTTCTCCATTATCTCCCCCAAACTTACCTTGGGGCAGTCCCTGCCTCTGATCTGAGGATACAGGTCCTCAGATCAGAGTACAAACTGAATGATGACAAGAAGATAAGGTCCCTTTGCCTGCTGGATCCCCTGGGGATGTCAGCATTTCAGGGAAACCCCACCGCTTCACCCCTGATGACTCCAAAGGAACAATGGCAACTCTAGGTCCAAGCTGTGTGGCCTTGGAGAGTTCACTCTCCACACTCTTACCTTCTCTGGAAAATGAAGGGGCCTGATTGGATGAACTCTAAAGCTTCCCCCCACCAGCCCCCCACCAAAAACTGGGTAAGCATGTGTCCTGGAGACCTCAGCTCATGAACTGGTTAGATAGCATCACTGACTCAATGGACATGAATTTGAGCAAACTCTGGGAGATAGTGGAGGACACAGGAGCCTTGTGTGCTGCAGTCTATGGGGGTCACAAAGAGTCAGACACGACTTAGGGGCTGAATGACAACAACTAGCAAAAGGTAGGCCTCCCAGCATTCTGGAGAGAAGTTAAAGTCAAGGACTGTCACAGGGGCTGTGAAGATAATGCTTTGTCATCCCTCATCTTGGGAGGATCCCAAAGGGAGCTGTTCTTTACAGGAGGGAAGTACAGGGGCTTCAGTGCTGGTTTCTGCCCCCCTTTCCCTCTCGTCTCTTATTCTCTCTCTGACTCTTGTCTCTCTTTTCATCCTCATCTGATTTATGCCTGCCTTGAACTTTGCCATCCTGCTTCCAACAAACTGCTTATTTCAAACCACCTTTTGCCAGACCACAAAGAGCCCCAGTGTTGACCCAGATGCAAACCAAAGCCTCAGTCTCCAAATTCTGATTGGTCTTATTGACATTTAATGGCCTCAGAGGAGCCTGTCTTAGCAAGAAACCCCCTCGGACAGGCAAAATTGTTGGAGAAACATTCTTGAACATGGGAGGTGGACATTGAACATTCTTAGAAGCTAGGAACCATGCTCACTCTAATTTCCTCATTCCACTGCGTTCTTTCTAGGTTCAGCTGGTTCTGTCCAGAACCATGAGCTCCAGGGCCCTTTCAGGGAAGGCTGACTTGGGATGGAGTTGTGTGAGATAAGGATTCACACAGAGGAAACGTTATAGCTCCAAACACACGTCTTAACAGAACAGGTAAGTAACACGGTTGTGAAACAGCACTGTCTTTTGATCAGATATACAGATTAAAAAAAATTTTTTTGAATCTGAAATATCTTCACCTAGCCTGGAAAGGAAATACATTAAAGCTATACAGTGAAAGGTTCCCTTTCATTCCCATCTAAGATCCAACCAGTTCCTATGCCCCCACCTCCAAACTGCTACTAATTTCTTATGAAGTCTTCCAGACTTTCCTTATGTCTGTTATAAACATAACCAAATATATATTTACATTTCTCCCCTATTTTCCACCAAAGTTAGTATCCTATATCGTATAGTATCCTATATAGTATTGTATCCTATACTAACTTTCACCAAAGTTAGTATACTATATCCTATATAGTATCCTATCCTATTCTGCTCCTTTCTTATTTCACCTAATGAAATATCTCGATCTTTTTATTTCTTAGAAAGTTCCTTCATTCATTTTCACAGCTATACAGTATTCCATTGCTGACTTTATGTAATCCAAAAATCTTTCTACATCCAAAAACATTTTGAAGTGGCTTGAAGGAGACCATGCTGCTTCCCTGGTGGCTCAGGGGTAAAGTTTCTCCCTGCAATGCAGGAGACCTGGGTTCAGTCCCTGGGTTGGGAAGATCCCCTGAAGAAGGGAATGGCAACGCCCTCCAGTATTCTTGCCTGGAGAATCTCACGGACAGAGGAACCTGGTGGGCTACAGTCCATGGGGTCACAAAGAGTCAGACACGACTGAGCAGCTAAGCATGCACACACGAAGGAGAACGTACCCTTACTGGAGGATGTTTGAGAAAAAAGATCAATATGACTCATAGCAGAGAGTCTTCAGTTTACATAAGGATGGACTTGGGATGCAGAAGACATGCTTCCCCACCCCCACACCTCACCCAGATGCTTATCCAGTAGGTCTGAGATCGGACCAGTAAGCTGCACTTTAGCAAGTTGATTCCATTCCAGGCATCTACAGCCCTTTCTTTGAGAAGCTCTGGTGAATGGGAAAGGAACCAAGAACTACATCCTCTGCTGAAAATATTGAGGTTGTTGCAATTAATCATTAAATTTAGCTCCAAGGTTCCTGGCAGCTCAGACCAAAGTGGAACCAAAAGGATATAGT
Organism: Bos grunniens; assembly: GCF_055505025.1. Taxonomy (NCBI): domain Eukaryota; kingdom Metazoa; phylum Chordata; class Mammalia; order Artiodactyla; family Bovidae; genus Bos; species Bos grunniens. The sequence continues at coordinate 81,713,474 of NC_141174.1, read as the reverse complement.
GTTCTCCCTGCCAGAACAAAAGGCCGGTTTTTCAGGAGACATAAACGCATCTCTGGCACTAAATTCTAAGCAAAATTTATCATGGGAGCCATCACTGAGGGGACATTGAGCTGTACAACAAGCAGCATCTTCCCCAACAGCCACAGAAAATGCAGGCACATTCTTCAGAGTTCCTCTGCAGAAGTCATGGCCTGGCCCCAAGCTCCAGACAGTCCAGCTCAGGACACTGTTTCTGCAGGAAGCTCAGCCAATGCTGGCCAGAGGGGAGAAAACACAGGCCACCTGAGAGTGAACGTCCAGAACATTCATGCCATGGTCAGAAAGTGTGAATGGAGAAGCTCAGTGCGACTGAGGAGAGAAAACCAGAAGACGTACTCCCTGGGCTTCTGAACCCAAGGCAAGGCGAGATCTCTGTCCTCCGTCCCTAGGCCGTGACCAGTATGAAGAAAGAGGCCTCTCACTTTACCCTAAGAAGCTCCTGGAACAATATGGTGGGAGGGAGGAGTGGATGGACAGCTATTTCCCCCTTTTCCCCACCTGTAGCTTTGAGCATTTCTCAAGTCTTCAGCAAACAGTGTCACTTTCTCGTTAAGCATACAACTCAGGAATGGAGACATGGTGAACGCTCAGTAAATGTTGGCACTGATGATATAGGTAGGGGGGAGGGGCAGGAACCAGTGTGTTCCCCATCCTGCTGTCCTTGGTATATCTTGAAAATCCCTGGTGTTTTATAGATTCCAAGGGGACAAATCAAAGTAAGTATGTCCAATATCCTAAATATGATCCCTTAACCCCAACTTCTGTCGACTCAAATTTGTTGTTATTCCCAGTTGTACTGACACTTTGTGACGCCATGGACTGCAGTACGCCAGGCCTCCACGTCTCCCACCATCTCCTGAAGTTTGCCCAAGTTCACGTCCATTGCATTGGTCATGCCATCCAACCATCTCATCTTCTGACGCCCTCTTCTCCTTCTGCCCCCAATCTTTCCCAGCTTCATGGAATTTTCCAATGAGTCAACTGTTCGCATCAGGTGACCAGAATACTGGAATTTCAGCTTCAGCATCAGTCCTTCCAATGAGTATTCAGGGCTGATTTCCTTTAAGATTGACTGCCTTCTCAAACTTAGGCAGACCAAAATATAAAGCCATTTTCTCCTCTTGGCTCACCCTCACTCCAAACTGGACAATGACCTCGGCATCATGATTGTCACCAGGATGCCCAGAGACTTGAGGCTGTGACTGAGTTGGAATAGATGAGGACACATCCCTAGGGGGTATTTATCAGATGAAGCTGTGATCTGGGCAGATTTCATTCCTGTCCCCGTGAGATGGCAGAGAACTAAAGAATTACAGTGAGGACTGCTAGTTCTATACCAAATTCATTCTCCTCCTTCCATAATGATAAAGTTGTAGTTGGCCATGTGGTTGTCAGCTAGGGACTACATTTCCCAACCTCTGTGCAACCAAATGTAATTGTCAGACCAATTTCTCACGAATAGTGAATGCGGTATACACCATTTCCAGGCCTGGGCCATGGAACCTTAGCATGTGCTCCATTATCCTCCCATCCCACAAGCCCATACTCAAGACATGCCTTTGACTCAGCTACAACGAAGCAGGTAAGTACAGTGCCCTAAAAAGTGGTTCTTAATATTTTAGAGTACCTTAGTTATCTAGGAGGCTTCCCTAGTGGCTCAGTGGTAAAGGATCCACCTGCCAATGCAGGAGACTCGGGTTCAATCCCTGGATAGAGAAGATCCCCTGAAGAAGGAAATGGCAACCCACTCTAGTATTCTTATATGGAAAATTCTATGGACAGACAAGCCTGGTGGGCTACAGTCCACAGGGTCACAAAGAGTCAGATACAAGTGAGCATGCATGCATACAATCACGATGGTCCTTAAAAGCAGAAGCAGGAGGCAAACAAGTCAATGTCAGAGTGCTGTACTAGAAAGACACAACCAGCATTTCTGGCTTTGAAGATTGGAGGAAGGGGCCATGAGCCAAAGAAGGAGGACAGATTCTAGATGCTGGGAAAGGCAAGGAAATAGATTCTCCCCTAGAGTCTCCAGAAGGGAACACAGTCCGGTCAACACTTTGACTTTAACCAGTGAAACCTGCGCCAGACATCTGACCTCCAAAACTGTAAGAGAATTAACTGTGTTGTTTAGGCCGCCAGGTTTGTGGTACTTTACGTGGCAGCCCTAGGAATCGAACAGGCTTGGGAACTGTTCTCTGAGTAAGGCTGATCTGGCCCCGGAGCCAGGAGCTCCTTGAGGGGGTTTGTCTCCTCCACCTCCCCCATGCACCTGGCTTGGGGCGGGTCCTGGGAAGGATGCACAGTGAAGTCATGTGCATACGGCTGCACGGCCTTTCCTGCTTTCTGAAACAAAAGACGAAGACCATGTTGTGCCACTGTTTGGGACACCTCATCACTGACTCCTACAACTGAGCCCTGACTGTCCAGAGACAGGACTTCATTTTGGGCCTAACCTGAGCCTTCATTCTACTGATCACTTTAGAAAAAAACCTTGACCCCTAGAGACGAGACTGTGTCAGTATGACTGACACAAACTAGCCCTGCCCCCACGGCCCAGCCTTTCACGTCCATCAAGGCCACTGGGGACTTTGAGGAAGTCTTTTTTTTTTTAAATAAATTTCTAGATTTTTTTTTTAAGTTTTCTTTCAATTTAAAAAAAATTGGTTTTTTTTGGTCATACCACATGGCATATGCGAGTGTAATCTTAGTTCCCTGACAAGAGATAGAACCCACACCCTCTGTATTGGAAACGGGGATTCTTAACCACTAGACTCACTGCCAGGGAAGTCCCTGGGGAAGTCTTTGAGGGAGACTGCTGCTCTGTTAGAATATGCTCCAAGCTGGGGGTGGGGAGAGGCGGGAAAAAGTGAGGATAAGATCCAGGCTCCCTCTGGAGGCCCATCTTCAGCTTGTGGACCTGGGAAGGGCATCTGGCCTCTGGAGAAGGAAGCAAGCTTGACCAGGGACTCTGGGCATATGGAGGGCTCTGCTAAGTAAGGGGTTGTGTGGTGGAAAAAAGCAAATATCTACAGGTAGGGAGGACTTAACAGAATCCTCACTGACTCTCCAGCCTCTGTTCCCAAAAGGAGCCCATCACCTCACTGACACTCCACTCAAGAAGCTGCCCTGAGCCCGCAGTGGGCCGTGAGCCCTCCCAAGTGCTCTCTTCTGGGAAGACCTCGGTGATCTCCCAGCTCTCCTTGGTGTTCATGCACTGACCCCCTTCAGCCTGCACCCCCTTGCTGCATCTCCTTGCTCCCTGAGTCACACTCTTGTCTGCCCACCCAAACATGAGCCTCCTGAGGACAAAGCCCTATTTCTTCCTGAAAGCAGGCACTCATGTCTAAGCAGGAAGAACTGGAAATAAAGGATGACATTAGCTGGCAGTTGTAAAAAAGGTAAAACCACTGTAGTTGATACCTTTGCTGGCAGACTGGAAAGTTGGTGGGAACGCTAACCCTGAGCCAAGTGCAAGAACAGAAACTAGGAGCCCTGGGATTCAGACTCAGCCTTGCCAGGGTCTCCCAGTGTGACATTAGGCACGTCCCTTTACCATCACCTGCACAGGCTTGGCTTCCTTATCTTTAGAACAGAATTATAAATCCATTCATGTTTAGCCATGGGAGATGATTTATGAGAAGGACCTTAAAAGCGTCGGGAATTCTTTTCAGCCCTGAAATTGAAACAGGCAAAAGGAATGGACTCTGCACAACTGAGCCAGAATGAGAATTATGTCAAGCTAAGGACATATTAATTAAATCCAATAATCCTCTACCAAAGTGGACTCCTGGGGCCAAAACGGAGGGATGGGATGTTGGAACCAAGGAGAGAGGGACCAGTAGAGATGTGCTGTCTTATCCATCTGGTCAAACAGCCCTGGAGACAATAACTATCTGGAATGGCCCCTCAGAGTTCCGTGTTTGGGACCAGCAGGCCAGGTCTTGATCAGACAGGGAAGAACCCAGCCTGTCAATCATTTACACTTTAGTGTGAATTCTATAGCCACTTTACCCTCCGTAAGGGGTTAATCTGTCAGCCTGAACCCTCCAGAAAAATGCAAGATTCTGTCCCAGGTATCACAGTGAAAAGAATCAGTCATGGAGCCTTCAACTACACAGCCACTGCTCTCTCAGCTCGGTTCAGTCACCGCTGAATCGCAGAAATGTGCAAATGGTCCTTCTTGCCCTTCTCACAAGCGTAAGCAGTGAATGGCCATGCCCAGGAAGTAGAAAGATCCCATACTTAGCGGTGTCAAGCCTTGGACCAGTTCCTTGAACAGGAATCAGCCTTCTGAAGTGTGCATTGCTGCTGCTAAGTTGCTTCAGTCGTGTCCGACTCTGTGCGACCCCATAGACGGCAGCCCACCAGGGTCCCCCGTCCCTGGGATTCTCCAGGCAAGAACACTGGAGTGGGTTGCCATTTCCTTCTCCAATGCATGAAACTGAAAAGTGAAAGTGAAGTCGCTCAGTCGTGTCGGACTCTTCTCGACCCCATGGACTGCAGCCTACCAGGCTCCTCCGTCCATGGGATTTTAATGATATACAAGTTCCCTCATAAGCTTGGATTCCAAGATTCTGTGTCAAGGACACACACACAGATGCTCTAAGGCCCTGTTGCCTTTTCCTCAGAGGGGCAGTTTTACAATCCTCCGTGGAGCCCCTGACCTATTTGCATAGGGTTACTTCGTGGGAGGACACGGGGGCTGCAGGCCTGGCGCTTGAGGCTCACTCTCTAGGCACCCTGGAAAAGACCCTGGAGCAGCCAACTCCCAGGTAACCGGTTTGCACAGCATTTCCAGAGGGCCCTGGAAATGAAAGGGGCAGAGGGAGGGCCAGCCCGGACTTGCCACTTTCCCATGCCCAAACCCCTCAAACTGCAAGGGGTGCATTTTCCTTCCTTTGGAAACAGAAGGGACTGGCAGCTTCTCCACCATTCTGGCATTGTTTGAATGGGAATTCATGCCAGAAAGGGCCGAGGTGGAATGAAGGAAGGAGCTAACATTTAGAGAGAGTGAAAGACAGGGAAGCCTGGCGTGCTGCAGTCCATGGGGTCACAAAGAGTCAGACATGACTTAGCAACTGAACAACATTTAGAGAGTTCCTGCTGCTGCTGCTAAGTCACTTCAGTCATGTCCGACTCTTTGCGACCCCATAGATGGCAGCCCACCAGGCTCCGCTGTCCCTGGGACTCTCCAGGCAAGAACACTGGAGTGGGTTGCCATTTCCTTCTCCAACGCATGAAAGTGAAAAGTGAAAGTGAAGTCGCTCAGTCATGTCCGATTCTTCTCGACCCCATGGACTGCCGCCTACCAGGCTCCTCCACCCATGGGATTTTCCAGGCAAGAGAACTGGAGTGGGGTGCCACTGCCTTCTCCTGACAGTTCCTACCCTGTGCTCAAAACTGAGGGAGCACTTTATAAGCATTCATTCATTCTTTCGATCATTAAGTCATTCAGCAGTTACTTCAGCAAATACATAGTAAGCGTCCACCACACCTCAGGCCTGGTCCTGCCTCTAAGGAGTCCACAGAATAGCAAAAGATATGAAGGTTATGTCATTACCTCTCACAAAATCCCTATGATGAAGGTACTATTCTTCCCATTTTACAGATGAGGAAACTGACAAGCAGAGAGGTTGAGCAGCTGGCCCAAGTTCACACAATGTCTAGGTGGCACATCTGGGAAACAGCTTTGGGTTTTGATTCTTTACTGCGACCCCCTCCTACAGTGTGTCTGTCCTCACATGTAAAGTGGGCGTGCAGCTCCCTATTTGCAGCATTCCTATGAAGATTAGATGAGAGGCACGGGACATTCAGCGCTGTCATGACGTGGACGTGCAGTAAGTGGTTCATGGCACAGGGGCTCTTGTGGCTCCAAGCCCTGCGTTCTTCCTCATATGTTTGTCGGAGATAGGCTGCCACAAAGCTGTACTTAACAGGAGCGCTGGAAGGAAGGAGGCAATTAAAGGCTTGGGAAAGCCCAGGTTCTGTGAGAAGCAGATATTTATCAGTCTGTCACCAGGTAATAATTGAGCACCAGTTGTGTATCCTCAGGATCTGAGAAGGAAATGAAAGTCCAAGAAGATAAAATCCCCACCTTCAGGGAACTCTCAGCATGGTTATGGAGGTAAAGCAGACACATGAAACCACAGAGGTCAGAGGCCTGGCTATGAGTTCACAGCATAAGTACTATAGGAACCCAGAGGTGGGCATGGGTAATCAGAAAGCTTCCTGGAGAAGAAAAGACTCGAGCTCAGCCCTCAAAGGATCTAGATGGGTGAAGAAGAGGGGCTGATAAGAGGATATTAAGCAAGCTCAGCCATTGGGCATGATGTATTTTTTAAATTTTTAAATGACTGTAGGCTTCAAGAAGTTGCAAAAATAGCATAAAATGTCCTTAAGTACCTGTCACTCAGCTACCCCAATGGTATGGGGGAACATAGGGACAATTATAGTGATTTCAAAACCAAGAAATTGATGTTAGCACAATACAATTAACTAGACTATAGACCCTACCCAGATTTTACTAGTTTTTGCCTGGATTCACTTTTTGAATATGTGTAGTTGTTGTTGTGTGTTATTTAGCTGCTCAGTCGTGTCTGACTCTGCAACCCCATGGACTGCAGCACACCAGGCTTCCCTGTCCTTCACTATCTCCTGGAGTTTGCTCAAACTCATGTCCATTGACTCAGTGATGCCATCCAACCATCTCATCCTCTGTCACCCCCTTCTCCTCCTGCCTTCAATCTTTCTCAGTATCAGGGCCTTCTCCAATGAGTCAGCTCTTCATATCAGGTAGCCAAAGCATTGGAGTTTCAGCTTCAGCATCAGTCCTTCCAATGAATATCTAGAGCTGAATATTTAGGATTGACTGGTTTTATCTCCTTGCAGTCTAAGGGACTCTCAAGAGTCTTCTCCAGCACCACAGTTTGAAAGCATCAATTCTTCATTCTATAAGTTTATTGCGTGTATAAATCTGTATTACCACCACTACAATCAAGATACAAAATGGTTCTATTACCAAAGAGAAGCTCCCTTGAGGGCACAACTTAAATGGCCCCCATTATACCCTGCTCATAGGCACCAAGGATGTGACAGGCCCTGTGCTCTGCTCGCTGATTGGACAGTCTACTTATCCTGTCCGGCTCTGCCCAGTGAAGGAAGTTAAGGCCTGGGTATCCAGGGGCAGATCTCCTGGTCTTGGCTGCAGCCCCCATACACAAACCCTCTGTGAAGAGGCTCATCTTGCTACTTTCTGGCAGAAGGAGAAACTGAAACTCTGCAGACTTGGTCCTCCCCAGGTGAGGCTGGAGCAAGCTCCCTGTTATTCAGCACCACGGATAGATCCAGGGTGCCTGAGAAAGCAAAGGTTTATGAAGATAAAAGAAAGGACTGGGTGTGTCTCTGGGTCACCTCTTACTGGAGATGGACCAGCCCTGGATGAATACTGACTCCCTTCCCTCAAGGTCGCAGAGCAGGGAAGTGAGAGGACATTTCGGGAGCGTGGATCTCTGCTGGCCTGACTCCTCTCTGTTATTCAAGGCTCATCCTAAGTCTCTTGTTCTGAGAATCTCTCCTTGACTTTCCCACCTTGCTGGCTCCCTTCTCTGAATTAATTTACCCCAAGATCTGGCAGAACCACCCAAGGCAGCCTGGGAGCACACCGTGTGCTGCTCTCTGCCTGCTCCCACACATGAAGCGGCACCCCTACCCAGAATGTGCTGCCTTGAGACAGGACCAACTTGTTCTTCACTTGTCTCTTCTGTTCTCTCCTTATCCTCCTACTCATTGCAGATCCACACAGGGCTAGGCACTCAGGTTCTTTCTGTATAACCCATTAGCCAGAGAATGACTTTGTCCTCAGCTTTTTCCTTTCACAGTCCCATCCTGGGCACCTTTTCTATCTGGCATTGTTGGTACAGAGAGTAGAGGGGAAATATTCAGACTTTAAGCTGCCTGCCAGAACTCCTCAGTCCAGTTTCCTTCTCTTTCTCCCATAGGCTGTAGGACCCCTCCCCCTATGAAATCCTCATCCATGGTCTTTATTATGCCTGGATCTTGTCTCCAGTCACCTCTCCCATTGGCATCAGTGAGAAACCTTGCCATGGAGGCTGTGCTGCCCCACCCAGATGGCCCTTACAGGACTCACTCTCACAGTTGATGGGAGGTGCTTGTCTGACAGCTCTCATCTCTCCACTCTCTATGGGAATTGTCTCTGAAGAAAGTGTCCTTGTCCAAGATCACATTCCCTTCCCAAGGCAGTCAACACCCAATTACTGGTCAATGACACAGTATAAAGGCCCAGCTCCTTCACCCCAACTCAAGACAACTCTGAAGGATCATTCCAGCATCAGAGCTCCTGCAGAATCAGCTGAGACTATCACTGAGACTGCCTTGCAGCTCAGCCTCTCCCTCTGCCCAATCCTGCTCCCTTTCTTCCCCCACAAACATTGGCCCTGGGGCCATTCTCCAATAAATTTTCTACATATTAATCATTTCAGAGTATGCTTCCAGGTGAACACAAACTAAAATCTTGGCCCCATGGGATCAGGCTTCCTATTGATACCCCTGCACCATCTGACAACTCAGACCCAGGCCCATCAAGGCACAGTAGAGCCACCTTGCATACCAATTTTTCCCCAATTTCCTAAAGACTGCTCACTCCACTTTCAATGACAGCCCTCAGTCTTGCTTCTAGCAGTAGGCCTTCCCTGATGTTCTCTGGGTCACCTGCCATAGTCAAATGGGCTTTGAATGCAAGAAGATTGGGGTTTGGGTCTCAGCTACCCCACTGACCAGCTAGGTGAACCTGGGCTCATTATCTAATCTTTTCAAGTCAGTATTCCCATGTCATAAGCAGAAATTATAATAAAAGCATCACAGGCCTGTTAAGAGGGTTAAATGATGCAGGATAAGGAAACCTGTTTAGCACAGTGGCTGGCATATAAAAATGTGCTCAACAAATATGAATTTCCTTTCCTTCTTCTTTTGGGTCTGGGACACTTTCCATATAACCGCCTATTAACAAATTTTTGTTAACCCAATACTGAGCATCACAAGCACGGGGTGGCACAGGTCTACAGGAAAAGTTTCGAATTTTCCATGTGCCAGAGCAGGGGAGTAGGTGATGGTCAATCAACTCAACTCTCCTTATATGCTAGCCTTGATTTTCATGGTGCTGGAAAATTCTTGGCATCCAACGAAAATTCTTCACAGCACAAGGAATAGCAGGCATTTTCATTTTGCCCTAAGAGGAAATGGAATCCAGCCAGACCTCCTTTTATACCTGGCTGGAACAGGGGCTGTTTCCTTAAGACGCAGGACCAGCCCTTTTTCCCAAGCAGCAGGGAAATGGGTTGGAGCGAGGGTGGTACCTGAGAGTATGGCTGCTGGGGCCACACTGCTGGGTGCTGGCTGAGAGCAGGTGAGCAGACAAATCAGCCTGTTAAGATCGTTTTGTGAAAGTGCAACTTGTACTGAAATAATAGCACCAAGAATCCAATTTTCCAGCCACTGTCTCTTCCCAAATGCAAGGAGCCTCTGCTCCCCTCTACTGTCTCCCTGCTCCCTCAGCCGAATCCCTCTCCCCCCTCCTCAGGTGAGCAGAAGAGGCCCTGACCTCCCCAGGCTGAGCCACCTTCTCAGAGCAGCATCCTTGCATGAGCTGAGTGTGCATAACAGGAGCTGGAGGGGGCGTAGGAAGCCTGGGGCAGGAAGCCACGGACCCCAGGCACATCCCAGCTCCAGCTGGGCCCTTTCTGTCAACCTTGGCCCGGCACATGCCGTCCTCAGTGACACTGCACTGGGCTCAGAGAATGCTGAATTCAGCCCCAATTAAGGGGCTGTCTCAGGGCAGGCTGCCGGCACCAGCAGCTGCTATTTTGGGACTTGGTGAAGACACAATCTTCTCTCTCTCTCCTTCTCTGTCTCTGCTCTGTTTTATTTCTCCTCTCTCTCCTCTCTCCATTTCCATTATCTCTCTAGGTTTTTCTACCTGGCTCTGTATGTCTTTCCCTCTCTTGGCTTCTCTGTCTGTCGGTCTCCCCCTCTCTGTGACTGTATCTCACTCTACGTTTCTTATCAAACCAACTTGACAAACATTCCCACTGCTACTGCACCAGGCCCTGTGCTCTGGGGAGAAAATGAGGCACAGTCTCCTGCTCTGGAGGAGCCCTGGGTGTGCTCTGCCTTTTTACGGTTCTCCCCACCCCCTCTGCATCTTAACCAGAGGTTAAGACACTCCCTCCACCCAGGAACTCCAGGTCTTCGGAGGGCCACCTCCTGGTCCTTGTGCAGTTTCTGTATCCCAGGACCTCTCCCCTTATAGGCTTCTAATTCCAGCAGCAAAACCCCTGGCATTGCTCAGGTGGATCTGTGGCAGAAAATGCTCCAGGATGCCCAAGAGGTGCAAGGCCATGCTGCCCCACTATCCTGGGCCTGAGCAGACCTGGCCCAGGGCCTGCAATGTAGGATTGCTTGATCTCCCTGGCCAGACCAGTAGGACATGACCTTGTCAATCAAGAGACCAAGTATTCATAGATCAAAGTCTCTTCCTTCCAGGGGAGAAGGTCCCCTAAAAGGCCCCTGATCAGTACCACACTGGGTTTATGAGGATGTCTTATCTCTATCCTCTCTGCCTTTCAAAATGCTGGGCCCAGCTCACTTCTCTCCTCCTGATCACCCAGCCCATGCCACCATCTCCTGCCCCAGCCTCAAAAGCCTGACCTGGTCCCAGGTCTCCAACCCTGGGACCTGCTGGCTGGACTTATCCTGATCTGTGTCCTTTGATGCAGGGTGTAGGGCAGGAACATTTAACAGGATACACCTGTGAACTCTCCAAGGTCCTTCCCCTCAAAGATTTCTCCCTTCTGGGGCTTCCCCATGTACTAGGAATCGAGGGTGTGTGATAATTTCTTATGCACATTATTGAATTAATGAATTAAAAAAATTACCACCTATGATGTGCCAAGGGATTCACAGACCAGTCTCTGAGGTTTATTAGCATCATTCTAGAGCTGCAGGAACTGAAGCCCAAAGAAGTTTCCCAAAGTTAAATGATAGGAACCCAGGCTTCCTGATTCTGCAGCCTGAGCTTAATCCAAAGCCCAGCTCCTGCTGATAAATAAAAGAAGGAAAGAAAAGACTTCAGCAGGGCATGGTTCTTCCCCAGGGAATTCTTAATTTGAGATCCAGGGGCCTCACTGCCCTGAGCAGTCTGGGCCATCTGCACACTGAGCCAGTCTCAGGCTCTGGCAGAGTGGAGAAATCTTTGCTCTGGGCCAGTGGGGCACAGTTAGTGATAAGTTCGACAAGTTCTCAAAGGGAGCCCAGGGGCCAGAGGACACCGTGGGGGAGGAAGGGGTGCTCCTTGAGCCAATGTCAGCCAAAGGTAAGGGGAGAAGGCACCAAAGGCTCCCCGGGGGGCTGAGACTTCCACTTCTGGTGGAAAACAGGAGGTTGGCCATCCAGGGCTGTCTTCGAAAGTTCCCCACGGAGTGGACATGGAACCTGGGTCCTCCTTGGTGATCAGTCAGTCCCCTCAGGCCTGTGGCATGAATGAGGTGTCTGGAGCAGGTCTGGGAAGTTGCTTTGGCACCTCCTTTCTTTGGTGGCTTTTTCAAGACCCCTCTGCTCTCGGTCAGCAGTGCTGTCATGTCAGGATGTGCCTAATGAAGAAGCAGGGGTGGGGGAGACGGGCTGTGCCAAGCTGCTCCTGAGCAAGGCCGGGGCCCCTGGGTGGGTGCTGTGCAGAGTCAGGGCCTGAAACCTGTCAGCAGTCCAGGCCCAGCCCAGGAGGCTAGAGCCCTGACCTCTGGGGGTCCCGAGCCACCCTAGCCTAGGTCCAATGACTTCTAACCAGCGGGCAGTCTCTGGAGCTGTAGGGGGTCCCAGCCCCTGAATTCTGGGCCCGAAATGACTCAGGCCACCAAGCCCAGCAGATTCTAAACCACCTCCTCTTCTTTGGTTCTACTACCTCTGCTCGGATCAGACATTCCTCACGTGACCCCTGGACTGCTGTCTATATGCTCATTCAGCCTCTGTTCTGCCCCATCCACTGCAGGGCCAGCTTTCCAGCTCAGCTTCATGACCACCCTCATCCTGCACCAACACCCACGGTACAGTGACAGGGTCCCTGTAACCTCTCCAGGCCCATCCACAAGCTCCCCAACATACCTCCCTGGGTTCAGCTTCATACAACCACGGCCATTCCCCAAACACACCCACCTGATCCCTCCTGCTCTCTCCCATGCTATGCCCTCTGCACAGGACAGATTCTCCCAGATCTGCCTAGAACTACTGGTGCACTTCTAGTCCTCAACTCCGCTTCTAGATGCCAGTGAAGCTCTACCTTCTTCAGGAAGCCTTTCCTAGCCACCAGGATAGGCCCAGTAATGCCCCTGGTCTCTCTTTGTGCCCCATGGTCTTGTGTCTTGGTCCTTGCTGGGTTGTCACTGCTGGAAGGAGTGTCTCCTTCAGAGAACTGGGCATCCTGGAGGGCAGGGGGTATCTCTGATTCACCTCTGTGCTCCACAGCCCAGCATGGTAGGATGATTAAAAAAAAACCCAGCAGGCAGCCACTCACTAGATCCAGTCATCTCACTGAGGTGACAACACAACACACACACACACACACACACACACATCCCTACCTGAGCCCTCAGAGGACCAAGAAGTTGAGGGCTAAGCCATCATGGAGTGTTCCCCTGAGAAGGCAGGATTTGAACTAGGTCCTGGAGGCTTGCTCTGCTCCTGTGCAAGGATACAAGTGTGGATACTTGCACCAAGCAAGGCTGGACGGAAAATGACTGTGGAGGATCACATTCATGGTCCCAGTGCTTTACCCGCCCGTGTCCATGCCTTTTACTGTGTGATTCTGCATTGCTCTTCCCTATCCTCCCCTGCCCCTGAGAACAGCCATGACTTGTCTGGGCCTATGGGATGCCAGCAGGCTTGAAATGTGCTTTGACATCAGAGCCTGCCTTCCTGCGCTCTGCCATCACCATGAGAACACACCCCCACTAGCCTACTGGAGGATGAGAAACGTGGAGCAGAGCCAAGTCATCATAGTCACCCCAGCCAAGGCTAGTCTAGGGCAGTCAGTGGCCAGCCAACCTCCAGAGATGTGAGCGAGCCCAACTGAGACCTGAAGAACCACTCAGCAGAGCCCAGTTAAATGCTTATTATTTCAAAACACTGAATTCCAAGGGTTTGTTACACAGCATTATTGAGACTATACAGTGACTAAGGCTAAGTAGATCAGCCTAGGAAGATGTGAGTTTATCCATAATAGTGCCCACAGTGGGCTGGTTATTAGGGAGTCTGAGTAGAGTCCCCCTTTCCTTTGGCATTTCCCACTGCCCTCACATTTCCGGCCACCTTGGGCTTTGTGAGGCCTCACACATGTACTAAATCTCTGTACAACCTATTCCCTCCTCCTAGAGTGCCTGTTCTGTCTTGTCCTCTTTGTATCCTGTTTTTCCTTCGAGGTCAGGTCATACTCTAGAGACCTTTGTGGATACACAGCCTCCTAGCCACCTTAAACCTTTTAGGAACAACTCAAGGTGTAAGTGAGTAAAATTCCCTACTTTTTCTCTCTGCCCCTCCCCACATCCCACTGTAGTCTGCCTTAGCTTTACTGTGGCACAGTCATTAACTCATGGAGCTCTGCTAGTTTCTGAATAGTAAGTAGGTCCTGCCCGGCCACAGAGGGAGCAGGCCTCCAGGACTCCTAGATCTCACAGAGGCTCATCAGAGTTTCTGATACTAAGAAGCATCTGGGAAGGGGGCAACAAATAGAGATGAATACACTTTCCAGCTTTTGATTTTCAAACAACGTGACATGATGCATTGTAAAGAAAAAAAAAAAAAAAAAACTGAAATCCAAAGACCTATTTTCAAATGGGCAGAAGACCTAAAAAGACATTTCTCCAAAGAAGACAAAAGCATAGACAAAGAGGCACATGAAAAGGTGCTCGTCACTGCTAATTGTTAGAGAAATGCAAATCAAACAACCAGGCACCACCTCACACTGATCAGAATGGCCATCATTAAAAAGTCTACAAATAATAATTGCTGGAAAGGGTGTGGAGAAAAGTGAACCTTCTTACACTGTTGGTGAGGATGTAAACTGGTGCAGCCACTATGGAAAACAGTATACAGGTTCCTAAAAAAAAACTAAAAACAGAGTTGCCATAGGATCCAGCAGTCCCACTCCTGTGCATATATCAAGACAGAACCATACTTCAAAAAGATGCACGCATCTCCATGTTCACAGCGGCACTGCTCACAATAGCCGAGACCCGGAAGCAACCTAAATGCCCATCAACAGATGAACAGATAGAGGTGTGGTATAAATATACATACAATGGAATATTACCTGGCCATTAAAAAAGAATGAAATAAGGCCATTTGCAGCAACATGGACAGACCCAGAGATTGTCAGCCTAAACGAAGCAGGTCAGAAAGAGAAAGACAAATACCATATAAGATCACTTATATGTGGAATCTAAAATATGACACAAATGAATATACCTGTGAAAAAAACCAGACCCAGATAGAGAGAACAGACTGTGGTTGCCAAGTGGGGGGAGACTGGAGGAGGGACGTGTTGGGAGTTTTCGATTAGCAAATGTAAACTATCCTATACAGAATGAACCACAAGGTGCTACTATACAGCACAAGGAACTATATTCAGTATCTTGGGATAAACCGTAACAGAAAGAATATAAAAAAGAATATATGCGTGTGTGTGTGTAACTGAGTCACTTTGTTGTATAACAGAAATTAAACACAACATTGCAAATCAACTATACTTCAATAAAAGTAAAAAACAAAACCAAAAAAACCCCCAAAGATCTATCTTCAGTGCTTACCTTGCTCCTCAGCAAGGAGATCAAACCAATCGGTCTTTTTTTTTTTTTTTTGCCCTCATAGAAAAACTTTATTGGAAAGCAGGGAAAACTACCAAGATATGAATGAAGACAAAAAATAAAAAAAGTTCAGACATAAAGTGTACGACCTTGGTTTAAGTGGAAATGGAACCGTTTGGTGGTTTGTAGTTAGTGACCTATATTTTCACTTTGTGGCACTGCTGCTGCTACAGCTAAACCGCTTCAGTCGTGTCTGACTCTGTGCGACCCCATAGACGGCAGCCCACCAGGCTCCTCTGTCCCTGGGATTCTCCAGGCAAGAATACTGGAGTGGGTTGCTATTACCTTCTCCAAGGCATGCATGCTAAGTCGCTTCCGTTGTGTCCGATTCTTTGCGACACTAGGGACAGCAGCCCACCAGGCTCCTCTGTCCACAGGATTCTCTAGGCAAGAATACTGGAGTGGGTTGCCATTGCCTTCTCTACCAATCGGTCTTAAGAGAGATCAACCCTGAATATTCACTGGAAGGACTGATGCTGAAGCTGAAGCTCCGGTATTTTGGTCATCTGATGCAAACAGATGACTCATTGGAAAAGTCCCTGATCCTGGGAAAGATCGAGGGCAGAAGGAGAAGAGGGCATCAGAGGATGAGATGGCCAGACAGCATCACTGACACAATGAACATGAACTTGGGCAAACTCCAGGAGATGGTGAGGGACAGGGAGGCCTGGCACACAGCAGTTCATGGGGTTGCAAAGAGTTGAACACGACTGGGCGACTGAACAACCTTGTTCTGTGACACCTGGCCAAGCCCTGATCCCTCTGAGCCTCAGATTCCCCATATGGATAATGAGGGGTTGTGCTGAGCCTTCTCCACACTCCCTGCCAATGCTGAGCATCTATGACATTCGCCCATGTATCTAGTCCTCTAGCTGCTAGCTCTGGTCTGGTTCCTTCCACCACTCCTCACTGGCCCTAAGTTCAGCATCAGATCTTCCTGCCTGCCGGCAGCCCTAGCCAAACCTTTGGAAGGTGGCTACTGAGTTGGCCTGGCTTTTTTTGACTGCCAGCAGCCTCCACTTCCTGAGCCTGCCAGTGAGCTTGGTGTTGGGAGTCATCTCTCCTGCAAGCTCTGCTGGGCAAGTCCGGGTCCCTGTCCGTCTGACAGGGGAGTCCTGGCCTGTCTTTCGGAAATACACACAGGGACACGTACACACACACACACACACACACACACACACACACATACGTGCGAGCTCCTCTCCTGGCAGCTTCTGCTGGGCCAGTGGGAAGGAATGCTGACATGCTGTGCTAGAGTCAGGTGAAAAGAAGAGAAAGGAAGAAAATGAACCAGGGCAAAATTATCCAGAAAGAGGAAGACCCTTCTAGGCCAGCTTATTGAAAACAAGGATGAGAGATTTCAGACAGCAAATCTTCCTGGGATACAGTGCAGGAAGGGAGGAGGCAGGGGCCTCTGAGCTAGATCGCAGCCTCTATCTGAGATCATTGCTTTCTCCAACCTCACCTCCAGCTCATTCTAGAGACACTCAGATCTGTGCCCCTCGGGATACCAGGAAGGAGCCTGGGATGGGAATTCACAGGGTCGCTGTGTCCAGGACTGGGACAGCAGGGTGGAGGGACGCCAGGCCTATACTCACATCCACCCTGCCCCCATGGCTTTCAGATACTGTGATGGGGGCTGATGCGATGCAGAGTCCCCAGCTTTGCTTCTCTGCTCCACCTCCTTCCTGGTCTGCCCCCTCTCCAGCAGAGAAGGCTTGAAGGAAGCACAGAAAGGCTGCAGGCAGGCGCTCACTCACTTCTGTGCCACCTCCCACCTCACCTCATGCAAGTCAGAGACAGAGATTAAGAGGCTGAAAGTAAAACCAAACCTGAGGTTCTAGCCAGGGCAACTGCCTTAGCACCTCTGCACCCTGGGAAGATCCAGCTTTTCTTTTCTATATCTGAATGTCTCTTTTGCAGGCAGAGGTCATCAAACTCACTCTATCAAATGGCTGCAGGGATGAAAAAGACCTTCTGAATCCATGAGGCCCTACATATATGGGAGATGTTTCATTATTAAGACCAGAGATTGGTCCCCAGGGAGCTTTGGGTCTCACTGTGGGGGCTTAAGACCCTCTTTGCAGCCTATACTTTGAGGAACACAGCCAAGAGCTGGCCCCAGCCCCCCACCCAACCAGTCAACAGCCTCAGAGCCCCTCTGGGCCCACCCCAGAGTAGGGCTGTCAGGGAGGAAGAGAAGGTGTTCTGGGCATTCCCTTCTGAAGCTCCCACGTAGGGTGTTGATGAGGTGACAGAGCCTCCTAAAGAACAGGGAGAGGCCAGGGCAGGACAGAATATGAGCAGGAGACAAAGAGTGGGGCTCATACTCTCCAGGAAGGGACAGGGTGGCATGGGCTAGATGAGCCAAGAGGGCTTCCTGGCAGAAGGGAAGGGCATGAGTTGATCTTGAAGGACATGGCTGCTGATGCAGTGAGCCTGGGCATGGCTGATTGAGGTTGCAAGACTCAAAGGCAGGCACACAAAACTCCTTGGGAGGCCACCCATGGCAGCGCTAAGGAACAGACCCCCAGACACAGGAGTGCAGCTGCAGGGGAGCCAGCAGTGGCTGCAGGGGGATTCGAGCAGAGGCAGGATGGCACTGGTGCCCAGGAGTTCCCCTTCTGCCTTTTCTGTGAAGGAGTGAGCACTGGACTGATGAATGAATGACCCAGAACACAGGCCTGCAGGTGGCTGCCTGCTTCTGCTCTTGGGCCTGATCATAACGGAAGCCGACTATCAGCCCTCGGAAGCACAACTTCCAGTCGTAGTGAGAAGGGGCCAGGGAATCCTGCTTTGCCCACAGATCTCCTAGGTCTGGCAGGGCAAACCAGCCCCTCAGAACTAAGCTCTCCACATCCATAGGCCATTTGAGCTATGTGGGTCCAGTGGCCCCAAAATGGGGATTATTATACCCAATCTAGAGATTGGAAATCTGAGTCCCAGGGAGAAGAAGGGGTTTGACCTGTATCGAGGTCCAGGACTAGGACCTGACCTTCTGCTCCTCAGCTGAGTCAGCATAGACAAAATAACCAGATAAGCTGGGTCAGTGTAGACAAGATAGCCAGATAACTTGGGTCAGTGCAGATAACTGGATTACCAGGAGCAGAAGAATCCATTTTAGAATCAAATTCACACTGCGGAGATATACGGTAAGCCCTGTATATGTGCTCATGCTAGGCACTGAGCTGGACACTGCACAGGGCCTCATTTAAGACTCAGATCTACCCACTGGGATCATGATCCTCACCTCCATGGGTAGGGGAAGGAACGGAGGCTTGTTTTTTTAGAGCCTGGGGATCTTTTCCAAACCACCTAGGGGGACGGGCAAAGCCTGGGTCTGAATATGGGTCTCTGCAAAGCTCTGCATCTTTCAACCACTATCCGGCAACACCAGACAGCTGCCTTCACTGTTAGGAGCTCTGGGCCAAGGAGGGAACAGCCATGCAGGTAGGACAGGACTGAGAGTCCTCCTGCCAACCACCATGTCAGTTTGGTTTTCTCATTGCCTCTCCCAGTGCCAGGGCCTGGCACCTCTGGGAACTGGTTCAGAGCACAGCACCAGCAGCGGTAATAGCTTTACTATTATTTTTGCTTCTACTCCAACTGCTACAGTTTCTATGCTGAGCACTCTACATACACATACACACACAAGCACTTTACATACACCATCTTATTGGATCTTAAAACAAACCTTAGAGGTAGGTTCTTTTTATTTCCATCTTGCAGATAAGAAAACTGAGTCTACAAGGAGTAAAGTAACATGCCAGTTAATCTTTCAAAGTTGTTCAGTCCACACTACCCCAAGATTTCAGGTAAAAAGAAAGACATTTTACCAACAGTGAGAGTGCTCTGAGAGTGACATGGTCATCTCTGGAGGAGGTGATCCCCCATCACTGATTTTTAGTGTATGTGCAGAGTGACTGTGTGGGTCACAACAAACTGTGGAAAATTCAAGAGATGGGAATACCAGACCATCTGACCTACCTCCTGAGAAATCTGTATGCAGGTCAAGAAGCAACAGTTAGAACTGGACGTGGAACAACAGACTGGTTCCAAATCAGGAAAGGAGTATGTCAAGGCTGTATATTGTCAGCCTGCTTATTTAACTTCTATGCAGAGTACATCATGAGAAACGCTGGACTGGATGAAGCACAAGCTGGAATCAAGATTGCTGGGAGAAATATCAATAACCTCAGATATGCAGATGACACCACCCTTATGGAAGAAAGTTAAGAGGAACTAAAGAGCCTCTTGATGAAAGTGAAAGTGGAGAGTGAAAAAGTTGGCTTAAAGCTCAACATTCAGAAAATGAAGATCATGGCATCTGGTCCCATCACTTCATGGCAAATAGATGGGGAAACAATGGAAACAGTTACAGACTTTATTTTTGGGGGGCTCCAAAATCACTGCAGATGGTGACTGCAGTCATGAAATTAAAAGACCCTTGCTCCTTGTAAGAAAAGTTATGACCAACCTGGACAGCATATTAAAAAGCAGAGACATTACTTTGCCAACAAAGGTCTGTCTAGTCAAGGCTATGGTTTTTCCAGTGGTCATGTATGGAAGTGAGAGTTGGACTGTGAAGAAAGCTGAGTGCTGAAGAACTGATGTTTTTGAACTGTGGTGTTGGAGAAGACTCTTGAGAGTCCCTTGGACTGCAAGGAGATGAAACCAGTCAATCCACAAGGAAATCAGTCCTGAATATTCATTGGAAGGACTGATGCTGAAGCTGAAACTCCAATACTTTGGCCACCTGATGCTAAGAACTGACTCCTTGGAAAAGACCTTGATGCTGGGAAAGATTGAAGGCGGGAGGAGAAGGGGACAACAGAGGCTGAGGTGACTGGATGGCATCACCAACTTGATGAACGTGAGTTTGAGTAAGCTCCAGGAGTAGCTGATGGACAGGGAGGCCTGGCGTGCTGCCGTCCATGGGGTTGCAAAGAGTCGAACATGACTGAGCTACTGAACTGAACTGAACCGAGAGGGGATGTTGTGCACACAAAAATACTATTTATAGTTGCCTTTTTAAAATTAATATTCAATTTACTAAGGACACACATTTGAAAGCAAAGCTTTTCTTCAGGATTAAGTTCCACTTACTGATCTTATTCTATTTATAAATGTAATATAATCAGCACAAGACCTTCACTTTTTCTTCAATTAAAGTTTGATTAACTCATGTTGGAAAAACTAAACTCTTAAACAATCAGTGCCATTTACAACTTAATTAAATTTGCTTAAACAATTTCAACTACATAGGAACATTTAATATATTTGATTTTCCTAAGTAACTTAAATGTCTAATTGAACAAGTATCTGGTACTCATAAAATTGTTGTGAGTCTGACAAATTAAATTTATAAATACAGTGACTTTCACATTCTTTTAAATTTTGCAGTACTTTTGCAAAATTCGCTAGAGTCTCCCATACCTTTCAGTGTAAAACTACATGTCTACAGGCTTCTGTTACAGCTAAGATAGAATAAGCATACTTCTTTTTCCCCCTCCCATTGATAATAAATAAAAACCCTGGAAAAGGTACGTACAACACTGCCTAAGGACTCTGAAAAATAAATAATAGAAGGTGGATTGGAGAGGGAAATAAACACTCAAAGAATGACCAATACGGAAGTAAGTTTCTTAAGTATTTTTTCCTCCACTATTTCCCAGCTTAGACTCTAGAAAGCATGAACCCCAGACTGTGCAGTGGGCACAAACAGAAAGAACTCCAGAAAAACCCTCTTTCTTCTTACCAGAGGATTGGGGAGAGGGACCCTGCTGGATGGCAAGTGGGGTGGGGGGTGCGGAATCTCCACTTTTTCTCATTTACTGTCCAGAGTGTGATATGAGGAAAGCCCTGGTCTTGAGGTTATACTCCTGCAGTGTTGGTGGCGCAGGACTAAAACTCTGAGAAGAAACCCTTCTCTCTAGCTGGAGACAGTGAGTAAAGGGGCTCTTGTGGGGAGTAGGGGGGAAATTCTGTTAACTTTTTCTCTCTCTTATCTTGATTTACTCAGAAAGTGAACACAGTCAGGGGAAGTGTGTGGCAACATGAAGAGGCTAAAAGCCCAGGTTTCTAGCCCAAGGATCAGGAAAAGGGCTTTTAGGAGCCATAGAGGGTGAGGTCAATCATGGAGAGCTGGAAAAGAAGCTCTCTTAAATCTGTGTATAAAGTCTTGAACTCACTCTTGAGTTGTGCATTCACAGAACTGAGCCAAAGCAGAAGGCAGGTCAGGACTTGGGGTCTAAAATAAATAGGATTGATTGTACAATATTATATCACATTCAAAATGCCCCAAGTAACTCCACATACAAGGAACTAGGAAAATCTTAGCTACTTTCAAAGGAAAAGATAATTAGCAGATGTTGGCCTCAAGATGATCCAGATGATGGAATTATCACATGAAGACTGTTACATCACATCAGATCAGATCAGATCAGATCAGTCGCTCAGTCGTGTCCGACTCTTTGCGACCCCATGAATTGCAGCACACCAGGCTTCCCTGTCCATCACAAACTCCCAGAGTTCACTCAGACTCACGGCCATCGAGTCAGTGATGCCATCCAGCCATCTCATCCTCTGTCGTCCCCTTCTCCTCCTGCCCCCAATCCCTCCCAGAATCAGAGTCTTTTCCAATGAGTCAACTCTTCGCATGAGGTGGCCAAAGTACTAGAATTTCAGCTTTAGCATCATTCCTTCCAAAGAAATCCCAGGGCTGATCTCCTTCAGAATGGACGGGTTGGATCTCCTTGCAGTCCAAGGGACTCTCAAGAGTCTTCTCCAACACCACAGTTCAAAAGCATCAATTCTTCGGCGCTCAGCCTTCTTCACAGTCCAACTCTCACATCCATACATGACCACAGGAAAAACCATAGCCTTGACAAGACAAACCTTTGTTGGCAAAGTAATGTCTCTGCTTTTGAATATGCTATTTAGGTTGGTCATAACTTTTCTTCCAAGGAGTAAGCGTCTTTTAATTTACATCACATAGCATATATCATATAAAGCAGCTGTTACAACTATAGTTCATGAAGTGAGAAGGAATAATCTTGAAATGAATGGAAAGACAGAAATTCTTAGAAGGAAATGAAACCTATAAGAAAGATCCAAAAGAAAACTTTATAACTGAAGATTCAATAAGTGAAATAAAAAATTCACTCCATGAGCTCAATGGCAAAATGGAGAGGAAGAAGAAAGAGTCAACGAACTTGAAGATAGATTAGTATAAGTTATCTAATCTGAAAAACAGAAAAAAATTGGAAAAAAAATAGAGTTTTGGGGATTTATAGGATAAGAGCAAAATCTCTAACATTCCTATCTTTGGTGTCTCAGACAGATTGGAGCAAAGGCTTGGTGCAGAAAAGTATTGAAGAAATTATCATTGAACATTTTCCAAATTTGGTGAAAAGACATAAATGTATAGATTTAAACAGCTCTGCTGCTGCTAAGTCGCTTCAGTCGTGTCCGACTCTGTGCGGCCCCATAGACGGCAGCCCACCAGGCTCCCCTATCCCTGGGGTTCTCCAGGCAAGAACACTGGAGTGGGTTGCCATTTTCTTCTCCAGTGCATGAAAGTGAAAAGTGAAAGGGAAGTCGCTCAGTCGTATCCAACTCTTAGCGACCCCATGGACTGCAGCCTACCAGGCTCCTCCGTCCATAGGATTTTCCAGGCAAAAGTACTGGAGTGGGGTACCATTGCCTTCCCCGTTAAACAGCTCAGCAAACCCCAAAAGAAAGACAAATTCAAAGAAAACCTGATTCAAATACATCTTAATCAAACTGCTAAAAAAACAAAGAAAAAGAAAATATTTTTGAAAACGCCAGAGGAAAGCAATACATTACACTAAAGGAACATAATTAAAATGACTACAGATTTCTTATCAGAAGACACGGAGACCAGAAGACAGTGGAACCCCATCTCTAAAGTGCTGAAACAAAAGAACTGTCAACCCGGAATTCTATATTCAGTGAAAATGTTTTTCAAAGGCAAAATAAAGACATTTTTAGTTGGAGGAAAACCAAGAAGATTAATTGCCAGCATGCCAGCTCTAAATGAAATGTAAGAGGAAGTTCTTTAAGAGAAAGAGAAATGAAGGAATTCCCTGGCAGTCCAGTGGTTAGAACTCAGCACTTCACTGCAGTGACCCAGGTCCAGTCCCTGGTGAGGAACACAAGCCAGATTGTAAGGCTCTCTCCCAAAATAAAGAAAGAAAGAAATGATACCAGAAGAAAACTTGGAACTTAAGGAATAAAAGAAAAGAAACAAAAATGAGAACATCTGAAAAATCCCCCAAACACTAGAAATTAAGCAACACACTGCTTGCTAAATAATACACGGGTCAAAATCTCGGAGTTTGAGGAGCCGGCAAGCTAGTTCTTAACCACAGGCCATGTGGCTCTCAAAGTTCTTCAGAACCTTGAAGGCTAGGCTAAGGAATTTGGAATTGGCACTGTATTTAATAGATAAGCATTTAAGGATTTTCACACATAAGGCACATATTTGCAGACAGAGGCATTTGGATATAGATTGGGGGATGGTGGGGCTGGGGAAGGAAAAATCTGTGTTCAGTCCTGCAAAAGAGGCAAAGTAAAAGTAAAGAATCTGGATGTTTCCAGATGCCTGAAATAAGACATTTTAGAAATAGGCTTATCCCTCCTTTTTCACAGAGGTTATTTTCACAGTCTTTCTGGAGTCTACACATGCTAAGTGAACCGGCTCCAGAGGCAGGAACGTGGCTCTGCCACCAGCCAGGGGACTTTCTGAGGACAAGGGCCATGTAACTCCATAATAATGGGGTTAACTAGCCTGTAGCTCTGGACAAGTCACTTAACCTCTCTATGCCTCAATTTGTCCTCTGTACAATGAGGCTAATATCAGTTCCCATAGACTGGGTCATGACCTTGGGCTGAGCTGCCTGGAGAAAATGGACGCCTGGCTCCTGGTAACTGCTGTGGGATTCTAGCTGGAGGACGTCTCTCTAGTATGCAGGGAGACTTGGAGTAAGGCCTCAGCATGAGGAGAAGGAGTGGGACTTCTGCTCCAATGGCCTGAAGCAGGGGAGGGGAGGGCACGCGAAACATCCTCTGCAGAGACTTTGATCAACAGTCATGACAGGGACGGCTTCCATCCTCTTTGAAGCAGCAGAAAGATCAATCCTCCTTCTTATCTCAGCTTCTTTGTGCAGTAGCACCACGTGCTTCTGCAGCCGCTGCTACTCCGGGAGAGACCAGAGTAGCAGGTGATGCCTGACCCAGGCCTGCTGCCTCCCCTCAATTCCTTATCCACCCCCCGGGATGAGAGGAACCTGGCACTTTCTGGCCTTCACCTGGCCCGACCTCAGAGGGGAGGAGAAGGAAAAAGAACGCCTACACCCCAGAAAGTGAGAGCTTCTTCGACTCCTTCATTAAACTTTCATCAGGGTCCCTCCTCATCTGTACGTCCCCCTTCTTTTGTTCAAAGCCTGGCTTTAAAACATCACATTTTGCTGAGATCTAAAGATACCAAGACAGGCGGCAGGAGACTGGATTCTACTTACAAGTCTGCCTTTGATTTGCTGTGTGACCTTGAGCAAGTTACTTCCCCACTCTGGAGCTTAATTTCTCTATCTATGAAGCAGAGTTGCTGTAAGTGTTTTTTCAGCTTTCAGTTTACAACTCTGGGATCAAGACCAGCCTGTGCCCAGGCCAGGGTTCCATTCAGGTTCAGATGGTAGAATCGTCTTTCTCAGATCCTGTCACAGAAGAACTGCCCTCATAACTCTGATTGCCTCCAAGTCCTTGGCCAAATGTTTTTCTGTATAATCCCATCACTGGAAAGATAAGCCCATGGGTTCTGCCCATGAAGGGGAGGAACAATTCCTATAACAGCTGTCCCCAGCTGCTCGAGGACTACAGAAGGCAGAGAAGTCTGCAGGCTGTGTCCCTGGAATGCTGGAGGAAGAAGAGAAGGGGGCACAGGACAGGGGAGGAGTAGGTGGTGGGAGGAGGAACCTCTTAGGACCTTCTGCTTCCGCATGTGGCATGCTTATAATCCCACCAGACTGGTGAGTTAGGTTAAGGGCTGGTAAGCCTCTTCTACCCTGAATGTCAGCTTACCCCACACAGGTACAGCCCCTCCCCAGCTGGGCAAGTGAAACAGTTGCACACACAGAAGAATTAAGATTCTCTACTCATGATCTTCCCCACCCCCTGCCCCCCAGTTCAGTTCAGTTCAGTCGCTCAGTCGTGTCTGACTCTTTGCGACCCAATGAATCGCAGCATGCCAGGCCTCCCTGTCCATCACCATCTCCCGAAGTTCACCCAAACTCACGTCCATCAAGTCGGTGATGCCATCCAGCCATCTCACCCTCTGTTGTACCCTTTTCCTCCTGCCCCCAATCCCTCCCAGCATCAGAGTCTTTTCCAATGAGTCAACTCTTCGCATGAGGTGGCCAAAGCCAAAGTACTGGAATTTCAGCTTTAGCATCATTCCTTCCAAAGAACACCCAGGGCTGAACTCCTTTAGAATGGACTGGTTGGATCTCCTTCCAGTCCAAGGGACTCTCAAGAGTCTTCTCCAACACCACAGTTCAAAAGCATCAATTCTTCGGCACTCAGCTTTCTTCACAGTCCAACTCTCACATCCATACATGCTGCTGCTGCTGCTGCTAAGTCACCTCATTCGAGTCCGACTCTTCGTGACCCCATGGACTGCAGCCCACCAGGCTCCTCTGTCCATGGGATTTTCCAGGCAAGAGTACTGGAGTGGGGTGCCATCGCCTTCTCGGCTCACATCCATACATGACCACTGGAAAAACCATAGCCTTGACTAGACAGACCTTTGTTGGCAAAGTAATGTCTCTGCTTTTTAATATGCTATCTAGGTTGGTCATAGCTTTTCTTCCAAGGAGTAAGCGCCTTTTAATTTCATGGCTGAAAAAACCATCTGCAGTGATTTTGGAGCCCAGAAAAATAAAGTCTGACACTGTTTCCACAGTTTCCCCATCTATTTCCCATGAAGTGATGGGACCAGATGCCATGATCTTCATTTTCTGAATGTTGAGCTTTAAGCCAACTTTTTCACTCTCCTCTTTCACTTTCATCAAGAGGCTTTTTAGTTCCTCTTCACTTTCTGCCATAGGGGTGGTGTCATCTGCATATCTGAGGTTATTGATATTTCTCCCAGCAGAGCAGGCCCCAAAGACAGGACCAAGGCTGCAGGGGTCCTGGTCCTCCAAGCAGGACCCACGAACTGACATGGCTTAGGCACCAGCCAGACACCTCCTTCTGAGAAGCCCAGTAATAGGTTTCCTGTGTCTGGTCCCTAGAACAATCACGGACCTACTCATGAGGTCAGGGCCAGTGCTCTCAGTCTCCCAGGGTCTGGAGGATAGAACTGTTCCAGAAAAGGGAAAAAATAGGTGGGAAAGGAATACTTTCGACCTCCCTGCTTTGTGAGGTGCTGATGTGTGTCAGGATCTCCTCTCTGCCTCCAGTACTTGGTCTTCAGCAACCTCCTCCACCTTCCGGGGCCCCAGCATGGCATGCCCCCTCCCATCACTCTGGACACCTGGGATTGTCCTATTTCACCCTCCAGGAAGTCCCCAGAGTCAGCCCTTGGCCTATCACCCCTCACTGGCCTCTGCAGCTCGGGCTGTCTCTGGAATGGGAACCACCTGTGATCTGCTGCCCGGATTGGTTAGGCCCAGCTGTGGCAGCCCTGCCACCTGCCCATTGTGTGTACCTGAGGGTGGGTGTGTGTTTGTGTGCACACGCATACACACTCATGCATGTACTCTGTAGTACATACTGTATGAAAGTATAAAAACATGTAAAATGAGATTTTATCAAATTTGACACACATGCATACCTTCCTGAAAGTCCTAATTTTGTATGTATCCATGATAACACGGTTCTTTCCCACCTTACTTTTCTAGTCTTTCTAATCTCTAGTAGCAAAACCTCTTGTACATGATGTTGAATTTGAAGCCATGGGTAACTCGACCTATATTACTAAAGGATCAGCATGAAGAAGACTAAGATGGAGTGAAACTGGAGAACTCCCAATTTAGAATTTCTTTTCCTTTCATGGCCTTGCAGCTAAAGCCCTCTACATTTCTTTTCACGAGAGCCCTGGCATCACTGAACTTCAGGCCCCCGTCCTACCACAGCCAACCTGGTTACCACAGAAGACCCCTAAAGCCAACGCGGTTTCCCTTCAGTCTCTTCTCCATTTCACGTGTAGACCAAAGAACATCGGTAATCGTGGCTGATAAACACAAGAGCATTTCCAGTGCTAGACCTGAGAAGTCACCTGGGGAGGCTCATTAATTCAACAAACCGGCTTCTGGTTTCAATTTGGCTTTTAACTGGGGAGGGAACTTGATCTTCTAAAGGAGCTCTGTTTCTATAAAACTGATAAAAAGCCTGTTTTCCCACCTCCCTTTCAGAAACACACGTGCTCACGGCAGGCTTTACCATCCCGTCATCTGCAGGACACACTTTAGATGGCAAGTTTGGCGTAGAGGTGAGGCGCCCTGGATTGACATCATGCTGTGTTTTAGGAAATGTGTGGATGTGTGTATTGAGGGGGCAGAGTATATATGTGTGTTTGCACACACTTTGATGGGGCTGTTTGGGTGTGACTACGTGGAGAATGATACTAAAGCCTGTGGTCCTGCAGTTTAGGGTGCTTGTATATTCCTGAATTTGAGGGGTGTTATATGAACTCCTTATTGCCAAATTCAGACTTAAATTGAAGAAAGTAGGGAAAACCACTAGACCATTCAGGTATGACCTAAATCAAATCCCTTATGATTATACAGTGGAAGTGAGAAATAGATTTAAGGACCTAGATCTGATAGATAGAGTGCCTGATGAACTATGGAATGAGGTTCGTGACATGGTACAGGAGACAGGGATCAAGACCATCCCCATGGAAAAGAAATGCAAAAAAGCAAAATGGTTGTCTGGGGAGGCCTTACAAATAGCTGTGAAAAGAAGAGAAGCGAAAAGCAAAGGAGAAAAGGAAAGATATAAACATCTGAATGCAGAGTTCCAAAGAATAGCAAGAAGAGATAAGAAAGCCTTCTTCAGCGATCAATGCAAAGAAATAGAGGAAAACAACAGAATGGGAAAGACTAGAGATCTCTTCAAGAAAATCAGAGATACCAAAGGAACATTTCATGCAAAGATGGGCTCAATAAAGGACAGAAATGGTATGGACCTAACAGAAGCAGAAGATATTAAGAAGAGATGGCAAGAATACACAGAAGAACTGTACAAAAAAGATCTTCACGACCCAGATAATCACGATGGTGTGATCACTGACCTAGAGCCAGACATCCTGGAATGTAAAGTCAAGTAGAAAGCATCACTACAAACAAAGCTAGTGGAGGTGATAGAATTCCAGTCGAGCTATTCCAAATCCTTAAAGATGATGCTGTGAAAGTGCTGCACTCAATATGCCAGCAAATTTGAAAACTCAGCAGTGGCCACAGGACTGGAAAAGGTCAGTTTTCAATCCAATCCCAAAGAAAGGCAATGCCAAAGAATGCTCAAACTACCGCACAATTGCACTCATCTCACATGCTAGTAAAGTAATGCTCAAAATTCTCCAAGCCAGGCTTCAGCAATATGTGAACCGTGAACTTCCTGATGTTCAAGCTGGTTTTCGAAAAGGCAGAGGAACCAGAGATCAAATTGCCAACATCCGCTGGATCATTGAAAAAGCAAGAGAGTTGCAGAAAAACGTCTATTTCTGCTTTATTGACTATGCCAAAGCCTTTGACTGTGTGGATCACAATAAACTGTGGAAAATTCTTCAAGAGATGGGAATACCAGACCACCTGATCTGCCTCTTGAGAAAGCTGTATGCAGGTCAGGAAGCAACAGTTAGAACTGGACATGGAACAACAGACTGGTTCCAAATAGGAAAAGGTGTACATCAAGGCTGTATATTGTCACCCTGTTTATTTAACTTATATGCAGAGTACATCATGAGAAAAGCTGGACTGGAAGAAACACAAGCTGGAATCAAGATTGCTGGGAGAAATATCAATAACCTCAGATATGCAGATGACACCACCCTTACAGCAGAAAGTGAAAGAGGAACTAAAAAGCCTCTTAATGAAAGTGAAAGTGGAGAGTGAAAAAGTTGGCTTAAAGCTCAACATTCAGAAAACGAAGATCATGGCATCCGGTCCCATCACTTCATGGGAAATAGATGGGGAAACAGTGGAAACAATGTCAGACTTTATTTTTCTGGGCTCCAAAATCACTGCAGATGGTGACTGCAGCCATGAAATTAAAAGATGCTTATTACTTGGAAGGAAAGTTATGACCAACCTAGATAGCATATTCAAAAGCAGAGACTTTACTTTGCCAACAAAGTTTCGTCTAGTCAAGGCTATGGTTTTTCCAGTGGTCATGTATGGATGTGAGAGCTGGACTGTGAAGAAGGCTGAGCGCCGAAGAATTGATGCTTTTGAACTGTGGTGTTGGAGAAGGCTGTCGAGAGTCCCTTGGACTGCAAGGAGATCCAACCAGTCATTCTGAAGGAGATCAGCCCTGGGATTTCTTTGGAAGGAATGATGCTAAAGCTGAAACTCCAGTACTTGGCCACCTCATGCGAAGAGTTGACTCATTGGAAAAGACTCTGATGCTGGGAGGGATTGGGGCAAGAGGAGAAGGGGACGACAGAGGATGAGATGGCTGGATGGCATCACTGACTCGATGGCCATGAGTCTGAGTGAACTCCAGGAGTTGGTGATGGACAGGGAGGCCTGGCGTGCTGCGATTCATGGGGTCGCAAAGAGTCGGACACGACTGAGCGACTGATCTGATCTGATCTGATCTGATGAATGATTTTGGAGCTCTCATGTAGAATGAGTGACAGGGCTGTGAACCCACTGAGGGGTGAGCATGTGGCTATAGAGCACTGACGTAGGGATCTGTCTGCCCTGAGGGTAACGTGGGCTGGGCACCTGTAGACCTTCGAGCATCATGGTCACGTTTTTTCCTGGAGAAGCCTCCTGCAAACTCTCGCCTTGCTGCATCTTCTTGCACCAGAGGGCAAGCTGGGCCTCTGACCAAACAGCCTGTCTGAGTCAGCCTTGCTGACTGTTGAGTCAGCAGCAAGCTCAGTGCTCCTAGCTGTCCCTGTGGTTCTTAATGCCTGGCCCAGGTGGCCATGCTAGGTAGGGGCTGACTGAGGCTGGGGTATATCAAGTAGCTACTGTTTCCCCCTTTTTCAGGTGAGGGAACTGAGCCTGGGAAATTAAATAACTTTCTCTGGGGACCCAGGAGAGAGTTTCTTGGGAAGTTCAAGGTTAGCCTAGATGTGTCCTGGAAGAAATAATAACACAAACAACTGCTCAGTCTGTGCTGGACACTGTGCTAAGCACCATACAGACATTATTTAAACCTCACAGTAGTATATCAAGTAGCTACTATTTCTCCATTTTACAGGTGAGGAAACTGAGCCTGAGAAATTAAATAACTTGCCCTGGGTCACACAGTAAAGAGGTTGTAAGACTCGGATCTGAACCTAAGACTGTTTGACTGTAAAATTTGTGCTCGTCTCTCCCTATTCCCACTTACAGAGTGTCCCAGAAAGAGGGAGAATGGGGCTCACTTCTTCACAAAGCCATGGATAAACCTTAATTTCACAGAAGGAGTTTTGTACCCATGGATTTAAGATCCATGACTCTTGATGAGAAGAATAGGAGGGGGTGGGCAGGGGAAATAAAAAGCAGAGACATCACTTTGTTGACAAAGGCCCATATAGTCAAAGCTATGGTTTTTCCAGTTAGTCATGTACAGATGTGAGAGTTGGACCATTAAGAAGGCTGCGTGCCAAAAAATTGATGCTTTCAAACTGTGCTGGAGAAGACTCTTGAGAGTCCCTTGGACTGCAAAGAAATCAAACCAGTCAATCCTAAAGGAAATCAGTCTTGAATATTCATTAGAAGGACTGTTGCTGAAGCTCCAATACTTTGGCCACCTGATATGAAGAACTGACTCATTGGAAAAGACACTGATGCTGAAAAAGACTGAGGGCAGAAGGAGAAGGAGGCGACTGAGGATGAGATGGTTGGATGGCATCACCAACTCAATGGACATGAGTTTGAGCAAACTCTGGGAGATGGTGAAGGACAGGGAAAGCATGGCATGCTGCAGTTCATGGGGTTGCAAAGAGTCAGACACGACAGAGCGACTGAACACCACCACCACCACCTAGAGAAGGCCCCTGGAACTACTGGAGAGAACTCTCTCTCAGCTCTGACAGGTGATGGAGCTTGATGTACAGATCTCAGTCCACACTGCTGTCCCTGGAGCCCTGTGTGTACAAGGTTCCCGCTGCTGGTTCTTATGCCTGCTTTGCATCACCCGAGGGGTAATGATGCTGGGAAGGGACTCAGGTCAAGTGGTCAGAGACACCACTGGACACACAGTGGCTCTTGCCTGCGCTGGGAGACGCTGCCCATTCCTTTTTTTCTTGGATTTCAGTTGCAGGGGAAATGCATTATTTTTTCATTAAAAATTCATTTTGGAACAGATAGCCTTCAGAGATGTAATTAGCCATGTTATTTCTCTCCATTAGCTGTCCCTGGAGTTTGCTGGAATTCCTTGTCCTTTTTCCTCTCCATTTCACTCTTTTCCATCCTCTTTACATGTAGGTTGTAACACTGCCCCACTATCTCCCCCAACACTGCACACTCTGAATTTGGGTGGAATAACTATTTTAAAGCCTGGATGAGGAGTTAGAGCAAGCTCCCTCCTCCCGCCTGGGTTCTGGGATCATAGTCCCCTGAGCCTGCAAGGGGTTCATAGATGCCCACTTCTGCTCATAGGATGAGGGGGTCAGCTTGACATGACACAGAGCTGGCCTGGCTGGTAGCCAGTCTAAGCAGAGTATGGAGGTTCCTGGCTTCCCACTGACTAGCTGGTCGATCCCAAGCAAGTAGATTCTGTTGCCCTCACCAGGCGGTCAAGGTTGGCAATGACATATACAAAGTCCCTCCCCTGATGTACGTAGCGGGTGCCCTCTAAAAGGAAGTCGTGGTCAGGATGTCCAGGGACAAGACAGGGGCTTCTGGGGACTGAATGAGCAGTAGACAGTGCAGCATGAAAGAGGCAGCCTCTCACTGAGAATCGAAGTCCCGTGCTTGGAGGGCAAGAGTCAGGAAGAACCATGATGAGGATCCCCTAAGGAGCAAGACCACCTTCAGAGAAGGGGCAAGCTTGTGGGGACAGCTGCCCAGGGCTGAAAGCACCTCTTCTTTGCTGACTGTGGTGGTTTCTACCTAGAGTTGCTCCTATGAGTTATTCCTGGCGTGCATGACAGCTGGATTGAAGGTGACAAGTGCTGTCATCCTCAACTAACTAAGGGGAAGGATAGAGCAAGGGAGGGCTCCCCAAGATGATGAGGTTGGCCCCCAGTGCAGCAAATAACCCAGGACACCCCAACTGGCTCCAGGGACTTCAGGTGGCTGGGCAGGCTATTGCTCTGGGGAATTCCAACACCACACGCTCAGAAGACAGCTGTCTCCGCCCCTAACCCCCAGCCCTCTCTTCCCCTCCCGCTAGTGACACATGAGGTGCAGCTGTCTCCAGCATTGTCAGAAATACTGCACTCCATGGGGGCGAGGGCAGAAAACCTGCTGCCGAAAACCTAAACTTATCCCGGTTCCCCACAAGGAGGGGCAAAGAGAAAAGCACTGCTTTAGCATAAAAGGTTGTTGGCACTTCGCGGTGAAATCAAATCCGAATGCATGTGATTTATACCAAGAGGTTGCATGGCCCAGACTAGACAGTCACGGGTAGGCGTCCTTTGAAGGAGGCTACCTGATAACTGTTCCAGGGACCTGGCTCATCTCATTTCACAGAGTCGTGTCATGTCGCATTGACATGAAGGGAACTGGAGGGAACTTGGTTTCTAATACAGGCCTCACCCCGCTTTCATAGCAACCGTGGTCCTCGGGTTCCTGGAAAAAGGCAGAGAAACAGGAACTGTCGGGCTCACAAGCTCTTTGAACTTTTTCACTGATGTTCTTGCAAGCCTGGTGGAAGCCGGCGGCATCTTGACTCAAGTCTAGTTCATAGAGATTTTCACAGACGTTTCCTGGGCATTGGTAATACTAATGTTGATGCTGAGGTTTCTGACTACGCCCGCGCCCTGGGCTCTTGGACCCTACTCAGCTCTCAACACAGGCTGCTTCATACCCTCCTGTTCCATGAGGTGCTATCATTCCCTGCCCCAGGACATACGATGCTGAGACTCAGAAAGGTTAAGAGATGGTGTCAAGCAAATGACACCTGTTACCACCTCTGGGGTGGGGAGGGGGCAGTCCCACTGCATGGAGGAGAGCAAAGAGCACAGAATGCCTGCCAGCAGCAGCCCAGAATGTCAACCTGCTCCGTGGTCTGCATGTGTGTCAGGGTTCCAAGAAAGACACGACTCCCACAGGCACTGGAGGGAAGAGTGCTTTACTCACGCAGAGAGGCGACAGAGCAGGATCAGCTTCAGTAGCTGGCATCGGTCCCCCGGGGCCCCAAAAAGACCCCTTTCCCTCCCTGCCAGGTGGAGATACAGCAGCAGGATTGGCCAGGTGCCATATGATGCACACACTCAAGCAGAACAAAGGAGCACACACTAAATCTAAAACAGGGAAAGCTACCCCACACAAGGCGGTCAGTCCAGCATAGCCTGCAAGGGCTCCCTATCTCTTGGCAAGGGAGCGCCCCAGGCCTAAGGCCCACTCTTACACGCTGAGCAGGGGCGGAAAGACAGCACAAATGAAATGGTCTTTCCCAACAAGTGGGGCCAAGTTCACATCGGGGCTGGGCGGCAGGGTCAGGGTCTGAACCTGGGCTTTTCTGGCATCAAAGCCCACGAGCCTTCTCATTGTACCAACACTGTATATCACTCTGCCAGGTACCTCTCACCAGTTCCATACAGGGAACTGAGGCATGTTTCAGTATCATTGTGTTTCCCTTGCCTGCTTCTTCTATTTAAGAAGTTCAGAAAAACTGTACCACAGATCAGCACTGCGTGTGTGCCTGCTAAGTCACTTCAGTCCTGTCCGACTCTTTGAGATCCTGTGAACTGTAGCCTGCCAGGCTCCTCCATCCATGGGATTCTCCATGCAAGAATACTGGAGAGGGTTGCCATGCCCTCCTCCAGGGAATCTTCCCAATTCAGGGATCAAACCCAGATCAGCATTACAAACAGCAAATAAATATGCAGTGTGGAACAGGCATAGATTTATAGGCTCTGGTGGGGGTGGGGGTAAGTTATAACCAACAGATTCCCATAGCCAGTCTCTCTTCTGCGTCTGCCTCCCCACCACTGTCCCGGCAGCCCCTGGACAATCAGAGTCCTCAGAGCAAAGATGGACTGGGAGGTTTTCTCCCTCCCAGGATTTCTCTAATAACAAATGCTCTATCTCACCAACCTTTACCCACACTCTAATACCAAGAATAATATTTTAAAACCTGGGATTCTTGTGCCCTGAAGAATCCCCACATACAGGAATTTAAAGCAGAAAAGTGGGCCCCCATCAAGGACGTGGGGAGTGTAATGCAGGAGAATCTACAGAATTTGGAAAGTGAAAGTCACTCAGTTGCATCCAGCTCTTTGCAACCCCATATAGTCCATGGAATTCTCCAGGCCAGAATACTGGAGTGGGTAGCTGTTCCCTTCTCCAGGGGATCTTCCTGACCTAGGGGTCAAACCCAGGTCTCCCACATTGCAGGCGGATTCTTTACCAGCTGAGCTGGTAAATGCAAATAAATGGACATGGGAAGGACCATTCAGCCCTAGAGAAAATGAGATTGACACATGTAAATCCCTTATAAGAATCAGAAAGAGGGGAAAACGGGATCAAAATCCTCACTTCAGCACAGGGTCCTCTTTGAATATTAAGTCTCCATGCAGTTGCTATGAGGCTTTTGTGATATGACCAAACTATACTGGCTAATTGGGGAAGGGTTATTATCTGCAATTTGCAGATAAGGAGCCAGAGGTGAAAGGAAGTTCAGTAGATGATCTATGCCCGTCATGTTCATTTTAGAAGCCACATCGGATTTAGCACTCAGATTTTCCAGCTCCCTGCCTGATTCTCAGTTTCTCGAGGCAAAAATCATAGTTAATTCTCAGTTGTCGACGTCGTTGATGTGGAGGAACAGAGGCATAGATAATCCCAAATGGTGAGTAATGCCCTCGCCACGCCTCCCGCTCTGGACATTTGCTTCGAAAGGCGCAGAAGGAAGGTATCCTGCTGTTAGAGGCTGCCCTGTCCTTATACCACCCCTCCCCTACTCAAAGCTGCCCCACCTCCTGCTCCTTGAAGACCTAGGGGCAACAGATCAAGAGGAAGAGGCTGTCACGCTTTCCTAGGTTGGGATGGAGTAGTGGAGAGAGGCAGAGAATAAAGCGTTTTGATTTAAAAGGCCTCCTACAGTGCCGCAAGCGAGCAGAACAGTAACAGTAAATGAGACAGTGAATTGTGTCCACTGAAGACTTCCATATGGATGCTGATTCATTATGCTAATAAGGACGTGCAAGCCAGAGGCTGACTGTATTCTGATTTCATGGGTGGGGGATCCATGGCTCAGAAGGGGGGGGAGCATCCAAATTTGAGGTCAGAGTCCACACTCCAGCTCTAAGCTCCTGATTACAATTTGGTTGGTCTAATTACTTACTCCTAATGACTAAGGATGCTTTAGAGCCAGGTGGCTTTAACGGTTGAGACCTGAGTGGGAATGCAAGCAATGCTTAAGGTTGGAGAAGTGATGCTGGAGCCAAGAGAAGCCAGCTCCTCAGGTTCATTCAGCAAATACTGAGCACCGACCAAGTGCCAGGAGGTGGGGCTGGCACTGGGAGGGGAAACACAAGGATCAGACACTGACCTTGGCCAAAAGGAACTCAGGGACGGAGTGGGGATGGGGCACGTACAGAAACCTCTGTAATATATACAGAGAGGAAAGTAAGAGGAGATCTAAGGGCTTCATTTACTCTTCTCTTCAATTAAATTATTTGTTCAGTCACTTGGGCACTGTCTTTAGTGCTCTAGATATAAAGATAAATGAAACTGATCTCTACCCCTTGAAGCTACCATCCAAATACCTAATCTGAGTCACCCAGGGAGTTTTTCAAAATACAGTTCCCCGTGTCCCCAGCCCAGACATTCTGATTCTGAATCTCTGAAAGTTATACTCAAGAGACCTAAATCTCCTATTCTAGGTGCTTTCCAGGTTTCTGTACTAGTCTGGTGAGATAACAAATGAAGCGGGCCCAGAAGAGGGAGAGCCAGAGATGGAAAGACTGCCTGGTTTGCCTCTTTCAGGAAGCCCTCCCTGATCAGCCCAGCACACTGGTCTACATGTCCTCTGATCCAAGCCCCCATTACACATCCTGTGAGCACTACAATTTTTCTGGGTGACTGGGAGGTTTAGTCCCCTTGGTTCTTGGGTGTGTCTTACCTCTAAAGTTGGGTGCTCCCATGTTCCAAGGCCATTGTGACGAGCATTCCAGGGGCTTTATGACATATTGGCTGGCTCTGTTCGAGTATGGGAGGTCAGCAGAGGCCCAGTTCCTCCTGGGAAAGCAACGCATCCCCCCAAAGGAAGACCACCTTCCCCTGCTTAATTAAAGCATCACTTAGGGCTCCAAGTAAACTCCAGTCAGAAGCTGCTTGAAGACAGCCAGCAGGGGCCATGACCACCCTCTCTCCTGAAAACAGTCTCTCTGCCAGGCAGTCGGCCTCCTTCATCCTGGTAGGTGTTCTTCATCAGCTCCAAGTCCCTCCCTCCCCAATCTCTGGTTTGCATTAGGGCTATTTTCCCCTGTTAGGGCTATTTTCCCCTGTTGGGTGGGAAGGACTGGAACCCTGAGCTGGCCTAGAAGGTGGAGCAGGGTAGGTCAAACCTTGGTCTCACCGTCATCACTGACAACAGGACTGAAAAACACAAGTCCTTCCTTTACCCTTCTATCTAAGCCGGTGTTACTTTTCTCCCATAAGTGACATTCTAACTTTAACGAGTTCCTGGTTTGCAAATTGTCTTAAAGATGCTGAATTTTCCTTGGTGTTTTTGCCAACAATTTTGGTATGCTGCCACCAGGTGGCAGTAATGCTTTTGTTAGCAGGTGGTTTCCACGTCCAATTAATAAGAGAAGCTATTCATTAGAATTCAGCCTCAGTCAGAATTTTCCACACTGTATATTTTTCAAAATCATTGTGACTAATTAAAATGACCTTAACCAATCTCAAGTCTCATTAATCATTGTGATTTAGAGAGTGATACATAGAAAAGCAGAAATGCAAAATGGGTACCTCTCTCCCTGAGTTTTAAATGTTACTGCTTTATTGCAAGTTATCACCAGGCCTTGATTTGAATTTTCTTTATATCTCTCTTCATTTCTCTAAATTTAGAGAAGGATAATAATAAAATAACAAACTGTCATATGGCATTTAGTATGTACAATGACTGTTGTAAGTGATTTCTTTACAGTCTCATCATAACTCTGTGAGGTGGGTGAAGCTATTATATTCACTTTATAAATGAGAACATTGAACCAGCGGGGCTAAGCAACTTCCTACAGACCCACTGCTAGTAAATGGCAGCTGTGCTGTGCTCAGTTGCTTCAGTCATGTCCAACTCTTTGTGACCCCATGGACCACAGCCCACCGGGCTCCTCTGTCCATGGGATTCATCCAGGAAGAATACTGGAGTGGGTTGCCATGCCCTCCTCCAGGGATCTTCTTGAACCAGGGATCGAATCTGCATCTCTCATGCCTCCCGCATTGGCAGGCAGGTTCTTTACCACTAGCACCACCTGGGAAGCCCAGTCAGTGGCAGAGTGGGTATTTAAACCAAGCTGTGGAGTCCATCTCCTAATCAGTGATTCTCCAAGTGTGGTGACTGAGTCTGCAGCATCAGCATCAACTTTGGTCTAATAAGGAATGCAGATTCTTGAGTCCCAGATCTTTTGAACCCAAAACTCTGGGCAAGGGGCCCATCAATCTATAGCTTCACCTCGGGGTCATTCTGATGTGCACCTAACTTCTTTGCATCACACGAATCTCTAGTTGCTCTGCGGCATATGGGATCTTAATTCCCAACCAGGGATCGAACCTGCATCCCCTGCATTGCAAGGTGGAATCTTAACCACTGGACCACCAGGGAAGTCCCTAAGCCATTTTTTAAAGATAACTATACTACTCTGATGATACACACTCCACACCTGGGTTGATAAATATCACCCAGATAACTCTCTCAAGTCACACACATCCCTCCCTCAAACTGTCTACTCTTAATATGCCTGCCCTCCTTGAGACACTCCCTCTTTCCTTGGTAGGAATCTCTGAGACGATTATGGTTACTGTTGGGAGTATGTCTTGTCCACAGTTGAACTCAGGCTTTATTGGGGGCTCTGTTGCTACGCAGGATGTGAGAGTTGGACCATAAGAAGGCTGAGCACCAAAGAATCAATGCTTTCAAACTGTGGTGCTAGAGAAGACTCTTGAGAGTCCCTTGGATTGCAAGGGAGCTCAAACCAGTCAATCCTAAAGGAAATCAACCCTGAATATTCATTGGAAGGACTGTTGCTGAAGCTGAAGCTCCAATACTTTCGCCACCTGATTCGAAGAGCCAACTCATTAGAAAAGACATGGATGCTGGGAAAGATTGGCGGCTAGAGGAGAAGAGGGCAGCAGAGGATGAGATGATTAGATGCATCAGCAACTCAATGGACATGAATCTGAGCAAACCCCAGGAGATAGTAAAGGACAGAGGAGCCTTGCATGCTGCAGACCATGGGGTCGCAAAGAGTCGGACACGACTTAAAGACTAAACAACAACTGTTGCTATGAGGATTCAGAGCAACTTGGCATCAAAAAACCCATCAAGAAAATTTTTCTTATCCTCCAGTGGCTTTCTTATTTCACTAAAAAATACTGGAGAAAATCCTTAACCTAATGATGAAGTGGGGGAAAGAGGCTGGAAAGATGTATGCCTGCAGCAAGGGCCACTAACAGCTGTTAGAGAGGTTGAACCATTTAAGGCTCCCACCTCTGGCCCCCTTCTCCAGGGGAAGCATGGCCCACCATTCCCCAGGTTTGCCGGTAGGGAGTTTCACCCTGCTGAGGTACACCACAAAAGCGGGAAGAGATTTCCATACCTGCTTTGCCTAGCAGTACTCTTCCTAGGGGAGTAGGAAAGGTGTTATTGCAGAGCTGGTAGCACCACACGGTCTACCAGACTCTCCTCCTGGGTGACCAGGTCCTTGTACCCAGATTGTGGGCAGGGTGTTAACAGGTTGGTGGAACAAGGAATAGAGGAATATAGGAGGATGAAGGTGGATTTGAGTGGCCATTGAGGTCACCGTCTCCATTATTTTGAAGAACCCCAGATACAGATTCTGTTTTCTGGCATAGACAGGCGATGTTGATGTACTAGTGAAGAGAGGGAGGGGACTTCCTGTGGAAATTCCTATCGCCACCCACCTTGCCTCTGCCCCCTACCCCCGCACCAACCTGCAGGCCTCTGCCGGTGGTCAGGCTTTTTGAGCTTGTCCTTGGCTTGCTAGCAAATGTCTTACAAGTTCTTGTGGGTGCCCCGTAGTTTGCTTGGGTCCAGGGACATACAGGGAAGAGGCTGGGCAGAGAGAAGCAGAGTTTACTGGAAGAAGTCAGTGGCTTTTTAAAAACAAATTCAGCCAAGGCAAAGTAGGCAGATGGCCAACTGTTGCAGGTAGAGGTTTAGTGATGCAAATTCTCCGAGCGCTCAGCAGATGCCTTCTTTTGATGTTTCTAATTATCTCTGCCTTATTATGTCGATGCCCTATCTTTTACTATAGTGTTCTGTGCATATTGCTTTGATTAGTTTGCCACTATCATTATGTTTAACCCTTTTTTCATGTCTTCGTTCATCATTTTTTAATCTTTCTATGGCATTTAATTTTAATGTATACCTTTTGTTAACAGCTCTCATGCATGCTTAGTCCCTCAATCATATCCAACTCTTTGCGACCCCATGGACTGTAGCCCACCAGGCTCCTCTGTTCATGGGATTTTCCAGGCAAGAATCCTGGAGTGGGTTGCCATTTCCTCCTCCAGGGGATCTTCCAAACCCAGGAATCAAACCTGTGTCTCCTCAGACTCCCATATTGACAAGCTGATTCTTTACTACTGAGTCACCTGGAAAACCTAACAGCTTGAGTAGGGTGTATATCTTTTATTTAAACTGAAAATCCTTGCCTTTTACACTCCCTGGTGGCATGGCATTGGAGTTAAGCACCCTGACTCTTGCACCAAACAACTCTGGGTTCAATCTCAGCTCTGATACTTACTGTGTGACTTCAGATACACTAATTAACCCTCTAGACCTCTGGTTCCCTAACACGTAAAGCCGTGTAACAACCTCACCTGCCTCATGGGTGGTTGTGAAGATTAAACAGTTGTAAATATAAAGTGCTTAAAATAAAACCAGTGCTTTTAAAGTGTTTGCAACTATTAAGGAAACTTAAGCATTTGTTTCCATAATTAATTTCTTTGGGTTTCAATCATTTTTATGCTTTATGCATTTATTCATTCCTTGCTGTTTCCTGCATTGTTTATTTTTTAAAGTGAATTAGAAGGAAAATGCCCTATTCTGATAAATCTCTAATTTTAAAAAGTCAAAAATAAAATTATTTCTTCTGACACTATCTTTCAATCTAAAAAAAAATTGAATTTGTAGTTAAAAATCTTCCCACAAAGAACACTCCAGACCTAGCTGGCTTCACTGGTGAGTTACACCAAATACTGAAGAAAGAAATAATACCAATTCTATACAAACTCTTCTAAAAAAATTGAAAAGCGGGAATAGGTTCCTACTTATTCCATGAGGCCAACATTGCCCTGATATCAAAATCAAAAATATTACAAGAAAACAAAATTATAGACCAAGCTCTTTCATGAACAATGATGCAAAAATCCTAAATAAAACTGTAGCAAATAATATCCGATGATGTCTAAAAAGGATAATACATCACCACGAGGGTTTATCCAAGGAATGACAACATTCAGAATAATTCAATGTAATTTACCTTATTAACATGCTAAAAAATGAAAAATCGTATGATCATCTCCATTGATGAAGAACATCCATCCCTGATAAAACGCTCACAAAACTAGGAACAGAAGGGAGCTTCCCAGCCTGATAAAGGGCATCTACAAAAAGCCTACAGTTAACATCACACCGAACCATAAAAGCCCAAATGCCTTCCCTCTAAGATTAGGAACAAAGCTAAGATGTCTGTTCTCACCACTTTTATTTGACATTGCCCTTGAAGTTCTAGTCAGTGCATAAGACATGAGAAAGAAATAAAAGACATCCAGCTTGGAAAAGAAGAAGTGAAACTGCCTTTATTCATGGATAACATGCCCATCTATGTCAGGGTTGGCAAACTTTTTCTGTAAGGGTCAAAGTAGTAAGTACTTTAGTCTGTGTGTGCCATACTTCTCTGTTGTAACTACTAAACTCTGCCATTGTAGCATAAAAGCAGCTTCGGACAACAAATGAGTGAACAGGCGTGACTGTGTGCCAATAAAACTTTATTTGAAAAAAAAATGGATTGAAGGCCAGATTTGGCCCATGGGTTATAGTTTGCTGATTGCTGGCCTATATAACAAATCCTATTGACCCACCAAAAAAGCTACTAAGACTAATAAGTGAGGTTAGCAAGGTTGTAGGATACAAGATCAAAACATAAAAATCCGCTATATCTGTAAATACTAGCAATGAGGAGTTAGAAGTTGAAAGTTTAAAAATGACACCTTTTACAACAGCATCCAAAATATGAAATGTTTGTGAATAAATCTGATAAAATAAATGAATAACCTACACATACCAAAATCTCACCAAAACATTGCTGAGAGAAATTAAAGAAGACCTAAATAAATGGAGAAATATACTATGTTTTATGGGTCAGAAGATTCAGTAGCATTATCAATTCTCCACAAATTGATCTATAGGTTCAATGCAATCCTCATCAAAATCACAGCTCCCTTTTTTTTTTTTTGTAGAAATTGACCAACTGACTAAAATTCATAAGGAAATGTATTCCTAAAGTTCAGTCATTCCCTCTATAATGAAAGATCCCAGGACACAGCCCTACTCTTCCTATTCCCTTCTACTTCCTGCCAAGTGTTGCAGTTTCTGAGTACAGGTTGTGAGAACATGACTGCTGTCAGAGGGCAGAAGCCTGGCTCTGATCAGCTCAGACGACAATGTCTATACAACTGGGACGTGGCATCAGGGCAGACCCTGCTTCCCAAGGTTAGGCCAAAGCGAAGATTTTCTGTACCTTCTTGGGCCCATATATCCTATTTTGGTTTAGAAGATGGAGCATGTATGAGTAATTAAAGTATATTGCTCGATCCATCTCTACCAAACAGAGTTAGCAGAAATTACCCCAAATTTGGGCCTGTGGGCTCTAATTCTTAATTTCCAGTGCTGTTTTTGTTTCTAACACCTTTCTACACCTGTGGTCCCAGCATGCTCTGGGAGTTTGTTAGAAATGTGTCATCTTGGCTTCCACCCCAGACATTTTGAGTCAGAATCAGAATTTTAAGATCTTCAGGTGACTTGTATGCAAATTTAAGTTTGAGTCACACCTATGCATATTCAGGTATCTATCAATGGGAAGTTGGGAATATATATATCAGACATGTCTAGTCACCTGCCAAGCTCTGTCCATCAGCATACTTTCAAGACTGAGATGTGACATTTCAAGATATTCTCTTCAATGCAAGACTCCTCTAGGCATCTTCCCCTATTCCAATAGGAATTCAACTCCTAATTATTGTCTTACGAGCATTTTAAATTATTTTGCACGCACTGCACTCACCTTTCCCCAACACACACACACACACACACACACCACTTATGTAAGCAGAAACCATTCCTTATGATGTACCATTTTACTCTTCTAGAAAAGGTAAAATGTATCTCATAGATGTGTTCAATTAGTACTTATTTTATTTTTCCATTATCAAGGCAAGTATACATTATAGAAAAGTATACATATAGTTATAGAAAAGCTTGAAAATACAAGAAAAAGGGAAAATTATAATCCTATCATTCAAAGATAATCATTGTTTTGTTTTTAGGTGGTTTTTTTCAGGGTTTTTTTTTTCAGTCTTTTTTCAAACAGGATTTTTATAGTGGTTAATTCACTTCAAGAGTATATAAGGTGTGGTTTTTACAATATGTAACATGTATATGGAGTATGTACACAGACAGAATGCAGACTGAATGCATTCTGAATGCTTTGCTTTCTGCTTTTTTCCATTAACATTTTGTATTTTGTATTTTCCCAGATTATTCATTCCTTGTATCGATTTAAATGCCTCACAATATTCCATTGAGCATATAAACCATAGTTTACTTAACTATTCCCTTATTGCACAACATTTAGAGAGTGCTTGCCTTTTTCATTCTAGTAAGTAGTGTGCAATGAAAATTATTGTGCATACAGCATTTTTCTATATGTTTTCAGTAATTTCCTGGGGTTAAATTTCAGAAGTGAGTCTGAGGCTGTGAATTTTGATTCATGTTGCAAAATCCAGAGTATATCACTTAAAACTCACTCTTAAAGAAAAGCCAAAGGTTCCTAACCGAGGG
This sequence comes from Bos grunniens, assembly GCF_055505025.1. NCBI lineage: Eukaryota > Metazoa > Chordata > Mammalia > Artiodactyla > Bovidae > Bos > Bos grunniens. Next base: position 81,669,849 of record NC_141174.1, on the reverse strand, counting down.
CTGACGTGGTTGTCCTTGCCAGGTGAAGAGAAAACCACCCATTGACAAGACGGAATGGGATGGCTTCTTTGATGAGAACGGTCACTTGGCCAAGTCACGAGACTTCATTTGTGTTAACATCCTGGAAAGGGTACAGTCCTAAGCTACCCTCGGTCTCACCCTGGACTGGGGGCGTGGGTGGGCAACAGGGCGGGCATGGCATTGGAGGGGGCTCTTTCAGGCATTCAGGGGGCTCACAACCTCTCACCTCTGCCCCCACCCAGGGCCTGCACCCCACGGTGAGGACAGAAGCCTGGAAGTTCCTCACGGGCTACTACTCATGGCAGAGCTCCCAGGACGAGCGGCTCACGGTGGACAGCACGAGGAGGTAGACCGTTTCAGATCCTTTCAAGAGGGAGGCGACAGTGTAGGTGGGAGGGGGCGCCCACCCCAGCCTGCTAGGGTCAGGGTGCTTCCTTCAGATGGACTTCTCTTTTCAAGAGGCAAAACCCCCATGGCTCTCCTGACTCAGGACCCCCACACAGGGGGCACAGGCACCTCCCCCACCCCCACCCTGGACCCTGCATGCTCCACCTGCTCGGGATTACCAGTCCACACCCTGCCAACTTGAGCTCGACCCTAGCACCTCCTCACGCTGCCCCGCCACCCTGCCCAGCCCAGCCATCCCTAGGCCTGTGCAGCCTTCTTGAGCTAGGGAATATCCACATGCTCAGGGGCCAGCTAGAGACCACTCCAGGACAGTTGGGGGATCTAGGGCCACCTGGATAATTCAGCTCAAGATCCTTAATTAAGTATACCTGCAAAGACCCCTTTCCAAAAGAAAGTCATATTCACAAGTTCCAGGTGTTAGGGCATGGACCTATCTTTGGAGGTCACCATTCCGCCCACCACACACCTAAGCTCATTCCAATGATGGGCACAAAACTCCGCCTCATCCAGTCCTTCCAATCCTGAGGCACAGGCGCTAGTGTTAGCCCCACTCTACAGACAAGGAAACGGAGGCTTAGGGAGGGCCAGTGATATCCCCCAGTCATGATATCCCCTAATGGCAGACATCCAGTTCTTAAACTATGGATCCAGGATTCAGGTGCAGGGGTCAGACTACAGAGCCACCTCCCCTGCACTCCAGGTGCCCCCCCGGAGGATGGTTAGGGTTGGGCAAGTTGGGGGGATGGGAGGCAGCACAGGGAGCGCGCACCACCTGGGTCAGGGCACTGCTCGGAGTTCCCCCGACTGGCCTGGAGGGAAGGATGCCTCCTTCAGCCTCGGGTCTGTCCTCACAGGAAGAACTACGAGGCCTTATGCCAGATGTACCAGAAGATTCAGCCCCTTCTGGAAAACCTGCACCGGAACTTCATAGAGACTCGGAACAGCATCAGTGAGCCGAGGAGGGTGGGCGGGGCCCGGCAGAGGGGAGGGTTGGAAGCCCTCCTCTCTGGCTCCTCCTACGTCATGTCTGTGCCCTGGTTCCTGGGTGCTGCCTTGACACATGCTGCGGATTTTGCCGGCTCAATCTTGGTTACCCTACCAGCCTGGCTCCACCGGCTGCCCCAAGCGGCCCAGTGTGTGTCCCTGGGCGTATGCTCTTTCTCTGGTTGTTTACATCTCTTCCCCTCTTGGCCTTGAACTAGGTTGGATTTGAACTGCAGGAAGGAGGGACATTCCTGGCAAAGGGTACAGACTGGTCAAAGATTTGGAGGCAGGAAAAACTCCAGGCAGCTCAGGTTGTGGTGAAGGGTAAAGCTTGGTGGTCTGATGTATCTTTTTTCATTTCATTTTTGGTTGCTGCGCATGGGCTTTCTCTTGTTGCACTGCATGGGCTTCTCATTCCAGTGGCTTCATCTTGTCCTGGAGCATGGGCTCTAGGGCATCTGGACTCAGTACTTGTGGCACTTGGGCTCAGTTGCTCTGCAGCATGTAGGATCTTAGGTCCCGGCCAGGAGTAGAACCTGTGTGCCCTGCATTGGCAGGAGAATTCTCAACCACTGAACCACCAAGGAAGTCCCCGATGTAAATTTTTTCATAGCCCCCTTCCCAGGATGTCCTGGGTCCTACCCTCTTGGATTGGGGGTAATAAACTCACCCATGGACATTCTGCTAGATGTGATCTGGTGACGCCCACCTGTCCCTTGCCCCCAACCTAGCATACGACATTAAAAAACTCTATGACAAAGACCCCCTGGGCAATGTCCTCCTCGATAAGAAGAGGCTGGAGAAGATCCTGCTCCTGAGTTATGTCTGCAACACTCAAGCAGGTGTGCCACAGGGTGGGGCCTCCCTTCAGCTCCCCCTTCTCAACTCCTTCCTGGGACAGTGCCCTGCCCCAGCCCAGGCTCCGCCGTAACCCCCCACCATTCCCCGCCCCGGCCCCTCCTCACTGGCCCCCCATCCACTCCAGAGTACCAGCAGGGCTTCCATGAGATGGTGATGATTTTCCAGCTGATGGTAGAACATGACCATGAGACCTTCTGGCTTTTCCAGTTCTTCCTACAGAAAACGGTGAGAGCTGGGCCTGGCTTAGGGACCTCCGAGTTCCTCAAATGACCCCTTGAGGTTAGGCAGGCACTGGCAGCCCCAGTCATTTCCTCCAGCCCTGAAACAGCCCTCTGAGTCCCAGAGGAGCTTCTCCCAGAAAAAGGCAATGCCAGCCCCCGTGGGGTTTGTTCCGGGTTGTGGGGGTGGAAGCATTGGAACTGAGAAACGAGGATAGCGATGCACTGGGTCCAGCTCTTGTCAGACCTTGAAAGGTTTGGAAAGGCCCAGTGAGGGCACCTTTCCCCGGCATTCGTCCTGCCCCAAACACGGCTCTGCTCCTGCAAATCCTCCAGGGCTCCCTACAGGCTCCATAGTAGAATCCCCAAACCTCAGCCAAACACTCCAGGCCTCGTCTTCACTGTTGTCTCTCACCGCTACTTTCACTTGACCTGCACCCAGGCCCTCCAGGGACTCGATATTCCCACACTGTGAGGTTGAGAGCTTTAAAGGTGCTGCTCCCTGTTACTCCCTTTCCTCATGATCTGTGAGAGGCTGCCCAGAACCCACCCTCATCCCCTTCTCCATCCCTGAAACAACATGCCACTGCTCTTTTCTTGTCCTGATTGGTTCAGACCCATGGTATGTGTCTGGAAGAATATCTGAGTTCACTGCATTGTGAGCCATACCTGGTCCATCTCTACATCCCCACTACACACACACATCACACAGGCAAGATGTGTGTTTATAAACACCCATGCTCCAACACCCAGACACATACAGAGACTCAGGCCAGGCCCAGCCAGACATACACAGGGCCTCCAGCATTGGGAAGTTGATGGAGCAAGGCTGACTCATCTAGTGCTTTCAAGGGGGTCCCTCCTGCCCACTCATCTCTCCCAGGAGCACAGCTGTGTCATCAACATCGGGGTAGGGAAGAACCTCGACATGCTCAACACCCTGATCAACTTCCTGGATCCCATGTTCGCTGAGCACTTAAGTGAGTGGCTCCCTCTGCTACCATACACCTCCCTCAACCCCAGGGAAGGCGTGGGAGGGGGCCGGGACCCAGTCCAGGGCAGCAGCTCCCAAGCATGGGGGAGGAAGTGAGATCATTTGGTCTTTTCTTCCGGCCCCGGGAGAAGGGTTCATCTGGATGGGGTTAGGATCTGGACAGTTGAAAATCCACCCCGAATAGTCTCCAAGGGCAGATGGAAATGTGACAGCCTGGGTTTTTTTTAATTTCCCAAGTGTGCTTCCGTGCTCAGTTGTTCGCCCATGTGTGTTTCCGCTTTATCTCCCATCCCCTGACCATGGCCTCTGGGCTTCTCTCCCCACAGAAGGGAAGGGTGCGGGGGCTGTGCCATCCCTCTTCCCCTGGTTCTGCCTCTGCTTTCAACGTGCCTTCAAGACCTTTGACGACGTCTGGAGGCTCTGGGAGGTGAGGTGCCTGCTGCTCTGGGGCAGAGGAACAGGGAGGCCCTTGTCCTTGCTTCCCTTTACTGCCAGCTTTGGACGGGTTCAATCTCTGGATTGGGAAGATCCTCTGGAGAAGGGATAGGCTACCCACTCCAGTATTCTTGGGCTTCTCTGGTGGCTCGGCTTGTAAAGAATCCCCCTGCAATGCAGGAGACATGGGTTCGATCCCTGGGTTAAGAAGATCCCCTGGAGAAGGGAAAGGCTACCGACTCCAGTATTTTGGCCTGGAGAATTCCATGGGTCCATTGGGTTGCAAAAAGTCAGACACAACTGAGCAACTTTCACTTCACTTCACTTCACTTCATTTTGGATACAGTTCATTGAGATTTATTGGGCCAGTGGCCCTGCTCCTGCCCTGTTGAGAGATGTGAGAACATCAGTTGATCCCTCTGTTCTTCTTATCCCTCCACTGCACCTTCTCAGGGCAGTGCAGGCAGGAGGGTCCTCGAGGCTCGTGCAGCAGAAGGCTGGTCTGTATTCAGCTTCCCTGCCACCCTGCCAGCCCAAGGGCCCTCACTCTGCCCTCACTTTCCCAGCTGCCTCTTCCTTGGCCTTCCCTTCCACCTGAGTGCCCACACCTTCTGAGCCCTGACTCCTGGAGAAGGAGGGGCCCCCCAAGGACAGGTCACACCTACACTTCTTTGACCCCAGTCTCCAGGGCAAGATGCACTCCCCGGGGAACACACCCACCACCCTATCCTATGGCCATTGCTGCCTGCAGGATTGGGCCCACTGCTCAGCCTGGCATTCAGCGCCCCACAGGTCAACTCCCCCCACCTCACTCCTCACTCCTGGCCTGTTGATCTCTGTGCTCAACCATCAGGCCTTTAGTGACACCCCTGACACAACTGTTGTTTTGCCAAAGCACCACTCAAAGCTACAGAGTTAACCAGTCATTCTTGGAGTTCTCTCCCCCTGTCTCTCTTCTTTCCTGCTCCCTCCCTTCCTCCTTCCCTTCCTTCTCTCTTTCTCTGTCTCTCCTCTCTAGCTGATGAATCCCTAAAGCCTTTTTCCTTGAGTCCCCCAACAGCAAACACAATGCCTAGAACCCCAGAGGTTGAATGAATGAATGAGAGTCAATGAATGAGCACACGGGCAGCAAGGCCCAGGCATGGCTGACAGGTCACGTGGTTGGTGGGAACCGCACCATCCGAAGGGCATCTGACCACAGGCCAGACTGAGGTTCACTGGCCCCTGCAGGTGCTGCTCACAGGGAAACCCTGCAGGAACTTCCAGGTGCTGGTGGCCTACAGCATGCTGCAGATGGTGCGCCAGCAGGTGCTACAGGAGAGCATGACGGGCGACGATATCCTCCTGGTGAGAGCGTCCTCCAGCAAAGCCCAGTCCAGCCCCACCGGCTCCCGGAGACCCCTGACACAGACTCAGAGGCCCTGGCTGCCCCTGGGCAATACTGGGGAGACTGACATACTCCAAACGCTGTGCCAAGTGCTCGTATAGACCAGCTCATGTAAACCTCCAGACAGGCCTGACACAGAAGCGTGATAACCATCATCATCGCCAGTACCCCTGTTTAGCATCGGCGGTGGGGAGCTAAGACCCTGAACGGTTCTTAACCTTGAGGCTGGACTGACTGACAGTTAACTCTTTGGCCCTAGGGTCCTCCTGTGACAAAAGACCTAGAGTTTTCCAACAATTCTGAAAAGCAGCTGAAGTCTGTGATCCAAAACATCTTAGATGGCACCCCCATCATAAAACGAGTCCTCCCAGAATCCCATGAAGCACTCGGGGAAACCCTGGGGACCCTCTAGTGCCAAGAATGAAAACTGCATTCCCCATCTCTCCAATATATAAAATTCCAATGGTAAAATTCAGGCACTGTGCCAAGCTAGTTGAGAAGAGATTGGGTGGCCCCAAGTGACTGCCATGAGCAGCGGCCTCGTCCCCTTGAAGCAGCGGGTCGCTGCCTGTGCCAGCCTGTGCCCAGGGAGACCTGCTTCCACCCACCTTCTTCCGGCACAGGCCTGCAACAACCTCATTGACCTCGATGCCGACGAGCTGATCTCCGCTGCCTGCATAGTTTACGCTGAGCTCATCCAGAAGGATGTAAGTCACTTTGATTATTTGTCTTCCTTCCCTTCTTCCTCCAAGAGGCCTTCCCCGATCGCCCAAGCCCCCTCCATGGCAGGTGTATTCAACTTCAGAGACATAGCTTGTGCTATATTCTCCACCACCAACCCACGGGGGTTGCTCTGCACAGACTTCTCACTGTTCGCATGCATAACTTGTGCTTCACAGAGAAGACTGGGCTTCCTGAGAACGCAGCCCTCATCCCTCATTCCCTGCATCCATCCGGGCAGATCTGGGCACAGGGCTGGGCACCCAGGGGCTCAGGGAAACATTGCTGAATGAACTGAAGAATGAGAGCGACAGACCGATGTCTGTCCACCGCTACCTGCGAGAACCCTCCTCTCCCCCAGGTTCCTCAGTCGTTAAAGGATTTCTTTCTCTGAGACTGCTCACAATGGACAGACGCCCTCCATGGACAGGATGAGGTGGTACTTCAGCTGTGAGGTCAGGATGAAGTCCAAGGGGGCATTCCGGTGAGGGTGTAGGTAATACAGCTGTGATAACAACAGCCTTCTGGAGTCATGGTTTGTGGTGAGCAGTGTTTTTCCTGGGGTGGGGAGTGAGAGTAGAGACAGGATTGTCTAATGAGAAGAGAGATGGGAGAGCTAGAGAAAGGGCACACACTGGGAAGCGACGGTGCTGGTCAGCGACTCCTCAGGGGCTGCGGGTTTTCCAAGGCTGCAGTGGTCCGCCAGGCAACAAAGGGTTTCGGGCATAACTGACTCTGAGTGGGCTGCCTCCTGTGGAAGAGATGGACATGTCCAACATGCTTGCTCAATCCCTGGTCTAGAGAGGGGCAAGAGCCCAGGGCTTCCCACCCCATAGCTCTTCTATACTCCCCACACATGAATCATACATGACTGTTTTTCCAGAACCTCCCCAGCAGCCTGTGGAAGGATACAGCACAAATCTCTGGCTAGCAAGAGGCTCCTTCCTTGGTTTCAAAGCCCCTCACAATTACATCTTGTTTCTCAGCCTGAAATGCCGCCTCAAACTAAACTCCCCTTTTCAGCCTTAATCTCTCCAGATAGTGGCATCTCTTCCCTGACTCAGGCAGAGCAGTCTCTCCCTGAGGGCAGAAGCTCCTGCCACCTGCTCTCCCCAAAGTGTGCACCTGCCCCAAGCCCCCCACCCAGCCTGCCCATGCTCTGAGGGTCACCCTGAGGGCAGACCCATAGCTGCTTGGCAAGTGTGCGCACCTACTGTGTGAATGTACATATGTACGCATACACACGAGCCCTGCCCAGCGGCTACACTTTTTCAGAGGGGGCTGATTGATGGGTGGGAGGGATCTGTGGTTTTGCTGTGGACCTGGCTCTTGTGGGTGAGGCACGACTGTCATCGTCATGCTCCTGCTCCCACCTGTCACTCTCAGTGACCATCACTGGAAAGGCACTGTGTCCCCAACTAGTGGCTGGTCTTCTTCCCCTCAGGTGACAATCTCCCATCCATGGCTGGCTCTGAGTCTCTTGTCTGCTATGCCTCTGATGGAGGGGGTTACTCGGAAGAGTGGGATCCTGCTTCCCCCGCACCCCAGGGTCTTTTCTGCAAGGTTAATAAGCCAGCATTTGCTGGGCAAGAGGGTACATGGGTAAATTCATATACTGTGCACTTCCTCAAGCTTCTGTTCCCAAGACAATTTATCTAAATAAGGATCCTGTGTGGAATAAAGTTCTCAGAACAAAACTGTTTTCCACTTCAACAAAGAACCAGAATAAAAGATGAGCTAACTGTGACCTTGGGAAGAGTCCATAAAAATATCACGTGTGCATCTTCTAATGCTTCTTTTGGCCTAGTGGCATTAATTGGCTTATGATTTTTGCTTGGGACATCAATGACAAACATCTACTCCACAACTAAGCAATTCAAGTACTTGCCTTCTAGGCCAGTGGTTTTCAAACCTGATTTTAAAATTACTGGAGCTCCATTATTACAAAATCTGCACTAAGAGTTCTGTGGTTGAAATTTGGTTGGGAAGTCCAGAAGCCTGCCTGCCTGTGATCGCTCTCTCAGACCCCTTTTTGAAGCTCATCATTTCCTCCAAGTTACCTCCAAGGAGGCTCTGACTTACTGGGAGCATGTCTGAACACCACTGTCTGTCTTCAAGATGAGCTGGATTGAGTCTTGATGCTGAACTGATCCAGGTTCAGATAAATTCCAAGTGATACAGTGATGGCAATGAAGATCTTCGAAGACTGAACATCTCTCAGCTCACCTGCTGTGCTCCTGGCTGGTGGCCTGCGGATTAAGATCTTCCCACACTGTTACCATGTGCATCACGGAGCCAGCACAGGCTTCTCCTCTCTTAGTTTATCACTTTTATCACCGCATGTTTTTTTCCCCTCCAGTAAAGTCCAGTCCTGAGGTAGAACTATGGGGAGCATTCAGATCCAAGAGACTAAGTTCCCTTCAGTGTAGAGATTGTGTGGGTCTAAATAATTTGCTAATTCAACAGACATTTATGGAGTCCGTACTGCGAGGCACTGTCCAGGCACTGAGGATTCCACCATGGGGAAAGGAAGGACACAATCCCTGTTTCCATGGCAGTCGCAGTTGAGTGGGAACCAGACAATTGCCTTGAAGAATATATAATTGCATATTCCTTTTGTGCTCTGAAGGAAGAAAATGGTTCTAGGAGAGAAGATGGCAATGGGTGGTGGTGCCGGTGGCGCCAATGACAACAGTGGTGATTCAGGCATGATGGTGATGAGGAGGACAGTGGGTGGGAGGAGCTGCAATGTTGGTAACGATGGTGGTGCATGGCTGTAGTCGCGATGTCAATAAGGACCGCAGTGGTAATGTCCATGACGGTGGTGGTGGTGGTAGAGTTGATGTCAAAACTGGTGTAGTAGTGGAGGCACAGGTGGCAATATAAGTTTGGGTGATGATGGTGGGGAGGTTGGTGATAATGGTGGTTGTTAGCAATATTGCTGTTATCAGTGGTGGGGGGGTGGGGGTGGCAGAAAGTGTGATTAATTGATGACAGTGGAGGTGGCTGCAGGGAGGATTTGATTCTGGCAGTGGTAGAGATGAAGATGTCAGGGGTGGTGATGGTAGTGCCGGCTTTCATTCGGTCAACAAAAACGATCTACAATGGCCATTTCTGTATTGATACTGGTGATGGGGTTGGTGGTAATGGCAGTCATGGTGGAGATGAAAACAGGGACAAATTCATTCTGGAAAGACTAGTGTCTACATACTTCCAGTGAGCAAGACCTAAATATAATGTTTTAAAAGAGCGACAGTGGTCATGAGCACAGAGATAAAGTAAATAGAAGCACCCCGGCCCTATCCAAGCTTCCTAAAACTTGGTCCTGAGCCTCAGGTGAAAGCGTGGACTGGCTTTATCCATTCTATGATCTCATCCCACCCCTCCTGCTTTCACTCGTGTTCTAAGCCTCTTGCCTGGAGGTTATTCATTTTCCCTTCTCCAGCAAACCTGAGTGACCCTAAGCCCACTCTTTGTTCCTGGAACCAGGAAAATGGTTCTCTATCCAGCTAAGGCTGCACAGAGGTGGCATGTGTAAACGCAAGTTCTCTGGGCCCCAGAGTCTGTATTTTTGACTCAGAGAGGGATAAAGGAAATGGGTGGTGGCCAGCAGAGCCCAGTCCTGTGCTGAAGCCCAGACCTTTGCCTGGGGGGTAAGGGCCTTACCTGATGCGGAGGGGAAGGACATAGCTGGTGGGTGGGGCCTCCGCTACCCAGGACTCAATTGCACTGATGTGACCGGGCTTGAAGATGTAACACTGGCTTCTCAAGGGGACATAGGGAGGAAGAAAGAGAATGAACAGGAATTTAAGGAAAGAAAAAGAGACGTGTTAGAACACTGGGGGAGGCAGTGAAATAGGAGGGAATGTAAGGTTTCTTTTTCAACTAGCGATCATCCTAGTGACCATCAACAGACACATTAGTCTTGGCAGAGCATGGCAAAGTGACAAATGGCACTTGTGTGCTGAGTCTTAAGGCTGATGCTTCTCGCGGATGTGTTTCCCAGGCCTCTGCCCCATCCCAGCCACAATACACATGTGTGCACAGACACACATGCATACACACACACACTCTACACACCCACACTGCGGCCCCGGGGTATCCCTGGTGGTTTTCTTGTTCAACCTGATCCAGATATAACTAAGTTGGAAATGTCTTTTTCCTCCACCTTTCAGAAGAAGGATGTTCAGGTCTATTTAGACTAAAGGAACTCTCTACTCCTCCTCCCTACTGCACTTGCCACCTCCCCTCCACGCACACACACGTACACACTGCAATCCATCACCGAGTTCCGCCAGCTTTACACCTACTTAGACCAGTTGCTCAGTTCTGTCACTGCTGGGGAGGGAATATGGCTTGACCATGCCCAGACCCTCCTCCCTCTGGGTGGACTCGGGCCAGGGTCTGCAGGAACAAAGCTCGTGAACTGCAGGACCTGAGCTGCATCCTGGTAGGTGGCAGGGGCTGCTCCAGCTCTGGTGCTCCTGCTACTGTCACCACCAACCCCAATTAGAAGCCTCAGGCCCCACAAGGTGGAGCTGAAGTCCCCACCCCAAAGGGCAAGGGCACAAGTCTTCCCTAATCCCACTTTCTCACTAACCGCTTAGAGGCCTGAAACCCAAGGGAGAGGGGACTGTGGCCGTAAGGAGTGGCCGGAGCTCCGGGAGGTCAGGAAGGAGACCACAATAATCACAACAGCACTTACTGAGCAACTGCTGTGTCCCAAGCCCAGCTCAGGTGGTAACGAATCTGCCTGCAATGCAGGAGACCTGGGTTTGATCCCTGGGTCAGGAAGATTCCCTGGAGAAGGGAATGGCTATCCACTCCAGGACTCTGGCCTGGAGAATTCCATGAGAAGCGTGGTGGGCTACAGTCCATGGGGTTGCAAAGAGTCACACTCCACTGAGCGACTGACACTTTCACTTTTCTTTCAAGCCCCATGCTACATCACAGGCTTCCTCTCCCATAATCCTCAAATTCAGAAGACAGATGCCAGCATCACACTTTTTTTTACTGGTGAGGAGCCCAAGGCACTGGACTGCACAGCCAGTGATGGCAAAGTCAGAATGTGAGCGCTGACAGCAAACCCCGTAGCCCACACTGCTAGCCTCGGTCCCCGAGTTCACATCTTCACCTACCCGTAGTCTCTCTCGAGGTCTGCCATCTCGCCGGAGGCACACACCTGCCTGGTGTTCTGTCTGTTCCTCTGTGGGCAGACCTCCATCTCACAGGCCCCTGGCAACTGAGGACCCACAGGTGGGCCGGGATGTGGGGGGGTGTGCAGAGGCCCCATTCTACTTCCCTAGTCCTGCCCTGTGCAGGACAGGCCTGTTAGGAGCCTAGCAAGTTTGGGGAAGACCAAATGACAGCCATGTCTACTACAACTTGGTTTGAAATAATGCTCAGGCTGCTCTGGACATTCCTTCTCTAGAATGGGTCTGGGGGCCGGGAATGGGGACGTGGGGTGGGAGAGGAGAGGGGGCTGGGCTGGGGCTCTGGGGCTACAGGGAGAACACTGCACAGGGCTGAGGGTAAGGAGCCAAGAGGGGCTACCAGGCCTCTCTGCCGGGTGGGGAAACAGTGACAACCAAGCCTGGGTGGGTGGGATGAGCTGGATGCATGAGTCTGGGAGAGGAGTGGGGAGGAGAGCTGCACAGAAGAAGCCCCCAGCTCCATCCTGGCCCCTGCAGACCCCTCTCTGGACCAGCCACGGGCAGAGTGATGAGATTGAGGGAGCCGAGACTGGGCAAGGCCAAGGTGGAGACAGGAGTTTCCAGCCCCTGCCAAGTACTATCCTGCCACATGAGGGCCATCAGCCACGTGGTCAGGGGGAGGCAGGGGAAGGGATTTATTTCTGAGGCCTCCAACAGAAGCACTAGCATCCAAATGGTCCTGCCAGACCCTGCGGCTAAGTAAGCCTATAATGAGAGAAAGATTAGCAGCAACTGGAAATGAGGGAGGTGGGTCTTGGGAGGCTGTGGGGGGCAGGGGGCAGGGTGGGAGGATAGAGGCAGAGGCAGTAGCTTTTAATCTTGGCTGCACATTAAAGTTACCAGGGAGCTTTTATTAATAACCCGTACCCAGGGCCCACTGATGAAATCAGAATCTCAGGGGGCAGTGCCAGGGCACTAGTGTTTTTAAAAAGCTCCTCAGTTAACTCCAATATGCAGTCAGGAGAACCCCTGCGCTCAGAGCAGACAGTGGATGGAGTGAGCTTAGAGGCTTAATGCCTTCCACACAGGATGAGGGAGGGACATTCCCAAGGTCACACAGTGAAGGGATCATAGTGGGGGAGGACAGGAGTGGCTGTGTAGGCCACTATTCTGAACTGATACTAAGAACCAGAGCTCGTCTCTGCAACCAAACCCCCCACCATCGGTTCCACCCTGGACACACCAAAGGCTCCTCCCAACTCCCCCACCCTCAGAACCCTGCATCTGAATGACTCTAGAATTAGGCATTTCAAGTTCTTTTCTGAACCAGCACATAAAAGAACAGGGGAAAAAAAATAATAATAAAAATAAATAAATAAAAGAACGGGGAATTAATAAGTGCCCACATCTCAAAGGCCTGAGCCTCACCTGCAGTGATATGCAAATGGCACCTAAACACCCACAGTGCTGTGCTTAGAAGCTGAGAGCAAATAGGATGCAAATATATGCAATCATTATGCAAACAAGGGCAGTCCCAGATTAATGGCCTTGATCCCTCATCCAAACAGCAGCTGTCTCTTTAGGTATAGCCATGGCTGACACAGAGGGCTGAGCTGTCTCCTGTCAGAGGCATCCTGAGGAAGGGTCAAGAGGAAGGATTGTTCTGACACCCACTTGCTGGCGGTCTTCTCTGAGAAATCTGGGAGCCAGTGTCTGTCGGGCAGGAGGCTGTTCCCTGCCAGTGTTCCTTTCCCAGGTCCCTTGGTGCAATGCCGGTCATTCTCTCTGGGGCAAAGAGTAGTGTTGGCAGGGGTGGTGGAGGTGGTGGAGGTGATGGGAGAGATGATGGTGGAAGCGGCAGGGCTGGGGATGGCTGAGAAGATGACACAGGGGGCGGGGAGGGTGAAGCTCCTGGAACGGTGACAATGACAGATGGTGGCCATGGCGCTGGTGACGGTAAAAGTGACGGAGGTGGCGGTGGCGGTGGCGCTGGTCATGGTAGCTACGGGGGTGATGTAGGATGTGATGCTATGGGTGACATGGGGATGCTAGAGGTCACGTTGACAATGGTGGTGGCGGAAAGGATGGTGACAAGGAGGGGAGACTGATAGAAGTCAGGAGGAGGAGGACAGTGCGATGCTGCCGGCAACGGCAGGTGATGGCAGTGCGTGCAGAGGCTGGGGGGTACAGGTAAGAGGCAGGGGGAGAGGTGGCGTGGTGAAGGTCACTGTCACGAGCAGCATGGGGTGAGAGCAACGCCCAAGTGGCACAGAAGTGGCGAGGCGGAACTGGGGAAGATGAGTTCTCAAAACTCTTAAGTTCAGTAGAGGAGGATGTTAGCCTGTCAGAACAAAGGCAGGAGGAAGGCGGGAAGGAATCTTTAGAAGACACACAAGGTCTGCTGTGATGGGGAGAGAAGGGGCGAGGCTCCCAAGCACAGACCCAGAAAAAACTCAGTGACAACTCCTGACTTCTCTCTCCTCAGCAAAGGCGCAGCTTCATTACTCAGTCCCACTCACCGACAGTAGCAGGCCTGAGGGCTGCAAGCGACCAGTGAGGTGACCCATAGCTGGGCCTCAGTTTCTCCCTCTGTGAAATGGGAGGAAGTATGAAAACCAAATCAATGGGTGAGTTTTTCTCTCTTCCACAGGGACCCTGTGGCTGACCACAGAGCGTGTACAGCAGAATGAAGCTGCCTTGGTGAGGGGAAGGGAAGCAGTGGGGACTTATCACACACAGCTGGGGTTGGGAGACTGACACATTCTTCTCAGGAGAACTCAGAAACGGCCTGGTGTTACTCCTACCCCAGGGCCCATGTCCCTTCCACTTCTCCATCAGCCTCCCCTCATTTAGACCACCACAATGACAGTCACCAAAGCTGTCTGCCCTATTTCCCTCCTGGGAGGCCACACCCTAAGCAGGTTGCAGGGTAAACTGGTTTAGTCCGTGAACTCTAGAGTCAGACTCCAGATAACTATTGTGTGGCCCTCTGGACAACACACATAACTTCTTTGCATCTCTGTTTTCTCACCTATAAATTAGCAATAAAAAGACATACTTTACAGACTGTAAGACAAATGACTATAAATGTGTTTAGTCCAGTAAATGTCAACTCAAAGAACTGGTAGCTATTGGGCAGATACTGCAGGCTTCAGGTGCACCATGATCATTTATGCCCAGCAGTGGCCACAAACTGGAAAAGGTCAATCCTCAGCCCAATTCCCAAGAAGGACAGTACCAAAGAATGTTTAAACCACTGGACAATTGCACTCATCTCCCATGCTAGTAAGGTCATGCTCAAAATCCTGATGCTGGGCTGCAGCATTACGTGAACTGAGAACTTCCAGATGTCCAAGCTGGGTTTAGAAAAGGCAGAAGAACCAAGGTCAAATTGCCAACATTCGCTGGATCACAGAAAAAGTGGGAGAATGCCAGAAAAACATCTACATCTGTTTCACTGACTATGCTAAAGCCTCTGACTGTGTGGATCATAAACTGTGGAAAATTCTTAAAGATATGGGAATTCTAGACCACCTTACCTGCCTCCTGAGAAAGCTGGATGTGAGTCAAGCAGCAACAGTTAGAACCTTGTATGGAACAATTGACTGGTTCAGGACTGATAAAGGAATATGACTAGGCTGTTTATTGTCACCCTGTTTATTTAACTTATATGCCAAGCACATCATGAGCAATGTCGAGCTGGATGAGTTACAAGCTAGAAAATCAACATTACCAGGAGAAATATCAACCTCAGATATGCAGATGATACCACTCTAATGGCAGAAAGCAAAGAGGAACTAAAGAACCTCTTGATGGGGGTGAAACAGGAGAGTGAAAAAGCTGGCTTAAAGCTATTAAAAAAAAAAAAAAAAAAACACGATCATGGCATCCAGCCCCATTGCTTCATGGCACATAGAAGGGGAAAAGGTGGAAGCAGTGACATATCCTCTACTTGAGCTCTGAAACCACTGAGGATGGCGACTGCAGCCATGAAATTAGATGACTGCTTCTTGGCAGGAAAGCTATGACAAACCTAGGCAGTGTGTTAAAAAGCAAAGACGTCACTTTGCTGATAAAGGTCCATTTAATCAAGGCTATGGTCTTTCCAGTAGTCAAGTATGGTTGTAAGAGGTGGATTATAAAGAAGGCAGAGCACCAAAGAACTGATGATTTTGAACTGTGGTGCTAGAGAAGACTTAAGAGTCCCTTGGTCAGCAAGGAAATCAAACCAGTCACTCTTAAAGGAAATCAACCCTGAATACTTAGTGGAAGGACTGATGCTGAAGCTGAAGCTCCAATAATTCCGCCACCTGATTCGAAGAGCTGACTCACTGGAAAAGACCCTGATACTGGGGAAGACTGAGGACAGGAGGATAAGGGGCCGACATAGGATGAGATGGTTGGATGGCATTACAATGGACCTGAACTTGGGCAAACTCCAGGAGATGGTGGGGGACAGGGAGGCCTGGCATGCTGCAGTCCACGGGGTCGAGAAGAGTCGGACACGACTTGGCGACTGAACAAAAACAATGATCCTTTATTCTTCAACCCAAGAAGCAGTAGCCACAGGAGGAAAGGCCTTTTCAAGACTGTGTCTTCCTACAGCTGCAAGGTATGGGCTCTAGAACCAGCCACCACCTCCTTGCTGTGGAACCTGCGCCTGCAGGTTAGTCCTGCAGAGGGCGCACCTCCTCCACAAACCAGGCCTCCACTGGAAGGCCAGGCTGCCCCAGGGAAAAGGCACCTTGCCTGCCCATGGAGTCACTCTGCAATCCCTGTGCTCTGGCTGGGGTGGAGGGATGGCAGGGGAAGAATCCTAGCCTTCTGGGCCAGAGACACTCTGGGGGACTGGAAGAGGGTGGGGGAAGGAATCTGGTGTTGGTGTTGGTTCTCAGAGGTCCTGAGCCTTTCACTCTGGCTGCAGATTTGCTGGGAACTGGCAACTAGCTTAGGACAAAAGAGCCATCAGGGTCCCCCTGAAAGCATCTCTTGACAGCTCCAGAGCCCCGTGGGTGGATGCACTGAGACCACGGCCTCCTTCACACCCAGTTCTTGGCTGGGAATCCTCTCCTCCCCACCCCTAGTCCCCCCACACACTGTGGTTCAGAGTGATTTGCTGTGAGTGGTGGTCATTTACGCATGGTGGCCCAAGAGAAGCAGGGTCTGGATGAGTCACCTCTCAGAATGGTAACAAGAGCCTCTTGGAAAGGATCTGTCTGCTTCCTCCCCAGACTCACAGATCTTCGTCTGCACACACCACGCACTCAGACACCCAGGATGCTGCCATTCCCACCAGCAGAGGCTCGGCTCTGAGATGCACCCAGAGCAGGAAGCAGCTGCACCAGCCATGCCCTCCTGCCCCAGAGCAGCACTGGGACCAGCACCTGGCAGCTGCGATGGTCTAGGCTCCATGTGTTGCCTGTTTCCTCTAACCTGTACCTAAACATCACCTGCTTCACAGTGTGAACAGCCATCCAAGGCCCTCTCCTATGTTTTCTACACCCAGACCAGCAGAAATACAATGTGACACACAAGTGTATTTTCTAATATTTTCACAGCCACATTAAAACTGTAAAAAAAAAAAAGTGAAAAGATTTATCTAACCCAATATATCCATAATATTATTAGGGACTAGTATAGTACACTTTCAGCACATCTTAACTGGGATGAGCCACATTTCAAGTGCTCAGTAGCCACACATGGCCAGTAAGTGGAGCATATGTGGGGGCAGCATGTTTAGTCACTGGCCCCTGTCACCTTCTGGGCTCTAGAAGTGTGCCATCTGGCTTACAGGCTGGGGTCTCCTGGGGATCCTACCACAGCAGAGGCCAAGGGGCCCCGGGAACTGCAAGTTCTCCACCTTTGATCCTCCCATACAGGGGGTCCTGGGTGCCTCTGGGAGACCTGGAGCCCACTCACAGCTAGCAGGGCCTGAAAGGTTGCAGTTGTGAGCCATGTGCTACGCCGGGATTCATGACCTCCAGAGGAGAGGATTTCGATCCGGGGCCAGAGATGAGGCTTGACTACTCGAAGCTTTTTGTGTAGCAAAGTTTTATTAAAGTATGATATAGAGATAGAGATAGAGATAGAGAAAGCTTCTGACATAGACATCAAAAGAGGGCAAAAAGAATGCCCACTTGCTAGTTTTTAGCAAGGCTGTTTTCCGTTTATGTCTGTTAGCGAGCTGCTAATCAGATAAGAGGGACACCTCAAGGCTGCGGGAGTCTCACCAGGCCCCTCTCCCTTGCACTTTTGAGATAGAACGGCACCACGTGTGTTATCCCCGGCCATACAACAATTGACATGAATACTGGTTTGTTGAGCCATTATCAAACCAAGGTTTGAGGAAAGTAAAAAAGTTAGCCTTAGGTGGAACCGATTTGAAGGCAGATTCCAAAGCAAATACATCGTTTTATTAACATAACTTAAGAAAAACATTTCCATAAGAAAAACTGCATGGTTAGCTCAAAGTTTGAGAAAAGTTCAGGAGGAACCAGGTGTCAACAGAGAAGGGGAAAAAGTCTGCCTCTTGTAGTTTATTTCCTCCTGTTGCTCCCTAACCAAGGCTGCTAGCACCCTCAGGCCCCAGAGTCCCGCCCGGGGAGGCCCCATCACACAGGAAGCTGCCGTCTGGTGCAGGCCCCACAGAGTACCTGCTTCACATCCAGTCCTCAAGACACTTGAGGCACCGAGCTGCACCCCAGAGCTGCTTTACCTGGCCTACAGCACCCCCTGAAATCAGTGGTCCTCTGCCCAGGATGAGGGGGCTCTGTATTGCCCATAGCGGAAGTTGCTATTTAGAGAGTGAAAAAGAGTGGGTGAGGATACAGATGCAGGAGGCAAAGGTCTGAAGGTGAGACCTGGGGACAGGAAGTGGTAGGTTGAAGGGAAATTAAAATTAGGACAGTGTGTGTGTGTGTGTGTGATCATGTGCGCTGAGAGAAAGCAGCTGTGTGTGTGTGTGTGTGTGTGATCATGTGCAATGAATGCTCGACATGTTTCTGAGCCAGGAAAGGAAGGAATGTAGTGAAGTCTGGGTTTGAGGCATGTTAATCTGGAGCCCATACAGAAAGGACTGGGAAGGGAGAGATGAATAAGGAAGTAACTTCTCTGGAGCAAGCAAAAACATAGACTGTGACTGACTGTGGTTGCTCTAGGGAGTTCAGTCTGGAATGGGGCCCTCCATGCACAGGTCTGCAGAGAGCAGTGAGCTGAAGGCTTTGAGAACCCCTCTGCATGTATCTGGGAGGCTGGGCAGTTCCCAGGGAGGGATCCCAGTGGCTTCTGGAACTGCACCTGTAAACCCCCTGCATCTGGGGTTTACTTTTTACTCCCCTTCTCCATCTGGATTCCAGGGTCTGAAGGCTGAGCTGCAAGCCCTGGGTTCCTGCAAAGCCAACACATTCCAAGCCCACGGCGAACTTCTGTGTAGCCTTTGTAAGAGTTTTAAAAGGCTGTCCCCTCTGGGCAGATGCATCCTCTTGGCAGATGGTGCCTTTGAGCCAAGCAAGAGGTGCCAGCGTGGGCTGGATTTCAACCCCCCACTTCTTCCTTGGCAAAGCCCCAGCACATACACCATATGATCATTCACAGCAGTCCTGCATAATTCCCAGCATTAAGAGAAACTACAAAGGTGACAGGTCAATCTTGAAAACCACAAGCAGCCAGAGATAGATCTTCCCCCACCCCACCCCTCCTCATTCCTCCTCCTCTTCTGGATCAGGGGCCGAGAGCTACCAGGGGCCTGGATGAGGGGGAGCACGGGGTGGGGGCAAGCTGGCTGGGCCCAGGGAGTCAGAGAAGCAGGGTCACAGGCCCAGGCACAAGGTCTACTGTGCCTTGTCTCCTTGAAAGTCAGACAAAAACAACCCTCGGAGGGAGTCACAGCGGAGACTAGAATTCGTTTTCAAAACACTGAGGCCAAAAGAGGTTAAGCGACCTGCTCAAGGTGACACAGCTAATAAGAAAATGGTGGATGGTGATGTTAGGTAGGTAGACTAGGGAAAAGGAGTCCAAAATGGTGGTGGCTAAAAGACAAGGAAGGGAAAAGCCTGCGAAAATAGAACAAAGGAAGGTCCGAGGACCGGAGTGAGGACCTCAGGTAAAACAAACAACACTCCTGGCTGGCCCAATTTACATAGGATAGGCCCAGGGAGAGGCAAACATATAAAAAGAGGAGCCAAAGCTAGCTCTCTCTCCCCTTCCCCCGTGCGTTGGGGCGCTCTTCTCTTCGCGTCTTTGGATCGACGTGCCCTCATGTCTTGAACATGGATTTTCCTGCTATCTTCTAAGCAAAATAGAGCTGTAACACTGAGCTGTAACACTGATTTGTCTAAGAGCTATAACATGGTCCGTTCGAGACCTGAGAGCTATAATACGGTCTGTCCAAGACCCAAGAGCTGTGACACGCTGAGGGGGCTTTAATGTCCATCACTCCAAATCTTTGTTGTGACGAGACAAAGAACCGAGGGGCATACACTCGCCTGACAGCGAGAGGCAAAGTCACAGGGCAGTGAAGGAACCAGGCAGACCTAGGGTACATCCTGACCCTGACCTTGAGCATTCATTTCACCTTTCTGAATATCACTTTGCTCATCCATAAAATGGGGATAACAGCTATAATGCTCCTCCTAGAATTAAAGTCAACAGTCATGTATAGTACGTAGTGACAGTTCTAGAAACTGAGACCAAAAGCCTCCATTTCTTGCTCAGAGAGAGATGTGGACACACCATGGAGCTCCCCAAATAGACGAGGAAGCTCAGGATATTACAAAGTTGTCCAAGTACCAGGCCTGGTGACCCTAGGAAGAAGGCTCAGAGAGGTGTGCCTTGCACAGCTGAGGAGCCCTGCAGGGTCAGGGTGAGCGTGGCCTGTTGGGGGCTCACAGTCCCTCCCCAGGAGCTGCTCTCATCCAAGGCCACATCCCCTGCCCAGGGAAGCGCCATCCAAGAACTGTTCCGTGAGGATCATGGGCCAGCTCTCTGGCCTCTTCCAGGGCTGCTCTGCAGGGCCGTGAGTCCAGAAAAAATAAGCTCCTCTTGGACAGAGAGTGTGGAAAAAGCTGTTAATGGCACACTGATCAACTAGTTTACCCAGAAAAAACAAGATCAACCAGTGTAGATTTGATTCAGAGATGCAGAAAAAGCCATTGCTCCGGATATCAGATGCTGGGGTTTGATAAGAGGAGGGAAAATGTTACATCTAGAGTAGAATTAGCTCAGATAAAAGAGGATTTCCCCATGTCATGGAAAAGAACAACCCAGGACCTACCCAGGACAAACCCTAACAATCAGAGTCCAAAGCAGCCAGTTACTCTGGGTTCTACCAAAAAGGCAGGGACAGAAGTCAGGAGGCTAGGAACTTCCTGGCGGTCCAGTGGTTAAGACCCTGTACGTCTACCTCAAGGGCCACCGGTTTGATCCCTGGTCAGGGAACTAAGATACTGCAGGCTATGAGGCACAGCCACAAAATAAATAAAACTTTTAAAAAAACTGCTTGTTTCTGACTATGTGCCAAGATCCAGCACCGTGTATGTAGTAAGGGTGGGGGAAATGTGTGTTAGTATGGGGGTTCTAAGGCAGGGTTTGTTTTTCCTGGGAAGACCCTGGACTTTTCCTCTTCTCACGTGATTGAACATCTCATCTCAGTCCACCAGGCCAATGGATCTCTGGCCAGCTTACATGGTTTGCAGCTGGAGCTATTAATTACTAAGTATATGTCTTTTATTAAATGATGGATAGCTTCTGTCCTTATTCAACCTTTACAGTGCTTTCAGTTTATTTGGAAGTTTCTGTAGTTTGGGGAATTTGTTTCGGTTACATGGCTTTAGGGCTATTCAAAACCACGGCTCCCCAGAAGAGGAGTTCGGGTTCATTTCAGGTTCATTTTTCTCATCAATAACTGTGCCATTAGCAAGGGTAGACAGGACGATAAGATCTTTGCTAGTTTTCATAATGGTTTTCCCGATGAAAATCTTCTCTGATTTTCATCTCACACATGAGCTTATCTTTGCTGGGGCTACTGGCTCTGAAAAGCACACCACACCAAATGAATGTTTCCATCACGAACTCCACCTCTGGACTGTGGAACAACCACATCAACCTGTTCTTGTGCCTTTATCCTCAGAGGGTGTATCTGTCAGGTGTGTCTGTTCAACAGCACAGTTGCACAGAATAATTTAGGAAAAGTTTAATGGAGGCTCTACTTGCAAAGGGAGCAGAGTTACAGGAAAGCAATAGTAGGTGGCGACACACCCTAGAGTTGGCAAGAGTGAGAAGCCACCACCGCCCTTGGGCATGAGGGCACTTGGGGGAGGGGTGGTTCCTGGACTTCAGAAGGAAAGTTGAAGCTCTGCCTCCACTAGCTCCAGCTGTGGCTGCAGCACAGGAGCCGTGGGCTCTGGTAGAAGAAGGATTCACAACAGGTGGTCTGGCACAAAGAGGCTGAGTGGAAAATTCCACCATCTCACTCTTCCCTTGCCCCACAGTTCCTGTCAGTGCCCCCACTTGCCAATCCAAACTGAAAACCAAAGGCCAAGGAGGACTTTAGAAGCAGGGCAAAAAATGGGTCCCAGAGCAAGGTGGAGGGTGGATCTGAGGAGCTGAGTGGAGAATAGAGCTTTTTCCTGTCTGTGCCCAGTTCCTAAGAGAAACTTCCATTAAGTCCTTTGGCCTGTTTCCGTCTCTCATGTTTTTGGTTGACAGTCCTAAAGCCACATCCCTTCCAGGAATCGCATCATAAATAAATTACTTGTGCTCAAATCTTTGTATCACTGTCTGTTTCTTGG
The DNA here is from genome assembly GCF_055505025.1 of Bos grunniens. NCBI lineage: Eukaryota > Metazoa > Chordata > Mammalia > Artiodactyla > Bovidae > Bos > Bos grunniens. Next base: position 81,647,881 of record NC_141174.1, on the reverse strand, counting down.
AAAACCCAATCTAAGATATCCCTCGAAATCAAGATTTATTAAATCTACTGTAATTAGTACAATATGATGTTGATGCAGAGAATCAGAGTCCAGCAAAAAAGACACATTTATTCATGGATATTTGGTTTAGGCAAAGGAGGAAGTGCAGGACAGTGGGAAAGGACACTCATTTCGGTGCATATTGCTGGGCCAAGTGACTATCTATTGAGAAAAATGAAATTTGACCCTCATCTCACACACACACAAAAATCAATACCAGGTGTTCCACACATTAAAGGTAAAATAATAAAACTTTTAGACAACATGACAGGAGTATCTCTATTACCCTGGGGTTTAGAAAGATTTCTTCAAGGCACACAAAAATCACTAAACTTAAAGCAAGTTTCCCAACCATGCACTACTGACATTTGGAATGGGATAAGTTTTTGTTGCAGGGAATGTCCTGTGCATTATAGGATGTTTCACAGCATCCCTGGTCTCTACTTATTGATGCCAAAAGTACCACCATCACAGCCCCAGTCAAGACAACCAAAAATGTCTCCAAGACATTGCCAAATGGTTCCTGGAGGGAACTGCTGCCATTTGGGGAGGGAGACAGAACACCCAGGTAAAACTGAATCTCAGCTCCAACAACAACAAAAAAATAGTGTGTGTCCCAAAAATTTCCTAGGCAATAAATTTTTTCACTACTTATCTAATATTCAGATTTAACTAGGGGCCCTGTATTTTACCTGAAACTCACTGCCAGTTGAGAACTACTGTCTTAAAGGGGAAATGATTTGATAAATCAGATTATAAGAAAGACTTCCACTCATCAAAAGAGACCTTTAAGAGAGTAAACAGGCAAGCTACCCCACGGAGGAAGATCTATACACCACATATGTCAACAAAGGGCTCATGTGCAGAATTTATAGATAATGCCCATCAATAAATAAGAAAAAATCAAACAACCCTAAAGAAACACTGACAAGAGACTTGGAACAGGACGTTCACAAATCAGATATCCAAAAGGCCACTGAGCATGTGAAAGGCACCCAATCTTATCAGTAATCAGGAAAATACAAATTAAAACTACAATCGCTACCACTACACAATCACCAGAATGGCTTAGAAAGACTGATAATACAAGTCTAGGCAAGGAGAGCCACAGGAACTCTTCTAGTGATGAAAGGAGTGTAAACTGAGTCAACCACTTTGACAGCCTCAGTCCGGAAACTGAAAACTTGCATATCCCCTCACCTAACAATTTCACTCCTAGGAATGTGCCCTAAAGAAATAACTGTATCATAAAGCATAAACAAGCACGCTCAAAACAACAGCGTATTTGGAAGCAGCCCAAAAGTCCATCCACAGTAGGAGGAAAAAATACAATTGTGGAATGGTCTTTTTAGAAAAGGCAAAGGAACCAGAGATCAAATTGCCAACATCCTCTGGATCATCGAAAAAGCAAGAGAGTTCAAGAAAAACATCTATTTCTGCTTTACTGACTATGCCAAAGCCTTTGACTGTGTGCATCACAATAAACTGTGAAAAATTCTGAAAGAGATGGGAATACCAGACCACCTGACCTGCCTCTTGAGAAACCTGTATGCAGGTCAGGAAGCAACAGTTAGAACTGGACATGGAACAACAGACTGGTTCCAAATAGGGAAAGGAGTACGTCAAGGCTGTATATTGTCACCCTGCTTATTTAACTTATATGCAGAGTACATCCTGAGAAACTCTGGGCTGAAAGAAGCACAAGCTGGAATCAAGATTTCCGGGAGAAATACCAATAACCTCAGATATGCAGATGACACCACCCTTATGGCAGAAAGTGAAGAGGAACTAAAAAGCCTCTTGATGAAAGTGAAAGAGGAGAGTGAAAAAGTTGGCTTAAAGCTCAACATTCAGAAAACTAAGATCATGGCATCTGGTCCCATCACTTCATGGCAAATAGATGGGGAAATAGTGGAAACAGCGTCAGACTTTATTTTTTGGGCTCCAAAATCACTGCAGATGGTGATTGCAGCCATGATATTAAAAGACACTCACTCCTTGAAAGGAAAGTTATGACGAACCTAGATAGCACATTGAAAAGCAGAGACATTACTTTGCCCACAAAGGTCCGTCTAGTCAAAGCTATGGTTTTTCCAGTGGTCATGTATGGATGTGAGAGTTGCGCCGAAGGATTGATGCTTTTGAACTGTGGTGTTGGAGAAGACTCTTGAGAGTCCCTTGGACTGCAAGGAGATCCAACCAGTCCATTCTGAAGGAGATCAGCCCTGGGATTTCTTTGGAAGGAATGATGCTAAAGCTGAAATTCCAGTACTTTGGCCACCTCATGTGAAGAGTTGACTCATTGGAAAAGACTCTGATGCTGGGAGGGATTGGGGGCAGGAGGAGAAGGGGATGACAGAGGATGAGATGGCTGGATGGCATCACCGACTAGATGGACGTGAGTTTGGGTGAACTCCGGGAGTTTGTGATGGACAAGGAGGCCTGGTGTGCTGCGATTCATGGGGTCGCAAAGAGTTGGACACGACTGAGCGACTGAACTGAACTGAACTGAATATCACATGAGATACTATCAATAAAAATTAACCACTGGTATGCACAATAACCTGGACGAATCTCAAAAACATAATGTTGAGGGGAGGAAAAGAGGCAGATTTAAAAGAAGACCTATTGTCAGTCCATCTCTATAAAACTCAGAAACTAACAAAACTAATCTATGGTATTAAAAGTCAAAATAGACAGCTACCTTTGGTGAAGATCAACGAGGCAGGACTCAAGACCGTGACTGAGGTTGGAGAATACGGGACCTCCTGCAGGGGGGTAGGGGGGTTGGTGTGGATGTGCTCGTCCTGACTGGGGTGGTGGTTACATGGATGTGTTCACATTCAGTTATGGCAGTGTTAGACTGTAATTAAAGGTTTAGGAGGGTTTTTTGTTAAGTCGGTTTTGAGTCCAAGTTTTTTGGTTGCCTTATTTCTAGTTACCATCTAATTCTTACTATTCAGTGACTTCTCTTTTTCCCCAACCAGCCAATTTCACCGTATTTTTAAAAGGGGTATTTTTACCTATAGCAGCCTTTTTGACTAGGCTGGTTAATCACCAAGGAAAATTTAAGTACCTGAAAACAGTAACCCAGAAATTTATTTCTTAATTTGTAGGGTTCTTATGGGTTGTTGCCTTTTGATATTGTATCTTTCAACTTTTCACTAACAAATCTTCCTATGGTATCTCAGTTACCTCCCTTCTCCGACTTAACTGAGTGTAAACACCATTACCTGGTATGGTTTATATGGCAGTCTATTTCTAAAACCTAAAATCTTGTGTAAAAACATCACCTCTAATTTCCACCCTAAAAAGGCATTTTCCATCCTTTGTTTCCTCAAATAGTCCAGTCTGTATTAAATTAACAGCTTCTCTTATCTCACTTTGCACTCTCCGGTCTGGTTAGGGGGCCCACAATAGAGAGTGGTCCGCTTTTTCACATTCCCATTTCCCTCTTCCATCCATCCTGAATCATAAAAGTATACTTTGCCCCTCACTACCTCACCCACTCATTCCAGAGTTCCTAAAAAGGATGCCAAATAGTTCTAGCAAGCCAATGAATACATAAAGTTTTATTCATCTGGCAATGATATGTCTTCTAAAGAAACTTCTAAGACTATATTGTGTCACACAATCAGCAGACATTACAAGCAAGTGTGATTTTGAGAATCACATGAGAATGTTATTTCCTCCCAAACATTTAGTAAGTTTTCACTTCAAGATCATCTACGCCTTCCTCACATACAGGGCCACTACACTCCTATATGCCTATCCATGTCCTTTACTCTGGAATTTTGTCCCGGTAAATCAGATAAGCGCTCTTATGCTGTTCATTTGCCACAGAGGGTTTCAAACCTCCGTTTTTAATTCGTGACCCACCCCGCAGCCCGGGCGGAGAGGCGGGGCGTTTCCTCAGGATTTGAGCTCTTGCTGCGGCTCCGCTCCGAGGCTCAGGACTTGCTCCCGCTTCGCCATGTTCCTTTCCTGGGTGGCCGGGCAACTCTGGCCCGGACACCAATGAAAGGCCGCCTGCGGAGGGAGGCGTGAATGCTGCATCTTTAAATACAGAAAGTGGGCTGCCTGCCGGGGTGTGCGGACTAGAGTGGCGGAGGGAGAGGACGAGGCCGTGGTGCCCAGCGAGAGCATGGCACGCGACCAAGCACACAGCTAGCGGGCCGGCTGGGCTCAAGCGCTAGCTCCGCGGATGGTAGCTGAGCTCGCGGAACACCTGCCATGCAATGCGCAGGCGCGGCTCTGGCCGCAGGGGTGGGGCTGCCAGGGCGAGGGGGTGGGTTTTTGCTGGGGTTTGGGATGCCTAGAATTAAGGACCATCGCCCCGAAGATTATTTATTTAGGACCATGGGGGGCAGTAGGACCCATGAAGGAACTGTGGTGCTGGAGAAGACGCCTCAGAGTCCATTGGCCAGCAAGGAGATCAAACCAGTCAATCTTAAGGGAAATCAACCCTGAATACTCCCCTTGGAAGGACTGATGCTGAAGCTGAAACTTAAGTATTTTGGTCATCTTATACGAACAGCTAACTCACTGGAAAAGTCCCTGATGCTGTGAAAGATTGAGGGCAGAAGACGAAGGGGGCATCAGAGGATGAGATGGCTGGATGGCATCACCAATGCAACGGACATGAACTTGGGCAAACTCTGGGAGATGGTGAGGGACAGAGAGGCCTGGTGTGCTGAAATCCATGGGGTCGCAAAGAGTCAGACACGACTGGGTGACTGAACAACAACAATGGTGGTCAAGCTTTGTTTTAAGTGCTTTGCTACTGCTGTTAAGTCGCTTCAGTCGTGTCCGACTTTGTGCGACCCCATAGACGGCAGCCCACCAGGCTCCTCCGTCCCTGGGATTCTCCAGGCAAGAACACTGGAGTGGGTTGCCATTTCCTTCTCCAGTGCATGAAACTGAAAAGTGAAAGTGAAGTCGCTCAGTCGTGTCGGACTCCTCTCGACCCCATGGACTGCAGCCCACCAGGCTCCCCTGTCCATGGGATTTTCCAGGCAAGAGTACTGGAGTGGGTCGCCATTGCCTTCTCCGATAATAATAATTAAATAGAATGGATTTCCACTTTCTTTTGCTTATGTGGTGCCAAGCACTTAGAGACTGAATAATGCTGAAAGTACTATTCTTCTTATAAACATAATGTTTATGGGTGAATGACGTGTGCTGGGCACTATGATGTAGCAGTTCAGTTCAGTTCAGTCACTCAGTAGTGTCCGACTCTGTGACCCCATGGACTGCAGCACTCCAGGCTTCCTTGTCCATCACCAATTCCCGGAGCTTACTCAAACTCATGTCCATTGAGTTGGTGAGGCCATCCAACCATCTCATCCTTCATCGTCCCCTTCTCCTGCCTTCAATCTTTCCCAGCATCAGGGTCTTTTCAAATGAGTTAGTTGTTCACATCAGGTGGCCAAAGTATTGGAGTTTCAGCTTTAGCATCAGTCCTTCCAATGAACACCCAGGACTGATTTCCTTTAGGATGGACTGGTTGGATCTCCTTGCAGTCCAAGGGACTCTCAAGAGTCTTCTCCAACACCACAGTTCAAAAGCATCAGTTCTTCAGCACTCAGCTTTCCTTATAGTCCAACTCTCACATCCTGGAAAAACCATAGCCTTGACTAGACAGACCTTTGTTGGCAAAGTAATGTCTCTGCTTTTTAATATGCTGTCTAGGTCGGTCATAACTTTCCTTCCAAGGAGCAAGCATCTTTTAATTTCATGGCTGCAGTCACCTTCTGCAGTGACTTTGGAGCCCCCCAAAATAAAGTCTGACACTGTTTTCATTGTTTCCCCATCTATTTGCCATGAAAGTGATGGGACCAGATTCCATGATCCTAGTTTTCTGAATGTTAAGCTTTAAGCCAACTTTTTCACTCTCCTCTTTCACTTCATCAAGAGGTTCTTTAGTTCTTCTTTGCTTTGCCATAAGGGTGGTGTCATCTGCATATCTGAGGTTATTGATATTTCTCCCAGCAATCGTGATTTCAGCTTGTGTTTCATCCAGCAAAATTTAGTAAATCACAAGAGAAATAAAAAGATTCATGATCCAGCAATGAAATAGGAGGACCATATCTCTCACCTGGCTTGGCTTTTTCTGCCTTTGTCTATTTGCTGTACTATCGGTCAGGGAGAAACAAAACCAGGAAAAGTCTCCTGATGGCCGTTTCACAGCCCAGAGCCAGAACCCTGGAAACAATCTGCAGCCTGTAGCCTGTGGAGCCCTCTACCAAGGTCACAGATGTGGAGCTCTATACCAAGGTCATTTCCAGAACTGACCAAGCCCCATAGCATGAGTTGCCCCTAATCTTAACCGGCCAGCTACCTGACTCCATAGTAGATAAAAATATGCACCCTATAGCACCCTAACCAATGACCTAATGCCACCAATGGAGCAGGAATTTTCTGTTTTGAGGCTATAAAAATTTGCTATTAACCCTTAAAAGGCTCAGTTCTCCCTTGACCGGGAGCGCTCTTCAAATGTCCTGTCCCACTCTGATAAACTCTATTCGTTTCTCATTCTTCCTCGTGTCTGGAAATTCTTTTCCAACCTGCGCTCAGATCACAACATAGCCCTTCCTTTGAATGGCTGCTGCTGCTACTGCTGCTAAGTCGCTTCAGTCGTGTCCGACTCTATGCGACCCCATAGACGGCGGCCCACCAGGCTCCCCCGTCCCTGGGATTCTCCAGGCAAGAACACTGGAGTGGGTTGCCATTTCCTTCTCCAATGCATGAAAGTGGAAAGTGAAAGTGAAGTCACTCAGTTATGTCCGACTCTTAGCGACCCCATGGACTTCAGCCTACCAGGCTCCTCCGTCCATGGGATTTTCCAGGCAGGAGTACTGGAGTGGGGTGCCATTGCCTTCTCCGTTTGAATGGCTAGGAAGTGTAATTTCTGGGTTACTGAGACCTCTGGTGGTGCAACAAGAGCTACTCATGCTAAACATTTCCCTTCAGCCTGACCAAAGGTCAATCCCTCACACACACACACACACACACACACACACACACACACACTCCAGTACTCAAACACACAGGAGCATCTGGAAAGAAAAAGACAGATCTCAAGGGCACTTGGTCTTCATGGTAGATCCAGAGCAAGAGCAGAAAGACATGGGGCTGATGCCAGAGGTGAGAAAGTATCAACTCCAGAGTAAGGCCCCACTGGGAACGGATGTCTGGATAGTGGCCTAGCTGGAGAGGGTGGCATCTAGAAATCTTCATGGAGGGAAGAGAAGAGGAGGTATGGCCCTGGGAGAAGAGTTGGCATCTGCACAGAGGTTAAGGCTCAGAGGACATTGTTTCTATCACCACAAACTCTGGGGTCTGAGACTGTGTTAAAAAGGTAGACCAGAGGGGTTCTAGGGTCCTCTATCTGTTGGGTCTCCATGTAAGGATTTTGGTTGATTGGTTTTATCATATTTTAATCAGAAACTACCTGAAATGATGGTGTGAACAGCATTTAGCAAGTCACATCCAAGAGCCTGAGAGAAAGTGCAGATTAAAAAAAAAAAAGTGATGATGTGAATAGAATTTAACAAGTCACATCCCAGAGCCTGAGAGAAGTTGCCCAAACAAAATGAAGAGGGCATTCACACACATTAGAGCTTGCACGGGGGAAGGTGCAGAGTCACCAGCAAACACCCCATCCCTTTAGTCCCTGCTAAAGGAAGGATACCTCCCTGAGTCCTGGCTTCCTGTCCTGCCCCACAGTGATGGCCTGACCACCCAGAGGGACTGTGCTCAGCTCCTTTTGCTGTTTCAGGAAGCAACTATAAGGGAAACAGTTTCATTTCAATGAATGAAGTCCTTATGATTACAACAGACTCAGGAGGGACCCCAGTCTTCCTGAAGGGCACCAGCTGCACCTGCCCTTCCACCCAGATGTGCAGATGGAAATTTCTCATGTCTTGTTATCTGGCTCAGATTTGAACGTTTTAACTGCCAATGCGTCAGACGGACTGTGAGATCTGCGAACCGTTTAATCTAACTACATCAGTTGTCAAAGCACAGGCTGAAGAGGAAGGAGAAGCTGACCCACCAATCCCCAGAACCCCAAACAAAAACATCTTTAAGGCATTAAGAGCCTGCTCTCTATCAGCCTCCCAGGGGAGGAGTGGTGGCTGGGATCAGAGTGCTGTCCCACTCTGTATGTAAATCTCCTCTTACAAAGGGCATAAAGCTCTGGAAGAGATTCCCACCTCACCTCCATGAGGCTATGGATGGACCTCCACTCTCCTGAATCTGTGGTCTAAAGGTACCTGACTACCAAACACTCCTCCGCTTCTCCCCATAGCTCCTCACCCTTGCCCCTTCCCAGGCACTGTCTGGCAACCAAGCCTTTGGGTTACAAAGATAGTCTGGCAACCCAGAAGGTAGCCTCAGTCCCAAAACACACTTTGTTTTTGGTCTCTAGAGATTTATTTTCTAGCTAACTCAACAATGCATTAAAGTGAAGATGAGTTCAAGTCTATCCAGCACATTCAGGAACTCTGTAATGGAAATTTATGCCACACAGTGTTCCTCCCACATATTTTTAAAAACTCATTCAGCTTTTCAGTGTGTGGAACAGTTTGGAAAGGAAAAAAACATGCAAAAACAGAGATCTATTCAAGAAACTATTGCAGAAAATAGATCAAAGAGGATAATATTAATAACTTGAAGATGAGTAATGGTGGCACAGATAGAAATAGATGGATCTAGAAGATATTTAGTAAGTAAAGTCAACAGATCGCTTCAAGAAAATTAGAGATACCAAGGGAACACTTCATGCAAAGATGAGCTCAATAAAGGACAGAAACGGTATGGACTTAACACAAGCAGAAGATATTAAAAAGAGGTGGCAAGAATACACAGAAGAACTGTACAAAAAAGAGCTTCACGACCCAGATAATCACGATGGTGTGATCACTCACCTACAGCCAGACATCCTGGAATGTGAAGTCAAGTGGGCCTTAGGAAGCATCAATATAAACAAAGCTAGTGGAGGTGATGGAATTCCAGTTGAGCTATTTCAAATCCTGGAAGATGATGCTGTGAAAGTGCTGCACTCAATATGCCAGCAAATTTGGAAAACTCAGCAGTGGTCACAGGACTGGAAAAAGTCAGTTTTCATTCCAATCCCTAAGAAAGGCAATGCCAAAGAATGCTCAAACTAACGCACAAATGCATTCATCTCACACGCTAGTAAAGTAGTGCTCAAAATTCTCCAAGCCAGGCTTCAGCAATACATGAACTATGAACTTCCAGATGTTCAAGCTGGTTTTACAAAAAGCAGAGGAACCAGAGATCAAATTGCCAACATCCGATGGATCATCGAAAAAACAAGAGAGTTCCAGAAAAACATGTACTTCTGTTTCATTGACTATGCCAAAGCCTTAGACTGTGTGGATCACAACAATCTGTGGAAAATTCTTCAAGAAATGGGAATACCAGACCACCTGACCTGCTTCTTGAGAAATCTGTATGCCGGTCAGGAAGCAACAGTTTGAACTGGACATGGAACAACAGACTGGTTCCAAATAGGAAAAGGAGTACGTCAAGGCTGTATATTGTCACCCTGCTTATTTAACTTAAGGTTAACTTAAAGGTCCATCTAGTCAAGGCTATGGTTTCACCAGTAGTCATGTATGGATGTGAGAGTTGGACTATAAAGAAAGCTGAGCACTGAAGAATTGATGCTTTTGAACTGTGGTGTTGGAGAAGATTCTTGAGAGTCCCTAGCACTGCAAGGAGATCCAACCAGTCCATCCTAAAGGAAATCAGTCCTGGGTGTTCATTGGAAGGACTGATGCTAAAGCTGAAACTCCAATACTTTGGCCACCTGATGCGAAGAGCTAACTAATCTGAAAAGACCCTGAGGCTGGGAAAGATTGAGGGCAAGAGAAGGGAACGACAGAGGATGAGATGGTTGGGTGGCATCATCAACTCAATGGACATGAGTTTGAGTCGACTCCAGGAGTTGGTGATGCTTAGGGCTGCAGTCCATGGGGTTGCAAAGAATCGGACATGAAAAGCAGAGATATTACTTTGTCAACAAATGTCCGTCTAGTTAAGGCTATGGTTTTTCCAGTGGTCATGTATGGATGTGAGAGTTGGACTATAAAGACAGCTGAGCACAGAAGAATTGATGCTTTTGAAGTGTGGTGTTAGAGAAGACTCTTGAGAGTCCCTTGGACTGCAAGGAGATCCAACCAGTCCATCCTAAAGGAGATCAGTCCTGGGTGTTCATTGGAAGGACTGATGTTGAAGCTGAAACTCCAATACTTTGGCCACCTGATGCGAAGAGCTGACTCGCTGGAAAAGACCCTGATGCTGGGAAAGATTGGCAGGAGGAGAACTGGACGACAGAGGGTGAGATGGTTGGATGGCATCACCAACTCAATGGACATGGGTTTAGGTGGACTCCGGGAGTTGGTGATGGACAGGGAGGCCTGGCGTGCTGCGGTTCATGGGGTTGCAAAGAGTTGGACACGACTGAGCGACTGAATTGAATTGAGGGACTGAACTGAACTGAAGTGAGAGTTGGACACGACTGAGCGACTGAATTGAATTGAGGGACTGAACTGAACTGAAAGTCAACAGAGTTTTAGATATCCAAAAAGAGATATCTAATGGGAAGTTTTTATAGAATTCAGTAGCTCTCAGGCTCTCCTATAGTTCGCAGGTGATTTGGGAAGTCTTATTTTTTAAAATTGGTAACTGAGTTCCCCGAGATACATACCTGGGAGAAAGTGCAGAACGGAAAGAGATGAAGATCCTAGGACCCAGCTTCGAGGAATATCAACATTTTAAGACATGGAAGTAGAACAAGCAACAGAGACTGAACAAAGATAAGCAAAAGACCCAAACGAGAGTGAGACTTTTGTTGAGGCTGAGAAACAAGCATTTCCAAAGGGAGGGACGAGTCAGCAAGTGTCCAGCGATGCAGAGGTCAAGAAAAACGAAAACTAGGCATTAGTTTTGGTGACACATTGGAAATTGGTGATCTTGGCGAGAGAGGCAGAGAATGATAAAGGCAAAGCCAGCGGATGCGAAGTAGAAGTAGAAAACGGACCCCGCTCTTTAAAGAAGTTTGATTATAAAGACATTAGCAGAGGAAGAACAGTGCAGGAGAAGGATTATTTTAAGTAGAAGAGAACTTGAGGACGTTTAAATGCCGACAGCAAGGAGCTGGAACAGGCAGAAGAAAAGGTAAAATAATAGGCTGGGTAGAAAGAAATCCATTCTACCGCTGGACAGATTCTCTTGGACTACTGATCCGTCTAACCGAATAGACATCCAGAATTCGGCGGTTAGAGTAGCTTCGGGCTTTAGGTCAAAGGTTTTTTCTACGCTAAAATCTTCCCTCCTTCACCTCCTCCCCTCTTTGGCTTGTCCCCTCAGTCTACTCCCCGGCCCCGCCTCCTTGCCTGGTCCCAGCCACGCCTTGTAATGAAAAATACCACCTTCTCTACGAGTTCTTCCGGGTCGCCAGGCAGGGCCACTCCCAGCCTCAATCCGGCCCGCCCCACAACTGGAGCGCGCCTCCCGGAAAAACGCATGCGCAAAAGGCTACAGCGGCGTCCTAGAGAAGAGACACTCTAAATCTTGCGCAGGCGCGTTAGGTCGTGGTCGCGATGCGGGTTCTTGTGGGTGAGGGAGGGCGGGAAGGGGGTGGGCGCGGGAGGGGGCAGGTTTATAAAAAGAAGATACAGCCAGAAGTTGAGGGCTTAGGAGACTGTTTCTGAGAGAGGGTACCGTCTCATGCACAGGCTACTTGGCCTTTGCCTCCAAGCCCTAGGGGCCGAATCTCCCTAAACCCTGTGTTTCACCCTGCAAGCATCGCGGGGAGGGGGCAAGAAGGAGGGGAGAAGTCTGAAGTCATATGGGAGGGCACCAGAGAAGGGGGCTACATGCGAGGACGGAAGGCCCCCCGGGCGGATAAACACCTCGTATTTTCTGATCAGGTGGCGGGACGGGCTTCATTGGGACAGCCCTAACCCAGCTGCTGAAGGCCAGGGGCCACGAAGTGACGTTGATCTCCCGAAAGCCAGGGCCAGATCGGATCACGTGGGTATGTCCATATTCTGGAGGCATGGAAAGAAGGCTTAGTTGGGTGGCTCCTAGCGAGGCCTCGAGGCCACTGTGTGCTTTCTCCCACAGGATGATCTCACGACGTCGGGGTTGCCCCGCTGCGATGCTGCAGTCAACCTGGCGGGAGAGAACATCCTCAACCCTCTCCGCAGGTCAGCCGGGCCCTGAAGCTGACATTCTTCAGAGCAGAGGGCCGATTCTGATGGGAACCTGTGAGCTGTGGAGATTGGGGCTGGCAGATGGAGAACTCAACCTATATTCCGAACTTCTCGTTCCCTCACCCTCTCTCCTCCACACTCACTTACCCTTCTTCCCAGTCGGTGGACCTTACTCCCCATTCAGGATGCCCCCAAGTACCTGTGCCTTTTCCCTCTACAGGAGAGGTGGACCGTTTCTCTAAGCCGCAATGAGGGCTTTACTAGGCGTGGATATAGATGGGCCCCAGGGAAAGAGGGAAGGAAGGGTATGTGCGTATATTTAGTGGTATTTTATTCCCCTCTGTGTTACTCCTATGACTGAGCATGCATGCATGCATGTTTCTCCTGCAGGTGGAATGCAGCCTTTCAAAAAGAAGTTCTCAGCAGCCGCCTGGAGACCACCCAAACGCTGGCTAGAGCCATAGCCAAGGCCCCACAACCCCCCCAGGCCTGGGTCTTAGTCACAGGTGTAGGTATGCCCCCCACCAGCCTTTAGACTAGCCAGGGAAAGGAGGGAGTACAGTGAGGGGTAGCTCAGGCTCCAGAGTGCTGGTCTTTTCCAGGCACAGGAACTACCTAGGCCCTCATTCCACGCACATTTTTTCTGACTTTTGTGTACTTTCACTGAGAAATGGGGACCTCAGAGAAAGTGAGAGGAGTGGCACTGCTCCCAGTGCCTGAGAAAGCTCCACCTACTCCCAGGCCCCTTATTTCTCAGAGCACAGAGCTTTAGGAACAGAATTGTCAGTTTTTGTATTTTGCCTTTGGGACCAAATTTTATATATATATATATACACATACATACACACACGTTTAGTTGCTTAGTTGTGTCCCACTCTTTGTAACCCCACAGACTGTAGCCTCCCAGGTTCCTCTATCCATGGGATTCTCCAGGCAAGAATACTGGAGTGGCCATTTCCTTCTCCAGGGCATCTTCCCGATCCAGGGATTGAACCCACGTCTCTTGCATTACAGGCAGATTCTTCACCAGTGAGCCACCAGGATAGATATATATCTACACACACACGCACGCATACACTATATACACTACACATACATATACACTAGTCACTATTCTAAGTGCTTTGCCCATATTCCATATAATCCTCACAAGAAATCTATGTGATAGGTATTATTCCTATTTTAAAGACGTAAAAATTCTGCACAGACAGGTTATGTAATTTGCCTGAAGTGACAAATAATTTTGGAGCTGAGATTAAAACTCAGGCAGCCTGGCACCGAAGTCTGTTCTTAGCTTCTGCACTCTAGCAGTCTCAGCTTAGCCCTCTAATGAAAGATAAGAATGACTCCAAGGCAGGAACGGGTCAGCTCATGGAGAAGTTGTAGGGGAAACTATCCACGGCTCTGACTACCCATGGAGAGACTCCCAAGGTGCCAAGGAGGGCGAGGTAAGGGAAGCCTTGACTGCAAAGGGCCAGATGGGACAAAGGACACCCAGGGCAGACCAGTGCTGTTCCTCCGGCAGCTTACTACCAGCCCAGCCTGACTGCGGAGTACGACGAGGACAGCCCAGGAGGGGATTTCGACTTTTTCTCCAACCTCGTAACCAAATGGGAAGCTGCAGCCAGGCTTCCTGGAGATTCTACACGCCAAGTGGTGGTGCGCTCCGGTGAGAACAAGGGGTCTGGGTATCAGACAGGGTTGGAATGTCTTCTCTGGACCAGGAGGGGGTGGGGTTAAGGGAAGCTGAGCTCACAGGAGATGCCACTTCTGGCTGACCTGCAGGTGGGTGGACAGGACAGCCCAAAGAGAGCCACAGCCCTCACCTGCCACAGAGCAGAGTCAGTATAGGTAAAGAGTGATGAAGGCAAAGTGGAGAGGAACAGTGGGGGTGCCTGGAGGTTGAGGGACCTCCCTGTACCATCCTTCTTGCCTGCTCTAGGGGTTGTGCTGGGTCGTGGAGGCGGTGCCATTGGTCATATGCTGTTGCCTTTCCGCCTGGGCCTGGGGGGCCCCATTGGCTCAGGCCACCAGTTCTTCCCCTGGATTCACATCAGAGACCTGGCGGGAATCCTGGCCCATGCCCTTGAAACAAGCCATGTCCAGGGGATCCTGAACGGAGTGGCTCCCGCCTCCTCCACCACCAATGCTGAGTTTGCCCGGGCCTTGGGCACAGCCCTGGGCCGCCCAGCCTTCATCCCTCTCCCCAGTGCTGTGGTACAAGCTGTCTTTGGACGAGAACGTGCCGTCATGCTGCTGGAGGGCCAGAAGGTGGTCCCACGGCGGACACTGGCTGCTGGCTACCAGTATTCTTTCCCAGAGCTGGGGGCTGCCTTGAAGGAAGTCATAGCCTAAACAGGGAGGCTCAAGGCAGGGCCTGAGGCCTGTTCCTCAGCAGGGGCTTGCTGGTGAGAGACTGCATAAGCTCGGGTTCTCCTCTAGTGACTGAAAACCATCCGGTTCTTAAGCCCCCTTTCTTGCTCACTGTCCCACTGCTCCATCTTATTTAACTGAGAGGTTTCCGCTATTTCAGGGTTACAGTCACATCAATTTGGGACCTTAACTTCTTCAACTCCTCATAGATATATATCTCAGTTTGGTCTCCTTGTGTGTCCTGTTCCTGCCCCATTTCTCCTTCTTGGTATTCAGAGAATGTTTTGCAGTTTAGGCAATAAAGACAAATTAATTGACTGGCTTCAGCTCATCTCTTTGTTCTAGATTCTCCTGAAATTTATTTCAAAGAATGTCATCCGAGATGACCCTTTCCTTTACGTGGAGTTTTGAAAATGGTAACGGGCAACATCTCCCTTCTTGGTCCCTTGACTGCCAAAAGAGCTGGCAACAAATTTGAGGCACAAGGTTATAACAAAGGCAGAGGTGAGAAGACAAGAGGAACAGTGATCCATTTCCGGTGGGCTCTGTGGTCACCCTGCATACTTACTTGTTCACACAATGCTGTTAGGGTACCAGCAGAGGAAGAAACAGGCCAGAGTCTAGGACAGCCTCTGGTCTGTCACTGGACAGCAGTGAACTGATAAACAATCACACTCTGGCCCGTTCATCAAGCTGCAGCAGGACAAAGCTGTGCAAAGCTTAGGACTGTCGGTAGCCAAGGACCTGCCTCTCATCTCAGGCCACTTCAGTCAACCAGAGTCCCTAGCACAAAAGGGCAGATGTTACCTCAAGCCCACTGCACATCCACCAGCACTGAAAGTGAAAAGTACAAGGAACCTGTCAAAAACTACAAACTTGAACATTTTGGGGGAAAAACGTCCCAAGTATTCATCGAAGACCATCTCCCTCTATCAACCCTGATTTCTGCCATAGTTTGACTAGAAGTAATTCCCCCAGCTCCCAATTCAGACCATGTTAACCAATTTCTTTTCTTCTGAGGGGACTGTGGGTTATCTTTGAATCATTGTCACAGCCCCAACTAGTCTCTCCCCAGTACGACTGCCCCCAGCCCTGCTCAGTGTGGTGTACCTCAGCCATGGGCAGGGGTGGCAACACTGGGACTCAAGGACCTCCTCCATCATCAACCTCCACATGCTAGCTGCTGGTATGAGGATCTCAGGTGATTTCAACTCCCTTTATCACTCAGGCAGCAAAAGTCAGAGCCTAAACAGAGGGCATCGTCTAGGGACTTGCTGCAGGGCTCAGACAGCACTGAACCCAGAGGCAGCTGTCCTACTTCTTTACCTGGTCTTGGACTCTAGGAAGTTGCCTGGCTCTGTACTGTTCCTGAGGGAATGACTGGCCTCAAAGGTAGAAGTAACAGAAGCATATTTAGGACTGCACTAAAGGAAGGGCTGACTAGTACTGTCTATAGATGAACGTACTGCCTCGGAGCTCGTAGATTTCCTGGCACGGGAGGACTTCAGATACAATGACATGTAGGAACCAAGGTGGACAGAGAAAGTCCGGAGGTGACAGCAGTTGGTCCGACTCTGAGTCTTCCATTTTGGTTTTCCAGATTAGCTCCTCTAGGTACAAGAAGCTCTATAAACCCTTCCCATCCGCATACACGCACACACAGAGCAGAAGTGGGATTCACTTTATGCGACACAGCTGTTCTGTAGAGAAAATGCTGGGGTCAGGTCACATGATCGTTGTCCTCACAGAACATGGCTTCATCAGTTTGGTGACTGCTCAGCGCTCGAGCAAGTGCGTTAACCAGAGACTGGGACTAGCCGACACATTCGTTCATCTGTAAACAAACACCTGGATGCAACAGGAGAGCTGCCGTTGAGAGGAACAAACCCTGAGAGTTTACTGGTAATGCAGTCACCCTAATTACCTGTTCTGTAAATGTGGATTGGGGGGGAGGGTTGCCCAAAAGGGACGCAGCCATTACAGGGCACATTATACTGAGGATGCAGTGTTAAAATCCAGGGCACAGGCCCTGGGGACAGAGGACCCTCAGCTCTCTGAAAGTGAGGTTCTGGTTAAGAAGCCTGTGCAACCACAGACAGACACACCTGAGACTTGGTCCAAGTACCTTTCGTCCAAAGGGTTTTTCCTCCACGTTCTCATCTCTCCTCCCAACAGGCATTTTTACCCCCGACTTGTAGGCAAAAGTAAAGACCAAGATCAGTCAAGGTGACAGGCAGGCACAGCTGAGACCAGAAGCCAAGTCTCCCTCTGCCTTCTCCACCAGCTCGCTGCTGCCCCACTGTGACCCAGACCCCAGAACACTAGCCTTTCCAGGGGCCAGCATTCCCTTTGGTGCGCCCAGGAGCCCAGCCAGGCCTGGGAAGCGTCCCTGTCCTCTGGCCTTCAGAGCAGCAGCCAGGAGGAGGAAAGGCTTAGCTTCCCGGCCACCTGTTCTCCATTCCCCTCCCACCTACCCTAGCCTCTACCCCCAGCTCGGCGTGGAGGAGGGGCCAGCAGTCCCAGTCTCCGGAACCCACCCCTTGCAGCAGCCCCCACTCCCTACAGAAACCCTGCGAAAGGCAAGGTTGAGAAGTTAAGGCTGAGAAGAACCTCCTGAGAGCTGGTCGAGGTCCTGACTCAAGATGAGATCAGGTCACGTCATGGACCTGTCCCCAAAGTGCTCCACACCAGAGCATTCCTCACATACGAATGCTCTTCCTCAGAACTTCCCTGACACAAAGCACCAACTCAGGGGGAGACTGGGGCAGGGTGTGAGCAGCAGAGGGACCCTCACAGGATGAGCTGAACTGGGTGAGACGAGCTGAGCAGGGGGGCAGCCACTCAGCCAGGTGAGGCTCAGAAGTTGAGACTAAGCAGGGCCTCAGAGAGCTGGTTGATGTCCCGGCAGTACGGCTCACGCTGCAGGATGAAGTCCACCTTGTGATCCTGGCCCCAAAACACCTCCAGCAGTTGGCGCCGGAGCCGCTCTGTCTCCCGCGTCTTCCGAATGCCGCCATTGCCTTTTTCCTCTTCTTTTCTCCCCTGCTGCTGATTACTGTGTTCTGTGACGCCCCTGGCAGACTGCTGAGGCTTAGAAGACCCCGGGGCCCTGGGAAGAAGCAGAGACAGAAAGCTGATAAGCGTCCTAGAGTGAGTGAGCCTGAAGTTCTAGAAACTGACCACCGAGTGGCAGTATCAACTCACTTCTGAAGGGAAAATGGATGGTTCCTTTGGAACCGGATGGTGAAACCAGCTTTAGTCTAATAATTACTTTCTGTCCAGCAGAGGGCGTACTGAATGCAACCAGCTATGAGTAAAAGCAACCATTTACCAAATACAACACACTGATCAGGGAAAACAGGAAGCAGGAGCTTCCTTCCCAGCCAGAAGGGTCTGCGTCAGAATTCCTTGGGCCAAAGCCCAGGCAACCTGAACTACTATAGAATATAGCTGGCCTGGATTGAGTCATTTTCCACCGACTCTCCAGGCCTGCTAGGCCCCTGCAGAGCAAGAGCAGGGCTGCCTAGGAGCTTGCAGGGCCTTACCTGACCGGTTTCTTCAGGAACTCATCCAGGGTGGGGCCGTTTCGCCCCAGGGGGTCATCCGGCACCATGAAGAGGTTTCCCACAAAGGTGAAAGGCAGCAGGCTGGATGGGCACAGAGAATGTGTCGTCACAGAGGGGCCCTTGCCCGCTACCCGGACAGCTAAGACCAACACCATCAGAAGCTGTTGGCTACCATCCTTCAAAGCAGTGTCAGCCCCTTCCCAGAGTCCTCACCCGGTGGCAGGGCACAGCTGGCTTAAGAGAAAGGTCTGAGTCTGTGCCCTGTTCTCAGGGGAGGGTTCCCTCACCGCTCTCTGATGATTGCCATCCACTTCTCAGACTCCTCTGCCAGGTCCCGGAACTGGTCGTTGGAGACAATGATCCCATCAGTCTCTTCAGCCAGTTTCACCATGAACCTGTCTCGAAAACCACAGCAGCCATATTGGGATTCTCCAAGGTCCCAACCCCGGAGTGCGTTATTGACTCCCGTGACGCACTTCTAGTGATGGAGATCTGGCCCCTCACCTTGAACCAGCCACCAGATGACTGACTGGATATAGGCGCCATGGGTTAGAAAGGAAACAAAGATGAACCCTTTCATGGCCTCCCAAGAGCAACCCGTCCAGTCACCACAACCCTCCACAACACTTTGTGTCTTGTCTGTATGAGACAGAAAGACCTGGCTCTGGCTCTGGCTTCTTCCCTGCTGCCCCTTGAATCAGTCACAGATCCCTCATGCGCCTCCCCTGAGGCCTTCCACTCCGCTTCCTTCATTTCCAGTCCTGCCAGTACTTGCGCTACTTGGACAATGCAACTTAGGTACCACTGCATAGCCTCCCAATAAGGGGGTCTCCTGCCCCCAGCCATTTACCACCCTCCAGCCTCTCCTCCCCTCAGAGAACATGCTCTTCCCCTACACAAAAGTCTTCCAAACTTGCCCTTTATCTACCAAATGTTTCCACATCCCAGGCTTGGCAGCTACGGCCTAGCAACCAGCTCCAAACCACTCTTACTGCCTTATCTCTCCCCATCCTCCCTAATGCACTCATAGCTCCTGCCAAAAACTAATGATCAGATTTCACCCTGTTCTTCAAACATGCCCTGCGCTCTCCGACTTTCATGTTTCTCAAACTGTTCCCTTTATTTCCTCCATCTGGAAGGAAACCAGACCTCACTGATGAGAGGAATCATAAGGGGAACGTCAAAAAAACATGCCTGGGCCCCATTTTAATAATTCTGATTCCACAGGACTGGGGTAGAACTCATAAGTCCTTAACAGGTTTAGAAACCAAGAGATCCAGTGCATCCGATATCCTTGTCAATCAACAAAAACTCTCAAATCCTTCCCTTCCCACAAGACCCCAGCCAGAAGGGAGATCCCTTTCCTCTTGGTTCTATACTGTTTGATTTACAGTTTCTTTGGGCTTTTTGAAGTCATGAATCCAGTCTTCCCTGATTCCTGCCTCCTTTGGCAGGCCAGACACCTAGTACCACACAGGCAGTCAGTATCTGAAACCAGTGTGGTATAGCCTTGGTCGTTCAGTCGTGTCCAGCTCTTTGTGACCCCATGGACTGTAGCCCGCCACACTCCCTGTCAATGGGATTCTCCCATCAAGAATACTAGAGTGGGTGGCCATTCTCTTCTGCAGGGGATCTTCCTGACCCAGGAATGGAACTCTTGACCCCTACATTTCAGGCGATTCTTTACTGTCTGAGCCACCAGGGAAGCCCTAGTGTGGTATAGAGGGGACCATTAATCAGGATTCAGAATGACAGATGTCTGGCTCTGAGCTTCTGTCTGGGAAACAAACAGATGACATTATAAATATATATGGTATCATATAACAAAAGGTATTTTCAAATTAAGGATAATTGTACTATCATCTCATTAGATCATATGTTGTTCCACAGTATTCAATAGGTTTGTGCTACATGCCACTGTAACCAGGCAAAATACAAAATTTATATTGTACCTCTGCCTATCAGGACCTACACAACTGTAGACACGTGCCTTCAAAATGTATTACAAGTGACAACCTTCAGTTTTAATTCTGTGTCAATACTGGCATGTAAAGAAGGTTCTGTATTCCAGATAACCTGTGAAATCTAGGCATAAAACAGAACTGCATTGGGAGAACATGAATTGTCTGTTTTGTAGAATACCATTTACCTGTTAGGGAGTAAAAGCTAAATATTTGAAAAAACAAAATATATAATCAGTACAGCTTGGGAACTCTTTTTTAATTTAAAACTGAGAATCCTAGAGAATAAAGAACTTATCACTGTGATTTTTTCAAATTGGTTAATTAGCTTTTAAAATCCACCCATGGGACTTCCCTGGTGGTCCAGTGGTTAAGAATACACCAGCCAATGCAGGGAATGAGGCTTCAGTCCCTGGTTGGGGGAACTAAGACCCCACATGACACAACAAAGATCCAATGCAGCCAAAGGCAGGGAGAAAAGCCTATTAAAAAATAATAAGTGAGATCCACCTGTCTCCCACAGTGTGTGCACCAGGGAGGAAATGTGTCTTGTGTTCCTCAATTAAACCATCTAGCAGCTTTACGTTCTCGTTCTTCCTTTGCCATGTCATAGCCTTTGCCAAGAGAATTAACTACTCCGACCCTCTGTCTCCATTTCTGTACAATGGAGATAAGACGCGCTGCCACACTTGACTGAGTCTGTGAAAAACTAAAGAATATCACTGTCCTCCAGCAGAGCACCTTGAGTGAGGAAAGCACATACCTTAGCTTCTTTTGATATTCACAAGGAGGACCAATGAATGGAAGAGGAACTTGAGACAAAGAGGTTAATCCACTAAGAGAACCCACAATGACTATGCGACTTGAGGCTCAAATTCAGGCCTTCAAATTCTAAGACCATTGATCTTTCACTTATCTTTTTTTAAATACCATGTTTTGTACAGCTGTATTATGCATGGAATCCATTCTTTGTATCATTATTTGGATCATTTACTCTGGTTTTCCCAGAAGGTTGGAGAATTTCTCTATGTGTTTGGACATCTAGGTTGTAAGAGGCATTTGTCAGCTAGCTATTCATATCACCAGCTTTCCCATGCTTCCATTAAACCAGTGTTTTCTAGATGGTAAGGCACTATTAATATAAACACGAAGCATCCTTTAGTTTGATCAGTGAAAAAGTGAAGGATGAAACAGAGTTGTTCACCATCCATCTCATCTTGTCTGCAGGGCCGGTTTACCTCCCCAATCATAGGGGCACATGGAGAAGTGGCCCTTTTTCCACGACTCAAGTCTTAGTGTGAAGGGGCCAGAGCTTCTGTCTCCCCCTCAGTCTCCCACCAGGCTCCCTGAATGTCAAGTCTGTGGACAAGAGAGAAGCAAGTACCTGTCGTCATAGGAGGAGATCCTCTTGCCATCTAAGACCCGGGAGGGTGTGAGGGAGAGCAGGCTGAGGGAATACAGCTTGTGCAGGAAGTGACCCTCTGGAGAAACAGAGGAGCACAATGGGGTTATCCCTGAGGTGAACACGGGGTCCAACCCCAGACACAAGAGACCAGGCCCAACTCACCTCTGACCTTGGAGTCCTTACTGAAACGCCACTGAGGCACAAAAACAGTTATGTCTCGGTGGCCCCGGTCCCAGAAGTACTGCACGGCAATGGCGATGCCCCGGCTGGAGAAGTAGTGCTGGAGGCCGTGCCTGCAGTGGGAAGGGGTCAGCACTCAAGGGCCCTGGAGTGGAGACCTGGCAGCCTGGCTGGACTGCCCTCCGCTTGGCACATGTCCCCAAGGTGAACACAACTG
This sequence comes from Bos grunniens, assembly GCF_055505025.1. Taxonomy (NCBI): domain Eukaryota; kingdom Metazoa; phylum Chordata; class Mammalia; order Artiodactyla; family Bovidae; genus Bos; species Bos grunniens. The sequence continues at coordinate 81,625,892 of NC_141174.1, read as the reverse complement.
CCCATCTCTACCTCATCCCCTCCCTGGGACCCTCAGCCCCACCAGATACTCACACCATGGCCACGTTGCTGCCATCGATGACGATATGGCGGAGGTCTGGCTTGCCTGGCACGTTAGCAAGGCACAGGGTGAAAGGGTCTTGGAGAGCCTCCTGGAAACGCTGTGTGCCAGTCACCAAGTTGCCCCCCCGGGTGCCTCGTTTCCATGGAGACCCTCGGCCTCGAGCCACAACCAGCTGCTTGTCTGCTCGGTCTCCCCTGTCCCCTCGGTCTCCACAGTGCCACGGGGGTTCAGGAGCAGGTGGGGGGCTGGGCACTCTTGGAGGTGAGGCTTCCCCATTATGGAGCCGCTGGAGGAGGGAGGCTCCCCGGAGCTGAGATGCCCTCTGATAGGGGCCCTGGGTACTAGGGGGCTGGCCCTGGACCCCGAGCCTTCCTCTTTCCTGGGGCACTCCCTCCTTCCCCAGGGCCTTCCCTTTTGGAGGCCCTGCCTGCCCGGCCTCTCCTCCTCCCGAGGCCTCTCCTCCTCCCGACTGTGGCCTGAAGGCCACTTGTCTCTCCCAGGCCTCTTCCCCGGGCCACTCCTTCCACCCCAAATCCATCTCCCTGGCACCACCCTGCTTTGTTCCCTCCTTCTCCACGGCATGTCTCTCTCCCCTTGACTCTTGCCACCCTGTAGGTCCTGTGTCCAAAGACACTCCACCGTCACCCAGGGGAGTCCTGACTCCCTGCTGCTGAGCGCCCAACGGACCTGGGCCTCCCCAACCCCAGGACGGGAATGCTTGGGGCCCCTGCCCCCGGGATGCCTCCTGCACCAGGCTCAGCAGCTCCTCCTGGACGGCCTGGGGCAGCTGCAGCAGGGCCTCTGTGTGGGCATCCCCCCGGGCCTGCAGCAGGGCAGAGAACTCTCTCAGCACTCCAGCACACTGAGAGGCTCCAGGGGATGGCCCCAGACGAAAGTCCCAGCTCAGCCGCTCCACCAGCTCCTCCACTCGACTCTGGACCATGACGAAGGCCTCAGTCAGGCCACTGACCATCAGCGAGCCGGGCACTCCAGGCACCAAGTGGGCAGATGTGCTCCAAGTCAGGCAATCAAGGAAGAAGCCCTGGGCTCCCAGAAAGATGCAGTGCAGTTTGGGTGGGTAGTGGATTTCATTCTGTAGCTCCGGGCTACAGAGACCCTTCAGGTACTCCTGGGGGAAAAGGGAGGGTAGGAAGGTAGGAAGAAAAAGGAGATTGCTGGAGTCTTAAGTGGTCCGATAGCCCCTTCGGGCCCACTGCTGTCTCCTGAGCTCCAGGATGCCTGGGCAGAGAAATAGAGCCCTATAGATCCTGAAAAAGGTGGGGATTAAAAGAGGTTGGAGAAACTCACTCCTTTCCCTTTTCAGTTGACAACCTGTGGCTGAATTTCCATTTAGAACTCGACTCAACTTAAGATATTGTTGTTAAGTAATTGGTTAAAAGGCTGTCTCTTCTAAACATTTATGTGTATGTATGCTGCATATTTCCATCATAACGATCATCAACACTAACTTTTACAGAGCTCATGCATTACGCCTTACGTGCTTTATCTCACTCACAGTAAGTTCAGTGAGGTGGATACTGTTATTATTCATACTTTAAAGATAAGGAAACTGAAACTAGGACTACAAGGATAGTATTCAGTGGCGGTGCCTTACTGGAAGCCCTGACTAACTCCAGAGGAAGCAGTGTGGGCTTCCACCACTCAGTGAATTCCTTGGTGGGGCCTGCTTGCCCAACCAGATTATCTCTGTTCTCCCCAAGAGTACAAACTGATTCGACCTGAATCACTTATTTCCAAACCCTGGCAGAACCTGGGTCATTACAGCGGAAATGAAACCAAAACTCTGTACAGAGAAGGTGCAAGTTCGTCAAAGCTCAGAGCCAGTGAGACAAGCAAGAAGTGAAGATCTTCCCCAGCCCCTCCTCTCTCCTGCCTCCTCGGGGGAGGGTCATCGTTTCCCCGGACGGGTCAAGGAGAGGCATTCACCTTGGCTCTGCTGGCGTTCTCTTTGGGGCCCTCCAGCTGCAGCCAGATGTGAGGGTTCTCAGGACAGTCCTTCGGAAGGACGCTCATCCCCACCCTGAAGATGCGCTCCACGCGGGGCAGCTGCTTCCGCACCTTGTCCTCGGCCTCCGCAGACACCGCAAAGCGGTCAGGGGACGGGGAGCCGGCCCCCCAGGTAGGCATGGCTGCTTGGCCGCCTGACCCTGGGAAGAGGGAAAGCAGCTCAGAGCCTTGATGTCCCCTCAGCCCAAATCTTGGTCTCCTAACCTAACCAGCTATCAACAGGTCGCACCTAGTTATGAAACCTGTAAACAACCCAGGAGGTAACCAGAACTTCAGTCCAGTTGGAATAGGGAGGGAATGTCAGATTATCTGGACACGGGGGCCTTCTCCCCGGAGACGAAGTCACGGATAAACAAGGCTGTCTATCTGGGATGGCCGTATGGCCTTTGGAAAATGACGACCACAGCCCTGAGCAGGAACGGGGAGGAGGATCCAGCTGGGTCTGGAGGCCAGAAGGAGTGGACAGGTGACGAAAGAGTCCCTCTCCTCCGGGTCTCTGCAACCTCCGGGTCCAAGACGGCCTCTTAGAGATGAATCCTCACCAGGGCTTGAACTGGGTTCTCCTCTGGGGTCCCTCGTCGGCCATTTCCAAGGTTCTGGCCACTCCCACCCCTCCCCCTCCCCCTGCTGCCCCCCTCGGTCGCGCCACGCGCCCCACGCTGGGCCGAGGGGCCGAGCCGGGCCCCGCCCACAGCCGCTGGCGGCTGCCGCCCCCCGCCTGCGCTCGGCACTGCGCCCTCTGGCTCCCGCAGCCCGGGCGCGGGGGAGAGCGCGCCTACCCGCCTCGCCGCCCGCTGCGGCCTCGGTCCCGCCGGCGCCGCTCGGTGCCCGCCGGCCCCAGCTTCGCCCGCGCCCCCGGCCCAGGGAAGAAGGGCGGGGGGCCCGAGTCGGGGCGGGCCTTTCCGATTCCTCACCCAACGGGGACCTCTCTTCCCCACATCACAAACAATTTTTTGAGTCACTTCCTGGCCGGGGGCGGAGTCAGCTGGGCCCCTCCCGGGGCTGGGCCAGCACCGAGCCCCGAAGCGCGCCCCCGCCCCCGCCAGCCGCCAGCTGCTCCCCGCCCCCGGCCCGAGCCCAGGCCGCGGCCCCGGCCCTGGCCCCAATCGGGGCCCCGCCCCCGGTCCCGCCCCCGGCCGGCCCGCCCCTGCCCCGCCCACTCGCCCGCTCTGGCTCGGAGGCTGCCGGGTCAGGTCTCCTCGCTCTTCAGAGTTTTCAGTTGTTTCTCTGGAATGAGGAACCAGTTCAGGGAGAGATGGAGGTGAAGAGGGCCTTAAAGGGACTAATCCAGTCCCTTCGAATGATGATATAGAAGACCAAGAAAAGAAAAAGACTGGCCCAGGATCACAGGATAGTGACACCCTTGACCCAAGCACTTTCCACTAAAACAGTTGTGGGGAAAATACAAGAACATTCCCTTTCTTCCAACAGTGGAAAAGATTCTGCTAAGAGGGCTGCTGACTTGTGAAGGATTTTTGAAGAGGGGAGGAGTGAAGAGGAAGGGGCCGTCACACATCTGCACACACTCACATACACATACGTGCACTCACAATCTCACACAGACACCCAGTGGTCCCAGTTCCAGCCTTCAGTGCTCTCCAGAGGGGCTGCCCTGGGGTTCTGGTTGTAGCCCTCCTGTCTGGCTGTCTCACTTCTCCTCTCCCTCCCAAAGCCCAGCTGCTGTCATTTTGTGCCCTGCCAAGGAGGAGGGAACTGCAGTGACAGCAGGAGTGAGAGGCAGGACAGAGTCGTGGGGCCTGGAGAGGGATGGAGAGAGAGACGCCAAGACCAGGTGACCAGGAAGGAGTCCCAGAGAGAGAGCTGAGAAGCAGGTTGAGGGGTGGTGAGAGCCTGGGGGAGAGGCGGGAAGAACCAAGGAGCAGAAAGAGAAGGTTTGTGGGTCACAGAGCCACTCAGCCATGCTGGGAACAAAGCAACACTGGCCGCCAGGTCCCTCACTCAGCCTGGGGTTGCCTTTGGCCCTCACACTTCTGGCCCTGAGGGCCGGGTGGGCCCAGGAGGGGACAGAGCCAGTCCTCCTGGAAGGCGAGTGCCTGGTGGTCTGTGAGCCCGGCAGAGCTGCCGCAGGAGGGCCAGGGGGAGCAGCCCTGGGAGAGGCGCCCCCTGGAAGAGTGGCATTTGCTGCAGTCCGCAGCCACCACCATGAGCCAGCAGGGGAGATCGGCAATGGCACCAGTGGAGCCATCTACTTCGACCAGGTAATCCCCCTACCCTGCAAAGACCTGGAGTCACTGTCCAAACCCACTCTGCTGCTAAGGAAATGGCCCTGCTGTGGGTCCCGCTGCCCGTCTCCTTTCCCTTCACTCCCACCATACCTTCCTTCCCTTTCTCATCATTTCTTTTAAATCTGTCCATTCTTCCTGTTTAGTCTACTTGCCACCCCTTCCTATCCTTACTCACTGCCCCTTCCCCCAATGCCGTGGCTTCTCGGAGCCCCAAGCATCCCCGAGCCCCACTCAGCAGGGTCTGCTTCCCACAGGTCCTAGTGAACGAGGGAGGTGGCTTTGACCGCACCTCTGGCTCCTTCGTGGCCCCTGTGCGGGGCGTCTACAGCTTCCGGTTCCATGTGGTGAAGGTGTACAACCGCCAGACTGTCCAGGTGACCTGAACCCTAGGCCCTGTCCCATCCCTGGCTCAGGAGGGGGAGGGAGGAGGGGAGCGCAGGGGACCCACAGGCAGACCTCCATTAAGCTACATCCTGGGGGGCCAGGAGCAAGGGTGGGGGAGGGCCTGCTTAGCAGAGATTGGGAAGGAGGCACAGAGTGCAATGCTGGCCACCTCTCAGTCATCCAGGAGGGCGCACTGAGCCCCAGCTTCCAGAGTGTCTCTCTGGGGCTGGAGAAAAGGAGGGAAGTGGGGTTCCTGGGACAAGGGCCAGGGAGAGGTGCTAACTGGATTCCCCTCCCCAGGTGAGCCTGATGCTGAACACATGGCCTGTCGTCTCGGCCTTTGCCAACGATCCAGATGTGACCCGGGAGGCGGCCACCAGCTCTGTGCTACTGCCCCTGGACCCTGGAGACCGGGTATCTCTGCGCCTGCGTCGAGGGAACCTGCTGGGTGGTTGGAAATATTCAAGCTTCTCTGGCTTCCTCATTTTCCCACTCTGAGGACTCAAGCCTTTCAAGGATGGAAACCTAGCCCCTGACCTTTGCCCTCTGCCCTCTGCCCCAGAAGTATTGTCTTTAAGGCAGGAGAGAGATGCCCTCTGGCTGCATTTTTATTCCACTTGCTTGCATGGGACCTTGTGCCAGACATCCAAGGTGAAGAGTAGAGCTCTGGTGTCTCAGGACCTGCCCTTCTTACTCCACCCCCACAATTGCCCCCCCCAGCCTCCCACTGCATCTCCTGCCTGCAGTCCTCGGATCAGGGCAGGGTTTGGCAGCTAGGGAGACCTGTGCTACTTTGCAGACTCTGCTCTTTCTGTCCCCCACCCCCCCACCTCTGCTTCCTGCTTGGTGCTATTTGGGAACAGGTGGTTCAGGTGAGCCTGACAGGCCCCTGCATGGGACCAGATGGACCAGCCTCAGCATACCCAGCAGGCTCCTTCCTGTGAGGAGTGCCAGCATCACAGATCTCAGCCATCGCAGTCAGAAGCTGAGCCAGCACTGTGTGGGCCAGGGCAGGAGGGAGGTTCAGCCACTAGCAGAAGTGTAGGGAGGGCGGCAGGGCAGCCGAGAGCCCGTGACGGCAACAGGAAGGGGGCATGCACCCAGGCTGAACACAGTGCACACTTTTCGTGTACAGGGGGCAGCCAGCAGACGGTGAACCCAGGCATCTATTTGCGGCAGATCCCAAATGGACTCTGGCCCTCACCTCTCCACCCAAGACATGGGGTGTGTATGTTTGCTTTGGCTGAGAGCAGGTATACAGAGCTTCTTTTGGCAGCTGGAGATAGAGGTAGGTCACACGCAGGCCACGGTAGGTCTGCAGGCATGGAACACATCAGTGACTGTGGCTGCCTCCTAGAACTGCTCCACCTTTATAGTCTGAAGTTCGATCACTTCAGGCTCTGACCACCACCTCCTTCCTCCCAGCTCTCTCATTGACCTTCACTGTACCTATTTCACACATCCCACAACCTCTCTTCTTTCTCCTGATTTATGGCATCTTATCCTCCTTCTCAGACTTCCTGTTACCTTGGATTCCATGGTGCATCCCTTCAACCACTCTCCTGCCAGTATGATAAACTTTGTCTCGCCTCTCTGTCCCATTGGCCCAGCATGGATGACTCTATCAGTAAAGTAATTAGAGAATGATGGTCAGTGAGATCATATAGGATCACTAAAGAGAGAAAATGCTGTTACAGCTAGGTTCAGGGATTACAGGATATAAGGAGATATGCTGCAGAGACAATAAATGTAAAATTGTATTTTAAAGTCAAATAAAAAAGGATTTGGTAGTGCTTGAGTTAAATAGGAAATACCAATGTGAATTTGTGGTTTTCAAAAGAAATTACTTTTTCAAACTTTATCGCTAAAGTAGCATAAAACAACATCAGGGAAAAATCTGATGTGCATTCTTAGCACCTGGATCTTTGCCTCAAATATTATTCACCTTTAAAGGGATTCAGGCTCCCTCAGGGAATAGTTCCATGCCATGAATAACTCTAGGCCTCAAACATATTGGTAAAGACAAAAAGCAAAGATTTTTTTTTTTTAATGTATAGGGTAAATCTATGAAGGCAAAGGAGCAAAATTTAATAGGCTTCCACAAATTGACTTTTGTGGCATTTGTGACAATTTGATAATCAAAAGGAAAATAATATAGTTAATTGGAACAAGGTGAATTTTTAAAATCCACAACTCTGTTGTGATTTTCAAAAAGAAAAAAAGCAACTATACAATGTACAAAAATGTAGTTAATATACTGAGTGAAGAACTATGACCATAATAGGATATTTTTAGTTAATTTTGATAAGTAGAAGAATATAAATATAACATATTATATTTATTCATAAGGCACATTTATTTTTCTTATCTGCATAAGTAGGGATGGGTGGCTCAAGAGAGCTCGGAGTAATTCCAGAAAAAATTGGAACTGTACCAAAAATGAAAGAGATTGATTGGCACCATCTGGTCATATATTACAACTAGAAAGGAAGAAATTCCAGCAGTGTGTTACATGATGATGAATTAGTCAAACATCCAAAGGATAACTGCTCACTGCTCAAACATGATCCTTCATTTCTTGGGAAAGAAAGCCTGTATACTACCCTACTAATTATAGTCAGATTACAGTAACAATAAAACCCAAAATAATACTGGCTTAAATGAAATGGTAGATTATTTCTGTCTCACGTAGAAGAATCTGCAAATAAAGAGTCCAGGAATGGATGGTAGTTTTATGAGCATCACAGCCCAGTTTCCTTTCTTACTGTTCTACCACCTTTAGCATTTCACCTTCTGACCCAAGGTGGCTCCTTGAGCTCCAGCCATTACATCAGCCTTACAGTCCCCAGAAAGGGGGAAGGAAGGACACACCCATTTCCTTTCAAAGAAGCTTTCTGAGAGGTACATCCAACAATTCTGATTGCATCTCATTGGCTAGAATTTTGTCATATGTGTCCACATTGGGTAGGGGTGGGAAGGCTAGAAAATAAGTCCTTATTCCAGGCAGCCATGTCCAGCTAAATGTCAGGAGTTATATAATAAGAAAGAAGGGGAAATTGGATATTGAGGAAAACAACAATATTGGGGGAGTTTGTAAAAATGTAAAATGAGCTAAATACATTTGTAAATGATGTCGGTTATTGTATTAGTTTTCTATTGCCCTGTAACAACTACCACAAAGTTAGTGTCTTAACACAACTTTGACTTATTATCTCACAGTTTCTATAGGTCAGAAGTCCAGCAAAGCATGACTGGATTCTCTGCTCGGGGTTTCATTAGGTCATGTAGGCAGGGCTGCCATCTTTACTGAACTGAAAGAATCCATTCCCAAGCTCATTTAGAATTCAGTTCCTTATAGTTGCAGGATTAAGTTTCCTACCCATCAATCTTTGGGCCAACAAGGTCAGGCCAAGTACTTCTCACAGTACCTCTCTGACCTACCCTTAGGTTATGTGTCTGACTTTAAAAATTCTCTAATTTTAATGGCTCATATGATTAGATTGGGCCCACACAGATAATCCAGGAAATCTCTCTATTTTAAGACCTTTAACTTTAATTACATAGAAAATGTCCCTTTACCATTAAACGCAGGAGGTTTGGGTATGGACATCTTTGGGACATTTGCATGTTATAATCATTAAAGATGAAATAATTTAAAGAGAAAGTATCCAGTTACAATACACTAATTCTTGGGAAAAGTGTGGACTTGAAAAGTTCCAGTGATGTATAACATAAACACTGGCTCATATTTTCATCATCTTAGAAGTTCAGGTAGTTCCCAGGTCCCAACCAAGAATTCATAATTAATTATAATAATTAATAATTTGATTAACAATTCAAAACATCGTCTCACTGAGATAATATTCTTCTATTGGATATCTAAATTCAATAATTGGTCTGAATTGAGATAATGTCCTTCTCTTGGGTTTACAAATCCATTTTTATAATGAGTATAAGTGTAAAAGAGTTTATAATCCTTATAAGATACATGTGCTTTACCAAAATGTTTGAAACATGTAGAGAAGCTGACATAATGATGATTCTTCTGAAATGTGTAGGAAGATTTAAATTTGTGATCAATGTTTAGATAATTTGATTTGCAAAATGTGTAGATTTTGACTTGGTTATATAAATAGTGTTTAAATATATAGACAATTTTTGCATAAGTAGTTTTGTGAAGTAAATAAATTAGACAACAAATAAAGCACAGATGGTGGCTAGTGTTCCTCTCCAGGCACAAAAATCTCCTAGGACTTTAAGGAACCTAAGAATAGAATCCAACTGTCCACCTTCTCTACACCCACGCCCTGGCAGCTGATTGCTACAAAGAAAAGTCCTGCTGAAGGATATGCTGTGGTTTAAAATCCATGGTCTCTAGCTGCCCCTGGTCCTCTATCCTCCCAGCAGTTCTTCTGTGGTTTTCTTTGCCAGCTTCTTTTCTCATCCTCCCCAGAATCCAGCTGAAGACTTCTGTTCTCTCCTTAAACCTCTTACTCCTCCAACTCTGCCCCCACCACCCGCAGCAGACTCTTCACTCTGCTTCACTGAGAAAGCAGAAACCCCAGGAGACACCCTTCCACCAGCGTATCTGGAAACTCACCGTCCTCCTCATCTCTCCCTCCTATCTGGCTCAGTAGAAGTCTTGTCCTTCTCTCTGTCAAGGCGGCTATCTTCATCCACCAGTCGTGGATTCCGTTTCCTGCAAACATAGCCTTTTCTTTTTCTCTCCTCCCTCCTGTAGGTTCGATGTCTCCTTCCCCACTCTCTCCTTCTGTTTAGCTGTTAAATAGACTCAAGTCTCTTAGATCTAAAACAGAAAGAGATGGATGTGGAAACAGTGGTAGACACGTAGTTACCCTCAGCTTTATATGCTAGTGAGCGTCACCTCTCCTCCCCTTTAGAGCCATATATCTATGCGCACAGGTTGCTCACACCCTTAAGTCAACTGTGGCCTCTGCTGCTCTATCTGAACTGCCCTCAGCCGGTCACACAGGACTCCCGCGTCACACAGGACTCCCGCGTCACTAAAGTCACTATCGTCTGGTCCTCTGTCACTCAGGCTCTCCCTAACATTTGACCCTGTTGGCCACCCGCTCCTTCTAGAAGCACTCCCTGCCCCCACTTCCCTGACTGTGCATGCTCTGGGCTCTCCCTCCAACTCTCTGCTGAGGCCTTTTTCAGGCTCCTGTACCCCGGCCCATCTCCTAAATGTCAGTTTCCCTTGAGATTCTGTCTTAGAATTCCTTTTGTCCTGACACACTCTTAAAAGCTCGAGTCTCCATCCGTGTGCTGACAACTTCCACCTTTTTTAATCTCTGTCCACAACCTCCCTCCTAAATCTCAGACTTGTACATGACCCATCCCACTTTAAAGTAAACCTGCTAAAATTAGTCTTTCATCCCTAATCTGTTTCCTCCTTCATTCTCTTTTTTTTTTTTTCTTTTTTTTTCTTGCCACCCTCTCCCTCTCCCACAGAGTCCATAAGCCTGTTCTATACATCAGTGTCTCTTTTGCCGTCTCGTATACAGGGTTATCGTTACCATCTTTCTAAATTCCATATATATGCGTTAGTATACTGTATTGGTGTTTGTCCTTCTGGCTTACTTCACTCTGTATAATAGGCTCCAGTTTCATCCACCTCATTAGAACTGATTCAAATGTATTCTTTTTAATGGCTGAGTAATACTCCATTGTGTATATGTACCACAGCTTTCTTATCCATTCATCTGCTGATGGACATCTAGGTTGCTTCCATGTCCTGGCTATTATAAACAGTGCTGCGATGAACATTGGGGTACACGTCCTCAGTGTGTATGCCCAGCAGTGGGATTGCTGGATCATAAGGCAGTTCTATTTCCAGTTTTTTAAGGAATCTCCACACTGTTCTCCATAGTGGCTGTACTAGTTTGCATTCCCACCAACAGTGTAAGAGGGTTCCCTTTTCTCCACACCCTCTCCAGCATTTATTATTTGTAGACTTTTGGATCACAGCCATTCTGACTGGTGTGAAATGGTACCTCATAGTGGTTTTGATTTGCATTTCTCTGATAATGAGTGATGTTGAGCATCTTTTCATGTGTTTGTTAGCCATCTGTATGTCTTCTTTGGAGAAATGTCTGTTTAGATCTTTGGCCCATTTTTTGATTGGGTCATTTATTTTTCTGGAGTTGAGCTGGAGGAGTTGCTTGTATATTTTTGAGATTAGTTGTTTGTCGGTTGCTTCATTTGCTATTATTTTCTCCCATTCTGAAGGCTGTCTTTTCACCTTGCTAATAGTTTCCTTTGATGTGCAGAAGCTTTTTAGTTTAATTAGGTCCCATTTGTTTATTTTTGCTTTTATTTCCAATATTCTGGGAGGTGGGTCATAGAGGATCCTGCTGTGATGTATGTCAGGGAGTGTTTTGCCTATGTTCTCCTCTAGGAGTTTTATAGTTTCTGGTCTTACATTGAGATCTTTAATCCATTTTGAGTTTATTTTTGTATATGGTGTTAGAAAGTGTTCTAGTTTCATTCTGTTACAAGTGGTTGACCAGATTTCCCAGCACCACTTGTTAAAGAGATTGTCTTTAATCCACTGTATATTCTTGCCTCCTTTGTCAAAGATAAGGTGTCCATATGTGCGTGGATTTATCTCCTCCTTCATTCTCTGTGTCTAAAAATAGACCATCCCTGTTGCCCCAAGGAAACACCAGCCACAATCCTGCCTCCCTCTCCCACGACCCCCATCCAGTCACTCACATCCATCAGTTCTATCCATTGTTTCCCACCCATCCTGGCTCAAACTCCCGACATCACAGATAGAGTTCTATGAAAGCTTCCCAACTGGCCCCTTGGCCTTTGGTGAGTCTGTTCTTCATACTGGGGTTGCCATAGTGATCTAGTTAAAAGAGCTTCACTGCCTTAAAGCCCTTTAGGGGACTGTGGGGGAAGGGAGAGGGTCTAGGATTAAATCCATATTCCTTAATGAGATTTTTTAGGTCCTTTACAATCCAGATACTGCAATCTCCTTTGATTCATTTTTCGCCATCTACAGGAGTGTAGAAACTTACAAAATAGCACCATTTATTAGCCGAGGGAAAATGGCACCCCTTATGTGTTGGGGGACATGTAGCTGGTATATTAAATTAAGGATATACAGATTATGATCTGCTAAATGAGGAGGCGCAAGCCACCACATGGGGTCAGCAAGTAACTCCCTCGGTTGCCCAGCTGGGGAAGTAAAAACTTGCAGTTGTTTTGATTGAAGGTACAGTACAATCCACAAAGGAAGTAAAATTGAAAGACTTATTACTTAGCCATCCCAGAAACCAGGAGCAGGGAAAGGGAGGCAGTGAGCAAGGAGAAGGGCAGTGCTCTGACCCAGTTCACATGTGAACAGGCTAGCAAGAGTATATTAACGTATACGGTGATTGGGGTGCAGGTCACTAACTTTATACAGGTTCAACACTCAATGGTCGTTTTCAAAGGTGCCCCAGGAAAAGCAAGTGGTAATTTGGGGCAGGAATCCTAAACTCAAGTCCTTATCCAAATGTCCAGACTCTGGGTCATTATACTGTAAAATGCCTAAACAGCAACTCGAAATAGCTTTTTTCTCATTATAGCTCAGAAAGCAAGGGCATGACATTTGAGTCACTTGATCAGGGCCAAGAGAATTGTTCTTGGACCCAACTGAAGTAGACCAGCTCTGTTTTAGTTTATGAATTGTCTTAATCTGGACCAAACTGAAATGGAGAAATCATAATGAAATGGAGAAATCATAGAATACATTAACAAAAGATGGAGAGGTCATAGATTAGTGGGGAGAAAGTAACTCTAGCAACAAAGTGAATATACTTGTGTGAGAAACAGTAAATGTGGTGAAGGTGGTGAGTATTGGAGCCTCTCACTTAGTAGCTGCACATGACCTTCAGCAAAGTATTCAACCTCCCCTTGCCTTATTATCTTCCTCTACAAAATAGAGAAAACATTGTATCTATCCCACAGGATTGGAAAGCACAGACCAAGTATCTAATATATGTAAGTTATTGTTACCATAGGAACTAAGAAACAAGTCAAAACTGGTGCATGTCCCAAGGACTCTTGGACAATCTTTTTAAAGTGGGTAGGATTTTTGTATTGTTTTATTGTAGCCATTTACCTGTTATAATGCTTCTTTCTTTCAGATGTGTTCACTTCTACCCAGAAACACAGGATATCATAAAGAGTCCCTAGGAAAACACGGTATATCAAGGCTTAGGGGGGTGCCCAGCTCACCAGATAGTTATGTACTTAAAAAAAAAATTTATTGGAGTTTAGTTGATTTACAATGTTATGTTAGTAATTTAAGTACTTTTTAATGTGAGAATGAGATACAGTATAGAATGTTCTCTATATTTTGTTTATGTCTGGGACTGTCTGATGTAATTTCTATGGTTGAGACTTGGGAAGCTCAGCTGCCAGTGCCCAAAATGAGAAAAGGAAACTGTGATGGTATAAAGGAGAGAAGCAGGGACTAGTGGTTTGCCATGCCCACAGTGCTCAACTGTGGAACCATCTTCTTTATTTGCCCCTCTAAAAATAGGGGGAATCTCAAATCAGATTCTTGTAAATTGTTCAACAGCGAAGAAGAGAAATCTCACCAACAGGAGGCTCATAAGCCAGTGTGTGTAAAACAGGAGTATTGCTTAAAGTTCTGTTGAGTAGAAAGTAGTGATTTTGCCAAGCCCCTCCTGGATCAACTTCCTCTTAGGAGGTATGAACCTTTCACTTACTGCCCTGTCCTAAGAGCACATGCATTATTTTCAGTGAAGGGGGTCAGGGAAGACAAGACCTCTCTGGATTATGTGTGAGCAGAGGCTTCAGGCTCCTGTGCTGTGGGCTCCTAAGCCATGCTCCTTCCCTTACCACTCTGCACTGTATTTGCTTGTTGAAATGCCTCCCTCACCTGGCATTGGGCTCCAAAGGGCCAGAGACCATGCCACTGCCACTACCTCCACCCACTCCACACTAGACAAGGCCTGGCACACAAGATATGCTCTATAAACACTAAGTGACCATAACCACGTGAGCCGGGGAGTTCCCAGGAAGGAAGGTTCCTTCCTGCCCCTCCATCCCCCGACCAGTGCTGAATGGACAAGTGAGAAGAGCAGCAAGAAGTAGACACCGGAAGTGCAGAAGCTTGGCCGGGGTTAGGAAGGTCTCTGAGCCTGAGGGGCAATAACAGCCAGCGTTCTAGGACAGGAAGAGAAATATGAGCTGTGTGATTGCCTTTGTCTGTTGTGGCTGCTATAACAAAAACAACAGAAATTCAGTTTTCACAGCTCTAGAAGCTGGACGTTCAAGATCAAGGGGCTGGCAAATCAGGTGTCTAATAAGAGCCCACTTCCTCACTTGCAGATGACCATCTGCTCATTGTATCCTCAAGTGGTGGAGAGAGGAGCTCCAATTTCTCTCTCTTCTTACAAGGACACTAATCTCATCTTGGGGACTCCACCCTCATTACTTTATCTAAACCTTATTACCTCCTCAAAGCCCCACACCTTAATACCATCTCACTAAGGGTTGAGATTTCAGCTTATAAATCTGAGGGGACAAAATAAATCTGCAAACATGCAGTCCATCCCAGTGATGAAGGCTTACTCCATCCCCCGCACCACAGGAGCCTCTTTGCATGGATTATTTCATAAGATCCTTGCACCATCCGAAATTTAGGAATTGTTAGCCTGCACTAGACAGATGGGGAGACCAAGACTTCAGGAGAGGACCACATAGGTCACAGCCATGGAGTCAGCATTCAAACCTAGTTCTATTGTGTTTCCGACACAGCCAAGTTGCTTTAGCATGGATGCCATTTTTACACCAGCCTTCATTAATCTTCATTCCCACCTGCTCAGTTTTGTCCGACTCTTGGTGACCCCATGGACTGTAGCCCACTAGGCTCCGCTGTCCGTGGAATTTTCCAGGCAAAAACACTGGAGTGGGTTGCCATTTCCTTCTCCAGGGGATCTTCTCCACCCAGGTCTCCTGCATTGCAAGTGGATTCTTTTTTTTTTTTTGCAAGTGGATTCTTTACCATCTGAGTCACCAGAAAGCCCATAATTGAGTCTAAAGTTAAACAAAAAACCTGGACATTAGCTCCATTTTGATCCATTTATTGACAAATCAAATGGAAAAAAAAAAAGGTCACAAACAGGTATAGTATTATAAATGTGGTTAACAGGGAATGGGTACAGCACTGGGAAGGGAGAATGAGGTTGAACAGACCATCAGAGGGAGGACGAGGAAGGGAAGAGGAGGGGGACATGCAGCGGGAGGAGGCGGGGGAAAGAGGTATCTGCTAAAAACCCCACGGCTCACCTTTCAGTGTCTCAGTTGTCACCCAATCGTTCTTTCCTGGACAGAATTAACAGCTAGAAATGGTTTAAGGGCAACACCTAAGTAGTTTGTCTACAAGATTTGGGAGATGGAGAGTTGGATGGAAGATGGGTACAGGATTTTAAGAGCTTCTCTCACTTGAACCCCCATCTACGGTGAACAGTGAACTAAGAAGCTTAATCCTGGTCCCAGCTCAGCCACCAACTCTGTGTGACTTTGGGGAAGTCACGTCCCCTTTCTGGGCCTTTTCCTTTGGCTGTAAAACAAGCAAAGTGGACTTGATGGCAAGTTCTACTCTGGCTCTAGCAATATCAAGTGTTTTGGCAACATGAGCTAGGCAAGGAGACCGGCTCAGCTTCAGAGAAATTAAACGACATAGAGGCTCAGCCAGAGTGACACAGTGCTGGCCTCCACCTCGAACCCTCTCTGTTGGCAGCAGCAGCAATTCAGAGGGTGAGTGAAGGCACACACACCTGTGGGAAACGCACTCTCCCAGTGACTGATCTTTGCAAGAGTGGCTGGGGGGTGCCAGGGGAGGGCCAGGATTGTCTCTACACAGAAGGCAAATCGAGGGGACTGGGGTGGGATGGGAGAACCCAGACAAAGCAGCCACACTCTGTAGGGTCTGGGGATGCAGCGCACAGGGGCAGTGGGAGGAGGCTGTGGGTTTCGGGGTGGGGCTGGAATGAAGAGCCACGCCAGCACCACACTGTGCCAGACTGCTCATTTCAGTGACCCCCCGCCAACCCGAAACAGAGGCCTGGGCCCCTTGGTCTAGTCAAAGCAGCTCTTCAGGTAGAGATGCCACACTTGGCATCAAGATCCTTGACTCCTGTGGGGTCTATGTCCTTAAAGCCAGGGTCAGGGAGTGTCTCCATTGGCTGGAGTCAAATGAGGTAGGCTGACTCGCTCCCCCTTGCCCTTCGGAGCCGACAGGCAGGACGAGCCCACCTGGCTGGCCACCCTCCCACCCCAGCTCTAAGCCTTGGGGCCCAGGACTGCCAGTCCTTCCTTGGTCAATGGGCAGGCCTAGCCTGGCCTGAGAAAGCGGTCCATGAGACCGAGGATGGGTGCCTCTCCTTAGCCTGCATGGATTTGTCTCAGCTGCTACGGCTTCAAGGGCAAAGGTTCCCCAAATGGACAGACAGGGGAGGAGCCCGTATCCGGGGTTTCTGTTTGACAGGGGAATGTGGTTTCAATTCTGAGGTCTAGAGCCACACCTTTTCATGGTAAGGACAGCCAGGAGTAAGATTCTGAGCTGTGCGTGTGTACGTGTACATTCTCACTTGGGGAGAGACACTGAACTCGGTCTACCTCGGGAAAGGAACTCTCTGCTCCCCAGGGTAGAATTGCCAGAGGCCCACATCTGACAGCCTTCAGCAGATTCTCCCAGTACCCCATACTGGGGATGTTTCACAGGGACGCTGGTCCCCAGTTCAAGGCAGTTCAGCAAAGCTTTGTGAAGTAACTTCTCTACAAAAGGCACAGTGAAGAGTCCCGGGGGTAGGGGTGGGGAGGCTGTGAGAGCATGCCTGGGGGCAGGGGGAGACCTAGCAGCAGCAGCCCAGGACCCTGGGAGGGGGCTCCCCCACCGCTCCAGCTCACTGCTCCAAGACCTTGAAGGACAGCGGGGTGACGCTCTTGGCAAAGGGCTTCATCAGACTGCTAGGATAGATGCACCCAAGCTTCTCCGGGGTAGGGAAGCCCCAGACCCTGTAGAGGGATGGGCTTAGCCGGTCCCCGATATAGAAGGGACCCACCCACTTGGCACTGCTGCCGTTCCTGGGGAGGGACAGCACGAGGACCTGGTCCCCCACGCTCCACTCCTTCTCCTGCCTCTCACGCTTGAAACGCCTATTCTCAGCCTTTTCGCTTGTCTTCTCGGCCAGCCTCCAGTGGAGCTCCAGCAGCTCCCTCATGAGCTGTAGCAGGAATAAATCCATCTTGAGCCCTTCAATGTTCGCACTGCTCATCTCCCACCACAGGGGCTCGGTCAGCCTCTCTTCGGCCCCTGTCAGGATATGGAAGGGCGAGGCCTGGCTGGAGGAGGCCCTGAAGGCCAGGTGCAGCAAGGGCAGGGAAGCCGCCCACTTCTTGCCATGCAAGAAGATGAACTCCTTGAGGGCCCTCTTGAATTCCCAGTAGGCCCCGGAGCTCGTCAGGCAGGGGAACTGGAGGTCCCTGCTCGGGGAGGCCACATGAACTCCGAGGGCCAGCCCACAGCTCACCAGGACATGGCGGGCAAACTGGGGGCCCTGGGCAGCCTCCAGCCTCACGGGAATGCCCCACCTGGCGAACACATGCTGAAGCAGCAGCTGGGCCACAGCCGTGTGCGTGTAAGGCTTCAGCGGGAACGCCTCCACCCACCTGGTGTTGGGGTCGGCCACGATCAGCACGTGCTTGTGGCCCTCCTCGCTGACAGTGACCGGGCCCACCACCTCAATCTGCAGGTTGGACCAGGGGGCGGTGGACCTGAGGGGCCACAGAGACTCAATGACCTTCACCTCACTGCCTAGGAGATTCCGGGGGATGCAGAACAAGCAGCTCCTGCAGTAATGTCTCACATGCTCCTGCATCCCTGGCCACCACCCCAGCAACCGCAGCTTCCTATAGGTCTCCTCGGGCCTCTGGTGGGCCCCCATGGGGCCATCGTGCACAGCGAAAATCAGGTCCCTCCGGAGCTGCCGTGGGACCACCCAGACCCTGGGCCTCTTGTCTCCCTTGAACATAAGCAGGCCGCTCTCCTTGTCGAGGCTGAGGGAGCTAAAGGCGGAACTGAAGGGTGAGGAGTTGGATACCTTCTGCCCGGCCTGCAGCTTAGCCATGGTATCAGCCAGGGTGCTGTCGCTCCGCTGCAATGCCAGCAAGTCAGGCCTCTTGCACACAGTACGGGGAGTCACTACGGGGGCTGGCACGTCGTTTGGCAAATTCCAACACTGATCGCCCCCCTGGGCACCCTCCTTGGCTAGGGTGTCCACCGTCACAGCAAACAGGGAGCCCCGGTAGGAGGTTCGATAGATGAACGGGAGGGATGAGAGGCCAGAGGTGAGGTCTATGATGTAGGAGAGCAGGCTTGGGTGAGGTAGTGGGGTCCCGTCGGAGGAGAGGAAGCCCCGAGCCCTCCAAAGGGGCAGGAGCTCCCAGAGGAGGCTGAAGATCCAGTTGCAGTGCGTGAGGAAAACCACGGGCATGTGGGACTGGCCAAAACGCTCCAGGCCACAGGCCACGGCCGCCAGGTGGGCATAGGTCGGGGTGTAAGGGGAGCAAGAGAAGGAGAGGGAGACAGGGGGGCTGGTGGGAGACAGCACATAGAGACCGAAGCCCGCACACCACTCATCCTCCCGGTAAAAGCAGTATCCCGACATGTGGATGCAGACAAAAGTGGACAGGTCGGAAAAAGGAGGCAGAACCTGGAAAAATCGAGGCATGGAAGCCGTGGGAGTCAGCAGCCGGTTCTTCCCCAGCAGGCCCTGCAGAAGGGTCAGTTCCAGCGCTCTCTTGCCCTTGTCCTGTACCAGGAGGGCCCATCTGATCAACCACGCTTTGGCAACCCTGCGGCCGTCCCACGCCTCAGGGTCCACAGAGGTCCGGGAGGCGTAGAAAAGGTCCAGGACCACGGGGGTGTCCCCAATGTAGCGGGAGAAATGCTTGAGGGCCCAGGCCACGGCGTAGGGGCTGTCTCCCCCTGACTGCGGGCCCTCGCTGTCCTCGTCGGGGAGGAGGGGTTTTGAGGTATAGGCTACAGGGTGCTTCCTCCCCGAGTGCTCCTGGTACACAACGGCCGTCAGGGCCACTTGGCTCACCGTCACCTCCAGGTGGAAGGGCAGCTGGGGGTTGGGGACCGACAGGCAGAGGGCGGACACCAGGGCTCGCTTCAGGGCCAGGAAGGCCTTCTCATGGTCCAGCTCCCACCGCCAGTCCGGCTTCTGCTTGAGCAGGCTGTGCAAGGGTGCCACAAGGGCTTCATAGTCGGGGATGACGTCCCGGTGGGAGTCCGTGAACCCCATAAAGAAGGAGAGGGCGGTGAAGTTGCTGGGGATGGTCAGCTGGGCCAGCTGCGCAAGGACCTGCTGGCAGGGAGCCTTTCCATCCCAGGGGATGCCCAGCGAGGGAGAGGCCACCGCCGGCTGGAGATCGATGTCCAGGGCCTCATCCTGGGGGTCATGGAGGCTGAGGCACCGGAGGATTTCCTCTGAGAGGGAAGGGCACTCAGCCTTGAACACGGACATCAGCGAAGAGTCCAGGTCCTCCTCCTCCTCCTCAGCCGGCTTCTGCATCTCCTGCTCCTCTCTCTGCTCCTCGTCCTGTCTCTCTTCCTCCTCCTGCTCCTCCCTGACTTCTTCCACATTCTGCAGACTCTCCGGGGGGCCAGGGTCCGTGTCGTCCCTCAGCTCAGAGATGCTGGCCGAGCTGGGAGGAAGAGTCTTCCACACCTTCAGGAAGTTGCCAATGTCGGTGTCCAACCTACACCAAAATAGCAGAGCAGAAGGGTCTGATGGAGGAGGTGGGGGACAGCCTGCCCAAGAGGCCACCTGAGGCGAAACCCAATGGCTGAGTGCCCCTGAGGCCAGGTCAGCCTCCCACACAGCACGACCTGCCCAGATACTCCCTCCAGCCCCAGAATCACTAAACCGCAACGTCAGATATTCATCTGGGCTTTGAAGGCTTATTTAATCAAAACCTCATTGATCAAGTGACATTTCCAAGCAGTTTTAAGCCAACGGTTTGATAAGAATTAGATGATTGGTCCTTCCAACCAGACTCTAGGGTAAGCAAGCCAGGGGAGCTCAAGAGAGGGAAGGAGGCCTGACAAGGGGCTTAGGAGGCACAGCACACAGGCCTCGGCCACAGCATTTTTCTTCAAAATGGGGAAATGGGACTGGGGGACCTGACCCAGGAAGCAGTGCCCTGCCCAGAAGGTGCCAACCACAGTCCCCTGCTGGGCCCAGGGAACTGGGAGGCTCAGAGTGGGTGGGAGCCAGAGGAACTGAGTTACTGCAAATCAGTTGTGCCGGCACCAGCACAGTGACCTGGGGAAAGTACTTGAGTCTCAGGTTCCTCATCTGTAAAATAAGGATAGTGGTCACACGTATCTAAGTCAAGCTGTGAGGGTCAAAGGGGGAAAGACACGTGGAAAAAATTCCTCTTGGTATATACTCCAGACATAGCTCCCCCTGCATGCAATGAAACAAGAATGAGGTGGTTCACCGCAGCACGGGTGCCCACAGCATAACACGGAAACTGTCAAATGGCCTCCCATCAGAGACCCCGTAAACCTGTCGGGCATTCATGCAATGGAATAGGGAATGGACGTTAAAGCCAGCCACAGGAACTAACATGGCGCGCACCTGGGAAAAACAATCAAACGTGGGGACAGATGCCGGCCGTGGAAGGATACGTACAGTACTCAAGCGTGCGTGCAAGATTGTAAACTGTAAAACCATACTGTAATTAGTTTATGGATGCAGATGTGGGTGGAAGTACAAAGACCTAAAAAAGTCAAGTCACTCTGCTCACTATTAAGCACTAAACAAATGTTGGCTAGCACCAAGGGGAAGCTTCCGGTCAGTCCCAGGAGGAGCTGGGAGGTGGCAGGGGGTTGGGGAGGTCCAACCCATTACCTGTTTGGCTTCTTCAGAAACTCATCCAGGGTGGGGCCATCACGGCCCAGGGGGTCATCGGGCACCATGAAGAGATTCCCCGCAAAGGTGAAGGGCAGCAGGCTGGGCCCAGGACAGAGGAAGAAAGGTCACTATGGAGCTCTTGACCACTCACATCCTGTTGGCAGCTGGAGCTGAGACCAATATATCCTCCCAGCAGGTGCTGGTGAGCACTGGTCCAAGGCCCCCCTCCCTGCCTCCAACCATCCCCTGCCAGGGGCTATCTGGCACCCACGGGGAAGGAACAGCCCAATCCCATGGAAGCCGCCTCACCGATCTTTGACCATCAGTTTCTTGGAATTATTCATCAGGACGTGGAGCTGCTCATTGGTAACGATGATGCCATCTGTCTCTTCCGCCAGCTTGACCATGAACCTGCAGGGAGAGGGGGGTCACTATAGACCCAGTACCCAGCCTCTCACCTCCCCAGTCCTCTGAGAAACTGAACTTGTAGCTTCCTGTTGAGAAGTGTAGGACAAAAACACTGCCCTTGATAGTCAGGGAGCCAGGGCTTGAGAGCCCATCCTTGTCTATGCAGCTAGCTGGAGAACCATGAGCCCCCGGAAAGGCAGTCTGAGATGCACACCCCCCAGCTGTCTATGCAAACAAAGACCCCTATTTTACACATAGGCACTCACATACACATGCTTAGACACCCACACAGAAACCCACGCCTTATCCACATCCACACATACCTCTTTATTGCTTCGGTTTCCGTACCTGTCGATCAAACATAAGATACCTACCCTTGATCGCCGTGAAAATTAAACTGAATGAGACAATACGCTTAAGTGTCTAGCTCAGTGCCTGCTACACAGCAGATATTAATATCCAATACTCCATGATTATTCTTCACCAATTGACAACATTCATGTACATGCCAAGCCACATTTACATATATATGTATGCATCTATACACATGTAAAAACACCTACCTGAGTAAACATATCCATTTTTCCAAGGATCACTTCTCCTTGAAAGAGGGCTGTGACCAGGAAAGAAAGCAAAGGCTACCTACTTCTCAGCATTTGCGGCAGCAAGCAATTCTAGCAGCCTCGACCATGCAATCCCACAAGTGCCCAGCAGAGGGCCCTTCTGCTGAAAAGCCGTGTGTGCTAAGTCGCTTGTCTTGTCCGCTACTGTGCAACCCTATGGACTGGGGCCAGCCAGGCTCCTCTGTCCATGGGATCTCCCAGGCAAGAATACTGGGAGTGGATTGCCATGCTCTTCTCCAGGGGATCTTCCTGACCCAAGGACCAAACCCGTGTCTCTTAAGTCTCTTGTGTTGGCAGGCAGGTTCTTTACCAATAGCGCCACCTGGGAAGCCCCACAGAAAAGCTTTCTTCCCTCAAACCCAGGCCTGAATTAAAAGGCATTAGAATCTGTATGCAATGCAGGAGACCTGGGTTCCATCCCTGGGTTGGGAAGATTCCCCTGGAGAAGGGAATAGCTACCCACTCCAGAATTCTTGCCTGGAGAACCCCATGGACAGACCATGGGATCACACAGAGTCAGACACAACTGAGCAGCTAAGCTAACACTTGAGAGTCTTCCCTTGTGGCTCAGACAGTAAAGCGTCTGTCTACAATGCGGGAGACCTGGGTTCGATCTCTGGGTCGGGAAGATTCCCTGGAGAAGGAAATGGCAACCCACTCCAGTACTCTTGCCTGGAATATCCCATGGACGGAGGAGCTTGGTGCATGCTACTGTCCATGGGATCGTAAAGAGTCAGGCACAACTGAGCGACTTCACTTTCACTTTCACTTTAAAGACCTTATGCAGGATCTAAGCTGCATGCTTAGGGTCTATGCTATTGAAGGAAGGATGCTTGAGCTGCCCCACCCAAACCTGAAGGCTGAGTGGATACCATGTCTTAGGGAGGAACCGAACTTCTTTCTGCCTGGCATGGGAGGAGTCTAAGTGAAGCCAAGACCTGTGCCTGCTGGGCATCGACTCCAGCCCAGGGCCAGTGAGCTGGGAGGGCCTTCTCTGCCCCCAACAGAAGCAGCATCACAAGATCCCCCTGTGCACATTGGACCTGCAGTCACGTGCTGCAAGATTGACAAATAGGGAGTCATTCGGCCTTTAGCTAGGAGGCAGGGGCAGTCTGACTCCATTTTCAGAGCCAGGGCTCCAGCCACACACACACCTCCTCCCAGAGCCAAGGCGGTAGGAGGAAAAGGCTATAGCAATTCCTTGAGAAAACCTCAGCTTCAACCCAAACTGGCACCCAAATCAGCTGCTGGGGGAAGCGGCTTGCTTGAAGCACCAGGAGTCACCTGGGCTAGTCCCATCCAAAGACAGTAGAGGGTTTCAGCCCAAAGCTGATGGGAGAGGAAAGCCTATTAACTCAGAGAAATGGGACTGCAAAGTCCCAAATTCAGGAACAGTCCCTGGGCTTGAATAGAACCATCTTGGAGCCCTTTCCTCTCTGTGTTCCTCCCTCTGCCTACAGAGGGCCAGTGCACCACACTTCCCTCTCTGACAAGACCCTCTGACATGTTCGCCTCCATCTCCCCAGAGCAGATGAAGCAAGACTCTGCCTCACACATCAGTGAAGCCCAAGCCCGGGGCCCCACAAGAGAAGGCCTGCAAAGCCACACACCTGTAGTCGTAGGTGGTGATCTTCTTGCCATTCTCGAGCTGGGAGGGGGTGATTGAAAGCATCTTGAGGGAATGTAGCTTTGTCAGAAAGTGGCTCTCTGGAAATGAAAGGCAGAAGACAGTGAGGGTCAGAGGAAGCGCCAAGAGGAAAGGCTATGATGGGAACAGAAAGGCAAGGAAAAAGAAGGCGTGGTGACACCGGAGGGGCTGGGGGGCAGGGCACAGCTCACCTCTCACCCTCCGGTTCTTCTTCAGCTGCCAGGTGGGTACAAACACGGTGACCTCTCGGTGTCCCCGGTTCCAGAAATACTGCACCGCCATGGCAATGCCCCGGCAGGAGAAGAAGTGCTGGAGACCGTGCCTGGAGGTGGGGTTGGGGTTAGGGGTACCAATGAGGGAGCAATTTTCTGCCCTAGGAATGGCCCTGCCTCTGCACTCTCCTCAGAACCAGCCCAGGACAGCGCAGGGCATCAGAAATGCCAGGGTATCAGCATCAGCACCAACCGTGCCCTCTCCCTTCCCTCCTTCTTCAAATAGTGAGCACCTACTGGGTCCACTCACCTGCTCGTGTGCGTGTGTGTGTAGGGGCCTCCAGGGCAAAAGGAAGAGGGCAACCTCTATAACCAAAGAGCTCAGTTTAGGGCTGGAAGCAAACATTTGCTGACCACGACCATGTGCTGGCAATGTTCTCAGCATAGATTCTACGACACGGGCAAATGAAGACACCTTGCACGTATTCATGCTGACATATGCATATACAGCAGGAAGTGCTGTGCAGGGACCTGATCTCTACAGGTTGGCACGGTGAGGAAAATCCTCACTGAGATCAGTGCTGGGCCTTAAGGGTTGGGCTGAACATTTGAAAACTGGGGTTTACAGGCCCCCTGCTATGTGAGGCAGGCTGAAAGGGAAAGATTCTGGGCCTGGGCAGATCTGAACCCAAAGGCCAGCGTGGCCCCTTACTGGCTCTGGGAGCTTGGGCAAGACGCATCACTTCTCTGAGCCTGTTTCTGTCTCTATCAAGGGAGAACAGAAATCCACCTTGGAAGGCTGCTATGTCGATTCCGCAAGCACTGCCCAGCACACAGTAGCTGCTCAACACGTGCCTGTCCCTCCCCTTTCCCCCACTCGAACCCAATGGCACCCCAGGGTGCCCCCGGGGATGGCCTGCTTGAACTCCCTGGCAGTCCCAGTCCACCCCAGGCCCAAGGCTACTCACACCATGGCCACGCTGCTGCCATCAATGACCACCCGCCGCAGCTCCGGGTTCCCGGGTTCTTCTGACAGGTCCAGCTCGAAGGGTGTATTCAGGGCCTCGTGGTACCTCTGGAAGCTGGTCACTGTGTTGCTTGCCTGTGGGTGGCGAGTTGGCTGCCTTGGGGTCCCCTCCCCAGCCCCCAGGAGCCCTTCCACCTGAGGCTGGCGCTTGCTACTGGGAGCCAAGGTGCCACTGCACTGTGGCCCCTGACTTCCAGGCTGCCCCTGGCCCTTCAGGAAGGAAGCACTGCCCCTTGACGGAGGCTGGCTCTCACTCAGGAGTTTGCTTGCATCCAGGGTGGACCCCGGACCTGCGGGCGCCTTCTGAGCCGCCGGCGTTTTCGGAGTTCTGGAAGTTTGGGGGGCGGCAGGGGCTTTGGGAGCTGTAGGTCCGGTTTTAGGGGCAGGCGCAGTCTGGGCTCTGGATGTCTGGGGACCTGCAGGTGATGTTTTGGCTGCCTGCCTTTTCTGAGCTGTGGGAGTATGGGGAGCTGCAGGCGCTGGTTCGCCCACAGCGGCCTTTTGCGCTGTGGGCACCACCTGAGCTTCTGGCTTTGTTGGAACTGAAGGCACTTCGGAGGCTGCACGTTCTTCGTGGGCTGCCGCCATCATCTGGGTTTCAGGCACTTTGGGGGCTGCAGGCAGCACTGGATTTGTGGGTGGGGTTTGAGCTGTGGGCACTGCAGCAGCCATGGGCACTTTGAGAGTTTCAGGCACTGTCTTAGAGTCAGGTCCCGATGGAGCTGTCAGCCCCCCTTGAGCAGCAGGCACCCCTTGCCCAGTGGGTGGTGCTGGAACGGGCCCCTCTTCTGGCCTCTTACAATCCCACTGCACACTTCCTTGATCCCCCAGCTCACTTCTGGCTTGGAGCTGGGGTGTAGAGGTCAAAGGTGGCCCTATCTGTGGAAGTCCTGGGATAGACTTATCCTTTACCCCTGAGCCTCCTGAGACCACCAGTAAACTCATGACTTTTTTGGGGGTCTCTGGCCTTGGGCAGTTCTGTAGGGCTGCCTCTCCTCCCGGCCCGCCGTCTGGTGTACAGTCTGGGCTTTCCACACTGGGCAGGGGAACCAGCTCCTTCTGTTTCCATCCCAGATTTAAGGGCAAAGGATTCTGCCCTGGCAGCTTGAACTGAATGGGGCCCAGTGGCCTCTGCCAGAAAGGGAAACTGAAGCACGCCTGGGACAGGAGCCAGGCCAGGTGAAGAGAGTGCAGTTCATTGATCCTCCAGAAGGTAGCAGCAATAGCCCCTGGCCACATGGGTGCAAAGGTTGGCCCTGGGGTCCAGGCCTTCCAGGGTGAGCACACACTCAGGGCTGACACTGGAGGCTGGAGGGGGAGCTTGTCTTCCCCTCTCCGGACTTGCCTCTGCTGGGACGAGGCTTGGGTGTGATCCACGGAGTCCTGGCTGCTGCTGGCTTGCACTGACCCTTCCTCGCGAGCACAGTCCACACCACCTTGGTTGTTGGAAGTGACCCTGGAGAAAACCCGAGTTTGTTGGAAAGGTGGGAAGGTGAGTTAGGTTCCAAACTCTTTCCCTGGGGTTGGGGCGCAGAAACAGGAGAGAAGACAAACTGATTCTCCAGAACTTACCGGACCAGCTGGTTTGCTGTCTCCTGCTGGGTGCTCAGGCCTGGGGTACCCGAGATTAGGGCCCCTGTGGCTCCCAGGCTGGTTAATCTCTTTGAATTTTCTGGGCTCCCCATCTCCACAAAGGGGCCAGGACCGTCTCCCACGGCCACCATGGTTGGACCTTCCTTTTGCTGGTGGGTTGGACAGATCAGGAGCTCAGAGTCTGAGCGGGAGTCGGAGGTGCCGATGCGGCTGAGCCACTGGATGATGTCCTCCTTGCCAGCGGCATCCCGCACCAGGCTCAGCAGCAGCTCCTGGACCGCCGGGGGCAGCTGCAGCAGGTCCCCGGCATACTGGTCACCACGGATCCAGACCAGGGCCCCAAAGGCCCGGGTCACCTCGGCTTCCCAGATGCCGCGGGGAGTGAGCAAAGGGGCCGGGCCCCAGCGCAGCCGCCCCACCAGCTCCTCCAGCCAGTTCTGGGTCATGATGAAAGACTCGGTCAGCCCGCCCACCATTAGGGAGCCCGGGGGGCCGGGCACCAGGTAGGCCAGGGTGCTCCAGCACAGGCAGTCCAGGAAGAGGCCCTGGGCCCCGAGGAAGGCGCAGTGCAGAGCTGCTGGGTAGCGGACCTCCTTCCATAGCTCCGGGTTGCACAGGCCCTTCAGATACTCCTGCAGCCAGTGGGGAAAACAGGAAGGAAGCCAGCTGTTGGGGGCCCGTCACTGGTGCTCACTCCCCTCACTAAGCACGTGTACTCCCCCTGCTCACTAATAAGCCAAATGACCCATTCCCCCCACCCCAACTCCTGCCCGGGACCCAGCCCTCTCTCCCTGGTACTGCCTCCTCACACACTCATCTTTTTCCAGGGAGCTTTGACAAATGGGGGAGGGGAGTACCTGGGCTTGGAGTCAAGGGTTCTAGTTCTAGTTCCAACCGGACCTCAATATGTTAGGGGTACTGTGAAAACTATCACCTTCTCAGGGGCTCAGTCTCCTCACCTGTAAAAAGCTGGATTAAATGAGACACTCCCAAGAGCCAGTCCTACCCTGGCATTCTAGAATTGTGAAACAGCTGAGGGGATGGAGATGGCACATTACTGAGTACCCTCCAAGTTATTAACTCTCCCTTTGCCTAGGTTTCCTCATCTGTAAAATGGGGATAATGGTTTCCCCCTCATTAGGCTATCATGAAGTTTCAGTGCGTTAATACAAAGGAAGTGCTTAGCTTGAGCCTGGTACAATCTATTCCCATTTTTCAGGCTCAGAAAGGCCATATCGCTGACCCAGGGACACACAGTCAGCGGTGACTGGGTGAAGACCACAGCTGCCATCTGTCTGGGTCTGAAACCAGAGCTCTTTCCACCTCCTCGGGTTGACTACACAGTGACTACAGGGTAATCCTATGAGATTCTGGTTAATTCCCCTGCAGAAGCTCTCTGGCACAACCTGTAACTGTAACCATGGTAACTCTGTTGCCCAGAGGGGACAGAGGAGAAGATAAGTCCCTGGTCTGGTATCCAAGGGATCCCCACAGATATATACAATGGTTGAGCCGGAAGGGTGGCCTCTGGCTGTCTGGGCACCAGGCCCTCATGTTTCCAGGGCTCACACACTCCGTCTTTAGAGAGCATTGGGATGGAAGAGGTTGGGTTCTTCCACTCTCTGACTGAGTTCCCCCAGCATGACCCCACGGGCTCCAAGGAACCATGGGAATCCCCTCTTAATCGGCCAACCCTGATGACTGCATTCATCCTCAAGCGCCTCCTCACCCCTGCGTCAACCACAGTCATCCCTCTTCCTGCCTTCCCCTGACAGATCCATAAGGAACAAATGCTCCATTTTGGATCTCCAACAGCCATCCCAAAGACCACATGGGGTTCACGGTATTCAGACTTGTAAGAGTTATTCCACCTGGTCAGACTCACCCTTGCCAGGCGGTGGGTAAGCGAGGTTGCTCAGGTCTGAGCTTACCTCTTCCACCTGGCCCAGGTCATGGGAAGATCCCACATGCCATGGATCAACTAAGCCCATGTGCCACACCTACTGAGCTGGTGGCCTAGAGACCAGGAAGCACAGCTACTGAAGCTGGCCCACCAGAGCCCGTGCGAACAAGAGACGAGAAGTGACTGCAACGAGGAGCCCACGCACTACAAACAGAGACTAGCCCCACCCACCGCAACCAGAGAACAGCCTGCGCACAGCGCAGCCAATAAGGAAAGAAATACAATTTAAATATAGATTGGAAATGAGGTGACTTTCAAAATAATAAATCTGAACTGATATTTACTGAGTACTTGCTAGGTGCCAGGCTCTTTACATACATCAACTCGTTGATTCCTCTCTCAGACCTATATGGAAATTACTATCCTCCTCATTTCAGGTGAGCAAGAAAGGACACATGTCTGAGGTCACACAGACAGAGGCTGGGATACTCAGGCACTCTGACTCCAAAGTCTGAGGTCTTAACCACGATGCTGTCTATATGCGCGTGTGTTCTCAGTCACTTAATCGTGTCCAACTCTTTGCGACCCCATGGACTGTAGCCCATCAGGCTCCTCTGTCCGTGGAATTTTCCAGGCAAGAGTACTAGAATGGTTTGTGGTTTCCTGCTCCAGGGGACCTCCCTGACCCAGGGAGAGAACCCGAGTCTCTTGTATCTCTTGCACTGGCAGGCGGATTCTTTACCACGGAGCCACTAAAGAAGCCAATGGCGCGTTAGAGAAAAAACAGATAAGAAAAAAGGCGTTTACATCGAGAAAATTTCTGGAGAAAATTTCCTGCTTTAAGCCTACCCAGACCTTTACATCCAGAAAAATCAGGAGCAATTTTCCTGCTTTAAGCCTACCCAGACCTTTACATCCAGAAAATATCTGGAGCAATTTTCCTGCTTTAAGCCTACCCAGACCTTTTTCTCCAAGAGAAGAAGTAGAGAAGAGGCAGGAACGAAGTACACACAGAAAAATGTTGTGTATTTGTTATTTGTTAGATATATTGCCCAGTGTCCTGTGAGTCATCGGTCAATGTGTAAGTTAAATAAAAATAATACCACCAGACAGCTTACTACTGCTGTATACTTTATCAGTCCTGACTTAGGATTCTTCTTTCTCATAAGTCAGTTACCATTCATTGTCTGCTTTCCAGAAGCACACCAAATTACACTGCAGAACACTCAAAAAGTTAAAAAAAAAAAAAATGGCAGCACCAAAAAACTCCAGAATTAGGACTGAAGGAGAATCCAAAAAACTCCAGAATTAGGAGTGAAGGAGAACATTTTTTAAAAAGTGGACTCAGGGGACTTCCCTGGTGGTCTAGTGGCTAAGACTCCATGCTCCCAATGCAGGGGGGCCAGGTTCAATCCCTGGTCAGGGAACTAGATCCCACACGCTTCAAATAAGAGTTCACGTCCCACGACTAAAGACTAATCCCACAAGCTGCAACTAAGAACCAGTGCAGCTAGTAAATTAAAAAAAAAATTAAATTAAAGGTGGACTAAGATGAAGTTGTTTGAAGAGCAGTTAGATCTGGGAGCCTACCTACTCCACTACACAAAGGCTGAGCAACTACCACCCTACCCCCTGAAGTTTGTTCTGCAGAAGCTGATCAGTGTACTTGAGAGTGTGGGTACCATACAAAATCATGCAGGAAGAGAGGAAGGCCGACAGTGAGGTCTACGGTGAGCAGTGAGTGCAGAGAAACTCATTCTTCTCATTCAGAGATTCAGCCATAGTAACCAACAATGGATGAAGGCAGATGCCCATACAAAAGGGTCTCTCTGGGGCATCTCAGAAGAGTGGGGGAAACTACAAACTTCCAGAGAGAAAAGAACACTTCACATCAAAGGACCAGGGACCAAGAATAGCTTCAGATGTCCCCAAAGCAAGAAGTCAATAGATTAATGCCTTCTCACTTCTGAAGGGAAATAATCTTCCATGTATAATTCGATACCAGCCAAACTGTCGATCAAGTGACCTTCAGATATGCAATGGAGATACTCAGATATGCAACCCCAAGAATCTACCTTCTCTAAAGCCTTTCTCAGGAAGCTACTGCAGAGCATTTTCCAGCAAATCAAGAAAAGAAAAACCAAGAAAAGAGACCCAACTCAGAAAAAAAGCAAAGACAATCTCCAGAATGATTGTGGAGAGAAATTTTAGAATGTATTCATCCATTCAAGAAATCATTACTGAGCATCTACTATGTATCAAGCATTGCTCTGGGAGGCATAGAGGGCATCTAGTTCAGGTTGAAGAGTGGAATTCCAGAAACAGGAAGGCTGATCTCAGTTATCAGCATGATCTTTAGCACAGCACCATCTTTCTAACTTAATGACGCTACTGACAGACGTGCTCCACCAACCCAAGACAAAGACACAGCGTTCAGGAAACAAGGCGTTTAACAAAGAAAAGGGCAAAAGGATGCCAAGAATGACAGCAAACAGGAGTCTCAGGATGATAGCCACACAAGCCTGACCAGAAAGAAAGAAGGGCGCCCCCGGGAAAAAATCTGTAACAGGCCGCCTTGAATCAAAACCTTATCCTTACAGAAAATTGTCGTGAGCAGCTACTGAAAGTTATATAAGACTTAGCAATGAGTTCAAAGGAAAACAAACAGGAAAGGTGTGAGCTCTTTACCTCAGAAAAATTGAAAAGTAAGATAGAAAACCTAATTACAGTATACTTCAGTGTTTAGATGTGAGTGATATTTGCATGGGCATAATGTTGCGAATAATAAATACAGATTTAACAGAAAATGAAATATAGTTATATTGGGAAGAAAAAAGGGATGGCAATATAAAGGAGCTAAATCCTCACCTATAATGAAAGTGAAAGTCGCTTAGTCGTGTCCAACTCTTTGGGATCCACGGACTATACAGTCCATGGAATTCTCCAGGCCAGAATACAGGAGTGGGTAGCCTTTCCCTTCTCCAGGGGATCTTCCCAACTCGGGGATCGAACCCAGGTCTCTTGCATTGTAGGCAGATTTTTTTTACCAACTGAGCCACAAGGGAAGTCCAAGAATACTGGAATGGGTAGCCTATCCCTTCTCCAGGGGATCTTCCCCACCCAGGAATCGAACCAGGGTCTCTGCATTGCAGGCAGATTCTTTACCAACTGAGCTATCAGGGAAGCCCTCACCTATAATAAAAGGAAGTAAAAAGGTATCTAAAATTAATCCAAAGATACAGGATCTACATATTTTTTAGGAATGTGGAGATGCATAAATTCCAGAACAGATATTTTCTACAGGGAAGAGCACAGAAGAGGGAGTTGGCAGGACAAGGCAAGGAATCACTGCATTATACTGTGGACTTTTAAAAAATTACTGGACTTTTTATTATTTTGATAAAGAAAAATTAAGTTCAAAATAAAGGAGGGATTCCCTGGCAGTTCAGTGGTTAAGAATCCTTGCTTCCATTACAGGAGGCACGGGTTCGATCCCTGGCCAGGGAACTAAGATGCCGCATGCTGCAGAGCCAAAAACTAAATAAAAATAAATGTAAATAAGCCTCTTTTTAAAATTGGAGTGTAACTGCTTTACAATGTCATTTCTGCTGTACAATAACATGAATCAGCCACACGTATGCAGGGTGGGAGGAACTGAGGGAGTATATTGACATATATACACTACCATGTGTAGAATAGATCGCTAGTGGGAAGTTACTGTACTGCACAGGGAGCTTAGCTCTGTGCTCTGTGATGACCCAGAAGGGTTGAATGGGAAGGACGTGGGAGGGAAGCTCGAGAGGAAGAGAGATAAATATATGCGCAAGCATCTCTTTTAAAAAATAAATTAAAACAAGTAATTAAAGGAAAAGGATCAGGTGCTCACAACACAATTATGTGTGCTGGTAAGTTGTAGGGAGCCAGTTGTGGGGAGGGCAGTCCCGATCTGTAGTATTTTCCAGTTTCTGTGGTGTAACTACTCCCATCCTGGCTGATTTCAAACTATGAACAGGACTCCACTGGCTCAAAAACTTCCAAAACTTTGCAACAATGGGTCAGCAGGAGCCAGTTTCAGCACACCCCTGGCCACTGCCAGCTTTCATGGTACCGCTCACAGTCAGTGTGGGGCAGGAACAGGCTGACTTGCACGTGAGAGCCAAGCCCAGAGTCAGCAGACCACACCCTGCCCCATGGCTCCCCGTCTCAATCTCGAGCTCCCCATCACCTCATTCCATCATCTCGAACGGTCACCTGTTCTCTCAGCACCCAACCCTTCTTCACACCGTTGTCAAGGAGGACAGAAAAGCTGAGCAGGGCTTGTCTCTGAGAGAATCTGATCATTAAGAACTCTCCTTTCTACTTGCTGATTTCACCTCAGAAAGGCCACGCCTCCCCAGGGCTTGTTTTTGCTGCCTAGGAAATGTGATTTCCAGCAATGCCTTCATTATTTTTTAAATCCCACCACAAGAAAACTACTTCAAGGTACTTTCGAGTTCTACAGAGATTTCCTAGAAAACCAGTGCATATAATAGAAAAACACACCTGAGCTCTTCTCCAAAGAAGCCCGTACCCTTCTTGACCCCTTCTTCCCTCACAGACAGGACATCCATCACCCCTTCTCCATCCCACAAGCTTCAGTCTCACTGAGCTCTCTCTGCCAGCTGGCTATGTATATCAACTCACTATCAAGGTACATGGTTCTGTGTCCTTACAGCTGGGATTGGGGTCAGCCACAGCACCTCTACATGGAAACTCCGAGACATCCTTCTTGTGTGCTCAGTCATGTCCAACTCTTTGCGACCCCATGGCCAGGTTCCTCTGTCCATGGAATTTTCCAGGCAAGAATACTTGGGTGGATTGCCATTTCCTCCTCCAGGGGATCTTCCCAACCCAGGGATTGAACCCATGTCTTCCGAATTGCAAGCAGATTCTTTACCACTGAGCCACCAATCAGCTGCTCAAGACATCCTTATACATGGGAAATTTTCCTGCATCACATTGCTGAACCTTGGAAAGCATTTCATCCAAGCCTCTCACTTCACAGACAAGGAGACAGACTCAGAGAGGGAAAAGAACTCATTCAAAGTTATATAGCTTGTTAACCACAACATTTACTGACATCTCTACCCTATAACTCTCCACATTTGCAAAAGTAAGCATGCATTACTTCAGCTGACTCTTAACAACTCTTTCATGAAGTGAGTATTACTACATTGTTTTATAGATGAGGAAATAAGCTCAAGAGAAGGTCAGTGATTTGACCCAGGTCAGCCAGTTAGAAGGTAGCAAACCCCAATCTCCAGCTCTTTCCACCACACCCATTTGTCCCAGCAGTTAACTTGGTGACAGCAAATTGAGCCCAGATCTCCTATTTCTAGAACAAAACCTCACCCTCCCCACGTTCCCTGCCCTCCTGCTCCAAAGCTCTACTCATCTCTTCTTTCTGCTCATTCTTTACAATAAGGGAGGGAGTTACCCAAACCCCTCATGCTGCTTCCATCTTAAACTGTGCTTTTCTCCAGAAGAAAACAGGTGGGAAAGAGCTGAAAGGATGGGGCGGGATGGGGGGGATTGGAGAAAGCCACTGGCTGCACTAGCAGGGCCTGGGGTGTGAGGGAAAGTCAGTGGCCCCAGGGACCCTGAGGCAGCAGTGGGAGCAGGAGTAGCTGAGCCTGGAGAAGCTGATGAAGGATGTAAGTAGGAGTCAGGGGAGATAGACACCCCCAGTCTCACAAAAGGGTGAGCGGGTGTCTTTCAAATTAACAAAAAGATTAAGACCCCCAAAGAACCTGAAGGCTCCTCGGGCTAACCCGCCTATCCCAGCTACTGAAAAGTCTGCATCTCCAGGGCTCCTGCACATCTGCTATGTGGGCAGGCACCCCTCCCCTCCCCCAGCACCTCTGTCAGAACTGGACAAACTGCTGACGAAGCAGCTCAGCGGAGGGGCTGAGGCAGGAACTTTCTAGCCTGCCTGTCCACTGGCCAGCGTGTTCTGGGCCTCCCCCACCCATGGCCTTGACCAATTAGGATACTGGTAGAGACCTAGCTGGGGAAGGGGAGTGTGCTGGGGTGGGGTGGGGTGCATGGGGGAGAAGGGTGGCCTGGGACTGAGGGAGGCTGTAGTATTCCTACCAGGAAAAGATAAGATAAGGGAATCTGGGGGAAGAGGGAGACCTTGGCCATGACGGGGGATCAGAGGGAACCTGATAGGCCCAAGTGGAGGAGAAGCGGGTGAGAGAAGCTAGAACAAACGCGCGAGAGGCACACGGTGACCTGGCCTGCCCAGCATCCAGCCCCACACAGCAGGCCCTTTCATCTGAAGCCCACAGCCCTCCTCCCAGAGGATTCCCACCCATCTCCAAAGCCTGCTGCCTTCCAGAGCAGCTGCACCTCTGCCCCTGAGCCCCTGTAAGAGGCCGCCTAGGGCATCAGGAGTGTGGGGCGCTGAGCCCAGAGCCCCTGCCACCCCCACCTACCCTACCCTAAGTGTTCCAGGAGGCCCCTGACACTCTCCAGTCCCCAATACCTCATCTGTAAAATACCAGCATTTCTCTAGCGAAGTCTCTAATGGCCCCTCCTGTCCCAGCACTCAGGCTCCGAGGCGCAACCCAGGATTTAAGGAGACTTACATGAAGGCAGAAAGACCTGGGCCTTCCAGCCTCTGGGTGGAGAACAAAGAGATATGCTGTACAGACTACAGAAATACCAGACCTTAAGTTGCTCCCCCGATGGAGGAATAGGCTGTAAATGCGGGCCCTGGCCAGGGAGGGCTCCTGGGGGGACGCACAACGCAGAGCCTTTCTCAACACACTTGAGGGACTGAAGTGACACGCAAGAGAGGGGTGGGGCAGAAAAGAAAGAAGGAACCAGAGGGAAGGACCCAAGGCTGCAGAAGTGGAGAGGCAGGGAATGGCCCAGTACCTGCCCGCCATACTGCCCAGTCCAGGTCGGGGGGCCTCTGGGGACCCTTGCCTCCCGGGTTGGGGGGGGGAGGGGGGAGGGAAGTGGGGCGAAGGGAGGGAGAAAGGTCTGGCTGGAAGTGATAAGAGGCCAGACGCTGTTTACCTTGGCTTTGCCCATGTTCTCCCTGGGTCCCTCGAGCTGCAGCCAGAAGTAGGGGGTGTCCGGGCGGCTCTGGAAAGCGTTCAGCTTGACCCTGAAGATGCGCTGCACTTGCTGCCGCTGCCGCTGCACCCGGGGCTTCGACTTGGTCTGCACCATGAACCATTCCTGCGCCGGAGGGTCGCCCCCGGACAGGAGCATGGCTGCCCCGCCCGCCCCTGGAAGAAGGGAGCCGACAGTGTCACCGGCGTCCCCGGGCCGGAGGCGCCTAGGCCACGCCCCCTCCTCCGGGCGGCGCGCCCCCGCCTCGGCCTGGGTCCCCCCGACACACACACCCCACCCCCGGCTCGCGCACCCACCCGCCGCGGCTCGGGCGCCCTTCCCCCGGAGCTCCGAGCCTTTCGGCGGCGGCTCCCGCGACAATCTCTTCCTGCCAGGGGTTGCAACGGGGGTGGGACCGATCGGGCTCCCGCCGCCCTTCCCTCCGCCCCCACCCTCCCCCGCTTCACCGCCGCGCCAGCCCCTCCAGGATGAACTTTAGCTGCGTCTGCCCGGGAGCTTAAAGGGGCGCGGAGGGAGGCGGCGGGGCGGGGGAAGGCGGGGAGGGACGGGCGGGGGCGGGGGTCCTGAAAACCTCTGCCTTCCACTCAAGTCTTGGGCCCAGAGCCAGAATCCGGGGGTCAAAGTTAATTTCCTTCCACATTCCCCTTTCCCCAGGGGAAGGGAGAGGAAGGAAGGGCACCCCGGTGGGGGAGAGGGGGCTTGGTTTCGGGCACCCGGCCTTTCTCTCCGTTCCTCCAGCCAGCCCTGCCGCCTCCTAGGCCTCCCAAGAGAACCGAGAGCCGCGCCCCTCCTTCCCTCGCAGGAAAGGGTTAAAGGAGAGCAGGGTGGGGAGCCTGGGAGGCTGGGGCCTGAGGAAAACTCCGGGCCGGAGACCGAGCAGGAAGGAGAGGGTAAAAGCACCGCCCCCGCGCCCCCCCACCCCTAAGTCTGGGGACAGCCTGGGGCTGGCAGGCAGCCCAGACCCTCCTGAAGCCCCCAGGGCTGGAGGGGCGGGGAGAGCGCCCGAGTTTTCGGGAGTTTTCAGACTTGCGCTGTTTATGAAAGCCTTTCTGAGCAAGTTTGAGCTAAGCCGAGAGGGGAAGCTTTAGGAAGAGAGTGAGGGTCTGGTTGCTGACAACCTCTGAGGGTTCCCTCAACCCCTGACCTGCCGCCAGTCAACTGCTAGGCCTCGGTGGTCAGGAACCAGCCCTGGACTGGGGGGCTGCCGCCAACATCCTTCTCAGGAGGCATCAGGGGCACAAAGAACACCTTATGCAGCCCTGTGGCCTGAACAGAACCCGGCTCTGTGGAGGGCAGAGTTTGCATCCTGGGCCTCCGGGAACTTCCTTTTCCAACCCCAAACCCAGAGCCTCTGTCTGACAGGCATGAGTGTACCTATGGGGACAAAGGGCAGTGGACTTTAGGCCGGCCTTGGGACATCTGGGCTGCAGGGGCCATGGCACATTTCTGTGCAGGCAAAGAGCCAGGGGCACCCCACTGCAAGGAAGGGGCAGGGGAGAGGGGCGCACACCCAGTCCTCTGGTCTGGATTCAGCCCCTGCTGTACCACACCTCCACTCCTACTTACCCTAGGTTGGAATCCAGAAAAGGGGATCTATGTCATCTCTGGCTCCGAGGCCTTCTGCTCTGCCAGGTCTGCTGTCCCTGGGCTGCCCCTCCAGAGCGCCTTGCAGCAGAAGACCCTCCAGTGAAGCTGGAAGCTCCATCTTTCTCCATTCTTCCCACTTCTAACTGCTCTCCCTTTATCAGAAGAAGCGCCTGCTTCATTGTGCCTCAGTTTCTCCTCTGAAGCAAATGACAGCCGCATACCCATGCCCCACCCCTCCTTCCTTGAATAAACACTTATTTCTTGTTGCCCTCTTTCAACTGACTGTGAACTGCAGGCACAGTGACATCCTGAAGGAAAACTTTCAGGTTTAATCTTATGTTCAAAGGGGCCATGCAGAGGGTGGGACAAGATCAAACTTAGGCATCAGGTACTTGATAAGTGGGTAAAAAGAGGGTAATTTATTTGAACTCTTGCATCTCCATTTCCCATAAAATAAGGATAATGATACCTATTAAATATTCATTAGAAGCACTGACGCTGAAGCTAAAACTCCAATACTTTGGTCAGTCAGTTCAGTCGCTCAGTCATGTCCAACTCTGCGACCCCATGAGTCACAGCACGCAGGCCTCCCTGTCCATCACCAACTCCGAGAGTTTACCCAAACTCATGTCCATTGAGTCGGTGATGCCATCCAGCCATCTCATCCTCTGTTGTCCCCTTCTTCTCCTGCCGCCAATCCCTCGCAGCATCAGGGTCTTTTCCAATGAATCAACTCTTCGCATGAGGTGGCCAAAGTATTGGAGTTTCAGTTTCAGCGACAGTCCTTCCAAAGAAATCCCGAGACTGATCTCCTTTAGAATGGACTGGTTGGATCTCCTTGCAGTCCAAGGGACTCTCAAGAGTCTTCTCCAACACCACAGCTCAAAAGCATCAATTCTTTGGGGCTCAGCTTTCTTCACAGTCCAACTCTCACATCCATACATGACCACTGGAAAAAACATAGCCTTGACTAGACAGACCTTTGTTGGTAAAGTAATGTCTCTGCTTTTTAATATGCTATCTAGGTTGGTCATAACTTTCCTTCCAAGGAGTAAGCATCTTTTAATTTCATGGCTGCAATCATCATCTGCAGTGATTTTGGAGCCCCCCAAAATAAAGTCTGACACTGTTCCACTGTTTCCCCGTCTATTTCCCATACTTTGGTCACCTGATGCAAAAAGCTGACTCATTGGAAAAGACCCTGATCCTGGTAAAGATGGAGGGCAGAAGGAGAAAGGGGCAGCAGAGAAAGAGATGGTTAGATAGCATCACTGACTTGGTGGACATGAGTTTGAGCAAATTCCAGGAGATAGTGAAGGACAGGAAAGCCTGGGTCACAAAGAGTTGGACACAGGTTAGCAACTGAGCAACAACAACCATGATACCTATGCCACGGATTGTAAATTAGATCACATGGGTACTGCACCTGGTACATGGCACTGTACCTGGCACCAAGTAGACACCCAGTTCATTTTCATTTTCCCTACCTTGATCTTGTCTCTTCTTCCACCTCACTTCTGGCCAGTACATCATAATACCTTCCCAGAGATCCCCTCCTTCCCAGCCTTTTTTTTGGCCACCCGCCCCACACGGCATATGAGACTTTAGCTCCCCAGCCAAGGATTGAATCTGTGCCCCCTTCAGCGGAGTGCAGAGTCTTAACCACTGAACTGCCGGGGAAGTCCCATACTATCCTTTTACAGCTCATTGCCACCACCCCTTCGCCTAGATCAGGCTCTCCCCATCCTTCCTGCAAAGCCATCCCCCACTCCTGTCTCTCCGCCTAGATGTAGCAGATTTACTTATATAGCCTGGTTCTAGTCCCAACACGATGTGCCTTTAGCAGGTAACCAAGTCCCTTGATCGCTCCAGTCCCCTCATCTAAATTCATTCATTGGGTCAAACACATTTACTCACTCAACAAATTCAACACATATTGATTGTCGTATGAGCCAGGCCCTGGGAGTATAGCATTGACTAAGAAAGATAGCTCCCTGCCATCATGGTGAAGAAAGAAGAAAACAGCTGTGATTTCAGAGAATAAGAAATGCTCTGCTGAGAATAAGACAAGGTGTGATGGTGGAGAGTTCCCGAAGGGGTCCTCTCAGGTGAGATGATATTTCAGCTAGAGGGAGCTCAAGAGCACCGACACTGAGATGACAACTCACTAAGCTGGTCCCAATGTTTGACCTACATCTTTCTCCAACACAGGTACATTTAGTGGTTTCTTGCCTAAAATATTGGGTTAAACCTTGTTGCATTGGAAACCATCCTCCTCTAAGCCCAAATCTACCGTCTCAACCTTCTACACAAGGATCCCAGCTCAAGTGTAAGTAGAATTAGATCTGTCTAGGCATGTCTGAGAACAGGATAGCACGCCCCGCCAGGAGGCCTCAGAGGAGAAGGCTGTCTTGGTTAAAGCAGGGGCCTGCCCTGTGAGACTGGCAGAGTAATAGAATCTTTCTTATATCTCCAAGGCTCTAGTGGGAAAAGAGGCTTGTCTCTCAAATACCTCCCTGCCTAGCTCAGATCTACACCTAGCCCAGTTCCTGGGGACAGAGGGTGGGGAGCCCTGAGACCCAGTCAGCCTGCTTGGGACCTTTGTGAGGGAGTAACCAAGAGGGAAGACAGGGTTCTCTTTAACTTTGCCAGAGTGCCTGAGCGGCTTGCGTTCCTGGAAGGCTTCCTTCAGAGCAGAAATGACCTCCCAAAAATACATGGAAGATCAGCACTTAAGGTGGTTCCAAATGAGCAGGTGGAGACAAGAGCTGAGGAAACTGGGGTTAAGCAGGGGCTCCCCATGTTGGTCAGGATCTGGGTATGAAACACATGATCCCCTCAAAAGGGGAGGCTGAAGGAAGTTTTAAGAATGGGTCTTTTATGAGGATGTGGGCAGGATTAAGGAAAACCAGTAAGAGACTGGTAAGAAAACCAGTAGTACTCTAGGCTTGTTTAGGAAAAGCAGTCAAATCCTGGAAGCCTGAAAGGGAGTAGGGGAACCAAACAACAGGCCAGAGCTGGAGCTGCCAAAGGCCACAAGATGTGATCTGTGGTCTTAGGGAAAGATGCAGAGCCACTGACAAGCTGGACTCGTGGAAGGGAGCTCCTTTCAACATCCTGCCAGTAGTCAAGCATTGGCCAAACTCCATGAAAAACCAAAGGTGGTGGGATCAAACCGGCCACTGACGTCAGCCTCCAGGACGTAGGGAAGGTTGGAGAACAGCAAGGAGGGAGACTGGGAGGGACAGAGAACAGTCAGCATACCCCGTCATCCCCTAGCAACCACAAGCTAATGAGGTCCCAGGGCACTGAATTTATACTAATCTTCCCCTCACCAGCACTCTCTTAGGAACAGGGAAGAATATCCTTGCACTCCTATTCAGAACTCAGGACTTGTGTACAAACCCCAGCTCTGTCACTGTATCAGTTTCTGAGGAGCTGCTGTTACAAATTACCCCAACTGGGAGGCTTGTTTTGCTGAAAGTTTTACTTTCTTTTTAGTTTTGAGGGATTCATTAGAAATGTTCATTACACACAATAAAAAATTTCAATATTTAACAGAGGATTATTCATTTTAATTTCAATATATAGTCATTAAAAGAAGAGAAATAGAAACAATAGAGAAAAGTAACAGCACATACATCACCAAATTATGTTGACCAACATCCAGACTTGAATAACGCTGGTAGGTCCCTCATTAACAGCAATCTGGAGTCCCAAATGGGAAAAGGTCACGAGACTTCTTAGACCCTGGGGGTTAGCCAGACCCTCAAGGGCTCAAGAAAATTCTGAGACCCACTCCCTTTCTTATCTAAAGTGCCATCTGACTTGTGCTTGCTGGCAAGCATGGAATCCAGGCAGGTCAGAAGCAGGTCAGAGGCCTGATTTCCTGCTTCGGAAGCCTGAACAAGACTTCCTCCATTTTAATTTCCCTAACATGGCTTAAAACAACAGATGTGTAGTCTCTCAAAGTTCTGGAAGCTGAAAGTCCCGAAACAAAATATATAAGCTACTATATGTAACTGGTACATGAATAGACAAATTGTTCAATGGAACAGACTAAAAATCTAGAAAAGAAGAATCTAGACTACATCTCGGAATTTAGTATATAGCAAACATCCGCTGGATCATTGAAAAAGCAAGAGAGTTCCAGAAAAACATCTATTTCTGCTTTATCGACTATGCCAAAGCCTTTGACTGTATAGATCACAATAAACTGTGGAAAATTCTGAAAGAGATGGGAATACCAGAACACCTAACCTGCCTCTTGAGAAACCTATATGCAGCAACAGTTAGAACGGGACATGGAACAACAGACTGGTGCCAAATAGGAAAAGGAGTATATCAAGGCTGTATATTGTCACCCTGCTTATTTAACTTCTATGCAGAGGACATCATGAAAAACTCTGGGCTGGAAGAAGCACAAGCTGGAATCAAGATTGCTGGGAGAAATATCAATAACCTCAGATATGCAGATGACACCACCCTTATGGCAGAAAGTGAAGAGGAACAAAAAAGCCTCTTGATGAAAGTGAAAGAGGAGAGTGTAAAAGTTGGCTTAAAGCTCAACATTTAGAAAACTAAGATCATGGCATCTGGTCCCATCACTTCATGGGAAATAGATGGGGAAACAGTGGAAACAGTATCAGACTTTATTTTTTTGGGCTCCAAGATCACTGCAGATGGTGATTGCAGCCATGAAATTAAAAGACGCTTACTTCTTGGAAGGAAAGTTATGACCAACCTAGATAGCATATTGAAAAGCAGAGACATTACTTTGCCAACAAAGGTCTGTCTAGTCAAGGCTATGGTTTTTCCAGTGGTCATGTATGGATGTGAGAGTTGGACTGTGAAGAAAGCTGAGCACTGAAGAATTGATGCTTTTGAGGTGTGGTGTTGGAGAAGACTCTTGAGAGTCCCTTGGACTGCAAGGAGATCCAACCAGTCCATTCTGAAGGAGATCAGCCCTGGGATTTCTTTGGAAGGAATGATGCTAAAGCTGAAACTCCAGTACTTTGGCCACCTCATGAGAACAGTTGACTCATTGGAAAAGACTCTGATGCTGGGAGGGATTGGGGGCAGGAAGAAGGGGACGACAGAGGATGAGATAGCTGGATGGCATCACCGACTCGATGGACGTGAGTTTGAGTGAACTCCGGGAGTTGGTAATGGACAGGGAGGCCTGGCGTGCTGCAATTCATGGGGTTGCAAAGAGTTGGACACGACTGAGAAACTGAACTGAACTGAAAGACAGCCTCTGAGTCAGTGGAGATACCGTGGATTTTTTAATAAATAATCTTGAGACAATGAGATAGCCTTCTGAGATAAAACAAAACCACACTTCATACAACAAAACAAATTCCTGAAGAATCAAATATTTAAATATCAAAATGACATTGACTTCCCCAGTGGTCCACTGGTTAAGACTCTGCCTGCCAATGCAGGGAACATGGTTTAATCCCTAGTCCAGGAAGATTTCACACGTCACGGGGTAACTAAGCCCATGGGCAATGACTGCTGAGGCCCGCATGCCTAGAGCCCACATACCACAACATGAGAAGCCACTGCAGTGACGAGCCAGAGCACTGCAACCAGAGAGTCGCCCCTGCTTGCCACAGCTACAGAAAGCCCTCATGCAGCATCAAAGTGCCATGCAGCCAAAATAAAGAAACAAAACTTTAAAAATAATGTCATGAAAATATTACAACAAACTAAGGGAGAATTTTTGTTGTTGTTGTTGTTATATTTGGGAGAAGCATGACTTTCTAAGAATGACACCACAGCAGAAGCCATTAAAAATTGTTTAATGCATTCAGTTACATAAATATAGAATTTTTTCCCATAGGAAAGTAAATACCCTAATCAGAGTCAACAGACAACATGAAAAGCTGGAAAAACATATTTGCCAATTATGTCGCAGACCAAGACCTAGTTTCCTTGGTATTTAAACAGATCTTACAAATCAATAAGAAAAAGTCTAACTCAACAGAAAAATGAACAAAGGCCATAAAAAGTCCACAAAAGAGGAAATATAAATTGGTCCTTAAACATATTAAAAAGATGCTCCTCTTCACTCCAAATAAGAGAAGTGCAAATTAAAACCACAACCAGACAGCATTTTTTTGTCTACTAAGTGGCAAGGATCAGCAATGCTTGTTAATACACGGGGTCAGCCACTTTTGTATCCTGCTGGTATGTCCTCACAGACTCCAAAGATAGCAATTGGTAATATCCATCAACTGACGGTGTTTTAACTGCATATATTCTGTGTCCCACCAACTGCACTCTAAGATAGTATTTTACAAATATATTCTCACATGTGCTTTAAAAATATATATGACCAAAGATATTCTTTGCAGCATCGTTTGTTATGGCAGATTGGAAAAAATCTAAATGTGGACTCACACAACGAAATATTATCATTCAAAAAAAAGTGGAGAGTAGAATTAAGGTCAAAATGCAAAAGTAGGAGGTCAAGAGATACCTGGAGTAACATGCAAATTTGGCATTGGAATACAAAACGAAGCAGGTCAAAGGCTAACATGGTTTTGCCAAGAGAATGCACCAGTCATAGCAAACACCCTCTTCCAACAGCACAAGAGAAGACTCTACAAATTGACATCACCAGATGGTCGATACTGAAATCAGATTGATTATATTCTTTGCAGCCAAAGATGGAGAAGCTCTATACAGTCAGCAAAAACAAGACTGGGAGCTGACTGTGGCTCAGATCATGAACTCCTTATTGCCAAATTCAGACTTAAATTGAAGAAAGTAGGGA
Source organism: Bos grunniens (assembly GCF_055505025.1). Taxonomy (NCBI): domain Eukaryota; kingdom Metazoa; phylum Chordata; class Mammalia; order Artiodactyla; family Bovidae; genus Bos; species Bos grunniens. The sequence goes on along the minus strand of NC_141174.1, from coordinate 81,582,287 downwards.
AAACCACTAGACCATTCAGGTATGACTTAAATCAAATACCTTATGATTATACAGTGGAAGTGACAGATTCAAGGGAGTAGCTCCAATAGACAGAATGCCTGAAGAACTATGGACAGAGGTTCCTGACGTACAGGAGGCAGTGATCAAGACCATTCCCAAGAAAAAGAAATGCAAAAAGGCAAAATGGATGTTTGAGGAGACCTTACAAATAGCTGAGAAAAGAAAAGACACAAAAGGCAAAGGAGAAAAGGAAAAATATACCCATTTGAATGCAGAGTTCCAAAGAATAGCAAGGAGAGATAAGAAAGCCTTCCTCAGTGATCAATGCAAAGAAATAGAGGAAAACAATAGAATGGGAAAGACTGGAGATCTCTTCAAGAAAATTAGAGATACCAAGGGAACATTTCATGCAAAGATGGGCTCAATAAAGGACAGAAATGGTATGGAACTAACAGAAGCAGAAGATATTAAGAAGAGGTGGCAAGAATACACAGAAGAACTATATAGAAAAGATCTTCATGACCCAGATAACCACAATGGTGTGATCACTGACCTAGAGCCAGACATCCTGGAATGTGAAATCAAGTGGGCCTTAGGAAGCATCACTACGAACAAAGCTGGTGGAGGTGATGGAATTCCAGTTGAGCTCTTTCAAATCCTGAAAGATGATGCTGTGAAAGTGCTGCACTCAATCTGCCAGCAAATTTGGAAAACTCAGCAGCGGCCACAGGACTGGAAGAAGTCTGTTTTCATTCCAATCCCTAAGAAAGGCAGTGCCAAAGAATGCTCAAACTACCACACAATTGCACTCATCTCACATGCTAGTAAAGTAATGCTCAAAATTCTCCAAGCCAGGCTTCAACAATATGTGAAAAGTGAACTTCCAGATGTTCAAACTGGATTTAGAAAAGGCAGAGGAACCAGAGTTCAAATTGCCAACATCCATTGGATCATCGAAAAAGCAAGAGAGTTCCAGAAAAACATGTATTTCTGTTTTATTGACGATGCCAAAGCCTTTGACTGTGTGGATCACAACAAACTGTGGAAAATTCTTCAAGAAATGGGAATACCAGGCCACCTGACCTGCCTCTGGAGAAATCTGTATGCAGGTCAAGAAGTAACAGAACTAGACGTGGAACAACAAACTGGTTCCAATTAGGAAAGGAGTATGTCAAGGCTGTATATTGTCACCCTGCTTATTTAACTTATATGCAGAGGACATCATTAGAAATGCTGGGCTGGATGAAACACAAGCTGGAATCAAGATTCCTGGGAGAAATATCAATAACCTCAGATATGCAGATGACACCACCCTTATGGCAGAAAGTGAAGAGGAACTAAAAAGCCTCTTGATGAAAGTGAAAGAGGAGAATGAAAAAGTTGGCTTAAAACTCAACATTCAGAAAACTAAGATCATGGCATCTGTTCCCATCACTTCATGGCAAATAGATTAGGAAACAGTGGAAACAGTGGCAGACTTTATTTTGGGGGCTCCAAAATCACTGCAGATGGTGACTGCAGCCATGAAATTAAAAGACGCTTACTCCTTGGAAGGAAAGTTATGACCAACCTAGACAGCATATTCAAAAGCAGAGACATTACTTTGCCAACAAAGGTTCGTCTAGTCAAGGCTATGGTTTTTCCTGTGGTCATGTATGGATGTGAGAGTTGGACTATAAATAAAGCTGAGCACTGAAGAATTGATGCTTTTGAGGTGTGGTGTTGGAGAAGACTCTTGAGAGTCTCTTGGACTGCAAGGAGATCCAACCAGTCCATCCTAAAGGAAATCAGTCCTGAATATCCATTGGAAGGCCTGATGCTGAAGCTAAAACCCCAATACTTTGGCCACCTGATGCGAAGAACTGACTCACTGGAAAAGACCCTGATGCTGAGAAAGATTGAAGGCAAGAGGAGCAGGGGACAACAGAGGATGAGACGGTTGGATGGCATCACCAACTCTATGGACATGGGTTTGAGTAAACCCCAGGAGTTGGTGATGGACAAGGAAGCCTGGCCTCCTGCAGCCCATGGGGTTGCAAAGAGTTGGACCCAACTGAGCAACTGAACTGAACTGAACTGAGAATTAAGGTCCTCTATTTGTCCTAATATGGAACTATGTCCAAGACATCTGAGGATGAACTTTATAAAGCCAAGTTCAAGGGCAGATGCTGGCTGCCCCAATCCATCCGCCAGTACCCACACCCAAAGTTTCATTCACTGTGTCCCCAAGGGAGCTGAGGCTTCTGGGCTCTTCCCTCACATAGGCCACTGCTAAGGCCCTGGGACAGGCCCTGGCCAGGTGTGCTCAGGTCTTGTATTTTTGTAAAATCTGCAAAAGATATTTAAACCCCAATTGATAAGACCGCTGCGTCTTTCCTTTCACACTCCCCTCTGTCACACCTGGTGACACCTTGTGTCAGGTGGCATCAGGGCAGCCAGGTGCATTTGGGGTTCCTGGCCAGGCGGAAGGTGGGTTGGAGACACATTAATTACAGGTTGGTGGTATGGGTTTATATGGCCTAGAGTAACTTCCCCCACAGAACCAAGTTATTGCTTGGGGTCCCTGTGTCGAAATGGCTTCCAGAAATATTCCTGTTGCCCACTGTATCACCACATCCGGGCTGGTCACACCAAGTTGTAGGTCACATGAACTGCACAGCAGTCAGTAAGGATTTTTAAATACCGTGGTATTTTTCTGGATGTTACAGTGTTCGTGACATTTATGCTTTTCTTAACGTGTAATTTAGTTTGATTTTTCTATGCTTTATACCAAAAATAATAAACAAAATGCCAAATCCCTTGCTATCCTCTATCTTTGGGGGAAAAAAATTGTCTACTGTCTGAAATGTCCCTTCTATTGGCTTAGAAGTCTCAGGAGTCCAGCTAGCCTGATACTATCTGTTTGGACTCCCCCAAAAGGAAACTTTTATTGGTAGGAAACCCCTGTCCTCTATCTGATAATGGCCCTTTGTCTCTTCTACGGAGTTACCAAAGCCAAGTTTCTCATACCTAGAGCATTTGCTCCCTGTCTCTCCCCAGTTGTAAGACAAATTAACAAACTGTTTCCTGTGTTTCACTGCTGGCAAACATTCACGTAATACAGCCTTTCAGCGGGTGTTGGCATTTCTGTAGGACAGATTCCTAGAAATAGAATTGCTGTGTTAAAGGCTGTGCATGCTTAGGTTGTTCTCCAGAATTATGGTGCTCTCAGACCATGGAAAATTATATGGCCAATAAAAATAATGAGGGAGATGATTGACCAGTTCCCAAAGTTGGGGGAGCAGGGGACAGGCTGCAAAACAAGACATAGAACTTGATTTTAAAATGAGGGCAGTGGGGGTGGGTAGGCAGTGTTGGAAGAGAGTTCCACTTTCTGCTTGAGTCCTCTACATTTTAAAAATATTTTTTCATGAACAAGTATAGGCTCCCCAGGTGGCTCAGTGGTAAAGAATCTTCCTGCAATGTGGGAGTGTTGCAAGTCAAAGTGTTAGTTGCTCAGTCGTGTCCAACTCTTTTCCACGCCTTAAACTGTCGCCCTCCAGGCTCCTCTGTCCCTGAAACTCTCCAGGCAAGAATACTGGAGTGGGCTGCCATTCCGTTCTCCAGGGGATCTTCCTGACCCAGGGATCAAACCCAAGTCTCCTGCATTGCAGGCAGATTCTTTACCATCTGAGCCACCAAGGAAGCCCTGGGTTTAATCCCTGGATTGGGAAGATCCCCTGGAGAAAGAAATGGCAACCCACTCCAGTATTCTTGCCTGGGAAATCCCACAGACAGAGGAGCCTGGTGGACTACATATAGTCCATGGGGTTGCAAAGAGTTAGACACGACTGAGCATGCACACACTGCCTTTAGAGTTTTTAATACTAACAGGAAGGAGGCATAGCTGATATTATACAAATACATCACTACTTAAAGAATAGATTCCATCTGTTATTGAGAATTTTCTCAGTGACATCTCTCTTGAACTCATTCCTGAAACAAAGACCAGCTTTAGGGTTTTAGGATTATTGTTTATCTTGGCTCAAGCTGGCAAAGAGAGTCTCTGTCCCCGACATCATTCCAGATAGGGCCATTTCTGCCTGCCTCAGTCCTGGCAGATTTCCAGCCCTCCCTAGAACAAGCCTGGGGCGGGGCTGACGAGGATCCGCTCCCTGGTTTCCCAGGGCCACCCGTGGACCCCTCCCACGTTTTCCTTGTATTTATGGCCATGAAACACTGGTGCACTTTGGGTAATTGTTGCAAAACACCAAGACCAGCAATATTTCAGAGCTCTGTGGGTGTGGGGCTGGGGCTTTGAGGCTGGGTGGAAGGATTTTTAGGGTGAGTAGCTATGGAGAGGCTGGAGGTCTGGTGGGGGAAACAGCACACTGGGTCCTGGGGCAAATGCGGACTTCCTGAAGGCCACTGATGGTGGGGGGCCCAGCTGCCCAAGCGGGGCTCCAGAGGTCAGAGGCCAGCACAAGTCAGGCTGTGGGGAGCTTTGGAGCAGGATCTCTAACAAGGCTATGACTAATTAAGGCTACTCCAAAGCTATGTCCACCTCCTGCTCCCTGGCCTCTCCCATCCAGCCTGTCATCAAGTCTGGTAGATGGATTTCTCTTCAACCAGTAAGTAGTGAGTGCCCGCTGTGTGCCAAACGGTGGTCTAAGTACGAGAGGTGCATCAGTGATCATGGTCCCTGCTCTCATGGAGCCTATCTCTAGCACTGAACAAAAAGGACGACTTAAGTATTTCATTGTAATTGTATTAAGCGTTATGAAAGAAAGGAATTCTGTAAGTCCTGCAATTTCTTTAAGACATTAACTTTATTTGCCTGTGTTTCCTAAACTGACCTCAGAAATTAACACTCCCCCTTATGTTGAACATAGAGACTTTATTTTTAGAGTAGTTTTAGGTTCTTAGCAAAGTTGAGTGGAAAGTGCTATACGGAGTTCCCGTATGCCTCCTCCACTCACATATGTGCCACTTTCAACATCCCACATCCGTGTGGTGCTTTTGTAACAATAGATGAATCAACACGGACACTTCAGTGCCAACCAAGGTCCACAGTTTACATTAGGGCCGCATTAGGGCCCTATTTAAAATTGTATGTATACAATTACGTGATAACACTGAGACTCAGAGCTGCAGGCGGTAGGGAGCCTACAAGCTTTCTAAAAAGGAAGTGGCATGCTTACATTAGTGTTCTGCAAACAATTCATTCACTGCTTCTTCTTATCTGACCCATGAATGTGCCCTTATCTTCTGATATTTATTTGGTTTAGATGCCACAGACACCATTTGCCCAGGCTGTGGAAGTGACCTTTATACTCGTCTGCCAGTCACCAGATGGTCCCACCACTTTCACCCCTGATTTGACTCGGAATCCAGATCTGCAGGTTACAGAAGAATGCCACTTTCTCTGTGGCATGAGTTTGCTCAGACATTTACAGTAACTCCTACCAATGGTTTTCCAATATTCTTATCCATGGAACCCATTTGGTGATGGCAGCAGAATATAATGATTAAAAGCATAGGCTCTGATATTTGTAGTCCAGAGATGACATCCTAGCTCTAAGAATCCCAAATTCGTCTTTAAAGAGACGATGATAATACTGCTTGTCAAGGAGATGGGAGATTATGGGGCTTTAAAGAGACGATGATAATACTGCTTGTCAAGGAGATGGGAGATTATGGGGCTTTAAAGGAGATAAAACGCATAAGGTACTTGCATGCATGCTGAGTCCCTTGAGTCGTGTCTGACTCTGTGACCCTGTGGACTTGTGGCTCACCAGGCTCTTCTGTCCATGGGATTCTTCAGGCAAGAATACTGGAGTGGGTTCCCACACGCTTTTCCAGGGGCTCTTCCCCACCCAAGGACTGAACCTGTGTCTCTAACATCTTTTGCATTGGCAGGCAGTTTCTTTACCGCTAGGGCCACCTGGGAAGTCCAAAGTGCTTACTAGCATGTATAGTAAATATTTGACAATCATTAGCTCTTAGTGGTTTTGTTAATACTACTTCTCATAGTAAATCTTAAAGGAAGTCTAAAATATGAGATATAAAAATCAGTGCATATTATCTGAACATTATGATTCTACCCAGCTTACAGGACTAATCACTCAGCCCAATCTGATGTCCTTCCACCCCCAAATGCACTGTTCACCTTCACAACATTCACACAATACTGATCATCCACTTTGCACAAAGATGACACAGACTCTGAATTTTTGTCCATGCTATTCTTTCACTTCCTCTACCCGTCAAAACCTTATCTGAAGTCTGAGGTCCCAATTAAATACAACTTCCCACTTCCTTCTGAAGGCTTCCCTGGTGGCTCAGATGGTAAAGAATCTGCTTGCAATATGGGAGACCTAGGTTCGATCCCTGGGTCGGGAAGATTCCCTGGAGGAGGGCGTGACAACCCACTCCAGTATTCTTGCCTGGAGAATCCCCATGGACAGAGGAGACCGGCAGGCTAAAGTTCATCGGGTCTCAAAGAGTCAGGCACGACTGAGCGACTAAGCACAGCAGAGCAATGAACAATGAAGCCAGAGCAAATTTTTGTGACAGCGTCACATTTCGGAGAACAAGAGATCACCCTCTTGTTCTACTCTCTTGTACTACAACTTCAGGGAAACAATGCGGAGTCTTGATGGAGGCAGGAAATGGAACATAGCCAGAGCCACTCAAAATAGAGTGACCCCCAAATCAGGTGAGACAGTAGCCAGTGGGGTGCTAAGTTGGAAGTGCTAACATTTTCAGAATGGAGAAAATAATACCAAAACAACTTAAAATGGCATTGGAGTTTAGCCTCTTTCGCCTTGGAAAAACCTTTCACGCTCTGTATCTTCACTCGTGTTAGGGGTGATAAGATGCTTCAGCACCTGGTTGAATCTAAGTGGTATGGCTTTGTAGCTTTCTTCCTCTGCCTGTTGCCACCATGAGGGATAAGGGATGAAGAAGACTTCTCTGAGACTGAGCAACATCCTTAAAGGACCTAAGAATGGATGTGGAGGGGGCACAGTGAAGGTTCAAAGCAAGTTCTGCCCCTTGTCTCTACAAACACCCAGCCTGTTTACCCATCCCCACTCCACCCAATCAGGGAAGGACTGGGGGGTTGGGAGCAGGGCTTGGACACCCTGTATTTTATCTAGCAACCTTGAGAAGGAAGGTCACCTTCTGTAGCCTCCTCTGCACTCTGCCATTTGTTACATAAAGCTCTTCTTGTTGTTGCTGTTCAGTTGCTCAGTCGCGTCCAACTCTTTGTGACCCCATGGACTGCAGCACGCCAGGCTTCCCTGTCCTTCACCATCTCCTGGAGCTTGCTCCAACTCATGTCCATTGAGTTGGTGATGCCATCCAACCATCTCATCCTCTGTCATCCCCTTGTCCTCCTGCCTTCAATCTTTCCCAGCATCAGGGTCTTTTCTAATGAGTCAACTCTTCACATCACGTGGCCGAAGTATTGGAGTTTCAGCTTCAGCATCAGGCCTTCCAATGAATATTCAGGGTTGATTTCCTTTAGGATTGACTGGTTTGATCTCCTTGCAGTCCACAGGACTCTAAAGAGTCTTCTCCAATACCACAGTTCAAAGCATCAATTCTTTGGTGCTCAGCCTTCTATATGGTCCAACTCTCACATCCATACATGACTACTGGAAAAACCATAGCTTTGACTCTACAGACATTTGTCGGCAAGGTAGTATCTCTGTTTTTTAATATGCTGTCTAGGTTGGTCATAGTTTTTCTTCCAAGGAGCAAGCATCTTTTAATTTCATGGCTGTAGTCACCATCTGCAGTGATTTTTGAGCCCAAGAAAATAAAGTCTGTGACTGTTTCCACTGTTTCCCCATCTATATGCCAAGAAATGATGGGACCAGATGCCATGATCTTCGTTTTTTGAATGTTGAGTTTTAAGCCAGCTTTTTCACTCTTCTCTTTCACTTTCATCAAGAGGCTCTTTAGTTCTTCTTCTCTTTCTGCCATAAGGGTGGTGTCATCTGCATATCTAAAGTTATTGATATTTCTCCCAGCAATCTTGATTCCAGCTTGTGTTTCATCCAGCCTAGCATTTCTCATGATTAACTCTACATATAAGTTAAATAAGCAGGGTGACAATATACAGCCTTGTCATACTCCTTTCTCAGTTTGGAACCAGTCAGTTGTTCCATGTCCAGTTCTAACTGTTGCTTCTTGACCTGCATACAGGTTTCTCAGGAGGCAGGTGAGATGGTCTGGTATTCCCATCATACCATAAAACTCTAGCACATTGGAATTGGAAGCAATCTCAGATACAGTTTGGACCAGCCCAACCTCTGCATTTCACTACTTAAAAAATGAGTGATATCCAAATGGGAGCATGAACCCCAGGGCCTTTGATTCCAAGTCTAAAGTTCAGTATCCGGACTGTCTGTCTGCCTCATGTGAAGGCAATCCCGCATGTTTACTTTTCATGTGATTTCACCCATGTGATAAGGAACCGGCTGCAGTATCGTGGAAAACATTGCTGGACCTGGAGTTACAAGCTAACCTGCGAACCCCAGCTCTGTCCCTGAGGAGCTGTGTGACACTCGACATTACTTAAGCCTCCTGTGTCTCAGTTTCCTCATCTATGAAATGGGAAATAGTAATAGAACAACTTCCCAGGATTGTTGGGAGAGGATTAAATGACGTGGGCTTTTTGAGGGTTTGGTGAGATGCTTGGAGCAGAGTGAGCCTTCCCCAGATGTTATCTACTTCTGTTGCTGCTGTTCTTGGTACATATTTCTGAACCTTGGTTGCAGCAAGCATGGAGTTAAAACACATAATGTATGCTCCTAACACGCATCACAAAAATGGCAGCTTTTATTATTCACTGTGCAAGGAGAGACGGAGTTATAAACATTGACTCTGCTCTTTAGGACCTTACAATCTAGTAGGAGAAAACAGGGAAAGCTCTCTTAAAAGAATACAATTAACAGGCAAATCTATGATTCCTAGGGGCCACATGACTGTAAATTCTTAGAAAGGGGAATTGATCTTCAAGGGATGGTCTGAGAAACCGAAGAAAATGATATAGCATGGGACGTTCGTAGGAACAGGAACAAGGTCTTGCTTTTTCTAACCTTCCTCCTCCCATCTGCCCACCCCACCCTCCCCCTTGTTACTGCTGCCCCCTGGTGTCTATCCCCTTCCTAGCGCGCCTGGGCGCTGTTCCCTTGTTCACTAGGAGGAAGGGGCCACCACCTGCCCAGGACACAGCCAAGCGGGACAGAAGATCGGCTAGGTCCTGCTGGGAAGGAAATGAAAAAAGTCAAAGTATTAGTTGCGCAGTCGTGTCCGACTCTTTACGACCCTATGGACTATAGCCTTGTCCATGGAATTCCCCAGGCAAGAATACTAGAGTGGGTAGCCATTCCCTTCGCCAGGGGATCTTCCCTACCCAGGGATCAAACCTGGGTCTCAGACGCTTCACCATCTGAGCCACCAGGGAAACCCACTGGGAAGGAAGGGATCTCTTTTCTTCAGGTTCTCCAGCCTGGACAAGGACACAAACAGCAACTGCCTAGATGGAGGGGAGGGAAGAAACCAGGCATTTATGGTTCGCTGGAGAGTGCATCCAAAGTTGCCTGGGACACATCCAGTGGCTTCGAGACCTGGGAGCAGCAGACAAAGGGGCCGAATCTCCAAAAGGGAGACAATTGTGACACGTGAGAACAGGTTGCCCCTCCCCCTCCTAGAGCTTCAGCTTCACTCCCTCATTGGCGTCAGTGTGTAAACATGCTTGTTTTTCCTTATAACAAAGATAAACATCTCAACCCTTTTCAAGATTCACAGTTATATATTTTGTAGAATGCTTGCCAACTTGGGCTTGTTTGGTGCTTTCTTATGAATAGACTGAGGTTATGGGTTTGGAGAAAGAATATCATGGAGGTTATATGAGATTCTTAATGTATCATATCAGGGACCCCCTGATATCGAATGACTTATTGCTGGTGATGTTAACCTTGATTGCTTGGTTAGGGTGGTATTTGGCTGGTTTCTCTACTGTGAAGTTTTTAATTTTTCCCTTTCCATACTCTATTTGTTAGAAGCAAGTCACTAAGTCCAGACCATGTTCAAGGCAAGAGTTATTAAGCTCCATCTTCTAGAGCAAGGGACAGTACATTAAAACCCTCACAGTAATTAGTAGGGCTAATTTTGGAGCAGATACTTTGAGGCTTTACAAATATCCTGGTCTCCCTGAAAGTTTTACCTACAGATTTTAGCACTCATCAATGGATCTTGCCTATAGCAAGATGGTCTAATGGTGATTTCCTATTTCCCTTATTCCTTCTACACATATTAAGAGAAATTTTTTCTGAAAAGATTATCCCTTCTCTCATTTATTCAGTCATTTATTTGTAGCAGTGTGGACTTACAGAGATTTATTATTTGAATTATAATCTAATATTATCATTACTTTTTACATTGCTCAAATTGTTTCAGCTCTGGCCACTGGAACGTCATTTGAGTTGGCTCTTGTGTCTTTTGAATAGGTGCCTTGCCTTTTTGGCACTTACTTTCTGGCAATGTACATTGCTCCAGAATTACGTCGTATTTTCCCTGTTCCAGTTCTAGAATTAGCCATTTTTCCAAAGAACCCTGGTTCCTTTTATTGGAGAATGGTATTTAGAAGCCAAAAGCTAGATGCTAGGTGTCTCCATTGCTAATGAGTGCCACTCATTTTAGGCTTTCCTAGCAGACAAAGCTTCCAGAGAAGGCAATGGCACCCCACTCCAGTACTCTTGCCTGGAAAATCTCATGGATGGAGGAGCCTGGTGGGCTGCAGTCCATGGGGTCGCTAAGAGTCCACGACTGAACGACTTCACTTTCACTTTTCACTTTCATGCATTGGAGAAGGAAATGGCAACCCACTCCAGTGTTCTTGCCTGGAGAATCCCAGGGACGGGGGAGCCTGGTGGGCTGCCGTCTATGGGGTCACACAGAGTCAGATACGACTGAAGTGACAGCAGCAGCAGCAGCAGCAGACAAAGCTAACAAATATATGTATGTATATTAACCCCTATATACACACAATATCTATATTTATCTCTGCATCTATTTGTGTGTTTATGTGTGTGTAATATGTACATATATATCATAGAGATACCTATGGATTATTGGTCTATGTAGATATTTATATAGCTCTATTATATATATTCTATAACATGTATAATATTATGTTAATAGACATAGACATAGATATCTGTAAAGTGAGAATGAGTTCATTCTGATATCTCCAACTTGAATCCAGCACCACAAAGTTTATTCTGGCCTTCCACTCCCCACATCAACCTAACCACCCCCTTCTTTCCCTGACAGTAGAAACCCTATCTCACTACAATTTATTTACTTACTGTTCAACACTAGTATACAGGTTAAGTAGTATCAGAATTGTTAACCTGTGACCCTTTTACCAGCTATAACCTTTATGTATGATTCCTTTTGTCTTACAGTATCCCGTCAAAACACTGTTTTCCAAAACTACCTGTTTTAGCTCCTCCCCCACATTTTCCATTTATATTCATAATACAGTTAGATTCATATATTACATTTTGCATTCTATTTAGGATTGAATGACTTTTAAAAGTTTTGATTACAATTAAGTTCTTTCTTTGTAGAGTTCTATAGATCTCGACATAGAAAAGTGGCATAGAGTCATGTGTTCACCATCATGATAATCACCCAAAACAGTTCCATCACACTGAAAATTCCCATGTGTGATCCCTTTGCAGTCAACAACACCTTGTTCTCTAAGTATTCTCCCTGCAACCACTGATCTGTTTTCTATCATTTTGCCTCTTCCAGAGTGTCATGTAAATAGAATCACACAAAATGTAGCCACTTGAGTCTGGCTCCTTTCACTTAGCAAAGTGCGTTTAATGCTTATGTATATCGTTGCATGAATCAATAGTTCATTGATTTTTACTGCTGAGTAGTATTCCACTGTACGGGGCTTCCCAGGCAGTGCTAGTGATAAAGAACCTGCCTCAATGCAGGAGATGTAAAAGACACAGGTTCAGTCCCTGGGTCGGGAAGATCCCCTGGAGGAGGGCATGGCAACCCACTGCAGTATTCTTGCCTGGAGAATCCCATGGACAGAGGAGCCTGACAGGCTGCAGTCCACAGAGTCACACAGAGTTGGACACGACTGAAGTGACTTAGCACATACGCATGCATTCCACCACATGGACATACTACACTTCATCTGTTTACCCACTGAAGAACATCTTGGTTGTTTCCAGTTTGGGTTGTTAATGAATAAAGCTGCTATACACATTTGGGAACAGACTTTTGTATGAACATATTATTTTATTTACCAGGGTCAATATGTAGGGAAGAGATTGCTGGTGGTATTGCATGGCAAGTCTATGCTTAATCTTATAAAGAATACCCACACTGTTATGTCTTTAAGTCTTGTATAGTCAAGAGGTTCCTTCCCCATATCCTTTTTTTCCCTTTTCTTTTCTTGAAATGTTTTGTGGAATCGACCAGACAATGATGCCATTAAAACCATCTTCCAAAAATATACCAAACCCCTACATACTTCCCAAATTGCATCTGGAGTTTCCAGGAGGTATGTGAGATGTTACTCCTCTGCAGCCTTCTTCCCGACACTTACCAGGTCTGGCAAGGGGTGCTCCAAGCAGAGCCCAAACCCACCTGGAAGCCTGCCCAGGGTGCCCTCCCCACGTGCCTTAGAGGTCCAGACATCCAGCCAGAGAAGGCGACTCGAAAGTTCTAGGGCAGCTCGTCCTGCACCAAAGCTCCAGGCTGCCCGGAGACCATCTCAGATTGTCCAGGGAGCAAGACAGAGTCGGGTGAGGGGAGTGGTAAGCTGCAATAGCAAGAATGTGTGTGCCTTTCCCCTCCCCCAGCACACCTTTCCAGGTGACCTTCCACCCAGAGTAGGCCAGACTAGATCTGTGAGAAGGGGGCAGGGAGCTGTTTTAGAGCCTGAAGTGGGAAGGAATGACCCTTAGTTGACAAGCAACTCTAGTTCTCAAACTTCCTTGTCCTGGAGAATCACCTAGGGTACTGTTTAAAATGCTGAAACTCAGGCCTGCCCCCAGAGAATACAACAGAGCAGGTCAGGGGTTGCCTAGGAATCTGTATGAAGAACAAAAATGAAAAAATAAATAAATAAAGCCAAAAACCCTCCCTAATGACTCAAACACAAGTGATCCTCAGACCACACTTCGAGAAACCCTGGCCAAGAAAATGTTTTCTGGCACCAACCGAAGATCCACCCCCCTTCTCCTCTCTCCCCCAACTCCAGCCTCAGGGAGTTGGATGTCTTAGGAACCTGGGAAGAGACAATGACCCTGGGAGCTGACCTACTTTAGGATTCTAATGGGAAGAGGGGTTAGGCCTTTAAATTGTGGGCCCAGAGGGCAGAACAGTGCCCTGGCAGAGCAGTCACAAGGAAGCAGATGAAGAACTGTAAGGCAAATCTACTGTACCAATCCCAACCTGTTGCTGTCGTGATTTAGTCACTAAGTCGTGTCTCTTTGCAACCCCATGAACTGCAGCACACCAGACTTCCCTGTCCTTCACCATCTCCTGGAATTTGCTCAGATTCATGTCTATTGAGTCAGTGATGCTATCTAACCATCTCATCCTCTGCCACCCTCTTCTCCTTTTTGCCTTTAATCTTTCCCAGCATCAGGGTTTTTTCCAACTCATTGGAAAAGTATTGAAGTTTTAGCTTCAGCATCAGCCCTTCCAATGAGTATTCAGGGTTGATTTCCTTTAGGATTGGCTGCTTTGATCTCCTTGCTGTCCAAGGGACTCTCAAGAGTGTTCTCCAGCACCACAGTTCAAAAGCATCAGTTCTTCAGTGCTCAGCCTTCTTTATGGTCCAACTTGCACATCCATACATGACTACTGGAAAGCCTAAGCCCAATCATCTAGTGGGAAAGCGCCCTTTACCTTTGGATAGGTTTCCCACTATGGCTACAAAGCCCCTCAGAATCCAGCTGCTGCTTCCCCCTAGTCCTTACTCATGGCGCCCCATTTCTAGAACTTCACCAGTTCTATGAGTGTGCCAAGGCCCTGATTTGTGGGCCCTCCCTCCAGATATAGTCCATTTGGGGGTACTGCCTGGGCCTGCCCTTGCCCCACTCTCAGCCCAGTCAACCCCCAGGTCATGCTTCAGATCTCGGTCTAGAAGTCAACCCCAAAGTTCCCTCTGACCCCCACAGCTGGATGGAGCATCCCTACTCTCTGTATCCCATATTAAAATTATTTATTGCCCCCCACCCATCTGACATACTGTCTGTATAAAACACCTTTACTGAGTTGAATTGTTGAGTTATAATGCACTGTTTTTAATCTGTCACCCCATGAGGCCATGGGGTCCTCCAGGACCCACTAGCTGGCATTTAGTAGCTGCTCAATAAATGCCTGGCAGTGAATGAATGGCAGTGCCCTGGCAGAGAGTAAAACAGTCTGCCTGGGGAGGCAATGAGCCCTCATCACTAAAGCCTTTCATTCACACAGGCTGATGCATCCCCTGTCAGATCTCGCAGGGGGAGTTGAAGAGTGCTGGCTAGGACATGTGCGCCCTGGGTCCCTCCTGCCATGGGAGCACTGGGTGACCACACTAGCCCTGCTGGAGGATACCTTTGAGGAGCAGCCACGCCCCAGCGAGCCAATCACCTGATGTCAGTCTGGTTCGCAGCAGTTTGTGTTCAGGAAGATAAAGCAAATTCATTGCAAATCAGCAATGACCAGACCAGAGGTCACCCTGGTTCTCTTGTCCTCCATTCCAGAGCCAGCTTCTGTCACACCCACTCCTGAATACATGGGGACTTGCCAAGCCTGTCTGGACACACTGGACACAGAGAGGCCCCACCAGCCTTGAGGCAAGGCAAGTTCCTAATACCTGAATATCTCTGGGCCGTGGCCCCTGCTGTGTGCCAGGCTCTCCCCAACCCACTGGGACTTGGGCCCCCAGGCTGTGAAGACAGGGGGCCATCCAGCTTTCCCAGGCTGGGCTTGTCAGTGGTGATAGCTGCACATATAGAGCGGGCCGGAGTTCAGGCAAAGCCAGGGCTCCCAGGGAGCTGCTTAGCTTCCTTCAATCTACCTCTGAAGCATAGATCTTTCCCAAATGTCTTCACAGTCCCCAAAGAGGGCAGAATCCAGAGCACGGATGGGCCCAGGCCATTCCTCCCTCAGCCCCTACTCTGCTCCAGAGAAATAAGCTTCGGGGGCCTGACCCCCATGGGTTAGGACATCTGAGGGTCGGCTCGGGGCAGGAGCCCAGGAGTGTAGCGTTCAACCTGCTATTGATTAGCTGTGTTATAAAGGGCAAGTCCATTTCCCTCTCTGAACCTTTGAGTCCTCCTTGATAAATGAGGGAGAGGGACTAGACAGGTGTTTCCTGACCCTGGCTATGAATCAGAATCATCTCAGTGATAGTAAGAGAAAGTAACTTGAAAATACACAGATTTTCCCAAAGCTCCTAAAGGAATCTGAATCCCCAGGGAGGAGAGGTTTACAAGCTCTCGCTCCCAACCTTGCCCTGGTGGGTCAGGGGGAGGCTCTGTTGTCGGTATTGTTTAGTCCCTAAGCTGTGTCTGATGCTTTGTGACCCTATGGACTAGAGCCCGCCATGCTCCTCTGTCCACGGCATTTCCCAGGCAAGAAGATAGAAGTGGGTTGCCATTTCCTTCTCCAGGGGATCTTCTCAACCCAGGGATAGACCAATGTCTCTTGTATTGACAGGCAGATTCTTTACCACTGCACCACCAAGGAAACCCCCTAAGGAGCCTCTGGGACCCTTCAAACCCTCCCCAGCCCCCTGCACCATGACTCTGGGATGCGATCTTCCCAGCCACAGCCCACCGCTTACCAGGTTCTAAGCTTCCTCCAGCCAGGGCTAGAGTAAGCTGCCCCATATCTCTCTCTCCAAAGAGTTCTGGAGCCGGAAGCACTAGTCAGCGAGCAGTTTATTAGCCATCAGCCTGTCCGGGCCTCCCCACGCCGAGGCCTGTACACAGTCTAGACAGGGCCTTCGCTCCCGGCAACCCTCCAGTCCTCGTGTGCAGGCCCCACCCAGAGTCCACCCCCACCCCAGTCCTCCACACTCTCCTGCTCCCACCCCTTCAAGGCAGCACCAGATCAGGGGCCACACCTCAGCTAGAGGAGGGGAGAGAGGGCAAGGGAGAGGAGGCGAGAGCTAGGGAAAACGGAACCAGATTGGCCCCCAAGCCTCTGGAACCACCACCCCAGGACAAGGGAAAGTGGGTAGGGCTGGGAGCAGGGTGCCAGGCGATGGTTCAGGCGGGAGGCTCTTCTCCAGGAGGTGCAGGGAAGCCACTCAGGTCTCGGCCAATGATCTCACTCACTGTAAAGGAGGGGCAGTTGAGAGACTGGGAGCAGGGCAGGTCGCCTCCTTTTCCAGAGACCCCCAATCCATTCCAGGCAGGCCTCCCTCTAGGATGCCTCTAGATTTCTCCTGCACTGGCTGGCTTCTCTTCCACTGGGCCTCAGTTTCCCCACTGTGTCCTAACACCTGCTCTCAATCAAATCTTGCTCAACTCTGTCCACGTGGGCTCTCGGGCCCTCATGCCAGCCCCTTCCTGCTGGCTCAGCCCGCACTGTCAGCAGGGCCGGAAGTGGGTGTAGCCGATGGGAAGAAGAAGAGTAGAAATAAGTGTCCTCATCGCCACTCAAGACCACAGTCACCATGTTTGGGGGGAGGTGAGACAAGGGAAAACTTGACTGAACACCAGCAAACCACTGCCCCCCTCTGAAACTCAGTGTCTGAATCTGCAAATTGAGGGAGCTAGATTGAATGGTCTTGCAAGTACTTCTAGCCCTGTGTCTTTGTGATCTGGGGTCGAGGGCCTAGGCAGAAGGGTGGGGCAGGTACTCCCTGCCCCCTTCAGAATTAAGTTAACCGGAGTCAGCTGGCCACACGCACCAGGCACTTGCCTCCTGAGGCCCTCCAACTGGCCCCGAGGGGCCATCAGGGCCCAGTCTCTGGAAAGCCAAACTCCAGCCCTCAGTAAACATGCAGAGCAACCTCTTGCACACACTCACACTCGCAGCCCCGGGTCCCACACCCACCTTCCTCCAGCGTGATACCCTGGATAGGGACACTGTCTCGGAAGCCGCTGCCGTAGCCACCCCTGGATTTCTCCTGCTCCGGAGCCCCCTCCCCAGGGCCGTAGCTTGGCCCTACCTCACTGTATCCCTCAGCAGGTGGGGGGTGAACACTGCCCTGGGGAGGGAAGGGGCCTTCAAGTGGTGGGGATGAAGGCATCGGGGGCCGGAAGGGGGAGGGAGGAGGGAACTGCAGCCCCAGGGGAAAGGGGGAGCCCCGTCCTCCATAGGGGTCACTAGGGAAGGGCCGGGGAAGGAGAGAGACTGGAGGTGGGCGGGCACAACCTGTGGCACCCCCAGTCTCAGGGAACATCCGCAGGCCGGGTCTGTAGGATGGTGGGGGCCCCGTCTGGGGGTACAGAGGGGGCGTGCCATAGCTGAAGCCTTCTGACAGGTAAGGAGTTTCATAAGCAGGGTCTTCATGGGGATAGGAGGGGTAGGGGGGCCTGGGTGGTGAGAAGTCCATGTCAGAGCCAAAGGGGGGGCCCGATGCTGAGGGGAAGCCCCGGAGAGATGCATCCGGCAGAGGCTCCTCCTTGAAGATCACTGGATGGAGGGGAAGCAGGAGGACATGCTGCTGAGAGGGCTGGCAGTCTCCCCACCACATACCCGCTGACCCCACCTCTCCAGCCCAGGTTTCATCCAGCCCTTAGCCCCTCCCCATGGGGCACTGCATCCCTCTGCCCCTGCCTTAGCCCCCACATCCCCACCCTGCCACCACAGGCTGTACCAGAACGCACCAGGCAGGAACTTGAAACTCTGGGTAGGACTGCGCTTCCTCCGCCCATTGGAGACGTAAAAGTAGACCTGGACCGGCCGGGACACGCGCTTGTTGCTGTACTCAGGGACGGCCAGGGTCAGAGTCACCTGGGGAGGAGCAGAGGATGAGGCACGGAGCCCTCTGGGATCTAGGCTCAGCCCAAACACCACCTCCTGGCTTTTTCCATTTGCTAAGGAGCAAAATTCATCCCCCAGAGGTGTCCCTGCTTCCAGAATGGCCAGGATGTCTCCTCTAGCAAAGAACAGGTCACTTCTGGAGTCCACTCCCAAGGCAAGGGAGTCAGCTGAGAATTTCCTGACTTCTCCCACCCCCAGGGTGGAGACCCTAGGAACACGGGTACCTCATTGCTCTGCAACCGGTTCACCGTGGCCTCCTCCTCCCATTGCAACTTTCCATCTGTGCAGAAAGAACAGGGAGCTCCAGCCCAGCCCCACAGTCCCTGCCCACTGCCATTTCCCCTCTTGCTGAGCTAAGGCCACACTCAGAAGGTCCTAACAAAGCCTGTTTACTCAATCTAATGGAACAGCCCACTGCCTGTTTACTCAATCGAATGGAACAGGCCGGGTTTACAACTGTCTCCAAGATCTCAAGCCATCAGTTGAGCCAAGAGGAATGGCAGGACCAATCCAGGGACCATAAAAAACTCCTGAGCCCTCCCACCCAACTCCAAACATCATCCCCTCGCATGATAGAGCTGGAAAGAAGTTCAAGGGTAGGAAAGGGTCTCAGCTTGAAGGGAGTCAATAAGACTCCAAGTCTCAGGACCCAGAACCTCTGACTCTGCTCTGATATGGTCCTAGGGTGCTAAACTTGAAGGCAGGGGCTGGGGCTCTGAGCAGGTAGGGTTAGGGGCAAGCTGAGCCTCAGGCTGGGGGGTGTACCTGGGCCCCTCAGTCTTCCCTTCTCACCCCTGCAGCTCTATGCTGGATGCCTCACAGGCTCTTGTCATCATAGCTGTGCTGCCAGTCCGGAAACTCAGGAGGGGCTCAGGGTCTGGCATAGTCCCTGAGGGCTACGGGTATAGTCCCATAGGGCTATAGTCCCATAGTCCCATAGTATAGGGCTATGAGTCCCATAGGGCTCAGGGTATAGTCCCCTCTTCCTTTCTCATCTTCCCTGTCCACATGAGGGTAAATTAGCTCACAGCTGACTCATCTTTAATAAAAAGAATGTGTATTTCTTACATTTATTCACCATCTTGAGCATTTCAGATGGCTGTCATATGCAGGGGAAGCAGTGCAAGAGGAAGGGCATCTTTCCGTTCCATTTTACAGGTAAGGAAATTGAGGCTCCACTTGCTAGTGCAGAGACTGTTCACCCTCCCCGTTCCAAGCTCTTCCTCCCAGAATGGGTACTCACCAGGGCCCCTCTCGATGAACACCACCTTGGAGTCTGGCAGGAAGTTGGAGCCAGTCAGCACGAGCTCCTCCCCTCCCCTGACAGAGCAGGCACTGGGGCTGTAGGCCTCCACCTGGGGCAGCTCCTGAGCTGATCGCTGGGCTGCAGAGCAGTGCAGGAAAGGCCTGGCTGGGCTGCTATGGAGAGGACAGGCTCCTGCGCCCCCACCCTGCCTAGGATAACTGCCACAGAGCCTGGAGGAGCGCTCCTCAGCAGCGGACACACAAGAAAAACAACAGTCTTCCTGGGGTCACACAGGCCAGGTAAGGAACCCCTCCTGGGCGGAGAGAGAGGCCAAGGGGCTGCCCAGGGGCAGATGGAGGCTAGGGTTGCTCTGGTCCAGCCTAGGGGCCGAATCTGCAGCCGGGGTAAAATAGAACACTTCCCCCAGCCCACCCACAATAGAAATAAAGGCTGGGTCCCTTAGGGGACCAGCCAGGCACGGCACACTGCGGAGGCCATGGGCAGACAGACACACGGACAAGAAGTTAGCCAGAGACAGAAGGATGGCACAGGGCCTCTTTGCTCACAGCACTCGATGGGTACCGATGCTGTCTGCACCGAGACAACCTTCCCGCTGCCTTGGGGCACGTGTACTCGGAACACCAGCCGCACGCGTGTGTTCTTGCGCCCAATGTCCGTCTCGCCCTTTCGCAGTTCAATATCTGAATTCCGCAGCTTCAGGATTCCGGCACAGTCAATGCTGAAGCCAAAGAACGGAAGGCAAGCCCTCCCATCTGAGGCCAGAAGGGGATGCCTCCCAAGAAGGGAGTCCCCATCCTCCATCCAAAGCCCTAAATGACCTTCTCTGGGAGATTATGGGGGTGGCTGTTTTAACCCAGAGTGCTCCCCACCCCCAAAGTCCTCCTCTAGATAGTAAGAGGGCCTGACACCTCCTAGGGATGATGTCTAACTCCTCTGGGGAGAGGAAGAGTTGGCCTAGCTTAGGCCCCATGGAAAAGGCTAGTCCTAAAGCCCGGAGACCAGAAGGAGATGGAGTGAGAACCTACTTGGCTGCCATGTTGTTCTCAGGGAGCAGGGTCATCTCCAGCACCTTGGTGCCGCTGACTACGGCTTCGTAGCTGGCCGTGGCCACCATCTTGCCGGTGATGCGGTGCACCTGATAGAAAGCGTGGGGCCGCAGGTTCCTCTCGTCCGCCGTGCCGATGAACATCTGCAGGGTCAGGGGCTTCTCGCTGTAGCCCAGGAGCTGGCAGAAGGAGACGGAGGCCACCCGGCTGAAATTTCCCCTGTCTCATCCTTCACCCACGCCCAAGTTTTCAGTCCCCCCACCCCCCACCACTCCAGAGGAGTGAAAGATAAAGGACATCCTGGAAGGGATTCCCAGGGGGGATTGGGCACCAACTCTCCACCAGCTGGGGAGAAAACGTGGCCTGGAGTTCACAGTGTTATTCTTGGAATGAGGCCCAAACTGGGCTGGGTGAAGGGGAAAATCTTCCAAGAGAGACTGGCCCAACTGGACAGAGACAACCTAACTCCCAGTGAACTTTGGCCTCAGCCTAACCCCTCCCCCACATCTGGCAGCCCACCATTTTCCAGAGTAGACAGGAGGCTGGTGTCCCAAGGGATGAATGGAGTGGGGGTGGAGGCACAGAAGAGTAGAAAGTACATCCGGGTCCCTGAAGTGCACCCTTCCTCCCCAGCACTAGTCCCTCCCCCAGGCCGCCTGCAGGGTCATTGCTGAGAGGGAGTGTGGGAAAGGGCAGTGCCATGGGTCTGCACAGCTGCGGCCCATCTGCAGGGATCTGGGACTGGAGAAGAGACAGGCTATCAGGCCTGGCTTCTACCACTTACCTTCACTACAGGGTGACCACCAGGGGCTGCTTTGACAGCTCCCCGGCTGCCCTCTGTCTCATAGTGGGCCCGGTGGTGGGCTCTGGGCTGTACCTCAATCCTCAGCTCCAGCTGCTCATACTGGCTGGGCAAAGGCCAGTCGAGTGGGGGTAGGGCAGAGGTCCTGGAGAGAGACACAGAGAAGCACTGATCACCTGCAGCCTCAGACCTGAGTCAGGGCAACCCTGGGTCCCAACTCCCAGGGGTGTGAGGGAGGAAGGGGTGGGGTGGGTTTGAGAGAAAGGAAGTCAGAGCAGAAGTAAAATGGTCCACAAGCCTATAATCAGGGGCACTATGGGACAGGCCTCTGAGAGACCCTCGAGATAGGGGGGTGGGGGACACCAGGAGTGAGACTCCCTTCTTCCCAGCTCTGAACACTGGGTCTGGTGGGGGTGGGGCAAGGGTTCCCCTGGATACAGAGGAAGCCCAAGATGGGGTTCCTAGATGGGAAGAGTCAAATAAAGAAGCACAAATTCAGGGAATTCCCTGGTGGTCCAGTGGTTAGGATTCTAAGCTTTCACTGCAGGAGGCACAGGTTCCATTCCTGGTCTAGTGATCAGGAGCTAAGATCTCGCATTTCAAGTAGAACATAGTGGGCTAAGCAAGCCAGCAACTAACAGAGCAGGGCCTGATCGCATCCCTTCCCAGGCCAGCACACTTTCCACTAGTTGGAGCTGGACGGGTGGGTTCCAGAGAGCTGGGGATACAGATGTGCAACTTCCCTGTAGTGAGCACCCAGACACTCTGCGCCAGGGGATCTCAACTGGTAAGTGCCCGCAGGTGATACTCGGCAATGTTTGGAAACAACTAAAAAGTTGTTACAACTAGGAGAGTGGATAGAGGCCAGGATGCTGCTAAACATTCTACAATGTCCAGCTCAACCGACACAACAAAGAATTATTCTGCTCAAAGTATCAGGAGTGCTGAGGCTGAGAAACCCTGCCCTACAGGAACCCAGAGGAATGGGTGTTAAAATTTCTTTCCTCCAGGAAATTTTTCTGGATGAAACCAGCTCAATCTGACATCCAAGATTTAGGATTATAGAAATAGACACGGTTCTTTGAGGGTGAGAAGTGTAGAAGGGCAGTAAGAACTGCTTGTTTGAACATGAATTCTTTGACTTGCAAACACATGCTACTTCATCTAAATTTTGCAGATATACTTTTAAGCCACAAGTCAGGGCCAAGGAATTGAGTTAGAGAAAGGGGACTTCCTGCTGCCCATTGCAGGGCAGAATTCCAGCCCAGGATCCAGCACAGAGCTGAGAGTGGAGGACGCCTAGAGGAATTCCTCCTTTACCTAGGTGGTCCTTCTAGGGCTCCAGGGGCTTTTTCTAATATACAGGGAGTGACTGACCTTCGGCAAATCATCTGTCCAAAGGAGATGCCCGTTAAAAAATTCTTCCTAAAACTGAGTGAATGGCAGCAGTCAAGCTGGTAGTAGAGTCTCTCTTCTGTGCCCTAGGACCTTTTCCAAATTCATCCCTTGACCCTCCTACTCCCTGGGTGGGATGGCTGGAGACAGTGGTGATTTCAGGCACAACCCTCACCTGAAGATGGGGCTGTGTCCCCCGATCCGGGCCTTGGACCACGCCAGTGGAGAAGGCACCGCCAGGTAGTCCATGCCAGCTGCCTCCTTCCGAGGACCCCCAGGAGGAGCCCCGGCCTCCTCTGCTCCCGAGGGCAGCTTCCCATTGCATGGGGCAGGCTCCTCAGACCGAGGCAGAGCCACGGCCTGCTCGCTGGAAGTCCTCCGGGTCTTCTGGGGTATGCTTTCAGCTGATGGGGCTCCCACATAGTCAAAGGGGCCAGGGGAGCCAGGGTCCCGGACCAGAGGCAAGGGGGGTGGTGGAGGTGGTTCAGGCCCCTCCTCCCCTAGGCTGCCTCGGCGGGACAGAGCTGGGGAGGCCGAAGATGGGGTTCCCGAGCTGGAATAGCGCCTCTTGCCACATGGAGAGGCAGGTCGTGGGGAGGCTGGGGTGGGCCCAGGAGCGCTGAGGAGTAGCCAGCTATCCTCTGGCCCCCGGCCTCCAGGACTCGGACCATACAGGCTCCAGGGGTCATCGGGGGTCCACGGCCTTGGGGAGGCCCGGGGTGAGGGCAGTGGGGAGCCCAGGCCAAACCGGGAGGCTGCCTCATTTAGCTCAGACTCCACCTCGTCACAGGCCGCATACAAGGCTGCCTCGTCCGAGGCATCCGAGAAGAAGCTCCAGGAGGACAGGCTGCTGCTGCCCGGGCTCGGACTGAAGAACGGGCCCCCACCCTGCCCCCCTGCCTCTCGGTAGCCTCCAAAGCCTTCCGGTGGGGGGTAGTCCCTGGGGGAGCCTTCCCCCCAAGGATCTGGGTTGTCCTCCAGCGCAGCTGGTGGGTCGGGAGTGGGAGAGATAGAGGTGATGCGGATGCTGGGGCACTCAAGAACACGGCCTCCCCCAGCCCCCCCGGAGCTCCCTCCTGGCCCCCCCAGCCTCACTGATCGGGCTGGCTGGCTCTCCCAAGTGCCAGGTGAGGGGGCCGGGCGGGGTGGTGGGGAGTGCATGCCAGGCCGAGGGGGTGGAGGCCGGGGAATGCCAATGGGAGCAGCGCCATAGGGAGGGGGCTCCCCCAGGGCCAGACGGCAGCATGGTGGGGTGTCCTCTGAGTCCAGTTCTGTGGAAAGGGAAGGAGACAGAGACAGGGATGACACAAAAGGCGGGGAGAGAAAGAGGCAGGTGAGATGTCTAGGTTCCTGGAGTGGGCAGCCACCCCTGGCCAGTATGCTACCCCCGCCTCAGCAAAGAGAGGTCTCTGAAATGCCCTTCAGAGCCACAGAGACAAAAGCAGAGTTGGACTTGGGAAGGTGGAGGAGATAGATCCAGAAGTGCCGGACCTTTTCCTACTCAGAGAACCTCAGGGCTCTGGCCCTGGGACCTGGGGTACCAGACAGGGGGCGGGTCTCAAGGCGGGTCGAGAGGGGCTGGAGCTGGGTTTGGAGGCGTGTTTAGGGAAGCATTGGGCTGGGCTGGGGGCGACTCACACATGAACCCAATTAGCAGCGGTTCCCAAACCCCCAAACGGCGCTGGCAGGAGCCCCAGTTGCCATCGCAACGGTGGCCAGGGGAAGGGGGGCTCCAGGGCTGTGATGACGAGGGAAGGTGGCTCCTCCCTCACTCCCCCCAATCCGGGGGCGGGGGTGCAGCGAAGGGGGTGCTGCGCGCCGGCCCGGGGAGGCGCGGGGGGGCGGGGGCGCGGGCTGCGCGGATTCCGTGCGAGCGGCGGCCGCCGCCCCCGGCTCAATCCCAGCCATCTGCCTCTCATTGCGGCCAGACGGGGGAGGGGGAGGGGCGCCCTGGCGGGGCCTGAGAGCGCCCCCAGCCCTCGGCGTCCCGTCTGCGGGCCCAGAGCTCCGTCCCCGAGGGGCAAGCTCCAGAGTGTAATGTCCCCTTTCCCTGGCGGCGCCCTGGGCTCTCAGGACCGTGTTCCCGCCCGCCCCGCATCCCAGTGACAGTCGGCCCTGCCGAGAGGCGGCGCGCAGCCAACGGCACCCCCACCCCCACCCCAGTCACGACCTAAAAAGGAGAAAGTGGTGCCGGG
Source organism: Bos grunniens (assembly GCF_055505025.1). NCBI lineage: Eukaryota > Metazoa > Chordata > Mammalia > Artiodactyla > Bovidae > Bos > Bos grunniens. Next base: position 81,557,564 of record NC_141174.1, on the reverse strand, counting down.
CCCCCAGCCTCACGTCTGCAGATCCCCCCGAGCCCCGCGACTCCCCGCAACCTCTGACCCCCTCATCTCTCACCCCAGGCTCTCTCCCCTGAAGCCCCCAGACTCAGGACACCCGCCCCCTTCCCTCACGGAGCCCCAGACCCCTTCCCAGCCCCGCACTGACCTTCCCCCGCCCCACCCGCGCCCAGCGGGGGGGCCTCCTTTTCCTCCCCGAACACCAGCTTAAACTCCAGCTCCTCATCCTCGCAGCTCGCTGCCCCCATGGGTCCGGCCGGAGCCCCCAGGTCCCGGTCTGGGCGGGAGGGGGGATCTCAGGAGGCTGCAGTGTCTTGACCGGCGACTCCCTCCCTCCCTTCTCTGAGACGCCCCCTCCTCCGCCGCTGACGCCTCCCTCCGGACGCCCCCTCGTTATTATAGAAACTTTTCCAAACTTTTTTCCCCAAACTTCTTCAAAGTGCCCCCCCAACCTGTCTCTGATTGGCTGCCGGGGATGCTCCAGCCCCTCCTCCAGGGATGAGATGGGAAAACCACGCGCCCCTTGTGCCCCCTCCCTCCCGCAAGCCTCCCCGTCTCCCTCCCTCGGTCCTCTCTCCAGTCCCTCCCCCTCAAAAAAAAAAAAAAAAAAAAAGAACAAAACTGAATTGGAAAACGGTCTCTCCAGCGTTGGTAGGACCATAATGATGCCTATTGGCCCTCAGTGGTGACAATCATTTCCCGCAGGGCGCAGTCCCACCGCAATCCCCAACTTAGTCTGAATTCGAGGGCTCTGGGTTCGAATGCCTTAAAGGGGCCACATCCTGGGCCCACAGTGTAGAGGGCCCACGGAAGACCCTTTCTGAAGAGTTGTGCAGCCAGCCAGCAACTAGCAAGGAAGCACCACATTTTATCCCCTTTCCCTTGTCTAAGGGCAACCAGGCTCTGGGGTGCAGAATGGCTCCAGGCTGCTCTGAAGTGGAGAAGGCCATTCCTTTGAAGTCCCTAGCCTGAGGCCGCCCCGCCTAAGCCTTCTGGAAGGAAGCCTTTGCCTGGCCGAACCAGCCCCTCCACCGGTCCATCTCTCCCTGTCCCCCAAAAGTGAAGAAGAGTTATTGGTCTTGAGGCACTGTTCAAAGGTCCATGACTCCTGATGGGCGACAATCCAGGCCGGACTTTACTGCTGTCCTAGTCCCAGCCACCCGGAGGGGCCATTAACTAGCCTCCAAGGGAAGCCGGCTCTCTCCTCCCTAGAATCTTAGTCGGGAATGAATCTCGGTTCCGCTGGCATCCCGCTCCAGCTCTCCTGATAATCCTGGCCAGGTTTACCGGCGCCCAGCAGTCCTAAGACCGGGTGGGCCCCTGGGTTGGACACCTGTCACCTGGGCGGGAGAAGGAAGAAAGACTCGGACTGGAGTTCCTAGAAAGGACAGGCATATTGGGGTCCTGTTGTGCGGGAGGGATTTAAGTCGAAATTAGTTATTCAGATGCCTGTCGGTTAGGGTGGGTGCATGGGTGTTGGTACCATTCCCCCTACGCAGACCTTAGGCTACAAACCTATCAGCAGGCCGCAGCTACCTTTAATCTAAAGACCTCCAGCTGAGGGCCCAGCCCGCAGCTGTGCTCGGGCCCCGCACCGAAGGGGTTAAGCGACGGCCCTAGGCTCAGACGTTTACAAACACTCGGGAGCCGGGCGGGGACCGCGCCCGCTACTCTAATGAGAAACAGGCTCGGCGGGGCCAGGGCGCAGGGGAGGGCTGGCCCGGCCGGCCCGAACTCCGCCGCGGCCGAGGCGACTGCCCGCCCCCCTCCCCTCCCGCCCTCCCTCCGGCCCGCCCTGGGGACCCCCCAGCCCCGGGGGACCCCAGTGACGTGCGGAGCTGCCCCGGCGGCGAGCCCAGGACCGCGACGCCGGAGGGGCGGGGAGAAGAAGCCAGGCCGGCGGGGAGAGAAGAATGTTCCGAGGCCGCGCGGGGAGGTGGCCTGGTTTGATTTTTTTTTTTTTTTTTTCCTTTCTTATTACCCCCGCTTTGGTTTGTCGCCTCAGGTTACATTTCCCTTCCAGCTTCATCATGGAAATAAAGAAAGGAGAGACCCAAGGAGAGAGAGAGTGAGGAGCATCCTGAGACGGACTGCCAACCCGCACCTAAGAGGCTGACAGAGGGCCGTGGGAAGCCGAGGCAAGGCGGGAAGGGGTAGAGACCCTGCCCCTGCTCTAGCTCACCATCCCCGACACGCCGCCTACGCACCCCGCGGCCCCCCCGCCCCCTGCTCCGCAGCACTAGCAGACGTGCGCATTCTTTTCAAATGTCATATTTCCTTTGATCCTGGGCAGCGTTTCTCCATGTGTCTGGCTCAGCTCCTGCCCAGCCAGCCGCTCCCCTCGCCCTCACCCCACTCTGTATTTTCCTGAGGTCCCTCCCCCTCCTCCCAGCATCTGGAAGGCCCTGAGGACTGGCGTTGGCGCACATTCCCCTGGAGACTCTGGCCTCGCCTTCCAGTGACTCAATTTCCCCTCTGCGGGTGGGGGCCGGGAGGTGTGGTGCGGGTGGAGAAAAGAGTTGTTGCGCGTAAATGTGGTATGAACAAGCCTGCAGACTGCTCAGAGAGCCAAGCTTTCCTCGTGGGGCAGAGGAGGGGGGGCTCCCCTCGACTCTGAAAACCCTCGGATCTGTCTGAACTGCAGCTAAGGGATGGAATTTATAATTTCTGCGAAGTCCTGCCCGGGGAAAAGTGGGTAGTTGTAGGTTTGGGTTGCTCCGCACATCTGCCCCCTGGCGACCACAAAGACCCAGCCGCCCTCCCTCCCGCGGGTCCGGTCTCTCGACCGCCCGGCCTTGGTCCCCGATCCCCTAGCGCGCACATCTGAGCACAGCTCCTCTTTCTCACCTTGTGTTCGTGGAGCGTTGACTTCCGCTCTCCACTTTCACAAGCGTGACTCAACGGCCTTGGAAGCGGACTTTTCTTGTTGTTGTTGTTTCTAAATTACACAAAATACAGTCTCCTTGTAAAGGATTCAAGCCATACAAAAATATATAGTAAGCTGTGATCCCCCACCATTTTGTCTAAGTTTATTAACCTGTATATGGTACATATGGCTGGGCTTCTCAGGTGGCTCAGTGATAAAGAATCCTCCTGTCAATGCAGGAGGCACAGGAGACCCCGGTTGTATCCCAAGGTTGGGAAGGAGGAGGAGGAAGTGACAACTCGCTCCAGTATTCTTGCCTGGAAAATCCCATGGACAGAGTTGCCTGGAGGGCTACAGACCCTGGGGTTCCAAAGAGTCAGACACAGCTTAGCGACTGAGCTTGCACACACGCATGCCTGCCCTTTTTGTGTATGTCAGACCATGTTGCAAGCATTTTTCTTGACTTGCTTTTTTTTTTTCCCCTCAGTTAACAAATGACTTGGAGATCTTTTCCTGTCAGTACATGTACATCTGAAAATAGTAATAAAAACACTCCTCTTCATTTGAGATTGGTGAGAAAGCTAGGTCTGGAACCCAGGTTTTCTGGGTCCTTGTCCAGTGCTAATTCTACCATACCACATTTTATGTAGGAATCTGTCTTAGAGTGGCCTTCCCCCACCGCCGAAAATCAAACCCTTAAAAAAGAATGAGATGATGCAGGTAGGTTATTGTGGAGAGCAACCACAGGGGACAAAAATGGGGAACTGGGAAGAGTGAAATGGGAAAGCGGAAAAGCCATCCAAACAAGTGATGTGGAGCTGGTGGCCACCTCAAACAACTGGAACATTGTCCCAGCACTTTCTGTGGAGCCATACAGAATGTGATTCCAGAGACAGGATATTCGTCTACTCACCCTCACCTCCAGTGGTCAAAAGTTCCCCTTTAACTGTTAATTCCCTCACTCTTCCAGCTTTACACAAGTGTCAGAAAATGGTAGGTATTCCACAGTGCTGCAGCAAAGACGCCCCCGAGCAAGAGGCGTAAAAGATAGGAGCCATACCTGCAAGCTGGTACTCTCAGGTGACAGGGGCAAGCTATTGGTTGCCATAGTAATAGCTGGAGTAAAAAGATGGATGGAAGATGTGTCCTATCTAATCTTTAATTCACACAAAAAATATGTGTTGAGGAACTTCTATGTTTAGAGGCATTTCTAGGCATTGGGTGCCTGTATTTATAGAACAAGCCTCCAAGAATTGTTGGGTATCATCAGGTTAGAGATACATTTCATACTTGACATCTCCTTTTTCCTTTCCCCCTAACTGTACAGAACTGTTTTATTCACAGAGTATCTATCTGTACTTACTTATCTATCTCCTTCCTTTGCATTCCCTTCATTGCCATTCCAGTGTAGACCTTGATTTTTTCTTAGACTCTCAATAACAGTATTAACATCAATGACATACTTTACACATTTGATAACTGAAGCATATAATTTTTAAACCCTATCTATATGATTTTCAGTATTAATCATGTATGAAACAATAATAGCCAGACAAATTGGAAAATAATAATTTTCTTTTATTGACTTTATATGCTCATATGTTTAACAAGGCAAATAAATATATCTATATATATGTCATATAGATATAGATATACATGCCATATAGTTACAGATTATCTACATATATATATATATATGGCAGTACAAGACAGAAAAAAGCAACAGATTAATAATTGTAATTTTATGCATATAATTTTTATTTTAAATATAAAGGGAAAACATACACTTACATATTGGTCTGTCATAAGAATGAATTATAACGTTACAACTTCTGTCTTAATTTTTGCAAATTTGTCAATGATTTTGTCAAAATTGATCTTCACATATAGACAGTATAGCCAGATTTGTTGATCTCACTTATGGCTGATCAAAGAAAACTTTAATAGTCTTAATTTTTTGAGATATAATCCATATACCATAAAATCCACTCTTTTGGAATGTACAACTCAGTAGGTTTTAGTATATTTACAAGGCTGTGCAACCATCACCATATCTAAGTCCAGGCTATTTTCATAACCCCCCAAAAGAAGTGCCATACCCACTAGCAGTTACTCCCGATTTCCCCCTTCCCTTTCTCCCTGGAAACCACTAATTCACTTTATGTCCCTATAAATTTGCCTCCACTTAGCCTAATGTTTTCAAAGTTCATCCACTGGTAGTACATACCAGTATTCATTCCTTTTTATGACTAAATATTTTAATTTAAAAATATTTTTCACAGACACCGATAGAAAAAAATCCAAGGAAAAGATTGGCACAATTCATTAACAATCCCATTTCACAGTAAGTTCCAAAAATTGCAATATGGTTTTGTTTCTCCTTGAAGCTAACAGCTTTCAGGTGCCTCCTTCACTGAAAAGTTTTAAATACAAACACTTCACATTTTTACTGTAATAGTTTCTATTACTGTATAACAAATCACTTTCAAAACTGGGTGCCTTCAAACCACAATGATCATTTGTTATCTCGAATAGTTTCCATGAGTAAGAAATTCACTAGTGATGAAGGCTCCTTATCTGCTCCACAACGTCTGGTGAGAGACTTGCAGGCTAGGAGCTGTAGCGGTCACATGTCTAGCTATTGACATTGACCGCTGCATGAAACTAGCCAGAACAACTGGTTGCACCACATACATGTGACTGTTCGGTGTGGCTTGGGCTTCCTTACCAAACAGCAGCTTTGAGAGCACGCTTCAGGTAGGCACTACATTCTTTTCATGACCTAGTCTTTTTTTGTATATATAATTTTTTTCATTTATTTATTTATTGTTGGCTGTGCTTAGTCTTCATTTCTGTGCAGGCTTTTCTCTAGTTGTAGGGCACAGGTTTCTCATTGCAGTGGCTTCTGTTATTGCAGAGCAAGGGTTCTTTAGGTACTCTAGCTTCAGTAGTTTTGACATGTGGGCTCAGTAATTGAGGCTCCCAGGCTCTAGAGCACAGGCTTAACAGTTGTGGCACATAGGCTTAGTCGCTTTGTGGCATGTGGGATCTTCCCAGATCAGGGATTGGGATTGAACCCATGTCTCCTGCATTGGCAAGCAGGTTCTTTACCACTGAGCCATTAGGGAAGCCCATGTCCTAGTCTTGAGTCACAAGCCCCTGGCCAGAATCAAGGGATGAGAACATAAACCCCTCACCTCTGGGTAGAAGAAGTATCGGTTATATTGGAAGAAGAGCATGTAGAATGCACTAAACACATACATATGGTCTTCTTTAGAAAATTAAATCTGTCACCATTTGGTCATAACAATCCACATTCCTCCCACATTCATCCTCTCCCCATAAGATCTTAAAGTCTCATCCCATTACAGCACCAAGCTCAGGCACAAGGGCCCAGATCTCATCACTTAGATCCTGGACCTCAAGCCTGAGCAAATGCTGTTTAACAAACCACCCTGATACTTAGTGGTTCCTTCCAGCTACATATTATGTAATTGGGAGATAAAATATAAAGGTGAAAGTTATAAACTAATAAAAATGTTTAACAATAACCAATAATTCAGGCAATGTAACAAAACAATTCTATCCATAAGAGATGGTTGGTTGGAAGCAACAGAATATGGCTCCCTGTAACTTAAGCAAAAGAGGAACATTTTGACAGGAGAGATAGCAGAACTAAGAGAAAAGGAGAATCCTTATGAACTTGGGGCTTCCCGGGTGGCTCAGCTGGTAAAGAATCTGCCTGCAATGTGGGAGACCTGGGTTAGGAAGATGCCCTGGAGAAGGGAACGGCTACCCACTCCAGTATTCTGGCCTGGAGAATTCCATGGACTGTATAGTCCATGGGGTCACAGAGTTGGACACAACTGAGCGACTTTCACTTTCGCTTTCTTCACTTATGAACTTGGGTTGAATCTCTCTTGGTCATAGTATATGATCATTTTTATGTATTGTTGGGGTCTGTTTGGTAATATTTTGTTAAGAATTTTTGCATCTATATTTGTCAAAGATATAGGCCTGCAATTTTCTGTTTTGATAGTATCTTTAATTTTGGTTATCACTGTGAGAGTAGCTTCATAAAATGTTTTTGGAAGTATTCCCAACTCTTCAATCTTTTGGGAGAGTTTGAGAAGAATCAGTATATGGTCTTCTTCGTATGTTTGGTAGAATTCACCTGTGAAGTCATCTGGTCCTGGACTTTTGTTTGTAGGGAGTTTTTGTTTTGTTTTGTTTTTTGGCTATGCCAGATGGCATATAGGATCTTAGTACCCCCACCAGGGATCAAACTCACAGCCCCTGCATGGACTCAACCACTGGACCATCAGGGAAGTCCCTGTAGGGAGTTTTTAAGTTCCAGATTCTACTTCTCTTCTAGTGATTGGTGTGTTCAAATTATCTGTTTCTCCTTGATTCAGTTTTGGTTGGACTATATGTTTCTAGAAAGCTGTCCATTTCTTCTAGGTTGTCAGATTTGTTGGCATATAATTGTTCTTTTTTTTGTTTGTTTGTTTTAATTTCTGTAGTACCAGTTGCAATTTCTCCTTTTTCATTTCTTATTTTATTTATTTTGGTTCTCTATCCTTTCTCCTTGTTGAGTCTGGCCAGAGGTTTGTCAGTTTTGTTTACCCTTTCAAAGAACCAGCTCTTGATTTTATTGATTTTTTTCTATTGTTTTTTTAATCTCTATTTTATTTATTTCCTCCCTGATTTTTATTATTTCCTTCCTTCTGCTGACTTTATGTCTTGTTTTTTCTTATTTTTATAATTCTTTTAGGTGGTAGGTTAGGTTGTTTACTTGAGATTTTTCTCATTTTTTTTTTTTTAAGGAAGGCCTGTATCACTATGAATTTCCCTCTAAGAACTGCTTTTGCTGCATCTCATATATTTTGTATGCATTTTGATTCTCATTTGTCCCAAGGTATTTTTTAATTTCCTTGTTAATCCTTTGTTTTTTTAGTAGCATGTTGTTGTTTAATGGGGCTTTTTTGTCCTTTCGCTTCTTGTGGTTGATTTCTAGTTTTAGTCCATTGCGGTCAGAGAAGATGCTTGAAATAGTTTCTATACTCTTAAATTTATTGAAGTTGGTTTTGTGCCCTAGTATGTGGTCAGTCCTAGAGAATGTTCCATGTGGACTTGAGAAGAACGTGATTTGGGGGGTGGGCGTGGGGGTGTAATGTCCTGAAAACATCAAGTAAGTCTAACTGTTCTATTGTATCATTTAAGGATCTCTGTTGCCTGATTGATTTTCTGTTTAGAAAATGTGTCCTTTGATGTTAAAATCTTCTACTACTGTATTCCCATCAATTTCTCCCTTTATGTCTGTTAGCATTTGTGTATGTACTTGGGTGCTCCTATATCGATGAGTGTATTAATAAAATCCTCTTCTTGATTGGTCCTTTTATCATTATATATTGTCCTTCTTTATTTTTCTTTATAGCTTTTGCTTTAAAGTCTATTTTGTCTTGTGTGAGTATTATAACTACCACTTTCCTGTCACTTTCATTTGCATGAAATATCTTTTCCTGTTCCCTCACTTCATCCTGTGTGTGTCCTTTGCCCAAAGGTGTGCCTCCTATAGACAGCATATGGTAGATTCGTGTTTTTTTAATTTTAATCCAATCTGCCACTCCATGTCTTTTGATTGGAGCATTCAGTCCATTGAATTTAAGGTAATTGTTGATACATATGTATTTATTGCCATTTTAAACTTTGTTTTCCAGTTGATTCTTTGTTTCTTCTTTTGCTTCTTTTTGTGGTTTGATAATTTCCTTTTATTTCATGCTTGTTTTCTCTTCTTTTTGGCATTTGTGAATCTATTGTATGTTTTTTATTTGTGGCTGCCCTGTTTTTCAAGTATGTTAACCCCTACCTACCTGTTTGCTTTAGGCTGATACAGCCTTTAGTATTGCTGTATTCTTTTAGTTTTTGCTTGTTTGAGGCTCAAACACATTCTGAAAAAAAAAAAGAAGAATCTGCATGTTCTTACTCTCTTTTCCCACATTTTATGATTTTGATGTCCTTTTTTTTTTTCTCACATTTTCCTGTTTAACCCTTTTGCTGTTCCTTTTTTTTTTTATCATCACTTTCACAAATAGGTGTTTTTTTCCCTTTGATCTCTATACTGGCTAATTTAAGTGATTTACTTTCCAATTATGATTTATTTCTTCCTATATCTTCTTGCTTCTTTTCTATATAGAAAAGACCTTTCGCTATTTCTTTTAGGATAAGTTTAGTATTGCTGTATTCTTTTAGTTTTTGCTCATCTGAGAAATTACTTATTTCTCCTATTATAAATGATAATCTTACTGGGTAGAGTATTCTAGGATGTAGATTTTTCCCTTTTAAGACTTTTGAATATATTTTTCCACTCCCTTCTGCCCTGCAGTGTTTCTGTAGAGAAATCAGCTGACAGTCTTAGGAGGGTTACCTTGCTATTAAACCTTTTTCTTTTTTTTGCTGCCTTTAGGATCTTCTCTTTACTTTTAATTTTTGAAACTTTTATTGTAATATGTCTTGGTGTAGGTCTGTTTGGGACTCTCTGTGGTGGACAATCCCCTGTGAGCACAGGCTCACGCATCGCTGGTGGGAGTGTAAAGTGATACAACCACACTGACAAGATGTTTAGAAGTTTCTTCAAAAGTTAAATATACCTATCATGTGACTGAACATTCCACTCCTAGATATTCACCTGAGAGAACTGAAAACATAGGCCTATACAAAGACTTGTACATGACATGTACATTTGTAAGAGCCAAAAAGCATTGTCCATGAACAGATGACCTGATGAAGAAATTGTGGTACAACAGAATACTACTCAGCAATAAAAAGGAATAAACTATGCATGCATGCTATCACTTCAGTCATGCCCAATCCTTTGTGACCCTTTGGACTGTAGCCTACCAGGCTCCTCAATCCATGGGATTCTCCAGGCAAGAAAACTGGAGTGGGTTACCATGCCCACCTCTAGGGGATCTTCCCAATGTAGGGATCAAACCCGTGTCTCTTATGTCTCCTGCACTGGCAGGTGAGTTCTTTACCACTAGTGCCACCTGGGAAGCCCGAAACTATTTATACACACAACAGCATAGGTGAATCTCAAAATAATCACATTAAGTGAAAGAGATCAGATAAGAAAAGAAAACATGCTATGTGATCCCATTTATATTAATATAAAATAGAAAAGGCAAACCAATCTAAAGTGACAGAAAGCAGATTAGTGGTTGCCAAGAAAGGGAAAATAGCATAGAAAGGCAGAGGGAAAGATTAGAGGGAAGTTTCAGATGTGATACATATGTTCACTATCTTAATTGTGCTGATGGTTTCACGGGCACATAAGTATGTCAAAACTCATTACATTGTACACCTTAAATATGGGCAATATATTGAATGTCAACTCTACTTAAATGATGCTGTTAAAATATTTAACTTAAAAAAGTTGATAGGAACTTCCCTGATGGTCCAGTGGTTAAGAATCCAAGCTTCCAGTGCAGGAGACATGGGTTCAATCCTTGGTCAGGAAACTAAGATCCCACATGCCAGAGGATGAAATAAAAAAGAAAGAAAGAAAGAAAGAAAAACTGATAAACTTACTTGATTGATTCAAAGTCCAGCTTCCAGAGGACTCTTTCAGAGGATCTCACCCATAAAAGAAGGCAGCTGAAAGAGCATCAGTTCAGTTCAGTTGCTCAGTGTCTGATTCTTTTTGACCCCATGGATGAAAGAGCATAGACCTGCCTTTTTAAAGTTTTTGTATGACCTTAGACTGTTTACTTAAACTCTCACAGCTTCTCATTTTCTTCATCCATAAAATGGGGCTAATAATAATCTGCCTCACAGGTTTGTTGCTAAAATTTGAGTGAGATAACAGATGAGAAAGCTGTAGGTACATAAAATATGATTTCCCATCTCCAAAGGAGTTAGATTCATTTCTGTTCCCACTTTTGCCCTCTTTCCTTCCAGACAGGGAGGGATCCTAGACACAAAGACATCCAGAGGATAAACAATGAGGAGGAAACACGGCAGAGGGCTTGGATTGTGTTCCCCTGAAAACACCGTCTGAGGCCAAAACATGAGACTTCCGGAGGGTGGTCCCAAGGGTCAGAGAGATGGAGTAGAAAATGTGAGTCAGGGAAGGAGATGATGCCCCGAAAAGCCATCTATTGAGCTAGCTACTGTTGTGGAGCTCAGTCCTGTCAGAGACGCTCTGAAGAGTAATAGGGCATAGCTCAGAATTGACCCTTTGGGGCTTTCCTGGTGACTCAGTAGTGGAGGGTCTGCCTGCCAATGCAGGAGACACAGGTCTATCCATGATCCAGGAAGATCCCACATGCCACAGAGCAACTAAGCCCTGAGCCACAACTATTGGGCCTGTGCTTGAGAGCCTGAAGCCTCACCTAAAGAGCCCTCATGCTGGAACTACTGAGCCTGCGCACCCAGAGCCCATGCTCTGCAACAAGAGAAGCCACCACATTGAGAAGCCCACAGACCGCAACTAGAGAGAAGCCGGAGCAGCAACAAAGACCCAGCACAGCAAAACAATAAGTTTATTTATTAATTTTTTAGATGATAAGGGCCTTCCCCAATGGCTCCGCGGTAAAAGATTCTGCCTGCAATGCAGGAGACACATGAGACATGGGTTCAATCCCTGGGTCGGGAAGATCCTCTGGAGAAGGAAATGGCCACCCACTCCAGTATTCTTGCCTGGGAATTTCCATGGACAGAGGAGCGTGGTGGGCTACAGTCAATGGATCCATAAAGAGAAAAGAAAAAAGAGAATTGACCCTTTGAAAGACAGGAGACTGGGGCACTGACCCATGTCCTCCACCACGAGGGTTGCCCCCAAGGCATTAACTCTCCTCTCCTCTCACCACAATTCTGTCAACTGAGAGAGAAAAATTGAGACAGGCCTTTTGGATGGGGTGCTGGCAGGATGGAGGCCGGTTGAGGGGGGCGGGGGGCATATCTACCGTGGGCGCAGCGCAGATCAAAGGGGGCCTGAGAATGTGTGGCGGGGGAGCACCAAAAGCAGCTGCTTGGGGCCCAAAGCCCGTCTTTGGGTCAACCACGTGACCTCCTCAACCTTAGGCAACCTGACAGTTGAGAAGCTTGTGACCCGGGATTCAAGTCCTCCCCTAGACCACAGGCAGGGACACAACTGACTTCCTCAACTGCTCCCTCTGGACACTTGTCTGGGAGAGAGGAGTGAGAATACCTGAGGGGTGAGTCATTAAAGGGGCCCTGGGAGGAAAGGGCGGGGCTGGGAATTTACCAGAAGGAAAAGCTAGCTATTTCACTGAGCAGCGGTGAAATCATTTTTCTCTGCTCTACAAATAGTGAATTAGCAATGCTCCTCAGATTGGAAACACAGTGATACTGATTGTATTAGTGTCTATCACTTATTAAGCACACAACATGCACCTGGAAATGGGCTGTATTCTTTCCCGTGTTATTTCATGTCATCCTCTCAGCCACCCAGTCCAGTCGGTAGTATAATTAATTGAAGTGCAGAGAAACTGAGTAACTTGTTAAATATTAAACAGCTAGTAACTTGCAGAGGCAGAATTAAGTTCCAGGTAGCCTAACCTCAGAGCCTGGACCTTTGACCACTAGATTATAGTTAACTCCCTATGAGAGAGAGCAGAACATTCAGCTGGGAAAGCTGCCTTACTGGGATGAGAGAGACTAGGAGAGCACAGAAATTAAATCATCAACATTAATTAGACACAGAAAGCAAAGAGAGAAGGACTCCACACTGATATTAGAAGGTGAATCATGGTTGTCTGTGTATGGACAGGCTCCCCGGTGACTCGGTGGTGAAGAATCCACCTGCCAATGCAGGAGATGCAGGTTCAATCCCTGGGTTGGGAAGATCCCCTGGAGAAGGAAATGGCAACCCATTCCAGTCTTCTTGCCTGGGAAATCCCATGGACAGAGGAGCCATGGGGTCCATGGGGTCACAAAAGAGTCGCACATGACTTAGCAACTAAGCAACAGCATGTATGGACACTTGTCATTGATGGTTGTTCAAAATCTTTTTAGTCCCTTTATGATAAGGTAGAATAGAAAGAAGCTACCCTTCCAATTTCCCTTGCCTTGAAGGTGCAGACAGCTTAGGTTCTGCCAAACCTGCTCTGTGAAGAGCCAATGGTGAGCAGAGATTCCATTTGCTGAGGCAGGTGGCCCTAGACAGAGTAGTTCTTTGTGAAAGCATCAGTCTTTCCACTTTGCTGAGGAAAACAAGTGAAAAAAGGCTTTTGTCCTCCTTGGAACACTAAAGGAGAAAAGCATGCCCTGGACACTGAAAAGGTTTCCCTCCAAAATGGATCCAAAAGCAGAGAGAAGCAGGAGCCACCTCAGTAGGGATCCTAAAGGTTCTGGACCCAGTTCCAATGTGTGTCAGGAAGGGGCAGGTGTCTCACAGCACCAAGGAATTCTGGGACACCAGCAGGGTGTCCGACAATTCAACTCAACCCTGACACTACCTGGAGAGAGCATCAGATCCCACAAGGTAGTGAAGGGCTCTGTTCTACAAGTCTGCCCCTCCCCCAACTTCAGATAGTAGTCTCAACTCCAGGTTATCACCTGGGTTTCTAGCCAACAGGCAATAGATTGAAGTTTCCATCAAATCTTGCCTTGGTGTCAATTAATTGACTAGAGCAATGCAGAACACAAAGAAAGATTGCGCTTACTAGATCTCTGGTTTATTAGAAAAGGATTTAACTCAGAAACAGACCGATGGAAGAGATGCACATGGTGCGGTATGGGGGAAAGGGCACAGAGCTTCTGTGCCCTCTCCAGGTGCCACTCTCCCAGAAAATCAATGTGTTCGCCAACCTGGAAGCTCTCCAAATTCATCCTTTCAGGGTTTGTGGAGGCTTCATTACATAGGCATGATTGATGAACTCATTGCCATTGATTCAATCTCCAGCCCCTCTCTCTGATCCAGAGTTTGAAGATGGATCAGGTACCAAAGGTTCCAGCCCTCTAATCACAAGGTTGGTCCCTCTGGCAACCAGCCCGCATCCCTTTGGTACCTAAGGGTTTTCCAAAAGTCACTTCATCAATGTAGCAACATTCCTCTCTCAACACTGGAAATTCCAAGTGTCTTAGGAGCTCTGTGCCAAGAATGGGGCCAAAGAGCAACTATTTCTTGTTAGATCACAATACCATAGATTCCCCTCCAAGCAGAACGTTTTCTCCATAACTCTTCTCTGCTCCCTGGATGGGGGATGGGGGAGGGTTGGTTTGTGACTTTTCTAAGTAGGATGCAGCCCAGTCTCCCAAAGTGACAGTTAATTTGCCCATAGTTGTACCCTTTCCCTCGCTGGGGAGGGTATTTTTTAGCAGCTTGGAGCAGAGATAAGATTTCCCCCGATAAGCAGAAGCAGCTGTGTGCCAGTGAGGGGAGGACCTGCCCTGCCACAGTAACAGAGGTTCTTGATTTATGTTTGTTCTTCACATCCAGAACAAAAAGAGAGAGAGAGAAATAAAAAATTTCTTCATCTACAAAATTTGACAATAGGTCTGACCTCTCAGAATTGTGATGACATTCTGTGAAAGGACTTTGTAAACCATCAAGTGTAAAAAAGACTAGCTTTTTATCATTGATGATAATGATGATAATAATGACTTATGGTAGGGAAAGGTGACTTAACCAGTCTGGACCCCTTGTCTTTCCCAAAGTTCACACTGTAAAGTTTGCACTTTTGCTCATGACATCCTCTCTGCTGGAATCACTTCTCCCAGGTTTTGTCTGTCGAAACCCTATTCCTTACTGGAACACCAAGGGCCAACTTCAATCAGGTATTAAATGTGACACCAGCAGATGGATAGCTGCCAAAGTCAAGAGGAAGCAGCAGAATAGATTTCCAGGTCAGGGTAGTGATAGGTGGGAGAGGGAAGCTGCTGCACCTCCAGTCCTGCGGGAAAAGGGAGGCTGAGATGTAGCCCTACCAAATAACTTTCACAAATTGACTTTTGTGTTGTTCAGTCGCTCAGTTTGCAACCCCAAGAACTGCAGCAAATCAGGCTTCCCTGTCCTTTACCATCCCCCAGGGCTTGCTCAAATTCATGCCCAATGAGTCAGTGAGGCCATCCAACTATCTCGTCCTCTGTCATCCCCTTCTCCTCCTGCCATCATTCTTTCCCAACATCAGGGTCTTTTCTAATGAGTTGGCTCTTTACATCAGGTGGCCAAAGTATTGGAGCTTCAGTCTCAGCATCAGTCCTTCCAATGAATATTCAGGGTTGATTTCAATATTAGGATTCAATATTAGGATTGACTGGTTTGATCTCCTTGCAGTCCATCAAATTCACTTTAGGAGAGTTAGAAAATACAGATAAGCGGGACTTTCCTGGTGGTCCAGTGGTTAAGAATCTGCCTTGCAATGCAAGGAATAAAGGTTCAATACCTGGTCAGAGAACTAAGATCCCACATGTCTTGGAGATCTAAGCCCACAGGCCACAACTATTGAGCCTGTATGACTCAATGAAGATCCTGTGTGCCACCAACTAAGACCCAGGACAGCCAAATAAATAAAAATTTAAAAATACATAGAAAAAAAAGAAAAAAAATACATAGAAAAATATGAATATAAAATATAAGAAAATAAAAGCACCTGAAAACCTACCACCCATCACTTTAAACATTTTTCTATTTGTACATTTGGATATTTATATATATCTAAAGTTTAATGTTTCTTCCCAGTAAAATTTAATGTGTGAATTTAACTCAGATGACCATTATATCTACTACTGTGGGCAAGAATCTCTTAGAAGAAATGGAGTAGCCATCATGGTCAACAAAAGAATCCAAAATGCAGTACTTGGATGCAATCTCAAAAACGACAAAATGATCTCTGTTCATTTCCAAACCAAACCATTCAATATCACGGTGATCCAAGCCTATGCCCCAACCAGTAACGCTGAAGAAGCTGAAGTTGAATAGTTCTATGAAGACCTACAAGACCTTTTAGAACTAACACCCCCAAAAGATGTCCTTTTCATTGTAGGGGACTGAAATGCAAAAGTAGGAAGTCAAGAAACACCTGGAGTAACAGGCAAATTTGGCCTTGGAATACGGAATAAAGCAGAGCAAAGGTGAATAGAGTTTTGCCAAGGGAACGCACTGGTCATAGCAAACACCCTCTTCCAACAACACAAGAGAAGACTCTACACATGGACATCACCAAATGGTCAACACTGAAATCAGATTGATTATATTCTTTGCAGCCAAGATGGAGAAGCTGTATACAGTCAGCAAAAACAAGACCGGGAGCTGACTGTGGCTCAGATCATGAACTCCTTATTGCCAAATTCAGACTTAAATTGAAGAAAGTAGGGAAATCCACTAGACCATTCAGGTATGACCTAAATCAAATCCCTTATGATTATACAGTGGAAGTGAGAAATAGATTTAAGGGCCTAGATCTGATAGATAGTGTGCCTGATGAACTATGGAATGAGCTTCGTGACATTGTACAGGAGACAGGGATCAAGACCATCCCCATGGAAAAGAAATGCAAAAAAGCAAAATGGCTGTCTGAGGATGCCTTACAAATAGCTGTGAAAAGAAGAGAAGCAAAAAGCAAAGGGGAAAAGGAAAGATACACGCATCTGAATGCAGAGTTCCAAAGAATAGCAAGGAGAGATAAGAAAGCCTTCCTCAGCGATCAATGCAAAGAAATAGAGGAAAACAGAATAGGAAAGACTAGAGATCTCTTCAAGAAAATTAGAGATACCAAGGGAACATTTCATGCAAAGATGGGCACAATTAAGGACAGAAATGATATGGACCTAACAGAAGCAGAAGATATTAAGAAGAGGTGGCAAGAATACACAGAAGAACTGTACAAAAAAGGTCTTCACGACCCAGATAATCACAATGGTGTGATCACTGACCTAGAGCCAGACATCCTGGAATGTGAAGTCAAGTGGACCTTAGAAAGCATCACTACGAACAAAGCTAGTGGAGGTGATGGAATTCCAGTTGAGCTATTTCAAATCCTGAAAGATGACACTGTGAAAGTGCTGCACTCAATCTGCCAGCAAATTTGGAAAACTCAGCAGTGGCCACAGGACTGGAAAAGGTCAGTGTTCATTCCAATCCCAAAGAAAGGCAATGCCAAAGAATGCTCAAACTACCGCAGAATTGCACTCATCTCACATGCTGGTAAAGTAATGCTCAAAATTCTCCAAGCCAGGCTTCAGCAATACGTAAACCGTGAACTTCCAGACGTTCAAGCTGATTTTAGAAAAGGCAGAGGAACCAGAGATCAAATTGCCACCATCTGCTGGATCATCGAAAAAGCAAGAGCGTTCCAGAAAAATATCTATTTCTGCTTTATTGACTATGCCAAAGCCTTTGACTGTATAGATCACAATAAACTGTGGAAAATTCTGAAAGAGATTGAAATACCAGACCACCTGACCCGCCTCTTGAGAAACCTACATGCAGGTCAGGAAGCAACAGTTAGAACTAGACATGGAACAACAGACTGGTTCCAAATAGGAAAAGGAGTACGTCAAGGCTGTATATTGTCACCCTGCTTATTTAACTTATATGCAGAGTACATTATGAGAAACGCTGGGATGGAAGAAGCACAGGCTGGAATCAAGATTTCCGGGAGAAATATCAATAACCTCAGATATGCAGATGACCCCACCCTTATGGCAGAAAGTGAAGAGGAACTAAATTATGACCAACCTAGATAGCATTTTAAAAAGCAGAGATATTACTTTGCCAACAAAGGTCTGTCTAGTCAAGGCTGTGATTTTTCCAGTGGTCCTGTATGGATGTGAGAGTTGGACTGTGAAGAAAGCTGAGAACTGAAGAATTGATGCTTTTGAACTGTGGTGTTGGAGAAGACTCTTGCAAGTCCCTTGGACTACAAGGAGATCCATGCAGTCCATCCTAAAGGAGACCAGTCCTGGGTGTTCATTGGAAGGACTGATGCTGAAGCTGAAACTCCAGTACTTTGGCCACCTCATGCGAAGAGTTGACTCATTGGAAAATACCCTGATGCTGGGAGGGATTGGGGGCAGTAGGAGAAGGGGACGATAGAGGATGAGATGGCTGGATGACATCACTGACTCGATGGACGTGAGTTTGAGTGAACTCCGGGAGATGGTGATGGACAGGGAGGCCTGGTGTGCTGCAATTCATGGGGTCACAAAGAGTCGGACATGACTGAGCGACTGAACTGAACTGAAAGTTTAATGTTTCTCCCTAGTAAAATTTAATGTTCAAACAAAATAACTAAATGTTAATAGAAATCTTCATATCTCCCTAGCTAATATATGGAATCACATTTTTATCAGGTCTTTTTGTGGTGAAATATACATAACATAAAATCTACCATTTCAATCATTTTTAAATGTACAGTTCAGTGGCATTAAGTACATTCACATTGTTGTATAACCACCACCACTATCCTTCAGAAATTTTCATCTTCCTAAACTAAAACTCTGTACCACGCAAACAGTAACTCCTCATGGCCTTCTCCCCTTAGCCCCTGGCAACCACCATTCTCCTTTCTGTCTCTATGAACTGATTATTCTAGGTAGGTCATAACAGTATAATCATACAATATTTGTCTTTTTTGTGACTGGCTTATTTCACTTAGCATAATAGCTTCCAGGTTCATCCACATTATAGCATGTGTCAGAATTTTATTCCTTCCTAAGGATGAATAGTAGTCCATTGTATGGCATAGACCACATTTTGTATTCATTCGCTGATGAACATTTGGGTTGTTTCCACGTTTTGGCTATTACAAATAATGCTGCATTTACAAATAATATTGTAAATAATGCTTACATTTCACCAATAAATACACTGGTGTATAAATATGACTTTGAGTCACTGCTTTCAATTCCTTTGAGTGGAATTTCAATTCCAGAAGTGGAATTGCTGGTAACAGATCCTTTTTGCTTTTTTCTTTTCTTCTTGGCCATGTGGCATGTGAGGTCTTTGTTTCCCAACCAAGGATCAAACCCATGACCCCTAAATTGGAAACTCGGTTTTTAATCACTGGACAGACAGCAAAGTCCCAGCAGATCCTTTTTAAAATCAGTGAACCACATCTTCTCATTTCTATGCGTCTGATATGATGCTAAAAGATTTTGTGGTTGAACTTATGAGAAAACTGATATTCCTTCTTGCATTTCACATGTTCCTTCTGGGGTAGGTTTTCTTCGTATTCCTGGTGCACATCCACTGGAAATTTCTTTAGGCGACTCTTTAGAAATTTCTTTAGAGGACCCTGTAGGTGTTAAACTCAGTTTTCACTTATTTGAAAGTGTCTTAAAAAAAAATAAACTTTGTCCCCAAAATAACTTTACTGAGGATACAATTCAATGTTTATAGATTTTCCCCCCTTTATTTTAGCACTTTGAATCATTCCAGTGTCTTCCGGTTTCTACTGGCTGCCGAGAATTGTGCCACTGGCTTAGCTGTATTTCTTTGCAGATGCTCTATGTTTTCTCTCTAGCCTTTAGTTTGTTGTTCTAAATTGTTCTGCAGTTTTACTGAATTGTGTCTAGATGTGGATTTCTTCAAATTTATCCTTCTTGGCATAAATCATGCTTCCTGTATTTGTGAATTCCTGTCTTTCATCAATTCTGGAAATTTTTCAGTCATTTGCTCCTCAGATATTGCCTTGCCCCATTTTTTCTTTCTCTTCTCCTCATAGAGAAGCCAATTTGATGACTGAAAGATCACCTCGCTTCTTTTGCCTCAACTTTTTTTATCAGCTTGTCTCTGTTGCTGCATTCTGATGAATTTTTTCAGGTCCATCTTCTAGTGCACTTTCTTCAGCTGTGTCTTCTGTATGACAGTTTTAATTTTAATGGTTACATACAATTTTTTATTTCTTGATAATTTATTTTTTTCCTACATCTCTCTGGGCATTTTTATAACCTCTTATTTCTGGTTTATGTTTTCTATTCCATCTTCTGTTTCTTTAAACACTTCCCAACAGCTTCAGATTCTTCATCTGATTGTTCCAAATTCTGGACCCCTTAAAGATTTAAGCCTGTTGATTATCATTCCTGCTGATACTCATTTGTGGTGATTTGAATCCTTACATATTTATATTCAGTAATTTTTTGATGAGTTTTATATTTGGCTGAATTTAATCCAGAAGTTTGGATTTAAGATGCTTTCCTCTAGGGAGAATTCCATTTGCTTCTGTTGGACTTCAAGGAGCATTAATAACATGGGGCCATTTAACGTTTTAAGCTGATGGTTTACTTAAAAAAAGGGAACGTTAAAATTCCAACCACAAATCCCTATGTTAGCAGATCTCACATGGAAGCTAACATTTTTGTTGATGTTAACATCTAGTGCTGCAGTCTGGATAGGTTTGCTTGTAGGTTCCCTCTGCAAGCAGGTGGACTTCTTCCTTTCTGTTAAGAATGTAGCCCCTTGAGGATCCAAGCTTTGGGGAGAATAGAGTTGTCTCACATGTAGCTCTTTACTCTCTGGTTCTCCCCCAAACTCTCTTACCCCTACCCAGTTCCCAAAGCTCTAAGTTTCTACTTAGTTGACCTCTCTGTTTACTTACGATTTCCTTTTTGCTTTGTATTACTTTGTTTGTTTCAGGGGGACACACTTGGGAAATTATCCTTATTTCCGCAGGACCTCACCAAGTTACTTTAAAAATACGTTTGTTGTGCTTTATATAGCATTTAGGTATTCTGCCATGGGAGGCTTCTATGAACTCTGTCACACTACTGGAAGAGAATTTTTGAAGGAAACCAAAAAAAATGTGATGATACGGTATATATTGTTTTATAACCTGCTTTTTTTCCTTTGATATATGATAAACCCCTGTTGTACTAATAAATGCAGGCCTAGAGCAGCATTTTAATGGCTGCATAGTCTTCCACTGTGTAATGTATTCAATCTTTTTCCTATTATTGGGTATTTAAGTTTCTATTTTTTCACTATTTTAAACAACATTTCCGTGAATATCCTGAATCTTTGGCTAAATCTTTGCATACATCATAAACTTTTTCTTTCTTTATCTGTTTATAAAAGTGATACCTGTTAATATAAAATATTCAAATACTAAGGAAAACAACGAAGAAGACAATGGCACCCCACTCCAGTACTCTTGCCTGGAAAATCCCATGGATGGAGGAACCTGGAAGGCTGCAGTCCATGGGGTTGTTGAGGGTCGGACACGACTGAGCGACTTCCCTTTCACTTTTCACTTTCATGCATTGGAGAAGGAAATGGCAACCCACTCCAGTGTTCTTGCCTGGAGAATCCCAGGGATGGGGCAGCCTGGTGGGCTGCTGTCTATGGGGTCGCACAGAGTCGGACACGACTGAAGCGACTTAGCAGCGGCAGCAGCAGCAAGGAAAACAAAAATTCTCCATAATCTTTTTTGCTGTCACCTCAATTAATACAATTTGGTCTATAATTGAAATCTCTTAATCAAACAACAGAGGAGAATTAGGGCTAGAATATTCAAGAAGAGAGACCACAGTCTCTGCCCCTACTTGCATCCCAGCAACTAGAAATAGGGAATCAGAGCAGGTACAAAGGATGGGCTGAAGGTCACTGAAGACAATCAGCTATAGAGAACTGAAGGGATGAGAGACACCCAAATAGACTCCAAAGGCCTGGGACAACCAGGGTCAGGTGTCCCCGGCCTCAGAAAAGGCCAGAGCTTCAAACTCCAGGAATCAGCTCTGCCTTGCCAGTTCCGCACTGCTGGAAGAAGAAAGCAGAGGTCTTCTCAGGCACTCACTCCGGGCTCCTCTTCCTACCCCTCCTTCTCTTAAAGACGCTTGGTTTGCTTTTTATATTTTTTTAAAATTTCTTGATGATGTGCCTGAGTATGGACTTTTTTTTCTTCATACATTTGCTGGAAACTAGTGGGCACTTTTGTTTATTTTTGGCTGAGCTAGGTCTTTGTAGCTGTGTGGGCTTTTTCTCTAGTGGCGGCGAGCAGGGAAGACTCTAGTTGTGATGCGAGGGCTTCTCGTCACAGCGGCTTTTCTTATTGTGGAGCATGGGCTCAAATGTGCACAAGCTCCAGCAGCTGCAGCTCATGGGCTCTAGAGCACAGCTCCAGTAGTTGTGGCACACGGGCTTGGTAGCCCCACAGCATGTGGGATCTTCCTGGACAAGGAATCAAATCTGTGTCTTCTATATGGACAGGCAGATTCTTTACCACTGAGCCATCAGGGAAGCCCAAGTTGGTTTGAGTCAAAAACTATTATAGGTTCTGACACCATCCCCAATCTTACACTTTACAGTAACTTCTTCCGATTCTCAGGCTCGTAGGTCAATCTAAAGAAATCTAGCTGTAAAAGGTTTTTAAATGCACCTCTAACTCCTTTCTGACTACTCTCCTCAAACGGAGGCCAGGTGTTGAGACCATGAGCTCAAAAAGAATCATGAAAGGAATGACTGTCCTCTCTGATGGCTCTTAGCTCCTGAACTAGACTTTTTTGAGGAACTGCCAGACTTGCATTTATATTCTGTGAGATACCACCATATCACCACAAGACTTCAGATGAATTCTGTCAACTCTGCAGGTACAAGAAGACACCCCAAACCATAAAGAAACCCAACCTCCTAGCTCCTCTCTGTTGAGTATGGAGCACCACCTGGGATGATTAGCATCTCAGTGAAGCCTCAAAAAGTTAGGGTTGTTCATTTATTAATCCAATTCAACAAATATTTATTGGGTACCTACCTTGTACCAGCTTTTAAACAGACTACAGTTTAAGAATTCCCTAAATAGGTCAAAAATAGCATGCACTGACTCCATCAGAATTCCAGATGTGTATCCTGGAGCTCCAGTTTCTGGAGAAACCACAGTTAACTGCTGGCTGCTTTTGCTCCGGCTAGAGGAGTCCATGGACCCCTGGACAGGATGGAAAGTTCCACAAGGTGAGCACCTTCCAGTAAGTCTTGCCCCACGACCCACAGGGTTGAGTCTCCTCATGAAGGACTGAGTGCATAAGGCTGGTCGTATCTAATTCCATAACCTTCAGCTACCGTCAGGCCTTGGGCAGGTAAAGTATGAACACCTTCTGTCAACCCTGAATCCTTAAGTCTCCCCAAGCTCCTGAGTTCTCCAAGACCCTTGTCCAGAGCATGTTTGTCAGGAAGATTTATTAATATTAACCAGAGAATTTGCAATGGAGGAGTGGCTGTGGGGAGAGAGGGCAAAGAGGCTCTGCGGTGTCTCCACTGCCGTGTACACCACAGTATCAGCAACTCTCTGGTGGGCTAATTCACCTAGCTGACCACAGCACCCTGGGAGAGGTCTGTATTCGGAAGGAATAGAGCCCAGTGGACACGCCACACTTTCCCTAGTCACCTTCCCCACCAGCTGACCCCTTTGCGAAAATGGCAAAGCTTCACGGTTCAGAGCCAGCTTGACCAGGTGCTTAAACGCTGAGTGCTTTCTCACCTATAAAGAAGTAACAAAAGCAGTACCTATCCCCTTGGGGTTGATGTGAGGATTAAATGAGCTAATGGCATGTGGTGAGCTTTAGAAAAGTGTTAGCTATGATCTTAGGGCAGCTGTGGGAGAACAGAGTCCTAGGACCATGACATCCTACTCAGCGCCACCCCCCACCCAACCCTCCACTCCCCCCAACCCCGCCGCGGAATCCCAGGCTTGGCGCTGGAGCTG
The DNA here is from genome assembly GCF_055505025.1 of Bos grunniens. Taxonomy (NCBI): domain Eukaryota; kingdom Metazoa; phylum Chordata; class Mammalia; order Artiodactyla; family Bovidae; genus Bos; species Bos grunniens. Next base: position 81,534,023 of record NC_141174.1, on the reverse strand, counting down.
GGAATCCTGTGGAAGAAGGGAGAGAGACCAGCGGTAGGAGGTGGCTGTGGGTTCCTGGAGGGTGAGGATACCCAGCGACAACTGGACCTGACCTGACACCTTAGGAACAGCACTAGTTTCTGTTCTGCACCCTGCTCTGTGCCGTTCCCCGCCCTCGGGGCGGGACTGTAGAGGCATCAATTAAAGAAGGAAGTGGTTCGGGCAGAGAGATCAACCCGGCGAAGCGGGAAGCGGAACCGTGAAGGAGCCTGGAGATTGACCCCTCTCCCAGCCCTCAACTCCTCTTTCATCCATCCGTGGGGGCTCGCAACTTCCAGAAGCTTCTCTCATCTTCCAGCCTGATGTCTGGCTCTACGTTATGGTGAGTGGAGAGTGAGATATGGATGCGCCTCGTGCCAAGACCAGGGCACAGTGGGTCACACGGGAGGGGCTGGGGCTCGAACTAACAGCGCTGAGCCGAGTCACGGAGGTGGCGGTGGCGGGGGGTGGGGTGGGGGGGCGGTTAGAGGGGTGGGGATGGGAGGGGAGCAGGGAGGCCTTGGGCCCACGGCCGGCTGGTTACGTGGCCCCCTCTCTCAGGCCCAGCGGTGCCTCAGCCCCGCTGGTGCCCATCGAGGAACTGGAGAACCCGGAGTTAATAGGCAAGGGCGGATTTGGCTCTGTCTTCCGGGCACATCACAGGAGTTGGGGCGTAGAAGTGGCGGTCAAGATCGTGAACTCGTGAGTGACCCGAGGTGGGGGTCTGGTCCGGGAGGCTGGGCCGGGGAGGAGGGGCCGCTGTGCCGCGGGGCGGGGCCTGAGGGCGGCGGGAAGGATCTCTCAGGCTCAGAGCTGACGGCACCCCTCTCCTGAGGGCAGGAGGGCCATATCCAGGGAGGTGAAGGCCATGTCCAGTCTGCGTAACACGAATGTGCTGCCCCTGCTGGGGGTCACCGAGAAGCTGGTGTGGGAGTACGTGTCTGGGCCGGCTCTGGTGACTCCATTCATGGAGAACGGCTCCCTGGCGGTGCTGCTACAGCCCCGTTGCCCTCGGCCCTGGCCGCTCCTCTGCCAGCTGCTGCAGGAGCTGGTGCTCGGGATGTGCTACCTGCACAGCCAGAACCCAGTGCTTCTCCACCGGGACCTCAAGCCCTCCAACGTCCTACTAGACTCAGAGCTGCACGCCAAGGTCAGCCCATCCCTCACCCAGCCCATCTTCTGGACCAAGTCCTGCCCCAGAGCTGCTCAACCCCATCCGCGGGACATAGGACCCGCATCTGCTGCAGCCCTGTCTCCTGAATACCCTCAGCATCTCCCTCTGGACACAGGGCTGCCCAGGTGTCAAGGCCCAGCCTGGAGCTCTGGCCCCTGCCACACCAGGTGATAGAGGCCTTGACCAACGTGGTCAGGTCCACAGGTCCACCCCACCGGGCCCTCCAAAGATCCGTGGCTGATCTAGCCCAGGAGACTCAGACCTCAACCCAGTGCCATGGAGAGGGGACCCAGACCTCCAACCAGAGGCCCACTGGTCCTACCCTTCCCCTAACCCTCCATACTGTCTTTACAAGGCTGGGCCTGCACTTTTGGGGGGAGGGGGGTAAGAAAAGCGTTCTCGGAGTTTCTTGGACCTGCCCATTCCCTATCTCCCCCTATTTATCTCCCTTTTCTTCCATCCCCTATCTCCTCGTTCTTATCTCCCTTTTGCAGGTGGCAGATTTTGGCCTGTCCACATTTCAGGGAGGCTCACAGTCAGGGGCAGGATCTGGGGAGTCAGGGTGCACCCCAGCCTACTTGGCCCCAGAACTGTTGGCTAATATAAACCAGAAAGCCTCCAGGGCCAGTGATGTCTACAGGTAAGGCACCCACTCCAAACATATATCCAAACATATATCCCCAATTTCTACACCTGTCTGGATCCTTCGAAGGGATGCTGTATGAAAAGGGATCTTGCCAGCAGTTGGGTCAGGCCTCAGCTTTGTGTCTACTGCAGCTTTGGGATCCTAACGTGGGCAGTGCTAGCCGGAAGAGAAGCTGAGAGTAAGACAGACTCTGGGATCCTTCACCTCAGGTGCCCCCCTCCCCTAAGCCCCCAGTCTCCCAATCTCCAAGCCCTCCTCCTCCTCCAGTTTACCTGCTCAGACTGCCCGACTCCCTCCTCACATCTCCTGCACTCCCCACCCCTTTCCATGATGGGGTAGACTTCATACTCTGAATGCCTTCTCTTCACACCCCCACCCCCACCCTATTAGTGCCCCAGACATCATTGGTGCGGGAAGCAGTGTGTGAGAGGCAGATCCGGCCCCCACTGACTGAGCTGCCCCCGTCTGGGCCTGAGACTCCCGGCTTGGAAGAACTGACAGATTTGATGCAGAAGTGCTGGAGCCATGAGCCCCAGAAGAGGCCTTCCTTCCAAGGTGTGCTGGCCATCCAGCTGGCAGTCGAGATAGGCCTGAATTTGTCAGCAGGGGCTTTTCCCCCGGAAAAGAAATTTTGTTCACCTGCCACCCACTCTGCCTTCTCTCTAGAATGCCGAATAAACACCAAGAAAGCCCTTGATCTGGTAAATAAAGGAGATGTGTCTGGGAGAAAGATGAATGCTGCAGTCTTCATGGTGAGTGCTCAACACCCCCATCCAGGAGCTGGGCAGGATGGCACAACGTGGCTCCCTTGGCCACTCAATGACCCCACTGACCACCATTCTCTAAGCTTTGACTATGGTCCCCCCTCTCTTCACCCCATCCCTGAGTTCCCAGGCAACAGACATGGACCCAACTCCCTTGGGTTTACTCCTGCTCTCCCACCTCCATGCCCAGCCAGCTCCCCATCCTTACAGGTGAAGGAGTTCCTTTCTGAGCACAGGGGCAGCAACAGCCCAGGCCTGGAAAGGACAGAAATAGACAGTCCTAGGGAAACCACAGGAAGCCATGACTCCTTGGTCTCTGAAATGATGAACCTGAATCTCGAGGGGTGCCCCAGCTCTGTTCCTGAAAAATGTACAAACCTTCTTGAGAGCATCAGGGTCCAGAGAGAGCAGGTTCCACCTGCCTGGACAGCAGAGACATCTTCAGATTCAACAGCCCGACCTCCTCCTCAGACTCCAGAGACTTTACCTTTCAGAACCCAGAATCCCTGCCCCACCTCTGCTTGGACCCCAGGTCCTGGACCCCAAGGGAGTCAGGTGAGACACTGGCAGGACTACAGGATGCGCTGGGACTCCTGTGAATCCTGTCCGCTTGCCAGGGGACACTTGGGGCTGAGGGTGTCTGCCATAAGGGAATAGGCCCCAAGACAGGGAGCCTGAGAGCCTGTGTTGTTTGTAGGGGGCTGAGAGATGTGACACCAACTGGCCTCCCAGAGGGCCGGCACCAAATCTGGTACCAGGTACCCACTCTCCACTCCTTCCTTTCCCTGCTTAATTCTTCTACTAGCTTCTTCCTCAAGACCAAATACAGATCCCAGGTACTTGGGGAGGGGGAATGAGAAAGGGCTAGAGCCCACCTACCCCAGCCTTCTCATTTTGTAAATGAAGAAACTGACAGCCACGGAGGTCACACAGCAAAGCCAACCTGGCTCCTGAGCATTTGGACTTGCCCCAACACCAGCTCTGTGAACCTCTAAATTCCATTCCACTGTCGCTGTGTTGGTCCAGAGGGTCACCCATCAGAAAAGACCCAAATATCATCAATCCAATGGACTTGAGTTTGAGCAGACTCCCAGAGATAGTGAAAGACAGGGAAGCCTGGCGTAATGCAGTCCATGGGGTCACAAAGAGTCGGCCACGACTGAGTGATTGAACAACATCAGAGTCTCAGATGTTAGTTGCCACTCCTCTTTAGCTTCTGCAAACCCAATTCTGAAGGTGCAGCGTGAAGGGAAAGGCTGAAGACAGTCCGAGACCCCACACTTGCATTTCCCCAGGGTGAACACGAGGTGTCGCTGCCCCTCCATCCTGCTGCTCCTCCTTACTATAAATCTCCAGCCACTTAATCCTCCCAACATCTCCACTCTTTCTCTTAAAGGGCCATGGTTTCCTACCATCTTTAACTGCCAAGGAGTACAGATTGGAAACAACAACCGCCTGATTATACAAGGAGGAACTGCCTTATCCACGAAGGGCGTGGCGCCTGGGGGCGTGGATAGGGTCCCTCAGTGCACCCCTCAAGGAAGAAGTTCAAAAGAAGGACCGCAAGAACCTGAAGCCTGGAGTGGGCCATAGGAGGTATCATAATAGCAAGAATTGAAGCAGCTTCTCAACTGCCTCCTGGACTTGAGGCTGCTAGCCTAGACTTTCTCTGAGGGCCATCAAGCCTTCACCTGAATTGTCTTTGTGGCCCCAGGAGACAATAAATGTGGAATTTTAACCAAAGCACCATGAAGGAGGCTAAAGCTTCAGCCAGGGGCAGGAAGAGACATGGATGAGAGATGGGGGAGCTGACATCGAGGGAATGGGAGGCACTGTGGTTTCTCTGTGTGGCCAGAGTGGGATGCTGAGGGTTGTGGGTGGGCAATGTTGTGGCACACAAGGTCAGGGCCGTGCTGGCGGTGGGGGCAGGAAGGAATCCTGGCTCCTGGGGCAGCTCTAATCTCAGGGCAGAGCACTTCCTGTAGAGCAGGCAAGACCCCACCCTAAACCAAACCCTGAGGATACAGGCTAAGGTCCTGCCACCACCTTTTCTTCTGAGCTGTAGACACTTGGCAGTGGAGTCCTGGGGAGGGCGCTCTCCCTGGGAATTCTCAGACCCCAGCACATCTTTGCCCTGCATGATGCCCCTAGGCTCTCTCATAGGTCAGCCCCCATACTACCACCTCCCTCCCCCACATATATTCACGCACACATTGCTTCCATGGACACACTGGAAACCTTTGATTCTCAGCTGGTATTTGGGAGTGGACAGCAATGGCTCCATGAAGCTACACGCAGATGTGCCCCTCCCATGGAGCTGGACACCACTGGAGTATAGACCGCTCAGACGTGGCCACAGCACTGCCATCCAGGCTGGAGGGGCAGGGAAGGATTGCCTCTCATCTGGACCTAGACCCTGGTCCCCCTGTGCCACCATGCTTTTCTTCCCCACATCCTTGCCAGCTTTTGCTCCAGCCCACCCTCAGTCTCCCCACACCCAAGGTTTGGGGCCCATTTTGACATTTAACACTTGGTACAGCCCACACCACCCCTTGCATCTCTTCCGTGGTCTACATTCCCATTCCTTGAGGGGAACAGATGTGGGGAGGCTGTGGTGTCAGGAGAGACAATCAGAGTCGGGGAGGAAGCGGGAGTGCCGAGCATGGCTAGGGCACAGGAAGGGCCGGGCCATCCCATCGGGGAAGTAGGAGGGGGCTGAGGTGCCTGGAGGGAAGCGCCTGCTGCCCTGGGCTCAGAGCTACTAACCTAGCAGCACGCTGACTCCATAACGGTGCCCCAGAGTTACTTGGTTCAGCTGCAGCAGCATCGCGGCCGTGAGTTGGGGGGAAAAGGAGCGGGGGGCTGGGGCTCCTTTGCTTTAACCCTAAATCCTGTGCCCCTGGCTTTTGCCTGAGCACCTCTGTAGTCTGGGTTTGAGGGTCGACATCAAACGAGTGGGGAGTCCCCTCACTGCCAGCTGGAAGAAGGCTGGGAGGCCCAGAGAGTACCTGGAAGGAGATGGGATTGCCGTGAGCTTGGGAAGTCTGGGAGCAAGTGGCGTGGTCCTGGTGAGAAGGGCACAGTTGGGGCTGGTCTGGGCCTCAGACAGTAACTCACCCTGGCCCTCCTCAGCCCCAGGGGTCCACCCCCAGGCAGTGTGGCGCAGGGCCTGGCGAGACCATGGCCCGCCTCTTCAGTCCACGGCAGCCCCCCAGCGAAGACCTCTTCTACGAGACCTACTACAGCCTGAGCCAGCAGTACCCACTGCTGCTGCTGCTGCTGCTGATCGTGCTCTTGGGGCTCCTGGCGCTGCTCCCTGTGGCCTGGGCAAGTGGCAGGGTGAGCAGGGGAGCGGAGGAGGGCTCTGGTGCAGGTGTCCTTGAGGACTGCGGGACAGGCACTGCCTCCAGGGCATTTTCAGGGTTGGGATTAGTGGGTCTTCTTTTCGATGTGTTTTCTTTGCTGGGACCCGGGAAGCAAGTGCTGGACCTTGCTAAGAGCTGCAGTGACCCTGCACAAGTCACTGCCTCTCAGGGCACAGCTCTGGGTCTATGCAAGGAGACAGCTGGCCCCTCGATGCTTCTAATTTTTCTGTGGGTCTGACCAATCTTACCCGTGCCTGTGATCTGCTGGTCCTAGGATTAATCCAACGCCGGGTTTTCCGATTTTCCAGGGGGGAAATTACACTGGGCCCCATGGGAATCTGTTTCCTGGTTTTCTTTCCCTCTTCGGGGGCTGTGCCACAGTTGTACCCACAGACTCCCAGAAAGCACTTTCCATCCTGCTCTCATTTAGTCCCCAGATAACCTATTTCCAGTTTCTTTTGTGGGGGAAAAGGGCTCTTCAGTTCCATTTCTGGAAATATCCTGCTACATGTTTTCTTTCCACATTTCGGAGGCAAGGTGGGAAACCCACTGGATGAGACCAATGGTCCTCCTCCAAGTCCAGGAAGAGGTGGGGACAAACGGTGGAGCCTGGGAATGGGGTGGTGCTTCTGCGCCTTGAGGAATGGGGAGATCCAGCTCCTAAGCAGGCAAGGGAGTTTCTCGGTGTCCCCCTGCCAAAGCACTGGGAGGTGGGGACAGGTTGAAACTCCAAGTCTCAGGCCCCTGGCAGGGAATTTCCCAAGCCAGTTGGCCTGATTGGATACACTCATGCTAAGTCCCTCTGTGAGCTAGAATTTTTCACTTCCTTTGGGATTCCAGGGGTGGGGTGGGGGTGGGAGGGGTGCTACAGTTCCTATCTGACAGATGAAAAACCTGAGGCTCGGAAAAGACATAGATTCACAAGCAGCCAATATGAGGTTGGAGCAAGGTCTTCTGGGTACATGGTCCAGGTTCCGTCGCCCTGCAGTATGCAAGTGAGATAGTGAGTTGAATCACAAGAGACTGCTGGCTCTGTTGATTAAAAACAGATTATTCGCATTTTCGTGTATTTCAATCTAATGTGAAAGACAAGTGGAGGCGCTTTGCTCACTGCTGTCTGCTCCTCCTCTTCTTGGATAAGCTCCCCAAACCCCACATTCCAATCTTGCCTCATGTTCCCCCTCCCCACCAGGAGCTGGCCGCAGACCCAGCCTTCCTGACCACTGTGCTGTGCGCTCTGGGTGGCTTCTCACTGCTGCTGGTCCTGGCTTCCCGGGAGCAGCGACTGCAGCGCTGGACGCGTCCCCTGTCAGGCCTCGTGTGGGCAGCACTGCTTGCACTAGGCCACAGCTTCCTGTTCACTGGGGGCGTGGTGAGCGCCTGGGACCAGGTGAGCAGGTGGAGCAGGGCAATGGGGATTCCTAGGCCTCAAACATGCACCCAGGCCTGGAGGAGCAGCATAAGCTTGCAACTTCCCGTGCCTCTCTCCCCTAGGTGTCCTTTTTCCTCTTTGTCATCTTCACTGTGTATGCCATGTTGCCCTTGGATATGCGGGACGCCATCACCGCGGGTGTCACCTCCTCACTCTCACACTTGCTGGTCCTTGGGCTGTATCTTGGGCCTCAGCCCGACTCTCGGCCGGCGCTGCTGCCACAGGTGAGCACACAGGAAGCACAGGCTGCATCCGGGGCTGGCTCTGCTGGGCGCTGCTTGCTTCCTCTGGGCGTTCACCAGCTGTTTTGTTGAGCTGACTCCATGGCAGGGCTCAGGGTTGAAACAGACTTGGTGGAGCTGGTCCACAGTGCCAGCGCGATGCCTGCAAACGCCAGAAGAGGGCTCTGGCCCCCAGGGAAGGGAGTTCGCCAGGGGACCAGGGTGATGGGGACAGATGTGGATAACAGAACCTTCACAGAGAATGTAAAAATTAGAGCTTGAGTAGTTTCCTGCTGCCGCGTGGGCGGGGATGGTGGAGAGGTATTCTGGCAGAAGGGTTCTAGGCCTAAGAGGCTATGTTGGTGCAGCAACCAAGGGTCTGGATGGGGTGGCGGGATGAGGGAGAAGAGCCCCCTATAGACTCCACAATGCGGCACCCGTTGCCTCGAAATACTCTTAACTGTAGAGTCCTCCCTGCCATCTCGGTTAGCCCCCCGCCCCCACCCCGGGGTGCTGCATTGCCTGAGACTGACGCTCCCCGCAGCTGGCTGCAAACGCGGTGCTGTTCCTGTGCGGGAACGCGGCCGGAGCCTATCACAAGGCGCTGATGGAGCGCGCGCTGCGCGCCACGTTCCGGGAGGCGCTTAGTTCCCTGCACTCGCGGCGGAGACTGGACACCGAGAAGAAGCATCAGGTTCTCCGGGCCAGGAGGCCGAGCGGGGCTGGGGCTCGGAGAGGGGAGTTGTTTGGGTCACACAACCGAGCTCCGGAGACTGAATGACTTTAGGCGGGTCACTTGACCTGTTTCTTCCTTTATAAAATACAGCTATTGTCTACCTTGGAAGGCTGCTGTGAGGTTCAAAAAACCTGAATCTTGTGAAAGCACTTTAGAGCTTTATGATATTAAACGAAGGGCTCTAATTCCTGTGTTGGTGCTGGAAGTTTAATCCCTAACATCGATCAGTGCAGGGCAGAGCTGGAGCCGGGCTGTGGGCGGTGGGAAGGACCTGGGCCATGGCTCTGGTGAACACCTCTGGGGCTGGGGGAGTCTGTGGGCTCCTAGGAGTTTGAGGGGGTGGGGTTCCTGGCTTTAGGGAGTGGGGTGAGGGTTGGTGCTCATAGTTGCCTCCCTCAGGAACACCTTCTCTTGTCCATCCTTCCTGCCTACCTGGCCCGAGAGATGAAGGAGGAGATCATGGCACGGCTGCAGGCTGGACAGGGGTCACGGCCAGAGAGCACCAACAACTTCCACAGCCTCTATGTCAAGAGGCACCAGGGAGTCAGGTATGAAGGATGGCCAGAGGGGAGGGGATGTGGGCTGAGACCCCAGCCCCACTGATGCTGTCTCCCCTGCCCAGCGTGCTGTATGCTGACATCGTGGGCTTCACAAGACTGGCCAGTGAGTGCTCCCCTAAGGAGTTGGTGCTTATGCTCAACGAGCTCTTTGGCAAGTTCGACCAAATCGCCAAGGTCAGAGGGGGCTTCCTTCCCCACCTTCAAACTCCCCACCCTGGAGAGACCCTGCCAGGGAAAGTCCTGCCTTATAAGATCCCTGTCCCACTTCCAAGCTCACGTGGGCTCCCAGATACTCCACTGCAGTAGGAAACCCTCTCAAACATCCCCAGGTATGGAACTACTCACAGCACACCTCAGACTTGGAGGGATCTTTCAACATCCTCGCAGATGTCCCAACCACAACACCCCCAAACAGGCTCTGAGTCCCAGCACAGGTGTCTCTGGACACCACAACCAAATCTAGATGGATTTTTCTGATGCACTAATGTTAGGAGGCCCTTCCAAGGGAAATCTCTGCCCTCTGCATCCTCAGCTTAGCTACCTTGTCAGTCCCCAGGGATGCCCCCAAGGAATTTAATCTTGGGTGTCCTCCCAAAAAAACCCCTCAATCCTGAGATGACTTTCATATGCTCAAATCTGGATACACCCTACATGTGCCAAAGCTGGAGAGATTCACAAACATCCCAACTCTTCAGATGCCCTTCTGAGAAAGACAGCCACATACAAAACCTCAGCCAGCCCCATATCAAGCTGAGGGAGGCCCTAGATCTGATCTCGACACTCTCAACCTCAGAAGTTCTTCAGGGCTACCACATTTGCTCCCACTTGTCCCAGCTCCTTCCTGCCTCTTCTGGCTGCTAACCAGCTGCCGCCACCCCCTGCACACCCTTCCCCTAGGAGCACGAATGCATGCGGATCAAGATCCTAGGAGACTGTTACTACTGTGTCTCCGGCCTGCCGCTCTCACTGCCTGACCACGCCATCAACTGTGTGCGCATGGGGCTGGACATGTGCCGGGCCATCAGGTCAGCTGGGGGGGGCAGGATGGATGTGCAGAGGAGCAGGCAGGATGGTGGAAGTCCTCCTGGAAAGAGGGAAGGGTACAGTACACCATGGGTAGGGCTGAAGTCAGCATTCAGACTGTTCTCTACACATCTCGCTCAGGAAACTTCGGGCAGCCACAGGCGTGGATATCAACATGCGTGTGGGCGTGCACTCAGGCAGCGTGCTCTGCGGGGTCATCGGGCTACAGAAATGGCAGTATGATGTCTGGTCCCATGACGTCACTCTGGCCAACCACATGGAGGCGAGTGGAGTGCCAGGGTGAGAGCTGGGGCTCCAGGAGGCTATAGCGAAAGACCCATCAGGCCTCCCACATGCCTGGTTTTTATAGTTCTTTAAAATGAGCATGTTCTCAAGTGGGGCTCAGGGAGATCCTGGGGACAGGAAGGGGAGCTGGGAGACACCTCCTGTAGCACAGGATCTTGCTGGAAGTCATACCTCCAGGAACGATCCTCGAAAGAAATGAGAAATTTGGAATCCCTCCCTCCTGACTCCCCCTGCCCTCTTCTTCCAGACGAGTACATATCACAGGGGCTACGCTGGCCCTGCTGGCCGGGGCTTATGCTGTGGAGGATGCAGCCATGGAACACCGGGACCCATACCTTCGGGAGCTAGGGGAGCCGACCTACCTGGTCATCGACCCCTGGGTAAGAACCCAGCCTGGACCCCATGACCTGGCCCACCCCGACATCCACAGCCAATGAGCCTGATCTCGTCCATGCCAGAGATTGAGCTCCTGGGTCCTGATGTGTGTATCACGAGGGAGGGGACACAAGCCTTAAAGGAGTGTGGGGAGAATGGGGAAGTCAAGTCAACGTGATCTTGACTCTCAGCCCTCATATGGCCCAGGCTGCAGAGGAGGACGAGAAGGGTACTGCAGGAGGGTTGCTGTCCTCTCTTGAGGGCTCCAAGATGCGTCCATCACTGCTGATGACCCGCTACCTGGAGTCCTGGGGTGCAGCCAAGCCTTTCGCCCACCTGAGCCATGTGGAGAGCCCTGTGTCCACATCTACCCCTCTCCCGGTACGTGCACCTCCTTCATGAGCCCAGCACTTAACATCAACCCACCCCCGTGGCCCACTTCCAGCCCTTCCTGCCCCCTCCACCAGTGAGTCACTTGATGACATCCCAAGGTCCTGAACTGTCTGGTCACCCCAGTCACTGGTTCAGGACCTTCCTTGCCCTTCTTTCCAGAGAAAGGACAAAGATGACTTCCCTCTGAGCTGAGTTCAGAGAAGACTCAAGACCCCATAGACTCCGTGCCCATTGCTCCCCGGCCTCCATTCAGGAAGCCCTTCCCCTGGAACCATACTCCCTCCTAACTCTGAGGCCCATGCTACACACCCCTTCTCGCCAGGAAATGGGTCTGTTTAGCTCAGACCGCACGCTCTCTTCTTCAGTCCCTACTGGGACCAGGACAGTGGGGGCCAATCACTCGTTGCCCCCACTCTCCAGCACTTGTACACAGATAAGATGAAGTGAAAGTGAAAATCTCTCATGGGCTTGAAGAAGGAAGTAACAATGAGTGGGCAGCATTGGGGAGAGGACAGAGAGACTGGCCTACCCCTTGTCTGGAGAAAGCTAGGGCAGGATGTTACTGATCTATGCAAAACACTTCAACGTAATGAGTGATTCATCATCTGCCGGGAAAGCCTGCATCTCCCCCACAGGCTCTTGGTACTTGATGACGAGTGGCCTGAACCCCCTCATGCAGGGACCCAGGCCATGTCCCTAAAGGCTTGCCCTGGGATTCGATTCCTCAGCCTCTTCTTCTCCATTGTACCCCATCTTCCCGAAAACTGTTCAGCATTCCTAGCCACTTGTCCACAGATCTTCCCAGAATCTTCTCAGCAAGGTAGACCTGCTTGGATTATGGGGCGACTCCAGAGTACCCTTTCTGTGTCCCATCCCCCCTCCTCTCCCATCCAACAGGAAAGCAGACCAGAGATCAGTGAGCAGTGGGGTGCGGGGAGGGGTGGAGGACCTTGGCAGCAATGGCTCAGTGGCTGAGTGCCTCAGCGTGGGGAAGGGAAGAGGTCAGAATGCTATGCTGGCAGGATGGAGAGGAAGGAAGGACCCAAGACCCAGTGACTATTGCAGGATGAGGCCGCCTGCTGGGGGTAGGAGAGAAGGGGGCTTGCCCAGGGGCTGTAAGACGGTGTTGAGTGCAGTCCTCATCCATCATGGTGGGGATGCCTCCTCAGAACCCTGCCAGATCTCCCTAAATCCTTCACTGTCATGCAGGCTGATAAGTGTTAGGGCAGAGTGGCAACCCCTTATTCTAAGGTATCTTTCAATGCGGACCACACCAGCCCAGAAACTCCCTTCTCAGTTCCTGACGTTCCAGGGTCTCATTTAAATGTTAGGGATCCTGAGAATCACACTTGGATTACTATTAAACAATGTGGAACTGTGGGGTGACTGGGCAGTGTTTGTGTGGTGGCTACCATCCATCCATATCTATTCCTTCTACAATCTTTCATTACCTACTATGTGGCATGCACTAGGGTAGTTCTTGAAAAGACAGAAATGAATGAGATAGTTCCCCGCCTTTAAATAATTTATAGGCATAGGCGTGGGCAGGAGGTAGTTTGATAAAAGTTAGACTCAGGTGTAGATGTATAGATGGTTCCATGCCTAAAACATCTCTCAGTCACTATGTCTCTCCCTCTCTGCTCCTCTCACGTACACAGGGTTTTGGTTTGTGGGCCAAACCCACAGGGTGGCCCCGCTGTGACCTGTTTTCTTCACGTGAGCCAGGGGAGTGGGGAAAAATGATCACCCTACATCTTGCCACAGGTAGTGGCTGTGGCACTTCACCTCCTTCCTTGGTACTCATCCTCAGTTGCATGCTGAATCTCACATCTCTGCACACATTGCATATTCCTTTTGGTGCAGAAGAGAATGACCTCAACCAGGTTTCTCTTCCTCTTCCCCATTGTTTTCCATTTTTGGTTCTCTCCCCTACCACCTCCCAGCTCAGCCTGATCATCATGAAAGGGCAGAGGAGATTCAAAGTGTTCTGCATTGCCATTCCAGTTTCAACCAACAGATATTTTTTTGGCATGGGGTTATGGGCAAGTCACTGCCTTTGGAATCTGTTGCAGCCCTTAGGGAAGATGAGACACAAGAAATCACAGCCATCAAGCCTACAGAAGATCCAGGGTTGCCTCTTAAGTGATAGAAACTATGAGGAAATCAGAGGGCATAGAGATTCTCGGAGTCTGAAAGGCCAGAAAGAAGCTTGAAGAAATAAATGTGGTTTGTGGGCAGGTGGGATTTGGTAGAGATGGAAATGGAGAGAGAAATGGTGATGTGTATATAGAGAGATAAAGATAAAGATAGAAAGGGAGAGAGAGAGAGTTGAGTCAGATGCTCAAGTCAAGGCCCGTGCAAATTTGAAATGCCTCGCTGCAGAGAGGCTCCACCATGGTGAAGGATGCTCACTGTCTTTCATCTTCCTCCATCCCTGTGTTCTCCTTGCAGGAGAAGGCCCTGTCTTCCTTCAGCCCCCAGTGGAGCCTGGACCGGTGAGGTGGTCTGAGCAAATTTGAGTGGGATTGTCCCTGCGACCAACTTCCATCCTCCCTCAGGGGCTGCTCCTGCTTTGCCCAGATGCTTTTGAGGGTCTTCCTGGTGACAGGCTGGGCTCTCACTGTGCAGGAGCCGTACCATGAGGGGACCTGATGAGGAACTAGACACTGGGGATGCCAAGTTCTTCCAGGTCATCGAACAGCTCAATTCTCAGAAGTATGGAGATCTGAAGAGGGCTGGGAGGGCTGGAGGCCAGGGCTCGGGTGGTAGAGGAGGGACACTGCTTCCTCTGCCCAGAAAGGAAGGGAAAACCTTCCCAGCTCTAGCCTTTCCACTCACCTGACCACGCCCCACCCCCCACCCCCCCCCCTTCCTCTTCCGGGCTTACTGCCCCCCACCTCCCATCAGACAATGGAAACAGTCAAAGGACTTCAATCCACTGACACTGTACTTCAGAGAGAAGGAGATGGAGAAAGAGGTAGGCTGGGAGATGGCACCAGAGGACTTCCCAACCTCAGTTTCTCTGCCTTGGGGAGGGGCAGGCCCTGTGGTCCCACCTCCCTTTCCCAGTTCTGGGCAGTTTGTGACCTTGAAGGGGTGAAGGGCTCGTACTAGTCCTTTGGATTTCTGGTTGGTGATGAGAGGAAGGAGGACAGCTCCTTGGAGAACCGGTAGGGGCTTCCTGGGTCAGAACTGGAGGGTGGGACAGTGAGTCTGGGGCCCACTCCTTGCTCAGGATTGACACCTTCAAGGTGATGGGCAGCACTGGCGCTGACCCCTCCCCATCCCTTGCAGTATCGGCTCTCTGCACTCCCCGCCTTCAAATACTATGCAGCCTGCACCTTCCTGGTTTTTCTCTCCAACTTCATTATCCAGATGCTGGTGACAAACAGGTGAACGACCCCTAGACAAAGGAAGCCCTGATTCTCCAAAAGAGATCCCCTGGCTCTTCCAGACCCCTAACCCACACTTTCTTCCCTTACTCACTTCCCCTCGGCTCAGGGCACTGAACCACAGAGGAAATGGAAATACTTGTCGTGGGGAACCAGTAATCCTAGCCCTCATCTCATTGTCTTACGTCCTGTGCACTTTCTGCATACCCCCAAGCATTTTCACGTGTCTATCTCCCTGTTCTAACAACAGTCCCACGAGATTTGGATTTCTTTTGTTTCCATTAAGAAATCCAAATCTCACAGCATATGAGCTTAGAGAGTAGGTCCCCACTCCTAGTTCGCTGCTAGGAAGGGTGAGGACTCATTCAGAACTCAGCCAGGTGAAAGAACTTTGGCCCAAAAGCCCAGAGACCAGTCTGATGCAGCCTCGGCCACTCTCATGAGCCCCCGTCCCTTCAGAAATTGTCCCTGGGTTATCCCAGTACTGTCCAAGACCCTGCAGCTTTCCCAGGTCATCAGTATGTAATGTCTTTCATCTGCCCAGGCTTCAGCAGCAGCCAGTTCAGATCCCCAGGACCACTTTTCCCTGTGTCCCCCACCCAGACTGCAGGATGTCTTCCCAGCACACAGAAAGCCTCTTCTGGCTCTTCAAGGCCTCATTCTTGTCTCTCTGTAGGCCTCCAGCTCTGACCATCACCTATGGCATCACCTTCCTCCTCTTCTTCCTCCTCCTCTTCGTCTGCTTCTCAGAGCACCTGATGGTGAGGTGGGCTTAGGGGCAGACTGGTGAGCTGGGGCCCCGACCATGACCTGGCCCGTAGTGGGTGCTCCAGCTGCATGGCTAAGATTCGCATGCTCCTTCCACAGAAGTGTGTCTTGAAAGGCCCCAAGATGCTGCACTGGCTACCCACCCTGTCTGTCCTGGTGGCCACACGGCCAGGACTGCGAGTGGCTCTGGGCACCGCTACCATCCTGCTCGTCTTCGTCATGGCCATTACCAGTCTGGTGAGAGAGAAGGGGCCCTATGCACCCCCATCAGGCCATGCTGGACCTTCCAGATGCTGAAAGAGGACCCTTGGATTTGGGAGAACAGCTGGACTAAGGCCAGGGGATACTGGAAATGTTGGACAAGTATAAATGAAAATTACAGTCATGCACAGCCTACCACCTGGGCATAATTATCATTAATAACACTTTGGTGGACATCCTTCCTATCTTTTTTTCTATGTAGGCAGCTTTCCTTACTTACCTTGAAAATGAAAATAGTATTAGTCACTCAGTTGTGTCCAACTCTCTGTGACCCCATGGACTATAGCCTGCTAGGCTCCTCTATCCATGGGATTCTCCTGGCAAGAATACTGAAGTGGGTTGCCATTCCTTTCTCTAGAGGATCTTCCCAACCCAGGGATTGAACCTGGGTCTCCCAAATTGCAGGCAGTCTCTTTACCGTCTGAGCCACCAGGGAAGCCCTACCTTACACAATTATGATTTTGAAAGCTGAGTTTGGCAGGTTTTTTAGAACTTAGAATCATTCCTAGAATTCTATCCCTGAAAAACACTTTAGGAATCATCCCCCAACCAAGTTACAAAACCAGAAGCTGAGGCCCAGAGAGATTATGTGGTTGGCAAAAGATCACACAGTGATCTTGGATCGTGGATCTTTTGATCCATGACGGTGCTCATGACACCCACTCCCCCAATCCCTGCTCACTCCCAGCAAGGACCCCAGCACCGAGACTCCCTCACCAACCAGGGAGGATAGCAAGATCTGCCACTTTGGCAGAGTCTGGCCCCAACTCACCCTTGGGTCAGCTGAAACCCAGATGAAGTCACCATCATGCCCAAGCAGCTGCCTGCTGCCTCAGCTCCTTGTCTCCCGCAGGTCTTCTTACCAGCAACATCAGCCTGCCCTTTTCAGGCTCCCAATATGTCTTCCATGGCTTCCAACCTCTCCTGGGAGCTCCCTGGGTCCCTGCCTCTCATCAGCATCCCAGTGAGTGTCCCCCACAGCCCTGAACGTCCCTCCCCCACTCCATCCTGCAGACAGGGACAGACACAAGTCCCACTCGGTGTGTGTTTGTGTGGCTGTCACCTCTGCCCCTCCTTGATGGGACAGGAGCCCTGGGGTGTCCCTCGCCCCTGCCCGTGGGACAGGCCCCATCTCCTGACCGCCCTGCCTGGCCCCACAGTACTCCATGCACTGCTGCGTGTTGGGCTTCCTCTCCTGCTCCCTCTTCCTGCACATGAGCTTTGAGCTGAAGCTGCTGCTGCTCCTGCTGTGGCTGACGGCCTCCTGCTCCATCTTCCTGCACTCCCACGCCTGGTTGTCCGACTGCCTCATCGCCCGCCTCTACCTGGGCACCTTGGACTCCAGGTGCGCATGGCCGCTGCACAGAGGGGCCCAGGCTGGGATGGGACAGAGCAGAACTGTCCGCATCTCTCTGCCTGAACCACCCACAGGGCAAAGAGAGAGGGAGGCAGAGGGTTACATGGGAGCCGGTGCAGGAAGTGATAGGGAAGCCATGGGACAACGCTTATCTGTGGCCTCCTCAGGCCAGGGGTGCTGAAGGAGCCCAAACTGATGGGAGCAGTCTCCTTCTTCATCTTCTTCTTCACCCTCCTAGTCCTGGCTCGGCAGGTAAGTCTCCCAGCTCACCACTCCAGGGCCTCCCTAGGAAGGGTGAGGCAGGGTCCCCATATATGTGACTTAGTCCCTCTCACCCTTTCCCTTAATTTCACATTTCCAGGGGCGAACCCAAATGGTCTGTCCATTGGCAGCTTAAAGTGAAATTTCCTGCTCCCTTTCTTCTTCTTTGCTCCCTAAGGGGTGTGCCCTTAAATCCTCCCCTCCACCCCTCTCTCCCACCCCAATCTAGGAAAATCATGTTTAAGAAAAAAATCCTCCACCCCTACTGCCCTCCCTCATTTGAATCTAGATTTGAGGCAGTCTCCCTGGGCAGAGTTGCACCTTAAGCTTTTCTCTAAACTGGGGGTATGGTGTGGTTTTAAGCATCATGTGTGAGGGGTGAATGCTCAGAAGCCGGGCCCTCCTGTACCGTGCCTCCCCATGGCCCGCTATGACCCTCCACAGAACGAATATTACTGCCGCCTGGACTTTCTGTGGAAGAAGAAGCTGAGGCAAGAGCAGGAGGAGACAGAGACAATGGAGAACCTGACTCGGCTGCTCTTGGAGAACGTGCTCCCTGCGCACGTGGCCCCCCAGTTCATTGGTCAGAATCGGCGCAATGAGGTGACTCCCCATCCCCAGCTCCTGAGCCCCAGAGGACGAGAGCCTTGGCTTGGCCCATCTTGTCTGGACTCCTGCCTGACGGGTTGGGCAGCCACCCAAGCCCCCATGCCTGTCAGGGGCCTCCGTTTTCACAAGTTCTTAGGCTCTGTCTTTGGTGAGCACAGTCTCTGCCTCCCAAGGTCTTACTGGGAAGGAGTGTCCTCTCTGATGGCTGCTCCCTACCCTTCAAAAGCCTCATGGAGTGTCAGTGGGAACTGTGTGAAGGACATAGTCCTCCCATCCCTCTACCCCTTCACTGTCCACTTTGGTAGCCATTAGCCCCAGTGTGGCCATTCTTTAAAATAGAAGATTCAGTTCCTTGGTCATGCTGGCCCCGTTTCAAGTGTTCCACAGCTGCTTTGGCCAGTGGCCACCATATAGAGCAGCGCAGCCAACAGAACATTTCCATCACCACAGAAACTTCCGCTGGGTGATGCTGCTCTAGACTCTTCTTTTCCCTACTATTGCTTTTTTTTTTTTTTTTAGTTTGAATAGCAAAATTTATTTCTCAGAGTTCTGGAGGCTATTAGTGCTTCATTTTATCTTCCAAAGTGTAGCTATCTTTGTAAGCTGACTTAACACTTTTCAGCAATAAGATATAAAGATAATTCCCATGGATATGATCCTAGTTCCAAAAGAGACTCCCTTCACGTTGCCGTGAGGTGATCTTGACTCCGAACTTCTCTCTTTCCTGGAATCATAGTGAGACCCAATCTTTAACTCCTGCGTCACATCCCTGGAGCAACCTGACCCTACCCCTCTGCTTCCTTCCTGATCTTTCTTAAACTGAGGGGGAGGAGTGTGGACACAGGGAGGAGGAGCCATACAGACCCAGAATGGGGAAGAACAGGGCATAGCCCCTCATGGCAGCCCCCTGCCCCCCCCAGGACCTCTACCACCAGTCCTATGAGTGTGTGTGTGTCCTCTTCGCCTCGGTCCCAGACTTCAAGGAGTTCTACTCTGAATCCAGCATCAACCATGAGGGGCTAGAGTGTCTGCGGCTGCTCAATGAGATAATCGCTGATTTTGATGAGGTGACAGCTCCAAGGGTCACCCCCAGACCCTATGTCCTGGATTCTAGAATTTCCCACCAGGCCCTCC
This sequence comes from Bos grunniens, assembly GCF_055505025.1. Taxonomy (NCBI): domain Eukaryota; kingdom Metazoa; phylum Chordata; class Mammalia; order Artiodactyla; family Bovidae; genus Bos; species Bos grunniens. Next base: position 81,515,228 of record NC_141174.1, on the reverse strand, counting down.
TTCCACTTCACTCTCCTGGCCAGGAGGACCATCCTCCCCTCCCCAGCCCTCCGGCTCCTCCTCTGATCCCCCAGCTCTGCCCTCCCCAGCAACTCTGCTCACCGCGACTCTCGCCCTGCCACCATCCCTGACCCCACAACTGGTCCTTTAGCTTCCAAAAGCCTGGGGCTGGGCTTCTGGGAGAGAGCCAGAGAGACTGGGGACACAGCCTCCTTTCTGTACAGCTGCTCTCCAAGCCCAAGTTCAGTGGGGTGGAGAAGATCAAAACTATCTGCAGCACCTACATGGCAGCTACCGGCTTGAACGCCACCTCTGGACAGGATGCACAGCAGGTACCACGTATCCCTTCCTTACCTGCTGACCCTCTTCTGGGCTCTCGTTGGTGGGCCCATAAGTGGGCCTTATCCCTGTGCCTTCATTGACCCATCCTGGTGGGCTGGCCCTTTGCCAGGATGCTGAGCAAAGCTGCGGCCACCTTGGCACCATGGTAGAGTTTGCTGTGGCCCTTGGGTCTAAGCTGGATGTCATCAACAAGCACTCATTCAACAACTTTCGCTTGCGTGTAGGTGAGGACCCTCCCTTCCTGGGGCAGTTTGGGACTTCCTTCTCAGCTTCCCAAGCTCTCCCTCCCCCAAGTCCTTTGTTAGCTGCTCCCCAGCTCATCCCCGGAAACCCCTGCAGACTCACCCCTTGGGATGGAGCATGAAGCTAGAAGGCCCATACACTTCCTTCCCTAAGCAGCACTCCTCTGGCCTGTCCTTTCCTCCAAGGCCCCCAGCCCCTTCAGTCTAGTTCCCTGAGCTTTCTTCCCCACTCTCCTTCTTCAAAATTCCCCCTCAGGGCCCCTCTTTACCACACCTCTTGTCAGGGTTAAACCACGGACCTGTAGTGGCTGGAGTGATTGGGGCCCAGAAACCACAATATGACATCTGGGGCAACACGGTGAATGTGGCCAGCCGCATGGAGAGCACAGGTGTCCTGGGCAAGATTCAGGTGAGGGAGCCACTCAGAGGTGTGGGGGCAGGGGGACAGGGTTAAGGATACCCCCACATTCCCTCACCCCTTTCCAATTGCAGGTAACAGAAGAGACAGCCTGGGCCCTCCAGTCCTTAGGCTACACCTGCTACAGCCGGGGCATCATCAAGGTCAAAGGCAAAGGGCAGCTCTGCACCTACTTCTTGAACACAGATTTGACACGAACTGGACCTCCCTCAGCCACCCTAGGCTGAGAAACCATCCCCGTCCTCTCCATCTGTAAGCTCCTCAGTAAAGAGACTCTGGTATGTCTGGGTTAGAACTGATGTCAGGAGCTGCTAGTTTAGCTGAGGAGCATCTTCTCCTCGCCTCTCAGTAGGACTGCTTCTTCCCAGGCCACACTGAATATATGTGTGCAAGTGTGAGCATGAGTGTGTTAAAAAGGAGTGATTTTTTTCTCACAAGCTCAGCAAAAGGACTGCCTCTGCTTCCCTGCCTGCCTGCCAACCTGATTCCAGTATTGGGTACCCTTGGAAGTAGAAAGAATTTTATCCACATGACTCAAAACAAAGACTTGTCCTCTCCTGCTTCCCACCCACAAATACTGGAAAGAATCTCCAGGAAAATGTCATTTGATTTTTATTTACACAACAAACACTAAATAAGCACCTGTTATGTGCTCACTATGTAGCATAGGTAGGAGGCCTGGGATATAATCTATTAGGTCCCTCCTCATTTCAGCTACTGTTCTCAAGCTGACCCACCATGCTTTCTAGCAAGGACATGTATACAGTTGGGGGTCTCCAATTCTCAGGTCTCTCAGATTCTCCATTGCTTCCTTTTGCCTCCTGCCCAGATGCTGATATTACATAGGTCCTAAAGCATCCATGGCTCATTCCTGCTCACATTTTGGGGTCCATGAGAGGTATCTTGATGTGCAGAAGTTACACAAGGATTTTTGACTTTTCTTCTAGGTGTCTTTCTCTTTTTATGCAAGAGATTCAAAAAGTAAACTGCCGCTACCATCTTCTTAAAATGCTGTCAGAACACAGCCAGTCCAAGGCTCTCCAAGACAACAGTCTTCCCAAGTAAAGAATGACACAACCTTTTCGCTTTTGCAAATCTTCATTTCCTAAGGGTGACCACATCACAGAGGGCCTTCAGCTCCAGCCTGTACCACAGCATTTTAGGGGCTGGCAAGATGCTGATGTGCAGAGTTCTAAGGAATAAGATCTGACGACTTGGCTCGCTGGTGAGACTGCCTCCAGAGAGAGAGGGAAAAGAGGCAATCCCCCAAGACATCTCCCATTGACAGGACAAAGAGTACTGGCAGGATGTTGGAGTCCCGCTAACAAAGATCCCCACCCCAGCCCTCTGGGCAGACACCTCCTAGCAGGTCTAAATGTTCTTCCTGTGCTGAGTCAGGGAGTCTGGAGTGATGGGCACGCCTGGGTGGTCCTCCTTGGCCAGCTCCTTCAGGGGTCTGCAGACCTGTGTTGTTCCAAGTATGATCTGCAGATCGCCTTCCTCAGAATGGGAGTGGGAAGGTCTGATTTCTCCGTCTGTGTCCCAGAACTGAAAAGCACAGGGGACTAAAGGACGTGCCACTCTGCTACTGAGAAGGAGCAACCAGGAGCACCCCAGTCTCCCGTCATGAACGCATCACACACACCCGGGGGGACCCAGTTTCAGACTTCAGTTTTAATTGTAAAGCTGCCTGTGGGGACCCGGTTCCCATTCAGCCCTGAGTTGTGCCCCTCCCCGCCTTCCGCTCCACTTTCCCACCAGCGTTCTCTTCCTCGGGGAAGGAGGGGGCTGGTCAAAAATTGGGTCAGGCCAGCGGGGAGGGCATTCCCCCAGGAGGAAAGCTACGGTCCTTGCACTGCAGCCACCCAGCAGGCCTAGTTGAGTTCGCTTCACTCGAGAGGGTTGGTGGAGGCAGTGAGGCTCTCGGCGGGGTCAGGCTCAGGAGAGGCGGGGGTGCCCCTCACCGTCTGGGCCAGGGTGCCCTTGCGACGGCTGCTGGACGTCTCGGAGCCGGTGCCCTCTAACAGCTTGGCTATGAAGCCCACGCCGGCTGAGCGCAACAGGCCGCCCCCGGCACACGCGTACAGCAGGGGGTTCACGCTGCTGCTCAGGAAGGCCAGCGTGATGAGCACGTGGCGGGCCAGGAGCAGCCGCCGACCCACCGGTCCGGAACCCAGGGCCTTGCCCGCTGCCGCGCGGAACCCCTCGGCCAGGTTCACCACGTGGTAGGGCAGCCAGAAGGCCGCGAAGGCCAGGATGATGAGCGCCACCAGGCGGCCGGTGCGGCGGCTGCGGCCGAAGCGCCGGGCCCGCAACCTGCGCCCAATGTCGCAGTAGCTGGCCACCACGACCAGGAAGGGCAGCAGGAAGCCGGTGATCACCTCGAAGAACAGATGGAAGGCCCGATGTCTTTCGCTGGGGTACTTCAGGAAGCAGGTCAGGCTCCTATTGTTCAATCCCAAGTGCACCGTGCGGTACAAGAGGACGGGAGTGGCCAGCAGAACAGACATCACCCAGATGCCGGCCAGCACCCGCCAGGCGACTGCCTTGGTGCGCAGCTTCTGGGACACAAAGGGGAGGGCCACCGCCAGCGAGCGGTCCAGACTCATGGTCATGATAAGTAGGACGCTGGCATACATGCTGACTCCACAGACATAGTGGAACAGGCGGCAGCTGGACAATCCAAAAGTCCAGGTGCCTTGGGCCACAGAGTAGAGGAAAAAGGGGGCAGTGAGCAACACGGCCAAGTCGGCCAGGGCCAAGTGCAGCACCATCAGGGCAGTGACAGAGCGCTTCCGCAGCTTTGCCAGGATGCTCCACACTACAAAGCTGTTGCCAGGAAGCCCTACAGCCAGCGCCACTGACAGTACGATGATGACCAGCAGAGAGATGAAACTGACTCCTGATGAGGAGGGTGCTGCAGGAGATGTAGTGTTCATGGCTATAGCAAGGACCTGAAGAGTGAGGGTGACACGCACATGAAGGAAGGGTTTCCTGACACTCCCGATACACCTAGTCTGGGTACTCTCATCTGTCTTCAAGGTCAGCACCATCAGATGCTGCTCACCAGGGTATACTACCCTTATCATCACCCACTGACCTGTCTTAAGGGGATCTGGCTGAGTAGAAAGATTAATTTCCTAACTGTGCCACATACCCCCTTCCTGCCCATAGACCCAACTGCAAAATGTACAGCAACAGCAGAGGCAGTATTTCCAGACCTGTCAGCCTCCATACCTTAGGAGACCCTAAAATCCAGAACCAAAGTGGAGGCTTTTCTTAACAATGCTGTACCTCTCAAAAGGCTAGCTCCTTTCCCCTACCACCACCCGACCCCTGCCAGACCCTCAGCCCACTCAAGTGCCACTGCCCTCTTCCAATCACCTACCCACTCACCCCAGAGGTGACCAGGCTCCACCAAGAACAACAGGGATGGGGAAGATTTCATGGACAGGAGACAAGACCAAGTCCTCTCAAGTTCCTTTACCACTGGCCAGCTTTCTTTGGAAGTCCTTTGGACCTTACAGCTGTGCTCCCTCCCCCCACCTCCCCTACTCCCAGGGTACTTACTTAAGGCTTTGCCGGGCACTGGTTGGAAGCTGGTGCCAATCCCAGGGTTAGGGCAGAATGGCGTAGCCTATCCCCAGATCCGAGCCGGTGCCAGGGGCCTGGCCTGGGGTCTGGGTGCTATCAGTTAAGTCAGTTAGAGAGGAAGTACCACAGAGCAGGGGAGGGAAGATACATCTTCCTAAGGGTGGGGCCGAAACTCCTACCCGCTCCCTTCCCTAGGTGGGGTGGAATAGTCTTTGTGTTCCAGAGTCCGGTGGGGAGGAGGACTCCTCAGGGGTGGGGCCAGAAGAGAAGAGCCCCGAAGGGGTAGTGAGAGAGGAAAGAGTGAGGGGGCGGGTAGGCTGCAGTGTGGCCTCAGATGCAGGTCTAGATTGAAGAATTGAACAGAATGATGAATTGTGTCATGCAGGAGAAGGGGGGAAGGAAGCCAGAGAGGGGAAATGGACTCAGACTGAGAGGTCAGAATGTTGAGTATCTTTATATCTTCTGTGAACGATGTAGATTTTCAGATTAATAGGAAATGTGGGCTGGGGCTGGGGCTCAGTTCTGGGCTTGGGTCAGGTGACGTCATGACTTAAAGAGGACAGCACTCTGTCTTTGCCTTGGTTTCAAGCCATGACTGGGATTTGGTGGAGAGGACTCCCTTCCAGTACCCTCCATCCCTCCCCTCATTTAAAAGAACTAGTTCCATTCTAGGTCCATCTCCTTTTTCTTTCGTAGAAGCCAAATGGTCTCTCTAGTATCACAGAGAATGACAATTTCTTCCCCTTCCTGAACCACTTGTCTTGCACTTGCCAATGTGGCTAAGCTGCCACATGAATTTGGACTTAAGATGTGGGCGCTGGGCAAGTAAGTCAGCACCACATCTTTCCTACTTTCCCACAGCTGACTTCTGTCCCACCTTAGACACAGAGGGAAAGCAGAGATGAGCACAAGAAGCAGACATGAGAGAGGGGGAAAACCAGGAATGTGGAAAGCGAAACAGCCCCCAAAAGGATCACTCTTCCCCCTCCCTGGAAGGAGGCAGTCTCCTCTTCTTGACTCACCTGCAGAAGCTAAGAACCAAGAAGTCTAATCTTCAATCCAATAACTAGCCTTCCTGCTTCCCTTCCAACTCCACCCCTTCTTGGGAAATATGCGTAGTGGTGGTAATGGGTACGAGTGGAATGGTGGTCATTGAGGTCCCTTAACCTTTGTCGTGGCCCCAGCTTTCCTGCTTTGAGAAAAGCCAGAGCAGGACTTCCCTGTGGTTAAGAATCTGCCTGCCAATGCAGGGGACATGGATTCAATCCCTGCTCCAGGAAGATTCCACGTGCCAAGGGGCAACTAAGCCCGTGTGCCACAATTCCTGAATCCGAGCTCTAAAGCCTTTGAGCCACAACGAGAGAAACTCACACACCATAACTAGCGAGTAGCCCCCACTCACCACGACTTGAGAAAGCCTGTGCACAGCTACGAAGACCCAGCACAGCAAAAAATAAGTAAATTAAATTCTTTTAAGAAATAAAAAAAGAGACGAGCCAGAGCAGAGTTGACCCAGCAGCTATCAGCTAGAGGATATGATGAAAACAAATGGGCTGAAACCGCAGCAGAAACTGGAGGCAGAGTTGAGGAAGAGCTTTCTGACCACAGCCGGCCTGTGGGATGGGGAATGTGTAACAGAAGTTAGGAAGCCTCTGCTCTGGTGTGGGAGGACAGGAAGAAAGCCATGAAGTCAGTGTTTGAGGGTAGAAGCTTCTGGCTCAGAGCTCTGGGGTCACCCAGAGGCCCCTTCTGACAGGAACTAGGTTGTCTTTGCCTCCTCTTCCACGTTGCTCCCCACCTCCATCTCTCTCTCCCATCTTTCTCCCTCTGCCCCAGACTAGACGCTGTAACCATACTTTCTGCCCGCCCAAGTCCAGAGCTCTGTCCAACCCCAGTTTTGGTGGCCCTGGCCTGACCCTGAGGACTGGATTTCCTCTAACTTGACTTCTGCCTGGGTGGTGTGAACAGTCACAAAAGCAGAACCTAGGGTGATGGTCGGTGTGACCACTCAGGTAATCAAGCATCTAAGTTTGTTAGAGACTCAGGGGTCTGGGACGAGAGACTTGCAGTGCTAAAACTGAGAAAGTCCTAGGCAAATGGGGATGAGCTGGTTACCCTAGTGATCACACGTGTGTGCACATGGACATCCCCTAAAAAGGACTCCATCCTACATTCCCAAACTCAAAAGTGTCAGGATCCAGAACAATTTTGAGACCTAGAGAGATTCCAAAAGATGGGAACCGAGAAGTATTGGGAAGCCAAGACTTGGCAGAGAGGAAAAAGAGAGAAAGGAGAAGTGGCATCTCCCTGAAAAATTCTTTCGTCTTCCAGATATCCACACCGTTCCTCATACCCCTCAACTCCAACCCCCAGAAGCCTCCTGGGTGAATGAGTGTCTGCCCCTGAGCTCCTTTTTTGAGTCAGGTGACCTTTTCAGGGAGAGTTACATTCAGAGAAGGTTAAGTCTCCGACTTCAAGGTCCCTCCCCCGCTGTTCCAACCACAAGACAGACAAGAAAACTTTCCTTTCAAACCCTACAGACTGACTTTCCCCTCCCAGAGCCAGTTTCCCATCCACTTAGCTCTAACAGACCCGGAGAGTAGATCTTATCACCATCCCTCTGCCAAGCACTCACACCTCTCCTTCCTCCTTCTCCTTTCATTTCCAGAGCGATTCTATGGGTTGGCTTGGGGGAACCAGGCCATCTGGGCTGGGGAGGACAGGGTAAGATTGAGGGCTTGCATTGCCCAGACTTGGCCTGACCCAGCAGTGAGCTAGGTGAACATGGGGTAGTTTCACTCAAGTAGGATGAACCACTGGAGGGAGCACTCTTAAGCCACCCTGTAATGTATTTCACACAATTTCACAGTATCTTTCACAATAGCTATTGGCAACAAGTTATCAGCTCTGGCACCGGGCACAAGCCAGCCTGCAGGTACATGATACTCTTTAATACAGGCCATCACCACTCCCAGTCCTGGGAGGAACCTGGGCCTGCCCCAGATGTATAATAATTCTGCCCAGAGAGATCTCAACGCTAGCGGGAGAAGGATCCCCAAACCATCCAGAGTGGTTCCCTGAGTTCCAAGGGGGCGCTGGAAGGGAACAGGGAAGAGCCTGGTGATAGGGTTTGACGTCAAGGGTCCCAACCCTGACTATCCTTCTGCGCCCCGCCCCCAGGGTCTCCATTGCCGCCGGCCCGCCCCACCACCTTGAGCCGAGGGGTAGTTCGGAGCTCCAAGGTCCCCTCCCTAGAGCGGCCGCCCCCTCGGGCCTCTCCGGAGCCCTCAAAGAGCCGCATGAGGAAGCGGGGACCCGCCCGGGGCAGGAGATCCCCGGCGGTGAAGAGGTAGAGCACCGGGTTGACGCTGGAGCTGAAGAAGGCCAGAGCCGTAGTTCCGGCTCGCGCCGCCTGGCCCGCGCCGCCCAGCCTGGCGAAGGCCCCTTCGGGCGGAGCCAGCGCGGCGAGCGCCTGTAGCACGTTGACAGCGTGGTAGGGGGCCCAGAGCAGGCCGAAGGCCAGCACGATGGCGCCCACCAGCCGGCCCACCCGCGTCACGCGCCGCCCGGCGCCCCAGCGGACGCCCCGCAGCCGCGCCAGCGTCACGCCGTAGCAACCGAGCACCAGCCCGAAGGGCAGCACGAAGGCGGTCAGGGTCTCCAGGCTCAGGTGGGCAGCGGCGTGGGCGGCCGACGGGTGGCACAGCTGGCACACATGGTCCGCCCCGAGGTGACGGTAGACGGCCGCCGGGGTGGCGAGCACCAGGGCGGCCAGCCAGACGGCCAGCAGCAGGCGGCGGGCCAGGGCCGGGCTGCGTAGTCGGGGCGCCAGGAAGGGGCGCGTGACGGCGAGGCAGCGCTGCAGGCTGAGCAGGCCGGTGAGCAGCACGCTGGCGTACATGCTGAGCGCGCACACGTAGTACACGGCCTTGCAGCCCGCCTGGCCCAGGGGCCAGGCCTGCCGGGTCAGGAAGGCCACGAAGAGCGGCGTGAGCAGCAGCACGGCGCCGTCGGCCAGCGCCAGGTGCAGCACGAGCGTGGCCGCCAGGGGGCGCCCTCTCGCGGACCGCCAGCCGGCCAGGCTCCACACCACAAAGCCATTGCCCGGCAGCCCCAGCAGCGCCGCCAGCAGCAGGAAGGCTGTACCCGTGGCCCGCGAGGTCTTCCAGCTCAGCAGCGTCTCGTTCCCCGGAGGACGGTAGCAGACTGACATTCTTCTGTCCTTCCGGGAGGCTGGAAAGAGCCGTGGGGCGCATTCAGGTGGGGCAGAAGCCCACGTTCCGCCTGATGCTAGTGAGAAGGGACTGAGCGTCCCTCACTCCCCTGCAGCCTGCCTCTGTTCTGTCTGGGGGCCTCTGTCTCTACCCCCCACCAGAACCCCAGCCCCAGCTCAAACACTACTTCTTGTAACCCATATCACCTGCTCTCTGTCAGGCCACCTCCCCAGTCCTGACTCCCAGGCTGTCCCTGCCTCCACCTCCACTCTTCTCACCTGGCCTCTCCTTCTTGGTCCGGCCCCATTCCCTATATGTATACACCGCAGGGCAAAAGTGAGTGGAGGGGAGTAAGGTCTAGTGGGCAGATCTACTTACCCAGCTGGGCGGGTGCAGGGTTGGGGGCTCTCCAGGGGCCTGGGGAAGCCCAAAGGCAAAGCGGCAGTGGGCAAGTTGCCTAAGTCTGTCCTGTGCCTGTCAGAGGGTGAGGCAGAGGGTGAGGCAGAAACAGGGAGGGACAAGGTGGGGCTCCTCTTGGGCCTTTCCAGGAGCCCTCCCTCACCCTGCTGCTTCCCATCACTAACTCGTCCAGGCATGTGAGAGCCCGCCTCCCACATGTGGGCTCCAGGAAACAGGATAGGCTGAGGGGGTGCAGATAAGGTTCCCTGGGTGTGTGGGTGAGTAGGGACACTGCTGGATCCTGCCCCTGGGTCCTGCCTCTGCGCTCATTTCCCCCCTGCAACACACACACACCCCCAGTTCTCAGCCCTCCCACCCTGCAGCTCTTATACTGTCAGGCATCCCTTGCCAGCTCTCAGCAGAGAAGGCAACCCAACTCCTCATTCCCATAGCTGCTGTATCTTTGCCTGTTTTCCGACTCCTGACACTGCTAAGCCCCACATTTCCTCAGCTTCCTACCTACCCCCTCTCACCTCCTGCCTTGGGCCCTGCCCCAGTCACTCCAGCCTCACGGCTCTCAGAGGACTATCAGTGACAGCTTTCAGTGTAAAGCATGGGGCTAAGTTCCCGGGGGGAGTGGGAGATGCACAGAGGTGTGACGGGCTTATAGGCTGCGTGAAGAGTTGTGACACACACCCATGAAGAGGCCACACTGCTGGGCTGCACCGGGATACGAGGTGAGGAAAAAGGAGAGGCTGCGGTGAGAGACACACTGGAAGGAAGCTGTCTCTGGGTGGCGACGTCAGGCAAAACTTAGGAATGACATTTGGCAGATTGATAAAATTGAGGGAAGAAGGAAAAAGGCTTCTGCCTGTCAACAGCCAGAAAGGGGCTCCCTGGGAGCCAGGACACCAGTATTGTCTCAGTTTGGTTTTCCTCCCAGCAGAGCTTGAGTCGAGGGTGTGGATATAGGTAATCCTGTCTTTAGGCAGTCAGCTCGGGAAGCCAGAGTGAGAGCAAGGGAAGGGGAAGAGGGGAGCCAATAAGAGGGCGTTATTAAGTTCCTTCAGTGGGCTCCAGGAACCTCTGAGCACACAGAATACCTTCCGGAAAGACAGAAGGCAGATGTTTATGTCCAGCTCACCTTCCCCATTGTTTGAGGGTTGTCCTAGAGGCTTTAATGCCCTGACGCACACTTGCAGCCTGTCCTGTACAGCTTCAGACAAGGCTCCTGGACAGTGTGTGTGTGATGTGTTCACTGACAGTGAGAGTCTGAGCTTCCATACAACTGTTAGCACAACCACAGCTGAAGTGAGAGATGGGACACGGGATACCTCAAGTCCATTAAAGGAGGCATTTTCTCTGCCCCCAGCCATGACTGTGTGTGCTGTCGCTCAGTCATGTCTGACTCTTTGCGACCCCATGGACTATAGTCCACCAGGCTCCTCTGTCCATAGGGACCATAAGAATACTGGAGTGGGTTGCCATGACCTCCTCCAGGGGATCTTCCTGACCCAGGGACTGAACCCGCATCTGTCTCCTGCATTGGCAGGCGGGTTCTTTACCATTAGCGCCTCCTGGGAAGCCCCCATCCATGACTCCTTCATGCTAATTAAGTGGCCAGTGGAAGGGAAAAGTGAGTGACTAATCCACTGTGACTGAAACAGGCAGTTCTGGAGAAGGAAGTCAGAGAAATGTTAAGCCAGCCCCTCCCCTGGACCACAGAAGGAAGAGCAGGAAAGCAGGAAGGCCAAGGTCCCAGACAGGATCCTGATGATTCTGGATCCATAGATCACACCCCGTGGGCGCACACTGCCTCCTATTCTGTTTTCTCCAAGCCCTGCAGGTCCTCAGCACCCCCTCCCTTTTCCTAAAACTGCAGTAAATTTTTTTTCAGTAGGTGGCAGCACATACAAAGCAAATCACACAACGCAGCTTTGCACAGATTGGCAGCTAGAAGTTCCCTCCATATAAAGAAAAACACCAGAGATTACATTCCATAGCTCCTGTTTACTCTCACATCACACACTGCCACCAGAGACACACTCACAAAACCTCCATGGCTTCTGCCTTCCACCACCACACCCTGCCTCCACCCCCACCTTGGACTTTGCCCTGCGTACTGGCCAGGCAGAGGGGGCCAGAGTCCAGGCTTGACTCATCCCCCTACTCACTGGGGCTGAGATCCCAGCTCTGGAACAGAAAACACCACCACTTCAGCTCCAACCCAGCAGAGAAGCACCCAGCCTAGGACGCCAGGGAGAGGCCCCTCTCCGGGTCCCTCCCTCCACCATGGAATACCTCTCTAACCTGGACCCCAGCAGCCTGCTCAGGTGACTCCTAACCCTCCACTCCAGCTCTGGGTGTATGGGCAGAGCCACAACACTCCATTCAGCCTCTAGTTTCCTAGACTCTCCAATTTGTACCCCTCCCCCTCCCTGCCACCACTTTTCACAGTGGGCTTGTCTAGATTCTGACCCACACCCAGTCCCCCATTCTCCTCATTCTCCCCATTCCCCCGCCAGCCCCCTACTTCCTCCATCCCCCACTCGGTAGTCTCTTCCTCTCCCTGGGCTACTCTAATCTGCACACCTAGATCCTCTCTCCCAACTCCCCTAACACTGCAGCTACCCCACCCACGCCCATCACCCCCAGTGCACTCAGCAGACCTCTCACCCCTTCCTGACCTTCATTCCCACCTACCAGGTCAGTATCCAACATGAGCGCCGATTTGGGCCGAAAGGTCTGGACCTCGGCTCCACCACGCCAGCGACCTTTCCGAGTCTGTGATAACAAGCGGACCACCCGGAAAGGCCTGACAGCCGCTACCCGTCAGGAACTGCTAGACAAGGCAAGTGAGTCAAGTCCCTGGGTTCCAAGAGTGGGGACAGCCAAGGAGCTAGTCAAGAGGGAGAGCTTGGAATGACGAGCAGAAAGAGCGGTGGTTATTACATGGCTGCCCCTCCCTGAGGGCTGAAAGCAGGGGGGTCAGCCCGATGGCTTCTACTGCATTTGAGACGATTCATTTTTTTTCTAAGGAGCAAGCTTGTCTTTGGGGGTGGGGAAGGAGTGGATAGGGTTGGAGCAATACATTTCAGAACTCCAATGTATGGAACGGCAATGTCTGACAGATCAAATTCAAATCCTGATTCTGCCACTTCCTACTGTCAAACCTTGGGTAGGTATTCAGCCCATCAAAACTTGTAAAAAGGAAACAATACAGCTGCCTCCTTGGGCTGTGGAAAGATGTAGAAGATAAGATATGAAAGTGCTACAACAGATACTTGACCCTCGTGAAGACTCAAAAAGGTGAAAAGTCACCATTACTGCAAACAGCTCTGGAGAACTCTGTGGGGTTGGGGAGAGTGAGGTGGGGCGTTGGAGATGAGACCCCATCATGGCAGGCCTTGTCAGCATAATACCTTGACCCCAGAGAACTTGGCTAGCTTTTCAATTCCAAACCGGCAGGGGTGGCTTGGAAGCTGGGAGAGGTGACAGTGCCATGGCAGGAGCAAAACAGGACAAATGGGAAACAACGGGCCCTAATGAGGGTTTCCCAACAACCAAAGAACAGCGTGAGCTGGAGCCTTCTGCAGGGACACCGGAGAGCCGGGGTCATCACCCAGCACCCAGGGCCGACCGTTGGGTGCTGGGCAGCTGGGCAGGGACAGGGCACAGGATAAGCTCTGCCCCTCCCCTCCTGCTTCTTGCCACTGGGCAGGCTCTGGAGGCCCTGGTGCTGAGTGGAGCGCTCACACTGGTGCTGGAGGAAGACGGGACCACCGTGGAGAGCGAGGAGTTCTTCCAGCTGTTGGAGGACGACACGTGCCTGATGGTGCTGGAGTTGGGACAGAGCTGGAGCCCCCGCAGGGTGAGAGGCCCATAGTGGGGCTGCAGTAGACCACTGATCCTTCTGTCTCTCCCAAGCCTCTTGTCTCACCTAGCCCTGATCTTGGGGACAGAGGCTGAGAGAGGTGAGGAGTTGTCAGACTCCCCATAGAGGACAAACAATCCAGGCAAGGGGCAGGGGGTCAGTTTCTGTCCCAGGGCTGACAGGGTTTAGTGGTGAAGCTTCAGTACACTGATGAGGGGGTGCCCTGCAGAGTGGGGTGCTGTCATATGGCCTGGGCCAGGAGAAGCCCAAGCACAGCAAGGACATCGCCCGCATCACCTTCGACGTATACAAGCAGAGCCCTCGAGATCTCTTCGGCAGCCTGAATATCAAAGCCACGTTCTACGGGCTCTACTCCTTGAGCTGTGACATTCAAGGACTCGGCCCAAAGAAAATACTCAGGTCAGAGGCCACACGTCACACTTTTCCACCCCTACAGTTGCAGCCCCAACAATTCCTTCTCACGCTCTCCCCCACCCTGTTAGCTCTCCCTTGTGGAAAACCCCCAGCCTCCAGCCTGTGGCTGCCTCCCAGGCTCCCCCCACCTCTGACTTCCTCTTGTCTCCGCCCTGCAGGGAGCTCCTCCGATGGGCCTCCTCACTGCTGCAAGGCCTGGGCCATATGCTGCTGGGGATTTCCTCCACCCTTCGTCGTGCAGTAGAAGGGACTGAGCGGTGGCAGCGGCAGGGTCGCCTCAAACCCTACTGAGCAGGGGGTCTGGCCCTAGCCTCATTCCAAGACACAGACTGGAAAGGACTGTGACGGCGTCGAGCCTGGGGGCCTGCACAGTGCAGACTGGCCAACTCACCTCATCTCCCCACTGTCCTCTGATGTGCTGACAACAGGCCTGTTGGCACGATCCTTCCAGTCCCAGCCTACACCCGTTCCTGAAGAACACTATCCCTTCCTGACCATCGTTCCAGCCTCCCACTTACCCTGAAAAGCCACAGCCTGTCCCCAGGTGTCTGGATCCCATTCTGATTGCCACCACATCTAGAAGTCATACTCCCCTGCTGTCCCTAGGCTCCTCGGTGCCCTGAACAGAGCCCTCTCTAACCTCACCTTGAGATCTCTCTTTCTCTGTACCCTTCCCCCTGCAACATAACAAAAGTGTTTCCAATAAAAATATAAAAATGTTTATTGGTAAGACATTTGACTCCAATTAAACTAGAACAGGGCAAGATAGATACTTCCTCTCCTCACCCCCCCATCAACACCCAGTCCCAGATCCAAGTCCTCAGTCTTCAAGTATGGAGTTCAAGGCCCGCCTCCGCTTGGCCACCGCCCCCTGCTCCTGTTCCCAAGCCTCTCGACGCTTCAGGAAGGTAGTCAGGGCCACGTTTCGAGCCACATGGTGGCCAAAAGGGTCTCTTATCAGCTCCTGGTTCCGCTCCCCTGCAAAGGGAACCATTCATGTTCAGTATCACCACGCAGTCATCCCCCTAGGCTTGAAGAGACTCTACTTGGGGAGAAGGTCCCTCCATTTTTCTGGAATCCTGGGTCTGCCTCAGGATAGAGCTAACACCTCACCGTCCAAATAACAAAAACGGAAGCGAAGGGCTGCACAGAGGGGCAGACTACATGGAGGGGCAGGGAGAGCAGACTGCTCAAACCCACAGCCAAAACCACCCTTTAGAACTGAAGTCGCTGCTGAATTTAGGTCCACTCCCAGCCATCCAGCTTTTCAGAATAGGGAAAGGGAACGTTTGGAAAGGTCAAAGAGAGGAGCTCACCCAGCTCGGCAGCAATTTCCTTCCGGGCCCCCAAGGCTGCTCCGCTCCAGATAGCATCTAGCACACGGCTGCCATGGCGACTACAGGCCAGCGTCACATAATGTCCCTGCATTGAGGTAAGTAAGGTAGAGCCATCTACTGCTACTGCTAAGTCACTTCAGTCGTGTCCGACTCTGTGCGACCCCATCTAGGGCAGTCCATAAAAGGGTATTGTTGGTGGGGGTGGGGTGGGGAGGTGAAGTTAAGAGGCCAAGTTGAAGCAGTCTAGGAACTACGCATCCTCTCTGTGACTGAAGGCCAGTCCCAGGGAAAGCACACACTCTCCAAATGGAGGGATGGCAGAGGAATCAAACAGGAGCCAAAACTCTAACCTTTAGTGTCTTTAGCACCCGGCGGCGCTGCTTGCGTGTCACGGAGGGGCTGGTGAGGACGGCATCAAGCACATGGGAGCCGGCAGGGCTTTGGGCCAGAGTCAGGAGCTGCGGTCCTGTCAAGGCACTGAGACTCTGGAGTATGAGACAGGGACTGGAGAAGTGCAGCAGATGCTGCAGCAGGAGAGACCCAAGAACTGCCACTTCCCCCAGGCCCCTGGCGGCGGCCATTTCCACCTGAGAGGACAAAGACAGGCAGTTAGGAGGCAGCCACCAAACCGCCACCTTCACTTGGATGAAGCCAAGAGATCCCACCTCCCTCACCTCTGTGGCGAGGGGCTTCCTCAGCTCTGGGAGGCCTGGTTCCCAACTAGTCACAGGCTTGGCCTCTCCCCTGCCTCACCCACCTGGTGCTCCATGGGCACTGCCCCCTCCTCCTCCGCCAGTCCATAGTACACCTCATAAGCCATCAAAGCGGCAAAGAGGGGCACACAGGCCACTTGCCGGGAAGAGGGCTCTGCACAGTGGAATGCCTAGAAGGGAAGACAGAACGTGATGAAGCTGAGAACTACCTCATCTGACACCTCGGCTTTCCAGCCAGGGGAAAGCGTTCAGGACAGGTGCCTGACTCCACAAGAACATAACCTGCATGTGGAGAGGATCTCATCTTCCTTGCTGTATTCACAGCCTCCATATATATAACAGGGGCTGAATAAGTTTTTTTTCCTTAAAAGTTCTTTCTTTGTCCAGGGAGACACTTTTCATTCCAGGGCCATGAGATGGCTCTGGCTTCATTTCCCCCATACCTGTGAACTCGCTGGGTATCAGATCCCATGGGTCCAGAAACACAACAACTGAAGATTAGCTAAATCCTAGCAGGTAGAACTTGAACTCAGGGTACAAAGGGGTTGCGGGTAACCCCCACTCACCTCCAACAGCAGCTGCAGGACCTGGGCTTGGTGGGTCCCAACTCTGCGGCAGGCGCCAACCAGGGCAATGACTACCCCTGGGTGACCCTGGGCCAGCACAGCTTCCAGGGCGGGGCTCAGCTCCTCAAACACAGGGGACAGCTGAGGGGAGACATGGGGTAAAGAATTTGACATTCTGGTAATGGTGGGCTAAGTTATTCGATGAAATCTTCCTGCCAAAAGCAACTAAAAATGCTAGGTAAAACATAAAAGCATTGGCAAAAGCCAAGACTTTGGTTTGGATGGATAAGGAAGGTCCAGAACAAAAGGAGTCTTAGAGGTGAGGCCTCACATGGGGAGGGGGAGCAAAAGGGAGGGCTAGAGTTAAACCTGCCCTTCCATCCTAGCTCTCAACCCAGGGGATCCTGGCAAAGCATGCCTTGGCACTAAACAGCAAAGAGAAAGAGAAGCTACGAAAGCAGTTTTGCTGCTCGCGTGGATTTACAGCCAAGCACCCAGAGACTGAGCAAGCCACGGAAGCTCAGGCTGAGAACTTGGATTAAGCCAATCTCCTACTGGCACTGGCACCTGAGAAAAGCTAGAGCACATCCTTTCTGGGAAGAAGGCACCTTCACCCTAAGCTCTGGGAAGCCTCCAGGAGTGACTTCTCAAGGGGAATGGCCAGCACACTGTTGGAAATACAGAGGCATGTACACAATAAAGCAAAGCCCAGTGAACAAGAACTAACAGAAACAGACTCGGCCAAGTTCCCAACTCACCAGCTCAGGGGTGGTGATGGCATCCAGGAAACGCTGCAAAGGGAAGTTGGCAATAGAATGTGCAGCCAAGGCCTGCAGATGTCCTTGGAGGTGATCTTCAAAGAGGCTCTGGAGCCTTGGGGGCTCTGACACTAGCAGCACCTGCTCCAGGAGCCTGGAGCTTGTCTGATCTCGCAGAAACAGCAATAGGGGGCTGGGGACAAGGAGAAGGTGATCAGGTAGTCTTCACTTTATTCACAATGCTCACATCACTGGACTTATCATGGCGATCACCATGGACTTATCATGGTGAAGTGTACTGAAATAGCAAATCACTATACTGTCTAACAGGAACTAACATAATGTTGTAGGTCAATTATACTTCAAGAACAAACAAACGGAGGAAAAAAGATCAGATTTTTGGTTACCAGAGACAGGGGGTCTGGGGGGAGGGGGAACTGGCTGGAGACAATCAAAAGTTACAAAATTCCATTTATAAGGTAAATATATACTAAGGATGTAATGCATAACATAATAAATATAACACTACCATATGTCATATACAAAAGTTGTTAAGAAATTAAATCCTAAGAATTCCCATCACTAGGAAAAAAAAGTTTTTTTTTTCTCATTTCTTTAATTTTGTGTATAAATGAGATGACAGATGTTCACTAAACTTATTGTGGTAACTGTTTCATGAGGTAAACCAGTCAAATCATGCTGTATACCTTAAAATTATATAGTGCTGTATGTCAATTATATCTCAATAAAACTAGACAAAAAAGTAAAATAAAAAAATAAACACACACATACAGAGAATGGAAACAAACAAAATACCCACATCATGTCATTCATTTCACATGGCCCACCACCTTGATCAATCCTGAGGCCCTGTCCATACCTGCCATCTGCTGAGGAATTCCGGCTACTCAGATAGCCAATCACAGCACTGCAGAGGTGGGCACAAAACTGGGGCAGCTTGCGGTGTAAGATCTGTAAGGCCACTTGAAGGCAGAAGCTGGGTATCTTGTCAGTGATAAACACTGTGGGGGAGGGCAGAAATAATAAAAGTGGCTTTCCCAAAATCCAGACAACCTACACAATCTCAGGCAACAGGGTATAAGGGACTATGGACACAAATGGTCTAAACAGAGCCTTTACAACAAACCAGGCAAGATTTGAAAAAAAGACGAACAAGACCAATGGAAATAAGAGCCTTGTTTGATGATAATCCTCTCCAAAAAAGAAGATCCGAGATCTTCCTCTATTTCCCTCCTTACCAGCAATGTCCTTTAGAAAGCAGGAGCTCAGGTTCTGAAGGCAATTCAAGAAGGTTTCAGGGACCTCAAAATCAGTTGGCTTACATTCCCGAGATGGGGCCTTTTGTGCTTCTGAAGGAAGATCAAGAACATATACAGTGGTGAGACCACAGACTGCCATCCCGAAGGGAGAAGAATTGCACAGCTGAACAAGGATTTGGCCTGGAGATGCAGAATGCATACAGTACAACTCAATGTCTCATCTCCATGACTGAACTGAGACTACATTTCCCTTTTAATTTTTCTAAGGAACTTCAACCAGCTCCCGCATGGTCCATAGGAAATAGTCCAAACTCCTCAGTCAGGAATTCAAGGTGTTCCAAAATCAGGCCTCACCTAAACTCACTACCCTATTTCCCAACGTTTTTCAAAATGTAGGTCCGCTGCCTATGAGTGTATTATGAAATCAATCTAGTGGGTTTCAACAAGCACTTTTTATGTAACACACAGAATAAAATGAAAAGGGAGGGAATTCCATGGTGGTCCAGTGGTTAGGGCTCTGCACTCCCACTGCAAGGGGCAAGGGTTTGATCCCTGGTTGGGGAACTAAGATCTTGCAAGCCACACATGGCACAGGAGAAAAAAAAGGTTGGGGCGGGGGGCGGCTGGTAGAAAATATCAGTGGATTGTATGTAGAAAGGTCTTGCTTCCTGACCTTTGGCTTGAATCCAATATGTGTATGTACACACACATGTATATTGAATGATGCTTGAAAATTGTTTTCTTACTGTGAGCTGTAGTTAAAAAAAGTTTGAGAGGCAATGCTCAAGTGAATCACCTCTTCCACTTACCCCCATTCTTCTAACAGCTGTCCCCTAAACACACATAGGCATCCTCACCTCTGGGCCTCCATGCGCACTAATCTTTGGCCTGCTATATCCCTGTCCTAATTTCACTGCTAATTCTTCAAGGACATGAAGAAATCTTCTGCTTACTCTCTCCTTCTGAACTTCCTAAACTCTCCTTCCCTGGAGGTCCACACCCCTTTCTTGTAATACTTACCAGGTGACTGGGAGCCACGGTGCCTGGCTCTCTCAGACTCCAGAAGAGTCCCTCCCAATACCTGCAGCAAAGTTCTGACCACGAAGCTGCCATGTGTGTCTCCACAATAGAAAAGAAAATCATCACAGACCTCAGCAGCTAGTCCCAGGACCAGCTCCTCCAGGGTCTCCACATGACCATCCTTCCCATCCTCCTCCTCCTCCTCCTCCTCTTCTTCTTCAGGGCTCCCTAGCAATCGAGGCAGCTGTAGCAAAGCGCTTTGCAAAACGTGGACCCCACATCGATGACAGGCCACAAAGCGCAAATTGGAGTGCAGAGCAGCCCATACGCGACACATCGGCTTCCGGGGACTGAACCCCAACAGTTCCTGTAGCATCTCACTGCCAGTCCGGTTTGTGGCCAAGGCTAGGGCCTGAGCCTCCACTTCCTTCAAAACATTGTGCACCATCAGCTCTGAAAAAAAAACAAGAAATACATTAAAGAGAATGAGAGGAGAAGGTTATGCCTTAGGGGAGATGAAACTAAGTTTTCACACCCTGGGGACCCACGAAATTGTCCTTACCTGTCCTGAATTTTATACCCAACCAGTTCCTCCCTTGATCCCTCTCCCCAAGTTGCTCCCTACCTCGTTCTTCTCCCGTCTCGGGGGCCTCTTTCAGCGCGGACAGCGCTTGGCGGAAATACCCCAGAGCTTCTGGGCTCAGGTGAGGGTGCGCATCTGGGGCCGGCTCCGAGCGCCCATCCGGAGGCGAGCAGGGATGTCGCTGGCGGCCTGGTGGAGGGCGCCCCGCGCCCTTGGCCCCGCGCCCTCGTTTTCCGCCAGCTGGGAACCGGCGCCCCTGTTTGTGGGGGGAACGCGGACCCAGGCCCATGGGTGCTTCGGGGCCGCTCCGCCCGGAAAAGCTGCCTTAGCCGCTGGGGGAACCTCAGTCAGCCGGTTGAAGGCCTGGGCCCGGCAGAGTTTCGACACGCCGGCGCGCTTAAGGCGCAGCATTACACGTCATAGCCTCGCGACTGCCTCTCTGGGGAAGGCGTGGCTGAGTCTCTGGATCTCCACGCCCCGCTGGTGGATCCTGGCCTCCGCCCCTTGTCCAGGCTCCTACGTGTTGTACTCTTTGACCGGATCCTCCGAGTCTCCTGCTGAAACCGGACCAGAACGTGTACTTCCACTCGACCGTCGTCCTCTTGACTTCTTGTCCCGCCCCTGCGACCAGAATTAAAACTCCTCGACTTCGAGAACTTTGTGAGCCAGACGGCACGAGGACTCCAGCGGCAGCACAGGTGGCAGGTATGGAGTTCGAGCTCCCTCCACATCGGGCTCAGGGTCCCTGGGCCTCGCGCCAACCCTCCACGCGGAAGCCGCACCTCTGGGCAAGGGGCCTGAACTCCATAGCTCAGGACTCTGTAAGACGTGCCGAGAGAGACTGCCCGCCACAGTCCCACTCAGAGTCCCAGTAGATGGCCGGCCTGGACAGCCCCTCGCAGCCCCCTTCTTCACTCCTTGGTCGCCCAAAAGGGACAGCCAACCTTGTCCGGGGCCTGCACTAGTTATCCCTCTCAGAAACTTCTTTCCCCATCAAAGGATCTCAACCTTGGCTCCCCTTCCTACCTCTATCAGGATCACCCCCCTTCGACATAACGCAGTCTGCACGCTTCCCTCAGAGCAAGTCCTTTCTTCCACAGATTTAACCCCCTTGCTTGTTGAGTCATGCCAGCTACCATGAAGGGCCAGGTGTGCGTGGTGACTGGTGCCTCCAGGGGTATTGGCAGGGGCATCGCTTTGCAGCTCTGCCAAGCAGGTGCCACAGTTTACATCACTGGCCGCCACCTGGACACACTGCAGGCCACTGCTCAGGAGGTGAGTGCTTCCTCTGGAGTCCCAGGGGGCAGAAACCATCCGAGGGAGCTCTTTCCATTAACTACTCCTCTTAATCCCTTACCTGAAACCAAAATATTCCTCAATAAACATGAACATTTATTCTAAGTGGGATAAGTAAACCCCATAAGTAACTTCAGATCAGGGCACATTTTGCCATTAAGTGAATTTTATGAAAAAAAAAAAAACAAAAAAACTTTATTTGAGAGCTTTAGGGATTTTGGAATTGAATTTCAAGAGTTGTGGACCTGTGCTCTTTCTCTTTTCTTGTTAAGATTTTATTGAATTGTTTTCATTTGATTTTTCTACTGAATTTCAGTTAAATAAATTTTGGGGTGCCTTTGATTTGCTAGGCACTGGAGTTACCAAATTTAGTAGGACATAACTTTTGCTCTGAAGTCTAAGGCAGAAATGGATCCTTTCAATGTAATGTGAATACAGGAAGTGATAAGAGATGAAAGGAATGAGTATGAACATGATAAGCAATAAGTGTATCCAGAATGTACTAGAAATGTGAGTGAGCAGTTCGGCAGGGAGGTCAGAGGGTGGGACCCAGAGCATGAATCTTCAGGATATGAAGATTGTTCTTGAATAAATTATTCTTCTTTCTCTGAAGTTAGAGGAGGGGACACATTTGTATAGGAATAGGAAGTAGAGAGTGTTCGTGTCTGAGAGCTTTGTTTTTTCATTTACCAGGCAGCAGTGTTGGTGGAGTGAGGGTAAGAAGGCTGGGATTGAGTTGAGATTCCAGATGAGTGGTGAAGGGTGGGAGCTAAGGGCACAAGAGATGGAAATGACCAAGAATGAAGAAAAAGAACTCCTTTCTCAAGAGTTCCTCCTTTCTCAAGAGAGCCTCCAAGCCTATTTGTCCCTCAGCCTCCATGTGCAGAGTAATACAATGCCTTGAACAGAGTAGACCTCAGAAAATGTCTGTAGATTTTAAACCTGGGATTCCCCATCCCCCTTGCTCCACAACAGTACCTAGCATTACTGATGGAGAAGGCAATGGCACCCCACTCCAGTACTCTTGCCTGGCAAATCCCATGGACAGGGGAGCCTGGTGGGCTGCAGTTCATGGGGTCACTAAGAATCGGACACGACTGAGCAACTTCACTTTCACTTTTCACTTTCATGCATTGGAGAAGGAAATGGCAGCCCACTCCAGTGTTCTTGCCTGGAGAATCCCTGGGACGGGGGAGCCTGATGGGCTGCCGTCTCTGGGGTCGCACACGACTGAAGCGGCTTAGCAGCAGCAGCAGCAGCAGCAGCAGCAGCAGCAGCATTACTGAAACTCCTCAAACAGACACCAGAGGGCAGTATTGCCCACCATGTTGCCTCAGCTACTGCCTGAGGCCTAGGATTGCCTCGCTCCCACGTTGAGGCTGACGGGAGCTGAGTTCTGTCTCACGTTGTGCAACTCGGAGCTCATATCCCTTCTGTCTCTTTCCAGGCGCAATCCCGGGGAGGCTGGTGTGTGCCCGTGGTATGTGATTCAAGCCAGGAGAGTGAAGTGCGAAACCTGTTTGAGCAGGTGGATCGAGAACAGCAAGGACGTCTGGATGTGCTGGTCAACAATGCCTATGCTGGAGTCCAGGTGCTTTTTGAACTTTGACCCCAGCTCCACACTTCGGACCTCCCCCTCTGACCTGAGTCCTCATCCCCACTGGTTGTCCCCTTCCATTATCCAGCCCCTTCTTGCCTCCAGAGCATACTATTCATCACTCTCCCTGTGCCTTCCAGCCGATCCTGAACAACTCTAAGAAGTCATTCTGGGAAAGCCCCGCCTCCATTTGGGATGACATCAACAACGTCGGACTCAGGTAGGTGCTTCCCCGGCCACCCACTTAAGGGCCTGGGCTCCCCTCAGTCACTCAGCCAAACATTAACAAGCGCCCTCTCCTTTTCCTTCTGATCTCCTCGTCTCTTTGTTCTCCCATCTGTCCTATTTGTCCACTGCCCTCTGAAGGAGTTTCATGCAGGTGAATCTGGGCCCAGGAACGTCAACTTTGGCCTTGTTTCTGTCCATACTTTTCATCTGAACTCGCCCTTGCCCGCTCTCCTGTCTCACTCTCTGCTTGTCCAAATGCATGATCCATAAGGAAGCCTCTTTCCTTTGGTAAAGCTTGCCACGGTATGTCCAAACATGGCTGCTGCTAAGTCGCTTCAGTCGTGTCCAACCGTGTGCGACCCCATAGACGGCAGCCCACCAGGCTCCCCCGTCCCTGGGATTCTCCAGGCAAGAACACTGGAGTGGGTTGCCATTTCCTTCTCCAAACATGGCTAGAGGAAAGAATTATTTTGTTTTAGATCAGCAGAAGGTCAGTGAGGAAGATTGAATGCCAGCCATCTTCGCCTTCCCCTCCTCACTCCAGGCCCACAGGCAAGAGTGTTCCAGGTGTGAGTAGAGAAGGCAGGGGTTTCACATGCATCTGGAAAAGGAATGAGATGAAACACAGCATTTACAGTTCACCCAGCATGACATACATCCTTCAGGGCTGTGTTTATTGTTGGGAAGAGGGTACCCTCTCAGAAACTATACTGCATGGATGTGATCAGCCACCTGTGGGAGTCACCCAGAGATTACATGCAAATCTACATCTAAAGCATCTAAGGAAACCCTCGGCTTCTAGTGGCAATCTCAGGGAAGCAGGATTACAATCCACTTGTCATTTCCAAAGTGGAATAAATGTTGTGAGGAGATGGAGATGGTCAACCAAGAGTCAAGAAAAACCCAAAAAGTTTGAAATTGGCAACACCCATGTCCTTAGCCCTCTAAAGAGAGGGGCCTTCCACACTCTCACCTCTTGCTGGTCAGGGTTTTGAGCCTGCAAAGCAGAGGCCCAGACCCTGGCACCAGAGCCCTGATGAAGGGTCCAAAGCGAAGGTTACTCTGGGACCCTGCTGGAAGCGCACCAACACCTCCTCTCACCACTCACACACATAATTATCGTGCCTGTCCTCTGCATTGCCTGAGGTTGGCCTTCTTTTTGATACCGTAACTCACTCTACTTGTTTTCATCTGGAGAGTCCTGTCTCCTGTGCAAAAAAAATGTTTTTCTGGTTATCAAGTATGTGTGTGTTATTTTTTTTTTAATATACTGTGTAGACCAGTGTAATCATATTCCCCTAGTCACCACCCCTCTCTTTTGCCCGAGATATCGTTGTTGTTCTTTAGTCACTAAGTCATGTCTGACTCTTTTGTGACCTCATGGACTATAGCCTGCTAGTCTCCTCTGTCCGTGGGATTTCCCAGGCAAGAATACTGGAGAGGGTTGCCATTTCCTTCTCCAGGGGATCTTCCTGACCCAGGGATCGAACTGACATCTCCTGCATTGGCAGGTGGATTCTTTACCACTGAGCCACCAGGGAAACCCCCAAATATACTGGGTAGATTAGTATAATCTTATTCCATAATCACCAACCCTTCCTCTTTTGCCTGGGATATAGCTACTGTTAATAGCCTAGTATATATTCTACCATTCATTTAAATATTCCACTGGAAAGAGATACCATAATTTATTTATCTAAGCCCTTATCTGTTGCGGTAGTGGGAAAAAATTAGGCTAAAAAATATGTACCTCAGAGATTTTAGTAAACATTATCAAACTGTCCTCTAAAAAGACCCCACCAATTTATAATCTCAGAACGATGAAGGAGAATATCTGTTTCCCCATGTCTTCTATCATACTAGACAATATCGGGCCAGGAGGTCAGGCAAGTTTGGCCGTTCTAATAAGCCAAAGATATCTGAAGATGTTTTTTAAATTCACATTTCTCTATTATTTGTGAAGTTGAGCTTTTGTTTTTTACATTTGTATCGGTTCTTTATTCTTTCGTGAGTTGTGTTACTAAATTATTCTTTTTACATCAATTTATAAGAGACCTTTGTAGAATAGATCCCTTTAATGTGTGTTTTACAAATATCTTTCCCAATTTATTACTCATTACTTGCCTGCATGCTTTCTTCAGCTCTCTAAACATACTTAAATGTATATACATGTATGTATTTGTATATCTACGTATATACATGTCTTAATGTATAAGTCATTTATATCTTGGTATGGTACTGAGACAAGCTTCCCCATGGTAAAGCGTCTGCCTACAATGCGGGACACCCGGGTTCAATCCCTGGGTCAGGAAGATCTCCTGGAGAAGGGAATGGCAACCCACTCCAGTATTCTTGTCTCCCCCTCCAAAAAAGGGGCTCAAAGAGATATTGGAGAAGGAAATGGCAACCCACTCCAGTATTCTTGCCTGGAGAATCCCATGGAGGGAGGAGCCTGGTAGGCTACAGTCCATGGGGTCGCAGAGTCAGACACAACTGAGCAAATTCATTTTATTTATTTATACTTTCTTTTATTGCTTTTAGGCACTCATTTTTTTATACCCAAGTATTTTGGGAATGCATTTTAAAGCAATAAATGAGGTAGAGAATCCATCCCACCTACTAAATAACTGACCGTGCATACACGCTAAGTCACTTCATTCATGTCCAACTCTGAAGTGGACTGTAGCCTGCCAGGCTCCTCTGTCCTTGGAATTCTTCAGGTAAGAACACTGGAGTGGGTTGCCATGCCCTCCTCCAGAGGGTCTTCCTGACCCAGGGATCAAATCCGCATCTCTTATGTCTCCTGCATTGGCAGGCGGGTTCTGTACCACTAGTGCCCCTTGGGAAGCCCAAATTATTTGTTGGCCAGATGTTTGTTGTTCAGTCTCTCAGTTGTGTCTCCAAGGGTTGGACACCACTGAGCGACTGAACAACAACCATCTCTCCCTGTTGGTTTGAAATGTTCCCTTACTACTTTGCTGAATTCTTCTTTACACTTGGATTAACTATTGAGCACTTTGTTTCATTGACATATTTAGGTATTATAATGCCAGTCCTGAATTCTTTTTTAAAAAATATTTACTTATATGGCTGAGCCAGGTCTTAGGTGTAGCAGGCATGATCTTCGACCTTTGTTGTGGCATGTGGGATCTACGTGGGGTCTAGTTCCCTGACCAGGGATTGAACCCTCTACATTGGAAGCTCAGAATCTTAGCCAAAAAAAAAAAGAATCTTAGCCAGTGGACCACCAGGGAAGTCCTCTGCATTCTTTTAACTATTATGTCATTGCACAGTTTATGGCAGCGTATCCCCCTCACCCACAAGATATTCTTCTTCCTTTTTCAGAATTTTCCCGGCTATTTTCACACATTTATTCTCATTGACCTTTAGATTATTATCAATTTCTCCAGAAGTCTTGAGATATCACTCAAATTGAATCTGTGGATTAATTTAAGCAGAACTCAAGTTTTACATGTTGGTTCTTCTAAACAGATTCTGTCTGTACTTGTTCTTTTTTTACATATTTAGGTGAGAAGTGGATTATTTAGAGAGAAACACAGTCCATACGTAAAGTGTGGGCCATCTCAGAGGGATAGAGCGGCCTGTATTCTTTTATATTAAATAGAGCTTTATAGTTTTTCCTTGTAGATCCTATGTATTTATTATATTTTATCCCCCAGAGTTATTTTAGCTTTGTCATTGCTGTCATGACAGAGCACTTTTCTTCCGTTACAGTCTTCTAAAGATTGCCATTTCTCCTCTTTCAGTGATTAATATTACCTGTGGGTTTCTTAGAATGTGACCTCAGGCCCTTGGTTCACCAGGTTGGCGGCCCTGTTGGAGAAGGAAATGGCAACCCACTCTAGTATTCTCGCCTGGAGAATCCCATGGGCAGAGGAGCCTGGCTAGCTACAGTCCATGGGGTCACAAGAGTCGGACGTGACTTAGTGACTAAGCCACCACCACCACCTGGCTCAGAAGCCACTAGGGGGCAGAAGAAGCTTCTCGAGACAGCCCTAACGTGGTTCATTTCTTCTCTGCCCCACCTTCTAGAGGCCATTACTTGTGTTCAGTGTATGGGGCTCGGCTGATGGTACCAGCTGGCCGGGGGCTCATTGTGATCATCTCCTCCATTGGGGGGCTGCAGTATCTCTTCAACGTCCCCTATGGCGTGGGCAAAGCTGCGGTGAGGACCCACTGGCGCAGGGGTTGGGGTGGACAGTCACAGTTGCCAGAGCTCAGGAGAGATGGTCCCCGGTGGTCCAGGCGGTGAGGCTGACTGGCCCTCCCCTCTTCCTCTCCCCTGTATAGACAGTTCCTTAGCCTGGGCTCCTCTCCGCTGGCCGGCCAGTGCACTGGGGAAGGTGGATAGCTAAGACGGGGCTCCTGGGAAGGCCAGGGGTTGGGGGCATCCTCGGCAGAAGCAGGCAAGGCAGGAGAGGGAGGTGACACGACCAGGTGCCTTGACTCCCACCCGGCCTTCTGTCCCTCTGCAGTGCGACAGGATGGCTGCGGACTGTGCTCAGGAGCTGCGGCGCCACGGGGTCAGCTACGTGTCTCTGTGGCCGGGGCTGGTGCAGACAGAGCTGCTGAAGGAGCACATGATGAAGGAGAATGCTTCAGATCCCCTGATTAAGCAGGTGGCCGGGGGAGGGCGAGGGTGGCAGGGAATGCAAGGAACCAGTCTTTCCCTCTCCAATGACAAAACAGTAACAGCAACAGAGAGTAGATTCCAGGGCTCACTGTGGCGGGCGCAGGGCTGAGCACTGACCCGCATTCTGTCCTTCACTCCGTAAGGGAGATGGTAGCTCCATTTTACAGATTGGGAGACTGAAACTCAGGGAGGTTAAGAAACTTGCTCAAGTCACATATCCTGTAAGTGGAAAGACTATCCGCCTCCAGAGCCCATAGTCTTGACCTCCACTCTGAACTAATCTAGAAGGCCCAGATGCGGTTGGCATCCCCATATTCTTCCACTTAGGAAAGGCAGAAAGGCTGTGGGTACCAGTACGTGGTTACACGGCTCGCGGATGTGGGAAGGAGTGATTCCCGTACCTTCCCAGATGCTGAGTCCTGCAGGCGCGGTGACAAGCGCCTCCCTCTCCTGGAACAAAAGCTGAAAGCAGGAAAGGGACTTGGGCAGCGCTCTTGGAAATTAACCCTTCACTCTCTGCCCCTGTATTTCAGTTCAAATTTCGTTTCTCATCCGCGGAGACCACAGAAATGAGTGGCAAATGTGTGGTGGCGTTGGCAACAGGTGAAAAGGTTGGGGGCGGCTGGTAATGAGAAAGGGCATGGGGGATCTGCAGGGTGGTGGCCACTGGTTCTGGGTCCTGAGCCAGGAATACGCCCTTCTTTTCTATGGCTTCTGGACACCCAAAGGGTCCAATGCCCAGTTTGAGGTGTGGGAGCCTCAGCAATTGGATCCTGGGAACAGTGGCCAGGAGCCAGAGGCCCAGAAACCTTCCTAGGAACAGAAAGAAACAAATATGGGCTCTTAAGCCTATCTTGGTGATGCCCTGTGCCATTGGGCCCAGGCCTGGTCACCCTGGGCCATTTGCAGGCTGTCTCAGCTGTCTGTGTGCCCACAGATCCCAATATCCTGAGCCTGAGCGGGAAGGTGCTGCCGTCCTGTGACCTCGCACGACGCTACGGCCTGCAGGATGTTGATGGTAAGAGCTCTGGCCCAGCAGCCAGCCTGAACCTCTCTTCCTTCCGTTTCCAGCTCACTCCTTCTCCCCTTCTCTCCCTTCCTTCCTCACATTCCACTCGGTCTCTGCAGCCACGTGGGGGTGTCTGAGGAATGGGAAACAAGGATCTAATCCTTCTTTTCCTGTGGTCCACAGGCCGCCCTGTCCAGGATTATTTGTCTTTGAGCTCCGCCCTCTCCCATGTCTCCAACCTGGGCTGGCTGGCCTCCTACTTGCCTGGGTTTCTCCGGGTGCCCAAATGGGTCATGACCCTCTATGCTAGCAAGTTCTAACCCTGCTGGCCTCACACAATTCTGCTTCCCTTTGGGCTGAGTGGTTGGTCTATCTCAGTTGGAACACAGCCTCCTTCCCTGCCTACCTACTGCACACCGTTGATCTGAAGAGAAGCCTCTGCTGTGCCCTGGTTGAGCCCTGGGGGCCTTTATAGGTCCTTCTTCAGGCCTTCCTTACCCCGTCATTTTACTTTTTGCCTTAACACTGAAAAATGTTCTAGGGGCTAATAATAAAGCTCTCATTTCTCCTTCAGTTCATTTTCAAGTACTTATCCTTTGCTCAGCAAGGTGGTAGGTACTTTAGAGGAAGACCTAACGATATGCAACATGTTGAGGCTCTCAAGGAGCTGCATCCACAGGACAAGGCCCCTTTCCTCCACATCTGCTCCTGCTCTTCCCTGCAGAGCTGCCCGTCCCTTGCCCCAGCCAGGGAGCGGGGTACCTCCCCAGCCAGAAGCAGGCACACCCACCCCTTTTCCTCACTGCTTTCCCATGCCCTCATTCTGCCGTCTCTTCAGGGATGCCCACTGCCTTCTAGCTGGGCCTGATCCCAGGGTGAGGCCCAATCCAGGGAAGGCAGAGTCCATGATATTCAGGATTTCTTGGAACTGGGGAGGAAAATCCCAAGGGAGAGGCAGAGGAATAGTTGATGACACTGACACACTCGCATTCTTGGGATGACACCCCAGGAACTGTTTCCTGAAGAACTGATCACAAGAACCTTTCAGAGCTGCTTTCCCTGCTTGGGGGTCTGTCCCAGCCTGAGGCAAGGCAACAGTGGGTGTGTTCCAAGGAGGAGCCAAGGGCCCCTTTGAGGCCACCTTCCCGCCAGCAGCTCCACGGTCATCAAGGTAATGGGAGAGCTACTATAAATCAGAGTGGCAGAGGCCATTTCTAATCTTCCAAAAAGGCAGGGGGAGAGCCGAGGCCTCCCACAGCTGCCTACAGAACCTATGGAAGCTGCGATCTTCCCGTGGCTTTCTGGGAATAGCCCCCAGTTACTGCTCCAGTGACTGCTGGGGTGGCTCTCTCACCCATGAGAGCTGATATGTGCATCTCCTCCAATCCTGCAGCCAGCCACTTCACGGTGGTTGCTTGAGTTTAGCCATGGTGAAAATATACATGCTACAGGAATCAACAACTGCTGTCAACCAGGGTTTTTTTCCTTTCTTTTTTTTTTTTTTTTTCAAAAGAGCCAGCCAGCTTACAAGCATGTGACTGGAACTGCGTACCTAAACTCCACCATTTGCTGAGGCACCCTGTTTAAATCAGAGCAATCAGATTTCCTCACCACCCTCTCACCCCCTTCCACTCACCACCCTAATCCCCCTGAGATTGGTCAGGGGCAACAGCAATTGCCTATATGCTTTAGGAAGGACAAGGGCCTCAGGATCTCCTCCAGCCTTCCACAGCCATCTTTAAAAGCCATCATTGGGACAAATCCTTTCATGAGGGCCTTGTCCCCTAAAGGTCACAAGGCATGATGGGAAGAAAATGGGCTTCAAAGGTGTACAAATCTGCATACAAACCCTGACTCCACTCCTTTGAAAATTAAGTGAAATAACACATATGGGCCAAGCAATATGGAGCCAGTAAAGTCAGTTCTTTCTCTTGACAAATATGCAAGAGTGTGCTTTGCAGCAGGCACAGTTCTTGGCTTTGGGAGAGCAGAGAACCAGACAGAGTAGGCTCCAGTCCACAGAGGACTTTCATTCAGCCCTGGAAGACCTTAGAAGTCAGTACAAACCTTCCACTTACCGTAGGAAGTGAGTGAACTGGGGCCCCAAGAGTCCACACCATGCAGGGTACAGCCTTGATCCTGGTGTCTCAAGAAGCCAGAGGGAGCGGTTTTCTTCAAAAGACACCACATTGCTTCCCTCCAACAAGACTTAATTAATCTTAGAAATGTAAACAGTAGAGTAGAGGTCTGAGAGAATGAAACACGGAGAAGAGTGTCAAGATCTGAGAAACCCAATAGCAGAGAGTCTTAGGACGTGTTGGGAGTCAGTATTCATTCAGAAACATTTCTTTTGACACCTGCATTCTGCCCAGCACCATGCTAGAGAAGACTGGTTCAATTTGATGAGATGGGTGCTGTAATAAGTACACAGTACAGAGTACAGGAGGAAGCAGCTGGCCTCATTAGGGAATTGAAGGGAGTGATATTGATCAGAGACTTAAAGAATGGGGGTAGAGTAGTTTTTCCTAACTGAGAAAAAAAAAGCAGGTATTGAAACACAGAATGTTGCAGGACAGCTAGAAGTTGCTATGACGTGACTGTAGATGTGATATGGGATAAATTTTCAGAGAAAGGAGATGAATACAGATCAGTGATTAAGATTTAAATTGTGGGTGGTAGGTTTCCACGTGAGGGATTCATCTAGACGCTGAGTGACTCTTAAGGCAGAATACCCAGGGGAGGTAGGTGGTTGGAGAGAGGCCAGCTGGAGCTCCAGTTCAGCTGTGGAGGTGACTTCCCTCGGAGCCCAGCAGGACAGCCTTAGAGTGTTCAGCCTCAGGGTAGCCCTGCTGGGACGAGAAGCTGGGCTTTCATTCCCCGCCACCACTACCACTGAGCAGTTGCCAGCCACAGCGTGGCCCAGGTGGGGCTGGGCAGGGTAAACCAGGTCCAGATCAAGGGCAGCCCTCCAAGAAGAGCTGCAGGTGTCAACCCTGAAAGCACTTGAAGGGGGCGTTGGGTACAAAAATGGAAAGGGGCATCCAGGCAGAGCTGGGCAGAGCACTAATGCTGTTGGCTACAGGAGGATGTAAGCGGGAGAGGAGTGTGCACAATTTGTATCTGAGGAAGCTGACGGGCTCAGGGGTGGGGAAGATGGACCGGGGGAAAACAGGCAGGCATCAGAAGAGCTGCGTGGAGTCTGACCAGTGTCCCAGGATGTGACGGCAGTGGGGATGTGGATTCAGGAGAGATTGCAGGAGGCAGAGTCAACAGACAGGGCCTGTCAGAAGGGAGGGGGCTGCTGCAGGACTGAAAGCAACAACAGGCACAGAGAAAGAAAGAGCATGCTGAAGCTGTGAAGGAGACACCAGCCTGCTGGAGGTCAGCCCTGGCGAGACACAGGCTGCTGAGATGGAGCCCCCTCCCCTACCAGAGCAAATCTAGGGACTTGGTCAGTCCCCAGGAGATGCTTAATCCCCTAAAGGAGCTCAGGCCAGGATGGAAAAGAGACTTTTGATTAGCATTTTAAAATGTACATTTCTAACAGCATTGTTTTAGAATGTGGGTCAGAATCCAAAAGGTATACAGAGGTAACGTGAGAAGCCTTCCTTTTATCCCTACTCACCACTGCCAGTCCCAACCTAGGAGCAGCCACAGAGAGAGCCCAGGCCTGTGCAAGCGGAGAGCTAAGCATACTCAGAGAAGAGATTTGACTGCATGCAAATCTGGGCCTCTCTTGTGCTAAGGGGTTGTATTTTCCAAGCTCGAAAGGCCTGTTCTGGCTCCTGTGTTCTACACTTCTAAGAAGGGGCAGCCCTGGGTCCAGAGGCCCCACCACTTCCCACGTTCTTATGCAGCTGCTCCCATCGCCAAAACCTTCCCTACCCTGGTAGCAGGGAGAGTAACAGAAACAGCAACTGAAGGCCCAAGGAACGGAGACAGATGGCTGCAAGAAGCAGCAGTGGTGCCGAGGAGCTGGGCCTCAGCAGCCTGGCCAGCCCTGGGCTCCTCAGAAGCGGACCCACACTGCTCCTGCAAGATGCATGTCACACCTGAAGTGGACTCCTCTTTCTAGAGCAACTGCCCAAGCATTAGGGGTGCCCAGATGAGACCACCTGTGGAGCTTCTGTCCCCAGAGAGTCCCCAAGGAGGTAGCTCTGACCAACTGGCTGACACAAAAAATGAGAAGGTGATGGAAGCAGGGCAGAACCATGGGGTATCAGATTCCAGCTTTCGGTCATTGTAATACGTTCAGTTCAGTTCAGTTCAGTTGCTCAGTCGAGTCCGACTCTTTGCGACCCCATGAATCGAAGCACGCCAGGCCTCCCTGTCCATCACCAACTCCTGGAGTTCACTCAGACTCATGTCCATCGCGTCAGTGATGCCATCCAGCCATCTCATCCTCTGTCGTCCCCTTCTCCTCCTGCCTCCAATCCCTCCCAGCATCAGAGTCTTTTCCAATGAGTCAACTCTTCGCATGAGGTGGCCAAAGTACTGGAATTTCAGCTTTAGCATCATTCCTTCCAAAGAAATCCCAGGGCTGATCTCCTTCAGAATGGACTGGTTGGATCTCCTTGCAGTCCAAGGGATTCTCAGGAGTCCTCTCCAACACCACAAGCTAAATGACACACCCACCAGTGCCCTGACAGTTCTAAGGCCAACCATCAAAGATCAAAACGTGGGTGGTGGCCCAGTTCCTGGAAATCTCTGTCCCTTCCCCAAAATGGTTGGAATAACTCACCCATTCATTAGCCTGTGAAATTACCCAGCCCATAAAAACTGACACCCCATATTTCCGGGCCTCCTGTCTTCTGAGACGGCCCACACTCTGTGAAGCATGTTTCTCTCAAATAAATCCACTTCTTACCTATCCCTTTGTCTCTCACTGAATTCTTTCTGCAATGAGACATCAAGAACCTGAGCTTCATTAAATTCTGAGAACAGGCCTGTGATCTCAATTAAAAGACCATGAAGGGGGACTTCCCTGGTGGTCCAGTGGTTAAGAATCTGCCTGCTAATGCGGGGAACGCTGGCTTGATCCTTGGTCTGGGAAGATTCCACATGCCACCAGGCGACTAAACCTGTGCATCACAACTACTGAAGCCTGTGCGCCCAGAGCCTATGCTCTACAAGAGAAGCCACTGCAATGAGAAGCCTGAGCACTGGCAGCTAGAGAGTGGCCCCCACTTGCCCCAACTAGAGAAAGCCCACGAGCAGCAAGAAAGATCCAGCAGAGCCAAAAATAAATACAAATTTAAAGTGTGACTCTCCATAAACTTAAAAAAAAAAAAAGATGATGAGGGATTTCCCTGGTGGTCCTGTTGTTAAGAATCTGCCTTGCAATGCAGGGAACGTGGGTTTGATTCCTGGTCAGGGAATTAAGATCCCACATGCTATGGAGCAAGTAAGACCACATGCCGCAACTACAGAGCCTGCAAACCACAAGTAGAGAGTCCGTGTGCCTAAAGGAAAGATCGCACAGGACACAGTGAAGATCCGGAGTGCTGCAACCAAGACCCGAAACAGCCAAATACATAAACACTAAAAAAATGTTTAGGCTTTGACATTTAAAATAAATACACAAATAAAAAACTGTGAGTTCAAGTCCCATTCTGGGTTTAGGCTGGACTTGAGTCACAGTCAGAGTTACACGGTTTCAGCAGTGTAAACGGGGCTGGCTGTAAATGTCTAACCTGGAGCCCATCTATTTCCTGCCTCCACCTCAGCTCCCTGCCCCCTGCTCAGGGGTCTGGGGCTTGGGAGAGGACTGCACAGGACAGCTGCCAGCTGTGGGGGGACCGGGGCCTCTGTGGGAACAAGCCCTGGGGAGGCTGGCCAAGCCTGCAAGCTCCCTGAACCTCAGCTCCAGGTCCTCCCTGCCCCACCCTTCCACTCCCCTCAGA
The DNA here is from genome assembly GCF_055505025.1 of Bos grunniens. Lineage (NCBI taxonomy): Eukaryota > Metazoa > Chordata > Mammalia > Artiodactyla > Bovidae > Bos > Bos grunniens. The sequence continues at coordinate 81,480,766 of NC_141174.1, read as the reverse complement.
ACTCAAGCCTGAGTCATGATGGGTGCAAAGGGGATACAGAGACACAGTGTTGCTTTAGTCAGCAATTCCAGCCGTTCTGCTTCTTTGCACTGAATTCAGAGGTTCCACACCACTCCCCGTCCACTTCCTCCCCACCTCACATGAGGCCTAGGGTGCAGACACCTCTGACCACCCTTCCCCACCTCACCCTAAGCTCCCAGCTCTTGGATCTAAAGGATCTAAGTCCCAGCTCGGCCTCCTCTTCCCCACCCAGATGGGTGCAGCATATCTTGCTCTGACTGCCATGGCTCATCATTCATTCACTCACTCATTCATTCTTTCCCAGGACCCCTACCACCACCACTAGCTTTATCTGAATGCCCTAGGGCTATTTAATTTTCCTAGGGGCACTTACGACTCGATGAGACCATCTTTTGTATGTATTTGCTTCTATAGAGTGGGTCTCCCCAGCTTGAGAATAAGCTTTATGAGAGCAGGCACCTTGGCAGTCTTCATCATGCTGTGGGGTGAGCTGTATTGGTACTCAGGGATTACTACTCAAGGACTGACTGGCTGAATTATGTAAATGGTTGTTGAGTGGCTACCATGGTGCAGACACTGGACTAGGTGAGGGGACATGCAATCAAAGCAGCCTTCTTAAGAGAGCATGGCCAGAGAGAGAGCAGGGATGTGCACCCCTACAGGATGACCTGACTGCGGGCACCATAGGGTCTGCTGCTGGGGAGGCACAGAGGAGATGCGTGTTTGAGCCCCAAGCCAGGATTCCTCCCCGGCACCTGCAGCCCCATCTCCAAGCTCACTTCCCTGGGAATCTCACCCACTAGCATAAGAGCTCCTCCAGAGTCACACATGTCTCTCTAAGGGCAGAGCCATAATGTTACATTTGCCTATAACATTACTTGACTGCCTCTCTATACTGTTTCCAAAAGTTCTGTGGACAGCCCTGCTCGGGACCATAACTCCATGCATCCATATGGCCTCCATGCCTACCATGGCGTCCAGTTCTGGGGCACCCAGTCACTCTCTGTTGAACAAAGGAATGGACAGGGAAGAGGTAAGGGCTGGGTCCTCCCCCAAGCAAGCAGCCCCTCCTTCCTGGGACTGTCCTCTGTCCCTTGTTCTCATCTACCAGCCAGAGCACCCCACAGTCTCTCCTTGTTCTAAGGATTCTGTTTCTCATGCAGGCGTAGAGTCCAGGGCTACTACTTCTTGGCACCACTCGCATTGTATATGCCCCAAACCCAAGGCATGCCCTCGACTTGTGCACTGGTGGTTGTCATCCAGGCCATCAGGCAGTGAGTTTCTTGGCCATGTTCTCAGCCTCACCATACTCTGGGCAATTTTAAGGCCAGGTTGTCATCTTCACCAGCCACCATGCAGTACCTGGCTTTTGTAACAGAGACTAGTTCTGGCTCAAGAAGTTTTTCCAGCTTTTCAATTGCATTTCCTGGTTGCTTTCCCTTCATCTCTTCCCCTAGATTTGCCAACCTGAGTCAGCACCTGCCACACCCTGGGGGAAATAAGATGCTCTAGCATGGGGACTTTCCCTCTGGGGCCCTTCTGTCTTTGGGGCCCAGCCTTGGCACCCTGCCCTTCCCTCTCACTGGCCAATCTGTTCCCTCTTCTTCTCCAGTTATGGGTATCTGGTGGCACCACTGGTCATCAAGGAATTTCCCCAACCTGGCAGAGCAAACTGAGGAGCCCTCAGATCAAGTACAAAGGACCCCAGAACCTTGGGGAGGTGGTGAATATAAAGGATCTTCTTGGACTTTGAGTCATTCTAGCCCTCTGGGCCATCCCAAGAGTCAGATTCCTTCATAACTTTGGAGAACATTCTAGTCCTCGAATATTCTCTACCCCATTTTCACAAAGTTGTCAACCAGCATACATTTGGTTATCCCCCTCTCTCATGATGGTGAATTCACCACCACTTATTTAGGCCCATTCTATCTTTGGACAGCTTTAATTGTAAGAAAGTCTTCCCCCATAGCAAGTGTATATACATTCACTGGTCTTTGTTCTTTGCTCTCAAGATTAACAGAATCAATATGGCTTCTGTTCCAACTAGAAGCCCTTAGAATCTGAAGATCCTCTGCCCCTTGAGTCTTCTCCCCCAGTTTGACATTCCCATGTCCTCTTTCTGGTCATGGCCTGTTCTCACCATCTTGATTTCTCCCTCCGGACCTTGCTGATTGTCCCTGTCCCTCTTAAAATGGACCACACACTCCCAACAGGGTCTGACCATCACAGATCTGGGGCCTCTGCACCCCCTCATTCTGGGTCCTAAAGTTCTCTTCATACTGCTCAAAGTCAGGCCACTACTTCTGGCAAGGTGCTAGCTCTTACCAGCCCTGACCCAACCAGAATCACCCTGTCTGCCCACTGGTGTCATTCCATTGCCCACACATCATGCCCTTGTGCAGAGGATGGTTTGAGGACCAAAGAACCAGACTGTGCCTCTGTCCCTGTTCGATGCCATCTGGTCAAATCTGGGCCTCAAATTAAGTTTAGATCTGGATTCCGTCATCCAGCATTGCTCCCAACTATGTGTTAGCAGCCTTCAGTTCTTGAGAATGGCAGTGTGCTCAGCCAGCATGCCACTGAAAAGTGCCACCACCAGTAGAGACTTCCCTCTAAGTTGACAAACACACATTAATCACCGTTATTTGGAGATGAAATTCCTACCAGTTATATCTACTATCCTATCATCCTACCCACAGTTAACCATTTTGTCCCTAAACATGTCCCAGGATGGAGCTGATGGCTGCAGAACCTCTGTGATAATCACTGGGAAACCTGGTTTCCAGCCCTGGCTGCCACCAACGTGTATGTAATTTCATGTTACCAAGTGTGTAAGGGCTGCTGGGAAATAAGCAGGAGCCAGATGATCCATCGAGCCCTCTCCAGCTCTGATGTCCTGTTTTGGTGGTGGTCAAGGTTAGAGAGAAGGTCAAGAAGCTGAGGGAGAGGAGCTTCCATGTTGCAAGAGACAGGAAGTGGGCACTTCTGCTCCTGTGTAGAGAAGCTTCATCTCCGCCCTTCCTTCAGGGTGGCAGGTGGCAGGCTCAGATATTCCCCCTTGCAACTCCTTTACTGCCACTTAAGCTGATCTCTGGGCTTCCCAAAAGCCCAGGATGGTAAAAAAAAAAAAAAAAAAGTGCTGATGGTAAAAAAAAAAAAAAAAACAACCCTACCTGACAATGCAGGAGATGTAAGAGATGCCAGTTCAATCCCTGGGTCAGAAAGATCCCTTGGATGAGGAGATGGCAACCCACTCCAGTATTCTTGCCTGGAGAATTCCATGGACAGAGGAGCCTGGCCCAGACTTCCCAACATTTGATTTCCCCTCAAGTGCCTGGGGTGCCCCCTCCAAACATCTAACCACTGCTTGCTTGATACCCTGCAGAACTATGGCCTCAAGAAGATCCAGGCCATCAGTTCTGACCATCATCCAGACCATCAGTTCCTCCCAGTAGAACTCCCTTCCAACCTGGCTCTCCAGAACACCCACCCCAGCTTCCCAGAAGTCTTGCGACACTTCACATCCCCACACTCTGGACGTTTGTTGGGCGCAGCTGAGCACAGTGGACAAGCTAGATGGAGGGAAAGTAAGGTGTCTTCTGAAATCAGACAGCCAAGGTTGGTTGGTTGGTCAGTTTGTTTTAGAGAAGGCGAAAACTTTATTGGGTGTATATAAAGGGTGATTTCAGTTGTCCTCTGAAGGGCACCCTGACTTTCAGCGTGAGACCAGGCTGCATCACTTACAAACTGTGTGACCTTGGGCAGAATCTCAGTTTCTTTTTATCCTGGTTGTAAAGAATTTAGTTGTTATTAATATTGGCTTCAAGGTCACAGAACCTCTCTTCATAGTCTATTTCTTCCTTCACTCCCCAGTGAGGATTCTTCACCCCACCGCCCAAGTCTGGCCTTGACATGCCTCTACTAGAGTTTGTCGGTGGGTCTCTCAACTCTGCCTCCCGTGGTCCCCATTCCCTACTGGGTGGAATTCCTGCCTGTGCCCACCCTGCCCTCTTCTGTTATCGACAACAGCAGTTTTAGTCATCTGACTTTGGTTGATTGGTGTTCAGTTAGCACAGGATTGAGATCAGAGGGTATACATTTTAGTTAGAGAGACTAATCACAAACTCGGTGAGTGAGCGCAGTGTTAGGGGCACTTGGTTTCCTCCCAGCTGTGTGGCCTTGGGCAAGCAACTTGACCTCTGTGGGAACCCACTGAATGCACTGGTCCTCACCGTGCAATCATGATAGGTGGTGAGTGCCCCAAATAGGATGTCTGGGCCAGGTCAGTTCTCGGTTATTCTTGCTCTTTTCTCTGCACAGAAGGGAGTAAAATCCTTTCCTCAAGCATCATTCAGACTGTGGCCTCAGACACCTGCCTGCTTCCCACTTATCCCACACAGGAGGCCAAATATAACTCCTGACACATCCTTTTGCCTTAAAGCAAGAGGCTTGTCTTGGCTCCACTGCTCTTATCTCTACAGGCACCTGGTTCAGTCTCTGCCAGCCAGCTAAGTCTGTTTGGCTATCTCTCACCCACCTTCCTGTCATAACACGTGCTTGAAATGCCCTTCCTGTCCTCTTTCCAAAACCAGGCCCCACCTTCTTGGAAGCAGATTTAAGAATCACTTCCTCCCTTAAGTCTGCTTGACTCAAACCTCCCAGTTTCAGGATTGCTAATCACGAAAAAATATTTCATGCCTACTGCAGCCTTCCTCCACCCCGTCTCCTCCACCCTTTGCGACTATGACGTAATAAGATTGCACCTGTCACATCTGTACCTGTGGGCACCTGTCTTTCCAGATATCTGGTTGTACATGTGAGTGGTTACAGAGTAGGAGGCAAGAATAGACAGTGACCAAAAACTCAACCAACAAAACAAAAAAGTAGCTGGTGAGGTGGAGAGAGGACTGGGCCAGATCAGACCTATGTCCATTTGACCACTTACTACATGGGTGACACTTAGCAAGTTACTTAGCCTTTCTCTTTGAGCCTCTATCTCCTGGCATATTTGTTAAGAAAATCAGAAAATTACTAGGACTTCCCTGGTGGTCCAGTGGTTAAGAATCTGCCTGCCAATGCAGGGGACATGGGTTTGATCCCCGGTCAGGGAACTCCAGCATTCTTGCCTGGAGAATCCCAGGGACCGGGGAGCCTGGTGGGCTGCCGTCTATGGGGTCGCACAGAGTCGGACACAACTGAAGTGACTTAGCAGCAGCAGCAGCAGCGGCAGGAAACTAAGATAGCACATGTTGTGGGGCAACTAAGCCCGCATGCCACTAGTAGAGAGAAGTCCCCACACGCTGCGATGAACACCCAGCCCAGCCAAAAAGAAAAAAGTACTACTATTATTATTTACCTTATCCAGTACTGTCCTTGCTCAGTACTGTTCAGACTCTGTCCTAAACACTTTACATAGACTTTTACATTTAATTTTCACTCAACACTAGCAGGTAGGTAACATTATTTTCCCTATGCTTCAGTTGAAAATACTGAGACACAGTAGAAACTCAACACAGATATTAAGTACCTTGCCCAGGTCACATAGCTAAAAAATGGCAAAGCCAGAATTTGCACCTAGGCAGTTGGATCCCAGAGTCCATGTTCCTAAGCACTCTCCTTACTGCCTCCCACATGTAATCCTGTGTGTGTGCAAAGCCCTTGACACAGTGCTTGTCACTTCAGTCCCAGTGAGGAAGGTGACTGCAAGTGTAGGAGGCCAGGGCAAGTGTCTCTTTCCCTGAAGCATGTCAGGACAGAATAGAGAGCGGACACTTTACACGCATTTCCAGGGCCTAAGAAAGGTGGGGAAGAAATATAAAGAATTTAAAGCCATATTTTCCTACCCAGATGTGTCTTATAAACACACATATGCCACATGGACACACACTTCTCACAAATACATCACACTCACACATACACAATCAGTGGCCACTCTGAACCCATGAAACTTCCATCAGGAAACCTTCCTGAGCTGGTCCAGGCCTCACAATCTCTCAGATCCCTAAATGTGTACAGCACTGACCATTAGGCCCAGCCAAGCCAGCCCTCACTATGTAGTGTTCTATTCATTCAAATAACTATGCAATAACTACTGAAAATCGGGACCAAGTATTGGAGAAGGAGGACCAAAAAAAATGTTGTTTCTGTCCTCCAGGAACTTTGAATCTCCTAGGAGAATCTAGCATACACATCAAGACGTCACAGTAGGACAAAGGAATAAGTGTTGTCAGTGACAGACAGGTATTTTGGAAAGCTTCCTAGAGGTGACACTTGAGTTAAATTTTAAAGGTGAACAGGAGTTATTCTGGCAAAGGAAGAGGTGTGGAGGAAGGAGAGTAAGGAAGAGGGAACAGGTTAACAAGCTTGGGAAACCCCAAGTCGTTCTATCAGCTGAAATGAAGAGTTTCTCATAGAGGCAGAACATGAGGCCATAGGGATAAGCAGGGCCCAAATGCCAAAAAGCCTGATGTGCTGACCTGAGAGATTCAGAGTCTTTCCCAAAAAGGGTCATGGAAGGGTTTTTGGCAGAGAAACATCACAATCGAATCTGCATTTCAGAAAGGTTGACTCAGCAACACAGAGATAAAGGGGTGACAGGGTGAAAATGAGGGGACATTGAAAAGACTTTCAACTATCTCTGGAATAAATGAACTGAAATTCTTATCACAGTGGGAATGGAGAGGGTATTTATGAGATACTATGGAAAAGTGCGGAGGTCATCCACTGATATAGGTAACATGAAGGTCAAAGGTTAGACTGGAAGGAGAGGAGCCAATGATACTTTTTGACTTCTGGAGTTCCAGGTGTCTCTTGGACACCCAGGTGATACCTAATAGGCTTATGAATATGTGTGTGTCTGTATTTTTCCCCATTATTACAGTTTTCAAGACATATGGACTGGAGATACAAGTTTGAGTGCCAGGGCAGTACAGGTAGCAAGAATGTCGATGTAGTCACTCAGAGAAAGTGTGGGCCAGGAGGTCTGTGGACTCAGGACTGAGCTCTGAGGAGCTCCAACTTCAAGCAGTTGAAGGCTTGGATTTGTGAACATTCTTCCAGGAGCAGGGTGTGAAGAAAGGAGTGAGAAAAGGAGATCAACAACATTTAGGGGAAAACAAGGTGAACAGACGAGAAGAGAGGGACGAAACTGCAGGAGAGACCAGAACACGGTGTCAGGTCGAGGCAAGTCAGTAGCATCAAACACTGCAGACGTCAACGAAGATAAGGACAGGAAACTTCATGTTAGGTTTGGCAACTAAGAGGTGGCCAGTGCGGCCAGAGTGAGGTCACTCGAGCGATGAAAGGGTGGGTTTCCGGCTGTTGAAATCTTTTCAACTGAAACGCAGTTTGAGCATCTGGCTGGGAGCTGCACCCCGCGCTGCTTTCCCGAGTTCCTCAGAGTCGAGCGTTCACACTGACACACCAGAAGACTAACAGGAACTTGGCGTTTTCGAACAGAGCGCGCAGGAATCCTGCGCAGGCGCTTCCGAAGTCGGTCGGCTCTCCCGCGAGCCCCTCCCCAGGCCTGCAGAGGGAGCTGCGCCTCGGAGAATCCAGGGCGTGACGCCGCTCTAGCCAGCGCTCGGGCTCGGTGGCGGGCGCCGCAGCTCCGCGTCCGGCTCGCCTCCTCCCAGCACAGGTGGGTCCGCCCGCGGTGGGCAGCAGTGCTTGGGAGCCGTGGGGCGGGCGGGTAGCGGCAACCTCTGGGCACGGAGTGGTCCCCATCACCTACGTGCCCCAACTCGGGCTCGGCTCCGGCGGATCGGGCTGTGGCCAGGGCCGCACGTGTGCAAGTCCGGTTCGGGTGGGTTCCTCCTGGACTTGCAGTGTCTGTCCCAGGACCCCTTAACACCCCAGGGGTCTCCGCCCGGGCTTGCTCACGGCTTCCTGGGGACATCGAGGGGCGGAGCTCCAAGGGGCGGGACTCCCATGATTGACACGTCTTTCGCCAGGTTTCACGGGCACCAGTGGACCCTTCTTCCCCTGCCCTGAATCTGAGCCAGCACCATGGTGAGAACCCTGAGCCCAGCTCCTCACCTCCGCATGCTCATGCCCTTGCCCTTGTCCGGCGTGGGCTTGCCTCCGTTGCCCGATATAAACCTGGGGCTCTGCAGGGGTGGTTCCGGTGGGTCTGCCCCAGCAAGGCAGCCTGCACTCCTGCAACCCGCCCATCCCTATAGCACGGGCGCCTGAAGGTGAAGACATCGGAAGAGCAAGCGGAAGCCAAAAGACTAGAGCGGGAACAGAAGCTGAAGCTATACCAGGCAGCCACCCAGACTGTATTCCAGAAGGTGGGGCCCTCAGAGGTAGTCCTCTCCCACCGTGGCTCCCTTAGCATAGTACTTGGCCAAGAACTGCGCCTCAGAGTCAGGTTGCTTGAATCCACATCTAGGTTCTATCACTTACTAGCTGTGTGTCCTTAGGCAAGCTACTGAATCTCTTTGGACCTCAATTTGCCCATCTGTAAAACAGGGCTAACGATTGCACTTACTGCATAAGGCTGTTGTGAAAATCAATGATTGCAAGATTACATATTATCCCATAAAGGGCTTTGTATAGTACTTGTAGTAAAGTGTGGCATTCACAGAACATTCAGTAGTTCTATTTATGTTATGAAGCTCTGTAGCAGAAGAGTGATGTGATCCCTGATCCTGCTATCTGTCTTCTCAGCGCCAGGCTGGAGAACTGGATGAGTCAGTGCTGGAACTGACAAGCCAGATTCTGGGAGCCAACCCTGACTTTGCCACCCTCTGGAATTGTCGACGAGAGGTGCTCCAGCAGCTGGAGGTCCAGAAGTACGTAAGAGTTTAGGGCCCAAGGAAGATGGCCCTCGCTCTGGCCCTGCCCGGCCTGGGTCCAGGGGTGAAAGAAGAATGGGGCAGCCAGGGGCATAGGCGGAGGGCTGGGTGCAGAAAGTCAGGGGTGAACTGAGACTGGGTGTTGGAGGGCCCTGACCCCCATTCCTCTGGGCACAGGTCCCCCGAGGAGTTGGCCACTTTGGTGAAGGCAGAACTGGGCTTCCTGGAGAGCTGCCTGAGGGTGAACCCCAAGTCTTATGGTACCTGGCACCACCGCTGCTGGCTGCTGAGCCGCCTGCCAGAGCCCAACTGGGCCCGGGAGCTGGAGTTGTGTGCCCGCTTCCTCGAGGTTGATGAGCGGAACTGTACGTGCCTGCAGATTCTGTCTCCCTGCCTACACCTGCCCCATGTCCCGGTAGTAGGGCCTCAGTAAGGTCCAGAGTTGGGAGGGATGGCCAGGATGGGCCCACTGAGCTGATGACACAAGGGATGATGAGGTCAAATATGTCCTCCATGGAGGGCACAGAGGTGTTTCTTGGGGTCTCCAAGGGGATGCCAGGGTCCCAGCCAGGCAGCTCTTCTTGCCCTGCTTCTGAGATGTGTTGTCTGCCTATGCCCCTAGTTCACTGCTGGGACTACCGGCGGTTTGTGGCTGCACAGGCAGCTGTGCCCCCTGCAGAGGAGCTTGCCTTCACTGACAGCCTCATCACCCGAAACTTCTCCAACTACTCCTCCTGGCATTACCGCTCCTGCCTCTTGCCCCAGCTGCACCCTCAGCCAGACTCAGGACCCCAGGGGCGCCTCCCTGAGGATGTGCTGCTCAAAGGTAAGCAGGGTCAGGGCGTGCTTGAGAGGACTCTGCCATGCTGCCCTTCTGACCCTGATGCCTAGACCTGCTCTTGAAGCTACCACTCGGGAAAATGCCTGGCTCTGGGGATGCATAAGATCCAGCCCCTGGCTGCAGAGAGCCCAAGTGTCAACTTGGCTCCTGATGTATGCAGCCCCTGGGTAAGGCTGGCATATAAGTGAAACTGAAGGCAGGAAGTTCTCCAAAGAGAGGGCAGTATGTGGGGGTAGACAGGAGCCCAGAAGGGTCCTAACCAAAGCCCCATGCCTCCTTGGCCCCTGCAGAGCTTGAGCTGGTGCAGAACGCCTTCTTCACTGATCCCAATGATCAGAGTGCCTGGTTCTACCATCGGTGGCTCCTGGGACGAGGTGAACAGTACAGAAGAGGTGGGGATTGGAGCCAAGAAGGAATGGAAGGATATTTAAGGAGACCTGAGACTATTTCTTCCCACAGCTGATCCCCAGGATGCCCTACGCTGCCTGCACGTGAGCCGGGATGAGGCTTGCCTGACTGTCTCCTTCTCTCGGCCCCTCCTCGTGAGTCCTGAAGCTTTTGCTGAAGGGTACCATGGATGGTGGGCCTAGTGCCGTTGGAGTGATGGTCTGTCTCTGTCCCCTGCACCAGGTGGGCTCCGGCATGGAGACCTTGCTGCTCATGGTTGATGAGTCACCCCTGGCTGTGGAGTGGAGGACCCCAGAGGGCAGGAACCGGCCTAGCCACATCTGGGTATCCCAGGGTTGGTGGGTGGAGTCGGGGCTGGGACAGGGCTGGGGTGGGACAGTCAGAAAAGTGGTGCAGCCTGGGCTTTCTCTTAACCCTGTGCTCCCAGCTCTGTGACCTGCCCGCCACCTCCCTCAACGATCAGTTGCCCCAGCATACATTTCGTGTCATTTGGACGGCAGGTGATGCCCAGAAGGAGTGTGTGCTCTTAAAAGGTGAGCCAGCCTGCAGCCTCCCCGCTTTGCAGCAGCACCCCCCATCCCTGTCTTCCTCTCACGGGTGTCCTCTCCTACCCCTGCTCTGTCTCTCAGGCCGCCAAGAGGGCTGGTGCCGGGACTCCGCCACGGATGAGCAGCTCTTCAGGTGATGAGCACAGGGAAGCACACAGACAGGAGCAGGGCTGTGCACTCTGGGCAGCTGGGTGGGATGCCGGGGGCTCAAGTAGATGTCTCAGACTGGCTACTGGGGATGACCAGCACTGCTCCCCCACCCTGCCCACCCTCAGGTGTGAGCTGTCAGTGGAGAAGTCCACGGTGCTACAGTCGGAGCTGGAATCCTGTAAGGAGCTGCAGGAGCTGGAGCCTGAGAATAAATGTGAGGCCCGATTCCCCTGAGCTCCTGCTTCTCTAAGGAGGGCCCATCCTAGACAGGCTCCTTGCTAGGACCTTCCTAATCCCCGCCCTCTCCCCAGGGTGCCTACTCACCATCATCTTGCTGATGAGGGCGCTGGACCCCCTGCAGTACGAGAAGGAGACACTGCAGTACTTCCAAACCCTCAAGGCAAGTTGGGTCCGCGGGAGTTGGCACGGGGGCAGCCCATCACGCAGGGGGCAGGCAGCTGACACACAGTCCCTGTGCCCTCTTCTCCCTGCCAGGCTGTGGACCCAATGAGGGCAGCGTACCTGGACGACCTGCGCAGCAAGTTCCTGCTGGAGAACAGCGTTCTCAAGATGGAGTACGCGGAGGTGCGCGTGCTGCACCTGGGTCACAAGGTAGGGCGTGCGCATGCGCCTTCCCCACCCTCGCCCGCTGGCCCGCCTCCCTCTTCCTCAGGACCCGGCAGTGTCTATATCTGCTCCTCAGGCCTCAGCCAAGACACTCAGCGTCCCCCGCTTTGCCTTCCATCTCACATGCCCTTCTGGACGTTTCTTCCTTAGCTCATTCCGTGCTTCTCTCCCTGGGGCAGACCCCACCACCTAACAGCTGAATAGTTCTCAGAGATTTCTGACAAACTCCTGACTCTCTTTTTCCTCTGTAGTCCTTCCTAATCAATCTCCCCAACACGTTATTTTTATCATGGCGCTGCTGCCCACCTTTGCTCCCACCAAACCAACTCCGGGCTCACCAGGCCCTCCCCCACTAGTGGTCTGTGTTCATCCCAGCACCGTGTACCTGCCCTGCTCCCTGCACCACAGGCCACCGGCCCCGTGTCCTTGATCTGCAGCATGTACTGCCGGGGGTGGTGAGGTATGCTTCCAGCTGCTCCCTCCTGTCCTCAGCTGGGGTCCCCTAGGGCCTGTGTGGGGCGCACTGGGCGAAGGCCTGATAAACGACAGCTGAGAGCTGTCCCCCAGGCCTCGCTGGGTATCTCGTCCCCCTCCTCAGGATCTGACGGTGCTCTGCCATCTGGAGCAGCTGCTCTTGGTCACTCACCTTGACCTGTCACACAATCGTCTCCGAGCCCTGCCCCCTGCCCTGGCTGCCCTGCGCTGTCTTGAGGTAAAGCCCCCAATCCTCTGTCATTGTTCTGGGTTTTCCTTTCTGCCTCAGCGATTCTCTTATCTACTTCTTCTCATGTGTCCTTGTGAATACATAGTAACTCATGCTAATGTCTGGGCTTCATACCACATTCTTCAGTTTATTTCTTATCTTTCTAAATCCTGTTGGCCCCTAGTATCCTGAGCTCACTTTCTCTAAAAAGGCTTCTAACCACTAATATCTCCAAAATTCCTAATCCCTATAAGCTATAGTAAAATATGCTAACATTACAACATTCCTTAAATCTTTAGCTTCTAACTATTTTAATTATTCCTAAGCCCTTCAGCAAACTCCTTTGCCATAAACATTTCCCTCACAAACAGGTTTCAGATAGCAATCCCTCCCATGGCCTCAAGCTGCGGCCTACGTGCTCATCCTGGAACACTCTTCTGTAAAGGTCCTTGAACGAATGTCAATGATTAACTTTATGAATTATTCTCTGAGCACAGCTGCAGAAGGCTTTGTGCCTTCTCATGCTCCTCTCAAGAACAATAAGCACCTTAATATTCCTTTCAACTCAATATTCCTTTCAACTCAGCCGAGGAGAGGAAAAAACAAGTCAGAATCACAAGGCCTAACTCCTTCATCCCAAGTCTGTGCCTGCGGGACAAGGAGAGGGAGTTGGGGCTGTGCCTCCATTTTGTCAGTAATGCCTAACGTGGCTCCTGACACCTTTCCCCTTCCTCCACCTCAGAAGTCTCCCCACCCTACTAAGAGATGTCAGGGTCCTCCAGCCCCTACAGATGACCCCAGCCTTCTCTTCTGTCACCCAGCCTGATCCCAGGAGCCCTTCCATACCCTGTAAGCTGATCACCCTAGGCTCCCCAGTGGCTTGTACCAATCCCATACTGACAGCTGCCTGCCTGCCTGCCTTGTCTTCCCTGCTCCCAGGTGCTACAGGCCAATGATAACGCAATCGAATCCCTGGATGGTGTCACCAACCTGCCCCGGTTGCAGGAGCTCATCCTGTGTAACAACCGTATCCTTCCGTCTGGGTGCCGTTCAGACAGCAGGGAGGGCAAGGTGCCACACCAGGAAGGGATGGCCAGGAGGCAGGATGGGCATGCCCTGGGCTTGAGGAGGGGGTGTTGGCCATCTAAGCTGAGGAGAGGATAGCCTGACGCTGTATGAGGCTGTCATTGAAAACTGTCATTGTCATTGAAAACTCTCACTGGTAGAGTTTTGCAGGATGGAAGGAAGTGACTCCCTCAAACCTGAGTTCACAAACCGCTGCCTATAGATGCTCTTGGGTACCACATCGTATGTTTAAAATAAGGAGGTTTTATATTCTTTAAAAAATCTAGAATTCTGATTCTTCTCAAAACGTGTAAGTTGAAGCATGCTTTGGCCTGCATTTCTACTTGGGAGCCCTTGGCCATTGATGAATGATGGGCGCCTCTGCAGCAGGGGCTGGCTTTCCCCTTGGCCACAGTTTCCACCACTCTTCTGGGACCATATCACATCAGGGTCCTACGCCTCCTGCCTGGCCCCCGGCAGGTATCTGCAGCCTAGAGGCCTGTGTCCTACTGGGAAGTGGCCAAGGGGCCCATCCAGCAGGCTGCTCAGTAGCAGTGCTCGTTCTGCAGTGACAGGTGTTCAGGAGCAAGCGGATCTGGAGAACCAGCTGAGCTTTCCTTGACTCCTGCCCAAGGCCTCCAGCAGCCTGTGGTGCTCCAGCCTCTCACCTCCTGCCCCAGGCTGACCCTCCTCAACCTGCAGGGCAACCCGCTGTGCCAGGCGGAGGGCAGCTCGGAGCACCTGGCCGAGCTGCTGCCTTCGGTTAGCAGCATCCTCACCTAAGAGGCCCTGCCCCCACCCTTGCCCTTTAACTTATTGGAACTGAATAAACAATGAAGAGGTCCCTGAGCGCTGCTAAGCTGCTGCCGCCACCACCATTATTGCTGTCACCACTGCATTTCTGGACAAGAAAGGGAGAGAGATGTGTCGGCTCCCCCTCTCTGCTTCTGTTTTATGCTCAGTCTTGCTGTTCCCTGTCGCGGAGCATCAGAACCTCCATTTTGGGGGCAGAATCTGGGCCACGGCTAGATTGGAGTCTGCCTTCTGCTTTGGGGCTGGGCTGCGCCTAAGCTGCAGGCTGGCATCAGGTTTGGGTTCAGTTCTAGTTGGAGTGGGGCTACAAAGCACCTGGAAGTCTCTCCAACTAGAAGGGCTCAGAGAAGTTTCTTCCGTGATCTGTGCCCCTTCCAGATACCCTGTCTGCCCTGGCTCTCCTTCACCAAAGCTGTTCCCAGGAGGTGTGTTCAGAGCGCCCTGGCTCCACTCTCTTATAACAACATTATTAGTCCTCATGAGTGCATGCCCAGGATAAAGAGCCCTTGAAAATACTTGATCCCATTTGATCCCCACAAGCTCTCAGGGCTGAGATGATTAGGCTCATTGTGCTGATGAGGAAACTGCTGTTCAGACGCACCCAAGGTTGCTGAGCTCAAGTGCTGGAGCCAAAGCTGTCTCTGTAACTTGGTCTGGGATTCCAGATTCATGTTCTTGCTTCTGGATTGGGCAGAACCTGGACTTAGCTCCTGAAGTACCGAGATGGTGTCTTTTCCCAGGGTCTCCCCTCCAACACACACAAGTACCTTGTCCTGACTCTGAAAGCCCTGCGGCACTTGAGCCTCCCGGGAGGAAAGGGGAGTGGCTCAGGGGTGAGGGCACTGAGTCAAACCTGGCTGGGTGGGGAAACAGAAAGATTGATTGAAACAAGAGGGAGCGAATGTGACCAGGCATTTTCCTGTTTCCCTGAAAATCTACCTGGGCCTACATGTACACACACAACTCTCAGGGCCCTCCCTGTCCTTTTGGTATCCAGAGTGATACACAAATAGCCTTCCATGAAGCCCTTTGGCTGACCTGCCTGGAAATTGGATTCCTGCTCTTGAATGTGCTGGAGGTGGGGTTAGACACCCCCTGCCAGGTCTGGAGCTTAGGCTTGGACAGGAAAAGGTCATGGGGATGTGGAGGGCTCTGCCAGGTCCTGGAGCCTCCGTCCCCACTCCCCAAGGCACCTCCCTGCCACATGCATCACCAAACTCAGCCTCTCCTCTAGGCAGCTTCCTTGTATCTCCTTGCCCTCCCTGTTTTTACTGTCTTCTGTTTAGTGTCCCATGGGCAGAGCTGGGACAATGGCAGGATGGAGAAAAGAGAACCCAAGGACAGGTCCCAACCTTCCGGAAGATGCCTGACCTCCTCTTTGCCTTGGGGTTCTCTCAGTGGCCTCCGTGGTGTTTCTCCCAGGGTTGGGATGGAATTGGGCAGGTGCCTGCAGCCGGTTGGTCAGGATTCCTAGGAAGAATTCCAAGTTGAGAACCGTGGCCTCCAGCTCACCAGACATTTGTCTCAGTGGAAGAAGGGGGTACTCTGCAGCCTGGGGGCAGAGACTTCATTCCCACCTGAGCCTCAGAGCAAAGACCAAAGTCACCTCCAAACCCCTGGGGGGTTGGGGAAGGGTGACCGTTAGAAAACGAAATCGCTTCCACTCTGACCTTCCTAACCCCAAAGGTGGAGGGACCCAGGGAGCAGGAAGCAGCTCTCACTCATACTGGGGGCTTGGCGGAGCCAGAGGAAGAAGGAGGGACAGGTGGATGGTAGGGTCAGAGGATCTGGTAGAGCCAGCAGGTCAAGGGCTGGCTGGTGGAGCCAGTCTGAGGGCCAATTGCTGATGTCACCAGTATGTAACAACTTGGGATCCAGGGACCTCCCTGGACTGGGTGAGTCCTAAGAGCCCATGGGCAGTTTCAGAGACACAGCCAGGCAGCCTGAGCTTGGGAACAGCAAGTCTGCTGGATAGAGGTGTGGGTGGAAGGGGCTCCCTGCCCCATTGCCCTCTGAGCTTCTCCACCGAGAAGGTGCCTCTGATGCACCCAGTTTGGCAGGCAGCATCCCCCAGACAGGTGGTCTCACCGAGTCTTTCCGACTTCAGCCCTCATAGACTCCAACCGTGCCCTCTCCCTACACGTCGGTCCTTCGGTCCTTAGTTCCTCGAAAAGGGAAAAGAGGGTGTGGCCCAGCGTCATTTCCCGGCCCCCAGACGCTGGACCTCCTCCCCCAAGTGGGGGGACGAAGCAACCTTCCTTCCTCCTCTTCCCAGAAGCTCGGCCCCGCCCTCCCCCCTTAAAAACCACTTACCGGCCCGCCCCACGCCTTCCATTCGTGCGGCGGAGTCCGTCCAGTCCCATCGGTCCCAACCTGTTCCACCTCCGCCGCGGGACTCAGAGATGCCGTCGCCAACACCTTCATCAGGTGAGGGGCTCCGACGGGGCACTGCTGAACCCCAGCGATGCTGTCTGGCGGCCGAGGTCGGGTCCCAACAAGGTGGAGTGCGGGCCAGCCAGAGCCTGTCCGCCCCAGCGAGGCTCCCGGAGACCAGAGATCTCCTGCCTGAGAAGTCTGACTTTAGGCACCTCAGGCCCCTCCCAGCAACTCCTCATGGGTGTCTGACCCAACGACATGGGGAAATGCCAGGACCCCCGGTGGTGAATGTCACTTATCTGTCTAATTCAGAGAGCAGTGGGTGGGGGATTCCTTCTAAGCAATGGGTCCTTGAGGCTGTCAGCATTGGATCTCTAGACTGAGGAGCTGGCAGGGGGAGCAGGCTCAGGATGGTCTGTGCTGCCGCCTTTCGAAGCTGTGACAAGCGTGCACTCGTTTCCTGGGATGAGTGCTGGAGCAGGTTTCTGGATTGGGCATCTGCTTTGGAGGATGTCCGTGTGAGGGTGAGAGGGGAAAAAGACTCGTCTCTCTAATTTGGGGAATTTCTCTAGGTGAGTGAAAGGAGTCTTTGGGGGAAGGTCTCTGGGTGGATCTGAGGGAATCTCAGGGTCAGGGTCAGATCATCTGTCATCTGGCTGGGATGGAATCAGCTCTCTGGATGGAGGGTTTCTGGGTGAGCTGACTGGAGCATCCTGTAGGGGTAAAGGAGATCTGAGTGAGTGATCAGAGCCCCCCTGCCTCTTTCACGTAGGCGGTCCTCGTTCAGATGTCGGCCGCTGGGGCGGAAACCCCTGGCAGCCCCCCACCACACCTTCTCCAGAGCCAGAACCAGAGCCAGACAGACGTTCTCGCCGCGGGGGCCGTTCCTTCTGGGCTCGCTGCTGTGGCTGCTGCTCTTGCCGGAACACAGAAGACGATGACTGGGGGCCTGAGCGCCATGGAGACCGGGGAGGTCGAGGATCTGGCTCCAGGAATCGAAGACCCGACTCCCGGGGCTCAGACTCCCGCCAGCCTGGCTCCCGGGACTCCCGCCGGCCTGGCTCCCGGGACTCCCGCCGGCCTGGCTCCCGGGACTCCCGCCGGCCTGGCTCCCGGGGCAGTGCTGTGAACGCAGCTGGAGATGGCACCATCCGGGGTGAGGCCCACCTGGCCATGTTATCTGAGAGCCAAAATGCCTTAATTGGGCCTGAGGCTCATTCTGACATCTCTGGGGGCCTGGGAGGCTAGTGGTGGGGGCCTGGACGCCCCGTGGGGCTTTACTGAGCTGGAGCTGTGGCCTTGCAGAGGGAATGCTGGTGGTGACTGGTGTGGATCTGCTGAGTTCACGCTCAGACCAGAACCGCCGAGAGCACCACACGGACGAGTTCGAGTACGATGAGCTGATTCTCCGCCGTGGGCAGCCTTTCCAAATGGTCCTCTTCCTGTCTCGTCCCTATGAGTCGTCTGATCATGTCACCCTGGAGCTGTGCATCGGTCAGTGGAGCCTGCAGTGGGGGATGGGGATGATGGTGGTGAAGTGAAGTAGGGGTGGTGGTGGAGTAGGGATAGGGAGCTGGTTAGCAGGGCTGCCAGCCCTGGTATTAGGGTCACAGGGATGTCTTTAGGCTCCTCCCTTACCCCACTCCTCACCCCTGCCAGCTAAGGCAGGTGTAATCATGTAAGTATGTCCCCCGGAGGGAGGGTCTTGGCTTCCCTGTTTTCGTTTCCTAAGCTCACCCTCTCCGAGCCTCCAGGAGCATTTGTCCCAAGATACTTTTCCTTTGGATCCTTACTACTGCATCCTCTCAGGTGTTGCTGCTTTTGGGTATCTTTCTTTCTGGGTCTGCCCTCCTTCCCCAGGATGTGACTTCACTCTCTGTCCAACTCTGTCTCTCTGTTCCCATGGCCCAGGGCAGGTGCCTCCCTCATTGCATTGCTTGGTGGCCATTGACTGCCTAGGCTGATGATTATACTGCTGCCGGGGGCGGGTGACTCCTGGTACCCTTTGATTAGGGCCTAGCCTTGCCCACCCCAGCCTCTAATTTCCCAGGTACCCTTACCACCTCCAGCAGGGATGCCCTGGGCTCTGGCATCTGCAGCCCCAGTGAGCAGGCAGGCTTTCAGGACAGGAACTGTGCTTTCATGTGGGGCAGGGCCACCTAGACCCAGACAGGGCGGCTCTGCTCCTCCTGCCCGGGTACTGGGACAGTCAGGCAGGTAGAGGGTGACGGTGACCTGGTCTCTTCTGCTCACCTCCGAGTTAAGTGCAAGGGAACAGGTTTGGGATGTTGGACTGGAGCTCTGCCCTGACATGTGGGCACGCATCGGGTGGGGACAGAGCTATTCTCAATCTGGCCCAGGTAATTGTCCAACTTGGGACACACATCCTGGGTGGGGCTGAAAGAAGTCCAAGGCTCCGTCCCCCTGCTTCAAGTGGGCTACAGCAGCTAACTGGTGTTTCCTCCACGGCAGGAAATAATCCCGAGGTGGGCAAGGGCACCCATGTGATCATCCCGGTGGGCAAGGGGGGCAGTGGAGGCTGGAAGGCCCAGGTGACCAAGTCCAGTGGGCAGAATCTGAACCTACGGGTCCACACCTCCCCCAATGCCATCATCGGCAAGTTCCAGTTCACCATCCGCACACGCTGTGAAGCTGGAGATTTCCAATTGCCCTTTGACCCCCGCAATGAGATCTACATCCTCTTCAATCCCTGGTGCCCAGGTGAGCTGCTGGAGCAAAACGCGGACAGGAGGGGAGGGCGTGTAGGGCTTCCTTCGCTAGATCTGGCTACGCGCCTGGGTGCCTAGCCCTAGGAGAAGCCAGCTTCCCAGTGTCCAGGTGAGGGAACCTCGATGCAGGACGTAGAGAAGTGACCAGCCCAAGGTCACAGAGCCGCATCACCTCTCCTGGTGAAGGGCCCTGGTAACAGCCACCCTTCTCCCATTATCCCCTATCCTGTTTGCTCTGTCCTTCCTGGAAGCAGTGCTGTCAGGCTAGAGGCGTCCCTGCTCTTCCTCTGCAGTCATGAGCCCTGCAGAAGCAGCTGAGGGGCAGGTGGGACCCAGGGAGAGGGCTGAAGGGAACCAGGCATATGTGTTTTGGGGACACAGAGGACATCGTGTATGTGGACCATGAGGACTGGCGGCAGGAGTATGTGCTTAATGAGTCTGGGCGAATTTACTATGGGACAGAAGCGCAGATTGGCGAGCGGACCTGGAACTACGGCCAGGTAGGGTTGGCTGGGGCCTCGTGCCCTTAGGGGCACTAGAGGCAGGTGAGGTGGGGTGGGGGCGCAGGTGCTAGCCTAAGGGTCACCTCTGCCCTGGCTCCCCCCAGTTTGACCACGGGGTGCTGGACGCTTGCCTGTACATCCTGGACCGGCGGGGCATGCCCTATGGAGGCCGCGGGGACCCCGTCAGTGTCTCCCGGGTCATCTCTGCCATGGTGAGCCCCCTTGAGTCTCTGAGCCCTACTGAGTGTCTGCCTGCTGTCTCCCGCCCCCACTCCTACCATTTCTGATTCTTCCAGGACCCCAGCCCTGTCCGTGCCCTTGCAAAAGGTACGGTGGGAAGGGATCTCACTCATCTCCCCTCCCAACCTGCCCCCTAACCCTCCCCTTCCTGGCTCCAGTTCCAGCTCTTGTGGAATGTAGGGCCAAACCCCAAACTTGGCACACCCAGGATTCACATTCCTGTGTCAGACCAGGATGGTGGGGCAGAGGGCTGTGGGAGGGGCAGGCAGGACTCAGGCTGCCTCTGAATCCTGAGCGTTTAGGGGTGAGGGATGGTTGCAGGGCCAGGGGTTGGGCTGGGGGCCACATGGCAGGCCCTGAGCCTCTTCCCCAATTCTGCCCCACCCCATCCTGTCCTGGACAGGTGAACTCCTTGGATGACAATGGGGTCCTGATTGGGAACTGGTCTGGAGATTATTCCCGCGGCACCAACCCATCAGCATGGGTGGGCAGCGTGGAGATCCTTCTCAGCTACCTACGCACCGGCAACTCTGTCCCCTTCGGCCAGTGCTGGGTCTTCGCTGGTGTGACCACCACAGGTAGTGGAGGGATGGGACGGGAACCGCCTGGGCTTTACACGGAGGGTGGAAGGAAGCTAGGCTCCACCTTCATGAGCCCAGCCCAGTTGTGGCTGCAGTGCAGGGACGGGCGGGGGTGGCTGGCAGGCTGGCCTTAATTATCATTAATTAGTGTTAACAACCCAGAAAGGCCTAGAGGAGAGGAGGGAGAAGGGACAGTCAGGCACAAGGCCAGGCAGGTGGCCTGGCTTCCCCTAACACCCAACACTCCCTGGCTCGGTGAACTTCTGACTCTAGTGACCCCTGACCCAGCTTGGCAACCCCAGTTGCCCCTGTCCCCTTGCTATTCCTGACCTCATGCCTCACCTGCCCCCCTACCCCTGCCCTGGCCCGGGGCCCTGAACCCAACCCTGGCCGCCCCCCTACAGTGCTGCGCTGCCTGGGCCTGGCCACCCGTACTGTCACCAACTTCAACTCCGCGCACGACACAGACACTTCCCTCACCATGGACATCTACTTCGATGAGAACATGAAGCCCCTGGAGCACCTGAACCATGATTCTGTCTGGTGAGGCTGGGGCTGGGCTGGGCTGCCTGTCCCTGCTGATGACCAGAGACCTGAGGCCTGGATATCGAGAGCAGGGGATGCTGGGGAGGCCCCAGGTAGGCAGCCCACCGAGCCCTCCATCTATGTCCATCCAGGAACTTCCACGTGTGGAACGACTGTTGGATGAAGAGGCCAGATCTGCCCTCAGGCTTCGATGGATGGCAGGTTGTGGACGCCACACCCCAGGAAACCAGCAGTGGTGAGCAGGGCCCCTGCCTGGCTCCTAGACCCCACTGGGGGCCCCTCCCTGTGTCCCCAACTAGGGGAACAAACTCCAGTGTCCTGGACAGGGACTTGGAGTCAGATCCTTTCGTTCCACAGTTCTTCAGACGGACTCATGAGGGCAATCACCATGTGACCGTCATTTATTTTCACCTTTCTGCATAATTATTTGCCCCAATTTTATTTATTTATAATGGTTATTACACTCAGATGGCTCAAAAGTCCAAAGATTTGAGAGAATTCAGGGAGAGGTTTCCCTCACCCAACAAATCCACTTTTTCTACTTACATTTTTATTTACATGTCCTGGAGATAATTAATTGAAAGACCTTTTTATTTATATATATATATATATTTTATAGTTTAAAAAGTCACTATTTTAAGTAAAGAGCTTCCCAGGTGACTCAGTGGTAAAGAATTCACCTGCCAATTCAGGAGATGCAGGTTCGATCCTTGGCTTGGGAAGATCCCCTGGAGGAGGTCATGGCAACCCACTCCGGTATTCTTGCCTGGAGAATTCCACGGACAGAGGAGCCTGGTGGGCTACAGTCCATGGGGTCATAATGAGTCGGACACAACTGAGTGACTAAGCACATTTTAAGTAAAACATGCTTGGAAGGAAAAAATATATAGAATTGTGTAACATAAAATGGAAAATTTCCTATTCTCTCTCAGGTGGTTTCAGTTTTGTTTCAAGGAAATTTCTAGACCTGAATTCCGGGAACAGATTCCAGAAATCTGTGTGTTTTGAAAGTTCCCCTGGTGATGTTGCAGATCGGCTGGGTTAGAGGCTTTCTCTAGGGCACAGTGTTAGGTCAGCAGCAGCGTGAACCCAGCCCCTGACTTCCTCTCTTTTGACACATATTCTTGCTTTTACCAAGTTCTTCTCATTGCTCCGCTGAGTTATATATATGGTATGGGGGAAAAAATCAGGGTTCAGGTAGGTTCAAAGGAGATAACAGCTTCTATAACGCAGTCCAGCCTAAGAAATAATCACTGATGGTGTAACCTACTAGTCTCTGTTCCACAACGAATGTTTCTGCAAAAATTAGATCTCCCCAGACTTTCCTGGTGGCCCACTAGTTAAGACTCCACACTTCCACTGCCAGGGCTGCAGGTTCGGTCCCTGGTGGGGGAAGTTTTGCATGCCATGAGGTGCAGTCAAAAACAAAATTAGATCTCAAACAGGTCCCCCACACCCTTCCCACTTAATAATCTGGCCCCAGGGAGCCCTCACCTGCCCCTCCAGCTGCTTCTCCCCTCCCTGTCTCCCCCTTCTCCCTTCCTCACCCTGAGTCAGATAGCCCTCCCCTAGCCTACCTTCCTCTTCTGGTCTCTGACCAGACCCGTCCCTCTCAATCATCTCTGTAAATAGTGCCCCCTGAGTTATACAACCCCAGAGATGCCTGTGATGTTGAAACAGCCTGTCACAG
Source organism: Bos grunniens (assembly GCF_055505025.1). Lineage (NCBI taxonomy): Eukaryota > Metazoa > Chordata > Mammalia > Artiodactyla > Bovidae > Bos > Bos grunniens. Next base: position 81,458,127 of record NC_141174.1, on the reverse strand, counting down.
GACACCAGGAGACATGAGTTCCAGTCCCCACTCTAGGAAGTGGGTGGGCTAGGTGGCAGGCAGGGATTCTGAGGCCAGCCAGGCCCGGGCTTGATTCTAGCTTGATCACTTCTTAGATATGTCATCTTAGGCCAGTTCCTTGCACCTTTGAGCTCTGGTGTTCTTGTTTGTAATATGGGGATGATGTATACCTTATAGGGTGATTGGGAGGATCAAATGAGAAGTCATATTAGACTAGCAGCATGGCTGGAGCTTAGTAGCTACTTAGTAAGGATTAGCTCCTTCCAGTCTCTCTGTGTCCGGCTGTCTTACATCTCCTGGCAGTCACTTTGCCTTGCTGAGCCTATTTCCCCATCTGTAAAAGGAGACCCTAGTTCAAGGTATTTTCTAAGATTCTCTCCTGTTGGACAGCCCTCACTTCCTGTTCTGTGTCCTCTCAGCCACACCTCCTCTCTATCAACCTGTCTCCTCCAGAAAGCCCTCCAGAGCATGTTGAAGACAGACATTGTTTCCTACCAGCTCCCCTGTCACCTCCCCACAGAAAGGATACCGTGGGCTATAGAGCTGAGGGTGGTTCTGGATCTTTCTGGAATGGTGACTGTGATTTCATCTCTTTCCAAGCTGGCAAGCAGAGCCATAATGGGCTCTGGGTTTGTTTTGATGTAGGATGGGGTGGGTGGGGTGGGATCTTGACCTCTGGGGGTCATAGACAGCCGACATCCAGCTTCAGCCAATGGAGGAAGTGTGCCAGCAATTCGGTTAACAAGGCAGGCTTATCCCCGCTACAGTCGTCACTGCCCCTCTCACCCCCACCAATGACTGAAGCAAAATAGAACTGCTCTCCCCTTTGTTTGCCCTCCCTGAGCTGGACTGTGAAGTGAAATCAGTCAGTCGTGTCCAACTCTTTGTGACCCCATGGACTGTAGCCTGCCAGGTTCCTCAGTCCATGGGATTTTCTGGCAAGAATACTGGAGTGGGTTGCCATTTCCTTCTTCAGGGGATCTTCCTGACCCAGGGATCAAACCCAAGTCTCCTGCATTGCAGACAGACTCTTTACCGTCTGAGCCACCAGAGAATCTGGACTGGTGGGGGCTGAACCTGGGCAGTGGGCACTGGGTGGGCTTGGAAGGGTGGGCCCAGGATCTGGGGGTCCTACTCAGCCTCCCTGGATCTCTCACCCCTGTGGTGCCCTCACTCCCATAGGCATCTTCTGCTGTGGGCCCTGCTCTGTGCAGTCCATCAAGAATGGCTTGGTCTACATGAAGTACGACACACCCTTCATTTTTGCAGAGGTGAGAGCTGTGCACCTGGTGCCTTCATGGGCGGCCTGGGGAGACCAGGGCACTGGCGTTGGTCCTAGGTTCTCCAGGCGTGCCCCACTGCTGACCAACTACCTCTGTGACCTTGGGCAGGTCACTCATTCTACAAATCTTAGTTTTCCCAACTGTAAAAAGCCATAATAATGGCTGCCGTGCTTTCTGTGCTCAGGATCAAAAGAAATAATGGGTATGAAATTGCTTTATAAGTCATGGAGTCAGCAAGTGAGTGCAAGGGATTACTGTTATTAATGCCCAATGCACTGTGAGGAGCCTCCCAGATCAACTTCTTTCCTGCTTTCTGGCCTTGTCTGGCTCAGCTTGAAAAGTCTCCCAGTTTCACTCTGCCAGGAAGCTCCCAACCTTTGGATCCGGCCTTCCCTGCAGTTCCTAGGATCCGGGAAGGCAGCTGGAGGGTCATGCCCGCCCTCAGACCCTCTGGCTCATTCATTCCTGGCTCACACCCCTCACAACTGCCCTCCTGACAGGTGAACAGTGATAAAGTTTACTGGCAGCGACAGGATGACGGCAGCTTCAAGATCGTGTATGTGGAGGAGAAGGCCATCGGCTCACTCATCATTACGAAGGCCATTGGCTCCAACATGCGGGAAGACATCACGCACACTTATAAGCACCCAGAAGGTAGCAGCTCCCCATCCCGGCCAGCTCTGGCCACAACCAAGGGTGCCTTCCAAGCGCCCGCCCAGCCAGCAGCAGCTGTAAGCTCACCCTTGACCCTCAACCCCCAGGCTCAGAAGCAGAGCGGAAGGCAGTGGAGACCGCAGCCGCCCACGGCAGCAAACCCAATGTGTATGCCACGCGGGACTCAGCGGAGGATGTGGCCGTGCAGGTGGAGGCGCAGGACGCAGTGATGGGGCAGGACCTGATGGTCTCCGTGGTGCTGACCAACCGCGGCAGCAGCCTCCGCACCGTGAAGCTGCACCTCTACCTCTCTGTCACCTTCTACACCGGCGTCACGGGATCCGTCTTCAAGGAGAGCAAGAAGGAGGTGGTGCTGGCGCCGGGGGCCTGTAAGTGCCCCGTCCCCAGCCTGTAGCACCCGCCTCCATGGCTGGGTAGCCCAGGGCTGGGGACATGGAGACCTGGGGAGGCTGGGTCTGGGGAAGCAGGCCTCGGTGACACCAGGCCTCTTCCCTGCAGCGGAGCGTGTGACCATGCCTGTGGCCTACAAGGAATACCGGGTCCACCTCGTAGACCAGGGGGCCATGCTGCTCAACATCTCAGGCCACGTGAAGGAGAACGGGCAGGTGCTGGCCAAGCAGCACACCTTCCGTCTGCGTACCCCAGACCTCAGTCTCACGGTAGAGCAGCGGGCTGGGCTGGGGCAGATTGGAGGGCGAGGCGCAGGGCACTAGGACAGAAGCAGTGGCGGGAGGAGGTCAGGGACCAGCCTGGGCTCTTGGGCTTTGGTTCCCTTTTCTGGAAAATCAGGTCTCCTTTCCCTTACTCTGGGGTGGCTTCAGCTGGGGAGTAGGTTGGACTTTCCTCTCTGGCTTTGGGTGAGCCCTCCCCCAGAGGCAGGAATGTGGGGTCAGGGCGGTCTTCATTCTAAGGAGCTTTCCCTCCCTCTCTGGTGGGACTGTCCAGTCCCATAAATTTGGCCCGAGGCTCTGATAATGGGGGTCTCTTTCTCTCTCAGTTACTGGGAGCAGCCGTGGTTGGCCAGGAGTGCGAAGTACAGATTGTCTTCAAGAACCCGCTGCCTGTCACCCTCACCAACGTCGTCTTCCGGCTCGAGGGCTCCGGGTTGCAGAGGCCCAAGATCCTCAATGTTGGGTGAGTGCAGCCCCTCCTTCTGCCCCAGCCACTGCCCTTGCCAGCCTCCTGGCTGCATGGGTCCCACCTTTGTCCCTCTCCTGCTCAGGTCAGGACGGTAAGGTCTGTCACTTGGGGCCAGCCAGCAACACCTCCTGCCTGAGTTCAAGAAGGCCTGCTTCAGGCAGTGCTCCTCGGTGTCCCTGCCCTGCCTTGCTGGCTTGTTAGGGAGCTAAAACCTCAAATAGGAATCACTAGTAATTTGTCACTACTGTCGCCCAGCACTCAAGAGTTGAGCAGGCACTTTCAGGAATGTAAGCTCATTTGGAGACCCCCAATACCCTTTAAAGTACATTAGAGATAATCATATGATGAGCTTCAGGTCCTGGCTTCATCACTCATGGGCTGTGTGCTCTATGTATGATCTTCTCTATGCCTCAGTTTTCTCACCTGTAAAGCGGGGATAACAGTAATAACCTGGCTCTGAGAATCACAGGAGACAATGCATGTAAAGGCCTCAGCGTGGTGCTGGGCACAGCATCAGTGCTCCGCTGGTAGCTGCCCCCCTTTACAGATGCGGCAGCTGAGAATCACAGGAGACAATGCATGTAAAGGCCTCAGCGTGGTGCTGGGCACAGCACCAGTGCTCTGCTGGTAGCTGCCCCCCCTTTACAGATGGGGCGGCTGGTGGCCACATCTCCCAGAGGGTCTCGGCTCCTAAGGGGCAGGCTCCACTCCTCCACCACAGTGAGCACCTCACGCAGGCTCTCGAGCTGGTTGCTGGGCTGGTGTGGTGAGCAGAGTGAACAGTTCCTAAGGAGAGAGCCCTGTGCCTCAGGCCCTCATCCCACCTGCTGGGGCCTGATCCCAAGCCAGGGGAGGCTGTGTGCCCAGCAAGTGCCCAAGGTCGTGTTCCCAGGCCATGCTGCCACCTCTGACATGGACTCACACATGCAGGAACAGGGAAAGCAGAGAAGGCCAGAGGCTGACCTTTAAGATCAGCTTTCTGGTGACAGGAGCAGGCATTTTCCTCATCCAATAAAGAGCACCCGAAGGAAAGTGATCACACTCACGGAGGGGCTGGGTGGGGAAACAGAGGGTCCCTGACCACCCTACCCATCCCTCTCCCCCAACACACAGGCTCTGCCTGGGGGTGGCCACCCCTTTCGCCAACAGACCAGAGCTGAAAAGGCTGCTGTTCTGACCTTTGCCCCATCCTGGGCTCCTGGGTGATGGGACACCTCACAAAGGAGCGCTCTCTTCCTATCGCCCTAAAAGAGTTTCTGGCAGCTTAGAGAGTGGAGCTTGGAACTCCCAGGCAGCCTGCTTGCTGGGGTCTCTCACCTGCCGCTGACAGACAGAGGTTCCTCTGTCCTGAGGGGTCCCCGGAGCTGGGCTCCCTTCAGCTTCTCTGCCAGATCTTTGATTCTCTTCCCTTCCAGGGAGTAAGGCAAGGGCCACCCACACTGCGTACTGGAGACTCAGCCCCTCTCTTCAGCTGTGGGGCTTGTATGGGCCCAGTCTCCCCACTAGTAAATGAGAGGGTTGGATGGTGGTTTCTCAAAGCAGGCACTCGGTTGACATTCTGTGGCTCCTCCAGCTACTGTGAGCCCAGGCGGGGCCTCCAGCACGGGTGAGAGCCCCGAGCTGCTGATTTGGGTATATTATTGGCTGGCCAAAAAGTTCATTTGGGTTTTCCCCTAACATCTTAGAGAAAATCCCTGAACAAACTTCTTGGCCAACCCAAGCAATTCCAAAATTGGCATTACTTTGCTCTCATTTGCACATCAAAGGCTGTGGTATGGAGCCTCATTATGGCAGAAGGCATGCCACCCCACCTGCTGACTGGCCACTTAATAAACATTCCAGCACTTACTCCTCCAGACAGCTGTTGTCACCACTAAAGCAGTCACCAGGGGAAGCTAGAAGTCTGCTCCAAACCCTTCTCGGGAATTTCCCCCAGAGCCTGAATCACATTCTCTAGAATGTCCTTAGAGTGGTCTTCTAAAGGAGTGAATTTGACTTTGGGGAGACAGCTTCAAGTCATTTAGAACTAAGATTGATTAATAAGGTAAATAAGTGAGCCGGGTGGGTCATAATGCCCTTTTCAATCAGAAATGAACCTTGGCTGTAAAGGAGGGACAGTGACTTGGCCAGGTGTGAGTGCACGCCCAAGTGGGTACATGTAATGTGTGTGTGGTTTTAAATGGCTGTGAAGGAAAATCTGAGAGGAGCTTTTTTAAATGTTCAATGTGGTGGAACAAGAGCATAAATGCTAATTTGATGCTAATACTCAAATTGGCATCAAAGACAATGCTAATTTGGATGTCTAAGTTCTGATGTCCTGTCAGGGAGTTTGTTTTATTACTGGCACTCAGTTGTGGGCACATTCCAGTGTTCGTAGCTGATGTGTTTGCCTCAAACTCTCAAACTAGGGTGCAGTCAAGGTCTCGCCCGACACTAAGATCAGGGTAGGGAGAGATCTTGACATCCCTAGTTGGAACCTAGAGAGCAATTTATCTTGGAAATAATCTTATAAATAAAGGCTAGGCTCTGAAATAGTACAGTTCAATTACACATGTGTGTGCTCAGTTGCTTCAGTTGTGTCTGACTCTTTGTGACCCTATGGACTGAAGCCCACCAGGCTCCTCTCTCCACGGGGATTTTCCAGGCAAGAATACTGGAGTGGGTTGCCATGCCCTCCTCCAGGGCATCTTCCCGATCTGGGGATCAAACCCATGTCTCCTGAGTCTTCTGCATTGCAGGAAAATTCTTTACCCCTGAGCCACCGGAGAAGCCCCACAGTTCAATTATAGTATGGGTAAATAGACTTTTGAAGGCTGGTCTGAACCCAAACAACCTTTAACCTCATATCAATGGAAAAGTGGGCACAAATTAAAAACACAGATTTGTTACCAGGCAGAGTACAGCTTGAGGCTTCCGCTGTAACTCAGTGGTAAAGAAACCACTTGCAATGCAGGAGCTTAGGAGATGCAGATTCTGTCCCTGGGTTGGGAAGATCTCCTAGAGGAGGGCATAGCAACCCACTCCAATATTCTTGCCTGGAGAATCCCATGGACAGAGGAGCCTGGCGGGCTTCAGGGCACAGGGGCTCAGAGTCAAAGATGACTGAGGCAACTGAGCACGCACGCAGAGTATAGCCTACCTGTTAAGTTGTAGACTGAATTTCAAGTTGGATATTCTGATAGGAAGTCTAGAAATTAAGTCTACAACCTATCAGGTAGGCTATAGACATCTATCTTCCAGACTTTCCTACTTCTCGCCTTCATAGAGCTTGGAGGCACCTTCAAGACCGTCTGATCCCACCCCATCATTTTATATTCACTTCCATTTTACATCAGAAAGTGAGGATGACTGGTACGTGTTCTAAACTACACAGTTAATGGGGTAGAAGAAGTACAGAGTGGTCCAGGGACGTCCCTTGGCAGCAGGCTCCAAGCTAAATGTTTTGCCCCAAGGAAATCTTTGATGTTGGGGTGTTGGCTCATTCCCTTGGAGGACTGTGGTGTTTGCACAAGTCTGGCTCCAGAAATCGTCCCCAAGGCAGGCTCAAGTTTAGCAGGGGCCAGAGGTAAGGGTTTCAGGCAGAGGTGGGAAAGGACAGACGCTAACAGGTGTGATCAACTGCAATATACATTCAGTCACAGTCAATGTGTCTGCGCACATGCAGATTGCTGGAGGAGCTCAGAGAAAGGCGAGATTCATTTTCCTGAGGGTAGGAGGTGCTCCAGGGAGCCCCCAGTGAAGAGGAGGTGTGAACTGGGTCTGGAGGCAGCCCAGAGGCAAGGCAAGAAAACGGGGTGAATTCAGGGGAGGGGTGGAGCTCACTGGGGCTGGTGGGCAGGAGGAATGTGGTGGTGGTGGGGGTGGGGAATGATCCCAGGCAGGCGGGGTGAGTCAGAGTGAGCCTGTGTGTCAGGTCGGGGAGCTACAGTTTTGTCTATCTCCCAAGCAACAAGGAAGCCAAGCCCTTGAAAGGCTCAGTTCACCTCTGAGTGACTGGAAAAATGAATGGAAAATGAGATGAGAGGCAAGGAGGGCAGTTAGAAGGCAGGTGAAATTGTAAATTCCTGGAGAGGTGATCTGAGACTAGAGGTGCCTGGGAAGGAAGAAAATAAAGACACTGAGGGGTGTGTGTGTGTGTGTCTGTGTGTGTACACTAACGTGTATTTCTCTCACATACACACTTGCGTGTGTGTCAATTTAAAGATGCCAATTGTCTCTGTTCTTGGGAGGGACTGCAGTGTTGTTTGCTTGCCTTTTAGGGGACTCCAGTTTTGTTTTGTTTGGGGCTTTTTTTTCCTTTTTCTTTTTTTTTTGAGATAACATCCTAAGAGGTGATGGTAGCAGAGAACTCCTTTTCTTCCACCTTCTTCCTTGGCAAGCCTGGAAGTATTTGGCAACACTGTGTCAAGCCCCAAAGTCTCCTTTTGAGGTTTCCTTGATCTTGGAAACCCATTAGGGGATGGGGCTGACCTGGTTGGGGCAGGAGCATCAGTGATGGGAGAGGAAGGGGGCTGTGCTCGCTCTTCGCCCAGATGTTTGTGAGAGCAGGGAGGGAGGAGTTCTGAATGCCGAGGAGGTTTCCAGCTCGGCAGCTGGCTGAGTAGCTACTGATCACGCTTTGTGGAGGCGGACTTGGGGTTCAGGCTCTGTCCTCCTGTAGGTTAGGTCGTGGGTGTAGAGATTCCAGCTGAGCCCAGAAATGCCTGAAGGGCTCCGCCTGCTGCTCCTTTCTTCCAGCTGCCCCATCAGCCCTTACTCCCCACTCCACACCCTGTCACCCCAGGCCCATGACCCTATCTCTGCCCACAGGGACATTGGGGGCAACGAGACAGTGACCCTGCGCCAGACGTTCGTGCCTGTGAGACCAGGCCCCCGCCAGCTCATTGCCAGCTTGGATAGCCCACAGCTCTCCCAGGTGCACGGGGTCATCCAGGTGGACGTAGCCCCGGCCAGCGGAGGCGGGGCCTTCTCAGACATTAGAGGCAGCGGTCGCTCAGGGGAGACCATCCCCATGGCCTCTCGAGGTGGGGCTTAGCCCTGAGCCAGGAGCAACGGGACTGATGTCAGATGAGCAAGGACACTGCCTCAAGACGGGGGGCTACGGCAGAGAGGCTCCCCAGGGGCTTAGGTGGGAGACCCGGGCCCCTGGGAGGAGCTGATCTCATTTGCACAGATGCTGGACGTAGATGCTAATAAACTGTTTTTTAATAAAGCTGCTGTTCTGTCCATGTGTCAGTCTATGTCAAGCCAAGGAGTGTGGGCTCACGGCCTATCCTGGGGATGCAACTTGGCATTTCTGACACGCCTAGTTCTGAGAAGCGTGGTTGTCAGATCACCAATGGCACCTCTCAACAGCTCTTAATGGGGGCTGCTTGGCATCAGGACAGCCTCCAGTGCTTCCCTGGCCAGTCTCCCCCCACCCCAGGGTGCTTCTACTGACCGAAGCCCTTCTGAAGCTACCTGGGCTGAGGGGGACTGCCCCTTCCACAGCAGCCCCTAATGGAGAGAAGGAGCTAAATTCCTTTCTATGGGCACATGTTTGAGGTAGAAATAGGCTGGATTTCTCTGGGAACAGCAAAAGTCACTTTCCAGTATTGATCTTCAAATATCCTTGTCAAAGAATTTTTACAAAAGTAATACATGTTCAGTGTTAAGCATTAAGAAAATACAGAAAATGGTAAAGGAGAAAATAATAATCCTCAACTCCCACCATGTACAGAAAGTAACTTAACACTGTTTCACATGCTGCTTGCCACCATCCCCTGGAACCCTGCCCATAAATTCCTACAGAGTTAAATATTCTTTGAAAACACCTTGGTTAGAGACTAGATGGTAGACTAGGCCCTCCTGGTCCCTCGAATCTCTGGCTGCCGTTCTCACTCTCTTCAGCTGGTACCTCTGCCTCTGCTCAGGTGACTCAGGCCTCTGTCCTGGGCTGTCTGTCATCCAGCTACACTCTGCCAAGGTGAGCTCTGCCAGCCTTGAGGTTTTAAAGACTCCCCAAGTTGTATGTGTTCCTTGAACCCCAAACTTGTGTATTCACTGCCGTCTCCATATCTTTACAATGTGACTGTCCAATGTGGTTGTCTCATAGACACCCCAAGTGTACCAGGTCTGAAGTCAGACTCATGACCTCCCTCCAGCAGGTATCTTCCTGCAGCTTCCCCTCCTACATCAGTAAATGGCACTTCCATCTTTCCAGTTTCTTGGCCCCAAACTTTTGGAGTCACCCTTGACTCCTCTCTTTCTCTCATAACCCACATTTGGATCTGTCAGCAAATCTTGCTGGTTCTATCTCCCATTCATAGGTGTTCAGCTTCTGACCACTCCTCATCTCCTCCACAGCCACCATCCTGCTCAAGCTGCTTTCCTCCCCTAGCTGGACTGTTGCACTTGCTTCCTAATTATTTCCCCACTTTGACTCAGAATGAGCAAGTAGACCAGATCATGTCAATCCTCTACTCAAAGCCTTCCACTGCATCCCCTCAAATCAAAGTCCTTATAGCGCTCTGTGACTCCGACCCCCCCCCCCGCCACCCCGCCCCAGGCTCAGTCCATCCAGCGTGCTGGCCCCTTCCTACCTGGACAGTGTGAGGCACACTCCTGCTCCATGAGCTCCGTGGGGCTGCACTTTGCCTGCAGACTTCTTTCCCACGTGGCCCCACGGCCCACTCCCTCTTCTCCTTCAAGACTCGCTAACTGTCACCATCTTCTGGTCTTCTCTTCCATTCTATTTTATTTTATTCTTTTTTGCGGATCTCTGGGCCAGAGGTGCTGTAATGGCTGTGAAATATGTCAGATACACAAAAAATTAAGTTCAAGTTTTCCCTTTTTAGATCGTATACAAAATGACCGGGTCCCCACTCTGTGTACATCTGGAATTTTCTTTTCTGCAAACTTATAAGGACATTCAGTTTACAGTGGAATATCTGATCAACAGTTCTGAGTCCTTTCACATAATTTATCATCCAAACCCAGACACGCTTGAGATGAAAGGGGCATTAGAAATACATAATTTTTAAAAGCAACTATACTCCAATAAAAATAAAATTCTAATGCCTATTAAAAAAAGAAATATGTAATTTTTGAAACGTTTACTTTTGCTCAGTGTTTTGCTATACAGATGAACTTAAATAGTTCTGTTAAAACTATTCGCAAAGATTTTTTTTCTAAAAAGTGAATATATATGCACAGTAAATAAATATTTAAAATTTCAAATTATTCTTGCTATATATTCACAAACATCAATAAATTTCTTAGCTGTATTTCTAAGTAAGGTGTTACTGGCATTTTTTCTGAAGAATAAAGATTTTTCAGTATGGTTTTGTCACGCGAGTGTATGTTTCCCGGTTCTTTGTCTCGTCACAACAAAGATTTGGAGCAACGGACATTAAAGCCCTTGGCACGTCACAGCTCTCGGGTCTTGGAAAAACCGTGCTACAGCTCTTAGGCAAATCAGTGTCACAGCTCTATTTTATTTAGAAGATAGCAGGAGAATCCAAGACTCAAAGAGAAGAGAGTGGAGGAGTGCGAGGGGAGGGGGAGAGAAAGAGAGAGCAAGCGCCAGAGAGCGAGAGAGAGTGCATGGGCGCATGAGCGCACATGCACTCGGGAGAGAGAGTCCCCCATTCTATTTTAAAATTGCAGCACCTTCCATGTTTGCTGTCCCCCCTTGTTCTTTACTTTTCTCCAGAGTGCATGTTACCATGTGATGTTCTTATATTGAATTTTTGTATCGTTTGTTTATTCTCTAATTCTCTTTACCACTACTGCCCCTACTACTACTTCTACTACTAAGTCGCTTCAGTCGTGTCTGACTCTGTGCGACCCCAGAGACGGTAGCCCACCAGGCTGCCCCGTCCCTGGGATTCTCCAGGCAAGAACACTGGAGTGGGTTGCCATTTCCTTCTCCAATGCATGAAAGTGAAAAGTGAAAGTGAAGTCGCTCATTCGTGTCCGACTCTTCGAGACCCTATGGACTGCAGCCTACCAGGCTCCTCTGTCCATGGGATTTTCCAGGCAAGAGTACTGGAGTGGGGTGCCATTGCCTACTGCCCCATCCTAGTGCAATCCACCATGCTCCATCACTTGGATCAAAGTTCCAGTTCTCCCGCAAGACTTTGCCCTTCCCTGTCTATTCTCAACTTGGCATCCAGGGGATGCTTTTAAATGTCAATCAGATTATGTTACCAGTCTGCTCACACTCCCCAGTGGTTCCTCACCTCTCACAGAATGACAGCTATGGCTACTTCACCTTTCTTGTTTCTCAAAGTCTTGACATCATGGCCTTCCGACTGATGGTTTTCCCTGCCTGGCACATCATTCCCCTGCTATCCAGGTGGCAGGTACCTTCCTTTGAAGTCTGTCCTCGAATATCACTGTCTTAATGGAACCTTTTCTGGCCACCCAATTTTATTTTGTATTTATTTTTCTCTGTGCCAGGTCTTCACTGCTGCACGGGCTACTCTCTAGTTGTGATTCAAGGGAGGGCTTCTCACTGCAGTAGCTTCTCATTACGGAGCATAGGCTCTAAGCACGCTGGCTTCAGTAGTTGCGGCTCCCAGGCTCTAGAGCACAGGCTCAGTAGCTGTGGTGCACAAGCTTAGCTGCTCCAAGGCATGTGGGATCTTTCTGGATCAGGGATCGAACCCACAGTCGTCTCAATCGAACTCAATCGTCTCCTGCATTGGCAGGCACATTACTACTGAGCCACCAGGGAAGTCCCTGGCCACACTATTTTAAATTGCAACCCACTCTTCTCACGACCACTTTTCCTTGCCTTATTTTTCTCCATAACACCTATCTACATCCAACATAGTCAATATTTTAACAATGCATTTATTTATTGTGTCTCTCCTGCCCCAACTGTAATATAAAACAGTGATTTTTATATTTATAAACAGTGTAATATAAGCAGTGATTTTTGTCTGATTTTGTCTTTGTTATATGCTCAGAAGTTAGTGCATGGAAATACTCAGTGAATACTTGCTGAGTGAAGAAGAATTTGGTACTAACCTATGGCTTTCCTGGTGGCTCAGACGGTAAAGAGTCTAACTGTAGTGCGGGAGACCCAGGTTTGATCCCTGGGTTGGGAAGATCCCCTGGAGAAGGAAATGGCAACCCACTCCAGTATTCTTGCCTGGAAAATCCCATGGATGGAGGAGCCTGGTAGGTTACAGTCCACGGGGTCACAAAGAATCGGACATGATTGGGCGACTTTACTTATGTATAAGAATGACTGTCATCTTCACAACAACCGCTTAAGGTAGTTGGATTGTAATTCCCCCTCTACAGATGAAGAAACTGAGGCAAGGGGCTAGGGTACCTGTCAAAAATCATTAAGCAGTCTGGAATAGGATGGGAACCTGGGCAGTCTGGCTCCACAGCCTGCATTTTATCTGAGATTGAAAGTGGCCCCACAGAGTTCTTAATTTCACCCTCAAACTCTTCTTCCCCTAGTTTTTCCCATCTCATTGTTACTATGATCATCTAGTTGTTCCAGCCAAAAACCTACAAATCACCCTTGATTCCTCCCTATTCTCTCTCCCAAGGTTCACTCCAGCAGGATTTCTTATCAGTTCTATGTCCAAAATATATCCGAGTCTGTCCTCTCCACTTACACTGTCACTGTGCTCTTTCCCTATGGAACTGCCATAGCCTCCTGATGTTTTTCCACTCTTGTTTCTGAATAATCCAATTTCTACACAGCCAGTGAGCTTTCGAAGCTCTAAATTAAATCCTGGCACTCTCCTGCTTAAAACCAGACAGGGCTGGTACTGAACCCAAATTCATTTGTTTGCTTCTTGAAAGCCAATACTCAAGAGACACCTGTTGGTGGGAAGGACTAGCTGCATTATTCAGGAGGACATCAACCTCAGAAGATGGTGGACTAATGTCCCCAAACCATCTCCAAGTTGCCGGTTACAGGACAAAGCGTTATAAATTGGAGTTTCAGGGGTGTTCGAGATGGGGCTATGTGCAGAAGAGCAAAGTCAGCTCCAATAATAATAATAAATTGGCCATGTGGTGTTCTGGTCAGCACCATCTAGAAGGGTTTATGTGCATTTAGTCTTCTACTCCAGGCTCGGTCTGCTCCCATATTCTTAAGGCCAGTCCCTGGGATTCTTAAGCAAGCAAGATTGTCTCCCACTCAACTAGTCATTATCTAAAAGCTCTAAGACCGGCCAGGGTCAGTAGGGAGCGAAGATGCAGGTAAGTTTTAAAATCTGTGCTGCTGGAGCAGCTTATCTTATGGCTACACTTCCAGTGCTTTCCCAACACCCTTAGAACCATGCAAAGTGCTGCCCTCATCTATTTGGCCTTGCAGCCGTCTCTAACCTCAACTCCACCACTTGCCCCTGACCCTGCTGCCTCAGCCCCACAGTCCTTCTGCTTCTCAAATTCACCAACCTTCTACCTAAACCTTGGCATCTGTTCTTCCTTCTGGAGGAACACTCTTCCGCATGGCATGGCTGCCCCTCATTCTTCAGGTCTCAACTCAGATGTCACCTCCCTCAAAAGAGAGGGGATATATGTATACCTATGGCTGATTCATGTTGAGGTTTGACAGAAAACAACAAAATTCTGCAAAGCAATTATCCTTCAATTAAAAAATAAATGAATTTTTTAAAAAAAGATGTCGCCTCCCCATTGAACTCTTCTCTATCCATCAATCTGATTCATTGGTTACCGCCAGCCTCTTAAGTATATCACCCTATTTTATTTCGTATCCTACTTAGCACTTATTGTTTAACATCAGTGTGCTTGTTTGTTCATTAAATTCTGTCTCTTTTCTCTAAAATGTAAGCTCCTTAAGAGCCTGTCTGTTCACACCCAGGACCCAGAACAGGGTCGAGCACAGAGCTGCAGAAGTGTTTGCTACTTACACACTTAAAAGCAACAATTTGCAAGATGTAACTTATCATTGTTCCTTGAATGTGTGGAGCAAACTCCAATAGTTGTACTGTTTTTAAATAAAAATGATGTGATTTACTTGATTAATCTCTCATTCCTAGAAATTTAAGTCTTCCCAAAGTTTTACTATTTAATTTTTTTCTCAATTTAAAAAAAATTGGAGACTTCCCTGGTGGGCCAGTGGCTTAGACTGCATTCCTAATGCAGGGGGCTTGGGTTCGATCCCTACTCAGGGAACTAGATCCCGCATGCCACAACTGAGAGTTCTGCATGTCACAACTAAGACCAAGTGCAGCCAGATAAATTAAAAAATAATAATACATTTAAAAAATTGAAGTATAGTTGATTTAGTGTTAATTTCTACTGTGCAACAAAGTCAACCATTATACGTGTATATGTACATTCTTTTAAAATATTTTCCATTATAGTTTATCATAGGATATTGAATATATAGTTCCCTGTGCTATACAGTAGGGCTTTGTTATTTATCTGTTCTATATATACTAGTGCATCTGCTGCTGCTGCTGCTAAGTCGCTTCAGTCGTGTTCAACCCTGTGCGACCCCATAGATGGCAGCCCACCAGGCTCCCCTGTCCCTGGGGTTCTCCAGGCAAGAACACTGGAGTGGGTTGCCATTTCCTTCTCCAATGCATGAAAGTGAAAAGTGAAAGTGAAGTTGCTCAGTCATGTCTGACTTTTAACGATCCCATGGACTGCAGCCTACCAGGAGGTAGGTAGGAGGTCCATGGGATTTTCCAGGCAAGAGTACTGGAGTAGGGTGCCATTGCTAACCCCCAAACCTCAGTCCATCCCTCCCCTCCCCTCCAAAAGTTTTGCTATTCTAAATAGAGCTGTAATAAATATCCTTGTACAAGAAAATAAATCTTTGGGTTCATTTTAAATTATTTCCTTAAGATAACCCCCAGAGTGAGAATTATTATGTAAACAAGATTGAGCACATTTAAGGTGGTTCAATATACTTTATTAGTTTCCAGAAATACATCAGTATCTCTTTTTATTGAACTTGGGGGAAAATGTGAGAGCTTAAGATTTCTAACAACTTTGTAACTTGCTTCACATTTATTCACTTCATCCTGGTCCTCTGCATGTATCAGAACTCAAAAATGCTTGAAATCCTCAAAAAGAAAAAGAAAAACAACAACAAAAAAACGGGAAGGCAATGTTATTCCCCAAACAGCTAGAGGGAAAGAAATGAATATATGTTGAGCTCCTACTACGAGTTAAGCTCAAACTGGGTGCTTTATGGGGATCATCTCCTTTTATTTTCTGGGGGTGAGCATCAGAATCCCTATTGTCCCAGTTTAATTTGTTCTTAGGCCTCTGGCTCTCCTCCTACTAGAACGGAAGGGCAAGGACCTTATCTCTGTTACTCACGCTGATTCATAGCCTGTGACATACTAGGTGTTCATCAAATATCTGTTGAATGGAAAATGAACTAAATTGGAGGGTGATGGAGAGTCTGGAGGCTTAGGAGTGCAGTGGAGGATTATGTTTTGGAGCATTTGTGGGAAGAATGCATGAGTGATAACTAGTCCAGCTCTGGGAAGAGATAATTGGGTACTCAGGGAGAGCTGAGTAATGACCAGTCGAGCAAAACTCTTACTGGGATTGTACCTCAGCAAAAGTACTAGGGAAACCTATTTAATACCATTTACATTTTATATGATTATTTCCTTTACATCCTCCTTTATCTAACAGAACGCCTTCCTTAAAAAATTAAAGATGTATTCTTAGTTTTAAGAAATTCACTAGAAGACTTCCTTGGTGGCTCAGTGGTAAAGAATCCACCTGCCAATGCAGGAGACACAGGTTGAATCCCTAATCCGGGAAAATCCCACATGCCTCGGAGCAACTAAGCTCATGCACCACAACTACTGAGCCTGAGCTCTAGAGCCAGTACTCTACAGCAAGAAAAGTCACGGCAGTGAGAAGCTCAAACACCGCAACCAGAGGGGAGGCTCTGTTCGCCACAACTAGAGAAAGTCCACACATAGCAGTGAAGACCCAGTACAGCCCAAAATAAAATTTTTAAAAAAATGTAAAAAGAAATCTGCTAGAATTTGCTGAGGGAGGCTTGGGGAGATAACTATGAGGGCTTTTGTGGAGGTAGTCAACACATGAGCCACAGAAGATGAAAGTCAAGTCCACGAGGCAAGGACAAAGGACTCACCCAGTATGTGCAAAGCACAAAATATGAGACAACTCAGTATATCTGGAAATGCAAGCAGTTTGAAGAGGATTGGCTTATAGGTGCATGATAAGTGCAAAGTGGCAAGGAATGTGTTAGAAGAGGTAAATTTATTCAGATCATTAAAAATCCTTTTGCCATATTAATAAGGGGGAGCTTTCAGTTAGGGATGATGTGATCAATTTTGCATTTCACCAGATTTATGATGAAAGCAACATGGAAAAGAAATTAGGAGTTGGGCTGGAGGTAGGGAAACTAGAGTCTTCTCAATGTGAGAGACAGGGAACCTGATATAAGATACAGACTGTGAGCATGAAAAAAAGAGGGGGTAAGTTTGAAGGTTCCATTAGAAGTAGAATTGATTAGACTTGGTGAGGGATTAGATTTGGAGAACAGAGAGGACAAACTTAAGGGCAATGGTCTTGTTTTCTGAGTCACGGGTAAAGAAACATGTCATGCACAGAAATACAGAGGCCAGGAGAAAGAACAGAATTTAAAATAGAAGATAATTTTCAGTTTTCAGTCTGGCATATAAGGAGCTTAGAAGTTCTTCTCACTTCTGTCCTTACAAGTAGGATGAACAGAAAATCAAAAACCAAGAGAAAATCTTGAAGGAAGCCTGAGGGGTAGAAGTGGGTACATCTTATTTATAGAGGAGCAAGGATAAGAATTACATTGGGGGAATTTCCTGGTGGTCCGGTGATTAGGACCATGTGCTTTCACTGTCAGGGCCAGGTTCAATCCCTGGTTGGGGAACTAAGACCCTGCAACCCATGCGGGGAGGCCAAAATAATAATAATTACATCAGACTTCTTCAGAAACCAAGAAGAGAGCACAGTAAAATGTCTAAAGTGTTGAAGGAAAAAAAAGTCCATCAACCTAGACTTCTGTATCCAACAAGATTCTCTCTCAAAAGTGAAGGAGTAACACTTTTTCAGGCAAACAAAAATTGAGGGAGTTTGCAGCCAGAAGATCTAACTTGCAAGATATGCTACAAGAAATTCTTCAGAAAAGAAGGAAAACGACATAGGCCAGAAACTCAGATCTACATAAAGGCAGAACTTTAGGGAAAAGAATAAAGATAAAATTAAAAAGTCGGGTAACTAGAATTTCATAGATGTCCGATTTGAGTACTTTAGAACTTCCAGCTAGATGTCCCGCGGGCAGTCGAATACGGCTCTGCAGGGAGGAGTATAGGGGCCATTATCTCTAAGGAGATGGCCCATGGAAAGGGTAGTTTCACTAAATCGCTGTAAGGCGGTCAGAGCAGATAATTAATTCAGAAAACAAAGAATACACACTGTGTGTCAAGGTTCTGTCCCTGGAAATAAGGAGAGACTCCAGGAAGGGTGACAAGGAGAAAGACAAGTTATATGAGGGGGCTGACTGGAGTAAGCGCACAACAGAATTCGAAAAGGGAAATCTCTGTTACTATTTTTAGCACTACACGCCTTTAAAAAACATATCAAACACAGAAAAACACAAAAAATTACCTACAGTCTCACCATCTAGAAAAAAGTTAACTATCTGACGTATTTTTTTCAAACTTTGTATTTTATTTTTTAAGGGCGGGCGCCCTCTCCTGTTCTGTGAAAAGAGCCGAACCCTTACTGGAAGCCGCGCACCGCCCGGGGAAGGCTTTGAAGACGCTGGGATTTAAGGAATCGGATTAGAGAGGCTGAAGACGATGGAGAGGGAAACTGGCACGAACCTCCCTTTACAGACTAGAAATTCAAAGAACGAAGCGCTTTCTCTGCAGGCTCCCCGAAATAATGCACCGGTCGGGGGCGGAGCCCAGATCAGCGGCCCCGTCCACCCCGAAGCTGTCGGAAGTGCGCGAAAGCGAGGGCGGGGACCAGCAGCGGCGCCGGATCTGCCCGGGCGTGGCCTTGTGACGCGACGTCACGTATCCCCTGTCTGGCGGCCCATTGGTTCGCCACTACCACCCTTTTCCCGGGTAGGAGAACTGGTCGCAGAGCCGGAAGCGAGGTAGACTTCGGGTTTGAGACAGCGGCGGCGTTTCAGGCAGAGCGGTCTAGTGCCAGTGGAGCTGGCCAGCCTCTCCATTCAGGCTCCATCCCGAGTTGGAGAGAAACAGGATTCTGGTGGCCCTTGGGAGGCGCAGAGTCGGATAGCCAAGTATCCGTTGCAAACTGAAATAGCGGAGCTAGTGAGGGCCACCGGAAGCCCCGCCCCTGGGAGGAGTCGGGAAGCCGCGCCGAGGAGGTAGGAACCCAAAGAGACGGCCCCTGGGGTGGGGTCCGCCTGCCATGGCCACACCCCCGGGGGCCGGTCCCGCTGCTCTTCGCTTTGTAGCTGCTGCCAGCTGGCAAGTCATTCGCGGACGCTGCGTGGAGCATTTTCCCCGAGTAGTGGAGTTTCTGCGATACCTGCGCGCTGCTGCCCCTGGCTTGGTTCGCTACCGGCATCATGAACGCCTGTGTATGGGCCTAAAGGCCAAGGTATTGGAACCAATAGGACCTGGTAGAAGGGATAGGGATCGACTACTTGGGGGTGGAACCGGTAGGAAAAGGGCAGTTTGCTCCGACGTGGGCTTTCTGAGCTCAGTACCCTCCACAGTTGGTGGTGGACCTCATCCTGCAGGGCCGGCCTTGGGCCCAGGTTCTAAATGCCCTACATCACCACTTCCCAGAGTCTGGACCTGTAGTGCGGGACCCCAAAATCGTGAGTAACCCTTGAAGCGAGCCCTACCCCGGTTAATACCTGATGCAGCAAAGTTGCTTCTCTTCGTGGTCACTGGATACTGGTGCCCCTAACCTGTTTGCCTTCCTTACCCTCGACAGACAAAGCAGGATCTGAGGAAGATATCGGAGGCTCAGGAAACCTTTTGCCAGCAGGTGAAGCAGCTGGCAGAAGCCCCTGTTGATTTGGCCTCGAAGCTGCAGGTGGGACTGGCTGCTTTGGAAGCAGTGGTGTAGCTGTTGTCTCTAGCCCTCTCTGACCTGCTGCTTTTCCTCCTGCAGGAACTTGAACAAGAGTATGGGGAAACTTTTATGGCAGCCATGGAAAAGCTGTTTTTTGAGTATTTGTGTCAGCTGGAAAAAGCACTGCCTACGCTGCAGGCACAGCAGGTTTTGTTGGGGCAAAACACTTAAGGGCAGAATGCTGGGATGGCAGGTGGGGTTGTAACAAGGCCTGTGGTCTTCATGCCTCTCTCCCTTCTCACAGCTTCAGGATGTGCTGAGCTGGATGCAGCCTGGAGTTTCTATTACTTCTTCTTTTGTCTTGAGCCAATATGGTGTGGACATGGGGTGGCCACTTCCAGGTACCAGGACCATGTGGGAGAACTAAGAATTTGGGGGGTGGAGTTTTAGCTTGAGACCTTTTGAGACAGCCCACTGGAAGGGTTACATCGGCCTGAGGTATAAGAAACCAAGCTGAGTGGATGTGTTCGAATTTTAGCTTTTTAAGAAGCCTTGTTTTCTTCTTCAGAGTACTCTGCTACTGATTCAGTGAACACGACAGAGCCCTCAGAGCAGAGTCCTCCTCAGCAACCAAGACCAGCACTCCACGACCCTCTGCCAAAAGCCTCTCCTGGCCCACTGCTTCCTCAGGGACCAGCCTCGAGGAAGCATCCGGAACCTCTGACAGGCCACCATTTCAATCTGGCCCCTCTAGGCCGGCGAAGAATCCAGCCCCAGTGGGCACCCACTAGCAGAGGCCATAAGGAGCGCCCCACAGTCATGCTGCTCCCCTTCAGGGACGTGGGTTCACCAGCCCAGGTCACATCTAAGCCTGGGAAGAGCAAAGATGGCACACATACAGCAGATGCAGCCGGTGCTGTGGGCACCAGAGCACCCTCGACCGGGAAGTCTAAGAGTCCATCTGAGACCCTGGGAGGAAGAGCTCTGAAGGAGAATCCAACTGACTCATCTGCGTCGGAGCAAAAGGAGTGAGTAGAACAGCTGCATCTCCCTACTAGCAGCACGTGCCCTGCCCGCTTTCCTTTCACCCTGTCTTTGCTTGCTCCCACCTCAGGAACTGCCACATGGACTGCCACATGGAACCACTTAGACTGTCATTATCACCTCCTAGGAAGTCAGGTAGGTATCCTGAGTCAGAACCAGATCAAACAGCCCTTCCTCCTGGGGACTCCTGAGGATCTGTGTTCACTGAGGAGAGTGCCTGGACTCTGCTTTTCTCCCTACAGTGTGTCCTCCATCTTTGTACAGCTCTGACATTACCATAGGGGACCTGGTTTTGGACTCTGACGAGGAAGAAGATGGCCAGAGGGAAAGAAGAGTGAGTAGGAAAGCTGGGAAGTGGATGGGTGGGCAGAACAAGACAGAAAGTGACATGCTCTAGGATATGGAGGGCTCAGGGCACGTTTCAATGATGATAGGATCTCCCTGCTCCCTTCTCTGCAGGAATCTCTGGAAAACTATCAGAAGACAAAGTTTGACACCCTGATCCCCACCTTCTGTGAATATCTACCCTCTTCTGGCCCCAGCACTGTGTCTATCCCCTTCCCTGACTGTACAGACAGTTCTAGACTCCTGTGATAAGACTGAAATGCTCACGACATTCTGCCTGTCTCCTTTCTCTCATACAGTTTAGTGGGGATAAAGTGAAAGCCTGGGCTTGGGTTGCCCGACTATAATGCTGAAGTTACTTTGTAATGCTTGATAATTAAATTTTGGATTTGTTAAACACTGTCTTGATGCAAGGAAGGGGAATGAAGCCTTCTCTAAGGTCTAGGTAGGTCATTCTTGAGAAACATAACCAGCCTCTCTGGGGCTGGAACTGATCCTTTTGCCATTTTACTTCCCTTGGAGAGTGTTGTTCAGACATGTCCAATTACCAGGGCTGAGAGCCTGTAAGAAAAATTTCCTTTTGCTATTCTGAAAATACTCTGTGGTCCGATGCCAGAATATACTTTGTAAATTCTCATGCTGCCAGGTTCGTTGCAGGTAGTGGCTCTAGAATGGAGATATTTCACGGGAAGGGTACTCACTGTCCCTGACTCTACTCCACTTGCCCTGGGGTAGCACCCAGATGCCAGCCTTATGCAGAAAATCCCAGAATCTCAAAGTCATTGGGATCTCTCTTTATTGAGGTATTTAAATTATGTAAATACTTCCACGCTTTGTAGATATTCAGAGGTCTATTTAATGAATCCGATTAACAAAACATGATTCTAAAAGCCTACCTCTACCAGAACCAAGGCCACATAAAACATTTATGTATGAATCAGCCTCTCTTTTCAATCCTCTTCAGAATGCTGGGTCCCCAGATTCCCACTTGATTCTCTCAGCTTCCTTTTCTCAGCCTGCCTGCCTTGCTTCCTCCCCACTAAGTGCCGTCGGCATTTTGCATGTGCAAATAGAGAAGTACAGGATTACTGCAGGAACCGTCAGGAGAGGATAGGAAATGACCAAGTAATAGCCTAAGTAGCTGGGACGAGAGAGGGGCCCACTTGGGAGCCCTGTGGTGGATGCTAGAGCCCTGGGAGGGCAGAACTGCTCAGGTCTAGCTCTCGTCACTGAAGATCGGATTCACCTGCTGGGTGACACGGATGAAGGTAGTTCTCCGGCTCAGCTCCTTCAGCTTAGCTGCTCCCACGTAAGTGCAGGTGGAGCGGATGCCTCCAAGAATGTCTCGGATGGTATGTTCCACATCCCCTTTAAAGGGCACCTCCACTGTCTTTCCTTCTGAGGCCCTTAGAAGAAGAAAAGCTTTCTTACCTTTTCTCGCTGGATTCCTTACCCTGGTCTCTAGCATTTAGTCCTTCCCTGTTCATCACTTTTCTTCCAAGAACTGTACCATCCATCTCCCAGCAACCATGAGTTCTGCCATCACCCTTCTAGGAAAGTCATGCTTTCCAAGAACCCTTGGCCTCTGGCCACCACACCTACCTGTACTCAGCCACACCCCCGGCATACTTCTTCATGGCCATTTCGGAACTCATGCCGTAGAAGAGCTTGTACTTCCTGCCATTCCTCTCGATGAGCTCACCACCTGACTCACTGTGCCCAGCCAGCATGCCGCCCAGCATCACGAAGTCAGCCCCTGCCCCTGCCAGCACCAGCGAGAGGGTAAGAGATGAAACTGGCCCAGGTGCCCAAACTGTCACCCTCAGAAGCAACTCACACCAAGTTTTCAGGCCTCACAATGATTCTGGCATCTTCCTGGTTTTGTTTCCTTAGCTGGCCCATAACCCAAGCACACAGGCCTGCTCTGCCCTGACTCTATTCCTCAGTAGGCCTGACTTTTCCAAGAATTTCAAAAAGAGTCTCTGCCAGGCTTCTGCTCTCTGCTTTTTGTTGCTTTTGCCATCTGCCTCTTTTTACTGTGCCCAGCCAAGACTCACTTCAAGTGTCTCAAGAGCAAAGGTCTCCAACTTGAGTGTGAGCAAGGATGACCCAGGAAGCTGGGAAAGTACAGATCTGCAGCCCTACTCCCCAGAACTAGATCCTGTGGATGTGGTGTGGGGCTCGGACCTCTACTCCATCCAGTTGTCCAGGCGATGGTGCAGATGGTCCTGGCCCACATTTGGAGAGTCTGTATTAGAGTTTCAGGATGTCCCCTGCTGGCTGCCCCAGGTGACACCATAGACTTCTGGGTCCCTAGTCATATTATTAAAGAACAGCTTTCTTGGACTTCCCTAGCCTGATCCTCAACCCGCTCCAGTGTTCTTGCCTGGAGAATCCCAGGGACGGGGGAGCCTGGTGGGCTGCCGTCTATGGGGTCGCACACGGTTGGACACGACTGAGGCAACTCAGCAGCAGCAGCCTGATCCTAGACCCTCAGAGGTGACTCATCCTCTTCTACAGGATCCTCCTTACGTGCCCTCCTTACCGAAAGCCTTGGCCACATCCCCAGGACAGCTGCAGCCTCCATCCTGCAAAGTAAGGAGCACTGTGAAGAGACAGCATGGATGCCCCAAGCCCTCTAGGAGGTCCCAGCGGCCCAGCTCAATGCTGACAGGGACCCAGGAACCCTAATCCAAACTCTACCAGAACCTCCAGACGTGGGTGAGAACCCAGATGTTTGGCAGCTTCATACTCTATCCTGCCCTTGACCTTACTGAAATGATGTGGCCTTTGAGGCCGTGAGCAGCATCTGCACACTCCATCACTGCACTTAGCTGTGGATACCCCACTCCAGTTTTCTTCCGGGTGGTACACACGGAGCCTGAGAAGAATGTGACAAGAATGAGGATGAAGTTGTTCACAGGTGTCTGCCACTGGAGGGGTGGCCAGTGGCCCCCAGTGAACCAGCTTACCTGGTCCAATTCCCACTTTGATGATGTCAGCCCCAGAGAGGATCAGCTCTTCCACCATTTCTCCTGTTACCACATTCCCTGCCTGGGACAGAACCATCAAAACAGCATGCTCAGGGTCAGAAAGAGTCAACATTATTACGAAGAAGAGTTGCTGGGTTCCCCTTTTAGATGAGTCACTTCAGAGGACCCTGCTTCCCAAGCTGAGCTAAGGGGGTGAGTAGCCAGTGTTACGGTTGTACTAGGGTAAAGTGGGGTCTAGCTGGAATAAGATCACACTGGATTTACAGTAGATTTCTCTCCCTCCCGACCAAGACACCCAAACATATCCTGTCCTTAAATTGTTACGTCATGAGACCTCTCTGGCTTCAGGGGAAGTGGGAGGACATGGTAATGTAGGCTCAGTACCCACCTACCCAGCTGTATTTGCTTTTGATGAACAGGACAGAGAGACCCCACAATGCTGTGAAGAAAACAAGGCCTTGTCATCACTCCCCTGAGCTTGTAAAAAATAAAACTGCATTTCATGCAACCCCTTTAATGTAAGACCGTAGTGTCTGTCCATGTCTTTGGGCAGGTGTGTATGTACCAGAGATATGTACAATGCATAAGTGTTCCATTGTGGTTTGGTGAGTGACATCGGGTACTGGATTTACAAGACCGTGTATCAAGGGTCAGAGAAAACAGCACTGGCCAGTAAACAAACATCTAAAATGGGGAACCGTGGATAACCACCCAGTGCCATGATTAAGTGGACTAGGAAATGCAGTAGAGGAGAAAGGAACTTATAACAAAACCGAGTGGCAGGAAGAGTGGAGGAAGGAGAGGAACGGACCCACTAGAGGGCAACAGACATACCATGATGGTGTGTGCAGGGAAGCGCTTCCGCACATCCTTCACAAATTCCACAAAGTGTTCAGAGTAGCCATTGGCCACGTCCAGGCATACATACTTCACCTGGGGAATAGCGTTCAGGATCTGTTCCAGCTGCTCAAAGTCCGAAGAGCCTGTGCCTGAGCTGGCAGCCAGATGCTGTGAGAGAAACAGGGCCATGAGCATGTCAGAGGCAACAACATGGCTGGTTAGCCAAGGGGAGTGGGGAGGTCAGGGTTGGAAGACAAGCAAAAGGGATTGTCGGAAGACGGCTAAGGCAGGGGTCGGGAGGACCGGTGTTACCTCAAGACAGTCAGGATTCTGGCTGGCAAACTCTTTCCACTGCTCGAGGCTGTAGTGTTTATGGACAGCAGTGAAGAGGGAGAACTGGGGAGAAGAAAGCGTTAAAAAGGAAAGAACTTGTTAGAACCGCTTTCTCTGGAAACAGACCTTTATATTATCCTATCTGAGGGACAAAAGGACTGAAGTCTGGAAAAAGCAACTTGAAGATGTCAGTGGTTGAGCTGAGACCTCAGTTCCACCATTATTCTCCCTACAAATGCAATCGGGCTTTTCCACATAAGCCAGTACCTGCCCAACACTCCCACCAAAGCACTAAGTCATTTGGATTGGACTTTACCTGCCAGCGTGTGCAGTGCTTCTGACTTAAAAGG
Organism: Bos grunniens; assembly: GCF_055505025.1. NCBI lineage: Eukaryota > Metazoa > Chordata > Mammalia > Artiodactyla > Bovidae > Bos > Bos grunniens. The sequence continues at coordinate 81,433,095 of NC_141174.1, read as the reverse complement.
TGACAAGGACAAGCTGTTGGTGCAGTGGGATAAGCAGCAGACAAGAGAGAACCATGAAAAGGCTGTACAGAGACAGTGTCTGCCTGCACTGACTCAGCTCCTCCAATGACAACCTAGTACAGAACTAACCTATTTTTGGTATTTTCTGTTCCATTTATCAGCAGTAATTCAGTGAGCCTAAATGCTCACAAAATCAAAAGAGGTAAAGCCTTAAGGTTAACAGCCAATAAGGTACTACCCTTTCTCCATCTCTGCTAAAGTAGTGGACAAAAGGGACTTTGTCGGTGGGCCAGTGGTTGAGACTCACTTCCCATGCAGGGGGTGGGTTCGATCCCTGGTGCCACATGCTTCAACACATGGAACCCACCCCCCCCCAAAAAAAGTAATGGACAGATTTTCTTAAGTCATGGACCAACCTGAAAAGTCTGTTTCATTCAGCCTGTTTTGGTTAACCAAGTTCAAGGCTAGAATGACTCATCAGACTTATGTTCCCTAGCTCAAAAAATTGCAGACAACATCCCAATACAAAGGCCACTGTGAATGCTGGTGTTTGTGCTTTAAAACTGCAGACATGTGAATAAACAAGGCAGCAGTTGAGAAAGCACAAATCTTGCAACTGATGAGATCCAAGGGATTAGCCGGCAGTAAGGAAGTGCGCATGCTATACTCAGACATCATCAACATTGCCCAGCCAAAGCTGCTACTGAATTCTGCTTTCTCAGAACACTGCCACTAACAAAGAAAAATCACTCTAGGAAGTCATCACACCTGGGAGATATCTTGGCATAGGGTGGCATGATGAATACATCCAATTACATACCAAGCTAGAGATCTAGAAAAAGGTCCTTGCTTGCACCCAACCTTTTAATTATTACTGAGACTTGCCTGTATCTCTAAAATCTGACTTCTTAAACATTCATCAGCAGAAACAAAAAGCCAGTCTCAACATAAAGCTCAAGAAAGTCCCAGCAAGGTCCATACGTTGTAGGACATCTGTTAACACTGAAGTCAGATTCACCATTGCTGCTTAACTCTACTGGACAGGCCAGGTGGACAACAGGCAACAGTGGGATTGCTAAGCAGATATTGAATGGCAACAGAAATATGGTACCAAAGCTGCGTAACTATGAACCTCAGAGAAATGACAGCATACATTCCAGAAAGACTTCTAGCAATCAGAAACAGAAAGGAAGACGAAGTCCTTAAGGATAGCAGAGCCACAAGCAGCAGCAGAATCCATCAACCAGGGCTACATGGATAACCAGAAGAGTGTATACGTCCTCAGGATACCCAAAGTAACTATCTGCTTTCTCAGCTACAAGTATAGAAGCAAGTAATATAACTGACAGGAGCAGCATCTTCCATTTTGAAAACAAGCAATAACCTGAATAAGAAAAACATTCCATTTTGGGCACATCCCAGAACACTCAGGAACCTAGGACTTAAAAGGAAGATTAAAAAAAAAAAATATATATATATATATATATATAGCAGGCATGAAAGAAACTAAATTTCTTCTCGATAGGATTTTCTAGTTGGGAATTTTTGAATGCTCAAACTATATTTAGTTTCTGGACTAAAACAGTGAATGCTGAGTATCCTAACAGTAGTGTAAAGAGAGATGCATGTGGTTTGTAGAGGGTGATCTGGGTAGTGGGAAAAATTGGCAGGATGTTTAAAATGCTGGACAGGAGAAGAGGGAAGTTTCGTTAAAATGGGTGCAAAACTTAGCTTTGAATCTCCCTAAGTCAGATGGCCATTTAAAGTTATCAGATAAAGAGGCCTTAGTACTATTGCAGAAAGCAGTAAATCAAGCATCCTGTTAATTGCCAGAGCTGACCTGGGATGGGAGTGGGGATGCAGATACCTATGCAGTCAGCCCACAAAACACCATGAGGAAGGGGCATGAGGGAAGTCCTACCTTACAGAGGACCTTGGCCATCTCAAAGGTGCCCACAGTATCCATATTGGCAGCAATAATGGGGATCCCAGTGTACATCTGCTTTGAGTTCCGAAAGGCAAAGGATCTTGTGAGATCCACCTGCAGATGCGAACAGGAAACTGAGCGTTTCACTCATCCAAAAACAAGTACTGCAGGAGAGCAAAAGCCAGGAATCTTTCCCAGTTCAGGCCCTCCAAGGAGCTTGGAATCAAGAAAGAGCAACTAGGAAAGCAGGCTCACCTCACTTCGAGACTTAAGGGTACTGCGTTTGGGCCTCAACAGGACATCCTTGAAATCCAGTTTGACGTCGTTGTCGATGTGAGGCATGGCAGGGACCTTAAGATAGCAATGAATCTGAGGGTTGGAAGGTAGGAAAAGTCTAGGAGAGGGTAGCTGAGTCAACTTCCCTTTAGCTCTTAATGCCCTGTTAGGGCTGGGTGGCTTATCTCTCTCCTAGCTTAAATCGTGGAAAGTCTGAGCATTGACTGAGGTACAGTCCCTGAAGAATGTCACTTCAGACCCATGCGGTTTCACTTTCTCTCGGTGTCTTCAACAAATAGTACTATTTGTTGGGGAGAACTGGGATGGAGTCGTGAGTGACCCTAAAATGGTGCATTCTTTACCCCCACCACTCTTCTTTCTGCCACCCTTACAAAGACCAATCTGGGGTAAGGGGCAGATTTGGAAGCGAGGAGTGGTGGGTTTCTCATAAACCAGCTTCCGGGATAGGGGTACTCACTTCCTGTCTCCGTGATTCGAGTGGCAGTTGACCAACGCTTCTCTCGCTTAACCACAGCCTCGCGCAGCCCCGCTGAGCCTTGTGGGATAACAGGTTGGGCTAATTTGCCGCAGAGAACTAGCAGCCGAGGAATTCCGGCTTCGGTGGCAGCCGTGCAAGGCCTTCTGGATAACAGAGTTCACACACTGAGGATGCCGTCGGATCCGAGGGACAGGGGACTACAACTCCCAGAGTGAGACGCGCGGAGCTGCCCCCTGGCATGATGGGAGGAGTAGTTCGTTCCGTGCCCTCTTATTACTAGCCCCAACTCACTGGGGACTCTCAGAATTGTCATCTCTGCTGTGACTAAGCTGGCTGCCTTTTTACTTTCTTTTTTTTCTTTCACTACGCTACCGAAACGAAACGCAGAAATATTCCTGAGCCTTTCCGGAACCCCTTGGAAAGAAGGGAGAGGGGGAATGCGAGGCAGGGGTGGAGCCTGGCTGTGACCCGGAAGTAGAAGTGATTCCTGCCGGCGGAGTGCTGGGGAGAGGCATCGGCGACCGTAGCGGCAGAAGCAGCAATTTGTCTGTGTGCAGCCCCAAACTGAGAAGAAGATGCTAATTAAAGTGAAGGTGGGAGCACCACCAGCCTTGCCAAGACGCAGTGGTACTGGGCTGGCCGCTGTGCCTTAAGGGAGAAACCGGGAAGGAAAACCACGCCTTTCCCGAGCCTGGAGGGGGTTGACAGCTTCGGGGCTCCGCGCGAGGGGTGCCGGGAGGTAGGGGGGAGGCCCAAGAGGACTTTGAGAGCAGGGGGCTGGCCCCGTCAGGAGACTTTTCCTTACCTGCTTTTACTTCAGGGCCGCCTTTGTCCGAAGTCTCGCTGTTTGTATGCACCCCCGCGGTCTTAGAGAAGGCCTAGCAGCATCTTGGCCTCCTTATCTCTCGGTTTTTTTGGAATGAGCTCTGTTCCCCATCCTTCATCCCAAGTTACCCGGTTCTCCCAGCGCCTAACGTAGGCTACTCCGAGTACAGCACAGCACAAAAGCGTTAGCCTTTTGTGGGAAATGGGGCCTCCCAGAAACTAGACTGTAAGCCTTGGCTAGTTGTTGCCAAGATGTAGTATCTCAGCCTTCCTTCAGGAACCAAAGGTGGGAGCGTGTTCAGTCAGCGCCTGCCTTTCTGAGCCAGCATCCTGGACTAGCCTCAGTTCCTTGACTGAGGCAAGTTATCAGTATCCTAGTACGCGATCTCCATCCCGCCTCCCATGGTTCTTCACTAATTCCCAACCCTCATTAGCCCTACCTGCAGTTTCCTCCTTTGTGCCTTAAGACGGAGGGACAAAAACTAACAATTGGTGCAGTGCAACGTTAAACTTTTTTTTTAACTGCTAAGTAAGTCTGTCGTTACTGCGTCTGCTCCTTAGTGTATTTACCACGCATAATAGCAATTAACATCTTTAGCTCTTCTGAACTACCTCTTAGCTAGGGATTGGGGCCAAGCAGTATTTTAAAGGTCATTGTTTTTTAAAATTTGAATAATGACTTACAGCTTATAGCTCAGTCAGTAAAGAATCTGCCTACAGTGCAGGAGACTTGGGTTCGATTCCTGGGTCAGGAAGATAGATCCCCTGGAGAAGGAAATGGCAACCCACTTCAGTATTCTTTCCTGGAGAATCCCATGGACAGAGGAGCTTGGCAGGCTGCAGTCCATGGGGGTCACAAGAGTTGGACACGACTTAGCAACTAAACCACATATTTTCATTTCCTTTGGATAAATACCAAGGAATGGAATTACTAGGTCATGTATAACTTTAAAAGAAACTGCCAAACAGTTCTCCAAAATGTGGCACCATTTTACATCCCCACCTGCAATGAGTAAGCATTCTAGCTGCTCTGCACCCGTCTTTATTTTAGCTGTTATAAGGCAGTGAAATGTTACTTCAGTCAGGTTTATATTAATCACTGTTGGTCTTCCCCCACCACAGCATTTTGTCATTGAACTTTTGTATTTGGACAATAATAATCAGTATGGCATTTCCTTGTATGTTGGTTTGTTTTATTAATTGTATGTCTCATTGTCTGTTGACTGTAAATCTTCATTTGAAAAAGATTGTTGACAGAGGCTGAGTCACTTAATTTCTTTTGTATCCCCTCCAGTGCTTAGAGCAGAATGTTAAGTTTAGCTTCATCATAGTTCAGTTGAATACCATTAGATGTATTCCTAGGTCACAATGATCAGATTTGAGGGAAGAAACCCAGTATGACGTGATCTTTTAAAATTGTTTGGTTTTATTTATTTATTTTTAATTGTTCAGTTTTAAACAGTTTTAATTTATGGACAATTTCAAACATATAAACAGCAAAGAGAAGGAATAATGCACCCTATGTTGTTGTTTAGTCACTAAGTCATGTCCAGCTCTTTTGTGATCCCATGGACTGTAGTCCACCAGGCTCCTCTAGGTCCATGGGATTTCCTAGTCAAGAATACTGGAGTGTGTTGCCATTTCCTTCTCCAGGGCATCTTCCCAGCCCAAGGATTGGACCCAGGGATCAAACCCGTCTCCTGCATTGGCAGGCGGATTCTTTACCACTGAGCCACCAGGGAAGCCCAAAGCACCCTATACACAGTTTCAAAACTATCATCTCATGGCCAATCCTATTTTATTTATACTGACTACTTTTCTTACTTGATATTTTAAGAAGCAAACCCCAGATAGTGTACCATGTATTATTTGTACATATTTCAGTATTTATCTGTAAAAAAGAATTTTTTTCCTAACATAACCATAATTATTACACCTCAAAAATCAATGATAACTCCTCACTATCATTGTCTTATTTATTTTTTACAATTTGTTTGAATCTGGATCCAATTAAAATTCATACATTGTGCTTGGTTGGTAAGTATTTTAGGCCTCTTTAAAATTGTAATTCTACATTTCCCTGATTTTTTCTTGTTTAATAACCTAGATTATTGGCCCCATAGAGTTTCCTATGTTTTGGATTTTGCTGACTACATCCCCATGTAGTCTTTTAATATATCTCTTTCCTCTTTATTTCCTGTCAATTGATAATAAGATCTAGAGGCTCAGGTAGTCCTGTTTGTCTGTTCATATGAGAATAATTCAGGGGTGGTTTTGTGACATTTACTTCTGTCAGGTGGTTTTGCTTTCTGTGATGTTAGTAGTTGCCTAGATCTATTATTGCATTGGAGTTTACAAAATGGGGATATTCTGATTTTATTGTTGCTTCCTACATAAGCTGGAATGCTGAGCCGTGTCCAGCACAGTGCCCATTAGCCCTCGTGGGCTATCAAGCACTTGAAATGTGGCCAGTGAGACTGAGGAATTGGAAGTTTTATTTCAGTTATTTATTTTATTTGTATTTCATTTTAGTTAAATATAAGAACTAAAACTTTATTCAGCCCTTGCTACTGCTGCTGCTAAGTCACTTCAGTCGTGTCCAACTCTGTGCAACCCCATAGACGGCAGCCCATCAGGCTCCCCCGTCCCTGGGATTCTCCAGGCAAGAACACTGGAGTGGGTTGCCATTTCCTTCTCCAATGCATGAAAGTGAAAAGTGAAAGTGAAGTCGCTCAGTCCTGTCCGACTCTTAGAGACCCCATGGACTTCAGCCTACCAGGCTCCTCTGTCCATGGGATTTTCCAGGCAAGAGTACTGGAGTGGGGTGCCATTGCTGGGAAACCTTTTAACTTGTTTGGAACAAGTTGGGAATGTAAATCTTTTTCAACTGTAAATTATGAAAAAAATTTTAATCTTTTTAATACTTATTTATGTGGCTGCATTGGGTCTTGGTTGCATCATGTGGGATCTTTTGTTGTGGCACATGGACTCCGGCTCAGTAGTTGTGGCACTCCGGCTTAGTTGCTCCTTGGCATGTGGGATCTTAGTTCCCCTACCAGGGATCGAACCCTGATCCCCTGCGTTGCAAGGTGGATTCTTAACCATTGGACCACCAGGGAAGTCTCATCAACTGTAAATTATGAAATTTAAATACAGATCAAGTATTTGAGATGAAAACTTACCATCTGCATTGAAGTGTGCTGTAAGTATGAAATGCACACAGGATTTTGGAGATTTAGTTAGAAAAAAGAATGTAAAATATATTAATAATTTGCATATATTGGGTTTCAGAATATTAAAATTGCACCTTAAAAAATGTGGCTACTAGAATATTTAATATTGTATATGTGGCTGTTACTAAGTTTCTATCTCTAGTAGACGATGCTACTTTACTCTCATCAAGGACATTATTTTAATTTTTTTTTTTAATTCCAGAGTGTTCATGGTTTTTAAAAAAGGAAAATACAAAAAAGCACAAAAAAAGTAATTTAAGTCAGCCATAATCTCACAACTCAAAAGCACTGATGTGTATATCCTTTCAAACTTTTTTGAAAGCATATAAATACATATGTTGATTTATTTATTTACAAAATTAGAATTATACTATTAATCTAAACACAATTTGAGGAGTCTGTGATTTTCCCCCTGTGTCTGTACCATAATTTATTTAACCTTCAATTTAACCTTAAATTGCTCTTTCTAGTTTTGCAGTTTCAAAAGGTTGCAGTCCCATTATCATAGATATATTTTTGGACATATTATTTTCCCAGAAGCGTTGTTGCTGGGATGCCATATGCCAGAATGCTGTCTGGATACATTCATAGGCTTTTGTAGTCAATCTCAGAAACAAGAGAACCAGTCCTAGACTTTTAGAATTTATAAACCAGTAATTTTTTTCAAACCTTGTAAAGCACAAGCATCCAACTCTTGGGAGGGCAGTTCTAGGCCTCCTGTTAGAGTTTTTTGTACTCTTTAAAAATTGTTATTATTAAATCAGAATGAATATTTATTAATATCCATATGATAAAGGAATATATTTTTATTAGAAATGTAAATAGTACAGATAAAGGGAGAGTCAGGTTTGGTAAACCCTGTGCTCAGTCCTACTCCTCTTCTCAAGGATAATCATCATTTTAAGAGATATGTATACTTTTAATCCTTTTTATGTATGTATGTATATATCTACATGTAGAAAGTGATACTAATCGTATATTCTTTTAGATCTTTCCATGTCCGTGTATAAGCTGTTGCATAATAAATATATCATTTTATGGATGTACCATAGTTTGTTTTCTTATTAATAGGCATTAGGCTATTTCTCGGAGAGGGCAGTGGTGCCCCACTCCAGTACTCTTGCCTGGAAAATCCCATGGACAGAGGAGCCTGGTAGGCTGCAGTCCATGGGGTCGCTAAGAGTCGGACAGGACTGAGCGACTTCACTTTCACTTTTCACTTTCATGCATTGGAGAAGGAAATGGCAGCCCACTCCAGTGTTCTTGCCTGGAGAATCCCAGGGACAGGGGAGCCTGGTGGGCTGCTGTCTGTGGGGTCGCACAGAGTCGGACACGACTGAAGCGACTTAGCAGCAGCAGCAGCAGCAGCAAGCTATTTCTAGTGTTTTGCTTTTATAAAAGGTGTTACTGCTACTGCTAAGTCACTTCAGTCGTGTCCGACTCTGTGCGACCCCATAGACGGCAGCCCACCAGGCTCCCCCGTCCCTGGGATTCTCCAGGCAAGAACGCTGGAATCGGTTGCCATTTCCTTCTCCAATGTGTGTTACAGTATACTTTATATGTTCCTCTTTGAATATGTACTGAAATTTCAAGTTTTTCCTTTAGGTTAGTTACCTAAAGATAGAATTGTCTGGTTAAAGAGTCTTTGCATTAAGAACAATAAAGTGAAATATTTGTGGACAACGCAGAATTGTATACTTTTCATTTGGTCAGGAAAGAGCCTAAAAAAAATACCGTATATTGTCACTGTCATTTCATAAAAGGATTTTTAACAGCTGAATATATTTAGTTTCAGGGCTTCCCAGGTGGCACAGTAGTAAAGAATCTGCCTGCCAGTGCAGGAGATGCAAGAGACACAGGTTCGATCCTTGGGTTGGGAAGGTTCTCTGGGGTAGGAAATGGCAACCTGCTCCTGTATTTTTGCAGAAAATCAGAGGAGTGTGGCGGGCTACCGTCCACGGGGTCACAAAGAGTCAGACACAATCGAGAACGCATGCACATATTTAGCTTCATGAAAATCTCACTGTTGCTATTCCTTTTCTCATTTTAACATAGACTATTGAATTTTCATATAGCCCAGCTTGGTTTGGGGTGGAAACTTAAGAATCACTATTGTAATTTATTATTTTGTATCCAAACAGGTCAATCCAAGGGAGTTACTCCTGCATTTTTTTTTTTTTTTAATATCCTTAGTACTGAGCCATTGTCATGGTTGAGAAATTAGGTCTTATGTCCTTTCTTCATTCTGGCCCCATAAGTGGGAACCATATGTTATTTTGTTATCTGCCACAGGAGTGTACATCGAGTCCCAATACTAGGTCACCTGGGCTTCCCAGGTGGCTCAGTGGTAAAGAATCCACCTGCCAAGGAAGGAGTTGGAGATGCAGGTTCGATCCCTGGGTCAGGAAGATCCCCTGGAGAAGGAAATGGCAACCTCGTCCAGTATTCTTGTCTGGAAAGTCCCATGGACAGAGAAGCCTGGCGCACTACAGTCCACAGGGTCATAAAGAGTCAGATGCGACTTGGCAACTGAGCACGCATGCACTAGATCAGCCAGACTCAGGCAGTGCTGAATATGGAGCTAAAAGCTCTGGTTCTGGGGCCAGCGAATTTGTGTTTGGATCCACACTGTCCTTTTGACATCATAGGCATGCTTTTTAACCTGTCCAAACCCCATTTTCCTGATCTATAAATGGTTATAGGAATAGTACATATCTCAAGTTACTTGCAAGGATTAAATATTGATGCATTTAAGACACTTGGTATAGTTTCTGACTCTTAGAAAGTGTTCAGTAAGTGTTGGCTGTGATCATAACATGATCTTCAGTGTATTTAGTGAGTGAAGTTGCTCAGTTGTGTCCGACTCTTTGTGACCCCATGGACTGTGGGTCCTCCGTCCATGGGATTTTCCGGGCAAGAATACTGGAGTGGGTTGCCATTTCCTTCTCCAGGAGATCTTCCTGACCCAGGGATTGAACCTGGGTCTCCTGCGTTGTAGGCAGACGCTTTACCGTCTGAGCCACCAGTGTATTTAGCCTTTCCATTATTATTTATTGACTGCTTATATGTCAAACACCATACTTTGTGCTTAGACTGGGAAGATTGAACAGTCTCTGTCCTTTAAGAAGTTGGAGTATAAATTGGAGAGTTTGACACTTAACTAGCTGTAATATCTATTAAAGTGCATTGGTGACAAGCCATCAATCTTAAAGGGTCCCTTAAAGGTTTGAGAAGGAGTGGAAGAGGGGATGGCAACAAGGAAAACAGTAGAAGCAAAGAAAATGCCCCTAAATTAGACCGTCCATTTGTAGTCTAGATTACTGTAGACTGATGCAGGTGGAACTTTAAGAGCAAGGATGGATGGGAGATAAGATAGGATGAAGCACAGTATTTGTAAGTGTACAGTTGTGTTTTGGGTATCAGCAACCTTTAGCCTATGGAAGAAGTCAAGAAGACCAGAGCTGCAATTTTAGGATTTAGGTGAAAATCTGGAGAAGATACAGAAGAATAGAATGTTGAGTTCTAGTATGGCTTAAAAAGCTGGTCAGAGGTGATCTCTAGTGTCCTTGAGAATGCTTTGAATTATCTGAGTGTTAATTTCTAGCATTAGTACATAAAACAAGGTCCTTTTCAAAGGAATACTCTCCTTAGGACAACTCTCATTGACGTCTTATCCAAAGGAGTTATAGTATCCTCATGGATTCTAATTGGGTGGGGGATGAGATGACCTGTGAGATTAAGAGGTCAAATGGTTTACAGACTCTTCCCCTGTCAAAGTTGTTCACAGCCTAAAAATGTCTGAAATTGGGTATGAGCAAATACTCCTGACACTTCAAATCAACTTTGCTGAGAGTGTGCATTTCTCAAAAGGAAGTCGATCCCCCAAGGCTAGGCCAGGATGTTTTACCTAGGAGACAAATTGTATACTGAACTATAAGACTCAGGAAACCCTTGCCTATTTCAGACGCTGACCGGAAAGGAGATTGAGATTGACATTGAACCCACGGACAAGGTAATGTATGCCCAGTACCTCTCCAAGCCTGTCTCCCTACATGTACCTTTGCCTGGGTATGCTGATGAACTTAGTCCTTTTGCTCTCATGCTATCTGCATAGCTCTTGTTCTTTCCACTTCCATGGTCCCTCCCCCTGAGCAGCCCCTGACTACTTGTACCCCTAAAGGTGGAACGAATTAAGGAGCGTGTGGAGGAGAAAGAGGGAATTCCACCACAGCAGCAGCGGCTCATCTACAGTGGCAAACAGATGTAAGTATGGAATGGAAATGAAAGTATGCTGATGGGTTTTTTTTCTTGGCTATGCTGGGTCTTTGCTGTGCTGCCTTTGCTGTAGTTGAAGTGCATGGGATTCTCAACGCCGTGATTTCTCTTGTTGCAGAGCACCAGCTACAGGGCATGTGGGCTTCAGTAGTTTCAACTCCCAGGATCTAGAGCACAGGCTCAACAGTTGTGGTACATGGGTTTAGTTGTTTCTCGGCATGTGGGATCTTTCCAGATCAGGGATTGAACCTCTGTCTCCAGCATTGGCAGGTCGATTCTTTACCACTCAGCCACCAGGGAAGTCTGAAAATATCTCTAATTTCTCTTGTTAACAGGTTACCCATATTGCTAATACCCCTGTGGGCTTTTGTCTGTGTTCAAAATTGAAAGAAATATCAAGTTACAGTTGGGGATTAGTAAAAATATAAAAGATGTAATTTTTTTTCTCATATGCATTCATAGATCTCCAGAGATCCGTGAAACCCAGGTTAAGAACGCCACTCTAAAGGGTATTGCTAATACCTTTTTTTTTTCTTTTTTGCCTCTTCCTGTAGGAATGATGAGAAGACAGCAGCTGATTACAAGATATTAGGTGGTTCAGTCCTCCATCTGGTGTTGGCTCTGAGAGGAGGAGGTGGTCTTAGGCAGTGACGGACTCTGCTCCATTTTACCTCCCTGCCCTGTCACTCATAATGAGGCATCATATATCCTCTCACTCTGTGGGACACCAGAGCCACTACCCCCTCCCCTGGATGCCCAGTCTTGTGTGTCTGTTGGTGGGAGATTGTGAGGACCCCAGGAGGCAGTGTTCCTGGCCCAAAGGGCCCTTGCTGGCTATTGGGTTTTAGTTTGCAGTCCTGTGTGCTTCCCTCTCTTATGGCTGTGTCCCTGGTTCTCAATAAAATATTTCTTGACCTCCTGGAATCTTTCTTCTATTGCACAAATGTGACTGAAATCAAAGTGGACCCAGGGAATTCCCCAGTGGTTCAGTGGTTACGATTCCCTGTTTTCACTGCTAAGGGCTGGAGTTAAGTCCCTGGTTGGGGAACTAAGATCCCACAAAACGGGTGGGATCTTAGTTTTGGGTGTGGCCAAAAAAACCCAGAACGGACCCAGTGCACACCCAGTTACACCAGGTTGAAGGACTGTGACAATGGAAAGGAACATACCCTTAGAGGAATTCTCAAACTGTAAGTGTATACTCAGGAGTGTGCTAGAGCCAACTGTTACTTGTGCCAGAGCTAATCGTTGGCATCTTTCCCAGCCCCATATTAACTTACTTCATGTTGGTAGCTTGAAATTGGCCATGGTCAAGAGTATTTACAGAAATTGACAATACAAATCAGTCCTTCCCCCCAAACTGGTTGTTAAATCTCTTTCAGCATACTACTGATGTGGGTGGTAGAAACCAGGAGAGTGAGTTCTCCCCCATTGAGATGCTACAGGGCATTTGGGCCTGGTTCAAGAAAAGCCCTCAAGAGCTTAATCAACACTACATTCTTTTATGGCTGGAATATTGCTGAGGGCTTAGGTTTCTATACCATGGAGAGGCTGATATTGAGATAGGATGAGGAGTGATGAGCTATGATGGATCACTTTAGGTCTCGGTGAGATAAAATGAGAGAGGGGTACTAGAAGAAAGGGCTTCCCTTCCTTGGCTCCTCTAGTTCAGTAGCATATGGTGAGCCTGGGTTGGATGGAGAAACAAGACCTTGCAGAGACCTGAGGGTCATAGGAGCTGTCGGCGACGGTACTTTGCTGAGGTCCTTCCCCTCCTCCACCACCAGAGGGCGCCCTTGTGCGGTCTTGGGACCGACCTTCCCAGCTCGGCTTGGCGACGCTCTAGTCGCCGTTTCTCTGAGGCCCGCCGGCGGCCACTGAGCTGTGAGAGCAAGGCCTGCCTCCGTGCGCACAGCCTGCGGGCACGGGTCATGGCGCGACTCCCCAAACTCGCAGTCTTCGATCTAGGTGAGGGACCGGGTTGGGGAAAGTTTCGTAAGGCACAGTATTTCTCCAAAGCCCAGTAGCTGCTCTCGAGGCCCTGCGCCCTCGCAGGCTGAGACACCCTCATCTTCTCCTTCTCGCAGATTACACGCTCTGGCCGTTCTGGGTGGACACGCACGTAGACCCCCCGTTCCACAAGAGCAGGTGAGGCAGGGCTGGGGAGGCCTGGGGCCAGGCGGGGCTCCGCGGGAGCTGAGCGCACTCTCGCCGTCTCCAGTGACGGAACTGTACGAGATAGGCGGGGCCAGAGCATCCAACTGTACCCTGAGGTGCCTGAGGTCCTGGAACGATTGCGGGGCCTGGGAGTACCCATCGCGGCCGCTTCACGGTAAGAAGAGGGGCTGAGTCGGTCTAATGTTGAGAGATGTGTGCATGAGGAGACTTACGTGTAACCCTTTGGCTGCAAAAATTTAGGCCGCGCAAATTTGCAGGTATTTGTACATTTTCGAATTGTACCCTCTGCTGTGCATTTTGTAACTTTATAAACATTGGCTCAGTGGTACCCGTATTAGGCAGGAAGGATATGGAATTGAAGCTGGACGGAAGATGCTTGCCCATCCCGGACAAACAAGAAGTTGATTTCCCCCTGGTTACACATTAACTTCACTTGCAGCCTTGGCCCTCCATTCTCCCCATCTACTACACCTTTTTTCAGGACAGGTGAGGTTGAAGGAGCCAACCAGCTGCTGGAGCTCTTTGACCTTGTCAGATACTTTGTTCATCGGGAAATCTATCCAGGCAGCAAAGTCACGCACTTTGAGAGGTATGAAGCGATAAATGGTGAAGCAGGGAGAGAGAAGACCAGGGAGACTGGAGGGGCTAAGAAGCCAGCGTGGTCACTCCCAGCGTGTCTTGCACAGGTTGCAGCGGAAGACTGGAGTTCCTTTCTCTCAGATGATCTTCTTTGATGATGAGAAGAGGAACATCGTAGATGTCAGCAAATTGGGTACTAAGTGGTGAGGCTAGCCATTTGGGGAATGAGGAGAAAGGCTTCCTAAGAGGGAAAGGGTTGGGAGGTATGTACAGGATAGTCTGCATGCAGGTGATGCCCCCAAAAAGGCGAGAGTCCTAACTGGGAGCCCTGAAGGCCTGATGAAATGTGGCTTCTTTTCTTTCTAGGTGTTACCTGCATTCATGTCCAGCATGGAATGAGCCTTCAAACCCTAACTCAAGGATTAGATGCATTCACAAAGGCCCAAGCTGGACTCTGAGGTCCAGTCATTTGAGGCACAGAACTGAAAGGAAATCAGGAGGGCATTTTCAGGTGCATTTGTAAATTATTAAAGTGTATTTGTGTGCGGCAGAAGAGATCTTACCCTGTGTGGGTTGTTTCTGTTTTGACCTGGGGTGGGCCATCCGGAGGTGCAAAGACCAGAACGTGAGGCACTGGATCCGCCTTATGAACTTGCGGCAAACCGACTACGATCTCCTTGTGCGCTCCCCATTCCCACCCCTCTCCCGAGCTCTGTCAAGGGCGTAAAAAACTCTTGCACTGGCCCCAAGTAGTAGGGTGCATTACCCTGCACATTTCTTTCCAGGAAACAAAGAGTTTGTTTGCGGGTTGGAGTGGGGCGGCCTTTTTATTCAGCGGGAAACTAAGCGGCCGCTTTGAGAGGAGCGCGTGGGTTTGGGGCTGGTGTGTTGGCTCACGTGATAGCAGTGGTCTCACTGGCGCCTGTTGATGATGTCGCCGCGGTGCCCTAAGGAGGGATTGGCCGAGGCCGGTCTCGGAGTGAGGCGTACGGCACCTACTCGGGAGCAAGGCGGAAGCGCACGGGATACCGTGGGGCGGAGGCGGGAGAGGCGAGGGTCGCGATGAGTGGGCTTGGCCGGCTGTTCGGGAGGGGTGAGCCCGGGCAAGACTGGTCCCCGGGAGGTGCTGGCCGCAGGGGGCTGGAGGCGGGGAGAGCAGGAGACGCTGTCTGGAAAACCCCTATAGCCCGGCCTTCTCCCGAGCCAGCACCGCCGCCTTGTCTGCGTGCGCGGTTCCAGCTGCCTTCCTGGGAGGGAAGAGCCTGAGGCCCTGGAGGGGGCGCGAGTGGAGGGCGTGGCTACTGTGCTGGCTCCCACTGTTGAGGCTTTGGGGACGAGTTTCTTGGCATGCAGTCCTTTCCAAAGCACTGGTGCTTCCTTCATGCTGGGCCGGAGGCAATCTGAGGTGACCCAAGAAAGTTAGCCCTCTTGAGCTCCTCTGAGGTGGGGGAGACAGGCAAAATCTGGCATTTACGGTGTGGTGTGGCAACTCCGTGATGGAGATTTTCCCGAAAGCCAGGGGGTGATCCGGAGTCTAGCAGTATGCCAAGCGGCGGGTGGGTGGGTGGAGGGGTGGGTGGAGGGTGGCGGGGGTGGGAGGGTGGTTGAGGTTCTCTAGGAAAAGGTAACTGTGCAAAACAGAGGCAGGGAAAAGTGTGGTATATTTAGGGAAAAGAAGTTCTGACCTCTGAGTATGGGTGTGTGTGTGGGTGGGTGTGTGTGTGTGTGTGTGTGTGTGAAGGACCCTGTGTATCTTGTTAAAAAACCTTTTTTGGATTTTATTCTGTAGGCAGTGGAGAGTATAGAAGGATCTTAAGCAGGTTCAGGCCTTCAGCTTTTTTATTTTTTAAAAAATAAGTCTGTTAGAAGTGCAGAAGATACAGGGGAAAATTGAGATCAGACTTTTTTTCTTTAGCCTCTATGCTCTGTTCACTTTGATGCTGTGGAGTCAGGACCTTGAGTATCTTCTAGGATAACAAGTGGAACACTGATTATAAAACATGATTGAACTCTGGTGGGGAACGAGATAATGAGGAGGTTATGCATGTGTGGGTGCCGGCGGCACACGGGAAGTCTTTCTACCTTCCACTTGCTCAGTTTGCTGTAAATCCAAAATTGTTCTAAAAAAAAGAAAAAAAAAAGATTGGAAATGACTTGAAATGTAGCTAGGAATAAAAAGGATACTGGCTTTGGAATTCATACTGTCACATTTCAGTTCCCTTGCAGTCTCTTACTACAGTAGTTGTGATTTTAGATCAAAATGTTAACCTCTTTGTGCCTGTTTTCACATTTGTAAACTGGAGTTAGTACATTCATTATAGAAGGTCATTTGGGGATTAAAAACAACACTATTAAGTGCCTGGCACATACCATGCACTCCACGCTGCTAAGTCGCTTCAGTCGTGTCGGACTCTGTGAGACCCCATAAACGGCAGCCCACCAGGCTCCCCCGTCCCTGGGATTCTCCAGGCACGAACACTGGAGTGGGTTGCCATTTAATCGTTGGCTAATATTTTTCTTTCACACAATGTGGGCTGCTCCATTGGATTCCAGGAAAGAAGGAGAAGGGGCCAACCCCTGAAGAGGCAATACAGAAACTGAAGGAGACGGAGAAGATATTGATCAAGAAACAGGAATTTCTGGAGCAGAAGATTGAACAGGAGCTACAAGCTGCCAAGAAGCATGGGACCAAGAACAAGAGAGGTAATGGGGAGGGAAAGGTGCCACCAGGGAGGGCCCGGGGGAGGCAAGGGCTTCTGGCTCTGATGTTCAGGGTGTGGGCTGGATCAGCTGCCCTACAGGCTTTGCGGAGGAAGAAAAGGTTGGAACAGCAGCTGGCACAAACCGACGGGACATTATCCACCCTGGAATTTCAGCGTGAGGCCATTGAGAATGCCACCACCAATGCAGAAGTGCTTCGTACCATGGAGCTTGCTGCCCAAGGCTTGAAGAAGGCCTACCAGGACATGTGGGTATGGGGGGAGGGGAGGAGGGGACCCAGGCACTGGGGAGAGTAGCTTGGTTTTGTGCTGTGACTCTTAAAACCTCTCCAGATGTGAATTTAGAGTAGAGACGCCTGTGATGGCTAGACCTCTGTCAGCCTTCTTGCTTACTACAAGATGATCTCTGCTGGCTGGGACATTCTAGGGAGGAAATATGATTTCCTGGTTTTTTTTTTTTTCTTTTTGGCTGTGCCGAGCAACTATGGGATCTTAGTTCCCCAATCAGGGTTTGAACCTGGGCCCCCAGCAGTGGAAGTGAGGAGTCTTAACCACTGAACCACAGGGAAGTCCCAATTTTTCTCATTTTTTAAGACCCTTCAGAGAGAGCAACCAGTCTTCCCCACTGTGGCTTCATGTCATTTCTCAGCCCATGTTTGCCTCTTTATACTTTTCCAGGGGTCTCTTTTACCTGGTAGCCCTGGATTTGTCAGTCTGAAGCCACAGGCAGGAGGGACGTCATTCATGTGAGATTAAAAAATGAAGGGGATTGTCACCTGATTTCTGGGCTGTGTATCTTGTTCTCAGGGACATTGACAAGGTGGATGAACTGATGGCTGACATCACAGAACAACAGGAGGTGGCCCAGCAGATCTCAGATGCCATTTCTCGGCCTGTGGGCTTTGGAGATGACGTGGATGAGGTGACTGGGCGAGAGGGGTCAGGGAATATTGAAGGCATGGGACCAGCCAGAAGGAATGCCCAAGAGAATTGTGGGGCAGGTTTGGGGGGAACTCCAAAAGTATGTTTTTGGAAATAGAATTTTCCTTTGTTCTGAGTGGCCTTGTCCTCCCGTATCCAGGATGAACTGTTGGAGGAGCTAGAGGAGCTGGAGCAGGAGGAATTGGCCCGAGAGTTGTTACACGTGGGTGACGAGGAGGAGGAGCCCCCGGTCACACTGCCCAGTGCACCCTCTACACATCTGCCTGCGGAGCCAGGTGCCCAGGGCTCTTCTGTCATCTCAAGGACTTGAGAGGGTGGGATAGACAGGGGGGAAATTATTCCTCATCCATCCTGCCTCAAAGGATCCAGGCAGAGAGGGTTACTGCTACAGTTGCATAGGTTGTTGACTGCATAAGGGTACCTGGCTGAAGGGGAATGGGGACTGAGATCCAGCTTGTCCTTCACCCCACAAACCATGTATCCTGGTTTAGGGATGCAAATGCTGGGAGAAATGAGCACCTTCTGATTTGCACAAAGGTGCTATGGGAATTAGCAGCAGCCCAGCAAGCAAGACCATACCCTTAGGTTCTTTGCTGGGAGAGAGCATTCAGCAGGTTCCTAGTGTTACAGAAGGGGATGGTTGGAAGTTGCTGAGACCTTAACACTTGTCTTTCTCTGGGTGTCCTTGTCTCCAAAGCTCCCAAAGCGGATGAAGATGAAGCGGAACTAAAGCAGCTGGCTGAGTGGGTGTCCTGATGAGTCTGGGGTTGTCAGCCTGACGCTGCCTTTGTTGCTCTCTTTTCCTTAAGTGCCAAATGCTGAGCTAAAGGAACATGGCCTTGTTGGTAGGTCCTGCTGAGGGTGGTGGTGTGACCCTGCCTGAGAAAAGGGTCTGTGGCCCTCCCTTCCCTGGCTCAACTATGAAGAAGGATTGGTACGGGAAGAGCCCCTGGGCTCCCATGGATAGCATTACAGTGCCCTCATCCCCAATAAAACTGGGTGGACGGAACCCTAGTGCTTATGCTGCCTTGTCTACCACTGAAACTCATCTCCTGGTTCTTGGAGCTTTGTATCAAGAAATGAGTGACAATGAGAGTGAGAAAGGGGAGCTGTAGCGTAGAACAAATGGAGCTTCCAGTATCTTAACCTGGTGTGTTCCAGGCAGATATTGTTCCATCTCTCAAGCTGGTTTGTCCTAGGGATGCCTAGTGCTGAGCGTAAGGAAACTGCCGTCTAGTATTATCCCAGAATCATGTGGGGCCGCCCCTAAGTCTTCCCTCATCCCTTTTTACCCAATTGTGCCACTGCAAAGAGAGCCGCATGATTTACTACCCATATTCCTTTTACTAAGCCCGTTCACAGATAGGAAAGGAGAAATACACGGATGACGGGGTAAATAGGTTTGCTTTCTCCAGAACGCGTAGTGAATAGGCTTGGTTTGAAACTGTTACTTCCACGTGTAGGAACAATAATGAGGGACCCTAACTCCTGGGACTGTTTCAGTGGTGGTTAAGGTGGCATTTGGAGGAGGAAGGAACCAAAATATTGCCCACCTCCTGATACTGGTTTCTAAAAGAATGAACAATGCTGTCCCTTTGGACTGTAGACAAACAGAGCAACCAGGGTAGAGCAAGTTCTGCCCCACTACTTGAACATGTGGAGTGCATGGAGACACACAGCAGCGAGCATGTCCTCAGCCAGAACAGTGAAGCGTCTCTGAAGCAGGTGTTCCTCCCATCTCGCCCAGCCCACCTTCAGAACCACAGAAGAGCTACACTGTAAATTACAATCTAGACTTAACTGGTGTCAGGATGACTGGTTACAGGCTCTGGGCAGAAATCCACCTCTCACCCTCAGCACTGTTCCCTGCTAAGGGTCCCCTGAGGAAAGAATGTGACTCCAGCTAATGAAACTAAAACAGAATTAGATTTATTTATTTTTGGTATAAAAGATTTTTATCCCCAGACCCTCCTGCTTTGCTCCTCTTTCAACCCCCCTCCCCCCTCTGCCACTTTCAGGTACTGATTTCCAAGGACTGGTGACGATTAGTGGTGCTGGGGGGCTGGCACATGGCCTCGAGTAGCCTGATCTCATGGGTGGGTTGCTCAGGCTGGAACTTCAGCACCCAGGGATCCTTGATGATGTCCAGGATGGTGGCACGCTTGGGGGCTTGGCGTAGCGTCTGGAGGATCAGGTTCTAGGGCAGGGGAGAGAGAGGTCTTGGCTGAGCTGGCCCCCTACTGTGCCACACAGGCAATGAGCAGCTGGACCTAAGGAAGAAGCAGGATAGCCCATCACACCACTCTGGTGAAAGGGAGTATGGCCCTGACTTTACCCTTAAAAGCCTCCTGTCTGCTCAGAAAGCCAATATCTTGAGGGGAACCTTGCAGAATCCCCTTCTGGCCTAGAGATAGAGACTAAAACCTGCTCATCACTCATCCCAGGTGCAAGCCCAGGGGTTGGCCCTTTAAGCCCTCCCTGCCATTCTAGGGCAGAGGGTGGGCGTGAGATAGCCCTGGTGGCGGGGAGCCTTCCCCTGGATCGGGAGGTCTAGGTTGGGTGTTCCCTCCCTACGGGGCACCCAAGGCTTCAGCCCTCCTAGGGGAGCCAGCACCTTGCACTCCTGGGAGATGGCATAGTTAGGTGGAAAAGTGACCTCCTTCTGAGTCTCTTTCAGCAGCTTCTTAAGATTGGTGTCATCAAAGGGTAGACGGGCGACCACCAGAGTGTAGAGGATGACGCCCATGCTCCAGGTGTCAGACAGGAAGGGGTTGTAGGGCAAGCCTAGCAAGATCTCTGGGCAGGCATAAGCAAAGCTGCCACAGTAGGTCTGGCTGAGGTGGCTGAAGCAGTTCATTTGGCGGTAGGAAGGGCTATTCCGCACAGACTGGTTGGAAGGCACCATCTTGGCGAAGCCAAAGTCCGATATCTTCACGTTCTCCCGCTTGTCCAGCAGCAGGTTCTCCAACTTTAAGTCCCTACCAGCAGCAGAAAGGCTGGGGGTCAGGAGAGGGCTTAGTATTAGACTGGGAGCTGAAGGGCCAGGGGTCAGAGGCTAGAGATGAGGAAAGGCAAAGGGAGAGAGATGCCATTATGAGGACACAGGGCAGAGAGGAAGGAAAGCCAGGGAGTTGTGAGCAGAACCCAAAGGGGAGAGGATGGCAGCTAAGGACTACTGGGAGCTTAACATCACTTTTCATTAAGTGCTCTGCTCACAGGGGGCACTTAATATGTGTTCTTGAGCAGACGATTAAAGTGGATGGATGGGCCTAGATACTCAGGAGGGAGATCAAGGAGGGGAGGGTGAGGGAAAGAGAGCAGAAAGTAGATGTGCATAAAACCCCCTGGAGCCCAAAGGCCCCAGTCTGAGTGGCAGCGCCCTCACCGGTGCACGATGCCTTTGCTGTGCAGGTAGGCGATGCCCAGGGTCAGCTGGGAGAACCACTTTCCAGCAAGGGGCTCAGAGCAGGCCCCGTAGCGCTGGATCCACTCAAGAACGTCACCACCCTGAGCCAGCTCCAGAATGATGTAGACCCGGGATGTGGTCTCGATGGCCTGATAGAAGTTGATGAGATACTTGTGCCGCAGGACCTTCATCACCTGGCTCCAGAAGAGGGACCCATCAAACCCAGGCAGGGAGCTGTGCTCCAGCCCTCCTCCTCTCCCACTGCTGCTTTTTTAGAACTCTGCAACAGAATCAAACCCCAGAGGGCTGGTGGCCTGTGGACAAACCCTGTTTTGTACTTTTACTTTTGGAGGGTCTGAAGGTGAGGTGGAAAGAAACTTAAAT
This sequence comes from Bos grunniens, assembly GCF_055505025.1. Lineage (NCBI taxonomy): Eukaryota > Metazoa > Chordata > Mammalia > Artiodactyla > Bovidae > Bos > Bos grunniens. The sequence goes on along the minus strand of NC_141174.1, from coordinate 81,411,851 downwards.
TTTCCTAGCTGCCTAGTGAGCCATTCAGTCGTGGTTTAGTGGTTTCTGGCTCCACCCCCTCCTAACCGTACCCCTTTTGAGAACCATTAAGTATCTTGGTATCAGTTCCCTCTTCTAGACCCCTTTCCAACCTGTATCTCACGGGGCAGGAACTTGTTAAGATAGTCCTCAGAGGCCTTCTTCTTCGAGATGATCTTGACGGCCACCATGACCTTCTGCTTTGTGTAGTAAGCCTCATACACTGTCCCGTAGGAGCCATTGCCAATGACTTTGCCCACTTCGTAACCATACTCCTCCATGACAGAGCGGTAGGCCGAGGTGGGTGGTGCTTCCATGTCTCCCTTCCCCATGGTGTTGGGCTTGCTGAGTGCAGAGAGCTTTGCTACTTAAAAGCCTCCTGTCTGCCTAGAAAGCCAACACCTTAAGCTGCTGTAGGCTAGGTAACTTTAAAGTGAAGTTAAAGTCTCCAAAAGCTTGCCTATGCAATCTGGGATGCTGGGCTCAGCTCTCCACTAGGAACTTGGAGGGGGAAGAAGGGAGAAGCAGTTCTTTTGTCTACACTGGCTGTTGTTACTTCTTTCTCTTCTTGGTTACGGAACTCCCCAAGGTCCCATGTTCTGCACACATCATAATTCACCTTCTATCTACCACTGGCCACAAGGCTTGAGAGGAAATGCAGTTTCATTGCTGGAAATTATCCCTTTGTAATCTGGTGAGACTCATTCCATGGATCTGGTCCTTTCAACCAATCATGTTTATTGAGTACCTGCTATGTGCCAGGCAGTGTGTGGCATCCCGTAAGAAAATTACCAGTAAGACCAATAGAGACCCTATGCTACTAGTGTTTATAATCCAGCATGAGAAACACCTGAGTGTGAGAATATTACAGGGAATGGTAAGGTATTGCAGAAGCATGTTCTAAGGAGTCTAAAATATTCTTTTTGTGGAGGTGGCTTTTTTTTTTTGAACAGATTGAGCTGGACTCACTTGAGTAGTTCATCTGGTGACATCATCTCAGCTAGGCTGGTTTGTTTCTGCATAAGTGAAGTGAAGTGAAAGTTGCTCAGTCGTGCCCTACTCTTTGTGATCCCATGGACTGTACTGGAGTAGGTAGCCTTTCCCTTCTCCAGGGGATCTTCCCAACCCAAACCCAGGTCTCCCACATTGCAGGCAGATTCTTTACCAGCTGAGCCACAAGGGAAGCCCAAGAATACTGGAGTGGGTAGCCTATCCCTTCTCCAGGGATCTCCCCCACTGAGGAATTGAACTGGGGTCTCCTGCATTGCAGGCGGATTCTTTACCAACTGAGCTGCATATCATGTCATTATTCAGTAGACTAGCTCAAGTTGCCTTACATACTTTGCACTGAATTCCAAGTGGAAAAAAAAAAAAAAAATCGGAAGCTGCATGACCAATTGAGACCTAGGGTCCAAAATCAAAAAACATCACTTCCGTACCTTTATATGAATAAAGACAGGTACAAGGATCACTCGGATGTATGGGGGTGGGGATGGACATGCTTCTTAACCTTGAAATGCACACTTATCTTGCCTTCCATGACCCTGGACTCCACTTTTCCTTACATCCAGCCAGCCATTCCCCAGGATTCACTGAAGCCTCTCCCACCATCCATCCCTGTAACAGAACCTTATTTCTGTTATTTCTCCCTCTGTTACTAATAGAAATAAGGTTCTGTTACAAGCCTTATTTCCTCTGACCTTTACATCCTTCCTAAGGATCTCATCAAGACCCTTCATTTCTTCACTGATGACTCCAGCAAGCCTTCTGCTCCTCTCCCCTTGGTGTGTTCACCGTGAAATCCAGGAATAAATGATTTTGTTCCCACAATAGTTCAGTGCCTCCCCATTCTCCTTAGGATCAACTCGAAATTCTTTTATGTGACTTCAAATTTGACCCCACTTACCTCTCCAATTTTCTGTTGTAACATACATGTAATGCTCCAGCCAAACAACTGCTTTTCCTTCGTTGTTCCCTCTGTTCTGGCAGACTGTGACTCTCTTCAGGGCTTAGCTGATGTGCTATTTTAAGGAAGCCTTTGACTGCTCAGGTCCAAATCAGATGTCCCTCCCTCCTGAGTGCTCCCACAGCTCCAATACTTTGTCTAATGTAGTGTCTGTTGTTTTTCCTGCTTGCATCTCCCACTAGGCTGTAAGGAAGGTCAACTGATGAGAGAAGGGGTATGAAGTCAAAGATCTGAGAAGAAAGGCTTGTGGAGAATGGGAGGGAGCTGACTGGGAAAATGAACACTGGGCAGCACTGACGGTCCCACTGAGACTGGAAAACCCAGCTTATGGACACAATCTTAACACAGTGTAGTGTTAAGATTCTTTTAGCATCCTGGATATTGGTGCTTGAACATTAACAGACAAACTGACCCAAGATTAAGATTTCACTTGGCAGCTGCAGTGAAAGGATAATCAAGAACTCAGGCAAGAAGGTGGCTAAAGACCCAAGCTGCGTGGGTTAGGAAGACAAGCAAGAAAAAGGCCAAAGGGCAGGGGGAGGGGTTGCAGGTCTCTGTGAAATGAAACGAGTCTGGTGGGAAAGACGGAGGAAGAGAGGTTATCTGGATTTAAGATGATGGGGTGGGGGGGTGGGGATGGCACACAAGGAATAACAAGGGAAGAATCAAATTTTCTTTTATCTTCCATCCTCCAAAACAAAACTTTCAACAGATTATGCCATAGGCTACTGGTAAATTCTCATTTATTGATAATCCTGCTGGCAGGGTGGCTGAAAGTCCTGTTGGAGTCAGATCTACATCCTCAGTCTATCAAAACGAGCAGCTGTCCAGGACACACCATGGGAAGAAGGCGCACCCAGCCCCGCCTGTCTTCTGCTCCCCTGGATAGGCAACTTGGTGGCACCTCTGTTCTCATCATGTATAGCAGGTAAATCAGTTCATGCACAGAATGCGTATTAAGCTGCCTCAGTTGCTCAGTCGTGTCTGACTCTTTGCAACCCCATGACTGCAGCACTCCAGGCTTCCCTGTCCATCATCAACTCCCAGAGCTTGCTCAAACTCATGTGCATTGAGTCAGTGATGCCATCTAACCATCTCATCCTCTGTCAGCCCCTTCTCCTCCTGCCTTCAATCTTTTCCAGCATCAGGGTCTTTTCTAATGAGTCAGCTCTTCACATCAGGTGGCCAAAGTATTGGAGCTTCAGCTTCAACATCAGTCCTTCCAAAGAATATTCAGGACTGATTTCCTTTAGGATTCACTGGTTTGATCTCCTTGCTGTCCAAGGGACTCTCACGAGTCTTCTCCAACACCACAGTTCAAAAGAATCTATTCTTCGGTGCTCAGCTTTTTTTATGGTCCAACCCTCACATCCATACATGACTACTGGAAAACCATAGCTTTGACTAGATGGACCTTTGTTGGCAAAGTAATGTCTCTGCTTTTTAAAATATGCTATCTAGGTTTGTCATAGCTTTTCTTCCAAGGAGCAATTTCATGGCTCCTTAATTTCATGGCTGCAGTCACCATCTGTAGTGATTTGGGAGCCCAAGATAATAAAGTCTGTCACTGTTTCCATTAAGCTGCCTACTGTATACAAAAACACTGCTAGGTTGTGCTTGCTAAGGATTTATCCTTTGCTAAAGATACCAAAATGGATAAATTATAATCCCCCTGTGAGGAGTTAGCAATTAGCAAGGGAGACCGACACATAAGAAGTTAACGAAATCAAAATGAATCCGCCACAGGTATAAATAAATAATTTTTTTTATTATTATTTTTTTAATTTTAAATAAAAATTAAAAAAAAAAAAAGAAGTTAACGAAATAGTACAGTGAGATAAAGTTCTATAAACAAAGTCTGAAAGGAGATGCAAGGGAAGGCTTTATAGAGAAGGCGGCATTTGTACTGTTCAAAAGAAAGGTAAGCAGGGAATGCTGGATTGAACAGTATAGGCAGAAGGAACCATATGAAGCTTGCAGGCCTGAGAAAATATGACATTCAAGATTTCAATTTAAATACAGGATAGGGTTCCAGAGGGGAATGTACCCGGAGAAGTAATTTAGATCCAGGTCTGAGAGGCCTAATATGCCAAGTTTTTTTGTTTTTTTTTTTCTCTGTCCTATGTACTCATGGTTAAAGTTTGGTATGCATCAAAATCAGAGCTTGTTAAAAAATACTGATGCCCAGTAATGTCCTCCCCAAGATCCTGATTTGGGAGGGGACCCAGGTATCTCTGTTTATAATAAGTTTCTAGCTGAACCTGATGCATACTGAGATTTAAGAACCGTTGTTGCAAACTAGTGAATTTACTTTTTTTTTTGGTCGCACTTCGAGGCATGTGGGATCCTAGTTCCCCAACCACGTTCCAGGCATTGGAAGCAAGGAGTCTCAACCACTGGACTGCCAGGGAAGTCCCAAACTGGTGAATTTAACAAAAATAAGCAGACTCACAGATAAAAAAACAAACTAGTGGTTACCAGTGAGGAGGGAGAGAGGGACAATACAGGGGTGGGGGAATGGAAGATACAAATTACTGCATGTAAGATACGCTCAAGGATGTACGACATGGGGAATACAGACAATATTCTGTAATAACTAAATGGAAAGAAACCTTTAAACATCATATTAAATTTTTTTAAAAAAAGAATCATGGGTGCTGGAAATAGGACATCTTTAAGATTAAAGAAAGAAAAAAAACTTGCAGCAACAGTGTGGAAAATAGATACAAGGGGAGAGATGACCAAGAGAGAAGCAAGGTGGCTGTCAACTTAGTTGAGGGGATAGGGCCAGCACCAAGGCAGCATGGAAAGCAATTTGGAAGATACTCGAGAGAAAAGCAGAGGAATCCTGGTGGCACTGATCTTATTGGGGGGGAGGAGGGAGTGACTGTTAACTGTGAAAGAGGCCCAGGTTTAGAGACCAGGGGGTTGTCACATAAAAGATTATTCCAAAGCCACTCTAAGTTACTTTTCTAGTTATAAAACTCACTGTCTAAAAATCTGAACCCCTACATCCTGGAACCTCACCTCCTCCTGCAGGGAGGGAGGGAGTAAATGAAGGACTTCTCAAGCCAGAAGTTACTTAACACTTTCCACTTTATTTACTCCAGTAAAAGGAACCTTAAGTTGTTCCCAAGTGACCAAAGTCACCGACCCTAGGTCTGATCTCCATAGGAACTTCCCTAATGACAGATCCCCTTGACAGAATAAACTTTTCCAGAATAATCTGCAATACAAAATTAAAAAGATGCTCAAACACATACCAAGAACTTCCAGATGTTCAAGCTGAATTTAGAAAAGGCAGAGGAACCAGAGATCAAATTGCCAACATCTGCTGGATCATAGAAAAAGCAAGAGAATTCCAGAAGAACATCTACTTCTTGCTTCATTGACTACTCTAAAGCCTCTGACTGTGCATCACAACAAACTGTGGAAAATTCTTCAAGAGATGGGAATACCAGACCACCTTACCTGCCTCCTAAGAAGCCTGTATGTAGGTCAGAAGCAACAGTTAGAACTGGACATGGAACAACAGACTGGTTCCAAACTGGGAAAGGAGTACATCAAGGCTGTATATTGTCACCCTGCTTATTTACCTTATATGCAGAGTACTTCATGCGAAATGCCGGGCTGGATGAAACACAAGCTGGATTCAAGATTGCTGGGAGAAATATCAATAGCTTCAGATATGCAGATGACACCACCCTTATGGCAGAAAGCGAAGAGGAACTAAAGAGCCTCTTGATGAAGGTGAAAGAAGAGAGTGAAAAAGCTGGCTTAAAACTCAACATTCAGAAAACTAAGATCATGGCATCTGGTCCCATCACTTCATGGCAAATAGATGGGGAAACAATGGAACAGTGACAGACTTTATTTTCTTGGGCTCCAAAATCACTGCAGATGGTGACTGCAGCTATGAAATTAAAAGATGCTTGCTCCTTGGAAGAAAAGTTATGACCAACCTAGACAGCATATTAAAAAGCAGAGACATTAGTTTGCTGACAAAGGCCCGTCTAGTCAAAGCTATGATTTTTCCAGTGGTCATGTATGGATGTGAGAGTTGGACTATAAAGAAGGCTGAGTGCCTAAGAATTGATGCTTTTGAACTGTGGTGTTGGAGAAGACTCTTTAGAGTCCCTTGGGTTGCAAGGAGATCAAGCCAGTCAATCCTGAGGAATATCAATCCTGATACTCATTGGAAGGACTGATGCTGAAGCTGAAGCTCCAATACTTTGGCCACCTGATGAGAAGGGCTAACTCATTAGAAAAGACCTTGATGCTGGGAAAGATTGAAGGCAGGAGGAGAAGGGGCTGACAGAAGATGAGATGGTTGGATGGCATCACTGACTCAACGGACATGAGTTTGAGTAAGCTCCGGTAGACGGTGAAGGACAGGGAAGCCTGGAGTGCTGCAGTCATGGGTTCGCAAAGAGTCATACACGACTGAGCGACTAAACTACAACAAACACATACACACAGGTAAATAAAAATAAAAACAGCGATCAAGGCATGTTAAGATGCTTTACCTGCAATTAATAATAAGCATCAGGCTGCCCAACTCACGGGGTAAAAAACCCGATCTCTTTGCCTGCTTCTGCACCAGACCTGGCCCAGGCCTGCCTATCGTCGGACACAGGACGGTCACTATACAGTCAAGGAGGCCTCCAGTACAGCCTCGGAAAGATACTTTTATTTACGTATTTGGTTTTTGGCGAGAGGCCATTTATGACTGTTGGCAGAGCAGCCGTGAGGTGAGATCCGACTCCAGGGCCGTTGTACGGGCTGTGTCCTCGCTGTCCTAGCACAGCAGCGCCCAAAGCCTCATCCTCGTCCTCGGTGGGAACCTTGAACCACCTCTCGGGACTCGGCCTAAGCACTCGGCGGCGAGTCCCGTTGGTTCAGCCGGCAAACGCTTCGGGCATCCACTAGGCGTGGGCTAGCCGCCCCCGGGATCCGGACGGTCACTCGGTGCGCGCGGCGGGCACTGCTCTTAGGCGTCCAATCCCAAACTTCCCGAGGAGAGGGGACGGACTGTCGGCGACTCTTATCCAAAAAAAGGTGTTTGTGTCCTCTTAGCGAGGTCTCAACCGCAACCCCTCCAGTGCAAACAGGATCGCGTAGCATCGGCTTCAGCCGGGGGGCGTGGCTCCCTCCAAGCTCCAGGAAAGGAGTTTTCCGCGGGGCTGAGGTCCCTGCGGGCGAAGGCGGAAGGGGTAAGATTGACGTGTCCCGAGCTGCCCTTTCGATTGCCGGGAGGGCCCTGCGCCGGGCGACGCACTAGCGGAGAGTCGCTGGGTCTGCAGAGGTGGGCCGAGCCTCCAGCCGTAGAAAGTTCCTCCGGCAGCACTGAGGTGAGCCGAGCGCGATGTTTTGCGGTGCGGCCGCAGCCGCTGTGATCAGGCACCGCGGCGGCCAGCCCCGTGGAGGTCGGTCGTCAAGTCCTCTCCAGGCCCCCCGCTAGCGCGCCGCTTTGGGGGAGACCCCGGCTGGAGCGCAGGAGCGGCTACGGGGCCGCAGAGGCCTCCTCGGCCAGCCCTTCCCGCGCGGAGAGCACCCCGGGGCTACAGCGGGAAGGTGCCGGAGGTGCGGGGCCGCGTGGCGTTGCCATGGAAATGGGCTGGGGCTCGCGGGGAGGTCCCAGGCAGGAGGGCTGCTGGAGGGGGGACCCCAGGTTCAGAAGACTACAAGAGCAGAGGCGGAACTTAATGTTGGGGCTAGAGAGACTTGGTGTGGTGTGGCGGTGGGGACGGGGGGTGGTGGTCTCCCGAGGGATGGGAGGAAAGGCCAAGGGGAGGAATTGGAGCTATCGGCTTCAGTTCGAAGAACCTGACCTGGGGCGTCATTTGATCCCTGGTTCCCATAACTGCAGGACTCCCTCGAACAGGTTCCGCTGCCTTAAGGATGACAGTCCTAGGGCACCCTCGAAGTTGGAGCTGCCGGTGGTGGCCGCTCCTGCTGCTGCTGCTGCTCACAGGCCGTGAGCCAGGGGTGGAAGGTGTGACACACTACAAGGCCGGCGACCCCGTCATTCTGTATGTCAACAAAGTGGGACCTTACCATAATCCTCAGGAGACTTACCACTACTATCAGCTTCCAGTCTGTTGCCCTGAGAAGATACGCCACAAAAGCCTCAGCCTGGGCGAAGTGCTGGATGGGGACCGAATGGCAGAGTCTCTGTACGAGATCCGCTTTCGGGAGAATGTGGAGAAGAGAGTTCTGTGCCACATGCAGCTCAGTTCCGCACAGGTCAGCCTCTCCACAGTGACTGGGACTCAGCCCACCCTCCCAGGACCTTGAGTTTATGGTTTTCAAAGCACCTTTATGGAAATGATCTGATTTGATTCTAACTACAACTTTATGTGACAGGCAGGACAGTTGGTTGATACAGAAACATCCTTGCTCAGAAGTAACTTTTTTCGAGACTACATAGATGGTGGATTGCAGAGTTGATATGAGAGCCCAGGGCTCCTGACTCGAAGCTTCTCTGTTGATCATAAGGTCCCAACTCCTACGTAGTCATTTTTTTCCATTCCTACCTCTCAGCTATGTTAACTGGCTCCTTTACACTCTGTTTTGCCTGTCATGCTGTTTTCTTCAGCGATTCCTATCTTAGGGCATTTTCCCTTGGTCTACTCTAGGCCTTCCTACACCTTCTCCCTCTCCTTCTAAGGCCTTCATCCTGACAAATCATACTTGTTCATTTAGGAGAATCACAACATACTAGGGTCTGATCCAGTGGCTCTCAGCAGAGGGTTTTTGTCTCTCAAGGGACATTTGGCAATGTCTGGAGATATTTTTGATTGTCGGGATTGGGGGCTGCTGCTGACATTTAGTGAGAAGCCAGGGATGGAGCATCTTACAATGCGTAGCCCCCCAACAACAAAGAATCATCTAGCCCAAAATGTCATTAGTGCTGAGGCTGAAATCCTGCTCTAATCCATTGCTTGGGGAGGCCTTGTCTGACTCCTGACTTGCTCTCTGTAGGTGGAACAGCTACGCCAGGCCATTGAGGAACTATATTACTTTGAATTTGTGGTGGACGACTTGCCAATCCGTGGCTTTGTGGGCTACATGGAGGAGAGTGGCTTCCTGCCTCACAGCCACAAGATAGGACTCTGGACCCATTTGGACTTCCATCTAGAATTCCATGGAGATCGAATTATATTTGCCAATGTCTCAGTGCGGGACGTCAAGCCCCACAGTTTAGATGGGCTACGGCCTGATGAGTTTCTAGGCCTCACCCACACCTACAGTGTGCGCTGGTCTGAGACATCAGTTGAGCGTCGGAGTGACAGGCGCCGTGGTGATGATGGTGGTTTCTTTCCCCGAACACTGGAAATCCATTGGTTGTCCATCATCAATTCCATGGTGCTTGTGTTTTTACTGGTGGGTTTTGTGGCTGTTATTCTCATGCGTGTGCTTCGAAATGACCTGGCTCGGTACAACTTAGATGAAGAGACAACCTCTGCAGGTTCTGGTGATGACTTTGACCAAAGTGACAATGGCTGGAAAATTATCCATACAGATGTCTTCCGCTTCCCTCCATACCGTGGTCTGCTCTGTGCTGTGCTTGGTGTGGGTGCCCAGTTCCTGGCCCTTGGCACTGGTGAGGTGATAACAATTAATCAGGGATTTCTTTCAAGGGGTAGCACTAAGTAGGTGGTTTGTTCAGAAAAAAGATCAGATCTTTTCTGTTCAAGTTGAGGGGCAGACCTAAGGGGTGGGATGGCTCTAGCGAGGATGCATATATTCTGTTGTGGGTTTTCTGGACAACAGAACTGGGGGATATTGGAAGCCCTGGGTCTGGGAGAAAGGGGGCTGGCTGATCCCTCTGAAGTGGGATAAATGAGATCTAACACAGGCTTTCCACTACCACCCTGCAGGCATTATTGTCATGGCGCTGTTGGGCATGTTCAACGTGCACCGTCATGGGGCTATTAATTCAGCAGCCATCTTGTTGTATGCCCTGACTTGCTGCATCTCTGGCTACGTGTCCAGCCACTTCTACCGGCAGATTGGAGGCGAGCGCTGGGTGTGGAACATCATTCTCACCACCAGTCTCTTCTCTGGTATGACTGCCTGTTTCCTGGTGGGCCAATTTAGGAACTTAGAACACATTGTGGAACCTGAGATAGAGTCCAAGTAAGGCTTTAAGGGAATGAAAATAGGCAAAACACTAAAAAAACTATTCAAAAGACAAAAATGCATTTTTTTCCATAGTTAAAAATGATTAAGCCCTTTAAATGTTCTAAGCAGCATGATAAGCACTTGACATGCCTTCATCTCATTTAATCCTCATTACTGACTTTATGAAGTTGGTACTCTTGTTCCCATTTTACAGATGAGGAACTTCAGCTTAAGGCTGGTTGGGTAACTTGCCTGAGATTATACTTCTAAAAAGCAGGTTTCATAACTAGGCAAATTCTAGAGCCTGTATTCTCAACCATTCCACTGAAATAACATTTTTTAATTTATCTTTTGATACTCCCTTTCTTTTTCCTGAAGCTTTTTAAATTTGGAAGTGGGCTACCCCACTCCAGCCTTTCAAGCCAGCTTGTCCTTTCAAAGACAGTAATTTGCATTCTGAACCTTTTGTGTTTCCAAATCAAGTGTCTGATTTTTGTTCCATCACATTTACATTTGAACCAAAGCTTTCTGAAAACAGGGCCTTAATTCAAAGGAATGTCTCATACTAGGAGTCAGCCAGTGCTATGGCAGGACAAGTCCTTGGAGGCAGGTGGATTTGTCATTTGTAGATCATTATGTAACGGGCTTGCCTTGATCCTTAATGATAATGGGTAGTGGAGGGAGTGTTGGTAAGCCAGGGAACAAAGAACAAGACATGAAAAGGGTGGAGTCAGCCTGGGAGCAGGATGTTTCACTCCTCACCCCTTTAGGTCCAGTCTGATTGGTGCTCCCAGGGATGTAGCTCCTAGTGCTGACCCTCCCTCTGGGGGCCCATCCCTGCAGTGCCTTTCTTCCTGACGTGGAGTGTGGTGAACTCCGTGCATTGGGCCAATGGTTCAACACAGGCTCTGCCAGCCACTACCATCCTTCTGCTTCTAACGGTTTGGCTGCTGGTGGGCTTTCCCCTCACTGTCATTGGAGGCATCTTCGGGAAGAACAACGCTAGCCCCTTTGATGCACCTTGTCGCACCAAGAACATCGCCCGGGAAATCCCGCCCCAGCCCTGGTACAAGTCTACGCTCGTCCACATGACTGTTGGTGGCTTCCTACCTTTCAGGTATCCTCCCTTTATTCTGTGGCCATCACTCTCAGGATCCTGACCTTAACTTTCCCCTTCCCTACCCACCAGTACCCTAACCCAATGTCAGTGATGGTCCCTGGTTCAGCTGTACCATTAAGAGATCACTAAGTGGTTCCTCCTTTCTCCAAGCAGGAGAATCATTTCAAGTATGAGGGTGTCTTAATTTGAAAAGCTCTCCAGAGACATTGCTCCTTTCACTGTCTTCCTAGTTTCTGACCTTAGTGACACCATGTGGGGCTTAAAACCCTTTTGATTACTCATTCAATTTGTTGAGTACCTTTTCATGCCAGGCAAATACAGTGCAAAACAGAACAGACAAAATCTCTGCTCTCAACCTACCAAAGATGTTCTTGAAACGAAAGCAGCTAATCATAGGTTAAAAACAATCCCCATCAAGCCAGGAACTCCAGGGCAGGAAGAGGCGAGGGCCCACTTTCCACAGTGACCCGGTAACACGGAAGGGTGGTGGCTGGATTTGGCCTGGCCGCTGCGCTGGCAATGCACACAGTCCTTTAACTGCTGTCTACCATCTCTTCTCTTCACAGTGCCATCTCTGTGGAGCTGTACTACATCTTTGCCACAGTATGGGGTCGGGAGCAGTACACTTTGTACGGCATCCTCTTCTTCGTCTTCGCCATCCTGTTGAGTGTGGGGGCTTGCATCTCCATCGCACTCACCTACTTCCAGTTGTCTGGAGAGGATTACCGCTGGTGGTGGCGATCTGTGCTGAGTGTTGGCTCCACTGGGCTCTTCATCTTCCTCTACTCAGTTTTCTATTATGCCCGTCGCTCCAACATGTCAGGGACGGTACAGACAGTAGAGTTCTTTGGCTACTCCTTACTCACTGGATACGTCTTCTTCCTCATGCTGGGCACCATCTCCTTTTTATCTTCCCTAAAGTTCATCCGTTATATCTATGTTAACCTCAAGATGGACTGAGTTTTGGGTGGCAAAACTATTGCTCTTTCCCTTTCTTCATGCTGCCCCTCCATTCATACCAACATCTCTTCGATTGAGTGACTGACTTGTGTGGTGGTTTTGTTGCCTTCCCCTTTGCCCTTTGGGTCTCCCTTCACCAGAGGGCCTGGAAATTATAAATCTCTATTATTATAAGGAGTATATATTTGAATTTTTTAAGTTGCTTTTAGTTTTGGGCCTGATTTTTCTTTTTACAATACCAAAATAAAATTTATTAAGAAAAAGGTTTGGTCTGGCTATAGGAACTCATGCCCTGCCGTTAAGGGCAATGTCCCGTAGGAAGCCGGGTCGGCCGCGAAATGCACGGAACTGGAATTCTCCGCGGAGCTTTGGAACTGTCTGCTGGGGGAACTTATATTACCAGGGCCCTGTTTCCGCGGCTCAGCCGGCGCTCGGCCCAACGGAAGTGGTGGAGCCCGAACTCCGCTGGAAGCGAGTTGAATCACCCTGGTGACGGGAGGGGCGCGGAGTAACGCCCTTTCCGCCGGAAGCGGGTTTCAGAGCCTCCACGTGCTGTCCCTCCCCCCTCCCGGTCCGCAGCCGCGGCTCCGCTGCTGCCATGGAGCCCGCTGGCCTGGAACAGATCCTGCGGGAGCTGCTGCTGCCGGACACCGAGCGCATCCGTCGGGTACGGGGCAGACGGGACCGGGCCAGGGCGAGTAGGGGATTGCGGGAACGGCCCGACTCTGACCCTCAGGCTCTTCCCAGGCCACCGAGCAGCTCCAGATCGCTCTTCGGGACCCCGCCTCCCTGTCCGCGCTCTGCGACCTGCTGGCCTCAGGGGGCGACCCTCAGGTGAGGCTTCTGGCCCTTCCCGCTGAGCTATAGTGAGCCACATGTCAAGTCCTAGCTCCTGCCCTCGGCCATCCGCTCAGCATCTTCGTGCCCCGGTCCTCACACGCCCGCTTCCTCGTCCTTCCCCGGACCCCCAAACGCCTGCTTCCTCGTCCCGGCCCCTCACGTATCTGCTTCCTTGTCCCAGATCCGCCAGTTCGCGGCCGTGCTGACCCGCAGACGACTGAGCACCCGCTGGCGTCGGCTGGCGGCAGAGCAACGGGAGAGGTGGGTTGGGCCAGGGGCGGGGCGGGGCCAGACTGAGGCGGCTCCTGGGTACCAATCTTCTGCCACCTGTGTTCCAGCATCAAGTCCTTGGTCCTGACGGTCCTCCAGAGAGAGACAGAGTAAGTGCCTACCTGCCACCTCCCGGGGTTCTAACAGACTCCAGGCTGAGACCTCCGGGTTTGTAACTTCTTTTTCAGCTCTAGGCTGGGTCTTGGGGGGCAGGGACTTTGGTTCTAGATCAAGGGTGGAGGAAGAATTTTTCTCAGGATGTATTAAAGACTAAAGTTCTTGAGAGTGGGCTGTGATGGTCTGGCAAACTCGAGTCAGAGAATGGAACTGAAATTCAATATGAGGTCAACCCCACCACGCTTCTTTTTTTTTTGTTTGTTTGTTTTTAAATTTTATTTTATTTTTAAACTTTACAATATTGTATTAGTTTTGCCAAATATCGAAATGAATCCGCCACAGGTATACCTGTGTTCCCCATCCTGAACCCTCCTCCCTCCTCCCTCCCGATACCATCCCTCTGGGTCGTCCCAGTGCACCAGCCCCAAGCATCCAGTATCGTGCATCGAACCTGGACTGGCGACTCGTTTCATACATGATATTATACATGTTTCAATGCCATTCTCCCAAATCTCCCCACCCTCTCCCTCTCCCACAGAGTCCATAAGACTGATCTATACATCAGTGTCTCTTTTGCTGTCTCGTACACAGGGTTATGGTTACCATCTTTCTAAATTCCATATATATGCGTTGGTATACTGTATTGGTGTTTTTCTTTCTGGCTTACTTCACTCTGTATAATAGGTTCCAGTTTCATCCACCTCATTAGAACTGATTCAAATGTATTCTTTTTAATGGCTGAGTAATACTCCATTGTGTATATGTACCACAGCTTTCTTATCCACTCATCTGCTGATGGGCATCTAGGTTGCTTCCATGTCCTGGCTATTATAAACAGCCCACCACGCTTCTTGTTTCTGAGTTGCCATCTTCTGTGTCCCAACTTGGCAGAGACCATGTGCACACACCTGGAGGTTTCTCTTCTGGCCATCCTAGGGAGACAGAGCCATTGTGTACAGAAGGGGAGTTGGGTGATATAGGGTGGGGAATCTCTCCTGTTTGCAGGCATTCTGTGAGTCTTAGCCTGGCCCAGCTCTCAGCTGCCATTTTCCGAAAAGAAGGCCTGGAGGCCTGGCCTCAGCTCCTGCAGCTTCTTCAGCACAGCACACACAGCCCCCACATCCCGGAGAGAGAGGTACTGTCACATGGTTGGTGGGAGGAAGAGACCCAGAGGCTGGATAGACTCTAAGCTTTTCCCTCTCAACCCTTCTTCCTGAGCAGATGGGGCTTTTGCTTCTAAGTGTGGTGGTGACCTCCCGACCCGAGGCCTTCCGACCCCACCACCGGGAGCTTCTTCGACTTCTGAATGAGACCCTTGGTGAGGTGGGCTCTCCTGGGCTCCTCTTCTATTCCCTGCGCACTCTGACTACCATGGCCCCTTACCTCGGCATTGATGATGTGGTGAGATGTGGGCCCTTACCTTCCTTGGTTCCTGTCCTCGGGCTTTCGTGTCCTTCCCCTAGTGGACGCAGATCTACTTGAGATTCTTTCCCTGGTTTTTGTTCTGCCTAACAGTTGAGAGGGGATCCTGTGGGTGGCTGTCCCTGGACTCCTCCTATGTCCAGACTTTGAGGAAGCTGCCAGTTTCTCGGGCTGGAGATTAGGCTGTGTCATGCTGTCTGTGATTCATCTCATCTTGTGTCCTCCAGCCTCTTGCGCGGATGTTGGTGCCCAAGCTCATCGTGGCCGTGCAAACTCTGATCCCCATAGATGAAGTAAGGACATTTGGGTGGGAGCTCTGTTGGAAGGAGGAAGGTTGCAGGAGTGTTCAGCCTGATCCACTAAAGAAGAGCATAATAGGCCTGTGACTTCTCTGTTTGGTAGGCAAAAGCCTGTGAGGCCATGGAGGCCTTGGATGAATTGCTGGAGTCAGAGGTGCCCATCATCACCTCACACCTCTCAGAGGTCCTCACATTCTGCCTGGAGGTGAGCCTGGGGTCAGCACTGTCCTCGCTGCTTGTTCTGCTGGGAGCTTCCTTGCCTGTTTCTGACTTGAGCTGGTCTCTGGGCAGGTGGCTAAAAACGTGGCCCTGGGTGATGCAATACGTGTGCGTATTCTTTGCTGCCTCACTTTCTTGGTCAAAGTCAAGAGCAAGGTGAGTTGCCTTCTGACACACATCAACCCACCCCCATCTCCTCCTCTGCCTCACTCCTGGGGCTTGCTGTCCTTCTGGGGATATATAAAATACCATAGCTAAGGTGTTCCAGATTTGGCCTGGACTCAGCCCAGCTCTTGGCTTGGGGACTGGGAATCTCCTGCTGGACCCGTTGTAGCCTGGAAGGCTAGAATTTTAAATGTGAGCCCATCTTGGGAGCAGATTCTCAGGACACCCTTCCATCCTTCCCCTTCAGGCCTTGCTGAAGAATCGCTTCTTGCCACCCTTGCTGCACACCCTTTTCCCCATCATGGCTGCTGAGCCCCCCCTGGGCCAGCTGGATCCTGAGGACCAGGATGTGGAGGAGGAAGAGCTGGATCCTGGGCTGGTGGGGGAGACCCCCAAGCACTTTGCTGTTCAGGTGCGATAAATGTGGAGGGTCCAGTGGCTGGGCTGTGAGGTGGTTGGAGAAGGTTGCGGAACAGAGATGGAGTCCGGCTGGGTCTTCCTGTCTTGTTCCAGGTCGTGGACATGCTGGCACTCCATTTGCCTCCTGAGAAGCTCTGTCCCCTGCTGGTAAGTGTGGCTCTGTCCTTCCAGTGCTCCTAAGCCCAGGTTTGCCTAGTCCCTCCGAGGCTGAGGATGTTTGGGCTCTGGTAGGCGTGGCAGGCTCTTGCTGGGGTCTCAGGAGACTGCCATCTGCTCCCCTAGATGCCCATGCTGGAAGAGGCCTTGCGGAGCCAGAGCCCATACCAGCGCAAGGCTGGGCTCCTGGTATTGGCGGTACTCTCCGATGGAGCTGGCGACCACATCAGGCAGAGGTGTTTGTTCCCCTGTCTTGGAGTGAGGGTGGGCCATGGTGAGGAGGACCACACCGCCCATGGCAGTCCTGGGCTGCGCTTGTGCTTCAGCCTCATCATCAGTAGCATCTGCCCTTCCTCTCAAACGTCCTGATCTGGCAGATCAATGTCCATACCCCAGAGGCCGGTGCTTACCGTCTGGTGACAGAAAGCTTGGTTTTCCCAGGGGAGATAGCAGCCTGGCTCAGCCCAGGGATCTCAGGGCCTGCCCCTCAGACTCCATTGTCTTGTCCTGCCCCATCCAGACTGCTGCCCCCACTGCTGCAGATTGTGTGCAAGAGCCTGGAGGACCCGTCGCAGGTTGTGCGCAATGCCGCACTCTTTGCCCTGGGCCAGTTCTCAGAGAACCTACAGGTCAGCAAGGCCGCAGGGGGCAGCCACCATTCCAGAGTTCCCACCGCTCCCCCAACCCCCTGCCCCGTCCCAGGAACCAGCCTCCCCTCAGCTCATCCCTCTGTATACCTGTTGCCCTCAGCACTTAGACGCGTGCCCTGCAGCTAAGCTGACTCAGACCCCCTTTCTCCTCCCCACAGCCTCACATCAGCAGCTATTCTGGGGATGTGATGCCACTGCTCCTCTCCTATCTAAAGTCAGTGCCTCCTGGGCACACACATCACCTGGCCAAGGCCTGCTATGCCCTGGAGAACTTCGTGGAGAACCTAGGTAGTGAGGGCATTTGGGGGTGTGAGGGAGCGGATGGGGCTGTGGTTTTGGCCGAAAGGGCAAGGATGTGCAGCTCCATAAACCACTGCCCGTGGTGGGGACAGGTGTGGCAGGGAGACAGGCGCGGTGGGGCCACAAGGCGGATTGGCCTGGAGGCAGGCATGAGAACCTTGGTTGCTGGAGGGGTGCCCTTTCCCACAGGGCCTAAAGTGCAGCCCTACCTTCCGGAGCTTATGGAGTGTATGTTGCAGCCTCTGAGGACCCCCAGCAGCTCCCGGTCCAAGGAGCTGGCTGTGAGCGCCCTGGGAGCCATTGGTGAGTCCGAGGCAGGAGGTGGGCGCCCAGGGTTCACTCACCGTTCACTCACTTGCCGTGCCTGTGGCAGGTATCCCGGCTCACCCGCCGGCTCTGAGTCTGTCCTTCCATCCATAGCCACGGCTGCCCAGGCCTCCATGCTGCCCTACTTCCCCACCATCATGGCGCACCTGCGGGAGTTCCTGTTGACGAGCCACGAGGACCTGCAACCTGTTCGGATCCAGAGCCTGGGTGAGTGAGGGGCTCCTGGCAGGTTTCCCGGGGCCAGGGAAGGGCCAGTGCTCACCTGATGTTCACAGAGATGGGCTCCGGGGCAGCACAGGTGTCTTCCTTCCCTCGCACTGTACCCAGGGGTGGGAGGGTTTCTGAATCCCCCTCAGCTACCTCTAGTTCCCCAAGCCTCGGTCCTGCACATCTCTAGCCTAGAGCTCCTTGTGCTAACCATGCCCTTGCCTCCGCAGAGACGCTTGGGGTGCTGGTGCGGGCAGTAGGAGAGCCCATGAGGCCCCTGGCTGAGGAATGCTGCCAGCTGGGGCTGGGCCTGTGCGACCAGGTAGACGATCCTGACTTGCGGCGCTGCACGTGAGTGAGCCGTCACCCTGCCCCCACCCAGACCCCAGACCTCCTGTTCTGGACCATGGGTTCCCCGGGCTCCCCCATCCAGCCTGGCTACAGCAAGCAGGACTATACAGCTTCCACCTGCCTCTCCCAGGTACAGCCTGTTTGCAGCCTTATCAGGGCTAATGGGTGAGAGCCTGGCTCCCCACCTGCCACAGATCACCACACTCATGCTGCTGTCTCTGCGTTCCACTGAGGGCATTGTGGTGAGTGGAAGGTCAGGGGGAGGGTGTGGGCCCGTGGGGGAAGGCCACCCCTGGGATGGGAGCTCTCTCCAGGGCCCAGCTGAGCTGAAGTCCCTGCTGGGCCTCCCCTTCCAGCCTCAGTATGATGGAAGCCGCTCATTCCTTCTTTTTGACGATGAGAGCAGTGGTGAGGAAGAGGAGGAGCTCATGGAGGAGGATGACGAAGAAGAGGATGACTCAGAGATCTCAGGGTGAGGCGGCTGCCCTTCTGGGCCGGGGGTCCTGGCGCAGACGGGCCCAGGGCCAGCTCTGCTCTTCCTGGCATTGATTGCTGCTGCCTGCCCGCCTTTCTCTAGATACAGTGTGGGAAATGCCTTTTTTGATGAGAAGGAAGACACCTGTGCTGCCCTGGGGGAGATCTCTGTGAATACCAGGTGGGCATCAGCCCTTCCCCAGCACTGGGAACCCCTCCTGGGACCCTCTTCTCCATGGTGTGTCTGTCTGTCTGTCACAGCGTTGCCTTCCTTCCCTACATGGAGACTGTCTTTGAAGAAGTGTTCAAACTGCTGGAGGTGAGTGGGCCAGTGGGCCGGTGAGCAGGGCCAGAGGGCTCGGGTGGGCCCTGCACACAGCGTGCACGACCTGCCCCTCCTCATGCTGCAGTGCCCTCACCTGAACGTGCGGAAGGCAGCCCACGAGGCCCTGGGTCAGTTCTGCTGTGCACTGCACAAAGCCTGTCAAAGCTGCCCCTCGGAATCCAACACTGCTGGTGAGAAGGGGAGGCCAGGAAACGGGGTGGGTGGGGAAAGGGGCAGGGTCTGACCAGGGCTTCAGCCAATCGTGTCCCCAGCTCTGCAGGCCGCCCTGGCCCGGGTGGTGCCATCCTACCTGCAGGCGGTGAACGGGGAGCGAGAGCGCCAGGTGGTGATGGCCGTGCTGGAGGCCCTGACGGCGGTATTGCACAGCTGTGGGGGTCTGGCACTGCAGCCCCCTGGGCGGCTTGCTGAGCTTTGCCAGGTGCTCAAAGCTGTGCTGCAAAGGAAGGTGAGGAGGGCAGCAGGCTGCACGGTGAGGAGGTGGCCCCGCCCCGGGTGGGGCTAGTCAGAGACATCCCCCTCCTTCCACCCCATGGAGCCGGGAAGGGGCTGGAGAGCCCAGACCGAGCTGAGCGCCCTTTCCCGCAGACAGCCTGTCAGGACGCTGATGAGGAGGACGAGGAGGAGGAGGAGGACCAGGTGAGAGCTTCGGGTGCACACTGGGACCAGGTCATCTCCACGGGGCAGGGTGGACAGTGCACTTGGCCTTGGCCTGGGGGTACAGGGGCTGCTCAAAGATTGCTGGTGGCTCTGAACAACCAACCCCGCCCCCACCGAGGCAGTGGGGATTCAGGGAAGGCTTCCTGGCGGCGGGGATTTGGGGCAGCTTGGATCAATGGACGGGGATAGGAGAACCAGGAAAGAGGAAAGGCTGAGCTGCAAACCAGCCTAGCTTGGGAGGGGCCCCCAGTCCTGTCGACCAAGGGCAGCCCTCAGGGGAGACCACCTGCAGTTGCGGAGGAGCGCGATGGGAGCTGGTCCCAGGCTCAGAGCTGGCCCTGGCACTCCAGTGTCTGACCTGGCTCCATAGGCTGAATACGATGCCATGTTGCTGGAGCATGCTGGCGAGGCCATCCCTGCCCTGGCAGCTGCGGCTGGGGGAGATGCCTTTGCCCCCTTCTTTGCTGGCTTCCTGCCATTACTGCTCTGCAAGACGGTGAGTGCTCTGTTCTCTTCCAACCCTGTTCCTCCCGGGCCCCAGTGCCCTCCTCCCCTATCTGTCCCCGTCCCGGGCTGACTTGCACTCTTCCCCTTACCAGAAGCAGGGCTGCACAGTGGCAGAGAAGTCTTTTGCAGTGGGAACACTGGCGGAGTCCATTCAAGGCCTGGGTGCCGCGTCGGCCCAGTTTGTGTCCCGGCTGTTCCCCGTGCTATTGAGTGCCTCCCGGGAGGCAGACCCCGAGGTACGAAGTAATGCCATCTTTGGACTGGGTGTGCTGGCAGAGCACGGGGGTCGCCCTGCCCAGGAGTATCCTCAGTTTGCAGGAGGGGGGGCCTGAATGCGGTTGGGAGCGTGGCCCCGGGGTTCGGGAGGAGAGCGGTCTGCCCCTGTGCCTGTTCCTTGACTTTGGACCAGACACTTCCCCAAACTGCTGGGGCTCCTGCTGCCCCTCCTGGCGCGAGAACGCCATGATCGTGTCCATGACAACATCTGTGGGGCGCTTGCCCGCCTGCTGATAGCCAGTCCCACGAGGAAACCGGAGCCCCAGGTAAGGTTGGGGGGCATCAGGCAAGGCCATGGACCCTGCTGCAGAGCGTGTGGGGCCAGGGGCCAAAGTCTTCTGTGTGTCCAGGTGCTGGCCCCCCTGCTGCATGCCCTGCCACTGAAGGAAGACCTGGAGGAGTGGGTCACCATGGGGCATCTCTTCAGCTTCCTGTACCAGAGCAGCCCTGACCAGGTAACCCCGATATTGGAGCCCTTGCAAGGGGCTTGATGCTCCAGTCTCATTGATGGGCAGAGTTAGCGTCAGTTGAAGCTGCCCTTCTCAGCTTTCTCATTAGTATGGCAGGATTGGCAGCCAGGACTTTAATATGAGAGAATGGGCTTCCTCTTACCACGTAGCATTTTTCCTCAGGGAGCCTTCGTTTCCACCCTCTGTTCTGAGCCAGAAATCCCAGCTTTCATAAACTGATTTCCTAGACCAGGGCTCTTTCAGACTGTGCTCCATGAAGCCTGGTTCCTCTGGGCCACCCTGCCTCCTATTCTAATCAGAGCAGCTCTGCTTTCTGAATACAACTTGCCTGAACCAAGTGGCTAGCTCTGGAACCACGCCCCAGTGCTCCCATCTATCACCCCTGCCTTGCACCTTCAGAGACTGTGTTGGTGGAGCTCCTGAGTGTCTGAGCTCCTGTTGGTCTTGAGGCCAGGATGTCAATTATCTGTGGTCACAATCCCATCCTCCCGCCACCCCTCATCCCCCTGCAGAATTACTACTACCCTGTTTCATGGGTCCTTCTCAGGGTTCACAGTTGTTTGGGATGTCTGTTAATCAGTGTCAGGCTCAAACAGCTCAGGTGGGAGGCTGCCTCTCCGGGGCTCCTGCTGCCCACCCCAGTGCTGGGGCCCAGAGGTTCTCCTTCCCCTTAGTTGGCCCATCTTTTCCCACAGGTTGTAGACGTGGCTCCAGAGCTCCTTCGTATTTACAGCCTCATCCAGGCCGAGAACAAGATCCCATCAGGTGAGGATGGCAGTTGTGGGCAGGGCTGGGGGGAGGCAGGGAGCAGCAGGGCTCGGAGGGCCTGGGGCAGCTAGGGTTGGGGGCCAGTCCTCCCCAGACGTCTCCCTCTTCACTCTCCACTCAGACACCAAGGCGGCGCTGCTGCTTCTCCTCACATTCTTGGCCAAACAGCACACCGACAGCTTCCATTCAGCACTGGGCTCCCTGCCTGGCGACAAGGCTCAGGAGCTCCAGGCCGTCCTGGGCCTCACCTAGACTGTGGGCTGCAGCTGGGCTGGAGAGAACAAAGCCTGCCCATGCCCAAGACCAGCTCTCAGCCCAGTTCCAGCTCAAGCCTTACCAAAGATTCTGGGCCTGGGCCTCATACCCACTTGGAGTCCCAGCCTTACTTGCTGCCTTACGGGGGTGTCCCCTAGGGCTGGAGCTGTGGGACAATACAGAGTCGTGACACCATTCTGTAATAAAGGCATTTATTTTCTTCTTGAACGGTAGCTCTAGGAGCAGGAAGGACAGAGATACACGTTCAGAAGGACACAGTGTAATGTAGTTGGTTGCCTGGCAGCTTTGTAAATTGGCTCTTAACTGTCGTGGAATCGGGGCCCTGGCTGGATCAGGAGGCGCCCATATGGCTCTTCTTGTTTCACACGAAGGATCTGCTGTGCGGCAAGCACTGGTCAACAGAGGAGGAGGGGGCGGTCAGAGGAGTCGCTACCACAGCCTCTGGCCCGTGTGTCCGCTCCCCACCCTCCGCGTGGGCGCACACGCTCCTCACTCACCCAGGAGCAGGTAGAAGACGCGGGCGGCCATCCTGCGGGGGCTGAGAGGTGGCACCAGGCTGCTGAAGTCGGGCTCCCTGTCGGCCTGCAGCTCCCGCGCCACTGCCCTGTGGTTAAGAACCAAGAACCGTCAGGTGAGGCCGCAGCCCGGCCACCCGTGGAGGGACGTCCTTCCTGGTACCTGTGCACAGCCTCCAGCGAGAGCAGCTCGGGCTCTGGGGGCAGCTCCACGGGCAGCTCCACGGGCACCTCTGGGAGCTCAGGCACCACAGGCAGCACAGGGGCCTCTGGCTGCTCCGCCTCCACCCAGGCCCTAGAAGAACACACGAGTTGGGCGGAGCAGGGGAGGAGGCAGCGGTGACAGGCCCGTCCCACTGCTTGCCCCTCCTGGCCAGGGCTGCGGGCAGGCTGCTGCTCACCACCGCTCTTCCGGGGGCACGAGGCTGATGCGGGTCTTCTCCTCCTCAGCTACTTCCAGGGAGAGCTCTGTCAGGGAAAGGGGAGTGTCTTGAGCTTATCTGTGTGCATCTGAGCAGTCAGGATTTGGGGTCACCTGGCTCAACTGGGTGCCACAGTGGGCAGTGACTTGCTAACGGCACTTGGCAGGGAGGGGAATGAAGATAATCAGTCTGTGAGTCCTTATGTTAAATGCACTGACAAGAACTGTCAGCAGTTGAGGCTCCACTTTCCCGGGACAGTGGTTAGAGTGGTGGTTTCCGTTGCCCCTTCTCCAGGTACTTACCAGAAGATACCATGAGGGGCCCACTGGGCTCCTGGGCCTCCCTCAGGACCTGGGGATGAAAGAAAGAGAGCTAAGGCCCCAAGCATCGCACCTGGGGCAGGGGTAAGGCAGGCCTGTTGGCTCATGTGGGCAGAAGGCGGCCTGTGGGACTTTAGTCAGAGCAGACGGGGCTCCAGGAAGGACTGAGGGGGCCGCTACCTCAATATCGCTCGGAGTCTCAGCCTTTCTCCTTTCCTCCTCAGCCGCTGCCTCCCTCTCAGCCTCTTCTAGCTCCTCAGGCAGCCTTCGCCTTAGTGCCCTTGGAGGTGGCTGGGCACAGTGGGTCCAGAAAGCCAGCAGTTCTGGGGGTAGCCAGCCAGCTGAGGAGAGGGGCAGCAGGGAGGGGGTTGAGGTGTGAGGAATAGGGGTGTGGAGGATCCCCTACACCAGCTCCCATCACTCCTCACAGTAAGTCGGGTTTCGGAACAGCTCCACAGGGGTCCTGATCATCCTCTCAGGAGGCTGGACCATTGGCTGTGTGCAGAGAAGGCCAGAAAACCAGTTAGGAAGGAGCTGTGGCCCTTCACCTGTAATGCCTCGTTCCAAGGCCTCTGGCCTTCCAGCTCTTCCAGGCTCGTGCACCTGCCTGCTCTGCTGATTGTTAAAATGATTTTTCAATTGATGCCCTTGGATGTGCTAGGTAGGGTCATGAAGTGCTGCATGGGCAGCTCCCCAACCCATGCGTTTTGGGGACTGTTCTCAAGATTCCCCCAGGAGTTTAGATGGCCCAGCATGCACCTGCCTCCCTCCATCCCTCCAGAGGCTGGGGTGTACTCACACACTCCCTGCAGTGGGCTCTGGTTTGCAGTTGTTCCTGGAATTCCTTCCGGGAGATCTGAGTCTCTTCGTCCCAGAATAACAACTGGCGGCGGCGACGGCGAGCTGGTGGGCCCCTGGGAGGTGGGGGGACTGGGGGCCTCCTCCACTGAATGGGGAGGGGAGGTGGGGGCAAGGCTACCCATTACTCTTTTTCCTGAGGTCCTGGTGGACTGTAAATAGGCCCCACACTCCCAATCCCTAGAGGTGCCCTGGTGAAGGGCTTGGGTGGGGACTCGGGGGGTGCAGCCCCCACTGTATGAGGTTCCCATCTGGGAAGTTTAGGCTGGATAAAATGGGGTGTGGACCAGGCTACCTTGTACAAACTTGGACAAAGGCCTGTGGAAGCCAGCAGGGGCCTTGAGGAAACTGAAAATGGGTGAGGAGCTCTGGCAGAGGAGGCAGTGTGGAGGGGCACCACTCACCTCAGGGCTGACTGGGATGGGTGGCGGACGCAGCTCCAGCGGGGGTGTCACCTCTGCAACAACAGTCTAGGTCCACACCTTTTGCCCTCAAAGCCACCCAGGTGAGAAGCTAGAGGGTCCTCCCTTCAGCAAGTTGGGTTACAGGGCATTGTCTGCAGCAGCTGTGCCAGGACCCCCAGGAAGGACCCTGGTTTAGTGGGTACTCACCGGGAAGTGGGACCTCCGGCTTCAGCTCCTCTGGGGCCAGGACCTCCCTGGGAAGTGGCTCTGCTGCCTCCTCCACCCTGAGGGGAAATGGGCAAGAGGATGAAAACACCCTCCCAGCGCTGACCCCTACCTGGCCCGGGGCTCCTGCCCTTACCCTACAAGAGCTAAAGGCGAGGGCGGGGGTACTGTGATCTCCCGCTCTGGGGCCCAGGGCTCCTCTTTTAATTCTGTGAAGAGAGGATCAAGCTTAGGACACAGAAGAGATGTGAACATTGCCCGGCCCAGATGGCCAGTGCCTGGGGTCTGACCGTCCACTGCCAGGCGGGTCCTACCTAGCCGACGTTCCTCTAACAAGATGGCTTCATCCTCCTCAGCAATCAGCAGGTCCAATTCTCGGCGGCTGACTTCTGGGAGGTCCAGTTCACCCTGTCAGGAGAGGTGACAATTTCATTTCTGTCTGAGAGACATGCCACAGGGCCAGGCCAGGCCAGGCTGAGGAAGCCTATGGGTACTCAGGCATCGAGGGAAGGGGTAGAGAAATGGAGGCAAGAAGGCAGGACTCTGGAGGCAGAAGGAGCGGGTACAGGGGGCCTGGGCCATCAGACGCAGGACTCAGGCCTTGGACTCTGTGTGCAGGGGGACAGCTCACCTCGATCCGCAGCATACGTATGGGCTCCGCCTCCTGGATCGTGATGGCTTCGGGGGTGACCCGAATCCTTTCTGGAGGGGGAGGGAAGTCACACAGCCTCTGTTTCTTTTCAAGTCCCCACACCCATGTACGTAAGGCAAAAACGGACTCTAGAGTCAAGCCAACCTGGGTTCTAGTCAGGCCCTGGCCAGTCACTGGCAGTCTGACCCAAGGCATATTGCTTAACTACTATGGACTTCACTTTCCTCGTCTGTAAAATGGGCATAATAATTCCAATCTTGTAAGAATCTTGTAGTGCCCCTCCCAAGGCCTTGCTCCTGAAAGAAGCTCAAAAACAGTTATTTCTTCGGCCCTTGGGCGCTCCTCTGTCTCTCACCAGAAAGAAGGGTCTCTGCTCACCTGGCTTCCGAGGCTCTACGGGGACTTCAGGAGGGATCTCTTCAGGAACTTTCTCTGGGGTCACAGCCTCTAGAAGGTGTCGAACCTTTGGGAAGGGATGGGAACAAAAGACGGGATTCAGCTTCAGTGCCCTGCTCCCCCACTTTTACAACCTTATTCAGACAATGGACAGTGACACCCCTTTATGCCTAATCCTGTGGCACTAACAGCAGCATGCAGGCTGAACCCACTCACCATCCAGCTCCCCTTCCATTCCTGCCCCCGCCCAATCATCTAGCCTGGGTCACTTTGTGAAAGAAGTACTGCATCCTGGGGTCAAGTGTTGTCAGGGACAGAGGAAACAAAAGATCCTTGACCTTGAGGATATTGTCTAGTGGGGAGATAAGTTTGTGTATGACCCCAGCAAAAGCCAGCACAAAGAATGCTGTGCTGCTGAAACTAGCACAACGCTGTAAATCAACTGCACTTCAATAAAAGCTGGTCTAAGCTGTAGGGGTGTTAGGAGTGGATGGACAAGGACATGGAAAACCCAGTGCCGAGGGACACTGAGGGCCTGGAGGAATGGTGTGAAGACAAAGCTGCCTCTAGGTTGGTCCTGAATAGGTAAGTGTAGCAGGCTTGTCTGGATAGGCCCACCATGACAGCTGCCCTGCACTGACTCCTGTGGGGCAGAGCTGGAGCAGGCTACCCCCCAACCCTGGTGCTGGACCGGCACAGAAATAGCATGCCCCTCTGCACTGTCAGCTCATCAGTCTGAGCTGTCCGAGGGGGAGGAGACCTACCTGAGGGATATCAAAGGGATCAGGCAGCATGGGAGCCACAGACATCATCCCAAAAAAGGGGTCTGGAGCATCTTCCAGAGTCTCCATCCTGGCCAGGTGGTCAGGCAGCAGCAGGCTGGGTCTGAGGGAGACCGTGGGCTGTCAAGGACTGAGGCCAAGTTCCCTTCCAAAGACCGGGTGGTCCCAGCCCCAGGGATGCACTCACAGTTCAGTCTCCACCATATCAATGCGGATCTGCAGCTGTGCCCGGTGCAGGCGCTCCAGGATATGCTGGATGTCTTCTGTGGTGAGGGAGGGCAAGCTACAGTGCCCGCCCAGGGGAGGACCACTCGGCACTGCCCTACATCCAAGCCTTCCAGCCTTACCTACAAGGTACTGGCATTGTTGAGAGTAGACCCGGATGACGCCAATCTGGAGCTGCGCTGAGAGGTAGAGCGAGAAGCGGGGCCGCGGTGCACCCGGCAGCGGGGGCTGAACTCGCACCAGCACGTAATTGAGGATTTCCTCGCTGGGGGAACAATGCCCGCCATCACTGCTGCACCAAAGACCTACAGCCTTGCCCAGCCCAGTCCATCTGCTAACCCACCCCAGCCCTGGGCCACTCTTTATGGACCTTACCAGGTCTTCACCACATTCACGTTCAGGTATTCGCGCTTCACCAACCGGCAGCCTCGCGTCGCTGCCAGCCTGGAAGAAGAATGAGGGGTGTAGAGGGAGGGGGAGCCCTCAGGTTGGGACCCCTGGGTGTCCCTCCCAGAGCACCTACCCTGGCCGGGCCCGCCCTTACCAGATGGTGGCGAAGCAGCCGGTGTGGCGCTGAAGCACATTGGGATAATAGAACATGGTCCCTCCAGGGTTTCACCCTCGTCTACACCACTTCCGTTCAGATGTCAATCCAAATTCTTCAGGGTACAAAATTTCCCAAACCGTTGGAGAGAAGGATGTGGACAAGTAGCGTGGCAGGTGGACCCAGAATGCCAAATAAAGGAACCGATGAACTATGTATGGGTGGATAAATGATTAAGGGGATAAGTAAATGGAGACACAGACTGGATATACGTCAGCCCTGAGCCAGTCTGCACACCACGTGGGTGCTTCGAACTTAACGGGAGCCTTGCAGATTGGGTTCCAGGTTGGAGATGCCAAGATTCGCGAAGGAAGAGGGTCCGAGCTACAGCCCAGGCCCGGTCCGAAGGAGAACGGGTGTCCTCTGCAGATAGGCCCGGCAGCTGACTGTTGCGCAGCTTCGGCCGCCGCCGGTCCGCTCCTGCAGCCTAGATCCCGCCGCGGGGAGCGCGTGCTCTGGTGCTTTGCACTTTGCTCCTCATTAGATGGCGCGGTCTCCAGAGCAGCCAATGGGGAACAGGGTCAACTTGGGGGCGCTCGTTCGGGGCGCTAAGTAGTCTAGTCCAAGGCAACAGGGGGCTCCCGAGGCAGGCAGCGAACCAATGGGACGAACCCTGCAGGCGGTGGGGGGAGGTTGGAGGGATTGTGAGGTGTCTGGACCAATGGGCTCTCATCCTCGCCCGGGTAACAGAGGTTCCTCAGAGGTGCTTCCCCGTGGACCAATGAGTGGGGAGGAGACTCCGAGCACCGAGCCTGGTAACAAGGGTGCTTCAACTAGCAGAGGAGGTTGCGTCATGACAAGGGCAATCGCCAGGCCCTGTTTAGGGCGCCTGACTTGCAGTTAGACCTAAGCCTTTTTCCGAATCCCACGGAGCAGCAAGTGGTTGGTCTACTTTTGTGCCCAGCTTAAGGCCTATGGTGAACGGGTGTGAGGTGGCCTTGGAGCCACCACAGGTCGATGGGGAAGAAAGATCTCACAAGCAGTGAGGGACTTGCCAAGTCACTTCCTAAACTTGAACAGCTTAGGTTGTAGGCATTCCTCTCCTGGCTGTTTCCCAGGTGTGAATGTTCTCCTGGCTGAGACCTTAGTTTTGTTGGATGTAGGGCGTATTTATCAGCATAGCAAAAGCTGTTTGTCTCAAACAACTGTTTATGTGCTATAAATTGTGTGGCTGTAGTTGCAAATATTCCTTTCCTCATGCCTCCTGCATAGTCATTTGTTTGGTCTAGAGTGCACTTTTCACCCTTGACTCCAGGGCGTGCTTCTGTCTCTAAGACTCAGCTTTTCACACCATACACAAAAATAAACTCAAAGTGGCTTAAAGACTTAAATAAGACATGACACCATAAAACTCCTAGAAGAGAAGAGAGGCAAAACATTGTCAGATATAAATTGGAGCAATATTTTCTTAGATCAGTCTTCTAAGGCAAAAGAAATTAAACTCCAAAATAAATGGAACCTAATGGAACTTAGAAGCTTCTGAATAGCAAAGGAAACCATAAACAAAAGGGGAAAAGCCTACAGAATGGGGGAAAATATTTGCAAATGATGTGACTAACCCAGGCGTAATTTCCAAAGTATACAACAGCTCATACAATTCAGTATCAGAAAAACAAACAATCCAATCAAAAAAATGGGCAAAAGGGGACTTCCCCGGTGGTCCAGTGGTCAGGGTACACGCATTCCATCCTTGCTCTGGAAAGATCCCACATGCTGTGGAGCATCTAAGCCCATGCGCCACAACTACTGAGCCCACGCGCCACTACTGAGCCGACGAGCCCTAGAACCATGCCCTGCAACAAGAGAAGTCACTGCACCGAGAAGCCCATGCACTGTAAAGAGTAGCTCCCCGCTCACTGCAACTAGAGAAAGCCTATTCGCAGCAATAAGGCCCAGCACAGCCAAAAAAAAAAATACAAATTTAAAAATATTTTTTAAGTGGGCAGATCTAAATAGACATTTCTCTAAAGAAGATATACTGATGGCTAACAGGCACATAAAAATATGCTCAACATTATTAGAGAAACGCACATCAAAACCACCGTGAAGTATCACCTTACATCAATCAGAATGGCCATAACTGAAAAGTCTACAAATAATAAGTGCTGGAGAAGGTGTAGAGTATAGGGAACCCTCCTACACTATTGGTGGGAATGTAAATTGGTGCAGCCATAGTGGAAAACAGTATGGTGATTAAAACTAAAAATAGTTACCATATGATCCAGCAATCCCACTCCTAAGCATATTTCCAAAAAAGACAAAAAGTTTAATTTGAAAAGACACATACCTCAATGTTCATAGCATTATTTTCAATAGGCAAGACATGGAAGCAATCTAAGTGTCCATCAACAGATGAAGATGTGGGGTATATATTTATATATATACACATATACAATGGAATATATTACTCAGCCATAAAAAAGAATGAAAAATGCCTTTTGCAGCAACATGGATGGACCTAGAAATTATCTAAGTGAAGTAAAAAAAATACAATGATATGCTATCACTTATATGTGGAACCTAAAAAAGAATACAAATGAACTTATTTACAAAACAGGAATAGACTCACAGACATAGAAAACAAACTTATGGTTACCAAAGAGAGAAGGGGAGGAAGGGATGAGTTAGGATTGTGGGATTAACAGATACACACCACTATATTTAAAAGAAACAAGGACCTACTGTATAACAGAACTATATTCAGTATCTTGCAATAATCTATAGTGGAAAAAGAATCTGAAAAAAATGTACATAACCTTGTTTAGTACTTTTGAAACTAAAACAATAATCAACTGTAGTTCAATTAAAAAAAAAAAAAAACAACACCTCAGCTCTTATTAGAGCCAAACTAACCCTATTTTATTTTGCTCCTTCAATCCAGGGGCTCTTAAGATTGGGGTCTTGGGGAAAAAAAAAAAAGATTGGGGTCTTGTTTTTTCCTTTAGTGCCTGAAACTTAGCAAATATTTGTCAAATGAATGTACAATTGCCCTAAATTTACAACCACTGAATATTAAGGGTGAATGGGATTCCAAAATCTAGTCCAAGACTTGCCTTCATGGTGAGAAAAGAGAGGCCCATACAGACTGTTTCTGCCAGACCACACGGCTCTGCAGTGGCAGCCTGGTTGGGAACTCAACTCTTTTGAATTCCAGTGTTCCCAATCCTTCCATGGTGCCTGGCTAAACTGGTTTCTTCATGATACTTACAAATTGTTTTGATCATATATTGTTGCCAATGTTCCTAAGGGTTCACACTGGGGCACACATATGATAAAGTTGGGGGCATCTGCCTTTAAGGCACTTATAACCTAGTTTAAGAGATAAGGGATACAGTAATTCGTTCATTCATTTAACAAATATTTATTAAATGCCTACCATGTATCAGGCAGTCCTCCAGGCACTGGGGGTGTAGCAATGAACAAAATAAGTCCCTGTTCTCAAGGAATAGGAAAGGAGTGATGATAATCAAATAGACAAACAGAAATGTATGAGGTCATAATCTGTGCTGTGAAGAAAAATGAGGCAGCGTAACAGAATAGAGGAGTGAGGGGTGCTATTTGGGTCAGGTGCTCAGGGAAGCTCTCTGAAGAGAAGGGGGGCAAGTCAAAGTGCTTACCTGAAAGAAGAGTGTTTTTGACAAAAAAAAAAAAAAACTTAACAAGAAGCAATGAGGTCCTGAGGCAGAAATGTGTTTGGCAGGTTCAAGGAGCCTAGAGCAAAGTGACTAAGGAGAAGTATGGCAAGAGGTGAGGTTAGAAAGGTGGATAGGAGTCACATCCCCTTGGAGGCCAAGGAGAGGATTTGGGCTCCTCCCTGAGTGAACAGAAAACTATTGGAGAGCTTTGAGCAGAGGAGTGACGCGATGAGATTTATGTGTTAAGAGGATCTCTTCTGTGTTGAGAATGGACTGATGGTGAACAAGAGTAGAAGCAGAAAAGATGTGGAAGGAAGCAGAAAGAAGAGGTGTGGGAGATAACTGGTTGAACAATCAGTCTTAGCGAGGGAAGCAGAGGCCAGATTCTGGAGAGAATTCTGAAAGGGATGCTAGAACCAGCTGATGGGTTGGAGGTGGGGTATGACAGAACAGGAAGTAAAGGGCCTGTGCCCCTGCGCACTCAGCACCCGACTTCCTCACTGCCTATGCAGGGCCTGTCTCGGGAGGGACAAGGAAGGTCCAAGGAGGCAGGAAGGCGCCAAAGCAGCGCTGACATTTGTCAGGTGAGACAGTAAGGACTTCCTCAAGAAGCCAGACGTCTGTCTAGACTTAATGATGTAGCTGAACCACTCAAAGCTTATATAAGTGGCATCACAGGAAGGAGCTGGTTTGGGAGGTTCCTTCTCTGTCCATCTGGTGTCCTGTATGGGGAGGGGGGAGCTGGAGGCTATGGCAGTTTGGTAAGTGGTGAACTAGTTTGGTGAAGGTGAACGTCCAGAGAGGTAGGAGGCCCGCTGGCAAGTCGTCCTTGGGAAGAACTTCCAATTTGGGAGCAAGATAAACACAAAGTAAGAGAGGTGTTGGTGGATTTGGGCCCCTGGGATCCCCACAAACACAGTGCTGCTGACGGGGCAGTCTAGGTTAGGCTGTTTGTCGTGGGGCTCTGGCGGAGCAAGGAGACCAGCATGGGAGCACCCTTCAGTGAGGGTGACAGTGCCCCAGACCCTGGGAGAGAGGCTCCAGGACCTGATCCGCCTCGGGCACGGGAGGCTCAACCCCTCATCCCTCTGATGTCCTCCCATGCCAGGCCCCAGGGCCTCGAGCTCATGGTTTCAGGTCTGTTCATTGAGGCTTCCAGGTAGGAGTTCAACCCTGGGCTGAATCAGAGGCCTCTAGCCACGGGCTGTGGACACTGGACTTTCCCATGAGAGAAGGTGGCTTGGAGCCCTTCTTGGTGGCTGACCCCAACCCTCCCTCCAGTCCTGGTTGCCCAGAGGACACAGAGAGCTGGGCCCAGAACCCACAGAGCCTGGACAACTCCCTCACCAGAACCTGTGGGTGGAGGAGGGGAGAGGGGCCCAGAGACACCAGCAGTAAGAAACCCTGGGAACCCTGCTCTCAGGTGACATCTCCATCATCTCCCTGTGATCCCGCTGCCTTCTTCTCTCAATGAATCCGATGCGGAGTCCTTTTTCAGTAACATTTTATTTTAAATCCTTAGTGAAGATCTAAGACAAAAATATAAAGTGCTAGGTTTTAGGGTTGGGGGCAGAGGGAAAGGCCCACTGCGTTCACACCATTTGGACTTGCCCTGTTCAGTTCCTCAGAGATGAAAGACGGTTTATCTCAAAATTGGGAAAAAAAAAGTCATTCTTGAGTTTCCCACCAATCAGTGTCCATGAGGAGTTGAGGGACAAAGTCATCACAGACCACCAATGAGAACGCTCACTGTGGGAGGCAGGTTGACAGCAAGGAGGCTGAGGCTGTCTCAAAGAAGACGGGCGGGATAGAGAGGAGAGGAGGCACCGGGTCCTGCAGGCTCTGCAGCAGAGACAGGGTGGCCGCCTGCTCCTCTGGGGTCTCCTTCAGCATACGTCGGGCAAAGGCCTGCTCCATCTGTGCGGAGAGGTGGGAGAGGGGTCCCTGAGCACCACAGGGCCAGATGCTATACCCCGGGCCTTCTTCCCCAGGATGCCTTCTCTGGAACATACCACCCCCGCGCAGGCAGGCTCTGCTGACTCACCTGCACCGCAATCAGACTCTGTGAGGTGTGGCTGGGGTCAGGGTTCTCCTCCCAGAAGTTCAGTGTCACTTGAAACTTGGGTGGGGGCCCCAGGCCCTGGAAGTACCTGGCCAAGTCTGAGAGAGAAAAGGCCAGGAGTTGGAAGAAAGAGAAGACAGAAGGCCCCAGGCAGGGAGGGACGAAGGAGGAACCCATAAGGGAGGAAGAGGGGTGGTGATGGGGCCACTCGGAGGCCAAGGCTAGAGCAGGAGCCGGGGGTGGTGGGACCGCTGTCTCGTGCTAGGAGCTAAACTGCTACTCACCTGAGGACAACAGGGAAAGGGCCCCTTTAGGGGTAGCCGATCGTCACACACCCTGAAACCCCTCTGCTGGGGGAGCTCAGGGTCCGCTTGGCAGCAGCCCTGGCTGCTGACACAGCCATGCCACACCTTGGTTGCCTGTTCACTCCCTTCCACACTCACGCTCTGCATCCCCTATATTCCTGGCCCCAGTCCCAAGGTCCCGTTGAGAGCTGAATGGAGGCAGGAAGTAGAATTCTCAGCATGGTTGGGAGAGGGGGAACCCCAGGGCAGCTCGAGCAGTGGGTGAGAACATGTGACATGCACAGCTCTCACAAGTGTGGATGGTTGTTGTGCGAGTGTGTCTGGCGGGGGAGAGGGGTGTGGTGCAAAGCACACCTTCTTGTAATTACTGTACGCTCCCATGTGGTGGCGCTCCTGAGATGCAATATTATGGTGGTGAGCTCCACCTGGGCCTCACCTTCTGTGGCCTTGGCCCAGGAAGGAGGGCTGCCAGGGCTGAGCCCTGGGATGTGCACCACACAAGTGCAGGGGCCAGGCCTGGACTGTGCTGGGGGATTGGCTGGAGGGAGCACAGGGTGACGGCCGGCCTACAGGTGGGGAGTGGAGGTGGGGGAAGGGGCTCAGGTGCTTGGCTGGAGCAGCCTCACCTCTGCAGAAGTAGCTGGTTCTGAAGAGCTCCACGCACTCGTTGGTGGGCAGCAGGTGCGGACCCGGGCCAGGTGGCATCTGGGGCGCGTTCCAGGAGATGGGAATGGGGCAGAGGCGCTGCACAAAGAGGCCCCGGGAGTTGCTGGCCAGCAGGACCCCTCTCTGGAGCTGGTTCAGCAGACGGTGGGCGGGCTCGCGTGGGTCGGGTTTGGGAAAGATCACCTGCTCCATGCTGCACTGGGAGCTTGAGGGCTCAGCCACGAGGCGGCAGTCCAGGCTCTGCACCTGGGCCTCACCCACCACACGCCCGTTGTAGATGAAGGTGAGCAGCAGAGAGTAGTCTGCAGACAGAGAAAGGCCAGCTGCACCAGTGCCCTCCAGGGGGCCCACTAACTGGCAGGAAGTTCTGGAGAAATGAAGAGGGACACCTTGCGAATCCAATATCCTCATTTTGCTGGTGAGGAAGGTGGGCCTCACAGAGACCAAATGAGGGCTGGTAAGCACCAGGCAGGCTGCGAGGCGGGGGCAGCAGCTGTACCTTCTGAGGACAGAGAAGACCCTTGCCTTTCCTCTCCTCATCCCCCAAACCTCAGCAGCCGGGGGCGGGGCAGGGGGCGGGCGGGTCTTCCACTCATGCTTTCCCAGCCCTTACGTATGGGTCTGACTCTCTGCAACTCCATGGACTGTAGCCTGCCAGGCTCCTCTGTCCATGGGATTTTCCAGGCAAGAATACTGGAGTGGGTTGCCATTTTCTTCTCCAGGGCATCTTCCCGATCCAGGGATCAAACCCAGGTCTCCTGCATTCCAGGCAGATTCTTTACCACTACACCATGGGAATTCCCTGGCTCCCAGCACTCAGGAGAGGAGCTAATACATAGGTTTCCACTGAGGCCTTAATGCTCAGGGTCTTACAGTTTACAAGAGGGTCCCTGAGATCAGGCCTCTACTTAACCCACAGAATCAACATCTCAAAGTGGATTTCCAGGTTAGAGAATGTGTAGGGGGTATTTTTGAGAAGTGAGCTGTGTGGAGTCTGGAATCTGGCAGGCATGCTGCCTAGAAACCAGTGCCTCTGGGTCAGGGAGCCTGCTGCAAGCCCTGACAGATTAGATAACACATGCATGGCCTTAGGACGATGAAGGGAGACAGGGACAGGGGTGAGTCAGAAACGCCAAGTACCTGAATCTGGAGGGGGCAGAACCTCCAGGGACAGCAGTTCTCCCTGGAAAAGAGCCTCAGCTGTGTCCCTACCTGGAAGGGAGGCAGAGGTACTGGTCATTCAGAGTGGACCGGGGAGTCCAAGGGCCATAGGGTGTGGTGTGGAGGATGACAAAAAAGGCAGGGCACTCAGTACCTTCCTGAGGCTCAGGGCTGTTGCTGCTGCTGCTTCCGCTGCTGCTGCTGCTGCTACTGCTGCTTCCGGTGCTCCCAAAGTCTAAACGGCCAGCTCCCCCATTGGTCTCCACCATCTCCTGCAGACACAGTTCCTGTGGTTGGCCCACCTCGCCCCCAGTCACTGCTCTGCCCTCAGACCCATCCGGTTCCCTCCCCAGCTCTCACATTCTGAGGGGGCTCCTGGAGCAACGAGGGGCTGAGTATGCAGTTCTTTGCGGTAACTTCTTCCTCTTTCTTCTCAGAGGATGCAGAACTGTGGGGTCGCTTTGATGGTAATTTCTGGGTCCCTGATTGAGCTGTGGAACGTTGAGAGGGAGGCAAACGTCAGAGCCTTAAGTGGGCACAGAAGGAAGGGGAAAGACAGGAGGCAGTGAAAGCACTGGCAGGACTGGGCAGGGAACCTCCTTCCCAAGGACAGGGCAGATCTCTGAGCCAGGGGCCTGGAGGGAGGCCCACCACCCTCCTGGGAGGCGCAGAACTCCATCCTTCCCCCACACTCCACCCCCAGCTGCTGATTTTAAGAGTGGTGGGGCACAGGGACACCCACCGGGGACAGTTCCTGGTGGCAGCAGTCGGTACACCTTGTAGGGCTCAGCGCCATCCCTGTGGCCGATCTCAGGAACCTCCTCAAATTCACAACTTTTGTTGAGAGCACAGCGCAAACGAGTCTTCCAGATGGCAGGGCCTTCCGAGCTCCCCTCCCTGTACTTCCCCTTGTATATCGCCCAGGCCTAGAAGACAGCAGCAGTAAAGAAGAGATCGCTGGTAATGGACCACTGACCCGCCTGGCTTCATGGATGTACAGCCTGAGCGCTCGCACAGAAGGGCTCGAGCTAGGTTTATGCTCAGTTGTTGCCACCGCGAGATCCTTGCTGAGTTTTGCCTTTCCATCTTGCGTGGGGCTGGTCCTACCCTCCAATCGCCCGTTTATCTGTCACCCTACAGGGTGACAGTGCCAGCGTGTGCTCCACCCCTCCCTCCGAGAGGCCAGTTTCCAGGCTTCACCTTGAAGAAGGCGGCATCCTGGTCCTCCCGGAAGTCCTGCTTGCCTGCGTGCTTCCAGGGGATCCGGAACATGGTCTTGGCCGCATCCTCCCAGCACACTCCTGGGAACTGCCCGCTCTCCACTTGCTCCACCACCCAGTTCCGGAGCTTTCGGGTGCAGCGCGTCCTGCCTGATGCCATCCTGGGGATAAGAGCAACAGAAGTGTCAGGGGAACTGACACTTTGGGAAGAGTGAGACCCTGGCCCTTGGGGTTGGCTTCTGGCCAGGGCCCCTGGAGATCCCATTTATATTTTGCCTCCAGACGTATCTCAAAATTCTAAGGCTGAATTGTTTCATTTCTGCCATCACTAGCAAGTACCAAAAATGCTTTCTTTTTAACATCCCAAGCTGTGACGTCTGGAGGGAAATCCTAGGCATTGGTCTTGATATTTTTCAGGAATCTACTGTTTGGAAGAGAATTCCCCTGGTGTCCTGCTCCAGGTGAGATGTCCTGTCTAGATCCCCAGTGTTTACAGTAGCTGCTTCTGAACCCTCTTCACCCACCACCCACAACTCCTTTGATGTTTCCCAAACTTCCTCTGTGCTTGTCCCAGGAGCAGGTTGGGCAGGGAGCTGGGGGCTGGGGCAGAGCTGGGGCGGAAGTGGGCAGGGCCAGAAGGCAAGAAAACAATCAGGAGATGGGGGCTATCTTCTTCCCCAAACAGCCCCATAGCAGGTCCACCTGCCCTTGGCCTGTAGGGCTTGGGACACTGGCCCCGGATCAGTCTTTCACTCAGGCCAAACTTCTAGCTCCCTAGCTCACAGGCCTTCTGCTCTCTATCCCTCAGTCTAGCAGAGGCGTCCCCAGAAGCCCCTACCACCACCTCCAGTCTGGCCGGGCTTTCCAAACCTAGGCCCAAGCTGATACCCATTTTTGGTTAATCTTACCTGAGCTGCTGTGCAGGCAGTTCCAGGTCTCAGCCGACCTCAGCTCAGCCCAGCTCAGCTCAGCTCCCAGCTGGGCAGCTTCTGTATCTCTCCACCCCTTCCTACAGTCCCCACCCTAAGTTTCAGTTCTCCTCCAGGGAGGGCCCTTTCCCTGAAATCACGTGGTCTCAGAGTTGCAGGGCAACTGGTTACCACCAGGGGGAAGCAACATCTGAGAACCTTATATTTAGAATCCTGCTGTCGGAAGGTGGAGGAAGGCCTCTCCTGCTTCAGGCTCCTTCCCTTTCCTCCCTTAAGATTCCCTTTGCTTGTATCTGACGTCTTTATGACACTGCTGCTTCCCCTGGGAGGCTGCAGTGTCCTGGAGTCTGGCCTGGGGCCTCTGTATAGCTCTGTACCACTTGCCCATCTATATTCCCCCCATGGTGCCTGCTTGGTACCTACTAGGTGACCCTAGATATCAGCTGAATTCAATGAAAGAAACAAAGGAGGCAGGGAAGGAAGAAGCCCAGGCCAGGTGGCTGGATGGGGAGGTTGCCCTTGGCTACCCACAAGTTTTAACAAAGCTGTGTTCACCCCATTCCCCTTTCCCTGGTGCCCCAGGATGGTTAGGTCAGGAAGGAAGAAGGACTACTAAGAAGCCTGGGCAAGGAAATGCCTCTTTATTGGTGCTGGAGTTGTTCCTGTGGGAGTCGAACCACAGGCCCCTCTTTGGGACCCTCGCCCTCAGCTACTTCCTCCTGCGGGGGATACTCTGTCCCAAGGGCACCTCTTCTATCAGCTTCTGCAGAAAGAGAGAGAAGACGATGATGCTGGAAGCCTGGGACTCAGACACAGGCTGGAAAGGGGACTCCTAGAGAGTGGAGTCAGAGGCAAGGCTGGTGGGGAGGCTTCACCTGTAACAGGCGGGCGTGGTAGGTGGGGGCGTCCTCCCCGGGCAGCGCCTGGGGGCGCACGTGCAGGTAGCGCTCGGCAGCTGTCTCCAGTTCTTCCAGTTCATACAGGGTGGCTGGGTCCAGTGAATGGGCGTTGATGAGGCTCACAAGATACTCTTTGTAGTGCGCCCTGGGGAGATGAAAGGGTAGAACATTTGTTCTGTTTGGCTGATTTTAACTGAGTGAGCTGAGCACCATGCTGGGCACTAGCGTACTCAGAAGAACCAGATGGACGCCCCTCACCTGTTGCTCTTGTAGGCACTTGCCAACCTGTGCGTGCTGCCTGCCGTGCCCTTGCCTGGAGGGCCCCCTCCCTCCCACTTCTCACAGGACGCACTACTCCCAGAGGCCCACTTCTCTGCCCAGGCACACCCCCAGTTCTCCCCGCAACACCAAGCTCCATGCCCCGCCTGGCACTCACTGGCAGAGGCCAGCATAGCCAGCGGGAGTCTCCTTGCCACAGGCTTCGTCCCGGAACCCGTTGGGAACTTCCTTCTGCTCCATCACTCGACAGCCACCTAGGGAAAAGGGAAGGGACCCTTTGCCTGGAAGAGGCCACTGACCACAAAGGCCCAGGAGAACGTGGGAGGCGGCCTCTGGAAGAGGACTGAGGAGAGGAGTCCCTGCTCTAACGGGGGCGGGGCAGGGGGGGCGTTGGGAAACAGATGCCACTATGCAGACCACTTGTGATACAGAAGCAGGGATCTGCTGTCCTTGCGTTTAGCTAAGCTCTTACAAGGTTAGCTTATTCTGTGAAAGTCTCACTCCATGTAGATGGTGAGAAGTGGGATACATTAGAATCACATGTAACATCTTTTCTGTTGTCCTCACAGAACCTAAAACAGTGCAACTAGTAAGTCTCATTAAATAGGCATTGAGTTAATTAATGAATCACTATCCTTTGGGAATGGGAGAATAAAATTAGCATCAAGGTACCAGGTGCTTGAATGTGGCCTTACATAAAACAGCTGGGCTGTACGTTGGACACGAGCCCGCTTCACAGAGGAAGAAGCAAGCCCAGGGAGGCTGACTCACCAGAGGACACAGCAAGCAGGCACAGGACGGGCTCTGCATCCTGGTTCAACCCCACACCCAAGCCCCCCTTCATCCATCACACTGCGGGAGCCAGCCCCTCCTCCCAGGCCTGTCCCGACACTCACCTCCGGGCACTGCCCGGGCCCCCACTGGGGGTTCTGTGTTGAACATGACATTATTGTCCTGAGGACAGAAGGATGGGAGTTAGTTTCCCTGGATGCCAACCTGCTGATTTCTCCACGTCTGACCTTTCCCTTCCTGCCACCCTACACCCTGCCTCCTCTCCTGGGCAGCTGGCAAACCAGCCAAGTTGGCCACCCGACCTGAAGTAGCTTTTGCAGCCGGACAGCAGACCAGTCCCGCAGGTAGAAGAGGCAGTCTCGGGGGTGGTGGCCGTGCAGGGACTTCTTCACCCTGCAGTTAGGGTCTGGACATTTCTGGTGGAAACCCAGATAGGAGAGGGGCAGTTGGAAACTGTTGGGGTCCTGGCCTCTCAGGAACCCCTGCATGAGGGGTATAGGGGTGGGGGAGATGGAGACATTGGAGGGTCTGGAGCAAGCAGAAGCGGGGAGGGGACAGAGAGAGGTCCTTGACCTCACCCGCCCTGGTCTCCTCTTCCCCTGGGCTGCTCCTCCACTGCCTCCACCCCTCCTCATGGGAGCCCCACCCTGCTACCCCTTCCATCCCAGTCCTGGGGGC
The DNA here is from genome assembly GCF_055505025.1 of Bos grunniens. Lineage (NCBI taxonomy): Eukaryota > Metazoa > Chordata > Mammalia > Artiodactyla > Bovidae > Bos > Bos grunniens. The sequence continues at coordinate 81,372,114 of NC_141174.1, read as the reverse complement.
TCACATTCTTGGCGTAAAAGGCACTGTAGCAGCCACTGCAGAACTGGTGGCGGCACTGGGTGCAGTGAAAGTGCATGCAGCCTCCCCGGGCCAGTGCGTACGAGAACTTGCACTTGGGGCAGTCTGCAAGGGTCAGCAGGTCAGGGTCGGGGCTGCTCCTCAGGCCCCAGGAAGAGTGTCATTCTACGCAATGAGAGATTACTGGGCACCTTACCTATGCCATTTTCCTGAAGGTACATCGCCAAGCCCTGGGCTTGGTATTCTGGGTCATTGGTGCGTTTCCAGTTCTGGAAATCTTCACAGCTCCGGCCTCGGTGCTGCTCCTCCCACTGCCAGAAGGAAGCAAGCTTCCCATGAAAGCTCCATGCCAGGCCCTTCTTGCTGGCCACCCCACTCAGATCCAGAGGGCCCTGACTCAGTGTACAGCTCTGCCATCCACCCTGTGCTCCAACACCAAACTGCAGGGCCAGCCTTGGTTCTCTCATCTCTTTACACCTGACACATTCACCAGCAAGTCTCATTTCTGTCACTCCAGCCCAGCTCCCCTTTTCTTTATCCCTACTCTGACCACCTTTACTCCAGGCCAGGTCAGGTCTCGCCTTGATTGCTTGCCTTGATGACCAGTCTCTCTGCCTCCACTCCTGCTCCGCTGTGGTTCAGCCTCCACCCGGCAGCCAGTGTGCCTCTGAATGCACACATCAGGCAGCTTCAACTGCACTGGGAGTGTTCTAGCTTGGAAGTTTGGAGGTAGGGTGGCAGGTGTTCACTTTATTATTGTGTTTCATAAGACAGACGCAAATTTTTGGTATCAAATATTTAACCTTTTTTATGAAGAATAAACAGCCAATTTTATTGGGATCACTCAGACCAGGAATCCATTCAAATATTCAACATTTTAAAGGTACATGAGAGCGCACAACCCCTTGTTCAGTCTTAGAATGAAAGGACCTGAGACTTCCCTGGTGGTCCGGTGCTTCAGACTCCACACTTCTACTGCACAGGGTGCAAGTTCGATGCCTAACTGGGGAACTAAGATCTTACATGACCCATGGCACAGCCAAAACAGAGAATGAAAGGCCAATGCCCTCCTCACTCGGCCTCATCATGACCTCTCCTGACCTGGCAGCCAGCTCCTCTGGGACCACCTGGCACTCTCGCCCTTGCTCTTGAGGCTCCAGACATACAACACTTTTTTGGATTTTGGCCTTTCTGTGTTTTGTTCTTTCTCTCTCGAATACTTTTTGCATAGTTGACTTTTAAATTTTCAGGCCTGAGCTTAAATTAAGCCATTTCATTTATTTCTAAATATTGATTTACTTTTGGCTTTGATGGGTCTTAGTTGTGGCAAGCCACTGGGGCTCTAATTGTGGCGCATAGGCTCAGATGCCTCAAAGCATGTGGGATCTTAGTCCCCCGACCAGAGACTGAACCCCTGATTGCAGGGCGGATTCTTAACCACTGGACCACCAGGGAATTTCCTAAATCAAGCCATTTTAGAGAAGACTTATCTAACCTCCCAATCCCATGTACCAGGTAGGTCCACCCTGTTATTCCTGACCTCAGACTCCTATTTGTTTTCTTCATAGAACACAAGGTGATGTATATACTTCTGTTCTCACTCCCTTCCTCAACCTTGCCCCCTCCCTCCCTTGCTAGTCTGTAAGCTCTTTGAGACCAGAGAGCTTGTCTGTTCTGTTCTGTAGCAAACCCCGAGCCTAACACAGCACCTGCAGTGGCTCAGCAGGTATTCCAAAAGGTTAGACGTGCCTCACCTGGCGCTTACAGCGCACACAGAAGGTCTGTTGACACTGGGGACATGTTGCTTCCAGCTGCTCACGCTCGTATATGAAGCCAAAGGAACACTGTGGGTGCAAGAGCATAAAGCTATCTAAGGCCTGACCGCGTGCTACTCCCCACCCCTCCTTCCGGTCAGCAACTCTGGGCAGCCCACTGACCTGGGCACACCACAAGAACTTGGGGTCCCGCATGAGCACGCCCTCCGTCAGCTTCTTGTGGAATAGTGCATAGGCATCTGGCTCTAGGCTCTCTCGAAGCTGGGGACAGGATGCCAAAGTGGCGGGTGGGCAAGGCTCCTGTTCAAAGCCCAGGGCACCCGGAGTCCGAGGGACTGCCCTACCTGGATGTCGAGGGTGGAGAAGTAGCCGAGCAGCTGGGTGTCATCGGTGAGGTCGGGGCGGCCACATCCAGGGCACGCCATATCTGTAATGTGCTTCTCCTTCAAGGCGATGGTGAAGTGCTGGCGGAAGCAGTCGGGGCAGATGGTGCACTCACAGGAGGTCAGGGACTGCATCTGGTGGAGGGGAGAGGATGGGAGGGGAGGGGTCAGAAGCTACAGCTGCCAGCCGGTGGGAGGGGCAGTGGCCTGGTGTCTGCTACAACTGGTCAGGCAACCTAAATGTCTGAAGACCTTCAGATGGAAAAAAAGCAGACAATGGTGAGACCTAATGTAAATGGAAGAAGACACTCTAAAGGCATCCTCAGTCAATTAAAAGCAAACACATGATAACTGAATCACTCTTCTGTGCTGTACACCTGAAACTAGCACAACATTGTAAAACAACCACACTCCAATAGAAAATAAAATTTAAAAAAACCCAAACATTAATTAAAAAGGAAAAAAGGGAGGGGGGGTATTCCCTGGTGGTCCAGTGGTTAGGATTCCACACTTCCACTGCTGAGCACCTGGGTTCAATTCCTGGTTGGGGAACTGAGATCCTATAAGCCATGTGGCATGGCCACAAAAAGCAAACATACAAACATCCTTGAAATGATAAAACTATAGCAATGGAGAACAGACTGCTGCTGCTGCTGCTGCTGCTGCTAAGTCGCTTCAGTCATGTCTGACTCTGTGCGACCCCACAGATGGCAGCCCACCAGGCTCCCTCATTCCTGGGATTCTCCAGGCAAGAACACTGGAGTGGGTTGCCATTTCCTTCTCCAATGTATGAAAGTGAAAAGTGAAAGGGAAGTCGCTCAGTTGTGTCCAACTCTTAGCGACCCCATGGACTGCAGCCCACCAGGCTCCTCCATCCATGGGATTTTCCAGGCAAGAATACTGGAGTGGGGTGCCATTGCCTTCTCCGGGAGAACAGACTAGTGGTTGCTATATGACAGGAGGAGGGGAAGAAGGTTACAACTATAAAGCTGTAGCACAAGGGGGTTCTTTTGTGATATCTTGATTGTAGTGGTGGTTACATGAATCTACATGTGAGATAAAATTGCACACAAGTACACACATAAACCAGAAGAAATGTCAACAACCTCAGATATGCAGATGATACCTCTTTAATGGCAGAAAGTGAAGAGGAACTAGAGAGCCTTTTCATGAGTGAAAGAGGGGAGTGAAAAAGCCAGCTTAAAACGCAATATTAAAAAAACTAAGATCATGGCATTCGGTCGCATCACTTCATGGCAAATAGAAGGGGAAAAGGTGGAAGCAGTAACAGATTTCCTCTTCTTGGGTTCGAAAATCAGTGTGGATGGTGACCACAGCCATGAAATTAGAAGATGATTGCTTCTCTGTCTATGAAAAACCTAGACAGTGTATTAAAAAGCGAAGACATCACTTTGCCAACGAAGGTCTGTATAGTCAAAGCTATAGTCTTTCCAGTAGTCGTGTACAGATATGAGCTGGACCATAAAGAAGGCTGAGCACCAAAGAATTGATGTTTTCAAACTGTGGTGCTAGAGAAGACTCTTGAGGGTGGGTCCCTTGGACAGCAAGGAGATCAAAGCAGTCAATCTTAAAGGAAATCAATCCTGAATACTCAATGGAAGGACTGATGCTAAAGCTGAAGCTCCAATACTTTGGCCACCTGATGTGAACAGCAGATTCATTGGAAAAGACCTTGATGCTGGGAAAGATTGAAGGCAGAAGGAGAAGAGGATGACAGAGGATGAGATGGTTGGATAGCGTCACTGATTCAATGGACATGAACTTGGGCGAACTCTGGGAGATGGGTGAGGGACGGGGAGGCATGGTGTGCCGTAGCCCAGGGGGTTGCAAAGAGTTGGACACAACTTGGTGACTGAATAACAAACATCCACGTCCACGAACAAAATGAACAAGGTCTGCAGTCTAGCTAACGTTGTACCAATATTTATTTCTTGGTCCTGACACTACACTACAATTGTATAAGATATTACCATTGGGAGGTGGGTAGAGCACACACGACTGTACTATTTTTACAACTTTCTGTGAGCCTACAATTATTTTAAAATAAAAAGTAAAAACAAACAAAAACACAGAGCCAGCCTAACTAACCTGGGCTGTATTTGGCCAAAGAACTGCCACTTCTGACCTAGAGTTAAGTTAGAAGGGGCTCAGGAGATAAGAGGGGCCTATCCCTACCAAACGGGTATTTGATCAGGACATTAAAGAATTACTGGTAATTTTTGTTGGCGTGACAGTGGCATTTGTGCTTGTATTTTCACAGAGTTTTATCTTTTAGAGATAGATATGAAAATATTACAGGTGAACTATCTGATGTCTGAGATTTGCTTCAAAATAATCCTGTGTAGATAAGTAAAGATTGGCCATACATTAATAATGGTTGAAGCGTGATGATGAATACATAGTGGAGGGAGGGAGGCTGAATTTCTTATACAATTTTCTCTACTATTGCATACTTGAAATTTCCCATAATAGAACATTAAAAAGAAAAAGAGAGAGAGGTGGCCTATTCCTGCTCTCCCCTTCCCAGAAGCCTTCAGGGGCACATGGGCAACTGCAGAGCAAAAGACAACATGAGAGACAGGACCCGGGGTAGAGGGGAGGCCCAAAGGGAACAGAGCGATTCTAAGGCTGGAGGCAGTGGAGACTCACCCGGTTGCGGGGCAGGGCCCAGCTGCACACGGCACACTCCTGGGCAAGCAAGCGGCGCAGGAAGGCCCGGTCCTGGCTCTGCCTCACAGCCTCCACCACGTCCCCCAACTCATAGTTTCTAGGTGTTTCCTGCAGCAGCGCCAGCGCCAGCTCTGCCCGGCCCCAGCTGGGGAGTGAGTGGACTGCCAAAAGCCGTCTGACCAGGCTCTGCAAGGCGATTCAGGCGGAAAGGGAAGAAGTGGCTGTCAGACCCCAGGGAGCCTACCCTTCAGCCTGCCCTCAGCCCTACTAAGTGGGCTCTTCACCTCCTTCCAGCACCTGCTTATCTGGCCCATCCCAGGAAGGGGTGGGCTCAGGGCCACTGTCCCAGAGGCGCTGATGGAAGGGCTCCAGGCGCTGGCGCTGTAGCTCAGTCAGGGCTCGTGCCACATCACCCCCATGTTGGAATAAGGCTTGAAGAGACCCTTCCTCAGGCTCGAAGCCCAGGGACCGGAGCTCCTGCACCTGTGAGTTGGGAGGGGCGAGAAGCAGTGAATCAGAGCGTGAGAGGCTCTTAGATCCACAGCCCTCAACCCTGCCTCACCTCCAGTAGGGCTGCTATACCTTCCTCCGCCGGGTCCTCACACACTCTTCCACAGCTTCATCCAGGTTGCCATGACGATCCAGCCAGGCCTTCCGGGCCTCCTGACAGGAAAAGGCGCCCAGCCCCGGGTCCTGCTGTCCAGCCAGCTCAGCCACCATCTCCAGCACGTACGGCAGCTCTGAGCGCAGCCACTGCAGGGGCACTTCGGTGCCCGAGTACTGTAGAGCCGAGAAGACCTCCTCTGGACAGGCGCCTCCAGCTTCCCCTTCCTAAGAAACAGCCCCGCTCAGATAGAGAGCCCATCAGGAAGGGCACACTCCATCCCCCCCTTGAAGAAGTAAAGTTGCTCAGTCATGTCCTACTCTTTGTGACCCCATGGACTGTAGCCTACCAGGCTCCTCGGTCCATGGGATTTTCCAGGCAAGAGTACTGGAGTGGGTTGCCATTGCCTTCTCCAGGGGATCTTCCCAACCTAGGGATCGAACCCGGATCTCCCGCATTGTAGACAGACGCTTTACCGTCTGAACCACCAGGGAAGCCCATCCCCCCCTTAGCCTGAAACAAAATGCTGACAGTGCTTGAGACGATGGATCATGTGAGCAGTGCACAGTCTGATACCTGCCGTGGGGGAAGGGTTCAGGCAGCTGCTGCTGACAATGACAGGTTTTGAGAACGCCCATCAATCAACTGCAGCCTTTCCCTTCCCCGACAAGCTCATCCCAGGCCCACGTCCTCACCCGGATCTTGAGCACCAGCTGGAGTCCTTCTTCCCTCATCTTGTCTTGGCGCTGCTTCTCAAGGTCCCCACAGGAACTAGTCACGGGGGCATGGAGGGGTCGTGGAGGCCCTGGTTCAGGGTGTCGCTCTTCCAAAGAGCTGGCATGGGGCTGGGGGGTCTGCTGTACTGGGACGGGGCTGCTGGTCCGGTTGCACATAGCACATACCCAGCCAGGGCCCGAGTTGCAGAAGGTACAGTGAATACAGTACCACGCTGGAGTCTGGACAGGGGAAAGCACAGTATCCCCCTGCTGGAAAGGCAGAAAGAATTATCCTATCAAAGGGTGGCTAAGGCTCAAAATGGAAATATAGGAAGCTTGGGGGAAGATACCGGGGAACTAAGGGAAAACAGAGGATGAAGAAGTTAGAGAATGGCCTGTGGTAACAGATGTAAATAAAGAGATGAGAAGGCCAGGAACAAGATACCTGAAGGGGCTTCAGGCAAATGCCGGAATCCTGAGAATCCACCACCAAGCTGGGAGGCTGAGCCAGCCGAGGTCGCTCACATATGGCACACAGCACGGCCGCAGCCTCGTTCTCAAAGGTGCAGCTCTGGCAGGCCCAGTGACCCCGAGAAAGCTCAGGTTCTAGGCCCCCAGTTCCTTGGGGACCCTCGATTCCCGGACCCAAACCCTTACAGCCTCGGGGCCGATCACAGGCCACACAAAGTACTGCCCAAGGTTCATTTAATAGGGCACAAGCAGAACAGGGCCAGAGCAGACGGGCACTTGCAGGATCGGGGGGAGAAAAAGAGCTGTCTCCCAGGGTCGGCCCGGAGGCTGGCTGAGGCCGTGGTGGAGCTGAGGCAGGTAGGCTGTAATGGATAAATAGACATGGCCTGCTGAGGGGGTTGCCTAGGCCTCTTACCCATGGGCCCCCCTCATACCCTGCAGGACAGCACATGGCTCTGGCCTTTGCACATGTTATCCTCTCTGCCTGGAACATTCGCACACTCATAGCCTATTCATCAGTGAAATGACAGCTTAAAGTTCAGGTCTGCCTGGTAAATATCTCAGCCTCACCCCTATTAGACACTTAAAATACTGCCAACTGATTGAGCTGATCCTTCTGACGAGGGTGCATCCTCCCACTACCTATTCGCACACCATGACAATCTATTTTGCTATGACTGGTATGTATATCTTGCTTGGTATGCATGTCTATGATCTCCTGAAGGGCAGGAGCCAGCTGCTTGGCATCTATGAAACAGTCTTTAGCACAAAATCCAGCACACAGTAGATTCAAGGAATATTAAGTTCTCTCAATTTTGCTCCCACTCAGAAAAGAAGATCTCTCTCGCACCTGGGGTGGACGGCCTGAGGGGCTCCATGCAGGGTCTGGCGATGGTGATGTGCACGTTCTGGGTGTCCGTGGAAGAGGCGATCACAAGTTAGACACAAGGCCTGTTTACAGGCTGAGCAGTGGAGCGTGCCTGGGGCAGAACCACAGAGGAAGCAGGGAGCAGGAGTGGAGCCTGGAGAATGGGAGACAAAGAACAGAGTATCTTTCTAAAAAAGACCAGGTTACATTTGAATCAGCTGTGGAGGGAAACAAATCACAGACTACTTTTCAACACATCTTTCTACCCAAAGAAACAATCTTAATCTCTTTTTTAAAAGAAAGGGAGATAATCAAGAAGAAAGAGGAAATTTCTATCAACATGATCTACTAGCACTCCTTCCCCCTAATACATAACAATAATACCTGCAGCAGAGGGTATGGTGAGGGGGCTGGGAGCAATCTCTCTCAGTAAGGGGGCAAACTCTGAGAGCTGCAGTAGCTGTGGAAAAAGGACAGGGAATGAGTAAGGGCTTGGGGACACAGGCCCACAACAGGTTTCCTTTGTTCATCAGGCCCCAAAGCCCCATTCCTGCCTTCCTTACATCATCTTCAACCTTGTCTTTCAGCAGCTGCTCCAGTGCTTGCGGTTTTGGATGAGCATTCTGCAAACAAGATGAGAAGAGTTCCCACCTATAGCCTTAGAACAAGACCCTCCCTCAAAGCCCTGGTCTCCCAACATTCAGAGTGAAAAGAACAGAGAGATCCCAAGTTACCGTGGGGACTATGCCTGTGATTCAGCAGTATGAGAGTCCCCAGACTGGCTTTGTTGTTAGGCTAGTCTCCCCAGCTCTGGTGCTTAAGTCCTCAGGACCAGAGATACCTTACCTGTAACAACAGATTGAGCTCTGTCCGAAGCAGCAGTACTTCCAGTGTGACTGTAGCAACTTGCCGCTGATCCGGCTCCTCCTGCCTTTCAGGAAAGCTCAACCCATCTGGCTGCTCCTCTGTGTAGCCATACAATCGCAGAACATCCCGGCCCCCCTACCACACAGGCAAACCAGTTACCGCCCAGCAGGCCCCCTTCCCAATAGGGCTGGGACTTCTAGCCAACTCCCAGCCAAGGCTAAGTCCCATTAGTCCTACTCCCATTAGGGGCTCAGGGGCTTCACCTGCACAGCATCCACCGTAGAACGAAAGACAGGGTTATTAAACTTGACCCCGCGCCAGTACCGAGGCCTCTGAGGGCTTAGGAGGTTGCGGCCATATTTCTCCAGGATATTCAGGGCCGTGGAGAGAGTGTTGAGGTAGTTTCGGGGCTGGGAGCAGTCAGAGAGCAGAGAGCTGTGAGCCCCGGCCCAGCCTCAGGTCCTCTGTCCTCCTCCCGAGCCGGGGCGGGCCTCACCTCCCCATGAGCGTTGCAGCGGACCAGGCGTGCAGCATCCAGCTGCAGGTAACGGGCTTCTGGCGGCAGAGAGGTGCCCAGTAGCGGCCAGAGCTGCTCCTGCGTAAAGGCCTGCCCGGAATCCCTCCTCAGGGCGCTCGCCAGCTCCTCGCGGGCCTCCAGGAAGGCCCGCTTCTCCTCCTCCCCCGGCATCCTGAGACAGGAGTCAGCCCCGGCCCGCTGCCAAACTGGACCGGGCGCAGGCTGTGCACGGCCCGAGCACCGCCCGGAGCGTCTGGGGTCTGGCTTCCCCGCCCAACCCTGGTCGGTGCGGACGCCCCGGGTCACTCAGACCACGGTCACTCTTCGGCCCCGGGCCCCATGCCAGGGTTAGCGGGAACAGGAAGTACTAGGAAAGAGGGCGGGATTGAGACCCAAATTCAGGGGAACGGGAGGGGTTTAAACTTCAGATGGGGTGGGGCCAGGAAGTCAGGGGGCGTGACCATGAAGACCCAGCCAATTATAATGGTAAATAGTCCCTGGCTCCTCCTCCAGAGCGCCTAGGCAATAAACCTCGTTCTAGGTCGCTTCCCCTCTTTGGTCCAGGCTGGTTCCACCCTTCTCCGGGTAGCTCCCGGTGCGGGGTTACTTTATTCCCCTCAAAGTCCTCCTCTCTATCCGCACCCCACTGAGGAAATCCCACTCAGCTGGGGACTCAACTCTGGCCAGCCTGAGCCCGTCAAGCCCCTCTGTCAGTCTTGAAGATACAGGGCCCTTCAGGAGGAAGCCCCCTCTCCTTCTTCCATATCCTCTATCCTGTCTCCCTCCTACTACTTCTCCCACTCACTCTGATCCCTCTCTGACCCTTGCCCGCAGTCGAGCCTTCCTGGGGGAGCCACACCACTGAGCACCCCCTTTCCCACTCTCCCACCCTTCTCATCCCTACACCAACCCTGACTATTCTTGGGCGGTCCTTTCCCTTCCCTCTAAGCCTCTCCCCTTCGAGAGACAGCCCCTGTTCAATCTCCGCCTGTTCCACTTGTCCTAGCCCCTCCCCCGGGCAGCCCCTGGGCTTGTGACCAGTCGGCACCGCCTCTCCTACTCGCACAGGCTGAGAATGGCAGAGGGGCTCCCTACGGTTTGCTGCCTTCCAGGGGGAGGGGGAAAAGAAGGAAAGGGGCGGGGCTGAGGGGGGCGGGCCTGGACGTCGGGAGTGAAAGCGAAAGCCCAGGCGGCGAACTGGGGGACCGGAGATCTAGCAGCAACTGGAGCAGCATGGCCAAACCTTGCGGGGTGCGCCTGAGCGGGGAAGCCCTCAAACAGGTAACGGCGGGCCGGGAGGCCAGGAAGGGGCCGAGGAGCCCCTCTGAACGGAGGCCGGACTGGGTGCTCCGGGGGAACGAGGCCGCACCAGAGAAATCTCCCAAGCTCTCTAAGTGCTTTCACTTCTGCCCCGGGGGATTACAGATACCACCTGCTCTCTGGACTATCTCTGCACTGAGCATAGGTTTCCAGGGAAATTTGGCTTGTGGTGCGAAAGAACTGAGCCAAGTTGGAGGGCATCCCATTGAGGGTGGGATCTTACTCTGGACAACCGAGACCCTTAACCGACATCCGGGTACTGCTCTCTGTGCAGGTGGACGTCTTCAGGCAAAATCTTTTCCAGGAGGTAAGTAAATCTTCAGGATTCAAGCGATTTAACCCAGAATCTAAAGCCAATACTTGAGGGTTGCAACTTCTCAGACTGGTCCCCAAACCCACCCTCGCCCCGTGCCCTACTTTATCAAACCTTCACCCAAGATAAGCTCTTAATTGTTGATCTCTACTTTTACTTTGACCTCTCTTAAAACCGTCCTCAGTTCCGTCACTTCCTCTCCCTTCTTTTGGTGTGGAGGGAAAAGCCATGGCCCCAAAGTAGGAATGAATACCACAATTCTTGATTCTGCTGCGTCCCAGCTTGGGCAAGTCCCTTCACTTTTCAGGGCTTCAGTTCCCTCATTTGTAAATGTTAGAGTCAATGATTTCCAAGGGCCCTTCCAGTCCCACTTCTCAGACATCTCACTGAATGTCTTCTGTGATTCTGACCGTTGCAATATAACCCACAGGCTGAGGAATTCCTCTACAGATTCTTGCCTCAGAAAATCATATACCTTAATCAGCTCTTGCAAGTAAGTAGTGTGAACTCCTCCTGCCCATCCCAAGGCCTCTCTCCTCTTCATCCACTCTCTCTAGCTAACAACTGCATTCTGAATGCAGAATACAGTTGTAAGTGGTAGACTGGGAACATTAGAATAACATGAAGCCTGAGCCTAGGTTCCGAGGCAGAGGGTGGGTGTGATGTATGAAGGGAAGTCTGTGACCCAGGTTGAGGGGGAAGAGGCTGGGCAGCCCCTGACAATGAGCTCTATGCAGGAGGACTCTTTCAATGTGACTGACCTGAATTCTCTCCGGGCCCCACTGGACATCCCGATTCCAGACCCCCCACCCAAGGATGATGAGGTGAGGCACTCAGGGTGTAGGGCTCTGGCTATAAACGCTGTGTAAATGATGGCCCTCCAACCTCCGCTACTTTTCCCCTTTTTCCCTTAGATGGAAACAGATAAGCAGGAGAAGAAAGAAGGTAAAAGAGGAAGAGGTGGCTAGGGAAAGGGAAATGGCACATTGACTGCTGGATGAGAAAGGGTCTAAATCCCCTCTTTCTCACAGTCCCTAAGTGCGGCTTTCTCCCTGGGAATGAGAAGGTTCTGGCCTTGCTTGCCCTGGTTAAGCCAGAAGTCTGGACTCTCAAAGAAAAATGCATTCTGGTAAGCCTGGGAACTGGGGGACATAGAGAAGACAAGCAAGGCCAGGCCCTAGATACTCAAGTCCTTCATTCAGGAACTTATTCCCCAATTAGGAAGCTTCCTTCTGTGCCTTGTGTTTAGATACCTTTTGTTTATCACAATGTTGATCACATCCCCAAGTCAGATGGTGCTGTATCCACCTCCATAACCTCTGAACCTACTGCTGTACCAGGTATGCAGCACAGGTGCTATGATATAGTGAGCTGGTTTAAGAACTTAGGCACTAGAGGGAGACTGCCTTGGTTCAAATCCTGACTCTATCACTTACCTAGCTGGTTACTTAAAGTAAGTCACTTAGACATCCTGTGACTCAGTTTTTTCATCTGTTGAGTGGGTACAATAAGAATATTTACCTTGAAAGTTTGTTGTGAAGATTAAATGAGATATATAATACATAGCACAGTGCCTGGCATATAATAAGTACTCAGTTAAATGTAGGTTTATTAGGAAGTAGCAGTAATAAGAACAGAGAGTTTGTTGAATGATTCCTACATGATATCTTTTAATGTAGGTGATCACATGGATCCAGCACCTGATCCCCAAAATTGAGGATGGAAATGACTTTGGGGTGGCAATCCAGGTAAGAAAGGGTATGTGAGGATGCTGAAAGCAGGGAGAGACTTGGAGAGAAAGGGACAGGAGCTGGACATGAACCAGGAGGAGGTGGGAGATAGTGAGCGAAGGAGGGAGATGAAGTGTTTTCTTTGCCTCCCATCTCTTTTGTCACCACAGGAAAAGGTGTTGGAGAGGGTAAATGCAGTCAAGACCAAAGTGGAAGCCTTCCAGACGACTATTTCCAAGTGAGAACAGTTGGAGGGCTAGTATGGGGGTCTGCAAGGACATTTATTTGGACATGCCCAAAGCTGAGCATGCCCACTGGGATGTAGCAGGGCTTTGGGAAGGGTCTGAGGGACTCTCTCTCTCTCTCTCTCAGAATAGTCATTCCTGTGGTTATTCCTCTTGCTTCTGGCAGGTACTTCTCAGAACGTGGGGATGCTGTGGCCAAGGCATCTAAGGAGACCCATGTAGTAAGTACATAGTCTACCTGCCTTTTAGCTGAGGCTGGCTGGGGTGGGGCCGGATGAGGAAGTGGGGATAGAGGTCCTCTTTGTCTTGTTTATGACCTTTCCAATGTGGAGTATATTAAGCCAGGAAAACTGATTTGGGCTTCACAAACCTTGACCCCTTTCTCTGATCCTGTGTGATCCCATATCTTGGCTGAGAAGGGGTTCATTCTTCAAGTTACCTATTCCCTATATGAGCAAATGAGACTAATATCCCACCCTTCTATGGGGCTGACTCAGCTTTGCTTCTCACATCCCAGATGGACTACCGGGCCCTGGTGCACGAACGAGATGAGGCAGTCTATGGGGACCTCAGGGCCATGGTGCTGGACCTGAGAGCTTTCTATGTGAGTCTGGAGTAAGCCCTTAAGGGAGGTGGATGAGGGAGGCAGGGGAAAGGCCAAGAAACTGACTGTTGTCCTCTGGCCTTCTTCCAGGCTGAGCTTTACCATATTATCAGCAGCAACCTGGAGAAAATTGTCAACCCAAAGGGTGAAGAGAAGCCATCTATGTACTGAGCCCAGGGTTAGAAGGGAAATAAATGACCTATACTTTGTGTAGATAACCTCTGGTGTGTGTCTTTCATTCAAAAAACATGTACTGTCACCTGGGCTTCTCTTGGGGCTCAGATGGTAAAGAATCTCCCTGCAATGTAGGAGACCCAGGTTTGATCCCTGGGTCAGGAAGACCCCCTGGAGAAGGAAATGGCAATCCACTCCAGTACTCTTACAGTAGCCTCAAGACTTCTCCATCCATACAGCACTGATGATAAAATATCTAGGTTAATGATGAAAAGATTCTCCACAGTGAGGGACACCTAGAGAGGTTCACAGAGTTACATGGAGAAGAGAAGAGGGAGGAGGGAGATAGAGGTGACCAGGAGAAGAGGGGGAATCAAAAGGGGAGAGCGCAATCTAGCCAGTAATCAATTCCCTTTCTGCTTTCCACAGTCTGGAACACTCAGAGAGGTTCACGGAGTTACACAGAGAAGAGAGGAGGGAGGAAAGAGATAGAGGTGACCAGGAGAGCAGGGGGAGTCAAAAGGAGAGAGACCAGTCTAGCCAGTAATCAGTTCCCTAAGTGTTCTCCACAGCCCGGAACACCCAAAGAGATTCACAAGAGTTAAGTAGAGAAGAGAAGGGGGAGGGAGGAGATAGAGGTGACCTGGAGGAGAAAAAGAAGAGTCAAAAGGGGAGAGAGCAACCAAGCCAGTAATCACACTCCTAAGTAAAAAATGGGTACTGAAGATTGGATTCTTAAAGGTACAAAATTGATAACAAATACCAAAAAGCAAAGATTAAAAATCTAGAGTAGAGGTTAGACTCTCAGAAATACAATATTAAAAAAAAAATCGCAAAAATTATTAAAAATATATATACAAAATATGCTTTAAAATAGGGTCTTTTTTTGCAAGCTAATAGGTTTTTTTTAATGAAAATTAAAGGAGTAATAACTTAATTTTTTTAAAAATTAAAAAAATGATAATAGTAAAATATATCTAGGAATTTCTCTGGAGCTGTTGAGGGCAGTGTGGGGTCAGTTCAGTTTCAGATAGTTCCTTGTTCTAGCTTATACTTCTCAAGGTCTATAGGCCCCTTCTGATGTAGTCAATGCTAACTACTGGGTTTTAATCTGTTGCACCTGTCACTTCCAAAACCATTCCCTCTTCTTTATTTTGGCTTCCTCTGTTTGCAAGTCTCTTCAGTATCTGATTTCCACCCTGACGCAAGGGGGTGGTGGTGGACACTTTTTTAGGCTTACTTGTTCAGTCGTGCTGTGGGGAGGGAGGAACACTGCAAACAAATATCACTGGTGTGTGTGGGGAGCGCTCACAGTGTCTGGGCCACACTGGGTTTGTCCCAGCTCACGGCGTGTGTGCTTTCCGGGTCTACACTGCTCAGGCTTCAGGTTGCTCTGCAGGGGAACTGTCTAAAGTGGGCCTTGGGTTGTATGCACTTCCCAGGTCTAAGCTGCTCAGGTTCAGTTTCTCGGGTACTCCACAAAGGCACAGTCTCGGTTGGGCCTGCGCTTTGTGCCCTTCCCAGGTCTGAGCAGCTCAGGCGACCAGGTGCTTGGTGACCACAACACTCCAGTATTCTTGCCTAGAGAATTACATGGACAGAGGAGACTGGTGGGCTACAGTCCATGGGGTCACAGACAGTTGGACACGACTGAGCAATTACACTTTTACTTTCAAGTGTCACCTGTGTCCAGACACTAAATGTGAATGATGTGGTGATAGGAAAGGCAGCGGTGCCAGGAAGACAAAGATGAATTAGAGATCCATCCTATTCTTAGGAAGTCATCCTAAAGAACAGGGTGGGGGCTGTTACATGCCATGACAGCCATGAAGATAATCTGTATTTGGGACTTTCGTAAGATCATTTCCATCTGGAGGTCTCTTGAGTGCTTCCTGGGAGAGATGGCATTTGGGCAGAGCCCTTACAAGAATAATCAGGCTTTGGGAGGCTCTGTGGCTGAGGTCAGGGAATGAAGAAAGGTACAACCCTTGTCATCAGCTCAGGGGAAGCCCAGAGGGAGAATGAGGTTTTACTGCGAAAATTATGGGTAGATGGTTGGGCTTCTTCTCAAGGGTTGGGAGGGTAAAAAACACTCCCAAGGCATTAAGGCGAAGGAAATTATACCACAGGACATTATGGGAAGGATAGGTCAATAAAATTCTTTTTGACCTTTACCTCCTCCTTTCTGCAATTACTTCCCCGAGGAAACCAAGGGCCATATAACCTGAAGTGCGAAAGTAACACGGCTTAGTAAGTGGCAGAACCACTCTAGAATATAGACCCACTAATTTCATAGTAGGAACCATGCTGTCCGCTATATACCCAAGTTCGAGACTCCACGGCTCCTGTAGACTCCCGACTTGGGTGCGGGCTCCACCCAGAGGGCTCAACAGAGCCTGTACGAACGGGAAGCAGAGATAACAGACGCAACCATCTTGCAATCAAGAACCGAAGTGGGACAGCTTAGCCAATCAGCCCGCGGACAACTCTCTTTAGTTTCCAGTCAAAGGCGGGGCAAGGTTGGATACTGCCGGTGATTGGGCAAACGAGACCCTCTAAGCCTATCAGAGTACCATGTGGGCGTGACTCCAGAAGCTGCTCGGACACGGAGCCCGGGTTTTGCGTGTGGGAGGCTGCGCCGCTTGGGGGCGGGAGAGGCGGAGCTCGGTGCTGCAACATGCAGTTTCGGCTGCCTGCATTCCGGGCCAAGAAGGGGCCGGGCGCCGGGCCGAGGTCGGCCTGAGCTGACTGGCTGCCTTCGAGTCGAGTCAGCGTCACCGTCGAACCTAAGTGAGGGGGCACGGGGAAGGGCCCAGGAGGGCTCTGGGGCTCTGGAGGGGGCTCCGCTCGCCATGGGGGAGGTGGAGATCTCGGCCCGGGCCTACGTGAAGATGAGCCTGCACGCCGCCCGGTATCCGCACGCCGCTGTCAACGGGCTGTTGCTGGCGCCGGCGCCGGCGCCGCGGTCGGGAGAATGCCTGTGCCTCACCGACTGTGTGCCCCTGTTCCACAGCCACCTGGCCCTGTCTGTCATGCTGGAGGTCGCACTCAACCAGGTGCCGCCGCCGGACGCCCATCGACCACCGCGAAATCCCCTAACACCCCTAGCCCAAGTCCATCCCTGGTCTCTTGGCAGTAGTGCGCACCCACAGGGCGGGCGGCACGATTTAGTTACTGATGGCCCCTTTCCCATGGCAGGTGGATGTGTGGGGCGCGCAGGCCGGGCTGGTAGTGGCAGGGTACTACCATGCCAATGCAGCTTTGGACGACCAGAGGTGAGTGGGGTAGCCAGAGGCAGAAGGCTAAGGGTTATGGGGTGGGGGGTGTAAAGAGAACCTCTCTTGGTCGTTCCTTCCATCTTCCCTTCATTCAAGCCTTAGGCACTGTAAAGCAGGCACTAGGCTGCGTACGCAGTGAGGAAATAGAAACGTATTTTTCTGAAGGAGGTAGGTGGGGGTGGGTAGGACAATATCAGTCTGACACCTGCTGTAACTGAGATACCCCCGCCCCGTCCCGCCCCAACAAGTGCTGAAAACACAAAGAAAGCTCAACTGGAAACTTTTTTTTAAAAGGAAGTTTCTTTTTATGTATACAGTTCACCATTTAAGGACACGGGCTTGAACTACCTGGGGCCACAAACAGGCAAAAGTTTTTCACTAAGTACTGCAATACAACAGGACCCAATGGTTGAATTCCAATGTGGAATCCAGAATAGGGAAGGCCCACTGTAAAGTTATCTGCAGATTTTCAGCTGCCGAAGGCTCTTTGCCCCTAACCCCATCATTGTTCAAGGGTCAACTATATATAGAAAAAGCTATCTAGTTATAATCGAGTATTCGGATCAGACTATACTGTTTTGTAAGTTGATTTTCCCACCTTAATAAATATCTGACATCTTTCCATCTCTACACTAATAGCTACCTTACCCTAATAGCTATATAGTACGATATGGGTGTACCATAATTTATTTAATGCTTTACAGTAAACATTGAGGTTGTTTCCATTTTTTTTTGTTGTTATTACACACTGTCCTATTAACACAGTAAATTCTTTATAAGTAGAATTTCTGGGCCAGCATATGTATAGTATACAATATAAGTTTGGATGGTTATGCCAAATTACTCTCCAAAAAGACCATCTTAGATTTCCACTCTCACCAGCAGTGTCTGAGCACCTGTTTGCCACAGCACTCAAGCATCAGGCAGTCATGTGTGAAGCATCAAGTAGGCCTGGCGCCCCCAGGCCAGATACAGGGAAAGGCCATCGCTGCATCCACGTCTTTGAGACCTGGGAGGCCCAGCTCAGATGGATGCGGTCTGCCCACAGTATGCTCCTCACACCTCTGATCTTCCCTCCACACAGCCCTGGGCCCCTGGCCTTGAAAATCGCTGGGCGGATTGCTGAATTCTTCCCTGATGCAGTACTTATTATGGTGAGGCTTGGTTTTCGGAATGGGGAGTTGGAAAGAAAGTAGGAAGGGGGAACCCTTGAAACCCTTACCAGCCCTTCCTTGTCCACACAGTTGGATAATCAGAAACTGGTACCCCAGCCTCACGTGCCCCCAGTTATCGTCCTGGAGAACCACGGTCTCCGCTGGGTCCCCAAGGACAAGAACTTGTGAGTGCCCCTCTCCTTCCACCTCTTCTTGGAAGCCCACAGCTCCTGAGCCTCCTCTGTTGTTGGTTCTGTCCCAAGGGTCCTTCTCTAGACCCTAACCTGGCCCCACTCCTTGCTGAGTTTGACTGCCATGGGGGTTATTATTTCAGAGTGATGTGGAGGGACTGGGAAGAGTCACGGCAGATGGTGGGAGCATTACTAGAGGGCCGGGCCCACCAGCACCTTGTGGACTTTGACTGCCACCTTGACGACATCCGAGAGGATTGGACCAACCAGCAGCTCAACGCCCAAATCACTCAGTGGGTTGGTCCCGCAAATGGAAATACCTGAGCCAGGGCCAGAGGGGAGGCTCAGGATCCAATAAAGAGACTTGGGTTGTTGGGCAATGGTATGACTATATTTATTGTGCCTGGGAGGCAAGGTGAGGGAGAAACCAACAGGCAGAAGGTGGGGAAAGTCTGGAGTCCCCTGTAAAAGTCAGAAGGTCTCTGTTGGAGCCATCACAGAATGAGAGGAGGGTCTCAATAGATCATTCCCTTTGTTTCTCCCCTGGGCTTCTTGAGCTTCTCGAAGTTCTTCAGGATGATGTCATATAACACAGCCTATGGGGCCAGGGAGGAGTAGGAGTCAGCCACCAGCCCCCAGTGGCTCTGTACCCCATTTCTAGCCTTGTGGAGAGGTTGAACTTTGTAACCCTTCACCCCCAGCCTACAGGGTCAGGGAGTGGGTGTGGAAAGCTGCCTCGGCCCACCCCCGCCTCCTCACGTAAGCATTGCGGATCTCCATGACCATCAGCCGGATATCCCGGTACTCTGCCTCATCCAGCTCGTGTACCAGTTGCCGATAATCACCCTGTGGGAGACTTGGATCAGGCCTGACTTCAAGGGTGTCCCTCCTCCCTTGCACCCAGACTGAGGCCTCACCTACCACATGGGGCTGCTTGGCTGCTTTGGTTACAGCATCACCGCGCTCAGAGAAATACCTGTGGGAAGCAGAAGGGTATGGAGCAGGAGGAGGAGGGAGCAGAGGCCTCAGTCTCCACCAGAGGCAGAGCAGTGGGCAACGACTCACTTGGAAATTTGAGTGTGGAAGCCTTCCAGCTTGGTGTGAAGAGCAGTCATCAGCTCAAACACCTTCTCCTGGGGAAAGAAAGCAGGAGGGAATGTGGAAAGTAGCAAGGACTGGAGAGATAAGGATGGCAGAGGAGTGGGGCAGTGCTCTCACCTGGACAGCCACTCCAAAATTATTCCCATCCTCAATCCGAGGTATTTGCAGCTGCAGCCAGGTGGTGACCTGGGAGGAGGGAATGGCAATGAAGCCCCATCAGTCCCAAACCCAATTCCCAGTTTCCTATCCTGTTCCCTTGTTCACAGTGAATGGGAGTGTGTCAGGTCTGTCCTAAATGCCATGGCCTGGAATTCTGGCTTTACTTGTTGTGCCCTCTCTGCTAAGACCTGGCAGGTGCCATGCCCAACTGGTAGGGACAGGGTTTGACCTGAAGTGTGTGGATGGAAGTGGGAGGACTCACCAGGTTGAGCTTCTCAATGACATCCTTGATCTCAGGCTTTACCCGCTTCAGGAGGACCACAATCTTCTCATTGCAGCTCACTGGGCCACATGGAGGACCTAGGAGGTGGGCGCTGGGTCAGGCACATGACTGGGACTGTGCCAGGCAAGGAAAAGGCATCCTTAGGGAGGAGCTCCTGGGAAGTGAGACACAAGTCCCTTCCACCATAGCGATACCTTTGTCTTCATCTTCCCCTTTCTTCTTTTCATCCTTGTCTTCCTTCTGCAGGGAAAGGGAGGCTCTTTGGAGTCAGGCCTGAGGCTGATTTTTCCCCCGGTTGGGTCCCTCCTCCCAGGAATTCCCATCTTGCCTCCTGCTGTTTCCTCCGCTCCTCCTTCTCTTTCTCCTTGACTGGATCAGGCACTGGGATGTCCAATGGGGCCTTCAGATTGCTCAGGTTGGCTTCATTGAGATCTGGCTCCTGGTGCAGGGTGGGAGAAGGGCTGGAGGCAGGGGCGAGCTCTCACCTCCTCACTCTCACAGCCCCTGAAGCTCTCCCTTTGGCCTCTACTCCCTGCCCATCCCCAGTACCTTTAAAAATGCATCCAACTCAGAAATCTTCTTGGGAAAATAGCTCCCGAGCAGGTTCTCTGTCTGTGTGTAGGGTAACGGTAAGGGAGGATGGGGGTCAGAATCAAATTCCCTTCCTAGGCAGTAAAGGAAGGGCTGCCGCTGCCTAGCAAGGGAGGGCTGAGCAGCGGGCTTAGGGAGGGGTGGGGTGATGACCACGCAGGTCTTACCTTAGTACATAGGTCTTCACGGAACACATCCACCTGTGGAACACAAGCAGCCCTTCAGACATCTGGCTTCATGGCCAGTTTATTCGAGAACCCTTAGGGTTGCATGGGGTCTGACTTGGGTTGGGTGGGATTTGGGGAATAACATTCCTGGAAGGGAAGGGCGAAGGATTCAAGAGGGAACAGATCCCTCGGTGGGCAGTGGGAGGAGGGATGTAAGAGAGCTGCTGCGACTGGGGCAGGGTCGGAGTGCCCTGTGGAATGGGAGCGGGGCCTCCCATGGTGGCAGGACAGGGCCCGAACCCAGTCTGTGTGTGGGCCCGGGCTCCGGGCCAGCAGATTTCCCCTCCACGCCAGGGCTCCGCTTCACCTCACCCCGCTGAACCTCGGCCGCCTCGCCTCTCCTCCCGCAGGCAGACCTGGCGGGGCTCCCGGGGCTCAGGTGCTCTGGGTAAGGGGCCCATGAGTGTTCGGATGACTGACCCCTACTCGAGGGGCTGGGGGGCGGGTCACGGACTCCTTCAACGTCTCGGAGGCACGCCTCCCTGATAGACCCTTCCTAGAACCCGCAGCGCTCACCTTGGCTTGGGCTTCGGGCAGGACCCTGAGCGTGGCCATGGCCGGGGTAGGGGCCTACGCCGCACGAGGAGCGAGGAGTGGGCACGGGGAAGGGAAAGTGAAAGCAGCGCTCGCTCCCCGCACGGCCTTCCTGGGTAGTGGGAGTGGAGGTACTAGAGGAGGCGGGGACAGACCAGAGAGGCGAGGAGCTGAGGAGTGCCGGGAGGCAGCCCTGCCGGGGCTCCCCCTAGAGTCGGAGAGGCGCCTTTCCGCCTCCGCGCATCCCCATAGCTGCGGGTCTTTCGATTCCCCGCCCACATCCCCGCCCACCTGCCCCACCCTCCCCGCCTTGCCCTTGACGCCCCGCCTCCCCGGCCACTGGGCCGGGGCCCGCCTCTGGACTCCCCGCCCCTCCCGCCCCCTGCTCCAGATGTCGGGCTCTCTTCCCAGCACCGCCTGGGACAGTGATTAGCCTTACCTGCCTCTCTTCTTTTCTGGGTAGTGAAGCAAGACTTGGCCTCCTTTCCTTTGCTCTGCCAGCGTGGACCCCTGGCTCCACGGGCATCGTCTGGCCCACGCAGTGACGTTCAGACTCTGGCATCATCCCATCAGAGGACCCGGTCAGCTCTCTTAAGACCCTTGTGGACTCCATTCCTCTGTAACCCACTCACCACGCAGCAGCAGGATTCCACCTTGCTCTTGCTTAAAACTTTCTCAACTTCCTGTTGACCTTAGAATCCAAAGGACTTTCCTGGTCCAAAAGGCCTATCTGGCACCTGTTCCCCTTCAACTTTGCTTTCCAGTTTTCTCCCTCTTTTCAGTTATAAATACCTGGACTTTCCAGTTGTTTCTCAAACCTGCCACCGTTGTTCATTCCTGCCTCAAGGTCTTTGCTCTTGCTAATCCCTTTGCCTGACACAACCTACCCTGCGTCAGGATGTCATTCTGTTCTCAGCTTAGATATCACTTCTTCAGAAAGAACTCTGCCTATAAAGTAACTCCCTCCGAGTCTATTAGAAAGTAGCCTGTTTTAGTACCTTCACGCACTATCTCTATGAAGTTGGTTTCTTTTTTGAGGATACTGTGGTTTAGAGCAGGGGTTGGCAAACTTTTTCTGTCAAAGACCATATAGTAAATATTTTAGGCTTTGTAGTACCTGTAGCAACTACTCAACTCTGCCATTGTAGCAGGAAACCAGCTATATACTTAAATGAATTAGTGTGGCTAGTTACCCTAAAATTTTATTTATGGACAGTGGCATTTCAATTTCATGTAATTTTCACCTGTTAAGAAATATTCTTTTTTTTCAACCATTAAAAAATGTAAAATCATTTCTTAGCTCTCAGGCCATATAAACACTGGCCATAGAACTGTTGCTTGCTGATCTCTGTTTTAGAGCACAAACAACGGATCCATACTGCCTGGGTTAATAATTCTAGCTCCAATATTTACTAGTTGTGAAAAACTTACTTAGCTCTGCACCTCCATTTTCACAAATGTACAGTGGGAACACTACTACCTCATGGTGTTGTGAGGGCTAAATATGTGAATTTATATAAAGAATTTATAGATACTTAGAATGGTGCCTGACACAGAGTAAGCACAATAGTATTATTATTTGTGAGTTTATCATCAGGCAGTAACCCACGGGCCCCCAAACAGCAAAAACTTTGTCTTTCTTATTCACGTGGCAAAGAACTATGCTTGGCTCAATGAACATCTTTTAAGAAAATGAGCACGTATAGACCCTCTTTGGAAAGACAGGGTAGAAAGGGTGACTGAGTAGGGTGCCCAGATAGAAAGGCCCCTGAGGATGGTGAGGAGGGATTCAGTGCTGGAGGCAGGAAAAACAGATCAACCAAGCTGGAGATGGAGCATCTGCTTAGCGGGAATGCTGCCTATCCCTGAGGACAGTTACCTGCCCTGGCAGTGCCAGTCTTTGACATCAGAGCCCCAGATAGCTTGACGTCTGCAGAGACCAGGAGACTGAAAGGACAATGGGAGGGATAGGGGTCAAGCATAAGGACATTTAAGGTCAGTGACAGCAAGGAATGACTGGGGAACCCTGGCGACTATTATACTCTCTTCTTACCCTACCCACCCTTTACAGGTCCTGCCAACCCAGTGATGAGCAGTCGGAGCTAGGTCTGACGTGCCTTTATTCCTTTCAGTTATGCTTGTGGATGGAGTTGGGGTGAGGGAAGAGCCCATGGCCGGGGCTCCCTGGAGACCAGGGCTGATGATACCAGCTGCCATAGGTGAGGTACCAGGCAAAGGTACCCACCGCGGCCCCCACCACCTTGTGAGTATACTGGTGGAAATAGATGACGGTGCAGAGCAGCAAGAAGTTCCAGAGGCCCAGCAGCAGCACGTTGAGCAGGAAGACAAGGCGCAGGGGTGCGCCGGCAGGCAGCCCATGGGCCAGATACTTGGCGAACACTGCTGCTTCCTCGGCCATGAGCAGGCAGCAGAAGGTGAGCAGGAAGGTGTGGGAGGAGACCGTGTATCCCCGCCACTGGTGGCCAGCCGCCAGGCAGCTGCGGCGATCCGGTAACTCGTGGAGCAGCAGGCCCTGGGGCAGAGGCTCGAAGCAGGAGCCGGTCAGGTCCTCGATGAGCAGGAAGGCCCGGCCGGCCCCCCGCCACACGGCTGCCCCCACCACCAGCCGGCTCAGGTGCCGGGCAGTCACTGCCACGCGCCGTGTAGCCAGGAAGACCACCAGCAGCACAAAGCCCCCCAGGAACGTGCAGGTCCAGCCCCACGCTGAATTCACAAACTTTCTGTGGGCAGAAAAGAGGAAAGGCTATTGAGGCCCCTCAGCCCCATTGCTCCCTGTGTGTTCCCAGCCTGGCTCTGTCTCCAGTCGCACATGTCACCCCTGTTGTTTTCTGTGCCCTCTGCCCCGCTTCTCCCACAGCCACTTGAACTTGGCCATCTCCTTGGAGGTCCATTCAGTCTTCTAGGGTCCATGTTTCTTCTTCAGCCCTGCTCCTGTACCCCCCCGGCTCTGTTCCCCTCCCCCCTCTGACTTTGTCCTCAACCTCCTAGTCTATTTTTAGTGTCTCACACTGGCAGGAGGACAGAAACCTGGAGGGAGCCGGGATCCCTGAGCCCAGGCAGCCAGCGCCCCCAGCCTTGAGTGGACTCACATGTTGAAGAAGTTGCCGTGGCTGGCGAAGATGGTCCGAGGGTTGACGTGGAACTGCAGAAGGGGCCCGAAGATGACCACTGCTGCCAACCAGGCATGGTAGAGGCGCCGTAAGCAGGGGCTGCCCAGGAGGCGGGCAGCCTGTTCGCTTCCAAAGTACAGCAAGGCAGAGGCCACCCAGAGCAGCACCCTGACCAGGCCGCCCAGCAGGGCCCGGATCCGGGCCCCAGCCCCCCGCCCTGCCCCCACCACCGGCCCCCGCTCCATGTTCCCTCCCCTCCCCGCTAACTGCTTGCTCTGCTGAGCAGCTGAGGAGGGGCTGATGGGGCCCCCCCTGGACAAGGACAGGCAGTGACAGGTGTGGCAGACACAGGGCAGAGCCCTGTTGGCAGCTGGCAGGCGGGGGAGAGGGGCGGGGGGCAGTGAGGGGCCAGGGCTGAGGGTTGCCACGTCAGCAGGGTTCTCACTTTGGGTGTGTTTCCTGACAACGGTCTCGTTCCTTCCCTGTTAGTCCTGTGTCCCTTGACTTTAGGTCCTATGTCTCTAGGTCAAACCATGTTCATGTTTTAGGGCCACTCCTGTGGTTCAGAGCTGTTTTTGTCCACAGCTTGCTTGGGTCTGTTTGTCCCTATTTGGTCAGCCAAAGTCACCCCCACCCCACACAGGTTGGACTCTCAGAGCCCCAAAGATCAAGTTCACTCCCACATGATAGGGGGTGGAGGAGACCCTAGGAGGAAAATCCCAGTCTGGAGTCCATCGAATCCTTGGGGTTGTGCTCCTCAATTACTTTGGGGCTTGGCTACACATAGAATGTGGCCTCCGAGCCTGACCACTGAGGCTGGAGCCATAGGGCGGTGAGCAACTTACCCAAGGGAAGTCCCTGTTATTCATTCAGTAACTGTTTTGAGATCCCTATTTGTCTTCTCATTTCTCAAAATGAGATTTCAGGGGCTACCTTTGTGGAGGCTCATGAAGTAGTGAAAGGAATGAACAAGAAAGTGTACCTGCATTCTGGCCCAACTCTGTGACTTTGAGAAAATAAACTAACCCTCCTTGGTCCTCAGTGCCATCATCTGCAAACTGAGCAAGATGGATTAACCAATTAGGATCCTTCCAGATTCCATTGCCCATACCTCGACATAGCACATGCTCAGGGACTCTATACCTGAAGACCTCCAGAAGCACTCACACATGTTTAAGCTGACACAGAATTTTTCATTGTAATTTTAAATAGTTGCAAAGGACAAAACATCTAGTATATTATATATACTTACTTTTCAAAAATAAAGCTATCTATATAACTCTTTCCCTGGTGGCTCAGACGGTAAAGAATCTGCCTACAACAAATAAGACCAGGGTTTGATCCTTGGGTTGGGACGATCCCCTAGAGAAGGAAATGGCTACCCACTCAGTGTTCTTGCCTAGAGAACCCCATGGACAGAGAAGCCTGGTGGGCTACAGTCCATGGGGTTGCAGAGAGTTGGACACGACCATGTGACTAACACTTTCACAACACTAGTGATTATATACCTCACCATTTTTCATTTTAAAAATGTGACAAGATCTTAACAGAAATTATATTTCCATTCTATTCTCCCTACAGAATTTATCCTAATATGTTTTTATGCCTGAAAATCTTTCATTGATCATACATAAGTCTCTGCCAAAAAAAGAGAGTAGATGATTTGA
This sequence comes from Bos grunniens, assembly GCF_055505025.1. Classification (NCBI taxonomy): domain Eukaryota; kingdom Metazoa; phylum Chordata; class Mammalia; order Artiodactyla; family Bovidae; genus Bos; species Bos grunniens. The sequence goes on along the minus strand of NC_141174.1, from coordinate 81,346,502 downwards.
AACAATTTTTACACATTTCCTGTGACCGTTAAGTTGAATTTTTTTCTTCTGCATTGAATTTCCATATGCTGCTAAGTCGCGTCAGTCGTGTCCGACTCTGTGCGACCCCAGAGACGGCAGCCTTCCAGGCTCCCCAGTTCCTGGGATTCTCCAGGCAAGAACACTGGAGTGGGTTGCCATTTCCTTCTCCAATGCATGAAAGTAAGAAGTGAAAGTGAAGTCGCTCAGTCGTGTCCGACTCTTAGCGACCCCATGGACTTCAGCCTACCAGGCTCCTCCATCCATGGGATTTTCCAGGCAAGAGTACTGGAGTGGGGTGCCATTGCCTTCTCTGGAATTTCCATATAAATTAGTACAAATTTCAAAATTGTTAGTAGCACAAAATATATTATTTGTACAACAAACCTTTCACAGAGTTTGATAATACAATAAGATTGTATCGGAAATGCATCTCTTAATGAGAATAGATGGCCCTTGGGGCCTTGATTGAATGAGGATTTGAGGACACTAATCATTTTAGTTGGCATCTCCTTCTAGCATCCTGGAGGTAAAACAGTTCTGGGTGAGATGGGTGGCATCTCTGGGTGTTAGGGGGTAGAGATAGGTATCATTTGTTAACTAAGCTTTGCAACAGGGAGTCCCTCCTTGGAGAAGAGGCAGAGGCGGGAATGAAAGGAGCCAGTAGGGAAGATCCATGTGATGGTTTCATGCAGGCAGATCAATTGGAGGAAAATCACCTGGAGGCCAAGCATCTGGACAATTTATTCTTTTAAAAGTGTTTTGCTATTGAACAGGTACATCTCTTAACCCCTTGCTGTGTCTCTAAAACCCCTTGGAGGTGTGCATTCTGGTTCCAGAACTGCCTTAGAGATAATGGGGAAGGTCAGGCCAAGCTGCTCCCCTATTGTCCACACCATGGTCTCCCCTGAGGCATGGTGGCTGACCTCTGCCTGCCTCCATTTCCTCACCTGGAAAAAAGGGTGCTGTGAGAATGGGTGAGGTCCTGAGTGTGAAGTGCCCAGATGGGGCCTGCCGTCAGTGCTCAGCAGGTGATCTCTGGCTCTGGGCTACTTCTTTCCATAGACTGGACCAGCTCCAGGGCAGAGCTGATGTGGGTGTTCTGGGTTCTCATCTAAAACGTGTTTCCTTCCTATTATCTCAATTTCCATTTGCTGAGAAGTTTCTGAGGTCGGTGAGGGATGCCCTGTTGCAAAGCTCAGTTAACAAATGATTTTGGTATTCCCCTTCATCTTCGGGCATCAAAGCAGTGATTTCTCTAACAGAGGAATATATCTGAAAGCTTTGCTGAAACCATTTTCTTAAAGTGAGAGGATAAAAGATCTGCAATAGGATAAAGAGAGAGACAAGCGGATGCTGAGCCAGGTTCCCACAGAGTTTATTGAGGGAGCCAAAGCCAGTGATAGGACAAAGGAGTCCTACTTCAGCATCCCTCCTTGAAGCTGCTGGCCTCTGGCATGATGGAACATTCTGGGAGGGGGAGGACCTGCCCTGTGTGGGGCCACACAGAGCCTCTCACACCATAGCCTGCCCACCCCAAAGACCCAGATGCATGAGAGAGAAGACATAATTCCCGCCATGGGAGGGTGCTTATCCATCCCCCTCTCCCTGAGGGGCTAGAGCTCTAGCCATTAGGACCTCTGGAACAAAGGCCAGCACTCCTGGCCCTCTGACTGACCAGTCTAATCCTCAATGTGAAGGCCTGGGCAATGGGCCTTGCTGATGGCACAGTTCAGACCTGGCCCCAGGCATCTACTCTAGGAGCTAACACTTAACATCCAAACATGATTAAAAACACTCAGGACAGTTCTCCTGCTGATCAGATAATGGCAGTCCTGCCAGACCCCGGCCCGAGACAGAGGTCCAAGATGATTGGGTGTGAGCATGTGAGAGGACCACACTACCCCAAGGGGAGGATCTCCCAGGGGTCAGCTAGGGGCCCAAAGCCTGGGCTTCTGTTTCTCCCCAGCCAGTGCCAGTGAGTCCCCAAAGATTCCCCCATAGGGGAGAAAGGGAGGAGAAGGTGGAGAGCTGGTGAAGAGGCTCACCCATGACTGGGCCTGGAGGTCAGATCTACTGGGGTGAGGAAAAGGCTGTAGAGGGGTGGGACACTGGGGCAGGGGTGCTGGGGTGCTCCTCCGACTCTGGCATGTCATCCTGGAAGTACTCAGCCTGGCGGTACTGCCACAGACGCAGATTCCCGTCCCACTGCAGGGTAGAAGGTGGCAAGTAATCAGGGGACGCTGCCCTCACCTGGTCCCGGACACACACTGGCCACCCTCACTCTAGCATCCTCACCGAACTGCTGACAATCTTCTCCTCAAAGGGGTGCCAGCTGACGTCACGCACACAGGCCTTGTGGGTGGTCAGCTTCTTCACGATGTGGCCACTGAGGAGGTCGTACACTGTCCGGGGAAGGCCAGAGTGGAGAAGGGCAGCCAGAAGACCTTCCAGCCATCCCTCATCTCTCCCTGCCTCTCAGGCAACCTCCCACCTTCCCAGAGGAACAAAGCCCACATCTAGGGATGCTGTTAGTTTCTTTTCCCTACCTCAGGTTGAGAGTATGATCTAGCAGAGCTTGGGTATCTCTGGCCCTTAGCTAACTGTTACAGGGTCAACAGTTAAGAAAATGAAATGTGGCTTTAAAGCAGCAATTTTTTTGAAAGCTCACAAGATACGGGAGACACCACAAAGGTGAACACGGGCTTGTCTCCATAGACTTGTGAACCTGCTGCTCCTCTTCTGGACTCGGGTGCACCTTCCTCTCTCCCTGGATGGGCCTTCATCTCAGCACCTCCCTAGGTCTATCTTCAGCTCCATCCATCTGTGTCTGTGTTCCTTTTCATGCATTCCTCCTGCTTCAGTGGCTGTGCATCCTTTACGACTTGCTGCTTTTTGTGTCTTTCTTTCTGTCTCTGTTCCCTCCTACCTTTCATCTGTAATCTCTTCCCTGACTGATTAAAAAACAGAACCGTGTATATTTTTGGTGATCTAGTATATTTACTGACTAGAATTCTGTGTTCCTTTCTTAATTTAAAATGCTAATGAATAGAATGTTTTCTCTTTCTCTGTTTAAGCCGCCCCGCTTCAGGCTAAATGAAATTTCATTATAGTTCTCACTGGATTTCTTAAGGTGCTCACTGGTGGTTACAGGTAGAATGCCAGGGGAACATTCCTGCCCTTCCTGAGACTCCATGGTCTGACACAGTCCTTACCGACCACTTTGCCAGTGGAGCAGCCACTGTAGATGAACTGCTGGCCGGTGCTGTGAGTGGGGGAGAATCGGCAACGGATGAGGGTGTGCAGCACCCCGTGGCCCCGGTAGGTCATCAAGGAGCTGTCCCCTGGGAGCTTCAACTTCCGCCAGGCTGGGGAGGGATGCAGGGCAAACCCGGGGTTAGGGAGTCTGGATTCTCCTGTATCACCTGTCCTCAACAAACACTGATGCTCACAGACAGTCATCTTTCCAATCCCCAACTGGTGTCTCTTTTCCCACCAAACAGTCAGCTGATATACGCCAGTATGGCTCTGCTGATTGTCAAGATGCTGCAGTACTTTGGTATCCATTGGCTTGGAGTGAGTGATCCCCAGTTCCCACATTGGTAACCCCTGACTTTCCCTTAGTTCAGCAAACAAAGAGTTAATGCCTGGCAAGGGGGAGTCAGGAGAGGGGTCCCAGCTTCATCCACCATGCCCATGCTGGGCCTTACCACAGGTTAAATATTTTAACTACCACTCCTGACTCTTCACTCTCCAGGTCTCAGGTTCTACTGCTCTCACCTTTTTTGGGCACCTGCTGCCAGCGGTAGTCCCAGTTTTGCTGTGTGGCAGCCTGGCGAGAGGCTTCCATGCCTTCCCGGCTAGAAAAACGTCGGATATCCCAGAGCTTGATGGTCTGGTCTTTGGAGTTGGAGATGAGATATCGGGCATCACCCTGTGAATCCCAGGATGGATAAGGAGGATCAGAGCCCCCCTCTCTCAGTTGAGGGGTATGAACGCAGGCTGCTCTTTGCTCGCCTCTTTCTTCACCCAGGTGGGCCTCACCATTGGTCTCCTACCACGAGCCACACACCCTGGCTAGGTTTCCCCTTCTTTGTCCAGCACACTGGCTGGCTCCTGTTCTACCTTGGATCAGATTGTCTTCTACTCTTCTTGTACAGAAAGCCCTGCTCCTTGTGGAGTGGTGCCGATCTTGCAAACCGTGGCTAAAGGAGGAGCTTGGCGAGTTGCCACACCTGTTTGCTTTGATACCACAACTCAGTCGCCTGGCTGTGCAGTCCTGCCTTTGCACCCACCTTACTGTCAATGAAAGTGATGCCGTCCTGATGCCCAGCGAGCGCGCCCACAGGCTTGGGGTCATCTTCCCTCATGGTGCGTCGATCCCACACTTTGCAGATGGCATCGTCACCCCCGGAGAACAGGATTTGGGAGCTGACGTCAGCAAAGGCCACCGCGTTCACATCATCCTCATGGGACTCAATCTAGGGGAGAAAGAGGCCAGGATGTTTACAACCTCTTTCTAGGTCTTCCAACAAGCCAAGGACTGGGAGGCAGAGGCTTGAAATCTTGGCAGCAATACCTGAAGGGTCCGCCGGTTCTGTTCTCGATCAAAGACGTACAGGCAGCCATCATTGGCCCTGAAGGGGAGGGGATAAAGAGGGCTTTGGAGCCAGGACCGAGAGGACCCATGCTACGTGTGCTCTGGAGACACTGTGTCTCGAAGTCCCGCTAAGGGGCAAGCCCTTGTGTCTTCTTATACAGGAGGTGGGAGAAGAGTTAGCTGTGACCTCCCATCTCGTGCTGGAGAAATGGTGCTTGAGAAGTGAAGCCACTCGTAAATCTTGGCCCTGGACAAGCCCTGGTTGTTCTCCACAGCTGCCTGGATACGGGTATCTGCTGTAGTCTCTGTAATGGTAGAGCCCGTTTCTGGGAGAATTTCTATCTCATTAAGTTCTGGAGGCATCCCCACAAACACTCACCCTCCTAGCACTTCTCGTCCATCTGAGGAGACAGCGATGGAGAACACAGCGAAGCGACGTTCATCTGGCCTGAAAAGAGACGAGGAGGAGTTGCATTAAGTGAACTTCCCTTCAGCCCTGATTAATCCACACAGAATGTGACAGGGGCCGTGAGGCACACTGCTGAGGGGAAAAGAAATCCCGCCAGCACACATGCCAGAATGTGGGGCACCTCAGTGAGGAACCAAGAAGAATCCTGCAGCCATCTATTTGTTCCTGGTCCTCTGGCTGACAGGCTGGGTGGTTCTCTCCCAGAAGTCCACACAGAGAAACTTGCAAGCAGTGTACTTTCCCCTCTAAGCAGGAATTCCAGTTCAAGTGGTGTGCTCCTAGAGAGCCTTTCTTGAGTAGTTTCTGATGAGTCTGACCAGGAAGGGAAGCCAGTACCTTAGATCCAGGGCAGTGTGTGTGTCTCCCTCCCCGTAGATGTTGCAGATATGAACTAAGAGAAGCAAGAGAAACAAGAATCTTTCAGGGCTGAGTTAAGGAGGGTAGAGCCAGGAAGAGACAGAACAAATGGGAAGGAAGTTGGACCCAGGGAGTAATTTGTCCAGGAAAAGGCATGGAGTCATGGCACGGAGGAGATGGAGGTCTGGGGCACACTCACTGTAATCAGACCAGCTGGAGTAAAGGAAATGATTCCCATCAGGGGTGAAGGCCACATCCAAGACGCTCCAGCCGACATCCCGGGCTTTGATGCTCTTGAATTTACGAAAGCGGCCATACCGGCAGTCATATAGTCGGATTGTCTGGTCTGTGTGAGTGGCGATCAGGCAGAATTAGAAAACAGCCTCCTGGAATCCTCCCTAGATCAGACCTCTCTCACTCACCACTGATCTGTGGAATGTTCCCTTGATCATGGGACAAAACATGTGTTCTAGCTAAGCATCCTTAAGCCAGGGTCTGAGCTCCCTGGATGGGGCTTTCTAGCATCAGTCAGAGGAACATCTCTTATTCTAAGGCAGTTGGTAGGACTAGGGTATGGTACCTTGACAGGCAGACATGAAGATTTGACCATCTTTGCTGTAGATGCCACAGAAAGCCTTCTGAGAGTAGGTATCAGTGAAGCCCAGATCATTGGGCAAGAAGCTGGGGAAGCAGAAAGAAAGTGAGGGTAAGAGGAGCTCAGGATGGTTCCTGTCCCAGTTAGCAGCATCCTAACAGAGCTGGATGTGAATACAGGGGCATTATTCCCAGCTTTGGGTATAAGCCTTTGTCTTTGATTCATTCTATCATCCTCTCACTTGCTATACTTTTCCCCTTTGCTCATCCTCAAAGCCTCAACCCCACATAACCTAACTTTAATATCCCTGAGAATCCTTTAACACTCATCCTTTCAAAGTTTAAGAAAGTTTAGACTTATCTGGCCCTTGGAATCTCTCCACCAAGCCCCATACTCACTGAGACATCACTCGAGACCGTTCTCCAAGGGAGAAGCTTCCCTGGTGGCAGAGGCCCCGTTCTCTCTAAAGGAAGGGATTGGGGAATATTGCTAGCGGAAACAGAGGGCCACCTCAGCCACACCAAGCCCCCTCCTCCAAAAATATTGCTCTTGCTACAGGAACGAACCCAGCACATAGTAATATGTCCCACCAAATGACCACTCAGGCTGGTTGAGAGCTCTCCAGCCCCAGCACTTGAGGCTTCCTTGGAAAGTTTACTTCCCTTTTCTCTGGGATTGTGGCTTCTGGCTGCACTGATAGTCCTGCGGCTAGACTGGCTGGATGAGGAGAGGCCTACCTGGTGCAGCATTTGAGGAAAGCTGAGCTCCCGGGCTGCCCGCCTAAGCCCCAGCCGCCCCGTGGCCAATTCCACTTGTGTCTTGATCTCACTGCATTCCAGCTCTCGGGTGTCAGGGGTTGCATCCACTGTGAGCACCAAAGAGAAGTTTCATCCTAGGTCTTTTCCAGCCCCAGCAGACAGTTAGCAAGGCTGTGCTCAGCCTTCTCAATATGGCTGAATATACTGGGGCTGCAAAGACTCCCTCATTCCCTGAATTATCTCATCTTTTTCTTTCAATTTTTGCCGAAATTAATTTTTTAAAAACTTTTGTAGTGGAAATCCTTTGATATTAGGGTCTCTGTCTGCCTTTCCTCTTACCCGGTGGATTGTATCGATCTCCAAGACGACCATCCCAGGCACTGTCATGCTCTTCCTCGGAGTCCGAGAGGGCCTGGATGAGCTGCAAATTTGCTGCACCTCCTCCCTGCACCAACCTCACTTGGCCTCTGTGGAGAGAGCCCCACCCCCCATGATAAAGGGGAGGATCCCTTCCCCAGACCAACCAAATTCAGAGTCAATGGTTATGTAGTTCATAGACCACCTTGTCCTCAAACCCCTGTACTGTTCCCATATTGAGGTTTGAGGCTGACTAGACCATGGCTGTTATTTTGTCTCCTATAAGACACACCAGGAGGCTAATTTTCACTCTTACAAGAGGAGTAGAAAACCCCAGCATTGCATGGATGTTGACTGATCTACTAAGTTGACTTTCCAGAGAGTTAGAAATTCTGAGAGCATTTCCTTCTGAGTCTCTCTGCCCAAGGAGTCTAGCATAGGACATGGTTTTCTGAAGGGATTCTCAAGCCTGTCTTCTCCCTCAAGGAGCCATAGCTAAGAACCAAAGCCAGTTGCACCCCCTTTCCAGTCAATTGCTGGTAGTCACTTCCCTCAAAGCATTCTTTCTTCAGGAACAGGATTAGAGTTAGGTTAATTTAAACTTGTTTTTCAAGTAAATCCAAATGGCCTCATATTATGTGTCAATGACTTCACTTAAATTCAACACCCACATCCCCAACTCTTTTCTTCACCCCTCATAGCACTTCCTTCCCACCTCCCTCTTTTTTTCTTTTACTTGGAAAATAGGTTACATGTATGTAGTCATAGCTAGACTCCCTTGAATAGTCCCCTCAACACAAAAGCAAATCATCCTGTTGACCCTGCCTAGGCGGGTGCTGCCAGTGTCCAGCAGAGAAGGCTGTTCTGCTCAAACAGAACAGCTGTCCTGGGCTGATCCCATTCCCTGTTCTCTGTAACTTCCCCGACAGCAGCTGGTATCAAGGGACTGTGGTGGCGCCTGGTGGGGACACACCAAGGGGTAAGTTACCTGCGTAGGAGATAGGCCAGTACCTGGGCCAGATCCACATCTTCATCCTCCTCTTCCTCCTCCTCACTCCTACGCAGGCCAGCCCCTCTTCGGGGCAAGCCCTCGGAGGGGTCTCCAGACCCAGTTCCTGCGCTGCTACTATTCCGTGATCCCATCTTCTGGTCACAGCATCCTTAAGTCCTGTATGGGGACTCCTCCTGTCACCTCCTTGGGTTTGGTGAAAGCAAAGCCTGCTCTAGAAACACCAGAGTTTCCTGAGATCGATAGTAGCTATCTCTAGGAGGGCGACCCTTCCTAGGTATTGAGATCCCTTCTCCTCAGCCTGTAACAACTCCCAAGGCTTCGGGAACACAAACCTTTCCCAATCCTGTGAAGCAAAATAAGCAGAGTGAAACCTAGGGCTTGACCCTAGCTCACTAGTGAAAATCCTTTGAACAGGAATTTCTCAGTTTTCCACCTCAAACTCACCTATCAAAGTCCCTGGGGTGGGGGTGGATTCCCAGGTAACCTCTCTGGCGAACCAATCAAAACACCTCGCGGAAGGAAAGGCGCCTCATTAGCTTACCCATCTAGCCAATCAGAAGCTTTAGAACTCAGAGACCCCCTCGACGCCCCCCTTGCCGGCCAATTAGAGCACTCCCTTGCGAAAGCCGGTGGCAGCAACAACCAATGAGGTTAAAATTCGGCCTAACACCCCCCCCCCTTTGCCTCACGCCCACGTGGTGTTCCGGGGGTGTGTACGCTAAGCGGGGGCAGGCAGGGAGGAAGCCGAGAAGCACCTCCCACAGAGCTTGCGGTTACCGCCACGCGCGAGACCACCCACCAGCGAGAAGCAGTCGCAGGACCAGCAGCGGCGCGAGGCCTTGTTTACACGGACTGCCGCCGCAGCGTCGGCTAACCGCTTCTCCGTCACGCGCCGCCTTCGTCACGCATCTCCCCGCTCCGCGACCGGCGGATTACGGACGTCACGGGACAGCCCTGACGGCCCAGCCCTCTTGGCCAGCTTACTGGACAGCTGAGCGCGGTGATTGACAGACGGGCGGGAGAAAGTGCGCGAGGGGTTTGAGGGGAGGAGAAAGCGCGGGACCCAGTAGGGGCGACCGCTCCTCGTGGGAGGAGTATGTAGGGAACCGGCTGCTTCCTGAATATGAGACCACGGAACTAGACTAGATGGGCGAGGGGCGGGGCTTACAAAAGACGTTGGCGTGCTTCCGTGAGGTGTCTTAGCAAGGGATACAATTTGCTGTCGGTCCCTTGGGTTAGTTTGGCTTCACACTTTTCAGACGACCTCTAAGGACCTACTCTTTCCTTCTCTTTTCCCCTTTCTGCTCTAGCCTTTCTCTTTTCTTCGACTGCAGCTACTGCCGTCCCTGCCCTAAGAGGTGCCCGGCGCCTTTGGGACGTGTTCACGTCATAGGCCCTCACACCCTCCCTTCCGGACTTAGCTTCCGGAAGCCTTGTTCTTGTAGGGTTTGCCGTTTCTAGACCTCCTGTTAGCAGCTTTGGCAACTTTTAGGTGACCCCTGTCGGTCTTTGCTGACGTTCCCTAACACAGACGCGGGTCTCCTTTGGCCTTTACTTTTTGTCTGTTCCCCTCAGCCGCCCCCTGGGTCCTCTGGGATTTGCGGACTTTCCTTAGACCTTCTGTCCTTCGGGTGCCTCTCCAGGCCGGTCCTGGCGCGCGGCGCCTCCTACCCCGGTCCTCCGGGTTTATGAGTAACTCGGCTAAGTCCAAGGCCGCGACTTGTGTATTTTGGGATCCTTGCCCTTGCTGGGGTTGGGTATGTGTGTCTGTGGGGGGACTGTTGATTGTCCGTGCCGGGCGCGTAGATCTGGGGTCCGAGGTGCACCTCAGCAACCCCAGACAGCACTCTCTTAGAAGTGTTGTCATCTGTCCCCCTCCCAGTGCCGCCTCGGGGCAGGTAGGGGAGTGGGGACCCTTAGTTTCCCTGGGCTCATTCTCCCTGGGAGGGCGAAGGTGTGGTTAGTCCTTTGGGCGTTGCCTCCTGGTTTCTAGGTCTCTAGATCGGTGCTTATCACCTGATCACCAGGGCCGGCTTCTTGGGCCCACACTTGGTTTAATATTCTGCTATCACCCTTTGAAATGTTTTAAAAAAAATTTGAGTAAGTGCCCCACAATTTTCTCTTGCTCTGGGATCTACTAATTAAGTAGCCTGTTCTGCCAGTCAGCCATCTCCTATTGCCAGGTTACTTACTATCTGTCCTGTAGTGTTTATTGTCTCAGTAAATATTATATATATATTTATAAATAAATTATAAAATAATATAAGCGAAAGTGTTACTACCCTCTGTGACCCCATGGACTGTAGCCTGCCAGGCTCCTCAGTCCATGAAATGCCAATCCTTTCTTCACCGTCTTGAGTCACCATCAGAGAATCTTAGGATTCTGTGGTTTCTGGGTTGTCCAGCCTGGAAAATTTGGAATCCTTTTCCAAAATGACCTTTCCCTTCTCTTTGCCCTTTAAATTCAGTTATTCAAGTCCTGTGGTTTTCAGAGTCATCACCCAACATCAAATTTTCATTGTTTCACACCTCTCCCGGTTAGTTGATCTCTGGAAGTATTCTTCTTTAATAGCCTTTAGTTCTTAAGAACCTACAACTGGTTCATTAGTGTTTCAAATACAAACTTCCAAGCCTGCTTGGCTCTTTTTTTACTCTTAGAAGTGCTGCGATCTGTCCCCCTCTTGTCATTTTTTTTGTTACTTCTGCCAAGCAAATATGGCCATAAAGTCCTTACTTACTTCTCTTCTCTGCACCTTCCCTGAATTTCTTGTCTGGGGGAAACTTTGTCTCTACCAATCAGACTCCCTTTCTCATGACCCAATAGTGTCACTTCTAGGAAGCTAGTCCTAGTCTATACGCCAAGTTTAGCATAAATGTTTATGTTCAGGAGAGCAATTATGGATTGTAGTAAAACACTGGAAACAATATAGATCCAAGCACACTGCTACAGGATAGGATTGGTTCATATGGTAGACACAAAAATGCCAGGTAGCCATTAAAATGATGTAGTCTTCTATTATTATGTTGTGGGAAATTGTGCAAGTTACATTTTTAGGTTTCAAAAAGGTGGTAGTTCTTCTGGTGACATGTGGTGGATGCAAAAACAATATGTTTAAATTCTGCATTTAAAAAGTATAAAAATACCCAGGCTTATTATTAGACAAATAGTAGAGAAAGTCTTGCATGAACTAATATGACAAAGATACAGTATGAACAAATCATTATGGTTAACACAGTTCAACCACTTGAGGTCCACAGAAAACAAAAACTTCTGTTAAACTCATCTTCTTAACTCATTTAAAAATGACCTCTTTCCTCTTTTCCTCCTTAGCTTACAAATCTGTTTTAATTTACAAATGCAGTTTAAAGCCGAACAAAATCTATACTCAAATCTTTGAAAGATGGAACTTGTGTGTTATTGAATAAGACATTTTAAAGTCACAGTAAATGTTAAAAAGAAAAATCTGAGGTTTTATGGCCAAAATGAGTCTTGACATCAAATGCTGAAGAGTGTAAGATTTCTTCTCTTGATGCATCGATTGACTTTTGTATGTAAAAGATTTTTAAGCCTATGAACTCGATTATATCACTTGTGACAATAATTTAAAAATGCATATGAGCATTTATATGTTAGGATGTACTGTGTGTTTCATTGAAAGAAAATGCTGTTTCTTTAAAAAATAATTTTAATTAAGTCATTTTGATAAACTTTATTGGCCCTTCCTCTCATGAATTTGAAATTTGGCACGTTGCTTGGTGACAAATTGTAACGCAATTTGTCGGTTAGGCAATCTCCATTCTCCCCACCTACACTTAAAGCAACAGAGAGATTTTTTAGTTAGCACCCATTTTAGGACTGGTTCTAGTGATTGCTCTGTAAATGTCAGCTAGTTGACTTCCTGTCTGACCTGCTTTGGACATTTCCTGCTCATTAGCATGTCCACCAGGGGGCGGACTGGGCTTGAGAGGAGAGAAGGAAAGCAAATTTTTCTCTGGCTACCTTTGTCCTCCCTCTCCCCAGTCCCAGCCTGGTGAAGGCACAGAGCTCCTGGAACACATGTCCAGCTACAAAGGAACACGTGGGCAACACAAAGGAACCTTTTGTCTTTTGAAGTGATGGATGACGTGTGTTTATACATTCTCTTCTTATAGCACACTCAATGTAGAAGGAAAGGGGGAAGTATGCTGGTTTACCCAGGACTTAAAAGTGTGTTGACTATAAAGCAATTGAGTAATTACGGGATTTCTAATACTTTGGTGTCCTTGGGAACCAGAATTTTTTGTGTGGTGGGTAGGAGGTACAAATGTGATATGGAAGTTAAAAACCCTTTAGCTCTGAATTTGAATAGGAACTATCAGTTTGAACTCAAGAGGTGTTTTATTTTCCTATCCCTATCCACTGAAAAGATCTAGAAACAATCTAGTAGCAATAAACACTCCTACCACCTAAATTTTTTTTTTTTTCACCTAAATCTTAAAATACCATTTTCCATGAAGGAAACCAGAGCTCGGGGTAGGTCTAGGGTGCATGTGTGCGTGCTCAGTCCTGTCTGACTCTTTGCGACCTTATGAAATGTAGTCTGCCAGCCTCCTCTGTCCGTGGGCTTCTGCAGGCAAGAATACTGGAGTGGGTTGCCATGTCTTCCTCTAGGGAATCTTCCCAACCCAGGGATCAAACCTGTGTCTCTTATGTGTCCTGCATTGGCAGGTGGGTTCTTTACCTCTAGTGCCGGGTCTAGGGTAGGAGATATACAAGGAAAGCATGGAACTTACCATACCAGATAGAAAAGAAGCCAGTAAACATTATCAGGGTAAAGTCAAAAGGACTCAGGAGCCAAGCCTATGGCCAAAGATGGGATAATTTGAGCATTATAAGGATAACTTAATAAACGTTAAGTATGTTTAAATCCTTGGGTTCATAATGGGTGTGTGTGTGTGTGTAACTAATTGGTCACAAATAAAAAACCAACCTGGTCATCTGTTTGAAGGATGATATGAAACCAAATCATTATTTTTTTAAATAACTAAAACATTTATTTGTGCCAGGTTCTAGTTGCGGACCATGGGGTCTTTGGTTGTGGCCTGTGGGATCTAGTTCCTTGACCAGGAACTGGGACTGCTGCATTGGGAGCTCAGAGTCTTAACCACTCACTGGACCACCAGAAAAGTCCCCAAAACATTATATTGAAGATGGTAAATTAAGGAAAAGAATCAAGCAGTTATCTTGCTGTACCTGTATAAACTGTGCCTCAGGGTAATGAAAACAAAATAAAAGGAGTGTCCCTTTGTAAGGGAATTCCAAAGATTATGACAGAGTTTGAGGAGAGCTTTTCTGAAATCCCTAACAAATTAATGAATCTAGGCGATCAACATCTGGGCCTGGATTCAATGGTTAAATTGAAGAAAAGAGTAGAGGGGTAACCTGTAGATTAAAAGAGATATAAAAGGTATACAGTTGTTTTTTTTTTTTAATGGATAAGGTTAGGCTATAATGTCTAGGGTTCTGGATTTAGGTAATACAGGAAAAAAAAGCAAGGATGTGATTATCATGAACCATGGTGTCAATTTACACCAGGAAGGAGGGACTGTGAAGATGAGGAACGTGGTGGTGATGGTGGTGGCAAAGTTTTAGTGTTTGGCAAAGTTCTATTTTTCTGGGTAATGACTTCAAGGTTCGATTTAGTTTATTAAGCTATACTTTTATTTTGTACGGTTTTCTAAATCTGTGTTTTAGTTTAAAAAATAAAGTTTAATAAAATGTGTTAACTATATTTTATCATTTATCCGGAGCTGCAGGGCATGCAATTTTGTTCTAGTTGGCAAAATCTTTTTTTTTTTTTTAAATGGGGGCTTGTCCAGGCTTTTTATTTTTTAAAATTTAAAAAATTGAGGTATAGTTGTATTAGTTTCAGGTGTACAGCACAGTGATTCAGATACATATGTGTGTGTGTATATGTATTCTTTTTCAGATGTTTCTTTTATAGGTTATTACAAAATGTTTATAGTTCCCTGTGCTATACAGTAGGTCCTTATTTGTTATCTATATTTTATATATAGTAGTGTGTATATGTTAATTCCATTCTCCTGATGTATCCCTTCCTCCTACCTTCTGCTATGGTAACCGTAAGTTTGTGTTCTCTGTGTGGGTCTATTTCTGTTTTGTGAATAAGCTCACTTGTACCTTTTCAGATTCAATATATAAGTGATAGATATTTGTCTTCTCTGTCTGGCTTACTTCACTTAATATGATAATCTCCCAAGTTCATCTGTGTTTCTGCAAATGGCATTATTTTATTCTTTTCTATGGTTAATATTCCACTGTATATATATACCACATCTTTATCCATTCATCTGTTGATGGACATTTAAGTTCCTTCCACGTTCTGGCTATTGTAAATAGCGCTGCAGTGAACACCGGGGTGCGTGTATCTTCAAATTCTAGTTTTCTCTGGATATGTGCCCAGGAGTGGGATTGCTGGATCATATGGCAACTCTGACTTTAGTTTTTTAAGGAACTTCCATGGTGTTCTCCATAGTGGCTGCACCAGTTTACATTCTCACCGACAGTGTAGGAGGGTTCCCTTTTCTCCACACCCCCTCCAGCATTTATTTGTAGACTTTGATGATGGCCATTTTGACCAATATTAGGCAATATCTCATTGCATTTCTCTATTAGTGAAGTTGAGATTTTTTCATGTTCCTGTTGGCCAGCTGTATGTCTTTGGAGAAACAAACAAAAAAAACGTTTTTTTGACCTTGCCATGCAGCATGTGGGATCTTAGTTCTCTGAAAGCTACTGGATTTCCAGGGAAATCTCCAGAGTAATTTTTAAGGCTAACACCTTCCTATTCCTGTGCATTTAGGTATGGTATCAGAAAGGTGCCTGGAATCCCAGTTCCCTGCCTCTTTCCAGGAAGGACTTTATTTCCAACCTATTTTCTTTCTCCTCTAAATTGTATTTACATTGCTCACTTGCCTCTTAAACTGTCAAGTCAGCAGAGTATAACATGCCTACAGGGCCCACTCTAATCCATATTGAGTGAAAAGGTGAGGACAGCTAACATATAGTCAATGGTTATTCCTTGTCAGGTATAGTTATGAGTGCCTGGCTTCACTGACTCTTAACCCAAACAACACTGTCAGATGTAGGCACATCCCCATTTTATAGCTGAAGAAACTGAGAGGCACCCCTGGCCTGAGTCTACTGTGTGCCTAACATCTCTACTATGCTACCTCTGATCATATTGTTTCAGTTATCCCATGCTGTTTATGAAGTTTTAATATCTGTTAGTGCAGTTTAAAATCTATTTTAGTGCCATGGACTCCATTGCTGTGTTTTAGCATGTAATCTACTCTGACTTTAGATTCCTTTTTGCTCTTTACACATTATAACTCGTTATTGGCTGTTTTCTATTAAAAAAATTTGGTGTTTCCTCCTCCAAGGTTTTCTTCTGAGGAATTTTCAGTTATTTTGTGAATATTTGTCCTCATTTTGTGGGTACAACTTCCGTCGTACCCATCTCAGTTTATACATTCACTCAGGTGGATCCAGATCACGGGTGAAGTTACTCTCAGCCATCACCCCTGAACAGTGCCTGTCACACAGAAGGTACTACGGAAGTGTTAGCTGCCTCAATATTGGATCAGCTCTCATGAATACTTTGTGAGTCAAAACTTCAGGGTAATGCAGGAGGAAGAACAGGTCTGAGAACTGACAGTGGAGCCGCTTCACTGGAGTGGGGTCAGAGGCTTCTGCTTCTCCGATGGGAGATTGGGAATTTTAGGCCTGGAGGCTATACTGAGCAGCTCACAGAGGTCCCTCCTTTTTAATTCCTCAGGACACCAGTAGATACTGTCTTCTCCCAGCAATTTCTACTTATCTGGCTCGGTGGTTGAGCTGCCTGTGAGAGAGATCCTTATACCACTGGCCCATGCCAGGGCAGGCTGCACTGGGACACCAGCTGCTTGGAAGAAGATTGTGAAATTAGTGTTAAAGGGAAGCCTGTGAAGACAGGCAGGAAATGAAAACAGCACAAATGTTATATAAATGAGCATTTCATTATTAGGCAGCATGTGGGGAAAGCTCTGGGGCCTGATCCCATAGCACCCAGAGGATGAGAGTGTTGTTAAGTTGCTCATAGTTTCTGCAAGCCTAGTGGCTTACTTATTCCAGGGGAGTTGGAGTAGGGGTGGGGGGTGCTGTGCCCCCTCGCTAGCTGAAGGCTTAGGTCACATTCTGCGCACACGTCCCTCCAAGGCCTCCAGTTCAGCCAGCACTTCCTTGGGCAGATCCTGGTTGACCTGTTCTGTCAGATAGCTCCGAATGTCACGAACCTCCTGTTGCCAAAAGTCCTTGGGGAGGGAGAACAACTGGGTGGTGTCAATGGCTCCCAGGCTGCTGAGATCCAAGGCGCCTTCCTTAGGCACCAGCCCAATGGGTGTCTCCCGGGCACTCTCCTCCCCGTCGAGCCGTCGGCAGATCCAGTCTAGCACCCGGGCATTCTCTCCAAAGCCTGGCCACAGGAAGCGGCCTGCCTCGTCGCGCCGGAACCAGTTGACGTGGAAGATGCGGGGCAGCTGGACCCCCTTGCGCCCCTCCATGCTCAGCCAGTGTTCAAGGTAGCGCCCAAAGTTGTAGCCGAAAAACGGCCGCATGGCAAATGGGTCATGCATGATGACCTTCCCTGGGGAGGGGAGCAGGATGGGTAAGGAATCTCCTTTCTTACTGGAGAAAAGTATCCTGCCTCCAGCTGGAGGAAGCTGTGAAATGTTGGTGGTACTGGAATATCCTTAAGGCAGGGCTAGGGGAAGGGAGTGGGGAAAAGATACACCTGGAAGGGGTGGGCAGGAGGAAGGTCTGGCTCAGGGAGGGAGAGAAGAGGCAAGGTGGGCACAGGAGTGAAGCAGGGAGGGCACTCACCTTTGTGTTCAGCCGCTGCAGTGGCCTCGGAGCGCATGGCACTGCCCACAAACACCCCGTGGCGCCAGTTGAAGGCCTCATATACCAGGGGGACTCCTGGGACACCAGGGCACACGGTCACAGGCAGCCCTTATCTTTGCACCATCACTCTATCCCTTCTGGTGATCTCAGCTCCTACTGTCTCCTAGGACCTCCACTGTGGATTTTCAAACCCCATGCCGCCCGCCTCCACCTTGATTCTCCAGGTGGGGGCGCTCTACAGGCAGACAGCTGTAGTTAGCAATCCAGGTTGAGGCCCTCTGAGCTTTAAATACAAGAGGGAGGTGTGCCCTGATAGGGAGCCTGACTCTTAACCCAGAAGGCACAGAGCCTACATGATGTTTACCTTTGGGTCTACGGCCTCCAAAGATGATGGCGTCAATGGGGACTCCCTCTGGGGCCTCCCAGGCGGGGTCTATGATGGGGCACTGGCGAGCCGGGGCACAAAAGCGAGAGTTGGGATGCGCACAGGGCTCCTTGTCACCTGGCAGAGCAAATACAAATACTATCACTTCCAAGGGCATGTCCACTCCCAACACATATACCTTTGCAGGCACTCTTGCACAATTTCTTTTTGCCTCATCAGCTCCCTGCAACCTTGAGTTGGAGGTTGGTAGGGAGAAGGGAGCCAGAACATCTCCCCTGAAGATCAAGTTATTTATCCATGATGGTGCTGCCAACTGAGTTATGGGAGAAAAGAATGGGAGAGGAACTGGGGTTTAGCAGGATATTAATGTTTATGCTAAGTTACAGAACTTGGCCAGTGCTCAAGGGAATGGGGTTAAATACTGTCGTAGAGTTATAATAGAAATTTTGCCCCAGAAACTCTTCTTTTATGAGATTATTATTTAAATAAACACTCAAACCTAAAGCAAAAACTGAGACTGTCAGGTCAGTATTTCAGATAACTGACTTTCCATCAGCAAATGGCGGAAGACAGAATTTCCTGAGTTATCAAAATGCAAACAGGAACTAATTTTAAAGCTAGCAGTATTTTGGTAATTTCCCTGGGTCTGCTTAGACCCTGCTGGAGTGACAGGGCTTGAAGAACTCAGTTGAGGACGTAACCTGGACAGTGGTAACCTGAGGAGACCATTTTAGGCCCCTTCAGATGCATGGAGAGGAGTTGGGACCAACAGTGGCATATGTATAAAGCCCCATCATGGGGGCCCTGAATGGGCACAGTGCTTTCTCTGCTAGAAGTTGCTGCTCAAACCTGGGGGGCAAGGGAGTCACAGACCCAGTGTACCCTGCCCTCCTCCAGCCCCAGCTCCTGCCTCCACTCTCATATAAGCACCATCCCTTACACTTCTCTCTGGCACTTTCATCCCCAGTTCAGGACCTAGCTCAGGGTATTATTCTGAGAATTGAAGCTGGTACAACACGTCCTAGTAATACCCCTGAATCCAGAGATGATGAAAGGGTTGGGCAACTAGCCTGTGGGGAAATATGAAAGTTTCTTGGATTTCTCAGTTGGGTGGGAAGGCTGAGGAGGGCTTAATGATGGTGTTAGAGAAAATGAAGGATGATTAGATGAAGAGGGTGACTGCTAAGCCAGCCTGGAAAACTTGAATGTAAGCTTCAGTGACCACAGGCCACCCTCCCCTGCTAAGCTCTTCTTTGCTCCCAACCCTAGATCTCGGCTCTCTAAATGCCAAAGGCCACTAAAAGCTGAAGGTCCAGAGTGCAGGGCTGGGGGAAGGGGAGGGCGGCAGGGCACTGGAGAGTAATGACAGGGTTGAGAAACTAGCTTCCAGGAGAGGCTAAAGAGCTGGTCTAACTTCGTTTGAAAGGACTGGGGTGAATATGTTGGAAGAGCAGGGGAAAGTTAACCATACTGACCTTTAGCCAATGATTATTTTAGGGGGGTGGTGGTGGGGACCCATGGGAGGGGAGGGCCAGGCTTCCTCCTTCCTAATGGGTCAACTTTATGGATTGTGCTTTGAGTCCAATTCTTTCTGTAATAATTTCCAAGACAGCCCTTCCCCTTTAAAAACATTCAGCTTATATTAATTGAGAATTTACTATGTATTCAGCACTATGTTGAACCTTTTACATGCATTATTTAATTTAATCCTCCAATACCTTGTGAGCTAGGTACTGTAATAACTACCCCCATTCAAGTGATGGGGACCCTGAAGCTCAGGAGGTTTTAGCAACTCAGTCAGGCCACAGAGCCAATGCTTGGTGGAGCTGGGATGTGACTTGAGATCTTGCTTAGGGTTAGAAAACAGAACATTCATAACTCCCTGTGCCTCCCAGAGTTCCTGGGAGGTGGCTGCAGGTTGAGGAAAACTTTACATCAACAAGGTGCTGAGCCCCGGGTCTGACTAACCCCTCATACCAGGTTTCCAGGGTTTGCCTAGCCAGGAGGTCACGGTGATGCCAGGTGGAAGAGGCTGATCAATGCCCTCCCAATACACGCCGCCATCGCTGGTCTCAGCCACGTTGGTGAAAATGGTGTTACTCTGGATTGTGGCCATAGCATTGGGGTTGGTGGTGGCAGAGGTGCCAGGGGCCACCCCAAAGAAGCCATTCTCAGGGTTGATGGCCCGGAGTCGACCTGTCGAGAGGAGAAGTGAAAAAAAGGAAGGACTAACCAGGAAGAGTTGAGAGGCTCAGTCTTGGAAGGTCTTGCTCAGCTCCTCCCTGCCCTGAGCTAGACCCTAGATCTGAGGGGAAAGGCTCTGCATCTCCAGGGTAGGGGGCTGCCAGGAGGCAGGGGGGGTGGGGCGGTCGTTCAGGAAAATGTTCTCACTGACAAAGTTCACCCTGAGCAGTGAGGGGAGCGTCGAACCAGAACCCAGAGTATGATCTGAGGGCCTCTCACCATCACTGTCAAACCTCATCCAGGCGATGTCATCCCCCACACACTCCACTTTCCAGCCTGGCAGTGCCGGCCGCATCATGGCCAGGTTTGTCTTGCCACAAGCACTGGGGAAGGCGGCTGCCACATAGCGCTTCTTCCCCGATGGATTGGTGATACCTAGGATCTGCGAGTTGGGGAGAGAGAGGACAAGGAAGAGAGCACCAGACAGAGGTCAGGAATGGTCTGCCTGGGAAGGACAGTTAGGGGTCGACAGGGAGGACCAAGGTTTATTCACTAATTGGGTACACCGCCTGGCCATGGGGCCTGGGGTGGCAGCAAGGGGAAGCCCCCCAACAGTCAGCAGCTTCAGGCCAAAACTTCAGGCATTTGGGCTGAGTCCTTGGCCTCCAGTCTGGCAGTGGAGAGGCGAGGCTGAGGCTGACTGGTCAGGCCCTGCCCCTGGCCTGCCCCCCTCAGATCCTCACCAGGCCCTCACCAGCATGTGCTCCGCCAGCCAGCCCTCATCCCGGGCCAGCCGAGAGGCGATGCGAAGGGCAAAGCACTTCTTGCCCAGCAGGGAGTTGCCACCATAGCCGCTGCCGAAGGAGATGATCTCCCGCTGGTCAGGCACGTGGCCAATCAGGGTTTTCTCTGGATTGCATGGCCACTGGCTCACCGGCTCCCCTGGGGACAATGGATTCATGGGGCTGCTGGCAAGGGCATCAGGCATCAGGGTGTTGGGGGCTGGAGGGATTGGGGTTGGCAGGAAAGACACTGGGAGCAGTGGTGTTGTCAATGGGTGGCTAAAACCTCCTACCTCATGACACCTGTCAGCTCCTGTGCCCCTATTCTTGGATAATTCTTCTCAATCTTGTGCAAATGACATTGTCACCACAGACTCACTCCCAGCCCACTCCTGCTCTAGAACATGGGACTTCACTATCTCACTAATCAGGATGGCTAGGATGTGGGGTTCCCTCTGAATACAAGCTGGCCTCTGTGTCCTCCCCTGGGCAGAGCAGGTGCTCACCTTGCCCAGTCAAGGGTTGGCCCACAGAGTGAAGACACTTGACAAAGTCGCCATCTCCCAGGGCCTGAAGCACAGGTGTCCCCAACCGAGTCATAATCCGCATGCTTGCCACCACGTAGGCAGAGTCCGTGAGCTGCACTCCGATGCGGGACAGCGGGGAGCCCACGGGACCCATGCTGAACGGAATCACGTACATGGTTCGGCCTATGGAGGAAAACGCCCCCTGGATGAAGGGTTCCAACCTGTTGATACCTTCAGTGCCCCTGCATCTGTGTCCCTGCCCTGATTACCCTGCATGCAGCCTGGAAACCTCTCATCCACAGCTTGCTGGAACTCAGCTGGGGACATCCAGTTGCCCAGCTGCCCACGGGCCCCACCAGCCGGGAGTGGCACCGTGTCCCGTTGAGAAGGAGTTACAATCACCGTCTTGCTCTCTACTCGTGCCACATCCTTGGGGTCTGTGCGGGCCAGCCAGCTGGGGGAGAGCGGATATCAAGAAGATAGTGGCCAGCAGACTGCCCTCACCCCAGACCCACTCTTTCACGTCCAGCTTTGTCTCCAGGTCTTCTGTTGGCCTTATTTTTTCCCATCCATTTGCATCTCAGTTCTTGCCCCAGATTTTTTTTTTTTTGATTTTTGGATCTTAGTTTGCGGCATGCCAAGCACATGGGCTCAGTAGTTGCAGTGTGTGGGTTTAGTTGCTCTGCACCATGTGGGATCTTAGTTCCTGGACCAGGGATCAAACTCACGTCCTCTGCTTTGCAAGGCAGATTCTTAACCACTGGACCACCAGGGAAATTCTCTCCCCAAGATTTTGTCCCAATCTAAGGGGTAGTTCCCTTGGCCCCCAGCCCTCTAATGGCCTGTGCCCTGGCAGAAACTCCCTGAATTTGTTAAGTAAAAAAAAAAAAAAGTAAAGGCTTTTATTTGTATCAACTTAACATAAAAAACCACAATAATTTCTGATGGTTTCCCTCAAAGCTCCATTCTGCTTATTCCATTGGCATGGTCTATTTAAAATTGGATTTTGTCTCGGTAAACCCAAAGTGGCCTCGTCCAAGGAGCTGCCCCCATTTCACAGGTTGCTGGGCTCAGGACTTACCAATTGTTGTACTTCGGGAGTTTTCGGATGAGTCCCTGCTGTTCCAGCAGGGCCAGTGTGGCAGTGTTCTCCGCCTCGGTCCCATCACAGATGTGGATGCCCTCTGGGTGGCACAGGCGGGCACTGTGCTCCACAAAGTCTCGAACCTTAGCAGGCAGTTGGCCCAGATCTCCGCTGAGGACTCGCAGCGTCTGGATGCTACACCGTGACGCCCAACCCCAGGGGCTCAGCCTGTGCCAGCTAAGCCTGCAAGAGAAGAAACAGAGAGGTAATGGGCCAGGTGTTCTCATGGAAGATGGGCAAGTCAAGGGTACAGAGGGCTGGGCCTCTAAAGACGAGCTAAAGTCTGTCTGGGTATAGGCACCACGAAGAAGTCAGACTAAGTGAAGGAGATGGGTTCAGGCCATGTGTATTTTGTGGCCTTTATGAGGCTTAGTGAGGGTGTCTCCTGATTAGCAAGGGACAGGTATCACCAAATGAGCATAAAGGCACATGTCTGGCAATATGGAAGTATATGTTTAGGCATGCTGATGTTATTGTAGGCTTGGCTCATGCCCATGATTTACTATGTCTGGTCAATGTCTGGAAATGAGCAGGTGTCCTGTGGCCCAAATGTCAATAAATTGTGCCCAGGTGACAGCTTCATGTGTCTGGTGTTCTTTTCATTCTCAAATATAGTTTTGCATGCTGGAAGACTGTGAAAGCTTCAAGCAGAGGACCAGGTCTGTGACATGGTTAAGTCCCAGTTTTCTCAATTTGGGCCCTTGCACAAAGAGTGGGTGATCGAATCTCAGGGTTCCAGGCATTGTTTCTGTGGCTGCCCAGCAGCCCAAGAAGGATTGCATAAAATGTTGCCACTGGGTAGGTAGGTATTTTCAAACTGTGTGGAAGGCTGACTGTCAGGGAATATCACTGGCTGGGCTGCATGCCCCAATTCTTAGAACAGAGCCCCTGGAATCTGTCCCTTCACACCCCTAGGAGAGGGAAAAGTAGGGTCTGCTCTGATTGGCCTGGACCCAAGGTGGAGTGATCCAGAAAGGCCAAGAAAGGGAAGTTACCCTCCTCCTATGCCAGGGCCTTGCCCACCAGAAACTGTACCCCACACGCCCAGTACTGCATGACCCTGTCCCTCCCTTGGCTCTCTTTCCTAGAACACAAATTGCCTAGAGCTTTGGCGGTGGGGTGGAGCATTAGACTCCAGGGTGCTCAGACTCACAGGGAAGAAGCCTGGGGAGGAGAGGACACTCAGGCTGTGCCTGGAAGCTGGGTGGCTTCACTGGGCAGGGCAGGGTGGAGACCTAGTGTGGCCCTAGGGGCAGAGGAGGAAGCCTTCTGGGACCTGTTCTGTTCTGCCTCTGAGAGTTTCCCCCAAGCATTAATTTTAAAGGCATTCAGCCTTGGGGAGAACCTCTCTCTGTGGGGAGGCTGCCTCTGGGAGTCTCCTGTGAAGCTCCCCCTGCTCTTCTCCAGTCTCTGGAGTGGGACCTTATCCTTTTTCTCTGCTCCAGAGACCACCCACAATGGCTGGCCTAGTGGAACCAGCTGTGGGAGAGACAGCGGGTCGGCTCAGACTCTGAGACAAAAGCTGAGAAGGGAGACTACAGAAGGAAGACAGAAAGCTGTGAAAAGGGGGTGACGATAGACAGGCAGGGCCTGGGGGTTCGTCCTGGACAGGGGATGAAGCCAGCCAGGTAAGAATGAAGGCAACTTAGTCCCTACCTCTACCATGCCTTCCTCCTTCTTGGGACCCCAGACTCCTCTAGCTGTGCAGGGCTCCCCGCCAGATTCCCATCCGGGGAAGGCCGGGGAATGGCTGTTTACCTTCTACCTTCTTTAGGGAGCTCTGAGCTCAGTCCCCAGGGGGTTCGTGCATCCTTGACCCCAGGGCCCTACTTTTCCTCACTGCAACCTGTGGAACCATTCACATCTGTACCAAGCAAAGGAGGAGATATGGGGATTCGGCCCCGCGAGGGCGAGAGAGGAGGGGAAAGGAAGTTCTGAGAGTGGCAGATACAGACGGTGTGGTCAGGGACCGGCAAAGCAGGGAGAGGGAGGAGGGGACGGAAACCGAGACACCCGGAGCGGCTGAGGCCGCCCCGATCTCCGGCGTGACGCACGACCCGAGAGGACGAGATCCAGACACAGTCGCCACCTGCCCGCCTCCTCCTCTCGGATGCAAAACCAGGCTGAGCGGGACGAGCAGGACAACGCATATGGCAGCCCTGAGCGGGCGAGCGCGGCGGAAAGTGAGGGTCGGCCCCGGTCTGGGGGTCACTCACCGCAGGCCGGGGCGGTACACAGAGGCCATGGCACCTGCGCTGGGGCTGCGGGGTGGCCGCGAGAACCGAGCGGAGCCGGGGAGATAAGGAAGGCGGGGAACGAGGGAGCAGCGCCGAGAGCGGGAGCTCAGGCTAGGCGGGAGGCGCTTAAAAAGGAGGCGGGCCGGCACAGGGGCGGGACCCAGCAGCGCCGGCGAGACCCTCTCTCCGCCCCCGTGCTACCCGCGGGTCCGCCCAGCCGCGGCCCCAGCCGCTGCATCCTAGCCCCCAAACCCTTGTCTCCCATTGGAGGATTGGTTCCTCTCCTCGGCTCCCCTCCCCGAAGCCCCGCCCCACCGGTCCGCCTTGCCCACTGCACATGATGTAATTTTGAGGACTCTTGCTCCTGGGAAATAGCGACTGTCAGGCACCGTGGCAAACAAGCCAAGAGTTAGGGGCGAGGCCAGGGGCTGAACCCACGGGAAGCTGGAGGTTTAGAAGCCGGGGGCTGGGGCTTTGCCTTTCCCTTTCCTCCCGGGGCTTGGGCACTCTGGGCCCAGGCTCTTCTGTTGTCCAGGACTCTAATATCATGGTTCCCTCAGTCCCCAGCTCCCAAACCCCTGTTTCTTCTCCCAGAGATGAGGATTCTTCTCTGCCCTACCATGGTGGTAATGTCTCTCCACCCCAGAATCTCTTCTTTGGGGCTCTGGGCTGATCATTCCCTCCACATTCCCCTGAAGAACGCATCTGCCCCAACCAACCATCAAGTCCTCTGGTAATTTCTCAAGTTATGTCTCCATCCAGACATCTGTCTTCAGCTTGAGGCCCTAGGTATTATCCCAAATGCCATAGCATCTCAAACTCAACATGGCTATGGTAAGCCAGCATCCATTCCTTATTTCTGTTAATAGCACCCTGATGTTCCTTTGGGGAACCACCTCCTCAAACTCTGTGGTCCTGTAGGCCTCTTGGGGGTGGGCTCTGAGCTTGGCCAAATTGTGTGTTCTTTACTCTGGCCATAGCCAGTGGAAATGTTCAGGAATGGGTATGGTGTCTCTCTCTCTCAGGCTTATTCTGTCAGCTTTCAAAATGGGCTCCCTGTCTGCTGGGGTTGCTGGACTGGAGGAACCTAAGCCTGATGCTGCTGGGTGTCAGCTTGGCCCTTCAAAGGAGAAACCTGCCTGAGATGGAAGTCAGTCTAGAGGAAGCAGGCCGACGGACGGAGAGCAACAGATTCCTGATTCGAGAGTTCAATTCAGTTCATTTCAGTCGCTCAGTTGTGTCCGACTCTTTGCGACCCCATGAATCGCAGCACACCAGGCCTCCCTGTCCATCACCAACTCCCGGAGTTCACTCAGACTCACGTCCATCGAGTCAGTGATGCCATCCAGCCATCTCATCCTCTGTCATCCTCTTCTCCTCCTGCCCCCAATCCCTCCCAGCATCAGCATCTTTTCCAATGAGTCAACTCTTCGCATGAGGTGGCCAAAGTACTGGAGTTTCAGCTTCAGCATCATTCCCTCCAAAGAAATCCCAGGGCTGATCTTCAGAATGGACTGGTTGGATCTCCTTGCAGTCTAAGGGACTCTTGGTGAACCCAGGCTGCATCCTGGACTCAACCTCATGTGTATGTATTTGGGACAATTTCTTCCAGTCCCTACATCCAAACTCTGTCTATAGCCACTCCACTGCAAGCATCTGCCTCTTTGTGCCTGCTCTCTGGCCTAAAGATGTGCACACTGGTGGTGTCACAACCACCCTTTCAAAGTGATGCTGAAAGCCCAGCTTGTCTGTACACTGGTGCCGAATCTAATCTTGGCAACAGAGTTTTGGGTGAAGTAGGAAAGAATTAACTGTATTACTTTGCCAGGCAAAGGAGGCTACAGTGGGTTAATGCCCTTAAAACTGTGTGTCCCAATTTGGAGAAGATAGTGAGAAATTTTATAATAATTGTTCAAAGAGAGCATGATCAATTTGTGGATGTTCTTCTGATAGGTTGGTGGTGAGGTAAGTAGAAGTCAGCATCATCAACGTTCATCATCAACTGGTACATGCTTGTGGATAGCATACCATCATTTGATAACTTCTCCCACCTGGAAAAGTTTTCAGAATTTGCAAAATAACTCAATGATATTATTATGTATATCAGTTGCTAGGGAAACAGGACCTTGCCCCATAGTTGCCCTTAACTGTCTCCCTGGTCTTGCATCCCTTCCCTTCCCCAAGCAGTTCAAGTTAACAACTGCTTGAATCTGTCCATTGGAGCTCAGGGAAGGTCATGGAGGCTGAATGAGGGCTGTTTCCTATAATCAAAGAAATGGGGGACACAGAAAGTCTTTGCACCTAGGAGCCCCACGGAGCCTAGCTTGATATCAATAGGTCATCATCTCTTCTGCTCTCATGGTTCCCTATCAGCAAATGGAACCACTATCTAGCCAGTTGCCCCAGAGGAACCTGAATCAGTCTGGACTCTTCCTTCCTTATCTTCCACAGCCAATCAGACACCAGGACCTTTGGATTTGTACTTCACAATTAGCTCTCAAATCAGTGTCTGTCCACTTGACCCTTGCCTTAGTTCAAGGTTTATCTCTCACTTGGCTTCAGACAATAGCTTCCAAGCACCTGCTTGGCCTCCCACATCTCCAAATGCTACTCCCTCTCCCTCCCACTAAGTTCTTCTCCGAACTTTGCACATAAGTGCACTTTGGAAAATTAAGAGAGAAGGATAGTGTTTATTGTATGGCCACTAGGTGCCAGGCTCTGAACCAGCAGTTTTACACGCATGTGTGTGCTTGTTCAGACATGTCTGACTCTTTGCGACCCCAGGGCTGTAGCCCGCCAGGCTCCTCTGTCCGTGGGATTTCCCAGGTGAGAATACTAGAGTGGGTTGCCATCTCCTCCTCCAGGGGAATCTTCCCGGCCCAGGGATGGAACCTGCATCTTCTGGGTCTCCCGCACTGGCAGGCAGATTCTTCACTGCTGAACCGCTGGGGAAGTTCTTTACATGCACAGCCTCATTCCATTTCACAACAACTCTGTTTCATCGATGTGGCCACTGAGGCTTAGAGTTTAAGCCATTTTTTCAAAGTCACACAGCTGATCAGCAGGAGAAACAGAATCTGAATCCAAGTTTTTCTTTTTTTTTGAATCCAAGTTTTTCTCACTCTAGTTACCAAGTTGGTTTTTTTCCCCTGCGATTCTATATTGTCTCTGATTTATCATTAAGAAAAAAAAAATGAGATCATAGCATTCTTAGGCTTAAAATTCCTTGAAGGCTTCCTACCACATGACAACTGATGTCTTTCATAATCTGGCTTCTGTTTATCCAGTGGTATCACCTCCCGCTCCTTACTTGCTGTCTTCTCTCCTATATGCCAAACTCTGCAGTTTCCAGAGCACACCTGGGAATCCTTTCTGCCTTTCAGGTTTAAATTAAACATCACCTCCCGTGTGAAGGTCTGTGTGCCCCTTAGAATTAACATCTCTCTCATCTGTGTTAGCTCTATACTGTGTGCATACCTATATCTTTGAATTAATTGTACTTTATTATAGTTGTTTTTGTGTCTCTATAATCCCTGGGCCTTCTTTTAGCCTGACCCACAAGATGGTCCAGTGTCAGAGGAACACCACCAGGGGGCAGGGCAAGCCCTGGCTTGGTCTGCATTTTCTGTTCCCCAGGGCCCTCTGGTTCACCCCATGGATGTCTCACAGAACCTCTGCAGTAGATACTAGGACTGTGGCCCAGATCCCCACTTTAGAATCACAGCACTTATTGAAACTGAGTGGGTCCCTGTGGGACCCTCCCAGATACAAATCCTTTTTGTGTCCCCAGTTTCTTATTTGGAGGAAAAAGGCTTTAGCTTCCTAGACCTTCCCTGAGTACCAAAGGGCAGATTCAGGGAGGAGAGATAATGCAAAAACAGAGGAGGAGCAGTCCAGAAAGGATAGTGTGGCTATAAAGCAGGGTCCTGGTTCCTCCTCAAGGGATATCAGTTCAGCTCAGTTCAGTTCAGTTGTTCAGTCATGTCCGACTCAGTGACCCCATGGAGTGCAGCACGCCAGGCCTCCCTGTCCATCACCAACTCCTGGAGTTTACTCAAACTCATGTCCATTGAGTCAGTGATGCCATCCAACCATTTCATCCTCTGTCATCCCCTTCTCTTGCCTTCAGTCTTTCCCAGCATCAGGGTCTTTTCAAATTAGTCAGTTCTTTGCATCAGGTGGCCAAAGTATTGGAGTTTCAGCTTCAGCATCAGTCCTTCCAATGAATATTCAGGACTGATTTCCTTTAGGATGGACTGGTTGGATCTCCTTGCAGTCCAAGGGACTCTCAAGAGTCTTCCCCAACACCACAGTTCAAAAGCATCAATTCTTCTGCACTCAGCCTTTTTTATAGTCCAACTCTCACATCCATACATGACTACTGGAAAAACCATAGCTTTGACTAGACAGACCTTTGTTGGCAAAGTAATGTCTCTGCTTTTGAATATGCTGTCTAGGTTGGTCATAACTTTCCTTCCAAGGAGTAAGCGTCTTTTAATTTCATGGCTGCAGTCACCATCTGCAGTGATTTTGGAGCCTCCCAAAATAAAGTCTCTCACTGTTTCCACTGTTTCCCCATCTATTTGCCATAAAGTGATTATGCCAAAGCCTTTGACTGTGTGGATCACAATAAACTGCAGAAAATTCTGAAAGAGATGGGAATACCAGACCACCTGATCTGCCTCTTGAGAGATTTGTATGCAGGTCAGGAAGCAACAGTTAGAACTGGACATGGAACAACAGACTGGTTCCAAATAGGAAAAGGAGTACGTCAAGGCTGTATATTGTCACCCTGTTTATTTAACCTATATGCAGAGTACATCATGAGAAATGCTGGACTGGAAGAAACACAAGCTGGAATCAAGATTGCCGGGAGAAATATCAATAACCTCAGATATGCAGATGACACCACCCTTATGACAGAAAGTGAAGAGGAACTAAAAAGCCTCTTGATGAAAGTGAAAGAGGAAAGTGAAAAAGTTGGCTTAAAGCTCAACATTGAGAAAACAAAGATCATGGCATCCGGTCCCATCACTTCATGGGAAATACATGGGGAAACAGTGGAAACAGTGTCAGACTTTATTTTTCTGGGCTCCAAAATCACTGCAGATGGTGACTGCAGCCATGAAATTAAAAGACTCTTACTCCTTGGAAGGAAAGTTATGACCAACCTAGACAGCATATTCAAAAGCAGAGACATTACTTTGCCAACAAAGGTTCGTCTAGTCAAGGCTATGGTTTTTCCTGTGGTCATGTATGGATGTGAGAGTTGGACTGTGAAGAAGGCTGAGTGCAGAAGAATTGATGCTTTTGAACTGTGGTGTTGGAGATGACTCTTGAGAGTCCCTTGGACTGCAAGAAGATCCAACTAGTCCATTCTGAAGGAGATCAGCCCTGGGATTTCTTTGGAAGGAATGATGCTAAAACTGAAACTCCAGTACTTTGGCCACCTCATGTGAAGCATTCACTCATTGGAAAAGACTCTGATGCTGCGAGGGATTGGGGGCAGGAGGAGAAGGGAATGACAGAGGATGAGATGGCTGGATGGCATCACTGACTCAATGGACGTGAGTCTGAGTGAACTCCGGGAGGGGTGATGGACAGGGAGGCCTGGCGTGCTGGGATTCACGGGGTCGCAAAGAGTTGGATGCGACTGAGCCACTGATCTGATCTGATCTGATCTGATGGAACCAGATGCAATGATCTTAGTTTTCTGAATGTTGAGTTTTAAGCCAACTATTTCACTCTCCTCTTTCACTTTCACAAGAGGCTCTTTAGTTCTTCTTTGCTTTCTGTCATAAGGGTGGTGTCATCTGCATATCTGAGGTTATTGTAATTTCTCCCTGCAATCTTGATTCCAGCTTGTGCTTCATCCAGCCCAGCGTTTCTCATGATGTACTTTACACATAAGTTAAATAAGCAGGGTGACAATATACAGCCTTGATGTACTCCTTTCCCAATTTGGAACCAGTCTGTTGTTCCATGTCCAGTTCTAACTGTTGCTTCCTGACCTGCATACAGATTTCTCAAGAGGCAGGTCAGGTGGTCTGGTATTCCCATCTCTTTAAGAATTTTCCACAGTTTGTTGCGATCCACACAGTCAAAGGCTTTGGCATAGTCAACTCAACAACACAAGTGAACAACCTCAAGGGATATATATAAAAATACCTTTGAGTTCTTCTGCAGCAACTGAGGCCCCCACCCAGGTTATTGTTCAGTTGCTAAGGTGTGTCGACTCTTTGCGATCCCATAAACTGCAGCAGACAGGCTTCCCTGTCCTTCATTATCTTCCTAAGTTTGTCCACCCAGGTGGAGAATGGTAACTTCAGGCTGAGCACACGATCCCTGGAACACAGCCCTGTTACCTCACCAGCAAGCAGTCAGAAGAAAAAATTCACACACCCTAAAGGCCCTACCCCAGATTTTGTCTATAAAATCTTCTTCCAGAAACCCACTGGGGTTTCTGAGCACGAGCCACACTTTCTCCTTGCTTGGCCCTGCAGTAAACCTTTCTCTGCTCCAAACTCCCACATTTCAGTTGGGCCTCACTGTGCTTCATGGGGTATGCAAACTTGCATTTAGTAACAGGTGCAGGGTGTGACCAGCCTTGTCTTACTCTGCATTTTCTGCTCCCCAGGGCCCTCTGGATCTCCCCTTGGATGTCTCACAGATCCCCCGTTGTGGGTGCTGTGGCATGCTGCCCAGATCCTTCAGGATCCTGTCTCAGCTGCTGAGTGTTGGCTGCTGATAGTGAAGAGCTGAGCACTTCCCTGGGTACCACCTATGGCTGAAGGGAGCTGTCTTGCCAAATGTGCATGCCTCTTTCCTGGGGCAGCCTGTGTCCAATGGCTGATTGGTTCAGGGGTCCAGAGTCCCAGCCCCTTTCTCTCAATTGAGGACACTCTGAAGTTTCATCCTAGCTCCAGAGCTCCTATAGGGTCAGCTGAAGCCTCTGTTTCAGCCATAATGCTCTTCAGCTCTTCTCTCTATCCAATGCTGCTTCCCTCACAGACTCTGAAAATCCTCCCATCAAACCACCTGTACACAAGTTTCCATCTTGGAGTTGTTATTTTTTTTTTCCAGCTTAAGATATCTCCCCAACTCAACTTGGATACTGCATTAACCCCCTAATCTGACTCTTGATTCCATTTTGGCCATCCTTCACAGTAGATCTGAAGTGGTCTTTTAAACACAACCTGATCATTCCACATCCTTGCTGAAAATCCTTTAGTAGCTTCTCATTGTTCTTAAGGGCTTCCCCCGTGGCACAGAGGTAAAGAATCCACCTGCAATGCAGGAGCCGCAGAAGACGTGAGTTCGATCCCTGGGTTGGGAAGATCCCCTGGAGGAGGAAATGGCAACCCACTACAGTATTCTCCCCTGGAGAATCCCATGAACAGAGGAGCCTGGTGGGCTACAGTTCAGAGGGTCTCAAAGAGTTGGACATGACTGAAGCGACTCAGCATGTTCTTTTTAAAGTCCATATCCTAAACTTGGCCTACAAGTCTCTGCATGATCCAGCCCCACCCTCACCTATCACCATGCTTCCCACTTTGCTTGGTTTTTGCTTTTTGGCTAGTTTTTTTTTCAGTTTCATGCATTTTTTTTTTTTTTTCAATTTCATGTATGTGTCTACCTCTTCCCTGCCCAGAGCCCTTGCATAGATTATTCCTGTGACTTGGAATCCCCATCTTCTCCACCCCTCCAGACACAGTCCCTTTTTACTCCCCTGACTAGTCTCAGTTTAATGTGACTTCCTTAGGCTAGTTGTTGCTGCAATGCCACTGCCTCCCCTGCCCCCACATTAGATTAGGTTCCCATGAAATAAAGTCTCATAGGTCCCTGCCCTTCTCTTGCATAGCACACATCTTCATATAATGAATTATTTTTACGTAGGCCCATCCCTAACTAGAGGCTCTAAATATTTGAAATGTATGACTTAAACAAGCTAACAACTATTAAACAAATATTCTATTCTTCTACCTTGACAAATACACACATAATGGTCTGGAATTTGAATTCAAATTTGGATTTTGTTTGGAATTCTCAGGATTCCACAGCAGAATGTGGTATTGTGGGGGAAGGCATCTCTTTGGATCCACTTCTTTTCCCACCTCTGACACCATCTTCTACCACAAGGGGACTCCTTTGCATGCATGTAGACCTTCCTGTCTACACAGCCCAATTCTGTCCACAGTCTCCTGCCAATAGCCACTCCTTGGCCACCCCCTGGGTCTAAGGATGTGTATCTGAGTAGTGTGATCTACCCTTGGGAGGGCAAACCCAGGAAAGAGGTCCATGTGGGCCCTAGAAGTGGGCTTGGGGCCCTTTGCACAGAGAATTCCTAAGTATGTGGAGTATAGTCCAGAAGGCACTTGGGGTATGGGCAGGGGAGGCCTGGACTCCTCGCTGCAAGGGACATAGCCAGAAGAGGGCCAGAGAGATGCCTTCCAAAACACAGGGCCCAGGGCAGGGGCTATTCCTACCTGGGCCCAAGGGCAATAAACTGACATTTCCCTGGTTCATCAGTCTGTAAGCTTCACAAAGATGGGGCTGGTGATGGTCTGATTTACTGAGGGTCCCTAGTGCCCAGCATATTGTTTGGTGCAGAGTAGGTGTTTAATCAATATTTGTCAAATGAATGAATGTATGAGAGGTAAACCAAGAAGAGGTCTGAGGATTTGGATGCATTACTGATGATCTAGATTGTACAGGTTGTACAGGACTGCAAAACGGGGGGTGCAGGACAGAAGAGAAGGGCAGGGAACCCCAGATCACTGGCTCTGTCTCCCTTCCTCTCCTTCCTCTTTGTTCCCTGCCCCACTCCTCCAGGACCTTTGCCTACCTAGGCTCCCTCCACATGGTCTAGCATCCCTCTGTCTGTATCCTTTTACCTTTAGTTCCTTTGTCTACTGCTCTTTTTCTGTGGCCCGACCATCAATTTGTCTGTTATGAATTTGTTTCTAGTTCTTGGTTGCCAGTCTTACCTTCCTCTCTCCCTTCTTCTGCCACTTTTACTCTTCTAGCCCCTTGTTCCCATCACCTTTTACTCCCTCTTGATCCCCTCTTGGAAACTTTCTTCTCTCTTTTAGTTCCCCATGGCCCTTCACCCAACTCTGCGTTTTGCCCATGTTCCTCTGTCTCCTTCAATCCAGATTGCTGGGGAGCCCCTGACTTGTTCTGTCCTCTCGCCCAAGTCTATACTTACTGCCTCCTTAGCTAAGTCTTCCTGCCTCCCTTCCTCTGTTTTGTCCTTCCCAGAGTCCACCTGGTTTCATCTTTCTCATCCCCATTTCCCTGTCCCTGCTTGTCCTTGAGCCAGACAGTCTCAGCATGTAGCCCCCTCCTGCCAAGAAAACCTATGAAGCACCTTGTGGGTCCTTGCTGGCTACTGCAGGTTCTTCCCTCTGTGCCCTTAGTCCTTTCCCCTGGCCCAGCCCTCACCCCCCAGACTCCTTTCCCTGGTCAGTGGTGCCTGGTCTGAGCCCCGAGCGGCTCAACTTGCCTGAGCTTGTTTAGTCTGACTCCTTTAGCCCGTTAGAGGCTTAGCCCTCCCACCTCTCCTCTGAGCGCTCCAGTAAACAAGAGGATCAGTGCAGACCTGACAGCTGCTGGGGGGCAAGTGTCTGGCTAGACCAGACCGGGCCTGCGAAAGGGGCTGCAGTCAACACTTGCTATTTCTTCTTCACAGGGAAATTCTGAGGCCTCTTTCCTGTGGATTTACCTTAGAACCCCATTCCATGGGCATATGTATGGGGTCCCTAGTCTCCATGGTTCCCATTCCCATTGTGTGGCCTTGTTCCCAGGCCTTGGGTTTTGTTTGTTTGTTTTTCTTTTGCAGCAATAACACTACATCCAGGCCATCACACCACTTGAATGATGACAATGGCTTCTGCTCCATAAAATGGAGGCCAAGTGTGGAAAGACAGGTGTCCTCTGATGGAATTCTTTATATGTATGTGTAGAGAGAGAGAGAGAGGAGAGACCACACCCACCCACCCACACACACACACACACACATACCCCAGAGAAAGCTGAGTTGACTACAGGTATTCTGTAGACCAGGGGTTCTACTTTAGTGTTCATCAAAATAACCTGGAGGACTTATAAAAACACAGAGTTTTGGGATCCTATCCCCAAAGCGTCTGATTTAGTAAGTTTGAGGTGATTCCAGAGAACTTGCATTTTTTAACAAGTTCCCAGATGGTGCTGCTGATCTGGGGACCCCAGTCTGAGAACCGCTGTCTTCCGAATCCTAATCCACCAGCTCTTAACCTAACTCCAAAGGCTGGGACCCAGTTAATTTTTATAATTGATGATCCCTGGGGCTGATGGACACCCAGGTTTCTCTTTGGGTGGGGAAAGAAGACCTGTTAACCCCATGGAGTGTTTGGATGTCCTTAGAAATTAGAGAATAGCCTTTAACTCCTGGAGTTCTATTCTAGTACAGACTCTATTTAAACAGCTTCAGACAGGTTTAAACATCTCCTTGGCTAATACCTAGTATCCCTGTTCCAACTTCTACATGGGGATGATAGCTCTAAGAGGTGTTAGGGGATTAGGCTGAAAATGTAGGTCACCCCCCAGCCATCTGGGAACCAGGAGGAGTGAGAGAGGAAGAGAGCGGTTCAGAGACACACAAGGAAAAGGTGAGGGGAAGCAGAGGGCAAATGAGGGCAGTTTCAAAAGTGCCTTGGATGGATTGATGGTGATTGGATTTCAGTGTCCCGAGGTGGCCCGGAAGGAAAGAAGGAGCAGGGCTCCTCATTTCCCCCATGCTCCTGCTCCCAAGCTGCCTGTCCTGGGGCTGGGTCCCCAGCAATGAGAGAGGCTGGGAATAGATTAGGCAGGTCCTGAAGGGTTGTTTATCTTTCTGATGCCATAACTGTGAGGGGCATGAGGTGGGAGTGAGGTAGGCAGCAGAAATGTAAGGATTCCTGAAAACAGGAAACAGATTCAACAGGCCAGGTGAGAGTGGGTTTGGGAGAATTCATACTCCCCTAAAATACCCACAAGGCATGGCAGAGCCGTGAAGGCTAAGCGTGCTGGAAGCTTGTCTGGCCCTCTTTTCCAGTCCCAGGCTTTCAGTCGCCAAGGGCTGAGGGTTGTGTCTGCATGAGGTTGCCGATGGGGGCCAACATGGCACTCTGTACTGGGGAACGGGGAACAGTGAGTTGGACCATCTGTGATATGCTTTGTTGGGGAAGATGCCCCCTTCCCTTCCTTGAGACCAGGCAGACTTGTCCTCTCATTTCCTGCAACCCCCCAGGTCAACGAGATATGCAAATGATCCCCTCACCTCATTGGCTGGAGGCCTGAGAACCATGGATGACCTAAGAGAGCTGGCCCTTTAAGAGTGCCCAGTGGGCTCTGTGCCCACAGCCCCTTGTTCTGAGCACAGAGGTGCCAGGCCCTGCTCAATGGGGCCTCCATTCTCTGGGGAAGCTGTGCCTGCCTGGCTCTGACATTTGACCAATCATCTCTGCCACTCCTAAAGTGAGTATGTCTGAGGCCTCCCTGAGTGCCAGGCCTCTCACCTAGAGCCCCCTCCTCCAACACCTGCTATCAGCTTTTTGTTGGGCTTTTTGTTTTCTGTTTTCAGGAATCTTCACATTTCTGCCCCCTGCTCTACTCCCACCTCAACTGGCTTTAGGTCCCTCACTGCTATCACATCAGAAAGAAAAACAGCCCTCCTCACTTATGTTTTCATCCAACTCTATCTGGACACCTCTCTCTGTGTCTCACCTTCTCTCTGTAAAAGATAATTCCTTCAATGTGTGTTTTTGTTCCCATCCCCTCTACCCTCTCAAGGGTGAGGAGCTCAATAGATATGGCAACACCTGGGACAGGAAGAGAGAGAGGCCTTGTCCTTCCTCCTGCCTCTCTGGGCAGAACCTGGGGGCCTGAGATGTGGTTGGAAAGCAGCTACCTAGGTTTGAGGCAGGAAGATGGAGCCAAACTCTAAACCCTGGGGCTAAGTGTGTGTGTTAGTTGCTCAGTCGTGTCCGACTCTGCAACTCCATGGACTGTAGCCTGCCAGGCTTCTCTGTCCATACAATTCTCCAGGCAAGAACACTGGAGTGGATTGCCATTCCCTTTTCCAGAGGATCTTCCTGACCCAGGGATTGAACCCTGGTCTCCTGCATTGCAGGCAGATTCTTTATTGTTTGAGTTATAGGGAAGTCCCTGCCTTGTCCCTCCTGGGGCTGTTGGAACTGGGAGCTGGGCTCAAGCTTGGGACTTCCAGGCTGGGAAGTCTCTCCAAGGTCACCTAGCCAGAGGTGCCTCAGGTGGGCACATGCTCTGTGGTTGATAACGGAGAGGAGGGTTCCTGGGTGACACAAGTTTGGGATTCAACTCTGTTGAAGTTGAGCAGATGGCTTACTGAAGGACTTCTCAGATGACTATGTTGCTTGTGCTCTGTGAACCTGCAAGAGGTGAGGATTGGAGGTAGCATTTCTCAAAATGATCTGAGCATAGACCCCCTCCTTGGCTATTTCTCAGACTTCATGTTTTGCAGAACAGTCTTTGAGAATTGTTAAAGTCTAACTATCTTCCTTGAACAGAAGGGGAAACTGGGGTCAGAAGGGGAAGGTGACCTGTTCAAGTTCACATGTCTTAGGTCCTGGATGGAAGGAGGAAAACTAATCTTGGTTGGTTTTCCTTGGAGAGATTGGCCTTGAGGAAAGATGGTCACCACTCTGTCCTGATCTTTTTAGAATTGATTCTGGGAACTTTTTTCCTTGAAGAGTCTCTTGCTCCTTGATTAATCCATAGAATGAATGTGCACTGAGGGTCTTCTACATGCAAGGTGTTGGCCTGGGTGTTCTGAGAGAGGGAGGTATTACAGCATGTGATCCAGCTATATTAAAATCCACAGCATATGTGCCTTGCCAATGCCCTAAAATATACACATTCTCTGTCACAGTTAATTAAGCAACATTTTTTTAATTGCTTGGAAATGAAATGATGCCTCTTGAGATGACAGAGACATTCAGCATGTCCCAGCACTAAAGTTGGGAGTGCTGCCATATTCTTCTTGTTTTTCATAGATCCCAGAGGCACCAGCAGGCTGGAGGTTGTGCTATCCCCTTTCTCATTCAGGCTTTAAGTGGCTTGGCCCCTGGTCAGGAGCCCCTCCACCTAAGAAGTTGTTTCTTAGCCTGGAGGCGACTATGCAGGGAACAGACTGTGCCATCACCCCAGCTTTCCAGAATTCTGTCTCCATGGCACTTGGGCTTTGGGGGAGGAGACTGGCAGGAAGTCTCCAGGTGCTCTGAACCTGTCTTCTTCTTTGCAGGTGCACCCCTCTGAATCCAGCCCCAGAATGGCACTGCCTCCCAGTCCCCTGGCCATGGAATATGTCAATGACTTTGACCTGATGAAGTTTGAGGTAAAGCGAGAACCCTCAGAGGGGCGATCTGGCCCCCCGACAGCCTCTCTGGGCTCCACACCCTACAGCTCAGTGCCTCCTTCACCCACCTTCAGTGAGCCAGGCATGGTGGGGGCTACCGAGGGCACCCGGCCAGGCCTGGAGGAGCTGTACTGGCTGGCCACCCTGCAACAGCAGCTGGGGGCTGGGGAGGTGCTGGGGCTAAGTCCTGAGGAGGCTGTGGAGCTGCTGCAGGGTCAGAGCCCAGTCCCCGTTGAAGGGTCCCATGCCTACTACCCAGGGAGCCCAGAGGAGACAGGAGCCCAGCATGCCCAGGTGAGTGGTCAGTGAGAGGGTCAGAGGAGGGGGCAGGGTGAGAGGGGAGGCCAACCCAGAGAGGAAGGAGAGTCCCTGGAGAGGCTTACCAGTTTGGGAAAGGAACAAAGGACAGAGGAAGGGAAGTACCTTTAGAAGATATCAGATAAAGAAAACCATTGTTCTGCACCCCCCACCCCTAAATAGAGAGAAATGAGTAGGCTCAACCAGGAGGAAAAGGGAGAAGACAAGGTTAGAAGAGGACCAACTGAAAGGGGAGAGTTGAGAGTTAAAGGGCATCAGGAATGATTGATTATGGGCAGGTATATAGATACTGAGTTTGTGGAAACCAGGAAAGGGTTGTGCATGGAATGGAGTGGAGTTGAGACTGTAGGAACCAGAATGAAGTTGGCCTTTTTAAGACTCGGTGCTTCCCCGGCACCCAACCTTCTCAGGAAGGATTGGGACTCATCCTATTAATCATAGACAGATGGGGGCGTTGAGGGCATTAAGATATAATCCAAATCCTTTGAGGGTCACAGGGTTGAGGAGCGAGGTGTGTTGGAGGACAGGGGAGCGAGGTGTGTTGGAGGGGCAGGGTTTGTCTGCCCTGGGACACACATAGGCCAGGAGCCCCGCTCAAGACCCCGCAAAGGCAGTGTGGGGTTCGGGTGCGCGATTGGCTTGCCCGAAGGTGGGTGGGAAACGCGGGGACCACCCAAAGGGGTCGAAGACCCTTGGTGATGGTGGAGGGCGTGTTGGGACCTGGAACAGGATCTAGGCTGCAGGATAGATTCAGGGGAAGGCGCATGTTTAGGTAAAGGTGGGAGCCGAGGGCGAGGCCACCGGAGCGTGGAGCCAGGCGGGAACCGGCGGTCACCGGCGCCCCGCCGTTTCTCTCTGCAGCTGGCGGAGCGGTTTTCCGACGCGGCGCTGGTGTCGATGTCTGTGCGGGAGCTAAACCGACAGCTGCGGGGCTGCGGGCGCGACGAGGCGCTGCGGCTGAAGCAGAGGCGCCGCACGCTGAAGAACCGCGGGTACGCGCAGGCCTGTCGCTCCAAGCGACTGCAACAGCGGCGGGGGCTGGAGGCGGAGCGCGCCCGCCTGGCCACCCAGCTGGACGCGCTGCGGGCCGAAGTGGCCCGCCTGGCTAGGGAACGCGACCTCTACAAGGCTCGCTGTGAACTGCTGGCCCCGAGCGGCCTGGGGCCAGAGGCCACGCCCACTTCTTCCTCTGAGCCCCTGGCCACCGAGTGGTGGAGTAGGTGGGCGGGCGGTGCACACCACCCCGGAGGCGCCTGCACCATTCACTAGACGGTTACTGAACGCCTTCTGGTGCCAGACACTCCTTTGGATGACCACACAAGTATCCCCAAACTTCCTGGACCCTCAAGGCATGCTCTGAGATTAGATGCTGGTTGTTTCCTGGGAGAGGGGTCCCCTTCCCTCATGCAGGACGTGCACAGAAACCCTTCACTTTCTGCCCCACTCTATAGGACCGGGTCACTGAAATCTGCGGGGGTCAGTGCCAGGCATTGTGTAGGGGGCGGGCCGCAAGGAGGTGTGGATGACGTACAGTGAATGGGAGGTGAGGGAGTCCTGCTGCTCCCAGATCAGTTTAGATTTTAATACAAGGCTTTCAACCTGTAGTGCAGTAAGGTGGTAATTAGCAATGAGGCTGTGTTTTCATTCCAGGGCTTGTAACCTCCCCATTTTAGGACAACTGCATTTTCAAGATTTCAATTCCCATTATCAAGACAGACCAGAAACTTGATTCAAGAGGCTTTTGTCCTAGCTAATCCCATGGCCTCCAAGGTCTAGAGCAGCAAAGGCCAGAGGAGCTCCAGGGGTGGTAGGTGTGGTCTGGGAGAGGACCCTGAGCAGGAGTCTGAAAACCTGGGTGCTAGTCTCAGCTCTGCCACAGGATACCTCTGGCATCTTGAGCAAATCACTGGCTCCCTGGGTTTTGACGATCTCATCTAATGCTCACTTGATTGGATGACTTCTAACACCTTTCCAGTTCTGGCCTCTCCATAGTGTGGAACCCCTAGAGACCTAGGGGTCTCCCTGAGAATCCCTCAACTCAGCCTCATTAAAGGGACTTCCTGCCCTGTTCCAGCTTCCTGACTGCAGCCTAGGCCCTGGATGAGACCA
This sequence comes from Bos grunniens, assembly GCF_055505025.1. NCBI lineage: Eukaryota > Metazoa > Chordata > Mammalia > Artiodactyla > Bovidae > Bos > Bos grunniens. The sequence goes on along the minus strand of NC_141174.1, from coordinate 81,306,295 downwards.
TGCACTGGTTCTGGGTTGCTCCCTCCATGCTGCCTTGACCTCCAGACCTGCATAGGTTGCCCCTGCTCCCTTCTGCCTCTCTGAGGGCTGAGGTGAGACTTTCCCCAGCCTGACAAGGAGCTGAGAGACTGCAGCTTTTGTGAATTAAACTTGAAGTCTAGGCACAACCGTATGCTATTGGCTAGATGTTCTTGTGATTTAAGAAGTGTTTATTCTATATCCTTGCTCCAGGCCTATGTAAGTGTGTGTGTGCATATGTGTGTGTGAGAGAGAGAGAGAATGAGAGAGAGAGATACAAAGTGTGGTGTGGGGGAAGAGACTGGATAGCCCCCACCTGGGCTGAGTGGAGCATCACAGTTCTAAGGCCCAATGGAAATGGGGGTGGGGGGCGGGGATTGGGCCAGATGGAACCTCGCGCTCCCACCTCCACTGCATAGAAGCCCAAGAACAGTAGTGACCCAGCCAGGCCTGCCTGTGGCTATCCTGATGGCTCAGAGTTGCCATGGTAACCCAGCCCTTGAGTTCAGCAGCCTACAGAGAGTGGGCGGGGCTCTGGGCAGAGCAGAGGCATTGGGCTGGGAGCAGTTACCTTAGCAGCAGTGGTAGGTCCTCTAAGGGACATAATAAATGGAGAGAAGCAGTTGGGTGTGGGGGAAGAAGCTCCCATATGTCTCTCTTCCTTTCTGCCCCCTCTACTCGCCCCCTCCCCAGCTGTCTCTTCCCATCCCTGTTCTTGTTCCCTCCTCCCATCCTCTAGTTCTAGCCCAGCTCATCCCTCCTCCACTCAGGAGCCTGCGATGAGAGTCCTTTCCTCCATCTCCATCAGAATTTTCTTTCTCTTCTCATTTCCCACCACTGACCACTGGTCACCTTCTTGGGCTCTGTCTTCTCTATGAGTGGCTCATGGCACCTTGAGCACCTCCTCCTCCATCCCCTTCCACTGGCATCCTTGAAGGGAGAGGCTGGGGCAGGGAAGGTCCTTCTAGGAGCCCAGCTCTTCTCCCATCACTCTGGCTGTCCCCTGGATCCTCATGTGTTTTCTACAGCTGTGATCTAGACCCACCACCATTCTTGCCTGCCTTCTTTAACTGGCTGAGGCTCTGCACGACACACAGAAGGGCAGAGACGCCCATCCAAGGCATCTACTCCCATACACATAACTGGGCCATGTTTACACACCCTGGGGTCACAAGCGGGTCACATGGATACACCGCAAATGGAAGTTGCACATTTATGATTAAGTGTGGGCCCCTTATTCATATGGGCCCAGACTCAAGTTCTAGGCCTATTAATCTTCTTTGACCTTAGGTAAGCTTCAGTCAAGCCTCATTTGCTTTGTCAGGAAAATGGGGAAGATAGTGGTAACTACCTAGTGAGAGTGAACACATTTAAAGCACTAAACACAAAGCTTCACATGTGCTAAATGGCAATGTTTGTTGTCCATATTATAAAGAGTACACAGGGAATTCCCTGGCAGTTCAGTGGTTAGGACTCAGAGCTTTCACTGTGGGGGTCTGGGTTCAATCTCTGGAACTAAGATCCCACAAACCTCGAGGCACAACAACAACAAAAAATGTACACAGCTGGACTTCTGAACCACTAAAGGCCTATGCAGTTCATGAACACACACACACACATTCATGCACCAGGAAAATCAGGCTGCACAGACCTTAGATACCCACTCTGTATTCCTAACTCACTAGCAGACCTGCTTCCCTACTTCAGTCCTCTACTCCCCTCTTCTCAGCCCGCCCCACAGCTGTGTGGAGGCTGGAGTTCAGCCCCTGGGGGACTCAGCTAGGATTCTCTGGAGACAGCTTAAAAGGGCATCAACTTGCCCCCTTGACAGCCCCTTATTACCCTTCCATGTCTGGTAATTAACCACCAGGGAGCCTGGGTTACCCCCCCATGCCCCCCCACCGCCAACCCACCCCAAGGTTGGGAGGTGAGGGTAGGGACTCCTCAGATCTCATTGACACATAGATGGGGTGAAACTGCAGATACCAGACCGCCTGGGATCTCTGGCTCAGAGTTCAAAAGGTGCTGGTCCCCATTTCTTAGTGGTGTGTGTAGGGTGCTATGGACGGCCCAGTGGGCATCTGACACACGATAGGTACAGCTGAGGTGCTAGGAGCGCTTTCCTTTATTAATGGCCAGAAAGTCAGGATCACTGAAGAAAATCACTGAGGGGACATGAGGCTGAGGGGTCTGGGGCTTGAAGAGATGGGGTGGGGCTCACCACTCACTTCCGGGACCCAGAGGGCACACCTGGTCCAAGAGGGAGAGGCATGGTCTCTTGAGTCACAAGGGTCAGAACAGGCACCTGGGGGAGAGTGGGATAGTCATAAGCACCCTCTTCTACACCACACACCCAGCCCAGATGGACTCCACCAAGCCCCAACCTCTAGTGTCCCAGGACTCACTGAAAGACAGGGAGTGTCCGTCAGGTTGTCGGCGGTCATGGGCTAGGGCTGGGGGTCATGGCTGGCGTGCAGGGCCTGGGAGCCCCGGGGCTGATGCCCTGGCTGGCGTAGTACTCCACCACCTGCCGGGGCACCTCGGCCAGGACACACTTTGCTAGCGCAGAGGGTGAGGCCTGGGTCGGGGTTAGGGTGAGGAAGTGGTTAGGGGAGGTAGAGTGAGAGAAGGCGGGGCTCAGGTGGGGGGCGGGGCTTCGGGTGGCCAGCTGGATTCGGCTCTTTCTTGGGACTTCAATCAGGTGGGAGAGATGGGTCAGATCTGGAGGGCAGGAGGAGCTGAGGAGCCCTTCAGCCGGGAGGGGGCTCCGGGCACTCACATCCTTAAAGTCCCGGAACGGCACGAACTGGACGATGTCGCGAGCCGCGGGCACCCCTCGGGGGCAACGCAAGGTACCATCGTCGCCGTCCAGCAGCCTCATGTCAGAGAAATCGGCATTGCCCACGCCCACAATGATGATGGACATGGGCAGGCGGGAGGCGCGCACGATGGCAGTGCGGGTCTCAGCCATGTCGCTCACCACACCGTCCGTGAGCACCAACAGCACCGAGTACTTCTGAGGACAGACAGAGTGGGGGAAGGGTCAGCTCTGCGGCCTTGGCGCCCCCGCCCCCGCCCCCACCCCCAGCTCCACCCCCAGGACACCTAACCGTGGCTTGGCCAGTGCTCTGCTCCCGCTGAGCTGGTCCCGCCACGCGGTTGATGATGGGGGCCACGTTGGTGGGGCCATAGAGCTGGATCTGGGGCAGGCAACGGCGGTAGGAGGCAATGACCCCCGAGATCTCTGTGGGCAAAGAGGTGAGAGGGCAGAGATTAGCAGGGAGCTCTTTCAGACTCCCTAAAGTAAGGAGGCATTTCCTTGTCTCAGGACTGCCCTGCTACCATGATCCTCACTAAGCAGGAGAGTTGGATGGTTCAGGTGCTGGTAGAGTTGGGTGGGCAGATATCTGGTCAGGGGCTGAAAGTCTTACCAAATGCAGGCAGACACTGGAAGCATGAAGGGGCAGGGAGCTGGGCCCGTGGGAATGGAGTCTGTGCTCCTGCATGGGGTGCACAGGAGTGGGCAGCAAGCTGTATGAAGGGAGGCAGGGCTGGTGGGAATCTCCTCTCTTACCTTCACATTCAGGATTTTCCGGGTCAAAGTTGATAGCAAAGTCATGGGACACCTGTGAGGGGAAGGCGAGGCCAGCCAGAGGATGTTTTTCCTTCCTGTCTGAGTCTCCCAGCATCTCCTCTCCTATCCTTGCCCAGCCTACCTCGAAGTTGGGTGGAATTCGAGCTCCAAAGCCAAACGCTGGGAACCGCTTGTCACTGGGGAGGAGAAAAGGCTATGGGGGCCCATCGGGCAAGGCATCCCTGCCCATCCCCCACCCCATCTCCTGCTACCTGTCGTAGTCCTGGCAGATGCCTCCCACTGCACGCAGGGCCTGCAGGTAGTGGTTGGGCTGGCGGGGGCTCAGGCAGTGCAGGGACTGGCTGCTCCTTGGGTCCCCATTGGAGGCCGTGAAGTCGATTGCCACCTGGTGGAGATAGGGAGAGGATATGCTGCATCCATGAGACCACCAGGGAGGCTAGGCCAGAGCTGGGTTCTGTAGGGAGGACTAAGGTGAATCTGAGCAAGCCCCCAGGTAGCCTCATCTTGGAGTCGGGTGAGGGGAGCAAGCTGACCACGCTAAGGCTCATTAGAGGTCCAAGTAAGGGCAGTGTGGATTCTGGGCTCCTCTGTCCACTAGGGCCTGGCCCCTCCCCCTTGGCTGCGTCCCCTCCCCCAGGCCTTTACCGTGAAGCTGATCTGGCAGCCCCCCATGATGTAGTCCAGGAAGGTGTGCACCTTCTCCACCTGGTGGGGAGAGGGCAGATAAGGTGGAATGCTGGTCCCTTGAGGAGGGAGCTGGGTGGGGCTTCTGCAGGGGAAATGGAGGGGCCAGAGTTTTTGAGGTTGAAGTTGGTGGTGGATAGGACAAGGGTTCTCAGTTTCCAGAAGCAGGGAAATGCTCTTTGTAATGAGGGCAAGGCTGAATCTGAGGTTGCCATGGGGGTTGTAGGGGGTGGGAAAGGGCTTGAGATGGGCACTGGAACTTACCGTGCACTGGGCCAGCACTACGGTCCCCGAGCTCTTGTAATGCTTCTTCTTGTCCCGGTATTTGGGGTTGATACAGTCCCACTGCATCTAGACCCCACATACCCCACAAGCCCAGGGTCTCATCATATGACCTTTCCTCCCCCTTGCAGTGGAGCCTCCCAGAGCAGAACCCTCATGGCTCAGTCCTTAGGCTGAGCCCTGAGTTTCCCACCCTCTCCACCTCCTATTGTGTGTGAGGGGCTCTTCAGCATCTCCTTCAGGATTTTCCCAGGGATCTTGGTGGGATTCTTGGGGAGAGGGGGTGGTCTTTGCAGTACCTCCTGCCCAGGGTTTGCTGTTCCTTCCTGCATCTCCTGGAAGGTGCTGGTGAACTCGCCAATGAAGTCATGCTTCCCACTGGAGTCATAGTCATATACCAGGAACTGAAAAGACAAGGGGAAAGGGGGATGGGTGGTCAGGATCAGAGAGGCTTTGCAGTGGTTCAGTGGGGGCAGGAGGAGGGACTCAGGGAAGTAGAGCCCTAACAGTCACTAGGCCCAAACAGATGTCCTCAACCTGTCCAGAGAAGCCACTTGCTGAACTTAATCCTTTGGCTCGGTCTAGTTGGGACTTGGCCTCTGATAGAAGGACCATTGATATAGGAACATTGAGCTGTGACTGGTTCTTTATCCCACAGTGGGAAAGAGGGAGAGGGAGGGGCCTGCACCCTCAGGTGGACGGTCTCGGGCAGAGGCTGGCTGCTCTACCAGGCTGCCCTTACTCGTGGGGCCTCACCTTGAGAGGCCGGTGGACATCACAGCTGCACAGGGAGTGCAGGGACAGACGGAACGGCTCCCAGCTGGGGTTCAGATTGTTCTTCACCACCTTGGAGTGGCACAGAGAGCTGGTCACCCCCGGTCTAGGTTCACCCATTCTGCCCTTCCTCCTGCCTTCCCCACGGCCTCAGGCACCCACCTCCGTTCTCCAGACCAGCTGGTTGCTCTGGTCCCCGTTGGTCTTATAGATCTCCATGAAAGGGTCAGACTTGCTGAACAGGTCCTGGAGACATGGGGGAAAGGGCCCCTGAGCCTGGTGAGGTCTGAAAGGGAGGCGCCTAACCCCGAGGCCTAGGCTACCTAACAGTGGAGATGGGGTCCTAAACTCTGGGGTTCCAACCTTGTTGTCCAGCTTGTGGGCTCTGAAGGTGAGCTGCACGTAGTCATTGGTGCCAGACACCTCTTCGGCCACAATCTGCAAGGGGGACACGAGTGGCAGGATTACCCCACGCCACCCCCACAAAGGCCCCATCCCTTGGGTGGGGGCCAGCCCTGGGGGCAGGATGTCACCATGGTTGTCCCTGCAGGGGTGTTGAATGCCCTGCCCAAGGGTGAGTACCGGTGACCTGGCCTACCGTGATGGTGGACTTGCCCGCGTTCTTCCCATTCTTCAGTAGCAGAGGCTTAGTGACCTTGGTTTGTGACACGATCTGGGGATGGAGGTGGAGGGAGACCCAGCTGTGACATCCCCACCTGCTTTGGCCAGGGTACAAGGGACAGGGCAATAAGCGCCCTTTGATCGCTCACAGGGGTTGCACTTGGGCTAGAACTGGACTTAATTTCCATAGCAACCTTAAGAGATCTGCACTGTGACCCCCCATTGTTTAGATGAGGACACTAAGACTCAGAGAGGTTAGATATCTAGCCCAAGGCTGCACAGCGGGTGAATGGTGGAGATGGGGTCCAACCCCCCCCACTGAACTAACTCCACAGCTTATTCTGTCTTCTTCTGGCCTCCGGAGGAAGAACCGTGGGGGTGGGGGTAGGGGTGGGGGTGAGAATGCAGACCTGCCCCAGGGTGCACTCGGTGGAGCCGAGGAAGGTGTCGTTGCGGGGACTGGTGGATCCGTCCTCGGCGTCAAACACATGGAACTGCAGGGGCTGCTTCTCCTCGAAGAAGTACTCCAGGGCCAGTACGCGGGAGAAGACGGGGCTGGAGCAGGAGCGCAGCACCTCTGTGCGCTCCACCTGCGGCAGGAGGGGAGCCCACCTCTGGGAACCCGGGCTGCTTTGCTCTGTCCCGGACCGCCCCCGGTCTTGCCAGCTTTCCTCAGGTTCCCATGCCCCAGAGACTGGCTCCTCCCTCCCTGGGCTGAACCCCAAGCTTAGGGTGCTGCCTGCCCCTAGGACCATCAGCCATCAGGGGCTCTCATAGTTGGAAGCAGTGCCACTGCCTTTGGGGGCCATCTCAGGACCCCATAGGACCCTGTGAGCTTTGGTCCCTGTGAAATGCTTTGTGTGTGTAACGATGGCACCCGCATCTCTATGGTTACCCACACAGACTGGAAGAGGCCCCTGAGAGTCCTGACCATCCCTCGTGGCTGCCCCCACCCAGCCTCCTTCCTTTGCGTCCCGGAGGTCCGTGAAGGAGAGGCCAGCCACTCTCACCTCCACCCACTGCTCATCGGAGTGGAGCTTGAGCAGCACACAGGGGTGGGGCTTGGTGAGTGTGTCTCGGTCGAGGAGGCCGTGGCAGGACACCCGCAGCTCCACTCTTGAGGCCCCCAGTGTCATGGCTGGGGGCTCGGGCACCCAGGCCATCTCTGGGTCGGACATGTCTCTGTGGGGACAGAGCAGACACTGGCCACTGGAAGGGGGACACCTGCCAGAGGAGGGGTCTGTCTCTGGGAGCCTGGGCCCCACCCCCTTACCCTGCTTCCCAAGGCCCTGGCATCTCATGGATCTTCTTCCCCCTGACCTCACTCGGCTTCCCCTGAGCTCTGAGCCTCTCACTCCGGCACAGCCCAGTGAGTGCTCTTGTCACCCCTGCTGGCCTTGTATGCGTGGATGGGGCTGGAGAGGGCTTGGAGGTTCCTGGCAGCCTTGGTTCCTAGGCAATCGATTGATCCACACTTTCTGCTATATCAGCACCTTCTGCTATTTCCTGACTGATGTTTAAGCCAGCGCTGCACTCAGTCTTGGCTTGAGGAAGCTGAACTGGGGCAAGGGGGTGGGGAGGGGAGTGGAGGGGCCCCGGCAAGTCTGAAGAGGAGGGTCAGGAACGGAGGCTGCAGTGGGCAGGAGGAGACAGGTTGGAAAGTGCCCTGCAGGGCTGTCCCCATCCACCTCCCCCGACTCACCTTCTGGTTGGCTGATGGAAAGGGAGGGGTGGTGGGCTTGCAGAATGAGCAGCAGAGCTCGGCCCCTGCTGAAAGCTTCTCTAGGTTCCTGGCAGTGGCTCCCACTATGACAACACTGGCTTTCCTCCCCACCTCCCTTGTTCTCACACTTCTTGGCAGCACTGGCACTGTCTCTTAGCGACAGGATTTTTGGGGAGCCTCGGCCCCCTCCATGCTGCCCGTGGGATGCACGCACGCCACCCTCCCCCAACAGTGGTACTGAGCTTCGGGCAGCAGCATGCAGGGGTACACTGGCCCGAGTTCACGGCTGGTCCATCCGTCTCTCTGTGTCTGTCCACTTCTCAGGGTGAGGCTGTCTGATCTCATGTTGTGCTTCCCCGGCAAGTGTGCGTTGGTGTGTCTGGATGCCCCCACCCCGTGTCTATCCCCTAGTCGGGTGTCTGTCTTCAGGAGGCTGTGACAGTTCCTGTACGTCCCTCAGAACTGGGACCCTTCCCTGGCTGAGTACCCGCTCCCCACAGTGTGTGCCCTTCTGGGTATGTGAGGGAGGGTCTGGGTTAGCGGGGGTGGGCTCTGCCTTCTAGCCACAAATCTCCCAGTTCTCACAGATCCCCTGAGTCGGGCAGGAGCATGTGATGGTGAGGGTATTGGGCAGGACTGGAGACCTCTCTGGGGGCCGGGGGCAATGTTGTTATGGAGACTGGGCCAGGCTTGGGCTGGGCTGGGGCTGGGCGAGGGATGAAGGGTGGGCTCACCTGGGCTCTAGTCGGGGGCTCCTCTCTCCGGCTCTCTGGCCCTGGCCCTGACTCCCTTGCTGCTCCAGCCGCTGGCGCTGGCTCCGGCTCCGGCTCTGGTGCTATTTATGGGGCCTGGATGGGGAGGGGTGGGGGGGCCGAAGCACCAGCTCCCCCCACTTGCACAGACCGGTTGGGAGGGAGAAGGGGGGCAGGGCCACTGGTTGGGAAGGAGCCACGGAGCCAGGGGAGGAGGGCGGGCTGAGGGTGGCTCAGAGGCAGGACCCCCGCAGACACAGTGACATACATCTTCCCCTCCTGCCACACCCACACCCAGCATCACAGAGAGGCACACACTGCGGTGGTGCATGCACACACACACATTCACGCCGGGAGGCGATGGAGACATACGCACCCACGACTCGCAGGCTCACACACAGTCTTGACACGAACAGGTGCCAGCACATAAACTCACCATGACACCATGACAGTTTCAGCCTTGGGGATGCACACAGGGAGACACACCCGGTCTCACGTCGCTCTCCACATCACATTTGTTAAGGACATTTGCAGTCACATACGGAAGAACACGGGGCTATACTTGTCACACACACACACACACATACCCTCATCCACGCCCACCAACCTGAATACAACAGAATGGAGATCTTCACGTGTCCCTTAAAGACCATTACATATCATGCTGAGCCTTGTAGGTTTTAGAAATCAAAGTTCCACCTTTTAACAGGGAGACAAGGAAACGGACACAATTGCTTAATAGCACACAGTGTCACATCCCGGTCACGAAGCCTCCTGAAGATAGGGGTTTCCCAGTGTGGAGATATGCTGGACTGATTCCGAAGGCATCTTCCTGGTGCCCGTAACTACCCCCAACCCCGAGATTCAGCCCATATGGCCACATCCTGTGGGAGGGGCCGTGCCATGCACTGATCTTGAGCAAACAAGACATTAGTCATTCCCTGGTGAGGCAAGGGGAAAGGAGCAATTGTCTGGATGCTGCACGTGAAGACATTTGGAAACATGGTGGTCTGGATGAGTACAACAGAAGGGTCACCAGGGCACTTCACTTTCCATCCCCAAAGCCGCTCATGTATTAAGGTGGCAATAATTTATTGAGCATCTCTTGGGTGCCAGGCACTGTGCCAGGGGTTGGGGCTACACTGGGGACTAAGACACAGCTCCTGCCCCTCAGGGAGGTGTGTGCATATAGAACAAAAATCCCACAGAGATGATCAGAACAAATGCATTGAGATATGACAGGCAAAAAGTATGGATCTATTGAGGAGGAAATGGGCCACAGGAGGAAGGGCTCAATTTGGATGAGTCAGGGGAAGGCATCAGGAAGGGCTTCACAGAGGAAGAGGCTCTTGAGCAGCATCTTGGATGCCAAGCTAGCATTTGTCAGTACACTGATAGGAAACAATTAATTTTAATCATTGATCTTCTCTCGCTACAGGCACTTCTGCTCACCTGCAGGCCACTCTACTATTGAGATTTCAGACTACTGATGGTGCCCCCGGGATGACATATCACCATTTAATTCCACCATTAGTGAGCCTGCCTGTACATAAGCACACACGCGCACACACACATAGCATACTGCTCCCAATCTCCTCCTGGGACACCAGGACCTCCCCAGTCCCACTGTACCTCCGCAAAGCCCAACACACACTGATGCTGCTTTCTGCCACCTTGGCCTCTTCTGCAGCCAGCTTTCAGCCCAGACCCTGCAAATGACACCCCACTGCCTGGGGGCTTCTGCGTCCCCTCCCACCCAGCAGCTCTCAGCAGTCTTTCCTGCCTCTTCCCTTAGAGCTCTAGCCCCATCTCTGGGGGGATGGTCCCCACTTTTCCACTGTGGGGGCTTGAGGGAAGGGGAGCAGCTGGTGGGGAATGGGAGCAGAGAATGAGGAAGGCAACAGAGACTCAGGCAGGCAGTGATTTTGTTTTTTTATTCTATACAAGTGGAGAGAGAGCCCCTGGGGATAGAGAGACAGATCTGCCCTCCCAGGAGAGGAGATCTGCAAAGCCAGCAGAGCCTCCCTCTCTCCAGGCTGCTCCCTGACTTCTGGTCCCCCATGCCTCATCCTGCACCCCTGGGACAGGGGCTGGCAGAGGGGCTTGGGGGTGTGGGGGCGGGTGGGGGTCGGAGTCCTTGTGAGGCACATGTCGAGAGGAGGGCTGGGGAGGGTGCCGTAGCGACTGTCAGTCTGTTCCCGGCTCGCTGGTTCCTGCTGGGAAAATCCAGGGAACCCTGTCTCCCCAGCAAGGAGAGCCAGCCGCCCCGTGCGGGGGCACTGCATCAGATGGATGGGTGGGCAGGGGGACCACCCTCTCACCGCCCCTCTGGCACCTGTGGGGTCAGGGGGCTGTCTTCTGTCAGGTTCCAGCTTGTCACAGGATTGCGCCCGCCGTGTCCGCTTAGGCTTCAGGGGGGCAGTCCGGCGACCTGGATCTGGGGGCCCTGCAATGACAGTCAAGGCAGGCCTAGCATGTGAGTGGGGCTCCCGGGCTGGGCGCTCAACCAGGCCATGGCTCCTGGTTGTCTGCCACTCATCCTGTGCCCAGGAAGAGACCCGAGGGGAGGGGCAGCGAGGCCCCAGAGGTGCCCCAGCCCCTCTAGCAGGTGGCGCACCTTGGATCTCAGGCTCCTCTTGGTCTTGCTGTGAGCCCAGCTGCAGCCGGGGTTTGTTCATTCCTGGGGCTGCACCCCCAGTCTCGACCTCCTCCCGGCCCCCTGGCTCCTGTGGGGGCCGGCGGCCCCTGGGCACAGCCACGGGCTTTGGGGGCTTCAGAGTTAATGGAGGGTCCTGCAGCTGGCAAAGAAGGAAGCTGGGTCAGTTAGATTGTCCTTTTGCTTCATCAAAGGTCCCTCCCCACAGCCTTGCTGGCTCTCACCTTAGCATTCCTGGTAGAAACCGTCCTCTCTGGGAAGACAGCCCCCTCCTTTTCCTCCTCTCCATCTTGGGAGGCTGGGCTGGGGCTCTGGCAGCCATGGTTGGGGGCGCTCTCCTCAGCTGGGGGATGGGAAGAGAGGAGAAACTGCAGGAAAAGACATTCTTGCATAGCCCTCCCAGTCCCCTGCCCCTGTAAAGCCCTGGACGCCAGGACTTTCCCCTCCAAGCCCCTCTGCTCCTACATCTCTGCCTTGGATGTCTCCTTCTGCTCTCCAGTTTCCTTAGCCCTTGGTCCCCAGGATCCTCCTGAGCCTGTCACCTCTGCAGGGAGCTCGGGCTGACCCTCTTGAAGAGCAGGGACAGAGCCAGGGTCTGGGGCCTGCTGGGTTCACAGGCATGGTTGCCCATCCAGGGCTGCAGTGCCCCGGGGCCCTGCCAAGGCTGCAGCCTGGCCTTCCTAGGACTCTCTGCCAGTCTGATTTAGGTGGTGAATCTGAAGGAGAGGTGCCTGGCATTCTCATTGCACCCTAGCCCCGCCTTGTGGCTTTATGCACTCCAGACCCAAGGATACGTTACATGGATGGGATTGTCTGTGTGTGTATCTGTGAGGTGCAGGTAAGGAAGACCTGGAGGGTGCTGGCAGTAGGTGTGTGTGGGGGGGACGGGGTGCTCCCCCCAGCCCCCACAACCGTGGTCTCCTAAATGAAAGCTGGAACCCATCTTCGGGTGTCTTAACTAGCCTGCTTATGGGACAGGATCATCAGGGAAGATGTTCCACATGATGTGTTGGCCTTGGAGGATGGGGCAGGTGCCCAGGCATTGCCAAGCCTCAGGCCAGCCTAGCTCTGCAGGGCACCCTCACGCCCTAGTCCTGGGGTGGGAGTGGAGGAAGGAAGGGAGTGTCAACCTCTCCAGGGAGATTTGTCCCTGTCAGTATTGTTGGAGGGTCACATTCCAGGCCTGTGGGAACTGAGAATGATGCCAAGCTGACTGGTTTTCTGTTAGCGGCTCCCTAAATGAAAGGTGCTCTGAACCCAGCAGAAGGGAGGTGTCACACTATAATCCCCCACTCTTTATTCTGGAAGGTAAATAACTTGTTTGAGGTCAACACTATAGGTGGTGGCTGAGCCCAATCGAACGCCCAGGGTGTCTGACCCCCAAGGCGGGGGGCTCTTGCCCCTTCTGGTTGGCACCTTTCTGTGTGGGCAGAGGATGGTCTGGTGAGCTCTTTGTGGAGGAGACTGGAATGTTTGAGGTGGACCTGGTTGGTACTGCCCACCATTTCTCCAGCTGAGGTACACAGAGAGGCCTTCTTTATGGAGAGTACCATTCTGCTGATGGCCCCTGCTCTAGAGAATTCCCCACGACCATCCACACAGTTTTGTTCCTGTTGGCTCAGCCTGGCAAAGCACTTTTGTTCCGTGGGGCCTTTCTTTTGGATGTAGTTTTGTAAATACCCTGAAGCATCTTCACAATGTTGATATTGTACTGCCCCGCCTTGACTGGCTTGTCTGTCTGGACACACTCGGGCCTTCAGAGCTGCTGCCAGGAAAGAGGCTTTCCATACCTATGTGCCACGTGGCCTCTGCTCGGCGCATGGCACTGAAGCTCGGCTTGGTGCTTTGGGCGGGTGGCGGGGGCTTCCAGGCTCCAGGCCCTGGAGTGGAAGGAGAGGGTGGGAAAGGGAGAGGGGGGAAATGCATGTTGGGTTGGGCTGAGAGAGGGGTCAAAGGAAGGAAGTGAGGGCGCCCATTCTTACCTGCGTCATCTGAAGAACGCCGTTTCTGCCAAGCCTGGACGCTGCCCTCCAGGTCTGGGCCTGTGCCCTGAAAGGACAGCTGAGTCAGGTCATAAAAAAGTCTCTTCTGTGTGGGGACTGCGGTTAGCAAGGGGCTTCTGCTCTAGCATCTCATGTTATTGGTCCCTAGACACTCAGACTCTTTTCCTCAAAGAATGATACCCATACCACCCCTCGGGGACATAACAAATGGTTTACGTGAATGAATATACTGTTATTTTAATATGTGTTTATTTTATGTGTCGTAGAAAAAACATGACTAGTACAAGCCTGTGATTTTAAAAGATGATAATGCTTAGGTCCAGACTGAGTTTAAAAAGGTGAGTTGATTTCAATAAAAATATTATGTAAATGGTATGTGGTATAAGGTTAAAGCAGTCATAAAGCTGGTGATCAAGTCACTAAAATTTGGGAAGCCGCTCTAGAGGTTAAGTATTTTGAGGGCCACACACTTTACAAGGAAACAGAGGCTCTGGAAGGTTAAGTGACTTGTCCAGGGTTCTGCACCAAGTGTAGGGGCAGAGCCACAGCACACACCTTCCTCTCCAAAGCACTGCTCTCCACTGACCTATGAACCACAGGCCCATGGGGACGAGAGAGGGTAGGCCCATGGGGAGGGGAGGGTGGTAAGCAGGAACCTGCAGGACCCCCAGTTTGCCACTCTGGGCTCCCCTCACCTCTCGTTTCCCATCGAAGCTCCAACCCTTGGCTCTTCCCAACCCAGGAAGGGCGACGCCGTGGACCCTCGGCTGCTGTGCTGCCCCGGGGGCCTGGCCTCCCTCCCCAGGCTCTGCCCCCTCAGTGCCCTGGAACAAGGTTACAGATTTAGAAGCAGTTTCTTACGGAGAAGGGGCTCCATACCTCTCCAAGTCCCCTGTCTGGAAGCCCTACCCAGGCCCTCTGAGGAGTCCTTCCACTGCCCTCATTTGCATGCTGGGAGTCTGGGTCACTAGGCTTAGCCCAAGGAGCCAAGGAGTGGAGACCTAGGATGACAAAGTTCTCCTGATCCCTGAGTTCTAGCATCCTGCCACTAATTGCCTGGGGTGATGGGTTGTGTGGGCACCAGGACTCAGAGCCCCTGCCTCACTTACCGTCTTCCTGCGGAAGGAAGGCCCCCGGCTCCCGCCAAAGGTAGGGAGGAGGCTGCTTTCCTCCTCAGGGCTCCAGCAGGGGGAGGAGTTATTGCCAAGGCTGGGGGGATCCGGGCTGGGGGGGCTCTCCTGAGTTGGGGGTGGGGGTGGGGGAGGAGGGAGGAGGAGCCCGGTGGTGGGGGAGCCTGGCCCCCTGTCCCCCTTGAAGCTCCGGGGCCGGCGAAAGTGAAACAGGCCTCGGCGCCTTTTCTTCTGCAGTGGAGGCAGTGGCGGTTCGGACAGGCCTGGACGCAGGGTCCTCAGAGTCCGGGGGTAGCTGGGCAAGGTCGGGGAGAGTTAGTGACTAAGTCGTGGGGAGAGCCCAGGGCCAGATGCTGAAGCCGTTCGTGGTTCTCAGAATCCCCCACTCTCTCTCATCTACTGTTCCCTGCTGCTCCGTAACTCTGTCTACATATTCCCAGGGGATGGTGTCCTCAACTTTCCTGTTGTAACCCTCCAGCAGTCTCTTCCCTCCCAGGGACGCCGTCCCCTCCTCCTCTCAGCCTCTCCAAGTGACCCAGTTCCTTCTGGAGAGAGGCTGCGGCATCTGTGCAGGACAGTGACAGCATGTCCCCTCCAGGCCTGGTGCCACTGTCATCCCATCCCAGGGCCTGCTACCCAACCCCCAACTCCTGCAATCCCACTCTGGTGGTTCATTCCAGCCCCATTCCTTCCAGCTGTCCTGAGGAGATTCAGACAATATGGGAACTAAGGGCTGGGAGGGGAAGAAAGAATGTGGGGGGAAATGTCCCAGAGAGACTGCCACTGGAGAAACCTCCCTGGGAGGTGGGTGGACACAGGAGCTTTCCTAGGGCCTCGGGGCCTGCTGAAACTGGGGGTGTGCCTGGATGCCCCACCTGGAGCTTTCATCCATGACTCTTCTGCTGAAGAAGTCCTCCAGCCCCTCATCCAGGCGGGTGGCCATTCCGTTCTCCTGACGGGTCCCAGGTACTGGCGCCTGCTGGGAGGAAAGTCCTGTAGGATATATTATCTGGGTGAGGAAGCCCTCCTCCCCTCTATTCAAGGCCAGCCCCCTGGGACTTGACCTTGCCTCCTCCTGACCCCATGCAAACACAGACTTCAGGCTACATGGGTATCTCAAGCTTGGCAGCTCTTGACTCTCACCAAAATGAGAACTGCCACTGTCCAGCAGGCAGATTTCCTATCTGTGACCAGGTCTAGCTCCATCCAATCTGGATGCTCCCTCTTCTGTTCCATGGCCTGCCTGGGCCCCCACCCGATCCCACAAGGCTAGGACCTCTGGCATTGGTGTCCTAGAGCTAGAGTCCCTGGTCTGGCATTGCTAAGTGAAGCTGGTCCTCTGGTGAGGCCTTAGGGACTCACACTGGGCCGACCAGGTCCTGGAGGGGTGGTCCTGGGGGGCCGGGGCCGCCCTTGTGTTTGATGCCTTAGTTTATAGCCGTGAGTGGGCAGCTCGGAGAGACCTTCCCAGGAACCACTAGCTGCGGGCTGGCTGCTCCCGAGTCCTGAGAACCAGCCAGGGGGGATTCCCAGGCTCCCCAGCTGACTTTCCATGTCCTGAGGGCTCCCACCTGTGGGGACAGCAGCATTAGAGGGACTAGCAGGAGGGATGGGGAGAGAGCAGGTTGGAGAGGCAGAGATAAAAGAAACAGAATCAGTGCCATCAGCTCGGAGGCTGGAAGACTCACTAATGAAGGCAGACACTGGCCGGATCTTGCGGCAGCGTTTCTGCTTTTTGATGGCCATGGTGTCCTGCAGAGAGGGAGGCGAATGATGGGGCCAGGTGGCAAGTCCCAGGAGACTCACCTGGAGCCTCCCATTCCTCATGAAGTCTTCTCTTTCGGGTCCATCGTGCCTCCCCGTCCTCAGGCAGCCGAGGCAATGGGACAAGGGAAGAGGCTGGGTGGGATCCGGGTGAGGGGATGAGACCCAGTGTGGGGTAGAGGGTGGAGTCCAGGGACGTAGAAAGGGACGGTGGTTTGCAGGTTCGGGGGCAGGACCAAGGTTAAGGAGGGGAGTGGGGGTGCTCACGATGTTGGTTCCAAGCTCATCATCTGTGGTCTCCTCGTGGTCGTGGTTCCGGCCTCGGCCTCGGGAGGACAGATCCTGCCCTTGGCCTGGCCCCCCTGGTGGATCTGACAATGTTCTTAGCTGGGCCAGGTGTCGGGCCTAGGGAAGGACAGGTGTGAACAAGGAAGATCAAGATCCCAAGGAGGTTGCCTGCCTCCCAGGATCTTGATGGGGAGGGTTGGGGGGGCAGGTGGGTTGATGTGGGATGGGGTAGAGGGCCTCCCTGGGCCTGGTGGAGGCTCAGAAGTCTTACCAGGCTCTTGTGGGAGTGGTATAGCTCCTGCAGGATCTCGTCTACTATGGAGTTGGTCAAGTAGGTGACGACTGAGAGCTTCACTTCACTGTGGGCACAAGGAGAGGTACTCAGCTCCCCCGTCCCCACCTTGGCGTCTCTGCCCCAGCCTTTCCCAGATGCCTGAGAGAGTGGGCCAACTGCCCTGGCTGCCCACGGAAAACACAGCTGCTGTACAAGGTACCGTGGGTCTACCACTCAGCTCCACCCACAGCCCTTCCAGCCTAGGGGTGTGTGGATGAGGAGGGTGGACGAGAAGGAACTGAGGGGAAACAGGAGCACAGGGGCTCTGGGTCAGGTCCCTGGAGCTCCAGGGCAACAGACAGAGGTAAGTTGAGTTGCTGAGTGAATTCTGCTGGCCTTAGCTGGCATCACTGACTCAATGGACACGAGTTTGAGCAAACTCCAGGAGATAGTGAAGGACAGGGATGCTCGGAGTGCTGCAGTCCATGGGGTTGCAAAGAGTTGGACACAACTGAGTGACTGAACAGCATCAACAACTGCTGTAAAAGCAGGAACCAGTATTTCTTGAGCTTGCCTATTTCATGGGTTTGTGTTATAATTTTCCTTTGTTTCCTTGTCTTGAGAGGTGGTACCCAGACTGGAATGAAAGAGTGCTCTAGGGGCCACGAAAATGTGGGGGGATAAGCAGTGCAGTCCATGTACCCGTATTCTTTGTCCCTACCTCTGAGGAGGCTGTGCTCTGTTTCTAGAGGTCACTTCCTGGGGTCTGTGTGCGGCTGTGTGTATGTGTACACCTGTGTGCACTGTCTGGACTCCTAAACCCCAGCTCAGCATTTACACTTCTAGGGCAAAGACCAGTCAGACCCTAAATAGCAAGGTTGCAGTTGGTTAAAGATTCATCTCTTATAATGGAGATTGTCATTCATTATTCATTGCTGATAGCTGGGCCCCGGAGTCCCTAAGTGCTCAAGGCCAAGTCCAGCCCGTCCCAGCCCCGCCCCTGCCTCTCACTCCAGCTTGTTCTGAATATCCTGTCCCGCCTGCTCCAGTAGCGCCCCGCGGATGAAGTTCCGGGGCACGGTGACACGCTCGGCCACGTTGCTCAGCATCTTGTTGTGCCCTTCGGCCACCCGCATGGCCACGGGGCATAATTCCTGCGTCAGGCTGACCATGGACTCCAGGATCACCTAGTGTGGGACGAAAGGAGGCCAGAGCCCCAAGGAGGTCAGGGCTGGCCCCACAACGGAAGAGACTGCAGCATGTCTAGCTCATCAAGGTCACAGGGCAGGTTAGCAGCAGAGCCTTGGACACTCAGGCCTCCCCACATCCTGGTCAGTGTTCCTGCCATCCTACCACATGGACACATGGACAAGGGAGAGTCAGTCTAAGGATCAGAGTCCAGAGGGAGAAGTCAGAGTTCAGGGGCTAAGGCTGAAAGAAGCAACAAACATCCAAGCCCAGTTTTCTGACAATGCCTTGGGGCAGCGGGCATGTAGGTGGTCTTCTGCACTTCCTTCTTGCCCACAGTAATCCCCCTGTGCTGACCTCTGCCCTCGGCTAAGGGCCTTGGTCAGCACTGGGCTCCTCCCCCCGGGACTTGCCTGAAGCTCCTTGTCCACAGCCTTGGACACCTCACTGGCCACTGACTCCAGCCTCTGCCGCACAGGCCCGTCGTTGGCCAGCATGTGGCCCAGCTCGTAGAGGCTGGGAAATAGCTGGAGAAGGAACAGGGTCTGATCAGAAAGCCAGAATTGGGCCTCACTGGGTCCCTGGGGGGCCCTGGGCTAGGAAGGTAGATGCACGGGGCAGGGGGTGGATGCTCCTGGGTTGGCACGTGGCCTTCCTGTGCTCTCTAGACTGTCGGGGGAGGGCCGGGCTGCAGAATGCTCACCGCCCGGGAGTTCTTGGCATCCTTGATGAGATCCCGGGCGTAGAGCAGCTCGTCTTGCACAGGCTCCAGGGGGCACAGCCTCAGGGCCCGGACCTCCTCCTGCACCCGTCCACACAGTCGCTGCAGCATCTGCAGCACAGTGGCAGGAGTGTCAGGGGGGACCCCCGCCTCTTCACCTTCCCAGATGGGCCCTGGGTGCCCCATTTCTGGGCTCCCTTGGACCATGTCGCTGGTGCTGCCACTGACAGGGCAAGGGTGACGTCTACCGATGGCCTGTCCCTTCCTCTTCTTGGGAGGCCATTCTTTTTTTTTTTTTTAATTTTATTTTATTTTTAAACTTTACAATATTGTATTAGTTTTGCCAAATATCGACACAGGTATACCTGTGTTCCCCATCCTGAACCCTCCTCCCTCCTCCCTCCCCATACCCTCCCTCTTGGGAGGCCATTCTTGAACGCTCAGCAGAGCTCCCACAGTCCTGGGACCCCTTGTCCGAGACCCCTGCTGTTTGCCCACATGTTCTCTCATGTTTGGGGCCCACGTTCTGCATGTCCATTCTGTTTGCTCTCTCACACGCTCAGTCCAGCTGTAGGCACCTCAGGATGCCTCTCTCCCGACCCCTCCCCACCCCGCCCTGCACTCCAACACATCGCCCCTGTGCTCCCCGCATGCCCACGTGCGCCCCCATGTCCCGGAGGGAAACGTTTACTTGCTCGGCGCTGCTGGTCACCAGGCCCTGCTGCAGCCTGAAGGCCTGCTCCTGGGGGCATGTCTGGGAGTGATTGTTCCTCACCAGGCACCACTGGATCTAGAGATGATGGGTGGGTGGGGTCAGGACCGGGGCAGGCGGGCTGGCCCCTGCCCCCGGGGATCCACCCCGCTCAGGCCACCACCTTCTGCCAGACGTCCTCGGTGCGCTCGGGGGCGCTGCGGTAGGCTTGGGAGATGTCGCTCACTGGGAAGGACATGAAGCGCAGCGTGTGGTTGCTGTGGGACAGAGCGGCACAGCTGGGTGGGGAGGAGGTGGCAGGGCAGGCTCCTGCTGCCCACACCCACCTCTTGCTGACCACGTCCCTCCACGGTCCTCCTTAACGTTTCTATGCTATTAGGTCAGATGCACTGGATTGGGGCTTGTGAAGTTCAGGCTGGATCCAGGTACAGGGAGGCTGGGGGCTTGGTTAGGGCAGGGCCCTAGCCTACTCACCTCTCCAGGGCCCTCGCAATGTCCAGAAAGCCCAGGGCGGATGTATTGTTCCGATCCCAGAGGATAGTTCTGGGGAAAGGGTGGGCATCAGCTTGTTACCCCTCCTACTGGGCCTCTCTTAGGGAGCAGGGACAGCCCCACCGGGAGCCCTCCCACCTTTCCTAGTTAATGAGGCTGACTCAGAGATAGTCCTGGGACTAAGGGTCTCCTGGAAACTGGGGTATAAGCAGTGAGGCAGCAGGGAGGGCAGGTATGTGTGTTTGGGGGAGGGCTGGGGCTCCAGGTGAGAGGGTCGAGGCGTGGGCCCCACCTGAGGGAGGAGTTTATCTGCAGGGCCTTAGACAGCATCTTGGCCCCGATGTCCTCCATGCCATTGCCGCTCAAATCCACCTTTGCCAGGCAGGTGTTGCTGCCCAGGGCATTGATGAGGATGCTGGTGCGAAGCTTCAGCCGGGAGTCTGCCACCGACAGTGACTGCAGGGACTGTGTTGGCAAGTGGGGGGTTGGACCCAGTCCCTGCAGCCCCCATCACTGCAGGTCCCCTCCCAGGCCCCGGCACTCACACAGTCCTCTTCCTGGATCAGCTGTACCAGCTTGTGGAGGATCTCCTCCAGGGTCCTGCAGGGAGTTGGGACTCAGAGTAGGAGGAGAGGGGGCTGGGGTCATGCTACTGGAGCAGCAGAAAGGTGGTCGGGGTGATACAGTGAGCCAAAAGGATAAGCTGATGATGGAGTGGGGGTCTGTGGGTATAGGGAGGGGGGCCTCACTTGGCCTTGACGTTGAAGTTCTTTCCCAGGAACAGGTGCTTGAGAGACTTGTTCTTCCCAAGTGCAGGCACCAGTGTCAGGAGGTCTGAGTCGAACCCTGGCCGGCAGATGGAGAAGCCTGGACTTGAGACCTGAGTCTCACAAGAGTCATCTGAGGGTTTCTCCCCCAGGCTCCAGGCCCCTGTCCCCACCTGGCCCCCAGGAAGGGAGGGGCCCCCACTCACCATTGTCTGACAGATCCAGGCTGCCCACACAGGTGACAGCCCCCAGCTGCTCCTGCAAAGCCTGGGCTCCAGCTGAGCGGAGCTGTAGGGACACAGTGGGGGTGAGGCAGGAGGCAGGGGTTGGGGTGGAAGATAGGGCCCCTCTAATGCTCAGAGATAAGAGGAGTCACACCAGGATTCAAGGTCAAATCGGGTCTCGAGTGTGAAATCAGGAGGCCCCTTCTCCACACCAGATCCTTCCCCAGGGCTCTCTTCCCTTCCTTCTGCCAGAAAAATCTCTGGGCCGCTGCTCTGGAGACAGCCTGTTCCTGCCATCTGCTGGGAAAGCCTGGTATTTCCCATCCCCAAGCGGTCAGGGAGGGGATACCGGAGACTGGAAATGACCTCTAGAAAGAGTGGAGGTGTGGTCAGGTTGTGGGGCTGCAGAGGGGTAGTGCAGAGGCAACATGGAGTCAGAGCTTGACTTAGGTCAGAGAGATGAATGGCAGAGGAAGGAGGGCTCACCTCACAGCTGCTGAGGTCCAGGTGCAGATCGCTGAGGTGACTGTTGAGGGACAGGCCCTGGAGCAGTGCCCTGTGGGAACAAGGTCAGCGGGCCCACCTTTACCCTTCGCCCCTTCTCCCAGGGCTCCCCCTCGGACGCCCCCAACCCTGCACCCACCCGACCTGAGGGCCTCCAGGGGCAGCCTCGTGGCCGACAGGTTGACGTGGCTCAGAGTGTAGGCGCTGCTGAAGAACTGCTTGAAGGCTGGGGGCGCCTCCCGGCCCTTCCTGTGGAGATGTCTGGGGTCAGCAAGGGAGGGGGTGCCCATGGCTTGCCCCTCCACTCCCCACACCCCTGCGCTCCCACCTGTGGGAGCAGCTGTTTCGCGCCAGGTTGAGGTAGGTGAGGTGGGAGCAGCAGCCGTGAAGTAGGGCACCCAGAAGCTGTGGGGGAGACAGGGCGCATCTCAAGGGGCAGCGAAGACTCCCTCCTCCAACCCCACCGAGGTCCTGGCGCTTCACCCTCTGTGGTCAGTCTGTGCAAGGCCCGCTGTGCCTGCCTCACTTAGCCTCTTCAAGCCTCAGTTTCCCCTCTGTGGAAAGTGGGTGTCCTCCCACCTGTCCGGCCCCAGGGGTGTGAGAGGCTCATAGGCAGTGGATGTGTTAAAGCCAGGGCCACCACAGGCTTATAAGGTGGCTGGTTCAAGTTAGGGAAGGAGTCCTTTCCCCCAGGGGGACTCAGCCCTGCGCTGGGGTGCACAGCCAGGGGATGGATCCAGGCTGGCTTTCAGGCACAGCTATAGCACAACCTTGGGCAGCGCACAAAGTGCCACACAGGGGTGAGCTTTGGGGTCGCTTTGGAATTTTGCTGAACCTGAAGCCGTCCTACCAGCTTGACCCACCTCTGTACTCAAAGAGAGTACAGAGACCAGAGAGTACAAGGTGAGGCAGAGACCCACCCTGGCCTCCCCAAGTCCCTGCAGGCTGGCTCCCCCATCACCAACCCCTCACCAAGTCGATGGTGCAGTCGGTCCCTGCCAGGTCCAGGTGTACCAGGGCATTGGGCTGGGCCAGGAAACTGTAGAGGGCCTGGGAAGGAAGGACAGAGGGGGCTGCAGGGGGAGGGGTGACAGAGCCCCTCCCCTCCCCAGGGCTAAAGGGCAGAGACTCCAGGCCCTGAGTGTATTTCTGCAGGGACTTGAGGCGCTGTTCGTGGACTCACGTTGGCCTCGTCGGTGGCGAGCAGCCCAGGGTTCTTGCTCAGGTCCAGGTACCGGAGAGAGCTGGCAAAGGCCGGGTTGGCCCCAAAGGTCTGGCCCAGCGCCTGGAGCCCTGAGCACAGCGGGCACTGGGCTGGGTTGGCCCCCATCCCCACCTCTCCCCCTTGCATGCAATTCTTCCCCACTCCCCAGCTGTGCTCCTGTCCCTTCTGTGATCCTTGGGATACCATGTGCATGGGTGGGGCCTCTGGGACTTGATACCCAGGTAGTACAGCGAGGGGGGGGGGAGGGGTCAGGGGCCAGAGGTCAGGGGTCCCGGGGCAAGTACCTCTAGGGGAGATGGCAGTCTTGGCCAGGCACAGTTTGGTGAGGCCAGTGGGGAAGCAGAGGAGCTGCTGGCTCAGACTGAGGAAACCTGGGGAGTGGAGAGAGAAAAGGGCCTCCCTGAGAGATAGGCAGTAGGGGCAGGCAGTGCAGAGTCAGACAGGGGGCTTGAGTGGAATGTGGGCCTGGGGTCTAGGATGGAGGTACTGGGATAGGGGCTGGCATCAGGTTGGAGAGCCCCTGTTCAGCCCTGGGTTGGGCTCTGGGCTGGGCTGGGGGGGTCTGCATTGTGGTGGGGGGCAGGATTCAGGGCTGGGGCTCACCCTTGTCCTCGATGGGGTTGTGGGACAGAGTGAGGGCATGCAGCACACAGCTCCCGTTCTCCCCAAACACCCCGGCCAGCTTCTGGACAAAGTCCCTTCAGGGAAGGGGAGGAAGGATGTGTTTGTCCCAGGCTCTGGGCTTCCCCTCCTCCTCCATCTGCCTGCCTGGCTGGGGCTGCAATGGTCAGAGGTCCCCACAGGTGAGGAGCAGCTCGGGGCCTGCAGGGAGCCTGCTGTCACTCAGGAGTACCTGGGAAGTGGTGCTGAGACAAAGCCCGGCTGCGGGTCCTCGAGACAGGAGCAGAGTAGTCTGCTCTGCGGCTGACGGCAGGAGGGGATGGGGCTCGGAGATACTGGGGAAGGCCGTGGAGCTGGGGGTCGGGAGGCTTAGGTGGGACTTGCTGTGTGCCCTCTTTGGGCCTCAGTCTCCTCTTCTGTAAAGTGAGGAGCTGGATGAGATGGTTCTACATCACGAGGCCTACATCATGCCCTGAGGTTCTGGGACCCTAAGACTACATCAAGGAGCACCACTACCCAAGGAGGAGGCTGGCCTCACGTCTTAAGCCCAGCGTTGTCCAGCACCAGCTCTTCAAGGCTCCCCGACTTGCTCAGGGTGTGTAGCACCTGTTCTAGCACTTCAGAGCCCTGGGGACAGAGGGGGTCGTGTGGTCAGGAGCCAGAGAGGGCACTACTCTCCCGTCCCCCATTCCTCCTAGACCCTACCAGCCGCAGGTCTTTGCAGTAGAGTTTGGTGAACCATTGGTTGTAGGCCAGGGCTGCCACCATTAGGGCCAAGTCTCTGTGGGAAGATTGATGGGGGCAGGAAAGTGGTGAGCAGGTGACCGGGGCAGGAAAGAAGAGACTAAGGATGGGGTGGTTGGAAGCCTAGATGGGTGGAGGGCAGTGGGTGTGGGGGCTGGGAGACAGAGCCCAGGCTTGGTGGGGCCAGAAGGGAGAGGCTAGAAGGGCCAGGGCTGGGCTGAGGCTGGAATGCGGGGTTAAGTCTCTATCCCGTCTACTTACCGGCTCTCCAAGTGGCTGAAATCCAAAAGATTGAACTCTCGGTTATCCTCGGCATGATAGATGGTGTCCACATCCTTGGAGAGGTGGAACTGGCTCGCATCTGCTCCCCTCCTCCGTGGCCCCTCCCTCCAGGTCCCACCTGCCCGCCTGCCAGGTCCCTACCCAAACGCACCCATTGCACCTCTTCACGGCAGTGCAGCCCGTTGTAGTCACACAGGGCAGCGTAGGTCTCAGAGAAGCCACCTGTGGGGTAGGAGATGGGCTGGCTCCTTAAAGGCTAAGGGGGTGGGGAGGAGACTTGGAGCATTCAAGGAAAGGTCAAGGTCATTTTATGTGCCAGTGTCTTGGGTTCCTGCAGCATCATGAACCTCCGAGGTCTGGGAGCTGTGGAGCCTCAAGCCCTATACACAGAGGACTCTGAGCAAGGGGCAGGGTGGTGTAGGCCCCCTTTCCCTCCAGCCTGCCCCTGCTCACCGCAGACACTGTGGGTGGTGGATGTGGAAGTCTCAGAGTTGGGGGACGTGTCTCGGGGCCCGTCCGGGGTGTCTGCATTTCCACGCCGGATTAGACTCCTGGAAAAACAACAAATCCATCCCAAGATGGGTGGAAAGCGGCTCTCAATTCTTCCTCTGTTACAGATTCTGGATCCCTAGGAAAAGCAGGACTGGGGACATGAGAGCTCTTCTCCTTGGTGTCACGGGGTCCCAGGACCAGGGGAAGGAGGGAGGGGGGAGGGGGCTTCTTTATTGTCTGACCCCTGAGAGACTCCTCCTTTGCCACTCACCCAGGGCCAGGGCAGACCTTGGAGAGGGCAGAGCTCACATGTCGTGTCACCTGGTCCACGCTCTCAGCTGATGGCAGCCGCATGCTCACCATGCCACGCTCCGTCTCCACTAGGATCTGGGGGAGAGGGAGCGGCAGGGACTCAGACACAGGTTCCCTCCTCCTGCTGGCCCAGGAGCGGAGCCCACGCTCCAGTGCTCACCTGGTTCTGACTGAGCGTGTTGAAGGCGCGGATCTCTAGGACATTGAAGGAGCTCTCCACCTGAGGGGTGGGGGCATGGGAATGTGCAGCTCCTGGTCAGGGCCTGGCTGCTGGGCTCAGAGGAGGGCACCCTGGGTGTTCTCCCACTCATCAGCCCAACTCACCTTGGCTGGGACTTTAAGGGGGAAGAGGTGGAGACGCCAGGAGGTCAGGGCCTTCAGAGAGGGGAAAAATAGAGCATCAGCAGCAAATGGTAGTTTCCTGGGCTCTAGTCCCCCTGCGCTCTGTCAGCGCCCTCAGTCCGTGTGCACTCCCTGCCAACTGGCCTTCTGCTCTGAAAGTCCCTGCTTCTCTCATGCCCTGCCCCAGGTTCCTGGACATCCAGCCAGTCCAGCCTCCCCCTCCCACAAGCTATGTCTTTTCAGCACTCCTCCACCTGTCTCCTTTGCCCCCCAGGTTCCTTACCCTTACCAGCCCAGGTGCCCTTGATTCCCCCTTCCTTCCCCCAGTCCAGTCCCTTACCAGTACTCGGTCCTCGAACTTCTTGGGCTTTGTCTCCAGCTTCACGCGATGTTGTTGGAGCACAGCCCCTTGGCTCAGGCACCTCCGGATGCTGTCTGCAGGTGGGTAGTAGGCTGCTCAGGGCCCCCCTTACCCTAGCTACCCCCACATACCCAAGGCCCTCCAGGGGCAGGGGCAGAGAGGAGGAGAGAGAATCAGAGAGAGATGAAGAACAGGAATTGAGATCTTCCCTTCTTGGGTAACTTTTTCTATTAGAAAGGCAGGGGTGCTAAGGAAAAAACTCTGGCTTCTGCTGTCCCTGAGTTGAGGGACAGTAGTTGCGTGGCACTCTGGGAGAGTGTGAAGGATTTTCCCAACCCGTGCACTCCAGCAGCTGTCAACCCATACAGAGTGAGTCAGTGTGTAGGGGCGTGGGGGTGTCCCACTACATGCTTGATGGTCTGGTGTGGTGTCTGCCTTTTACTATGTGTGTAAAGAAGATGCCAGGGAGCTTGTGTTGAGGATGGGTAAGTGTGAATGAGTATGCAGTACTTGCAGTTGTGAAAGGGGCACAGAGCCAGCCAGTTCTCCTGTGGGTGGGGGGTAGGGAGGTAGGAAGGAGTTAGTGTTTAAATGAGTCCCATATCCATCTGCTGGAGAATCATCCAGATATCCCAGTGTGCGTGCGTGCGTGCCTGTGTGTGTGTGTGTGTGTGTGCAGTTTCTGTAAAGATGTGGGTACACACATCTCACAACTGTGCTTGTGTGCCTCTGGAGGTGTGGGAGATGGGCACAGTGTAGCATGCCTCTGAGTATCCTTGAGAGTCCTGGTCTCTGCGTGCGCTAGCCTGTGCTCCCACCTCTGGGGGTCAGGGTTGTGGCTGTGCTGGGGGGTCGGTCTTGGTTTGGAACAGTCTGAGGACCAGGCAAACAGGAGAGGCCTTGAGGTGTGGGTGTGGGGTAGAGAGCAGGGGGCAGGCTGGTATGAGGGTTGTTGTAGGTGAGCTGCAGAGACCCTGCTCCCGGTTTTAGCTCCAGTCCAAGCCCTCTTCCCTGACTCCCGTCTTTGCCCCCACTGCCTGGGCACAGCCCGGCTTCTTGAGGGGCTCTTTGGAGCCAGTTCCGGGGCGGGGCCGGGAGGAGGGAGGGTGTTGAGCCCAGAGGCGGTCAGGACCTGGGGCAGCTCCCATCACCCGGCGGGGCGGGCCTGGCCCCGCCCGGCGGGGGAAAGGGGACTCTCCGGCGGCGAGACTGGATGCTTCGCCTAGGGATGGGCCAGGATAGCTGAGAGTCAGCCCCAGGGAGCGTGAAGGGACTGCACCTGTCACTGAAGATCGGGACGGGAGGCTCTGGGACAGGTAGGTCCTGAAGGGTGAGGCGAGGGGGCAGCGGAGGATGCTCTGGGGACAGCGATGCCCCGAGCTGGGATGCAGGGGCAGGGGGCTGCCCTGGAACCGGGATGCATGAGGGGCGGAGGGACCGGGGTGTACCGCGGAGAGTAACGCACTAGGGCTGGGAGGCTCCCGGACGGAGCGTCCCAGAGACCACCGCAGCCTCGTACCTTGCAGCTCGCGGGTGAGCTCCGCGCTGGACTTGGCCATGGCGGCCGCTGCTGCCGCTGTTGCTGCAGAGGAGCCGCCGTCACCGCCGCCGGGGAGCCGCGGCACATGCTAGACCCGGCTCCGGCAGGGCCCGGGCGCTGAGCGATGCAGCAGCCGCGGAGCCCGCTCCTGTCAGGGGCGGCTGCGCGAGCGCTCCTCCCCCCGCCTCGGAGCGCCGGGTCTCCCGCCCCGCCCGGAGAGGTGCCTGATTGAGCATGCGCGCCGCGCCTCCGGGCCGCGTGAGACCCTGCGCGCGCTCGCGCCCACCCCTCCCGCCGGCTCCCGCGTGCGACGCCCTGTGCGTGTCGCCTTGGAGCCCGGGCTATCTCCCGGGCGGGGGCACAGCGCCCTCACTTTCCGTGTCATCCACTCCTCGGGCACCGTCAGCAGAACCTATTTCTTTTGTTTGTGGGCCTGGGTACCCCTCGCGGGGTCATCCTTGCCAGGCTCCTCCCTTTTCACTGCTTGCTCGGGACGCGTCTGGCTCGTCCTCGCTGACCCTCGAAGGAAGGAACTTGCGGCCAAGGGCGATGCTAGGAGAGGACCTGGCCACATCTGGGGAAGTTCGACCTTCCTTTCCCGCTTTCCCGGCCTCGGTGATCCCTGCGATGTTCTTGGCACCATCCCCGCGGGTGTGAGCCGAGAGTAGCACCTGGGAATTCCCGTGCCACCTCCTCCCAGCTGGCAGCTCTGCAAACACCTCCACCCTCAGCATTACGCTCAGGTCCTGGAGACAAGGAGGAGGGTTAGGAGGATCCAGACTTAGCATCTGGGAACATACTAGGGGAATCCAGTCCACTCAGACTTAACGCTGTGCTCGGCTATCACACCTATGCACCCTACACTGAAAAATGAGCACATTGACTCAAAGCATCGTGATCATCTCCTTTTTATTTGCACCTCATTTGCAAGTTGTTAATTTCCAACTCAGTTCCTTCCACTCCAAGTTCCTTCTGTCCCATCTCCCTCAAATTTCCCTGATGCCTAGAAAATAATACTATTTGCTCTTTACCACAGTAGACTAAGCCCTCTCAGCAGGCCTGCCCTGTTCTCTCAAGGGATGTCTTTGTCCAAGGCTACAGCAATAGCGTGAATCCTCCTAAGACCACACCTTGATAGCAGAGAATGCTGGAGCTTTTCACAGGGCATAATTGATTTGTGTGTGTATGTGTGTGTGTGTGTGTGTGTGTGTGTGTGTGTGGCAGGGGGGTGTTATGGTGTAAGGGTAGCAGTATGCTAGGCAGAGGTGGGAAAGGCCAGTTGATTGATTCGGGAACAGGACTCTGGAGTTGGAGCCCAATCTCTGCCCTGGTAGATGCTCTCCACGTCCTTAGAGGTGGGATAGGCTCCCTCCAGCTACCACCACTGTCTCCCCAGTGATGTAGCTGGCGTCTTCAGAGCACAGGAAAGACACGATGCCGGCACAATCCTCTGGCTCGCCTATCCTGGGAAGCAGGGAAAAAGGAAAGGAGTAAAAATCAAACAGGGAATGGAATTTGCTAAAGTATCAGGCAATTTTTCAGGATCAGTGAATTGTCCATAAAATAGGGCTACCATTATTATAAGCTGTTATAATTCAATAGAAGCATTAATACTGTACTCTGCAAAAACCACCACACATTATATTCATATAATATGGGGATACTTTGTTTTTTAGAGAACTCAGGACACCAAAATCCAAAGTTACATAGATAACCTGGCTATTTCATTCTTCCAATAATTTGTTTCACATGTGTGCATACTATTCAAATATCAGAGAGTCTGTGAGATAGTAAATGATTTGTTTAAAATGATTCCATTTGTACAGCTTCAATTCACAGACAACTTTTTCAGGAATCTATTTTTGTCTCAAAGTCATTTTGTGAGACTGTGCTAATTCTCAGTGTTTGTATCAGTGATTGCATAGTTAGGGAACACTTTAATCTAACTGCCACAGAATGCTCTAGAGGTGGGTGGAGTGGGTACTTCAAACCTAGAAGGACTGGATTAGTGGTTCTCCATCCTAGCTACACACTGTCGTCATCTGAGAGGCTCAACTTCTCCTTCCCTCCCCTTCCCTCACTAAAGATGCCTAGGTCCTGCCTTGGACCAATTAACAAAGAATCTCTGGGAGTGACGCTTGAGCATCTGTGGTTTCACAACTACTCAGCTGATTCTAATGCGCATCCAAGACTGAAAAGCTCGGGGCCAGATCATTCACTGTGGCTCAAGGATGACAATGCCCTGACTGATTAATGGACTAGGCCTGCAGCTCATGCCTGACATGAGAATGGCTTTAGGAGCACTTGAGAGCATCTCCCTCCTCAAGTAGGCATTGCTGGTACATGTCCTTGAGGGGACAAGGTGGAGGAGCTAAAGACAAGAGAGCTCCCGGAAGCCAGAGACTGGAAAGAGGCAGAGAACTTAGAGGACAGGGAGCCAGATGAAGGTGCCTGACCTTTTGGGGGAAGAGGCTAGTTTTCTTAGGCAAGGGAAGTTTGGAGACTTTTATTTGAATGGTAGGATCCTTTTATTTGAATGGTAGGATCATCAACCTGAGCTTTGGAAACATGACTCTTTTGATTCCAGGGAAACTAAAACAGCACGCTTTGATTTCGGTTTTGGTCCCTGATCCTTGGGGACACCCAGAGGTGGAGGCAAACACCCAGGTGGAGAGAGGAGTCAGGGCCTCCCCCAGGGCTCTGCTCTGCTAAACCTGGATGCCTCTGTGTTTGGTTTTTGCAAGGAGGCAGACTCCCTGCACACACCACTGTAGTGACGCTCTGTTCACAAACTTGTGAAGTCTGTGTATTTGAAGCAAGGAAAGGATGGCTGTGTTGTCTGCGGGACTGAGAGACAGCAAGCTATGGGCTTCGAGGGACCAGACCTTTCCATCTTTATCCCTCCTCAGCCTCCCCTGTGACAGCCTTACCTTTTGATCTGAAAGGCAGCTTTTATGCTCTCCTGTCTTGCCGGATCCTCCCACAACTGCAGGAAAAAGGAAAATCACTTCCTCTGAGGGACAGTGAAAGGACAAATTGCCCGCCCTCACATCTATTGAGAGGAAGGATGGAGAGGTGCCCCCTTCATTTCCCAGTCCTTCCCAGCTCCCAGTCACTACCCACTGCCCTCTTCTGCTCCATTCTCTTCAGGTCCTAAGGAGGCATTTTGGTGGGTTGCCCCAGGTCTCATCCACTTAAGGAAATATGAAATGGCCTGAGTGGCATCTGAATTCCTCAGTCTCAGTGTGCATCTTAGGAAAGGATAGTGTGGGGATCTGGTCTGGACACATGGCTGGTATGGAGGGGGAGGGTGGAAAAGCCCAGGGCAGGGGGTGGGAGTGGTTGGGAGCTCAGGACCCAGGAGCTGGGCTCCTCCATTGAGAAGATGCCCTTTAGAATTCCCAGTGGGATGCAGGACTCCCCTTCCTCACCACACGGCTGAAGCTAGTCCTGATGAGTCCAGGCGCCAGGCAGTTCACCCGAACATTCAACTCTGCCAGTTCGAGGGCCAGGTTCTTAGTGAGGCCCAGCAAGGCTGTTTTAGAAACGTTGTAAGGACCCAGGCTCTGGGGAAAGGAGAGGATTGGGTTAGTCTCTTCAACTCCACCTCATTCTTGGTTCTTAACATAAGATAGAACGGGCAACTGGTAATAGGGCATCTCTTGTTAAAGAGGGTCCCAGTTAGAAACTGTTATGGCAAAACCGCCCCTAGGTTAACATTTGTGGAGGCAAGGCCTCTATTTCGCTGGAAGGTGGTGTGATTCCAAAAGGGGACACACACTTCCTAGGGTGACTGGAGGAATGGAAGGTACAGGATGGAGGAAAGGATAAATGTAGCAGAGAAGGGGGTTCTTACAGGAAGGGGGCTGTAGGCTGCTATGGAGGACACGATCACTATCGAGCCGCCTCTGAAAAAAGAGCAGAACGGCTCTGCTGTCACGGACCCCCGCCCGCGGCCTGCGAGGGGCCCAGCACGCCCTGGTCCCTCCTTCCCTGTACCCTCGTTTCGCCATCTCTGGCACCACTGCCTTTGTCAGCAGGGCCGTGGCCTTCACGTTAACGTCCAGAATCTGCAACAGAAAGAAGAGGGGGAACAGCATGAGGGTCTTCAGAAGGCTTCAGAAGGCAGGGTGATGGAGAGTTAAGTGGGGTCCCCAGGATCTGTTTGTTAGGGTTGGCAGAGGTCCTAGAGATGATTTACCCAGAGCTTACAAGTGAAGACACCACGGCCCAGAGAGAGGGAGCTTTGAGAATGACAGCTAGAGAATGACCCATTTTGGGGTTTGGGTGAGAAAGAATGGAGCCTGCTTCATCTTGTTTCCTAAGTCTGATCTGACCCAGAATGGATCTGAACTTTCAAGACTCTCTTGGACTTGAGCTGAACTGTCTTCCAACTAGCGAGAGCCTGGGATTTGGGCTGGCTTCCTGGACCTGCCCCAGAGTGAGCCGTGATTCTCAGGGAAAATGTGGCCTGACCTCAGGCACTTGGGGTTGTTCCAGCACTTTTCTGGCTTCTGAGTTAGCGAGGGAGATGCTCTTGGCCCTCCAGGATTGACTGGCTGGCTGGATAATTATTGGCACATGGGATCATGAGGAGGCACTACTGGGGGAGCTGGGACATAGTCTAAAATCAAAACTGTACATCTGTAATTTAAAACCAATGCGTGAGCCTTGTTTACATTGTTCCAGGCACTGCTGGGATAATCCCCTCCCATTCTCCCCATGTAACTATTTATTTTGAAAATTTTCACTCTTACAGATAAGTTGAAATAGAGGGACAATGACTATCTGGATATCCTTTAACTACATTCACCAGTTGTTTACATTTTGTGCCATTTGCCCTGTTGCTGCTGCTGCTGCTGCTAAGTCGCTTCAGTCGTGTCTGACTCTGTGCGACCCCATAGACGGCAGCCCACCAGGCTCCCCTGTCCCTGGGATTCTCCAGGCAAGAACACTGGAGTGGGTTGCCATTTCCTTCTCCAATGCATGAAAGTGAAAAGTGAAAGTGAAAAGTGAAAGTGAAGACGTTCAGTCATGTCCGACTCTTGGCGACCCCATGGACTGCAGCCCACCAGGCTCCTCCGTTCATGGGATTTTCCAGGCAAGAGTGCTGGAGTGGGGTGCCATTGCCTTCTCCAGCCATTTGCCCTAACTATGTGCTTATGCAGCTTTTTCCTTACCCTTGGAAGGTAAGTTGCAGACATTATAATACTGTAGCCCTAAACGCTTTAGCATTATTTCCAAATAATAAGGATGTTCTTACACACCACCATTCACTATCACACCCAAGAAATTTAACATTGATAATCATGATTTTACTTAATATACTGTCCATAAAAAATCTTCCCCAATTGTCCCCCAAATGGCCTTATTTTAAAAGTCCAGGGCTCAATCAAGGATCAACCACTGCATTTAGATTTGATATATTATGATATTAAAAAAAAAAGCCAACTAGAAAGAAAAATTACTCAGTTTATAACTGATTTTCATGTGGTCCCTATTCAGACTGCTCATGAAAGATGTTTCTCTGCTTTAAAGAATATCAATCAGGAACTGACTCACTGAAGACCATTTTGGCACTTTGGTCTCTATGTCTGTGGAACACTGATAAACAAACTAGAATATTTTAGTATCTTTAAATTTCAGTGTTGAGAAATTATTGATGACATCAGGGTAAAAGGCAAAACCATGGGAGATCATAAAAAATTTAGCATTTCCAAATCATGTGGGAGTATTAACCTTAGTAAACAAAGACAAATCTTTCAATTAAGGCTTTATAATTAAAGAATGTAGGTGTGTGATATACCTTATAAATATAATGTAATTATACACCCTCACATGAAAACCAATATTCTGTTCCTTGAATTTAGACATCTGGATCTCAGATGTTCTTGACATTGGAGTTAAGAAAGAGTGCAAGTCTTTTTCAAAGGCTGTATGTCATAAAGCGGCAACTTAGTTCATTTCACTAGAATTGATATTTCACTTAACTAGCGGCTATTAAAGTTTTCCAACTAATGAAAAATCATTTGTTTTGGGAGCTGAGAGGGGGAAGGGTGGTGTGTAAGTCTGAGTGTATTAGTTATTGACATATTAGCTGCCATGCCTGCTGGAAATAAACCAGGAAGAAGAGCTTGGATAAGCCCACGGTGGTAGAGGGGAGAGAGCTGGGGGAGGGAAGCAGAAGACAGCAAGGAGTCAATGAAAACGAGATTGCGGAGAAGCAGAAATGAAAGAGAAAGACAGGGACAAAGGAAGCCCCCTACCTCCATTCGCCCTTTACCAGGTGCGCTGCAGGTGTGTGGCAAATTGCAAGGATTCCTCACATTTACACTGCACTTGACAAGTGCATTCTAAAAGCAGACTGAGTGTGTGCCATCTTCTGAGGCCCACCCCCTGCTGCTCTCATCCCTTCTTACCTTGTCCCACACCTCCTCGGGGACATCCATCAAGCTTCCAAAGAAAGGGTTGACGGCAGCATTGGAGATCAGGATGTCCACGCCGCCATGAAGCTTCACAGCCTAGAGAGGAGGAAGATCTGAATTAGGGCTACAGCACAGTAAGTTCAGTTGAGTTCAGTTCAGTCCCTCATTCGTGTCCGACTCTTTGTAACCCCATGAACCTCAGCACACCAGGCCTCCCTGTCCATCACCAACTCCCAGAGTCCACCAAAACTCATGTCCATTGAGTCGGTGATGCCATCTAACCATCTCATCCTCTGTTGTCCCCTTCTCCTCCTGCCTTCAATCTTTCCCAACTCCAGGTTCCTATGCAATATTGCTCTTTATAGCATCGGACCTTGCTTCTATCACCAGTCACATCCACAACTGGGTGTTGTTTTTGCTTTGGCTCCATCCCTTCATTCTTTCTGGAGTTATTTCTCCACTGATCTCCGGTAGCATATTGGGCACCTACTGACCTGGGGAGTTCGTCTTTCAGTGTCCTATCTTTTTGCCTTTTCATACAGGACAGTAAGGGAGGTGCATTTATCAATATTGGTAAAGGGTTCCTTCTTAAGGACAGTTGTCAAAATGAACTCTTTTCCTTAAAGCATTTTCTCTTCAAAAGCACCCCAAGCTCTGCTGTTGTTCAGTCCCTAAACTGTCCAGCTCTTACAGTCCTGACGACTGTAACCTGCCAGGCTCCTCCGTCCGTGGGGTTTCCCATGTAAGAATACTGGAATGGGTTGCCATTTCCTTCTCCAGGGGATCGAACCTGCATCTCTTGCATTGGCAGACAGATTCTCTACCACTGAGTCACCAGGGAAGCCCCAAGCTCTACTGGTAAAACATTTAAGGTTGTCTTATTTCTTTTGCAATCTCTTCTTCCTGCTCCCACTTCTTCTAAGGCTGTCACTGATCCTTTCTCTTTTGACTTCCCCTTTCGGAACTCCTTTATTCTCATGGCCTCAGCTTTCACCTCAAAATCCATTTCTAGACCCTTCCTCTTTTATCCTAGCCCCATTTCTCCAAGTGCTTACTGACCAGTTTCCCTTGAATGAGTTACCATTACTCAAACTCAGCCTGTCCACATGTACCTGAATGGAAAAGTGAGTTTAAATAGACCCACAGAAAGTTGCCACTGGGAGGGGCCTTTGAGGTCATCTCACCCAATGTCCTCACGGTGAAGGTGATAAAACTGAGGTTCAGGGAAGTTCATTTCTCAAGGTCATACAGCTTAGTAATGACGTATCAGGACCAGCTAAGAAGAGGAGTTCTGCTCATTGAGTCTTTGGAGAGGTGATATGCTCAGGGCACAGGGCTAGTTAGTGGTGGCAGAATTGACTCTCTAACCCAGAGCTAATTCATAAGAGTCCTCCGAAAGTGAGTTGGGGGTCACTATGAAACTGGCTATCCAGGAGGGCCATGATGGAGGAGACGCCAGTCTGGGCTTAAAGCAGTTCCACGCTCAGTTATGATGCCTTTTAATCCCCTCCCCCACTTCCTGCTTTTATTTTTTTGGCCTAGAGGCATGGAAGATGCAAGGCAGAAACTGAGATTTAAACTGGGAAAACCAAGAGAGCCAACAGCTAACTCCTTAATAAACTGTAAGTAGGTGGTGAAGGCATGTGCTGGAGTAACGAATAGCCAAACAGTCTTTCTGCCAGCATTCTGCCACTGGGCAAACAGACTTCACATTTGCCCAGACTTGGCAATTTTGATGCCTTGGGCAAACGGCACTAAATGGGCCCTCAATCAACTTTGTGCTTCCCGATTTGGCACACAGAGGGGTGTTATTAACAATGTGTACCATCTGCTAACTCCCGTTTTTAACTAATTATTCTTGCTAACTAGGTGCTAAGCTCAGTTGCTTCCACACTGCTGAGGAGGATGCCTGGACTGTCAACACGTAAATTTAACACATTTTAAGATCACATAATCTTTGCAAAACCTGTATTAGTACTCTCCTGCAGTGTCTAAATTTTGATGTCCAGGCCACCTGCCTCGGCTCTGTGTAAGTCTCAAGGAAAACGCAGGATGCATCAGAAAGTGATGCGTGCTGGGCCAATGTGTTAGGGGTGGGGAGCCAGCGGACTGCCACAGAATCGCCTGGAGCGCTCTTCCGGTTGGTCTGTGCATCCCGTCCCAGTCTCCTTCTAGGCCTATGAGCATGGAGAGGAGAGCAGGCTGGCTTTTGACTGAACAGAGACAGAGAACCGTGGAAGATTAATGGCATATTTGCTATGACCACCCAGGTGTCTTCTAAGGCTTGCTCTAAATTGTGTGATTGCTACCCTAAAGTGGTTAAGCGTTGCTTGCTCTGTGTTCTGACAGGTCTATTTTTTTTTTTTTTTTAAGTAGAATCAAGTGGAGAAGTGGCTGATCTGGTTTCAGCTCATGCTGCCTTTGAGAGGCTTCAAGGTGCAGCTTAGGAGGCCACTGGGGAATAACCATGCTCAGGGCAGCAGCTTCCCTCATCACAGGCTAGTGGCTGGCCATAGGCAGGACTCATCTCAAACTGCCAACAAGTATCCTATCATTCTCCACTCGACACTGGTCTTTTCAACTACTTGAGAGTCAATTTTGATTCATCCCTCCTCGTCCAATTTCTTGACACCAGCCAGGGGGGAAAAATTTGGTTGGTTCCCACTAAACACCTCTTAGGAACACCTGTTCTGGTCTTCCTGCCACTGCTCTAGACCCAAGTGGCAGCGTCAGCTTCCTCACCAATGTCCTTGCCCAGAGTCTTCGTTTCTCCAATATATCCTTCCTGCCAGTGCCAGATTATTGTTCTTTAGTAATTATTTCCACCTTGCTCAAAATCTCGCATGGATTCTTATCTCCTCCAAGAATGTCTAAACTCCTTTGGGAGGCCATGGAGGTCCATGTCCCCCATCCTTCCCACGTGACCCATTTCCTACCAGGGCTCCTGAGTCTCTGCTCTCACACTGTGGGTTCACAGAGCACCCC
Source organism: Bos grunniens (assembly GCF_055505025.1). Classification (NCBI taxonomy): domain Eukaryota; kingdom Metazoa; phylum Chordata; class Mammalia; order Artiodactyla; family Bovidae; genus Bos; species Bos grunniens. The sequence goes on along the minus strand of NC_141174.1, from coordinate 81,269,794 downwards.
ACCTTCCCTTCCTTGACTATCTGCTCATTTTGCAGGATCATTTGGGATCCTGGCCCTATGCCATCTGCCTAGTCCTACCCACTCCTCAAAGTCTAGCTCAAACCCCACTTCTGGGTCAGAGCTGCAGGATGGGCAAAGGGGACCTAGTGAGGATCCAAAGCCACCTTCCCAGCAGGATTTTGACAATAGGTAGCCACGTACATTTCACATGGCCACTAGTTGGCCCAGGATCCCAGGTGGCTCCCACCCTAAGGATCAAGGTCTCAGGCTCCCGTCCAGCAGAGATGGCAGAGGTGGCCAGGCATGGTGGCCTTCTTGGACCCACAACTGATTCTCTCCAATGCACATTTGAGCATCTGCCAAATGACTCCTGACAAATGGAATAACTTATGCTGTCTACTATGCCACTGTCTACAATCGTTTCATGCCCTCCTTGTCTAAGATTACCCAAATTATTTCCACCGCTTTTCATTCTGTCAGCACAATCTTTTGCTTCCCATCCTTGGGTAGATTCTTCCTGCCACTCCAAGAAATAAAGGGTGTGCCCTGAGCCTAGGAAAGAGTGGCCTCCTTTGTAAGACGTTTACCTGCAAGACTGGTGCCAACCAACTCTCAACAGTGGCTTAGCCACTTTCTTTGAGACTAAAGTCCAAGAGGGCACCTAAGGCCTGACCTGGAAGGGAAATGCTTGGTAGTTTGCAGGTAGCTTGGCTTCCCTGGTGGCTGAGATGGTAAAGAATCTGCCTGCAATGCAGGAGACCCGGGTTAGATATCTGGGTCTGGAAAATCCCCTGGAGAAGGGAATGGCTAGGCACTCCAGTATTCTTGCCTGGGGAATTCCATAGATGGAGGAGTCTGGTGGGCTACAGTCCATGGGATCACAAAAGTTGGACATGACTCAGTGACTAGCACAAACACAGAGGTAGCTGGTAAGTCTGGGTTGGCTCACACCTCTTCCCTTACTAGTTGTGGGACCTTGGGGTGTTGCTCCAGCTTTCTGAACCATTCTTTAAACAGGGAGCATAGTCCTGCCCTTGCTTGGGTTGTTGTTTGGAGATAACCTGTGAAAGGCTTGAGACAAAGTGAATGGCACACAGTAGGTGGTTGAAACATAATGGGCTGCTTCCTATACGTTCCTGGGCACTCAGCTTTATAAACTGAAAAACAGGGGATTGGTTGTTTCTTAGCTCATAGTGGGAATGCCTATTTACCCTTCTCATCTGCCCAATTAGACTGGAAGCTACTGGAGAACCAGGACCAGCTGGAGTTTTCTGGGTGCCCCAAGGCACAATGCAGGGTAGAAATAGTAGAGTGTTTTTTGGTTCTCTGACTGAGATGGGATGATTCTCGGAGACAGAACCGAAAGGCACACGTGAAAATGTGCTGGTGGACTGGTGTGGGTATGCAGAATACACTATTTTATTTTAGTGAACAGTGCTGGTTTCGATCACACCCATGTTGTCCAGGAAGGCCAGCTCAGGCTGCCTCCCTTCCACTATCTCATGGCTCTGGACCCGTATGCTTGCTGCTTACCGTGGCCACCAGCCGCTCCCGGTCCTCAGCCTTCCCTACGTGGCACACGGTGCCCATGACGCTCAGCCCCTCCCCTTTCAGCGTTGCCACTGCCCGGTCTACATTCTGCTGCTTCCGGCTGCTGACCACCACGTGGGCCCCGTCCTGGGCCAGACGCCGGGCGATGGCAAAACCGATCCTGTGGGCAGAGAGAGATAAGGACTTTTAAGCCCAGAACAGGAAGAGGGTGAGAGTATGGGCTCTTAAGTCAGGCTGCCTGGGCTTTGAATTCCAGCTCTTTCTGTAGGGCCTCCACGTGTTAGGGTTAATGGCACAGCCATCACCATACAGATGGACATGCTTAGCATCTTTTTGGTACTGGTTTACTCTTTTTATTATGGTTTTGGCCCTCAGTCTAGGTTCCCAGGAAGTGATAACACTTTCCACAGGTGTTATCCACCATGGGTCATAGGCTCCATACCCTACAGGGACTGAGGGGAGAGAGAAATGACTTAGGGGTATAACAAGCAGCAGTGATTTCCATGATTGGAGAGTCTCTCTCAGAAAAGCCTCTACCCGTAAATAGTTTCCTTAGGACAGTAGTCTACATCATCTCAATATTCTATTGTTAGTTATGTTTTGGGGTACATATGAAACGGGGTCTCTGGTTCAGTCAGTTCAGTTCAGTCACTCAGTCATGTCCGACTCTTTGTGATCCCATGGACTGCAGCACCCAGGCTTTCCTGTCCATCACCAACTCCCGGAGTTTACTCAAACTCATGTCCCTTGAGTCAGTGATGCCATCCAACCACCTCATCCTCTGTCATCCCCTTCTCCTGCCTTCAGTCTTTCCCAGCATCAGAACTAAACAGACTGAGTTATGTTTTGGGGTACATATGAAACTGGAGGTCTCTGGTTACAAACATAAATTTTTTACATTCATAGGAGAAAGGATTACACATTAAAAAAAAAAAAATGATCTATCTGGCTATATGGGTCTTGGTTGGTCCATGTGGGATCTAGTTCCCTGACCAGGGATTGAACCTGGGCCTCCTGCATTGAGAGCATGGAGTCTTAGCCACTGGACCTCCAGGGAAGCCCCCAGGGTCACACATTTTGCACTTGTTAGCCATTGCTGCTGCGGCTAAGTCGCTTCATCGTGTCTGACTCTGTGCGACCCCATAGACGGCAGCCCACCAGGCTCCCCCGCCCCTGGGATTCTCCAGGCAAGAACACTGGAGTGGGTTGCCATTTCCTTCTCCAGTGCATGAAAGTGGGAAGTGAAAGTGAAGTCGCTCAGCCGTGTCCGACTCTTCGCGACCCCATGGACTGCAGCCCACCAGGCTCCTCCATCCATGGGATTTTCCAGGCAAGAGTACTGGAGTGGGGTGCCATCGCCTTCTCCTTGTTAGCCATTAGGTTTCCCCATTTATATGTACTCTAGCTTTGTGAAGAGCTGGCATCTAGCAGGGGTCTGTGGGAATGAGAAACAGGGTAGTTAACAGTGGTTGGTAAGAAACAGGCTGGGCAAGGGAGGCCACAATACACGGGACTAAACAAGAATCTGGACACATGACTTGTATGCCCTCTAGGGAAGGGGCAAAGTTCTGTGAGGCTCCTGGGGGTGCCACAGTGGGGTGTCTGGAACATTTCCACAGTCGGTGTAGGCAGTGGATAGGGTGTTTGGAATCTGGACTGTCTTGGACTTCTGGCCTCTGGTCTTCCCAGACTCTAGGTGGAGCCAGTTGATTGGGGCGGCCCAGAACCCCAGGAGACAGGATAGACGGGGTGGGGTGAGGGGCAGCACCAAGGCGGCAGACTCGGGCCAGAGGCGGCAAGAGAGCTGATAACTGCAAAGGTGGGGGAGCGGAATCCGAAGGGGGCTGCAGGCCAACCACGTGCTGCCTTCCTTCCAGGGTCAACTCTGGCCACACGGGAGGACTGAAGAGAGGGCGCGGGAGGCCAAGGACAAGGGGTAGTGCCTGTTTGCAGACAACGGGGGACTCCGAGACTCGGGCTCGGGCACTCACCCATCAGTGGAGGCCGTTACTAGGGCCACCTTATTCTCCAGCGGGTTCCGGCGCGCCATCCCGCAGCTGGCCATCCGGACCGACTTCCACGACCGCGCACAGGCACCCAAAGGCAGTCCCACCTGCATCATGGCGCCTGGCAGTTCAGGGTTCTGCACCGCCCAGGGGAGGTGACAGTGGGGCAGGGCGAGGGGCAGGGCGAAGGGTGAATCACCTCCTGCTCGGCGGCCCGCTCCCCTCCCGGCTGCCGGCTCCCGTCTCCCCGCTCCCCGTAAGCCCTAGATCAGGACAGCTCGTCCCGCTCCGCGCGGGCCCTTGGCCAGGGGAGCCGTTTGTGGCCGAGAGCGCCCCCTGCCGTTTGTGGCCGCCGCGCCCCTAGATCCCCTGCTCGCCCGGGCCGGCCCCGGCTTGGGATGGTACTGTCGGTTCCGGTTCCCTGTAGGGCCCTCCCCACCTCGGGGAGCTCGTAGACTTTCTTGTCCTCCCGCTTCTCCTCCCACATCTGCTTGCCCACGTCAGTTTTTGGGGCAGAGGGGACTTTAACTGTTTGCTTTTGCTTCCTAAAACTTCAAGGTGGATTTTGTTTTCCGAGAAACCCTGGGTCCACGTTTGTGACAGCCCACAGGAGGGCAGGTGTTTTGAGATTGCTCATGGGGGTGAGGCCCGTGGTCCCCAGGGAGCTCACCTCCTGAGGGTCTCAGGGGAGCCTGGAGGAGCCTAGGAGAGACACCTGATGGGAGAGGAGCAGGGCTAGGCCCGCACTGCCCTTCACTCTGGCTCAAGTTCTCCTCCATCCCCGTAGGCCTCGAGGGCAGACTCTCATCACCAGGGGTAACCAGTGTGCAGAATTAAAGATCCTGAGCTGACAGGATCTCTTATATCCTCCACTCTAGAGGACTTCTCTAGGCCTAAGTGGTAGCAAGGAGGCTAGAGTGTCCCCGAACCAGTGGTGGAAATTCAGAGCACTCAGGAGCACTCAAGTTCTCCATAATCACTGTGTCCCCAGGTCTTAGCCTCCATCCTAGTTCAATAAATATTTGTTGAATGTAAAAGCATTTTATAAACTTTGAACTACTAAACACATAGTAATTATTGCCACCATAGAGTAATTATTATTGCTGCCACAAGCCAGGCTTTCCATCTGTAAGCTGAGGGTGCTGGGGTAGATGATAGATAAAGGTCCTCTCCAGCTATAAATTCTGTGTCCAAGACTTCAGCCCCTACTTTTGCCAAGTGGGCTGAAATGATCTCCCTCCTGGGTTTCTGGGAGAATTAATAAATCTGGATGGCTTATGATACACTGAAGAAAGGCCCCGACAGACCCAGTGTCAGCGTCTGAATTGGTTTAACCCTGTGGCCTCCAAATGCCAGACTGAGAAGCTGTGTAGATCCAAGGCAAAGTTTTCACTAGTTCAAGGCAAAAAATAAAAAGAAAATACAGTGTTTCATAAAGCTAAGCTTATTTAATTTAACAGATAGTCCTTTATTCTGGGATATGCTTTTGCTCTTTTTTTTTTTTTTGGTGTTAGTCTTTCTGTTAAGAGAAGGTGATGAAAGCAGATGGGGTAGGTTAAGAAAAGGGTTGTTAGTTGGTGAAATCACCAGTCTGGCAACCTGATGTCAATCCCTACAATTAGAGGAGAGAGAATCCCAGTCTGTGAAATTCAGTTCCGGGGATTGCTGTTTAACAGAATTCATACTTGCTAAAGGTTCAGGTAGTATATGTGTAAGTCAGCTGAGCAGCCAAAAAGATTTCAGCATCTAAAAGTGTATGAGTAGTGAATGATATAACAAGCATGCACTGGATTTATAGTTTATTCCTCAGTCGAGATGTTATACAGCTGCGATATTCAGCATATCCCGATGAGATAAGAGAGCTTGAGTCTAATTTTCCCCATGTGCGGGGAAAACTGACTGACTGGTGCCCCTCAGTCTGAACCTCATGAATTATTGACAACAGAGGCTGGATAGCATGACACTCCTCTTCCTCCTGACATGTTCAGAGCTAATGCACTGTGGGAACCCTTCCCAGGGCTTGCCACCTGCCTGTGGGGCTGGGGGAGGGGATTTAGGACTGATGCAGAGCCTCTCAGGGCTTTGGCTCAAAGGGACAGGCCTATAAGTCATATTTGATCTCTCTCCACTTCCTGTCCAGAGGTGAGCAGCCAAATCCAGGAGTTGAGGTTAGCAGGGGGTAGGGGGTGTGTGGAGGCTGAGGGAGGTCACACCCCAAAGAGCAAAAGGTTTGAGGGCCTTCTCTGGTGGTCCAGTGGTTAAGAATCTGCCTTAAGATACCACAAGCCTTGGGGTGACTAAGCCCTTGTGCCACAACCACCGAGTGTACATGCTCTAGAGCCTACACTCTGCAACAAGAGAAGCCCTCTCAAAGAGCAAAGGGTATGGGGAAAGAATTCTGGCCTGGGAGCTCATGAACAGCACATAGCCTCCTTGTCTGGGCGGGAGGTATATTTAGCCTCCAGAGAATGCCAGAGATATTAGGGGGGGAATCTGTGAACAGAAAAATGTAGAAGGAAATCAAAAAGGGTGAGAGTCTTCAGCTTCTACTATTCATCAAGATGGTTTGTTGGAGAAGAGGGTAGGAAATTTGGGGGGGAAATACATATATGTGTAGGAGTCTCTTTTAAGTGGGGATTTTAATAGGTAATGGGGTTGTTCTTATATAGAGGTGGGACCATCTGCAGATCTTGAGGAGATGCCTCTGTGATTGAGGACTGCACTCTCATCTTCCTCAAAGGCTGACTGTAGTCCGGAAGGAAGTTCACCTGGGGTGGAATTCAAGTCCTGCATCTTGCTATAGCTATTCCATTTCGTTCATTGATTCATCATCCCTGACACGAGTCAGGCTTGTGTGGTGTGGGAGGACTGTGTGATAACAGTGACTTTTATTGAACACTTACTAAGTGCTGGCAACTGTTGGGTGCTTTTTATAATTTTTATTGAATATGTCTAATCCAGTGAAGTAGGCAGTTTTATTTCCATAAGTGAAATCAAAATGAGTCATGACAACCTGATCTGCTGTCAGTGTTGAATAGCTACTCTTAATTTTTTTGACATTAGAGAATGAGTTTTCTTGGAAATTAATTTTCTCTAAATTGGAATTTTATTTTCTGCATCAATGCATTTTTGTTCTAATCATTGAAATATCTATTTTTTAAGTTACAAAAATAACACATGTTCACAATTTTTAAAAGAGACACAAGGTTATAGAGTGAAAAGTAAAAAAGAAATTCTTCCCTATGCTTCTTTTACCTGCTCCCCTATAGCTCTTAGTCTTGTGTATCCTTCTAAAAATTTCCTAGGCATTTGCATGCATATTTTCCCCTTAAACGTTTCCCATGAATGGAATGGCACTACACATAATGTCCTTCAAATTGCTTGTTTCTCTTCTTTCTTCTTTTCCCCCACTTCTGTCTTTCATTTCTTAAAATACATTCTCGGCGATTGTTCTGAGTAGTTCACAATAGTTCCCTTTATTCTGTCTCTCCCTTTTAAAAATAACTGTAAGATATTCCATTGTGTGGATATTCCATAATTTATTTAGCCAGTCTCCCACCGATGAACATTTAAATAGCTTCCAGTGTTTTGCCATTTCAAACACTGCTACAATGAACAACCTTGGATGTGTATATATATATATTGTATTTGGTACAAATATGTATATTTCATCCTGGGTCAAATGTTTTCAATTGATGACTATGGTCAAATGACCTTAAAAGAGATTTAATCAGTTCTGATGAAACTTTTTCTAAACTGAATTTACCTGCTGCTCTGTCCTTTTATATATTCTGTGTAGAATGGTTTAAACTGTGGTTGATGGTGTAAGCTTAGGGCGATAAGAGGCAGCATACCTTGGTCTCAGTGCCTGGGAACCCATGGGATGGGTGACTCCCCCAACCTGCTGCTTGCAGACCTGGGGTGCACCTGGTTTCCCTCATGTTTGTAATTGACAAGGCCAACCCAGGATTGCCAGATTTTAGGAACTGGAAACAGAAGGTAGGAATCTGGGTTTTAATACGAAATATTTGATTAAAAAATATGTATTTGTTTATTTGGCTGCAGCAGGTCTTAGCTCCAGCACAGGGGATCTTCAATCTTCAGTTGTGGCATGTGGAGTGAGCTTCCTGACTAGGAACTGAACCGGGACCCTTGTACTGGGAGCACAGAGTTTTAGCCACTGGATCACCAGGGAAATCCTGAAATGTTTGATTTTTAAATGTTGGCAATAAATTTACTAAAAAACAAGAACCCCAAACCAATCAATTAATCAACCAACCAAGACAACAGAACAAAACAAAAACAGTGAATCTATTGTAGGTGCCAGAGACTGACACAGTCTTTGCCTATTCACAGGTAATGGATTATTAATTTTGTGAGATATCGCGCCATCTAGAATCTCATGACTCTAATGCATAGTTCATTCAACTTCTTGTTTTTCAAAATTTTCCACCTATTGCCCTATATTTAGGCAGTTATTTGTAGACACCGTATGGAAGTCATCCACCCAGTGTTCGTTCAGGTTCTTTTCAGGAACTCTGCACAGCAGCATGCAGAGGTTTTTACAGACAGACACTGGGGACTTTCCTTGGTGATCCAGCAACTAATACTCTGCTCCCAATGCAGGGTGCCTGGGTTTGATCCTGGTCAGGGGAACTAGATACCTCAGGCTGCGAAGAGTTTGAATGCCACAACTAAAGATCCTGCGGGCTGCAACTAAGACCTGGAGCATCCAGATAAGTAAATAAATATATGCAAAATAAATAAATATATGCAAGTATGCTTGTATGCTAAGTCTTCTCAGTCATGTCTGACGCTTTTCGACCCCATGGACTATGTAGCCTGCCAGGCTCCTCTGTCCATGGGGATTCTCCGGGCAAGAATACTTGAGTGGGTTGCTATGCCCTCCTCCAGAGGGTCTTATATATATATGTATTTTATATATATATGAAAGACAGGCCTTGGCTTCTCTTTTCCCTCACGCCCAGGATTGCTTTCTTCTGCTGTGTTTGGGGAGGGGTGGGGGTATCCTTGCTTGTGTCTCCTGCATTGGCAGGCTGGTTCTTTATCACTAGTGCCACCTGGGATACAATATAGGGGACAACCCCCCAAATAGGATACCTAATATGACTTCACATTGAGTGTTTTATGAGCACAACCAAATTCTTAGCCCTGTTCTCAAAACTGTGATTTCCCCTTTTCCTCTTTCAGAGAGAGTCCCTGTGGCAGGCGTGGAGATGCAGATACTGTTCAGATCCTTCTTCTAGAAAGGACTCACTTTTGCTGTGGGGAGTATGATTAGCAGTCACCAGCTGGCAGTCACTCCTTGCGAGCATGGCCTCAGCCAGTGCCTGGACAGGACGGTGACGCAACGACCTTGCCACTTCTGTGCCTAACACGGGGCTCCTCTAAGGGGCTCTTTGCTTTGGAGCTTCCTGTAGGTCTGGCGTTTGTCAGATCTGCATCTCAGTGTCTCACAGCTCCTCCTTCTTGATCCTGCTTCCTCCCCTTTCTTTCACGAATGTTACTCTGACTAAATCCTCTGGACTCCTAATTCCATCGAGGTATCTGCTTTGTTGGGTACTCACAGTTTCTTTCCTTCATAATCTTTGCAGTGCAAAACCCCACTCCCAACACACAGCGGGTGTTCTCCCAGAGAATCTGTCCTTCCCCCACTGTCTGAGCAGCAGGGCACTCTGAAGCAAGAATCCTCTGTAACTGTGGTTCCTGCCAGTCTGAATTTTTCTATGAGGGACTGAGGAGAAAACAGCAGGGTGGGCTTCGGCTATATCAGGCCAGCACAATAGTGCAAGGCCAGCCCTGGAGCTCCATGTATTTCCCTGAGATCTCTCTGCTGGTGTGAGATGAAGAAATGTTCCCTGAAATATTTCATGTTCCTGTAAATTTCTGGATCAACTGAACACACACACACACACACACACACACACACACACATCTTCCAAGAACCGACAGAAGTTCCTAGGGACAATGCAGCTGAATCCACAAAAGAAAGGGAAACATTTCCCTAGAGGTTCCAGCCTGCCCTCTCTGGAGATAACATTTGCCATTATTATGCAAAGCAGTTTCAGATACCCTGTCCTGCTTTTAGAGCATTGAAAGAGGCCTCTAGTATGAAATGAATAAGGCCCATCACAAACCTTGCCAAAATGACAGAGCAGTCTACTTCTGAGGGCTTTCTCTTTGTTGGGCCAGATCAAATTCTTGAGCAGCATGCACTCTTTAATCTCTGCAGAGGAAGTAGGGGAACTTTAAGATTAATTTATTATTCTGTTGAAAGCAAACCCTCAGGAGTGAAGGGGTGGGTGGGATTGTCCTCTGTTTACATAAGCTTTCCTCACTCATCTTGAATTTAATGACAAAGGGATTGTTCTTACCTTTTGAAACTTTGTATAATCACACGCTACACACTTTCCCCACCTTGTGTTTTTTTTTTTTTAACTTTTGATTTTGAAGTAATTACAGTTTCATGGTAATTATAAACTCAAAAGTAATACATAGAGTTCCCATGTACCCTTTGCCCAACTTCCCCCAGGGTGACTTCTTGACATCAGTCATACAACGTCAACACCAGGACACTGGCATTGGTTCAACACTGTTAACTAGACGATAGACCTTATTTTGTGTCCATCTTTTTTTACGTGTCCTTATTTGTGTGTGTCAATGCATGCTTGTTTGTCATATGTTGCAGATCTTTGACCAGTAGGTCATACTTCATCCTTATTCCTTGTTTCATTATCTGGATGATTTATCAGTTACCTATTGAAGTCCGCTTCAGTTGACTATGGCTTTAATATATATGATGTTGCAATAGCATGTTTGTTCACTTGGCTAGGAGAACTTCTTTATACTGGGCCCAAATAAATAGTTGAAGCCACAGTGCAAAGATTATGTTTCTTTGACTTTTTGAGAGAAATTGCCAATTGCCCTCCAGAAAAGCTGTGCCCTTTTCCAGCCTCTGGGTCCCTTCCTGAGAAGGCAATTCTGTGTGATAGCGTCCCTTTCATCACATCCTCATAGCACTCAGTTTCACCAAACATTTAAATTTTTGCCAATCGAGGTGAAAAAACTCTTTTTGATTTATATTTCTTTATTAAAGGTAATTTTTTCATATGTTTATAGATATTGGTGTTTCTTATTTCGTAAACTGCTTGTTCATGTCCTTTGTCCACTTTTATCGGCTTGTTTGTTTTTCTTAAAATGTCAATGTTCACTCTTGCCATCTCCTGTTCACATGCCGCAGGTCTTTCCTGTTCGCACAGGAACAGGAGGTGGCAAGAGTGGATATCGGCATTTTAGGAATCGGTGAGCTAAAACGGCCCGGAATGGGCGAATTTAATTCGGATGACCATTATATCTACTACTGTGGGCAAGAATCCTTTAGAAATAATGGAGTAGCCCTCATAGTCAACAAGAATCCGAAACGCAGTACTTGGTTGCAGTCTCAGAAATGACAGAATGATCTCTGTTCATTTCCAAGGCAAACCATTCATTATCACAGTAATCCAAGTCTATGCCCCAACCAGTAATGCTGAAGAAGCTGAAACTGAACGGTTCTATGAAGACCTATAAGACCTTCTAGAACTAACACCCAAAAGAGATGTCCTTTTCATCATAGGGGACTGGAATGCAAAAGTAGGAAGTCAAAATATACCTGGAGTAACAGGCAAATTTGGCCTTGGAGTACAAAATGAAGCAGGGCAAAGGCTAACAGAGTTTTGCCAAGTGAATGCACTGGTCATAGCAAATACCCTTTTCCAACAATGCAAAAGAAGACTCTATACATGGACATCACCAGATGGTCGATACCGAAATCAGATTGATTATATTCTTTGCAGCCAAAGATGGAGAAACTCTATACAGTCAGCAAAAACAAGAGCGGGAGCTGACTGTGGCTCAGATCATGAACTCCTTATTGCCAAATTCAGACTTCAATTGAAGAAAGTAGGGAAAACCACTAGACCTTTCAGGTATGACCTAAATCAAATCCCTTATGATTATACAGTGGAAGTGAGAAATAGATTCAAGAGATTAGATCTATCTGATAGAGTGCCTGAAGAACTATGGACGGAGGTTCATGGCATTGTACAGGAGGCAGTGATCAAGACCATCCCCAAGAAAAAGAAAAGCAAAAAGGCAAAATGGTTGTCTGAAGAGGCCTCACAAATAGCTGAGAAAATAAAAGAAAGGCAAAGGAGAAAAGGCAAGATATGCCCATCTGAATGCAGAGTTCCAAAGAACAGCAATGAAAAATAAGAAAACCTTCCTAACTGATCAATGCAAAGAAATAGAGAAAAACAATAGAATAAGAAAGATTAGAGATCTCTTCAAGAAAATTAGAGATACCAAGGGAACATTTCATGCAAAGATGGGCACAATAAAGGACAGAAATGGTATGGACCTAACAGAAGCAGAAGATATTAAGAACAGGTGGCAAAAAATACACAGAAGAACTATACAAAAAATATCTTCATGACCCAGATAACCACGATGACCTAAAGCCAGACATCCTGAAATGCAAAGTCAAGTGGGCCTTAGTGAAGGAGGAAACAGAAAGAACAGGCTCCATCTTGAAAGCAGGACTCCATTTTGGGTGGGACCATGGACTTTGAGCTATATGCCCAGTATCTATGGAAACGACATACCAACTGGAAAACCAGACACCCCGGATGGAAGAGCCCCAGGGTACCTAGACTCTCCATCACCTAAAAGAATACCCTAATTATCTGTGTAACCAAATAGAAGAACAAATGCTATTATGCTTATTGGGGTATGACCACAGGCCTATTGATAATTGTCCATGTTAACTACCTAGGCTTAAGGCATATGAATCAGCTAAAAGGCACGCTGCCCTTTGAATACCTGGAAGTGGACTTCACTGAAATGAAGCCTCACCGACACTACCATTACCTGCTGGTCATGGTATATATGTTCTCAGGATGGGTGGAAGCTTTTCCTACCTGAGCTGAAAGAGCATCAGAAGTAGCCCGGTGCCTGCTTAGGGAGATAGTTCCCAGATTTGGATTTCCTATTAGCATTGGATTGGACAATGGCCTGGCTTTCGTAGCTGATTTAGTACAAGTAAGCAAAACTTTAAACATCAAGTGGAAATTACACACAGCATATAGGCCCCAGAGTTCTGGGATGGTGGCAGGAACCAACCGGACACTTAAAGAGACACTTCAAGTTACTCTCCAAGTGGATCATAGAGACTGAGCGCTCTTGGGTGGATTTGTTTCCGACAGCTCTGCTCAGACTCAGGATGACCCCACGGTCCCATGGCTACTTTCTTCATGAAATTGTGTATGGGAGGCCCCTCCCATAATAAAACAGGTGTCAACAAATTTGCCTCAGGTAAGAGGAGAGGAGATTTCATAGCAGATGAAACAGCTGGGTAAGGTAATAAATCAGGTAACTAAGTTTGTACAAGAAAGGGTGCTGTTCCCCCTTGGGGAACAGATCACGAATTTGTGCCCGGGGATCAGGTGTGCATCAAGGACTGGAAATGCCACTCCTTGGCCCCACATGGGAAGGGTCCATATACTGTTGTTCTAACCAGCCCTACTGCAGTTAAAGTTGCAGGTATCACTCCTTGAATCCACCACATGAGGGTGAAGAGAGCATACCATGCAGACCCAGAAAACGCTGAGTGGACTGCACAAAGGGACCCCACTTACTCTCAAGAGACTAAGATCATCCTTAAGAAGAAGGAAAAGAAGATCCCTGACGAGCCCCTTCAGGATGAAGCCGCATAATCAACTCCTGCCACTTGGCCTCATCAACGTGATTTTGAATTTAACTTCCGTTTCAACTCAGGACAATGTTTTCATCTCATGGACACATTCCTACGCGGATTTCCACAACACCTCCAACTGCTATGTATGTGAGGCTGTGCCTCTGTCTGTGATGGATGGACTTCCTTGGTGGGTGTTACTGCTCCACCAAGGAGATTTTGAACCACTCTTCTCTTTTCTGGGATGACAAAAAGAGACTTTCCTTTCTCTTGTCAATCATAACCTCTCCCTGCTCTCTAGGTGTAAGCCAGACCTACAGTCAGTAGACTCGGGTCATGGGGTTACATTTGATGTAAACACCAGCTTCATAGAAGTAACAAAAGCCTATACCTCATATTTAAAGAACAAAAAGGGAAAAAGCTCCCTGTCCAGCAAGGGAGGACAGGCCACTAGGTATGTTGAACAATTCTACCAAGTCTGGAATGAGTATTTCTGGATGACCTCAGAAAAGGGTCAATTAATGACTCCCCCTGCTATATGCTGGGAACAAAAAGAACAAAGGGTAGGGTTTGGTGACCATCCATTAGACCAAAAAGAACTAAAATATATGGGGTATCTATCCCCCAAACAATGTAAACGAACATTCGAGGTACATACTACCCCAACCAGTCTATCCATTGGCCAGGCTCTGATTGGAAATATAACCCTGGAATCCGCTGGGTGGTGCCTAACGGAACCCAGTGGCTTTGTGGGTCTAACCTTTGGCCTTGGTTACCAATCGGCTGGGTAGGCTACTGCACACTGGGATTCACTTTTGCCCATGGCAGCAAAAAGCCTAACTTACAACAAGTTCCGGTAAATCTACCTTATTTACATGCTAGGTGGACAAGGTCTGTGTTTCAGTGGTATGAGTGTATTGTTGCCTTATTAGTACCTTTTATAGGGACAACAGATATTATGATTAAAGTAGAAACCTTGACTAATTTCACAAAACAGGCCCTCCTCAGTTCAGTTCAGTCGCTCAGTCGTGTCCGACTCTTTGTGACCCTGTGAATCGCAGCACGCCAGGCCTCCCTGTCCATCACCAACTCCCGGAGTTCACTCAGACTCACGTCCATTGAGTCAGTGATGCCATCCAGCCATCTCATCCTCTGTCGTCCCTTCTTCCTCCTGCCCCCAATCCCTCCCAGCATCAGAGTCTTTTCCAATGAGTCAACTCTTCGCATGAGGTGACCAAAGTACTGGAGTTTCAGCTTTAGCATCAGTCCTTCCAATGAACCCCCAGGACTGATCTCCTTTAGAATGGACTGGTTGGATCTCCTTGCAGTCCAAGGGACTCTCAAGAGTCTTCTCCAACACCACACAGTTCAAAAGCATCAATTCTTCGGCACTCAGCTTTCTTCACAGTCCAACTCTCACATCCATACATGACTACTGGAAAAACCATAGCCTTGACTAGACAGACCTTTGTTGGCAAAGTAATGTCTCTGCTTTTGAATATGCTATCTAGGTTGGTCATAACTTTCCTTCCAAGGAGTAAGCGTCTTTTAATTTCATGGCTGCAATCACCATCTGCAGTGATTTTAGAGCCCCAAAAAATAAAGTCTGACACTGTTTCCACTGTTTCCCCATCTATTTCCCATGAAGTGATAGGACCAGATGCCATGATCTTTGTTTTCTCAATGTTGAGCTTTAAGCCAACTTTTTCACTCTCCTCTTTCACTTTCATCAGGAGGCTTTTTGGTTCCTCTTCACTTTTTGCCGTGAGGGTGGTGTCATCTGCATATCTGAGGTTATCGATATTTCTCCTGGCAATCTTGATTCCAGCTTGTGCTTCTTCCAGCCCAGCGTTTCTCATGATGTACTCTGCATAGAAGTTAAATAAGCAGGGTGACAATATACAGCCTTGATGTACTCTTTTTCCTATTTGGAACCAGTCTGTTGTTCCATGTCCAGTTCTAACTGTTGTTTCCTGAACTGCATATATGCTGCTGTTGCTGCTAAGTCGCTTCAGTCGTGTCTGACTCTGTGCGACCCCATAGACGGCAGCCCACCAGGCTCCCCTGTCCCTGGGATTCTCCAGGCAAGAACACTGGAGTGGGTTTCCATTTCCTTCTCTAATGCATGAAAGTGAAAAGTGAAAGTGAAGACACTCAGTCGTGTCCGACTCTAGTGACCCCATGGACTGTGGCCCACCAGGCTCCTCCATCCATGGGATATTCCAGGCAAGAGTACTGGAGTGGGGTGCCATATGCTAAAGCCATCCAAACCTTAAATGAAGAACAAATCCAAATGAGAAAAGCGGTAATTCAAAATAGAATGGCTTTGGACTTGCTCACAGCTGCTCAAGGAGGGACCTGTGCTATTATTAAGGTTGAATGTTGTGTACATATTCCTGATTTATCTGGCAATGTATCAGCTGCTTTAGATGACATGACAAACCAGGTAAAAGCAATGTCAAATGAAAACATTCCTTTCTGGACTTTGGTCTTGGGTGAAGGGTGATTGGTGGAAAACTATTTTTACCACTGTTATAGTTGCCTTGATAGTTCTGCTTTGTGGATCCTGCATTTTACAAGGTATTATGAACTTTGTAACCCAAAGGTTGGTGTTGTTCTCCCAAATTGGCGGTCAGAAATCCAGGGTGCAATAAATCCCTATGAGTGATGCTCATACTATGAGTTAAGAGCATCAAGAGAGCAGAAGGAAGGAAGAAACAGACAGAACAGGCTCCATCTTGAAAGCAGGAGTCCATCTTGGGCTGGACCGTGGACTTTGAGCTAAATGCCCGGTATCTATGGAAATGACATACCAACTGGAAAACCAGTCTCCCCGGATGGAAGAGCCCCAGTGCTCATACCTAGACTCCCTGTTGCCTAAAAGAATACCCTAATTATCTGTGTAACCAAATAGAATCATAAATTCTATTATGCTTATTGGGGTATGACCACAGGCCTATTGATTATTGTCCACTGTTAACTACCTAGGCTTAAGGCATATGAATCATGGGTTAACTTTAATTGTATCTTTCTTTTCCTTTGTTCAGACTAGTTTCAGGGAATTTGGGGAGGTGGTTTTGGGCACGTACACTTAGGGTATATAAGGTTTTCAGAAAAACTGGCTGGGGTCCTTGGCTAAGAGGAGACTCTGCCTTGGGCCCGCCGCTGTAATAAACTGCACTCCACTATCTGCATCGTCCTTCTGAGTGAGTTTGTTTCCCAGAACGCGTGGCTACAACATTAGGAAGCATCACTATGAACAAAGCTAGTGGAGGTGATGGAATTCCAGTTAAGCTATTTCAAATCCTAAAAGATGATGCTGTGAAAATGCTGCATTCAATATGCCAGCAAATTTGAAAACCTCAGCAGTGGCCACAGGTCTGGAAAAGGTCAGTTTTTATTCCAGTCCCAAAGAAGGGCAATGCCAAAAAATGTTCAAACTACCACACAATTGCACTCATCTCACACGCTAGCAAAGTAATGCTCAAACTTCTCCAAGCCAGGCTTCAAGAGTACATGAACCGTGAACTTCCAGATGTTCAAGCTGGATTTAGAAAAGACAGAGGAACCAGAGACCAAATTGCCAACATCCGTTGGATCATAGAAAAAGCAAGAGAATTCCAGAAAAACATCTACTTCTGCTTTATTGATTATGCCAAAGCCTTTCACTGTGTGGATCACAGCAAACTGTGGAAAATTCTTAAAGAGATGAGAATACCAGACCACCTCACCTGCCTACTGAGAAATCTGTACACAGGTCAAGAAGCAACAGTTAGAACCAGATATGAAACAACAGACTGGTTCCAAATTGGGAAAGGAGTACGTCAAGTCTGTATATTGTCATCCCGCTTATTTAACTTATATCAGAGTATATTCGGAGAAGGCAATGGCAACCCACTCCAGTACTCTTGCCTGGAAAATCCCATGGATGGAGGATCCTGGTAGGCTTCAGTCCATGGGCTCGCTAAGAGTCGGACATGACTGAGTGACTTCACTTTCATGCATTAGAGAAGGAAATGGCAACCCACTCCAGTGTTCTTGTCTGGAGAATCCCAGGGACGGGGGAGCCTGGTGGGCTTCCATCTGTGGGGTCGCACAGAGTCGGACACGACTGAAGCGACTTAGCAGCAGCCGCAGCAGAGTACATCACTCGAAATGCTGGGCTGGATGAAGCACAAGCTGGAATCAAGATTGCCAGGAGAAATATAAATAACCTCAGATATGCAGATGACACCACCCTTAGGGCAGAAAGTGAAGAGGAACTAAAGAGCCTCTTGATGAAAGCCAAAGAGGAGAGTGAAAAAGCTGGCTTAAAACTCAACACTCAACAAACTAAGATCATGGCATCCAGCCCCATCACTTCATGGCAAATAGATGGGGAAACAATGGAAACAGTAACAGACTTTATTTTCTTGGATTCCAAAATCACTGCAGATGGTGACTGCAGCTATGAAATTAAAAGACGCTTGCTCTTTGGAAGAAAAGATATGATCAATCTGCTGCTGCTGCTGCTAAGTCGCTTCAGTCGTGTCTGACTCTGTGCGACCCCATAGACGGCAGCCCACCAGGCTCCCCTGTCCCTGGGATTCTCCAGGCAAGAACACTGGAGTGGGTTGCCATTTCCTCCTCCAATGCATGAAAGTG
Organism: Bos grunniens; assembly: GCF_055505025.1. Lineage (NCBI taxonomy): Eukaryota > Metazoa > Chordata > Mammalia > Artiodactyla > Bovidae > Bos > Bos grunniens. Next base: position 81,251,842 of record NC_141174.1, on the reverse strand, counting down.
AAAAGTGAAAGTGAAGTCTCTCAGTCGTGTCCGACTCTTGGCGACCCCATGGACTGCAGCCCACCAGGCTCCTCCATCCATGGTATTTTCCAGGCAAGAGTACTGGAGCGGGTTGCCATTGCCTTCTCTGATGATCAACCTAGACAGCATATTAAAAAGCAGAGACATTACTTTGCCGCCAAAGGTCTGTCTAGTCAAAGCTATGGTTTTTCCAGTAGTTATGTATGGATGTGAGAGTTGGACTATAAAGCAAGCTGAGCACTGAAGAATTGATGCTTTTGAACTGTGGTGTTGGAGAAGGCTCTTGAGAGTCCCTTGGACTGCAAGGAGATCCAACCAGTCCCTCCTAAAGGAAATCAGTCCTGAATATTCATTGGAAAGACTGATACTGAAGCTGAAACTCTAATATTTTGGCCACCTGATGCGAAGAACCGACTTCTTGGAAAAGACCCTGATGCTTGGCAAGACTGAAAGTAGGAGGAGAAGGGGATGACAGAGGATGAGATGGTTGGATGGCATCACCAGCTCGATGGACATGAGTTTGAGCAAGCTCTGGGAGTTGGTGACGGACAGGGAAGCCTAGAGTGCTGCAGTCCATGGGGTTGCCAGGAATTGGACACAACTGAGCAACTGAACTGATTTGTTGCTTCATTTTTTCTTATAAATGCTTCATGAAAGGAATTTAACCATTTGACTGCTATGTGGGGCAAATATTTTTCCCAGTTTGACTTTTGAGTTTATGTTTTTTTAATTTGAGGTAGCTGCTTTAAATTTTTATGGAATCAAATTTATTCACCTTTTATTTTATGGCTTCTGAGTTTTAGATCATGTTTAGAAAAACCTTGCTTACTCCAAAAGCATAAATAATTTACTCATGTTTTTGTGTAGCTATTGAATGTGGTTTTGTGTGTGTGTGTGTGTGTCTGTTAAACTCTTTGGGCCATCTGATAGTTGCTCTTATATAGGAAGTGACATAGAGATCCATTTTAATTTTTTCCCCAAATGGTTAATCAGTTATCTCAGCACTGTTTGCATTATCCCTCTATGCCTTTATTATTTTTATTATTCCCATATGTATTGGAGTCTACTTCTGGATTCTGCTTCATTCCACTGATTTCTCTATCTGTTCCCATACCAGGATTTTAATAGATGCTGCAAAGAGGTAAAAGGAAAGTGGAAAAAGTTTCATAAGTTAATTTCAACAGAATGGTCATCACGTAAAAAAACCCTACAAACAATAAATACTGGAGAGGATGTGGAAAAAAGGGACCCGCCTACACTGTTGGTGGCAATTTAATTGGTACAGCTACAGTGGAGAACAGTGTGGAGGTCCCTTAGAAAACTAAACACGGAACTACCGTATGAGCCAGCAATCCCACTCCTGGGCATACACCCTGAGAAAACCATAACTCAAAGAGACACATGCACTCCAGTGATTATGACGATAGCCAGGACATGGAAGCAACCTAATGTCCATCAACAGAGAAATTGATAAAAAAAGATTTATTACATATATACAGTGGAGCATTTGTTGTTGTTGGTTAGTCATTAAGTTGTGTCTGACTCTCTTGTGACCCCATGGGCTATAGCCTGCCAGGCTCCTCTGTCCATGGGATTTCCCAGGCAAGAATACTGGTGTGGGTTGCCATTTGCTTCTCCAGAGGATCTTCCCAATCCAGGGGTGAAATCCACGTCTCCTGCATTGGCAGGAGGATTCTTTACCACTGAGCCAGCAGGGAAGCCCAATGGCATATTGCTCAGCCATAAAAAAGACCAGAATTGAGTCAGTTGAAGAGATGTGGATGAGCCTAGAGTCTGTCATATAGAGTGAAGTAAGTCAGAAAGAGAAAACAATTATTGTGTATTAATGTATATATATGGAATCTAGAAAGATGGTACTGTGAACCTGTTTGCAGAGCAGCAATAGAAGCATAGACATAGAGAATGGACTCGCAGACACAGGAGGGAAAGAGGAGAGGCATAAAATGAGAGTAGCATTGATATATATATATACCACCATGTGTGAAATAGACAGCCAGGGGGAAGCTCTGTATAGCACAGGGAGCTCAGCTTGGTGGTCTGTGTGACCTAGAGGGGTGGGATGGTGGCTGGAAGGGAGGCTCAAGAGGGAGGGGATACATGTATACATATGGCTGGTACATGTCATTGTACACCAGAAACCAATACAATATTGTCAACCAATTATACTCCAATTAAAAAAATAATTTCAAATAGAACAGCATGGCAATTCAGAGGAAGGAGAGTTTTCAGTTGCAGTGGTCTGGAAAAGCTTCATGAAAGAGGAATTTGTAAGACATAACTTGAATGATGAGCAGCAATAGTCAAAGGGAATAAAGCGCTAAGGCGTGGAGGCAGGAGAGGGTGAAGATTTGTGTAGATGTCTGTTGTATCTCTGCCAAGGAGCGCACTTGTGTTTTTATGCATGCCTGTCTTACATACAGTCAAGCGCATACAGATGTTTTGGTATTACTTTCTCCAGGAATTTTGAGGATATATTTATTTATTTTTTTAAAAATTTCAGTCATGCCATGTGACTTTCAGGATCTTATTTCCCTGGCTAGGGATTGAACTCGTGTCTCCTGAAGTGGAAGGTCAGAGTCCTAATCACTGTACCACCAGGGAAGAGGGAAGTCCCCTTCAGGATACATTTATGAATCACAGTAGCTCCAAATGGAGCACCTATTATTTGCTAGGGATATCTATATTGATTCCTATTTTCATCACAGTGAGCAAAAGTTGATATTGTTATTCGCATTTTAGGAATGAGGAAAAACCTCAAACAGGTTAAACGGCGGCTCATAAGTGGCTGCACTGAGATTCAAATCCATAGCCAAAAAGTTAAAGAACTAGACAAAACAGAACCAGAATAGAAAACATCACAGAGGATCACTCATGGTTAGGGGTTAGGGTGTTTGGAGCACATCCTGTCCCTTCTCTGCCCATCCCACCTGGGATCATTCTTACCGATTTTTTTCTTTAAACTTTTTTAGAGTTTGATCTAGGAGAGAATCCTTTTTTTTTTTTTTCCTGGCCAAAGTGAGAGGCTTGCAGGATCTTCGTTCCCCCACCAGGGACTGAACCCAGGCCCCCTGCAGTGGAAGCACAGAGTCCTAACTACTGGACCACCAGGGAATTCCCAGAGAGAATCTTTAAAAAGAATTTTGTGGAAGTGTAGCTGACTTACAATATCATGTTAGTGTCAGTCCCCTTACCCTCTCTGTGTGCACCAACTGAATTCCAATGTGAGTGGCCCTTGGTTAGCGATAATGCTGGCACTGGGATGTACGCAGCTCTATTGCCCTATCATTGGAATGATTTTGAGGTGTGACCCACAGTGCTCCCTGAAGTCCCCTGAGGGAATGAGTCAAAATTACACTCTGTGTGACTTGGCTTGATGTAGCACCCTTTACTTGGCCCCTTCCTGGTCCAGCTTCCTCATTCCTCTAACTCTTTCCCCTGGAAACATTTCCTAGTAAATTACTTTCACATGCATCTTCCTCTAAGGCAGTATTGTTTCAAGAAACTTAGAAAAAAACCATGTATTTATTTGGCTGCGCAGGGTCTTAGTTGTGGCACACGGGATCTTTAGTTGTGGCATGAAGGAACTTTTTTTTTTTTAGTTGTGGCATGCTAATTCTTAATCTTCTGGGTGGCTCAGATGGTAAAGAATCTGCCTGAAATGCAGGACACCCAGGTTCGATCCCTGGGTAGGGAAGATCCCCTGGAGAGGGGAATGGCAACCAATCCCAATATTCCTAACTGGAGAACTTCTTGGATAGAGGAGCCTGCCAACCTACATCCATGGGGTCGCATAGAGTCGGACATGACTGAGTGACTAACACTTTTTCATGCTAATTCTTAGGTGTTAAGAGTTGAACTCTTTACTGAATTACCAAGGAAGTCCCTCAAGAAACTTTTGTTTCACTTATGTGGAAGTGTGTATGTGTGTGTGTGTGTGTGTGTGTATCTGTCGGTCTGTCTATCTATCTGTGTTGCCATTTAACATGCATCAACTACCATGGAGCTAGAAAGTGTGAAAGCCAATGTCCTTTACCACATTATACTATCTCTCTATTTCTGTGGGGCTCACTGAGCTGGAAATTTTCCTGGACACCCCAGGATCGGAACTGCACATTAGATTCCAGATCTTAATGCCTGTTTGAGTACAGCGACTTAAAATGTACTGAATAAAAAATGCTTTAGTCATGGGTCTAGAGAATGCCATCAACTATGAAACAATTGGCTAGGCTGTTCTTTGAACTTCTCTGGGAAGTCAAGCTTGCCAAACAGCTTTCAAAGTCCAGATTTCCCTTTGCTAAGGTTGATAAATGTGATATAAAGGTCATGATGATTGATTATTAATTTTTTGCCAACTGGCAGAAGCAGGAAGAACAAGTTTGTCTTGTAGCAGAGCCAGATGGTGTGCCTGACCACGTACATGGCAGGGTGGCCACCCCAGAGCTCTGGTTCTAGGCTTGGCTTGGATGGGGAAAAGCGGGGTGTTCAGAAATGCTCTACATTTACCCACAAAGTCAGTGCAGCTAAAGGAAGGGCAGAGAACACATCACACGCTCAGAAACAACAAATGAGACCTAGCCAAGTGGTCAGGCAAGGCTGTTGGTCAAATCTGCAGGAACCTGGGGCAAGCCTGGCTGCCAGAATTCACTGGAGGCCATGAGTGGAAGGCAGAGAGCCCCAGTCCCCAAAATACGGTGGTGATGAATTCTGGAAGGCAATGCAGAGGTGAGAGCAAAACACCCATCTTCCCAGGAAAATCTTGGGAGCCCTGCCTGATGGTACCAGCTGAAGATTCTATTTGCCAGTACAAATGATTTAAGATTGGTTCCATGTTTAGAAAATAATGAGGATATGTGGATAATCTAGTGGAATGATTAAGGAAAAAGGAAGGTGACCTTGGCTCATCAAGGGTAGCTCATTAGGATAGAGACATAGTGAGTTAAGAATTCATAGGGTCTCTAGTGTTGTTCCAGGGAAGAGCCATGCTTTCTGGCAGACGTGACATTCTGGTCACCCAGAGGTGTGCTGCAGGGTGGGGAGTGGGTGCTCACCAGCATGGTCAAGGTCTGGCTGGAGGGTCCTCCGATCTCTCCTGATTCCAGTCACTCCACTGCCTTCTGACTGTTACTCCAGGAAGGAGGTAAGATCGCAGACAACCTTTTCTCACACTGGCTTGTTTTCTCATCATTTGCCTGTTCCCCACCCAAACTGAGTCCACTGGCTTGAGACTAAATCAACTTCATGTGAATTTGGGGTCTGAGAGTCATTACCTGATTCCCCCTCCCACTGTGAAGTGTTGACTGTCCAAGCTTCTGGCTGATCAATTTGACAGTCACATGGGGCTCAGGGCCCACTGGGACTCAGCCTGAAGTGGGCAGTCAGATCTCACAGACTTAGGAGTGCCACTCCCCTGCCTCATTCAGAGGCTGAGCTGAGTCCCAGGGTGTGTGTGTGTTGAGGGGGGTTGGTGGGGGTGCGGTGGGGGGTGCAGGCGGTACACACTGATTCCTGAGAGTAGCAAGCTTGAACTGTTGGTGAGACTTTGAAGTCCAGAAACAAAGGGGTGTCCACATGGGGGTGGGTGAGAGCAACCTTCGACTCTCGGTAGCAGAGCAGAAGTGGAAGGAAGATGGGGTGGGATGGGGTCAGTTTTGTCCTGTTTCTGTGTGGCCCGCTAATCCTAGAAAGTTACATGAGAAAGAAGTCTTGGGCTCTGTCTGCAAGGGAAGCTCTGCTCAATTTCAGCTGTGATGAGCTTCTCCCTATGCAGGCTTCTCTGTCTGATGTCCAGGGTGGGGTGGGTGGCTCCTATGAGACCCAGTGTGGGGTGATGTGGGGAGATCCTTGGCTCATAGCGCACAAGTATTCAATGTTTTAAACCTTATCATATTCATCCAATACTTTTGAATAAACCTTACACTGTAATTGTTTCAAGGATGCACCTTTTTTTTTTTCCCCCAAAGCAGATGCTAATTAATCAACAGTATGCTGATGAAGCATCTGCAGGAGAAGCACTGGGCTGAACGCTGTAGGAGATTAAAGATTTACAGCGTAAACTTAGTCCTTGCACTCAAGGAATTTACAGCCTAGCTGCAGAGATTGGACATGTCAATGAAACAGAAAACAACAGTTTAAAAAGTGCTCAGCTAAGTGTTATTTATCTGTATCTCCTTCCCACCTTTCCCATTGCATCTCCCCCAGAGGGAGGCTCTCCCCATTCCAGGTGGTGGAACCTTGGAGACCCAAGGCAGGTGATAGGCATCTTCCCTCCGTGCCCCACTCCCTTCATACATCATGGGACTTAGTCCCCATCTTCTCACTGGGCTCAGTGCTGAGGATAGGGGTTTGTGTGGAGATAATTCCAGAAAATGGATCAGGCAAAGGGGATCCTGCTCAGAGGTGAAAATAGATTTAATTCTTCGCTCATCTTCTGTTAAAATTGGATGGGTTTGGCTGGTTGAATGGTCAGAGGGAAGATAAAAGGCCATTAGGAGACCCGGGTGTGGACTTCTTGGGAGCTCCTCTGGTTGCTTTGTCGTGTTCTCTCACTGTGCTTTTTATGCTTTTTTTTTTTTTTAATTTAGGTATAGGCTTCATGATGTTTACATTTTAAAATATTTCTTTATTTATTTGACTGCACTGGGTCTTCATTGTAGCATCTCTCGTTGTGGCATGTGGGCTCCAGAGTGCAGGGGCTCAACTGACCTGGGGCATGTGGGATCTCAGTGCCCTGACCAGGGATCAAACCCGTGTCCCCTGCATTGCAAGGCAAATCCTTAACTACTGGAAGTTCCCTGTAACCATATTCTTAAACACATCCCTCCGCAACTCACAGTAATGTTTGTGGTGGAATCATTGTATTTTGGCTGCGCCCTGTGGCTTGTGGAATCTTAGTTCTATGCCAGGGATTGAACCCAGGAACCCAGCAGTGAGTGCTGAGTCTTAACCACTGGATGGCCAGGGAATTCCCCTGGATGGGATCATTCACATGTAACTCTGTGAACCAGACGAATCCAAGAGAGAGACGAAAGCATTACTGGGACCAGCTTTTGTTATTGGTTATCAGCCTTTCTCAACAGGAGTTCTAGAGAGAATGAAAGTCTATAGAACATTATTAGAGTGATTATTTTCTCTGGTCTCCCAAGGATGGCACATAGCTAGTTCCATTCTGGAAGCATAACAGATACAAGATAATTCATTGCATATAATAGATGCCTTAGGGCTTAGTTCTCTCACCCAGATTGAGAAGGGCTGCTCCAGGCCCATGACCCAGTGACTCAAGCAACACCTGAGCTCCCTCCTTTTCTTGGCCTGCCTCAGATGCCATAACCGACCCACAATGGCTCCCAGAGTCATGAGTTTTGGTGGTGTAGTCTAAGTATAATTGAAGTTTAAGGAGAGACAGGCGGGTGGTAGTATGCTGAGTCATAACATTTTTAGATATGCTTTCTAGTTGGGCTTCCCAGGTGGTTCAAATGGTAAAGAACCTGCCTGCTAGTGTAGGAGACATAAGAGACATGGGTTCAATCCCTGGGTTGAGAGGAACCCCTGGAAGCGAGCACAGCAACCCACTCCAGTATTCTTGCCTGGAGAATCCCATGGAGAGAGGAGCCTGGCGGGCTACAGTCCATGGGGTCACAAAGAGCTGGACACGACTGAAGCGACTTAGCATGAGTGCAAGTTCCAGTATTGATCTAGGGTAGGCAGTGAGCTGGAGGAGGACACAGATCCTCCTACTTTGCTCTCTCCCTCCTTCCATATGGGGAGCCCTTGCAAGGCACAGTGGCCCTGAATGGCCGTGCATTTCAGTGATGATTTTCCTCTACAGTGTGGAATTAGAAACCTCCATTTAAAAACACACTTTAGATCTGGTCAACAGTGATTTAAGTGGCACAAATGAAGAGAGTTTGCCTCCCACGTCTGATGCATTAATCTAGACCTCTTATGATTTGGCAAGAGAAGTCAAAAGTCAAAGTGTTGAGTAATTCTGGAATTCTTCAGGATGGAGGAGTATATAGAGAGGATAAGAATGCCCCGAGCCCATCAAGGCACAGGTAGAAACCTGTTAGGACAAAAGAGCACAGCAATCGACTGGACTGCTGGGGGCAGTGATGGGGTGGGAGGAGGCTCAGGAAATACTGAAATGTTAGCGTTTAAATCTTTGGGAAGGCATTTTCTCTAAGTCGGGCTTGGCCTGGACATTGCCTGACTTTGGTGTTTTGGTGGTTGCCAGGGGGAGGATACATTCCTCCACGATTCTAGTTTCTCCCTTGCCTGGACCAGGCAGAACCTAATTTTCTTGGACCCCTGCAGAGTGTCAGAATTACTCCATCTCTGCTTCTTTGCCACTACTATGCACTGAATCCTCCTTGAAACCTTTGACGTCCCTCTTTGGTGAGGGACCCTTTTCTTCCCTGCTGGATCCAGGAAGGGAGAAAGGTAGCATTAAAACTTGCTGTGCTGCAACCATCTCTCGTGGGACTGTGTCATTGGGTAAGGACCCATTGACTTAGGGTTTCTAGTGTTGCCTATGGAACTACAAAATTTATTCTTATTCTAGGTTAGGTCCCTCTGATGTATGTTCTTATATACTTCTCTTTTGAAATGTTTATCATGCTACTGATTGTTTCATGTTGGTTTTCCCCAATAGACTGTGTGCTCCATGCTATCTGGAATGGAGCCGGTGTTGCCCACTGCAATATCCTTATTACCAAGTACAGCAGAATCATCCCAGGCATTTCAAAGAGGGAATTTCAAAGAGGGAATTTGAAACAGGGAACTGATTACACAGGAAGTGCACAGAGATGAGAAGCTGAATGCTACCACCACGAGGGCTTGAAGCACACAGGAGAGGGATGGTGTCACCAGAATCAGAGGCTGAGGCTGTCCCATGGTTGGGACTGGCAAGGACCCTGGGGGGAAGGGCTGGCTGATGGGGAACGGGAACCACTATGGGAAAATGATGCTCAAAACAGAGAGAGATGGTCAACAAAAAGAATCTGGCTTCTCCTTACTTCTCAGTCTCCAGTCTCTTGCTAGCGCCTCCCACTGGCCCTTCTTACTGGAAGATAGTTGGCAAAGATAAGCAGGAAATAGTTTTTAAGAGAAGGATGAGAAAGAAGCCTGAGAGCAAACAGGCAATGACTGATGCAGCATGAGCTAATGAATATTTGTAGCTTACATGAATGAATACACAAATAGATATGCATTAAGCACTGGCTGAACAATAATTTAAAGTTGTCACAACTCTCCCATTCAGAGCCTGTCAAAACAATTTCACCCCTCAGTTTTCTGCTACTAGTTACCACAGATATCTTCTTGAGACGTGGGTTTGGACAATGCAAATTAAGAGTACTTGAAATTCAGAGGACAGACAAGAGCTCTGAGGCTGGAGGCTTTGCCTGAAACACTTGAATTAAAATTTGTTTCTTCAGCTGGGAGAACCCAAAATACTAGTAAAGATGTAGGTCATTTAACAGTACCGTTTGAAATCCATCCTTGAGTTTTCTTAAGCCTCATATCTAACAGCTGTGGGGATAATGTGCCTCAAAATGACACAAGGCACCATTTTCGAAGCAAAGACCTAGCCTGTCCCTTAGGAGGCCCTTGGTTAGGGTTTCAGGTCACTGGAGCTTTTTTAAAAATACAGAGAAGGCTGCAGTTCCACAGTGTGTCCACCAGAGGGCTGCAGGGCCTCCCCTTGCAGAGTCCAGACTGGGCTGAGACTTGGTGGCCCATCCAGGCCTTGGCTGCCTGTGGGGTCTATTCTAGGGTACCTCCAGTGTTGAGGTAGATCTGGGGGTGCAGAGGCTGCCCTGATTCCAGAGGGAGGAATTTCCTATTCAGTTCTCTTATTTCCCCCTTTCACTGCTTCATGTTACATTTACTAAGAGTTGATTTTAAAAATTTACAAATGGGGAAATCAAAATAGGCCTGTGTGTGTGTGTGTGAGCACATGTGCACAGACACGTGTACATTTTGAAGGTAGGGTATCAGGAAGTGGGGATAATTCTGGTCACCAATGCGTATGAACCTGTAGCTTAAGTATTATTTAATGTAGAAATTCAGAGCTGGAAAAAGACCTTGGAAACAATTTAGTACTCCTTCATTTATAGCTAAGGAAATCAATGCAACCTTTGCTACTTGCAAGATGCCTGGAAGGCTCGGAAACTTAAGGAATGAGGTTAATTAGTAGCCTTATTAAGGTGTTTGTGGCAAGATTTTATTTCAACATTCTACCCTTGCACTCCCCTTCCTAGGTTCGCCTGAGTCTTGACAGCAGAACCAAAAAGCATTTTCCAGTTTTCTATTGAAAATGCTTGGCTCTCTGGTTTTAATCCCATCCTTTGTTGTTGAAGTTTTCCAGACTGTTGAACCAGAAGGAAGAAAGATCTGACATGGTAGGAAAATCATCCAGGAAGATGGTTGAGTAAGCAGAAATCCAATCAAACTCTTAATCACAGATTCTATCAAAATCAATCAGAAATTTTACTAAAGAATTTTCAGCAGTAGAGCAGAGATCAGTCACTAAGATAACTTAAGGGAGCATGTATTAAACAGGAAAAATTAATGTGGGCTCCCTGAAAAAGATTTTATCACTCCAAAAAGACCAAAGAGTGTACAGAAAACTTTATTTTAATTAATCCTGAAAAAGAGCAACCGTGGGGAACCACACAGAGAATTCAGAAACTGGTTGGAGCCTCTTTTCAAAGAAATGAAATGGACTGTTCTTCCTCTCAAGTGAGTGAAGGTCAGAACGAAAAAGAATGAAAGTAACAATCATTGTGAAAGACAGACTAAAAATATTGTTTCAGCTGCACACAGCAGAAATGGCACTTAAATAAGAAGACAACCTGAGCAATATATCCAGAATTTTAAGAAACTGAGAAATGAAACATTTCAAGAAGGCAGATCTGGGGAATAGAGTTCAGTATTGCAATTTCTGAATACTTAGGTCTCCTGAATAAGCAATCAAAATCAAAGGCAAGAAATCAATAATTAAAGAAGCAATAATACATTTTTCCAGAACCAATAAGAGATTAGATTTGAAATAGAGAGGAGTCATATGGGCTAGTAGAACATGTATGAACATTTGAAGAGTGACTTCTGTTTATAAAACAGTTCTGTGCAATGACCAGACGGTTTTTATTCCTCATTTTGTTAATTATGTTCATGCATCTTTCCTTTTGATCTTCCCAATAACTATATGAGGTGGACAGATATCATCAATCTCTCATTTTACTGATAGAAAATAACCTCTGAGAGTCTAAGTAACTTACTAGGGATAAACTAGTTCTATCCCTCGTAAGTTAGAACTAGTGAGTGAAGAGTCCAAGCTTAAGTCCAGGTCTTGCTCGCCAAAGTGGGAGGGTCTTACACATATTTTTTTAAATAAATGCTTTATTATTATTTTTTTTAACAGAGAGGAAGCTTGGTGGCAGATCTGTAGCCACTTGATGTTTTTATAACTAAGAATTATAGTTCAGGCTCTCTCTGCTGTAGAATGTAAAGGTGCACTAACACACGTACATGTAATTGTTAGGAAAATTAAGCTTAGTCACTAAAAGAAGACTCGCCATCTGAACTTTCTTCTGTGTTTTTTTCACCTTCACCATCAGGCACTGGATCATCTGGCCTTTCAGGAAAATCTGGGTCTAGTCCTTCCGATACCATTTTGTTTCTTATCGCCATCACTGGAACACCCACTTGAAGCATTTTGAGATATCTGGCATATCCTGGATCCTTGGCTACAGTTAAGAGATTTTCTGGTGTTACTTCACTTTGCTGTGGTCCAGAGTCCTGCAAACTGTTCTGCTGTGATTGCTCTCAAGTGGCTTCAGAATGTGTTCCATTTGTGATCCTAGTGACATTTACAGGAGATGCTTCAAGTGTGACATCATCTAGGCCTGGGATAGATGATAACTTTGCATCTAAAATATTGAGAGTTGTTTCAGTCTGCTGGATACGAAGAGAAAGGTCTGCTAGTTTCTTATCACAAACTAGAAAAGCGGTTGAGGAACTGTACAGTGTGCATGGCAAACTCACTTAGAAATGCCACCGTTCTTTTCTGTTGAATAGCTGGCACCTTAGTCAGGCCTATGCCTGAGCCCATGAGAGGAAGCCCATCCTCATCCGTCTCCTCAGCGGGCGGGGGACCCAGGACTCACCCTCAAACCCCTCCCCAGCCCAGCCCGCCCAACCCGGTAATAGCGTCCCAACGCCTCTCCTAGTCCCCTCTTACACACATTTAAACAATAAGGAAAATACATGTTTGATAACAAGCAGAAAGAGAAGGTACTTTTAAAAGAATGAAAATTAGAAAGATTATTGTCTTTTCTAGTAACAAAAAAAGAGCTTGGTGGATGTGGAACTCTAACATCAAGAATGAGAGAGAGACAGAGACAGTTCGTTCTTGACCTTGCCAAACTGCCCTTCATGTGGGATGCAACAGACTCATAAGCTCTATAAGGTCTTAGAAATCCAACCAGTCACCTTATTCCAACTAGCCTGGGACTGCTTCTAATGTAAGTTTGCCTTAAACACAGAGACCTGATATAGTTGCAACCGATGCACCTGTTGTACATTGACACACCATCATTGCCTGAAACTAAAAACCTGCTTAAAAAAATAAAGTCTACTAATTACTCCCACCTCTCCCCAGCAACAGTAGACTTGTGTATATTGTGTAGGTGTGTATGTGCAGCTATCTCTCCCCAGCAGCAGTAGACATGTGTATGTTGTGGAGGTGTGTATGTGCAGCTATGTACTGCTGTGTGTTGTGGAGACAAGCAGCACTGTCTAGTGAGTGACTCTGACACTGGGCTCCTGTCTCTCTAAGTTGCCTGGCAGTGAGCCAGCTCTCAGACTCAATGTCCCCCTGGGGACTTGAAGTTTCCAGGATCTGGAAACCGAGGCATCAGAGAATCCTCCTAGACAGTGGGCGCCTACGATGAGAACTGCTTGGTGTGCATGTGAAAGTCGCTCATTCGTGTCTGACTCTTTTCAACCCCATGGACTGCGGCCCGCCAGGCTCCTCTGTCCATGGAATTCCCCAGGCAAGAATATTGGAGTGGGTAGCCATTCCCTTCTCCAGGGGATCTTCCCAACCCAGGGATCAAACCCTGAATCTCCTGCATTATAGGCAGATTCTTTACCATCTGAGCCACCAGGGAGGGAAGGCCCTGGTGTGCATAAAGAAAATGTTTGGTGTGCATAAATAAAATGTTTAATCCCTCATGTGAGGATGCTTTTATACACCTCTCATAAAACAGAGGGATACCAGGGGTGGGTCAAGCCCTCTGGGGCTCTTCTCAGCACATGTCTTTCACTGGGCCCCAGCACATCTCTCTACAGGACACGGGAGGGACCCCGGGCCCCGCTGATCCTGCTCCTGTGAGTCCCACTCACACCAAGGGACACCAGCTGGTGTGTATCCTGAGCCCTTCACAGAACAGCTGTGCTGTCTTAGTTCAGATCCTGAAGAAATAAATGATTTCTGTAGCTAAGAGGACAAACCCTGTCCTGTGACTTGAAGAGAGTAAGTCCATTTCAGCTAGCAGAAGAGAATTTTCTGTTTCATCTCATAACACATGTGTTATCCCACTATCAGAATGAACAAAGCCCTGGAGTTAAATCTAAAGCAGAACAAGGATATTCTGAAGACCCTGTATAATAAGTGAAATGAAATATTAAGTGAAGTTAATCAGACAAAGACAAATATATGATATCACTTACATGTGGAATTTAAAAAATGATGTAAATGGACTTGTTAACAAAACAGAAATAGACTCACAGACATAGAAAACAAACATGGTTACCAAAGGGGATAGCAGGCAGGGAAGAGGCAAATTAGGAGTTTGGGATTAACACAGATACACTACTATATATAAGCTAGATAAAAACAAGGACCTAGTGTACAGCACAGGAAGTATACTCAATATGTAGTAATAACCAATAGTGGAAAAGAAGCTGTATATATATATCTGAGTCATTTTCTGTATACCCAAAACTAACACATTGTAAATTAACTATAGCTAAATTAAAAAATGGTTAAAAACTAAAGCAGCACAAGGATCTTTTGAAGACCTGTATAATAAGTTTCAGCCAAATCACCCCATTCACAGAATCTAAAAGACGACTATTTACTTTTCTTACTATTTTCAAGGGGAAGGTTTTTTTTTGGATCTCTTTCTCTTCAGATCTCCTGAATAATGCGGGTATATTTTCTTTCTAATGGCATGAAGAGGGCCCTGCTTCTGCTGACTTTATTGATCAGGTTTGAGCTAATGGTAGATGTTTGTTTGAAGTAGATTTTTGTATGTGTGCGTTTGAGGTAAAATTCATGCCAAGAGACAGGTGAAATAGTCCTCTGGGTTCTAGCTGTGACCAAGAAGGTTTTATCTTTTTTTCATTCCCCTTTCTTTTCTTTGGGAATGAAAATAACACTTAAATATCTTAGTTGGCTTTGTAGTTGTTCCAATTATTGGAGATCAAAAACATCTCATCAATTACATTACTGGGTCTAATATGACTACATTTCTACAATTACAAGGACCAGTTATATTTAAAAAGATACTTATTTTTGATGAAAACCTTAAAAGCTTATTAAAGCACTCTGATTTTCTTTTTTCTGGTAACTACTACCTGAAAATACCTCTGAATACTCTAAGGGAAAATATTTTGGAAAAATTATGTAAGAAGGTATAGAAATCACGTACAAACAAAAAGAGCCAAAATATGTATGTGTGTGTATATTTGTGTATCTATATATAGATAATACGCACACAGGTAGGGGCTTCCCTGGTGGCTCAGATGGTAAAGAATCTGCCTGCAATGAGGGAGACCCTGGTTCAATCCCTGGGTTGGAAAGATCCCCTGGAGAAGGGAAATGGCTACCTACTCCAGTACAGGACTTGATTGTGATGGGTATGCTGATATATTCAAACCATTTCATAAGATCTTGGTATTATTCTGTGCAATGGGCTTCCCAGGTGGCACCAGTGGTAAAGAATCCACCTGCCAATGCAGGAGACACAGAGGTGTGGGTTCCATTCCTGGGTTGGGAAGACCCCCTAGAGTAGGAAATGGCAACCTACTCCAGTATTCTTGCCTGGAAAATTCCATGGACAAGGGAGCCTGGCAGGCTACAGTCCATGGGGCCACAAAGAGTCGGACATGACTGAGCACACACGCACTGAGCCCATGTGAGGTCTTTCACCTCTCATACGCACATATATAACTGTATATATGTATATATATATATATGGACACGAATTTGAGCAAGCTCTAGGAGTTGGTGATGGACAGGGAAGCCTGGCGTGCTGCAGTCCATGGGGTCACAAAGAGGTGAACACGACTGAGTGACTGAACTGAACTGACATATATTATATGCCATATACTTTCTTCCTTCTACTCCTCCAAAATAGAGAATGTTATCCTTGTCTTATATACTCAGGAACAATTAGTAATGACATATTTCTAATGATTCCCTGGAAGTCTTGATAAAGTGGACTAAGATTGGTTGTTCCGTTGCTAAATCATGTCCTACTCTGCAACCCTATGTACTGCAGAAGGCCAGGCTCCTCTGTCCTTCACTATATTCCAGAGTTTGCTCAGGTTCATGTCCAGGTGATGTTTTCTAACCATCTCATCCTCTGCTGCCTCCTTCTCCATTTGCTTTCAGTCTTTCCCAGCTGAAAGCCTAGCTTGAAGGATTTTGAGCATAACCTTACTAGCATATGAAATGAGCACAATTGCATGGTAGTTTGAGCATTCTTTGGCATTTCCCTTCTTTGGGATTAGAATGAAAACTGACCTTTTCCAGTCTTGTGGCCCCTGCTGAGTTTTCTAAATTTCCTGACATGTTGAATGCAGCACTCTAACGGCATCATCTTTTAGGATTTTAAATAGCTCAGCTGGAAAGGGTAAGAACCTGTAATTAAGCTTTGTCTTGGTGGCATGAAATAAAGAAGGTGACACAGGAAGCTGAGGGCAGGATCCACCAGCTCCTTCTCTACCCTGTGGTTCTAGGTGATTCTTGCAAAGCCAGCCTTAGGCTGATGACTGCAGTGACAGCGATGTTGAAGCTCGAGATGAATCAGAATAAGGCCCAGAGACTGAACTATCAAGAGCTCTGCGGCCAGTGGCACAAGGACAATGCCAGTCAACCCTTTCCTTTTAACAACTTCTAAACATTAAAAAATTTATTTTTTCTGTGTTTTTCTGGGAGGAATGATTAGAATGTCTAGGATGGTAAGGCAAAGAGGAAAATGTAAAAGGGCGTTTAATATAATGGGAGGCAGAAAAAAAACATAATTCCTCTGTGGCCAGGTGGAGTTCTTCCAGCTCGATCTATGATAAAGGTGATGGACAATTGAGGATTTTCCTCCTGGACAATTATTATTATGCTACTGGGATCAGAAGCATTGATGCTGTGGATATCTTAGAAGAGAGCTGTTCTTGCGAATCATTTGTAATGGGTTTTTATCTCTAGTTATGAAAAACTTGATAACCAAATTTATAATACAAATAATTAAAAGGGCCTAAAAACTTAAAAAAATTATTTATTTGGCTGCACTGGGTCTCGGTTGTGGCCGGCAGGAACTTTAGCTATGGCACGTGAACACTTGGTTGTGGCAGGTGGGATCTAGTTCCCGGACGAGGGATCCCACCTGGGCCCTCTGCATTGGGAGCACAGAATCTTAGCCACTGGTCCACCAGGGAAGTCCATAAAAGGTCTAAAGAACTTTAATGGCAGAATTCGTTAAATCATGTAATACCAGTATCTTGGACTTCCCTGGCTCTCCACTTGCAATGCAGAGGACATGGGTTTGATCCCTGATCGGGGAACTGAGACCCACATGCCATGCAGCACAGTCCAAAAAAAAAAAAAAGGACCTTTCCAATTCAGTGCCTAGCTTGGGCATATTGAATGTGTAACCTGTGATCTGTCTGGACTGAAATAGGCCGTGTTAAGACAGTGTTCCGGAAGACACTTATTTGTCCTGCCCACTATTAACCTGAAATTTTACTATAGTCATTTCTAGAAGATATTCAATAAAATTTTAGATTGATTGCAAGCATAGTTCAATATTTATTAATTTGCAGGGAAATCAAGGAGTGTGCTGGTTCAGAAAGGGTATGAAAATGGAGGGGTTTTAGAGTTGGCAAACAATGCTTATGTAAGCAACTAGTTTAAACAACTATGAAAGGTTGAAGTTTCATTTCAAAGGTCACCGAAATATCCAGCCCACATTGTTTGTTGGGAAGGAAGTCCACACAGCATGGCTGGAGATGACAGACATGCAGATTCCCAGGCCCAGTGAAAGTAACACATCTCAGAAGCAAATATCAGGGGCTGCAGTATAGCCAGTAATGGAAAAGCAAGATTTCACTCCCAAGTTACATTAGGGCTAATAACCAGAGGCATGAATGGCACTGAAGCTTCAGGGGGGCCACCAGGTAACCAGGTTTGAATTTTGAGCTGCCCAAAGCCAGTGGTTTTTCTCCAATGCAGACAAATATGTCCATTTCTTCGGAGAAGGTAATGGCACCCCACTCCAGTACTCTTGCCTGGAAAATCCCATGGATGGAGGAGCCTGGAGTGCTGCAGTCCATGGGGTCGCTGAGGGTCGGACACGACTGAGCAACTTTACTTTCACTTTTCACTTTCATGCATTGGAGAAGGAAATGGCAACCCACTCCAGTGTTCTTGCCTGGAGAATCCCAGGGACGGGGGAGTCTGTTGGGCTGCCGTCTATTGGGTCGAACAGAGTTGGACATGACTGAAGTGACTTAGCATTAGCATTAGCATGTCCATTTCTTAGTTTGGGTACAATTTTTTAAAAACTCCTTTTGACAAAAGGTTTTTTGACTTGAAATTTATTGAGAATGACTAAAGAACCCATCTGCCAATGCAGGAGACATAAGAGACGCAGGTTCCATCCCTGTGTTCGGAAGATCTCCTAGAGGAGGCTATGGCAACCCACTCCAGTATTCTCGCCTGGAGAATCCCATGGACAGAGGAGCCTGACGGGCTACAGTCCGTGGGGTCACAAAGAGTTGGACATGACTGAAGTGACTTAGCACACAAGCATGCAAAACAAAAGAGCCTGGGATTCTGTTTCAGCCTACACTGGTCTGATACCACCCGGTGAACTGCAACCCAATTCTGGCACTAACCCCCTGGAGTTCGTGCAGATCCCCCCCCCCGCGCCCCCCCCCCGCAGTGGGAACTCAGTTCTCCGGAAGACTGCCCTCACTTCAGTTGCAAGGCACACTTTGAGGGTTCCTAAATCACCCACACTTTTGACCAGCTGGCTACGAATCCAGGAGGTTCCCACACTCTCCTCAGTTTTGGTAATTCTCTAGAATGACTCATGGAACTCAGGAAAGCACGATATGATTACAGTTTTATTATAAAGGATACAGATCAGGAGCAGCCAGATGACAAGATACACGGGGTGAGGTTCGGGAGGGTCCTGAACACAGTTTCTCTGCTGTGTCCGGGGAACCAGATGCCTCACCCTTCTGGCACACTGATGTGTTCACCAACCAGGATGCTCCCCTGAGCTCCAGGGTTCAGTTTTTATTGGGGCTTCATTGCATGGATATGATTGATTAAACCGTTGACCAGGTGACTAAATGCAGTTTCCAGTCCCGGTCTCCCCATGGTGGGAGTAGGACTAGACTGGTCACACATCATTTAAAGTTCTGATCGGGTGGTTGGTCTTTCCGGTGGCCAGCCCATCCTGAAGCGTGGCTCAGACAGTAAAGCGTCTGTCTGCAATGCAGGAGACCCAGCTTCGATCCCTGGGTTGGGAAGATCCCCTGGAGAAGGAAATGGCAGCCCACTCCAGTATTCTTGTCTGGAAAATCCCATGGACGGCAGACCCTGGTAGGCTACAGTCCATGGGGTTGCAAAGAGTCGGACACGACTGAGCGACTTCACTTTACTTCAAGTCATCTTATTATTATTTTTGACCTCATCACACAGCATATGGAATCTTAGTTTCCTGACCAGGGATCAAACCTGTGCCTCCTGCATTGGAAGCACAGAGTCCTAGCCACTGGACAACCAAGGAAGTCCCTGAGTCAGGAAAGCACAGTTTTATTATAGTTATTTATTACAGTTTTATTATAAAGGATACAGGTCGGGAGCAGATCGGGATATAGATCTTATTAATATAAACTTAAGTATGGCCCAGGGGCTCAGGAATAACAAATATACTTCTATCACTTGGGGAATTCCAAGAGTTTTAAAAGCTCTGTGCCATGAATCAGGGACAAAGACCAGACACATTCTTTATTATACCATAGCATAGGAACACATGTAATGTGAACATGTTTTGACATAACAAACTTCAAATGTTATATAGGGGATTCTGATACATTTCTCAAAATGGAACCAGGATGATCTTTTCAAGCCAGTATGTAGTTATGTCAGCCCCTGCTTGAAATCCTTCAGGGCCCTCTTGATGATCTTAGAATAAAGAGTAAAATGCTTAACCAGGTCTCCGAGGTCCTGTGTGGTGTGACCCTGTCCTTGTGACCACCCTCAGCTACCATACCCCACCTCCCTTGCTCCTAGGACCTGACATTTTAGTTTCCTGAATGTAGATTGATTGCTATGTTCCGATCATTCTGCTGGAAAGCTGTAAGAAATAGAAAATTAAGTAAAATTTCCCTGAGCACACACAGCTAGTTAGTAAAACAGTGGAATTAGAACACCAAACTCCTGACCTCAGAGTTAACGATCCTTTCTAGTCTACCTCCAAATTGGCTCACATTTGTGAGCAAATGAATAGAAAATTTGTGTTGACTGTCTTTCCACCTATCAAAGTATGTGGAAGCACAGCAAACGTTTTCCTATTAGTTTTACCTCATTAGATTCTTGGACTGCAGGAATGGGAAGAAGCAATTAATAGCAATACACTCAACTTTTCTTAACTTTCCCCTTCAGAGGTTCTGAGCAAAGAGACAAAAACCCAGCTCACCCGAAGGCTCCAATTAAAGGAAACTTGACTGTATACCCAGATGTTAAAATTGCTGACAATCACCCGAAATTTCTCCCTTCCATGTCCTCTTTGTGAAAAATGGCTGCTGAAGTCATCTGTACTAGACACTGATGTGTTTATACGCTCAGTTTTTATTAAAATCATGAGAAAAAGACCTTGGTTTACCCACCTAAAATAAGAAAGTGTTCTCAAACTATCTTATTATGAAGGACTTGTTTGTGGACACCCAAAAGAGTCCACAAAAGAATAAAGTACAGATAGAATTTAGGGAAGATGGAAGATCAAGTTTAGGGTTGTATGAAATTAAAAAAAAAAAGCATACAGAGAAAGTTTCCAGCTTTCCTAGTAGATCAAAGAGATGACTGAGTTCTCAGTCATCTTGTTCTTTCACCAACAGTCCTCATGTTGAAAAGAGTAAAATGGAGATGATTAACCCCAAAATAGGCAGGTCGTCTGGCCAAGAGGAAGAATCACCATCTGCTAGGAAGACCTGTCCTAAATCTTTTGCATCTCCTCTAAGGTCTAAAGACGTTTGTCTTTTCCATTGGACTTCTCCGGTGTCCTCACTCAAGCCTTCCTGACACAGACACTTGCTTCCTGATTCCACATTCACACAAATCGACTGGTACTGTGTTTCATGACTTGGAAGAATTTTTCTCTTTTTAATGAGGATGCACTCAGGATAAGATCTGCAACAGCAGCAGTTTTAGAATTAATCATTCCGCTTGTTCGTGTTTAAAGCTCAAGTTAATAACTCCTTCAAAATAAATCTCAAAACCAAGTGGACCAACTGTAATCAAAATTCTGGTGCACAGCCCCGTGGCCCACAAACCACTGCCTTCCCAGGTGTGCTCCTGAATCGCTATGGATTGTTTTCTCAATTTGTTCACATCATTAATAGAGACAGGTGCAAAAAGCAGCTCAGCTCTTTTCCTCCGTTGGCTCCTGCTCTGGGTGTCTTCTTTTTGCCCTTCCAGACTCACTTTCCACCCATCCACTCCCAGACAGAGAGGCTGGCCCATATGGACATCATGAACATACTTTGATGGGTTCTGGCTTCTGGTTGGGTTCAGCTGCTGTTGGCATCAGCAGATCATGGAGATGGAGGGCGCAGAGGGAGGTGGAGATATTTATTACACCCACATGTTCCCTTCCAACTCAAGACGGATGCCTGCATTCCACTTCCCATGGGTGGCTCTTTCCTTGTAGCTACTCTCTGGGTGTTCCAAATCTCCCTTTCTGAGACTCTTCAAGCCAGAAGTATCCATTGTTCAGTTCAGTTCAGTTCAGTCGCTCAGTCGTGTCCGACTCTTTGCGACCCCATGAATCGCAGCACGCCAGGCCTCCCTGTCCATCACCAACTCCCAGGGTTCACTCAGACTCACATCCATCAAGTCAGTGATGCCATCCAGCCATCTCATTCTCTGTCGTCCCCTTCTCCTCCTGCCCCCAATCCCTCCCAGCATCAGAGTCTTTTCCAGTGAGTCAACTCTTCGCATGAGGTGGCCAAAGTACTGGAGTTTCAGCTTTAGCATCATTCCTTCCAAAGAAATCCCAGGGCTGATCTCCTTCAGAATGGACTGGTTGGATCTCCTTGCAGTCCAAGGGACTCTCAAGAGTCTTCTCCAAGACCACAGTCCAAAACCATCAATTCTTCGGCGCTCAGCCTTCTTCACAGTCCAACCCATCCATTGTTGGATCCTGCAAAATTAAAAAATGTCAAATTCAAATCCCCAAAGTCTTCCAAACCAGAAGTTATCCAGTGATGATCTCCTCCAAAAGTAAGTCACACACAAAAAAGACAAAAACGAGCCGTGAATCTAGATTAGAGATAGCTAGTGGTTGAACCTTGGGTGTCTCTCGCAATGCCTTTGGGGTCCACAGAAGGGTTCTTAATCTGTAAAATGAGTAGAATAAGTCACATTTACTTTCATTTATAGGAAGAGAAGGAGAGAAGGTCCTATTTATTCCTCCTTGATGCCCTGATGGGCAAGATTTTATCCATGTGGGACAGAGCCTGGGGGCTCTGGGGCCTGAAGAGGTGGGAGTGTTGTGCTTGTGTGGACATAGCTGAAGTTCCCTCCCTCGCCTGAAGGGGTCAGCAAAGGCCCAGGAAGGGTGGCGACACCTTGCCTCCCAGGAGGGAGAAAACGCCGAGGCCCTCAGTTCCCGGGGGATAGCCCCTAACCACCCGCTTTGTGCTTTCTCTGCCGGGGCAGGGACGGATTCTCCCACAGGGCTCCCCTAACTGCGCGGAGATGCTGGCGCTGGCCCTAGCTGTTGAAGAATGAGAGGTCTATGTGGAACACAGGAATGGGAGTGGACCTGCGGGTCCAGATTGAGGAGGGCCACAGGGTGTCGAATCCCCCAGCTCGGCCCTCTTGGACACTTTCCCTGGGTTGTCTGCACCCCATCCAAAGTCTGTAATCAAGCCATCAAAACTGATAGGATGATTTCCGCATTAAATGAAATTATGGATGAAGAATGGGGATGGAGGAAACAGACTAATGGTTCTAATGTTTTTTCCCAACCTTTCATTTCTCAGTAAAGTGCAGTCATCTGATTCCTCGTTTGTGTGCTAGGAAAATGATGGCTCCTCTGAGAAGCTCTTAGCTATCCTCATTTTCTTCCTTGCTCCCTTGGGTCTCCTGGGTGGGTTCAGGCAGGAGAAACCATGACAGAGGTGGGTGGTAAGTCCCAGTCTGTCCCTCAGGTGAGCTTCTGGTTTCCTACCGGTTTCATTGCTTGCCATATGTGTAGTAGTCAAAAATATTTAATTTTCAATTACAAGAGTGTGACAAGAATGCAATCTTATTATTAAAACACAGAGAAGACAAAAGCTTCATTTTACCTGACTCCTCTGATCTACTCCCTTTCTCAGAAGTATCTATCATTGTTGATTTGGGAAATATCCTTCTCTATATATGTTGTGGTTTGTAAATATGTCCACAGTTATTTGATACTACTTCTTCAAAAGGTGAAGCCTAATTCTCCTCACCTTAAGTGTAGGAGGTACTTAGTGACTTGCTTTTTAAAGTACAGAATGTGGCAGAAGTAGTGATTTGTGGTGTCTGAGATTGGGATTGGAATGACATTGAGTTTTCCCCCTCATTCTGGGACCACCTGCTCTGGGGAAAGCCAGCTACCATGTTGCGAGGTAGACCTAAGGAGAGGCCCATATTGTGGGTAACTGAGGCCTCCTGCCAACAGCCGTAAGATTGAGCCATAAAGAAATTATTGTAATAGATTCTGAGACTGGTGAGGGCACAGGCTCCATGATGTCAAGGTTCTGTGTTCCTGGAAATGAGCAGAGGACAGAGCACATAATCCCCAGGGACATTTTTCTATTGACAAAGAGTACCTCAGAGTTTATATAGTAGGTAAGACTAGTCCCAGAGCTTGGGTTATGTGGTGGTTGCTTACCTTTGCTGCCAAAATTACCCTTCAGGATAAGAACACTTATTATCTCAACTTCTGGGAGTGCAGCTGGCAGAAAGTCCTCAGCAATCAACACCCTTCAGGGATTTCTGAAGAGAGCCAAAGAGAACCCCCCATTCCGGCAACCCACGTCCAGTGGTCGGTGAATGAATGGTATGGAGCCCAGGCCTCTCACTCCAGCTCAGGGGAGTTCTGAAGGGTCATCCCATCCTCAGCTCCCTGCAGGACCAACTGAGATGTTCCACTGAGACTGCCTTCAGCTAGACCTTATCCTCTGCCCAACCCTGCTCCCCTCTCTTCCCTTTCCCAGGTGTTGGTATCAAAAGCACTCCCCAGCAAACCTCCTACATGTTAATCTCGGTCTCAGAGTTGGCTTCTTGGGAAACTCAAGCAGGGATGGTGGGCACCAGGGTGTTCTAAAAAAGCAGATGATGGCACAGGGTTTTAGAACTGGATTACTGGCTACCCAGCTGGCATCACTGTTTGGAGTGATTCTCCTTTTGGGAATGAAATGGCAGGGTTTTTATTTTACTTTTTTAAACTATTTTGTATTGGGGTACCTAGCAAATATACTTTTTACTTTATATTGGCATATAGCCATCAACTTCCCTAGTGGCTCAGTTGGTAAAGAATCTGCCTGCAATGCAGGAGACCCAGGTTCAATCCCTGAGTCAGGAAGGATCTTCCTGGGGAGGAGGAAAGGGCAACCCACTCCAGTATTCTTGCCTGGGAAATCCCATGGACAGAGGAGCCTGGCAGGCTACAGTCCATGGGGTCCCAAGGGTCAGACACGACTAAACCACCACCATAGCCAATTAACAAAGTTGTGACAGTTTTAGGTGAGCAGTGAAAGGACTCAGCCATACGTATATATGTGTCCATTCTCCTTCAAACTCCCCTCCCATCCAGGCTGTGAAATGGCAGGTTTTTAAAAAGCAATTTATACCTTTCTGTAATATTTGACTTACATCCAGGTATCATATTGCTTTCATTTGTAAATGGTTAGTAGAAAATGTCTGAGATGTGGTATTATAAGCTATTTAAATTTTATTCTTTACATTTTTTTGTTTTAAAAACAAAATGATTGCATGAGGTTTAAGAATATCCAGAAATCAGGAAAAGAACTGGGGAGTGGGTTACTACTTTGTTCCTGTCTTTGGGCTGCAAATATTTGTCAGTTAGATTCTAAAACTTCAGACAAAGCAGCCTGGTGGAGTCCATTTGTGTGTCATCACGTGGCAGCTTCTCCAGCCCTCACCCACCACCCCCGCCTTCCCAGTAAGAGCAGCCACCTCCTAGTGGGTTATGGGTGGGTGTAAAATGTGTGTGTGTGTGTGTGTTGAGTAGTGTGGAGAGATAACGCCCTCTCCTCTGGGTTACACCTGCTCAAAACAGCCTTGAGCCCTTGGTGGGGGGGCAAAAACCTGATTTGGGGCTGACAGGGTCAGGGCAGTTTCTGGCATCAGCTGAGTCCTCTTTCCACCGCGTCTACCTCCTTCTCTCCCTACACAATTCTCTTTCAGGGGCCACATCAGTGGACCTGCCAGCTGGTCTTGGTCAGGGCCACTCTAGCTCCTCAGAGATTCTGTAGGAACCTTGGTTGTCAAAGGGATTCAGCTTCCTTCCTCTTAGGAGTTCTGCTTCTGTGCAAATGTGTAGGAGCAAAGAGAGATCTGCTGGGATGCCTGCAAGCATCCAAGAACCATGTACTATATCCTAGTGGATAATACATCAGGGGAGGGCTAGTGGGGCACCATTTATCTACAGAGTCTGAATCCAGGCCCTCATTCAGTTTAATATCCTTTATTAGTATAACAATAATTCACAAAGGGAGGAATTGCTCCATTGTTCCTGTTACATTTCTGGTAACCAGTTAGATTCGAGATAAAATTGTTAGGTTTGGTCAGTGCCCTCAGGTTCTCTCTCTCTTTGTCTCCCAGGGAATGTCTAGCCTTCCCAGGGAGTATTAATTCCTCAGGGGCCCTGAGGGAAGGTTAGTGATTCTGTATCTCAGCATTTTGGTTCAGACACAGGAAATGTAACTGGACAGTGTATGGGGCTGGAGAAGGGAAGAGTTCTTCCTTCTAAGTTCTAAGCCAGAACTTCACGACTCTGCATTTGACGGTGGAACACTGGTTCTGCTGTGGGATTGGCTGTTTTCTGTTTGGGGATTAGTGTGGCTACTGGTTTCTCTTCACATCTGATTTGGAGATGCTAAGGGTGTGCCTCTGATCCAAGCTCCCTTAATTATCCTAATGATTCAACAAGAATTTATCAAGAAGCTGCTATGTGATGGTCGAATGACCCCACACTGCCTTCAGCTTAGAAAGTTTATATGCCATTGCTAAACAACATCACTGCAGTGAGAAAAATGAGGCAAGTGTCCAGGGGTGGAGAAGGGCATCCAAGAACCTGTTTATAGCTTCAGTGCCCTCAGGGCATGAAGCCACAGGATAGCTAGGATGGACCTGGGAAGGACTGGGGTAGGTTCTAAATAGGAGGAATAAAGAAATCTGCTCAACTCATATCCTGGGTGACTTCTGGAAATAGCCTCCCGGCTCCACTGCTCCAGTGCCCCAGTGGGTACCTGTCCATTGTCATATTCTGGCATCTCAGTCTCTGCACGTGCTTGTCCCCTAAAGCTGTTCTTCCTCCTGAAGTTGGTGGCAGGTGGTACTCTCTGGGAAGTCAACTGGGGAGGCCATAGCCTTTGTGAGTAGGAGGGAGTTAGCCAGAAGGAGAAGTCATGGCTATCTTAGAGATAGTCTCCAGGAAGGCGAGAGGCTATGAAGAGGCTCTTGCCCCTGACTCAGACTTGCATAGGGAGTCCAGTTCCTTCCTTTTTCTGGGCTTCAGGGAGTCTATGCTTGAGATTACTACTAGTGATGGGGAAAAGTGACTGCCTGACCCTCCCCCTCCCTACTCACTTATGGTAATCGGGCGGGCTGTTAGGTTAGGTAATAAGCAACCCCCAAATCTCCGTGGGTTAACCCAGGAAGAATTTATTGCTTGTGTCACAGTCGAGTGCAGGCTCTGTGTCCCTCCTGGGCAGCTGTTCTTCAAGTAGAAACTCAAGGAATCTGGCTGCTTCTACCTGGCAACGCCAGCATTTCAGAATTCTTTACTTCCAATCATACCAACAGGAGAGAGGGTGAGCCAAGGTTCTTGGGGGAATCTTAAGAAAGCCAGGCACAGGCAGAAATTATGACGTAGCTTCAATTTAGCCGTCAGGGAGGCTGAAGCTCTAGTCTTTCCATGTCTGCAGGAGAGGAAATGGGATGGTCAGCACCACGCCTGTGTCTGTTATATTCATGCAGAGTCTTCAGCCCCCACAGCTGTCTCAACTACTTAGTTTTCAGATGTCCCTCCAGACCGGTCTCCCTCTCCAGTACAGAGTTTCAGCTTTCTTGATTTTTTAAAACTTTAATGGTCACCTGTGTACGGATCGCACATAAATATTTGAGACTTAAGGCGCTGTGTGGTTCCATGACCACCATGTAGTAAGTTGTTTGACAATGTTTGCTTAGTTGAATGAAGGGAGAAGGCTAAGGATGTCTGGAGAAGCCATCTCGGAATCAAATTCAAAGTGTCAACTACAAACTGCCTGTCAACTACAAATTGGCTCTTGCCAAGAGCGTTTCCCAGCGACTGAACAGCAACAACAAGGGCATTTGCCATCTGCCTCTGCAGAGACTGAACCCTGTGCTGCTGCAGCTGCTGACCTTCAACACCCGCTGAGGGGAGTGCAGGGTGGAGAGTGAGGCACTCTGTGCTCCAGGGAAACTGGTGGAACAAGTCTTTAGGAAGTTAATGCTTTTAGGAACCGATTTCATGATTCCAATCCTTGCATCTCTTTATATCTGCTACTGCAGCTGCTAAGTCGCTTCAGTCGTGTCTGACTCTGTGTGACCCCATAGACGGCAGCCCACCAGGCTCCCCCATCCCTGGGATTCTCCAGGCAAGAACACTGGAGTGGGTTGCCATTTCCTTCTCCAGTGCATGAAGGTGAAAAGTGAAAGTGAAGTCGCTCAGTCATGTCCGACTCTCAGTGACCCCATGGACTGCAGCCTTCCAGGCTCCTCCATCCATGGTATTTTCCAGGCAAGAGTACTGGAGTGGGGTGCCATTGCCTTCTCCTAGTCTTCATATCTAGAAAAGCACTAAATCCCTTCATGGTGACACACCACATTAGTTTGATCTCTGGTGAGCAGCTAAGATCAATCATGTGAGTGTTTTGTGACCGACTCCCAATAAAACCTCTAGACACCAAGGGTTGAGTGAGCTTCCCTAGTGGACAGCACTCTGTACATACTGCCAATACTGATGCTAGAATTAAGCATGCACACCTTCTCTTGCACACCAGCATCTCCTCTTCCTGCCTAGATCTGTGGGGCAGACTGCGGACCTCTTGGGCAGGAGCCAAATGAAACGGAATTGATTTGATTCATGTCATGTCCTTCCCTAGGAATGGTTATAAGCAGTAGTATCCCTGTGACTCCATCTCCACCTCCTTGACTGCCTCTCACTGTGGCCACCAGCCCCTCCCAGTCCTCGCCCTTCCCCGTGTGGCACAAGGTACCTGTCATGCCCAGCCCCTCCCTCTGCAGTGCTGCCACTGCCCAGTTCACCTTCTGCTGCTTCCTGCCGCTGACCACCACGTGGGCCCCATCCTGGGCCAGACCCTGGGCGATGGTGAAGTTGATCCTGCAGGAGAGATGAAGAAGATGTGACAGTCAGCCCAGGGCTGAGCCCTTCCTTTCTTGCTGCATTTCTAGCCTTAAGGCCCCAAGTGAATTTCCTACTATCCTGGAGCAGCTAACCTTGTGCCCTGCTCACGGATGATCAGAGGACCGGAGAGACTCAAGAGGGCACTTTCCTTCATGGGTGTGTTGGACAGCCTGCCTGTGTATATCAGATTTTAGCTTCACTTTCTATTCAAACAACTGCAACCTGAGAGTTTGTTGCCTCCAGTCTGTGAAACCACTGGGCACCTACAAGCATGCAACTTGGAAGCATGGGGTCTAACTCCATCCAGGGCGTCTCTCGATCAGTGGAGGAAGGATACGAATGGCTGAACTGTCCCCCTGACTTTCCCTGATGGATGCTCTGAGATGTAGTTCCTAAGTTGCCCGGAGGACCTGTAGAATCTAGCACCTGGTGGCCTGTAGTGGCAGCCAACTCCATGACCGGCCCATGCTGGCTTTCTCTCCTTTCCTGCTCCCCTCCTCTTTCTCCTTAGGGTCACATTCCCAAATAAACTACGCCACTTCTACCTGGTAGGCTCTGCTCTGTGGGGATGAATTAAGACAACGAGGTTGACAAAATCTAGAGATGCCCACAATTCCCAGGTCCCCCAAACGTTCTCTCATGCAGTTGTAGAGCCTGTGACCACGGCGACTTTGTTGATGGGGTTGGTGTTACCCCTGGCTCCCCTGCTGGTGTTCCTCATGGACAGCGAGGCCTTAGAGGGCAGGAGGCCTCTCCAAGCTTGGGTCAGGGGCCTAAACATACTGGTTTCTGTTGGGTCTTTCTCTTGGTGAGCTTGGTCTAGAGAGGTTTCTAGAAAGTTAATACAGTTGCAGGCGGCAGCGCCTCTGCTTAAGGAGCTGATGCAACACCTCCCTGGTTGGGCTAGATCCCGGGCGGTCTGGGGATCACCCTGGGAAGCTCAGCCTAGAGCCTGTTCTTCTAGTCCTTCTCATGGTTTTCTGAACACAGACTTTCCCATATGAAATCTTTTCTGTTTACACTAACTGGAGTCATTTCTGCTGTTTAGAAGCAAATCCTAACCTATTCTCACACAGGTTCAAAAATTATTTATTCATCGAGACCCTTAGGATAATGAACATGTACTATACAGGTTTGCTGCCTGAAGACCAAACAAATTGAGGTGTGAAAGGGCTTTGTAAAGTACCTAAAATATAAGCAGTTCTGTAGCTTCTTATAAGGCTTGATGTGCGTTTCATCATCCTATCCTTGAGAGACCCCTGGCCTGAACCTCTGGATGCAGCTCACCCTGCTTGCAGTGCTTTGGCCTGCCTGCTTTCCCTCCCCCGGCCTCTTCTCTGTTTTCAGTGCATCAAGGGGATCCCTTCTGATGTATTATCTCCTCCATGTGACCTAGTGGTCCTGTGCTTACTCCCCTTCTAGCATTTATGGGACTGACTCTAACGGACTGTGCTACATTTATCACATTTAACAGGGTGCCCACCACCTGGTACTTGCTTAACAGATATTTGTTAAAGGAATGAAAAAAAAAATGAATGAATTGAGATTTGGCTGCAGTGAGCTAGTGAGGTTGTAGGGACCCCTTTAGACCCCTGGGTTAAATTTCTTAGTCACACTCTTCCCCTGCGCTGTCCGGCTGTGTCTGCGAACATTTACTTTCAAGAAGCCATTCTTGGTTTTTAAATCCTCAGGCTTTGAATGGCATCAGGCCTTGTGTGCACAGCGAACTTGTGTTTTCCTGATGTTTAGGATTCTGAGCCTCTGCTCAAATCTCCACAAATCTATAGTTCTGAACTGATTTACATAAAACCAATTCCCTTATTTAAGCACTTAAACTTTAGTAAATCTTAGGCAAATATCAAAGCAGGTAGTGCTTTTGAAGTAAACTATATATACAAAAATTCATAATCTTTTATCTCAGAAACTTAGCCCCTATGGTTCCTATTCATTTATTATGGTTCCTTACCTCCCCTGTAGCCAGGGATTCAAAATAGAAGGGTTTCCTCATCCTCCTACTTAACTTTTTGTCAGTGTCACTCCAGGCAGTTTATTCTTAAATCTCTGGGGCTTCATCTCGTCCAAGAACAGAATCCCTCGATTTCCATTCCCCAAACCATTTCTCAGTCTTTTTGACAAGGAAGAATCTACCTGGGGAAATCAAAAAGCTAAGCATTTCTTCCCTCACCCCTCTGCCTGTTTCCTTCACATCTTCCTTTATTTTGGAAAAAAAGATACAGAATCTAGGAGTGTACTAGTTTCCTCATTTTTTTTCAACAAAAATTTAATGGGAACCTGCTATGTACTGAGTGCGTGGAATACAAAGACGCCTCTATCATAGTTTTACCTTTGGCACTCAAAGTGAACTTGTGCAACACAGATTGGGGCTTGAACCCGTGGCCTTCTAATTGAGATCACTCACCTGGTCTCAGGACTCAGTGAAGCTCAGATTCTTGATGTCATGACATAGAAAGAATTCAGTAGGAAACAAAATGATGAAGAAGTGAATTTATTTAGACAGAAACATACTCCACGGACAGAACGTGGGCCATCTCGGAAGGCAAGCGCAGCACCGTGGTATGGGGTTGTCAGATTTTATGTGCGTGCTTTGTCGCGCAGCTATGTCCAACTGCTTGCAACTCCACAGTCTGGAGTGGATAATTTCACAGGCTAATGAGTGGGAGGAGTATTCTAGCTATTTTGGGAAAGGGGTGGGCATTTCCAGGAATTGGGCCATGGCGGCCCACTTTCTGACCTTTATGATTGGCCTTGGAACTGCCATGGAGCCTGTGAGTGTGTCATTTAGCTGATGTGTTAAAGTGAGCATAGTCTGAGGCTCAAGGGCTAGTAGAAGTAGACTCATCTGCCATCTTGGACCTATTTGGTTCTAATCAGTTTATGTCGTGTCCTCAGGCTATGTCACTCTTTTAAAGGTTGTGAAAGAAGGAAAGATAGCATAAGTCGTGTCCGACTCTTGCGATCCATGAACTGTAGCATGCCAGGCCCCTCTGTCCATAGGATTCTCTGTCCATAGGATTCTCCAGGCAATAATACTGGAGTGGGTTGCCATTTCCTTCTCCAGGGGAACTTCCCAACTCAGGAACTGAACCGCAGGTCTCCCATATTGCAGGCAGATGCTTTACCAACTGAGCTATGCAGGAAGCCCCTAAAAGGTTAAGCCCTGCCCTCTTCCCCCCTGCTTCAAAAGTTCTCATACTCTGAACTGGGTCTGCAGACAAAAAAATGGTTATTATCCATAGTGTTAGGAGGTAAATATGATGAACACAGTTTCCAAACATTGAGGTTGCAGTGGTTAGATAAAATATATGGGGAAAAGTAATACCAGAGTGGACTCAGGAAAAGGAGCTTTTCTTATTGTGATTTTTACTTTAAAAGATGCATGCTTTTTAAGAAAGGGGTAAATGTTCACTGTAAAATTAAAAAATATATATTTGAGAAAATTCAGGGAAAAGTTGTGAAAGGCTTCATAGTGAATCTGACTTTGAAATGGACTGATGTCTTCCATGGTAAGCCAGGCTTTGTCTAGCACACTCTTCAGGTGATCAGATTCTGTGGGGTCACTGCACCTTTCATTGCCTTTGAGTTATTTACAACTGATAGCAATGCAAATGATGCCTATCCATCATTTATACCCTATGCAAATAAATGTTGTCTGGAGGAGATTCAATTGGTTTCCTTCCCTCCACTGTGGAAGAAATCAGCTTTGCATCTATTAAGCAAATTTATTTTAGTTTTCCTTATGGTCTCCCTCTATGTGTGGTTCTTTGAATTCACTTTTGAATCAGTTATAATATCTTAGTGGTTCCCTTCATGAATTATTGAGTTAAGTAAAAATTTTGGTACTTGTTCATTTTATATTTGTATGACAGTATGACTTTGCCTTATAAAAAATTATCCTTCAACAGAAGAAAGTAAAAATTTGATATCAAGTTAAATATTGTTTGTTTTTTTTTTTTAACAATTCCCTTAGCTACCTCTCTGCATATGCATTCTCATATAAAATCCGTGTATTCAATTTTGCAGAAAGGGATCACAGTACAGATGGCTTTTCCCTTTCTCCATCCTTCCCACCTTTTCCCCTCTTCTTTTGTTTTTCCTTTCCTCCCTTCCTTTTTTCTTCTTTTCCCTTCCTTCCTTCCTCTCTCTCTCTCTTTCTTATATTTACTTATTTGTGATGTGGGCCTTTTTAAAAAAATTATTCACTTATGTTTGGCTGTGCTCGGTCTTTTGTTGTTGCACCAGCTTTTCTCTAGTT
Source organism: Bos grunniens (assembly GCF_055505025.1). Taxonomy (NCBI): domain Eukaryota; kingdom Metazoa; phylum Chordata; class Mammalia; order Artiodactyla; family Bovidae; genus Bos; species Bos grunniens. Next base: position 81,219,349 of record NC_141174.1, on the reverse strand, counting down.
GTGGAGAGCGAGGGCTAGTCTCTAGTTTTGGTAAGAAGTGTATACTTCTTTTGTGGAGGCTTCTTGCCGTGGAGCACGGGCTCTGGGCACTCAGGCTTTCAGTAGTTGCAGCACGTGGGCTCAGTAGTTGTGGCTCCCAGGCTCCAGAGCACAGGTTCAACAGTCGTGGTGCATGGGCTTAGTTGTCCCATGGCATGTGGAATTTCCCCAGATCAGTGATCAAACCCATGTCTCCTGCATTGGCAGGTGGATTCTTGACCATGGAGCTACCAGGGAAGCCCTGATGTGGACCATTTTTTAAGTCTTTACTGAGTTTGTTACAATATTGTTGCAGGAAGGGGGACCCCTTCCAGGACCTGAAACTGGGCTCTTGTCTAACACTCGGAAATGAATTGTTCAAGGAGACATGTGCTCACAAACCAAGAAATTTTATTGGGAAAGGGCACCCAGGTGGAGAGCAGTAGGGTAAGGGAACCCAGGAGAACTGCTCTGCCGCATGGCTTGAAGTCTCGGGTTTTATGGTGATGGGATTAGTTTCCGGGTGGTCTTTGGCCAATCATTCTAATTCAGAGTCTTTCCTGGTGGTGCACGCATTGCTCAGCCAAGATGGATGCTAGAGAGAGGGATTCTGGGAAGTGGACAGACACGTGGTGTTTCCTTTCAACCTTTCCCTAACTCTTCCGGTTGGTGGTGGCTTATTAGTTCTGTATTCCTTATCAGGATCTCCTGTCATAAAACAACTCATGCAAATGGTTACTATGGTGCCCAGCCAGGGTGGGCAGTTTCAATCAGTGTGCTTCCCCTACCAATATTGCTTCTGCTTTACATTTTGGTTTTTTGGCCATGAGGCATGCGGGATCTTAGTTCCCTGGCCAGGGATTGAACCTGTATACCCTGCATTGGAAGGCAGATTCTTAACCACGGGACTACCAGGGAAGTCCCTCCTTAGCTGATTCTTAAAGGATGAATGAAATAAGGAGTTTAGGAATATGAGAGGGCACACCAAGTGCAAGGAAGGTGGCAAGGAGAAAAAGCATAGTGGGAGAAACTACAGAGAGTTCGGTATTCCTGGAACATCCAGTGTGAAGTGGGGATGGGCTGGAGATGAGGCTAGGGAATTAGTTAAGGGCCAGATGGTGGCACTTATTGAATGCTGAGATAGAGAGCCTGGGCTTTATCTAGAGGACAGAGGGGAGATATTGAAATTTAATAAGGAAGGTGAAAGGGTCAGATATTGACATGGTTAGATTTTTGCCTTCTAGAGACAATTTCTGTGTGTGTGTGTGTGTATGTGCTTATGCACAGTTTGATCTGGCAGCTAAGAGATTACTGTAGCAGGAGATACGAAGGTCCTAAATCAATTGAATACTGTCAGGAAATAGATGACAGAATCAAACTGGATAAATTAAAGAGAGTTTTCATGAAGGGACTATTTTCAGAGGTACGGTATAGGAAAGGTGCAGGGATTGTGTGGTACCTGGAGTCAGCAACAGGGGAGTCAGCAACAGCTACCATCCAGGCCTGAAGGGACAAGAAGAGGAAGTTATTCAGTCAGTCAGTTGTGTCTGACACTTTGCGACCCCATGGACTGCAGCATGCCAGGCTTCCTTTCCATCACCAACTCCTGGAGCTTGCTCAAACTCACGTCCATTCCGTTGGTGATGCCATACAATAATCTCATCCTCTATAATCCCCTTCTCTTCTTGCCTTCAATCTTTCTCACCATCATGGTCTTTTCTAATGAGTCAGCTCTTCGGATCCAGGTGACCAAAGTATTGGAGCTTCAACTTCAGCATCAGTCCTTCCAGTGAATATTCAGGACTGATTTCTTTTAGGATTGACTGGTTTGATCTCCTTGCAGCCCAAGGGCCTCTCAAGAGTCTTCTCTAACATCACATTTATTTTTAAAATTTTTCATATGAATTTATTATTTTAATTGGAGGCTAATTACTTTACAATACTGTAGTGGTTTTGCCATACATTGATATGAATCTGCCACGGGTATACATGTGTTCCCCATCCTGAACTCCCCTCCCACCTCCCTCCCCATCTCATCCCCTGGGTCATCCCAGTGCACCAGCCCCGAGCACCCTGTCTTGTGCGTCGAACCTAGATTGGCGATTCATTTCACACATGATAATATGCATGTTTCAATGCCATTCTCCCAAATCATCCCACCCTCGCCTTCTCCCACAGAGTCCAAAAGACTGTTCTATACATCAGTGTCTCTTTTGCTGTCTCACATATAGGGTTATCATTACCATCTTTCTAAATTCCATACATATATGTTAGTATACTGTATTGGTATTTTTCTTTCTGGCTTACTTCACTCTGTATAATAGGCTCCAGTTTCATCCACCTCATCAGAACTGATTCAAATGTATTCTTTTTAATGGCTGAGTAATATTCCATTGTGTATATATACCACAGCTTTCTTATCCATTCGTCTTCTGATGAACATCTAGGTTGCTTCCATGTCCTGGCTATTATAAACAGTGCTGTGATGAACATTGGGGTACACATGTCTCTTTCAATTCTGGTTTCCTCAGTGTGTATGCTCAGAAGTGGGATTGCTGGATCATAAGGCAGTTCTATTTCTAGTTTTTTAAGGAATCTCCACACTGTTCTCCATAGTGGCTATACTAGTTTGCATTCCTACCAACAGTGTAAGAGGGTTCCCTTTTCTCCACACCCTCTCCAGCATTTATTGCTTGTAGACTCTTGGATGGCAGCCATTCTGACTGGTGTGAAATGGTACCTCACTGTGATTTTGATTTGCATTTCTCTGATAATGAGTGATAAGATCACATTTTGAAAGCATCAGTTCTTCGGCACTCAGCCTTCTTTATGGTGCAAATCTCACATCCATACGTGACTACTGGAAAAACCATAGCTTTGACTATACAGACCTTTGTTGGTAAAGTTGTGTCTCTGCTTCTTAATACACTGTCTAGGTTTGTCATAGCTTTTCTTCCAAGGAGCAAGCATCTTTAAGTGGGTTACCCCAACAAAGAGAGCTAGAGGGCTGTGCATCAGGAGCTGTGACTTCAGGTCAAGTGTTTTGGCAAGATTCAGGCACCCCTGCAGGAGGGAGCCAAAACAGTGATTCAAGATTTCGTTTTCTGAATCTACAACTTCATTCCTTTCCCTTCTCTGACCTACTATTATCAATAATATTACCATCTATGGTGCCCTCCATTGTCAGAACCCTTTGGGAAGCCAGGTGTAATCTATATAGGTCAGGTATAGACAGCCTCCAAGAACACAAAACAGAGTAGAGACCAGGAAGGCATAATTCTGAAGGGGCAAGTACAAGATAGTGTTGGGGAGGAAAAAAATTTCTCCTACCTATTGGCTGGTGTATTCATTAAACTGACATAAGACAGATTTTTTTTTAAATTGTATAAGGCCATTTATATAATGTCTTCAGCCACACAAAGCAACAGCTAACATTTATCAAATATTTACTATAAGGCTAATATTATTCTAATACATTATATGAGTCAAGTCAATCCACAGAACAATCTGAAGATAGGTGGTTTATTATCCCCATATACAGGTCAGTTCAGTTCAGGCACTCAGTCGTGCCCGACTCTTTGCGACCCCATGAACCGCAGCACGCCAGGCTTCCCTGTCCATCACCAACTCCCGGAGTTCACTCAAACTCACGTCCATTGAGTCAGTGATACCATCCAGCCATCTCATTCTCTCTCCTCCCCTTCTCCTCCTGCCCCCAATCCCTCCCAGCATCAGGGTCTTTTCCAATGAGTCAACTCTTCGCATGAAGTGGCCAAAGTACTGGAGTTTCAGCTTTAGCATCAGTCCTTCCAGAGAACACCCAGGACTGATCTCCTTTAGGATGGATTGGTTGGATCTCCTTGCAGTCCAAGGGACTTTTAAGAGTCTTCTCCAACACCACAGTTCAAAAGCATCAATTCTCCGGTGCTCAGCTATCTTCACAGTCCAACTCTCACATCCATACATGACCACTGGAAAAACCATAGCCTTGACTAGACTGACCTTTGTTGGCAAAGTAATATCTCTGCTTTTCAATATGCTATCTAGGTTGGTCATAACTTTCCTTCCAAGGAGTAAGCGTCTTTTAATCTCATGGCTGCTGTCACCATCTGTAGTGATTTTGGAGCCCAGAAAAATAAAGTCTGACACTGTTTCCACTGTTTCCCCATCTATTTCCCATGAAGTGGTGGGACCAGATGCCATGATCTTCGTTTTCTGAATGTTGAGCTTTAAGCCAACTTTTTCACTCTCCTCTTTCACTTTCATCAAGAGGCTTTTTAGTTCCTCTTCACTTTCTGCCATAAGGGTGGTGTCATCTGCATATATGAGGTTATTGAGATTTCTCCTGGCAATCTTGATTCCAGCTTGTGTTTCTTCCAGTCCAGCATTTCTCATGATGTACTCTGCATATAAGTTAAATAAACAGGGTGAAAATATACAGCCCTGATGAACTCCTTTTCCTATTTGGAACCAGTCTGTTATTCCATGTCCAGTTCTAACTGCTGCTTCCTGACCTGCATACAGGTTTCTCAAGAGGCAGGTCAGGTGGTCTGGTATTCCCATCTCTTTCAGAATTTTCCACAGTTTCTTGTGATCCACACAGTCAAAGGCTTTGGCATAGTCAATAAAGCAGAAATAGATGTTTTTTTGGAACTCTCTTGCTTTTTCCATGATCCAGCGGATGTTGGCAATTTGATCTCTGGTTCCTCTGCCTTTTCTAAAACCAGCTTGAACATCAGGAAGTTCACAGTTCACATATTGCTGAAGCCTGGCTTGGAGAATTTTGAGCATTACTTTACTAGTGTGTGAGATGAGTGCAATTGTGCGGTAGACCATTCAACTTCAGCTTCTTCAGTGTTACTGGTTGGAGCATAGGCTTGGATCACCATGATATTGAATGGTTTGCCTTGGAAACGAACAGAGGTCATTCTGTTGTTTTTGAGATTGCATCCAAGTACTGCATTTCGGACTCTTGTTGACTATGATGGCTACTCCATTTCTTCTAAGGGATTCCTGCCCACAGTAGTAGATATAATGGTCACCTGAGTTAAATTCACCCATTCCAGTCCATTTTAGTTTGCTGATTCCTAGAATGTCGACCTTCACTCTTGCCATCTCCTGTTTGACCACTTCCAATTTGCCTTGATTCATGGACCTGACATTCCAGGTTCCTATGCAATATTGCTCTTTACAGCATCGGATCTTGCTTCTATCACCAGTCACATTTACAACTGGGTGTTGTTCTTGCTTTGGCTCCATCCCTTCATTCTTTCTAGAGTTATTTCTCCACTGATCTCCAGTAGCATATTGGGCACCTACCAACCCGGGGATTTCCCCTTTCAGTATCCTATCTTTTTGCCTTTTCATACTGTTCATGGGGTTCTCAAGGCAAGAATACTGAAGTGGTTTGCCATTCCCTTCTCCAGTGGACCACATTCTGTCAGACCTCTCCACCATGACCCATCCATCTTGGGTGGCCCCACACGGCATGGCTTAGAATCCCCATATTACACATGGGCAAAATAAGGCAAAGAGAGGTTAAAGAACTTTCCCAAGGTGACCCAGCTAGTAAGAGTCAGATCTGGAATTTGAATCTAGGCCATCTGGCTCCAAAGACACACATATGCCCTCTCTATTGACATAAGACAGATTAGCAGGAGAAAAACAAATGTAACTTCATACTTGTGGGAACCTCACACAGACATAAGAGGGTCACAGACAGTCAGGTAATTGAGGCTTGTATATGATTCTGAGCTAAGGAGAGAAGGTAGGGGTCTGGGCTTCAAAGTGAAGGAAGGTAATTCATAGGAAGATGGGAAGAGCAAATGTTTGGTAAATAAATTATTGCCCTGCCATGAAGAGACAATGGGGACATAGAGAGGACTTTGAAGCTCCCTGCCAGCTTCCCATATCTTTGGCCCATATTCTTTGTGGTTATCTTTGGTGATAGTTCTCTTCCTAGACTAGGCCCTCTATCTAAGTTGTTTTAGGCATCGAAGGTAGAGGTATTATAAAAAGGTCTTCCTGAGTCTTTTAGGCTTTTATTGATTTCAAGTCAAAATAATCCAAATGACAAAGTGGCATGTTTTGAGGAAGCTTGTTCTGAACCTCTTCAATATCTAGACAATCCAATTCTTGAAAACATTAGTTTCAACACCGACTTTTTTTTGTATCAATATTATCTTTGCTTTGTTCCTGTATAACTCCCCATCCCACCCCCCATACGTGTTCCTTGATGAGAGCTGAGGTGTGGAAAGGTCCTTAAATGAAAATTATCCACACACCCACTGCCCACCCCCGTTCTATCTAAATTCACAACAGACCAACACAAGCTGAAACATTTAATTTTAATACCAGGCTATACTCTTAACAAAATTAAATGTAAACTAGAGAAAGATAAGAAACCCTAAGGCATTTAAATATTAAATGAAGCATCCCAGAAACCGATATTCAGAATGTTTTTCTTGGCAACTGGGAACTTTTTTCACTCTGAGTCATAGCAGAATAATGTGACTTTCTTCCTTTTTAAAGTTTGGCTAATGGGAAGGGGAGGTGGAAAAGGAGATTTTGCATAACTTTGAACACAGGAGCATTCTCAGGAAGATCATTTTTCAAAAAGACCACAGATAGAAGTTGAAGATCTGCAGATTGATTTCCCTTTTAAAAAGCAAATTTACTGAAGTATATTTTACCTATAAAAATTAAGTATACAGTGACATTGCAACAATCTCATTAAGACAGTCTTAGAACATTTTCATCACTCCAATAAGATCCTTCCAGTCCTTTATAGTTAATCCCCATTTTCACCCCCAGCCCCAGGCAACCACTGATCTACTTTCTGCCTCTATTAATTTTATATATATTTCCCTTTTCTGAACTTTCATGAAAGTGAAAGTTGCTCAGTTGTGTCTGACTCTTTGCGACCCCATGGACTATACAATACATCAAATTCTCCAGGCCAGAACACTGGAGTGGGTAGCCATTTCCTTCTCCAGAGGATCTTCCCAACCCAGGGATTGAATCCAGGTCTCCTGCATTGCAGGCAGATGAGCCACCAGGGAAGCTCTAAACTTTCATATAAATGAGGAAATCAATTTCTTGAAAATATGTATGCCTACTTGGAAAGTCTTTGCTCAGGTATTGTTCTATAGTATTCTCTGGCCAAGTGGGTGGGACACTTGGTAACATGGGGAAGAATATATATCTGTATAAAATATTCTGTTTACACATATTCTTCTTACCTTGGTGGTGAGCCCCAGGTGCTTTGCTTGATGCCTGGAGAGAATCTCAGTGACACTGACAGCTGTCAGGTGTGCAGGACCTCAGTGTCTGGGCAGCTGGCCACTCCTCTCTGTGCTTTAGCTCAGGCCATGCCTTTCTCCTCCTCCCGGGACACACCCAACAGATCGCCATGCTCTCTTTCCAGCCATTACTTTGTTGAGTCGTCAAAGCCCCATACCAGGTATTTAAAGACACCAAATCATATTGTGTCCATCAGACTAGGCCTCTTAAACACCTTCGTTACCATCACAGTGCACAGTGACCTCTGTGAATTTCTACAGCACTGTACTCATTTGCTTCCAAGACCACTGTTCCTTTTCTTGTATTTTGTGTTAACCACTGTTCATTCAGTTGTCCAAGTCAGAAACCTCAGAATCAGCCATGATTCTTCCTCTCACTTCTTCCACATCTAACTGTCACCAAGTCCTGCCAAAATTATATCTGCTCTGTGTAAGCTGACCTCCTCCTCATCCCACTGTTACTTTATCTTACTGAGGTGGTCATGTATCTTGCCTGGAGTAGAGTTGTAGCTTCTTTTCTGCTGTTGCTTCCAAACTAAGCTGAGGTCATCTTTCCAAGATGAAAATCTGATCAAGTCCATCTCATTGCTAAAATTCAACAATGGCTCTCCAACAACTTTTTTCTTTTTTCAAATTTTATTGAACTACAGTTGATTTATAACATGTTAATTTCTGCTGTACAGCAAAGTGATTCAGACACATACATACATACATATTATTCTTTTTCAATATTCTTTTCCATTATGGTTTATCACAGAAAATTGAATATACTTCCCTGTGCCATTCAGTTGTTGTTGCTTAGTCACTAAGTTGTGTCCAACTCTTGAGACCCCATGGACTGTAACCTGCTCAGCTCATCTGTCCATGGGGTTCTCCTGGCAAGAATACTGGAGTGGGTTGCTATTTCCTTCTCCATCTCCACTGACTTTTATGATAGTTTAAATTCCTTGGCTTCTAAGGCTGGAATTTTGTTGATCTGTCCCTGGCCTGTTTCTCTTTGCCATCGCAAGCTCCTTTTACAAGAAACGTAACACTATCCCTGTATTTCTATACTTACACTCTCCTCCTCTGGATTGCTCCTACTCTTTGCTCCAGACTCAGCACAGGCATCATCTCCTCTGAAGGTGATTTGTCTGCAGGGAAGGCTTCTTAGATACACCTGTTTGGTGTTTCCAACCAAACCCTCTGTCTCAGCCCTGTGTTTTCTCCCACCCCTACTCAGGCTGATAGCATCTTAAGGGCAGAGTCAATATTTTATACCTCTCCAAGGTCAAGTTTCCATATTTTGTTCAAAGTTCTCTTTAAAAAATGACATTTCTCTGTCGATGCCTTGAGCCTCTTATGGCATCATGAGTCTTGTGTGTTGAGACCCAAAGAGTCAAAGCATAAGATTCAGCTGGAGGAATCAGATGTGTGGTCGAGCTGATGTTGTTTTCTATTACAATCAGCCTTTTTCTTCCAAGGAGAGTCCAATTGCCTTTTTTTTTTTTTTTTTAATGTGCTTACTGTGTATCAAACTCAGATTCATTAAGTATTTTCATCTTTATAAAAATCCATTGAGGTAGGTGATACCATCCCCATTTACACATAGGGAAACCGGGTCATAGAGAAGTTAAATCACTTGCTGAACCACATATCATCACTGTCCCTTAGTAATGGGATTTGTCTCCAAGCCCCATGCTCTTAACTTCTAAGGTATCTATTAATATATTTGTATAGCTCTGCGTGTGTGTGTGTGTGTGTGTGTTATTGGTTCAGTAATGGAATAGATCAAATGTGAGCTTAAATACTTTTGATTTCTGACCCAACACATTTATGGACATAGGAGGGTATCTAAGTGTGGACTGAAGATGAAAACTGTGGAGCCTCTTTCCCCATCATGCTTTCATTTAGGCCTCCGTAAGCTCTTATTCTTTTCCTGGTGTCCATTCCTAATTCCTTGGAATAGGAATTATACCTGGAATAATTCTGTTCTTTTTCAAATATTGCATGTCTAAGTCTTATTAGCAAAGATTCTGCAACCAGTTTTAGAGTCAGACTTAAACATACAGAGACAATCCTTCTGTATCAGGCAGTTTCTTGCTAAAGTATGCCTAGTATAGTTTGCCTTTTCTGGCTATGAGTCCACATATGCTTGTTGTTGTTGTCATTGTTTTCGGGTTTCTTTGGCTGTCCAGAATGTGGGATCTTAATCCCCCAACCAGGGATTGAACCCGTGCCCCCTGCAGTGGAAGCGTGGAGCTCAAACCACTGGACCTCTGGGGAATTCTCCACCTATGCTTTTTTTTTTTTCAATTTATGTTCCAAATGTGATGGTTTCTTTTATTTTACTGTGATGCAAAACCAAAGATTGTACTACCGTACAGGGACCAATATATTACAAGGTCATGAAAAAGTGGTGTGGGACATGCAGAACATGATGGACAACTGGAGGGTCGGGTCATCTCCTCTGTAACATGACACTACACCGTCGCTGAGGAGCACATTGATAATAACCCTGAGGAGCTGAACTGAGACGTGGCATGAAAGTGATAGCTTCCGGGCATGCCTTCAAGCACCTCCCTTAGGATGGACTCAGTACCTAAGCTTCAGTGTGGGAAGGATTACAATTCTTTGGAAGAATAAAAAGTTCACACTTTTGAATTTCACAGAAGAATTTTAAGGCCAAAACATAGAGGGTTCATTTCTCTTCACCTTCAGGGACAAAGCTGATGCTTTATTCAAAGCCACATTAAACTTCTAGTTCAAATCCCAGCCCGAACTTGTGCCCTCCTGCATTAAATTTCTTTCCATTGATTAGAGTTGACAGGATCAGTTTCACTCCTGGTCAAAGGGTCTGAGTGTAACCCAGTCCAATCAGGCTGGCATTGTTTCCTTTAGCACAGAGAGAAGTTCTACAGGCCAGCTTGTACTTAGCAGCAATGCCGAAGCGGGTGTTGTTACTCCTGGCTGTCCGTGTGAGGTTTATTGACATTTCAATCTTCTCATTCACCTTCTGGTAGATCGACCCTCCAAACTCAGCGCCATCATTCACATGAGTGTGCAGCTGGAAGTCTGCGGCCTTGTAACCCAGGGTGAAATTATTCTGTGACAGTTTGCATTTGTCCGTGTCAAAACTCATCTGATAGCCAGCAAGCCAACCTTCAAAGGCCAACACAGCCCAGCCATAGATGGTTGGTCCAGAAAAATCTACATCAATATTACTGCCAAGACTGAAACAATCCGGTTTATAGGAGGCCTTCAATTTCCCACCCTTCTTTCGTGTGCTTGGTACAAATATGTTATCAAGAGTCAGTTTCAACCCTTTAGCCAACTTATTCTCCCAAGACATTTCTGTCCCAAGAGTATTGTCTGTGTTCCACTTCTGGATGAAGGTCAGTCCATAGTTACAGATTTGTATTTGGTCTCTAGGTTGCCTGATGCTTTCCCCGTATCAGTGTAAGCATGACCAGAAGTAAAGAATTTCATTCCACTACATGATTTGGTTCTCAGGTCTATTTTGACCATGCCAAATCCATATGCTTTGTTGAAGACATCTTTGGCAGCCTTTCCTAGGTCACAGTAAGTCGGTGTGTTACACATATCGCCAACTGGAGGGCCTGTCCACTCCGCCAGGAGGGGTCTGTCTACTCTGCCAGGACACCACTGAAGCCCCACCTATGCTTTGGAGAGGAAAAGTGATTTACATCTTTGACAGGTTATTGGCATTAGAACCTACTCTTGCAAGTATTTGTTTATCTTTTTGATTATTTTATTCAGAACAAATAATAATATGATTCAGGTCATGAAGGTATAACTCCGTGTTCCTGCCCCAAGAAAGAACCACTTTTCCCCATCTTCAGGCAGATATAGGAATATCAGATTCAATGATATGATATTGACTCCTAGGAATATCATATAAAATTATGTATAAATATATAATTATGTCTATACTTACACAGATAAACATAATATATATGTATATATACATGCATACACTGTAATTTTTTATTTAATAGTTCTCATCCCATTTGCTACATCTAACATTTTATTTTTCCTATAATTGCTTTATTTTCCATGGTTCTTGATGGGGCAATTTTTTCCTTCTATTCTCTCTCTGCCACCAAATTTATCTTTAGCTTCACCTCTGTGTCTCTGAACATATAATCAGCTAGGAACTCATGTAACTATATAACTTGGTATATTTATATAAATGTGCTTCACACTATATACCACTTTGTAACTTGTCTTTTTTCATGTTATAAGGTGTCCTGGAAATTTTTTGTGTCAGCATTTAGTATATTTACCTTATTTAATAGCAATTCTGTACTTTTTGACTGAGGAACTCATGAGAATATACAGAGATGAGCAGCCGTGTTTCAATCTTGCAGTAAAGCTGATGTCCAAGTGGGTATTGGTGCTCAGGTTGAACAAAAATCAGATTGTAATGGGACCTGCACTTGGCTGTCAGGGGAATTTTGCTCCTCAGAGCACTTAGCGCTTAGACAGTGAGCAAGCCAGAGGGCACGGGAACCTCTCACACTGACACACTGGTAGCAGGATCTCAGGGAGGCCATTCCCAATCTTTCTATCTGCAAGGACTGCTTGAAATATTTTTCAAGGGAAGGTCTCAAGTAATTCCGGCATAAACACTGTTACAGCAGAAGTGATGGTTCACTACTATGATAGTAAGTTACAGATATAATAATCCAATATTAATAGTCATGTTCTTTTGCGTAGAGAATGATGCTTCTTGTGGATCTGTTTACTATAGCCAATTTATTACCCTACTCTTTTTGTGTGATTTCCCCTCCCCACAAAGGATATTTACTCTATTACAAGTCAGTAGTGCACACATTTTCATTGGAAAAGACCCTGCTGCTGGGAAAGATTGAGGGCAAGAGAAGAAGGGGTTGACAGAGGATGAGATGGCTGGATGGCATCATCGACACAATGGACATGAGTTTGAGCAAGCTGCAGGAGATGGTGAAGGATAGGGAAGCCTGGCGGGCTGCAGCCCATGGGGTCGCAAAGAGACAGACACGACTTAGCAACTGAACAAGTACACACAAGGAGACTTTGGTTTTCCCCTTTAAAAAAAAAAAAAATCCTACTTGATTAAAAAAAAAATCTTAGCCTGTCACGGTCTTCGTAGACCGGGACCTGGGCACTCGAGTCGATGAGAAGAAGGACACAGGGGACCCAAGTCTTGAGTGAAACAACGGTACTTTATCTGCAGAAACGCATGCTTATATATCTTCAATAAAATGATTACTCAGCCATTGAAAAGAATGAAATTCCACCAGTTGCAACAAAATGGATAGTCCTTTAAGTAAAAGGTCACTGAAGAGAGTCACTGAAGGGAATCCAAGCAGGTGCTCTTTCCCATGATCTCAGTCCTGAGAACTGCGTGCAGTTCTGCTTGTTCCTGCTTTCCAGGAACTGATAAGAAAAAGAGAGTCCTTGAGAAACGGCACACAAAGGAAGAAAACATATTGGATCCCTTAAAGTTGAACGTCCCCTGACATTAGCCAAGGAGGTCTAAAAGTTTTATCATAGAGTCATACTGTAAGAAATACTAATGAGATATGGTACATGGTATTTAATATATGCAAGAGTAATTATTTATATTTAAAGCCAGAAAGGTTTTTTTTTTTTTTTTTGCCAATTTGTCTTGAATAGAATCAGGGAGCTAAAGATTAAGTAACCTTACTTGAAATTAATCTCTTTCTTTCCTTCTCATAAATTTTAAAAACTCTTAAGGCAAGCACAATACATTTCTGTTAATACCTGACTTAAACCAAAGTAGGGATTCAAATTTTAAAAGGTCAATTTGATAGATTTAACTTAAACAAGGGTAGTAAAATTATTTCAATTAATATTATTTATAATATAAAAAAATTTTACAATTTTAAATAGTAAAACAATTAATCACAAGCCAAAGCAATATGAATAAAAATACCCTAAGACACTATTTTATTAAGACCGAAAAATGTTCTCACTTACTGACATGATCAGGCTCAAATAAATTTTAGCAATTACGAAGTTATTATGCACACACATAAATTTCTTCATCTCTTTTGTACACCTATATGTGCATATAATGGAGAAGGAAATGCAACCCACTCCACTATTCTTGCCTGGAGAATCCTGTGGACAGAGGAGCCTGGTTGGCTGCTGTCCATAGGGTTGCACAGAGTCGGGCACGACTGAAGCGACTTAACATGCATGCATTGGAGAAGGAAATGGCAACCCACTCCAGTATTCATGCCTGGAGAATTCCAGGGACGGTGGAGCATGGTGGGCTGCCGTCTATGGGGTCGCACAGAGTTGGACACGACTGTAGTGACTTAGCAGCAGCAGCATGTGCATTTAAATATTATTTTTGAAGCTAAAAAGAAAGAATACAGTCTATGTTTTTCATTTAAAACCTGTGCTTGCTTTTTCACTGCATAAATACTCAGTTCTGGGTCAAACTTGTGATACGTGTACAGAGATTTCATTTTCTGTTTGTTTTCTGTTTCTGAGATGTTTCCTGTCCTTGTTCTTGATGCTCATTAAACAGAAGAAAGCTTGCTTGCACATTAAGAAGTTGAAAATTAAGCAGAATATTCGTTGCTTTTCAATGAGTGGTAGGATACTCTTCTCTCACATAAATCCAGAACTTTCTAGGGCAGACTAGTGAATCTCATGTGATTTACTTCATTCAGTTCACAAAGTTCTTCCTCTTTCCTCAAAGTCAAGTTCTCAAGATATGCAGAAAATCCAGATTCAGACACACGATCCTTCACCCAGCTATATGCTTATTTGGAAAGGAAAGAAATACTGCAAATTTTGTACTTATGAAGACTGTTCTTCCTGGATATTTTCAGTAAGATTTGAGACTTGTTTGGGCTTCCCTGATGGCTCAGATGGTAAAGAATCTGCCTGGAATGCAGGAGACACAGATTCGATCCCTGGGTTGGGAAGATCCCCTGGAGAAGAGAATGGCTACCCACTCCTGTATTCTTGCCTGGAGAATTCCATGGACAGAAGAGCCTGGTGGGCTACAGTCCATGGGGTTGCAAAGAGTCGGACACAACTGAGTGACTAACACACTTGAGACTTGTTAGATGGTGAGCAATTTAACCACAAGTTTAAATTTAACCATTGTCCAAAAATGATGTCTGGTCTTTGCACCCAGATTCTGGGAGGTAATTTCTAAGCCCTGGAATGTTACGCCCGATGGAGTGTCTTTGTTTGCATGAGAGCCTTGGGCCAGTGGAATGGTAACATTGTGACCTTCTATGGAGGCTGGAAACTGAGATCAGACATGTTTCACTCAACCATGCCTACAGGATGGGGTCCCAGTGAAGACTCTCCATGCTGCTGCTGCTGCTAAGTCGCTACAGTCATGTCCGACTCTGTGCGACCCCATAGATGGCAGCCCACCAGGCTCCCCCATCTCTGGGATTCTCCAGGCAAGAACACTGGAGTGGGTTGCCATTTCCTTCTCCAATGCATGAAAGTAAAAAGTGAAAGTGAAGTCGCTCAGTCGTGTCTGCTTAGCGACCCCATGGACTGCAGCCTACCAGGCTCCTCCGTCCATGGGATTTTCCAGGCAAGAGTACTGGAGTGGGTTACGAAGACTCTACATACCAAGGCTTATTTGAAATTCCCTGGTTGGCAATACTCTGCATGTACTGTCATCCATCCATGCCAGGGAAGTGATGTTGTCTTCCTTCATGGGGAGAAGAAACCCCATGTGGCACTTTTCCTGCACTCTGCCCTATGTGTCTCTCCCCTTGGCTGATTTTAATCTGTGTCCCCTTCCTGTAATAAACTGTGAGTATAACAGCTTCTAGCAAGCCCTTTGAATTCTTCTAGGAGAAGGCAATGGCACCCCACTCCAGTACTCTTGCCTGGAAAATCCCATGGACCGAGGAGCCTGGTAGGCTGCAGTCCATGGGGTCGAGAAGAGTCAGACACGACTGAGCGACTTCACTTTCACTTTTCACTTTCCTGCATTGGAGAAGGAAATGGCAACCCACTCCAGTGTTCTTGCCTGGAGAATCCCAGGGATGGGGGAGCCTGGTGGCTGCCGTCTACGGGCTCACACAGAGTCGGACACGACTGAAGTGACTTAGCAGCAGTAGCAGCAGCAGTGAAGTATTGAAATTTGAGGCTCTCTAAAATTGCAGTTGGTGTCAGGAGTGAGGATGGTTTTATGAGCTATTCCCCCAGCTTCACATTTGGCTAATTTTGCAGTTGAAATCTGGATTGGGATTTGCTAGATCAACCCTGACTTACTGAAACACATGGTTTGGGAAGAAAAAGGCTGAGAGGGCAGGGATTGACAAACCTTCAATTCCTGGATGGCTACCAAGTTATCCATGGTATGGAACTAAGTCAGCACTATGATCAGTCGGTAGAGGTAAAAGTTATTATTGGAATTTAGAAATGGTAGACTCAGATGCTGAGGAGTTGGCTCACTGGGTACATAAGTAAATGGAAAATAACAAGGAGCAAGTTACATATACAATTCGTGGTTATTATTATCTGTAATGGAGAAGACTCTTGAGAGTCCCTTGGACTTCAAGGAGATCCAACCAGTCCATCCTAAAAGAGATCAGTCCTGGGTGTTCATTGGAAGGACTAATGCTGAAGCTGAAACTCCAATACTTTGGCCACCTGATGTGAAGAACTGACTCATTTGAAAAGACCCTGATGCTGGGAAAGATTGAGGGCAGGAGGAGAAGGGGATGACAGAGGATGGCATCACCGACTCAATGGACATGGATTTGGGTGGACTCCGGGAGTTGGTGATGGACAGGGAGGCCTGGTGTGCTGTGGTTCATGGGCTCGCAAAGAGTTGGACGTGACTGCATGACTGAACTGACGGAACTGACTGCTTATCTGTAATAGCTAAACCGGAAGTAGAAGAGTGACGGAGTAGCATCTGATGATGAACCAAGTTCAGATCCAGCCAGTCTGAGATGTGGTTGCTAGCCTTAGGGCCACCTCTGAAGGGAAAATTTTTTGCTGGGACAGCAGACAGCATGTCTACAACCTCTGGTCACTAAGAAGTTTGTCCAGGTTGGAAGACAGCAAGACCAAGAATCTACTGAAACCAGAGCGTAGAGTGTGAAGTAGTCATCTCCCACCTGCTGCAACTAGAGAAAGCTTGAGCACAGCAACGAAAACTCTGCAGTCAAAAATGAAACAAGTAAATAAATAACTAAAAATTTAAAATAAAAGATTGTGAGAGTCACTGATTTAGGGACAACATCCTTGGCTTAGAATATTGCAAAATGGAAGAATACATTTTTGTTGATGTAGTACCCACAGCTCACTACTAAACAAATACAGATATCTACGTATGAACCATTCGCACGGGAGATTATTCCTAAACCAATGGACTGGATAAAAGCTGTGATAACACTTGTTTACTCTGAAGAAGGGGGATTATTCTTCCTATAAATGCCTAGTGGGGCTCACCTATGAAGGGGCTAATATACTTTGTATGCAAACCCTGGTGGATTAGTTTTCTGATGATCATGTTATTTACCTCAGTTAACAAGATACTGTATTAATTTGTACCACTGAGTCACATTTCTTCAGCTCAAGGAACACACTCATCCTCAGAGTAATAGTTTGATAGAGAATGTACTCAGTCACTCAGTTGTGTCTGACTCTTTGTGACCCCATGGATCATAGCCCACCAGGTTCCTCTGTCCATAGGATTTTTCAGGCAACAGTACTGGAGTGGGTTGCCATTTCCTCTTCCAGGGGATCTTCCCAATCCAGGAATCTAACCCTCATCTCCTGCATCTCCTGCACTGGCAGGCAGATTCTTTACTACTGAGCCACCTGGCAAGCCCTTGATAGAGAATTGGAACAGGCACCTGAACACTGATTGCCTAAACTAAGCAGGAGATAGAGGCAAGAAAGGCTGGTTTATGTCATCATAAGTGTGTACTCAGACTAATGGGGTGGATTTGGAGGACACCCACTAGAGAGTTTCCTATAGAATGCTTCCTATGGGAGGAGAATAGTATGATCCAATGATTTTTTCCCATATCACCTCAACTTTTTTCTCTTTTCTACACGTCAACTTTCTTTTTTCCTACCCCATGTAATGATCCCAGTAAGCTGGGACTTTCATACTTACCTACTCTCTTCCTCACTCTCAAGTCCAAACAGGAGCAGAAACACTTTAAGATCTCCTTTTACAACATGACTTTTCCAAAGATTTCATTTCCTTTTAAATCTTGTCAATTGAAACCAAAATATTTTTCCCCAGCCATTCATTGGCTTGTTCAACTGGCTCGTGTGATAAAAAGGGTCTTCTAGGTAGATGGGTTTCTGCAGTCATTATTATCTTTAAAGTGAAGTGAAGTGAAGTCGCTCAGTCCTGTCCAACTCTTTGCGATCCCATGGATTGTAGTTTACCAGGCTTCTCTGTCCATGGGATTTTCCAGGCAAGAGTACTGGAGTGGGTTGCCATTTCCTTCTCCATATTATCTTTAAAGCACTCAGCAAAATCTGGCCCAGGACTTTCTGAAACATACTCCAGGCATTCACCTTTGAGCTTAAACACCCTGACCATCCACTCTAGTATTCTTGCCTGGAAAATCCCATGGACAAAGGAGCCAGGCAGGCTGTAGTTCTTGGGGTTGCAAAGGGTCTGACACCCCTGAGCTACTGAGCATGCACAGCACCCTGTTAGAAGTCTACCTCTGCTGAGCCCAGAGGCTTCACTATGTAACAGAGATTTTTGTATGTTCTTTGTTCAGGTTTAACTCCAGCTTCAAAGACACTCTTGAGTGACCAGGTCATTGTTTATAAAGTTGTGAAAGTGTTAGTCTCTCAGTTGTGTCCAACTCTGTGATCTCATGGACTGTAATCTGCCAGGCTCCTCTGTCCATAGAATTCTCCAGGCAAGAATACAGGAGTGGGTAGCCATTCTCTTCTCCAGGGGATCTTCCCGACCCAGGGATTGAACCTGGGTCTCCTGCATTGCAGGCAGATTCTTTACCATTTTTTAAAAAATTTAATTTATGTTATTTTTGGCTGCATCACGTCTTAGTAGTGGCATGGAGGCTCAATAGTTGTGGCGTGCCAGCTTGGTTGCTCTGCAGCTTGTGGGATCTTAGTACCTGACTGAGGATTGAACCTCCATCCCCTGAGTTGGACGGCGGATGGATCCCTAATCACTGGACTGCCAGGAAAGTCCCAAGTTGACCATTTTTGTACCACCATCCAGAACTTTTTCATTTGATCTCCTAGACTTTTTGACACCATCACCTTTCTGGGAAGAAAGCAGTGTGTTGTGATTATGTCAGGACTCTCTCATCTTACACAAGGGGCAAAGCATTTTATAAAAGCCAACCGTCCACAGGGCACCATCAGTACCAGTGCCAATATCCTCCGAGATACACCTTTCATTTCCAGATACTGAACAAAATAGGAGATTTATCTTGGCTTTTGATGGTCTCAGGTACCACTTTGCAGTAGAAAATTTTTCTTGAATTTTACTGTTATTTACCCATTAATGAATGTTGTAGCATGACATTCATTGGTGAAAGCTGTCAACTTACCAACCTGGATACAGAAGAGGTTGTTTTCAGTTTATTACATAAAAACCTTTTTAGGATCATATGAGAAGTCATAAATACATCAATGTATCCTGCTACGGACAGTTTTCAGTGTCTTGTGTCGAGTCTGTCCATGTATTTTACTCACTATAATTTTACACGCTGTAATTAGGAGGTTTCCATATCTCTGGGACTTGTCCTTTTCAGGCAGTAAGTTTCCTACTCCATCACTTTCTTTCTGAGCTGTTTCACTGATTTTTTTTTTTTTTTTTTGGTAAATGAAAGATTTTCTGTTTGCTTTGAGATTCCAGTAGCCATTAGAAATATTCAGCCCTTTTCTGGGTCAAATGGCTGTAATTTATTGTTAAGTGGTTTTTCCATTTAGCTGGAGCTGTTGCTGCATTTGTAAGTTGTTCACCTCAAACGAAGCATAGTGCACTAGGATGACTTGGATTATCAACATGTGTAAAATCCATTGTGGGGTAGTTTTCATCGTAAAGAGGAGTTTTTTTTTTTTTTTTCCCCCTTAGGCCATTTTTTTTGCAATGGTGCAGTGGAATGACTCAGAAGATTGTAATTCTTCATCATTTATCAGAATTGCCCATAGGGCTCAGCCTAGAACTCTCCTCTTCCATCTCACACCTTATCTTCAAAAATTGCCAGTAACATACAAATGCTAGTAAAGTATAAAACAGAATGAGAGAATTGCAAGAGACAGAAAAATCCACAGTACAATTCAGTTCTTCTTTTTTTTTTTTTTTAATGTTTATTTGGCCGCACTGAGTTTTAGATGTGGAATGCGGGATCTAGTTCCCTCACCAGCGATTGAACCCAGGCCCCCTGCATTGGGAGTGTGAAGTTTTAGCCAATGGACCACCAGAGAAGCCTCCTCAACCCCAGTTTTCTTTAATATATATAGGTACAATTCACTTCCAGGCTACATAATCCAAGTTTTGTGACATTTGTAACAGCAAACCTCTTGTAGGGCAGCTGGGGGACATGAAAACTTCCTTCTGATTTTTTGTTAGCCCTGTAGAGCTCCTTCCCCCCTGCCAGATGTTCAGCAGTGTGTCGGGGAAGGTTGGAGAGGTAAATCCAGAGGGCGAGGCTGACATCATCGGTTTGTGCGATACACAGTGCTAACCACCTGTCAATGTCCTTCTCTATCACAAATCCAAAACTGAGATGCGTTCAACCAAATGACCACATGACCACATGACCAAATGACCACAGTTCTACCCTCGCTGCCATAGGAGGTTTCAAAAGCACTCTAATTAAATTGCTAATGGAGCTGCTCTGTCACTGGCCATCACTGGCCGGTTTCAACATCACCCAATTTGCAAAGTTTAAGACACGTTTATGATTATTTTTCAGTCTTCATCTCTCTTGGACACTTGATGGAGAAACTCAAACTGAGAGGTTTATAAGTACGCTCAATTTTGCCAGCTTAATAAACAATGACACCCTATTTTGAAATGTCTCCAAAGACCCAGATAATGATCAATTTTAACTGAAATTATGAATTTCAGTTAGCTGGGAAGTCCCTTCCCTGATGTGACCAGAAAGAACTAGGTGTGTTTTGTCAGATCTCATGACCAGTCTGGGCTGCTCACTGGTGTAGCTAAGAGCTCCCACTAAGCGAAAGGACCCAGCAGGCTCTGCTGGGTGCTTCCCCCTTGGAATGGACCTCAGCTGGGCTACTATTTCTACTGCCACCAACACCCCTGCCACCTCTTGGTTTAACTTCCTTGTTCTGCCTTAAAGTGGCAACTGTCTCAATTATTCCCCTTCTCCCTTTTACCTCAGACACTTCAATCAGCCCTCTCAGAAAAGCACTTAAACTTTCAAGTGACAAAATAAAATTTAGTATCTGTTCCCAGAAGCCATAAAGGAACAGATTGAAAAATTTGTGTAAAAATTTGAACTTCTGTTTGGCAAAAGACAAGACAGACTGTGAAAGTGTAATTGCAGAACATATGATAAAATGGCTAATTGCCTTAATTTGCAAAATAACCCTCATGCAAATGAATGAGAGAAAGTAAAACAACTCAGAAGAATATAGGCAAGTTATAAGAACAGACAGTTCACAGGAAAAGTATAAATGGTTTATAAAATTATGGAAACATATTCATCTCATTCATATTTAAAAACATGGAGATCAAAACATCAATAATCTTTCAACTTTTAGATTGGAGAAAAAGAAAAGCTTCATAATATCCAGAGCTGGCAAAATTATGGGGAAGTAAGTACTTTTAGATGTTTTTTGATGGGGCTTTATTTTGTTGCAACTTATGGGAAAGCAGTTTGGTGATATCTATCAAATATTTAATTGTATGTATATTTTGACTGTGTGGATTGAGAAATTTCACTACTTGGGGTTTACATTGTGAATATGCTTGCTAAAATTTCCCCGAAATTTATGTGCAAAATGTTTGCAAGATATTGTTTAATAGCAATTTGAAGAGTGAACTTGTTTAATAGCAAACAACTTAAAAAGCAAATTTAAATATCTATTAGTAGGACACTTAAGTTGAAGGATATCAATATAGTATCGCTGTTAATAAAGGAGATAGGTTTGTAGGTGCTTAAAAGGATGTGTCCAAAATAGATTCTGAAGCAAAGAGAAAAAGGTAGAGAATAATGTGATAGAAATTAAAAAAAAAAAATGTGCTAGTAAGTGATCCAGTATTTTTCTACAAAATGTGCAATACACACATTCACATTAGCAGCAGATGCCATGAAGAGAAAAACTATGGAGGAAGGAAGATTTTATTTTTCATTTCAAACCTCCCTGTTCTCTTTGAGGTTTTCCCTTTGTTTTGAGGGAACTTTGTTGTTTTTTAAAAAAACTTTTTATTTTATGTTGGAGTATAGTTGATTGACAAGGTTGTGATGGTTTGAGATGTACACCAAAGTGATTCAGTTATGCATATACATGTATCTATTCTTTTTCAAATTCTTTTCCCATTTAGCTTGTTACATAATACTGTGCTATACAATAGGTCCTTGTTGGTTATCCACTTTATTTATTTTTATTATTAATTAATTTTATTTTATTTTTAAAATATAAATAATTTGTTTCTGCATGAGGGCTTTCTTGAGGTGCTCAGACTTCTCGTTGTGGTGGCTTCTCTTGTTGCAAATCACAGACTCCAGGGTGCTTGGGCTTCCGTAGTTGCAACTCACGGGCTCAGTAGTTGTGATGCGTGGGCCATTTGTGATCCTCCTGGACCAGGGATTGAACACGTGTTTCCTGCATTGGAAGGTGGATTCTTAACTGCTGGACCACCAGGGAAGTCCCTTGGCTTTGATTTTGTAGGTCTTTTTTTCCTTCTCTTCCTCTTTTGTTCTCTTCTCTTGTGGTTTGATGACCATCTTTAATGTCGTGTTTGGGTTGCTTTCTCTTTTGTGTGTGTGTCTATTGTAGTTTTGAGGTTTGCTGTTCCCATGAGGTTTTGATATAGCAGTCTATATGTGTGCAAGGTTATTTTAAGTTGCTAGTCTCATCCGTGCCTAGTGGCAATCCTTTAGCATTTGTTGAAAAGCTGGCTTGGTGGTGCTGAATTCTATTAGCTTTTGCTTGTCTGTAAAGCTTTTGATTTCTCAAAAAAATCTGAATGAGAGCCTTGCTGGGTAGAGTATTCTTGGTTGTAGGTTCTTTCCCTTTATCGCTTTAAACATATCATGCCACTCTGTTCTGGCCTGCAGAGTTTCCACTGAGAAATCAGCTGATAACCTTATGGAAGTCTCCTTGAATGTTCTTTGTCATTTTCCCCTTGTTGCTTTTAGTTTTTGTCAGTTTGATTACTACATGTCTCAGTGTGCTCTTCCTTGGGTTTATCCTACCTGGGACTCTCCGTGCTTCCTGGACTTGGGTGACCATTTCCTTTTCTACGATAGAGAAACTTTCAGCTATTATCTCTTCAAATAACTGCTCAGGTCCTTTCTCTCTCTCTCTTCTCCTCCTGGGACCCCTATAATGAGAATGTTGGTGAGTTTAATGTTGTCCCATAGGTCTTTGCCTCTTTCCCCTTACAGAAAACCATCCAGTTCAATGTATGTGCTTTCTTTCAGTTGTACGTGTTCTTGTAAGATGTTATTGTCTGTTGGGTATGGTATATTTATTTATATAAGTGATATGTGCTCTAAGTCTCATTATTTCCTTCCTGTTTTTACTTGGCGTGATGCATATTGCTCTGGTATGTGTAATTGTTGCTTCTAACTGTAGTACAGTACTCCTTCTTATTTTCCAATTGGGTCACCTCTAGCTCCTTACCACCACAAACAGTGGAATAAACCTTCTTAGTGATGTCATCCTGTGAATTTAAGTGGAATTTTTTTTGAAACATATATCCAGAAGTGGGGCTTGCTGGCCACGAAATGCAATGACATATAACTAAGAACTGTCTGATTGTTCTCTAGCCTTTTTGCACCAGTTCACACGCCCACCAACTGTATAAGAGGTCCTACTATCCCCACATCCCTGCCAATACTTGGTTGCCAATACTTGGTATTCTCAGCTTTATTATTTTTGCCAGCTTAGTAAAGTAATATCTTATTATTTTAAAAACTTTGCATTATTCTGATAAGTAGTAAGTGTGAGCTTCTCTTCACATGCTTGCCAGCTTTTTTTATTTCTCCTTCTGTAAATCATCTTTTCATTTCCTTTGCCCATTTATCTTTCGGGGTTCCTGTTTTTTAATCTTTTAAGAGTTCCTTGTATATGTTAGATATTCATTTAAAAAAATAAGTTTTAGATAGAACAAATAATGTTTAGTTTGTCATCTGTTTGTCAACTTTGATCATGATGTGCTTCAGTGAATACAATTTCTTAATTTGATGCAATTAACTTAATTAGCTTTGGCCTTATGATTTCTTCTTGTACTTTTCTTTAGAAGTCCTTCCTTGCCTCGTATGTCAGAAAGACATTAATCCACAATATTTACCATTAGCTTATAACCTTTTGCCTTGAGGTCTTTAATTTTTTGGAGCTCTCTGTACACGTTAGAAAGTAGGGAATTCAGTTTTATTTTTCTCCCTGTAGTGAATCAGTCTTTCCAGCATCTTCTTTTAAACAACATGTCCTTCCTTTGTCATTAAATTGTGATGCAATATTTACTGTATATCTAATTCTCATCTGTGGGTGTAAATTGTTTCTCAGTTCTTTGCTCCATTGTCCATTTTTTATTCTTATGCCCGTATCATACAGTATTTAATTTTTTTATCATGAGATATAACACAAAGACAAATAAGGCATAAATCTACCACTTAATGATTTTAAATGAACACCCAGCTAATTATTACTCAGGTTAAGAAATGGACCACTGCCAATAACCCAGAAGCTGCTGCGTGTTGCGTGTCAGTCATGATGTCTTTCCACTATTCTTAAAGTAACTACCAATCCCAAAGTAACTACCATCCTAACACTTAATCATTCCCCTTCTTTAAAAACTACTTTATTCCATCCCACTGGCTTTCAAAGTCAGATTCCCTGGGTTTGAATCTGACTGTATCTTTGCTGGATCTCCAGGTTGGGAAGCCTGACGTGGGGCTCAGAACCTTCACGCCACTGGGAGAACTTCTTTGGTATTATTGTTCTCGCTTGTGGGTCACTTATCTGGTGGATATGGGATTTCATTTTATCGTGATTGTGCCCTTCCTACCGTTTTGTTGCAGCTTCTCCTTTTTCTTTGAATGTGGGGTGTCTTTCTTTGGTGGGTTCCCGCATCCTCCTGTCGATGGTCGTTCAGCAGCGAGTTGTGATTACGGTGCTCTTGCAGGAGAAAATGAGCACCTGTCCTTCTACTCCACCATCTTTGGTGCAGCCACTGTGGAGAACAGTATGGAGACTTCTTAAAAAACTAGAAATAGAGCTACTGTATGAGCCTGCAATCCCACTCCCAAGCGTATATCCAGAGAAAAACATAATCTGAAAGGATACATGCGCCCAAATGTTCATCGCAATGTTCACTGCATTGTTTGTAATAGCCAAGACGGGGAAGCAACCAAAATGTTCATTGACAAGGAATGGATATAGAAGATGTGTGACATACCTACAATGGAATATTATTCAGCCATTAAAAAGAATGAAATAATGCTATTTGCAGCAATAAGGATGGACCTAGAGACTGTCATACTGAATAAAGTAAGTCAAAGGAGAAATATCATTATGACATCCCTTATACGTGGAATCTGCAAAGAAATGAAACAAATGAACTTACTTAAAAGCAGAAAGATACTCATAGTCTTAGAGAACAAATTCATGGTTGCTGGGAGGAAGGATGGGAGGAAGGGATACTTGGGGAATTTGTGATGAACATGTACATAACTGCTATATTTAAAATGGATAACCAATAAGGACCTACTGTATAGCATATGAAACTCTTCTCAATGTTACGTGGCAACCTAAATGGCAGACGAGTTTGGGGGAGAATGGATATATGTATTATGTATGGCTGAGTCCCTTTGCTGTTCACCTGAAACCATCACAACATTGTTAAGCAACTATACCTTAATACAAAATAAAAAGTAAAAAAATACTTTATTCAGCAAACATGGCGCTGCGCGCGGTGCGGAGCGTGCGGGCCGCGGTCGGCAGCCTGCGCACCATCTCTGCACCCAGCGCGCCCTGCTCGCCCCGGCCCTGGGAAGTGCGAGTGGATGCCGTCTGGGCGCTGCGCACCGGCCCTGCTCTGTTGTCAGTGTGGAAATTCACAGAAAAACACGAATGGGTAACAACAGAAAATGGTGTTGGAACAGTGGGAATCAGCAATTTTGCACGGGAAGCTTTGGGAGATGTTGTTTACTGTAGTCTGCCTGAAGTTGGGACAAAGTTGAACAAACAAGAGGAATTTGGTACTTTGGAAAGTGTGAAAGCTGCTAGTGAACTCTATTCTCCTTTATCAGGAGAAGTAACTGAAATTAATAAGGCTCTAGCAGAAAATCCAGGACTTGTCAACAAGTCTTGTTATGAAGATGTTTGGCTGATCAAGATGACATTCAGTAACCCTTCAGAACTAGATGAACTAATGAGTGAAGAAGCATATGAGAAATACATAAAATCTATTGAGGAGTGAAAATGGAACCCCTAAATTAACTACTTTGAAACAACTTAAAAAAATACTTTATTCAGCATGTATCTATAAACCCTATACTTAAGTTTTTCCTGTTTCTGAATTTACATTAATAGGATAGTACAGTATACATTATTTGATGTCTGGTTTATTTCATTCAGCACTACTTGTGAGAGTCATCCATGCTGTGTATAGCAGTAATTTATTGCTTTTAGTTTCTACATAGCTTTTTGTAGTAGTTTAAAGGAATACCCACAATTTTTCGCTACTCCCTGTACCCGTGCCTTTTGCAATGTGAGTTTAAACCTCCTTTCATGAAAAGATGGAGTCTATTTTCCCTTCCCTTGAATCTGGGTTGGCACTGTGACTTATTTTGGCCAATAGAATGAGTGAAAGTGTTACTGGCTCATACTGCCCACTGCTCCACAGGCCAATCAGTCAAGAGATGAGGTGTTTGGGCAAAGAATAGTAACTTTCTTTGGAAAGCCAGAGACCGAGAAGATGATGGACTAGTGTCCTAAAGAACCATGTTGCCCGGACTCTCTTTTATAGAACAAAGAAGGGAGGTGAAGAGGTAAAGAAAAAAGGGGATGGGTTGTTGCAAACATTTCCAGACGGGATGTGTTAATTTTCTCTTTCCTGCAGCCATTCACAGGTGATCCTGGTCAGAATGTTTCCTGCAAGCTTAAACGAAGGTGTTTTAGCTTAAACACTCAGGCATGGGAGGCAGGGTTCTCAGAGAGGGGGCACTAAGTATAAGTTAATCGCTAAAAGGGATGTTGTCTATAGTTTCCCTATACACAGAAGCTATGGGCAGCATCCTTTTAGTGATTAACTTGTAGCAAAAGCAGTAGAATACAAAGGTTAAAGTAAAAGAGACAGATCCAACGTGAAGTCAGATTTGTTCTTTCCTCATACAAAAGTGACCATGTGCTAGTTCTGAGCTCTGGTCTCCAGAGTCCTTGTGTGTTTCTGATCTATGTATTAGGACCTCTGCCTCCATGTTTGCAAGCCTGGGCTGGCCAACTAGAGCATCATATTGAAGGACCACAGCTGAGATAGCCTGGTTATCTGAGCTGAGGCCTCAAAGATGTGACCAAGAATCTGTTGACCTATTGTGGTCCCCTGGAGGACCTAGAAGACACTAGTTATACAAATGCAGTGAGGAATATGCTAGTGACAGTTGAGTGTTTCTACCAAGGACCCTGAAAGGATTTCACCAAACCTTTGTCACACTTCCCACTCCTTTACTCCTACTTCCTAGAATTACATACCAAATAAACTATCCAGGGACTTCCTTGGTGGTTCAGTGGTTAAGAATCTGCCTGCCAAGGCCAATGCAGGGGACATGGGTTTGATCCCTGGTCCGGGAAGATCTCACATGACATGGGGCACCTAAGCCTATGCGCCACAACTACTAAAGCCTGCATGCCTTAGAGCCTGCGCTCTGCAACAAGAGAAGCCACCAAAGTGAGAAGCCCATACACTGCAACGAAGACCCAGCATAGCCTGAATAAATAAACGATTGGTACCAAGCTCTTTATCTCGGGGCCTTCTTTCAAGGGAACTTGAAAGATAACTTGGATTCAGGAGTGACCTAGCAAGTAGAGCTTCAGGTTGGGATTCTAGAATAACCACTGATATCCAGGGACTGCTTGATGGTGACATGGGAGTGAAGTGGATCCCCAAAGTTGACCTTGAGGCAAGGATTTGTGTAAAAATGGTTTGTTAGGAAGCGTTCCCATGAAAGGAACACACCAGGGGAGATAGAAAGTAGGATCACCGCAACGTGGAGGCCAAACAGGAGTGCCTTTTCAAGTTATATCCCACAGAGGGCAACTTCGTTGGCTCAGTGCTGTAGGGGACTTGACATTAGCATTTGAAGGACAGGAGTGCCTTTTCAAGTTATATCCCACAGAGGGCAACTTCAATGGCTCAGTGCTGTAGGGGACTTGACATTAGCATTTGAAGGTAACCTCAGGTGAAGGGTAGAGACTAGCAAGATACCTGCTCACTTGGAAATCAAGACGCTCCTCTCTCCTTCTCTGAAGTACTCAAATTGAGAACAGCCCCACTGAACGTCCAGCTGTAACTGGGTCCAAAGATGCTTCTCTGCAGGATGCCAAGAGAACTTGAGAATCTTCTCAAAATCCTCTGACTCATCTGAATTAAGTGATGCTTGCTGGTGATGCTTGAATGGTTTTCAGAATACTTAAAGATTTAGTAGCTTCAAGAACAGTTTTATCCTACAAATAAAGTGTGAGCTAGGAGCTCAGAAAAAAAATGTGTGGACTGAATTAAGATTCTGATAATGCTCATGTGCTTCTAGTTATAGTTGAATCAATATCTTCCTGGTGGGATGAGTGATGCTAGTAAGTGTTATTTATCTGATGATCAAAGGTGCTTAGAGAAGGAACTAGAGACATTTAGCAGAGAACAGAGCAGACCAAAGTGTGATGGGGATGGATGACAGAGCTGTGTTATCGTTTGAGGAGGTGTCATGGGGAAAAGAGAATTGACTTGATCAGTGGTGGTTCTCGGATTGCTATAAGACCAATGGGGAAGAGCTATGGGGAGACATTTTTCAGCTCAGTTTAAGAAAGTATTTTCAAATGCCCAGAGTAGCCCATAGATAAAATATACTGCCATAAGAAATAATGAATTCTTTAACATTAGAGTTATTCAGACACAGGATGAAAGATCATTTTGCAAGGGTATTGTGGAGGGAATTCAAACATCAAGTAGGGATTAAAGTTAGATAATATTCCCAATCCTGAAATATGATGATTCTTGTCCTTGATGAAAATAAAGGTAAACTTGCTGGAAAACCAAGAGAACTCTCAACAGCCAGGATCAGAGCACAAGTCAGATGAATAAATGCTTAGTGATGGGATGAAACTAATCACTGCTTCTAAACCAAGTCATCAGAAGAAAATGAACTACTATAATTGTAATGAGCCTTATTTATGACAGTTTTGCTGAAATCAAATAATCTGTGCTTCAGTTGAATTTAAGTGCAGTGACAATTTACTTAATGAGTCTTCTGGGAAGAAATTGTTCTTAGAATCAAGTGGCAAAAGTAGAAAGGAAATCATTTACAATGCTGAGATGTTCTTTTTAAAGCTTAACAGGATACTGTATAGTGTACCAACCCCCCCAACATCTGTGTGCAGTTGTGTAGGCCAGAGACATCTCTAGATGTTTTCCATATCTTGAGTTCCAATGAAGATAAAACAGAGATTTAGAAAATTTGAGAAGTCAAAAAAGGATATACTACTGTAATCTACATGGCCACACATGGTGCCTATTTAGAGAGCTAAGCCCTAGCTCTGAGTTCACTCTGCACATGTATCTGCAGGAATCTCTTGGATAAATATTTTTTGGAGAAATGCCTGGGTCATGAAGTAGGTATATATTTAACTTTCCAAGATTGGGGAACAATATCACACTCTTGATTACTATAGTTTTGAAATTAAGTAACATTTGTTCTCCAATGTTGTTCTTTTTCAAAGTTGTTTTGTTAATTCTCAGTCATTTGCATTTCCATATGAATTTTAGAATCAGTTTGTCAATTCCCAGAAAAAGCCAGCTGGGATTTTGATTGAGATTGTATTGAATTTATAAATTAATTTGGAGAGAATTACATCTAACAATATTGAGTCTTCCAATCAATGAACAAGGTGTATCTCTCATTTTATTTATGTCTTTTAAATTTTTTCGACGACGTTTCAGTTTGTAGTTATCAATGGGCAGATCTTTCACATCTTTTGTGGAGACACTAAATTGCTGACTGTAACTGTGGGTTTGTCTACTTCTCATATTTCTACCAGTTTTTGCTTCATGTATTTGGAAGCACTGTTATTAAATGCATAAACATTTAGGGTTGTTAAGAGTTTATATGAATTGACACTTTTATTGTCATGAAATGACGTTCTTTATTCCTGGTAATATGCTTTACTTTGAAATCTGCTTTGATATCAATATAGCTCAAACTTTCTTTTGATTTGCTAGCATGGTGTATCTTTCTTCTCCCCATTTTCTTAGAACTTCTCTGTGTTTTTATATCTAGAATGCATTTCCTGTAGGCAGCAGACAGTTGTGTATTGCTTTTTTAAAAAAAAAAAATCCAATCTAATTGATCTTCAACTCTTAATTGGAATATTTAGACCATTTACATCTGAATTTGGACTATAGGTAAAATAATACTGGAATGAATATTTCAAATATTCAAATGCAGTTTGAATATCAGATCAGATCAGATCAGTTGCTCAGTCGTGTCCGACTCTTTGCAACCCCATGAATCGCAGCATGCCAGGCCTCCCTGTCCATCACCAATTCCTGGAGTTCACTGAGACTCACGTCCATCGAGTCAGTGATGCCATCCAGCCACCTCATCCTCTCTCGTCCCCTTCTCCTCTTGCCCCCAGTCCCTCCCAGCATCAGAATCTTTTCCAATGAGTCAACTCTTCACATGAGGTGGCCAAAGTACTGGAGTTTCAGCTTTAGCATCATTCCTTCCAAAGAAATCCCAGGGCTGATCTCCCTCAGAATGG
Source organism: Bos grunniens (assembly GCF_055505025.1). NCBI lineage: Eukaryota > Metazoa > Chordata > Mammalia > Artiodactyla > Bovidae > Bos > Bos grunniens. Next base: position 81,188,849 of record NC_141174.1, on the reverse strand, counting down.
ACTGGTTGGATCTCCTTGCAGTCCAAGGGACTCTCAAGAGTCTTCTCCAACACCACAGTTCAAAAGCATCAATTCTTCAGCGCTCAGCCTTCTTCACAGTCCAACTCTCACATCCATACATGACCACAGGAAAAACCATAGCCTTAACTAGACAAACCTTTGTTGGCAAAGTAATGTCTCTGCTTTTGAATATGCTATCTAGGTTGGTCATAACTTTCCTTCCAATTGAAATTCCAGTTTGAATATAAATTGTGCATTTGGGCAATGATATTGGGTAGATGTTAACATATTCTTCAAAATCATAGACAATTTGTCATCTGTCTCAGCTAAGGAATATTTAACTTGGACCAAATTTTCCTGTTGTCTTTCTCCTGCAGATTGCTCAAGAGAAAGTGACATATCTTTATATTTTAACCCTCCTATTTCTAGACTTAATGGGGTGCACTTCTGTTTTCATTTTTTATTGTAACATCAAGAAAAAGAACTTCCTTGTGCATTGAAGTTTCTCAAGTTTGTAGATGAGTTTTATGGATTGCACTTAATTTGTCTGCTTTCTGGTGATAGAGAGAGTGGTTCTTCCTGTAACTCCAACTTGCTGCTGCTGCTGCTGGTAAGTCGCTTCAGTCCTGTCCGACTCTGTGCGACCCCATAGACGGCAGCCCACCAGGCTCCCCTGTCCCTGGGATTCTCCAGGCAAGAACACTGGAGTGGGTTGCCATTTCCTTCTCCAATGCATGAAAGTGAAAAGTGAAAGGGAAGTCGCTCAATCATGTCCGACTCTTCGCGACCCCGTGGACTGCAGCCTACCAGGCTCCTCCGTCCATGGGATTTTTCAGGCAAGAGTACTGGAGTGGGGTGCCATCGCCTTCTCCATAACTCCAACTTAGGTATCTTCAATTCAGACTGCAGGCATGAGTAGCTTTAAGAAGTTTTCCTCTGGAGAGCTGATTTCATCTCTGGTGTATAAGTTTATGTCAACTTCAACTGCCCAAGTGGCACTTCTCTGAATTGAGTGCATTGTCTTATCTTTATCTTTAGACTAACACCAAGAAGTGCGGGAAATGGTGGGAGGAGGGTGGAGTCAAATTGGAAGTGAGGTGGTGTGTGGTAGAGAAAAGTCATAAAGAACACTGTGCACAGATTTGTGGAGCAACTTAATATGTCTCTGGGTCATCTAACTTAGAGCTTATTGAGCTTCTTGGATGTTCATGCTCATATCTTTTGTCAAATTTGGAAAAATTTTTAATCATTATTTAAAAAAATATTCTCTCTCTTCCTTTCTCTCTCATCTTCTTCTAAGATCCCCCTGGTCCATAAGTTGGACCACTTGATGTTGACCCACAGGCTCTGTCCACTTTTCTTCAATTTTTCTTCTGTTCCTCAGACTTGATAATTTCCATTGTCCTATCTTCAAGCTCACTGAGTCTTACTTCTGCCTGCTCAAATCTGCCTTTGAATCTCTCCAGTGAATTTTTCAGGTTATTGTTATTTTCAGCTCAAGAATTATTTTTTAAAGTTTTCTATCTCTTGATATTTTTATTTCACTCACCAATTGTTTTCCTGACTTTCTTCGCATTTTCCTTTAGTTCTTTGAGCATCTTTAAGACAGTTATTTTAAGGTCTTTGTCTAGTATATCTGCCATCTTGGCTTTTCCAAGGTCAGTTTCTGCTGATTTTTTTCCCTTTGAATGGCTCATACTTTATTGTTTCTTTGTATGCCTTTTTTTTTTTTTTTTTGGTAGCTGAATACTGAATATTTGAATGTAATAATGTGGAAACTCTGAAAGTCAGATTCTCCCCTTTCCGCAAGGATTGCTAGTTTATTTTTTTAATTGTAAGTTGTCTCTGTGCTGAGGATCAGCCTGAGATGTAAACTTAAAGGTCTTCTTAGGTCTTTTCTGAGCCTTTGGCTTGCACAGTTGCTTTCTAAATTTCCTTATAGATACAGTTGTTTTTGAATGTCCTAGTCTTTGATGTCTGGCTCCCAAAACAAGGGAAAAAAAGCAAAAAACGAAGTGTGTGGGGGAGAGTGTCAGCCTTTTATTTATAAAAACCATGTATTTATATGCTTATATAAATATATGCTTATATGTGTTATATATATATATATATATATGCCGTGTGTTTTACATATATATATATATATATATATATATATATGTTGTGCTAAATAGCTTGTAGGATCTCATTTCCCCAAGCAGGGACTGAACCCAGGCTATGGCAGTAAAAGCTCAGAATCCTAACCAATAGGCCACCAGAGAATTCCTGGTGGAGAGCACTCCCTCACCTTTTAAATTCTCCCAGAAACCTGTTCAGTCAGAAAGGGAGAGGTTTGCGGTAATGGGAGGAGGTGCAATCACAATGACTGTTTGCCTCTTGGTCTGCGCTTCTGTGATCGGAAGCAGCAATCAGATCACTGGTCCCTGATATTTGGAGGATAGCGTCCTTTTTGCTCACATTGGCTCCTGGAAGCTGTAGGCAAGCTCCTCTAGGAACAAATGCACAGCTACCTACCTACCAGGTGGTTAGGGTAGGAGATTGGTAATTGCTTCTGTGCTAAGAACTGAAATTGACTGAATTAACTGCAATTACTATCCAAGTCTTCCCCTGGAAGTTGCAAGCCTTCCATAAACTCCAGAGTTCCAAAATAGTTACATCAGACAGATTCTGCTGGTGCAGTTGTTATTTAGGTGGGCAGACAGATTCCTGGTCCTTCCTATTCTGCCATCTTCCAGATTCCTCACTGTTTATACAGTTTTATAGGCTGCGGATACCTCTAGGAAATTTCTGTGAATCCAAGAACAAAATCAGAAAATAGAGATTCAGAAAAGATGTGAAGACATCATTGTTGACCTTCAGAGCTTCTGGCATCTCATTCTCTGTCCCTGCTGTGTATCACCTCTCTAGGGTTACCTCCTCCTTAGCTTTTAAGTACTCGGTACCATCTTGTTCATTATCTCCTTCCCTAATAACCTTAGAAAGGGTTTGATGTTAGTCATTTACATAAATTCTTACTTTTCTTTGCTTCTTTTCAAACTTGATGATCTCTCTTCAACTTTAAGCAACAACTGTCCTGATATCTAACTCTTCAAACAATCAAAAGTAATCTGATTCCAACTATACGTGCTTTATTATAAATAATAATTGACTTACTATTCTTTAGGGTAAAGATTTTCAGCCACGGTGCTGCTTCAATGAGACTTTTGCATTTTTAGCCTTTTGTTTATAAATGTGAGATGAAAGGTTTTGTCCCCAGTTTAGTTTGGATTCCATCAAAAGCAGATCCTCAGACTAAAATTTGGGTGTAGGTAGTTTCCTCAGGAAACAAATCAGAGGAGAATAGTAAGAGAAGGAGGAATGAGACAGGGAAGGGAGAAGAGCCAGGAAAGTGTGTGTTTAAGAGCAAGTTACTCCTTTTTCTGAAGATTCTTTTTTTTTTTTTTAAATTTTAAATGTATTTATCACCGACTCGATGGACGTGAGTTTGAGTGAACTCTGGGAGATGGTGATGGACAGGGAGGCCTGGCATGCTGCGATTCATGGGGTCTCAAAGAGTCGGACACGACTGAGCAACTGATCTGATCTGATCTGATCTGGTTTTTTAATTGAAGGATAATTGTTTTACAGAATTTTGTTGGTTTCTGCCAAACATCAGCATGAATCAGCCATAGGTATACATATGTCCCCTCCCTCTTTGAACCTCCCTCTCATCTCCCTCCCCATCCCACCCCTCTAGGTTGTTAGGGAGCCGGTGAGTTCCCTGAGTTATACAACAAATTCCCATGGCTATCTATTTTACATATGGTAATGTAAGTTTCCATGTTACTCTCTCCATCCATCCCACCCTCTCCTTCCTCCCCCCAACCCCTGTGTCCATAAGTCTGTTCTCTATGTCTGTGTCTCCATGGAAAAGCAAATTACTCTTAAGCTGTGGGCTAGTGCCCACTGCTGGGCACACTCTGAGACACATTCCAGAACACATTCCAGCAGTGTCCCACCAAGTGACAAGCAGCTGGGGTAATGATCTTCCAACTCACATCCCTTATTAAGGTGGGCAGCTCTGCAGACACTAACTGCTTTCTTGTGCAGAGTCACACTACTGTGACCAGAGAAAGCCCTTAGGGAGGGAGACACAGGTGTTTGAGTTTGAAGTGTTCAGTATGTATGGGAGTTGTCCATTGAAGATGCTTGCGAGTTCAGTGTGGGCCGAGGGGATGTGGGTGGGATACCCATAAGGTCTGCTGTCCCTGACTTTCAGGTACTAAATATCTAAATTCATTGTATGAAAGATCATAGTTACTGCTCTGGCACATGTCTGTGGAATGCTGAGTTGTATGAATACAGATAGCTTAGGATGGGCATCTGGGCAAGAATGAGGATCCTAAGAGCTGGTCTCACTCCTTGACACCTCCGGCTCTGTTGCGTCTTTTTCTGTTGTGCCAAGGCCTGGGGTTCAATTATTGCTTATGGACTAGCTCTGTGTTTTCAGAGCATTTTCCTTCAGTCTCTCTAAATGTTGGCTTCCTTAACCATAGAATTAATTAGAGACACAAACATCGGGCTCATAGAGATGTTTAGGAGATAATCTACATGAAGCATTTTCCGGTGTGCTCAAAATGCATTTTCCCCCTTCCTTATAGCCCTCTCTCTTCCTATCTTTAGCTCCTTCCCCTTTCCTAGACTCTCAAGCACATATTTTATTTTCTGGCAAAGCTGACATTATTTTAGCTGGTTTCAATGGTAGTTTCATACCCCAAGCCCTCTTTTCTGCTGTCCTTTATTATTTCTGGCAGTGAAGGTTTTGAAGTAGAGTGTGTATTTGGAGCACAGGCTTATCATTAATAGAGGCATTCTAACACAGAATCACATGGAGCTGTCACATCAAGAGGCAAGCCTGAGCTCTGAGCTCACGTCCCTCCGAGGTTGGGGGAGAAGCCAGCTACCATGATGTTCTTGCTGGCGATCCAGCTGGCCTCTGGAGATCACAGGAAGGACACAGGTTCTGCACAGTCCCCAGGCCACCCAACTCTGCATGAAAAGATGAGGTGGGGCTGAGAGTGATGACACCTCCCCACGAGCCCTGGGCTCCTCTGGGATGCTGTGAAGTTGACCCCCGTGGGGATGAGTGGAGGGCTGCAAATGGAGACATGACTCCGCAGGGACTTCTACTCATCCCAGGGCTTGGTGAGTCATCAGATCCCAGAAAGCGGAATGGGTAACAGCCTGCAGAGAGATGGTATATGGTCTTTTGTCCATCATGAAGTTTCTGGGATCATGTTAATCCAAATCTACAAAGGACACTGCCTCACTCACAGCATGCCTCTGTATTTCATGGAGTTTCTTTATGTGAGGCAGAAGGCTGAGCCCTCAAATAGCTAAAGAAGAAGTCAAAAGTTCACCGCTGCTTATACAGATGGAGTCACATGGGCTCCACATCATACAGGCCTGTGTCTTTGTGAAAGGGCTGATGAGGGACACTCCGAGCTGGTCCTTCACAAAGGACTAAAGTCCTGATTCTACTGTTGATCCCAAAGGCTGTGGATGAGAGCCTCAGAAGAGAGTCCACAGGTCCAGGCCTGAGAGTCCAGGTCTCTGTGGGACATGGCCTGGCAGGGGAAGGCACCCTAGCGCTCAGAGAGGCAGGAGCAGGAGCTGTTCTTGGTTCTCACCACCTGGCTGAAAACTCCTGGCAGCAGACCGTTCACCCAGATGTTTGGTGCCAGTTCTTGGTGTATCCCAGCAGGGTTGTTTTACTGACACTGTAGGACCCTTGTTTTTGTGAACAGAAAAGAAAGCAGATGACATACACGGTAACTGGGAGAAGAGTTTCAGTTGAATTTCTAGGCTGTGTCTAGAAATATATCCCTCCAGCAGCAATTGTAGAGACCATTGATAATGTCATTAAAAAAAAATAAAAGGCTGCCATATGTGTCCTTTCTGGAGAAGGAAGATCTGAGACACCCACCCAAATTTTATGGAGATGTGCCCCACCCAGCAATGGCCTGCCCTGGGATCTTCCTGGCCCTCTCCACTTCTCTTGGCACATGGAGTGGTGTCCTGCCTCTGAGTCTAAAGCCACAGAACTTCATACTTACAGCTTCTGAGCGTACACCCCAGTGGAGGAAACCAGGACCACAGAGCTTCCCCCGGAAAGAGAAAGAAGGGAGCCACATGTGAATGAGCCACATATGAATGGGGCAAGTACAGACAGATGGGGCATGAACAGAAGTGGAGACAGGACAGTGAAGGAGAGCAAGAGGAGCTTAGGTCAGGATTAGAGCCCTCTCCTGCCTTCCTCCAGCCTGTGTCTTCTAAGAGCATCCTGAGGGTCAGGGCCACCTTTCAGTTTTCATGCTGCCCTCGAATGCTCAATATCCACTAAGGAGCACGTGTGTGGACACTTTTGTGAAATATAGCCAAAGTCAGCCTTTATTCTAGACTACAAGCACAAGCTGGAATCAAGATTGCCAGGAGAAATATCAATAACCTCAGATACATAGATGACACCACCCTTATGGCAGAAAGTGAAGAAGAACTAAAGAGTCTCTTGATGAAAGTGAAAGAGAAGAGTGGAAAAGCTGGCTTAAAAATCAACATTCAGAAAACTAATATCATGGCATCTGGCCCCATCACTTCTTGGCAAATAGATGGGGAAACAGTGGAAACAGTGAGAGACTTTACTTTTTTGGGCTCCAAAATCACTGCAGATGGTGATTGCAGCCATGAAATTAAGAGACACTTGCTCCTTAGAAGAAAAGCTGTGAGCAACCTAGATGGTATATTAAAAAGCAGAGACATTACTTTACCAGCAAAGGTCCATCTAGTCAAAGCTATGGTTTTTCTAGTAGTCATGTATGGATGTGAAAGTTGGACTATAAAGAGAGCTGAGCGCCCAAGAATTGATGCTTTTGAACTGCGGTGTTGGAGAAGACTCTTAAGAGTCCCTTGGACTGTAAGGAGATCTAACCAGTCCATCCTAAAGGATATCAGTCCTGAATATTCATTGGAAGGACTGATGCTGAAGCTGAAACTCCAATACTTGGGTCTCCTGATGTGAAGAACCAACTCATTGGAAAAGACCCTGATGCTGGGAAAGATTGAAGGCGGGAGGAGAAAGGGATGACAGAGAATGAGATGGTTGGATGGCATCACTGATGTAATGCACATGAGTTTGAGTAAGCTCTGGGAGTTGATGATGGACAGGGAAGCCTGGCATGCTGCAGTCCATGGGGTCACAAAGAGTCAAACACAACTGAGCGACTGAACTGAACTGAATTGAATATCTTTTTTGGCTTGAGGATGTTCTCTACCAGTCATGTTTAGGAGCAATACTAAAAGCTCTTCCCAGTGGATCTTTTGGAATCTCAGTCCCAGAAGTTCCATGTTCCCAAGTTTATAGTTTTTGGGTTTTTTTTTTTTTTGACATTAAATTCTTTTTGTTTTAGTAGCACATTGGTACCTTAGTTCCCCAACCAAGGATCCAACCCACACCCCCTACACTGGAAGGCAGAATCTTAGCCTCTGGGCCCCTGAGGATATTCCCCCAAGTTATAGTTTTAAGATAGTCACTCTACCTCAGAGTGGCCATCAACTGTCTGGGCCCTTGCCCTTCCTCACATGGGACGTGGTGCCTTTCACGCTCAGGCCCTCCCCCTGCAGCGCTGCCGCCGCCGGGCCCACATTCCGTTGCTTCTTGCTGCTGATCACCACATGGGCCCCATCCATCCCGGGACAGATGCCTGGTGATGGGAAGCCAAAGCTGGGAGCAGAAGTGGAGAAAATGACAAATCAGCTTGGGGCTGAGCCCCTCTCTTCAGGCTATTCTTTCTCTGAGACCTTGTCCCCTGCCGCTGCCATTTGGATTCCTCCACAGTCCAGAGCCAATAAGCCCTCTCTCTACCTGTGGATGGTGAGAGGGCTAGGAGTGATGAGGTGAGTCAGGGCATGAAGCCAATAGCTCAGGGTCACTCGTCACCCCATGGACCCCCTCAGAGGGGCTCTTACCCACTGTGGACTGTGTGATCACAGTAACCTGGCTGATTAACTTGATTGACCGATGTCCTTCTGCTCTTGGCTCCGCTGCTGGTGCTCCTCCAGGAGAGAGACTGCGAGGGGTAGCAGGCCTAGGCTGCTGTCTTAAAACATGCTGGCCTCTCTCGGGTCACCCTCTTGATGAACTTGGACTGGGGCGGTCTCTGATGGAGGTTATGTCAGATCTAATATGTAGCTTCCCACTTTGCTCCCTGCCAGCTGATGTCAATGACCTCTTTCTGCACCTGCCTCACATGTTTCTCTGCCAGAACACGCCTGAAGAGCATTCTGTTCTTTAAGACCCTGCTCTGCGCCTCCGGCCCCTGACTCTGAGGTTGGAGCACCACTGGCACTATCTGTGTTATCTCAGCAACTAACAATTATTTTGCATTCTTAAATTGCCTATTCCTATTGTTTGTGCTTAAAACATTCTCTGTCTCACAGTTTTCAAACTGTGTTTGGTCTGTGAAGACTCTTTAAGAGCTAGGAAAGCAGAAGTGAGGTGGGGGCTGCGACTGTGTGGCTCTGTCCCTGAGCTTCATCAAGCAGGGCTGCGAGTTGCTTGTTACTTGCGGTGGTGACTGTGCCTCCCTTCTCTCTGCCGTGTCTTGCCTGGGGGTCTGCTTGGGGGCAGCATCATCTCCCATAGAACCCAAGCTATAAGGATCAGGCGAGTCCTGAGACTGGAATGTTGGGTGAACCAGTCTACCTCACCCTGACAGGCATGGTCCTAAGCTCAGGAGATGCCAGAGAGAACAAGAGAGACTCAGGTCCGGCCCTCAAGGAGTTCACCTTCTAGTGGGGATACAGATGGTGAACAAAGAAATATACACCATGTTGTAGAGAGGTAAGTGCTGGGAGGTCAAGCCAGGAAAATCTAGGGCAGAAGGTGCTGGCTTGCTGCTTTCTGAGGGGGTCAGAGAAGGCTTTTGAGGAGGTGACTTCTTTTCTAAAAAATCAATTATTTATTTGTTTTTGGATGTGCTGGGTCGTCATTGCTTTACGGGCTTTCTCTAGTTCAGCGAGTGGCGGCTACTCTTCCCTGTGGTGCGCCGGCTTCTGATTTGCTGGCTCCTCTTGTTGTAGAGCACCAGCCTAGTTGCTCCGCAGCATATGGGATCTTCCCGGATCAGAGATCAAACCTGTGTCTCCTGTGTTCGCAGGTGGATTCTTACCCACTGCGCCACCAGGGAGGTCCAGGTGACTTCTGAGTGGAGACCCACATGACACGTGTGGGAGAGCAAGCCTGTGAGCACTGGTACTTGAACCCAGTTGGCGTGAAGTCCAGCATTCTCTTGTCTACATCACTCTCACACGTGCGAAGGTAATCACAGTGCCAGAGAAAGCGGTGGTCCCCACACGTGCCCATGAACCCTGGAAAGAATTCTGAAAAACGAATTCAGCGCTCACTCATTCTTGAGTTAACATCTACATTTAAATCACTATAAAGAAAATAATGTCTGGCATAACTTAAATATTCATTTTGAAATAAAACTTATATCACTCTCTTAAATGTATACAATGGGATCTAAATACCTAATAATGTGAAGACTGTCATTATTGGCTTTAAAGAATTATGAATACACAGTCCCTAGCTTCGTGGGGGTAGCTAAGCATGGATTGTGGTCCAAGTGTCTCCTCCTGGAGCTGATAGCTGTGGTGGTAGCTCCTAATCTCTCTGCTGCTTCAAGTGGTCCAAGTAGCAACTCCCTTGACAAGCTTGTCCATGGCTTCTGGGGATAAAGTCCTTTCCGATGCTGGCATCTTCTTTCCTTGAATTTTTTTAGGGGAGGGGAGAAGGATAAATTAGGAGTTTGGGATTAAAGTACACCACTATACATAAAATGCAGTCATGAAATTAGAAGATGTTTGCTCCTTGGAAGGAAAGCTATGACAAACCTAGACAGTGTATTAAAAAGCAGAGACATCATTTTGCTGACAAAGTTCTGTACAGTCAAACTATGGTTTTTCCAGTAGTCATGTATGGATGTGAGAGTTGGACCATGAAGATTGCTGAAGTGCCAAGTGCCAAAGAATTGATGCTTTTAAACTGTGGTGCTGGAGAAGACTCTTGAGAGTGCTTTCAACTGCACAAATATCAAACCAATTAATCTTAAAGGAAATCAACCCTGAATATTCATTGAAAGGACTGATGCTGAAGTTGAAGCTCAAATACTTTGGCCACCTGATGGGAAAAGACAATTATTGGAAATGACCCTGACACTGGGAAAGATTGAGGGCAAGAGGAGAAGGGGTGACAGAGGATGAGATGGTTGGATGGCAGCAGCAACACAATGGACAAGAATTTGAGCAAACTCTGGGAGGTAGTGAAGGACAGGGAAGCCTGGCGTGCTGCAGTCCATGGGGCTGCAGAAAGTTGAACACGACTTAGCGACTGAACAACAACAAATACACAAAATAGATAACCAACAAGGACCTACTGTATAGCACAGGGAAATATAATCAATATCTTGTAATGACCTATAATGGAAGAGAATGTAAAAATAGAATACATAATACATGTAAACAAGCATATATAGCTGTATCACTGTACTGTATACCTGAAATGTATACAATATTGTAAATCCACTATAATTCCATAAAAATTAAAAAAATAAATTTTTTATTGTGGTAAAATATACATAACATAACCTTTACCACTGTAACCATTTTTAAGTGCACACTTCTTTGACATTAAGTCCATTTACAATTTTGTGTAACCATCACCACCATGGAACTTTTTCATTTTCCCCAACTGAAACTCTGCCCATTAGACAACTCCCCACTCTGCCTTTTTCCCTCCGCATCTTTTTTCTCTTAAAAAGAAAGCAAAAAGAATTTGTAAGGTGTCAGAATCTTGTCCCATGATAAATTTTTTACCACAAGTTAAATAGAAGGGGTTTCCCAGAATTGATGCACAACAGCTCTACTGGCGTTCAATCAGCCCACAGAAGCGCCAGGTGCCCTGTCTCCCAGCTCCATCTCCCCTTCTCCCTAATCAGCATCCTCCCTAAGGTAATGCTGAAACCACAGAATTCTTTTTTGAACTTCGTAGAAATTAGGTTGTCTTCCCTGATGGCTCAGTGGTAAAGAACCTGCCTGCCAAGGCAGGAGATACAGGAGACCTGAGTTCAATTCCTGGGTGGGGAAGATTCCCTGGAGGAGGAAATGGCAACCCACTCCAGTATTCTTGCCTGGAAAATCTCGTAGACAGAGGAACCTGGCGGGCTACAGTCCATGGGGTTGCAAAGAGTCGGACACGACTGAAGAGACTGAGTATGCACATACACAGAGCATAGGTTCTTCTGTTCCAGCACAGAAAAAATTCAGGGAGAGGCAGTGACAAGTAAGGAAAGAGTTTATTAATATAGGATGCTTGTGAGAGATGCAGGTTGCCAGGCAAGGGAGTGCTGTCATGAGAACTTACTGGGTTATGTTTTTAAAATCAAAGGATATGGGATTCCCTCATAGCTCAGTTGGTGAAGAATCTGCCTGCAATGCAGGAGACCTGGGTTCAATTCCTGGGTCAGAAAGATCCCCTGGAGAAGGAAATGGCAACACACTCCAGTATATGTGTCTGGGAAAGCCTATGGACAGAGGATCCTAGTGGGCTATAATCCTGGGGGTCACAAGACTTGGACACAATTTAGCAACTAAACTACTGCCAATCAAAGGAAAAGTGAGGAGAGGAAGAAGGCCTTCTTCCTCATTCCTGAATAGATGTCAAATTTCCATCATCAGCTCCTCCTTCGTGTCAAGTGGGGGAGTTTTCTTCTCCCTCATGGTCAAGCCAGGACTGTCATGGTGCTATTCAATTTAGCAGAAGTGTGGTAATACATGCTAAGATATGGTAAATCATCTCAGGTTTCAGTATACGGTCACCTTATCCTTATAGTTTTGTTTTTAATGCCATAGAAGAACATGTCCTAGGAATCATTAATGTACATCACTGGCCAGGATGCGGATCTCATTCTCCCATTATTTTATTGTTCTGGGCATATCTCATGCTTCTGTTGCATGGTTTTGTTGTTAAGCAGGCCTGTTTCTTCTTTTTTTGATAGTCTTTTTAAAATAAATGCTGTGTGCTTAGTGGCTCAGTAGTACCTGACTCTTTGTGACCCCATGGACTCCCTTGTCCGTGGGTTCTTCAGGCAAGAATACTGGAGTGGGTTGCCATTTCCTCCTCCAGGGGATCTTTACTATTTATTAATTTTTTGGCTGTGCTGGGTCTTCATTTCTTTTTGATGGCCTTCTCTAGTTGCAGCGAGCAGGGACAACTCTCTTAGTTGTGGTGGCTTCTCTTGTTGCAGAGCACAGGCAATGACATTGACATCAGCATCCTTGCCCTGAGACTAACTCTAGGACATTTTGCAACTGGAGAGAATCCTTCGCTAATATACATCCAAATACTGAAAGCACGGGATGTTAAGAACTTGGTTCATGCCATCAACTCCAACATCCTTGCAGTAGAAGACAAATGTTCACAACCTCCGTGCAGGAGCCTGAGCAGTAGGAGATTGACGAAGACTTCTTAATCACATTCATTTGCAATGCCAGTAAGTTTTGATTCATCAATGGTGAAGGTTCAAATTCATCTTTGGGGAGCAGGGCCCTTGCTTTATTGACTCTGAAAATATTTCAAATGCCCTTTGGTTATGCCAAATCAAACGAAGATGCCACTCTGGAGTGGATAGGAAAGAAACAAACTGCTGTGGAAATAATGCAACCATTTGTTTTCATTGTGCGTAGATTTGGCATCTCTGTACATCATTATACTTGGTGGAAAGCTGGCCTTAAACTTAGATTTTCTTTGTTTCACTGGAAATATGTTCCCAGGTACAGAAATGGCCAATGGCCCATCTCTAGCCCCTGCAACTTTGCTGCAAGTTGGCGGGGGGGAGCAAAAAGAGCCCTGGTTAACGGGTAATCTCCTATGGATGAGCATAATCTGGGCATTCTAGGAGCCAATGCAACTAGTTACCTGTTGCACATTTTCTTTTCTGCAGTGTGACTTGGTCCTATTATTATATAAGGCTGAAGCAAAATTTTGTGAAATTCTATGCCTGGGAAATATAGGAATATATCTGTGTCCAGACTTGAAAGAAAGTGGTTTGAGGGGAAATTTTTCTGCATGTGTGGAGATCTAGTGATGAGATGAAAAGACTGTCTTGTGGTAGAAATAAGTAGCTGTCCTGACCAAGGCAAGGGGGCAGAAGAGGCAGGGACAGTTTGGATGGAATTGTTGCATCTTTAAGCAGCAAGCTTATCTTGGGGATAAACAGAAACATCAAGAAATCTTGGTAAAAAAAAATGGAGTTCTCTATGAGTAAGCAGGATAGGGATTCAGGGATACTAAGGGAAGTGTGGTCCCTGGGTTACATTAAAAAAATAATTGCTTGATTACCCAATAGTGGGCCATACATTGGTAGTTTATAGACACCAAATTTGTCAAGAGAGATAGTTTTGTATTGGGGCACAGCAGGTGTCAAGTCAATATAACTGCTAAAGGGAAAAGTGAGGAAGTTTTCCTTACTTCCCCTCCTTCCCTGGCCTCCAAAATGTGATGGGTGCACTAAGGAAAATGCTATGCACTCAGACAACGAAGGGTTAAACTGTCTCCTGGTTTTGCTACCACCCCGTGTGTAACCTTGACTATGTTCTATGACTTCCTACTCATCAGTTTCCTCATCTGCAAAATGAAGTGAAAGGTCATGACTAATATCCTTGTTTTGTCCCATTCCCTCAGTCTATGATGCTGACTGTAAGTGGAAAAAAAAAAAAAAGGCAGTCTTTGCCTCTTGGATGGGAGAAGCATGGCCCCCAGGGAGACTCCAGGGCAGAGATTTCAAACTCCACATTTTACAGAGTTCAGGCAGTTAATCTAAATAATAAAATGGCTGGATCTTTCTTGAACTCACAGAGTGACTTTTGTTACTTACGACTAAGCTGGGCTTGTTACTTTCTTTCTTTAAGGCTTATAAAGTAGTTAATAAGCCAGCAAACTCTCAGTCCTTAAAATCATCACTGCCCTCATATTGTTCAAGTGCCTTAGCAACCTTGTATCCCAACACTTGATTACCCTGCACTGCATCTCCATCTTCGGAATCTTGGGATTCTATGGCACAACAGGGGTCATACCTGCTTCATGTTGTCAGGCAAGGAAGCTTCCTGACTTGCATTTGAGCACAGAGTGATTCAGATCTAGGATCCTACTCTAGGGTCTCCTTTCAATTATTTCTGGTACCAACTCTTCTAGCCTACCTGCTCCAATTCCCCCCAAAAGTAAAAGCCCAACACAGGGTTGCATGTAGACAATTTTTGGAGGATACTCTCAGGAGAAGGAAGGAGGTAGTGGGGAAAGTAAACCAGAGAGGAAGGGAAAGCCAATGCAAAGGTGTGTTTTCCAGTTTTCACCACTGTTGGAGACTGGGACTCAAGCCACTGGCATCCTCTGAGAAGCCCTATAGAGTGCACCTTGGATTCTCCACTCAAAGGTCGGGAGGGGGATCAGTTGTCCACCAACTCCCTCCCCCATTGGTCAGGGGTTGTCCCAGGGTTTGTTAACTCCCTTACATTTTCAGACCACCCATGAGTCCCATGGCCCTGCATTACAGACACACTGGGAAGAGAGCAAGAGAAACACAGTGCACTGAGGAAGTTTATATCTGCGTGAAGTTTGTTGCTGCAGCAATGGAAAGAGTAGAGTTCAGTTCAGTTCAGTTGCCCAGTCGTGTCCGACTCTGCAACCCCATGGACTACAGCACGCCAGGCCTCCCTGTCCATCACCAACTCCCAGAGTCCACCCAAACCCACGTCCACTGTGTCGGTGATGCCATCCAACCATCTCATCCTCCATTGTCCCCTTCTCCTCCTGCCCCCCAATCCCTCCCAGCATCAGAGTCTTTTCAAATGAGTCAGCTCTTTGCATCAGGTAGCCAAAGTATTAGAATTTCAGCTTCAGCATCAGTCCTTCCAATGAACACCCAGGACTGATCTCCTTTAGGATGGACTGATTGGATCTCCTTGCAGTCCAAGGGACTCTCAAGAGTCTTCTCCAACTCCACAGTTGAGTAGGGGAGCTGAATATGACAGCCTGGAGGGGAGGGGAGTTTGGGGGAGAATAGATACATGTATATATGGGGCTAAATCCATTTGCTATTCACCTGAAACTATCACAAATATTGTTTATCGAATATACCCCAATACAAAATAAAAAGTTTTTAAAAAGTGGGGGAGGGAGCTGAGAAAAAAGTGACGAATTCACTAGCCTTTGTGGTTGTCTTATTTAGACTTCTTTTGTGCACTAAAAAAAATTGAATGCATATTATTTTAAAATATCTGTTTTAAAAGTAATAAATTCTTTAATATTCTCTTGTTTCTGAAAACTGATTTGAAGTTCTTGAGAAATACTGCAGCGATTTTAGACACTGGCCAAGACTCTTAAGCCGTCACAACTAAACTCCCAAACTGGACAAACTCTCTCTTTTTTTGGATGATGCCAGTTTAAAAAATATATATGGTAAAGATAAAGAGAAGTCTGTGTTGCTCTCTCTCCCATATTCTTTGGCCACAAGGATTCTAGAAAAGCAGCCTGACTTTGTTAGACCTGAGGCTTCCCCAGCAGTGGATAACAAAGCAGGAAGTATAGGAGAGCTCACTCTCCACGGGCGTGAGAGGAGAGAGGAAGGAGCTAACAGAGAAGGTTCCTGCTCTTTCAGTCCCTACCAGGTTCTTGTGAGGCGTTGTGATTCTCTGAAGCCTCTCCCAGACACTGTGCATGACTGAGCAGCTGGTGTGTTTCTGGTGAGGCTGTGGACAGCTCTGTGGCAGGCCTCTTTGAATCTGCTTGCCCTCCTTCCTCCACTCACTGCCCTTTGTCCTTTCGTTTTGAAGTCTGGACCCATGACAAAGTGTTACAGCTTCTAAACTTTGCCTTGAATTCTGATTTCTAAGGAACCCACTGAGACGCAGCACTCTAATTGGTGATGGAGTGGGGTTGGACCCTTAACATAATATATAGTTGCAGCTTTCAGGTTCTGTGCTGCTCAGTTCTGTCCTGTGAGTTTCAGCTCCCCAGAAGAGGCAGGGACCAGATGGTCAGTGCTTCTGCACCCCCAAAAGCCAGGCCAGCTCCAGGAGGAGCTCAGCCCAGCCAGGGTCAGTCTAGCTCAGGTCTCAGAGCTTTGCCTTCCTTCATTGGAAACAAGGACTAGCCAGGATCTTCTCTGTTGGGTGTATATGGCCAGCATCACAGGTATAGCCTTCTGGCCGGATTCAAAGGAAAGTAGAGGGCCAAGGTAACTCACCACATTTTGTCTCTGCCATGGGGAAAGCACAGCCAGGCCAGAGGGTATGGCAGGGGGAGGGGAAGAAGTGAGTTGCTTCCTTCTAAACCAGAATGCCAACTCTGGTTGACCACAGTGCCCTCGTGTCACCTGGATTCTTCACAGCTGGGGGATTAGCATTTGTTAGCTGGTGGATTTGGATGTAGCAGTACCAAAAAGAATTTTAAGGGTATGGGGCCAGGACTCTAGATATAAATGGTCTCTTCTTGCTTTTGGCTCAGTCTGGCCCTGACTGATTTCTCCTCCAATCTGATTTGGAAACAGCTTCAGGTAAAATAATTGAAACAATTTTAGCCTTTCCCATCAGTTTGATTCAATTCCACTCAACAAATATTTATCAAGTGACAGCTCTTGGATGATCAAGTTACCACAGTCAGTATCCCAGAGCTAGAACATGGGCTGTGCATTTGTTAACAGTAATGGTTGATATGACAGAAGAACTGAGGGAAGATCCTGGTGCGGAGGAGATGGGTCTGCAGGGGCTCCCTGGGGGTGTGAAAGGTCTGGAAGAACAACAGTGCCTCTGGAAGGGCTGGGGCGATTTCGTTGTGTGTTCACTGCAAGAGAATACACAGAATCCTGCTTCCAGGGCCTTTGGTTTCCTCTCCAGGCTGTCCTGCAGACAGCTTAAACTCAGTATGTCCAACTGAAATCACCTTCCTCCTCTATTTTTAAAAAAATTTTATTGATTTTAGTTTTGTCTCTGGTATACATCCAGGAGTAGAATTGCTGGATCATATGGTAGTTCTTTTTGGTTTGTTTGTTTGTTTTTAAAAGAAGCTCCTTACCATTTTCCATAGTTGATTTACAATGTTTTATTAATTTCTTCTGTACAGCAAACTGACAGTTACACATGTATGTTCTTTTCCACTCTGATTTATCTCAGGCTATTGATTACCGTTCCCTGTGCTATACAGTAAGACCTTGTCGTTTATCCACCCTCTATATAATAGTTTGCCTCTGCGAATCCCAAACTCCCACTCCTTCCCTCTCCCGTCCTCTCTCCCCCTTGGCAACCACAGTCTGTTCTCTATATCTGTGAGACTGTTTTTGTTTTGTAGATGTGTTGATATGTATCATCTTTTAGATTCCACATGTAAGTGATATCATATCGTATTTGTCTTTCTCTTCCTGACCTACTTCATTTAGTATGATAATCTCTACGTTTATTCATGTTGCTGTAAAGGGCATTATTTAATTCTTTTTGATGGCCGAGTAATATTCCATTATATATATTCTTTATATATTTACTATATTATATATAAGGCTTCCCAGGTGGCTCAGTGGTAAAGAATCTGCCTGCCAATGCAGGAAATGTGGGTTTGATCCCTGGGTCAGGAAGATCTCCCGGAGGAAGAAATGCAACTACTCCAGTATTCCTGCTTGGGAAATCTCAGGGACAGAGGAGCCTGATGGGCTACAGTCCAGGGAGTCACAGGGTCAGACATGACTTTAGTGAGTGAACACATGAGTGTATATGTATATATAGTTTATGCATTCATCTGCCGAGGGACATTTGTTTCCATGTCTTGGCTATTGTAAACAGTGATGCTATGAACATAGACGTGCATGTATCTTTTTGAGTTACAGTTTTGTCTGAGTATGTGCCCAAGAGTAGGATTGCTGGATCATGTGGTAGTTCTATTTTTAGTTTTTTAAGGAAGCTCCAAACAGTTTTTCATAGTGGCTACACCAATTTACATTCCCACCACCAGTGTAAGAGGGCTCCCTTTTCACTCCTTCCTCCTCTAAATCTCCTTTCCCTCCTGTACTTATGATACTGTCATCTCTCCCATTAGACATCTGAGAGGGTAACAAAATGACCCCCCTTCTACTGTGTATACATGTCTTCTACAGTGAATGGTCATTTTTTGCACAGTGCACACTTTTTTTGCCCTGTCCTGAGGGGCCATATGTTCAGACCGTACCCTCCTGGTGTCATTGAAAGCATGTGGCCTTGGGTATTCATGTCAGTTATCAGGGAGGCTCTGGACCCTACAAAGGGATGCCCTAGGGAGGACTGAGACAGGGTAGGAGAAAACTCCTTCCTCTTCTTGGGCCTTACTCTCTTGGGCATGGGCTTTGAAGAGTCTCATTATGCTTGAGGGCACTGCTAGGCTGAGCAAAGATAGCCTGTGTCGCCTGGGAGATATGTGTGTCAGATCCATATCTGAGACTTCCAGGCAGCTTGACATTTGAGAAAGAAAGGGAAGATGGCTGAATTATTAAGCCACTATGTCTGCCCAGGCTTCATTTGCCCTAGGGATTTCTGCCAGGAGTGTCCATGAGGTTCTGTGCTAATACAGGAGGAGTCACAGGCTTGGATGGCATCTGCATGCCTTCCACCCTTGATGAGGGTGTTTGGCTTAATTTGCTCGTACCAGACCATCTTTGTCAATTTGATGTCATCCTCACCACTTTCTCCATAGTCTGCACTGCAGGGAGGTCTGGAGCTCCAGTTCCCAGCATCACATTTCTGTATTGGGTTAGAGACTGCCAATTAAAGGCGCTCACAGGACATTTGGAAGGCAGAAAAGTTAGTGTCTCTGTTGGCAGCTGTCAGCAGACGCCTTGGATGTATGATAGACATACGATTTACTCTGGCTTCCGGCCCCCTCCTGAGAATCAACTGCTTTGGTGCTGCAGACAGCTGGGACTGTTGTCAGCAGTTTTGCTAGGACCTACCCATTCCTGATTTCATGAACCAGCCACAGTTTCTATACCGTTTCTCCAACTCTTCAAATCATTGCATAAGCTTCTAACTCTTTTCTCCTTGGAATACAGAAGGGCTTCTCCTTTAGCAAGAGAGTCCTAACTGATAGAACATTGCTGTACACCCACCCTCCTTGTGATGGTGGTCACAGTGTTGGCTGGGGGCAACTCCCACTCCTCTTATTTGTGTATATTAGTACTAGCATAAGTATGGATCAGTCAGTTCAGTCGCTCAGTTATGTCCGAATCCTTGCAACCTCATGAATCACAGCACGCCAGGCCTCCCTGTCCATCACCAACTCCCGGAGTTCACTCAAATTCATGTCCATTAAGTCGGTGATGCCATCCAGCCATCTCATCCTCTGTAGTTCCCTTCTCCTCCTGCCCTCAATCCCTCCCAGCATCAGAGTCTTTTCCAATGAGTCAACTCTTCGCATGAGGCAGCCAAAGTATTGGAGTTTCAGCTTCAGCATCAGTCCTTCCAATGAACACCCAGTACTGATCTCCTTTAGAATGGAGTGGTTAGATCTCCTTGCAGTCCAAGGGACTCTCATGAGTCTTCTCCAACACCATAGTTCAAAACCAGCAATTCTTCAGTGCTCAGCTTTCTTCACAGTCCAACTATCACATCCATACATGACCACTGGAAAAACCATAGCCTTGACTAGATGGACCTTTGTTGGCAAAGTAATGTCTCTGCTTTTGAATATGCTATCTAGGTTGGTCATAACTTTCCTTCCAAGAAGTAAGCGTCTTTTAATTTCATGGCTGCAATCACCATCTGCAGTGATTTTGGAGCCCCAAAAAACAAAGTCTGACACTGTTTCCACTGTTTCCCCATCTATTTCCCATGAAGTGATGGGACCAGATGCCATGATCTTCGTTTTCTGAATGTTGAGCTTTAAGCCAGCTTTTTCATTCTCCTCTTTCACTTTCATCAAGAGGCTTTTTAGTTCCTCTTCACTTTCTGCCATAAGGGTGGTGTCATCTGCATATCTGAGGTTATTGATATTTCTCCTGGCAATCTTGATTCCAGCTTGTGTTTCTTCCAGCCCAGCGTTTCTCATGATGTACTCTGCATGTAAGTTAAATGAGCAGGGTGACAATATACAGCCTTGACATACTCCTTTTCCTATTTGGAACCAGTCTGTTGTTCCATGTCCAGTTCTAACTGTTGCTTCCTGACCTGCATATAGGTTTCTCAAGAGGCAGGTCAGGTGGTCTGGTATTCCCATCTCTTGAAGAATTTTCCACAGTTTATTGTGATGCACAAAGGCTTTGGCATAATCAATAAAGCAGAAATAGATGTTTTTCTGGAACTCTCTTGCTTTTTTGATGATCCAGTTGGCAATTTGATCTCTGGTTCCTCTGCCTTTTCTAAAACCAGCTGGAACATCTGGAAGTTCTCAGTTCACATGTTGCTGAAGCCTGGCTTGGAGAACTTTGAGCATTACTTTACTAGCGTGTGAGATGAGTGCAATTGTGCAGTAGTTTGAGCATTCTTTGGCATTGCCTTTCTTTGGGACTGGAATGAAAACTGACCTTTTCCAGTCCTGTGGCCACTGCTGAGTTTTCCAAATTTGCTGGCATATTGAGTGCAGCACTTTCACAGCATCATCTTTCAGGATTTGGAATAGCTCAACTGGAATTCTATCACCTCCACTAGCTTTGTTCATAGTGATGCTTTCTAAGGCCCACTTGACTTCACATTTCAGGATGTCTGGCTGTAGGTCAGTGATCACACCATCGTGATTATCTGGGTCATGAAGATCTTTTTTGTACCATTCTTCTGTGTATTCTTGCCATCTCTTCTTAATACCTTCTGCTTCTGTTAGGTCCATACCATTTCTGTCCTTTATCGAGCCCATCTTTGCATGAAATAGTCCCTTGGTATCTCTAATTTTCTTGAAGAGATCTCTAGTCTTTCCCATTCTGTTGTTTTCCTCTATTTCTTTGCATTGATCGCTGAAGAAGGCTTTCTTATCTCTTCTTGCTCTTCTTTGGAACTCTGCATTCAGATGATTATATGTTTCCTTTTCTCCTTTGCTTTTTGCTTCTCTTATTTTCACAGCTATTTGTAAGGCCTCCCCAGACAGCCATTTTGCTTTTTTGCATTTCTTTTCCATGGGGGTGGTCTTGATCCCTGTCTCCTGTACAATGTCATGAACCTCCGTCCTTAGTTCATCAGGCACTCTATCTATCAGATCTAGGCCCTTAAATCTATTTCTCACTTCCACTGTATAATCATAAGGGATTTGATTTAGGTCATATCTGAATGGTCTAGTGGTTTTCCCTACTTTCTTCAATTTAAGTCTGAATTTGGCAATAAGGAGTTCATGATCTGAGCCACAGTTGGCTCCTGGTCTTGTTTTTGCTGACTGTATAGAGCTTCTCCATCTTTGGCTGCAAAGAATATAATCAATCTGATTTCGCTGTTGACCATTTGGTGATGTCCACGTGTAGAGTCATCTCTTGTGTTGTTGGAAGAGGGTGTTTGCTATGACCAGTGCGTTCTTTTGGCAAAACTCTATTAGCCTTTGCCCTGCTTCATTTCCTACTACAAGGCTAAATTTGCCTGTTACTCCAGGTGTTTCTTGACTTCCTACTTTTGCATTCCAGTCCCCTATAATGAAAAGGACATCTTTTTTGGGTGTTAGTTCTAAAAGGTCTTGTAGGTCTTCATAGAACCGTTCAACTTCAGCTTCTTCAGCATTACTGGTTGGGGCATAGGCTTGCATCACCGTGATATTGAATGGTTTGCCTTGGAAATGAACAGAGATCATTCTGTTGTTTTTGAGATTGCATCCAAGTACTGCATTTCGGGCTCTTTTGTTGACCATGACAGCTTCTCCATTTCTTCTAAGGGATTTCTGCCCGCAGTAGTAGATATAATGGATAAGTATGGATAATTCCTTCAGCGCTGTGACCAGAGGTCCTTGCTGTATGTACTACAATAGCCACTCCTGAGGGAACAGGACAAATAGGGTCAGTTCTTATTGCCTCTTATCTTGTACCCTTTCATTTGCTGGAACTCTGAGATTGCACTGCTTCACTTAAGATGAGTTGGTTGGCCAATAAACAATATAAATAGCATTCCTGTTTGGGGAGAATGAGTGGAAGGTGATAGGCTTAGGCAATAAAAGTGCAGAGTGAGTTAGGTAGTATGGAATAATCATCACTACCCCTTAATTGGTTATCTGGGTTCCTGTCCTTACTCTGACACTTCTGGTTCTAAATTTCCACCAGCTGGCTTGGTGTCTGACCCATGATAGGACAGACCGGTGTTTATGATAACTAAAAGAAAAAAAAAATTAGGGGAGGGTGGTGGGAGGGGGGTTCAGGATGGGGGACACACGTACACCCATGGCTGATTCATGTCAATGTATGGCAAAAACCACTAAAATATTGTAAAGTAATTAGCCTCCAATTAAAATAAATAAATTATTTTTTTTAAAGAAGAAAAATTAAAAGATAATAGAAGGAAAAATATTAGAGAAAGAAGATTTAGAGTGGTCTCTAAGGTGCCTGGAAACACGTCTCTGGGGAGTTGAGGAGGGTAGCATCTTGGGGGGTCTGTTATTCCTCTAGACACAAGGGTTTTCTACCTGGGGTCATATTTGTGCTTCCTGAAGAGCTCATTGTAAGGGCCAGGTAAGAGCAGTGCAACAGTGCCTGGTCCTGTTAGTCATTAATGTTTTTTATGTGACATGACAACTACCTGCATTTAAATCCCTAAGCGTTTCTTTAAGCATTTATACTTTTCCCTAGTGTCAGCAAGCACATCCGCCGTCGTAAAACCCTGATGCAGAAGAAATCTTGGAGTTCATCTTTCAAATCTCTAAATTTTAAAGATACCAAGCTCAGGAGAGTAAAGGTCTTTGCCCACATTTCCTAGAATTCGGAGCAGAGAGAGAAACTTGGTCCAGCTTTCTGACTTACAGTTAGTTTATTTTTTTCCCCCCAGGCTAGCCCCTGACTGTGTCAAAGGAAAAATTTCCTCGACAAAGTTAAATGGACAAAGAAGATTTTGTTCAAGGTTATTGCAACAGAGCAATGCAGGAGACCCCAGTCTGATCCGCTGGAGAAGGGATAGGCTACCCACTCCAGTATTCTTATGCTTCCCTTGTGGCTCAGCTGGTAAAGAATCTGCCTGCAATGCGGGAGACCTGGGTTTGATCTCTGGGTTGGGAAGATCCCCTGGAGACGGGAACAGCTAGGCTACCCACTCCAGTATTCTGGCCTGGAGAATTCCATGGACTGTATAGTCCACGGGGTCCCAAACAGTTGGACATGACTGAGCGATTTTCACTTTCATTGCAACAGAGGCTGGAGTCCACAGCTCAGTCTGGAGGGCAGGAGAGTTCTTAAGAGCTGGGGTGGGAGTGTTCTAGGCCATCTGGGTTTGTTAACTGGCCTTACCCAAAAGGAAAATAAGCTTCATTGCCTCTTCATGACAGCAGGTAGTTTTACAACTTGGAGCAAGGCACCCATCAAAATTAGGCTCCCACAGAAACTGGGAAATAGGGGTGCTGTCTCCCTTGATGTTTATATTTTAAAGGAATGGCTCCCTGGTCCTAGAGAAAGTTATCCCTGGGTTGTAAAACTGGCAAGATGCTTTCAAAAAAGATTTACATTTCAAAGGGGCAGAGAATTTACAATTTTCTGAAAAGGAAACAATCTAAGAAAAGGGAGGTGAGGGCTTGGAGTCAGGAAGAAGACTGCCTAAACTCCAGTCAAGCTGAGGGTAATGTCGAGGCTCTTTTGCTCAGATACCGCAATGTCCACTGCTTACACTCACTCCAAGGATATCTGTTTTCTATGCCTTTCAACTCAGCTATAAATTGGCATTTAAAATTTTTTTTAATTTTTATTTATTTATTTATTTGGCCATGCCGAGTCTCAGTTGCAGCATGCAAACACTTAGTTACAGCATGTGGGGTCAAGTTCCCTGATCAGGGATGGAACTTGGGCCCCCTGCTTTGGGAGAGTGGGGTCTTAGCAACTGGACCACCAGGGAAGTCCCTAAATTGGCATATTTTGCCAACTTTCCGTTGGTTCATCTCAGGCCATCATGGAAAAACAACCATGATGTGGCATGGACCATCCATATCCTTACCAATGTCACCTCTGGTGTGAGTTTCCCTCCCACTTTCCTTTCCCTCTCACTTCCCCACTCGTCTTTTCTCTTCTAAAATTATCAGATCAGGTCAGATCAGTCGCTCAGTCATGTCCAACTCTTTTCGACCCCATGAATCGCAGCACGCCAGGCCTCCCTGTCCATCACCAACTCCCGAAGTTCACTCAGACTCACGTCCATCGAGTCAGTGATGCCATCCAGCCATCTCATCCTCTGTCGTCCCCTTCTCCTCCTGCCCCAATCCCTCCCAGCATCAGAGTCCTTTCCAATGAGTCAACTATTTGCATCAGGTGGCCAAAGTACTGGAGTTTCAGCTTTAGCATCATTCCTTCCAAAGAAATCCCAGGGCTGATCTCCTTCAGAATCGACTGGTTGGATCTCGTTGCAGTCCAAGGGACCCTCAAGAATCTTCTCCAACACCACAGTTCAAAAGCATCAATTCTTCGGTGCTCAGCCTTCTTTACAGTCCAACTCTCACATCCATACATGACTGCAGGAAAAACCATAGTCTTGACTAGATGAACCTTTGTTGGCAAAGTAATGTCTCTGCTTTTGAATATGCTGTCTAGGTTGGTCTAAAATTATAGTCACAGAAATTACATCAATAGTAGACAGAAGAAACGTATCCTTCTATCATAAAGAAAATGTATATGTCTACTACCAAGAAACATCAACTTAAGTACTAAAGCCTTAAAACAAATGGACAACTGGTCATAATCCTGTTTGCTCTTACTGCAAAAGCAGATGACTTTCTAAGTTTTCAGGAAATAATTGCTGTCATCCCAGATTTAAGGAGCAGGATTAAAGGTAAGTCCATTACCAGCATCAGTAACTTGACATGTGTAATTGAACACATACCATCAAAACCACGATAGCAAGTCACACACCCCAGTCTAAGGGCAGATGAACAAAGACTTTCAAGGAAATGTTTGAAACTGTCTCTACTGCGAATTATCAGAAGATAAAATTTTATGTTAGTATGTTCATTAGGTGAAGCAATCAAAATGTGGGAGAACAATGCTTTCGGATACATTAAAATTAGAGTCACTGCAACCAATCCTGTGCCGTATAGTGACCATTAAAATTTAAGTCATAAAAAAACTTCTTGGGTCTTCCCTGGTGGTCCAGTGGTTAAAAATCTGCCTTCCAATACAGAGGATGCAGGTTTGATCCCTTGGCACAGGAAAAAAAAAAAAAAAACCCAAATCTTGGTACTTAAAAGTTGTAATCACAGTCGTCACTGTTTACAGCCCCTTTATAATTAACACACTTTGAGTCAGTTTTGTAGGCAAGAGCCAAGCCTTTCCTGGTGAGGAGAATATTTTTTTGGTTCCCCGAAAGTTCCCATCCCCACCAAGGGGATTCTGCACTGAGGTGGACTGTGGTACCCCCACGGCAGCCTGCTCTGCTCCTGAACTCCTTTCTGGCCTTCCACCTGCCCCACCAGAGACAGAGGGTCTGGGTGTGCGTGGCTGGTTGTTCCCTGTCCTCTCAGGGAGCTATCAGTTCATGGTGTTTTATGCGTATTACAAAACCAGCTTAAATCCCTGTGCAAATGTCTTATTCATTTTTGTTCTTTATTCCATTCAAGTGGTTAATTTTATTTTTTCCTGATATCCCTGAAGATTCTTTCACTGAGGCCTAGCACATAATAGATTCTAGATAAATACTGATTGAATGAATGACTGAATGGCATTATTTGTTATAATTCCAGTTACTTCACATTTCTAGGCCTACACAGATAAGAATCTGTGGATTAGTCATTAAACAAGTGTTTGTTTAATGGGTAAGTACTTACACATTACTACGTGTGTAAGTATAAGAAGGAAAGAAGGCATACTGCATCATTTCTTTTAGATGTTTTCGCAACAGCAGTGTTTTTAAATCTTTATCTTCCTACTCTTTCTTCCTTACCTCAACCCACGGAAAGTACATTTTCCATCACAACCCTCTACACACACATGCGAACACACAAAAAAATTTTCACAAATTTCACCCACACCCAGCTTCAGTGTACTCTGATATTTTCTATTTCATTTCTTAAAAAATAAATATGAATTGAGACACTTGTATCAGTTTTATGACCCATTACTAATTGAGCCCTACAATTTGAAAAACATTTCTCTTAAAGCTACTTTAAAAATAATAACGAAAAGGTGCTTAATATATTTTATATGAAAGCCATTCTTAGGAATATCTAAAATTTTGGAAGTGTTAAATTCCAGAAGAGTAGAATGATATTGGAGTGGGTGAATAAAAGGGAGATTGGATCCATAACTCTTAGGGTTTCAGGGCTCCATACTTAAAGGTTTAAATTTGGGAAAGGGAAGAAAAATGGGAGCGGGAGATAAATAGCATAGATAGGAAAAGGACTGAAATACTAATACTTTCACCAGACAAACTTTGCTGAAAACAGTTGGCTACACTCCTGAGTCAGGGGACCTATAAATGTTTAATTCCCAGATGGTATCATCAGCACACTGCGAAACAATATGTTCTTTTAAAATAATTCCATTCATTTATTTTTAATGACAAAGTAATACATAAATACCTTGTCATAAAAATTAAAAATTATATAGAAAAAAGTTATTGACACTGTTTCTTCTTTCTAGTCTCAGAGACTTTTCAAGAACTGTTTTCAATTTGAATATACTTCCAGATCTTTCTAGTGCATATATGTTGGGCTAGAAAGGCAAATGTACATGAACATACAGGAATATATAAAAAAGCATAACTGGTTTATATGAATGCTTTGTTCTGTAGCTTGTTTTTTACGTAACAATACATCCTAGAAGTTTTCCTACACTAGAGCATAGAGATATAGCTCATTCTTTTAAATGTAATTATTGGCAGGTTTGGGTTTAGGTATAGTCCATAGGGTCTCAAAGTTGAACACAATTTAGCGACTGAACAGCAAGATACCATTTAAAAATTTTGTTTTTGATTGTTCCCTCTGTGTTTTGCTCCTGTTTTCCCTTTATTATTGTGACATTGTGATATAATAAGAAATATATAGTTGGTCATCTTCCCCAGTTCCTGGCACAGAGCTCCTAAAACTCTTCGAATCTCCATCATGATAAATCTGTTTTTATGCTAATGAGGTGATTCTGGGAGCCTGGGGATGATTGCTAGGGGAACAATCACAGAACTAGAGGGTTAAAACTTTCAACTCCATCTGATGCAGGTGGCGCTAGTGGTAAAGAGCCCGCCTGCCAATGCAAGAGACGTAAGTGACGCAAGTTCGATCCCTGGGTGGGGAGATCTCCTGGAGGAGGACATGGCAATCCACTCCAGTATTCTTGCCTAGAGAATCCCAGGGACAGAAGATTCTGGCTGGCTACAGTCCATAGGGTTGCAAAGAGTCAGACATGACTGAAGCGACTTAGCATGCAGCACAACTTAGTCACCAATGTCCAATGATTTAATCACTCATGCCTACACCACGTGATTTCCATTAAAAACTCTAAGGGGTTCAGAGAGTCCTTCCAGGTCAGTGACCACGTGGAGTCACTGGAAGGGTGGTGTGCTCCAAGAGGGCTCAGAAGCTCCACATTCCTCCCACACACCTTGCCCTGTGCTTCTCTTCCTTTTGACTATTCCTGAATTGTATCCTTTGAGAATAAAGTAATAGTAAGTAAGGGCTTCTCTGAATTCTGTGAGTTATTGCAGAAAGTTATTGAAACTGAAGAGGGAGTAGTAGGAACCCCTGATTTATAGCTGGCTGGTCAGAAGTAAGGGAAGCCCAGACTTGCCATGGGCAACTGAAGTGGGAGGCAGTTTGGGACTGAGCCTTAACCTGTGGGTCTGCACTTACTTGAGGTAGTTTAGTGTAAAAGTAAATTAAATTATAGAATACTCATTTGGTAGACATAGAGAACTGGAAAATTACTTGTGTTGAAAATGTACACATTTTATGTCAGTGTTCTGTGTGTAGAAGAAACTAGTTTTCTCACATCTGCCTTCTTTTGAGTTATTTGAATATTTTTTAAATATTCCATTTCAATGTATATATTGTGATTTTCATTACATCTCTTTTTACAGTTTTTTAAGTGGTTGCTCTGGGGATTATAAAATGTACCACTTTTTACTTTCTACTTAGAATCATTCTTTTACCACCGTAATTGGGATGTAGAAAAGTTACCACAGTATATAGCACCACTTATCCTCCCTTCTTTTTGCTATAGCTATCTTATATATTATTTGTACATACTTTAAAATCCTATCAGATAATATATATGCTTTATACATTATGTATGACTATAATTTATGCTTTTGACCATCAAACATATTTTGAGGAACTTAGTGGAAAATTCTGAAAGAGATGGGAATACCAGACCATCTGACCTGCCTCTGAGAAACCTGTATGCAGGTCAGGAAGCAACAGTTAGAACTGGACGTGGAACAACAGACTGGTTCCAAATAGGAAAAGGAGTACGTCAAGGCTGTGTATTGTCACCCTGCTTATATGCAGAGAACTCATGAGAAACGCTGGGCTGGAAGAAACACAAGCTGGAATCAAGATTGTAGGGAGAAATATCAATAACCTCAGATATGCAGATGACACCACCCTTATGGCAGAAAGTGAAGAGGAACTAAAAAGCCTCTTGATGAAAGTGAAAGAGGAGAGTGAAAAAGTTGGCTTAAAGCTCAACATTCCGAAAACAAAGATCATGGCATCTGGTCCCATCACTTCATGGGAAATAGATGGGGAAACAGTGTCAGACTTTATTTTTTTGAGCTCCAAAATCACTGCAGATGGTGATTGCAGCCATGAAATTAAAAGACGCTTACTCCTTGGAAGGAAAGTTATGACCAACCTAGATAGCATATTCAAAAGCAGAGACATTACTTTGCCAACAAAGGTCCATCTAGTCAAGGCTATGGTTTTTCCAGTAGTCTTGTATAGATGTGAGAGTTGGACTGTGAAGAAAGCTGAACACTGAAGAATTGCTGGTTTTGAACTGTGGTGTTGGAGAAGACTCTTGAGGGTCCCTTAGACTGCAAGGAGATCCAACCAGTCCATTCTAAAGGAGATCAGTCCTGGGTGTTCTTTGGAAAGACTGATGCTAAAGCTGAAACTCCAATACTTTGGCCACCTCATGTGAAGAGTTGACTCCTTGGAAAAGACTCTGATGCTGGGAGGGATTGGGGGCAGGAGGAGAAGGGGACGACAGAGGATGAGATGGCTGGATGGCATCACTGACTCGATGGACGTGAGTCTGAGTGAACTCCAGGAGTTGGTGATGGACAGGGAGGCCTGGCGTGTTGCGATTCATGGGGTTGCAAAGAGTCGGACACGACTGAGTGACTGAACTGAACTGAAGCGAAGAACACTCTGTTACATTTACTCAGTATTTATCATTTCTGTTCCCTCACTTCATTCCTAATGTTCCAAGATTCCTTCTTGTATCACTTCTCTTCTCTCGGAAGCACTTCCTTCAGAGAAGTTCTCTAAAGGGACTCTCTCAGAGCAGATGTCCTGGTTGTGAATTCTCTTGGTTTTCCTTCATCTGAAAATGTCTTCATTTCATCTTCATTCTTGAAGGATATTTTTAACTAAAAATAGAATTTTCAGTTGACCATCATCACCATTCAGCAGCTTTTTTTAAGTTCACTTATTGATTTTTTAGTTCTAGAATTTCCATTTGGTTAATTTGTTTATTAGACCTGTTGCATGTGTGTGTATGTTAGTCACTCAGTCATGTCCAACTCTTTTCGACCCTATGGTAGCCAGCCAGATTCCTCTGTCCATGGAATTCTCCAGGCAAGAATACTGGAGCGGGTTGCCATTCCCTTCTCTAGGGGATCTTCCTGACCCAGGGATAGAACCTTCATCTCATGTCTCCTGCAGTGGCAGGTGGGTTCTTTATCACTAGCTACCCGGGAAGCCCATACATTCATCTATTGGTGGACAAATGTTTCCAACTTTTCTTTATTACAAAAAATATTGTCATGAACATGTTTTTTCATACATATGTGTGAAGATTTGTTTAGCACGTGCAGCTCTAAATGGAACTGAAGGGTCACAAGACATTCTACACCCAGTTATGCACCCCTTCCTGGACTCGATTAGTCTCACTGTGTCCAGGCTTAGGCCTTTGCTCATGGGGAATGCTTCTTCTCACCTCATCCCACACCAGACTGCGTGGGTACCCATCAGCTGCATGGAGGGTATCTGCCAGCACATGAGGGCTACAGAATGGTGGCTTCTCCAGCGGTTGGTGGATAGCTGCTGCTGCTAAGTCGCTTCAGTCGTGTCTGACTATGTGCAACCCCATAGACGGCAGCCCACCAGGCTCCTCTGTCCATGGGATTCTCCAGGCAAGAACACTGGAGTGGGTTGCCATTTCCTCCCCCAATGCATGAAAGTGAAAAGTCAAAGTGAAGTCGATCAGTCATGTCCGACTCTTATCGACCCCATGAACTGCAGCCTACCAGGCTCCTCCGTCCATGGGATTTTCCAGGCAAGAGTACTGGAGTGGGGTGCCATTGCCTTCTCCATGGTGGATAGCAAGCTTAGGCATTAGCATCATACCTCGTCCACCCTATCTGATGAATAGGGTGCAACTTATCCTGCACCAGGGTCCTCAGCTCTGCCTGTGCTCAATTCTGTGGCCAGAAGATTCTCCAGGTTGAACCTCACTTCCAGCTCCTCATTTCTGCCTTCTGATGCTCTGCTTGTGCCAAGAAACCATTTGGGTTTTGGCCAAACATGACACTGGCCTCGCTCACCACTTTTGGACCCAGATAAAGGACTGTCCTGCTCCTCCACTGCCCTGAGGAATCAAGAGACAGATTGCTAGATGTTCATGTGGGGAAATTAATGCCCTGTGGAGCAATCTTTAACCAATGAGAGAAATAGAAATAGATTGTGAGCCACATATGTGACATATAAGATTGTGATCTCAACTTATTTCATTCCAAAAGGTGAGTCAGTTTTCCAAGCCATTTTCTGAACAGTTTATCCTTTCCTTGGTGAGTTTTGATGCCTTCTCTACTCTTCACCCATGTGTGCATGGATCTATGTATGGGTTCTCAATTCTATCCCACTGATTTATTTATCTTTTCCTGTGATGATACTACAGTATTTTATTTCATTTTGTAGTATCATTGATTCAAAATGTTTCAGGTATACAATAAAGTAATTCAGTCACACACACACACACATATTCTTCTGATTATTTTTCATTATAGGTTATTGTGTGTGTGTCCTCAGCCACTCAGTCATGTCTGGTTCTTTGCGACCTCATGGACTGTGGCCTGCCAGGCTTCTCTGTCCTTGGGATTTCCCAGGCAAGAATACTGGAGTGGGTAGCCATTTCCCACTCCAGGAGATCTTCCCGACCCAGGGATGGAACCCACTTCTCCTATACCTCCTTCATTGGCAGGCAGATTCTTTACCATTGTGCCACCTGGGAAACCCACATAGGTTATTACAAGATATTGAATATAGTTCCCTGTCCTATACAGTGGGTCCTCATTATTTATTTTATATATAGTAATGTATCTCTGTTAATCTCAATTTCCTAATTTATCTTCCCTGCCTTCCCCAGATACTACACTGTTTTAAACTCTAGAGTCTTCATTATGTCTTGTCTAATGGACCTTCCTCACATACACACATGCCTGTGTTCTCTTTTAAAACTGTCTAAATTATTAGTGCACCTTTACTCTCCCTCTGGCCTTCCAGAACAGTTTAGTCAAGTTCCCTGAAAATGCTGCCAGGAGTTCATTTGAGATTCCATTGAATTCATAGATTAATTTGAGGAATAATTGACATCCTTATAATTTAAAGTTTCTCATCCAGAAACATAACATCTGTTTATATTCACCTTTTGTTCTATGTCTTTCAATCAAGTTTAAATTTGTCCTATAAACATTTTTGTGCATGTTTTGTTAAATTTATTTCTAAATATTTTTTATGTATTGATGGATACTGTCTACTTGATTTCAGTTTCCTAAAAATATTTTAGTATCTCTGCTTATGTTTTTAGACTTGCCTTTATGGTGATTGCAGCCATGAAATTAAAAGACACTTACTCCTTGGAAGGAAAGTCATGAACAACCTAGACAGCATATTAAAAAGCAGAGACATTACTTTGCCAACAAAGGTCCATCTAGTCAAGGTTATGGTTTTTCCAGTGGTCATGCATGGATGTGACAGTTGGAGTATAAAGAAAGCTGAACGCCCAAGAATTGCTGGTTTTGAACTGTGGTGTTGGAGAAGACTCTTGAGAGTCCCTTGGACTGCAAGGAGATCCAACCAGTCCATCCTAAAGGAGATCAGTCCTGGGTGTTCATTGGAAGGACTGATGTTGAAGCTGAAACTCCAATACTTTGGCCACCTGATGCGAAGAGCTGACTCATTGGGAAAGATCCTGATGCTGGGAAAGATTGAGGGCAGGAGGAGAAGGGGACGACAGAGGATGAGATGTAGGATGGCATCACCGACTTGATGGACATGGGTTTGAGTAGACTCTGGGAGTTGGTGATGGACAGGGAGGCCTGGTGTGCTGCAGTTCATGGGGTCGCAAAGAGTCGGACACGACTGAGTGAGTGAACTGAATTTACCTCTTTATGGGCTTCCCTTGAGGCTCAACTTGTAAAGAATCCACCTGCAATGCAGGAGACCTAAGTTTGATCCCTGGGTTGGGAAGGTCCCCTAGAGAAGGAAAAGGCTAGCCACTCCAGTATTCTGGCCTAGACAATTCCATGGAATATAAAATCCATGGGGTCACAAATAGTCGGACACAACTGAGCGACTTTCATTTTACCTCCTTATAATTCTATTTTTATTTTGTATATGTAGCAGAGTGTTAAAACTGAAATTTTGATCAAGACACCTAGATGCTCTAGATTGAGAAATTCTAAAGCCAGGTGATCATATGCAAATATTCAAAGAAAATGCAAACGTGTTCTATGACTTTTAAGTCTCTCACCCATTTTAAGGACACAAAAGAGGAATCAGAGTACAGAGAAAGACATACTGCACTTCTGAGGAGATTTGTGAAGAGATTTCTTTGCTATTAATACCCACCCCCACCTTAAACCTTGGGAAGAGGAAGGAGATACTTTACCTCAATTTTCCTTAAACAATTACTGTTTGCCCCGAAACCCTAGATTTCCAAAATTCCCATCCAACCCCCCATTTAAAGGGCTTTGTTTTCAATTTGCAGATAGGTTGTGCAGTGGACATCACAGCATCGCAGCTTAACTCCCAAAGCTCCTGTGGGGTCCATTAGCAACGCCGATGTTACATGATGGTCCTTTTTAGCGTGAGTCACAGTCTCCTCACTACCCCATCAAAATAGTCATGTGCCTAGAATATCAGGTTCTTCTTGTGAGGGGCTGAAAAGCGAGTCACTGACTTGATTTACATCCAAATGTGCTTCTGCTCAGATCATTTCAACACTGATTCACTGTACTCAACCAGATAGGCTAGAAATTAGAATGTTTATGATCCTGTTCAGGCAGGAATTAAAAAATGTAGAGTGTTTGTCTTCCTTGCATTTTTGACAAACAAGGTCTCTCAAGTAGTTAGATTAGGAATTTGTGATGACTTAATCACTGGGGGAGGGGAGAAGGACTATTGCCTAAAGGGAATGCTTTAGGGAGACCTCTGAGAAACAAGAGACTACAGACAAAGAGTTCTTTCTTTGCTTCTAACAGCCTTTCCCCTGGGGGCTCCCCATCAGGCTGAGAAGCTTGGGACAAGTTTCAGGTTTCAGCCTGTTGGAGGCAGGATTCGTGGACACTTATTCTGGAAATGCATTAGTGCCTGTAGCCAAAGAATCAGCACTAATGGAATGATTCTCGCCTTCACCAAGATTCTGGATGAGTGAAAGAAGATGTCAGAAAGAAAAAGAAGGAAAAAACCAGACAAGCTTAGCTAATGAATCAAAAGATTTCAATAAAGAACACTTCACTTAAAGTGCAGTCATTTGACTCTTGTTTGTTTAGAAAATGATGGCTCACCCAAGAATCCATTAGAAACAATCAGATTGGTCTGTATTCCTTTGTGTTTTGTTGAGTGTGGACAGGATAGGGAAACTGAGGCACCATTGGGTGGGAGGAGGCATAGAAAGATGAGTGAAAGCACAAACTCGCAGAAGTAATGCACACCTCTTAGGAAAGATAAATGTCTGGCTTGAAGGTGCGTAGTTTCTCACTTTGATTCATAGGTTGCCACATTTTCAGATACATTTTTGTGTCACATAACTAAAGGAACACAAAAAGATTCATGGAAGCTTAAGGAAAAAGCAAGAAAAGGTGTCTTTCTTGTTTCAGTACTAGGTTTTTGCTGTAAAGAATTTTTGTTCCTGTGAACTCTGAAGAAAACCAGTTAGAAGCTAATTGTATCAGAAATTCATCATTGAGAGTCATGAGCCCGAATGTCAGAGGGACTTTGCTCCTTGGGACAAGAGAGACAGAAAAAAAGAAGACAAAACCAGGACATTCGCTTATTGATAAAGTACCTTTTAAAAATTTATGCACATTTCTTCAAAGTTATTCATTGCACACCATGTTAAACCTGTCCGGTAACAGTTATCAGAGTGTTAACACCACCATCTGGTCCAGTTCTTGGGTTTCATTCCAATGAGCCAGTCTCCTGTCATCCAGAAACTGCAGCCTCTTTCAGGGCACAATTCTGTGCATCCAGAGGTCAGATTTATTCCAGGAGCTAATAACAGTAGGTGAAAAACCAAGAACTGCATGTGTTATGACTTTCCAGAGAAACAGAACCTCTATCTCTAATCTACTTATCTATCTACCTACCTATTGAGAGGAGAGGAGAGATTTTAAGGAATCGGCTCAAGTGATTGTGGCATTGTGCAGGTTGGTAAGTTTTAAATCTCTGCTGAAGATCCAGGGAAGAACTGTGTTAAAGCTCAAGTTCCAAGACAGTCTGGAGGCAGAATTCCCTCCTCCTTGGGGTCCCTCAGGCTATTTTCTCTTAAGACCTTCAACTGATGGATGTGACCCATCCACACTATGAAGGATAATCTGTTTGACTCAAAGTCTGATTTAAATATTAATTTTGTGTAAAGAATACCTTCCCAGAAACATCCAGACTGGCGTTTGACCAAATATCTGAGTACTATGGCCCAGCCAAGTTGACACACAAAGTTAGTTGTCACAGTTTATTGGTTGTATTACTTAACCTCTTTTGATTGCAAAAGGACACTCTCACCCAATCTGGAACTTATCAGAGTCTCTCGGGCAGCGGTTCTCAACTGGAGGAGCAGGTCAAGAATGCCTGTGGAGCTTTATGAAAATGGGGATGCTCAGGCCCCTCCCTAGACTTCCTGAATCCCAGCCACGCCTTATTTCTTGAGGACACAAGTCCTGCTAGAGGAAGGCTACATCTGGACAGAAGTAGCATCTGGCTTCCCGTGTAGCTCAGTAGGTAAAGAATCTGCCTGCAATACAGGAGACCCAGGTTCAATCCTTGGGTTGGGAAGATCCCCCGGAAAAGGGAATGGCAACCCCCTCCAGTATTCTTGCCTGGAGAATCCCATGGACCGAGAAGCCTGGTGGGTTATAGTCCACGGGGCTGCAAAGAGTCAGACACGACTTAGTGACTAAACCACCACCATAGGAGTCTAGGAGTCTAGCATCTGATTTGGGAACTGAGAGAGGTACATTTGTACCTTTAATCAGGAACATTTAGTGCAAATGTTAAACTGTAGGGATGAGGAAGGGGAGGAAAGGAAGTGGGTGAGGGGTGCTATCAAGCATTAATAATTCCAAAGAAAGAAATACCTTGATAAGAAGAAAATCAACATAAGAATTGAAGATGATGGTAGGAATGTAATAAATTATGCACAGGAGCCATTTCTGGGTGGGTCTTTTACTATGTATGCCCAGATTCCTTCTTTTTTGGCAACTCTCAACTGGAGGAGCAGGTCAAGAATGCTGATGGAGCTTTATGAAAATGGGGATGCTCAGGCCCATCCAGACAATACAAAATAGCTAAACATGTATGATGTGAATGTTGCAGACTGCAGATATTATAGGGTGTGGATGGTTTACAGGACCAAGGGTGACCGTACATCAATGAATCAGTAAAAGGTTACATGATTTTTGCAGACTTATGTAACTTTCAGAGGGCTTCCTTGGTGGCTCAGATGGTAAAGAATCTGCCAGCAATGCAGGAGACCCAGGTTGGATCCCTGAGTGGGGAAGATCCCCTGGAGAAGGGAATGGCAACCCACTCCAGTATACTTGCTTGGAGAAATCCATGGACAGAGGAACCTGCGGGCTACAGTCCATGGGGTTGGCATGAGCTGGACACAACTGAGCGACTAACACATACAACACATAACTCTGAGAAGTTGGACAGCCTTAGCTCCCAAAATCATTCCAGCTAAATGATGAATAAATAGGAGCTGATCAACTTTTATAAATGCCTAGATCTCTTTTTATGCCACAGAGGCCAAGAATACCATCTCAAATTCACAGTACAAATGTAACACTTCCAAAACACTTCACTGTAATCAATAGAGGGTGAGGAGAGAGAAAGAACCAGAGAGTTCATTGAAAGAGATACAAAGGTGCTGGAATTGCGAGGTCTCAAGATTGTGTGTAGATTGTCATTCACACCCCTAAGAAATGGTGTTGGGCTTTCATAAACCTGCCGCCTACAGTTTTTGATTAAGGACTTCCTTTGAGAGAGGGTAAGGCAGGATATAAACTCAGATCCTCTAGCTCTCAATGAGGATGGAGCGCAGTCCTTAAAAGAAAGTCATAGGTGCTGACCATTGGAAATGAAAGCACAGTTAGCCCAAGGGCACACACAGAAAGCTTGAAAAGAAAACCAAGGGAAAGATGCTTTGTTGAGCAAGACACCAATACTGTCCTTTATAGTCCACCCCTTTTGTCCTCCTATCCGCTCAAGTTTTCTTTTAAGCTCACTCTATCCCAACACATATTTCAAGGTAGCAGTTAGTCACCATTCATGTGGAACACTTGGAAGAGGAGAGTTAATTGGGCAATCTGTGTACTCATAACTGCAGTTAGTCCTGATGCCATAAGATATTCACCTACAACACTCTATATTCCCTTCATTCTTGGCTAGCATTTCGGCAGGCCTAGGTGGGTTGTCACACCTTTGTCAGGCATGGTTAATACTAATTGCCCATTTGCAGTTAAGTCTGGGCACAGGAGCACCAAGAGATGCCTCAATGGTTCCCTGAGTTCCAGACATACTTCTCTTTGCCCCTATAAAGTAGCAGTAAACTATATCCTCAAGATGGGCAGGATCAATTGTTCTTCTAAGTGTCCCAACTTCTTTCTTTGCCTGCTGACCTGTGTACATGAGGAGAACACAGTGATTAGGGAGCAGCCAGTTTTTGGTGGAAACAATACCTCTAGACTTGCAGAAATTAAAGTCATAGGGATAAGAAGTAAAAATTACCCAAGGGAGTTGCTGGGAGTGATGGTAAACTAGACTCCTCCCACTTTGTTCTTAGATGTATGTGTTCTATCTGTTAGGATCCAACGTCATCAGTTTAATGACCATTGATTTAAAATGTACATTGCATCCTCAAAGACAGCTCATTATCTCTATGCTGGCTCCTTAGCATGCCTTCAAAAAACACTTACCATGCTTTCTTAGATGAGCAGCTTCTGGGTGACATGGCATATGGTAGATCCCATAGATCCTGTGGTAATGTGCCTCTTGTCACACTCTCTTTGACATAAAGTGGGTTTTTTGGCCTGGGATAACGTTATGTGGAACGTGAGTTCTCGATTAACGGGGTTGGTGCAGGCATGGTGAGCAGGAAAGACACACCTCTTACCCAGAACACATGTCAGTCACCATCACAATGCATTTTTTCCTTTTTTTAAAAAATTGAAATATAATTGATTTACAATATTGTGTTCATTTCTGCTGCACAGCAAAGTGATTCAGTTATATATATATTATTTTCAGGATGAATTTTTGAGTGAAATGGTCCAATGTCATCAGTTTCCTTACCATCTGAATCGCAAGTTGGTTTTCTCAACAGAAGAAATAAAAGCTAGAAGACAATGAACAGATATCTTCAAAGAGCTGAAAGAAAATAATTCCCAGCCTGGCAAAAATATATGGCAGGAACAAAGGACTATAAAACAAGTCTCAAAAAGATAGAAATCGTATCAAGCGTATTTTTTTCTTCAGTTCAGTTATAC
This sequence comes from Bos grunniens, assembly GCF_055505025.1. NCBI lineage: Eukaryota > Metazoa > Chordata > Mammalia > Artiodactyla > Bovidae > Bos > Bos grunniens. Next base: position 81,150,449 of record NC_141174.1, on the reverse strand, counting down.
TAGAACTCAACGAACAACCTAGAAACTAGAAATCCATATATGCTTGGAACTTAAGGCATACATTTCCACATAACTTGTGTTAAAGAATAAATCATAATGGTCATTTGAAAATATTTGGAATTGCATGGTAATAAAATAGTCCATATCAAAACTTGTGTAATGAAGCTTCTTAAAGGGAAATTTATTAGTTTTAAATGAATTATTCAAAAAGAAGAACAGCTGAAAAATAAATGAACTAAGCATCCATTTTTAGAAATTATAAGAACAGCAAAATAAATTCAAAGGAAGTAGATGAAAGAAAAGAATAAATCAAAGGAATTAATGAGATAAAAAACAAGCATAATGAGAGGAACAAAAAAGCCAAAATCTGGTTCTCTGAAAAGGCTAATAATACTGATACATGACTGACAGAGGAGAGAGGATGCAAATAACCAACACTAGAAATGTAAAGAAACATCTCTATTGATGCTGCAAATAATAGAAAGATAATAGAAAAATACTATAAGTAATTTTGTGCCAATAGCATTAAAAATTTAGATGAAATGAAAAAAATCCTATAAAAAATACAATTCACCAAAATTTATGTCAGAAGAAACAGAAAACTATGGATAACTCCATAATAATAAAAAAATTGAATCCCACAAAGAAAACTCCAGGCCCTTGAATTTTGCCAGACATTTACAGAAGAAATAATGCCAATCTTACACAGATTCTTCCAGAACATAGAGAACACTTTCCAATCCACTTCATAAGGCCAGCATAAACTTTCATTTCAAAATCTGACAGAAATATTACAAGAGTAGATTTCAGGCTAATCTCTCATGAACATAGATGTAAAAATCCTAAGTGAAATATCAGGAGACCAAATCCAGCAAGATATTAAAAATAATATGTTACAAGTAAATTAGATTTAACATTAAGAAATCATCAGTATAATTCACAATAAAGCATCATAAAGGACAAACACTCTATTATCTCAATACATGCAGAAAAAGGACAAAAACTTTATCTCAATATATACAGATGAAGTATACCTTGTAATCAAACACATTACATTTCTGCAGCAAAATACATGAGTATTCTTCTTGAGGAGGATAGTCTATAAATAGATTTGCATCTGTTCGTGTCAAGTTTTGCTGCCAAGTGGAAAAAACAACACTGTTTTTGGATTTCAGAGTAATAGATAAGGGATTATAGGCTTATATCAAAATAATAAAGAAAGATAGCAGATTGGGGATTCATAGAAATACACACTTAAGAAAAATAAAAGCATAATGCCAAGTTCTTGATTTACAACAAAAAATAAGGTTCTGTGATCAGCTTAGTATCTTGCTAGAGATAAAGCTCTAAGAGAGGTTACTTATAATCAAGGTTGTTTGGTAATCCTGGACTCAGATCTTAAGGGCTATGGTTGTTAAAGGTGATAACCAGATACAGCTTCTGTGATAATGACAGCACTGGGCCCACACTTCCTGAGGGCACCTTCTCCCGGAGATAAACTGCCAGCACACACTCCATTCTGATTCAGGAAACATGCTGATCTCAATATTAGCTCAAGTGAGAGACCAGGAGTATAAATAAAGCAACAGAAAGGATCCATCTTATTTTTGACATTTTAAAATGTTAATCTGGTCCTGTCTCTTGTCTACTAAAGGCAGAGTCATGTGCAGCAGCAGGGGTACCACATAAATCATTCTTAATTCAAAACTACTGCATTAATTGCAGTTTGGGGCACCTCGTTTTAAGACGATAAGCAACATTGACTTTCAGATCTACATAGCTTGGCACTTTCCTTAAATTTTCCCGCTCTGAAGACTCTGAGTGGCTTCCCTGATGGTCTAGTGGTTAAGAATCTTCCTCGCAATGCAGGGGATGCAGGTTCAATCCCTGGTTAGGGAAATAAGGTTACTAAGCCCCTGCTGCAACCCCTCAACTAAGACCTGATGCAGTCAAATTAATTAATTAATTAAAAAAAAGAATTTGAGTTCCTCTCCATCCCCCATTATTTTTTCTCTTTTACTTTGCTTTATTTGCTTTGAGGCCTTATTGATTGCAACATTTAAAGCAAAATCAGTTACTTTTCTGGTGGTATTTGGAAGTTACTATACATTCTTTTCAATAAAAATAACTAATTAGTATTTTATCTAATTACAACCTTTAGTATTCTATGGTGCATCTTTGAGTCCCCTTGGCATAAGGCTGTGGGCTGAGTTTAGACAGTACAAAGAGTCTGCTACATCCTGCAAAAATCAAAACCAGATATAATGTGTCTCTTTTAAGTCACACCTTTCAACTCAGTCTTTAGGGGAAGATGCTACCTGCAAACCCCCTCTCCCCCACACCCCCCACCTCCGACTAATTGCTAATGAGAGGCGGGAAATCTAGAGCTCAGCCTGAGGGCTTGTTCCTGTGAACACTACCCAAAGGTTCTTGGTTGGAATGTGTCCGTTTATCTTTCCCTGTAGTTGAAAATGTTGAAGAAGCTGTGTCTCAGAATTTCTTTTGATACTTACTTTTCCAGAGACTCTGCTGATGTGATTTTCAATGTATGACATTTTGGGGGGACAATTCTGGTTTTTTCCTTCTCTTAAAAAAAAAAAAAAGAATTCTATTCCTTTTGTTCTTCAGTTATTCTTTTTGTAAACTTCTGCAAATTGAGAGTTGATCTTTTTGTTCGATTTCTATGTTGGCAACGTCTTCCAAAATATTTTCATGTTTTTATTAATTCCTGTTTAAAAATTCTGAAATGGTTTAACAAATGCTGAAATATGATAAAATTGTAATAGATAAGCAAGAGACTTTACTTGAAAGATTATTTGTAGCATTTGGCTGGCAAAGCAGCAATCAGATGGGATTGGGGACTGAACTATCCTATCCGCTTTCCATAAGACTCCAGGCTTACAGTCCTGTCTCCTTTGGTGAAGACAGCCTTTGATGAAGACAGGTGGGCAGCTGCAGCCCAGTGCAGGCTGCAGGGCAGCTCACACAAGTATGGAGCTATCAGAAATCGTTCATGCATCTTGCCAAGTACATCATAGAGACTGATTTTAAAGAATTGACTCACAGGATCATGAAGCTTGGCAAAACCAAATCTGATCTGATAGGCTATCAGGCTCCAAGGAAGAGCTGCAGTTTATGTGCAAAGGCCATTTGTTGGTAGAATTCCTTCTTGCTTAAGGGAGGTCTTTGCTATCAAGCTTTTCAACGGACTGGCCAAGTCCCACCCATATTATGGAGGGTAATCTGCTTTACTCAAAGCTCACCAATTTAACTGTAATCTAATCCAAAAAACACCTTTGTAGAAACATCCAGAATAATACTTGACCAGATATCTGGGAACTGTGGCTCAGCCAAGCTGACTCATAAAACTAACCATCACAAGCCTTCCCTTTTTCAACTTGGCATCCATACACATCTTCTTAATCTTTAAATATATGAAGACAGTGACAAAGTCATATTTCCACCTAACATGATGCAACTATTCTGCATCAACTGAAAATGCACAAATCCTTTACCCGAAAGAGGATACAAAGTCCTTGGGTTGTGTTTACTCTTCTCCTTGATAGCTTGTAACTTAAAAGCCATCATGTAAAGTTCAGTTCAGTTCAGTTCAGTCACTCAGTCGTGTCAGACTCTTTGCGATCCCATGAATCGCAGCATGCCAGGCCTCCCTGTCCATCACCAATTCCCGGAGTTCACTCAGACTCACATCCATCGAGTCAGCGATGCCATCCAGCCATCTCATCCTCTGTCGTCCCCTTCTCCTCCTGCCCCCAATCCCTCCCAGCATCAGAGTCTTTTCCAATGAGTCAACTCTTCGCATGAGGTGGCCAAAGTACTGGAGTTTCAGCTTTAGCATCATTCCTTCCAAAGAAATCCCAGGGCTGATCTCCTTCAGAATGGACTGGTTGGATCTCCTTGCATTAAATAACATGATACAAAGTCACCTCTCCTCTTCTGTTTACCTCCCTTGGCCCATAGGAAGAAAATGAAATAAAGTTATTTGTCTCAGGACTTCCCTGGTGGTCCAGTGGCTAAGATGTCGAGCTCCTAATGCAGGGGACCCTGGTTCAATCCCTGGTCAGGGAACTACATCCCACATGCAGCACCTAGGAGTTTGATGCCACAGTGAGGATCCTAGGTGTTGCAACTAAGACCTGGTGCAACCAATTAAATAAATATTTTTAAAAACCCTGTTACAGCTCAATAATAAAAAGACAAATATACCAACTTTAAAAAAATCATTTGTCTCTTTTCCCATCAACACTCATGAAGCACGTCTTATAAAAGCATACTTTTTCCTTCTTCCATTCCTGGCACAGCTTTGGGTTTGGGGGACAGCAAAGAAGAAAGGAAGTAGTAGGGGAAAAAGTATGGAAGAGAAGTAAGAAAGTGGTGGAGTGTATTAGAAACCATTTGACTCTTCAAAATCAGTGAGAGTAAAGTTGATGCCTGAGTATTCATTGGAAGGTCTGTTGCTGAAGTTGAAGCTCCAGTACTTTGGCCACCTGATGTGAACAGCTGACTCATTGAGAAAAACCCTGATGCTGGGAAAAATTGAAGGTAAAAGGAGAAGGGAGTGGCAGAGGATGAGATGGTTAGATAGCATCACTGAGTCACTGGACATGAATTTGAGCCAACTCCGGGAGAAAGTGGAGGACAGAGGAGCCTGGTGTGCTGCAGTCCATGGGGACATAAAGAGTTGGACATGACTTAGCGACTGAACAACCATAACAGCAAAATTGATGTCATCAAAAGAACAGGCACTTTCTCCCTCCCTCATCCTTCACCCATGCTTCATGGCACTAACTCATTGCTTTCTTCAGCCCAAATGTATGTAGGGATGAGTTCTCTTTTCACCATCAAGAGTATTCACCTTGTGGGTACAGCCAGGTGCCCAGTGATCTCCTCTGGCATCACCCTCCTGTGAGGGAAGAAAGGGGTGGGAGGGGAGATAGTGTCTTTTCTTGTCCTGTGACTCTTAGAGCATTCCCCTGCTTGCCTTCTTCGTCCAGCTGTGACTCGGGAAAGGCTGGCGCCAGCTGTGGAGTGAGGCAAAGTCAGGCAGGGAGAATGTTTTTGTCTTTCTCTTTCAGGAAACATCCCTTGGGGTTTTCTCTTTTTTCTCTCCACAGCTGTTTGCTGATTCATGAACGCATCAACAAGGATCTGAGTTTTCTATGGCAACCATACAGCGTTCTGTCCTCTCAAGATCATGGATGAGAGCTGGGATTCTGCTTCATGGAGGTGGATATATTATCTTTTCCCAGGAAGAGACATGGGGTTATGTGACGAGAGAGTTTGTGCTATAGATTCAGTGCTTGTGTCCCCCTGACACCCAAATTCATGTGTTGAAGCCCAACTTTCCAAGGTAATGGTATCAATAGGTGAGGCTTTGGGCAAGTAATTACAATTAGATGAGGTCATGAGGATGGGGCCCTAATGAATGAATTAGTATCTTAAAAGAGTGACCAGAGACCTTACTTTTCTCTGCCCTTCTGCTATGTGAAGACATAGCAAGACAGCTATCCATGAACCAGGAACCAGGCCTTTACCAGATATTGAATATTCTGGAGCCTTGATCTTGAAACTCCTAGCTCCAGAACTTGGGAAATAAATTCCTGTTGTTCATAAGCCACCCATTCTATTGCATTCTGTTATAGCAGCCCCCCAGTACTAAAACCGCTTGCAGGTTCCCTTAGGGTAGAGCCTAGGACTTGTTCATTATATACCTGGGAACTATTTTTGTTCATTGTATACCCAGGAACTGTTCATATACCCAGGAACTAGCTCTGGCACAGAACAAGTGCTCAATGAATTAGTTAGAGAATAAGCCCCAAGACCCATTAGAAGAAGTTTCCTGTGAGGGAGCCTAGAAGGGTGGGATCTGAGAGATGTAGGAACTGAGACTTTCCTTCAAGGAGGATTAGAGCTGAGCTACATTTTCTGTGTCCTGACAAGTCTGACATACAGAAATTTAGAGGTATGTCTATACTAGGGGTCTCCAGATGTCTATAATGCTATCTATAAAAGTTATTTTGAGCATTTATAAATTTTAAAATTGTGTGCCTATAGTACTATACTAATATATTTTGTGTATAAACAATTTTAAACAAAAACATAAATTTTTAAAAGATGCAATAAAAGTAAATATTAAAAAAAGTTACAGTTTTCCCTTCATTCTGATGAATGATTTTTAAGTCTCCCCTGTATTTAGTTAGCTCTTCCTATCCTAAAAGAAAATTTGTAGAGCTGCGGGTGAGGTGGGGGAGAGACCAGCATGAAATATACTGGAGGGCTTTGAGTGGTTCTAGAAAGTCCAACCCATACCCCAAGTAATCAAGAGAATCTCTGGCTCACCTCTACCTCTAAAATGCCCTTTTGTGATGACTGTAAGAAAACATTTCAGCTAATTACATGCTTATTCTAAGTCCCTAAGGATATAGGGGTCTTAGAAAGGGGCATGCTTATTTTCTCTCATGTATCATCATCCTGTTCATCATATAATGTGGGGATAGTCAGAAAGCTTTTTCTGGCAAGATGCCCTGGTTAACTTTTGCTGCATAACACACTGTCTGAAAGCTTCCTACCCTCTCCTTCCCTAACTGTCCACAAGGCTTTTCTCTATGTCTGTCTCCATTGCTGTCCTGCAGATAAGTTTATTGGTACCATCCTTCTAGACTCCCTGTATATGCGTTAACACACAATATTTGTTTTCCTCTTTCTGACTTATTTCACTCTGTATAATGGACTGTAGTTCATCTGCCTCATTAGAACTGACTCAAATGTGTTCTTTTTACGGCTGAGTAATATTCCACTGTGTATATGGACCACAGCTTCTTTATCCATTCATCTGCTGATGGACATCTAGGCTGCTTCTATGTCCTAGCTATTGTAAATAGTGCTGCAATGAACATTGGGTACGTGGGTCTCTTTCAATTCTGCTTTTCTCAGGATATATGCCCAGTAGTGGGATTGTTGGGTCATATGATTGTTTTATTCTTAGTCTTTTAAGAAGTCTCCATACTGTTCTCCATAGTGACTGCATCAATTTACATTCCCACCAACAACGCAAAAAAGTTCCCTTTCTCCAGACCATTTCCAACATTTATTGTTTGTAGATTTTTTGATTCTGTCCATTCTGACCGGTGTGAGGTGATACCTCATTGCAGTTTTGATTAGCATTTCTCTAATAATGAGTGATGTTGAGCATCTTTTCCTGTGTTTATTAGCCTTTGTAGGTCTTCTTTACTTTAAAGCTCAACATTCAGAAAACCAAGATCATGGCATCTGGTTCCATCACTTCATGGCAAATAGATGGGGAAGCAATGCAAACAGTGACAGACTTTATTTTGGGGGGCTCCAAAAATCACTGCAGATGGTGACTGAAGCCATGAAATTAAAAGGCACTTGCTCCTTGTAAGAAAAGCTATGACCAACCTAGACAGCATATTAAAAAGCAGAGTCATTACTTTGCCAACGAAGGTCCATCTAGTCAAAGCTATGGTTTTTCCAGTAGTCATGTATGGATGTGAGAGATGGACTATAAAGAAAGCTGAGCTCCAAAGAATTGATGCTTTTGAACTGTGGTTGGACAAGACTCTTGAGAGTCCCTTGGACTACAAGGAGATCCAACCAGTCCATCAGCTGATATTAATCAGTCCTGAATATTCATTGGGAGGACTGATGCTGAAGCTGAAACTCCAATACTTTGGCCACCTGATGTGAAGAACTGACTCATTGGAAAAGACCCTGATGCTGGGAAAGATTGAAGGCAGGAGGAGAAGAGGATGACAGAGGATGAGATGGTTGGTTGGCATCACTGACTCGATGGACGTGAGTTTGAGTAGGCTCCGGGAGTTGGTGATGGACTGGGAAGCCTGGCATGATGCAGTCCATGGGGTCGCAAAGAGTCAAACACGACTGAGTGACTTAATTAAACTGATGTCTTCTTTGAAGAAATGTCTGTTTAGGTCTTCTGCCCACTTTTTGATTGGGTTGTTTTTCTGGTATTGAGCTGCAGAAGCTGCTAGTATATTTTGGAGACACACTTTTGTCAGTTGTTTCATTTGCTATTATTTTCTCCCATTCTGAAGATTGTCATTTCAACCTGCTTATATTTCTTTTGGGCTTCCCTGATGGCTCAGCTGGTCAAGAATCCACCTGCAGTGTAGGAGACCTGAGTTCAGTCTCTGGGTTGGGAAGATCCCCTGGAGAAGGGAATGGTTACCCACTCCAGTATTCTGGCCTGGAGAATTCCATGGACTGTATAGTCCATGGGGTTAGTCCCTTTGCTGTGCAAAAGCTTTTAAGTTTAATTAGGTCCCACTTGTTTTTGTTTTTATTTCCATTACTCTAGAAGGTGGGTCATAGAGCATCTTGCTGTGATTTATGTCAAAGAGTGTTCTGCCTAGGTTTTCTTCTAAGAGCTTTATAGTTTCTGGCCTTACATTTAGGTCACACCTTGTTTTATTGTGCTTCGCAGATACTGTGGGTTTTGGTTTTTTTTTAAACAAATTTAAGTCTTCTGGCAACCCTGCAACAAACAAGTTTATTGGTACAATATTTGCTTGCTCTGTGTCCATGTGGCAATTTGATAATTCTCACAATATTTCAAACTTTTTCATTGTTATTATATTTGTTATAGGATCTGTGATCAGTGATCTTTGATTACAGCTTGCTGAAGGCTCAGATGATGGTTAGAATTTTCTAGCAATAAAGTGCTTTTAATTAAGGTATGTAGGTTGTTGTTGTGTTTTTTTTTTACATAATGCAGTTGCACACATGGATTTCCCAGGTGGCACTAGTGGTAAAGAACCCGCCTGCCAACGCAGGAGACATAAGAGAAGTGGGTTTGATCTCTGGATTGGGAAGATCCCCTGGAGGACAGTATGGTAACCCACTCCAGTATTCTTGCCTGGAGAATCCTATGGACTAGGGAGGCTACAGGGGACTGGTAGCTACAGTCCATGTAGCTCGTAGGCTACAGTCCATGGAGTTGCAAAGCATCAGACACGGCTGAAGTGACTTAGCATGCACATACGAATTGCACACATAATGGACTATAGTATAGTGTGAATGTAATTTTACATGCACTGGGAAACCAAAACATTTGTGTACTCTTGTGATACCCGCTTTACTGCAGTGGCCTGGAACTGAACACTATCTCTGAGGTATGCCTCTAATCGCATTGTCTGCCTAGGATGGAGTCAGGTACAAATCTTCAGTTTGAAACTGTTCTTCCTAGAATGACAAATGCTTTAATTTGGGGATGTCCCTAGACTTTTCTCATAGATTTTCTTGCTGTTCATATATATTTTTTTCTAATTTATAGTTTTTCCTCTTATGTCTCCAGTTATCTTTTAATATACCAAAGTTCAAATATTTAAGAATTCAAATTTCGCTTTTATAGATTCTGTCTTTGCATAGTTTTAAGACGATTTACCATCCTGTGATTTGATAAATATTTACTTATGTTTTAGTTTTTAATTTAAATAGTTTTATGGTTTTTATTTCCATTTTTTGTAAAGTTGTTTTTAGGTTCATATAATTTAGAATTGTTATATCTAGTGCATAAATGGATCCCTTTATCATTGTGAAATGATTCTTTTCTCTCCTAAAGTACTCTTTACTTTGAAGTACACTTTGATATTAATGGGCTTCCCTGGTGGCTCAGACGATAAAGCGTCTGCCTGCAATGAGGGAGACCCGGGTTCAATCCCTGGGTCAGGAAGATTCCCCTGGAGAAAGAAATGGCAACCCACTCCAGTACTCTTGCATGGACTATTCCATGGACTGAGGAGCCTGGTAGGCTACAGTCCATGGGATCGCAAAGAGTTGGACACGACTGAGCGACTTCACTTTCTTTTCTTTTTTTCTTGTCTTTCATAAGAAACGGGCTTCCCTCTTAGTTCAGTTGGTAAAGAATCTGCCTGCAATGCGGGAGACCTGGGTTTGGTCCCTGGGTTGGGAAGATCCCCTGGAGAAGGGAAAGGGTACCCACTCCAGTATTCTGGCATGGAGAATTTCATGGATTGTATAGGCCATGGGCTTGCAAGGAGTCGGACACTACTGAGTGACTTTCACTTTCACAAGTAACATATAATTGGGTCTTGCTTTTTTAATGCATCTGAACATGTCTATTTCTTAAATGGACTGGTTAATTACTGTACATTTAATATAATTATAGCAATGACTGGTTTGAAGTCTATCATCTTACTATTTGATTTTTCTTCGTCCTTTCTGTTCTTGCCTTCTTTTGGGTTGGCTAAGCATTTTAAAAACTATTACCTCTTCAATTAGCTTTCAAGAAAAATAAATTGTATTATGCTTTTTGTGGTTGCTATCACAGTTATAATCTACACTAATTTATTATAGTCTAACTTGACTTAATATTTCACCACTTTATATGTAACATAAAAATCTTTCAGCTGTATAATTTTATTTAACTCATCCTCCCATCCTTCGTGTAATTGTCATCGTGTATTTTACTTGTACATAAATTATAAATCCCATGTTACATTGTAAGGTTTTTTTTTCTTTTTTGCTATGAACAGTCAACTATTTTATAAAAAATTGAAGAAAAGTAAGGAAAAATGTCTTTATATTCATGTTTATATCTACAATTTTAGCAGCGGCCAAGAGGAGCAATCCCACATGCAAGGAGCGGTGGCTGCACAGGCACAGAAGGGCTGAGAGGAGCTACTCCACGTTCAAGGTCAGGAGGGGCGACCTCATCCAAGGTAAGGAGCAGTGGCTGCGCTTTGCTGGAGCAGTGTGAAGAGATACCCCACGTCCAAGGTAAGAGAAACCCAAATAAGACAGTAGGTGTTGCGAGAGGGCATCAGAGGGCAGATACACTGAAACCATAATCACAGAAAACTAGTCCATCTAATCACACGGACCACAGCCTTGTCTAACTCAATGAAACTAAGCCATGCTGTGTGGGGCCACCCAGGACGGGCGGGTCATGGCAGAGAGGTCTGACAGAATGTGGTCCACTGGAGAAGGGAATGGCAAACCACTTCAGTATTCTTGCCTTGAGAACCCCATGAACAGTATGAAAAGGCAAAATGGTAGGATATTGAAAGAGGAACTCCCCAGGTCGGTAGGTGCCCAATATGCTACTGGAGATCAGTGGAGAAATAACTCCAGAAAGAACGAAGGGATGGAGCCAAAGCAAGAACAACACCCAGTTGTAAATGTGACTGGTGATAGAAGCAAGGTCCAATGCTGTAAAGAGCAATATTGCATAGGAACCTGGAATGTCAGGTCCATGAATCAAGGCAAATTGGAAGTGGTCAAACAGGAGATGGCAAGAGTGAACGTCGACATTCTAGGAATCAGCGAACTAAAATGGACTGGAATGGGTGAATTTAACTCAGATGACCATTATATCTACTACTGTGGGCAGGAATCCCTTAGAAGAAATGGAGTAGCCATCATGGTCAACAAGAGTCCGAAATGCAGTACTTGGATGCAATCTCAAAAACAACAGAATGATCTCTGTTCATTTTCAAGGCAAACCATTCAATATCACGGTAATCCAAGTCTATGCCCCAACCAGTAACACTGAAGAAGCTGAAGTGGAACGGTGCTATGAAGACCTACAAGACCTTTTAGAACTAACACCCCTACCCCCCCAAAAAAAGATGTCCTACAATTTCCAGTGGTCAGATTTTTTTTTCCTGTAGTTCTAGGTTTTCACCTGGTATCATTTGCCTTCCACCTGAATTTTCCTTAGCATCTCTTACAGTACAAGCTTTCTAGTGATGAATTTTTTCAGCTTTTCACTATCTGAATGTTTTCATTCTTCCTTTAATTTTGAAGGATGTTTTTACTTAATGGAATTACAGGTTGATAGTTTTGTTATTGTTTTTCTCTCTGCATTCTGAAAAGTGTTTGTTCGATCGTTTTCTAGCCCCCCATTATTTTTGATGAGAGGTCAGCTCTAATTCTTATCGTTGTTTCTTGTGCGTAACGTGTCTTTTTTTCCCCTCTGGCTGCTTTTCAATTTTTCTCTTGATCTTTACTTTTCAGAAGTTTGATTATAATGTGCTTAGATGTGGTTTTCTTTGTAATTATACTACTTGAGGCTTACTAGGCTTTTTGGATCTGTGGTCTGTGATGTTTTTAATCAAATTTGGGAATAATTTTGTGCACTTCTTCAAATGTATTTCCTGCCCCATTCTCTCTTCTCCTTCTGGAACCCCAGTTACAATTACTTAAGATTGTTCCCCAGGTCTTTGAGAGTCTGGTGAGTTTTTTTCAATATTTTTTTCTCTGTGTACTTCAGTTTGGATGATTTCTATTGGTCTATCTTTAAGGTTATCAATCCATTCCTCTGGGTTGTTCTATCTGCTATTAATCTCATCCAATAGATTTTTTAAATTTATGTATTGTGTTTTTCAGTTCTAAGAGTTTAATTTGTTTTTTTCCTTCAGTATTCTCAGCTTTCACCCATTATATCCCCCTTTCCCTTAAATCCTTTGATAAATTTTACAACTATTCAAAAATTCTTGCTTGCTAATTGAAACATTTAAATGGTCTGTGGGTCTATTTCTAATTACCATTTTGTTGTTGTTGTTTAGAACTATAGATCACATAATCCAGCTTCTTCACATATCTGCTGACTTTTGGCTGTACATTATTCTACATTTTGGATGATCCATTGTAAGAGATTATGGATTGTCTTCACTTTCTTTTGAAGAGCCCTGGATTTGTCCTGCTGCTGCTGCTGCTAACCGCTTCAGTCGTGTCCGACTCTGTGTGACCCCATAGATGGCAGCCCACCAGGCTCCTCCGTCCCTGGGATTCTCCAGGCAAGAACACTGGAGTGGGTTGCCATTTCCTTCTCCAGGGGATGAAAGTGAAAGGTGAAAGTGAAGTCACTCAGTTGTGTCGGACTCTTTGCGACTCAACAGTTAAATCATTGGAAGATTACCCTGATCTTATGGAGGTTTGGTTTTAAGCTGTATTAGAATGGGGCTATTTTAGTTTTTCATCCTTTATCCTGAAGTCCTTAGTCCTTGAACATTATCCTTATTCTTAAGACACAGAAGTCAATGGAGAACGCCTCTCCAGAGCACCAGACAGCTACTGAAATCTCTACAACTAAACCCAGCTGTTGCTTTCTACTGAATTTTTTAGAATTTTGTTCTGTTCAGGCACAGTCAAGGATTTGAGGGAAATTTTTTTATTATTTATTTATAGAGTCACTTTTATGAAACCATAGTTTAAGTAATGAGGAAAGTTTTTATGCTATGATCCTGAATATTATTTTATTTTCCTCTGAAATGGCAGACTTATTTCAGCTTGCGTCTTTGTTGTTATTGTTCAGTCTCTCAGTTGTGTCTGACTTCTTTGTGACCCGTGGGCTGCAGCACACCAGGCTCCCCTGTCCTTCACCATCTCCTGGAGCTTGCTCAAACTCATGTTCACTAAGTCAGTGATGCCATCCAACCATCTCATCCTCTGTTGCCCCTTCTCCTCCTGCCTTCAATCTTTCCCAGCATCAGAGTCTTTTCCAATGAGTCTGCTGTTCACATCAGGCGGCCAAAGTATTGGAGCTTCAGCTTCAGTCCGTCCAATGAATATAGGGTTGATCTGTATTATGCAAATACTGCAAATTGTTTTCAATGAGCTTTTGAGCATCATAGAGAATTTAAGATAGTTGTTACATCCATACTGCAGAACAATTACAACCAACTTCATTTGCCCTGGTATCAGTATCCAGGGCTTCACTGGTGGCTCAGACGGTAAAGAATCTGCCTGCAATGCAAGAGACTCAGGTTTGATGCCTGGGTTGGGAACATACCCTCGAGAAAGGAAATGGCAACCCACTCCAGTATTCTTGCCTAGAGAATCCTGTGGACAGAGGAGCCTGGTGGGCTGCTGTCTATGGGGTCGCACAGAGTCGGACACGACTGAAGTGATTTAGCAGCAACAGCAGCAGTTCACAGTGTGGAAGAAAAATACAAGATCCTATCTAACAAAACAGAACCAAGCAAATGATAAAAACACATAAAATCAGAAATGTGAATTTTTCCTTTAAAAAAAGAAGCCAGTTTTTCTCAGTGAAATGCTTGCTGGCCAGATTGCTTAGGTTAGAAACATTTACACATTTTTTTTCTTGTACCCTATTTTCTCTAAGCTGCTATATTCATAGTGAAAATAAAAACTCCAGGGATCCACAACACTGGCTAGTTTTTTGGTGTTTTTTTTTTTTTTCTTCTAGCATTTACTATAAAGATAGCTATGCTTCAATTAGTTTTAAGATTTGTGAAGAATGTTTATATAATAACATATGTTCTAAAACAATGGCTACTGTGAAAAATAATAAATATTCAAAATTGTACGAGTTGATGTAAATGATTCTGCAATAAAGCTTACCAAGCTTTTTCTATAGATGTATTATCTAAAAAAGTTATAAAGAGCCCAGTGCAGAATCTTGCTGTTTCAGATGAATAATTTCACTCTCCCTACTGTAGCAGAGCTGTGTTGTTCTTTTTATTTTCAAAGATAGTGATATATGGTAGTTTTTCCTTCTGAAATCTAGGTATAAGTCTAGGTTGTTGGTGAATTACACCCTCACAATGGAAAATGAAGCAGCCTGGTTTATGCCACTAATTCCACCACCGCCACACCTCTGCAAGTTCTCTGCAGCCAGCCTACCCAAACAGCCACAGCTCCCTGGGGAAGGTAAGCCCATCGCCGAAGAGTGAAGTGTAATTGGTCCAGGAAAATCATGGTAATTCCATTAACTAGTGATTTGCTTAGAGGTAACCTATGACCCAGTTCTGGCCAATGAAACATCAAGAAATATGTTGGGAGGCTTCTAGGAAAAATTTTTCTCCCTGATTAAGCTCAGAGTTAGAGACATCATATAAGTAACATTTATCAAACTTTGTAGATATTAAAATAATTAAGATGTGATCTTCATTCTTGGTGTGTTCAATGGAGGAGAGAGATGTAAACAGATACAATATGATTTGATGAATATCATATATAAAGTGCTCAGATAGAAGAGTGGGGAAAAAAAGAACTGTCTGGGAGGGTCAGGGTCAGGGCTTCCCAGAAGAGATGATTATTGTAGGCATTTGGGTCATGTTTCTAATAAATCTTTGCCTAACCCAAGATTACAGAGATTTTTCTCTTATATTTTCTTCTAAAATGATATAGTTTTAGGTCTTACACTTAGCTCTAAGACCCATGTTGAGTTAATGTTTGTATTAGTTTGTGAAGTGTGGGTTGAAGTTATTATTTCATATATGGATATCCAATTGTTCCAACACCATTTGTTGAAAAAGCTATTTTTTGTCCTCTATATTTCCTGTACGCCTTTGTCAAACATCAGCATCTATAGGTATGTGGGTCTTTTTCCAGACTCTCTATTTGTCTATCTTTATACCAACTGTATTAATTACTGTAGCTTCATATAAGTCTTGAAATCAGTGTTAGTCTTCCAGCTTTGTTCTTTTACACAGTTGTTTGAATTTCTAAGTTATTTGTATTTCCTATAGATTTTATTTTATTTTTATTTATTTTTTTTAAATTATAAGTTTTATTTAGAATCAGCTTGTCAATTTCTATGAAAGAAGCTGTTGAAATTTTTATTAGATTGCACTGACTCTAGGTCAGTCTGAAGAGAAAAGACAGTTTGTTTTTCAGCCCATGAACATGGTGACTTTGCATTTATTTAGGTCTTTAATTTGTCTCAGAAATGTGTTAAGAGTTTTCAGTGTACAGGTGTCATGCATATTTGTCAGATTTATTCTTAAATATATCATGTTCTAACACTATTTAAGTGGTTGTCTAAAACTTTCTGATTGCAATGGCACCCACTCCAGTACTCTTGCCTGGAAAATCCCATGGATGGAGGAACCTGGTAGGCTGCAGTCCATGGGGTCGCTAAGAGTCAGACATGACTGAGCGCCCTCACTTTCACTTTTCACTTTCATGCATTGGAGAAGGAAATGGCAACCCAGTCCAGTGTTCTTGCCTGGAGAATCCCAGGGACAAGGGAGCCTGGTGAGATGCCGTCTATGGGGTCGCACAGAGTCGGACAGGACTGAAGCGACTTAGCAGCAGCAGCAGCAGTGTATAGGAATGAATTAATCTTTGTATGTTGGTCCTTTATCCTTCAACCTTGGTAAACTCACTTAACACTTCTCATAGATTTATAGTAGATTTCATTAGATAACCATGCTGCTGCTGCTGCTAAGTCGCTTCAGTCCTGTCCGACTCTGTGCGACCCCACAGACAGCAGCCCACCAGGCTCCCCTGTCCCTGGGATTCTCCAGGCAAGAACACTGGAGTGGGTTGCCATTTCCTTCTCCAGTGCATGAAAGTGAAAAGTGAAAGGGAAGTCGCTCAGTCGTGTCCGACTCTTAGCGACCCCATGGACTGCAGCCTACCAGGCTCCTCCATCCATGGGATTTTCCAGGCAAGAGTACTGGAGTGGGGTGCCATCGCCTTCTCTGCTATTTTCCTCCCTACATCCCAGCTATTTAAAGATGTTGCTCCATTGTCTTGCTTACATTGATTCTCATGAGAAATGTGCTATGATTCTGCTTTTTGTTCCTCTGTATATAACATGCCCGTTTTTCCTTTAGCTACCTTTTTTTTTTGGCCACTCAGTATGCAGGATCTTAGTTCCCAGATCATGGACTGAATCCGAGTCCCCTGCTTTGGAAACTTGGAGTCTAACCACTGGACCACCAGGAAAGTACCTCTTTAGCTCATTTTAAAATGTTTTCTTGATCACTGGTTTTGAAAATTTTGACTAGATGAACCCTGGTATAGTTTTCTTCACTCTGTGTGTGTTTTTGGACTTCATTGAGCTTCCTGGATATGTGGGGTTATAATTTTCATTAAATTTAGAAACCTTTTGGCCCGCCAGGCTCCTCTGTTCTATGGGATTGTCCATTCAAGAATACTAGAGTGGGTTGCCATTTCGTACTCCAGGGAATCTTCCCAACCCAGGGACCGAACCTGAGTCTCCTGCATCTCCTGCACTGATAGGCAGATTTTTTACCACTGTGCCACCTGGGAGAACATATTATTTTTTTAAATAATATTACAAAATTTTTTTTTCTGTTTCTACGCACCCAACACACACACTTTAGGGACTCCAATATTATGCAGATATGTCATCTGAAGTCTCACAACTCACTGATAGTTTTTTCATATTTTAAAATTCTTATTTCTGTGTTTTCTTTAGATAGTCTCTATTGCTACGCCTTTAAATTCACCGATTTTTTTCTTCTGCAATGTTTAATCTATTGTTATTCCCACCCAGTGTAGTTTACATCTCCTGCGTTAGTGTTATTTTCAAGAGGCTCAGTTTGGATCTTTAAAAAAAAAAATCTTTGATGTCTGTACATAACTTTGTGAACATATGAATACATCTATAATACCAGTCTTAATGTCTTTGTTCTGCTAATTCTAGCATCTGTGTCAATTGTGTCAGTTGGGATCTATTGATTATTTTTCTCTTTATTATGATTGGATTTTCTTGCTTCTTTGTATGCATTGTAATTTTTTTCTTTTTTTTGCCTTGTAATTTCTGATTAGAAACTATACAGTATGCATTTTACCTTCTTAGATGCTGGATATTTTTGCATTCCTATTAATATTCTTGAATTTTTCTCTGGGATGCGGTTGAATTACTTAGCATCTTGCTTTGAGGGTTTGTTAGATAGGATCAGAGCAGTGCTCAGTCTAGGGACGATTATTCTCTACTACTGAGGAGAGACCCCTCTGAGCACTCTGCCCAAAGCCCTAAAGTTTATAAGGTTTTCAGTTTACTGATGGGAATGGGTAATATTCTTGGCCTCATGAGAGCACCTAGGCCCTTTTCTGGTGGTTCTTTCTCTGACCTTGGTGACTTGCCTTACATGCATGTGCTGATCAGTACTCTTCTGAATACTCAAGAGGCACCTTCTGTAGATCTGTGAAGTTCTCCTCTGCAGCTGTCTCCGCTCCATCATTTTTCCTGCAAACTCTAGCTGGTTTGTTCTTTCCAAGCTCTTAGTTCCATTGCCTCAACTCAGAGACCACAGTCAGCACAGTTCATAATTAACGAATGAGTGTGATTCCTTGATTACTTGATTAATGTGTGACCCTTACTTCACAACTACACTCTCCCTGAAAGAACCGTTTTAGTCTGTTTTGCTCATGATTGTATTTCCAGTGTCTCACATAGTTTCTGGCTAATCTTAGGTCCTTAATAAATACTCAGTGAGTAAAAGAACGAACATTAAACCCAATCACAGAATAAGGAAATATTAAGTTCCTAGCTCCTCTGTCCATGGGATTCTCCAGGCAAGAACATTGGAGTAGGTTGCAATGCCCTTCTCCAGCCTGAAGACTTCATGGACATTTAATTACAGTCTGAATGTTTGTGTCCCTCCTAAATTCATATGTTGGAGTCCTAATGCCAACATAGTGATGTTAGGAGGTGGAGCCTTTGATAGATATGTCATCTTAAGTCTCACAGCTCACTCATAGTTTGTTCATATTTTAAAATTATTATCATGAGGGCGGAGCCCTAATGAATGGGATTAGTACCTTTATGAAACAGACACCAGAGAGGTCCCTCATCCCTTCCACCAGGTGAGGACACAGCAAGAAGGCAGAAGGCACTGGCTGTAACTCAGGAAGAGGGGTCTCACCAGAGGCGACCATGCTGGCATCTTCATCTTGGACTTCCATCCTCCAGAAATGTTAGAAATAAATTTCTGCTTATAAACCTCCCATTTCTCTGGTGTTTTATTATAGAGCCTGAACAAAGATAAAACATGATCTTTTTTTTTCAATTATCTCTCCTTTTTCTCTTTTAGATTTATTGAAGTTAAAATTGAATGGCTCAGGGGACTTACCTGGTCGTCCAGTGGCTTAGAGCCCGCCTTCTAATGCATAAAACTCAGGTTCAGTCTCTGGTCAGGGAACTAAGCTGCAGGGCAGCTAAGCCTGCACACGACAACTACTGAGCCTTGGCACTCTAGAGCCCTCACGCCACAACTGGAGAAAACTGTGAGCTGCAAGGAAGAGCCTGAACACCACACCACAACGAAAGATCCTGTGTGCCACAACTAAGATTCCATGAAGCCAAACAAATAAATAAATTATTTAAAAAAAATAATAAAAATAAAATGAATGGCTCTGAACTACGTTTATCAACATGGATAAACCTCATATAATACTGAATGAAGACAGCAAGTTGCCCAAGAATATGTTCAATGGGGTACCATATGTAAAGTTTAAAAGTATGGAAAACATACTGTATAGAGTTAAGGGATACATATATCTAAGAAGTGTATGAAAACAATCATACGAATAAACTATACCAAGTTTAGGATAACGGTTTCTTTATTAGAAGAGGAAAGGGGAGTGATAGCTGAAAAGGAGGCATACAAGGAGCAACATTTGATCCTTCAAACTCCAAATATGTTCTGCCAGACGAGCATCATCATCATTTGGTAGCTTGTTAGAAATGTAGAACCTTGGCCATCACTCCAGATCTGCTGAATCAGGATAGATTCCCAAGTGGCTCACATGCATTGTAAGATCTATTAAGCACAGTTTTTGGTGGAACTATAGCATTATTGTTAACTGTCTTAAGTGTGAACCAGCTAAGCATGGCTGTGTCAAAATGCTTGACTTCTTAGGAAATGCATGTTGAAGTATTTAGGGGCAAAGTGACATTGCTGCCTGCAACTTTCATTCAAAGGTTCAGAAAATAAAAGTATCTGAGATGCTAATGACTGGTAAATTGAGGTGTTATTGTTGTTTACTCACTAAGTCATGTCTGACTCTTTTGGACCCCACCAACTGTTGCCCACCAGGTTCCTCTGTCCTAGAATTTTCCAGGCAAGAATATTGGAGTAGGTTGCCATTTCCTTTCCCAGGGGATCTTTCCCACACAAGGATCAAACCTGAATCTCCTGCATCTCCTGCACTGGCAGGCAGATTCTTTACCACTGAACCACCAGGGTGAGCGGTGTACAAATGTTTATCATACTATTTTCAACTTTTATGTAGATTATACATTTTTACAATTTCAAATGTAGAATATGTTTAATGGAATAGCTTTGAATTTTAAAATATACTTAGAGGAAAATTGACATCTTGACAATATGGAATTATCTCATCTATGAACACGATATGTCACTCCACATGTTCAAGTTTTCTTCTCTGTTCTTTGGCAATGTTGAAAAGGTTTATTCATGTAGATTTTATACATTTATTTTCAATTTGCACTTAGATATTTGACTGCTTTATTGGCAAAACTGTGTGTGGATTCTTCTCAGCTTTATTTCTGTGTGTTGCCAGTATATATAATAGAAAGCCATTTATTTCAGAATATTTATTTTGTAAAGAATCTGCCTGCAATGTGGGAGACCTGGGTTCGATCCCTGGGTTGGGAAGATCCCCTGGATGAGGGCATGGCAACCCACTCCAGTATTCTTGCCTCGAGAATCCCCGTGGACAGAGGAGCCTGGCGGGCTGCTGTCCATGGGATCAAAAAGAAATCGGACATGACTGAGCAACTAAGCACTCTATACTACACTCTTATTTTTCTAATAATTTCTGAACTCATTTTCTTAAAAGTTTTAGGCAATGATAACATCTGAAAAGAGTGAAATTTTGTCTTTTCTATTGTTTTTAGAATTTTTAATTTGCCTATTAAGTTGAATTCCTGTACGCTTTAAATAGCAGTGATAGTGAGTATCATCATCTTCTTCCTGACTTTAATGGAAGGGCTGCTAGAGTATCACAGTTAATCTGATGTTGCTTTTAGTTTCTCTTATATTCTTTTTATTGTAACATACTAATAACTTTTATTGAATTAGAAATGCAGTTAAATTATATTAAGCCCCTTTTTGGCATCTTTGGAGGTGATTTCATTGTTTTTTTCCTCATAATTTATGAATATAATAAATTTATTTATATAAACTATATTTTCATTTCAGAAATAAAACTCCTTGGTCATTATTCTCTTCACATAGTGTTGGCTCTCCTCTTACTAACATTTTATTTTTCCATCTATATTCACAAGTAAAATTGGTCTATGATATTCATTTCAATTGCTTGCTTTGTCAGCTTTTAGTATCAAAGCCTTACTATAAACTGTAATATTCCTCACTGTAGGTTGCTCGATACACACTGGTGAACTGAACTGAATATGGCTATTGTGGTGTTCATTACATACAGAAGCCCAAGAGCAAACATCATTAATATTCCTTTGCCATAAGTTAGACGAGCCAGGAAAAATACCGTCAGATCATGAGCATCAGCTTAAGATCATAGGCTTTAAAAAACTCCCTGTGGAAATACTTGCTGGATGGAAAATATCCAATTGATTTTTGAAAATCAGCTTAGTAATATTCCATTGCTAAAAATAAAAACTGAATATAAACCCTTCTGGTAAAATGGATAAAAGACTGTTACATAAGCAAAACTTTTAAAGAAGACAGAAAAATTTAGAGTATGTAGGAAAGACAGTGACTATTCAAACTAGATCTCAGAATACTCAATATACATTCACAAAGTACAAGTGGTATTTTGACTATCTTGTTCATTTTTCATATCAAGTCTGACCCAGTGCCTCTCATGGGAGAAATACTCAATAAGCATTTTTTGAAGGCACCAGGAGAGATGATTCCTCTGTTATCTGTCAGCTATCACATAGGTACCCACAAGGCACATCACAGTGCGTTGGAGATCACCACAGTTCCACCCTGATGGACTCAGCTTAGAGTATGATGTCTAATCAACTTCTTTCCAATCATTGCACGGATGTCTCCACCTCGAGGTACAGGGAGCTGGGGCGGGGGCGGGGGGGGGCGGTGCTGGGCTCTGCCTCCTCTAACCTGGGCAGGCCATCACGGCCACCGTGTTTGTGCTAGGGTGGCTGCTGATTTGGGTGCACCAGGAAGACTGGCTGGCTCCAGCTGAGAAGCAAGACCAGGTGATAAGTGACTATGCGGTGCGTGTGCCAGGGGACAGGGGTTGCTGCACATAACCAGCAGCTATATCTTAGGAACTTAAGTGTATGAGTATAAACCATGGTGTTAAGCAGAAATGGACACACAAGTGGCGTTCTCAAGATATTCTGAAGTCAGCCCAGCCTCTGGAGTCCCTCAGGATTCTGTGTCATGTTCCCTCCACACCTGCTGGGCAGTTGTTGTTGAGAAATCTGGCATGAAAACAGAACTGCAAAGCCTTTGGGTTGACTGAAAAACCACACTCTGAGAGAGCTGTATCAGAGTTTCAGTGTCCGAGTGAGGTTTTATTAGCATCTTTGACTGTGTGAATCACAATAAACTGTGGAAAATTCTGAAAGAGATGGGAATACCAGACCACCTGACCTGCCTCTTGAGAAACCTGTATGCAGCTCAGGAAGCAACAGTTAGAACTGGACATGGAACAACAGACTGGTTCCAAATAGGAAAAGGAGTACGTCAAGGCTGTATATTGTCGCCCTGCTTATTTAACTTCTATGCAGAGTACATCATGAGAAATGCTGGGCTGGAAGAAGCACAGGCTGGAATCAAGATTGCCAGGAGAAATCTCAATAACCTCAGATATGCAGATGACACCCCACTATGGCAGAAAGTGAAGAGGAACTCAAAAGCCTCTTGATGAAAGTGAAAGCGGAGAGTGAAAAAGTTGGCTTAAAGCTCAACATTCAGAAAACGAAGATCATGGCATCTGGTCCCATCACTTCATGGGAAATAGATGGGGAAACAGTGGAAACAGTGTCAGACTTTATTTTTTTGAGCTCCAAAATCACTGCAGATGGTGATTGCGGCTATGAAATTAAAAGACGCTTATTCCTTGGAAGGAAAGTTATGATCAACCTAGATAGCATATTGAAAAGCAGAGACATTACTTTGCAAACAAAGGTCCATCTAGTCAAGGCTATGGTTTTTCCAGTAGTCATGTATGGATGTGAGAGTTGGACTGTGAAGAAAGCTGAGTGCCGAAGAATTGATGCTTTTGAACTGTGGTGTTGGAGAATACTCTTGAGAGTCCCTTGCACTATAAGGAGGTCCAACCAGTCCATCCTAAAGGAGATCAGTCTTGGGTGTTCATTGGAAGGACTGATGCTGAAGCTGAAACTCCAGTACTTTGGCCACTTCATGCAAAGAGTTGACTCATTGGAAAAGACTCTGATGCTGGGAGGGATTGGGGGCAGGAGGAGAAGGGGACGACAGAGGATGAGATGGCTAGATGGCATCACCGACTCAATGGACGTGAGTTTGAGTAGACTCCAGGAGTTGGTGATGGACAGGGAGGCCTGGAGTGCTGCGATTCATGAGGTCGCAAAGAGCTGGACACGACTGAGTGACTGAACTGAACTGAACTGATGATGCATTTGAGACCCAGCAGACTTCCCGCTCTTGGAACAGCATTTTGTGAAAAGCCAAATGACACAGATGGACAGGGAGGCCTGGCGTGCTGCGATTCATGGGGTTGCAAAGAGCTGGACACGACTGAGCGACTGAACTGAACTGAACTGAACTGACGTGTGTCTCCCATCTCTCTGATACAGTAAAATATTCAATTCATTATCAAGTCCACTCCTCCACCTCCCAAATATAACTTGAAAACGTCTATTGTTCTCTATCCCCACTGCCTCTACACTGATGCAAATCATTGTTTATCTGCAGAATCTTCCTCACCAGTGCCACGCCATGGTCCTCATAGCGGAGCTCCAGGAAGAAGGTTACTCTAACAGCCTATGTAGGCAGCCCCACCCAAGCACACCACTATTCTCAGTTCAGTTCAGTTCATTTCAGTCGCTCACTCGTGTCTGACTCTTTGTTGCAATAAGGAGAGGCCCTTCAGGTCTTGCTACGCTGCCTGCCCACTGATCTCCCTCCTTCCTTCTCTTTCTTTGAATCTATTTTCCTTTTGTGATTTATTATTATTATTGGAATATTTCAAGCAAATAGAAAAATACGAAGAGTAACATAACATGCACTCATGCGTCAATGATCAGACTTTCTCATAATGAGTCATTTCCTAGGCAGGTTGATAGGGAGTCTAGGGGTCCCCAAGGAGACAGGGGTCTGGAATTCTCAAGGAGAAAGAAAGGACAAACTTTTTTTCCTTCTCTACATTCCTTAGGATTATGTAACAATAATGTGTCCTGCCTGAGGACAGTCTCTGGATTAAGTGAAAGTGAAGTCGCTCAGTTGTGTCCAACTCTTTGCAACTCCATGGACTGTAGCCTACCAGGCTCCTCCATCCATGGGATTTTCCAGGCAAGAATACTGGAGTGGGTTGCCACATCCTTGTCCAGGAGATCTTCCCAACCCAGGGATTGAACCCGGGTCTCCCGTATTGTAGGCAGACGCTTTACCATCTGAGCTACCAGGGAAGTAATGGCTAATTCTGGCTAATTCTGTTATCTTAAAATGTAAATTATGAGAGTAAGTCTGATGAGGTCTTTACAACCTCCAGACATTCTTTGGGTTCACTGGAGAGTATATAATTTCATTGCTAACACTAGCAAGGGGGTACTCTTTCTGCCCCCTTCTGATGCCTGTGTCAGAAGCTGTCTCTATTTCCTTTATACTTTAATAAAACTTTATTACACAAAAGCTCTGAACTATCAAGCCTTGTCTCTGGCCCCAGATTGAATTCTTCTCCTCCAGGGGCCAAGAATCCTGGTGTCTTTGTGTGATTCAACAACAACCTTTCAATAATTTAACATTTTTCAAAGTTTTTTGGACTTAGATAATCAAAATGTTTGTTATGAAATACAGCTGACCCTTGAACAATGCAGGTGTTAGGGGCATAGTCAAAAATCCATGTATAACTTTTATTCC
Organism: Bos grunniens; assembly: GCF_055505025.1. Taxonomy (NCBI): domain Eukaryota; kingdom Metazoa; phylum Chordata; class Mammalia; order Artiodactyla; family Bovidae; genus Bos; species Bos grunniens. Next base: position 81,125,607 of record NC_141174.1, on the reverse strand, counting down.
CCCAAAAGTTGACAGGATACTGTTGACAAGAAGCTTTACCAATAATATAGTCAATTAACACATATTTTGTATCATATACTATTTACTTAAATAAAGTAAATAAGAAAAAAGAAAATGTTATTAAGATAATCATGAGGGGAAAAATGCATATAATACATATATGTATTTATTGAAAAAAATACTAATACTCATGTATACAAATCCATGCTTTTCAAGGATCAACTATATATTGCACATAGAGAAGAATATATGTAAAGTAAATGAACATGTATGCACCATCCAGCTTAAGAAATAGAATCTTTTCAAATGCCCTTTGCGCCTTCCATATGCCCCTTCCAAACAAGCTATGTCATGCCTCCTACTATCCTGATTGTTGAAATAACTGTATCTTTGCATTTCTTTATATTTTAACATATATGTACAGATTCTTCATTTTTTTTTCTTGGTTTTGCCTGTTTTTTGAACTTTATATAAATGAAATCAATCTAAGTGCATTCTTCTGTGATTTTCGGGGTTTTGTTTTTGTTTTTGTTTTTTTTAGCTTAGCAATCTGTTTTGGGAGTCAGCTCCATTGTTACAGGAAGGTGTAATTCATCTGTTTTCATTGCATTCCAATCCACACTTCACATGCAGCCAGAGCAATCTTTTAAAGATATAAATCGAATTATTTGTCACCCCACTGCATACAACCCTTCAGTGGTTTTCCAGTGTTCTTGCAACAGTCTCAGACCCCTGGTGTGGCCTACGAGCCCCCAGGTGACCTGACCTCACCACCAACTTTCTTCTCCTCTCATCTCACTTTCTGAGCAACAAGCTCTTCTCTTCCATTTGGCCTTTGCACACACCTGGATTCTTCCATTCACTCTTTACTGGCTAGCCCTGCTCAAATTTCAGGTCTCTCATTAAATCTCCCTTCTTTACATGGGGGACTTCCTAGGTGGCGCAAGTGGTGAAGAATCCACTTGCCAATGCAGGAGGCACAAGTGATTCGGGTTGGATCTCTGGGTCGGGAAGATCCCCTGGAAGAAGATCCCCTGGGAGGCATGGCAACCCATTCTGCTGCTACTGTTAAGTCACTTCAGTCATGTCCGACTCTGTGCAACCCCACAGATTGCAGCCCACCAGGCTCCCCCGTCCCTGGGATTCTCCAGGATAACCTGTCAATGTAAATTAGGAGCTTCTGGTTTTGCCTCCTTCCTACCCTGTTTCTTCAAGCACTTACCATAGTCTTGTTATTATACATATATTTGTGCATTTTTAAAAATGTATTGAGTACTTGTCTCCCTTAAGTTTTATCGAATCCAGGGCCATATATGTTTTGCTTATAATGGCATATCTAGTCCTAGCAGAGCCCTGGCATGTAGTAGAGTTCAAATAATTATCATTCAATTGGAGCCAATAAAAGTTGATGCAGTCAGGACAAAAAAAAAGTATTCAGCTTATGTATTCTGGGACAGTTCTCTGCTGGATAAAAATTGCTAAAAATGAAGATGTCAAAGCATTTTCAATAAAGCTTGTCAGATACGATATGATCAGAGGCAGATGTTCAGCTTTGTGTTTGTCCTTTATGCGCACCCAAAGAAAGTGCCCAAGAGGCAACTTACTGTAGTAGGCGCCATGCTACATGTTAAATATGAAATATATAATAATAACTAAAAAGCACTGAGCCCTTACTTGTGCGGGCACCGGTTTAAGTGATTCTGCATGAGTTGTTGTTCAGTCACTAAGTTGTGTCTGACTCTTTTGTGACTCTATGGGCTATAGTCCGCCAGGCTCCTCTGTCCATGGGATTTCCCAGGCGAGAATACTAGAGTGGGTAGCCATTTCCTTCTCCAAAGTATCTTCCTGACCCAGGGATCGAACCCTCGTCCCCTGCATTGGCAGGTGGATTCTTTACCACTGAGCCACCAGGGAAGGCCTTTTGCATGAGTGCACTGATTTAATTATCATAAGAACCCTAAGGAAGGGGTGTTTCAATTATCCCCATTTTTATATATCAAGTAACTGAGGCACTGAGAGATGGAGTCACTTGCCAGAGATTATACAGCTAGTAAGTGGCAAATCCAGGCTGTGGTCCCAGACAATGTGATTCTAGTTTTCTTTACTACTATGCTCTATATATTGTCTTTTAATAATTTTTTCCAAAGAATATTTGTGACAAGAAAAAACAATGAGGTTTATACTAAAGTTCAAGCAGACTGCTACAGGCCTATCAGATGAGATAGCTGTATTCCATGGACAACTGTCTGTTGTAGCCTTTCAGATGCCTTCAGTCCCTGGGAAGCAGATGGGACTCAGAGGGATGGACATGGGAGGATGATGCTGTCCCTGACCAGGAGGGGTCAGCAGAGTGTGAGACTCATTAGGGAAGGGGACATGATTTGGTGTCGATGGACAACAGGTAGTATGAAATGGATGGAGGGTTATAAAGATAGACAGGCCCCTTCCAGAATGTGGAGGGTCTCGAATGATACTTTTCAGAGGTTCCTAAGTTTTTAAACAGGCCTTCAGCTTTAAAAAAAAATGCATTGTCATGTTGAATATATAATAGAATCCTGGCAACAAGTGGAGCTCAGATGTTGCAAGTGAGGAAGATTGAATGACACTTCTTCCCCTATCTTTTTGTAGCTATTTATTTCCATAAGGGCTGAAGGGTCCCTAAGTTTCAGACTTATGGAAAAATGTTCAGTGACTGGGGGGATGTCCAAGGAGGTGGGTTGCAGGAATAGACATCAAGGAACCTAGAAGAGAATTCATTATATGGGACAAGTTCAGTTCAGTCAGTTCAGTCGCTCAGTCGTGTCCGACTCCTTGCGACCCCATGAATCGCAGCACGCCAGGCCTCCCTGTCCATCACCAACTCCCGGGGTTCATTCAGACTCACGTCCATCGAGTCAGTGATGCCATCCAGTCATCTCATCCTCTGTCGTCCCCTTCTCCTCCTGCCCCCAATCCCTCCCAGCATCAGAGTCTTTTCCAATGAGTCAACTCTTCGCATGAGGTGGCCAAAGTATTGGAGTTGCAGCTTTAGCATCATTCCTTCCAAAGAAATCCCAGGGCTGATCTCCTTCAGAATGGACTGGTTGGATCTCCTTGCAGTCCAAGGGACTCTCAAGAGTCTTCTCCAACACCACAGTTCAAAAGCATCAATTCTTTGGCACTCAGCCTTCTTCACAGTCCAACTCTCACATCCATACATGACCACAGGAAAAACCATAGTCTTGACTAGACAGACCTTTGTTGGCAAAGTAATGTCTCTGCTTTTCAATATGCTATCTAGGTTGGTCATAACTTTCCTTCCAAGGAGTAAGCGTCTTTTAATTTCATGGCTGCAGTCACCATCTGCAGTGATTTTGGAGCCCCCAAAAATGAAGCCTGACACTGTTTCCACTGTTTCCCCATCTATTTCCCATGAAGTGATGGGACCGGATGCCATGATCTTCGTTTTCTGAATGTTGAGCTTTAAGCCAACTTTTTCACTCTCCGCTTTCACTTTCATCAAGAGGCTTTTGAGTTCCTCTTCACTTTCTGCCATAAGGGTTGTGTCATCTGCATATCTGAGGTTATTGATATTTCTCCCGGCAATCTTGATTCCAGCTTGTGCTTCTTCCAGTCCAGCGTTTCTCATGATGTACTCTGCATAGAAGTTAAATAAGCAGGGTGACAATATACAGCCTTGATGTACTCATTTTCGTTTTTGGAACCAGTCTGTTGTTCCATGTCCAGTTCTAACTGTTGCTTCCTGACCTGCATACAGATTTCTCAAGAGGCAGGTCAGGTGGTCTGGTGGTATTCCCATCTCTTTCAGAATTTTCCACAGTTTATTGTGATCCACACAGTGAAAGGCTTTGGCATAGTCAATAAAGCAGAAATAGATGTTTTTCTGGAACTCTCTTGCTTTTTCCATGATCCAGCGGATGTTGGCAATTTGATCTCTGGTTCTTCTGCCTTTTCTAAAACCAGCTTGAACATCAGGAAGTCCACAGTTCACGTATTGCTGAAGCCTGGCTTGGAGAATTTTGAGCATTACTTTACTAGCGTGTGAGATGAGTGCAATTGTGCAGTAGTTTGAGCATTCTTTGGCATTGCCTTTCTTTGGGATTGGCATGAAAACTGACCTTTTCTGGTCCTGTGGCCACTGCTGAGGTTTCCAAATTTGTTGGCATATTGAGTACAGCACTTTCACAGCATCATCTTTCAGGATTTGAAATAGCTCAACTGGAATTCCATCACCTCCACTAGCTTTGTTTGTAGTGATGCTTTCTAAGGCCCACTTGACTTCACATTCCAGGATGTCTGGCTGTAGGTCAGTGATCACACCATCGTGATTATCTGGGTCATGAAGATGTTTTTTGTAGAGTTCTTCTGTGTATTCTTGCCACCTGTTCTTAATATCTTCTGCTTCTGTTAGGTCCATACCATTTCTGTCCTTTATCGAGCCCATCTTTGCATGAAATGTTCCCTTGGTATCTCTAATTTTCTTGAAGAGATCCCTAGTCTTTCCCATTCTGTTGTTTTCCTCTATTTCTTTGCATGGATCGCTGAGGAAGGCTTTCTTATCTCTTCTTGCTATTCTTTGGAACTCTGCATTCAGATGCTTATCTCTTTCCTTTTCTCCTTTGCTTTTTGCTTCTCTTCTTTTCACAGCTATTTGTAAGGCCTCCCCAGACAGCCATTTTGCTTTTTTGCATTTCTTTTCCATGTGGATGGTCTTGATCCCTGTCTCCTGTACAATGTCACAAACCTCATTCCATAGTTCGTCAGGCACTCTATCTATCAGATCTAGGCCCTTAAATCTATTTCTCACTTCCACTGTATAATCATAAGGGATTTGATTTAGGTCATACCTGAATGGTCTAGTGTTTTCCCTACTTTCTTCAATTTAAGTCTGAATTTGGTAATAAGGAGTTCATGATCTGAGCCACAGTCGGCTCCTAGTCTTGTTTTTGTTGACTGTGTAGAGCTTGTCCATCTTTGGCTAAAAGAACCAGGATCAGTACTGATGCCTCAGATCAAAGGGCGGGGCTGGGGCTGGGCTCCCTGGGACCTGATAAACTCCTCAGAGTGTATGTGGACTCTGTGAAATAGACTCATTCTAATACTTCATCAAAACCTGAGTGTGACTGGTGGGATGTCCTGGCCTTTGGTGTTATCAGTTTCTCCAGTCTTGTGTGTCATGAATTCCAATCTCAGCCAATTATAAGTGAGACAGGGGTGGTGGGAAATTCTAATCGTGGAAAACAAAGATGGGTGAAATTCCTGGACACTTGTATGCATCTCATGAGAACTCTTGGAAATTCTTGGAGAAAGAGCAGATATAGGAGACTAGAATTCCTAGTCATCTAATGGTAGATCTGAACATAAGAAACTTGGGAAATAATCATAATGGAACTAAATCTATGGTCCCTGGATGCTGAAACCTGAGACACCTGGGATACATAACCCTTCAGCCCGGACTTCTCTGCTAGGCTGTGCTCTGCACATCTCACTTGGATGTGTTACCTAAAACTCCGCACACCAATAACTGAACTCATTGTCTTCCATCCACGCTCTTCTCCTCCACTGGTTTCCTTATCTTAGTAAATTGGTACCATTTTCTCCCCATTACTCAGGCAGAAACTTTCACATCATGTTTTATTCCTGTATCTACTTCAACTCACATATGAGATCCATGATATCTTGTCTAGTTTACCATCTAAGTAGCTCATTCACCATTTTTCTCTCTCATTATCTCACATCCTTCTTAGCCCCCACACAAGCCAGCAGCATCTCCACCTGGGTGACTGCCACACCAGCCTCCCAGTTGGTTTTCTTACCTTGAAATCTACGTACCTAAATACCAGCCAACTGGTTCTCTGCACCATAGCCAGAACAATTGTTCTAAAATTCAGATCTCAGCATGCACCTCCCTGAACTTTCAAAACACGTCGGTGGTAGCTTCTGCCCTGACAATAAAGTTCAGGTCTGTATCACCAGTGCCTTGGCCCATGGCTGGCATCCAGCACACACCCTGTACATATCTGTGCATGGAAACTGGATGAACTTGCATGCCTCCTTTTAAATGCTGTGAGCCCTGAAGAGACTGACTTCCTTAGACAGTAATATCAACTGACACTCAACACGTGTTACACATTGGTCGTGTCTTTTTACTCTGCCTGTTTATTTTCTCCTGGGCAGAAGTGTTCAATTTTATTATAATCAAACCTGTAGATCTTCTGTAGTTTTGGGGGTTCAAGTTAGACATTCCTGGACCATTTCAAGATTATAAAAAACATTTTCCTATATTTTGACCCAGCACTTCAATCATTTTATTTTTCACATTTAAATATTCAACCCATTTGGATATATTTTTACCACTGATGTCAGGCAAGGATCTAACTTTATTGATTTTCCCATTTAGTAGTCAGTTTCCCCAAATAAAGAATCTATTCTTTCCTCACTGATTTAGAATGCCACCTTAATCATTTATTAGATCCCCATACATACTTGAAGCTGTTTCTTGACTCTCTGTTTTGATAGTTCTAGTTTTCAATATCAGACTATTTTATTATTTATGATTTTTGACATGCAAAGTTTTGAATATTTTAAAACAAAATTTTATCACGTGATTTCTTCCATTTAAAAGTGTAGCCCCTCCATTTTATTGAAAGTTAAGTATGAAATAACATAATTTCACATATGCATTTATAAGGACAGATGAATTTAGGCAACTGAATATTTTTACACTGTAATATTCACATGCCTATCAGCTTACGTGATCTCTTCAGGATCACCTTTCAAAGGTACTATTAGAAAAGTCATCTTTTTGTAAATATCAATAGAGTTATTTTTCAATTTTATTACGGGATAATATACTTTTTTGAAAGTAATTAATTATTATTGATAGAAACAGTCAACAATGTTTGTATAGTGTTAACTTCTGTTTACAGCCTAAATACTCGTATTTCCTCTGAATTTATTTATTTATTTTTAAATCACCTGTGTACAGCTTTGGCAAATTAAAGCTAGGGAAAAATGTTTGAGTATTAGAGTTTGTTATAACTCCTTATTGGAGAATGATTTAATTAATGCATCTGTAACGAAAGCTGTTATTTCTCTCTTCCCCATTTAAACACGAAACACAACAGACTAAAATTAATCCCAAATGATAGATCATATCTCTGTCATTATTTTAATAGCTTTGTGTTTTAAATATTTCTGAAAGAAAAATGAAATAAAAATTTACATTTTATATATTTCTGAGCATGCAATTAGAAAGTTTATATAATTCTTTATTAATCAAAACCAGAGTGTGGAAGTGAAATAAAACCATTAGAATAGCATGGTTCTCATACAAGCAAAGCAAAAGGAATGCAAAAATCCTTAGCTAAAGGATTTAAAGCAAATATTACTCAATTATTTTGTGTCAGAATTTATAAGACTAACATGATTCAGTGGTCTCTCAGAATTCATCCTTCAGTAACGAAAAAGGTACAGGAATTTTCACTGCAGCATTGTTGCACCAGCAAAATAGAAGTAACATGGAAATTTAATAATAGGAGAAAGGTTTAGTAACCATAGTATCCATATAACTAAATATTTTATAAGTGAGTTGTAAAATAATACATTTGCCTTTATCCCTTTTTTTGGTAAATTTAAGCCAACACCCTGTACAACACTGTATGTGTATACAGAATGTAAGAAGATGGAGGCCAGTTTGGTCTTTTAGGTGGAGAAACTTTTTTGTAGTAAAATATCAGCAACTCAAACTGGTTATGTCTCTGTGTGGCTTGGCTGCTGGCCTGCACCAATAGGTCTTGAACTGCTTTGTGTGAGACCTTACAAGAAATTTGTGATTTTAAAGAAATAGAAGTTCTCCTAGAGCCTTTGTTCCTTAGAGCAATTTCAACATTTGTCTATAGAACAATAATTGCCATTTCTTTCTAGGCACTGTTTATTCTGTTCTGAAACACAAGTTGAAATGATCTGCTTCTGACATTTCTTCTCACAATAATTTAACAATATCCATTTGTTGTCACGTTTTGCTTTCCACCAAAATCCTCATCTACTGAGGCATCACATTCTCATTTTTTCCAAGTTTTGCTGCTTAGTAGACTGACATTATAATAAAAAAGTTAAGGTCACACAAGGGGCTTCCCTGGTGGCTCAGATGGTAAAGAATCCGCCTGCAATTAGGGAGACCTGGGTTCGATCCCTGGGTTGGGAAGATCCCCTGGAAGAGGGCATGGGAACCCACTCCAGTATTCTTGCTGTAGAATCCCCATGGACAGAGGAGCCTGGCGGGCTACAGTCCAGGGGGGTCTCACAGAGTCAGACATGACCGAGTGACTAAGCACAAGGTCTTACATGCTGGCTAACTGTTTAAAGTTTCTAAATACTTTCGTCTTAATGAGCCTCTGTCCCCAGCTTTTTACAGATAATGCCAAGAGATGATTTGGTTTTTAGCAGTTTATCTTGATTCATGATTTGGCTTTTAGCAGTTTATTCATCATTGGTCTTCCCTGGTAGCTCAGTCAGTAAAAAATCTGCCTGCCATGGAGGAGACCCGGGTTTGATCCCTGGGTCAGGAAGATGTCCTGGAGAAGGAAATAGCAACCCACTCCAGTATTCTTGCCCGGAGAATCCCATGGACAGAGGAGCCTGGTGGGCTACAGTCTATGGGGTTGCAAGAGTAAGACACAACTTAGACCATGATTCAAGAGGGTCCATAATCACATCATTTTTTGCTCATCAGAATTCTGCAGTTTTATCAGTTTTCTTAGCCAGTCAGGATCCTTTCCTCTTTTTTCTTTTTCTTTATTATAGCTAATTTACAATGTTATGTTAGTTTCAAATGTACAGCAAGTGATTCAATTATATAAACTTATATATATATATATATATATATATGTCTGTGTGTATGTATTCTTTTTCAGATTCTTTTCCATTATAGGTGATTACAAGGTATTAAATATAGTTGCCTGTGCTATACAGTAGGTCCTTGCTGTTTACCTATTTTATATATAGTGGTATGTATATGTTAATCTCAGACTCTTAATTTTTCTCCCCTCCTCCCATTATCCCCTTTGGTAACAAGAAGTTTAATTTCTGTGAGTCTATTTCTGCTTTGTAAATAAGTCCGTTTGTATCATTTCCTCTTGACTGATGTGTTCCGTTTTTTGAGGATGGAGAGATCAATAACTATCAGTATAGAAACGGAAACAATTGCGTGTGTTGAGGTTTTTCCACAACTATTCTCCTTCTTGATTTTCAGATTCTGGAAATCCAGGGGTCTGGCCCGCACACACCAAAAAATGTCATGGATATTTTCTTCACTGGTCCTTTTGGCCAAAGCCAAATCCTCACTGAGCCTTTACTGCACCAGAACCAAGATAACACTGATGAAAACATCCATTCCCAGCAACTTCTAAATGATGAACCTGATTTTAGATAGACTTGCTAAGACTGGAATTTAAGTTCAGGAAATTAAGCTTGCAGCCCAGAGAAGGCAGTGGCACCCCACTCCAGTATTCTTGCCTGGAAAATCCCATGGATGGAAGGAGCCTGGTGGGCTGCAGTCCATGGGGTCGCTAAGAGTTGGACATGACTGAGAGATTTCACTTTCAATTTTCACTTCCATGCATTGGAGAAGGAAATGGCAACCCACTCCAGTGTTTTTGCCTGGAGAATCCCAGGGACAGAGGAGCCTAGTGGGCTGCCGACTATGGGGTCGCACAGAGTCCGACACGACTGAAGAGACTTAGCAGCAGCAGCAGCAAGCTTGCAGCCATCTAGCGTATGCAAAGCATCTGGGACAACCCACTGGCTGCTGTATTGTGTTATTACTGCAAAGCAAGCACTCTGAATGCCAGGATTTATTTTAAATAGCCTTCCTTTGCATTTATGGACAGTATTTTAGCTTCCTATCAGAAGCTGGCTTCCTACCTTTTGTAAGTGAGTCTTTGAGCTTCTGGTAACAAGTGCCTTGTTCATTGAAGGCCCAGGTTACTGTCCAGCTAAGAAAATGGCACTGTGGCTACCTGAAAAACTCTTTCACATGGGAGGCATAGTTTCCAGTAGTTTCTATCAATAGAGAGCTTATGCCGTAGCTTTGTAGAAATGGGAGAACATCCAATAAACTCAGAAGCCTCTTCTTCCTAAGAACCTACATTTTTTTCCCCATCAAATACTGACATTTCTCACGTCATGATTTTGCTTTCTTCTGCTTGAATTTCTAACTGATATGATTATTTTTGCAGATACTGGTGACTTTCAAATATCTTTCACCCAAACTCTCTTCTATGTTTTAAATCCAAATAGGTAATTTTCTGCTGGAAAGTTTACTTCAAAAATCAACCTGACTAAAACTTAATTTAATATTTTTTGGTAAACTTACTTTTTCCAGTTTCAATCAATGACAGTGACATCTACCAATGCCTCAACAGGGACCACAAGTCAGGACAGAAAGCTCCGCCTCGCTTACCCTCAGTGTCACTGGAGTTCCAGGAACTCAGTTCACACAATTCTCTGCTGCTCTTCATCTTCATTGCCTTTTAACGCTTCTTTATTCTCATCTCACTCCTCTCATTTCACTCTCTAGGTTGCCGCTGCTGCTAAGTTGCCTCAGTCATGTCCGACTCTGTGTGACCCCACAGACAGCAGCCCACCAGGCTCCCCCATCCCTGGGATTCTCCAGGCAAGAACACTGGAGTAGGTTGCCATTGCCTTCTCCAATGCATGAAAGTGAAAAGTGAAAATGAAGTCGCTCAGTCGTGTCCGACTCTTTGCAAATCCCACGGACTGCAGCCTACCAGGCTCCTCTGTCCATGGGATTTTCCAGGCAGGAGTACTGGAGTGTTTAAAAAAAAAACCAAATAGCACATTGCTGAGCTTTTACCTTGCTTAAAACCTCACTGCATCTATGGAGGCTGTGCTGTGTGTCAGGCTCTGTGCTAACTTGCTGGTAAGACAATGATAAACGTGGCCTTAACTCTGCCCTCAATTATCTCATAATCTGATGAAGACAAAGACAAACAGTTTGCACTCACTGTAACGTAAGGTATGATCTCTAGGGTCCTCCTTACCGAGTGTAGAGGTGCCTAGTGTCAGAGGAAGAAGCCCTGAATTCTGCCTTGGGAATCAGAGACATTCACAGAAGAGGTCCGGGGAGGAGGAATGGGCACTCCGTGTGCAGGGGCAAGTGGACTTGAGGAGAGTGTGATGTTCTGCCTCAGACCTTGTGGGAAAGGGGAGAACCTTTATCAAGACACACTTAACACAGAGGCTGAGTTGGGGTTCAGAGGTAACGGAGTTAGAAGCATAGAAGCAAGTGTCAGAGACGCCAGGTCTGGAGGAGCCGCTAAGGCTTCTGGGCTGCGCAGGAAAGTGCCTGGTCTAACACTAGGGAGGTCCCTGGGGACAGAGAAGAGGGCAAGGCTCAGGTTCTAGAGAGTCACAGCATTAAAGTGTGAGCGTCACTGGGGCTGGGAGGGACCGTGAAAACCTCGTTTTGTCTTCCTGCATCATGTAAATGAGGGACGAGAGTACAGAAAAGCTTGAGTAAACAGTTTCAGATGCTCAGCAGGTTTTGAAGCCCTAACTCTGCCATGTGACTTGGGGCGAGGTTACCAACTTATCTATGAAACGGAATCAATAAATGTTAGTCGCTCAGTTGTGTCCAGCTCTTTGCAACCCCGTGGACTGAAGTCTGCCAGGCTCCTGTCTATGGGATTTCCCAGGCAAGAAGACTGGGGTGGGTTGCCAGAGGATATTCTCCAGAGGATCTTCCCCAGAGGATCTTCCCAACCCAGAGATCGAACCTGAGTTTCCTGCACTGTAGGCAGATTCTTTACTATCTGAGCCACCAGGGAAGCCCACCTATTTCATGGGGTAACTGTGAAGATTTGAAGAGCACAGTATATAAGAGTCCTGGCACATAGCCTAGTCTGCAGTGGGGTTCCATGACAACATAGTATTATTTCTACTAGTAATGAGGTCTCATGGCTAACTCAAGGCAGAGCCGGGCCTGGAGCCAAGGGTTAACTTAATATCCTGTTTCTGCATCCTTCAGGTTCCTGCCGGGGAAAAGAGGAAAGGATTATTCTGGCAGCAAGAACCTACAGAAGAGTCACCAGTGGACAATGACCCAGACCTGGAGAGAGGAGGGTGGGAAATCCTCAGAGTGAGGGATTATAAGGATCTTCTCCACTTTCTTTCCTTCTCTTTAACTTCTGGAGCAATAGGGTTTGAGAGGACAAGGTATGATAAGGTATGATGGGGGACGTGGGGACAATTTCGGGATGCACGGCTCTGAAAGACTACAGCAGGCGCCAGGAACCAAACAGCTGGGATGTTTATAATTGTCGAAGAACCTGGGCTTCTAGGCAGAAGGGAGAAGTGAAGGTTAGGGCCACCTTCTCCGTATCTTGACCCAGGTCTAAAGGGCAGGAAAACAGACGGGGATCATGAGCACAAAGCTCTGCTCCTGCGTAGAGTTCAGGGTCTTACAAGGTATAGCTTAGCAAGGGGCAGAAAGGAAGTTATTGATTCCTATATTGGAAGAGCTGTACGTGGTAAAAAAAAAAAAAAAAAAAGTCAAAACATGCACACAATGCCCAGTGAAAAATAAACCACCTTTCCACCGGCTCCCTAGTTTCCCTTCTCAGTGAGAGACTCTGTTATCAAATTCTTTCTCTTTCCAACAATATTCTGTACATTTGCTAACATACGCATATACACAGGGTGTATATTACATCAAATTTTGCATGTTAGTGTCTTGCTTTTTCCACTTAAAACTGTATCTTAGGAAGCTGCCTTTCTTTTCAAAGTCTACATAGTATTCTATTGAATGGATGCTCTGTAATATATCCTCGCTCAATAAGCACTCATATTATTTCCAAACTTTCAGTTTTACAAATGGAGCTGCAATGAATATCTTTGTATATATGTCTCTCTCTACATGTACATATGGAAGAAATACACGGAGGTAGAACTACTGTGTAGGAAGAAATGTGAAGTTTTTAAAATTTATTTATTCATTTATTTATTTGGAGTATGGTTGATTTACAATATCGTGTTAGTTTTAGGTGTACAGGAAAATGAGATATATATAATATATATGATTAATAATGATTTATTGTATCTATGATTATTTTCCATTATTGGCTATTACAAGATATTGAATATAGTTCCCTATGCTATACAGTAAATCCTTGCTTATCTATTTTATGTATAGTAGTTTGTGTCTGTTAATTCCTACTTCTAATTCATCCCTCTCTCTTCCTCCCTTTCCCCTTTGGTAACCATAAGCTTGTTTTCTATATCTATGAGTCTGTTTCTGTTTTGTATATAAATTCATATCATATTTTTGATTCCACATGTAAATGATGTCATAGAATATTTGTCTTTCTCTGTGTGACTTACTTCACTTTGTATGATATTCTCTAGGTCCATCCATGTTGCCACAAATGGTAGTGTTTCATTCTTTTTTATGGCTTGGTAATATTCCACTGCATATATTTGCATCTCATTAAACTAGTCACCTGTTGACAGTCGCTTAGCTTGTTTTCATGTCTTGGCTATTGTAAGTAGTGCTGCTATGAACATAGAGGTACACGCATCTTTTGGAATTAGAGTTTTTGTCTTCTCCAGATATATACCGAGGAGTGGGATTGCTAGATCATATGGTAGCTCTATTTTTAGTTCTTTAAGGAATCTCGATACTGTTTTCCATAGTGGCTGCATAAATTTACATTCCCACTAACAATGTAGGAGGGTTCCCTAGGAAACATACGTTTTAAATTTTGATGGAGTTAGACGTGACTTTTCCTGTTGTCTTAGATTTTCAACAATGGCCCCAAAGACCAAACTAAGTCACAAACCACCTATTCAGGACCTGTGAAGAGATGGTAATATGTGTTTTCTTTCCACCCTTAGCCTCACCTCTGCCTCGGGGTCATGTAAGAGAGAAACCTAGGAATTCATTGAGAGGCACAGTGGATATTAGAAGAGAGGATTTCTTTAGAGAGTGAGAAACTGGAGAGTAATTAGAGCAGAGTGCTGTTTCTCCTTTCCTAAGTTTCCCTCTTAGTTTAAGGCAAGTTGCTAAGGCGGGTTCATAAGAGCGGCTCAGAGAGCTTGTCACATGTCCCGTGGAATTTGGGGGACGTGGGGTCTAGTACATGAGTCACTCTGGGGAAAGTGTGTGAAGACCACCACCTGTGGCAGAGTGAGAGGAGGCTGTCACCGGAGCAGCAGTATCCACCCCGACAGTGGGGCAAAGGTGTGTGTTTCCTGGGACCTGCTGTGCTCCTTGTGGAAGGGAGCTGGAATTGAAAAGGATCCCACCAAAAACAGGCTGCAGTGCTGGGTTGGGGAAACAGACAGGATGCCAAGGTCTGAAGGTGGGAGCCATGACCATCAGCAGATGAGTGTGTTGTTGGGGTCAGCACTGCTCAGGTGAAGATCTCCAGTGAACCCCAAAATTGTTCCATAAAAGATAAACATGTGGGCACTCAATCATACACAGAGGGCACCAAAGCCAGATTACAACTGTCCCATTCACCAAAGACCTTTTCCACCCTGTGTGCCTTCTTTCCCTGATGCCAACCCTCGGGGAGCTGGAGGTCACAGGGTCATGGAGAAATGGAAGGAAAAGAACACGGTATGAGAATGAAAAGCCAACCAAGACCCCCTTTCCAGGCTTCAAGTTTCTAAGCCTGAGTCAGGACTGAGCCAGAGGTTGCAGAGGTGTAAATTGCATGAGATTAAAGCTTTAATATGAAATTGGACTAAATTTGTTAATACCTAGAAAATAAGACTATCCACTAATAACTGAAAGTGACTACCTAAAGAACTAGAAGTAGGAAAATATTTTTGGACATCTTTGAATTTCTTGTTTCTTTCCATTTATTAATAGTTTTTAAAAGCCAATTAGAAGAGATGTTTATTACTTTAGATTTTTATTTTGAAATTATTCCAGACTTTCAGAAAAATTGCAAGGCTAGTACCCACAGAGTTTGCATATGCCTTCCACCCAGCTTTCCAGGATATCTTCTTACACAACCAAAGTATGATGATCAACACCGAAGTACTGACATTAAATCAATACTATTAACTAAGCTACACACCTTATTCCAATTGCACTGGTTTTTCATGGCACAGGGTCCCATATTGCATTTAACTGATCTTCTCTTTAATGTCCTGCAGGCTGTAATAACTCCTCAGTTTTCCTTGATCTCTCATGATCTTGATACTTGTGAAGAGTTCTGTTCAGTGGTTTTGTAGAATGTCTATCAGGTTTGCCTGATGTTTTCTCTTGATTAGATTGAGGTTGTGCATTATAGCAAGTATCCCACAGATAGGATGCTGTGCCCACCACAGTGCAGCTTAGCAGAGGGTTCATGATGTTAATGTGTCTTATTACTGGTGATGTTGGCTAAGATCACTTGGCTAAGATGGTGCCTGCCTGATATCTCAACAGTTCAGTTCAGTTCAGTAGCTCAGTCATGTCCAACTCTTTGCAACCCCATGGACTGCAGCACGCCAGGCTTCCCTGTCCATCACCAATTCCTGGAGCCTACTAAAATTCATGTTCATCAAGTCAGTGATGGCATCCAACCATCTCATCCTCTGTTGTCCCCTTCTCCTCCTGCCTTCAATCTTTCCCAGCATCAGGGTCTCCTGAGAATATATTATTCTCCTGTACAAAAATCCTGTTGCCTTAATATTAACCCAAATGAAACATTACTTCCAATATAATGATGCATAAGAAAGATCTATTTTCAGCATGAATATTCACATTCACCATTACACTAAAAGAACCAGAGTTTGTTGAAATGCTCAAAAGTTCACCAAAGGCTGAGTGAACATTATCCAATGATGTTTTAATAGTTTATATCAAGTTTAACTTTCTCTGGTCAATGTTACCCAATTGTAGGCTTTATGTATGTTCACCTCATGACCCTCACAGTATTATTGTTAGCATACAAGTTTGCAGAAATATTAATAGTCAAGAATATATATCTTGTTATATAACCAGCTGTTGTCCATAGAATCATGAAAAAAAGATCTATGTCAGATCAATGAGAGTGAAAAATAGTTTCTATTGGGCTTGGTTCTGTTCTCTTCTAAGATGAAAGAAAATATAGCAATGGAAAATTTCTTGTATTCTTAGTGTTTATTGTTTCACAGTTCCATTTAATTGAATATTAGCTGTTTTATTATTGAGACTTTGTATTATTCTTAATCAATTTTATTTCTATTATCTGATATTAATTTTTATCAATTTTAATTCCCTTTTTCTGTTTTAATTTGTTTTTACTATTTTAAAATTACCTATCTTGGCCCACCTTACTGAATTTAACCTTTTGGAATATTAATTTTGCTTATTGATTTAGGCAGAAAAAGCCTTTTAAGGGTGGGTTTAGATGATTTATATTAAATCTGATATTTGGTACATTTGGTTTTAATTCTTTCAATGTTCAGGATTTGTCTCTTTGATTCTATGAACTGTATTATCCCCTTTATCTTTGAAAAAGTTTTGGGAGACAAAAAGCCCTGTTTTAAAGACATACATGAATATCTTAAACCATTCTATAACCATTCAAATGATCTCTTTCCCTAATCAAAAGTATGTTCCACTCCCCTTCAAGGAAGACAAGGCTACTGTTCTTTTTGTCTGTGCTTCTTGTTCCCTATACTGATTTCTAATTCATAATTATTTCTCACTTTTGTTCTCTTTCATGTTTCTTTTATGGTTTCTTTTCCTCAAATAATTAAGCTAGTGTCATAAATAACCCTTTCAGAGTTATCCTTACTTCTTTAATAATAGTTGGTGTCAATAATTATCAGAGGTTCATTTTTAGCCATTAGCCATTCAAATTTCTGTCTCTAATTTTAGCCTTGCATACTGTATATTGTGGTTTTGAGCACTTTTCAAAAGAGGTTTCTGGCTGCCACATGTTTTTTTTTTAAGTTGGGTTGGTCTGAGAATGTCTCTCTGTTGCCTCCCTATACAAATGGCTTGATGTGGCCCATTATTCCCGAGTCGCAGCTTATCCCTTCCATAGAAGATGTCAGCATAGTGTCATCAGGCATTGCTCATAGCAGCAGAAAAAGCCAAAGCTAGTCTGATATTTTGCTCTTTGAAAATGACCTACTTTTTCTACTTGGAAACTTGCAGAATTCTTTTTCCCTTATAGTTTAAAAATTTTATGAAACTATGTCATGGTGTTGCTTTTGTTATTGATTTTGCCTGGAACTTTGGACGTATTCACTGGAATCTTTCTTCAAATATAATGTTTTCTCTGAGTATTGATTTTGATCCTTTTGTTTGTTTTTTCACCTTTGGAAACCCTTTTAATTTGGAAATCAGATCTCCAAATTTAACAACTTCTATTGAATTATTTTCTTACTTTTTTTTAACTCTTTTAAAATTCTAAATACTAAAATTATGAATAAGGAGGGGATGAGCAGTTTCTTTTTAATGTAAAGAAACCATGCACAATGGCAATTGTCAAACAGGGAGGTCTTATTTTAATAAGACCAGTTGACCCCTGTTTGGTTGGATGACATGGACAGCAGCTGGGCCATCTTGTCCATTTTCAAACAGAGCAGAGGATTTACAGGTTCCTCTTTTGGTGAATGTGGTAGCAACTGTAGTTAAACATAAAGCAGGAGAATCTGTCAGAGAGCCCTCTTTTCTACAGGCTGAGGAATTCTTCACGTAATCGGCCAAATATGTCCGATACCATTAAAAGACAGTAGTGGTAAATTCTTGACATGAGGAGACATGAGGACTCCGGACATTCAGCTTACAGTGGGAAGTCAAATGTGTGAGGAACATAATGAACAAAGAAACGAGTCACACCAAGCCTCACAACAGCATCTGGGGAAAGGGAGAGCATGATCCTGGTTGTGTGAGGACCAGAGACTCCCTGGGGCAGATATGTGACTAAGATATCCATCCACAGTCAGCACGATCTCTACCTATTTGAGCTCTGACCTAGATCCTGGACATGTGATTTTTCAGAGTCCAGGCCTGGAAGCTAACAGAGGCCCTGGCTGATGGGCTGTGTCAGCCTGGAAGAAAGGAGGTGTTAGGAGGGCTGGCCCCATGTTTCTGCGGATCGGCAGGGGCAGAGATGTGGGAAGTAGGAAGGAGTGGTCATGCTCGGGCCTGAGGATGAATTAAGACTGAGATCACTAATGCTGTACTTGCCTCAGTGGCGACTGAAATAGAAACAGGGGTTGGGCTAAGATTGTAGGTGGGACGTCAGTGGCCCTGGCCATCAGAAGCTGAGTCACAGACGTCTTTGGGAGCACAATGGCCACGTTTATGAGTATGGAAGGATCTATTTTCCTCATTTTATCTATCACAGCTGTTTGACAAATGCCTTCCGGTAATCACAGGTCTTTTCTGTGTCTAGGTTTCAGATCTGGCCCTTATATGATTAGACTGGAGATTATGAAACCAGATACTGTATTTGGTGTAGTGATCTTCTTGAGGACTTCATCAATGATATACCTCTTTCCACTTGTTAGAGTCACACAATAAATTCTTTCAAAGAAAAGTGTGACTTCAAAGGGAGTACCAGCCCCCTAAACAGTCCTGTTTATCTTGCATTTACTGGGGCTCCCAACACATACATTTGTTCATTCTTTACAAATCCCGATTCTACTAGGCTCTGCTTTCTTATCAAAGATTCTCTCCTTTGAAGCCCAGTAAATTATGTAGCTTTGGATTTCTAGTCTCCACGACTCCTCTGCACAGGATGTTGGAAGGTGTTGCTGCATTCCCACTCCTTCAAAACATTTTGAACATAAGTAAAGTTATTTCCATCGAGGAAAACAGTTTGCATGGAGTTCATCTCCATATACTTAGAATTCTAAGTTCCTCACTTGCCACTAAGTTACTAAAGTTCACTCATTTTAAAATAGACTTCCCCTTTTCTAACATCCTGTTGTTACTTTTCTGCTGCTTTCCACAACAGGTAGGTAACTGATTGCTACTGCTAGGTCGCTTCAGTCGTGTCCAACTCTGTGCGACCCCATAGACGGCAGCCCACCAGGTTCCCCCGTCCCTGGGATTCTCCAGAAAAGAATACTGGAGTGGGTTGCCATTTCCTTCTCCAATGCATGAAAGTGAAAAGTGAAAGTGAAATCGCTCAGTCGAGTCCGACTCTTAGCAACCCCATGGACTGCAGCCCACCAGGCTCCTCCGCCCATGGGATTTTCCAGGCAAGAGTACTGGAGTGGGGTGCCATTGCCTTCTCCGATAACTGATCTAAAGAAATTATTTTGACATTTTATCCTTAATCAGAACTGTAAACTTCCCCTAACCATAGTTAAGACTAAGGTCACTGGTGTCTTATCATTGTACACCTATTCCCTTTTGAGGAATTCTGCTTTGGGGCTTAAAGATAATCTTCAAAGTTGACCATGTCATGTAAGTCTGGATTTCAAGCACTCAACAGCTGAAATTACCTGAAGGAATAAAGATCTTCTGGAGAGTGACAGAGAGTGGGGGAAACTGGAAGGTGGGGCGGAGGTGGATCAGGAACAGACCATGCCCGCAAGCCTCAGTTTGCTCCTGTTTTCAGCTATTAGCCACCACTGTCTTCACCAGCAGTGAATGAAAGAGCGCAGCAGGGGCATGCCCAGGGCTAACCAAGTGCAAGTCGGACTTCAGTGAATGTTCTGAGGGATAGTCTGAGACTGGACTGCTTTTTAAGTCTTTATTGAATTTGTTATAATATTACTTCTGTTTTAATGTTTTTTGGCCAAGAGGCATGTGGATCTTAGCTCCCCAACCAGGGATCGAACCTGCATACCCTGCATTGGAAGGCAAACTCTTACCCACTGGACCACCACAGAAGTTCCTAGACAGCTCTTTAATAGAAGTTGTCTCCATCTATGCATATGCCCACAGGGCAACTCCCCAAGCTCAAAGCTTGTCCTCAAGTTCTGGTTGACTTGAAACTGTTTTTGCAAATACGTCTCTGTTTCTTTCTGTGCTTAGGAGCTTAGAAACTTACCCAGTCTCTCATTTGATAGATTAAAAGAATGAAGCATAATGAAGTTCAATGACTTTCCCAAGGTCTCTGTGTTGAGTTTAGAACGACAGTCTTTGTACTGTACAAACTGTCTCCAGTCCTTCCCAGATTATACACTTATTTTTTAAACTTGTGTTGAAACTTAGACCATAGAATGTCTGTCTCAATTTTACACAGGTCATTTCCTTGGTCAGGAATACTATTCTCCCTCTTGTTTTCCCGGCTTAACTCTTTCCACCTCCTCTTGTCCCTTTTAGACTAGGAGGTGATACTCCTCGATGTGTTTATCCTCCATGTGGCCATAAACCCAGCTCATTTCCCAGTTACAGCATTTGTCGTGTTCTGATGTGTCAATATATTTGTCTGCCTATCCAGCTGGGTACGTCCTGAGGTCAGAGAACAGTTTGTTTTCTATACCCTCAAACCCTATGACATACTTGGCATTTATTTGGCGCTGAGTAGAAACTGTGAATTAATGTGAATGGAAGACTTAATGGGGCATCCCAGATGGCACAGTGGTGAAGAATCCACCTGCAAATGTAGGAGATGTGGGTCAATCCTTGGGTTGGGAAGATCCCCTGGAGGAGGGCATGGCAATCTACCCCAGTATTCTTGCCTGGGAAATCCCATGAACATAGGAGCCTGGTGGGCTACAGCCCATGGGATCACAAAGAATCAGACATGATTGAGCAACTGAGCATACACACAGCTTAATGAATACAGCAATAACTACATATATTGAAGACTTGTTTTACTCTGGGCATTTACAGATATTAGGTTCAAAACACTTAACAACTAAAATTGACTTGCCATGTGTATCATAATAACTTATATTGGAGTTTCACTTCCAGGAGCTGGTAAAGAATACCCATTTCTTTTGCCTCTGCAGTCAAACGTTGTTTGTACCTGAGCCCAGGACAACCAAGGTACCTGAGATTGTTCAACACAGAACAACGTGGAAAGGCTAAATTCTTAAACAGTTTGGGTTCTGCTGATGGCACATGGATCCTCTTAAAAAGACACAACTCTATGACCCAGATTTTCCAGGAAGGTCCCACTTTCAAGTGTTTGCTCCATTTTCCCCACAAATAAGCATATATTTTCAAGCCGTATGTCTCTGTTTTGTTTAAGGAAGTGTGACTGCTGTTAAATACTCAATTCTAGCCCTGAATGATGTGTTAAGTTCCTGATAAACAGCCTTATATTTAACAAAGCATCTCACCTAAAAAGATTTTTTGAATTTTTTTTATTGAAAAAAAATTTAGAAATGTCACAGCACCTAAATTTTTTAAAGTATGTATCTCCACTCCACTACACGTAAAACTTGGCTACAATTGTAAACATTATTCTAGTAAAGCTGAGAAAAATGTGTTCCTTAAATCTGGGGGCTTTTGAAGCAGCTCTGCCTTTTGGCCAGTTGGCTAGTCTTTTGCCTCTGACTCAAAATCATAATGGAATCTTTGACCTCATGTCTAGCAAGAAGGCTAGAAGCAGGCTTTAAGACTGATGTATTCCCAGCCCAAAAGCAACCATTGTGTTTCCAGTGTTTACCTGGTGGAAGCCCCAGGGCAGCCTGGCTTGTCACCAGGGGCGAGGAAGACCTGGACTATTGTGAGGGGAAGAGATGGTAGCTCTTGTTTGTTTGACTGATTGCTGCTTGCCCCTGGAATAGCCAAAAACAGAAGAGAAGGAAGTGAAGATGGCCTTTGATAAGGATCTGGATCTGGAGGGAAACCCCTCAGGGACAGACTAAGGTTTGGAAGAGAGTTCCCTGGTGGTCCAATTGGTTAAGACTCAGAGCTTTCACTACCATATGAGTTCAGTCCCTGGTCTGGGAACCGAGATCCTGCAAGCCATGCGGCACTGCTACAACAAAAACAAAAGAACAGCTGAAGTCGAGATGGTCCTATCCACCCCTGTTCATTTCACACATACTCTCGCTTCCTCTTCCCAGAACCATCAGCCTGTGAACCCCTGTGTGTTCTGAGCACTCCTGGTCCAGCTCTTGTCACCCTCGATACCAGACATATGCTTGGCAGGGTGAGATGCAAGACGCACAGGTGGAGCAGCCCTGGAGTTTGACTCCGGTGGCCCTTCACCACCCACCTCCATAACCCCTTTAGGAGCGAGGGAGATGACTGTTTGGAGCAGGTGGGTTCTAAAGAGGACAGATCCCTACTGAACAGATTGCAGGATGGATGAAGGGACACAGTTGAACCATAGGAAACTGGCCAGTTATCTAAACAAATAAAAAGATAGACATTTAGATACGACTGATAGACAGCAATATGTACACGTAGGTAGATATAAAAGCAGTTAGTGATAGAGGTGGTGACTTAGGAATGTACAGGCCAATTACCATATTTATTTTGACAATGTATCAGTTATTTGGGGCACATGTGTGCCTCTTTCTAGAAGGAAAGAGTGGTCCGAGGGAGATCAAGGACAAAAGAACGAGAAGTGCACACATCTCTGGGAGCAATATCAGCATGGGTGACAGCCAACTCATGCCACAGTTCCTATTCCTAACCTGCTCCCACCTCAACAATTACAGTAAAACCCCCAGCAGAACAGAACTGTCAGAGATTGAATTATGTGAAACTGTATGCACCACTTAGGTACAGATGAGATATTTTGTCTTAATCCATAAGTACGTCTTAGGGTTTTGTAAAATAGCTCATAAACTATGGTTTATAAACTGGCTTGAGCTAATCTGCCCCCATGGACTCACAGTTATTATTTATCACTTTCTCCCAAACTGAAATACAAGTACTCTGGATCATTAGTTAAAATGTATAAACAATTGATCACAATCCTCTCTTACAGAGTTTCCCCTAAATACTATACAAACATGATATGACCGGAATAAAAACACAAAGGAATTTTTTTTCTGGTCAATGGTTTCTAATGATGTATGGTAAGTGTTATACCTAATCAATTCCCTTCTTTCCATATCTGGGTTCTACAATTTATCATGTTGGACAAACATGAAAGATTAGCCCATACTTCCAAGAATCTTAGACCATTCAACCTTTAAAAATGGTTACGATCTTCATCTTGAGCAGTTTCGATTCCTTATTGCCCTAGAGCACTGGACCTGAGATCCAGTCTGTACCAAACAAATCAACATTTGCAGCCTGCTCTAAGACGGAAAACGTCTGTACCCACACACTGCTATTCTTGAGTTCTGGGAAGATGGCTTTGATGTCTTTACAGGCTCTTTGGTGCAGCATTTATGGATTGTAATGTCACTTCTAGAGAACTTGAATCCTTAATGTATACTCTAAACTTGATCAGACTCAATGATTTTCCTTAGATGGATATCCAGGTCCTTGAATTCTCTTTGGAGGCAGATTTTCCAGCGTCAGTTGACAAATGGGTGTGAAAAAAGCCCTAAGAGAAAGATGAAGGAAGGAAAAGTGGCTCCAACTTCAAAACTGGAGAATAAAATGTCACCAACTCTTCCATCAATTGCAAGGGGGGGGGGAAAAAAAAAGAAACTACCTAGTTTTTGCAAACAGATTCACTTCAAACGTCTGTATTTTCCTTTGTTATATAAGTAGCATCACTTTTTAAACTTAAATTGTGACATCGAGCACACATACAATGAAGAGACCAAAACAAAATGTACAGCAAGCACAATGGTCATCCCAGGATCCATACCCACACAGCCATCACTCAGGCCAATAAATAGACATTGCCAGCACCCCAAAGATCTCCTCTCCCAACACCATGCAACACTTCTCTCCACTCCCTTCCCCCAATATTCTGTTCATGGAAATCACCACCTGCTTCTCTTTGTATTTCTACCACTTACGTACTCAGTATACCCCTAAATGCTAAGGTTTATTTTTGCATTTTTCCTTTGAGAGTGAAAGTGAAGTCGTTCAGTCATGTCTGACTCTTTGCTACCCCATGGACTGTAGCCCACCAGGCTCCTCTGTCCATGGGATTTTCCAGGCAAGAGTACTGGAGTGGGGTGCCACTGCCTTCTCCAGGGGATCTTCCCAATCCAGGGATCGAACCCAGGTCTCCTGCATTGCAGACAGACGCTTTACTGTCTGAGCCACCAGGGAAGCCCTTTAACTTCACGTAAAAGGAATCATACAGTGTGGACTATTTTGTGACTGGCTAATTCCGTTTAATACTGTGCTTGACTTTATACAGTCTGTGTTATTATATATATTTTCAGTTCTGCAGAGCATGCCATCATATGTCCACCGACAGTGGAAGTGTCTTTGCACTCCTCTTGCTCCACATCTTCACCAACATCTGATATTGTTGGTTTTTTTCTGGTGTATCTCATCACTTTTTGTTTCTAATTTCCCTGATTACTAATGTGTTTGAACACCTTTTCTACATGTTTATGGGTCATTTGGAAAACCTGCTTTGTAAATGTCTGTTGGAGTCTCCCATTTTCTTTTGTTAGCTGTGTTTTCTCCCACACTATGATCTTACTTTTTTATCTTCTTAACAGTGTCTTTTGCTAAAAATAAATTCTTAATTTTAATGTAGTCAAATGTATTACTCTTTTCTGTATGGCTGGTATTCTTGCATCTTGTTAAAGAAATCTTTCCCTACTTGGAAATCCCGAACATATTCTCCTATAGTCTATGTTAGTAGTTTTATTAGTCAGGTTGTCCCCAATAATCCTGATATTTAAACCCATCAAGAAGGGATATCTGATTTCCCTCAGTTATATCCAACTCTTTGCGACCCCATATACTATACAGTCCATGGAATTCTCCAGGCCAGAATACTGGAGTGAGTAGCCTTTCCCTTCTCCAGGGGATCTTCCCAACCCAGGGATCGAACCCAGGTCTCCTGCATTGCAGGTGGATTCTTTACCAGCTGAGCCAAAAGGGAAGCCCCAAGAAGGGATATGGGTCTTAATGATTTCCTCCCAGAATGCTCCTTGGGCTTCTTATGCAAATTTGCTCACTGTCTGGGCCCCAGCAACCTTCTATTTCCACGTGTCAGCACTTTCTCACATGCATATAACCTATGGACTCTCTCTCTCTTTTCTCTCCCTCTCTGTCACATTCTCAACTCCTAGGTCTTGCTTTTTTTCCTTCCTATCGCTCTCTTCTGAAGAAGTCTGTCTGCTTGGCTTGTTTAATCGTTCTGCATCTCCACCCTTTACCCTCCCAGGATAGTGGTGCTTCATAGATCCTTCCTTCTAAAGAGAGAGAGGGAATGAATTACAAGTTCTTTGGTTCCACTCTTTGGAACCTGACCTGGCTGTAACATTCATCCCAGAACCATCATTCTATCATTCTAGCTTATTTATTTTTCTATTTTTATTTAATTAAATAGGAAGGAAGCACTCACTCATTCTCCACTTAAATACCATATTTGAGATTTAAAATCACATTTGGCAGTGTACCACAGGATGCCAAGTAAGACTTCGCCCATATCGCTTTAAATTTCTTGCTATCTTGTCATGCTTTCCATCACCCATTGGAGCAGTTAGTTCAGCTTCCTTAACCTGAACTCGCCGCTTCCCAGATGTAACAGTGTTCTAGCTTCTTTAAATCATGGGAACAGCAGCTTCAGTTTATTTTCCTCTCTTCATAGTGTATTCTTACCACTGGTGTGTCCAAGTCTCCAGTCTTAATTTATTTACTTATATATTCTTTTTTATCCCCAGCCTCCTCTCCAATTTCCCTCCCCTCACAGGTATGCACATGTGATTTATGTGTGTCTTATGCACTGTCATTTTGTGTGCATACTTTTTAAATTAACACAAAAGGCATTGTGATGTAGACTTTACTGTACTCAGCACCACGTGTTTACACGTGGCTGTGTGTACATCTTATGACAGTGCATTTCACTGTATTTCGTTCACCACAGGAGCCTCAGCTTCTCTAAGTGCTGCCTCACAGAGCAAGAAAATCAAGATGGAGCTGGGACATCTTACTGTTAAAAGCAATGATATATTCAGGCATTTCTTAATAATTCTGGGAAAGCAAGGAGGCCAGCCTGAAAGGAGCAGACCCACCCATCATTATCTAGAACACCATGATTATGCCCAATCAGTCTTAGAAGAATCCTGACTTCCCAGAGATCCTGCCTGGCACAGTCATTAGCCTTCCTCCAATTCAATCTCAAGGACTCCTGACTACTTAACGGGGGATTACAAAAACTGAAGTTATAAAATATTTAGTATTGAGGTATAGTTGATGTATATGAAGTTGTAAAAATTTTTTAAGTAATGTGATAAGAAATAAAGAAACAAACAGCTGAAGTGCTGTATCCCTGAGAACACAGACCCTCCCAAGAGTGGGTGCATGGCAACAGCAGTCAAGACCTTTGACTTCTGCAGAAATATGAAATAGCCTGAGACAGTCTCAGCAAATGAGATGTAGTACACTTACGGTGCTAGTGGTAAAAAACCTGCCTGCCAATGTGGGAGACATAAGAGATGCAGGTTCAATCCCTGGGTCAGGAAGATTCTCTGGAGGAGGGCATGGCAACCCACTCCAATACTTTTGCCTGGAGAATCTCACGGACAGAGGAGCCTGGCGGGCTGCAGTCCAAAGGGTCACACAAAGTCGGGTATGACTGAAGTGACTGAGCACACATGCACTCTTAGCACAGACATGCATACTCCGCATCTGTTCGGGCATCTGTGGGGGTAGGCTGTGGTGGCACAAGCAGTGGTTTCGTCCTTTGGACAATCCTGGCAGAGCCAGAGTTCTCACCACGTTAAAAGAAAGCGGAGAGAAACAAGATGTTTCCTGTCACGGGACAGTCATGGAAGGAGCTTATCACTCACCTCCTTCCCTACTGAGCTCTGAGAATTACATGGAAGGGGACAGATGGAGTCACAGTCAGCGTCACCTTCATGCTGTTAATGCCAAATTGAAGAATGGTCCTTTCCACTACCTCCCCTCTAAATGAAAGGCAGTGTAGAGCTGAACCAATGTGCCCAGCAAATTTCAGTCAAACGTCTTCAACTCAGAGCACAGCCCTGGCTTAGTTGGACAAAAGCAAGCCTTGCATACAGGAACTAGAAAGGTCATTTAAGCTCACCACACCCAAGTGCAGTGGCCCAAGTAGACCAATCTGTTTATCCACTCCTCAGCTTACCTTGTGCTTAGAAGCTCAGTCGTGTCCAACTCTTTTTTGACCCCATGGACTGTAGCCCACCAGGCTCCTCTGTCCATGGGATTCTCTCAGCCAGAATACTAGAGTGGGTTGCCATTTTCTCCCCCAGGGTATTGAAGTCACGTCTCCAGCATTGGCAGGCAGATTCTTTACCAGTAGCTCCACCTGGGAAGCCTCAGCTAACAGGGAGCAGTGAATAAGAAGTGAATAATGCAGAGCGACGAACTCCTTTTCCTATTTGGAACCAGTCTGTTGTTCCATTTAACTTATATGCAGAGTACATCATGAGAAACGCTGGACTGGAAGAAACACAAGCTGGAATCAAGATTGCCGGGAGAAATATCAATAACCTCAGATATGCAGATGACACCACCCTTATGGCAGAAAGTGGAGAGGAACTAAAAAGCCTCTTGATGAAAGTGAAAGTGGAGAGTGAAAAAGTTGGCTTAAAGCTCAACATTCAGAAAATGAAGATCATGGCATCCGGTCCCACCACTTCATGGGAAATAGATGGGGAAACAGTGGAAACAGTGTCAGACTTTATTTTTAGGGGCTCCAAAATCACTACAGATGGTGACTGCAGTCATGAAATTAAAAGACGCTTACTCCTTGGAAGGAAAGTTATGACCAACCTAGATAGCATATTCAAAAGCAGAGACATTACTTTGCCAACAAAGGTCCGTCTAGTCAAGGCTATGGTTTTTCCTGTGGTCATGTATGGATGTGAGAGTTGGACTGTGAAGAAGGCTGAGCGCTGAAGAATTGATGCTTTTGAACTGTGGTGTTGGAGAAGACTCTTGAGAGTCCCTTGGACTGCAAGGAGATCCAACCAGTCCATTCTGAAGGAGATCAGCCCTGGGATTTCTTTGGAAGGAATGATGCTAAAGCTGCAACTCCAGTACTTTGGCCACCTCCTGTGAAGAGTTGACTCATTGGAAAAGACTCTGATGCTGGGAGGGATTGGTGGCAGGAGGAGAAGGGGACGACAGAGGATGAGATGGCTGGATGGCATCACTGACTCGATGGACGTGAGTCTGAGTGAACTCCAGGAGTTGGTGATGGACAGGGAGGCCTGGCGTGCTTCGATTCACGGGGTCGCAAAGAGTCGGACACGACTGAGCGACTGATCTGATCTGATCTGATCTGAATGCAGAGCTAAGGCAACACTTTTGAAAGGGCTGAACTATTGTACAAAGTGTCTTTTTTATGAGTAGAACCAAGAATGTGCAGAGGAAGTTTCCTCGTGCAAAAGTCTATGGAGTTCCTTGGGAGCTGATGGGGTGGAGCCAAAGAAATAGTGATTTGTGACACTTGTTATGACCCTTCTTCTACACACACACATAGAAATAGCTTGGAAATCCCATCCACATTTTGGAGGCCCTACTGTAGGGATTCCAATATTGAAAACTCCCACATGCCGCAGATGGGTGTGGGGCTTTCCACTACTCGGATCCAGGCATGGCTCCGTACATGGTGGCCAAATGCCTCCTGACTTGTGCCATGGAATAAAGATCACCACTTCAAGAATCCGGGGAAGAGTGGAGGAAACTACTGCACTTGGTTGAAGCATGAGGCTGCTGCTGCTGCTAAGTCGCTTCAGTCGTGTCCGACTCTGTGCGACCCCATAGACGGCAGCCCACCAGGCTCCTCCATCCCTGTGATTCTCCAGGCAAGAATACTGGAGTGGGTTGCTATTTCCTTCTCCAATGCATGAAAGTGAAAAGTGAAAGTGAAGTTGCTCAGTCGTGTCCAACTCTTCGAAACCCCATGGACTGTAGCCTACCAGGCTCCTCCGTCCATGGGATTTTCCAGGCAAGAGTACTGGAGTGGGTTGCCATTGCATGAGGATGGCCCATCAAAGTCCCAAAATGTGAGGCAGAGAGAGCCCATCCAGCTTCACTGTGAGCTGTCCAAGGGGGCAGCGCACTTTCACCTCTCTTGAGAAAGGTCATGAGTGTGTCCAGGAAGCTTATGTGGAAGATGACACCTGCAGACACTAACTTGTTTCCAGAACCAGAAAGGAAATCCATGGCAGATATCTGCCCCCATCCCCAACCCCCAGAGACCTATTGAAATCACCGAATAGGTCATGAGGCAGGCAGTGAAGGCCACAAGAGCAGGCACATTGCAGAGACAAACAATTTCTGAGACAGAAAAGAAATTTAAAAAAAAAAAAGTAAGACAGGAACAGACTTAGAGGCTTACCTCTGTTACCAGAAAAGAATCCTTGAAGACCTTGCTGCATATATGAACACGTGGAGAGCAGCAAGGGTCTGAATGTCATATGCCTAAACAACCCAAAAGGCAAGAGAAGAAAACCTCAGCATGTGCACTGGTGATGAAGAAACCTAAAGAGAAAACAGGGAAGGGGACTGTCATGGGAAGGAGTGAAATGATATGATGGCTCCGGGATAATTGGAGATAGGAGCTTGAGTTTGTGTTTGTTGGATGGTTTTGTTTTTTCTTTAAACCTCTGAGAGGTTGCCATTTTCTTCTCCAGGTGATCTTCCCAACCCAGGGACCAAAGCCATGTCTCCTGCACTGGGGCAGATTCTTTCGCTGCTGAGCCACCAAGGAAGCCCTGACATTTAATACCACTTCCCTAACTCCCCATAAAAAGACTTTGTCTTTCCTAGCATCTCAGGATGCTCGAGGGCTGGTGACAAATATGGAGGGGCATCTACTGAGGAAGGAGGCAGTGGTGAAGAGATGGACCACTGATGTGAAGATGCCGTTTGGAGGCAAAGCAGCTTCCCTCTTTGCCAGCTTCACACAGAAGCTAAGGTTAGGAGTTTCAAAACAAGTTCATTGCCAGTAAAAAAAAAAAAAAAGATCAAACAGACGTCAGCTCAGCAATTGCTCAGCAGCAACTCTATCCCACCACCTCCTTACTCTAGATTTGTCTTAGAACTCACCTACAACACCTCCAAGAGGCCTGACCTTCGTTCTCCTATCCAATCATCATCTGGTTCCCTGGGTGAACTGCAGTATCTATAACCAGAGTGACAGCCTCCAGTCCTCGTGGTGGACATCAGAGCCTCAAGGAAAAGCCAGTCAACACATCATTCTCCGCAGTGACGTACGTTGCTGGCATCTGGAGAACACAGGAAGAAGAGTGTCCACAGTCCTCTGGCTGCCCTGCCCTGTGTGAAAGGAGGACAGAATTGTGGTCTCCTGTTTCATGTGCTAATGAACTCTGACCTCTGGCCCTGCTGACCTTGCTGGAGGGCCCAGTATACCTCCATCCCTGGTTCCCACCTCCCAGCCTCCTCCTGTCCTCTAGATTCCAGCTCCTGGGCTGCACAACCCCAGACTCGGTGAGAGGAATTATCAATAAGTCAGGATGCAGTCTGTGTTCTGGGGAGATCACCCACCTCTACCATCCACAGAAATTTTTTAGAGTTTTGTACAGCTAGATTATATTCACGCTGAAAAAATTCAGAGAGTCAGTGCTAGACAGTATTGTGAAGGGCAAGAGATGCTGTTCTTCGCAGATGTGTGTCTTTGGGGGAAGATGGTTCTGCTTGGGACTGAGGCTGGGGATCTTCTCACAGAGGACAGAGCCCTGATTCGGCTACAGAGAAGTGAGAGGATGCTGGTCTCAGAGCCCTGAGGGGCTTGCCGGGCTCGGGAAAGTGCAGGGCAGTTGATGTGGGAGCCGCTAGCAATTGCTGAATTGTCATCACCTGGCTGAGGCTGGTCTTGATGAGTCCTGGAGACACACCATGCACTCAGATGCCCTGTGATGCCAGCTCCATAGTCAAGGACTTGGTAAGTCCCAGCGAGGCAGTTTGCTAGTGGTATAGGTCCAGCATCTAAGAGGAAAAGAAACTAAAAAGTACTCTCTCGGTGGGGCTTCTCCAGTGGCTCAGCAATAAAGAACCCACCTGCGACGCAGGAGCTGCAGGAGGCTCCAGTTGATCCCTGGGTCGAGAAGATTCCCTGGAGAAGGGAATGGCAACTACTCCAGTATTCTTGCCTGGAGAATTCTGTGGACAGAGGAGCCTGGCGGGCTACAGTCAGTAGGGTTGCAAAGAGTCTGAAGCAACTTGTCACGCGTGCATGCACTCTCTTGGTGAGGGCACGGGCTCCTCCTGGGTGCCAGGGCTCTGGAGGATGAATCTGTTCACTCTTAGACCCAGCTCATGCTCCTATTCCACCCCTTGGAATTACCAAGGGGCAAAATCGGAGCAGGAGCAGATGAAGCCTAGGCTTAATGAGAAGTCAGGGAGGCAGTGGTTGTGTTTGCCTACGCTCAACCCAGAGAGAAGAACTTAGGTGCAGGGTCAGGAAACGGGACTGAAGAACCCAAGGCCAGACCTCTGCTCTACAATGACCTGGTCGACCTTGAGAAAGTCTCTTAAGATATCTAGGTCTCAGTTTATAAGCTCTCCCTTTTACAGTCCCAGGAATGTCACGTAGGGAACACCAGATAGTCTATACTGCCCCCTGGTGTGAATTTTTAAAAGAGCTCTCCTCTGAGCCTGTAGAGCCCCTCTGGCTTGCTGAATGCATGTTCAAAATGCCCCCTTCCTTTAGGAGAATAAAGTGCCTCTCCAGGTTCGTAGCTTGGCAGGCAGAGAGTGGACTGGATCTCAGCTCTCATTTGTCCCTGGACCTGGTGACTTTGCACAGCGTGCAATCTGTACAACCATCTGCGGTGGCCCTGCGGATGTGGGGATTGAATGACATAAAGGCAATGAGTGTGATTTTAAATGTAGACCAGACAGATGTTCAGTGTTGTACACATGAATTTTTTTTTAATCACACAGGATCAGTATCCACTTCCTTGACACCCTGGAATCCACTCCTCTGCCCTCTTCCAAAGCTCCTCACTCACTGTGTGAGATACATAGACGGCAACAGTGGCAATCAGCCCCCCATAGCCTCCCCTGTGAGGAGACAGACAGGTGCGATGAGGTAGAAGGGGAGCACAACTGAGAAGCCAGATGTTCCCAGAACTCGGGCTTCTGATGAGGAGACAGAGCTGAGCTATAAGAAGAGGGAAAGTGGGGATGGAGCTGGGAGTCTCTGGGGAGCAGTAAAACCTTTGGGAATGTTGGGGATGCTGACACAGCCTCTCCTGCTGGGAAAGCCCAGGACTCCCCGGAACCGGCCACAAGGATGGGACCAGTTAGCAGCTGGGTCTCTGGAGGACAGTCTGAGCCTGGAGGTAGCAGTCAGAAAGTGCAGCCTGGGGATGGCCACTCCCATGGTGGGGAAATGCATTTAGAGTCCCCTGAGCTGCAAACCTGGAACTGTTTCTGATTCAGATGAGAAGAGATGAAAAGCAAAAGGCAGAGAAGCTCGGCTACAAGAGACCCCAGAGGCGAGCAGGGGAGGGGGCTTCCTCTGGCCTCTGGTGGGTGGGTTGGGCTCTGAGTGACACCATCTAGCCCTGTGCTGGGCACCTGCCCTGCCATGCTCAGAGGACAGAGCCCATCAGGGGCTATCTGGTCTCCTTGAGGGTGTGGAGTCTGCTGGCCACATTCCCTCCAAGTGGTCCCTCTTGCTGTGTTGGCCACATTCCCCTGGGACCAAACAGCCTGCAGCGGTGGTTCAGGAGGTGACGGGGGACAGATTCTGGCATCCTAATCACACTCTTTCTACCTGCTCTCCTTAAGATATTCCACTTTGGACTCCTTCCCCGAGTGTCCCCTTGGCGTGGAGGCGAGCAAGGCAGAGTCGGCCCAACTCCACCGGCCTCCCTGCCCTCCTTGTCCTCTGCGTGGAGCAGCGTCAGCACGGCCAGGTCCTCACGTTCACATCCAGGATCTGCCATCAGAACCGGGTGAGGAGGCAGCCACTTCGGCTTGCTGGAGGCCCGTGGTGGGGAGCGGGCGTGTGGGTGCCCTTCTCCCAGAGTGCGGAGGAGGGTCCGAGGGGCTTGCCCACCCACCGGGAGCGCTTGGCTCACGAAGCCTTCACTGTCCTTCACCCATAGACTCTCCTCAGGGCACAACCCTCCAGAAAACCAGTTCAGTGAAAATAGTATCAGGAGAGGACATTAGGGAAGCCCGTGTTGGTGCCTGTGTTAATGAGGAGAGGTGAGGATTCACACAGGGCAAACAGTTACAGGGGCAGATGCTGAAATGTGTGTTTCCTAGGGAAGCCTGAGGCTGGGCAAAGGAGGGAGGGAGAGGAACTGGGCTGAGAAGGCCAGCAATGTGAGAACCAGAGAAAGATGGTGCGGCAGGGTCTGCCAGAAGAGAAGGGTGAGGGTGGTGAGTGAAAGAAGACTCCCCAAAGAGGGAACGGCCCACCGTGACGCAGGACCCACCTCTGTCCATATGGGGGAGGAGTCAGGACGTGCCCTCTGAACAGCAGGGGCAGGGGTTCTGCAGAGGCAGCAGGAGCCCCGGCAGTGCCTGGTAGATTCCATCTGGGATGGTGGGCAGAGTTCCTTTTCTCAACTGTCTGGGGACACGTGAGGCATGGTTGGCGCTAGTGGTAAAGAATCCTCCTGTTAATGCAGGAGGTGTGAGAGATGTGTGTTTGATCGCTGGGTTGGGAAGATCCCCTGGAGGAGGAAATGGCAACCCACTCCAGCATTCTTGCCTGGAGAATCCCAAGGACTGAGGAACCTGGTGGGCTTCAGTCCATGGGGTCGCAAAGAGCTGGACACGACTGAAGTGACTTAGCACACACGCAGGCACGAGGCGTCCCTGGGACAGCCAGACTGCAAGGATCAGGGTGGGTGCCAGTGAGTTCAGAGTGCAGCAGCCTCAGGTTTCTGAGCTAGAGAGAGGACCAGGCCCTGAGGAGGTGTGTCCCTCACATCAGGGGCTTCGAGTAGGGCTGGAGTAGGGGGCGCTGCAGTGTATCTGGCCACCATGCAGACTAACCCAAAGGCTGTGGCTCCAAGGTAAATCGGGGCACCTGGGAACATGTGCAGAAGTGTGAGTAGATTTGGGAGACAGGGAGAACCTCACAGCTCTGTGCTTCTCAAGCCTCACTTTGTCCGCCACCTGGTCACTGCTCCAGGGAGCTCCCCACCAGGGGGCTGCCCACAGCACTCACACCAGGAAGTTGATGCCCCTGGCACTCTAGGGCCTAGGAGGAGACAGAGAGTAGCACAGAGGGTGAGGAAGAGACAAAGCTGTGGATCAAATACCCCCTCCCAGGGCTGGTCAAGAGGGATCAGGAGTAGTGGGCACAGAGCCTTCACCATCCGGAGCTGGCCCTGCTCCGGCACCCAGACTGCTGGCCGTCGGGTGCAGTCTTTGCTGGTGAATACCATTCCGCTTTCCGGGTGTGGCCACGATTTGTGTTGCTCTGCTGTGCTCCATCTCCTTTTCCTAAAGATGCATCCTGACGTATCTGCCCCTAACACACTGAAGAGTGCAACATCTTGATCAACTTGCTTAAGGAATGTCACAAACATTACAACATTCTGAAAATTTCTGGTCATTTGATCTTGATCAGGAGATGAGAAATTACATGAAGAATGAGTACATGGGCAAGAGGAACAAGAGCAAGGAGTCTGGCAACACAAGTCAAAAGAGACTTCTTAAAAAAAAAAAAAAGAGAGAGAGAGACCTCTTAATCCTACAGATGGTGATTGCAGCCATGAAATTAAAAGACGCTTACTCCTTGGAAGGAAAGTTATGACCAACCTAGATAGCATATTGAAAAGCAGAGACATTACTTTGCCAACAAAGGTCCATCTAGTCAAGGCTATGGTTTTTCCAGTGGTCATGTATGGATGTGAGAGTATGTCATATATGGATGGGCTGTGAAGAAAGCTGAGCACCAAAGAATTGATGCTTTTGAACTGTGGTGTTGGAGAAGACTCTTGAGAGTCCCTTGGACTGCAAAGAGATCCAACCAGTCCATTCTAAAGGAGATCAGTCCTGGGTGTTCTTTGGAAGGAATGATGCTAAAGCTGAAACTCCAATACTTCGGCCACCTCACGTGAAGAGTTGACTCATGGAAAAGACTCTGATGCTGGGAGGGATTGGGGGCAGGAAGAGAAGAGGACAACAGAGGATGAGATGGCTGGATGGCATCACCGACTCGATGGACGTGAGTTTGGGTGAACTCCGGGAATTGGTGATGGACAGGGAGGCCTGGCATGCTGCAATTCATGGGATCACAGAGTCGGACACGACTCAGCAACTGAACTGAACTGAATCCTATAGAGGAATCTGAAAAACAGATCATATTTCCACTGCATGCCTTGGCTAACAGAAGACCCAAGGACTCTTGTTTGGTAGGTGAAGGAATCCTGTTGAACTTGGTCTCCAGAATCCTTTGAAGGGAAAGTGACCCATGAGAAATCCCGCCTTGGAGAAATCTGGAAACCCTGGATCCGAATATTTGTCTGACAGAAAGTACTCTCCTCTACCAAGACACCTGACTTCTGACATGTTTCTTCCCTTTGCCTATGCCAGTTAACTTATCGTCCTCAATAAAATCATTGATTTTAATCATTCAAAGAAAGAGAAACCCCCTCCCTCCCTCCCTAGTTACCCAGGAGGCCTTGGCCGACACAAGTGGATTCTGGAACACTGATCTTTTGCTGCCCGCTTCACTGTGGCCTCATGCTGGGTTTCTTTCACCCGAAGACCCTCTGGGAGAAAACTGGACGGTGCCCAAGTTAGAACTCTACACTTGACCTGAACTCAGCTCCCAACCCTGTTGGACTCCCTCCTTTCACCCTTTATACGCCCAGGCAAACCCCTCTTCTTAGCTTCCCCTCGTTTCTGGAAATCTTCACTCTTTAAGTCCCATATACCTGGAGTCTCTTTTCTGGAAAATTTATCTGGCTGATTCCCACACCCTTTCAAAACTCTTCAAAAATGACTGTTTCCCTGTGAGCCCCCACAAACAGCGCCCACTCCCACAGTGACCACGGTGGGCTCACCAGCCTGGCGGCTCTCCTGCTCCAGTCCACAGAGCAGCTCCTGCTCTGGGCGTCGTCCCAGCTTCTCTGGGCTTCAGGCATTTGTACCCTGCAGGGCCCTGCCAGGCACGGAGCCACCGTCCTGGTTAAGAATGTGGGTTTTGGAGTGAGGCAGACCTCGGTTCAGTATCATCCCTGACACTTACAGCGTGTTTCCCACCGTGAAGCAGTTACAGCAACACTGAGCGCCTCAGAGACTAACATGATGGGGTGTTGGTATATGTCTGGCACACAGGAAATAACCTGAATTATGCTGAGGAAAGCAGAGTTTTGACTTCCCTAGGCTGGGCATGTGTGTTCTCGTCTCTGCACCCATATCATCCCCATCCCTGGCCCCTCGCCATGGCCACCAGCCGCTCTCAGTCCTCAGCCTCCTCCACGTGGCACGCATGGTGCCCATCATGCTCGGCCCCTCCCCCCGCAGTGCTGTCACTGCCCTGTCCACGTTCTGCTGCTGCCAGCTGCTGCCCACCAGGAGGACTGTGTCCTGGGCCAGATGCCAGGGGATGGTGAATATGACCTTGTGGGCAGAGATGGCTGTGACAGCTTTAGCCCCATCCTTCCCTCCTCCTGGGATCCTGATCAAAAGACATAAAATGCCTTCTCCAACATCCCAGCCTCCAAATCTGTCTGAGCAGAAAAGAGATAGTAGCTTTTCTGAGCACCTACTATATATACATCAAGCCTTCCATCGTTCGTCATCTATCTATCACAAAGGTATTACTATCCAAGTGTTATAATATTCTACAGAGGTGGTTAAATAAAGTCACAAATCGCTCAGGGACACACATTTGGAGCCCAGATTCAAATCCAGGTCAGAGTCCAAAGCACTGGTCTTTTTATCGTCTCACTTTGCCTCCTGGGAAATGGGTGTATTTAAGACAGAAGCTCAGCCTTGGAAAGATGATGGCAATATTGCCTGGACTTCAGACTTTGGAGTCATCCTTGATCCCTCTGTGTCAGACCTCACAGCCGCTCTCTCAGAAAATCCTGAGGGTTCTCTCTCCCTGTACACCAAAATGTAACATTGTCACCACTTGCACTGCTGTTGGTGGTGGGAGCCACCGCCATCTCTCTCCCTGCTTCCATCCTTGCCTGCCTAAAATCTGACCTTGACACACAGAAGTCTGAGTGATCCTTTAAACGTGTCACCAGAGCAGGTGTCTCCTCTACTTAAAAACTTGTGGTGACTCCTCATATCATGCAGAGTAAAAGCCCGTCTTAGTCTGTTGGGGCTGGTATAACAAAAGGACCATAGACTAGTAGCGTATAAACAACAGAAATTAATTTCTCACCATTCTGGAGGCTGGGAAATCTGAGATCAAGGCATTGGAAAATGTGTGTTTTGGTAACGGGCTGCTTTCTGGTTCACAGCCAGCTTCTTGCCCTGCCCTCACTCAGTGAAAAGGGTGAGGGCACTTTCTCAGGTCTCTTCTATAAGGACACTAACCCTGTTATTCATGAAGGTTCCACCCTCATGACCTAGGCACATCCCAACATCCCACCTCCCAATACCATCAACTTGAGGTTTAGGATTTCAGTCTATGAAATTTGCAGGGGCCATAAACATTCAGATCATAGCAAAACCCAAATCTTTACCATGACCTTGCTGTTTAGTTGCTAAGTTGTGTTTGACTCTTTGCAACCCCATGAACCCACCAGCCCATGGGATTTCCCTGGCAAGAATACTGGAGTGGGTTGCCATTTCCTTTTCTAGGGGGTCTTCCTGACCCAGGGATCGAACCCGAGTCTCCTGCATTGGCAGGTGAGCAGATTCTTTACTGCTGAGCCACCAGGAAAGCCTACCATGACCTAGAAGGCTGCAAATGACTTGTTCTGCCCCTTTGCATCTCTGACCTTACTACTGCTCTCTTCCCAGCCACACTGGCCTTCTTGGGTTCCTCAAACATGCTGAGCACGCTCCTGGCTTTAGGCTTCTGCACTGACTATTCCCTCTGCTAAAATGAGTTTCTCTCAGGTAGCCACATATCTATCACCTCCTCCTTCTTCAAGGCTTTGCTTAAATGTCAAGTCCATTGTCCCATACATCCCTGATCTCAACGAAGCCCAACCTAGCCACTCTCTACTCCCCTCTTCTTTCAGCACTCTGGATCCCTCTTGACTTTTCCACCATACTTAATCAGTTTGGATCCCTCTTGACTTTTCTACCATACTCAATGCCTTCCAACATACTATGTCATTTACTATTTATAATGTCTCTTGTGTATTGCCCATACCTACCGCCAAGACTGGAAGCTCCAGGAGAACACTGATCTCTATCTGTCTTGTTCACTGATGTAGCTCAAGAGTCCAGAACAGTGACTGACAGTATTGAGTGATAGTAAGCACTCAATAAATATTTGTTGAATGAATGAATAAATGGACAAAGCTATATGTTCCTACATAAGAGCTTTATACAATTGTACAGTTTTAAGCTAAAGCTCTTGATTTCAAAGTTATTCCAAACTTGTTTGGCTTGGGGAGAAAGACTTGGAATGCTCTTCAGCTCTTACATTAGTTTCTGTGAACCTCCTGCAATGACCTTCAGCAGGCAGGAGTGCTAGGAAGTGGAGAACAGGCGGGAAAGCATGATCCTTAGGTTCTTAATTTTTCAAATGCTCCAATTAAAGGATAACAGAGGAGCGGCTGCTAATAGGGGAAAAGAGATGGTGCCTCTGCAGTGTGGACTGGGAGTCTCAGGAAATTAATAATAAAGTGTTACAGCAAGAGGAGGTAAGAGTCAGCTATATCTGTGCTCCCATACATCCCTGATCTTCTAAGGCGTCTTAAAGCAGTGAAATAAAGCAGTGCTGTCCAACAGAAGTACAATGTGAGGCACATATCATCATTTTGACATGGAATCAATGTATACAGTTATTAATGATGTATTTCAGCTTTTTCTTTCATACCATGTCTTTGAAATCCAATGTGTACTTTATACTTACAGCAGTTCTCAACTCAGACTGGCCACATTTCAAGTGCTCAGTAACCACATGTGGTTAATGACTATCATATTAATAGTACAGATGTAGAACATTTGTCAGACCAGGGCAATATATGAGATGTGTTCCTGTTGTGGCCCAGAAAATGTGGTCAGCTTTGCTATAACTCACCCTTCTGAGAGCGACAACAACAAAGAACATTCTACCAGCATCTGTAGGCATCCACATATGGACACTATATCCTAAACCCAGATATGTATTCCGTTGAAGAGTTGCCCTAATCTCCTGGTTTTCAGTGACATATGATCTAAAGAATTGCAATAGCACTGTTGTTCTAAGCACATATATTGTTCTACTAAAACTAGAGTAAACCTGGAATGACCTAAGCTAACAATCTGTAAGAACCACAGTACCCCACACAAGGCTATAATTCAAAATATAAAATAGAGCCATATGTACAAGTAACTTTGTAACAGCAGAGAAATAGAAATAACCTAAATTCCTAATAACAGGGAAATGCTAGAAAGCTTTCCTTGATGGGACATTATACAGACATTAAAAATGAAGTTTTTAAGTAGTTTATAATAGTGCAGGGCAATTGCTTAAGTTAAAATACTAGTTAGAAAATCAGGACACAAAATTAAATATGCAAATATTAGACCAAAATAAGAAATACATAGAGAAAAAAAGCAGAACTTGAATATACCATAATGAGATAAAGATGATAAATGAAGCCATACTTTTACCTGTTTCTCCATACTATATCACTGTGAAAAAGATCAAAAGAAAAAAAAAGAAAAGGAAACAAATCAATAGCAGCCCATGAAAATATGAAGTGGTGTCCCTGAGGGACTAGAATTTGTGAGGAGTGGAGTCATCTTAAAAGATGAAACCATATCCCCCGTTCCTGGAAGAGGCACTGTGTCAAAAGGTGAGAACGGCAATGGCCCTCTGAGCCGTGAGCCAGCGAATGCCGAGAGGCAGCAGGAGGGGACAGTGGGGGGATAACTCCTTTCAGACGCTGCCCTAATGAGGCCTCTTCAGTCTCTGCCCTTCTGTCAGGCAGCTGAGAATAAAGGTGTTCACTCCCACCGTGAGTGAGGATGAGAAGAATGGAAGGCCACTGATTCTGCACATCAGAAGTCAGCAAAGAGATAATAATGCCCCCGGAATTAGAAACACACAAGCACTTTTCAGGGGCCATTTGTGAAATATTAATAATCACAACAAAGGTGAATGAATTAAATTAATATATTAAAAAGAGTTTCAAATTGTATTTTGAAAAACAGTTGTATACAGTTTACAAAAGACACACCGAAGACAAAACGGTGCAGGACATTTGAAAATAAAATAAAGATACTACGCAAAATGTTAACCTAAAGAAAACAAATGTAGAAATGTTAAAATTGGAGCAAAAGAGAATTTAAGGCAAAACACATTAAAAAGGGCAAATAAGCATACAGTTTTTTATATAGATAAAAGGTACACTCCACCAAGATAGTATGTCATGAATCTTTTGAGATTTGACAGTGTAACTTCAGGATTGTCAAATCCCAATCTTGGCAGATGAATTTAATATACCTGCCTCTGAATAGTTCAAATAAAAAAATAAGGCTATAGATTAACACAGTTGAATAGAAAAGTTACAAGTTACAACTGCAAACCACATACGTGATTTTAATTTTTCCAGTAGCTACATTAAATAAACAGATGAAATTCAAATCACATATGTGGCTTGCAGTTGTAACTCATATAATATTTCCATTCAATTGTGTTAATCTATAACCTTATTTTTTTCATTTGAGTCAAGTGTATAAAAATATTACCATTTAAATATGTAATCAATATAAAAATAATTAAAATTTCACACTAAATCTTTGAAACTAGTGTATATTTTATCCTTAAATTTTCAATTTTGACTGACCATATTTTAAGAGCTCACTAGCCATGTGTGGCTAGTGGCTGCTGTATTAGACAATTAAATACAACAAATTTTATCAAAATGCACTTATCAAAAATTCTCCATTTAAACAGGAAATTAAAACATAAATTATAAATATTTAGAAATGAGCAATGAGAACATGCCAAATTTCTTTAAGTGTGTTGGATATGGTTAAAGCACTACTCAGGAAAAAACATATAGATATATAATTTTTAGATACAGTAATTAGAAATAATTTAAGAAAGACTGAAAATTATAAAAGTATGTTTTCCACCCAGGAAGCTACTAAAAGGATAGCAAATAAACTCAAAATATAAAAGACATTAAAAAGGTTAAAGGCAGAAATGATTGAAATTAGCAAATCAACAATAAATTTGAAGTGAAGTTTACCAAAAACCAAAAGGAATTTTCTTCTGATGGAGCTTTGAAGGGTGAGTTTCAGGTATTTTCTTTCCCTTACTTTCTATTTTACTTCTCTTGCTAGATTTCTAAGAAAAGTATTGCTTTTATAATACAAAAACCTTCTTTAAAGAAAAAATCCTGTAACACTTACCACAGGGGATTTTGAAAGACCATTTATCTTCAAATGGCAAACACATTAAAGTTCCAGTAGTAAAATCTGCTTTTTAAGTTTGATGACTTTGGCTAAGTTGCATACTTAAATTGTACGAAAGCTGGTTTGTTCTTAGATTTGGAGAATGATTACCATGGTCCTAATCAGCTTTGCAAACTACAGCCACACTTCTTAGACATGGGGATCAGTAGGAAAACTCTAGAAGGAGTTCCCTAAGGGCTAAGATCAGGCTTCCTCTCCCCCAGAGCAGAATCCTGTGAAGCCCCTGCCTGACCTTGCGTTCTGAGGAGAGAAAAGTCTGGAGCCTCTGAAAGTAAAGGGTAACTGACACAGTAGTGCCTCCTTGACCAGAGGCTATTGATTCTATAGCCTGACTGGAGATTTGGCCTTTTATCCTCAGGGATTAAAAAAAAATGAAAGAGGTTTTTAAATCAACTGTATGTCAATTAAAAAAAGAAAGAAAAGAAAGGAAGGAAGAAAGAAAGTGGGAGGGAGGAAGGAAAGAAGGAGGAAAATCAGCATTCCCTTGGACACCTAATATCTAATACTTTGGATACGTAATACGCACAGGGTAACCAGGCAGGACCAAAACAGAGTCCCTGGAAGGGCACAGGCATACACACACACACACACACCCGTCTAGTGCAATCTGGGTGGACTATGAGGACCCCCTCCCTGGCTGTACTCTGGTCATTCACAGTGGTGACCAGGGCAAATCCCTCACCTCTGTGCTCCCAAAGCTCAGTCCCAGCATCTTGCAGGATGGAGTAAGTCAGCAGAGAAAAATTCCTGTCTGCAGTCCCAGCCCTGGGGGGATATTCCCACTGACCCTCCTAGAAGGTAAGGTGCCTTTCTGGAGAGACCAGAACCTCTCCTGAGATGTGGGTCCTAATGACCCTTCTCTGATTTATGGATGGGGAGCTTTTTAGCTCAGCAGCTCCTCTCTGTAGATTCACAGACACTGCCTCCCATAGGCATAGATATTTAAAGGCCAGCTTCAACCCCAACCCCTCTTCTCACCTCCCCCCTCCTCCTCCTTCAGAATACTCCTCTACCTCTTGGTCTTCTTTTTGAGTCATTAGAGCATGAGAACAGACTTCCTCCATGCACAAATCATACATAGGGACATAGCCCAGACCCCAAGAACATCAGCCTTCTGAATCTGTCTACTACTGGCTCCAACACTCAGAGCATTCATCTTTGGAGGTATGAGGAAGGGAGGTTGAAGTGCGGGTCACAGCATAGTATGACCTACAATGGTGGGAAGAGATCTCTAGTCTTTCCCATTCTGTTGTTTTCCTCTATTTCTTTGCATTGATCGCTGAAGAAGGCTTTCTTATCTCTTCTTGCTATTCTTTGGAACTCTGCATTCAGATGCTTATATCTTTCCTTTTCTCCTTTGCTTTTTGCTTCTCTTCTTTTCACAGCTATTTGTAAGGCCTCCCCAGACAGCCATTTTGCTTTTTTGCATTTCTTTTTCTTGGAGATGGTCTTGATCCCTGTCTCCTGTACAATGTCATGAATCTCATTCCATAGTTCATCAGGCACTCTATCTATCAGATCTAGGCCTTTAATCTATTTCTCACTTCCACTGTATAAGCATAAGGGATTTGATTTAGGTCATACCTGGATGGTCTAGTGGTTTTCCCTACTTTCTTCAATTTAAGTCTGAATTTGGCAATAAGGAGTTCATGATCTGAGCCACAGTCGGCTCCTGGTCTTGTTTTTGCTGACTGTATAGAGCTTCTCCATCTTTGGCTGCAAAGAATATAATCAATCTGATTTCGGTGTTGACCATCTGGTAATGTCCATGTGTAGAGTCTTCTCTTGTGTTGTTGGAAGAGGGTGTTTGTTATGACCAGTGCATTTTCTTGGCAAAACTCTATTAGTCTTTGCCCTGCTTTATTCCGTATTCCAAGGCCAAATTTGACTGTTACCCCAGGTGTTTCTTGACTTTCTACTTTTGCATTCCAGTCCCCTATAATGAAAAGGACACCTTTTTTGGGTGTTAGTTCTAAAAGGTCTTGTAGGTCTTCATAGAACTGTTCAACTTCGGCTTCTTCAGCATTACTGGTTGGGGCATAGACTTGGATTACTGTGATATTGAATGGTTTGCCTTGGAAACGAACAGAGATTCTTCTGTCATTTTTGAGATTGCATCCAAATACTGCATTTCAGACTCTCTTCAAGAAAATTAGAGATACCAAGGGAACATTTCACGCAAAGATGGGCTTGATAAAGGACAGAAATGGTATGGACCTAACAGAAGTGGAAGATATTAAGAAGAGATGGCAAGAATACACAGAAGAATGGTACAAAAAAGATCTTCACGACCCAGATAATCATGATGGTGTGATCACTGACCTAGAGCCAGACATCCTGGAATGTGAAGTCAAGTGGGCCTTAGAAAGCATCACTATGAACAAAGCTAGTGGAGGTGATGGAATTCCAGTTGAGCTATTTCAAATCCTGAAAGATGATGCTGCACTCAATATGCCAGCAAATTGGGAAAAGTCAGCAGTGGCCACAGGACTGGAAAAGGTCAGTTTTCATGCCAATCTCAAAGAAAGGCAATGCCAAAGAATGCTCAAACTACCGCACAATTGCACTCATCTCACACGCTAGTAAAGTAATGCTCAAAATTCTCCAAGCCAGGCTTCAGCAATATGTGAACCGTGAACTTCCTGATGTTCAAGCTGGTTTTAGAAAAGGCAGAGGAACCAGAGATCAAATTGCCAACATCTGCTGGATCATCGAAAAAGCAAGAGAGTTCCAGAAAAACATCTATTTCTGCTTTATTGACTATGCCAAAGCCTTTGACTGTGTGGATCACAAGAAACTGTGGAAAATTCTGAAAGACATGGGAATACCAGACCACCTGACCTGCCTCTTGAGAAACCTGTA
Source organism: Bos grunniens (assembly GCF_055505025.1). Lineage (NCBI taxonomy): Eukaryota > Metazoa > Chordata > Mammalia > Artiodactyla > Bovidae > Bos > Bos grunniens. The sequence goes on along the minus strand of NC_141174.1, from coordinate 81,081,197 downwards.
TGCAGGTCAGGAAGCAACAGTTAGAACTGGACATGGAACAACAGACTGGTTCCAAATAGGAAAAGGAGTACGTCAAGGCTGTATATTGTCACCCTGCTCATTTAACTTACATGCAGAGTACATCATGAGAAACGCTGGACTGGAAGAAACACAAGCTGGAATCAAGATTGCCGGGAGAGATCTCAATAATCTCAGATATGCAGATGACACCACCCTGATGGCAGAAAGTGAAGAGGAACTCAAAAGCCTCTTGATGAAAGTGAAAGAGGAGAGTGAAAAAGTTGGCTTAAAGCTCAACATTCAGAAAACGAAGATCATGGCATCCGGTCCCACCACTTCATGGGAAATAGATGGGGGAACAGTGGAAACAGTGTCAGACTTTATTTTTCTGGGCTCCAAAATCACTGCAGATGGTGACTGCAGCCATGAAATTAAAAGACGCTTACTCCTTGGAAAGAAAGTTATGACCAACCTAGATAGCATATTCAAAGGCAGAGACATTACTTTGCCAATAAAGGTTCGTCTAGTCAAGGCTATGGTTTTTCCTGTGGTCATGTATGGATGTGAGAGTTGGACTGTGAAGAAGGCTGAGCACCGAAGAATTGATGCTTTTGAACTGTGGTGTTGGAGAAGACTCTTGAGAGTCCCTTGGACTGCAAGGAGATCCAACCAGTCCATTCTGAAGGAGATCAGCCCTGGGATTTCTTTGGAAGGAATGATGCTAAAGCTGAAACTCCAGTACTTTGGCCACCTCATGTGAACAGTTGACTCATTGGAAAAGACTCTGTTGCTGGGAGGGATTGGGGGCAGGAGGAAAAGGGGACAACAGAGGATGAGATGGCTGGCTGGCATCACTGACTCGATGGACGTGAGTCTGAGTGAACTCCGGGAGTTGGTGATGGACAGGGAGGCCTGGCGTGCTGCAATTCATGGGGTCGCAAAGAGTCAGACACGACTGAGTGACTGAACTGATGGTGGGAAAGCCCCAAGAGGGAATGGGTGCAAAGTTAGGGGGGAGAATGGGTCACCCATGGGAGATTTTAGAAGGTATGTCGACCCACATTGAGTGCCATTTGCTATTTAAGCCACCAACACAAATGACTCATTTTACCCAATTTTACCAATGACTCATAAATACCCATTTTAGCCAATGCACATTTATAATGACAGTAGCTATGTTTTAGCTGTGTGTGCTCAATTGTGTTTGACTCTCTGCCACTCCACAGACTATAGTCCTCCAGGCTCCTCTGTCCATGGAATTTTCCAGGCAAGAATACTGGAGTGGGTTGCCATTTCCTACTCCAGGGGATCTTCCCAACTCAGGGGTCGAACCTGCCTCTCTTTTGTTTCCTGCATTGGCAGGAGATTCTTTACCACTGTGCTACCTGGAAAGTATGTTTCAGTTGATAACATCCTTATCTGTATTTCTGACACTGCATAGTTCAACTCCTTCACTGGGATGACTGCTTATTGTGAATGAGAGTTGGACACAACTTACGACTGAAAACTGCAGCTCTCAAACTGCTTTTCAAAAGTCTGTACCATTTCGCCCTCCAGACAGCAGTGCATAAGGGCCCATTTCCTTCGCTGTAACACTGGCTATTCAAATTTTTCTTATTTGGGTAATAATGTGTACAGAAATTCAAAGAAAGTGTGCAAACCCAGTATGGCCATGTCTAGGTTATGTGGCCTGGCAAAAGTCATCAAGCTGCCACTGTATTTGGAACATAAAAGTTTATGACTGCTGTATCTTCTTTAGGAAATATAAAACTTTATCAGTTGAAACATGTTTAAATGCTTTGTCTTCTAGCATCATCTTGTCACCTATTCCTAACAAGAAATCGGATGCCAATCTAAATCCTTATTCTTTTTTATATTACCTACGTTACTCTCTATGCAATGAAAAATGGATGAAAAGTTAGATAAATTATAGCACATCCATTTAACAGATTATTATGCAGCTTTTCACAAGAATGAGTCATGTGTGTATTATCTACTTGAATGGATGATCCTTACATATTAACAAGTGAGAAAAGCAAGTTATAGAAAAATATATACCATTTTTATATAAACAAACATCAACAACAAAACTCTATATATTTGTAATCATATTTTGTATGTATTTTCTAGTCTAGAGAATAACAAAAATGTAGAAAACAGGCTGTCAATTTTAATTTTTTTTTTCTATTTTTTGGCAGCACTGCTTGGCATGTGATATCTTAGTTCCCCAACCAGGGATTGAACTCGTGGCCTCTAACCACACTCCCTCCACCCACGCCCCATGCGATGGAAGCACAGTGTTGTAACCACTGGACTACCAGGAAGTCCAAAGCTGTTATGAGGTATGTTAATAATTAACACTAATTATGTTATTAACATAATGTTATTATGTTAGTTATTAACACTAATAATGTTATTGCAGACTTATTTAAATTTGAATTTTCTTTACTACTAGAAGTTAGATATCTTTTCACATTTATTGATTATTTGATTATATTCTTCTGTAAATTTCTATTCATATTTTTACTATTATTCTACTGGACTCTTTGGGGTTTGGGGGAGAAATCAATTTATAGGCATTCTCTGTACTTTATCAATCTTACATGCTGTACGTATTTGCTCCAATATATCATTTGTCTTTGACTTTGTTTATGGTACCTTTTGCCAGGCAAAAATGTTAAATTGTTATGTAGCCAAATGCATTTATCTTTTCCATTTATCTTTCTCATATATAAGCCCTGGGTTTCATGCTATGCTTAAGAATGTCTCATCTATCCTAAGATTATGCCTAAATATTGTTCTAAATTTTGATTTTGCCCACATTTAGATTTTATGGGATATATATATATATATATATATATATGTATGTATATATATATCCCACTAGCCTTCCACACACACACTGTGAAGATTTTGCAGGTTAATAGTTATGTCTATTGCAATTACACATTTAGGACTAGGAAAATAACAACAGAGTGAGTCTGTGGACCAACTGGACCTACAGTGAGTCACACTTGAACTCACACAAATGAGTTCAAGTCCATTGGTCATTTGACCATCATAAGCCCCTGCTTTGACTAGTAGGCACAGTGGTGTTTGGGGTCCCTAGAAATCAGCATCAGTTCAGAGCCAGTGTCTAGTAACCCTTGAGATGTCTGGGTATTGTCTTTCTCCAATAAACACTAACCTAAAATATGATCACAAGTACTTTAGGGGAGAAGATTTATGGTATGTATATGTGGAAATGCTAGTGAGTACTTCTGAAAATCCTGCAGAGCTGTTTGTCAAGGGGACCCACCTCCCCTCTCAATCAAAGGGCTCTGGATCTATAAATTGACCTAGATCTGGAAACCAAGTAAGGGATTGTGACTCTCCACTGTGGTGACTCAAGTCAGGTTTTTGACTATCAGACTATCAGACTAGAGTTTTTTCTATCATATAGACCAAACAATCCTCTAATGAGATGTCCATCTCTTTTGTTCCTATAAACACTGTGATCAGTTAGCCCCTGCCAAAACCTCTGTGAGCCAAGGCATTCTAACTACTGGTACATCCCTGTTGCTCTTCACAATAGATACGCTTACTTGTCTTTGGAGGTTATACAAGAATAGGAGACACAGGGAGCAGCCACTACCGCAGGGCCAAAGCAGAGCCCCCAAGGAAGGGAAAAATCTGGGAAAGGGTCCCCTCCCCCAGGACTGTGATCCCAGTATGGGTGGAGAGAGCGTGGCTATTGGTCCAATGGATGGTGAAGAAATTGGCTGAGGTACCACACCAGGAAGTATTACTGAAAAGTCACCCTTTAGGGTGCCAGGGGAAGCCATCTCAGGAAATTTCTGAGTCTCAGAATTCACTGCAAAGCCATCAGGGAGGTGGTGGTGGAAGCCATATGTGTACAGAGGTTCCGCACTGTTGGAACTCACCGGAAAACTGCATTTTGGAGTCTCGGGAGAAGGTGTATGTGGGGAGGTGCTGGGCCTCAGGAGGAAATATCCCTTCCTCCTCCAGGGTCACTCCAGTGCCCTGTGATAAAGTCTAACAACATGGCAGCTGGCCAGGGGGCAATGTTTTAGCCCACAGGCAGGGCAACAATAGGTGTGTTTGGAGGAGAAAGACAGTGAATTTATAACTGACACAATCGACTGATGACCTCTGTCTCCTACTCACTTCACTGTTATGTGGATGCTTTTTGTGCTTCTATATTGCCATTTCAATGATGTCTCAAGAGTCAGTGGAGAAAAACATGTGTACTTAACCCTCCATCTTGAGCAGGAAGTGCCATTAAAAAAAAAAAAAAGGTCTTTCAAGCAGAGTTGGAAAAATATGAACCTCTGATAGCAACACGGTTTTTGAAATGAGGTTGCCTAGTTGTAAGCCCAGCAACATTAGCTGAATGGCCAAGACTTTGAACTTAAAACTTAAGTAGCTTAACTTCAAAAGCCATGCTTCTGCATAACATTTCTGTAAATAAAGCTTCCTGAACAGTGTGACTGGACTGACAAAGTGATTTTTTTTCTTTTTTGTTTTTTAATATTTACAATGTTGTGTTGGTTTCTGCCATACAACAGCTCAAATCAACCATAATTATAGATATATGCCCTCCCTCTTGAGCCTCCTTCCTCTCCCCTCAGCGCACCCCTCTAGGTGATCACAGAGTGCCAGACTGGGCTCCCTGTGTTATTCAGCAGCTTCTCACCAGCTCTCCATTTTTACACATGATAGTGTATATATGTTGATGCTACTTTCTCCACTCGTCCCACTCTCTCCCTCTCCCACTGTGTCCACATGACTATGATTTAATCATGTGAAAGTGCCTAGCATAGTGACTGAAAATGGAAGGTGCTCGCCAAACATTGAGGGAGTGAATGGCAATCAATAAGTAATATTTTTCCTTTCCTTCCATCTTTCTGACGGATGTGAGTGGAATGGCTGGCAGGCAGTTGACAGATGCTAAAAAATTGTTTTTCTTTTTGCCATTTTCTTAAAATTATTGAGCATTTAATAGGCAGTGACATGCCAAGCCCTGAGAATACACAGATAAATAACTCATGGTCTCTTCCCCTAAGAAATTCACATTTGATAGACAAGACTGATAGTAAATGCATATTTCAATGTGGTGTAATATGGGCTGTGATAGAGATGAATGTAAGGTATGATTATAAGACATAGGAAAGATTACCAGCCCAAACTGGGGTGGTCTAGAAGGTTAACCCTAGATTGCCTCTGGAAGGATAAATAAGTTTGCAAGATAAAAAAGGCTATATTTTTGGGACTTCCCTGGTAGTCCAGTGGTTAAGAATCCTCCTTCCAATTGGGTTCAGTTCCTGTTTAGGGAATTAAAATCCCACATGCCATGGGAAACAAGCCCACACACCCCAACTACTGAGCCTATGGGCTGCAATGCAGATCCAGTGTAGCTAAAAAGAAAAAAAGAAGAAGAAGAATATATTTTCAAAACACAGGGGGCATATGTGCAAATATAGAGGGTAGGAGAAAACATGGCACATTTGGGGAAGTCCAAATATTTAGTAGGGAAAAAATATAGAGAGCTAAAGTGGTGAAAATTAAGGTGGAAAGGTCAGGCAAGCAATGAGACTTGTAGCAGAAAAGTGGTATGCTCCCAGTTGTACTTAGAAGAAATCTTTTGCAACATTTAGAGGAAAGATTGAAGAGAAATGAGCCTGGATGTGAGGAGAACCCTAGAAAGTTGCCGCAGCAGTAAGCTAAGTGAGAAAGTACGAGGGCCTCCACCAGGGCCGTTACCCATGAGGTCTAGGGATGGTTACTCCTGGAGCCATGCAATGCAGCACCTACAGAGTACTGTAGGTACTGCAGTACAACGAAGGCAAAGGTGGTTCAGCATGCAGACACAGATTTGAGAAATATAATTGTGAAATTCATTAGATATAATTGACAGGATTTGCTAAGAGAGTAAAGAAGAGAAGGAGTCATCAGTGAGGCTCAAATTTCTAACAGAGGCAAATACTAAAATGTGGTCCCAATCACCGTGATTGGAACCCTAGATGAATGGCGAGAACAGATACACAAGATGTTCCTTTTGAGATGTCTGAAGCACATCTGAGAAAAGATGTCCTGGTAGGCCATGGGCTATATGAGTGGAGAGATAAGAGACTCTAGACTAAAGATATGATCTTGAAGTGTATAAGTATCAATAGAAGCTCTGAAAGTAAATGGATTACCCATGGAGAAGTTGTATAATGAGACCATAAGAGGGTCAAGAATATAACACTGAGGAGCAAGTTATTTTAGAGATAAACACTAGTCTGGAAAATAAATTCAGGAGAAACAAAAATGTAGGAAGAACAAAAAGAACTGTGTCTCTTAAAAGGCAGTGGAGGAGAATTTCAAGGAAAAGAGCCATTATAAACAGCATCAAATTCGAAACCAGGAAGATAATGATTGAAAATGGCTCATCAGATTTAGAAACTAGAAAGTTGACAGTGGGTGGCAAGAGCAGTTACAGAGGAGTCAGGAGACAGAAGCTAGGTTGCCACATATGCAAGACTGAATGGTTAGTTCCTAGACAAGTCGGGAGCCTCTCTGTTTCAAGTGTCAGAGACAGAACTTAAACTTGCTGAACAAGAAAGGGATTTATTGTGTCATATCAAAGGAAAGTACAGAATAGAATCGGCTTCTGTCCTAGTTATTCATAGATCCAGGGACACTCAGAAATTGCTTTTCAGAAGACAGTCAAATCTCTATCTGTATATCTCTTTTTTCTTCCTTCTCTTGCCTTCTCTCAGCTCCGCTTAAATCTGTGTGTCCTGTTCCTTCAGACAGACTTCTTTCAAGAAGAATGTAGGAGAAGGAAATGGCAACCCACTCCAGTGTTCTTGCCTGGAGAATCCCAGGGATGGGGGAGCCTGGTGGGCTGCTGTCTATGGGGTCGCACAGAGTCGGACACAACTGAAGCGACTTAGCAGCAGCAGCAGCCATGAAGCGACTTAGCAGTAGCAGCAGCAGCAGCCATACTGATCAAGAAGAAAAAAAGAGAGTAGACATAAATTATCAATATCAAGAATTAAAGGACTCCCTTGGTGGCACAGTGGACAAGAATCCTCCTGCCAGTGCATGGGACATGGGTTCAACCCCTGGTCAGGAAGATTCCACGGGCCAAGGAGAAACTAAATCCAGGTGCCACAACTATGGAGCCCACGGTCTGGACCCCATGAGCTGCAACTACTGAAGCCCATGAGCCTAGAGCTCGTGCTGAACAACAAGAAAAGCCCCCGCGATGAAAAATCTGAGTGCTTCAAGGAAGAGTAGCCCTCTCTCAGAACAACTAGAGAAAGCCTGTGCACATCAACAAAGACCCAGAACATACATAAAATAAAATAAAATAACACTGGTTTCTCTTTTAAAAATGAAAGAAAGAAAGAAATTCCATGTCCAAGTATCAGAAAACCCAATGTGATTAAGATGGCAGTTCTCTCCAAATTGGTCTATAAACTCAACGTCATTCCTATCAAAATCCTGGGGGCTGTTTCCCAAAAGATGTTACTAAAATATGTATATAAAAGCAAAGGACCTAGAGTCTCCAAGTAATTTTGAAAAAGAACTGTGCTAGATGACTTGCATGTTCCAATTTCAAAACTTATATGAATATTTACAAGAACAAGACATGAAACAGAAAAAATATGTACAAAATCTGTATGCTTAAAACTACAAACACTAATGAAAGAAATCAATGGTAACTTGAAAAAATAGAAATACACACTTCATTCATGGGCTGAGAGACTCACTGTTAAGTTGCCAATTCTTCCCAGGTATAAATTCAGTGCAATTTCAATCAAACTCCCAGTTGGATACTTTTTGATATAAATGAACACCTGATTCTAGAATTTATATAGAAAGCATAAGAATAGCAAAAACAACTCTTAAAAGGATGAACAACATTGGAGACTTCATATTATCTGATTTCAAGACTTACTATAAGCTACAATAATTCAAGAGGGTGTGGTATTATTTATAAAATAAACACATAGTTCAATAGAACTGAATAGGGAACCCAGATGGTTCCCTATTTAACCCTAAATATGGTTAAATTGTTTTTCATAAAGGTGCAAGAGCAGCCAATGCTAAAAGAATGAAAATGCAAGTCACCAACTGGAGTATGCAAAATACATATCTGATATCTGTACTTATCCAGAATACATAAAAAACACTTAATAATAAACAAGCAATTCAATAAAACATGGGCAAAAGATAGGAGCAGACCCTCCACCAATGAGAATATGTGAATGACAAATTAGAACCCCCAAAGAAGATCCACACCATTAGCCATTAGCTAAAACCACCGTGATATACTGCTACCCACCTATTAGAGAGGCCTTTTTTTTTAACTGACAATACCATATGTTGGCAAGGATGCGAAGCAGCTAGATAGATCACTTGTACATCAAGTGGGAATGCAAAATGGTACAGACACTTTGGAAAGTATTCTGGAAGTTTCTTGTAGATTTCAGCATTTATTTACCATATGATTCAGCAACCCCACTCCTAGGATTTAGCAAATGAAATAAAAATGTATGTTTACACACAAAAAAAAAAAAAGAAGAAGAAGAATGTAGACAGCTACCCCATTTCAAATACTCTCAAAATTATAAAATCAGAAGAATAGGAAAAACCTTAGCTCCAGTTTAAGTCCAGTAGGAATTCTGATTGGACCATCTTAAGTCATGAACCCATCCCTAAACCAATCCCTGTGGCCAGATAGATGGAGTGTTCTAATTGCATAGTCTATATGAAGGGGAAGGGTGTTTCTCCCAAGGAGGAGATTCTGGGTAGAGAAACAATATATGTCTACTATACTCCACACCTTAGCTGCTTAGCATTCCTTCTTCCTATATGTACAGAATAAAAAAGGTCCCCACTTGTTGCAACTATCTCCTTTACAAATGAAAATGCACCATTTGTTGAGAAATAACCGAATGCCATATCGTTATTGCATCCAGCTCCAAGTCCAGATCCGTGAAGTACGCGCATCCCTCTTACTTTCTTATCTTACTCTTTTTGTCTATGCACACTTTGACTGATACATTTCACCACTCCTGACCGATAAAAAAAAAATGATGGAGGGAAGTAGAAAACATTTTTAATTAATTAATAAAGAAAAAAGCTATAATCTGGAAAAGAAAGGGAAACAGTAGTCACCAATTTAAAGTATATATTTCTGGGAAGTGGTAGGATGGAGGTCTTATCTTGGCAATGGGGGAGTTTATTAGTCAGCCAGTATCACTGCCCATTGTCCCGCCCACTCAAAGACCTCTTTTGTCCACTGCTCTCCATGGCTGACTGAGAGGGGAATAGAAGAGAGTCATCAAAAAGATCCCTATTAGAGTCTGAATTTCTTCAGTAGCCCACATCCTGCTGGCATGGTTATGAGAGGCGGGGGCCTGGGGTCACCTTTGATAAGAAACATAGGCTCCCATGTTGTCCAGGCTTGAGGTTTCACTGCTAGTCAACTCCCTCAACCTTCTCTGCGCTTTAGAACTGTGTATTCACAGATCAGGACACCACCCTTGCTGTTCTCGCTCTTAGCCGTGAGACTTGGAACTTTGCCCTTTGCCCCTTCGCTTAAATCCACCTGTGAAAGAATAGGTAAGGCAGTAACCACACCTGTGCACGCCAGCTCCTTTTAAGGATTGCTTAAATCAGAGTTCAAGGAAGGACGGAGGTGGGAAGGGTCCAGGAAATCGGGCTTCCTTCATTTTTCTGGCCTCTAAGGTGTCCCAATTTTATCTCCCGGCTGATTTCCCAACTCCCTGTGTTTTATGCTAATTTTAGAAGGGGCAGAGAGCCTGGGTTTGGCAATTCTGTGAGGAGCATGCCAGCAGAGGGGTCTCTGCACTGCCCTTTTTTTGCTTTCAACCCTCTCAGCTCAAAATAAAACTCTCTGTTTTGAAAGATCTTAATAAACAGTGACATACAAAACAGCCAATATTTCCTGGCATCCTGGTATTTTTCTACCAAGTTTCCTAAAGTTCCAGCTCCAGTAGTCATTTGGTCTAAGACAGTTAAACTGCGGTTAGTTTAACCAGTTACGGCAGTATCACCTTACAAAGAAAGAGCCTCTCACTTAGCCAAGTTCACATTTTGGAGTCTCTCTACCCTTTTAAATCTTGATTTGACTCAAGGTTCTTTGTTCTGTCATATTTTTAGAAACATGCAATAAGTTGTAGTGCAATGAAATGTAGAATTTAACTGGGCTTTAAAATTTAAAATCTTTTTCAAGGCTACTAGACAATGATGAAATTTGTAGATAGACTGACTTGGAATAAAAGTCCTGTGTAGAATGTTAGATGGTGATAAGGGCTAGGGAGAAAAATGAAGCCAGGGAAAAATGAGTATGGGTAGAGGGGGGGCACTTTTAAAAGGATGTCACTACGAATCTGGGTTTGAATAAAGACCTCGATGAGATAGGGTGCAAACCATGCAGATATCTGGGGAAAGGGTATTCCAAGGAGAGAGAATAGCAAGTTCAATCATCCTCATGTTGGAACCAGTATGGATGCCCAGGAAAGAGCAGCAAGGGCAATATCATTGAAGTGAAGAGAGCAAGGGGGAAACTGGAAGGATACAATAATGAACAATTTCCTTGTTTGGGGGCATTCAGGCTATTTCTAATAGTTTTATTTTATAAATAGTTTTGCACTCAAAATTTCATAAACCAATTCTTTAATAGACTCCTATAAATGGACATCCTGGATTAAATGGGGTCAGGTTCTTAATTCATAATGCCAAGTTTCTTTCCTAGAAAGGTGTGGGATTTCCCCTTTCACCAAAAATGTACTCATCTTACCCTTCATTACAATTAAGTGCTATCCTTTTAAAACCTTTGTCAACTTGATGGGTAAAAATGGTAAAGCATTATTGTTTTTATTTACCGTTCTTTGATTACTAATCACATTGAAAATTTTTAATGTTTATTGGCTAGTTAGACTTCCTTGTGCAATTTTTTAAATAAGGCAATGGCACCCCACTCCAGTACTCTTGCCTGGAAAATCCCATGGACCGAGGAGCCTGGTAGGCTCCAGTCCATGGGGTCGCTAAGAGTCGGGCACGACTGATCGACTTCACTTTCACTTTTCACTTTCATGCATTGGAGAAGGAAATGGCAACCCACTCCAGTATTCTTGCCTGGAGAATCCCAGGGACAGAGGAGCCTAGTCGGCTGCTGTCTATGGGGTCGCACAGAGTTGGACACGACTGAATCGACTTAGCAGCAGCAGCAGCTCATTTATTTACTTAGGCATTAGTATTTTCCTGTTAATTGCTCAGTCTTTTTGTTAAGCTTACTACTGTCTTAGTTCACAGCGAGTACCATAGACTGGGTAGCTTATAAACAACAGACATTTATTTCCCACAGTACTGGAGGCTGCAAGTCTGACATCAGGGTGCCAACATGGCTGGGTTCTGGTGAGAACACACAGGGGTTGTAGTCTGCTCACTTCTTATTGTGTCCTCACAGGGTGCGAAGAGAGCAAGCCAGTTCACTGGCCTCTTCTCATAGGGCACAAATCCCTTCATGGAGGCTCCACCCTCGAGGCCTAATCTTCTCCCAAAGTCCATCTCCAAATACCGTCACACTGGAGATTATATCTCAGCATATGAATTTTGGGGAATGCAAACTTTCAGTCCATAACACTTTAAAAATCCCACTGTTATTTTTGCTGGATCTCCCAAAATAACATGAAGAAATAACTCAGCGTCATGAATATTGTGCAGAAGAATATCACTGTTGCATCACTGCCATGGAAGCCTCCAACAAGCTACTGTGGTAAGAACTCAGGCTCATGGAAGAACTCTCCATTCTGAGGCCAGGAAAGCATCCTGTCTGGGACTTCCCTGGTGGTCCAGTGGTTAAGAATCTTGGAGACCTAAGATCCCACATGTCACAGAGCAACTAAGCCAGCACGCTGCAACTACTGCACGACTAGAGAGTCTGCGCACCACAACGAAGCTCCCACACAGCCAAATAAATATTTTTTAAGAAACACAAACCTGTCTCCTTCCTCCAGCTGCCCTTGCTGTCACTCATCTCCTTCTACTACAAGTCCTGTTTGCTGTTCAACTAATTAATCCATATTTTACATCAGTCTTCCTCATTACAATGTGATTTTTTTCCCCCACAGTAAGGGTCTTGTATCTATGGTGATTCAAGAGGAAATCTGTACAAAGATGTTCCAATTGCAACCTTTCACTCACTTTAAGAGCCGGTTAAATCTGATTGAGGTAAAGGGTCAGTGGAGATCCTACAAAGGCCCAGCAGAGGCCAAAACTTTGCAGGGAAGTTAAGAGTCGGTAGGAAAGCAGGACTTCTCTGGTAATCCAGTGGCTAAGACTCTGAGCTCCCAATGTAGGGGCCTGAAGTTCTATCCCTAGTCAGGGAACTAAATCCCACATGCCCCAGCTAAGAGTTCTCATGCTGTAACTAAAATCCCACATGCCCCAACCAAGACCCAGAGCAGCCAAATAAATAAATAAATTTTTCTAAAGGAGTCAGTAGGAAAGCATAAAGAACTCATTTCTTGTCATTGCAATTACTACTCCCAGGCGTAAACTTTTCACTTCCATCTAACATTAACTTTCCATGTTCAATGATGTTCTTCATGTTTTGCCTTAGACATCTGGTCTGAGACAGCTTTTTCAACAGCTTGGACAACTTTTTAAAACCACTGGGCTAAAGAAAAGGTAAGTATTACATGGCAGCCACAGAAGGATAAAGGATTACTGGGAAAGCTTTCTCTTTATAAATGAGAGAGAATTTAAACATTTTTCATGTGAAAGGTAAACAAATTGTAGGAAGAGAGAAATTCAGCAGCATAATTAATAAAAACAGTCCTATTGCAAAGTCTAATAACCTCTCCATTTTGTTTACCCGCCACGTGCAATAAATCAGTCTTGAAGTATAATTTTCAAAAAAATAATATCATGACGCTCATACAAATATAAAATGAATAGGTGTCAAAATCTTATTCAACTCATTAATTAATGAGAGAACAAATAAGATATTACAATAAATTCAAAGGACAATTGAGAAATTAGATATTTATAGGAAATGTTAGAATAAGACTTGGGGATTAGACAAAAACTGATATATGTCCAATAAGACAATAAGCCATAATCTTCATGACTATTGGTTCTAATAGACAGAAATTATTTGCATCTCCAACAGATGAAAACGTACATGTTAATCTGTGCTTAGAGATGATAGAAAGTCAAGCCCAATGTGGCACTGAAAATATTCTGCCAACTCTTCTGCCTATAGCCAAGTTTTAAATTATTTTTCTGACATAAAATGAAAGCAGTGCTGTAAAAGAGGGGAAGTACAAGTGGTTCTGGAAATGACGGAGCCAAGAAGTCAGAAAAGGGTTCTGGGAACCCAGAAACTCTCACTCCTGACTCAGGTAGAGGAATGACCCTGCCGGCAGCCTCCCAAGCCAGGAGTGAGCGAGTCGTCCCTGAGCCTCCCCACTTGGCCTCCCACCGGCCTCTCTCCCCAAAGTGGGCAGAGAAATAGAGGCACTAAGAGGGAGAAGCCGTCGGTAGGACTTCATCCTCTCCAGATGCTGACGGGAAACAATTCCATGGAACACCTGCTCCCAGCAAGAGCCCACAGCAGAGTCTCAAACACAGAAGAGCGGGAAGAGGCCCTGTCATGGCGGCATAGACGCTGAATCTGCGGGGCAGATGTGGTGGATCAATTGCTCTAGCTTTATTTTGCCACTGGAGATACTGAAGAAACCAGTAAGAGAATAACCAACAGCTCAAGGACGCCAAGGAGGTGGGAAGGGAAACCAAGCCAGAGCAGGGGCGGGAGAGGGAGCAGGCGCCTGCCCTTCCAGGTCATGGCGGTTGTTGTTTTCATTGCTTAGTCACTCAGTCAAGTCCAACTCTTTTGAAACTCCATGGACTGCAGCCCACTAAGCTCCTCTGTCCATGGGATTTCCAAGCAAGAATACTAGAGTGAGACTGCTGTTTCCTTCTCCAGGGGATCTTCCCAACCCAGGGATTGAAGTTGTGTCTCCTGCATTGGCAGGCAGATTCCTTACTATTCAGCCTCTGGGGAAGCCCAGGTCATGGGGGAGCCATCAATTATCTGTGGTTCAGAAGACCCTCCCACCGTCCATCCCTAGACAACATCACCCTCCAGAGAGGAGACCGGGGAAGCGAGGTGGGATGGGTGCTCAGGGTCCCTTGTTTATTAGTGACTAGTGATTGACTCAGGGAGTATCAGAAGACAAAGAGACCCATGATGGCACTGAGTCTGTATCAGGAAATGTTCACACTAGTATTTTTTATTTCACTGGAAAAGCCTGGGTTTAGCTGAGGGTAAGCCCAGAGAGGATGTATGGGACAGCCCGTCTGAAAGGATCAGAGGGGGTACCAGAGAGCCCAGGTTGTGACGCTTCAGAAACCTTCACCACAGTCAGACCAGAAATCTCTTCTGGCTTCTCAGGACTTTGTGGTATTGACCAGCACAAGCAGAGGTTCTGGCACCTTGCAGAGGCTGGGCATGGTCAGAGCCTGCGGAGCTCAATGAGGGGCAGTTTGACCCTGGTGAGTGCCACCCCCACCCATCAGTCAGTAGTGACAGGGGTAGGTGGGAGTTTAAGCACCACATACTCACCTAAACTTGTGAGTATGTGTGAGTGTGTATGTGCAACAGAGAGCCATGCAGGGTATGAAGATTCTACCTGGAGCCTCACCTTGTCCCACACCTGCTCACTGGACCCCAGCGTGCTCCTTACCGAGATGGCCCTGGGAAGCAACGGTAGGGGAATGGAGGGAGTGAGACAGAAGGAAAGACACCCCATCAAAGGTCCATTATCAGGTGGATGGGTAGTTCCTCTAAGGGGAACTGAAGGCCAATCCTGATGAAGAATTTTGAGAAGTAGTTTTGAGCTTCAGAGTCAACTACCCACAGGAAAAGGGTACTTGGGACTTAGGGTGACCAACTCCCCAGTTTCCCAGGACAGCGGGTTTATCACTAAAAGACCCACATTCCATGCAACTGGTCATCCTAGGCAAACCAGGACAGGTGGTTATCCTCCAGAGGTATGTATCAAGCTCCTGTCAGTCACTGAGGCCTGCTCCTGAGTTGCAGTAATTCCAGCCCAATCACCTGTACACAGAGCAGGCTCCAAGAGCATTATGGAAGAGTTCCCATCTTCCCTGTAGGAAATATGAAATACTGGATGAAGGATAGACAGGACCTCACTGAAACACTTTTGCAACTTCATCTGAACCTAAAATTATTTCAAACTAAAAGTTTTTTTAAAGGGGGTAATTATTACCTGGTGGTCCTGTGGTTAAGACTGTACTTTCACTGAAAGGGGCACAGGTTTGATTCCTGGTTAGGGAACTAAGATCCCACAAGCTGCCTGGTATGGCCAATAAAATAAAATCTTAACAGTTTTTTAAGAAGTCACTTAGCTTTGAATATAACAGAATATAACTGGGCTGAAATATATAAAAGAATAAAACAAATTCATAATCAGTGTTATTTTCATATTTCTGCTGCTGCTACTAAGTCACTTCAGTCGTGTCCGACTCTGTGCGACCCCATAGACGGCAGCCCACCAGGCTCCCCCATCCCTGGGATTCTCCAGGCAAGAACACTGGAATGGGTTGCCATTTCCTTCTCCAACGCATGAAAGTGAAAAGTGAATGTGAAGTCGCTCAGTCATGTCCGACCCTCAGCGACCCCATGGACTGCAGACTACCAGGCCCCTCCGCCCATGGGATTTTCCAGGCAAGAGTACTGGAGTGGGGTGCCATTGCCTTTCATATTTCTAGAGTCACTTTAAAGTAAGTGTTTATTAAAGCAGACATCTACTCAGTAATTTTTACTCCTGACTCTTAATAATGTAGACACATCCTTAATCATTAGTCTTTGCATTTGACAGAGCTAGGAAATCTAGGCTGGAAATCTAGGAAACATCTAGGCTGTTGAGACATATCACAATAAAAACAAGTGTCCCATCCCCAGGAGATGATGTGAGACCTCTGGTATCAAAGGACCATTGTAAGGATTGAAAGTGATGGCCCAGGGCTAGAAGAGGTGAGACAACATCTGTTTGTGAGAAAAATGGGATGAACCTTGAACCTGAAGGAGTCTGTTTTGGTAGCTAAGGCTGAGGAACGCCCCAGAGTCTAGCAAGACTGGGTCTGAGGTAGAAGACGGAGGAAGAGCAGAGGGGACTTGGTAAGGTGGGATGGTGTGGGAAGGCCATGTGATTTTAGACTTTCTCTGATGGACGACAAAAGCCCATGGAGGTTTTTAGAAATTGATCATTTTTGTGTAGATGAATGATGACCACTCAGGGAGGCACGAACTTCATTCTAGGCCCTAATGACTAAAAATAGCTAATCATTGCTTTTCTAACACTCATTTTTTGTCCTAATTCTTTTTTTTTTTTTTGTCTTAATTCTTATTCCACTTTCTGAGTGGTCTATCCCAGTCTTTCTACCACTATTAAGCCCCTGTACAAGTAGGGATTTAATAAAGAGAGCTAACCTAACCCTTCCTTGGGAACAAAATCATAGGGCTCTGAAAATAAAAGTTCACATCTGTACTTCAACATAAAAGCTTTAAACAACCATGCACTTTCTACCTTAATCTCTGGGTTTCAAAGCAAGTTCAATCTTGCTGACCTCAGGGAATGTTATAGATTGAATAGTGTCCTCCCCAAAACCTATCCCAAAACTCAAATGTTGAAGCCGGGACCCCCAACTGTGTTTGGAAATGGGACCTTTAAAGAGGTGACTAAGTGAAAACAAAAAAAAAAGGCCATTGGGATGAGTTTAATCCAGTCAGACTTCTGTCCTTATAAGAAGAGGAAATTTTGACACACAAAAGAAAGCTGGGAGGAATTCCCTAGTGGTCCAGTGGTTAAGATTCTGCACTTCCACTGCAGAGAATGCAGGTTCAATCCTTGGTCACGGAACTAAGATCCTGCATGCTGTGTGACAAGGCCAAACACAAAAAGCACAGCTGGAATGCATGTACACAAAGAAAAGGCCACATGAGGACACAATGAGATGACCATCCACAAGCCAAGGAGGTAGGTCTCAGGAGAAACCAAATCTGCCAATACCTTGATCTTGGACTTAACAGCATCCAGGACTGTGAGAAACAAACTTCTGTCATTTAAGCCACCTAGTCAGTGGTATTTTGTTATGGCAGCCTGGCAAACTAATAAAAGAAGAGACCTCAATAATATTCTTTTAATGTCTTATGTGTAAATAGCCTCATATTATTACCTGTGCAGTTCAGTTCAGTTCAGCCGCTCAGTCGTGTCCGCCTCTTTGCAACCCCATGAATTGCAGCACGCCAGGCCTCCCTGTCTATCACCAGCTCCCGGAATTCACCCAAACTCATGTCCATCGAGTCGGTGATGCCACCCAGCCATCTCATCCTCTGTCGTCCCCGTCTCCTCCTGTCCCCAATCCCTCCCAGCATCAGAGTCTTTTCCAATGAGTTGCTGCTGCTGCTAAGTCACTTCAGTCGTGTCTGACTCTATTCGACCCCATGGATGGCAGCCCACCAGCCTCCCCTGTCCCTGGGATTCTCCAGGCAAGAACACTGGGGTGGGTTGCCATTTCCTTCTCCAATGTGTGAAAGTGAAAAGTGTAAGTGAAGTCACTCAGTCGTGTCCGACTCTTAGCGACCCCATGGACTGCAGCCCACCAGGCTCCTCCATCCGTGGGATTTTCTAGGCAAGAGTACTGGAGTGGGGTGCCATTGCCTTCTCCATTTCCAATGAGTTAATCTCCCTCAATTTTCCTTTAGCTAGAGAAGATGCATAAGGGTTTCTCACCAGCAAAAAGAACCCCAGGAAAAAGAGAATGGAATGGAAGCCAGGAGCTTCAGATTCACAAATCTAAAGAAAACAAAGGATCCTATGTTGATGTCGATGAAATAGATTGTATTTCTATAGTGTGGAATAGTATCAGAAAGTCAAAGTAATATGGTAAGAAGAGGTAAAAAAATAAAAACTATATCTACAGTTTTATACTCCATCTCTGATCTTCTGAGACTGATCACAGAAAAAAATATGTATCCCCATTTTTGGTCCAGAAAATGTGGTCACCATTGCTATGCACATCTCCCCCTCTCCCAAAGAAGGATGCAAGAAAGAGCAGCCTGCAGGAATCCATGTGATATAACATTTCACATAACGTTTCACATTCCCAGTTTTGGACTATGCCTGTTTTGGAGTTGATTTACTATCAATTTTCAAAGACGTATAATCCAAAAGAACCATAATAACAATGAGAGACTTGCATGTTCTGAGAATATGTGTTATGTTTAATCCATGCTACGCACATTGTTTTTTACATAAATATACATTAATTATATATAAGATGTGTTTGTGTGTTATATGTTAGTAGATATGGAATGACCCAATCCGTTTGATGGGAATCTATGCAAATCTTGAACCTCCACCTAAAACATTTTACATATAAAAAGAGATTTATGGGGAATTCCCTGGCTTTCCAGTGATTAGTACTCTTAGTTTTCACTGCCAAAGGCCCAGTTTCAATCCCTAGTCAGGGAACTGAGATCCCAAAATTTTTACGGGAAAGAAAAACAACCCAAACTTGATGAGATAGGAATAAACTAGATAGCTCAGCTGTAATATTGTACCAATGTTAAGTTCGTAGTTTTGATAAATGTGCCATTGTTTAATGTAAGATGTTAACATTAGGGGAGCCTGGGTAAAGAGTATACGGGAACTCTGTGTACTATCTTTGCAACTTTTTAGTAAATCTAAAATTAATCCAAAATAAAAGGCTAATTTTTCTACATAGCTCAGCAGATTTTGAGAGACTGTTTCTTACATTTTGAATGTCAATTTGGCAATAATTATTAAAGTTGTGAATAGTTAAATCTGTTACTAGAATTTCAGAACTTTGTGCGTTTAAGATTTTAGGTAATGTGAGAATTGAGCTGTTCTTAAACTTTCTGAAAGAATATGTTCCAGTCTCACTGTGGAAACATCCAGACACACCTCCAGGGCAGCAGAACAAACAGAAGGCTCAGATGGAGCCCCCTCACCCCTCCATGCCTAGTCTGGCAGGAGCCCTCCTGGCCTGGGTCTCTAAAGGGTGGGGACAGTGAGACTGGTGGTCCTCTAGCAGTGGCTGATGCTTTTAACCACGGCAAGGACTGGGGATTTTACCTGATCTTTCTGGGTGCAAAGGAAATAAGGAGGTAAACTCTTCTCTGATGAGAACTTGGCTCCCCACCTCAAGACTTTCCCTCTCCCTACTCTGGTCCTCCTGCTGCCCCCAGACCCCCAAAGCCAACCTTAAGCCTTGCAGAGCAGGAATTTTGCTGAGAAGAGGCATGGGTCACTGGAGGACTCTGGCCTCTCCAGTGTCTACAGCCCTCTGTCCCCAGGGGGGTCTCCTGAAGGACATAAATATGCCTACCTGGGAGTGATGGACTGCTTCTGTCTGCTCCTGGAACAGAAGCCTGGACTGCAGCAGACATGGAGCTCTGCTGATCACCCTGAGAGTATACTGCTGTATAAGAGAGTCTTCCCCTTTCCTCTTATCTCTCGGGACACTGCCCTGAAGTTCACCTGGTCCCTGCCCACCACACTCCCAAGCCCTTTGTTGAGTCATGAAAACATCTAAGCAAAATGTGATTTCCTTAGAGACACCTGTAGTATCACTGAGTAACCCGTATGTAATATGTAATACGAGTCAGTTCCTGTCCAACGCAATGGACGTGAGTTTGAGCAAACTCCAGGAGACGGTGAAGGACAGGGAGGCCTGGCATGCTGCAGTCCATGGGGTCGCAAAGAGTTAGACATGCCTGGGTGACTAAACAACAACCCCTTGTAAGGCAACATCCTGCTTCCAAAATTGTCACAGTGAGGCTTCTAGTAACAAAACATTCTGGAGGAAGACAGGAGTTCAATCTCCAGGAGAGGGTAGGCAGAGGGGCCTGGGGTTAACGCTACCGTAAGAGGGAGAGGACCTAGGAAAGGGAGTGAACCATACATGAGTCATGTGTGTGCATGTGTCTATGTCTGTGTATATACAGATTACACAGAAAAAGGAGAGACATGTATCCAAATGTCCCTTAAGGGCCCAAAGAGAGCCTGGGGGAATGCAGTCACGTATTGAATTGGAGAGCAATGGCCATGGAGAAATTCAACCCATTCTAGGCCAAGTCACCAGCACCATCTCCTCTTGATGTGCACTTGTGATGAATTATATATTTCTACAAGTGGCCAGTTCAGATAACTGACATCTGTTTGGAAATTGTGCTCATTCTCTGCAGGTGTTTGGACACGGAGAGCAATTTGCGATTTTTAGGTGCTCCACAAACGCTTGCAAATTCACAGACGGACACTGAATGCTGGGCTTCCTTGAGTTTTAAAAATGTGTTTATCTGATGTGGGAAAGTGCTGTCATCCTACATATGCCATGAAGTTTTTATGTTGTGAAATATTTCAAATGAATGGAAAAGAACAGTGTAATATAGCCAACACCCACGTTTCACAAATATCAACATTTTGCCCTATTTGCTTCATCTGTTTTTCAAAATTAAAACATTCCAGATTGAACAGACACCCCCTTTTGTGCTTCTCCAAGATCCCACTCCCTCTCTCCAACCCCCTCCAGAGGTGGCCACTGTCCTAAAGTTGTGTGCATCTTTCTGGCCCATGTTTTTACATTTTTACTATATATGTGTTCATTATGTAATATATACATTGTTTTGCTTATTTTTATGCTTTACCAAAAGTGATATTGCCGCACTGTACTCATCATCCGATTTTCATCAGCTTTGTATTTGGGGAATCCAAGTACAGGACATACATCTCTAGTCCATTCATGTTCACTGCATAGAATGACAATTCTCATTGCTTGAATAGATTCTGTTTACTGATCCGTTTTCCTGTCAATAGACATGGGGTTGTTTTGATTTTTATGTATTTTATATAATGGTGCCATCTCCTTGCACCATATGCATGTGAGCGCTCTGTAAAATTTATATTGGAAGAGGGAAGCTGAGTCAAAGGGCATGCACATCTTGACCTTTAGTATATATTACTAAATTTGTTCTCTGAAGCCATATGAGAGCTCCTGTTCCCCCCACATCGTTCTTCATTCAGATAGATGTGAAATAGAATCTCGTTTTCCTAATTACCAAT